>NC_136413.1:104385000-114385000 GCF_051521515.1 Lactuca serriola | reverse complement strand
AACCACTCTAACACAGAAAGGTGTACCATTTTGTTGGAGTGATAAGCAAGAAACTGCATTCCAGACGTTGAAGAAAGCCTTGTGCAGCGCGCCTGTTCTCTCCCTACCCGAAGGGACAGAGGACTTCGTTGCCTACTGCGATGCGTCTAATCAAGGCTTAGGCTGTGTGCTTATGCAAAGAGGAAAGGTAATTGCTTATGCCTCTGGACAGCTGAAAGCACACGAGGTCAAGTATACCACACATGACTTGGAATTAGGAGCCGTAGTCTTTGCACAAAAGATTTGGAGACATTACCTCTACGGAACCAAGTGTATGATCTTCACTGACCATAAGAGCCTGCAACAAATCTTTGATCAGAAAGACTTGAACATGAGGCAACGGCGATGGGTAGAACTACTCAGTGATTATGAGTGTGAAATCCGTTACCATCCCGGCAAGGCCAATGTGGTAGCAGATGCCCATAGCCGAAAGGAGAGTTCAAGCCGAAAGGTAAAGACCCTGACGATGACCATCCATTCCAACTTATCCATGCAAATCCAAGAAGCCCAGTTAGAAGCCCTCAAACCTGAGAACGTGTCAATTGAAGCCTTGAGAGGAATGGAAAAGAAACTAGAGATCAGAGGTGACGGAGTCTACTGCTTCATGGATCGAATCTGGATTCCAAAGTTCGGAGGATTCAGGGAGATTGTCATGATGTAGCGCACAAGACCAGATACTCTGTTCACTCGGGTTTGGATAAGATGTACCTGGATCTCAAGCAACAATACTGGTGGCCAAACATGAAAGCTGAGATAGCTACATTCGTGGGCAAGTGCCTGACTTGCGCCAAGGTGAAAGTCGAATACCAGAAACCATCGGGTCTACTCCAGCAGCCCGAGATACCTGAATGGAAATAGGAGATGATTACCATGGATTTCATCACCAAACTACCCAAGTGTCCGAGTGGGTACAACACCATTTGGGTAATTGTCGATCGTTTGACAAAGTCCCCTCACTTCATCCCGATTAAAGAATCATTCAAGATGGAAAGACTCACACGAATTTACATCTAAGAGGTAGTTCGACTGCACGGTGTACCTACGTCCATTATCTCTGATCGAGATAACAGGTTTACCTCCAGATTCTGGCAGTCCCTCCAGAAGGCTCTCAAAACCAAACTAGACATGAGCACGGCGTATCATCCTCAGACCGATGGACAAAGTGAGAGAACAATCCAAACTATGGAGGACATGCTTAGGGCATGTGTCATTGATTTTGGAAAGTCGTGGGACATGCATCTACCTTTGATTGAGTTCTCGTACAACAACAATGACCACACCAGCATCAAGGCTACCCCATTTGAAGCCCTCTACGGTCGCAAGTGCAGATCCCCTCTATGTTGGGCCGAAGTAGGGACACACAGTTAGCCAAGAGTCGAGTCCCCGACAGTGCTCTCACTGGTCCTGAAATCATCCATGAAACCACTGAGAAGATCACCCAAATCCGGGAATGATTGAAAGCTTCACGAGATCGCCAAAAGATTTACGCTGACAACCGTCAGAAACCTCTAGAATTCCAGGTCGGAGACCGTGTCCTGTTGAAAGTCTCGCCCTGGAAAAGCACGGTACGCTTTGGAAAGCGTGGTAAACTTAATCCGAGGTACATTGGACCCTTCGAGATCCTCGCCAGGATTGGTCCGGTAGCCTATAAACTTCGTTTACCCCATGAGCTTAGTAACATCCATCTCGTCTTCCATGTTTCAAATCTCAAGAGGTGCTTATCCGATGAAACCCTAGTGATTCCTTTAGACGAGATCGAGATCAATGAAAACCTTAACTTTGTGGAGGAACCGATCGAAATCATGGATCGAGAAGTCAAACGTACAAAGCAAAGCCGCATCCCGATAGTGAAGGTTCGATGGAATGCCAAGCGGGGACCGGAGTTCACTTGGGAGCGTGAAGACTCGATGAAACAGAAGTATCCACATCTTTTTCCAGATCCATGATTTGTATCTTGATTTGTATCTTAATTTTGAATTTCGGGACGAAATTCCCTTTAACGGGGGGTAATGCAACAACTCGAAATTTTGTACCATTGCTTGTAACCCTTTTCGTAATCCATTTCAATTAACCAATCGTCGTTTCCAAATTTATTTCTGATTTCGTCATTAAATTAAGTCGTTAATTAGAGATTATCTAATATGACTTAATGGGTGTCCTAGTACATTTAGAACTCATTCTAACACCTCATATTAGTAATCGGAACATTTGTAGAATCGACCATGTCGGGTTACGGCAACTTGGTCGGGTGTGACCAAAAGCCCCGTCTAAAGCCGGTATCGGGTAAAATTCCACCGTGTCCAAATCCCGATCACTATTTAAAGTGACCTAAGCCTCCATTTGAAGCTTTTGCTTCATCTCACTACTCTCTCTGTAACCTCTCTCCTCAACCAAAGATTCAAGGTCCAAAACATTGAATTAAGGCTTCAAATCTTTGAGGTAACATCCCCAACTTGTTGTTTAACCTCTTAGGCCTTCAATTCGTGTTTAATCTATCAATTTGGACCTGGAACATGTGTTTATGTCCAAGGAGCATGCTTGGTCCGTAAACACTTAAAAACTTGGGTTTTAAGCAATTTAACCCCTCCAAACCAACATTGGGACTTAGATACGACCTTATGGCTTACAAATCCGGACTTAGAACACCCTAAACATCAATTTTGAGGAGCAAATAAGAGTTTACGGACAAGGAATATGATTGGGCCGTAAACCCCTCAAACATGGGGAGTAAACTCATTTAAACATGTTTAAAAGCCATATAACTCCACCAATAGCCTTGGCATAAATCCTAGAATCATCTAAAAATAGTTTGGGGACATTAAACATGTCAAACACCCTCCATTTAGGAGTTTATGGCCAAAGCTTCCCAAGAAATAGTTACAGGGCCGTAAACTCATAAAAACATGTTAAAAGGTGCCCTAAATTCATACCAAGGCTAGTAAAAATTGTTTGGGGACTTTAAGCATATCAAGCACCCTCCAAATGAGAGTTTACGGCCATGACACCCCAAGGACAAGTCCTAGGGCCGTAAACTCCTCTTTATGTGTCAAATGATGCTCAAAACTCATACCAAGGCTTGGAAAAATAGTTGGAATCACATGTGATTGTCCTAGCCTCACCAAATGAATTAAGTTTTGAGCATGGAGGGAGTTTACGGCCGTAAACTCCATGTTTACTGCCGTGAACTCCCATAAATGATATTCATGCAATTTCAATCCATTCCTAGGCTTTAGAAAAATTCATTCCATCATTTCCCATGAGTAATCAAGCCATTTAGCACTCCAAAATACCCAAACATGAGTTCACGTCCGTGAACTCATGTGTGTATGTTGTATGAGGCTGAAAACTCCCTAAGGAGTTTACTCTTGAAGAGTAAACTCAATTCCCAAGTCCCACGCATCATTACACGTCCGTAGATGTCACCCGGGTCACTCCAAACACTCGTTTTGAAGTGTTTTAGCTCATTGGAGTGTAATATTCCATCTAGTTAGTATATTTAAATCTAATTAGATACATTTGGATATTATTTCATATTACATAGGAACATCGTATGTAATCAAGCCCTAAACCAACGTTTAGTGTCTGAAACAGTTGCGTCTTCTCGTCTGGTGAGTTCATACCCCTACCCTTTTTCAATGGTTTTTCAATGTTTTCAGGGGGCAATACAAGCAAAGTACAAGGGATTAGTTGTACTTAAAACTTGTTTTACATGTGTAAGTTTCAAAACTTATATGCTTTAACACTGATAATCACAACTGATAACCGTTTGAAACTTGCAGGGTAATCATATACATTATTTGTGAAATTAGTTATAAGCTGTTATGTTTATTATTTCACAAATGGTTTCCACATTTTTATCAGTTAAAAAGCATAACATTAGAACCTTTGAACATAAAACTTTTTACACTGTTTTGTCCTCGGTAACACTCCACAGAGACATGCGAGTGGATGATTATCGTATTATTACTAGTAAATTTGATAGTCCTATATAATTGGAGACACGTCCTCGACGAACACTCCACAGAGATACATGAGTGGAGGACTGCAACTGTAACCGGAATCTTTTAGATAGGGAGCGTGACTTGAGTGTATAAATCTATACGGGGCTGACTACCCCACACCTGACTGCTAGCTACAGCCGAACCGAAATGGTTCAACGGTGAAGAAAGTCATAAGTTGATGTGGACTACTTATTGCCATATCTAGTCTATAGTATGGTTATGGAACTCGCAATTAGGATAACAGAGATTTACATAAAATTAATAATAAATAAAGTAATTAATTTACTTTGTATATATTGTTTTATATACGTGTTAAAACTAATACATTTCACAAGATAACCAGTTTTTTTTTTTCAGAATACATCTTTCACATTTGGTAACCAACATTCAGGAAAATATGGGATTTTCCTGGGAACATTTGTACATAACCAGAAAAGTGTAACAAACCATAAAACTTACATTTCATAAGAGTAAACATGTTTTCAGTGTACGACTTTACATTACATATTGGGAATCAATAACCAACCTTTTAAGAAAATATGGGATTTTCTTGGTGTGTGTAACATTTTCAGAAAACGGAAAGGAAACTTGTACATTTTTCACAAAACAAAATAGCGTATGAACTCACCAGCATTATGCTGATTTTCAAACCGCTTGTATTCTCAGGTCAGCGTTAGACAGGTACCCAAAGATCCTTTTTGTTCGAAGACGGTGTGCACAGAAGACTTGTCTCGTTTTGTTTATATATACTATGTATCACAACTATACAACTTACTTTTGAAACAAATGTAAACTTTTCTATATGTAATGTAATGGTTGTTTTACTTTACTTACTATGTGCATTGGATTTGATACTCAACGTGGAGTCAACCCCGGAAATGTTACCGCCTTTGGTTTTTGGGGTGTGACATGCTCCTTAGCTAAAGTTCCAATGGCCTTTAGATGTATGATCTATGCTGATCCTACCGGAGAGGCAGTAGATCATAAAAATTATTGAGGAATGATTGGGTCATTTTTGTACCTAAACGCAAGCAGACCAGACATTGTTTTTGCTACATGCTTATGCGCTCGAAACCAAGCTGACCCTAAAGTATCACATCTGACCGCAGTCAAGTAAATCTTCAGATACCTTAAGGGAAGCAAAGCTCTAGGCCTCTGATACCTCGCAGGAATCGACTTGATCCTACAAGCCTTCACCGATGAGGATCATGCCGATAGTAGATTAGATTGAAATAGTACTTTCCGTGGCTGCCAATTTCTCGGAGGAAGATTAGTCACCTGGTCCTCAAGAAAACAAAATTGTGTGTCGTTGTCTACCGCAGAGGCAGAATATGTGGCCGCAACCAATTGTTGTTCTCAAGTCTTGTGGATGAAGACTCAACTGATGGACTACGGGTACAGAATATTGTGGGTACCGATTTTTTGCGACTCTGAGAGTGCCATTGCAATTTCTCACAATCTAATTCAGACCTTAGAAGCAACGTCTAAGGGAATTATAAGCAGATAACATGTCCAAGACATAGATGTCGTTTTCACGATTTGCTGTAAGAACAGAAACATTCTTCTGATCAATCGCTTTTCCTTCCTTCTTTTTAAAATGAACTTCATAATTGAAGTCACACACTTAACTTATTGAGATGAGATTATGCTGAAGACCTTTGATGAAAGACACTTTGTTGAAGACGACTGATCTACACTTAATTGTACCGTAGACTTTTGTAGCTCCTTTGATGCCTCCATAAGTAAGGCCATCCTTTTTAACATAATCATCCAGGAGAGACTTGAATCCTATCATATGCCTTTAGCATCCACTATCTAGGTGCCATATGTGCTCCTGACCATGCAATGCGTAAAACACAATTAGTACTTACTAACCTATTTTTTCAATGGGTCTCCTAAAAGAGCATAAATTATTGCATTCATGATATTGATCGATGATAGTGATAGATTCATTTCATTTACTTCTTTTTATAGTTTATTTTAGCACATTTCATTCTCATTTTAGTTAATTTCCATGCATATTTCCCTTTTTGTTATTTTATGACCATTTTGGGTACTTTTTAGTTTCCTGAGCATAATTGCATATTTTTTGGAGACCAGCGGAGAGGAATCTTTGAAGGCGATTGGACTTGGAGTACAACGAGGATTTTGGGCTTAATGGTTGTGGAGGTGATTCATGGAATGGGCTTGTCTATTACTTGAAGGTTTGGAAGAATTGAACTTTAAATTTGCAAGCTGCGGGAGAATTTTTGAGTGTGCGGAGATCGATGATCAAGCGTTTGCAGAAGATATGAGTGATTTGGAGAAAGCAAATTGGGCTCAAACTGAAGACATCTTAAAGAAAAATGGGCTAGAAACTGATCGGGCTCAAACTGGGCCAATGGTTAAGCTGTGGAGGCCCAAGACTTGAAGAAAGCCAAAAGCCCGACACACTCACGCGACCCGTGTAAGGTTTCCACGCGGACCGCATGGATTCCTACAGGGGCATTTTGCGGATTTTGTTTGGAGCTCTATATTGGGAATGTTGGTGTGCCACTTTAGCCTTATCTTGGACATCTGATTTTGGGACATTCTCTCTGGATTATGGAAGACTTTTGAAGTTAAGATCACCTCAAGAACATGATCTTTTCACCTCTTGATTCTTGTTAAATGTTTGGTAAAATCTTCACTAACTTTGTTATCTTAAGTTTAGCCATGCTTGGCTAAACAAAACTTGGTTGACTTTGGTGAATCCTTTGACTTTTTGGTTGAATGTTGAAGACTGCGTGAATTTGTGTTTGAATCTTTATAAGAATGTTTTGTGTTTTAACATCTTCTCACTACTTCTATGTTTTCATTAATGAGTTTAAATGTGTTTGTGGTGATTAGTTGGCTAATTTCTTGATTAAGTAAAGGATCCTCAAATTAGCAAGAAACAAATGATTTTTGTGTTAATATTGCTTCACACAATCATAAAAACATTTTCTCCAACATGGTAGTGAAAGCATTTAACTCCTCTTAGATTTGGTGACTTTTTGGTTCTTAATGCTAGTTGACTTTCACCAATTACATGCTTAATGGAAATTATGACTTTGACTAAGGAAATTGTTATGAGCTTCTCTAACCATTTTAACAACTAAGAAAAGTCTAGGTAATCTCAAGCATCTTGGATTACCATAGCCAAATTAGAGATTTAAAACAGGTATTGCACCATTGGATTCTAATGATATGTTCATCAAAAGTCAAAGTGAGGAAACCTTAAGTCAACCATCTTTCCCTTATTGATTTTACATCAAATTCTTACTTTTGTTGAATTTTCCACTAAATTCTTAGTTTAATTCTAGTTTTATTTCAAGTAATTTCAAAAGACCAAAACCCCCAATTTTATTTTTATTGTTATTTAACAAGTATTTTTACGAATATCTTTTCATTGAATAAGAAATTGAACCAATCTACATGGATTCGACCCATTTACCACTATACGCTATTTTAGTGTAAAAGATTTAGGGTTATTTATTTATTTGGCCTCGACAACCACCAGATAGTATAAGTATGATTTGTGTTCTTATTAATAATGTACCTACAGATTTTTAGAAAGGGGTTTCCACATTGATAACATAACCTGATTCCAGGAATTTGTTTTCTTTTAAAAAATAGCTTATAAGGATTAGAATCCGACTTATTTATTTTAAAAACTCTTTCTTTGTTTCTGGAACCACATATGCCATAATTGATGTTTGTTCAAAGAATGAAACACTAACGAAATTCTTAACCTGATACATGGAAGAGGAGTCTTTTGTGGCTTGAGAGATATTAGCATTGAGAGAGGTGGAGTTGCTTTCAGATTCTTCAGTATGAAGATCATTGAAGCGAGTCACTACGTACCTTTTCTTTCTTATCCTTGAAAACTGAAGACTTTATTACTTGAATGTATCGAAAAACCTGCTTTGATACCACTTGTAGGTTCATTTGATCGAATACAAAACAAGATATAATGCAGAACAAGAGAAAAACGATTATCACAAATATGGTTTTTCATTAAGAAAATTTCTCACCAAGGGAACGAGTGCACAAAGCAGTTGGAACAAAGCCATCATAAAGACCTCATTAGGGTTTTACCCTAATACATGATTATATACTAATCTATTATAGAGAATCCATTCAATCAAAGGATTGATTATGATCTATTCTAAATATGCAAAATGACCCTTATCACCAAGATATCGGATCATATATCTAAAGTACAAGTATAATACTATAATTACATACAACAAAAATACAATTATACAAATCATTAAACGTTGATGTTGTACTTTAAGCCTTGTGATGATGTTGTTGATGGCACTGAAGTTGACGTTGGTGGTCAACGTGTGAGAGTATTTTGAATCATCATATCATAAGGCTTGTCCTTACTGACTCATTCATACTGGAAAATCCAAAAATGATCCCAAGGAGATGATTTCTATGAGAAAAGCTTTAAGAATACCACCAACAATCCATCAAAACACCAAGAACTTCACTTTCTCTTCACACCAACACTTCAAAGAAGGAAAAGAATTCAAGAACATGCTTCACAGTAGAGAGGAGACTCCCAAATAGGTTTAATAATGGATACTGTCACAACTGGCATTTTTAGCTAGGAAATTTTGTGATCATGTAAACATCATCTATGATAATACTTGTAACCCTAACTTGATACCATGTACTATGTTCATTCTATGAAAACAAACTTAATCAAATTCACAAGTGAAGTTCAAAACTCTATACAAAGTATCCAAATAGTCAATAATGAGTTGAAAACCCTAAAAATCCAGGTTCAAGCTTATTATGGACTAGGGTTTCCTTATTGGGCCTAATGGACCAAAAGCATCCAATCTGACTATCTTGGGCTTAGAACCCTTAAAAGGGCTTTATACGGACCCACATTCATAAAATTAATGTTTTGGGCCATAACGTGCCTAAAACGGATTAGTTTACCATTAATGGGCCTTATTGGGCCGTAACAACTCCAATTACCCTAAAGAGCCATAAAACTACATAAGGGACTTTCATTGGGCCGTGAACACGCATATAGGCCCAATGGGCCGAAGGCCTCTTTCTATGGGCCTCATAAACTTGAACCAAATCAAGAAAAGGCCAAAGCCCCTCCATTCTTTCCTTTCTCAACCCATGTGTAAAAAAATACAATGGCTAATTACCCAAGCCATGACACATCATTTTTATTTAGAGGATATTAAGGCATTATACACAACATGCATCTAGGTATTTCTCATGTTTCCATGCAGACTCCCCTAACCCTCACTCTTTTTATCTCTCGACCATGAACATCAAACACACACACAAACATCACTTTAAAACACTCTAAAATCTCTCAAGAACATTCCTCCTTCCATCAAGATTTGTGAGAATTTGCAAGTGTTCCAAGAAGATTCTTCACTAATATCATCAATCCTTGGTAAGATTTTGTATACTTAAATGGGATTATTTCATTCTTTAGCTAAATCACTCCTTATACACATCTATTTTGTGATTTTGCTTCCTAGAACTTCTTAAGTTCGAAATCCCATCAAGAAAGCTTGTTAGGATCAAAAGTCTTCTTCCACTTCTTCTTCAAACCGTGAACAACTAAGCAAGGTGAGTTCATACCCCTTTTTTTTTTCTTCAGTTTTTACATGTTTTGGGGGAGAATACAAGTGTTTATGTGTATATCTATACATTTATGCATGCTATGCGGGATTTCTTGGGTTTTTTTTGTGTTTGTGTGATAAACTCGATGGATCTATAAAAATCTAACAAAAATAAGTGGGGTTTATAAACATAAACACTCTAGACATCATACTACAAAGTTAAAAGTGTTATAAATGCCTATGTTGTGAAAAACAAAACAAAATCTTGTATAAGGATCATTTTTGGTACATAAACAAAAGTTTGGGACAAGAGTGACACCTACGGTTTTATAGGGGCTAAAAGGGTATTATTAGCTTAAAAATGAGCTTTTATAACAGCCCATATTTTCCTAAGGGTCAAAAGTGCAAAAATTTGGCATTTTGGGCCTTAATGTGGGCCTCATGGCTTATTGGGTCAAAAATTGCAAAACTATCAATCTTTAGGGATTGAAATGTTATTTAATCAAAACTTGAGCAAAAAATGAGAATAAACGAGATTAGGGGCTGAAAATGATACTTTTCTCAAGATTTGGGCCAAAAATGTTAATTTTATAAGAATTGGGCCGAAAATGTCATTTTATGCAAATAAGGGGCTGAAAATGTAATTCTCTGCAAAAAGGGGTTGAAAATGTCAAATATGTATTTTTGGATCAAAACCGTAAATTACTAAACAATTGGGGCGAAAATGCAAATTTTCATAAATTTATGGACTGAAATGTTTTTTAATTAAAATAGACCAAAAATGACATTTTATGGAAAAATAAGCCTCTTAATGTTAATGTAGTTCTTAAGGGGTCTAAAGTGTAATTTTGTTCTCTTTCAAAATAAAAAAAACAGTGTAATTTTGTTAAACATGAGTTCAAATTATGGAATTTTGACGTATCACGTAAGAAATAACATTATAACAATACACTAGATTTTTATAACATTACGATTAAATTTTTCCGACTAAATGAGCTATACTATAACAAACAAATGAAGTACAATAACGGTACGAATATTGGGCCTAATACTTCCTATACATGCTTATTTGGCCTTCGTGATCCATTTGCATGATTAATGGGCCCAATACATTCATTTCATGTTTATTGGTCCTTAGTGACCCAATTACAAGCTTAACGGACCTAAATTATCCTTTACATGTTTATTGGGCCAAAGTTGTCTATTTACATGATAATTGGGCCTGGATTATTCATTATATGCTTAATGGGCCCTAAGTGTCCTTCTGCATACCTAACAAGCCTTGAAACAATTTACACGTCTAATGGGCCACAATTGTCATTTTTCATGTTTTGTTGGGCTTTATCATTTCACATCCATATATCAACTAGTGTTTGTAAACTAAATACATATAACGTTATACATATTCATGTGGAAATATTTGGGATCTAGTGGGACTTGTCGGTTGACATCATTGAGTGTATGCCCATAGCCTGTAGTTATAATCAGAGTCCCCTGGAGGGAGAGCGAGAGTTTGTGTATAGATCTATACGGGGGTGACTTCCCCACACCTGAGTTGTTCGCTACAGTTAGACTACGCCAGTCTAGGGTGACAAAACCTTGATCAAATACCGGGGTTTGGAAAAATGCCAATACATGCAATTTAGTCATTATCATGCATGGTTATAACGGCTCACATATACATCCAATACCATCTGAACATTTCGGAGATCAAACCCTTCGATCGTGTCGATACAAAACAACTTATACGATGATGCAAGAACTATAACACTTTTATAAATCAGAAAATATTGGATTTTTTGGGGAAACACTATTAGTCATTACCTTTTTCTCATAACAGATATAATACAAGGAATATGGATCTTTCATTTATACATGATTTTACAATGACAATCACACATACATTTATACTTAAACATTACATCTTTTCAGAGAATTTTACAGAAAATATTGGATTTTCTGGGTTAGGCGTCCAATACAAAGTTTTTCAATCAAACATGCTTATGAACTCACCAACATTATATATGTTGACCGTTTTCAAAATAACTTGTATTCTCAGGTAATCGTTAAGTTGAAGGACCGTTAAGAGTATTTTGGGATTTCTTTATGCACATGTCAATTATTGTACAATTTATGTTTTCGAATTATGTAATGTAAAACAATGTACTTGATGTGAATAATGTCAGTTGTAATATGTAATGTTGGTGACAATTGTGTTATGTTTCATGTATATTCATTGTGATGATATTTCAATTTATAGGTCACACGATCCCCAGACGTTTCCGCCGTCTGGTTCGGGGGTGTGACAGATTGGTATCAGAGAATTGTTTGTAGTGAACTAGCATATCTAACCATACATGATATGCAACTATAAATACAATGAGACTAAAACACTCTGAATAAAGTGCACACATTAAAACTTTAACATTAAAAGTCTCTAAGGGAAGTAGAATGTTGTGATTAAACCCAGACAGTCATGTAGTCATATTGGGGGTAAATATAGCCTGATCAACTATATTTATTCAAAATATGACCGACATGTGTTTGGGGGTAATTATGGCGGAAAGTTGACCTAGAAACTCACCTCATATTCAAAACTTCTCTGGAATTCAAACATAAATAATTAAAATACTATAGGAGTATTTTTGGAAATACTATATGCATACGTGATTAAAATTGTTACAAACGTCTTACACCCCTCATGCACACTTTATGGCGGGATTTCATCTCCCTAGGGATCCATATTTCCCTAATCAGGGAAATGGGGGATGGCTAGAACCCGAAGGTGAACATGAAGAGGAGCCCGTGGGATGACTGGTAGATCCGTTAGCCGACTTGGACGAGGAGGAGGCAGAGGACAGCGACTCAGATGACTCGGACACAGGGTCTGAGGTCATCAACCCTCCTTACATGGCCAAGGTGCCCCCATACTGAATGGGCCCCAATGGACCAACGCCCCCATGGGCACATGACATCTTGAGATGGAGCCGCCAGCAGGGAGTGCTGCCCCCATTTGGTATGGTCCGGAACTTTTACGATCTGAGTCACGGTGGACCCGCCGATCGAGCCTTGCCAGTGATAGTGAGGAGGACTTGCGATATCGGCGAGCAGGCGCAGGAGACCGTTGGCCAAATGGTGGCCATGAGAGCCGTGATGGAGCGTACGGAGAGGATGACGCATGAGGTAGTCAGGGACTACTAGATGCGTCAGGTAGTGTTGGAATCCTGACTTCAGGACGCCGAGCACCATGTGGCTAGACTTCAAGGCTCCTCCACGTCATCATCAGCACCACCAGATCCACCTCGCCCCAGCTAGCATATGTTCATGTGCTCCTGGTACGATTACCATTTCTCTGTTTTACCTTACGTACTATCGACCTTATGTTTAAGTGATCACACTATTCATAGGGTTGTCATGTTGCTGGACTTTATATTCCCCCATGTACTGTATGCCTTCTGGCAAATTTTCATGTATTAAAAAAATTAGTATTAATGAACATTCTTTATGTTTTTATCATGATGTTGTTATCTATTGTGTGTTTTATTTGCTTGTTTTATGTTAATACATGGAGTTACTTAAATACACACTCGATACGCCGAGTTTATAGAATTCTAAGCTCGGAATACGATATGTACTCAACATCTTTCCGTTCTGTGACAGAAAGATGCCTCAAAGACCCAACCGTGGAAACAACACAACACCAACCCTGCTTGAAATAAACTCGGTTGCATTCTAGGCAGCAGTGTCCGTTGCGGTCATTGCAGCACTTGCGCAGATTCAGAACGGAAACAACAGAGAAGGCAACGAACAGGGAACCGGGAGCACGAATCAAGGAACAAACCACAGAATCACATGAACTTGCACCTACATGGATTTTACCAACGTCAAACCTCAGACCTTCAATGGAACAGGAGGCGTAATAGCCCTGAAGCGATGGATTGAGAAAGTAGAATTAGTTTTTGAAATTTACGGGTGTCCAGATGGGTGCAAGGTCAAGTGCAAACGCGATGCCCTAGGAAGAGCATAAGGAAATGATGTTGGTAGAATACTGTCCCAGAGGTGAAATTTAGAAGATGGAACAAGAGTTGTGGAACCTCACAGTTCAAAACTCGATATCGACGCATACATATCCAAGTTTAGTGAACTATCCCTCTTGTGTCGCGGAATGATCACCTCAGAGGGGAAAATTTTGAGAGGTTTATCTAGGGATTGACTGCACCTATCCAAGGGAATGTCATTTTGGCAAACCCTAAGATGTTTGATAGCACCAAGAGACTGGCTAAGAAATTATATGATCATAGCAACAAAAAGGGTGCCAAGACAATAGAAGCGAAGGTTAAGAAAGAAGGTGAAAGCACGAAAGGGAAAAACAACAAGTGAAAGGAAAAACAGAACTCCGGGTCATCAAAGAAACAACAAATTGTGATTGTCCATGCTGCAACTCAAGCTACCACAACACCATATGCTCCAGCCTCATTCACGCCAAATGCTCCAAAGCAGTACTCAGTAAATCTCCCCAAATGTAACAAATGCAACTTCGACCATCATGGGGAATGCAGAGAGATTATTTGCACAAGGTGCAACCGGAAAGGCCATATAGCAAAGTATTATAGGGCTCAGCTTCAACAAAACCAGATGCCAAAAAACAACAAAAACAACAACAACAACAACATCATCAATAACAACAACAACAATAACAACCACAACACCAATGCAGGGGCCAGTCATACCTGTTACGAATGTGGAAGAACCGGACATTTCAGGTGTAATTTCCCCAATGGAAACAATCAAGGGGCAGGAGCAGCAGGGAGAGTGCTGACAATGGGTCAGGGTGAAGCAGTGCAGGACCCAGCAGTTGTTACTGGTACATTCCAACTTAACAACTCGTATGCATGCATCTTATTTGATAGTGGGGAGAAGCGAAGTTTCGTTAGTAATAAATTCAAATACTTGCTAAATCAACAACCCCAAAAGCTCAACGAAGCCTTCAAGGTGAAAATGGCTAATGGGAAAACTGAAACAACCAAAGATATCTATATAGGATGTACATTAACACTAAACAACCACTCTTTCCAAATAGATTTGATGCCTATATATATTAGGAGTTTTGATGTGATAATTGGCATGGATTGGTTAAGCCCCCATCATGTCGATATTATGTGTCATGAGAAGTTCGTTCACCTTCATCTTCCCAATCACGAAACCCTAATAATCTACAGAAATAAACTAGGCACAAACCTTCGCCTTATCTCGTGTATCAAGGCACAAAAGTGTCTACATAAGAAGAACTACGCATTCCTTGCTCATGTGGTAGAAAAAACCAAAGAGGAAGTGAACAGTCAAAACATTCCTGTGGCATGTGACTTCCTGGATGTGTTTCCAGAAGATCTTCGGGGAATACCCCCAGAAAGACAGGTCGAATTTCGAATCGACCTAGTGCCTGGAGCCACTCTGATCGCCAAATCACCCTATAGGTTGGCTCTCGCTGAAATGCAAGAATTACCAAGCCAAATGAGTGAACTCCTGGATAAAGGATTCATAAGACCAAGCTTCTATCAATGGGGAGCTCCGGTTCTTTTTGTTAAAAAGAAAGACGAATCCTTTAGGATGTGTATTGACTATAGGGGACTGAATAAGCTCACCATCAAAAATCGGTATCCACTTCCCCGAATCGATGATCTATTTGACCAACTTCAAGGGGCTAGTTACTTTTCAAAGATATATCTGAGATCCAGTAATCATTAAATTAAAGTCCGAGATGAGGAAATTCATAAGACTGCTTTCTGAACTCGTTACGGTCATTACAAATTCTTCATGATGCCCTTCGGTCTAACAAATGCCCCCGCTGCATTTATGGACCTCATGAATCGATTCTGCCGCCCATTCCTTGACAATTTCGTGATCGTCTTCATCGATGATATTCTCATATACTCTCGAAGCAACGAATAGCATAGCCAACACCTCCGATACATCTTAGAGACCCTATGGGATGAAAAGTTGTACGCGAAACTCTCCAAGTGCGAGTTTTGGCTCCACAATGTAAATTTCTTGGGACATGTTGTCAGCAAGGAAGGAATCCATGTAGATCCCTCCAAGGTCAAGGCCATCGAAGGTTGGGCAATTCCGACAACACCAACAAAAATTCGCCAATTCTTAGGTCTTGCAGGCTACTACCGAAGGTGATGGGTTTTAGCCATAAGAACTTTCCTATGTGCGCATGCAAAACCCTAATGCTTGGATCTAGGCTTTCTAATTAAACATGCTTTGAATCCAAGACTTCTAATGACTATTTAGGAATAAGAACAATGTTAAAACAGATCTAGAATCATACCTTTGAATTCCTTGTTGATCTTGTTGTCTTGGAGCTTCTAGAGTCACAATTGTCACTCCTCTAATGGCTTACAAACACCAAATAGCAAGGATGATGATTTGGGAGAGAGGAGAGGGAAGGAAATCGGCCAGGGGTTCTCTATTCTCAATGAGGTGCCGATTACCCTTAGCCATAGGGTCTGTTTATACTTGTAGACTCCTTAAGGGTTACAACTTAAACCCTAATTGGATAATCTTCTCTTAAAGTTATCCAAATCCTTTCCTTAGATAAGCAATGGACGATTTGAGCTATCCATAGCTTCTAGAATTCGTCCATCCTCTATCCAATAAGGATTTACAGTCTAAAGTTTAACTATCAAACAATTGACAGTTTATACCCTCTTATTTAATTAATCTCTTTAAGTCACCAAATTAATTCCAATTAATTCTATGACTTATATTAATCAAATAACAATATTATTATTCTTTATATTATTCTCATAATATATTAATAATATTTACTCTCTCTTAATAAATCATCCTATCAAGTTGCTATGGTGAAGGCAACCCAAAAGGACCATGCACAACCGGGTTAAATACTTGCCTAATATACTTGCCTAAATGTATTGAGAATTCCTAGGTTCGGATGAGATTCATTGAAACTATTCAATGGCATGTTTAAATCTCGATATGCCCCTCTTGTTTGTGACTGGGATACCGAGGATCACAAAGCGGGTGTGAATTACCATGCAAATTCACATGGTGCCTTCATTGTAACGATCACCTATTCGACGTGCCGGTAAACCACACACGCTCCATCGAACTATGATAAACAATGAATCACCCTTTGCCACCTTTGCTTAGAACCAATTTGTGTGCCGGTAAACCACACACGCTCCACTAACTTCTTAGCAAGGGTACAAAGTGTAATTTCATGGGATTACATCAATTCACTTTTCCTAAAGTAACTAAGATTAGGAAATTTTAAAAATGTGTAGTTACTTTGTATTACTTATTATACTTTTAATGAGAGGATGAGGTTGCCCTATCCTACCCGTTCGGCTAACGACCCTCCACCGATCAAGCAAGCGGTGGGTGGGAGTCTACACCCATTAAGCGCCATTTTATAGGCTGCAACCTTATACCCACCTTATAGATCGGCTTCGTGAATGAGGCCTACTAACGGTAAGACTAGCATTTTAGTTATACATATACATATATATATATATATATATATATATATATATATATATATATATATAATTCTTGTAATATTATATTAGTATAGGGTTGTATTTTAAACCTTTTAAAATCTAGGGTTTGAAATTTAAAATGTCTAAATTAAAACTTTTAATCACAAAATATAAATTTCAAAACTTGAGGACAAGTTTTAAACATTTAAAACATGAAGGATCAAATAACAAATAATTTCAATTAACAATTAATTTCCTAATTATCTATATTTGATTTATTCAAGATTTCTTTCAAGATAATTACCAAAATAATCAAATAATTAATTAATTATCATATAAGGAAATTAAATATTTTATTAGTTGATAAATATCTTTAATTAGATCAAGATTATAGTCATATATATCAAAAAATCGGATTAGGGTTGATCTAATATGATTAAGGTAAGTTTCCATAAGATAATCATGAAGAAATCCCGAATCTGGCCATTCCTAACGCTTGGACTCGCCGAGTGCACCAAGGGACTCGCCGAGTCAGGCCAACTCGCCGAGTCCATTATGGAACTCACCGAGTCCATGACTCAGAAACACAAAAATCGAATTTTGCAGTTTAGTTTCAAACAAACAAGCAACAATTTAATGAAAACCAAGCTAGGCTTTGATACCACTGATGGGTTTTAGCCATAAGAACTTTCCTATGTGCGCATGCAAAACCCTAATGCTTGGATCTAGGCTTTCTAATTAAACATGCTTTGAATCCAAGACTTCTAATGACTATTTAGGAATAAGAACAATGTTAAAACAGATCTAGAATCATACCTTTGAATTCCTTGTTGATCTTGTTGTCTTGGAGCTTCTAGAGTCACAATTGTCACTCCTCTAATGGCTTACAAACACCAAATAGCAAGGATGATGATTTGGGAGAGAGGAGAGGGAAGGAAATCGGCCAGGGGTTCTCTATTCTCAATGAGGTGCCGATTACCCTTAGCCATAGGGTCTGTTTATACTTGTAGACTCCTTAAGGGTTACAACTTAAACCCTAATTGGATAATCTTCTCTTAAAGTTATCCAAATCCTTTCCTTAGATAAGCAATGGACGATTTGAGCTATCCATAGCTTCTAGAATTCGTCCATCCTCTATCCAATAAGGATTTACAGTCTAAAGTTTAACTATCAAACAATTGACAGTTTATACCCTCTTATTTAATTAATCTCTTTAAGTCACCAAATTAATTCCAATTAATTCTATGACTTATATTAATCAAATAACAATATTATTATTCTTTATATTATTCTCATAATATATTAATAATATTTACTCTCTCTTAATAAATCATCCTATCAAGTTGCTATGGTGAAGGCAACCCAAAAGGACCATGCACAACCGGGTCAAATACTTGCCTAATATAGTTGCAGCCTTAGACACTATTCCAATGGAAGGTTCATTCATAACTTTTCCAAGATAGCCAAACCCCTCACCACATTGACACAGAAAGGCGTACCCTTCAACTGGACTGAGAAGCAAGAGATTTACTTCCAAACCTTGAAGCAAGCCCTCTGTAGTGCACCGGTGCTATCCTTACCGGAGGGAACTGGAGACTTCGTAGTCTACTGTGATGCTTCGAATCAAGGTTAAGGTTGTGTCCTTATGCAACACAAAAAGGAAATTACATATGCGTCCAGGCAACGAAAAACTCATAAAGTAAATTACACCACTCATGATCTGGAGTTGGGAGCTGTGGTCTTCGCCTTGAAGATTTGGAGGCACTACCTTTATGGTACCAAGTGCACCATTTTCACCGATCATAATATCCTTCAGCACATTTTAAATCAAAAGGAACTAAAGATGAGGCAGAGGAGATGGGTCGAGCTGCTAAATGATTATGAGTGTGAAATCAAATACCACCCAGGCAAGGCTAACGTGGTAGCCGATGCCTTGAGCTGAAAGGAGTATTCAAGTCGTCGCATAAAGACTCTATCAACCACCATTCAATTTCACCTAACCTCATGGATCAAGGAAGCCCAATTGGACGCATTGAAACCAGAGAATGTCGCTAGCGAATCACTGCGGGTAACGTATAAGGGATTGGAAGTATTAGAGGACGGAAGTCACTACTTCATGAACAAAATCTAGGTTCCTAAGATTAGGCGATTCAGAGAAGCAGTCATGCATGAAGCCCACAAGATTTGCGTGAATTTGCATGTGTTCCAAGAAGATTCTTCACTAATATCATCAATCCTTGGTAAGATTTTGTATACTTAAGTGGGATTATTTCATTCTTTAGCTAAATCACTCCTTATCCACATCTATTTTGTGATTTTTCTTTCTAGAACTTCTTAAGTTCAAAATCCACTCAAGAAAGCTTGCTAGGATCAAAAGTCTTCTTCCACTTCTTCTTCAAACCATGAACAACTAAGCAAGGTGAGTTCATATCCCTTTGTTTTCGGTTTTTACATGTTTTTGGGGGAGAATACAAGTGTTTATGTGTAGATCTATACATTTATGCATGTTATATGTGATTTTCTTGGCTTTTGTTGTGTTTGTGTGATAAACTCGATGGATCTATAAAACTCTAACAAAAATAAGTAGGAATAATAAACAAAAACACTCTGGACATCATACTACAAAGTTAAAAGTGTTATGAATTCCTAAGTTGTGAAAAACAAAACAAAATCTTGTATAAGGTTCATTTTTCGCAAATAAACAAAAGTTTGGGACAAGAGTAACACATACGGTTTTATAGGGGCTAAAAGGGTATTATTAGCTTAAAATCAGCTTTTATAACAACCATATTTTCCTAAGGGTCAAAAGTGCAAAATTTGGCATTTGGGGTCTTAATGTGGGTCTCACGACTTATTAGGCACAAAATTGCAAAATATCAATCTTTGGGGATTGAAATGTTATTTAATCAAAACTTGAGCCAAAAATGAGAATAAACGAGATTAGGGGCTGAAAATGGCACTTATATCAAGATTTGGGCCAAAAATGTTAATTTTATAAGAATTGGGCCGAAAATGTCATTGTATGCAACTAAGGGGCTGGAAATGTAATTTTCTGCAAAAAAGGATCGAGAATGTCAAAATATGTATTTTTGGACCAAAACCGTAAATTACTAAACATTTGGGGCGAAAATACAAATTTTTATAAATTTATGGACTAAAATGTTATTTTTAATTAAAATTGACCAAAAACGACATTTTATGTAAAAATAAGCTTCTAAATGTTAATTTAGTTCTTAAGGGTCTAAAAAATAATTTTAATAAACACGAGTTCAAATTATAGAATTTTGACGTATGAAGCTAGAAATAACATTATAACAATACACTAGATTTTTATAACATTACGAATAAATTTTTCCGACTAAATGAACTATACTATTACAAACAAACGAAGTATAAAAACAGTACGAATATTGGGCCTAATACTTCCTATACATGCTTATTGGGCCTTCATGATCCATTTGCATGATTAATGGGCCCAATACATTCATTTCATGTTTATTGGGCCTTGGTCACCCAATTACATGCTTAACGGGCGTAAATTATCCTTTACATGTTTATTGGGCCTTAGTGGTCAATTTACATGATAATTGGGCCTGAGCTATTCATTATATGCTTAATGGGCCCTAAGTGTCATCTGCATACCTAACAAACATTGAAACAATTTACACGTCTAAGGGACCACAATTGTCATTTTTCATGTTTTGTTGGGCTTTATCATTTCACATCCATATATCAACTAGTGTTTGTAAACTAAATACATATAACGTTATACATATTCATGTGGAAATATTTGGGATCTAGTGGGACTTGTCGGTTGAGATCACGGAGTGTATGCCCATAGCCTGTATTATAATCAGAGTCCCCTGGAGGGAGAGCGGGAGTTTGTGTATAGATCTATACGGGGGTGACTTCCCCACACCTGAGCTGTTCGCTACAGTTAAACTACGCCAGTCTAGGGTGTGACATCCCCAAAATCTCGGCTAGAAAAGACCGATTTCATTTATGCTTTTTAAAACATTTTCAGAGTAAATCCATTTGATTTTTAAAAGAGATGCGGAATTTGTTCCCAAAAACAAAACATGATAAGATAGATATTTATCAATATGATTTCATTTCATAATCAAAAGTCGGGATGTCATGTTCCGATACAGATCACAAAGCATAAACGATTACATTACAAGTCATTCAACAAATATATACATATGCAGACTTGTAAACAAAAATGACTTGATGATTCGCCCATCTTAAGCTCTTGCACCACTTCCTGTAATACAATTAAACTGAGTGGATCAGGCTTGGGAGCCTGGTGAGCATATAGGGTTTTCAAACCCACAATAATTATATTTAATTTCATCAATCAACAATAAACCCGATTACCCATTCCCGTTATCCTCACCTTACGTTCCTAAAAATAACGTCTATTATAAGGAACTTATTTCAGGATTTTCATCGGGACGGACATTACTGCAGAGGGGCTTCCTCAACAATAAGTGTCCTAAAGGCAACCATGTGGGGGATAGAGTACACCGGTGAACACGTCGTTCACAACACCTACAGGTAATGAGCCTGCTAGTGTTCCACAGGACAGTCTAGAATAGTCCGTGGTCGTCATCCATACTCTGCTGAATGACTAGAATAACACCAATAACACCGAGGCCTCTCATCTGTTTATTACACACCAATTATCTACCCATGTTCTACCCAACATATTAGTAGATAAAAATATACATTTTTATACACTGTTTAAAAACCTGTATAACATGTTTTAATCAATACATATTCCACATAACAGATGAGGCATACACACATAACACGTATTTCATAGAGAATATACATTCACACATATAACCACAAAATATATACACGTAACACGTATTTTATATTAAATACTTCATAATATTGCGTTGGAGAGAAACTAACTACACACTCACTTGATCAGAAGATGATCCGATAGTACTACGGCTTATAGAAGTAGCGTCTCTCCGTAGATCTGGAAGATCTTCACAAAAACCGGCTCCTCGCGGGCAGGGCTTCGGCTCGGGAATAACGCTCTTCGGGATTCTCGGGGCTTCGGATCTCGCTTCGGGGCTCGGGAATAATACCGGGGCTTCGGGGTATAATCGGCACGCAAATCAAGGCAAAAGATGAGAGAAGATGAAGAATTTGTAAAAGAAAACTCGGCTGCTTCGGACCTCCTTTTATAGGTGCTGCACCCTCGCACGTACGCGGGGCGTACGCCTCGGTGGTCGTCAACGCTTACGTCGTCGGGCCCTCTACGTCATTGCTTACGACTTCGGACTACTCGAGTGCACCTCGCTGTACGCGGGGCGTACAGCAGTACGCGCTACGTACTTCGGATAGACCGCCTCATCCTTCTTCGGATAATATCGGAGGTTAAATAAAAATAAATATTAAATATTTATTAAACTTCAAAAATTCATATCTCCTTCATATGAACTCCGTTTTTGACGTTCTTTATATCCACGCGAAGGTGAGACTACGCTCTACAACTTTCGTTTAGACTCCGTCGGCTAATTTTGACTTTTATTTTTATTAATTATTTTTAGAAGGCTCGGACAGGAAAACTTCGTTATTAAATCATAACTTCTTCGTCCGACGTCCGTTCTCGCCTATCTTTTCATCGTTTCGCTACTAACAACGAGATCTTCGATTCTCATTTAGATTGTTTCGGCTAGAAATCGCTCGATCTCAAATCGAGTCTTCGGGCTGCATACTGCCACGTCGAAACTTCAGAAAATCATAACTTCATCATACAAAGTCAGATTTGGGCGTTCCTTTTACGCACGCTCTCGGTTTAACGAAATCTACGACTTTCGTTTAGATCGCTAAGGCTAAATATCGCTCTGTCTTAAATTCATATTTTACGTCACTCGGCGTCGTGCCGGTTCTGACGCGAAACTTCGACAGGTCATAACTTCTTCGTTATAACTCGGATTTTGGCATTCCTTATATCTCCGGAATCCGTGTTTCAACCACTACATCTTTATGCAAAGATATCGGGCTTATCTCACACCTTAATTTTGACGCTTATTTTATTCTTAATTTAATTACATCACAGAATTAAGCAAATAAACACATAACTCACATAATTCACAAATTCACAAATAATACATTTTATTATTTCAACTTGGGGTTACAATGGCTAACCTAGACTATTACATTGCTAAAAATGGCAAGCCTAGAAACACGGGCGTTACAATTCTCTCCACCTTAGAATGATTCCGTCCCCGGAATCACACACCAGCAAACAAATGCGGATAGCGACTCATCATGTCACTCTCCGTCTCCCAGGTGAGATTTGGCCCATTCGTGTGTTTCCATCGGACAAGCACTAACTCAACCATCTTACGTCGCAACTTCTTAGTCTTTCGGTCAACGATTGCCTCCGGTTCCTCAATCAACCTTTTGTTCTCATCGATCCTCAACTCCGAAAGTGGAATTATGTCGGGAACTTCTCCCGTGAACTTCCTCAAGTAACACACATGAAAAGTGTTATGAATTCCATTCAGTTCTTCTGGTAGTTCGAGTTTGTAAGCTTGGTTCCCAATCCTCTGAAGAACTTTAAACGGTCTAATAAACCTTGGACTTAACTTTCCCCTTTTACCAAATCTTATAAGTCCCTTCCACGGCGAGACTTTAAGCAAAACCGAATCTCCAACTTCAAAAGTCATCGGTCTTCGCTTTTTGTCAGCATAGCTCTTTTGACGGTCCTGAGCTGCTAACATTCTTTCCCTAATTATTTTCAACTTTTCTGCAGTTTGATGGACTATCTCCGGCCCCATAAACTGCTTTTCCCCAACCTCAAGCCAACAAGACGGCGTACGACACTTCTGTCCATACAATGCTTGATAAGGTGCCATCTTTATGCTCGAGTGAAAACTATTATTATAGGAAAATTCTACCAAAGGCAAATGTTCATCCCAATTACCTAGGAATTCCAAGGTACACGCTCTCAGCATATCTTCAAGTGTTTGTATCGTCCGTTCGCTCTGACCATCAGTCTGCGGATGGTAAGCTGTACTTAGACACAACTTGGTACCCAATTCCTCTTGTAGACTTTTCCAAAATCGTGAGGTGAAACGACTATCACGATCTGACACAATCGTTAACGGAACACCGTGAAGCCTCACAATTTCCTTTACGTAAGAATTCACAAGCTTTTCCATAGACCATTTTTCATTGACTGCTATGAAATGCGCACTCTTAGTGAATCGATCAACGACCACCCAAATCATGTCGTGACCACTTTTTGTTCTGGGTAGTTTAGTGACAAAATCCATAGAAATGTCTTCCCACATACCCATAGGCACAGGTAAAGGTTCTAAACTCCCGTATGGTTTCTGATGTTATGCCTTGACTCTTGCACAGGTCACACACTCGGCCACATACTTCGCAATGTCGAGCTTCATCATCGGCCACCAATAATAGGGTTTCAGGTCCCTATACATTTTTGTGCTACCGGGATGAATCGAGTACATGGTTTTGTGAGCTTCTTCCATCAGAAGATCCCTGACTCCTCCTGTCTTCGGTATCCAAATCCGATCTTGGAACACCTTTAGTCCGTGACTGTTTATGCCGAACACCAACGTTTTTCCCAAGCGTTCCTCCTTTCGGTCATTCTTCTCAGAAGCTTCGCTTTGAGCTTTCTTGATACTTTCCAAAATAGTCGAGACAACTTCAATTCTCAACGCTCTTGGCCTTCTCCTTTCAAGATTGACTTTCCGACTGAGAGCATCAGCAACAACATTGGCCTTACCGGGGTGGTAAAGTATCTCACAGTCGTAGTCTTCAAGTAATTCCAGCCAGCGTCGTTGCCTCATATTTAATTCTTTCTGACCAAAAAGATATTGGAGACTCTTATGATCAGTGAAAAGTTTGCACTTTGTGCCATAGAGGTAATGCCTTCATATTTTCAGTGCGAAAACTACCGCTGCCAACTCTAAATCATGAGTCGGGTAGTTCTTTTCATGCTCTTTCAATTGTCGAGACGCATATGCGATCACCTTATCTCTTTGGGTTAAAACACAGCCCAATCCAACCCCAGACGCATCGCTATAAACAGCGAAGTCTTCAACTCCATCGGGTAGAGAAAGTATCGGTGCCTCGCATAGTTTCTTCTTTAGCTTCTCGAATGCTTCTTTATGCTTATCACTCCAAGCATAAGTAGCTCCTTTGTGGGTCAAAGCTGTTAATGGACTAGCGATCGAAGAAAAGCCTTGGATAAACCTTCGGTAATATCCGGCTAATCCTAAAAAGCTTCGGATCTCCGTGGGACTTTTCGGTTGTTCCCACTTCATCACAGCTTCGATCTTCGCTGGATCAACCATTATCCCTTCTTGGTTGACCACGTGACCCAAGAATTTGACTTCACGAATCCAAAAATCACATTTGGAGAACTTTGCATACAACTTCTCCTTCTTCAAAACTTCCAACACTTCTCGCAAGTGTCTGCCATGCTCCTCCTGGCTTTTCGAATAAATCAGAATGTCATCTATGAACACTATCACAGATTTATCAAGGAACGGATTACAAACCCTATTCATTAAATCCATGAATGCTGCTGGAGCATTGGTTAGTCCAAACGACATAACCAAGAACTCGTAGTGTCCATATCTAGTTCTGAATGCAGTCTTCTCTATATCCTGCTCCCTTACTTTCAGTTGATGATATCCTGACCTCAAGTCGATCTTTGAGAAATAACTTGAACCTTGTAGTTGATCGAATAGGTCATCAATCCTCGGCAACGGATATCGATTCTTTATTGTTGCCTTATTCAGCTCTCGGTAATCAATGCACATCCTCATGCTTCCATCTTTCTTCTTTACGAATAACACCGGAGCTCCCCAGGGTGATGAACTAGGTCTAATGAAACCTTTGTCCAATAACTCCTGAAGTTGCATCATTAGCTCCTTCATCTCCGTCGGTGCTAATCGATAAGGTGCTTTTGCAATTGGCATTGTTCCGGGCAACAAGTCAATACGAAATTCTACTTGTCGATCGGGCGGTAATCCAGGAAGATCTTCGGGAAATACTTCCGGATAATCACACACAACAGGAATATTTTGCATCACCTTCTTTTCCTTCTTAGCATCGATCACAAATGCTAAGTATGATGTACACCCCTTGGTCAAACATTTTCTGGCTTTCATTAGAGAAATGATTCCAGAGTTTACTCTGCGTTTATCTCCGTACACCATAAACGATTCCTTCCCAGGTGGATTCACTTTCACTATTTTCTTCTTGCATAAAATTTCAGCATCATTGGCGCTAAGGCAATCCATTCCCAAAACGATGTCGAAACCGTTAAGTTCGATAGGCAATAATTCCTCGTGGAACTTATTCCCATTCAAGTCAATTAAGATGTTTTTCATACGATAGCTAACAGGTACAAACTTTCCACTAGCAACTTCGACTAATAAAGCATTATCTAGTCTATCAACAGGCAAAGCTAGTTTTCTACCAAATTCATGCGATGTAAAGGAGTAGTTGGCTCCAGAATTAAATAAAATTTGGGCAGGTAATTTGTTAACAAGAAAGGTACCTGAAGCGACATCAGCTTCATCTTTAGCAGCTTCCAGTGTCATCTGGAATGCTCTCGCCTTTGGCTTTGGCGGAATGTTGGGTTTTGCTACTTCCTTCTTTTTCGGACAATCCCTTGAGATGTGCCCCTCTTCACCACAACCATAACAAACATTCTTGGTGAAGGTGCAGTCGTTGGCATAATGCCCTAGCTTTCCACATTTGAAGCATGTGGTTTCCCCGCCACACTTCCCATAATGCTTCTTCTTGCACTTGTCACACCATTTCGCTTCTACCTTTCCTCCGCTTCCCCTCGAACTAGACTTTAAGAATTTACTTTTCTTGCTGGACCCTGAAAATCCATCGATTTTCCTTTTCTTGCCAACCTCTGACCTTTCCAGACCTTTTTCCCTGATCTGGGTCTCAACATTTCTAGCAGCCAAGATGGCGGCTTTCAATGTGGTTGCTTGCTTAACCATTGGACCATAGTCCGCTGGTAGTCCAAGGGAAAATTTGTTGACCTTAGAGAGTTCTGTAGGCACCAAATATGGGATAAACTTCATCTTTTCTGTGAAACTTGCAGCGTATTCAGTAACGCTCAATTTCCCTTTCTTCAAATTCTGAAATTCATTACTGATTTCCAGCAGGTCCTGCTCGGAGCAGTATTGCAGTTTTAGTTGTCCCACAAAGTCTTCCCATGACATTTTGCTTGCTTCTCCCTTGGGCATAGAGTCGGCTAATAGCTTCCACCAGCTCAACACGCCAGATTTTAGCAGAGGGATCGCAAGAGCGGTCTTCTGCCTGTTGCTGCATTCGCAACTTTCAAACATAGTCTCCATTTCGGAGGCCCAGTCCATAACTTGCACCGGCGTCGGGCTTCCGGATAGACATAGTGGTTTGGATGCCATGAAATCCTTATACTTGCAGCCACGACCATCATTTCCTCCATACTGGTTATTGCGTCTAACCACTGGTTGTTCGTCTTGACCAATGATTCCACTAAAGTTTTCTCCTTCAGACTGCCCTCCATTCTCCTCGGGCTCTTCCGCTTGAATTGACGGTTCTTCACGATTCTGCCTAAGCAGGCGTCTTGTTTCTTCCATCTGACGATCCAACATCATTTGAATCATCATTTGTACACCAGCCATTGTTATCGGCTCAGGTGCATCAGCTACGATAGGTACTTGTTGAATTACAGGCGGTTGATTCCTGTTTTCATCAGCCATTTTTATCATAACTTCATCATACGAAGTCAGATTTGGGCGTTCCTTTTACGCACGCTCTCGGTTTAACGAAATCTACGAATTTCGTTTAGATCGCTAAGGCTAAATATCGCTCTGTCTTAAATTCATATTTTACGCCACTCGGCGTCGTGCCGGTTCTGACGCGAAACTTCGACAGGTCATAACTTCTTCGTTATAACTCGGATTTTGGCATTCCTTATATCTCCGGAATCCTTGTTTCAACCACTACATCTTTATGCAAAGATATCGGGCTTATCTCACACCTTAATTTTGACGCTTATTTTATTCTTAATTTAATTACATCACAGAATTAAGCAAATAAACACATAACTCACATAATTCACAAATTCACAAATAATACATTTTATTATTTCAACTTGGGGTTACAATGGCTAACCTAGACTATTACATTGCTAAAAATGGCAAGCCTAGAAACACGGGCGTTACATAGGGTGACAAAACCTTGATCAAATACCGGGGTTTGGAAAAATGCCAATACAGGCAATTTAGTCATTATCATGCATGGTTATAACGGCTCACATATACATCCAATACCATATGAACATTTCGGAGATCAAATCATTCGATCATGTCGATACAAAACAACTTATACGATGATGCAAGAACTATAACACTTTTATAAATAAGAAAATATTGGATTTTTTGGGGAAACACTATTAGTCATTACCTTTTTCTCATAACAGATATAATACAAGGAATATGGATCTTTCATTTATACATGATTTTACAATGAAAATCACACATACATTTATACTTAATCATTACATCTTTTCAGAGAATTTTACAGAAAATATTGGATTTTCTGGGTTACGCGCCCAATACAAAGTTTTTCAATCAAACATGCTTATGAACTCACCAACATTATATATGTTGACCGTTTTCAAAATAACTTGTATTCTTAGGTAATCGTTAAGCTAATGAACTGTCAAGAGTATACTACGATTTCTTTTATGCACATGTCAATTATCGTACAATTTATGTTTTCGAATTATGTAATGTCACTACAAGAAAAAGACCCTTTTACAATGCACAAACCACAACACTCATTGATTTATGTTACGCAAAAGAGAGTGACATTAAAAAAGTGTCATCTCTTCAAAAAAAATTAAGGATTTACGTCATGCATTTTATTGTGCCCTTAAATTAGTGTCTCAAGAAAAGAAATTAAAAACACGGAGGGTGCTTTATTTTAAAGGCACGTCCTCTATACCTGTCGCTTTATAATTTTAATGAAAATGCGCGTTTACTAGAGGGGAAAACGAAATCCCAAAAATTTTGAAAACCCGTCTTCTACCTTTTTTTTATCTTTTATCTTCTCCCCTCTCCCTCATTTTCTCTCCTCTGCGATCTGCTTCTCCACTACTCCTGACCTCCTTATCGGTTTCATCAAACATCGTGTCCCCTCCTTAATACCTTGCGGGAATCTAAAATTAGAAAACCCTGTCCTCAAAAAGTCTAAGAAACTAGGGTTTTTTCATCCCTCAAAGAACGACCCATATCCTCCATAGATCGTTCTCTATCGCTTCATTTCTGACAAGAGATCGAACACTTTGCACTCATAGGGCCATAATTGCAAGGATCCTCACTCACATTTCTAGAGAATACCTTCGCATAGATAACATGATCATCTTCACGCAAATGGTTGCCACCATTGCTTCATTTGGCTCAAGCTACGATCAACAATCGGAGCTCAAAGCTTTCGACCAAACAAAAACCAGCGTCAAAGGCCTCGTCGATGCCGGATCAGGAAAATCCCACCCATCTTCTTCCACCCACGGAACACCACTCCCAAAATATCCACCGATGTTGTCAAGATTCCGGTCATAGACCTTCAATCGACCCATAGAGCATCGATGGTGGAGATGATTCGTGAAGCCTCCGCGAACCTAGGTATTTTTCAAGTGGTGAATCATGGGATTCCTGTGAGTGTTATGGATTAGGCGGTTCAAGGAGTTCGTAGATTTAACGAACAAGATGACGAGGTGAAGAAAGGGTTTTACACGAGGGATCTTTCAGTACATTAGTGTATAACAACAATTACGATCTGTATAGTTCCCCCGCCTTGAACTGGAGAGACACCTTCTTTTCATTTATGGCTCTGTCACCTCCGCCGCCTGAGGAATTACCGTAGGTTTGCAGAGACATTCAAATCGAGTACTCAAATCAAGTCATGAAATTCGGAGGCGTACTTTTCAGATTATTCTCAGAGGCATTGGGGTTGAACGTGAATCACCGGAGGTTTGCAGAGACATTTAAATCGACTAGGTGTTTTTTTCATACATCTGGTTTGAGATCAATTTCTCCATTTCCCTTTCTCTCTCTCCATCTCTCTTTCTCTCTCTCTCAAAACATCAAACAATTTCTCAATTTCTCCTAGATTTCCATCTTTCATCTTGTTTTCATCTGTGACTCCTTGATCGCCTCCTTCTCTCCTCAGCGTTTCATCTACCACCATCTGGGAAATTTTTACTTTTCTTGTTCCCTTCAATTTCAGTTTTAGCTTAAGTGATGTACAATTCGTTAACTTATGCTATTTCATGCAACTTGATATGCTACAGGAAGAGAACGACAATGGTTCTAATTATGGTATTCTTTGTTTATATATATATATATATATATATATATATATATATATATATATATATATATATATATATATATATATATATATATATATATATATGGTCTTCATTGTTGAATTTATATTGTGCAGCTCAGGTTTGCTAAAGAAGTTGTTAGGATGTAGAGATGAGGGTTAAGGAGCTTGAGAAGCAGGTGCTCACCCATATTCTTCTTATTTTGTGTCTGTCATATATTGGGATCTAAAAGGTTACATACTTTCTATTCCCACTGAAATAATAAATATGATCTGATCTAACCGTTTCACTATTTTGAACTTAAGAGTTATGACACTCATATCCCAATTTGTTATTTAAATCTGAGCCCATTCTTTTATTCACTTCACTAGCTATTAGTTTTTCTTGAGTTACTATGGTCTTGGTAGTTGTGTCTTTTGTATGGTTTCTTGATCACGAATACATCTGGCAGTTATTCATGATCACGGATACATCTGGCAGTATGGTTTCTTTTGTATTGAGTACTTTTATTCATCTGTGATTTGTGTTTAGTTAATAAACATTGTTCATGTTATTTGCAGGGGAAGCTTTTAGATTAATAGAAGTGCTAAAACAATTGAAATTTGGGATGGGTTACAAGCTCATTTGTCAATCTATGCATCGCTTAAGAGAAAAACACTATGAGTTCCACTATGTTGATCGTTATTTCATTGCTCGAAGGTACCTACCTACAATCAATGAAGTTGGTCTGACTTGTTTTCGTGAATCGGTTAGTATTCTTTTCAACTGATAGCTAATAGCAGGTTTTGGTTTCTTAATTGCTAACTAATGAGATTTTTTTTGGAGTACAGGGTTATGAAGAGGCTAAGGGCAAAGCTAAAGATGATGTTTTTGCACTTGTAAGCTGTTTTATATGCTCATGCACCAGTTTTTGTTGGTGATGTAGAGTTGAAGTTAACATTGCTTGTGATCCAGATTGTTCAAGAACGTGAAGGAGAGCAGATTGATAGAGCATTATTGAAAAATATCCTTGGTATATATGTTGAAATCGGAATGGGACTGATGGATTTCTATGAAAAAAACTTTGAAACTGACATGCTTGTTGATTCTGCTAGTTAGTATTCTCGGAAAGCATCAAACTGGATTGTAGAAGATTCATGTTCTGATTACATGTTGAAGGTATATTCCTTTATTGCCACTCCTCTATGTTATAATTATTGTTGTTGGTATAGGGTATGTTCCTTTTTTCCATTAAGAGCTGTATTTCCATGATGGTTATTAACTACAATAAAAAATTTTATATACATGAATTGTCTAACTTTTTAAAGGATGTTAGAAGGGTTAAAAGGACCATTCTGTCCCTATACATTAATCACTTTCTTTTTTTTATCTTTTTTGTAGGTTGTTTGACTTCGACAAGTGGTTATATGTTCTAACTCAGGTAAAAACCTTTATGAATTAGTTTAATTGCTTTTATTATCAGAGAACTTTTGATTTCCTTTAAAAAATCAACTGGTCATAAACCACATAGGTTACCAGTTTTTTGTTATTGTTGAGTAACTAACTTGAAGGAGAAATATTGACAACAAAGAAGAGACTTCAAGGGATGGGTGTCTCGTTCTTCTTTCATGATCTTAGAGATAATCTTGGTGGATTAATGCAGGTAAACTTGCATAAATCTAATGAATTTTTGTTTGTAAATCATCTGGTTGTATTGTTATTTCTTTTAGGAGTGTTCATTGTTTGATTTGAAACCATGAAACCGGTCAAACCGGACATCGGTTTGGTTTCACGGTTTGTAGTTCTATTTACGGTTTGGCTCGCGGTTTCAATAGTTTTAAACCGTATAAAAACCGGACCGGATCGTATATATATATATATATATATATATATATATATATATATATTTATTTATTTATTTATTTATTATATGTTTTTGTATATAATTTTATTATATATAAAAATAATAAAATTCAAAAACCCACATATCTTATGATTCATGACTTGAGAATAAGAGCAATTAAGCGCTGTGTTATTTTTAATGTTAAAAATATGGTATATACATGGAATAGTGAGCACTAATATTACCATATTATGTGTTCAATTTTTTTCATTAAAGTAGTGATAAGAGTCTAATCGGTGATAGTTTGAATAGGTTGCTACTGCACTACATGACAATTGTAGAGCCATTCTTGTTGGTGAAAAGACCTATGGAAAGGTTTGTATAACATTGTTATCAATTAAAAAAAATGAAATGTTATTGTGGGTTCTTTTTATTCATTAATTAATTTGGATAACTTTCTTGATTATTACTGTAGGGTTTGATATAGTCTGTATTTGAACTTCATGATGGATCGGGGGTGGTGGTGATTGTTGCGAAATATGTCACACCAAATCATTTGGACGTAAATGGAAATGGAATTGATCCTGATTATAAAGAAGCAAATATCACCATTCCTGAAAATCGACTTTGCTTTTGCTAAAGCCATGGGATTGTTATGTATGGAATTACCGAATTACCCCTGTGAAGTAAACTAAGTCCATGTCAATTTCTTTTCAAGTTGTAGCATCGCACTTGGATACTGTGTTAGACAAACTTAAAGACATTCTTGACAACATTGGAAAAAGTGTTCTCCAAAGGTATATATTTATATTATATAATTTTTATTTATTGTTTATTCTTATTTTATGTTTAGTCTTCTTGACAACAAAAGACTGTTTGAAATGCAGATTTCTATCCTTTTTTTTAGATAAAACTAAGATTAAAGATTCTGAAGACATTCATGCTGCATTAGCTCTCATGTATGGATACGCTGCAAGATATGCTCCTTCAACTGTAATTGAAGCCAGAAGATGGAAGAAGTCGTGCAGAGAAACTATTACATATCTTGGAACAAATCGATCACATTGTTTCTACACAAGTAACAAAGATCCATATTTCCAAAATAGTTTGTGTTTTATGTTGGCTGTAATTTGGATTAGGAAGATTTGTTTTTCTACTTTGAGTCATGTTAATAAAATAACAATTAAATGTGATTTATTTTGAATATTAGTACAATTATTTCATGAAATAGATTGTTTTGTTTTTAAGTATTTTATTTTGCATTATGAGACTTTTAAATGTGTTATTTAATTTGAAATTTAGTAAATCTATCAAAAATATATATATTTTAAAGACCTTTAAAATTATGGCACACAAAAATGTGTGTCATCTTTCTTTATGACACGGGCTTTAATTATACGCAATGCGAGTCGAAAAAATCGTAAGGTTACGACACGCAAATGCGTGTCGTGTTCTTCATGACACGGCCTTCCTTGACACGCATTGCATGTCGTAAGCGCGCGTTGTAAATGCGTGTCTTAAATAGACGACGCACAAAAGCGTGTCGTCTTCCTTTATGACAGGGCCTTCCTTGACACGCATTTGTGTGTCGTCTGAGCGTTTTATGACACACATTGCGCGTCATAAAAGGTTGTTTTTCTAGTAGTGTGTAAAACAATGTACTTCATGTGAACAATACCAGTTGTAATATGTAATGTTGGTGATGATTGTATTATGTTTCATGTATATTCATTGTGGTGATATTTCAATTTATAAGTCACACGAGCCCCCGGACGTTTCCGCCGTCTGGTTCGGGGGTGTGACAGATACTAGGGTTATGCTGGCTTAAATTCTTCTTAGGTTTAATTTAGGCCCCTTAAGTGTGAGAAAATGACCCCATGACACTTGTATATGATCAAGTATCATTTTTCACTTTAACCCTTCAAAGTTAACTTTAACCATGACAAAAGTAACGTAACAACAATACATAACGAAAAACTAACCTCGATAACAAAATGGGAAAGTTTGGATCATTACATGGCCTACTCCAACCAATTCGCACTCCAATTTGGAGGATTTTATGATAGATTTCATCATTCATTTACCCGTATCAAACTGGAAGGCCATGATCGCTATAATCATTAATCAATTCCCAAGGAGTGCACATTTTGTAACACTTCCACCATATTGTACCTCTATCACTTTAGTTAACCTTTTTGCAATCAATATAATGACTTCTTTAGTTATGAAAATCAATTGCATTGGACCATAACCTACTTTTCCTCGGTGTTTCTAGAAAGAACTATTTAAGCAACTTGGTACTTCTTTATGCCATTCTTGTACGTATCACCACCAAAATGACAGTCAAAGATAGGTGATGAATTGTTGTTTGGAATTGTATTTCAGTTGCTTTGCAAGTGACAAGCCATGGTTATGGAACCAGTACTTACCCGACTAAGTTTTGGCTCAACACAACACACGACAGTCTCATTGGCATGACCCCCTCCCAAGCACTTAATGATCACACACCCCTAAACATACATACCTACCTTGTTAGATCATCCCATGTAGCATCTATTAATGAAACACTGACAGTACATAGTAAGCTTCTAGGCCAAGTAAAAGAACCTCATGACACCACACAACAACACATGGCTTCCCAAGCTAATCGAGGTGGTAAACTGGCTCTATGTGAGGTTACACATCTACTGCCATGCTACTATGCCAAATCGATCCTCCCACAAATGAGGAAAATCACACTTTGGTCCTTTCAAAGTCACAACATGAATCAACATTGTGTCATATCGCCTTGAGCTTCCATACGATAGTTGCATCCATCCAATGTTCTGAGTCTCTTTCTTGAGACAATGCTATGGGAACGAGAAACACAACATGTCCATTATACATGTTCACCCACAAAGAGATGTTGATCCTCCAACCAGTGCCCATCCTTAATTCACGTATGCAATACTAATAAGGGATTGATCATCCTCGTGTCCTTTTCATACAAGGGATGTGATCTAAGTAAGGCGATATGGGACGATGTTGGACAGTTTCAATATTGCTTTCTTGATTTTCGGAGTTGAAGTCCTAAACCATGTGAGAAGGAAATAAGTGTCGACCATGAGGACACTGTCTTTCAACCGATATGTATTGATAAGATCCATGAACATGATTCAGGTGAATCCTAAGCCATTGGTGAGAGGCTCACACATAATCAGGTATATGCGGCCAGATACCAAGACTGAATCAACTAACACGTAGGAGGACTAGGTCAAGAAGTACCGTTTTTACTTAATCCTTTAGAATTCCACCTTGTTTGTGGACTGTTGTGATATGTCAGAGATGGTAAGATTGAGATCAAGGGTGGGTGTCGAGCTAGTTCCTTCTCCTGATATCACAGTACAAAGAAAAGAGATGATCGTTAGACAACGTCCGGGAGTGGTTTCCGGGACGAAGCTCCGACGATCAAGTTATAATTGATTCCGAGAGAAGATAGAGAATGTCTGAGAGAAAAAGAGTCTCGTCCCCTTCTCCATGGGGAAGAAGGGTTCTTTTATACCTGATCAAGATGATACGTGGCGGATCCGTATTGAAGGATCCTCCATAACGTCTTTCCATCTCGTTCCCCCATTGGCCAGAGGGGAATCTTCGATATAATGATGATCGTAGCTGTTTTCAGATAGGCAGATGGAGCTCTCTGATTGGCTTCACGTTTGCCGGGGTATTTCTCCTGGGGAGAAGAGGGTAAGGCACGGTTCTGCCCCTTAACCGCCATGCCAGTGAGTCCATGCAGGCAGAGGTCAGGCCTTCGCCTAAGACTGTATATGACTAGACTCTAACAAGCCAAACTTGACGCTAATTTGACTTTTCTTCTTTAATGTTTTTCCTGAGGGATACGTTAACATGGGCGAGTAAAAAGCAAGTTTTCCACTATTGCAGGAACTTCATTCATGTTAATTTCCCTTTTTCTAGGCTGGGTGGGTCGAGTTATGTAGTTGCATTTACTTAGTTTATTATATATACCATTCCATTTGCCCCACGAATTTCGATTCACCTTCTCATTATTTTGGAGTCTTGCCAACTTAAATAGACATACTAAATGCAAAAAAGATCAAGAGATCGACTTTTTACAAAACCTACAAACTTCTAATGAAATCAATTTACAATTGCAACCAGAATTTATCCACTCGTGAGTTCTAATCAACCAAATTACAATGTATACTATACCTCACATTTCCACTCGTGAGTTCTAATCACCTAAATTACAATTTATGCTACACCTCACATTTATTGCAAACACATGCTTTTTGGACGTACTGCCGGTACGCTTTGATGAATTGTAAGGTAGAATAGAACACAAATCGTTGCTTGAGAAAAGGACAAAATGTACACTTTAAGTTTGAAGGAATAATAAACTCCAAAATCAAAACAGATTTCGTTTTAATGCAGATCGAAAAACATAATCGAAACACTAATTTGATTTGATTAAAGGATATCACCAAAATTCTACAAGCCGTTTAAAAAACGAAAAAGTAAAAGTAAAAAATCTACAACCCTCTTTAATCTTTATTATGCGAATTAATTGCTCGTTAAACAGCATCACATAATATTACCACCTTGACTATTTGACTAATACGTACATAAAAGTAAAACGAATGGAACGCAAAGAAAAACCGTAGCTCACGACCACGTGATTCATGCCATCATTAAAGTGAAAAACTCATTCTTCACAACTTAATTGGACATTTTTATTAAGAGTGAAAATGGAACAAATTTCAAAAAAAAAAAAAAAGTTAGATACCATTTTTTATAAAATAAAAAATAATATTTTTTTATATTTATTTTTTCTAAAAATTAAGATTACAACTAAACCAATATTTTTAAATTTATTTCATGTATATCATTAATTACATTGTTTTTAAATAATAGAAAAAATGATAATATTGATAGTTGTTTTTATTTTAAAAAATATTAAAACGTAAAAAAAATCAATATGTTCGTCTTTTATTTATGAATAAATAAATTACAATTTTTTTATAATATGAAATTTCTATTATATTTAAAAAAAGAAAATGATAATTTTGTGTATATTTGTTATTTTTTTAAATAAAGCAACTATTTATCAATGAATATTTAAATTCATCTGTCAATATTCAGTAAAGACTTATAGCTACATGTTATATATGTGTTTTTAAGATGCTTTCAACTTAAATGGTTGAGAATTTAAGTTTCGATTATAAGAAACATATGTTAAATATAAATAACTTAGAGTGTATGAGATGTAAAACATTTGTAGTGAATATTCATATTTATCGGTTGAGGAAACGATATATATATATATATATATATATATATATATATATATATATATATATATATATATATATATATATATATATATATATATATATATATATACTTTGAAAGATCGTATAATGTTGTTGCGGGAATATTAGTAGGGTGTTGGTGGAGAATCGGATTTCTTATGGATCGTGTAAGTTCATTTTCCGAACTGATATTTTTACCCTATGCCTGGGTTACAGAGATCCAATCTATGATAATGCAAAAGAAACTTATGTATCCAGGGACAAACACACAAGTCAGATCATCAGAGATTTCTGAGTTTATTCAAGAAGAAGAAAAGTTGAGAATCGCTATGCCTATGGCTCAAAAGAAGAGTCGTATATATGCATGATATATTAGGGTTTTATCTTCTAAATTAGTTAGGGAACGCTTGGAATTAATGACTTAATTAATAGTTTCCAAAACTATCAGGATTTGTCAATCTTACCATAATCACCCACTAGAATTCGGTTTTTCCAAAATGAAACTAAATGAAATTTTCGGTCAACAGGAGACGCTGCTCCTAAGACCCTATAAGGGGGTGTGCTGTCACACCCCCAAACCTGAACGACGGAAACATTCGGGGGCGGAGGACGCCATGCTCAGTATCATAACCCTAGTGAAGAAAGTAAACACAACCATCATAGATATAATTTAAAAAGTTACATCGTTGCAAAAAAATACATGTTTCCAAATAAATTACATATGATGTCAAAATAGTTCAAAAGAAATATGCGCCTTAGCGTCTTGCCTTCAAAAATCTTGTGGTTACCTATATCACTGAATACTTGAGAATACAAGTTGGTTTTGAAAGAGTATCAACATTAAAGCTGGTGAGTTCATAAACAATTTATGAATGAAAAATGGATGTTGTTCCTTAAAGTTTGTTACAAGTTCGTTTCCAGAAAATCCAATATTTTCTAAAAGGTTTGTTGTAGTCTTAACTGAACCAAGACTTAGTATATGTAAGTAAATCGTCATACTTATGTGTGGTCTTATATTTAAATAAAACTCCTTTGATGAGAATTGTTATCGAGAATTTAGAAAAGAAATGATAGATTTGAACGATTAAAGAAGACGAACACACAGAGTAAATATTAATCAGATCTCATATTGATTAAGACTGATTACCGAATAAGCTGAAGAGAGATTTTGTGTTTCGCTATCGTGTATCTACTTCAAGCCTAAGTCCCTATTTATAGGGAACATACAAAAAATATACTAAGTCTATACATTTTAACTTCGCATATAAAATGACTTAGTAAAATAACATACAAATGCGAAACATTACAATACACACTATTCGACTTTTTACAATATACATCTACATTCTCCCCCTTTGTAAACAGTCGATGCAATTCAACTCAAAAGCTTTTGAATTGCAGAGTGAATTGTTCTTCGCACTTCTCCATACCAGGAGATCACCTTCTTCAAGTCTTTCTTGTCTCCTTCGTTATTTTTCTTGCAATTGTTCATACGTACAATGAAGTGCGTATATTGCGAAGAATTGTATCTTTCAATCTCTGAAGCTTTGAAAAGAAATTTCTTCGGTTTTCCTTTAGTATCTCTTCCCGAAAACACCATGCCAAAAGGTTTCAGGCATATCTCACCCACAACATACTTTGACAGAGCAGATTGTGTCAAAGTATCCTCCCATGGAACTTTAACTTCTCTTCCTAGCACATTCGCTAATTCTTCATCAGTAAGAGCAAGACAATCGTAATAGTTATCGATAAATGTCTTCACATGTGCGAATCCAACTTTAAACACATCTGTTTCAGAGCCTTTGAGATTGTTTTCTTCCATATGCTTCAGGATAAGAGCTACTTGAATTAGATCGTTGCAGTTCATCAAAGGAAAATCAGCAACTGTGAAGTCGTATTGTTTGTTGTCAGCTCTGATGACAAAATATCGAAAATTTTGAAGCATGTCTTCAAACAAAACATCCTTCTTTATTGTAAGCACCTTCTTGATCTTCATCAAGGACCAAACTTCATCTAGATTTTTCCCCAGAACAGCATGAAATTTGATTTTCATATGAGTATAATCATCCGGATTATCAAATTTCTCACTGATCTTGTATTGAGCTGTGATGAACAACATTTCGTTAATTGGGAAGTCCAGTTGACAATGATCTGAGTTCGCAAAATCGTAACTTCTTTTAGGCTTCTTCTCGAACTCATACATCTCCCTACCCACAACTTTCGACTCTATTGTTTCGTAAGAGTAAAGTTTCGCAGGATCTGCTTTGTTCATGGAGGGAGGATCACTTGCCCTTTGTCTCATGATGCTCTGAACTTGTCTCATCCTCTCCAATTCAGCCTCAGCATCAGCTTTTAACTCCTCCTTCGACTTTTCGTACAAAATTCCTTTTCCTTTTCCTATTACGTCTTTCTGAGGTTTAGAGCTTGAACCTCATTCGTTTTCTCCAATAACAATTCCCTTTGAAACTGTTTTTGTGGTGATTGTTGTTGAAGAAATCGGTTTTGTAGGAATGGGAAGAGTAGCTACCAGTTGAGTCGAAATCACTTTTCCCACTGTTTTAGCCTCCTCTTCTTTACTTCGATTTTTCTCTCCCCCTTGCACCCCTGTGAAAACAGGTGGAGCACTCTTCGGAAGTAAAGAAGTGAAATTTGTAAGCGGAGCAAGAGCTTTTTGAATAACTTGTTCTAAAGTATTAATCTTTAGAGACAAGAATTCAGGAGTAATGATTTGCGATGATGAAGAATGTGAAATGGCTGATTTAAGCTCAGTGACCAATGTTATCAAGTGATCAAACTTCTCCATTGTTGCAGCTTTATGATCTTCAATAACAGGAATATTATTGAGCTTTTGGAGTTGAGAAGAAATCTCCACAATTTGCTTTTAAAGATCTGCTTGTCTCGTATGCACATCCTGAAGATCTTTCGCAAGTTCAGACTTCAATTCCTGAATCTTGAAGTTGACATCCTCACGAACTTTCTTTACGTCTTGTACAAAAATAATGTGTCGTTCTTTTGTAGCAGCTTTAAGATCTTGAACAGCAGAAGTAAAATTGTTCCCTTGTGCTTTAACTCTGAGTTCGTTATTTTTATCGGATTGATCAACCTTCTCCATGATCCTTTTCTCAGCACCTTTAATCATGACATCAACCTCCATTGCTGATATCGAAGACATTCTCCCAGAATCGGTTTGCGATTGGATAATGGCCTTTAACTTTTGATTCAGGATTTTAAACTACTTTCCTGTCATCAGCATATGATCAGGAATATCTTCTTCGTCTGAATCAAAAGGAATGTCATCTAGAATTCCTCCAAAAGCACCTCCTTCGACTTCAGTATCAGACATTTGTTGCGAAGGTGGAGGATTTTCAGGTGATTGGGATGGAAAAAGTGTTGTGAATGGGTTTTGAAGGGCATGATAAAAAATGGATGAAGTGGTGGATAAAGTGGTAATAGGTAAAGATGTTTGTAATGTGGATGCAACACTCAGGATAGGTGCCCCCGTATCAGATATGTTGACAATCGTATCGGAAATAGGTACCTCCTCAGAAACTGATTTGGTAAGAACTATTTCAAGTGGTTTGGTTTGTGAAATGGTAGTAGAAATTTGCGAAGTTCAAAGTATTGGTAAAGAGACATTTACCATAGTTGTGACAGGTGGAGTTTCCGGAACTACTTCTTCATCTGATGATTCATTGCGAATCACCATCTTTCTCCGTTTGACCAGCGTGCGTTGCATGTTTTTCGCAACATCTTCAGCCCGTTGGCGTTTCTTTCCTGGAGACACTGGTGCAGGAATACTGCGAATAGTAACTCCTTTACTACTCACTTCCGCTTTGCGAATTTGTTTTAGAACCCCAGACTTGGAAGGTAAAATTTCCTTCTTCGATTTGGATAAAGTTTCTTCGGTTGGAATAACTTCATCTTGTACAGTCGGTGAGGATGAACCCTTCGCACTTTTCTTGCTAACCTTCTTCTTCTTTGATGGTGTAGCAACATCTGGTAATACGCCGGTCTGATCAGCTGTATCGATGTTTCGCAAATATCTCACCAAAATTTTGTGAGTGGGAGAAACTTTGCGAAGCATCGCATCCGGAATACGAGCCACACGCGTAAAAATAGCTTCATCATCTTCAACAACTTTTGGAAATTGGTAGAAGGAAAATTCAACAACTTCTACATCTGTCATTATTGGAATTGCTTCTTTCTCGTAGACTTTCTCCAGAATTAAACTCCAGTATCTTGCACAAGAGATCCCCTTCTCCGAATTTGTGTTTTCCAGGCTTTTAACAAATTCTTTCCACAACTGAGTTGCGTAATCGACATTGATGTCATAGTATATGCCCATTACCATAGCATAGACTTCGACTCTTCCTCTATGCAAGCCGACTGATCTTCCGGTAAGACACCGTAGAAAAATACCAAAAAGAAAATTCCAGATACATGGCAATCCCGACTTCCTGAAGTCACTTATCTTCTCCAACTCCGGTTGATGTCCCATCTCATTGAACATATGAATGATCTGGGAGTTTACAGGTTTAACAAATGGAGGGTTGTTTGGAATCTGCAAGAACTCCACAAACAAGTTCTTTGACAGTTTAACCCTTTTGTTGTTGATGAGATTGAAAGTAATCACATCCGCCGTGTAATTGTATGAAGCCGTGGAAGCAGCACGAGATAGCCACACCATTGGAACGGGGAATGATCTGAACATGGCAGTTGATAACGGTGATTGTTTCAAAGCCACGATAAGCATCTTCAAGTCTTCTGGATACGCAGAAACGTTGGGATCAACTTGGTAATTGGTGCTTTGAATCTTCATTAGTGATTGAGAAAGAACCTCATCAGTGTTGGAATTTGTGGCTGCCATTGTTAGGGTTTGAAAGAAATTTGAAGTTTGGATCAAGGTGTAAGCTTTGAAGTTTTGTGAGAGTTCTTGTTTGCGTAACCGTACATAGTGTTCTTGATCCCCCTTTTATAGGTTACTCAAAATTGATTTGAAATTAAAGCGGGATACATTTAATGTTATCTGATGTGGCACCTTGAAACTCGGATCATGACTGTAAAAGATGACTATGTTTCAAAAATAAAATCTTTTTGGATTTTTGATTTTTCAAAATTAAAGAACAAAAATAAAATGTTTTTGGATTTTTGATTTTTCAAAATTAAAGAACAAAAATAAAATCTTTTTGGATTTTTGATTTTTCAAAATTAAAGAACAAAAATAAAATCTTTTTGGATTTTTGATGTTTCAAAAATAAAAAAATTATGCGTAAACCTTACCATAGTGATTATGAGCTCAGATGCGAAAAGATGTGGTTGCGAAGCCATGCGAAGCCTCTGAATGAACAGTAACCTCTGAATGATGTTGACTCTTATCTGCTGAACAAAACTTTTATTCTTGTGTTAATGAAATTGAATTCGCATTAATCATCCCCAAACCTGCTAAAATTCGAACAAATGATTTTTCATCAAGAGGTTTTGTAAAAATATCAGCAAGTTGTTCAGTTGTTTTGACAAAATGAATTTCAATATTCCCATCTTCCACATGATCTTTAATAAAATGATATCGAAGAGCAATGTGTTTTGTCTTTGAATGTTGCACTGGATTGTGACAAATGCGAATTGCATTTTGTGAATCACAATACAAAGGAATCTTTTTCATGTTTATTGCATAATCACGAAGTTGACTCTGAATCCAAATAATTTGCGAAGTACAAGCAGCCGCAGATATGTATTCTGCCTCAGCGGTTGATATAGCCACACAAGTCTGTTTCTTTGATTGCCAACTCACTAACTTTCCATCCAATAGTTGACATCCACCAGTCGTACTTTTTCTATCCAAAGTACATCCTCCGAGATCGGAATCTGAAAAAGCTTGAATGAAAAATCCTGTATTCGCAGGATACCAAAGTCCTAAAGAAACGGTTCCCTTTAGATATCGAAAAATATTTTTCACTGCAGTCAAATGAGGTTCTCTTGGATTAGCTTGATATCTAGCACAACAACAAACCGAAAACATAATATCAGGTCTACTTGCAGTTAAGTACAATAAAGACCCTATCATGCTACGATACAATGTTAGATCAACAGCAGGAGCATCTAACGAAGGAGTTAGTCTTGTTCCTACTGCCATAGGTACTCTGAGCTTTGTGCTATTCAGCATTCCAAACTTTTCAAGCAAGTTCTTCGTATATTTTTCTTGATTGATTAAGATTCCTTCCCTGTTCTGTCTTATATTTAAACCAAGAAAATTATTAATTTTTCCCATCATGCTCATTTCAAACTGACTTTTCATTAAATTTTCAAATTCAATTGACAATGCTGGATCAGTTGAACCAAAGATAATATCATCAACATAAATTTGAACAGGCATTAGATGACACCCAACTTTCTTGCAAAATAATGTGGGGTCAACTGATCCTTGTTTAAATTTAGATTGTTTCAAGAAATTTGTAAGTGTTGCGTACCAGGCCTTTGGTGCTTGTTTTAACCCATATACAGCTTTGTCAAGGACATACACATGATCAGGATGCTCATTGTTTACAAATCCTGGTGGTTGTTCAACATACACTGTTTCTTCGAGTTTTCCATTTAAGAATGCACATTTAACATCCATTCGATAAACATCAAAGTCTTTGTGAGCTGCATAGGCTAAAAATATGCGAACTGCTTCAAGTCTTGCAACAGGTGCAAATGTTTCTTCATAGTCAATGCCTTCTTGTTGCGAATAACCTTTAACCACTAGTCTTGATTTATTTCGAATAATATTGCCATCTTTGTCGGTTTTGTTTTTAAAAATCCATTTTAATCCAACAATGGAAACATCAGAAGGTTTAGAAACTAATCTCCAAACCTTGTTTCGTTCAAATTCAGCCAACTCAGATTGCATAGCAACAACCCAATCTGAGTGTTCCATAGCATTCTTTACAGTTTTGGGCTCTATTTTCGAAATAAAAACATTAAACATACAAAGTTCTTGGTTTGCATTCAATACCTCATTTTTCGCACGAATTTGAGCTCTAGTCAACACACCTTCTTGTAGATTACCAATTACCTGTTCTTTTGGATGATTTCGTGTCCATTTCTCGAGTGGTGGAAAATTTGGATCAAATTCTAATGGTGCATCTTCATACATATCTTCATTTTTAGATCCTGCAACAGAAAAGTTATCATTAACTTCATGAAATTCTTCATTTTTATCAAGATTAATTGTTTCTGTTTCATCATGCTCCCGTCAACATGATCTGCATCTTGATACTCCCCCTCAAAATGATATTCTTGTTGATTTTGCTAATGCTCCCCCTCAACTTGATGTTCTTGTTGATTTTGCGAATGCTCCCCCTCAACTTGATGTTCTTGTTGATTTTGTGAATGCTCCCCCTCAACTTGATGTTCTTCCTCCCTATGAACATCTGGTGTGCTTTCACAAGTTATTGTTGATTCATCAGTATGTTTTGAGGATTCTGATGTTTGATTATCAGAAGCATTATTTTCTGCATCAATTGCCCTGTCAGGAATTCCAAAAATTAAATCATAATCAAAATCATTGATTTCAGAATTATCAATTGGAGTATTTGAATCCACAAATATTGGTTTATTATCGAATTTACTATCAATTTGTTTAAGATAGTAATCATCAAATGTTAAATTGAAAGTTTCTTCAATTTTTCTTGTTCGTTTATTTAGCACTCTGTATGCAACTGAATTCTGTGAATATCCTAAGAAGATGCCTTCATCAGCTTTAGCTTGAAATTTGGACAAATTATCTTTCAGATTCATGATAAAGCACCTGCAACCAAAAACATGAAAGAATTTTACATTAGGTTTCCGATTATTGATTATTTCATATGGAGTAACATTAAATCTTCGATGAATGTATGATCGATTCTGAGTAAAACATGCTGTGGATACAGCTTCTGCCCAAAGATATTGAGGTAGATTCGTATATGTTAACATGGTTCTGGCAGCTTCGCATAGAGATCGATTTCGTCTTTCAACTACACCATTTTGTTGTGGTGTATATGGTGATGAAAAATTATGCGAAATGCCTTTGCTTGTGAGAAAAATGTCAAGAGTTTGATTTTTAAACTCAGAACCATTATCACTTTTAATTTTTCGTACATTCTTCTTCAGACTAATTTCAATCTTTTTGATAAAATCAATCATCGTCTGAGCAACTTCAGATTTCAACCTGAGAAAAAACACCCACATAAATCTAGAGAAATCATCTACAACAACTAAAATATACCGCTTTTTTTTATTGTTGCAACAGTTGATGGTCCACATAGATCAATGTGAAGAAGTTCCAATGGATCTACTATTTTTGAATCTATCACAATCGGATGACCCTTTCGATGTTGTTTTCCTTGTTCGCAAGCTGCACACAAAGAATCATTGTCAAATTTTAGTATTCGTAACCCACGAACTAAATCTTCAGTTACAAGTTTATTTATATTTCGAAAGTTCAAATGTGACAATCTTCTATGCCAAAGCCAGCTAAGATCATTAGATGCTTTAGATAGTAAACACACAGCTGGTTTTCCCACAATTGGTTTGATGTCCAGTGTAAACATATCACCATATCTTTTGGATTTGAAGAGTATTTCATTTGTTTTTGCATTTGAAATAATACTTCCTCCTTCATTAAATATAACTTGATATCCAGTACCCACAACAAGTTGTGATACACTTATCAAATTATGTTGAAGTCCTTCAACATAGGCCACTCTGTTTATTGTGAAGTTTCCATTTGTGACTTTCCCATATCCTTTCACTTGACACTTGTGATTATTTCCAAATTTGACTACTCCAGCATTTTCCAAGCTTCTGTAATCTCGCAAATTTTCCTTTCTTCCAGTCATATGACGAGAGCAACCACTATCAATATACCATTTCATATCATATTGCTCGTCACATATCACCTGTATTTATTGAAAAAATTTAGGAACCCAAGACTTATTGGGTCCATCATTAGTAGAATGAAACAAATTTTTGGAATTTAAAAACCATGTTTTCACTTTGTTTGTAACAGAATCCATTATATCAACATCATCAGTTCTAGATATCGAAATATAATCATTCAATAATTTTGGATTCCCATTGATTGTAATCTTTTCCTTCACAACATTCGCATTTTTGATAACTGGTTTCCATTTTTGAACTGGAACTTGCGAATTATGAGATGATGCACTAGCAATTGAAGAATTATTTGTGAACTTATCAAATGCACTTTTGATTTGTTCTTCTGAAAACTTCCCACTTTGATATTTCTTTCCTTTCCCTTCAAACCAATGATTGATCGTACTTACATCAGATTTTCCTTTTGTGTATGAAACTTTGGTTGGTTTTGATATTGAAGGATTTGGAAAATTTGGTTGTTTTGGTGAAAATTTCATTTTGACTTGAGTTGAGTTCTTCAAACTTGATGAAGTATTCGTGAATTTGCCAACATTTTGAAACTTTTGATTATTTGCAAATTTTTGCGAATTCTCAAATTTTCGATTGTTGTCATATTTGCGAATATATGGAACCTTGTCAACAGAGTTTATTTGTTTATGAAAACTTGAATATGTTTTTGTGTTTTTATTTTGAAATTTTGATGATGTTTTTGAAATTTGTTCTTTTTCATCTCTTGATTTTTCATTAGACACAACTTGCCAGAATATTGCTTTTCTTGCTTTTCTTTTTGAAACATTATTTTCTGTTGAATAATTTCCAACCATCAATTTGAATTCATGAGAATTTAGTTTCACTTCAACCTTTGGGTTTTCAACTTTTTCAAAAATTTTGTTTGATTTTTCACCTTTAAGCACCCATTTTTGTGCTGATTTTTGTTTTTGAAACACATAAAGATTTTTGGTTAAATTGTTTTCTTCTGTGTTTTGATTTGCGAAAAAACCTTCAATCGTGGACTTTTGATTATCTTTTTCAATCATTTTATTGAACTCAGGATGAACTTTCTCAGCATTTCCAGTAGTGACAAAAACTTGATTTGGAAAAATGGTTTTATCAGTACATACAAAATTTGGATATACCACAGTGTTGGTTTCCAAATAATGTGCGCCTTTATCATTTAAAATGTTGTCAAATTCTTTTGTATTTTCAAACACTTGATCAACTACAACCCTTTGAGGTGTTTCAGTTGAAACTTTCTTTTCTTCTTTATTTACATCTGTGTCATCAGATTTCCAGCTTTCAACTTCCACATTATCAAACATACAATGTTGCGAAGTTGAAGGTTTATCAATTTCATCCTCTACTATTGAATCAACTATTATTTCTTTACCTTTGATCTTAGATGTGATATTAATGATTGACAATTGAGAACAATCAACCTCTTCTTCCTCTTCTATCTCACTGATTTCACTTACATTATCAGAGTTTTCATCAATATCAGCAAAATTCAACTGTGAGGCAAGAGTTGAATTTTCAGATTTCTTTATGATTTTCACTTGTTCACTCTTTGACAAACTTTCATTGACAATGTTAACCAACTCATCAGCATTCAGAAATTCATCAATTTTGATAATACCATATGAATATCTATCATCAGGTATTTTGTCAAATTGAGCAATTGTGCTTTCGCAATTATAAGAAACAACATCAACTTTTTCACGTTCATACTCAAGAAAAGGTAAAAGTTTCCTATGTTTTTCTTTGCTAATATCAGAAGAATGATGTAAAGCTGTTAATTTTGCATACAGACGTTTTGCAGAATTACAATATATGTTTCTTTGTGCTAGTAATAACCTAACATCGTTAGTAAGATTATTCCTATCACAATCTATATTTTTGACTTGCATTTCCAATTTTTCAACTTTGCTCTTCTTTATTTCTAAATCTCTTCGTGTCTCACTAAGTTGCACATTTAATTTCTTAGGTTCATTACTAGCAGACACAATAACAGAATCAAAATAAGCCATAGTATCATCAAATGAAACAATTTCAGCATCATAAGCAGATAAAGGAATATTAAAAGATTCAAGAATTGCACGTACCTTGGTTGTCATGGGTGACTTGTCAGTGGATTTAGACACAAAACATCTCCCTGAAATGTTCTCTTCGCAATCCTCAAAACTTGCGAACATTGCTCCATGTGTGGGATGCCTCATTTCCTCATCATCAGATCCTGAAGACCAGATCTGATAAGTTCCACTTTCTTCTTCAGCAGCTTCTCCCTTAGCAACTAATGACACTCCTTTGGTCTTAGCACGTAATTCTTCAATCTTTTCGGAATAGTAAGCTTCATCTTTAACTTTTTCTTTCTTCTCTTCTTTCTTTCGCAACATGCAATCAGCTGCGAAATGATTCGCACCATTGCAATAGTGACAATATATTCCTGAATCACCCTTCAACTTTTTCTCTTCATTCGCATTTTTCTGTTTTTCATCTATTTTCTCCATTTTCTTCCTCTCCTCCCCTCCAATTCTTGTGACAGCATTTTTCGCATCACTATTCTTTCCTTTTGGATTAAAAGGCTTTTTGAAAAATTTCTTAACTCTGTTGTTTGAATAGAATGCTACAGCTTCATCATCGGAGTTCATCAAAAATCCTTCTTCATCTGAATCATCTTTTTCATCAGTTTCTGATACCTTTGAAAGAAGAGCCAAAGGACCACCAATAGCTAGTTTTGATTCTTCATACATTTCTGAGACCTCACATTCATGTGTTTTCAGTTGATTATAGAGATCATTCAGTTTAGTTGTATCAAAACTTTGTTGATTCTTAATCATCATGCTCACACTTTGCCATTCCTTGCGAAGACCCATAATGAAAGTTAAATTGAATTCCATGAGAGATCTAGTGATTCCATACCTGTTGCAGCAAAACATAAGCTCATTCAGACGATCATAGTAATTTTCGAGAGTTTCTGCATCCTTTTGTCTGAATTCCTTCAGTTCAACTAGCCATTGCTTCACAGAATTGATCTTCGTTTTTTCGCTACCTTGATACTTTTCTTTTAAAGTATTCTAGATGTCTTTGGCCGTTTTACAACTACGAATGTAATTGTAAACTACAGGAGGTAAAGCACCTCTTAGTTCCCTCATGCACCTCTTTTCATTATTCTTTCGTCGTTTTCATTGTTCTTCAACATCAGGAGATGCAGTGGATGATCCAAGTTGTTGAACATTAGAAGGAGCTTGTACTGTTCCATTGATACAATTCCAAAGTTCTTCATCAATTCCATTTAAGTAATCTTCCATTCTATCAGCCCACTGATCATAGTATTCTGGAATCAACATCGGAATTTTGGTTGAGGAACCAAGCAAGTGAGAGAAAGAAGTCATTGTATTCATGTTGAAGTTCGCCATTGATGAACACAAAAAAATATCTGAAAACTTGAAAACTTGATGAATTTCAGAATTTGATCAAATGAATTGATCACAAATCACTAATCGATTACTCGACTTAACAATTCAAATACAGAATCGATTCAAATCTGAAGATCAACAATGATTTTCAAAACCAAAAACGCGCGGAAAATTTTGAGTAAATTTTGTAACTCAAAAAGCAAATGATTCTTATACGAAAATCAGATCTAAACAGTTTGAATCCTGCTCTGATACCAATTGATGAGAATTGTTATCGAGAATTTAAAAAATAAATGATAGATTTGAAAGATTAAAGAAGACAAACATACAGAGTAAATATTAATCAGATCTCATATTGATTAAGACTGATTACCGAATAAGCTGAAGAGAGATTTTGTGTTTCGCTATCGTGTATCTACTTCAAGCCTAAGTCCCTATTTATAGGGAACATACAAAAAATATACTAAGTCTATACATTTTAACTTCGCATATAAAATGACTTAGTAAAATAACATACAAATGTGAAACATTACAATACACACTATTCGACTTTTTACAATATACATCTACATCCTTTTTGTGAAATCATTAAATTCCCATGAACCGTGTGTTTTGTTAATTTCCCATGTGAGTTGTTATAACCATGCTAAGACTCGAAGACCTCGTACTCGACGTTCTTCAGGCGTTAGAATGTTATGACACTTGTCACCCCAGACCTGCTGGTCTAGCTGTTGCAAGCAGCTTAGGTGCGGGTTTGTCAGACCCAATATAGATCTATACACAACTAACACGCTCTCCCTACAAGAGATTTTGGCTATAACTATAGGACTTTTCTGTTGTACTTAAGAGTACCCTGAAGGTGAATGTCTCACAAATTTATTCATTAACATGTTCACGTAGTTTGTAATGAAATACCCGTTTTGTAAATCGATTGTATTACCCTTTCTTTGTTAAATGAGGTGTCCAAACTATACCTATTATAGTTTATCAAGAGTGTTTTATGTTTTGAATGAAACCTTGTTATTCATGGCTTTGTATTTCAATAAAATGACATTGAAAATACCAAGTATAAAATCTTACACACCTTGCTCAACATGTTACAAGGTGTGAATAACTCATAAACTTGTTTTGACAGTTTTACCCTTAACTGTCACTGTTTTAGAATATTTATAGAAAACTCATCGTAAGTCAAAAACTAAATCTGTAAACTCGGAGAGTTTGGAAAAAGAGTCTACTGTGTTCATAAATTTTCCTATAATTTTTGGTGGTCTCAAACCAGTATGAAAATGTTCATCTTCACAACCTGGTTCGATTTTTTTTCTGCAGTGATAGGCAGTTTTGTAAAAATAACCATAAATTGTAGGAAAATCGTATGGAGATGTGCAAGTAGTAATTTTAAAGGTACAAACATGAACTATTATCATATTGTAGAGTTTTGAAAAATGTTAAATTTAAGTTGGGTAAAACAGTTTGTGAACAAGTCACAACTTTTCTGTTGTAAGCTGTCAAGTTAAGTTTCAAATATGTTTTGGTGTTTTAACTTGTATTCCCCCATGAAAACTAAAGAAAACTGGAATATGTAGGGGTATGAACTCACCTTGAGTGATTTCTTGAAGAGTGGAAGGTCGAAGACAAGGAGTATCAAGTCAAAAACACTTGATGAACACGTGAAGTGTTGGATGATCCTAAGAATGATTTTTGATGTTAAATGTGTGTAGATGATTCAAGGGTGTTATGAAAACATGGAATATCACTTGAGTTTAGATGGAATACTTACGACAAAGTGAAGTAATAGCTCAAGAACACTTCCAAAAAGTGGCTGGAAGTAGAGAGAAAATAAGCTTTCTTGAGGGGTAAGAGAAGTGTAAGTGTTTGATGGTGAAGGAAATGATCAAGGCAACCTAAGAAATCCTCCAAGGATTTCTTTATATAGTGAAGGTTGCTGAAGCAACTTGCAAGATTGATAGGATGTTTGCCTTGGTTTGTGTGATGTGGATAAGATTGGGCTAATGGGGAGGTAACACATGGAAGGCAAGTGGGCACACTTGACCCACTTGATATTCTAAGCTGTTTTCTTTATTGTAAAATAATGATTTTTAATTAATAAATCCTTGAGAAATGAATAAAATATGAGTTTAGGGGGTTTAAAAATGATAAAATAATGAATTTGGTGAAAAATCTCCGTCAAAACGTCAAAAACGTGCTTAACAGCCGAAAGTAGTAGAAAACTGGACAATAGGAGCGAACCCGCGATGTTCGTTCCTTAGGGATGAGAACCGAGAGTAGGGAGAAGAAGGAACCGAAGGTAAAAGGTAAGGCTCGGGGTCCAAAGGTAGATGGAAGTGAAATGGACTGAAGGCTTGGTTCATTTCGGCTGTTGATGAGGTTCGGTTCGAGATAGGGAGGGTTCGGTTCTGAAGGGGACCTTCGGTCCTGAGTAGTTCGGTCATCAGAAGCTTCGGTCCTTAAGAAGGTTTCGGTCCTTAAGGGCTATTTTTCAAGCTAAATTCCCGTTTTGAGTGATTTTTGGCCAAATTAAGGGTCGGGATGACCCGGTTGACTATAAAAAGTTGAGAGAGATTTTGGGAGAGATTTGGGAGAGATTCAGTTTTAGCCATTATTATTGAATAATCTCAAAATGCAAGGTTCGTGAACCCCGTTATGCTTCATTTATGATTGTTTTAAGTCCCCAAAAGGGTCCATAGTCGTGTTTTGATGCATTTAACTCCCTTCTTAGGGTTGTACATTGCTAAACACACAAAATATCCGAAACACTTGAAGTCTTGGCATGCCAATGCATATTTTGAAAGAATAACTTTTATCATACAAGTCCTAGTTAAGTTTGACCGGGTTGACTTGTTGACTTTGACTTTGACTGGAATTTGACGGTTGTCACACGTGCCCCCTTTACCCCTATCTTTCTGTCGTACCGACTTATAATTCGATCTTATATATGTATGCACTCCACATTCAATAATCATATAATATAGAGTACAAACAATAAGCCCCTTAGCTCACATGTCAGGTCCAATTACACCAAATGTTAGGTGACACTAAAATCACCAACAATCCTCACCCATTTTAGTGTAACTCATGAACTAAAATAAAATTAACTAAAAAAAACTAACCAATACATGGATGAGAATTTCGAAACGATTGAATTCTCATATTAGTATCAAACAATTCAAAACTCGAGAATCAGGGGGTTCTAAGATCTGAACCCTTCAACTTAACGGAATATCTAAAAGTAAAATACATACTATTTTATTGAACATTCTAGAGAAATACAAATTTACACTATTATAAAGTCGTGTATCCTAATCCTCTGATGATTGTATGAAGGCCAAGTCCCCAACCTATTAAACTACGACTACATTTCACAATCACGTAGCTAATTTCTTTACTTCATGTATCTGTACATACATTTTATCAAAGGAATGTGTAACATTTGAAAATTCTTGCAAATTTTAAACTTTTTAAATAACCACAAAACCATCATTTATTACAATTTGTTTTCAAAATAAGTTTCACATCATATTTTTTTACAGAAATTTTAACACAAAACACAAGGAGGTGCACGATCAAGCATTCGCCTTCCCGCGATCACCTGAGGTCCCTAAAGCATAATCCAAAACTGTAAGCCCAAAGCTTAGTGAGTCTCCCCTAAAAAACCACCACAATACATAATGATAACTATCACACAACAGCACACATACAAAACCTTCAACATGTCTAGACCGCCACACCGGGCCTTCAGCCTATCTGGACCGTTCTTCGGGCCTTCAGCTTGACTGGTCCACCTCGTAGGCCTTCAGTCTATCCGGGCAACCCTTGGTCTCTTGGCCTTCAGCACAAAGTAGGACCGCCTCAACCTAACCATACACATGTCGACATATACAAACTCATAAACATATAATCAATCAACAGACAATCACAGATCAATAAGAATAGCATCATCGTATCTACCAAGATTCAAATCTAACAGATCACTACAGTACTCAATCATAAGATAATCAGGATAACGATCCAAAGGGATGACCTTGGTGCCCTCGACCCGTAAGTACATTGAGGAAAACTCATCTTACAAGTAGTGCATAACTGATAAGGTCCGACTCCGAATCTCAACTCCCGACTCAAAGCCTACAACCATCATGACCAATCCTATCAAAATCCTGAAATACCCAAAATGCCCTCAAAAGTCCAAATTGGTCGAGCATGGTCAAATTTAAAGTCAACGGTCAAGGTCAACAGTCCATGTTGACCCAACTCGTCGAGTGTACCTACAAACTCGTCAAGTTTCTACAGTGCTCAGAAAGATCGGGAAAACCCTATCCAACTCGCAATTTTGCTGGACAACTCGTCGAGTTTTCCCAAGCTTAACACATATAGCTGACTCTTCGATTCCAGGGACTCTAAGGCGCAAATCTAAAGTTCAATTGTGTCTAAAAGGATAAAATTTCCAACTTTATCCTTTGGGGCTACTCCAAATGCTCAAAAACCCCTCCACAAGGCTTGAAAACTCAAAGGCTTAACCATTAAGCACAAAATCCTTGAGATCTAGAACCCAACTTTTCCAAAAGAGATTTTAGCCTCAAAAACATCCCAAAGGTTGGTGGTTTATAAACACACATGTCCAATGCATGTCTTAAACCCAAAATGGGTCAAAAAGGGAAAATATGACCTAAACTCCTTGCATGGCATCAAATCTTGGCTAAAAACCAGATCTAACCCACTATAAGGTCACCTTGACCTGGAGATTCATAAAGTTGCAACCTTTATGAAGTCCCTCCATTGCAACATCAAAGAATAAGGAGAAAAGGGACCAAACTCAAGATCTAGCTACATAGATAAATAAAAATAGGATCTTAAACACTTACAAAAGTCCAAAAGAGTGCCAAACTGAAGATGAGAGCTTAGCTTGCTATATCCTTGCTTCCTTCTTCCAACTTCTTCTCCTTTTTCCCCAAAAGAACCACATTAAAACACAAAATGAGAGGGAAGGGTGCAAAAACGGTTTGGAAGCTGATAAAGGATCAAGCCTAGTGACTTAAGGAGATTAAATAGGGTGCAAAACCCTAAAATTTAGGGTTTCATAATCAGCCGCAAACTTGTTGAGTTTTCTTCTCTAACTTGTCGAGTTGGTCCAAAAAGATGTGCGGTCCAAAAGTCTTTCAACACGTCGAGTTGAGGCCATCAACTCGCCGAGTTCCAAGGGAATGCCTTTTAAATAATAAATCTCATATCTGGAAATTGGGATGTTACAACTCTCCCCCACTTGGACTAGGCTTCGTCCGTGAAGCCTGCTGCGGTGAACAAATCTGGATAATGCTCCAGCATCTTAGCCTCCGACTCTCAGGGCCACTCAGATCCCCTTTGATGCTACCATTGTACCTTTACCAAAGATACTGTATGGTTTTATGTACTTTAACATTCCTATGGTGCACATACAACCCTAATGCTTTGGATCTAAGTTGTCTCTAATTATACATGCAATATTGGTTTCCAAAGCATGAAGCCTAACTACCATGCAATTTGACATAAACAACATAATAAACTAGTTAGAACATTACCTCTTTGTTGTAGCTTGTAGAACTTGGCCTTTCAAGAGCTTAGCACCCCAAGTGTTGTGCCTCAAACAAGTCACACACACCATGAACAATTGGAGAATAATGAGAGAGAGGATATAAGCTCTAAAATCGGCTAGGCATACACCCTAGGAGTCATAGGACCGATTTTAGTAAGCTAAGGGTTCATTTTATAGTTTGGACTTCCTAAGGTTTAACTTGTAAACCCTAGCCCATTTACTTAATCCAATAATCCATATGATGGGACTTTTGGACTAACTCTTCATGGACTCTCACATAGATTTAGTCCATCCCTAATCAACATGGATCATTGGCCCAAACTATAAATATTACTAATTGAATTAATTAGTACCCGTTAATTTAATCAGTCTCTTTTGATCACTAAATTAATTCCAAATTTATTCTTGATCAATACTAATTAAATAATATGATTCCCCAATTAATATATTTTACTTATAATATATTAATATAATAAATAAATAACCTCTTTCTCAAATATACATCCTATCAAATTGTCTTGGTGAAGGCAACCCGAAGTGGACCATGCTACTCTCGGGTCAAGTACATACCAATTATAGTTATGGTCTTAGATATCTAATCCAATAGTCTCCCACTTGGATAAGTTTAATAACTATAACTGCAATTACGACTTGAAGAACCGACTAGCAATCGTAGCTGTCAAAAAGCCACTATCGAACTCTGAACAAATCAAACGACGCGTCCATTAGATAAGGGATCATATATTCCTACATTCTACAAGATATTGCATGAATTGAGACATGGATTATAATCATTCTCTCTGTTCATGTGTTGTTTCTCGATTTCCGGTTTATGATGACTACTAATTGAACAAATCAGATCAGTCTAGGAATGGCCAAGCACTTCGTGTGTCATCACTAAATCATCGAGGGGCCCATAGTATCACTTTTATCCCATATTGGGTAAAAGGAACGAATAAACTTCAACTCAAATTCTTGATCTAGTTACTCATCAAATCACACACAACAATACGTTTTATAACACCAAGTTACTGGTGTGTTTACATATGTCAATGTGCAACCAACCTTTAAACTACAACTCACATGTCTTGTTTTCAAGAATATAAGATATTAAAGTCTCATGATCACTCGTGATAAAATCCATGAAGTGATTCAAATGAGTGTGGGTTGAGTCCAATACTCAAATCTTATTACAGGAGTACTCATGAATACTGCAACAAACTTGTGTTATGTCTAAACACCTTTAGACAATCTACAGAAGCATTCATGACAGTCTAGCTTCAATACCTACTTCCAAAGTATGATCGACTGTGGATGGTTTGAATAAGCTAGTTATTCGGGAAGTCACCATATTGATTACACATTATTCATTGTATAATGTTTCAGTTAATCAACTTAATACTTGAATTAAAACAATAGTTATCCCATGCTCCAAGTATGCACACTATGTTTACCTATGGTCCTTTCTTTGTGAACTAGATCAATTGTAAACATTTCCAATGAAACTCATTTCATAATTCCAAATCATTATTGTAAATGTAAGAATACAAAATTCTTTCCATTTACTATAATCTGTTAGATTCGAAACTTAAATGCAATAATCCTTTCGTAATGACTATGCATAAAAGTCATAGGGACTTTCACAAAAGATATTACTAAGTATTCCAATGGAGAAATAATTCCATGGAAACGAAGTCTCATATATAAAGTATATTCCTTTGAGCATCCTTCTTGCATTAAGGTTTCTAATCTTACACAAATTTTAAGATTAACTTCCATTTATGGAAACATTTCCACATTCCATTTTGACTGTCACTTCTGAACAAGAGTCACCTATTTTGAGAACTTGTCAATATGGACCTTTCCAAAATACTATACTTCCAATTGTCTATAAGCAACCAATCTTTGGTAACCTCAGATTTTCCTCGACAATTGCTTAACTGCTTTAGTCATATCTCATTCTAGTCCCTTTTCCCTCTTAATGCCCTAGGTATTTGGAAAATTAGAACACCTGAATATTATTGCATATGCAATCGAACCTATATCCGAAGCATATGGGATACGATTCATAATGTCTTACATAAAGACATGATACTTGACTAGTATTCTAGTATAATATTTCCATGACTAAATTAAAATTTCAATCTAACCTTTTAGACTTAAAATGAAGTATGTATTCCTCTCCCTTGATTATAGAAAAACAACTTTACGAACCCTACAACTTTGCGAATTGAAACTTTTGTTTTATATAATTAACATTGATAGCTCGCAACACCAAACGTAATAATTGTGCTCCCACTAGTGTAATAATTACATTTTTACTAGCATAACACTTATGCTCCCACTAGCATTGACAAGTACCTAGAAATAAATTGGACTTCTAGAAATCAATACTTGTTGACTTTCTTACCAAAGTTTAGATTTCAGAAAATGCTTCGATAAGACTTTATCTAGGCTTCTCAAACTCATACACCTTTCCTTAGATAGCTCACATGTATGTCTAAACAACTTTAGAACTTACAACAATAAGTCTCAAATGTTTAGACCTTTTGCTATTTCTCACAATTCGAACTATGAAGAAGGATGTCATAATCATAATCAAATTTTAGAATGGAAATATTACAATTGTTAACTCTTTAAAATCTACTTAGTCAAAGTGTTTCATGACAATCATTTTCATGAATTGGAGAAAAACCTTATGACACTTAGATTTTATGGTGTATGTGTTCCTATTCATGTGAAACTGTCATTCCCAATCATTATCATAAGACAAGGTCTATGACAAATTCAAACTCATATGGACTAAACTTGTTAAATCTTAATTTCTTGCCACCTGGTAGCACAAGGGCCTACCATTGCTTCCAAGTTGTTATGCAAACAATTTGAGAACTCATAGAACTCACCTGTATAGTCAGCTTTAACTGGAATGGCCACAGAAACACGAATATGTCAACACAATAGGTTACAAACCACAAGTCGTGTGCTTGTGTTTAACAACAAGTTTATTCTTGATTAGTTCTTGAAACTATTCAAGATCTTTAAGACTCGCACTGTCCTCTTGACATATAAGATTCTCTTGTCAGGAAACTTGCCTTGACAAAAAATATTCAAGAGTTAGTGTGGTTTCTTATCGAGACAAACACCCCACACAACTGGTCTTAGTTAGTCTTTGTCTTATCCAAAGCATCACATCTTACCAATTTCAAATGTACAAGAGTAAAAAACATTTTACTCTACATTTGATAAGTGTTATAAACCTTTATTAAGATTATGTCACCCAAGTCTCGATCTTGGAGTGTTACTCTAAAACTCGATTTTGGAACGAAGTATGATTCACCTTCTGGTCTAACCATTTCAAAAATTCACAATTCCTCTTGTTAGCCATACAAATGCACTAAGATGTCCTTAGAGGATCAATTGTGATATGGTTTCATAATCACTCAGATAATCATAAAACACGATAATCAAGTACTCTTCCTTCCTTTCAGATTGGAGAGACTTTTTTCTTTCTATCTAATTTGATTCTTCTTATTCGTTCTGCTATACATTGAAACTTTTTCAACGATTCAGAGTTATACATAATCTTGTAAGTATAACCGTAATTACTAAACTTTTAGTAAATCATGACGAATAGTCTTATCGTTCTTTGTGGCGAACTTGACCAGTGAAAAACAATTTGTACTAGATCCCCTAGTCCTTCACTTGACTCACATATACATGTGAACAAGGAATTAGTCTTAATTTCCTAAAGACTAAAGTTCTCATTCATCACACAATACAAGTCGCATGATTCCAAGTTTCTATCTAATTGAAACTTGGGTGATGAGAATCTTTCCTTATTTGGTAAATTTTGACACTACCACAAACGAAAGAATCAAATCCATTTTCAACTTTGCTAAAATATACATAAACATCAATGTTCACAAATTCCATTGCAAGGAAAAATAAAATAAGACAAAAATCAAAATTTTATTTATTTATAAAAAATGTTGAAAAACTTTTCTTTTCAATTCAATTACAAATGAAAACTAGGTTTTTAAATATTTCTAAGCAATCTATCATAACTTCTATGTAACAACTTAAAAATCTGATCATCAAACCATGCAATCGAAATCCATCTCTTCACTATCAAAATCAGCTCCCTCTTCCTTTAAGCTTCCTTTCTTTTCTTCGATCCTACAAAACATCAAAATGTAATTACATTACATCATGTATTAAGAATCTCCAAATAGGAACTTAATGGAGTTAGATAGTGGACTTACCTAAAGTAGAGTCAAATATTTTGACTTTACCATCCATGTGGTCTTTCAGGTAAATAGGGCAGCTTCACAACCAATACCCCTTCTCTTGGAAATAGAAACATATGGACTCTTTGGGAATAGTACACAGGACTATCTCAGACTTAGCCTTTCTCTTTACTATTTGGTCAAACGACTTGACCATGGCCGGTCCCTTTCCATTGGGAAGGGAAAGCTTTTCTGGACATCCAATGTTGCCATTGTCAATGTCCATGGAAGTTTGGGAAGTATATCTTCTAATCAAATTTGCTTTACTAGTGCGCCAAATCATTTCTGATTCGGCAGCAACAAGCAAATAGTTTAGATCAATAAGGGTCACGTCGTGGTCTGTCATATAGTAGTCCTTAATGAACCCGCTATATGACTTAGGGAGTGACTGAAGAACCAAGTCAGCAACCAGCTTTCTTGAGACATTGACACCTAACATTCCCAGCCTGTCAATGTGTGACTTAATCGTCAAGACATGTGTACACACAGACATTCCATCTTGGTTTTTGCTAGCCAATAGGGAGTGAGTGACCTTGAACTTTTCAAGTCTTTGAACTTGTGGGTTAGGGAGAATTATTGGAGGAGGTGGAGGAAGTGAGGTTCCACTACAGCACGAAAAAGGAATTAATCTTTCACCTTGATCGTCTCGTGGAATATCATCTTTATGAGGAAAGGATTCAGGAAGACCATATTTGTCAGAACTAGACATCTACATGGCAAAAATTCAAGTTAGTTGATTTAAGTCCTTAATATAACACCCAACATGAAATACTAAGGCTAGGACCCACCACAATATTTTAAAATTCGGAGAGGGATGCCGTAATCCAATTGCAAAATATTTGAAGGTATGCAAATGACGATTTACCAAATTCCACCATAAAAATGAAAGATGAATTTTAGGTTTTAAATGGATTTAAATTCCTAGATCCTTAGATATTCATTAAACTTTTCAATGGCATGTTTAATCTCGATTATGCCCTTCAAGTTTGTGACTGGGATGCCAAGGATCACCAACAAGGTGTGAATAACCATGCAAATTAGCTTGGTACTCTCAATGTTACAAATCATCTAATCAATGTGCCGATTAGCCACACACTCCATTGATCCATGATTAACATCAAGATACCCTTTGTCACTCTTGTTAGCCCCAAATTAGTGTTCTGGTTAACGACACACGCTCCACTAACGACTTAGCAAGGTGCAACGTGCAAAGTGCAATTTTATGGGTTAGCATAAAATTCACATTTTTCCTAAGTAACTAAGATTAGGAATTTAGAAGTATTTAGTTACTTAGTTTTTCGTTATACTTTTAACGAGTATTTAAATGTCCTGTCAAACCCGTACGGCTAATGACCCTCCACTGGTCAAGGGTGCGGTGAGTAAGTATGTATACCCAATGGCGGTCATTTTATACGACTCTTCCTTATACACCCCTTATAGACCAGCTTCGTGAATGAGGCCTACTAACGGTAAGACTGATTTTTTCATTATACATAAATAATACATTAAACTTTTAATATTATATAGTATAAGGGTGTATTTTAAACATTTAAAATACTTGGTGGTTTAATCTATTAATTAACATAGACTTTTAATTTAATTAAACTCAAACCATATAATTATGGACTTATTAATACTCTTTTAATTAATCTTTTAATTAGTTATTAATAAAGCCATAATTAAAACTTTTAATTCTAAACTTAAGTTATGAAGTCAAAAGGTTTAGTATTTAATATTTGACAATTAAAACCTTTTTAATCAAATTTTAAATTCCAAAACTTGAGGGCATGTTATGAAACTCATCAAAGTCATTTAGATCGAATTTTTTAACCTTCCAAGACTCTTGGAATTCATAATTTAAGGAGTTAATTTGTTTTATGAATAAGACTTCTCATATCCATAACTTATGGAGTTAATTTGTTTTATGAGTGAAACTTCTCATATCCATAACTTATTGAGGTTTCATGAACTCTTTAGGTCAAACTTTAAAACTAATAAAAATAATCAAATAATTTTATCTTTAACTAATTTGATCTAATTCAACTCATATATCAAAATGATCCAAATTTTACAAATAATTAGTTTTTCACAAAATCAAGTAACTATCTTAAAATTTGACAATAATCATGTTATTGGATGGGGATAAACACTATCATATCAGTAAAATAAAATTATATGAACCAAAATAGTTTGTGGTAATGATCCTAATCTAAAACAGGCCAAAAAAAACCCAAAACACTACCAACACACTGCCCAACTCGTTGAGTCTAACAATGGACTCGTCGAGTCCAACAGTCAGACAACAGTTTTCTTATTTTTTCAACTCTGAAAAGCAACCATTTGCATCAATATAATAGAAAACTACCCATGGCTCTGATACCACTGTTGGGTTTTATGTACTTTAACATTCCTATGGTGAACATACAACCCTAATGCTTTGGATCTAAGTTTTCTCTAATTATACATACAATATTGGTTTCCAAAGCATGAAGCCTAACTAGCATGCAATTTGACATAAACAACATAATAAAACTAGTTAGAAGATTACCTCTTTGTTGTAGCTTGTAGAACTTGGCCTTTCAAGAGCTTAGCACCCCAAGTGTTGTGCCTCAAACAAGTCACAAACACCATTTACTTGTAAACCCTAGCCCATTTACTTAATCCAATAATCTATATGATGGGCCTTTTGGACTAACTCTTCATGGACTCTCACATAGATTTAGTCCATCCCTAATCAACATGGATCATTGTCCCAAACTATAAATATTACTGATTGAATTAATCAGTCCTCGTTAATTTAATCAGTCTCTTTTGATCACTAAATTAATTCCAAATTAATTCTTGATCAATACTAATTAAATAATATGATTACTCAATTAATATATTTTACTTATAATATATTAATATAATAAATAACTAACCTCTTTCTCAAATATACATCCTATCAAATTCTCTTGGTGAAGGCAACCCGAAGTGGACCATGCTACTCTCAGTTCAAGTACATACCAGTTATAGTTATGGACTTAGACATCTAATCCAACAGTCTCCTACTTGGATAAGTCTAATAACTATAACTGCAAGTACGACTTGAAGAACCGACTAGCAATCGTAGCTCTCAAAAAGCCGCTGTGGAACTCTGAAAAAATCAAATGACGCGTCCGTTAGATAAAGGATCATATATTCGTACATTCTACAAGATATTGTAAGAATTGAGATATGGATTATAATCATTCTCTCTGTTCATGTGTTATTTCCTGATTTCTGATTTATGACGACTGACTAATTGAACAAATCAGATCAGTCCAGGCTTGGCCAAGCACTTCGTGTGTCATTACTAAATCATCGAGGGGCCCATGTATATCGCTTTTATCCCACATTGGGTAAAAGGAACAGATAAACTTCGACTCAAATGCTTGATCTAGTTACTCATCATATCCTACATAACAATATGTTTTATAACACCAATTTACTGGTGTGTTTACTATTGGATTAGTGTCTAAGACCGTAACTATATTTGGTATGTACTTGACCCGGTTGTGCATGGTCCTTTCGAGCTGCCTTCACCAAAGCAACTTGTGTGACAACCTGAAGTTCGTTTCATCAATTGTAACCCTTTTCGTTAATATATTCGTCGTTTTCGATTCGTTTCCGTTACGTCATTTAATTAGGTCATAATTGTGGGACTTCTATTATGACTTAATGAGTGTCTAAGCATGTTTAGAACTCACGTTAACACTTCATATTAATAATCAGAAACATTTTAGAATCGACCATATCGGGTTACGGTAACTCAATCGGGTGCGACCAAAAGCACCGTATAACGTCGATATCGGGTAGAATTCTGTCGTGTCCAAATCTTAGATATTATTTAAAGCAATCTAAGATTCCATTTGAAGCTTTTTCCCTCTCTCACTACTCTTTCTCTCTAACCTCTCTCCTCAATCAAAGATTCAAGGTCTAAAACATTGATTTAAGGTTCCAAATCTTTGAGGTAACATCCCTAACTTGTTGTTCAACCTCTTAGGCCTTCAAATTTGTGATTAAACATTGAAAAAGGACCATTATCATGAGTTTACGGCCATGGAGCATGCTTGGGCCGAAAACTCAAGTAAATTGGGTTTTTGAGCACTTAAACCCCTCCAAACCAATTTTGGGACTTAGATACGACTATATGGCTTATCATTCTAGACTTAGAACACCCTAAACATGGATTTTGAGGAGAAAACATGAGTTTACTACCCAAGAACAAGCTTGGGTCGTAAACTCCTCATTCATGGAGAGTAAACTCAAAACCAAGTGTTTAAAAGCCATTTAAACACACATTTAGCCTTGGAATAAATCCTAGAGCCAACCAAAATTAGTTTAGGGACCTTAAACATGATGAAATCCCTTTATTTAGGTGTTTACGGCCATGACTCCCCAAGAACAAGTTCTAGGGCTATAAACTCCTTTACATAGCTTAAATGGTGCCCAAAATTCATCCTAAGGCTTGGAAAAATAGTGGAATCACATGTGATTATCCTAGCATCACCAAATAAATTAAGGAATGGGTATAGGGGAGTTTACGGCCGTAAACTCCATGTTTACTGCCGTAAACTCCAATAAATAGTCCTTAAGTGAATTCAATCCATTCCAAGGCCCTAGAATTAATCCTAGCTAATTTTCCCAAGTGTTATCATGCCTTTTAGCACCATAAACTCTCAAACATAAGTTCACGGACGTGAACTCATGTGTGTGTAGTGTATAGGGCCGTAAACTCCCTAAGGAGTTTACTCTTGAAGTCCCAAATCATTATCCAAGCCATATACGTCCGTAGATGTCACCCGGGTCACTCCAAACACTTGTTATGAAGTGTTTTCGCTCATTGGAGTGTATTATCATATCTAATTAGTGGGTTATAGTCTAATTAGATACATTTGGATATTATTTCATACTACATAGGAACCTCGCGTGTTATCAAGCCCCGAACCAACGTTTAGCATCCAAACAGTCGCGTCTTCTCATCTGGTAAGTTCATACCCCTACCCGTTTTCATTGTTTTCAGGGGGGAATACAAGCAAAGTACAAGGGATTACTTATAATCAAAACTTGTTTTACATGTGTGTGTTTTATATTTCATATGCTTTTTGTTGGATTAGTGTCTAAGTCCTTAACTATTTTGGTATGTACTTGACCCGATGGTGCATGGTCATTTTGGGTTGCCTTCACCAAAGCAACTTGATTGGAGAAATAAATAGAGAGAGAGGTTATTATGATTTATTAATATGTTATAAGAATAATATATTAAAGGAGAAATCATATTTGTTTAATTAATATTGGTCAATAATTAATTAAGAATTAATTTTGTGATCAAGTGTAATTAATTAAACTAGAGGGGCTGAATTGTAATTATGTGATAGTTACAAAATAAGGTAAGGATTATCTTAAATATAGGGTGAACGAATTTAAGGTGATAATGCCTTAGAATTGGACTAGGATAAGGGTTTCTAAGACTTATCTTATGGTTGCTTGGTGAGCAAGCAACTAGATAAGGATAAGGACTAAAACCCTAATCTTTACACCTATATAAACCCCCTAAGGCTCATGAATTCGTCTAACCCTTCCCAAGAAGTCCTAAGGACGAATTCCTACCTCTCTCCTCTTTCTTTATACCTTCTCCACTTGCTTATGGTATTTGTAAGCCATTAGAGGAGTGACACTTGTGACTCTAAGCCTTCCAAAGTCAATTCAAGGAGGAATTGGGATTGTTATTGCTACATAACAATCAAGGTAATATCTTAAAACTAATTATATGTTAATATTGATTTCCATATGCTAGAATTAGGGTTTATAGTCTTGGATTCAAAGCATGTACAATAGAGAAAGCTAGATCCAAGCATTAGGGTTTGTATGAGCACATAGGATGTCTTATGACCAAAACCCATCAGTGGTATCAGAGCCTAGGATGGTTTCAATTGTATTGATGCATTGTATATCTCAAAAATTCGATTTTTGGTATTTGGAGGCTGGACTCGTTGAGTCCATAGCTGAACTCGCCGAGTCCAAGGTGACTCGACGAGTCCAGGCTTGACTCGACGAGTCAACTCGTCAGATGGAGGTTATCTCAGGATTTCTTGCTGTTTTTGCATTGGGATAGTTACCTTATCATGTTAGATCTATATTAATCCGATTATATGATATATTTGACTATAATTTTGATCTAATTGAAGATATTTATCAATTAATATGATAATTGTTTCCTTATAAGATAATTGATTAATTATTTTGAGTAAATTGATAAATTGTTTTGCAATAAATCATTAAATAAATCAAATATGGATAATTATGTGATTAAATGTTAATTTGAATTATTTGTTATTTGATCCTTGTTGTTATGAAAAGTTTCATATTTTGCGCTTTAGGTTTTATAGTTTAAATTTGAACCCAAAAGTTTTGTTATTTTGAAATTTAAATAGTTGAAACCCTAATGTTTTGAAAAAAAGGTTTCAAAACTTGCCTTCAAGTTTTGGAATTTAAAAGTTGATTAAAAGTTTAATTAAGAATGTTAAATTCTAAGACCCTAGTTTTGAAAAGTTCAAATACACCCTTATGGTTTTATTAATTAATTAAGGAGTATAATTAAAAGAGATTTAATAAATCCATAAAAGTTTAGGTTAACGAATTAATTGAATTAAAAGTGTAATTGTTGAAGTTAATCACATAGTATTTTAAAAGTTATAAAATACACCATATACTATATATAACACTAAAAGTCTAACATTATATATATATATATATATATATATATATATATATATATATATATATATGTATAACTAAAAGTCAGTCTTACCGTTAGTAGGCCTCATTCACGAAGCTGGTCTATAAGGGGTGTTTAAGGAAATTACCTATAAAATGGCGATTGAATGGGTATCCACTCTTACCCACCGCACTCTTGACTAGTGGAGGGTCGTTAGCCGAATGGGTAGGATAGGACAAAACCTTCCATTATAAGTATAATGAAGTATAAAAGTAACTAAATGTTTTCATAAAATTCCCAATCTTAGTTACTTAGGCAAAAGTGAATTGATGCAATTCCATGAAATTACACTTTGTGCCCTTGCGAAGACGTTAGTGGAGCGTGTGTGGTTTACCGGCACACTAAATGGTTCTAAGCAAAGGTAGCAAAGGGTGACTCAATGTTTGTCATAGTTCGGTGGAGCATGTGTGGTTTACCGGCACATCGAATAGGTGACTGTAACATGTGGGGGCACCATGTAAGTTTGCATGGTTATTCACACCCGCCTTGTGATCCTCGGCATCCAAGTCACAAACAAGAGGGGCATATCGAGATTTAAACATGCCACTGAAAGTTCAATGAATCTCAAAGGATCTAGGAGTTTTCATAGATTTAAAACTTAAATTCTTTTATGTTTTTCATGGTGGAAATTAGTGAATCGTCATTCACTTACCTTCAAATGTTCTGCAATTTGGGTTACGACATCCCTCTCCCGCGTTGTAGTATATTGTGTTAGGTCCTAGCCTTAGTATCTCATTTGGGTGATTTACTAAGGACTTAATCTATCAACTAACTTGAATTCGTTTTTCTCCCGTTTTGTAGATGTCAAAGTTCGACAACTATGGTCTTCTCATATCCCGTGGAACAAGCATTCCACATGAAGATGATATTCCACGATTCGATCGAGGAACAAGAAATCATGCTTCACTTCCTCTACCTCCTCCAATTATTCTCCCTAACCCACAAGTTAAAAGGCTTGAAAAGTTCAAGATCACTCAAGCCCTTTTGGAAAGTAAACATAAAGAAGGAAAGTCCGTGTGTGCACACGTCCTAGGGATGAAGTCACACATTGATAGGTTAAGAATGTTGGGATCCGTTGTCTGTGAGGAAATGGCTGTTGATTGGGTTCTTCAGTCACTTCCTAACTCATATAGTGAGTTTGTAAGAGAGTACTATATGATGAACTACGATGTGACCCTTATATATCTCACCTATACGCTTATTGCTGCTGAATCAGCAATGATTTGGCGCAATAGAAAAGCAAAGTTGGTTGGTGAATCTGCCTTCGAGACCTCTATGGATATAGACAATGGAAACGAAAGGCATGCTATGATCGAAAAGTTTGATCATAAGAGAAAGGCAATGTCTGAAGTAGTTCCATGTGTTGTTCTAAAAGAGTCTATTTGGTTTTATTGCCAAGAGAAGGGGCATTGGAGACGAAGCTGCCTTATTTACCTAAGAGATCTAAGAGATGGGAGAGTTAAAACGTATGGATTTGATTTAGGTAAAATCCATTGACTAACTCTTTTAAGCTTCATTCTAGATTCTGAATACATAATGTGATAAGATTACAATTGATGTTTTGTAGGATCGAAGAAAAGAAAGGAAGCTTAAGGGAAGAAGTGAGCAGAATCTAATCATGAATGAATGGATTTCGATCGTGTTTCTCGAAGATTAGATTCTTGAGCTACTACTTAGAGTTAGAATTAGATTGCTAAAGAAAGATGTATTAGCATAAGTTTTTCAATGAGTTGCATTGTAAGGACAAATTTTTCCGCAATAAAATAAATTTTGCTTTTAAATTTTATTTATTTATCCTTACAATGGCGTGTATGAAAAATTGATGTTAAAATGTTTCTATTATTAGCAATAATGGATTTGGTTCTTATTATGTTATGGAAAGTCGAGAATTTACCAAATAGGGAGAGTTTCTCATCGCCCAAGTTTCAATTGGACATAAACATGGAATCATGCAACGTGGATGCACGATGAATGAGAAATTTCATATTTGGAAATTAGACTAATTCATTGACAAAGTGTCAAGTGAAGGACTAGGAGATCAAGTACACAAAGTTGTGTGTTGATCAAAGTCCACCATAAGAGTAACGAGATATTCGTCATGATTTACTAAAGGTTTAGTAAATATGATTATACTTATAAGATTAAGTGTAATTCTGAATTGATTGAAAAAGTTTAAATCAATAGTAGAACGAATAACAAGAATCAAGTAGGCAGAGAGATAAAAGTTTCTCCATTCTAAGAAGAAGGGAGAGTATCTTTTATGCTTTATGATAGGTCTTAATGATTAAGAACCATATCTCAATTGATCCTCTAAGTGAGTCTTGGTACAATTGTATGTACAAGAAAAGGAATCAAAGATTGAAGAAATGGTAAAATCAAGAAGTCAATCATACTTCGTTCCAAAACAAGTCTTAAAGTTAAGATTGTGACATTGAGTGAATAGTATTAAGAAGGTTTATAACATTCATCAATTGTGGAAAGTTGTGATGTCTTGGATAAGACAAAGGCCAACTAAGACCAAAATTATGAAGTGTTTTGATAAAAGCTACACTAACTCTTGAATATTTGTTTTTCAAGAAATGTTTTGACAAGAGAATCGTATATGTCAATGAGTCAGTGGGAGTCTTAATAGTCTTGAAAGGTTCAAGAACAAATCAAATAAACCTTATCAATCATCACTAGCACACGAGTTGAGGTTTACAACCTATCGTGTTGACATTATTTTGTTTCTATGCCAATCCAATCGAGTTAATTATGCATGTGAGTCCTATGAGTTCTCATTTGAATGCATAAAAGGCAAGGACCTTGATCAATGGAAAGTACATTGATAGGAAAAGGTGAGCTGCTTAACTACTTGGACGACATGGTGGGCAGCTGTGCTACCATAAGGCAAGAAATCAAGATTAAGAAAGTTCGATCCATATGAGTTTGAATTCGTCGTAAACTTTGGTTTTGACAAATTCACATAGATAGGAACAAATACACCGTCTAAATCTAAGTGTCATAAGATTTCCTCCTTCATGAAAATGATTGTGAGGAAATGCTTTCACTAAGAAAGATTTAAAGAAGATAGTGATTGTAAAATTGCATTCTCGAAATCAATTATGGTTACGATATCCCTTTCCATAATTTGAATTGTGAGGTTTGACAATTAGTCTTAAGTGCTTAGACACACATATAAACTATCAAAGGCAAAGGTGTATAAGTTCAAGAAGCCTGGATAAAAGATTATCAAAGCACTAAGTATTAGAAACATGAACTTATGAAATTCAATAAGTATTGTTTTTCTGAAAGTTAAGATGTTTATAAATACATGTCGAAGCTAGTGGGAGCATAAGTGTTATGTTTTATAATAATCATCATGATAGTGGGAGCATAAATGTTATGATTGTATGATTATTAAGGCACGTATTGCAAATTGGCAATATTAATTATAGAAAACAAGAGTTATACCTTGCAAAGAAGTAAGGGTTATAAAGTTGTTTTGCTATAATTAAGGGAGAGAATATTATGCTTCATTTCAAATCTAAAGGCTTAGGTTGAGGAATGTTAATATATTTAGTCAAAGGTACATAGTGTGTTCTTAAAATTTCGATTATGATTACGGCATTCATCTTCACAATTCGAATTTTGAGAACATAACAAATAAAACATCATGTGTCGTGTCCCATACGCTTCGGGTATAGGATCGACTGCAAATGCTTTAATAATTGACCATTCTAAAATTTTCCAAATGTCGAGCGCATTTAGAGGGAAAAGGGACTAGAATTGGTTTTGACTAAAATAATTAAACAACTATCAAAGGACAATCCAAAGTTCGACGAGGATTGGTCGCTTGTGAGTAGTTGGAAGTATAGTATTGGAAAATATGGAAATGTTTCCATATTGAATGGACCATATCGATATCATTACGAATAGATAAGATTCTATTAAGAATGAGTTGTCATATGGAAAATATGGAAGCGTGTCCATATTGGAAACTTTTATGCAAGAGGATGTTCAAAGGAATGTACTTTGACTGAGAGACATCACATCTAAGGAATTGTCTTGTAACAATCTCCGATAGAAGACTTTGTAATATCATTGGCAATAGTCTTTGTGACTTTGGTGCAGTAACATTAAGAAAGGATAAGTTGCATAGAATGTTAGAATCTAGCATATTCTATAAGTAGCAAGAATTTGATATTCTTTTACTTATGAAAAAAGGATTTGGAGTTGTGAAATGAGAATGATTGGAAATGTGTCCAATGTGATCTATTTCACAAAGTAAGAACCATAGGTAAACATTGTGTGCATGCTAGGAGCATGGGACAAGTGTAATAATTCAAGTAAGAAGTTGATTACCCGAAATGACAAATAATGAGTAATCAATATGGTGATAAATAAAAGGCGTTTTATTTATACTCAAAGGTTTGAGGCCATATGTGTAACAACCCGAAGTTGTTCATCGCCGAAAACCCATTCTACCCGTATAACTCGTCGGAGATCGAAATGTCCCGATATCGTTTTTGGGTTTAGTTAACTAAAAATTTTATGTTTATTATCATTCAATGAGGGTCCAAATCATTTAGGAACTCATGAATTTAGCCCAAAACATTTATTTCATAAGTTTTAGAAATATTCTCGTCGGGTGACGAAAACTCAATCGGGTGCGACCTAAAGCTTCGTTTAAGGCCGGTATCGGGTAGAATTCCTCCGTGTCCAAGTTTTAGGAACTATATAAAAGTGTTTAACCTCTCATTTGAAGCTTTTTCCTTCTCTCTCTACTCTCTCTCTAACCTCTCTCCTAAATCCAAAGTTTAAGGGTCCAAAACTCAATTTTAAGGCCTCAAATCCCTAAGGTACCTTCCTAGCCTTAATCTATAGCATATTTGGCTTCCAAATTCGACATTTAATTATGAAATGGGACAAAATATATGAGTTTACGGCCCAGGAGGCTGCATAGGCCGTAAACACCAATTTGAAGGGTTTTAAGCCCTTAAACTCCTTCCTAAACTCATTTGGACTTTAGATATGGCTAAGGGACTTCAAGATATGGACTTAGAACATTTAAAACATGAATTTTGAAAGCTTTGAAGGAGTTTACAGCCAAGGCACAAGCTTGGGCCGTAAACTCATATTTAAGGGGTTTTCTTGACCTTAAACCCTTCCAAATCACTAGTATGGCTTAGATATGAATTATAGAACATTGGTTTTAGCATTTGGACACTTGAAACATGATTTTTGGGGGACTTATGTGAGTTTACGGCCAAGGCATGTGCTTGGGCCGTAAACTCCTCAAATCATGGCATAAATTCAATTCTAAGGTGTTAGAAAGCCATCCAACACCACCAAAAGCCTTGGAATAAATCATAGGACCAACCAAAAATAGTTTAAGGACCTTAAACACATTATTTGAGGGATTTCTAAGAATTTACGGCCAAGGCTTGTGCTTGGGCCATAAACTCCTTGATGCATGGTGTTAGAATGCTAACTAAACACCCCTAAAGCCCTTAGATGAATTTTAGAAGTCCTTCCATGCAAGTTTTAGGCCTTAAAACACTTTGTATCACCCTATAGAAGAGTTTACGGCCATGAGGGGGGTCTCATGGGCCGTAAACTCCATAAACCCCTCAAATGTCCCATGCAAACTCATGTTAGGCCTTGGAATAATTCTATCAATCACATATGATTTGTTCTAGCTCCATTTAACACCGTTTTCATGAGAAAATAGGAATTTACGGCCATGAAGCCATGCTAGGCCGTAAACTCCCATAAGAGGGTCTATTTGATGCTTTGAAATCATTCCAAGTCCTTAAACCAAGTCTAGAAATTATTCCCTAAGTGTTTGAAGTCATTTAGCACCATAAACCACCCCCACCATGAGTTTACGGCCGTAAACTCATGGGGAATGGGTGTTTTAGACCAAAACTCTTATATTAGTTTACTTATGGGGAATAAACTCAAGTCCCAAGTCCCTAGTGTCATTTCACGTCCTTAAACGCCACACGGGTCCCTCCAAACACTTGTATCAGAGTGTTTTCGCGACTTGAAGCAAGTGTCCCTAACATATAAATAAACTAAATCCTAATTAGATACAAATGTGTATATTTACATTATAATTAGGAGCCTCGTGTATTTACAAGCCCCGGATCAACTCTTAGCGTCCAAATCGTCACATTTCTCGTCCGGTGAGTTCATACCCCTACGCCTTTTTCCGTGTTTTTCAATGTTTTCAGGGGGGGAATACAAGCAAACTATAACTATTTTCGAATTATAACATTGATGTATTTCAAATAATATCTGGCAAACTTATAAACTCTTTTACTCCTTATGTATTATGTTGAGCATAAGGAATGATTTATCGATTTCAACTAAATGGATTTTAGTTAAGAAAATAACCAAACTAATCAAATTATTATGGGAATAATTTGGGGTTCTATATTTCTCTTTATATCATGTACTGATATCTATATAAAGTTATTTGATAAACTATGTCTGATTCAGTTTATCTCCGTATCATTTGAATGTATTGCCAGATAGTTTCTTATATGTAACTATTTTCACTGTATCATGTCTTAAAATCTTTGTATGTCTGGTATCGTATGGAAATCCTGTGAATAGTTTAATACTAGCTTGTGAGATAGTCACTACCCTTTATGGATGATCAAGTAAATCCTCTCCGGAAGTGTAACCAGAGTCTCCTGGAGGGAGAGCGAGGAATTTGTGAATAGATCTATTCGGGACTGACAATCCCACACCTTAACTGCTAGCTACAGTTAGGCGGGCACGCCTGGGGTGACAAATTCTGTATATCGTCCGACGTCTGACTAACGTCAAGGAGGTCTCGTTGTCATATCAGCATGGTTACCCGACTCACAATACGTATTAATATAAACTTATTCACAGCTAGGATTTTGTTTAGAATCTATATCTTGTTCGGGATGATAATCCCATGGTCTTGTATCTATATCTCGTTCGGGATGGTAATCCCATGGTTTTATGTCTATATCTCGTTTGGGATGATAATCCCATGATCTTGTGTCTATATCTCATTTGGGATGGTAATCCCATGGTTTTGAAACTAAATCTTATACGGGATGATAATCCCATGATTTTATCAATCTATCATATAACTAGTTTCGGGATAGTGATCCCATGGTTTTATCAAGCTATCTTATATCTATTTTTGGGAAAGTGATCCCATGGTCTTTATCGAATTATCTTATAACTGGTTCGGGATGTTAGTCCCAAGGTTTTGAAAATACTTTCTATCTACAGTTCGTCTAAATTATAGTTTTGTATATTAAACTATACTCTGTGTTATTCAATCAATCTTGCATTTAGGAAAATATGGGATTTTCTTGGGGTTAACTTATAACTTGTAACAGAACTGTAATGAAAGATAACTTAACTACTTTACATAAGAAAATATGGGATTTTCTTGGATATCAAACCTTTTCAGAAAACTAAAGGAAACCGATACATTTTCACAAAACAAAACCGCTTATGAACTCACCAGCTTTATGCTGATTTTCAAACTGCTTGTATTCTCATGTCCAAGTTAGACAGGTACCCGACGATATCTTTTGGTGAAGACGGAGTGTTTCGAAGACTCGTCTCGTTTTGTTCATATGATATATGTATAACTTTTGTACAATTTACTTTTGAACCAAATGTAAACTTTCATATTTATGTAATGTAATGGTTGTTTACTGTGATTACTATGTACATTGGATTTGATACTCAACGTGGAGTCAACCCCGGGAACGTTTCCGCCTTTGGTTTTCGGGGTGTGACAATATGGGATTAGTGTTATTCATGTGTTTCACCTTTGCATGTTTTGACTTCCAGAATAATTGAGTTTATTAAGAATAATCGAATTATTCAAACGGGCCACAATCGTTCATATGTTGGAAGTAGATATGAATGAAGACTGTCATGAATTGGTGTGTGGATTGTCTATAAGGTATTAGACATAAGCAAATGTTTGCTGCAACGTTCATGAGTGCTTATGAATATGATTTGAGCATTGGATTAAACCCAGGCTCACTTAGTTCACTCCATGAATTGTATCACGAGTGATTGGTGAGACGATAACATCTTATATTCTTGAAGCCGAGATGTGTGAGTTGTATCTTGTGAATCGGTTGCAGATTGATAATATGTAAACACACTAGTAACTTGGTGTTATAAAACATATTGTTGTGTGTGATTTGGTTAGTGAGTGCAAGCAAGCATTGTATCAAAGTTTATCCGTTCCTTTTATTCAAAGTAGGATAAAGGCGATATCTTTTGGGCCCCTCGATGATTTAGTGATGACAAACGTAAATGCTCGGCCGGGCTAGGGCTAATTTGATTTGTTCAATTAGTCAGTCGTCATAAATCAGGAATCGAGATATAGTACAAAGAGAATGATTTGAAATCATATCTCATGTGATATCTAGAATGGAGGAATATATGATCCCTTATCTAAGGACACGCGTATCTGATATGATCAGAGTTGACAGCGGCTTTGGAAAGCTACGATTGCAGATCAGGATCTGAAGACATACGCAGAATAGTTGTTAGAATTATCCAAGTGGGAGACTGTTGGATTAGTGTCTAAGTCCATAACTATTTTGGTATGTACTTGACCTGATGGTGCATGGTCCTTTTGGGTTGCCTTCACCAAAGCAACTTGATTGGAGAAATAAATAGAGAGAGAAGTTATTATGATTTATTAATATGTTATAAGAATAATATATTAAAGGAGAAATCATATTTGTTTAATTAATATTGGTCAATAATTAATTAAGAATTAATTTTGTGATCAAGTGTAATTAATTAAACTAGAGGGGCTGAATTGTAATTATGTGATAGTTACAAAATAAGGTAAGGATTATCTTAAATATAGGGTGAACGAATTTAAGGTGATAATGCCTTAGAATTGGACTAGGATAAGGGTTTCTAAGACTTATCTTATGGTTGCTTGGTGAGCAAGCAACTAGATAAGGATAAGGACTAAAACCCTAATCTTTACACCTATATAAACCCCCTAAGGCTCATGAATTCGTCTAACCCTTCCCAAGAAGTCCTAAGGACGAATTCCTACCTCTCTCCTCTTTCTTTATACCTTCTCCACTTGCTTATGGTATTTGTAAGCCATTAGAGGAGTGACACTTGTGACTCTAAGCCTTCCAAAGTCAATTCAAGGAGGAATTGGGATTGTTATTGCTACATAACAATCAAGGTAATATCTTAAACCTAATTATATGTTAATATTGATTTCCATATGCTAGAATTAGGGTTTATAGTCTTGGATTCAAAGCATGTACAATAGAGAAAGCTAGATCCAAGCATTAGGGTTTGTATGAGCACATAGGATGTCTTATGACCAAAACCCATCACTTTTAACATTGATTATTATAACTGATAACCGTTTGATCATGCAGAACACGTAAACATTTTATTTGTGAAATGGGTTATAAACTGTTATGTTTTATATTTTTCACAAATGGTTTTCCATATTTTATTAGTTAAAAGCATGACATTTGAACTTTGAACATAAAAGTTAGTACACTGTTTTGTCCTGGGTAACACTCCACAGAGATACACGAGTGGAGGATAATCGTATTATTACTAGTAAATTGTTAATCCTATATAATTGGAGACACGTCCTCGGTGAACACTCCACAGAGATAAGCGAGTGGAGGACCGCAACCGTAACCAGAATCTCTTAGATAGGGAGCGTGACTTGAGTGTATAGATCTATACGGGGCTGACTACCCCACACCTGGCTGCTAGCTACAGCCGAACCAAAATGGTTCAAGGGTGACGAAAGTCATAAGGTGATATGGACTACTTATTGCCATATCTAGTCTATCGTATGGTTATGGAACTAGCAAATTTGGATAACAAAGATTTACTTAATAGTAATAATGAATAAAGTACTTAATTTACTTTGTAAATATTAGTTTTATATACGTGTTAAAACTAAGACATTTCACAAGGATAACCAAGTTTTCAGTGTACATCTTTCACATTTGGTAACCAACATTCAGGAAAATATGGGATTTTCCTGGGGAAACATTTGTACATAACCAGAAACGTGTAACAAACCAGATAACTAAACTTTACATTTCACAAGGGTAAACATGTTTTCAGTGTACATCTTTACATTACATTTTGGGATTCAATAACCAACTTTTAAGAAAATATGGGATTTTCTTGGTGTGTAACATTTTCAGAAACGGAAAGGAACTTATACATTTTTCACAAAACAAAACCGCTTATGAACTCACCAGTGTTATGCTGATTTTCAAAATGCTTGTATTGTCAGGTCCGTATTAGACAGGTACCCGATGACTCCTTTTGGCGAAAATGGAGCGCGTTCAAGACACTTCTTGCTTTTGTTTATATATACATATGTATAACAATGTACAACTTTACTTTTGAAAGAAATGTAAACTTTTATATATGTAATGTAATGGTTGTTTACTTTACTTACTATGTGCATTGGATTTGATACTCAACGTGGAGTCAACCCTGAAAATGTTTCCGCCTTCGTTTTTTTCGGGGTGTGACAGATTGGTATCAGAGCCCTTGTTTACAGTGAATAAAGTATACCAAACCTTACATGGTATAAAACTATAAACGCTAAAGGGCCTAAGTGCTCTGAACTAAAAGTATCCTTCAAAATATAAGTATTTTCAAAAGTATACAAGTATACCGAACCGTCGAGATCCGTAACTACAAGTAGAACAAAACATAAGTAAATGGGTGTTGTGTACTGCGGTTAAACCTGGGCAGTTATGTAGTCGTGTCTAGGATCAATAAAGCCTGGCCAACTATATTCATTCGAGACATGGCCAACATGTGCTTGGTAGTGACTGTGGTATGCGGCATGCCTAAAACTTACCCAAATACCACAAACATCAAACTAGTGTCGTAAGCGAATCCTGAAATACTATGGGAGTATTTCTCGAGCCAGTCCTATGTAGGAATCCTCGTTCACACGTTATTCCTTGATCATTCCTTTAGCGATAATTTACCTGCTTTGATAACTCTTTCCTGCTTTATCGCTTATTCGGAATATATATCTGTCACATCTCTTGATTCGATTCAGAGGACTTACCATCCTCTCTCTTTCTTGATCTTATTAGATCAAGATTCCTGCAAGAAAGATACCCAGCTCAAATACCAACAACCCTCCGCCACCACCTTCTCTTCAAATTGACCTCGCAACGCTTCAAACAGCCATTACTACTGCAGTGACAACCGCCATGTCACAAATGAACCCCGGTGGTTCAGGAGGTGGTCCCCAACCTCAAAACCAAGATGGTAGTCAGGCACACCGAAAAGAGGGTTCCTATAAAACCTTCATGAACATGAAACCTACATCCTTTGATGCCACTGGAGGTGTCATTTCCCTTTCCCGATGGTTCGAGAAAATCGAATCTATATTCGAGATCTGTGCTTGTTCGGAGTCCGATAAAGTAAAGTTCGTAGCCTGTACCTTCGGTGACAAAGCCCTGACTTCGTGGAACGGCCGAGTCAAATCCCTGACCCTACCTGTAGCTAATGTTATGGGTTGGGAAGCCACGAAAGAACTCCTTTTAGCTGAGTACTGCCCTTGGGGCGAAATTCAGAAGTTAGAGCACGAGCTCTGGAACCTAAAGATGAAGGGTTCCGATCTTGCAGCGTACACCTCGAGGTTTGATGACCTGGCACTGATCTGTCCGGGAATGGTTACCTCGGAGAGTAAGAAAATAGAAAGATTTATTTGGGGGCTGACCTAGCCAACCAAGGGACACGTCTTATCTACACGGCCGGATACTTATGATAGTGCCAAAAGTTTAGCCCAGATCCTGATTGATCACAATGATGAAGTTGTGGAAACAACCGCTACTCCCGAATCGACCAAGACTAGTGGTGAGAAGAGGAAGTTCTGGAAGAAAAAGAAAGGTCAACCTTCCCAAGGATCCTCAAAGAAACAGCAGACTGTAGCAGTCCATGCTACTACTATCCCTGTTGCTGCTGCTTCTGTTGTGGGATCTACCGCTCAAACACCTACTAGCAGATATGCTGGTAACCTTCCCCTGTGTGACAAGTGCAAATACCATCACAACCCCGGCCCTGCCGTGAGCTATCATGTACCAATTGTGGTAAAAAGGGACACACAGTCCGATTCTGCAAGGCACCGGCCCAATCTGCAAATCAATCTTCGGGAACAGGCGTTGGCCAAACCTGTTATAACTATGGTGAAGTCGGGCATTTTAAGAGGAACTGCCCCAAGAAGACGACAGTTGATAACATTGGAAGAGTCCTAGCCATGGGACGGGAGGAGGCAGTCGTCGATCCCACCGTTGTTTCAGGTACGTTCCTTCTCGACAACTCATATGCTAGTATTCTGTTCGATTCGGGTGCTGAAAGAAGCTTTGTTAGTAATACGTTCAAACATAATCTAAAACCTAATCCCCAACCATTAACCGAAACGTTTACCGTCGAGATGGCTAACGACGAGAAGGAGAGCACTAGCGATGTATTCATTACCATTCATTTCCCATCGATCTTATGCCAGTTTCCATAAAGAGCTTTGATGTCATTATTGGCATGGATTGGTTGAGTCCCAATCATGCTGATATTCTCTGTTTCGAGAAAGCCATCCGTCTCAACCTTCCTTCGGGTCAGACTCTCATAATCTATGGTGATAAACTCAGCTCCAACCTCCGCATCATTTCCTGCATCAAAGCTCAAAAACTCGTGCGTAAGGAGTGTCAAGCATTCCTAGCCCATGTAATCAATGAGAAACAGGAAGTTAAAGACCTCGCGAGCATCTCCGAAGTCTGTAACTTTCCTGATGTGTTTCCCGAAGAGCTTCCAGGAATCCCTCCCGTGCGTCAGGTCGAATTCCGCATTAACCTAATTCCTGGAGCCACCCCCGTAGCGAAATCTCCGTATCGCTTAGCTTTAACAGAAATGCAGGAGTTATCCAGTTAAATCAATGAGTTGGTCAGTAAAGGATTCATAAGACCGAGTTCCTCACCCCGGGGAGCTCCGGTATTGTTTGTTTAGAAGAAAGATGGATCCTTCTGAATGTGTATCGACTACTGTGAGCTGAACAAGTTGACCATCAAAAATTGATATCCTCTTCCGCGGATAGATAACCTCTTCGATCAACTCCAGGGATCTAGTTACTTCTCCAAGATAGACCTTCGGTTAGGGTACCATCATCTACGAGTTCATGAGAGTGATGTTTCCAAAACAACTTTCAGGACTCGATATGGACACTACGAGTTCGTAGTGATGCCCTTCGGTCTAACCAATGCACCGGCAGTGTTCATCGACCTGATGAACCGGGTGTGTCGTCCTTATCTGGACAAATTCGTCATCGTGTTCATTGATGACATACTTGTGTACTCCAGAAGCGAAGAAGACCACAAACAACACTTGAGGCTAGTGTTGGAAACCCTTAAATCCGAGAAGCTGTATGCGAAATTTTCCAAGTGTGAATTCTGGATTCGGAAGGTAACTTTTCTCGGTCATGTGGTAAGCGAAGAGGGTATTCACGTGGATCCATCCAAGATAAAAGTGATAGAGAATTGGTCGGCACCGAAGACACCCACAAAAATTCGTCAATTCTTGGGTCTCGCCGGCTATTATCAGAGATTCATCCAGAACTTTTCCAGAATCGCCAAAGCCTTATCCACTCTGACACAGAAAGGTGTACCCTTTTGTTGGAGTGAAAAGCAAGAAACCTCATTCCAGACATTGAAGAAAGCCTTGTGCAGTACGTCGGTCCTGTCCTTGCCCGAAGGAACAGAGGACTTCGTTGTTTTCTGCGATGCGTCTAATCAAGGCTTAGGTTGTGTGCTTATGCAAAGGGGAAAGGTGATTACATATGCCTCAAGACAGCTAAAGGCACACGAGGTCAACTATACCACTCATGACTTGGAGTTAGGAGCCGTAGTTTTTGCACTGAAGATTTGGAGACATTATCTCTACGAAACCAAGTGTACAATCCTCACAGACCATAAGAGCCTGCAGCACATCTTTGATCAGAAAGACTTGAACATGAAGCAACGACGATGGGTATAACTACTCAGAGATTATGAGTGTGAAATCCGTTACCATCCCGACAAAGACAATGTGGTAGCAGATGCCCTTAGCCGATAGGAAAGTTCAAGCTGAAAAGTGAAGACCCTGACGATGACTATCCATTCCCACTTATCCATGCAAATCCGAGAAGCCCAGTTAGAAGCCCTCAAACCCGAGAACATGTCAATCGAAGCCTTGAGAGGAATGGATAAGAAACTTGAGATCAGAGGTGACGGAGTCTACTATTTCATGGACCGAATCTGGATTCCAAAGTTCGGAGGATTCAAGGAGATTGTCATGGAGGAAGCACACAAGACCAGATACTCTGTTCACCCAGGTTCAGACAAGATGTACTTAGATCTTAAGAAACAAAACTGGTGGCCCAACATGAAAGCTGAGATCGCTACATTTGTGGGCAAGTGCTTGACTTGCGCCAAGGTTAAAGTTGAGTACCAGAAACCCTCGGGTCTGCTCCAGCAGCCCGAGATTCCCGAATGGAAATGGGAGATGATTACCATGGATTTCATCACCAAGTTACCTAAGTGTCCGAGTGGGTACGACACCATTTGGGTAATTGTCGATCGTTTGACAAAGTCCGCTCACTTCATTCCGATCAAAGAATCATTCAAGATGGAAAGACTCGCGAGAATTTCATCCAAGAGGTAGTCCGACTGCACGGTGTACCTGCGTCCATTATCTCTGATTGAGATAGCAGGTTTACCTCCAGATTTTGGCAGTCTCTTCAGAAGGCTCTTGGAACCAAACTAGACATGAGCACAACTTATCATCCTCAGACCGATGGACAGAGTGAGAGAACTATCCAGAACCTGGAAGACATGCTTAGAGCTTGTGGTATCGATTTCGGAAAGTCGTGGGACACACATCTGCCTTTGATTGAGTTCTCGTACAACAACAGTTACCACACCAGTATCAAGGCTGCTCCATTTGAAGCCCTCTACGGTCGCAAGTGCAGATCCCCTCTGTGCTGGGACAAGGTAGGGGACACGTAGCTAGCCAAGAGTCGAGTCCCCGACAGTGCTCTCACTGGTCCTGAAATCATCCGCGAAAACACCAAGAAGATCATCCAAATCCAAGAACGATTGAAAGCCTCACGTGATCGTCAAAAGAGTTACACAGATAATCGCCAGAAACCTCTGGAATTCCAGGTTGGAGACCGTGTCCTGTTGAAGGTCTCGCCCTGGAAAGGCATGGTACGCTTTGGAAAGCATGGGAAACTTAATCTGAGGTACATTGGACCCTTCGAGATCCTCGCCAGTATCGGTCCGATAGCCTATAAACTTCGTTTACCTCATGAGCTCAGCAACATCCATCCCGTCTTCCATGTTTCAAATCTCAAGAAGTGTTTATCCGATGAAACTCTAGTGATTCCTTTGGACGAGATCGAAATCAATGAAAACTTGAACTTCGTGGAGGAGCCGATCGAAATCATGGATCGAGAGGTCAAACATACAAAACAAAGCCGCATCCCGATAGTGAAGGTTCGCTAGAATGCCAAGCGAGGACCGGAATTCACTTGGGAGCGTGAAGACTTGATGAAGCAGAAGTATCCACACCTCTTTCCTGATTCTTGATTTGTATCTTAATTCTGAATTTCAGGACGAAATTCCCTCTAACGGGGGGATAATGTGACAACCCGAAGTTCGTTTCATCAATTGTAACCCTTTTCGTTAATATATTCGTCGTTTTCGATTCGTTTCCGTTACGTCATTTAATTAGGTCATAATTGTGGGACTTCTATTATGACTTAATGAGTGTCTAAGCATGTTTAGAACTCACATTAACACTTCATATTAATAATCGGAAACATTTTAGAATCGACCATATCGGGTTATGGTAACTCAATCGGGTGCGACCAAAAGCACCGTATAACGTCGGTATCGGGTAGAATTCCGCCGTGTCCAAATCTTAGACATTATTTAAATCAATCTAAGCTTCCATTTGAAGCTTTTTACCTCTCTCACTACTCTCTCTCTAACCTCTCTCCTCAATCAAAGATTCAAGGTCCAAAACATTGATTTAAGGTTCCAAATCTTTGAGGTAACATCCCTAACTTGTCTTTCAACCTCTTAGGCCTTCAAATTCGTGATTAAACATTGAAAAAGGACCATTATCATGAGTTTACGGCCATGGAGCTTGCTTGGGCCGAAAACTCAAGTAAATTGGGTTTTTGAGCACTTAAACCCCTCCAAACCAATTTTGGGACTTAGATACGACTATCTGGCTTATCATTCTAGACTTAGAACACCCTAAACATGGATTTTGAGGAGCAAACATGATTTTACTGCCCAAGAACAAGCTTGGGCCGTAAACTCCTCATTCATGGAGAGTAAACTCAAAACCAAGTGTTTAAAAGCCATTTAAACACACATTTAGCCTTGGAATAAATCCTAGAACCAATCAAAATTAGTTTGGGGACCTTAAACATGATGAAATCCCTTCATTTAGGTGTTTACGACCATGACTCCCTAAGAACAAGTTCTAGGGCCGTAAACTCCTTTACATAGCTTAAATGGTGCCCAAAATTCATCCCATGGCTTGGAAAAATAGTGGAATCACATGTGATTATCCTAGCATCACCAAATAAATTAAGGAATGGGTATAGGGGAGTTTACGGCTGTAAAATCCATGTTTACTTCCGTAAACTCCAATAAATGGTCCTTAAGTGAATTCAATCCATTCCAAGGCCCTAGAATTAATCCTAGCTAATTTCCCCAAGTGTTACCATGCCTTTTAGCACCATAAAACTCCCAAACATGAGGTCACGGCCTTGAACTCATGTGTGTGTAGTGTATAGGGCTGTAAACTCCCTGAGGAGTTTACTCTTGAAGTCCCAAATCATTATCCAAGCCATATACGTCTGTAGATGACACCCGGGTCACTCCAAACACTTGTTATGAAGTGTTTTCGCTCATTGGAGTGTATTATCATATCTAATTAGTGGTTTATAGTCTAATTAGATACATTTGGATATTATTTCATATTACATAGGAACCTCGCGTGTTATCAAGCCTCGAACCAACGTTTAGCATCCAAACAGTTACGTCTTCTCATCTGGTGAGTTCATACCCCTTCCCTTTTTCACTGTTTTCGGGGGGGGGGGGGGGGGATACAAGCAAAGTACAAGGGATTACTTGTACTCAAAACTTGTTTTACATGTTTGTGTTTTATATTTCATATGATTTTAACACTGATTATTATAACTGATAACCGTTTGATCATGCAGAACACGTAAACATTTTATTTGTGAAATGGGTTATAAACTGTTATGTTTTATATTTTTCACAAATGGTTTTCCATATTTTATCAATTAAAAGCATGACATTTGAACTTTGAACATAAAAGTTAATACACTGTTTTGTCCAGGGTAACACTCCACAGAGATACACGAGTGGAGGATAATCGTATTATTACTAGTAAATTGTTAATCCTATATAATTGGAGACACGTCCTCGGTGAACATTCCACAGAGATACGCGAGTGGAGGACCGCAACCGTAACCAGATTCTCTTAGATAGGGAGCGTGACTTGAGTGTATAGATCTATACGGGGCTGACTACTCCACACCTGGCTGCTAGCTACAGCCGAACCAAAATGGTTCAAGGGTGATGAAAGTCATAAGGTGATGTGGACTACTTATTGCCATACCCAGTCTATCGTATGGTTATTGAACTCGCAAATTTGGATAACAGAGATTTACTTAATAGTAATAATGAATAAAGTAATTAATTTACTTTGTAAATATTAGTTTTATATACGTGTTAAAACTAATACATTTCACAAGGATAACCAAGTTTTCAGTATACATCTTTCACATTTGGTAACCAACATTCAGGAAAATATGGGATTTTCCTGGGGAAACATTTGTACATAACCAGAAACGTGTAACAAACCAGATAACTAAACTTTACATTTCACAAGGGTAAACATGTTTTCAGTTTACATCTTTACATTACATTTTGGGATTCAATAACCAACTTTTAAGAAAATATGGGATTTTCTTGGTGTGTAACATTTTCAAAAACGGAAAGGAACTTGTACATTTTTCACAAAACAAAACCGCTTATGAACTCACCAGCGTTATGCTAATTTTCAAACTGCTTGTATTCTCAGGTCCGTATTAGACAGGTACCCGATGACTCCTTTTGGCGAAGTTGGAGCACGTTCAAGACACATCTTGCTTTTGTTTATATATACATATGTATAACAATGTACAACTTTACTTTTGAAACAAATGTAAACTTTTATATATGTAATGTAATGGTTGTTTACTTTACTTACTATGTGCATTGGATTTGATACTCAACGTGGAGTCAACCCCGGAAATGTTTACGCCTTCGTTTTTTTCGAGGTGTGACAACTTGATAGGATGATTTATGGAGAAAGAAGATTAATTATGATTTATTAATATATTATACGAATAATATATTAAAGGAGAAATCATGTTGTTTAATTAATATTAGTCAAGAATTAATTAAGAATTAGTTTTGTGACTAAAAGATATTAATTAAACTTAAGGGACTGGAAGTGTAATTATAAGATAGTTGCAATTGGGCTTTGGATCATCTTGGAACATAGGTTGGACTAATTCGATGGGAAACCCATAAGGAATTCGTCCAAGGGGTGTTCTAAAGGGAGTCCATGGGCTGCTTAGGGCCTAAGCAGTCCAATTAGGGTTTCCTAGCTGATAACCCTAATGGCCTCACTATATAAAGACCCCTATAGCCCTAAAAACGTTATGAACTCTTTTCGAAGAACCCTAGGTCATTTTTGGTGCTTCTCCTCCTTCTCTTTAGTCATTCTCTTGCTTGTGGTGTTTGTAAGCCACTAGAGGAGTGACACTTGTGACTCTAAGCTCTAAAGACAAGAAGATTCAAGCCATTGAAGAAGAGGTAATCATTTAGATCTATATTCTTATGTTTATTTCGAAATATATCACTAGATCTAGGGTTTGTAAGTCTTGGATGAATTGCATGTACAATAAAGAAACCTAGAGCCAAGCTTTAGGGTTTGCATGAGCACATATGATGTTCTTTTGGCTAACACCTATCAGTGGTATCAGAGCCATGATTGGTTTCTGTTTTATTTGATGTTTACATGTTCATCCACTTCTTGAAAAATTGATTTCTACCCTCTGCCCGACTGAACTCAGCGAGTCACTTGCTGGACTCGGCGAGTCCAGACAGTGACTCAGCGAGTCCGGGAGTCAAACAAAGGGAAAATCGGGATTTTTGTTATTCTTGCTGAAGGATAATTACCAAAATTGCTTTTGAATAATAAAATCCGATATATATATATATATATATATATATATATATATATATATATATATATATATATGTTATGATTATCCTTACAAAATTAAAAGATAATTACCATTTATTTGAATAATAAATTAATTATAAGATAATCTTTGATTATTTAATTTATTTGGTGAATTATCTTGTAAATAATCTTCATTAGGTCAAATTTAGATAATCAATAAATTAGTTGTTTAATTTAAAATTATTTGCTATTTGATCCTTTGTGTTTTGAAAAGTTTCAAAACTTGCCATCAAGTTTTGGAATTTAAATTTTAATTAAAAGTTTAATTTTAAAATGTTAAATTCTAAAACCCTATTTTTTGAAAAAGTTCAAATTGCACCTTTATGGTTTTATTAAATTAATTAAGTGTATAATTAAAGAGAGTTAATAAATCCATAGTGATATAGTTTACATTTAATTAAATTAAAAGTGTAATTTTTTAAATTAGACCACCTAGTATTTTAAAAGTGGAAAATACACCCTTATACTATATATAACATTAAAAGTCTAATATTATATATATAACTTAAACTGTTCGTCTTACCGTTAGTAGGCCTCATTCACGAAGCTGATCTATAAGGGGGGTATAAGGTTATGAATATAAAATGGTCGTTTAACGGTGTCCACTCTCACCCACCGCTTCCTTGATTGGTGGAGGGTCGTTAGCCGAACGGGTAGGATAGGGCAAACCCTCTCCTAATTAAAAGTATAATGAATAAGTAACTAAATGTTTTACAAAATTCCCAATCTTAGTTACTTTAGGAAAAAGTGAATTGATGCAACTCCATGAAATTACACTTTGTACCCTTGCTAAGACGTTAGTGGAGCGTGTGTGGTTAAACGGTACACTAAATGGGTTCTAAGCAAAGGTATCGAAGGGTGAATCGATGTTTGTCATAGTTTGGTGGAGCGTGTGTGGTTAACCGGCACATCGAATAGGTGACTGTAACATTGGGGGCACCATGTAAGGTTGCATGGTTATTCACACCCTGTTTTGTGATCATCGGCATCCCAGTCACAAATTGAGGGCATATCGAGATTTAAACATGCCATTGAAAAGTTCAATGAATCTCAAAGGATCTAGGAGTTCTCAATACATTTAAAACTTAATCTCTTTTTCGTTTCTCATGGTGGAAAATTAGTGAATCGTCATTCACTTACCTTCAAATGTTCTGCAATTTGGGTTATGGCATCCCTCTCCCAAGTTGTACAGTATTGTGTTGGGTCCTAGCCTTAATATCTCATTTGGGTGTTTTATTAAGGACTCAGTCAATCAACTAACTTGAATTTTCTCCCGTTTTGTACATGTCAAAGTATGACAACTATGGTCTTCCCAAATCCCATGGAACAAGCCTTAAATATGAAGATGATATTCTACGATTCGATCGACGAACAAGAGATCATGCTTCACTTCCTCCACCTCTTCCTATTGTTCTCCGTAACCCACAAGTTCAAAGGCTTGAATAGTTCAAGCTCACTCAAGCCCTTTTGGCAAGTAAACATGATGAAGGAAAGTTAGTGTGTGCACACATCTTAGAGATGAAGTCACACATTGATAGGTTAAGAATTTTGGGAGTCGTTGTATGTGAGGAGCTGGCTGTTGACTGGGTTCTTCAGTCGCTTCTTGACTCATATAGTGAGTTCGTAAGAGAGTACTATACGATAGACCACGTCGTGACCCTCATCAATCTCACCTATTTGCTTATTGCTGCTGAATCAGCAATGATTTGGCACACTGGAGAAGCAAAGTTGATTAGTGGATCTACCTTCCAAACTTCTATGGACATAGGCAATGGCAACGAAAGTCATGCCATGGTCGAAAAGTTTGATCATAGGAGAAAGGCAAAGTCTGAAGTAGTTCCGTGTGCTGTTCTAAAAGAGTCAATTTGCTTTTATTGCCAAGAGAAGGGGCATTGGAGACGAAGCTGCCCAATCTACCTGAGAGATCTAAGAGATGGGAGAGTCAAGACGTTTGGCTCTACTTCAGGTAAAATCCACTATCTAACTCCATTAAGTTCCTTTTCATTGATTCTTAATACATAATGTGATAAGATTACATTTGAATGTTTTGCAGGATCAGAGAAAAGAGAGGAAGCTTGATGAAAGAGCAAGATGAGTCTGATCACGAAGAAATGGATCACGATCGCATGGATTCAAAGATCAGATTTTGAGCCTAGAAAGTTATGATAGATTTGTTGGGAATATTTGATTACGTAGTTTTTCAATTAATTTTGCATTGTAAGGACATGTTTTCTGCTGCTTTTATGAATAAAATAATTTTTTTGATTTTTCTTATTCATATATATATATATATATATATATATATATATATATATATATATATCCTTGCAATGAAATCGTTGTGAAAAAATTGATGTTTGTGTATTTCTATAAATGGATGTGATTCTTAGTTATGTTATTTATGGAAGTGTCAAATTTCTCTAAGTGAGGAAAGATTCCCATCGCCCGAGTTTCAGTTGGACAGAAGCTTGGAATCATATGATTAGAATCATGTGATGTATGAAAATCTTGGTACTTAGAAAATTAAGACTAATTCCTTGATCACACAAGTATGTGAGTCAAGTGAAGGATGAAAGGACCAGAACACAATGTTGTGCCCTAGTCAAGTCCACCACAAATAACAATAAGACTATTCGTCATAATTTACCAAAGGTCTAGTACATGTGGTTATACTTACAAGATTAAGTGTAATTCTGAATCATTGAAAAGTTTCAATGAATGGCAGAACGAATAAGAAGAATTAATGAAGGCAGAAAGAAAAAAAGTTTCTCAAATCTAAGAAGAAGGGAGAATAATTTTGTATCAGTTTTTATGATCATATTAATGATTAAGAACCATATCACAAATTATCCTCTAAGGACATCTTAGTGCACTAGTATGGCTAAGAAGAGGAATCGAAAATTGTTGAAATGGTTAAATCAAAAGGATGAGTCATACTTCATTCCAAAAATCAAGTCTTAGAGTCGTACTCTAAGATTGTGAATTGAGTGACACATCTTAAGAAGTTCTAACACACTCATCAAATGTGAAGTAGAAAATTGTTTTTCTTACTCTTGCACGTTTGAAATTAGTAAATTGTGATGTCTTGGACAAGACAAAGACCAACTAATACCAATTGTGTGTAGTGTTTGTCTTGATAAGAATCCGCACTAACTCTTGAATATTTGTTTGTCAAGAAATGTTTTCTTGACAAGAGAATCTTATATGTCAAGACGTCAGTGGGAGTCTAAATGATCTCGAAAAGTTTCAACAACTAATCAAGAGTAAACCTATTATTAAATACTAGCATGCGACTTGAGGTTTGTAACCTATCGTGTTGACGTATTCTTGTTTCTGTGCCAACCCATTTGAGTTGGTTATGCATATGAGTTCTACGAGTTCTCAATAGGTTGCATAAGGGGAAACACCTTGTTTAATGAAAGTACATTGACTGACATATGTGAGCTGCTAAATAACTTGGAAGCAATGGTGGGACCCTTGATGGCAAGAAATTAAGAATGAACAATTTTTTTCCATAAGAGTTTGAATTTGTCACAAATATTATCTTACGATTATGGTTATAGCAATTCACATGGATAGGAACACATGCACCATAAAATCTAAGTGTCATAATGTTTCTCTCCTTCATGAAAATGATTGTGAGGAAACACTTTCACCAAGAGAGATTTTAAGGAGATAGCGATTATGTAAATTGCATTCTCAAATTCGATTATGATTGCGGCATCCCTCTTCATAGTTCGAATTGTGAGATTTGGCAATTAGTCTGAACATTTAGGACTTAGTAATATAAGTTCTGAATTAGTTTAGGCACACATGTGAGTTGTCTAAGGAAAGGTGTGTGAGTTTGAGAAGCTTAGATAAAGGCTTATCGAAGCACATCATATTGGAAATATGAACTTTAGAAGTCAATAAGTATTGTCTTCTAGAAGTCCAACTGTTTTCTGAATACATGTCAAAGCTAGTGGGAGTATAAATATTATGTTGGAATGGATATAATCATCATGTTAGTGGGAGCATGATTATTCTTTAAGTATTGCAAGTTGGCAATATTAATTATATAAAAACAAAAGTTTCAATTTGCAAAGTTGTAAGGGTTGAAAAGTCGTTTTTGCTATAATTAAGGGAGAGAATGTTATACTTCGTTTCCAATATAAAAGCTTAGATCGAGAAATTTTAATTGAATTTGGTCAAGGATATATTTATTATTTTCATTCTCAAAGTTCTATTATGATTACGTCATTCCTCTTCATAGTTCGAATTTTGAGAACATGGCAAGTAGAAATATTATGACAATATTATAGCAAGAACATGGTAAAGTATCACGTTTTTCATTATGAATTGTATCCAATACGCTTCGAGTATAGGATCGATTGCATATGTTGTAATATTCGACTATTCTAAATTTTTTCAAATGCGTAGGGCATTTATAAGGAAAAAGGGAATAGAACCGGATTTGACTAAAATAATTAAACAACTGTCAAGGACAATCTAAGGTTTGCCAAGGATTGGCCGCTTGTGGACAGTTGGAAGTATAGTCATGGATGGACCATATTCACATTATTATGAATAGATAAGATTCTATTTAGAATGAGTTGTCATATGGCAAATATGGAAATGTTTCCATATTGGGAGTTGGATATCGAGAATCAATGTCTAGATTAGAAACTTTTATGGAAGAAGGATGTTCAAAGGAATGTATTTTGAATATGAGACTTCATGACTATGGAATTTTCTTGTAACAATATCCAATATAGTACTTTGTAATTTCATTGGCAAAGTCTCGGTGACTTTGGCGCTTTGATATTACGAAAGGACCTTTGCATAAAATGTTAGAATCTAACATATTCTAGTAGTGGTGAGAATTTTGTATTCTTACACTAATGGATTAGGAATTGTGAAATGAGCAAAATTCGAAATGTGTTCATTTGATCTATTTCACAATAAGGACAATAGGTAAACATAGTGTGCATGCTAAAAGCATGGGACAACTGTTGTTATAATTCAAGTAAGAAGTTGATTACCCGAAACAACAAATAATGAGTAATCAATATGGTGATTAAATAAAATGTTTTATTTATTCTCAAAGGTTTGGGACCATATAGGATTAGTATTATTCTTGTATTTCACTTTGCATGTTTTGACTTCCCGTACAATAAGATATTCAAACCCTCAATAGTCGCTCATTCTTTGGAAGTAGGTTTGAAATAAGACTGCCATGAATCTGACTGTAGATTGTCTAAAGTGTTTTAGACATAGCAAGAGTTTGTTGCAGGGTTCATGAGTGCTGCTATAAGATTAGAGTATTGGATTAAACCCATAATCACTTGGATCGCTTCATGGATTTTATCACGAGTGATTGGTGAGACGATAATATCTTATATTCTTGAAACCGAGATGTGTAAGATGTAACTTGTGAGTCGGTTACACATTGATAATATGTAAACGCACCAGTAACTTGGTGTTATAAAACGTATTGTTGTGTGTGATTCGGTGAGTGAGTACAAGCGAGCATTGAGTCGAAGTTTATCCATTCCTTTTACCGAAAGTCGGATAAAAGCAATATCTGTGGTCCCCTCGATGATTTAGTGATGACACCCTAAGCGCTTGGCCAAGAAGGGACTAAGTTGATGTGTTCAATTGTAGTTTGTTGTCAGTCATCATAAATCGGAAATCGGGAAACAACACATAGACGAAGAGAATGATTCCAATCCATGTCTCACGTCTATACGATATCTAGAATGGAGAAATATATGATCCCTTATCTAAAGGATAGGTTGCTAATAAGATCAGAGTTCGACAGCGTCTTTGAGAGCTACGATTGCTAATCGGATTATACTTACATTATATTTACTAGACTTACCCAAGTGGGAGACTGTTGGATTAGTGTCTAAGCCCATAACTATATTTGGTATGTACTTGACCCAGTTGTGCATGGTCCTTTTGGGTTGCCTTCACCAAAGCAACTTGATAGGATGATTTATGGAGAAAGAGGATTAATTATGATTTATTAATATATTATATGAATAATATATTAAAAGAGAAATCATATTGTTTAATTAATATTAGTCCAGAATTAATTAAGAAATAGTTTTGTGACTAAAAGATATTAATTAAACTTAGGGGACTGGAAGTGTAATTATAAGATAGTTGCAATTGGGCTATGGATCATCTTGGAACATAGGCTGGACAAATTCTCTTGGAAGCCCATAAGGAATTCGTCCAAGGGGTGTTGTAAAGGGAGTCGATGGGCTGCTTAGGGCCTAAGCAGTCAAATTAGGGTTTCCTAGCTGATAACCCTAATGGCATCACTATAAAAAGAACCCTATAGCCCCAAAAACGTGAGGAACTCTTTTGGAAGAACCCTATGTCGTTTTTGGTGCTTCTCCTCCTTCTCTTTAGTCATCCTCTTGCATGTGGTGTTTGTAAGCCATTAGAGGAGTGACACTTGTGACTCTAAGCTCCAAAGACAAGAGGATTCAAGCCATTGAAGAAGAGGTAATCATCTAGATCTATATTCTTATGTCTATTTCGAAATATATCACTAGATCTAGGGTTTGTAAGTCTTGGATGAGTTGCATGTACAATAGAGAAACCAAGATCCAAGCTTTAGAGTTTGTATGAGCACATAGGATGTTCTTTTGGCTAAAACCCATCATTTACATATGTCAATGTGCAACCGACTTGTAAACTACAACTCACATGTCTTGTTTCAAGAATATAAGATATTAAAGACTCATGATCACTCGTGATAAAATCCATGAAATGATTCAAATGAGCGTGGGTTGAGTCAAATACTGAAATCTTATTACATAAGTACTCATGAATACTGCAGCAAACTTGTCTTATGTCTAAACACCTTTGGACAATCTATAGAACCATTCATGACAATCTAGCTTGAATACCTACTTCCAAAGTATGATCGACTGTGGATGGTTTGAATAAGCTAGTTATTCGGGAAGTCACCATATGGATTACACATTATTCATTGTATAATGTTTCAGTTAATCAACTTAATACTTGAATTAAAACAATAGTTATCCCATGCTCCAAGCATGTACACTATGTTTATTTAGGGTCCTTTATTTGTGAACTAGATCAATTGTAAACATTTCCAATGACACTCATTTCATAATTCCAAATCATCATTGTAAATGTAAGAATACAAAATTCTTTCCATTTACTATAATCTGTTAGATTCAAAATTTAAATGCAATAATCCTTTCGTAATGAGTATGCCTAAAAGTCACAGAGACTTTCGCAAAAGATATTACAAAGTATTCCAATGGAGAAATAATTCCGTGGAAATGAAGTCTCAGATTTAAAATACATTCATTTGAGCATCCTTCTTGCATTAAGGTTTCTAATCTTACATAGATTTTATGATTAACTTCCATTTATGGAAACATTTCCACATTCCATTTTGACTGTCACTTCTGAACAAGAGTCACCTCTTTTGAGAACTTGTCAATATGGACCTTTTCAAAGTTATACTATACTTCCAATTGATGATAAGCAACCAATCTTTGGTAAACCTCATATTGTCCTCGATAATTGCTTAACTGCTTTAGTCATATCTCGTTCTTGTCCTTTTTCCCTCTTATTGCCTTAGGCATTTGGAAAATTAGAACACGTGAATATTATATCATATGCAATCGATCCTATATCCGAAGCTATGGGACACGATTCATAATGTCTTACATAAAGACATGATATTTGACCAGTCTTTTGCTATAATATTTCCATGACTAAATTAAAATTTTAGTCTAACCTTTTAGACTTGAAATGAAGTATGTATTCCTCTCCCTTAATTATAGCAAAACAACTTTACAAACCCTGCAACTTTGCAAATTGAAACTTTTGTTTTCTATAATTTACATTGATCACTCGCAACACCTAACGTAATAATTGTGCTCCCACTAGCATAATAATTCCATTCTTACTAGCATAACACTTATGCTCCCACTAGCTTTGACAATTATCCAAAAATAAGTTGGACTTCTAGAAATCAATACTTTTTGACTTTCTTACCAAAGTTCAGATTTCTAAAAATTCTTTGATAAGACTTTATCTAGGCTTCTCAAACTCATACACCTTTCCTTAGGTAGCTCACATGTGTGTCTAAACAATTTTAGAACTTACAACAATTAGTCTCAAAGGTTTAGACCTTTTAGCATTTCTCACAATTTGAACTATGAAGAGGGATGTCGAAATCATAATTGAATTTGAGAATGCAAATATCACAATTTCTAACTCTTTAAAATCTACTTAGTCAAAGTGTTTCCTGACAATCATTTTCGTGAATTGGAGAGAAACCTTATGTAACGACCCAAAAATGAGGGGTAAAATTTTCATCTTTAATATAACCCAAACATAGATATCATTTATTCCAATCATTACAAAACATTGTTAATTAAAAACATTTATGAGAGTTCATCCTAAAATCCTTCATTGCGGAAAACACGGGTGTGTGTGCTGCGATCAAACTGGGTCCTTCCTTTCCAAAACAAAGATACCTGAAACCATAAACAAACTGTAAGCACGAAGCTTAGTGAGTTTCCCAGAGCATACCCACACACAAACACATACAACATATCATGCTAACTAAACAGCTATTCAGAACACATAATCCATGCAAAACAACACATAAGCAACCCCTGGAAACCCTCCAGGGTCTTACTCCAGGTGCCATGGGAACCCCCACATGGTCTTAGCCTAATGCCTCGGAAACCCCCTGGGGTCTTTGACCTAGCAAGCCAAGGAAACCCTCCAAGGTCTTACACATAAGTGCCTCGGGAACCCCCCATGCTCTTTGACTTAGAAAGCCAAGGAAACCCTCCAAGGTCTTACACCCAAGTGCCTCGGGAACCCCCCCAAGGTCTTCCATACACAATGCCCAGAAACAACTAGCATATCACATACCACATAATAAACTAGCATACCACATAACACAAAATCAACTAGCATATCACATAATGCATAATGGGCCGACCTTGGTCCCTTAGACCCATTGGTATGGTGAGGAGACTCACCTCGAATGCAGAAGCTGCCCGTAAGAAATTTTTAGCTGCTACCCTGTCCACTTCCCGAGCTAACAATACCAATCAATATACCCAATTAGCCATTGGGTCCCATACCATAATCCTTAATTTATGCATGGGGTAAAATTATCATTCTACCAATGACCCATAATGATCCAAAACTAAGGTCCACACCAAAACAAAAGCCCAACACAATAATGTCCATAAAACCATCAATAGCCCAATTTTCCAAATTAGGCCTGAACCTTTCTAATGGACTTTATTCTCAACCCCAATATTCTCCTTAGTCAATAATCCTGACCCCAATTGGCCCACGAAGGACCACAATTTGAAGTCCATTTCCATATTGGGACACAAGGCACAATAGTCCCAACTATTCCAATATTGGCCCAAGATACGTTTAGGCCCGACAAACAACAAGTCCAGGCCGAAAACCATTAGGGCCCAAAGGTCCGAAGTCCACTAAGGCCCAAGTCCTCCTGAAAGCGTACGCCTAGTGTACCTCTTCTATACGCTTAGCATAATGGGCAAAAGGGTTGTACGCACAACATACAAACCGCTGATGCACAAAATCCATTAAGTGCATAATACTTCAAACCAAGGGACCAAATTACAGATATGAGCTCTACCTAACGTCGTAATCCATAAAGTCACTGACTTGGTGACTTATATGACCCATATGAACCCAAAATCAAAGTATAATAATCTACTTCCATGAAAATGACCATAACTCTTGCATGAATCCATTAAGACCTCCAAGATGGCAACTTTCTGCCTTATGGACTTAGTTAGCACCAAGGGTGGTACCCCTAAGCCTAAAAACATATTTGGAACCATAAAGCTCCATTCTTGGGACAAAAAAAGATCCAAAAACTCAACATAATAGAACAAATCATTCAATGGTTAAGTTCAGAACTTTATACCTTCATCAAGCTGAAAATGAGTCACAAAAGCCAGATCCATAAGCTTCTTCTTGATCTCCATCTTTGCATCTAACTCCACCTTCTTGAAAATGGGCCAAACACTCTAAAAATGGAGTCCAAAAGCTCAAAATGCCACCATGAATAGTATAAGACGATTTCTAGAGTTTAGAGGGGTGGAGGCTGAAGATATTAGGGTTAGGTTATGATATAAGGAGTTTAAATAGGGTCCAACACACTAAAATAGGGTTCTGATCTGACTGGAGTACGCCCAGCGTACATATGGTATGCCCAGCGTACTCCAAGGTACGCCTAGCGTACTACCTTCTTTGCTAGTACGCCCCGCATACACTTTGTGTACGCCCCGTTTACTCGGCTAAGCCAGAAAACCACGAAACTTCCAAAAGCCATAACTTCTTCGTTATAAACCTGATTCTGACGGTCCTTATATCCTCGGAAAGGTGACGAGAAGCCCTACACTTCTAAAAACTCAAACCTTTCTTAAGACCTTCCAAACAAAAATCCATTTTCTACAAAACCCGAACTGCCACTTTAACGAAATACCCCTAGGCTCCAAAACACGAACCAAACAACCGCATCACTTCTAATACATCAACCGCACCCAAAAGGGCCTAGATCTTACCTTCCCAAGAGCCATAATCCTTATAACGACCGACCTTCGAGCCACAGCCTTAGATTAGGAGTCTATTCGGAACAGAGCGTTACAACTCTCCCTCACTTAAATTAGATTGTGTGCTCGAAATCATGCATCACCATCCCTGACATACCAGACAACCTGAGCAACACATCCATAAACCCGAGAACCACAACCTTCCTAAGGCAACTGAAACTAACCCTCGTTGGATTCTAGAACACGGAGATGAACAAATTCCTTGCAACCTGATCACATTTGCTCCATCTTAAATGTTGAGTCTCGAGATGGTCTGTCTCCTTAACAGACTGCCCACATCGAACTGGTTTCACAAGAAACTAGTCTACATAGAATACTTCCCACTCGAAATACCATGAGACTTCTAAAAGGACGAAATCACCGGTCAACTGCGGCTACCGAATAACAAGCAATTCCACGCACGGACCCCTAATCACTAAAGTCGCTCCAACTCCTCTTTCTGCCACATAGCTGCTTTCATGAAGACCAACCTTGACCTCTCTAGTCCCAACTTGACTTCCATAGTTCGATACACCAGACATCTACCCGATCACTAAGATAGAAGCACACGCACAACAGTCCCACATGAACTCCAAAGGATACCTCGTCTACAATAGCTTCCCTATCTATACAACCACTCATGGCCCCTTCCATCCATTTGATCCATCCGATCATGATAGGATGACAACCTGTCGCCACTAAATCCAACACAAAAGGTGAACGCTACCAAAATAACTGTTGTCTTAAATCATACCCGGTCTCCTTCAACCTAGCGTTTCCTTATTCTAATTATGTTGTCACCTACTCACAACCTTGCAAACTAGCCCACCCTGGCCTAAATCATCTAAACTAATATGTGAATGCAATGGCTACACCCGTAGACTTACAGCACTTCCCACAGTATCTGGCTGCTAGTGAATGCTACAAAACCCCAGTAGTCTTACAAACTTCCCTCCCTAACATCAACACAACCCAAAACCCTTACCCCTAACCTATCAATTCAAATTGCATAGAGAGTCGATCACGCACTCGACTGAACACCCCAACTGACATAATCCATTGCCGAAACCCCAAGTTGATTCCCCAAATTTTGCTATCAAGCACCGATGAGACATGATTAATATGTTGGGAAATTTTACCTAACTTTAAACTCACTCAACCCTCAAACCAAATAGCCACTTCGGCCGCCACTTTTCCTCGATGAGGATGAGAAACCCATCATGGTTTCATACCTTCCCCTGTCCTGCACACCTGCGTGGTTCTCCCTTACATAGAATCGACTAAGTCCGCTTGGTTCATGAAAATTGAAGGATTGTCAATCCTTCTTACGTTCCAATAATCAATATGCTGGCGATCTATGCTTACCAAACTATTGCACCATAATAAATCCTTCCCAAAAAAACACAACTCCTGAAAACCAACTAACACTTCTCGTACCGCAACAACATCAATGACTCCAAACGCTTAAAAGCAATATTTCACTCAAATCTCGGATTCCAATGAACTGATAGTCTAACCAAAACCTCCACAAACATTCCCTCTTCCCTCAGCAATCCCGATGGATCTTCCAAACATAAATACTAAGGTTACTGAAAACTCGTCATAACTCCCTCGTTCAATACCTTGAACAAACCCTGGAAATGATTGGAGCAGGTGCACTCACTGCTCCTCCTTGTTCGTCAGATAGTCGACCTCCTTGTCGTCCACCTGATCACAACGAAAATATAACGGGCTTGCTTCCTATGGGAAATCCCTAAAGGCATGAGCAAACCTGCTACACCCGTAGCAACTCGGATCGCTAAACAGATTCTGACAATGACTCAGAGCAATCACGGTACATGTGGAATCCTCTCTGCTATATACACCTGTCTGAATATCTCTCAAAGATTCTTTGACATGCTGATTGGCATCTGACAACCCTTGTTAATCCATATGATAGTGGAATACCAACCCGAGATCCAACTTATCACAATTCCCAAGCGATACAAATACCCGGTATCCACCGGAAATGGCCGAAGATAGCATATCAGCAAACATCTGAAGGGATCCTGACCACATCCTCATGTGTTACCTCGACCACCCTGAGAGCATGATGTAACACAACATTCCGATCCCAATGACAATCCAAACCCTTAGAATGAAAATTCATCGCGCAGTTCCTACAAACGTTGCACTGGATCTGACCCTGCTGGCCTCTTAAAAGCTTATCTAAACTCTTGGGTCTCCACCCGAGACCGTCCAATAAATTCACCTGACTTGAACCTCTCTCATTGAGGTACTCCTAATCAATCTTCCGTCCTTTGTTCTGAGATCCATATAATTTAGGATCTCGCACCCTGACACACTCATCAGCTCAAACGCCAACGACTGAACTCTAGAAGATAGAGCAAACTTTGCTCTAAACCGGCTATAAACTATTCCCAAACATAGATTCAAATCCCAAAGCACAATAAATCACACAATCAACCCTTGCTGCCTGATACAAGAGATCCAAGGCAAACTCAAAATCTTGGCAATCATTCCGCTAACTGGCTCACCACCGGAGCTGAGACCATACCCTGGTCCTTCCCCTTGCGTGCTCATCCGCATTTTGGATAGCACCTATCCCCACATTCCAATCATAGCCAAGAATTCTCCTTCCCACGCTTCTTATATTCTCCCAGACTTTTCCCGATTCGAGTATGGATCATGTGCTTTCAGTAGTACGAGCCCAATACTACGTTCCACACCTATCCATACTTTCCTCTGGAATCATCTTGAATCCTCTAAGTCACCTACTCCCATGACGTACCAAATGTCTACTAAACAGCATCACAATATCCACCGAAGCACCTCCTAGGCTCCCCCTAGGTTCCCAACCTACCCAACCTCAGCTGCTGAAAGATTCCCAGTAATGTCAACTAGCTACCTTATGAATATAGCAACATGTAGCAGAGATCAGATAATCCTTCAAGTAAAAGACTCAATCCTAAAACGGTTACACTCAAACAAGAGCTGCATAATAGGGCCAAATTCATCATTATGATATTATCCAACCTGTGCCACATGTGACCTAGCATATTCACTTAGTAGCTAGCTCGCGTTGCTAGAAGTCCCATAAAGCACAAAGCAAGCAACATTTGGATAACGGAAAACTAACAACATATTCCAAACAAACAATTCTACCTATGCATACAATTCGCAATCAGGTGACTCATGTCACTAATCTCATCCTAGGCTTACCCTAGGGTAATCCCTGACCCACAAACTACCATAAAACATTCGGCCCATAAACCATGACCCATGATGTCCACGTCCACCCTTACTGTCGGTTGCCTTATGCATGCAAATTATACACGGAACAGGATCTAATAGACTGTCGAATAATAGACCCTACCATAGGACCACCACCAGAACAGGAACAGGAAAGAAGGCCAAGTTAATCATTCTAAGGCTATAAGATCCTAACCGTATACAATTTTCAAAACATACAAATTGCAGTTACAAATACCAATTATCACATTCATTCCACAATGACATCCAATATCCTCATGGCTACAAGCACCACATATCAGGCCAACCTATTGCTGACTACTCAGCACTAGCATGCAATTCCACTAGCTCATACAATATATACAGGCATCCCTAGCCCTAACTTGCATGCGATTCACAAATTCATAATCAAATCATAACAGATAACAAATGTGGGTATCCTGGGGAAACTTACTTGTGCTCGGTTTATTGCATGCACCACACCCCTTCTTGTCTTAAAATTTCTTTACTTAAAACATTTTCCTTTGAAATTTTTTGAAAACCTTATAGATCCTCAGTTTGAGTTCAGGCACACCTTAAGGTATCCCCGAATCCCTCAAACCAAGGCTCCGATGCCAACTTCTAACGACCCAAAAATCAGGAGTAAAATTTTCATTTTTAATATAACTCAAACATAGATATCATTTATTCCAATCATTCTAAAACATTGTTAATTAAAAACATTTATCAGAGTTCATCCCAAAATTCTTCATTGCGGAAAACATGGGTGTGTGCGCTGCGATCAAGCTGAGCCCTTCCTTTCCAAAACTAAGATACCTGAAACCATAAACAAAACTGTAAGCATGAAGCTTAGTGAGTTTCCCAGAGCATACCCACACACAAACACATACAACATATCATGCTAACTAAACAGTTATTCAGAACACATAATCTATGCAAAACAACACATAAGCAACCCCTGGAAACCCTCCAGGGTCTAACTCCAGGTGCCATGGGAACCCCCACATGGTCTTAGCCCAATGCCTAGGGAACCCCCTGGGTCTTTGACCTAGGAAGCCAAGGAAACCCTCCAAGGTCTTACACCTAAGTGCCTCGGGAACTCCCCGAGCTCTTTGACCTAGAAAGCCAAGGAAACCCTCCAAGATCTTACACCTAAGTGCCTCGGGACCCCCTCCCCCCCCCCCCAAGGTCTTCCATACACAATACACAGAAACAACTAGCATATCACATACCACATAATAAACTAGCATACCACATAACACAAAATCAACTAGCATATCACATAATGCATACTGGGTCGGCCTTGGTGCCTTAGACCCATTGGTATCGTGAGGAGACTCACCTCGAATGCAAAAGTTTTCCGAAAGAAATCCTTAGCAGCTACCCTGTCCACTTTCTGAGCTAACAATACGAATCAATATACCCAATTAGCAATTGGGTCCCATACCATAATCCTTAATCCATGCATGGGATAAAATTATCATTCTACAAATGGCTCAGAATGATCCAAAACTAAGGCCTACACCAAAACAAAAGCCGAACACAATAATGTCCATAAAACCATCAATGGCCCAATTTTCCAAATTGGGCCTGAACCTTTCTAATGGACTTTATTCTAAAGCCCAATATTCTCCTTAGTCAATAATCCTGACCCCAAATAGCCCATGAAGGCCCACAATGTGAAGTCCATTTCCGTATTAGGCCACAAGGCCCAATAGGCCCAACTATTCCAATATTGTCCAAGGATACATTCAGGCCCAACAAACAACAAGTCCATGCCCAAAACCATTAGGGCCCATAGGTCCGAAGTCCACTAAGGCCCAAGTCCTTCTGAAAGCGTACGCCCAACGTACCTATTCTGTACGCTTAGCGTACTGGGAGAAAGGTTATGCGCAACGTACTACATTGTACGGCCAGCGTACAAACGGCTGATGCACAAAATCCATTAAGTGCTTAACGCTTCAAACCACGGGACCAAATTACAGATCGGAGCTCTACCTAATGTCTTAATCCATAAAGTCACTGAGTTGGTGACTTAAGACCTCCAAGATGGCAACATTCTGCCTTATGGACTTAGTTAGTACCAAGGGTGGCAACCCTAAGCCTGAAAACGAATTTGGAACCATAAAGCTCCATTCTTGGGACCAAAAAGATCCAAAAACTCAACATAATAGATCTAAGCATTCAATGGTCAAGTTCAAAACTTTATACCTTCATCAAGCTGAAAATGAGTCACAAAAGATAGATCCATAAGCTTCTTCTTGATCTCCATCTTTGCATCTAACTCCACCTTCTTGAAAATGGGCCAAACACTCCAAAAATGGAGTCCAAAAGCTCAAAATGCCACCATGAATGGTATAAGACGATTTCTAGGGTTTAGAGAGGTGGAGGCTGAAGATATTAGGGTTAGATTATGATATAAGAAGTTTAAATAGGGTCCAACACCCTAAAATAAGGTTCTGATCTGATTGGAGTACGCCCAACATAATCCGAAGAACATTCGCGACCCTCCTGGTCAATACGCCCAACTTACTCCAAGGTACGCCCATCGAGCTACCTTCTTTGCTAGTACATCCCCCGTACACTTTGTGTACGCCTCGTGTACTCGGCTAATCCTAAATACCACAAAACCTCCGAAAGCCGTAACTTCTTCGTTATAAACCCAATTCCGACGATCCTTATATCCACGGAAAAGTGACGAGAAGCCTTACACTTCTAACAACTAAAAACTTTCTTAAGACCTTCCGAACAAAATCCATTTTCTACAAAAGCCGAAACTGTCACTTTACCGAAATACCCCTAGGCTCCAAAACACGAAGCGAACACCCGCATCACTTCTAATACATCACCCGCACCCAAAAGGGCCTAGATCTTACCTTCCTAAGAGCCATAATCCTTATAATGACCGACCTTCAAGCCACAGCCTCAGACTAGGAGTGAATTCGGTACAGAGCGTTACAACTCTTCCCCACTTAAATTAGATTCCGTCCTCGAAATCATGCATCTCCATCCCTGACATACCAGACAACCCGACAACACAACCACAAACCCGAGAACCACAACCTTCAGTTCCCAAGGCAACTGAAACTAAGCCTCGTTCGGTTCTAGAACACAAGGATGAACAAATTCCTTGCAACCTGATCACATTTGCTCCATCTTAAATCTATACAGCCAGTCATGGCTCCTTCCATCCATTTGATCCATCCGATCATGATAGGCCGACAACCTGTCGTCACTGAATCCAACACAAAAGGTGAATGCTACCAAAATAACTATAGTCTTAAATCATACCCGGTCTCCTTCAACCTACCGTTTCCTGATTCCAGTTATGTTGTGACCTACTCACAACCTAGCGAACTGGCCCACCTTGTCCTAAATCATCTAAACTAATCCGTGAATGCTATGGCTACACCTGCAGACTTACAACACTTCCCACAGTATCTGGCTGCTAGTAAATACTACGAAACACCCGTAGTCTTACAAACTTCCCGCCCTAACATCAACACAACCCAAAACCCTTACCCTAACCTATCAATTTGAATTACATACAGAGTCAAGCACGCACTCGACTGAACACCCCAATTGACTCAATCCGTGACCGAAACCCCAAGATGATTCCCCAAATTTTGCTATCAAGAACCGATGAGACACGATTCATATGCTGGGAAATTTTACCGAACTTTAAACTCACACAACCCTCAAATCAAATAACCACTTCGGCCGTCACTTTTCCTCGATGAGGATGAGAAACCCATCCCAGTTTCATACATGCCCATGTCCTGCACACCTGTGCGATTCTCCCCGAATTAGAATCGACTAAGTCCGTCTGGTTCATGAAAATTGAAGGACTCTCAATCCTTCTTACATGCCAATAATCAACCTGCTGAAGACCGATGCTTACAAAACTAGTGCACTACAAGAAACCCTTCCCAAAACAACACAACTCCTGAAAACCAGCTAACACTTCACGTATCCCAACAACATCACTTACTTCAAACGCTTAAAAGCGATATTACGCTCAGATCTCAGATTCCAATGAACGGATACTATAACCAAAACCTCCACAATAACTCCCTCTTCCCTCGGCAATCTCGATGGCTCTTCCAAATAGTAATACTAAGGCTACTGAAAACTAGTCATAACTCTCTCGTTCAAGCCTTTAAACAAACCCTGGAAATGATTGGAGCAGGTGCACTCACTGCTCCTCCCTGTTCGTCAGACAGTCGACCTCCTTGTCGTCCACCTGATCACAACGAAAATATAACGGGCTTTCTCCCTATGGGCAATCCCTGAAGGCGTGACCAAACCTGCTACACCCGTAACAACTCAGATCGTTGAACAAATTCCGACAACGACTTGGAGCAATCACGGTACACGCGGAATCCGCTCCACAAGATACATTTGTCTGAATATCTCTCAAAGATTCCTTGACATGATGATTGGCTTCTGACAACCCTTGCTAACCCACACGATAGTGGAAGACCAACCCGAGATCCAACTTATCACAATTCCCAAGCGATAAAAACGGATTTGGAACCATAATGCTCCAAGATGGCACTTTCTGCCTTAGGGACTTAGTTAGCACGAAGGGTAGCAACCCATACTTCTATGAAAATGACCATAAATCTTGCATGAATCCATTAAGACCTCCAAGATGGAAACTTTCTACCTTAGGGATTTATTTAGCACCAAGGGTGGCAACCCTAAGCCTAAAAACAGATTTGGAACCATAAAGCTCCATTCTTAGGACCAAAAAGATCCGAAAACTCAACATAATAGATCTAAGAATTCAATGGAAAAGTTCAAAACTTTATACCTTCATCAAGCTGAAAATGAGTCACAAAATCCAGATCCATAAGCTTCTTCTTGATCTCCATCATTGCATATAACTCCACCTTCTTGAAAATGGGCCAAACACTCCAAAAATGGACTCCAAAAGCTCAAAATGCCACCATGAATGGTATAAGACGATTTCTAGGGTTTAGAGGGGTGGAGGCTGAAGATATTAAGGTTAGATTATGAAATAAGAAGTTTAAATAGGGTCCAACACCCTAAAATAGGGTTCTAATCTAACAGGAGTACGCCCAACATACATATGGTACACATAGCGTACTCCGAGGAACATTCGCAACCCTCCTGGTCAGTACGCCGAACGTACTACCTTCTTTGCTAGTACGCCCCTCGTACACTTTGTGTATGCCCCATGTACTCAGCTAAGCCTGAAAAACACGAAGCTTCTAATACATCACCCACACCAAAAAGGGCCTAGATCTTACCCTCCCAAGAGCCATAATCCTTATAATGATCGTCCTTCGAGCCACAGCCTCAGACGAGGAGTCAATTCGGAATAGAGCGTTACACCTTATAACACTTAGATTTTATGGTGTATGTGTTCCTATTCATGTGAAACTATCATTCCCAATCATTATCATAAGACAAGGTCTTTGATAAATTCAAACTCATATGGACTAAACTTGTTTAATCTTAATTTCTTGCCACCTGGCGGCTTAAGGGCCTACCATTGCTTCTAAGTTGTTATGCAAACAATTTGAGAACTCATAGAAATCACATGCATAGTCAACTTTAACTGGAATGGCCACAGAAACAAGAATATGTCAGCACAATAGGTTATAAACCACAAGTCGTGTGCTAGTGTTTAACAACAATTTTATTCTTGATTAGTTCTTGAAACTATTCAAGATATTTAAGACTCCCACTATCCTCTTGACATATAAGATTCTCTTGTCAGGAAACTTACCTTGACAAAAAAATATTCAAGAGTTAGTGTGGTTTCTTATCGAGACAAACACCCCACACAATCAGTCTTAGTTAGTCTTTGTCTTATCCAAAGCATTACAACTTACCAATTTCAAATGTACAAGAGTAGAAGACATTTTACTCTACATTTGATAAGTGTTATAAACCTTTATTAAGATTATGTCACTCAAGTCTCGATCTTGGAGTGCTACTCTAAGACTCGATTTTGGAACGAAGTATGATTCACCTTCTGATTTAACCATTTCAAAAATTCACCATTCATCTTGTTCGCCATACAAATGCACTAAGATGTCCTTAGAGTATCAATTGTGATATGGTTTCATAATCACTCAGATAATCAGAAAACACGATACTCAAGTACTCTTCCTTCCTTTCAGATTGGAGAAACTTTTGTCATTCTGTCTAATTTGATTCTTCTTATTCGTTCTGCTATACATTGAAACTTTTTCAACGATTCAGAGTTATACATAATCTTGTAAGTATAACCATATTTACTAAACTTTTAGTAAATCTTCACGAATAGTCTTATCGTTCTCTGTGGTGGACATTACCAGTGAAAAACAATTTGTACTAGATCCCCTAGTCCTTCACTTGACTCACATATACATGTGAAAAAGGAATTAGTTTTAATTTCCCGAAGACTAAAGTTCTCATTCATCACACAATACAAGTCGCATTATTCCAAATTTCTATCCAATTGAAACTTGGGTGATGAAAATCTTTCCTTATTTGGTAAATTTTGACACTACCACAAACGAAAGAATCAAATCCATTTTCAACTTTGCTAAAATATACATAAACATCAATGTTCACAAATTCCATTGCAAAGAAATATAAAATAAGACAAAAATCAAAAATTTATTTATTTATAAAAAATGTTGAAAAACTTTTCTTTTCAATTCAATTACAAATGAAAACTAGGTTTTTAAATATTTCTAAGCAATCTATCATAACTTCTAAGTAACAGCTTAAAAATCTGATCATCGAACCATGCGATCGAAATCCATCTCTTCACTATCAAAATCAGCTCCCTCTTCCTTTCAGCTTCCTTTCTTTTCTTCGATCCTAAAAAACATCAACATGTAATTACATTACATCATGTATTAAGAATCTCCAAATAGGAACTTAATAGAGTTAGATAGTGGACTTACCTGAAGTAGAGTCAAATATTTTGACTTTACCATCCTTGTGGTCTTTCAGGTAAATAGGGAAGCTTCACAACCAATGCCCCTTCTCTTGGCAATAGAAACATATGGACTCTTTGGGAATGGTACACAGGACTATGTCAGACTTAGCCTTTCACTTTACCATTTGGTCAAATGGCTTGACCATGGCCGGTCCCTTTCCATTGGGAAGGGAAAGCTTTTCTGGACTTCCAATGTTGCCATTGTCAATGTCCATGGAAGTTTGGGAAGTAGATCTTCCAATCAAATTTGCTTTACTAGTGCGCCAAATCATTTCTGATTCGGCAGCAACAAGCAAATAGTTTAGATCAATAAGGGTCACATCGTGGTCTGTCATATAGTAGTCCTTAATGAACCCGCTATACCACTTAGGGAGTGACTGAAGAACCAAGTTAGCAGCCAGCTTCCTTGAGACATCGACACCTAACATTCCCAGCCTGTCAATGTGTGACTTAATCGTCAAGACATGTGTATACACAGACATTCCATCTTGGTTTTTGCTAGCTAATAGAGAGTGAGTGACCTTGAACTTTTCAAGTCTTTGAACTTGTGGGTCAGGGAGAATTATTAGAGGAGGTGGAGGAAGTGAAGTTCCACTACAACACGAAAAAGGAATTAATCTTTCACCTTGATCGTCTCGTGGAATATCATCTTTATGAGGAAAGGATTCGGGAAGACCATATTTGTCAGAACTAGACATCTACAAGGCAGAAATTCAAGTTAGTTGATTTAAGTCCTTAATATAACACCCAACATTAAATACTAAGGCTAGGACCCATCACAATATTTTACAATTCGAAGAGGGATGCCTAATCCAATTGCAAAATATTTGAAGGTAGACAAATGACGATTACCAATTTCCACCATGAAAAATGAAAAATGAATTTTAGGTTTTAAATGGATTTGAATTCCTAGATCCTTTGAAATTCATTAAAATTTTCAATGGAATGTTTAATCTCGATTATGCCCTTCAAGTTTGTGACTGGGATGCCAAGGATCACAAACAAGGTGTGAATAACTATGCAAATTAGCTTGGTACTCTCAATGTTACAAATCACCTAATCAATGTGTCGATTAACCACACACGCTCAATTGATGCATGATTAACATCAAGATACCCTTTGTCATTCTTGTTAGCCCCAAATTAGTGTTCCGGTTAACGACACACGTTCCACTAACGACTTAGCAAGGTGCAAGTGGAAAGTCCAATTTCATGGGTTAGCATAAACTTAACATTTTCCTAAGTAACTAAGATTGGGAATTTATAAGTATTTAGTAACTTAGTTTTTTGTTATACTTTTAATGAGGATTTAAATGTCCTTTCAAACCAGTTCGGCTAACGACACTCCACTGGTCAAGGATGCGGTGGGTAACTATGTATACCCAATGACGGTCATTTTATAGGTTGCTTCCTTTAACACCCCTTACATACCAGCTTCGTAAATGAGGTCTAGTAACGGTAAGATTGACTTTTTAATTATACATATATAATACATTAAACTTTTAATATTATATAGTATAAGGGTGTATTCTAAACATTTAAAATACTAGGTGGTTTAATCTATTAATTAAACTAGACTTTTCATTTAATTAAACTCAAACCATATAATTATGGACTTATTAATACTCTTTTAATTAATCTTTTAAATAATTATTAATAAAGCCATAACTAAAACATATGATCGCGTCAAAGATACCAAGTTCCAAGGGGAGCTCCCTGTATGAATGAAATGCAAAAAGACTTGAGCGTCAAGTTCCATACATGAGAGGGGTATGCCTAATTGGGAAGCAAGATCCAAGCATTTCCATACCGTGGGACTTTATGTTCATAATGATGTCATGCTTGCCTTTGGTACTCCGGAGAAGCAAATCTTAATCGAACCTATATTTGCACAATGGATACGAGCCGTTATTAAAACATTATAAAGTTGATGATTCCCACCAAGAATTTGATTGTCAGGTCGTGCTAATTCCATACGAATCATTTCCCACGTAGTCCGTCGGTCAAACCAACGATTCTCCTCTCAAAGTAATAGAAAGATCCTTTTCTTTATCCGGAGAGTCGGTTTAATTGTTTTAGCATTCTCATGCAACTTTTGGTCAGGGCAATAGGAGGCTGAGGCTAAAGCCTTACTCCAGGGCTTCTATTAGCTAATCAGTTTGGCATTACATTTCTTAATTACATAGTTTAGCTTGAAAGCCAATCGATCAAATTCTGCAAAGAGCTCCCCGGCGACGACAGAGGAAGCAACCCACCTGCCGTGGCGGGGCGGCTTTTTTCTTTCACAATAAGACCTGGATGATTATCCCTACCCTCGGTAGCTTACGAGTTTACGTCCATCCCTGGTCGGGTACAAACTAAAGTGCTAACGAGCAACAATGCCTATAGATAGCGCTTTAGTAATAAGATTCTAAACTTAAGTTATGAAGTCAAAAGGTTTAGTATTTAATATTTGACAATTAAAACCTTTTTAATCAAATTTTAAATTCCAAAACTTGAGGGCAAGTTTTGTAACTCTTAAAAACATTTAGAATTCCATAAAAGAGACTTTCCAGGTTCCATAACTTGAGGGCAAGTTATGAAACTCTTCAAAGTCATTTAGATCAAATTTTGAACCTTCCAAGACTCTTGGAATTCATAACTTAAGGAGTTAATTTGTTTTCTGAATAAGACTTTTCATATCCATAACTTATGGAGTTAATATGTTTTATGAGTGAAACTTTTTGTATCCATAACTTATGGAGGTCTCATGAACTCTTTAGATCAAACTTTTAAACTAATCAAAATAATCAAGTAATTTTATCTTAAACTAATTTGATCTAATTCAATTCATATATCAAAATGATCAAAATTTTACAAATAATTAGTTTTTCACAAAATCAAGTAATTATCTTAAAATTTCACAATCATCATGTTATTCGATGGGGATAAACACTACTATATCAGTAAAATCAAATTATATGAACCAAAATAGTTTGTGGTAATGATCCTAATCCAAAATAGGCCAAAAAACCTTAAAAACTGCCAACAGACGGCCCAACTCGTCGAGTCTAACAATGGACTCGTCGAGTTCTTGAACTTATGAGTTAACTCGACGAGTTCATTCATAGACTCGTCGAGTCCAGCAATCAGACACTAGTTTTCTTAGTTGTTTTTCAACTTTGAACATCAAACATTTGCATCAATATAATAGAAAACTACCCATGGATCTGATACCACTGTTGGGTTTTATGTACTTTAACATTCCTATGGTGCCTCAAATAAGTCACAAACACCCTGAACAATTGGAGAATAATGAGAGAGAGGATATGAGCTCTAAAACCGGCTAGACATACACCCTAGGAGTCATAGGTCCGATTTTAGCAAGCTAAGGGTTCATTTTATAGTTTGGACTTCCTAAGGTTTAACTTGTAAACCCTAGCCCATTTACTTAATCCAATAATCCATATGATGGACATTTTGGACTAACTCTTCATGGACTCTTACATAGATTTAGTCCATCCCTAATCAACATGGATCAATGGCCCAAACTATAAATATTACTGATTGAATTAATCAGTCTCCGTTAATTTAATCAGTCTCTTTTGATCACTAAATTAATTTCAAATTAATTCTTGATCAATACTAATTAAATAATATGATTCCTTAGTTAATATATTTTACTTATAATATATTAATATAATAAATAAATAATCTCTTTCTCAAATATACATACCAATTATAATTATGGGATTAGACATCTAATCCAACAGATACCTCCCTGTTACACAAAACCTTTACCTTCCTTTCCAGAATAGCTACCGGCCTCTCGACATAGTTCAGGTGCTCATCAACCTGAATATCATCCAATGATACCATTATATCCTCGTCCTATACGCACTTCCGCAACTGCGAAATGTGGAAAGTGCTATGAATCTGACTGAGCTCCTCTAAAAGATCCAATCTTTAAGCAACCTTGCCAACCCTGGCAACAATCTAGAATGGTCCAATATATCGGGGGCCCAACTTCCCCCTCTTCCTAAAGATAAATACACCTTCCAAGGTGAGACCTTTAACAAGACCATGTCACCGACCTGAAACTCCAACTCATATCGACGTCGGTCGGCATAGCTCTTCTGCCGAATCTGAGTAGTCTGCAATCTCTGCCCGATCTGTTGGATCATCTCTTTAGTCTGCAGAACCACCTCGGTCTAACCCATGACCTTGTGACCAACCTCACCCCAACAGACTAGGGTGCGACATCTCCGTCCATATAAAATGTTAAAAGTTGGATCACCAATGATGGAGTGAAAATTATTATTGTAGGAGAACTCTGCAAGAGGTAGGTAGGAATCCCCGCTCCCACCAAAATCAATAATGGATGCTCTCAACATATCCTCGAGTATCTGAATGGTCCACTCACTCTGTTCATCGGTCTGCGGATGATAAGTTGTGTTGAAATGCAGCCTCATGCCCAGTTCCTCATGAAACTTCTACCCAAATTGGGAGGTGAACCGAACATCACGGTCTGAAACAATAGAGACCGGAACCCCATGACGAGCAACGATCTCGTGAATATACACATCGGCCAACTTCTCAGTAGACGAGCCCTCCCCAATTGCCAGAAAGTGGGCTCTCTTGGTCAATCAATCCACAATGACCCAAATAACATCAAAACCCTTTGACGTCTTCGGCAACTTGGTGATGAAGTCCATCGATATATACTCTCATTTCCACATGGGAACCTCCAAAGGTTGTAGCTTTCCATGCGGCCTCTGACGCTCACCCTTGACCATCTTGTAGCTCAAGCACCTCTCAACGTACCAAGCAATCTCTCTCCTCTTGCATGACCGCCAATAACTCAATCTCAGATCCCGATACATCTTTGTGGCCCCCGGATGGATAGAAAAGTGAGACTTTTGAGCCTCCTCAAGCACAATCTGTCTGACCCCACTAGACAAAGGAAACGAAACCCGACCACATCGGGTTAACAAACCACAACTTTCCAGAACAAATCTGGTAATCTCACCCATGATCCTCTCAATCTTCCAATTCTCATCTCAAACACCCTCAATCTGAGCCTCCCTAATAAAACCCACAAGGGGAGAATCCACAAATATCCTCATGAATGATGCCCCAACAAAAGGTCTAGCCGACTTGCAGCTGAAAGCATCCGCTACCACATTCGCTTTACCCGGATGGTAAACGATCTCATAGTCATAATCCTTGACTACGTCCAGCCACCTGTGTGGCCTCATGTTCAGGTTTGGCTGATCCATAATGTGCCTCAAACTCTTATGATTCGTGTAGATAGTACAACATACCCCATAAAGGTAATGTCTCAAAATATTAAGGGCAAAGACCTTTGCCCCCAACTCCAGATCATGTGTGGGATATCTCGTCTCATTCGGCTTCAGCTAGCATGAAGCATAAGCTATCACATATCCTCTTTGCATGAGGACTGCTCCCAATCCGGTGATGGATGCATCACAGATAACCACAAAATCCTCAATTCACTCCGGGAGGGTAAAAATTGGGGCCTCGCAAAGTCTCTACCGAAGGGTCTCAAATACTGACTATTGCTTAGGGCCCCACCAGGAATCCACGCCCTTCCTCTTCAGACAAGTGAGGGGTACTGCAATCTTGGAGAAATCATGAAGAATTCTCCAGTAGTACCCTACCAAACCTAGAAAACTCTTAATATCCGAGGGAGATTTCAGAACCTCCCACTGCATCACCTCCTCGAATTTGGACAGATCAACCAAAATCCCATCCTGATTAATGAGATGTCCAAGGAACTGAACCTATTGCAACCAAAACTCGCATTTTAAGAAATTAGCATAAATTCGTTCCCACCTCAACACCCCCAGAAGCTCGCGAAGGTGCTCTTCATGCTGCTCTTTAGTCTTAGAATACGTCAAGATATCATCAACTTAACATTTTCCTAAGTAACTAAGATTGGGAATTTATAAGTATTTAGTAACTTAGTTTTTTGTTATACTTTTAATGAGGATTTAAATGTCCTTTCAAACCAGTTCGGCTAACGACCCTCCACTGGTCAAGGATGCGGTGGGTAACTATGTATACCCAATGACGGTCATTTTATAGGTTGCTTCCTTTAACACCCCTTATATACCAGCTTCGTAAATGAGGTCTAGTAACGGTAAGATTGACTTTTTAATTATACATATATAATACATTAAACTTTTAATATTATATAGTATAAGGGTGTATTTTAAAAAGATCCAAAAACTCAAGATAATAGATCTAAGCATTCAATGGTCAAGTTCAGAACTTTATACATTCATCGAGCTGAAAATGAGTCACAAAAGCCAGATCCAAAAGCTTCTTCTTGATCTCCATCTTTGCATCTAAGTCCACCTTCTTGAAAATGGGCCAAACACTCCAAAAATGGACCCCAAAAGCTCAAAATGCCACCATGAATGGTGTAAGACGATTTCTAGGGTTTAGGGAGGTGGAGGCTGAAGATATTAGGGTTAGATTATGATATAAGAAGTTTAAATAGGGTCCAACACCCTAAAATAAGGTTCTGATCTGATTGGAGTACGCCCAGCGTAATCCGAAGAACATTCACGACCCTCCTAGTCAATACGCCCAACGTACTCCAAGGTACGCCCATCGAGTTACCTTCTTTGCTAGTACATCCCCCGTACACTTTGTGTACGCCCCGTGTACTCGGCTAATCCTAAATACCACAAAACCTCCGAAAGCCATAACTTCTTCGTTATAAACCCAATTCCGACGATCCTTATATCCAAGGAAAAGTGACGAGAAGCCTTACACTTCTAACAACTAAAAACTTTCTTAAGACCTTCCGAACAAAATCCATTTTCTACAAAAGCCGAAACTGCCACTTTACCGAAATACCCCTAGGCTCCAAAACACGAAGCGAACACCCGCATCACTTCTAATACATCACCCGCACCCAAAAGGGCCTAGATCTTACCTTCCTAAGAGCCATAATCCTTATAATGACCGACCTTCAAGCCACAGCCTCAGACTAGGAGTGAATTCGGTACAGAGCGTTACAACTCTTCCCTACTTAAATTAGATTCCGTCCTCGAAATCATGCATCTCCATCCCTGACATACCAGACAACCCGACAACACAGCCACAAACCCGAGAACCACAACCTTCAATTCCCAAGGACACTAAAACTAAGCCTCGTTGGGTTCTAGAACACGTGTAGCACCTGGTTCTTGGTATGTATTCTGTTATTAAATCTTAATTTATTTTTGCATTTTTGGCCTTGGACTCGGCGAGTCGAAGGATTGACTCGCCGAGTAGAAGCAGGATGAGGCACGGGGATTAAGTTGCGGACTCGGCGAGTAGCCGCTGTTTGGGCAAAAACCCTAATCCAGGGGTTTGCACCCTATTTAAACGACCTTATGTAGCCTCCCATCCCCCTTTATGCTCCCAAACACTCCTCATAGAAAATCCTAGCCGTTTTTGTGAAGATCTAAGGCTTTTTGAGTGATTCTTGTGAGTTTTGATCTCAAGGAAGAAGGAAGAGCATAGAAGGATCAAGAGGGGACTGAAGGATTTGAGGTTGGTTCATTATTTGTAGTCTTTGGAAGGTATAAAGTGTGAACCTTGCTCATTCTTTTGTTAGATCCCTCTTTGGGGTGATTTAGGGCTTTTATAAGCCATTTTTGGTGGCCAACCATGTTTTCAACCATGGTTGGGGGTTTGGGCTTCTGTATCATGTCATTTTATGAGTCACAAGTTAGATCTAGGTTGCTTTTTGCACCAAGGAAGGCCCCAAGCAACAAAAGAACCATTTTAGAGCCTTTGAAGCTCTAATATCCCATGCATGCACGTAAAGTTTGTAACTTTGCATGCTAGATCGAGTTTGGGGGCCTGGATCTATCATTTGGTTAAGTGTTGTACATCAGAAATCAAAGTTCTTAGTAAGGAATGTGATAGACTCAGCGAGTCCGTTCCTGGAGTCGGCGAGTCCAAGGGTTTTGGTCCCATATCAGTGAGGGTCATAAGGACCAGTTGAGTCTGGAAGGGTTTTAGGAGTCCCGGGGAGTGACCCAACGTTCTGGACTAAGCAAAGTGTTATGGGAATTCATGGTACTCGGCGAGTGCATGAACGGACTCGGCGAGTCCAAGACAATCTTCATGGAACTTGGCGAGTTGTTCATCAACTCGGCAAGTCGAGGACAGAACGTGTTCATAGGATGAAGAGTAACTCGACGAGTTGTTCATACAACTCGGCGAGTCAAGTCAGGACATGAGTATCAGTTGATGATGAACTCGACGAGTCGGATGTGGATTCAGTTGGTGTTGATTTAGAAGGAAAAATCGTCGAGTCATCACCTAACTCGACGAGTAGAGACGGGTAGGAGGTCTGATGGAAGGATAGGGACTCGGCGATTTGACGAGTCAGGTCAACTGGAAGTTGACTTTGACTTTGACTTTGACTTGGTCAAGGGGTAAAATGATCATTTTACCCTAAGGGTAGATGTTAGTTTCTGACTAAGTGTTTTGTGGGAATTTTAGCCGGTGGATTTCCAGAGTAGCAGTGGCAGCAGTCAGAGGATTCCCGCATAGTTCAGCAGATACGAGGTGAGTTAGCTTCCAGTAGGGGTGGGTCTAAGGCCACAATGATGGCCCACTAATGAGGAGTACTTAGAAGATAATTGTCTTTATGATAATTTATCTTGGTCTAGTTTGCGTTTGGTTATGAGTTATATCTGTATGATATGTTACATGATAGGGATAGTTTCCCTGATAGTGGTCCTTAGGACCAAGGGGTAGGTTAGTACCCGGATATGTCTGAATGTGTGCTTATATCTTGCTATTGTATGCGAGTAGTAAGGGGTGGAATAGTCCCTAGTTACCGGTTGAAAGAAACCAATGACGATTACAGGGTTGAAAGATACCGGTGACGATTACCGGTTGGAAGATACCGATGATGTTTAACGGTTGAAAAATACCGATGATGATTACCGGTTGAAAGATACCGATGGTATTGTATGGTATGTGGTATGATGGGGGAACTCACTAAACTTTGTGCTTACGGTTTCAGTTTTTGGTTTCAGGTACCTCTTCATCCAAGGGAAAGGAGTCGGCGACGTAGCATGGCATCACACACACTCACATATGATTTTTGTACGGTGTTTTTCTGGGACTGTACTCTGATATAACATGCGTTAATGGTTGTGGGTTGCAAACATGATACTTGGTTTTGATATGACGTGTTTATACAATATTTCCTAATGAATGTTTATGAATTAATCAATAAAAATGATTTTTTTTTGGCTTGAAATTTGGGATGTTACAAGTTGGTATCAGAGCCCTGGTTTGAGGGATTCAGACACGCCCTCGAGGGTGTATGGACTCTAACTCAGGGGCTAAAATATTTTTACAATAAAATGGCTTTCTAAAAATCTAAGCGAAAGGATGTTACGAAAGACAAGGTGTGTGATGCATGCGACCGGCCGGGCTCAAGTAAGTTTTCCCCAAGATACCCATACATGTTATGTTATGCTATATTTATTGATTCAGAATTGCATGCTAGAAGAGGACTAAGGATCTAGGAAGATGCCTTGTGTGCCTAATATATGATTCTGATAATCGCATGCTAGTTAGGGCTAAGGATCTAGGAGGATGCCTTATATGCCTATTGTATGAGCTATATGCTAGGGCTGTTTAGTCAGCAGTAGAAAGGCATGTATAGGTTATGCCAGATTTGGTTACTCGATGCACAGATGTTGCTTGCTTTGTGTTATAGGGGTTCTGGCTATTTCCAACTAACTAAGGAGCGGATATGTAACAGTACCTGCAAGTTAGTTAGGGGGAAATGGTAGGGGGCTCCTGTGCAGCTAATGGCGGAGAGTAGGTCGGAGAGTACCCTAGGGAAGCCTAGGATGAGGTTAGTGGAAAGGGGTATTGGTAAAGGGGCCTGGTGAAGTTGAAGCAATCCTTGAGGAAAGCACGGGTAGATGTGGAAGGTAGTATGTGCCCGTACTACTGAAAGCAGAGGACCCGTACTCGAATCAAGGAGGGCCTAGACGAAATCGAGAGCCTTGGGAAGTATGCTAGATCCCTCGAGTATGTGAATGATCCTGACCTTTATGCATGCATTTTTAGTATGGTGACCACACGACTTGGAGCAAGAGGTTCCGGATCAGGATCAGGATCGGGCTCGGGTTCGGGATCCGAGCAGGTTGATGACGGGCTACACGAGTTCATCGCGTCTGAGATCACGAGGGGCATCCTTGTGTTGACCCCTATCATCTTCGGGTCGATCAAGGAGGGGATTGTTGAGTTGATGGAGGATCATCTCCGATCATTCAGGAGTGATATGGTGTCTAGCCAGATGGGTACGTGCACACTGTCCTTTAAGGACTTCCGTGGGAGTGGTGCACCGGATTTCCATGGGGTGAAAGACCCCATTGCTGCTAGGAGATGGATCGCAGACATTAAGTTTGCGCAGCTGACGAGCTTCTGCCTAGAGGGGTCGAAGGTGAGATATGCAGCAGGATGCTTGCAAGACAGGGCTAGGGATTGGTGGGAGTATGTTGCCGACTCATTGGGGGCCCCGACTGTTGAGGCTATGACTTGGTCGGATTTTGTGACCAGATTCAGGGTGGAGTTTGCGCCAGCTGTGGAGCTTCAGCGGCTGGCCAGGGAGTTTTTGGATATGAGGCAGACTACGGAGACTGTGACGGAGATCACCGCTAAGTTCCGGGAGAGGGCATTGTTGGTGCCCTAGTACGTGGGTGATGAGGATATGAGGAGGACCCGCTACCATGACATGCTACGAGCTGACATTCGGGAGCATGTTAGTTTTTCATCTTGCCCTACCTTGGATTCCATGATTGCCAGGGCTAGGGAGAGGGAGATTGATCTGGAGCACATCCAGAAGAGGAAGGCAGTGGAGGGGCTGACGACTAGGGCTTTGGGGAAGAAGCCCAGGGGATCTGATGGTAGGCTAAAAGGCCAGGCAGGACGGGGCCGCTGTGGGAAATGCGGTCGGTCACACGAGGGAGCTTGTCGCATTGGGCCGGGTTCGGGATGCTATAAGTGTGGAAAGGTGGGGCATTTTGGCAGGGATTGTACTGGCCCCGCCCCTGCGGTACAGATGACAGACCTGATTTGCTTCCATTGCAATCAGAGGGGCCACAAAATGGCCAATTGTCCGAGATTGACAGCAGCGTCAGCAGCAGTGCCAACGGCAGCACCGGTCTCAGCGATGGCGCGGGTTACAGATTGCCGGATGGTCAAGACAGAGGTTCCAGTGGTGCGGAGCCGAGCGTTTCAACTGACAGCCGAGGAGGCACGCGTTGCACCCGATGTGGTGACGGGTATGATTCTTTTCCTCGGATCTTCTTTTGTTGTGATTGTGTTATTGATATGTGCTCTGTTTAGGATCGTTCCATGTGAACGACATCCCAGTTCTGGTGTTGTTTGACTCGGGCACTACCCGATCATTTGTGTCTCTTGCTCTTAGCAAGAGATTTTTCGAGTCTTCGGGCATGTTGGATTGCCCTCTAGAGGTAGAGATTGCAGACGACCGTTCGGTGCGGGCATCGACGGTATTTCGAGATTGTGTGTTGAGGTTATTTGAGGAGCGCTACTTGGTAGACTTGGTTCCCATTCCATTGCGTGGGAACAAGGTGATTATAGGCATGGATTGACTCAGCCCTAATGGGGCAGTGATCGATTGCGCGCAGCAGTTGGTGCGGGTCAGGACCCCAAGTGGGGGAGAGCTGGTGATCCAGGGAGAGAGGCCATAGCGAGGACCAGCTTTATGTTCAGCAGCGAGAGATAGGCGCTACCTCCAGCAGGGTTGCATAGGTTATGTCGCGTATGTTATGGATACCCGGGAAACGGGTAGGGCGACGGTAGACGATGTACCTGTGGTACGGGAGTTTTCGGACGTATTCCCCAAGGAGTTGCTTGGGATACCTCCGGAACGACAGGCGTAATTCAGGATCAACCAAGTTCCTGGTGCGGCTCCGATAGCCAAGGCACCGTATCGGTTGGCTCCTCCTGAGATGCAGGAGTTGTCTACACAGCTGCAGGAGCTGTTAGACAAGGGTTTCATTAGACCGAGTAGTTCACCCTGGGGAGCCCCGATTTTGTTTGTGAGGAAAAAGGACGGGTCGCATCGGATGTGTATAGATTATCGGGAGCTGAACAAGGTAACGCTGAAGAACTGCTACCCACTCCCGAGGATTGATGACCTCTTTGACCAGCTTCAGGGAGCATCTTGGTTCTCCAAGATTGATTTGCGTTCAGGGTATCATCAGATGAGGGTCAGAGAGGAGGATGTGCAGAAGACTGTGTTTCAGACGCGTTATGGCCACTATGAGTTTGTGGTGATGCCTTTCGAGCTCACCAATGCTCCTACTGCGTTCATGGATCTCATGAACCGCGTGTGTAGACCGATGTTAGATCGGTTTGTGATAGTATTTATTGATGACATCTTGGTTTATTCCAAAACGCGGGAGCAACACGAGGAGCATCTGTGGGAGGTTCTGGAGACTTTGAGGAGGGAGAACTTGTATGCTAAGTTCTCCGAGTATGAGTTCTGGTTGCGCGAGGTGCAGTTTCTTGGGCACCTTGTCAACCAGAATGAGATTTCGGTAGATCCGGCCAAGGTAGAGGCCGTGATGAATTGGGAGGCTCCGAGGTCTCCATCTGAGATTTGGAGATCTCTAGGTTTGGCAGGCTACTATCGGAGATTCATTCAGGACTTCTCCAAGATAGCAGTTCCGCTCACCCGACTGACTAAAACGTCGGTGGTGTATAGTTGAGGGCCTGAGCAGCAGGCCGCATTTGAGACGTTGAGACAGAGATTATGCGAGGCGCCAACCTTAGCCCTGCTAAAGTGCATGGAGGATATTTTTGTGTACTGCGATGCATCCATCGCAGGTTTGGGAGCGGTATTGATGCAGAGAGGGCATGTCATCGCCTACGCGTCGAGGCAGCTGAAGCCTCACAAGGCGAACTACCCGACACATGATTTGGAGCTGGGGGCTATTGTGTTCGCCTTTAAGATTTGGCGTCATTACCTCTATGGGGTTCGTTGTACGATTTACACGAACCACAAGAGTTTGAGGTATCTCATTGACCATCCAAATCTAAATATGAGGCAGTTCCGGTGGCTTGATGTGGTGAAGGATTATGATTGTGAGATCCTCTACCATCCAGGGAAGGCCAATGTCGTGGCCGATGCGCTTAGTTGCAAGGCAATGCCGATCAGGGATATTTGTCTAAGAATGACAGTGATGACTCCACTTCTCGAGCGGATCCGGGAGGCTCAGCAGGAGGCCATGAATGAGGAACATCGGAAGAGTGAGCGGATTGTGGGGCAGGTTTCCTCTTTCGACTATGATAGTCGGGGTTTATTGACTCTTCGTCGTAGGGTGTGGGTCCCTTATCATGGAGGTGTGCACCAGGTCCTGATGGAGGAGGCGTATAGATCCCGATTCTCCATTCATCTCGGGGCGACGAAGATGTATAGGGATCTTCTTCTGGACTATTGGTGGCCCTGCATGAAATGGGATGTGGCATGGTACATGGAGGGGTGCTTGACCTGCAGGAAGGTCAAGGCCGAGCATCAGAGACCACAGGGCAAGATGCAGCCGTTGGATATCCCGCTATGGAAATGGGAGGATATTACGATGGATTTTATCACGAAACTTCCCAGGATCGAGCGGGGGATGGATTCGATATGGGTCATCATGGATTGATTGACCAAGAGCGCCCACTTTATTCTGATTTAGAAGAGCATCTCGGCCGAGAAATTGGCCGATATCTATATCAGGGAGGTGGTGGTGCGGCACGGAGTGCCAGTTTCGGTGATTTCAGAAAGAGACGTGCGGTTTACTTCCAGGTTTTGGAATAGGTTTCATGATGAGCTGGGTACTCATCTGCATTTTAGCAACGCTTTTCACCTGCAGATGGATGGCCAGAGCGAGCGGACCATCCAGACTCTGGAGGATATGTTGCGGGCATGCGTTTTAGATTTCGAAGGTAGTTGGGATACCTACCTCCCGTTGGCGGAGTTCTCGTATAATAACAGCTATCATGCGAGTATCGACCATCCTCCCTTCGAGATGTTGTATGGGAGGAGGTGCAGGAGCCCGATATGTTAGGGCGAGGTTGGCCAAAGAGTCATGGGGAGCACCAAACTAGTGCTCAAGACGAGAGAGAAGATTCAACAAGTCTGGAGCAGGCTTCAGACTGCTCAGAGTTGGCAGAAAAGTTACGCCGATAAGCGTCGATTAGACATAGAGTTCCAGGTCGGGGATATGGTTCTCCTGAAAGTGTCGCTATGGAAGGGCGTCATCCGATTCAGGAAGTGGGGAAAGTTGGGCCCAAGGTATATCGGACCGCTCAGGGTTGTAGCCCGAGTTGGCAAGGTGGCGTACCGGCTGGATCTGCCAGCCGAACTCAGTCAGATCCATAGTACTTTCCACGTCTCTCAGCTGCGGAAGTGCCTAGTGGACGATACGGCGGTGGTACCCTTGGAGGACATTCAGGTTGATGGCAGCCTGAATTACATCGAGCGGCCTGTGGCGATCCTTGACTAGAAGTCGAAGGATCTGAGGAACAAAAGAGTAGAACTCGTGAAGGTGCAGTGGCAGCACCGGAAGGGATCGGAATGGACTTTGGAGCCGGTAAGTGAGATAATGGAGCACTACCCCGAGCTGTTTCAGGATCGAGCGGCAGACTTCGAGGACGAAGTCTAAAATAAGTGGGGGAGATTTGTAGCACCTGGTTCTTGGTATGTATTCTGTTATTAAATCTTCATTTATTTTTGCATTTTTGGCCTTGGACTCGGCGAGTCGAAGGATTGACTCGCCGAGTAGAAGCAGGATGAGGCACGGGGATTAAGTTGCGGACTCGGCGAGTTGAGTCCCAGACTCGGCGAGTAGCCGCTGTTTGGGCAAAAACCCTGACCCAGGGGTTTACACCCTATTTAAACGACCTTATGCAGCCTCCTTTCCCCCTTTATGCTCCCAAACACTCCACATAGCAAACCCTAGCCGTTTTTGTGAAGATCTAAGGCTTTTTGAGTGATTCTTGTTAGTTTTGATCGCAAGGAAGAAGGAAGAGCATAGAAGGATCAAGAGGGGACTGAAGGATTCGAGGTTGGTTCATCATTTGTAGTCTTTGGAAGGTATAAAGTCTGAACCTTGCTCATTCTTTTGTTAGATCCCTCTTTGGGGTGATTTAGGGCTTTTATAAGCCATTTTTGGTGGCCAACCATGTTTGCAAACATGGTTCGGGGTTTGGGCTATTGTATCATGTCATTTTATGAGTCACAAGTCAGATCTAGGTTGCTTTTTGCACCATGGAAGGCCCCATGCAACAAAAGAACCATTTTAGAGCCTTTTAAGCTCTAATGTCCCATAAATGCACGTAAAGTTTGTAACTTTACGTGCTAGATCGAGTTTGGGGGCCTGGATCTAGCTTTTGGTTAAGTGTTGTACATCAGAAATCGAAGTTCTTAGTAAGGAATGTGATAGACTCGGCGAGTCCATGGGTTTTGGTCCCATATCAGTGAGGGTCATAAGGACCAGTTGCGTGTGGAAGGGTTTTAGGAGTCCCGGTGAGTGACCCAATGTTCTGGACTAAGCAAAGTGTTATGGGAATTCATGGTACTCGGCGAGTGCATGAACGGACTCGGCGGGTCCAACACAATCTTCATGGAACTTGGCGAGTTGTTCATCAACTCGGCGAGTCGAGGACAGAACGTGTTCATAGGATGAAGAGTAACTCGACGAGTTGTTCATACAACTCGGCGAGTCAAGTCAGGACATACAACTCGGCGAGTCAAGTCATGATGAACTCGACAAGTTGTTCATACAACTCGGCGAGTCGTATGTGGATTCAGTCGGTGTTCATTTAGAAGGAAAACTCGTCAAGTCATCGCCTAACTTGACGAGTAGAGACGGGAATGAGTTCTGATGGAAGGATAGGGACTCGGCGAGTTGATGAGTCAACTCGGCGAGTCAGGTCAACTGGAAGTTGAATTTGACTTTGACTTTGACTTGGTCAAGGTGTAAAATGGTCATTTTACCCTAAGGGTAGATGTCAGTTTCTGACTAAGTGTTTTGTGGGAATTTTAGCCGGTGGATTTCCGGAGTAGCAGTGGCAACAGTCAGAGGATTCCCACACAGTTCAGCAGATACGAGGTGAGTTACCTTCCAGTAGGGGTGGGTCTAAGGCCACCATGTTGGCCCACCATTGAGGAGTACTTAGAAGATAATTGTCTTTGTGATAATTTATCTTGGTCTGGTTTGCGTTTCGTTATGAGTTATATATGTATGATATGTTACATGATAGGGATAGTTTCCCTGATAGTGGTCCTTAGGACCAAGGGGTAGGTCAGTACCCGGATATGTCTGAATGTGTGCTTATATCTTGCTCTTGTATGCTAGTAGTAGGGGGTGGAATAGTCCCAGTTACCGGTTGAAAGATACCGATGACGATTACCGGTTGAAAGATACCGATGACGATTACCGGTTGGAAGATAGCGATGATGTTTACCGCTTGAAAGATACCGATGATGATTACCGGTCGAAAGATACCGATGGTATTGTATGGTATGTGGTATGATGGGGGAACTCAGTAAGCTTTGTGCTTACGGTTTCAGTTTTTGGTTTCAGGTACCTTTTCATCCAAGGGGAAGGAGCCGGCGGCGTAGCATGGCATCACACACACTCACATATGATTTCCGCACGGTGTTTTTCTGGGACTGTACTCTGATATAACATTTGTTCATGGTTGTGGGTTGCAAACATGATACTTGGTTTTGAGATGACGTGTTTATACAATATTTCCTAATGAATGTTTATGAATTAATCAATCAAAAATGAATTTTTTTGGCTTGAATTTTGGCATGTTACAACACGGGATGAACAAATTCCTTGCAACCTGATCACATTTACTCCATCTTAAATCTTCTCGAGATGGTCCGTCTCCCTAACAGACTGCCCACATTGAATCATCATCGAACTGATTTCACAAGAAACCAGTCTACATAGAATACTTCCCACTCGAAATACCTTGACACTTCCAAAAGTAAAGAATCACCGGTCAACTGCGGCTACCGAATAACAAGCAATTACACACACGGACCCCAAATCACTGAAGTCGCTCCAACCCCTTTTGCTACCCCATAGCTGCTTTCCTAAAGACCAACCGGGACCTCTCTGGTCCCAACTTGACTTCAAAAGTCTAATACACCAGACATCTACCCGATCACTGAGATAGAAGCACACACACAACAGTCCCACATGATCTTCGAAGGATACCTCGTCTGACAATAACTGCCCTATCTATACAGCTAGTCATGGCTCCTTCCATCCAATTGATCCATCCGATCATGATAGGCCGAGAACCTGTCGTCACTGAATCCAACACAAAAGGTGAATGCTACCAAAATAAGTGTAGTCTTAAAATACCCGGTCTCCTTCAACCTACCGTTTCCTGAATCCAATTATGTTGTGACCTACTCACAACCTTGTAAACTGGCCCACCCTGGCCTAAATCATCTAAACTAATCCGTGAATGCTATGGCTACACCCGCAGACTTACAGCACTTCCCTAACATCAACACAACCCAAATCCCTTACCCCTAACCTATCAATTCGAATTGCATACAGAGTCGAGCACAGACTTGACTGAACACCCCAACTGACTCAATCCATGACCAGAACCCCAAGTTGATTCCCCAAATTTTGCTATCAAGCATCGATGAGACACGATTCATATGCTGGGAAATTTTACCGAACTTTAAACTCACACAACCCTCAAACCAAATAGCCACTTCGGCCGCCACTTTTCCTCGATGAGGATGAGAAACCCATCCCGGTTTCATACCTGCCCCTGTCCTGCACACCTGCGTGATTCTCCCCAAATTAGAATCCACTAAGTCCGCTTGGTTCATGAAAATTGAAGGATTCTCAATCCTTCTTACGTGCCAATAATCAACCTGCTGAAGACCGATGCTTACCAAACTAGTCCACCATAAGAAACCCTTCCCAAAACAACACAACTCCTGAAAACCAGCTAACACTTCTCGTATCCCAAAAACATCAATTACTTCAAACGCTTAAAAGCGATATTATGCTCAGATCTCAGATTCCAATGAACGGATACTATAACCAAAACCTCCGCAACAACTCCCTCTTCCCTCGGCAATCCCGATGGCTCTTCCAAACATAAATACTAAGGCTACTGAAAACTAGTCATAACTCTCTCGTTCAAGCCCTTAAACAAACCCTGGAAATGATTGGAGCAGGTGCACTCACTGCTCCTCCCTGTTCGTCAAACAGTCGACCTCTTTGTCATCCACCTGATCACAACGAAAATATAACGGGCTTTCTCCCTATGGGCAATCCCTGAAGGCGTGACCAAACCTGCTACACCCGTAACAACTCAGATCGCTGAACAAATTCCGACAACGACTCGGAGCAATCACGGTACACGCGGAATCCGCTCCGCAAGATACATCTATCTAAGTATCTCTCAAAGATTCCTTGACATGCTGATTGGCATCTGACAACCCTTGCTAACCCACAAGATAACGGAAGACCAACCCGAGATCCAACTTATCACAATTCCCAAGCGATAAAAATGGATTTGGAACCATAATGCTCCAAGATGGCACTTTATGCCTTAGGGACTTAGTTAGCATGAAGGGTAGCAACCCATACTTCCATGAAAATGACCATAACTCTTGCATGAATCAATTAAGACCTCCAAGATGGAAACTTTCTGCCTTAGGGATTTATTTAGCACCAAGGGTGGCAACCCTATGCCTAAAAACAGATTTGGAACCATAAAGCTGTTGGATAAGGTGTCTAAGTCCATAACTATTTCGGGCTTGTACTTGACCCGACCCGGCATGGTCCATTTGGGTTGCATGGCACCATGCAATTGGATAGACTAAATGAGAGAAATAACACTTGGAGATTATTAATATATTATAAGTTCTAATATATTAATAATATTATTTAATTAGTTGATCAAAGAATTAATTTGGAATTAATTAAGTGATCAAAGGATAACTAATTAAATATATGGGTTGATTATGTAAATCGTCCATATCTTGTATAGTGGGCTAAAAGGCTCCATGGATTATCAAGTTGGGTTCTACCCATAGGATGCTCCATGGGAGTTACAAACCCATGGGTCATGGAAATGAAGAGTCATGACACATTAGGGTTTACATGGTGTAACCCTAGATGTGTCAACACTATATAAGAATCATATTCTCCACCAAAATTGGCTACACATATAGAGACATAAGAAACTAGAGGGCTTGGCCGATTTTGAGATGTGTGTGTTATCTCAAGAGTCTTTCCAAAAGCATTTGGTGTTGTGTGAAGCATTTGAGGCATCACACTTGGGGTGCTAGGCTCACAAGGTTTCAAGGAACACAAGCAACAACAAGGTAAGTTATTCTATCTATGATTCAAGTTAAAATTGTTCCCCATGTATGCTAGATAGGAATATAACCTTGGAATTCAACTTTGCATGATAATTAGACAAACATAGATCCAAGGTTATTAGGGTTGCATGTACACTTAGGAAGTGTTAGAATGCTCAAAACCCATCAGTGGTATCAGAGCCTAGGCTTGTTTGTTTGTTATTTGTGCTTAAAAGTTGAAGAAAGTCGAAATTTTTGCTGTCTGACTGATGGACTCGGCGAGTCCATGGGGAGGACTCGTCGAGTTCATGTGTATCTTCAACCTACTCGGCGAGTAGGTTTATGCACTCGGCGAGTAGGGTCGACAGAGTGCAGAATTTTGACTTGAGTTGCTGGAAATGGATTAGAATCATTACCCTAAAATGTTTTGGTACTTGAAAACTTGTTTTAGAAGGTGTAATGTCTTTTCTAACTCATTTACAACAACTAGTTATCAAAATTACAAAGATTAAATGTGATTTTGATTCTTGAAAGTGTTCATATTCATATTCTTGTTCTTATGATGTTTAGATGATCATAGGAATTATTTGTAACCTATGTGGTAGATTAATTCATGATCATAATGTGTTTTAATGGAGTCCATAACTTGTCCTCAAGTTATGGAAAACCAAAAGTCTCTTGGGTTAAAAACCATTAAAAGAACACAAGAGTTAGGAAAAATGAAAAGTCCTCATTTTATTACTCTATTAAACTCATAAGTTACAAGAAATGAAAAGTTTTGAAAGTTTACAAAACTTGCCCTCAAGTTTTGGAACAAGTAAAGTTAAGTTAAAACTTTAGTTCCAACCCCTAGAATTTTAAAAGTTAAAATTCAACCCTTATACTTATATTATTATGATTTAATAATTATATATATGTATAAGAACAAAGTCGTCTTACCGCTAGTACGCCTCATTCACGAAGCCGGTCTATAAGGTGGGTATAAGGTTGTTGCCTATAAAATGGTGACTTAATGGGTGTCCACTCTCACCCACCGCTTGCTTGATCGGTGGAGGGTCGTTAGCCGAACGGGTAAGACAAGGACTTATTAATTCTCATTCAAAGTATGATGAATATTATAAAGTAACTAAATGTTTTATTAAATTCCCAATCTTAGTTACTTTAGGAAAAATGTGAATAAGGTGCTATTCCATGAAATTACACTTTACACTTTGATTAAGTCGTTGGTGGAGCGTGTGTGGTTAACCGGCACACTAACTTGGACTTAACAAGGTAGGTAAAGGGTGACTTAGGGTTTATTATAGTATCGATGGAGCGTGTGTGGTTAACCGGCACATCGATTGAGTGATAAACTTTAAGGGTACCAAGTGATTTGCATGGTTACTTCACACCTCGTTTTGTGATCCTCGGTATCCCAGTCACAAAACTTGGAGGGCACACTCGAGATTGAAACATGCCTTTGAAAAGTTCATTGGATCTCAAAGAATCTAGGAATTTCTAAGAACCATTCAAAAACCTAATACTAAAATATTGCGGTTTTCGTGGTGGAAATTGGTGAATCGTCATTCACCTACCTTTCAAATATGATATAGCTTAGATTACGGCATACCTCTTCTAAGTTATATTGTATTGTGATTGGATCCTAGCCTTAATATTACATTTGGGTGTTTTATTAAGGACTCTCTTATATCTAAACTAATCTTGTCCTCCTCCCTTCAGATGTCTTTCAACAATGCTTCTGGCTCTAATCCTAATGGCTCCTTTACCCTTATGAACTTGTGTGGGAAAGTCACCTTTGATGGATCCAACTTCAATGAGTTGATCAGAAACATCAGGATGATTACCCGCTACGAGGACAAAGAATATGTCCTTGACAAGGAGCTTAAGGAGACTGATGAGTCCACTGCAACTCTTCAGGAGATCGCTGAATTTCGGGCACATGAAATGGATGCTACGAAAGTGGCTTGCATCATGACAGCCACGATGACAGCGGAACTCCAAAAGTCTTATGAGGATTTCTACCCTTATGACATGCACCAAGATTTGATGGAAAGATACCATCAAAGTGCAAGACAAGAGAGGTATGAAATCATCTGCTCCATGATAACAACCATGATGAAGGACGGGGAATCCGTCACGAGCCACATGCAGAAAATGCAAAGGTATGTGGATCGTTTGCTGAAGCTTAATGTGAACTTCCCGGAGGATCTAGCAATAGATATTATTTTGCATTCCTTACCATCGTGCTATGATCAATTCCGCATGACATATCACATGAACAAGGAAGAAGTCACCCTTAGCAAACTTCAGGGACTTCTCAAGACCGCAGAATCAGGTCTTAAGGGGAAGTCGGTTGCTATCACTCCTACTCAAAACTCTACTCCGGTTTTGGCAATCGGGAAGAATCCGTGGAGGAAGAGAAAGAGATCTTCGAAGGGTACCAAGGCTCGGACCCTTGATGGCTCTTCTTCAAGTGGAACCAAGAAAGGTTTCATTACTCCTTCTTCTGACCCAAAAGAGGCTGAATGCTTCTATTGCCATGAAAAAGCTCATTGGAAGCGGAACTGCCCAAAATACCAGCAAGATGTGAAGGATGGGAAAGTTAAACCCAACCATGCAGGTATTTACACTATCATTTCTAATAACTCACCCCATTCTAATTCTTGGGTCCTTGATACCGGGTGTGGTATTCACATTTGTTGTGACTTGCAGGGACTAAGAAGAAGTGAGGATGTGGAGCAAGGAAGGATAAACTTGATCATGGGGAATAGGAAAGCTATACCTGTGACCAAGATTGGAGTTTATACTTTATCGCTAAGTAGTGGGTTTAGTTTAGATTTGAATAAGTGTTGTTATTCGCCAGGAATGGCAAGAAATATTATTTCCTTCCATGCTTTGTACAAACAAGGGTTTACCTTTTCATTTAATAATGAAGTTGGTTCTATTGATGCTTTCTTTAATAATGTTCTTTATTTTAAAGCATTACCTTGTGATAGTGTGTATGAAGCTGTATCTGTTGTTGATAACCTAGGAAATAATGTTTTGTGTATTGATTCTACTAATAATAACTTGGATAAAGCATCATTATGGCATTGTCGTCTTGGACATATAAGCAAGAAGCGCATAGGCCAACTCCAAAAGGATGGAGTCTTGGAGTCGTTTGACCTAAAGTCAGATGATAGTTGCGAATCATGCTTACTTGGAAAAATGACAAAGTCACCCTTCACAGGTTCGTGTGAGAGGGGTGAAGGTTTGTTGGACCTTATACACACGGATGTGTGTGGACCATTCAAACATGCCACAAGGGATGCTAATCGTTATTATTTGACTTTTACTGATGATTATAGTAGATATGGATATGTCTACTTGATCAAGCATAAGTCAGAGACTTTCGAGAAGTTTAAGGAATTTAAACAGGAAGTCGAGAATCAATTGGGCAGGAACATTAAGATGCTTCGATCCGATCGTGGTGGTGAGTATCTTAGTTCAGAGTTCCTCGACTATCTAAGGGAATGTGGGATAGTCTCACAATTGACACCTCCCAGGACACCACAGTTGAATGGTGTGGCTGAGAGGCGTAATCGAACCTTGCTAGATATGGTTCGTTCCATGATGAGTCGAGCTACGCTACCAATCTCATTCTGGGGGTATGCCTTAGAGACTGCCGCCCATATTCTTAATCTAGTCCCTACAAAGAAAGTTGCCAAAACTCCTCACGAGATGTGGACTGGTAAAGTACCTAAACTAGACCACATCAAGATTTGGGGTTGCGAGGCTTTCGTGAGACGCGAGACTCATGATAAGCTCGAACCTCGAAGCGAGAGGTGTATTTTCATCGGTTACCCACAGCGATCCTTTGGTTACCTCTTCTACAGACCTAGTGACAATGTGGTCTTTGTAGTAAGAAGAGGAGTCTTTCGAGAGAGAGAATTTATAAGCCAAGGAGACAGTGGGAGGCAAATTGATCTTGAAGAAATTCAAGAATCAAGCGGTGAAGGAACTTCAAACTCTAGCCCTCAACTTGAGGAGGAAACTCCTGTTGAGCCAATTGACAAATCTGTACCTCTGAGACGTTCCACGAGAGTTAGGAGTGCACCTGAGCATTACTATGGATTCCATATTACTGCAGAAGGTGAGACACTTATTAGTGATGAAACACTAGTAAGTCAAGATGACCCTAACAGCTACGAGGAAGCCATGGCAGGCCCCGAGTCTGCTAAATGGAAGGAGGCTATGGATAGCGAGATACAATCCATGTATGACAATCAAGTTTGGAACTTGGTTGAAAATGTACCAGGTCGTAAGACAGTAGGGTGCAAATGGGTCTTCAAGAAGAAGACCGACATGGATGGTAAAGTACACACTTATAAGGCTAGACTGGTTGCAAAGGGCTTCTCTCAAATTCCTGGAGTGGATTATGATGAGACCTTTTCTCCGGTAGCCAAGATTAAGTCTATTCGGGTTCTGTTAGCCATAGCTGCATTTCATGACTATGAAATATGGCAGATGGATGTCAAAACCGCTTTCCTTAATGGAAAGTTGGCTAAAGATGTTTACATGAGTCAGCCAGAGGGTTTAGTCAGCAACAAGTACCCTAATAGAGTGTGTAAGCTTGAGAAATCCATTTATGGATTGAATCAAGCACCTCGCAGATGGAATCTTTGCTTTGATGAAAAGGTCAAGGAATTTGGCTTTTCTAGGAGTGAAGATGAATCTTGTGTGTATGTCAAGGCTAGTGGGAGTATAGTTAGCTTTTTGGTATTGTATGTGGATGACATACTACTCATAGGAAACGACATTCCAACCCTGCAGGAAGTAAAGTCCTGGCTTGGTAAGTGTTTCGCTATGAAGGACCTTGGTGAAGCTGCCTATATTCTAGGGATAAGAATCTTGAGAGATCGGAGTAAAAGACTAATTGGACTTAGTCAGAGTACCTACTTGGATAAGGTGCTGAAGAGATTCAGCATGCAGGATTCCAAGAAAGGAGAGTTACCCATCCAGAGTAACACCAGATTGAGTAAGACACAAAGCCCTAGCACTGAGGCTGAGATAGCAGAAATGAGTCGAACACCTTACGCTTCGGCTGTAGGATCGATCATGTATGCTATGACGTGTACTCGACCCGATGTAGCTTTTGCCTTGAGCATGGTTAGCAGGTATCAGGCGAACCCTGGCAAGGCACACTGGACTGCGGTAAAGAATATCCTCAAGTACCTACGGAGGACTAAGGACTGGGTTCTTACCCTCGGTGGGAGTGATGACTTGAGAGTTGTTGGGTATAGTGATGCTAGCTTCCAGACTGATAGGGATAATTTCCGCTCTCAGTCGGGCTGGGTCTTTACCCTAAACAGAGGAGCAATTTCTTGGAAGAGTTCCAAGCAAGAGACAGTGGCAGATTCTACTTGTGAATCAGAGTATATTGTAGCTAGTGAAGCAGCAAAGGAGGCGATATGGCTGAAGAGCTTCATTGGAGACCTTGGAGTTGTACCAGCTATTAAAGAGCCAATGGAAATTTTCTGTGATAGTGAAAGTGCTGTTGCCTTAGCCAAGGAACCAAGGGATCACGGGAGATCCAGACACATCGACAGAAAATACCATTTCATTAGACATCGGATCGAAGAAGGACTCCTCGTGGCAAAGAGGGTATCATCGGATGAGAACCCAGCAGATCCCCTCACGAAGGGACTGAGTAAGGTTAAGCATCTTCAGCATGCTCGGAGCATAGGGCTGAAGGATGATATAAGTTTTAGTAGTTAGATAACCCGGAAATTTGTAAAGTGTAATTGACATTTGATGATGAATAAAAGGTGTTTTATTTATGAGTAAAGTGTTGCTATCTCTTGTCAATCGTTTACTATATTTCTTTTGCATGTTTTGACTTCCAGAATAATTTTGTTTGGTATAACATATTATTCAAACCTCCACAGTCGGTCATATGTTGGAAGTAGATATGAATCAAGACTGTCATGTTTGGTTGTAGAGGTCTTGGACAAGGCTACAACAATCATGAGTGCTCATAAGTTCTGAGCATTGGACACAACCCACACTCACTGGAATCACTTCATGGAATTTTATCTCGAGTGATCGTGAGACGGTAATATCATATAAGTCTTCAAACCTAGAGATATGATTTGTTACTTACAAGTTGGTTATGCATTGACTGTACGAAACCGCATTGGTAACTCGATGTTATAAAACGTACTTTTGTGTGTAATTCAATAAGTGGTAGAACAAACATATGAGTCGAAGTTTATCTGTTCCTTCTTGGATTAGAAGCTGGTATCTGGGCCCCTCGATGATTTTGTTTTGACCCATGTACCGGGCCCGGTCAGAACTAAGTTGATGTGTTCAATTAATTTCTATGTCAAACAAATCGGAAATCGGGAAACAAATGCTGGACAATAAGCAAGACAATGTTCCATGTATTTGTCCGGCTGATATCTAGAACAGGGGATTATATGATCACTTATCTTAAATGGCGTATCATCATCTTCTCAGTTCCGAGAGACCTTGAAAGAGCTACGATTGCCGGTCGGTTCCTGAAGTACTAGAGATATAGTTATTAGACTTATCCAAGTGGGAGACTGTTGGATAAGGTGTCTAAGTCCATAACTATTTCGGGCTTGTACTTGACCCGACCCGGCATGGTCCATTTGGGTTGCATGGCACCATGCAATTGGATAGACTAAATGAGAGAAATAACACTTGGAGATTATTAATATATTATAAGTTCTAATATATTAATAATATTATTTAATTAGTTGATCAAAGAATTAATTTGGAATTAATTAAGTGATCAAAGGATAACTAATTAAATATATGGGTTGATTATGTAAATCGTCCATATCTTGTATAGTGGGCTAAAAGGCTCCATGGATTATCAAGTTGGGTTCTACCCATAGGATGCTCCATGGGAGTTACAAACCCATGGGTCATGGAAATGAAGAGTCATGACACATTAGGGTTTACATGGTGTAACCCTAGATGTGTCAACACTATATAAGAATCATATTCTCCACCAAAATTGGCTACACATATAGAGACATAAGAAACTAGAGGGCTTGGCCGATTTTGAGAAGTGTGTGTTATCTCAAGAGTCTTTCCAAAAGCATTTGGTGTTGTGTGAAGCATTTGAGGCATCACACTTGGGGTGCTAGGCTCACAAGGTTTCAAGGAACACAAGCAACAACAAGGTAAGTTATTCTATCTATGATTCAAGTTAAAATTGTTCCCCATGTATGCTAGATAGGAATATAACCTTGGAATTCAACTTTTCATGATAATTAGACAAACATAGATCCAAGGTTATTAGGGTTGCATGTACACTTAGGAAGTGTTAGAATGCTCAAAACCCATCAGTGGTATCAGAGCCTAGGCTTGTTTGTTTGTTATTTGTGCTTAAAAGTTGAAGAAAGTCGAAATTTCTGCTGTCTGACTGATGGACTCGGCGAGTCCATGGGGAGGACTCGTCGAGTTCATGTGTATCTTCAACCTACTCGGCGAGTAGGTTTATGCACTCGGCGAGTAGGGTCGACAGAGTGCAGAATTTTGACTTGAGTTGCTGGAAATGGATTAGAATCATTACCCTAAAATGTTTTGGTACTTGAAAACTTGTTTTAGAAGGTGTAATGTCTTTTCTAACTCATTTACAACAACTAGTTATCAAAATTACAAAGATTAAATGTGATTTTGATTCTTGAAAGTGTTCATATTCATATTCTTGTTCTTATGATGTTTAGATGATCATAGGAATTATTTGTAACCTATGTGGTAGATTAATTCATGATCATAATGTGTTTTAATGGAGTCCATAACTTGTCCTCAAGTTATGGAAAACCAAAAGTCTCTTGGGTTAAAAACCATTAAAAGAACACAAGAGTTAGGAAAAATGAAAAGTCCTCATTTTATTACTCTATTAAACTCATAAGTTACAAGAAATGAAAAGTTTTGAAAGTTTACAAAACTTGCCCTCAAGTTTTGGAACAAGTAAAGTTAAGTTAAAACTTTAGTTCCAACCCCTAGAATTTTAAAAGTTAAAATTCAACCCTTATACTTATATTATTATGATTTAATAATTATATATATGTATAAGAACAAAGTCGTCTTACCGCTAGTACGCCTCATTCACGAAGCCGGTCTATAAGGTGGGTATAAGGTTGTTGCCTATAAAATGGTGACTTAATGGGTGTCCACTCTCACCCACCGCTTGCTTGATCGGTGGAGGGTCGTTAGCCGAACGGGTAAGACAAGGACTTATTAATTCTCATTCAAAGTATGATGAATATTATAAAGTAACTAAATGTTTTATTAAATTCCCAATCTTAGTTACTTTAGGAAAAATGTGAATAAGGTGCTATTCCATGAAATTACACTTTACACTTTGATTAAGTCGTTGGTGGAGCGTGTGTGGTTAACCGGCACACTAACTTGGACTTAACAAGGTAGGTAAAGGGTGACTTAGGGTTTATTATAGTATCGATGGAGCGTGTGTGGTTAACCGGCACATCGATTGAGTGATAAAATTTAAGGGTACCAAGTGATTTGCATGGTTACTTCACACCTCGTTTTGTGATCCTCGGTATCCCAGTCACAAAACTTGGAGGGCACACTCGAGATTGAAACATGCCTTTGAAAAGTTCATTGGATCTCAAAGAATCTAGGAATTTCTAAGAACCATTCAAAAACCTAATACTAAAATATTGCGGTTTTCGTGGTCGAAATTGGTGAATCGTCATTCACCTACCTTTCAAATATGATATAGCTTAGATTACGGCATACCTCTTCTAAGTTATATTGTATTGTGATTGGATCCTAGCCTTAATATTACATTTGGGTGTTTTATTAAGGACTCTCTTATATCTAAACTAATCTTGTCCTCCTCCCTTCAGATGTCTTTCAACAATGCTTCTGGCTCTAATCCTAATGGCTCCTTTACCCTTATGAACTTGTGTGGGAAAGTCACCTTTGATGGATCCAACTTCAATGAGTTGATCAGAAACATCAGGATGATTACCCGCTACGAGGACAAAGAATATGTCCTTGACAAGGAGCTTAAGGAGACTGATGAGTCCACTGCAACTCTTCAGGAGATCGCTGAATTTCGGGCACATGAAATGGATGCTACGAAAGTGGCTTGCATCATGACAGCCACGATGACAACGGAACTCCAAAAGTCTTATGAGGATTTCTACCCTTATGACATGCACCAAGATTTGATGGAAAGATACCATCAAAGTGCAAGACAAGAGAGGTATGAAATCATCTGCTCCATGATAACAACCATGATGAAGGACGGGGAATCCGTCACGAGCCACATGCAGAAAATGCAAAGGTATGTGGATCGTTTGCTGAAGCTTAATGTGAACTTCCCGGAGGATCTAGCAATAGATATTATTTTGCATTCCTTACCATCGTGCTATTATCAATTCCGCATGACATATCACATGAACAAGGAAGAAGTCACCCTCAGCAAACTTCAGGGACTTCTCAAGACCGCAGAATCAGGTCTTAAGGGGAAGTCGGTTGCTATCACTCCTACTCAAAACTCTACTCCGGTTTTGGCAATCGGGAAGAATCCGTGGAGGAAGAGAAAGAGATCTTCGAAGGGTACCAAGGCTCGGACCCTTGATGGCTCTTCTTCAAGTGGAACCAAGAAAGGTTTCATTACTCCTTCTTCTGACCCAAAAGAGGCTGAATGCTTCTATTGCCATGAAAAAGCTCATTGGAAGCAGAACTGCCCAAAATACCAGCAAGATGTGAAGGATGGGAAAGTTAAACCCAACCATGCAGGTATTTACACTATCATTTCTAATAACTCACCCCATTCTAATTCTTGGGTCCTTGATACCGGGTGTGGTATTCACATTTGTTGTGACTTGCAGGGACTAAGAAGAAGTGAGGATGTGGAGCAAGGAAGGATAAACTTGATCATGGGGAATAGGAAAGCTATACCTGTGACCAAGATTGGAGTTTATACTTTATCGCTAAGTAGTGGGTTTAGTTTAGATTTGAATAAGTGTTGTTATTCGCCAGGAATGGCAAGAAATATTATTTCCTTCCATGCTTTGTACAAACAAGGGTTTACCTTTTCATTTAATAATGAAGTTGGTTCTATTGATGCTTTCTTTAATAATGTTCTTTATTTTAAAGCATTACCTTGTGATAGTGTGTATGAAGCTGTATCTGTTGTTGATAACCTAGGAAATAATGTTTTGTGTATTGATTCTACTAATAATAACTTGGATAAAGCATCATTATGGCATTGTCGTCTTGGACATATAAGCAAGAAGCGCATAAGCCAACTCCAAAAGGATGGAGTCTTGGAGTCGTTTGACCTAAAGTCAGATGATAGTTGCGAATCATGCTTACTTGGAAAAATGACAAAGTCACCCTTCACAGGTTCGTGTGAGAGGGGTGAAGGTTTGTTGGACCTTATACACACGGATGTGTGTGGACCATTCAAACATGCCACAAGGGATGCTAATCGTTATTATTTGACTTTTACTGATGATTATAGTAGATATGGATATGTCTACTTGATCAAGCATAAGTCAGAGACTTTCGAGAAGTTTAAGGAATTTAAACAGGAAGTCGAGAATCAATTGGGCAGGAACATTAAGATGCTTCGATCCGATCGTGGTGGTGAGTATCTTAGTTCAGAGTTCCTCGACTATCTAAGGGAATGTGGGATAGTCTCACAATTGACACCTCCCAGGACACCACAGTTGAATGGTGTGGCTGAGAGGCGTAATCGAACCTTGCTAGATATGGTTCGTTCCATGATGAGTCGAGCTACGCTACCAATCTCATTCTGGGGGTATGCCTTAGAGACTGCCGCCCATATTCTTAATCTAGTCCCTACAAAGAAAGTTGCCAAAACTCCTCACGAGATGTGGACTGGTAAAGTACCTAAACTAGACCACATCAAGATTTGGGGTTGCGAGGCTTTCGTGAGACGCGAGACTCATGATAAGCTCGAACCTCGAAGCGAGAGGTGTATTTTCATCGGTTACCCACAGCGATCCTTTGGTTACCTCTTCTACAGACCTAGTGACAATGTGGTCTTTGTAGTAAGAAGAGGAGTCTTTCGAGAGAGAGAATTTATAAGCCAAGGAGACAGTGGGAGGCAAATTGATCTTGAAGAAATTCAAGAATCAAGCGGTGAAGGAACTTCAAACTCTAGCCCTCAACTTGAGGAGGAAACTCCTGTTGAGCCAATTGACAAATCTGTACCTCTGAGACGTTCCACGAGAGTTAGGAGTGCACCTGAGCATTACTATGGATTCCATATTACTGCAGAAGGTGAGACACTTATTAGTGATGAAACACTAGTAAGTCAAGATGAACCTAACAGCTACGAGGAAGCCATGGCAGGCCCCGAGTCTGCTAAATGGAAGGAGGCTATGGATAGCGAGATACAATCCATGTATGACAATCAAGTTTGGAACTTGGTTGAAAATGTACCAGGTCGTAAGACAGTAGGGTGCAAATGGGTCTTCAAGAAAAAGACCGACATGGATGGTAAAGTACACACTTATAAGGCTAGACTGGTTGCAAAGGGCTTCTCTCAAATTCCTGGAGTGGATTATGATGAGACCTTTTCTCCGGTAGCCAAGATTAAGTCTATTCAGGTTCTGTTAGCCATAGCTGCATTTCATGACTATGAAATATGGCAGATGGATGTCAAAACCGCTTTCCTTAATGGAAAGTTGGCTAAAGATGTTTACATGAGTCAGCCAGAGGGTTTAGTCAGCAACAAGTACCCTAATAGAGTGTGTAAGCTTGAGAAATCCATTTATGGATTGAATCAAGCACCTCGCAGATGGAATCTTTGCTTTGATGAAAAGGTCAAGGAATTTGGCTTTTCTAGGAGTGAAGATGAATCTTGTGTGTATGTCAAGGCTAGTGGGAGTATAGTTAGCTTTTTGGTATTGTATGTGGATGACATACTACTCATAGGAAACGACATTCCAACCCTGCAGGAAGTAAAGTCCTGGCTTGGTAAGTGTTTCGCTATGAAGGACCTTGGTGAAGCTGCCTATATTCTAGGGATAAGAATCTTGAGAGATCGGAGTAAAAGACTAATTGGACTTAGTCAGAGTACCTACTTGGATAAGGTGCTGAAGAGATTCAGCATGCAGGATTCCAAGAAAGGAGAGTTACCCATCCAGAGTAACACCAGATTGAGTAAGACACAAAGCCCTAGCACTGAGGCTGAGATAGCAGAAATGAGTCGAACACCTTACGCTTCGGCTGTAGGATCGATCATGTATGCTATGACGTGTACTCGACCCGATGTAGCTTTTGCCTTGAGCATGGTTAGCAGGTATCAGGCGAACCCTGGCAAGGCACACTGGACTGCGGTAAAGAATATCCTCAAGTACCTACGGAGGACTAAGGACTGGGTTCTTACCCTCGGTGGGAGTGATGACTTGAGAGTTGTTGGGTATAGTGATGCTAGCTTCCAGACTGATAGGGATAATTTCCGCTCTCAGTCGGGCTGGGTCTTTACCCTAAACAGAGGAGCAATTTCTTGGAAGAGTTCCAAGCAAGAGACAGTGGCAGATTCTACTTGTGAATCAGAGTATATTGTAGCTAGTGAAGCAGCAAAGGAGGCGATATGGCTGAAGAGCTTCATTGGAGACCTTGGAGTTGTACCAGCTATTAAAGAGCCAATGGAAATTTTCTGTGATAGTGAAAGTGCTGTTGCCTTAGCCAAGGAACCAAGGGATCACGGGAGATCCAGACACATCGACAGAAAATACCATTTCATTAGACATCGGATCGAAGAAGGACTCCTCGTGGCAAAGAGGGTATCATCGGATGAGAACCCAGCAGATCCCCTCACGAAGGGACTGAGTAAGGTTAAGCATCTTCAGCATGCTCGGAGCATAGGGCTGAAGGATGATATAAGTTTTAGTAGTTAGATAACCCGGAAATTTGTAAAGTGTAATTGACATTTGATGATGAATAAAAGGTGTTTTATTTATGAGTAAAGTGTTGCTATCTCTTGTCAATCGTTTACTATATTTCTTTTGCATGTTTTGACTTCCAGAATAATTTTGTTTGGTATAACATATTATTCAAACCTCCACAGTCGGTCATATGTTGGAAGTAGATATGAATCAAGACTGTCATGTTTGGTTGTAGAGGTCTTGGACAAGGCTACAACAATCATGAGTGCTCATAAGTTCTGAGCATTGGACACAACCCACACTCACTGGAATCACTTCATGGAATTTTATCTCGAGTGATCGTGAGACGGTAATATCATATAAGTCTTCAAACCTAGAGATATGATTTGTTACTTACAAGTTGGTTATGCATTGACTGTACGAAACCGCATTGGTAACTCGATGTTATAAAACGTACTTTTGTGTGTAATTCAATAAGTGGTAGAACAAACATATGAGTCGAAGTTTATCTGTTCCTTCTTGGATTAGAAGCTGGTATCTGGGCCCCTCGATGATTTTGTTTTGACCCATGTACCGGGCCCGGTCAGAACTAAGTTGATGTGTTCAATTAAGTTCTATGTCAAACAAATCGGAAATCGGGAAACAAATGCTGGACAATAAGCAAGACAATGTTCCATGTATTTGTCCGGCTGATATCTAGAACAGAGGATTATATGATCACTTATCTTAAATGGCGTATCATCATCTTCTCAGTTCCGAGAGACCTTGAAAGAGCTACGATTGCCGGTCGGTTCCTGAAGTACTAGAGATATAGTTATTAGACTTATCCAAGTGGGAGACTGTTGGATAAGGTGTCTAAGTCCATAACTATTTCGGGCTTGTACTTGACCCGACCCGGCATGGTCCATTTGGGTTGCATGGCACCATGCAATTGGATAGACTAAATGAGAGAAATAACACTTGGAGATTATTAATATATTATAAGTTCTAATATATTAATAATATTATTTAATTAGTTGATCAAAGAATTAATTTGGAATTAATTAAGTGATCAAAGGATAACTAATTAAATATATGGGTTGATTATGTAAATCGTCCATATCTTGTATAGTGGGCTAAAAGGCTCCATGGATTATCAAGTTGGGTTCTACCCATAGGATGCTCCATGGATGCTCCATGGGAGTTACAAACCCATGGGTCATGGAAATGAAGAGTCATGACACATTAGGGTTTACATGGTGTAACCCTAGATGTGTCAACACTATATAAGAATCATATTCTCCACCAAAATTGGCTACACATATAGAGACATAAGAAACTAGAGGGCTTGGCCGATTTTGAGAAGTGTGTGTTATCTCAAGAGTCTTTCCAAAAGCATTTGGTGTTGTGTGAAGCATTTGAGGCATCACACTTGGGGTGCTAGGCTCACAAGGTTTCAAGGAACACAAGCAACAACAAGGTAAGTTATTCTATCTATGATTCAAGTTAAAATTGTTCCCCATGTATGCTAGATAGGAATATAACCTTGGAATTCAACTTTGCATGATAATTAGACAAACATAGATCCAAGGTTATTAGGGTTGCATGTACACTTAGGAAGTGTTAGAATGCTCAAAACCCATCAAAAGCTCCATTCTTGGGACCAAAAAGATCCGAAAACTCAACATAATAGATCTAAGCATTCAATGGTCAAGTTCAGAACTTTATACCTTCATCAAGCTGAAAATGAGTCTCAAAAGCCAGATCCATAAGCCTCTTCTTGATCTCCATCTTTGCATCTAACTCCACCTTCTTGAAAATGGGCCAAACACTCCAAAAATGGACTCCAAAAGCTCAAAATGCCACCATGAATGGTATAAGATGATTTCTAGGGTTTAGAGGGGTGGAGGTTGAAGATATTAAGGTTAGATTATGATATAAGACGTTTAAAAAGGGTCTAACACCCTAAAATAAGGTTCTGATCTGACTGGAGTACGCCCAACGTACATATGGTATGCCCAGCGTACTCCGAGGAACATTTGCGACCCTCCTGGTTAGTACGTCTAGCGTACTACCTTCTTTTCTAGTACACCCCGCGTACACTTTGTGTACGCCTCGTGTGCTCGGCTAAGCCTGAAAACCACGAAACTTCTGAAAGCCATAACTTCTTCGTTATAAACCCGAATCCGTAGATCCTTATATCCACAGAAAGGTGACAAGAAGCCCTACACTTCTAACAACTCAAACCTTTCTTAAGACCTTCCGAACAAAAATCCATTTTCTACAAAAGCCCGAACTGCCACTTTACTGAAATACCCCTAGGCTCCAAAACACGAACCGAACACCCACATCACTTCTAATACATCACCCACACCAAAAAGGGCCTAGATCTTACCTTCCCAAGAGCCATAATCCTTATAATGATCGTCCTTCAAGCCACAGCCTCAGACAAGGAGTCAATTCGGAACAGAACGTTACACCTTATGAAACTTAGATTTTATGGTGTATGTGTTCCTATTCATATGAAACTATCATTCCCAATCATTATCATAAGACAAGGTCTTTGATAAATTCAAACTCATATGGACTGAACTTGTTCAATCTTAATTTCTTGCCACCTGGCAGCTTAAGGGCCTACCAATGCTTCCAAGTTGTTACGCAAAAAATTTGAGAACTCATAGAACTCACATGCATAGTCAACTTTAACTGGAATGGCCACAGAAACAAGAATATGTCAAAACAATAGGTTACAAACCACAAGTCGTGTGCTAGTGTTTAATAACAAGTTTATTCTTGATTAGTTCTTGAAACTATTCAATATCTTTCGGCCGGACTCCCACTATCCTCTTGACATATAAGATTCTCTTGTCAGGAAACTTACCTTGACAAACTAATATTCAAGAGTTAGTGTGGTTTCTTATCGAGACAAACGCCCCACACAATTGGTCTTAGTTAGTCTTTGTCTTATCCAAAGCATCACAACTTACCAATTTCAAATGTACAAGAGTAGAAAACATTTTACTCTACATTTTATAAGTCTTATAAACCTTTATTAACATTATGTCACTCAAGTCTCGATCTTGGAGTGTTACTCTAAGACTTGATTTTGGAACAAAGTATGATTCACCTTCTGATTTAACCATTTCAAAAATTCACAATGCCTCTTGGTAGTCATACAAATGCACTAAGATGTCCTTAGAGGATCAATTATGATATGGTTTCATAATCACTCAGATAATCAGCAAACACGATACTCAAGTACTCTTCCTTCCTTTCAGATTGGAGAAACTTTTGTCCTTCTGTCTAATTTGATTCTTCTTATTCGTTCTGCTATACATTGAAACTTTTTCAACGATTCAAAGTAATACATAATCTTGTAAGCATAACCATATTTACTAAACTTTTAGTAAATCATAACGAATAGTCTTATCGTTCTTTGTTTTGCACTTAACCAGTGAAAAACAATTTGTACTAGATCCCCTAGTCCTTCACTTGACTCACATATACATGTGAAAAAGGAATTAGTTTTAATTTCCCGAAGACTAAAGTTCTCATTCATCACACAATACAAGTCGCATTATTCCAAATTTCTATCCAATTGAAACTTGGGTGATGAAAATCTTTCCTTATTTGGTAAATTTTGACACTACCACAAACGAAAGAATCAAATCCATTTTCAACTTTGCTAAAATATACATAAACATCAATGTTCACAAATTCCATTGCAAAGAAATATAAAATAAGACAAAAATCAAAAATTTATTTATTTATAAAAAATGTTGAAAAACTTTTCTTTTCAATTCAATTACAAATGAAAACTAGGTTTTTAAATATTTCTAAGCAATCTATCATAACTTCTAAGTAACAGCTTAAAAATCTGATCATCGAACCATGCGATCGAAATCCATCTCTTCACTATCAAAATCAGCTCCCTCTTCCTTTCAGCTTCCTTTCTTTTCTTCGATCCTAAAAAACATCAACATGTAATTACATTACATCATGTATTAAGAATCTCCAAATAGGAACTTAATAGAGTTAGATAGTGGACTTACCTGAAGTAGAGTCAAATATTTTGACTTTACCATCCTTGTGGTCTTTCAGGTAAATAGGGCAGCTTCACAACCAATGCCCCTTCTCTTGGCAATAGAAACATATGGACTCTTTGGGAATGGTACACAGGACTATGTCAGACTTAGCCTTTCACTTTACCATTTGGTCAAATGGCTTGACCATGGCCGGTCCCTTTCCATTGGGAAGGGAAAGCTTTTCTGGACTTCCAATGTTGCCATTGTCAATGTCCATGGAAGTTTGGGAAGTAGATCTTCCAATCAAATTTGCTTTACTAGTGCGCCAAATCATTTCTGATTCGGCAGCAACAAGCAAATAGTTTAGATCAATAAGGGTCACATCGTGGTCTGTCATATAGTAGTCCTTAATGAACCCGCTATACCACTTAGGGAGTGACTGAAGAACCAAGTTAGCAGCCAGCTTCCTTGAGACATCGACACCTAACATTCCCAGCCTGTCAATGTGTGACTTAATCGTCAAGACATGTGTATACACAGACATTCCATCTTGGTTTTTGCTAGCTAATAGAGAGTGAGTGACCTTGAACTTTTCAAGTCTTTGAACTTGTGGGTCAGGGAGAATTATTAGAGGAGGTGGAGGAAGTGAAGTTCCACTACAACACGAAAAAGGAATTAATCTTTCACCTTGATCGTCTCGTGGAATATCATCTTTATGAGGAAAGGATTCGGGAAGACCATATTTGTCAGAACTAGACATCTACAAGGCAGAAATTCAAGTTAGTTGATTTAAGTCCTTAATATAACACCCAACATTAAATACTAAGGCTAGGACCCATCACAATATTTTACAATTCGAAGAGGGATGCCTAATCCAATTGCAAAATATTTGAAGGTAGACAAATGACGATTACCAATTTCCACCATGAAAAATGAAAAATGAATTTTAGGTTTTAAATGGATTTGAATTCCTAGATCCTTTGAAATTCATTAAAATTTTCAATGGAATGTTTAATCTCGATTATGCCCTTCAAGTTTGTGACTGGGATGCCAAGGATCACAAACAAGGTGTGAATAACTATGCAAATTAGCTTGGTACTCTCAATGTTACAAATCACCTAATCAATGTGTCGATTAACCACACACGCTCAATTGATGCATGATTAACATCAAGATACCCTTTGTCATTCTTGTTAGCCCCAAATTAGTGTTCCGGTTAACGACACACGTTCCACTTACGACTTAGCAAGGTGCAAGTGCAAAGTCCAATTTCATGGGTTAGCATAAACTTAACATTTTCCTAAGTAACTAAGATTGGGAATTTATAAGTATTTAGTAACTTAGTTTTTTGTTATACTTTTAATGAGGATTTAAATGTCCTTTCAAACCAGTTCGGCTAACGACCCTCCACTGGTCAAGGATGCGGTGGGTAACTATGTATACCCAATGACGGTCATTTTATAGGTTGCTTCCTTTAACACCCCTTACATACCAGCTTCGTAAATGAGGTCTAGTAACGGTAAGATTGACTTTTTAATTATACATATATAATACATTAAACTTTTAATATTATATAGTATAAGGGTGTATTCTAAACATTTAAAATACTAGGTGGTTTAATCTATTAATTAAACTAGACTTTTCATTTAATTAAACTCAAACCATATAATTATGGACTTATTAATACTCTTTTAATTAATCTTTTAAATAATTATTAATAAAGCCATAATTAAAACATATGATCGCGTCAAAGATACCAAGTTCCAAGGGGAGCTCCCTGTATGAATGAAATGCAAAAAGACTTGAGCGTCAAGTTCCATACATGAGAGGGGTATGCCTAATTGGGAGGCAAGATCCAAGCATTTCCATACCGTGGGACTTTATGTTCATAATGATGTCATGCTTGCCTTTGGTACTCCGGAGAAGCAAATCTTAATCGAACCTATATTTGCACAATGGATACGAGCCGTTATTAAAACATTATAAAGTTGATGATTCCCACCAAGAATTTGATTGTCAGGTCGTGCTAATTCCATACGAATCATTTCCCACGTAGTCCGTCGGTCAAACCAACGATTCTCCTCTCAAAGTAATAGAAAGATCATTTTCTTTATCCGGAGAGTCGGTTTAATTGTTTTAGCATTCTCATGCAACTTTTGGTCAGGGCAATAGGAGGCTGAGGCTAAAGCCTTACTCCAGGGCTTCTATTAGCTAATAAGTTTGGCATTACATTTCTTAATTACATAGTTTAGCTTGAAATCCAATCGATCAAATTCTGCAAAGAGCTCCCCGGCGACGACAGAGGAAGCAACCCACCTGCCGTGGCGGGGCGGCTTTTTTCTTTCACAATAAGACCTGGATGATTATCCCTACCCTCGGTAGCTTACGAGTTTACGTCCATCCCTGGTCGGGTACAAACTAAAGTGCTAACGAGCAAGAATGCCTATAGATAGCGCTTTAGTAATAAGATTCTAAACTTAAGTTATGAAGTCAAAAGGTTTAGTATTTAATATTTGACAATTAAAACCTTTTTAATCAAATTTTAAATTCCAAAACTTGAGGGCAAGTTTTGTAACTCTTAAAAACATTTAGAATTCCATAAAAGAGACTTTCCAGGTTCCATAACTTGAGGGCAAGTTATGAAACTCTTCAAAGTCATTTAGATCAAATTTTGAACCTTCCAAGACTCTTGGAATTCATAACTTAAGGAGTTAATTTGTTTTCTGAATAAGACTTTTCATATCCATAACTTATGGAGTTAATATGTTTTATGAGTGAAACTTTTTGTATCCATAACTTATGGAGGTCTCATGAACTCTTTAGATCAAACTTTTAAACTAATCAAAATAATCAAGTAATTTTATCTTAAACTAATTTGATCTAATTCAATTCATATATCAAAATGATCAAAATTTTACAAATAATTAGTTTTTCACAAAATCAAGTAATTATCTTAAAATTTCACAATCATCATGTTATTCGATGGGGATAAACACTACTATATCAGTAAAATCAAATTATATGAACCAAAATAGTTTGTGGTAATGATCCTAATCCAAAATAGGCCAAAAAACCTTAAAAACTGCCAACAGACGGCCCAACTCGTCGAGTCTAACAATGGACTCGTCGAGTTCTTGAACTTATGAGTTAACTCGACGAGTTCATTCATAGACTCGTCGAGTCCAGCAATCAGACACTAGTTTTCTTAGTTGTTTTTCAACTTTGAACATCAAACATTTGCATCAATATAATAGAAAACTACCCATGGATCTGATACCACTGTTGGGTTTTATGTACTTTAACATTCCTATGGTGCCTCAAATAAGTCACAAACACCCTGAACAATTGGAGAATAATGAGAGAGAGGATATGAGCTCTAAAACCGGCTAGACATACACCCTAGGAGTCATAGGTCCGATTTTAGCAAGCTAAGGGTTCATTTTATAGTTTGGACTTCCTAAGGTTTAACTTGTAAACCCTAGCCCATTTACTTAATCCAATAATCCATATGATGGACATTTTGGACTAACTCTTCATGGACTCTTACATAGATTTAGTCCATCCCTAATCAACATGGATCAATGGCCCAAACTATAAATATTACTGATTGAATTAATCAGTCTCCGTTAATTTAATCAGTCTCTTTTGATCACTAAATTAATTTCAAATTAATTCTTGATCAATACTAATTAAATAATATGATTCCTTAGTTAATATATTTTACTTATAATATATTAATATAATAAATAAATAATCTCTTTCTCAAATATACATACCAATTATAATTATGGGATTAGACATCTAATCCAACAGATACCTCCCTGTTACACAAAACCTTTACCTTCCTTTCCAGAATAGCTACCGGCCTCTCGACATAGTTCAGGTGCTCATCAACCTGAATATCATCCAATGATACCATTATATCCTCGTCCTATACGCACTTCCGCAACTGCGAAATGTGGAAAGTGCTATGAATCTGACTGAGCTCCTCTAAAAGATCCAATCTTTAAGCAACCTTGCCAACCCTGGCAACAATCTAGAATGGTCCAATATATCGGGGGCCCAACTTCCCCCTCTTCCTAAAGATAAATACACCTTCCAAGGTGAGACCTTTAACAAGACCATGTCACCGACCTGAAACTCCAACTCATATCGACGTCGGTCGGCATAGCTCTTCTGCCGAATCTGAGTAGTCTGCAATCTCTGCCCGATCTGTTGGATCATCTCTTTAGTCTGCAGAACCACCTCGGTCTAACCCATGACCTTGTGACCAACCTCACCCCAACAGACTAGGGTGCGACATCTCCGTCCATATAAAATGTTAAAAGTTGGATCACCAATGATGGAGTGAAAATTATTATTGTAGGAGAACTCTGCAAGAGGTAGGTAGGAATCCCCGCTCCCACCAAAATCAATAATGGATGCTCTCAACATATCCTCGAGTATCTGAATGGTCCACTCACTTTGTTCATCGGTCTGCGGATGATAAGTTGTGTTGAAATGCAGCCTCATGCCCAGTTCCTCATGAAACTTCTACCCAAATTGGGAGGTGAACCGAACATCATGGTCTGAAACAATAGAGACCGGAACCCCATGACGAGCAACGATCTCGTGAATATACACATCGGCCAACTTCTCAGTAGACGAGCCCTCCCCAATTGCCAGAAAGTGGGCTCTCTTGGTCAATCAATCCACAATGACCCAAATAACATCAAAACCCTTTGACGTCTTCGGCAACTTGGTGATGAAGTCCATCGATATATACTCTCATTTCCACATGGGAACCTCCAAAGGTTGTAGCTTTCCATGCGGCCTCTGACGCTCACCCTTGACCATCCTGTAGCTCAAGCACCTCTCAACGTACCAAGCAATCTCTCTCCTCTTGCATGACCGCCAATAACTAAATCTCAGATCCCGATACATCTTTGTGGCCCCCGGATGGATAGAAAAGTGAGACTTTTGAGCCTCCTCAAGCACAATCTGTCTGACCCCACTAGACAAAGGAAACGAAACCCGACCACATCGGGTTAACAAACCACAACTTTCCAGAACAAATCTGGTAATCTCACCCATGATCCTCTCAATCTTCCAATTCTCATCTCAAACACCCTCAATCTGAGCCTCCCTAATAAAACCCATAAGGGGAGAATCCACAAATATCCTCATGAATGATGCCCCAACAAAAGGTCTAGCCGACTTGCAGCTGAAAGCATCCGCTACCACATTCGCTTTACCCGGATGGTAAAGGATCTCATAGTCATAATCCTTGACTACGTCCAGCCACCTGTGTGGCCTCATGTTCAGGTTTGGCTGATCCATAATGTGCCTCAAACTCTTATGATTCGTGTAGATAGTACAACATACCCCATAAAGGTAATGTCTCAAAATATTAAGGGCAAAGACCTTTGCCCCCAACTCCAGATCATGTGTGGGATATCTCGTCTCATTCGGCTTCAGCTGGCATGAAGCATAAGCTATCACATATCCTCTTTGCATGAGGACTGCTCCCAATCCGGTGATGGATGCATCACAGATAACCACAAAATCCTCAATTCACTCCGGGAGGGTAAAAATTGGGGCCTCGCAAAGTCTCTACCGAAGGGTCTCAAATACTGACTATTGCTTAGGGCCCCACCAGGAATCCACGCCCTTCCTCTTCAGACAAGTGAGGGGTACTGCAATCTTGGAGAAATCATGAAGAATTCTCCAGTAGTACCCTACCAAACCTAGAAAACTCTTAATATCCGAGGGAGATTTCAGAACCTCCCACTGCATCACCTCCTCGAATTTGGACAGATCAACCAAAATCCCATCCTGATTAATGAGATGTCCAAGGAACTGAACCTATTGCAACCAAAACTCGCATTTTAAGAAATTAGCATAAATTCGTTCCCACCTCAACACCCCCAGAAGCTCGCGAAGGTGCTCTTCATGCTGCTCTTTAGTCTTAGAATACGTCAAGATATCATCAATAAACACGATAACTGTTAGGACATAAATTCTGGTTTATACTTTGCTTTACATAAGCTATTAGAGTTCTCGGTCTAGGACCGAAAACACCATGTTTTGGTTTTCTTTGGACCAAAATCACATGTGATTTTGGTTAGGCATTATATTGTTTTATTTGGGTTTTGGGTTTGGGCTTTGTTATTAGGTCTAGGTATAAATAGTGTTATTTTATCCAAGAAGTGTGGAGGGGACATTCTAAGGGCTCCCATATTGTTTAGAACATGTTTTTAGAGAGAACCAAGAGAGAACAGTGTGTAATCAACATCTTATGTACCCGACTATTGAATGATAATAGTGTGCATTGAAGATTAATTATCTTGTTCTTATTCTATATTTGATCTTGCATCATTCACTTGATTGGGATACCGCACCATCAAAGTGAATCTGATTGATTTGTAGGAGAATTCGGGACATACAAGTGGTGTCAGATCTTTGATCGGTATCATTTGAGTCATTGAAAACGTTTTTTCTTGGAGCTTCTAGGTGTTTTTGATTTATATTTTATGAATTTTTGGCCATTGTTATTTGTGTTCTTAATATTTTAGAAGTTTTGACTGAGTTTGATATTAATAATTTAAATTTTCGTGTTTTTGGCAAGTTTTGGGTGATTTTTGGCCAAATTTTGAGAAATCTCAGCGAGATCCTCAGTCTCGGTCAAACCCTAGGCCGCCAGCAGCGTTTCGGACTCAACAGCGAAATCTCGCATGCGGCTTCGCAAGTTCTCGGTGTACAAGCGAGGTTCTTGGTTCGAAGTTCTCATTCTTAGTCTCGCGTATTTGGCCTCGTTCTCGGTCACACGTATTCAGTCTGACCCTCTTTTGTTCGGACATTCGTCGGTTTGGATCCTCAGCTTCTTGGTTTCTTTTCTCGGATTTGGATCTTCTGGCTCGCAATTTTGGCTACAGTTTCGGAATTTCACTATTTTGGCTTATTTTTCGGCAAATTGCCATATTTTCGATCCAATAATTTCGTTTTCGGTCCTTAGGCCTCATATTTGATCAAAAAGACACGTATTTGGTAAAATACTCTCATTTTTGGTGTAGAAATTTTCGTTTTCGGTTTAGAAACTTTTGTTTTCAGTCAAGGTTATTCTTTTTGGACAAAGAACTTTGACTTTCACCTTTGACTTTCAAAGTTGACTTTTGACTTTCAACTTTGACTTTCTCATTTAACTTTCAAGTTTTCACGATTGACCTTCAAATTTGACTTTCAAGTTTGACTTTTAGGTTTGAACCTCAAGTTTGACTTTCGAGGTTTCAACTCAAAGGGTGTTGATTGTTCTTGGTTTCATAATCATTTCTATTTTTCGTAAATTATTCTTTTTGGTGAATAATGAGTTGATCAATCACCAAGGTTAATGAACTCCCTATTCTCAAGCCTGTAGTGATACAATTAAATTTTATCATGGTCAACATGAATTATTAATTAGGGAAATTGAGGACCTTAAATATGAACGATCTGCTATCAGAAAGGAACAAAAACCCTTAAAAATTCAATTAGAGGCCAAAATCAAAGACTTTAGAAAACTTTAAGAAGAATATAGCACTAAATGTGAACGCTACGATTATCATCAAGAAAAGATTGCAGTCTAACTGCCGAGCTTAACACATTGAAAAGTAAATTTGAAAATGCAGACTTTAATTTTAAAAAGTTTGATGTGTCAAGTAACAAAGCTGAGACTATGATTGAGAAACAATTAAAATTCAAAGATAATCAGAATAAGGGTCTAGGGTATCATGGTGTTCCACCTCTTTTCAAAGACAACTATACCTCACCCCTTGAAACCAATGAGGTAGAGATACCTGCTCAGTATGGCCAAACCCCTGTACCAGCTTCAGTTAAGACTGAACAATCTGGCCTAACTGAGAATATTAAGGTGAATGATACTAATGATTCTACCTCATGTGCAAAGCAGGTCACAGTGCAAGATGGGCATGAGGAGAATAGAAATAACACTTGTTCTGCTGAAAATGATTCAAAAACTTGTGATAAGGTAAGCGATTCTAATGCTTCTACTTCATGTGCAGATAAAGAAGCAGTGCAAGATGGGAGTAAGTAGAATAAAATCATTTATGAGTCTGCTGAAAATGATTCAAAATGTTGTGATGCTGATACTCCCACTGTAGAAAAACCCAAGCCATGAAAGTCTATTAAACAATTTGTTAAATGTTCTTGTGCTTGTTCTTGTGGAAGTCTATGACAACCCGAAATTTCCATTCTATACAACATATCAAGTCTATAGAAGTCATAACAGTTACTGCTAATTTTCAAACTTTTTGGTCTAAGTTTGAGTATTTTAGGATTAACACTTTAGGAGATATCAGGAAAGAGGATGCCTTAGGGTTTATTGTGCAACAATAAAGTCCCGACACATCAAAATTTTAGAGTTTACGGCTTAAACAAGGAGTTTACGGCTGTAAACCCTAAAGGAAAGTGGTATAAAGGTAACACATAGTTATTTTTACCATTTTTCCAACTTTCAAGATCCAAATCTCAAACTCTCTCAAGTACCATCCAAAGAATTCTTCAAGATCTCCATCTAGTAAGTGTTCTAGCCCTTTTAAGTTAGTATATCACTTCATCTAGTAATTTAACACACTTCTATCCATGAATTCTTTCCAAAAGGTTGAATCTTCAAGTTTCACCAAGAACACCAAGAACACACACTAGTGTTCTTGGCCTTTTGGTACCTTTTCAAGTTTCTAACTAGTAAGTACTCCTACCCTAGTGTATTTTAAAGCTTGTTACACTTTCATATATCAAGAAAACATCCAAGAAATACCAAGATCAAGGTGTTTACAGTCCAAGATGTTCTTGGACCGTAAACCCTACAAATGGTGCCAAAATGTCCCTAGCCCTTTCCTAAGCCTTGGTAACTTGCATAGATCCATTCCTTGATGTGTTACAGACTTGAAAACATTAAAATACCATATTCCATAAGGGTTTACGGTAGTAAACCCAAAAGGAAATGGTATTAGGGCCGTACACTCCTCAAAGGAGGGAAATGGTGCCCTAATCTCCTCCAAAGGCTTAGCCATCAAGTAGAAATGCTTCTAAGGGACTTGTAGAGCTTCAAAAAAACAAATGGTCAAAAGAACATGAGTTTACGGCCGTAAAATCATGTGTTTACGACCGTAAACCCATGGGGTTATGGTCACAAAACCGTAAACTCCAAGGGAGTTTACCATTGAACCCCAAACACAATAGCAAGGTCCTACGACACTTAGATGCAATCCTTATGACTTGTAGCACGTATATAAGGTGTTTTACATGTCTTAGGATGTCTTAACTTTGTCAATTAGTAGTTTAAAGACTAATTGGATACATATATGTGTTATTATATGTTAACTAGAATCTTTGAGTGTGTACAAGTCTTCACTTGACATCTAGCATCCTACCTTATCCGTTCATCCAAACCACTAACTACAGGTGATTTCATACCCCCTTAATCAATCTTTTAAATGATTTTAAATGCTTTAATAGGGGGGGAATACAAGTAGAAAACAGCATGTTATAGCATCAATCACATGTGATTTATAACTGTGTTTTCATCCAAATGATTTCACATGCTTCAAAATGTGATACACAAAATGACTTTTAGTCCTGATATACTTTATTATCAAAATGATTTATTTTTGAAATGTTTTAAGAAATGACATCAAGTCATTATTATCTATTGTTCAAAACTCTTAAATGTTTTACAAAACCTATTTAACTAGTTGTTAAAAACCATATCTATACACTTATCTTTCATAAATATATGTATTGATATGATACCTTTCATCTTTCATTCAGTTCCCACACTCTTGAGTAGCAAGGGTGTATAAACCTTCTTAGACATCAAATACATTCCAGTAAACTATTGTAGGGATAGTTTAGGAGATACAAAACATTATTCCTATTACAAGGATTTACACCGAAGTCAGTTCATTCATGAGTCTATACTAAATGCTATATGAAGAGATACACTTACATGGATCCTCCTACATGGATACTTATACCTAGATACTATATGATGAGCTACTATTACATATTATACGTGTAGATTAGATCTATCTATCCTAGTACAAAAGGATACTATACGGGACTAACCATTCCGACACCCACCTGTTAGCAACATAGGTAAATGCACATCTACGGATGCCTACGGTTAATACTTTTACAAAGGTACCTTTACGGGACTCACCATTCCTCACCCTGTTGTTAGCTACAGAGGACAATGCACATCTACGGATGCCTATGGTTAATACTATTCGGCGTTTCCTATGTCGTGTTTATCCTAGTACCAAAGGATAATACTTAAATGATTATATTTTCCCTATTACTTTTATTTTGTGATATTTTCACATAAACGATGAGGTAGACTATATATTGTTAATAGTAGTCATACAAGGGAAAAACCATCATTGTTACAGAAATACATCCAGGTCTTGGTAGAAGACTACTTTTATACTAGTAGGAAATATGGGATTTTCTAGGGTTTTTACACTTATATCAAATGATTTATTCAAAGATTTACATGGCATTCGTAACAGCTTTCCAAATCAGAGTAATGACACTTAAATACTTATGAATTCACCAGCTTTATGTTGATCTACTCTCTTTCAAAATAACTTGTATTCTTAGGTCACCAGTAGACAGGTACGATGACCAGGTTTTGAGAAGACGGAGCACAGACAAGTCTCGTCTCTTATTTTGATTACATATTTTGGTGTCTTACTACAATGAAAGAACACATATGTATTGAAAATTTACTTTTAATGCAATGGATGATGTTGTTACTTGTTTACTACTTTGCATTGTTATGATACTTCACATGACGTCCGCCACCCTTGAACGTTTCCGCTGTTCTTGGTTTTGGGGTGTGACAGATTGGTATCAGAGCTTTGTTTATAGTGAATTAAGTATATCAACCCATAAAAGATATACTAACTATAAATACTTTGGGAATAAAACACTCTAACTAAGAGTTTATACTTTTAAATAATAAAATATTTAAGTAAGTATACGTGCCTACATTCATACTAAAATCAGTGTCACAATGACAAGAACAAAAGTATTACGATTGTTGAATATCACAAGTAAGCTTGGGGATGTATGGTCAGTCCTGGGAATGGCATAGCTTGATCAACTATGCTGGTTCGAGAAGTGATTAGCATATACCCAAGAATGGTTGTGATGTGGCAACAAGTCTAAAAACTTACCAACATGACCACAATGAAATACCATAGGGGTATTTAGTGTTACTATAATTGCTTATCTGAGAACTAAATAGATTTTATTAGTATATCAATAGTTGTTTTGTGGATACACAAAGGTTATGTGTACTAGGATGTCATAGACTTAGAATCTGTGAATCGTTGCTTTACGTCATGTCCTCGTTGGGTTGGGGCCTTAGGGTTAGGATCACTTATTTGAAGGTCTATCCTATCCTAACTACATATAACTGGTATGCACTAAACAAGTATTGAAGCAACTGATAAGGATCATCTTATAATAATCTTAGTTAGTTCGTCTATTTAGTTATTTCTTATATCCATTTTCTCGCGTAGATATCATGGCTGGATTCTATCCCCACGGCGACCCGTACTTCCCAAACCAAGGCAACGTTGGATGGCTAGAGGAAGAACCAGAAGATGATCACCCAATCCCTTTGGATGATCACCAGGCTGAGGGCTTTTCTGATACTTCTGACTCGGAGCTTGAAGTCAACAACCTACCTCTAGCTGCTCAAAACCCAAACCCTCGCCCGGCATTTCAAGGACCCACGCCCCTGTGGGCCACAAACTTGAATAGATGGAGCCATGAACAGGGTCAACCCATCCCCTACAATGGAGACAGAAGCTTCTACAACCTCACTAAGGGAGGTTCAGCTGACAGGTTCCTACCCATCATGGTTCATAGGATTTCTCGGAATGATGTACAAGGTCGAGCAACTATCAATCAAGTCGAGGAGATTGACGCCACTCTGGCGTTAACACGGTCCGCATTCACAAACTAGAGTCCGCTGATGAAAGGACTCTGTTCCCCAATGCAGCTCTATAGAGGGAACTTGCTGAAACCCAAGCTGAAGTCAGGGAACTTCGAGCTTAGCAAGTAAGAGCTAACAGGCGTATGAGGGACCTAGAATGCCTACTGTCGGGATCAAGAACTCACTCTAGTAATTCTCTTCGCCGATAGAATCTCATCGACTTCTCTTTTGGATATAACCTAGTTTATGTAAAAACTCTGGTCTAATTTCCTATCTTTGTAAAAATCTTAGACTTACTAGGTCTTGATACGATCATAGTTCTGTCAAAATTTTCCATCTTGGTTGATGTAAGGCCTACTCTAGGCCATTTTTCCTAAACTTGTTACATCTGTAATTCTAGTATTATTGACAGATATCTAATCATATGGAAATTATTATCCAAATGTTATCATCTTCATTCAAATGTGTTATTCAATTGTGCTGTTGGACTATGGGGAGTTAGTCCATGAGTCACTCTCATCAATGTCTCTATTCTAAATCCATATTATCATATTTGTAAACTTATAGTTAAAAGATGTCGCCTTGCAGAAATCCAAGGCGTAACCCTAATAACGAAACACCGATACCACCACCACCTCAATCACCTCCTCAGTTCGACACTGCCATGTTCCAAGCAGCTTTCACGTCGGCCGTAGCAGCTGCCGTGTCACACATGAATACACCTATCCCTAGTGGATCGGGAACTGGTGCACCTCCTTCCAACCATGGCGAGAGTCGTGGGCATCTTCAGGAATGCACCTACAAGGATTTTACGAATGCCAAACCCCGGAACTTCAACGAAACTGGTAGAGTTATGGTCTTAAGGCAGTGGATTGAAAAGACAGAAGCGGTATTTGAAATCTGCACCTTCCCTGAGGGCAATAAGGTCAAGTTTTCTACTTATACCTTTTCTGACAGGGCTTTAACTTGGTGGAATGGCCACGTTAAGTCTCTGACTATAATAGTGGCAAATTCGATCAGCTGGGAAAACTTGAAAGCCATGCTGATGAGGGAGTACTGTCCTCGAGGGGAAATTCAAAAACTCGAGCAGGAACTCTAGGGTCTGGAAATGGTTGGTTCCGACATATCATCCTATACGAATAGATTCTGTGATCTGGCAATTCTATGCCCTAATATGGTTGCTCTCGGGAGCAAGAAAATAGAGAGATATATTTGGGGACTGTTGCCCCAGATCCAGTCAAGTGTGTTATCATCCAGGACTGTTACTTTCGACAGCGCCAAAGAACTAGCACAATCTCTTATAGATCACGGGAACCACTAGAACCCAACAAACCCACACCCCAGCCACAAAAGGGAAACAACAACGACAACAAGAAAAAGGGGTGGAACAAGAGGAAAAGTGGGGCTTCGAAAGAATCCTCAAAGAGACAACAACTAGTGGCAATCAATGCTACCACGGTAACCCCTGTTGTCCCTGCCAATCCCTTACCAGCAAACGTTTATGCCGGTAATCTTCCAAGGTGCAAAAAATGCGCCTTTCATCACAACGGACCTTGCCGGGAAATGCAGTGCTGTAACTGCAACAAGAAGGGGCATACAGCATGTTTTTGCAAGACTCCAGCAAGGCCGACCGCTCAAGTTCCTAACGCCGGTGTGGGCCAAGCTTGCTACGGTTGTGGCAAGGTGGGCCACTACAAGAGGAACTGCCCTAAGGCGGGGATAGCTGGCGGAGTAGGAAGAATTCTGGCCATAGGCCACGAGGAAGCCGTAGCTGATCCTACGATAGTTACAGATACGTTTCTCCTCGATAACTCTTATGCTTGCATACTTTTTGACAGTGGAGCAGAGAAAAGTTTCGTAAGCCATAAATTTGCACACCTACTTAAACAAAAACCACGTGCATTAGATAAATAATTCACGATAGAAATGGCAAACGGTAAAACAGAACATACTAACTGCATATACGTAGGTTGTACTCTAACTTTAGATGGCCATAGTTTCAAGATAGACCTCATGCCGGTCCCAATTAAATGTTTCGACGTTATTATCGGCATGGATTTGTTGAGTCTTCTTCGTGCCAACATCATGTGCTTTGAAAAAGTAGTTTGTCTTAACCTCTCTAACAACGAAACCTTAGTTATCTATGGCGACAAACCTAGTACGAGCCTTCGCATCATTTCGTGTATCCAAGCTCAGAAGTGCTTACGAAAGGAATATCATGCATTCCTCGCACACATCGTCAATACGAGTCAAGAAGTAAAAGACATCCAGAACATCCCAGAGGTACGCGACTTTCCCGACATATTTCCAGAAGAACTCCCAGGATTACCACCACAACGCCAAGTCGAGTTCAGAATTGACTTAGTGTCAGGGGCTACTCCTGTAGCCAAATCTCCTTACCATCTGGCATCGGCAGAGATGCAGGAACTTTCCAGTCAGCTTAACAAACTTCTCAAGAAGGGATTCATTAGGCCAAGCTTCTCACCATGGGGAGCACCGGTCTTGTTCGTCAAGAAGAAAGACGGATCGTTTCGTATGTGCATCGACTACAGGGAACTCAACAAGCTCACCATTAAAAATCGTTATCCCTTACCCCGCATTGACAATTTATTTGATCAACTTCAAGGAGCCAACTACTTCTCGAAGATAGATCTAAGATCCGGATATCACCAACTACGAGTGTTAGAGGAGGATGTTCCAAAGACAACCTTCCGAACTCGTTATGGACACTACGAGTTTGTAGTAATGCCATTCGGATTAACTAACGCACCCGCGGTATTAATGGATTTAATGAATAGGGTGTGTCGTCCTTACTTAGATCAGTTCGTCATTGTATTCATCGATGACATACTCATCTACTATCGAAGTAAGGAGGAACATAGTCAACATCTCCACAGAGTCTTAGAAACATTGCGAACGGAGAAGCTCTATGCAAAGTTCTCTAAGTGCGAATTTTGGATTTGAAGAGTCGAATTCTTGGGCCACGTAGTTAGTGAAGAGGGAATACAGGTGGACCCTTCCAAAATCAAGGCCATTGAGAACTGGTCAGCACCGAAGACACCTACATAAATTTGTCAATTTCTAGGTCTCGTTGGCTACTATCGTAGGTTCATTCAGAACTTCTCCCGCACAGCGAAACCTCTTACAACACTGACCCAGAAAGGCGTGGCCTTTGATTGGGATGAGAAACAGGAGATAGCATTCCAAACGCTCAAACGAGCCTTGTGCACCGCACCAATACTATCCCTCCCCGAAGGGATAGAAGACTTCGTTGTCTATTGCGATGCTTCAAATCAGGGGCTCGGCTGTGTTCTGATGCAACGAGGTAAGGTCATCACCTATGCCTCGAGACAGCTGAAGACACATGAGGTTAACTACACCACGCACGAACTTCTGCTAGGAGCAGTCGTGTTTACTATGAAGATCTGGAGACACTACCTATATGGTACAAAAAGCACGATCTTTACAGACCACAAAAGTCTACAACATATATTCGACCAGAAAGAGCTCAACATGAGACAACGACAGTGGGTCGAGCTACTCAGTGATTACGAATGCGAAATTTGTTATCATCCGGGTAAAGCCAACGTAGTAGCTGATGCCCTAAGTCAGAAAGAATATTCTGGTCATAGAGTCAAATCTTTGACTCTAACTATCCATTCACACTTGTCCACACAAATTAAGGAGGCTCATCTCGACGCTTTGAAACCTGAAAATGTGGCGGGTGAATCCCTGAGAGGAATGGATAAAAACTTGGAAGTCAAGGGTGGCGGAGCCTTATACCTCATGGATCGGATCTGGACACCGAAACATGGGGGTTTCAGGGACTTGGTCATGAACGAGGCACACAACACTCGTTATTCCGTCCACCCAAGTTCGGATAAGATGTATCTGGATCTTAAAAAGCTGTACTGGTGGCCTAACATGAAAGCAGATATTGCTACCTTCATAAGTAAATGCCTTACTTGCGCCAAGGTAAAGGTCGAATACCAGAAACCCTCCGGTCTTCTGCAACAACTAGAGATGTCGGAATGGAAGTGGGAGCGGATCACTATGGACTTCATAACCAAGTTGCCCAAGACAACGGGTGGACTTGATACCATATGGGTCATCGTCGACAGATTGACCAAGTCCGCACACTTCCTGACCATCAAAGAAACCGACAAAATAGAGAAACTTACGAGAACCTACATTAGGGAGATTGTACAACTGCACGGAGTTCCCATATCCATTATCTCAGACAGAGATAGTAGATTCACTTCGAGGTTCTGGCAGTCGCTATAAAGTTCCCTAGGAACTAGGTTGGACATGAGTACAACCTACCATCCACAGACCAACGGACAAAGTGAGAGAACTATCCAAACCTTAGAAGATATGTTGCGGGCCTATGTGATTGACTTTGGGAAAGCTTGGGATACTCATTTACCCCTTGTCAAATTTTCCTACAACAACAGTTATCACACGAGCATAAAGGCAGCTCCTTTCGAAGCCCTCTATGGCCAAAAATGCAGATCCCCTCTGTGATGGGCTGAGGTGGGTGATACTCAGTTAGCTAAAGGACGAGTCCTAAAAGCACTCTCACGGGTCCGGAGATCATTTGGGAAATGAAAGAGAAGATCGTTCAGATTTGTGAACGATTGAAAGCCTCTAGAGACCGACAAAAAAGCTACGCTGGCAAGCGAAGGAAACCGTTGGAGTTCCAAGTGGGCGACCATGTTCTGTTGAAGGTCTCACCCTGGAAGGGCTTTATACGCTTCGGAAAGCTTGGGAAGCTCAATCCAATATACATAAGGCCTTTCAAGATTCTTGCCCGAATCGGCCCTGTAGCATACAAACTCAATCTACCGCGCGATCTCAGTAACGTACACTCTACCTTCCACATCTCAAACATGAAAAAGTGTCTATCCGACAAGACTCTTCTAATCCCACTCGACGAGATCGAGATCAACGAGAGCCTCAACTTCGTGGAAGAACCTATAGAGAACATGGTCCGGGAGGTCAACCAAACGAAACAAAGTCGTATCCCAATAGTGAAGGTTTGCTGGAACGCCAAGTGAGAGCCGGAATTCACTTGGGAGTGTGAGGATCAGATGAAACTGAAATATCCTCTTCGTTTTACTTAGTTATTCATAACTACTTAATTGCTTAAATTCTAATTTCGAGACGAGATTCCTTCTAAGGAGGGGATGATGTGACAACCTGAAATTTCCATTTTGTACAACATATCAAGTCAATAGAAGTCAGAACAGTTACTACTAATTTTCAAACTTTTTGGTTTAAGTTTGAGTATTTTAGGATTAACACTTTAGGGGATATCAGGAGAAAGGATGCCCTAGGGTTTATTGTGCAACAATAAAGTCATGACACATCAAAAGTTTAGATTTTACAGCCTAAACAAGGAGTTTACGGCCGTAAACCCTAAAGGAAAGTGGTATAAAGGTAACACTTAGTTATTTTTACCATTTTTCCAACTTTCAAGATCCAAATCTCAAACTCTCTCAAGTACCATCCAAAGAATTCTTCAAGATCTCCATCTAGTAAGTGTTCTAGCCCTTTTAAGTTTGTATATCATTTCATCTAGTTATTTAACACACTTCTATCCATGAAATCTTTCCAAAAGGTTGAATCTTCAAGTTTCACCAAGAACACACACTAATGTTCTTGGCCTTTTGGTACCTTTTCAAGCTTCTAACTAGTAAGTACTCCTACCCTAGTGTATTGTAAAGCTTGTTACACTTTCATATATCAAGAAAAATCCAAGAAATACCAAGATCAAGGTGTTTACGGTCCAAGATGTTCTTGGACCGTAAACCCTACAAATGGTGCCAAATTTCCCTAGCCCTTTCCTAAGCCTTGGTAACTTGCATAGATCCATTCCTTGATGTGTTACATACATGAAAACATTAAAATACCATATTCCATAAGGGTTTACGGTAGTAAACCCAAAAGGAAATGGTATTAGGGCCGTAAACTCCTCAAAGGAGGGAAATGGTGCCCTAATCTCTTCCAAAGGCTTAGCCATCAAGTAGAAATGCTTCTAAGGGACTTGTAGAGCTTCAAAACAACAAATGGTCAAAAGAACATGAGTTTACGGCCATAAAATCATGTGTTTACAACCGTAAACCCATGGGGTTATGGTCAAAAACCGTAAACTCCAAGGGAGTTTACCCTTGAACCCCAAACACAATAGCAAGGTCCTACAGCACTTAGATGCAATCCTTATGACTTGTAGCAATTATATCAGGTGTTTTACATGTCTTAGGATGTCTTAACGTTGTCAATTAGTAGTTTAAAGACTAATTGGATACATATATGTGTTATTATATGTTAACTAGGATCTTTGAGTGTGTACAAGTCTTCACTTGACACCTAGCATCCTACCTTATCTGTTCATCCAAACCACCAACTACAAGTGAGTTCATACCCCCTTAATAAATCTTTTAAATGATTTTAAATGCTTTAATGGGGGGGGAATACAAGTAGAAAATAGCATGGTATAGCATCAATCACATGTGATTTATAACTGTGTTTTCATCCAAATGATTTCATATGCTTCAAAATGTGATACACAAATTGACTTTTAGTCCACATATACTTTGTTATGAAAATGATTTATTTTTGAAATGTTTTAAAAAATGACATCAAGTCATTATTATCTATTGTTCAAAACTCTTAAATTTTTTACAAAACCTCTTTAACTAGTTGTTAAAAACCATATCTATACACTTATCTTTCATAAATATATGTATTGATATGATAGCTTTCATCTTTCATTCAGTTCCTTGAGTAGCAAGGGTGTATTAACCTTCTTGTACATCAAATACATTCTAGTAAACTATTATAGGGATAGTTTAGGAGATACAAAACATTATTCCTATTACAAGGATTTACACCGAAGTCAGTTCATTCATGAGTCTATACTAAATGCTATATGAAGAGATACACTTACATGGATCCTCTTACACGGATCCTCTTGCATGGATACTTGTACCTAGATACTATATGATGAGATACTATTACATATTATACGTGTAGATTAGATATGTCTATCCTAGTACAAAAGGATACTATACGGGACTAACCATCACGACACCCAGCTGTTAGCAACAGAGGTAAATGCACATCTACGGATGCCTACGGTTAATACTTTTACAAAGGTACCTTTACAGGACTCGCCATTCCTACACCCTGCTGTTAGCTACAGAGGACAATGCACATCTAAGGATGCCTACGGTTAATACTATTCGGCGTTTCATATGTCGTGTTTATCCTAGTACCAAAGGATAATACTTAAATGATTATATTTTCCCTATTACTTTTATTTTGTGATATGTTCACATAAACGATGAGGTAGACTATATATTATTAATAGTAGTCATACAAGGGTGATGTGTGTAAAACCCACTAGTTTTAAACCTACTTTTAATTATCAAATAACACATAAAACGCAGTGAGCCTATCAATTGTGGTATAGCTAAATAAGCAGGGTATCGAACACAGGGAACGGCAAATTAAACTAAAAACTAATTTAATCTAAGTTAATTAAAAAGCAGGGGTTGTTCTCTAGTTTTGCAAGACTAGAAACTTACTAATTATTACTAATTTAAAGCTCTTCTGTTAAGTTCAACTTGGTTAACTCTATGGTTGATTTTCAAGGTAATAGTGCAATGGATTAATTCTTTTGTTGGTTACCGATTCAAGTGATTAGATTGTGTTCACTACCCTAATCCTTAGCAAATAAACTAACTCAAACAGTGGCCAATTGTCTAATTTAATTATATTTACTAGATTAATGATTCGGGTTAAGTTAGACTTGCAATAGTTAACTAATTTAGTCTTTTTAATTAACCTCTTGTTTGATAGTCATCTTACAAGCTTGCACATGAATTTACTCAATTTTCTTATTAATTCTAGTTTCATATTCATTAATCCTATACATATAACTATGTGGTCACAATATATCATATGAGGACAATAATCAATAGATGTTCATTCTAATCAATTATCTTCCTATTATCAGAAAATTAATTATTACTCATACAAAAGGTTCTTTAGCAAGCTAAAATAACAAAAATTCACCAACTTAGAATTAATCCTACCAATCAATCAAACCATATTGTCAACTTTGTATCCCCAAATAGAATTCTAAAGGTTTTAGCTCATAATTAAAGTAAATAACAGCAAACAATCAAAGTCAAATTGCTTAGCCATGATGAATAAACAAAAGAATAAATGGAATGATGAAATTTTGCCTTAATTACTCTCCGGAATTGAATTCTAGCTTCCTTTGTCTTCTTCTAGGGTTTTTCAGGCTTCTCAATCGTAGCAAGATACTTCTGAATCGTCCCAGAACTTTTTCCTCTCGATCTGTGGAGTTATCTTTAAATACACGAATCGACTCGTCGAGTCAAGTTGTGACTCGTCGAGTCCCTCTCACATTCCCCGTATTGCGATAACTATCTGGACTTCCGAATCATTATCCTTCTGATTCCGCGACCGGACTCGTCGAGTAGCTATCTGACTCGACGAGTATAAGCTTTTTTTAGTGTTTTTCCTTCTTCATTCCACTTTCGAGCTCCTAACTGCTTCTCTTGCTTCCTTTTGCTTCCGAGCTTCATCTTTGGACTTAAAAACATAATTTAACACTTTTAAGTACCTTTTGTCCATAATATGAGATAATTTAGCTAATATATGAATAAAAACTATACTAAATACACACTAAATATGCACATATCAAAATACCCCACACTTGTCTTTTGCTTGTCCTCAAGCAAAACTGAATTTTAACACATTAGAATTATGTATAACAACTCCAATCTAACCCAGCCATTATGCCAAGACCGCAACGCATGCATTTGTGTCTAAAATTTTTCCTAAAGAACCCCCCATACTCCAAATACTCACAATCCTCATAAACATTCGCCCACTCACCCCGAACTATGCTCATTTTATGCAACCCTCCGAATCCATCCGCAGAAAACCTCTTTACCCTCAAGGTGTTTTTAATTGAGCAACCCAAGCATACATATTCTAGAAAATTACAATTTTTCGATACCACTATGAAATTCTTTGAATTCTTCACTTTTTTGATAATTTGATCTTTGATATCTTTGAATTCACCAACTTGTATTGACTTTTGGCATCTTTAACTTTTTTGGATTTCTTGGAATTTTGATCTTTAGATCTTCACTTCATTTGCTCCAAAATTCTTACAACTTTTCTTGTAGTTCTCTCTTTTTTGTTTTTTACATGTATACCTCACTTTTTTGTTTCACTCAAAACCCTACATGCTTAAGCAGGGGCGCTCAATCTCAACCTTTATTGGCTAATGATAAAAACTTTCCTGGATACATTTCAGGTTTAGGCTGCTAAACATATTGCATCCCTCAAGCTGAGCAAGGTCGTGTTTTTGTCTCATGATTTCACTAGAATAAGGAAGCCACAAATGCACTAGAACGTATATAGGCTCAACTAAACATTTGGGTTTTCATGCAATTATTAACACAATCCTAACATGGAATCCTAATTTTTTTACCAAAGTTTTCTAATTAAGTCCTAAATAAAAAATTTTGGTATGCAAAATTTTTTAAAATTGACTATTATGTAACCAACCCCCTACCCCACACTTATGAGATGCAATGCCCTCATTGCATATGATGCATAAAAACATAAAAAGAAACTAAAGAGGGAATTGGAACAAACTCCCCTGGGATATCAGTGGATAGGTTGATCACTCTCATTTAAGCTCCAACTTCAATCAACTTTAGACATGGTAACATCTCATCCATGCCTTGGGTGTCTCGTCTCGTGTGGGTCGCTCCAAATACGCGGAAATCAGTGTAAGATCTTCAAGAATGGATATGGAAGAATAAGTTAGCAAGTGGGACAAGTAGCAGCATCAAATCAGCAGTCCGTCGGTATAAAAATTGACCGACTCGTCGAGTCTTATGGTGGACTCGTCGAGTACCAGCGCGCCTTCTCAGAATATGTAGAAATACAAGGTGACTCGTCGAGTCAGCTTAGTGCACTCGTCGAGTAGGCCACTAAACGAAAAAAAAAAACTTGGTATTTTGCAACTGTTTTAGCCTCTAAAAACTTCTCTAACTCTTCCCCATGTTTAGACTCAATTGCTCATACCCCTAAGGACCGGACTCGACACTTTGACGTTAAAGTTCCTCTTCCTTGACTCGCTTTCACTCGTGATAACATCCATGCTATAACTCTAAACCATCCTAAGCAAGCAATCCTAATCCAATCCTGAAAAATAACTAAAGCATATAATCATTAAACACAATAAAATCTCAAACAAGTCATACACACCAAATAAGAATAAAAACAAAACAAAAATAAAAATTGTTTAATTAAAACACAAAAATCAATCTTCGTCCTCCTCATCATCATTGGCGGCTCCACTTCCTCCGGCTCCACTTCGTCTCGCACCAATCACCTCATCCCAAGATGGAATAAAGGGGTAATTTCCACCATCAATATGTGGGATATTGAAGTGGTCAAAAAGTCGTATATGGGATTGGTTGCTCAAGTTCAGCCCCCTCTCCATTTGATCATGCATCCGCCTCATCTCCACATTGTACCAATCCATTGGTACGTCTTCATTCTCGACCGGAATCACTGGCGGCTCGTCCTCCACATCCCGCTCTCTTCTTGATCTTACCCTCCTTCCCGGTGCTTCGGGACCAACAACGGGGTCATCATTTGGGATGGCATAATGGCCACCACCATAGTCTTCAATAATCCGTGCTCTTCGGAAAAGAATGGGATTGAACGGAGGTGTCGGGATCAATGTCATGAAGTTCCATGCACCGCGGTTCATCAACCCGAATGAGTTAGCCAATCGGGTTACAAACATTCCACCATTAATACGGGAGGTTTTGCGATCCTTGACCGCACCCTCCGAAAGGTATGAAGCTATACACCAAGGGATGTTGCAAAAGACGCCGGGTGTAATTATACTCCATAAATAGAAGACGTCAAGGTTGGAAACCTTGTCATCATCTTTTCTTTGATTGATGGTGGAGGATATAAGGCGGTGAATGAGGCGGTGAGTTGGGGATCGGATGCTCCCTTCCTGTGCAGACTTCGGGATGTAAACTTTATTTCCAATGGTATTCCACCAGCCCGTGCTTGTAACTCCATCGGGAAATGCCATATGTGCTTGTGCTAAAAAGGCCCGAAAGATGGGTGTTGAAACCAAGGGCTGATCTTAGATCCCTAGTCGGCAGGCAAGATCCACTACCCAGCATTGACGAAATTCTCCCCCGAGGCAGAAACTGAAGCTTGTTGGGTGAAAGACATCCACTCCCCCGGTGAAAGACACCGTGGAGAAAAACTCCAAACAACGCTCTAAATAGACCGACTCTTGTATACGGAAGACCCGGCTCCACCCGTCGCAGGTCATTGTTTCGCCTTCATGTTGGAACTCCTTTAAAAGGTAAGGAGCTAATTCCTCCTCATATCGAACACTTTGCAGCCACTCCCGATCAATCCTGTTTGGCACATAAACCTCCTTCTTCTTAATATCAGATAGCTTCTTCTTCCATTTCCTCATTGTTAAGGCGGACTCAATTTGCCGGAAGTTTAGCCATGGAAACTCCCCTTGGTTGCCACTTGAAGTTTGTCCCCTTCTGAACATGATTCCTGCAAAATAAATACACAAAACCCAGAAAACACAGAATATAATTAGAAAAAAAAATGTCTGCTGTCTGTAACTCGACTGGACTCGTCGAGTCCAGGCCCGACTCGGCGAGTCGCGCAACCTGCACGAGTCGGTCGACGGGTCACTACAAATTGGACCATAAAACCTGTAAATTCTTTCAAGGGTTTTGTCTCAACACTTAGTATTGATGGATTAAGGCCAAAATAGACATTCAAAACAACTTAATTCATGAAAAATCAAAAGCCTAGAAATTTAATACTTCTCAAAAACGGGTTTTTCATGCAATTACTACCATGGATAGCCTTATAATCATGCTCTTAACAGAAAATAGGAAGAAATTTGTTACCTTTTTGGATTGGGCTTGAGAAATTTGAAAGAACTTGAAGAAGAATGATGAATGCTTGAGAGAGAATGAAAATAGCGGCACCCGACGAGTGTGGTTTGTGAAAACTGATTCTTAGGGTTAAAACCCTACTTACCCAATGTAAAAGTAATTTCGAAATATTTTTTTTTTTCTGTAAATAATACCGACTCGTCGAGTCGTGGTCAGACTCGGCGAGTCCGGTCGCGAAGTCAATTCTTTTCTGAAATCCATGTGGACTCGTTGAGTCGTGGTCAGACTCGGCAAGTCACTAAAAAAATGCATAATTTTCAAAATTTTGTTATGTATTGTAAATCATTTCACCCCACACTTAGTTTATGCACACTCTCAAGCAGACATGCCTGATGATTTGGAAGATTAAGAATTAAAAAAAACGAAGGGAAAATAAATAAATAAAAAGAAAACTAAAACGTAAAAGAAAGCAAACTCTATATAACGGGTTGCCTCCCGCCAAGCGCTTCTTTTTGAGGAGTCATTAGCTAGACTCCTTCCCATCTACGTTTTGTCATCTTCGAGCATCGAGAACACACGCCTAACTTTTTGTGATTTGTACTTGGTCTTGTAAGCGTGGATCTTTTTCTTGTAAGCCCTTTTTAATGCAACCCTTTTTCTTTTTATTGCCTCATCTTCAGCTTCTTGGGTGATATGTGCATATTTAGTGTGTATTTAGTATAGTTTTTATTCATATATTAGCTAAATTATCGCATATTATGGACAAAAGGTACTTAAAAGTGTTAAATTATGTTTTTCAGTCCAAAGATGAAGCTCGGAAGCAAAAGGAAGCAAGAGAAGCAGTTAGGAGCTCGAGAGTGGAATGAAGAAGGAAAAACACTAAAAAAAGCTTATACTCGTCGAGTCAGATAGCTACTCGACGAGTCCGGTCGAGGAATCAGAAGGATAATGATTCGGAAGTCCAGATAGTTATCGCAATACGGGGAATGTGAGAGGGACTCGACGAGTCGATTCGTGTATTTAAAGATAACTCCACAGATCGAAAAAAAAGTTCTAGGACGATTCAGAAGTATCTTGCTACGATTGAGAAGCCTGAAAAACCCTAGAAGAAGACAAAGGAAGCTAGAATTCAATTCCGGAGAGTAATTAAGGCAAAATTTCATCATTCCATTTATTCTTTTGTTTATTCATCATGGCTAAGCAATTTGACTTTGATTGTTTGCGGTTATTTACTTTAATTATGAGCTAAAACCTTTAGACTTCTGTTTGGAGATACAAAGTTGACAATATGGTTTGATTGATTGGTAGGATTAATTCTAAGTTGGTGAATTTTTGTTATTTTAGCTTGCTAAAGAACCTTGTGTGTGAATAATAATTAATTTTCTGTTAATAGGAAGATAATTGATTAGAATGAACATCTATTGATTATTGTCCTCATATGGTATATTGTGACCACATAGTTATATGTCTAGGATTAATGAATATGAAACTAGAATTAATAAGAAAATTGAGTAAATTCATGTGCAAGCTTGTAAGATGACTATCAAACAAGAGGTTAATTAAAAAGACTAAATTAGTTAACTATTGCAAGTCTAACTTAACCCGAATAATTAATCTAGTAAATATAATTAAATTAGACAATTGGCCACTGTTTGAGTTAGTTTATTTGCTAAGGATTAGGGTAGTGAACACAATCTAATCACTTGAATCGGTAACCAACGAAAGAATTAATCCATTGCACTATTACCTTGAAAATCAACCATAGAGTTAACCAAGTTGAACTAAACAGAAGTTCCTTTCCAATTATTGAATCTAGTTAAATCGTTATTTTCTAGCTTTAAATTAGTAATAATTAGTAAGTTTCTAGTCTAGTAAAACTAGAGAACAACCCCTGCTTTTTAATTAACTTAGATTAAATTAGTTTTTAGTTTAATTTGCCGTTCCCTGTGTTCGATACCCTGCTTATTTAGCTATACCACAATTGATAGGTTCACTGCCTTTTGTGTGTTATTTGATAATTTAAAGTAGGTTTAAAACTAGTGGGTTTTACACACATCAAGTTTTTGGCGCCGTTGCATAAAATGAGCATAGTTCGGGGTGAGTGGGCGAATGTTTATGAGGATTGTGAGTATTTGGAGTATGGGGGGTTCTTTAGGAAAACTTTTAGACACAAATGCATGCGTTGCGGTCTTGGCATAATGGCTGGGTTAGATTGGAGTTGTTATACATAATTCTAATGTGTTAAAATTCAGTTTTGCTTGAGGGCAAGCAAAAGACAAGTGTGGGGTATTTTGATATGTGCATATTTAGTGTGTATTTAGTATAGTTTTTATTCATATATTAGCTAAATTATTGCATATTATGGACAAAAGGTACTTAAAAGTGTTAAATTATGTTTTTCAGTCCAAAGATGAAGCTCGGAAGCAAAAGGAAGCAAGAGAAGCAGTTAGGAGCTCGAGAGTGGAATGAAGAAGGAAAAACACTAAAAAAAGCTTATACTCGTCGAGTTAGATAGCTACTCGACGAGTCCGGTCGAGGAATCAGAAGGATAATGATTCGGAAGTCCAGATAGTTATCGCAATACGGGGAATGTGAGAGGGACTCGACGAGTCACAACTTGACTCGACGAGTCGATTCGTGTATTTAAAGAGAACTCCACAGATCGAAAAAAAAAGTTCTGGGACGATTCAGAAGTATCTTGCTACGATTGAGAAGCCTGAAAAACCCTAGAAGAAGACAAAGGAAGCTAGAATTCAATTCCGGAGAGTAATTAAGGCAAAATTTTATCATTCCATTTATTCTTTTGTTTATTCATCATGGCTAAGCAATTTGACTTTGATTGTTTGCTGTTATTTACTTTAATTATGAGCTAAAACCTTTAGACTTCTGTTTGGAGATACAAAGTTGACAATATGGTTTGATTGATTGGTAGGATTAATTCTAAGTTGGTGAATTTTTGTTATTTTAGCTTGCTAAAGAACCTTGTGTGTGAATAATAATTAATTTTCTGTTAATAGGAAGATAATTGATTAGAATGAACATCTATTGATTATTGTCCTCATATGATATATTGTGACCACATAGTTATATGTCTAGGATTAATGAATATGAAACTAGAATTAATAAGAAAATTGAGTAAATTCATGTGCAAGCTTGTAAGATGACTATCAAACAAGAGGTTAATTAAAAAGACTAAATTAGTTAACTATTGCAAGTCTAACTTAACCCGAATAATTAATCTAGTAAATATAATTAAATTAGACAATTGGCCACTGTTTGAGTTAGTTTATTTGCTAAGGATTAGGGTAGTGAACACAATCTAATCACTTGAATCGGTAACCAACGAAAGAATTAATCCATTGCACTATTACCTTGAAAATCAACCATAGAGTTAACCAAGTTGAACTAAACAGAAGTTCCTTTCCAATTATTGAATCAAGTTAAATCGTTATTTTCTAGCTTTAAATTAGTATTAATTAGTAAGTTTCTAGTCTTGTAAAACTAGAGAACAACCCCTGCTTTTTAATTAACTTAGATTAAATTAGTTTTTAGTTTAATTCGCCGTTCCCTGCGTTCGATACCCTGCTTATTTAGCTATACCACAATTGATAGGTTCACTGCCTTTTGTGTGTTATTTGATAATTAAACGTAGGTTTAAAACTAGTGGGTTATACACACATCATTGGGCTTCCCTTTTTCTCTTTTTCTTCTTTACCCCCTTCTTTTTCACCGTCTCATGAACCTCCTTCTCTTTAAATTTAATAACTTCATATTTCATAATGGTCCGTGCTCTAGGTTTAGTGGTGAATAGGTGATCAGCTTCCTCCCTCCTTTCCTTTATCTCTTCGTTCGTTCCAGTGCTTAACCCATCTTCCAGATGAACCGTATAAAGACATGCTACATCGGCGTATTGGACTCTCCTTTCCTTTCCTCTTTCTGCTGTTTGTTCTTCTAAAGAATCATGTATATTATTGAAATCCAAGGTATGTGAAGAACTAGTAACAAGCAGATCTAAGTCGGCCAAGTGTTTGCCCAAATCGACTGGACTCGTCGAGTCGGTACGAATTCCATAAAATCTTGGGTTTTTTCTGAGTGGGCTCCTTCCAGTAGCTTTTGTAATTCATCCAAGTCCTTGTTAACATCTCCTTATTCTTCAGAGTGTATCACAAACTTGCTTGGGTCTTCTTTCGTCAAACGTGATAGCTCTTGTTCTAATATCTCATCATCCAATTGGATCATTGAGACTTCATCAATCTTTTCCTCTTCTTGCTTGATTTCTGGAATAGCTTTAAACGTCACAGCCTCATCACCCACTCTCAATGTCAATGTAGACTCACTTATATCAATTAAAGCACACGCGGTGTTCAAGAAAGATCTCCCCAAAATAATTGGAATTTCGGGGTCTTCTTCCATATCAACAACCACGAAGTCTACTGGGAAAATAAACTTGTTAACTTTTATAAGGAGATCTTTACAAACGCCTTTTGGATGGATTGTCGTCTTGTCCGCCAAATGGATCTTCATATTCACCGGTTTTGGTTCTGGTAGATTCAACTTCTTATAGAATGACAAAGGCATCATATTGATGCTTGCCCCTGAGTCATCTAATGCTTGTGTGAAGACTTTATTACCAAATTGGCACGGAAGCACAATATTTCCTGGATCACCCTTCTTTTTAGGCAGTTCACTCATCAAGACTTCTGCAACTTCAGCCAAATCCTTCCTAGCAGCAAAAAGGCCCTTAAGCAAGTTGAAGTATTTAGGCGTTTGAAGTATTGTTTCCACAAATGGCACATTAACTTGTAAAGTGTTAACATGATTCATGAAGGTTCTGTATGCTTCAACTTTTTCTGCAGGCATGGCTTTGGTTGGGTATGGCAGTGGAGGCTTATAAGGTTTTGAAGAACTGATGGGTTTCTCAATTTTGCATGGACTCGTCGAGTCCATAGGAGTGACTCAGCGAGTCGGGTCGGGTTTGGCTGGCTCCGATTCTTCTACCTTTTCTTCCTTCTTCTTGGAGATCCTTAGTGCTTCTGTAAATTTTTCTTCACTGTTGGAGGTTATTACGCTCACGTTCTCCATTCTTGGATTGGGCTCGGTGTTGCTCGGAAGTTGACCCGGTCTTCTTTCATTCACTTGATGTGCAAGCTGTCCCAGCTATTTCTCAATGTTGAGAATGGAAGCTTGTTGATTCCTCAGCATGTTTCTGGTTTCCTGCATTGCTACATCGTGATCATTATGTCTTTTCTCGGACGCGGTTATGAACCTTGTGAGAATATCTTCTAAATTTGCCTTCTTTTCCGTCACCGGCTCTTCCTTTTGATAGAATCCCCTCTCCCTCTGTTTGTATTTCTCCTCCTTAGCCTTTTTATATTCTTCGTATGGGAGCTATTCCTTCTTCGGTTTCCTCCAGTCTTCATCGTATCTATCGCCACTGGAATAGAATACTTGAGCCTTTTTATTTCCATTCTCATCTCGATCACAATCCTTGGTAAGATGGGGTCCGCCACAATTTTCGCATCCTACCCTAATAGCATGGATCGTTTGATCCATTTTCGTCATTCTTCGGTCTAGGCTATCGAGTTTAGCTATTACCGCCGCCATGCCATCGTTCACCGAGTTTACTACTCCACGACTCACTTCATTCCTCGGATTGTGGTATTCTCTAGAATGCTTAGAGAATTCTTCAATTAGTTCCTTTATTTCCGGAGGTGGCTTTCGGGTGAGCGGGCCTTGTGAATCGAGTAGTTGCCTTGTGGTGACATTAACTCCATCATAAAAGATGGAGACCTCTTGTTGGCTATTAAGATCATGGTGTGGGCAATTTCTAAGTAGGCTCTTGTACCTTTCCCAAGCTTCATAAAGAGATTCTCCGGGTTGTTGCTCGAAGTTGGCAATGGCTTTCTTTAGCTTGGCTATCTTGGAAGGTGGGCAGAAATGGTCAATGAACTCTTCTTTCATCTTGGCCCATGTGGTGACCGATCCGGGAGGAAGTGATTTTAACCAATCTTTTGCAGTGCCTTTAAATGTGACAGGAAGCATGCGAAGAAGCTGGATCTCGCGAGGCACATTGGGTACATTGAAGTAATCTGCCACATCATTCACTTCGTCCAAGTGCTTGTAAGCGTCTTCATGATCCTTCCCGTAGAAAGGGATCTCTTTGAGTTGGGCGAGAATATGGCCTTTTAGTTCAAAAGTGGCGGTTGCGGGAATTGCGGGTTGCACAAGTCCCGGCCCGGTGTCATCACGCATCCTTTTCTTCCACTCCCCCATGGGGACTTCATCGATGTTAGCCATAGTGATAGCTAACTCTTCTTCGGAATCGGTTTCGTGCTCGGAAATATGCTCTTCTTCTTCCTCGGTCTCGTACTCGATATCTTCGTGAATTGGTTCTTCAATTGTTAACGAGGCACTGGATGCTCCTGATTTGCTGCCTTTCTTCTTGCTGAAAACGGATTTCAAGTTCTTTGAAGTTGCGGTTTCTCCTACGGCTTTTCCTTTGCTTCTCTTTAGTGCGGATTCCGGGTCTTCCAAAGGTGGTACTAGAGGTGTGTCCGATCCTCGGGTCATGAAAAACTGCAAACAAAACAAAAAAAAAAACAAAACAAAACGCGTAAAAAAGAACAAGAATTAAATCTGATTCAGCGTCGTACTCGCCGAGTCTGGGCGAATGCACTCGGCGAGTCCAAGTAAAAATCAGTTTTTTTTTTAACTAAAAAAACCAGAAATTAAACAGAAATTAACTTTGTGTAAGATGAATCTTACACAAAGGATCGATTGAATTAGAATTTTAATGCTAATTTTAGAACCGTTCCCCGGTAACGGTGCCAAAAACTTGATGTGTGTAAAACCCACTAGTTTTAAACCTACTTTTAATTATCAAATAACACACAAAAGGCAGTGAACCTATCAATTGTGGTATAGCTAAATAAGAAGGGTATCGAACACAGGGAACGGCAAATTAAACTAAAAACTAATTTAATCTAAATTAATTAAAAAGCAGGGGTTGTTCTCTAGTTTTGCAAGACTAGAAACTTACTAATTAATACTAATTTAAAGCTAGAAAATAACGATTTAACTAGATTCAATAATTGGAAAGGAACTTCTATTTAGTTCAACTTGGTTAACTCTATGGTTGATTTTCAAGGTAATAGTGCAATGGATTAATTCTTTCGTTGGTTACCGATTCAAGTGATTAGATTGTGTTCACTACCCTAATCCTTCGCAAATAAACTAACTCAAATAGTGGCAAATTGTCTAATTTAATTATATTTACTAGATTAATTATTCGGGTTAAGTTAGACTTGCAATAGTTAACTAATTTAGTCTTTTTAATTAACCTCTTGTTTGATAGTCATCTTACAAGCTTGCACATGAATTTACTCAATTTTCTTATTAATTCTAGTTTCATATTCATTAATCCTAAACATATAACTATGTGGTCACAATATATCATATGAGAACAATAATCAATAGATGTTCATTCTAATCAATTATCTTCCTATTAACAGAAAATTAATTATTACTCATACACAAGGTTCTTTAGCAAGCTAAAATAACAAAAATTCACCAACTTAGAATTAATCCTACCAATCAATCAAACCATATTGTCAACTTTGTATCCCCAAACAGAAGTCTAAAGGTTTTAGCTCATAATTAAAGTAAATAACAGCAAACAATCAAAGTCAAATTGATTAGCCATGATGAATAAACAAAAGAATAAATGGAATGATGAAATTTTGCCTTAATTACTCTCCGGAATTGAATTCTAGCTTCCTTTGTCTTCTTCTAGGGTTTTTCAGGCTTCTCAATCGTAGCAAGATACTTCTGAATCGTCCCAGAACTTTTTCCTCTCGATCTGTGGAGTTATCTTTAAATACACGAATCGACTCGTCGAGTCAAGTTGTGACTCGTCGAGTCCCTCTCACATTCCCCGTATTGCGATAACTATCTGGACTTCCGAATCATTATCCTTCTGATTCCTCGACCGGACTCGTCGAGTAGCTATCTGACTCGACGAGTATAAGCTTTTTTTAGTGTTTTTCCTTCTTCATTCCACTCTCGAGCTCCTAACTGCTTCTCTTGCTTCCTTTTGCTTCCGAGCTTCATCTTTGGACTGAAAAACATAATTTAACACTTTTAAGTACCTTTTGTCCATAATATGCGATAATTTAGCTAATATATGAATAAAAACTATACTAAATACACACTAAATATGCACATATCAAAGGGAAAAACCATCTTTGTTACAGAAATACATCCAGGTCTTGGTAGAAGACTACTTTTATACTAGTAGGAAATATGGGATTTTCTAGGGTTTTTACACTTATATCAAATGATTTATTCAAAGATTTACATGGAATTCATAACAGCTTTCCAAATCAGAGTAATGACACTTAAATACTTATGAATTCACCAACTTTATGCTGATCTACTCTCTTTCAAAATAACTTGTATTCTCAGGTCACCAATAGACAGGTACGATGACCAGGTTTTGAGAAGATGGAGCACAGACAAGTCTCGTCTTTTATTTTGATTACATATTTTGGTGTTTTACTACAATAAAAGAACACATACATATTAAAACTTTACTTTTAATGCAATGGATGATGTTGTTACTTGTTTACTACTTTGCACTGTTATGATACTTCAGATGACGTCCTCCACCCCTGAACGTTTCCGTCGTTCTTGGTTTTGGGGTGTGACAAAGTCCCTTGAAACAAAATTCTTTTGGACAAGGACCAAGTCACAATCTCATCTATATGAAAAGATAGACTTGCTTTAACTGTGGGACTCCATGTCACATTGCCATAAGTTAGTCATATCGTGTATGTGTTCCTTACTATGCACAAGGTTGGCAAAACGTGCCAATAGGGAGTTCTTTCAAAAGAAACCCTTCGAGGTCACGTTTAAACAATGGTGACTGGAACGCGAAAAAAGCCAATAATCAAACTTCCAAGGAAAAAAAGGGAATGTTAGCCAAGAAGCCAATTTCAAGAGATAGTCCAGTTAAACCAAGATCGGTTAGGTCAAAGACATCTCGGAGTTTGGTTTCAAGTTCTAAAGTGAGTGATAAGGCGTCCATCAAATCAAACAAGAAATGGATTAAACCCGACTACAGATGGGTACCAAAGGTTCATACTCCCAAGTCACCTAATGATTCTAACATTTCTTCATCTTCTGTGTGTGACAAACAGGATATGTCATGGGAGAGAGTACCTTGCATAGATGATAAAGGTCAACCAAGCTTCAAAATGGATTGGGTTCCAAAGACCAACTAATCCCGCACTCTGTGCTAGAGCAGTCATGGAGGAATATCATCATAATTCGGTTTGTTGATAGTGGTTGTTCCAAGCACATGATAGGAGACATATTGTAACTGCACAACATTCAGAACTTTAATTGAAAGTATGTGTCTTTTGCGGGAAAGAAGAAAGGATAGGATCACAAATGGGGATCGTACTTAACGGCTTGGAATTTTTTTGAGTTTGCTTACTTCATTCCAGAAATGAAACACAGTTTAGGCTGAACTTGTTAATGCATTTGCTTGTTGTTATCAAGTCATCTAGATGTGCCTTTAATTGCTGACTTACGGTTTGAATTCTTTCGATTCTCCTGAGTTTTATTCAAATGATTCGTTTCAAAGACAAATTTTTATTTTTGTTAGTTTAAATTTGCACATTTATTCATATCTCTTCCCCATGCACAAATTAAGGGGGAGAAATCAAAAAAAATTTTAAAAAAAATCCAAAAATATGTCTTCTTTCGTAAGTGTTTTTGGGAAGTGATATAAAGTTTAGTGATAAAGGGCAAGTTGAATTGCTTGACAACTTTGATCCCAAAAGTTTCTGTTTTGTACATTTTGTATCTTATTTTTTTTTTTTGGTAAATTTGTTCATATTTTTCCTCTATGCACAAATTTAGGGGGAGAATTAAAAAAGATCAAGCAAAAATCATAAAATTTCAAAAATACAAAAATATGTTTTATTTCTTTTTCAAAAAAAATCAAAAAATCAAAAAATCAAAAAAAAAACATTGTTTTGAGCGTACTTTAATTTTTATTTTTATTCTTAGTTGCTTTATTTGTGTGCTAATTTTAGTTTTATTTTGTTTTTACCTCATAATTACTTTTGTCTTGAAAAGTGAATTTAGAAGAAAATGAGACTCAAGGAGACTGTATCGAAATATTCTGAGGAAGGAGAAGAAACTTTAAAAAGGAATTGATGGAACATTCAAATGCGAGTGATAGACTCTTCCATATTGAGACATATATCAGTCTTAATAGGAGTCTTCGCATCAAATGTTAATGATTAAAGGTCATTTTCACCATGGCTAATGTGAAACACCCAACCATTCTTTACCCATATCTAAACTTTCTCCATTAAATCATTTCCACGTACCGGTACCCCTTGATTTTCGAGTATAAAACAACTTGGTTGATGGTTACCAAAAATTTTGTGTTTATTATCTTAGAAGTCATTGTCACCATAAATCAAAGTGAAACCCAAAATCCGAATCCATTTATTTTTGAATTGACGGTGAACATTTTAACGTTCTAGATATTTTCACCCATCAATTGGAGGATAATGGTTCATACCTGGTGTGACATTGTACAAAATGTCAGTTAGGCAGTTTCTTTATAAAAATTGTCGTATTTAAGGAATTGAAAGCCTAGAACAATACAAATTGTCAAATTGGTATTGTCAGCCTTCTTTACCTAAGAACTGTCACGACACTAGGGCGATTCACCCAACAGGGAAACAGATAACGTTGAACGTCTCGCCAAGGGCCAAGTTAACTTGTTAACTTGAAAAACTGTATTGAGATCTTTGATCTAGGATATACAGGGGCTAACATCAAAAAGGACATGAGTTGTTCTCTGATACTCAACAAATCGCAGTGTGTTCCTCTGTGTTCACAGAGATACTGCAAGTAGTCCCCTTCTGAGCTAAGGTTGGGTCCTTGAACAATTGTGGTGAAAAGGTCTTTATGATTATGTGATCCAGAGGGACTTTTTAATCATTTGTTACTTTTCAAGGAGTAACAATGATCGTTAAAGAATATTCATTCAAAGGAACTAGAAGTGAAGATTATCTTTCAACATTCAATTTTTCAACCCCAGAAGCAAGGTGAAGTTGTACTTGAAGTTATGTGACAAATTGCATTGAAGCCTCCTCAATCAATTTGTTGTTATCTATAAACCTGTTGAAGTGATCCAAAAGAATTGGTCTCTCTATTATCTTCTCTAAAGTGTTTCAAGGCTGAAAGTGCTTATTTTCAAGTACCTTTACAAGAAGCCTCTACACCCAATGTGCGTTCAAAGTCAAATTCTTAGAAAGAAGTCTAATTATTCAGGATAAAGTCATTCATAGAGACATTCATATTTTCATCTTGAAGTTGTGAAGAAATCAAAGATTAGAGATGAAAACCAAAGATCAAGGAAGACTGAAAAGAAAAGAAAGCAATAAACCAAGGGGAGATTGTTAGGACTAAATTATGGTTTATTCTATGTGAAAAAGAAAGCTATAAGCCAAAGGGGAGATTGTTAGGTCATAAATTGTGGTTTATACTCTGCTTTTCATAAGCTATTAGAGTTCTCGGTCTAGGACCGAAAAGACTATATTTTGTTGTTCTTTGGACCAAAATCACATGTGATTTTGGTTAGGCTTTATATTGTTTTATTTGGGTTTTGGGTTTAGGCTTTGTTATTAGGTCTAGGGATAAATACCTAGAAGTGAGTAGGGGATGTTATAAAGGCTGCCATATTGCTTAGAACACGTTTTTAGAGAGAACCAAGAGAAAAAAGTGTGTAATCAACATCTTATGTACCCGACTATTGATTGATAATAGTGTGCATTGAAGATTAATTATCTTGTTCTTATTCTATACTTGATCTTGAATCATTCGCTTGAATGGGATTCCGCACCATCAAAGTGAATCTGATTGATTTGTTGGAGAATTCAGGACTTACAATAACCAAACGATCAAGCATCGGCCTGTATAACCAATTCATCAAATCCATAAATATCGCAAGCGTATTGGTGAGCCCGAATGGCATCACCACGAACTCTTAATTCCCATAATGAGTCTAGAACGCGGTCTTCTCCAAGCCCTCCTCCCTCACCCTGACTTGATGGTACCCAGACCTCAGATCAATCTTGGAGAACCAAGATGCTCCCTAAAACTAATCGAAGAGATCATCAATCTGTGAAAGGAGATAACGGTTCTTCATCGTTAACTTGTTCAACTCTCGGTAATTAGTGCACATCCGGTGTGAACCATCCTTCTTCTTTACGAATAAAATCGGTGCTCCCCACTGGGAACTACTCAGACTGATAAACTACTTACCTAACAGCTCCTGCAGCTGAGATGACAACTCCTGCATCTCAAATGGTGCCAATCGATACAACGCCCTGGAAATCGGGGCCGCACCTAACACGAGATCAATCATGAACTCGACCTGCCTCACAGGAGGCACACCGGGTAACTCCTTCGGAAATACATCAGTGAACTCTCTGACAACTAGAACATCAGCAACCGACGCCTTATCCCCAACCCGTGTATCCACTATGTAAGATAAATAACCTGCACACCTGTGCTGAATATACTGTCGATCCCTGGCTGCCGAACAAAACCCTGAACCCATCCTGGTTCCCTCTCCGTAAATAACCAGTTCTCCCCCACTTGGGGTTCGCACCACCACATGATGACCCTCGCATTCAATCATGGCACCGAAACGGATCAACCAATCCATACCTACAATCACACAGACATCCCTCATGGTAATAGGAATCAAATCGATCAGAAAGTATACCTCGAAGATCTCTAGAATGCAAACGTGATAAAGCAAAGAAGCAGAAAAGCCATGTTCGTTGGCGATAGAAACTCGCAACGGACACTCCAACTCCCCTATGGGAAAAGCAAACTCCCAACTAAAATAACGAGAAACAAAGGACCGACTCGCACCCGTGTCAAACGATACAAGAGTAGGCAAGGAGTTCACTAAGAATGTACCTAAAAGTGGTACAAACATATGAGCATAAAATAAACATAATCAATAAGATAAGGGACAGAAACATACCATTCACAAAATCTGGTGCTGCCCTTGCCTCCTCGGCAGTAAGCTAGAAAGCGCGACCTCAATCCCTCGAGGGCTCCGCTCTGCCATGACTACCGTCAGTGATCCTCAAAGTAGCTGGCGCAGGGGATTACGCCGACTTGGCGACGAGCAACGGATATTTGACCTTCACCTAGCCAACCTGATCACAATGATAGCAAATCCTAATACTCTAAAATGGGGCTGAATGGCTACAATCCCTCGCATAATTCCCCTCCTTTCCATAATTGTGGCACACACTTCTAGATCGACATGCTCCGACATGAACCTTTTTGCACTTCCTACAAGCGCGGCCTTGCTGACCTCCAGACCTAGAATCAGCGGCTTTGAACCTCTTTGGTGTCGGATGTGACTGTGTCGGGGCCTGCCTCTGCTCTCCCAATTGAAGCTCTATCTCAAGCTCACACCACCTAGCGGCCTCCTGCAACTCCAACAAAGTATCACACCGCTTAGTAGAAACAAATTTCCTGATATCCGTCTTGAGAATGCTCAGATAATGGGTCATCTAAGCTTTCTCTAAAGCAAACTTAGGGCAAAACATAGCCCTCTCCGTAAACATCTGGGAGATCTACATCACCGACTCTGATCCCTGCCTTAGGTCTAAAAACTCCTAAGCTAACCTCTCTCGCTCGACCCTCGGAACGTAGCGAGCATGAAACATCTGCATGAACTAATCCCAAGATATCTCAGCCCTCTTCTTAGTAGAATACGATCGTGTAACAAGTCTCCACTAATCCTTAGCTCCGGAACTCAAAAGGTTCAAAGCGCACCTGACCTTCTGGTCAGCAGGGCATGAACAAGTGAAGAAACATCCCTCCATATCAGATAGCCACATCATGGCCACGATCAGGTCCTAAACTCCATCGAAATTTAGGGGCTTCATATTATCGAAGTCCCGATACTGAAAGACCCGCCCTGTACCAACACCTGTAGCCGCCACGGCTATTGATGCTGCAGTAGCAGCCGTCTCAGCAATGACTGTTTAGCGATCATCAAAGAACTCCATCATCGTGGTCTTGATAGACCCAAACATCTCTGGAATCTGACCCTGGAAAATAGCAACCACCTCCTCACAGATAATCTCCCTAACGCGGTCCTCTGACAATGTTGGCCCACCCTGACTGCCAGCTCCTGATCCCGACCCGGATCTGATCTCAACTCGTCTTGTAGTCACCATACTGAAAATACACTAGGAATATATCAGATAATCCACATATCATAACGAGGAACCAACTTCCAACGAAGCCCTAGGGGTTGTGACTTCCTTGCTATGCGTATGGGTCCTATGCTTTCAGTAGTACGGGACCATACTACTTTCCACACCTACCCGTATTTTTCTCAAGGGTCATCATAACGCCCTAACAATACTCATAAGCATAGTCGAACACTCAATCCTCACTCCCTAGAGGAAGGATAAACATCTTATGACTGGTCGGCTGACCCCACATGACTCATCCATGAAACTTCCACCAACCCTGCAGCACTCGTGTATGCTAGCGATACATAACACTGGACCCTATAGACATTCAAATATATGATCCTACCCTAAGCCCTTCATCAAATAAGAACAGGAAATTAGGCCAAACCAGACATTCTCAGGCTATAAGATCTTAGTTATATATAACCATGACGCATACACTAAGCAACTACAGTAATGATGTCAATTACATAAAAGAAAGGTCCTAGGCTATCAGGCATCATATAATAAGGAAATTCTATCATACAATTCCTGAAGATCCCTAGCCTATCACTAGCATGTTGTTCTAACATATCACAATATCAAAAAACAATATGGTATTTTAGGGTCTACTTAATGGCTCTGACTAATCATACACATCGCATCCTCTTTGAGTATTTTTTGAAAACCATTTAAAAATATTTTCCTTAGTTTGAGACTGGATTCACGCGAGTGTTCCTCCAATTCACTCAAACCAAGGCTCTGATACCAACTTGTAACATTCGAAAATTCTTGAAAATTTTAAACTTTTTAAATACGAAAACATCATTTATTACAATTTGTTTTCAAAGTAAGTTTCACATCAGAGTTTTCCCATAAATCATAACAAAAAACACAAGGAGGTGCACGATACTTTCGGGCCCTGGTAGCATAACAAAAGGCTGATCTAACCCTGGTACCCTCTCCATAAATAATCAGTTCTCCTCAACTTGGGGTTTGAACTACTACATGCTGACCCTCACAGTCAATCATCACACCAAACCTCCTCAACTAGTCCATCCCTACAATCACATACATATCCCCCATAGAAATTGAGATCAGATCAATCAGGTAAGACACCTCAAAAATCTCCAAAATGCAACCCTGAAAAACGCTTGACATTGAAGGACTGAGACACAAAGGACCGACTCGCACCTGAGTCAAAAATTACAAGAGTTGGCAAGGAATTCACTAAGAAGGTACCTATCAGAATCATAAACATAAGCATGCCATAAAAAATTTGACAGAATAATAAATGAAAACATACTGGTAACGATGTCTGGCACCACCCTGTCCTCCTCAGCTATGAGCTGGAACGCACAACCTAGATCCCTTGGGGGGCCCCACCCTGCCTTGGTGTCTATCTGTGATCCTCAAAGTATCCGGTGTTGGAGCATGCACCAGTCTCACTGCGAGCAAGGGGCAGTTGGCCTTCACATACCCAACCTGATCACATTGATAGAAAATCCTGATGCTCGGTACTGTGGCCTGCTGACAAAAGTCCCTAACAATATGTCCCTCCTTGCCACATTTGTGGCACCCCGAAGAAAACTGATAAAAACACTCATGAACCTTGCCATAGTTGCCACAAGTGTGGCCCCTCTAACCTCCTAATCGTGAATCAGCAGGCTTAAACTACTTTTTTTTGTAGGTTGGGACTTAATCGGAGCTTATTGTTGCTCCCTCGTCAAGTCTCAATCTCAATCTCTTGCCTCCTTGTAGCATCCTGAAGTTTAGCAAGGGTACTGTATGGTTGGGTGGACACAAAATCCAGAATATTGGTCTTGTGTATGCTCATGTATCGTGACATTCGATCCTGCTCTGATGAAGCATACTTAGGATAGAAAAGACCCCTCTCAGTAAACAACTTGGTGATCTCCATCACTGTGTCTGTTGTCTGTCTCAAAGAGAGATACTCCTGAGCCAACCTCTCTCTCTCTCTCTCTGTCTCACTCTCTCTCTATTTCTCTCTCCACCAAGGGAACATACATATTGCAGAACATTTCATAAAACTACTCCCAAGTCACTGCAACCTTCTTCGTAGGAGAATACGTACCAGTCACTAACCTTCACTAATCCTTCGCACCTAACAAAAGAAGGTTCAAGGCGCACTTAACCATTTGGTCATCAGGGCACGAACATATGAAGAAACAACCCTCCACATCAAACAACCACCTCATCACTACAATTGGGACCTTGACCCCATCAAACTCTGGTGGCTTCGTGCTGCTAAAGTCCCAATACTGGAATGATCTCCCCCTCCCCTATCAATCCATGTTGTAGTAACACTTACAGTAGCTGCAGAAGCAGCCTAAGCCATAGCGGCATACCGCTCATCGAAAAACTCAATCATAGTGGTCTTAATAGACCCACAAACCTCAGGGATGGCACCCCGGATAGTAGCAGCTACCTCAGTAGCGATCAACTCCTGGATGTCATTATTTGTGAATCCTGGCCTATCCTAGCCACCAGCTGCACAACCAGATCCTCTCGTGAACACCATAATGAAAATGAACCAAAATATATTAGAATTGCCCAAATTCATACTATTACAATCATCACAAAGAGACTAAACCATTGGGTTTGTGACTTCCTGGCTATGCGTACGGGTCCTATGCTTTTAGTAGTACGGACCCATACTTCCTTCGACACGTACCCATATTCGTCTCAATAAATCATCACCAACTACCAGAAAACAAACCCACAACTAGGATACACATACATCCTATACTCACTCTCTCGAGAGTGGCTAATCATTCCTCATGTGGCTGGCTGCTCACATACTCACTCATGAAACTTCCAGCAACCCTATAGCTGCTCGTGTATAATCATACATAACGTTGGATTCCATATATAGAAAAATGCTTTATTCTACCCTAAGCCCACAACCAAACAAGGAATAGGAAATACAACTAAATCAAACATTCTTAAGCTATAGAATCTTAGTTATGTACAACTATGATGCACACACTAAGCAACTATAGTAATGATGTCAATTCCATCTAGCATACAAGAGATTCTCCTATGCTATCAAGCATCATAACTCAAGCATTATAACATGCAATTCCTGAAATTCTTAGCCTATAAACTAACATGCAGTTCTATCAGAATCATCATAAACAAATAATAGTGTGGGTATCTTGGGATAAACTTTCTTGCTCTGGATGATCGTAGACATCTCATCATTCTCAGTCATTCTTGTAAACAATTTGAAAATAATTTAAAAAAAAAACAATTTTATAATTTGTTTCGAAAACTTTTACAGATCTATAGTTTGAGTCTGGATTCACACGAATGCTCATCCAATTCTCTCAAATCAGAACTCTAATACCAACTTGTAATGTACCAAAAATCACAATAAAAATTTACATTTTTAATTAAAGTAAAATCATTTCTTCCAACCAAAACCCAAGTCATAAGAAATCAATGTCAAGTACAAATATTGGAAAATCAATGTATCATAATATCTCCAAAAGATGTCGCTGAAGGATGTGTATGATCATGCCTTATCTATCCCCAATCATTTGAAGTGCCTAAAACATAACACTTAAATCATAAGCCAAAGCTTAGTAAGTTCCCCAAAATACCACCACACGAACATATAACAACATGCATAGTGGGACCATAGCCATCATGATGGATTACCCATAAACCCACATCATGAGTATGGCATGCCTTCCTAGTCAAAATCTCATGTCTGGATTGCTCCCAAGCCCACAACATAAGTTTGGCTTGCAATTCTGGCCCACAACTTATGTCTGGCTTGCTCCCAGGTTTGTTGGCTTCCGCACAGATCAATATTACCTCAACCCAACCGCACTATGTCGACATATGCCATAGATAAACATATAACTAGCAAAAAGTTAATCATATAGATCTAATAGATCAATACCGCATGGAAACATCCTATATACTAGGATACATAGTCGAATGGGTCGGCATTGGTGCATTCGAGCCACAAGTACAGTGAGAAAACTCACCTCACAATCTGAAAATATAATAGAAAAGAATTTTGCTTCAAGTGTCCAGTCTACAAGTCATATATACAACAAACAGTGACCTAAAATCAAACTACAGCTCAAAATACCCAAAATACACCTAAGTAAAATTTGGTTAAAAGTCAGATCAAAGGTTAAAAGTCAAAAAGTCAATAAAGTCAACTTAGACTAAGTATGCTCAACATACTCATCCACTACACTCAGCATGGTGCACTCTTGGCCGGATTACAGGGTCTCGACCAGGTACACACAACATACCATCAGGTACGCCCAGCGCACTCAACTAACATCCTTTTTCTATATTAAGTGCTTAATCTATTAAGACACCACGTCTAAAAGTTAGATCTAGTTCCAAATAACATTCTAATTCATAAGGTTTACAACTTTATGACGTTCCAAGGCTATAAAGGGCCCAATAACTAAACCCTAACTTAATATACAAACCAAAACCTCATATCTCATGCATGAAGAAAGGAAATGGACCAAGATTACATTTTTATGGTTCTAAGCACCTAAAAATGTCTGGAAGGACAACCCTTATAGGTTAGAGTAAGCCATACTGATGAACAGCAAGATTATTGGACTAAAAAGCATAAACACCTATGAACTAGTAAGATCTAAAGCAAATACACATCATGATCCGAGCTTTATACCTCCACATGATGCTTAAGGGTGAGATACTTCTAGATCCAAGATGCTTTGATCTTCCAAGATGATTCCACAATCTTCTCCATCGTTTAAGGAGATGGAGGCTGATTAATGAAGGAGTCTCAAGGAGTTAAGGAGGTTCAAATAATGCTCAAACCCTAAACATTGGGGTTTCCTCACTAGTCACGTGCACCATATGTACCAAGGAGTACAACCAAAATACTCTATTGAATCTGCATCCCACTTTGAGGAGCTACACCAAGCGTACACCCCAAGTACACACGGTGTAAGGACCCAAAATGCAACAAATATTCACTTAGGGTTAAAAATGGAAATTTACCTTAATCGGGGTGTTTCAGTATTAAATTTTAGATCTTGAAAGATTGTGGTATTTTTATGGATAGAGTTGGAAACTTTATCCCTCTATACATCTTGTTGATTCAGATCTAAAAGTGAGAGACTTGGACTTAATGGATTAAGTTGAGAAAGATGCATTTTTGTGTCCCTTTGAGACTTAAAGTCTAGATCTTGGTGTTTGGACCATCCTAATGGATAAAGTTGGAAATTTTATCCATTATGAGGTTATTAAGAATCAGATCTGATGTATTTAGCTTTGGTCCTTATAAATTAAGATATTTTTGAAGAAAATCTCATCAGACTAATGACCATAGCATGAATATGGAATGCTCATGGCGTGGTGGTGAGTATATTCGCGACTATTTTGCTTGGATTCTACTATGTCTTGGTGACATGTCTGCCACGATGTGGCTGTATATTTTGATCGAGACTGGATCGAGTGGCCATGACGTGGCCATGGGATAGCCAAAACATGGGCTTGAGTTAGGGTTGACTTTGATAGTTGATTTTTTGACTTGTTGATTTTAAGTCAACCTTGGTTAGTTGTAACACCCGTTTTCAAGGAGAGATCGATCTAGGGATTTATGGATTTAAAAGCTTGATTTCTGGAGAAAAATAGGTGTCACGACATGACAGAGTAAAGTGAGAAACGCGTATTAAATCAGTTCTCATGACGTGACATATAGGTGGTCATGACATGAAAAAGGTTTCGGCCTAATCACATGTTCTTTTAGGGATTCCTTCCTGTTTAAGCCCCATTATCTCGAATATAGGGTTCATTATCATCCTTCATCACCCTCAAACCTCAAAAAAACCTAACCCTAATTTCCTTGGTGGTTCTTGGCCTTTTTCGTGCATTTGGTAGCTTGAGGAAGGAGAAGGAAAAAAGAGAAAGGGTGCTCTAGTTATGGATCTAGCAATGAAACATCACCATCATTATCTTGTGCTTATTCTGGACTTTTGTATGTGTCCAAGATCTAAAATTTATTGCTTAGTGTTGCTAGATCTAGGTTTTTGTCCCATTTTCTTTGCTTTTGAGAAAGCTTGAATGGAATGCATTCATAAAGTTGGAAACTTATGGATTCTAAGGGTCCCTTGAGTATCAAAAGGTTTTGATCCAGAATTCAGTTGAATATTTGATCCACGCATGTGAGTTTTTGTGTTATTTCTTCATTTTAGACCTAAAATGGATTAAGGACATGCATGAAGCATGCATGTCCATAAAGTAATCATTTTTATGGACCTTTGGAGTCTCATTAAGCTTCTAGAAAAGTAAGAGTTGAATACCTAATTGATTACGGAATCAAATCCTTGGATTGTTACTTCAGACTACATTCACGATGTGACACTAAGGGTGTCACGACGTGACCATGAAAAGAACCCATGTCTTTTGGGTTCATGACATGACATAGAAATGTTCACCCCATGAAGTTTTACTCAATGGCTTTTTCGTAATCGAGTTCGCTGAGTTAAAGTGAGTTGAGTTGGAATCTGATCGAGTGTGCTCTCACGACATGACCAAGAGTTGGTCACGATGTGAGGATCGTTGGTTGGCATTGATGGTAATTGACTTTTACTTTAACCGTTGACTTGTTGAACTAGGTTGACTTTTGGTCAAAATGGTTGGATTTAGTGTATAGACTAAGGTTGGACTGTGTATGTTTTAATAGGAGTATTGTAGCATCTGTTCTAGGGCTGCGGGTAGTGATTTAGTTGATTTTGTGAGTCGGGTGAGTTTTCTTACTATATTATGTATGATGTTAGTTGTCTTTGTGACTCTTGCTTTGTATGTTGGGTTGGACCCATTGGCATGCATGATTGGGTTGGGCCCATTGATAAGTTGGTTTGGGCCCATTAGTCTGTTGTGTTGGGCCCATTGGTATGTTGGGTTGGGCCCACTATTATGAAGGGTTGGGCCTGTTATTATAGACTAGGCCCAATGTGCGGGTTGGTCTCGATGATATGTATTGTACGTGGTATTTTGGGGAACTCGCTAAGTTTTGTGCTTACGGTTTATGGTGAAAACATTTTTCAGGTACTTCCAGTTCTAGAGGGAAGGGCCGGACTTGACTATACTGCATCCCCCAATGGCTTTTTCCGCATCGATTACTTTTAATATAATCTGATTTTTTAATATAAAATTGATATTTATTGGATTTGGAACTAATGTTTGTATGACTATATGTTTCAAAATGAAAATTTTTATTAATAGTTTTGGGACGTTATAGTAGCATTCAGTATTTGGCTAAGGACTAGTCTTGGTTTGGCTTTAGGTAGCTTGCATTGGCTATTTTGTTGTTGAGGTAGATGTTGAGCTTCTATTGATTAGTTTAGGTGAGTCTCTTCACTATACTTATGGGTTGAAGGCACCAATACTGGTCCGCTGGATTGTGTTATGTAGGATGCTAATTGTCTTTATGACTCTTGCGTATATGTTTGGGTTGAAATATACCCTAGGGTTGGGCCCACTATTATATGTTTGGGTTGAAATATACCCTAGGGTTGGGCCTATTGATATGTATTGGGTTGACATATACCCTAGGGTTGGGCCCACTGATGTGTATTGGGTTGAAACATACCCTAGGGTTGGGCCTATTGATATGTATTGGGTTAAAATATACCCTAGGGTTGGGCCCACTGATGTGTATTGGGTTGAAACATACCATAGGGCTGGGCCTACTGATTTGTATGGTATGTCGTATTTTCAGGGAACGCACTAAGCTTTGTGCTTAGGGTTTATGTTAAAAATGTTTTCAGTTACTTTTGCTTTGAAAAGGAAGGGCCCGACTAGATCGCACTTTATCTCCTTGAGATTTATTCCCCATTGATTGTTTATGATTTTACTATGATGTTTTTAATATACTTTTATTCTGACTTTCTTTTGGAATAATGAATGAATGGTTTTGATTTATTTAAAATGAATTTTTTTATACTTGGTATTTTTGGTACATTACATTAGCTTTGCCATGTTTCAGTTTATTAGGCATTCTCTTTATGATTTCCACATGTTAGTTTATTCTGCACCCGTAATATACATCCTATCATCCATTAAATAAGGTCAACTGTAAATAAGGTAATTCCATAACCAATAATCCATTAAATAAGGTATTTCGAAGAGGTAAAGGTTGTCCACTAATAATCTGATATTTCATATGGATAGTTACATTCAAAATTAAATATTCCAACAATCACATACTTATTTAATGTGATAAATATAATATCTCCGAATATTAATAATATTTTGGACGAGTTGCATATAATTAAATCTGGAAATATATACCTGTATACATGACACCAACCTTTCCAGCTTTGTCATTCATCTTCTTCTTGTTTCTATTCCATCTACTTCATACAAGTTCAACACAAGTATGTTCGTTTGATTATTGGCAGTTGTTTACCTATAAGTTTGTAAGCAAAATGACTAATTCAAGGAACTTATCTCTTCTCAACTCACGTTTGCTGGAGAGAACTTGCAGGTTTAAACTTTTATTTTTTTCATTTTGTGTAATTTGTTCTAGGATCTTACACAAAAATGAGATGTTCTATGAAAACTTTCAATTTTCTAGGACCATATACGAGATTGATTATTTTTATGATTTTGTTTATTTAATCAATCAAAATTTTGAAATGTCTAATATGTTTCTCGATTATCTTCTTGCACCCCCTCTTGCAGATTTGTGTAAACCGTAATTACATATGCTCTTTGCTTTCAAGCAAAATCACACCAAAACCAGCACCATGGAAGGTTTGTATAAGCCGAATGGGATTTTAAAATTGTCTCATAAAAGATTGACCCATTACATGGAATATTGGTTCAAAAGCATTGAGTTATCTTTTTATTATAAAGGTATGTATCAGATCTATGTTATATCATGGTTTCTATGATTGATTTCATATACTTTTGGGGAGAGCCTAAATGTTGCTTTTACTGCCCCTTACAGTCTAATACTTTTGCATTTACTACTGATCTTGTTTTTATTGACCTACAATTTCCATTTTACTACAGATAATACATAACATCCTTTAACTTGATTGCCTATTACTATGAAGTTAATTTTTTGATTACTTTGTCTATGAAGATGAGGTTGGAAGAGTATGTCAAGGATTATGTAATAGATCTCCTAAAATCATAATTTTGTTGCAAATCTTTAGTTCCTTTACCCTAATTATGTTCTTGACACATTAATATTGCTCCCATAAAATATAAGGCATATTATGTTCATTAGGATAGAATAGGATTTTTTATTTAGGAATAGATTTCAATTGTTCATTTAGGAATATAAAAAACATTTCTCAGTTATTTGAGTTTAGATTTGGGTAGTTGAAATTCGATATCAAGGAAAATCGACATCAAAGGATTCGTTATTTGATATCAAATGGCAAGTGAAGGTTTGAAGATGGTTTAGGATAACAAAAGTTTGAGGTTATAACGAATTGGAGTTAAAATAGAAAGTTTAAAATGAGTTTTTGGTTTTTGATGGGAAGGTTTCCAAATCTTTGAGATGTCGAATGATTGAAGGGCTGGTCGCAAATGAAGTGATGTCAATTTTGGAATCGAAATCGGAATCGCAAGCAACTGGAATGAGTTGTTAGGAAATTTTCGAATCAAATGGGTTTGGTGATCGATTACGTTTTTGAGATTAATGTTGATAAGATGGTCCTTGATAGATGGTAGAACTGCCTTCTATGAATTCAATTTCGATGGACATTAATTTTGAAAGTGAGGATTTTCGATTTTGATTTTTGTCACTTGACTGGATTTTCGAATATGGAGAATGCAAATTCGAATGCTGTATGTGTGTTTGTTCGACTAGTTTGATAATTGAGTTAAGCATCATAATTTCGACTGATGGATGATGGTAATATTCATTCGAGTTTGGAACAAATTGGAAGAGAACGTAATTCGAATCAAGTTAAAACCTACATTGTCGACTGATGTTGATGATTCGATTCGAGTTAAGAATGCTCTTGCTTGGAGTCGAACTCTTATCCGACCAATGTTCTTATTCGATATGTATACTATGTCCAGAACAAATTGGGAAAGGTTAGTTTTTAACTCGACTTTGAAAGTAGATGGGTTAAGTCGAACGGGATTTTAGGATGAAGAGTCAAAAGTCACGTGAATCGAACCGATAGGCTTACTTTCGAAGGTATTGATTGTTGCTTGGAGTCGAATTCGACCTATGACTTATGATAACATCTGTTTGCATCTGGGTTACAATTGGGAAGAAGAAGGCAGAATTTTCGATTTGAGTCCTTAAACTTTTAACAAGTTGACATAAAATAACCAGTTTCGACTTGGGGGAAAAATTATGTAAAATGGGAAAATATTTCGAATGTGGTCCTTGCAGTTTATGCGAATTGAAACTTTATCCCCAGTTTTGAATTTCAGGTAAAGTTTCGCATTTGAAGCTGAATTATCGCAACAGGTCCCTCCAAAAGTTGCAAAATTGACAGTTTTAACCTAGCTTTCAAATTTCTTGCAATTCTCACCCAAAAGTTGAATTTTGAATATTTTTCTCGACTTTTCGTGATTGTTTTTTGTGCAAGATTTTCGTGGTTGCATTTTTTTCACAAATTGAGGGGGAGTTTAGTCATGTTTATTCCTCAAGCGCTTCTCATCCTTTGTGGATTTTATAATCATTTGTTGATTATAAAAAAGGGGAGAATGTAGAAATGGATATTTGAAGCTTATCGGGTATTCCTTTTCAAATCGGATTTGAAGACCGATGTTACTTCGAGGAGGAGTTGGTCTTGATCTCTTGGAGCTCGTTTGGAAATTGAAGCCAAGACATCCAATCCTAACTTTGAGGATGTGAATGTTAGAGTGTAAAGTTATCCTTGGATGTGACTTACCCTCTTGTGATGTGTAATGGGTTTAGCTTTTCCTATAAATAGGAAGTGAGTGGCTCCTATTTTATGTAAGACCCACTTTGGAGAGATTGGACTAGGGAGAGAGTTATTGCAAGACCTACTTTGTATTAGTTTATTAGATCTAATGAGAGCTTAAACATATTTTATTTATTCTTTATGTTTTTTATGATTGATTGATTCACCTTGATCTCTACTATTCCTCCAATGTCATCAAAATGGGGCCACTACAATATAGTAGAGTTTTCATAATTTTGGATGATTTCCTTTTCTGTTCTTATTTTCATTTTTATTTATCATTATCTTTTTCTTTTTAGAGAAAGTTTCTTATGAAAATTATGTTTGTTTTGGTAGAGCACATAGGTATTACGAATAAATATCAAGTTGTTCATTGTTTCTAAATATTAGGTAATTTTGTAATTGTTGATGCATATTAAATGATTTCTTGATTTGTATATTGAACGACTTTTATTATTTGACCATTTCTTTAACCTGTAATCTGTAAATTGGTAATCGTAAGTTTGAATCTTTATTGATGCTTAACCTTCAAATATGATTCTTTGACCTTGAATCTGTATGAACATGATGTTTATGTAAATTACAGCTACAACATCAATTAGAAATAAGATTTTACTATTTAGCCATAATAGTCTTTGTCTTCTTCTTTTTTTCATTAATTCACAAATAAAAACTGCCTCGTATATCTTGAAAAATAATTTTACATATTTATTTGAATCAACGATTGTATTTTTATTTAAATAAAAAACAAAAATCGATTAATAATTTATTTAAAATAACTAATTAATAATTATGAGTTTTTATTATAAAAATTTAATTATTTTTGTAAATATGGTTCTAATGGGATATAAAGTAGTGTGTGTGTGTATATATATATATATATATATATATATATATATATATATATATATATATATATTGATGTGTGTAAAACCAACTAGTTTTAATCCTACTAACTTAGACACAAAATAAACACACGAAAGGCAGTGTACCTATCGATTAGTAATATAGTTCAAGCAAGTAGGGTATCGAACACAGGGAACGGTAAACAATTAAAATAAATGCTAATATTATCTAAATAAAACAAATAACAAAAAGGGGATTTTCTCTAGTTTTACAAGACTAGAAACTTAATTAGAATAACCAACACACAAATTAACTAACTAGCAACTAAAACAATTAATTACCAACTAAATTCAATAGTAAAGAGGATTTCTGTTTAGGTACGACTCATTTGTTCCCATGGATGATTTTAATGTATCGGATTAATTCTTCATTGGCTACCGATTAAGATAATTAGGTTCATGTTCGCTATTCCTAATTCTTAGAAAACAAATTAATTCAAGCAATGGCCAGTTGTCTAAATTAACGGGTTTCCTAGATTATTGATTCGGGTTAAGTAAGACTTGTAGTGGTTAACTAAATTGTCCCTTCAATTAACCTCTTGTCGATGTTCATCCAACAAGCTTACACATTAACTTACCTATCTTCTAGTTAATTCTAGTTTCACGTTCGTTATTCCTAGCCATACAACTATGTGGTCACAAAAAATCATATGAAATTAATAACTAAGAGATGTTCATACAACTTAATTACTGATTTATTAACAGAAGAATAGTTATTGTCAACACATAAGGTTCTTTAACAAGCTTAACAAAACATAATTACCAATTAAAATTAATCCTACTCAAATAATCAATCCATGTTCACAAAATTGTCTACCCTAACAAAAGAATAAGTTTTTAGCTCATGATTGCAGTAAACATAAACTCAAAAACGAAATCAAAGTATGTAAACATGATTCAAATCAAAAAGTTACTAAGAATAAACCAAAATTGTCTTGATTCTCTTCACAATTGAATGTAGGGTTGATTCTTCAGTTCCTCACGACCTAGCAGCACTTCCAATCGTTTCTCAGCCTCCTAGGGTTTCTCTCCATGCTAGGGTATCGATCTGAAAGTCCCTTTATATAGATTTTCACAAAACAGAGGCTAATCGGCGAGTCCAGTGACCTACTCGGCGAGTCCGTCACTTAAAACCCGTGTACAGCAAGTCAGCGCGTCCAGAATCGCGAAAGTTCGATACAACTCGCCGAGTAATCGACCCTACTCTCTGAGTACATTTCGAATCAGCATTTTCTCAAAACACGAAAGTCGTCCGAAATTGTGTCTACTTTTTAGAACATTTTGAATCTCGTCAATCGGAGTTACGGTTCATGATATATGTCCAAAACACTGACAAGGGGTCAAGGTGTCCAACAACATCCTTCTTTCTTCAAAATCCAAGATCCATGCGTCCAATCGCCAGTTCCGCTTCATTTTCCACCCGAGCATGTCATTGTTGTTGAAAAATGAAATTCTAAACTAATTAAGCACCTTTGGTTCATTATTTGATACAAAAACAACATAAAGTATTAAGATAATGCATGAATTTTATAACTAAATATGCCCATATCAAAATATCCCACACTTGACTTTTGCTTGCCCCAAGCAAAACTGAATTTTAGTACACTAATATTACATAAGACAATCCCAATCGAACCCAGCCATTATGCCAAGACCGCAACGCATGCATTTGTGTCTAAAATTTTCCTAATAACCCCCCCCCCCCCCCATACTCCAAATACTCACAATCCTCATAAACATTCGCCCACTTTTTCCGAACAATGCTCATTTTATGCATCCATCAGAATCCATCCTCAGAAAAACTCTTAACCTCAAGGTATTTTTGGTTGAGCAACCCAAGCATACATAATCTAGACAATTACAATTTATGATACCACTATGGAGCTCTTTGGGAATTCTTCACTTCTTTGACATTTGATCTTTAATTTCTTTGAATTCACCACCTTGTTGTTTGATTTTTGGTATCTTCAACTTTTGAATTTCTTCAGAATTTTTGATCTTTGAACTTCATACTTTAACTTTGATGCTCCAAAAATTCTTCAACTTTTCTTGTAATTCTCTCTTTTTTTCTAACATGTAACTTACTTTTTTTTCACTCAAAACCTACATGCTTAAGCAGGGGCGCTCAACCTCAACCTTTATTGGCTAACGATAATAATTTTCCTGGATATATTTCTGGTACACGATGCTAAACATATTGCATCCTTCGGGCTAAGCAGGGTCGTGTTTTTGTCCCATTATTTCACTAGAATAAGGAAGCCACAAATGCACTAGAACGTATATAGGCTCAACTAAACATTTGGGTCTTCATAAAATCATCAAACACAATACTAGCATGAACCCTAATTGCTTTTACCAAAATTTTCTAATTTAGCCCTACAATTTTAATGCAAAATTTTCAAAAATTTACTAAAATTTTAACTAGTTTAACCAACCCCTACCTCACACTTAATTTATGCAATGTCCCCATTGCATATTATGCATGATAAAGAACAATAAAATAAAGAGGGAATTGGAACAAACTCCCCTGGGATAGTAGTCGCGAGGTTAATCTTCTTCATGTAAAGCTCCATCTTCAATTAACTTTAGACATGGGAACAGCTCTTCCATGCCTTGGGTGTCAAGTATCGTGTGGTTGACAGCTCTAAATGTAGACGGAGAAACTCTCGGAAACGCTCGGAAAATGCTCTTCAAAAGTGTAGCCAATTGTCGTATCAAATCATCAGCTTGAGAGACAAAATAAGGATCAACTCGTCGAGTCTGTAGGTTGGCTCGCCGAGTTGTAGCGTAATACTGGCAGAAGTCGAGTTTTTATATCGGGACTCATCGAGTAGGTAAGTGCACTAGCCGAGTCCATCGTTGTATAAAGAAAATGTTTCTGCTCCAGGTCCGATTCTGATGTGTGTGGGAATATTAAATTGATACTTTCCCCATTTTTTCTTTAGTGAATGAGCTCTTAATAACCTCTTTCATCACCGGACTCGTAACTAGACTCAAAACTTCGTTTTCTCTCTCGCCTAGACTCGATTCTTTCCCTAGGTTATCCTTGACTCTAGACTCTCGCATGCATCCTTACACTCAAACTGAAAAGATCAAAAACAAATACCAAGAAATAAAAAAACATCAAAATAAAAATCCTAAATTATCCCTAAATACTAGAAGTTTAGAAAAGATAAAGAAAAGCAAACTCTAATGACGAGTTGCCTCCCGCTAGTGCTTCTTTTTGTGCGAGTCTTTAGCTGGACTCCCAACTTAATAAACTTCTAATAAAATCAATGCCCATCCATCCATTGCATTAAATATTTTCTTTGGACCAATTTGTAAAATTCGACTCTTTGCTTCAAAAATTGGCCAAACGAGCTTGAATTCATAAAACCCAAGAATATTGACAAGGGTTGGGACCAGTCGGGTACTAATCAGAAATGGACCGCGCTTCAGAACTTTCTCCACAGTTGGAATCGTCACCCTATGCTTCGAAACACAAACCGGAAGAACAGGGGACCATGTCATGGTAATGGTCAAACCACAACTTGGTTCCTGCAATTCAGCTTGTTCTTGTTCTTCATCCGACCTCTCTGCTAGCAACCTTTCCAGCTCCTCCAAATCTCTTTAAGGATTAAATTCTTCATCTTTTAACTTTACCTCTTGTGACTCAAATTGTTCTTGATCGTTAGACAATATGTTATCTAACCATCTTCCAAATTTCTTCAAATCATCATCTGAGTCATACTCCTCATCTTCTTGCTCAATTTCCTGTACTACTTCCTCAAGAAAAACATCAAAAGCATCGAGATTTGGAAAATACATAATAAACAAAAAAATAAATAAATAAACTATAAAAAAAATAATCAAAAAAATAAAATAAAAAATGATCACAACTAGCAACTAAAATTAACTATTTAGAACCGTTCCCCGACAACGGCACCAAAAACTTGTTGTGTGTGAAACACACTAGTTTTAATCCTACTAACGTAGACACAAAATAAACACACGAAAGGCAGTGTACCTATCGATTAGTAATATAGTTCAAGCAAGTAGGGTATCGAACACAGGGAACGGTAAACAATTAAAATAAATGCTAATATTATCTAAATAAAACAAATAACAAAAAGGGGATTTTCTCTAGTTTTACAAGACTAGAAACTTAATTAGAATAACCAACACACCAATTAACTAACTAGCAACTAAAACAATTAATTAACAACTAAATTTAATAGTAAAGAGGACTTCTGTTTAGGTACTACTCATTTGTTCCCATGGATGATTTTAATGTATCGGATTAATTCTTCATTGGCTACCGATTAAGATAATTAGGTTCATGTTCGCTATTCCTAATTCTTAGAAAACAAATTAATTCAAGCAATGGCCAGTTGTCTAAATTAACGGGTTTCCTAGATTATTGATTCGGGTTAAGTAAGACTTGTAGTGGTTAACTAAATTGGCCCTTCAATTAACCTCTTGTCGATGTTCATCCAACAAGCTTACACATTAACTTACCTATCTTCTAGTTAATTCTAGTTTCACGTTCGTTATTCCTAGACATACAACTATGTGGTCACAATAAAGCATATGAAATTAATAACTAAGAGATGTTCATACAACTTAATTACTGATTTATTAACAGAAGAATAGCTATTGTCAACACAAAAGGTTCTTTAACAAGCTTAACAAAACATAATTACCAATTAAAATTAATCCTACTCAAATAATCAATCCATGTTCACAAAATTGTCTACGCTAACAGAAGAATAAGTTTTTAGCTCATGATTGCAGTAAACATAAACTCAAAAACGAAATCAAAGTATGTAAACATGATTCAAATCAAAAAGTTACTAAGAATAAACCAAAATTGTCTTGATTCTCTTCACAATTGAATGTAGGGTTGATTCTTCAGTTCCTCACGACCTAGCAGCACTTCCAATCGTTTCTCAGCCTCCTAGGGTTTCTCTCCATGCTAGGGTATCGATATGAAAGTCCCTTTATATAGATTTTCACAAAACAAAGGCTACTCGGCGAGTCCAGTGACCTACTCGGCGAGTCCGTCACTTAAAACCCGTGTACGGCAAGTCAGCGCGTCCAGAATCGCGAAAGTTTGATACAACTCGCCGAGTAATCGACCCTACTCTCCAAGTACATTTCGAATCAGCATTTTCTCAAAACATGAAAGTCGTCCGAAATTGTGTCTACTTTTCAGAACATTTTGAATCTCGTCAATCGGAGTTACGGTTCATGAGATATGGCCAAAACACTGACGAAAGGTCAAGGTGTCCAGCAACATCCTTCTTTCTTCAAAATCCAAGATCCATGCGTCCAATCGCCAGTTTCGCTTCATTTTCCACCCGAGCATGTCATTGTTGCTGAAAAATGAAATTCTAAACTAATTAAGCACCTTTGGTTCATTATATGAGACAAAAACAACATAAAGTATTAAGATAATGCATGAATTTTATAACTAAATATGCCCATATCATATATATATATATATATATATATATATATATATATATATATATATAGAGAGAGAGAGAGAGAGAGAGACTAAATATAAGTATTTTATAAATTACAAAGTTAAATTTTATCTTATTTTCTCAAAAAGACATACATAAACCTAAGTATGCATTAACTATAAAAAAATTGTAAATAAATTGTGGAAAGTTCTTTTATTTAGATTGATTAATGTTGTAATTGTGGCAACTTATTTGGTAAGATTTGGTTAGGTATTATTCCCGTGTTTATAGGCTAGGTAGTAATGATGATGTAATAGTCTAGGTCAACATTTGTAATTGGTTTTGAAATAATAAAATGTATTATTTGATTATTATGTATTTACGCTTAACTATTATGATTTAATGAATTAAGGTTAAAAATAAGCGTCGAAAATAAAAGTTAGATAAATCCGATATCTATGAAGAAAGTTGTAGTGGTTGAAATAAAGATTCCAGAGACATAAATAATACCAAAATCCGAGTTATAACGAAGAAGTTATGACCTGTCGAAGTTTCGCGACAGAACCGACATAACGTTGTATGACGTAAAAAGTGAATTTACGATAAAGTGATATTCAGCCTTATCGATCTAAACGAAAGGTGTAGCGTTCATTGAACCGAGAGCGTGCATAAAAAGAACGCTCAAATCTGACTTCATATGAGAAAGTTATGATTTTTCTAAGTTTCAGCTTAGCTGTATGCAGCACGAAACTCGAATTTTAGATCGAGTGATTTTTAGCCGAAACAACCTAAACGAGATTCAAAGATCTTGTTGATAGTAGTTCAACGGTAAAAAGACAGACGAAAATGAACGTCGGATGAAGAAGTTATGATTTTTTAACGGACTTTTCCTGTCCCGGCCTGTTAAAAATAAAATCAAAATTAGCCGATGGAGTCTAAATGAAAGTTGTAGAGGATAATATCACATATGCGTTGATATAAAGAACGTCAAAATCGGAGTTCGTATGCGAAAGTTACGAATTTTTGAAGTTTAAAAATTCGGAGTACGCCCAGCTTACTCGTGTTTACGGTCCGAGTTGGGCCATGTAGCCCTACTTCTTTGCATGAGAGACACATATCATAGCCTTGACGTGTCTGATATGATCACTTTGTACGCGATGTATGCCCAGCATACTGGCTGAAGAAGGAGTATGCCGAACGTGACGCATGTGTTCAGCCACTATAAATAGTGGACGATGCCAGCCGAATTGATGTTACATATTGGACGATGCCAGCAAAATTGATGTTACATTTTTCATTCCCTCACCCCTATACTTTCTTCTATATTGCAACAAAATTACCCCCAAGTCTATTATATTGTCCTAGCATCATAAGAAAGTCCCAGAGAGCCCGAAGATCCCGAGAAAAAGAGTTTTCGAGCAAAAACTTTGTCCGCATTAAGCTCAGTTTTTGGGAAATTAAACATCCCGGTTTTTATCAGAAACGACCGTTTTAAGAAACAAAGTGCTGCCCGGTTATCATTAAATAAAGTGAGTGTATAGTCACTTTCATCTTATACATAGATATGAAGTATTTTCTATAAAATACGTGCTATGTGTAATTATATTGTTTGTTTATTTGAGTTGGGTGTTGAATAGATGTTTTATACAAGTTTAAAACTGTATATGTATTTTTATTGAAAGGACCTTAGATCAATCGGTTTATCAAACAATTACTAATAATAAGAAGAGACAACGAAATATCACAAAGAGCTTTCACTAAGAATGATAATCTCACAAAGAGATTATTGTTCGCACAAAGAGGCTATTAGGGTTTTGTGAAAGACGACTCCTTCACAAACCCGTACAAAAGATTATATAGAACTATTATAGACAATCCCTACAAATCAGGAATGTTCCAGCTAACTAATATATGATAACTATGGAAACAAGATAAATACTAAATCTATTACATATAAGACAATATATATACTGAACAACTTTTATGCTGATGCTAATGCTAACGCTGATGCTGATGGATCAGTTTCAAACATCATCATATTATAAGGTTCGACCTTACAATCACCCCCAATATGATGATGTTCAAAACAACAGCTATACGAGAACACCTCTGGACAAAAATTCTTCATACTCAGCTTCAACTTCTATTTTCACAGGCCAGTAAGGACTATCCAGCAGCTCTTGTCTTCTATTCAGCAGCTCCATAGCAATCAGTATGTGAAACTCTCCAGATAAATCTTGATGACTCATGCACATTTGTCTTAAGCCAACAAGATGTGCTGTTGGAGCTCTTGGAATTTCTGTGGTGCGCTGAAAGCACATTCTTCTATTTTTATCGAGATAAAACATTCCATGTTCAGGAACAGAGATGAACTTATGTTGAACCGGCTCAACACCGATAGGAAGAGAGTTGTTTATTCCTTCAGCACCAAAATTTAGAACCAACACATCTTCACCATCAACTTGAAATTTGGTCCTTCGGATTCTAAGAACTGATGAACTTTGGCCTTACTGCTGAGAGTGTTGTATAGGAACAAGATCCAAACGCTGAACTTTCTTGATCAGTAGATGGAGAGCACATGTCAGTTCTGAAGAGAGAGCTGAAGTTTGCTTGGATGCTAATTCGAGTAATTCCATCCATTCAGAATATCCGTATATGATCAGCTCATCCCTCTTGACAACTTCAGGGTATGGATGTTGAGGACCTTGACGAGTGATCAGCAATGTAAGAATTTTCTCATTACGAGGTTTAGAAGCTTTAACTTTGATGATTTTATCACTACTCACTTGTCGTTAAAGGACATCGTGAAACCTCTTTCGATCAATCCTGTCTAGAACATTTTCAGTCCTTGACTTGCTGTTACTGGGAGGAGGCTGGGAAGATTTGAATTTGGATTGATATTCTAAGAACTTCTGCATCTGAGCTTCAAAGGATCCTTTGACCTGAAGTTGATGCTGAATGAGAGATTCATTAGCTTGATCAATATTCTTTAGAAGCTGAGCTTGATTGGCTTCATCAAGAATTTGTTTAACTTGATCAGGAGACATGTTCCATTCAGTTGCCAAGTTGGATATGCTGACTATGGACTTAGGTTTCTTGCAAAGCAGAGAAGTATCAGTGTGTGAAGAAGCCAATTCAGTATCTGCTGCCTTGCGCTTGCGAGATAGAGGTTGAGTATCCTCACTAGCTACATCTGAATCTTCTCCTTGTATTGGTATAATGGGATCAATGAATTTCATATCTAGCATTTGACATTCATCATCATGTTCATCATCATGCTCATCTTCAGCAAGCTTTTCAGTATCTGCTGGTCTATCAGGCTCCTCAGTATCAGACTCATGCATCGGCTGTGGTGACTCAGTCTGGACTAAAGTGTTGTCCGCAGATCCAAGCTCAACATATTCAGTGTCTCCCTCTTTTGGATCATCATCAGTGTCTCCCTCTTTTGGATCATCATCAGTGTCTCCCCCTTTTTGAGCATCATCATTTTGTCGGCTAGGGGAAGGAGTTGTCAAGAGAACTCCCTTCAGCTGATGTACATCGGCCTCAATTCGTAGAAGACGCTGACTCATGTCCCGAGTCAGTGTCAGCAGCTCATTAAATGCTGAGGCCGGAATATGAAGGAATGAAGTACCTGGAACTTCTTGTGAGTGAGGTTGCTCCCCCGGAGAAGGTTGGTCCCTCTGGGGTGGGTTCTCCCCCTAGGATGGTTGCTCCCCCTGAGATGGTGGCTCCCCTCGGGATGGTTGCTCCTCCTGAATTAGTGGTTCCTCTTGAGCTGAGTGAAAGGACCTGGAACTTCTTGTGAGTGAGGTTGCTCTGATACCAATTGAAAGGACCTTAGATCAATCAATTTATCAAACAATTACTAATAATAAGAACAGAACAACGAAATATCACAAAGAGCTTTCACTAAGAATGATAATCTCACAAAGAGATTATTGTTCGCACAGCTATTAGGGTTTTGTGAAAGACGACTCCTTCACAAACCCGTACAAAAGATTATATAGAACTATTATAGACAATCCCTACAAATCAGGAATGTTCCAGCTAACTAATATATGATAACTATGGAAACAAGATAAATACTAAATCTATTACATATAAGACAATATATATACTGAACAACTTTTATGCTGATGCTGATGCTGACGCTGATGCTGATGGATCAGTTTCAAACATCATCATATTATAAGGTTCGACCTTACATGTATCTACAAATATGTTGGGTAAAACATGGGTAGATAAAATAGTTGACGTGTGATAAAATGATGAGAGGCCTCGATTTTGTTGTTGTTGTTGTTGTCATCTAGCAGAGTATAGATGACAACCACAGACCTTTCTAGACAATCCAGTGGAACGCTAGCAGGTTCGCAACCTGTAGGTGTTGGTGAACTAGATGTTCATTGGTGTACTCCATCCCCCTCATGGTTGCCTTAAGGACATGTATGGCTGAGGAATCCTCTTAGCAGTAGTGTCCATCCCGATGATGATCCTTAGGCTAGGTCCCTTGTGATAAGTGTTTAGGGACGTAAAGTGAGGATAACGGGAACGGGTAATCAAGGTTATTATTGGTTGATGAAATTAAAAAATTTATTATTGGTTGATGAAATTAATAAATTTATTATTTATGGGTTGAAAACTCTATATTCTCACCAGGCTCCCAAGCCTGACCCACTCAACTTTTTATATTACAGGTAGTGGACTCAGAGCATAGTTTGGATGATGAAGAGGGATTTTTGGATTATAGGTCAGTAGTTGTAAATAACTATTGTAAGGCTTATGATGTACTGTTTATGCTTTTGGTCTGTATCGGAACATGACATACCGAGGTTTTGATATATAATGAAAATATATATTTCTTTAAGAAATGTTTTGATAAATTTTTATCATGTTTTGTTTTGGGGACACATTCCACAACATCTTCTAAAAAGATTACTCTGATTTTATTTTAAAAGCATAAATTAAATCGGTCTTTTCTGGCCGAGAAATTTGGGGATGTCATAGTTGTTATCAGAGCATTAGTTTAAGCGAACTAGAAATTTGTAGGATTTCTAGACTTAAACTTAGAATGCTAAGTGATGATCATGAGAGGAGTGTCTACCATATTTTAGACACGAGCACTAGTATATTTTAGGAAAGATGCCTAAAATGCTTTTATGTGCTAAATGCTATATGTTTGTCATATATGTCATTATTTGTTCGGATCTATGGTCTGTTGCCGACCAGATCTGGAAACCTTATGTGTTCAGGATTCTAAGCGTACGACCACGATATTAGAACTAGCATGTAAACGTTTCGAAGTGATAAGGAGAATTTAAATATCTATCGTGACTAAAGATCTAAATTCGCCTTATTTGGTGTAGAGATTATAATGGCAAGAACTTGAAGTGGAACTGGAAATGCAAACAGAAACCAGCAACCTCAACCCCAAGTGATGGAACAGGTGCCTATAGCAGAAACTGCACCAGAACCCATCACCATGGCTGTATTACAAGCCATGATTCAGAGGATGATGGCTGAAAAAAGGGAGGAAATGAGGCAAATATTGCTGAATAACAGGAATGAACCTTCAATGCCTGTTGAACAACCTGAACTTAATGATGATTAGTCTGAGGAAGGAAATTACAGTAGATTTGTTGGTCAAACTGAACCGCTTGTGGTTAGGAGAAATAACCATGAGGATGGAATGGAGAGAAATAGATGCAAGTATAAATACTTTGTGACTTGCAAGCCATCAAATTTTACGGGAAAAGAAGATCCTATCTAAGTAATGGATTGGATCTCGAAATGGAGTTGGCCTTCATGACATGTGGTTGTCAATGCAAGTTACAAACGATATTTGCAGTGCGTCAGTTCAGACGTGGTGTTGTTCACCGGTGGAACACTTTGGGGAAGACTCTAAGCCCTAATGAGCCACTGCGACTGACTTGGGTAGAGTTCTTGGTGCAATTCAAGTGCAAGTACTGCTCGGCACAAAATGTTCTTGAGCTAGAAAACCAATTTCTAACACTGAAGAAGGGAAGTATGACCATTGACAAATACACCAATAACTTCACAGACAAAATGGAATTTGCTTTGCATATTGTCCCATGTGAGATGACGAAAATAGACAGGTATGCAAAGGGACTTCCATGGGAGTATGCAGTGCCAGTGCGTCAGGCACTTACTTTGGAGGCAGTTATCTAGGCTGTCAAGTCTGTTGAAGATATGATTAAGGGGAGAGCCACCAGCAAGGTTGAAGTTGGCGAAAAGAGAAAGTTTGAAGGAACTTCAGGTTCCAATAAGAAGAATAAGTTCTCGAAGTTTGGTTCGAGGAAATTTCGGAGGAGGAGCCGAAACGAAATGGTGTGACAAGTGTAAGAAGAAACATGTTGGGAAGTGTAGCGAGGAAGTCACTTTTGTTACAAATGTGGAAAGCCTAGGCATTATGCCAATGAATGCACCTTCAATAAGAAAGTCTGTTATGGGTTCAATGAAGAGGGGCACATTTTGAAGGATTGCCCGAAGAAGAAGGATGCAGCAAAGCCCAATCTTCCACCAAAGCCAAAAGCCAGAGCTTTCCAGATGACACTGGAAGCCGCAAAGGATGCAGTGGATGTTGCGTTAAGTACCTTTCTTGTAAATGGATTGCCTTCCAATTTATTGTTTGATTCCGGAGCGAATTACTCCTTTATATCACATAAATTTGGTGAAAGACTAGCATTGCCTATAGAAAAACTTGATGATGCCCTAATTGTAGAAGTTGCTAGTGGCAAATTCATACCTGTTAGTGATTATATTAGGAATATCTTCCTTGACCTGAACGGAAACGAATTCCAAGAAAAGCTGTTCTCCATCGAGTTAAATGATTTCGACATTGTTCTGGAGATGGATTGGCTTAGCGCCAATGATGCCGAAATATTGTGCAAGAAAAAGATAGCAAGGGTAAACCCGCCTGGAAAGGAATCGTTTATTGTATACGGAGATAAGCGCAGAGTAAATTCTGGAATCATTTCCCTAATGAAAGCCAGAAAATGTTTATCTAAAGGATGCACCTTATACTTGGCATTTGTGATCGATGCTAAGGAGAAAAAGGATATGCAAAGTATACTAGTGGTGTGTGACTATCCAGAAGTTTTTCCTGAGAATCTTCCTGGATTGCCCGCTGATAGACAAGTGGAGTTTAGAATAGACTTGTTACCAGGAACAACACTGATAACAAAATCCCCATATCGATTAGCACCGACAGAGATGAAGGAGCTTATGACGCAACTTCAGGAGTTGTTGGACAACGGTTTCGTTAGACCTAGTTCATCACCCTGGGGAGCTCCAGTGTTATTCGTGAAGAAGAAAGATGGGAGCATGAGAATGTGCATAGATTATAGAGAGCTGAATAAGGCAACAATAAAGAACAAGTACCCGTTGCCAAGAATTAATGACATGTTTGATCAGTTTCAAGGTTCGAGCTATTTCTCGAAGATTGACCTTAGATTAGGATATCATCAGCTAAAGGTAAGAGAGTGGGATATTGAGATGACTGCGTTCAAAACAAGATATGGACACTAAGAGTTTTTGGTTATGTCATTTGGACTAACCAATGCTCCAATAGCCTTCATGGATTTAATGAATAGGGTTTGTAAACCATTCCTAAATAAATATGTGACAATGTTCATAGATGACATTCTAATTTACTCGAAAAAGCTAGGAGGAGCATGGAAGACACTTGTGAGAAGTGTTAGAAGTATTAAAGAAGGAGAAGTTGTATGCGAAGTTCTCCAAATGTGATTGGATTGAAGAAGTCCAATTTTTGGGTCATGTGGTTAATCAAGAAGGGATTATGGTTAACCCAGCTAAGATTGAAGCTATAACAAAGTGGGAACAACCAAAGAGTCATACGGAGATCCGAAGCTTTCTAGGATTAGCTGGATATTATCGAAGATTTATCCAAGGCTTTTCTTCGATAGCTGCTCCATTGATAGATTTGACCCACAAGGGAGCTACTTATGCTTGGAGTGAGAAGCATAAGGAAGCATTCGAGAAGCTAAAGAAGAAATTATGTGAAGCAACAATTCTTTCTTTACTCGACGGAGTTGAAGACTTCACAATGTATAGCGATGCATCAGGAGTCGGGTTGGGATGTGTTCTAACTCAAAGAGAAAAGGTGATAGCATATGCATCTCGACAATTGAAAGAGTATGAAAAGAAATACCCCACTCATGATCTAGTTGGCAGCGGTAGTATTTTCCCTAAAGATATGGAGACATTACCTCTATGGCACAAAGTGCAAACTTTTCACTGATTATAAGAGTCTTCAGTAACTCTTTAATCATAAGGAATAGAACATGAGGCAACGACGCTCACTAGAGTTACTCAAGGACTACGACTGTGAGATACTTTACCACCCTTGTAAAGCAAATGTTGTCGTTGATGCTCTCAGTTAGAAGGTAAACCTTGAAAAGAAAAGGGCAAGAGCATTGGCAATTGAAGTTATCTCGACATTTGTGGAAAGTATAATGAAAGCTCAGGAGGAAGGTTCAGAGAAAAATGACCGAAAGGAAGAACGTTTGGGCAAAACGTTAGCGTTCAGTACAAACAACCAAAGGTTGAAGGTATTCCAAGATAGGATTTGGGTAACTAAGACAGGAGGATTAAGAGATCTTTTGATGGAAGAAGCTCACAAGACCATGTACTCGATTCATCCCGGCAGCACGAAAATGTATAGGGATCTGAAACCCTACTATTGGTGGCCTACGATAAAGCTCGATGTTGAAAATTATGTGGTCGAATGTGTGACATGTGAGAGGGTTAAGGCACAACATTAGAAACCGTATGGGAGTTTAGAACCTTTATCTGTACCCATGGGTAAATGGGAAGACATCACTATGGATTTTGTAACTAAACTTCCCAAAACAAAAAGCAGTCACGACATGATTTGGGTTTTCATTGATCGATTCACAAAAAGTGCACATTTCATAGTAGTCAATGAGAAGTGGTCTATAGAAAAGCTTGCAAAGGTTTACGTGAAAGAAATAGTGAAATCACATGGTGTTCCCCTGACAATCGTGTCAGATCGTGATAGTCGTTTCACATCGAGGTTTTGGAGAAATCTACAAGAGGAATTGGGTACGAAATTATGTTTAAGTATAGCTTACCATCCGCAAACCGATGGTCAGAGCGAACGAACGATTCAAACGTTAGAGGATATGCTAAGAGCATGTACCCTGGAATTCCAAGGTAACTGGGATGAACATTTACCTCTGGTAGAATTTTCCTACAATAATAGTTTCCACTTGATCATCAAGATGGCACCTTATTAAGCTTTTGTATGGACAAAAGTGTTGAACTCCGTCATGTTGGCTGGAAGCTGGGGAAAAGCAGTTTATGGGACCCAAGATAGTCCATCAGACTGCTGAAAAGCTGAAAGTGATTGGAGAAAGGATGTTAGCAGCTCAGGATCGTCAAAAGAGCTATGCTGACAAGAAAAGACAACCGATATCATTCGAAGTTGGAGATTCGGTTTTACTTAAAGTCTCACCGTGGAAGGGACTTATAAGATTTGGTAAAAGGGGAAAGTTGAGTCTAAGGTTTATTGGACCGCTTAAAGTTCTTCAAAGGATTGGGAACCATGCTTACAAGCTAGAACTACCAGAAGAACTAGATGGTATTCATAACACCTTCCATGTGTGTTATCTGAGGAAGTTCACAGGAGAAGTTCCCAACATCTTTCCAATTTCCGAATTAAGGTTGGATGAAAGTAAAAGGTTAATTGAAGAACTGGAGGCAATCGTTGACCATAAGACTAAGAAGTTATGACACAAGATGGTCGGTTTAGTGCTTGTACGATGAAAACATACGAATGGGCCAAATCTCACCTGGAAAACGGAGAGTGACATGATGAGTCACTATCCACATTTGTTTGCTGATGTGTGATTCCAAGGAAGAAATCATCCTAAGGGGGAGAGAATTGTAACGCCCGTGTTTCTAGGCTAGGCATTAATGATGATGTAATAGTCTAGGTCAACCTTTGTAATTTGTTTTGAAATAATAAAATGTATTATTTGATTATTATGTGTTTTATGCTTAATTTTTATGATTTAATGAATTAAGGATAAAATAAGCGTCGAAAATAAAAGTTAGATATAAAGAATACCGAAATCTGAGTTATAACGAAAAAGTTATGACAAGTCGAAGTTTCACGACAGAACCGGCATGCCGCTGTAAGACATAAAAAGTGAATTTACAATAAAGTGCTTTGTAGCCTTAGTGATCTAAACGAAAGTCGTAGCGTTCGTTAAACCAAGAGCGTGCATAAAAAGAAACGCCCAAATCTGACTACGTATGAGGAAGTTATGATTTTTCTAAGATTCAGCTTAGATGTATGCAGCCCGAAACTCGAATATTAGATCGAGTGATTTTTAGCTGAAACAACCTAAACGAGAATCGAAGATCTTGTTGATAGTAGTTCAACAGTAAAAAGATAGACGAAAAAGGACGTCGGATGAAGAAGTTATGAATTTTTAACCAACTTTTCCTGTCCCGGCCTGTTAAAAATACAACTTAAAAAATAAAGTCAAAATTAGCTGATGGGGTCTAAATGAAAGTTGTAGAGCATACTATCACCTATGCGTGGATATAAAGAACATCAAAAACGGAGTTCGTATGCGAAAGTTACGAATTTTTGAAGTTTGAAACACGCCTAGTATAAAGGAGTACGACCAGCGTACTCGTGTTCATGATCCGAGCCTCGCCATGTAGCCCTACTTCTTTGCGTGAGAGACACATGTCATAGCCTTGACGCGTCTGATATGCTCTCTTCGTACGCCATCGTACGCAATGTACGCCCAACGTACTGGCTAAAGAAGGAGTACGCCCATCGTACTCTAAAGTTATGCCCATCGTAATGCATGTGTTCAACCACTATAAATAGTGGACGATGCCAGCCAAATTGATGTTAGATATTGGACGATGGCCTCGTCCACTATAAATAGTGGACGATGCCAGTCGACTTGGTGTTACATTTTTCATTCCCTCGCCCCTATACTGTCTTCTATATTGCAAAAAGCATTACCCCCAAGTCTATTATATTGTCCTAGCATCATAAGCATGTCCCAGAGAGCCCGAATATCCCAGGAAAAAGAGTTTTTGAGCCGAAACTCTCTCCGTGTGAAGCCCGGTTTTTGGGAAAACATCCCGGTTTTTATTGGAAACGATCGTTTAAGAAACAAACTGCTGCCCGATTATCGTTAAATAAAGTGAGTGTATAGTCACTTTCATCTTACACATAGATATGAAGTATTTTCTATTTATTACGTGCTATGTGTAATTATATTGTTTGTTTATTTGAGATGGGTGTTTAATAGATGTTTTATACAAGTTTTAAGTTGTATATGTATTTTTATCTACAAATATGTTGGGTAAAACATGGGTAGATAAAATAGTTGATGTGTGATAAAATGATGAGATGCCTCGATATTGTTGTTGTTGTTGTAGATCTAGAGGAGTATAGATGACGACCACGGACCTTTCTAGATAATCCAGTGGAACGCTAGCAGGTTCGCAACCTATAGGTGTTTGTGAACTATATGTTCATTGGTGTACTCAATCCACCTCATGGTTGCCTTAAGGACATGTATGGCTGAGGAATCCGCTTAGCAGTAGTGTCCATCCCGATGATGATCCTTAGGCTAGGTACCTTGTGATAGGTGTTTAGGGACGTAAAGTGAGGATAACGGGAACGGGTAATCAGGGTTATTATTGGTTGATGAAATTAATAAATTTATTGTTGGTTGATGAAATTAATAAATTTATTATTTGTGGGTTGAAAAAAAACCCTATATGCTCACCAGGCTACCAAGCCTAACCCACTCAGCTTTTTATATTATAGGTAGTGGACCTAGACCATAGTTTGGATGATGAAGAGGGATTTTTGGATTATAGGCCAGTAGTTGTAAATAACTGTTGTAAGGCTTATAATGTACTGTTTATGCTTTTGGTCTGTATCGGAACATGACATCCCGAGGTTTTGATAAATAATGAAAAAATATATTTCTTTAAGAAATGTTTTGATAAATTTTTATCATGTTTTGTTTTGGGGACAAATTCCGCAACATCTTTTAAAAAGATTACTCTGATTTTATTATAAAAGCATAAATTAAATCGGTCTTTTCTGGCCGAAAAATTTGGGGATGTCACATTAGGTGCCTAGATATCTAAGTTTAAATTTTGGAGGATTCAAGTATGGGTTGTTTGAATGAGGTAAAGGAGCATGGTTTGGAAAATAAGACAAAATGTACGTTTTCTTTTTTAAGAAAGACGTGCATCCCTAACGTCAAGCCTGATCCAATACATGGGCAAGTTAGGCTATATGAATTTAGTGTATATATGAATTTAGACCAAATTTTAGTCCAATAACGGGCCAGTGTATGATACACTGACGTTTGGGAGACAGGAGAGAGCGTTGGCACCAAATAATTGAATCATCTTGAGAATCGTAATTGCCAAACCTAATTAAGACATTATCGACATCTAGAAAAACATAAGTTGTTAAGATTAATGAGCCTCTAATCGACTGGTCATGTTTTCTTTCTTATAATCTGATTCTATTCCATTCTCATTCTCTAGTTCTCTCTTTAACCTACTAAACTTTGCCTCTCATAATCGACTAATTACATTTTCTTCCCTATAATTAGATTTGTGTTCAATGTTTCTGGTGGTTAACTTCGAGTCTAATAGATGATAACTTTCATTCTATTCTAAGTTTGATTTCTTTTAAAATTTTGAAGCAAACACCGAAAGCCTAAAGAGTTTTGGGGCTTTTTATTTCTTATTTGGGTTGGTTCGATTTCTCCTATTATGATTTCCTTTTTCTCATTCTAATTTTCAATTTATGTTCAGTTTTTTTCTTTTTCTTTAGGATTTGGATTGTTTCTTGGCTGTTGGAATATAATTACAGTAGAAAGAGTGAAAGGTTTGTTCCATTTTGACCATACTCAATTTCTTCTCCATTTGAGTTCGCAATATGTATATTTAGGTTTGATTTTTGTTAAGATCAAAACCTGTTTATCCATTTTATTGAGCTTAAAATCTATTTATCTAGTCTTGTGGAGTTCCTTTCAAAACTTTTATGTTATGTTTCTATAATTCAAGAGGCATATCGTATAATTTTCTTAAACTCCTGAAAATTTGTGGGGGAGTAAGGATTCTTCTTGGTTAAGTATGTGTAAAGATCGACATTCACAAGCTTTGAGATTTTCTTTAGTGTTTTGTTCTTGGAAAGAATGAGTAAAAATGTGTTACTGCCTTTTGGAATACTGTTTTATTATTATTTTGATTATAATCAAATTATGTGTTGTTTTATATGCTTTATTGATGAATTATAAGAGTTTATCTATGGTTTTGTAACATCATGTTTCCTGTCGTTTCGTATTTTAGGGCGGTGGGTCAGAAGTTGATAATGTAAAGGCTTTAGGCCTTAAGGAGGCAAAGTTTAGTCCTTGTCGAAGGAGGTAAAGATGGTTAAGAGATTTAACCCTTGAATTGTGTTTTGGACCGAATGGTAGAAAAGAAAAAGTCATAGGCTGGGGTCTTACATGAAATATGGATTTTTATTCGAGAGGTTTTTAGTCCAAGATATTTAGATAATATTATGGACTCTTCAATACCTTTATGTGGATATAAAGATCATCAAAAACAGAATTGGAACGAATAAGTTATGACCATTAGAAGTTAAGAAGGTTTTGGGTTTAATCTAGTATGTTGGGCATACAAGGCGTACGTTAGGCGTACTAGGCATGACTGATCACGGAAGTTCAACCTGGTATGTTGGGCGTACCAGGAGTACACTAGGTGTACATGATAAGAACCCAAACCCTAATTTTGGGGTTTTGAGCCCTATTTAAGCTCCTTAACTTCCCCAAACCCTTTCCATTCTCATCCTCCACCTCTCCAATACCATCCCTTGAAACCCTAACCCTAGTTTGAGCCTTGTGAGGAAAAGAAGATGTTTTTAAGTGCTTTGGAGTGTTCTTGGTGCATCTTGGAGAAGAAAGATCTCACTGGAGAAGTGTTAGTTGCATTGGAGCTTGTAAATCCAGACCTTGTTCACCTTGATCTGTCTTTTGGAGGTATAAAGCTTGAATCTTGATCATATATTGGTTAGATCTAGCTAGTTTTGAGTCTTATGAAATTTTGGTCACTTTAGTGCATAAAGTTTAGATCTTGAAAGTTTGTGACCTTGTTATGGATAAAGTTGGAAACTTGATCCATCTAAACATCATATTGATTTAGATAAGAAGGTTGGAGACTTGGACTTAATAGATTAAGCTGAGAAAAATGCACTTTTGGTCCCTTTGAGACTTAAATACTAGATCTTGATTGTTTGAACCATCCTAATGGACAAAGTTGGAAAATTTATTCATTATGGAGCTATTAGGAACCATAAAAATGTGATTTCGGTCCTACTATCCCTTCCATGCAAGATTTGTGATATCTTAATGGATTAATAAGTTAGAGTTTTAGCTTTTGGACATTTTCTAGCCATGGAAAGTCATAAATGTAGGAACTTTATGACTTAAGTCGATGTTTTGAGTCTAGATTTGAGCCCTGGACAAAAGACCTTAAGGGATTAAGTGCTTAATGAAGGAGTGGGATCAGGCCGCGTACGTTGGGCGTACTCAACTGTCACACCCCCGAACCAGGCGGCAGAAACGTTCGGGGGCTGTCGTGACTCAATTGAATACCATAACATTGAATATATATGAGACGTAACAACATTCGTCACCATGCATTAATATAGTACAACCAGTAGAGTTTACATGAAATACATTGTTTAAACATTACATTCCCAAAAATAAATTGTTCGATTCGTACATAAATACACTGCAAGCCATCACTGAATATGATTTCCTTTGATTCACTGGTTCCCTGAGAATACAAGTATTTTGAAAAAACGTCAACATGTGAAATGTTGGTGAGTTCATAAGCGGTATTTGAAAAAAAACAATGTTTCGTATCGTTTGAAAACCACCAGAAAATCCGATATTTTCTGAAAAGTAAAGCTTTCGAAAACGTTTGTGAAGATCCATAGGTATGCTTGTTTGTTTCTATACTTGTAAAAAAAAATTGTTCATTAAAGTTGTATGCATTTCGAATCCGTATGTATTGAAAAAAACCCTAGGAAAACGTGATGTTTTCCTAATTCCTTGAATTCCATGAAGTTACATTGAAACCATTGCATAGCGTGTAGTGTCAGTCCCAGACGACTTTGGATTAATTTGAGCATGATTAATTGCTACAAACACGCATTACACAAACGACCAGTTTATAGCTATACTAACGATCCCGTAGGCGTCGTCCGTACTAATCACGTTATCCAACCGCCCTGACTACGTGTAGTCCCACATCCGAAGAGAAAGAGGGCACGAAGACCTCGATGACTCCATTAACCGGTTGGGGATAAAAAAATGTACGAGGGGTCCCAGACCCGCCTCGCATGAAATGTCGACTTTACTAGCAATACCAAAGGACCCTTGGGGACCAATAGTATACAAGCCATTGAAAGTCCTTTTACGTTGTGTTAGATCGGTAAAACCCAACACTTCGTAAGATAGAGGTCTTCGGGCCTTAAGATCAGGTCATTGGGCTAGCTAGGCCCAACAAACAAGATTTTACACTTTTGGGGCCCAAAGATGGTGCGTAGACGTCTGTGCACACTCGCATGTATATTGAATTCCCAAACGTTACTTGTATGAACCGTAGTGTCGTTGCGTTAGTAGTTTCGGATTTTATTGGTTCGAGACCGAACCAATTCGTTTAACAACGACTTTTGGTATTGTTGTGTATTGTATTTCGCCGATAGTCGCGGTGCCATTAATTGATCAATTTGCGTGTATTGAATTAACCTTGGAAGTTTTCTGTTTTCAGCTCCTCATTGTTTGTAAAATTTACTTTTTCAACCCTTTAATTAGATAATTTTCCGGTTTGACCCTTAAATCATTTTTCTTGACATTTTAACACCAAAACTTCTTGAAATTGATATTTTTCAGCATATTTTTCAATGAAAACAGTTTAAGTCCCTGAAATTGCAGTTTTCTCGGTTATAACCCCTTCTTTTCGCAACTTTGACAATTTTGGCCCAAATTGTAAAATTTTTGCAACTTTGGTCCTTTTTAAATTTAAAAAGCATTTTAAACCTTTGAAAAGGACTTGGAACACTTATAGTCCACTGTTTTACAGAAAAACACAGTCTTGGCCCTCCAAAACAGAAAATCTCGCATAATGGGCCTCATTGGGCCAAAAATGTCATTTTTAGCCCATTAAGCTTGAAATTTATGTTTTTAATCCTCCAAATGAGTATATTTCCAGAAATTGTTTTATTGAAACTGTTTTGACACACCTCATCCATCAGAATTCGTGATATGTCAATTTGGGCCCTTTAACTTTGTATTTTTCACATTTTAGGTCCAAAAATTGTGTTTTTAGCCCAAAGAAAATGTTACTAAGCCATTTAGCTATTTTTCTAGGAACACTTTGTATGTAGAAATATATTTGATGCTAGAATCATTTAACATAAAGTATATCTTGGTTTTGAGGGGTTTTATGGCTAGATCCAACATTATAACACACAAAAACACACATATAAGCATGGAAATCATACAAAGCATACAAAACCCATATAGATCTACACTTTCACTTGTATTCCCCCCATAAAACTCATAAAAATAGAAAATAGGGGGTATGAAGCTCACCTTGGGTGTGGTTTCGGTTTTGAAGAGAAAATGGAAGAAAAATGAAGTGATTTTCGGCCTTAGCACCTTTCCTTGGTAGATCTCGAGTTTGGTGACTTCTAAGGTGCATGATCACAAGTTGGAATAGATTTAGAAGAGGTTTTTGATGGAATGAAGTAGCTAGATCATGGATTAGTCATCAACTTACCTTAGATGATGATTTTTGGTGATGGATTCTCCTTGTGAAGCTTCTTGATTCACGAAAATTTTGAAGAAGGAGGGAGGATTGTTCTTCAAGACTTAGAGAGTTTGGAAGAGATTTTTGTGGTGTGTGTGTGTGTTTGCATATGGCCGAGAGTGAGAGAGAGGAAGGAAGAAGTGATCTTTGAGATGATGTATGCATGGGTATATGTGATATGTTGCATGGATATCCAAAAGATAATAATGAGGTGGCAATGGCAAGTCAACTCTTCATCTTTCCTTGGGTTTGGGCCTTGGGCCGAGAGTTTGGAAGGGAAAAAGAAAAATTTGGGCTTTTTCCCTTAAGCCCAAAATTAGAGTTAGTTAGGGTGTGTTTTATACCTAAAAGAATGTAGTATGATTTTTCCATTTTCTTGTTGGACTAGTTTAGGGTATTCATGGATCAAAGCTTTTAATTCATTTCATTCTAGGCCCAATATGGCCCAAAATGTTGAAATAAATTAGTGTGGGTCCAATTAGAGCCCAATTAGGGTTCTAAGCCCATGATAGTCTAATTGGAAGCTTATTGGTCCATTTGGATCCAATAAGGAAGTCCTAGTCCAAAATGGACTTAAACAAGGACTTCTAGGGTCTCCAATTGTTTGATGACTATTTGCAGTACTTGTATGATGTATTTGATTGAAGTTTTTGATGTCATAATCATAGGTGTCACACATGTTCTTAAGTTTTTGATTCACATTAGCTTGAGTGTATAGATTACATGACACAAAATTTCCAGTTGTGACATCATCCCCCCGTTAGAGGGAATTTTGTCCCGAAATTATGTTTGAAAGCTAGATTTGAGAATGCTAGAATAGGTGAGGGTACTTTTGCTTCATTTGATCTTCGCGTTCCCATGTGAATTTGGGCCCACGCTTTGCGTTCCACCGTACCTTCACGATCGGGATGCGGCTCTGCTTAGTACGCTTCACCTCCTTGTCCATGATTTCGATTGGTTCTTCGACGAATAGGAGATTCTCATTGATTTCGATTTCGTCAAGAGGAATGACAAGGGTTTCGTCTGATAGGCACTTCTTTAGGTTAGAGACATGAAACACGGGGTGTACACCGTTTAGCTCTGTGGGTAGTTGCAGTCTGTAGGCTACCGGACCTATTTGGGCGACGATTTTGAAAGGTCCAATGTATCGCGGGTTCAGCTTTCCCCGTTTTCCGAAACGTATAACTCCTTTCCAGGGTGAGACTTTCAACAGTACTCGATCGCCGATCTGGAATTCTAAGGGCTTCCGCCGTTTGTCGGCGTAGCTCTTTTGTCGGTCACGCGATGCTTGCAATCGAGCTCTGATCTGGACGATCTTTTCTGTGGTTTCGCGAATGATCTCCGGTCCCGTTAGTACCCTGTCCGACGTATGCGTTATTGCTAGCTGGGTGTCACCTACTTCAGCCCAACATAACGGTGATCTACATTTATGCCCGTACAGTGCTTCGAAAGGAGCCACCTTGATGCTCGAATGATAACTATTGTTATATGAGAACTCGATCAACGGTAGGTGGGTATCCCAAGACTTCCCAAAGTCTATCACACATGCACGAAGCATGTCTTCAAGCGTTTGAATGGTTCGTTCACTTTGACCGTCCGTTTGTGGGTGATACGCGGTGCTCATATCGAGATGAGTTCCCATTGCCTTGTGGAGTGATTGCCAAAAGCGCGATGTGAACCTACTGTCCCTATCCGAGATGATAGATTTTGGCACTCCATGGAGTCTTACAATTTCTCGTAGGTACAAACGCGTCAGTCTCTCCATCTTGTAGGATTCTTTGATTGGCAGGAAATGGGCAGATTTCGTCAGTCAGTTGATTATTACCCATATGGTGTCCAGACCGTCCGACGTCTTGGGCAGCTTGGTCACGAAATCCATAGAAATCCCCTCCCATTTCCACTCAGGGATTGCCGGTTGCTGTAACAATCCTGAAGGTTTCTGGTACTCCACCTTTACTTTGGCGCACGTAAGGCACTTACCAACATAGGTCGCGATTTCCGCCTTCATGTTAGGCCACCAATAGTGTTGTTTAATGTCCAAATACATCTTGTCCGAACCGGGATGAATGGAGTATCGTGTCTTGTGGGCTTCCTTCATAACGGCCTCCCTAAATCCTCCGATTTTTGGGACCCAAATACGATTCATGAAGTAGTATACCCCATTCTCTCTTGCTTCTAGGTTCTTTTCCATCCCGCGCAATGCCTCGCTAGCTCTATTTTTTGTTTTCATAGCCTCCGACTGGACTGATGCAATTTGAGTGGCCAGATGAGATTGAATGGTTATCGAGTGCGTTTTCGTACGGCGATTAGAGTACTCCTTCCGACTTAATGCATCCGCTACCACGTTGGCCTTGCCTGGATGGTACTTGATCTCGCATTCATAGTCGTTTAGCAATTCCACCCATCTTCGTTGTCTCATGTTCAACTCCTTCTGATTCAAGATGTGCTGGAGGCTCTTGTGGTCCGTGAAGATGGTGCACTTTGTACCGTACAGGTAGTGCCTCCAAATTTTCAGAGCGAAGACCACGGCTCCCAGTTCTAGGTCATGGGTCGTGTAATTTACTTCGTGCGTCTTTAGTTGGCGGGACGCATATGCTATCACTCTTCCACGTTGCATGAGAACGCAACCTAAACCCTGATTCGACGTGTCACAGTAGACCACAAAATCTTCTGTTCCTTCAGGTAGAGATAGTACAGGAGCGCTACAGAGAGCTTTCTTCAAGGTTCGAAACGCAATCTCTTGTCGGTCTGTCCACTTGAATGGCACGCCCTTTTGCGTAAGCAAGGTAAGCGGCTTGGCGATCTTAGAGAAGTTTTGGATGAATCTCCTATAGTAGCCTGCTAGGCCTAAGAACTGACGAATTTCCGTGGGCGTGGTCGGAGTTGCCCATCCTTCCACCGCTTTGACCTTAAAGGGATCCACATGAATTCCGTCTTGGCTGACTACGTGGCCTAGGAAATTCACACTCCGGAGCCAGAACTCGCACTTGGAGAGTTTGGCGTAAAGCTTTTCTGATCGCAGAGTTTCTAGGACTTGTCGGAGATGTTGGCCATGCTCCTCTTTGCTTCGAGAATAGACGAGGATGTCATCGATAAACACAATGACGAAGTTGTCAAGGAACGGTCGACAGATTCGATTCATTAGGTCCATAAAATGCGGCAGGTGCATTTGTTAGACCGAAGGGCATTACGACGAATTCATAATGTCCGTAGCGGGTTCGGAAAGCGGTTTTAGGAATATCCTCTTCTCGGACTTTGAGTTGGTGGTATCCGGACCGTAGATCTATTTTAGAAAAATAGCTAGCTCCTTGGAGCTGGTCGAATAGATCATCGATTCGTGGGAGTGGGTAGCGGTTTTTAACAGTGAGTTTATTTAGCTCTCTGTAATCGATGCACATTCTGAAAGATCCGTCCTTCTTTTTGACAAAGAGCACCGGAGCTCCCCATGGCGAGTAGCTAGGTCGGATAAATCCCTTGTCCAGAAGCTCACTGAGTTGGCTGGACAGTTCCTGCATTTCAGCAGGAGCCAACCGATATGGTGATTTAGCGAGAGGAGTTGCTCCTAGAACGAGGTTGATTCGGAACTCAACCTGTCTCTCTGGGGGTACTCCTGAAAGATCTTCAGGAAACACGTCTGGAAATTCACACGCTACCGGAATATCTTGGATGTTAGTTTCTTCTTTGGTCTTGTCCACTATGTGAGCCAAGAACGCCAAATTGTTCTTTCGCAGATGTTTTTGTGCTTTGATGCACGAGATGAGACGAAGATTCGTACTGGGTTTGTCTTCGTAAATTACTAGGGTTTCGTGATTTGGGAGACGAAGGCGAACGGCCTTCTCGTGGCACATGATCTTAGCATGGTGGGGGCTTAACCAATCCATGCCGATAATCACATCAAAACTCCTAATTGATACTGGCATTAGGTCTATTCGAAAAACGTGTTGGTTAAGGGTTAGGGTACATCCGATGTAGATCTCCCCAGTGGATTCGGTTTTCCCATTGGCCATTTCCACCGTATAGGTTTCATTTAGCTTCTGGGGTTGTTGTTTTAATAAATGTTTAAACTTCTCGCTTACGAAACTTCGCTCCGCTCCGGTGTCAAATAAGATGCATGCATAAGTGTGGTTTAGGAGGAACGTACCGGTCACAACCGTGGGGTCCTGAACTGCATCACTCTGACCCATAGTCAGCATTCTTCCTGCTCCTCTGTTTCCTGAGTTGTTGTTGTTAGGGCAATCTCGGCGGAAATGCCCCGTCCTTCCACACCCGAAGCAGGTGTGGCTAGGCCCTGCATTGTTGCCGCCGGCATTGGTGTTGTTGTTATTGCGGTGGTTGTTGTTGTTGTTGTGGTTGTTTCCCTAACTTTGGTTCTGAGGAGGGTAAGCCCTGCAGAACCTTGCGGTGTGTCCCCTTCGGTTACAACTGGTGCAATGGAATTCCCTGCATTCGCCAAGATGGTGGAAACCGCACTTATTGCATTTGGGAAGATTACCGGAATAGGGTCTTGAAGCATTTGAAGCAGCTGAGGCTGGAGCATGTGGTGTGGCTGAAACCGGTGCGGTGACAGCGTTGACTGCCACTGTCTGCTGCTTTTTAGAGGTCTCGGGGCCCTGACGCCCCTTTCTCTTGTTGTTCTTCCCTTTCCTGCCATCACCCTCCTTTTTCTTCTCAGTCTCCACTAGCTTCTCGCCCTTCTTGTTGTTATGATCATATAACCTCTTCGCCAATCTCTTCGCACTGTCAAACGTTTCAGGGTTCGCAGCTATCACATTCCCTTGAATGGGGGATGTCAGTCCCCAGATGAATCGTTCAATCTTCTTTCCTTCTGATGTGATCATACCCGGGCACAACAGTGATAGTTCGCTAAATCTCGATATGTAGGCATTGATGTTCGCATTCTGCACAGTGAGGTTCCATAGTTCCTGCTCCATCTTTTGTATTTCGCCTCGGGGGCAGTACTCAGCCATTAACATTTCTTTCATTTCTGCCCATGGTATAGAGTTGGCTACAGGGAGCGTCATAGCTTCCACGTGTCCGTTCCACCAAGTGAGTGCTTGGTCCACAAAAGTACAGGCCGCGAACTTCACCTTCATCTACTCGGGGCAATCGCATATCTCGAATACCGACTCTACCTTCTCGATCCATCACTTCAGAGTGATCACCCCTCCAGTGCCGTTGAAAGTTCGTGGTTTAGCGTTTGTGAAGTCCTTGTAGGTGCACGTTTTAGTGGGTCCTTGATTCGTCCCGTTGTTCGAACTTCCGGACCCTTGCCCGTTGCCTCCTCCGTTGTTCCTTCGGTGAAGTTGTGCCATAGCTGCTGCGACCGCAGCAGACACGGCTGCCTGGAAAGCAGTGGTGTCAACTTCGGGCGGGGTTGGTTCGGGATTTCCGCAAGTAGCTCGGCGAGGCATCTTTCTGTCATGAAACGGAAAGATGTTGAGTGTATGTGGTTTCTGTGAGGTTGTGACCCTAGTAACTAGGTGCATGGTACGAACTTAGACATTGCTACCATCGGACATACAATCATAACGTCTCACCACATAACAACTTGTAATATCTTAGCAAAACACATAAAAGTTCATTAATATTATCCGCATTTAATACAAGAAAATTTTGCTCGTAAGAGCATACATGAGTGACACCAATTCGACAGCATAACGGCTCTATGAGTAGTGTAGTCACTTAAACATAGAGCCGGAGTACATAGCATAGTTCCTAATGGCCTACTATGATAAGTCTATCCCTAACCGCGATGAGCTGCGTCTGGAGGTGGTGCCGAAGTCATATGCCGAAATGTTGCGCCAGTAACTGCGCCATCTCTGTCATGTCTCCAATAACCTCATCCCTCTCATGCTCTGCTCGCACTGCTCGAGCTTCCATAGCATACAGCTGTTGTCGCAGTGCGGCGACCTCAGCTTCGAGGGAACGATTCTCTCTTGGGGGGGTGTTCACTGGTGGAGCGGGGTGATCTGGTTGTGCCTTGTTCTCGCATGGCGGGACGGGGTCCTGGTCCCCGACCTGACCTTCCTCGTCGTCGTCGATCTCTCCAAATTCGTAGTTAGTGTCTACGTATTCGTCGGGTCCGACGTCGTGTGCTTCCCCTGGATTCTCTCCCGGTTCATCCCCAAGCATCCCGTGAGCTACTAGGACCTGATGAAACTGGATACCCTGCTGCTCTTCCTCAGGCTCCTCCTCTTCTAGCCACCCGTTGTTTCCCTGATTAGGGAAATAGAGGTCTCCAGGGTGATGAAAACCAGCCATGCTGTCTGCGCGAGTATGTAAATATGCTAACATTATTCCTAGGGTGCTATGACTATTATACAAACTAAGCGAACATTCTCTTTTTGGTGATAAAGGGTATAGTTTTAGGTTCCCTAGCTATCCCGATCTCATCAAGACGTGTGTTAGTTTTACTTTGGAGAGAATGTAGTTGATCAGGCTACATTCACTCCTTGGTATCACTAAGAACAGTCCCGAATTAACCGAGATACCAGCATTATTGTGTTTGATTCGGCGTTAGGTCCTTATCCCTAATGCAAGCAAGTGTGTTTTATTTACTTGTTTTCTTCAGAGTTATGTTAGTCCCTCTTTTTGGTTTATAGTTGCATATCAATGTGTGGCTCGACATGCTAGTTCACTATAAACAAAGCTCTGATACCAACCTGTCACACCCCCGAACCAGGCGGCGGAAACGTTTGGGGGCTGTCGTGACTCAATTGAATACCATAACATTGAATATATATGAGACGTAACAACATTCGTCACCATGCATTAATATAGTACAACCAGTAGAGTTTACATGAAATACATTGTTTAAACATTACATTCCCAAAAATAAATTGTTCGATTCGTACATAAATACACTACAAGCCATCACTGAATATGATTTCCTTTGATTCACTGGTTCCCTGAGAATACAAGTATTTTGAAAAAACGTCAACATGTGAAATGTTGGTGAGTTCATAAGCGGTATTTGAAAAAAAAACAATGTTTCGTATCGTTTGAAAACCACCAGAAAATCCGATATTTTCTGAAAAGTAAAGCTTTCGAAAACGTTTGTGAAGATCCATAGGTATGCTTGTTTGTTTCTATACTTGTAAAAAAAAATTGTTCATTAAAGTTGTATGCATTTCGAATCCGTATGTATTGAAAAAAACCCTAGGAAAACGTGATGTTTTCCTAATTCCTTGAATTCCATGAAGTTACATTGAAACCATTGCATAGCGTGTAGTGTCAGTCCCAGACGACTTTGGATTAATTTGAGCATGATTAATTGCTACAAACACGCATTACACAAACGACCAGTTTATAGCTATACTAACGATCCCGTAGGCGTCGTCCGTACTAATCACGTTATCCAACCGCCCTGACTACGTGTAGTCCCACATCCGAAGAGAAAGAGGGCACGAAGACCTCGATGACTCCATTAACCGGTTGGGGATAAAAAAATGTACGAGGGGTCCCAGACCCGCCTCGCATGAAATGTCGACTTTACTAGCAATACCAAAGGACCCTTGGGGACCAATAGTATACAAGCCATTGAAAGTCCTTTTACGTTGTGTTAGATCGGTAAAACCCAACACTTCGTAAGATAGAGGTCTTCGGGCCTTAAGATCAGGTCATTGGGCTAGCTAGGCCCAACAAACAAGATTTTACACTTTTGGGGCCCAAAGATGGTGCGTAGACGTCTGTGCACACTTGCATGTATATTGAATTCCCAAACGTTACTTGTATGAACCGTAGTGTCGTTGCGTTAGTAGTTTCGGATTTTATTGGTTCGAGACCGAACCAATTCGTTTAACAACGACTTTTGGTATTGTTGTGTATTGTATTTCGTCGATAGTCGCGGTGCCATTAATTGATCAATTTGCGTGTATTGAATTAACCTTGGAAGTTTTCTGTTTTCAGCTCCTCATTGTTTGTAAAATTTACTTTTTCAACCCTTTAATTAGATAATTTTCCGGTTTGACCCTTAAATCATTTTTCTTGACATTTTAACACCAAAACTTCTTGAAATTGATATTTTTCAGCATATTTTTCAATGAAAACAGTTTAAGTCCCTGAAATTGCAGTTTTCTCGGTTATAACCCCTTCTTTTCGCAACTTTGACAATTTTGGCCCAAATTGTAAAATTTTTGCAACTTTGGTCCTTTTTAAATTTAAAAAGCATTTTAAACCTTTGAAAAGGACTTGGAACACTTATAGTCCACTGTTTTACAGAAAAACACAGTCTTGGCCCTCCAAAACAGAAAATCTCGCATAATGGGCCTCATTGGGCCAAAAATGTCATTTTTAGCCCATTAAGCTTGAAATTTATGTTTTTAATCCTCCAAATGAGTATATTTCCAGAAATTGTTTTATTGAAACTGTTTTGACACACCTCATCCATCAGAATTCGTGATATGTCAATTTGGGCCCTTTAACTTTGTATTTTTCACATTTTAGGTCCAAAAATTGTGTTTTTAGCCCAAAGAAAATGTTACTAAGCCATTTAGCTATTTTTCTAGGAACACTTTGTATGTAGAAATATATTTGATGCTAGAATCATTTAACATAAAGTATATCTTGGTTTTGAGGGGTTTTATGGCTAGATCCAACATTATAACACACAAAAACACACATATAAGCATGGAAATCATACAAAGCATACAAAACCCATATAGATCTACACTTTCACTTGTATTCCCCCCATAAAACTCATAAAAACAGAAAATAGGGGGTATGAAGCTCACCTTGGGTGTGGTTTCGGTTTTGAAGAGAAAATGGAAGAAAAATGAAGTGATTTTCGGCCTTAGCACCTTTCCTTGGTAGATCTCGAGTTTGGTGACTTCTAAGGTGCATGATCACAAGTTGGAATAGATTTAGAAGAGGTTTTTGATGGAATGAAGTAGCTAGATCATGGATTAGTCATCAACTTACCTTAGATGATGATTTTTGGTGATGGATTCTCCTTGTGAAGCTTCTTGATTCACGAAAATTTTGAAGAAGGAGGGAGGATTGTTCTTCAAGACTTAGAGAGTTTGGAAGAGATTTTTGTGGTGTGTGTGTGTGTTTGCATATGGCCGAGAGTGAGAGAGAGGAAGGAAGAAGTGATCTTTGAGATGATGTATGCATGGGTATATGTGATATGTTGCATGGATATCCAAAAGATAATAATGAGGTGGCAATGGCAAGTCAACTCTTCATCTTTCCTTGGGTTTGGGCCTTGGGCCGAGAGTTTGGAAGGGAAAAAGAAAAATTTGGGCTTTTTCCCTTAAGCCCAAAATTAGAGTTAGTTAGGGTGTGTTTTATACCTAAAAGAATGTAGTATGATTTTTCCATTTTCTTGTTGGACTAGTTTAGGGTATTCATGGATCAAAGCTTTTAATTCATTTCATTCTAGGCCCAATATGGCCCAAAATGTTGAAATAAATTAGTGTGGGTCCAATTAGAGCCCAATTAGGGTTCTAAGCCCATGATAGTCTAATTGGAAGCTTATTGGTCCATTTGGATCCAATAAGGAAGTCCTAGTCCAAAATGGACTTAAACAAGGACTTCTAGGGTCTCCAATTGTTTGATGACTATTTGCAGTACTTGTATGATGTATTTGATTGAAGTTTTTGATGTCATAATCATAGGTGTCACACATGTTCTTAAGTTTTTGATTCACATTAGCTTGAGTGTATAGATTACATGACACAAAATTTCCAGTTGTGACATCAACAACTTTGGACTTTGACTTTTGTTGGCTTCTGTTGATTGTTGATTTATAAACAAGTTTTACCTTCGGTAAAACTTGAGGATTTTGGGCTATTAATTAAGATTCTACCTGGTTGTGATGATTAGCGGATTCGTGGGAGCAACTAGTGCAGAAGGGAGTGTATGGCAGTCTTTCAAGGTTCTTCGATTCAGGTGCGTTTTGCCTCATTCGCACTCGTAGGTTGAAAGCACCAATGCCGACCTACTAGTTTTGGTTATCTTTTAGTGGAGGGATGCGATAGGGGCTGTATATATAGTCATGTAGGATAGACTGAGGACTCTTGGTCTAGGCTTTATTGCATGTTCCTTGTTTGGTTGTGGCTCTATAGTAGGATCACTTGTCTGGGTGTCTATCTCACCTCTGAGTATATATGGTTATGTATTCCTTGGATTGTTGGTATTTAGTATGTTAGTGTACTGTAATGAGTTGTCAGATTCGTATCCTGGTATATAGGATGTTGTTGTACTGTAGTGATCTGTTAGATTCGTATCCTAGTATATAGGATGTTGATGTGCTGTAGTGATATGTTAGATCTGTATCCTGGTATATAGGATGCCGCTATGATGTAGTGATCTGTTAGATTTGTATCCTAGTATATAGGATGTTTTTATATGGTAGTGATCTGTAGATTTGTATGTCTACCTGTACTTGTTGGTCATCATCATCTAGTGGAGTTCCCTAGGTGTAACATCCCAAAAATCATGTACAAAAATTTATTTTAAAACATTACTAAACCAGAACATTAAATCATTTCAAACATACTAAAAGGGTTATATGACAAATCAGAGTATTATTCCCAAAACACTTATTCATTTTATCAGAGTAAACATCCCAAGCTAAACTTCTTGGTGTGTGCCATGCGATCATCCTGAGCTCTTTTTTCCGCTATCGGAAGTACCTGAAACCAAAACTGAAAACTATAAGCACGAAGCTTAGTGAGTTCCCCAACCTACCACATACCATACATAACTACTGATCCCAACATGCCATACATTATTCTGAGCACATAACCACATACTGGGCCCCTGCCCACTGCATTTGGCCTCGCCCGCCATCGGAACCCGTCCGTCATCAGGTCCCACCTGGCATCGAGCCCCACCTGGCATACATATCTGCTTTTTCTTAGGCCCTGCGTGTCTCTGGGCCTCGCCCGCCATACACATACATACAATCAAACAACATACTGAAGCATACATAAACATTCCCTAACCATACCCTGATCTAAGGCATCTCCTAACTTGGGCCCCGCCCCTGGTCTGCTACTGAAGTAGTGGAACCCCGTCCACACTCCTACTAGTAGTGAGATACGGGCCCTCGCCCACACTCACATCCTTCCTATCATGGGCCTCGCCTCTGATATGCTAATATCGAGATATGGAACCCCATCCATAATCAGCTAGTGATGAGATACGAGACCTTGCTCATACTCACCTCCTTACCAGGCACATACAGGTATCACAAAGACAACAAGTATAATCTAACGCAATACATAAGAATCATCCTCGGGAATACCTCGACATCGGACCCCCGACCCGAAAACATACTATTATCTAACGTACTTCGGGCTTACCCCGACATCGGACCCTCGGTCCAGGTCCTATCATACCGACACATACAAGAATCACAAAGACCTCTAGCATCCTAGCATTCCTCGGTCCTCGCTCGACATCAGGTCGTAACCCGGAACATATATCAATAAGTGCCTAGGGCTAACCCCTGGGTATTCCTTCTATACATAAGCATAAACATGAACATAAACATAATGGGTCGACATTGTGGCCGTAGACCCATGCATACAGTGAGGAGACTTACCTTGCACTGCTGAAGATTCACTGAACGCTTCTGACTGCTGACCAACACTTCTGAACCGCAGAACCTTCGGCTTCCCGAACTATCAATAACCAAAAACAACATTTAGACCACAATAATCCAAAAGTCAACCTTGGTCAACTTGGTCAAAGTCAACGGTCAAAGTCAACGTCCAGTTGACTTGACTCGCCGAGTTGTTCTGCCAACTCGCCGAGTCCATGCTCCTCAAATCCCAAAACAACGCCGACTCCACTCGTCGAGTCTAGCGAGAACTCGACGAGTTCTCCTTCATCTAACACTTCGGGACTATTTTCAAACGACTCGTCGAGTTCATCATCATCATATGAATATCTAGGCCATGACTCGCCGAGTTGTATGAACAACTCATCGAGTTCATCTTCATAACTAAGAAGATTGCCTTGGACTCACCGAGTTCTTCCTTGAACTCATCGAGTACGATGAACTTCATGACCATTATGGACTCAGACTGGCTGAGTCCTTTTCCAACTCAACTCATACCCTTAACAGAAGGGTTTTAGGGCAAAAACTGGCCTGACTCGTCGAGTCCCATAACCGACTCACCGAGTCTCTCAATGTCTAACACTATTCAGACGATTTCAGACAAGCTCAACGCATCCAAGACCTAGATCTAGCCTCCTAGGGTCGGGATATCACAAAAAGCTGCTACCTTTGCACCCATGCATGGCCCTTTTTGCTCAAAAGGCCTTAATAACCACTTAATCTTTGCATGGAGAGTTCTAATGGCATAAAGCTTCCACCTTTATGCCTTAACTATTTTGAATGCTTCCAGATCTGAAAGGATCTATCTTGGGGACGTCCAAATTCCACAAGAAATCATTCTTGGTCCATAAACTTCATAAAAAGGGCATAAATGGATCTAACAAACTAGAAGTTAAGGAAGGAACCTGATTACCAAAATGAGCAGCAAATGGAGTGAATCTTCTGGATCTACTCCTTCCTCCTTGAACCTCCAACCTCCTTTTTGTTCCTTCAAGCTTCAAAATGCTCCAAGACTCACAAAATGGCTCACAAACTCAAGGGAGGCTCTAGGGTTTCGTTCTGGACTTGAGAGAGTATCAAGGGGGATGATGGAAGACCATAATGTTCCTTAAATAGGGTACAATTCCCGCTTTTAGGGTTTTCCCAAAACCCGACCAACTCGCTGAGTCCGTCTTCCGACTCGTCGAGTAGGCCACTAAACCTGTGACCAAATCGCGCTCCTACTCGTCGAGTCACTCATCTACTTGACGAGTCACCCATCTACTCGACGAGTCACTTCCTCATTTGAGGTTTCCTTTCCTTTCTAGGCCTCCTGAATTCAGGGTATTACACTAGGAGTTGTAGGTAGTCATGTAGGATAGCCTGAGAACTCTTGATATAGGCTTTCTTGCATGTTTCTTGTTTGGTTGTGGCTCTAGAGTAGGATCATCTGTTCCGATGGCTATCTCACTTCTTGTTACTTATGGTTACGTATTTCATGGAGGTTAGCTAGTAGCGGGACAATGTGCGGTATGAGGACTAGTAGGTAGTAATGAGTTGTATGATTGTTGTTTGCATGTATTATGTGTCTATTTGATCCTTAATTGTTTATATGTCGGCTAGGATGTCATAAACTTTCATAGGACCCCGATTCCATACGGGATTAATTTTTTAAAAAATTCAGGGGCGGGGGCGGGAGTGGGTATTTTTGTCCTATAACCTTATGGGACCCCTGTTTGTATATATATATATATATATATATATATATATATATATATATATAGAGAGAGAGAGAGAGAGAGAGAGAGAGGGAGAGAGAGAGAGAGAAAGAGACAATACATTATCTAATTTTAGGGTTTCTTGACATTCTTCCACTTCACAACATACGACGGTCATATATTTTTGGACATGTACTTTTTTTGTAATATTGGATTTGTGGTATTTTATATTTGTAAGTTTGTTGGATTTTTTGTTTTGTAACGTTGAATTTGTAATGTTCGATTTTTAATTTTTTTAGTTGTTAAAAAACTAGACTTAAAGCTTTTAAAGTTATGAAAAATAGTTTTTTTAGCCAAAAATATAACATTTTTAGCAAAAAAAATCAATTTTAAGCCTATAAAACGGGGAATGGGGGTGGATCCGGGGTAATGAATGTATTCGGGGGCGGGATCACGGGCTATATAAACTAGAGATTTGGGGGCGGGGGCAGTTATTTCCGCTTCCGTTTGGTCCCGTTGACATCTCTAATGTCGACATATGGTGGTAGTGGGTTGAGGCGGTCCTGCTTTGTGTTGTAGGCCAAGATACTCGGCGCGGAAAGGCTGTATGTCATAGACACTGAGGCTTGGGAAGAGCTGTTGGGTTGAGGCGGTAGGCCAACAAACCCTGGTATTCCAGCCTGATGGCTGATTAGATCTTTTGTATGTTGGCATTCCAGTCCGATGATTGATTGAGTCTGGGCATTCCAATGCGATGATTGTGGGTTGTTATGCATGCTTGTATGTTTATCGTACGTGACATTTGGGAGAAATTCACTAAATTTTGTGCTTACCCAGTTGTTTATTGTTTCAGGTACCATCAGTTATAATGGGAAGACGAATATGTGACTATACGCATTCATCAACAACAATGAATATTCCACGCTTTAATATTACTTTGATTTTCAATACATGTACTTTGGAATAAACAATTTTCGCAATAATGGATTATAATTGGAAAGTTTCACTTTAATAAAATGAAAATTTTTGGTTAAAAAAAATGGGACTTTATATGTTTGCATAGATCTTGTACATTGTCTTGATGAATTGATGTAAACTTAATCATATTTTTATCTTTTTTTTGAAGATGATGTGATACTTTTAGGACCATGTAATGTAATGGTATAGTATGTCATAGGTTGAAGGCATTTTGAAACATAAAAGTTTGAAGGCATGTTTGAAACATAAAAGTTTATCCATAATGGAACTTAAGGTTCTTAAAAGATGAAACAACAACACTAATTTAGGAATTGAAACTCATCCTAGTTGAATAAGGAAAATTGTTACAATATTTTTGTTTTTATAAATTTTTTATATACACATTTTATGCATCATACGGTAAAAATATAAACAATATAATGGCATAAATTTTTTTTATCTGGCTACGGGTATTAAAAACTAATAGACCAGTCCTGCCTAACGTCGGTGTCTGAGTTAGATTATACCCACCTTGACTTATAATTAATCCACCGTGCGAAGATAAGGATACTCCTCACATTTTGAAGTCACGAAAAACGAAGCTAGATGGCCATAACAAAAATAACGACATCATGATTCAAACATGAGTTGATGGGTTATCTAGCTACGTACATGCCGTAATCTTTATGGTTGTGTTTTTTCATCAAATGACGCACCACATTCATAGGATCCTGTCATAAACATTAATACTTTTTTAAAGGAACCGGTGTAACCCCGATCTTGTAATTGTACGCTAACTAAGTTGCAATCTACCTTCACCCAAATTTTAGTTTAAGATACTTTACCATTCCAAAAATATTGATAATTAAAAAAATCATTTAATTTTGGTCTTAAAAAAAGGAGCGGGTCCATTACCAAGAATATATTTTAACTTATTGAAGTTAATAATTTAGGCTTGTAATAATTTAAAAAATACATGTTTTTTCGTCACAGGTAAGATAAATAAAAACATATCGATCTCACTTCCGTTTACTCTTTTTGAGATGATATCAAAAATGCTTTTATAGTTATATAATTATAGGCTAAACACAATATTTATTTTATTAATGTGATAAAGTTCTTGCAGCTTATAATAAATAAGTTTACTATCAAAATCATTTTTCTCCATCTAAACAAACCATACGTTTTACATTTATTCCAGTTTAATATATATATATATATATATATATATATATATATATATATATATATATATATATATATATATATATATATATATATATATATATATATATCCGAATTCAAATTTAATTTGTAGAGAGAAATCAAATTAATCTATTAATCCTGTTTATGACTTATTATTAAAACAGACAAATATATATTAAAATAAAAACCCCAACTAGCAAGATGCTAGAAGAAAGTTTAAGACTTACTTTCTAAGTTAAACATATGTTTTTAGATTTAATTAGCTTATTTTTAAAACTTTTTTAAGTTAATATGAAAAACCAAAAAGTAATTTATGTGCTATATTTTTAAAATGCTCCCTAAACCAATTTTTATTGAAGTAATGATTTTTTTTTGCAATAATTCTCTAAAAAATTACCATTAAAAAATTGAAGTGATTGTTTTTTAACTAACTTTCTGAGTTAAGCATATTTTTTAAACTTAATTAATTTATTTTTTGAACTTTTTAAGATTATCATGACGAAAACAAATAAATAGTTTATAAATTATATTGTAAAAATGATGCTCAAAACAACATTTTATTGAAGTAATGATTTTTTTTAAGAATTCTCTAAAAATTACCATTAAAAAATTTAAGTGATTGTTTTTTAACTAACTTTGTGAGTTAAACATGTTTCTAAACTTAATTAATTTATTTTTCGAACTTTTTAAGATTAACATGACGAAAACAAACAAATAGTTTATAAATTATATTTTAAAAATGATGTTCAAACCAACGTTTATTAAAGTAATGATTTTTTTTAAGAATTCTCCAAAAGAAACAATTAACTAATTTTCCATCAAGCTTATCGGGCTAGTTCTTTTTCTTTTTTTTTTGGAAGGAATTTTCCATGCCCTTCTATACTATTCTAATTCCATAGCTAGTTTATCCATTAGTTTTTATAAAATGTTATTTTTAATAGGTAACTAAACCCGCTAGCAATTATATCATTAACTATTAACTAGTTTTTCAGCTAGCTTATTAATTCGGACACTTATACATGATTGTTTTTTGTTTAATTTGGATGTAGCCATTTATTGAGTTTAATACAAGAAAACATGACAAGATATTATATATATATATATATATATATATATATATATATATATATATATATATATATATATTGTTTTCCTTTTTATTTTTGTATTTTTCCTTTAAACTTCTCGAATATCAAAATTAATAAATATTATAAAAATTAATAAGTATTATTCAACTTGTCTCTTAAAAGACCATGAAAAAAATTCAGATATTTTTTTCGAAAAGATAATATATATATATATATATATATATATATATATATATATATATATATATATATATATCCACTTAAGCGATTAATGTCTTAACGAAGAAAAATAAACACTCACTATAGCTTAATATAAGGTGACCATAGTTTCAATCAATACAAGAACAAATTAAAACCATTATCGCAAAACATATATGAAGACTAACTTTTTATCGTGTATGTGTACTTCGATTAGTATGATTTTCTATGTGTAAGCAACTTTTAGTAATAAAACAGTACGATCATTTTCACCTTGTACTTGCCAACTAGCTAGTATATTTATATTTATGAACAGTATGTGCTACATAATAAATCAAAATATATAGATAAGTAAGTACTTGAGTTCAATTAAGTTGATTAAAAATATTAGTTATCATATACTTTTACTTTTGTAATTGTATTATATTCATCCAAGTATAATTATATATTTATGAATTCATGGAAGCGAACTTGTGGGACACAATCATACATGCGTAATTGGTAAAACAAAATTGTTTCATGTACATGCAGTTACAAAGTCTGAAAATATAGTGATATTTTGTTTATTTTAATATAAAAAACATTGAATTTTCTAAGAGTCAAATGCACATATGTAATAACATTATTTCTTTTATAAATTGAAATGCCAAAATAACGTTTTACACGTTATATTGATATTTTTTTTAAATTAAAATAAGTAACTTCTATATATATAAATTAGTGAGATCAATTTCATTATATAATGGCACGTATTATATATGATTACGTACATTGATATAATAAACATAATTAAATGGTTAAGCGTGTGATAACCAATTTTTAACGACAAATGTCTATGATTATATTTATTACAAAATATACAAATAATAAGTTCTAAGACGAGCAAAATAATCAAACCCTAATTCATATAATTAGAACTCTTTCAACTTTTTCTCTATCTTGTTCCCCTTTACCTAATTTGCTCTTCCCTAAAAACAATTTTTTTTATTATTATATATGTGTCAATGGCCATACCTATGCGACACATAGACTCTCCATTAAAACTGATAAAGTAGTCATTATTATAATAGTAATAGATTTAGTTAAAGTTGATATTTTTGAATACAAATATCATCATAACCTATTAATATTTTTCACATAAAAACAAAAAAAAATACTCTTTAATCTGTATTTTTTTTTTTTTAAAATATGATTTTTGAGGTGTTTATTATAGACCTTTTTTCTCTCAATAAATTATGTTTACTAAACCCTTTAGTGCCGAAGAAAACACAACAACGCCACTACGCAATTATGACGCGTGTAATTCACGAACCAATGATGTCGAGTTTAAGTGCGTGGCATCTTCATATGACAAAACAATGACTCGAAATTGACTACTCACCTAACAAGGCGCGTGAAAAAGAAGAGCGTGGGAAAAATTAGGGTTTGATTTCTGTAAATTGCGATAAGACCACCATCACTAACTTTTTCTGCTGACGTGGTTGTCCCTGATTCGATTTCTCTTTCACACAGTTTCACACTTTCAGTGTGTGCTTTACAAAATACGTACATAAAATATGTAGGTAAGAAGACAACAAAGCGTGAAGTATACTCCCTCTCTCCAAAACACACACTCGACACAACCTCCTGTCTCTCTTTCTCTCTCTCACTTTCTCTCACTACATTTCTCTCTCTAGTTCGTGATAACCTAAAGGGGTGAGACTAGGGTTTTCAACCGCTTCGCACTCGGATAAATCGGAAAAGGCTTTGAATCTGTAAGTAAAATTAACATTTCTAGCTTCGTCTTCAGATATGGTATCTACTGATAGATGTTTTAAGTGATTTCAGTTGAGAAATTAAGGTTTTAAAGTGTTTCAATTCTTTTGTTGGTTTTGATGCGGCGGATAAGGTTTCAGATCTGTGTGCTGTTATAATTGATCGGTGTGAAGTAAATGTCGTTCTATGTGCACGGATAGTAGCTTACGTTTTGAGCTCACTCTCTTGATATTTTTCCAATTTGGTTAAACTATTATTCTTTGATGGTTAATTTGCTTTATTCAGTTTGTTTCCTTTCTGGGTTTTGATGCGCATATAACCAATTTTTCCCATATCTTGATTCGAGTTCTATTTTACAGCACAACTTAATTACCGATTGAATATGATTATACAAACCCTAAAAATTTGTTTATTTGATTATTGTTTGTATGTTTAAGGGGACGGTGGTGATGAATCAGGAACGAGTCTCGTGATTATAAAGTGAGTTTTCTAGGATTCTTTAGAAAGCTAAAAACTTTACATTCTATTTTATCCAACCATGAGCTGTTTGTTGTTTGTGGTGTTTGTTAATTGAACTAAGCTATGCCCACATCTAAAAACACAGCCTCGGTATAAATTAGTTCTTTGGTTTTATCAGTTGACAAGCGCACTGCTTGGTGTTTGACTTGCGTAAGACAATTTTTATAATCCAGTTTTCTTTTATTTTCCCCATTATTTGTTAGTATTTATGTGCCTATTATACTATTTAGTAAAGTTTCGATTTGGCCTTCACCCAACTTTACTTTCTTTGCTATTGATTGTGCTAACTGTGTTGTGTGTTGCTTTGTTAACTTCTGATGTACTAGTTAGTCTTTTGCAGCTTCTGATGTGTATTGTATGCTCATTAAGAACTTGTTATAAATACTATGGTGTTCTACTCCTTCAATTTAAAACCTCAGTATTTTAAATTTATGTCAATTGTATGTAATCATGTACAACTAATTGTCTTTTACAATGAACATGAATCTAATCTTGAAGGTTACTTTATTGTAGTTATATCTTAGAATGGAGAGCGATACTGATAAAAGTATCAGACTGAGAGATTCTGGGACAATTATCGGGGGAGACCAGTCTCAAGGAAGCAATGCTAATGCTTTACTCCACTCCAGTAGTTCAACTGTTAAGATCAATTCACTGTCAATCAATCTTGGAATTGTCAAGGGGAAGGATGATCCACAAAAGTGTAGTCATTTCTCTATACGGTAAGTCATGTACTTTTTACATTTAAATTCATAACACATTTCATTTCACTACATAACTGTTATGCTGTATTGCTGTTTGATATAGCTGGTATATATATACTTATATGTATGATTTTGAACTGGTGTGTAATATGTATATCTTGTTATTTATTGCTTAATTATCCGTGCTGACATGTATTGTTCTTCTTATCACTTTGCATCTTGAGTTCATGGTTGAGATGCCAATGCACACAATCTCTTGCTTGTGTTCATATCTCAACTTGTTACATGAGATCCGGTGCATATTCTAATATTGTTCATGAATTATGATCACTTTGCTTGAAGTAACATCTAGTTTTTTGTAGGAAGAATAGAGTTTCATTTCATTGGCATGTTGTTTGTTTCTCTTATAACTGATGATAATCAATTGATACACCAGAGGCTATGTTGCAAAGATGCGTGAAAAAGGTGACAACCACCACTTACCATTTTCTGATGGTATTGGAGAAGAACCTCCCCCTATAGAAGTCCCACGTTTTAGATATTGGCTTTGCCAAATCTGCTTGCAAGATTATGGAGGTGGAAGTACTTCTCAAGAGGTTGCATTAGTCTCTCAGTATGGTAAAAGCATGATGCAACCTTGCACAACTTCTTACTCATCATCACCAAATTGTCATGGTTTGCCAATGCTCCCTTTTGGAGAGGGCACTTCAGGTAATTTACTACTGTCCCAATCTCAATCTTGTCTTTGGGATTGCATCTAATCATCCTATTATGATATTTCAATGCTGTTTTTGATTCCTTTTTTCTCTTCTTTCTTCAGGTCATAAACCTGTTGATGAGAGAATTAATGTTGACGAATGCATTATACAAGAAGATACTACTCAATCTTCACCTGATCACAACCTTCCTGACACTGAAGAACCAGATAAAATCGATTCTATTGATGCCAATATCACTGAATATGCAGCTGTTGTTGTTGATGATTCCAAGAAAGTTGACTTAGTCAATGGACCTTTGACTTCTCCACCAGTCCAGTCAACCGAGTCTGACCAACAGAATCAAGATCCAACCGGACATCCACGCCGAAAGGCACGAAAAGTGCGTTTATTAACAGAATTGCTTTGTGGAAGTAATGAAAAACAGCATCAGAGAAAAGAAAGCACTAATCTTCCTGAAGTAACTCCACCTCCATCTTCTCCACTGAAAAAAAGAAAGATCCCACAAGCTCAGGAGTGGAAACCTGTCGAAGGTCATGTCGGGAAAAAAGTCAAAGTGGTCAAGGAGGACGTTTCTGGTAAAACCAGTATAGTTAGTGAAGGTGAAGGTGGGCAGAAAACTGATAAGTATCAATGTACAAAACATGGAGTTCAAAAAAGTTCCAAACATGTTAAAGCTACTAGTGATCCAGTTGCAGCTTGGAGATCGATATTCAGTGATATGGGAAAATCAGATAAACTCATGTCACTTCCCAATGATGCTTCAAGACCGAGTCAAGATGTGTATGAGTATGAAGGCAAACGAAATGTTGACCAATTTTCAGAAAAAAGATGTAATGCTTCCAAGAAGGTAATGGAAGATCCTATGAGAAATCAGTTATTTGGAGATGATCATATACAAAGGACAAATGTTGGTGATTATGATTATGATTCTAGAGCGAGGGGTGGTCAGTCTGAAACTGGGTTAGGGCTTGGGTTATCTCTAAACTATGAACCACAATCACGGGTTTCTTGGCTACCACCATTACCAAATCGGGTTCCTATTCAAGATCATAGTAGGAAAGATGGTTTCTTTTTTGGAGAATCAAGTATTGGACATAAAGGAGTCTCATTGGATCCTCAAGCAAAAGGAAGATCGGTTTACAATGTCAGAGATGGACATACACATACTCCTAGAACACCATTCTTACAGGAACAGCAGCCTTTTCATACACACCTTTCACATGGGAGCTTTTCTCAGCATCAGAATTTAGTATGTTCTCTCTATTCGATGACTATAATTCTCATAATATGTCCCCACATGTGATTTACCTCCCTGTGGGACCCGTTTCCAGTTATGGGAACATGTTTATGCCAAAAATGACGAAGGATGTTGCATTTGCTCATAATTTTTTTGGGTTAAATGCAAGATATAGCAACATACTATTATTCATTTGTTTATTATAGCATACAACTTTCATTTTCTCCTATTACATCATTGTACTTTGAAAATTTTATCCTTCTATCGAAATGGCATCCAAACACAGAAATTTTCATTGCTATAATTGGGTAGTTTGTTAGTTTTTTTATTTGAAAATATAAATCCTAATAAGAAAAGTATAAGTACAATGCTATAATTGGTAGAGTTTTCAATGTACAACGTGTTAATAAGAAAAAAAAATTGAAAGTACAATCTTGTAATAAAAAGAGATGAAACTAGGATGCTATAATAAACAGATAAGTGAAAGTATGTTGCTATCTTTTGCCTTTAGCCCTATTCCTTTTGTATTTGATCCAAGGCAAAAGAAATGAATTGATCCTTGATATGAAAATCTTCTGTTAATCCCATGTTAATCAACTCATTCCTGTCTCATTTTAATCAATTAACTAACATAAACAGTCAATCCAGGACAATATTTGAAGAAGGGGGTGTTATTCATGATTCATCTCAATAAATAAATAATATTATTCTATATTGTTGTTAACAGGACTTCTCTGATCCACACAACAAGAGGAACAATGGAGTTAGAGGGTATGCAGATATAATGATGGCTAATAGCCACCATCAAAGACATGACATATTTTCCAATGGGAGGTCAGATGAAAGGGAAATCGTTGAACTCATGGCCAAAATTCAGTATGAAAGAAACTTAAGTGAATCCAGGAATTACAATTCATCAAATTTTCATAAAGTAAGTAGCTTCAACCAAGGGATGCCTATACCCCACCACCAATATCCCACATTCAGAAGGCCTTCAATGGAGAATTCAGGTCTGGGTCCCACCACCATGAGAAACCCAAACCCAAATCCAAATCCATCTGGATTCTTCCATCAAGAACCAATTCCAGCCTTCCCAAGTTTCGATACCTTCTCACACCAATCAAATGGTATAAGAGTTTCTGATAACTCTTATTATCATGAATCTAGAGAGAATAACAGAATACCCCACCACCACTCTTCTGTTCCAACCAATATGCAGATAATGGAAGCTTATAACAATGGGAGACCTGGAAACGTGTGGTCAAACATGGAAATGCATACAAAATGGTCAAACAGGAACAAAGGGAAGAATGTTATGAATCTTGATCTAAATGTCATGGCTCCAAATGTTCTTGAAGAGCAGAACAACAACAACAACATGAACACGGGTGGTTCTTTAGACCATTCATATTCTAATGAAGCCATACCTGCAATGCAGTTGCTTAGTCTAATGGATGCAGGGAAAAAGTCATCATCTTCTTCTTCTTCTCCATTTATGGACAAGAAAAAGCTTACACCTAAACCACCCTTTTCTTCTTACAATGGAAAACAGAATTCCTTTATAATTCCATGCTCTGGGATGCTACAATCTAGTGTGCAAAGGCCCGTTGAAAACACAAGGAATTTCATTACAGGTCGTGGAGCTTCGTTTTCTTCTTTCTTTCATACCGATCAAACTCATGGAGGCCAAGCCCAGTTTGTTCATAAACCACAAGAGAAGAAACAGAGAGGTGTGAGTATGACTTCAGGTCACAACAAGTATAGGCCAGAGGATTCTTATGGTTTTCCTCTTCCATGGCATGCAAGTGAAGGAGGATTGGGGACAAGAAATGTGACATCAGGAACTGAGATTTGCACAATTAATCAAAACCCGGCTGATTTTAGTACACCAGGGCCAGAAAATGTGTATATGATTGATGTTGAAAATCTTAAATTCAGAGGGGATCGTGTTTATTACCCTAGGGAAGGGACTGTTTGAGGGGAAGAGAGCACAAAATGGTTAAACAAGGTATGGACTCCTACTTATACTTGAGATATCGAAAAAGAAGTTCTTGTATATATATTTGCTTTTATTTTCTGTAATAGTTGATAGAGTTGATTCCCATAGAAACATGAGCTTAACAGTTGTTTGCCTTGTAGACATGTTTGCTTTTGTTGTTTAAGATATTTGCAGTATACTCACAGTTTGATCATGAGCTTATGATGTCTTGTTCATGCTGCAACCTAATAAACCTTTCTTCACCATCTTCACTTGGTGCTCCAAATTCAAATTATTCATGAAGGTATAAAATACCTTTCTTATACTTTTTCAACTAGGGTTACATGCCAAAAACAATGATTTACTCTTATTAATTTGCTGATCGTAAGATTCTTGTTACATGTTTTCCTATTACAACGTCGTACTTTATAAAAATTTACCCGGTTATGACATTAGTTATGGCAATGTTATGAAAATACAAAACAATATTTATTGTGCTATAATTTGGTAGATTTTTCAATGTCTAATGTCTTAAAGAAAAGAACTTGAAAGGATAATGCTTTTCAAAGTAGAATGTCGTGGTTGCTAGATATTGCTAGATACTAAGAACTTCGACAAAAATAAACGTGATAATACTAAAGAGGCGAAGAATAACAAGAAGACAAGGATTCAACATGGTTCACTTCACCAGACTAATCAACCTACATCCGCAAGGCAAACTAGAGAGATTTTATTGATAATCAATGCTTCTACACTTTATGTAATTATTGCATCTACTTATGGATGCTATGGTCGCAATCAATGCAGAAAGAGATCTATTTATAATAGTTGTTTGACCAAAATTCTTCTGGGTTAGGATCATAGGCTCATAACATAAGTTTGCCTGTGATGGCATACTTGCTCCAAGTTATTTAGTCAAACCGAAGTTCATAGTCAGGGACTGATTCTAGATCACTAAAAGGCCGAAGCATGAAGTACAGTGAAGGCTAGCTCAAGTGATAATCTTTGCTTCTTTGCAACCGCATTTCATGGCTTTGGTGCCAATTCTCACTACGCCTCTTAGCTTCAATTTGAAGCTCTACCTTCACTCCTTACTTCATTCGTACCTTCGCTCTCAGCGTTTCGCTAATTTCTCCGCTTCTCAGTTAAGTTTCGCCTCATACCTCTACTCTTGGTCGAAGCTTGTATCAGTAGCTACGCGTTAAGGCTTCTCTTCACGCCAAAGCTTTGTCTGGTAACTTCACCCTACTAGTCTCCATTACTCAACAATCTCCTACTTGGAGGCCAATCAATGAAACATTGTTATCTAAGCTATGTAGCACCATTTCTATCTCTGGCTCGCACATTCTCTTGAAATCTTCCAATTGAAGCCATGGATAGGTTCGACTTCTCCATAGTTACTACCTTGGTAAAAATGTCTGTTGGATTATTCGTACCAAGGATTTTCTTTAGATTAAGAGTATTATTCACTAATCATTTTCATGATAAAATGGTACCTCATCTTGATGTGTTTCGTTCTACTGTGAAACACCAGATAGTTCATCAAGTGGATTGAGCTATGATTATCATAAAGTAGGACACAATATTCTTGATTTAAGCATACAACTCTAATCGTAAGTTTTTCAACCAAATAAGCTCATTGCTAGCTTCTCCTATAGCCATATACTTCGCTTTGGTGGTTGAAAGAGAAAACACTCTTCTATAGTATGGACATCCAATTGATGGTTGTTCCTCCAATTGTGAACACGTAACATGTTGTGTTTTTCTCCAAATTCGCACAACTCCCCATGTTGTGCTTTTCTCCGGATTCGCACGACTCCCCACGTCACTAAGTCATCATCAATGAAGCCTTCTAGCATGACTTTCTGCCTTTTAAAACATAAGGCTATGTTCAAAGTTCCTTACAAGTAGCAAAGAAGCCACTTGAATCCTTCCTAATGCTCCTTGCCCATATATGATATAAATCTGCTCATAACTCCCACTACATGAGAAATATTTGGTCGAGTGCATACCATTGCATATATCAAAGTACCAACTACTAAGGTATAAGGAACCTTCACCATTTCTTATTTGTCTTCTGTCATCTTCGAGGATTGATTCTTGGAGAGTTTCAGATAATTCCCAAGAGGCGTGTGTATGATCTTAAACATATGTCATGCTGAACTACTCTAATATTTCTTGAATGTACTATTGTTCGGAGAGTTTTAGAGTCCACACAACCTTATCTTTGACTCTGCTCATGCCGAGAATTTTCTTAGCAGGCCCCAAGTCTTTCATCTCGAACTCTTTACGCAATTACTTCTATAGCTTTTTGATCTCATGTATGTTAGGTCCAACCACCAATATGTCATCAACATATAATAACATGATGATGTAAGAGGATTTAAACAGCTTCAGGCAGCAACAATGATCACTCTCACATCTTGTGTACTATTCATCGTCATGAAGTCATCAAACTTCAAATACCACTTCCTTAAAGATTGCTTTAACCCATACAAACTTTTCTTTAATTGCACACCAAGTTTTCTTTCTCCAGTTACTTGAAAATTGTGTTTGTGTCATTTAGATATCTTTATCAAGGTCACCGTAAAAGAAAGTCTTCTTCACGTTCAGTTACTATAGATGTAAATCTTTTGTAGTGACGATTCCAAAAACATACTGATTGTGGTCATCTTCGCAACTAGTGAAAAAAATTCATTGTAATCATTTCCTTCCTTTTATTGGAACCATTCACCACTAATCTAACCTTGTAACTTTTGCTTCCATCGATCTCGTCTTTGACCTTGAATACTTACATATTCTTAAATGCCTTATTTTTCATTAGTGGCTTGACCAAGGTCCAAGTCTTCTTGTTTATGTCATCCACAGACTTCTTCCATTATATGGACTGTTTCATCCTTAACGCTTTGGGATAAGTTTCTAGCTCTCCATTTTCAGTTAGCAATAAATAATTTGCTGGAAAAAATATCTAACGGATGGCTTATTTCTCGAATGGGCCTTCAGGGAATTCCTGAAGTTGTTGGCTTAGTGACTTCGCTTTCACCATCTTCGACTTCACTACCTTCATTTGAGGCTTCGCTCCCACTCACCCCATTTTTTCCAGATATGCGTGAGCTCCTATAGGTTCTAGAATCTTTTCCTATCTTAGCGATATTGGAAGGATTTGCAACCGATTCGTCATAAATCCTATCTAAAACCATTTTCTTTCTGCCTTTAGATTTCTTAGTTTCGTTGGAGGTAGCAACGAGATCTTCTTTGTAAAGTGTGTTCTCATTTATTGTCATATACCGACTTCGGATAACCCTTTTGATGTTGTTATCCCTAAAGTGGTACACCATGTCATCCAAACCGTAGCCAATGCCGATGCACTTCTTCTCTTTCACTTCTAACTTGTCTCTATTGCGGTGACTTGTGTGAAATGAAGTACCTAAATACATAATCTAGGATTCCGTTAAACTCTCTGCACAACAAGTAAAGACATAATCAAAATCCTCTCTCACATTTGCTTCCTTCATGGCCTTCTCATCCAAAGGTTTATGGCACATATTTATGAAGTGTCTGTTTTCTTTGCAATTCTAGTGGGTGATGTCATTTCTGCTCTCTCTCTCTCTCTCTCTCTCTCTCTCTCTCCCCCCCCCCCCCCCAAACCTCCCTTTTTTTGTGGATCTTCACCTTTCTCTTCATTACTCAACAAACTATTGGAGCACTCTCCGACATTTTTCTTGCAGATATCCTCACCTAGGGTCAAATCACAAATGCCTTCAAGTGTGAGCTTAGTGGTTCTTGATGAACTACTAACTACTGTGATTGTTTTAGACCATTTTTTTGGTAGTGAAGATAATAACAGAAGCCTTAAGACTTTATCTTCAAACTCAATATCAACAATATTAATCTTGATATTACTGAGACACTCATTTACATGATTTGTTACCGAGCAATCATCCTTCATCTTATTGTTTACCAACATTTTGATCAAGAAAACCTTGTTCGCCACCGAGAGTGTTTATACATGTTAGATACATCCTTGATCAGACACACAATGTCGTTCTTTCATTAACAATGTTTGTATGCACCATTCTTTGCTAATGGCCTGCTAATCTAACAGATCCCGGTCCTCCTGCTTCATGAGATTTTCTTTCATTTAAAGGTAGGCGTAATTTGTTTTTGGTAGAGAATCTTTAATCGACATGTTCCAAAAGCCAAAATCGATACCTTCGAATTTGTCAATCTTAGTCTTCACATCTTCAACCATAAGTCTATACCAATTGTTAGAGACTAAGAACTTAGACACATACAAACATGATAATAATAAAGATACAAAAAAATAACAAGAACCCAAGGATTTAAGGTGGTTCACTTGATCAAAGTAATCAAGCTACGTCCACAAGACAAACTAGAGAAATTTTATTGACGATCAATGGTTATACACTTTATATATTTATTGCATCTACTTATATGGCATGATGGGGATAAAATCAACATTGAGTGATCTATTTATAGTAGCCATTTGACCTAAATTTGTTGAGATTATGATCTTAAAGCTCGAATAATAAACAAAATGCAAAACTTATAAACTTTAGAATATAAACAACAGTAATAATCTTAAGAAATGTAGAGACAATAATATGAGGAACAAAACACTTGTATTGATAACTTTGAAGGAATAAATACAATTGTTAGCAATTTGCTTAGATTTTTTTTGATGTATTAGAATCAATCCCCTTACATCTATTAATTAACAACTCCTTGTGGCCTACCCAATGATGTTGAAAATAGGTATAGTTGAACATTACATTGGTTCACAACTTAGCCAACACTGCATTTGCTCAACAAAACCATCACCTTCGGTCTCTCACTCGGTTGTTGGGTCGCTTATTTTTAGCATGAACATTCTCCCCCTGGTTGACCATGCAACAAAGATCTTCAATATTTGCCAAAGAATTTCATCATAGATCTCCATAACTTTCTTGTTCTGAAGATCCGGTGAATTCTTTCTATCAACTCCCTTATCTGGTGTAACATGTTTCGATCTTCATCTTCTGAATGAACATTGGTGCACCAACATATTTCACTTAGTCTAAGAAACCTCTTGGATCCATTCTTCCTATCTCTACAAACCAAACCAAGATTTGGATATTATGTGGCTCCGAACTTCATATTTTCAAAACCTTCGATGGATGTATCAATAGTTTTTTCGGAAAGGCTGAAGGATGCATCAATAGGTTTAACAAGTTCATTTTAAAATATGTGACATAGTTCACCATCAATTGAAGCGAATCTTATAATCAATACATCAAGAAACTTTGTATGCCCATAATACAGAGATTTGAAGTTGGATTATTTGTCAATCTTGGCATAGCATTTTCTAGCTATCAAGAAATTGTCTTCGGGATTCATATCTTGGAAGTCGGCCTATGTGATTTCCAACTCTTTCCCGTTTCTTTGAACGTTGTACTGATAAAAAGTCTAAGTATTTAAAGCTTCGCTTCTTGAAGATTTCAACATGAGAGATGGTGGATAACGACCAAACATTGTTTTTCCCAATAGAGTGTAGAATATGAAAATCTTGTAGCCTTTTCAACTCTTTAGGAATTAGATGATCATTAAATTTTTTTATCCATCATTGTAAACAACTTTGGAGAATTGGCATTTGGAAAAGTTGGCATGTCCTAAATTAACTTCTTTGAAATGGCGCAAAATACGTCTTGACGGGGACGTAGTCCTCATCAGTCAATCTTCATAGATGATTAACTCATGTACTCGTAGGAGTTTTAGTATAGGGTGTACTTTTGTGCACTTTACCATGCTCTTGATCAAGTTTTTCTTGGAGAACTACTACAACTTCGTATCCCTCATACTCCTGCTTCTTTTTAACGGTGTTTGTTGAATCCATAGAGGACATTGATGAGTATGGGCGGTGTTTGGGATCCACCTTATCTTCAATTTGGGTTTTGTTGTTGTTTTTATAGGTGCACAAGGATTTTGTGCCGTCTTCAGTGAAGGTGTGGTGGAGTGATGATGATGTCTTATTGAGGCAAATATTTTGGTAAAGGAATTTTTGTTGGAGGCGACAGAGGAGGAATCTTAGTTTTTTGGGATTCTTTAAAGATAAGGGATGAGTAGGAACTTTTACTTCACTAGGATGAGGAGATTGTTTCAGGGACACTTTTTGGCGAGGAGTCGACTATAGGACTAACTTATTGGGAGGAAGAACAATGTGTCTTTTGGGGATCAACTTAACTGATGTCCTTTCAAGAGGAGATCCCAATGAAAGCGTAATAGTAACTTCCATTTCTTCTTCTCTCTTTTGAGGCAAAGCCCAACCTTTTCCTCAAATCTCTTCATTCTAAATGCTCCAATCTTTTCTAGAACAATGTTGAAGGACTTGGTCATTTAAATGCTCAGTTGATTTGTAGTGGTGAGTTGCGGTGATGCCATGTAGTTAGCCAAATAGTTCATGCACATGATCACTTTATCAAGTCTATCCATGGGAACATTAAAGACTCGATTGGCTTCAATGAGGATTCTCATAACTACTTGTAACAAGACATGATTAGAGTTCCATTAATAAATAAGATGATATTTCTAATCGTTCACAATCTTGTGGCGTTCAAGCAACTCTTTAAACTGCGCCAGTTCTGTTTGATAAGCTTTAGTTGTATCATTTTCCATTTGGATCATAGTGTTAATTTTCCCAGAAATCCACCCTTTCCCCTCTTTATTCGTTCTTCCATAACATCAAAACTTTCCTGGACTCCGACCAAAAATCGGTTACCGAAGCATAATTCCCTCGACTATGTTGCATATACTCGATCTTAAAGACGAATGAATTCAGCAACGAAGGTGTATTGTTTTTCCATTGGTTTGAGCTCTTTGACAGTAGACATGATTGTATCCAAGATCTCATTAAATACATCAAAGTATTCCTTGGCGACAACAAAAAATTTATTCTTCTTGGCTTTGTGTGTGTGGGAGAAGAGGTGGCTTTTGATAACTTCGCACGATTTGTACAATTGTGAGAATATGAGTCTTCATATGATAGATAAAGATGAAGACCTATAGGTTGTACCGAATAACTTATGATTATTTCAAAACCCATAAGTACATCATCTAACAATGATTACAATGAAAGTATCATTTCGGTATGTACTACATTATAACTTGATGCCAGCCTGCAGGGTCTTTAACCCAAACTTGTTAATCTAAAAGCGAACTCCAGGATACTTTAATTTATACTTCAACAGTTGTGGTTCATTACATACATAGATCTATGAGGGTCACTTTCATATCTTGCACTAACATAATTTGCATAGCTCGTATACATAACTTAAAATTGACAAAATCAAGCCAAAATCCATTAAAAAGAAAATCGAACAAAGATTTAGATAAAGTATTTATTAGAATCAAACAAAGATAAGGTGAAAACTCAAACCAAATTTTATTGAAGTCTTTTGCTTCTTTTTTCTCTCTATTGACATGACCATGTGACGATACTGGGTGTTTTTCGACACCGTTGTCTGGTGTTGTTGGTAGTAGCAGATGGAAAGAATGAATGGTGGATGTTGTAGGAATTTGAATCAAGTTTTTCTTTCTAGGATTTGAATAAAAAATAAATAAAAATGACAATGGAGATTTCAAATTTATACATGTAACCTGCCTGAATCGTTTGTCTAGTGTCTCTTGTTGCTTCCAAAAACAACAATGTCATGCCCACTTGATTTGTTCTTCGTTAACCTACAAGCCCACAAAAATTTGTAGCAATGATTTTGAAAATTTAGGGGATCTCATGCATGATAAGGTTGAATGGGAAGTTGATGATGAGCAATATTGGTGGAACGGGAAAATTTGGTGATGGAAGAGAATCAGATTTGGAGCATAAAGTTTGATCAATAGTTCATTATATAAGGTAGTAATCGATGAGCGAGGATGGGATAGGACCGCATACCTATTGTTGCGGCTAAGGTTTCCCAACGACATATTAATAGTGCAAGACTCTATTCTTCAAGTTGGATTAGAAGTTTGACTTGAGAACATACATAAATCATAAGCTATTCTTCGAGAAGGTTTTCCCAGGAAAATGCTATGATGATAAAGTCAGGTTCCAGTTCGATAAATATATATATTTTCAGAGAGTTCACGAGTGTGATTGTGCACCTTCAGTAGTCGACATATTTATCTTCCTTCTTTTTTCGTTCTTGGGGATCGTTTCTTTCCTTTGCCAATCAGGTTTATGTCTTGTCATATTTAACGTTCGTCAGACTGAAGGTACAAGATTGTGCACTTAGGTAATGTTATTAGTCAGTTCTCTTGTGAACCAAGTATTGTTTAGCTCATGTTGTACCATAGTTATGATTTATGATTATCGATGCTTAATTGCTTTAATGCACTAACCATTCTCTTCCGATATCGGTTCATCATTCATCTTAAAATCACTCAACCATACTAGTTCGTTATGGTAATTCGGTTTGATTGGTTCGGTTATATTTTTCGGCTATATCGGTTGGGCCAACCAATCATAGAAGTTTACCTCGATAAGGGTGAATGTGTAATTAGATATACATCATATTATGCCCCCTTTTTTAACACCTCATTTTCTCCTTATAATATAAACGACCAGTTACATAAATAGGCGTCTTCAATAGGAGACTATTTAGGATAAATATCTTGACGAAAGTTGTAGTAATCGCACAACTGAGAGCATAGGCGTATAGAACGTCCAAATATGACTTCATGAGAGGAAGTTATGATTGTTAGAAATTTTAGTGCATCAGTGTACGACATCGAAACCGAAATAGAGATCAGTTGATTGTTATGAAAAGCAATCTAAACGAGAGTTGAAGATCTCGTTGATTTGATCGGGATTAAATATAAAGACAGTCGAGAACGGAATTCATATGAAAAAATTATGATATTTATACGAGATTTAACAGTCTGATCCTGTTAAAAATATTGCTTTAAAAATAATGTGAGAATTAGTCGACGGAGTCTAAACAAAGTGGTAGATCTCATCAATAGCTACAGAATTCAAAAAATATGTGTTTTACGCGGCGCGGAGTGCACTCCGCACACTTCTCGAAGGCGACACGTGGCACCTCCAGGCACCAACCATTTGCACATCGCGTACACCCTTTTGTACGGCGCGCACTGACACACCACCCAAATTTTGCCACATGTCAATTTCTGCATGGAGCCACGTCATCACCCCTGACCGAGTGTGTGACACGCACCGACTTGGTGCATGACATGCATCCCAAAATTGGCTATATAAAGGTTGCATATCCCATTATTTCCCTCCACATCATTCTCACCTCTCTCTCTCTAGTTCTTTGAGTCCAATTTCTGGAGTTTTTCAGAATTTTAGAAAGTCTCATTTTTAGTGAAACTCTGAAGCATTAAAGGGCTCGAAAATTAGAAGCTCTTAGGTCGAAGTTCTGCCAATGCAGATCATGAGTTTCCTTAGAAACTCTCTGTAAATTAGGCTACACTTACTACGCTTTTAGTGTAATTTATATTTTTATTCATAGTCGTTGTTATGGATATACAAATAAGACTTATCAGTAATTTCAATTATAATGCTAATTGATCTACTTACGAGAGAGGTGTCTAGAATGGTCACGTTGTCTTGGTTGTTGGATTTTAGAAAGGCTATACACTGAAATGGTCTTGCCTCCCAACTGTCCTACCTAGTTGATCCTTATTTGATAGAAATCTCGGTATTCATTGGGATTATTGAAAAAACTAACTTTCATTATCAGATTGTCGTAGAAATAAATAAGTTATAGTATTATAGTACCAACCATATTGGATCGCCATTAGAATCACCCAGATAGCTGTCAAATCGTCTGAGTAATTATCCAGGTGAGTTCTCACTATATTATGTGCTCCGGTATATATCCTTTGTATTTTAGGATATAGTTACATAGTAGTACGGTATTAGATATTTTTTTAATTGCATGTAGTGTTGGATTATTGTTTGTTGTACTAAATATATGTGTTGATATATTATGTGGGGAGTTGAGGGCGGGCTAGCTTCATGCTAATGGCCAATAGGCTCGGGCGATCTAACATTATGGTAAAGGCCAAAGTGCGGACCAACTATATGTTGTAAAGACTGTCATGAATTGGATTGAAGATTGTCTAAGGGAGTTAGACATAGCAATAGAATTGCTGCAATGTTCATGAATACTTAGAAATGGAGAATTGAGTATTGGATAAACCCTCGCTCAGAGTATTACTTCATGGAATTCATCATGAGTAATACTGAGACGTTAATATCTTATAATCTTGAAACGGAGAAATATGAGTTGTAATTTACAAGTCGGTTATGAATGTATCCAACATTTTACGTCATGGTAAACTCTTCATTGTCCTAAACTGATCTATTATGGGAAACGGGTGTTACAGATCTCCGCCACTTAAATTAGATTTCGTCATCAAAATCTGCCCTTACCAATCATTCTGTAACAGCCCCTCCTCGGAATCCCTTCGCGGGATCTTCCAAGACCAATCAGTTCGTGCTCGAGCCATCGCCACACTGGATGGCCGATACTGCGACTAAAACCAAAGATTTTCAAAACCAGAATGTACACCAAATATGACCCGAAGATTCCCCCAAGGTCAAAATCATGCCCACTGATAGAGAATGAAGATCAACACATCACAATCAACCGATTTGAGAAGAGTTAGCTTCCTCGCTCATAACTTAAATTCTATGAACATGTCTGCCTCCCCAACAAACAAGGCCTCCCTCAAACCTCAACCATGCTGACCAAGACTCAAAGGTCTGATTCCCCACAAAACCATTCTCAACCTTACATCGTTCGCTGATAATAGTAAATATGAATCCACTACTAACTACATAAACTTCCAACCTTGCTTACTTCCCCAGTGCGAGGAAGAAAAAGTGAGACCTTATTAGTCTAAACACCCCTTTTGTTTCAAGAACACTACATCAAGCCATGGAGATAATCAAACAGAACAACAATAGTTCATATCCTCCCGACCCAAAATCAGATATCATGATTGGGTCCTTAACTGCAAACCCAACTTGTTTACATGTCGTAACTAATCAACTGCTCCCATGAGTGCAAATGTGGTTAATATCAAAACTTATGCGATACGTAGGTACCCAGAATGGAACAAGTGCATAATCATCTACCAAACTCCCAAGGGTCTTACAACCATTTGCACCACCGGTACCATGGTATTCCCAACCAGCATACCACCAACCCTGTGTCAATCTAAACAGCTATGGGTTATCAACAACCCTGGGACTATCAACAATCATGAGGACTATCAACAGTCCTGGAGTTATCGGCAACTCCAAAAATACTCATAACAAGCATCAACTATTAAGAATCATCTACTCTAACATGTATTCCATAATGATATAGGTATTGTAGGGAGAGATCTCACACGAAACCTCATCATAAAACGAACACGAATCCATTAAGAAGAATCCTAATAATAAAATGCTAGTACACCACCATGACTTTTCCAACAAGTCAACACCCCAGAATTGTTTGACCCAACATGCTGATCCCTGATCCTTTAGTGACAAAACTATACTACCCAAGCACTCGCCAATGCCATGCAATCAACAAACCACACTTGAGTCTCTGCCACGTAACCGCTAGCCCCATTCACAAAAGTGAAATGCATGATGGCTCACGACATGTCGTGACTCCATATCGCCATGGGAATGAGAAGCTAATGGCTCCTCCCGCTTCCTACTATTATCCAATCACAACATGAAGACTCCCGACCAACATTCAACGGCCTAAAGACAATCCGCGGTCGTCCCACTGATCGGTAGAAACTCAGTTAGCATCCCACTCAGCACTTCTTAAATAAAGGAGCCATACCATTCTGAAACACACACTCTTCCATAGTCTAACATCCACTGACACCATGTTAGACGAAACGTGACCGCAAGCAACCAGTAAACAAAATAGATAGTCAAATGCTTGCTCCAACTTGTAAACACAACATGACACACTCCCTAATGTGTATATTTATGCACTAGTTTTTTATTTATAAGTCATAGTCTATCGCATCTAAACCACACCTTACAGGCAGTGAATCTGACCGAGTATAATATAGTCTTGATAAGCAAGGGTGTTGAACTCAAAGGGAACGGTGGTGAATTAATTTGGATTTTTTTATTATAAGTTACACTAAATAAACGAAAGCAATAAAAAAGGGGGTTTTATTTATAAATCTCAACTAAATTAAACTAACTAGATAAACTGATTGGAAACGAATCACTTCAGGTACTCAAATTTAGATTGGATTACTTCTCAAAATCATGATTAACTTCGTTAATAGTGCAATGGATTTATTAGTCGGTTACCGAATTCAAATGTGACTAGTTATCTTGATCAGATTTTCTAGTACTGATAATTAATGAACAACTAACACAATGATCATGTAATTAGTGAACACATAATTATTTAATATATTCGGATTATGAATGATATGATCTAGTGAGTTCTCATCAATGGTCATGACAATCAATCAAAGCATAGCATGGATATCTAAGCTCTCTCACACAACCAAAGTCATAGATTAACATTACCCAACCCTAGGATTTGATCAATCTCTAGTCCTAATAGTTTAATGATCATAAACTAATCAAGATTCAAGTTAATGTAATTAGATTGGTCCTCTCAGCTACACATAACTCAACAATAGGCAATAAAAATCATAACTTTAACATGATAGGTGATGATCAATCAAACACAATTAATAACCAAACTAATAAAATCCAAAGTCATTGAAATCAACATATAAAATTGAGTTTTATCTACTCCAAACAAAAGCAACAAGTTTTAACACCTGAATTCAGAAAGTAAAAAACAAAGGGGACATAATTGGAATACTAATCATGATCATAAAAGCAAACCGGATGATTCCCGACATGAATCTGCTCTCGAATCCTTCAGATATGCGCTCCATATTAGCTTAATGGCCCTCCGACCGCCTTCTAGACCCTCAAAACGGCTACTTGGGGGTTTATAATCATAGGAATCGATCTAGTTTGAAGATATATCATTAGGGGCTATTTTCAGTTCTATTTATAGCTTTTAGCGTCGCCACCGCATGGTGAAATAGATTCCACGCTATGGTATATTGTTTCTTCCCATCCACGAAAATTTTCTGAATTGTCACATTGTGGTAAGCTCTGCCACACCGTGGTTACTAAGAATCAGAATTTTCACAAAACACGAAAGTTATTATAAATTTTTTCTAGTTTTTATAACATTTTAAATTTCATCAATCGGAGTTATGAATCATGATATATGGGCAAAACATTGACAAGGGGTCAACCTGTCCAGTAACATCATTTTTGCGTCTTTTTAGCTCCTTTCTCCCCCTTTTCGCTCTAGCAACATGTTATATCTATAAAATATATATCAAATCATTCTAAGAACCTTTTAGTTCTAAATATCATTAAAACATAGTATAAAATAATAAGAAAACGTCATAAATATATGTATAAAATAAATGTTATCAAACTACCCCACACTAGTATTTTGCTTGCCCCCTAGCAAAACTGATTTTATTATCATATTATCACATCAAAACTCTAGCTACCAACATTGCATAAGACATTTAATTTTGATCACAACCATTACATCAAGACCGCAATGCACATATTTGTGTCTAATTTACCTAAAACTTTCCCAATCCTAAATACATACGATCCACATAAACATTCCCCCACTTATTTTGAACAACACTAATTTTATGCATCCCTCCAATCCATCCTCGAAAAACTTTCTTAACCTCAAGGTATTTTTGGTTAAGCTCCCAAACATACATATGAAAAAATAACCTAGAAAGAAAAATTACAAAAAAAAAAAACTTGGCAAATGGCATTATTTCTTCACTTTCTTCGAGATCTTCATATTTTGATAACTTTTATTCACTCAACAACTTTGCAACTTTTTTTTTCTTTTTTATTTTTTTTTTTCACAACTTTTTCATTTTTTTTCTTTTCTCACTTTTTTTTTCTCAAAACTAAAAATCATAAAAATAGAAACATATGTTTAAGCAAGGGAACTTAACTTCAACCCTTATTGGTTAAAGGCATTACTCTAGAGTGTAATGACTACATAAGCTTTCCTAGATACATTTAAAGTAAATGATGCCAAACATATTATGTCCCTAAAACTAAATAAGTTCATGTTTTTGTCCCATGATTTCACTTAGATACGGAAGACACAAATACACTAGAAAACATGTTGGCTTAAATAAACATCAAGGCTCGCATCAGATCGTCTCACACAACACTTGCAAGCTAGGTCTCAACGCAACAATATAATTTTTTTAGCAAGATTTAATTTTAGAATATTTTTACAAGTATGTCTTAAAATTTTTTAAAAAAATTCTAGTCATTTTTCAAACTTTTAATCAGTAAGTTTGTATTCCTATATTCGACCCCTTACTCAACACTTAATTGATGCAATCTCCTCAATGCATGCTTTAACAATAAAAGTAAATAGAGAAATTGGAACATACTCCTATGAGGTAGTAGTGGCGAGATGGAATGGGGCTTCTAAAAGTTGCTCCAAAAATTGTTGGAAGACTGGAAACTGGAATGTTGCCTCTAAATGTGTTGGAAAATAAGACCAATAATCACCTACTTATTAAATGTGGTGTAAAAGATTGCAAAATAATGAATGTACCGAGAACGCGACGTGGGAAGTGTCGACCACGTCGTATCGTCGAATGAGGAAATATTTGCATTGCGAAGAATAGCATGGCCATGATGTAGCGAGTATTGACCATGTTGTGGTGTCTAGAATGGCAACCTTCTCTTGCCATGAAAAACTCTCCCACGACATAGGAATGTGTCAACCATGTCATGGCAGATGGGACGATACTTTGAATTTGCACTGAAACAAAACTCCATGGCGTGGGAACAACTCTTCCATGCCAATGAAATTGATGAAGTTAGAAACACCACCCCTAGAAAAATAATCCTTCGCAAATCGACACGCACCCCTCACTTATTAAAAGTCGTAGCTCTCAATTATCAACTTCAAACTCTCTCGGCTATTTCTCTCGTGACAAATCAGCATTCGACCCCAATTGCTGAATTGTAGGAGGCATCCGAAGGAAAAAAAATTATGCAAAGATCTAAAACATCAAGAGCATCAACATGAACAAAATTTAAATAAACTAAAAATAAAAATACAAAACAAAATTACACTAAAATAAATAAATAGGATATCATGATCACTCGTCTTTTTCGCAATCAAGCTACAATTTTTGATTGAATCTCTTGCATGCACGAAGTGGTTTATGATAACAAAAAACTTTCCGGACCCGTCAGGCTATTTCATTTGTTTTCTTTGTGCCATTAACGAATAAGTAGAACAAGAGTTGACCCAACTACTTAAGAGTAGCAAGAGTTCGATCTTCCACTTAACCACCACAACATGCCTTGCTATACTACGCCTCGTGGATTGAGTTGAACAAATCACCAAAGTTGTAGACTAAACAAGTCAAGAATTCCCTAATCGCTTGCAATCTCAAAACCGATGCAAAAAGATAAACCAAGCAATGTGTATGACCATGAATTCCTCCAAATAACAAAAAAAACCTTCCCGAAAAGTGACATTATATCAATGAAAATAAAAATAAAAATAAAAATAGAATAAAAATTAAAAACAAATAAAAAATAATAAAACAAACCAAATCAATTGAAAACCGTTCCCTGACAACAGCGCCAAAAACTTGATGTGCACATAAATATACCTATCTAGCTTTAAATTTATAACCCAACTACTTATCTAGTAATGCACCTATAGGAAGTGTACCTAGTTAGTTTATAGTATAGTAAAGTAAGTTGGGTATCGAACACAAGGAACGGATTTAGCTAATAATTTAACTACTAAAAATTAATCTCAAAACAATCAACTAAAGTGAGAGTTTTAAATCTGATTTTGCAAGTTCAAATTAACTTAAAACTAACTAACACTTAACTAAGAATGGATGTTATCAAAATATTAAAATTACTTTCATTTAGTTTGAATCCACCTTTTCCCTACAGTTAGTTCTTATTTATGGATTAATAAAGTTGGTTGCTAAGATAGATTTTATTAGCAATCTTGATCAGATCTTCTAATATTTTTCCTCAATTCATGAACTACTATGTAATGATCATACACAAGAAAAAACATAATTGATGATTAATGATAATTTAGCTATGTAAAATACATCTAAGGTAAATATCCATGATCAAAACGATTTACCAAACACAATTATGATCAAAACATTTTCTCTAACAGAGTTAACATTGTTGTCTTTATTACCAAATCTAGGATTTGATGAATCCTAGCTCTATTAGTTTAATGATCATAAAATACCAGGTGATCAAGCTCATGTAATCTAAACTGATAATTTAACTACACCTAACTTGAATTTAAGCAACAAAGATGTAACAACAAGCTATTTCGGGTCAACAAAAGTCAAAGAATGTCAAACAAAAGTCAAATAGTTAGGACATAAAGTATAATTAATGCCCTACTTTAGGGTTTTCGATTGGGAATCAAAAGTTGTGAGTTTCGGTTGTGTTGGATTGATATCTCATGCCTAGACTGAAATCTCTTCAACGGCAAAATCATCACATGCTAGGACCGAAAACACCTAAGACCGAAATCATGCTTGATCCAAATCATGCCTAGGACCGAAATCACATGTGATTCGGTGGGCTTAGGGTGAACTCGGTGGTGATTAGGCCGAAAACACTAATTGGATAAGGTGATGCTTTCCCAATATGATATAATCCACATACCAATGCAAATATCACATCACCCTCACCCCGATATATATATATATATATATATATATATATATATATATATATATATATATATATATATATAAGGCCAAAATCTTCATGCATAAGTTTCATTACATCTTCAAACTCTCCCAATTCTCTCTCAAGATCATACGCACATCTTCAAAACTTCATATAGTTTCCCAGAAACACTTCCCAACTTTCTTAAGAAAACTAGTTCTTTACTAGATCCTTGGGAATTATTGTAAGTACCCTTGTTTAATCTAGTGTTTTTATAACGCTTTCATGTTGTTTAACTAATTTACACACAATATCGTGTGTTAAATACTTGTAGGACACAAACACCTTCATGTATTCTAACTTGAAGAACATTCCTAACACTTCATTATCTAGCCAAGAACACACTCGAGGTGAGTTCATACTCCTATAGTTTTCAAGATTTTTCTATGTTTTGGGGGGAATACAAGTAAAACACAAGAAAATTTGTGTTAATATATGAATCGTTATATATACTTTCTTATATTTTATGCGAAAATGCTAAAATACATGAAGTATCTTAATCTCCAAATTCAGGAACATATACATAAAAAAGTTTTCGTACAAATACACTATCCTTTTCTTATATATATATATATATATATATATATATATATATATATATATATATATATATATGAAAACGAGTACAAATGGATTTCAATAAATAAACGATATAAATATAGTTTATAAGACTTTAACCATTTTGTAATATGTTGAGCAAAACAGTATAATTATATAAATATATATATATATATATATATATATATATATATATATATATATATATATATATATATATATATATATATAATTATTTCATTTCAGTTTATTATCATAGTAAAAACGATAACATACATACAAAGGATTCTTCAATACAACGAACCATTTTTATAAAACTACAATATATATAGTTTATGGGACATACACTGTATTTTACCATTTCGGGATACAATACAAGGATAATTATTTGAAGGCATAATTATTTTACACCACGTAACTACTATGGAAGGATAATACTTCCACATTACAAAATGGCTATTCATTATACTACACGTAAATTGCCAATATGGATTTGTGAGACATACATTCACCGTACTTACCAAAATACATACTAAAGTTCCTGTATTATAATCAGAATCTCCTGTAAGAGAGCATGACACTTGTGTATAGATCTATACGAGACTGACAATCCCGCACCTAAACTGCTAGCTATAGTTAGACCGGCAGATATGAGGTGAAAAATGTCGTACCATTCCGATGTCTGAAGAACGTCGTACAGTCCAACTAGGTCAGTAGCATTGTTATAATAACTCACAAGGGGTATTAACAATACGTTTGGTTTACGAATACGTACATACCTTCAAATGGTTTTATTTAGATAAAACTACATTAAACTATTTCCAACACAATATAGTTTACATTTCTAGAAACGTGCATTCAAATGGTTATATAAAGATATAAAACTACATTATACTACTTCAGAGTATAGAAATATTTATACATTTTCAGTCTTAGGGTTCCTAGGACTACAATTCACTTTAAAAAGAAAATATTGGATTTTCTGGAAGAACACACTATCATTTTCAAGGAACACTGGTATATCTTTCGCATAAAAAATGCTTATGAACTGACCAACTTAAATGTTGACACTTTTTCAAACCACTTGTATTCTCAGGGAATCAGTAGACAGGTACCCACATACGTTTTGTGAAGATGGAGCATAATAGTGTCACGTATTATATTTTTGTCGTATGTTTTTGGAGTCAAGAAAACAATGATTCGAACTCATTGTAAATATCAAATTATGAATATGATGGTTGTAATACTTTGATCTCTATTATTCAATTGTTATGATACTATACATGAAAGTCATGCACCCCGAGACGTTTCTGCCGTTTTACTCGGTTTGGGGGTGTGACAGATTGGTATCAGAGCATTGTTTATAGTGAAGTAAGTATATCAAACCATGTAAGATATACAACTATAAATACAATGGGGCTAAGACGCTTTGACTAAAAGTATCCTTTTAAAATATAAGTATTTTTATAAAAGTATACGTACCTACATGCATTCTAAAACAGTGTCGTAATAAGAACGTTATAAAAGTATTTACATAAGTTGGACGTTGCGGTTAAGCCTAGATAGTTATGTAATCATATCTGGGATGAATATATCCTGATCAACTATATTTACGCAAGATATGACTAACATGTGTTTGGGAATGATCGTGGTGAACAACAAGTCTAAAACTTACCAACACCCCATACAAGGAAACTCTAGAACCAAACATAAAGTTTAAAATACTATATGAGTATTTTATGATACTATAGGACTACACAATTAGGCCATTTATGTGTATTTCATACCATTATTCTTATACAGTCAACATAGACAGGCCTATAGTTAAGATGTTTTAATTCGAAAACATCTTTAAACCTTATGGCAGAAAGATGCCACCACGTAAATCTATCAGGCATGTCAACAACACAACACCAACTCCACCACCGCCACCACCTCCATAGATGGACACTACCATTTTCCAAGCTGCTGTAATAGTCCTTGCGGCAGCCGCCATGGCACAAATCAACACAAATGGTGCTAGTGGGACAGGAGGCGGTACAATTGATATTAACCAGGGAGATAGCCAGGGACACTCGAGGGAATGTTGCTACAAGTACTTCACAAATGGCAAACGAAAGTCTTTCGATGGCACCAGAGGTGTCATTTCTCTAACGAGGTGGTTCGAGAAAAAAAGAGTCGGTGTTCGAAATCTGCTCATGCCTAGAAGATAGCAAGGTCAAGTTTGCAGCGTGCATATTCATGGATAGAGCCCTTTCCTGGTGGAACGGTTATGTCAAATCGCTAACTCTCCCAGTGAACAACGCCATGAGCTGGGTGGACTTGAAGATTTTGATGCTATCAGAATACTGCCTGAGGGGTGAGGTGCAAAAGCTAGAGCAAGAGCTCTGTAACCTTACAATGAAGGACTCCGACATCGCAACCTACACTGCCAGATTTAGCGATCTATCAGTCCTATGTCCCGAAATGGTCACCCCGGAAAGTAAAAAAGGTAGAGCGATACATCTGGGGACTATCCCCCAGACTCAAGGAAATGTGATATCTGCAAACTCGTCCACTATTGACAGTGCCAAATGCTTGGCACAAACACTTGTGGATCATGGAGTCTGCCAAGGCTTTATGACAGCCATTCTCGAGCAAGCAAAAGGGAGTGAAAATAAGAGAAGTTTTGGAACAAGAGGAAGGGCCAGCCGACACAAGATCCCACAAAGAAACAACAAACTGTGGCAGTTCATGTTGCTACTGTTCCTGCCGCTCCAGCACCCACTAAGCAATATGTTGGAACTCCCCCAAAATGCAACAAGTGCAAATTTCATCATTATGGAGCCTGCAGAGAGATGCACTGCAATAATTGCAACAAGAAAGGGCACAATGCCCGCTTCTGTAAGGCACCGACACAACAAACCACCCAAGCCGCTAATACTGGGGTGAGCTAGGCTTGTTACGGATGTGGTGAAACGGGGCATTTCAAGAGGGATTGTCCAAAATCAAGGAATGCTAAAGGTGCGGTAAGAGTTTTAACAATGGGGCATGAGGAGGCTATGAATGATCCTACCATGGTTACCAGTACATTCATCCTCAATAATGCATATGAATGCATACTTTTGATTGTGGTGCGGAGAAAAATTTCGTGAGCCACAAGTTTAAACACTTACTTAAACAATATCCCCAATCCCTAAATGACATGTTCACCGTAGAAATGGCAAATGGAAAGGTAGAGAGCACGAACGATATATACGTAGGATGTACCCTCACTCTAAACAACTATTCCTTCCAAACAGACCTAATGTCAGTCATAATAAAAAGTTTTGACGTCATAATTGACATGGATCGGTTAAGTCATCACTATGTTGATATCCTGTGTTACAAAAAATTTATTCGCCTTAACCTACCAAGTAGCGAAACCCTCGTCATTTTTGGCGACAAACCCGATACGAATCTTCGAATCATCTCTTGCGTCAAGCCCAAAAGTATCTACACAAGGAATACTACGCCTTTTTATCCCACGTGGTAAATGAGAAACAAGAAGTGAATGACATCAAGGATATTCCAAAAGTCTGATACCTCCACGACATATATCCCGATGATCTCCCAGGAGTGCCTCCCGAACGCCAAGTCGAGTTCAGAAATGACTTAATTCCCGGAGCCACCCCATAGCCAAATCCCCATATCGTTTAGCACTGAAATAAATGTAGGAATTATCCAGTCAACTGAACGACCTGCTAAGAAAAGGATTCATCAGACCAAGCTTGTCACCTTGGGGAGCACCGGTCCTGTTCGTGAAGAAGAAAGATGGATCATTCCACATGTGCATAGACTACCAGGAACTAAATAAACTCACCATCAAAAATTGTTATCCTTTACCTCGAATCATTGACCTCTTCAACAAACTACAAGGATCAAGTTATTTCTCAAAGATTGATTTAAGATCCTGGTACCATCAGCTGTGAGTCCAGGAGGAAGATATTTCCAAGACCGCATTCAGAACTCGCTACGGTCACTACGAATTCGTAGTAATATCCTTCGGATTAACAAATGCACCCGCAGTGTTCATGGTCCTGATGAACTGTGTACGCCGAACTAACTTAGACAAATTTTTGATAGTATTCATAGATGACATACTATTCTACTCACGAAGTAAGGAAGAACACAATCAGCACCTACGACAAGTCTTGGAAACATTAGGGGCAGAGAACTTGTATGAAAAGTTCTCGAAATGAGAATTTTGGATTCGAAATGTGGATTTGCTAGGGCATGTGGTCAGCGAGGAAGGGATACATGTAGATCCCTACAAAATCAAGGCAATCGAAAACTGCGACACCAAGAACCCCAACTAAAATTAATCAATTTTTAGGCCTCACTGGCTACTACAGAGGGTTCATACAAAACTTCTCCAACATCGCAAAACCACTCACCACTTTTACTCGGTAGGGTGTAACCTTCAACTGGTTGGAGAAAGAAGAAATTGCTTTCCAAACACTGAAGCAAGCCTTATGTAGTACTCCGATCTTGTCCCTCCCAGAAGGGATAAAAGATTTTGTGGTTTACTACGATGCATCCAAGCAAGGGCTAGGTTGTGTACTTATGCAACAAGGAAAGGTCATTTCCTATGCCTCGAGACAGCTTAAGACTCATGAGGTCAACTATACCACACATGACCTCGAACTAGGAGCAGTAGTATTTGCTCTGAAGATCTGGAGGCACTACCTTTATGGTACGATGTGCCTAATCTTCACGGATCATAAGAGTCACCAGCACATCTTCGATCAAAAGGAACTCAACATGAGGCAACGACGATGGGTAGAACTACTAAATGATTATGAATGTGAGATTCGCTATCATCCAGGCAAGGAAAATGTAGTAGCAGATGCCTTAAGACGAAAAGAGTACTCGGGCCGCTGAGTAAAGTCATTAACCATAACCATCCATTCAAACCTATCCATGCAGATCAAAGAGGATCAGATTGAAGCCTTGAAACCCGAGAATGTGGCAGGTGAAGCCTTAAGAGGAATGGATAAAAACCTGGAAGTTAAGAATGACGGAGTTAGTTATCTCATGAATTGGATCTGGACACTGAAGTTTGGTGGGTTCAGAGACGTTTTCATGAGGGAAACTCAGGAGACAAGATACTCCGTTCATCCCGGTTCAGACAAGACGTACCTGGACCTCAAGAAACTTTATTGGTGGCCAAACATGAAGGCAAAAATTGCTACCTATGTGGGTAAGTGCCTGACTTGCGCCAAGGTCAAGGTAGAATACCATAAGCCCTCGAGTTTACTGGAGTAGATAACCATGGATTTCATAACCAATTTGCCCAAGAGAACGGGTGGTCTTGACACCATTTGGGTTATCATTGACATGTTAACCAAATCCACGCACTTCTTACCAATAAAAGAGACCGACAAGACGGAGAAGCTAACTAGGACATACATTAAAGAGATCATACAATTACATGGTGTGCCATTATCCATTATCTCTGACAGAGATAGTAGATTTACCTCACGGTTTTGGCAATCACTACAAAAGTCCTTGGGAACCAAACTCGACATGAGTACAACATACCATCCCCAGACTGACGGGTAAAGCGAGAGAACCATTTAGATGCTAGAAGATATGTTGAGAGCTTGTGTGATAGACTTCGGTAAAGCTTGGGATACCCATTTACCACACATCGAATTTCCATACAATAACAGCTATCTCACTAGCGTTAAGGTCGCACCTTTCGAAGCCTTTTAAGGATGCAAGTGCAGATCAACTATGTGCTGGGCTGAAGTGGGTGAAACACAACTAGCAAAGAGGTAAGTTCCTGATAGCACTCTCATTAGCCCTGAGATCATAAGGGAGACACCAGAGAATATCGTCCAAATTCGGGAACGACTAAAAGCATCTAGGGATCGACAAAAGAGCTATACGGATAAACAACAAAAACACTTGGAGTTACAGGTTGGTGACCGCGTTATGTTAAAGTTCTCACCCTGGAAAAGGAATGATACGTTTCGAAAAACGTGGAAAACTAAATCCAAGGTACATCGGGCCATTCGAGATTCTTTCTAAAATCGAGCCGGTGGATTACAAACTTCAACTATCATAGGAACTCAACAACATACACCCCACTTTCCACATGTCTAATCTGAAGAAGTGTCTGTTCGACGAGACTCTTGCAATCCCACTCGATGAATTCAAGATAAACGGGAGCCTACACTTCATAGAGGAACCTGAGGAAATCATGGACAAGGAGATCAAGAGAACGAAACAAAGTCGTATACCAATAGTGAAGGTCTGGTTGAACCCCAAGCGAGGACCTAAATTCACATGGGAACGAGAGGATATAAGTACCCACATCTTTTCCCTAGTTCATGAGTACTCACTTTAGAAATAATTTCGGGACGAAATTCCATCTAACGGGGGGGGGGGGGGATAATGTAACAACCGACTATTTCAGGTCAACAAAAGGCAAAGCAATTCAAACAAAAATCAAATAGTTAGGACATAAAGTATAATTAATGCCCTAATTTAGGGTTTTCGGTTTTGGGAATGAAAATCCATGAGATTTCGGTTGTGCTGGACCGAAATCTCATGCCTAGACCGAAATCTTCAAGGCAGAAATCATACCATGGCTGAAATCATCACATGCTAGGACCGAAAACACCTAATACCGAAATCATGCTTTATCCAAATCATGCCTAGGACCGAAATCACATGTGATTTCAGTAGGCTAAGGGTGAGCTCGGTGGTGATTAGGCCGAAAACACCATTTGGATAAGGTGATGCTTTCCCAATATGATATAATTCACATACCAATGCAAATATCACATCACCCTCACCCCTATATATATATATATATATATATATATATATATATATATATATATATATATATATATATATAGTAGGCCGAAATCTTCATGCTTAAGTTTCATTACATCTTCAAACTCTCCCAATTCTCTCTCAAGATCATACGAATATCTTCAAAACTTCATACTGTTTCCCAGAAACACTTCCAAACTTTCCCAGGAAAACTAGTTCTTCACTTGATCATTGGGTATTATGGTAAGTACCCTTGTTTAATCTAGTGTTTTTATAACACATTCATGTTGTTTAACTAATTTACACACAATATCGTGTGTTAAATACTTATAGGACATGAGGACCTTCACGTATTCTAACTAGAAGAACATTCCTATCACTTTGTTATCCAACCAAGAACACACTTGAGGTGAGTTCATACCCCTACAGTTTTCAAGATTTTTCTATGTTTTAGGGGGAATACAAGTAAAACACAAGAAAACTTGTGTTAATATACGAATCGTTATATATACTTTCTTATATTTTATGCAAAAATGCTAAAATACATGAAGTATCTTTATCTCCAAATTCAGGAACGTATACATATAATGTTTTCGTACAAATACGCTATGGTTTTCTTATATATATATATATATATATATATATATATATATATATATATATATATATATATATATATATGAAGCGGGTACAAATGGATTTCAATAAATAAACTATATAAAAATAGTTTATAAAACTTTAACCCTTTTGTAATATGTTGAAAAAAAGACTATAATTATATAAAGATACATATATAATTATTTCATTCCATTTTATTATCATAGTAAACATGATAATGTACATACAAAGGATCCTTCAATTAAACGAAACATTTTTATAAACTACAATATGTATAGTTTATGGGACATACACTATTTTACCATTTCGGGATACAATAAAAAAATAATTATTTAAAGACATAATTATTTTACACCACGTAACTACTATGGAAGGATAATACTTCCACATTACAAAATGGCTTTTCATTATACTACCCATAAACCGTCAATATGGCTTTGTGAGACATACGTTCACCATACTTACCAAAGTACATACTAAAGTTCCTGTATTATAACCAAAATATCCCATAAGAGAGCGTAAAACTTGTGTATAGATCTATACGGGACTGACAATCCCGCACCGAAATGGTTAGCTACAGTTAGACCGGCAGGTCAAGGGAGACAAATGTCGTAACAATCAGACGTCTGAAGAACGTCGTACAGGCGAACTCGGTCATTAGCATGGTTATAATAACTCACAAGGGGTATTAACAATATGTTTAGTTTTCGAATACATACATACCTTCAAATGGTTTTATTTTGATAAAACTACATTACACTATTTTCAGTACAATGCAATTTACATTTCTAGAAACATGCATCCAAATAGTTTTATAAAGATACAAAACTACATCATACTACTTCAGAGTACAACAATAATTTTACATTCTCAATCTTAGTGTTCTTAAGACTACAATTCCCTTTAAAAAAGATAATATTGGATTTTCTGGAAGAACACACTATCATTTTCAAGGAACAGTGACATATATTTCTCATAAAAAATGCTTATGAACTCAGCAACTTAATGTTGACACTTTTTCAAATCACTTGTATTCTCAGAGAATCAGTAAATAGGTACCCACACAGGTTTTGTGAAGATGGAGCATAGCAGTGTCACGTATTATATTTTTTTCGTATGTTTTTAGAGTAAAAAAACAATGATTCGAACTCAATTTACATTTCAAATTATCAATGTGATGGTTGTAATACTTTTGTCTTCATTTTTCAGTTGTGATGATATTGTAGATAAAAGTCATCCACCCCAGACGTTTACGCCGTTTTACTCAGTTTGGGTGTGTGACAAAATATTAACGCTTTAACATGCTATAGATCGATAATCAAACACAAACTAAATCCAACTTCATATAATCCAATTAATAAGAAACTAACTCATAGTTTAAGGTTTCATCTAACTAAACTAAAGACTACTAAATTACCTACTCATGGCAGTAATCACACACAAAAACACAGGAAGAATAAATCTAGACATGATTATAATCGAAGTAAACTAAGAATTGGAAGTAAAATTTCTTTCGATCTCTCCGAATCTCGAACTTCAGACGAATTGAGGTTGTGCTCTGCCTTCTAATGCTTCTTGGTGGTGGGGGGGGGGGGTAACAAGCCGTAAATATCTTGAAGCATAAGTTAGGGTTAAAGGAAGGACTACACTTTATATAGATTTCAAAAACTATCCCCCACGGCGTGGCTAAAGGCCTCTACGGCATGGCGTGATGGGTTTTAGGTAAAACAAATAAAATAGAAAAACAATTCCTAAGTTCACATGCAACCTACTTTGGATCTTTAACTATTGAACATATAACTTTGAATTGCAAAACAAGAACCCTAAAGGGAGAGGCTATTTTTGAAATTAACCAATTAGGGTTTTAGAATCACATACCTTTCAATTGTTATAGTAAACAATTGGTACTCCTTGATCTTGATCTTCTTGGAAGCCTAGCACCATAATTGTAATGCCTCTAATGGAGTCACACCCAAAAGCTAGCAAGAAGGAAAGTATAGAAAGAGGAGGAGGAGAGAGTATGAAATTTTTGGCTAGGGTTTCTCTAGGTGTTGGTATGGACGAAATTCAGGAGCCAGGAGGCTCCTTATATAGCTGAGGCATCTAGGGTTTAAGGGAAAACCCTAATGTTCCTTTGCTTAGGGCCTAAGCTTATCCATAAGCCTTATCCAAGGCCCTTGGACGAAATCATTAGCGTTTACCCTATATATTTCATCCACCTCCTCCAAGGAGGTTCTGGAACCTTCCATCCAACTATTTGATAAATTCAAACTAGTCCCTGTACTTTATAATCATTACAATTAACCCCAAAATCAGTTCCAATTAATTTCTGGCTAACTATTAGTCAAACATTATGATTTCTAATTAATATATTAATCTCATAACATATTACTAAATCATTTATAGTAAGTTATTAATCTTATAATAAATTAATCTCCCTCCTTTTCTAATTTCGTTGTCCAATTGCTAGGTTTGAGGGCAACCCAAAAGGACCGTACTGCTATCAATTCAAGTACATACCAATTATAGTTATGGGCTTAGACACCTAATCAAACAGTCTCCCACTTGGATAAGTTTGTAACTATAATTGCTAATATGACTTCTAAATCGACCAACAAATTGTAGCTTCCAAAAGCTGTTGTGGAACTCTGACCCAGTCAGTTACGTGTCCTAGGATAAGTGATCATATAATCCTTCATTCTGCAAGATATCCCTAGACATAAGAGATGGAATGCAATCAATCTCTTTGTCCAGAATCTATGTTACCCGATTTTTGATTTGTGATGATATAGGACTTCTAATTGAACACATGAATTTAGTCCTGGTTGGGCCCAACACATAAGTCAACACCAAATCATCGAGTGGCCCATAGATATCGCTTTTCCCATTAGGAAAAAGGAACGAATAAACTTTGACTCATATGCTTGTATCTTTTACTTATCAAACCATATATAACAATACATTTTATAACACCAAGTTACTGATGCATTTTCGTATCACCAATGCATATCTGACTTGTAAATTACAACTCATATTTCTTCGTTTCAAGATTATAAGATATTGTCGTCTCAGTATTACTCGTGATGAATTCCATGAAGTAATACTTTGATCAAGGGGTTTATCTAATACTCAAATCTCCATTTCTAAGTGCTCATGAGCATTGCAACAATTCTATTTCTATGTCTAACTCCCATAGAAAATCTGCAATCCATTTCATGACAGCCTTAATTCACTACTTACTTCCAAAAGTACGAGCGACTGTGGAGTTTGAATAATCATATTATTCGGGAAGTAACAAATGAAAAATATGAAACATAATAATAAACAAGTGACAAAAGGCAGTAACAAACTCATAAATAATGCTTTATTATTTAATCACCAAAAGTTAATTACATTTATTTTGTTACAAGTTTCAGAATAAACTAGTCTAACTGCTAAAACTAATATCACCTCTTAGTCCAATGCTCCGAGCATGCTGAATACGCTTAACCCTACTCAGACCCTTTATAAGGGGGTCTGTTGGGTTATCCTTAGATGATACCCTCTTTACGACAAGATGTCCTTTTTCTACTCTATGTCTGATGAAATGGTACTTTGTCGATATGTCTGGTTTTACAATGATCTTTGGGTTCCTTAGTTAAGGAAAACACTCCTTCTTATTACAAAACAATTCTATAGGCTCCTGAATGGTTGGAACAACTCCAAGATCTCTAATGAAGTTCCTTAACCAAGCTGCTTCTTTCGACGCTTCACTCATTGCTATGTACTCTGATTCACTAGTACAATTAGCTACCATATCTTGCTTGGAACTTTTCCAAGTAACTACTCCTCCGTTCAGTAGAAATACCCATCCAGATTGAGAGCGGAAGTTTTCTTTATCTGTTTAAAAGTTGGCATCACTGTAACCATCTACTCTTAAAGTATCATTGCCACCAAGTACAAGGACCTAGTCCTTTGTCCTTCACAAATACTTGAGTATATTCTTAACCACTATCCATTGAGCTCTACTCAGATTGCCATGATAACGGCTTACCATGCTCAAAGAAAAGGCCACATCGGGGCGAGTACATGCCATAGTGTACATGATCGATCCGACATCGGAAGCATAAGGTACACGACTCATGTCAGCTATTTCCTCATATGTACTCGGGTATTGAGTCTTACTTAATTTGTTATTGCTTTGGATAGGTAGCTCTCCTTTATTGGAATTTTCCATACTAAACCTATTTAGTACCCTGTCCAAGTATGTAATCTGACTAAGTCCAATTAGTCTCTTCTTTCTATCTCTTAATATTCTAATCCCAAGAATATAGGCAGCTTCTCCACGGTCTTTCATGGCAAAACACTTTCCAAGCCAATACTTAATGTCTTTCAAGGTTGACGTGTCGTTACCAATGAGGAATATGTCATCGACATATCACACCAGAAAAGTTACTATAATCCCACTAGCCTTGATATACACTCAGGACTCATTTTCACTCCTAGAGAAACCAAATTCTTTGACTTTCTGATGGAAGCAAAGATTCTAGCTGCGAGATGCTTGTTTCAATCCATAAATGGATTTCTCAAGCTTGCGCACTCTATTGGGAAACTTTGCATCAACAAAACCCTATGGCTTATTCATGTAAACATCCTCAGCCAACTTCCCATTAAGGAAAGCAGTCTTAACATCCATCTGCCAGATTTGATAGTCATGAAAGGCAGCTATGGCGAGCAATATCCTAATAGATTTAATCTTAACTACTGGTGAGAAGGTCTCATCATAGTCAACCCCCGGGGTTTGAGTGAAACCCTTTGCAACCAGTCGATGCCTTGAATGTATGTACATTTCCATCCATGTAGGTCTTCTTTTTTATGATCCATTTGCACCCAACTATCTTTTAACCTGGTGCATTATCAACCAAATTCCAAACTTTGTTGTCATACATGGACTTTATCTCGCTATCCATTGCCTCTTTCCACTTGGAAGCCTCTGTGCCTGCCATTGCTTCCCTATAATTAGCTGGTTCATCCAGATTCACCAGTTTCCTATCACTGATAAATGTGTCACCATCTGAAATAATATGGAAACCATATAACTCAGGTGGCACACTAACCTTAGTGGATCTTCGAAGAGGTAATGAGTTATCAACTGGTTCAATAGGAATTGCTTCTTGTGGTTGAGTGATAGTATCATCTAAGGTTCTTTCATTAGTTGACTCTTGAATTTCTTCTAGGTCAATGGTACTCCCACTGTCCTCTTTAAATATGAGATATCTTTCTAGAAATACTCCTCTTCGTACTACAATGACCAAGTTTTCACTAGGTCTGTAGAACAAATATCCAAAAGACTATTTTGGGTAACCAATGAAAACACACCTCTCACTTCTAGCTAATAGTTTGTCATGAGTCTCTCGTCTTACGAAAGCTTCACAACCCTAGACTTTAATATGTGCTAACGAGGGAACTTTCCCCGTCCACATCTCGTGAGGTGTTTTGGTAACCTTCTACGTAGAGACAAGATTGAGGATGTGGGCGGCTGTCTCTAAGGCATACCCCCAGAAATTAATAGGAAGTGAAGAATGACTCATCATAGAATGAACCATGTCTAAAAAGGTTCGATTATGCCTCTCAACCACACCATTTAACTATGGTGTCCTAGGAGGAGTTAATTGTGAAACTATTCCATATTCATTTAGATAGTCGTTGAACTCGATACTAAGATACTCTCCACCTCTATCGGATCTAAGTTTCTTTATCTTCCTTCCCAATTGATTCTTAACCTCATGTTTGAACTCCTTGAACTTTTCAAAGATTTCTAACTTATGCTTGATAATATAGCCATATATGCTATAATCATCAGTGAAAGTCACATAGAATCGATTAGCATCCCTTGTGGTTGATCTGAAGGGTCCACACACGTCTGTATGTATGAGGTCCAACAAACCTTCACCTCTTTCACAAGATCCCATGAAAGGTGATTTTGTCATCTTTCCCAAAAGACAAAATTCACACATATCATCTGATTTTAGGTCAAATGATTCCAACACTCCATCCTTTTGGAGTTGGGCTATGCGTTTCTTGTTAATGTGTCCAAGACGATAATGCCACAAGCATGCCTTGTCTACACTATTATACAAGTCAATATTAAACACATTATTACCTAAGCTATCAACACAAGTCACTATTTCATACACATTATCACAAGGTAAAACTTCAAACACAAAATTGCCATTCTAAAAACAGAAATTGAACCGTTCAAATCATTAAAAGAATACTTAAAACCTTGTTTAGACAATGCATGAAATGAAATAATATTTCGTGTCATCTCTGATGAATAGCAACAATTTAGTAAATCTAGTATAACATCATTATTAAGAAAAAGTTGATAAACTCTGATCTTGGTTACTGGTGAAGACTTTATGTTTCCCATGATCAAGTTTATCCTCCCTCGCTCCACCTCCTCACTTTCTTTTAGCCCCTACAAATCAGAACAGATGTGAAAACCACATCTTGTATCAAGGACCCAAGAACAAGAACATAATGAGTTAATAGAAGAAATAATGTAAATACCTGCTGAAGATGGCTTCACTTTGCCATCTTTTATGTCCTATAGAAACATGGGGAATGAAAACATTGGGATTAACCTTTGGGCCACTGCTAGATGACCTAACTTGGGCCTTGCCCTTCCAATTTCGCTTAGGAGGATCTTTCCTCTTTTCCCCCTTTCCGTGTCCAATAGCCAAGACGGGGGAACTAGCAGGAGTGGAGGCTATCCTTTTACCCTTTAGCCTTGCCTCAGTTATCTGCAACAAGTTGTGCAATTGGGCTAATGTCTGCTCGGTATTGTTCAAATGGTAAGTTAGGATGAACTGACCATAACAATCGGGCAATGAGTTCAAGACCATGTCAATGGCCATATCCTCATCAAAATGCACGTTAGCTTGACCAAACGCTCTATGTAATGACACATGACTAACAACCGAGTCCCCTTCCTTCATCCCACAAGCCATGAGTGAGTTGACTACCTCAAACTTTTCTTGACGAGCTCACTTATGGTACTTTTCCATAAGGTCCTTGTTCATCTCAAAAGTCCAGTAGTCCTCATAGTACCTCTGCAGTTTTGGAGACATGGTTGCAACCATGATGCAAGCTACTTTGGTTGCATCATCATAGTGCTTTTTGTAGGCAGCATATTCTTCGGGAGTGGCTTTGGTTTCATCAATCTCTTTGAGCTCCTTTCCAAGGACATATTCTTTGTCCTCAAATCAAAGCGCCGTTTTTATATTGCGTATCCAAGTGTTATAGTTTGATCCATACATAACGACGTTGGATCAAATGGAGAGCAAAGAGAAGTTGTGGTTAGAAGATGATGAAGCAGAAGTATTTCCAGGAGCAGAAATCTACAAAAGAAGGTAGTTTTAGTTAGATTTCTGGGTACATCAATATAATAACCCAAAGATATAATAATAAGGTTAGGATCCAACTATGAGGGTTCACAACTTAGAAATGGGATGCCAAGATCCAAGTGTGAATTTCATAAAGGTAGGTGAATGACGATTCACTAATTCCACCATAACACAAAACGAAATGAAGTAAAATTCCTAATTCTTTTGAGATACATTGAAACTATTCAATGGCATGTTTTAATCTCAGATTATGCTCTTCTATTTGTGACTGGGATGTCGAGGATCACAAACAAGATGTGAATAACCATGCAAATATGATTGGTAACCTCATTGTGTTTTTCATTATCTATTGATGTGCCGGTAAACCACACACGATCCATCAACAATGATAATCATGAGATACCCATTATGAATCTTTTTTAGCCTTAATTAGTGTTCCGGTTAATCACACACGCTCCACTAACGACTTATAAAGCCTAATGTGCAATTTCATGGGTTAGCATACTATTCACATTTTTCCTAAAGTAACTAGAGTTGGGATTTGTAAAGTAATGTTCTAGTACTATATTAATAACATTATAATTTTAATGAGATTAACTTGTCTTATGAAATCCGTTCTGTTAACGAGCCTCCACTAATCAAGGAAGCGGTGGGTGAGAGTGGATACCCATTCAACTACCATTTTATAGGCAGTTTCCTTATACCCCCTTATAGACTAGCATTTTGAATGAGGCATACTAGCGATTCGACCGACCAATTCTTATACATATATAATATTTAACTGTTAGTTATTATATATATATATATATATATATATATATATATATATATATATATATATAAGGTGTGTTTTAAACTTTAGGGTTTATATGAATTTTTTGAAAATTAGACTATTAATTTTAAATACAAGAAAAATAAAAAAACTAGATTTAATAATTACCTATTAATTAACTTTTAATTAATTTATTAAATCTTGGAAGGATTATCTAATTAAATTAAACAATTAATTTAATCCTAATCCTAAAGACTCTAGATTTCAAAAATTTAGGGTATAGGATAATTATCCAATTAAGCAACAATTATCCAAACAAGGAATCCTAAAACCCTAGTCAAATTTCGAAATCAAGAAAGGTGGCTAGGCTTTTTCAAAACCTAACCCTAATTTCTATTAGGGATATGGAGGCTAGGGTTTTTGAAAACCCCTCAAACCAAAACCCTAAAAACGAAAACATGGCCTTTTAGGGTTTAATAGCTATAAACCCTAATTTTCAATACAACTATTATACAAATTCAATTTTAAAGAAAACCAACAGGCTCTGATACCACTGATGGGTTTTAGGTAAAACAAATAAACTAGGAAACAATTCCTAAGTTCACATGCAACCTAGTTTGGATCTATGTTTTAACTATTGAATATATAACTTTGAATTGAAAAACAAGAACCCTAAAAGGAGAGGCTATTTTCGAAATTAACCAATTAGGGTCTTAGAATCACATACCTTTCAATTGTTATAGTAAACAATTGTTAATCCTTGATCTTGATCTTCTTGGAAGCCTAACACCACAATTGAAATGCCTCTAATGGAGTCACACCCAAAAGCTAGAAAGAAGGAAAGTATAGAAAGAGGAGGAGGAGAGAGTATCAATTTTCAGCCAGGGTTTCTCCAAGTGTTGAGATGGACGAAATTCAAGAGCCAGGAGGCTCTTTATATAGCTGAGACATCTAGGGTTTAAGGGAAAACCCTAATGTCCCTTTGCTTAGGGTCCAAGCTTATCCAGAAGCCTTATCCAAGACCCTTGGACAAAATAATTAGTGTTTCCCCTATAGATTTCGTCGACCACCTCCAAGGAGATACTGGAACCTTCCATCCAACTATTTGATAATTGCAAACTAGTCCCTGTACTTTATAATTAATAGAATTAACCCTAAAATCAATTCTAATTAATTTCTGGCTAACTATTAATCAAACATTATGATTTATAATTAATATATTAATCTCATAACATATTAATAAATCATTTATATTAATTTATTAATCTTATAATAAATTAATCTCTCTACTTTTCTAATTTCCTTGTCCAGTTGCTAGGTTTGAGGGCAACCCTAAAAGACTATGCTGCTATCAATTCAAGTACATACCAATTATAGTTATGGGCTTAGACACCTAATCCAGCATGGAGTTCATGGAAAACGCGTAAAGCCCAAGTCTGCCAACTTGATTGTAAATCTTCAAGATACCACTTCATGGCTAGAGGTCCCCATGACATGGGCTCTAGAGTTTTTGCCAAATTTTTCCTTGCTTCAACCAGGTCTAGGTTTCTTTGCTTCCAGCTCCACATTTTGCTTCCTTTTTATCCGGAGCATGTCTTTATTGATACAAAACATATTTATAATAAATTAAGTACCATTTTTCCTAAAATAAGCCTAAACATATCAAAAAGTATTAAAATAATGCATAAAATATATAACTAAATATGCACCTTATCCATAGGTGACGTACTAGCAAATTGAAAAAATGAAGAACACCAACCGCTATTAGACACATTCTTCTATTGAACACAATCAAGATACCATGATGAAACTGAACATATCTTGCCAATGTTCAAAAGATCAACTAAAACTTTAAATTTTGGAATGGGTTCCCAAAATTAATCAGAAATGTTGCCAAAACTTGCTCGAATCAATCCTGATACTTACCCAACCGATGCAACCTGCCAAAATTGAATCTTGCAAAACCACGTTCCTACCTGAAAACTGAACATCGTTCCCTCAATATCCGATCTTCCACTAACTAAGGCTAACTGCCATCTCAAACCTACTAGGAACAATAATTCCATAACCAATAAATCGAGAGAACATATACACCGAGACCAAGATACAAACATTACTAAGTTTGACTAAGGGTTGACTCATCAATTATACCCTTAGTTGATACAACTTGTATCCTTCGAATAACCTCAACTGCTACTAATAAACAAAACAATCAACAGTGAAAAATGGGTCGGGATCTAAACTTGATGACCCCACACATACTGAGGAAAACCCCCACAAAATACTCTTATTGAACTCTGAAGCTGCCTGACACAACAAACTGCCCATTCTCAACTACAAATAACCGAACCATAACGCGAGCTAACCATGTTGTCTAAATCTGATGCACAACTCGAGCGGCTCAATTCTCCCCTATCAAAATGCCCGACACTTATGAAAATAACTATTGGCCGTAACAAGTTTCTTATCCATTAGCCTTCTATTGTGAAAACAACACATGCATTCCTAAAGACGTGCACTAAAAACAACTTACTCTGCACCCACAATCTGACTCATCTTCAAAATTTTCTTAACCAAGAAAGATTCCAGCGAGCCTTCGACAATACAATGAGAAGACTTCCTATCCATGAGCTATTTATAAGTAGCCTATTTTCCTTCTTGCATGCAACAATAACTCTGAACCAAAAACCTCGCGCACTTGAACCGTAGGTTTCTTCGGACCATTACACTGAGCCTACAAAATCAAGCAGACCAATAATCCTCCATGTAGTTTACCTAGTTCTACCCTACTCAAGGATCGAACTAGCATTAACCGACACATGCAATACTAAAGCCCCACCCCAGCTCATCCAGATACGCACCAACACAGACTCTCGGTATGCAAAATGGCATATGAAAATCTTGCACATAAGGACCACAAAATCATAACGAAAACCATGAACCTTAGATGAAACCTTGGAAACTCTTCCCAGCATCGTTGCCACAACCTGAATGTAATCCATCAAAATACCCTTGAATTAAAAGGGTAACTAACAAACCAAACTTACGCATATAAAACCATGCAATTAGGGAATAGATCCATAACCTCATCCTATTCTTGAAACTTTGGATAATTTCCCCCACATATGCTCAAAACACAAGTCTGACAAGTTTAATATATTTGCAGAACTCTCCTTTCCTAAAATAGGAACAAATCAATGCCTCCTTGGATATAGCCAATCTTCTAGAATCTGTGTTATGTATTCCACATGCGGCTTTGCCTTCACCTTGGGCATCAAACCACAAGAACAATCGAGTCGCAAACATCCCTTCACTGCAAAACAGATACGATTTCTTGTGAACCAAACTTTACCTTCTTACAATAGAACCGGTGAGGAAATCACCATCTCCTATCTTAACCATCGATTGACCCTCATCCGGTATCTCCTCCCTCGAGCAAATAACATAGGAAAACACAACCCTGATGCAGAAAGTAACATCCATTGCCATCAGATGACCACTCAGCCTCGGGCTGTAATCCTTGAGTTGATCATCACAGCGGCTTCCTTCTTGAGTCCCGCGACTCAAACTAGAACTACTTCGAGTAAGGTCCTCAAGACCTCTGTATCAGCTAACTCACATAAATATGCACCATACAGTCCTAAAATACCACAGACACTAAGGCCTAATCAATTACAAGTCTCATTCTAAAAAAATCATCATCGATAGCGACGAAGACAACTACAACTAACACTAGTGTTATACCTTACTATCTATCATCCACTAATTCATTAGAACCTTTTTGACTTCCTCGTACAAATCTTGTTCTTTCAGTAGTACAGGCCCATACTACTTTCCACACCTATCTGTACGTGTCCCAAGAATTGTCTCAAAGCTCCTAAGTCCACACACATGACCATTATCAACTGCAGGTACCCGTGCCACCACAGGCACACCCTATAACTCTTCCTAGATTCTCCTTCTAGGATTCTGGTAACACATAAGCATGCACTAGAACACACTTCTAGGAACTCCACCACCGCCAGGTGTATCATCATACTCACATGCTTAGGAACCCATAACCAGCTACTTACATTCCCACCTTCAACTTCCTTATATGCAAGTGCTCGCACAAGCACACTATAATACTCATCAAAGGTCAGGAGGAATACTCACCCCAACCATGCTATCAAATGCAAAAGAAAATTATACCAATGCCAACTAACTATCTAATGAATACAATTACATGCAACAAGGATTAAATAGTCCTTTGACAGAAAGATCTTGTACTATAATGGTTAAACTCAAACATGGCTATACAATATGACCAAAAAACATTCTAAAACCATTTGATCCTTATGGCATGCAACTTAGTGTATTCGATAAATAGTTAACTATCATCACTATAAATATCACATAGCACAAAGCAAACAACATTCGAAGAACAAAATATAGAGGCAAAAAGGCATCATAAAGATAGGGCAATTCTAACATGCAATTTCTGAGGATCCTTAGCCTACACACTATCATGCATCTCTAACATCTCACATAGCACACACATAAAAAGACATCTCTCATATGCAAGCAATCTATCATGCAACCCTGAGTAGATCCTTATCCTAAATTATAGCATGCACATCATACTATAACACATATAATTAAAAGTCAAATAAAACATATAAAGAAAATGTGGATATTTTGGGATATCACTTTTCCGAGCTCTAGCTGACTATACGCATCATGTCTTTCTTTTCTTCTCTTGAAACGAATCTTTTCGAAAAAGGTTTATAACAAATCTTAGATCCATAGTTTGAGTTTGGAATCCTATGAGTGTTCATCCAAATCCCTTAAACCAGTGCTCTAAAATCAACTTGTAAAGTCCCAAAATCGCAGGCTAATTTTTTTTTCAAAAATAATAAAAACATCTATTTTAAAAAAATTACATTCTAGTCGAACCAACTATCCATAATCCATTATCCAGGTATAAGAGTTAAAGAAGACAATGCGGAAACTTAATCATGAATCTGCTGATGTATGTGTACAGTCTCGCCTTCGCGGTCTGATAAGTACCTGCAAAATAGTTAATCCACAACTGTAAGCACAAAGCCTAGCGAGTTCCCCAAAATATCTCATACAACACAACATAATAATCAACATTGGGTTATTAGCAACCCTGAGCACTATCAGCGGTCCTAGTGGGCTAACATCATGCCTAATAGACTCACAACAGTCTAGAAGTTATCATTAACTTGGTTCACAAATAACAACTATCAACAATTAAGACTCAACTGGTCAGCATGCACACACTACCAAACATGCAAGTATAGTGAAAGAACCCACCTCGTGAATAGCAACTAACAACCTAATGCTCACAGACCGAGTAGACAGGTACAATGAGACACCTACCAGCACTAAAGTACCCTCTCCGTCTACACCCTAAAGCCATAATTTGACGAAAACTCAACCATGAACTAAAGTAAATGGTGAAAGTGATTGTCAAAGTCAACAACCAGCAATACAAATAGTTGGAGCTCACGTTGTGACCAGCCCTTGGTCATGACGTGAGAATGCACGCGCTCAATCCAGTTCCAAATCGCCCACGATCCAACTTAGCTAACTCAGTCACGGACAACCCAACAGTTGATGTCATGACGTGAAACTCTCATGGTGACGTCGTGAACACATCCAGATAAATTAGTCGAGGGCCTCCCACCGACACATCGTGACACTCTCCTGGTGATGACGTGACAGCTGTTTGAATCAAAATCATTTGGATTTGAGTCCTCAATCCTTTAAGTCTTCATATCTAAATTTTCCATAGGCTTAAAGGGACACTAAAGGTCCATAAGAAATCCAACTTTATGGTCATGCATGCTCCATGCATATCCTCTACTCATTTTAGGTTAAAACAAAGGGAAATGAGGCCAAAAATCAAACTTGGAATCCAAGCCACAACTAATCCTGGGATCTGAAATATATGCTAAATAAAAGGCCTCGATGATCCATAATTTTTCTAACTATATGGATCACATGCATGCTATATACCCAACCCAATAATGAAGAAAAGTTAATAAAACTTAGATCTAACATGCTTAAGTGAAGAAGGCAAGAGCTTTAGAACCTACCAAGGTCCAAAAACCATTAAAAATGGTGATGAAATGCTTGAATGCTGAAACATTGCACCAAAGGGACAATCTTCACCAACAAAGAGCACCAAACCACTCAAAATGAGACAAAACCACTGAGATGAACTAGGGTTAGGGTTTATGAGGTTTAAGGGAGATGGAGGCTGAGAAAGGAACCCTAAATTCGAGTTTAGGGTGCTTAAATATGAAGCAACCCCTAAAGGATCATGGACTTGGGTTGCGTCCCTTTTCATGTCGTGACTAGCTAGGTATCACGTCGTGACCATCCCTCAAACGTGCGTTCTCATTATTCATCTGTCACGTTGTGACCTCCTTCTGGTCACATCAAGACTCATGTTTTTTCTCCAAAACCATGTCATTGACCCTTCGTTACCCTAAACTGATCTATTCTGGGAAACGGGTGTTACACCATGGTCATAAATAGAGTGATGTAGTTAAACAAGTAGAGGACACGACATGGTGAGAATGAGACAACGACGTGGTTGGACCAACGGACAGTGAAGAAAAGACCATGACGTGGTAATGCAAAGTGGGTAAATGAAATAATGTACTTAGAGTTACCATGAAATGACGGAGTTTTCCATGACACAGATTGAAAGTAGATTATTAGATGATTTATAACGATAGATCGCGCCGTGACGAGAAGTTTATCACAGTGTGATGCTTATTGGAAAATAAATTAAAGTACATATAAATGTAAATCGGCAAATATTAAGAGAAATAAATCCAAGAGTATATAGAGTACGAGAGTATGAATTGGAGTAATGATATAACTCCTAAGTTGAATAGTCTTTCGGTTTCGAAATGCTGCTCCAAATAAAGTTTCAGTTTTCAATAAAATTCACTGTAAGTGAGCTACGCTTACGGAATTTTTAATATAGCTTCCAAATAATTATAGTAATGTTATTAGGTCCTTAAAAAAATTATTTCGCTATTATTGTGAGTTATATTGAGTGTTATTTAATGCTTATATAATAATAATAATAGTCAGACTATTAATTTGTTGCAGTTATCGTTAGACTAAACCCTAGTGGTATTAATACTAGGTTTATCGAAGGAAATTGTTTTGAGAGTATCGAAGCGCTGTCTGAGTGCTGAGTCACCACCTTTCAAGTGAGTGCATAGTTAGTTTCAGCTTACACATATATATGAAGAATTTTATATAAATTACGTGCTATGTGTGCATATTATCTGAATACTTGCTATCTATGCTGGGTGAACGATATTACACACATTTTAAATGATTTAAACTGTATATATGTATTTTATATCTACGAAAATGTTGGTATAAGACATGGGTAGATATAATACATGGAATATGAGTTGGATGATGAGCTGAGAGGTGTTATAGCCCACAAGGTGAGGGTGAGAGGTGAACGATGTGAGAAGCCTTTCCCCAAACGATGGCCCCGTCATTCAGCAGAGTATGGATGATAACCACGGACTATTCTAGACAGTCCAGTGGAACACTAGCAGGCTCGCAACCTGTAAGTGTTGTGAACGATGTGTTCACTCGGTGTACTCTAAACCTTGGTGATCATGCAGACTTGATGCCTAGACCCTGGTGGTCATGCAGACTTGGTGCCAAAACCCTGGCGACTATGCAGACTTAGTGCCTATTGTATAAATTCTGGCGACTATGCAGACTTAGTGCCTAAACCCTGGTGATGATGGACTTTGTGCCGATTCCTCAGGATGATCCTTAGGAATGTATGAACGAGGAATGGTTGATTCTTAGGGTAGATCCTTAAGAATAAAGAAGATAACGGGGATGGGTAATTGGGTTGATTTATTGATTGCTTGAACATAATAATTATATTATTGTGGGTTGAAAACCCTATGTACTCACCAGGTTTCCCAACATGTCCCACTCAGTTTATTTATATCACAGGTGTTCATACGAAGTCACATTACACTGAAAGATTAAAGAGATGTAGATCACTAGTGTAAATAAATGTAAGTTCCGTTTATGCTTATGTTGTTGTATTGACGATGACATCCCAAACGCTTTAAAATGAATAAAATACGTTTCTTCGAAAATGTTTTGATAACGTATTTATTGTATTTTTCTAGGAACAAATTCTGAAACATTTTTATGAAAAGAAGTACTCTGATTTTTATAAAGCATAAACAAAATCGGTCTTTTCTGGCCGTGAAAATGGGGATGTCACAGTTGGTATCAGAGCATTAGTTTAAGCAAACTAGGAATATGGATTTATTTCTAAACTTAAACTTAGAATGCTAAGCGATGATTATGAGGTGTGAGCACTAGCTTATCTTAGGAATGATGCCTAAATTGCTTTATGTGCTAAATGATTTGTTATGCTATAGTTTGATCGGATCTATGGTCTGTTGCCGACCGGATCTGGAAACCTTATGTGTTTAGGATACTAAACGTACGAATACGATATTAGAACTAACATATAAATGTTTTGGAGTGATAAGGATGATTTAAACATCAATCCTAAATAAAGATCTAGATTCACCTTATTCGGTGTATAGATCAAGATGGCAAGGACCCGTAGCGGAAATGTAAATGCAAATGAGAATAGGAACCAACCCCCAGTGGTTCAGCAAATACTTGTTGTAGAAGAAGTTGCACCTGAGCCAGTCACCGTGGCTGGAGTTCAAGCCATGATTCGGGCTATGTTAGCTGAACAAAGGGAAGATATGAGGCAGATGTTGAATAGGGACGAACCTACTATGCCCATTGAGCAACCCGAACTGATTCCCGAGCAATCGGAGGAAGGGAACTACAGCCACCAAGTGAGTCAAGTAAGGACTCAAGGTAAACGAAGGGATGGCCTGGAAAGGAGAAACGATAAGGATGGGCGAATGTACAAGAATTTCTTAGGTGCGAAACCACCAAGTCTCTCAGGAATCCCAAAGCTGGTTGAGATTATGGATTGGATCTCCGAGATGGAGATGATGTTTGAGAGCTACAACTATAGCGAGAAACAGAAGACCGTCTTCGCAGTAAGACAACTGAAAACTGGAGTCTTGAGCTTGTGGAAGCTATTGGCAGATACGATGCCACGAGGAGAAGCCCTAAGGATGTCATGGGAGGAGTTCTTGGAACAGTTGAAAATGTAGTACTGCTCAGAGATAGATCTGATAGACCCAAACAACGTGTTTCAGAACCTGAAGAAAGGGAAGATGAGTGTTGATGAGTATGCCACCGCATTCACCGAGAGGATGAAGCTATTTCCCTACTTGGTTCCTACTGAACTCTCCAAGATTGATAGGTTTGCTAGCGGATTGCCCACTGACTTTGGCCCAATGGTCAAAATGGCAACTACCCTGAAAACAACTCTTAGAGCAACTAAGAATGTAGAGACCCAGATAAGAGAAAGGGGTCTAGAAAAAGACAAGGCAGGAGAAAAAAGGAAGCATGAAGGATATTCAAAATCCAACAAAGAAAGGAAATTCTCAAAAACTGAAGAAGGAAGAGGAGGTGAAACCAAGTGGTGCGAGAAGTGTAAAAAGAAGCACTTCGGGAAATGTAGCGAGGAGGTGACTTGCTACAAATGTGGAAAGACAGGGCATTACGCCAGCAAGTGTGCGTCCAACAAGAAGGTGTGTTATGGATGTAACAAAGAAGTGCATATTTCTAGGGATTGCCCAGGGAAAAATAAAGCAACAAGACTAGAAACGCCACCGAGGCCAAGGGCATTCCACATGATCCTCGACGAAGCAGAAAACCATGCGACGAATCAACGATGAGGACTTCATATCCAAAGATCAAGTTATGCAGTAGCCATATTATCGTATGATGTAGCCTATTAGAGGCATAGTCTAGGGTGAACTTGAACACCTATGTAATAGTTCCAAGAAATAATAAAACCTTCGTTTTGTTATCTGATGTGTTAAACTGTTATGTGATTTTCTTGTATCGTGACTTGGGGACTGCGAGACAATACTTGGGACGAGTATGAGTAGGTGTGAAAGGTAGTAGATGCATATACTACCGAAAGCACAGGACTCACGCTTGGATCAGGGAAAGTCACAAGGTTGCCAAGAAGCTAGTAAATGATTTCGTTTTATTCAAGAATGTCGTTACCATCATTTCGGTAATGACTAAGAAGATTGTTGTTATTCCGACCCTAGTGGTCATATCAAATTGAGTCCGACTACGGTGAGTATGACATGTGGTTCAGAGAACCAAGTTCGATGTAACATCTGATTTAAGCTGGAAGATTGAAATAAAAGATAATCAAATCGATTATTAGAGGTATCGTGATAGTTGGATTGTGGCTAGAAATTCTACCTTTCAAGATGAGATTATATCCCATTAGAACATGAAGGAAGGTATAATATGTTCTGGAAGACTCTAAGAGACCCGAGTCTAAGCGTTGCAACATACGATAATAGGTCATTAGAATATCACACATCGTTCCATTGTAGTAATAAAAGAACTTATCTTATGTTCGTCTCCAGTGAGGATCAAGATTGTGACTTGAAGGTTATAATTTGGAGTCTAACCGGAGATAGAAAGTAGGTGCACGATCGAGTACTGCTTACAGTCAATAAGTCTGAGAGATAGAATTGGAGGAACATAGAAGTTATAACTATCACCTAGGATGACATATGGAGTCATTATACGAGCCCTGTTTCGTTGATGATTCCGGGACGTAAACATCCTAAAGGGGAGATAATTGTAACTCCCGTAGATCCGGGCTAGTCAAGTTAGAGGCAATAAGTGTCGAAAATGACTTTTCAACAAAATATCGTTTAGAATAAATAATTTGAACCAAGTTTTAGTATATGTCACAAGGTTTCCGTACATATAAAGAACGCCGAAATCCGAGTTATAATGAAGAAGTTATGACCCGTCGAAGTTTCGTGACGAAACCGGCGTGGCACCGGGAAGCGTAAATAGTGAATTTACGATAGAGCGAGTTTTAGCCTTAGTGATATAAACGAAAATCGTAGAGTATGTTAAAATAAGAACATCGATAAAAAGAACGCCCAAATCTGACTTCGTATGAAGAAGTTATGATTTTTCGAAGTTTCGGATTAGCGGTGTACATCCCGAAATTCGAATATTAGATCGAGTGATTTTTAGCTGACACGACCTAAACGAGAATCGAAGATATCATTAAGAGTAGCATTACGAAAAAAAGATGGGCGAAAACGGACGTCGGATGGAGAAGATATGAATTTTTAACGGACCAATCATGTCGCGGCCTGTTAATAATATAAAATTTAAAATCAATTCAAAATTAGCCGATGGAGTCTAAACGAAAGTTGTAGAGTACGTTCCCACCTTCGCGTGGATATAAAGAACGTCAAAAACGGAGTTCGTATGAGAAAGTTACGAATTTTTAAAGATTTTAGTCGAATTTGCAAAGCCTGGTGAGAAGCTGGTGACGTGGCAGCATCTGGGCCGCCCACCGCTGATGAAGAAACGCGCTTCGGATCATGCCACGTAGCCTTCGCTTTACGCCCCGCGTCCGAGATGAGTATGCCCTGTATACTCTCGTGTCTTATCCATCCAAAGACGGTGCGAGCCAGCTGTGCGAAGCTGGCAATCGTATCCGAGACTACGCCCAGCGTACTTCCGAGGGTTCAACCCTATAAAAGAGTGTAAAGATGGCTGGGTTTTACACACCAAATCCCCCTCTCTCTCTAACTTCTTTCTCTCTCTAGCTCCCCAAACCATCCCTAAACCCTAGATAAACCCCCTTAGCTCCCGAGGGAAGCCCCGAGGCTCCCGAGTCCCGAGAAAAGAGTCTTTCGGTTTCGAAACGCTGCTCCAAATAAAGTTCCGGTTTTCTATAAAATTCGCTGTAAGTGAGCTACGCTTACGCAATTTTTAATATAGCTTCCAAATAATTATAGTAATGTTATTAGGTCCTTAAAACAATTATTTGGCTATTATTGTGAGTTATATTGATTGTTATTTAAAGCTTATATAATAATAAAAATAGTCAGATTACTAATCTGTCGCGGTTATCGTTAGACTAAACACTAGTGGTATTAATACTAGGTTTTATCGAAGGAAATTGTTTTGAGAGTATCGAAGCGCTGTCTGAGTGCTGAGTCACCACCTTTCAAGTGAGTGCATAGTTACTTTCAGCTTACACATAAATATGAAGTATTTTATATAAATTACGTGCTATGTGTGCATATTATCTGAATACTTGCTATCTATGCTGGGTGAACGATATTACACACGTTTTAAATGATTTAAACTGTATATGTATTTTATATCTACGAAAATGTTGGGATAAGACATGGGTAGATATAATATATGGAATATGAGTTGGATGATGAGTTGAGAGGTGTTATAGACCACGAGGTGGGGGTGAGAGGTGAACGATGTGAGAAGCCTTTCCCCAAACGATGGCCCTATAATTCAGCAGAGTATGGATGACAACCACGGACTATTCTAGACAGTCCAGTGGAACATTAGCAGGCTCGCAACCTGTAAGTGTTGTGAACGATGTGTTCACTCGGTGTACTCTAAACCTTGGTGATCATGCAGACTTGATGCCTAGACCCTGGTGATCATGCATACTTGGTGCCAAAACCCTGGCGACTATGCAGACTTAGTGCTTATTGTATAAATTCTGGCGACTATGCAGACTTAGTGCCTAAACCCTGGTGACGATGGACTTTGTGCCGATTCCTTAGGACGATCCTTAGGAATGTATGAACGAGGAATGGTTGATTCTTAGGGTAGATCCTTAAGAATAAAGAAGATAATGGGGATGAGTAATTGGGTTTATTTATTGATTGTTTGAACATAATAATTATATTATTATGGGTTGAAAACCCTATGTACTCACCAGGTTTCCCAACCTGACCCACTCAGTTTATTTATATCACAGGTGTTCATACGAAGTCACATTACACTGATAGATTAAAGAGATGTAGATCACTAGTGTAAATAAATGTAAGTTCTGTTTATGCTTATGTTCCTGTATTGAAGATGACATCCCAAACGTTTTAAAATGAATAAAATACATTTCTTCGAAAATGTTTTGATAACGTATTTATTGTATTTTTCTAGGAACAAATTCCGCAACATTTTCATGAAAAGAAGTACTCTGATTTTTATAAAGCATAAACAAAATCGGTCTTTTCTGGCCGTGAAGATGGGGATGTCACAATCACATTGTGTAAAAGATCAATATAAATGAGATTTTTTTATTGAGATCATGAGATTTTTTTTGTAAAAGATGTATATGTGACTTACATGTTGATCTCTGAGGGGAAATTAGATCATGACATGTAGAAGATGCATGCGGAGTGTACATGATGATTTTATGAGATTTGTGATTAGATCTCCGAGAGGTGACGAGGCCTAATCCCAATATGAGCTCTACTACGATTGATTTGAGTAAATGATATTGATTTGAGTAATTGTCTCAGTAGATGGGTGATCAGAGGAATTGATATGAGTGATTAAATTAAGTAATTGATAGATTTGAATGATTGCTATAAGCGATTAATATTGATTTGAGTGATTTGGTTAGTGGATTTCATTAATTCGAACAATTAATCTGATTAATATGAGTGACTGATCTAATTAATATGAAAAATTAAATTTCATAACTTATCATTGATCTGAGTTATTAGAGTGATTAATTTTAATGATTGATATTAATCACAGTAAATGATTTGAGTGATTGATCAAAATAATTTGAGTGACTGATCTGAATAATCAGAGTAAATGAGTTGAGTAATTCATGAGTATTTGAGTAGATTAACCACATTATGAGTATTAAAAAGATTGATGTGATTATGATTAATCTAAGCAATTTGTAAACTCACAATAGAGAAAAAATTTCTTAATTAAAGTAGCAAAAAAGGTCTAGAAAATGATCAGTTAGAGTGATTGATCAATAATTCGAGTATTGTAAAAAGCTTGGGTTATTAATAAATGAGTGACACTTTTTGAGATATAATCTATAATGGATCAACATGCTGAGTGTCTAGTCAATATCCGTAAAATGAGGGACTTGCTACGTCTTAGATCATATTGATGCAATAATGATAAAAATGAGGATGACAATGATAATGATGATAAATTTTATGATTATCTACACACATGACTTGAGGAAGGGTCGTAAGTTGAGCGCCAAATGATTTTTAAGAAAAGGCTATCAGGAAAATAGTTGAATTTGAGTGGTGGAATGTGAAATATTATTGATTATGAGGAGGATGATTAAAATTCAAAATATTAGTAGGAATATTGATTGATTTTGACATTTGAGAAGAATGTTAATGATTAAGAGAAGTATCGATTTATTATTGTCGGGACCATTTTTGCTAACAATTTAATTCTATTACTACTAGACAATTAGATGAGAGGTATATTAAATTAAGACACAAAAAGTGCCTAAACATAAGATAAATATGTGAGTTGTTAAAACTTATAGGAGACACAAGAAAATAAGAGTGAAGAGAAAATTATGGATACATGGAGAAGATGAGCTTTTAGTTGAGTATAAAGAGAAATGAGTAAAAACTTGTGCGAATTAATTGACGAGGATATGATATCATTATAGGATTGATATCCTTATTAAAAATTAAAGAGTTATTCTATTAGTATATAGTACAAAGTTTAGTTAAGAGTTAAGGGTTTATTCAATAGATATATTTCGTGGTTATTATGAGTATTATAAAAGAGGTATGGTATTAAGTCTTCGTGTAGTAAAAGTTTGAATTATATCTTTAATGAGAACTAGATGATGAGCTGATATGAGTGAGTAATTATACCATGAGATAAATGGATAATGAGTTAGTGTACAAGATTTAAGATAAAGTCTAATATAAGATACCTGCGAGTGCTACATGATATAAGAAAAGAGTAAGAGTGTTCAAGACATTTTTGAGATTGTAACTTGAGATTTTGAAAAGAGATTTAGTTTTATATACCCTTACTTACTTACCAGAGACAAAATCTTCTTAAGGGGGAGAAAACTTGTAATACCTGTTTTTCAAAATAAGTAATACTTGAAAGATGTAAATTGATATGAGACAAGTAAGCAAGATAAAGTTGTTGGATTAGTGTCTAAGGGGGTGTTTGTTTTATCTTTTAAAACATCTTTTAGCTTTTAGGAAAAGATAAAAAGACAAAAGATGTTTTGTAATCTTGTAAAAGTTAGTTTTTTATATAAGGAAAAATGAACTTTTTGGAAAAGTTAGAGAATCCTGACTTTTTGCAACTTTTCCTAAAAGGACTTTTGTCTTTCAAAAGCTTAGCCAAACACCCCCTAAGTCCATAACTATAATTGGTATATACCTGTCCCGACTCGGCATGGCATCGGAACATTTGGGTAGACCTTTTGTGAGAAGAGGATATTTGTGACATATTAATATATTATAAGTTCTAATATATTAATATGAAATCATATTATTTAGTTAGTATTGATCAAGAATTAATTTGGAATTAATTTAGTGATCAAAAGAGACTAATTTAATATATGGGGGTTGATTGTGTAAATCATTCATTCTTATATATGTGGGATTATGATCCATGATTCCTTATGTTGGGTTTAACCTATGTGGTGACCCATAGATACTCCATGGAGGTTAAAACCCATGGAGCATAAGGAATGGGTAAAGTCATGAGTTACATGGTATAACCCTAATAGCCACACTATATAAAGACCCCATTGGTTGGTGAAATTGGCACTAGTATATACACAAGAGGGAAAGACAATCTCTAGAGTCCATGTATCTCTTCTCATGGTTATTCCAAATGTTGGTGATGCTGTGTGAACTGTTTGAGGTGTCACACTTTGGGCACTAGGCTCTTGAGTTCCATGGAATTAAGCTACATCAAAAAGGTATGTATTCTATCTAGTTTTGTTATTCAAGTACTTATGATTGTATGCTAGTTAGGTAATAACTTAGAAACTTCAAGTTTGCATGTATAATAGAGAAAACATAGATCCAAGGTATTTAGGGTTGCATGCACACCATAGGAGTGTTAGAATTTTCAAAACCCAATAAAAGCATACAATTGCTTTACATTGGATGTTGTCTATTTATCAAAATGGATATGAAAAAATGATAGATCTTTTAAATATGAACGCGAGGATATAAAGATCGTTGAAAATAGAGTTCGTATGACAAAGTTATGGTCGTTTGAAATTTAGATGAAAGCGCGTTCCTATTTTGAGAAAGTCAACAGAAGTCAAAGTCGATGGTCAACTCTATGATTTCCCGAACATGGTGCTATATTTACCACGACGTGGTAATAAATGAATCACCGAGACACATGTCAAACTGAGAGCAACATGTGGCAATATGATCACCACGATGTGGCATGAGACAAGTCACCAGAAGACTTAGCAGGAAAGTGCGTCACATGGAAAAATCGGGGTTCATTTGATCACCATGATGTGACACATATATGGACATGAGGTGGTGATTCCCAGAGTATAAATACAAGGATTTCATATAAGTTAAGAGATTGTGGCATGTTCGATCGAAGATGCTTCTCGGGAATCGTTCTCGGGATATTATGACGAATGAGATATATCATTGTATGGGAGATACGGGGTCTTATAAGATTCGTTGAGGTATCTTTTACCCAGTTAATTTGTACTTATGATATGTGATGGATATTGATATTTGATGTACACAAGTATAAGTTACGGGTGTCCGTGATATGATGCTATTACATACCCGTTAGTGAAAGTGGGAGAAAATCTTACGACTAAAGATTTAGTCGAGATTGTGAGGGTTATAAAACCTAATATTTGAGAAATAACCTTTATGAGAGAATTAGCTAATGGCTTGCGGGTTAAGCCTATTGTGATTATATTATAGATAAAATTACACAGATGGTCCCTATGGTTTGTGGTTACTTGCATGCTTCGTCCCTAGAAAGATTTTTTTTAACTAGGATCATGCACGAAACTTTAATTTGTTACCCTTCCAATCCCTCTGTTAACTTTTTCGTCTGTTTAGGGGTTAGTAACCCCTATAGTGGGGACATTTTTATCATTTCACCATTGCAAGGCCTCTAAGACCCATCCCTGCATTCTTTTTTTTTTTTTTTCTGTTTTTTCTTCTCGTTTCTTCCCTTCGTCTTCTTCTCATGATGTATACCATCCAGACAAGATGGTGAGGCAAGAAAAGAAAAGAAATTTTATAAGTTGCCTTAAAATCTAAAACCATTATGCTGGAACCAAAGAAGCCCCATGTGTTTTCTTTTTTTGAGATAAATATAATAACACAAGAACATGGCAAAACTTTAACTTTACCCTCGATTCCTCAAATTCTCCTTCTCTCTCCTCCATTACACAAAGAACCAACTCCATTTTCTTCCCCTTTTGTCTGTATTCTCCTCCACCATAATTTTGGAAGATAAAGATCACTCCCACCTTCTTTCCTTACATTATATATCTCCCACTTCAGTTATTCGGAAATGTTAGTTGATTATTGATTATGGGCTGAACAGATAACCTAAAGTTTTGATCTTTATAGACCCTCAGGTTCGTTTTTATGGCTATTTTTCTTTTTTTACTTTTCATAAATGCTAATCTGATTTTTAATGCAACTTGGTTTTGCTTTTCTTGTGTTCCTGGCTGGTTTTTTTATTAGGGTTCTTTGGTAAAGGTTTTAATGGAAGAGAGGTAGGTCTATTTTAATCTGTCTACTTTCACATAAAGCTTGATCTCAACTATAGTGATTTAGGTGTGCAAATCATTTGTATAGTTTTTTCTACCGTATTTTTTCCATTAATAATAGCCTTCAACTTGTAACTGGATCGCATGCCCCCACAAGAGAAGAAGACGAAGGGAATTAGTGAGAAGGGAAGAATTGAGAAGACATAGCGGAGAAAAAGAATGAAGCGGGTGGGTTTTAGAGGCCTTGCAATGGTGAAAGGAAAAATGGCCCCGCTATGTGGGGTTACTAACACCTAAACAAACGGAAATGTTAACAGAGGAACTGGGCGGGTAACACATTAAAGTTTTAGGGGTGGTCCGAACTAAAAGAATCTTTCTAGGGACCAAGCGTGCATGTAACCACAAACCAAAAGGATCATCCGTGTAATTTTCTCTATATTATAATATTTGATTAATTTCGGGAAATGAAGTCATAAGGTATAACTAGTAATTAGTCAGGACAGGTTCTAAGGAACTTGTTATTTGATGAGTAGGTGTTACCATGGGATGAGCTGATAGACAACGAAGGATTGAAACCAAAACCGGAGTTAGTTGTCTAACTAACCATGTAATTAACACTATGCTAACATCCATTGATGTGTTATCTGTAATATACATTTTATGATTTATATGATTAATCATTATTCATTAACCGATTGATATTTGAAAGATTGATTATTCAGAGAAAGTAATACCTAATTTAAAGATTGATCCTGATTGACAGATGTATTATTAATTGAAAGATAACTTATAAATGATATAGACCCTTTCTGAGATAGATCATAGAAGAAACATATTCTGATTGACATAGATTATAACTGAGAGGTAGATCACATTAAATGATATATCATTTGAAGTAATTGTTTGTATTAGATTTATGATATATATATATATATATATATATATATATATATATATATATATATATACATATATATCTTCATCTTCATATACTAATAAAAGAGTAGTTTTTTTGTCAGTTACATCTTCATATACTAATAAAAAAATCAATCAATATTCCTACTAATATTTGGAATTTTAATCATCCTCCTCATAATCAGTAGTATTTCACATGTCACCATCAAATTCAACTTTTTTCCTAATAGCCTTTTCTCAACAATCATTTGGCACTCAACTTACGACCCTTCCTCAAGTCATGAGTGTAAATTTTAGGTATTCGTTTTAACCCTTGAGTTATGTTTAATTTGCAAGTTTAGTCCGTGATGGAAATATTGTAAATTCAAAAGACATTTGGAGTACATGGGGTGTACACTCTCGTACGTAGGGCGTACTCTGGATCACGTTAGTATGTTTTGCGTATGCTGGTACGCAGGGAGTATGCAGCTTGAGTGCAAACCCTAAATTTTAGGGTTTGGACCCTATTTATGCTTATATTTTTTGTTTATGGTCTCAGGTACTTCCATTTCTGAAAGGAAGGGCCCGACATGATGGCACAACATTCTCCCCACATGATTTTTGCACTTGATGTTTTTGTACTCTGATGCTTTGGAATATTGTAATGAACGATGGCCTTTGATACAATCAATGAATGAAAATTATTGTTTTTAAATGGAAAATTTTGGCACTGTTTGTGGGTCGTTACACATGAGACATTATTATGGATAAAGTTGGAAACTTTATCCATCTAAACATTATGTTGACTCTTATCTGAAGGTTGGAGACTTGGACTTAATGGATTTAGGTGAGAAAGATGTAGTCTTGGTCCTTTTCAGACTTAAAGACTAGATATTGGTTGTTTGGAACGTCCTACTGGATAAAGTTGGAAACTTTATGCACTATGAAGCTATTTAGAAACTAGATCTGAGGTTATGGGCCTTGGTCTGAATAGATTAAGCACTTAATGAAGATTTTGTCCTTTTGGCCAGATGTCATGACATGAAATAGGATGTGTCACGACGTGACGGTGTCCAGAATCATAACTATTTGTTGTTACATTCTCACGATGTGACCACGGAATGGTCACGACGTGACGTTGACTTTATCTAAGCTAACTATTGACCTTGTTGACTTTAACCTTCGACCAAGGTTTTAACCACTTTTGACCAAAGGGTATTTTAGGTATTTTGAGTTGTTCATTAAGATTAGGTCCTTGGTTTGGGTTAGGTGATCGTTGAGCCGATTTTCGGAGCAGAGATTTATTCAGCTTACATTCAGATTGAGAGGTGAGTTTTCCTCATTGTACCTATGAGTCGAAGGCGTCAATGCTGTCCCACTAGATTATTTATCCTAGTTAGGATAGTATTATGCTATTTTTTTTGTTGTTTAGTAGATTTGTATGGTTATTTGTAGTTGTTGGTCTGTGTTTATGTTTATGTGTTTCATATGTTGACATATTGTGTTGGGTTGAGGCGGTCCTGCTTTGTGTTGTAGGCCAAGACACTTGGGGATGATCAGATAGGTTGTAGGCCCTGTAAGGTGGTCCAGTCAGGTCGGCTGCCTGTATAGCGGTCCGGATAGGCTGTAGGCACTACGAGGCGGTCCAGTTATGTCGCAGGCTCGTAGCGCGGTCCATATAGGTTGTAGACCCTACAAGGTGGTCTAGTCAGGCTGGTAGCTCATATATGTATGCCTGTTTGTTATGTGGTGTGTTGGTACTTTAGGGGAACTCACTAAGCTTTAGCTTACAGTTTTAGTTTATTGTTTCAGGTACTTCTGAGGATCATGGGAAAGCGAAGGCCTGATCGTGCACATGTTCCTATGTTTACATGATTGGTTTAATTGGGACACTCTGATATTATGTTATTTTGAAAACAAAGAGTATTTTGTAAACAATGATGGTTCATGGTTGGTTTAAAAAAAATTAAATTCCATTGATTTTTGGAGTGTTACATCTCGTCAGTTCTTTTACTCATTCTATATATTTCTTAATGTGGGATTCTTTCACTTCATATGATTCGTTGAACCGATTCAACACCAACATTGGATCTCCATTTGCATTTAGTTTGGACAAGTTCATGCTAAGATTCAGACGCAGTCCGACTAGTAACGTGTCATTTTCTTCTTTGTTTGAGAATTTGAAGTTAAGTTAAAGAACATAAGTCAATTTATCTCCCGAAGGACATGACAAGGTAATTCCATCTCTTGAACCATCAATGATCGATGCCACTTGAATATTTAATAACCATCTACTACTTGCCTTCTATTTGGTCAGGGTATTGTCCAAAACTTCGGTCAATCAAAGAGTCTGTTGGCTATCAAACCACTGTTTGGTTCTTCTACGTCATAAGCATTTAGACTTTCTTTCTCCAACATTTTTGTTAAGAAATCTACTAAATTCTTCCAATTGATATTGACCCATGGATTGAAATCAATATTGTATTCGCCAAATTGTATAACCCACTTTGTCAGTTGTCCCAATCATTCAGGATGCATCGACACTTGCCTGATTAGCTGATTTGTTAATAGTAATACTGGGTGTGCCTCGAAATACTTGCGTAACCTCTTGGATGTGTATAATAGAGAAAGTTTCAAATTTTCAATGATCGAGTAGCTAATTTCAACCCCTTAGCTGCTCTACTAAAGAAGTATACGGGGCTTGCATTTTTTCTCTTTCAATAATAAGGATCGTGCTTATTGCCTCTCTTTATGTAGACAGATAAATGATTAAACGTTTGGTTCTGATAGGTCTACGCAAATCATGAAAGTTTCAAAGGTATTGATTTAAATTTTAGAAACCTTTTTCTCCATATTTTGTCTAAGTAACATTTCTCTTTTTTGTATGTTCTTTAGTGTGTGAAAAAATGGAATAGACTTTTCTGTCGACTAGGCTAGAACCTTCCCAAGGTGGCCATCTTTCCATTCAATATTGCACATCTTTAAGCATTTTAGGAGCTATCATGTCAAGCAAAGCTTGCACCTTTTCTAGTTTTCCTATATTCCTAAGTTGGTTATCGTATGCCCTAAGAAATTTCCTTATTGGGTTCCAAACACAAAATTTTTCTGGTTGAACCTAATGTTGATCTTTTGTTATTAAACCAAGGTTTCATCCATATCTCTTAAGAAATATTGATATTCTTTTCTCTTTATAACCATATCCTCTACATAAACTTCCATGTTCCTCTCGGTCTACTTTTAAAAATCTTTATCATCCGATCATTGATAAGTCTCCCTAACATTTCTCAACCTGAAAGGCATTTTTAACTAGAAAAATGTTCCTTTTCTGTGTGGAAGCCTTCTTGTATTATTAGGTTCAGATTTTTTAGATTTTATGATGTAAAACATATACATTGTTTTATGTTACACAGCTCATTCCTGACATTCAATCTTGGCTAAATAAGTGTGAATAGTACAACTTAGCAAGTTGAGTTATCAGGAAACCAAGTTATCTTTGTGGCGTGAACTATCTTATTCTTTATAATGTTGGAGTTACCAAAGACTAAAGATGGATGTATGTTACTGCTCTACCAAATCCTGAAGTCCAGTTGTCAAAGATTAAAGACCGGATCTGAGATGCCTTAACTCATCATATCTGGTTGCCGAAGAGTTTTGATGTTGTTGAAGTTTCTAGTGCTATGTAAGATCATACTCTGCTTAACAGAACTTAATATAACTGAAGACTATATCTTCAGGTGCTAATACTCATCAACGTGTCAAGATTTTGATGACTGATATGTTGTTGATGATACTGATCAACGTTTCTAGAAATTGATGAATGATCAAACTGTCCATACACTAAAGTTTTTATACACTGATGATTAGATACCATTAGTTGAAGCTAAAGTTGATCAATAGATGGCTCACTAGTGCTGATGCCTGAATCTGGAACATATGATAATTACTTGGTGTACTGAGATCTTATATGATTTGTTCATTATTTACCAAATTTGTATTTATCTTAGAATTTTGAATCCCTACAAATTAAGGATTTGATTTAATTAGAGACCGGGAGAATTTGAAGAAGTTTATCTCCTATCTTTCTGGTAATTAATTTGTTTATACTAGTATTTATATCAAATACTTTCATAAGTTGAGACCTGATAATTTGTATTATATTTTGAGTAAGAGAGTCTCTATAGAGAGATCTGAGAGTTCTTTGTGAGATCTTATATAGGATTCAGAAAATATGTTATTTATGAATCGTTGTGATTAAACATTAAATCCGACAAATAAAATAAGTTGTTATTTGTAGAGTACTTATTTCATTATTCTAGGTTTCTATTAGATTCATACATGAGTGTTCGTATCACAATATCAATATTTCTTCATCTTCATTGGCCATATTTATGGGTTTTTGGAAGCTAAAAATGATTTTTCTTAATAAAACAATGTTCAGAGGCAACAAAATCAATTATAAAATAACTATTATTTTAGAAACATTTTAACAAAACCACCAAGAGGATCCAGTTACATGAACTCCAAAGATTATGACAACCATAGGATGTTAAGAATACAACATTTGAAGACTTTGATCCTACTTGGTTTTAAGGTGTTGATGAAAATAGGAAAAACTAAAGATAGAGTTTCTCTATAATGTACCAGCAACAAGAGTAAGGCATCATGGAATGATAGTTCCCTTCTTGTATGAAGTACTCCTTAAGCTTGTAAGTTCTTAATACAATTAAGCACTAAAGGAGAAGTACTTCGAAGCACCAAATCATCAACTAGCTTTAAAATCCAAGAACTGGGAGAGAGTAAGAACCCATGGTTCTTATGGAGAAAAAAAGGGAAGTATCAAGCAACCAAATAACTAGTTAGTCATCTTCTTTTATATATGATGGAAATATTAAGATCCACGCCTCTCATAAATGAAAGATGTTGGGTTTTGTATACTACAACATCCTATGGTGCACATACAACCCTAAATGTCTTGGATCTATGTTTTCTCTAATTATACATGTATTGGTATTTCCAAAGCATTAACCCTATAACTAGCATGCAATTGACATAAATAATATGAAATACTTGTTAGGATGACATACCTCTTATGTAGCTTGAAACCTTGTTGTATTTGGCCTTAAGAGCTTAGCACCAAAAGTATGAATGCCTCAAATGGCTCACAACTCACCTAGGACAAAGGTGGCTCTTGAGAGAGAATCTCCATGCACCAAAAACACCTCCAAGAACTACCAGTGGGCGTTTTAAGGCTATAGAGTATGTATTTATATGTAGGATTTCAAGGGTCATGGGTATAACCCAAATCCATACCCATGGGTTCTATGATCCATGGTTCATGTGGCCCAAATCTTTATGTGTCCATACATAAACTTGGTCTAACATGAATCATAAGCCCAACACATATAAATATAACTAATTGCAATAATTAGTCCTCATAGATTTAATTAGTCTCTTTTGAGCACTAAATTAATTCTTGATCAATACTAATTAAAACATATGATTTCATATTAATATATTAGAACTTATAATATATTTGTAATGACGTGAAAATTTAAAACAATTTTTCATTTTTTTAAAATGCATACTCTTCATAACATGTCTTATAAAAATCTCTTTTATTTAATTACAAAGCACAAGTCCATTATTAATCCAAGATCCTCTTAACTCTTTCTCTGGTGTGTACAATCAAGCCGGTGCCGTCCCGCGATCCAGACAAGAAAACTTGAAACACATAACACCTAACACGGTAAGCATGAAGCTTAATGAGTTCCACAAAATACCACATACAACACATATTATCCACTCGAGGCTATAACTCTATTTGACCATCTGGTCAATATGTCTCAGTGGGACCCTCCAGTCCCATAACTCTGTGGAGCCTCTAGTCCTAACTCTGTGGACCTTCCGGTCCGAACTCTGTAAACTCTGAAACATACATAACATAAATCACATAGAAATAATGCAATGTATCACATCATAAAAATAACCTACAAAATACTCTGTCACATAAATCTAATTACCACTCTAGGTAAAGTATATTGAGAAGACTCACCTCGGATGAAGAACAACTCCTATAAACATTGTTGCTATGCACCGGCCTCTAACTCTATGCTAAACCCACAATAATCTCAATTAGGAGCTAATTCCAACCTCTCACTTTGTTGGATCTAAAGATATACCACCTATCATCCCATTAATGCCCTAAGCCCATTGGTCCCACCAAGGCCCAATAATAAATGGGCCCTCACATGGCCCAATTCCCGCACCTGGCTGCTAGCTACAACCGAACCGAAAGGTTCAAGGGTGACAAAAGTCATAAAAGATATTGGCCCCGATCCGAGTCATATCTAGTCTGAAGTATGGTTAAGGAACTCGCAATCAAGATTATGAAAGCTTTATACTTAATTATTAGTTTTATATACGTGTTAAAACTAATGTACATTTAAAGGTAACCAAACTTTCGGGAAACTTCTCACACACACCTTAAGTATGGTAGATACTTGTATGTTACTTTCAGATTCGATAACCTATCACAAACATTTTAGGAAAATAAGGGTTTTTCCTGGGATAACTGAACTTGTTCTTAATCAGAGTGTGTAGAAATCAGATAACAAACTGTTCTTAATCAAACTAGGTAAAAAACGGGTAACTAAACTTTACTTTTAGGAAAATATGGGATTTTCCTGGGATAACAGTTGTTCATAACCAGAATCGTGTAACAAAACGAATGATTAAACTTTACATATAAGAAAATATGGGATTTTCTTGGATACATAACTTTTTCAGAAACCGAAAGGAAACATGTACATTTTCAGAAAAACAAACATCTTATGAACTCACCAGCTTTATGCTGATTTTCAAACTGCTTGTATTCTCAGGTCCACATTAGACAGGTACCTAACGATCCTTTTGGCGAAGGCGAAGTATGTAGAAGACACGTCTTTTCTTTTGTTCATATGTTACGTATACGTATAACGCATGTAATCCTTTGTTTTCAGACAATGTAAATAAATCTATGTAATGTAAAGTTTTGTGTTTACTATGCTTACTATGTACATTGGTTGCGATATTCATGACGTCCTGCGCCCCGGAACGTTTCCGCCTTTGGTTTCGTGGTGTGACAATACTACAGCTCCCCGTAGTATCACCACACTCCTTTTCACTAACTCATTGAACTGCAACTCTTCGCAGTCTCACCCCACTAGTTCTTACCACTTCACAATCTCATCCTCAAATCGACGCCACACTGCGATCATTACTCATGCTCTACGGACCATCCAATGATAGGTGCACGCACCTACCCGAATTATGCACCACTATAGCTGACGACAATCGTCATAGTAAAACACCTTTCTTTGCTGCAATCCATTGTCTTAGATAATCCACTTGCCGTCTCAACTCGCGACCCCAAAATTATCCGAAATCCAAGACATTAAATTCAGATACCTCGATACACCCCCCTAGAACCTCACGATGTCTCGCCTCAGCCACTGATCTCCCTGATATACAACCCAAAATTCAGAATATTTCAAATTCTCACCTTGAAATATGGAGGGATCGTCAACGACCCAGAACATGTTGATGGAAATCCGAAACTCCTTCCTATTTTGCTCAAACCCATGCCAAAATACTCATAATGACTCTGAAATTGGTTGACTAATCAAATCCTGTCCTTCCCAAACTACATAACAGCCCAAGCATTTGAACCAAAATTCTCCCACCGTCGAACCAACCCTACGAGCCAACCACCTCGGAGAATTCCTATCTATCACACGGTCTCCGACTGATGGCCACTTGTTGTGGAGACATTCAGCCATTACCAAACACATACCACATGCATTATCCCACTCTATACCTTGCTTCAAATACCAATAACCCTGATCACAGGAAACCACATCGCAGGTCTCTATATCCAGAACTCTAACCGATCTTGTACATCTCTCTGATCCTCTCAACCAAATACCCGGTCCTCCCCTACTTAGGGTTCGAACCATCACCAATTGGTGCACCAACACCCTATCCACAGACTGTCTCTACCAGTAACATCGCACCGAATTCTGCAAGGTGCTACGCAACGCTCGATGATCTCCCTAACAGAGATCAAACAACTCCAAATACCCGAATCTCATATGCAACCTTCAGAACTTACCATCATGACTGCCTCCATTCATTTAGGATCTCACACTATACCATCACCGAACCTCCCCAACTGTCCGGTATTAACACTGACTCTTAATCTGTAAATAATGAACCATCATACTCCTCATCCTCGACTCCTTGCCCAACACTCCGACATGTCCCTTATCATAAGAGCAGAAAGCACATCTCCACTCTCTATACGCATCAAAGACAACAAGAGTCACTGCCCTGATATAATCCTCTTAATCGTTCCATGTTGTAGCTAACACATTCCCTACTATGCTCAAATAGGGTGTATCTTGGTCCCTCGACCATCTCAGTCCCCACTGACAACCTGCTCAGTCTATATCATTCCCTCGCGACAGACCTACTGCCAGATACTCTGATTGATGATAATCATCGTTGTGATCGCACAGGGCTCACTCCCAACTCAGAAACCGAAATCTCAACACCTCCTACGTATCCCTCATGAAACGAAAATAGTGCTACTCGGGTCACAAAGGTGACATCTCTACTATCGGTTGGCTACCAAGCTCAGACCATATTCTTCCATAACGCACCGACCCAACTAAACTCTTAGTCTTGCGACTTTACTCGCATATCACTAACAATCCTTTGGAGCTAACTCAATTTCCCTATCAATGGATTCTCCACTAAAACTCGTTCATCCTGGCCCTCAGGACCCATACTCTTTCACCTCCGACCATGTTCTAGATAATCACTGCGGAATAACCGGCAAAACCAGAAGCACTAACTGCCACATTTCATGGTACTCGAACCATGTCCTCTCTTCTTAACCTGCCTCAAGTCATGGTACTCGAACCATGACATCACCTCTCGATCTGCCACCAATCAGGGTACTCAAACCATGACATCACCTCTCGATCTTCTACCAATCATGGTACTCGAACCATGACATCACCTCTTGATCTGCTACTTAGAACCCCTGGAATACTCCCTGTATCAAGTGTGGGTCCTCTGCTTTCAGTAGTACGGGCCCATACTACCTGCCACATCTACCCATACTCTCTACACGGACCATCCCAGATTCCCTAAGTAGCTACTCAACCTTCTCATCACAAATGCTCTACTCTGTCAGCATACTTATCTGACTAAGGTCACTTCCTAGACTCTTTCCAGGTTCTCACACTTCTCCGCCATCAGCTGCTGAGAAACTCCTTATGATGCCCGTCATCTACCTCCTGAATATCGTCACATTCACTTGGTAGCTGACTCCCATCGCCGGGAGCTCCACAAAGCACGAAACAAGCAGCATTCGGGCGTCGAATAAACACCTATAACTTGCTCTAGGCGATAACTCCACTAGCTCTACTCATACTCACAAGATATCACCGAACTCTGCAACTCTACCCCTGCGGGTATCTAGCTACCTTCGTGGTAGGCTTCACAAATGATCATCTAGGTATCTCTCTTAGATAACTCCTCTACCAAAATCCCTCTCTACATAGGATTCCTACTGGATACTCTTACTCAACACATACTCGAAAGTGCATCACAGATAACAGCAATTCCTAGGCTAAGGCATCACAAATCAGGCTACTCTAGTCCTAAAATATGAAATACCTAGCCTATCTGTAACATGCATAATATCTCATAACGAATTTCATAACACAAAAGTAATGGTATTTTGGGAAATCATCGTTCGGGCTCTGGCAGATTGTACACAATGCTCTTTCTGCTTTCTCTGAGAAACCCTTGCTCGTTTTAGAAAAATCATTTATTTTGAAAATTTTCCTCATTTCCTCAGTTTGAGTCCAGATATACCCTAAGGTACATCCGAATCCCTCAAACCAAGGCTCTGATACCAACTTGTAACGACGTGAAAATTTAAAACAATTTTTCATTTTTTAAAATGCATACTCTTCATAACATGTCTTATAAAAATCTCTTTTATTTAATTACAAAGCAAAACTCCATTATTAATCTAGGATCCTCTTAACTCTTTCTCTGGTGTGTACAATCAAGCCGGTGCCGTCCCGTGATCCAGACAAGAAAACCTAAAACACATAACACATAACACATAACACGGTAAGCACGAAGCTTAGTGAGTTCCACAAAATACCACATAAAACAAATATTAGCCACTCGAGGCTATAACTCTTTTTGACCCTCTAGTCAATATGTCTCAGTGGAACCCTCTAGTCCCATAACTCTGTGGACCCTCTGGTCCTAACTCTGTGGACCTTCCGGTCCGAACTCTGTAACTCTGAAACATACATAGCATAAATCACATAGAAATAATGCAATGTATCACATCATAAAAATAGCATAGAAAATATTCTGTCACATAACTCTAATTACCACTCTTAGTAAAGTATAGTGAGAAGAGTCACCTCGGATGAAGAACAACTCCTATAATCACTGCTGCTACGCACCGGCCTCTAACTCTGTGCCAAACCCATAATAATCTCAATTAGGAGCTAAGTCCAACCTCTCACTTATTGGGTCTAAAGATAGACCACCTATCATCCCATTAATGCCCTAAGCCCATTGGGCCCACCAAGGCCCAATAATAAATGGGCCCTCACGCAGCCCAATTCCCCAAAAAAAAGGCAAGCCCAAACCAAGGGCCCAAAGCACATACATACACTTCTCTAGTCCAAGAGTCTATTATATGAAGTCCAAACTCCCGGCCCAACACAATGCTTAGCCCAAAAACCCCCAGAAGGAGTTACGTGGGGTGTACCCCTTGGTACGCTCAGCTTACCCAAACACTTAAGAAACTGGCCGGGGACCTCAACCTAGTACGCGGGGCGTACTGGGATTACGCTGCACGTATCTTTCGTCTTGCATAATCCATTTTCTGGGTCTTAACCCGTTAAGACCTTAATTTAACTCTTGGATCTGGACTTCCTAACATCTCTTACTCCATAAAGTTAAGAACTTTAAGCCTTTGCATGGCTGATAAGGTCACAACACATAAAAAATCATACTTTCTTAACCCAAAAATGCTCATAACTCATGCATGGGTAGATTCACACGATCAAGGCCTTATTTTTATGGTTCTTCACCACTAGAAACACTTAAAAGGATAGGTCATTAAGCTCTGGAGTGCATCAACTCATAAAGCCTCAATCTTGGGACCAAAAACCCTAAAATGGAACCTAATATGCACAAAACAAAAAGAGTGGGAAAGCTTGGAGCTTTATACTTTCAAATGGTGCACTAGTCCCAAGAAAGGTCAGATCCACAGCCTGATCTTCAACTTCACTCCCTTCCATGCTCCTTCTTAACTCCCAAAAGCCCACAAGAACACAAACAAGCTCATCATGGCCAAACACAAGCTCAAGAACGGATATTAGGGTTTGAGAGGGTTTATTAACTGAGGAAGGTGGCCAAAAAATGAAACCATCTATTTCTTTATATAGGGACACTTCATTTAATTAGGGTTTCCTTCTATGCCTAGTACACCCATCGTACTCCCCCTGGTACACCCAGGGTACTAGGTGGATCTTGCTTAAGAAACACACGCATTTGTTCACTAAGCATACGCATACGTACGCCCAACGTACTTCGCTGCCAAAATCCTCACTTAGGGACTTATCTTGCCAACTCCCCCAAACTTCCATAGCATTTTCGAAAAGTCTTGAATTACAAAAAACCTCATACCTACGGAAAGGTAATGAGATGCCCTACGTTTCTAGTAACTCACCTCAACCCGATACCTCCTAGCCCCCGACTCGCGGCCCATGAACCTTAATCATGGATAACTCGAAACCGGATGTTACAATTCTCCCCCACTTGAATTAGATTTCGCCCTCGAAATCACTCTGTAACCCCACATAGATCAAACCCTACTAGCCGAGAAGCACGACCGAAGGTCCTCAATCCAAAGGACAATCACTTCCAAGGATACTCGATCCCACCAAGAACTCCTAACCCAAAAGGGGCAGACCCAACTGCCGCTACGGTAATCAATATGAATCTTCAGAACTTGAAAACTCTTGCGGTCTAATTCCTTGCCAGACCATCCTCGAAACATTATCCTGGTAATTGCCCACCGACTAATAGACTCTAAGAACACCCTACCAACCCTAATTCCCTGATCAATACCAATCGCAACTCAAAAGGACAGAAGGATCATAATCTCCCTCTCCCTCCACCACCCATTGCAAGGGCAATCATCAGGATCCATTAGAGAGGATGAACCCAAAAATCTAATCTCGGACACAAGGAAAAGATCATGCTCACTTGGGAATATTCTATGACCTCTATAAACCCAATAGATGAACCTCAAGCTCACTCATCCCATAACCCAAAAAGGTTTCACCGATTCCCATCTTATGATAACTGTCTCAACTCTTACTGACGCACAAGTCACGTAGTTCGCCTTCCCTAAATCGAACACTACAACTCTCTTGAAGATTGGATCACCCCTGAACTCTGTCAATTACTGCTCAATAGTTTTGTGCATCCCGTTGCACCTCCCGAATCAAGTCCCTGACCTACTCAGGTCTAAGACATCAAATGACAAACAATACCCCTCACATGGAACCCACCTCCGATTCCAAAATCTCATCTCGTCTATCCAACACACCACCAGGACTCACTCAACTCGAGAGTTTGGTCCGACCCGCAGTTGGAACCACTCGTCCCAATGACCAATTCAACTCAAGGCTCGTGACCAGCAACCCATGCATACTTCACTTGTCCAATTCCTCCAGATTACGATGTCCACACCTTACTTAGAATATAATGATTCCCGATCATTGAGGAGACCCCGGTCTCGCCCCTGGTCCGACCACCAGGCTCCCAAGAACTCATGAATTAGGGATATTCAAGCCTAAATCTCTTCTACGTCATGCTCTAAACAAGAGTGCTTCATCATAACAACCTCTCGCTAACTAGCGCGTACTACAGCTCCCCATAGCATCACGACACCCTCCTCTCTGACTAGTGAGTACTACGGCTCCCCGTAGAATCACGACACCCTCCCTCTGACTAGTGAGTACTATGGCTCCCCGTAGCATCACAACACCCTCTCTCTGACTAGTGAGTACAACGGCTCCCCATGGCATCACAACAACCTCTCTCTGACTAGTGAGTACTACGGCTACCCGTAGCATCACAACAACCTCTCTCTGACTAGTGAGTACGATGGCTCCCCGTAGCATCACAATAACCTCTCTCTAACTAGCGAGTACTATGGCTCCCCGTAGCATCACAACACCTTCTCTCTGACTAGTGAGTACTACGGCTCCCTATAGCATCACAACACCCTCTCTCTGACTAGTGAGGACTACGGCTCCTCATAGTACCAAAACACCCTTTCTGTTTGGCGAATATCATGGCTTCCCGCAGTATTGCCACACCTTCTCGCAATCTGGTGGATACTTGTGACAACCCGTAATTTATTCCGTCACTTTAACCCGGTTCCGTCAATAAAGCCGTTACGTCCCAATTTTTCCGTTAGTTTTGCTTTAAATTAATTTAATTGCGACATCTACTTAAATTTCATAAGTGTCGGGATACATTTTAATTCATTAAAATATTTTCTATTTTCATTTAGAAAATATTTAGTTTCATCTAAGTTACAATTACGGTAAATTCATCGGGTGCGACCAAAAGCCTCGTCTAGCGTCGGTATCGGGTAGAATTCCACCGTGTCCCAAACTTTGAGAATATAGAAAGTTGAGAGAGCCTCATTTGAAGCCTTTCCACTCTCTCTACTCTCTCTCTACTTTCTCTCTCTAAAACTCGAAATCAAGCCAAAATCATCCAAAACAAGCTCCAAATCATCAAGGTAACTATCCTAACTCCTAGTATAACACCTTTGGCCTTCAAATTCGTGAAAAATATGAGGAATAGGACCATGAACATGTATTTACGGTCCTAAAACCTCCTTAGGCCGTGAACACATGTAATGAGGGGTTTTGAGCCTTAAAACCCTTCCAAACCTCATTTGGAGCTTAGATATGACTTAAGGGCTTACCAAATTGGACTTAGAACACCATGAACTCATCATTTGGGGCATAAGCTTGAGTTTACGGCCCAAGCACATGCTTGGACCGTAAACACCTATTCTTGGGGAGTAAACTCAATTTAAGGTGTTAGTTTTCCCCTAAACACCTCCAACAAGCTTCCATGAGAGTATAAAACCTTATAATCCTTCAAGAAATGCACCAAAACTTACACAAATGGGACAAGCTTGAGTTTACAGTCCAAGAACATTCTTAGACCGTAAAGTCATCTCCTTAGACCTTAAACTCATCCAATGGGTGTTAAAGGGCCCTTAACACCTTGTATGGCTTAGAAATGGGTCTAGAACTTAGTATCCTTGACTTTCAACCACCAAAACCCATGAATCTTGGAAAAACATGAATTTACGGTTGTAAAATCATGTGTTTAAGGTAGTAAACTCCCAAGAACATCTTCATAGACCATAAACTACTTTTCCAAGGTCAATTAAGGTCCCAAACACTTCCTAAGCCATGGAATCAACCCTAGAACCTTCCTATGTGCATTGTAATGACCTAGAACCACCAAAACATCAAAGGATTGAGTATGGGGAAGTTTATGGCCGTAAACTCCTAGTTTACTGCCGTAAAATCCATTAAATGGTCCATATGTGAGTTTAATCCATTCCAATGCCTTAGTTTTGATCCTAGCTAATCTTCCCAAGAGATATAAGGCCATTTAGCATCATAGAACATCCCACCATGAGTTTACGGCCATAAACTCATGGGGGAAAGGGTCATTAGGGCCATAAACCCTCTTATGAGTTTACTCTTGAGGAGTAATCTCCATATCCAATCCTTATACGTCCTTAGATGTCACCCGGGCCACTCCAAACACTTAATTTGAAGTGTTTTCGCGTCTTGGAGTGTATAAATCTTATCTAATTAGTGATTCAAAGTCTAATTACATACAATTGTGTATCATTTCATATTACATAGGAACCTCGCGCGTTATCAATCCCCGATCCGACACGTAGCATCCTAGACGACACGTTCCTCGACTGGTGAGTTCATACCCCTACCCTTTTTCAATGTTTTTCAATGTTTTCAGGGGGAATACAAGCAAAAGTACAAGAATATCTTGTACTTAAATTTATTATTTCATTTGAATGGTTTCATAATCCATACACTTTTAAGAATTGAAAACATATTAACAAACTGTTTGACTTGTAGAGTTGTTTTTCAAACCGATTCCAATTCTTAACATATAGTGTTATACCTTATACTTCAGAATTGATTGTTCACACTTTTACTGTTAGAAATCATAGAACTTTTGAGTTGTCCTTAATAAAACACCCCTAGATATGAGTGTGAAGGACAAGTATCATTAGAACTTAGTCAGTCTTAGATAGTACTCCCCCTAGAAACGAGAGTAAAGAATAATCTTAAGATTGGAGACACGTCCTTTGTAACACTTCCCCTTGATACGAGAATGGAGGACTATCCATGTTGTGACAACCCAAAGTTTATTCTGTTATATTACCCCGTTTCTGTTAACGGAATATTCTATTTTATAAAAGTTCTGTTAATTTGAGGTCGTTAAATAAATAAATGTTTTATTTATTTATAGTTTATGTTGTTATCGTCGTGATAAAATAAATAAAAATACGTAATTTACATTTCCATTTAATTGGAAAAAGTTAATTTTTTTATGACGACCATTTAACCGGGTAAAAAGCTTAAACCTCGGTAAGCTTTAGTATCAGGTAGTCGTATACCGGGTGCAACACCCAAGGTATATATATAGGGAGTTGGATACTCCATTTGAAGCTTTTACCACCCTAAACCCATTTCCTCCCTCTACCCTCTCTCTCAAGCTCGTTTCCGACTCAAACCGCAAATTTCCGCCTCCAAGATGTAACTCCCCTTACCCTAACTTATTCTAAACATCATGGTTTGTTGGTATAGCTCAAAAATCACCCAAGAAAGCCAATTAAAAGGAGTTCACAGCCTAAGAACCTCCTTAGGCCGTAAACACCTTAAATGGTGCCAAAATGCCCAAAACTCCCTCCCTTAGGCTTGGAAACTAATTTAGGATTAAGCCTAGAAGTGTTTAAACCTTAAATCAACAATTTTAGGGGCTTGAAAGAGGGTTTACGGCCCAAGAGCATTCTTAGGTCGTAAAGTCCTCAAAATATGCAAATCAAGCCTCAAAATCCCTTCCAAATCACATTTAGACTTAGGATATGGCTTAGGGGCTTGCTATTTCGAGTTTGGAACAATTAAACACAAAAATTTGAGGGGTGAAATAGAGTTCATGGCCCAAGCATGTGCTTAGCCCGTAAACTCCCCCAAACCATGCAAAATGGGAGTTTAAGCCCCCTAAAGAGCCCTATACCCTTACTAGAATTTGTTAGAATTAAACCAAAGGCCTAGAAATCAAGGAATGGGGTGTATGAGAGTTTACTACCATAAACCATAGGGTTTACGGCCGTAAACTCCCAAGGAGTGGCCTTTGGGCTGTAAACTCCAAGGGAGTAAACTCTTGGACCCTTAAACACCCCTATAGCCTTGTACAATTTCTTAAAACAATTTCTAGAACCACATGGGAATTGAAATCATCCAAAAACACTCCTCCCATGAGTTTACGGCCGTAAACTCATGGGGGATGTGGCCTCCCAACCGTGAACTCACATAAAGTGAGTTTTAGGAGAGTAAACTCCTTATCCATGCCATACACACCCTTAAATGTTACCCGGGACACCCTTAGCACTTAATCAAAAGTGTTTTTCGCACTTTAGGATGCGTATATTTGTTTAATTAGTATTATATGTACTAATTGTATGTAAACATATGTTATCATATGTTAATAGGTCACTAAGTGTGTTCAAGTCTTTACTTGACACCGAGCACCCAACTGGCACCTTTGTTCGATCCACTTACAACAAGTGACTTCATACCCCTGAATGAACCTTTATAAATGTTTTTAAATGTTTTATGGGGGGAATACAAGTTAAACATGCCAGTTATCATATCAATCACATGTGATTGATAACCCGCATGCACAAGGATTTATTATACTGTTAACTGTTTTACCAAGAATGATACCGTAAATGGTTTTTCTAAAATGTCTTTACTTGTTCAACTCGTACTTATATTGTTTTATTAAAGTTATGATTAAAACTTGTTTATGAAAGGTTTCCAAGGAATTTCTAAAGGTTTTCAAACTTATTTTATAAAAGAATACCAAGTCGTGATTTTCTTAAGTATAATGGTTTTCCAAAGTTTTCACAGAAGTTTTCTTCCATGTTTTATACTCCTACCTCGTTAGATTCTACTTCCTTGTTATACTTCTACTTAGTTAATGCTCCTACTTAGTTAAATGCTACTACTTTGTTAACACTTGTACTTCACGATACGCTTATACTTCACGATACGCTTATACTTCACGATACGCTTCTACTTGTTAACACTTATACTTTGTGAAACACTTCTACTTCGTTAAACACTTGAACTTCCTTAAATGTTCCTATAGGTTAAATGTATGTCTGTGCTTGTATAGATATATATAAATAATGTTTAAAGGACTTAGGAAGGCTAGTTCACCCTATTTCCTTTTCTTCGTTGAGATGTGGTCTGGTGGGATCGGATGTCCGTCCGAAGGTCGTTTGATCATTAGTTATATATTATATATACAAGCATAGACATATAGGTTTACATTAGTCAGTTCAGTTGTGAGTCTCTATCATTAGTCCAGTATTTTACATCAGATCTCACTATACGAGATACATCTTCAGTACACGGCCTTCTCTGTTGTCAAGTTGGTAACCAGAGTCTCTTGTAGGGAGAGCGGACATTGTGTGTATAGATCTATACGAGATTGACACCCCCGTGCCCTGACTACTAGCTACAGTCCACGGCCTACCAAACCAAGGGGTGACAAATGTCACACTTACACAGACGCTTGCAGGGCGTCTAGTTCTCTAGTGTCTATCAGTATGGTTAAGAGTATCTCGGGGTTACCTTATAATTCATGGTCTTAAGGTAACGGGTTTTTAACACTGTATTCACTGTTTTGGACCTTCTAGCTGTATCTTTCATTTGATACTGTCTAGGGTCTGTATTCACTGTTTTAGACCGTGCTACCTGTATCTTTCATTTGATATTGTCTAGGGTCTGTATTCTCTGTTTTAGACCGTGTTAGCTATATCTTTCATTTGATACTGTCTAGGGTCTGTATTCACTGTTTTAGACCTTGCTAGTTGTATCTTTCATTTGATACTATCTAGGGTTTGTAGTCACCATTTTAGACCTTACTAGATGTATCTTTCATTTGATACCGTCTGGGATCTGTGCCTCCTTTTGTTAGACTGAGCCAGGCGTGTCGTTCGGTCGATACTCTCATGGAGTCTATGATTCCTTTTGCCTTAGTCAACAGTCCTCACTGCTGAGGCATATGTTATTTTCCCTGATATTCTCCTACTTTCTTTAAAATCAAATCCCGTATTTTGATAATGATAGTGTTTAAGGGAAAACTAACTTTATACAACATAACTCTGTCCAGTCTTGGTAGAAGACTGCTTTTAATTAGAAAATATAGGATTTTCTGGAAAGGACTCTAATACACTGTAGACTCTAAAACTACTACTTTTATAAAGTTATTTGGAACTTACACAAATGACACTAAATACTTATGAACTCACCAGCATTTATAAAAATGTTGATACTCGCTTTCAAATAACTTGTATTCTCAGGTCAGCAATAGACAGGTACATCCTCGGAGCTTTTAATGAAGACTGTTTAGTACCAAGCTGCACTTATACTATTACTTGTATTACTTTGACGTTCTATGTAATGTAAACCATGTAAAACTATTACTATTAATGCAATGGTTGTTGTACTTTGATTACTATACTGCATATGTTGTGATACTTGACATGACATCATCCACCCTAGAACGTTTCCGCCGTTCCGGTTTTGGGGTGTGACACCTGTAACCAGAATCTCGGGAAGGGAGAGCGTGACTTGAGTATATAGATCAATACGGGACTGACTATCCCGCACCCGGCTGCTAGCTACAGCCGAACCGAAAGGTTCAAGGGTGACAAAAGTCATAAAAGATATTGGCCCCGATCTGAGTCATATCTAGTCTGAAGTATGGTTAAGGAACTCGCAATCAAGATTATGAAAGCTTTATACTTAATTATTAGTTTTATATACGTGTTAAAACTAATGTACATTTGAAGGTAACCAAACTTTCGGGAAACTTCTCACACACACCTTAAGTATGGTAGATAATTGTACGTTACTTTCAGATTCGATAACCTATCACAAACATTTTAGGAAAATAAGGGTTTTCCTGGGATAACTGAACTTGTTCTTAATCAGAGTGTGTAGAAATCAGATAACAAACTGTTCTTAATCAAACTGGGTAACAAATGGGTAACTAAACTTCACTTTTAGGAGAATATGGGATTTTCCTGTGATAACATTTGTTCATAACCAGAATCGTGTAACAAAACAAATCATTAAACTTTACATATAAGAAAATATGGGATTTTCTTGGATACATAACTTTTTCACAAACCGAAAGGAAACATGTACATTTTCAAAAAAAACAAACATCTTATGAACTCACCAGCTTTATGCTGATTTTCAAACTGCTTGTATTCTCAGGTCCACATTAGACAGGTACCCAACGATCCTTTTGGCGAAGGTGAAGTATGTAGAAGACATGTCTTTTCTTTTGTTCATATGTTATGTATATGTATAACGCATGTAATCCTTTGTTTTCAGACAATGTAAATAAATCTATGTAATGTAAAGTTTTGTGTTTACTATGCTTACTATGTACATTGGTTGCGATATTCATGACGTCCTCCGCCCCGGAATGTTTCCGCCTTTGGTTTCGGGGTGTGACAAATTGGTATCAAAGCCCTTGTTTATAGTGAACTAGTTTACCAAACCTTACATGGTATAAGACTATAAACACTAAGGGGCCTAAGTGCTCTGAACTAAAAGTATACTTTAAAATATAAGTATTTTCAAAAAGTATATAAGTATACCTAACCGTCGAGATCCGTAACTACAAGTAGAACAAAACATAAGTAAATGGGTGTTGTACGTTGCGGTTAAACCTGGGCAGTTATGTAGTCGTGTCTAGGATCAATATATCCTGGCAACTATATTCATTCGAGACACGGCCAACATGTGCTTGGGAGTGACTGTGGTATGCAGCATGCCTAAGACTTACCCAAATACCCAAACTACGACCCATCGCTGCAGCGAATCATGAAATACTATGGGAATATTTCTCAAGCCAAATCCGTTATAGAAATTCTCATTTCAGTGTTGTTCCTCAATCATTCCTCTAGCGATAGTTTATCTTCTTTGATAACTCTTTCCTGCTTTATCGCTTAATAGAATACTGTATATCTGTCTTAATGAGATATCCCCTATTCCATATCTCTTGATTCAATTCAGAGGACTTATGATCCTCTCTTTCCTGATCTTTTTAGATCAAGATGCCTCCAAGAAAGAGACCCAACTCAAAGAACAACAACAATCCTCCTCCGCCACCACCTCCTCCCTAATTTGATCCTGTAATGTTCCAGGCAGCTGTTGCTACCGCGGTGGCAGCTGCCATGTCTCAAAGGAACCCCAGTGGTTCAGGAGGTGGTCCCCAACCCTAAAACCAAGAAGGCAGTCAGGGACACCGAAAAGAGGGTTCCTATAAAGATTTCATGAACGCAAAACCTGATGGGTTTGATCCATAAGAACATTCCTATGTGCACATACAAACCCTAATGTTTGGATCTAGGTTTCTCTAATTGAACATACATTGTATCCAAGACTTTTGAACAATACATCTAGGTAATAACACAAGAAAAAACAGATCTGGAAGATTACCTTAAGTTGCTTGCTTGAATCTTCTTTCCCTTGGAGCTTAGAGTCACAATTGTCACTCCTCTAATGGCTTACAAACACCAACTTAGCAAGAGGATGATTAGAGAAAGAGAGAGGAGAGGGCAAGAAGTCGGCCAGGGTTCTTCCAAAGGCAAGAGTGCCGATTTCCTTGACCTCATGGGTCTATTTATACTTGTGAGGCTCCTAGGGTTTCACCCTTAAACCCTAATTGGATAACTTAGGCCCTAAGCAATCCAATCTCCCTATGATAAGCCTTGGACGATTTCTAGGTCTATCCAAAGCCCTAAAACCGTCCACCCCTTATCTATAAGGGATTATAGCCCAAAGTACAACTATCATAAAATCGACAGTTTATGCCCTTTTATTTAATTAATCTCTTTAAGTCACCAAATTAATTTCTAATTAATTTATGACTTATATTAATCAAATAACAATATTATTATTCCTTATATTATACTCATAATATATTAATAATATTTCTTCTCTCATTATAAGTCATCCTGTCAAGTTGCTATGGTGAAGGCAACCCAAAAGGACCACGCACAATCGGGTCAAATACTTGCCTAATATAGTTGCAGACTTAGACACTATTCCAACAGTCTCCCACTTGGATAAGTCTAGTAACTATATACACAAGTATAATCCGATTAGCAATCGTAGCTCTCAAAGACGCTATCAAACTCTGATCTTATCAGTCCTGTCCTTTAGATAAGGGATCGTACAGTCCTCTGTTCAGATATCATGCGGACAATTCTAATGGAATTAATTGTCCAGCAGTTGGTTTCTCGATCTCAAATTTATTCGACATAGAACTTAATCGAACACATCAATTTAGTTCTGACCGGGCCCGACATATAAGTCAAATCAAATCATCAAGCGGCCGAGATATCGCTTTTACCCTCTTAGGATAAAAGTAACAGATAAACTTCGACTTATATGCATTTACTTATTCATTAATCAACTATACACAACAATGCGTTTTATAACATCAAGTTACTGATGCGGTTTCGCATTATCAATGTACAACCAATTAACAAATAACAAACCATATATCTAGGTTTTAAGACCATATGATATTATCGTCTTGCGATCACCCTTTTTATCACATTCCATAAGGTGATTCCAGCAAGCGCGGGTTTGTTCCAATGCTCAAAACCAGTTCATAAGCACTCATGAACGTTGCAGCAAACTTTGCTATGTCTAATACCCTTTAGACAATCTACACACCAATTCATGACAATTTTCATTCATACCTACTTCCAACATATGAACGATTGTGGACAATTTGAATAATTCAATTATTCTTAATAAACTCAATTATTTTGGAAGTCATAACATGCAAAGTGAAACAATAGCTAAACATTTAACATAAGATAGTAACATTACTCATAAATAGTACTCCTTTATTTAGTCATCAAATGTTAATTACATTTATCTATTACACGTTTCTAATACTATCTAATCTAAACTAATATCATCCTTCAGCCCAATACTCCTTGGATGTTGCAAGTGCTTAACCCTGCTCAGTCCCTTTGTAAGCGAATCTGTTAGGTTATCTTCTGATGATATCCTCTTAACCACGAGTTGTCCTTCTTCTACTCGATGTCTAATAAAGTGATATTTTATGTCGATATGTCGAGATCTACCATGATCCCTCGGTTCATTGGTCAAGGCAACCGCTCCTTCATTGTCACAGAAAATTTCCATAGGCTCCTTTATGGCAGGTACAACTCCAAGTTCACCGATGAAGTTCTTCAACCATATTTCCTCCTTCGACGCTTCGCTCGCTGCAATGTACTCTGATTCGCACATTGAATCAGCTACGGTTTCCTGCTTGGAACTTTTCCAAGTCACTGATCCTCCATTCAGGGTAAAGACCCAGCCCGACTGCGAACGGTAGTTGTCCCTGTTTTGTCTGAAAGTTGGCGTCACTATACCCTCGCACCTTCAAGTCATTACTCCCTCCGAGGACTAAAAACCATTCTTTGGTCCTCCGAAGGCACTTAAGGATATTTTTGACCACAATCCAATGGGCTCTGCCAGGGTTCCCTTGATATCTACTAACCATGCTCAAAGCAAAGGCTACATCAGGGCGAGTACAAGTCATAACATACATGATTGAGCCAACAACGGAAGTGTATGGTACTCGACTCATTTATGCTATTTCAGCTTCGGTACTCGGACTTTGAGTCTTACTCAACTTGGCATTACTTTGTATCGGTAATTCTCATCTCTTCGAGTTTTCCATACTAAAACGTTTCAGTACTTTTTCTAAGTAGGTGTTTTGACTAAGTCCTATTAGTCTCTTACTTCGTTCTCTAACTATCCTTATTCCCAGAATATAGGAAGCCTCTCCGAGGTCCTTCATAGTGAAGCACTTCCCGAGCCAGGACTTTACCTCCTGCAGCGTCGGGACCTCGTTTCCTATGAGTAGTATGTCATCGACATACAGAACGAGGAAGCTTACTATAGTCCCACTGGCTTTGACATATACACATGATTCATCTTCGCTTTGTACAAATCCAAAATCTTTGACTTTCTCATCGAAGCAAAGATTCCATCTGCGAGATGCTTGCTTAAGTCCATAAATGGACTTCTCAAGCTTACACACTCTATTTGGATGCTTCAGATCAACAAAACCCTCTGGCTGAGCCATGTAAACATCCTCATCCAACTTCCCATTAAGGAAAGCGGTCTTGACATCCATTTGCCAAATCTCATAATCATGAAATGCGGCAATCGCTAACATCACTCTAATAGACTTTATTTTCGCAACTGGTGAGAAGGTCTCATCATAGTCAACTCCAGGAGTTTGAGTAAAACCCTTCGCAACCAATCGCGCCTTATATGTGTGTACGTTTCCATCCACGTCGGTCTTCTTCTTGAAGATCCATTTGCACCCAACGGTCTTACGTCCGGGTACATTATCAACCAAATTCCAAACTTGGTTGTCATACATGGACTGGATCTCCCTGTCCATTGCCTCCTTCCATTTTGCAGACTCCGGGCCTGCCATGGCTTCCTTATAGCTATTAGGTTCATCTAAATTTATTAGTGTACCATCACTAATATATGTGTCCCCTTCAGTAGTCATATGAAAATCATAAAACTGGGGTTGAACTCTAACTCTTTTGGAACGTCTAAGAGGTAAGGACTCGTCAATCGATTTAACCAGTTTCCTCCTCGGGTTGAGCGCCAGTGGTAGAGGTTCCTTCATCATTCGATTCTTGAATCTCTTCAGGTTCGATTTGCCTCCCATTGTCTCCTTGGCTTATGAGTTCTTGCACTCGGAAAACTCCTCTCCTCGCAACGAAGACAACATTGTCCTTTGGTCTATAGAAGAGATATCCAAAGGATTTCTGCGGGTAGCCGATGAAAATACATCGCTCACTATGAGGTTCGAGCTTGTCGTGAGTATCTCGTCTTACGAAAGCCTCACAACCCCAAACCTTGATTTGTGCTAACGAGGGAGCTTTCCCTGTCCACATCTCGTGATGTGTTTTGGCAACCTTTGTAGTAGGGACTCGGTTAAGGATATGGGCGGCAGTCTCTAGGGCATACCCCCAGAATGAGATAGGTAGTGAAGCACGACTCATCATAGAGCGGACCATGTCTAACAAGGTTCGATTACGCCTTTCTTCCACACCGTTCAACTCTGGTGTCCTAGGTGGCGTCAATTGTGAAACTATTCCACACTCTTTGAGATAGTCGTGGAACTCAAGACTTAGGTACTCTCCTCCTCGATCGGATCGAAGCATCTTCATTTTCCTACCCAATTGATTCTCCACTTCATTCTTGAACTCTTTGAACTTTTCAAACGTTTTTGACTTTTGCTTGATTAAGTAGATATACCCATATCTACTATAGTCATCGGTAAAAGTCACATAGAAGCGGTTCCCATCCTTCGTGGTTGATCTAAAGGGTCCACATACATCGGTATGTATGAGGTCCAATAAACCCTCACCCCTTTCACATGTGCTAGTGAAGGGTGACTTGGTCGTCTTTCGAAGTAAACAAGACTCGCATGTGTCATCTTACCTAAGGTCGAATGACTCCAACACTCCATCCTTTTGGAGTTGGGCTATGCGCTTCTTGTTGACATGTCCAAGACGATAATGCCACAAGGATGCTTTATCCATACTATTGGAAGAATCCATGCACAAAACATCATTTCCTAGGTTATCTATAATCATAACAGTTTCATAAATTCCATTACATGGCATTGCTTCAAAATATAAGAAACCATTTAGATAAGCATAAATTGAACCATTCTCATTATTAAAAGAAAATCTAAATCCTTGTCTAAACAAACCATGAAACGAAATGATGTTTCATGCCATTTCTGGAGAGTAGCAATAATTATTCAAATCTAAACATAAACCATTACTAAGCACTAAAGAATACACTCCAATGTTGGTCACAGGCGACGATCTTCTGTTCCCCATGATTAGATTTATTCTTCCATGCTCCACATCCCTATTTCTTCTTAGTCCCTGCAATTCAGAACAAATGTGATAACCACACCCGGTATCTAGGACCCAAGAAATAGCATGAGATGAATCATTAGATTTAATTGAGTATATACCTGGGAAAGACAGCTTGATCTTTCCTTCCCTGATGGCTTGCAGGTATTCTGGGCAGCTTCTCTTCTAATGCCCTATTTTATGGCAATGGTGGCACTCTGCCTCCTTTGGGTTAGGGTTAGGCTTAGCAGGATCAACTTTGGTCCCACTAGAAGAGGAACCATCTCGGGACTTTCCCTTGCGGTAGCTCTTAGACAGAGCCTTCCTCTTCTTACCCCTACCTTGCCCAATCACCAAAACAGGAGCAGCTGGTAGATTGGGAGTTTGTGCAGCAGACTTGTCCTTGAGGTTGCTCTCAGCAACCCTAAGGAGACCTTGGAGCTTACTTAGGCTGACCTCCTCCTTGTTCATGTGGTAGGTCATCCTAAATTGATTGTAACACGGAGACAAGGAGTGAAGCACCATGTCGATAGCCAAGTCTTCCCCAAAGTCAACATTCAACTTGTGAAGACGATCGACATACCTTTGCATCTTTTGCAGGTGCACGGTTAGAGATTATCCATGACCCATTTTAGCGGAGATCATGTTAGTGAAGATCTCGTAACGTTCCTGCCTCGCGTTTTGATGGTATCTCTCCAATAAGTCTTGGTGCATTTCATACGGATACATGTCCTCGTAGGACTTTAGGAATTCGACGTTCATTGTGGCTATCATGATGCAATGAACCTTCGTCGCATCACGTTCATGAGTCTCAAAAGCAGTCATTTCAGCCGGAGTAGAGATTTCTGGGTTGATCTTCTCGAGCTTCTCATCGAGGACATACTCCTTGTCCTCGTAGCGAGCAATCGTGCGAATGTATCTTATCCATTCGCTAAAGTTCGTCCCATCGAAAGTCACCTTTTGGAAAAGGCTCATCAATGTGAATGAACTAGCAGCAGCGTTGTTTGCGTTCAACATCTACAAATAGAAAGGACAAAGATAGATTAGAATTTGAATCCCTAGTTGTCACCCAATTAAGAAAAATTAGGGCTAGGATCCAACAACAATATTTACATATTAGAAAAGGGATGTCGTAATCTAACATGCAAACAATATGAAGGTAAGTGAATGACAATTCACTAATTCTCCACCATGAAAACATAACTTTAAGTTCTAAATGTATCGAGAATTCCTAGGTTTGGATGAGATTCATTGAACTTTTCAATGGCATGTTTAAAGCTCAATATGCCCCTCTCGTTTGTGACTGGGATACCGAGGATCACAAAGTGGGTGTGAATAACCATGAAAATCTACACGGTGCCTTCATTGTAACAATCTCCTATTCGATGTGCTGGTAAACCACACACGCTCCATCGAACTATGATAAACAATGAATCACCCTTTGCCACCTTTGCTTAGAACCAATTACTATGCCAGTAAACCACACACGCTCCACTAACTTCTTAGCAAGGGTGCAAAGTGTAATTTCATGGGATTGCATCAATTCACTTTTTCTAAAGTAATTAGGATTGGGAATTTTTGAAAAACATGTAGTTACTTCGTATTTCATATTATAATTTTAATGAGGAAATGAGATTGCCCTATCCTACCCGTTCGGCTAACTACCCTCCACCGATCAAGCAAGCGGTGGGTGTGAGTGTACACCCATTAAGCGCCATTTTATAGGCCGCAACCTTATACCCACCTTATAGACCGGCTTCGTGAATGAGGCCTACTAACGGTAAGACTAGCATTTTAATCATATATATATATATATATATATATATATATATATATATATATATATATATATATATATATATATATATATATATTAATCTTGTAATATTATATTAGTATAGGGTTGAATTTTAAACTTGTAAAATTCTAGGGTTTGAAATTTAAATTGTCTAAATTAAACTTTTAATCACAAAACATAAATTTCAAAACTTGAGGACAAGTTTTAAACTTTTCAAAACATAAGGGATGAAATAACAAATAATTCAAGTTAACATTTAATCTCATAATTATCTTTATTTGATTTATTTAAATGTTTCTTGCAAAACAATTTACCAATTTAATTAAAATAATCAATCAATTATCACATAAGGAAATTATTATTTAATTAATTGCTAGATATATTTAATTAGGTCAAGAATATACTCAAATATATATATTAAAATCGGATTTATATTGACCCATTAAGATAAAGGCAAGTTTCCATAAGATAAACAACAACAAATCCCGAAACTAGCTCTTTCTGACGCTCGAACTCGCCGAGTACCACAATGGACTCGCCGAGTTGAGGCCCACTCGCAGAGTCCACTATGGAACTCGCCGAGTTCATCAGGCAGAAGACAAAAATCGAATTTTGCAATCATCAATCAAGCAACCAATGCATCAATTCAATAGAAACCAATCAAGGCTCTGATACCACTGATGGGTTTGAGCCATAAGAACATTCCTATGTGCACATATAAACCCAAATGCTTGGATCTAGGTTTCTCTAATTGAACATACATTGTATCCAAGACTTTTGAACAATAGATCTAGGTAATAACACAAGAAAAAACAGATTTGGAAGATTACCTTAAGTTGCTTGCTTGAATCCTCTTTCCCTTGGAGCTTAGAGTCACAATTGTCACTCCTCTAATGGCTTACAAACACCAACTTAGCAAGAGGATGATTAGAGAGAGAGAGAGAGAGGAGAGGGCAAGAAGTCAGTCAGGGTTCTTCCAAAGGCAAGAGTGCCAATTTCCTTGACCTCATGGGTCTATTTATACTTGTGAGGCTCCTAGGGTTTCACCTTTAAACCCTAATTGGATAACTTAGGCCCTAAGCAATCCAATCTCCCTATGATAATCCTTGGACAATTTCAAGGTCTATCCAAAGCCCTAAAACCGTCCACCCCTTATCTATAAGGGATTATAGCCCAAAGTACAACTATCATACAATTGACAGTTTATGCCCTTTTATTTGATTAATCTCTTTAAGTCACCATATTAATTTCTAATTAATTTATGACTTATATTAATCAAATAACAATATTATTATTCCTTATATTATACTCATAATATATTAATAATATTTCTTCTCTCATTATAAATCATCCTGTCAAGTTGTTATGGTGAAGGCAACCCAAAAGGACCATGCACAATCGGGTCAAATACTTACCTAATATAGTTGCAACCTTAGACACTATTCCAACAAAACCCACGTACTTTGATGGCACTGGAGGTGTCATTTCCCTCACCTGATGGTTCGAGAAAATCGAATCTATCTTTGAAATTTGTGCCTGTTCAAAATCTGATAAGGTGAAGTTCACCGCCTGCACCTTCATCGACAAAGCCCTGACTTGGTGGAACGGCCGAGTCAAATCCTTAACTTTACCTATAGCCAACGCCATGGGTTGGGAAGCCATGAAGGAACTTCTGCTGGATGAGTACTGCCCTTGGGGCGAAATGCAAAAATTAGAGCACGAACTCTGGAACCTGAAGATGAAGGGTTCCGATATTGCTGCTTACACTTCCAAGTTCGATGACTTGGCGCTACTCTGCCCGGGAATGGTTACCCCAGAGAGTAAGAAGATAGAGAGATTCATTTGGGGGCTGACCCAGCCAACAAAAGGAAACGTCTTAGCTGCGAGGCTGGATACATACGACAGCGCCAAATGCTTAGCATGAACCTTAATCGACCATAGTGATGACCTTGAGGAAACAGCTACCACTCCTGAGCCGATAGAGAGGAGTGGCGAGAAAAGAAAAATTGGGAAGAAGAAATGTCAGACATCGCAGGAGTTTTCGAAGAGGCAGCAAACTGTGGTAGTTCACGCTGCTACTACCCCTGCAGCTGTTTCTGTTGTTGGATCCTCAGGTCGAAAACCTACCAGTAGGTATGTTGGAAACCTCCCTAGTTGTGACAAGTGCAACTATCATCACCTCACTTCCAGCCCATGTCTAGAGGTGTTTTGCAACAGTTGTGGCAAAAAGGGTCACACTACGAAAAACTGCAAGACACCAACTCAATCAACCAATCAAGCTTCCGGAGTGGGCATTGGTCAGGCCTGCTATGGTTGCGGAGAAGTCGGGCATTTTAAGCGAAACTGCCCCAAGGCAACAACGACTGACAACACCGGAAGAGTTCTAGCAATAGGACGAGAGGAGACAACCACTGATCCCACTGTCACCCCAGGTATATTCCTCCTCAACAACTCTTACACCTGCAATCCTTTTCGATCCTTGTGATAAAAGAAAACTTTATTGACACATCCATAGGTTGTACCCTTACTTTGAACGACCATCCTTTGTCCATTGATCTTATGTCAGTTTCCATAAATAGTTTTGATGTTATTTGTGGCTTGGACTGGTTGAGTCCTAATCGTGCTGATACCCTTACATTGAAAGATCCATCCGTCCCAATCTTTTCTCTGATCAGACCCTCATGATCTACGACAATAAGTTCGGTTCCAACCTTCGTATCAGTTCGTGCACCAAAACTCAAGAGTTTTCCCCAAAAGGAGTGTCATGCATTCCTAGCCTATGTAATCCGCGAGAAAAAGAAAGTTAGAAACCTCGAGAACGTCTCCGAAGTCTGTGACTTTACTGATGTATTTCCTATATAGCTTTCGAGAATTCTTTCCGAACATCAAGTTGAATTTTGCATCGACCTAATTCCTGGAACTACTTCAGTAGCCAAATCTCCGTATCGCTTAACTCCAACAGAAATGTAGGAGTTATCTAGTCAGCTTGATGAGTTGACCATCAAACCGATATCCTCCTTCCTCGAATAGATGACCTTTTCGATCCACTTCAGAGAACCACCCACTTCTCAAAGATAAAATTTAGGTCAAGGTACCATCAGCTACAAATCCATGAGAGTGATGTTCCGTAGATAGTATTCCAGACTCGATATGATCACTATAAGTTCGTAGTGATGCCCATCGGTCGAACCATTTTCCTTGGTCATGTAGTAGACGATGAAGACATACGTGTGGACTCCTACTAAGATCAAAGCAATAGAAATTTAGTCAGCACTGAAGATACCCACAGAAACCCGCCAATTCTTGGGTCTCGCTGGCTACTATTGCAAGTTCATCCATAATTCTTGAATTGCCAAAACCCTAACCATTCTAACACAGAAAGATGTACCTCTTGTTGGAGGTCTTACTCTGGAAAGACATGGTACGCCTTGGAAAGCGCGGAAAACTTAACTCGTAGTACATTACATTTTTTGAAATCCTCATTAGGATCGATCCCGTAGCCAACAAACTCCGACTACCCTCAGAACTTAGCAGCATCCATTCAGTATTTCACGTCTCTCTCCTTAAGAAGTGCCTATCCGATGAAACCATAGTAATCCCTTTGATAAGACCGAAATCAATGAAAGTCTGAGCTTCATAGTAGAACAAATCGAAATCATAGATCAAAAGGTTAAACGTATGAAACAAGCCGTATTCTGAATAAGTGAATGATTCCCCGAAATGCCATGCGAGAATCCGAATTCACTTGGAAGCATGATGATCCAATAGAACAGAAGTATATGTATTCTCCTTCCAAATCCGCGAGTCGCATCTAAAGTTTGAATTTCGGGACGAAATTCCTTCTAACGGGGGGATAATGTGACAACCCGTAATTTATTCCGTCACTTTAACCCGGTTCCGTCAATAAAGTCGTTACGTCCCAATTTTTCCGTTAGTTTTGCTTTAAATTAATTTAATTGCAACTTCTAATTAAATTTCATAAGTGTCGGGATACATTTTAATTCATTAAAATATTTTCTATTTTCATTTAGAAAATATTTAGTTTCATCTAAGTTACAAGTACGGTAAATTAATCGGGTGCGACCAAAAGCCTCGTCTAGTGTCAGTATCGGGTAGAATTCCACCGTGTCCCAAACTTTGGGCATATATAAAGTTGAGAGAGCCTCATTTAAAGCCTTTCCACTCTCACTCTACTCTCTCTATACTTTCTCTCTCTAAAACTCGAAATCAAGCCAAAATCATCCAAAACAAGCTCCAAATCATCAAGTTAACTATCCTAACTCCTAGTATAACACCTTTGGCCTTCAAATTCGTGAAAAATATGAGGAATAGGACCATGAAAATGTGTTTACGGTCCAAGAACCTCCTTAGGCCGTGAACACATGTAATGAGGGGTTTTGAGCCTTAAAACCCTTCCAAACCTCATTTGGAGCTTAGATATGACTTAAGGGCTTACCAAATTTGACTTAGCACACCTTGAACTCATCATTTGGGGCATAAGCTTGAGTTTACGGCCCAAGCACATGCTTGGACCGTAAACACCTATTCTTGGGGAGTAAACTCAATTTAAGGTGTTAGTTTGCCCCTAAACACCTCCAACAAGCTTCTATGAGAGTATAGAACCTTATAATCCTTCAAGAAATGCACCAAAACTTACACAAATGGGACAAGCTTGAGTTTACAATCCAAGAACATTCTTAGACCGTAAACTCATCTCCTTAGTCCTTAAACTCATCCAATGGGTGTTAAAGTTCCCTTAACACCTTGTATGGCTTAGAAAGGGGTCTAGAACTTAGTATCCTTGACTTTCAACCACCAAAACCCATGAATCTTGGACAAACATGAGTTTATGGTTGTAAACTCATGTTTTTAAGGTAGTAAACTCCCAAGAACATCTTCATAGACCATAAACTACTTTTCCAAGGTCAATTAAGGTCCCAAACACTTCCTAAGCCATGAAATCAACCCTAGAACCTTCCTATGTGCATTGTAATGACCTAGAACCACCAAAACATCAAAGGATTGAGTATGGGGGAGTTTACGGCCGTAAACGCCTAGTTTACTGCCGTAAACTCCATTAAATGGTCCATATGTGAGTTTAATCCATTCCAATGCCCTAGTTTTGATCCTAGCTAATCTTCCCAAGAGATATAAGGCCATTTAGCATCATAGAACACCCCACCATGAGTTTACGGCCGTAAACTCATGGGGAAAGGGTCATTAGGGCCGTAAAACCTCTTATTAGTTTACTCTTGAGGAGTAAACTCCATATCCAAGCCTTATACATCCTTAGATGTCACCCGGGCCACTCCAAACACTTAATTTGAAGTGTTTTCGCGTCTTGGAGTGTATAAATCTTATCTAATTAGTGATTCAAAGTCTAATTAGATACAATTATGTATCATTTCACATTACATAGGAACCTCATGCGTTATCAAGCCCCGATCCGACACTTAGCATCCTAGACGACACGTTCCTCGACTGGTGAGTTCATACCCCTACCCTTTTTCAATGTTTTTCAATGTTTTCAGGGGGGAATACAAGCAAAAGTACAAGAATATCTTGTACTTAAATTCATTATTTCATTTGAATGGTTTCATAACCCGTACACTTTTAAGAATTGAAAACATATTAACAAACTGTTTGACTTGTAGAGTTGTTTTTCAAACCGATTCCAATTCTTAACATATAGTGTTATACCTTATACTTCGGAATTGATTGTTCACACTTTTACTGTTAGAAATCATAGAACTTTTGATTTGTCCTTAATAAAACACCCCCTAGATACGAGTGTGAAGGACAGGTATCATTAGAACATAGTCAGTCTTAAATAGTACTCCCCTAGATACGAGAGTAAAGAATAATCTTAAGATTGGAGACACGTCCATTGTAACACTTCCCCTTGATACGAGAGTGGAGGACTATCCCTGTAACCAGAATCTCCGGAAGGGAGAACGTGACTTGAGTGTATAGATCTATACGGGACTGACTATCCAGCACCTGGCTGCTAGCTACAACCGAACCGAAAGGTTCAAGGGTGACAAAAGTCATAAAAGATATTGGCCCCGATCCGAGTCATATCTAGTCTGAAGTATGGTTAAGGAACTTGCAATCAAGATTATGAAAGCTTTATACTTAATTATTAGTTTTATATACGTGTTAAAACTAATGTACATTTAAAGGTAACCAAACTTTCGGGAAACTTCTCACACACACCTTAAGTATGGTAGATACTTGTATGTTACTTTCAGATTCGATAACCTATCACAAACATTTTAGGAAAATAAGGGTTTTTCCTGGGATAACTGAACTTGTTCTTAATCAGAGTGTGTAGAAATCAGATAACAAACTGTTCTTAATCAAACTGGGTAACTAAACATTACTTTTAGGAAAATATGGGATTTTCCTGGGATAACAGTTGTTCAAAACCAGAATCGTGTAACAAAACGAATGATTAAACTTTACATATAAGAAAATATGGGATTTTCTTGGATACATAACTTTTTCAGAAACCGAAAGGAAACATGTACATTTTCAGAAAAACAAACATCTTATGAACTCACCAGCTTTATGATGATTTTCAAACTGCTTGTATTCTCAGGTCCACATTAGACAGGTACCTAACGATCCTTTTGGCGAAGGCGAAGTATGTAGAAGACACGTCTTTTCTTTTGTTCATATGTTACGTATACGTATAACGCATGTAATCCTTTGTTTTCAGACAATGTAAATAAATCTATGTAATGTAAAGTTTTGTGTTTACTATGCTTACTATGTACATTGGTTGCGACATTCATGACGTCCTGCACCTTTGGTTTCATGGTGTGACAATACTACAGCTCCCCGTAGTATCACCACACTCCTTTTCACTAACTCATTGAACTGCAGCTCTTCGTAGTCTCACCCCACTAGCTCTTACCACTTCACAATCTCATCCTCAGATTGACGCCACACTGCGATCATTACTCATGCTCTACAGACCATCCAATGATAGGTGCACGCACCTACCCGAATTATGCACCACTATAACTGACGACAATCGTCATAGTAAAACACATTTCTTTGCTGCAATCCATTGTCTTAGATAATCCACTTGCCGTCTCAACTCGCGACCCCAAAATTATCCGAAATCCAAGACATTAAATTCGGATACCTCGATACACCACCCTAGAACCTCACGATGTCTCGCCTCAGCCACTGATCTCCCGGATATACAACCCAAAATTCAGAATATTTCAAATTCTCACCTTGAAATATGGAGGGATCGTCAACGAACCAGAACATGTTGATGGCAATCCGAAACTCCTTCCTATTTTGCTCAAACCCATGCCAAAATACTCATAATGACTCTAAAATTGGTTGACTAATCAAATCATGTCCTTCCCAAACTACGTAATAGCCCAAGCATTTGAACCAAAATTCTCCCACCGTCGAACCAACCCTGCGAGCCAACCACCTCGGAGAATTCCTATCTATCACATGGTCTCCGACTGATGGCCACTTGTTGTGGAGACATTCAGCCTTTACCAAACACATACCACATGCATTATCCCGCTCTATACCTTGCTTCAAATACCAATAACCCTGATCACAGGAAACCACATCGCAGGTCTCTATATCCAGAACTCTAACCGATCTTGTACATCTCTCTGATCCTCTCAACCAAATACCCGGTCCTCCCCTACTTAGGGTTTAAACCATCACCAATTGGTGCACCAACACCCTATCCACAGACTGTCTCTACTAGTAACATCGCACCCAATTCTGCAAGGTGCTACGCAACGCTCGATGATCTCCCTGACAGAGATCAAACAACTCCAAATACCCGAATCTCATATGCAACCTTCAGAACTTACCATCATGACTGCCTCCATTCATTCAGGATCTCACATTATACCATCACCGAACCTCCCCAACTGTCCGGTATTAACACTGACTCTTAATCTGTAAATAATGAACCATCATACTCCTTATCCTCGACTCCTTGCCCAACACTCTGACGTGTCCCTTATCATAAGAGCAGAAAGCACATCTCCACTCTCTATACGCATCAAAGATAATAAGAGTCACTGCCCTGATATAATCCTCTTGATCGTTCCATGTTGTAGCTAACACATTCCCTACTATGCTCAAATAGGGTGTATCTTGGTCTCTCGACCATCTCAGTCCCCACTGACAACCTGCTTAGTCTATACCATTCCCTCGCGACAGACCTACTGCCAAATACTTTGATTGATGATAATCATCATTGCGGTCCCATAGGGCTCACTCCCAATTCAGAAACCGAAATCTCAACACCTCCTATGTCTCCCTCATGAAATGAAAATAGTGCTACTCGGGTCACAAAGGTGACATCTCTACTATCGGTTGGCTGCCTAGCTCAGACCATATTCTTCCATAACGCGCCGACCCAGCTAAACTCTTAGTCTTGTGACTTTACTCGCATATCACTAACAATCCCTTGGAGCTAACTCAATTTCCCTATCAATGGATTCTCCACTAAAACTCGTTCATCCTGGCCCTCAGGACCCATACTCTTTCACCTCCGACCTTGGTCTAGATAATCACTGCGGAATAACCGGCAAAACCAGAAGCACTAACTGCCACATTTCATGGTACTCGAACCATGTCCTCTCTTCTTAACCTGCCTCAAGTCATGGTACTTGAACCATGACATCACCTCTCGATCTGCCACCAATCAGGGTACTCAAACCATGACATCACCTCTCGATCTTCTACCAATCGTGGTACTCGAACCATGACATCACCTCTTGATCTGCTACTTAGAACCCCTGGAATACTCCCTGTATCAAGTGTGGGTCCTCTGCTTTCAGTAGTACAGGCCCATACTACCTGCCACATCTACCCATACTCTCTACACGGACCATCCCAGATTCTCTAAGTAGCTGCTCAACCTTCTCATCACCAATGCTCTACTCTGTCAGCATACTTATCTGACTAAGGTCACTTCCTAGACTCTTTCCAGGTTCTCACACTTCTCCGCCATTAGCTGCTGAGAAACTCCTTATGATGCCCGTCATCTACCTCCTGAATATCGTCACATTCACTTGGTAGCCGACTCCCATCGTCGGGAGCTCCACAAACCATGAAAGAAGCAGCATTCGGGCTTCGAATAAACACCTATAACTTGCTCTAGGCGATAACTCCACTAGCTCTACTCATACTCACAAGATATCACCGAACTCTGCAACTCTACCCCTGCGGGTATCTAGCTACCTTCTCGGTAGGCTTTGTCACACCCCCAAACCAGAATGGCGGAAACATTCGGGGGTGGATGACTTCACGTAGTATCGCAACCATTGAATATTGTAAAGAAAGTAACACAACCATCACATATATAATGAAAACGTATGTTGTTGCGTTATACATAATAGCAAAAGAATATTACAATGAGATGATAAATGTCCCATAATAAAACATCTTTAGTGTTTCCTTCTCCAAAAGCTGGTGGTTACCTGTATTACTGATTCCCTGAGAAATACAAGTGGTTTCGAAAAAGTGTCAACAATTAAGTTGGTGAGTTCATAAGTGTTTTGCATTGAAAAGTATGTCCTTTTTGATAGTAAATCGATGAACGAGGTTTTCAGAAAATCCAATATTTTCTTTAAATGATTTGAAAAGTTTCCCGTGTTGGAGTGCATTAGTGTTTTCCATGCTTGAATAATAGGGATAAAATTTGTGTTAACAATAACATCGAAAACTGAAATGCATGTATGAATCTCGTAAATCTAACTTGTTTTTATACTTTTATGTGAGTTTTATAACCATGCTATTGACACTGATGGCCTGTAACAACGTTCTTCAGGCGTTGGAACTGTTATGACATTTGTCACCCCAGGCCTGCCGGCCTAGCTGTAGCTAACAGCTTAGGTGTGGGATTGTCAATCCCGTATAGATCTATACACAAGTATCACGCTCCCCCTACAAGGGATTATGGTATATAATACAGGGCTTAATAATGCATACTCGAACGTACGTGAAGCTGTCTCACATTACTAGGTATAAACAGATTTACGATGATAAAGAGTTTACTTCATTTGAAAGTATTTCATTTGTCAAGATGTATACGTAAAATGTATGAATAACATGTTAGCTATGCTCGTTATAGCTTCTCAAAAGTATGTTTGAATTTAGTAAGAATAACTTGGTGATATAATAGCCTTCTAAGCATAAAGATGTTTATAAAAACGATACTTCGACTCATAATGTACTTGTATTTCCCCCCCTAAAACATGAAAAGAATTGAAAAGTAGGGGTATGAACTCACTCGTTAAGTTTGAAGAGAGAGGCTAGGTTTGAGCAGAACTTCGATCGCGGATGGTTGCGTCGTCGAGCTCTTCGGGGGTCTCTGCAGCGTAAATCTTTCGTCGGGGGCTCGAGTGCGGAAACCAAGGTCGTCGGGACAGCTTCTTGTGCTTGGAAGTGTGTGAGAGTAACTGGAGATTTGAGAAAGTGTGCCTAAACTCGCAGCTGATGCCATCTATTTATAGTGCTGGAAGAGTGAGTACGCGGGGCGTAATTTTGGAGTACGCTGGGCGTACTCACGTACGCGGTGCGTACGTCGTTACGCTGGGCGTAATATGGCGTCATGGCTTACGACTCGGGTCTAGCTAAGCGTAGCTTGGGCGGGCCGATGGGACTCGACTCTGGGTCTAGTACGCGGGGCGTACTCCCTCATTACGCGGGGCGTAATCCTGGCTTCCGACTTCTAAATTCCGTAACTTTCGCGTACGAGCTCCGTTTTTCGCGTTCTTTATATCCACGCGTAGGTGAGATTATGCTCTACAACTTTCATTTAGACTCCGTCGGCTAGTTTTGAATTTATTTTTAATGATATATTTTTAATAGGCTGGGCCTCCTAAAGTTCGTTAAAAATTCATAGGTTCTTTATTCGACGTCGGTTTTCGTTTGTCTTTTTATTGTTTTATTACCACTAAGGAGATCTTCGACTTCCGTTTAGGTGGCGATAGCTAAATAACACTCGATCTTCAATCTGAGTTTTTAACCCTCTACTACTGTTACGAAACTTTGAAAATTCGTAACTTCTTCATACGAGGTCCAATTTGGGCGATCTTTTTATGTACGCTCACATTTCAACGAGATCTACGACTTTTGTTTAGATACTTAAGGCTAAAATGCATTTTTATTGAGATTTTACTTTTTACGTCAAATAATGTTTTAACGTCGTGTTGTAAATATACGAGTGGTTATAATTTCTTCAATATAACCCGGTTTTGAGCGTTCTTTATGTTTTTGGAAACCTTGGCATGATATCTAATATTTGATGCATCCCAACTTAGATACTTGAACACTTTATTTTCGAGGTTAATTTCGTTGTTTTTAGCTTTCGAGTGTTTACAATGCTTTTGGAAAATATAGGGTTGTCACAGGCTTCACAAATGCTTATCTAGGTATCTCTCTTAGATTACTCCTCTACAAAAATCCCTCTCTACATAGGATTCCTACTGGATACTCTTACTCAACACATACTCGAAAGTGCATCACAGATAACAACAATTCCTAGGCTAAGGCATCACAAATCAGGCTACTCTAGTCCTAAAATATGAAATATCTAGCCTATCTCTAACATGCATAATATCTCATAACAAATTTCATAACACAAAAGTAATGGTATTTTGGGAAATCACTGTTTGGGATCTGGCAGATTGTACACACTGCTCCTTCCGCTTTCTCTGAGAAACCCTTGCTCGTTTTAGAAAAATCATTTATTTTGAAATTTTTCCTTATTTCCTCAGTTTGAGTCCAGATATACCCTAAGGTACATTCGAATCTCTCAAACCAAGGCTCTGATACCAACTTGTAACGACGTGAAAATTTAAAACAATTTTTCATTTTTTAAAATGCATACTCTTCATAACATGTCTTATAAAAATCTCTTTTATTTAATTACAAAGCAAAACTCCATTATTAATCTAGGATCCTCTTAACTCTTTCTCTGGTGTGTACAATCAAGTCGGTGCCGTCCCGTGATCCAGACAAGAAAACCTGAAACACATAACACATAACACGGTAAGCACGAAGCTTAGTGAGTTCCACAAAATACCACATAAAACACATATTTGCCACTCGAGGCTATAAATCTTTTTGACCCTCTAGTCAATATGTCTCAGTGGGACCCTCCAGTCCCATAACTCTGTGGACCCTCTGGTCCTAACTCTGTGGACCTTCCGGTCCGAACTCTGTAACTCTGAAACATACATAGCATAAATCACATAGAAATAATGCAATGTATCACATCATAAAAATAGCATACAAAATATTCTTTCACATAACTCTAATTACCACTCTTAGTAAAGTATAGTGAGAAGAGTCACCTCGGATGAAGAACAACTCCTATAATCACTGCTGCTACGCACCGGCCTCTAACTCTATGCCAAACCCATAATAATCTCAATTAGGAGCTAAGTCCAACCTCTCACTTATTGGGTCTAAAGATAGACCACCTATCAGCCCATTAATGCCCTAAGCCCATTGGGCCCACCAAGGCCCAATAATAAATGGGCCCTCACGCGGCCCAATTCCCCCCAAAAAAAAGGCAAGCCCAAACCAAGGGCCCAAAGCACATACATACACTTCTCTAGTCCAAGACTCTATTATATGAAGTCCAAACTCCCAGCCCAACACAATGCTTAGCCTAAAAACCCGCAGAAGGAGTTACGTGGGGCGTACCCCCTGGTACGCTCAGCTTACCCAAACACTCAAGAAACTGGTCGGGGACCTCAACCTAGTACGCGGGGCATACTGGAATTACACGGCGCGTACCTTTCGTCTTGCATAATCCATTTTCTGGGTCTTAGCCCATTAAGACCTTAACTCAACTCTTGGATCTGGACTTCCTAACATCTCTTACTCCATAAAGTTAAGAACTTTAAGCCTTTGCATGGCTGATAAGGTCACAACACATAAATACTCTTACTTTCTTAACCCAAAAATGCTCATAACTCATGCATGGGTAGATTCACACGATCAAGGCCTTATTTTTATGGTTCTTCACCAGTAGAAACACTTAAAAGGACATGTCATTAAGCTCTAGAGTGCATCAACTCATAAAGCCTCAAGCTTGGGACCAAAAACTTTAAAATGGACCCTAGTATGCACAAAACAAAAAGAGTGGGAAAGCTTGCAGCTTTATACCTTCAAATGGTGCACTAGCCCCAAGAAAGGTCAGATCCACAACCTGATCTTAACCTTCACTCCCTTCGATGCTCCTTCTTAACTCCCAATAGCCCACAAAAATACAAAGAAGCTCATCATGGCCACACACAAGCTCAAGAATGGATATTAGGGTTTGAGAGGGTTTATTAACTGAGGAAGGTGGCCAAAAAATGAGACCATCGCTTTCTTTATATAGGGAAACTTCATTTAATTAGGGTTTCCTTTTGTGCCTAGTACACCCAGCGTACTCCCCATGGTACGCCCAGTGTACTATGTGGCTCTTGCTTAAGAAACACACGCATTTGTACGCTAAGCGTACGCATACGTACGCCCAGCGTACTTCGCTGCCAAAATCCTCACTTAGGGACTTATCTTGCGAACTCTCCCAAACTTCCATAGCATCATCGAAAAGACTCGAATTCCAAAAATCCTCATACCTACGGAAAGGTAATGAGATGCCCTACGTTTCTAGCAACTCGCCTCAACCCGAGACCTCCTAGCCCCCGACTCGCAGCCCATGAACCTTAATCATGGATAACTCAAAACCGAATGTTACAATATTAATAAATCATATGTAACCTTTTCTCAAGAGTCCATCCTAACAAATTATCCTGGTGTTATGCAACCTAAATGGACCATGCTACTCTCGGTCGAGGACATACCAATAATAATTTTGGGCTTAGACATCTAATCCAATAGTCTCCCACTTGGATAAGTCTAAAACTATTATTGCAAGTATGACTCCAAAATCCCGACTAGCAATCGTAGCTTTTAAAGCCGCTGTCGAACTCTGACCTAGGCAATGACATGTCCATTAGATAAGGGATCATATATTCCTCCATTCTAGATATCATATGGACTGAGACATGGATTATAATCATTCTCTCTGTCCATCTGTTGTTTCCCGATTTCTGATATATGACAACCGACTAATTGAACAAATCAAATTACTCTAGGCCCGACCGAGCACTTGGGGTTGTCATCACTAAATCATCGAGGGGCCCACATATATCACTTTTATCCCTCCAAGGGTAAAAGGAATGGATAAACTTCGACTCATATGCTTGATCTATCTACTCATCAAATCACACATAACAATGCATTTTATATGACCAAGTTACTGGTGCATTTTCACATTATCAATGTGCAACCGACTTGTACACTTCAAATCATATCTCTCCATTTGAAGAATATAAGATATTATCATCTCATTATTACTCGTGATAATATCAATTATGTGATTCAAATGAGCATGGGTTTAGTCCAATACTCGAATCTTATTCCTAGAGCACTCATGAATACTACAACTATGTCTAAAACACCTAGACAAACAACAGACCCATTCATGACAATCTTGACTCAATACCTACTTCTAAGGTATGATCGACTGTGGATGGTTTCAATAACCTAGTTATTCAGGAAGTCAAAACATGCAAAGTGAAACACAAAAATCACACTAATCCTATATGGCCCCAAAACTTAGAGTCATATTGATTACTCATTATTCATTGTATAATGTTCCAAATAATCAACTTAGTACTTGAATTAAGACAATAGTTGTCCCATGCTACAAGCATGCACACTATGTTTGTCTAACATCCTTTCTTTGTGAAATAGATCAATTGAACACAACTGCAATGAAACTTATTTCACAATTCCAAATCCTTACCACAAATTTAAGAATACAAAATTCTTGTCATTTACTGTGACCTGTTAGATTCTAAACATCTATGCAATGATCTTCTTGTAATGACTATGCACAAAAGTCACAGAGACTTGGCAACAGACATTACAAAGTATTCCAATGGAGAGATATTCCATGGAACCAAAGTCTCAAATTCAAAGTACATTCCTTTGAACATCCCTCTTGCATTAAGTTTTCTAATATTACATAGATTTAATAACTTCCACCTATGGAAACATTTCCATATTCCCATTTTCACTATCACTTCTAAACAAGAGTTGCCTCTTTTCAGAATATGTCAATATGGTCCTACCAAAAAAATTACACCATACTTCCAACTGTCCATGAGTAACCAATCTATGGTAAACCTCAGATTGTCCTCGACAATTGCTTAATCATTTTAATCATATCCAGTTCTAGTCCTTTTCCTTCTTAAAGCCCTAGGCATTTGGAAAATTTAGAAAAGATGAATATTACAGCACATATAATCGATCCTATATCCAAAGCATATGGGACACGATTCATGATGTTTAAAATAAAGACATGATACTTGACCAGTCTTTTGCTATAGTTTTCCTATTTGCCATGTTCTCACAATTCGGACTATGAAGAGGGATTCCGTAATCATAATCGAATTTTGAGAGCACAATTAGCATTTCCATATATAGAATTTCCTTATCTTATGTCACACCCCAAAACCAGAACGACGGAAATGTTCAGGGGTGGAGGACGTCATGTTTAGTATCAAGAGATATGTATATGGTAAGCAAGTAATGAACAACCATTTCATTTAGAAAGAAAGTGTTTACAATGTGTGTGTTCACAAAACATAGAATGCATACACAAATAACAAAACAAGACTTCAAGCTATAATGCTTCATCTTCTGAATCCCCAGCACGAGCACCTGTCTAACAGTCTCCTGAGAATACAAGTTATTTGAAAGAGTTGATCAGCAATTAAGCTGGTGAGTTCATAAGATTTTAGTGATGTGAGTAAGCTGTAAAATGATGTTTGAAAATGTATATGTAAAAGTGGTGTAAGTTGTAAGTTCTGTTTTGAAAAGGTTCGCCTGTTCCTCCTAGAAAATCATATATTCCTACTTGAATGAAAGTTAAGTAAAATGACACTACAAGCCTTTCTATGGGTACTAAGTGGGTACAAGTTATATAAGTCTCGGAGTTAACAAACAATCGATTGTGCGTATCTGTCCTAAGTTCACAACCCAACGAGGAACAAAAAGTAAGGTGGATAGCACACATCCCATTGGTTGTTAGATCGTTGTCGTATATAACCCTGGTGTATTCACTTGTTACTCATGGAGTTAGTTGTAATGATTCCTTTATATCTAATGAAAAGTCTTTTAAGCAAACCTATATTTCTTATAGTAAAAATAGTGACCACAGTGACTACTTTTATAATAGCTTAGTTTATACTGCTATATATAATCTAATATCGATTAGAAAGTTAATTTGGTGAATCTGCCCTAAGTTCACAACCCAACGAGGAACAGGAAGTAAGGCAGAAAACACACATTTAACTACCTATTGGGTATTAGTTTTATGTATAAACATGGTGTATAAACTAAGGTATTATAGAGTTACTCACCTAAAGTCTTTAAAATTGTACCAATATAATAAAATGGATTAAACCCTTTACTGGGAAGTTTCTAGTTTTGAATACTCAAAAGTACTGACTTTGGAAAGTATGTTTTGTACTAGAAAACCATGCTCTGACTCTGTGTCCTATAACCTGACCCATATCTGGTACTCTTATGATGACTTAATGTATACTAAGCATACATATATATAGAATCAGATAGATAATAGATTGGGTGAATCTGTTCCAAGCCCACAACCCAACGAGGAACAGGAAATGAAGCGGAGAGCACACATCCTATTAGCTGTCGGAACCTATTGGTATATATATATATATATATATATATATATATATATATATATATATATATATATATATGTGATGTATACATTAAGGAATCCTAAGACTAGCATTATGGTCCTATCCTTTAATCGTAGCCTTCTACCAAGGCATCTTCTATTATGTGCTAGACCCGACAATTCCTTTGTCGATTTGTAAAAAGTATATTTTCCCTAGTTTATAACTATCATGACTAGAACATAGTTCCACTTTCAAGTGGTACTGTCACTTTATGAAAGAAATGGGAAAAGTAAGTACACAGATGTCATTTAAAATGACATACGGATGTACTAAATAACCTAAAAACATATTTGTTTTATTACGGTCATAATGTGAAGGCTAGAACCCCTACTAAACACTCTCCCTGTCAAGAGATTAAGGGAACCAAACGCGACCTTTGCAAATTCTTGCAAGCCGTGTAATTCACATTAAAGTTATATGATCATATATACCCAATATAGCTATCATAATGTGTTGTGATTCATTGGTATAATTAGATCCTGTTTGTGTGTTCTCATGCTATAGCAACCTAACTTGTTTGTTCTGTATGGTATTGTTCTGTATCTCTTTACTACATTTTATGTATTGTATTGTTTGATTCTCTTCACTGTTTGTTTGATTCTTGCATGAACTGAATCTTTGTGTGCTTCATTTTACTAGAAGTAATGAATATCATTCTCCTAAACTACACCTATTATAGTTTACTAATGTTCTACGTGGACTGTTATTGAAAAGACTCGTTTATCTACTAAGTTATGCTTGTACTTAGAAACAGAATTTTGTATAACTATAAAGTAACATAACTTTAAAAGAGTTTTTGAATTGTTGTGACAACTTATAAATAACATAAGTAACATTTTGAAAGATGTTTGTAACAAAACATTTACACAATTATCATTGTGTTCAACTTGTATTCCCCCCCCCCCCCTTAAAAGAGTTAAAACATTTAATAGATTCATTACGGGGTATGAACTCACTTGATGTGGGTGATTCAAACAGATATGCGTGTAAGGATGAGACGTTCCACGAATGAATTTTTGAGACACAACAAGTCCTAAATGATATATAATGACACATATTGGCATGAATATACTGTTTACAACAACTATATGAAAGGAAACACCTTCCGGGACTAGGAAACACCTTGACCCAAGGTTGGAATCACATGTGATTCAACAAAGGAAGGTAGAATGGCACTCACATGAGTTTACTACCATGGGTTTACAGCCCAAGGGAGTTTATGGCCGTAATCTCATGGTTATTCATGTATAAGTGCAAGCTTGAAGGCTAGGGATGTTTTAGGGACTTTAGCTCTACACTAGGATGAGGAAGATCACTTTCTTTGAAGCCTTTTGTGAGTTTACGGCCCTAATTAGTTTACTGTCGTAAACTCATGACCTTTTATGTTTATGAGAGTTGTTTAATGTCCTAATCTCATCCATGAAGGGTCCTTGTTCACTAGATGTGCATCTAGGAGGGTTAATGATCAAAATGACAACCTTTAAGGGGTTTACGGCCTTGGGAGATGGCCTGGCCGTAAACTCCATTTGGCTTTGTGTTCTTGAATTTTTTAAGTGTCTAAACATGAGTCCTAACTAGATATGAAGTATAGGTAAGAGCACTTACGATCTAGAAGCTTGAAATGGTTGATATTGGCCAAGAACACTAGTGTGTGCTCTTGGTGTAACTTGAATATCTATACAATCATGATTTCCATGGATAAAATCAATGTATGTAGCTAGTTAATAAGATGTATCAACTAATAAAGGGATAGAACACTTACACTTTTGAAGATCTAAGGTGAAGAACGAGATGATAGTTGAGAGAGAATGAAGGAAACTCGGCTAAGGAAGGAGAGAAATGACTAAAAATGACCCTTTGCCTTATATATGCTCTTGAGTTTACGGCCACATGAGTTTACGGCCGTAAACTCATGGCCTTGTGATCGTGAACTCACTTAGATGAGGTTAGGATTCGTTTTGCTACACTGTGGTCCTAGCAGGTACTTTCTAACACTTATTCCTTAAGTGTAATAGGCTCAAAACTCCTTAGAATGACCTTTAACCGAGCTAGCACTACGTACTAATGAGTTTGACAGTCAGTTGAATTGACTGATTGAGCTTACAAAAATAAAAATAAAAAATTCGGGTTGTCACATCTTGAACCATTCCAACATAACATTTATATATATTCTTGACTAAATTTGATTAAAATCTCAATCTAAGCTTTTAGAATTGGAATGAAGTATAATTTCATCTCCCTTAATTATATCAAAACAACTTTTTAAACCTTACAACTTTACAAATTGAAACTTTTGTTTTCTATAATTAACATTGCTAACTTGCATTACTTAATAATTATGCTCCCACTAACATGATGATTATATCCTTATTAGCATAACACTTATGCTCCCACTAGCTTTGACATGTATCCAGAAATCAGCTTGATTTCTTGAAATCAATACTTATTGACTTTCTTTCCAAAGTTCAGATTTCTGATACTTGATGCTCCGTTGAGTCTTTACAAGACTTCTCATGCCCATACACTTTTTCAGATTAAATATCACAAGTGTGTGTGTTTGAACCTTTCAGAACTTAAACTAATCTATCCCGAATGTTCAAACTATTTGCCATTTCTCACAATTCGAACTATGAAAAGGGATGTCGTAATCACAATCGAATTTGAGAATGCAAATACACAACTGCTGACTCTAATCCTTTAAAATCTACTTAGTGAAAGCGTTACCTCACCATCATTTTCATGATTCGGAGAGAAACCTTGTGAAACTTAGATTTTTATAGTGTATGTGTTCATATCCATATGAATTTGTCAAAACCATAATCACAAGACAAGGTTAGTGACAAATCCAAGCTCATATGGATTGAACTTGTTCAATCTTAATTTCTTGCTACCCGACAGCACAAAGGCCTACCATTTCTTCCAGGTTGTTATGCAAACAATTGAGAACTAATAGAACTCACAAGCATAGTCAACTTTAATTGGAATGGGCACAGAAACAAGAATATGTCAACACGATAGGTTACAAACCTCAAGTCGTGTGCTAGTGATAAACAATAAGTTTCATTCTTGATTAGTTCTTGAAACTATTCAAGATCTTTAAGACTCCCACTGACCTCTTGAAATATAATATTCTCTATGTCAAGAACCATTTCTTGACAAACAAATATTCAAGAGTTAGTGAGGATTCTTATCAAGACAAACACTTCACACAATTGGTCTTAGTTGGTCTTTGTTTTATCTAAAACATCACAGCTTACCAATTTCAAATGTACAAGAGTAAGAAAACATTTTACTCTACATTTGACAAGTGTTATAAACCTTATAAAGATTATGTTACTCAAGTTACAATCTTGAAGTATGACTCTAAGACTTTTTTTGGAACGAAATATGAGTTATCTTTTGATTTAGCCATTTCAACAATTCGCGATTCCTCTTCTTAGTCAAACAAATGCACTAAGATGTCCTTAGAGGATCAATTGTGATATGTTTTTTGATCACTAAGATAAGAATAAAACATGATACTACAAGTACTCTCCCATCTTTTCAGATTGGAGAAACTTTTATCTTTCTGCCTAATTTGATTTTTCTCATTCGTCCTGCCATACATTGAAACTTTTCCAATGTTTTAGAATTATACTTAAACTTGTAAGCACAACCATATTTAATAAACTTTAGTAAATCATGACGAATAGTCTTATCGATCTTTGTGGTGGACTTGACCAATGCACTTGACTTAACTCACATATACATGTACATGTGAAAAAGGAATTAGTCTTAATTTCCCAAAGATGAAAATTCTCATTCATCACACAAGTTGCATGATTCCAAGTTTCTATCCAGCGGAAACTTGGGTGATGAGAAATTTTCCTTATTTGGTAAATCATGACACTACCGCAAACGAAAGAATCAAATCCATTTTCCAATATTGCTATCAATGGAATCATATAAACAACAATTTTTCACAAATGCCATTGTAAGGAAACTTAACATACAAAAAACTTTTCTTTTATTTAAAATTTTGTGGAAAACATTTCCTTACAATGAAATTACAAATGAAAAACATTTTGTTATCTATTCTTAAGCAATCTATCATAACTCTTAAATTGCAGCTCAAAATTCTGATCACCGAACCATGCGATCGAAATCCATTTCCTAGCGATCAGAATCATCTTACCACTTTCTTAAGCTTCCTTTCTTTTCTTAGATCCTTCAAAACATTAAAATGTAATTACATTACATCATGTATTAAGAATCTCTAAATAGGAACTTAATAGAGTTAGATAGAGAACTTTACCTAAAGTATAGTCAAACATTTTGATTTTACTATCCTTATGGACTTTCAGGTAAATTGGGTAGCTTCGCAACCAACGCCCCTTCTCTTGGAAAAAGAAACATATGGACTCTTTGGAAATGGTACACGAGACTATCTCAGACATAACCTTTAATTTGTGACAACCCGATATTTTTCAAATCAATGTAACATTCAAAAAGTCAAATATAACGAACTATTTGGAATCAACGAAATTAGCTTCAAAAATGAAGTGTTCTAAAATCTTAACCGGGATGCATAAAGTGTTATATATCGTACCAAGGTTTCCAAAAACATAAAGAACACTAAAATCCGAGTTATAACTAAGGAGTTATGACCAATTTAAAATCCACGACGCACCCGGTAAAACACTACTAAACATAAAAAGTGAAACTTCAATAAAATGCTTTTTAGCCTTAGGTATCTAAAGGAAAGTCATAGATTACGTTAAACCATGAGCATACATGAAAAGAACACCCAAATCTGACTTCGTGTGAGGAAGTTATGATTTTTCTAGGTTTCGGAACAGTAGTAGACAGCTAAAAACTCGAAATAAAGATCGAGCGATTTTTAGCCAACGCGACCTAAACAAGAATTCAAGGTCCCTACAATAGTAGTACAATGGTAAAAAGACAGACGAAAACAGACGTCGCATAAAGAAGTTATGGATTTTTAACAGAATTATCGTGTCCCGGCCTATTAAATAAAATATAATTAAAAATAAATCAAAATTAGCTGACGAAGTCTAACCGAAGAGGAAATTCCCGAGGAAGAACCAGAAGAAGAATCCGAAGAGGATCCTGAGGAAGACCCAAACGACGAATCAGAAGAGGAAGGTGATGGTGGGAGCACAGACTCGGAGCCTGAAATCTACAACCCTCCCCGAGGAGCAGCAATTCCCTGACGAGACTTTCAGGGCTCGACGCGCCGCTAGGCTATGGTTCTGAAGCAATGGAGCAGGGAACAAGGGCAACACCCACCCTACGGCATGGCGTGAAGCTTTTATAACCTCTGCAACGGGGGTTCGGCTGACAGGTCCCTCCCTTGCATGGTTCGTCGCATTGCCAACCAAGGCGAGCAAGCAAGAGCAAATGCCAACCAATTCTTCGACATTGGGGCTACCGCTACTGTCATTGTGGTACGTCTTCGTCATCTGGACAAAGAACATGATCGGACAATGGAGCACACCTTTTCCTTTCAGAAAGACATTACTGCTACTAGAGCCGAAGTAAGGCGTTCTGTGAGCAACAAGCCGCGATGGAAAGGCGTATCATCGAGGCTGAACGTCAAGTAGCTCAAGCTAAGACTTCCACAACTACCTACCATGGTCCGCAGCGCCCTACCCGCTCAGAATAAAACGTGAACTTCTGACGCTATATTTATATCTATCGGCTAAGTGTTGGTGTTACCTTTTCTTGTATAAATGTAAACCCGACGGATTGTGAGTACACAATTCGGAGGCCGGAATGCTATCAAATTTTCCCATTTTCATTGATGTAACCTAGACCTATAAAAGGTCAAATTTTCCTGATCGTTGTATCATATACTAATATCAATGAAATTGACATGCATTTATTACTTCCTTGAGTATCCCATTAATCATACGCTTGTTTTCTTTTGAAAGTTTCCGTTAACATACAAAAACCAGAAATGTTCAGAACTAAAATTTATAAACCTTCCTTAATCATTTCAAATGACTTATCAAGTATACGCCTTTTAACTTATGGCAGAATCATGCCACCAAGAAGGAATCCCCGACGTTTCAATACAAATGAAATGCCAGCACCACCTCCACCACCCCCTCCAACGATGGATGTTGCTACCTTTCAGGCTACTGTAACAGCCGCCGTAACCGCAGAAACGACACAAATGAGTAACAACAGATCAGGAGGGGGGATAAACAGCTTTACAAATGGCCAAACCCAAGGTCGTTCCGGGGAATGTACTTACAAAGACTTCTCCAACAGCAAATCCATCCCCTTTCATGGAACTGGTGAGTGATGGCTCTATCCCACTTGATAGAGAAAACGGAAGCTATTTTCGAGATATGCTCATGCCCCGAAGAAAGCAAAGTAAAATTTGTCACTTGTACTTTCTCCGAGCGAGCCCTAACGTGGTGGAATGGCCACGTCAAGTCACTAACTGTGGTGGTGGCAAACTCCATGGGTTGGGAGAACCTGAAACGAATGCTACTACGAGAGTACTGCCCAAGAGGCGAGATTTAGAAGCTCGAGCAGGAGCTTTAGGGCCTTACGATGGTAGTCTCGGACAACACAGGCTATACAAATAGATTCAGTGACTTGAGAATACTTTGCCCAGGAATGATGATTCTTGAAAGCCAAAAGGTGGAAAGGTATATCTGGCAGCTGTCACCCCAGCTTCAAGGAAGTGTGCTAGCTTCCAAACCCACAACGTTCGACAGTGCCAAGGAACTGGCACAATCTCATGTTGATCATGGGGTCTGCCAAGGTATCACAACCGTCGTCCCGGAACCAACCAAAGGAAGCAACAACAATGACAACAATGCCAACAACAACAACAACAACAACAACAACAACAACAAGAAGTTTTGGAACAAGAGAAAAGCTCAAACTTCGCAAGAACCTTCAAAGAAACAAATAGTGGCGGTCCATGCCGCTACTGCCCCCACTACTGTTCCCGCTACCCGTGCGCCAACAAAGCAATATGCTGGGAACCTGCCAAAGTGCAACAAATGCAATTACCATCACCACGGTAATTGTCGGGAGATGAACTATAAAAACTGTGACAGGAAAGGGCACACTGCCCGTTTTTGTAAGGCACCAGCGCGACCAATCACTCAAGTTCCTGGTACTGGAGTAAGCTAGGCATGTTATGGGTGTGGGGAAACTGGGCACTTCAAGAGGGATTGCCCTAAGGCGAAGAATATTGGCGGTGTTGGAAGAGTGCTGCCAATAGGGTAGAACGAAGCAATAGCCGATCCCACAGTGGTTACGCGTATGTTTCTCCTCAACGACATTTATGCATGCATACTCTTTGACTGCGGTGCAGAGAGGAGTTTCGTGAGTCATAAATTCAAACACTTACTTAATCAAAAACCCCAAGCACTCAATAAAATGTTCACTGTAGAAATGGCAAACGGTAAAACGGAAAGCACAAACGATATGTACATAGGCTGTACATTAAATTTAAATGAGCACTTGTTCCAAATCGATCTTATGCCAATTACTATAAGAAGTTTTGATGTCGTCATCGGTATGGACTGGTTAAGCCTTCACCATGCCGATATACTTTGTCATGAAAGGGTCGTTCGCCTCAATCTGCCAAGCGGCAAAACTCTTGTCATTTATGGTGACAAACACATCACAAATTTACAAATCATCTCCTGCGTCAAAGCCCAAAAATATCTTTGCAAGGAATATCATGCCTTTCTAGCCCACGTGGTAGACAAGAAACGAGAATCGAAAGACATTAAAGACATTCCGGAGGTATGCAATTTCCCAGACGTCTTCCCAGAAGATCTTCCAGGAGTCCCACCAAAGCGCCAAGTCGAGTTCAGGATCGACTTGATTCCCGGAGCTACCCTAGTAGCAAAATCGCCATACCATCTAGCCTCAACTGAGATGCAGGAACTGTCCAGTCAACTAAACGAGTTGCTGAGCAAAGGCTTCGTCAGACCGTGCTTCTCACCATAGGGAGCACCGGTCCTATTCGTAAAGAAAAAGGACGGACCTTTTCGCATGTGCATCGATTACCGGGAACTGAACAAACTGACGATCAAGAATCGATATCCCTTACCGTGCATAGACGATCTGTTCGACCAACTACAAGGAGCAAGCTACTTCTCAAAGATCGATCTAAGATCTGGATATCACCAGCTGCGAGTCCTGGAAGGAGACATTCCCAAAACGGCATTACGAACTCGCTATGGTCACTACAAGTTTGTAGTGATGCCCTTTGGATTGACAAATGCACCAGCGGTGTTCATGGACTTGATGAACCGAGTATGTCGTCCCTTCCTGGATAAATTTGTGATCGTGTTCATAGATGATATACTCATCTATTCAAGGAGCAAGGAAGAACATGGCTAACACCTCCGCCAAGTTTTGGAAACATTAAGGACAAAGAAGCTATACGCAAAATTCTCAAAGTGCGAATATTGGATTTGGGAAGTAGATTTCCTAGGTCACGTGGTCAGCAAGGAGGGGATACACGTGGACCCATCCAAAATCAAGGCGATCGAGAAGTTGACAACTCCAAGGACTCCAACGGAAATCCAACAATTATTGGGCCTCGTCGGGTATTACCAAAGGTTCATACAAAACTTCTCAAAGATTGCTAATCCACTTACCACCCTGACTCAGAAGAGTGTAACCTTCGACTGGGGAGAAAAACAAGACATCACATTCTAAACACTAAAGCGAGCCCTATGCAGTGCACCTATTTTAACCTTACCAGAAGGAAGAGAAGACTTTGTGGTCTACTGTGATGCGTCAAACCAAGGACTTGGATGTGTGCTAATGCAGCGAGGGATGGTCATCGCCTACGTCTCAAGACAACTTAAGACACACGAAGTAAACTACATGACGCACGATCTCGAGCTAGGGGCAGTTGTTTTCGCTCTAAAGATTTGGAGGCACTATCTTTACGGCACGAAATGTACAATCTTCACCGATCATAAAAGCCTATAGCATATCCTCAACCAGAAAGAACTCAACATGCAACAAAGACGGTGGGTAGAACTACTAAACGATTACGAATGTGAAATTCGTTATCATCCCGGAAAAGCTAATGTGGTAGCTGATGCACCCAGCCGAAAGGAATACTCGTGCCGCCGAGTGAAATCCTTAACCATGACTATCCATTCACACCTGTCCACACAAATCAAGGAACCTCAAATAGAAGCCTTGAAATCCAAAAACGTGGCAAGTGAAGCCTTGAGTGGAATGGATAAGAATCTTGAAATCAAGGATGACGGAGTTCGTTACTTCATGAATCGGATCTGGACGCTGAAGTTTGGCGGATTCAGAGATGTTTTCATGGACGAAGCCCATAAGACACGATACTCCATACATCCCGGTTCAGATAAGATGTATTTGGACCTCAAGAAATTGTACTGGTGGCCGAACATGAAAGCCAAAATTGCTAACTACGTAGGCAAATGTTTGACTTGCGCCAAAGTCAAGGTGGAATACCAAAAGCCTTCGGGATTGTTGCACCAACCAGAAATACCCAAGTGGAAGTAGGAGCGGATAACCATGGACTTCATAACCAAGTTACCAAAGATGACAAGCGGACATGACACCATCTGGGTGATCATCGACAGCTTAACCAAATTTGCGCACTTCCTACCAATCAAAGTAACGGATAAAGTGGAGAAACTAACTAGAACATACATCAGGGAGATTGTACGACTGCATAGTGTGCCAATATCCATTATCTCGGACCGAGATAGTAGATTCACCTCGAGGTTCTGGCTGTCACTACAGAAATCTCTAGGAACGAGGCTAGATATGAGTACCGCTTATCACCCGTAGACCGACGGCCAGAGTGAGAGAACCATACTAACCTTAGAAGATATGCTGAGAGCTTGCGTAATCGATTTTGGCAAGGCGTGGGACACCCATTTACCATTGGTCGAGTTTTCGTACAACAATAGCTACCACACTAGCATCAAGGTTTCCCCATTTGAAGCCCTCTACCGTCGTAAGTGCAGATCACATTTGTGTTGGGCTGAAGTGGGTGACATGCAACTAGCAAGAGGTCAGGTACCCGACAGCACTCTTACTGGACCGGAGATGATAAGAGAAACTACGGAGAAGATTGTTCAGATCCGGGAGCGACTGAAGGCTTCAAGAGACAGACAAAAGAGTTATGCGGATAAAAGATGGAAACCCTTGGAGTTCCAGGTTGGAGACCGTGTCGTACTAAAAGTCTCGCCCTGGAAGGGGTTAATACGTTTCGGAAAGCGTGGAAATCTAAACCCTAGGTACATCATACCATTCGAGATCCTTGCCAGGATCGGCCCGGTGGCTTACAAACTTCGATTACCACAGGAACTCAACAACATACACCCTAATTTTCACGTATCGAACCTAAAGAAGTGCTTGTTCGATGAGACCCTCGTTATCCCTCTAGATGAAATTGCAATCAACGAGAATCTCCAATTCGTAAAAGAGCAAGTAGAGATCATGGATCGGGAAATTAAAAGAACTAAACAAAGTCGCATACCCATTGTGAAGGTCTGCTGGAACACCAAGCGAGGACCTGAATACACCTGGGAACGCGAGGATCAGATGAAACAAAAGTACCCGCATCTTTTTCCTAACCCATAAACTCTGTCTTAGATTAAATTTCGGGACGAAATTCCCTCTAACGGGGGGATGATGTGACAACCCGATATTTTTCAAATCAATGTAACATTCAAAAAGTCAAATATAACGAACTATTTGGAATCAACGAAATTAGCTTCAAAAATGAAGTGTTCTAAAATCTTAATTGGGATGCATAAAGTGTCAGATATTGTGCCAAGGTTTCCAAAAACATTAAGAACACTCAAATCCAAATTATAACTAAGGAGTTATGACCAGTCGAAAATCCACGACACACCCGGTAAAACACTACTAAACATAAAAAGTGAAACTTCAATAAAATTCTTTTTAGCCTTAGGTATCTAAAAGAAAGTCATAGATTATGTTAAACCATGAGCATACATGAAAAGAACCCTCAAATGTGACTTCATATGAGGAAGTTATGATTTTTCTAGGTTTCGGAACAGCGGTAGACAACTACAAACTCAAAATAAAGATCGAGCGATTTTTAGCCAACACGAACTAAACAAGAATTTGGGGTCCCTACAATAGTAGTACAATGGTAAAAAGCTAGATGAAAACGGACGTCGCATAAAGAAGTTATGGACTTTTAACGGAATTATCATGTTCCGGCCTATTAAATAAAATATAATTAAAAATAAAATCAAAATTAGCAGACGAAGTCTAAATGAAAGTTGTATAGTATTTTCTCACCTTCGAATGGATATAAAGAACATCAAAATTGGAGCTCGTATGCGAAAGTTACAGATTTTACAAGTTCGAGGTGCACAAAACGAGATGATTTACGCCTAGCATACTCGGATGCTAGGCTCCAGACCGTCCACATCGCCCCTACTCCTCTACGCCGTCCCGTCCAAAGTCTGGCAGTCGAAGATGCGGTCATGCATGACGCACAAGTACACCCCGCGTACCCTCGTACGCCCAGCGTACCGTGGGCCTCTAGCCACTATAAAAAGGATGCGAGGGTTCCGGGCATTTGTGCTCATTTCTCTCTTCTCTCTCACAATTACTCCCCGTTTAGCATCCCGAGATGACCCCGACACCTCGGTTTCATACCCTAGCCCCGACGAAGGTCCGAAGCCCCGAGATTCCCGAGAATCTCGCCACTTTCCGGTCGAAGTGCCACCCGAGAAAAAGCTCGCTTTCTTCGAATCTTCACACTTTCCAAGTGAGTTCATACCCCCTACTTTTTCACGACTTTTTCATGTTTTAGGAGGGAAATACAAGTGCAATACGAGAAAACATATCGCTTTTTATAGATTTAAATAAAACATCTACATTTTTAAATACTTCGATATCAACATTATACTTTACATTGAAAGTTAGTATTACATCGAGTTATTATAACCAAATGGAATACACTTTCGGAAAAACTATAATGGGTATAGTTTGCAGGTTATTCATTACATCCTTACATAAACATTGTGAAAATGAAATACTTTCGTCTGCATGAAATATAGACTTTCTTTTTCGTAAATCTATTAATACTAAGTGTTGTGAGATATTCAACTTCAACGTACTCTCAAGTATGCATTTCAAGTCCTGTAATATAAACCATAATATCTTCGAGGGAGAGCGGGATAATTGTGTATAGATCTATACGGGATTGACAATCCCGCACCTAAACTGTTAGCTACAGTTAAACCGGCAGGTCTGGGGTGACAAACGTCATAACACTACAACGCCTTAAGAACGTTGTTACAGGCAGTCTGGGTCAATAGCATGGTTATAAAACTCACACGGAAGTATTAAAATAAGTTTGATTTACGAGACTCTTGAATGCATTCAGTAAATACATTATTTTGAGTATAAATTTACTTTCATCATTTGAGCACGAAAGATACTAATGCACTCCAACCTTTGGGACCTTTTTCAAACTATATGTAGAAAATATTGGATTTTCTGGAAAACACATTCATCTATTTTTACTAAAATACATACAAATTTCAGTACAAAAATACTTATGAACTCAGCAACTTAATTGTTGACACTTTTTCGAAGCTACTTGTATTTCTCAGGGAATCACTAATACAGGTAACCATCAGCTTTTGGAGAAGGAACGCTAAGGCGTCTATTATCAAAACATTTTAAATCCTCATATTGTAATATTCTTTCGAAACATGTATTACACGTAACAATGTAAGTTTTTGTTATATATATGATGGTTGTGTTTACTTTCTTTACAATATTCAACTGTTATGATACTACGTGAAGTCACCCACCCTCGAATGTTTCCGCCATTCTGGTTTGGGTGTGTGACACCTTTCTCTTTACCATTGGGTCAAATGACTTAACCATGGCCGATCCCTTTCCATTGGGAAGAGAAAGTTTTTTTGGACTTCTAATATTACCCTTGTGAATGTCCATGGAAGTTTGGGAAGTAGATCTTCCAATCAAATTTGCCTTACCAGTGCTCCAAATCTTTGGTTATTAAGCAGAAACAAGCAAATAGGTAAGATCAATAAGAGTCATGTCGTGATCTGTCATCAGGTAGTGACTAAAGAACCCAGTCAACAACCAACTTCCTTGAGACTTCAACACCCAACTCTCCCAGCATGTCAATATATGACTTAATCTCCAAGATGTGAGCACATATAGACTTTGCTTACCAATAGGGATTGAGTGACCTTGAACTTTTGAAGAACTTGTGGGTTAGGGAGAATAATTAGAGGAGGTGGAGGGAGTGAAGTATGATTTCCAGTCCCATTAATGCACGATAAAGGGATTAATCTTTCAACCTGATCGTCATGTAAGATATCATCTTCGTTAGGAAAGCTTTATTCCAAAAGGATAAGGAACACCATAGTTCTCTGAACTAGACATCTATGAGAGAGAAATTCAAGCAAGTTGACTTAAGTCCTTAATATAACACCCAATATGAAATATTAAGGCTATGACCCAACAAAATATTTAACAAATTGGAAGAGGGATGTCGTAATCCAATTTACAAAATATTTGAAGGTAGGTAAATGACGATTTACCAATTCCCACCATGAAAAACGAAATTTAACATTAGGTTTTAAATGAATTGAAATTTCTAGATCTTATGAGATTCATTGAACAATTCAACGACATGCTTAAATCTTGATTGTGTCCTTCAAGTTTGTGACTGGGATGCCGAGGATCACAAACAAGGAGTGAATAACCATGCAAATTAGCTTGGTACACTTAATGTTACAACCACCTAATCAATGTGCCGGTTAACCACACACGCTCCATTAATCTATGATTAACATCAAGCTACCCTTTCCCACGCATTGTTCGTCCCATATTAGTGTGTCGGTTAACAACACACGCTCCAGTAACGACTTAACAAGGTGCAAAGTGCAATTTCATGGGTTAGCACCAAATTCACATTTTCCTAAAATAACTAAGATTGGGAATTTAATAAAGTTTTATATTTATCATTATACTTTTAATGAAGGGAGAATAAATGTCCTGTCCTACCCATTCGACTAACGATCCTCCACCAGTCAAGGAAGTGGTGGGTGAAAGTGGACACCCATTAAACTGACATTTTATAGGCAGTAACCTTATACCCCCCCCCACCCTTATAGACCGACTTCGTGAATGAGGCCTACTAACAGTAAGACTGACTTTGTTTATATATATATATATATATATATATATATATATATATATATATATATATATATGTGTGTGTGTGTGTGTGTGTGTGTCTGTGTCTGTGACAACCCGTAAATTTCTATCTTGTAAAGTCAATCCAATCAACCAAAAGTCAGACTTAATTGTATTGCCTTTTAGCCTTGTTAAGGGTCATTCTAATGAGTTCTAAGCCTAGTACACTAAAGGATTGAGTGTTTGAAGTATTAGCTCGAGATCAGAAGGCTGCACCCGATCCAGAAAACCCAGCACATGAGGTTCATGGTCGTAAACCCTGTTCACAACCATGAACACTCTTCTAGTCATGAACCCTTAGCATATATATGATTTTTTGCCATTTTTCCTTCATTTCTTCTCCTTTTGGCCCTGAACTACCCTTTCTCTCTCAAGTATCATCAAGTGAAAGCTCTCATTTCACTCCCAAAATGTAAGCATCTCATCCTTTACTTGTTCATGCTTAACAACCCCTTTGTTCTATCCTTGATTCACCACTCTTTGTCACCATCTTCAAGATTTTCAAGATCTTGAAGGTTTTATGGCCGTAAACCCTTCATAAGGGCCGTAAACCCTTCAAAGGATATTGGGCCATAAACCCTTCAAAGGATCTTGGGCCGTAAACCCTCCCAAGGTCGTGAACTCCTAGTGTTTGGCCGTGAACTCCTAAGGTTGTTTCCCTTCATGATTAGCTGTTTAAACACTAATTATATACATATATGTATCAATATATGTCATTTAGGACTCGTTTGTGCCTCGTGACTTCATTTGTGGAACTTCTCATCCTTTCTCGAATCTACAAGTTGAATCACCCACATAAGGTGAGCCCATACCCCTATAATCAATCTTTTAAATGTTTTAAATGATTTTAAGGGGGGGAATAAAAGTTGAACAAAATGATATTGTGTAAAAGTTGACCTATGATAGCCATCACATTAAATGATTTCTTTTGCTTTTGTAAGTGATCAAATCAATTCAAAAACTCTTTTAAGTTACGTTACTTTGTTGTTTAAAAAACTTTGTTTTTAAAAGTATGAGCATAACTCAATAGATAATCGAGTCTTTTCTACAAATCATGGATGGTACAAAACAAACATACTATTAAACTATAATAGGTATAGTTTAGGGGTTCTGAACACACTAAAACAAGAAAAGGAAGGAACATACGATAACAAGAACAAGATAACAATAATGTGAAACCATTACTTCACAGCATAGCAATATACTTTTTATGTCGCGCTTTGTAACCAGAGTCTCCTGGAGGGAGAGCGGGCATTGTGTGTATATATCTATATGGGACTAACAATCCCACATCCCGACTGTTCGCTACAGTTTGGCCGGCAGGCCAAGTGGTGACAAATGTCACATCAGTTTCGGCGCCAACAGGTTGTCGTGTTAAACACTCATCAATTAGTATAGTTATAACCACCTCACATTTTAATCTTAATTAACAAACTGGTTTTAAGGTAGTTAATGCTTCAGTAGTTACTTTTTACAACATTATTGTACACTTTCATTTTCCCATTACATTCATATAGTGATCTTCTCACATAAAAGGTAATGCAAACTATTTTCTAGTAAAGATAGTCTTAAACTTGGGAAAACATACACCATTACAAAAGACAAACAGAATAGCCGAGTGTTAGTACATTCAGTTAGAAGGGGGCCTATAATTCTAACTTTATGATTCCTCGGTAGATACATCAAGGATATAATATTAATCGGGTCCGACGGACAGTAGGATGTGTGCTTTCCGCTTCATTTCATGTTCCTTGTTTGGTTGTGGGCTTAGAGCAGATTCACCAAGTCTACTCTCTATTCGATCTTAGCTATATATATATATATATATATATATATATATATATATATATATATATCCTGTATACACCAAGTAATCATAAGGAGTATCAGGTGTGGGTCACGTCATAGCATACGAATTTAGTATACCGCTTTCTAGTACAAAAACATACTTTTCAGATAGAACATTTAGTAGGCTAAACTAGAAACTTATGTGACAACCCGAAATTTCTATTATGTACAACATATCAAGTCAATAGAAGTCAGATTAGTTACTGTTAATTTTCAGACTTTTTGGAATAAGTTTGAGTATTTCAAGATTTACACTTTAGGAGATATCAGGAGAGAGGATGCCCTAGGGTTTATTATGCAACAATAAAGTCCCGACACATCAAAAGTTTAGAGTTTACGGCCTAAACTTGGTGTTTACGGCCGTAAACCCTAAAGGGGAGGGGTATAAAAGTGGAACTTAGCCATTTTTAGCATTTTTCCACCTTTTCAAGATCAAATCTCAAACTCTCTCAAGTATCCTCCAAAGTTTTCTTCAAGATCATCATCTAGTAAGTGTTTCTAACCCTTTTGAGTTAGTATATCACTTAATCTAGTGATTTAACAAACTTCTATCCGTTAGATCTTTCCAAAAGGGTGAATCTTCAAGTTTCACCAAGAACACACACTAGTGTTATTGGCCTGTTGGTACCTTTCAAGCTTCCAACTAGTAAATATTCCTACCCTAGTGTATTGTAAGGCTTGTTATACTTCTATACATCAAAGAAACTCAAGGAAACACCAACATCAAAGGTATTTACGGTTCAAGAACTCCTTGAACAGTAAACCCTTCTTTAAAGGCCAAAAGTGTGCCTTAGTCCCTTCCTTCCTTGTGAAACTAGTCTATATCCACTCCTTATTGTGTATAGGACTTGAAAACATGAAAATACCACTTTCCATATGGGTTTACGGTAGTAAACCCAAAAGGAAATGGCCTTGGGGCCATAAACTCCTCAAAGGAGTGTAATGATGCCCTAATCTCTTCTAAAGGCCTAACCATCAAGTAGAAATGCTTCAAAGGACTTGTAAAACCTCAAAACAAATTTTGGTCAAAGAGTGAGGAGTTTACGACCGTAAACTCTTGAGTTTACGACCGTAGACTCATTGGGTTAAGGTCATGAAAACCGTAAACTCCGAAGGAGTTTACCCTTGAACCCCAAAAACAATAGCAAGGTCCTTTAACACTTAGATGCAATCCTTATGAATTGTAGCACTTATATAAGGTGTTTTACATGCCTTAGGATGTATTAACTTTGTCAATTAGTGGTTTAAAGTCTAATTGGATGCATATATGTGTGATTATATGTTAACTAGGATCATTGGGTGTGATCAAGTCTTCACTTGTCACCTAGCTATCCTACGGCATTCAGTTCATCCAAACCACCATCTACATGTGAGTTCATACCCCTTAATCAATGTTTTAAATGATTTTAAATGCTTTAATGGGGGGAATACAAGTAGAAAACAGCATGTTAATGAATCAATCACATGTGATTTATAACTGTGTTTTCATCCAGCTGATTTCACATACTTCAAAATGTGATGCATGAAATGGTTTTCTATCATAAAAATACTTTGTTATCAAATGTATTACTTTTGAAATGTTTATTAAAATGGCATCAAGTCATTGTTATTTAGTGTTCAAAACTCTTAAATGTCTTACAAAACCATTTTTCATCTTCTTGATCAAAACTATATTTATACACTTATGTTCTTATATATATGTATTGATATGATAGTTTTCATCCTTCATTCAGTTTCCGACACTCTTGTGTAGCAAGGGTGTATAAACCTTCTTGGACATCAATTACCTTCCAGTAAACTATTATAGGGATAGTTAGGAGATACAAAACATTATTCCTATTACAAGGAATTACACCAGAGTCAGTTCATTCATGAATCTATACTAAATGCTATATGAAGAGATACACTTACATGGATACTTGTACCTAGATACTATATGATGAGATACTATTACATATCATATGTGTAGTTTAGTTCTGCCTATCCTAGTACAAAAGGATACTATACGGGACTAACCATTCTGGCACCTACCTGTTAGCAACATCGGTAATGAACATCTACGGATGCCTACGGTTAATACTTATACTAAGGGTACCTTTACGGGACTAACCATTCCTTTAACCTGCTGTTAGCTACAGAGGAAAATGAACAACCTATGGATGTTCAAGGTTAATACCTTTCGGCAGTCGCGATGTCGTGTTTATCTTAATGCAAAAGGATAATACTTTTATGGCTATATTTTCCCTATTACTTTTACTTTGTGATACATTCACATAAACGACGAGGTAGACTATATATTGATAAATAGTAGTCCTTCATGACAAAAACCATCTTTGTTACAGCAAAACATACAAGTCTTGGTAGAAGACTACTTTCAAAACATACAAGTCTTGGTAGAAGACAACTCTTATACTAATAGGAAATATGGGATTTTCTAGGGTTTTCATACTTATATCAAATGTTTCATTCAATGATTTACATTGCATTCATAATAGCTTTCCAAAACAGGGTAATGACACTTAAATACTTATGAATTCACCAGCTTTATGCTGATACTTGCTTTCAAAATAACTTGTATTCTCAGGTCACCAGTATACAAGTACGATGACCAGGTTTTTGAGAAGACGGAGCACAGACAAGACTCGTCTTTTATTTTGATTTCATATTTTGGTGTCTTATTACTATAGAAGAACACACATGTATTAAAACTTTACTTTTAATGCAATGGATGATGTTGTTGCTTGTTTACTACTTTACACTGTTATGATACTTTACATGACGTCCTCCATCCCTGAACGCTTATGTCGTTCTTGGTTTTGGGGTGTGACAACTTATCAGTAAAAGGTTTAATTCATTTTATTAAACCAGTATACATTAAAGGACCTTTAGTGGTTAATTTTATAATACCTTAGTTTATACATCAGGGTTATATATAATTAATATTCGATAGGCAGTTGGATGTGTGCTTTCCGCCTTACTTCCTGTTCCTTGTTTGGTTGTGGGCTTAGAGCAGATTCACCCATTTAACTGTCCGTTCGATATTAGATTATATATAGCCAGTATATACTAAGTGATTACAGAAGGAACTATTGTGGTTGCCATTTTTACTAAAGGAAATATATGATTTTCTTAAAGAATGTTTTCATCAAATATAAAGAACTATTACAATTAACTCCGTAAGTACCAAATGAATACGCCAGGATTATATACATTGAAGATCTAACAAACAACGGGATGTGTGACATCCGCCTCATTTCCTGTTCCTTGTTCGGTTGTGGGCTTAGGGCAGATTCACACAATCGATTGTCTGTTTACTGTGGATTATATATAACTTGTATCCATTTAGTACTCATAGAAGGAATTGTAGAGTCATTTTTACTTATCGTCCATCACATCAGAAATATAGGATTTTCTGGAGGAACATGCAAACTTTTCTAAAAGAACTTACAACTTACTTTTCATTACTTAAAGAATTATGAACTCAACAGCTTAAATGTTGATCTACTCTTTCAAAATAACTTTATTCTCAGGAAACTAGTAGACAGGTACATGCACTAGGATTCAAAAGATGGAGTATAGTAGTTTCATGTCTTGTTTTGTTATTTACTTTTAGATTCAATCTTTTGTGAATCACATACTTTGTAAACAGTTTAAAATTAATGCAATGGTTGTTTGTTACTTTGATTACTATGATGCATGTGTTGTGATACTAAACATGAAGTCCTCCGCCCTAGAACGTTTTTGCCGTTCCGGTTTGGGGGTGTGACAATATATATATATATATATATATATATATATATATATATATATATATATATATATATATATATATATATATATTAAACTTTAAATAATATAATAGTATAAGGGATGAATTTTAACTTTTAAAATTCTAAGGGTTGGAATTAAAGTATACATGGGGGGGGGTGACTTTATAAATTCCAAAACTTGAGGGCAAGTTTTGAACAATTCAAAAACTTTGGTTTCCATAACTTATGAGTTTAAAGTGGTTTAATGAAAAATTCTTCAAGTTCCATAACTTGAGGACAAGTTATGGAAGACTTTAAAATCATTTAAAAAAATAAGTCTCTTTATTTTCATAACCTATGGAACTTTATGAGTTTTAAAATTCTTGAATGAGACTTTTCATACAACTTGAGGAAAAGTTATAAAACTCATATGAAGAAAATTTTAGATCAAACTTTAAACAATAACTATCATCATAAAACTTTCTATTTATCAAAAAAACTCATAAATTAAGATAATTCATATCAAACAAGTTTGAAAAATTAGCCTAATCATATAAACTAATACAAGTCTTGAAACATTGACAATTATCTAATAATTGGAAGAGAATCAACATTATCATCACAACAAAATCGAATTTTATGAACAAAAACATTTTTTGGTAATGATTCTAATCCAAAACATGTCAAAAATTTGAAATTTTGTTGTCTAAATTGCCAACTCGTTGAGCCCATTACTAGACTCGACGAGTCCAAGGCAAAATGCATGCTACTCGGCGAGTTCATTGGGCAGAAGGCAAAAATATCGATTTTTCCACTTTGAAAACTTATAAAACATCAAGTATATTAGAAAACAACCCATGGCTTTGATATCAATGTTGGGTTTTGTATACTACGACATCCTATGGTGCGCATACAACCCTAAATGCCTTGGATCTATGTTTTCTCTAATTATACATATAATGGTATTTCCAAAGCATTAAGCCTATAACTAGCATGCAATTGACATAAATAATATAAAATACTAGTTAGGATGACATACCTCTTATGTAGCTTGAAACCTTATTGTATTTGGCCTTAAAAGCTTAGCACCAAAAGTATGAATGCCTCAAATGGCTCACAACTCACCTAGGACAAACGTGGCTCTTGAGAGAGAATCTCCAGGCACCAAAAACACCTCCAAGAACTACCAGTGAGCATTTTTAGGCTATGGAGTATATATTTATATGTAGGATTTCAAGGGTCATGGGTATAACCCAAATCCATACCCATGGGTTCTATGATCAATGGTTCATGTGGCCCAACTCTTTATGTGTCCATACATAAACTTGGTCCAACATGGATCATAAGCCCAACACATATAAATATAATTAATTGCCATATTAGTCCCCATAGATTTAATTAGTCTCTTTAGATCACTAAATTAATTCCAAATTAATTGTTGATCAATACTAATTAAAACATGTGATTTCATATTAATATATTAGAACTTATAATATATTAATAAATCATATGTAACCTTTTCTCAAGAGTACATCCTAACAAATTGTCCTGGTGTTATGCAACCCAAATAGAAGTTGCTACTCTCGGGTCGAGCACATACCAATAATAGTTATGGGCTTAAACATCTAATCCAACTAAAACATGGGCTAAAAGGAAGATACATGGGGTGTAATAGGTCACTTTACAAGCAACCTCTCATTCTCCATCCATACCTATGTCTTTGGCCTTAAAAAGGTCAAAGCATTTTTGTCTAACACTACTTATTTTATACAAGTATGAACATCATTTATTTATATAAAATAGCTTTATATAAATGGACTACAAAGGATCCAAAAAGATCTAAGCAACATATAAATCTTACATTATGAGTTTATAGTTGTTTTTTTCTCTCTTATAAAATATTATTTGCATAAATAATAATTTTCCAATTAAATATAAGAGTTGGATATATTTAATAATCATATTATTAATAAGCAACATATAAATCTTACATTATGAGTTTATAGTTGTTTTTTCTCTCTTTGAAAATATTATTTGCATAAATAATAATTTCCCAATTAAATACAAGAGTTCAATATATTTATTAACAATAAATATTCAACGTGTTCCAACTTGCAAAAGATGTTACCCTATAGGATCATATGTTATTTGCAAGCATCTATCTAAAATTATTCTTGAACATATTGATCCAACAATCTCCCACTTGCACAAGATTCATTGTTGACTGGCATATACATTGGTTAGCATCTAGAAACAGACCAATTTCAAGTGCTCCAAAGCTATAATTGGTTAGAAGGTGTGGTATTATTTATTCCTTTATTAGAGAGATCATGTTGAAAATGAGACATGGATCGCAATGAATCTCATATGGTGTTCAACTTTTAGTAAGGCCTTAGATTTCTAACTCTCAACGAATAAGATGAATAAATCCCTGTTGGATTATATTTGAATCTTGCATAGTTTGTATTGTACTCAACGATGGTCTTTATAGCTACACAGTTAAGAGCAGTATTGAACCATGTCAAATCACAATATTTCCCTATACCTAAATCCCCAATATGTATCTCACGATAAAGAATACAAAGATACAACCTTTATCAAACATCACTCATGACTGCAATCCATGAAATGATCTTGATGTTGGTCATGTCCAATACTTATTCTCTAATCAAGTTCCTATGAAGTTGGTAGCAGCTCTTTGCTATTTTCATCCACATCAAAGCCAGCCAGTCCATTCCTATTAGTTTTACCTCATAGGTTCTCTCATAACTATGAACGACTATGAACATTTAGAATAACCATGTTATTTAAGGAGTAAACATGCTAATATAGAACACAATGATTATTTAATTACAAGACTAAATCCAATGTATCAAGTCATTACAATATATGTTTCTTATACTATTCCAATATCTGAATACTAAATTTCAGTCAAATCTATCACTTAGAACAACAAGGTCCTATAGCACCATCGTGACTTTCATACTTTAGCTAATGAAGGAACTTAGTGAAGCAGATTCGAAAAACTTAATTTTTATTTAACTTTACAAATACTATTTCATATATATATATATATATATATATATATATATATATATATATATATATCCCATATATAAGGAAAAACGCTTTAGAATGTTTTAGATGTGTAAAATATGGCTTAGATACCAATACTACGTAATGGAATTACTCATAATCATAAATGAACTAATCGTTTAAGTATCTTTATATGTGGTTCCCCAAACAACAATGTATTATGAATATGTAATGTAATTGCAATTAAAATCTACATGGAACTCCTATCCATGTAACGTTTTCTTCACTATAACGAGGACACACCCGATTGTGATTGAGAATCATCTCAATCTACTTGGAAGTTTACATATGTGTAACATATTACACTTATATTTCTTTAAAATACTCCATAGATCATGAATATTTCTCTAGTTCTTTGTAAGCACTTTAGAATGTTCCTATTAGTCATACCATAACTTATTCTCGGATTATACTAGTATTCATCATGCTCCAGGCATACTACTTATCTTGCCTTTATTACATATATCACAAATCCAATTGCATCAGCATATGGAATATAATCGTACTATCAAGCTCAACAATTGTACTAGGATTCTGAGCTATACTCAAAATCATGTCATGTGGTATTGACAAGATAAACTCTCTCAAAGTCCTATATCTTGAACTTTTCAAGATGTTGGCAATTAATGTAACTCTACTTAATCTCTTAAGTTACCTTGATCTATCTTTATAGATCTTTTATTCCAAGAATTAATGTGCCAATCACATACAAGACTAGGAATGCTATTGCGCTCCTACTAGCTTTATAGAAAACACAAGAGTCATCTTGATTTAATAAGAAATTACAATATGCAATTTTCTAATAATAAAGAAGATTCTTACTTTAAGATGTTAGATTTAAATATGAAAAGGTTTTCATCCATGTATGATTTCTCCTCTGAAAAATAACTTACTGTTATAGTAACACTATAGTGAGGAGGATTAATCAAGCCCATACTTGATTATCATACATGAATTCATATCTATGAGTCCTATTAGTTTCAGATCAACTATTTGAATAGGGTCATCAACTACTGAAAAGCTTGCTAGATCCAAACTATGATGTATTTAGTTTATGTTTCTTTAGCCCTTAAAGTTCAATATTGGTACCACTTAGAAAAAGAACTTTCTAATTATATGTCTTCTGGAATGACAATCAGTGAGATCATAAAAACTTTATACTAAACAATGATTTAGGATATTCTGCATAAATGCTATTGGTAGATGTTAGGTTGAGTTAAGATTATTGTCTTACATAAGCTCCATAACTCTATACCATTTAGAGAAGGATACAATATTTCAACCCGGGTCTTACGAAGGTATCTAATCTACTCGTTTGGTTAGAAATATTTCTATTCAATATATATTTGTTGAAGTGAGCATAACTCCAAAAAATATAAAGGAAATAATTCTTCAATGCATCATATAATACACTACTAGGTCCAAATTACCCTCTTCAAAAACTTGTAGTATCGATATTCAACCAGTGGTCAGGTGACCCTATCCCACTAGAAAATATGACAACTACCTCAAACATCATAAGACAAAATCCAAGTGACCAGGTGATCCTCTACCACAAATACCATACAAATGAAGAGTGATTGTTCTTTGACAGAATGAGTTGTGAACCAATTCCACAAGCAGTGGCAAGTCTAGAACGTAAAACCACATGGTTCACTATTTAAATGAATCTGATAAAAAAAATCAAAGATAGGCTTTAAAAATATCGATTTATACATTTTTTTTGCCAAAATCATTAAGGTGGGTCACTTAGAATATTTAAGGTATTTCATAGTTTATATTTCAATATAATATTTTATAAAAAAAATGAAATAAAAAATAGGTGGGTAAAGTGACCCTCCTTTGATGTACATAACATCGACACTGTCCACAACCCCTGATATGTTCCAAGAAGACTTGGTTTAAAAATTCATTTTCTTTATCAGGCGAAAACGTTTATGATGGCCTCATTGAGTTGTATTTAAGTTCACCATGAAACTATTTGATACATTCAAAAGTTTCAACAATAACCTATAAAGGTCGTCAGTGAAATGGATTAGATATCTATCACCAAAGTTTCCATATAGTTGAAAGACTACATACATCATTATGTATAACTTTTTAACAAGTCATATGTTCTTTCACTACTAATAGAGAAAGACACTTGTGAATCATCTTCCCATATAAATAGGATTCACATATATCAAATGAATCAGACACATTTGATTTCAAAATTCTATCTTGAAACATCCCAAAAACAGACCCAAAAATTTCACTCTTAATTTATTAAAATTAGCATTCCAAAAACATCATCAATACAATGTAGATAAAAACATGTGTATCAATCATCATATCAAATCAGAGTAATCACAAAACACGGGACGATGCGGTGTGTGCTCTGCAATCATCACGAGCCCTTCCCTTTGGAACTGGAGGTACCCAAAACATAAACTGAAAACCGTAAGCACAAAGCTTAGTGAGTCCCCCAAAATACCTCATACCATACATAATAAACACATAATGGGCCAAGCCGGTCATCAGCCCCCACTCAATATATAGATCGGGCCCCGCCCAACATACATATAACATATATCAAATAAACACATAGACATGCAAAAATCACAAAGATACATAGTATACAAAATGGTCATCGGGCCCCGCCCAGTAAGAATACAAGTGCATAATAAATGCAAGAGTCACGTAGACAACATTGGTAGCTTCAACCCGCTAAACATAGTGAGGAAAATCACCTCGAACTACTTAATCACACAGAAAGATCTATGGTTGCTAGTCCGGAAAATCCCCGAGCTATCAATACCAAATAACATCCCATAAGTATTTGGATTTAAAATCCATAACCAACAGTCCATAAATAGGGTAAAAAGACCATTTTACTCCTTACCTAGTTCAGTCCAAGATTAAGGCCCAAATCTACAATCCAAAGGCACATTTACCAAAATAATCATACATGCCCAATTTTCCAAATTGGTCCCAATTCTTTTCCATGGGCCTTAATCCAAGGTCTAATAATATATCCAGCCTAAAACACGAGAATTCAGATGGCCCAACTAATCCCTAACATCAAAGCCCAAAAGCATGGCCCAAACTAAAGATCCATGTTCCCAAACCCAACTGACTGAGTATGCGGGGCGTACTCAAATGTACGCTAAGCGTACACGCAATAGGGTTTGTATGCGGTGCGTACAGACTTATACACCCAGCATACTACACCATTCATCCATCTTCCAGTTTTAGCTTTTAATCTTTAAGACTTTACTCCAAAACCTATATCTAACTTCCTTGGGATGGCTGATCACGTAAAGTTGATAACTTTACGTGCATGCATGGCTTGATGAAGCTCTAAAGCTCAAGAGGACTTAATGGTTGACTTAATGCATGCATGAGACCATAAAACCCCATAAAGTTTGCACCTTTATGCAAAAGAAACTCATAATATGCTCTGATCTAAAAGGATAAGCCCCTCATAAGTCTTAACTCATCAACCAACCCAAAAACGGACCAAAAGCATAAAAATCAAGACATAAAGAGATCTAAGCATTCAAAAGCGAAGGTATGAATTTGATAACTCAAAATACTTGCAAAGAGAGTGATGATTATGGATCCCTAAGCTTCCCACCAAGCTATGCACCTTTAACTTTCTTCAATCTATTCAAAATGAGCAAAACAAGCACCAACTTCTTCTCAAAATCTCAAAAACACAAAAATGGAAGCTAAAGGTCGGTTTTAGGGTTTTAGGGCAATGGAGGCTGGTAAAGAGGCCAACCCTAGGGACTTAAGGACTTTATATAGGGTAAAACACCCTAAAATAAGGATTTTCTTATCTGGTCATTATGCCCCGCGTAATCCTCGTACGCCGAACGTACGAGGCCTCGCACCCACGATTCAAATCCACCTTACTACGCTAAGCGTACCATGTGGTACACCCTGCATACTAGCTTCTCAGCTAGTACGTTAAGCGTACCATGTCGTACGCCCCACGTACTACTCTAAGGTCCAATATAAAATAAATAAATACAAAAGGGACTAAAAGGAACATACCGAAAATCCAAGTGTTACAATTCCCCCCACTTGAATCAGACTTCGTCCTCGAAATCCGCTGCCGCAAATAACTCTGGATAGTGCTCCCTCATCTCATCTCCAGGCTCCCAAGTCCACTCCGAACCCTTGCGGTGCTGCCATTGCACCTTCACCAACTCGAAAACCTTGTTCCTCATGGTTTTTGTCTTCCGATCCAGAATCGCCATCGGTCTCTCAATATAATTCAGGAGGTTATCCACCTAAATATCCTTCAATGGAACAATACAGAATCATACACTAAACACTTCCACGACTGAGAGACATGGAACGTGTTATGAATCTGAATGAGCTCATCTAGAAGATCCAAGCAATAAGCAACTCGGCCCACCCGAGCTAAAAACCTCAAAGGACCAATATATTTGGGGCCCATCTTGCCCTGCTTCTAGAACTGGATGACACTTTTCCAAGTTGACACCTTTAGGAGAACCATATCTCCCACCTGGAACTCTAAATCTGACCGACACCTATCGGCAAAACTATTCTGCCGGCTCTGAGTTGTATGGATCCTTCTCTGAACTTGTTGAATCAGCTTAGTGGTCTTAAGTACCACCTCGGTACTCCTCATAACCCACTGACCGACCTCGCCCCAACAAATCGGTGCCTTACACTTCCTCTCATAGAGCATCTCGAAAGGATTTTGATCAATGTTGGAGTGATAACTGTTCTTATATGAAAATTATGCTAACAAAATATACGTGTCCCAACTCCCACCAAAATCTAGAACACACGCCCGCAGCATATTCTCAAGGGTCTGAATAGTTTGCTCACTCTGACCATCGTTCTGCAGATGGAATGTTTTGCTAAAATGGAGACGAGTGCCCAACTCATCATGAAAGCTCTTCCAAAACATGGAAGTAAAGTAGACATCTCTGTCAGAAACCACTAATACTGGTACTCCATGACATGTCACAACCTCCCTTATATAAATCTCAGCCAACTTCCCAGCAGAAATATTCTCCTGAATCGGGATGAAATGCTTGCTCTTGGTCAAACGATCCACGATGATCCAAATCGAATCCAATCCACACGCAGTTCGGGTAACTTTATGATTAAATCCATGGTAATATATTCTCACTTACATACAGGAATCTCCAACAACTGAATCTTTCTGTGAGCTCACTGATTCTCGGCCTTGACTTTCCTACAAGTCAAGCACCACTCCACGTACCAAGCCACATCCCGCTTCATGCAGGGCCACCAATAATCAGGACAAATATGCCTATATATTTTCGTTGTCCCCGGGATGAATAGAGAACCTAGACTTGTGTGCCTCCTCCATCAGAATCTGATGCACACCACCCCTATACGGGACCCAAACTCGCTGACATAGAGTCAAAAATCCACGACTATCATAATCGAAGGAAGCCACTTGACCCACAATATGCTCGCTCTTCTGTTGCTCTTCCTTCATAGCCTCAGCATGTGCCTCACGAATCCGCTCCAACAATGGAGTAATCACTTTCATTCTCACACATATGTCTCTGATTGGAGACGCGATCGCCTTGTGGCCGAGAGACTCGTCCACCACATTGGCCTTCCCCGGGTGATAAAGGATCTCATAATCATAATCTTTCACCAAATCCAACCATCGGCGCTGCCTCATATTCAGATTCGACCGATCCATCAAATACCTCAAGCTCTTGTGATTCGTGTAAATAGTACAACAGACCCCATAGAGGTAATGCCACCAAATCTTGAGGGCGAAAACCACATCCCCCAACTCCAAATCATGTGTTGGGTAATTCGCTTCATAAGGCTTCAGCTGCCTCGAAGCGTAAGCGATCACGCGACCCCTCTGCATCAACACTTCCCCCAATCCTATGATCGACGCATCACCATATACTACAAAATCCTCGACATCCTCTGGTAGGGTCAAAATCAGCGTCACACACAACCGCTGTCTCAAAGTCTCGAAATTTGCCTTCTAATTAGGCCCCCAACGAAATATAACCGTCTTGTTGGTTAGTCGGGTCAAAGGAACTGCTATCTTGGAGAAATCCTGGATGAATCTCCAATAATAACCTCCCACTGCATCATGGCCTCGACCTTGGCCGGATCAACCAGAATGCCATTCTGGTTTACAAGGTGCCCTAAAAACTACACCTCGCGTAACCAAAACTCACACTTGGAGAGCTTTGCGAAAAGTCTTTCCCTCTTCAACTTATCCAGCACTTCCCTCAAGTGCTCCTTGTGTTGCTCCTGAGTCTTGTAATAAACAAAGATATCATCAATGAATACAATCACAGACCGATCCAGCATCGATCTGCACACGCGGTTCATGAGATACATGAACACGGCCGGAGAATTGGTGAGCCTAAATGACATCACGATGAACTCGTAATGACCATAACAAGTCCAGAAAGCTGTCTTCTGCACATCCTCATCCCTAACCCTCATCTAATGATAACCCGATCGCAAATCAATCTTGGAAAACCAAGATGCACCCTGAAGTTGGTCAAAAAGATCATCAATCCTCGGGATTGGATAACGGTCCTTCACCGTTACCTTATTCAACTCCCAGTAGTCGGTGCACATACGATAAGACACATTCTTCTTCACAGATAGGATCGGTGCTCCCTAAGGAGAACTGCTCATTCGAATGAACCCCTTGTCTAACAGCTCATGCAGTTGTGTAGACAACTCTCGCTTCTTGGTAGAAGCCAACCGATATGGTGCTTTAGTTACTGAAGCCAGACCATGAACCAGATCAATCCTGAACACCACCTGTTTCTCCATAGGCACCCCAGGAAAATCCTGTGGAAACACATTCGGGTAATCCCGTACGATCGGTACATCATCCACGGTCACCTTACCCTTATCATGGGTATCCATAACATAGGAAACACAACCGGAACAACCCTGCTAAAGATAGAGTCTGGCCCTCGCCACTAAACACAAAATCAACCCATGCTGAGATCTCTCCCCGTGAACCACTAACTCTCCCCCACTTAGGATCCGAACCCAAACTAACTGCTTCTCATTAGGGATCAACCAATCCATACCCACAATAACCTTGTTCCCACACAGAGGAATGGGAACCAAATCGACCTATTGCTCGCTAAATAACTGGAGAGTACAACCCCGATGAACCCTTGCAAGCCGAACAGTCCTATCATCTACAATCTCGACATCTAACAGACAATCCAGCTCCCCCAGAGCTCCAGCAAATCTCTTTCTAAGAGCAAGCGATATAAAATATCGGGTGGCCCCGAATAAAACAATACCAATGCAGAAATATTGTTCACAAGGAACGATCCTAAAATAAAACACATAAATATAAGCAGCAATTCAATATAAATAATGAGATAAGGAAAAGCTACATACCCGTCACCACATTTGGTGTTGTGCGAGCCTCCTCGGCTATCAACTAAACAGCCCTGCTCTTCACCATAAGTGCATCTACCCGACTCTGCCTGCTGTCAGTAATCTGAATAGTTGCAGGAGCGGGCTCTAACACCGGTCCTGCTGCAGCCAAACTCAGACAATGGTCCTTCTTATGGCCACTCTAATTGCAATGAAATCAAATTAGATCAAATACCAGTGTGGTGGTGATTGTGGCAGTGCAATCTCTGCTAATATGACCCATCCGACCACATTTTAAGCATCTAGAACCACCCACCAGTGTTGAAAAACTCAGCCGATTACTCGGAATCGGCCCTCCACCGAGGCGAGTAATGTGAACTCGGCAAAAAAACTCGGATTAAGTCAAACTCGGTAAAAAATCGGTCAAACTTGGTCAAAAATCGGTCAACATCTCTCTAACTCGGTCCTACTCGGTATTACTCGGTATTACTCGGGCCTACTCGGTCAAACTCGGTCAAAATTGGTCAAACTCGGTCAAAGGGTCAAAATTGTCATAAAAGAAGAAAAAAATCAAGAATTTCTAGATTAATATTGTATAATACACTTAATGATTTATAATTTAACACACACATGTGATTTTTACTACATATATATCTTAAATTTTCAGTAATTATTCACGAAGTGAGACAATTGTGTGTATTTCAGTTTTTATGTATTCACATGTATCTAATTTTGTTATATATTTCAATCAAATTATGGTTTTAACTTATGATTTTGAAATATATAATTTTACTAAAAATATTTCTACATGAATTACCGAATCCGAGTACTCCCGAGTACTCGCTACTCCCCAGTCGACCGAGCAGGTACTGAGTAGCGAGTTCTACAACCTTGCCACCCACCATCCACGTTCCCTCGTGCACCTTGTCGCACATGCCACAAAAGCTCCGGCCCTGATAGCCTCTTGATCTAGAATCAGATACCTTGGGCCTCTTGCCTAAACCCTCGGCACTCGTCACAGAATTTGGCTTCCTCTTTTTCTCCATCTCCAGATCAATATCCCTCTCCCTAGCTGTCGTTATCATATCCTCCATCGTCTTGCAGCTGGATCGGCTCACATATTGTCGAATATCACTGCTCAACATCTCATGATACCGAGCCTTCCTCATCTCCTCATCTGCCACATAGTGTGGAACCAAAAGCGCCCTCTCTCGGAACATCGTGGTGATCTCATCCACCGTCTTAGTAGTCTGGCGGAGATCCTGAAACTCTCGCGCCAACTGTTGGACCTCAATCACCGGTTCGAACTCAGCCCTTAACCTGGTCACAAAATCATCTCAGGTCATCGAATCAAAAGCATCATCACCCACTACACGCCTGACCTCCTCTCACCAATCTCATGCCATGTCCTTCAGATGACAGGAGGCAAGTCTAACCTTTTCCCCCTCGGAGGAACTACTAGTGCGGAAGGCATTAGCAACATCCACTAACCACCTTTTACTCTCTATCAACTCCTTTGCCCTGTGATAGTCCAGAGCTCCACATGCCCAGAACTCCCTAAAGGTCAATGAATGCACCCCAACCAAGGCCACCATCTAAAAGTGAAAGGCGCTCAACCACTCATCCAGAATCTCCAGAATGCCCTCATTAACCATACGAAAGATCACAAGAGTCTGCTCGAGAATGCAATGCGTAATCTCAGAAAAGATGAACTCCGTAGTCTGATCATCTAGCTGACCGGCTCTAGAACCTGAGCACGAGCCCTCACCAGCACCAGAACTACCAACAAGTCTGCCTCGCAATGTCACCATACTGAAAATAGACCATATAAACCATCAGAATACACATCAAAATATAAATATTGAGGGATCACAAACTCCAAAAGCTTCCTGGTTTCATCGCATCTCTCCTTGAATCGAGTACGGATCCTCTGCTTCCTATAGTACGGGCCCATACTACCTTCCACATATATTCATACTTTCCTCAAAGATTGCCTTGACTCCACCAAGTCACTTTATATCCATACAAATTCCCCTCATAGAATACGGATCCCAGCACTAGATCTCATCCTATATTTTCCTAGGACAAACTCCACACCACTCTCTGCCATCAGCAGCAGAAGGAACTCCCGCTAACTCCCTGAAACTAGCTCACAAATACAATGACATATCACTAAAACAAGATAATTCTTTGAATGAAAGGTCTCACAATAAAACGGTTGGACTCAAACAAGAGCTGCATAATAGAGTTAAAACCTAACCTTCTAAAATTATTCAGTTCCCATAATATGTAATTTAGCATATTCGCTTACTAGTTAGCTAAAGCTAGTAAGAATTCCTATAAGCACAAAGAAAGTAGCATTCGAGCATCAAGTAACCAGAATCAAGCATCACCTAATCAGGCCATCGTCTCACTGACTGATCAGTACTAGCATGCAAGTCTACAAGCTTATATAATAGGCATACAAAGACATCTCTCCTAGCATTCTATCATGTAAAAACTGAGCAGATCCTGAGCCCTAACTAGCATGCAATTCATAGATTCACAGATCAAATCATATCAGATAACATGTATGGGTAATTTGGAAAAACTTACTTGAGCTTGGTTGATTGCATGCACCACACCCTTTCTTGTCTTACAAAAACTCTTTTCTTAAAAATATATTTCTTTATGAAAAACTTTACCAAATCCTCAGTTTTAGTTTAGACACACCCGAGAGTAAGTTTGAATCCCTCAAACTAAGGCTCTGATACAAACTTGAAACGTCCCAAAAATAAAAACCAAAAATTTCATTCTTAATTTAATAAAATCAGTATTCCAAAAACATCATCAATACAATCCAGATAAAAAAAAGTGTATCAATCATCATATCAAATCAGATTAATCACAAATTGCGGAACGAGGTGGTGTGTGCTTTGTAATCATCCCGAGCCCTTCCCTTTGGAACTGGAAGTAGCTGGAAGATAAACTGAAAATTGTAAGCACAAATCTTATTGAGTTCCCCAAAATACCACATACCATACATAATAAACACATAATAGGCCCTGCTGGGTATACAGATGGGCCCCATCCAGCATACATATAACATATATCAAATAAACACATATACATGCAATAGTCACAAAGATATATAGCATATAAAATGGTTATCGGTCCCCGCTAAGCATCGGGCCCCGCTAGTAACGTACAAGTACATAGCACATACAATAGTCACGCGAACAACTAACATACTAACATAGCATAATCATGGGTCGGCATTGGTGCCTTCGACGCGCTAAACACAGTGAGGAAACTCACCTTGAACTGTTGAATCATATTGAAAGATCTCTGGTTGTCAGTCCGATAAATCCCCGAGCAATCAATACCAAATAACATCCCATAATTATTTGGATTTCAAATCCATAACCAATAGCCCATAAATAGGGTAAAAAGACCATTTTACCCGTTACCTAGTTTTGGTCCAAGACTAAGGCCCAAACCAACAATACAAAGGTTGGTTGACCAAAATAATCATACAACGCCCAAATGTGGCCTAATTTTCCAAATTGGGCCCAAATCCCTTTCATGGGCCTTAATCCAAGGTCCATTAATATTTCCAACGCAATACACTATAATTCAGATGGCCCAACTAATCCCTAACATTAAAGATCAAAAGAATGGCCCAAACCGAATATCCAAGTTCTGAAACCCAACTGGCTAAGTACGCGGGGCGTACTCAGCTATACGCTATGTGTACATGCAATAGGGATTGTACGAGACACGTATAAACTTGTATGCCCAACATACTACCCCATTCAGCCATCTTCCAATTTTAGCTCTTAATCCTTTAAGACCTTACTCCAAAACCCATATCCGACTTCCTTGGGATGGCTTATCATGTCAAAATTGCTAACTTTACATCCATGCATGGCTTAATGAAGCTCTTAAGCTCAAGGGGACTTAATGGATGACTTAATGCATGCATGAGACCATAATAGCCCATAAAGTTTGCACCTTTATGCAAAAGAAACTCATAATATGCTCTGATCTAAAAGGATAAGCTCCTCATATGTCTTAACTCATCAACCAACCCAAAAAGGGACCAAAAGCATAAAAATCAAGACATAAATAGATATAAGCATTCCAAAGCCAAGCTATGAACTTGATACCTCAAAAGACTTGCAAAAAGAGTGATGATACCGGATCCCTAAGCTTCCCACCAAGCTATGCACCTTCAAATTTCTTCAATCTCTTCAAAATGAGTGAAACAAGGACCAGCTTCTTCTCAAAAGCTCAAAAACACAAAAATGAAGGCTAAAGGTCGATTTTAGGGTTTTCTTAGCAATGGAGGCGAGTAAAGAGGCCAGCCCTAGGTACTTAAGAACTTTATATAGGGTGCAAGACCCTGAAATTAGGGTTTTCTTATCTGCTTATTAGGCCTAGCATAATCCTCGTACGCCCTGCGTACGAGGCCACGCACTCGTGATTCAAATCCACCTTAGTACGCTACATTCAGTAACTATGTGCCAATTATACAGAATGGTCTATGTGCTTCAGGTTGTTAACTATTCTTACCTCTTCGGACGAATAACTCACTTCCTCTGTCTTCGCTTTCTTGATGCACCATATGATTGAATTCTGGTAGGTTCAACGACATGCTTCTCACTGTGATAGTCCTTTCATCGATATGGAACTTTAGCAAACCATGGACCATGGATAGAATGGCCTGCAAATAATAAATATCCATTCTTCCCAAAAAAAATGTTGTACGGTGATGACACTTTTATTATAATGAATTTGGCGAGGATTGTTTTCCTTCATCCTCCGTATGGTATTCTAGTGTGAAAGGGAGCGATACTTTACCTTCGGGCCAAGAAGATTGCCCAGAGAAATCTAGCACAAAAGATGTGGGTGTTCTTATGAAGCTTTAGACTTCCTCACGTGGTCGCAAAAAACAATCTCCTTAAATTATATTGATTGAGCACCCATTTTGAACATATATTTGATGGATTAACATTCATGTGAATCGTTACTTTCTCCATTCTAAGAAGGTGTATATCTCATCGTATTTAATGTTTATAGGACTGAAGACACAAGATTGTGTACACAGGTAATGTCATTAGTCACTTCTCGTATGACCTAAGTAGTGTTTTGCTCCTGTTTTTCCATAGCTGTAATTATACTATTATCAATGCTTAATTGCTTCAATGCATTAACCATTCTCTTTTGATATAGATTCATCATATTATTGCGGTTAGATTGGTTCAATCATATTGGTTCGGTTATATTGGTTTGGCCATATCGAACCTATCATAGAAGTTTACCTTGATGAGGGTGTATGTGTAATTAGACATACATCCTATTACCTATAAATATTGTTAAATGAATAACTACCACAATTTAAGATTAGTTTAGCCACATAGGCTAACCCAATGCCAATTACCCAAATCAACCATCATTAGGTCATCAAGTATGGTCTACAGTATGCTTACTTAAAAACTGTGTCACCTCAACGCCACATCAACTTCTCTAAATCCCCAAAACCTTATGAAATACATGTGTTTGATTCTAAAGTTATTAACCAATTGTTGGAATATGGGATTGAAATTGACTAAGCAATTATAGATCAAGGGCCCATTTTTGAGCTTCTCTCATAATTAACCACACTTTTGAATGGCCAAATGATTTATCATTGTGGGTGGTCTTGTATTATTGAAGAGTGGTGGTTAAAACATTATAATCATTTGATCCACTTCAATGCATGGTCATGACGTTGTTGTAATGACGATAAAACTGGTCCAATGTGTTTTTATCTTGCACCATTTTCCATTTACACCATCGTAGGTCTAGTATTCACCCATTTTCATTTGATTGTTGAAGTGTGTTAGGAAGCGGGTCCAAAATGTCATCCTGGATTGCATTGTCATTTTCTCATCTACAAATATAGAAATTCAAACTCTTGTTAATGTCGTCTTCATCTGCGATCTAGCTTCTACCACCTTTTTTCATTTTATTGGTTTTTTCTTCTAGATGATTATGATCTAATTTCTTGTACCATTTAATCGTCAATATCATGGGGAGATTGTGGTTGATAAGGTTGTGATGGCATAATGCCCGAGTTGCGAGGTATCTTCTTTTGCTGCTTTAAAAAATGAATTGATAATATTAATATAAGGAAAGGGCCATACGTTGGGCGTACATAGTGTATGCACGACGTACATGGATGAGGTGTGAATTGGGGGAAGCCCCTGCATACGTTGGGCATACCCATGCGTACTATAACGACCCAATTTTTCACGTCCAAAAATTTTATTTTTGATTAAGTGATTTGCAAAACATTTGTAACATAATATCAACTGATCATATCATTACATAAAAACATGTCTCATGTATGAGAACTGAATCGTAAAAAAAACATAATAATCTCAGAGTACAATTCCCAGAATAACTCATAGTGCGGAAAACAAAGTGTGTGTATGCTGTGCCGCTACCGCACCAACTCCATCCCCTTCGCTAAAGAGGTACCTGAACCCAAAACCATAAACTGTAAGCACGAAGCTTAGTGAGTTCCCCCATCGTACCACATACCATACAATCATATAGCATACATACTGTTGGGTAATTCAAGGGTGCCCGACCTACCCGGTACGGCCATTCTGGGGTGCCGACCTACCAGTGTCAAGCCATTTTGGGGTGTTGACCTACCCGTCGGTCCTAACAACCGATCCTCGGGGACTATTTCACCCCCTACTGCTACTATCACATATATCATAACATAAACATACTATCAGACATATCTGGGGTGTCCGAACTACCCTTCGTTCCTAACAACCAAACTTGGGGACTATTCCACTCCTACTACCACTATCACATATAACATATCATGCCAGCATATAAACATATCATAACATACTTTCAGACATATCTGGGGTGTCTGACCAACCCTTCGGTCCTAACAACCGAACTCTACTACTATCACATATAACATATCATGCCAGCATATAGCATATCAGGTAGTAGCACCTAGATGATATCACAAAGACAATCATCTAACATACAACTCCTACTGGTGGGCCAGCATTGTAGCCGTAGACCCACTGCTTCTGGAAGGTAACCCACCTCGTAGTAGCTGCTGATCTGTGCGGGAATCCTCTGACTGCTGCCGCTGCTGCTCCGGAAATCCTCAAGCTATAATTCCCACAAAACACTTAGTGATACACTGCTAACTGTTCTTAGGGTAAAATGACCATTTTACCCCTGACCAAGTCAAAGTCAAAGCCAAATTCAACTTCAAGTTGACCCGACTCGCCGAGTTGGCCCGTCAACTCGTCGAGTCCCTCGCCCTTTACTCGTCCTCATCCATGACCCCACTCGTCGAGTTGGGCCGTCAACTCGACGCGTTCTTCTCTCATATGAACATCACATGAAAACTCATCCGAATCGCCAAGTTGATGAACAACTCGTCGAGTTCACCTTCATCTGATGAACAGGTTCTGTCCTCGACTCGCCGAGTTGATGAACAACTCGTCGAGTTCATCTTCATCCTTAAGAAGATTGCCTTGGACTCGTTAAGTCTGCTCATGCACTCACCGAGTCCCATGAATTTCCAGAACAATGGCTTAGTCCAGAATGTCGGGTCACTCCCCGGGACTCCCTAAAACCTTTCCACACTCAACTGGGTCCTTTCGACCCTCAACTGATATGGGACAAAACCTTGGACTCACCGAGTCCAAGAATGGACTCGTCGAGTCGGCCACATCCTCTCACTAAATCTTCGATTTCTGATGTACAACCCTTGATCAAAAGATAGATCTATGCTTCTACAATCGATCTAGCACGTAAAGTTACAACCTTTACGTGCTTGCATGGGACTTTGAGCTCAAAAGGTCCTAAAACAAGCTCTTACAATGCATAGGGCCTTCTTTGAGTGTAAAAGCCACTCCTTTTTGCCTTGTAATCCCTCTAAGGACCTAGATCCGAATCATCAACCCCCAACCATGCTTGTAATCATGGTTGGTGAACAAAATGGCTTAGAAAAGCCCTAAAACTCCACAAAATGGGATCTATCAAAAGAGCAAGCAAGGTATAGACTTTATACCTTCTGTAAACTTCAAATGATGCTCAAAACCGAATCCTTCTAGCCTCCTCTTGATCCTTCAAGCTTTTGCTTCCTTCCTTGGATCACAAAAGCACCAAAATCACTCCAAATGCCTTAGATTGCTTGAATAATGGCTAGGGTTTGCTATGAGGGTCTTCTGGGAGAAAATGGGACGAAGGAGTCCGAGTTAAGGTGTTTAAATAGGGTGAAAACCCTCGGGTTAGGGTTTTTTGTCCAGACAAGGCCTACTCGCCGAGTCTGGGACCCGACTCGTCGAGTCCACAGCTTAAACTCCGTGTCTCATCCCGCTTCTAGTCGGTGAGTTGGTCCTTCAACTCACCGAGTCCAAGGCCAAAATGCAAAATATTTAAAGAAAAGAATATGCACCAAGAACCAGGTGCTACAAATCTCCCTCACTAATTTTAGACTTCGTCCTCGAAGTCTGCTGCTCGGTCCTGAAACAGCTCGGGGTAATGCTCCATCATCTCGTCCGCCGACTCCCAAGTCCACTCCGACTCCTTCCGGTGCTGCCATTGCACCTTTACGAGTTCCACTCTTTAGTTCCTCAAATCCTTCGACTTCCGGTCGAGGATTGCCACAGGTCGCTCAATGTAGTTCAGGCTGCCGTCAACCTGAATGTCCTCCAAGGGTACCACTGCTGAGGCGTCCTACAGGCACTTTCACAGCTGAGAAACATGGAAAGTGTTGTGTATCTGACTGAGTTCGGCTGGCAAATCTAGCCTATACGCCACCTTGCCTACCCGGGCTGTAACCCTGAACGGTCCAATGTACATGGGGCCCAACTTGCCCCGTTTCCTGAATCGGATAACGCCTTTCCATGGCGACACCTTCAGGAGAACCATATCCCCGACCTGTAACTCCAGCTCTGATCGGCGCTTATCGACATAGCTTTTCCGCCGACTTTGAGCAGTCTGAAGCCTGCTCCGGACCTGTTGAATCTTCTCTGTCATCTTGAGCACCACCTTAGTGCTCCCCAGTACCCTCTGGCCAACCACGCCCCAACATATCGGGGTCCTGCACTTCCTCCCATATAGCATCTCGAAGGGAGGACGGTCAATGCTTGCATGATAACTATTTTTATAGGAGAACTCTGCCAATGGAAGGTAGGTATCCCAACTACCCCCAAAGTCTAACACGCATGCTCGCAACATATCCTCCAGGGTCAGGATGGTCCGCTCGCTCTGACCATCCGTCTGCGGGTGAAAGGCGGTGCTAAAATGTAGACGAGTACCCAGCTCGTCATGAAACTTCTTCCAAAACCTGGAAGTGAACCGCACATCCCTGCCTGAAATCACAGAAACTGGCACACCGTGTCACGCCACCACCTCCCAGATATAGATGTCGGCCAACTTCTCGGCCGAGATGCTCTCCTGAATCAGGATAAAATGGGCGCTCTTGGTCAATCGGTCGACGATGACCCATATCGAATCCACTCCCCGTGTGGTCTTGGGAAGATTTGTGATAAAATCCATCGTGATGTCTTCCCATTTCCACAGCGGAATATCCAACGGCTGCATCTTGCCATGAGGTCTCTGATGCTCAGCCTTGACCCTCCTGCAGGTCAAGCACCTCTCCATGAACCATGCCACATCCCGCTTCATGCAGGTCCACCAATAATCCATACGAAGATCCCTATACATCTTCGTCGCCCCAGGATGAATGGAGAACCAAGATTTGTGTGCCTCCTCCATCAAAACCTGGCGCACAACCCCGTGGTATGGCACCCACACCCTACGGTGTAGTGTCAGTAATCCTCGACTGTCATAGTCGAAGGATGAAACCTGCCCCACGATCCGCTCGCTCTTCCTATGTTCCTCCTTCATGGCCTCCTATTAGGCCTCCCGAATCCACTCCAACAGCGGAGTCACCACTGTCATCCTCAGGTAGATATCCCTGATCGGTGCTGCCTTACGTCTAAGCGCATTGGCCACCACATTGGCCTTCCCCGGATGATAAAGGATCTCGCAATCGTAATCCTTTACCATGTCCATCCACCGACGCTGCCTCATGTTTAGATTTGGTTGATCCATGAGGTACCTCAAACTCTTATGGTCCGTGTAGATGGTACATCGAACCCCATAGAGGTAATGACGCCAAATTTTGAGGGCGAATACAACAGCCCCCAACTCCAAATCATGCGTCAGGTAGTTCGCCTCGTGAGGCTTCAGCTGCCTTGACGCGTAGGCGATGACATGCCCTCTCTGCATCAATACTACGCCCAAACCTGAGATGGACGCATCACAGTACACAACAAAATCTTCCATGCCCTCTGGCAGGGCTAAGATTGGCGCCTCGCACAATCTCTGTCTCAGTGTCTCGAACACGGCCTGCTGCTCAGGCCCCCAACGAAAGACCACGGCCTTCCTTGTTAGCTTGGTCAGGGGTACGGCTATCTTGGAGAAATCCTGAATGAATATCCGATAATAGCCGGCTAATCCTAGGAAACTTCGAATCTCGGATGGAGACTTCGAAACCTCCCATCTCATCACGGCCTCCACTTTGGCCGGGTCCACTGAAATCACGTTCTGGTTGACGAGATGCCAAAGGAACTGCACCTCGCACAACCAGAACTCACACTTTGAGAACTTAGTATACAAGTTCTCCCTCCTCAAAGTCTCTAGAACCTCTCACAGATGCTCTTGGTGCTCCTCCTGTGTCTTGGAGTAAACCAAGATATCATCAATAAACACTATCACAGACTGGTCTAACATTGGTCTACACACGCGGTTCATGAGGTCCATGAACGCAGCAGGAGCATTGGTGAGCCCCAAGGGCATCACCACAAACTCGTAGTGGCCATAGCGCGTCCGAAATGTAGTCTTTTGTACATCCTCCTCTCTGACCCTCATTTGATGATATCCTGAACGCAGATCAATCTTGGAGAACCAAGATGTTCCCTGTAGCTAGTCAAAGAGGTCATCAATCCTCGGGAGTGGGTAACGGTTCTTCACCGTTACCTTGTTTAGCTCCCGATAATCTATACACATCCGATACGACTCGTCCTTCTTCCTCACAAACAGAATCGGGGCTCCCCAGGGAGAGCTACTTGGTCTAATGAATCCCTTGTCTAACAGCTCTTGCAGTTGTGTAGACAACTCCTGCATCTCAGGAGGAGCCAACCGATACGGTGCCTTGGCTATTGGAGCCACACCAGGAACTAGGTCGATCCTAAACTCCACCTGCCTCTCCGGAGGCATCCCAGGCAACTCCTCGGGGAATACATCTGTAAACTCTCACACCACGGGCACATCACCCATTGTCACCTTACCCACCTCCTGGGTGTCCATGAAATAAGCGACATATACTGCGCAACCCTGCTGAAGGTAGCGCCTAGCTCTCGTTACTGAACACACCGCTGGCCCTCATTGTGGCCTCTCACACTGAACTACCAACTCTTCCCCACTTGGGGTCCTGATCCGAACCAGCTGTGTGCGCAATCTATCACTGCCCCATTGGGGCTCAACCAATCCATGCCTATAATCACCTGGTTCCCTCTCAATGGGATAGGAACCAGTTCTACCAGATAACGCTCATCGAATAATCTCAGCACACAGTCTCAGAATACCGTAGATGCTCGCACCGATCGGTCATCTGCAATCTCTACCTCTATAGGGCAATCCAACATGCCCGAAGACTCTGGAAACTTCTTGATAAGCGCAAGAGAGACAAATGATCGGGTAGCCCCCGAATCAAATAATACCTGAACTGGGACACGGTTCACATGGAATGATCCTAAAAAGAGCACATACATAACATATCAAAATTACAGCAGTGTATCATAAAAGCATAAAGATAAGAAATCATACCCTTCACCACATCGGGTGCAGGGCGTGCTTCCTCGATAGTCAACTAGAATTCCCGGCTCCTCACCACTGGAGCCTCTGCCTTGCCCTACCGGCCATCGGTGATCCGCAGGGTCGCTGGAGCTGGCGCCTTCACTGGCGCTGATGCTGCTGTCAACTGAGGGCAGTTGGCCTTCTTGTGGCCCCTCTGGTTGCAGAGGAAACACAGCAACTCAGACGTCTGAATAACCGGTGTAGGGGTAGTACAATCCCTGCTGAAGTGCCCCGTCTTGCCGCACTTGTAGCATCCCGACGATCCCAATCTACACGCCCCCTCATGTGGCCTGCCGCATTTCCTGCAGTGGCCCGGTCCTGACTGGCCTTTTGGCCTACCATCTGATCCCTTGGGCTTCTTCCCCAAAGCCCCAGTCGTCTGACCCTCCTCAGTCTTCCTTTTCTGGAGATGCTCCAGATCGATCTCCCTCTCCCTAGCCCTGGAAATCATGGAATCCAGGGTAGGGCAAGTGGAAAAACTAACATGCTCCCGAATGTCGGCTCGCAGCAGGTCATGATAACGGGTCCTCCTCATATCCTCATCCCCCTCATACTGGGGCACCAGCAATGCCCTATCCCAGAACTTGGCGGTGATCTCCACCACAGTCTCCGTAGTCTGCCTCATGTCCAAAAACTCCCTGGCGAGCTACTGAAGCTCTACCGCTGGCGCAAACTCTGCTCGGAACCGGGTCACAAAATCCGACCATGACATAGCCTCAACAGTCGACGCTCCCAGAGAGTCACCAACCGACTCCCACCAATCCCTAGCTCGGTCCCTCAAACATCCTGCTGCAAATCGTATCTTCGACCCGTCGGGGAAGAAGCTGGTCAGCTGTGTAGACTCAATGTTCGTAATCCATCGTCTGGCAGCAATAGGGTCCTTCGCCCCATGAAAATCTGGTGCACCACTGCCCCTGAAGTCCTTAAAGGACAGTGTGCGGGATCCTGACTGGCCAGACACCATATCACTCCTGAACGCCCTGAGGCGATCCTCCATCAGCTCAACTATCCCTTCCTTGATCGACCTGAAGATGATGGGGGTCGACTCAAGGATTCCTCTAGTGATTTCTGATGCGATGAATTCGCGTAGCCTCTCATCTGCTAGCTCGGAACCTGATCCCGAACCCGATCCCTCTCCTGAACTGCCAACTACTGGCCTCTGTCGAAGTACCACCATTCTGCAAAACATAATACCAACCTTTAGGTATACCGCTACCTCTAGAGGGATCACATCCACTACAAGTTCCCTGGTCTTGTCTCAACCTTACTTAATTCGGGTACGGATCATCTGCTTTCAGTAGTACGGGCCCATACTACCTTCCACATCTATCCGTACCTTCATCAAGGTCTGCCTTGACTCCACCAAGTCCCTTTCACTATTGCTGATTCTCTGTTATTCCCATTCTAGGCATTCCCTAGGGAAAATATTTGACTCCAACCAAATCGGTCCTCAGCTGCTGAAGGCCTCCTTGTAATGCCAATTAGCCATTACCTAAATACCATCACATGTGATGAGGCTCAGATAATCCTTCGAGTAACATACTCGTCCCTACAACGGTTAGACTCAAACGAGAGCTACGCAATAGGGTCAAATCCAGCACTCTAAGATTATTCAGCCCCAACCACATGTGACGTGACGTATTCACCTAATGGCTAACTCCCATCACTCATAGTCCCACAAAGCACAAAGCAAGCAGCATTCGGATGTTGGAAAACTATTCAAGCAAATATGTTCTCATAGTGAGAAACTGCACTAGCATACAATACTAAGCTCATACTATCAGGCATAAACTAAACAAGCTATCCTACTGCTGTCTACTCAACACTAGCATGCAATTCACATAAGCCGAAGCACATAAAGTAGGCACATAAGGCATCATTCCTAGATCCTTAGTCCTATTCTAGCATGCTATTCTACGGAATCTAATAAGCATAGTATAACATTGTATGGGTACTTTGGGGAATACTTTCTTAAGCTCGGCCAGTCGTGCACATCACACACTTGTTCTTTCACAAAAACTCTTCTATCTTATTCTTTAGAAAACCACTTTCTTATAAAATCTTTTAATCCCTTGATTTGAGTCCAGACACCCCCCCCCCCCCCCGAAGGTGTGTCCGAATCCATCAAATCAGGGCTCTAATACCAACTTGTAACGACCCAATTTTTCACGTCCAAAAATTTCATTTTTGATTAAGTGATTTGCAAAAGATTTTTAACATAATATCAACTGATCATATCATTTCATAAAAACATGTCTCGTGTATGAGAACCGAATCGTAAAAAAACATAATAATGTCAGAGTACAAATCCCAGAATACTCATAGTGCGGAAAACAAAGTGTGTGTATGATGTGCCGCTACCGCGCCAGCTCCTTCCCTTTCGCTGAAGAGGAATCTGAAACCAAAACTATAAACTGTAAGCACGAAGCTTAGTGAGTTCCCCCATCGTACCACATACCATACAATCAAATAGCATACATACTGCCGGGCCATTCTGGGGTGCCGACCTACCCGTACGGCCATTCTGGGGCGCCGACCTACCAGTGTCAAGCCATTCTGGGGTGCCGACCTACCAGTGTCAAGCCATTCTGGGGTGCTGACCTACCCGTCGGTCCTAACAACCGATCCTCGGGGACTATTCACCCCCTACTGCTACTATCACATATATCATAACATAAACATACTATCAGACATATCTAGGGTGTCCGAACTACCCTTCGGTCCTAACAACCGAACTTGGGGACTATTCCACTCCTACTACCACTATCACATATAACATATCATGCCAGCATATAAACATATCATAACATACTTTCAGACATATCTGGGGTGTCTGACCTACCCTTCGGTCCTAACAACCGAACTCTACTACTATCACATATAACATATCATGCCAGCATATAGCATATCAGGTAGTAGCACCTAGATGATATCACAAAGACAATCATCTAACATACAACTCCTACTGGTGGGCCAGCATTGTAGCCGTAGACCCACTGCTTCTGGAAGGTAACCCACCTCGTAGTAGCTGTTGATCTGTGCGGGAATCCTCTGACTGCTGCCGCTGCTGCTCCGGAAATCCTCAAGCTATAATTCCCACAAAACACTTAGTGATACACTGCTAACTGTTCTTAGGGTAAAATGACCATTTTACCCCTGACCAAGTCAAAGTCAAAGCCAAAGTCAACTTCAAGTTGACCCGACTCGCCGAGTTGTGCCGTCAACTCGCCGAGTCCCTCGCCCTTTACTCGTCCTCATCCATGACCCCACTCGTCGAGTTGGGCCATCAACTCGACGCGTTCTTCTCTCATATGAACATCACATGAAAACTCATCCGAATCGCCGAGTTGATGAACAACTCGTCGACTTCACCTTCATCTGATGAACAGGTTCTGTCCTCGACTCGCCGAGTTGATGAACAACTCGTCGAGTTCATCTTCATCCTTAAGAAGATTGCCTTGGACTCGTTGAGTCTGCTCATGCACTCGCCGAGTCCAATGAATTTCCAGAACAATGGCGTAGTCCAGAATGTCGGGTCACTCCCCGGGACTTCCTAAAACCTTTCCACACTCAACTGGGTCCTTTCGACCCTCAACTGATATGGGACAAAACCTTAGACTCGCTGAGTCCAAGAATGGACTCGTCGAGTCGGCCACATCCTCTCACTAAATCTTCGATTTCTGATGTACAACCCTTGATCAAAAGATAGATCTATGCTTCTACAATCGATCTAGCACATAAAGTTACAACCTTTATGTGCTTGCATGGGACTTTGAGCTCAAAAGGTCCTAAAACAAGCTCTTACAATGCATGGGGCCTTCTTTGAGTGCAAAAGCCACTCCTTTTTGCCTTGTAATCCCTATAAGGACCTAGATCCGAAACATCAACCCCCAACCATGCTTGCAATCATGGTTGGTGACCAAAATGGCTTAGAAAAGCCCTAAAACTCCACAAAATGGGATCTATCAAAAGAGCAAGAAATGTATAGACTTTATACCTTCTGTAGACTGAAATGATGCTCAAAACCGAATCCTTCTAGCCTCCTCTTGATCCTTCAAGCTTTTGCTTCCTTCCTTGGATCACAAAAGCACCAAAATCACTCCAAATGCCTTAGATTGCTTAAATAACGGCTAGGGTTTGCTATGGGGGTCTTCTAGGAGCAAATGGGACGAAGGAGGCTGAGTTAAGGTGTTTAAATAGGGTGCAAACCCTCGGGTTAGGGTTTCTTGTCCAGACAGGGCCTACTCACCGATTTCGAAACCCGACTCGTCTAGTCCATAGCTTAAACTCCGCGTCTCATCCTGCTTCTAGTCGGCGAGTTGGTCCTTCAACACGCCGAGTCCAAGGCCAAAATGCAAAATATTTAAACAAAAGAATACGTACCAAGAACTAGGTGCTACACGTACACTGGGCGTAGTATGGCCAGAACCAAACCCTAATTTTTAGGGTTTACACCCTATTTAAAGGCTTTATGTCCCTCCTAACCCTCATTCTCTCAGCCTCCATCACCCTTAGAGTGTTAGAATCGAACCCTAGACCTCTTGCATGTGTTTTAAGCTTATCTTGTGCATTTTTGGTGTTGTTTGGTGGTTTTGAAGAAAAAGGAGTTTGGAGAGGAAGCAAGGATGTGAAGAGGGCTTGTAGATCCAAAAGTTTGGCATCATTTCTGGCCTTTTTGAGATATAAAGCTTAAACCTTGACCATTGGATGCTTAGATCTAATTTTGGGGTGTTTTATGTTACATTTTGGTCCTATATTTGAGGTTCTTTGCGTAAATGACCTTTCAGTCCATATGAGTTATCCTTTTAGGCTCTTGGAGGTGTTTAGAGCCATAAAAATCGGACCTTGATAGTTTAGCCTCAACTATGCAAGTGCTAGATAGCAATTAAGTGAGCTTTTGGACTTAATTTGTGTTTTAATCCCATCCATGCATGAAAAAGCATAAAGTTTATAATTGTATGGTTTAGGACGTTTTTAGGGGCCTAGATCATTGTTTTAGATGTTAGGACTTAATGGATTAAGTCACAAGAAAGTTCTTAGGTGTCTGGCCAGTACGTTGCGCATACTCCTTGGTACGCTATGCATACTGGTTCAACCTCTCGTATCTGGTCAAGCCTAGCGTACACGTCACGCGTACGCATACAGTGGATTAAAAGTTGTTTTGGGGCTATAGGATATTGGTCCTCAAATTGTTGGGCCTCAAGCCCACCTATGGACTAAGGTATTTGGGCCTAGGCCTAGGATTTATGGTATTAGGCCTTATTGGGCCTTAAAGCTTAGTTGGTTGGACTTTGACTTTTTATTTTGAAAGTTGGGTTTGGGAAGAAGACGCCCAATAGGGAAAAGATTAAGGAACCTTTGCCTTATGATATGAATTAGGGTTTGGACCTTGGGGTCAGGTTTAGATCCAACGGCTAATTAGGAAGTTTGTTGTGCTATAGGGAGAGGAGTCCTGAGTGATCTGTGGAGTGCGATTTGACATTCACGATTGAGGTGAGTCTCCCTTCGTGAATGTTACGGGTCAAAGGCACCAAGGTCGGCCCTTTATTTATTGCATAGTATGATGGTTGTCTGTGTGATACTTATCATTGTTCACGTATTGCTTAATGGTCATGTGATTTATGTATGTTATTATGCAGTAGTGGTAGGGGTGAAATAGACCGCGTAACCGGTTGAAATAGATCGGAGGGTAGGTCGGGCACCCAGATATTCATGGAAGGGTAGGTCAAGCACCCAAATATGCTCGGCAAGGTAGGTCAGGCACCCAGATATGCCTGAAATTATGTTGTTGTTGTATGTGGTATGGTGGGGGGAAACTCACTAAGCTTTGTGTTGTTTCAATTTGTGTTTCAGGTACTTCCAGCTCGAAAGGGAAGGGGTCGGCTTGATCGCGTCGCATCGCACTATGATTTTCAGCAGTAGAGATTTTGGGGCTTATGCTCTGATAATGTTTTCCTATGAATTCTCTTGATTATACACTATAACTATTTTGTGTTCACATAATTTTAGAATCAATGATGTTTTGTATTTATGAATTTGGTAAACATAAAAATGAAATTTTTAGTCGTATTTTCGGGATGTTACAAGTTGGTATCAGAGCCTTGGTTTGAGGTATTCGGACACACTCTCGGGTATGTTTGAACTCAAATCTAGGGTTTGATAGATTTTCATAAGAAAAACATTTCTTAAAAAAATTTAGAATTCTAATAAAAGACAAGAAGTGTGATGTGTGCAATCGGCCGAGCTCAAGTAATTTTTCCCCAAGATACCCATACATGTTATCTGCTATGAATTGATTTATGAATTTGTGAATTGCATGCTAGTTAGGGCTAGGGATCTGATCAAATTTTGCATGATAAGATGCTAGGAGAGATGCCTTAGATGCCTACTGTAGGAGCTTGTAGGTTTGCATCTAGTGCTGATCTTTCAATGATAGGATGGCTTGATTAGGGTATGTTTGCTTCTTGTTACCCGAAACCCGAATGTTGCTTGCTTCATGCTTCTAGGAGTTCTAACTAACTTTAGTTAACTGGTGAGTGAATGCGCCAAGTTACATGTCATGCAAACCAAATAATTTTAGAAGGTTAGGTTTGGATCTACTGCGCAGCTCTTGTTTGAGTCCAACCGTTGTAACGTAAGACCTCTCATTCGAAGAATTATCTGGTTTTAGTAATATGTAACAGTATCCGTGAGCTAGTTAGAGGAAGTTCGTGGAAGTCCTTTTGGCAGTTGAGGGCAGTGGGTGGGAGAGTTGTGTCCTAGAGAGTGTCTAGGAAGAGATTAGTGCCAGGAGCCTTATCTGATTTCTAGTATATGTTTGGGTAGAAAGTAACCTGGAATATTTAAAGCAATCCTCAAGGAAAGTATGGATAGATGTTGAATGTATTATGGGTCTGTACTACTGAAAGCAGAAGATCCATACTCGATTCGGGGAGAGCCACGAGGAAACCAGGGGGCTTGTAGAATGTGAAATGTCATAAATTTGTATTCATGATCCTGATGGTTGTATGGTTTGTTTCTGAATGGTGATGACACGTCAAGGAGCAGGAGGTTCTGGATCTAGGTCTGGTTCGGGTATGGGTTCCGAACAGTTTGATGATGGTATGTGGGAGTTCATTGCATCTGATATTACTAGAGGCATCTGTGACAACCCGAAATTTCCATTATGTACAAACAGTATCAATTCAATAGAAGTTATAACAGTCACAGTTAATTTTCAGACTTTTTCGTTTAAGTTTGAATACGTCAGGGTTTACACTTCAGGATATATCAGGAGAGTGGATGCACTAGGGTTTAGTGCAACTCTATTATTCCATCACTCTATTATATTAGAGGTCATTTCAAGAATAAAATTATTTTCTGCCAAAAATATCTCAGGACTATAAATAGAATTCTGAACCAAATTCATTCATTATTCGCATTTCCAACTAGAGAAAAGCCATTTTCTCTCTCACGGATCTTTGGGTTTTTATACCAAAACGTGAGTAACTCTTTCTAGTAGTGTTAGAAAGCTTTAAATGTGTTCATAACATAGATTACATAGCTAAGTCATTAGATTTAGGAGTTTACTCCCCAAGGTGTTCTTGGGCGGTAAACTCCCGAAACCGAGCCTAGACTGTCCCCCGTGATATACTACTGCCTTGGACTTGTATAGGAGTGTATTGGGGACATCAAAATCAAGCAAGGATCACCCAAGTTTGGGAGTTCACGGCCCAAGAGTATCTTAGGCCGTAAACTCCAAAGTTCATGCTCAAAATGGTGCTTTTAAGGCACCTAAGGCCTTAGACTTTTACCTAGACTTGTTCCCATTAAATCAAGGGCCTTAAACACAACAAAATCACCTTACAAAGTGAGTTTACGGCCATGACATGGTTCATGGGCCGTAAACTCATTAAAGGGGCACCAAAGTGTGTCAAGAGTCTTCATATGTTTGGATTAAAAGCCTAGAACTTATACCACTTATGCATGAGGCTTGAAAACAACAAGAACACCATTCCAAGAGAGTTTACAACCGTAAACTCCAAAGGAAATGGCCTTAGGGCCGTAAACTCCTCTAAGGAGTGTTTCTAGGCCTTAAACCCTTCCATGAATTTAACCACCAAGCTGGAATAATTCTAGGAATCATTTGGAACTTTAAAACACACAATACACCCATGGTTGGGAGTTTACGGCCGTAAACTCAAGAGTTTACAACCATAAACTCCATGTGTGATGTCTTAAAGCACTTATATATAGTTTTTATTATGTTCTAGGATGTCTTAACATTATCAATTAGTAATTTAAGTCTAATTGAGTGCATATATGTGTGATTATATGTTCATTAGGATCGTAGTGTGTGTACAAGTCCTCACTTGACACCTAACAATCCTACACCATCCAGTTCATCTAAACTACCAACTACAGGTGAGTTCATACCCCTAATCAATGTTTTAAATGATTTTAAATGCTTTAAAAAAGGGGGGAATACAAGTAGAAACAAACATGTTATTAAATCATTGATATGTATTTTATAACTGTGTTTGTCATTTAACAGATTTCACATACTACAAAATGTGATGCATGAAATGGTTTTCTATCTTTAAAATACTTTGTTATCAAATGTATTACTTTTGAAATGTTTATCAAAATGACATCAAGTCACTTTTATGTGTTCAAAACCATTGCATGTCTTACAAAACCATTTTATATTCTTGAACTAAACTATGCATATACACTTATATTCTTATATATGTATTGATGTTATAGTTTACACCTTTCATTTAGTTTCCCACACCCTTGAGTAGTAAGAGTGTATATAACTTTATTTCTCACGATGGCAACAAACTTTGTTTATACCAACTTATTTACTCATTTTTGCAATATATTTTTATTTATGGAAAACTCTATCAAAACTTTGATTTTGATTCATGAAACTTATATTATTTTTAATCTGTGAGTACTCACCAACTATTTTTATAGTTGACGCTGGTTTTACATGCTTTTTCAGGAATCATCGAGTAAGTGGCACTTAGGGACACATCACTTTTAAGAGCATTCGCATGTGTTGTATTTCAATTTACATTGTAATTTCTTTTAAAAGTTTTTCCAACCCATTGTAAAATTGTAATGATTTTTTAATACTATGGATGGTGTTGTCTTTTAACTTTTGCTATGAAACCCTTTATACTACCACGCCTTGTGTTTCTGCTTTAGCGGGTGTGACAATAGAGCAACGGTTGATGGAGTGCCAGTTATTCGAGAGTACCCGGACGTGTTTATGGAGGATTTACTTGGGGTGCCTCCGGAGAGGCAGGTGGAGTTCTGGACCAATATGGTTCCTGGTGCAGCCCCAATAGCCAGACACCATATCGATTAGCCCCACCAGAGATACAGGAGTTGTCTACATAGCTGCAAGAGCTGTTAGACAATGGATTTATCCGACCGAGTAGCTCACCTTGGATGTGTATTGACTACCGGGAGTTGAACAAGCTAACAATTAATAAATCACGAGGGGGCAATATTCAAATTTATAAATCTCTATTACAAATAATATTAAAATATTTAAAACCGTTAAATAATAATAAATATTCAAATTTAAAATATGATTAAATAATATTTATCCATAAATATTCAAATTTAAATAAACACATTTAAATAATATTTAATTTTTCCAGATTTAATCCAATTAGGTATTTATCCATGCAAGATAAAGCTTGAATTCGAAAATAAGCAAGATTAAAATTCGATAATCTTGATCTACTGAGTTCACGTCGTGAACTACTGGTCCACGTCGTGAACCCAGATTAGGGTTTCATCACATTACGAATTTTCCAATTAAACTTTCATCAATCAGTTCCAAAACAATATTTTCAGAAAACATGGATGTAGGGTGAAGGTAACCATGAACCAATGGCTCTGGTACCAATGTTGGGTTTTCTATGCATCAAATACACTATAAAACTAGGCGGTGGAAAAATCGAAACAACGATATACCTAAGTGTACATGCATCCTATGGATCTATGGCTTCATGCTAATTACATCAACCCTGGAAAACTAAAACATAAGTAAGAAAACATACCTCTTATGTATCCCTTGATATCCATGCTTAAGATCTTGAACCTCCATGAAGTTGCTTGGATGAAAGGACCCAAACCAGAATCCCTCTAATGGTATCACACCCAATGACACCAAAGAGTAGAATAAAAATAACTAGGAGAAGGGTCAATTTCACAAACCCAAAGGGGTTAGAAATCATCCCTAAGAGGGGGAGGAAGAAGGGTTGGCAAAACTTCAAGCCAGGATGCAAGGAGGAATGAAATCCCTAAGGCTCTATTTATAGCCTTGGATGCCTCCTAGGGTTTAGTACTCCTTCCCATATGGGATGGAGGCCTAACCACGAAATTTCACTCCTTTCCCATGTGGGATGGGGTGATTTACATCCAACCCTAATTCCATAAGGGTTCTAGAACATTCCTGATTAACCAACTATCGATTAATGAACATTCAACCCTTTAATTAATTAAACTGTTAATTAATTCCCAAAATATATTTCCAATTAGTTTCTAATTAGTTATTAACCATAATAATTAATTAACTAATTTCTCCTTTTTTTATTCTACTCAATTTGGGTCTTGAGGGCAACCCAAAAGGACCCTGCTATTATTAGAAATATTACCAATAGTTAATGACCTTGGACACTATTCCAATAGTCTCCCACTTGGACAAGTCATCAACTATATGAGGACTAATATTTCTCCAATAATCAACAGAGATTTAGCCATCCAATGAAGCTACCGAACTCTTGATCTAATCAAGATTCAGCCCTTAGATAAGTGATCAAATATCCCTTCGTTTTATGATATCTCTATGAATTCGAGACATGGATAATGGTCAATCTCAAGAATTCAAGATTATGTTTCCCGATATAGTTTTGCGACGACTGCATCTGAATACTAAATTGAACACATCAATTCAAGTCAGGGCTCGGCCAAGTACTTTAGATGTCAGCACCAAATCATCGAGGGGCCCATAGATATCGCTTCTCCTATTAAGTCGGAAGGAACGAATAAACTTTGACTACATAGTTTTTGTCTATTTCATCATGTCACACATGGACATACCCTTTATAACTACTAGTCCCAATTAGCCTTGGAGTAGACCAGTGCATAACAGAATCATAGAGAAAAACCCCAAATGTATCTAGGTTTGAAGAATAGAAGATATTATCGTCTTAGAATTACTCATGACTGAATCCATGAAGTAATCTCTAAGCGTGGGTTGGTCCAATACTTAAATCTCTATTAAGCACTCATGAGTGTTAGCGCAATCTTCTATGCTATGTCCAATCAATATAGACAATCCACTAATACTCACGACAGTCTTGAATCACTACTTTCTTCCAAGAGTATGACCGACTGTGGACGTTTGAGTAAATTAATACTCGGGAAGTGGGTTCCAAACATGCAAAAGTGAGAACACAGTGATAGGCTGATTGAAATGACCGAAATCCATCATATATTAAGATCACCACTTAATAATCACCAAATCAAATTAAGACTTATACTGTTTAAAGTTCTCGGGTTTTAAAACAAACCAAACTAAGAGTGTTTAAGCCAATTCATTTGCAAATCTAATGCCTCTAGACTTTGTCTGACTATCAGACTTGGTCAATGACATTGGCTTAGGAATGGATCGACAAGATTATATTTCGATATGACATATTGACTATGACGTCTTCACATTTGACTCACTATCAAATCTGTTGGTACTTACTGAGTATGTGTAATGTGAGCTTGTATGACTTGGGATCCATACTTGAGGTAAGTTCACCCAAAGTCACAAGAAACTTTATGAGGACCATCAATGATTGAATTTCAACAAAGATGTCACTAATGAATCTCTTTCAGCCACATTGTCTTCTTTGCAATTTAACCAACCGCAACATACTCTAAGTATGAAAAATCCACTATGGTGTAATACGTGGTACTCTTCCAAGCTAAAACTTCAGAAAAGCACGAATTCTGACTGCGAATGGAATTGCCTTGATTAGCATGGAACTTAGCATCAATGTAACTCTTACAATGATCTCTCCTATACTATCAAGATCATCTCTTGTGTCCTCCAAGGACACTTAAGAATGTTCTTGATCTTGATTCATTGATTCTTTCCAAATTGATCTAATCAAACTTGTCATACTCAAGGCATACGAGTCATTAGATCTAGTACATGTCATGGCATTTATGATCGATCCCATAGCAGAAGCATGTGGGACACGACTCATTTGATTTAGCTCAATAGTAGAACTAGAACAATAGCATTCTTCGATGTCATGCCAGCCTAAACTCCTTTTTGAGTTCTGCATATCGAGTTTCCTCAACATTCCATGTACTTTGGCTTAATCCATTGAATCACTTTGATCTATCTCCATAGATCCTTATTATGTACGTGTTTTGTATCTCCCATGTATATCATAGTGAAACGATTCTCATACCAAGCCAAGCTTTTACACTTGCTAAGTTAGAATATAGTTTCTTATGAATCGTACATTATCTATGTACAATACACGGACGACTAAAGTGCTCCCACTAGCACTGACATATATATGGCTTATCTGTGTTTCTCGAAATTCAAACTCCTTGAACTTTTCTCAATGAAACAAAGATTCCAATTGCTCCCACTAGCTTTGATATATATATATATATATATATATATATATATATATATATATATATATATATATATATATATATATATATATATGGCTTATCTTTATTTCTCGAAATTCAAACTCCTTGAACTTTCTCATTGAAATAATGATCCCACTTGTGAGATGCTTATTTCGGTCCATAAATGAACTTATTAAGCTTACCATCCTTCAAAACCTATCTTGGTTTAATTATGTGTTTGTTCATATCCATGATTGTCTCTGCTTGAAGATCCACTTGCACCCAAGGGTTAACGTCAAGTGCTAGGTTTACCAAATTACAACATACATGGATTGAATCTCACTTTCCATTTCCTCCTTCTATGTTGAAGCCTTTAGGGCCTACCATAGCTTCCAATAGTTGGTACACTCTGATTGCTATCTACCAGTGACTCAAATACCTTAGTAATATAAACTCTTATATAATTAGGTGCATGACGTCTTCTATCAGATCTATAAGGAAAAATGGAAATATGTCAGTTTCCTTAATAGCTCTTTCAATTCCAAATTGAAGGCTATGTCCAGCTTTAGGCTCTTTTTTGGTCGAATCTTGAATCTTATCAAGATCAATGTGGTTCCCAGTAGACCTTTTGGAAATCAACTCCCTCTCTTGGAAGACTACCCTTTGAGCAACATACACTTTGTTCTCAGAAGGTTGTTAAACAATTATCCAAAATGCTTGATGGGCTCTCCAACGAGATAACACATCTTTAATCAAAGTCCTAGATTATCGAGTGCTTCACGACAAGCGTAAGCCTCATAATCGTAGACTTACATATATGGCAGTGAGGATAGAATCACACTTCACATATCATAGAGTGTTTCAGGAACCTACTTAGTTGGCACAAGACCAAAGGACTTCTTGTAACACTATTCATGGTACAATCCACGAATTGTTAGCAAACACAGTGCGACTCATCTAGTGCAAAATCAATGAACGACTTGTTTCTCTATCCAACTAACACTTCCTAGTGGCAGTGTTTTGGGCGGAGATAGATCATGAAACTCTTTCATGATCACTTAGATGATCGATAAAGTTTGGACTGAGATTCTCACTATGAGTGTCTCGATGTATTGCCCAATTGATTCTTAACTTTGCTATATGAGAGCTCTGAACACCTGACAGGTTCCAGACTCACATTCATACAAAGTTGGTCTCACTATGTATTGTGGTTAATATGAACAGTCCATTAGTGTGAACTAATTCCAACAGATACTCACATCACCCAGTGACGCATTCATCATCAATCTTGGTAAACAAGATTTGCATTTATCATAAGACTCGATGCCAAATGATATCCAAAATCCGATCCAACTAGATATTTGGTAATGCATTTTGCATTTATGTATCCAAGACTATGATTCCACATATACATTTCACCCAAACATTTGGATGTATTTGACTCAGTACTTATTATGGTCAATCTGAACGATCCATTAGTTGAACTAACATCAACAGATATTCACAATAATACACTTTATTCAAATCTTCGAATCAATTTTGAACTATTGCTAATATACTAGCTTCATAGATTTCATGACTTTCCTTTAACATGTTAGAATGCTCCATATTTAAATAAGTCAGAACTATCTCATGAATCATATTATAAACAATTTCAATTATAATACCATAGACTAAATATTTTGAAAAGATTTGTCTTTTGATTCTATGAATGTAGCAAGGACTTGGCATTCATGATCAAATTATCTTTGTGACAACCCGAAATATTCATTCGGTAAAACCCTAGAGTCAATCATTTCAAATTATAAGTCAAGTTCACTTTTATTTGTTTTTAGAAAATTTAAAGTTCATTTGATTATTTTAGTAATTAATCTTTAAACGAACGGGTGAAAGAAAATGTTGTCTTGGGTCTTGAAATTTCAAAACCGCAAGTATCACGTAGTTAAGAAATTCACGGCCAAACTTTTATGTTTGGGCCAAAAATTTCTCCAAAACCGTAAACTCATGACTTAAGCATGAGTTTACTCCCCAAAGTGCCTTATTTCTTTCTTGCAATCTCAAGAGTAAACTCCAAAACTCTCTCAAGTATCATCCAAGTTTTTATTCAATAACTTCAATCTAGTAAGTGTTTCTAGCCCTTTCAAGTTAGTATACCACTTAATCTAGTGATTATACATCTTTTCATCCATCTATTTATGTGTTTTGACTAGATTTCCAAAACACCAAGAACACACACTAGTGTTATTGGGCCCTTAGCACCTTTTCGAGCTTCTAACTTGTAAGTGATTCTATCCTAGAGTCTTACAAGCTTTGTTACACAATATTACATCAAGGAAATGTCCCAAGAACACCAAGAACAAGGTGTTCACGGTTTTGGGAGGCTCCTAAAACCGTAAACACCAAGTAAGGTGCCAAAGGGTGCCTTAGGGTGCCTAGATGCTTCATAATGCCTTAGGGACTTGTCTAAATCCTTCCTTGATGAGTTTAGCACACAAAAAGCACAAGAATCACTCATTTATATGTGTTTACGGTTTGGGGATCTCCCAAAACCGTAAACACCCAAAAGAGTGTATAAATGTTGCATACTCCTTCCTTTTTTTTCCTAGAATCTAACCTAGGCTATTACCTTGAAGTGTTTAGGACTTGTAAACATCATAAAACCATGTTCCATAAGAGTTTACGGTAGTAAAATCATGGAGAAATGGTCAATGGACCGTAAACTCCATTTAGGAGTGTATTGATGCCACAAAACACTTCCTAAGGCTTAAACATGAAGTAGGAATGCTTGGATTGACTTAGAAGGCTTCAAAAAACAAATGGTCACAAAGAGGGTGAGCTTACGACCGTAAACCCTCTTGGTTATGACCACAAAACCGTAAACTCCCTCATGGAGTTTTCCTTGAACCCCAAACACACTAGCCTTTCCCTACAATACTTAGATACAATCCTTGAGACTTATAACACTTATGCAAAGTGTTTATCATGCCCTAGGATGTCTTACCTTTGTTTATTAGTTGTTTAGAGACTAATTGGGTACACATATGTGATATTATATGTTATCTAGGATCATAGAGTGTGTACAAGTCTTCACTTGACACCTAGCATCCTATTTCAGTCCGTTCATCCCAACCACTTGCTACAGGTGAGTTCATACCCCTTAATCAATGTTTTAAATTTTTTAAATGTTTTTATGGGGGGATACAAGTAGAATCATGCTAGTTATACTTCAATCACATGTGATTAATAAGCAGCATTCAAATGATTTACTACTCTTTAGCTGTTTTACCAAACAGTTTTCTTCAAATGATTTTCATAAATGTTTTATATGTTTAAAACTCCTTATTAAACTGTTCATTATACACTATATGTTTCATTTCAAACTCATTTACAATTGTGTTTCAAACAAATCTTTCTTTATACTTAAACTGTTTTATCAAAAAAAAAATACTTTCAACCTGTTTTATAGGCTGACATCAAGTCGACCTTTTTTTAGATAGTAATCATGTTCAAATGTGTTATAAAACTTATTTTATGCTTTTATATTGTCAATTGCATGCCTATGTGTATAGTTATATAAGAAATGTTTGAAGGACTTAGGAAGGCTAGCCGCTTTATTTCCCTTTCCCCGTTGGGATGTGGTCTGGTAAGGTATCGGGTATCCGTCCGAAGGTCGTTTAAATATTAGTTATGTACCATGTGTACATATATAGTCATAAAGGTTCTTCCAGTCAGTTCCATACCCTTGGGTAGCAAGGGTATACTTCCATGTTCATACGTACCAGTTATATTACTAGTAAGCTACCATATGCGTAGTTTAGGAAGATACTAATACGTTTACTAGAATGCGGAATCATACCACGAGTTAGTTCATTCATGAGTCTATACATGCTAGATAGAGAGAGAACACACATTACAGCTAGCACACACAATACATTACTATACATGCTAGATAGAGAGAGAACACACGATACAGCTGGCACACGAAGAACATTACAATACACTACTATACTATTACATGATTATGCTTACATGAGTACGTTTACATAGATACGTTTACATGAGTGCATTTACATATACGATAATAGGACAGACATAACTAGGTGCTATAGCATGGAACGATTTCAGGATCTAACTATACCAATGAATTGCAACGCATTGTGATAGTTATATTGGGTATACATGATCATAGTAATGTGGATGTTCACGGATTGCAAATATGTAGGGGTCGTGTATGGGTCCCAAAATCTCTTTGACAGGGGAGCGTCTAGCCTGGGATCTAGCCATCACATTATGCCTTATCCCTCAAATAAGGAAATATTAGTACAAAAGTAGTCACTTATTACAAATACTACAGTACTTACGAGATTACAATACGTTCAAGGTAGTTAGTACGGTTGTAGTTATTTGATACTACACCATAGTACTATTTCATTTTCCCATTACATTCACTTTGTGAACATTCACACGATGCACGGTAATGTTGAAGCTATATTTTGAATAATGATAGTCGGATTTGGGAAAATACACACTCTTACAAGAGACACACACACAGATACTAGATGCCTTGGTAGAAGGATACTTTTAGTAGGAAACATATGGTTTTCTTGGATGTTCAAAACGTTTTCATACTTACAGTTCATATATATACAAATACTTACAGTTCATATACATACAAATACTTACATTTCATATACATACAAATTAAGACACTAAAATACTTATGATCTCACCAGCTTTAATGTCACACCCCCGAAGCAGACGGCGGAAACGTCCGGGGGCTGTTGTGACTCAATTGAATACCATCACAATGAATATACATGAAACATAACATCATTCCTTACCATCATTTGAATATTACAACTGATAGTGTTTACATGCATTACATTGTCTCAAAATATTACATGCCCAAAAATAAATTGTTCATTGTTAATTAAACAACAGCAAAACATCATAGAGTACAATTCTTTCTTCACTTTATCTGTTACCTGAGAATACAAGTATTTTGAAAAACGTCAACATATGAAATGTTGGTGAGTTCATAAGTAATGTTTGAAATCCAATGTTTTGTATTGTTTGAAAACCACCAGAAAATCCGATATTTTCTGAAAAGAACTTAGTATAAAAAGTGTGAGGATCCACAAGTATGCTTGTTTGTTTCTATAAATGTAAGAATACGATTTGTAAAACTCGGTATGTAGTTCAAAAGTGTATTAATTGAAAGCCCTAGGAAAACCCGACGTTTTCCTATCACTTTACTTTAATTAGTTTATGTGTTGTTATTTCGTTACGACAGGTGTATTCGTTGAGCTCCGGAGACGTTGGATAAACAGTGGGTTGTGAATTGTTGTAACGTACGTTAATGAAAACGACCAGTTGACAACCGTACAAACGATCCCTTAGGCGTCGCTCGCACTTATTCACATAACCCAACCCCCCGGACTCATGTAGCCCCACGACCAAGAGGAAAAAGAAGGTGCGAAGCCCCCGGTAATTCCCTACGTCGTTCAAGGCTATAGTGAATGCGAAGGGCCCTTAGCCCAACTCATATTGGAGAAATCTCGACTTCGCTAGCAGTACCGAAGGACCCTTGGGGACCAGCAGCACGTTTGCCATTGAAAGCCCTTTTACGCTATGTTGGATCATGTAAGACCCAACAACTCGTAAGGTTGATGTCTTCGGGCCTAAAGATCAGGTCATTGGGCTAGCTAGGCCCAACAAGCAAGATTTTACACTTTTGGGCCCAAAGATGGTGTATCGACGTCTATGCACTCTCACGTGTGTATTGAATTCCCAAATTTTCCGTGTATGAATCGAGTTGTCGTCGTGTTAGTAGTTTCGGATTTGTTATTGATTCGAGACCGAATCAATTCGTTTGATAACGATTTTTGGTGTTGTTGTGTATTGTAATTCGTTGGTAGTCGCAGTGTCAATATTTGATCACAACGGATGTATTGAATTAACATTGAAATTTTTCTGTTTACAGCCCCTCTTTACTTTGTAAATTTACTTTTTCAACCCTTTGAATAAATTAATTTCCGGTTTAGTCCTTAAACCATTTTTCTTGGCATTCTAACACCAAAACTTATTGAAATTGATATTTTTCAGCACATTTTTAGTTGAAAACAGTTTTAGTCCCTCAAAATACAGTTTTCTCGGCTGTAACCTCTCTTTTTCGCAATTTTTACACTTTTGGCCCAAATTGGAAAATTTTTGCAACTTTGGTCCTTTTTAATTATGAAAAGCATTTTTAACCTTTGAAAAGGACTTAGAACACTAATAGTCCACTGTTTTACAGAAAAACACAGTTTCAGCCCCTCAAATTGGAAAATTTCGCATATTGGGCCCTATTGGGCCGAAAATGTCATTTTTAGCCCATTAAGCTTGAAATTTATATTTTTAATCCTCCAAAAGGGTATATTTCCAGAAAATACATTATTGAAACTGTTTTGACTCATCTCACCCATCAGAATTCATAATATGTCATTTTGGGCCCTTTAACTTTATATTTTTAACATTTTGTGTCCAATAATGAGTTTTTAGCCCAAATAAGATGTTATTAAGCCACTTAGCTATTTTTCTTGGAATAATTTGTATGTAGAAATATAATTGATGCTAGTATCATTTAACATAAAGTATATCTCGATTTTTAGGGGCTTATGACTAGATCCAACATCATAATCACACAAAAACACACATATAAGCATAGAAATCATACAAGGCATACACACAATGATAGATCTACACATTTGCTTGTATTCCCCCCCCCCCCCCCACAAAACTTATAAAAACCGAAAATAAGGGGGTATGATGCTCACCTTGGGTGTGGTTTCGGTTTTGGAGAGGATTGGAAGAAGTTTGAGGTGATTTTCGGCCCTAGCACACTATGATGAAGATCTCGGCCTTGAGGTGATTCTAGGATGCAAGATCATGATTTTTGCATGGATTAGGAAGAGATTTTTGATAAAACAAAGAATCTAGATCATAGATCCAAGCATAATCTTACCTTAGATGAAGAATTGGTGGAAATATCCCCTTGAAAACCTTCTAAGTTTCGAGATCTTGATGAAGAGTGGAGGGAGTTTTTCTTGAGAGAGAGTTGTGAGAGAATTGTGTTTGTGTGTAATCGGCCGAGAGTGAGAGAGGGAGAGAAGAAGAGAGTGATTTGCATGGAGAAATGAGACTTGAATGGATGTTTTAGGTGTAAAGACTTGGATATCCCCCATACAAAAGTGAGGTGGCATGAAGAAGTCAACCCCCCCCTCTTTTCTTCTTGGATTTGGGCCGTGGGCCGAGAATTTGGAAGGAAAAAGGGTTTTTGGGCTTTATTGCCCCTAAGCCCATATAGAAGTTAAGTTGGATGATTTTTGACCAAAATAAAATATAATATGATTTTTACACTTTGTTGGGCTAGTTTAGGTTATTCATGGTTCATAATTATTAATTTATTTCATTCTAGGCCCAATATGGCCCAAAATGTTGAAATAAATAAACGTGGGTCCAATTAGAGCCCATTTAAAGGTTCTAATCCCATGATAGTCAAATTGGAGGCTTGTTGGCCCGATGGGTCCAATAAGGAAGTCCTAGTCCAAAATGGACCTAAACAAGAACTTCTAGGGTTTCCAATTGCTTATTGACTATTAGTAGTATTTGTATGGTGTATTTGATTGAAATTTTGTTGTCATAGAGTAAGTATCATACATGCTTTTAAGTTTTTGGATTCTACATTTTACTTGAATGTAGTGATTACAAGACACAAAATTTCTAGTTGTGACATCATCCCCCCGTTAGAGGGAATTTCGTCCCGAAATTCTGTTTGAAAGCTAGATTTGAGAATACTAGAATAGGTGAGGGTACTTATGCTTCAGTTGGTCTTCGCGTTCCCATGTGAATACTGGCCCACGCTTCGCGTTCCACCGTACCTTCACGATTGGGATGCGGCTTTGCTTAGTACGCTTCACCTCCCTGTCCATGATTTCAATCGGTTCTTCCACGAACAGGAGATTCTCGTTGATTTCGATTTCGTCAAGGGGAATGACGAGTGTTTCATCTGATAGGCATTTCTTTAGATTAGAGACATGGAACACGGGGTGAACACTGCTTAGCTCTGCGGGTAGCTGCAGCTTATACGCCACTGGACCTATTCGGGCGACGATCTCGAAAGGCCCGATGTATCGTGGGTTCAGTTTTCCCCGTTTTCCGAAACGAATAACCCCTTTCCAGGGTGAGACTTTCAATAGTACTCGATCACCGGTTTGAAATTCTAAGGGCTTTCGCCGTTTATTGGCGTAGCTCTTTTGTTGGTCGCACGATGCTTGTAATCGAGCCCTGATTTGGACGATCTTTTCCGTGGTTTCGCGAATGATCTCCGGTCCCGTTAGCGACTTGTCCGACGCATGTGTTTTTGCTAGTTGAGTATCACCTACATCAGCCCAACATAACGGTGATCTACACTTACGCCCGTACAGTGCTTCGAAAGGAGCCACCTTGATGCTCGAATGATAACTATTGTTATACGAGAATTCGATTAAAGGTAGGTGGGTATCCCAAGACTTCCCAAAGTCTATCACGCATGCGCGGAGCATGTCTTCGAGCGTTTGAATGGTTCGTTCGCTTTGACCATCCGTTTGCGGATGATAAGCGGTGCTCATGTCGAGATGAGTTCCCATTGCCTTATGGAGTGATTGCCAAAAACGTGAAGTGAACCTACTGTCCCTATCCGAGATAATAGATATTGGCACTCCATGGAGTCTCACGATTTCTCGAACGTATAAACGCGTCAACCTCTCCATTTTGTAGGATTCTTTGATTGGCAGGAAATGGGCAAATTTCGTCAGTCGGTCGATTATTACCCATATGGTGTCTAGTCCATCCGACGTCTTGGGTAGCTTGGTCACGAAATCCATAGAAATCCCCTCCCATTTCCACTCAGGAATTACCGGTTGCTGTAATAACCCTGAGGGCTTCTGGTATTCCACCTTTACCTTGGCACACGTAAGGCACTTACTAACATAGGTAGCAATTTCCGCCTTCATGTTAGGCCACCAATAGTGTTGTTTAATATCCAAATACATCTTGTCTGAACCAGGATGAATGGAGTATCGCGTCCTGTGGGCTTCCTTCATAACTACCTCCCTAAATCCTCCGATTTTAGGGACCCAAATACGGTTCATGAAGTAGTATACTCCATTCTCCTTTGCCTCTAGGTTCTTCTCCATCCCGCGCAACACTTCGCTTGTCCTGTTTTCCGCTTTCATTGCCTCCGACTGGGCTACCGCAATTTTAGTTGCTAAGTGAGATTGGATGGTTATAGAGAGAGTTTTCGTACGACGATTTGAGAGCTCCTTCCGACTTAATGTGTCGGCTACCACGTTGGCCTTGCCTGGGTGGTACTTGATCTCACACTCGTAATCGTTTAATAATTCAACCCATCTTCGTTGCCTCATGTTCAACTCTTTCTGGTTCAAGATGTGCTGGAGACTCTTGTGGTCCGTGAAGATGGTGCACTTCGTACCATACAGGTAGTGCCTCCAAATTTTCAAAGCGAAGACCACGGCTCCCAATTCCAGGTCATGGGTCGTATAATTTACTTCGTGCGTCTTTAGTTGGCGAGATGCGTAAGCTATCACCCTTCCACGCTGCATGAGAACGCAACCTAAGCCCTGATTTGACGCGTCACAGTAGACCACGAAATCTTTCGTTCCCTCCGGTAGCGATAGTACCGGGGCGCTAAAGAGAGCTTGTTTCAGGGTTCAGAATGCGGTTTCTTGTTTGTCCGTCCATTTGAATGGTACGCCCTTTTGTGTAAGCGAGGTAAGTGGCTTGGCGATCTTAGAGAAGTTTTGAATGAATCTTTTATAGTAGCCTGCTAGACCCAAGAACTGACGGATTTCCGTAGGTGTTGTCGGGATTGCCCATCCTTCAACAACTTTGACCTTAGAAGGATCCACATGGATTCCATCTTGGCTGACTACATGACCTAGGAAGTTCACACTCCGGAGCCAGAACTCACACTTGGAGAGTTTGGCGTATAGCTTTTCCGATCGCAGAGTTTCTAGGACTTGTCGGAGATGTTGGCCATGCTCTTCTTTGCTTCGAGAATAGACGAGGATGTCATCGATGAAAACAATGACAAAGTTGTCGAGGAATGGTCGACAGATTCGATTCATTAGGTCCATAAATGCTGCAGGGGCATTTGTCAGACCGAAGGGAATTACGACAAATTCGTAATGTCCGTAGCGAGTTCGGAAAGCGGTTTTTGGAATATCCTCTTCCCGGACTTTGAGTTGATGGTATCCGGACCGTAGATCTATTTTAGAAAAATAACTAGCTCCTTGGAGCTGGTCAAATAGATCATCGATTCGCGGAAGTGGGTAGCGATTTTTAACAGTGAGTTTATTTAACTCTTTGTAATCGATGCACATTCTAAAAGATCCGTCCTTCTTTTTGACAAAAAGGACTGGAGCTCCCCATGGCGAGTAACTAGGGCGGATGAATCCCTTGTCCAAGAGTTCACTGAGTTGGCTGGACAATTCCTGCATTTCAGCAGGAGCTAGCCGATAGGGTGATTTAGCGAGAGGAGTTGCTCCTGGAACGAGGTCAATTCGAAACTCCACTTGTCTCTCCGGGGGTACTCCTGGAAGATCTTCAGGAAACACGTCTGGGAACTCACATGCTACGGGAATGTCTTGAACGTTAACCTCTTCCTTGGTCTTATCAACTATGTGAGCCAGGAACGCCAAGTTGTTCTTTCATAGATGTTTTTGTGCCTTGATGCACGAGATGAGGCGAAGGTTCATGCTAGGTTTGTCTCCGTAAATTACTAGGGTTTCGTGATTGGGAAGGTGAAGGCGAACGGCCTTCTCGTGACACATAATTTTAGCATGGTGGGGGCTTAACCAGTCCATGCCAATAATCACATCGAAACTCCTAATTGATACAGGCATCAAGTCTATTTGAAAGACGTGTTGATTGAGGGTTAGGGTACATCCGATGTAGATTTCCCTGGTAGATTCGATTTTCCCATTGGCCATTTCCACCGTAAAGGTTTCATTTAGCTTCTGGGTTGGTTGTTTTAATAAATGTTTAAACTTATTGCTTACGAAACTTCGCTCCGCTCCGGTGTCAAATAGGATGCATGCATAAGTGTGATTTAGGAGAAACGTACCGGTCACAACTGCAGGGTCCTGAACCGCCTCTCCTTGACCCATGGTCAGCATCCTTCCTGTTCCTCCGTTCCCGGGATTGTTGTTGTTAGGGCAGTCTCGGCGGAAGTGCCCAGTCCTCCCACACCCGAAGCAGGTGTGGCTAGGCCCTGCATTATTGCCGCCGGTATTGATGTTGTTGTTGTTGCGATGGTTGTTGTTGTTGTTTCCCTGATTTTGGTTCTGGGGAGGGTAAGTCCTGCAGTACCTTGCAGTGTGTCCCCTTCGATTGCAACTGGTGCACTGAAACTCCTTGTATTCTCCATGGTGATGGAAACCGCACTTGTTGCACTTGGGAAGATTACCGGAATAAGGTTTTGAAGCATTTGAAGTAGCTGAGGCTGGAGCATGTGGTGTGGCTGGAACCGGTGCAGTGGCAGCATTAACCGCCACTGTCTGCTGCTTTTTAGAGGTTTCGGGGCCCTGACGTCCCTTCCTCTTGTTGTTCTTCCCTTTCTTGCCATCACCTTCCTTTTTTCCCTCAATCTCCGCTGGCTTCTCACCCTTTTTGGTGTTATGGTCATACAACTTCTTCGCCAATCTCTTCGCACTGTCGAATGTTTCCGGGTTTGCAGCTATCATGTTTCCTTGGATTGGTGATGTTAGTCCCCAGATGAATCGCTCAATCTTCTTTCCTTCCGAGGTGATCATACCCGGGCACAACAGGGATAGTTCGCTAAATCTCGATATGTAGGCATCGATATTCGCATTCTGCACAGTGAGGTTCCACAGTTCCTGCTCCATTTTCTGTATCTCGTCGCGCGGACAGTATTCAGCCATCAACATTTCCTTCATCTTCGACCATGGCATGGAGTTGGCTACCGGGAGTGTCATGGCTTCCACATGTCCATTCCACCAGGTGAGCGCTTGATCGACAAAAGTGCAGGCCGCGAACTTCACTTTCATCTGCTCAGGACAATCGCATATCTCGAATACCGATTCCACCTTCTCAATCCATCGCTTCAGGGTGATCACTCCTCCAGTGTCGTTAAAAGTTTGTGGTTTGGCGTTCGTGAAGTCCTTGTAGGTACATGTTTTGGTAGGTCCTTGATTCATCCCGTTGTTCGAACTCCCTGCCCCTTGCCTGTTGCCTCCTCCGTTATTCCCTTGGTGGAGTTGTGCCATAGCTGCGGTGACCGCAGCAGACACGGCTGCCTGGAATGCAGTGGAGTCAACTTCGGGTGGGGTTGGTCCAGGGTTTCCGCGAGTAGGTCGGCGAGGCATCTTTCTGTCATGAAACGGAAAGATGTTGAGTGTTTGGGGTTTCTGGAAGGTTGTAACCCTACTGACTAGGTGCAATGTACGTACTAAAACATTCCTATCATCCAACATACAATCATAGATTTCTCAACACATAGCAATTTGTAATATTATAACAAGGCACGTAAAAGTTTACTAATATTATCCGCATTTGATATATGAAAAATTTGCTTGTAAGAGCATACATGAGTGACACTAGTTTGACAGCATAATGGCTCTATGAGTATTGTAGTCACTTAAACATAGAGTCGGAGGTACATAGTATAGTTCCTAACGACCTACTAAGATAAATCTATCCCTAACCATGACGATCTGCGTCCGGAGGTGGTGCCGAGGATGTGGATGCTCCCTGAACACGAGCCACCATTCGTTCTGCGTCCTGAAGTCGAGACTCCCACCTTACCTGCCTCATGTGAAACTCCCGAAGGACGTCACGTGTCTCCTGTTCCGCACGCTCGACCCTAGTCCACAGCTGGAGTACCTGATCAGCAGTGCCCTGAGCAAGATCGCCGGTGTTCCGTAAGCATCTTACCATGACCGGTAGGGCTCGGTCGGCCGGTCCTTCGTCCCTCAGGCCAAAGAACTCGCGTGACATGCCAAACGGGGGTCGTTGTCCCTGTTGTCTGCTCCATCTCCACAGATCAATACCCCAGGGAGGGGTAGGACCAGTGGGGCCCACACGGTAAGCAGGCACCCTGATCGGGTAAGGGGGATTGATGACTTCGGACTCTGCGTCCGAATCACCCCCTTCACTGTCATCGGGTTCCTCTTCGAAGTTCTCTTCGTCCTCTTCGGGTTCGGAAGGCTCGCCTTCGTCTCCAGCCTCCGGTTCCCCGTCGGATTCCACTTCGGGGTCTTCCTCAGGCTCTTCCTCTATCCATCCGTTATTCCCCTGATTAGGGAAATAAGGGTCTCCAGGGTGATGAAAACCAGCCGTGTTGTCTGCACGAGTATGTAAATATGCTAACATTATTCCTAGGATGCTACAACTATTGTACAGACTAAGCAAGCGTTCTATTTTTGGTGATAAAGGGGTATAGTTTTAGGTTCCCTAGCTATCCCGATCTCATCAGAACGTGTGTTAGTTATACTTTGGAGAGAATGTAGTTGATCAGGCTACATCCATTCCTTTGTACCACTAAGAACAGTCCTGAATTAACCGAGATACTAGCATTATTTTGTTTGGTTCGACGTTATGCTCCTTATCCCTAATGCAAGCAAAGGTGTTTTATCATTGTATTTTACTTGTTTTATTCAGAGTTATGTTAGTCCCTCTTTTGGTTTATAGTTGCATATCAATGTATGGTTCACTATAAACAATGCTCTGATACCAACCTGTCACACCCCCGAACCAGACGGCGGAAACGTCCGGGGGCTGTTGTGACTCAATTGAATACCATCACAATGAATATACATGAAACATAACATCATTCATCACCAACATTTGAATATTACAACTGATAGTGTTTACATCCATTACATTGTCTCAAAATATTACATGCCCAAAAATAAATTGTTCATTGTTAATTAAACAACAGCAAAACATCATAGAGTACAATTTTTTCTTCACTTTATCTGTTACCTGAGAATACAAGTATTTTGAAAAACGTCAACATATGAAATGTTGGTGAGTTCATAAGTAATGTTTGAAATCCAATGTTTTGTATTGTTTGAAAACCACCAGAAAATCCGATATTTTCTGAAAAGAACTTAGTATAAAAAGTGTGAAGATCCACAAGTATGCTTGTTTGTTTCTATAAATGTAAGAATACGATTTGTAAAACTCGGTATGTAGTTCAAAAGTGTATTAATTGAAAACCCTAGGAAAACCCGACATTTTCCTATCACTTTACTTTAATTAGTTTATGTGTTGTTATTTCGTTACGACAGGTGTATTCGTTGAGCTCCGGAGACGTTGGATAAACAGTGGGTTGTGAATTGTTGTAACGTATGTTAATGAAAACGACCAGTTGACAACCGTACAAACGATCCCTTAGGCGTCGCTCGCACTTATTCACATAACCCAACCCCCCGGACTCATGTAGCCCCACGACCGAGAGGAAAAAGAAGGTGCGAAGCCCCCGGTAATTCCCTACGTCGTTCAAGGCTATAGTGAATGCGAAGGGCCCTTAGCCCAACTCACATTGGAGAAATCTCGACTTCGCTAGCAGTACCGAAGGACCCTTGGGGACCAGCAGCACGTTTGCCATTGAAAGCCCTTTTACGCTGTGTTGGATCATGTAAGACCCAACAACTCGTAAGGTTGATGTCTTCGGGCCTAAAGATCAGGTCATTGGGCTAGCTAGGCCCAACAAGCAAGATTTTACACTTTTGGGCCCAAAGATGGTGTATCGACGTCTATGCACTCTCACGTGTGTATTGAATTCCCAAATTTTCCGTGTATGAATCGAGTTGTCGTCGTGTTAGTAGTTTCGGATTTGTTATTGATTCGAGACCGAATCAATTCGTTTGATAACGATTTTTGGTGTTGTTGTGTACTGTAATTCGTCGGTAGTCGCAGTGTCAATATTTGATCACAACGGATGTATTGAATTAACATTGAAATTTTTCTGTTTACAGCCCCTCTTTACTTTGTAAATTTACTTTTTCAACCCTTTGAATAAATTAATTTCCGGTTTAGTCCTTAAACCATTTTTCTTGGCATTCTAACACCAAAACTTATTGAAATTGATATTTTTCAGCACATTTTTAGTTGAAAACAGTTTTAGTCCCTCAAAATACAGTTTTCTCGGCTGTAACCTCTCTTTTTCGCAATTTTTACACTTTTGGCCCAAATTGGAAAAATTTTGCAACTTTGGTCCTTTTTAATTATGAAAAGCATTTTTAACCTTTGAAAAGGACTTAGAACACTAATAGTCCACTGTTTTACAGAAAAACACAGTTTCAGCCCCTCAAATTGGAAAATTTCGCATATTGGGCCCTATTGGGCCGAAAATGTCATTTTTAGCCCATTAAGCTTGAAATTTATATTTTTAATCCTCCAAAAGGGTATATTTCCAGAAAATACATTATTGAAACTGTTTTGACTCATCTCACCCATCAGAATTCGTAATATGTCATTTTGGGCCCTTTAACTTTATATTTTTAACATTTTGTGTCCAAAAATGAGTTTTTAGCCCAAAGAAGATGTTATTAAGCCACTTAGCTATTTTTCTTGGAATACTTTGTATGTAGAAATATAATTGATGCTAGTATCATTTAACATAAAGTATATCTCGATTTTTAGGGGCTTATGACTAGATCCAACATCATAATCATACAAAAACACACATATAAGCATAGAAATCATACAAGGCATACACACAATGATAGATCTACACATTTGCTTGTATTCCCCTCCCCCCCCCCCCCCACAAAACTTATAAAAACCGAAAATAAGGGGGTATGAAGCTCACCTTGGGTGTGGTTTCGGTTTTGGAGAGGATTGGAAGAAGTTTGAGGTGATTTTCGGCCCTAGCACACTATGATGAAGATCTCGGCCTTGAGGTGATTCTAGGATGCAAGATCATGTTTTTTGCATGGATTAGGAAGAGATTTTTGATAAAACAAAGAATCTAGATCATAGATCCAAGCATAATCTTACCTTAGATGAAGAATTGGTGGAAATATCCCCTTGAAAACCTTCTAAGTTTCGAGATCTTGATGAAGAGTGGAGGGAGTTTTTCTTGAGAGAGACTTGTGAGAGAATTGTGTTTGTGTGTGTAATCGGCCGAGAGTGAGAGAGGGAGAGAAGAAGAGAGTGATTTGCATGGAGAAATGAGACTTGCATGGATGTTTGAGGTGTAAAGACTTGGATATCCCCCATACAAAAGTGAGGTGGCATGAAGAAGTCAACCCCCCCCCCTCTTTTCTTCTTGGGTTTGGGCCGTGGGCCGAGAATTTGGAAGGAAAAAGGGTTTTTGGGCTTTATTGCCCCTAAGCCCATATAGAAGTTAAGTTGGATGATTTTTGACCAAAAAAAAAATATAATATGATTTTTACACTTTGTTGGGCTAGTTTAGGTTATTCATGGTTCATAATTATTAATTTATTTCATTCTAGGCCCAATATGGCCCAAAATGTTGAAATAAATAAACGTTGGTCCAATTAGAGCCCATTTAAAGGTTCTAATCCCATGATAGTCAAATTGGAGGCTTATTGGCCCAATGGGTCCAATAAGGAAGTCCTAGTCCAAAATGGACCTAAATAAGAACTTCTAGGGTTTCCAATTGCTTATTGACTATTAGTAGTATTTGTATGGTGTATTTGATTGAAATTTTGTTGTCATAGAGTAAGTATCATACATGCTTTTAAGTTTTTGGATTCTATATTTTACTTGAATGTAGTGATTACAAGACACAAAATTTCTAGTTGTGACATTTAAAACTGATACTCTCTTTCAAAATAACTTGTATCCTCAGGTCAATAGTAGATAGGTACTGATGCAAGGTTTAGAGAAGATGGTGCTCGTTCAAGAATCATCTTTCATTTTGATTTATACTTTAGTGTTTATCATAATTTGACAGAACACACTTGTACTAAAATTATATTATTAATGCAATGGATGATGTTGTTGCTTGTTTACTACTTTTCATTGTTGTGATACTGTACATAATGTCCTCCGCCCCAATACGTTTCCGCCGTTCATGGTATTGGGGTGTGACAGATTGGTATCAGAGCATTGTTTATAGTGAATTAAGTATATCAACCCATAAAAGATATAAAGACTATAAATACAATGGGATTAAAATACTATGGACAAGAGTTTATACTTTAAGTAGTAAAATATTTAATTAAGTATATGTGCCTGCATTCATACTAAAATCAGTGTCACTAGGACAGTACAAAAGAATTACGATTGTTGGGCAACACAGGTGGACTTAGAGACATATAGTCAAAACTGGGAAGATATAGCCTGATCAACTATATTATCCAAGGGTTGACTAGCATGTGCCTAAGTGTAGTTGTGTGGTTGCAACAAGTCCAAAATCTTACCAACAATACCACAATGAGAACAATAGAACATAAACCTAAAATACTATAGGGGTATTTGGTGTTACTATAAGTACTTCATACTTGAGAACTAAACGGGATCTTCATTACTAAGTTGATAGTTGCTAAGTGGATACACTAAGGCTATATGTAACTAGGATGTTATAAACTTAGAATCTGTGAAAATTTTGCTTTACTCCTATTCTTCGTAAATTTGGAGTTAAGGTCACTTATTCGAAGGCCTATCCTGTTTCGATTACATATAATTGGTATGCACTTCACAAATAGTGATGTAACTAATGAAGATTTTCTAAATAATTATCTATATAGTTCGTCTAATAAATATTTTCTTACCCCAATTCTCGCGTAGATAACATGGTTGGACTCCATCCCCACGGCAATCCGTACCTTCCGAATGAAGTCATTGCTTGATGGTTTGGAGAAGAACCAGAGAATGATCATCCGATCCCTTTGAATGATCACCATGGTGAAGACCTTTCGGATGATGCTAACTCCGAACCCGAGCTTTAGAACCTACCCCAGGCAGCTCCCGTTCTAAATCCTAACCCTCGTCCGGCTTTTCATGGCCCGACGCCTCAGTGGGTGGAATGCTTGGAAACATGGAGCCAAGGACAAGATCAGCCCATGCCATTTAATGGTGACCAAAGCTTTTATGACCTGAGCAATGGGGGCTCAGCAGCCAGAATCTTGCCAATCCTGGTCCGCAGAGTGGCTCGAAATGAGATTCAAGGCAGGACAGACCTACATCAGATCACAGAAGTCATCGCCAATGCGAGAATGCATACCCTCCACACCATTCGTCTGGAAGATGCTCGTGAGAGATCTGAGAGAGACCATGAAACCCTGCTGCAAGCACTGGCTGAATCATGAGCTGAAGTCATAGAACTCCGAGTACGCCAGAGGGTGTACGAAAGACACCTGCTTGATGTGGAACGCCAACTGGCTGAACTGAGAGTTCACCAGAGGGATGACCGTCGCCAATAGTAGATGCCTTACTTTATTTTCCTAGTTAAAAGGAATCGTTTTCTGTCTATGCCCGATGTGGCATTTTCTATGAAACTATCTTGTACTGTAAGTACTTTAGTTAGGCCTCTATGCTGTCAAGGATTATCTACTCAGGATATGATGTAAGACCTGTTACAAGGTCATTTTTCCCGAACTTTTACGTCATGAATATCAAAGATATTGACAATCGGCTAACTTATGTGTCATTCTTTACTCAAATACTCTCATCATACTTTCATTGGAGTCTATCTGAAACATGCTTTAGCCAAGATATTGGACTATAGTAATTTAACTCCGGAGACATTTCCAAGTCTCTTTTAGTGGTTGGATCATGTTATTCACCAACCAACGATACCTCGGCTTGAACGAAAAATGTCTTGAGACCATTCTACGAACTTATTTCCACTCATTACGAGGACTGCATCATAGGGATGTAGGTCAAACCTTCGCGAACATACTTCCAATCCGTACTAGGACTGCATCATAGGGATGTAGGTCAAACTTTCGAGAACATACTCTTACTCTTTGCTTGAGCAATCAAAGTGCATCTAGGATCGACCAAAATCGCTCACAAAATCCTTATCTTTCGTGTTAACAGAATCATGTCGTCATCCGGAAACAATCAGCCGAACAACGAAACCCCTGCCTTTCCTATGGACGCCGCTACCTTCCAAGCCGCAGTTACAGCTGCCGTGGTGGCTGCCGTGTGTAACGCCCGTAGATCAGGGCTAGTCGATTTAGAGACGATAAGCATCAAAATGACTTTTTGATGGAAGATTATTTAGAAGGATTAATCTTAACCAAGTTGTAGTATATGTCACAAGGTTTCCGTGCATATAAAGAACGCCAAAATCCGAGTTATAACGAAGAAGTTATGACCTGTCGAAGTTTCGCGACAGAACTGACACGACCTAGCGCGACCCAGCGCGACGTAAATAGTGAATTTAAGGTAGATAGATATCTATCCTTAGTAATCTAAACGAGAGTCGAAGATTTCTTCGATATTAGTCCAACGAGAAAAAGACAGACGAAAACGGAGTTCAGATGAAGGAGTTATGAATTTCGAACGAAGTTTTCTTGTCCCGGCCTACTAAAAATACTATATAAGTAATATACTTATAATATATTAAAAATCAATTCAAAATTAGCCAATGGAGTCTAAACGAGAGTTGTAGATCATAATCTCACCTTCGCGGCGATATAAAGAACGTCGAAAACGGAGTTCGTATGCGAAAGTTATGAATTTCTGAAGTTCGGGGCGCGAAACCCCAAAACTGTCAGAGACCACGACGTGGCAAGCAGTGCCACGACGTGGCAAGTGTCCTGACACCTCCGGGAGGCCCCTAGATGCAACTTGGGATGACGCATGCAGTGACGACCAAGCCCACGACGTGGAACAAGGTTGCCACGACGTGGCAAGGGCCAGCCGTTTAGGGTTGCTATTTTCTCTCTTCTCTCTCCCGTTTTGCATCGATTTGCGTGCCAGAAATACCCCGAAGCCCCGGTATTATTCTCTAGCCCCGAGGCAAGTCCCGAGATCCCGAAGATCCCAAGAAGTGCGGTTCCCGAGCCGAAGCTCTGCCCGCGAGAAGTTCGATTTTTAAAGAGATCTTCCAGATCTGCTGAGGATTACTACTTCTGCAAGTCGTAGTGTTGTCCGATCATCTTCTGATCAAGTGAGTGTATACTACCTTTCATAAACACGATAATAATACAAGTATGGTTTGAGTGTATTAAGTATATTGTGATTTATATGTGTGAGTGTGTGGTTACTTTCTTCTAACACATAAGTATGAAGTATTTGCTATGAAATATGTGCTATGTGTTTATATATTGTTGTTTAATTGAGGTATTAGTGGAATGGATGAACTAGATAGATTTTTAATGAGTTAAACTATATATGTATTTTATATCTACAAATATGTTGGGTAGGACATGGGTAGATGAGATCCGTGAGTAGGGATCAGATCAAGAGGTTAGTTTAGATCCGTGAGCAGGGATCAGATCAAGAGGTTAGTTTAGATCCGTGAGCAGGGATCAGATCAAGAGGTTAGTTTAGATCCGTGAGTAGGGATCAGATCGAGAGGTCAGTTTAGATCCATGAGTAGGGATCAGATTAAGAGGTTAGTTTTAGATCCGTGAGTATGGATCAGGTAAAAAGATAAACTTGCTATTAGTCCGGGAGTATGGATTAAGACTAAGTTAATTGTCCCTAGTCCGGGAGTATGGATTGGGCACAGTTATAGATCCGGGAGTATGGATCAGATATGGATTAAGATTAAGTTAATTGTCCCTAGTCCGGGAGTATGGATTGGGCACAGTTATAGATCCGGGAGTATGGATCAGATATGGATTAAGATTAAGTTAATTGTCCCTAGTCCGGGAGTATGGATTGGTCACAATTATAGATCCGGAAGTATGGATCAGATCAGGATTAAGGTATAGTTAATTGTCCCTATTCCGGGAGTATGGATTAGGTGCAATTATTGATCCGGGAGTATGGATCAGATCAGGAGGTTAGTTTTAGATCCATGAGTATGGATCAAGTAGTTTTAGATCCGTGAGTATGGATCAGGTGAAGAGGATAGTTTTAGATCCATGAGTAGGGATCAGATAAAGAGGAAAAAATATTTGATGCGAGAGTTTAGATCGTGTCATTGTGAGGATCGATGGGGTAGGTTAAAGAGTTGCCTCTATATGGTGAAATTGTGCAAGTTTGAATGTTTTATATTTATAAATATATGATATAACATTGTGGGATGAAAACCCTATATGCTCACCAGGCTCCCAAGCCTGACCCACTCAGTTTTCTTTGTATCACAGGTATTAAATACGAAGACATATTTCACAGAGAGATTTAAAGGAGATATAAATCAATTGTGTAATTAAATGTAAGTTCTGCTTATGCTTATATGTCTGTATCTGAACATGACATCCCGAGGTTTTATTATTGAATAAAATACATTCTTTTTGAGAAATGTTTTGATAAGTTATTATCATATCTTGTTTTGGGAACAAATTCCGCAACCGTATCTTTAAAAGATTACTCTGATTTTATAAAACAAAGCATAAGTAAAAATCGGTCTTTTCTGGCCGTGAAAATGGGGATGTCACACCGTGACAACTGTCCTTGCAAACCGTAACGCTATCAACGCAAGCAATACCGACGATGGGGTTGAAAATCCCAATCGTAGTATCAATCCAGTAAGCCAACAAACGATAACAGTCACAGACTCGCGAAGCCATAACTCAGAATTCAAGAAACGGAAGCGCCAAGCCCAAAAAGGGACGCAAGCAATATAAGGGAACGCTTCCGAAGTGTAGCAGGTGTAACTATCATCATAATGGAGCCTGCCGGGTATTGCAATGTATCAATTGCAACAGACTGGGACACATTGCCCGTTTCTGTGGAATCACCGCCACTAGAGCCAGCCAGGGTTGCTATTATTGTGGTGAGTTTGGGCACTATAAAAGAAATTGCCCGAAATGGGAGATCAAGGAAAGAACCCGCGTCCCCATAACTCCTACTCGACACTTCACTTCCACCACCAATATTGGTGTTGTCCAGATATGTCACCAACGTAGTGAAATTGGACACCTCTAGAAGGATTGCCCGATAGCAAAGAACTCTGGCGCAGATGGGAAGATTCTCAGGATCACAACTGCAGGAGAACCTACTCCGGACCCACGTAAAAGTAATTAAGGCGTTTTGTTGTAACAAACTTATAAACCATCCAAAACTAGTGCAACTAGAGTCTTATCTTTTGCGAGATCCCGTCGGTATAGGGATGCTCGTGCTGCGTATACTTGTCTTTTGTAGTATACCTTGTTCGCAGCAATAGTCTTGTAGTAAGTCTAAAGTACTGTAACTCTGTTGATGGTTGCACGGTTGTGTTTTATCTGTAACGCCTTATGTTCAAATCTAATGTCTTTAAGTTTCCTAGTGATTCCGACATTTCCATACGATTAGATTCAATTTGATCCGCACAATACCAGCTTCATACGTACATCTCTTTCTTCGAGGTCGCCTTTCCAGCGAAGCCGTCATATCAAAACACCAAAGTACTCATGCATGGAGTACCTCATAGTTCTTTTCCTTTTCGAAGAAATCCCCGAAGTACCACTCGTACAGTATGTCAAGTTCAATCCAAAGATCCATACATTTGATCTATTGCTGAAGAATGTATACATAGGGGTGATATATAATCAAGGTTCTACAGGTTTAGAATTGATGATTCCACTTTAACTTCTTTTCCTCATAGGGATAAGAGCTTAAAGAAGAATCAGTTATTCGACTACCTTTTCAATCTTAATTATATACGACTCGTATACACGATACTGCGATTGGTGAACCATGTATGACTTATAAATGTGAACTTCAGGACGGAGACAGCCCAAGACTACGAGTAATCGCATCATCATGCGAACAAACTTAGAACCCAGCACGACTTCTGTAAATAGATCGCTCTATGGTCTAACGCCCATGGAGATACAAGAACCGTCCGGACAGTTTAAAGGCTACTCAGCACTAGAATAAAAAGACCAAGCTTCTCATCCTAGAAAACTTCGGTCTTATTCGTCAAGAAGATAGACAGATTGCTTCGTAAGTCCCCCCTCTTCAGAGAACTCGTCAAGATTTCCATTAGAAATTGTTATCTCTGCCTCGCATAGGTGAATTGGTTGAGCAAACGCAAGGAACGAAATACCTTTCAGAAATGGACCGAGATCCGAATACAAGCAGTTTCGAGTGTTAGGGAAGGATGTCCCGAAGACTACCTTCCAAACACGATGCGGACACTTCAAGTCCGTGGTAATACCGCTCGGATAGGACCAATACGCCCGTAGTATTCATAAGTTTAATGAATAGGGTACGCCATTCTTACTTGGATCAGTTCGTCATTCTCTTGGTAATGACTTACTTATCTACCCTCGTAGTAAGAAGGAACTCATGGAAACATTACCCTCAGAGAAACTTTTCATGAAGTTCTCTAAACACGAGTTTTGGAATTGGAGAGTCAAATTCCTAAGACACACTATTAGTGATGTGGAAATTCTTGAGTACTCTGTCAATTTATCAAAACCGTTGAGAACTTGTTGGCACCGAAGACACCGACAGAAATTCGCCAAATTCTAGGGCTTGCAAACCTACTATTGTGGTCCATTCAGAACTCCTCGTGAATTACGGAAACCCTTACGACTTTGACCCAGCAGAGGGTGGCCCTTGACTAGGAAGATAAGCAAGAAACCTTGAAATTCAATGTGAGAGACCAATTTCTTTAGGAAACCTCACTCTGGGAATGGCTTAATACGCTTCGTAACGTGTGGAAAGCTAAATCCAAGATAGTCAGGACCCCCGAGATTCTTACCGGAATCGGTCCTGTACCTCATAGACTAGACCTACTCTGCAGGCTTAGTAACGTACATTCTACCCTTCACATCTTGAACTTGTAAAAAGTATTGATCTGACGAGACTCTTGAAATCTCACTCGAAGAGATCGAGTCCCACAAGAGCCTCACCTACGTGGAAGAACTGTAGTGACCATGGACCGAGAGGTCATGCAAACGATTCATAGTTGTTTTCCCTTTAAGTGAAGGTTCGCTGTGATGCCAACCAGGGACCCGAATTCACTTGGGAGCGCGAGAATTGATCAATTAGGAAGTATCCCCACTTCTTGGCTTGATAATTCATGCCTACTTCCTTACCTAAATTCTAATTTCGGGACGAAATTCCTTCTAACAGGGGGATGATGTGACAACCCGAAATCTTCATTCAGTAAAACCCTAGAGTCAATCATTTCAAATTATAAGTCAAGTTCACTTTTATTTGTTTTTAGAAAATTTAAAGTTCGTTTGATTATTTTAATAATTAATCTTTAAATGAACGGGTGAAAGGAAATGTCGTCTTGGGTCTTGAAATTTCAAAACCGCAAGTATCACATAGTTAATAAATTCACGGCCAAACTTTTATGTTTGGGCCAAAAATTTCTCCAAAACCGTAAACTCATGCCTTAAGCATGATTTTACACCCCAAAGTGCCTCATTTCTTTCTTGCAATCTCAAGAGTAAACTCCAAAACTCTCTCAAGTATCATCCAAGTTTTTATTCAATATCTTCAATCTAGTAAGTGTTTCTAGCCCTTTCAAGTTAGTATACCACTTAATCTAGTGATTGTACATCTTTTCATCCATCCATTTATGTGTTTTGACTAGATTTCCAAAACACCAAGAACACACACTAGTGTTCTTGGGCCCTTAGCACCTTTTCGAGCTTCTAACTTGTAAGTGCTTCTATCCTAGGGTCTTACAAGCTTTGTTACACATTATTACATCAAGGAAATGTCCCAAGAACACCAAGAACAAGGTGTTCACGGTTTTGGGAGGCTCCCAAAACCGTAAACACCAAGTAAGGTGCCAAAGGGTGCCTTAGGGTGCCTAGATGTTTCACAATGCCTTAGGGACTTGTCTAGATCCTTCCTTGATGAGTTTAGCACAAAAAAAGCACAAGAATCACTCATTTATATGTGTTCACAGTTTGGGGATCTCCCAAAACCGTAAACACCCAAAAGAGTGTATAAATGTCCCATACTCCTTCCTTTTGCCTAGAATCTAACCTAGGCTATTACCTTGAAGTGTTTAGGACTTGAAAGCATCATAAAACCATGTTCCATAAGATTTTACGGTAGTAAACGCATGGAGAAATGGTCCATGGATCGTAAACTCCATTTAAAAGTGTATTGATGCCACAAAACACTTCCTAAGGCTTAAACATGAAGTAGGAATGCTTGGATTGACTTAGAAGGATTCAAACAACAAATGGTCACAGAGAGGGTGAGCTTACGACTATAAACCCAAGGGTTTACGACCATAAACCCTCTTGGTTATGACCACAAAACCGTAAACTCCCTCATGGGGTTTTCCTTGAACCCCAAACACATTAGCCTTTCCCTACAACACTTAGATGCAATCCTTGAGACTTATAACACTTATGCAAAGTGTTTATCATGCCCTAGGATGTCTTACCTTTGTTTATTAGTTGTTTAGAGACTAATTGGGTACACATATGTGATATTATATGTTATCTAGATCATAGAGTGTGTACAAGTCTTCACTTGACACCTAGCATCCTATTTTAGTCCGTTCATCCCAACCACTTGCTACAGTTGAGTTCATACCCCTTAATCAATGTTTTAAATGTTTTTATGGGGGGATACAGGTAGAATCATGCTAGTTATTATATCAATCACATGTGATTAATAAGCAGCATTCAAATGATTTACTACTCATTAGCTGTTTTACCAAACAGTTTTCTTCAAATGATTTTCATAAATGTTTTATATGTTTAAAACTCCTTATTAAATTGTTCATTATACACTGTATGTTTCATTTCAAACTCATTTACAATTGTGTTTCAAACAAATCTTTCTTTATACTTAAACTGTTTTATCAAACAAATACTTTCAACCCGTTTTATAGGCTGACATCAAGTCGACCTTTCCTTAGATAGTAATCATGTTCAAAGGTGTTAGGAAACTTATTTTATGCTTTTATATTGTCAATTGCATGCCTATGTATGTATAGTTATATAAGAAATATTTAAAGGACTTAGGAAGGCTAGCCGCTTTATTTCCTTTTCCCCGTTGGGATGTGGTCTGGTAAGGTACCGGGTATCCGTCCGAAGGTCGTTTAAATATTAGTTATGTATCATGTGTACATATATAGTCATAAAGGTTCTTCCAGTCAGTTCAATACCCTTGGGTAGCAAGGGTATACATCCATGTTCATACGTACCAGTTATATTACTAGTAAGCTACCATATGGGTAGTTTAGGAAGATACTAATACGTTTACTAGAATGCGGAATCATACCACGAGTCAATTCATTCATGAGTCTATACATGCTAGATAGAGAGAGAACACACATTACAGCTAGCACACACAGTATGTTACTATACATGCTAGATAGAGAGAGAACACACGTTACAGCTGGCACACACAGAACGTTACAGTACACTACTATACTATTACATGAGTACGTTTACATAGATACGTTTACATATACGATAATAGGACAGACATAACTAGGTGCTATAACATGGAACGATTTCAGGATCTAACTATACCAATGAATCGCAACGCATTGTGATAGTTATATTAGGTATACGTGATCATAGTAATGTGGATGTTCACGGCTTGCAAATATGCAGGGGTCGTGTATGGGTCCCAAAATCTCTTTGACAGGGGAGCGTCTAGCCTGGGATCTAGCCATCACATTATGCCTTATCCCTCAAATAAGGCAATATTAGTACAAATACTACAATACTTACGAGATTACAATAGGTTCAAGGTAGTTAGTACGGTTGTGGTTATTTGATACTACACCATAGTACTATTTCATTTTCCCATTACATTCACTTCGTGAACATTCACACAATGCACGGTAATGTTGAAGCTATATTTTGAATAATGATAGTCGGATTTGGGAAAATACACACTCTTACAAGAGACACACACACAGATACTAGATGCCTTGGTAGAAGTATACTTTCAGTAGGAAACATATGGTTTTCTAGGATGTTCAAAACGTTTTCATACTTACAGTTCATATACATACAAATACTTATAGTTCATATACATACAAATACTTACATTTCATATACATACAAATACTTACATACAAATTAAGACACTAAAATAATTATGATCTCACCAGCTTTAAAGTTGATACTCTCTTTCAAAATACCTTGTATCCTTAGGTCAACAGTAGACAGGTACTGATGTAAGAAGATGGTGCTCGTTCAAGACTCATCTTTCATTTTAATTTATACTTTAGTGTTTATCATAATTTGACAGAACACACTTGTATTAAAATTATATTATTAATGCAATGGATGATGTTGTTGCTTGTTTACTACTTTTCATTTTTTTTGATACTGTACATGATATCCTCCGCCCCAGAACGTTTCCGCCGTTCATGGTTTTGGGGTGTGACAATCTTCTCCATGTTTTAGTCTTCTTACTTCATTTTAGCAACTGCACATTCTTGCAAATGTCAGTTCGTAATCCTTAGTAAAATACTCAAGGTTTAGAAGTAATGTTTTGATGGTATTATAAATCCATATATTTGATTGAATACCAAACATGGAATAACTATTTATCTTTTGATCCAATGGAAAGTAGCACGGTTTCGTGATCCATGATCAACTTTAACTTCTCCATGTTTCAGTGCTTTCACCTCAAATATACATTTGGGCAATTTTGCTTTCGTAGTCCTTTTCTTGTTATGGAAACGGGCAGCTATTAGAACATGTCTTAGAATAAGCCTTTCTTTGTCCTAGGTATTAGGGCCTAGACTAGGTATACTAATCGCCTTTTAAACCATGGGCAATTAGCTTTCTTCTCCTTGACACTTCTATTCATGATAGTAAAATATGGGAGTGTTTTGAAGTATGAGTTTCTAGGATTGGCCATGCTAGTTCCAAAAGGAAACCTCAACATGCTAAACAACTCCTTAATGGAAATTCCAAGTTGTTCATATCAAAATAAGAATGAACTGATCATATGTACATGTTAGCTAGTCGACTAACCATAGTCAACTACTAACTCAAGGAAATTCCATTTTTACTTCAATGTGTCAATTTACAACGTACATTTGATAATTGCTCTTTCTAATAATGTTTGAAGTAACCTAGGAAGAGCTTTAACAAAGGCATGATCTTTCCTTTCATTTAAGAGAAATATTCCCAAACTACAAAATTGATAGGATTGATCATCCTCATAGCTAATCCTTTCAAAGGTTTTATAGCAGTAGATTTTAGTGGATAAGGTTTTCAACATCATTCAATAAAATTCCATTATAGTTTGTTTTACTTATCCTTAGAAAATAATCACCCTAAATTATTTTAGAAGGCTAGGATCCATATTTGGCTCCATGATGTGTAAAGGGATGTCGTAAACACACCATAAAGTTATTTAGGTAGTCAAAGCCCTTTGCCAATTTCGATCACCATGATATTCCTAGATCTTTGAGATTCATTGACTATCATGTAACAACCCGAAGTTGTTCATCGCCGAAAAACCCATTCTACCCGTATAACTCGTCGGAGATTGAAATGTCCCGATATCGTTTTTGCGTTTAGTTAACTAAAATTATATGATTATTATCATTCAATGAGGGTCCAAATCATTTAGGAACTCATGAATTTAACCCAAAACATTTATTTCATAAGTTTTAGAAATATCCTCGTCGAGTGACGGAAACTCAATCGGGTGCGACCTAAAGCTTCGTTTAAGGCCGGTATCGGGTAGAATTCCACCGTGTCCAAGTTTTGGGAACTATATAAACGTGTTTAACCTTTCATTTGAAGCTTTTTCCTTCTCTCTCTACTCTCTCTCTAACCTCTATCCTAAATCCAAAGATTAAGAGTCCAAAACTCAATTTTAAGGCCTCAAATCCTTAAGGTACCTTCCTAGCCTTAATCTATAGCATATTTGGCTTCCAAATTCGACATTTAATCATGAAATGGGACAACATATATGAGTTTACGGCCCAGGAGGCTGCCTAGGCCGTAAACACCAATTTGAAGGGTTTTAAGCCCTTAAACTCCTTCCTAAACTCATTTGGACTTTAGATATGGCTAAGGGACTTCAAGATATGGACTTAGAACATTTAAAACTTTGATTTTGAGTCATTTGAAGGAGTTTACGGCCAAGGCATAAGCTTGGGCCGTAAACTCATGTATATGGGGTTTTTCATGCCCTTAAACCCTTCCAAATCACTAGTATGACTTAGATATGAATTATAGAATATTGATTCTAGCATTTGGACACTTGAAACATGAAATTTGAGGAGTTTAGGTGATTTTACGGCCAAGGCATGTGCTTGGGCCGTAAACTCCCCAAAACATGGCATAAATTCAATTCTAAGGTGTTAGAAAGTCATCCAACACCACCAAAAGCCTTGGAATAAATCAAAGGACCAACCAAAAATAGTTTAAGGACCTTAAACACATTAATTGAGGGATTTCTATGAGTTTACGGCCAAGACTTGTTCATAGGCCGTAAACTCCTTGATTCATGGTGTTAGAATGCTAACTAAACACCCCTAAAGCCTTTAGATGAATTTTAGAAGCCCTTCCATGCAAGTTTTAGGCCTTAAAACACTTTGTATCACTCTATAGAAGAGTTTACGGCCATGAGGGGGTCTCATGGGCCGTAAACTCCATAAACCCCTCAAATGTCACATACAAACTCAAGTTAGGCCTTGGAATAATTCTATTAATCACATGTGATTTGTTTTGGAACCATTTAACACCATTTTCATGGAAAAATAGGAGTTTACGGCCATGAGGCCATGCTAGGCCGTAAACTCCCATAAGAGGGTCTATTTGATGCTTTGAAATCATTCCAAGTCCTTAAACCAAGTCTAGAAAATTATCCCCTAAGTGTTTGAAGTCATTTAGCACCATAAACCACCCCCACCATGAGTTTACGGCCGTAAACTCATGGGGAATGGGTGTTTTAGACCAAAAACTCTTCTATTAGTTTACTCATGGGGGGTAAACTCAAGTCCCAAGTCCCTAATGTCATTTCACGTCCTTAAACGCCACCCGAGTCCCTCCAAACACTTGTATCGGAGTGTTTTCGCGACTTGAAGCAAGTGTCCCTAACATATAAATAAACTAAATCCTAATTAGATACAAATGTGTATCTTTACATTATAATTAGGAACCTCGTGTATTTACAAGCCCCGGATCAACTCTTAGCGTCCAAATCGACACATTTCTCGTCCGGTGAGTTCATACCCCTACACCCTTTTCCGTGTTTTTCAATGTTTTCAGGGGGGAATACAAGCAAATTATAACTATTTTCAAATTATAACATTGATATGTTTCAAATAATATCTAGCAAACTTATAAACTCTTTTACTCCTTATGTATTATGTTGAGCATAAGGAATGATTTATCGATTACAACTAAATGGATTTTAGTTAAGAAAATAATCAAACTAATCAAATTATTATGGGAATAATTTGGGGTTCTATGTTTCTCTTTATATCATGTACTGATATTTGTATTAAGTTATTAGATAAACTATGTCTGATTCAGTTTATCTCCGTATCATTCGAATGTTTTGCCAGATAGTTTCATTGTATGTATCTATTTTCACTGTATCATGTCTCGAAATCTTTGTATGTTTGGTATCGTATTGGAACCCTGTGAATAGTTAATACTAGCTTGTGAGATAGTCACTACCCTTTAGGGATGATCAAGTAAATCCTCTCCGGAAGTGTAACCTGAGTCTCCTGGAGGGAGAGCGAGGAATTTGTGAATAGATCTATTCGGGACTGACAATCCCACACCTTAACTGCTAGCTACAGTTAGGCGGGCACGCCTGGGGTGACAAATTCTGTATATCGTCCGACGTCTGACTAACGTCAAGGAGGTCTCGTTGTCGTATCAACATGGTTACCCGACTCACAATACGTATTAATATAAACTTATTCACAGCTAGGATTTGTTTAGAATCTATATCTTGTTCGGGATGATAATCCCATGGTCTTGTATTTATATCTCGTTCGGGATGGTAATCCCATGGTTTTAAATCTATATCTTGTACGGGATGAAAATCCCATGATCTTGTGTCTATATCTCGTTCGGGATGGTAATCCCATGGTTTTGAAACTAACTCTTATACGGGATGATAATCCCATGATTTTATCAATCTATCTTATATCTATTTTCGGGATAGTGATCCTATGGTCTTTATCGAACTATCTTATAACTGGTTCGGGATGTTAGTCCCGAGGTTTTCAAAATACTTTCTATCTACAGTTCGTCTAAATTATAGTTTTGTATATTAAACTATACTCTGTGTTATTAATAAATTTTTCATTTAGGAAAATATGGGATTTTCCTGGGGTTAACTTATAACGTGTAACAGAACTGTAACAAAAGATAACTTAACTACTTTACATAAGAAAATATGGGATTTTCTTGGATATCAAACCTTTTCGGAAAACTAAAGGAAACCGATACTTTTTCATAAAACAAAACCGCTTATGAACTCACCAGGTTTATGCTGATTTTCAAACTGCTTGTATTCTCAGGTCCAAGTTAGACAGGTACTCGGCGATATCTTTTGGTGAAGACGGAGTGCTCCGAAGACTCGTCTCATTTTGTTCATATGATATATGTATAACTTTTGTACAATTTACTTTTGAACCAAATGTAAACTTTCAAATATATGTAATGTAATGGTTGTTTACTGTGATTACTATGTACATTGGATTTGATACACAACATGGAGTCAACCCCGGGAATGTTTCCGCCTGTGGTTTTCGGGGTGTGACATATCAATGGCATGTTAATCTCGGATTATGTTCATCTTAAATTCAATGACGGGGTCACCGCGGATCACTGAACAGATAGTGAATCGACCATAAAAAATCGCGTGGTCCCCAGCTCAATTTACGCTTGAGATTCGCGAGTTCCACATCATTCTCTACATATACTCTCAAATTGACGTGTCGGTTAACCACGCGAGCTCCATCAACAAGTTATAAAGAGAATGTGCAACTTTTATGGATAACATAAGATTCACATTAAATAGATTGAGAATTAACCTTGTAAAATCGCATGGTCCCCGGCTCAAGTTACGCTTGAGATTCGCAAGTTCCATATCATTCTCGACTATATTCTAGATTGATTTGTCGGTTAACCACACAAGCTCCACCAACAAAATATAAAGAGAATGTGCAATTTTCATGGATAATATAAACTCACATTCTATTAATAAAACAGGATTTTGTTTTAAACTTGTATTTAGAATACTTTTAGATTGACCATTATCACTATCAAACTCTTTCGATAACTCCATTCTCAAAATGCAATAGGGCGGCGACAGTGGTAAGCGCGAAGCATATTAAAAACCGACCTCATTAGGAATCGAAGAGACCTCCGTAAACCCCTACATTAGAATGGGTGAGCCTTGTCACGGTAAGACTGACCATGTCAATATTTAAACATGCGAGGGTGCATGTTTTAACTTTCTTATACATATAATAATCACAATTCTAATATATAAGGGGTAAATTTAAAACTCTTTAAATTTAGTTGTCTATTATTAATTCTAATTAATTGCGAGGACGCAAGCTAACAATTAATAAATCACGAGGGGGCAATATTCAAATTTATAAATCTCTATTACAAATAATATTAAAATATTTAAAACGATTAAATAATAATAAATATTCAAATTTAAAATATGATTAAATAATATTTATCCATAAATATTCAAATTTAAATAAACACATTTAAATAATATTTAATTTTTCCAGAGTTAATCCAATTAGGTATTTATCCATGCAAGATAAAGCTTGAATTCGAAAAATAAGCAAGATTAAAAATTGTATAATCCTGATCTACTGAGTTCACGTCGTGAGCTACTGGTTCACGTTGTGAACCCAGATTAGGGTTTCATCACATTATGAATTTTCCAATTAAACTTTCATCATTCAGTTCCAAAACAATATTTTCAGAAAACATGGATGTAGGGTGAAGGTAACCATAAACCAATGGCTCTGATACCACTGTTGGGTTTTCTACGCATCAAATACACTCTAAAACTAGGCAGCGGAAAAATCGAAACAACGATATACCTAAGTGTACATGCATCCTATGGATCTATGGCTTCATGCTAATTACATTAACCCTAGAAAACTAAAACATAAGTAAGAAAACATACCTCTTATGTAGCCCTTGATATCCATGCTTAAGATCTTAAACCTCCATGAAGTTGCTTGGATGAAAGGACCCAAACCAGAATCCCTCTAATGGTATCACACCCAATGACACCAAAGAGTGGAATAAAAATAACTAGGAGAAGGTTCAATTTCACAAACCCAAAGGGGTTAGAAATCGCCCCTAAAAGGGGGAGGAAGAAAGGTTGGCAAAACTTCAAGCCAAGGTGCAAGGAGGAATGAAATCCCTAAGGCCCTATTTATAGCCTTCGATGCCTCCTAGGGTTTAGTACTCCTTCCCATATGGGATGGAGGCCTAACCACGAAATTTCACTCCTTTCCCATGTGGGATGGATTGATTTTCATCCAACCCTAATTCCATAAGGGTTCTGGAACATTCCTGATTAACTAACTATCGATTAATGAACATTCAACCCTTTAATTAATTAAACTGTTAATTAATTCCCAAAATATATTTCCAGTTAGTTTCTAATTAGTTATTAACCATAATAATTAATAAACTAATTTCTCCTTTATTTATTCTACTCAATTTGGGTCTTGAGGGCAACCCAAAAGGACCCTACTATTATTAAAAATATTACCAATAGTTAATGACCTTTGACATTATCCCAGCATGAGCAACATGAGGAGCACTTGCGAGAGGTGTTGGACACCGTGAGGAGGGAGAGGCTTTACACGAAGTTCTCATAGTGCAAGTTCTGGTTGTGCGAAGTGCAGTTTCCGGGGCACCTTGTCAACCAGAATGGTATTCTGGTCGATCCTGCCAAAGTGGAGGCCGTGATGAGATGTGAGGTTTAGAGGTCTCCATCTGAGATTCGGAACTTCCTTAGACTAACTGGATACTATCGGAGATTTATTCAGGATTTCTCTAAGATAGCAGTACCCCTGACCCGATTGACGAAGAAGACTGTTGTTTTCCATTTGGGGCCTGAGCAGCAGGCAGCGTTTGAGACTTTAAGGCAGAAGTTATGCGCGGCGCCGATTTTTACTCTGCAAGAGGGTGTCTAGGATTTCGTAGTTTATTGTGACGCGTCTATTTCAGGCTTGGGCGGCCTTGATGCAGAGGGGGCGCTTCATCGCTTATGCCTCGAGGAAGCTAAAGCCTCACGAGGTGAATAACCCGACGCATGATTTAGAGTTGGGGGTAGTGGTTTTTTCCCTCAAGATTTGGCAACACTACTTCTATGGGGTCCATTTTACTATTTACACGGATCATAAGAGTCTGAGGTATTTGATGGATCAGCCAAATCTTAACATGAGGTTGCGTCCGTGGTGAAGGACTATGATTTCGAGATCCTTTTCCACCCAGGGAAGGCCAATGTAGTGGCCGATGCTCTTAGCTGCAAGGCAGTCGCGACTCCGGTCAGGGATATCTATATGAGGATAACAGTGGTGACTCCGCATCTAGAGCGGATTCGGGAGGCCCGGTTGGAGGCTATGCAGAAGAGTGAGCGCATCGTGGGTCATATTTTCTCCTTCGATTATGATAGTCGAGATTTATTGACATTTCAGCAGAGAGTGTGGGTCCCATACTAATGCGGCATGCGGCATGCGCCAAATCCTGATGGAGGAGGGGCACAAATACAGATTTTTCATCCATCCCGGGGCAACGAATATGTATAGAGATATTCATCCTGATTACTGGTGGCCCTGCATGAAGCGGGATGTATCTTGGTATGTCGAGAGGTGCTTGACCTACAGGAAGGTCAAGGCTGAGCACCAGAGGCCTCGCGGCAAGATGCAGCCGTTAAACATCCCAATGTGGAAATGAGAGGAGATTACCATGGACTTCATCACAAATTTGCCACGGACAACACGAGGATTCGACGCGATATGGTTCATCGTGGATCGATTGACCAAGAGTGCCCATTTCATTTTGATCTAGGAGAGTAATTATGCTGAGAAGCTGGCAGATATCTATATCAGGGAGGTTGTGGCTCGGAACGGGGTGCCGGTTTCTGTGATTTCTGAAAGAGATGTGCGGTTCACTTCCAGATTCTGGAAGAAATTTCATGATGAGCTGGGTACTCGTATGCACTTCAACACGGCCTTTCACCCGCAAAATGGATGGTCAAAGCAAGCAGACCATCCAGACACTGGAGGATATGTTGCAGGCATCGTTCTGGATTTTGGTGGTAGTTGGGATACATACCTCCCATTGGGCGAGTTTTCATATAACAATAGCTACCACGCCAGCATCGACTGGCCTCCCTTTGATATGCTTTATGGGAGGCAGTGCATAACCCCGATATGTTGGGGTGATGTCGGTCAACGAGTCATGGGGAGTACCGAGGTGGTATTCAAGACGATCGAGATGATTTAGCAGGTCCGTAGTAGACTCTAGACGACTCAAAGTCGGCAGAAGAGCTATGCCAACAGACATCGATCTAACCTAGAGTTCCAAGTCAGGGATATGGTCCTCCTGAAGGTGTCACCTTGGAAAGGTGTCATTCTTTTCCGGAAGCGGGGCAAGTTGGGGCCCCAGATATATCGAACCCTTTAGGTTTATAGCCCGGGTGGGCAAGGTGGCGTACCGACTAGATCTTCCAGAGGAGCTCAAGCAAATCCACAATACTTTTCATGTCTCACAATTGCGGAAGTGCTTAGTTGATGATTCCGCGGTGATTCCTTTAGGGGGACATTCATGTGGATGACCACCTAAACTACATCGAGAGGCCAGTAGTAGTTCTCGACAGGAAGACGAAGGATCTGAGGAACAAAAGGGTCGAGCTGGTGAAGGTGCAATGGCAACATCGTAACGGCTCAGAATGGGCGTGGGAGGCAAATGACGAGATTAGGGAGAATTACCCGGAGCTTTTTACAGCAGCAGCAGAAGACTTTAAGGACGAAGTCTAATTCAAGTGGAGGAGATTTGTAATGCTCGAGTTGCCAGGTATCTTCTTTTGTTGCTTTCAAAAAAAATGAATGAATAATATTAATATATGGAAAGGGTCGTACATTGGGCGTATATAGTGTACGCACGGCGTACATGGTTGCGGCGCGAATCGGGGGAAGCCCCTACATACGCTGGGCGTACCCATGCGTACGTTGGCATAGTCTGGTCAGAAGCAAACCCTAAATTTTAGGGTTTGCACCCTATATAAAGGCCTTATGTCCCTCCTAACCCTCATTCTCTCAGCCTCCATCACCCTTGGAGTTTAGAATTGAACCTTAGACCTGTTGCATGTATTTTGAGCTTATTTCGTGGATTTTTGGTGTTATTTGGTGGTGTTAAAGAAGAAGGAGTTTGGAGAAGAAGCAAGGACGTGAAGAGGGCTTGTAGATCTAGAAGTTTGGCATCATTTCAGACCTATTTTAGGTATAAAGCTTAAACCTTGACCATTGCATGCTTAGATCCAGTTTTTGGGTATTTTATATTACATTTTGATCCCATATTTGAGGTTCTTTGAGTAAATGAGTTTTCAGTCCATATGAGGCTCTTGGAGGTGTTTGGAGCCATAAAAATCGGACCTTGATGGTTTAGCCTCAACCATTCAAGTGCTAGATAGAAACTAAGTGAGCTTATGGACTTAATTTGTGTCTTAATCCCCATCCATGCATACAAAAGCATAAAGTTTATAACTTTATGGTTTAGGACGTTTTTAGGGTCGTGGATCTATGTTTTGGACGTTAAGACTTAATGGAATAAGTCACAAGAAAGTTCTTAGGATGGCTAGCCAGTACGTTGGGCGTACTCCTTGGTACATTGTGCAACTGGGTCAACCTCCCGTATCTGGTCAAGGCCAGCGTACGCCAGGTGTACATGCTGAGCATGTCGCGCGTATGCATACAGTGGATCAAAAGTGGTTTTTGGGCTATAGGATATTGGGCCTGGAATTGTTGGTCCTCAAGCCCACCTATAGACTAAGGCCTCTTGGCCTAGGCCTAGGATTTTTTTATGGTATTGGGCCTTATTGGGCCTTAAAGCTTAGTTGGTTTGACTTGGACTTTTTGTTTTGAAAATTGGGCCTTAGGAGGAAGAGGCCCAATAGGGCAAAGATTAGGAAACCTTTGCCTTATGATATGAATTAGCGTTTGGACCTTGGGGCCAGGTTTAGATCCAACGACTAATTAGGAAGTTTGTTGTGCTATAGAGAGAGGAGTCTCGATTCATCACGAAGTATGATTTGACATTTACCGTTGAGGTGAATCTCCCTTCGTGAATGTTACGGGTCGAAGGCACCAAGGTCAGCCCTTTATTTATTGCAGAGTATGATGGTTGTCTGTGTGTTAATTATCATTGTTCACGTATTGCTTAATGGTCATGTGATATATGTATGTTATTATGTGGTGGTGGTAGGGGTGAAATAGACCCCGTAACCGGTTGAAATAGACCGGAGGGTAGGTCGGTCACCCAGATATGCCTGGCAAGGTAGGTCGAGCACCCAGGCACCCAGATATGCCTGGCAGGGTAGGTCGAGCACCCAAATATGCTCGACAGGGTAGGTCGGGCACCCATATATGGTGTTGTATGTGGTATGGTGGGGGAAACTCACTAAGCTTTGTGCTTATCTTTTCCGTTTGTGTTTCAAGTACTTCCAGCTCGAAGGGGAAGGGGTCGGCTTGATCACGTCACATCGCACTATGATTTTCCACAGTAGAGATTTTGGGATTTATGCTCTGATAATGTTTTTCTACGAATTGCCTTGATTATACACTATAAATATTTTGTGTTCTCATGGTTTTGGAATCAATGATGTTTTGTGTTTGGTAAACTTAAAAATGAAATTTTTAGACATATTTTCATTTTTAGACGTATTTTCAGGATGTTACAGATGACAAAGGTTGAGGTTGTGGAGGTTTTTGATCTTGTGAAGATTGAAATTATTACAATTGTTGGAATTGTGGAATTAATTTGGTGTTTGGTAAGGGTTGGTTGGTGGAAGTAATCTTATTTGAATGGTTGTTAGAATATGTTAGGATTGTAGCATGTTAATGAACTATCTGGTTGGTGATTCGTAATATGGGTATTGAGGAGTTGTGCAAAAGACGTATGAGCCAATGGGGTGAATCGAAAGTGGATGTGTTTGGGGTATGTGAAGTGTTTAGGATGTTGATCTATATTTTGAGGTTCGGCGAATAAGAAATAGTTAGTAGTTTATAAAAACGAATTTTTAGTTGTAATGTGAAAAGGTGTATAATATAGGTCAGTAAAATTGGTTATTTAAAAAATGTTTAAAAAGGTCAATCAGTCCTATGTCCGTCAATCTCTCTCCGTTGTGGTCCATAGCCAAGGCCACACCATATCATGCTTCCTGGTCACTAGGGCAGTTTTCATGTATTTCACCTCATCTAAGGATGAGTATACCCAACAGCCTTACATGTGAAACGGGTTAAAAAAATATTCCAATACCTTTTTTTAATAGGCCATTTTAATGTTTAGAGATTTAAAATACCAAAAAAAAAAATTAACGCCCAAATAAAATCAAAACAAATAGTTTGTTGGTCTACAATAATATAAGATCACTATTTTGCAAATGATTATGTTATAAGTTTTGTGAAAGCGATCAAATGCCTACACCACTCGACATTTGGTCATTTTTGTGACTAGTCCTAGTCCAATTTTTCACCACATGCAGTTTTTGTTGCAAAAATTCAACGTCTTGAATAAAATTTTGTGATTCTCGATTAGTTTTACATTTCTTCTTTTCTTTTTGATTCGTTATTGCTTGGTTTTTCATACCTCATGTAGAGAAAATTTGACCTACAAGAAATACTACAATTATTGTATTACGTTCATTCATACAAAGCTCAAGTAATATGAGAGTCCACACACACACAAACATACATATATGGTGAAAATGAAATAGAAGGATTATTTATTTGTTTGTTGACATATGCATGATGAATAATGACGATAATATTCTTCAACCTTTCTTGGGCATGGCTGCAAGCCTAGTATACATCTTAGCCATCGACTGGAATCCTCTAACATCACCCGATCGAAGAAGATTCCCTGAAATAAAAAAATCAAATATGATAGATATTGTTAGGGGTATAAAGGTAAATCCAATAAAATCAAAGAAAGAAAGTAAACCTGAATCACAATTGAGTGGGCTATCGGGTTCTGGATGGGCCATTAAAGCAATTATTGCCCTGCATACAGATTGGAGTGTCCATGCTGGACTCCAAGCATTCTTCAGAATATCCAGGCAAATCTCTCCTGTCTAATACAATACAATCATAATAAGTAAATCATTGCATTTTAAAAAAAAATAATAAAAAACATATGAAAGAGAAAATCCATACCTTAAAATGAACATTTGGGTGAAATATTTTAGTTAAAAACCTCACTTGGGGAGGCTGCAAAGGATATTGCTCAGGAACAGAAAACGCAAGCTGAAAAACTCCACCCTCATAAGGAGTTTCTGATGGTCCCTGCATAAAAAATAAAAAATAATAAAAATTATTTATTAGCGTATAAATTTTCTTCTTTTTATCATTAAAACCAAATGAAGCATTACATTTACATTCTTTTAACCATAACAGCAACATACATGTCATTCTAATGTAAGTATGTTGCTATTATGGCTAATAAATATATAGGTGTGTGTGTGCTTTTCATGAATGTTAAACATACCTTGATAAGTGCAGTCCATTTAAATATATTGGAATCATCGCAAACAAGTTGGATATCTGGATCAGCTACTTTCTCCCTTTGCACCTCCTTGTATTCCTTAAAAAGTCTTGCTCTTGATGCCTGAATATATAAAAAGGTTACATTACTTGTTACTTTTCAAAAAATAAAACTGGCTTTGAAATTTAAATAGAGCAAAACTAAATTAAATATCTCTATAACTATGTTATCAAAGTATACTATGAATTTTAGCACAAAAATAACTGATAAGAGCAGTAGAGCACCAAAACAGGAATTGAAATTATTCAGAAATAGAAATATAACTTATCCGCTTAACTACAAAAAAGCTAACCTGCATTTTCTTGTATTGTATTATTTATTCCAAACCTCTGCAAATTTACAAGGAGACACCATTAATTGCTAAAACAAAAAAGCCATCTAGAAATTCAATGAACACAAGCAAAGCATTCAATAAGATATACATTAAGTCGAAAAACTTATAAGGTCATGAAAATTTGGGAATTTTTTGGGGCAATTTAGAACCCTAGAAGAAAACCCCAAAACGGATTGCTAGAATCCAAATACCTTTTTCTTGTGTACCTGAGAGAAACGAAAGCGGGGAAAATAGGTTATTGATACGATGTGCAATGTGATCTACGTTGAAAGCCCCCCTTTTTTTTAACGAATTTGAGGTAAGACCTTTGAGATTTCACCTTTACAACATCTATACGTTCCCACCATTCAATACAGGCAAAATCATTTCACAGAAAATAGGTTTCCACCATTAAAACACGATATTAAACAACAAAATCGTTCAACAAACCTAATCCAGCAAAAATCGAAAGAAGCACACCATTTGGCAAAAAATAAGAAAACAGAGAAGAGAGATCGTGATCGTGTTCGTGTTCGAGATCAAGATTATGAGAACAGAGACGATGAGTACCTGAGATTGTCCGAGGATATGAGACGGCGAGAAGGTGATGTAACGACCTAGGACGACGGCGCCGATACGATGGGACGGTGATCTAAGATGGAGGAGATGACACGATGAAGAATATGAGACGATCAATCCATCAAGTGAAAAACAGAAGAGAGGGTTAAAGAAGAGTTATGGCAGTAAAAAGGAGTCCGAATACATAAACCTTCGAGAACATCATAGGCCAAAATGAAAAACAAACATTTTTATTTTGTGTTTTTTATATATATAAAAGTTCGTAATGGACCCACTATAAAAAATTTCTTCATGCGAGTATGTAAAAAAGATAAAATAATTTAGAAAAGCATGAAAACATATATAAAACAATAAAGATGTAAAACAAATTGTAAGCTTTATAAAAAACAAAGTAAAGTAAAGATTTGGCTAAAATAGTTAAAATAAAATAAAAATAAATAAAAACATAACCGGTGTTAGAAGGATCTTCATAGTCATAGCAATTATGTAAATGGCAAGGTTGTTTTAGGTTACATGTAAAATATGTTTTAAGTATAATCTTTCTATCTCTTCTAATAAAATAGTCGATTTTTTTTTTGCTTTTCATTTTCTAATAATTTTTTTTCTACTATCTCTTTTAATAAAATAGCCCAAATTTTTTTGCTTCTCATTTTCTAATAATTTTTTTCTACTCTCAAAAAATACACATGTAATTTTTTTTTTATTAGTTTATTAGATTTAAATAAAATTATGTTTACTAGTATCATGGCAACAAATATATAAGTTTCTTTAAATCAATATTATTAGTTCAATACACATAAATTATATCTTAAAAACTAGCAAGAAATTAACAAATCTTCTATATGTTTATTTGTTCCTTCTTTGGTCAGGACTATATATTCTCCAATTTCTACTATGGCTTTTGGAAACCAAATCAAAGATTCATTTGGATACCGCTTATTGATCAATTTTTCCTCTTTTATCAGTGGGGAAGAAGATATTGGTGATTTAATATCATCAATATTGTTTAAGTGTAATAGGATTAAATGTGTTGACCAAAAATGATCAGTTGAATATTGGACAAGTTAGGATGGTGTAGGAGTACACACTTGTTCAAGTTTTTCAAGATTCAAAGTACACTGTTATTTAGGGGCGAAGCCCCTCAACAAACTGTAACATCCAAAAATATGACCCAAAAATTTTTGTTTAAATAATACTAAAAATCATATGTTGGCTAATATATCATAAAACCATACGTCCAATATCTCAAAACATAATATAAAATGTTGTGAATAAACTGTATCAAAACTACATCATATCCAAACTAAGAATCTGAACAAACTCTTAGGACAAAATCTGAAGTTGTGGTGTGTGTGATGCCATCATCCCGAGCTCTTCTCTTTACTTGTGGAAGTACCTGAAACCAAAAGTGAAACTGTAAGCACAAAGCTTAGTGAGCTCCTCCAAACTACCACATACCATACAAACATATAAACAACTATTGGGCCCCGCCCACTGCATCGGACCGAAGTCCGGAAACTGCATCGGACCGAAGTCCGAAACTAACCAGGGCCCTGCCCTCTGCATCGGGCTGAAGTCCAGAACTAACTGCATCGGACCGAAGCCCGGAACTAACTGCATCGGACAGAAGTCTGGAACTACTGAACACAGCATAGCATACATATATCAACTAGCATAACAGCATAGACTGCATACTGAGTCGGGCCGTACCCGAAACACATAACACGCAAAACCTGTCTGAGCCACGAAGGCATCAAACATACTAACTACTGCATCAGACCGAAGTCCGGAAACTATTGTTAACTAAACGGGCCGACATTGTGGCCTTAGACCCGTTCCTACTGGAAGGAAACTCACCTCTTACGCTGGCTGGTAAATGAACTGCTTTGAAAACTATCTGCTGCTACTCTGGTATCTCCCCGAATCAAATGACTCTGAAATGGATGCAAGATCTTATTTCCCTTCTTCTCCTTTGGATCTAGCCTTCCTCTTCTCTTCCAATCTTCACTCAGAATTAAGGACGTTACAACCCTCCCCCACTTGTCTCAGACTTCGTCCTCGAAGTCTGTTGCTGCTACTGCATCTGCTAACAACTCTGGGTAGTGCTCCCTCATTTCCTCCTCTGCCTCCCACGTCCACTCAGACCTTTTCCGATGCTACCACGGCACCTTCACCAACTGAACCACCTTGTTCCTCAAGGTGTTCATCTTCCGATCCATGATCTCTATGGGTCTCTCAATATAATTCAGGCTGCTATCAACTTGAATGTCCTCCAAGGGTACTACTGCTGTCTCATCCACCAAGCACTTCCTCAACTGAGAAACATGGAAAGTGTTGTGGATTTGGATGAGCTCTACCGGAAGATCCAACCGATAAGCAACCCGACCCACCCGGGCCAAAACCCTAAAAGGACCGATGAACCTAGGGCCTAGCTTGCCTCTCTTCCGAAACTTGATAACACCCTCCCAGGGTGATACCTTCAGGAGGACCATATCGTCCACCTGGAACTCTAAGTCTGAACGCCTCCTATCGGCGTAACTCTTCTGTCGACTCTGCGTAGTCTGCAGTCTGCTACGAACCTGTTGGATCAACTTTGTCGTCTTGAGCACCACTTCGGTGCTCTCAATGACTCGCTGACCGACCTCACCCCAACAAGTCGGGGTCCTGCACTTCCTCCCATAGAGCATCTCAAAAGGAGGTCGATCAATACTCGCATAGTAACTGTTGTTATACGAAAATTTCGCTAACGGAAGATACGTATCCCAACTGCCACCGAAGTCTAGAACACATGTCCGCAGCATGTCCTCGAGAGTCTGAATCATTCTCTCGCTCTGCCCGTCTGTCTGAGGATGGAAAGCGGTGCTAAAATGGAGACGAGTACCCATCTCGTCGTGAAACCACTTTCCAGAATCTGGAAGTAAAACGGACATCTCAGTCTGACACCACTGAAACAGGCACTCCATGTCGTGCCACCACCTCTCTCACATAAATATCGGCTAGCTTCTCGGCCGATATACTCTCCTGGATCGGTATAAAATGAGCACTCTTCGTCAACCGATCCACTATAACCCATATAGAATCCACTCCATGCGTAGTCCTGTGAAGCTTAGTGATGAAATCCATGGTGATATCCTCCCATTTCCACACTGGAATGTCTAGCGGCTGCATCTTGCTGTGGGGCCTCTGGTGCTCTGCCTTGACCTTCCTGTAGGTCAGGCATCTTTCTACGTACTAGGAGACATCCCGCTTCATGCAGGGCCACCAATAGTCGGGTCGAAGATCTCTATACATCTCCGTTGCCCCTAGATGGATGGAAAATCATGACTTATGGGCCTCATCCATCAACACCTGCCGTACTCCGCCCCAGTAGGGTACCCATACCCTCCCATGAAGGGTCACAAATCCTCGGCTATCGTAGTCAAAAGAAGCTACTCGGCCCACGGTCCTCTCACACTTCTGCCTCTCCTCCTTGAGGCCCTCGGCCTGCGCCTCTTTGATTTGCTCCAATAATGGAGTAATTATCGTTATCCTCAAACAAATGCCTCTGATCGGGGCCGCTACTGCCTTGCGGCTCAGGGCGTCGGCCACTACGTTAGCCTTCCCTGGGTGATAAAGGATCTCACAGTCATAATCCTTTAATACATCTAACCATCGCCTCTGCCTCATGTTCATATTCGGCTGATCCATGAGGTACCTCAAGCTCTTGTGATCCGTGTAAATGGTACACCGGACCCCATAGAGGTAATGTCTCCAAATCTTGAGGGCAAACACCACTGCCCCCAGCTCTAAATCATGCGTAGGATAGTTAGCCTCGTGAGGCTTCAACTGTCTCGAGGCGTAAGCTATCACACAGCCTCGCTGCATCAACACTGCTCCCATACCTATGATCAAGGCATCACAGTAGACTACGAAATCCTCTACTCCCTCTGGCAGGGTAAGGATCGGTGCCTCGCACAATCTCTGCATGAGGGTCTCAAATGCTACCTGCTACTCAGGCCCCCAACGAAACGCCACCGACTTCTTGGTCAGTCGGGCGAGCGGTACTGCTATCTTGGAGAAATCCTGGATGAATCTCCTGTAATACCCTACCAAACCTAGGAAGCTTCGAATCTCGGATGGAGACTTCGGGACTTCCCACTGCATCACGGCCTCTATCTTGGACAGATCTACCAAAATACCCTTCTGGTTGACGAGGTGACCAAGGAACTGTACCTCGCGCAACCAGAACTCGCACTTGGAGAACTTCGCGAAAAGTCTCTCCCTCCTCAAAACCTCTAGCACCTCTCTCAGGTGCTCCTCATGCTGCTCCTGAGTCTTGGAATACACCAAGATATCATCTATGAATACTATTACAGACCGATCCAGCATCGGCCTGCACACACGATTCATGAGGTCCATGAACGCGGCTGGAGCGTTGGTGAGCCCAAACGGCATCACCACAAACTCATAATGACCATACCTAGTCCTGAAATCAGTCTTCTGCACATCCTCGCCTCTGACCCGCATCTGATGATATCTGGAGCGTAAATCGATCTTGGAGAACCAAGACGCTCCCTGAAGCTGATCTAACAAATCATCTATCCTTGGAAGTGGGTAACGGTTCTTCACCGTTACCTTATTCAGCTCCCGGTAATCTATACACATATGGTGCGACCCGTCCTTTTTCTTCACAAACAAAATCGGTACACCCCAGGACGAACTGCTCGGACTGATAAAACCCTTGTCTAGCAGCTCTTGCAGCTGCGTAGACAACTTCTGCATCTCTGGGGCAGCCAACCGATACGGTGCCTTGGCTATCGGAGCCGCACGAGGGATTAGATCGATCCCGAACTCGACCTGCCTCTCAGGAGGTATTCCCGGCAAATCCTATGGAAATACATCCAGGTAGTCTCGTACCACCGGAACATCATCAACTGTCCTCTTGCCCTTTTCCCGGGCATCTAAAACATAGGCAACATAACCGACGCAACCCTGCTGAAAATAGCGCCTCACTCTCGCTGCTGAACACAGCCGCTGAACACAGAATTGGTCCACGTTGTGGCCTCTCGCCTTGAATCACTAACTCTCCCCCACTGGGAGTGCGAACCCTCACTAATTGTAGCTCATAATCTATCACCGCCCCATTGGGGCTCAGCCAATCCATGCCTACTATAACCTTATTCCCTCGCAGGGGAATAGGGACCAAGTCCACCGGAAACTGCTCATCGAATAACTGTAGAGAACATCCTCTGTGTACCCTTGCAACCCTAACGGTCCTATCAGCTGCTATCTTAACCTCAAGTGGACAATCTAGCTCCACTGGAGCTCTGCTAAACCTCTTGCTAAGCGCAAGAGAGACGAATGATCGGGTAGCCCCCGAATCAAACAATATTATAGCTGAAATGTCGTTCACTGAGAACGACCCTATACAAAACATATATGTGACATCCCCTAATTTCTCGGCCAGAAAAGACCGATTTAATTTATGTTTTTTAAAAATCAAATCAGAGAAATCTTTATAAAAGATGTTGCGGAGTTGGTCCCCAAAACAAAATATGATAAAAGTTTGTCAAAACCTTTCTTTAAGAAATATATCATTTCTTTTTATATCAAAACCTCGGGATGTCATGTTCCAATACAGATCAAAAGCATAAACAAGACATTATAAGCCTTACGACAATTATTTGTAACTACTGTCCTATAATCCAAAATTCACTCATCATCATCATCCGACTATGCTCGGGGTCCTCTACCTGTAATATCGACAGTATTATTTACAGGTGTTCTCTCCTGCAATACATGTCAATGGGTTTTAGAGTACAGCAAATGAACATATAGTTCATTACACCTACAGGTTGCGAGCCTCCTAGTGTTCCATAGACTGTCTAGAATAGTCTATGGTTGTCATCTATACTCTGCTGAATGACGGGGGCCAACAATTTGGTAAGTGATTCTCTCAAATTTTCACCACTCACCCTCAACTCATGATCAATATTATTGATCATCTCCTTTATCCAACTCACCTTTCATCATACCCACTATTTCATCTACCCATGTTCTACCCAACATATTTTGTAGATAAAAAGCATATACAGTTTAAAACTTGTATAAAACATCAATTCAACAGTCACCTCAATCAAACAATTAATATATTTACACATAACATGTATTTCAAGGTAAATACTTCATATCTATGTGTAAATTGAAAGTAACTACACACTCACGTATTTTGGTGAAAATCGGGTAGCAATTCGTTTGCTAAAACGATCGTTTCTAATAAAACCGGGAGTTTTATTGAGAAACCGGGCTCTGCAAAAGTCGGGCTTCGAAACCGAAAAGATAAATTTTTCGGGCTTCTCGGGCACTTCGTGGTGTATTCCGGGCTTTACAATCGATACCGGGGCTTTGCGGGATGTTAAAATGAAAGAAATATGGAGAAAGGGGCTAAAAGTGGCAATTTCTTAAAAATATCCGAGAAGGCTCGCAGCCTTCTATTTATAGGGGGAAGCTTCTGATCGGACGGCCGAGAAGCTTCTGATCCAACGACTGAGAAGGCTCGCAGGCGAAGGCTCGCATGGCTCGCACCTGCGAGGGCTCGCTGGCGGCTTCTAAGTGGACCGCGGCTTACTGGCACACCTGCGAGGCTCGAAGCTAGGCTATGCGAGGCTCGGACACACGCGGCAGCTGGGCGAAGCTTCGGCTGGGTAGCTGGCTGCTTCGGATTGGGCCTCCTCCTCGGTCGAATCAGAAGAGGGCATGTGGCTTCGCATGACTCAGCAGCCTCGGTGACTCAGCAGCCTGATGACTCAGCAGCCAGGTGACTCAGCAGGACACGTGTCACATTCTAAGCGAGGGTGACATGGCAATTGTGACTATGCGAAATTTCTCGGTTTTCGTGCCAAAACTTCTAAAATTCATAACTTTCGCATACGAACTCCGTTTTTGACGTTCTTTATATGCACGCGTAGCTAAAATTACGATCTACAACTTTCGTTTAGACTTCGTCGGCTAATTTTGACTTTAAATTTTATATTATTATTTTTAACAGACCGGGACAGGAAATCCGTTAAAAATTCATAACTTCTTCATCCGGCGTCCATTTTCGTCAGACGTTTTACCGTTGTGCTCCTAATGATGAGACCTTCAATTATCGTTTAGGTTGTGTCGGCTAAAAATCGCTCGATCTAAAATTCGAGTTTTTAGATGTCTACTGCTACGCTGAAACTTCGAAAAATCATAACTTCCTCATACGAAGTCAGATTTGGGCGTTCTTTTTATCGAACTTCTCGGTTTGACGAATACTACAACTTTCATTTAGATTAATAAGGCTAAAAAGTAGTTTATCAAAAACTCACTTTTTACGACATTCAGCACCGTGCCGGTTTTGTCGCGAAACTTCGACATGTCATAACTTCTTCGTTATAACTCGGATTTTGGTATTCTTTATATCCCCGAAATCCTTGTTTCGACCACTACAACTTTATGTAAAGATATCGGGCTTATCTCACACTTTAATTTTGACGCGTATTTTTATTCTTAATTAATTAAGCCCTAATAATTAAGCATAAAACACATAATTCACATAATATTCACATAATTCCTTTTCATTTCTTCAAAATGAGTTACAAAGGTTAACCTAGACTATCAACTCAATATAAATGCATAGGCTAGAAACACGAGTGTTACAATATAACCATAAGAAACAATCAATAATAAATGAAGAGGTAAAGGAGAAATACATACCGTCACCACGTCAGGAGTCGCTCGCGCCTCCTCTGCTGTCAGCTGGAAAGCCCTACTCTTCGTCACTGGCATCTCAGCTCGGCCCTGACGACCATCTGTAATCCTCAAAGTAGCAGGGGCAGGTGCTGACACCTTCCCTACAGCTGCTAAACTCGAACACTGGGACTTTTTATGTCCCCTCTGATTGCACTGAAAGCAAATCAGATCTGACGCCGCAATGGCGGTGGTAGTGGCTGTACTATCTCTGCTCATATGCCCAGTTCGGCCGCACTTGTAGCAGCCGGAACTCCCTACCTTGCACACCCCGTCGTGCAATCTCCCACACTTGCCACATCGACCGTGGCTCTGCTGACTCCTGGATCTGTGATCTGAAACCTTGGGCTTTTTGCCCGAACCCCCTATACCCGAAGCCGCCTCCGACTTCCTCTTCCTCTCCATCTCAAGGTCAATCTCTCGCTCTCGAGCCCTAGCAATCATGTCATCCAGCGTTTTACAGCTGGACTGGCTCACAAACTGGCGGATATCACTCCGCAACATCTCATGATAATAGGCCTTCTTCATTTCCTCATCAGCTGCGTACTGAGGAACAAGAAGTGCCCTCTCTCTGAACTTGGCGGTAATTTCCGCCACTGTCTCTGTAGTCTGGATCAAATCGTGAAACTCCCGTGCTAACTGTTGCACCTCAATAACCGGTGCGAACTCAGAACTGAACCTGGTAGAAAAGTTTGCCCAGGTCATGGCATCCAAAGCTGCGTCATCCCCGATGGCATGACCAACCTCCTGTTGGGTTTTGAGCATTCTAACACTCCTAAGTGTACATGCAACCCTAAATACCTTGGATCTATGTTTTCTCTATTATACATACAAATAAGAACTTCCAAGGTATTATCCTAATCTAGCATACAAAACAATGAGAGTAACAAGATAGAATACATACCTCTTTGATGTAGAAAGTCGTCATGAAGCTTGAGTGCCTAGTGCCCCAAGTGTGACACCTCAAATGGATCACACAACACCAAATACACTTGGAATAACTTGAGAGAAATCCACAACTCATGAAATCGGCTAGCCCTTCTCTTGCTCACTCTAGTGGCCGATTTTGTCAAGAATAAGATCTTTATATAGTGTTACAATTAGGGTAAACCCTAATTTTCATGACTTTCCATTTCCTTGGATCCATGGGTTCAAATACACCATGGAGCATCCATGGACAATCCTATGGGTTTTAGCCCAACTTGATTATCCATGGAGCATTAGCCCACTATACAAGTATGGATGATTTACATAATCAACCCATATATTTAATTAGTCTTCTTTTGATCACTTAATTAATCCTAGATTAATTCCTGATCAATACTAATTAAATAATATTATTATTCTTATTATTAATATACTAGAACTTATAATATATTAATAACCATAAGTGTCTTATTTCTCTCATTATAGTCTATCCAAATGCATGATGCCATGCAACCCAAATGGACCATGTCGGGTCGGGTCAAGTCTTACCAATTATAGTTATGGACTTAGACATTGATCCAACAATCTCCCACTTGGATAAGTCTAAAACTATTATTGCGAATGACTTCAAGAACCGACCGACAATCGTAGCTCTCAAAAGCTTCTGTCGAACTCTGACCTTGTAGATGAACTCTGACCTTTGTCAATGACTTGTCCATTAGATAAGGGATCATATATTCCTCCATTCTAGATATCATATGGACTGAGACATAGATTATAATCATTCTCTCTGTCCATTTGTTGTTTCCCGATTTCCGATTTATGATGACTGACTAATTGAACAGATCAAATCAGTCCTGGCCCGGCCAAGCACTTCCATTTATCATCATCAAATCATCGAGGGGCCCACATATATCGCTTTTATCCCGAAGGTAAAAGGAATGGATAAACTTCGACTCATATGGCTTATTCTACTACTTGTTGAATCATACACAAAGACACGTTTTATAGCACAGAGTTACCAAATGTGTTTTCGTGCAATCAATGTACAACCAACTCATAGTAACAACTCATATCTCTAGGTTTGAAGAATATAAGATATTATCGTCTCATGATCACTCGTGATAAAATCCATGAAGTGATTCAATGAGCGCGGGTTGAATCCAATACTCAAAACTTATGAGCACTCATGAGTGTTGTAGCCAAAACAACATCTTAGATCTCTACAAGCCAACCCATGACAGTCTTGATTCATATCTACTTCCAACATATGACCGACTGTGGATGGTTTGAATAACTTAGTCATTCCGGAAGAATAACCCAGTTTATTCGGGAAGTCAAAACATGCAAAATGAAACACAAGAATAATTGAATCCAATATGGTATCAAAACCTATGAACATAAATAAAACACCTTTTATTTATCACCATATGATTACACATTATTCATTGTATACTGTTTCAGCTATCAACTTTATTCTTGAATTTAAAACAATAGTTGTCCCATGCTCCAAGCATGTACACTATGTTTTCTAAACACTAGTCATGCCATACACCAAGTATGCATACTATGTTTGTCTATGATCTTTACTTTGTGAACTAGATCCATTGAACATAACTTTAATGATTCTCTTTTCACACTCCCAAATCCTTACTGCAAATACAAGAATTCTAAATTCATGTCATTTACTGAAATCTGTTAGATTCTAAACTTATATGCATTGATCCTCTTGTAATGATTATGCACAAAGTCAGAAAGACTTGACAACAATCATTACAGAGCATTCCAAAGGAGATCAGCTCCTTGGAAACATCCTTCTTGCATTAAGTTTCCTAATCTTAAACAGATTGAAAATTCTAACTTTGAAACATTTCCAGATTCCATTTTGACTATCACTTCTGAACAAGAGTTGCCTCCTTATAGACTATGTCAATATGGTCCTTCCAGAATTATCACTATACTTCCAACTGTCCTTGAGCAACCAATCTTTGGTAAACCTTAGATTGTCCTCGATAATTGTTTAATCCTTTTAGTCATATCCAGTTGTAAACCTTTTCTCTTCTTAATGCCCCTGGCATTTGGAAAATTTTAGAAAGGATGAATATAGCACATGTAATCGATCCTATATCCGAAGCATATGGGAATCGATTCATGATATCTCACATAAAGACTAAACCAGTCTTTTGCTATAACATTTCCATTTCAATTTGCCAAGTTCTCATAATTCAGATTATGAAAAGGGATGCCGTAATCATAATCGAGTTTTAGAAGGCAAATAATGGGCTCATATACAAAATTTCCTTATTTTGAGCCATTCCAACATGAAATTCATATATATCCTTGACTAAATGATTAAAACCTCACGATCTAAGCTTATAGATTTGAGATGAAGTATAATTTCCTCTCCCTTAATTATAGCAAAACAACTTTTCCCAATTGAAACCTTTTGTTTTCTATAATTAACATTGCTAACTTGCAATACTTATCATAATTATCATGCTCCCACTAACCTGATGATTATTAGCATAACACTTATGCTCCCACTAGCTTTGACATGTACTCAGAAATCAGCTGACTTTCTTACCAAAGTTCAGATTTCTGATACTAGATTGTTTTGATAAAAATTTATCAAAATCATACACCTTCCCTTAGATAGCACACTTGTGTGTCTAAACAATTATGAAGAGGGATGCCGTAATCATAATGGTTAGACCTTTTTGCCACTTCTCACAAGTCCAGGTTAGTGTGCCGGTAAACCACACACGCTCCACTAACGACTTTGAGAATGCAAATATCACAATTTCTATCTAGCTAAAATCTACTTAGTGAAAGTGTTTCCTCACCATCATTTTCATGATACGGAGAGAAACCTTATGACACTTAGATTTAATGGTGTATGTGTTCTTATCCATGTAAATTGTCAAAACCATAGACACAAGACAAGGATAATGACAAATCCGCACTCATATGGATTGAACTCAATCTTAATTTCTTGCCACCTGGCAGCTCAAGGGCCTGCCATTGCTTCCAAGTTGTTGTGCAACTAATTGAGAACTCTAAAAACTCATATGCAAAGCCAACTTTAACTGGAATGGGCACAGAATATGTCAACACGATAGGTTATAAACCTCAAGTCGTGTGCTAGTGAAGAACTTCAGGTTTTATTCTTGATTAGTTCTTGAGACTTTCAAGACCTTTAAGACTCCCACTGTCCTCTTGACATATAACACTTTCTTGTTAGTTATTCAAGAGATAATGTGGATTCTAATCAAGACAAACACTTCACAAAATTGGCCTAAGTTGGTCTTTGTTTTATCCAAAACATCACAACTTACCAATTTCAAATGTACAAGAGTAGAAAAATTTTACTCTTACATTTGACAAGTGTTTTAAACCTTCTTTAAGACATGTCACTCAAGTTACAATCTTGGAGTATGACTCTAAGACTTGTATTGGAACGAAGTATGACTCATATTCTTGATTTAACCATTTCAACAATTCAAGTTCCTCTTCTTAGTCATAAGAATAAACTAAGATTTCCTTAGAGAACTAACTTTGATATGGTTTCTTAATCATTAAGATGATCACAAAAACTGATACTAAAGTACTCTCCCATCTTTTCAGATTTGAGAAACTTTTATCCTTATGCCTAAGTTGATTCTTCTTATTCGCTCTACCTTACATTGAAACTTTTCCAATGTCTCAGAATTATACTTTAGCCTGTAAGTATAACCATATTTACTAAGCTTTAGTAAATTATGACGAATAATCTTATCAATCTTTTGTGGTGGACTTAATGAGTGCACAAGACTATGTACTCGATCCCTTAGTCCATTACTTGACTCACACATCTGTGTGAACAAGTAGTTAGTCTTAATTTTCCAATACTTGAAAGTTCTCATTCATCATGCTATACAACTTGCATGATTCCAAGTTCCGGTCCAATTGAAACTTGGGTGATGAGAATCTTTCCTTATTTGGTAAATTTAGACATTACCACAAATGAAAGAATCAATTTCATATTTCCACTCTTGCTATTAATGGAATCATATAAGCAACAATTTTTCCTCAAATGCCATTGTAAGGATATTTTAAAATAAATAAAATCTAAAATTTTTCTTTTATTTTAAAAATTTGCGGAAAAACTTATCCTTACAATCCATATGAAAACTTGTTGTTATCTATTCCTAAGCAATATCTCATAACTCCTAAGAAATAGCTCAAGAATCCGATCTTCAAGCTACGCGATAGAAATCCATCTACGCGATCAGATTCAACATATTCTTTCTTTAAGTTTCTTTACTTTTCTTTGATTCTTAAAACATCACCATGTGACCCAGTCACATCATGTATCAAGAGTCTCATAATAGAAACTTAGCAGAGTTAGATAGTGGACTTTACCCGAAGTAGTGTCAAACTTATTGACATTAACATCCTTAGGTAAATTTGGCAGCTTCGCAACCAATGCCCCTTTCTTTGGCAATATAAACATATGGACCCTTTGATAATGGTACAAGGGACTATCACAGACTTAGCTTTTCTCTTTACCATTTGGTCAACCGAGTTGACTATGGCCGATCCCTTTCCATTGGGAAGAGAATGCTTTTCTGGATTTCCTGTGTCACTATTGTCAATGTCCATCAAGTTTTAAGGAAGTTGATCTTAACAAATAGATAAGATCATTAAGGGTCTTGTCATAGTCTGTTTCATAGGTGTCCCAAAGGAACTCACTATGTGACTTAGAAAGTGATTGAACCACCAACTTTCTCAAGACTTTGACACCCAACTCTCCCGGCTTGTCAATATGTGACTACATCTCCAAGATGTGATCACACCTAGACCTTGCCTCGCCAATAGGGCTTGAGTAACCTTGAACTTGTGGGTTAGGGAGAATAACTGAAGAAGGTGAAAGAAGTATGATTTCCAAGGGACATCATCTTCATTTAGGAAAGCTTGTTTCAAGAGATTTGGGAAGATCATAAATGTCTAAACCAGACATCTTTTGGGAGATATTCAAGATAGTTGATCTTAAGTCCTTAATATGACACCCAATATGAAATATTAAGGCTAGGACCCAACAAACTATTTTATAACTTAGAAAAGGGATGTCGTAATCCAAGCTGTAAAATATTTGAAGGTAGGTGAATGACGATTCACCAATTTCCACCAAGATAAACGAAATGTATTATTAGGTTTTAATTGGATTTGAAACTCCTAGATCTTTGAGATTCATTGAACTGTTCAATGGCATGTTTCAATCTCGAGTGTGCCTTTCAGGTTTTGTGACTGGGATGCCGAGGATCACAAAACAAGGTGTGAAGTAACCATGCAAATTACTTGGTACCCTTAAGTGTTTACCCCTCAATTGATGTGCCGGTTAACCACACACGCTCCATCGATACTATGATAAACATTAAGTTACCCTTTACCTACCTTGTTAAATACGAGTTAGTGTGCCGGTTAACCACACACGCTCCACTAACGGACTTAAACAAAGTGCAAAGTGTAATTTCATGGATTAGCACCTTATTCACATTTTCCTAAGTAACTAAGATTGGGTATTATTAAGAGTTTAGTTACTTAGTATTTATCATTAATACTTTTAATGAAGGGAGAATTCTAGTCCTGTCAAATCCGTTCGGCTAACGACCCTCCACCAATCAAGCAAGCGGTGGGTGAGAGTGGACACCCATTAAGTTGCCATTTTATAGGCAACAACCTTATACCCACCTTATAGTCCGGCTTCGTGAATGAGGCGTACTAGCGGTAAGACTGACTTTACTCTTATACATATATATTATTAACTTATAATATTATAAAGTATAAGGGTTGAATTTTAACTTTTAAAATTCTAAGGGCTAACTTGAAATTAAAGTATTCATAAGAGAAAACTTTACAAATTCCAAAACTTGAGGGCAAGTTTTGAAACTATTCAAAACTAATTAATTCCATAACTTATATGTTTAAAGTAGTTTTAATCCAAAAACTCTTCAAGTTCCATAACTTGAGGACAAGTTATGGAAGACTTTAAACTAATAAAAGAATTAATTTTCCTTTATTTTATAACTTATGGAATTAATTAAGGTTACACTTTTTTTTTAATTTATTATTTAATGAAGAGACTCTTGGTCCTCCATAACTTGAGGACAAATTATGGAGTCATAACACCATTTAATTAGAACTAGACTCTTCATTTTGTATCCTTTGCCAACTTTTATGAGTTTTATGAAACTTAAATGTGACTTTTCATATAACTTGAGGACAAGTTACAAAAACACATTTTAGAATCAACTCTTAGATTAATTTGGATTGAAAACAACTATTTAACTCAACTTTTCTATTAATCTAAGCAACTCATAAGAACAAGATAATTCAAATCAAACTTTTTCATGTAATTAGTCTAAACCTTAAACTAATACAAAACATGAATCTATTGACAATTATCTTTGAAATTGGATTAGCATGAACATTACCACATCGAAAACAAGTTTATAAGTTCAAAAACATCTTAGGGTAATTTTCCTAGTTTAATTCCAGCCAAAAAAGTCGAATTTATGCTGTCTGGGGGTCCAACTCGTCGAGTGCACGAACCAACTCGACGAGTTGGATGCATTTTGTCTTGGACTCAGCGAGTCCATTCATGGACTCGGTGAGTCTGCTGGGCAGACAGCATCAAAACTCGATTTTTCAGCTCCTTTTGCAAGTATAACAAGAAAACAAGCCTAGGCTCTGATACCACTGTTGGGTTTTGAGCATTCTAACACTCCTAAGTGTACATGCAACCCTAAATACCTTGGATCTATGTTTTCTCTATTATACATACAAATAAGAACTTCCAAGGTATTATCCTAATCTAGCATACAAAACAATGAGAGTAACAAGATAGAATACATACCTCTTTGATGTAGAAAGTCTTCATGAAGCTTGAGTGCCTAGTGCCCCAAGTGTGACACCTCAAATGGTTCACACAACACCAAATACACTTGGAATAACTTTAGAGAAATCCACAACTCATGAAATCGGCTAGCCCTTCTCTTGCTCACTTTAGTGGCCGATTTTGTCAAGAATAAGATCTTTATATAGTGTTCTAATTAGGGTAAACCCTAATTGTCATGACTTTCCATTTCATTGGATCCATGGGTTCAAATACACCATGGAGCATCCATGGACCATCCTATGGGTTTTATCCCAACTTGATTATCCATGGAGCATTAGCCCACTATACAAGTATGGATGATTTACACAATCAACCCATATATTTAATTAGTCTTCTTTTGATCACTTAATTAATCCTAGATTAATTCTTGATCAATACTAATTAAATAATCTTATTATTCTTATTATTAATATACTAGAACTTATAATATATTAATAACCATAAGTGTCTTATTTCTCTCATTATAGTCTATCCAAATGCATGATGTCATGCAACCCAAATGGACCATGCTGGGTTGGATCAAGTATTACCAATTATAGTTATGGACATAGACATTAATCCAACACCTCCTCCCACCAATCTCGTGCCCTATCCTTCAGAAGATAAGACGCCAATCTGACCTTGTCCCCCTCGGGACACTTGCTCGTGCGGAATGTGTTGGCCACATCCGCCAACCATCTAGTACTCGCTATGGGGTCCCACGCCCCGTGGTAATCTGGAGCTCCACATGCCCTGAACTCCCTGAACGTAAGCGTGCGCGACCCCATCATGGCCACCACCTCGGCACAGAAGGTGCCCAACCTCTCATCCATCAGCTCTAGGATACCCTCCTTGATCGAACCGAAAATCACAGGAGTCTGCTCAAGTATGATACGAGTAATCTCTGAAGAGAGAAACTCCCTGGTCTGCTCATCTAGTTGCTCGCCTCCCGAGCCCGATCCCTCTCCGGCACCTGAACTACCTGTTGCTCGCCTAGGTCGTAAAACCACCATTCTGAAAACACATCAAGACAAACGTCAGAAACACTGATATATCTCGAGGGATCACTACTACTACAGGCCTTCCGGTCTCATCTTGTCCTTCCTTGATTCAAGTACGGATCCTCTGCTTCCAATAGTATGGGCCCCTACTACCTTCCACATCTATCCGTACTTTCCTCAAGAACTGCTTCGACTCCACCAAACCACTACTACTGCTACTGATCTCTACTACTCTCATCCTAGGATTGCCCTAGGGAAGCCTCTGACTCAACCCTACCAGTCCTCAGCTGCTGAAGGCCTCCTTGTGATGCCAATTAGTCATTACCTGAATACCATCACATGTGGCGAGGCTCAGATAATCCTTCGAGTAGAGAACTCGTCCCCGCAATGGTTAGACTCAAACAAGAGCTGCGCAGCAGGGCCAAATCCAGCACTCTGAGATTATTCAACCCTATTCACATGTGATGTGGCATATTCACCTAATGACTAACTCCCGTCACTCAGAGTCCCACAAAGCACAAAGCAAGTAGCATTCGGACACGGAAACTACTCAAGCAATTCTGTCCTCGTAATGAGAAACTGTAATAGCATACAATGCTAAGCTTATGCTATCAGGCATAACCTAAACAGGCTATCCTATTGCTGACTACTCAATGCTAGCATGCAATTCTTACAAAGCTGAAACACATAAAGCAGGCACATAAGGCATCCTCCTAGATCCTTAGTCCTATACTAACATGTTGTTCTATTGAAACTGAAATTCAAACATAAACTGAAACATACTGTTGTATGGGTAATTTGGGAGTACTTACTTGTCACACCCCAAAACCAAGAACGGCGGAAACGTTCCGGGGTGGAGGACGTCATGTGAAGTATCATAACAGTGTGAAGTAGTAAACAAGCAACAACATCATCCATTGCATTAAAAGTAAAGTTTTAATACATGTGTGTTCTTTCATAATGTAAAACAATAAAATGAATAATCAAAATAAAACGACTCTTGTCTGTGCTCCGTCTTCTCAAAACTTGGCCATCGTACCTGTCTAACCGGTGACCTGAGAATACAAGTTATTTTGAAAGCGAGTATCAGCCTAAAGCTGGTGAATTCATAAGTATTTAAATGTCATTGTCTTGTTTTGGAAAGCTGTTATGAATGCCATGTAAATCTTTAAATGAAACAGTTGATATAAGTATGAAAAACCCTAGAAAATCCCATGTTTCCTACTAGTATGAAATGTAGTCTTCTACCAAGACCCAAATGTTTTGCTATGATAATGATAGTTTTTCCTTCTTTCTGACTATTACAAACAGTACTTAGTCTAACTCATCGTTTATGTGATTGTATCACAAAATAAAGTAAATAGGAAAAGAATATAATAGTCTTCTACCAAGACCCGAATGTTTTGCTATGATAATGATAGTTTTTCCTTCTTTTTGACTATTACAAACAATACTTAGTCTAAATCATCGTTTATGTGAATGTGTCACAAAATAAAGTAATAGGAAAAATATAATCATGTAAGTGTTATCCTTTTGTATTAGGATAACACGACATCGCGATTTGCGAAATGTATAACCTTTGAACATCCGTAGATTGTTCAATTGTCCTCGGTAGCTACAGCAGGGGGGAGGAAGGGTTAGTCCCGTAATCGATGTTCCTAATATAAGTATTAACCGTAGGCATCCGTAGATGTTCATCAACCTCTGTAGTGAACAGTAGGCCCAAGGAATGGTTAGTCCCGTAAAAGTATTCTAATAAGAATCAACCGTATGCATCCATAGATGTTCATCAACCACTGGTGCTAACAACTTGGCTTCGGAATGGTAAGTCCCGTCTAGATATCCCGTTGAACTGGGATAGGCAGGATAATTTACACAGAAGGTACTAATATATCATCCTAATGAATCGAGGTACAAGTATCCATGTAAATGTATACATGAAAATGTATCTACGTAAAAGTACTCATGTAATGTATTCATGTAAGGTACTCATGTAATGTATTCATGTAAGGTACTCATGTAATGTATTCATGTAAGGTACTCATGTAATGTATAGTGTAGACTCATGAATGAACTGACTCTAATGTAATTCCTTGTAATAGGAATAATGTTATGTATCTCCTAAATATCCCTATAATAGTTAACTGGAAGGTAATTGATTGTCCAAATAGGTTTATACACCCTTGCTACACAAAAGTGTGGGAAACTGAATGAAGGATGAAAACTATAACATCAATACATATAAAAGAACATAAGTGTATAGATATAGTTTTGTTCAAGAAGGTAAAAATGGTTTTGTAAGATATCTATGAGTTTTGAACAATAATTAACAATGACTCGATGTCATTTTAATAAACATTTCAAATGTAATACTTTTGATAACAAGGTATTTTTAAGACAGAAAACCATTTCATGCATCACATTTTGAAGTATGTGAAATCTACTGGATGAAAACACAGTTATAAAAACATATGAGTGATTTAATAACATACTGTTTTCTACTTGTATTCCCCCCCACCCCATTAAAGCATTTAAAATCATTTAAAACATTGATTAAGGGGTATGAACTCACCTATAGATGGTGGTTTGGATGTACTGAATGATGTAGGGTAGCTAGGTGACAAGTGAAGACTTGTTCACACTCAATGATCCTAGTTAACATATAATCACACATATATGTATCCAATTAGACTTTAAACCACTAATTGACAAATTTAAGACATCCTAAGGCATGTAAAACACCTTATTTAGGTGCTACAAGTCATAAGGATTGCATCTAAGTGCTAAAGGACCTTGCTATAGTGTTTGGGGTTCAAGGGTAAACTCCCTTAGAGTTTACCGTTTTCATGACTTTGACCTAATGAGTTTACGGTCGTAAACTAAAGAGTTTACGGTCGTAAACTCCTCTATTTTTGACCATAAGTTGGTTTGAGGTTTTGCAAGTCCTTTGAAGCATTTCTACTCGGTGGTTTGGCCTTTGGAAGAGATTAGGGGATCATTACACTCCTTTGAGGAGTTTACGGCCTCATGGTCATTTCTCTTTGGGTTTACTACCTTAAACTCATGAGTTTACTACCTTAAACTCATGAGTTTACTACCTTAAACTCATAAGTTTGGTATTTGGGGGTTTTCAAGTCCTTAGATTTAGACATAAGGAATTACCATTAAACTTTTATGGGACTTTTATGCACTTTTTGGGGTGTTTACGGTTTTGGGAGATCCCCAAACTGTAAACACATAAAAATAGTAGTATTTGGTGCTTTTTGTGTGATAAACTCATCAAGGATGAAGCTAGACAAGTCCCTAAGGCATGGTGAAGCATCTAGGCACCTTAAGCCACCACTTTGCACCATAAATGGTGTTTACGGTTTGGGAGCCTCCCAAAACCGTGAACACCTTTAACTTGGTGTTCTTGGGACTTTTATTTGATGTTAATATGTAATACAAGCTTAAGAAGACTCAAGGATGGAAGTACTTACTATAAGGAAGCTTGGATTTAGCTAAAAGTCCAAGAACACTTAGTGTGTGTTCTTGGTGTTTTTGAAAATCTAATCAAAACACAAAAATGAATGGATGAATAGATGCACAAACACTAGATTAAGTGTTTAATCAAATTGAAATGGATAGAACACTTACAACTTGGAAGATCTTGAATTGTTTCTAGTTTGCTACTTGAGAGGTTTTCTTGAGTTTACTCTTTTGGAGTTTACTCTTTTGGGGAGTAAACACATTATAACTAGACTTAGGGAGTAAACTCATGGATAAGCATGAGTTTATGAATTTTGGGATGATTTTTTGAGCCAAACGAAATAGTTTGGCCGGGAACTTCTAAGACGCGAGGTGTTTGCGGTTTTAAAATTTCAAAACCCGAGACGACACTTTCTTACACCCGTTCGTTTAAAGAATAATATTAAAATAATCAAACGAACTCTAAATTTGTTAAACTAAGCAATAATGACATTAACTTATAATAAGAAGTGATTGACTTCTAGGGTTTGACCGAATGAAAATTCCGGGTTGTCACATCATCCCCCAGTTAAAGGGAATTTCGTCCCGAAATTAAAGTCTAAGTAAATAAAGTATTTACAGGTAACTAAGGAAAAGATGAGGATATTTTCGTTTCATCTGATCCTCTCATTCCCAAGTGAATTCAGGTCCCCGTTTTGCGTTCCAGCGAACCTTCACTATCGGGATACGGCTTTTCTTCGTCCGCTTGACCTCTCGGTCGATGGTCACTACGGTTTTAAATACGAAGGCGAGGATCTCGTTAATCTCGATCTCATCGAGTGGATTACGAGAGTCCTAACAGAAAGGTACGTTTTCAAGATTGAGATGCGAAGAGTAAAAATGTACGTTACTGAGTTCGCGGAGTAGGCCTAGTTCGTGAGATTTCCTCGCTTTACGAAGCGTATCAAGCCATTCACAGAGTGAGATTTCCTAAAGAATTTGGTCTCTCACTTGGAATTCCAATGGTTCTTTCTCTTACTTAACTTCCCAGTCAAGGGCCACCCCTTGCTGGGTCAAAGTCGTAAGGGTTTCTGTAGTTTGCGAAGAGTTCTAAATGGACTACGATAGTAGGTCTCTAAGACCTAGAATTTTGGCGAATTTTCTGTCGGCATCTCTGGTGTTGACAAATTCTCAACAATTTTGACAAATTGAAAGAGTACTAAAAAAATCCCACATTATTAATAGTGTGACTTAGGAATCTGACTCTTCAATTTTAAAACTCGTGTTTAGAGAACTTCACAAAAGTTCCTCTGAAGGTAAAGTTTCCATGGGTTCTTTCTTACTACGAGGGTAGATAAGTAATTCATTACATGGGGAAATGACGAACTGATCCCAGTAAGAAAGACGTACCCTACTCATTTAGCTCATGAATACTATGGGCGTATTGGTCCTATCCGAGGGGTATCACTACGGACTCGAAGTGTTCGTATCGAGTTTAGCGGGTAGTCTTCAGGACATCCTTCCCTAACACTCGAACTGGTGATATTCGGATCTCAGTTCCATTTCTGAAAGTAATTTTTTCCCTGCGTTTGCTAAATCAACTCATCTATGCGAGGCAGAGATAACGATTTCTAAAGGAAATCATAACGGAGTCCCCGATCGTCGAGGTACATATGATGAAATCCTTCGACTTCTAGAAGAATAAGACTGGAGCTCTCAAGGGTGAGAAGCCTGGTCTTCCAATTCTACTATTGAGTAGTTCGTTGTGTTGTCCGGGCTGTTCTTGTATCTCCGTAGGTGTTTAGACTGTGAGGCGATCTGGTTATAAGATTCATACTGGGTTCTAAGTTTGTTCACATGCCAATGCAATTACTCGAAGTCTTGGGCAATCTCCGCCCTGAAGTTCATTTTAGAATTCATACATGGTTCAACGATCACAATCTCGTGTATACGAGTTGTATATAATTAAGATTGAAAAGGTAGTCGAATAAATGATTCTTCCTTAAGCTCACATCCCATCGAGGGAAAAGAAGTTAAGGTGGAATCATCAATTCTAAACTTATAGAACATTGATTATATATCACCCCTATTTATACATTCTTCAGTGATAGATCAACCGTATGAATCTTTGGATTGAACTTGACATACTGTACGAGTGATGCTGCGGGGATTCCTTCGAAAAGGAAAAGAACTATACGGTACTCCATGCATGAGTACTTTGGTGTTCTGCTATGACGGCTTCGCTAAAAGATGTTTACTGAGAAAGAGATGTACTTATGAAGCAGGTATTGCGAGGATCGAATTTACTCGAGTCGTATGATAAAGTCGGAATCATATGGAAACTAAAAACGTTAGATTTAAACATAAGGCGTTACAGACAAAACAGAACAGTGCAACTTTTAATTGGGTTACAATACTTTTAGAGTAACTATAGGAATACTGTTGCAAACAAAGTATACTACAAAAGACAAGCATACGCAGCACGAGAGTCCTTTAGCTGACAGGATCTCGCAAAAGATAAGACTCGAGTTGCACTAGTTTTTAAACATGATTTAAAAGCATATAAAATACTGACGATTGGAAGTGAACCGATACTATAATAGGTTCCTTCGCTGCCTCTTTCCATTTTGAGGTCAAACTCTTCTTGTTCCATCTTCGATCTGCCCTGATGGGCAGTCTCTCTTGAAGTGCCCTATCTCGCCACATAGATGGCATATCCGAGAGTTTTCGACATTGGTGGCCGAAGTAATGTGTTGGATCCGAGTTCTGCAGTAGCGGGTAGTATGCCCGTCTCTGTTGTAGTTAAAGAAGTGCGGTATACCACATCCTCCTAGGTGATGGAAGGCGCACTTATCGCACTTCGGTAAGTCCCCAACATACGGTTTGGCTGGGTTAGGGGCAATTGGGATACCAGAAGGAAAGGTAGTTTGTGGTACAGATGTTGTGGCTGTGAAAGTTGTTACCGGTGGTTGTTTCCTGTTCGCCCTTTGGAGTGATTTGTCCTTAGATTTAACCGAAGACTTCCGTTTGTTACACTTGGTCTTAGGACTCAGGGCGTCGTGGTAGTTTGCTGCTCGTTGAGGAGCTTGATTGTTACTCGGATTGGAATTTGTGTTAACAATCCCGCCAACATTTGCGTTGTTAGCATTAAGGTGGGTCAGAATAGCTGACACGGCAGCCGAGACTGCAGCTTGAAAGGTAGCTGCATCAATCTGAAGAGTTATTGTTTGGTTGAGGGGTTGATTGTCTTTCCTTGGCGACATGATTCTGTTACACGGAAAGAAAATGAATTTGTGAGCGAGAATGGTTGAACCTAGATGTAGTTCGATCGCTCATGTAAAGAATAGAAGTATGTTCTCTAAGGTTCGACCTACATCCCTATGATGCAGTCCTTGTATGGAAATGGAAGCATGTTTACGAAGGTTTGACATATATCCCTATGATGCAGTCCTAGGAAAGATCGGAAGTAAGTTCGTACAACGGTCTCAAGATGTTTGTCGTTCTAGCCGAGGTATCGTTGGTTGGTGAATAACATGATCCAACCATTAAAAGAGACTTGGAGATGTCTCCGAAGTCAAATTGCTATAGTCCAATGAATTGACTAGAGCATGTTTCAAATAGACTCTAATGAAAGTATGATAAGAGTATTTGAATAAAGAATGACATAGAAGTTAGCCGACTGTCAATATCTTTGATATTCATGACGTACAAGTTCGGGAAAATGACCTTGTAAAAAGGTCTTACATCATATCCAGAGAAGATAGTTCTTGACAGCATAAAGACCTAACCAAAAGTACTTACAGTACAAGATAGTTTCATAGAAAATGCCACATCGGGCATACACAGAAACACGATTCCTTTCTAACAAGGAATATAAAGTAAAGTATCTACTACTAGCGACGGTCATCCCTCTGGTGAACTCTCAGTTCAGCCAGTTGGCGTTCCACATCAAGTAGGTGTCTTTCGTATACCCTCTGGCGTACTCGAAGTTCTATGACTTCGGCTCGTGATTCAGCCAGTGCTTGCAATAGGGCTTCATGGTTTCTCTCAGATCTCTCATGAGCATCTTCTAGACGAATGGTGCGGAGGGTATGCATTCTCGCATCGGCGACAACTTCAGTGATCTGATGTAGGGCTTGTTGGGTTTTGAGCATTCTAACACTCCTAAGTGTACATGCAACCCTAAATACCTTGGATCTATGTTTTCTCTATTATACATGCAAATATGAACATCCAAGGTATTACCCTAATCTAGCATACAAAACAATGAATATAACAAGATAGAATATATACCTCTTTGATGTAGAAAATCTTCATGAAGCTTGAGTGCCAAGTGCCTCAAGTGTGACACCTCAAATGGTTCACACAACACCAAATACACTTGGAATAACTTGAGAGAATTCTACACTTCATGAAAATCGGCTAGCCCTTTCTTACTCTAAGAGTGCCGATTTTGGTGAATAATATGATGCTTATATAGTGTGTTATAATTAGGGTTACACCATGTAAGCCCTAATTGTCATGACATTTCATTTCCATGACCCATGGGTTATGTAACCTCCATGGAGCATCCATGGAGTATCCTATGGGTTTAACCCAACTTGATTATCCATGGAGTTTTGGCCCACTATATAAGTTATGGATGATTTGCAAAATCAACCCATATATTTAATTAGTCTTCTTTTGATCACATAATTAATCCTAGATTAATTCTTGATCAATACTAATTAAATAATCTTATTATTCTTATTATTAATATACTAGAACTTATAATATATTAATAACCATAAGTGTCTTATTTCTCTCATTTAGTCTATCCAAGTGCATGATGCCATGCAACCCAAATGGACCATGTCGGGTCGGGTCAAGTCTTACCAATTATAGTTATGGACTTAGACATTAATCCAACAGTCTCCCACTTGGATAAGTCTAAAACTATTATTGCGTATGACTTCAGGAACCGATCAGCAATTGAAGAGAATTGTTATCGAGATTTATGAAAGCAAATATGATTTGAGTGATTGAAAAGTAAGAACACGAAGAGTAAATATTAATCAGATCTTATATTGATGAAGACTGATTACAGAATAAGCAGAAACGATATTTACGTTTCAGAAAGTTATCCTCTATTTCTATCCTCAGTCCCTATTTATAGGGAACCTGAGTGTAAAAAATATACTAAGTCTAAACAATACACTTCGCAGAACATTGACTTAGTAAAATAATATAAAGATGCGAAACAAAACAAACACACTATTCGACTTTTACAATTTTGCTTCTACAATCTCCCCCTTTGTAAATAGTCGAAGCTATTCAATCAATAAGCTTTTGAACAGCAGAGTGAATTGTCTTTCGCACTTCTCCATACCAAGAAATCACCTTCTTGAGATCCTTCTTGTCTCCTTCATTATTCTTCTTGCAATTGTTCATACGAACAATAAAGTGCGTATATTGCGAAGAAGTATATCTTTCCACCTCTGAGACTTTAAACAAGAATTTCTTGGGCTTCCCCTTCGTATCTCTTCCTGAAAACACCATGCCGAAAGGTTTCAGGCATATTTCCCCAACAACATATTTTGATAATGCTGACTGAGATAAGGTTTCTTCCCAAGGAACGTTCACTTCTCTCCCCAACGTAGTCGCCAATTCTTCATCAGTTAGAGCTAAGCAATCAAAGTAATTGTCGATATATGTCTTGACATGTGCGAAGCCTATCTTGAACACTTCAGTCTCAGATCCTTTGAGCTTATTCTCTTCCATATGCTTCAAAATGAGAGCCACTTGAATCAAATCGTTGCAGTTCATCAGAGGAAAGTCAGCTATAGTGAAATCATACTGCTTGTTGTCAGCTCGAATAACCAAGTAACGGAAATTTTGAAGCACGTCTTCAAACATCATATCTTTCTTGATTGTTAACACCTTTTTGATCTTCATTAAAGACCAAACTTCATCCGAATTCTTCCCTAATACAACATGAAATCTGATTTTCATGTGTATGTAATCATCAGGATTATCAAACTTCTCGCTAATCTTGTATTGAGCAGTAATGAAGAGCATTTCATTGATTGGAAAATCTAGCTGACAATTGTTTGAATTCGCAATATCATAACTTCTTTTTGGCTTCTTCTCGAATTCATACATTTCCCTCCCCACAACTTTTGACTCTATGGTTTCATAAGAGTACAGCTTCATAGGATCTCCTTTGTTCATCGTGGGAGGATTACTTGCCCTTTGCCTCATAATGCTTTGCACTTGCCTCATCCCTTCTAACTCTGCCTCAGCCTCAGCTTTCTTCTCCTCCTTCGATTTTTCGTACAATATTCCTTTTCCTTTTCCCACAACATCTGTTTAAGTTTTTGAACTCGAACTTCCTTCTTTTGCCCCAATCGAAATTCCTTTGGCAATCGGTCTTGTGGTTATTGTAGTTGAGGAAATTGGCATTGTAAGTATTGGAAGAGTAGATTTAAGCTAGGTAGATATAACTTTTCCCACTGTCTTCGCATCCTCCTCTTTACTTAGATTTTTCTCTCCCCCTTGCACCCCTGTGAAAGCAGGTGGGGCACTCTTCGGTAGTAAAGAGGTAAAATTTGTGATTGGTGCAAGAGCTTTCTGAATTGCTTGTTCCAAAGTATTAACCTTTAGAGACAAGAACTCAGGAGTGAGAATTTGATAAGATGAAGATTGCGAAACCACGGTTTTCAGCTCAGTCACCAACTTGATCAACTGATCAAACTTCTCCTGGGTTTCTTTGTGATTAGCTTCAATGATAGGGGCAGCAACAACCTTGTGCACTTCTGTAGCAACCACATCAATCTTCTTTTGAACTTCGACATGTTGAGAAGTAATATCCCTGAGCTCCTTCGTAAGTTCGGTTTTCAACTCTTGACATCCTCCCGAACTTTCTTCACATCCTGTACAAAGAGAACATGGCGTTCTTTTGCAACAACTTTTAAGTCCTGGACCACCGAAGAAAAATTCCTCCCTTGAGCTTGAATACAAAGCTCATTATTTTTATCAGACTGATCAACCTTCTCCATTATTCACTTCTCAGCACCCTTAAGCATAATATCAACCTCCATTGCTAAGATAGAAGACATCCTGCCAGAATCAGCTTGCAACTGAATAATGGCATTCAACTTATGATTCAGGATTTTAAATTGCTTTCCTGTCATAAGCATATGATCAGGTATATCCTCCTCCTCTGAATCAAAGTGAATGTCTTCAACTACTCCTCCAAAGGCTCCTCCGTCAGTTTCATTATCAGATAAAGGTTGCGAACGTTGAGGAGTTTCTGGTGATTGTGAGGGAAAAAGGGTTGTAAATGGGTTTTGAAGTGGATGATCAAAAATGGATGAGGTTGTGGATAGTGTTGTAGATGGAAATGATACAACTGGTAAAGAAATGGGTAAGGTGATTGGTAAAGTGGTTTCAACACTCGTGATAGGTGCCCCCGTATCAGATACGTTGACAATCGTATCTGAAATAGGTACCTCCTCAGAAACTGATTTGGTAGTGACTATTTCGAGTGGTTGTGAGGAAACTTGTGAAACTTGAAAATTTGATACAGGTGGATCAGAAACAGTTACCGATGTAGAGATTAGTGGTGTGTCAGGAACCACTTCTTCATCTGAGGACTCATTGCGAATAATAAGCTTTCGCTTTTTCAACAATGTTTGTTGCATTTTTTTCGCAACATCTTGAGCACGTTGTCTCTTAGATCATGGAGAGACAGGAGCTGGAATATTGCGAACGGTAACCCCTTTACTGCTCACCTCAGTCTTGCGAATCTTTTCCAATACCCCCGATTCTGAGGGTATTATATCCTTCTTTGATTTTGGTGAGGTTTCCACTATCTGAATCTCCTCATCTTGACCCTATTTGGAAGATTGAGCAGTTGCATCATTCTTGATAGCCTTCTTCTTCTTTGAGGGTTTGGTTGCAATGCTTAACAAAATGCCAGTCTCCACATTTGGATCGAAAGTCTTCATGTAGCGCACCAACACCTTGTGAGTTGGAGAAACCTTGTTAAGCATCACATCTGGAATGCGAGCAACATGGGTAAATATTTCCTCATCATCTTCAACCACCTTTGGAAATCGATATAAAGAGAATTCTGCAACCTCCGCATCCTCTCGTACTGAAATTCCCTCCTTTTCATATACCTTTTTAAGAATCAAGCTCCAATACCTTGCACAAGATATTCCTTTTTCCGAATTTGTATTTTCCAGACTCTTAACAAATTCCTTCCATCACTGAGTTGCATAGTCTACACTGATGTAATAATACGATCCCGTTACCATGGCATAAACCTCCATACGCCCCCTATCTAGACCAACTGTGCGTCCTGTTAAGCATCTGAGAAAAATGCCAAACAGAAAATTCCATATACACGGTAACCCTGACTTTCTGAAGTCATTGATCTTCTCCAGAGTAGGTTGATGGCCCATTTCATTGAACATGTGGATGACTTGAGAATTAACGGGTTTGAAAAATGGAGGGTTGTTTGGAATCTGCAAGAATTCAACAAACATCTTCTTGGAAAGTTTAACCCGTTTGTTGTTCATCAAGTTGAAGGTTATCACATCAGTAGTATGGTTGTATGATGTCGTTGAAGATGCCAAAGATAACCATGTCATCGGAACAGAGAAGGAACTAAACATGGCGGTGGACAGGGGTGATCGTTTCAGGGCAACGATGAGCATCTTCAATCCTTCAGGATAAGAAGAGACATTCAGATCAACTTGATAATTGGTGCTTTGGATTTTCATCAGGGATTGAGAAAGAACTTCATCAATGTTGGATTGAGTGGCAGCCATTATTAGGGTTTGAAAGAGATGAAGTTTGAACAAGTTTGAATCTTTTGATGTTTGGGAGAGTTCTGTTAGTCTAACCATATATAGTGATCTTGATCCCCCTTTTATAGTTTACCCAAATTGATTTGAAATTAAATCGGGATACATTTAATGTTATCCGATGTGGCACCTTGAAAATCGGATCATGACTACAAAAGATAACCATGCTTCAAAAAGTAACTGTCACATCTCCTTGAAAACCGGATAGAATACCAACCATCTTGAGTACACAGCCTGTCAAGTTTCCCGTTATAGAATTTGAACCGTTAAAACCCTTCGCATGGAGGCAAGACTCTTTCACTTTTGGGATGTAAAGTGAAGTCATATGCCAGATTTGCAAAATCATCAGCCTGAGTTAGTTTTACTCAGAACCTCAAGGATTTCGTGTGTGCATTGTCTCAACAGAATAAGATGAGAAACAAATTTTTTTTTGAAATTCTGTGATGTAAAAAATTCAATTTGACATGAAGGCAGTTAAACCCCAGGCAAAGGTTGCTTCGTTAATCATCAAGAGCGATGATCAACAGCTTGTGTAGTTTCCCGTGAATTACAATCGAATACTTTTAGATAAGTATCGAAGGGCTTCTTTTAAAAGATATTTTGGATTGGTTTTAAATTTCATTACATATCAGCCTTAACATAAGGTGAGAAATTGTAAATGAAATTACTTGTTTGACCAGTGTAGTCAGTGACAAGTTGGCTTTTGAAAATATTTATCATGACTAGGATTTGCGAATAAAACTCACACAAAAATCATATTCAAAAAAAATTTGTTCTAGATCTTGTTGGGTAACAAACATCGCGGGTTGCGAATATTTGATCAAGACCACACATGCGAATTGAATATGATTTGGAGTTTCGAAATTTTGGTACTGAAACAAAAGTTTCGTTAAAATCTGGAACGATGTTCCCCGTCAATTCCTTAAGGTTTATGATGTTTGGGTTTCACTTCCATCACGGTCTCATGATGTTAGATCATAAACACAGACTTGTGATTTGTCTAGGTTTTGATTGGTTTGATCAAAGACCTCAAGGACAAATCTCTTCAAAAATTCAGATTGAAAGAATTGTTTGGTATAAAAAGATTGGTTAAGAATCGAAGTGTACCTCTGTTATAATGGACAAAACAGAAAAATCTTAACATCAATGAAAAGAGTAAGGTAGCTCAGTTGACTGATGTGAATTTAAGCTTGATTGGGAAAAACCCTTCGTATGAAAGATTCATTAAGGCTTTCAGTTTTCACACATCGAGTCTTGTTGAGGCTTTTGGTCTACATACAGCAACATGCTTCTAGGGACATCCTAACTAGTTTAAAAAAATTGATACCTTCCCGTAGAAACATATAAGCATGAACTCTTCGCATTAAGCCCTGTACTAAACTTACAGCACACAATGTTTAAAAAACAAAGAAAACAAAACTATTTTTGTGATTTTTGAATTGTTTAAAAAAATGAAATAAAATCTTTTTGGATTTTTAATTTTTCAAAAACAAACATGAATAAACATATAATCTTTTTGAATTTTTGATTTTTCAAAATTAAAAACTACAAAATGAATCGCAAACCTAACCTTAGTTGTTATGATCGCAAATGCGAAAAGATGTGGATGCGAAGCCATGCGAAGCCTCTGAATGAACAGTAACATCTGAACAATTTTGACTCATAACTGCTGAACAAAACTTTCACGCTTGAGTTTTTGGAATTGAATTCGCATCAATCATCCCCAAACCTGCTAAAATTCTAACAAATGATTTTTCATCAAGAGGTTTTGTAAAAATATCAGCAAGTTGTTCAGTTGTTTTAACAAAATGAATTTCAATATTCCCATCTTCCACATGATCTTTGATAAAATGATATTGAAGAGCAATGTGTTTTGTCTTTGAATGTTGTACTGGATTATGACAAATGCGAATTGCACTTTGCGAATCACAATACAAGGGAATCTTTTTCATGTTAATTGCATAGTCACGAAGTTGACTCTGAATCCAAATAATTTGCGATGTGCAAGCAGCAGCAACAATGTATTCAGCCTCAGCAGTTGATATAGCCACACAAGTTTGTTTCTTCGATTGCCAACTCACCAACTTCCCATCCAATAGTTGACATCCACCACTCGTACTTTTCCTATCCAAAGTACATCCTCCTAGATCAGAATCTGAAAAAGCTTGAATGAAAAACCCCATTTTCGAAGGATACCAAAGTCCTAACGAAACTGTTCCCTTAAGATAGCGAAAAATATTTTTCACTGCAGTCAAATGAGGTTCTCTGGGATTAGCTTGATATCTAGCACAATTGCAAACCGAAAACATAATATCAGGTCTACTTGCAGTTAAGTACAATAAAGAACCTATCATGCTTCGATAAAGTGTTAAATCAATAGCAGGAGCATCTAAAGAAGGAGTTAGTCTTGTTCTTACTGCCATTGGTACTCTTAGTTTCGTGCTATTGGTCATTCCAAACTTTTCAAGCAAGTTCTTCGTATATTTTTCTTGATTGATTAAGATTCCATCCCTGTTCTGTCTTATATTCAATCCAAGAAAATTATTAATTTTTCCCATCATACTCATTTCAAACTCACTTTTCATTAGATTTTCAAATTCAATTGACAATGTTGGATCAGTCAAGCCAAAAATAATATCATCAACATAAATTTGAACAAGCATTAGATGATTCCCAACTTTCTTGCGAAATAATGTGGGATCTACTGATCCTTGTTTAAATTTAGATTGTTTCAAGAAATTAGTAAGTGTTGCGTACCAGACTCTTGGTGCTTGTTTTAATCCATATACAACCTTATCTAGGATGTAAACATGATCAGGATGTTCATCGTTTATAAACCCTGATGGTTGTTCAACATACACTGTTTCTTCTAGTTCTCCATTTAAGAATGCACACTTAACATCCATTTGATAAACATCAAAGTCTTTGTGAGCTGCATAAGCTAAAAATATGCGAACTGCTTCAAGTCTTGCAACAGGTGCAAATGTTTCTTCATAGTCTATTCCTTCTTGTTGCGAATAACCTTTAACCACTAGTCTAGCTTTATTGCGAATAATATTGCCATCTTTATCAGTTTTATTTTTAAAAATCCATTTTAATCCGACAATTGAAACATCATAAGGTTTAGAAATTAATCTCCAAACCTTGTTTCGTTCAAATTCAGCCAGTTCAGATTGCATAGCAACAACCCAATCTGAGTGTTCCATAGCATCCTTCACTGTCTTTGGCTCTATTTTCAAAATAAAGACATTAAACATACATAGTTCTTGGTTCGCATTCAATACCTCATTTTTCGCACGAATTTGAGCTCTTATCAGCACACTATCTTGTGGATTTCCAATTACCTGTTCTTTTGGATTTCTTGTCCATTTCTCAAATGGTGGAAAATTAGGATCAAATTCCAATGGTGCATCTTCATACATATCTTCATTTTCAGATCCTGTAACAGAAAAATTTTCATTTAGTTCATGAAACTCATCATTTTCATCAAGATTAATTGTCTCTGTTTCATCATGCTCCCCCTCAACATGATGTTCATCTTGATGCTCCCCCTCAAAATGATGTTCCTATTGATTTTGCGAATGCTCCCCCTCAACTTGATGATTCATATTTTCATTCTCCCCCTCGAAAGTTGACTGAAAATCTTCATTGTTGATCGTATGCTCCCCCTCCATACGAACATCAGGCACCCTTTCGCAAGATATTGACCTTGTAGTAATTGTCGAATCATCAGTATGTTTTGAGGATTCTGATGTTTGATTGTCAGGAGCATTATTTTCCGCTTCAATTGCCCTGTCAGGTATTCCGAAAATTAAGTCATCATCAAAATCATTTATTTCAGAATTATAAATTTGAGTATTTGAATCAACAAGTATTGATGTATTTTCAAATTTACTATCCGTTTGATTAAGATAATAATCATCAAATGTTAAATTGAAAATTTCTTCAACTTTTCTAGTTCTTTTGTTAAGCACTCTGTATACAACTGAATTCTACGAATATCCTAAGAATATGCCTTCATCAGCTTTAGCTTGGAACTTGGACAAAGTATCTTTGAGATTCATTATAAAACACCTGCAACCAAAAACATGAAAGAATTTGACATTAGGTTTCCTATTATTGATTATTTCATATGGAGTAACATTGAATCTTCGATGAATGAATGATCGATTCTGAGTAAAACATGCAGTGGAAACTGCTTCAGCCCAAAGATATTGAGGCAGATTCGCATACGTTAACATGGTTCTGGCTGCTTCGCATAGAGATCGATTTCTTCTTTCAACAACACCATTTTGTTGCGGAGTATATGGTGATGAAAAATTATGTGAAATGCCTTTGCTTGTGAGAAAAGAATCAAGAGTTTGATTTTTAAACTCAGAACCATTATCACTTTTAATTTTGCGAACATTCTTTTTTAGACTAAGCTCAATCTTTTTGATAAAATCAATCATCGTCTGAGCAACTTCCTATTTTAACCTGAGAAAAAATACCCATGTGAATCGAGAAAAATCATCTACAATAACTAAAATGTACCGCTTTTTATTGATTGTAGCAACAGTCGACGGTCCACATAAGTCAATGTGAAGAAGTTCCAATGGTTCTACAATTTTTGAATCGATCACAATCGGATGACCTTTTCTATGTTGTTTTCCTTGTTCACAAGCTGCACACAGAGAATCATTGTCAAATTTTAGTACAGGTAACCCTCAAACTAAATCTTCAGTGACAAGTTTGTTAATATTGCAAAAGTTCAAGTGTGACAATCTTCTATGCCAAAGCCAGCTGACATCATTAGATGCTTTTGATAGTAAACACACAACAGGTTTTCCCACAATTGGTTTGATGTCCAGTGTAAACATATCACCATATCTTTTGGATTTGAGAAGTACTTCATTTGACTTCGCATTTGAAATGATACTTCCTTTTTCATTAAATACAACATGGTTTCCAGTACCAACTACAAGTTGTGACACACTTATCAAATTATGTTGAAGTCCTTCAACATAAGCAACTCTGTTCATAGTGAATTGTCCATTTGTGACTTTCCCCTAGTCTTTCACTTGACACTTGTGATTATTCCCAAATTTGACTACTCCTGCATTTTCCAAGCTTTTATAATCTCGCAACTTTTCCTTTCTTCCAATCATATGACAAGAGCAACCACTATCAATATACCATTTCGTATCATATTGCTCGTCACACATCACCTGCATTTATTGGAAAATTTTAGGAACCCAACACTTGTTGGGTCCATCATTAGTAGAATGAAACAAATTCTTTGAATTTAAAAACCATGTTTTCACTTTGTTTGTGACAGAATCCATTATATCAACCTCATCAGATCTAGATATTGAAATATAGTCGTTCAATAGTTTTGGATTTCCATTGATTGTAATCTCATCCTTCACAACATTCGCATTTTTGATAACTGGTTTCCATTTTTGAACCGGAACTTGTGAATTATGAGATGTTGAACTAGCAGTGGAAGAGTTATTTGCGAACTTGTCAAATGCACTCTTGATTTGTTGCTCTGAAAACATCCCACTTTGATATTTTCTTCCTTTCCCTTCAAACCAACGATTGATCGTACTTACATCAGATTTTCCTTTTGTATATGAAACTTTGGTCGGTTTTGAGACTGAAGGATTTGGAAATTTTGGTTGTTTTGGTGAAAATTTCACTTTTGCTTGAGTTGAATTTTTCAAACTTGATGAAGTATTCGTGAATTTGCCAACATTTTGAAACTTTTGATTATTTACAAATTTTTGCGAATTCTCAAATTTTCGATTGTTGTCATATTTGCGAACATATGGAATTTTGTCAACATAATTTATTGGTTTATGAAAACTTGAATCTGTTTGTTTATTTTTGCTTAGAAATTTTGATGATGCTGTTTTTGAAATTTGTTCTTTTTCAGCTCTTGGTTTGTCATTAGACACAACTTGCCAGAAAATTGCTTTTCTTGCTTTTCTTTTTGAAACATTATTTTCTGTTGAATAATTTCCAACCATTAATTTGAATTCATGAGAATTTAATTTTACTTCAGCCTTTGGTTTTTCAACTTTTTCAAAATCTTGGTTTGCTTTTTCACCTTTAACCACCCACTTTTGTAATGACTTTTGTTTTTGAAACACATAAGAATTTTGAGTTAAATTGTTTTCTTCTGTGTTTTGATTTGCGAAAAAACCTTCAGTAGTTGACCTTAGATTATCTTTTTCAATCATTTTGTTGAATTCAGGATGAATTTTCTTAGCATTTCCAGTAGTGACAAAAACTTGATTTGGAAAAATGGTTTTATCAGTGCATACAAAATTTGGATATACCATAGTGTTGGTTTCCAAATAATGTGCGCCTTTGTCATTTAAAATTTTGTCAAATTCTTTTGTATTCTCAAATAGTTGATCAACCACAACTCGTGGAGGTATTTCATGTGAATCTTTCACTTCTTCTTTGTTTTCATTAGTATCATCAGATTTCCAGCTTTCAACTTCCACATTATCAAACTTACAATGTTGCGAAGTTGAAGGTTTATCAATTTCATCCTCTACTATCGAATCAACTATAATTTCTTTACCTTTGATCTTAGATGTGATATTAATGATTGAAAATTGAGAACAATCAACCTCTTCTTCCTCTTCTATCTCACTGATTTCACTCACATTATCTGAATTGTCATCAATATCAGCATAATTAAATTGAGAGGCAAGAGTTGAAGTTTCTGTTTTCTTTAAGATTTTCACTTGTTCACTCTTTGTCAAACTTTCATTGACAATGTTAACCAACTCATCAACATTCAGAAATTCATCAATTTTGACAATACCATATGGATATCTATCATCAAGTATTTTGTCAAATTTATCAATTGTACTTTCGCAATCATAAGAAACAACATCAACTTTTTCACGTTCATACTCAAGAAAAGGTAAAAGTTTCCTATGTTGTTCTTTGCTAATGTCAGAAGAATGATGTAAAGCAGTTAATTTTGCATACAATCGTTTGGCAGAATTACAATATATGTTCCTTTGTGCTAGCAACAACCTAACATCATTTGTAAGATTATTCCTATCACAATCTACATTTTTGATCTGCATTTCAAGTTTTTCTACTCTGCTCCTTTTTATTTCTAATTCTCTTCATGTCTCACTTAGTTGCATATTTAATTTTTGAGCTTCAGTACTAGCAGACACAATAACATAATCAAAATAAGCCACAGTATCATCAAATGAAATGATTTCAGCATCATAAGCATATAATGGAATATTAAAAGATTCAAGTATTGAACGTACCTTGGTGGTCATGGGTGATTTGTCCGTGGATTTGGATACGAAGGATCTCCCTGAAATGTCCTCTTCGCAATCTTCAAAACTTGCGAACATGGCTCCATGTGTGGGATGCCTTATTTCTTCATCATCAGATCCTGATGACCAGATCTGATACGTTCCACTCTCTTCATCAGCAGATTCACCCTTTGCAAATAGAGACACTCCTTTTGTCTTAGCGCGCAACTCTTCAATCTTTTCAGAATAGTATGCTTCATCTTTAACTTTTTCTTTCTTCTCTTCTTTCTTTCGCAACATGAAATCATCTGCGAAGTGATTCGACCCATTGCAGTAGTGACAGTAAATTCCTGAGTCACCTTTCAGCTTTTTCACTTCTTTCGCATCTTTTTGTTTCTCTTCAGCTTTCTCCATTATCTTCCTCTCCTCTCCTCCAATTTTTGTGACTCCACTTTTCGCATCACTAGCCTTTCCTTTTGGATTAAAAGGCTTTTTGAAAAACTTCTTAACTCTGTTGTTTGAGTAGAATGCCACAGCTTCATCATCAGAGTTCATAAAAAATCCTTCATTATCTGAACCATCTTTTTCATTAACATCAACTTCTGATACCTTTGAAACAAGAGCCAAAGGACCTCCAATACTCTGTTTTGATTCTTCATACATTTCTGAAACTTCACTTTCATGTGTTTTCAGCTGATTGTAGAGATCATTCAAATGAGTTATATCAAAACTCTGTTGATTCTTAATCATCATGCTCACACTTCGCCATTCCTTGCGAAGGCCCATAATGAAAGTTAAATTGAACTCCATGAGAGACCTAGTGATTCCATACCTATTGCAGCGAAACATAAGCTCATTCAGACGATCATAGTAATTTTCAAGAGTTTCAACATCCTTTTGTCTGAATTCCTTCAGTTCAACTAGACATTGCTTCACAGAGTTGATCTTCGTCTTTTCGCTACCTTGATACTTCTCTTTTAGAGTGTTCCAGATCTCCTTTGCTGTTTTACAACTACGAATGTAATTATAAACCATAGGAGGAAGAGCACCTCTTAGTTCCCTCATGCACCTCTTTTCATTATTCTTCAACCGTTTTTGTTGATTAGCAACTTCAGCAGATGCAGTAGATGGTCCAATTGGTTGAACATTAGCAGGAGCTTGCACTGTTCCATCGATACAATTCCAAGGTTCTTCATCAATTCCATTTAAGTAATCTTCCATTCTATCAGCCCACTGATCATAGTATTCTGGAATTAACATCGGAATTTTGGTTGAGGAACCAAGCAAGTGAGAGAAGGAAGTCATTGTATTCATGTTGAAGTTCGCCATTGATGAACACATAAATTTTTAGAAAGCTTGAAAAACTTGATGAATTTGAGAATTAATCAATTGAATTGATCACCAATCACTGATCGATTACTCGACTGAACAATTCAAAGACAGAATGAATTCAAATCTGAAGATCAAATTTGATTTTCAAAACCAAAGTGCGAGGAAAATATTGAGTAAATTTGCAACTCAAAAAGCAAATGATTCTAACACGAAAATCAGATCGATGCAGTTTGAATCCTGCTCTGATACCAATTGAAGAGAATTGTTATCGAGATTTACGAAAGCAAATATGATTTGAGTGATTGAAAAGTAAGAACACGAAGAGTAAATATTAATCAGATCTTATATTGATGAAGACTGATTACAGAATAAGTAGAAAGGATATTTGCGTTTCAGAAAGTTATCCTCTACTTCTATCCTCAGTCCCTATTTATAGGGAACCTGAGTGTACAAAAAATATACTAAGTCTAAACAATACACTTCGCACAAAATTGACTTACTAAAATAATATAAAGATGCAAAACAAAACAAACACACTATTCAACTTTTACAATTTTGCTTGTACAGCAATCGTAGCTCTCAAAAGCTTCTGTCGAACTCTGACCTTGTAGATGAACTCTGACCTTTGTCAATGACTTGTCCATTAGATAAGGGATCATATATTCCTCCATTCTAGATATCATATGGACTGAGGCATGGATTATAATCATTCTCTCCGTCTATTTGTTGTTTCCCGATTTCCGATTTATGACGACTAACTAATTAAACAAATCAAATCAGTCCAGTCCCGGCCGGGCACTTACGTCTGTCATCATAAAATCATCGAGGGGCCCACAGATATCGCTTTTATCCCGAAGGTAAAAGGAATGGATAAACTTCGACTCATATGGCTTGTTCTACTACTTGTTGAATCATACACAAAGGCATGTTTTATAACACCGAGTTACGGAATGCGTTTTCGTGCAATCAATGTACAACCAACTCATAGTAACAACTCATATCTCTAGGTTTGAAGAATATAAGATATTATCGTCTCATGATCACTCGTGATAAAATCCATGAAGTGATTCAATGAGCACGGGTTGAATCCAATACTCAAAACTTATGAGCACTCATGAGTGTTGTAGCCAAAACAACATCTTAGACCTCTACAAGCCAACCCATGACAGTCTTGATTCATATCTACTTCCAACATATGACCGACTGTGGATGGTTTGAATAACTTAGTCATTCCGGAAGAATAACCTAGTTTATTCGGGAAGTCAAAACATGCAAAATGAAACACAAGAATAATTGAATCCAATATGGTATCAAAACCTATGAACATAAATAAAACACCTTTTATTTATCACCATATGATTACACATTATTCATTGTATACTGTTTCAGCTATCAACTTTATTCTTGAATTTAAAACAATAGTTGTCCCATGCTCCAAGCATGTACACTATGTTTTCTAAACACTAGTCATGTCATACACCAAGTATGCATACTATGTTTGTCTATGATCTTTACTTTGTGAAATAGATCAATTGAACATAACTACAATGATCATCTTTTCACAGTCCCAAATCCTTACTGCAAATGCAAAAATTCCAAATTCATGCGATTTACTGAAATCTGTTAGATTCTAAACTTATATGCATTGATCCTCTTGTAATGATGATGCACAAAGTGACAAGGACTTGACAACAAACATTACAAAGTATTCCAAAGAAATCAACTCCTTGGAAACATCCTTGTTGCAATAAGTTTCCTTAATCTTACATAGATTGAAAATTCTAACTTTGAAACATTTCCAGATTCATTTTGACTATCACTTCTGAACAAGAGTTGCCTCCTTACAGATTATGTCAATATGGTCCTTCCAGAATTATCACTATACTTCCAACTGTCCTTGAGCACCCAATCTTTGGTAAACCTTAGATTGTCCTCGACAATTGATTAATCCTTTTAGTCATATCGAATTCTAGACCTTTTCCCTTCTTAATGCCCCACGCATTTGGAAAATTTTAGAAAGGATGAATATAGCACATGTAATCGATCCTATATCCGAAGCATATGGGACACGATTCATGATGTCTCACATAAATACTAAACCAGTCTTTAGCTATAACATTTCCATTTCTATTTGCCAAGTTCTCATAATTCAGATTATGAAAAGGGATGCCGTAATCATAATTGAATTTTAGAACACAAATAATTGACCCATATACATAATTTTCTTATGTTAAGCCATTCCAACATGAAATTCATGTATATATCCTTGACTAAATACGATTAAAACCTCAATCTAAGCTTTTAGATTTGAGATGAAGTATAATTTCCTCTCCCTTAATTATAGAAAATCAACTCTTTCCGAATTGAAACTTTTGTTTTCTATAATTAACATTGCTAACTTGCAATACTTATCATAATTATCATGCTCCTGTAACATCCAAAATTTCAAAACAATTAAAACTTTTCAAAATCACCCATGTTATTTACGTTGTTACAAAAAGGTTTTCAATACATTATTAAGCAGAATAATTTCCCAGGTTCATATCATAAAACACCAACGCGAGGAACGGTACGATCACGCCTTTGCCTTGCCACAGACTCTTGAGAACCTGAAACATAAAACCACAACTGTAAGCCCGAAAGCTTAGTGAGATACCCCCAGAATACCAACCACATATACGCCTTTCCAGGCCCTGACCTTCCGGTCCATGTGTCTCAGGGGACTTCCGTCCCTGCTGGGTAAACCTTCCGGTCCTACCCACGCCGACCTTCCGGTCCATCACACAACATAATCGCCTTCCGGCCCATAACATATTGCCTTCCGGCCCATAACATATTGCCTTCCGGCCCACAAGCATAAAATGCATATATAAAATAACAAACAATCATATAGCAGTTCATAGGCAACAATCGATCAACAGATCACATATCATAGCATTACTCTAACAAGATACCGGTCTAGCCGGTCACTATCATAACATTACTCTATGAATCATTCAACATACTAAATGCATACATACGCCTTTCCAGGCCATGACCTTTCGGTCCACATAGTAATGCCTTTCGGCCCATAACATATATTGCCTTCCGGCCCATAACATATAACAACTGACAACTACCCGGATTTCCATCCAATAAAAGGGTTGGCATTGATGCCATAAACCCTAGCGATATAGTGATGATAACTCACCTCGAAACTGCCGACTGAACATATAGCTCAATCTGCTCCGATCACTGATACGATCTCCACCTCTGGATAGTCACCAATGCACTAAACTCAAACAATAACAACGATTACCAAAAATACCCCTGGAACCACTGGTCAATCCTTGGTCAAAGACAAGGTCAAAGTCAACCCCTGACTGACCCTACTCGCCGAGTCAACCCTATGACTCGCCGAGTCCCCACACTCAGAACTGCACTTAACCCGCGACCTAACTCGCCGAGTCACCCCAAGACTCGCCGAGTTCAACGACTCTGAGTCCACTCGCCCTTGACTCACCGATTCCTTAAGATTCCTTTTCTACACGTCGAGTATCCCCTTATTGCTCGACGAGTTCCTCCTGGAAGAATCGCGGGGCCACCCCGACTCAACTCGCCGAGTCTGAAGAACAACTCGACGAGTCCCAGTCAATCTCCAAGCTACTCGCCGAGTCTGTTCATCAGACTCGTCGAGTCCATGCCATGCAGTCGATCAAACTGCTTCCTGGGATAAGTATTGTCCCGAAATACACAAGCATGGGACCTTCTGGACCTCTAAGGTCCTAATACAGGGTTATAGTCATTTGGGGGACTAGGGTAACACTTAATCTAATCACAAAGGGGTTCCATAAATCCTAATTCCATGACACATCAACATAGCAGAGCATAATTCGAATTCTTACCTGAATAATGTGCCCTCTGTGTCCCCAAATCCTCAGAACGTGACTCCCTTGCTATTCCTTTAGCCAAGCCCTTCTCTTCCTTGCACCACAACCCTTCCAAGATCAACAATGGCCCTTAAACTTTGCTCCAGATGCCCCCAATCGATTTAGGGTTCTTCTCAGAAGGCCAAAATGAACAATGACGGCCAATAAGTGCCTCTTATACGTTCCAACCTGAACGGTTAGGGTTTTCACCAAACAGCGCAGACTCGCCGAGTCCATATCTGGACTCGTCGAGTCCAGTCGCGAACCCGCAACCCGGTCTGCGATCCTACTCGGCGAGTCTAGGCTCCAACTCGCCGAGTCCCTTCTTAAAACACCCCCAAATCATAGTTATATCGATATTTGAAATTCCGGGCTGTTACAACTCTCCCCCACTAGAACTAGACTTCGCCCTCGAAGTCTCACTCTGAAACTAGCTCCGGATGCTGCTCCCGCATCTCACGTTCCCGCTCACCGGTCATTTCCGATCCCCCCCCGGTGTTGTCACCGAACTAACACTAGAGGTATCTCCTTATACCTCATAGCCTCGATCTTCCGATTTCTGATGACCACTGGTCTCTCAGCATAATTCAGGCCCGCATCCACCTGAATGTCTTCTAATGGAACCACTGCCGACTCATCAGCTAAGCACTTCCTTAATTGCGACACATGAAAGGTGTCGTGGATCTGTCCCCACTCCGCTGGCAACTCTAATCGATAGGTTACCCGGCCTATCCTTGCAATCACCCGAAATGGCCCAATGTACCGGGGGCCCAACTTGCCCCTCTTCTTGAATCGAATCACTCCTCTCCAAAGAGAGGCCTTTGGGAGTACGATGTCGCCGACCTGGAACTCAAGCTCGGATCGGTGGCTGTCTGCATAACTTTTCCTGTCGGCTCTGGGCGGTCAATAACCTCTGTCTCATCTGCTGAATCTGCTCTGTCGACTGAAGCCCGATCTCTGTACTGTCCATCGCTCTCTGTAACCGAAAATTACCCAAGATGTAACTCTGCTCTAAATCTCAACAATCACTCGACCCATAAGGGTTAGGAAACTATGAACCACCGGATCCCCGATCCAAAGCCCACTTTGTCCATCCCGGACCGACTGAGAGATCCATTCTCACTCTCAGAGCAATTCTCTCACAAGTTCTCCTCTTGCCATCACATACACCTACTGAACTAGTCCCAACACCCGCAGATTGGAAGACCCAATACACTGATGATATCCTCGAACATCTCCCAAGATGAACCATTACATCCATCCTACACTCTGATCAGAATCACACGGAGAATTTAAGATTCTCTCTCCCCCTGCATCCCTTCTGAGCCTCAACAGACATCTCCAACCCGGATGGGTTCCTACTTCGCTGTTGCGAACACGATGCTCAAAGCCATACTCGAAATACTCTAACCATAACTCTACTCTGTTGCTTTCACTTTCATGAACTTGCACTCCCCTTCGGAGTTACACACCTTTCTCTTTTCCTTTTCCAAGGAACCCGCTTGGCCATAATGCCACTCCAACCAGTGTCACGGTGCTCGCTCTAAGCGACACCACCCTTTTTGCGTAACCGCTATTCACATACTCTGGTTCTCATTGCAGGGGCTCTCAATCCCATGCACTCTCTCCACTCATCAAAATCACTGCCTCAGCTAAACAAGATCACTAACCCGGGGCTAGACCCTCCAATGTAACCACACTGCAACATACACAATCCGAAATCTCAAACCGATCCAACAATACCCACTGAGTCTCCAGCATGACTGGACCGACTCTCATAACACATATTAGCCACTCGAGGCTATATCTCTGTGGGTCCGTACACCCAAAATATGCGAACCCTCAGGTTCTAACTCTGGGAACCTTCCTGTTCCAGCTCTAGAAACATGCACAACATAACCCCGTGGGATTAATGCAGTACAACCCATCACGTACCTCAAACATACACATGCTCTGATCGCATAACCCCGGTTACTTACTCAAGCTTGATCCCGGCCTTCTCTCAGGCCTCCACAATCAAATGCCCTAGGTCTGTATCCCGCCCCGCATATCCGACACTCGCTCTCGTCGGCCTATACTCTGAGCTGACAAACACTGCTGAATCCCAACAGTTAAGCACCCTCACATACTCATCGATCTCCCGGGGAATTCTCCAATTCTCCCCCACTAAAGCACTGACTAATTGCCACCGATCGTCATTAACGACTTTTCAGAACAATCCTGCACAGAGAGAACATTTACCCACCGACTGCTTCCCACAAGCATAAGTAACCCTCAGCAAAACACCTCTAACAAATAACTTACCACATATAGCATACATATCACATATCATATCCGACCTTCAACCCAGTGCCGCATCTCCACTAACAGCCCTCACGAACGATAACCAACGGAATACCCAACAATAACCCGTAACCAACCCACAACCTGCCAAAGGATGAATACCGCATCGAAAACCGCACAAGGCTACCGGCACCAAAACACCAAACTATAACCATACCAACCCATCAGGGAACGACGAATGCCAAAGCGAAAACCTGAAGCACCAATCCATAACCATGCCCAACCCGCGAAACAACGAATACCGCATCGAAATCCTCACAAGATACCAGCACGAACAATACGCCACAATCAACGCAAGCTAACCAAGACATCAAGAAAGCATCATACCCGCAGCTGCCTCCGGCACTGCTCCGTCTCCCTCTGCCGCACGCTGATAAGCACGACTCTGAGCCCTTGGGGCTCCGCTCCATCATGTCCTTCTCCTGAACTCCTCAAGGTGGCCGGTGCTAGAGCCTGCACCGGTCCTGCAGAAAGCTGTGGATAGTTGACCCTCAAATGTCCAACCTGCCGACACTGATAACAAATTCTCAAATCCCGAATTGGCACTGACTGCCGACAATCCCGTGCACCGTGCCCCTCCTTTCCGCACTTGCGGCATGCACCACCAGACCAACAAGCTCTGGTGCCATCCCTCCCACACTTCCCACAAGTGTGGCCGCTTCGATCCCCCCATTCTAACATCTACGGTCCTGGACCGTTTCGGCGCCGACTGCAACTGCATCGGGGCCTGCCTCAGCTCACGCAACTGTAACTCAACCTCTGACTCACGCCGCATGGCGGCCTCCTGCAACACCAACAAGGTCTCGCACCTCTGCGCAGACACGAACTGTCTGGTATCCCCCTTGAGCATACTCAGATATCGGGACATCTGAGTCTGCTCCGAAGCGAACTCAGGGCAAAACATCGCCCTCTCAATAAACATCCTGGTGATCTCAGTCACCGACTCCAAATCCTACTTCAGCTCAAGGAATTTCCGAGCCAATCTCTCCTTTTCATCCCGCGAAACATAGCGAGTACTGAACATCTTTCTGAATTGATCCCATGAAACCGCAGCCCTCTGCGCATCGGTAAATGACCTCGTGGTTAATCTCCACCAATCCTTCGCCCCGAGCCTCAATAGGTTCAGAGCACACCTCACCCTCTGATCAGCAGGGCATAACTAGTGGAGAAACACCCCTCCATGTCTGATAACCATCTCATAGTAACAATCGGGTCCTGAACCCTATCGAATGTGGGAGGCTTCGTATGATAGAAGTCCCGATACTGAAAACCCCGACTGACCCCTCCCCTTGCCGCTGCTACAGCCGTTGTAGCCGCCGCGGCAGCTGTCTCTGCGAGAGCCGCATATCGCTCATCGAAATACTCAATCATGGCGGTCTTGATCGACCCAAACAACCCCGGCAACTCAGCCCGCAACAATGCAGCAACCTCATCACGTAGGATCTCGCGAATCCTCGCATCCCGCTCGCTCGTGCTCGTCCGATCGATAACCTCCGACGGCACCGATCCACCCGGAACTCGCTCTCCAGCTCCCGATCCTGATCCGGATCCACTATCGTCATGCCTCGAGATCTCCATAATGAAGACACCCTACCAATCTCAGACACTTCCCAAAATCCTGGGATCCAACTCTCGCAACCCTACCCTAGAGACCATGGTTTCCCTGATACGCGTATGGGTCCTGTGCTTTCAGTAGTACGGGCCCATACTACCTTCCACACCTACCCATATTTGTATGAAGTACTACCACAATACCCTAGGGAACATGCATAACAACTATCAACTCTCACAACTAGAGAAACACTGAGAACATCCCATAAGGGACCCTAGGCTACAGGCATCACATATCAGGCAACATTATCATGAATTCCTGAAGATCCCTAGCCTAACTCTAGCATGCTGTTCTATCAAGCTCAAATAAATAAATATCTTGTATGGTATCTTGGGGTTACTTACTGGCTCCGGCTGATCGTACCTCCGCGTCCTCCTTTTACCAAATTTGAAAACCATTTTAATTTCTCATTTTAATTTCTCTTTTTTAAAATCCTCCTCGATTTGAGCCTGGAGTCACACGAATGTTTCCCCAATTCACTCAAACCAAGGCTCTGATACCAACTTGTAACATCCAAAATTTCAAAACAATTAAAACTTTTCAAAATCACCCATGTTATTTACGTTGTTACAAAAAGGTTTTCAATACATTATTAAGCAGAATAATTTCCCAGGTTCATATCATAAAACACCAACACGAGGAACGGTACGATCACGCCTTTGCCTTGCCACAGACTCTTGAGAACCTGAAACATAAAACCACAACTGTAAGCCCGAAAGCTTAGTGAGATACCCCCAGAATACCAACCACATATACGCCTTTCCAGGCCCTGACCTTCCGGTCCATGTGTCTCAGGGGACTTCCGTCCCTGCTGGGTAAACCTTCCGGTCCTACCCACGCCGACCTTCCGGTCCATCACACAACATAATCGCCTTCCGGCCCATAACATATTGCCTTCCGGCCCATAACATATCGCCTTCCGGCCCACAAGCATAAAATGCATATATAAAATAACAAACAATCATATAGCAGTTCATAGGCAACAATCGATCAACAGATCACATATCATAGCATTACTCTAACAAGATACCGGTCTAGCCGGTCACTATCATAACATTACTCTATGAATCATTCAACATACTAAATGCATACATACGCCTTTCCAGGCCATGACCTTTCGGTCCACATAGTAATGCCTTTCGGCCCATAACATATATTGCCTTCCGGCCCATAACATATAACAACTGACAACTACCCGGATTTCCATCCAATAAAAGGGTTGGCATTGATGCCATAAACCCTAGCGATATAGTGAGGATAACTCACCTCGAAACTGCCGACTGAACAGATAGCTCAAGCTGCTCCGATCACTGATACGATCTCCACCTCTGGATAGTCACCAATGCACTGAACTCAAACAATAACAACGATTACCAAAAATACCCCTGGAACCACTGGTCAATCCTTGGTCAAAGACAAGGTCAAAGTCAACCCCTGACTGACCCTACTCGCCGAGTCAACCCTATGACTCGCCGAGTCCCCACACTCAGAACTGCACTTAACCCGCGACCTAACTCGCCGAGTCACCCCAAGACTCGCCGAGTTCAACGACTCTGAGTCCACTCGCCCTTGACTCACCGATTCCTTAAGATTCCTTTTCTACACGTCGAGTATCCCCTTATTGCTCGACGAGTTCCTCCTGGAAGAATCGCGGGGCCACCCCGACTCAACTCGCCGAGTCTGAAGAACAACTCGACGAGTCCCAGTCAATCTCCAAGCTACTCGCCGAGTCTGTTCATCAGACTCGTCGAGTCCATGCCATGCAGTCGATCAAACTGCTTCCTGGGATAAGTATTGTCCCGAAATACACAAGCATGGGACCTTCTGGACCTCTAAGGTCCTAATACAGGGTTATAGTCGTTTGGGGGACTAGGGTAACACTTAATCTAATCACAAAGGGGTTCCATAAACCCTAATTCCATGACACATCAACATAGCAGAGCATAATTCGAATTCTTACCTGAATAATGTGCCCTCTGTGTCCCCAAATCCTCAGAACGTGACTCCCTTGCTATTCCTTTAGCCAAGCCCTTCTCTTCCTTGCACCACAACCCTTCCAAGATCAACAATGGCCCTTAAACTTTGCTCCAGATGCCCCCAATCAATTTAGGGTTCTTCTCAGAAGGCCAAAATGAACAATGACGGCCAATAAGTGCCTCGTATACGTTCCAACCTGAACGGTTAGGGTTTTCACCAAACAGCGCAGACTCGCCGAGTCCATATCTGGACTCGTCGAGTCCAGTCGCGAACCCGCGACCCGGTCTGCGATCCTACTCGGTGAGTCTAGGCTCCAACTCGCCGAGTCCCTTCTTAAAACACCCCCAAATCATAGTTATATCGATATTTGAAATTCCGGGCTGTTATAGCTCCCACTAACATGATGATTATTAGCATGACACTTATGCTCCCACTAGCTTTGACATGTACTCAGAAATCAGCTGACTTTCTTACCAAAGTTCAGATTTCTGATACTAGATTGTTTTGATAAAACTTTATCAAAATCATACACCTCCCCTTAGATAGCTCATAGGTGTGTCTAAACAATTATGAAGAGGGATGCCGTAATCATAATGGTTAGACCTTTTTGCCACTTCTCACAAGTACAGGTTAGTGTGCCGGTTAACCACACACGCTCCACTAACGACTTCGGAGAGAAACCTTATGACACTTAGATTTTTATGGTGTATGAGTTCCTACCCATATGAATTTGTCAAAACCATAATCACAAGACAAGGATAATGACAAATCCAAACTCATATGGATTGAACTCAATCTTAATTTCTTGCCACCTGGCAGCTCAAGGGCATGTCATTGCTTCCAAGTTGTTGTGCAACCAATTGAGAACTCTAAAAACTCATATGCAAAGCCAACTTTAACTAGAATGGGCACAGAATATGTCAACATGATAGGTTATAAACCTGTAGTCGTGTGCTAGTGAAGAACTTCAGTTTTTATTCTTGATTAATTCTTGAGACTTTCAAGTACCTTTAAGACTCCCACTGTCCTCTTGACCTATAAGACTCCCTTGTCAAACATCCAAGAGATAGTGAGGATTCTAATCAAGACAAACACTTCACATAATTGGCCTAAGTTGGTCTTTGCTTTATTCAAAACATCACAACTAACCAATTTCAAATGTACAAGAGTAGAAAAACTTTTTCTCTTACATTTGACAAGTGTTTTAAACCTTCTTTAAGACATGTCACTCAAATTACAATCTTTAAGTATGACTCTAAGACTTGTATTGGAACGAAGTATGACTCATCTTCTTGATTTAACCACTTCAAAAATTCATTGCTCCTCTTCTTAGGGAACTTAGAGGATGAATTGTGATAAGGTCTCTAAATCAGTAAGACGATCATAAAAACTGATACTAAAGTACTCTCCCATCTTTTTAGACTTGAGAAACTTTTATCCTTCTGCCTAATTTGATTCTTCTTATTCGCTCTGCCTTACATTGGAACCTTTTTCCAATGTCTCAGAATTACACTTAAGCATGTAAGTATAACCATATTTATTGAGCTTTAGTAAATTATGACGAATAATCTTTTCGATCTTTTGTGGTGCACTTGATCAGTGCACAAGAATGTGTACTTGATCCCTTAGTCGTTCACTTGACTCACACATCCATGTGAACAAGTAATTAGTCTTAATTTTCCAATACTTGAAAGTTCTCATTCATCATGCTATACAACTTGCATGACTCCAAGTTCCGGTCCAATTGAAACTTGGGTGATGAGAATCTTTCCTTATTTGGTAAATTTAGACATTACCACAAATGAAAGAATCAATTTCATATTTCCACTCTTGCTATTAATGGAATCATATAAGCAACAATTTTTCCTCAAATGCCATTGTAAGGATATTTTAAAATAAATAAATCATCATTTTTCCTATTATTTTAAAAAAATTTGCGGAAAAAACTATCCTTACAATCCATATGAAAACTTGTTGTTATCTATTCCTAAGCAATAGCTCATATCTCCTAAGAAGTAGCTCAAGAATCCGATCTTCAAACTATGCGATAGAAATCCATCTACGCGATCAGATTTAGCATATTCTTTCTTTAAGTTTCTTTACTCTTCTTTGATTCTTAAAACATCACCATGTGACCCAGTCACATTATGTATCAAGAGTCTCATAATAGAAACTTATCAGAGTCAGATAGTGGACTTTACTTGAAGTAGAGTCAAACTTATTGACTTTAACATCCTTAGGTAAAATTGGCAGCTTCGCAACCAATGCCCCTTCCTTTGGCAATTTAACATATGGACGCTTTGGTAATGGAGCATGGGACTATCACAGACTTAGCCTTTCTCTTTACCATTTGGTCAACCGAGTTGACTATGGTCGATCCCTTTCCATTGGGAAGAGAGAGCTTTACTGGATATCCAATGTCATCATTGTCAATGTCCATAAAGTTTTAGGAAGTTGATCTTAGCAAATAGATAAGATCATTAAGGGTCTTGTCATAGTATGGTTCATAGGAGTCCCAAAGGAGCTCACTATGTGACTTAGAAAGTGATTGAACTACCAACTTTGTCAAGACTTTGACACCCAACTCTCCCAGCTTGTCAATATGTGACTACATCTCCAAGATGTAATCACAACTAGACCTTGTCTTGCCAATAGGGCTTGAGTTACCTTGAACTTGTGGGTTAGGGAGAGTAATTGGAGGAGGTGAAAGAAGTATGATTTCCATGGGACATCATCTTCATTTAGGAAAACTTGTTTCAAGAGATTTGGGAATATCATAATTGTCTAAACCAGACATCTTTTTGGGAGATATTCAAGATAGTTGATCTAAAGTCCTTAATATAACACTCAATATGAAATATTAAGTCTAGGACCCAACAAACTATTTTATAACTTAGAAGAGGGATGCCGTAATCCAAGCTATAAAATATTTGAAGGTAGGTGAATAACGATTCACCAGTTTCCACCAAGATAAACGAAATGTATTATTAGGTTTTAATTGGTTTTGAAACTCCTAGATCTTTGAGATTCATTGAACTGTTCAATGGCATGTTTCAATCTCGAGTGTGCCCTTCAGGTTTTGTGACTGGGATGCCGAGGACCACAAAACAAGGTGTGAAGTAACCATGCAAATTACTTGGTACCCTTAAGTGTTTACCCCTCAATCGATGTGCCGGTTAACCACACACGCTCCATCGATACTATGATAAACATTAAGTTACCCTTTGCCTACCTTGTTAAATACGAGTTAGTGTGCCGGTTAACCACACACACTCCACTAACCGACTTAAACAAAGTGCAAAGTGTAATTTCATGGATTAGCACCTTATTCACATTTTCCTAAGTAACTAAGATTGGGTATTATTAAGAGTTTAGTTACTTAGTATTTATCATTAATACTTTTAATGAAGGGAGAATTATAGTCCTGTCAAACCCGTTCAGCTAACGACCTTCCACCAATCAAGGAAGCGGTGGGTGAGAGTGGACACCCATTAAACTGCCATTTTATAGGCAGTAACCTTTTACCCCCTTATAGACCGGCTTCGTGAATGAGGCCTACTAACGGTAAGACTGACTTTACTCTTATACACACACACACACATATATATATATATATATATATATATATATATATATATATATATATATATATATATATTAACTTATAATATTATAAAGTATAAGGGTTGAATTTTAACTTTTAAAATTCTAAGGGCTAACTTGGAATTAAAGTATTCATGGGGAAAACTTTACAAATTCCAAAACTTGAGGGCAAGTTTTGAAACTATTCAAAACTCTTGGATTTTCATAACTTATGAGTTTAATTAAAGTTTTAAAGACTTTAATGAAGTGACTCTTGAACATCCATAAGTTGAGGACAAGTTATGGAGTCATAAAACAATTTAATGAGGAAAAAGACTCTTCATTTTGTAACCTATGGCAACTTTTATGAGTTTTAAGATTCATAAATGTGACTTATAAGTTACATAAACACATTTTATGAACTTCTTTTAGATTAATTTGGATTAAAACCAACTATCACATAATTTTATTCATTAATCTAAATTCACTCATAAAACAAGGTAACACAAAAAACTTTTGGTGATCCATAACTTATTCTTAAGTTATGGAATCCTTTAAAACATTAACACCAAATTTTGTAACTCCATAAAAACTTTGAATCATTTTTTTTAAAACCTTTTCATATCTATAACTTATGGAGGTTTCAAAAAATAAATCTCTTTAGATCAAACTTTTAAAACTAATAAAATAATCATATCATTTTATCTTTTATTAAATTTGACCTAATTCAACTCATAAAGCAAATTATTCAAATTTTACAAATAATTAGTTTTTCACAAGAACAAGTAATTATAAAATTTGACAAACTTCATGTTTTTTTTTCCTTTTTTTCAACTTTGAAAATAAAATATTTGCATCAATATAACAGAAAACAACCCGTGGCTCTGATACCACTGTTGGGTTTTGAGCATTCTAACACTCCTAAGTGTACATGCAACCCTAAATATCTTGGATCTATGTTTTCTCTATTATACATGCAAATATGAACATCCAAGGTATTACCCTAATCTAGCATACAAAACAATGAATATAACAAGATAGAATACATACCTCTTTGTTGTAGAAAATCTTCATGAAGCTTGAGTGCCAAGTGCCTCAAGTGTGACACCTCAAATGGTTCACACAACACCAAATACACTTGGAATAACTTGAGAGAATTCTACACTTCATGAAAATCGGCTAGCCCTTTCTTACTCTAAGAGTGCCGATTTTGGTGAATAATATGATGCTTATATAGTGTGTTATAATTAGGGTTACACCATGTAAGCCCTAATTGTCATGACCTTTCATTTCCATGACCCATGGGTTATGTAACCTCCATGGAGCATCCATGGAGTATCCTATGGGTTTAACCCAACTTGATTATCCATGGAGTTTTGGCCCACTATATAAGTTATGGATGATTTGCAAAATCAACCCATATATTTAGTTAGTCTTCTTTTGATCACATAATTAATCCTAGATTAATTCTTGATCAATACTAATTAAATAATCTTATTATTATTATTATTAATATACTAGAACTTATAATATATTAATAACCATAAGTGTCTTATTTCTCTCATTTAGTCTATCCAAGTGCATGATGCCATGCAACCCAAATGGACCATGTCGGGTCGGGTCAAGTCTTACCAATTATAGTTATGGACTTAGACATTAATCCAACAGGGTTGTCCTACCTTGAATCGCATTTCGGGCCACTCTGCGGACCAAGATTGGCAAGATTTTGTCTGCTGAGCCCCCATTGCTCAAGTCATAGAAGCTTCAGTCACCATTAAATGGTATGGGCTGATCTTGTCCTTGGCTCCATGTTTCCAAACATTCCACCCACTCAGGCATCGGGCCATGAAAAGTCGGACGAGGGTTAGGAATTGGAAAGGGAGCTGTCCGGGGTAGGTTCTCAACCTCGGGTTCGGAGTTAGCACTGTCCGAGAGGTCTTCATCATGGTGATCATTCACAGGGATAGGATGATCATTCTCTAGATCTTCTTCAAACCATCCAGCAATGACCTCGTTCGGAAGGTACGGGTTGCCGTGGGGATGGAATCCAACCATGTTATCTACGCGAGAATTTGGGAAATGAAATAATTATTAGACGAACTATCTAGATAATTATTAGAAAAATCTTCATTAGTTATATCGCTATTTGTAAAGTGCATACCAGTTATATGTAATCAACACAGGATAGGCCTTCGAATAAGTGACCTTAACTCCAAATTCACAAGGAATAGGGGTAAAGCAAAAATTTCACCGATTCTAAGTCTATAACATCCTAGTTACATATAGCCTTAGTGTATCCACTTAGCAACTATCAACTTAGAAATGAAGACCCATTTTAGTTCTCAAGTAAGTAATTATAGTAACACAAAATACCTCTATGGTATTTTAGACTTAGGTTCTGTTATAATATTCTCATTGTGGTAATGTTGGTAAGTTTTTGGACTTGTTGCCATATCACAACCATTCTTGGGCATGTGCTAATCACTCCTCAGAACAGCATATTTGATCAGGCTATGCTACTCCCAAGACTGACCATACATCCCCAGGCTTACTTGTGATATTCAAGAATCGTAATACTTTTGTTCTTGTCATTGTGACAATGATTTTAGTATTAATGCAGGTATGTATACTTACTTAAAATAATTTATTATTTAAAAGCATAACTATTAGACAGAGTGTTTTAATCCCAATGTATTTATAGTTAGTATATCTTTTAGGGGTTGATATACTTAATTCACTATAAACAATGCTCTGATATCAATCTGTCAACCAAGAACGGCGGAAACGTTCCGGGGTGGAGGACGTCATGTGAAGTTTCATAACAATGTGAAGTAGTAAACAAACAACAACATCATCCATTGCATTAAAAGTAAAGTTTTAATACATGTGTGTTCTTTCATAATGTACAAAAATAAAATGAATAATCAAAATAAAATGAGTCTTGTCTGTGCTCCGTCTTCTCAAAACTTGGCCATCGTACCTGTCTAACCGGTGACCTAAGAATACAAGTTATTTTGAAAGCGAGTATCAGCCTAAAGCTGGTGAATTCATAAGTATTTAAGTGTCATTGTCTTGTTTTGGAAAGCTGTTATGAATGCCATGTAAATCTTTAAATGAAACAGTTGATATAAGTATGAAAAACCCTAGAAAATCCCATGTTTCCTACTAGTATGAAATGTAGTCTTCTACCAAGACCCGAATGTTTTGTTATGACAATGTAGTCTTCTACCAAGACCCGAATGTTTTACTATGATAATGATAGTTTTTCCTTCTTTCTGACTATTACAAACAGTACTTAGTCTAACTCATCGTTTATGTGAATGTATCACAAAATAAAGTAAATAGGAAAAGAATATAATAGTCTTCTACCAAGACCTAAATGTTTTGCTATGATAATGATAGTTTTTCCTTCTTTTTGACTATTACAAACAATACTTAGTCTAACTCATCGTTTATGTGAATGTATCACAAAATAAAGTAAATAGGAAAAGAATATAATAGTCTTCTACCAAGACCCGAATGTTTTGCTATGATAATGATAGTTTTTCCTTCTTTTTGACTATTACAAACAGTACTTAGTCTAACTCATCGTTTATGTGAATGTTTCACAAAATAAAGTAACAGGAAAAATATAATCATGTAAGTGTTATCCTTTTGTATTAGGATAACACGACATCGCGATTTGCGAAATGTATAACCTTTGAACATCCGTAGATTGTTCAATTATCCTCTGTAGCTACAGCAAAGGGGAGGAAGGGTTAGTCCCGTAATTGATGTTCTTAATATAAGTATTAACCGTAGACATCCGTAGATGTTCATCAACCTCTGTAGCGAACAGTAGGCCCAAGGAATGGTTAGTCCCGTAAAAGTATTCTAATAAGAATCAACTGTAGGCATCCGTAGATGTTCATCAACCACTGGTGCTAACAGCTGGGCTTCGGAATGGTAAGTCCCATCTAGATATCCCGTTGAACTGGGACAGGCAGGATAATTTACACAGAAGGTACTAATAAATCATCCTAATGAATCGAGGTACAAGTATCCATATAAATGTATACAGGAAAATGTATCTATGTAAAAGTACTCATGTAATGTATTCATGTAAGGTGCTCATGTAATGTATTCATGTAAGGTACTCATGTAATATATTCATGTAAGGTACTCATGTAATGTATTCATGTAAGGTACTCATGTAATGTATTCATGTAAGGTACTCATGTAATGTATAGTGTAGACTCATGAATGAACTGACTCTAATGTAATTCCTTGTAATAGGAATAATGTTATGTATCTCCTAACTATCCCTATAATAGTTAACTGGAAGGTAATTGATTGTCCAAACAGGTTTATACACCCTTGCTACACAAAAGTGTGGGAAACTGAATGAAGGATGAAAACTATAACATCAATACATATAAAAGAACAAAAGTGTATAGATATAGTTTTGTTCAAGAAGGTAAAAATGGTTTTGTAAGATATCTATGATGTCATTTTAATAAACATTTCAAATGTAATACTTTTAATAACAAGGTATTTTTAAGACAGAAAACCATTTCATGCATCACATTTTGAAGTATGTGAAATCTACTGGATGAAAACACAGTTATAAAAACATATGAGTGATTTAATAACATATTGTTTTCTACTTGTATCCGCCCCATTAAAGCATTTAAAATCATTTAAAACATTGATTAAGGGGTATGAACTCACCTGTAGATGGTGGTTTGGATGTACTGAATGATGTAGGGTAGCTAAGTTACAAGTGAAGACTTGTTCACACTCAATGATCCTAGTTAACATATAATCACACATATATGTATCCAGTTAGACTTTAAACCACTAATTGACAAAGTTAAGACATCCTAAGGCATGTAAAACACCTTATTTAGGTGCTACAAGTCATAAGGATTGCATCTAAGTGCTAAAGGACCTTGCTATCGTGTTTGGGGTTCAAGGGTAAACTCCCTTGGAGTTTACGGTTTTCAGTTTGACCTAATAAGTTTATGGTCGTAAACACCTCTCTTTTTGACCATAAGTTGGTTTGAGGTTTTTCAAGTCCTTTGAAGCATTTCTACTTGGTGGTTTGGCCTTTGGAAGAGATTAGGGCATCATTACACTCCTTTGAGGAGTTTACGGCCTCATGTTCATTTCTCTTTGGGTTTACTACCTTAAACTCATGAGTTTACTACCTTAAACTCATAAGTTTGATATTTGGGGGTTTTCAAGTCCTTAGCTCAATCATGGCAATAGTCTAGGTTAGATTTAGACATAAGGAATTACCATTGGACTTTTATGGGGACTTTTATGTACTTTTGGGGGTGTTTACGGTTTTGGGAGATCCCCAAACCGTAAACACATAAAAATGGAAGTATTTGGTGATTTTTGTGTGATAAACTCATCAAGGATGAAGCTAGACAAGTCCCTAAGGCATGGTGAAGCATCTAGGCACCTTAAGGCACCACTTTGCACCATAAATGATGTTTACGGTTTTGGGAGCCTCCCAAAACCGTGAACACCTTTAACTTGGTGTTCTTGGGACTTTTCTTTGATGTTAATATGTAATACAAGCTTAAGAAGACTCAAGGATGGAAGTACTTACTATATGGAAGCTTGGATTTAGCTAAAAGTCCAAGAACACTTAGTGTGTGTTAAAGAACAAAAGTGTATAGATATAGTTTTGTTCAAGAAGGTAAAAATGGTTTTGTAAGATATCTATGAGTTTTGAACAATAATTAAAAATGACTTGATATCATTTTAATAAACATTTCAAATGTAATACTTTTGATAACAAGGTATTTTTAAGACAGAAAACCATTTCATGCATCACATTTTGAAGTATGTGAAATCTACTGGATGAAAACACAGTTATAAAAACATATGAGTGATTTAATAACATATTGTTTTCTACTTGTATCCCCCTCATTAAAGCATTTAAAATCATTTAAAACATTGATTAAGGGGTATGAACTCACCTGTAGATGGTGGTTTGGATGTACTGAATGATGTAGGGTAGCTAGGTTACAAGTGAAGACTTGTTCACACTCAATGATCCTAGTTAACATATAATCACACATATATGTATCCAGTTAGACTTTAAACCACTAATTGACAAAGTTAAGACATCCTAAGGCATGTAAAACACCTTATTTAGGTGCTACAAGTCATAAGGATTGCATCTAAGTGCTAAAGGACCTTGCTATAGTGTTTGGGGTTCAAGGGTAAACTCCCTTGGAGTTTACGGTTTTCATGACTTTGACCTAATAAGTTTATGGTCGTAAACACCTCTCTTTTTGACCATAATTTGGTTTGAGGTTTTTCAAGTCCTTTGAAGCATTTCTACTTGGTGGTTTGGCCTTTGGAAGATATTAGGGCATCATTACACTCCTTTGAGGAGTTTACGGCCTCATGTTCATTTCTCTTTGGGTTTACTACCTTAAACTCATGAGTTTACTACCTTAAACTCATAAGTTTGGTATTTGGGGGTTTTCAAGTCCTTAGCTCAATCATGGCAATAGTCTAGGTTAGATTTAGACATAAGGAATTACCATTGGACTTTTATGGGACTTTTATGTACTTTTGGGGGTGTTTACGGTTTTGGGAGATCCCCAAACCGTAAACACATAAAAATGGAATTATTTGGTGCTTTTTGTGTGATAAACTGATCAAGGATGAAGCTAGACAAGTCCCTAAGGCATGGTGAAGCATCTAGGCACCTTAAGGCACCACTTTGCACCATAAATGATGTTTACGGTTTTGGGAGCCTCCCAAAACCGTGAACACCTTTAACTTGGTGTTCTTGGGACTTTTCTTTGATGTTAATATGTAATACAAGCTTAAGAAGACTCAAGGATGGAAGTACTTACTATATGGAAGCTTGGATTTAGCTAAAAGTCCAAGAACACTTAGTGTGTGTTAAAGAACAAAAGTGTATAGATATAGTTTTGTTCAAGAAAGTAAAAATGGTTTTGTAAGATATCTATAAGTTTTGAACAATAATTAACAATGACTTGATATCATTTTAATAAACATTTCAAATGTAATACTTTTGATAACAAGGTATTTTTAAGACAGAAAACCATTTCATGCATCACATTTTGAAGTATGTGAAATCTACTGGATGAAAACACAGTTATAAAAACATATGAGTGATTTAATAACATATTGTTTTCTACTTGTATCCCCCTCATTAAAGCATTTAAAATCATTTAAAACATTGATTAAGGGGTATGAACTCACCTGTAGATGGTGGTTTGGATGTACTGAATGATGTAGGGTAGCTAAGTTACAAGTGAAGACTTGTTCACACTCAATGATCCTAGTTAACATATAATCACACATATATGTATCCAGTTAGACTTTAAACCACTAATTGACAAAGTTAAGACATCCTAAGGCATGTAAAACACCTTATTTAGGTGCTACAAGTCATAAGGATTGCATCTAAGTGCTAAAGGACCTTGCTATAGTGTTTGGGGTTCAAGGGTAAACTCCCTTGGAGTTTACGGTTTTCATGACTTTGACCTAATAAGTTTATGGTCGTAAACACCTCTCTTTTTGACCATAAGTTGGTTTGAGGTTTTTCAAGTCCTTTGAAGCATTTCTACTTGGTGGTTTGGCCTTTGGAAGAGATTAGGGCATCATTACACTCCTTTGAGGAGTTTACGACCTCATGTTCATTTCTCTTTGGGTTTACTACCTTAAACTCATGAGTTTACTACCTTAAACTCATAAGTTTGGTATTTGGGGGTTTCCAAGTCCTTAGCTCAATCATGGCAATAGTCTAGGTTAGATTTAGACATAAGGAATTACCATTGGACTTTTATGGGACTTTTATGTACTTTTGGGGGTGTTTACGGTTTTGGGAGATCCCCAAACCGTAAACACATAAAAATGGAAGTATTTGGTGCTTTTTGTGTGATAAACTCATCAAGGATGAAGCTAGACAAGTCCCTAAGGCATGGTGAAGCATCTAGGCACCTTAAGGCACCACTTTGCACCATAAATGGTGTTTATGGTTTTGGGAGCCTCCCAAAACCGTGAACACCTTTAACTTGGTGTTCTTGGGACTTTTCTTTGATGTTAATATGTAATACAAGCTTAAGAAGACTCAAGGATGGAAGTACTTACTATATGGAAGCTTGGATTTAGCTAAAAGTCCAAGAACACTTAGTGTGTGTTCTTGGTGTTCTTTGTGTTTTTGAAAATCTAATCAAAACACAAAAATGAATGGATGAATAGATGCACAAACACTAGATTAAGTGTTTAATCAACTTGAAATGGATAGAACACTTACAACTTGGAAGATATTGAATTGTTTCTAGTTTGCTACTTGAGAGGTTTTCTTGAGTTTACTCTTTTGGAGTTTCCTCTTTTGGGGAGTAAACACATGATAACTAGACTTAGGGAGTAAACTCATGGATAAGCATGAGTTTACGGATTTTGGGATGATTTTTCGACCCAAACGAAATAGTTTGGCCGGGAACTTCTAAGACGCGAGGTGTTTGCGGTTTTTAAATTTCAAAACCCGAGACGACACTTTCTTACACCCATTCGTTTAAAGAATTATATTAAAATAATCAAACGAACTCTAAATTTGTTAAACTAAGAAGTAATGACATTAACTTATAATAAGAAGTGATTGACTTCTAGGGTTTGACCGAATGAAAATTCCGGGTTGTCATATTACTTGAGCTCGGCTGATCGCATGCACCACACCCTTTTCTCTTTTCAAAGTTCTTTTCTTTCTAAAATTCTTTTTACTTTTCTAAAACTCTTTTCTTTTGAAAAACATTTTACCACTTCCTTAGTTTGAGTTCAGACATACCCGAGAGTGTGCCCGAATCCCTCAAACCAAGGCTCTGATACCAACTTGTAACATCCAAAAATACGACCCAAAATTTTTTGTTTAAATAATACTAAAAATCATATGCTGGCTGATATATCATAAAACCATACGTCCAATATCTCAAAACATAATATAAAATGTCGTGAATAAACTGTATTGATATGTGTATTTTTATATGTATTTTTATGCACTTTATCTTAATATTTTGGCCTTATTTATTCTCTTTTAGAACTAAAAAGTACTCATAATGCTTTGAATTATGTTTTGCAGCTATTCGTTGGCGATAAAGCACAAAAGAAAAGACTGAAGCGGAAACCGGACGTAGAAGCTAAAACAAATTAAAAATGTTGAAGGAGTGATCATGCCCCGCATCCATAGTGATTACGCGCCGCGTAACGACCAATTTGAAGTACGCCCCGCGTACCTTAAGGGTACGCCCCGCGTACAGACTTGCACCGGATAAACTTGATCGCGTAATTATCCTTAGTACGCACCGCGTAATCCTACGTATGCCCAGCGTACGTAAGTCGGCTACAAAGGCTATAAAAGTCGATTTTCAGCTAACCAGGAGGGGGATTCGACTTACAACTTAGTTTAGTCGATATTTAACTTCTGTTAAGCCGTTTTGAGGGTTTAGAAGGCGGCCGGAAGGTCGTTAAGCTAACGGGAGCAGAGATCGGAAGGATTGGAGAGCGGATACATGTCGGTAATCATATGGGTTGTTAACGTGACCATGTTTAGCATTCCATTGTGTTACTATTCTGTATTTAGTTTCTGATTTGGGTGTAAAAACCTTTTACTTTGTGTTTATGATTAAATGAAGCTTTGATTATTAGACTAATTGCTATATTGAATTGTTTGTTTATGTTTAATTTATCTTGCCAAGCTTGTTAAAAGATCCTTACGTATTAATGATGATTATTTGCTGTTAATTGTTAAGTGAATTGAGTTGTGTGAACACCTGCTTGATTGCTTGTCTCTTATGATTTTGATGACCATTGAGATTATAAGTCTAGGAATAACGAAGGTGAAACTAGGATTAACTTGGGAATAAGTAAGTTAATGTGTGAGCCTTGTTTGATGACCATCAACAAGAGGTTAAATTGAATGATTAATTTGATTAACTATATTTACAAGTCTTGCTTGATACGAACTGAACACTAGGAAGCATGTTAGTTTAATCAATTGATCACTGTTTAAATTGACTTGTTTGCTAAAGGATTAGTTATAGTGAACGCGAATCTAATCATTTTAGGAATCGGTGAACATGAATAAATGAATTTATGTATGCAATTGTCTATGTTTTTAAGGTGTAATTTATCTAAATCAAAGTACTTGAAGAGATTTGTTTTCCTGTTAGTTTATCGAAAGTTGTTAATTAATTGTTAGTTTGAGATTTATTAAACTATTTCTTTATTCTTTCATGTGACCTGTAGCCTATAATCAAATATTTTAAATTAATTCACCACCGTTCCCTGTGATCGACACCCGACTTACCTAAGCTATACTGTAATCTGACTAGGTACACTGCCTATAAGTGCATAGTTAGTCTATGTTTGTTAGGTCATAAATATTAAAATTAGTGGGTACTTTTGTGCACATCAAGTTTTTGGCGCCGTTGCCGGGGAACGGCTTTCAATTAATTTAGTTTATTTGATTATTCGTTATTTGTTTTTAGTTAGTTTTTTATTTTATTTTTTTTAGTTTTATTTTCATTGATATCATTTCACTTGTCGGGAAGGTTTTTGTTGCTATGTGCAGGAATTCGTGATCATACACATTGTTTGGTTTTACTTTTTGCATGGGTTTCGAGATTGCAAGCGATTAGGGAATTCTTGACTTGTTTAGTCTACTACTTTGGGTGATTTGTCCAACTCAATCCACAAGGCGTAGTATAGCAAGGCGTGTCATGGTGGTTAAGTGGAAGACCGAGCTCTTGCTGTTCTTGACTAGTTTGGTCACTTCTTGTTCTACTTTTAGTTAATGGTGCAAAGAAAACAAAGGAAATAGTCTGACAGGTCCCGAAAGATTTTGTTTTCACAAACCACTTCTTGCATGCAAGGGATTTAATCAACAATTGTAGCTTGATTTCGACGAAGACGAGTGATCGTGATATCCTTTTTAGTTATTTTGGTTTGCTATTTTTTTAGTTATTTTAGTGAGTTTTTATTTTTATTTTTATTTTTAGTTTGTTTAAAATTTCGTTTTCCATGTTGATTCTCTTTGATTGATTTAGATCTTTGTAGAATTTTCGCCCTTAGAAAGCTGGCAGTAAGTTCAACTGCTAGGTCCGACTGTTGCCAGAGAGAGCCGAGTGAGCGTTTGAAGTTTATAGTCAAGACCCACGATTTCTAATAAGTGTGGGGTGTGAGTTGATATTGTGAGAGTATATTATTTAGAAGAGTGGCGTTTCTACCGTATTTTGATTCCTATGGTATGGATGAGTTGTTCCCACACCATGGAGTCTTATTTCGACGCAAGGTAGAAGCATCATCCCGGCTGCCACGACATGGTTGACACTTTCCTATGTCGTGGGGGAGATTTTCATCGCAAGAGGAGGGTGCCATTCTTGATATCACGACGTGGCCACCAATTACCACACGTGGCCATGTTATTATTCATAATAAAGATTACACATCACTTGACGACATGATCGTGTTGACACTTTTCCATGTCATGGTTATTACACATTGCATTTATTTGGAATCTTTTGTACCACATTTTAGAAGTTGGCGTTCTTGGTTTTAGTTACCGGCATACTCAGAAGCAACAGTTCCAGTTTTCAGCACATTTATGGAGCAACTTTTAGCAGCCCCATTCGATCTCGCCACAACTACCCCAGGGGAGTCTGTTCCTTTTTCTCCCTTTTTACTGTTTTTATTAGTTTTAGCATACAATGAGGGCATTGTATGAAATAAGTGTGGGGTAGGGGGTCGAAAAAGCAATTTAAATTGAAAAATTAGAAAATAGTTAAAAATTTATAAACTTGAAATAGTAGTTTAATTTAGAAAATCTAGTGATAATTTAAAATTTTGCTAATATTGTATGGGATGATCCAATGAGAACCCAAATGTTTACTTGAGCCTACACATGTTATAGTGTATTTGTGGCTTCCCATTTCCTAGTGAAAAGCCATGAGATATGAAAGGTAATCTGGTAGTTTATATGGCATAATATTTTTTGCAGCCTAAACCTGAAATCTATCCAGGAAAGCTTATTTAGTCATTGCACTTAGACTAATACTCTAACCAATAAAGGTTGAAGTTAAGCCTCTGCTTAAGCATGTAGGTTTTGAGTGGAAAAAAGTGAGTTACATGTGAAAAAAAAAGAGAGAGAGAATTACGAAAAAAGTTTGAAGAATTTTGGAGCAATTAAAGTGAAGATCAAAAGATCAAAATTCTGAAGAAATCCTAAAAGTTGAAGATACCATAAATCAATTCAAATAAGGTGGTGAATTCAAAGAAATCAAAGATCAAATTATCAAGGAAGTGAAAAAATCCAAAAGAAGCTCCATAGTGGTATCGAAACCAAAATTGAAACTGTAAGCACAAAACTTAGTGAGCTCCCCCAAACTACCACATACCATACAAACATATAAACAACTACTGGGCCCCGCCCATTGCATCGGACCGAAGTCCGGAAACTGCGTCGGACCGAAGTCCGGAACTAACCAGGGCCCTGCCCACTGCATCGGACCGAAGTCCGGAACTAACTGCATAGGACCGAAGCCCGAAACTAACTGCATCAGACCGAAGTCCGGAACTACTGAACACAGCATAACATACACATATCAACTAGCATAACAACATAGACTGCATACTGAGTCGGGTCGTACCCGAAACACATAACACGCAAAACCTGTCTGATCCACGAAGGCATCAAACATACTAACTATTGCATCAGCCCGAAGTCCGGAAACTATTGTTAACTAAACAGGCCGGCATTGTGGCCTTAGACCCGTTCCTACAGGAAGGAAACTCACCTCTTACGCTGGCTGGTAAATGAACTGCTCTGAAAACTGTCTGCTGCTGCTCCGATATCTCCCCGGCTCAAATGACTCTGAAATGGATGCAAGATCTTGTTTCCCTTCTTCTCCTTTGGATCTAGCCTTCCTCTTCTCTTCCAATCTTCACTCAGAATTGAGGACGTTACACAAACGGGGGTCCGGGGGCAGCGCCCCTAGGAGCGGGGTCCAAGGGGCGGCAGCCCCTGGCTGGCGGGGTCTAAGGGGTAGTTTTGATGACAGTTTGTAATTGTTTTGTGATAGTTTTCAGACATGAATTATATAACCGTTTTTTTTTTGTCATTTTCTGATACATCTTCTTGAAGAACATTTTCACATACATTCTCTGATTTCGTTCTCTGAATTTCATCCAATTGAGTGTTCGATCTGTACCATCGAAATACTTCAATTTGATAGCGAATCACGACTTTCAGAGAATCCAAGCAATCTGTTCATCCCCTATTTCTAACAGAAGAAACATGTGTGAAGATGTATCTGGACAAATTTCTATTCACTTTCCTCTTCGTAGCAGACAATAAGAAATCAATTAAAGTTAGCAACATTTGGATTCTTTTGTTTGTGACCTATGAAGGTTTCATCCTACCATGTTCATTCAATTAAAGTTAAAATAGCTTCATAAAATTACAAAATTACCACTATGATAAGAGGGGTTTTGGGTCGAAGATGATGAATCCGTTTAGTCAAACATCTACATATAGTAGGAATGTCAATTTGTGTTGCAACAGGGTTAGACAAAACCCTTGTGTCATCCTTTTTATTACTTTTAAAATACAAAAAAGCGTAATTCTACTTAAAAGTTTCAAGAATGTTTCATTACTCATATCTTACCATAGAATAAAGGATTAAACCCTAAAACAGATTATCACAATTCAAATACTTTTTTCGTGTGTACCCAACAAAAATGAAATCGGGGGAAATAGGTTCTAGCTCATATGTGCAGTATGATCTATGGAAACCCCTTATTTTTAAATAATTTAAGGCAAGACCTTTGAGATTTCACTTTTACCACATTTATATGTTCCCACCATTAACTGTAGTGACATAAGAACATGGTTTGGCATGCGGAATTAAAGATTGCTCAATGAATATGGTGATTTGGGTGTTCAAGAGATGTATTTAATATGTATGGTGTTACAAAAAGGGACATAGATCTACATCTACATAAATAACACACACTTACACACTCACTTTTACACCTCTCAAGCACACCTCTACAAGTGGACTAAACCCACCTTATATAGATGTGTTTACATGTCTCTCTCTCACTCTCTCTAGCTAATGGGTCAAAAGGCTAATGCACCACATGCAAGTGGGTTTTACAAAAGTCAACACATTACAAAGTCAAACATGAATAACTTTGCACCCCAACATTCTCCCCCTCAAAGTTAGGAATTGATGACCCACTTCAAATCTTCCAAAATCGAGCAACTATGCGATCCGAGCCTCAAAGGTGACACATGTCAAAACAAACTTTATTCTTCAATTCTTCCATGATTCTTCAATTTGGGCTCTAGGATGTGAGACCATACAACCCGAGCATCAACGAATGATCACGAGCTTCTCAAACTCCAAATTGATCACCAAAAGTTGAGCATAAAAATACACCCCAAAAATCTTCAATAAAACCAACCCCATTTCGAAAATAAATCACTTCCGAACTTCTAATTGCATCATTTCGTAAGCTTCAAAAATTCAAGGTCACTTCGGTCTTCAAATCTGCGTAATATGAAAAATTCAAGTTCGAATTTCCATATAAATTTCTCCACCTTTTTATAATCGAAATTTGATTATAAAACCTTCAAGGAAAGAGAGTGTGCTCTATTCAGAATTTTTCGTGTCAAAACTCCCCCTTAACATGTGGCATAAATTTTGTGCTTTAATCCGGAAAACCCAAAAAGTATTCAATTTTAGCTTTGTTTACAGACCGCCTTTGACAAAATTTCTCAAAAATTGGTAGAAATTGTCAATTTCAAAATTCTACAGTGACCCGGTGCGCCCAAAACAGCCAAAAATGCAAAACTCTCCCCCTTTTCCAAAGCTGGGTAGAAAGTGTCAATTTGCATAAACTGCAGGGGCTTAAAATGCATATTCTTCAAATTCTCAACAAAAACAGTTCATTTTCGAATTTGGGCAAAGACTGCTAAACACTCGAAATTATAGGGACTACATACGAAACTTTTCCATTTGTCTTCAAAACTAACGAAGCTTTTATCCCTTCGTACGAAAATTTGGAAAAAGTGTTAACTTCAATGCATCTATTTTAATCCCCCAAAATATTTCCTGTATTTATAACCATCGTCAAGAACATCAGCATCACTCCTTGTTTGAAAGCAGAATCTTGGTTCTCTCAGTTTTCTTCTCATTTTCATTCTCCCCTTTTAAGGGTTTGATGAACTCCTCTACCTTCCAATTATATATCAATGGAAAAAGTTAAATTTTTATTTTTCTTATAAGAGTTTATAGTAGTATGGATGTATAGGTGGTCTATAATGGATGGTTTAGTGGGCATGATTCATGAATGCATATATGGATTTATGTGAACTCCTCCAGACTCCTATAATTCCTATTAGAAAGAGCAAGTAAAATAAGGTTTTTTTTTCTTCATTTTTAGTTGCAGTTTCCATTGTGAATGGACAACAAAAATGTACTGTTGTGTTTGTATTTACAACTGCTAATCCGATCATAAACAATAGTGTCACTTATAGTGTTTAAAACCTCAAAGGTTTAGGGGCCTGCTCCATAGGAATTGCAATTACATTGAATAACATTTTTGTGGTTGTGGATATTTTTCAATATATTCAATGAATTATTTGATTTTTTTATTAGATCCCTAAACGAACCAAACATAAACGAACAAGGACATTTTTTTATTATAAGACTAAAATTGTTGATTGTTTCGATTTTAGATTATATGTTAGATTAAATGGCATGTTATATTTCTATCATGTTTAGTTTGGAGTTCTAACACTTGTATATTAGTAGTTGTAGATTGAAATGTTGTCTAACAAAGAATGGATGTACACGAAGAGACTTGATAGTAATCGTTTGTTTAATACCCAATGGCCACATTATGTCAATTTTTTTTGGATTTTGCTTACTCGAACGCAACAAACATCCAACGTATTATTAGGGATGGGGTGGAAGTTTTAGAAATTAGATGTCCATGTGCGAATAGCAAAAATATTTATTACCTCTCTCGATAATTGGTATTTAACCATCTTATTAGCCGAGGATTCATGAATAGTTATTCACTATGGTATTTACATGGCGAAATGTATTCATTACAAGAGGTTGGTCAATGTTCGAACCCAATACCACTTCAACACATGGGTCAAAGTTCAAATCCTGAAACGACTCAACACATCAATGGCGGTTTTGATGATTATCGTAGATACAAGGAGATGGTTATCGAAAGCATGCACCAACCGAAGCTTCTTATTATCAACAAACACCACAACACCCAAATCTTGAAGCCCAAAATTTTTATAAAATTTTGAAACAAGCTAGTGAGCCTTTATGGGACGGGTGTACAAAATCTTCCACACTCTCTACCACCACTAGATTATTGGACTGGAAATCACAATCTAATATTTCAGACACGTCATTTGATAGATTACTTTCGATAGTTAAAGACATTCTACCAATTGGCGAGAAGCTTCCTAATAGCTTCTACGAGACCAAGAAAATGTTGAAGCCACTAAAATTGCCTTCACAACGAATTCATGTATGTATAAACCATTGCATGCTATTCAGGGGTCAGTTTGTTGAGCTGGATCATTGTGTAGTATGTGGCGAAAATAGATACAAAGACAAAGGGAGGAAGGTTCCTAATTTGGTCTTGACTTACATGCCGATTGGACCGAGACTTCAAAGGCTGTTCTATTCAAGGAAGACAGCCAAACATTTAACTTGGCATTCAGATCATCCAGTAGATCCAGAAAAGATGATACATCCCAGTGAAGGTAAAGCATGGAATCATTTTGACAGAACCTTTCCTGATTTTGCAAAAGAGACGCGCAACATTCGTCTTGGGTTGTGCACCGATGGGTTTAGTCCTAATAATTCAAACACAACTCCCTATTCATGTTGGCCGGTGTTTATCACTGTTTACAACCTACCCCCTTGGTTGGCTTTTAAACATCAGTACAAACAACTTCCGTTGATCATTCCCGGGAAGAAGAGCCCTGAACAGAATTTGGATGTTTTTTTACAACCTTTGATCGACGAGTTGAAGATGTTGTTCACAGATGGCATTGAAACATATGATGCCTATCGAATGACCAATTTTCAGATGAAGGTGTTACTTTTATGGACAATTAGTGACTTTCCTGCTTATGCAATGCTATCCGGATGGAGCACGCATGGTACTTTAGCTTGCCCTTATTGCATGCACCAAACAGAATCATTCCGACTTTCCAATGGACAAAAATTGTGTTGGTTTGACTGTCATAGAAAACATCTACCCGAAAGACACATATTCCGAAATGATACAATTAATTTTTTAAAAGGCAAGAAAGTGAAGGGTCATGAAGTGCCTGTTTCGTACCCAACCAGAGAATATATTTGGGAGAAAATCCAACATTTCCCCATTGTATACAACGATACTCCTTATGGCCCAAATTATATAAAACCTCATGGTTTTGGTATTACACACAGCTGGGTAAAAAAGAGCATCTTTTGGGAGCTTCCATATTGGCGTCACCTGTTGATCCGACACAACTTCGATTTGATGCATATCGAGAAGAATTTTTTTGAAAATATGTTTCAGACTTCAATGGGCACCCCAAAGTCCAAAGACAATATAAAGGCAAGAGACGATATTGAGATGCATTGTGACCGACCTATACTAAACCCCATCAGGGAAAACAATAGGAAGACTCGGAAGAAGCTTGGAGATTACACATTGAAAAAGGAAGATGTTAAAAAAGTATGTGTTTGGTTGAAAAATCTCAAATTTCCTGACGGGTATGCATCTAATATCGGGAACTGCGTAAACATCAAAGATTATAGTTTTTATGGTTTCAAAAGCCACGACTGTCACGTGTTTATGCAACGGTTTCTTCCCCTAGCCGTAAGAGGGTTTGTTTCAACAAAAATATACGAGGTCATATCGGAGATATCTATGTACTTTATGCTCGAAAACGTTGCATGTTTGCGACTTGTTCAATATGAAACGTAGTATTATTCAAACCATGTGCAAGTTGGAGCAAATATTATCTCCTGGCTTCTTTGATTCCATGGAACACTTGGTCATACATTTAGCAGATGAAGCTATTGTTGGTGGTCCGGTACAATACAGATGGATGTATCAATACGAGAGGTAATCACCCTATTTTAGTATTATATCCAACATTTTTAAAGTTATTTGTGGTATTCCTAAGATATCATTCATACTTTTTAAATATAGGAAACTGGGCATAATTAGAAGAAGAATCAGGAACAAAGTAAGGGTTGAGGGTTCAATCATCAATGAACATCTAGTGAATGAACTTGCTACCTATTGTTCTTTATATTTTGACCTGACGATTGAGACATGCCATAATCGAGAGGCATGAAATTTCGCACCGCAAAGTCATAGGTTTTCGAGTGGAGAAGCTCCACTTAGCATCTTTGTCGTCCCATCAAGAAGATTATATGAAAAAAGTGGAAAACGAAAACCCTTGAGTGATAAAGACCTTCAGAAGGCACACACCTACATATTACTTAATTGTAAAGAAGTTAACCCTTAAATCCTCGAGTTTTATGAGCTGGTCATGACAATGAATCCAAATGAATTGGTTTCAGATTTAAGAGATAAATTCTTTGCTGAATGGTTTGAAGACAAAGTAAGTAGAACCAGTTCTTTAGTACTAATTATTATTTACGCATCATTAACTAACACAATGTGTGTATGTTTTCATTTTAGGTAATGAATAAGACACCCGATGGAAGTGCTAAACACTTAGACGTTATAGCTGAGAAACCATCGAGACATGCTCATTTTCATAATGGGTATTTTGTAAATGGTTATAATTTCCACACTCAACAATACGGTGAGGGTCGTGTGACAGATAACTTTGGAGTATGTGTGAGAGGGGAGACTTATAATGATGAACATGAGTCAGACTACTACGGCATATTGCAAGAGATCTTAGAGGTTGAGTATTATAGTAGCGGGCCCTCGACTGTTGTTCTGTTTAATTGTATTTGGTTTGATAATAAAGATGGTATAATAGTCAACAAAAACAAGTTGATTGATGTCAAAACCAACTCTCGACTTCAAACTGACGACCCATTTTGTTTGGCATCAGAAGCAGAACAAGTCTTTTATACACCATACCCTTCAATGGCAAATGAGACGAAAGATAAGTGGGCGGTTATAAAAACAAAACCAAGAGGGGTATTTGAAGTCACCGAAGCTGAAATGGAAGCAGAAGAAATCTTTCAGGGTGAAGAACGGTTTGAGTCACCTGTTACTGTAACTCGTGCAGAACGATTGTGCCTAGCCTCAACTATAAATACATATGAGCAGATATCTGATGACGAGAATGAGGGATCTAGGGAGGAAGACGAAGAAGAGGAAGGTTCTGAAGACGAAGATTATGGAAACGAGTTGTTTTATTCAGAAGAAGAATTTGAAGATGAAGATGATGGGGACGTATATTAGGAGCATTATCTTTTGTTTACGTTAGGAGCATTTTATTTGTTGATGTTAGGAGCATTGTCTTTTTTAAACCTTATAATGAAACAATGTTTTTGTAATGAGTTTGGTATGGACATCTCGTTGTTTTAAACATTTGTTTTGTCTTGATTTATGAATCTTATATTATATATCTGACCATTCTTGTACTATTAAATGTAGCATGTCGGGTAATGGACAGAATGATAAAGGTCGGAAGAACAACCCTTCTTCTGGCAGTACGGGGCGTAGGGGGAGGGCATCCCCTAATTCTACTGACGAGCCACGTCATACGATGTTGCTCACACCGATCGACATGCCTATGATCACTGGAGTCGCAGGCTCCAATAGTCAAGGTGCCATTGCTCCGCAAACCAACATGGTTGATCCTCTAGCAGACTTATCTGGGGTTATGTGCCAGGCTCAACAGATGGGCTATGTGTCCCAGCCCCAACCCCAACCCCAACAGACGAGCCATCGATTACATCCCTCACAGATAGGCTATAGGCCCCAACCTCCACTTATACAGACAGACTATGGGTTCCAGCCCTCACCCCCACCCCCGCCCCCACCCCTCCACCCACAAAGGGGTTGTCAGACCTCACCTACAATATTGAGAACCCATGGTGGTGATGGGTTTTAGGATTATTTTTTTGAGGGTGGAGGCATAGAGATGCCGACGCCAGATACACTGGTCATGCCACACACACCACTGACGCCACATGGCTCCGCCTCCAGAGATATTTCAGGCGATCATGGCTCTAATGCTGGTGATTTTGATGAATCATCGTTGCCCATTATCCACAAAGAAGGGGATAAGTTAGTGTTTTCATCTTTTAAATATTTAATTTTTAATGTTGTAATTACACTTATATATATATATATATATATATATATATATATATATATATATATATATATATAAGTTTTTTGTAGGTTTGGTGATCATTCTATCCACAACGTGGTTATGGATCTCTTTTGGCAGAGTATGGATGATGCGTGGCCTACATATAAGAGCATCACGGAAAAGACTCGTAAACAGATGTTTGCGCGTTTTAGGGTAGTATATTAAATATTTATTATTGTATCTTAAACTCATTTCTTTTTACTTTCTATTTTTAAGTATACTTTTTGTAACATCCAAAATTTCAAAACAATTAAAACTTTTCAAAATCACCCATTTTATTAACATGGTTGCAAAAAGGTTTTCAATACATTATTAAACAGAGTAATTTCCCAGGTTCATATCATAAAACACCAACGCGTGGAACGGTACGATCACGCCTTTGCCTTGCCACAGACTCTTGAGAACCTGAAACATAAAACCACAACTGTAAGCCCGAAAGCTTAGTGAGATACCCCCAGAATACCAACCACATATACGCCTTTCCAGGCCCTGACCTTCCGGTCCATGTGTCTCAGGGGACTTCCGTCCCTGCTGGGTAAACCTTCCGGTCCTACCCACGCCGACCTTCCAGTCCATCACACAACATAATCGCCTTCCGGCCCATAACATATTGCCTTCCGGCCCATAACATATATTGCCTTCCAGCCCATAAGCATAAAATGCATATACAACATAACGAATAATCATATAGCAGTTCATAGACAACAATCGATCAACAGATTACATATCATAGCATTACTCTAACAAGATACCGGTCTAGCCGGTCACTATCATAACATTACCCTATGAATCAGTCAACATACTAAATGCATACATACGCCTTTCCAGGCCATGACCTTCCGGTCCACATAGTAATGCCTTCCGGCCTGTAACATATAATGCCTTCCGGCCTGTAACATATAATGACAACTACCCGGATTTCCATCCGGTAAAAAGGGTCGGCCTTGGTGCCATAAACCCTAGCGATATAGTGAGGATAACTCACCTCGAAACTGTCGACTGAACAGATAGCTCAAGCTGCTCCGATCACTGATACGATCTCCACCTCTGGACAGTCACCAATGCACTGAACTCAAACAATAACAACAATTACCAAAATACCCCTGGAACCACTGGTAAATCCTTGGTCAAAGACAAGGTCAAAGTCAACCCCTAACTGACCCTACTCGCCGAGTCAACCCTATGACTCGCCGAGTCCCCATACTCAGAACTTCACTCAACCCGCGATCTAACTCGCCGAGTCACCCCAAGACTCGCCGAGTTCAACGACTCTGAGTCCACTCGCCCTTAACTCACCGATTCCTTAAGACACCCTTTCTACACGTCGAGTATCCCCTTTTTACTCGACGAGTTCCTCCTGGAAGAATCGCGGGGCCACCCCGACTCAACTCGCCGAGTCTGAAGAACGACTCGACGAGTCCCAGTAAATCTTCAAGCTACTCGCCGAGTCTGTTCATCGGACTCGGCGAGTCCATGCCATGCAACCACTCAAACTGCTTCCTAAGGCCAAAACTGCTCCGACCACTCATAGGTCTGGCCTTTCTAATCTGATTCATCACATAAGGTCCTCATTTCAGTGCTCATGATACACCCCATGATTCATAATTCACATTTTGACCTAAGGCATAAGGATTCCAATCCAAAGCCTTCATCAATTCCCGAAATGCACAGGCATGGGACATTCTGGACCTCCAAAGGTCCCAATACAGGGTTACAATCGCTTAGGGGACTAGGGTAACATTCAATCTATTCACAAAAAGGGTTCCATAAACCCTAATTCCATAATCACATCAAAATAGCAGAGCATAACTCGAATTCTTACCTGAATAATGTGCCCTCTGTTTCCCCAAATCCTCAGAACGTGACTCCCTTGCTGTTCCTTTAGCCAAGCCCTTCTCTTCCTTGCACAACAACTCTTCCAAGATCAACAATGGCCCTTAAACTTTGCTCCAGATGCACCCAATCGATTTAGGGTTCTTCTCAGAAGGCTAAAATGAACAATGACGGCCAATAAGTGCCTCTTATACGTCCCAAACCTGAACGGTTAGGGTTTTCGCTAAACAGCGCAGACTCGCCGAGTCCATATCTGGACTCGTCGAGTCCAGTCGCGAACCCGCGACCCAGTCTGCGATCCTACTCGGCGAGTCTAGGCTCCAACTCGCCGAGTCCCCTCTTAAAACACCCCAGAAACATAATTATTACAATACTTGAAATTCCGGGCTGTTACACTTTTTTTATAGACAAAATATAGGTGGTACACAACAGAGAATGAGGCGATATATACAACATTCAATAATGTCCTCAAGGAAAGATACAGGGACCGGATGAGGGATTTGAGGAAGTTATCTGCTAGAATGGCATGACGTGATGGGTTACCATTTAAAAAAGATTTTTCTAAATACTTTCCAGAGATGTATCAATATCGTCCCCAGATGGTACCAGAGTCCGTTTGGCCACGCTTGTGTGACGTAAGAAATACAATATATTATTGTTTTATTTTGTTGATTTTTATTACTTATTATATTATTAAATATATATTTCTTTTAATAGCATTGGAGTACAGAGAAATGGAAAAAGTTGTCAGATGCTGCTCAGACGAACCGGAACACCCCTGATTCCACTGGGAAGACATCAAGGCATACGACTGGTAGCATAGGATATGCCGAGCACCGTCGTAGATTGGTTGGTATCATAATTGTAAAATTTATTATTCTTGTTTTTCACTGACTGCATTAATTATACTTTGTCTTTTATGTAGAAAGCACAGCTGGGTAAAGATCCCGAATTTTGTGATCTATACGTGAAGACACATGGCACCAGTGAGTCGAAGAAAAGATATTTCAAGGGAGAAAGTGAAAATATAGAATATTGCTCTGAAACATCCAAAGATGCAAAAGTAAATTATTTTTTTTATATTGACTATCTCAATTTTTTGTATATGACAAGGGTGTTGTTTTGGTAAATTGTAGGATGCATATCTAGAGGGGTTAGTGATGAAATATGGAGAAGACTCGACAAACCATAGGCACAATGCGCAGGTATGGGTTGAAAGCCAAATTCGGAGAACAGGAGGAAAAAAGAAGGGTCATATCTATGGTATAGGAGCATCGGATGCCAATTTTTTGGTTTCTGGGATAACATCTTCCGAATCTACCCGGTCCACCCAATCCAACAACAACACACAAGAAAAGGTATGTTGTTATTATAGATAAAATTGATTAAAAACAAAAGTACATTGTTATTATGGTTTAAAAGTTAGGTGGTTTGTTGTGCTTATGGATTACATTGATATTAAAACAAAAGTACATTGTTATTATGGTTTACAAGTTAAGTAGTATTTTGTTATTATGGATACAATTGATTAAAAACAAAAGTACATTGCTATTTTGTTATAATAAATTAAAGTACATTGTTATTATCATTTTTTAGGTTGATAGGCTACGTGAAGAAGTTTCTAACATGCGACAATTGCAAGAACAAATGGTACAACAAATCAAGCCAATGATCCCCCTCATACTCCACCCGAGGATGGTGTATAAGTTATGCATGTTGGTATTTGGAATGAATGTTTGTTAATTTTTAGTTGGTATGAATGTTGTGACAATGGAACAAATGAATGTGTCCACTTATTTTGCAAACTTGGTGTATTTGGAACACTTTTTGTGTATTTTGAAACCTTAATTGTAGTGTTATTATGTTTATGTTTACTTATCTTGCATATTTGACACAAAAAAAAAAAAAAAAAAAAAAAAAAAAAAAAAAAAAACTGGAAATATTTTATATTTAAATTTAATAATTAAATAAAATGACTATTACCGACGGAATACCAACGGAAATGTCGTCGGTAAGCACGTCCGTCGGTAAATAAGTCCATACTAGTCAAAAGGGAATTACTAGGTAATCTGTCACAATTCTGTCGGTATTTTTTTCCGTAGGTATTCCGTCGCAATGTCGTCGCAAATGAATTCCATCGGTAATCTGTAGATAAGTGTCCGTCGTCGATATTCCATCGCAATTCCGTCGCAATTTCTCGCCGTAGGTATTCCGTCGGTAATTTACCTACGGAATATGGCCGTCGGAATTCCGTCGGAAATATGTCGCAATTCCGTCGCTAAAAATTACCCACGAGCAATTATGCTATGACACCCATTTCGTCACAATTCCGTAGGTAAACCGGCATACCTACGGAATACCTACGGATCTTGCCGTAGGTATTTTCGTTTTTTCTTTGGATATGGATTTGTTAGCGGGATTCAACATGCATGGCAACCATCGATGGGGTATATGTAATTTCAGAGTTGATCGGTGGTTCTCCTATGATATTCTTCCAGGATTCAATGACAATTTGGGTTTTTCACGCAATGAAGAAGGGGATCACACTGCTTGCTCTTGTGGGAACGACTGTCATATCAGCTCACAATACAAAGCATCATTCTCTCTCTCTCTCTCTCTCTCTCTCTCTCTCTCTCTCTCTCTCTCTCTCTCTCTCTCTCTCTCTCTCTCTCTCTCTCTCTCTCTCTCTCTCTCTCTCTCTCACACACACACACACGCGCGCGCGCACAGAAACTCTACAGAAATGTTGTTGCTTATAATAACCATCAGAAATGGTGTTCATAGGGAATTGGAGTAAATACATTTTCATTGAGGAAGAACATGTATCCGCTAATAAGTGGTAGTAGCCACTCTAAAGATCCACATTTAAAGCCTTGTAATACTCAGTCTTCTCCTAATTGGAGTGAAACATGGAGGCATTTCAGTTGTATGAAAGGCAACACATACTCGATATTTATGCATATATATACGCTACCCAAACTAAAGTTCAAATTTCATCAAGTTAGAGAACTAAAGACAGAGAGAACAACAAATCAATGGGAAGATCCAAAATATTTCATATCTTAATCTTCTTCTATATATGTCTTGTCGCCATAGCCCTTCCTCATCCATCTGATCAAAATGAAAGAAAGGTATACTAAATTTCAACACCCTAAAGCCCTTTCCGTTTCTTTATTCAGACATATCCATCCGACTGCATGCACTGATTCTTAAGTTTTTAAGCAAGTCACAGCGACTCGAGAAACATTCTTCATTACATCGTGCTTTTGATTTTTTTTTTGTTATCTATATTGGAAAAATGCATGAACTTGATGCGTTGTGTTGTCATAATTCATAATTCATAAATGTTGTTGTAGCCATACATAGTATACATGGGAGCTTCTCCTGTAACGAGGACAATGACATCTATCGTTGATCATCACCATAGTCTTCTTTCAGAGACCATTGGAGAGTAAGTTCCTAGTTATTATTATTTAATACGAGTATTTTTGTTACAATGAAATTCCCGTTTTAATTTGCAGTGAAATATTAGCAAGAGATTCCAAGTTGCATAGTTATGGAAGGAGCTTTAATGGATTTGTGGCAAATCTACTACCTCATGAAGCAAATCTACTCTCACGTAAATCACTCATCACAATCAAAATATGCCTCTTAGAGAAGATTATAAATATGGTGTTTTTCTAAGGGTTTTGATTGTGTTGCAGAGAAAGAAGGAGTCTTATCAGTGTTCCCAAACACCATACGACCGCTTCACACAACCAGATCATGGGATTTTATCGGATTGCCACTAAGGAGTACACAAAGAAACATAACAGCCGAAAGCGATCTAATTATTGGCGTTCTTGATACAGGTGATGATTCTTTGTAATAAAAAGAATCCTTTTATATAAAAGGAATCTTGATTGAGTGACTTATTTTATTCAGGGATTTGGCCGGAATCCCCTAGCTTCAATGACAAAGGCTACGGTCCTCCTCCTACAAAATGGAGGGGTAAATGCTTCTTGGGTGGCAATTTTACTGGTTGCAACAAGTATAACTTCTTTCACTGGTTCTATTATAATTAACACCTATACTTTGTTTTCTCTCTTGCCATATTATACTTATTTTTTTTCTTACTTATTAGGTATTATAATTTTAAATAAATTTACTATCCTTTCATTTTTTTTTCTAATTATACTTGCTAATAAATTTACCAAATGATATTATGGGGGTTTTGAGATTGCTTATTTATTAATTTATTATCAATCATCATTTGTATCGTTAATAGATAGTTTTTAAGATTTTGGACGGAGTGAACTAAAAAAAGTAACTTATTAATTTGAGTAAATTAGACGAATGGTCCCTATGTTTTGGGATAATTTGTACGTTTGGTTCCTAACTTAACATTTTAATTCGAAATGTCCTTATAATTTGTTTTTGTTGCACGCTTGATCCCTATTTACTTAAAAAGACTAATTTTTCATTAATTTTTTAATTTATCTAAATAAGGTGAGGTAGTTAATGTAATGTAAAGTGAGGCGAAAGTGACATTAAGGTTGTGTTTATTTAAATAAATTAAAAATCAATGGTAAAATAGTCTTTTTAGATAAGACATGGACCAAACGAATAAAAAAAACAAATAATAAAAAATTTCGGAGTTAAAAAAAAAAAGTTAGAAATCAAACATTCAAATTACTCCAAATCATAAGCCCCATTCTACTAATTTACTCTATTAATTTAAATAAGCGTATTGTGATAATTTAATTGTTTTCTTTTAACTTAATTGAAAATGTTAATAAATTATTTGAAAGTGATTGTTATAAAACTGCAAACCAATTAACCATTTTATTATTATTTTAACAATAAAAAAGAATATGGATCTTACATCGTTTATATCTATAAACAAATTTTGCTAAACTATGGAATTTTTTACCATTGTTACGATATTAATTAATCAAAACAATTTTTTTCTAAACCCCATTTTGCTTTTGATTTCATAAATTATAATACTATAATAAAAATTTTGAAATAAAATTCTGTAAAGAAAAATAAACAAAAATAAATTGTTATTTTTAAGTTTTAACATATAACCTTCATTTTAACTTGTATGTATATTTTTTTTTGAAAATTCAACAGTAAATTGATAGGCGCACAATATTCCTACATCGCAAGTAAGCACGACCCGAAACTATCACCGGTGGATAACGAAGGCCATGGAACGCACACAGCTTCCACGGCGGCGGGTGTTCCGGTGAGGGGTGCAAGCGTGTACGGTATTGCGAGAGGCACAGCTCGAGGTGGGGTGCCCTCGGCTCGCATAGCAGCTTACAAAGTATGTTGGGGCGGTGGTTGTTCGGATATGGATCTGTTAGCCGGATTCGACATGGCAATCGCCGATGGGGTGGATGTAATTTCAGTGTCCATTGGTGGATCACCTAAGAAATTCTTCCAGGATTCAATGGCGATTGGGGCTTTTCACGCAATGAAGAAGGGGATCTTCACCGCTTGCTCCGGTGGTAACGACGGTCCATATCAGCTCACAGTACAAAACACAGCGCCGTGGATAACAACCGTAGCTGCTTCAAGTACCGATCGGCAGTTTGTGGCTGATGTTAAGTTGGGAAACGGTGAAAACATCATGGTTACTCTCTCTCTCTCTCTCTCTCACACACACACACACATAAATTCAACAGAAATGCTACTATTGCTTATAATAACATTCGGAAATGGTGTTTATAGGGAATTTCTGTAAATACATTTTCATTGAGGAAGAAGATGTATCCGTTAATAAGTGGTGCCCTTGCAGCCAACACCACCGAATCATACAGAAACGCAAGGTATCTGCATTTTGTTTTGGGCTAAATGCTTGAAATAACAACCTACTTTCCTATATTTATGTACTTAAATTTCTTTCTATTATAATACTGTTATTTCAAAAAAAAAAAAAAAAAAAAAAAAAAAACTTATTGAGCCCTTGTGATTTGAAAAAATATACTTAATTATAGCATTTTAGTTTCAACTTTTCCTTATTACCACATTATACATTGAGTACAATGCTATTATAGAAAAAAAAAAAAAATCTAAGTAGAATGTTTGTGGATTGCATGAATGATTATGTATACATATGTTTAAAATATGGGATCATTTGTAGTGCTTGCGACTATGGATCTTTATCAGATGAGATGATAAAGGGTAAAATCGTCTTTTGTTTGGGGAAAGGCGAGCAAGATCACACACTTTATGACAAACATGTGGCGGGTTTAATTGTGTCCCGAGAGACACATTACGATACACCTTCTTCTTTTGTGATCCCTGGAACTTCAGTAAATCTCATGGAGGGAAAAAACATTGATTCCTACATCAACTCCACCACGTAAGAAATAACAACATACTTTCATTTCATTATCTTATAGCATCATACATTCATTTTTTTACAATTTCACAATATACTTTTAAAATTTTATATATCACAGAATGTCGGTTGCAATAATACAAAAATCAAGAGCCATTAAGATTGCTAATGCACCATTCATTGCATCTTTCTCTTCAAGAGGACCACAAGTGATAACTCCCAACATTCTTAAGGTCTCTTTCTCTCTCTCTAAAACTACAATGTTGTAATCACAAATAATAAAAATTGATGTACACAGCCTGATATTGCTGCACCTGGATTGGGGATATTGGCTGCATATTCAAGACTAGCAAGCATGACAGGTGATAGAAATTATGACAGACGATATGTGGATTTCAAGATAGCTTCCGGAACATCAATGGCGGCTCCTCATGTGGCGGCAGCAGCCGCCTATGTCAAATCATTTCACCCGACTTGGTCCCCTGCTGCAATCAAATCAGCTCTCATGACAACAGCAACACCAATGAAGATGAACAAAGAAGACATGGAATTGGCATATGGATCGGGTCTAATAAACCTTAAAAAAGCAAGAGACCCGGGTCTTGTATACGACATCAACACAAGTGGCTACATTCGATACTTATGTACTACTGGCTACAACACCACAACTCTTGGCATACTCATTGGTGGAAACCAACAATATGATTGCAAGAATTTTAAACCAACCAAAGGTGCAGATGGACTAAACTACCCCTCCATCCATTTGCAACTTGAAACGAATGTCACCACGTTTTCAGGAGTCTTTAAGCGGATTGTGAAGAATGTAGGGACACAGGAATCGACGTATAAAGCGGAAGTGGTGAGTCAACCGGGACTCACGGTTAGGGTTGACCCGAGTACTTTGACTTTTCAAAAATTGAATGAGAAAAAGTCGTTTACGGTTTATGTGGAAGGGTTGTTTCTTCAACCGAAAGTGCATTTGGTGTCGGGAGCGATTGAATGGAAGGATGCTAAGCATTCGGTAGTGAGTCCGGTAGTTGTATATAGGTATTCGCCTCCACTATGGATGGATGAAAAGAAGGTGTAGGGGCTACTTTCACTTTGTTTTTTCTAATTTGGAACAATTTTGAGTGATGAATTTGGGATGTGGTACTTAGTTTTTAGTGTTTAATTTCAGAATGGGTTAAATGCTAGAGATAGCAATGTACTTTTATTCATCTGTTTTCGTTATAGCACTTGACTTGACTACTTCCATTTGTTTCTATTGTTGAATTGTGTTTTGTAAAATCTACTCGGTTATAGCAATGTCATCTGAATACAAAGTCAATCTCATTACTATAATTGTAATGATTTTATAAAGTACTAATGTCCTTATAAGAAAAAGATTGAAACTATAAGTACAAAGTTTTAATTGAGAGAGAGATTTTTACACATGAAAACGTAAACAACTAGTTAAACCCATAATAACCTTTTTAATCCTTCCTTGCAATATTTCTATCTATTGGTCCATAAAAGTTTATATTATTAAGTCTTAATTCACATTTTGACCAAATTCATTATTTAATCTTATTAAATTATGGTTTCTGCCATAATAATAATAATAATAATAATAATAATAATATTATTATTATTATTATTATTATTATTATTATGTTCCATTATTTTTTATTTAATTAAATAATTAATTTATTTTAACAAAATTTTAATTTATTCCTAATGAAGTTGTTACACAAGTACACACGGGGTGACCGCTTGTTTTTCTTTTTCCTTTTGTTTTTTTAAAAAAATCCAGTAATATGTGGATAAATTGCTGCTCCATGGAATAAATGATGTCAAATGTTTTTTATTCAGTAAACTATTGGAGAAAAGCAATTGATTCATATTAGGATTCATCTACTTTTAATAGCTGAAAATTTTCGGTGGAAGTTTTTACGGTCTAAAAATTATCGGTCGCTAAAATTGTTATATACAGATTTAACATATTTTCATTTAATTATTTTATATATATATAAACTAAGAAATCTCAAATGAACACTCGGATATGTGCCTGTGAGGGAATGAGGGTATGTATGGGTCCACACATACATCCCTACGTCTCCCCATTAAATTTTTTTAGCAACACCCTAAAATTACACGATGTAGTACAAAATAAACACTACCCCTTGAAAGGAAAAGTGTGTGCAATAATCACGTCTCATGATCATATCATAACTAGATCTAATTCATACTTCATACTCAATTCCAAAATAAAATTAATACATATCAAAATATGTCATGTCCACTTAACCAAACAGAAGAAAAGAAAAAAAAAAAAAAAAAAAAAAAAAAAAAACAACAACAACAACAAACAAAATAGTGTTCTTACTTCTGCATCTACTTGGATCTTCACTTCGGCTTTAGCAATCATTCACTGTTACAAAAAAAAAGTATTAGAACTTTTGTCTGAAAAATAAATGATCTATGAGCTTACTACATTACAAACCCACCATAAAGTAGAAAGCTATAACCATAATGATTTGTTTAATATCGCATCCTACTTTCATTCTTCCTATTAGAGCATAAAATTTTGAAAAATCTACAGATATCCATTGCTATGATTGGGTAGATTTTTAAAAGCATAATGTCCTAGTTAATATGAAAAATTGAAAGTATGATGTTGTAATTGGTATATTTTCATCGCTTTAATAAGCACAATGCTGTAATCGAATTAAATAAAAGTAGGATGTTATGCTTAACAAATATATGAAAGTACATTACTATTTCTTGCATTTATCCCTAAACCAATAAGAAATTCAAATCTTGCAACTATTGAAATTGGTCAACTCTAAAATCAACTTTATAACACCCGATATCATAAAAAGAAATTTTCAAACGACAAACTGTCATATGTATGTTTATATGTGGAATTTTGGAATTCTAAATGACTAAATCAAGATCACAATTAGGTCCATCTTTAGGCAGGTCTATTACCCAAACATCAAAACCACAATTAAAAAGGATGAAAAAAATTCTGTTAATACCTATCATGGTTGGAAAAGAGCTTTGGAACACTCCAGCTTTAACTGCACACATCAGCATATCTTAAACCTTTAAGCTTTTTCTAGAGGCAAAAACAAAGAGAAACAGGCACCATAATCCAACAACTAGTAAGTAACACAATCAAAAAATTTAATAAAAAGAAAGAATAATAAAAAAAACCCGAAACCTAACAAATTACCAAAATCAACAAAACCATCATTTTTCGATTCACCGTCTAAGACTTACCAAAAAAGTATCTTTGCAGACGGTCTATACACAAACTGGGAGTTTCGATTCCAATGTGGATCGACACTGGGCTTTATGTCACATGTCAAGAGTTTGTTGGAAGAATAACCCTTTTTACAGAACTATCAGTATTTCATTCAAATTGTTTGTTAACTTCACTTAACGCATCCTTCGTTGTCGGCAAAAAAGAGACTTTTCCATTTTGAGGTTTTTTCTCCTCTTCCTGGCCTCAGCTGCAGCAGCCATGTCACATACTGTTTTAACTGAACAAACACCTGGAACTTGATGATTTTTATGCACAATTTGCTTGCTATCAGAAAGTAGATTGCCCGGGGAAGAAGAAGACTCTACTGGTTTTTCATTTAGATTAAAATGGGGATGGTTTTGGTTATTATTTTGGAGAAAAGGAAAAAGCCAAGGGTAAGGGAGTACAATCATTGGAGGCCATGTGAAAGGGGGAAATGATGACTGATTACACATCATAATCGGAGAATTTGTTGATGAAGAACAGTAAGTATGTCCATACATCTTCGTTATCTTGATCATCTACAAGAAGAGACACGTATTAGATGTAGTAGTTGGTGTAAATTTTAGGGGTTAATTGCAAGAAATAGCAACATACTTTTGTTTATTTGTTTATTATAAAATTCTACAAAAAAATCATAAGTACAATGTTTTAATTGAAAAAAAGTTTCGATAATAAACATAAATATGAAAGTAGGTTGATGTTTCTTGCATTTAACCGTAATCTTAATCATATTTTTACCTTTGCTTTTAAGCATTCGTTTGTAACCTTCAAAATGTCCAACTCTTTTGAAGCCATCTCCTTTTTCTAATAACAAAAGGGAGGTAAATTTTAGATTTGTACACTCCAAGCTTTTGGGAATACAAATTTACGCTGCTAAAAAAGACATATTTTGTTCGTAAAATATCATCCAAGATATGAAATTGGAAAAATCCAAAACAGTATGAAATACTTTCATTAGGTGATCTAACCACAAAAGTATATACAATTTTGGGGGTGTTTGGGATTGCTTATTTCAAGCGCTTATTAGTAATAAGCATCTTTAGTTGTTTGGATGAAATAAAAAAACATGTGCCTAAATAATAAGTTTTTGATAATTTGTTTTCTTCTAACTTATTTTGAAACTGTTATTATAAATGAAAAACATTTTACCATTTTACCCCTATTTGAATCATAAAAAATCCTATATATATTGCAAAAACCTACTTTTCTCTTTTCATCATCAATAATATATATATATATATATATATATATATATATATATATATATATATAGAGAGAGAGAGAGAGAGAGAGAGAGAGAGTTAGGATCATATATAAACTTCAACTATTGTGTGAACGTATAACCAATTTTGGACCAACCACTACACAAGGGTATTATCGGAAGTTTGCATACAAATGTTTTAATAACCATAAATAAAATTTCATAATTATGTAACTTCCCTTAAATCATGCATCCCTTATAGGTGTCTCATCTCCTTCATGCCTTAACTGTCGTATCACCATTACAAAACCCTACATCATCTCCATCGCCGCCATCATTACACACCTTACAAATTAATTTTGCCTTCTTTGTTGTTTTAAACTAGCTACTGCTTATTAGTTCTATGAAAAAAAAACCCACCATGTTTTCTCATTCAAACATAACCCTTGCACCATCAATTCTTGTTTCTTGACCATGCAAAATAAGAGATCATAATATACCTCTCCTTGTAACTCCTTTTCAGCAAAAAAAAAAAACCATTGTCTGAATATTTAATCATCTATACACTTTCCCATCACACCAAACTTCCATTAATGTATTAAATTAATTTTATGTCATCAAAAATGGTGTCATGAAAGAAATAGTACTGGAACAATAACATTATTTTATTGGAACAAAACATTATTTTGATCATATCGATTGAGGTTAGTTCATGATTATTTCATTTTTTACTGTTATATTAACATTATCAACGTTATGAATTTGTTGCTTAATAATCATTTGCTTGCGTTTTGTTTTTGAGATGTCAGATAGCAATTATTTTGGGATTTGGTTGATGTTGTGATACAATAATATTCTTTCAGAATTTCAGGAATCACCTTACAAAAACATCAATATTTTTTAAGAATATAGAGAATCGAGAATTTTAGTATTCGCCTTATTTATATATATATATATATATATATATATATATATATATATATATATATATATATATATATATATATATATATATATATATATATATATATCCTTTCCGGTCATTTTTCATTTATAAACAATATCTACAAAATACTAAATAACAACTATCACTTATTGTGTTTTGGTACCTAATAAGCTATTCCAAACATTATTTATTAAACAAAATTTGGTACCACATAAACTGATAAATATTTTTACAAGAAACCATAAGTTGTTTAACGATTAACTAGCTTTGAAATAATAAGATGCCCGTTTATTTTTTATATCAATTTTAGAAACAGAAAACAATTTATCAATTAGTGTTTTCCATGTTTTTAAACCATTAGATTATTATTATTATTATTATTATTATTATTATTATTATTATTATTATATCTTCTCACATTTACTAGGGGACAAGTGTGTGGGGCTATTTTAAGAAAGATTTGTGCAGGAAGTGGGGAAAAATTTAGATTCGTAAGGTCCACGATATTAATGTTAGGAACCAAAGCATACTATCTATAAGGCTATAAATGCAAAACTACGCTACTTAAAGCGACAAATCCTTGTCATAAATCCAAAACATGAAATTTTAAAGAAAATAATGCAGGAAAAAATAGACCAACCCTTTTCAAATTTTTGTTCTCCCATGCTAGATCACCAGCTTTTCTGGCCAGCTCCTCATATATGGCCTTGAAAATTCATCATAAATTAAGAAAAACTTCAGTAATGAAAAAAGAAAAAACTCTTTTATCTAATATACATATTATCTTACATAATAAAAATCTTGAAATAAAAATTCTAAAATACAATACCTGCCTCCTGCGGATTGTTTGTCTAGCTGACTCTCTGTTTGCCAGCACTCTGCGTATCTTACGCGCTTCCTTTTCCGCCTGCATCAAGAAAGTTCTAGGCATAAATATTGATGGATATATTTAGAAAAGCGATCTCAAGATCTATAGCATGTCCGTCGCTTGGACGATAAGGTCGATCGTCCAAAGCCCATATTTTAAAGGGGCCAAAATTTTATGTAGACTTTATTATATATATATATATATATATATATATATATATATATATATATATATATATATATATATATATAGGGATCATATATGTATAAATTTTTTGTAATCAAAAATGTTATTTAGATGCTGGTATAAGTAATTTTCTTTCAACTGTTGAGTTATTATAAAAAAATTAATAAAATTTATGTATTTTAAGGGTCTTTTATTGTCTTTCGTCCAAGGCCCAAAATATGTCTGAAACGACTAGAACAACTCTGACATAATATACGAGTTTCAATTTAAGAGCTCTCGTAAACAAAAAAGAAAAAAAAATTATAGTCAGGTCCCCCCTTAAGTATTTTTTGGGTGAGAGATTCAATATCATCTTACCAAATATTTCTACTTCATTAATATTATCTACTTATCTTCCTACTGGCACCATAGGACAAAATTTTATTTACCTTTTTGGACCCTCTTTTGGTGAAAGAACCCTAAAGACCCCAAAAAAGAGAAACATATTTATTTTTTATTTTTTTTAATTTCTATGTTTTTTTATATACAATGACCCATTAATTATGGTTCTTGATTCTTATACTACTCATCTAGCTGTGTAGATGAATTTCATTTTGGAGATAACCCATTTTTGCAAGAAAATAAATAGAGATAGGCATACAACTAAAAAGGAGACAGATCTTGTTACCTCGGTCAAAGTCCTTCTATGTCTCCTGCCACCTAAAGTTGAATATTTTGTGGAATAAGAAACATTTGACGCAAGTTCAGTATTCCATTCATTGTTCACCGGTTTTTCAGCCCAGATGCATGTCTTCTCCGATTGCTGACAAAAATAAATGAGGTAACTTTTTATTAATATAGAAGTCCATCTTTTACTTTTTTTTTTCTTTTGGAAAATTACAACCAAATTAAGTAGAAGCTCCTCGCACTATTTCATAGAGTACCCGGTTTGATCTTTTACTTAATGCAAGTTGCAATTAATAAAATATTGAGAAAAGACAAGGACCTGTTAGTGATTTATATTGACACCATAAAGATTGAAGAAGACAAATGATAGTTAACTATTTGTTGCATTTAAAATACGTGTTGATTGTAGAACATATTTATTGAATTGAGATTGTGACATCTTGAAAAGATAAGAACCTTTCATTCATTTATGTGACCCATTAGACTCGATGTTGCATTTTTCAATTGCTATACAGGTTGTCAAAATTGACCATGGATATAAAAAAACAATAAGTAAAGTGAACGATGTGATTTGTGAAGGTGATGGTAAATACGAAGTAACAATTCAAAACACTGATAGTAATTAAAACACCATAATTACATGGCCATCGATGAAAATTAGGTAAATAAGAAACCTTATCGACATTGATGGGACGCTTCGAGGACGATTCTATTGAGTCAAAACACGAGTTACCAGCGTTTGATACGGCCTTGACTCGTTCACTAACCGATTCACCAACATGACTTAACGCCGCCAGCGCCTCCGCCGCTTCCAACATCCGGTGATCTTCCCCGGCATTTTCTGAACTCGATCCATTAATCGCCTCCATGATTAGTCAATACCAGCAATTGAGTGGGGAGGAGCAGAGAGAGTGAAGAAGCCATGTTAGTAGTCGCGAAGAAGGGAGAGGTAGAAGGTGACACGTGTCATGCCACATCATGTTTGGCGTCTTATAAAAAATAGTTAATGTATGAAAAAAGGACACGTATCATTGAAGTATAGGCCATGTTGGCAATGTGAAACTCGCGTGATGTGGAAGAAAGGTAGCGGTTTTGCGGTGTGGGATTGGGTGTCTGTGGAACGGCGCATGCAGTATCATGTGGACGGCTTTCGCCTTATTTTGAAACAAGTGGACATACGACTCACCGCTACTTAATATGTTCTTTAATATAAAAAATTAAATTTTAATATTTAGTTTTTAAATCTTTGGATTTCTAATAACTTATTTATTGGTAGATTACTTTTTCAATTAATTGAATTGTCATGTTATACTTTATATCATTTAGTTGATATTCATTGTATCATACAAGGATTATATAGTACTCGACATTTTGGAATATATGGTTGGCTAGCAATGAGAAACTCTTCAACAAAACAAATGTTTCTCCTACAAAAACGGCAGATTTAATCATACTACAGGTGTTTGAATGGTGCAAATACAGGGGCAAATTGAAAAAATTTGGATGGAATGGAGTTCCTCTCCTTTTTTACTAGCTGTTACATGCTCCTTTCTCTCATTTTGTTGCTGTAAATAGTTTTACTCTTTTATTTTTCTTTTTTCCTGTACTTCTGTAGCTACTGGCTATTGGTTTTTGTTTAATATATATCATTTATTCGCCGTTCAAAAAAAAAATATACATCTGATCTTTTTAATATCATAATGAAATTAGTATTGTTCATTAGTATATGTTTAAAATTGTTGTTGTTTTTGTTTCACAATATATGTTTATCAAGTTCACATTGTGTATGAATGGAAGACTACAATGTTAATTTTATGTTCACGTTATATAAGTTATGTCGCACCCATGATGTAATTTAATTGTTTTGTAGAACTAACATAGATCCATGTTTTATCGTTGATGGAATATAAGTAACTGTTAATGATTAGGCCGGTAGGTTTGGTACCACGTCTTATTATATTTTCAGCATGTTCTATTAGCGTTACATCATTTTCTTCTCACCCTCCTCTCACTCCACAAAACTGATAGAAATGGTATCATACTTCACCATACTTTTTGTTTGTTTTTAATTAAATAAAATGTAATTTGATAAAATGTAATTATATGAAATTTGATAAAATGAAACTATTTCATTAATTAAAAAATACATACTAAAAAAACATAAATAAATAAAAACATAATCGAAACATAGTAGAATAGTCCATCACGCCTAATCATCGTCGGTCATAACGTCATCGTAATCCTCGCCCGAATCATCTACAAACATGTGTGAATCGTCATTTGTATCGTCGTAAAAATCGTCAGCATCGGGATTTACTTAAGCATTAAAGACATTTTCCACCAAATCAACACGAAGAATGTTGTGTCCAACTTGGTCGTATACTTCCCTTTGTTTACCATGTATTTGGGCGTACCATTATTCACTCCTTTTAATGTTGGAAAATTCTCATTTTTATTGCAGTGACAAATCATCTTTCCTATATATTCAATAATCATATTATGCAATATGATGTATGTATACATCAGACTACTTACTCTTTTTTTGCTCGAATGATCATGCTGGTACTGAGAGTACCCGCCAACGTCTTTTTAAAACACCAAAGGCTCGTTTGATATCCTTCTTAGCTGATTCTTAGGTCGACTTAAACTTTAATCGCTTTTTTTCGTTTGGATATAAGAATGATTTCACAATTGTAGCTAACTCAGGATATATCTCATAAACAAGGTAATACCCACGCTTGTATGATGCCTTATTTGCTTCAAACGATGCATTATATAATTTTCCAAGGTAGATGACTTTGAATATCAATAATTGATCTAGACATTGATGTCGTTGTTAGCAGCCGTTGGACAAAAAATATCGAATCACTATGGTTACACAAGCGCTTGTTTATGTAAAAGAAAATCTTGCAATGAAACTTGTTTTAGGGGTGACTTTTTCCATATTGTCACACCCCAAAACCAAGAACGGCCGAAACGTTCTGGGGCGGAGGACGTCATGTACAGTATCACAACAATGAAAAGTAGTAAACAAGCAACAACATCATCCATTGCATTAATAATATAATTTTAATACAAGTGTTCTGTCAAATTATAATAGACACTAAAGTATAAACAAAATGAAAGATGAGTCTTGAACGAGCTCCATCTTCTCTAAACCTTGCATCGGTACCTGTCTACTGTTGACCTGAGTATACAAGTTATTTTGAAAGAGAGTATTAACTTTAAAGCTGGTGAGATCATAAGTATTAATGTGTCTTAATTTGTATGTAAGTATTTGTTTGACATGTAATGAAAGACGTGAAAATGTTTGAAAGAAAGTTCGTGTAAGTATGAAAATGTTTGTAAAACAATTGTAAACGTTTGAAAAACCCTAGAAATCCCTATAATTCCTACTATATTAAAAGGGAGTCTTCTACCAAGACCCAACTGTTCTAAATGTAGTCTTCTACCAAGACTTAACTGTTCTAAATGTAGTCTTCTACCAAGACTTAACTGTGCTACTATTATTATTATTATTATAAGAAATTGTATCCTTTGGTACTAAGATACTCAAATATAATTCACCTCATCGCTTATGTGAATGGGTCACAAGATAAAGGTAATAATATAAATAACCTAAGTATTACCCTTTGGTACTAGGGTAACTAACGGTGTTAACTGAAGACATCTGTAGATGTACATTTACCTCTGTTGTTAACAGCTGGGTATAAGAATAGTTAGTCCCTTAAAGTATACCTATACTGGTATCAACCGTTGACATCCGTGGATGTGCTTTTACCTCTGTAGCTAACAGAGATTCTAGGGATGGTTAATCCCACAAGTATCCTTTGGTACTAGGATATTAAATCCAATCTATCTCGCCGATTATGTGATTGTATCACAAAGTGAAGATAAGAATGAGGATTATATAACAGAATCTATACATATAAAATGTACTATTAATTCATCATATGTTATCTATGTAAACGTACTTATGTAAGTGTACTCATGTAAATGTACTCATGTAGATGTATCTATGTAACTGTACTCAGGTAAATGTAATCATGTAAATGTACTCATGTAGATGTATCTATGTAAATTTACTCATGTAGATGTATTCATGTAGATGTAATCATGTAAATGTATTCATGTGAATGTAATCATGTAAATGTACTCATGTAGATGTATCTATGTAAATGTACTCATGTAGATGTATCTATGTAAATGTATAGTAACTTACTGTGTGTACTAGCTGTGACGTGTGTTCTCTCTCTATCTAGCAAGTATTGCCTCATGAATGAACTGACTCATTGTATGATATCGTGTTCTAGTAATAGTTCTAGTATCTTCCTAAACTACCCATACAATAGCTTACTAGTAATGTAACTGGCACGTATGAACATGGAAGTATACCCTTGCTACCCAAGGGTATTGAATGAACTGGAAGGACCTTTATGACTATATATGTACACATGATATATAACTAATATTTAAACGACCTTCGGACGGGTACCCAATGTCCCACCAGACCACATCTCAAGCGAAAAGGAAATAAGGTGGATAGCCTTCCTAAGTCTTTTAAACATTTCTTATATAACTATACATATATAGGCACGCAATTGATAATATAAAAGCATAAAATAAGTTTTATTATCTAAGAAAAGATCGACTTGATGTCAATCTATAAAACGGTTTGAAAGCATGGGTTTGATAAAACAGTTTAAGTATAAAGAAACATTTGTTTGAAACATAATTGTAAATGAGTTTGAAATGACACATACATAGTAAAATGTACAGTTTAATAAGGAGTTTTAAACATATAAAGTGTTTATGAAAAACATTTGAAGGAAACTGTTTGGTAAAATGGCTAATGAGTAGCCAATCATTTGAATGCTGCTTATTAATCACAAGTGATTGATATAATAACTAGCATGATTCTACTTGTATCCCCCCATAAAGCATTTAAAAACATTCAAAACATTGATTAAGGGGTATGAACTCACCTGTAGCAAGTGGATCGGAAGGAAGTGTCGGATAAGTGCTTGGTGTCAAGTGAAGACTTAGACATGCACAAAGATCCTAATAACATATAAAGATATATGTATATAAACAAATAGTCTTTAAACAATTAATAAACAAGTCAAGAAACTCTAGGGCATGACAAACACTTTGTATAAGTGTTATAAGTGTTAAGGAGTGCATCTAAGTGTTGTAGGGAAAAGCTAGTGTGTTTGGCGTTCAAGGAACACTTCTAAAATGAGTTTACTCCCTAAAGACCAACACCCCTTGAGTTTATGGTTGTAAACTCTTGAGTTTATGGTCTTAAACTCCTAACCTTTTGACCATTTGTTATTTTGAAGTCTTCTAAACTATTCCAAGCATTCCTACTTCATGATTTAGCCTTAGGAAGTGTTGTGTGGCATCAAAACACTCCTAAATGGAGTTTACGGTCTAAGGACCATTTCTCCATGAGTTTACTACCTTAAACTCATGAGTTTACTACCTTAAACTCATGAGTTTACTACCTTAAACCCATAAGTTTGGTATTTTGGGGGTTTTCAAGTCCTTAGCTCAATCATGGCACTAGTCTAGGTTAGATTTAGACATAAGGAACAACCATGGGACTTTTATGGGACATTTAAACACTTTTTGGGGTGTTTATGGTTTTGGGAGATCCCCAAACCGTAAACATATAAATGGTTGTTTTTTTGTTCTTTTAGGTGATATACACATCAAGGATGGATCTAGACAAGCCCCTAAGGCATTGTGAAGCATCTAGACACCCTAAAGCACCCTAAGGCACTAAATTTGGTGTTCTTGGGACTTTTCCTTGGTATAAATATGTATAGCAAGCTTTAAATGACTCTAGGATAGAAGTACTTACATTGTGGAAGCTTGAAATAAATTTAAAGTCCAAGAACACTTAGTGTGTGTTCTTGGTGTTTTGGAAAAACTAGTCAAAACACATAAATGGATGGATTAAAGGATGTACAATCATTAGATTAAGTGATATACTAACTTGAAAGGGCTAAAACACTTACAAGTTTGAAGATCTTGAATTAATTCTAGGATGATACTTGAGAGGATTTTTGGAGTTTACTCTTTTGGTAAATGGGGAGTAAACACAAAATGACTAGTTTTTGGGGAGTAAACTCATGCTTATGCATGAGTTCACGGTTTTTGGGTGATTTTTCGACCCAAACATAAAAGTTTGGTTGTGAACTTCTAAGACACGAGGTGTTTGCGGTTTTTAAATTTCAAAACACGAGACGACACTTTCTTTCACCTGTTCGTTTAAAGAATAATATTAAAATAATCAAACGAACTTTAAATTTGTTAAAATAAGAAATAATGACATTAAATTATTGTTAAGTATTTTAGTGTTGCGTCTTGGGCTTTTGAGTTTTGTAGTCGGATTGGGCTTATCCATCCGTATTTATCTAGATTAGTTTCATTGTTATCTAGATAAGTTGTTAGGGTTATAATATATATATGCATGCATGTATGCGTATAAATCAGAATAGTCTATTACGTTGATTCTTGTAACCCTAAACGCCTCTACAAATTGAAGTTCTTTATCGAGCTCTTCTAGGGTGTTATTGCATTAATCATTCGATATATTCAGTGCAATACTTGTATTCTTTAATTCGTTCTTATTAAATATCTTGCTTAGAATCATACGATCCTGAAAGAACATTGTTCTATCAATTGGTATCAGAGCAGGAGACTGTGTAATCAATACACATTACTTCTGTATTCGAAATCCTTTAGGGTTTCCGCTTTTATCGAAGCTGTCGTCTTCTTAACGACGACTACTCTGTTTTTGATAAAACCCTAATCTCAAGTTTACAGGTTAGATTCTAGCAGCTCACCATGTCTCACGATGATATGCATACAAACCCGATTAACATATCAAACAGCATCGGATCAATAACCAGAGTACCCATACTCTACACTCAAGACTATGAAGTATGGGCTCATCACTTTGAAGATTACGTGGTTGGATCTGAAGACAATGGCTATCTCATATGGGAAGCTATCACTCTTGGACCGTTTGTTCATTCAGAGACAAACACGATTGTTAAGACGCAGAAGGATTACAACAAGTTGGTGACAGATGCTCAGAAGATGCCACCGGATGAGAAGGACAAGATCTTGTGTAATGTTAAAGCCATGCGAATGATAAGATTTGCCCTGCAATCTGACACCTTTCGGCTTGTAGGTTCATGCACAACTGTAAAAGAGATCTGGGATAGGTTGAAGGAACTTTACTCAACTGATGAAGATCTGGAACACTCCATTCAAACTCTGTTGCTGTCAGAATTCGGAGTTTTCGAACAGAAACCTGAAGAAAAGCTCATATAGACATTTGATCGGTTCAATCATCTCTTAAGTAAGATGATCAAGCATGGGATAGAAAGGAAGCTGATCGAGCAGAAAGTTACATTCATGAACGGGCTAAGACCAGAATGGATGGCTGTGGTTTCCACTGTGAAGGTGCATGAACAGTTCAAATCCTACTCACTGGCGAAACTAGTTAGGATACTAAAGTCCCATGAAAGTGTTGTAACTAAGGAAGCGAAAGTGGTCTCTGGTGTGGGATCGCTGGCTCTTGTCTCTAAAGGAAAAAGTACAGTTGAGGAAGAAGAAGAATCAGACATATCAGAGTGTGACCTTACAAGTGAGGAGTATGCTTTAATGATCACAAATCCAAAGAAGTTCGCAAGAAGAAAATTTCCCACCAACAAGAACCGAAATTGGCAGGGAAGTTACAGTTCTGAGAAAATGAAGGATGAACCGAAAGTCTCTTCACTGAAGGTTGAAGAAAAGGAGAACAAGCTTGCAGGAGACTCTGGATACGACTGCAACTATTGTCACGTCAAGAACCATTTTGCCAAAGATTGCATGTTGAGAAAGATAGCTGAGAAAAGAGAGGGTGAAGATGACGAAGCATATTATATGCGCAAATTAGAAGAAGTCAAGAAGAAAAAGACGTCCAACAGCTCAATGAATGCATTAACTGTACAAGAGAATGCAGGGGAAGATGAGTTCGGTGGTGTAGAAGTCTGGTCAACTGACTCTGAAGACGAAGAGGTTAGAAGACCCACTCATGGAAACGCGTTTGCGGCAAAGAATGAAGGTTCTGGGGGAAAGTGCTTTATCGTCACCCATGGTCCATCAACCAAAAATGCAGATATGGAACCGAACCTGACAGATAACAAATGTTTTGCAGCCAAGCCGGTGAGTGAAAAGATCAACGACTGCGATCGATTGATCAAAAAGGTACATTCTACCCTTGAGTCTCTTAAAATTCCCAAAACTGAATATATAGAAGAATTAAATGAATTAAACTTTAAATTTTCCAACCTAAGTAGTAGCCTCATGCAAACCCGCTTAGCAAACTCTAACCTAACTGACCAACTCGGCAGGGTGTCTTCAAAAAGTGAGGAAAGGAGGATCTAGATTGAGCAGAAGGAAGCAGAGTTAGTTAGGGCTAAGGATGAAAGTATTTATTTGCAGAGAGATAATTTAAAATCGTTAAAACAAAGAAATGTTTTCTGTTTAATTGCTAAGCGTCTTTATACTAATATTGCTCAATTACATCTAAATTGTGAGATTGGAAAGAAAATACATAAAATGATTTTACCCTTTCTTGAATTTAAGGAAGATGATGTTATAGCAGAGTGTGAATCAGAAGTATCCTCTGAAGAAACATCCACGGTGTATAGGCTAGGTTTGGATAAGATAGAAACTTTCATCGATTCTAAGGAACATAAAAGTATGTTAAAAGATATCTTAGATAAAAATGATAGGTTAAAGATTAAAACTGAAACTATACAAACATTCGATGAGTCAAATGCCAAAATTGTTAAAGATAACAAAATAAACTTAGATAATTCGTCTGAATTTGATGCGGAGAGTGAAATGAGTGAAATCTCAGTAGAGGATGTAGTTGATTGTTCTAAGTTTGTGAAAAATGAAACCAAGAACAAAAAACCTCTTATTTCAGAAAACTCAGTTGAGTTTTCTCGTCTGTCAAAAGAACAGAAACCGAAACTCAAGGAAAAAGCCTTGGTCTACCAAAAGGTCCAGACCGTGCCAAATCAGGTTTATGCTGTAACCGGTATCACTCAAAGACAAACAACATAATTAAGGATAATGGTTGACGAGGATAATGCTGAAGGATGCGAAGACTATTTCTGGTCTGCTCCCATTGATAATGCAGATGAGACTGTGGGACTGTCTGAGAAAACCACATAGAGAGTCAAAGGAAGATACATACCAGAACCCATCAATAAACCTTCTAGTTTCGATATTCCCAGCACAAGCGGAACTAAAGATGATCCTGATGAACCATTTGATGAACCCGATATTCCAATCAAGAGGGAAGAACCGAAAGGTCTACTCAAGAGACAGGAAGCACCGAAAGTTCAAACTAAGGAGAGTATAGAGGAAGGTAAGACAACTGCAACTCAAAAGGAGAAACCACATGCCAGCTTCAATGTTCACAAATCTCAGAAGGAGCTAGCCAAACAGAAAAGTCTCAGAAATCAAAGATATGCCTCGAATCTGAATGAACGGAAAAGACATTGGAATTCTCAAAATCCTAACTATAAGCCTCCTAGAAAAGAAACCATGGACAAGGGAAAGGAACATATGAAGGATAATTTAAGCCCAAATTCATTTTATTCCAAGTCTCAGAACTGAAAGTCGAGTCTCGGTGCAGAACATACTTTCGGTCCCAAAACCAGATTCGGTCCACGACCTAGTTTCGGTCCCAAAACCAGATTCGGTCCTCAACCTAGTTTCGGTTCTAATTCTGGTTATGGATCCTCCAAGTCTCAAGATGAAACAAATTCTTTAAAGGACATCAAAGGAAAAGGAAAGCTGGAATCAGAATCCGAGAAGGAAAATAAGAGATCTTCCACTAAACGTAGGAATCAAATGAAAAACACTAAACCATCTAAAGCAACACCAAAAGATACACTAAAATTTAAAGAAGATAAAACAAAAATCAAGGTGTTTACCATCAAAAGAAAAGATCAAATCATTCTTGTTAAACGAACTTATTTAGTTGATGCTTCTATAGTCATTCCTTTCTCTGTAAAAAACTCACTAGGACCTAAGAAACTTTGGGTTCCTAAATCTGCTTGAATTTGCAGGTAATCAGTGACAAGCAGTTTGACGACGAATGGTATATAGACAGTGGCTGCTCGCGTCACATGACAGCGAGAAAGGAGGAGCTAAGGGAGTTTCGGTCTCTAAAAGATGGTGGATCTGTGAAGTTTGGAAACAATTCCTATGGCACAATCAAAGGATATGGGATGATAACTAATGGAGACTTCTCTATCAGAAAAGTGGCTTATGTAGAGGGATTGCAGCACAACCTCATCAGTGTATCACAATTAGTTGTGGGCACAGGGTTGAAGGTCTCATTCGATGATGAGGGGTCTGAGGTATTTGAAAAACAAACCAAGAAGGTTCTGCTGAAATCTGCACGAAAAGGAGAAATGTATCCTCTAAATCTTAATCCAATTCAGGGGACACCAGCTATCTGTCTGCTGTCAAAGGCAAACACCGATGAAAGCTGGTTATGGCATCGACGTCTATCTCACCTCAACTTCAAAGATATCAATAAATTAGTGATTGGTGATCATGTTCGAGGTCTTCCTCTTCTTAAGTTCGAAAAGGAGCATTTATGTGCAGCATGTGAGATGGGTAAGCAGAGCAGAAAAAGCCATCCTACACGCATCAATACTAAAATAGTGGAAGCACTTTAGTTATTACACATTGATTTGTGTGGACCTTCTGCTATAGAAAGTATCGGTGGAAGTAAGTACATTCTGGTTATTGTAGATGATTTTTCACGCTTCACTTGGGTTTTCTTTCTTAAACAGAAATCAGATGCAACTCCCAAGCTGAAGATGTTCATAAAGCAAGTGGAGGTCTAATTAAAGAAGACAGTAAGAAACATCAGAAGTGACAACGGGCTGGAATTCAAGAACAAGGATTTTGAAGACTTTCTGGCTGATAAGGGGATCACTCACAATTTTTCGGCCCCTTATACACCACAGCAGAATGGGATTGTTGAAAGACGAAACCACTCGTTGTGTGAAGCATCCACAACCATGCTAAGTTACGCTTCTCTACCTTTATACTTTTGGGCTGATGCCATTGTTGCTGCTTGCTATACTCAGAATCGGTCCTTGCTCAATAAGAGATTCTCCATAACTCCATATGAGATCTTAAACAATCGGAAACCGAACGTCAAGTTTTTCCATATTTTCGGTTCAAGGTGCTTTATCTTTAATTCTAAAGAGAACCGCAATAAGTTTGATGTTAAGCTCATGAGGGCATATTTATGGGTTACTCTCTGTCATCAAAAACATACCGGCTGTTGAACAAGCGTTCTAAAAGAATAGAAGAGACTTATTATGTCACCTTTGATGACAATTATATGAAGAAGGTTCAGAGGACAGAAAGTGCTTCAGAAGACATATTCCCAGAATTCGGACAAGTCTCAGTTCCAATCTCCAACCTGTTTGAGGAATACATTCGGTTATTCGATGAACCAGAAAAGGCAATTAATTCAGAGGCAACAGCAGCAGACAACAAAGTCGATAATCTAAAGACGGTCATAGATGAAGCTGCTAAAACGATGGAAAGCGAACCACCAACTCCTACGTCATCAACCAGCTCTTCAAACAAAGATTCAACATTCCAGGGAGAGAGCTCTACCACTTCAAAAATATCCGAAGTTCCCGTTGAGGGGGAGAATCCAAGTTCATCCCTAAAATCTAAAAGTTCAGATGATACAGAAACAACTGATCCAAAACTAACAAGTGAAATTCCAATCGAGGGGGAGATACCCACTGCAGACTCTACTGAAGACAAAGGTTTCACTTCGCCAGTCGAGGGGGAGAAAGCAAGTGATAGTTCTACTGACGAAGGTGAAGGAGGTCAGTCAGATGTTGAAATTGAAGTAGAAGCGGAATTGAATCCCGAATATGATCCAAGCTATCTTCCATTAGTTAAATGGACAAAGGACCATCCCAAAGAGCAAATTATTGGTGAAACTTCAGAAAGTGTTCTAACCAGATCTCAACTGAAGGCGAAACAAACTGCATTATTCTCTAAAGTGGAATTTTGTATGTTTAATTCATTTATCTCCAAAATAGAGCCAAAAACTGTAAATGCTGCTCTTGATCATTCTGATTGGGTTCAAGCAATGCAGGATGAGCTTCATGAGTTTGAACGCAACAGAGTTTGGAGGTTAATTCCTACATCAAAAGATGCCTTTGTTGTTGGTCTGAAATGGGTATTTAGAAACAAGCTGGATAAAGAAGGGAATGTCATTCGTAACAAGGCTCGGTTGGTTGTAAAAGGCTATTGTCAAGAAGAGGGGATAGATTATGAAGAAAATTTTCTCCAGTGGCAAGGTTAGAGTCTGTTTGAATTTTTCTTGCATATGCTGCTCACAAGAACTTCGAAGTTTTCCAAATGGATGTCAAATGTGCATTCTTGAATGGAGAATTAGAAGAAACCGTCTATGTTGAGCAACCACCTGGCTTTGTGAATGAAAAATACCCGGATCACTACTATGTGCTGGATAAAGCTGTCTATGGGCTAAAGCAAGCACCGAGAGCCTGGTATGAAACGCTTACTCACTTCTTAAAATTGTCAAAATTTAAACAAGGTTCGGTTGACCCAACCTTCTTTCGTAAGAAAGAAGGCGAGCATTTGATGATTGTTCAGATTTATGTTGATGATATCATCTTCGGGTCCAAGAATCCTAGCTTAACAGCTGAATTCAGGAAGTTGATGGAAACTAAATTTGAAATGAGCACAATGGGTCCAATTAATTTTTTCCTTGGTTTGAATATTAGATAGGGGCCAGAAGGTATCTTTATAAATCAGGAAGCATACACCGAAAATTTATTGGCTAAATTTGGAATGAAGGGCGATTCAAAGGTGAAGGTTCCTATGGCATTCGGCACTAAGCTAACTCCATCCCTGGAGAAACCTGTTGTGGAAATAACCCTTTATCGACAAATGATAGGATCCCTTATGTATCTAACAACTAGTAGACCAGATATCATGTTTTCTGTTTGTTACTGTGCCAGGTTTCAAGCCAATCCAAGAGAACCCCACATGCTTGCTGTGAAGAACATTTTTCGATATCTGAAGAAAACTTCATCTCTCGGTCTCTGGTATCCCGCAAGATCTGGATTCTTCATTCAAGCCTTTTCTGATGCTGATCTAGGAGGATGTGGACTGGACAGAAAAAGTACTACAGGAGGATGTCAATTCCTTGACGGAAAACTTGTCAGTTGGCAATCTAAGAAACAAACATGTGTTTCCTTATCCACAGCAGAAGCAGAATACATTGCTGCCGCATCTTGTACCTCTCAGGTTGTTTGGATTCAAAGTCAATTAAGAGATTATGGGCTTAGCATGAAAAAGATCCCTTTCTATTGTGACTCAAAAAGTGCAATTAGGATTTGTCATAATCCGGTGCAACATTCGAAAACCAAGCACATTGCACTTAGGTATCATTTCATCAAGGACCATGTAGAAGACGGGAACGTAGAAGTACATTTTGTTCGTTCTGCTGATCAACTGGCTGACATCTTTACTAAAGCATTTCCAGAAGCAACCTTTAACAAAATCTTACAAGGCTTGGGCATGATGGAAGGAGAGTCGGTACCGAATCCTTAAATCTCTCATTTAGACAACTGAAATAGATAGACCACTCGGTCTATCTCTGCTCCAGATTTTTAGGGAACCGAAATGGACAGACCGCTCTGTCTATCTCGGCTCCGTAATTCTCAGGAACAGAAATGAACCGAATGATCAATCTATTTTGCTTCACTCATTAAAAGATAAGGTTTCGGTTGTATATTATGTAAATATTTTATCTTTATGTTTTTATTCTTTTTCAGAAAATTTCAAAAATCCAAAAATATTTTATCTTTCTGTTTTTATTCTTTTTCAGAAAATTTCAAAAATCCAAAAATATTTTATCTTTCTGTTTTTATTCTTTTTCAGAAAATTCCAAAAACCCAAAAATATTTTATTTGTTTCGATTGCTTGTTTGTTTTGTTTGATGTCTTTCTTAAATAGGCAAACACAAGTATAACCGACTATGGATCTAAGGCATGTATGTTTCAAATTTAACACAACCTAGTTAAGAGTCCTTAGAAGCATGCTGCTGCATGTTGTCTTAAGCCTCTACGATCTTGAGTAGGCCTTACTGATTCGATCGATACCCATCGTTTTTTCCAAATCAGGCTATTCTTCATCACTCGGTCTAGAGCTATTCTGCTCTGTCATGATTATCTAGCAGAAGGTACATTCGGTTCTTAAGCCACCTCCTTATATTCTCCATCTACTTTCGGTTCACTAACCTAACCCTTGAGACTCTCGGTCTTTACCACTGAGGTTTATGGTTACACAACATCTGCGTTTATGATCTTGGATACGTTTACCACGTACTAAGTGAAACCCAAAATCCAACACCAAAATTGAATTGACGGTGAGTGAAATACTCAAGAATTTACTGGTTACCTAAGGAAATCTCTTTTTATTTTTTATGCGTGATCTTTTATGAAATTGTCTACAGCCAAGACATTTCTTCCCAAAGAGATCCAATTTGTTTGTTTGTTTTTGAGATTTCTGCTTCCTATACGTCATTAACATAATATATCCCACCTACCTGTTCAATAGATCACATTGGTCTTACAGGTACCTCTACCAACAATCGGTTTTATGTTAAAGCTCGATGTTTGGTTGGAGGAAAGCTACCCTATGCCTATGCTTAAAATAAGCCTTTCAATGTTTATTAACAAACAGTTGATCGTATTTTTCGGGAAACCACATAAGCACTTCAAGTCTCTCTTGACTTTGAAGGAAGTGATTCTTGCCCGGAATCCTCTGCTTTCGGTCTTATAATAAGACATCACTCACATCCCATACACTCTTGATTTATTTCTTTATCTTTCACACTCTTATGCACGGAAATTTATATTTTCCAACATTCTTATTGTTGTTTGGTATAAGTTTTGGTTATCGATTGTAACCAAACACGAGGATATTTGGAATTTCAAACGTTAAGTGAAGATAAGATTTAGGCGTGTGATTTTAATCCGTTTCAAAATTCACGCGTGCTGACGCATTCCTGGGATTAACCACACTGTCACATCGCGCTTTTTCAGGCGACGCTTTAGCAAACTCATCATCATGACTTTCTCTCTCCAGGCAATGGTATAAACAGGGATGAACGTTTTATTTGTCTCTTACTAGTCACAAGTTCTCTCAATCCTAAAAGTTCACACTGTTCATCTTCTTCTTCGATCAACAATGGCGACTTCTTCTTCTGCACATGATCAGACTGCAACATCATCTTTGCTCACAATCAAACCAAACCAAAATATGATTATCGAACTGACTCCGTTCATATATGACTCATATATGTTGTATGTTGTGGAGTGTCTAAAGTATTCCCCCTGGTTTTTGCCCTAACCCAGGTTGAAGCTGTTTCAATGTCGCTGTTGTCACAAGTCTATTCATCGGCGATTGATAGATCGACAGAAGCAGTTGATAAGTCCGCATCTTCCTGTGCGAAGGCTACAAAAGAAGTTTATGAGGGTGTTCACACAACTCAGATTTTTCTTGATTCTCTGAAGTCTCATGCTGACACTAATCAAGCCAAATTCTAATCTTCGGTGGATTCCTTTTCTAAAACTCTTCAAGATGAAACCACCAAGTTTGAAGCTCTTCGTACTGAACTTAAAACAAAATCAACATCTTTTCTCCAATCTGTGGATTCTCGTTTTGTTACTCTTGCTGCTGAAAGTACGTTGAAGGAGGACTTGATCAAACACCAAGCCACTATCGATATACAGAAAGTTCAGCTGGCTCAGGCAGAAAAGGAAATTTCTCTGTTAAAGACTCAAAGGGTTGTGTATCAAAGTTGTGCTGGTGATGTCAAAGCTATGTTGACAACTCTACTTGCAGCTCATGATCCCTTCTTAACTTTAACCATCCGGAAGCATCTTCAGTCCAAACTTCTTCCTGCTATTGCCATTCTGAGTGAGATGATGGGTGTTTCGGAGAAAGTTGTTCTTCCAAAACAAGGGGGAGAGGAGAGTGCACATCTGAAGTCCAAGATAGAATCGAAGGTTAATTTAGCTTCGGTTTCTAGAAAGCAAGTTCAAATTGAAAGTGATACTGATACTGAGGAGACTATTGCTGAAGCTCTTCAGAGAAAGAAAAGGGACAGAGAGCTCGATGAAACGATGAAATTGGATAGGGAGGCAGAAGAGAAAGCAAGGAGGAATAAGGAAGAGAGGATGCCTTGCAATGCAAAAAGACTCTGTTTCCAGAATGGGACAGAGATACACTTATCAATCAGGCGATTGAGTTTCCTTCTGTCTATTGGTTGGAACCAGTTGCTTCGTTTGACTGTGATAACTCTAGAGACTTGCAGTTCGACATGCCTATTACAAGAAAAACATTTACCTTTCATTGCTTTGATGTTACTGCTAAGGTTCCACATCCAAATCTGAAGGTTGACAGAGAATTGATCGATTTCTATTTAAAGAACGGTCAACCGCAGTACTTGACTTGGAGTGTACAGAAGATTACTAAAGTCAAGGTACTGAAAACTTCACCTGCTGGGAGATTTGTGAATGTATATTTCAAGATCAACCGTGGTTCAACAAACACGTAACATTTCATTTCTCTAGCAGATCTTCCAAACCTTAATCCGCATGACTGGATTCTGCTATACAACATTTTGCTCTCAAATTTTAAGGAGTCTGAGCCGATTCTTAAACATCTGAAAAGAATGTTGGCCTCCTATGTCCATGAGCTTGCAACTATGGATCAGGAGATAGCTAAAGTGATGAATAAGAAGCCATCCGTGAAGCCAACGTCTAAACCTGGTGATGTGAACAAAATGAAGTTGGGGCAGATAGATTCTACAAATTTGACTATTATGTTCACAAAGGGTGAGAAGCACAAGTTTCTGTTTGCTTTGGTTGACAAGCATCTGTTTTCAACAGACTGTCTGGAGCATATCATCAATATTATACATCGATGCAAGCAGAATTCAGCAGCTGATAAGAAGTACTTCACTGATATGCTTCGGTGGTATATTACATTTCGACATCATGTTTTGGCTATTATACCGAGAATATTTGAAACAATGAAGAAGTTCTCTGTTGTAAAAAGAGATTGAAGTTTCTGCTCCAAGGACGCAAAGGGGGAGATTGTTAAGTATTTTAGTGTTGCGTCTTGGGCTTTTGAGTTTTGTACTCGGATTGGGCTTATCCATCCGTATTTATCTAGATTAGTTTCATTGTTATCTAGATAAGTTGTTAGGGTTATAATATATGCATGTATGCGTATAAATCAGAATAGTCTATTACGTTGATTCTTGTAACCCTAAACGCCTCTACAGATTGAAGTTCTTTATCGAGCTCTTCTGGGGTGTTATTGCATTAATCATTCGACATATTCAGTGCAATACTTGTATTCTTTAATTCGTTCTTATTAAATATCTTGCTTAGAATCATACGATCCTGAAAGAATATTGTTCTAACACTTATAATAAGAAGTGATTGACTTTTAGGGTTTGACCGAATGAAAATTCCGGGTTGTCACACATATGACATGTGTCTCTCATATCTTAAACTTGATTGTTAAAGATGGTCTCAACACGGTCAAAGAACCCATTAATAGTATTCGAGGTGTTAGGAGTGTTGATGTAGCACCCATATGTGACATCCCTAACGTCACGACATTTTTAAAACTATTTGTTTATGTTTATTTAAAACATTTGTTATTGCAGAATTTGTCCCAAAATATCCTTGACATGATATAACATCAACATCAAGGCATTTTAGAAGATTTTATATTTTAAAAATCTGGAATGTCATAACTGATACAAGAACATAAGTATAAATAGAGACTTACAAAATCTCAATATACTAAAGATCTACATCTCCTTAAATCTCTCAGGAGATAATTACATTATCTATCAGTACATTCATATCGCTACCTGTGATATAAAGATACTAAGTGGGTAAGGTTGGGAAACCTGGTGAGATACATAGGGTTTTCAACCTACAATATTATAATCTTTAATTATATATTCTTCAGCATTCAAATAACCCAATTACACCATTCTCGTTGTCCTCACTTTCTAGTCTTACTAAGATGATCTCGAGAGATCTTTCCTAAAGGATATTTATCGGCATGCATAATAACATTTTGGGTAAGCACGATAGTACAAAAGTACTTGGATAGGCACGACAGTACAATAATACTTGGATAGTACAACAGGCAGAACAGTAAAATAGTACTTGGATAAGCACGACAGTAAAATAGTACTTAAAATAGCATGGCACACACACCAGTACAATAGTACTTGGATTAGCACGGTAGTAGAAAAGTACTTTAGACAACACAACAGGCATGATAGTACAATGGAACTTTTGGTTAGGCACGACAAGTCACGACTTATTATTTCGCACAACTCTTACTAACCTATCACGACCAGTAATTCACACAACCCTATCTGTAACACCCTGTTTCGATTCGTTTCGTAATTCGGGGCCGTGACCCGAAAATTAGTTATCATAAGGCTGTGGGCCTTGGGGGAAAGAGAGATTTACACCCCCTTTGGATGTGGGTAATGTAGATTAGGTGATCTGAGAGTTCGAGTGGTGATTTGGAGCCCGAGGGTATAACCGTAAAGTGATATTCGGGCCCTTCATAAATTTTGGATGTAAGTTCGGTAAGTTTTAAGGAAAAGGAGAGTTGATAGGGTTATTTAGCTTCTCAACACCTTTCCGTGGATATAAAGATCATCGAAAACAGAGTTGAAACGAAGAAGTTATGACCATTTGATGTTAGGGCGGTTTTAGGTTGAGTCGCGTATGTTGGGCGTACTCAACGTGTATACTGGGCGTACTAGGGCATCCTTAGTATGCTGGGCATAAATTAAGTACACTGGTCATACACGATCAGTGCCCAAACCTTAATTTTATGGTTTGAGCCCTAATTAAGCTCCTTAACTCCCCCAAACCCATTCCATTCTCAGCCTCCACCTCTCCAACACCCTCTCTTGAAACCCTAACTCTAGTTTGAGCATTGTAAGGAAAAAGGAGGTGTTTTTAAGTGCTTTTGAGTGTTCTTTGAGCACCTTAGAAAAGAAGGAACTCATCGAAGAAGTGTTGGTTGCATGGAGCTTGTAGATCCAGACTTTATTCACATTGATCTTTCTTCTAGAGGTATAAAGTTTGAATCTTGATGATGAAATTGTTAGATCTAGCTAGTTTTGGGTGTTATAAGCTTTTGGTCACTTTAAGTGCATAAAGTTTAGATCTTGAAAGTTTGTGATCTTTTTATGGATAAAGTTGGAAACTTTATCAATCCAAACATCATTTTGATTCAGATTTGAAGGTTGGAGACTTGGACTTAATGGATTAAGTTGAAAAAGATGCACTTATGGTTCCATTTGAGATATAAACACTAGATCTTGTTTGTTAGGACCATTCTATTGGATAAAATTGGAAACTTTATGCATTATGGAGCTATCATGAACCATAAAAATGTGATCTTGGCCCTTCTATCCCTTCCATACAAGAGGTGTGATGTATTATTGGGTTAAGAACTTAGGGTTTTGGACAATAAGCGCTTTATAGCCATGCAAAGTCATAAAGTTGGAAAATTTATGACTTAGGACATCATTTTGGGCTTGGATCTGATTTTTGGACGTAAGGACTTAATGGAATAAGCTCTTAATGGTGTTTTGGGATAGGGTTGCATACGTTGGGCTTACCTGGTGGTATGTTGTGTATATGCGGTCAACGCCCTGCTTTTGGTGAACATCAGAGTATGTTGGGCGTACTCCACTGGAAAGAAATATCAAATTTTGGACCTTCACTGTTGACTTTGACTTTGACCAAGTTTGACCTAAGGGCATTTTGGTTAATTTGATTTATAATTTGAGATTTGGGTTCCTATTAATTGTATAGGTGACCGGTAGAGACAACTTCTAGAACGGTGATCGGTACAACTATTCTTTCAGACTGTAAGGTGAGTCTCTTCACTATACTCGTGGCTCGAAGGTACCAATATCGGCCCACTGGATTAGGTTTGTAGGATGATGGTTGTCTTTGTGACACTTGTTGATATGCCTACACTTGCTTGTTGTCTTTGTGACTCATGCTTATATGATTATATGATTTATGTATTGAGCTATATGGGATCGTAGTCATTATAGACTCGGGGTTGATATGCACCTGGGGGTTGATACAGACCCGACACAGCTACAAGTTGTTATATATAGTCATTATGGACTCGGGGTTGATACGGACCCAAAACAGTCACGTGTTGTTATATTTGTATATATATTTCGTACGCAGTATTTTGGGGAACTCACTAAGCTTTGTGCTTACGGGTACTTTCGGTTAGAAAGGGAAGGGCCCGACGTGACTGCATAGCATCCCCTAGATTTTTTCCGCATTGGCAGTTAATGATCTTACTATGATGTTTAAATAATATATTCATTTTGATCGGTTTTGGAACAACTCGTTGTATGATTATTTGTTTTAAAATGAAAATTTTACATTGGATTCTCAGGACGTTACAAGTTGGTATCAGAGCCTTGATTTGAGGGATTCGAGCACACTCTCAAGTATGTTTGAACTTAAATTGAGGAATTGGTAATCTTTTGAATGAAAATACGTTTCTAAAAATATGTTTCTAAAGAAAATAAATTTTTGAAAAGATTTTTATAAAGAAAAAGGAGGTATGATGCATGCAATCATCCGAGCTCAAATAAATGATCCCCATAATACCCATACATGTTGATATGATATATTATATGAATGTTTGCATGCTAGGATGAGGCTTGGCATACTTTCATGAATTGCATGATAAATTGGCTTGATATGTGATGCCATGCAACTAGGAGAATTAGATGCTATTCTAGATTTGGAATTTTTATTGGTAGAATTGATTGTTAAGTGTATGCTTTAAAAATTGTATACGATTAGGATCATATAGCCCTAGAAAGATTGATTTGGCCTTATTATGTGTTTCTTGTTGGTTGTGGTCTTAGGGTAGAGTCTTTTACTCGACAATGTATTTGATCCTCTATTGTGTATAATTTGCATGCATAAGGCAAACAATAGTGCGATTGGAAGTTCCTAGAATACTTAGTAGTAAGTGAGCTTAGGGATGTGCTTTGTTTGTTCTTTGGCTTGGAGTATTACTGCATGAATGTTTCTTGCTTTGTGCTTTGTGGAAATCTTAGTGATGTGAGTTGACTATTAAGTGAATATGCCAAGTCACATGTTGCAAAGGTTAAACAATCTCAGAGTGACAGATTTGACACTATTGTGCAACTGTCGTTTGAGTCTAACCATTTTAGGGTCGAGTTTGTTACTCGAAGGATTATCTAGGCTTTGTGGCATGTAGATGTATTCATGAAGTAGTTAACTGACATTACTGAGCGTTCTTCAGCAACTGATGGCAGGGCGAGGTCGTGACCTAGGAGAGCCTATGAAGTATGTTAGTGAGCTTGGTTGTGCTGTTTAGCAGGTACTTAGAGTACCGAATTGAGTAGTTACTTAGATAATCCAAAACGATCCTTGAGGAAAGTACAAGAAGGTGTGGAAGGTAGTATTGGGCCCGTACTATTGAAAGCACAGGATCCGTACTCGAATCAAGGAAAATTTTCGGCGATTTTAAGGAGCTGATTGAGGCTAGATTGTATGGTTTGGCACCATGGTTCATTTCAATGTGTTCCCGTTTTATTCGGTTTATTGGTTATGATTATTCAGGATGAGGATGAATATGGTGGTTGTATAGGCCTTAGTGGCATTTTCATTTTGGGATTGAATGGTGCAGACCTAGGTGAGTTAGTTGATTTCGAGGTCTCGAGGGCCCTTCTCGAGGTAGTGCCAGTTGAGTCGTAGGACTTTAAAAGGAAGCGATTGTGATGATCGACCCAAGGATTACTAAAGGGCTTTGAGCACTATAAGGACCTTATGGTGCACATGCAACCCTAGATGCTTTGGATCTAAGTTTTCTCTAATTTTACATGCAATTTGATTTTCCAAAGCATACATCCTAACTAGCATACAATTTGACAATTGAACAATATTATTAGTTAGATAACTTACCTCTTAGTAGGACTTGTAGTTCTTGGCCTTCAAAAGCTTTAGCACCTCAAATGTGATGCCTCTAATGTGTCACAAACACCAAATACAAGAGGAGGCTAATAAGAAGTGACTAGCTATCACAAAAAATCAGTTATCATTCTTCTAAAGAACACATAGGCCGATTTTAGAGGCTAAGGGACTCCTTTGTAGTGTGGCAAAGACTAGGGTTACATCCATGCAAACCCTAATGCACCATGACCTTTCATATTACTTAGGCTCCATGGGTTAAACCTCCACAGACTATCCATGTTGGTTTAGCCCATCGTAAATTTTTGGATGAGTGTCTAAGTCCATAACTATTTTGGTATGTACTTGACCCGATGGTGCATGATCCTTTTGGGTTGCCTTCACCAAAGCAACTTGATAGGATGAATTATAGAGAGAGAGGATTAACTATGATTTATTAATATATTATGAAAATAATATATTAAAGGAGAAATCATATTGTTTAATTAATATTAGTCAACAATTAATGAGAGTTAATTTTGTGGCTAAAAAGATATTAATTAAATAAAGGGGACTGGAACTGTCAATTGTGTGATAGTTGAATATTGGGCTAATGGACTCCATATTAGAGGAGTGGACGAATTCTATGGGGAAACCCATTAGAAATCTTCCAAGGCCTCTAAGGAGGGAGTCCATGGGTTGCTTAGGGCCTAAGCAGTCAAATTAGAGTTTCCTTGTTAGATAACCCTAGGGCACCAAAAAAGTGGCTAAATGATTCCTTAGGGTTTCTAGATGTTTTTGGGTGTCTTTCCTCTTCTCCTTATTCATCCTCTTGCTCTTAGTTTTTGTGAGCCATTAGAGGTGCAACATTTGAGGCACTAAGCTTTCAAGAGTCAAGATCAAGAAGGTTTGTGATTGTTATTGCTACATAAAAATCAAGATAAGATCTAAACCCTATTGACATATATGATTTCAATTATAGTATGCTAGATCTAGGGTTTATAATCATTGGATACAATTAGATAAACCTATATCCAAAGTTTTAGGGTTTTTCATGTGTACCATAGGATTGATGATTTGCTCAAAACCTATCAGTGGTATCATAGCCTAGGGTGTTCTTCTATTGTATTTAATGCAAAATTATGTTTTCAAAGCTAAAAATTTGCGAATTTCGAATCTGACATGATTCACGTCGTGAACACACTGTGTTCACCTCGTGAATTCAGCCTGACAACAAATTTTCGAATTAAACCAGACTCATGTCGTGAACACAGTGTGTTCACCTCGTGAATTCAGTCTGACAGCATGATTTCAAAAATTTTACCTTAATTTGCTTTAGATAATTACCATAAATTGTTTTTTCAAATAAAAATCAGATTTTTCAAGTTTGGTAATTGATATCCTAATCAAATTAATAGATAATTGTCAAATTTAAGATAATTAATTGTTTTATATGACAAAGATTAAATATTTGTATTTTTGATTTGAATTATCTTGTAAGAAATTAAATTAGGTCAAATTTAGATAATTCAAATTATTTGATTAATTTAATTATTTGTAATTTGATCTAGATAGTTTTGAAAAGTTTCAAAACCTGCCCTCAAGTTTTGGAATTTAAATTTTTGATTATAAAGTTTAATTTTGAAATATATAAATTCTAAACCCCAATGATTTGAAATGTTTCAAAACATGCCCTCAAGTTTTTGAATTTAAATTTTGATTAAAAGGTTTAATTTTAAAATGATAAATTCTAAAACCCTAATTTTGAAAAGTTCAAATTGCACCCTTATGGTTTTATTAAATTAATTAAGTGTATAATTAAAAGAGAGTTAATAAATCCATAATGATTTCGTTTATATTTTAAATAAATTAAAAGTATAATTTATTAAATTAGACCACCTAGTATTTTAAAAGGTGTAAAATACACCCTTATACTATATATAACATTAAAAGTCTAATATTATATATGTATAACTTAAACTACTAGTCTTACCGTTAGTAGGCCTCATTCACGAAGCCGATCTGTAAGGGGGTATAAGGTTATGGCCTATAAAATGGTCGTTTAATGGGCGTCCACTCTCACCCACCGCTTCCTTGATTGGTGGAGGGTCGTTAGCCGCACGGGTAGGATAGGGCAAACCCTTTCCATTAAAAGTATAATGAAGTATAAAGTAACTAAATGTTTTACAAAATTCCCAATCTTAGTTACTTTAGGCAAAAGTGAATTGATGCAATTCTATGAAATTACACTTTGTACCCTTGCTAAGACGTTAGTGGAGCTTGTGTGGTTAACCGGCACACTAAATGGGTTCTAAGCAAAGGTAGCAAAGGGTCACTCGACGTTTGTCATAGTTTGGTGGAGCATGTGTGGTTAATCGACACATCGAATAGATGACTGTAACATTGGAGGCACCATGTATATTTGCATGGTTATTCACACCCTGTTTTGTGATCCTCGGCATCCCAGCCACAAATCGAGGGGCATATCGAAATTTAAACATGCCATTAAAAAGTCCGATGAATCTCAAAAGATCTAGGAGTTTTCAATACATTTAAAACTTAAATTCTTTTTCGTTTTTCATGGTGGAAAATTAGTGAATCATCATTCACTTACTTTGAAATGTTCTGCAAGTTGGATTACGGCATCCCTCTTCCAATTTGTAGGATATTGTGTTGGGTCCTAGCCTTAGTATCTCATTTGGGTGTTTTATTAAGGACCCAATCAACTAACTTGAATTTTCTCCCATTTTGTAGATGTCAAAACATAACAACTATGGTCTTCCTAAATCCATTGGAAAAAGATTTCCAAATGAAGATGATATTCCACGATTCGATCAAGGAACAAGAAATCATTCTTCACTTCCTCCACCTCCTCCTATTATTCTCCATGAACCATAAGTTCGAAGGCTTGAAAATTTCAAGCTCACTCAAGCCCTTTTGGCAAGTAAACACGAAAAAGGAAAGTCGGTTTGTGCAGACGTCCTAGGGATGAAGTCGCACATTGACAGGTTAAGAATGTTGGGAGTCATTTTCTGTGAGAAGTTGGTTGTTGACTGGATTCTTCAATCGCTTCCTGATTCATATAGTGAGTTCATAAGAGAGTACTATATGATGGACCACAACATGAACCTCATCGATCTCACCTATATGCTTGTTGATGCTGAATCAGAAATGACTTGGCGCACTGGAGAAGCAAAGTTGATTGGTAGATCTGCCTTCCAAACTTCTATGGACATAGGCGACGGCAACAAAAGGCATGCCATGGTCGAAGAGTTTGACCATAAGAAAAAGGCAAAGTCTGAGGTAGTTGCGTGTGTTTTTCCAAAAGTGTCAATTTGCTTTCATTGCCAAGAGAAGGGGCATTGGAGACGAAGCTTCCCTAAATACCTGAGAGATCTAAGAGGCGGGAGAGTCAAGACGAATGACTCTACTTCTGGTATTATCCATTATCTAACTCTGTTAAATTTCTATTCGTTGATTATAAACGCATGATGTGATAAGATTACATTTTTGTATTTGTAGGATTGAAGAAAAGAAAGGAAGAAGCACGCTGAGTCTGATCACGAAGAAATGGGTTTCGATCGCATGATTCATGATCGGATTTTTAGAGCTGCTACATAGAGAGTTATATAAGATTTGTTAGGAATATTTGATCACATAGTTTTTCAGTTGATTTTGCATTGTAATGACATGTTTTCCGCTGCTTTTATGAATAAAATAAATTTTTTAATGACATGTTTTCCGCTGCTTTTATGAATAAAATAATTTTTTTTCTTATTTATGTATATCCTTGCAATGAAATCTGTCACACCCCCACACCAGAACGGCGGAAACGTTCGGGGGCAGAGGACGTCATATTCAGTATCATAACAGTTCATAGAAAGGAAAGTACACACCACCATACATAAATAAGGGTTTTGAAAGTGTTTACATAATGGTATTCATTACATGTTCAAAAGATAAATACATAAACATCTTGTGAAAAGAAATAATTAACGCCAGCGCGTTAATTCCCAAAAGTTGATTTCCAACCTGCTTAGCGGTTCCCTGAGAATACAAGTTATTTCAAAGAGAGAGTGTCAACAATTAAGTTGGTGAGTTCGTAAGTGGTTTAGAAAAATTGAATGTCATTCCAAAATGAGTGTATGTTTTCCAAGAAAATCCCTTATTTTCTTATAAAAGTATGAAATGCATGAGAGTATTTGTGTTGAAAAATGTAGATAGTTGAACCAAGAAAATCCCTTATTTTCCTAATAGTTGTTTGGTTTGTATACAGGAAAATCCCATATTTTCCTAAAGTAATATTTTGTTTAATGTCCAAGACTAAAAATTGGAAGCAAACCACATGATTTAAAAGATTTTAAACATAGATTTATATAATAAACCTATCAGAAGATTTCAGTTTGTTAGATAAAGAATAGTTTTAATAGCTACTCGTTCATCAATCAGAAGTACTATAATAATTGTGTATCCGATGAGTTTTATAACCATACTAAACATAATATGCTTGTAGCGACGTTCTTCAGGCATCGTAGCGTTATGACAAACTGTCACCCCAAAGGACGGACTGTAGCTAACAGTCAGGGCGTGGGATCATGACTTCCCGTATAGATCTATACACATTTGACACGTTCTCCTAACGGGAGACTCTGGTTATAGACAGGACTTGTAGTATTACCTTCTAACAAGAAGGTAGTATTTGAAGATATAAACATCTCATGGATTCTCAACTAAGTCTGTATTAAAGTAATAGTTTTGTATGCAAAGTTTATCCTTTTTCACAATGTTTGACAAAGCATAAATCATAAGTTTTTAGAATGTATAAAACGGCTTAGCAACGAAAGATACTTTGAAATCACTAAATACTTTGTATAAGTCTAGTGCATGCAAAGTATGACAAGAGTTTTCCATAGTAGTAATGAATTCCAAGTGATTCATTTGATAAAAATGAGTGAGGTGAAACTTTATAAAATACACGATAATAACCGTATGTTTACTTGTATTCCCCCCCCCCTAAAAGGGTATAAAAAGCATTTAAAATGTATTTAAAGTGTGTTTGTAGGGGTATGAACTCACTTGATAGATTGAAGAAGGTGTGACGAAAACCGAGCAGAACTTTGGCTTGAAAAAGCGGATTTTCTCGGGATTCTCGGGAATCTCGGGAGTACAAACGACCTTCGGAACTTGAGCTAAGCGACTAGGGCTTCGGGTTTGCACGGGCACGGAAAACGAGGCAAAATGCAAGAAAAACGAGAGGAAATGAGCAAGTTTTCCCGGAACCCTCGCATCCCTTTTATAGGGGCTGAGAGGCCTCGGTACGCGGGGCGTACGGGCGTATGCGGGGCGTACCCGTGCGTCATGCATGACCGAGTCCTCGACTGCCCCGGAGTTCGGATGGGACGGGGCGTAGCTCGCATAGGGGGCGACGTGGACGAACCGGGGCCAAGGCCTTGAGTACGCAGGGCGTACTCGCGTGACTCAGACTTCGGATAATACTGAAGTTTTCAATTAAAAATATATATTAATTATTTATTAAACTTCAAAAATTCATATCTCCTTCATACGAACTCCGTTTTCGACGTTCTTTATATCCACGCGTAGGTGAGACTAAGATCTACAACTTTCGTTTAGATTCCGTCGGCAAATTCCGAAATTATTTTTATTATTTATTTTTAAAAGGTCGGGGTAAGAAAATTCGTTAATAATTCATAACTTTTTCATACGATGTCCGTTTTGGGCGTTCTTTTTATGTACGTTTGCAATTTAACGATATCTATGACTTTCATTTAGACACCTAAGGTCAAAAAGTATTTAATTGAAACTTTGCGTTTTTACGTAACTTCGTATTGTCGGTTTTTGTCGGAAAACTTAGAATGGTCATAACTTCTTTGTTATAACTCGGATTTTAGTGTTCTTTATATGTTTGGAAACCTTAAGACGATATCTACTACATAGTGTACTCCAAACAGAGCTTTTGAATACTTCATTTTTCGATGATATTCTAATTACTTTTTCAAAGAGGTTACAAGACTCGATTTTTAATGACCTGAAATGACGGGTTGTTACAAAATCGTTGTGAAAAATTGATGTTTGTATGTTTCTATAAATGGATGTGATTCTTAGTTATGTTATTTATGGTAGTGTCAAAATTTGTAAGTAAGAAAAGATTCTCATCACCCAAGTTTCAATTGGACAAAAACTTGGAATCATATGATTTGAATCATGTGATGTATGGAAATCTTGCTACTTAGGAAATTATGACTAATTCCTTGATCACACAAGTATGTGAGTTAAGTGAAGGACTAAAATACTAGAACACAATGTTGTGCACTACTCAAGTCCCCCATAAATAACAATAAGACTATTCTTCATAATTTACCAAAAGGTCTTGTAAATGTGGTTATACTTACAAGATTAAGTGTAATTCTGAATCATTGAAAAGTTTCAATGAATGGTAGAACGAATAAGAAGAATCAATTAGGCAGAAAGATACAAATTTCTCCAATCTAAGAAGAAGGGAGACTACTTTTGTATCGGATTTGATGATCATCTTAATGATTAATAACCATATCACAATTGAACATCTAAGGACATCTTAGTGCACTAGTATGGCTAAGAAGAGGAATCGGAAATTGCTGAAATGGTTAAATCAAAAGGATGAGTCATACTTCGTTCCAAAATCAAGTCTTAGAATCGTACTCCAAGATTGTGAATTGAGTGACACACACTCATCAAATGTGAAGTAGAAAATTGTTTTTCTTACTCTTGCACGTTTGAAATTGGTATGTTGAGATGTCTTGGAGAAGACAAAGACCAACTAAGACCAAATGTGTGTAATGTTTTTTGTCTTGATATAAACACACACTCACTCTTGGATATTTGTTTATCGAGAAATGTTTCTTGATAAGAGAATCTAATATGTCAAGTGGTCAGTGGGAGTCTAAAAATCTTGAAAAGATTCAAGAACTAATCAAGAGTAAACCTATTAAACAGTAGCACATGACTTGAGGTTTGTAACCTATCTTGTTAACAAAATTCTTTTTCTGTGCCAATCTTGTTGAGTGATTATGCATATGAGTTCTATGAGTTCTCAATAGAATGCATAAGTCAAGCACCTTATTCAATGAAAGTACATTAACAGGAATATGTGAGCTGCTAGATAACTTGAAAGCAATGGTAGGACCCTTGATGGCAAGAAATTAATCATGAACAAGTTCTGTCCATAAGAGTTTGAATTTGTCACATACATTATCTTTCAATTATGCTTATGGCAAATTCACATGGATAGGAACACATACACCATAAAATCTAAGTGTCATAAGGTTTCTCTCTTTCATGAAAATTATTGTGAGGAAACGCTTTCACTAAGAGAGATTTTAAGTAGATAGCGATTATGTAAATCACATTCTCAAATTCGATTATGATTACGACATCCCTCTTCATAGTTCGAATTGTGAGATTTGGCAATTAGTCTGAACATTTGGGACTTAGTAAAATAAGTTATGAATTAGTTTAGACACACATGTGAGCTGTCTAAGGAAAAGTGTGTGATTTTGAGAAGCTTAGATAAAGGCTTATCAAAGCATATCGTATTAGAAACAATGAACTTTGGAAGTCAATACCTATTGTTTTCTAGAAGTTTAGTTGGTTTCTAGATACGTGTCAAAGCTAGTGGGAGTATAAATGTTATGCTGGAATGGATATAATCATCATGTTAGTGGGAGCATGATTATTATTTAAGTATTGCAAGTTGGCAATATTAATTATAGAAAAACAAAAGTTTCACTTTGCAAAGTGGCAGGGGTAGAAAAGTTGTTTTTTGCTATAATTAAGGGAGAGAATGTTATACTTCATTTCCAATCTAAAAGCTTAGATCAAGAAATTTTAATTGAATTTAGTCAAGCGTATATTTATTATTTGCATTCTCAAAGTTCGATTATGATTATGGCATCCCTCTTCATATTTCGAATTTTGAGAATACGACAAATAAAAATATTATGACGATATTATAGTAAGAAACTAGTAAAGTATCAAATTTTCATTAGAAATTGTATCCCATACGCTTTGGGTATAGGATCGATTGCATACGTTGTAATATTCGACCGTTCTAAAATTTTCCAAATGCCTAGGTCATTTAGAGGGAAAGAGGAAATAGAACAGGTTTTGACTAAAATAATTAAACAACTGCCAAGGACAATCTAAGGTTCGCCAATGATTGGTCGCTTGTGGACAGTTAAAAGTATAGTCATGGATGAACCCTATTGACATTATTATGAATAGATAAGATTCTATTTAGAATGAGTTGTCATATGGCAAATATGGAAATGTTTCCATATTGGGAGTTGGATATCGAGAATCAATGTCTAGATTAGAAACTTCTATGCAAGAAGGATGTTAAAAGGAATGTACTTTGAATGGGAGACTTCATGACTATGGAATTGTCTTGTAACAATCTCCAATAGAGTACTTTGTAATTTCATTGGCTGAGTGTTGGTGACTTTTGTGCCGTGACATTACGAAAGAACTGTTGCATAAAATTTGAGAATCTAACATATTCTAGTAGTGGCGAGAATTTTGTATTCTTACACTAATGGATTAGGAATTGTGAAATGAGTGTGATTGAAAATGTTATTTGGTTATACTATTTCACAAATTAAGGACCATAAGTAAATATAGTGTGCATGCTAAGAGCATGGGACAATTGTTGTTATAATTCTAGTAATAAGTTGATTACCCGAAACAACAAATAATGAGTAATCAATATAGTGATAAATAAAAGGTGTTTTATTTATACTCAAAAGTTTGAGGCTATATAGGATTAGTATTATTCTTGTGTTTCACTTTGCATGTTTTGACTTCCTGAATAATTAAATTAATTTAGAATAATCAAATTATTTGAACGGTCCACAATTGTTCAGATGTTGGAAGTAGGTATGAATGAAGACTGTCATGAATTTGTGTGTAGATTGTCTAAAATGTGTTAGACATAGTAAAATTTTGTTGCAACGTTCATGAGTGCTTATAAATATAATTTGAGCATTGGATTAAAACCCATGCTCACTTGGATCGCTTCATGGATTTTATCACGAGTGATTGGTGAGACGATAGTATCTTATATTCTTGAAATCGAGATGTGTGAGTTGTATCTTGCGAGTCGGTTGAAGATTGATAATACGTAAACGCACCAGTAACTTGGTGTTATAAAACGTATTGTTGTGTGTGATTCGGTGAGTGAGTGCAAGCGAGCATTGAATCAAAGTTTATCCGTTCCTTTTACCCAAAGTGGGATAAAAGCGATACATGTGGGCCCCTTGATGATTTAGTGATGACACCCTAAGCGCATGGCCAAGCCGGGACTAAGTTGATGTGTTCGACTGTAGTCTTTAATCAGTTGTCATAAATTGGAAATCGGGAAACAACACATACACTGAGAGAATGATTTGAATCCATGTCTCAGTCTATACGATATCAAGAATGGAGGAATATATGATCCCTTATCTAAAGGACACGCTTCTGATAAGATCAAAGTTGATAGCGGTTTTTGAAAGCTACGATTGCAGATCAGGATCTGAAGTCATACGCATACTAGTTATTAGACTTATCCAAGTGGGAGACTGTTCTAAGTCCATAGTTATTTTGGTATGTACTTGATCCGATGGTGCATGGTCCTTTTGGGTTGCCTTCACTAAAGCAACTTGATAGGATGAATTATGGAGAGAGAGAGAGAGAGAGGATTAATTATGATTTATTAATATATTATGAAAATAATATATTAAAGGAGAAATCATATTGTTTAATTAATATTAGTCAAGAATTAATGAGAATTAATTTTGTGGCTAAAAATATATTAATTAAATAAAGGGGTCTGGAACTATCAATTGTGTGATAGTTGAATATTGGGCTAATGGACTCCATATTAGAGGAGTGGACGAATTCTATAGGGAAACCCATTAGAAATCGTCCAAGGCCTCTAAGGAGGGAGTCCATGGGCTGCTTAGGGCCTAAGCAGTCAAATTAGGGTTTCCTTGTTAGATAATCCTAATAGCATCACATATTTAAGGACCCTTAGGGCACCAAAAACGTGTCTAACTGATTCCTTAGGGTTTCTAGACGTTTTGGGTGTCTTTCCTCTTCTCCTTCTTCATCCTTTTGCTCTTGGTGTTTGTGAGCCATTAGTGGTGCAACATTTGAGGCACTAAGCTTTCAAGAGTCAAGATCAAGAAGGTTTGTGATTGTTATTGCTACATAACAATCAAGGTAAGATCTAAACCCTATTTACATATATGATTTCGATTATAGTATGCTAGATCTAGGGTTTATGAGCTTTGGATAATTTGCATGTACAATTAGATAAAGCTAGATCCAAAGTTTTAGGGATTTGCATGTGCACCATAGGATTGATGATTTGCTCAAAAGGCATCAGTGGTATCAGAGCCTAGGGTGTTCTTCTAGTCTATTTGATGCAAAATTATGTTTTCAAAGCTAAAAATATTCGAATTTCGAATCTGACCTGATTCACGTCGTGAACATAGTGTGTTCACCTCGTTAATTCAGTCTGATAGCAGATGTTTGAATTAAACCAGACTCATGTCGTGAACACAATGTGTTCACCTCATGAATTCAGTCTGACAAGATGATTTCAAAAATTTTGCCTTAATTTGCTTTGGATAATTACCAAAAAAAAAATTTCAAATAAAAATCAGATTTTTCAAGTTTGGTAATTGATATCCTAATCAAATTAATAGATAATTGTCAAATTTAAGATAATTACTTGTTTTATATGATAAAGATTAATTATTTGCATTTTTTATTTGAATTATGTTGTAAGAAATTAAATTATGTCAAATTTAGATAATTCAAATTATTTGATTAATTTAATTATTTGTAATTTGATCTAGATAGTTTTGAAAAGTTTCAAAACTTGCCCTCAAGTTTTGGAATTTAAATTTGAGATTACAAAGTTTAATTTTGAAATATATAAATTCTAAACCCTAATGATTTGAAATGTTTCAAAACATGCCCTCAAGTTTTTGAATTTAAATTTTGATTAAAAGGTTTAATTTTAAAATGTTAAATTCTAAAACCCTAATTTTGAAAAGTTCAAATTGCACCCTTATGGTTTTATTAAATTAATTAAGTGTATAATTAAATGAGAGTTAATAAATCTGTAATGATTTGGTTTATATTTTAATTAAATTAAAAGTATACTTTATTAAAGTAGACCACCTAGTATTTTAAAAGGTGTAAAATACACCCTTATACTATATATAACATTAAAAGTCTAATATTATATATGTATAACTTAAACTGCTAGTTTTACCGTTAGTAGGCCTCATTCACGAAGCCGATCTGTAAGGGGGGTATAAGGCTATGGCCTATAAAATGGTCGTTTAATGGGTGTCCACTCTCACCCACCGCTTCCTTGATTGGTGAAGGGTCGTTAGCCAAACGGGTAGGATAGGGCAAACCCTTTCCATTAAAAGTATAATGAAGTATAAAGTAACTAAACGTTTTACAAAATTCCCAATCTTAGTTACTTTAGGCAAAAGTGAATTGATGCAATTCCATGAAATTACACTTTGTACCCTTGCTAAGACGTTAGTGGAGCGTGTGTGGTTAACCGGCACACTAAATGGGTTCTAAGCAAAGGTAGCAAAGGGCGAATCGATGTTTGTCATAGTTCGGTGGAGCATGTGTGGTTAACCGACACATCGAATAGGTGACTGTAACATTGGGGGCACCATGTATATTTGCATGGTTATTCACACCCTGTTTTGTGATCCTCGGCATCCCAGTCACAAATCGAGGGGCATATCGAAATTTAAACATGCCATTGAAAAGTTCGATGAATCTCAAATGATCTAGGAGTTTTCAGTACATTTAAAACTTAAATTCTTTTTCGTTTTTCATGGTGGAAAATTAGTGAATCGTCATTCACTTACTTTGAAATGTTCTAGAAGTTGGATTACGGCATCCCTCTTCCAATTTGTAGGATATTGTGTTGGGTCCTAGCCTTAGTATCTCATTTGGGTGTTTTATTAAGGACTCAATCAACTAACTTGAATTTTCTCCCATTTTGTAGATGTCAAAATCTAACAACTATGGTCTTCCTAAATCAATTGGAAAAAGATTTCCAAATGAAGATGATATTCCACGATTCGATCAAGGAACAAGAAATCATTCTTCACTTCCTCCACTTCCTCCTATTATTCTCCATGATCCACAAGTTCGAAGGCTTGAAAAGTTCAAGCTCACTCAAGCCCTTTTGGCAAGTAAAGATGAAGAAGGAAAGTCGGTGTGTGCACACGTCCTAGGGATGAAGTCACATGTTGACAGGTTAAGAATGTTGGGAGTCGTTTTCTGTGAGAAGTTGGCTGTTGACTGGATTCTTCAATCGCTTCCTGATTCATATAGTGAGTTCGTAAGAGAGTACTATATGATGGACCACGACGTGAACCTCATCGATCTCACATATATGCTTGTTGATGCTGAATCAGAAATGATTTGGCGCATTGGAGAAGCAAAGTTGATTGGTAGATCTGCCTTCCAAACTTCCTGGGACATAGGCGTCGGCAACAAAAGGCATGCCACGGTCGAAGAGTTTGACCATAAGAGAAATGCAAAGTCTAAGGTAGTTGAGTGTGTTGTTCCATAAGAGTCAATTTTCTTTCATTGCCAAGAGAAGGGGCATTGGAGACGAAGCTGCCCTAAATACCTGAGAGATCTAAGATACGGGAGAGTCAAGACGAATGACTCTACTTATGGTATTATCCATTATCTAACTGTGTTAAATTCCTATTCGTTGATTATAAATGCATGATGTGATAAGATTACATTTTTGTATTTATAGGATTGAAGAAAAGAAAGGAAGAAGCACGCTGAGTCTGATCACGAAGAAATGGGTTTCGATCGCATGATTCATGATCGGATTTTTAGAGCTGCTACATAGAGAGTTATATAAGATTTGTTAGGAATATTTGATCACATAGTTTTTCAGTTGATTTTGCATTGTAAAGACATGTTTTCCGCTGCTTTTATGAATAAAATAATTTTTTTAATGACATCTTTTCCGCTGCTTTTATGAATAAAATAATTTTTTTTCTTATTTATATATCCTTGCAATGAAATCGTTGTGAAAAATTGATGTTTGTATGTTTCTATAAATGGATGTGATTCTTAGTTATGTTATTTATGGTAGTGTCAGAATTTTGTAAGTAAGAAAAGATTCTCATCACCCAAGTTTCAATTGGACAGAAACTTGGACTCATATGATTTAAATCATGTGATGTATGGAAATCTTGGTACTTAGGAAAACAACACATACACTGAGAGAATTATTTAAATCAATGTCTCAGTCTATACGATATCAAGAATGGAGGAATATATGATCCCTTATCTAAAGGACACGCTTCTGATAAGATCAAAGTTGATAGCGGTTTTTGAAAGCTACGATTGCAAATCAGGATCTGAAGTCATACGCATACTAGTTATTAGACTTATCCAAGTGGGAGACTGTTCTAAGTCCATAGTTATTTTGGTATGTACTTGATCCGATGGTGCATGGTCCTTTTGGGTTGCCTTCACTAAAGCAACTTGATAGGATGAATTATGGAGAGAGAGAGGATTAATTATGATTTATTAATATATTATGAAAATAATATATTAAAGGAGAAATCATATTGTTTAATTAATACTAGTCAAGAATTAATGAGAATTAATTTTGTGGCTAAAAAGATATTAATTAAATAAAGGGGTCTGGAACTGTCAATTGTGTGATAGTTGAATATTGGGCTAAGGGACTCCATATTAGAGGAGTGGACAAATTCTATAGGGAAACCCATTAGAAATCGTCCAAGGCCTCTAAGGAGGGAGTCCATGGGCTGCTTAGGGCCTAAGCAGTCAAATTAGGGTTTCCTTGTTAGATAACCCTAATAGCATCACATATTTAAGGACCCTTAGGGCACCAAAAACGTGTCTAACTGATTCCTTAGGGTTTCTAGACGTTTTGGGTGTCTTTCCTCTTCTCCTTCTTCATCCTTTTGCTCTTGGTGTTTTTGAGCCATTAGTGGTGCAACATTTGAGGCACTAAGCTTTCAAGAGTCAAGATCAAGAAGGTTTGTGATTGTTATTGCTACATAACAATCAAGGTAAGATCTAAACCCTATTTACATATATGATTTCGATTATAGTATGCTAGATCTAGGGTTTATGAGCTTTGGATAATTTGCATGTACAATTAGATAAAGCTAGATCCAAAGTTTTAGGGATTTGCATGTGCACCATAGGATTGATGATTTGCTCAAAAGGCATCAGTGGTATCAGAGCCTAGGGTGTTCTTCTAGTCTATTTGATGCAAAATTATGTTTTCAAAGCTAAAAATATTCGAATTTCGAATCTGACCTGATTCACGTCGTGAACATAGTGTGTTCACCTCGTTAATTCAGTCTGATAGCAGATGTTTGAATTAAACCAGACTCATGTCGTGAACACAATGTGTTCACCTCATGAATTCAGTCTGACAAGATGATTTCAAAAATTTTGCCTTAATTTGCTTTGGATAATTACCAAAAAAAAAATTTCAAATAAAAATCAGATTTTTCAAGTTTGGTAATTGATATCCTAATCAAATTAATAGATAATTGTCAAATTTAAGATAATTACTTGTTTTATATGATAAAGATTAATTATTTGCATTTTTTATTTGAATTATCTTGTAAGAAATTAAATTATGTCAAATTTAGATAATTCAAATTATTTGATTAATTTAATTATTTGTAATTTGATCTAGATAGTTTTGAAACGTTTCAAAACTTGCCCTCAAGTTTTGGAATTTAAATTTTAGATTACAAAGTTTAATTTTGAAATATATAAATTCTAAACCCTAATGATTTGAAATGTTTCAAAACATGCCCTCAAGTTTTTGAATTTAAATTTTGATTAAAAGGTTTAATTTTAAAATGTTAAATTCTAAAACCCTAATTTTGAAAAGTTCAAATTGCACCCTTATGGTTTTATTAAATTAATTAAGTGTATAATTAAATGAGAGTTAATAAATCTGTAATGATTTGGTTTATATTTTAATTAAATTAAAAGTATACTTTATTAAAGTAGACCACCTAGTATTTTAAAAGGTGTAAAATACACCCTTATACTATATATAACATTAAAAGTCTAATATTATATATGTATAACTTAAACTGCTAGTCTTACCGTTAGTAGGCCTCATTCACGAAGCCGATCTGTAAGGGGGGTATAAGGTTATGGCCTATAAAATGGTCGTTTAATGGGTGTCCACTCTCACCCACCATTTCCTTGATTGGTGAATGGTTGTTAGCCAAACGGGTAGGATAGGGCAAACCCTTTCCATTAAAAGTATAATGAAGTATAAAGTAACTAAACGTTTTACAAAATTCCCAATCTTAGTTACTTTAGGAAATTAAGACTAATTCGTTGATCACACAAGTATCTTGGTACTTAGGAAATTAAGACTAATTCGTTGATCACACAAGTATGGGCTGCTTCGGGCCTAAGCAGTCAAATTAGGGTTTCCTTGTTAGATAACCCTAATAGCATCACATATTTAAGGACCCCTAGGGCACCAAAAACGTGTCTAACTGATTCCTTAGGGTTTCTAGATGTTTTGGGTGTCTTTCCTCTTCTCTTTCTTCATCCTCTTGCTCTTGGTGTTTGTGAGCCATTAGAGGTGCAACATTTGAGGCACCAAGCTTTCAAAAGTCAAGATCAATAAGGTTTGTGATTGTTATTGTTACATAACAATCAAGGTAAGATCTCAAACCTATTTACATATATGATTTCGATTATAGTATGCTAGATCTACGGTTTATGAGCTTTGGATGATTTGCATGTACAATTAGATAAACCTAGATCCAAAGTTTTAGGTTTTTGCATGTGCACCATAGGATTGATGATTTGCTCAAAACCCATCATAAATAACCATGGATCATTGGCCCACACTATAAGAATCATTGATTTACTTAATCAGTCCCTGTATATTTAATTAGTTTCTTTTGATCACTAAATTAATTTCAAATTAATTCTTGATCAATACTAATTAAATAATATGATTTAATATTAATATATTACACTTACAATATATTAATAAATCACAAACAACCTCTTCTCAAAAGTCCATCCAATCAAATTGCACTGGTGAAGGCAACCCAAAAGGATCATGCTACTCTCGGGTCAAGTACATACCAATTATAGTTATGGGCTTAGACACCTAATCCAACAATTATAGCCAGAGGTTGAGTGATTGGTAGATGGATTGGGATGTCACTATCTTCGGTGGGAGCTATGTTCTTCTAGCTTTCTGTATTCGGAGGAAAGAGAAAACATACATGCGATTTTCAGAGGTGGGATGTTGACCCAGCATGGGGCTAGATGGTTGTGGTTTGGTAGCGGCAGGTATGGCAATGTGGAAATGAACAAGAGGATTGTTGTGGTATGGTTACCATGAGATGAGATCAAGGTTCTGCTTCCTTTGAATTTGGTTAGTTCTAGTGTTAATTGATTGTTCCAGGTGATTAAGGAAGGTGAGTTGGAAGCGAAAACTTTTGCTGTCTCTGATGTATCCCGAATATAAGAATGTTGCCCCTTGTATTAATGAATGATCCTCAAAATGAATTGATGGTTAGGGATTTGCAGGCAGGGAGTGTGATAGCCCATTTGTTTGTAAGTAGGAAGTCGGTGTTATGAGTAGATTATCAGAATTATTGTTTGTGTATCTGCAGGGGATTCTGATGTTAGAGGTGGTTATGATTGGGAGGGTTTCAAGGTCTCCATATGATATTCAAAATAACCTTGAGTTGGCTTGGTCTTTATTTGGAAGACCAAATTATGTTGTGGTATATATTCTAGAGATTCGGGGATGCTACGCGTCCAGTTAAACCGGTTTGAGATGTGGCTTATTTGCAACGTTATTTTGTGGTATTTCGAACCCTAAGTGGGGGAGAACTCGCTATTTTGTTTGAAAGATCACTGTTATGTACGAGTTTATGATTTCAGAAGAATGGGTCTGAGGGATTTGTGGTTCGGGTATGCGAAACTTTGTTTCACGATTTGGTCAATACAGAGGTGTAAAGCAAGTTATCATTAGACGTATGCGTTCACGAATGAAAAAGTCATCTTCGTGACAAGAAGATGTTGGATAAGAAGATTTTTTTGTAGTCAGTGGTTCCTTTCGGAATGTCGCTAAATAGACCAAGAGGTGTTTGGTACGCTCAGGTTGAGTATCGGTTGCTGAGGGACTTGTCAGCTCGATGTATGGATTGCTATTTATAGTATAGATTAGGCAGTTTTCAATCAGTAAATCAATTTCAGAGATGGGTATGCTCAACTCCAATTGGGTTTTGGTTCACTGGATTAGGTGTCAAAGTGTTCTTGATCATTGGTCATTTTATACATCATCACAGCGGTCATTATTCAAAATTTTTGGGCTGTATCAGTTGAAGTTCAATAGATTCATTGACCTATTGTAAAGTTCGGCTCGAGTTTGGAAGATGTCCTTGGTTATTGGGGGTCTAGAATTTGGGACAGTGTTGCTTTGTTTTCCAGACGGGACATTAGATCTATGTGGAATTAATATTTGGCATGTCGTGCTAGCAGGGTCGGTATTTGGATGGATCCAACTAGACTCTTAGCAGCATTTCTAGATAACCCTCAAATTTTTATCAATATAGTTACGTATTGATGGGGTCTATTAAGCCACAATAAGGGAATGGAATCTTGTTTTGATCGCTCATGAGGATGTCTTCTGCTAATGATTGAGGTTCGTCATTTCGTTAGAACTCTGGTACTTCGCCCTTTTGGGTAAAATTATGGGTTCCCTAAGGGTGTGTATTGTGGTAAGTTCATTAGATATTGTCGTGAGGGTGTGTGTGGGTTGGAAAAGATAGCAATGGAGAACTTGGTTCAAATTATATGCATGGTTATTATTTGGGATATAGCCTTCAAATTAGAACAAGAGTGAGACCATCTACTCCAGTCTCAGGTCATGCGTCAATATTTTTGTCGGATTTTGCGTTGGTAGCAGCTTGTCCCGTGAAAGGAATTATGGAAAAAGAGTGTGGCATTGTTGTGCTTGGTTAGCATTGAGAGGGATGTTGATTGGGCTCCTGCAAGGTGGTGAAATGGGGATGAGTATCTTGAGGCCCCTGTTGTGTTAGTCATGAGTTTTCAAGCGAATGATGGAATGTTGACAAGATCGGTGTAATACTGGGAGGATTCCAGACATAGGCTGTGGGACCAGTGATCATGATTGTTTATGGCATCTGCATGTGGTACTCTCAGTATTGGTGCAGTATTGGAAGTCGGGAGACTCAAAAACCAGTTGGTTTCGATAAAGTGAGTTGTTAAGGGTTGTTGGGAGTATCAGTCGTGCGTCAGAAAGTCTCTATGGAGTGTTTGCATTATAAATCCCGTTTGTTCGCGAGCTGTTATTAGGGTTTTGGTTACCAAGGTTAGGTATCAATTATGGAGTCTCGAGTCATGAAGTTTAATTTGAATGTATCGAGTGATTTACCAGGTGGGGGTACACCTGAGATGATAAGGGTTGGATGCATGCTGAAAATTTTGGGATTGTTCATCTTTGCTCGTAAGAGCAATGGTTGGTAATGGTGTATCAGGGAGTCAAGGGTTTATTTAAGGTTTTCGATACATCTTATGGATTTGGAATTGGTTAAAATTACCGATCGATGTGTTTCGAGATGGTCCTACCTGTCTGGAGATCAGGTAAAGTTTTGGGCGTTTCGAAATTTTAGCAGTGAGGTGTTGATCTGTCAGTTAGTGGGTTAATAATTGTTCACCGTTAGGTTGTGTGAGTTATGCTAAAGTTAGGATTCAATGGTAGCATTGGATGGTCGCTATGAGTATGAGTAAGCCTCTTTGATGGAGCGGGATTTAAGAGGTATTGGTTAGGTTTCCTGGCTACCAGGAAGGTAGCAAGGAGTGATTTCAAAGATGAAATCTAATTTAAGTAGGGGAGAGCTGTAACACCCTTTTTCGAATCATTTCATAATTAGGGGTTGTGACCCGAATATCAGTTATCATAAGGCTTTTTCCCATAGGGTAAAGATAGATTTAGAACCCCTTTGGATGTGGGTAATGTAGATTAGGTAATCTGAGAGTTCGAGTAACCGGAAAATGATAGTTCGGGCCTTTTATGAATTTTGGATTTAAGTTTAGTAACTTTTAAGGAAAAGGAGAGTTGATACGGTTGTATATCTTCTCAACACGTTTACGTGGATATAACGATCGTCGAAATCGGAGTTGAAACGAAGAAGTTAAGACCGTTTGAAGTTAGGGCAGTTTTGTCTTGAGCCGCGTGATGGGTTTTTTAGCATTCTAACACTTCCTAAGTGTACATGCAACCCTAATAACCTTGGATCTATGTTTGTCTAATTATCATGCAAAGTTAAATTCCAAGGTTATATTCCTATCTAGCATACATGGGGAACAATTTTTAACTTGAATGAAAGATAGAATAACTTAGCTTGTTGTTGCTTATGATCCTTGAAACCTTATGAGCCTAGCACCCCAAGTGTGATGCCTCAAATGCTTCACACAACACCAAATGCTCTTGGAAAGACTTTTGAGAGAATACACACTTCTTGAAATCGGCCTAGCCCTCTTGTTTCTTATGTGTAGCCGATTTTGGTGGAGAATGGGATTCTTATATAGTGTTGACACATCTAGGGTTACACCATGTAATCCCTAATGTGTCATGAATCTTCATTTCAATGACCCATGGGTTTGTAACTCCCATGGAGCATCCTATGGGTGGAACCCAACTTGATAATCCATGGAGCCTCTTAGCCCACTATACAAGATATGAATGATTTACATAATCAACCCATATATTTAATTAGTTATCTTTTGATCACTTAATTAATTCTAAATTAATTCTTTGATCAAACTAATCAAATAATATTATTAATATATTAGAACTTATAATATATTAATAATCTCCAAGTGTTATTCCTCTCATTTAGTCTATCCAATTGCATGGTGCCATGCAACCCAAATGGACCATGCCGGGTCGGGTCAAGTACTAACCAGAAATAGTTATGGACTTAGACACCTTATCCAATAGTCTCCCAGTTGGATAAGTCTAATAACTATAACTCCAGTACTTCAGGAACCGACTGGCAATCGTAGCTCTTTCAAGGTCTCTCGGAACTGAGAAGATGTTGATACGCCATTTAAGATAAGTGATCATATAATCCTCTGTTCTAGATATCAGCTAGAAAAATACATGGAACAATGTCTTACTTATTGTCCAGCAGTTTGTTTCCCGATTTCCGATTTGTTTGACAAAGAACTTAATTGAACACATCAACTTAGTTCTGGCCAGGCCCGGTACATAGGTAAAAACAAAATCATCGAGGGCCCAGATATCAGCTTCTAATCCAAGAAGGAACAGATAAACTTCGACTCATATGTTTGTTCTACCACTCATTGAATTATACACAAAAGCATGTTTTATAACATCGAGTTACCAATGCGTTTTCATACAATCAATGCATAACCAACTTGTAAGTAACAAATCATATATCTAGGTTTGAAGACTTATATGATATTACCGTCTCACGATCACTCGAGATAGAATTCATGATTGTTGTAGCCTTATGAGCACTTATGAGTCCAGTGAGCGTGAGCGTGGGTTGAGTCCAATGCTCAGAACTTATGAGCACTCATGATTGTTGTAGCTTTGTCCAACACCTTAGACCTCTGCAACCAATCATGACAGTCTTGATTCATACCTACTTCCGACATACGACCGACTGTGGAGGTTTGAATAATATGTTATACCAAACAAAATTATTCTGGAAGTCAAAACATGCAAAAGAAATATAGTAAACGATCGACAAGAGATAGAAACACTTTACTCATAAATAAATCACCTTTTATTCATCATCTAATGTCAATTACACTTTACAAATTTCGAGGTTATCTAACTACTAAATCTAATATCATCCTTCAATCCTATGCTCCGAGCATGCTGGAGATGCTTAACCCGAGTCAGTCCCTTCGTGAGGGGATCTGCTGGGTTCTCATCCGATGATACCCTCTTTGCCACGAGGAGTCCTTCTTCTATTCGATGTCTGATAAAATGGTATTTTCTGTCGATGTGTCTGGATCTCCCGTGATCCCTTGGTTCCTTGGCTAAGGCAACAGCACTTTCACTATCACAGAAAATTTCCATTGGCTCTTTAATAGCTGGTACAACTCCAAGGTCTCCAATGAAGTTCTTTAGCCATATCGCCTCCTTTGCCGCCTCGCTAGCTGCAATATACTCTGATTCACAAGTTGAATCAGCCACTGTCTCTTGCTTGGAACTCTTCCAAGAAATTGCTCCTCCATTTAGAGTAAAGACCCAGCCCGACTGAGAGCGGAAATTATCCCTATCAGTCTGGAAGCTAGCATCACTATACCCTACAACTCTCAAGTCATCACTCCCACCGAGGGTAAGGACCCAGTCCTCAGTCCTCCGTAGGTACTTGAGGATATTCTTTACCGCAGTCCAGTGTGCCTTGCTAGGGTTCCCCTGATACCTGCTAATCATGCTCAGGGCAAAGGCTACATCAGGTCGAGTACACGTCATAGCATACATGATCGATCCTACAGCCGAAGCATAAGGTATTCGACTCATTTATGCTATCTCAGCCTCAGTCCTAGGGCTTTGTGTCTTACTCAATCTGGCGTTACTCTAGATGGGTAACTCTCCTTTCTTGGAGTCCTGCATGCTGAATCTCTTCAACACCTTATCCAAGTAGGTACTCTGACTAAGTCCAATTAGTCTTTTACTCCGATCTCTCAAGATCCTTATCCCTAGAATATAGGCAGCTTCTCCTAGGTCCTTCATAGAGAACCACTTCCCAAGCCAGGACTTGACTTCCTGTAGAGTTGGGATGTCATTTCCTATGAGTAGTATGTCATCCACATACAACACCAAAAAGCTAACTATACTCCCACTAGCCTTGACATACACGCAAGACTCATCTTCAATCCTAGAAAAGCCAAATTCCTTGACCTTTTCATCAAAGCAAAGATTCCATCTGCGAGGTGCTTGCTTCAATCCATTAATGGATTTCTCAAGCTTACACACTCTATTAGGGTACTCGTTGCTAACAAAACCCTCTGGATGACTCATGTAAACATCTTCAGCCAACTTTCCATTAAGGAAAGCGTTTTGACATCCATTTGCCATATTTCATAGTCATGAAATGCAGCTATGGCTAACAGAACCCGAATAGACTTAATCTTGGCTACTGGAGAAAAGGTCTCATCATAGTCCACTCCAGGAATTTGAGAGAAGCCCTTTGCAACCAGTCTAGCCTTATAAGTGTGTACTTTACCATCCATGTCGGTCTTCTTCTTGAAGATCCATTTGCACCCTACTGTCTTACGACCTGGTACATTCTCAACCAAGTTCCAAACTTGATTTTCATACATGGACTGTATTTCACTGTCCATTGCCTCTTTCCACTTGGCTGACTCAGGGCCTGCCATGGCTTCCGCGTAACTGTTAGGTTCATCCAGACCTGTCAGTGTCTCATCACTGATAAGTGTATCTCCTTCTGCAGTAATATGGAATCCATAGTAATGCTCAGGAGCATTCCTAACCCTTGTGGAACGCCTCAGAGGTACAGACTTGTCAATTGGCTCAACAGGAGTTTCCTCCTCAAGTTGAGTGCTAGGGTTTGAAGTTCCTTCACCGCTTGAATCTTGAATTTCTTCAAGATCAACTTGCCTCCCACTGTTTCCTTGGCTTATGAACTCTCTCTCTCTCTCTAAAGAAAGCCCTCCTAGCTACAAAGACCACATTTTCACTAGGTCTGTAGAAGAGGTAACCAAAGGATTGCTGTGGGTAGCCGATGAAAATACACCTCTCGCTTCGGGGTTCGAGCTTATCATGAGTCTCGCTTCTCATGAAAGCCTCGCAACCCTAAATCTTGATGTGGTCTAGTTTGGGTACTTTACCAGTCCACATCTCGTGAGGAGTTTTGACAACTTTCTTTGTAGGGACTAGATTAAGGATATGGGCGGCAGTCTCTAAGGCATACCCCCATAATGAGATTGGTAGCGAAGCTCGACTAATCATGGAACGAACCATATCCAACAAGGTTCGATTACGCCTCTCAGCCACACCATTAATGGATTTCTCAAGCTTACACACTCTATTAGGGTACTCGTTGCTAACAAAACCCTCTGGATGACTCATGTAAACATCTTCAGCCAACTTTCCATTAAGGAAAGCGTTTTGACATCCATTTGCCATATTTCATAGTCATGAAATGCAGCTATGGCTAACAGAACCCGAATAGACTTAATCTTGGCTACTGGAGAAAAGGTCTCATCATAGTCCACTCCAGGAATTTGAGAGAAGCCCTTTGCAACCAGTCTAGCCTTATAAGTGTGTACTTTACCATCCATGTCGGTCTTCTTCTTGAAGACCCATTTGCACCCTACTGTCTTACGACCTGGTACATTTTCAACCAAGTTCCAAACTTGATTGTCATACATGGATTGTATCTCGCTATCCATAGCCTCTTTCCATTTAGCAGACTTGGGGCCTGCCATGGCTTCCTCGTAGCTGTTAGGGTCATCTTGACTTACTGGTGTCTCATCACTAATAAGTGTCTCACCTTCTGCAGTAATATGGAATCCATAGTAATGCTCAGGTGCACTCCTAACTCTCGTGGAACGTCTCAGAGGTACAGATTTGTCAATTGGCTCAACAGGAGTTTCCTCCTCAAGTTGAGGGCTAGAGTTTGAAGTTCCTTCACCGCTTGATTCTTGAATTTCTTCAAGATCAATTTGCCTCCCACTGTCTCCTTGGCTTATAAATTCTCTCTCTCGAAAGACTCCTCTTCTTGCTACAAAGACCACATTGTCACTAGGTCTGTAGAAGAGGTAACCAAAGGATCGCTGTGGGTAACCGATGAAAATACACCTCTCGCTTCGAGGTTCGAGCTTATCATGAGTCTCGCGTCTCATGAAAGCCTCGCAACCCCAAATCTTGATGTGGTCTAGTTTAGGTACTTTACCAGTCCACATCTCGTGAGGAGTTTTGGCAACTTTCTTTGTAGGGACTAGATTAAGAATATGGGCGGCAGTCTCCAAGGCATACCCCCAAAATGAGATTGGTAGCGTAGCTCGACTCATCATGGAACGAACCATATCTAACAAGTTTCGATTACGCCTCTCAGCCACACCATTCAACTGTGGTGTCCTGGGAGGTGTCAATTGTGAGACTATCCCACATTCCCTTAGATAGTCGAGGAACTCTGAACTAAGATACTCACCACCACGATCGGATCGAAGCATCTTAATGTTCCTGCCCAATTGATTCTCGACTTCCTGTTTAAATTCCTTAAACCTTTCGAAAGTCTCTGACTTATGCTTGATCAAGTAGACATATCCATATCTACTATAATCATCAGTAAAAGTTAAATAATAACGATTAGCATCCCTTGTGGCATGTTTGAATGGTCCACACACATCCGTGTGTACAAGGTCCAAAAAACCTTCACCCCTCTCACAAGAACCTGTGAAGGGTGACTTTGTCATTTTTCCAAGTAAGCATGATTCACAACTATCATCTGACTTTAGGTCAAATGACTCCAAGACTCCATCCTTTTGGAGTTGGCCTATGCGTTTCTTGCTTATATGTCCAAGACGACAATGCCATAATGATGCTTTATCCAAGTTATTATTAACAGAATCAATACACAATACATTATTTCCTAAGTTATCAACCACAGATACTGTTTCATACACGCCATCACAAGGTAATGCTTTAAAATAAAGAACATTATTAAAGAAAGCATTAATCGAACCAACTTCATTATCAAATGAAAAGGTGAAACCTTGTTTATACAATGCATGAAAGGAAATAATATTTCTTGCCATTTCTGGCGAATAACAACACTTATTCAAATCTAAACTAAACCCACTACTTTGCGATAAAGTATAAACTCCAATCTTGGTGACAGGTAAATCTTTCCTATTCCCCATGATTAAGTTTATTCTTCCTTGCTCCACATTCTCACTTCTTCTTAGTCCCTGCAAGTCACAACAAATATGAATACCACAACCGGTATCAAGGACTCAAGATTTAGAATGGGGTGAGTTATTAGAAATGATAGTGTAAATAACTGCATGGTTGGGTTTAACTTTCCCATCCTTCACATCTTGCATGTATTTTGGGCAGTTCCGCTTCCAATGTGATTTTTCATGGCAATAGAAGCATTCAGCCTCTTTTGGGTCAGAAGAAGGAGTGACGAAACCTTTCTTGGTTCCTCTTGAAGAAGAGCCATCAAGGTTTCGAGCCTTGGTACCCTTAGAAGAGCTCTTTCTCTTCTTCCCTCGACTTTTCCCGATTGCCAAAACCGGAGTGGAGTTTGGAGTAGAAGTGTTAACAACCGACTTCCCCTTAAGACTTGATTCTGCGGTCTTGAGAAGTCCCTGAAGTTTGCTGAGTGTGACCTCTTCCTTATTCATGTGATATGTCATGCAGAATTGATCATAGCACGATGGTAAGGAGTGCAAAATGATATCTATTGCAAGCTCCTTAGGGAAGTTCACATTAAGCTTCAGCAATCGATCCACATACCTTTGCATTTTCTGCATGTGGCTCGTGACGGATTCCCCGTCCTTCATCATGGTTGTTATCATGGAGCAGATCATTTCATACCTCTCTTGTCATGCACTTTGATGGTATCTTTCCATCAGATCTTGGTGCATTTCATAAGGGTAGAAATCCTCATAAGACTTTTGGAGTTCCGCTGTCATCGTGGTCATCATGATGCATGCCACTTTCGTAGCATCCCTTTCATGTGCCTGAAAGTCAGCGATCTCCTGGGGAGTTGCAGTGGTCTCATCAATCTCCTTAAGCTCCTTGTCAAGGACATATTCTTTGTCCTCGTAGCGGGTAATCATCCTGATGCTTCTGATCCACTCATTAAAGTTGGATCCATCAAAAGTGACTTTCCCACACAAGTTCATAAGGGTAAAGGAGCCACTAGGATTAGAGCCAGAAGCAACATTGTTTGAAGACATTTGAAAGAAAAGGACAAGATTAGTTTAGATATTAAGAGAGTCCTTAATAAAACACCCAAATGTAATATTAAGGCTAGGATCCAATCACAATATATTATAACTTAGAAGAGGTATGCCGTAATCCAAGCTATAACATATTTGAAAGGTAGTTGAATGACGATTCACCAATTTCCACCACGAAAACCGAAATATTAAATATTAGGTATTTGATTGGTTCTTAGAAATTCCTAGATTCTTTGAGATTCAATGAACTTTTCAAAGGCATGTTTCAATCTCGAGTGTGCCCTCCAAGTTTTGTGACTGGGATACCGAGGATCACAAAACGAGGTGTGAAGTAACCATGCAAATCACTTGGTACCCTTAAAGTTTATCACTCAATTGATGTGCCGGTAAACCACACACGCTCCACCGATACTATAATAAACCTTAAGTCACCTTTTACCTACCTTGTTAAGTCCAAGTTAGTGTGCCGGTTAACCACACACGCTCCACCAACGACTTAAACAAAGTGTAAAGTGTAATTTCATGGATTAGCACCTTATTCACATTTTTCCTAAAGTAACTAAGATTGGGAATTTAATAAAACATTTAGTTACTTTATAATATTCATCATACTTTTAATGAGAATTTATAAGTCCTTGTCTTACCCGTTCGGCTAACGACCCTCCACCGGTCAAGCAAGCAGTGGGTGAGAGTGGACACCCATTAAGTTGCCATTTTATAGGCAACAACCTTATACCCACCTTATAGACCGGCTTCGTGAATGAAGCGTACTAGCGGTAAGACGACTTTGTTCTTATATATATATATATATATATATATATATATATATATATATATATATATATATATATATAATTATTAAATCATAATAATATAAGTATAAGGGTTGAATTTTAACTTTTAAAATTCTAAGGGTTGGAACTAAAGTTTTTAACATGACTTTACTTGTTCCAAAACTTGAGGGCAAGTTTTGTAAACTTTCAAAACTTTTCATTTCTTGTAACTTATGAGTTTATTAGAGTAATAAAAATGAAGACTCTTCATTTTTCTAACTCTTGTGTTCTTTTAATGGTTTTAACTCAAGTGACTTTTGGTTTTCCATAACTTGAGGACAAGTTATGGACTCCATTAAAACACATTATGATCAAGAATTAAACTACCACATAGGTTACAAATAATTCCTATGATCATCTAAACATCATAAGATCAAGAACATGAATATGAACACTTGCATGAATCAAAATTACACTTAAAACTTTGTAATTTTGATAACTAGTCGTTGTAAATGGATTAGCAAAGACATTACACCATCTAAAACAAGTTTTCAAGTACCAAAACAGTTTAGGGTAATGTTTCTAGTCCATTTCCAGCAACTAAAGTCGAAAATCTGCACTATGTGGCTTCTACTCGCCGAGTGCATGAACCTACTCGGCGAGTAGGTTGAAGATACAAGTGAACTTGGCGAGTCTCCCCATGGACTCGGCGAGTTCATCAGGCAGACAGCAAGTTTTTCGACTTTTTCAACTTTTAAGCACAAATAACAAACAAACAAGCCTAGTCTCTGATACCACTGATGGGTTTTTGAGCATTCTAACACTTCCTAAGTGTACATGCAACCCTAATAACCTTGGATCTATGTTTGTCTAATTATCATGCAAAATTGAATTCCAAGGTTATATTCCTATCTAGCATACATGGGGAACAATTTTTAACTTGAATGAAAGATAGAATAACTTACCTTGTTGTTGCTTATAATCCTTGAAACCTTGTGAGCCTAGCACCCCAAGTGTGATGCCTCAAATGCTTCACACAACACCAAATGCTCTTGGAAAGACTTTTGAGAGAATACACACTTCTTGAAATCGGCCTAGCCCTCTTGTTTCTTATGTGTAGCCGATTTTGGTGGAGAATGGGATTATTATATAGTGTTGACACATCTAGGGTTACACCATGTAAACCCTAATGTGTCATGACTCTTCATTTCCATGACCCATGGGTTTGTAACTCCCATGGAGGATCCTATGGGTGGAACCCAACTTGATAATCCATGGAGCCTCTTAGCCCACTATACAAGATATGAATGATTTACATAATCAACCCATATATTTAATTAGTTATCTTTTGATCACTTAATTAATTCTAAATTAATTCTTTGATCAAACTAATCAAATAATATTATTAATATATTAGAACTTATAATATATTAATAATCTCCAAGTGTTATTCCTCTCATTTAGTCTATCCAATTGCATGGTACCATGCAACCCAAATGGACCATGCTGGGTCGGGTCAAGTACTAACCAGAAATAGTTATGGACTTAGACACCTTATCCAACACCGCATATGTTGGGCGCACCCAACGTGTACGTTGGGCAGACTAGGGCATCCCTAGTACGCTGGGCATAAATTAAGTATGTTGGGCATATGCGATCAGTTCCCCAACCTTATTTTTATGGTTTAAGTCCTAATTAAGCTACTTAACTCCCCCAAACCCATTCCATTCACCATTTCTCCAACACCCTCTCTTGAAATCCTAACTCTATTTTAAGCCTTGTAAGCAAAAAAGAATGTGTTTTTAAGTCCTTTTGAGTGTTCTTTAAGCACCTTGGAGAAGAAGGAACCCATTGAAGAAAAGTTGGTTGCATTGGAGCTTGTAGATCCAAACTTTATTCAACTTGATCCTTCTTTTAGAGGTATAAAGTTTGAATATTGATGATGAAATTGTTAGATGTAGCTAGTTTCAGGTTTTATGAGCTTTTGGTCACTTTAAGTGCATAAAGTTTAATTCTTGAAATTTTGTGATCTTGTTATGGATAAAGTTAGGAACTTTATCCATCTAAACATCATTTTGATTTAGATTTGAAGGTTGGAGACTTCGAATTAATGGATTAAGTTGAAAAAGATTCACTTTTGGGTCCATTTGAGACATAAAGACTAGATGTTGTTTGTTAGGACCATTCTAATGGATAAAGTTGGAAACTTTATCTATTATGGAGCTATTATCAACCATAAAAATGTGATCTTGTCCTTTCTATCCCTTCCATACAAGAGTTGTGATGTATTATTGAATTAAGAACTTAGGGATTTTGACATTAAGCACTTTATATCCATGCAAAATCATAAAGTTGGAAACTTTATGACTTAGGACATCATTTAGGGCTTGGATCTAATTTTTGGACGTAAGGGCTTAGTGGAATAAGCTCTTAATAGAGTTTTGGGATTGGGTTGCATACGCTGGGCTTACCTGGTGGTACGTTGCGCGTACGTGGTCAGTGCCCCACTTTTGGTGAGCATCAGATTACATTGGGCGTACTCAGCTGGAAATAAATATTGACTTTTGGACCTTCACTGTTAACTTTGACTTTGACCAAGTTTGACCTATGGGCATTTTGGTTAATTTGATTTGTAGTTTGAGATTTCGGTTCCTATTAATTGTATTGGTGACCGGTAGAGACAACTTTTAGAACGGTGATCAGTGCAGCTATTCTTTTAGACTGTGAGGTGAGTCTCTTCATTGTACTCATGGGTTGAAGGCACCAATGTCGACCCACTGGATTATGTTTGTAGGATGATGGTTGTCTTTGTGACACTTGTTGATATGCCTACACGTGCTTGTTGTCTTTGTGACTCATGCTTATATTCTGGTATGATTTATGTATTGAGCTATATGGTCTCGAAGTCATTACGGACTCGGGGTTGATATGGACCTGGGGGTTGATACAAACCCAACACAGCTACAAGCTGTTATATATAGTCATTATGGACTCGAGGTTGATACGGAACCGATGCTGCCACGTGTTGTTATATATATATATATATATATATATATATATATATATATATATATATATATATATATATATATATATATATGGTACGCGGTATTTTGGGGAACTCACTTAGCTTTGTGCTTACGGTTTCATATTTATGGTTTCAGGTACTTTTGGTTCAAAAGGGAAGGGCCCGACGTGACTACACAACATCCCCTAGAGTTTTCCACATTGTCGATTAATTATATTACTATGATGTTTAAATAATATATTCACTTTGATCGGTTTTGGAACAACTCACTGTTTGATGGATTCAGGCACACTCTCGGGTATGTTTGAACTCAAATTGAGGAATTGGTAATCTTTTGAATGAACATAAGTTTCTAAAAATATTTTTCTAAAGAAAATGACATTTTGAAAAGATTTTTATAAAGAAAAAGGGGGTTGTGATGCATACAATCATCCAAGCTCAAGTAAATGATTCCCATAATACCCATACATGTTGATATGATATATTATATGAATGCTTGCATGTTAGGATGAGAGTAGAGATACTTTCATGAATTGCATGAAAATTGTCCTGATATGTGATGCCATGCAACCTAGGAGAATTAGATGCAATTCTAGATTTGGAATTTGTAGTGGTAGAATTGATTGCTAGGTGTATGCTTCAAAAATTGTAAACGATTAGGATCATATAGCCCTATAATGACTGATTTGGCATTATTTCATGTTCCTTGTTTGGTTGTGGTATTAGGGTAGAGTCTTTTATTTGAAAATCTATTTGATCCTCTATTGTGTATAATTTGCATGCATAAAGTAAATGACAGTGAGATTGGAAGTTCCTAGCATAGTTAGTAGTAAGTGAGCTTGGGGATGTCCTTTGTCTGTTCTTTGGCTTAGAGTGTTACTGCACAAATGTTGCTTGCTTTGTGCTTTGTGGAACTCTTAGTGATGTGAGTTAACTATTAAGTGAATATGTCAAGTCACATGTTGCAAAGGTTAAATATTCTTAGAGTGACAGATTTGACTCTGTTGTGCAGCTCTCATTTGAGTTTAACCGTTGTAGGGTTGAGTTTGTTATTCGATGGATTATCTAGGCTTGGTGGCATGTGATTGTATTCATGAAGTAGTTAACTGACATTATTGAGAGTTCTTCAATAGCTGATGGCAGGACGAGGTCAGGACCTAGTAGATCCTTGGAAGTGTGTTAGCGAGCTTAGTTACGTTGTTAAGTAGGTACTTGGAGTACAAAATTTAGTAGTTACTTAGATAATCCAAAACGATCCTTGAGGAAAGTACAAATAGGTTTGGAAGGTAGTATTAGGCCCGTACTACTGAAAGCACATGATCCGTACTCGAAGCAAGGAAAATTTTCGGTGATTCTAAGGTGTTGATTGATGGTAGATTGTAAGGTTTGCGACCATGGTTCATTACAATGTGTTCTCGTCTTATTCGGTTTATCGGTTATGATTATTCAGGATAAGGATGAGTATGGTGGTTGTTTGGGCCTTAGTGGCATTGTCAATTTGGGATTGAATGGTGTAGACCTAAGTGAGTTAGTTGATTTCGAGGTCTCGAGGGACCTTCTCAAGGTAGTTCCAATTGAGTCGTAGGACTCAAGAAGGAAACGATTGTGATGATCGACCCAAGGATTACAGCTAGAGGTTAAGTGATTGGCAGACGGATTGGGATGTCACTATCTTTGATGGAGTTATTTTCTTCTAGATTTCTGTATTCGGGCGAAAGAGAGAACATACATGAGATTTTCAGAGGTGGGATGTAGACTTAACATGGGGCTTGATGTTTGCGGTTTGTTAGCGGAAGGTATGGAAGTGTGCAAATGCACAAGAGGATTCTTGTGGTATGGTTTCCATGAGATGAGATCAAGGGTCCGCTTCCTTTGAATTTGGTTAGTTCCGGTGTTAATTGATTGCTCCAGGTGATCAAGGAAGGTGAATTGGAAGCGATAACTTTTCCTGTCTCTGATGTATCCCGACTATGAGAAGTTTTCCCCTTGTATTTATGAATGATCCTTGCGATGAATTGATGGTTGGGGATTTGCAGGAAGCGAGTGTGATAGCCCATTTGTTTATAAATAGGAAGCCGGTGTTATGAGTAGACTGTCAGAATTATTGTTTGTGCATCTGCAGGGGATTCTGATCTTAAAGGCGGTTATGATTGGGAGGGTTTTGAGGTCTCCATATGAGATTCAAAATAACCTTGAGTTGGCTTGGTCTTTATTTGGAAGACCAAATTATGTTGTGGTATATATTATAGAGATTTGGGAATGCTACGCGTCCGGTTGAACCGGTTTGAGATGTCGCTTGTTTAAAACGTCATCTGGTGGTAGTTTAAACCCTAAGTGTGGGAGAACTGGCTATTTTGCTTGAAGGGTTATTGTTATGTACAAGTTTATGATGTCAGAAGAATGGATCTTAGGGATTTGTGGTTCTGGTATGAGAAACTTTGTTTTAGGATTTGGTTAGGACGGAGGTAGAGAGCAAGTTATCATCATACGTATGTGTTCACGAATGGAAATTTTGTGACAAGGAGATGTTGGATAAGGAGCTTGTTGTAGCCAGCGATTCCTTTTGGAATGTCACTGAATAGACTAAGAGGCGTTTGGGACGCTCAAGTTGAGTATCAGTTGCTGAGGGCCTTGTCAGCTCGATGTATGGATTTTTATTTATAGTATAGATTGGGCATTTATCGATCGGTAAATCAGTTTCGGAGATGGGTATATTCAACTCCAAGTGGGTTTTGGTTCACTGGATTAGGTGTCAAAGTGTTCTCGATCATTGGTCATTTTATACATCATCACAGCGGAGATTATTGAAAAGCTTTGGGTTGTACCAGTTGAAGTTCAATAGATTCATTGACCTATTGTAAAGTTCGGCTCGAGTTTGGAAGATGTCCTTGGTGATTGGTGTTGAGTCTAGTGGATTGCATCATGGGATCGGTCCATAGCCTAGTTTAAACGCCGGTGTTGGGCCTGTCCAGCCGTGCATTATTTTGTATTAGGGTTTAGTATATAAGCTTCATGCATGCAGACTTAGAAGATAGCGATTTTATTGTTTTCGTTTTCATTGCTTGTAAATCCTAGCTCATCTCTACAGCGGAAGTTCTTCATCGAGCTCTGCTGAGGCGTGACTCAGTTTTGAATCATAAGCTCATATTTGATTCTATTCTGTGTTCTCTATTATATTTGTTCTTAAACTATTTGATTTCTTTTATCGTACTTGTGAAAGATCTAAACGATCTAAGAGTTTTGAACTCATCAATTGGTATCAGAGAAGGAGACTGTAATCTATACACACCTCTTCTGTCGAAGAAGTTCATAGGGTTTTAAGTTCCGCATTGATTGATATTTATTGAGCCGTCACTCCTTATTGACGTATCTCATTAATTGTTAATCCAACCCTAATCGAAAAATTACAAGTCTGATCTTTTACAGGTTTTCGATCAAAAGTATTCACAATGTCTATGGATGATTCTCAAACCAATCCGATTAATATCTCCAACAACATAGGGTCTACAACAAGAATACAGATCTTGTATACGCAAGACTATGCAGTCTGGACGCATCACTTTGAAGACTACGTGATTGGATCGGAGGACAATGGGTATCTAATCTGGGAAGCAATCACTTCAGACCCATTCGCTCATTCTAGCACATCAAAGATTGTTAAAACTCAGAAAGAATACAATCAGCTTGTCAACGACGTCAAAGACATTCCTCAGGATGAAAAAGAGAAGTTTCAGTGCAACATCAAAGCTCTAAGGCTGATAAGGTTTGCGCTGCAATCAAATACGTTTCGTTTGGTGAGTTCCTGTGCTACCGCTAAGGAGATCTGGGATAGATTGAAGGAATTATATTCCACAGATGAAGATCTGGAAGACTCTATTCAAACCCTCCTGTTATCAGAGTTTGGTGAGTTTAAACAAAAGGCTGATGAAAAACTTATCCAAACTTTCGATCGTTTCAATCATCTTTTAAGTAAGATGATAAAGCATGGAATTGAAAGAAAGGCGATTGAACAAAAGGTCACTTTCATGAATGGTCTCAGACTTGAATGGATGGCCGTTGTGCCAACTGTCAAAGCTCATGAACAGTTCAAGTCATACTCTCTGGCAAAACTTGTGGGTATTTTAAAATCCCATGAGAATGCCTTATCGAAGGAAACGAATGTAGTTTCGGGTCTAGGTTCTTTAGCTCTTGTCTCCAAAGGAAAGAGTTTGGTTGAAGAAGAAGAGGAATTAGATCTTGCAGACTTTGATCTAACCGGCAAAGAATATGCAATGATGGTGTCAAATCCCAGAAAATTCATCAAGAAGAAATTCCCCGCCAACAAGAACCGAAACTGGCAGGGAAGTTATAGCGCAGAATGGATCAAGGAGGAACCGAAGATGGGGTCAAAGCCCGAAGAGTCAAAAGAGGAAGCTAAAATTGGAGGCGACTCAGGATTTGACTGTCATTACTATGGAGGCAAAAATCATTTTGCTAAAGACTGCATGCTAAGAAAGAAAGAAGAGAAGACAAGCGAAGATGATGAGGAAGCGAGCCTCCTGAGTAGATTGGAGGAGATAAAGAAAAGAAAGTATGTTGTTAATAACTCTACTATGAATGCTTTAATTGTGCAAGGTTCAAACAACAGTGATGAGTTTGGAGGTGTGGAGGTCTGGTCCACAGATTCAGAGGATGATGAAGTTAGGAAGCCTACTCATGGTAAAGCTATGATGGCAAAAGCTGAGCAGTCAATGGGAAGATGCTTTGCAGTGACCGAGGGTGTGTCCCAAATGAGAGGATACACAACTGATGGGGGAGTTGAAGAAGAAAGAGAGCAAGAAGACAGTTGTTTTGCTGCCAAGCCTGTCAGTGCTCAGATCAATGAATGTGATGAGTTGATCAAAAAGGTACAAGATATTCTTGATTCTCTAAAAATACCTGCTAATAATTATGAAAAGGAATTAAATAATTTGAAATCAAAATTCTCTAGCATAAGTAGTAGTCTCACCCAAACCCGTGTCACGAATTCTAACCTAACTGATCAAATCAGCAGGATTTCATCAAAGAGTGAGGAACAAAGAATGTGGATCGAGCAAAAGGAAAAAAGAATTAATTAGATCTAAAGACGATTCTATTTATTTGTAGAGAGACAATCTTAAACTTATCAAACAGAGAAATGTTTTTTGTTTAATTGCTAAGAGACTTTATTTTAACATCACTCAGTTGCATCTTGATTGTGAAATAGGGAAGAAAATTCATCGTATGATTTTACCCTTCCTTGAATTAAAGGAGGATGAAATCGATGCAGAAGTATACAACTGTGAAAGCGTTGTATCTTCTGACGAAGTGTCTCCAGCATCTAAGATAGGTCTGGACAAAATTGAATCTTACATAAAGTCCAAGGACCACAAGGACATGCTCAAAAATCTACTTGATGAAAATGATGGATTGAAACTGAGAGCCGAAACTATACAAAAATTTGACTCATTGAATGCCAACTTAAGTTCAAAAAACAAAATTGATGTTGAAAATACATCTGAACTTAATGAGGATGATAATATGAGTGAAATTTCTATAGAAGATTTGGTGGACTATTCAGAATTAGCCAACAATGAACCCAAGTCCAATAAGAACCTTATTTTTGAAAATTCTGTTGAGTTTTCTCGTTCCTCTACCAACAAGTCCAAAGTTCTCAAAGCTAAAGCTGTTGTGTACCAAAAGGTTCAAACTACCCCAAATCAAGTTTACCCTGTGCCGGGAGTCACTCCACAACAAACTGCAGAGTTAACCGCAATGGTAGAAGAGGACAACGCTGGTGGATGTGATGAATTCTTTTGGTCAGCCCTAATCGACAATGCAGATGAGACAAAGGGTCTTTCTCAGAAAACCTCATGGAGAGTGAAAGGTAGATATATACCTGAACCACTAAATGAGCCTACAAAGTACGATGTGCCGAGCTCAAGTGGAACCAAACCATATGTGGATAAACCAATGCAAACTACAAGTGATACTTCTTCAACAAAGAGTGAATGTTGTGCTCATGCTTCTAAAAGAAAGGCCAACATTCACAGAAATCCAAAACAGGTCGCTGATCGAAAGCATCAACGAAATGTAAGATACAAGAAGAATCTCTCCGAAAGAAAACGATTTTGAAACTCTCAGAATCCTGATTTTGTAAGGATTGAAAGGAAGTCGAAGTTGGAGGAAAACTCAAGGAACCAGAAGCAAAATTACGAAGGGAACCGAAAAGAAGGTTTCGGTCCTTCAACAGCTTGGAACCGAAAGGGTAGTTTCGGTCCCTCGAATGAATTCAACCGAAAGAGCGGTTTCGGTCCATCACCCATCAACAACCGAAAGGGTGGTTTCGGTTCATCTTCCAACTACAACCGAAAGGAGAGTTTTGGTCCCTCATCCTTGAACAACCGAAAGAGCAGTTTCGGTCCCTCATCCAACTCCAACCAAAAGAATAGTTTCGGTCCTTCATCCTACAACAACCGAAAGAAGAGTTTCGGTCCCTTTGTCCATGGCAAACGAAATAGCAATTTCGGTCCTCAAGCCCACAAGTCTGAACACAAAAACCAAGAACCTAATGTCTCTCCTAATTCCAAATCTCTAAATTCCAATCCGTCTGTCAACAACCCTAGTCCTCCTAAGTCAACAAAAATTAAAGTATTCAACATTAAAAGAAAAGATGAAACAACTTTAATCAAACGCACATATATGGTTAATATTTCTCTTACTATACCATGTCCTGTAAAAGGCTCACAAGGACCTAATATTAAGTCATAATCAAGGAATGGAATCTTGTTTCGATCGTTCATGAGGATGTCTTCTGCTAATGATTGAGGTTCTTCAGTTCGTTAGAACTCTGGCACTTTGCCCTTTTGGGTAAGGGTAAGGGTTCCCAAAGGGTGTGTATTGTGGTAAGTTCATTAGATATTGTCGTGAGGGGTGTATGTGGGCTGGACATGATAGAAATGGAGCACTTGGTTCGAATTATATGCATGGTTCTTATTTGGGTTATAGCCTTTGAATTAGAACAAGAGTGCAACCGTCTATTCCATTCTTGGGTCATGTGCGTCAATTTTTTCGTCGGATTTTGCGTTGGTAGCAGCTTGTACCATGAAAGGAATTGTACATGGTAAAAGAGTATGGCATTGTTGCGCTCTGTTAGCATTGAGAGGGACATTAATTGGGCCCATGCAAGGCGGTGGAATAAGGTTAAGTATCTTGAGGCCCCTGTGGTGCTGGTTGTGAGTTTCCAGGCGAATGATGTAATATTGACAAGATCGATGTAATACTGGGATCATTCCAAACATAGGCTGTGGGACCAGTGATCATGATTGTTTATTTCATATGCATGTGGTACTCTCAGTGTTGGTGCATTATTGGAAGTCGGGAGACTCACAAACCAGCTGGTTTGGATAAAGTGAGTAGTTAAGGGTTGTTGGGGTACACGTGAGTTGATAAAGTTTGGATGCCATCTGAAAATTTTGGGATTGCTTATCTTTGCTCGTAGGAGCAGCGGTTGGTAATGGTGTGTCAGGGAGTCAAGGGTTTATTTAAGGTTTTCGATACATCTTATGGATTTGGAATTGGTTAAAATTCGTGTTTGATGTGTTTCAATATGGTCCTACCTGTGTGGAGATCAGGTAAAGTTTTAAGGGTTTCGAAATTTTAGCAGCAAGGTGTTGGTCTGTCAGTTAGTGGGTTAATAATTATTCACCCTTAGGTTGTGTGAGTTATGCTAAAATTAGGCTTTAGTGGTAGCATTGGAAGGTCGCTATGAGTATGAGTAAGCCTCTTTGATGGAGCGGGACTTAAGAGGTATTGCTTGGGTTGCCTGTCTACCAGGAAGGTAGCAAGGAGTGATTTCGAGGATGAAATCTAATTTAAGTGGGGGAAAGTTGTAACACCACGTTTCGAATTGTTTCGTAATTAGGGGTTGTGACCCGAAGATCAGTTGTCATAAGGCATTGGTCCTTAGGGTAAAGATAGATTTAGACCCCCTTTGGATGTGGGTAATGTGTATTAGGTAATCCAAGAATTCGACTAGTGCTTTGGAGCCCGAGTCTATAACCATAAAGTGATAGTTTGGGCCTTTTATGAGCTTTGGATTTAGGTTCAATATGTTTTAAGGCAAGAATTCGACTAGTGCTTTGGAGCCCGAGTCTATAACCATAAAGTGATAGTTCGGGCCTTTTATGAGCTTTGGATTTAGGTTCAATATGTTTTAAGGAAAAGGAGAGTTTATAGTGTTTTAAAGCTTATCAACACCTTTTTGTGGATATAAATATCGTCAAAATCGGAGTTGAAACAAAGAAGTTATTATTGTTTGAAGTTAGGGCGGTTTTGGGTTAAGCCGCGTATGTTTGTCGTACTCAACGTGTACACTAGGCGTACTAGGGCATCCCTAGTACGTTGGGCATATGCGATCACTGCCCAAACCCTATTTTTATGGTTTGAGCCCTAATTAAGTTCCTTAACTCACCCAAACTCATTCCATTCTCAGCCTCCACCTCTCCAACACCCTCTCTTGAAACCCTAACTCTAGTGTGAGCATTGTAAGCAAAAAGAATGTGTTTTTAAGTGCTTTTAAGTGTTCTTTGAGCCCTTTAGAGAAGAAGGAACTCATTGAAGAAGAGTTGGTTGCATGGAGCTTGTAGATCCAAACTTTATTCACGTTGATCTTTCTTCTTGATGGGATTAAAACACCTTTTAATCAATGAAGATCGATTAGATTTTGAACAAGTGTATGAACACAAAACAGTAAAAACGCAATAATAAGAACAAACAGTTTGAATCAAACGAGTCGAATGATTAAATAAAATCCTTAGAAGAGCTCGATTAAGAACATCAACTGTAAAGGATTAGAAGATTACAAGAACGATTACAGAAAAATATAATACTCTTGATCAATCGCTATTTCGATAATCTCTAGAATCTTAACCTAATATGCATGCAAGCATTTAACTTATATACAATACATAAAAGGCTCTCGGTTGGACAAGCCCAAACCGAAGAATACAAGGCTAATCAACGAGCCCAAAAGACGCAACATCAAAACTCTCTTCAGCCCAACAATCTCCCCCTTTGCGTCAATTTGGAGCGAGACCTTCACTTCCTACTTGGGCCGGCGGCTGAAGCTGGTACCTTCTTCTTCACGGTGCTAAACAGACACTTGGTTATGGAGAGGATGGTCTGTCTAAACCGGATGTACCAATTGATCATGTCATTGAAGTACTTGATATCATCCGCCGAATTGTCTTTACACTGCTTGATGATGAATAAGATGTGCTCCAAGCAAGTTGTAGTGTAAAGATGTTTGTCAGCTAAAGCGAAGAGACATTTCTGTCCTTCGGCTCTAGTGAACATCACAGAGTTTCGCCTCGAATCTATCTTGCCCATTTGCATTTGATTTAGATCACTGGCCGATCCCACAGGTTTGACTTTCGGTTTCTTCTTAAAAACTGTGGTGACCTCCTGATCCATTAGGGCCACCTCCATGATATAGCATGCCAGCATCCTTTTGACATGGTCTATGATGGGACGATATTCGGATTCATTTGTCAGCAGGATATTGTACAAGACTATCCAATCATGAGGGTTCAGATTGGGCAGATCCGCCAGGGAGATCATGTGGGCAGTTCTTGCAGATCCTCGGATGAGCTTGAACTTGACGTTTGTGAATCTTCCCACGGCATAAGGCTTCAGCACCCGAACACTGACGATCTTCTGGGCACTCCATGTAAGGTACTGAGGGCGAGCGGCCTCCAGGTAGAAGTCAATGAGCTCCCTGTCAAGTTCATCGTTCGGATGCGGGACTTCGAAAATGTTAGAGAAGGCGTGGAAGATGAACGCCTTTCGAGTCAGCGGCATATCAAACTGCGAATCTACAGAGTTGTTGCAGTCGAATGATATCACCGGCTCGAGCCATAGTATGCTTGGAGTCTCTATGGCCTCTTTTATCATGCGATCCCTGGTCCAGGCAGGGAAGAGCAACTTTCGGCTCTCAAGGAGATCGTGGGCTTCTTTTTGCTTCCGTTCGGCTTCTTCAGCCTCACGCGCCACACGACTGGCATCGTCATCAGCATTGCGACTGTTCTTTCTTTTTAACATGTCCGCAATAGTCTCCTTGTCTTCATCTTCATCTTCATCTCCATCCTCTGCTATGTTTTTGCCCTTGTTCTTCACACTCGAACCCGAGGCATGACCAGTTGGGGGTGGTTCGGTTGTGTGAGTCGCTTTGGAGGACGGAGGTGGTTTCGATCCTTTCTTCTCTTCTCCCCCTTGTTTCGGAATGGACATGAAACTCGGTAGGCCTTCAATCTTACTTAACAGTTCCATGGCCGGAGAGAGTTTTTCAGCGAGGGTACGCCTCACTGAGTGGTTAAGGATTGGGTCGTGTGCTTCCAGGATGTTTGAGAGAGCGGCGTGGACATCCGAAACACACGTCTTTATGACCTCCATTTCGGATCGAAGAGCTTCCAATTGTTGTTGGGAGTTGGAAAGCTGCGTGCTCTTGACCTTAAGGGCGGTAGTCTTACTCGCCAAGACGTCCATCAGTGAGTTTTCTGCTGCAAGATCCTCTTGTAGCTTTGCCAAGCGGGCATCGATGGAGGCACGAAGTGCCGAGTTGTCGTCGCTAAGATTTTGTCTGAGGGTAGCGAACGAAGACAGCTCCGTCTTTACAAACTGGGCCAATTGATGAACAACTGGTTCCAGAGTTGTTTTAGTGGCTTCGGCGCTTTCCTGCAAAGACTGCAGCAGGACAGAAGCGTCATTGAATAGTTTATCGACTTTTTCGGTCGCGGCCTCACAGGCTCGGGTGGAGGCATCTATAGCAGCAGTAGCTGAGGCTACCGAATCATGTTGAGCCCGAGAGAAGGCTTCAACGAGCTTCTGAAGGGCAGCTTCAGACAAAGATGACTGCTGGTTTGAAGAGGAGGCGAGAAGTTGATCAACCTTCTCGTTAAGCTCACGAAGATGCTTTCGTGTCACAGGAGCATCATCCTCCTCATCACTTTGAACTTGAAACGGACTATAGTAGACCAAATCAAAGTTCATGTGATCACCACCAAGGTATTGATCACCGCCATCAGAGGCGTCTTCTGGAGATTGAGGTGGTGGAGAAGCTGGGGGTGTTATGGGTTTGGTTGGTTCTGGTTGAGTTGGTGGGGGGTTGGTTTCGGGTGGTGGTTGTGTTTCGGTTTGAGGAGGTTCGGTTACTGTAGGGGTTTCGGTAACAGGTGGTGTTTCGGTTGAGGTGGTGAATATGGGTGGAGGTATAGGGATAGAGGTTGGGGGAATAGTGGGGTTTATGGTGGGAATGGAAATAGGTATTGTGGGTGGAGGGGAAGGAACTGGGGATTGATGAAGTTCCATCTCCGGGGTTGGGGACCGAGGAGGTGTGTTGCCTCGTTGAGGAGATTCGTCTCCTTGGGATCCCTCAGAGTCCGAACTCCCACCTTCGGATTCGCTTGAAGAGGAGGGAATGACGAGCTTTCGCTTCTGTTGGGTCTTCCTCCTTTTCGGTTGAGGGGATGAAGCAGCCTTCGGTTGTTTGCGCTTCACGGGAGAAGGTCCTTTTGGGGCTTTGGATGGTTTCTTCCCTTTTTCTGCCTTTTTACCCCTGGCCACCGGTTTATCGGCATCATGAATCGATCGCAGCATGTCCGGTGTCAGTTCCCTCGGACCAGATGGCCCAGACTCCTTGATCGTCCTGATCAGTTGGCTGTCAGATGGCACATTCCCATACATCGACTCCGGGATAGAGCCAATGAAAGAGAACTTTGATGCGTCGGATACGATGATCTTCTTGGTATGAAACGTACCAATAGAAGACATCGATGCACCATCTTCTGTTGGAACGTCGAATTTGTCCATGGCCCATCTTGTGATCAAGATCCAGAACCGGGCTAATGACACCTCGGAGTGTCGGGAAGAGGAAGAGAGGCTCTGAAGCAGCTGTTGCCAGAGGACAAACCCATAATCCAGGTTTATCCCATTGTACACTCCGTACATTATAGAAAGGAAAAGACGACTTGCACCGTCAGATCCTGAGCTCCTCTCTGACAGTCCCTTGAAGAGAACTGTAAATAACCCATTCCACTGGGGCGGTAGGCAGGACTTCTTGAACCTGGCGACGGAGGTGAGAACCTCTGTGTAGCCCATGTTGTAAAACATGCTGTAGAACATTCCCACCGGAATCGTATTCGGGTGAACTCGTGAAGAGTCAGCAGCAAACCCTAACAGCATGCAGAAACGGGGGCGAGAAATTGAAGTCTTGTGTTCTCCCACTTCAAAGAATACCCGGTCGACGGCCTTGTCGTAGTAAGCCGTTGCATAAACCTGAGATAGGGCAACCATCGGCACCGTTTCAATTCTCGACAGTGCAGGAGCCAGCTGGGAATACTTGAGGCATTCGATGACCGGCGACATGTAGGGATCATACGCCAGTGGGTTCAGATCAATGACTAGGCATTGCTGGGGTCGGATGGGAAGAATTTGAGAAGTTGCATGAACAGATGAAGATTCAGCCATTGTTGCAGGTTTGGAGAAGAAGAAGAATGGGAGAGTATTTGGGAGTATTTTTGCTTTGGTAAATATGGGGGCAGTAAAGAGGTAAAAGGTGGTGTTGATGGCTTTTTATAGTTGGTGATGAGAGAGAAGAATCGTTTCAAATCTCTTATGGAAATATGGAAGGGTTTTTTGAGTGACTGATTGATGACAGTTGGGACGTGCGATGATCACGTAGGAGAGAGAGTGTCAGATTCCTAGGATTACGCCGCCCAATAAGCGCCGGTTCAGAGAAAGAAACCGTTTCCATTTCCACACGCGCCTGTAACTCCAGAGGTATGACGCTTCGATATTGCACACGCGTCCTCAAGTGTCAGGAAAAGCGCGGCCGTTTCAAATTCACGCGCCCTCCTTTTTACCGTCGTTTGAATGTCTATTATTCAAAATCTTATGAGGCTTGGGACACATACAGCAGCATGCTTCTAGGGACACTTAAGTAATTTATCAAATATATCCCCATGAACGAACGAGCACACAAAGAAAAACAAATAAAATATTTTTGGAGTATTTAAAATTTATAAGGATAAAATAGAGAAAATTGTGAATAATAAAAAAAAAATTAAGAGTTAAAATAAAATAAAGACTTAAAAAAAAACTCTGAGAAAAAAAATAGAAAAACCGAACCCGAACGTTCGGTTAGTTTCGGTTCTAGAAATTTTGGAAAACCGAACCCGAACCTTCGGTTGGTTTCGGTTCCGAAAAATTTTGAAAAACCGTACCCGAACCTTCGGTTGGTTTCGGTTCCACAAAATTTTGAAAAACCGAACCCGAACCTTCGGTAGGTTTCGGTTTTGGAAAATTTTGAGAAACGAAGGATTTTAGATATACAAGAAATAAATTCTGTTAACATAAGGAAAAACAAAATTTTACAAGAAATATACAACTTAGAAAAACTACCTTTGAAGAAATGAGCGAGCCAGATGATGGAACCGAACCCGAACGTTCGGTTGGATTGGCTTCTTACTTTTGAGGTGGAGAGGTAGTGTGAGGTACTGACTCTGATTCCATCATTCCTAGCCCTTGCAATATTTTATTGAATGATGCTTCTGGAAGAGCTTTGGTAAAGACGTCAGCTAGTTGATCAGTGGTTCTTACGAAGTGAACTTCGACATTTCCATCTTCCACATGATCTTTGATGAAGTGATACCTCAGTGCTATGTGTTTGGTTTTAGAGTGCTGCACTGGGTTATGACAGATCCTAATTGCACTTTCAGAGTCACAATATAGTGGGATCTTCTTCATATTGAGTCCATAGTCTCGAAGTTGACTTTGGATCCAAATCACTTGTGATGTGCAGGATGCAGCGGCAATGTATTCCGCTTCGGCAGTAGACAGCGACACACATGTTTGTTTCTTGGATTGCCAGCTGACCAATTTCCCATCAAGAAATTGACAACCACCAGTTGTGCTTTTACGGTCGAGTCCACATCCTCCAAGGTCAGCATCAGAATAGGCTTGAACAAAGAAGCCTGAATTGGATGGATACCACAGACCTAAGGAGGTGGTTCGCTTGAGATAGCGTAGGATGTTCTTTACTGCCAGCATGTGAGGTTCGCGTGGGTTAGCCTGAAATCGGGCACAATAACACACAGAAAACATGATATCAGGCCTGCTAGCAGTTAGATACATCAGTGAGCCTATCATTTGTCGATAGAGCGTGATGTCGACAGCCGGTTTGTCTAGAGAAGGGGTAAGCTTGGTGCCGAAAGCCATTGGGACTTTGACATTTGAGTCTCCCATCATGCCAAACTTCGCTAGGAGAGTCTTTGTGTAAGCTTCCTGATTAATAAAGATGCCTTCAGATCCCTGTCTTATGTTTAAACCAAGGAAAAAGTTAATAGGACCCATTGAGCTCATTTCAAACTTAGTTTCCATCAACTTTCGGAATTCAGCCGTTAAGCTGGGATTCGTGGAGCCAAAGATGATGTCATCAACGTAAATTTGAACTATCATAAGGTGGTTACCTTCCTTTTTGCGAAAGAAGGTTGGGTCAACCGAACCTTGTTTAAATTTAGACATCTTTAAAAATTTTGTAAGCGTTTCATACCAGGCTCTCGGAGCTTGTTTGAGGCCGTACACAGCTTTATCCAGAATATAGCAATGATTTGGATACTTTTCGTTCACGAACCCAGGAGGTTGCTCCACATACACAGTTTCTTCGAGTTCTCCATTGAGAAATGCACATTTGACGTCCATTTGGAAAACCTCAAAGTTTTTGTGAGCAGCATAGGCCAGAAATATTCTAACAGATTCTAGCCTAGCTACTGGAGCGAACGTCTCTTCGTAATCTATTCCTTCCTCCTGACAGTATCCCTTGACCACCAGACGAGCCTTGTTCCTTATGACATTACCTTCCTTGTCCATTTTGTTTCTAAAAACCCATTTGAGACCAACAACCGAAGCATCTGGAGGAGTTGGAATGAGGCGCCAGACTTTGTTCCTTTCAAACTCGTTCAGTTCGTCTTGCATTGCTTGAACCCAATCAGAGTGATCGAGGGCAGTGTTCACTGTCTTCGGTTCAACTTTTGATACGAATGAGTTAAACATACAAAACTCTACCTTTGAGAATAAGGATGTCTGTTTTGCCTTCAGTTGAGATCGGGTCAAAACCTTCTCAGATACATCACCAACTACTTGAGAGATAGGATGATCTCTGGTCCATTTGGTAAGAGGAGGGTAATTCGGGTCGAAGGTTGGATCTAGTTCAGCGTTGATCATCTCTTCGGGCTCAGATTGGCTATCGTCATCAAGCGTCATATCATCATGCTCCCCCTCAAATAATGAGTCTTGAGAAACATGAGGCTCAGGGGTTTCTTGTGGTGCCGGACTTTCGGGCGTTGAAGCACCTTCGTTTGGAGGGGCATCTTCGGTTGGAGAGGCACCTTCGGTTGGTGAAGGACCTTCGGTTGAAGCAGTAGAGCTTGGCTCCCCCTGGACTTGTGAGCTTGGCTCCCCCTCGACATGAGAACTTGGCTCCCCCTCGACTGAAGCAGTGTTGGTTGGAGATTCATCAGTGAGCGATTCTCCTTCATGCATTCTTTTCGCAGCATCTTCGACAATTTGCTTCATATGATCAATTTTGTTGTCAGCTGCACCTGCTTCTGAGAGAGAAGCTTTTTCCGGTTCGTCAAAGAGTTCCAGAAATTTCTCGTACAAATTGGCGATTGAGACTGTGACTTGGCCAGTTTGAGGAAATATCTCCCCGGCAGTGTCATCTATGGCCTGTAGCTTCTTGACATAGTTATCGTCGAAGGTCACATAGTATGTTTCTTCAATCCTTCTTGATCGTTTGTTTAGGACCCTGTACGCCTTGGATGTGAGTGAGTAACCCAGAAAGATTCCCTCGTCAGCTTTGACATCAAACTTGTTGCGGTGTTCTTTGGAGTTAAAGATGAAACACCTTGAGCCAAACACATGGAAAAATTTCACGTTGGGTTTTCTGTTATTTATTATCTCATATGGTGTGAGCTTGAATCGCTTATTGAGATAGGATCTGTTCTGTGTATAACAAGCAGCAGAAATAGCGTCAGCCCAAAAATAAAGAGGTAAGGAAGCGAAACTTAACATAGTTCGGGCAGCTTCACACAAGGATCGGTTTCGTCTTTCGACTATTCCGTTCTGTTGTGGTGTGTAAGGAGCTGAGAAATTATGACTAATTCCCTTTTCTGCAAGAAACTCTTCAAACTCCTTGTTCTTGAATTCGAGACCATTGTCGCTCCTGATGTTTCGAACTACCTTCTTGAGCTGAACTTCAATCTACTTGATAAACACTTTCAGCTTTTGAGTCGCTTCAGATTTGAGCTTTAGAAAGAACACCCATGTAAATCGTGAGAAATCATCAACGATGACAAGAATATACTTGCTACCACCGATGCTTTCGATAGATGAAGGACCACACAAATCGATATGAAGTAATTCGAGTGGTTCAACAACTTTTGTGTTAATTACGGATGGGTGACTTTGACGACTCTGCTTTCCCATTTCGCATGCAGCACATAGATGCTCTCTGTCAAACTTGAGCAATGGAAGGCCCCTAACATGACCTCTAGTGACAAGTCGGTTGATATCTTTGAAATTGAGATGAGAGAGTCTTCGGTGCCACAACCAGCTTTCGTTGGATTGAGCTTTTGATAGCAGACATATGGCTGGGTTTCCTTTGATGGGTTTCATGTTCAGAGGAAACATTTCACCCTTTCGCTCTGACTTCAGAATGACTTTCTTTGTCTTTTTCTCTATGATTTCAGAACCTTCATCATCGAATGAAACTCTGAGACCTGTACCTCCAACAAGCTGAGATACACTGATGAGGTTGTGTTGAAGTCCTTCCACATAAGCCACCTTCCTTATTGTAAAATCACCATTCGTTATCATCCCGTATCCCTTTATGGTGCCGAAAGAGTTATTTCCAAACTTAACGTTGCCACCGTTTGCAAGAGATCTGTATTCCCTGAGCTCCTCTTTCCTCCCTGTCATGTGACGCGAGCAGCCACTGTCGATGTACCATTCTTCGTCAAACTGCTCGTCACTCATAACCTACAAAAATTAAGCAGATTTAGGAACCCAAAGTTTCTTGGGTCCATGTGAGCTTTTCATGGGAATGGGAATAGTAAGAGAGATGTCAACTAGATATGTTCGTTTTATTAGAGTTGTTTCATCTTTCTTTTTAATGGTAAAGACTTTTATTTTGTTAGGATTGGGTTTGTTTGTTTTGGACTCAGGTTTGGATTCATCGACTTTCTGCTTTCCCTTCTGTTCAGCTGATGAATGAGGTTTTTGAGAACCAACGGAATTAGCGTTAGAGCATGATGGAGATGAATGGGTGGAAGTAGAAGAACGAGAAGAATTAGGAAGAGAGGATTTGGATGGAGATGTCTTCCTTGTTGATGACTCTAGGTGACCCTTTTGCTTTTGATCGTTGGTGGGGTTAACCTTCGAGTCTTGTTCTCTTTTGATTTCGGAGCCGAACCTCTGTGTTCGGTTGGAGTTGTTCTTGGAACCGAACCTTTGGGTTCGGTCGAAGTCCTTTTCAGAACCGAGCCCTTGCTTTCGGTTGGTGTTTTCTTGCGAACCGAGCCCTTGCTTTCGGTTGGTGTTTTCTTGCGAACCGAACCTTGGCTTTCGGTTGGTATTTTCTTGCGAACCGAACCTTGGCTTTCGGTTGTTGGAACTTTCGGGCTTTCTTACAGGATTGTTTTCATACTTCAGATTCTTGTCCTTGTGTGAATAGTATGCATTCTGGGAGTGCCAGAATTGTTTCCTTTCAGAAAGGTTTTTCCTGTATCTTTGGTTTCTCTCTATCTTCTTATCCCTCATCTGCTTAGGTTGATGATGAACGTTCGCTCTTGTTTTTGTTGTCACCTTGACTGGTTCCTTTTGAACTTCAGGAGTTTTTCTTTGAGCAGAGGGAGCAGATGGAATATCTGAAGAAGATTCAGTTTGCCCTGAGGAAGTGGAAGGAGTATCTGATGAAGTTTCACTTCGAGCTGTTGGTGTTGAAGGAATGTCTTCTTTTGCTGAACGATCATCCTCTTGAGCAATTTCTTTCGTACCACTGGTGCTTGGTTCACTGGAATTATCGGGCTTGTTCAAGGGTTCAGGTATGTATCTCCCTTTTTTCATCCAGGAGGTTCTTTCAGATAGGCCAACGGTTTCGTTTCCATTATCAATAGGAGCTTCCCAGAAGTACTCATCACAGCCATCAGCATTGTCTTCGTTAACAATAGCTGTGAGTTCAGTTGTTTGATGTTCAGTTACTCCAGTCACTTTGTATACCTGATTTGGAGTGGTCCTGACCTTTTGATACACAATAGCCTTTTCTACTAATTTCGGGGACTTTTGTTGGGACAGTCTAGCGAATTCCACAGAGTTTTCAGAAATAAGATTTTTGTGGTTTTCAGTTTCGCTTTTAACAAATTCTGAGCAGTCAACCGTATCCTCTATAGAAATTTCACTCATGTTTTCGTCCTCGTTAAGCTCAGATGCATTTTCAACATCGATTTTGTTTTCTGAGCTTACATTGGCGTTTAGAGAGTTAAATTTTTGCATAGTTTCGGTTCTCAGTTTAAGTTTGTCATTTTCGTCCAAAAGATTTTTGAGCATGTCCTTGTGGTCTTTGGATTTAATGAAGGACTCAATTTTGTCCAGTCCATACATGTAGGTCGGATTGACATCATCAGACGATATCACACTCTCACAATTGTAGGCTTCGGCATCGATTTCATCCTCCTTAAATTCTAGGAAGGGTAAAATCATGCGATGGATCTTTTGGCCTATCTCACAATCCAAGTGAAGTTGAGTAATATTGGAATATAAACGTTTAGCTATTAAACAAAAAACATTTCGTTGTTTTAACAATTTCAAATTGTCTCTCTGCAAATAAATGTTTTCGTCTTTAACTTTAACTAATTTCGACTCTTTTAACTCAATCCACATTCGCCGCTCCTCACTCTTTGACGCCACCCTGCTTAATTGATCAGTCAGGTTAGAATTGGTGACTCGAGTTTGAGTTAAGCTACTATCTAAATGAGAAATTCTTGTATTAACATTTTTTAGTTCTTTCTCATATGAGGATGATGGTACTTTAGATGAAATAAAAACAGATTGTACCTTCTTTATCAGTTCATCGAGCTCATTGAACTGCTGGCTGAGTGGTTTGGCCGTAAAGCACATATCCTCCTGCACCTTCGGTCCATTGCTTCCTCCATCGGTATTGTATCCCCTCATTTGAGATATGTCAGTCACCATGAAGCATTTTCCACCACTGCTTTCGTCCTTAGCCACATACGCCTTTCCATGAGTAGGCTTCCTCACTTCTTCGTCTTCTAAGTCAGTAGACCAAACTTCAGTGCTACCGAACTCATCGTCATTAACCGAACCCTGCACAATAAGAGCATTAATAGAAGGGTTAGCGGTAGACTTCTTCTTTCTCAACTCATCCAATCTCTTCTGCAGCACAACTTCCTCATCCTTTCCATCGTCCTTTTCAGCCATCTTCTTAAGAACACAGTCCTTAGCATAGTGGTTCTTGCCCCCACAGTAGAAACAGCTTACTCCGGAATCGCCATCTGCTTTCGGTTCCTTTTTGGGCTCCTCAACTTTCGGTTCATTGTTCGCTTTTTCAGAGCTGTAACTCCCCTGCCAGTTTCGGTTTTTGTTGCTGGGGAATCTCTTCTTTATGAACCTCTTAGGATTGGACACCATCATGGCATAATCCTCAGTTGTGAGGTCATATTCTTCCAAGTTGAGCTCTTCATCCTCCATCACAGCTTTACTTTTAGATAGGAGGGCCAACGAACCAAGACTGGAGACAACATTCTTCTCTTGAACCACAATCTTCTCTTGGGACTTTAGAATACCCACCAGTTTCGCCAAAGAATATGATTTAAACTGTTCATGGGCTTTGACTGTGGAAACAACTGCTCTCCATTCAGATCGCAGTCCGTTCAAGAAAGTAACCTTTTGTTCGATGAGCTTCCTTTCGATGTCGTGTTTGATCATCTTGCTGAGAAGATGATTGAAGCGATCAAACGTCTGGGTCACAGTTTCTTCGGCCCCTTGCCTGAATTCACCAAATTCAGATAGAAGCAAGGTTTGGATAGAATGTTCAAGATCTTCGTCTGTGGAATACAGTTCGCGAAGTCTATCCCACACTTCCTTCGCCGTAGTGCATGAGCTGACCAGTCTGAATGTGTCGGACTGAAGGGCGAATCTGATCAACCTTAGCGCCTTAATATTGCACTGGAGTTTGTCTTTTTCATCTTGCGCAATATTCGTCACGTCCTTAAGCAGATCATTGTACTCTTTTTGCGTCTTAATGATTCTGGACGTCGTAGAATGAGAAAACGGTCCATTGATGATGGCTTCCCATATAAGATAACCATTGTCCTCCGATCCAATCACATAATCTTCGAAATGATGCACCCATACTTCATAGTCATGGGTGTACAGGATTGGAATCTTTGTCGTCGAACCGATGCTGTTGGAAATATTAATAGGGTTTGATTGCGTTGCGTCCATAATGATCGTAAAAACCTGTTCAAAGATCAGACTTGTAATAAAGCAGATTAGGGCAAAACAATAAATATTAAGATACGTCAATTAAGATGACGGCTCAATAAATATCAATGATTGCGGAAAAACCCTAATGGAAATCTTTTTCACAGAAAAGATATGTATCGATTACACAGCCTCCTGCTCTGATACCAATTGATGGGGTTAAAACACCTTTTAATCAATGAAGATCGATTAGATTTTGAACAAGTGTATGAACACAAAACAGTAAAAACGCAATAATAAGAACAAACAGTTTGAATCAAACGAGTCGAATGATTAAATAAAATCCTTAGAAGAGCTCGATTAAGAACATCAACTGTAAAGGATTAGAAGATTACAAGAACGATTACAGAAAAATATAATACTCTTGATCAATCGCTATTTCGATAATCTCTAGAATCTTAACCTAATATGCATGCAAGCATTTAACTTATATACAATACATAAAAGGCTCTCGGTTGACAGGCCCAAACCGGAGAATACAAGGCTAATCAACGAGCCCAAAAGACGCAACATCAAAACTCTCTTCAGCCCAACACTTCTAAAGGTATAAAGCTTGAGTCTTCATGATGAAATTGTTAGATCTAGCTAGTTTTGGTGTTATGAGCTTTTGGTCACTTTAAGTGCATAAAGTTTAGATCTTGAAAGTTTGTGATCTTGTTATGGATAAAGTTGCAAACTTTATCCATCTAAACATCATTTTGATTCAGATCTGAAGGTTGGAGACATGAACTTAATGGATTAAGTTGAAAAGATGCACTTATGGGTCTATTTGAGACATAAAGACTCGATCTTGTTTATTGGGACCATTCTAATGGATAAAATTGGAAACTTTATCCCTTATGGAGGTATCATGAACTACATAAATGTTATCTTGGCCCTTCTATCCCTTCCATACAAGAGTAGTGATGTATTATTGGGTTAAGAACTTAGGGTTCTGGACATTAAGCGCTATATAGCCATGCAAAGTCATAAAGTTGGAAAATTTATGACTTAGGACATCATTTTGGGCTTGGATCTGATTTTTGGACGTAAGGACTTAATGGAATAAGCTCTTAATGGAGTTTTGGGATAGGGTTACATACGCTGGGCTTACCTGGTGGTATGTTGTGTATATGCGGTCAGCACCCTACTTTTGGTGAACATCAGAGTACGTTGGGCGTACTCCACTGGAAAGAAATATCAAAATTTGGACCTTCACTGTTGAGTTTGACTTTGACCAAGTTTGACCTAAGTGCATTTTGGGTAATTTGATTTATTGTTTTAGATTTGGGTTCTTATTAATTGTATAGGTGACCGGTAGAGACAACTTTTAGAGTAGTGATCGGTGCAGCTATTCTTTTAGACTGTGAGGTGAGTCTCTTCACTATACTCGTGGGTCAAAGACACCAATGTCGGCCCACTGGATTATGTTTGTAGGATGATGGTTGTCTCTGTGACACTTGTTGATATGCCTAGACGTGCTTGTCGTCTTTGTGACTCATGCTTATATGATTTATGTATTGAGCTATATGGGATCACAATCATTACAGACTCGGGGTTGATATGGACCCGGGGTTGATACAGACCCGACACAGTTATAAGCTGTTATATATAGTCATTATCGACTCGGGGTTGATACGGACCCGACATAGCCATGTGTTGTTATATATATATATATATATATATATATATATATATATATATATATATATATATATACATATACACTATGGTATGCGGTATTTTGTGGAACTCACTAAGATTTGTGCTTACGGTTTCATATTTATGGTTTCGGGTACTGTCGGTTCAAAAGGGAAGGGCTCGGCGTAATTGCACAGCATCCCCCAGAGTTTTCCGCATTGACAATTAATGATATTACTTTGATATTTAAATAATATATTCACTTTGATCGGTTTTGTGACAATTCGTTGTATGATTATTTGTTTTAAAAATGAAAATTTTACCTTGGATTTTCAAAACGTTACACTATCACAACCTCTCCTTTATTATTTCACACGGCTCTTCAGTGCCCAATTATATTATTAAGTATATAGTTTAATTAAGTGATAACTATATGATATTGCACATATATATTAAACACAGCAAGACATCGTACATAGCATATAAGAATTTAGAATAATTTCATTTATATGTATGTTTGAAAGTAACTTTGCACTTATCTGACAGAAGTAGGTGACTCAAAGTTTTGGCATTGCTTCGCCTTTACACCTTTCAAAGACCTAAATGTATAACACTATCTCTTAGCCTAGTTTCATAACCATGGTGCCCATTTAAATAATAGTATAGATTCCTCACTAATCCCAATGTCTACATCAATATCTATCAAATAAGGAACAACCAGGTAGGATCATATGGGAGGTACGGTCCATGTGGTATACAAAGTATAATATTTGGAAATCCCACTCTAAGCACCTCACTAAATCCAGTCTAGACATCATCCCCATAAGTATATCAATTAGTATAATGACTTGGAATCACTGATAAATCTTAATCATAGGTTCATAATAACAACTATGAGTATAATTAAAAGTTACACTTCGATAAGTGTAACTTAACTTATAGAGACACTAATGAAAATGAGGAATTAAGTTGGCAGAACTCTGAATCGAGAGGTCCTAATTTCTGGCTATCTGACACCGCAAGGCTTCGCCGACTAAAAACATAAGGGAGAAAAATAATAAAATTGAGAGAAATCGAGAGATAAATGTTTGGAGGGTGTGATAACGGTCTGAGATTTGACTACTATTCAAACTGAATTTGGACTGCATGTTGCACACCTAGTCCCCTACATGCTGCACATTTGGTCGGAAGTGACGTTCTCTACGTGGTTGGAACGTCCCAAAAATTATGAGGTGAAATTTTCATTTTTAATTCAACCGAAAATACCATTTAATCATTTCAATCATTCAAAAGTATATCAAATTAAAATAGTTATCAGTGTATAATTCTAAAAATCATAAAGTGCGGAAACATGGGTGGATGTGTTGCGATCAAGTCGGGCCCTTCCCTCGCGAACCGGGAGTACCTGAAAACATTTTAAACATAAACCGTAAGCATGAAGTTTAGTGAGTTCCCCAAAATACTACATATCATACATATCTGCCAGCTCAAGGTTGTGCCAGGTCTATTACACCCCTAGGTCTATTTCACCCCCAAGTCTATTTCAACTAATTTGTCGGCCCAAGTCCGTACCAGGTCTATTTTACCCCCGAGTCTATTTCAACTCTTGTGTCAGCACAAGGCTGCACTGAGTCTATGTCACCCCACATATATATAGTAAAAAGGTACATAGGCATATAATACATACAACAAGAGTCACAAAGACTACAAGCACATGACATATCCTAATGTCCTACAGTATAGTGAGCAAACTCACCTCATTCCGCTGTCAAACCAGCTGATACTCGGGCTGCTAAATCGGAGAATCCCCGCTCTAACCAATCAGATAAAGCCCCAATTAAATATTGGGTCATTAACCGTAATCAGGACTTCACTCACTAATCCCATCTCCTAGGTTAAAAGACTATTTTACCCTTCCCCTCAATTGGTCCACTAAATTGAGGCCTAAAATCAATCGTACATAAAGCCTAATAATGGCCCAAATCCAAAAGACCCTTAAGGCCCAATACGGGCCTAATTCCATAAAGATCTAAAGCCTAACAATGGCCCATCTCAGCAATACTTGTGACCCAACATAGGCCCAAAACCCTAAAATCCAAAAAGGTGGCCCAAAATCAAGAAAGGCCCAATAGACTACGTCATGCGTACCAGACTTGTACGTCCGCCATACGACCCTTTGATGCACAAGTTACAACTTGTCAAAGAAGGAAAATGGGGACTTCATGCATTATGTTGAGCGTACGCCCAACGTACTCACCAAGTGACCAAAACCTCACATTAAGCACTTAATGCTTAAGACTAAACGTCTAAACTCATATCCAACTTCATTTTAAGGTCTTAACAAGTAAAGTTGGCAAATTTACTCCTTTTATGACTTAATGGGACCCAAAAAAACCAATTTTATCCAACTAAGTCCATAACATGAACACCAGCTCTCACATGATTCATCTAAACTCATAAAGATGACATTTTTATGCACTAACAACTTCAGAAATGCTAAGATCCAACATTCTAAGCTCTTGGAGTAGACCCTACTCACAAGGATGACTCAAGGGACCATAATATTCCCAAAACAAGACCTAGACTAGATCAAAAATGAAGAGTTACCAAGATAGAAACTTTATACCTCAAACAGCTTGCAAAATTGATGAAGATTTTGGATCTTCAAGCTCCAAGTCCACCAAAGCTTCACAACCAAGCTTCACCTCCTTTAAAGGATCCAAAAACACCACAATATCAGAACAATGGCTCACAAACACTCAAATAAAGGCTACGGTTTCGTCCTTAAGGTTTTGAGAGATGGAGGTTGGTCATAAGAAACTCCCCAGACAACTTAAGGTGTTTAAATAGAGCACAAACCCAAAAAATTATGGTTTGTCGCAGTCGAGCGTACGCCCCATATACGTGGGTGCCTCGCGATCATGCATCGAGCCACTATGCCCCACATACTCGACTAGGGGCTAAAACCACCAATCTTCCAAAATCCATAACTTTCTTCGTTCTAAGTCCAATTTCGATGATCCTTATATCCAAGGAAATGTAATAAGAAGCTCTACAATACTATCAATTCTCCGTTTCCTTAAACTTTCCGAACTTAAATCAAAAATCCATAAAAAGTCTGCACCATCACTTCACCAATATGCCCTTGGGCTCCAAAACACAAACCGAACACTCAGTACCCACAACCTACTCTGGTAGTATGGGCCCATACTACGTTCCACACCTACTCATACATGTCCCAAATTTTTTTTCGTAGTCCCCAAGTTATTAATCCTAAAAATCACACAACAATTTAACACACACGAATGTGTCCAAGCAATCATAAAAAATTTCCTGGACTCTACTAGGACTTCTTCCAGTGTATATTTAATAGCAATTCTGCTTCAATGTGGTTGGTAGTGGAAAAGCCATTTGATGGGGCAACTTCGGGAATCACACCAAAAGTTCTACCATCACGCCAATCGAAGATGTACTTCAGACGCACTATATTGTTATGTATTATAAAGGAAATATAGCACTCTATAGGTATTACCTATGATATTTTCTGATAGGTATCATTCACTATCATAAGCCCTCTCATTTCCTCCATTTGCTCAATCTGTTGCAAGTCTTTACCATGACGTTCTATACACCAAAGCAGATGTTCGGTGTACCGAGATGAGAATATGACTAAGGAAGATTTTGACACATGATCCTCCTTATCACTCCGAAAAGTTATATGTCGGTTCTAATACCATAATTAAACGTTTAGAAGTCTGAACATATAAAATTTCCCAATTCTAGGTCATCAACAGACCTTAAGCCTAATAATAATTTAGATAGGCAACCTAAGGCATGCTATAATATAAATCATTTAGCATATAATATCAATTAAGCCACACTCCCTAATGTATTCTAGTGCTTGTTTCAATTTAGGTATAGTACCTAAAATAAAATAGATATTCACCTCAGAATCATTGCTTAACATTCTAAGTTTAGGTCTAGAAATTCTCTAAAATTCCTAGTTTGCTTAAACTAATGCTCTAATACCAACTGTGATATCCCCAATTTTACGGCCTTTTAAAAACATTTTTTATGCTTATTTAAAACATTTGTTATTGCGGAATTGGTCCCAAAAATATCCTTAAAATGATATAACATCAACATCAAGGCATTTTAGAAGATTTTATATTTTAAAAACCTGGTATGTCATAACTTATATAAGAAACATAAGCAAAAATGGATACTTATAAATCTCAATATAATAAAGATCTACATCTCCTTGAATCTCTCAGCAGATAATTACATTATCTATCAGTACCTTCATATCCCTATACGTGATACAAAGAAACTAAATGGGTCAGGTTGGGAAAACACTAAGTCTTAGCAGTAGTTTCATAACCTTGACGACTATTTAAATAATAGTCTAGATTCCTCACTAATCTCAATTTCTACATCAAGATCTATCAAGGAGCAACTAGGTAGGATCATATCGGAGGTAGGGTCCATTTGGTATACAGAGTATACTGTTTGAAAATCCCATTTAAATACCTCACTAAATCAATCCTAGACATATTCCCTGTAAGTAGGTCAATCAATATAATGACTTGGAATCACTGACAAATCTTAATTATACGTTCATAATAATGACTATGACAATAATTAAAACTTATACTTTACATAAAATAAGTTGAACTTAACTTACAGATTACACTGATGAAAATAGGGAATTAAGTAGGCAGAACTCTGACTCAATAGCTCCTAATTGCCAGCTATATGACACCTCAGGGCTTCGCCGACTAAAAACTTAAGCGAGAAAGGGCACAAAATTGAAAGAAATCGAGAGAGAAATGTTTGGAGGGTGTGAGAATGGTATGGGATTCGAATCCTATTTATACCTGAATTTGTAGTGCATGTTGCACATTTGGTCAAAAGTGATTATGTGCCATTCTCTACGTGGTGCCATGTGTCACGTTCTAGGAGGAGTAACAGTGAGTGCGGCACACTTTGTCTTTGCGCGCGGGTGTGCACGAAGAATCTATGTTCCCTATAAAGTTTATATCTTCTTCATATGAACTCTGTTTTGGATGGGTTTTATATCCACACGTAACTATCGACGAGATCTACAACTTTCATTTAGACTCCGTTGGCTAGTTTTGACTTTATTTTTAAAGCTATATTTTTAACAGACTTAGATTATTAAAGTCTGTTAAAAATTCATAACTCTCTTGTATGACATGTGTTCTCGATTGTATTTATACCGACGGATAGGTATTGATGAGATCTTCAACTCTTGTTTAGATTGTTTTTTCTAACAATTGACTGATTCCAATTTCGGTTTCTGAGTCGTATACTGCTATGCTGAAATATTAGAAAAGTCATAACTTTCTCTCATGAAGTCAGATTTGGGTGTTCTTTATATGTACATAATTCTTGTCACATATACTATAACTTCGGTTAAAATTATTTATCCTAAGTAATCTTGTGTCAAAATTTGTTTTATCGCTTATTTGACTAGCCTGTATCTGCGAGTGTTACACTATACTTTTTAAATTAATTAAATACCATAGTTGTACAAATCTCACGATGTTATAATGATGCTCAAAATATGGTTTTACAAAAACCTTTATAAATTTTTATCATAGTTTACAAATGTTCGGTATTACAACATTAAGATCACAGCCATAGTAAAAAGGAAATGATTATACAACCCAACGACATTGCTAAGTCTTCCATAAGCCCTCATTATTATCACTCTTCTAAGTCTTTGATTTCATATTTGAGTACATAAAACATTTAAAACAAATATGTAAGTTGAAATATTCATGAGATACATAAGTTTTAGACTCTTATTATGTTTAAAATAATAACAGCTTAAACATGTAGTAAATCATTATACACATTAATACATACAAGTTATGAACACATAACATCTTAACAATTAAGATCCTAACACATATGGGGAATTGACACCCCTAGATAACACGAAGCTAGCTACATTACAAATAACAAAAGAACGCATCATTTTGAGTATGTTGGGGTAGTTTAAACCCCCTGTCATTGTTCCATGTTGTTGGGACCCGTAAATTGAGTCCTATTGTGGGGACTTGTGACTATAACCTATCACAAGGCTCTATAAACGTGAATGAACTCTTAAACCATCAAAAACTATCAACCGTGCATTACAAAGGTAAATACTTTCTGCCAAAAGATACTGATTTAACTAACTGATCTAGTTAATAACCAATAATCATCACAAACTATCAGATAATAACTTCTATCGCTAACAGAGAAAACAAGAGTCAACTTCTTCTGATCTTCACCATTTCTTTTGAACAAACAACATCCGAATGAGACATGACTTTAGGTGTGATCAACCTTCTGTCAGCAGCTTATTATTGATCTTCTAAGGAGGGGTAATTACAAGTTCAACAATCTCCCCTTAAGTAAACGAAGCTTAATTTACTTCAAAGATTCAAGGTGTCATTTAGGAAATCAACTACCCTTCTAAAACATCTTATCACAACAAAGATCCACTGAATTTTCTTCACAGCTTCCATCTTGATGTCAACAAAGGCTTCAGTGGCTTCAAGGGAAACTTTCATGAGGATCTTTAGAAATGAATTTGAGCAACAATGTTTCTGGCTCAAATGGAAGAACTATTTTTCTTCGAGTCCAAATGATTCCCAGTTTAGGAGTGTCTGTGATACCGAAGTATCGATCTTTAATTCCATCAAGGTTGGAGTCTATCTCTTCAAAGTGAGCCAAAGGAATTAGAGAGTTTATCTCAAAATCAATTGAAACTATCTCAAGAGTTGTTCTTTGGAGACAGGTTCTGATAGGAATGAGGGTTTCTTTGGTTGTTTGCTTTGAGGGGATTCTTCGGTTCAGCTCCTTTGCAATACAAAAGAGATCAACATGATTTACAATGGGTAAGTCTACTTCGGTGAGGTAGTATTCTTGTTTATTTGTCCTCTTAATTTCCTAGGAGTAATACAAAGATCCTTTGAATGAGCGACACTTGAAGCCTTTAATTTTGATTATGACTCTTCTGGACCATCCCATAGCATAGATTCTTTATTGATGCTTCGAGAAGAATTTTTCCAACCTTTGTCTTTCTTCGTACAGAGGATCGCTTCTAGGATTGAAGGTTTCCAGAGGAGGAAATATTGGAAAATATTGCCCATTTGGTGAGATAGGAAGATTCCACTCAAACTTAGAACTAGATGGTGCATCATAGTTCTGGTAAGGAACAATGTCCTTGTCTTCAATTATCCAAATAAAGGAATTCCATGGACGAAACATAGGATCAACTTCAAGTTCTTTGGTAATTTCCACAAGAGAGGAAGGAATTGTTGGGTTATGAGCATATCTACATTCCTATGTGTACATGCAACCCTAATTGCTTTGGATCTAGGTTTTTCTCAAGTTATACATGCAAATAAATTTTCCAAAGCAATAACCCTAGATCTAGTATATATAGAATCGAAATCTATATATTATTAGAGTTAGAAGAATACCTTTCTTGTTATCTAGTAATAACAAGTATTCCTTGCTTGATCTTGACTTCTAAGAGCTTAGTGCCCCAAGAGTTGCACCTATAATGGAGTCACAAACACCACTAGCAAACGATGAAGGAGAGAGGTGATGGAAGCTCTTCAATTTTCGGCTAAGGTTCTCTTAGAATGCATAGGGCTGAAAATTATATACCAAGGGGTTCCTTATATAGTTGAGGCTGCTAGGGGTTTCAGGTCGAGTGACCATCTAGGTTGAGGATAATGTGAGTTGAGAGTTAGGAAAACTTTCCAACATTTGGTTCACACATTTCCTTGGCATCGGATAGCAGGTTTCGCGGACTAGGTTAGAGGTCCAGTTAGGACTCAAGTTCAGTTGAGTGTTAGGTCGAGTGCGTGTTCGACCCAAGATGGGTATAGTTGGATTGGTGGTACGACCTAAGTTGGAAGATAGTGCCAGAGTGTTGTAAGACTGTGAGTGTAGCCGTAACATTCACAAGGTTGGCAGTGTTGGGTCAAAAATATGGTTTATACTTTACTTTTCTAGAAAAATGTATTTTTGTGTCTTGGACCGTAAACTGCTTAGTGTTTACGGCCGTATACGTGTTTACAGTTGTGTTTACGGACATAAACATGTTTACGGCCGTAAACCCATTTATGGACCATGTTCACCAAGCCCATATTCCCTAGTATATATAGGTGTTAGGGTTGAGGAGTAGATTGATGAGCAGAAGAGAGTGTACGGTCGAGAGAAGAACAAGTGTGTGTTAGTGTGTGTGTGAATCTCATGTAAAGGAACTTCAATCATATCATCAATACATTCAAGATTCATCATATTCTTCTTCTCCTTCTCTTATATTTGATCTGACATCATCCGTTTGATTGGGATTCTGCACCATCAAACGGATCTGATTGATACACAAGTAGATTAGGGACTTACAATTGGTATCGGAGTGAGACCAGTGTCAAAGGCATCCTACAATCGATTTTTGATCATGTTCTTATTTGTTTGCGACTAAAGTTGGTGTTTGCTGCGAAAGGGTTTCAAGCTTCATTCAAAAACTGCATTTTTCTCGAGTTTCTGGGAGATTACGGCCCTAGCTTACGGACGCAAACTTAGATTACGGCTACAAACTCCAATCAGTTCTTGAGCCGTAAACTTGGTTCTTAGGCCGTGAATAAGGATTTTTCATCAACCGGAAACTTGGATTCTTGGACCGTGAACTTAGACCGTAAACACCTTACGACCGTAAACTCCGGACCGTGAACGGAGTTTACGGCCGCAAACTCTTCTTTGACCGTGAACATAGTTTACGGTCGCAAACCTAATTTGACTGTGAACTTGTGTTTGACCAGAAATTTAATTTATTCTTAAATAATTTAATTTCTATTTAATATTAATTTAATATTAATGGATTCTCAAAGTCAAACACACCACCACGAGCTGGATTCTGTAATTGGCACAACCACTCGAATTCCAAGACTGTTGTCCGCTGAAGGTTTCCCTGAATGGAAGTACCAGATTGAAAAGTACATCAAGATGAATGACTTCAAAATCTGGAGAAGCATCATAAAAGATCCTGTCAGAATAAACACCACTGTTGCAGGGCAAATGGTTGACAAGAAGATTGAGAATTACATAGATGAAGACTTCGAGAAGGTTGAAGAGCAAGAAAGGGCTTTGGCCACTCTGACCATGGCTCTATCTCCGGACATTGCTCAAGGTTTTAGGGAGTACACCTCTGCTAAGGCTTTGTGGGAAGCCCTAATCGAGGTTTATGAAGGGAATGAACACATGAAGGAGAGTCACTAAGATATGTTGGGACAACGGTTTAACATGTTCAATTACGTTCCTGGAGAAACTCTTGAAGCACAGCTGCAACGATTCACATCCATTACCACTGAAATGACTGTAGCCGAGATCTTTTACACCAAGTCTAAGATAAACAAGAAGCTACTGAATGCTCTCCCAAAGTCTTGGGACATGAATGTAGCTGTCATAAAGAAGACTAAGGATCGGAGCTGACTTTCTCTTGCTGAAGTAATGGCAGTCATCAAGGCCTGTGATATTGATGACAAGCAGCAAGAGATAAACCATGTGAATTCATACTCAACTGCAAAACTTGGGATCTCTTCTAACAATGCTCTTTCATCTCCCACTTTTTCTTCTGCAGGTCAACCATTTGCTGCTCAACAAGCTTAGGTTTAGTCCTTTTCCACTCCACCAGCCTCTTCTCTTCCTGCTGCATCAACCATGCCTTTCTCTCAGAACCAATCGTTCGTGGCTGCTCAAGCTGCTTTTTCCTCCAATGTGGCTTCCTTTTCAAAAGGAAAGGAGGGTGATGAAAATCTCGCTCTTGCTATAGGGCTTTTCAACTGCTACAATGCACTTGTAGCTGGAGATCTTCCACCCCAACTGTCAATTGTCGATCTCGATCAGATTCATCCTGAAGATGTAGAAGAGATGGATATCACATGGCAAATTTCCATGGCAGTTTTCAGGGCGAAACAGTTTGCCAAGAAGACCGGAAAGAACAACTCAGGGATGAGTGCTGACAAGAAGGTTGGGTTCAGCAAGGGAAAGATGTGGTGTTTCAACTGCCACAAGCCAGGGCATTTTTCTCGTGAGTGTCCATGGCCAGATAGAAGATTAAATAATGACCAGACAATGGTTGTAGTTGGAAACAATCGAAACGGTGCTCAGGTCAATAGCGAGAAGGCCATGGTTGCGCAATCGTTTGACAGGGAGGATCAGATGCAGGACCTGAACATATTTGGACCTGAAAATTCCCATTTGGAATAGGTTGGTGATGATGCTCCGACAGAGATTGTTGCAGCTGAAGATCAAATGATGAAGCTGCAGTTCGCGTTGATGGTATCTTCTTCTCATGAACCAAATAAAAACGAGGTAAGTCTACCCTCATGCTCCCAAGCTTGTATTGATTATGTTAAAATTCTGCATGAGGAAACTGAGACACTATGTAGAGAAGTAGAGAACCTTCAAATTCTTCGTGAACATAATGACTTACTAAAAAGGGAAGTAGAGGACCTTAGGTATGAAGGTTACCAACCTAGAAAAGGACAAAAACCTCCTAAGGCCAAGTTAGAATAAAAAAATAAAGGACTTTAGGAGACTTCAGGAAGACTATAGTAATAAATGCAAAAATTATGAGTACATAAAGAAACAGAACGATGAACTAGTGGCTGAAATTGAATCCTTAAATATGATGTATCGAGTGAGGTAGTCGCCAATATGATAGACCACTACATGCAATTTAAACGAAATCAGTCAAAGGGTCTAGGGTATAATCAAGTGCTTCCTCCTTTCAATCATTCATATCAGCTTCAACCCTTGTCCAAAGAAGAGATTGCCAATGAACCATTCATGGTTTATGGCAAGCCATCTGGTTTTGTTTCAGGAGGATTTATTAATGTTGAAAGTACTAACATTTCTACTTCTCCTGCAGATCAATCCTTGAATCAGTCAAAGCACGAAGTTGAAGGATCTGTTTCTAAAAATAAAACTGAGTCTGAACCTGAAGTTTTAGTTTTAAATAAAGACAATAATTTTTCTGATGTTGCAAGTGAAAATGTTTTTTGTGATGTTTCTACATCTTCTGATACTGTTTTGAATGGTTTTAAAGTGTCTGATACTTTATTGAATAATGTGGTTGGCAATTCTAATGTTTGTGATGATAATATTGAAAAACCACCAGTTTCACAAGCTTCTCCATCTAATGTACCCTCACTTGTCTCACAGCCTAGTTCTTGTTCTTGTTCTTGTTCATGTGAGAGAAGCAAGGGTGTTAGTATGGAAAACAAATCTAATCAATGTAGCACAAGGTATAACAATAATAAACATATTTGTTTTAATTGTGGTATTGGTGGTCATATAGTTAGGAATTGTCCTAATCGTATGTTTGTACATTTTGAGTCACCAAGAGGAGAGAACGAATTCAGAGGAATGTATTTAACTAGAAAGTCCTCTAGAAATCGTTCTCGGAATGATGATTGGAAGGATGATCGTGGACAAAGATTGACTTCAAGCTAGCACCAAACCAAGGGGGAGATTGAAGGGTCTAATTAGTGGTTTGATCTACGCTTTCTATGTAATAGGTTCTTTTGAGTCAATTGATAGCTTTTAGTAGATTATGTGTAGTTTACGGCTCGACAATGAGTTTACGGTCGTAAGCCTGTTTACGGCCGTAAACCCAATGCCGGCCAGGTCCAATATAAATAGAGGTGTGCTAGGTCTTTTGTCAGTTGTTGATGCTTCAGAGTTCACGGCTGCTGTAACCACAAGTTGTACCAGACATTATTCCTAATAGAAAAGCGTGTGCAAGCTTGTTCATTCTCAATTCTACTTGTTCTTTATTGTTAATTGATTGTGTTTGCTAATTGATCACTAGTAAGATCCGTTTCAATTCTACTTGTTCTTTATTGTGAGTCCCTAATCTACTTGTGTATCAATCAGATCCGTTTGATGGTGCGGAATCCCAATCAAACGGATGATGTCAGATCAAATAGAAGAGAAGGAGAAGAATAATATGATGAATCTTGAATGTATTGATGATATGATTCAAGTTCCTTTACATGAGATTCACACACACTTGTTCTTCTCTCGACCGTACAATCTCTTCTGTTCATCAATCTACTCCTCAACCCTAACACCTATATATATATATATATATATATATATATATATATATATATATATATATATATATATATATATACTAGGGAATATGGGCCTGGTGAACATGGGTCGTAAATGGATTTACGACCGTAAACACAACCATAAACACGTATACGGCCGTAAACACTAAGCAGTTTACGGTGCAAGAAACAAAAATACATTTTTCTAAAAAAGTAAAGTATAAACCATATTTTTGACACAACAATCTCCCCCTTGGTTTATAACTTTATTTTCTAAATTAACCCAACAAGCCCCCCTAAAAAGTAGCTGGCTATTCTTGTTAATCTTCATTGAGAGCTTAGCTTCAGAATTTATCTTCAAATTCTTCACAACTACAGAAAGAACTTGATGAATCTTCAATGAATGACTTCATCTTGAGCACCTGAGCTTTTCTTCAGAGTTTGGAATCGAACACACATTGAGTGTGGAGGCTTCATGTACTGATTCTTGAAAGATAGCGCTTTCAGCTTGAGAATCTTCAGACAGAGCTTCAGTGAGATCTAATCTTTTGGATCACTTTAGCAGGTTTAAGATAGCAACAGACTGATTGAGGAGGCTTCAATGCAATCTGTCACATAATCTTCAATTTCTGCTTCACCTTGCTTCTAGGGTTGAAAGATTGAATGTCGAAAGAATAATCTTCATTTGCTGCTCCTTCGAATGAGAATTCTTCGATGATCACGGATGAAGCCTTGGCTCAGAAAATCTTCGATACAGACTCCATGAGTTTCATCTACCCCTAGATTCACTTTTCAAGACAAAACAAAACTAAAAGAAAACTTAGCACACAAAATAAAACAGAAACAAAAATATTTTTGGATTTTTTTTAATTAAAACAGAAACAAAAATATTTTTGGATTTTTGATATTTTCTAAACAAAAAGTAAAACATAAATAATACTATTTTTTATTTTGATTTTTTTTAATTCTCCCCCTAAATTTGTGCATAGAGGAAAACTATGAACAAATTTAACAAAAACAAAAATATTTGGGATCAAAGTTGTTAGACAACTTTAGTCTACTTATCGGTACCTTTATCTTCATGTCTATGTCTGATCGATCGTCGGTATTGTGGTCCACTTAAACACGAAAAATTTGTGACAATTTTGAATAGACTAATAATGACAAGACATTTTGATCCTATATTCTTAGATACATTTCCTAGGGACCATTTAGCTGACGACGACTAGGGATATTGTTGTCCACCTAAATTGAGCAGCGAGATCGACAGACAATCTGTATGTGTTCAATTTTAATTGTACCAGAACATGTTTCCCGTTTCCTGATATGCTCCAGTAATCAAGAATTTCTAGACTACTCCTTACACCGGGTGAGCAGAAAATTATTAAGAGAGAAGATAGATTTAGAATGCATATGTTATACACCCAGGTTGGATCTCTTCCAATCACGCAGAGGATGTAACCTATGACTAACTGAAGTTTTAGAGGGATTGAGAAAAAGAATGATGCATATACTGTGTACCAGGTCGGATTTTGAGTCACGCAAAGGAGACAATATATGGCTAATAGATAGAAAGAATTGCATAGAGAGAAGATGCAGAGAGACAGAATTGCATATGTCACAATCCAGGTCGGATCTCTCGATCACGTAGAGGAGGAAACATATGGCTAACGGACAGAAAGAAGGAAAATAACTTTCTACAGACCTAATTTATCGGAATTCCCCAATCACCCCATCAATACCAGAATTAAGGACAAAATCTGCACATCAAGGAAAAGTGAATCCACAGTTCTAGATACGAGTTCTTTTAGTGTGACCGGTAGATTCCCATGTATATCTCCCTGCTCAACCTATCCGAGCATCGTATTGTCAGGCTAAACGGATCTAACTAATTCAATATTTGTCAAGTCCTTGAATTCCTTAAGTTCAAATCTTCCTAGTCAAGTCCATTTAGAATCTTTCATGCCTACCGACGCATCGAGCACAGAGCGTAGACAATTCAATTCTGGTACGTTACGCAGATTTAGATTGCCCGTTATCACTTGATAATATCACTTCCTAATAATAACTACTAACGAAAAACTATAAGAAGTTGAAAAATTATCTTTGAAACGAATCAGAGTAAGATAAACTCAGGAGTATAGAGAAGAAAACTCAAATCGTAATTCACCGATTGAATTTGCATCCAAAATGTCTGAGAACAGCATGCATAATCTCATAGCAGATCCGAAAATTCTTCATGTCATTAAGCACTAACCCCATTTGTGATCTCTTCCTTTCCTCCTTTCCCGCAAAAGGACACATACTCTCAAACAAAGGTCTGAATGTTATACAGTTGAGAGATGTCCCCTATCATGTGTCAGGAATAGCCACTACCAACAAACCGAAGTCTGATGATATGTCTCCGTAGCTGCTCCGACACAGAGCGGGATTAGTTGGTCTTTGGAACCCAATCCCTTTTGAAACTGGGTCGACCTTTTTCATCCTTGCAGGATACTCTCTCCCACAACATATCCTGCTCATCACAAACAAAAAATGTAGAAATATTAGAAGCATTAGTTGATTTTGGAGACTGAGCCTTCGGAACCCATTTGTAGTTGGGTTTAACCCATTCCTTTTTCGATCTGATGGGTGGCTCAGTACTTGCTTTTGAACTTGATGTCGTCCGTTGAGATGACTTTGACCTAACCGGTCTTTGTTTCACTGGAGCATCTCTTGGATTGGGCTTCTTGGCTGACATTTCCTTCTTGCCCTTGGGATTCAGATTCTTGGCCTTGTGGGTTTGATTCTTGGCCTTCTGCGCATTCCAGTCACCATTGTTTGAACGTGACCTTGAGGGTTTTCTTTTGAAGTATCTCCCACTTGGCACATTTTGCCATCCTTGTGCGTAGTAGGGAATGTATGCGCGATTTGGAAAATTTTTGGCAATGTTTCCAGGTGTTCCATAGTGAAAACATGTATTTTTCTTCACTGGGAAGTGATCTCTTCCTTCCCCTGGTGGCATATCCATGCCTTGTCTCTTATTGTTTCCACAAGCACAATTATAACAGGCACTCTATTTCACTGGAATTGATGGCCTGTATTTCTCAACGGCAGGTTTATTAGGAGTAACAGAATTCGAAGCAACAGATTCTGAGTTCAGGGAGTCATTGGTTTGTTCAGTAGTGTTCTCCTTATTCTCATCATCTGCTACTTTACCTGCACATGAAGTAGAAACATTAGAATTTTCAACCTGAATACCTCCTGACACAAATCCAGCTGGTTTGCCATATTGAAGATGTGCCTCCCTGTCAATTTCTTCCTGTGTCATAGGGATGGATGTGTAGTTATGATTGAAAGGTGGAGGAACACTATCATACCCTAGACCTTTTTGCTGGTTATTTTTAAATTTCAGACAATGGTCTATCATGTTTGCAACTACTTCTCTTGACACATCAATTTTTCTAAAATCAAAATCTGTAGTTTCAAAATTTCCTTTTAATTTGTGAAGCTCAGTAATTAACTCAGCATTTTGTCTCTTGATATAGACATAATTTTCACATCTATTACTATAGTCCTCCTGAAGTTTTCTAAAGTCCTTTATTTTAGTTTCTAACTGGTCCTTAAGGGGTTTCTGTCCTTTCCTGAGTTGATATCCTTCATATCTCAGGTCCTCAACTTCTCTTTTTAATAAATCAATTTGTTCATGAAGAAGTTTAATCGTAGCTTCACATGATTGAGAGCATGAAACTTCATTGACCGAGATGTTTGCAGAACTCATTGTATTTCCACACTTCAAAGCGTCAAGTTCTTCAATTACAGCAGCAAGACTAAGATGACTGAGATCTTTTGTCTTCTTGATGATAGCCACTTTCATATCCCACGATTTGGGAAGTGAATTCAGTAGCTTTTTGTTTATCTCAAACTTAGACAAGAAGATCTCAACTATATTCATCTCAGTAGTAAGTGTAGTAAATCGCTACAATTGAGTTTCGAGGGTTTCTCCAGGGATATAATCGAAAATGTTGAAATTTTGTCTTAACATATCCAGACGACTCTCTTTCATGTTTTCAACTCCCTCATAGACCTTAAAAGCCATTAAAAAGCACAACTAGAAGCCAAAATCAAACTTAAAAGTCAAACCTTTTGATTATAAACCTCAAAAGTCAAATTTAAAAAGTTCAACTCAAAAGTCAAACTTGAAAAGTCAAACTTAAAAGTCAAACCGAAAAGCTAAATTTGAAAATATAAAAGTTAAACGAAAAAGTCATAGTTTAAAGTCAAAGGTCAAACTTGAAAGTCCAAGTCAAAATTTAAGGTCAAAAGTTAAAAAAAATAAAAGTCAAAAATCAAAATATAATTTTTTTTATTATAATTATTATTTTATATATATATATATATATATATATATATATATATATATATATATAATTTTGGATGAAAAGGAATTTAAAAAAAAAAAAAGAAATTGAATTTTGGTTTAAAAGTGTCAAATTTTGAAAGTTGAAACCGAGATTAACGGGTTATGAACTAAATTTCGAAAGATTGTAACAAGGGATCAGGTGGCCGAGTTGGATAAGGCGCTTTTTTTATGACCCTGAGGTCCCGAGTTCAAACCTCGGCACCTCCAAATCCGCCTCCTATTTTTTTAAATGCGAAGCAAGGATGAGCGAGGCTGTTGCTTGTGAGGCCGGAAACACTACTGGGCCGCAAACTCGGACCGCAAGCCCCGGGGCCGTAAACCTCGGACCGTAAACTCCGGACCATGAACCTCGGGCCGTGTACTCTGAAACCCTAGCCGCCGGCCGCAAACTCCGCCACCCCCTCGCAGGTTTCGACAAAAAAACAGTGATTTTTGCCCTTTTTTTGCTCCAAAACTCAATTCAGAGATCTATCCAAAAACGCAAAAATCTTTCGAAAAGAAGATCAAATAATGCTCCAGATCTGACAAAGTTGACTGATGTAATCCAAGCTCTGATACCAATTGTAAGGTCCTGAAACGGATCTTACCAGTGATCAATTAGCAAACGCAATCAATTAACAATAAAGAACAAGTAGAAATTAGAATGAACAAGCTTGAACACGCTTTTCTATTAGGAATAACGTCTGGTACAACTTGTGGTTACAACAGCCGTGAACTCTGAGGCATCAACAACTGACAAAATACCTAGCACACCTCTAATTATATTGGATCTAGGCCGTCCTTGGGTTTACGGTCGTAAACAAGCTTACAGCCGTAAACTCATTGTCAAGCCGTAAACTACACACAATCTACCAAAATCTATCAATTGACTCAAAAGAACCTATTACATAGAAAGCCTAGACCAAACCACTAATTAGACCCTTCAGGCAGATAGTGCTAGAGTGTTGTAATTCTGTGGGTGTAGCCGTGGCATTCACAAGGTTGGCAGATGATGCTAGAGTGTTGTAAGTTTGCGGGTGTAGCCATAACATTCACAAGGTTGGGAGATAATGCTAGAGTGTTGTAAGGCTGCGGGTGTAGCCGTAGCATTCACTAGGTTGGTAGATATCATGGGAGTGTTGTTAGATCGTGGAAGGAACAGTAGTACCCACTAGTTCGGGTGCATCAGTTAGGGCGTGGAAAATCCACAGATTGGTTTACGGATTTCCCCAGATGATTTAGACCTGGTTGAGCCAGTGATAAGACCATAGGAACACCACTACAGTCATGGGATCAAGGAAGCGATGGACCGTTTACGATCGTTTGTGATATAAGGCCACCCTTGGTCATGTAGAAATCACTTTTAGCCTTGGATTTGGTAACGTCAGGATTTGACGTATGGACCCAATTAGTTGGATTAGGGGGTCGTTAGAGCCATAGTGTCAAGATAATTGATGACAACTATTGACAGACGAGGAATTCGTTCGAAAGACGTATAGGACGACTATGTGGGAGTCTTTTGGCTCCACAACTGAGACGGAACCCGGTATTTTAGATGACTGGCAAAAAAATTGAGACTAGGGACGTCTCGGTGGATTTTGGAAAGTAGCCAGGAGGCAGCATATTGCTTCAGGTGGTTCACTGTTTCAGGCAGTTCTGTGTTTCGGGCAGTTTTGGTGTCTTGGACAGCATTAGTGTTTTAGTTTTGCAAGTATGGATGGAGTAACTAGTTGATTTGGAAGTGATAAGTCACTCGCAGTGGGGTTAAATAATCTCAGAGTAGTTGATATGACCATGTTGTGCAGCTGTCGTTTGAGTCTAACCGTTGCAGGGATGAATGTGTTACTCGAAGGATTATCTGAGCCTTCTGTCAAGTATGAGTGTTCAGTAGCGGTATATGGTCGGTGATGGTACTCCGTCCGGGATAGAAATGTGATCATGGGTTGAAAGAAATTTTTGTGGTGAGGGACTGTATGAGGATGGTTTGGTGGCAGATCTGACATGGAGTCAGGCCATTGTATAGATGTAAAATTGTAAAAGTCTAATATAGTGTTTTGTATAGTTTCACATTTTATGTTATTTTACTAAGTCATCTTTGTGCGAAGTGAAAGGTCTAGACTTAGTATATTTTTTGTACACTCATGTTCCCTATAAATAGGGACTGAGGTTAGAAGTTGAAGATAGATTTTTTTTTTTCGAAACAAATATCTCTTTTCTGCTTATGTTGTAATCAGTCTTTATCAATATGAGATCTGATTAATATTTACTCTTCGTGTTCTAAATCTTCATTTTACACAAATCAAACTTTGCTTTCTAAAATCTTGATAACAATTCTCTTCAATTGGTATCAGAGCAGGATTCAAACTGCTTCGATCTGATTTTCGTGTTAGAATCATTTGCTTTTTGAGTTGCAACTTTACTCAAAATTTTCCGCGCATTTTGGTTTTGAAAATAACATTTGATCTTCAGATTTGAATTGATTCTGTCTTTGAATTGTTAAGTCGAGTAATCGATTAGTGATTTGTGATCAATTCAATTGATCAAATTCTCTATTTCATCAAGTTTTTCAAGCTTTCTAAAAATTTCTATGTTCATCAATGGCGAACTTCAACATGAATACAATGACTTCCTTCTCTCACTTGCTTGGTTCTTCAACCAAAATTCCGATGTTAATTCCAGAATACTATGATCAGTGGGCTGATAGAATGGAAGATTACTTAAATGGAATTGATGAAGAACTTAGGAATTGTATCGATGGAACAGTGCAAGCTCCTGTTAATGTTCAACAAATTGGTTCATCTACCACATCTACTGAAGTTGCTGATCAAGAAAAATGGTTGAAGAATAATGAAAAGAGGTGCATGAGGGAACTAAGAGGTGCTCTACCTCCTATGGTTTACAATTACATCCGTAGTTGTAAAACAGCCAAGGAGATCTGGAACACTCTAAAAGAGAAGTATCAAGGTAGCGAAAAGACGAAGATCAACTCTGTGAAGCAATGTCTACTTGAACTAAAGGAATTCAAACAAAAGGATGCAGAAACTCTTGAAAATTACTATGATCGTCTGAATGAGCTTATGTTTCGCTGCAGTAAGTATGGAATCACTAGGTCTCTCATGGAGTTCAATTTAACTTTCATTATAGGTCTTCGCAAGGAATGTCGAAGTGTGAACATGATGATTAAGAATCAACAGAGTTTTGATACAACTAAATTGAATGATCTCTACAATCAATTGAAAACACATGAATGTGAAGTTTCAGAAATGTATGAAGAATCAAAACAAAGTATTAGAGGTCCTTTGGCTCTTGGTTCAAAGGTATCAGAAACTGATGTTAATGAAAAAGATGGTTCAGATGATGAAGGATTTTTTATGAACTCTGATGATGAAGCTGTGGCATTCTATTCAAACAACAGAGTTAAGAAGTTTTTCAAAAAGCCTTTTAATCCAAAAGGAAAGGCTAGTGATGTGAAGAATGCAGTCACAAGAACTGGAGGGGAGGAGAGGAAGAAATTGGTGAAAGCTGATGAGAAACAAAAAATGCGAAAGAAGTGAAGAAGCTGAAAGGTGATTCAGGAATTTACTGTCACTACTGCAATGGTGCGAATCATTTTGCAGCTGATTGCATGTTGCGATAGAAAGAAGTGAAGAAGGAAAAAGTTAAAGATGAAGCATACTACTCTGAAAAGATTTAAGAGATACGTGCTAAGATCAAAGGAGTCTCTTTGGTTGCGAAAGGTGAAACTGATAATGAAGAAAGTGGTACGTATCAGATTTGGTCTTCAGGATCTGATGACGAGGAAATGAGGCATCCCACACATGGAGCAATGTTCGCAAGTTTTGAAGATTGCGAAGAGGAAATTTCAGGAAGGTGCTTCGTATCCAAATCCACGGACAAATCACCCATGACAACCAAGGTACGTGCAATACTTGAATCTTTTAATATTCCTTTATCTGCTTATGATGCTGAAATTGTTTCATTTGATGAAACTGTGGCTTATTTTGATTCTGTTATTGTGTCTGCTAGTACTGAAGCACAAAAATTAAATATGCAACTAGGTGAGACACAAAGAGAATTAGAAATAAAGAGGAGCAGAGTAGAAAAATTTGAAATGCAGATCAAAAATATAGATTGTGATAGGAATAATATTACAAATGATGTTAGGTTGTTGCTAGCACAAAGGAACATATATTGTAATTCTGCCAAACGGCTATATGCAAAATTAACTGCTTTACATCATTCTTCTGACATTAGCAAAGAACAACATAGGAAACTGTTACCTTTTCTTGAATATGAATGTGAAAAAGTTGATGTTGTTTCTTATGATTGTGAAAGTACAATTGCTCAATTTGACAAATACCTGATGATAGATATACATATGGTATTGTCAAAATTGATGAATTTCTGAATGCTGATGAGTTAGTTAACGTTGTCAATGAAAGTTTGACAAAGAGTGAACAAGTGAAAATCTTAAAGAAAACAGAAAATTCAACTCTTGCCTCACAATTCAGTTATGCTGATATTGATGAAAATTCAGATAATGTGAGTGAAATCAGTGAGATAGAAGAGGAAGAAGAGGTAGATTGTTCTCAATTGTTAATAGTTAATATCACATCTAAGATTAAAGGTAAAGAAATTATTGTTGATTCGATAGTAGAGGATGAAATTGATAAACCTTTAACTTCACAACATTGTAAGTTTGATAATGTGGAAGTTGAAAGCTGGAAATCTGATGATAATGAAGAAAACAGAGAAGAAAAGAAAGATTCAAATGAAACATCTCAACGAGTTGTGGTTGATCAAGTGTTTGAAAATACAAAAGAATTTGACAAAATTTTAAATGACAAACGCGCACATTATTTGGAAACCAACACAGTGGTATATCCAAATTTTGTATGTACTGATAAAACCATTTTTCCAAATCAAGTTTTTGTCACTACTGGAAATGCTGAGAAAGTTCATCCTGAATTCAACAAAATGATTGAAAAAGATAATCTAAAGTCAACCACAGAAGGTTTTTTCGCAAATCAAAACACAGAAGAAAACAATTTAACTCAAAATTCTTATGTGTTTCAAAAACAAAAATCATTACAAAAATGGGTAGTTAAAGGTGACAAACCAAACAAAATTTTTGAAAAAGTTGAAAAATCAAAGGCTGAAGTGAAATTAAATTCTCATGAATTCAAATTGATGGTTGGAAATTATTCAATAGAAAATAATGTTTAAAAAAGAAAAGCAAGAAAAGCAGTTTTCTGGCAAGTTGTGTCAAATGACAAACCAAGAGATGAAAAAGAACAAATTTCAAAAACAAAATCATCTAAATTTCAGAGCTATAATAAACAAACAAATTTTGTTGATAAAAGTCCATATGTTCGCAAATATGACAACAATCGAAAATTTAAGAATTCGCAAAAATTTGCAAATAATCAAAAGTTTCAAAATGTTGGCAAATTCACGAAAACTTCATCAAGTTTGACAGATTCAACTCAAGCAAAAATAAAATTTTCACCAAAACAACCAAATTTTCCAAATCCTTCAGTTTCAAAACAGACCAGAGTTTCATATACAAAAGGAAAATCTGATGTAAGTACAATCAATCGATGGTTTGAAGGGAAAGGAAGAAAATATCAAAGTGGGAAGTTTTCAGAGCAACAAATCAAGAATGCATCTGACAAGTTTGCAAATAACTCTTCCACTGCTAGTTCATCAACTCATCATTCGCAAGTTTCAGTTCAAAAATGGAAACCAGTTATCAAAAATATGTATGTTGTGAAGGATAAGATTACAATCAATGGAAATCCAAAACTATTGAATGACTATATCTCAATATCTAGATCTGATGATGTTGATATAATGAATTCTGTCACAAACAAAGTGAAAACATGGTTTTTTAAATTCAAAGAATTTGTTTCATTCTACTAATGATGGACCCAACAAGTCTTGGGTTCCTAAATTCTTTCAATAAATGCAGGTGATGTGTGACGAGCAATATGATACGAAATGGTATATTGATAGTGGTTGCTCTCGTCATATGACTGGAAGAAAGGAAAACTTGCGAGATTACAGAAGCTTGGAAAATGCAGGAGTAGTCAAATTTGGAAATAATCACAAGTGTCAAGTGAAAGGCTATGGGAAAGTCACAAATGGAAAATTCACTGTGAACAGAGTTGCTTATGTTGAAGGACTTCAACATAATTTGATAAGCGTGTCACAACTTGTTGTTGGTAATGGAAATCAAGTTGTATTTAATGAAGAAGGAAGTATCATTTCAAATGCGAAGTCAAATGAAATACTTCTCAAACCCAAAAGATATGGTGATATGTTTACACTGGACATCAAACCAAGTGTGGGAAAACCTGGTGTGTGTTTACTATCAAAAGCATCTAATGATCTCAGCTGGCTTTGGCATAGAAGATTGTCACACTTGAACTTTCGAAATATTAATAAACTTGTCATTGAAGATTTAGTTCGAGGGTTACCAGTACTAAAATTTGACAATGATTCTTTGTGTGCAGCTTGCGAACAAGGAAAACAACATCGAAATGGTCATCCGATTGTGATAGATTCAAAAATCGTAGAACCATTGGAACTTCTTCACATTGACTTATGTGGACCATCGATTGTTGCAACAATCAATAAAAAGCGGTATATTTTAGTTGTTGTAGATGATTTCTCTCGATTTACATGGGTGTTTTTTCTCAGGTTGAAATCTGAAGTTGCTCAGACGATGATTGATTTTATCAAAAAGATTGAACTTAGTCTGAAGAAGAATGTACGAAAAATTAAAAGTGATAATGGTTCTGAGTTTAAAAATCAAACTCTTGATATTTTTCTCACAAGCAAAGGCATTTCGCATAATTTCTCATCACCATATACTCCACAACAAAATGGTGTTGTTGAAAGAAGAAATCGATCTCTATGCGAAGCAGCCAGAACCATGTTAACATATGCGAATCTACCTCAATATCTTTGGGCAGAAGCAATGTCCACTGCATGTTTTACTCAGAATCGATCATTCATTCATCGAAGATTCAATGTTACTCCATATGAAATAATCAGTAATCGGAAACCTAATGTAAAATTCTTTCATGTTTTTGGTTGCAGGTGCTTTATCATGAATCTCAAAGATAATTTGTCCAAGTTCCAAGCTAAAGTTGATGAAGGCATATTCTTAGGATATTCACTGAATTCGGTTGAATACAGAGTGCTTAATAAAAGAACTAGAAAAGTTGAAGAAACTTTCAATTTAACGTTTGATGATTACTATCTTAAACAAATGGATAGTAAATTTGAAAATAAATCAATACTTGTGGATTCAAATTCTCAAATTGATAATTCTGAAATCAATGATTTTGATTATGACTTAATTTTCGGAATTCCTGACAGGGCAATTAACGCAGAAAATAATGCTCCTGATAATCAAACATCAGAATCCTCAAAACATATTGATGATTCAACAATAACTACAACATCGATAACTTGTGAAAGTACGCCTGATATTCGTATGGAGGAGGAACATACGAGTATTCATGAAGATAGTCAGCCAACTTTCGAGGGGGAGAATGAAATTATGAATCATCAAGTTGAGGGGGAGCATTCGCAGAATCAACAGGAACATCATTTTGAGGGGGAGCATCAAGATGAAGATCATGTTAAGGGGGAGCATGATGAAACAGAGACAATTAATCTTGATGAAAATGATGAGTTTCATGAACTAAATGATAACTTTTTTGTTGCAGGATCTGAAAATGAAGATATGTATGAAGATGCACCATTAGAATTTGATCCTAATTTTCCACCACTTGAGAAATGGACAAGAAATCATCCAAAAGAACAGGTAATTGGTAATCCACAAGACGGTGTGTTGACTAGAGCTCAAATTCGTGCGAAAAATGAGGTACTTAATGCGAACCAAGAACTATGTATGTTTAATGCTTTTATTTCGAAAATTGAGCCAAAGACAGTAAAGGATGCTATGGAACACTCAGATTGGGTTGTTGCTATGCAATCTGAACTGGCTGAATTTGAACGAAACAAGGTTTGGAGATTAGTATCTAAACCTTCTGATGTTTCAATTGTCGGATTAAAATGGATTTTTAAAAACAAAACCGACAAAGATGGCAATATTATTCGAAATAAAGCTAGACTAGTGGTTAAAGGTTATTCGCAACAAGAAGGGATAGACTATGAAGAAACATTTGCACCTGTTGCAAGACTTGAAGTAGTTCGCATATTTTTAGCCTATGCAGCTCACAAAGACTTTGATGTTTATCAAATGGATGTTAAATGTGCATTCTTAAATGGAGAACTAGAAGAAACAGTGTATGTTGAACAACCACCAGGATTTATAAGCAATGAACATCCTAATCATGTTTACATCCTAGATAAGGTTGTATATGGATTAAAACAAGCACCAAGAGCCTGGTACGCAACACTTACAAATTTCTTGAAACAATCTAAATTTAAACAAGGATCAGTTGACCCCACATTATTTCGCAAAAAGTTGGGTGTCATCTACTGCTTGTTCAAATTTATGTTGATGATATTATCTTTCGCTCAACTGATCCAGCATTGTCAATTGAATTTGAAAATCTAATGAAAAGTCAGTTTGAAATGAGCATGATGGGAAAATCTAATAATTTTCTTGGCTTAAACATAAGACAGAACAGGGATGGAATCTTAATCAATCAAGAAAAATATACGAAGAACTTGCTTGAAAAGTTTGGAATGTCTAATAGCACAAAACTCAGAGTACCAATGGCAGTAGGAACAAGACTAACTCCTTCGTTAGATGCTCCTGCTGTTGATTTAACACTTTATCGAAGCATGATAGGGTCTTTATTGTACTTAACTGCAAGTAGACCTGATATTATATTTTCGGTTTGTAATTGTGCTAGATATCAAGCTAATCCCAGAGAACCTCATTTGACTGCAGTGAAAAATATTTTTCACTATCTTAAGGGAACAGTTTCTTTAGGACTTTGGTATCCTACAAAAACGGGGTTTTTCATTCAAGCTTTTTCAGATTCTGATCTAGGAGAATGTACCTTAGATAGGAAAAGTACGAGTGGTGGATGTCAACTATTTGATGGGAAGTTGGTGAGTTGGCAATCAAAGAAACAAACTTGTGTGGCTATATGAACCGCTGAGGCAGAATACATTATTGCTGCTACTTGCACTTCGCAAATTATTTGGATTCAGAGTCAACTTCGTGACTATGCAATAAACATGAAAAAGATTCCTTTGTATTGTGATTCGCAAAGTGCAATTCACATTTGTCATAATCCAGTACAACATTCAAAGACAAAACACATTGCTCTTCGATATCATTTTATCAAAGATCATGTGGAAGATGGGAATATTGAAATTCATTTTGTTAAAACAACTGAACAACTTGCTGATATTTTTACAAAACCTCTTGATGAAAAATCATTTGTTAGAATTTTAGCAGGTTTGGGGATGATTAATGCGAATTCAATTTCAAAAACACATGACTAAAAGTCTTGTTCAGCAGTTATGAGTCAATTTGTTCAGATGTTACTGTTCAATCAGAGGCTTCGCATCCACATCTTTTCGCATCTGAGATCATAACAACTAAGGTAAGGTTTATGACTAATTTTGATTTTTTTTTAACTTTTGAAAAATCAAAAATCCAAAAAGATTTTATTTTGTTATGTTCTTAATTTTGAAAAATCAAAAATCCAAAAAGATTTTATTTTGTTATGTTTTTAATTTTGAAAAATTAAAAATCCAAAAAGATTTTATTTTGTTATTTTTTTTATTTTGAAAAAATTAAAAATCCAAAAAGATTTTATTTTGTTATGTTTTTAATTTTGAAAAATTCAAAAATCACAAAAATATTTTTGTTTTCTTTGTTCTTTAAACTTTGTGTGCTGAGAATTTAATACAGGGCTAAAATGCGAAGATGTTATACTTATGTGTTTCTACGGGAAGGTATCAAATTTCTTTTAAAAAAAATAATAAAATAAATAAATAAATAAATAAATAAATAGTTAGGATGTCCCTAGAAGCAAGCTGTTGTATGTAGACCAAAAGCCTCAACAAGACTCTATGTGTGAAAAGAAAGCCTTAATGGAATTATCACATGAAAATTTCTTCCCAAAAAGGCTTATATTCGCATAAGTCAAAAGAGCTACCTTACTCTTCTCAAATGAGTTAAGAGTTTTCTGTTTTGTCCATTATAACAGAGGTATATTTCGATTCTTATCCAATCTTTTTATACCAAACAATTTTTATAATCCAAATTATTGAAGAGATTTGTCCTTGAGGTCTTTGATCAAACCAATCAAAACCTAGACAAATCACAAGTCTGTGTTTATGATCTAACATCATGAGTCCGTGATGGAAGTGAAACCCAACAATCATAAACCCTAAGGAATTGACGGGGAACTTTGTTCTAGATTTTTACGAAACCTTTGTTTCTGTATCAAAAATTTCGAAACTTCAAATCATATTCAATTCGCATGTGTGGTCTTGATCAAATATTCACAACCAACAATGTTTGTTACCCAACAAGCTCCAGAACAAATTTTTTTTTGAATATGATTTTTGTGTAAGTTTTATTCGCAAATCCTAGTCATGATAAATATTTTCACAAGCCAACTTGTCACTGACTACACTGGTCAAACAAGTAATTTCATTTACAATTTCTCACCTTATGTTAAGGCTGATATGTAATGAAATTTATAACCAATCCAAAAATGTCTTTCAAAAGAAGCCCTTCGATACTTCTCTACAAGTATTCGATTGTAATTCACGGGAAACTACACAAGCTGTTGATTATCTCTCTTGATGATTAACGAAGCAACCTTTGCCTGGGGTTTAACTGCATTCATGTCAAATTAAATTTTTGACATCACAAAATTCCAAATTTTTTGTTTCTCATCTTATTCTGTTGACACAATGCACACACGAAATCCTTGAGGTTCTGAGTACAACCAACTCAGACTGATGATTTCGCAAATCTGGCATATGACTTCACTTTATATCCCAAAAGTGAAAGAGCCTTGACTCCATGCGAAGGGTTTTAAACGGTTCAGATTCTATAACGGGAAACTTGACAGGCTGTGTACTCCAGATAATTGGTATTCTATCCGGTTTTCAAGGAGATGTGACAGTTTCGCAAAATAATGTTCCTATTCTTGAAGCCCATAACGAAGAAACAAAGGAGAAGTTTTACTTCTGAGTTCTTGTCTCTAAAGATTAATACTTTAGAACAAGCAATTCAGAAAGCTCTTGCTCCACTCGCCAATTTTACTTCTTTACTACCAAAGGGTGCCCCACCTGCTTTCACAGGGGTGCAAGGGGGAGAGAAAAGTTTAAGTAAAGAAGAGGATGCGAAGACAGTTGGAAAAGTTATATCTACTCAGCTTATAACTACTCTTCCTATACTTACGAAGCCAATTTCCTCAACCATAATAACCACAAAAACGTTTGCCAAAGGAATCGTTATTGGTGAAGAAGAAGGAGGTTCAAGTTCAAAACCTCAAACAGATATGGTGGGAAAAGGAAAAGGGATTTTGTACGAAAAATCAAAGGAGGAAAAGAAAGCTGAAGCTGAAGCAGAGGTGGAAAGGATGAGGCAAGTACAAAGTATCATGAGGCAAAGGGCAAGTGATCCTCGCACGATGAACAAAGGAGATCCTGCGAAGCTTTACTCTACGAAACTATAGAGTCAAAAGTTGTGGGGAGGGAAATGTACGAATTTGAGAAGAAGCCAAAGAGAAGTTATGATATTGCGAATTCAGACAATTGTCAGCTGGATTTTCCAATAAATGAAATCCTATTCATCACTGCTCAGTACAAGATTAGTGAGAAGTTTGATAATCCTGATGATTATACTCACATGAAAATCAGATTTCATGCTGTTTTGGGGAAGAATCCAGATGAAGTTTGGTCTTTAATGAAGATTAAAAAGGTGCTGACAATCAAGAAAGACATATTGTTTGAAGATATGCTTCAAAATTTTCGTTATTTTGTTATCAGAGCAGACAACAAGCAGTATGATTTCATTGTAGCAGATTTTCCTCTGATGAACTGCAATGATTTAATTCAAGTGGCTCTAATTTTGAAGCATATGGAAGAAAATAAGCTCAAAGGCTCTGAGACTGAAGTGTTTAAAATAGGTTTCGCACATGTTAAGATATTCATCGACAATTATTTCGATTGTTTGGCTCTTACAGATGAAGAACTGGCTAATGTGTTGGGAAGAGAAGTGAACGTTCCTTGGGAAGAAACTTTATCTCAATCAGCATTATCGAAATATGTTGTTGGGGAAATATACCTGAAACCTTTCGGCATGGTGTTTTCTGGAAGAGATACAAAAGGGAAACCTAAGAAGTTCTTGTTTAAAGTCTCAGAGGTGGAAAGATATAATTCTTCGCAATATACGCACTTTATGGTTCGTATGAACAATTGCAAGAAGAACAATGAAGGAGACAAGAAAGATCTCAAGAAGGTGATCTCCTGGTATGGAGAAGTGTGAAAGACAATTCACTCAGTTGTTCAAAAGCTTATGGGATGAATAGCTTCGACTGTTTACAAAGGGGGAGATTGTAGATGTAAAATTGTAAAAGTCGAATATAGTGTTTTGTATAGTTTTGCATTTTATGTTATTTTACTAAGTCATCTTTGTGCGAAGTGAAAGGTCTAGACTTAGTAAATTTTTTGTACACTCATGTTCCCTATAAATAGGGACTGAGGTTAGAAGTTGAAGAGAGATTTTTTTTTCGTAACAAATATCTCTTTTCTGCTTATGTTGTAATCAGTCTTTATCAATATGAGATCTGATTAATATTTACTCTTCGTGTTCTAAATCTTCATTTTACACAAATCAAACTTTGCTTTCTAAAATCTCGATAACAATTCTCTTCACATTGACACTTCAACTTCGAATTTCAGGTGAAGTAGGGTTGGAATTGTGCGTTTGGTCGGTCATTCGATAAGGGCTAAGCATGGTAAACTTCAGCATGGGTGGTCTGTCAGGGAGTCAGACCAATGCATATTTCCATTTTCAGAGAGGTAGAAGTGGATTCTTTCGGAGGCTTAGGGTTTTTTTTTCGGGATGGAAGTTCGGTTTGGGTTTCAGTTGACTTGAGAAGGTTGTCTTACGCGTAGAATCATCGGTTGCATTCCTTAAATCGTTTGTTTGGATATGGTGTTAGTAAGGAGTGATTTCGAGGATGAAATCTAATTTAAGTGGGGGAGAGTTGTAACGCCCTGTTCCAAATCACTTTCCTAATTCAAGATTATGGCCTAAAGAAATGTTATAATAAGGCCTAGGGCGTTTGGAAAAGAGAGATCTAGACCCATTAGGTATGGATAATGTAATTGAGGTGATCCGGGAGTTTGGATTGTGCCTTGGAGCCAATGGGTATATCGGTGAAGTGGCAATTCGAGCTCTGTACGAATTTTGTATTTTCGTTCGGAAGGTTTTGATGTGATGATAAGTTGATATATGTATAGAGCTTCTCACCACCTTTTTGTGGATATAAAGAACGTCAAAAACAAAGTTGAAACGAAGAAGTTATGGCCGTTTGAAGTTGGAGTGGTTCGGGTGAGTGATCGTTGACTTGTTGACCAAGCTCATTTAAGACTCACAACGTGAGCATGAAGTGCTCACGACATGCGATGCACCTGATGCACCAAAACCCTTATTTTTCGGGTATTTAAAGGTATGAGATGATTAGGGTTGTTTCTCCTCAACCTCCTTCACTCCCAAGTCACTGAAAAACCCTAGATTCAAACCTCTTGAGCCCTTAAGCCATTGTTGGCGATATTGGTGTGTTATTGGTGTTTTGATTTCCTTGAAGAAGAATAAGAAGCTCTTGTGGTGGTTCCTTTTGGCGAGATAAACCCCTCCTTGTGGATTTTCTAAGCTTGAAGTCCATAAATTTGGCAACTTTATGGACCATTGACTCATTTGTTGTATTAGAGCCCTTGGATCCAGATTTTGGTGCAAGTTTTGGACTCCAAGCTTGAATCTTGATGTTTACACCCATCTTTTGACCAAACTAGTGTTTAAGTCATGCATTGGACATGCATGACTAAAAGATATGCTTTTTATGGTCCTTTAGGGTAGATATGGTATTCTGGAAAGTGCCAATCCACATCTTAAAGGATTAATAACTTAATGCTCACAGAACAGTTCTCACGATGTGAGAAGTATAGTCTCATGACGTGAGCACAGCGACTGCCCCGATATGAAACCCTGAGGCGATTGAACCGAATTGACTCGATGTGTCGACCCAAGTTGAGTTGACTCTCACGACGTGAGCCAAGGAAGGTCACGATGTGAAGACAGAATGATAAGAAAGTTGACCATTGACCTAAGGCGTTGACTTTTGACCTAAGTTGACCTTTGTCAATTATTGAGAAGGAGGGTAAGTCTAAAGGTTTCATTGCATGATTTATTAGTTGTGGAGTAGCCCGGTGCAGCTGATAGCGTGAGCAGCAGTATTTGACTTTCGATTGTAAGGTGAGTTACCTTCCAGTAGAAGTGGGTCGAAGGCACCAATGTCGGCCCAGTAGTAGCTGATTATAGTAGAGATGATTGTCTTTGTGATAATTGTATGGTATGCCACTATTTGTTATGCTTTATGTGCTAGTATGCTATGATATTATGTGATAGTAGTAGGAGGGGTGGATTAGACCCCGTACCCTGTTGAGATAAACTGGAGGGTAGGTTGGGCACCCAGATATGCCTGGTAGGGTAGGTCAGGCACCCAAATATACATGACAGTATGGTTATGATAGGTTATAATGTGGTAGTGGTAGGGGTGAAATAGACCCCATAACCGGTTGAGATAAACCAGAGGGTAGCTCGGGCACCCTTATATGCCTGGCAGGGTAGGTCGGGCATCCAGATATGTCTGACAGGGGTAGGTCAGGCACCCCAGTATGTCTTACATGGGTAGGTTGAGCACCCCAGGTATGTTCAGCAGGGTAGGTCGGGCACCCAGATATGACTGACAGTATGTTTATAATATTATATGTGGTATGATGGGGGAACTCACTAAGTTCGTGCTTATGGTTTTCAGTTTGGGTTTCATACACTTCTACTTCAAAAGGAAATGAGCCAGCATGATCGCATCGCATCACACTTTGATTTTCTGCACATGAGAACTTTGGGAGTTGTACTCTGATATTGTTCTCTTATGACATGTTTTGGATATCGGTTTTCGATTATGATATGGGATGACACTATTGATGTTTTCAGACTACTGATTTTTATAATTACGTAATTAAAAATGAAATTTTTGGTCATGAATTTTGGGATGTTACATTAAGCAGTCCATGGACCGCCTTCCTAGAAGCCTTGGACGAAATCTCTATGGGCTTCCCATAGATTTTTTCCACTCCTTCCTTAAGTAGTCCATCAACCCAAAATTACAACTATCAGTGATTTGCAATATCAGTCCTCATTTTTTTTAATTAGTTCCTTTAATCCCAAAATTAATTCCAAATTAATTTCTGACTAATAGTAATTAAATAGTATGATTTCTCAATTAATATATTATTCTTATAATATATCAATAAATCATTTATCAACCTTTTTCTCCAAAAGTCATCCTGTCAAGTTGGTATGGTGAAGGCAACCCAAAAGGACCATGCAACTATCAGATCAAGTACATACCAATTATATTTATGGGCTTAGACACCTAATCCAACAGAAACAACTTTTCTTTGTCAAACATTTTTTGTAAAAGAGTTGCGGCCAGAGGATCCCTATGTTCTTTGTTCCAATAGTTGTTGCTTTCTTGTTTCTTCATCAACTTCTTCATCCTCCAAAATGAGCTTTAACTGAAGAATATCTTCTCCCTCAGTTATCTTCTTCTTTTCGAGGTGTCTAGGAGAAATAGGAGCTTTTGGATGAGACTTTGGTGGTGACTTCGAAGGAATTTGAACATTTGGAGGAGACTTTGGTGGAGTTAGAACTTTCTTTGATGAATTTCCATCATCATCGAACAAAGTTTGAATTACTGCACCTTCACGTATCGTTTTCTCATCATCATTCTTTGGAGGGGAAGTATGTTTTTCTTCCAACTGATTTTCGTCTTCTCCCCCTTTTGTGAAAGAAAGCTCAAATTCATTCACCAACCCAGTACGAATTGCATCAAGTTTCTCAAAGACCTTGAGAAATGACTGAGTGAAATTCTTGGAAAGAAGATCGACTCCAATGTTAATCTCCGCAGTGTTAAGAAAGATGCCAATTTTTTTGGACATAATCATTAAGCTTTTGTGATTCCTCTCTAGGCCACTTAGTCAATTGTTGAACATCATTAGAGAGCTTGGTACAAACACTAGTCATGATGATACTATTGGTCTGATAGTGACGTGGATTTTGATGCAGTTGTTCAACTTCAACGCCATGTTTCTTGCCAAGGTTGGGGAAGAAGCTATCAAAAGGTTTTTTTACCAAAGTTTTGTGGTCAGATATTTTCTTGGAAAGATTATTAAGGATAGAATTGATGGAAAATTCAAAAATCTTCAAGATGCTTGAGGCGAGACTCTGCATGATTTGTAGTTTCAAAAAGAACCTTTTGAAGGGATTTTTCAAGATCTTCAAAGGTGATTGAAGGATCTACTAGAGGAATCTGATTCGAGGGTGGCTTGGCTAGCTGTTTAAGGATGAGATCCACTTTTACTTCGAGAATCTTTATGTTAGTAGAAGAATAACTTGATCCAGTTGTGGACTTGTGTTCTTGGATGGTCGATTCGTGTAATTTGATGAAGAAGTTGTTGGTTCTGTGGGTAGTTTCTGAGATGTAGCAGTATTCTGAGCAATTCGAGGCTTAACAAATATGTTATGCATGACATCGATGGATTCAGAGACATACTTATTCAAGTCATTTCCAAATGCATTAACTTTGGAGCTTAGCTTTGTTCCAGTAATAGTCTTGGAAGAAGTCGTCAAGGTAATAGAATTCAGTGGTGGTGAGTGAGGACCTTCTATAGCTTGTTTCTGGAGAAGCACTTCGGTTTAAGCTTTGATCCTTGCACTTTCATCTTCTGCCCATTTCTTTTCTTCTGCAACTTTTCTTTCGGTAGCCTCAAGTTTTTTTCTTTCTTGATCTTTTTTTCTCCATTACGTCATGAAGTGCTTTCTTCTGAAATGCATCAATTTGTTCTGCTGCTTCTTTTTCTTTCTCATTTTGTTCTTTCAACTCCTTTACTCTTCTGATTTTGGTTGCAATGGCTTTTGATCGACCTGAAAAATCAGGAGATTTCATATACTTGGAAATATTAGGATAAACTTTACCTGTCAAAATATCTTGATTAGGCTTAAACACATACACACATGCAAACCAGTTGTTCCTTGTGTAACACCTGACTTTTAATAGAATGTACACCCAAAAAAATTCACTTATTATTTATAAAAACTCATTGGTGTACACTTACGTTAACTATCCAATAAAAGTAGTTATCAAAAGTATCAGTTCAAAGAAAATTTAATATAGTGATATGAGCCAGGTATCATAATCTCTCTACTTCTATCCTTGGTTCTTAAATAAATTTAACTGCAAAATACATGTTAACAAAATGATAAGTGTAAGGTCTAGTTTAGTGTTGCGTCTTTGGGCTCGTTAGCTAGTCCAAGTTTTGTCTCCGGTATGGGCCTGTCCATCCGTGAGTTTCGTATAGGGTTTATTATATATAGATGCTTGCATGCATTCTGGAACGTAATGTTTTGATAGAGATTTTACAGCGTAAACGTTCTTATCTTTTGTAACCCTAGAATCCTCTACAACGCAAGTTCTTTATCGAGATCTGCTGAGGATTGAGTTAATCGAATCATTCGACTCTTTCAGATCCATACTTGTGTTTTTATCTTACTGTTATACTTTATTGATTTACCTGTTATAAAGATCTAATCGATCAAAGAATTTTTATTACTCATCAATTGGTATCAGAGCAGGAGGCTGTGTAATTCATACACATCTCTTCTGTGAAAGAAGTGATTAGGGTTATTCCGCATTAACTGATATTTATTGAGCCGTCACTCCATAATTGACGTATCTCTTTATTTATTCGTTTGCCCTAATATTACATATTACAAGTCTGATCTTTCAAACAGGTTAAACGATCAAGCATGGACGATTCTCAATCTAATCCTATCAACATCTCAAACAATTTTGGATCAACGATGAAGATTCCTATTCTATACACCCATGATTACAAAGTTTGGGCTCATCATTTTGAAGACTATGTCATCGGATCTGAAGATAATGGGTATCTTATTTGGGAAGCCATTGTGTCTGGACCATTTGCTCACTCAGGAACATCCAAGATCATTAAAACTCAGAAAGAATATAATGATCTGTTAAAAGATGTAAAAGACGTTGCTCAAAACGAAAAGGAGAAGTTTCAGTGCAACATCAAAGCATTGAGACTGATCCGATTTGCTCTTCAATCTGGCAAGTTTAGGTTGGTGAGTTCCTGCAGTACCGCTAAAGAAATCTGGGATAGGTTGCGAGAGCTATATTCCACAGATGAAGATTTGGAGCACTCTATTCAAACGTCGCTTTTGTCTGAGTTTGGAGAATTCAAGCAAAATTCTGATGAGACCGTCACACAGACGTTTGATCGCTTCAATCATCTTCTTAGTAAGATGATCAAAAATGATATCGAAAGGAAGCTAATTGAATAGAAGGTCACCTTTTTGAATGGCTTAAGATCTGAATGGAGAGCTGTTGTGTCTACAGTTAAAGCTCATGAGCAGTTCAAGTCATATTCATTGGCTAAACTGGTAGGGATTCTGAAATCCCAAGAAAAGATTTTGATGCAGGAAAAGAATGTGGTCTCAAGTTTGGGGTCCTAGGCACTCCTGTCCAAAAGCAAGAATGTAGTAGAAGATGAAGATCTGAACCTGGAGGACTATGATCTTACTTCAGAAGATTATGCTATGATGGTGTCCAATCCAAAAAGGTTCATCAAGAAGAGGTTTCCTACCAATAAGAACCGAAATTGGCAGGGAAGCTACAGTTCAGAAAAGGTAAGGGAGGAGCTGAAGACTGAGGAACCAAAGAAAGAGGCGAAGGTTGATGGAGATTCTGGTGTGAACTGCTACTACTGTGGAGGAAAGAACCATTATGCCAAAGATTGTGTTCTGAAGAAAATGGCAGAGAAGGATGAGGAGAAAGATGAAGAGGTTGTCTTGATGAAAAAGCTGGAAGAGATCAAGAGGAAGAAAGTTGCTACTAACCCTTCTATGAATGCTCTTATTGTACAGGGTTCGGCAAAGGATGAGGAGTTTGGTGGCGTGCAGGTGTGGTCAACCGACTCAGAAGATGATGAGGTGAGAAAGCCTTCGCATGGAAAGGCATATGTGGCAAGAGGTGGTGAAAGCTGCGGAAAGTGTTTGATGGTGACTGACGTATCTCACATGAGGGGATACAATACAGATGGTGGAAATGAGGACACCAAGGAGCGAGAGGACTTATTCTTCACAGCAAAACCTCTCAGTGTGCAAATCAATGAGCTTGATGAATTGATCAAGAAGGTACAATCTCTTTTTATCTCGTTCAAAGTTCCACAGAAATCATATGAAAAGGAATTAAATAACTTAAATTCAAGAATCTCAAATCTGGATAGTTGTTTAACTCAAACACGGGTCACCAATTCTAACCTAACTGACCAAATAAGCAGGGTGTCATCCAAGAGTGAGGAGCGAAGGATGTGGATTGAGCAGAAGGAGTCGGAGCTGATTAAGTCTAAAGATGAAAACATTTATTTACAAAGAGACAATTTGAAACTTTTAAAACAAAGAAATGTTTTTTCTTTAATTGCTAAAAGACTTTATGCTAACATTACTCAACTGCATCTAAATTGTGAAATAGGGCAGAAAATACATCGCATGATTTTACCCTTCCTTGAGTTTAAGGAGGATGAAATCGATGCTGAGGCATACAACTGTGAAAGTGTTGTATCGTCTGATGATGTAAATCCCACTTACATGTACGGTCTGGACAAAATAGAATCTTTCATAAAGTCCAAAGACCATAAGGACATGCTGAAAAATCTTTTGGATGAAAACGATAAACTGAAACTAAGGACCGAAACCATACAAAAATTTGACTCACTGAGTGCTAATTTAAGTTCAGAAAATAAAATTGATGTTGAAAACGCATCTGATCTTAATGAGGACGATGATATGAGTGAAATATCTGTAGATGATATACTCGACTGTTCTGAGTTTGTCAAGAGTGAACCCGAAAACCACAAAAATCTTATCTCTGAAAATTCTTTGGAGTTTGCTCGTTTGTCCCCAAATAAGTCCCCGATTCTTGAAGAAAAGGTTGTTGAGTACCAAAAGGTGAGAACAACACCAAATCAGGTGTATAAGGTCACAATGTAACCGAGCATCAAACAGCCGAACTCACTGCCATAGTGAATGAAGATAACGCAGATGGATGTGATGAGTTCTTCTGGTCAGCTCCTATAGATAATGTCGACGAAACAGTTGGTTTGTCAGAGCGAACGTCCTGGAAAACAAAAGGAAGATATGTACCAGAGCCGCTGAACAAGCCTAACAATTTTGACGTGCCAAGCACAAGTGGTACAAAAGAAATACCTGTAGAAGAAGTCACCTCCACAAGCGAAACCTCATCTCCGAAGAGCGAACCGGCTGTCAAGAAGTTAAAGCAAAAGGCTAATATCTACAGACAGCCGAAACAGGTGAAAAATCAAAAGCAGCAAAGAAACCTAAGATACAAAAAGAATCTCTCTGAGCGAAAGCAGTTTTGGCATTCTCAAAACAATCATTTCTCATATCATGATAGAAATTCAAAGTCAGAGAAAAAGGCTTTCGGGCCACATGAGGAACAAAACCAAAAGGTTAGGTTTGGTCCTGAGAGCAACAGCAACCGAAAGGATAGGTTCGGTCATGAAGGAACAAGCTACCGAAGGTCCAGGTTCGGTCCCTCCAATGACAAAAAACTAAAGGGTCATATCGAACCGCAAGTCAGAAGAAATTCCCATTCTAATTCTTCTAGTTCTCAATTCTCTTCTAAACCCAATTATGTTCATGCACAAAATTCTAAATCATCAACGAACCTGAAAGGAAAATCGAAGATTTCCTCTGTCCAGGAAGACCAAAAGCAGTCTAAAGCCCAAACACCAAAACCTAAAACCAAACCCACTGTCGCTAATCCTAACAAAATCAAAGTGCTTACCATTAAAAGAAAAGATGAAACAACATTAATAAAAAGAACATATCTTGTTGATGTTTCTCGTACTGTTCCTGCTCCTGTGAAAGGCTCACGTGGACCCAAGAAACTTTGGGCTCCTAAATCTGCTTAATTTGTGCAGGTTATTAGTGACGAGCAGTTCGATGAACAATGGTACATTGACAGTGGTTGCTCACGTTACATGACAGGAAGGAAGGAAGAGCTAAGGGAGTTTCGATCTCTTCAGAATGGTGGGAATGTCAAGTTCGGCAACAATTCTTATGGAACGATAAAGGGTTATGGGATAATAACCAATGGAGACTTCACAATAAGAAAGGTGGCATACGTTGAATGGCTACAGCATAATCTCATCAGTGTGTCTCAACTGGTAGGAGGCACCGGTCTCAAAGTTTCATTTGACGATGAAGGTTTAGAAATCATAGAGAAGAAATCAAAAAGGGTAATTCTCAAATCAGAACGCAAAGGCGAAATGTTTCCTCTCAATCTCAAACCGATCAAAGGAAATCCAGCTATATGTCTTTTATCCAAAGCTCATTCTGACGAAAGCTGGTTGTGGCACCGAAGGCTCTCACATCTCAACTTCAAAGACATCAACAAGCTTGTCACAGGAGGTCATGTTCGGGGTCTCCCATTGCTCAAGTTTGATCGAGAACATTTATGTGTTGTGTGTGAAATGGGGAAGCAAAGTCGTCAAAGTCACCCATCCATTATAAACACAAAAGTTGTTGAACCACTTGAGTTGCTTCACATTGACTTGTGTGGTCCATCATCTATCGAAAGCATTGGCGGTAGCAAGTATATTCTTGTTATTGTTGATGATTTCTCAAGTTTTACATGGGTGTTCTTTCTGAAGCACAAATCTGAGGCTACTCCTAAGCTAAAGATGTTTAATAAGCAGATTGAAGTGCAACTGAGAAAAGTCGTTAGCAACATCAGGAGCGACAATGGACTGGAATTCAAGAATAAAGAATTTGAAGACTTTTTGGCAGAAAAAGGAACCAGTCACAACTTCTCAGCCCCCTACACGCCTCAACAGAACGAAATTGTCGAAAGACGAAACCGATCCTTGTGTGAGGCGGCCCGAACGATGCTAAGTTTCGCTTCTCCTCCATTATATTTCTGGGCTGATGCTATTGCTGCAGCATGTTTCACACAGAATAGGTCGTATCTCAACAAGCGCTTCTCTCTTACTCCTTATGAGATCATCAATAACAGGAAGCCAAACGTAAAATTCTTCCATGTGTTCGACTCACGATGCTTCGTCTTCAACTCTAGAGAACATCGTAACAAGTTTGACGTTAAAGCTGATGAAGGAATTTTTCTGGGATATTCTCTTACTTCAAAAGCTTACCGGGTCTTAAATAAGCGCTCTAGGAAGATCGAAGAAACATATTATGTGACTTTCGATGATAACTACATCAAAAAGCTAAAAGCTACTGAAGAAGCAATTGGCGAGATTTTCACTCAAACAGGTCAAGTCACGGCCTCGATTGCTAATCTGTTCGATCAGTTTGTGGAACTATTCGATGAACCTGAGAAAGCTACTCTCTCGGAAGCCAAGGCAGCAGACAACAAAGTCGACCATCTGAAGCAAATTGTTGAAGATGCCGCCAAACGAATGGGTGAAGGAGAACAAGTTTCAAACGAACCTCCTCAGCAAGGCGCTTCAGTTGAGGGGGAGAATCCACCTTCTTCAAAACAACCGATCTCACAAGTTGAGGGGGAGAATTCAATTCCAGTTCCACCCGAAAGCTCAACTGCACCCGAAAGCTCGACAACACCCGAAAGTCCTGTAGCTCCAGAAAGTCCAGCTACGCCTGAAAGTTCATCAATCGAGGGGGAGAACTCCGATATGTTTTTTGATGACGATAGTCAATCTGAATTGGAAGAAATGGTCAATGCTGAATTGGATCCATCCTATGATCCAAATTACCCTCCTCTTGTTAAATGGACCAGAGATCATCCTGTATCTCAGATAGTGGGTAATGTCTCTGAAAAGGTCCTGACCCGATCTCAACTGAAGGCAAAGCAAACATCTCTATTCTCCAAAGTAGAGTTCTGCATGTATAATTCTTTCGTATCAAAAGTTGAACCGAAGACAGTATATACTGCTCTTGATCATTCTGACTGGGTTCAAGCTATGCAAGATGAACTCAACGAGTTCGAAAGAAACAAGGTATGGTGACTCATTCCAACTCCTAAAGATGCCTCAGTTGTTGGTCTCAAATGGGTATTCAGAAATAAAATGGACAAGGAAGGCAATGTGATTCGAAACAAAGCTCGTCTCATGGTGAAAGGATACTGCCAGGAAGAAGGAATTGATTATGAAGAAACTTTTGCTCCGGTAGCGAGGCTGGAATCTGTTCGAATATTTCTGGCCTATGCTGCACACAAGAACTTCCAGGTCTACCAAATGGACGTGAAATGCGCCTTTCTGAATGGAGAACTTGAAGAAACGGTTTACGTGGAGAAACCTCCTGGTTTTGTCAATGAAAAGTACCCAAATCACTGTATATTCTGGACAAGGCAGTTTATGGTCTGAAACAAGCACCTAGGGCATGGTATGAAACGCTAACCAAGTTTTTAAAGATGTCAAAATTCAAACAAGGTTCGGTTAACCCAACCTTCTTTCGTAAGAAGGAAGGTAACCACCTTATGATTGTTAAAATCTATGTCGATGATATCATCTTTGGCTCAATGAATCCTAGCTTAACAGCTGAATTCATAAATCTGATGGAGACTAAATTTGAAATGAGCTCAATGGGTTCGATTAACTTTTTCCTTGGTTTAAATATTAGACAGGGACCCGAAGGCATCTTTATCAACCAGGAAGCATACACCAAGACTCTTCTTGCTAAATTCGGCATGATGGGAGACTCAAAGGTTAAAGTTCCAATGGAATTCGGCACCAAGCTCACACCATCCTTGGAAAAACCTACAGTCGATATTACGCTATACCACCAGATGATTGGGTCTCTAATGTACCTCACTGCTAGCAGGCCTGATATAATGTTTTCTGTGTGTTACTGTGCTAGGTTTCAGGCGAATCCTCATGAACCACATATGCTTGCAGTGAAAAACATACTCCGGTATCTGAAATGAACTACCTCTCTCGGTTTATGGTATCCATCAAACTCAGGTTTCTTCGTTCAAGCCTACTCAGATGCAGACCTTGGAGGATGTGGTTTAGACAGGAAAAGCACCACTAGAGGCTGCCAATTCCTAGACGGGAAGTTGGTTAGCTGGCAATCAAAGAAACAGACATGTGTTTCTCTGTCTACAGCCGAAGCAGAGTACATCGTAGCTGCCTCCTGTACATCTTAAGTGATTTGGATCCAAAGCCAGCTCCGGGACTATGGACTCAATATGAAAAAGATCCCACTATATTGCGATTAAGAAAGTGCAATTAGGATCTGTCATAACCCAATGCAACATTCCAAGACAAAGCATATAGCACTGAGGTATCACTTTATTAAAGATCATGTGGAAGATGGGAACGTCGAAATTCACTTTGTTCGAACCACTGAGCAACTGGCTGACATCTTCACAAAAGCTCTTCCTGAAGCATTTTTCAATAAAATTCTACAAGGGCTAGGTATGATGGAATCAGAGTCAGTACCAAAAACTACTTCTCAAAATAAAAAGTCGGAAGCGAAATGAACCAAACGTTCGGGCTTGGTTCACATGTGTGCCGAAATGAACCGAACGCTCGGGTTCGGTCCTATTATCTGATCTTCGCTTATCACTCAAAGGTAGTTTCTTTGGTTGTAAATCTTTTGTATCATTTTCTCAAATTCATTTCACTTATTTTCAAAGTTCTTTTCTTTTTCAAACTTATTTTTTTTTGCAACCGAAATAGACCGAACGCTCGGGTTCGGTTCCAAAAAAAAATTTAAGCCGAAATAGACCGAACACTCGGGTTCGGTTCCAAAAAAAATTTTGTGTCTTATTTTTTTATTTTTCTTTAAAATCAAAAATTCCAAAAATCTTTTTCTTATTTTTTTAATCAAAAACTCCAAAAACATTTTTTTTATTTGTTCGATAACTTTTTTTTTGTTTGTTTTGTTTTGTGTCTTATATTTTTGTGGATATTTGTGGGAAATTATTTCATTTGTTAAGTGTCCCTAGAAGCATGCTGCTGTATGTGTCCAAAGCATCACCTGATTCTGAATAATAGCCTTACTGACTTGGTACATACAACCTTGTCTTCCCAATTAGGCTTTCATATTTATTCTAATCATGAGCTACCTGACTCTCTTCTCACATGAGATAAAAGTTTTCTGCTTTGTCCTTATTTTAACAGCAGAGGTACTTTGGTTTCTTTACACCATCTACACTACTTTTCTCCATCTCATTCGCTTCATCAACGTAACCCTTGAGACTCTCAGAAATTACCACTGAGGTTTATGGTTACACAATTTCTGTGTTTATGATCTTAGCTTCGTGTCACTACGTACTAAGTGAAACCCACAATTTAATACCTACTATGTATTGACGGTGAACAATCAACATTGCTCTAGCATTCACTAACGAATTGACGGACTTATCCATGGGGATTAAACGTGAAATCTCTAATTTCCTTTTCTGTGTGATTCCTATGAAATTGTTAAATCCCATAACATTTCTTCCCTTGGAATCCAGTTTTAATTTTTTTGAGATTTTACATAAATTATTTTTCATTGCCACTTAAAATATTTCAAACCTACTTTTTCAACAGACTACATTGGTCTCACAAGTACTTCGTTCGATTACTGTCTTATATCAAGATCAGGAATTCAGAACTGAAGCGAAAGCCACCAAAATTAGCCTGATTAAAAGAAGCCTTTCAATACGTCTCAAAAAGTGTCTGATCGTTATTCAACGGGAAACCACTCAAACACTTTAAAGTCTCTCTTGACTTTGAAGGAAGAGATTCATGCCCGGGATCCATTGTTTCGTGTCTTTACTGACATCAAAAAATCCCTCATATGTGTTGCTTTATTTCTTTTACACACTAAGCACGAAAATCTTTTTGATTTTCCAAAATTCTGGTTTCATTAGTTACAAGGCATAATTTTTAAATGTGATTTGAAGTTACAAGGGAGTTGTGGCTAATATTGATCCACGTGGTCAATTTTGCTTTAAGATGACGTTTAATCTAAAAGGATAAGATGTTGACTCAGGCGGGAGTCCAATCGATTTGATTTTCAAACGGCACTTGAAGGCCAGGCGTGCGAAGTGGAACCATTTCGTTTAAAAACGGCGCATGATGGGAAGGCGTGTGAATCGGGAGTGACATTCTCTCTCATGCGTAGTCATCAGTGCTACCAACTGTCACACATCAATCTCTTCCGAAAAACCCTTCGTATTTCCTTCGAAGATTTGGGACAGATTCTTCTCTCTCCTCTACCCACAGTATAAAAGGTAACTTCAACCATTGTTTACCTCTTTACTGCACCCAAATTTCAGAGAGCAAGAAATTCTTCACGTATTCTACTGTTCATCAACTCTCCCAACTTCTTCACAACAATGGCGGATTCATCATCAGTTCATGCCACTTCACACATCCTGCCGATTCGTCCCCAACAGAGTTTGATCATTGATCTTACTCCTCAGGTCTACGATGCCTTCATGTTCCCAATCATCGAGTGCCTCAAGTACTCGCCACTTGCTCCTGCACTCACCAAATCTGAAGCAGTTCCTATGGAGTTCTTATCTCAGATTTTCGCCACTGCTCACTACGACAAGTCAGTCGATAGGATCTTCTTCGACGTGCTTGATCACAAGGAGCCAATCTCCAAGCAGCGATTCTGCTCAATTTTAGGGTTTGAACCTGATTCATCTAGGGTTAACCCTGAATCGATTCTGGTGGTTCACATGTTCTCTATGTTCTACAACATGGGGTATACTGAGGTGCTGACAACGGTCACGAAGTTCAAGAAATCGTGCCTGCCTCCTCAGTGGAATGGGTTGTTTACAGTGTTGTTCAAAGGGTTGTCTGAATGCAGTGCTGGATCAGACGGAGCGAGTCATCTATTCATCACGATTCTCTATGGGGTCTATAATGGTATCAACCTGGACTATGGGTCGGTCCTATGGCAGCAGCTCATTCAGAGTCTGGCTTCTACTTCTTGGCATTCCGAGATTTCCTATGCTCGTTTTTGGACTCTCCTTACAAAATGGGTGATGGACAAGTACCACGTCCCCATCGTTGCTGGTTCTCCAATGTCTTCGATTGGTACTTTCCATACCACGAAGATCATTGTCTCCGACGCATCCAAGTTACAATTCATTGGCTCTATCCCTGAGTCGATGTATGGAGACGTTCCTGCCGACAGTCGGATCATTAAAACCTACAAGGAGTTTCGTCGCTCTAGTCCGAGAGAGCTTACTCCTGAGATGATCAAATCCATCCATGAAGCTGACAAGCTTGCCCCAAGGGGAAAGAAGAATGAAAAGGGCAAAGACAAGCAGATTGGCAAGGGAGAGAAAGGCCCTTCTCCCAAGAAGCGTAAAACTACAAAGACTGTTCAGTCTCCTCCGCTGAAGAAGAGAAAAACCCAACCAAGGCAAAAGCTGATAATCGCTTCCTCCTCAAGCGAATCTGAGGAAGAGAGTTCTGACTCTGACGACTCTCCTCGTGGTAACACTCCTCCACGATCGCCTACCCCAGAAATTGATGTTTCCACTTCACCAATCTCTTTTCCACCCGTTATCATTCCTATTTCCATTCCCCCCCATAACCTCCACCACTCAAATACCACCTACCTCCATCCCAGTACCCCCTCCCATCTTTACAGACACAACCACCACAACCGCCGAAGTAAGAACCAATGTATCTGATACGGGGGCTCCTACTACAGCACCCGAACCCAGTCCAACTACCGAACCTACTTCCCAACCCGAACCTACTACAACTACCGAGCCTCCACCCTCACCACCACCGTCATCTCCTACTCAGGCAGCGGAGGACGAAGAACCATTCCTCGGTGGGGAGGATATGACATTTGATTCGGTCTATTACAGTCCGTTTCAGGTTCAGAGTGACGACGATGATGATGCTCCCGTTACCAAGAAGCATCTCAAGGAGCTTCACGAAAAGATAGATTCGCTCATCGCCTCCTCTTCTTCATCACAGTCCTCCATCTCTGAAGCTGCTATTCAGAGGATAGTTGACGCTTTTACTAAGGCTCATGAAGCCTCCGTTAGCTCAGCTACTGCCGCCATTGCTGCATCCACCAAAGCCTGTGAGGCTGCGACCGAAAAAGTCAAAAAACTATTTTCTGATGCTTCCTCTTTGATACAATCTTTACAGGAAACTGCCGAAGCCACCAAAACAAAGCTGGAACCAATTGTCAACCAGCTGGCTACCTCAGTTGCATCTGAACTGAAGTCGTTTGCTTCTCTTCGTCAAACTCTCTCAGACGACAACTCCGCTTTTAAGACGACCATTGAGGAGCGACTGACCAAGCTTCAAGAAGATCTAGCCGCTGAGAATTCCCTCATGGACGCTCTTGCCAGAAAGACCACTGCTCTGAAGGTCAAGAGTCTTCAACTCTCCAATTCTCAAAAGGAGATTGAGTCTCTTCGATCTGAAAGAGAGATTGTGTCTTTGTGTGTTTCGGATGTCCACGCAGCCATTTCAAACATCCTGGAAGCACATGACCCGATATTCAACTACTCTGTGAGGCGTGATCTTGCAGAAAAGCTTGCTCCTGCCCTCTCTCTCCTGAGCAAAATTGAAGGGCTCCTCGATTTCGTGTCCATTCCGAAACAAGGGGGAGAAAAAGAAAATGTGTCTCAACCGCCTCCTACTTCAACAGCAACCAAAACAACCGAACCTCCTCCGACAGGCCAAGCCTCAGGTTCGGGTGTAAAAGACAAGGGCAAGAAAATTGCTGAAGAGAGCGATGATGACAAAGAGACCATTGTCGATCTTTTGAAGAAACAGGGTCGAGACAAAGATGCTGACATTAGCGCTCGTGTGGCTAGAGAGGCTGAAGAAGCCGAAAGAAAACAGAAAGAAGCTCACGACCTTCTCGAGAGCGGGAAAACTCTTTTTCCTCCTTGGACTCTTGAGAAGTTGCTGAAAGAAGCCATCGAAACTCCAAGCATCTTGTTGCTAGAACTAGTGAGCTCTCTTGATCGTGATAATTCTGTCGACTCTCAGTTCGACATGCCACTGACCCGAAAGGCGTTCGTCTTTCATGCCTTTGACAACATTGCTGAGTTCCCTCATCCTTATCCAAAGGTTAACAGGGACTTAGTCGAATTCTATCTGAGGGCCGCTCAACCACAGTATCAAACATGGAGCGCTTAGAAGATAGTCAATATTCGGGTCCTAAAGCCTTATAGGGAAGGAAACTTCACCAACGTTCGTTTAAGGTGCTGAGAGGATCTGTCAAGACCGAACATGCCATCTCGCTTACTGATCTTCCCAACTTGAATCCACACGACTAGATAATCTTGCACAACATCCTTCTTACAAATGAAGCAGAATATGGTCCGATCATTGACCACTTCAAGAGGATGCTTGTTTGTTACATCATGGAAGTCGCCAAGATGGATCAGTAGATAGCGAGTGTATTCAAGAAAAAGCCTACTATTTCTCTTGTTGGCTCAGCAAGTGATCTCAACATGATGCAGATGGGGAAGATAGACCCGAAGAGAAATTATGTCATGTTTACCAGAAACGAAGGCCAAAAATGCCTATTCGCTTTGGGAGACAAACATCTCTAAACCACTGCATGTCTGGAACACGTCTTAGAGATCATTCATCGGTGCAAGAAGAACTCAGCGGATGACAAGAAGTATTTTGATGATATGATTCAATGGTACATTCGCTTCAGACAGACAATTCTCGCACTTATCTCTCGTTTTTGATACAACCAAGAAGGTTCCGACAGCTGGTCCAAGCAAGAAGAAATGATAGTCTCGCTCCAAATTGACGCAAAGGGGGAGATCGTAAGGTCCAGTTTAGTGTTGCGTCTTTGGGCTCGTTAGCTAGTCCAAGTTTTGTCTCCGGTATGGTCCTGTCCATCCGTGAGTTTCGTATAGGGTTTATTATATATAGATGCTTGCATGCATTCTAGAACGTAATGTTTTGATAGAGATTTTATAGCGTAAACGTTCTTATCTTTTGTAACCCTAGAATCCTCTACAGAAGAAGACCTTTATCGAGCTCTGCTGAGGATTGAGTTAATCGAATCATTCGACTCTTTCAGATCCATACTTGTGTTTTTATCTTACTGTTTCTACTTTATTGATTTACTTGTTATAAAGATCTAATCGATCAAAGAGTTTTTATTACTCATCAATAAGCTACAAAAATCATAGTGAGTGATTCCATATTTCAAGCACAAAATAATCATAACTCATAAATACACCAATCATACAATCTATAGTTTTTCAAGACTCATTTATAAGTTAAGGATTTACAACTCTTCCGTTTTCTTTAATATTAATAGTAATGGACTTATAGCTACTTAAGCTACCATTAGACTCTCACAAGATACCCATTCTCATTCTATACTTTCTCTTTACTTATTCTCATTTTCACTCTAATTTTTTTTTGTATACACATTTTCTTTCTCTTTTATTCTTTTATTCACTCTACTCAGTTTTTTATACTAATTCTCATTCTTTTTATCTACTCTCTCTATCTCAATCTATATACTCATACTCTGTCTTTTTCTGTCTCTCTATATCTCTATCTCTTCCCATATTTCTCTCTCTATATATATCTTTCTCTCTCTTTGCATATTACATTCTCTTTCTATAACTCTATCTCTCTCTCTTTCTTTCTCTCTCCTTGTATTTCCAATTCTCTATCTCTCTCTACCTATCTATCTATCTATCTCTATCTCTCTATCTCACTTTCTTTCTTTCTTTATCTCTCTCTAGTTCTCTTTCTCTCTCTCTCTCTCCATATATATATATATATATATATATATATATATATATATATATCCCTTTGTATCTCTACTTCTCTCTTTGTATCTATATCTCTGTATATCTTTCTTTCTCTCCGCCTCTCTCTCCCTCTCTCTCTTTATATAAATATATATATATATATATATATATATATATATATATATATATATATATATATATATATAACGTCCCGAAAATTATAGGGTAAAATTTTCATTTTTAACATATTTTCAAACATTCATTATCCTTTATTCAAACATTTAGCAGTATTCCAAAATAAAACAATTATCAGAGTTCATTTCCAAAATCACGAATTGCAGAATGTAACATTCAGTTTCAAATCGCTTCATTATTCAGTACCGTGGCCTGATCATCAGTTATCATAAGGCTTAGGACCTTGGTGAAGAAATTTTTAGATCCATTTGGATGTGGGTGATGTTAGTTATGTGTTGAAAGGGTTCGGTTTGTACTTTAGAGACCAATGGTATCGGTAAAGGTGTTGGTTCGGGCATTATATGAATTTTAGATTTATGTTCGGTTGGTTTTCAGGCTAAATAAAGTTGATAGAAGTGTAGGGCTTCTCGTTACCTTTTCGTAGATATAAAGAACGTCAAAAACAGATAAGGGATGCAAAAGTTATGACCATTTGAAGTTAGAGGGGTTTTGGGCCAAGCCGGGTATGCATGGTGTACCAGGTGGGAACACATGGCATTCAAAAGAAAATTGGATGTGGGCCAACTTGGGAACGTAGGACGTTCGCTGGGCTGTTTCAAATGCTCATTTTTAGGGCTTGGCCCCACTATAAGCATCATTATGGACCCAAACCTCTTCCATTCTTCAGCCTCGATCCTCTCTAACCCAAAGAACGAAACCTTAGCCCCCATTTGAGTTATTCTTGAGATTCAAAGTGATTTATGTGTGTTTTTGGCGTTTAAGGGGGAAGATGGAACTACTTGAAGAGTCATTTCTTGACTTGGAGATTTTGGATCTAGGCTTTGTTCACCTAGATCTAACTTCTAGAGGTATAAAGTCTCAACCTTGATAACTCTTTCATATATATCTAGCTAAGTGGTATTTTGTTATGGTTTTGGTCCCTTTTTGGTGGTTCTCGTGAGTAGAAGTTTCTCCATAACCTTTGAGCTTCATCTTTGGTCTTTGTTGGGGTTATGGATTCATAAAGTTTGGATCTTGATGAGTATAAACATTTCATGCATGATTTGTTATTTATTTTGTGAAGCTTGGGACTTAGGGTTTTTTATTTGGGTCCCATTAAATCATGCTAAGTCATAAAGTTAGGAACTTTATGACTTAAGAATTCCCTTTGAATTAGATCTAGAAGTTTGGACTGAGGTCATAAAATATTAAGAAGTGTTTAAGACATTTTAGAGTGATTTTGACCTTTGGGGTTCATCTTTGGTGTTGGGCTTCATTAAGCCATGAAAAGTCTTGAAGCCTTCGACTTTATGGATTAAGTCACTGATATGAATCTATTTTGAGTGTTTGGACGTTGGACTTAAGGTATTAAGATGTTTGGTGTGATTTTAGGTCAATGGTCGGGAACATCGTGCATTCATATTGGGAACACGAATGCCCACCGCCCCACCAGGGAACACAGCGCGTTCGGTTCATTAGTGGGCTCTTTGGGCTTCTTTCATGGACTTGTTTTGGGGTTTGGGCTTGTTTCTTTGGGCTATGAATTATTTGTTTGGGATCTGGTTTGGCCCCGGGACTTTGAGTAGGCCTTAGGTTTGGTTTGGGCCTCGATTTGTGTTGTAGGGCCATTATTGGACATTGAGCCAAGTTTGGGTTGGGCCCAATAAGGAAAGGGTAAAATGGTCTTTTACCCTTGGAGTCTGGACTTATGAGTTGAGACCACGGTTAATGGATTATGGAATAAGTATTAATTGGGATTTATTTGTTGTTAGTGTGGGATTTCTGGTTCGGCAGCCGAGTGTTATCTGATTAGCAACAGATCGAGGTGAGTCTCCTCAGTAGGTTTAGCAGGTCGAAGGCACCAATGTTGACCCATGGTTTATATGTTAGGATGCTAGATGTATGTTCGACTGTTGCATGTGTTCTATGATGGTATGCTTACCGGGCAAGTCCGGATGCCAGACGTGGCTTGATGAGTTTATTGTATGCTAGTTATCAGTATGTGCTTTTATGCGTACCGGGCGAGGACCAATGTTGGGCGAGGCTCAATGATGCTATGATATGCTATAGTCTTTATGATTATTCCATGTGCTAGTAAGATTGTTTGTTTGTATGATTATATGGTTATATGGCTATGTGTGTATCGGTCAGGGCCCAAAGACAGGCAGGGCTTGGTGATGGACAGATCTGTAATCCGAGAGGGGCTTAATGCCGGGTGGGGCCTGAGGCTAAGTGGGATTCATTACTGGGTGAGGCCCGAAGGAGGGAGAGGGCCCATTATGTGTTTTATGTATGTATGGTATGTGGTATCTTGGGGAACTCACAAAGCTTTGTCCTTACGATTTTCAGTTTATGTTTCAGGTAATTCGATTTTCAAATGGAAGAGATCAAGATGATTGCAGAGCATTCACCACATGTTTCCGCATTTTCTGATTTACTCTGATTTGATGATGCTTTGATAACTCTTGATTACCTTGGTTTTTGGTGGAAATGTTATGTATTAACGATTTAGGAATCTAAAAACATAAATTTTATGTTATTATTTTTGGGGCATTACAAGTTGGTATCAGAGCCTTGGTTTGAGGGATTCGGACGTATTCTCAGCTATGTCTGGCCTCAAACTGAGGATTTGGTAAAGTTTTCAAAAAGAAAATTATTTTTAAGAAAAGAGTTTTCTAAGATAAGAAAGGGTGTGGTGCGTGCAATCAGCCAAGCTCAAGTAAGTTGATATGGGTTTATTTAGTCATAGAAATCATTCATTATTTTATTAATTATTGTTGATTTTATATCATTTTATGGACAAAAGGTACTTAATTAGCTTAATATTTCAATTTCAGCAATAAAAGACATGCTCGGGTGAAAAAGGAAGAGGATTGAGTGATTGGAAGCTTGGATCTTGGATTTTGAAGAAAGAAGGATGTTGCTGGACAGCTTGACCCCTCATCAGTGTTTTAGCCATATCTCATGAACCGTAACTCCGATTGACGAGATTAAAAATGTTATGAAAACTAGACACAATTTCGGACGACTTTCGTGTTTTGAGAAAATGTTGATTCCAAAAGAAACTCGACGAGTTTTTAGCATAAACTCGACGAGTTGGTTAGAATGTTCCAGATTCGAAGATGCCTTGCCGTACACGCTGTATACGCGGATTATCGAAAAAACTCGATGAGTTTTTGGTGAAAACTCGTCGAGTTGACGCTGTTTTCAGAATTTATATATAGAAACTCTTCTCATTCGAACCCTAACTTTTTGTGGAGGCTAGCTGCGACTTTTGAAGACCAGAAGGGTTCTTGGAGCTGCTATTTTCGAGATTGCAACATAAGAGACAATTTAGAAGAGAATCAAAGGAAAATAATCATTCTTCTTTTCTTAATTATTGTTTTGAACCATGTTTGAATCATTAGATTTTGATTTTAGGTTATTACTTGCTTTAGATATGAGCTAAAATCTTTTTACTTCTGTTTGGATGAGATAATCTTATGAATATGGTTTGATTGAGTGGTTGAATTGATATTAATTTGGTTATTCATCTTGTTAAGCTTATTAAAGATCCTTATGTATTGATGATAAATGTTTTTAGTTAACAAATAAGTGATTGAGTTGCATGAATATCTTCTTGATTACTTGATTCATATAGTTTTATGAATATAAGATTGTATGCCTAGGAATAGTGAATATGAAACTAGGGTTAACTATAAAATATGTAAATCAATGTGTGAGCATGTGTGATGAACATCTATACATGAGTTGATTGAATTGAACAAATTTGATTAACTATTATTATAAGTCTTTCTTGATACGAACTAAACACTAGGAAACTTGTTAGTTTAATCAACTTGCCATTGTTTGAATTAACTTGTCTACTAAAGGATTGGTAATAATGAACATGAACCCAATCACATTAGGAATCGGTAACCATTGACATATTAATCCATTGCAATTGCCACGAAATCAACCATAGGAATAAGTGAATCAAATCTGAACAGAAGTCTCTTTTATCATTGAATCTAGTTGTCCTTTCTTGTTCTTCTTAGTTGTTAATTGTCTTTGTTTGAAAGTTAATTGATTGATTAAGTTTCTAGTCTTGCAAAACTAGAGAAACCCCCTCTTTTATTAATTATTTTTAATTAGGTAGTACTAGTACTTAATTTGATTGTTACCGTTCCCTGTGTTCGATACCCTACTTGCTTAAACTATACTATTAATCGATAGGTTCACTGTCTTTCGTGTGTTTAATTTGTGTTTGAAGTAATAGGATTAAAACTAGTGCGTTTTACACACATCAAAAGTTCCTCCCAAATTACCCATACATGTTATCTTATATAATTTGATATGTAAATCGCATGGTAGTTAGGTCTAAGGATCTGCTCAGTTTTGCTTGCTAGAATGCTAGGATAAATTCCTTTGTATGCCTATTGTATGAGCATGTAGACTTGTATGCTAGTTCTGATTAGCCAGTGATAGGTGGTCCTGATATGTGGTGCCTTGTAGCCTAGGAAGCATGGGATGCTAGATTAAGCATATTTTGTCTGTGTGAGGCAATCGGCAGCGGGAGTGGGAGCTCCTAGTATGAGTTGTGGTATGTGGGATTGGATGCTTGTGATTATTTTATGGATTGGAGTGCAATTGCACGAATGTTGCTTGCTTTGTGCTTTGTGGAACTCTGAGGTGATGCGAGTTAGCTACTAAGTGAATATGTCAAGTCATATGTGACAAAGATTGAACAATCTCAGAGTGTTGGATTTGACCCTATTTTTCAGCTCTTGTCTGATTCCAACTGTTGTATGGTTGAGTTTGTTACTCGAAGGATTATCTAAGCTTTGTTGCATATGATTATATTCATGAGGTGGGTGACTGACATTATGGGGAGTTCTTTAGCATCTGATGGCAGGGTAAGGTCGGGAACCTAGGAAGTCCTAGGGTTTGCTTCAATGGGTTTCGTTGCGTTGGTTAGCGAGTGTTTGCTGTATGTATTTGAGAAGGTGACTTAGAGGATTCAGGAGGATTCTTGTGGAAAGTATGGATAGGTGTGGAGGGTAGTATTGGGCTCGTACTACTGAAAGCATAGGATCCATACTTGAATCAGGAAGAGTCTTGGAGAATATAGGAAACCTGTGGGATGAGGATTCATGGGAATAATCAGATCTTTTGCATGTTGTTTTCGATATGGTGTTGAGCATTCAGGAATGGGGATTCAGATTCTGATTCCAGCTCAGGAGCAGGTACTGAGTCGATCGGCGCACAGATACGGGAGTTCATCTTATCGGAGATTGCTCGCGGTATTTTGGAATGGACCCCAGTGGTATTCGGTTCAGTCAAGGTAGGGAATTTGGAGTTCTTTGATGGTCATCTCGGCGACTTTCGGGCCAAGATTGTAGCAGGGCAGTTGGGGGCTCGTCTGGAGCCTAAAGCTTGTGGATCTCTAGAATCCTTCAGGAAGGAAGATCTTATTGTTGGATCTTGACATTTGGGATTGGAGGTGAGTTTTTCACCATGCCCCCAGTATGGTCAGGGTAACTTAGGAGGAGGAGGAGGTCAGATTCCTTTAGATTTTTTGCGGGTATGTTATCTTTTGCTTCTTCAGGGTGGTTATCGGGAATTTGTATTGCTTTAGAATTATAATTGGGTTTGAATAAGTTATATATCGGGACAGTTCTCTGCTATTTTCTAGGTTATCAAGGATTGCTCTTTGCTATGTTCTCTGCTATTGTTGAGCGGATTTCAGCGTGTTTAGTTGTTGATCCGGGTCTATGTTAGGATCAATTCAGGGGTATTGCTTGGAGGATCTTTCGTCAGAATTAGAGGGTTAGTTCCCCAATGAAGTCAGGGTTCAGTTGTTTTATCTTTTGATCTGATGGGATCGGCGGTCGTCTATAAAAGAACTTTTGGGTTCAAATCTTACCGTTGCTTGGGGAGGAGCGGTAGCAGGATCATAATGGTGTCAGTTGCATTAGTTGTTGGTTATTAGATGTGTCAATGGAGTTTTATATTTTCATGGGTTGTAGACGGTTAGAGTTCAATGGTTTTTTGAGAATGGAAGTTGGGGTTGATGTTCGTCAATGCAGGGTAAGGGTTGTGGTTTCTAGTCGCCATCATAAGAACCCAATGATTCGATATGGTATCATGGGAGGTGATTTGGATTATCAGACTGGTTAAGATTTTAAGTGAATTCTCTAGGATTTCAGGAGTGGGGCGATCTTTGAGTTTGGCTAGTAATGGAACGTTAGTATTGATTAATGCATGTCATAGGCGATTCATGCTATATAAGGATGATGGGTTGGGAATCCCTCAGATTTAAGGAATGAGGAAGCTTCGTCGGCTCCAAGTGGGGGAGTATCGATCATAAATTTCAGGAGTCGGATCGAGTGTGAAACTAGGGTAAGTTTTGCAACCCATTTAGGCGGAGAGACGACCCGAGTGGCCGTCTGGATTGAAGTTGTGTAAGTTGGAAGTCCAGAAAACTTCCAACAGCTAGTCTACGTATTCTTTGTTATGCATAGCATGATTTTTGGATGGATCCAAGATGAGGGTTATGTTAGAGCCTCGCTGCCTGTTCTCGTTTGATGAGGGCTTTGGGGTTCGAAGCATGAACCCGAACACCTGATTGGATGCAGTTGGATGCAGGTTTCGGCTCTAAATGTGTGGGGTTATGATGGTTAGGGTGTGATTAGGTCATGAGTGGTATTCATTATTGGTTAGAAGTGTTGTAAGACTGCGATGGGATTGTACCATTCACCGGTTCGAGGTAGACTATCGCTGGAGGTGGTCGTGACTTTGAGTGGCCTCAGGCTTGTTTCTTTGGGCTATTAATTATATGTTTGGTCTCTGGTTTTGCCTCGGGAATTTGAGTGGGCCTTAGGTTTGGTTTAGGCCTCGAGTTGTGTTGTCGAGCCATTAGTGGGCCTTGGACCAAGTTTCGATCGGGCCCAATAAGGAAAGGGTAAAATGGTCTTTTACCCTAGGATTCGGGACTTATGAGTTGAGACCATGGTTACTAGATTATTACATAATTATCAATTGGGATTTTTTTGTTGTTAGTGTGAGATTTTCGCTTCGGCAGCCGACTATTATTTGATTAGTAGCGAATCGAGGTGAGTCTCCTCACTGGGTTTAACGAGTCGAATGCACCAATGTCGGCCCATGGTTTATATGTTAGGATGCTAAATGTATGCTCGAATCTTGCATGTCTTATATGATGGTATGCTTACCGGGCAAGGCCCGATGCCAGACGTGGCCTGATGAGTGTATTGTATGCTAGTTATCAGTATGTGCTTTTATGCATACCAGGCGAGTACCGATGATGGGCGAGGCCCGATGATGCTATCATATGCTATAGTCTTTATGATTATTGCATGTGCTAGTAAGATTGTATGTTTGTATGATTATATGGTTATATGGCTATGTGTGTATCGGGCAGGGCCCAATGTCAGGTGAGGCCTAGTGATAGACATATCTAAAATCCGAGAGGGGCTCGATGTTGGGCGGGGCCTAAAGCTGAGTGGGATTCATTACCGGGTGAGGCCCGATGGAGGAAGAGGGCCCAGTATGTGTTTTATGTATGCATGGTATGTGGTATCTTGGGGAACTCATAAAATTTTGTCCTTACGATTTTCAGTTTATGTTTCAGGTAATTCGATTTTCAAATGGAAGTGCGCATGATGATTGCGGAGCACACACCACATGTTTCCGCATTCTCTAATTTTCTCTGATTTTAGAATGCTTTGATAACTCTTGATTACCTTGGTTTTGGTGGAAATGTTATGTATTAACAATTTATTAATCTAAAAACGTAAATTTTATGTTATTAGTTTTGGGACATTACAAGTTGGTATCAGAGCCTTGGTTTGAGGGATTCAGACATACTCTCGGGTGTGTGTGGACTCAAACTGAGGATTTGGTAAAGTTTTCAAAAAGAAAATTATTTAAAAAAAAAAAGAGTTTCTAAGATAAGAAAGGGTGTAGTGCGTTCAATCAGCCAAGCTCAAGTAAGTTTCTCCTAAATTACCCATCTATGTTATCTGATATGATTTGATCTGTGAATCGCATGCTAGTTAGGTCTAAGGATCTGCTCAGTTTTGCATGCTAGAATGCTAGGAGAGATTCCTTTGTATGCCTACTGTATGAGCTTGTAGACTTGCATGCTAGTTCTGATTAGACAGTGATAGGTGGGTCAGATATGTGATGCCTTGTAGTCTAGGAAGCATGGAATGCTAGATTAAGCATAGTTTTCTGTGTGAGGAAACTGGTAGCGGGAGTGGGAGCTCCTAGTATGAGTTGTGGTATGTGGGATTGGATGTTTTTGATTATTTTATGGATTGGGGTGCTATTACATGAATGATGCTTGCTTTGTGCTTTGTGGAACTCTTAGGTGATGGGAGTTAGCTACTAAGTGAATATGTCAAGTCATATGTGACAAAGATTGAAAAATATCAGAGTGATGGATTTATGCTTTGGGGTTTGGGCTTTTTTCTTTGGGCTATGAATTATGTGTTTAGGCTCTGGTTTAGCCTTAGGACTTTGAGTGGGCTTAGGTTTGGTTTGGGCCTCGAGTTTTGTTGTTGGTCCATTAATGGACCTTGGGCTAAGTTTGGTTTGGGCCCATTAAGGAAAGGGTAAAATGGTATTTTACCCTAAGAGTCGGGACTTATGAGTTGAGACCACGGTTAATGGATTATGGCTGAATTATTAATTGGGATTTATTTTTTGTTAGTGTGGGATTTTCGGTTTGGTTGTTGAGTGTTATCTGATTAGCAGCGAATCGAGGTGAGTCTCCTCACTGGGTTTAGCGGGTCGAAGGCACCAATGTCGGCCAATGGTTTACATGTTAGGATGCTAGATGTATGCTCGAATCTTGCATGTCTTCTATGATGTTATGCTTACCGGGCAAGGCCCGATGCCAGACGTGGCCTGATGAGTGTATTGTATGCTAGTTATCAGTATGTGCTTTTATGCATTCCAGGCGAGTACCGATGCTGGGCGAGGCTCGATGATGCTATCATATGCTATAGTCTTTATGATTATTGCATGTGCTAGTAAGATTGTATGTTTGTATGATTATATGGTTATATGGCTATGTGTGTATCGGGGGGGCAATGTCAGGCGAGGCCTAGTGATGGACAGATCTAAAATTCGAAAGGGGCTCGATGTTGGGCGGGGCCTAAAGCTGAGTGGCATTCATTACCAGGTGAGGCCCGATGGAGGAAGAGGGCCCAATATGTGTTTTATGTATGCATGGTATGTGGTATCTTGGGGAACTCATAAAATTTTGTCCTTACGATTTTCAGTTTATGTTTCAGGTAATTCGATTTTCAAATGGAAGTGCGCATGATGATTGCGGAGCACACACCACATGTTTCCGCATTCTCTAATTTACTCTGATTTTAGAATGCTTTGATAACTCTTGATTACCTTGGTTTTGGTGGAATGTTATGTATTAACGATTTATTAATCTAAAAACGTAAATTTTATGTTATTAGTTTTGGGAAGTTACAAGTTGGTATCAGAGCCTTGGTTTGAGGGATTCGGACATACTCTAGGGTGTGTGTGGACTCAAACTGAGGATTTGGTAAAGTTTTCAAAAAGAAAATTATTAAGAAAAAAAAAAAGAGTTTCTAAGATAAGAAAGGGTGTAGTGCGTGCAATCAGCCAAGCTCAAGTAAGTTTCTCCCAAATTACCCATACATGTTATCTGATATGATTTGATCTGTGAATCGCATGCTAGTTAGGTCTAAGGATCTGCTCATTTTTGCATTCTAGAATGCTAGGAGAGATTCCTTTGTATGCCTATTGTATGAGCTTGTAGACTTGCATGCTAGTTCTGATTAGACAGTGATAGGTGGGTCAGATATGTGATGCCTTGTAGCCTAGGAAGCATGGAATGCTAGATTGAGCATAGTTTTATGTGTGAGGAAACTGGTAGCGGGAGTGGGAGCTCCTAGTATGAGTTGTGGTATGTGGGATTGGATGCTTGTGGTTATTTTATGGATTGGAGTGCTATTGCACGAATGTTGCTTGCTTTGTGCTTTGTGGAACTCTTAGGTGATGGGAGTTAGCTACTAAGTGAATATGTCAAGTCATATGTGACAAAGATTGAAAAATCTCAGAGTGATGGATTTATGCTTTGGGGTTTGGGCTTTTTTCTTTGGGATATGAATTATGTGTTTAGGCTCTGGTTTAGCCATAGGACTTTGAGTGGGCTTAGGTTTGGTTTGGGCCTCGAGTTTTGTTGTTGGTCCATTAATGGACCTTGGGCCAAGTTTGGTTTGGGCCCATTAAGGAAAGGGTAAAATGGTGTTTTACCCTAAGAGTCGGGACTTATGAGTTGATACCACGGTTAATGGATTATGGCTTAATTATTAATTGGGATTTATTTTTTGTTAGTGTGGAATTTTCGGTTTGGTTGTTGAGTGTTATCTGATTAGCAGCGAATCGAGGTGAGTCTCCTCACTGGGTTTAGCGGGTCGAAGGCACCAATGTCGGCCAATGGTTTACATGTTAGGATGCTAGATGTATGTTCGACTCTTGCATGTGTTATATGATGGTATGCTTACCGAGCAAGGCCCGATGCCAGGCGGGGCCAGATGAGTTATTGTATGCTAGTTATTAGTATGTGCTTTTATGCTTACCAGGCGAGGCCCGATGCCGAGTGAGGCGCGATGAAACTATGGTATACTATAGTCTCTGTGATTATTACATGTTCTAGTAAGATTATATGTTTTTATGATTATATGGTTATATGGTTATGTGTGTATTGGGCGGTGCCTAGTGATGGACAGGTCTGTAATCCGAGCGAGGCTCGATGCCAGGCGGGAACCAATGCCGATCAGGGATTGATGTCGGGCGGGGCGCAAGGCTGGTGGGACTCGTTACCGGGCGAGGCCCAATGTAAGGCGGGGGCCCTGTATGTGTTTTATGTATGTATGGTATGTGGTATCTTGGGGAACTCACTAAGCATTGTGCTTACGATTTTCAGTTTATGTTTCAGGTATTTCGATTTACAAATGGAAGAGCTAGGGATGATTGCAGAGCACACACCACATGTTTTCGCACTATGTGATTTACTCTGATTTGATGATGCTTTGATAACTCTTGATTACCTTGGTTTTGGTGGAAATGTTGTGTATTAATGATTTATTAATCTAAAAACGTAAATTGTATGTTATTATTTTTGGGGCGTTACAGGAAAACACGGGTGTAAGCGCTGCGATCAAGTCGGGCCCTTCCCTTTCGAACCGGAAGTACCTGAAACCATAAACTACAAACTGTAAGCACAAATCTTAGTGAGTTCCCCAAATACCACATACCATACATATCATATGAGCCATACATATCAAGCATACAATAGGAGGTGCTATGTGCCAACCATGGTCTTGCCATTATCCCACGAGTCATATCATGGTCTTTCTTGCTAAGTTGGGTTCCAAAACCCTGGGTCTTAAAGACAAGTACCAGGAGCCACCTTCTGGTCTTCCATGCAAGCATCACGAAGACAACTAGCATACAATCTACAACTAGTTAATCAATTAACTGCCAGAGTCAGACTTTGGTCTTGCATACAGATTGTCAGGAGCCACCTCCTGGTCTTTCTTACAAATGCCAAGGGCCACCCCCAGGTCTTCCTATAATACATAAACCAAATGGGCTGGCATTGGTGCCTTCGACCCATAGTACAGTGAGGAGACTCACCTCAACAGCTGAACCCACAAAATATCTCAAACTGCAGATACACTAGAATCCCCGCACTATCAAACAAATAACACCCAATTAACCATTGGGTTCCAAACCAAAACCAATAATCCATACACGTGGTAAAAATACCATTTTACCCCTCACCTAGTTTGGTCAAAGACTAAGGCCCAAACTCCCCATCATAAAGGCCCACAAGCAAAAGTCATTTAAAGCACACTTATAGCCTAATTTTCTAAATTGGGCCCAACCCTTGAATGGGCCTTACCCTAAAGCCCAAAAATGTTTTCCTAATCCAAAACACATATTCACAGCTGGTCCAACAAAACCCCAAGCAATACAAACCCGAAATGACACCACAAGACCTAGTTAGGCCCAAATCGATCATGGACCTATCCCGAGAAGGCCCAATATCCAAAAAGGCCCGAATTAATGAATGGTCAACCCTACTCAGCTCCTGGTCAATGGTCAAATCTCCAAATGGTCAACAATTCAAGGAAACCCAACATGGTCGAGTACGCCCCGCGTACTCAAATGGTACGCCCAACATACACCCTTTGGGGCCAGTACGTGTAGTATACCAGATGGGTATGCCCATCAAACTCCTCTTAACCCCAACCATTCCAAAATGCACTTAATCATTTAATCCCTTTCTCTAAACTCTCATATCTGATTCCCATAGATGACTTATCACGAAAAGTTGGCAACTTTACTTGCATACATGGTTTAATAGGACTCTAGAGATCAAAAGAGCTTAATGAAAGGTCTTAACACATGCATGATTCCAAATAAACCATAAAGATCACATTTTTATGCCTTTAGGACACCTAAAACGTCCAAATCCACAAGATCAAACCTCTGAAACAATCATAGCTCAAAAGAACCACCAAAAGAGGCTAAAAAGACTATGAACAAACCCAAAATAAGATCTAACCAAAGAGTGAGCAAGATAGAGACTTTATACCTTCAAGATCATGAAAAGATGATGTAACTTCTGGATCTCTAAGCTCCTTTCAATATAGTGAGTCTTCAACCTTCTCCTTCTCTTCCACAAGCCACCGCAAACACTCTTCCAAGCTCCAAGACTCACTTAAGGCACTCTAGGGTTTCAAGGTAGATGAAAGGAGATGGAGGGTGACTTAAAAAGCCCAAAGGAAGTTTATAATGATGCTTATATAGGGTAAGAACCCAAAATTAGGGTTTGTCTATGAAGGGAGTATGCCCCACGTACCCCTTCGTAGGCTCGGCGTACCCATAAACCACCCGCGACCACTTTACCAACCATGTCTCGCGTACACATCTTGTACGCCCCGCGTACTAGAGGACCTTCCACCACTTAGAATTTCACTCAGCTCTAGCTACTTCGTCCTAAGTCCGTTTCCAACAAACTTTATATTCACGGAAAGGTGACGAAAATTCCTATGCTTTTATCAACTCAAGCTCGCCTTAAAACTTCTCGAACAAGAACCCAAAATTCATCAAGGACCAAGTTAACAAATTACGATTATACCCTTGGGCTCCGAAACACCCTCAAACACTTGGATCACTTAAACCATACCACCCACAACCAAAAAGGGCCAAATCCCATCTTTCCCCAAGGCACTAAGTAGGGGAGAGTTGTAACACTTGATTTCAAATTACTTCATTATTCAGGGTCTTGCCCTGATCATTAGATATTTTAAGGCTTGGGGCCATGGGGAAAGATGGGATTTGGCCCTTTTTGGTTGTGGGTGTTATGGTTTAAGTGATCCAAGTGTTCGAGGGTGTTTCGGAGCACAATGGTATAATCATAATTTGTTAACTCGGTCCTTGATGAATTTTGGGTTCTTGTTCAAGAAGCTTTAAGGCAAGGTTGAGTTAATAGAAGTGTAGGGCTTCTTGTCACCTTTCCGTGGATATAAAGTTTATTGGAAATGGAGTTAGGATGAAGGAGCTAGGGCCTAGTGAAATTCTAAGTATTGGAAGGTCCTCTACTACGCGGGCGTACTACATGTGTACGCGAGGCGTAGTGGGTAAAGTGGTCGCGGGTGGTTCATGAGTACACCGAGCGTACAAAGGGGTACGTAGGGCGTACTCCCTTTAGAGCCAAACCCTAATTTTGGGGTTCTTACCCTATATAAGAATCATTATGACCTTCCTTTGGGTCTTTTATGTCACCCTCCATCCCCTTTCATCTACCTTGAAACCCTATAGTGCCTTAAGTGAGTCTTGGAGCTTGGAAGAGTGTTTGTTGTGGCTTGTGCAAGAGAAGGAGAAGGTTTAAGACTCACTATTTTGAAAGGAGCTTAGAGATCCAGAAGTTACATCATCTTTCTTGATCTTGAAGGTATAAAGTCTCTATCTTGCTCACTCTTTGGTTAGATCTTCTTTTGGGTTTGTTCATAGTCTTTTTAGCCTCTTTTGGTGGTTCTTATGAGCTATGGTTGTTTCAGAGGTTTGATCTTGTGGATCTGGACGTTTTAGGTGTCCCAAAAGCATAAAAATGTGATCTTTATGGTTTATTTCAACTCATGCATGTGTTAAGACCTTTCATTAAGCTCTTTTGAGCTCTAGAATCCCATTAAGCCATGTATGCAAGTAAAGTTGCCAACTTTACATGATAAGTCATCTATGGGAATCAGAAGTGAGAGTTTGGAGTAAGGGCTTAAGTGATTAAGTGCTTTTTGAAATGGTTGGGGTTCAGAGGAGTATGTTGGGCGTTCCCATCTGGTAAGTTGCGCGTACTGGCCCCAAAGGGTGTACATTGGGCGTACCAGCTGAGTACGCGGGGCATACTCGGATAGGTTGGGTTTTCTTGAATTGTTGGCCTTTTTAGACATTTAACCATTGGCCAAGAGTTGACTAGGTTTGACCATTCATTAATTAGGGACTTTTTAGATATTGGGCCTTCTTGGGATAGGTCCATGATGGATTTGGGCCTAATTGGGCCCTGTGGTGTCATTTCGGGTTTGGGCTATCGTTTGGGCTAGTATTGCTTGGGGTTTTGTTAGAGCAACTATGAATATGTGTTTTGGATTAGGAAAACGTTTTTGGGCTTTAGCGTAAGGCCCATGTAAGGGTTGGGCCCAATTTAGAAAATTGGACCATAAGTGGGCTTTGGATGACTTTTGGTTTGTGGGCCTTTATAATGAGGGGTTTGGGCCTTAGTCTTGGACCAAACTAGGTGATTGGTAAAATGGTCTTTTTACCCCGTGTATGGATTATTGGTTTTGGTTTGGAACCCAAACTTTAATTGGGTGTTATTTGTTTCATAGCATGGGGATTCTAGCAGATCTGCAGTCTGAGATATTTTCGTGGGTTCAGCTGTTAAGGTGAGTCTCTTCGTTGTACTATGGGTCGAAGGCACCAATGTTGGCCCATTTGGTTTATGTATTTTAGGAAGACCCAGGGATGGCCCTTGGCATTTGTATGAAATACCAGGAGGTGGCTCTTGGCAATCTGTATGCAAGACCAGAGTCTGAACTCTGGCAGTTAATTGGTTAAGTAGTTGTAGATTGTATGTTAGTTGTCTTTGTGATGCTTGCATGGAAGACCATGAGGTGGCTCCCGGCACTTGTCTATAAGACTCAGGGTTTTGGACCAGGGGCGGAACACGGCAAGTAAAAGTAAGGGGGCCGAAACCGAATGTCTAAAAAAAATCCAAACATATGTATTTATTATTTAGTTAAATTGTCGATGTCAATGATATTAATCTCTTTATCAACTAAAGAACATATAAATTCCCTTGCTTTAGATTATTTTTATTAATAAGAAAATATACAATTCTAGAATATGAATAAAATGGTGATTTAATCATAAAATATTATATTATATCATGAAAAGCATTTATTTGATAATACATTGAATAGGCAAAAAGCAAAAGCTGACAAAAACTTAAAGGCTATAGGCTTCCCTCATTTACAACGAGCAAAGACTTTTTGTGTTCACAGTTTCAAAAGTTATAAAAGTAAAAGACGAGAATTCATAAACTAAAGATTGAAGTTGTTAAAAGATAAAAGATAGAAATCTACATACAAGGAGACCTTGGAAACGAGATGGGCAACAGACGTTTTCGGTCAGACATAGAGGCGACGAAGAGCTAGAGTTTTCGGCATTGTCCGGCGTCAATTTTAAAGCGGCGACCAAAGATAAGAGAGACGTGGTTAGGGATTTTTAGATTTTACTCTTTAGGTTTCTTTGATCTACTTTTTATGGGTTTATAAAAGTCTTAATTGATTACTGGGCTTTTATCTATTAGAATTTAGAAGAGTTTATTTATTTATTTTTTTGATATTTTTATAGACTCCCGATTTCTCAAAGATCAATTAAATTTTGATATCAAATGTTTTAGAACCTTAGTAACTTACCTTTTTTTTCTCAATTTTGAAATTGTGTCGATACATTCTTTTTTGGATAGCATAATCCACATCCCATTTCAAACACATCATCAAAAACCAAAGTACCAAACTTGTCAAGATTTTTAGGAAGTTATTGGGCAAAAAAACAGGGGGGGATGGCCTCTCCTGTCCCCTTAAAGGATTCGCTCCTGTTTTGGACCCCGATTTAGCAAGAAAGACCAAGATACGGCTCGTGGCACAATGGCAAGACTATGGTTGGCACATAGCACCTCCTATTGTATGTTTGATATGTATGACTCGCATGATATGTATGGTATGTGGTATTTGGGGAGCTCACTAAGCTTTGTGCTTATAGTTTGTGGTTTATGGTTTCAGGTACTTCCGGTTCGAAAGGGAAGGGCCCGGCTTGATCGCAACGCTTACATCAGTGTTTTTCGCAATTCGTGATTTTGGGACTGAACTCTAATAATTGTTTTATTTTGGAATACTTCTAAATGTTTGAATAAAGGATAATGAATGTTTGGACATATGTTAAAAATGAAAATTTTACCCTATAATTTTCGAGACGTTACAGAATGGACCATCAATTGGATGGTACTAGCTCTTTCTAACATCATAATAAAACAAATACTATTCAAACAAATAGTACTTTTGATCTTTGAGAGTCCTTTGTGCCTTAAATAGATGGGTCTAGCCCTAGTTCTCCTGACATGGCTGAGGAAAGTAGTCAAGAATTTTTTTGCATCTAGATTCTTCTTCAATAAGTCATGCTCGTTCTAAAAGAGAGTCTCGTCTTCCTAATAGATTTGATGATTATGTTGTTCAAGGTAAATATAAATATCGAATAGACAAAATTGTTAACTATTCTCAATTATCTAACAAAAATAAGTGTTTTGTAACTAATCTTAATGAAACCATTGAACCTCAGTCTTACTTTCAGGCTTCTCTTAATCCTGAATGAGCTAAAGTCATGAATCGATGGGAGCCTTTTATAGAAATAGAACTTGGGATGTAACTGAGTTACCTAAAAATAGAAAACCAATTGGATATTGTTGGATTTACTAAATTGTAAAGCAATAGGTTAAGTAGATAGTTATAAAGCTTGCTTGGTTGCCAAATGTTACAGTCAAATGGAAGGTGTTGACTATGAGGAAACATTTTCTCATGTAGCTAAAATTGTTACCATTAGGATTATAATTACTATTGTTGTTAATTGAAATTGGAATTTACATCAGTTTGACATTAATAATGTTTTTCTGTTTGGTGATCTTGAGGAGGATGTCTATATAGCATTACCTCAAGGGTATCATAGTAAGGGTGATACTAGGGTTTGTAAACTTTTGAAGTCCTTATATGGTTTAAAGAAATCTACACACAAGTGGAATGAATATTTTATATACCTCTTTGTTTAGTTTTGGTTTCGCTAAAAGTATTAATGATGTTCCATGTTTGTAAAGTCTATAGGAATTTTTCTTGTTGTTTTGTTAGTTTTTGTGGGTGATATAATCCTAGTAGGAGATTGTAACACTAGCCAAAATATGTCAATAACAATCACATGTGATTATGCTAATCATGTAATGTGATAAATTTACTATGTATTTCATGATAAATTCTAATACAAATATGAACTTTCTTTATGATACAACTAAAAGTATACGTCCATACGATTCCAAAAATATAGAGAACGTCTGAATCTAACTTCGCATGAAGAAGTTATGATAAACCGAACACTATAAATCTCTATAATAAGAGGAATTTAAAATAGACTTCGAATTAGCTATTTAAGTCTAAAAGAGAGTTGTAGTACTCTTAAATACCTACGTGTTCATATAAAGAACGTCAAAAACTGGATATGTTATATGTTGTTATTGTTAGTTTTATGCTAAGATAAAACTTGGTATTGTTATTGATAGTTTTATGTCAAGATAAAACTAGAAACGTTATATGTTGTTATTATTGGTTTTAGGTCAACATAAAACCTGGTTTTACTTCAAGATATAGCTGTTATACTGCTTAAATATTATGAAGTTAGAAGAAATGTTTAAAAGCATAGTCTAGTAACTTAGGGTTTTAGACATGAAGATGTTTTTGTTGTTAGAGCTATAGGAAGCCGTCAAAGTCTACATGAGTAATTGTATTCATCGATTAAGATTGGGGATCTTAGCGAAAATCCTCTGAATTGTAACCGTTAATCCTGTGTAAACGAGGAAGTCATGTATAATTAGTATACGGGTTGACCACCCCACTTGTGACTGTTAGCTACAGTCAACCAAAAGCAAGTGATGAATTATCCTTTTATTTGTTATTGTTCCGGCGTCGATGAAGCGTACGGTGTTGTTTCTCATGGTAAATCATGAGTGTGTTCTATCAGAGGTATTATGTCATAGCAGCGGTACAGGCTCATGGTAGCAAATTGTTAGAAACATTATACCTTGTCGTATACAAGTATTAATGTTAAGTATAAGTTTTCCCTTACTTATACCTTAGGATTAAGAAATGTTTAGGTATAACACTTAATTAATAAGTATACTATTATACCTAATATACATACTAAATGTTGGAGAGTCAAAATGATACTTTCAAAACTATACTTTTGAATGTGTGAAAATGTATTATTTTATGGATTCAAAACCTGTGGACTCACCAACTTTATGTTGACGTATTTTTAAAATGCATGTGTTTTCAGGAACTTGAAAAGCTGTTATGTATTCGAACAGGAGAAGTTTTACTATTATCTTTCTGTTTATTTAGAAGTATGCCATAGTCGGATATTATGTAATAAATACTAGGAAAACAATAATGTAACTTTCAATCATCAATAAAGGTATGTATTTTCTTTAGGATTTTTCAATGTATGTTATATAAATGTGATACGAAAAATGACGTTACACTACCCGGTGTTTCCGCCGACGGCCGAGGTGTGACAGATTAGTATCAAAGCTATTAACTATAGTGAACTGGTACTTTCTTAGGAAAGCACGTCTATAGTATTAGGACTTACTCTATTAGGTTTAGGTATATCTCTTAGACTATAAATTAAAAGTATTATTAATTATTCTACTGAAGGACTACTTACGGGAGCGGTGACAAGGATAGACATGTCGATTTGGGTTGCTGGATTTTAGAATGGCTATATACTAAAATGAACCTACCCTTTCGACAGTCCTAACTGGTCGGAGCCTTATCAGATAGACCTAAGGTAACAAAAAATAGTAAAAGCGTGAATACAATAAATAAGAATATAGAGTCATATATAAAGACTCAGACCTGCGATGAGAATACACCTTAATACCCGGAATGTTTTTGATCTCAAGGATTTAGATCAAATATTCCAACTAAAGTTTATATGTGCATAGATCCTATCACAACTAGGTGTAGGTGCGCAACTACATTTTATTATGATCAGATCATATGAACTATTTAATTTTGGAGAAATATTTGATAGACTAAACTCTTGGAGATCCAAAATGTATAGGAATCCGACATGGCACATTCACGAGAATGGATAATCATCGAGGATACGGATAAAGAAGAGGAAGTTGCATTCCCTATGATGGTAGGCGATCCTTACTACCCTGTAACTCCAACCACCTTTCATCCAATACCTTCTGACGATGGAGCACCTTTACCCTCCAACGAATGGGAAGAGAGTGAACCAATGGAAGAAAGTGAAACCATGGAGGAGACAGAGTCGGTGGCATCATCTCTACCACCACTGAACACTCTTTACCGTAAAGTTCCAGGAGGAGTAAAAATGAAACGCACTGCATGTAAATCTATACCGATATGGAAAAATATTAAGAAGAGTCAGAAGGCAACATCTTTAGGAAGTCACAGAGTTCAAGATGAACCTGCACGAATCGCACAAACAGTTGATAGATGGGTGGCGGAAGAAAAAGCTGCCAAGATGTATGAGACTGGTCAGTCATCTCGACCACATCTCCCACATTCTTATGAAGATAACACTTTATCTTAATTGTTTGAGAAAAGTGTGAAAATTGAAGATAAGATGGAAATTGTCGAAGGGAAGGCTACTCATCTCTCTAGAAGAGTGCGAAGGCTAGAAGGACAAAGGACACGAGATCAGGAATCGGTGATGGATGCCCATCATTGTATAAATTTTGCTTATAATGACATGATTACTCATGATGCCAGGATTGCAGAGTTAGAGCTCTACAATCAAACCTCAAGAAATGAAGAACACATAGGAAGTCTTGAGCAGAGAACTCAAGAACTTGAAGAGTAAGTGGTTAATGTCACTGACGTGCTGGGTCATCACTTAGGTTTCTGGTAGATAAGCTACAACTAGTGGTTATGTAAATAGAGAAAATCAGACTAGTTAAGGCGAAAGAGGAAAGTTTATAGCAAGGATGTAGAAAACCTTGCAAATTTTGCAATGTTTATAGAAACTTTTCTCTTATAAACCTAAATAAACTGATGTAACCACTGGTAATAATATGAAGCATACGTTACAGTAATCATTATGTTGTCTATTATGTTTTACGTTGTGAATAATAACTAGAGTATTTAGTACTCGTGTATTAAATGATTAACAAAACTCATAAAAATTCTTATTATTTATAATAGAAACTAAAACAAAATGCCTAGAAGGAGTAATCGGCTAAACCCTAACCGACCATCAGCACCACAACAACAACAACCACAACCACAACCAGAAATAAACCCCTCAATAAGTACAGTACAACTTGAAGAAATCATAGCTCAAAGAATTGTTGCGGATCTATCTAATGTCACAAGAGATGGACTTAGAAATGAAGGCCATGTAGGGACCGCTAGAACATGTACCTACAAAGATTTTATGAATTGCAAGCCAAAAATCTTTCATGGAAATGAAGGGTAGTGAATTTGACAAGGTGGATAGAAAAGACAGAATCCGTCTTTCAAATAAGCTTTTGTCCAGATGATTGTAAAGTACGATTTGCAGCATGTACTTTCGTTGACGCAGCACTTACATGGTGGAATAGCCATTTGAATACAAAGGGAATTGATACTACAAATTCCATGAGATGGGAGGAGCTAAAAATGATGCTAGTAAAGGGAGGAGATACATAAACTGGAACAAGAACTATGGACCCTAACCATGAAGGGTTCAGAGATAAAAGCTTATACCGCTAGATTTAATGATGTTGCTGTAATGTGTCCAGCACTTGTAACCCCTAAATATAAAAAGATTGAGCGATATATCTGGGGTTTAGCATCGCAAATCAAAGGCATGGTGATCGCATCAAAGCCTACAACTTATGACAGCACCAAGAGGATAGCTCATCAGCTAACCCTCACAGAGATCCAAGGAACAGAAGTGGTCTCAAAGGCTGAGTCTCCCAAATCTAGTACAAACAAGCGCAAGTTTAATAGGAAGAATCCCAAACAATCATCTGAGAAAAGACAAGAAGTGGAAACCAACTACGCAGCCACAACAGCAGTACCTACTCAACCAAAATCTTCATGGTGCAATCAGTGCAACCGTCATCATCCAGGTGACTGTTTTGTCTGCATGAAGTGCAAGAAAAAGGGGCATACTGCTAGTTACTGCAGGAGCACAACACCTGCAACAGTCGATCAACAAACCAATAATGGGACAGGCCGTGGTGAAGGAAGAAAATGTTACGAGTGTGGGGAGTTTGGACATGTCAAGAAAGAATGTCCAAAGTTAAGGAGTCAAGGAGGCATAGGACGTGGCAGGACGTTTGTGATTGGAAGTAGAGAGGCTCTCCAGGACCCTTCGGTCGTATCTGGTACGTTTCTTATAGATAATTTATATGCTTCTATACTCTTTGACTCTGGAGCAGATCGAAGTTTTATAACTCCGACATTTAGAAAATTGTTAAGTCATAAGTCTAGCATATTAAAAGAAATCTATGAAGTAGAAATCGCTAACGGTCAAACTGAGAAAACACATGAAATCCTAGAAAACTGTCTGTTAACTCTTAATAACTACCTTTTTCACGTCAACCTCTGCCAATGCCTATCGGTAGTTTTGATGTTATAATTGGCATGGATTGGTTATCTTCACACCGCGCCGAAATTCTATGTCATGAGAAAGCCATACGACTACCCTTACCAAACGGCGAAACTCTGATTATCTATGGCGATAAATCTAGGAAGAACCTCAAAGTCATCTCTTGTACTAAGACCCAGAAATATCTACATAAGAAATGTAGCGCATTCTTAGCTCACATTGTAGATAGGAAGAGAAAGACAAAAGAAATCAAAGACATACCTCAAGTATGTGATTTCCTTGACGTGTTTCCTAAAGATCTACCTGGAATACCTCCCGTCCGACAAGTTGAGTTTTGAATCGACTTAATTCCAGGAGCAACACCAGTAGCAAAATCTCCTTATCGGTTGGCTCCATCTGAAATGCAAGAATTGTCTAGCCAACTACAAGAACTTCTTGACAAAGGCTTTATCCGACCAAGTTTTTCACCTTGGGGAGCACCAATCTTGTTTGTCAAGAAGGACGAATCCTTTCGAATGTGTATTGATTATCGGGAGTTGAACAAGCTAACGATCAAGAATCGTTATCCGCTTCCAAGAATTGATGATTTATTCGATCAACTGCAAGGATCTAGCTACTACTCAAAGATAGATCTTAGATCAGGATACCATCAACTCAGAGTACAAGAAGATGACATTCCAAAAACAGCATTTAGAACTCATTATGGTCATTATGAGTTCTTAGTTATGTCTTTTGGATTAACCAATGCCCCAGCAGTGTTTATGGATCTCATGAATCGTGTTTGAAAACCATACTTGGATAAATTCGTGATCGTATTTATCAATGATATATTGATATATTCACGAACCAAGGAAGAACATGGTCAAAACCTGCAAATAATCTTGGAACTACTAAGAAAAGAAAAGTTGTACGCTAAATTCTCCAAATGTGAGTTTTGGATTAGAGAAGTACAATTTTTAGGTCATGTAGTTAGCAACGAAGGGATTCATGTTGACCCATCTAAATTTGAAGCAATCAGGAATTGGGAAGCACCAAAGACGCTAACAGAGGTGTGTCAATTCCTAGGACTTGCTGGCTATTACCGAAGATTCATAGAGAATTTCTCCAAAATAGCCAATCCACTTACAACACTAACCCAGAAAAATACGAAGTTCAACTGGGAAGACAAACAAGAAGTTGATTTTCAGAAACTGAAGAAAATGTTGTGTAGTGCACCAATCCTAACCCTTCTAGATGGAACAGAAGATTTCGTCGTGTACTGTGACGCATCAAATCAAGGATTGGGATGTGTGTTGATGCAAAGAGGAAAAGTTATCGCCTATGCATCACGACAACTTAAGGTGCATGAGAATAATTACACTACCCATGATCTTGAATTGGGAGCTGTAGTTTTTGCACTAAAAATTTGGAGACATTACTTATACGGTACTAAGTGTACTATTTTTACCGACCACAAGAGTCTCCAACACATCTTCGACCAAAAAGATCTTAATATGAGACAAAGAAGATGGGTTGAATTGTTGAATGATTACGAATGTGAGATTCGTTATCATCCTGAAAAGGCAAACGTGGTAGCAGATGCCTTGAGCTGGAAAGAATATATTAAACCTCGACGGGTACGAGCATTAACTATAACTATCCATTCTAACTTTACCGCACAAATTAGAAAAGCTCAGCTTGATGCTCTAAAAGAAGAAAACATCAAGAACGAAGCTTTGTGAGGAATGGAAAAGCAACTTATACGAAAAGATGATGGAATACAATACTTTATGAACCGAGTTTGGACGCATAGGTTTGGTAAAATCAAGGATTTGGTCTTAGAAGAAGCCCACAAGTCCAGATATTATGTGCATCTAGGTTCTGACAAAATGTACTTAGATCTAAAAGTACATTATTGGTGGCCAAACATGAAGCCAGAAATTGCTACTTATGTGAGCAGATGTTTGACTTGTTCTAGAGTGAAGGCAGAACATCAAAAGCCTTCAGGTTTACTTCAACAACCGGAAATACCTTAATGGAAATGGGAGCAGATATCAATGGACTTCATCACTAAGTTACCTAAAACTCCTAGTGGGTCCGAAAATATTTGGGTGATAGTCGATAGATTGACTAAGTCCGCCCATTTCTTACCAATTAAGGAGGACGACAAGATGGAGAAACTGAATAGAGTTTATCTTAAGGAAATTGTCAGATTGCATGGAGTTCCAAATTCTATTATTTCTGACCGTGATAGTGGATTCACTTCACGATTTTGGCAATCTCTACAAAAATCCTTAGGGACACGTCTAGATATGAGTACAGCTTACCATCCACAGACTGATGGTCAGAGTGAGAGAACCATTCAGACTTTAGAAGATATGCTCCGAGCCTATGTAATAGACTTGGGAAATGTGTGGGATACTCATTTACCGTTAATTGAGTTTTCCTACAACAATAGTCATCACACTAGCATCAAGGTTGCACCGTTTGAGGCTCTTTATGGACGAAAATGTCGTTCCCCAGTATGTTGGGAAGAAGTTGGAGATACGCAGATGGCTAGAGAACATACAGGATATACCTTACGTACTGGATCAGAAATAATCCACGAGACAACTGAAAAGATCGTGCAAATTAAGGATCGATTAAAGGCTGCACGTGATCGTCAAAAGAGCTATGCTGACGTACGACGTAAGCCTTTAGAATTCCAAGTTGGAGATAAAGTAATGGTGAAAGTCTCTCCTTGGAAAGGTGTAATTCGATTCGGGAAGCGAGGCAAACTAAACCCACGATATATAGGACCTTTTGAAATTCTGGCAAGAATTGGTTCTGTCGCATACCAACTCAAGTTGCCTCAAGAGCTAAGTAATGTACACGATGTTTTTCACGTATCAAATCTCAAAATATGTCTATCCAATGACACTCTTGTTGTACCTCTCGACGAGATACAAATCAATACCAAACTCAACTTCGTAGAAGAACCTGTCGAGATCATGGATCGAGAAGTCAAACGATTAAAGCAAAGTCGTATTCCCATAGTGAAAGTTCGATGGAACTCTTTACGAGGACCTGAATTTACTTGGGAACGTGAAGATCAGATGAAAGCAAAATACCCCCACCTATTTTACAAAACCTTATCCACAAGATAAATTTCGGGACGAAATTGTTCTAACGAGGGGAGAATGTAACACTAGCCAAAATAAGTCAATAACAATCACATGTGATTATGCTAATCATGTAATGTGATAAATGTACTATGTATTTCATGATAAATTCTAATACAAATATGAACTTTCTTTATGATACAACTCAAAGTATACGTCCATACGATTCCAAAAATATAGAGAACGTCTGAATCTGACTTCGCATGAAGAAGTTATGATAAACCGAACACTATAAATCTCTATAATAAGAGGAATTTAAAATAGACTTATAATTATCTATTTAAGTCTAAAAGAGAGTTGTAGTACTCTTAAATACCTACGCATGCATATAAAGAATGTCAAAAACGGAGTTTGTATGTGAAAGTTACGACCTTCCGAAGATTCAGCTGTCAAAAACCCTAATCTAACTGAGCTCACGACGTGAGCACATGACTCACGACGTGAGAAGTCATTTATCCATATCTCGGAATCTAGAAGGTGTGTGATGAGGTTGCGAGGGGATCAGATCCAAACTCACGACGTGAGCAAAGATATCTCACGACGTGAGGAGTCACAAGGCCACCTTCCGAAGCTAGGGACGCAAATGGCAAGACTACGGGATGATCATGCAAGACTCACGACGTGAGCCTTATGAAACTCACGACGTGAGTTTCTAAAATCCTTACTATAAATAGCAGGTCCGACTTCAGCCATTCTTACACCTAAACTTCTTCTCTTTCTCTCCTTTGCTGAGGCCATTTTGCATCCCGAGCCCCGACGATCTCGCACGCTGATCGTTTTGCTTAGATTACATAAAATCACGCTACTAGGGTGAGTTTCACGGCCCCACTTTCTAATATTTCGGGGGGAAACGCATGCTAGATATTATATATATGTTATTATTATGTCTATATGATAGTATATAGTTATGATAACCGGGATATGATTGTTCTAAATATAACATTTTGAATACATACAACCATTATCAACTTATCAGTATGTTAATTTACTAATGTAGATCTTGAGTTATACTTAGGATTCTATATATATGTTGTGTGCGATATAATACCGAAGTTATATTCGAAAGTTCTAAATGTTAAATTATAAAGTATGTTGTTATTAATAGTTTTATGTCAAGATAAAACCGGATATGTTATATTTTGTTATTATTAGTTTTATGTCAAGATAAAACTGGATATGTTATACGTTGTTATTGTTAGTTTTATGTCAAGATAAAACTGGATATGTTATATGTTGTTATTGTTAGTTTTATGCTAAGATAAAACTTGGTATTGTTATTGATAGTTTTATGTCGAGATAAAACTAGAAACGTTATATGTTGTTATTATTGGTTTTAGGTCAATATAAAACCTGGTTTTACTTCAAGATATAGCTGTTATACTGCTTAAATATTATGAAGTTAGAAGAAATGTTTAAAAGCATAGTCTAGTAACTTAGGGTTTTACACATGAAGATGCTTTTGTTGTTAGAGCTATAGGAAGCCGTCAAAGTCTACATGAGTAATTGTATTCATCGATTAAGATTGGGGATCTTAGCGAAAATCCTCTGAATTGTAACCGTTAATCCTGTGTAAACGAGGAAGTCATGTATAATTAGTATACGGGTTGACCACCCCACTTGTGACTGTTAGCTACAGTCAACCAAAAGCAAGTGATGAATTATCCTTTTATTTGTTATTGTTCCGGCGTCGATGAAGCGTACGGTGTTGTTTCTCATGGTAAATCATGAGTGTGTTCTATCAGAGGTATTATGTCATAGCAGCGGTACAGGCTCATGGTAGCAAATTGTTAGAAACATTATACCTTGTCGTATACAAGTATTAATGTTAAGTATAAGTTTTCCCTTACTTATACCTTAGGATTAAGAAATGTTTAGGTATAACACTTAATTGATAAGTATACTATTATACCTAATATACATACTAAATGTTGGAGAGTCAAAATGATACTTTCAAAACTATACTTTTGAATGTGTGAAAATGTATTATTTTATGGAGTCAAAACATGTGGACTCACCAACTTTATGTTGACGTGTTTTTAAAATGCATATGTTTTTAGGAACTTGAAAAGTTGGTATGTATTCGAACAGGAGAATTTTTATTATTATCTTTCTGTTTATTAAGAAGTATGTCATAGTTGGATATTATGTAATAAATACTAGGAAAACAATAATGTAACTTTCAATCATCAATAAAGGTATGTATTTTCTTTAGTATTGTTCAATGTATGTTATATAACTGTGATACGAAAAATGACGTTACACTACCTGATGTTTCCGCCGACGGCCGGGGTGTGACAGAGATAATGAAACATAAAATGCTAAAGTTAAAGAATTTCTTAAATCTCAATTTTTGATTAAAGATTTAGGTAAATTGAAATATTTTTTAGGTATAGAAGTTAATGATGTTTGTCTTTCACAAATGAAATATTGTTTGGAATTATTACATGAATTTGAGATGCTTGGTTGCAAACTAGTTAATACTCTTCTTGAGGCTAATCTTATTGTTCGTGATCTTGATCAAAATAGTGACAAATTTCTTGAAAAAATTAATGAATTTTAGAAAGTGGTTGGGAAGTTAATTTATTTCACTATAACAAGGCCTGACATTTTTTATTTAGTTCAAATTTTGAGTCAGTTTATGCGCAAGCCTAAAATGTCACATTTGCGAATTGTTTTAAGGTTGTTAAGGTATTTTAAAGATAGTCTTAGAAAACGAGTATGTTATTTAAAACCTTATTCTCTTGTTTTAAAAGGATTTTATGATGCTAAGTGGGATACATGTCTCTTTTTTAGGAATATTGTGAGTGGTTATTTAGTTTATTTTAGTGATTCTCTTGTTTCATGGAGAAATGAAAATCAGTATGCTATTTCCAGGTCATCAATTGAATCTGAATATAGAGTTCTTGGTTCATTAACTTGTGAAATAATTTGGGTATTAAAATTTTTGTATGATTTAAGATTTAATCAAGTCGTTCCGGTAAAAGTTTCTTATGATAATGAATCTGCTATAAAACTACCTTAAATCCTATTTTTCATGATAAGACTAAGTATTTTGAAATTGATGTTCATTTTATTAGGGAAACGATTAAAAATTGTATTATTAAGCTTGTTAAAATTGGTTCGTTAATCAAATTATTGATGTTTTGACTAAATTTATCTTTTCAACATGAGAATCATTGTCAAAAAAATGTGTTTGGTTGATCCATTTTCTGTAAAATAGTGTTAACAAATGATTAGTTGGACCGAGGGTGTTGAAATAATGAAGTGTTATATTCCAAACTAACCATTTCGTATCTTTTCTATACTTTTGTATTTCTTTTCTAATTTGTATTGTAGGGTTGATATTGTGAAAGATGGAGGGTGCCGGTTGTATCTTATTTCGAATAAACATGCGGGTTGTGAGGTCATTGACAACCCAATGTATATAAATGTAGATGCACATGATTTAGGTCATTGTGACTTCATTTCATAGATACTTTTTACTTTCTCGCTCTCTCATTGTACTTTTTTCTTATAGATTATGGTTTACCCTTTTAGGGTTTCATGTTCATTGTTCATTACATCTTTGATATGTGAGTAAAATATTAAGAGTGTAGTTTAGGAAAACTTGTAGTGAGGATTTGAGTTGTAAAAAGGATATTTAAACGTTCTGTTGTTTTATTGTTATTGTTTTTCAAATCAAGCTGTTATGTTGGAAAATCGTGTTTACATTTTTCTCAGTTGGCTTTTTTTTTTGTTACTATGGAACTTGAAGGTCACTTTATAGATATTACAATGAGAGGTTCCCAATTGTTGTTTTAAAATATGCTCGAACCCGCATCCAAAAAGATGTTGCTCATTGTTGATTTCCGGTTACTAAGTCTTTTAAAAAGTTGACCTAAGCCTTGGCCAGACACAACTTCTTTGTTAGCGCTCCATTGTCTTGCTTTCTTCTTCGAAGTAAGCATCGCTCCATTGTCTTGCTTTCTTCTTCGAAGTAAGCATCGCACGTGGAGGGTGTGCATCCAGCGACTCATTCTATAATTCTTCGTCTTGTATGTCAGGTTGGGTTTCATCACTGTCATCAGAATTTTGAGGTTAAGATCGGATATATTCATTTTTGTGTTTTCAACACAAATTGTGAAGGACTTTGCATTGACTGTGTATCATCATATTGTGTCAATATTTGCCATAGTAGGAAATCGTTGCATAATTGTTATATACACATTTGCAAGAACATTAGTTTAAATAGCGATTGTGTTTGATACTGAAATTGTATTGCCGAAAACATTGAGTTAAATGGTGCTTGGAATGGATCAGATTGTGGTGGCTTTGTGAACTTGTAGCCTTCTCCTTACCACATGATGGAAACAAAACATAACATTTTATTTTATAATTATAATAATCCAAACTTGATACAAACTAATTCACATTTTACACCCAATTAAAGTAACCTGGATGTGATTATCATTTATGCTAATTACCACTATTTTTAGGTGATGGAAAAACCATTCGGCCGTTCCCCCTTGGAGTTGGAGAGAGATTAGTGAACTCCAAAGCCTGCATCCTCAGTTCAATAGGGTAGTCCGCAATGCAGCCGATCCTTGGTCCAGCCCCCGTTGACCATTTCAGAGAAAGCTGGTTTCCTAACTGGTAGGAACATGCCACTTTCTTTGAATTAATCCTTTCTAGTATCGCTTTCTTTGGCACATCGGCTTTTGGACTATTAAGACCCCCAGACAGACTCCTTTTATAACAACCATTATTCTTCTTCTCCACCACTTCACCAACCGGAACCGGAAACAATGATTCCAATTCCGGTTCACGATGGGTTTCCGATTCCGGGGTATCGGAAGAAACTGGAATATTCCCGAGTTCAATTTCAGATCCATTTTGACTCATTTTCTTGTTTTCATAGTTCTCGTAATCTTCATTTGCCTTTTTTATCTAATCACACAAAAGTAACGACTTATATAAAATATTCACTTTATCCCCTCACAAATTGAAAAATATCAACATCAACAATAATGTGAGAAATTATTAATTACTTTTATAAGGCCCCACACTCCCAAACCTATAACCAATTATTTTTCACATGAATGGAATATGACGCATGTAATAAAAAGGAATATGACGTGAGCATTTTGTAATGGATCAAGCGGATAACTAATTAATTTTTCACATAAATGAAATAAAATAATAAAATTGGAGAAAAAATTTACGTACTTCAACTTTATCGAGGTCGACACCATTTTCCTTGAGAAAAGATAAGAACGACTTGAGGCTTTCATCAGTTGGACGATAGTGTCCACTATACGGAGAGATAGTCTAAAAAACAACATAAAAACAAAACACAAAATGTTAAATGAAGATTATTTAAGAACTAAATAATAATATATTAGGTGATGACCATTGACCAAGGTCACAACTCACAAGTCATCAACAAATATATTTTAATATTTTGACGATAGCATAGTCATCAAAAGTTGCACATGTCTATTCGTTTATAAAAGTAACAAGTGACATAATACCTTTATATTTTTCTTTTTTGCATCTAGTATCATCTACTGTATAAATAAATATTTTTTGTAAATTGGAAATATAACTGAGAGCAAATTTATCTATATTAAACAAAAAAGTAAAATTCATATATTACGCAGTGGATTTGTGTTATACCTTAAGTGTCCCGTTGTCTACATCAAGCCTTCCGGCAGCTAAAGTAGCTCCTCCGGCGAGAAAGCTAGAATGATGAAACTTTCCTTTCTTTTTCTATAAATTCCAATTATAATAATAAAAAAAATGTTTAATTATTTGCTAAATTCTCAAGAATGCGTTTGTTCATGTATAGATGTATTGTGTAACGTTTTTAAAATCTCACCTCGCCAGCGTAAAGTTTGTTAGAGGCACTAGTAACAAATATCCATTTTTCTCCATTTTTTGTATCGAGTAGGTGTCCAGTTAGAACGTGAACGATTTTGCCTTCAATGATGACATACTCATAATTCTCTCTTTCTTGCTGTTTATATGATCGTAAAATTATTAATAATAATCTTGTTTGTAATTTTTTTTTATAAAATTAAGTGAAAATAAATCATGAAAAACATACAGGTCCAAGATACTTGATGCACTGCTCACGAAGCTTTGATCTTGGACATTCTTTTAAATCAACCACTCGTCCATCTCCAATATCCAACCTTCAAGAAAATACGAGTTTAATTTAAAACTGTTTTTACATATACGATTTAAATTAAATTTAAATTCTAATTTCTTTTGAAAAGAAAATGAAAGGCTATTATGAGACTGTATAAAGGTAGCAATTTCGTCCTATTTACCTAGAAAAATGATTGAGTCACCTTATATTTATATCCCAGTGATGAATCACATGGATAAAAACACTTTATTGAATGTGAAAGGATAGAAATGAGTCATTATATCAAATATTCGCTTCATTACAAACAAAAAAAAAAACTAAGTTATTATTTTATTGTTATAGTGGCATTTTAAAATGTTAATTTTAATATATATAATCAAAGAAAATTGACAAAAGGTCAATGACACCTGTTTTGACCCACAACTCATGCTACCTACGACATTGCATTCATCAGCAATTACAAATAAAATAATCATTTCCAATAAATATTTTCATTTACAAATATAAAAGAGAACGCCAGTTTCGACTCACTTACTAAAAAAGATTAATTTCGGTTATATTTTATGTCCTACAAATAAGACGAGTAAAATTAAAAAATAAAAAAAATAAAAAATAAATATATAAATCTTGAGAATCTAACATATCAAACGGGTTGTAATATTTAAATCATAACAACCTTGTAAATTAATTTATCCAAAGAATTATTCTTTCGAAAGAAAATGAACCACAAAAATTTATTATTTAATATTCCCATTTTGCCACCTCTAACTTTGCATTCATCATCAATTAACGTGATAGCAACCATTTCCAATAAAGATTTATTGCACAATTTTGATTTACACATTTTTCCTACTTATTTTTGGCCAAAAATCGATCATTATTGATCCCAAACTTTCAACTTTATCACGTGGGGCCAGCACATGAAGTCAAGAACACGATTGATCACACACTTCCACTTATTCATAAAAATTAAAAACACACTCTCCAAAACCCACTTTACATGAGTCCAACAAAAAGTTTAGAATATGAAATATGTGGAGTGGATCTTGTTCATATAATGGAGGACATAACGATTTTTCTTTATATCCCCCATAATCTATTTGATAGATGATAAATATCAGGAAAGTTAAAACAGTAACAATTAGAGTATAAGTATTTTGCAATCTGTAAAAAGGATGCAATAAAATTTCGTAGTAAAAATGTAAATCAGGTATACACACCAGTAGAAGAAAGGTTGGCCAGCATCAGCTTTGCACCACTCTTCATAATACAAGTGCAAGCTATGACCATATCGGTGTCTAGGATCAATCTGTAATTACTCGGAATATCAATTTGTGAAGACATAGTAAGAAATAAATAATCATCAGTTTTTGAAGGATTGGGTTGATTATACTTACAGCTTCAATCCAGTGTTGGAATGCTAATTTATGAGCTTTGGCATCTAATGACAAACCCTTACCCACCTGCCAAAAACAAAATTGGAGTTAATTACCAACAAAAAACAGCTACAACTATCAAAATCACAACCAAAATTTACCCCAAAAAGGGGGAAATGTAATTTTGTTTGGTATTGTGTTTGTTTGGTGTACCTTAGAAGCATTCAAAGAGATTCTGTTCCACCGGGAAGCTGCTGATTCTTGTTTTTGGAAATTGAAGAAGGAAATTGTGCTGTGATTTAATCTGGCGAAATCAAGGGCTTGCCACCTTCAAAATATATTACGTTAATCGAGTAATTAACCATGAAAAACGATGTTATATATAGTGATAAACAAGATCAGTACCAGAGTTCTTCAATAACGACTGCAGAATCTGCCATGAGGCGACGGGTGCGATAACCTCTGTAGACCTTTTGAAGCTTCATAGCGGCGTCGGAGTGATAGGTAGGGCTTTGACATTTAACATCCGCCGCCGGTGACGGAGGCTGAATGCTGGGGTTGAGAGTGGAAAACAAGGACGCTCCCATTTTGGAATTTTCGTGATCAAGTTTTAATGAACGGTGATGTTCGTCGGAGTATAGAGGATATGGTGGTTGTTTTGGGGTTCGATCGAAGGTTGTATGTGTATGGGGGCTGGTGTCGACCTCCATTTCAGAAATCTAGAACAATAATGGCAAAATATGTAGGGATTGAGGTTGATGGTAGTGGGGGTCCTTGCGAGGAGATTAGGAAGAAGGACGAAGTTGCAGTAATGGAGTCGTCTGGTGTGTTGAAATAACAGGAGGATGAACTGGTGAACCTACCAACAACTGTAGTTTCAGTAGATGATATTTATTGGTCGTACTAGCACGCGTATGTGCACCAATCTCATTTTTGGCAAAAATGAATTTTCAATATCTGTATTAATAAAAAAGTAGTGTTTTTGTCATGTGTCACCATATTAGACCTTTAATTAATGTGTTGTCACTTGTCAGTTCTCCATTTTAAATTTATTAGACCTCCTTATTAATGTGATGTTATTTGTCAATGTATTTATTATCTATTTTAAATTTAAATTTTAAAATTTATATTATTGTTTTCATTAATTCACAAATAAAAAATATCTAATATATATTAAAAATCAATTTTACATATTTATTTGAATCAACGATTATAATTTCATATAACTAATAAAAATATTTTTAAATTAATAATTTATTTAAAATAACTGATTAACATTTTGAGTTTTTTAGTATAAAAGTTTGATTAATTTTATAACCGTGGTTCTCACGGGTTATAAACTAGTATAATTATATTTATATGAACTCACTCCGAAAAAATCATATACACAGTGTTAGTTTTATGTTATATCTTGATTTTTTAAAAGGTATTTTTTTATATAAATAAATTATGCATAAATATCATTAATATTTTTTAAAATTTTGAAATTTAAATTAAAAAGGTTATTAAGAAATTTAAATTTGAAACAAAATTATAATTTTAAAATATTAATTTCATTTATATAATTTAATTTAAAATTTTTAAACTAAACACTCATATTACTTAATTTACATTAAATGTATAAACACGCAATATAAATATAAGGTCTAAACATAAATATTTTATTTAAAAGTGATAACTTTTTTTACATAATGATTAATAATATAATCTAATAATTAATTCTCTATAAGAAAATTATTCGCCAAAAAAGTTATTTATCGTCGTTGTTTTGCACGGGTACACATCTAGTATCATGTAATTTGTATTCATTGTACTAGTTCAACGGTATCTGGTGTTGCCCTCCCTCCTTAAGGTTGAAGGTTCAAGTCTCGTATTCACATAGGTGGATTTAAGAAGTAGTTTAGGAGTGACAAAACTACACAAATGGTCCCTATGGTTTGTTGAAAATTATCACTTTGGTCACAAAAAATGGTGGACTAGCACCACGGGTCCAAAGTTTTTATTTTAATGCAAGTTTGGTCCAATTTACTTTAAACTTTTTTGTAATGACGATTTTACCCTTGTTTTTTCCAGTTTTTTTATTTAAATATTTTTATGATTAAAAGAAAAACGATAAAAAAAAATATTTCTTTCTCTCTCTCTCTCTCTCTCTCTCTCTCTCTCTCTCGTTGGAAAACGTCACCATGATCGGAGATTCAGAACATCACAACCACTACGACCTGGAAAACGAGTTTAGAGAGGCGGCCATCTTCTTTAACAAACCCTAGCTCACCGCCCCCATCTTCCTTAGCAAACTGTAACACCCTGTTTCGAGTTGTTTCATAATTTAGGGTGTGGCCTGAAGATCAAGTATCATAAGGCTTTGGGCTTTGGGAAAGACAGGTTTAGACCCATTTAGATGTGGGTAATGTAGATTGTGTGATCCAAGAGTTCAGTTGTGCTTTGGAATCAAAGAGTAAAATGGGAAGTGGTGTTTCAAACTTCTTGTTGAATTAAGGATTCTAGTTCGATGCGTTTTTAAGTAAAAATTATTTAGATAGGGTTGTAGAGATCCTCAATACCTTTCCATGGATATAAGGATTATCGAAAACGGAGTTGGAATGAAGAAGTTATGACCATTTGAAGTTTTGAGTATTTTGGGCTAAGTTGCGTATGTGGTGTGTGCGTTGGGCGTAAGCCATTAAGTGAGTCGGGACAGAGGCATCGTACGTTGGGTGTTTGAGGGAGTACGTCGGGCATACGTGAGCAGATGCAAGCCCTAATTTTTAGGGTTTCACCCCTATTTAAACACATTATCACACCCTTGGACCTCCTATAGTCATCCTCCGCTCCCTTTAAGATCTTATATCGAACCCTAGCCTTGAGATTGAGGATATTGGATCCTTTTTGGTAATTTTGTGCATTCTTGTTGAGGAAAAAGGTCATTGAAGAAGGTGGTGTTGCATGCAAGCTTGTGGATCCAGAAACTCTTTCATTTTGTGCATCTTTTGAAGGTATAAGGCCCATGCCTTGCTGATATTTCTTCTAGATCTCATTTGATGGTCATTTATGACTTATTTGTCCCAAATTTTGGATCTCTATGAGTTGGAGCACTTCAGAGCTTATTATTTGCCCTTTTAGGTGTGTGAGGATACTTTGGTTCATAAAATTGGTTGCTTGATTGTTTCCTTTGGCCCATGCATGAGTTAAGTGACTTTGAATGTTGTGAAAGTTAGGGTTTTGAGGATTGAGCCCTCTTTAGCCATTGCAAGGCTTAAAGTCAGATTACGGTTTTCAGAATTGAAAGTTAGATTAGGGTTAAGGATTTGTTTAGTGTTGCATGGTGAGATGCCTGATTAGGAGAAATCCCTTTATGCCTGTTATGTAAGCTGGTAGTGATGCATGTGTAACACCCCAATTCTGGTATGATATTTATATATTTATTTTTCTTCAAGTTTTAGGGGGAACTCGACGAGTCAGTAGTTGGACTCGTCGAGTAGATTCGGGATTTCGAGCACGTTTAAGTTGGTGACTTGACGAGTCCATATTCCGGACTCGGCGAGTCCGCCAGTCTAGATGAAACCCTTAATTCAAGGGTTTGCACCCTATTTAAACAACTTTTGGGGCCTCTAGTCAGCCCCCCATCACCCCTTAGAGCATCATTCTCGTAACCCTAGAGCCCTCTTTGCATTTTTGTGTGATTTTGGTGTGCTTCTTTGAAGATCTTGAGAGAAAAAGGAAGGTAGATCAAGAGGAGAAGAAGGAGATCCTAGATCCTTGAGGAATTTCAGAAGATAGTAAGGTATATCTTGGCCCTTTTCTGTTTCTATGCTTAAATCCCCTTTTTGAAGCCATTAAAGCTATTCGTGAACCATTTCTTGGCTTAGTAGTAGCATAGACGACTCATGGGAGTTGATTAGCCTTCGGATCTAGCTAGGTTTGAGTTCCAGAAGCTTAGATCTAGCACCTTTATGGAGCCATTTTGCATGAAAGCTCTAGATCTACTCTTATAGTGTGCTTTGAACCCTAAAACCTTCATTTGATGTTATTTACACGTAAAGTTGGAAACTTTACGTGTTAATCAAGCCCCAAGAACCCAGATCTATGAATGGAATGGACTGGTTTCAAGCAGAATCGAGTATATAGTGTTTGCATGTATACGACTCGGCGAGTCGTTCTTCAGACTTGGCGAGTCGTTCTTCAAACTCGGCGAGTCAAGTCGCGAGTCCCCTGTTTTCCCCTTTTCGAGTTATGCCGAGTGGAACCAGTGAGCGAGAGATGGACTCGGTGAGCTAGAGGCTTAGACTCATTCGTAGAAGAACTCGGCGAGTCAATGCCCTGACTCGGCTAGTCCAAGGCAATCTTCATGCCTTAAGAACAGACTCGACGAGTTGTTCATACAACTCGGCGAGTCACAGCTAGAGTGTTCATCTGATGAAGGAGAACTCGACGAGTTGTTCATACAACTCGGCGAGTCGGATGCAGATTGTCGGAGTGTTAGTAACAAAGAGGAACTCGTCGAGTTTGTGCCAAAACTCGACGAGTAGTAGCGAGTAGAAGCAAGAAAGTAAGAGTAAGGACTCGACGAGTTGGTGACCCAACTCGACGAGTCAGGTCAACTGAATGTTGACTTTGACCGTTAGGTTGACTTGGTCCAAGGGTAAGAGAGTCATTTTACCCTCAGTATTATTATCAGTATTTGATTGATGGTACTTATGGAAATTGTAGTCGGGGTGAAACCGGAGCCGCAACAGACAGATTTCGGAGCAGTTCTTTCAGCAGCTAGGCTACGAGGTGAGTTTCCTTCCAGTAGGAATGGGTCTACGGCCACAATGCCGGCCCGTTTAGTTAGCAGTAGTTTCGGACCTCGGTCCGATGCAGTAGTTAGGGTGCTTGATGTCTTTGTGATTCAAGCATGTTTTGTGTTATGTGTTCCGGACTCTGTTCTGATGCAGTATGCAGTATATGTATTCATGCTAATTGATATGTTTATGCTATGTTATGTTCAGTCAGTTCCGGACTTCGATCCGATGCAGGGGAGAAGGTCCCAATCAGTTCCGGACTTCGGTCTGATGCAGTTAGTTCCGGACTTCGGTCCGATGCAGAGGGCAAGGCCCTGGTTAGTTCCGGACTCTGGTCCGATGCAGTTTCCAGACTTCAGTCCGATGCAGAGGGCAAGGCCCTGGTTAGTTTCCGGACTTCGGTCTGATGCAGAGGGCAAGGCCCTGGTTAGTTTCTGGGCTTCGATCCGATGCAGTGGGCAAGGCCCAGTAGATGCTTTATATGTTATTGTATGGTATGTGGTAGTTTGGGGGAGCTCACTAAGCTTTGTGCTTACAGTTTTAGTTTTGGTTTCAGGTACTTCCGCAAGTAAAGGGAAGAGCTCGGGATGATGGCATCGCACACACCACAACTTCAGTCTTTTTCCTGGGAGTTTGTTTTGATTCATAGTTTGATTTGGCACAAATGTTCATGACATTTTATTATGGGTTGAGATATTTGACACATGGTTTTATGATGTGACGATCAGTATATGGTTTTTATTATCATTAAAACAAAAAAAATTTTGGTCGTATTTTTGGATGTTACAAGTTGGTATCAGAGCCTTGGTTTGAGGGATTCGGGCACACTTTCGGGTGTGTCTGAACTCAAACTAAGGAAGTGGTAAAATGTTTTCAAAAGAAAAGAGTTTTAGAAAAGTGAAAAGAATTTTTAGAAAGAAAAGAACTTTGAAAAGAGAAAAGGGGTGTGGTGCATGCGATCAGCCGAGCTCAAGTAAGTACTCCCAAATTACCCATACGAGTTTATGTTATGAGTTATCAGTTTCAGTTTCAATAGAACAACATGCTAGAATAGGACTAAGGATATAAGAGGATGCCTTATGTGCCTGCTATATGTGTTTCATCCTTATGAGAATTGCATACTAGTTGAGTAGGCAGCAGTAGGATAGCTTGTTTAGGTTATGCCTGATAGTATGAGCTTAGCATTGTATGCTAGTATAGGTCCTTGTTATGAGGATAGAGTTGCTTGAGTAGTTTTTCTGTGTCTGAATGCTGCTTGCTTTGTGCTTTGTGGGGCTCTGAGTGATGGGAGTTAGCCATTAGGTGAATACGTCACGTCACATGTGAACAGGGTTGAATAATCTCAGAGTGCTAGATTTGGCCCTATTGCGCAGCTCTGGTATGAGTCTGACCGTAGTAGGGACGGGTCTTTACTCGAAGGATTATCTGAGCCTCGCCACATGTGATGGTATTCAGGTAATGGCTAATTGGCATTACAAGGAGGCCTTCAGCAGCTGATGACTGGTTTGGGTGGAGTCAGAAGTTCCTTAGGGCAAGCCTAGGAAGGTAGTAGCCGAGATCAGTAGTTGTAAAGTGACTTGGTGGAGTCAAGGCAGTTCTTGAGGAAAGTATGGATAGATGTGGAAGGTAGTATGGGCCCATACTACTGAAAGCAGAGGATCCGTACTCAAATCAAGAAAGCTGAGATGAGACCAGGAAACTTGTGATAGTAGTGATCCCTCGAGATATATTTATGATCCTGAAGTTTATTTTGATGTGTTTTCAGAATGGTGGTATTGCGCCCTCGACCAGCAGTTGGCAGTTCAGGTGCTGAAGGGGGATCAGGATCAGACCCAAAGGCCGGGCAGATGGATGAGCAGACTAGGGAGTTTCTCTCTTCAGAAATTACTCGCACCATACTTGAGCAGACTCCTGTGATCTTTGGTTCGATCAAGTAGGGTATCTTAGAGTTGATGGACGAGAGATTGAGCACTTTCCGTGCTGAGGTAGCGGCCATGATGGGGTCGCGCACGCTTACCTTCAGGGAGTTCCGTGCATGTGGAGCTCCAGATTACCACGGGGCGCAGGACCCCATTGCGAGTACCAGATGGTTGGCGGATGTGGCCAACACATTCCGCACGATCAGATGTCCCGAGGAGGACAATGTCAGATTGGCGTCCTGTCTTCTGAAGGATAGGGCATGAGATTGGTGGGAGGAGTTTGGTCATGCCATCGGGGATGACGCAACTTTGGATGCCATGACCTGGACATACTTTTATACTAGGTTCAAAGCTGAGTTTGCACATGTTATTGAGGTGCAGCAGTTAGCACGCGAGTTCTAGGATTTGATTCAGACTACAGAGACAGTGGCGGAAATTACCACCAAGTTCAGAGAGAGGGCACTTCTCGTTCCTCAGTACGCAGCTGATGAGGAAATGAAGAAAGCCCGTTATAATGAGATGCTGCGGAGTGATATCCGCCAGTTCGTGAGCCGGTCCAGTTGTAAGACGTTAGATGACATGATTGCTAGGGCTCGAGAGAGAGATTGACCTAGAGATGGAGAGAAAGAGGAAGCCGGAGGCGGCTCCAGGTTCAGGGAGTTCGGGCAAAAAGCCCAAGGTTTCAGATCATAGAGCTAGGAGTCAGCAGAGCCACGCTCGGTGTGGCAAGTGTGGGAGATTGCACGATGGGGCGTGCAAGGCAAGGAGTGCCGGCTGCTACAAGTCCGGTCGGACTGGGCATATAAGCAGAGATTGTACAGCCACTACTACCACCGTTGCGGCATCAGATCTGATTTGCTTCCAGTGCAGTCAGAAGGGACATAAAAAGTCCCAGTGTCTGAGTTTAGCGGCTGCGGGGAAGGTCAGCACCTGCTCCTGCTACTTTGAGGATTTCAGATGGCCGTCAGGGCCGAGTCGAGACGCCGGTGGTGAAGAGTAGGGCTTTCCAGCTGACAACAGAGGAGGCGCGAGCGACTCCTGATGTGGTGGCGGGTATGTATTTTTCCCTTATCTCTGTATTTATTTTTGGTTGTTTCTTATGGTTATATGTTTTGTATAGGGTCGTTCTCGGTGAACGACATTTCAGCTACAGTATTGTTTCATTCGGGAGCTACCCGATCATTCGTCTCTCTTGCACTTAGCAAGAGGTTTAGCAGAGCTCCAAGGGAGCTAGATTGTCCACTTGAGGTTGAGATAGCAGCTGATCGGACCGTTAGGGTTGCAAGGGTACACAGAGGGTGTTCCCTATAGTTATTCGATGAGCAGTTTCCAGTGGACTTGGTCCCTATTCCCCTGCGAGGGAATAAGGTCATAATAGGCATGGATTGGCTGAGCCCCAATGGGGAGGTGATAGATTGTGAGCTACAGTTGGTGAGGGTTCGCACTCCCAGTGGGGGAGAGTTAGTGATTCAGGGCGACAAGCCACAGCGCGGACCAGTTCTGTGTTCAGCAGCTAGAGCGAGGCGCTACTTTCAGCAAGGTTGCGCTGGCTATATTGCCTATGTTTTAGATGCTCGGGAGAAGGGCAAGATGACAGTTGATGATGTTTCCAGTGGTGCAAGACTACCCGGATGTATTTCCGGAGGATTTGCCGGGGATACCTCCTGAGAGACAGGTTGAGTTCGGGATTGATCTAATACATGGTGCGGCTCCAATAGCCAAGGCACCGTATCGGTTGGCCCCCCTACAGATGCAAGAGTTGTCTACGCATCTGCAAGAGCTGCTAGACAAGGGATTTATCAGGCCGAGCAGTTCGCCCTGGGGTGCACCAATTTTATTCGTGAAGAAAAAGGACGGGTCGCACCGTATGTGTATAGATTATCGGGAGCTGAATAAGGTAACGGTGAAGAACCATTACCCACTTCCGGGGATAGATGATTTGTTTGATCAGCTTCAGGGAGCGTCTTGGTTCTCCAAGATCGATTTACGCTCCGGATATCACCAGATGTGGGTCAGAGGCGAGGATGTGCAGAAGACTGCCTTAAGGACCAGGTATGGTGATTATGAGTTTGTGGTGATGCCGTTTGGGCTCACCAACGCTCCGGCCGCGTTCATGGACCTCATGAACCGCGTGTGCAGGCCGATGCTGGATCGGTCTGTGATAGTATTCATAGACGATATCTTGGTGTATTCCAAGACTCAGGAGCAACATGAGGAGCACCTCAGAGAGGTGCTAGAGGTTTTGAGGAGGGAGAGACTTTTCGCGAAGTTCTCCAAGTGCGAGTTCTGGTTGCGCGAGGTGCAGTTCCTTGGTCACCTCGTCAACCAGAAGGGTATTTTGGTAGATCCGGGCAAGATTGAGGCCGTGATGCAGTGGGAGGTCCCGAAGTCTCCATCTGAGATTCGGAGTTTCCTAGGTTTGGCAGGTTATTACAGGAGATTCATCCAGGATTTCTCCAAGATAGCAGTACCGCTCACCTGACTGACCAAGAAGTCGGTAGCGTTTCGTTGGGGGCCTGAGCAGCAGGTAGCGTTTGAGACCCTCAAGCAGAGATTGTGCGAGGCACCGATTCTTACCCTTCCAGAGGGAGTAGAGGATTTCGTAGTCTACTGTGATGCCTTGATCACAGGTATGGGAGCAGTGTTGATGCAGCGAGGCCGTGTGATAGCTTACGCCGATAGGAGGCGTTCAGATTTGGAGTTCCAGGTGGGCGATATGGTCCTCCTGAAGGTATCACCATGGAAGGGTGTTATCAGGTTTCGGAAGAGGGGCAAGTTGGGCCCCAGGTTCATTGGTCCTTTTAGGGTTTTGGCCCGGGTGGGTCGGGTTGCTTATCGATTGGATCTTCCGTCAGAGCTTAGCTAGATCCACAACACTTTTCATGTTTCTCAATTGAGGAAGTATTTGGTGGACGAGTCGGCAATAGTTCCCATTGAGGATATTCAAGTTGATAGCAGCCTGAATTATGTCAAGAGGCCAGTTGCGATCTTGGATCGGAAGGTGAAGACCTTGAGGAATAAGGTGATTCAGTTAGTGAAGGTGCAGTGGTAGCACCGGAAGGGTTCGGAGTGGACGTGGGAGTCCGAGGAGGAGATGCGGGGGCATTACCCAGAGTTGTTCCCAGATTTAGCGGCAGCAGACTTAGAGGACGAAGTATGAGACAAGTGGGGGAGGGTTGTAACACCCCAATTCTGGTATGATATTTATATATTTATTTTTCTTCAAGTTTTAGGGGGAACTCGACGAGTCAGTAGTTGGACTCGTCGAGTAGATTCGGGATTTCGAGCACGTTTAAGTTGGTGACTCGACGAGTCCATATTCCGGACTCGGCGAGTCCGCCAGTCTAGATGAAACCCTTAATTCAAGGGTTTGCACCCTATTTAAACAACTTTTGGGGCCTCTAGTCAGCCCCCATCACCCCTCAGAGCATCATTCTCGTAACCCTAGAGCTCTCTTTGCATTTTTGTGTGATTTTGGTGTGTTTCTTTGAAGATCTTGAGAGAAAAAGGAAGGTAGATCAAGAGGAGAAGAAGGAGATCCTAGATCCTTGAGGAATTTCAGAAGATAGTAAGGTATATCTTGGCCCTTTTCTGTTTCTATGCTTAAATCCCCTTTTTGAAGCCATTAAAGCTATTCGTGAACCATTTCTTGGCTTAGTAGTAGCATAGACGACTCATGGGAGTTGATTAGCCTTCGAATCTAGCTAGGTTTGAGTTCCAGAAGCTTAGATCTAGCACCTTTATGGAGCCATTTTGCATGAAAGCTCTAGATCTACTCTTATAGTGTGCTTTGAACCCTAAAACCTTCATTTGATGTTATTTACACGTAAAGTTGGAAACTTTACGTGTTAATCAAGCCCCAAGAACCCAGATCTATGAATGGAATGGACTGGTTTCAAGCAGAATCGAGTATATAGTGTTTGCATGTATACGACTCGGCGAGTCGTTCTTCAGACTTGGCGAGTCGTTCTTCAAACTCGGCGAGTCGAGTCGCGAGTCCCCTGTTTTCCCCTTTTCGAGTTATGCCGAGTGGAACCAGTGAGCGAGAGATGGACTCGGTGAGCTAGAGGCTTAGACTCATTCGTAGAAGAACTCGGCGAGTCAATGCCCTGACTCGGCTAGTCCAAGGCAATCTTCATGCCTCAAGAACAGACTTGACGAGTTGTTCATACAACTCGGCGAGTCACAGCTAGAGTGTTCATCTGATGAAGGAGAACTCGACGAGTTGTTCATACAACTCGGCGAGTCGGATGCAAATTGTCAGAGTGTTAGTAACAAAGAGGAACTCGTCGAGTTTGTGCCAAAACTCAACGAGTAGTAGCGAGTAGAAGCAAGAAAGTAAGAGTAAGGACTCGACGAGTTGGTGACCCAACTCGACGAGTCAGGTCAACTGAATGTTGACTTTGACCGTTAGGTTGACTTGGTCCAGGGGTAAGAGAGTCATTTTACCCTCAGTATTATTATCAGTATTTGATTGATGGTACTTATGGAAATTGTAGTTGGGGTGAAACCGGAGCCGCAGCAGACAAATTTCGGAGCAATTCTTTCAGCAGCTAGGCTACGAGGTGAGTTTCCTTCCAGTAGGAATGGGTCTACGGCCACAATGCCGGCCCGTTTAGTTAGCAGTAGTTTCGGACCTCGGTCCGATGCAGTAGTTAGGGTGCTTGATGTCTTTGTGATTCAAGCATGTTTTGTGTTATGTGTTCCGGACTCTGTTCCGATGCAATATGCAGTATATGTATTCATGTTAGTTGATATGTTTATGCTATGTGATGTTTAGTCAGTTTCGGACTTCGGTACGATGCAGGGGACAAGGTCCCAATCAGTTTTGGACTTCGGTCCAATGCAGTTAGTTCCGGACTTCGGTCCAATGCAGAGGGCAAGGCCCTGGTTAGTTTTGGACTCCGGTCTGATGCAGTTTCCAGACTTCGGTCTGATGTAGAGGGCAAGGCCCTGGTTAGTTTCCGGGCATCGGTCCGATCCAGTGGGCAAGGCCCAGTAGATGCTTTATATGTTATTGTATGGTATGTGGTAGTTTGGGGGAGCTCACTAAGCTTTGTGATTACAGTTTCAGTTTTGGTTTCAGGTACTTCCGAAAGTAAAGGGAAGAGCTCGGGATGATGGCATCGCACACACCACAACTTCAGTCTTTTTCCTGGGAGTTTGTTTTGATTCATAGTTTGATTTGGCACAAATGTTCATGACATTTTATTATGGGTTGAGATATTTGACACATGGTTTTATGATGTGACGATCAGTATATGGTTTTTATAATCATTAAAACAAAATTTTTTTGGGTCGTATTTTTGGATGTTACAGCATGTTAGTGACGAGATATTCAGGAGCTTCTGAGGTAGGACTACCTGTTTATGTGATGCTTTTAGTTCTAGATTCTCGAATGTTGATTATTTTGTGTTTTGTAGGATTCATATTGATGTAAGTTAGCTATCGCATGAATATGTTAAGTTACATGCAGTGAAGGTTAAATAACCCTAGAGTGGTTGACTTGGCCTTATTACACAACTCTTGTTTGAGTCTAACCGTTGTAGGTTTAGGTCTTTTAGTCGAAGGATTATCTAAGCTTTGTTGCATGTAATTGTATTCATGAAATAGTTGACTGACATTAGTAGAGGTCCTTCAGAAGCTCATGGCAGGGTGATGTGGGAATACTATGAGAGAGTAGGAAGAACTTTAGTGTGAGTGATGCGTTGTCTAGCAGATTTTTGATGGTAATATTATTAGGAAGCGACTTAGAGGATTCAGGATGATTTTGAGGAAAGTACGGATAAGTGTGGAAGGTAGTATTGGGACCATACTACTGGAAGCATAGGATCCATACCTGAATTAAGGAATGTCCCAGAAAATTCTAAGGAGTTGGTTGAGTGTAGGAACTGTTGGATTAGTGTCTAAGCCCGTAACCATATTTGTCAAGTACTTGACCCGATTGTGCATGGTCCTTTTGGATTGCCTTCACCAAAGCAACTTGACTGGAGAAATAATAGAGAAAGAGATTATTATTATTTATTAATATGTTATAAGAATAATATATTAAAGAGAAATCATATTTGTTTAATTAATATTGGTCAATAATTAATTAAGAATTAATTTTGTGATCAAGTGTAATTAATTAAACTAGAGGGGCTGAATTGTAATTATGTGATAGTTACAAAATATGGTAATGGTTATCCTTGATATGGGTGGACGAATTCAAGGGATTAGATATCCTTAAAATCGTCCAAAGGATAAAGGATAAGGGATTTCAAGGCTTATCTTATGATTGCTTGGTGGGCAAGCAACTAGATAAGGATACGGACTGAAACCCTAATCTCTACACCTATATAAAGACCCCTAAGGCCATAAGAATTCGTCCATGCCTTGTCTAGGGTTCCTAGGGACGAATTTCATACATTCTCTCTCTCTCTCTCTCTCTCTCTTGTCTCTCTATTTGCTCTTGGTGTTTGTGAGCCATTAGAGGTACTACACTTGTGATACTTGCTTTCAAGACTCATTTGGGTGTTTCATTAAGGATTCAATCAACTAACTTGAAATTTTTCCCGTTTTGCAGATGTCTGATTCTAACCATGGTCTTCCCGAATCCCAAGGAAAATGTATTCCTGTTCAAAGTGAAAGCTTGTTCCAAAGTGACGGATCAATGTGGACTAGCTTGATTTCACTCACTCATCCTCCTCCCGTTGTTATCCCTGACCTACAAGATCGAAGATTTGAAAGGTTCAAGATCACCAAAGCCCTATTGGCAATGGAACATGAAGATGGTAAAACCGTGTGTGCTCACATCCTAGGGATGAAATCACACATTGATAGGTTGATTATGTTGGGTGCGTCTTTCCCCAATAAGTTGGTTGTGGACTGGGTTCTTCAGTCACTCCCTAAATCATATGATAAGTTCATAAGAGAGTATTATATGATGAATCTTGACGCGACCCTCATTGACTTAACTTACATGCTTATTGTTGCTGAATCAGAAATGATTTGGCGAAGCAATGGAGCATATTTGTCTCATAATTCAACCAACCATGCTTCCGTGGACACTCTAGAAGAACCCACCTGTTTCTGCTGCCAAGAGAAGGGGAAATGGATACGAAGTTGCCCAAAGGACCTGAAGAGTCTAAGAGATGGGAGAGTCAAGAAGTATGGCTCTACTTTAGGTATAAAGTCCACTATCTAACTCCATTAAATTCCTATTCTTTATACATAATGTGATAAGATTACATTTGCATGTTATGCAGGATTAGAGAAAAGAGAGGAAGTTTGATGGAAGAGCAAGATGAGTCTGATCACGAAGAAATGGATTACGATCGCATGGATTCAAAGATCAGATTTTGAGCTTAGGAAGTTATGATAGATTTGTTAGGAGTATTTGATTACATAGTTTTTCAGTTGAATTTTGCATTGTAAGGACATGTTTTCCGCTGCTTTTATGAATAAAATAAATTTTGGTTTTATCTTATTTGTTTATCCTTACAATGGCATATATGAAAAATTGATGTTTGTGTACTTCTATTATTAGCAAAATGGATTTGATTCTTAATTAGGTTATTTATGAAAGTGTCTAGAGTTTACCAAATAGGGAGACTTTCTCATCGCCCAAGTTTCAAGTGGATAGGAACTTGGAATCTTATAACAAGTATTATATGATGAATGGAAACTTTCACATTTGGGAAATTTAGACTAATTCCTTGACAAAGTGTCAATTGAAGGACTAGGAGATCAAATACACTAGGTCGTACGTTGATCAAGTCTACCACAAGAATGACAAAGATAGTCATCATGATTTACTAAAGTTTAGTGAATATGGTTATACCTATAAGATTGAGTATAATTCTAAGTTGATTGAAAGGGTTTCAATCAATAGCAAAACGAATAAGAAGAATCAAGTAGGCAGAAAGATAAAAGTTTCTCTATTCTAAGAAGAAGGGAGCGTACATTTTATTATGATAAGTCTTAATGATTAAGAACCTTATCTCAATTGATCCTCTAAGTGAGTCTTATTACAATTTGTATGTCTAAAAAGAGGATTCAAGAATTGTGGAAATGGTTAAATCAAGAAGTCTACCATACTTCGTTCCAATATCAAGTCTTAGAGTAATACTCCAAGATTGTGAATTGAGTGACAAGTCTTAAGAAGGTTTATAACATTCATCAAATGTGGAATTTGGGAAAAGGTTTTCTTATTCTTGCACATTTGAAATTGGTAAGTTGTGATGTATTGGATAACACAAAGACCAACTAGGACCAATCATGTGAAATATTTTAAACTACACTAACTCTTGAATATTTGTTTGTCAAGAAATGTTTCTTGACAAGAGAATCTTATATGTCAAGGAGTCAGTGGGAGTTTTAATGGTCTTGAAAGGTTTCAAGAACAAATCAAGAATAAACCTTATCAATCATCACTAGCATACGACTTGAGGTTTACAACCTATTGTGTTGACACTATTTTGTTTTTTGTGTCATTCCAATTGAGTTTTCTATCTATGTGAGTTCTACGAGTTCTCAATGGATTATATAGGGGCAAGACACCTTGTTCAATGGAAAGTACATTGAAATGAAGGGGTGGGCTGCTCAATAACTTGGAAGTAATGGTGGGACCCTTGATGGCAAGAAATTAAGAAGAACAAGTTCTATCCATAAGAGTTTGGATTTGTCACTAACATTATCTTGGGACCATATAGGATTAGTATTATTCTTGTGTTTCACTTTGCATGTTTTGACTTCCTGAATAATTAATTATTTCAGAATAATCAAATTATTCGAATGGTCCACAGTCGTTCATATGTTGGAAGTAGGTATGAATGAAGACTGTAATGAATTGGTTTGTAGATTGTCTAAAGTGTATTAGACATAGCAAAGGTTTGCTGCAACGTTCATGAGTGCTTATGAATATGATTTTGAGCATTTGATTAAACCCACGCTCACTTGGATCGCTTCATGGATTTTATCACGAGCGATTGGTGAGACGATAATATCTTGTATTCTTGAAACCGAGATGTGCGAGTTGTATCTTGTGAGTCGTTTACACATTGATAATATGTAAACGCACCAGTAACTTGGTGTTATAAAACATATTGTTGTGTGTGATTTGGTGAGTGAGTGCAAGCAAGCATTGAGTCGAAGTTTATCCGTTCCTTTTACCCAAAGTGGGATAAAAGCGATATATGTGGGCCTCTCGATGATTTAGTGATGACAAACGTAAATGCTCGGCCGGGCTAGGGCTAATTTGATTTGTTCAACTAGTCAGTCATCGTAAATCGGAAATCGGGAAACAACACATAGACTGAGAGAATGATTTCAATCCATGTCTCACGTCTATACGATATCTAGAATGGAGGAATATATGATCCCTTATCTAAAGAACAGGTCCCTGATAAGATCAGAGTTCGACAACGTCTTTGAGAGATACGATTGCTAATCGGGTAGTACTTACTATTATAAATACTAGACTTATCCAAGTGGGAGACTATTGGATTAGTGTCTAAGCCCGTAACCATATTTGTCAAGTACTCGACCCGATTGTGCATGGTCTTTTTGGGTTGCCTTCACCAAAGCAACTTGACTGGAGAAATAATAGAGAAAGAGATTATTATGATTTATTAATATGTTATAAGAATAATATATTAAAGAGAAATCATATTTGTTTAATTAATATTGGTCAATAATTAATTAAGAATTAATTTTGTGATCAAGTGTAATTAATTAAACTAGAGGGGATGAATTGTAATTATGTGATAGTTACAAAATATGGTAATGGTTATCCTTGATATGGGTGGATGAATTCAAGGGATTAGATATCCTTGAAATCGTCCAAAGGATAAAGGATAAGGGATTTCAAGGCTTATCTTATGATTGCTTGGTGGCAAGCAACTAGATAAAGATAAGGTATGAAACCCTAATCTCTACACCTATATAAAGACCCCTAAGGCCATAAGAATTCATCCATGCCTTGTCTAGGGTTCCTAGGGACGAATTTCATACCTTCTCTCTCTCTCTCTCTCTCTCTCTTGTCTCTCCATTTGCTCTTGGTGTTTGTGAACCATTAGAGGTACTACACTTGTGGTACTTGCTTTCAAGACTTAGGATTTGAAGATTTGAGTTGTTATTGCAATATAACAACAAGAGGTATGTGATCTAACCTTCCATGTGTATTTCGAAAATACTAGGGCATATTAGGTTTTCTATATGTGTTCATAATGTTGTGTATATAATAGTGAAAACATAGATCCAATTCTAGGGTTGCATGCACACATAGGATTGTTTGTACAAAACCCATCAGGAACATGGTTTGGCACAATGAATCTGTTGCAACATTTTGGGTATTATCAACTTTTCGATTATGGTTGTCCGGGAAGAAGACGAATGGGGTGATTGTTTGGGCCTTAGTGGCCATGTCAGTTGGGGTTGAATGGTGCAGACCTGGATGAGTAATTAATTTCAAGGTCTTAGGGGGTCTTACCTAAGGAAGTGACATTCAGAGTCGCGAGACTCAAGAAGGGAACAACTAGGGAACGATTGGGATGAGCGACTTGAGGATTGCAGCCTTGAAAGGTCTAGTATGCTCAAGATTCATATTAAAGTGATATTGTTAATTAGCATATGACACTAATGGGTCACACTAATAAAAACTTGATACAATTTATTGTTTATTAGAAATTGGTTTTAATAAATATTCAATAAACTCTTATAATTAAACTGGAAATTATTTATTTCTACGAAATAATAATTTTCATTAGCAAGTAACATTATATATAATTCATATGGTATGAATTAATAAGTCATGCACAACACTTTAGACTAGACAAATTCTTTTGTCTTTTACCAAAAAGTTAAATTTTATATTTTATAAACTTGTTTTATAAAATATAAAGTTTTTGCCTTCTTCCTTTTATTATTTATAAAAATAAGAGTAAAAAGGAAGAGTATGGCTTTTTGATTATTTAAATAAGAGAATGGCTCTTTGAATATTTAAATAAGAATATGACTTTTTGATTATTTAAATGAGAGAATGGCTCTTTGATTATTTAAATAAGAGTATGGTCTATTGAATAGTTTATTCAAAAGGTAGGTATTGTTACTACTATAAATAGAAGGTTTGAGCCTTGCATTTTTGCTAGTCATTCTTTTGAAGAATGGCCGAAACTATGACCCTCTCTCTCACTCTCTATAGTATTGCTTTTGTATGAAGAGAATACTTGCATTTTTCATGCCCTCTTAAAGTTCATATTGGTTATGAACTTAAAGCTTAAGGGTTTAAGAGTTTATGGACTAGCATCTACATCAAGTTGAGTCATTGTTGGTGTCTCAAAGGTTCCACATTTTTCATCAACTTCCAAGCCTCCCAAGAGGACCCAAAGAACTACAAAGGTTGTCATTTCTTCACCTCTTCTTCGGTTGGTGTTTAAATATTTCTATAACTTGTAAGAAGATCCTTGGTGAGTATAAAATTTTATGTTATGTTCAAAATTTTAAGTCTTCCGTTGCCATATTTTACTAGTTTATGAAACTACTTTTGAACTAAAACCCAACAATTGGTATCAGGGCCACCTTGCAAGTTTGGTTAGATTTTTTTTACTTTTGAAAATCTTAGTTTTTGGATAATATGGATAACTTGTTTTTGTATAAAAATAAGTTCATACATATTTTCTATGACAACTGTATATTTGTTATTTTATGTGACAAAAGTTTCATGCATCTTTTGTCATTTGAAGTTGTCTTAGATAAACAAAGGTTGTTTTATGTGTTTGTTGATGTATATGATATGCATAAACTAGCCAATGACCATTGTTTTTGTTGTGTTGGTTGTTTTTATAAAATGGTTGTAATAATTTATTTATTCATATGATATGTAATAAATTAAATAGATTAGTTTTCTTGTTTATTTTTGTAAAGTAATAGATTAGTTTTTAGAAATAATTTATTTGTACAAAAATGTAACAAGAAATGAAGTTGGAACCATTTTTGAAAACAAAAGAGCAATTTTCGAGTCTAAATTGTGTGCGGGATTTTCAGTGACATTTTCTAAAAAGTGTCACTAATGTTGTCTACAAAGGGTTGTTGGACTTTTACCAACAGTTGCTGAATTTTAGTCTTTAAGAAGTTATTCCAATCTTTTGCAAGCAATGAGTGTTTACTTAAGTGGGAGCTTCTACAACAACATTACAAAAAGATTTTTGGTCCCCTTAAATGTCCCTTTAGGAATAGACTTTGCATTTTTTGTGTTGGTTCACAAAAATGTCATTATTTGGTTATGTTTATGCACATATCTTTTTATGCATATGTGTGTTGTTTATTTTATGCAATTCTTATGTGTAGTTGATAAATTAGTTTTTCACATGCTAAAACAGTTTTGGACAAAATAAACATCACATGGAGTTTCGTTTTCAAAATTGGACATAAGATGTAACAAATTATTATTTTTAAAATAAAACTCGGTTGTATAAAATCGTTAATAATGACAAATTTTAAAATACTTCCTTATAAGTTTTAAAATAGTGATTTTTGTAACCTATACAAACTCCAAATGTATAAGTAATAAAATGAAGTTTTATTAAAGATATAAAATGTTCGAATGCACTCAAAATTAATACCGGTTATTAAAATTGAAGTGCGTCAAATTATATAAAAACTAGCTTTATATAGAACCTTTAAAAATGATTTTCTTTTGAAAATTGGTACCATGGTTTATTATATGCATGTAATAAACATGATATTGTATGTTTTTAAACTAGAATTATAAAACATATAAAGACCCTTTTTTTCACAAACCTCAAATCTATGCAATCATTTTGAAGAACACTTGCACGTCTCTTGTATGCACTAGTGGGATAAAAGATACATAACCGCTTAGTGTTGTCTTTTGATGGTCGGGGTGTCTTCGCGATATTTATAACCAAGTTATAAGTCGATTACACAAGTATTACAAATTGGACGATTTGATTGGAAATCTTTTGTGATAAATGATACCTAAGCAAGAGAGTTCTGAGGCATAGATGAGATCAAACATGTCTAATTAAATTTGTTATTAGCGATCTCATAAATCTAGGAATTATATAGTGAGATATAATTGATAATTGATATCTACCGAGTTGAATTCAAATGGATGGGATAAAGGATACCTAACCATTTATTTGTTTTGCAACTTGGATCCTAGACTTTGATAATTAAGATTTTTGGAAACTAACAGGGTATTAATTATTGAAGATTAAATATTGAAAATACTAATTGAATTTTGTTAATTTTGTAGTTAAATAATTCATTCACATTATCATAAATTGTCATGTTCTTTAATGACTTAATGAACCAATAACATTCAATAGATACAACTTTAATGAATGGGTTCATGTCTTAAGAGACAATCACGTGAGAGATATAAAATTGTACACACTTAAAGGTCCTAGTCCTAAAGTATTTGCTTTGAGCAATAAACCTGAAAATGATACCTAATAAAGGCATCACTATGATGCTAAAGATGCTTCTAATATAAAGCTAGGAATAGTTATTCATGACTTCTAGGAAGTCTTGGATAATTTAAACACATATTTGATGATATAACAGGTCAAACAATATTCCAGTAAATACAGTGATATTTTATTTCAAGCTAGTTTAAACATTGGAATAATGCAATGCTAAAAGAATCACCTTGTGTGATCCAGAAGGCCCATGTTTTATGGACTGAACACCTTTAAGCCCAAGAAATCTACTAAAGTCCAAATAGATGGATCTTGTTTCTTTTGTGAAGAGACTGGTGTCACAACTAGCATTTTTGCTAGGAAATTCTACTCTCATGCAATCATTCACCTAGTGTAATAACTTGCACTCTAAGTGAATACTATACTCTATTCTCATCCAAATATATCTCATATGTGCAAATAAGGGTTGGAAACCCTAGAAATCCCGAATCAAGTTCATTATGGACTAGGATTCTCTTATTGGGTCTAATGGACCAATAAATCTTCAACTTCACCATCTTGGGCCTAGAAACCCTAAATGGGCTCTAATTGGACCCACCTTCATGAAACATAACATTTTGAGCCATAATGGGCCTAAAATAAATTTGTTTGCCTTTAATGGGCCTATTAGGCCATAACAACTCAAATTAGCCTAATGGGCTATAACCCATTCTTTTAAGCCACATTGGGTCATAAACCACCTTAAGAGCTCCATGAGCCGAAAAGAAATTTTTGGGCCTTATGATTTCAAGGAAAGACCAAGATTGGGCCCAAAGTAATTTTTTACCTCTCTAGCCCAATTCTCGGCCATAGATAAATAAATAAAAAAGGGGGGGGGGGGGGAAAGAATGGATAAATGAAGATTAAACATGCATATGGCAACTCATGTTTAACCACCATATAACTATGGTAGCATCTCATGTTTCAAGACTAGGTATTACCTCACAAATAACAAGATTATGATCTCTCTCTCTCCCTTCTCTCCATACTCTCGGCCAAACCTTCTCACCACCTCCATTTTTCTTTCAAAAACTCTCTCAAACACTCTGAAAAACCTCTTCCTTCTTCCATCAAAAATCTCGAGTTTGGTGTGTAGTTTCAAGGGGATCTTCACCTAGATCATCATCTTTGGTAAGTTTTTCATTTAGATCTATGATTTTACTTCTTGATCTATCCAAAAATCTCCTCTTACACCATACTTTCATGAATCATACTCTTATAGTACCATAGAGCTCGAAAATCATCTCCATAACACATCTAGGGCCGAGATCTCTCCACTTCTTCATCAAAACCGAAATCCAAACCCAAGGTGAGCTTCATACCCCCTATTTTTCGGTTTTTATGAGTTTTGTGGGCGGGGGGGGGGGGGGGGGGAATACAAGCAAATGTGTAGATCTATGGGTATATGTATGCTTTGTGTGGTTTCTATGTTTATATTCATGTTTTTATGAGATTGTGGTGTTGGATCTAGTCAAAAAGGTCCTTAAAACCGAGATTTACATTAGGTTGTATGAAACAAATATAAAACATATTATTACACACAAATCATTTCTAGGAAAATAACTAAGTTGGTTAATATGAACATTTTTGGGCTAAAAACCCATTTTTGGGCTCAAAATGTTAAAAACATAAAATTTAAGGGCCCAAAATGACAAAATATGAATTCTGATGGTTGAAATGAGACAAAACAGTTTTAATAAAGTATTTTCTGGAAATATACTCTCTTGAAGGATTAAAATGTAAAATTTTAAGCATAATGGGCCAAAAATGAATTTTTTTGCCCAATAAAGCCCAATATGCGAGATTTTCAAACTTGAAGGGCTGAAACTGTACTTTTTTGTAAAACAGGGGACTACTAGTGCTCCAAGTCCATTTCAAGGGTTAAAAATACTTTTCATATTTAAAAAGGACCAAAGATGCAAAAAATTTCTATTTTGGGCCAAAAGTGTAAAAGTTGCGAAAAATGAGGTTTCAACCGAGAAAACTTCATTTTGAGGGACTAAAACTATTTTCCAAACAAACTTGAGCTGAAAAATACCTTTTCAACAAGTTTTGATACTAAAGTGTCAAGAAAAATGGTTTAAGGACTAAAATGGAAATTCTTTTATACAAAGGGTCAAAAGTGTAAATTATCCATAAGAAAGGGGCTGTAAAAAGTAATATTCTAATGTGTTAAACAATAAATCCATTATGATGAAATACTAGTACCACGACTACCGACGAAACATAATACATCTTCAACACCAAAAATCGTTACCAAACGAATTGATTCGGTCTCGAATCAATAACGAATCAAAAATCTATACGCGACGATACTACAATACACACGCTGAAATTACGGGAAGTCAATACACACGTGGGAATTCACCAAACGTCGATACACCATCTTTGGGCCCGAAAGTTTCGAATCGTGTTTGTTGGGCCTAGCTAGCCCAATGACATGATCTTTAGGCCCGAAGGAAACTCGCTTACATGTTGTTGGGTCTTATATGACCTAATTCCATGTAAAAGGACTTTCACTGGCTTTTGTGCTGTTGGGCCCCAAGGGTCTTTTGGTACTGCTAGCAAAGTCGAGAATTCACCAATGCGATTCGGGCCAAAGGCCTTTCGCATTCACGATAGCCTTGAACGACTTATGGAAATAGCGGGGGCTTTGCACCCTCTTTTCTCCTCGGTTGTGGGGCTATGGGAAGTCAGGGTGGTTGGATTAAGTGAATAGTACGGACGACGCCTAAGGGATCGTTTGTATAGTTGTAAACTAGTCGTTTTCATTAATGCGTGTTTATAACAATTCACAATCCATAATTAATCCAATGTCACTTGGAATTATCGAATACACACGTTACAACGGTATAACAAAATATAGAACGCGTAATTCAAAGTATTAGGAAAACATCGGGTTTTCCTAGGGTTTTCAATTCATACACCTACAAGATGCATACCAAGTCTAACAATTTTTTTTACATTTATAGAAACAAACAAGCATACTTACGGATCTTCACACTTTTTACACGATACTCTTTTCAGAAAATATCGGATTTTCTGGTGGTTTTCAAAACAATACAAAACATTATGTTTCAAACATTACTTATGAACTCACCAACATTTCATATGTTGACGTTTTTCAAAATACTTGTATTCTCAGGCTACAGGTAAATCGAAGGGAAAAAATGTACTCAGTGATGTCTTGTTGTTTGTTTAACTAGTATCGAACAATCTACTTTTTGGGAATGTAATGTTATGAAACAATGTACTAAATGTAAACACTACCAGTTGTACTATTTCAATGCATGGTGATGAATGATGTTATGTTTCATGTATATTCACTGTGATGGTATTCAATTGAGTCACAACAGCCCTCGGACGTTTCCGCCGTCTGGTTCGGGGGTGTGACAACTGGACACAGGAAGAAGATTTACTCATCTTATTTGGAAAGAAAATCTGAAAGAGACTAGTACTTCTTGTATCTACTAGATAGAACTCATACTTTTCATATAACACTTAAGTACTTGGCACTTAAATGTTAATATAATATTTGTAAATGACTTGCAGGTATTTATTGAAGAGTAACCAACTGAGCACAGTCAAGTAGGAACTACACTCTCGGAGTTTAGTTTATTATTTATACTTAGAACATAAATTACTTGTAATGTAAAACAATATTTGTTTTGGAACAATGTATGTTTCAATTTATCATGTCTAAATTTATGTCTCAGTTATCTTATTCAAATGTTTGATCATTTACTTAATCGTTTTTATAACGATAATATTCATATGCTGAAATGATTAACTTCTATTTATGAGACTAGATCTCTTAATAGAGTTTTGAAGTAAATATCAATATTTCATAAATAAATTTAAGTTCTATATGCAAACACTTTTGACTTAAACTTGTTTTAAATCAAACTCATCTTTGACGTTGTTATCTTTATTATATAAATGACATTCACATATTCTAACTTCAAGAAAGGGATCTTTAAAGGCAAATAATGTAGTTTATTTGACATATGTGAACCTTATTTATATGAAAAAGGATTCCTAATGATATTTTCACTAAAGTGTAGAGAAAATAATTAAGGAACTATACACTTTGGTGTATGACTTCCTTTCTAATGAATGTCTGAGATTAAGCACAAGATACCAAATCAACTTTATTAACAACTATAGTAGTTTTAATTATATTTTACATGGTAAAGCATAATTGTGAAATCTTTGTTGAAGGTTTCAAAAGTTGAGATGCAAACCGGTAAGAACCATCTAAGGCCTTAATGATAATATAGATGAATTAAATCTTACTTGGTATGATTTACTTTCTAATCAGTAGAAATATCCTTCTTTTATTTCCTTGGGATAACATATATAACACTATTAACTGTACCTTGAGTAAAAATACCAACTAATAAGTAGATTAAACATTTTATAAGATTTAATACAGAAATGCTCCATCCTCATCTTACTTAATGTTTTGTGGATTTGAAGCCGATGTTGGAGTAAAGCTTCTAATCCCAAAATCTACTAAATACATATTTGTATAATACTCTAAATGTGGCTTAGGTTATCATATGCAAACCCACCAAGAATAAGTTCTCTTATTCTTGTGAAAGCCAAGTTAGTAGAAAGCAAGCTTCTAATGACAAAGCAAGTGGGAGGTACATGGAACTTGAAGCAACTCAAGAACCATAATATTATGTAGTAATGGTTGGTACTAGTTTTAACAAGGATTGTTAAACTTGAATAATACTTATTCACAAACACAAATTGTTCACATTAATGGTAGAAATCATTTATGACTTGAGATATATGGAATCTCTCATTGATGAGCTTTTATTAATGGTCCCTGGAAAATCCATCATGTACCAAGATGCTATGTCAGATCTTAAATATGATAAATGACTTAGAGTCATGAACATGAGATGTAATCCATGTATGAGAATCAAGTATGGGCTTGATTAAAATTTATCCCTATAGCAAGGATAAAAGGAGTAAATGATTCTTCTAGAAAGAATAAATTACATGGATAACCATACACTTTTAAAGCAATACTTGTAGTAAAAGGATTTTTTTCATACTCATGTCATTGAATATGGTCCTTATCATACTCATGACATTGACTATGATCAAACATTTTTCACATGTAGCTATGATTAGATCAATAAGGATATTATTTGCTTTAAATTCATATTCTTAATATGAGATATAGTAAATAGATTTCAAGAAAGACCGTTTTTCTTAATAGATATCTACTGGAAGATATCTATATAGATTAGCATGGAGGTTTTCTTAATCCAAGTTATCCTAACGAAATGTGAAGATCTTGAGATCCACTTGTGAATATAAAGCAAAAATCTAAATGGTATAATCATCATTTTATGTAAAACCAAAAGGTGTGTTTTTATATCAAAATGAATAGAACATGTGTGTTTACTAAGACTAGTCGGAGCATAGTGAAATTCCTAATCTTTTATGAATAAGAAATACTTCATCATTTGATATCACATTCTGACTAAGCAAGGTCGTTTTCACGTTGACTCGGAAAGTGTTTCTAAAATGAAAGACTTAGGAAGGAGAAGATACATTCTTGGAATGTAAAATCTATAAGGGATAGATAAAATGAATGTTAAAAGGTTCATCTCCATATACATATATTGGCAATATCTTGAAAGGGATCAAGACACAAGATTTTCTTAGAGAATTCTTGGCATTGTCATATGGCACCATTTTGAGCTAAACTCAAAAGTAGGTAGCTCATAGGCTTGAACTAGAAGAAATGATTTATATTCTATTTGGTTGATAAATGAATTCATCATTTACGCCATATTATGCATAGGACATGGTATTTCATCATGCTGTAAGCATGTCATAGGATACTAATTGAATACATGGTTAAGTCACATGATGACTAAGAAGAGCATTTTAAGAGTACTTTAGAAGAACTAAGAGAATGTATATGAGACAATCAGTTTAGAAAGGATCTTTATGGAAAGATCTACACAAATTTCTAAACAGATATAAACAATTATGAATTATAATTGGATTTTGACTTCATTATGGAATGAAGGGTAAGTCTTGTTGGAATGAGGTCCAAGCAAAACATAATGACACAATATAATACAAAATAAGAATACACCGCTTTAGAAGTTGAATTTAAATATGATTGGATGAATGGGTCATTGAAAAACTATGTTGATTTATGTCATTAAAGGATCACATTGAAATCTTTGTAACTTCGAGAGTATACTTAATCAAGTTAAGAAACTTTAAGTCACGAAAGGACACCAATCATACTCTCCAATACATTTAACTATACTTAGAGTAAAGTTAAGTATGGAGATGATAGTATTCACAAAATTCAAACTAATTAAATTTTGTCGGATCCATTGATAAAGTCATTATTTTGAGCTAAGTATGAATGGTCACACTTCAGCTGTAAGACTTTATTATTCTAGAAATGGGTTTTTGATTTGGATTTAGTATTTGGATACTGGAACATTATAACAACAACTATTAGATAATGTTATGATATATTGGGATATACTCATCACATTAATACTTGTTGTGTTTTGTATTAACATGTTTAATCCATGAATAATGTTATTACTCTAAAAGTTCAAGTCAGTTATAATTGTGGGAGCAATTATGAAATAAGACTAATATGAATTGGATTGGTTGACTCTCACTAGATGAAAGTAGGCAAGTGGTTGTAACCAAGTTTCATAGATACTTGTTAGAGAACTAGTATTGAACTGAACTGCATCAAGATCATCTCATGGATTGCTATTGTGAATGATATTTGATTCAAAAGGTATTATCTTTGTATCCTTAACACCTGAGATACATAGTGGGACTTGAGTCTAGGGGGTACTATGCTTTGATATGGTTAAATGTTGTTCCTTAACTGGGCAATTATAAAAGCCATTTTCAGGTATGGTGTGAACTATCCAAGATTCTTTTGTAGTCAATATGGGATTTGTTTCTCTTATGTGTTGAGAGTTCGACATCTAAGGCACCTTACCAAAAGTTGAACAAGTAATGAGATTGATCGTGATCCGTATCTCATGTTCAACACGATGTCTGTAGCAAAGGGATAACTAATAAACTTACCTTATACACCAATTGTAGCTTCAAGATTTTTGGGAATTGGGCGTTGATAGAATGACACTAAGTCGTATGTTGTTAGGCGTACTGAAATGTTTCTAGACATTCACCACTGTCTATATCAGTCTAATATGAATCTAGTGCAAATGGGAGATTGAAAGGTATAGTAGGCTCAAGAGTCATATTAAAGCGATGCCAAATTTCAGACCGACATGGATAACTTCCGCTCTCAGTCAGGCTGGGTGTTTACCCTGAATGGAGGAGTGATTACTTGGAAAAGTTCCAAGCACCAGACGATAGGTGATTCGACGTGTGAATTAGAGTACATAGCAGCGAGTGAAGCGGCGAATGAGGCGATATGGCTGAAGAACTTTATCAGAGACCTTGGAGTTGTAACAACTATAAAGGAGCCTACGGAGATTTTCTGTGACAGCAATTGTGTGGTTGCCTTAGCCAAGGAACCGAGATATTATGGTAGATCCAGACACATTGACAAAAAATATCACTTTATAAGACACAAGATAGAAAAAGGACTCCTCGTGACAAAGAGGGTATCGTCAGAAGAGAACCCGACAGATCCCCTTACGAAGGGACTAACTAGGGTTAGGCATTTGCATCATGCGAGGCGCATCGGGCTAAAGGAAGATATTAGTTTTACAGATTAGATAGCTATCTCTAAAACTTGTAAAATGTAATTGACATTTGATGATTAATAAAAGTTGTTGTTTATTTATAAGTAAGGTGTTGCTATCTTGTGTCAATCGTTTACTATTGTTTCAACTTTGCATGTTTTGACTTCCAGAATAATTACTTTATTCAAACTCTCCATAGTCAGTCATACTTTGGAAGTAGGTATGAATCAAGATTGTCATGAATTGGGATTGTAGATGTCTAAGGTGTTAGACATAGCAAAAGTTGCTACAACATTCATGAGTGCTCATAAATTATGAGTATTGGATTAAACCCACGCTCACTTGTATCACTTCGTGGAATTTATCTCGAGTGATCGTGAGACGGTAATATCATATAAGTCTTCAAACATAGAGGTATGAGTTGCTGACTATGAGTTGGTTGTGCATTGATTGTACGAAAACGCATCAGTAACTTGATGTTATAAAACGTGCCTTTGTGTATGATTCAACAAGTAGTAGTTTATCTGTTCCTTTTAATCCTTGGAGGATTAGAAGCGATATCTGGGCCCCTCAATGATTTTGTTTTGACCTATGCGCCAGGCCTGATCAGAACCAAATTGATGTGTTCAGTTTAGTTCTATGTCAAACAAATCAGAAATCGAGAAACAAATAGCTGGACGATAAGTACGACATTGTTCCATGTAATTGTCTGGCTGATATCTTGAGAATAGAGGATTATATGATCACTTATCTAAAATGGCACTTCATAGTTCAACAGAGTTTTAAGACCTATGATTGTTGGTCAGTTCTTGAAGTCGTACTTGCAACTATAGTTATCAGACTTATCCAAGTGGGAGACTGTTGGATAAGGTGTCTAAGTCCGTAACTACATTTGGTATGTACTTGACCCGACCCGACATGGTCCATTTGGGTTGCATTTCACCGAAACAATTTGTATGGATAATCTTTTGAGAATAGTATATTTATGATTTATTAATATATTATAAGTTATAATATATTAATATGAAATCATATTATTTAATTAGTATTGATCAAGAATTAATTTGGAATTAATTTGGTGATCAAAAGAAACTAATTAAATATGGACTCTTATATATATATATATATATATATATATATATATATATATATATATATATATATATAGAGAGAGAGAGAGAGAGAGAGTTAGGTTCAAATGTTTTCACTATCTATTGTGTGCATGTATGACTGATTCTAGACCAATCATTTTAGTTATTTTAAGAAAGTAATTAATGCATATTAAATGCTGAAGATGTAATTAATACCTATTATATCTTCAACCTATAATATGCATTAATTACTTTCTTAAAATAACTAAAATGATTGGTCCAGAATCAGTCATACATGCACACAATAGATATTGAAAACAAAATAACCTAACCCTATATATATATATATATATATATATATATATATATATATAATGGGCCAATGTTCCTTTAGGATGGGGTAAGCTTGCATGGATAGTCCATGGAGTTTTTAACCCATGGATCCTATGGAAATGAAAGGTCATGGGTATTAGGGTTTACATGGATATAACCCTAATCCACCATACTATATAAAGAGGTCTTTGACACATGAAATGACACTAGTGTGTGAGAACAAGGGTGAGCCGATTTCTAGAGTGCTTCATACTCTCTCAAAGTCTTCCAAGTTGTTTTGGTGATTTGTGATTCCACTTGAGGCATCCACATTATTGGTGCTAGGCTCTTGAAGCTCCAAGCAATCAACCACAAGAAAGGTAAGTCATTCTACTATTTTTTTATATTACAAGTCCCCCATAATATGCTAGTTAGGATGAGAACCTTGGATAAATCAAATTTGCATGTATAATAGAGAAAACATAGATCCAAGGTTTCTAGGGTTGCATGTACACCATAGGAGTGTTAGAATGCTCAAAAGCCTTCATTGATATGCTATGTGATTGTGTGTTATTACATGAAAGACCATGTGGGGTAGCCCATGGCAATTGGATATAAGACCATGTGGGGAGCCCATGGCATTCCCAGGTAAAGACCATGTGGGGTAGCCCATGACAATTGGATATAAGACCATGTGGGGGAGCCTATGACATTCCCAGGTAAAGACCATGTGGGGTAGCCCATGACACGATGGTATAAGACCCTGGGGGAGCCCACGACATCCTTATATGTTATATGCATTGTTTATGTGATATGTAGCATACTAGTTGTTTATGTGGTATGTGTTATACTGGTTGTTTATGTGATGTGTGATATGCTAGTTGTCTTTGTGATACTTGCATGGAAGACCCTGGGGGGAGCCCGTAGCAGTTGGATAGAAGACCATGTTGGGTAGCCCATGACATTCCCAGGTAAAGACCATGTGGGGTAGCCCATGACACGAAGGTGTAAGACCCTGGGGGAGCCCACGACATCCATACAGGTTTATGTATGCATGACTTATATGATTGATATGGTTTATGTAGCTATTATAGCTAGTATGGATTATATGGTTATGTGGATTGTGTGGGGTATGCTCTGGGGAACTCACTAAGCTTCGTGCGTACAAGTTTGTTTATGGTTTCAGGTATCATTGTTTTGGAAAGGAAGAGCTCAACTTGATTCCAGTGTACACACCCGTGTTTCTGCAATATATGATTTTGGATGAACTCTGATGAATGTTTTACTTAATGATGATTTGAAATGTTTGGGACAAATGGTATCAATGTTTTAGCTATACTAAAAATGAAATTTTTACCCTTGATTTTTGGGTCGTTACATTAAATTTGATATAAAAATTCATATACTAAATTGATATAATATATTGATTATTTTGAATTATATGATAATATATACATCTATTATAACTGTATAATCTCAATCGTTTGCATGACTTCTACCCGTGAATAAAATTAAATATAATATATGGATTAATGTTATTTATAGTTTTTGATATTGTTATTTAATTTTTTAAAATTTATTTTTTTAACATTTTTATTTTATATCATTACAATTATTTAAAACAACAGATATTGTTTTTTGATTTTAAAGGTAACAAGATAACCATTTATATAGAGTTATTTTTAACTATTGTTATTGTAAGTTATTTTAAACTACTTATTTGAAAACTTTTAACGATTATACAAATATATTTAGGAAATATTTTAGTTAAATTGATATTATAATTTAGTTTTTGCATTTAACACTACAATTTATCACTTTTAACTATTCATAAAATATTCATTGAGTTTATTAAGTGGAACTAAAATTTATATTTAAGTTGACACTGTAATATTATATTTAAATTAACAGTTTAAATATTTTGTCCAAACTGTTCAAAACTTTTAACTTTAATTTGATAACGGTTTATATACAACAACATATTAAAACTAAAAAATTAAGTATAATATGTTAAAAGTTAAAGACATAACTTTATACGTAGAAGTAATATATTATTGTAATATTGAAATTTAGTTTATTTATAATTACACTTTAGGTTTGATATTTATTTAACATTATTAACCAAATTATAATCATTATTAGAAAAACACTACAATTGATCACTTTTAACTATTTACCAAATATTATTTGGGCTGTTTAAGCTAAACTAAAATTTATATTTCAGTTTGTCCTGTAATGTTATATTTAACAATATACAAAATTTATAATTTAAATATTTTATACAAATTATTCAAAAGTTGTAGCTTTAAAATGATAATAATTCAAATTCGACAATATATTAAAACTAATAAATTAAGTATAATATGTAAAAAGTTAAAAAATCACTTAATAAGTAGAAGTTAATAACATATTTTAATATAAAAATTTAGTTTATATGTGATTACACTTTAGGTTTGATATTTATTTAACTTTATTAACCAACTTATAATTATTATTAGAAACAAATTGAAAAGTCATCAGAGTTTGAAATGAATGCGGTGAAAAAAAATGTTTCCTTTATAATATAGTATGATATGAAATGATATATATATATATATATATATATATATATATATATATATATATATATATATATATATATGTAACGACCATAAAATTCGAGCCAAATTAAAACATTTTAATACATTAAAAAACCATTAAGTTCATACATTTATTTTCAAAATAGTTTAAACATCAGAGTATTTCCCCCATAACCATATAACATAAATCATAAATCATGAGGAGCGGTACGATCACGTCTTCGCCTTGCCACGATCTCCTGAAGTACCTGAAACAAAACACTGAAATGTAAGCCCGAAAGCTTAGTGAGTTACCCCCAAAATACCAACCCCATATAACCATACTCATATCATATCACAATGCAGAACAACCATGCACATTGGGTCTACCGTGTGACTGGTCCGCCCACATCAGGCCTTCAGTCCACCTGGTCCACCCTTCGAGTCTAGCCATGTACATCGAGTCTACAGTATGACTGGTCCACCCAGTTTATAAGTACAAAAACAGCTTAGGGTAACGTTCCTAGGCCATTTTTCGCCAAAAAAACTCGAAAATATGTTGTTTGGGACTCCTACTCGTCGAGTGTATCAACCTACTCGATGAGTAGGATGATTTTGTTCATGGACTCGGCGAGTCCAGTGTCCAGAAATCTAGAAAATCGATTTTTTCAGCAATTTGCATCAAGTATAATTGAAAACAAGCCTAGGCTCTGATTCCACTGTTGGGTTTTGAGCATTCTAACACTCCTATGGTGTACATGCAACCCTATAAACCTTGGATCTATGTTTTCTCTAATATACATGCCAATAAGAACTTTCCAAGGCTTTAATCCTAACTAGCATACTATGAGGCAACTATACTACAAAGACTAGTTAGATGACATACCTTTTGGTGTAGCTTGATGTCTTCAAGCTTTAAGAGCTTAGCCCCAATAGTGTGGAAGCCTCAAGTGGAATCACAAATCACCAAAACACCTTGGAAGACTTTAGAGAATATGGATACTTTGGTTCTCTCTAGTGAAATCGGCTAGCCCTCTTAGTGTACCCACACTAGTGCCAATTTCACCAACCAAGGACATCTTTATATAGTATGGAGACTAGGGTTAAACCCGTGACCTTTCATTTCATATGATCCATGGGTTAAACACTCCACAGAATATCCATGAAAGCTTAACCCAACCTAAATGAACTTGGCCCATTCCATATATATAAGAGTCCATATTTAATTAGTTCATTTTGATCACTTAATTAATTCTAAATTAATTCTTGATCAATACTAATTAAATAATATGATTCCATATTAATATATTAGAACTTATAATATATTAATATAAATCATAAATATAATATTCTCAAAAGATTATCCATATAAATTGTGTCGGTGAAGTGCAACCCAAATGGACCATGTCGGGTCGGGTCAAGTACATACCAAATATAGTTATGAACTTAGACATTAATCCAACAGTCTCCCACTTGGATAAGTCTAAAACTATTATTGAGTATGACTTCAAAACCTAACTGGCAATCGTAGCTCTTAAATCCACTGTCGAACTCTGACCTTGTAAATGACTTGTCCATTAGATAAGGGATCATATATTCCTCCATTCTAGATATCATATGGACTGAAACATGGATTATAATCATTCTCTCTGTCCATTTTTTATTTCCCGATTTTCGATTTATGATGACTGACTGATTGAACAAATCAAATTAGTCCTGGCTTGGCCAAGCACTCACATGTATCATCATTAAATCAGCGAGGGGCCCACAGATATTGCTTTTATCCCACAGGTAAAAGTAATGGATAAACTTTGACTCATATAGCTTGTTCTACTACTTGTTGAATCATACACAAATGCACGTTTTATAACATCGAGTTACCAATGCGTTTTCGTGCAATCAATGTATAACCAACTCATAGTAACAACTCATATCTCTAGGTTTGAAGAATATAAGATATTATCGTCTCATGATCACTCGTGATAAAATCCATGAAGTGATTCAAATGAGCGCGGGTTGAATCCAATACTCAGAACTTATGAGCACTCATGAGTGTTGTAGCACAACTTTGTCCACCAACTTGGACTTCTAGAAGCCAACCCATGACAGTCTTGATTCATATCTACTTCCAACATATGACCGACTGTAGATGGTTTGAATAACTTGGTCATTCCGAAAGAATAACCTAGTTATTACGGAAGTCAAAACATGCAAAGTGAAACACAAGAATAAATGAATCTAATATGGTATCAAAACCTATGAATATAAATAAAACACTTTCTATTTATCACCATACTGATTACTTATTATTCATTGTTTCGGTTTTATCGACTTTATACTTGAATTAAAACACTAGTTGTCCCATGCTCCAAGCATGTACACTATGTTTTCTAAACACTAGTCATGCCACACACCAAGTATGCATACTATGTTTGTCTATGATCTTTACTTTGCGAAATGGACCAGTTGAACATAACTCCAATGATTCTCATTTCACAGTCCCAATTCCTTACTGCAAATGCAAGAATTCCAAATTCATGCCATTTACTGAAATCTGTTAGATTCTAAACTTGTATGCACTGATCCTCTTGTAATGATTATGCACAAATTCACAAAGACTTGGCAACAATCATTACAGAGTATTCCAAAGGAGATCAACTCCTTGGAAACATCCTTCTTGCATTAAATTTCCTAATCTTACAGATTGAATACTTTCTAACTTTGAAAAATTTCCATATTCCATTTTGACTATCACTTCTGAACAAGAGTTGGCTCCTTACATATTATGTCAATATGGTCCTTCTAGAATTAACACTATACTTCCAACTGTCTTTAAGAAACCAATATTTGGTAAACCTTAGATTGTCCTCAACAATTGCTTAATCATTTTAGTCATATCCAATTCTAGACCTTTTCCCTTCTTAATGCCCCAGACATTTGGAAAACTTTAGAAAGGATGAATATAACACATGTAATCGATCCTATATCTGAAGCATATGGGACACGATTCATGATGTCTCACATAAAAACTAAACCATTCTTTTGCTATAATATTTCCATTTCTATTTGCCAAGTTCTCAAAATTCAGATTATGAAAAGGGATGTCGTAATCATAATCAAATTTTAGAACGCAAATAATGAACCCATATATAGAATTTCCTTATGTCGAGCCATTCCAACATGAAATTCATATATATTCTTGACTAAATACGATTAAGACCTCAATCTAAGCTTTTAGATTTGAGATGAAGTATAATTTCCTCTCCCTTAATTATAGCAAAACAACTTTTTCCCAATTGAGACCTTTTGTTTTCTATAATTAACATTGCTAACTTGCAATCTTTATCATAACTATCATGCCCCCACTAACATGATGATTATTAGCATAACACTTATGTTCCCACTAGCTTTGACATGTACTTAGAAATCAGCTGAACTTCTAGGAAAAACAATACTTTATTGACTTTCTTACCAAAGTTCAGATTTCTGATAGTAGATTTCCTTGATATGACTTTATCAAAATCATACACCTCTCTTATATAGCTCACAGGTGTGTCTAAGCAATTTCAGAACTATGAAAAGGGATGCCGTAATCATAGTCTCAATTGTTTAGACCTTTTGCTATTTCTCATAAGTCAATGTTAGTGTGCCGGTTAACCACACACGCTCCACTAACGACTTTGAGAACTGCAAATATCACAATTGTTATCTACTTAAAATCTACTTAGTGAAAGAGTTTCCTTACCATCATTTTCATGAATCGAAGAGAAACCTTATGACACTTAGATTTCATGGTGTAAGTGTTTCTATCCATGTGAATTTGTCAAAACCAAAATCATAAGACTAGGTTAGTGACAAATCCTAACTCATATGGATTGAACTTGTGCAATCTTAACTTCTTGCCACTTGGCAGCTCAAGGATCTACCATTGCTTCTAAGTAGCTATGCAAACAATTGAGAACATGCAGAACTCAAATGTATAGCCAACTTAACTGGAATGGGCACAAAAATGTCAACACGGTAGGTTATAAACCTCTAGTTGTGTGCTAGTGATGAAATACAGGTTTTATTCTTGATTACGTCTTGAAACCCTTTCAGGATCTTTTAGACTCCCACTCTCTCCTTGACCTATAAGACTTTCTTGCCAAATATTCAAGAGATAGTGTGGATTCTAATCAAGACAAACACTTAACACAATTGGCCTTAGTTGGTCTTTATTTTACCCAAAACATCTCAACTTACAAATTTCAAATGTACAAGAGTAGAAAACTTTTACTCTTACATTTGACAAGTGTTTTAAGCCTTTTTTAAGACATGTCACGCATGTTACAATCTTAGAGTATAACTCTAAGAATTGTTTTTGGAACGAAGTATGAATCATCTTCTTGATTTAACCACTTCAACAATTCATAACTCCTCTTCTTAACTATCAGAATGCACTTAGAGGATGAATTGTTATAAGGTCTAAAAATCATTATGATGATCTTAAAACATGATACTAAAGTACTCTCCCATCTTTTCAGATTTGAGAAAATTTTATCCTTCTGTCTAATTTGATTCTTCTTATTCGTTCTGTCATACATTGAATTTTTTTTCAATGTTTCAGAATTATACTTAAGTTTGTAAGTATAATCATATTTACTAAACCTTAGTAAATCATGAAGAATAGTCTTATCCATATTTTGTGGTGGACTTTTACAAGTGCACAAGAAAGTGTACTTGATCCCTTAGTCCTTCTCTTGAGTCACATATACATTTGAACATAGAACTAGTCTTAATTTTCCAAAGTTGAAAATTCTCACACATCACACTCAACACCTTGTATAATTCCAAGTTTCGGTCCAACTGAAACTTGGGTGATGAGAATATTTTCTTATTTGGTAAATTTAGAAACTACCACAAATGAAAGAATCAAATTCATATTTCCAATATTGCTATAAACATACAAACATCAAGTTTTCATAAATGTCATTGTAAGGAAATAAAATAAAGTAAAACAAACTTTTATTTATTTTAAAACGCGGAAAAACTTTTTCCTTACAATGTAATTTGAAATGAAAACTATGTTATTACATGTGTCCTAGCAATCTATCATAACTCCTAAGAAGTAGCTCAAAAATCCGATCTTCAATCAAGCGATAGAAATCCATCTTCGCAGTCAGATTCAACATACTCTTTCTTTAAGCTTACTTCATTTTTTTCCTTTGATTCTTAAAACATCAACATGTTACCCAGTCACATCATGTAATAAGAATCTCAGAATAGAAACTTAATAGAGTTTGATAGTGGACTTTACCTGAAGTAGAGTCAAACTTATTGACTTTACCAGCCTTATGATCTTTCAGGTAATTTGGCAGCTTTGCAACCAATGCCCTTTCCTTTTTGGCAATAGAACCACATGAATCCTTTGGGAATAGTACATGGGATAATCTCAGACTTAGCCTTTCTCTTTACCATTTGGTCAACCGAGTTGACTATGGCTGATCCCTTTCCATTGGGAAGAGAATGCTTTTTCTGGATTTCGAGTGTCACCATTTTCAATGTCCATAAAGTTTTGGGAAGTCGACCTTCTGATCAAATTTGCTTTACTAGCCTTCCCAATCATTGTTGATTCAGCAGCACCAAGCAAATAGATAAGATCATTAAGGGTCTTGTCATAGTCTGTTTCATAGGAGTCCCAAAGGAACTCACTATGTGACTTAGAAAGTGATTGAACCACCAACTTTCTCAAGACTTTGACACCCAACTCTCCCAGTTTGTGAATATGTGACTTCATCTCCAAGATGTGATCACACCTAGACCTTGCCTTGCCAATAGGGCTTGAGTGGCCTTGAACTTGTGGGTTAGGGAGAATATTTGGAGGAGGTGGAGGAAGTCAAGTTCCAAGAGATTTGGGAAGATCATAGATGTCTGAACTAGACATCTACAATGGGAGAAATTCAAGTAAAGTTGTTTTAAGTCCTTAATATAACACCCAATATGAAATATTAACGCTAGGACCCAACAAACTATTCTATAACTTGGAAGAGGCATGTCGTAATCCAAGCTATAAAATATTTGAAGGTAGGTGAATGATGATTCACCAATTTCCACCAACATAAACAAAATGTATTATTAGGTTTTAATTGGTTTTGAAACTCCTAGTTATTTTGAGATTCATTGAACTTTTCATTGGCATGTTTCAATCTTGAATGTGCCCTGCAGGTTTTGTGACTGGATGCTGAGGATCACAAAAAAAGGTGTGAAGTAACCATGCAAATTACTTGGTACCCTTAAGTGTTTACCTCTCAATCGATGTGCCGGTTAACCACACACGCTCCATCGATACTATGATAAACATTAAGTTACCCTTTGCCTACATTGTTAAATACGAGTTAGTGTGCCGGTTAACCACACACGCTCCACTAACCGACTTAAACAAAGTGCAAAGTGTAATTTCATGGATTAGCACCTTATTCACATTTTCCTAAGTAACTAAGATTGGGTATTTATAAAAGGTTTAGTTACTTAGTATTTATCATTAATACTTTTAATGAAGGGTGAATTATAGTCCTTGTCCTACCCGTTCGGCTAACGACCCTCCACCGGTCAAGGAAGTGGTGGGTGAGAGTGGACACCCATTAAACTGCCATTTTATAGGCAATAACCTTATACCCCCTTATAGACCGGCTTCGTGAATGAGGCCTACTAACGGTAAGACTGACTTTACTCTTATACATATATATAAATATTATTAAGTTATAATATTATAAAGTATAAGGGTTGAATTTTAACTTTTAAAACTCTAAGGGCTAACTTGGAATTAAAGTATTCATAAGTGAAAACTTTTTAAATTCCAAAACTTGAGGGCAAGTTTTGAAACTATTCAAAACTAATTAATTCCATAACTTATGTGTTTAAAGTAGTTTTAATTAAAAAACTCTTCAAGTTCCATAACTTGAGGACAAGTTATGGAAGACTTTAAACTAATAAAAGAATGTAACTTTTCTTTATTTTTTAACTTATGGATTTAATTAAGGTTACACATTTTATTACTTAATGAAGTGACTCTTGAGCCTCCATAACTTGAGGACAAGTTATGGAGTCATAAAACTATTTAATGAGAACAAGACTCTTCATTTTGTAACCTTTGCCAACTTTTATGAGTTTTAAGAAACTTTAATGTGACTTTTCATGTAACTTGAGGACAAGTTACACAAACACATTTTAGAATCAATTCTTAGATTAAAATGGATCAAAGACACATAATCAATCAACCTTTTCTATTAATCTAAGCAACTCATATGAACAAGATAATTGGAATCAAACTTTTTCATGTAATTAGCATAACACTTAAACTAATACAAAACATGAATCTATTGACAATTATCTTTGAAATTGGATTAGTATGAACATTACCACATCAAAAACAAGTTTATAAGTATAAAAACAACTTAGGGTAATGTTCCTAGTCAATTTCTAGCCAAAAAACTCGAAAATATGCTGTCTGGGACTCCTACTCATCGAGTGTATCAACCTACTCGACGAGTAGGATGATTTTGTTCATGGAATCGGCATGTTCATCAGTGGACTCGGCGATTCCAGTGCCCAGAAATCCAGAAAATCGATTTTTTCAGCATTTTTCAGCAATTTGCATCAAGTATAATTGAAAACAAGCCTAGGCTCTGATTCCACTGTTGGGTTTTGAGCATTCTAACACTCCTATGGTGTACATGCAACCCTATAAACCTTGGATCTATGTTTTCTCTAATATACATGCCAATAAGAACTTTCCAAGGCTTTAATCCTAATTAGCATACTATGAGGCAACTATACTACAAAGACTAGTTAGATGACATACCTTTTGGTGTAGCTTGATGTCTTCAAGCTTTAAGAGCTTAGCCCCAATAGTGTGGAAGCCTCAAGTGGAATCACAAATCACCAAAACACATTGGAAGACTTTAGAGAATATGGATACTTTGGTTCTCTCTAGTGAAATCGGCTAGCCCTTTTAGTGTACCCACACTAGTGCCAATTTCACCAACCAAGGACATCTTTATATAGTGTGGAGACTAGGGTTAAACCCATGACCTTTCATTTCATATGATCCATCGGTTAAACACTCCATATACTATCCATGAAAGCTTAGCCCAACCTAAATAAACTTGGCCCATTCCATAGATATAAGAGTCCATATTTAATTAGTTCATTTTGATCACTTTATTAATTCTAAATTAATTCTTGATCAATATTAATTAAATAATATGATTCCATATTAATATATTAGAACTTATAATATATTTATATCAATCATAAATATAAAATTCTCAAAAGATTATCCATATAAATTGTATCGGTGAAGTGCAATCCAAATGGACTATGCCGGGTCGGGTCAAGTCCATACCAAATATAGTTATGGACTTAGACATTAATCCAACATACAAGTCTATATGTGAAGTAGCAATATCAGATTTGGACTCCAAACCCGAAGTGGATCTTAATCATACTAAAATGGCCCCAAATCTCATTCAAGAATAAGTTTAGAAGCAACAAAGGAAAGGTAACAGCTCATTACCTCCAAGATGTGCCCAAAACTGCAGTAGATTTTGGATCTACACTACTTTCTTGATGCAAACCCTTTTGATCTTCAAGTTTCTTCCACTAGAATACCTCTCAAAGCTTCAATCTCCCTCTAATGGCCTTATACACACGAGCTAGGGTTTACTGGATCTCAAAGGGGGCTAAGGGGGCTGAGGGGAGGACATTAAGTCCTTTAAATAGGGTGCAAACCCTAAGATTAGGGTTTTTCTCATCCCAGCACCAACTCAGCGAGTTGGTCACTTAATTCGCGACCCAAACCTGCTCCGACTCGGCGAGTAAGCGTACCTACTCATCGAGTCCCTTCTTCAAAATTACACTTTAAACTCTTAAATCGTACTTCTAAAATTCGCGATGTTACAACTCTCCCCCACTTAAATTAGGCTTCGTCCTCGAAGCCTGAGGCAACACAAACTTCCGGATGATATTCCCACAAAGCATCCACTGATCTCAAACCGACCCAGATTCCTTCAAACACTGCTATCGAATCCCTAAAATCCATCTCTTCCCTTGTAGGGTCCTGATAATTGCTTCAAGCCGGCCACCTGCTTCCTTTCTTTGATAACAACACTCATCACTAAGTACCACCAGAAGACACTACCTTACTTCCGTCATACGCATTCATTCGCCACCTGCGAAAACTGGATAGCATTCTAAACCACCGGGTCCTGACCCAGTATTATCCCGTTATCTCTTGCCCATCTGGCGGCACTTCTATTAACTTGCACCGATGGAAGGTATATAAGCTTAGATACTCAAACCTTATATATATATATATATACATACATATATATATATATATATATATATATATATATATATATATAGAGAGAGAGAGAGAGAGAGAGAGAGAGTTAGTTTCATATATAAACCTTAATTATTGTATGAATGTATGACCAATTCTTGTCCAATCATTTAAATTAGTTATTCTATAATATTAAATCATTTTAATTTTGGTAACTAATTACAATTTATAGCCTGTAATTATAGCATCCCGGTAACTACACTAAGAACCCTATACTTTGACTAAATCACTCACAACCAACATCATGTGTGTGTTTCCTTCGTGCTCACATTTATCCTTCTTACTGCCCTTTCTTTTCCCCCATTTTGAATTGATTCATATAAACTTCAAAATAATTAGGATTCAACCTCATGTATGAAATCGCATCACCCTTTTTCCTTTTCTTAAATCGTTGATCAGGGGTTTCGCCTCCTATGCCTTTGTATATAGGACACCTGATAATCCCATCCAAGAAAACCCTTTTATCCTTCCTTTTTCTCCTTCACGATGGCTAGTAAAAGATACGACCATAAATTCGACTCCTTATTTTTCTTTTTCTCTATGCAGGTCCGAAATCAGGAAAAACCGGTGATACCCACTTCTCCACTTGTGTCTCAATCATAGCTACCCTTCTCTTAGAACCGATCATAACTCATTCTCTCTTATGATATGAAATTACGGGTTGCTTTTCGAAATATTGATGGTTGGTGGTCGGTGCAGACCAGGATGAATGTAAGTATTGGCATCTGTTTATTTTTCTCATAGAGGATGGTCGTTGGCTAGGTTACATGGGCTGCAATTTCAGACTTTTCGTTTTAGGTGTTTGCTTTTCGCGTGGACTTAACAGGTGAGTTTTCTTTTGGTGTGTATCTTTATTCTAACAGATTCTTTCATATGTATTTGCCTTCAGTTCATCTACAAGTTGTTAGTATTATTTATAAAGAAGTGTGTTTAGAGTAAATAAGAGTGGGACCAACCCTCACTTTAGAATGTTTTTTGTTGTGTTTTGTTATAATCCAGTTTGCAGTCAGGGGTGTTCGTGGATCTAAGCATTATTTCCCAACCCTAATGGAAGATCTAGCATATAATATCGTCATAAAGTCCATTTGAAGTTAGAGCATCTAACATAATCTCTTTGGGTGCTACTGAACTCTCCATTAATGCATTTGAATTTTGAAGACCATGATATAAGCAAGTATTAAAAGTTGAGATTCATGATATATTATTTGCTACAAAGTTTTGGTTGGCTGAATGTTTTTTAAGTATATAGATGTTTAGTGTCACTTCAAGTTGTGATGTTGCCGCTTAGAAGAATAATCAATCTTAGTTTTCGCCTAAAGTGTTATTGCTGATCAACTGTGTTTATATTACTCAAGTGTGTTTATGGGTGGTGTCATAACTCTTCTTCTTGTCCATGTCATTTTGGTATTGTTTTGTTTAGATATAAAACCCATTTATCTTAAATTTATTTCCTTTGTTATGTAAATTGTATTATTCTTTTAGAACGCATCATAATATATTCTTTTTTTTTTGTTTAATTTTGTTATTTTTGACGATCAATGCATATTCTTCTAGAATGCAACAAAATATTCTTCAAGAATATATGTAATATTATTCGTTTAGAATGCATCATAATATATTGTTTTTTTTGTTTAATTATGTTGTTTTTGACAATCAATGCATATTCTTCTAGAATGAACCAAAATATATGTGTCTTTCAAAATCAAAACATATCTAACTTTAGCTATATATATATATATATATATATATATATATATATATATATATATATATATATATATATATATATTTTCATGAAAATAGTGCTTGGAAACATTTATACATCAAAACATTCTTAAAGAATTAACTTTGATTCTTAAAGAATAAATTTTCATTCTTCAAAAGTATTTTACGATAATGTCATTTTCAACTATTTTCAACAACAAACATGAAATTTTAACTAAAAAATCGATTTTTAATCATTCTCAAAATTGAAAATGCATGTTTAACTAAAAAAATCATTCTAAAAAAATGCTTATTTGACTAAAACATACATTCTTAAGCATTCTAAAAAAATGCTTATTTAATTAAAAAAATCAATTCTTCGTCATTCTCAAAATCGATATATAATATTCTTTAAGAATATTTCTAATAAGAGGTGATTTAAATTTTTTAGGAACTGAACTCGTTTATTTAAAAAAAAACTAGATATTAATTGATTGATTAATTTATTAAATGATTTGACTTATTTGTAAGTCCCTAATCTGCCTGTGTATCAATCAAATCCGTTTGATGGTGCGGAATCCCAATCAAACGGATGATGTCAGATCAAATAGAAGAGAAGAAGAAGAATAATAATATGAATCTTGTATGTATTGATATGAATTATGATCCGGATACAAGAGATTCACACACACTAACACACACTCTTCTCTCTAGACCGTGCACTCTCTTCTGTTCATCAATCAGTTCCTCACACCCTAACACCTATATTTATACAAGGGGAACATGGGCTTGGTGGACATGGGCCGTAAATGGGTTTATGGCCGTAAACCTGTTTACGAATGTAAACACTGACCGTAAACCCCACCTGACCGTAAACTAGACTGTAAGCTCATAAAATATTACATAAAAATATAATTGCCCAGAAAAGCAAAGGATAAACCATATTTTGACCCAACAATCTCCCCCTTGGTTTATAGCTTTCTTTTCTTAATTGACCCAACAAGCTCCCCCTAAAAACTAGCTGACTCTTCTTGTTAATCTTCATTGGGAGCTTGGCTTCAGCTTTAACCTTCGATTTCTTCACAGCATCAGGGTGAACATATGAATCTTCCATGAATGACTTCATCTTGAGCCCTTGAGCTTTTCTTCAGAATGTGGCATTGAACGCACATTGGGTGAGGAGGCTTCTTGTACTGATTCTTGAGAGATGGCGCTTTCAGCTTGAGAATCTTCAGAGAGAACATCAGAGAGAACAAATCTTCTGGATCACTTCAGCAGGTACAACGATAGCAACAGACTGATTGAGGAGGCTTCTGTCACACCCCAAAACCAAGAACGGTGGAAACGTTATGGGCGGAGGACGTCATGTACAGTATCACAACACAGTAAATGTAAATAAGCAAACAACATCATCCATTGCATTAAATATATAATTTTAATACAAGCGTGTTCTGTACAGTTTTAGACACCAAAAATATACAGTAAATCAAAATAATATGATAAGTCTTGAAGGCGCTCCATCTTCTCAAAAGCTGGCATCGGTACCTGTCTACTGATGACCTGAGAATACAAGTTATTTTGAAAGAGTTTATCAGCATTAAGCTGGTGAGTTCATAAGTATTTTAGTGTCGATGTTTGTTATCAAAACGTTTGAACGTGTCTGAAGTATAAGTTTGAAAAATGTATGTAAGTGTTTGTAAAAGTTTGAATCTCTCAGAAAATCCTAAATTTTCTATTAAAGTAGCCTTCTACCAAGGCTTTACTGTTTTGTATGCTCGTTTGTTGTAAAAGTGTGTAATTTCCCAAGTGTAACTATCATTTAACAAATATAGTTTGTACATTAATGTTTAAGTGAGGTTATCACTAAAAATATGTAATGGGTAAATCATTGTAGTACTGTAGTTTTGTATTATAGGAACTACTGCTGTACTAACTACCTTAAACCGGATTTATATTAAGGTATAATGTGATAATTGCACCATACTATCGACTGGTAACAACGACATACGAATGGTCGTAATAACGGAATGACGTTTGGCACCCGCAGACCTGCAGGTCCGGCTGTAGCTAGCAGCAAGGTGTAGGATAGTCAATCCAGTATTGATCTATACGCAAACTCACGCTCTCCCTCCAAGAGAATTCTGGCTACAACTCGGGCCATGACATTTAAGGCATGCTCCGATCCAGTGGATCACAATTGTTATCGTATTCTTGTATATGTACTGTTTCTTGTTCTAGTATAGTTGTATATGTTCTCCTCCTAGTATAGTTGTATATGTTCTCTTTCTAGTATAGTTGTATATGTTCTCATAGTAATGTAATGTATAGACTCATGAATGAACTGACTCATTGATCTAACAGTTGTAGTAGTATGATCCTGTGTTACCCCGATGGTAACTTACTAGTAATGTGTATAGTACACATGAATATGGAAGTACTTTTATGTCTATATATGTATAATTGATATATAACTAATATTGAAACGACCTTCGGATGGTCACCCGAAATCCCACCAGACCACATCCAAATCGAGAAAAAGGAAATAGGGCGGATGGTCTTCCTAATCCCTTTAAACATTGCTTATATGTCTATACATATATGGGCATGCAATTTATAAGAAGTATAACAAAGTTTAAATAAAAGTGTTTGATAAGTAAAAGAGTTTGTAAAACATTTCGATAAAGCAGTTTGATAAACAGTTTGAACAGTGATAAAATCATTGGTTTTCTAGTTATTAATCACATGTGATTAATGCAATCACATGTGATTGATTTCAATAACTATAAGCATTGAACTTGTATCCCCCCATAAAGTATTTAAAACATTTAAAATATTTCAAAGGTTAATTTAAAGGGGTATGAACTCACTTGTGGTGAGTGGTTTGGATTGTAGTGTCGGATATCGTGCTAGGTGGCAAACGGAGACTTGTTCACACGCACGAGCCTAGTTATCATATAATAAGCATATATATAACTAATTAGCCAAATAATAACTTAATGAAATAAGTTGGGACACTTAGGAACATGTAAGCACTTTGTATAAGTGTTATAGGTCCTAATGGTTGCATCTAAGTTGCTACGGGACAAGGCTAAAGGGGTTTAATGTACCAAATGACCTTGTATATGAGCTTACCACCCAACAAACCCCACCTTTGGAGTTTACGGTCGTAAACCCTTGAGTTTACGGCCGTGAACTCTTGACTTGGTGGTTTTGGGTGTTTTAAAGTGTTAAATGAATTCTAGAATAAGCCTAGCATTGGTGGTTTAATCCTTTAGGTAGTTTAGGGCCTTAGAATGCTCCTTTGAGGAGTTTACGGCCTAAAGACCATATCCCCTAGAGTTTACGGTCGTAAAATCCTATGGCGTGGGTGTTTTAATTCTTTTAAGCCTCTTGCACACAAAGGATATATTCTAGACTTTTGTTTAAGGCTAAAGGGGACTTTAGGCACACTTTGGTGCCTTCACTTGGAGTTTACAGCCCAAGAGTATTTCTTGGCCGTAAACTCCCCTTTAGGGATGATTTTGATGTGATTTACTCCCCATTCAAGCTACAAGTAATAGAGGGTTATTGTCTAAAGCCTTAAGGGGTGTTTAGGGCACTTTAAGCCCTTGAAAAATGGTGTTTACGGTCCAAGAAACTCTTGGGCCGTAAACTCCAAAAGCTAAGTGTTCTTGATTGTGTTCTAGCCTTAAAAGATCATACATAATGTCCTTAACTAGCTACCTAACAAGGAAATGGGACTAGATAGCTCTTAGGCTTCGTTTTGGAGTTTACTCCCCAAGAACGTTCTTGGGCAGTAAACTCCCGGATCTTACAAATTTGACATGTAAACTATGTTATTAAGCATATAACATGTAGTAAAACACAACTAGGAAAGCAGACTCACGATTTGGGATGAAAACCCGAAGATCCGTGAGAGAGAAATTGGCTTTTCTCTAGTTGGAAATGTGAATAATGAATAATTTAGTTCAGAAATCTATTTATAGTCCTGAAATTTTTTGGCAGAAAATATTTTATTCTGGAATTGGACTCTAACATGATGAAGTGTTGAAATGCTCAAGTTTCACAAACCCATGAGCATCCACTCTCCTGATATCTCCTTAAATGTAAACCCTAATGTACACAAACTTATTCGGAAAAGTCTGAAGTTCATTGAAACTGGACTAGCTTCTATTGAATAGTTAGTGTTCGTACAAAATGGAAATTTCGGGTTGTCACAGCTTCAATGCAATCCGTCACATAATCTTCAATTTCTGCTTAACCTTGCTTCTGGGGTTGAAGGATTGAATGTTGAAAGAATAATCTTCATTTCTTGCTCCTTCGAATGAGAATTCTTCGATGCTCACAGACGAATCCTTGGCTCAAAAATCATCGACACAAACTCCATGAGTTTCATCTTCACCTGAATTCACTTTTCAAGACAAAACAAAACTAAAAGAAAACTTAGCACACAAATTAAAATAGAAACAAAAATATTTTTGGATTTTCATATTTTCTGAAAAAGAAATAAAACAGAAATAACACTATATTTTTTTAATTTTTTGATTTTTCTTTGATTTTTTTATTTTTTAAAAATTTAATTCTCCCCTAATATTTAAATTAGAAGAACACTATGAACAAACAAAAAAATAAAATGATATCTAACTTTAAGAGTGATTTGGGATCAAAGTTTTTAGACAGCCTTTATCCGTTTATCAATACCTCTCCCTTGATGAATAGATCTGGTCAATCGCCGATATTGTGGTCCACTTAAACACGAGAGATTGTGACAAAATTAGGACATACTATAAGTGACAAGACAATGTGATCCTAAGTTCCTAGATAATATTCCTTAAGGACCATTTAGCTGATGACGACCAAAGATATTGTTGTCCACCTAAATTGAGCAGCGAGATCTACAGACAATCTGTATGTGTTCAATTTTAGTTGTACTAAAACGTGTTTCCCGCTTCCTGATATGCCCCAGCCATCAAGGACTTCCAGAGTACTCCTTACATCGGGTGAGCAGACAATCATTAGGAGAGAGGATAGATTCAGATTGTTATTACTTATAGTTTTAGAGGGATTGAGAAGTACAAGGGTGCATATACTGTGTACCAGGTCGGATTTTGAGTCACGCAGAGGAGACAGTATATGGCTAACAGATAGAAAGAATTGCATAGAGAGAAGATGTACAGAAATAGAATTGCATATGTTACATTCCAGGTCGGATCTCCCGATCACACAGAGGAGGCAACATATGACTAACAGACAGAGAGAAAGAAAACATTTTCTACAGACCTAATTTATCGGAATTTACCAGTCGCCCCATCCAACCGGAATTAAGGACAGAATCCGCACATCGAGGAAAAGTGAATCCACAGTTCTAGATATGGGTTATTTAATGTGACGAGTAGATTCCCATATATATATATATATATATATATATATATATATATATCCCTGCTCAATCTATTCAAGCGTCGTATTGTCAGGCTAAACGGATCTAACCAGGTCAAGATTTGTCAAGTCTATAAATTTCCTAAGTTCAACTCTGCCTAGTCATGTCCATTTTAATCTCTCGTGCCTACCAACACATCAAATCAGAGCATAGACCCTTCAACTTTGGGTACGTTACGCAGACTTAGATTGCCTGTTATCACTTGATAATATCACTTCCCAAAACATCTTCTACAAACACATTCCATAACCAATATTTTTTTTATTTTTTGATTTTCTAATGTTTTTAGATTTTTGAAACTTTTCTAATTTTTGTTTTGTTTTTACTTCTCCCCCTAAATTTGTGCATAGGAGAGAAACGAAAGTAAATGCGCAAATTTAAACTATCCTAAAACAAGAATTTGTCTTTAAAGCGAACCAGCTTAAGAAAAACTCAGGAGTATAGAGAAGAAAACTCAAACCGTAAGTCACCGATTGAATTTGCATCCAGAAGGTCTGAGAATAGCATGCGTAATCTCAGAACAGATCCAAAAATTCTTCACATCGTTAAGTACTAACCCCATGAGTGATCCCTTCCCTTCTTCCCTTCCCGCAAAGGACACATACTCTCAAACAAAAGTGTGAATGTTGTACAGTTGAGAGATGTCCCCTATCATGTGCCCGAAACAGCCACTACCAACAAACCGAAGTCTGATGATATGCCTCCATAGCTGCTCCGACACAGAGCGAGATTAGTTGGTCTTTGGAACCCAATCCATTTTGAAACTGGGTCGACCTTTTTCATCCTTGCAGGTTACTCTCTCCCATGACATATCCTGTTTATCCCAAACAAAAGACGTAGAAATATTAGAGTCATTAGGTGATTTGGGAGATTGAGCCTTCGGAACCCATCTATATTCGGGTTTAACCCATTTCTTGTTCGATCCGATGGGTGCCTCGACACTTGGTTTGGAACTTGAAGCTGGCTGCCGAGATGACTTTGACCTAACCGGTCTTGGCTTCACAGGAGCATCTCTTGGATTGGGCTTCTTAGCCGGCATTCCCTTCTTGCCCTTGGGATTTTGATTCTTGGCCTTGGAAGGTTTTCTTTTGAAGTATCTCCCACTTGGCACGTTTTGCCATCCTTGTGCGTAGTAGGGAACATACGTGCGATTAGGACAGTTTCGGGCAATATGTCCAGGTGTTCCACAGTGAAAACATGTCTTTTTCTTCACTGTGAAGTTGTTTCTTACTGCCCCTGGTGGCATACCCTTGCCTTGTCTCTTATTGATCCCAGATGCACACTTTCAATAGGCACTTTGTTGCCCTAGAATTGGAGACCTGTATTTCTCAACGACAGGTTGATCAAAAGCAGCTGAGTTCGAAGCAACAAACTTAGAGTTCAAAGAGATGTTGGTTTGTTCAATGGTTTTCTCCTTGTTCTCATCTTCTGCTACTTTACCTGCATATGAAGTACACACATTAGTATTTTCAACCTGAATACCTCCTGACACAAATCCAGATGGTTTGCCATAATGAAGATGTGCCTCCTTGGCAATTTCTTCTTTGTCATAGGGATGGATGTGTAGTTATGATTGAAAGGTGGAGGAACACTATCATACCCTAGACCCTTGTTTTGATTATCTTTTAATTTTAATTGGGTTTCAAATAAGGACTCGACTGTCTAACTTGACGCAATATAATTTTTGAAACTAACGTCTTTTTTTCCACACTTAATTTTCAAAGTGTCAAGTTCTTCAGTTAAAGCAGCAAGTTGTCTCTTAATATAGTCATAATTTTCACACTTGTTGCTATACTCTTCCTGAAGTTTCCTAAAGTCCTTGGCTTTTGCTTCTAATTCAGCCTTCAAGGGTTTTTGTCCTTTCCTGAGTTGATATCCTTCATATCACAGGTCCTCAACTTCTCTTTAATAAATCAATTTGTTCCCGAAGATATTTAATCGTAGTTTCACAAGCTGGAGTACATGTAACTTCAGTGATCGGAATGTTTTCAGAACCCATTGTTTTTCTACACTTCAAAGCATCAAGTTCTTCAATTACATCAGCAAGACTAAGATGATTGAGATCTTTTGTCTTCTTGATGATAGCCACATTCATATCCCACGATTTCGGAAGTGAATTCAGTAGCTTTTTATTTATCTCAAACTTAGACAAGAAGATCTCAACTATATTCATCTCAGGAGTAAGTGTAGTAAATCGCTGCAACTGAGTTTCGATGGTTTCTCCAGGGATATAATCGAAAATGTTGAAATTTTGTCTTAACCTATCCTGACGACTCTCTTTCATGTTTTCAACTCCCTCGTAGACCTTAAAATCAATTAAAAAGCACAACTAAAAACCAAAATCAAACTTAAAAGTCAAACCCTTTGATTATAAACCTCAAAAGTCAACCTTAAAAGTCAAAGTTTAAAATCAAAGGTCAAACCTAAAAGTCAAAATCAAAATTTTAAATAAAAAATAAAAAATAAAAGTTAAAAATGATTTTTTTAATTATTTTATTATTTATTTATTTATTATTTTATTTTAATTTTTTATTTTGGATGAAAAGGGAATTTAAAATTAAAAGGAATTGAATTTTGGGGTTAAAAGTGTAAAAATAGTGAAACTTGCTGCGAAAAATATGCTTTATGAATTAAATGGGGAAGGAAAGTATCAACTCGTGGCCTAGAGGAGTTGGAAAAAGCTCCACTTGGTGAACCAGAGGTCGTGAGTTTGAACCCCGACACCTCTGCTTCTGCTTCTTATTTTTTATATGCGAGGCTGCTGTTGCAAGGACTCCTTTTGGTCGCGAACTTCGGACACGCTGCTGACCGCAACCTCGGACCGGCCGTAAACTCCGAGGCCGCTGAATTTTAAAAAAGAGGTATATATACAAAAACTGCTAGTAATCAAAAATACGGTAAAATTTTGTTAAAAAATGGACGTACCTCGTTGTTTTTTGGGTGCTCTATTGAGAGAAAAAAGTAGATAAAACCAAGAAAATAATAGTCAAAATAACATAATCTAAAAAATTATACATTATATACTACGGGTCAATAGGCCGCGAAAGAGTAAACGGGCCGGGAAACAGTAGCCCATTGCCACAAAAGAGTAATTTTCTACTGTTGACCGTAGTCAACTTGCATTGACCGTAGTCAATCCTGACCAATCTACTATTTCGTGGGCTATTTTTGTCTAATGTATTGGTTATTTTTAGATAGGTAATTAGTGTTTTAATGTAGATTAGTAATTTCCTATTATATATTTGAAGAATGAAAACATAAATAAAAACCATAAATTTATAAGTCAAAGCTATAAGCTCAGGTGTGTATTTCATAAATATTTTTTGAGAAATTAAATGACTTCCTATTTTTTATGCCTATAATTATTCCTACTTATTAAAATTATGACATATCACAATTCAATTTAATTTTATTTGATATATTTCTAATGTAACCTTAATGAGTTAGTTAAAAAAATATGAAATGATGATACTTGTCGTAATTGGGTAGAAACATTTGTAGGCATAAAAAGTAAAACACAATTTAATTTCTCATTTTTAATGTGATTACAGATTTGGACTAAAGTAATATATACTAATGGATACGTCTCGTGTTTGTTTTATAAACATATTCATGCAACTTGGACGGAAGATTTATATGAAGTCTGTTCCACAACAAAATAGGCGTTGCAGTCAAAGTAAACGATCACAAAGTTCTTCAACACGGCCAACTCCAAAAAATCAATCAAGCAAAGTCGTCGTAAACAATTTCGCTGCAAGTTAAGCCTTGACGGGAATGGGTGCCGCTCGTTTGACGTAAAATTTGCATGGTTGAATTTTACATTTCCTTTTTCAGACATCAAATTATAAATTTTTTACATGAATTTAACCATTATACTTATCGTTTGATTAAATATTTATGTTGGATCCTGTTATCAATTTCATATGATCCAAAACCTTTAGTGAATATAGCCTATGTAATAAACATGGCATCATTCAAACTGATAGCATTCTAATCATATAACCATTTGTTATTTATTCAAAGTTGTATCATAACAAAGTGATACACTTGATATGAACAACCAACCATGTTACGTATGCTACGAATGAAAACATGAAACCATGCAAATAACATATTAAGGGGTGTTTGTTTGGATGGATTGGTTCGATCCGATCCAATTAAATAAATTTAAATTGATTTTGGTTTTCAAAATATGGATCTGAATTGTCCAAAATAAATTCAAATCCGATCCGATCCGATCCATTTCAATTCCAATTCGGTTGGATCAGTTTTTATAATTCGGTTTTCAAAATGCATAACATTTTAAAACAATATATAATTATAATATTATTCAATTTTTATAGAAGAAGCAAAAACAAATTATTTAGTTGTAATTTATAATTTATAAACAACTACTAAGAAAATATATTATAATTTAATATTTAATAGATAAAACACTTTTGAGAGAAAATACATATTAACTTTTTTATTAGGTGAAATTTTTTCAACTTTTTTGAAAAAAATAATTTAAAAAATTAATAAATAATTATAGATACATTAAAAATAAATAAATAATATATTGTTATTCAGTTTTTTGGATTGTTCGATTCTTATTTTATAAACTAAAATCAATCCGAAATCCAAAATAATGATTCGGTTTTGGTGAAATCCAATAAAAAAATCCGAATATCCGAATCAAATAGTCCAATCCAAATTGTCCAATTGGATAATTCGGTTTTATCCAAATAATGAACAACTCTAATTGTTACTGACTAGGGTTCATACCCATTTAACCCTATAGGGTTTAGGTATTCTTTTAATTGTCTTTTAAGTAATAAGTAAGTTATTATTTAATATGGGTATAAGAGTTTTAGGTTAAAACTCTACTTCTGAAAACAATCACAACTGTCATGTAACATTCCAAAAATACCATTAATCTTTTTTGTTTTTAAACCATCAATTACATATAACCATATGTTCCAAAACCAATCAGAGTAAAATATATATTTCAAACATCAGAGTAAAACAATAATAATTAGTACGGAAAAAGTCATCAGGAGATGTTGTTCAGTCAACCCGACCATTTTCTTTGGAACTGGAAGTACCTGAAAATATTTAAACCACAAAACCTTAAGAACAAAGTTTAGTGAGTTCCCTAAAATACTACATATCATACATAGGATATGGAATGTTATGGGCTGTACCATATTCTTACTGTCACTATCTGCCATGAGCCAAATCATGGTCTTTCATTGCGGCACCAGAGGCCAAACGTTGGTCTAATCTACAAGTGCCAAGAGCCACATCTTGGTCTTCCACACAAGAATCACAAAGACAACTAGCAACCTACATAAAACTGTTAGGGGCCAGACCCTGGTCTTGCATAAAATTGCTAAGAGCCACATCTTGGTCTTTCATAAAATAGCCAGGAGCCACATCATGATCTTTTAACAATTTCCAGGAGCCAAACCCTGGTCTTTCATACATATGCCAAGGGCCACACCCTGGTCTTCCATGCAAGTATCACAAAGGCAACTAACATCCTACATAGTATAATGAGAAGACTCGAATTGCCGATGTAATCAACAATTAGCAGCTCTCACAGCCAACAAGCGGGTGCAAAACACCTCCTAATAAAGTACACAAGGTAAACCCTTAGTCTACCTTCTAAAACTAGAGACATGACCAAAAGTCAAGGGTCAAGGTTAAAGTCAACAATCAACATCACCATCAGCTGATACTCATGTAATGACTAGCCCATGGTCGCGTCGTGGCTAACAAACTCAGCCACGATCCAAAACTCATGATATGAATAACTCAGTTGCGATCAAAACCACTATCACGTCGTGATGACTATGCAACCACGTCGTGACAAAATTCTATTGGATTAAGATGTCTAATCCAATAACTAAATTGGTATATTCTTGAATTATAAGCAAAATCCTTTTTGGATTGCCCTAAAAACTAGTAACTAATTAGAATGACATTTGGAGATAGACGATAATTTGTTAGTTTATTATACGAATAATAAACTAATTGGAAATCGCAATATATGAGTTATTAATATATTATATGGAAATAGTAATGATTAATTGGTTAATTAGAATTAATTTCGATTTAATTCTAGGATTAATTAGAATTAATCATACAAGGACTTTTTGGTTTCCATGGGAGTTTCCTTAAGCAAGTATAAATAGGACACCATGGGTGCCTATTTTCACAAACCTTGGCTTTCCTTCATAGAGCCGAAATTTTGCTCAAGCCTTCTCTCCCCTAAAGTCTTCTTGTTACTAGAATTTCGGGTACAAGCTATTAGAGACATCGATTCCTTTGGTGCTAGCTTTCCAAGATCTAGAAGAAGGATTCAATTTTGATTATTTAATGTAGCACCCTATTTCTTATTCGTAATTTCAAAAATGATTTTGTTAATTTATAAGAATAATTATATGATAAAGGATTTATACTATGAAGAATCATATCAGTGAATACTCAAACAGAAGGCTTTTGATAAACTGGAGGTGGTTAAATAATAAATAAAGAAAATAAAATAACAAGATAAAATAAAATAAAATAAAATGATCGTAATAATAATAATGTAAACTTATTAATTAAAGAAAAGGATAATTCAAGAAAAATATAAAACCATTGTGAGTAATAGCATTTAATAAACAAAAATGAAAATATTAAGGGATTAGGGGTTAAAAGTGTCAAAAACCGAAACTGTTGTTGTCAAAGATTTTGTTTGAGGGTAGGAATTTACATTATGGGAATGCGCGAGGGCTGAAATGAAAAATCGTATAATTCCTTAGCATTTGACGAGGTTCTTTTTGGGCTCGTTTCTGGAGACCGATACCTTTTATCTCGATCGATATTTAGCCCCACATCAACCCTAATCGACCCAAGCTTTGGCTCATCCATTGGTAGCCTCCTCCTTGTTCGTTGTGCTCGACAACCAAGAGAAAAGAGCGAGATGTAGGAATCGACAAGAAGAAATGGACAAGAGGGAGGCTAAGATCGAGATGAAGGGCTATTTCCGTGCTTGTTGGTGTAGGAGAAGGTATGTGAGTTTAAATCCTTTTCTTCCTCTTTATTTTCTTCGATATCACTCTAAAACCACCATCACCACCACAACCGCGGAGGTGGTGGTTGTTGTTTTCGGCTGTCACTGCCATCATGGCAGTGGTTATGGATGATTTCCAACATCTATTTTGAGTCCTTGATATTGTTCAGGTGTTGTGTTAATGTAAGCTAAAAACCTTAAGTCCATAAATTATCTTCATAACAATATACTATGGATTTTCATTTTTGACAACATACTTTCGGTGTCGTTTGAAGTTTAAATTGCCATTCTTGATCCAATACCTTGTAGCTAATGTTATGAAGTTACTTTTGTTAGTAACTTAACCCTAACAAAAGTAAAGTTTTATATTTATGTGAAGCTCATATCTTTGAATTCTCATTAAGCCATGTACCATGACCTTTGAGTTGAAATGAACTATACATTTTAAATAGTCCAATAAGTAACTAAAAAAAACATGTTAAAAGTGTAAAGTGAAAGCTTAATCGGATGAGTCCTTAATGAAACATCAAAAGTGATTGAAAAGCTAAAATGACAATTTTTTCCATTTCGTGATTGAAAAACATGTTAAAAGTGTCAAGTGAAAGCTTAATCGGATGAGTCCTTAATGAAACATCAAAAGTGATTGAAAAGCTAAAATGACATGTTTTTCCAATTCGACACTTCAACTTCTAAAATCCGTTCAAAGCAATCCGAACACAAATAAATCATGAGACTTACTTTTCTAGAAATACTAGTGTGTCTAGTTTGTTCAAGATTTGAGTCACTTTTCCAAGTTCCAAACCCTTGAGGGGTAAAATGGCCAATTTTCTCAGAAGGGTCTATGTTGTCACATATTTCATGTGCAGTCTTCTAAAATTCATAATAGATTCCTCATAACTCTAAATGCTAAAATTCCAAAGCCTTTAGTTAGATATGGATGTCTAGTTTCCTCCATATCAAATCTTGAATTAATTCCAAGTAAAATTGTATAGTTTATTAAAAGAATATTGAGTGGTCAGAAAAGCTCCTGAAATTATACATCAACTTGTGATGTGCATAATTAATTCTTCAAAACTCCGATTCATGAAATGTCAGAGGTTATTGTTAGAGAATAATGTCTTGTGAACCATGAATTTTTCCTATGATTTAAATCTTAACCCTCATAGATTAAAAGTTACCGAGTTTGCATGTGTCACACCCCAAAACCAAGAACGGTGGAAACATTCTGGGGCGGAGGACGTCATGTACAGTATCACAACAATGTAAAGTAGTAAATAAGCAACAACATCATCCATTGCATTAATAAAATAATTATTACACAAGTGTGTTCTGTCAAATTATAATAGACACTAAAGCATAAATCAAAATGAAAGAGGAGTCTTGAACAAGCTCCATCTTCTCTAAACCTTGCATCGATACCTGTCTATAGATGACCTGAGGATACAAGTAATTTTGAAAGCGAGTATCAGCTTTAAAGCTGGTGAGAGTATTTTAGTGTCTTAATTTGTAAGTAAGTATTTGTATGTATGAATTTGTATGTAAGAATTTGTAAGTAAGTATTTGTATGTAGGAATTTGTAAGTATATGAATTGTAAGTATTGAAAGTGTATATGAACTGTAAGTATGAAAATGTTTGTAAAACAACTGTAAATGTTTAAAAAACCCTAGAAATCCCTATGATTCCTACTATCATATAAAGGTGTCTTCTACCAAGACCTAACTGCTCTGAATGTAATCTTCTACCAAGACCTAACTGCTCTGAATGTACGTTTCTTGTAAAAGTGTGTAATTTTCCAAGGTAACTATCATTAACAAAATATAGTTTTTACATTTAATGCTTAAGTGAAAATTTATGTAGTACTTTGTGTAGTGCTGTAAGAACTACTGCTATACTAACTACCTTAAACCGGATTTATATTAAGGCATCATGTGATTAATTGCACCATGCTATTGACTGGTAACAACGACATAAGTATGGTCATAAAAAGGAATGATGTTTGGCACCCGCAGACCTACAGGTCCGGCTGTAGCTAGTAGCAAGGTGTAGGATAGTCAATCCAGTATAGATCTATACGCAAACTCACGCTCTTCTTCCAAGAGAATTCTGGCTACAACTCGGGCCATGACATTTAAGGCATGTTCCGATACAGTGGATCACGATTATGTCAACGTAGTAATGTATATGTAATGTACGGAGAAGTTCTACGTGTGCTAGCTATAATGTGTGTTCTCCCTCTATCTAGCAAGTATAGTAATGTACTGTAATGTTCTAGCTGTAGTGTACGTGCTCTCTATCTAGCAAGTATAGTAATGTACTGTAATGTTCTAGCTGTAGTGTACGTGCTCTCTATCTAGCAAGTATAGTAATATACTGTAATGTTCTAGCTGTAGTGTACGTGCTCTGTATCTAGCAAGTATAGTAATGTACTGTAATGTTCTAGCTATAGTGTATGTGCTCTCTATCTAGCAAGTATAATAATGTACTGTAATGTTCTAACAAGTATTGACTCATGAATGAACTGACTCATTGTATGGTATCGCGTTCTAGTATTGTTCTAGTATCTTCCTAAACTACCCGTATGTTAGTTTACTAGTAATCTAACTGGTACGTATGGACATGGATGTGCATGGGATGAACTGGAAGGGCCTTTATGACTATATATGTACATATGATATATAACTAATATTTAAACGACCTTCGGACGAGTACCCGATATCCCACCAGACCACATCTCAAGTGCGAAAAGGAAATAGGGTGGATAGCCTTCCTAAGTCTTTTAAACATTTCTTATATAACTATACATATAGAGGCATGCAATTTATAATATAAAAGCATAATTAAGTTTTGTAAAACCTTTGAACATAATTATTATCTTAAGAAAAGATCGACTTGATGTCAATCTATAAAACGGTTTTGAAGGCATGGGTTTGATAAAACGGTTTAGTATAAAGAAACATTTGTTTGAAACATAATTGTAAATAAGTTTGAAAAGTAATATACATAGTAAAATGTACAGAGAAATAAGGAGTTTTAAACACATAAAGTGTTTATGAAAGACATTTGAAGGAAACTGTTTAGTAAAACGGCTAATGAGTAGCCAATCATTTGAATGCTGCTTATTAATCACATGTGATTGATATAATAATTAGCATAATTCTACTTTTACCCCCCCCCCCATAAAACATTTAAAAACAGTTTAAAACATTGATTAAGGGGTATGAACTCACCTGTGGTAAGTGGATCGGAAGGAAGTGTCGGATAAGTGCTTGGTGTCAAGTGAAGACTTAGACACGCACAAAGATCCTAATAACATATAAGGATATATGTATATACATAATTAGTATTTAAACAACTAATAAACAAAGTTAAGACACTCTAGGACATGCTAAACACTTTATACAAGTGTTATACGTCTCAAGGGTTGCATCTAAGTGTTGTAGGGAAAAGCTAGTGTGTTTGGGGTCCAAGGGTAAACTCCCTTGGAGTTTACGGTTTTGATGGTCATGACACCAAGAGTTTACGGCAGTAAACTCTAGAGTTTACGATCGTAAACTCTAGTCCTAATGACTAGGTGTTGTTTGGTGGTTTAACAAGCCTCTTGGAGCAATTCTACTAAGTGGTTTGGCCTTTGGAATGGACTAGGGAATCAAAACACCTCTTTTGAGGAGTTTTCGGCCTCATGGCGTTTTCCCTTGGGTTCATATACCGTAAACCCATATGGAAGAGTGTAAAGCCATTTTTACAAGTCCCTAACACAATTAGGGAAGTGTATGAGCTAGTTTCTAAGCCTAAGGAAGGAAAATGACCATCTTAAACTCACTTTAGGGTGTTTATGGTTTTGGGAGATTCCCAAACCATAAACCCCTATATTTGATGGTCTTTGATGTTTTTCTAGGTTTAAACTCAATGAGGAAGGGTTTAAACATGTCAAGGAAGGTTTAAACATCAACTAGGGCTTAGATTCGAGGCTTAGACACACTTTGGTGTCATTTATGGTGTTTACGGCCCAAGAACATTCTTGGACCGTGAACACCTTCAATTTTGTGTTCTTCACATATTTTCTTGATGTTTAAATGTAGTACTAGCTTAAAATCACTCAAGGATAGAAGCACTTACTATTGGAAGGCTTGGTTTGTGCTAAAAGGCCAAGAACACTTAGTGTGTGTTCTTGGTGTTCTTGGTGTTTTGGAAAATCTAAACAAAACACATAAATGAATGGATGAATACTTGAGAGAAAACTTGGATGATACAAGATTGAGTGTTTTACTAACTTGAAAGGGTTAAAACACTTACAAGATTGAAGATTTGGAATTAAATCTTGGATGATACTTGAGAGAAAACTTGGAGTTTACTCTTTTGAATTTTTAGGGAGTAAACACAAATGACTAGTTACTTGGGGAGTAAACTCATACATAGGTATGAGTTTACGGTTTTGGTGATTTCTAAACCCAAAACATAAAAGTTTGGTCGGGTGTTTCTAATACGCGAAGTGTTTGCTGTTTTCAAAAATCAAAACCCGAGACGACACTTTCTTTCACCCGTTCGTTTAAAAACAATATTAAAATAATCAAACGAACTTTATATTTCTTAAAAATAAGAAATAATGACATTGACTTATGATACGAAGGGGTTGACTTTTAGGGTTTGACTCAATGAAAATATCGGGTTGTCACAGCATGTGAGTCCAGAAAGGAACAACTCAAGATGGTTAACTTGTAAAATTTGTATAAAATCAACCGTAAATCGTTAGGACGAGATCCTTATATTCCTAAAAATCTAAAAGAGGGAACTATATGAATACAATTTTATCAGAACCAAACTATGGATTTATAGTTAATAAACCGGGCATAGAATAGAACACTAAAACCAAAGAAAAGTTAAACACTAAAACCAAAGAAAAGTTAAAGTAATGCAAAGGAATGTATTTTAAAGTATAGTTATGAAGCAAAAGTTAAATAAGTGTTATAATTGTTGTGTAGGTGCTCAAAAATAAGAAAGTTCACTTGGCTATTGCAACTAGTATTTCAAGTTACCAAGAGAGGTGAGTTACACTAACTCTCCTATTATGTAGGCATTACTTGTTTCATATTTTGTTCACGGATACCCTAATCTGGTAGAGTGAACAAGGTAAGGTGGAATGTGGTTTGACCTCTTGTGAGGCAAACTGCACTCTTATCTCGAATTCCTTATTTAGGGGGTAAGGGGGTAGTTCCCGGAAGGGGGAACAATGTTATGGTTGGTACCAACAATATGTGCTAGGAATGTTTATGTTATGTTATGTTTTATGTGATATGTGTTATGTGTAACTAAGTGATCTAGATAATGGAAGAGTAATGTGTATGCTCACTAAGCATTATGCTTACCCGTTGTTATTTAACTTTTTTCAAGATCATCAAGTTTTAATAAAGAAAGGAGACCGGTGTGACTTCAGGTGACATTCTCTCGAAGACTTATATAAAAAAAATGTTACGTATTTAAATTTGGGATGTTTTTGCTTTTGCTAATGTTTTCTTTCAAATAATATTTTATAAGCATGGTTAGAAGTTTTTGATAACATTAATTGTAGTTTTCAAAAGGGTGACGACTGGTTTTATTTTATGAGGATTTAATATTATATTTTAAATATAAAACGAAATTGGGTCGTTACATTTTCAATAATAATGAAAAGGTATGTAACCCTAATTTTATATGAATTTCGATTTTATAGCCTCACTCCTAGGGTTTCTTGATATTCGTAGTTAGTTGCTATCAATTGAAAAAAAAATATAGATCATTTCTAAGTTGCATGTGAACTTAAGGGTTTAAGTGTTTTTCTGCCACATGTATTTTTTGTTTATAACCTAGAAATCCGATCAGTGGTATCAGAGCCATATGTTTATTATTTGATTGTGCACTAAAATGAATTGATCAAAAAAAGGATAAGGGATTAGAATTAACTTTGAATTATTTAAATTAATTATTTAATTGGTAAATAATTATTTAATCCATGAAATTAAATTATTTAATTAATTGTTTAGTTGGTAAATAATATGATATAAATTTATTTGATTAATTGTTTAATTAAGATAAAAGATTAAATCATTATTTAGTTTAAAAGTAATTATTATTAATTGTTAATTTCGAAAGATTAATTTTAAACCCTAATATTTTGAAAAGTTTAAAACAGACACACACACACACACACACACACACACACATATATATATATATATATATATATATATATATATATATATATATATATATATGTATGGCAAAATTTTGTATACGCCCATCCTAAACAGCTAAATATCGTATTTGCCCAGCCTAAACTCTAAATATCGTATTTGTCCTTCCTAATTTAAGATCATATATACCAAAATCTAGTTTTTTGGTATTTTTTTATTGATTTATAATTTTTTTAATGATATTAAATCATTATAATTAAAATACATTATGAATGGACAATAGTACCCTTCCTTATAATTTCCAATACACGATTCACAGGCAATATCGATCAATTCATTGAGATAGCGTTTTCCCCACAAATCACGATCAAGCCTCCTGTCTGTACCTCCAACATCACGATCGAGACTTCCAATCGAGCCTTCCCAGCGCTTCTGATCGTTGCGTCCGCATCCAATCAATAGTGCCTCTAGTCGGACCCAACCCTATTATCACGTACACACGCATCAGGTAATTAAAAAAATGATTCCATTCCTTTTCCTCAATTTTGATTATGTTGTTGTTGTTTGATTTGTTCAGCAATTCCTAGAATTATTGAACCTGCATATAATTTGTCTAATTTGTCGTTTGATTCCATTATATCATGAAGAAAACTAATTTATGTCAAAACAGAAGAGACTAACCAGAAAACTAATTGATGTCAAAGCATCGACTTCATGGGAAGAGACTAACCAGAAAACTAATTTTGATTATGTTGTTGTTGTTTGATTTGTTCAGCAATTCCTAGGCTTATTGCAGTTGCATATAATTTGTCTAATTTGCCTGATGATTCCATTATATCATGAAGAAAACTAATTGATGTCAAAACATTGACTTCATGGGAAGAGACTAACCATAACCTATGTTTGATCTATTTATAAGTGAATACAACTATAAACTCTTGAGTATCTATTTATAACATTTTCGAAAGTTGATAAATTATAAAAGGTGTACAACCCATGAATCTCAATCAACTACTCTTAGCTAGTGTGTCAATGTTATGCAATGTTGATGTTTGTAGTCGTGTTGTTATACCTTTATATCTTTTTTTTTACTTATCGCCGCCTTAAAATTATATTTTAGAGGCGATATAAACCAATGTCGGAAGATCATTCTCAAACAGAAGATATTACTCTTCATGACACATCAAAACCAATATGGTAGAGCAGGGCTACTGCAACCTCCCGAAATTCAGGTGTGTTTCTTAAACCCTTCTTCTTTTCCAAGCTGTCAAGTTTAACCTTAAAACAAATATTGTGGAAAATGAGTACACTGAGCATACTGAAGAGTATGTTGCACGTACTCATGCGCTTAAGTTGGACACAGACTCACCTAGGTACGCTGGGCATACCCAGGATTACGCTGGGCGTAGCGGGCCCATATGCAAACCCTAATTGTGGCTTGTACACTATAAAAGGAATGTTAAGGCCTTATCTTCAGCCACCATTTCAGAGAGTGAAACCCTAATAGAAAGCTACCCTTCGTTCTTAGCTTGTGTGTGTGTGTTCTAAGCTTGAAAGTGCCATTTCAAGGTGGTGAAGGAGAAGAGGAGGCCATTATAGGAGCTAGAAGTTGGTGGACAAGAGTAGATCCGAGTTCTACAGAGGTTGGAGCTTCCTTCTTAGGTAAAAAGCTCAAAGCTTTCCTTGTCATTTTTGATTTGTGCTTCTTGGACCAATTTTTAGGGTTTTTGGTCCCAAGGTGGAGACTTTATGAGCAAATGGTCTCCATAAGCTTAGATCTGCCATATTTCAGGGTTAGGGACCTTTACATCCATGCAATGGCTTAAAGGTCTCGACTTTATAGATGAAGTGGCCTTGGGGAAGTCAGATCTAGAGTTGAGTTTAAGTCTTAACCGTTTAAGACCAAAATCTAAGAAAGGCTGAAACCGAGACTTATGCTAGGCGTAACTCTCAGAACGCACAGCGAGAGGGGTTGAGTCCCCGATTATGGATCGCCGGTGTACGCCCTGCGTATAGAGATGGCACGCGCCGTGTACTACCCCCTGTTGACTTTCGTTGACTTTTAGGGTTTTGGTCAACATTAGGACTTTTTGGTCAAGGAGGGGTAAAATGGTCTTTTACCCTTCTGTGGGATTGTAGGAAGGGATTTAATCTAGCCTTTGAGAGCCATTATTTATTTGAGGATACTGTTTATGTGATTAGGCGGGGGCTAGATCAGTATATTCATGTGCGAGATTATCCGAGATACCCGAGGTGAGTCTTCTCACTATACATTACCTAGAGTGGTATTTATGTTTAGACCGGAGGGTCTTGTATGCTATGTGTATGTATGAGATTATGTGCATTTTGTTATATGTATGCCATGTGTTGTATAGACCGGACCAGAGGGTCCAACAATATAGACCGAACCGAAGGGTCCAACGATACAGACTGGACCGAAGGGTCCGACGAGCTATGACCGGACCAGAGGGTCCAACGAGCTACGAGACTGGAGGGTCCCGCTGAGACACATCGACCAGAGGGTCGTATTGTAGCCTCAAGTGGCGTATGTGTTGTATGTGGTATTTTGGGGAACTCACTAAGCATTTTTGCTTACAGTTGTTGTGTTATGTGTTTCAGGTACTAGCGAGGATCGCGGGAAGGCGCCGACATGATCCGTACACACTCATAGAGTTTGCGTTTTGAGATTCTGGGATGTGATTTTGTTATGATAACAGTGGATACATTATGTTTTGATATTATCTTGTGAATAAAAGGGTGTTTTAAAAATGAAAAATTGTTTTAGAAATTTACGTTGTTACAGCTACATCTCCAATAATCGAGTATTTTTATGCGAATATCTTAGTGTTAATTTAATTAGACATTTACAAAATTGTATGATTGTTTCTCTAATTAATTTTCAAATTCAGGCTTATACCAATATCTAAGTTCAAGTTAAAATTGAAATATGGAGGTTACTTTCGACTAACGAAGAATAGTTGTAGGCAAATATATTGCTTTGGCTCTCAAAAATGTATCCACATAGACATATTTTTATACAAGTTTAATCAACTACATGAAGAAGTGGTAAAACGTTATTCATCAAAGAACAACCCAAAATTTTCTATTTTTGTTGTTGACAGGTATGCACCAAAAAAAATCCCTTATTATGCTTGATTCTGATGAAAAGTTCATGGATATGCTTGGCATGTATGGAAGCGAGAAACAAGTAACCATTTATGTGACAAAAAAGAATAACCTTGGCTCGAATAATCATACTAACCATTTGTGTGCCATCAGAGATGAACCACACGATGAGTATGATGCAAAGCTTTGTCCTAGTGAAGAAAGTTATCTTGGTCATCTCAGTTCTGATAATGAAGATGATATAATGAATGATGACGATGTATTTTACTCATCTAGTAAGAATAGTATAAGCATGGAAGTCGGCTCAAAATTTGGAAACGTGGTTGAGTTTAGGAGAGCTTTGAACCACTTTGCAATCATAAATGAATTTAAATACTACATTCAGAAAAGCGACCCGACACGATTCACAGCAAGGTGTGAAAACCTAGAGTGCGAGTGGAGAGTTCATGCTTCTATTACACAAGATGATGTTACCTTTGAAGTACATGTATATGATATGAGCATAATTAGTCATATATTTTGTGTTAAATCTTAATACTTTTTGGCTATTTTATTGCAAATTATGAACGAAAGGTACTAAAATTTGTTTAATACGTATTTGTAGCCTAAAAGATTAGCTCGAAAGCAAAAGGAAGCAGAAAAAGCGATAGGAAGCTCGGGAAGTGAAGAAAGAAAGAAAAGAAAGAAAAACCCTGAAGTACTCGGCGAGTTGGATGCCTACTCGTCGAGTAGGCTCGAAGATTCGCGGACAAATAAGATTCCATATCGTATACGGATTTTAAGTGGTGGACTCGTCGAGTCGGTGTATGGACTCGACGATTAGCCCTTGTTTTCAGAAACTATATAAAGGGCTTTAATTCACAAATTTAAAAGCTCTCTCTGGAACCTTAGAAGGATAATTTATGATTCAAGTTGTTTTTGGAGCTCTGGAACTCGAAGATCATGTCTAAGCATTCGATTTTGTATAGATCAAGGCAATTCAAGTGTACTCTTTACTTAATCTTTTGTTTAAACTATGTTTGCATCAATTGATTTCGTTTTTGAGTTGTTTTCTGCTTTAATTATGACCTAAAAACTCATAACTTCTGTTTAGGATAGATGACTTTATGAATATGATTTGATTTTATGATTAGATTAATTTAATTTGGTGATTGAATTTTGTTAAGCTTGTTAAAGAACCTTATGTGTTAATTACAACTATTTTCTGTTAATTAACCAACATATTAAGTTGCATGGACATCTCTTAATTGCTAATCTCATATGATTTGTGTGAAAACATTGTTATATGCCTAGGAATAGCGAACGTGAAACCATGGTTAACTAGAAAATAAGTAAATTAATGTGTGAGCTTGTGTGACGAACCATCAACAAGAGGTGAATTGAATTAGCAATTTGATTAGCTACTACAAGTCTTACTTAACCTGAATCAATATACTAGGAAATTAATTAGTTTAATCACTTGATCACTGCTTAAATTGATTTGTTTTCAAAGGATTAGTAATAGCGAACGTGAACCTAATCACACTAATCAGTAGCCATTGCTAATTAATCCATTGCACTTGTCATAAAATCAACTATAGGAATAAACGATTCAAAACCTAAATAGAAGTCTTTCCCATTATTGAATTTAGTTGATTTTCATTTGCTTAGTTGTTAGTTGCTTAGTTGAGTATTAGTTAAGTACTTAAGTTGCTAGTCTTGTAAAACTAGAGAAAACCCTTTTCTTTTATTGCTTGCTTTTAAATAATATTAGTAATTAGCTTAATTGTTGTTCCCTGTGTTCGATGCCCTGCTTGCTAAACTATACCACCAATCGACAGGTTCAATGCCTTTTGTGTGTCTAATTTATATTAAAAAGTAGGATTAAAACTAGTTCATTCCACACACATCATGTTTTTGGCGCCGTTGCCGGGGAACGATTCTAAAATTATTAATTTTAATTGCTAGTGTTACTGATCCTTTGTGTAAGATTTTCTTGCACAAAGTTACTGCTTTAGGAAACGTTTTAATTAGATTTAAGTTTTTTTTTCTTTTAGAAATTTCATTTTAAAATTTTTCTGTTTTAACCTTGAACTTGTCGAGTCCTTTCGCACAGACTCGACGAGTCCAAGGCAATTTTCCAGTTTGTTTTGTTATTTTTATGCATTTTTCTGTTTCTTGCAGATTGTTTATGACCCGTGGATCAAAGTCATCCTTGATTCCACCACTTGAAAACCTGGAACCATAGTTTCGCAAGAACAAGGACAAGACCGAAGAAGTCACCTTTTAAGAGTTTTAGATCGGTTTTTGGCAAGAAGAAGGGAAAGAAAGTAGGGGAATCCAACAATACGAAAGAAGACACCGAGTACAAGACCAAGAAGGAGGAAAGTGTTACCGATTTTGAAGAGAGTGATCATGAAGAAGAACATGACAACACCATGGCCGACATTGCCAACATTTCGATGGAGGCATACAAAAAGAGGATTCGAGACGACACCGGTTCGGGGCTTGTGCAACCCACCATACCCACCACCGCCACGTTTGAACTTAAGGGGCACATCCTTACTGCATTGAAAGAGATTCCTTTCAACGGAAAGGATTACAAAGATGCATACAAGCATCTTGATGAAGTTAATGACATTGCCGACTACTTTAACATTCCAAACGTACCTAGAGAGACGGTGTTATTGAGGATGCTCCATGTTACTTTTAAAGGGGCTGCAAAGGATTGGTTAAAAGCACTACCACTAGGAGAGATTACTACATGGGTTAAGATGCATGAGGAGTTCCTGGAATTTTTTTTCCCAGCATCTAAAATTGCTACACTCAAGAAGGCCATTGCCAATTTTTAGCAACAAGTAGGAGAATTTTTATTCGAAGCATGGGAGCGCTACAAAGGTCTGCTAAGGAATTTCCCACAAAATGACCTTAATGTGCAACAGGAAGTGTCAACCTTCTATGATGGAGTAAATGTCATTACTAGACAACTACTTGACTCTCAAGGCCCATTAACAATGAAAATCCGGCTAAAGTTAAAAGACTCATTGAAGAATTCTCTAAGCACTCTAGAGAATATCATAATCCAAGACATGGACCGACTCGAGGGGTGGTGAACTCTGTGAATGATAGCATAGCAGCTGTGATGGCCAAATTGGAGAATATGGAGCGAAGGATGACTAAGATGGACCAATCCATCCATGCCATTATAGTGTGGTGTGAAAATTATAGCGAGCCTCACCTTACAAAGGAATGCGATCTTGATGAAAATGGGAACCGGAAAGCGCAAGTATGTTACTCAAGTGGCGATAAATACGGTGAAGATTGGCAAAAACCAAGGAAAGAATGGCTACCTTATGATGAGTACAAAAAGGCTAAGGAGGAGAAATATAAAATGAAGACAAGATGTTTCTTCCAAAAAGAGGAACCGGTGCAAGAGAAGAAGCTAGACTTTGAAGATATGCTCACAAGATTTGCAGCTGCGTTCAAGAAACGACACAACGCAACCGATGCTGCAATAAGAGAACAACAACTCATGATGAAAGAGCAAAAAATGTTAATGAGAAACCAGCAAGCCTCCATTCTTAATATTAAGAAATAACTAGGCCAACTTGCACAACAAGTCAACCAAAGAGCAACGGGTGAAATTCCAAGTAATCCTGAAAAGAACCCGAGAATAGCACATGTGAATGTGATAACAACAAGTTTGAAATTAATGTTTCTCCTTTGAAGCCATTCCAGGAAGTGGAAGCAAAAGTGAATCTTGAAGACGAAGAAACAAGTCCATAATCGCAAACTATGAGATCGACTCGACGAGCACATTGATGGGTTTTATGCATAAGAAACAATCCTATGTGCTCATACAAACCCTAATGCTTGGATCTAGGTTTCTCTATTGTACATGATTTGAATCCAAGACTAATAAACTTAGATCTAACATATTATGAACTGAATTAGGGTTTAGAGAATTACCTTTGATTGTTATATAGCAATAACAATCAATTCCTTGCTTGGATTGGCTTCAAAAGCTTAGTGCCTCAAGTGCTGCACCTCTAATGGAGTCACAAACACCTTATGCAACTTGGATGAAGAGGAGAAGAAGAGAGGCTGCCCAAAAACGACTAGAAACCCTAATGGAAGTGTTCTCCACGTTTTTGGAGCCTAAGGGGTCCCTTATATACTTGTGTAGGCTGCTAGGGTTTCAGTAAAAACCCTAATGGACAGCTTAAACTCTACGCAGCCCATGGAACCTTCTGGATAAGGCCATGGACGAAAATATGATGGGCTTCCATCATAATTTTGTTCACCCCTTGATCCTTTAGCATTCCTTAGCCCAATAACTCAATTATCCAATAATTGCAGTCCAGTCCCCTAAATTTAATTAATCTCTTTTAGCCACAAAATTAATTATCAATTAATTCTTGACTAATATTAATTAAACAATATGATTTCTCCTTTAATATATTATTCTCATAATATTATATTAATAAATCATATTTAAACCTTTCTCTCCTTAAATCATCCTACATATTGCTATGTTGAAGGAAACCCAAAAGGACCATGCTCATAATCGGGTCAAGTACATACCAAAATAGTTATGGACTTAGACACTAATCCAACAGTCACCCACTTGGATAAGTCTAATAACTATTTTCTGTATGACTTCAGAACCTGATCAGCAATCGTAGCTTTCAAAAGCCGCTGTCAACTCTGATCTTATCAGATAGCGTGTCCTCTAGATAGGGGATTATATATTCCTCCATTCTCAAGATATCGTATAGACAAAAGACATGAATTTCAATCATTCTCTCTATACTGTTTCCCGACTTCCGATTTATGACGACTGATAACAGACTACAATTTGCACACATCAACTTAGTCCCGGCTTGGCCAAGCGCTTAGGTGTCATCACTAAATCATCGAGAGGCCCACAGATATCGCTTTTATCCTACTTTGGGTAAAAGGAATGGATAAACTTCGACTCATATGCTTGCTTGCCTTTACTGATCGAATCACACACAATAATAAGTTTTATAACACCAAGTTACTGGTGCGTTTACTTATTATCAATGTGTAACCGACCAACAAATAACAACTCACACGTCTCGGTTTCAAGAATATACAATATTATCGTCTCACTAATCACCCGTGATAAATCCATGAAGTGATCCAAGTGAGCGTGGGTTTAATCCAATACTCTAATCTTATCAAAGCACTCACGAACTCTGCAGCAAACTTGTGCCATGTCTAAACACTTCAGACAATCTACAGACAGATTCATGACAGTCTTTATTCATACCTACTCCCAACGTATGACCGACTGTGGATGTTTGAATAACCTAGTTATTCTGGAAGTCAAAACATGAAAATTGAAACATAACAATAATACTTAATCCTATATGGCCCCAAACTTGTGAGAGTAAATAAAACACTTCTATTTAACCACCATATTGATTACTCATTATTATCGTTTATTGTTTCAGAAAATCAACTTATTACTTAAATTACAACAATAGTTGTCCCATGCATAAAGCATGCACACTATGTTTCCTATGGTCCTTACTTTGTGAAATAGATCAATTGAAAAACCTTTTCAATGATGCTCATTTCACAATTCCCAATCCTTATCATTAGTGTAAGAACACAAGGTTCTTTGCTACTATTAGAATATGCTAGATTCTAACATCTTATGCAACGATTCTTTCATAAAGTCATAGCACAAAAGTCACCAAGACTTGGCTAATGAAATTTTGAAGTACTCTATCGGACATTGTTACAAGACAATTCGTGAAGTCTCACATTCAAAGTACATTCATTTGAACATCCTTCCTGGATAAAAGTTTCTAATCTAGGCATAGAATCTCAATATCCAACTCCCAATATGGAAACATTTCCACATTTGCCATATGACAACTCATTCTTAATAGAATCTTATCTATTCATAATAATGTCGATATGGTCCATCCAATACCATACTTCCAACTACTCACAAGCGACCAATCCTCAACGAACTTTGCATCATCCTTTGATAGTTTTTTTAATTATTTTAGTCAAAACCAATTCTAGTCCTTTTTCCCTCTTAATGCACTAGACATATGGAAAATTTTTAGAATGGTAAAATATTATAGCATTTGCAGTCGATCCTATACCCGAAGCGTATGGGACACGATGCATAATGTCTTACATAAAGATATTATACTTTATCAATCTTCTGCCATAATATTTTATGTGTCACATTCTCACAATTCGAACTATGAAGAGGGATGCCGTAATCATAATCGAAATTTGAGAACACACAATGTATCCTTTGACTGAAAATATTAAAATTTCTCAATCTAAGCTTTAGATATCGAAATGAAGTATAATATTCTCTCCCTTAATTATAGCAAAACAACTTTTCAACCCATGCAACTTTGCAAATTGAATCTTTGTTTTTCTATAATTAATATTGCTAACTTACAATACTTGCCATAATAATCATACAAGCATAACGCTTATGCTCCCACTATCATGATGATTATTATTATATAAACATAACACTTATGCTCCCACTAGCTTTGACATGTATTCAGAAAACAAATGAACTTCCAGAAAACAATGCCTATTGAATTTCTAAAATTCATATTTCTAATACCAGATGCTTCGATAAGCCTTTATCTAAGCTTCTTAAACTTATACACCTTTGCCTTAGATAGCTCATATGTATGCTTAAACAATTCAGAACTTATGTTACTAAGTTCCAAATGTTCAAACTAACTGCCAAATCTCACAATTCGAACTATGGAAAGGGATGTCGTAACCATAATCGAATTTGAGAATACAATTTTCACAATTGCTATCCTCTTAAGATCTCTCTTAGTGAAAGCATTCCTCACAGTCATTTTCATGAAGGAGGGAATCTTATGACACTTAGATCTTACGGTGTATGAATTCCTATCCATGTGAATTAGCCAAAACCAAGGTTTGCGACAAATCCAAACTTATATGAACTGAACTTTCTTAATCTTGATTTCTTGCCTTGTGGTAATACGAGTGCCCACCATGTCTTCCAAGCAGTTTAGTAATTTGTCCTTACATATCAATGTACTTTCCATCGACTAAGGCTCTAGTATGCATTCAAATGAGATCTCATAGAACTCACATACACAATTAACTTAATTGGAATGGCATAGAAACAAAATAATGTCAGCACGATAGGTTGTAAACCTCAAGTCGTGTGCTAGTGATGATCTATAAGGTTTATTCTTGATTTGTTCTTGAAACCTTTCAAGACCATTAAGACTCCCACTGACTCCTTGATATATAAGATTCTCTTGTCAAGAAACATTTCTTGACAAAGCAAATATTCAAGAGTTAGTGTAGTTCTTATCAAGACAAAACACTTCACATAATTGGTCCTAGTTGTTCTTTGTCTTATCCAAGACAGCACAACTTACCAATTTCAAATGTGCAAGAATAAGAAAACTTTTCCAAGTTCCACATTTGATGAGTGTTATAAACCTACTTAAGACTTTTCACTCAATGTCACAATCTTGACTCCAAGACTTGATATTGGAACGAAGTATGATTGACTTATTGATTTAACCATTTCTACCCTCTTCTTAGACATGCGATTGCACTAAGACTCACTTAGAGGATCTATTGAGACATGGTTCTTAATCTTTAAGACTTATCATAAAACACAATAAAAGATACTCTCCCTTCTTCTTAGAAAAGAGAAACTTTTATCTTTCTGCTTACATGATTCTTCTTTATTCGTTCTACTATTCATTGAAACTCTTTCAATCAACTCAGAATTACACTTAATCTTATAAGTATAATCATATTTACTAAACTTTAGTAAATCATGACGAATATCTTTGCCACTCTTGTGGTGGACTCGATCAACGCACAACCTTGTGTACTTGATCTCCTTGTCCTTCAACTGACACTTTGCCAAAGAATTAGTCTAAGTTTCCCAAATGTGAAAGTTTTTCATTCATCATACAATACACATTGCATGATTCCAAGTTTCTGTCCAATTGAAACTTGGGCGATGAGAAACTCTCCCTATTTGGTACACTTTCGACATTTCCACAAATAACATAATTAAGAATCAAATCCATTTTTGCTAATAATAGAAACATTCAAACATCAATTCTTTCATACATGCCATTGCAAGGATAAATAAATAAGATAAAGTCAAAATTTATTTTATTGCGGAAAAAAATTTTGTCCTTACAATGCAATTCAATTGAAAAACTATGTTATTAGATATTTCTTAACAATCTATTCTAACTCCAAGTAGTAGCTCAAGAATCCATTCTTCAAGTAATGCGATCAAAATCCATTTCTTCACGATTAGATTCAGCTCACTTCTTCCCTTGAGCTTCCTCTCTTTTTCTTCGATCCTACAAAACATCAAAATGTAATCTTATCACATCATGTATTAAGAATCTAGAATAGGAACTTAAAAGAGTTAGATAATGGATTTTACCTGAAGTAGAGCCATACGTCTTGACTCTCCCATCTCTTAGATCTCTCAGGTAGTTAGGGCAACTTCGTCTCCAATGCCCCTTCTCTTGGCAATAAAAGCAAATGGACTCCTTTGGCACAGCACATCGGACAATCACAGACTTAGTTCTTTCTGGACTTCCAATGTTGCCAGTGTCCATTGAAGTTTGGGAATTTGATTCACCAGACAAATTTGCTTGATTAGCATGCCAAATCATTGCTGATTCAGCAGCTATAAGCAAATAGGTGAGATCAATAAGGGTCACGTCGTGGTCCATCATATAGTACTCTCTAACGAACTCACTATATGATTCAGGAAGTGACTAAAGAACCCAGTCAACAGCCAACTCACTTGAAATCTCGACACCCAACATGTTTAACCTATCAATGTGTGTTTTCATCTCTAAGACGTGCACACACACAAGTTTCCCATCTTCGTGTTTACTTGCCAAAAGGGCTTGAGTGAGCTTGAACTTTTCAAGCCTTTGAACTTGTGGGTCAGGGAGAATAATTGGAGGAGGTGGAGGAAGTGAAGCATGACTCTCATTTCCTTGATCGTATCTCGCAACGTCATCTTCATTTGGAAAACTTGTTCCATGGGATTTGGGAAGACCATTGTAAGATTCAGACATCTACAAAACGGGAGAAAATTCAAGTTATGTTGATTAGAATTCTTGATGTAACACCCAAATGAAACATCAAGCTAGGATCCAACACAATACTCTACAACCTAGAAGAGGGATGCCGTAATCTAGTTGCATAATATTTGAAGGTAGGTAAATGACGATTTACCAATTTCCACAATGAAAAACGAAAAGGAATATTAAGTTTTAAATGAATTGAAACTCCTAGATCTTTTGAGACTCATTGAACTTTTCAATGGCATGTTTAATCTTGATTATGCCCTACTATTTGTGACTGGGATGCCGAGGATCACAAACAAGGTGTGAATAACCATACGAATCACGTAGTGCACCCAATGCTACAATCACCTAATCAATGTGCCGGTTAGCCACACACGCTCCATTGATCTATGAAAAATATCGAGTCACCCTTCGCTACCAATGTCATCCCCAAATTAGTGTGTCGGTTAACCACACACGCTCCACTAACGTTTGATAGGGGTACGAAGTGTAATTCTATGGATTAGCATACAATTTCACATTTTTCCTAAAGTAACTATGATTTGGGAATTTGAAAAAGCATTTAGTTACTTTGTACTTCATTATACTTATAATGGAAGGTTTCTGTCCTGTCCTACCCGTTCGGCTAACGACCTTCCACTAGTCAAGAGTGCGGTGGGTAAGAGTGGATACCCATTCAATCGCCATTTTATAGGCAATTTCCTTAAACACCCCTTAGAGACCAACTTCGTGAATGAGGCCTACTAATGGTAAGACTGACTGTTTACTCATACATATATAATATTAGACTTTTAATGTTATATATAGTATAGGGTGTATTTTATACTTTTAAAATACTAGTTGGTTTAACTTAGTAAATTATACTTTTAATTTAATTAAGTGTAAACCAAAACTTTATGGGTTTATTAAATCACTTTTAATTATACACTTTAATTAATTAATAAAACATAAGGATGTGATTTGAACTTTTCAAATTACTAGGGTTTTAGAATTTAACATTTCAAAATTAAACTTTTAGTCAAATTTTAAATTCCAAAACTTGAGGGCAAGTTTTGAAACATTGCAAAACATTAGGGATCAAACAACAAATAATTCAAATTAAACAATTAATTTCATAATTATCTATATTTGACCTAATCTTATTTTAGTCACTAGATAATTACCAAATAATTTGAAATAATCCATATTTATCATATAAACAACCAATATTTAAAAGATTTGAAATTATCTATTGTTTTGGCAAGGATATTCACTAATTTAAGATAAAAATCGGATTTTAACTTCAAAAAAACGAATTAGGAATCAAATCCAAGTCAAAACAGCAGCCAAAACTCGAAAATCCCTCTGTCTGACCCCTGGACTCGCCGAGTCAGGGACTAGACTCGCCGAGTCAGACAGACTCGCCGAGTTCATCCACTGACTCGCCGAGTCAGGTCGGGCAGAGGCCAAAAAAACTCGATTTTCATCAAATAAAGCAATTAAGCATCACATACAACTGAAACCAATCAAGGCTCTGATACCACTGATGGGTTTTATGCATAAGAAACAATCCTATGTGCTCATACAAACCCTAATGCTTGGATCTAGGTTTCTCTATTGTACATGCTTTGAATCCAAGACTAATAAACTTAGATCTAACATATTATGAACTGAATTAGGGTTTAGAGAATTACCTTTGATTGTTATATAGCAATAACAATCAATTCCTTGCTTGGATTGGCTTCAAAAGCTTAGTGCCTCAAGTGCTGCACCTCTAATGGAGTCACAAACACCTTATGCAACTTGGATGAAGAGGAGAAGAAGAGAGGCTGCCCAAAAACGACTAGAAACCCTAATGGAAGTGTTCTCCACGTTTTTGGAGCCTAAGGGGTCCCTTATATACTTGTGTAGGCTGCTAGGGTTTCAGTAAAAACCCTAATGGACAGCTTAAACTCTACGCAGCCCATGGAACCTTCTGGATAAGGCCATGGACGAAAATATGATGGGCTTCCATCATAATTTTGTTCACCCCTTGATCCTTTAGCATTCCTTAGCCCAATAACTCAATTATCCAATAATTGCAGTCCAGTTCCCTAAATTTAATTAATCTCTTTTAGCCACAAAATTAATTATCAATTAATTCTTGACTAATATTAATTAAACAATATGATTTCTCCTTTAATATATTATTCTCATAATATATTAATAAATGATATTTAAACCTTTCTCTCCTTAAATCATCCTACATATTGCTATGGTGAAGGCAACCCAAAAGGACCATGCTCATAATCGGGTCAAGTACATACCAAAATAGTTATGGACTTAGACACTAATCCAACACACATAACATGGACTCGACGAGCCCACAACCTGCCAGAAAAAAATACTTCTTATTTAAAGCCATATCAGCCATGATTACCATTTCCAGGTTGAGCCATTCAGAATAAGCAGATTCTAGAGTGTAAGAAGATCATGGATCATCTAAGGACACTTCAAGTGAACAACCCATTTGTTGAAACACTCCTTCACATGTAAAAGTATGCATCCTTGCTTAAAGAGCTCATCACAAATAGAAAGAACATGGAAGAAGTATTAAAAAATAGTGTCGGATGAACTACCAGAAAAGATGGGTGATCCGGGAAGCATCACTATACCCTGCCAATTTGGGAATTTGGTTACTACTTAAGCATTTGCTGATTCATGGGCTAGTATCAATATTATGCCCTACTCTTTCTTCAAAAAGTTGAGCCTTCCAGAACTTAAACCTATCCACATGACCATCCATTTAGCAGATAAAACGGTGATCCATCCAAAAGGAGTATGTGAAGATCTTCTAATCAAGGTGGATAAGTTGGTGTTCCCTACTGACTTCGTAGTTGTGGACATGGAAGAAGACCCCAAGATTACAATCATCCTAGGAAGACCATTCTTGAATACCGCATGTGCCATAGTTGATATGCGGGAATCAACACTTACACTTAGGGTGGGGGATGATTCGGTTACTTTTGTCACTAATCAAGGAAAGGAGCATGAGAAATCGATTGAAGATAAGACTTCATCAATGGAATAGGGTAATGAATTGCTAGAGAAAGAGTTAGCGGTTTTAGAAGAAGATAATTCAAAGCAATATTCTTTAGATGAAGAGTTTGATGCTCAAAGCAATTTAAGGGAATTGGAAAGGTTACTTAAAGGAGTTGATGTGACAACCCGAAATTTTTTGCCTTGTAAATTCAGTACAATCAACCTTAAGTCATACTCGCTCCTGCTATAATTTAGCACCGTTTAGAGTCTGTTTAGGTGTTCTAAGCCTAGTACACTTAAGGAATGAGTGTTAGGGAGTACCTGGTAGAGTCTCTGTACAACATTCAAGCTTTAACACCACCAAAAAGGAGTTCACGACCATGGCACTTGAGTTTACGACCGTAAACTCAAGGTTGGCCGTAAACTCCCCCTTTAAGTCTCATATCCTTCACTTTTCCTTCATTCTTACACTTCAACCTCAACAACACTTGACTTCTCTGTCAAGTATCATCGAGATTTTCACTCTCGATCTTCACAAAAGTAAGTGATTATTCCCTCTAGTTGTTGTTATCCTTCTTACTCATGAATCACCCTTTGATTTCATCCATGGAAATCAACTTTTGGCTAGATCTTCAACTGTCACCAAGAACACACACTTGTTCTTGGTGGTCGTAAATTCCTCAAAGGCCCTCAAAAGTGTGAGTTTTCCATCTATCATCTAGTTAGGCATGTTAATCACTAGATCATAGTCTTGAATCAACCTTCTATGCATAAATACCAAGAGTTTACGGCCATGGAATCTCCCTTGGCCGTAAACCCTAGTTTTGGTCAAGTGTTGAGCCTTAAACATTTCTAGACACTTGATATCCATTAAGAAATCTTGAACCCCTTTGATTTAAGACCCAATTACCCTAAACATCTTGAGTTTACGCCCATGGAATCTCCCTTGGCCGTAAACCCATGGATTGGTCACATTTTAGCCGCAAACCCTTCTCATATCCAAGCCTTAGACCTTGAACCCCTAATGGATGATAGGTAGGACCTTAAACCACTCTCCTTTGCATAATGGTCATGAGTTGACGACCGTAAACTCCTTGCTTGGCCTTAAACTCATCTACCTTGGCCGTAAACACCATTTAGTGGCCTTAAACATCCCTTAGATGAATCACATGTGATTCTAACACTTGGTTCAAGTGTTTCCTAGTCCCTAAGGGTGTTTCCTTGCATATAGTTGCTTCTAAACACTATATTCATACCAATACATTCCATATATGTCATTTAGGACTTGTTTGTGTCTCGGGACTTCATTCGTGGAACTCCTCATCCTTACGCGCATATTCGTTTGATTCACCCACATAAGGTGAGCTCATACCCCTATAATCAATCTTTTAAACTGTTTTAAATGCTTTTAAAAGGGGGGGGGGATACAAGTTGAACTCAATGATAATTGTGTAAATGTTTGTTATAAACATCTTTCAAAAGATTACTTATGTCTTTTATAAGTGATCAAAACATTTCAAAAAATCTTTTTAAGTTATGTTACTTTATAGTTTATAAAACTCCGTTTTTAAAGTACAATCATAACGTAGTAGATAAATGACTCTTTTCAGTAGCAGTTCAAGTAAAATACTACTAAACTATAAGGGGTATAGTTTAGAGGTTCAGTTCGTACTAGATGCTAGAACATACTATAAAGAGAAACAAGGAGGTAGATACAATACAACAGAGAGGCATACTATACACTATACATGATAACAGAAGGAACACATTAAGATACTTTAACAGAAAGAACATACTAAGTGCTATAGCAGGAGAACAATACATGATCTAACTATACCAATAATCACTAACTCATTGTTCTAAACAAAAGGTGATAGTAAATTGGGTATACATGATCATATAACATTAATTTGAATTTACACGGCCTAGCAATTTGTTTGCGGAAGTCGCGTTTGGTCCCCATAATCTCTTGCAGGGAGAGCGTATAGTATGGGTACTATCCATCACATTATGACGTTAATAAAACAAACATGTTTTAAGGTAATCAGTACGTTAGGATGTCAATTCAAAAGACAACTGTGTACTTACATTTTCCCATTACTTTCATATTCTGACAGTTCCACTTGAAAGTTAATGCAAGCTATTTTCAAGTTAAGATAGTTATAAACTAGGGAAAACTTATATTTTATAAACGACAAACAGAGCATTCGAGTCTAGTACATTCAGTAGAAAGGGGTACTATAATGCTAACTTTATGATTCCTTAGTGTATACATCAGGGATATATATTAATCGGACCCGACATGTAGTAGGATGTGTGCTTTCCACTTCAAATCCTGTTCCTTGTTTGGTTGTGGGCTTTGAGTAGATTCATCCAGCCTACTATCTATTCGATATTAGCTTTATATATATTCCATATACACCAAGTAATCATATGGACTACCAGGTATGGGCCAGGTCATAATATACAAATTCAATACACCGTTTTCTAGTACAAAACATACTTTTCACATAGAACATTTGGCAGACAAAACTAGAAACTTACCAGTAAAGGATTTAATCCATTTTATTAAACCAGTATAAACCAGTTGTAGAAATTTGTAGTTGGATGTGTGCTTTCCGCCTAATTTCCTGTTCCTTGTTTGGTTGTGGGCTTAGGGCAGATTTACACAATTAATTATCTATTCGATATTAGATTATATATAGCTAGTATAAACTAAGTGATTATAGGAGGAACCACTGTGGTTACCATTTTTACTAAAAGAAATATGGGTTTTCTTCAAGAATATTTTCATAAAAAATAAAGGAACTATTACAGTTAATTCCATGAGTACCAAGTGAATACGCCAGGGTTATATACAACGATGATCTAACAAACAATAGGATGTGTGCTTTCCGCCTTACTTCCTGTTCCTTGTTTGGTTGTGGGCTTAGGGCAGATACACACAATCGATTTTTTTACTCTGGGTTTTATATAACTTGTATCCATTTAGTACTCATAGAAAGAATTGTAGAGTCATTTTTACTTATCTTTCATCAAAGCAGGAAATATAGGATTTTCTGGAGGAACAAGCAAGCTTTTCTAAAAGAATTTACAATTTACTACAACTTTCTACAACTTACTTACATCACTAAAATCTTATGAACTCACCAGCTTAAATGCTGATCTATGCTTTCAAAATAACTTGTATTCTCAGGAGACCAGCAGACAGGTTCGCGCACTGGGATTCAGAAGATGGAGCAGTATAGCTTCATGTATTATTTTGTTATTTACTTTGTAGTCTATGTTATGTGAACCACATACTTTGTAAACACTTTCTTTCTAATTAAATGGTTGTTAATTACTTTAATTACTATGATGCATGTCTTGTGATACTAAACATGATGTCCTCCACCCCCGAACGTTTCCGCCGTTCCGGTTTTGGGGTGTGACAGATTGGTATCAGAACATTATTTATTGTGAACTAAGTATATCAACCGATAAAAGATATACAACTATAAATACAATGGGGCCTAAGTGCTCTGGATAATATTGTATTTTAAGGATATAACAATACCTTATAAAAGTATACATATGTGCTTATACATATATACATACTAGAACAAGTATCACAAGAAGAACAGAACATAAGTATTTAAAGGTTGAACACTGCGGTCAAACCTGGGCAGTTATGTAATCATATCTAGGATCAATATAGCATGATCAACTATATTCGTTTGAGATGTGACCAACATGTGTTTGGGAGTGATGTGGTGTTGCAATAGTCTTAAAACTTACCAAATTCTATTCAAGGGAATTCTAGATCAAAACATAAGGATAAGATACTATGGGAGTATTTTATGATACTATAACATGACAACAAGTTTAAAACATACCAAGTACATTACATTAAAAATACTATAGGAGTATTTTAGGCACTATATAAATAACTTATGTGATAATATAAAGACCCTTACGGATAAATCTATAATTGTAGAGTGTATACTTCCAAGGTTTTATATAATTGAGATTTTGTAGACTTAGAATTTGTGATCTATGCTTCACTACCTGTTCCTTGTTTGGTTGTGGTTTTGGAGTAGGATCACCTAAAAGTGAAACACACTTTCATTCGCAGCCACCATAGCACTCGACGAGCAAATCGCCTCTCAAGCATCCATCTTAAATTTCTTGCATTCTCTTCAAAATCCCATCAAAAGGTAATATCTTTTACTTCTAATCTTATTAATCTTCCAATCTTTAGTAGAATAAAGACCCTAATTTGTGGAAATCCCGATTTTGAACTTGACCTGAATTTCTAGGGTTTTGATTTTGGATGAAGTAGGTTGTTATTGTTAAAATTCATTATGAATTAATGCTTGATAGACATCCCTGAACAAACCCGTGGACCTAATTTGGATTTTTTATGGATGATGTGATCCAAATCAAAATTGAGAATCACGACGAACTGTTCATGCTGCTCGCCGAGTCGGTTTGCGGACTTGACGAGTCCATGTTGCAGTGGCGCATAATTTTTACATTTTTAATTTTTTTGTGTTCTGTTTGTGTGTTTTGGGTTGGTTTTGCATAGATAAATGTCAAGGAGGGGCCAAAGCTCTTGTGATAGCGGACATGGGGACAACCCGTGGTTTAATTTTCCTCAAATCACATCCAAATCATCACTAGTCCGCGCCAAGAAGAAATTGGAGATATTGATGAGGAAAGAGATCTATGTGCCCAATGAGATTGATTGGAATTGGATTGGACAGTCAGGATTGGAGGAGGAATTGACCCCGTACTTGGTCAAGACCTTCATGAATAATAGGGTGACGGTTACATGTGATGGGTGGAACCAACTTTTCAGAATCCAGGAACCAGTATACCAAGAGTTGTGCTTAGAATTTTTCTGAACCGTCTCCTTCCGAGGTGGTAGTGATTACTACAATCCCAGGGTCCTTACTTTCTGTCTTAGCGGGAAATTCTCCAATGTAGCATAGTCGAGCTTGGTTGGAGGCTAGGAATATATAACCAATCCGTGGTAATGTCTGAAGCTTTTGGGGTATTTTTGGAGAACTGTCATAGAGATCTACCCGAGGGAGTGGTTGCTTCTACTTAGTGGAACACTATTGCTAACTGGGTTTATATACCATCTTCCACTCAAGAAGGGAGTACCCGTTCTCCCATCCACCATTTGATCCACCGCCTTGTCGCAAGCACCATCAACGTGCGCAAGGATGATGACAAGGTTCTGACCCCCGACATCTTCTATTTGTGGAGCATTATCACTCCCAACACATTTTGCAACATTTCTTATTGCTTGGCTAGATACTTGGGGGAATGGGCGGTCAACGATAGGATCACTTCTAAGATCAATGGAGAGATGTTCGTAACTCGATTGGCGAGGACGTTTGGTATATTGGAGCTAGGGACCGGTAACTATTTGACGATGATACCCACACCTCCTTTTAGAGCACGTTGTATAGGAGGGTGAGGATCATAGAGGATTATGATGGTGGCCACATTGCCATCCCTAATGATGATGCGTTATTAGCGCCCAAGGAACTGGGTCGGCGGGTTCGACCAAGGCATGAGCCGGTCCGAGAAGATCCATCGGTAATTCCGGTGGATGATGAACTACCAATGAACTGGTACAACGTGGAATTAAGGAGGTACCAAGATGATCTTGGTCGGAGCATGAACTATTGTCATGGTTCATTTGTTCACTTGTTTGATCAATTGCATCTTGTAGCAAGACCTAGGCCCGAGTATCCATATGTACGGAGTTGGGACGAGAGAGCGAGCCAAAGACAGAGCGAAGACAGAGGAAGCGGTGTTGGTGATGATGAGGAGGGAGATGAAGATTGATTTATCCTTTTATTTTTATTTGATTGAGTGGTTGCTTTTAAGACATTTTTCATTTTGTTTGGTTTGTTTATTTGTTTTGGTCTGTTTTGAACATTTAGTAATTTTTAGGATTGGTTGTTTTTCCTTTTTTATTATGTATGTTTGCCTTTGGTATTTTCAGAATTTGGATAAAAGAGTGAAGTGAAAGAGTATAGAGCGTAAGAGAATATAGCGTGAAGAGTCGAGTCTAGATGAGAGAATAGAAGTTTTCGAGTCCAAGGTTTAGTCCGGTAATGAAGAGAGTTATAGATTATTTATTTACTGAAGAAAAATGGGGGAAAGTATTAGTTTATATTACCCCCATACATTAGAAACGTACCTGAGCAGAATACAAATTTTTTTCCACACAACGGTCTACTCGCCAAGTGCATCTTATGGACTCGACGAGTCTATGTGAAATTTCATGATTTTTCTGCCAGTCACGCTACAACTCGGCGAGTTATCATATCTACTCGACGAGTCACTCGTTAATTCTATTTTCAAGTTCGCAATTTGACCACATTTGATACGGGAATTGGTTCTTTTCTTTGGAAGATGATTTTCCGAGCATTTCCAAGAGTTTTTCCCTTATAATTGGAGATGTACCACACGAGATTTGACACCCAAGGCACGGATGAGTTGTTCCTATGTCTAAAGTTAATTGAAGATGGAGCTTAAAGATGAAGATCAACCTCGCCACTACTATCCCAGGGGAGTTTGTTCCAATTCTCTCTTTATTTTATTATTCTTTATCATGCATAATATGCAATGGGGACATTGCATAAATTAAGTGTGGGGTAGGGGGTTGGTTACATTAGTTGAAATTTTAGTTAATTTTAAAAAAATTTGCGTTAAATTTGCTAGGGCTAATTTAGAAAATTTTGGTAAAAGCAATTAGGAACCATGCTAGTTTTGTGTTTGATGATTTTATGAGAACGCAAATGTTTAGTTGAGACAATATACATTATAATGCATTTGTGGCCCCCTTTATTCTAGTGAAATCATGGGACAAAAACACAACCTCGCTTAGTTTGAGGATCATAATATGTTTAGCATTGTGTACTTGAAATGTATATAGGAAGACTAATATCTTTAACTAATAAAGGTTGAAGTTGAGCGCACCTGCTTAAGCATGTAGGTATTGAGTGAAAAAAAGTGAGATACATGTTAAAAAAAGAGAGAGAATTACAAGAAAAGTTGTAAGAATTTTGGAGCAGTCAATGTATGAAGATCAAAAGATCAAAATTCTAAAGAAGTTCAAAAGTTGAAGATACCAAAAAAAAGAAAAAAAAAGATGGTGAATTCAAGGAAATCAAGATCAAATTATCAAATAAGTGAAGAATTTCAAAGAACTCTAGTGTGGTATCGAAAAGTTGTAATTTTCTAGATTATGTATGCTTGGGTTGCTTGACCAAAAATACTTTGAGGTTAGGAAGTTTTCTACGGATGGATTCGGAGGGATGCATTAAATGAGCGTTGTTCAAAAGAAGTGGGTGAGTGTTTATGAGGATTGTTAGTATTTAGAATTAGGGGGGTGCTTAGGAAAAAATTAGACGTAAATGCATGCGTTGCGGTCTTGGCATTATGGTTGGGTTCAATTGGGATTGTCTTATGTGATATTAGTGTGCTAAAATTCAGTTTTGCTTGGGGGCAAGCAAAAGTCAAGTGTTGGGTATTTTGATATGAGCATAATTAGTCATATATTTTGTGTTAAATCTTAATACTTTTTGGCTATTTTATTGCAAATTATGAACAAAAGGTACTAAAATATGTTTAAAATGTATTTGTAGCCTAAAAGATGAGCTCGGAAGCAAAGGGAAGTAGAAAAAGAGATAGGAAGCTTTGGAGTTGATGAAAGAAAGAAAAGAAAAAAAACCCTGAAGAACATGGCGAGTTGGGAGCCTACTCGCCGAGTAGGCTCGAAGATTTGTGAACAAATAAGATTCCTTGTCGTATACTGATTTTAAGTGGTGGACTCGCCGAGTCGGTATATGGACTTGACGGGTAGCCCCTGTTTTCAGAAACTATATAAAGGGCTTTAATTCACGAATTTAAAAGCTCTCTATGGAACCCGCAAAGGTTAATTTACGATTCAAGTTGCTGTTGGAGCTCTAGAACTCGAAGATCAAGTCTATGCATTCGATTTTGGGGAGATCAAGGCAATTCAAGTGTGCTCCTTACTTAATCATTTGTTTAAACTATGTTTGCATCAATTGATTTCGTTTTTGAGTTGTTTTCTGATTTAATTATGAGCTAAAAACTCATAACTTTTGTTTAGGATATATGACTTTATGAATATGGTTTGATTTTATGATTGGATTAATTTAATTTGGTGATTTTGTTTTGTTAAGCTTGTTAAAGAACCTTATGTGTTAATTACAACTATTTTCTGTTAATTAACCAACATATTAAGTTGCATGAACATCTCTTAATTGCTAATCTCGTATGATTTGTGTGAAAATATTGTTATATGCCTAGGAATAGCAAACGTGAAACTAAGGTTAACTAGAAAATAGGTAAATTAATGTGTGAGCTTGTGTGACGAACCATCAACAAGAGGTTAGTTGAATTAGCAATTTGATTAGCTACTACAAGTCTTACTTAACCCGAATCAATAAACTAGGAAATTAATTAGATTAATCACTTGATCACTGCTTAAATTGATTTGTTTTCTAAGGATTAGTAATAGCAAACGTGAACCTAATCACACTAATCGGTACCCAATGCTAATTAATCCATAGCACTTGTCATAAAATCAACCATAGGAATAAACGATTTAAAACCTAAATAGAAGTCTTTCCCAGTATTGAATTTAGTTGATTTTCATTTGCTTATCTGTTAGTTGCTTAGATGAGTATTAGTTAAGTACTTAAGTTTCTAGTCTTGCAAAACTAGAGAAAACCCTTTTCTTTTATTGCTCGCTTTTAAATAATATTAGTAATTAGCTTAATTGTTGTTCCATGTGTTCGATACCCTGCTTGCTAAACTATACCACCAATCGACAGGTTCATTGACTTTTGTGTGTCTAATTTGTATTAAAAAGTAGGATTAAAACTAGTGCATTCCACACACATTAGTATACCTTAAGTTATATTTAGCATAGTTCATATTAAAAATATATTTATGTTTATTTCCTTCTTTTTTTAGGTTAAGAAAATGGCAGAAGTACATTCTTGCACTCGCAGCAACAAGTGTGGCAATAAGCGATCCACTCAAGGATGCTAATGTAGTACTGAGAAGTTGAAATCTGATGTGGAGGTCTCTCCATATGAGCTTAGGAATTGGATTATGAAAACTTACAATGTTGATGTGCCATACCTAAAAGTTTTTAGAGGGAAAGATCAAGCTTATACCGACATGTATGGTAAGTGGGAAGTCTCTTTCATGAAGATGGATGGATTTAAATAAGAACTATTACAAAGGAACGAAGGAAGCATTGTTGAAATTGACTTTGACATAGTTGGTGGAAAAAACTTTTCAAAAGGTTTTATATTTGTTTAGCAGCTTGTTCTAGAGGGTTTGTTACTGGTTGTCGTCCATATATTGGTCTTGATCCTTGTCATTTAAAAGGAAAGTTCAATGGTGTACTAGCCGCAGCAACTGGTATTGACGGAAACAATTCTATCTTTCCAATAGCAAATTGTGTGCTTGAATCAGAAAACACACAATCATGGACATGGTTTCTTGATTCACTGAAAAAAGCAATTGGAACGCCAAATGGTCTTGTTATCTCATCGGACATGAAAAAAGGGTTAGAAGTAGCCATGATGAATGTTTATCCTAATGTTGAGCATAGAGAATGTATGAGGCACTTATATAGCAACTTCAAGAAACACTTTCGTGGGGACTTCTTTAACAAAAAACTATGGGTTGCTGCCAAAACATACCGTTCTACCAGGCATGACAGATTATTGAAGGAAATTAGTGATAAAAATGAAGATGTCATTGCATATCTAAATACCAAACACAAAAAATATGGAGTAGAAGCAAGTTTTGTACTACTTCCAAGTGTGATTACAACACTAATAATATTTCAGAAACGTTTAATTCTTGGATTGCTAAATTGTGCTATGAACCCGTGCTTGATCTCCTTGATGCAGTTAGGGAAAGATTATGAAACGGTTTGATAAGAAAAGAAATTTGGTGGATACATGGAATGACACATTGGTTCCTATTGCTAAAAACCATCTCAATGACATCGCTAAGGTAAGCATGTTAAATAATTCAGTTGAATGATTATATTTATTTTAGTTTTTACTTCAATAATTCATATATATCTAATTCATGTTAAATAATTCATGTAGAACTTGGGTGAGTATGAAGTTACTAGAAGTTATGAGAATCAAGCTGAAGTGAAGTACACAGGAACACGTTGGGAGGTCAACCTAGATGAAAGAAAATGTAGTTGTTGAGTGTGGAAAGTTCAGGGCCGACCATGTGTACATGCAACAACTTGTATTGCTTATATAAGGGACGCTAACTAGGACAAATATGTTGATCCATATTTCACTATAGAGAGCTTTAAAGCTGCATATGCTTTTCAGATTGCTCCGATGCCCAGACAAGATCAATGGGCACAAAAAATGGAGAGAAAATATATCCACTGATTATCAAAGGCCCACCTGGACGACCAAGAAAAAAATAGAATAAAATCATCGGATGAGTCTAAAAGAAGACACAAGTGTCCGCGGTGTGGAGAGTATAAACACCATGAAAAGACATGTAAAAATCCAACATCTCAAAGTTTCGATCAAAGTGAAACATCCACATCTAAAAGGTTGCATAGAAAGGATACAAAATAGCATGGTGGTTCGGGAGTTTCGGGTTCTACATTAAAAAGTCTCATGAAATTAGTTGGTCCTTAATTTTTTTTTTAGCTTAAATTGAAAATGTTCTTAGTTAGGGTTCAATTGATGGATTTTTTTTGTTAGTACATGACATAAATAAATATTTTGTTTTAGTTTTTTTTCATGGATTTGCATTTGTTGTCAAATTGGTATATATTGTGCAAATTTAAAGTTTAGGGACCAAACTGTAACTAATTCCAAATATTTGCTTTAAAGACCAAAATTTTATATCTTACAATTAAAACATAAAAGGATAAAAAAAATATAGCTACTGTAATTAACAATTACAAAATTTTGAAAGTTCAATGCTATATATCATGAATTTCTCAAAGTACAATGCTGTTTCTTAAAAATAATATAGCTACTGTAATTAACTATTACAAAATTTCCATGATCAGTTTGATAGTTGGGATTCCATCCAAATCTTCATAGTATTTTTCCTAAATGTCACTTAGTGATAGTTCCGTGACTTCTGGCTCGGATTTTGTTGGTTCTTCAATAATTGGTTCACATTTCGTCCCAAAACACCCTTCACTTTTACTCTCAACTTCAACTTCACTTTGAAGCCCACTGTCTTTTTTTTCCTCTGGACCGAGTAGGGAAATCCTTGCACTGCACCATTCAATAATTGGCTCAGGTGTTGTTGGTTCTTTAATAATTGGTTCAGTGACTTACGACGCCCTTCACTTTCATTATCTACCATTAAAGCCATTAAAAACATAGATAATAGATTCCTATACCTTGCGCTGTTAGTCATCAAGTGCTTCATTATCTACCATTAAAGCCATTAAAAACAGAAACAAAAACATAGATAATAGATTCCTATACCTTGAAAAAGCACTAGCAAAGTATCTACATTTGCCTCTCATTGGACATGCATTACAGTTTGGTGTATCCGATATGAAATTTTGTTATAGAATCATAAATTACAGCAACATTAAAATGATGATAAGAAAACAGAATAACTCAACTCACTTAAGCATTTCATCGAATACCTGGTGGTAAGACCTTTATCCCAAATAGTGAATCACCATATGAGTCGCTTGTCATATGAAGGAAAATGTTACTAAGAACATGACAAAATCTTCATATCCCAGAACCAAAATTAAGTTTGTGGTTTCAGTTGTAACCTAAAAGAAAAGCATATATGTAAAAGGAATTTTGAAATTGATACAAGGACTTCAACAATTCGAGATTCTAGATGTGTATGTGACATATTCATCAGTTGTAATCCCAAATTGAATGTTCAATTGACAAAATAAAATAATAAAATCCGGATTACTACAGCTGTAATAAGTCTAGGAATTGCTGAACAAATCAAACAACAACATAATCAAAATTGAGGAAAGGAAATGGAATGGTTTTTTAATTACCTGATGAGTGTATGTGATAACAGGGTTGGGTCTGACTGGAGGCACTATTGATTGGATGTGGATGCAACGATCGGAAGTGTTGGGAAGGCTCGAGCGGAAGGCTCGATCGTAATGTATTGGAAATTAGAAGGAAGGGTACTATTGTCCATTCATAATGTATTTTAATTATAATGATTTAATATCATGAAAAACAATTATAAATCAATAAAAAATATACCAAAAAATTAGATTTGGGTATATATGATATTAAAAAACATTAGGAAGGGAAAATACGATATTTAGTTGTTTAGGAAGGGCGTTTATATATATATATATATATATATATATATATATATATATATATATATATATATATATATATATATAAGATAAGTCAGTCAAATCGCTAGTACGACTCATTCACAAAGCCATACTCTAAGGGGGGTATCAGGAAGCGGCCTATAAAATGACCCTTGAATGGCTTTCCAATCTCACTCACCGCTCCCTTGTACGGTGGAGGGTCATTAGCTGAACGGATTTGATAGTCATAAAAGTATGATGATATTAAAGTACTAGAAACTTTTAAATAAATCCTAATTCTAGTTACTTTAGGACAAAAATGTGAAGTGTATGCTAGTCCATAAAAACGCACATCACTCTTTATAAGTTGTTAGTGGAGCGTACATGGTTAACTGACACACTAATTTGGGACTATAAAGTTTAGTGATGGACAAATCAAAATTTATTATTGTTAATGGAGTGCATGTGGTTTACCGACACATTAATTTGAGAAGATAGATGAAATCGAGGTTTTCAAGCGGGTTTGCGAGGTTATTCACATCTTATTTGTGATCCTTGGTATACTAATATAAATTCCTAAGCTCACATGGAGAGACCTCCACAAACCCCCTTGTACACGATCCGCTTCTTTGGCACTTGATCAGTTCCTTTGTCTGATGACCCATTCCTCTATCAAAATATTTGTACCTTTGTCACATGCTCCATGAACCCCAAGTGCTCCACTGAGGTCCAGGTGCTCCAAATGCTTCATGAACATGATCCAAATGCTCTAAATGCTCGAGTCACATATAACAAAAATCTTTTTGTATTTTTGAAAATTTTGAAATTTAAAGACAATAATATAATGAAGTTACCTCAGAACACCGACCTACAAGCAATTGTACCCTCTCACAACTAAGAACTAACTACAAGAAAGAAAAGAAGACATTCAGAATGAACAGTAAATTCCGATTGCATCCGATGATCGGAACAACTCCGAAATAAATATCAAAAACCGAAATGAAAAGTGAAATTCGATGACTTCCAAGGCTCGGAACATTTCATAATTAACAATTTGAATTCCGAGATGAATAGTGAATTTCGATGGCCTCCGAAGATCAGAACATTTTGGAATTATGAAAATGATTTCGGAACCGATTCAACCTTGATCATTCTGAGCCCTTGAAGAATTCGATTGAAATAAACTTCTGGTAAGGCTTTTGTAAATATGTATGCCAATTGATCTACTTATCTGACGAAATGAACTTTAATGTTTCCATCTTTAACGTGATCTTTTATAAAATGATATCTTAAGGCGATGTGTTTTGTCTTAGAGTGTTGAACAAGATTATGACAAATACAAATTGCATTTTATGAGTCGCAGTAAAAAGGAATCTTCTTCATGCTAATTCCATAGTCTCTTAATTGACTTTGTATCCAAATTATTTGAGATGTGCATGAAGCAATTGCAATGTATTCGGCTTCAGAAGTTGAAAGTGAAACACAAGTTTGCTTCTTTGATTACCAACTTATGAGTTTTCCATCTAGAAACTGGCATCCACCTGTAGTATTCTTCCGGCCAAGCCCACAACCTCCGAGATCAGCATCTTAAAAAACATGTATGAAAAATTCAGAGTTAGTCGGATACCATAGACCAAGAGAAGATGTTCCCTTTAGATATCCAAAGATATTTCACAGCTAGCATATATGGATCTCGAGTATTAGCTTGATAATGCGCACAATAATACACATTAAACATAATGTCTGGTATACCTACAATGAGATACACAATCAATCCAATCATTGTCGATATTGTGTAAGATCTGCAACAAGTTTATCAAGAGATGGAGTCAATTTAGTTCTGAATGCCATGGAAACTTTCACTTTCGAACCACCTGTTATTCCAAATTTTGTGAGAAATGATTTGGTGTAAGCTTCTTGATTAATGAAAATACCTTCCTTACTTTGTTTTATACTTAACCCAAGAAATAAATTTATTTGTCCCTTCGAACTTATTTCAAATTTAGTTTCCATCAATTTTTGAAATTCACTAGTCAATGAAGAATTAGTGGATCCGAAAATGATGTAATCAACATAAATCTGAACAATCATAAGATGTTCACCTCCCTTCTTACAAAAGATAGTAGGATCAATAGAACCTTGTCTGAATTTGGATTGCTTAAGAAATCAAGTCAGAGTTTCATACCATGCATGTGGAGCTTGTTTCAAACCATAAGTGGCTTTCACAAGAACATATCAATGATTTGGATATTTTTCATTTACGAAACTTGGTGGTTGTTCCACATAAACTGTTTCTTCAAGCTCTCCATTCAGAAATGCACACACTTTGCATCCATTTGAAAAACTTCAGTGTTTTTATGAGATGCGTATGCCAGGAAGATACGAACAGATTCCAATCGAGCAACATGAGGAAATGTTTCTTCACAATCAATTCCTTCTTCTTGACAATATCCTTTGAGCACTAGACATGTTTTTTTTCGAATGATATTCCATTTTTTATCCATCTTATTCTAAAAACCCATTTAAGACCTACAACAGAAGCCTCTCTCGGAGTTGGAATCTGTCTCCAGGCTTTATTTCTCGCAAATTCATTCAATTTTCCTTGCATTGATTTGACCCAATCTGCATGACCAATAGCAGCTTTAAATTGTTTTAGGTTCAATTTTTTGAAATAAATGAATTAAACATGCAAAATTCCATTTTTGAAAATAAAGCAATCTATTTTTCTTTTTATTGAGCACGAGTTAAGACTCAAAAAAAAGTATCTCTAATGACTTGAGTTTTCAGATGATCTTTTGTCCATTGTCTCAATGGTGGATAATTATGATCATATTTTGGATCAATTTCAGCAATTATTTCTTCCACTTCCGATTGTTCATCAGAGTCTTTATATGTTGAACTCTCCCCTTAGACATTTGTGTTTGGATTTAAATTCTCCCCCAAACCAGACGACGGAAACGTCCGAGGGTTCGCGTGACTTTAATTGAATACCATAATAATGAATGCACATGAATCATAACATAAACATCACCATGCATCAATATATTACAACTGGAATTGTTCACATCAAGTACATCGTTTTAACATTACACATTCATAACATAAATAGGTTGAGTGTTTTTAACAACATAACATCTAACATTACTTCATATTACTCTTCTGCTTACCTGTTACCTAAGAATACAAATTATTTTGGAAAAACATCAACATATGAAATGTTGGTGAGTTCATAAGAAATGTTGTGATAAAATGGTTTGTGAAGTTTTGTAAAAAACCCAGAAAATCCGATATTTTCTAAAAAGACTTTTGTTTATCAAAGTGTGAGATCCATAAGTTGATGCATGAATGATTTATATATATATATATATATATATATATATATATATATATGAAGGGTATTTTATATCATAATTATTGAGTTTCATACGAGTAGTATTGAATTCCCCAGAAAACCCGATGTTTTCCGATGTTGAAATGTATTCGTAATTACTGGTTTTTGTATTGTCTTAACGAATGAGTATTGAATTAATCCATATTGTATATCGTCCTAATTTTATCTACCTTGATTTCTCGTAAGCCTTAACAAATGAAGAGAAAGGGAGTATTATGTCCTGCTACTATCGTAAGTTCCTTAGGTTGTCGTGGATGCGAAAGACATGATGGTCCAACTCGCATTTGATTATTGTGACCTGACTAGCTTCTCTAGCGGGACACTTTGGCCCACTAGCACATAAAGCTATTGCAAGTCCTTTTATAAAATATTGGGTCATTGAAGGCCTAATAACATATACGCGTTATCCCTTTGGGCCCAAAGATCATGTTGGTGGACTTGCAAGGCCCAACAAGCATAATTTGAAACTCATAAGCCCAAAGTTTGTAGATTTACTCATTGTAGTCATCACGTATCTATTGAAGTGTTTTGATTTAATGTTTGTTGTTTTGTATTGATTCGAGACCGAATCAATTCGTTTATAATGATATTTGGTTTTGAAGATGTATTTGTTTTTCATTTTGTTGCTAGCCGGATATCTTGTATTTTGTCTTAATGAATTAATTTGTTTAGAAGTATGACTTTGACCTTTTCTCTACCTTTCTTTTATAAAAATAACACTTTTAGTCCTTTATATAAAAGAATTTCATTTTTAGTCCTTAAAAACATTTTCTTGACACTATTGTATCATAAACTTGTTGAAAAGACATTTTTAACCCAAATTATATTTAGTAAACAGTTTTAGCCCTTCCAGAATGGTGTTTCTCGGTTTGAACCCCAACTTTCTAAATTTTTACAGTTTTGGCCCAAAATACAAAAAGTTTACATTTTTTTATCCTTTTTGGAGTTTAAAAGCATTTTTGAACTTAGAAATAGTTTTATTTCACTTCATGTCCCCTGTTTTACAGAATATTACAATCCAGCCCCTTAAAAACTCCAATTTTCACAATTTTGGGCTTGTTGGGTCGAAAAGCCCATATTTAGCCCAATAACTCAAATTTTTGCATTTTAAGTCCTTTGAAAATTTTAATATTCATAAAACGGATTATAAAAATTGTTTTGACTAATTTGACCTTCAAGAAACCGTGACTTGGCAGTTTTTACCCCAAGTTTTGTATTTTTAACATTTTAAGCCCTAAAATGAGTTTTATGTTAAAGTTTGTTCCTTATAACCTTGCAAGTTATTTTTCTTGACTTGATTAGTGTAAAATAACTTAGATTATTTTTTTTCCTTCCTCATGTCATAGATCTAGAATTATCACCCCTTTTTGTCACATATTTATCACAAAAACACATAACATCACACACATACATTCATAAAATCACACATAGCATACACGTACATATACACATAAATCTACACATTTTCTTGTATTCTACCCAATAAAACATATGAAAACCGAAAATAGAGGGGTATGAAACTCACCTTGAGTTGTAGTTTTGGTTTTGAAGAAGACTAGAAGAAGTTTGATGCTAATTCTCGGCTTTAGCAACCTTCCTTGGAAGATCTCGAACTTAGATGATTTCTAAGAGAGTGATCATGATTTTGTATGGATTAGGAAGAGCTTTTTGATAAAACAAAGAGTCTAGGTCATAGATCCAAGCATGTACTTACCTTAGATGATGATTTTGTGGAAGAATCTCTTTGAAAACCTCTTAGATCTTGAAAATATGGAGAGGAGTGGAGAGAGTTTACTTGAGAGAATTTTGAGTGAAGTGTGTGTGTGTGTGTGTGTGTGTGTGTGTTTGGATTCGGCCGAGAGCAAAGCGAGAGGAAGAGAAGAGAGAGTGAGTGATAAGATGGTGCATGGAAATATGAGTTATATGCATGGAAAACCTCCATGTAAAAATGAGGTGGCAAGCATAAGTCAACTTCTTCCATCTTGGTGGGCTTGGGCTGAGAATGGAGAGGGAAGGAGAAAATCTTTAGGCTTTTAGCCCTTAAGCCCATATAATAGTTAAGTTAGGTGATTTTTGGCCCAAGTAACTAAAAGTATGATTTTTATGACCTATTAGGGCTAAATTAAATTTGTTTTGGTCCGATAAGGCCCATTAAAGTTAATCTAGTTTATTTTGGGTTCATAAGGCCCAAAAATGTTAAGTTTCGTGTATATAGGTCCAATTAGGGCCCATTTGAGAGTTCTAGGTTCAAGATGGATAATTTGGAAGCTTATTAGTCCATTAGGCCCAATAAGGAAATCCTAGTCCAAAGTGAACTCAAATTGGAATTTCTAAGGTTTCCAATTCCTTGTTGACCACTTTTAGGGCTAGAATGTAGTATTTGATGGAGTTTTGTTGTTATAGAATGAGCATCATGCATGCTTTCATATTATTGATTCATAGTTGTTATAAGTGTTGTGATTACAAGGCACCAAAATTTCTAGTTGTGACATCATCCCCCCGTTAGAGGGAATTTCGTCCCGAAATTCTTTTGAAAGATAGATTTGAGAATGCGAGAATAGATGAGGGTACTTTTGCTTCATTTGATCTTCACGTTCCCAATTAAATTATGGTCCACGCCTTGCATTCCATCGAACTTTCATGATCGGAATGCGACTCTGCTTGGTACGCTTTACCTCTCGGTCCATGATTTCAACCGGCTCTTCGATGAACAGAAGGTTCTCATTGATTTCGATTTCCTCTAATGGAATGACGAGAGTCTCATCGGATAACCACTTCTTCAAGTTAGAGACGTGAAACACAGGGTGTACACTGCTGAGCTCGGCGGGGAGTTGCAATCTATAAGCCACTGGACCGATTCGGCCAAGAATCTCGAAGGGTCCAATATATCGAGGGTTTAGTTTGCCCCGCTTCCCAAAACGAATCACTCCTTTCCAAGGAGAGACTTTTAGTAACACCCTATCTCCGACTTCAAATTCCAAGGGCTTTCGTCGCTTATCGGCGTAGCTCTTTTGTTTGTCTCGTGACGATTGTAGTCGTGCTCTGATCTGAATTATCTTCTCGGTCGTCTCGCGTATGATTTTCGGTCCCGTTAAGGCGTTGTTTGGCGTTTGCTCTCTCACTAGCTGGGTGTCTCCTACCTCAGCCTAGCACAACGGTGATCTACACTTACGCCCGTACAATGCTTCGAAAGGAGCAACTTTGATACTCGAGTGATAACTGTTGTTATATAAGAACTCGATCAAAGGCAAGTGGGTATCCCACAATTTTCCAAAGTCTATTACTCACGCACGAAGCATATCTTCTAGCGTTTGGATGGTTTGCTCACTTTGGCCATCCGTCTGTTGGTGGTAGGCAGTGCTCATGTCGAGTTGTGTTCCCATAGCTTTCTGAAGCGATTGCCAAAAGCGTGAAGTAAATCTACTATCCCTATCTGAGATGATAGATATCGATACTCCATGGAGTCTCACGATTTCCTTGATGTAGATTCTTGTCAGGCGCTCCATCTTGTAGGATTCTTTTATTGGTAGGAATTGGGCGGATTTCGTTAGTCTATCAACTATTACCCAAATCGTGTCCAAACCGTCCGGCGACTTGGGTAGTTTGGTTACGAAATCCATGGTAATCCTTTCCCATTTCAACTCGGGAATTACTGGCTGCTGTAGTAATCCAGAGGGCTTCTGATATTCAACCTTTACTTTAGCACAAGTTAGGTACTTGCTAACGTAAGTGGCAATCTCTGCCTTCATATTTGGCCACCAATAATGTTGCTTAACATCCAAGTACATCTTGTCTGAACCCGGATGGATGGAGTATCGCGTCTTGTGAGCCTCGTTCATGACTACCTCTCTGAATCCCCCAAGTTTAGGGACCCATATGCGATTCATGAAGTAATATGCTCCATCTTCCTTCACCTCCAAGTTCTTCTCCATTCCACGCAACGTTTCACTAGTTTTGTTTTCCGCCTTCATGGCATCTGACTGAGTCGTCCTGATTTGCGAGGTTAGGTGGGATTGGATGGTTATCGAGAGAGTTTTCATACGACGATTTGAGTACTCTTTCCGACTCAAGGCATCGGCTACTATGTTAGCCTTGCCTGGATGATACTTGATTTCGCACTCGTAGTCGTTTAGCAGTTCGACCCATCTTCGTTGCCTCATGTTTAGCTCCTTTTGATTCAAGATGTGCTGAAGACTCTTGTGGTCAGTGAAGATAGTGCACTTGGTACCGTATAGGTAATTTCTCCAGATCTTCAGGGCGAAGACCACTGCTCCCAGTTCCAGGTCGTGGGTCGTATAATTCACTTCGTGTGTCTTTAGCTTCCGGGACGCGTAAACTATCACCCTTCCACGCTGCATGAGTACACAGCCTAAACCCTGATTTGACGCATCGCAGTAGACTATAAAGTCTTCTGTTCCTTCGGGTAGTGATAGCACCGGCGCACTGCAGAGTTCTTGCTTCAGAGATCGAAACGCGACTTCCTACTTGTCCTTCCATATGAAGGGTACACTTTTTTGTGTAAGCGAGGTAAGTGGCTTGGCGGTCTTAGAGAAGTTCTAGATGAATCTTCTGTAATAGCCTGCGAGACCCAGAAATTGGCGAATTTCTGTGGGTGTTGTTGGGATTGCCCATCCTTCGATGGCTTTGAACTTAGAAGGATCCACATGTATTCCTTCCTGACTAACAACATGACCCAAAAAGTTCACGCTTCGGAGCCAAAAATCGCACTTGGAGAGTTTTGGGTACAACTTTTCGATTCGTAGGGTTTTAGGATTTGTCGAAGGTGTTGGCCGTGTTCTTCTTCGCTTCGGGAATATACTAGGATATCATCAATGAAAACGATTACGAAATTATCAAGAAAAGGTCGGCAGATTCGATTCATTAGGTCCATGAATGCGGCAGGAGCATTCGTTAGACCGAAGGGCATTACGACGAATTCATAATGTCCGTAACGAGTTCGGAAGGCAGTTTTTGGAATATCCTCCTCCCGGACCTTGAGTTGGTGGTATCCAGACCGTAGATCTATCTTTGAGAAGTGGCTAGCTCCTTGTAGCTGGTCGAATAGGTCGTCGATTCGTGGAAGTGGATATCGGTTTTTGACGGTGAGCTTGTTAAGTTCTCTGTAGTCGATACACATCCTGAATGTACCGTCTTTCTTCTTGACAAAGAGAACTGGAGCTCCCCAAGGTGAGAAACTGGGTCGGATGAATCCTTTATCCAAAAGCTCACCGAGTTGACTGGACAACTCTTGCATCTCTGCAGGGGCCAATCTGTAGGGCGATTTGGCGATGGGGGTAGCTCCTGGTACAAGGTCGATTCGAAACTCGACTTGTCTTTCTGGGGGTATTCCCGGAAGATCGTCAGGAAAGACGTCTGAGAATTCACGAGCTACTGGAATGTCTTGAATTTTGACCTCTTTCTTGGATTTGTCTACTATGTGAGCCAGGAACATCAAGTCCTTCTTTTGTAGGTGCTTCTGCGCTTTAATGCATGAGATAAGACGAAGGTTCGTAATGGGTTTGTCTCCATAAATAACTAGGGTTTCGTGGTTTGGGAGATGAAGGCGAACGTCCTTCTCGTGACACATAATTTTAGCATGGTGGGGGCTTAACCAATCCATGCCAATAATCACATCAAAACTCCTAATGGAAACAGGAATTAAGTTTATTTGAAATACGTGGTGATTTACGGTTAGGGTACACCCGATATAGATTTCCCCAGTAGATTCTGTCTTCCCATTAGCCATTTCCACCGTGAAGTTTTCATGAAGCTTCTGGGGTTGTTGATTTAACAAGTGTTTGAATTTATTGCTCACGAAACTTTGTTCTGCTCCGGTATCAAATATGATGCATGCATAAGTGTGGTTTAGGGGAAACGTACCAGTAACAGATGTGGGATCCTGAACTGCTGCTCCTTGACCTATAGCTAGCACTCTTCTTGTTCCTGCGTTCCCAGGGTTGTTGGTGTTGGGGCAGTTGCGACGAATATGCCCAGTCTTCCCACATCCATAGCAGGAGGGGCTTGATCATGTGTTGTTGTTGCTGTTGTTGGTGCTGTTGTTGTTGTTGCGGTTGCCATTGTTGTTGCTGTTTGCTTGTGGTTGATTCTGGGGAGGATAGGTCCTGCAATACTTTGCAGTGTGACCCTTCCGATTGCAACTGGTGCAATGCATTTCCCTGCAGTCGCCGTTATGGTGGTAGTTGCACTTATTGCACTTTGGGAGATTCCCAGAATACTGTCTAGGAACACTTGGATTAGCTGAGGATGGAGCATGTGGTGTGAAGGGTACTTGAGTGGTTGCAGCATTGACCGCCACCGTTTGTTGCTTCTTTGCTGATTCCGAGCCTTGTTGGCCTTTTCTCTTATTGTTCTTCCCTTTCTTGTTGTCATTCTCTTTCTTGCCCTCGATTTCCGCTGGATTCTCGCCCTTTTGTTGTTGTGGTCGTACAACTTCTTGGCCACTCTCTTGGCACTATCGAACATCTCAGGTTTTGCAGCGATCACATTTCCTTGAATCGGGGAGGTCAATCCCCAGATGAATCGTTCGATCTTCTTCCCTTCAGACGAAATCATGCCAGGGCACAATAATGACAGCTCGCTAAACTTTGATATGTATGCATCTATATCAGAGTTTCGGACAGTGAGATCCCACAACTCTTGCTCCATCTTCTGAATTTCACCGCGAGGGCAGTGCTCAGCCATCCGCATTTCCTTCAGCTCCGTCCATGGCATCGAGTTGGCTACAGGGAGAGTCATGGCCTCTATATGCCCATTCCACCAAGTGAGAGCCTGGTCGACGAAGGTGCACGCGGCAAACTTCACTTTCAATTCCTTAGGGCATTCGCATATTTCAAACACTGATTCCACCTTCTCAATCCACCTTTTCAGGGCTATGACACCACCCGTGCCATTAAAGGTTCGCGGCTTGGCATTGGTGAAATCCTTGTAGGAGCACGTTTTGGTCGGTCCTTGATTGATCCCGTTGTTCGAACTTCCTGCTCCTTGTCCATTGACTCCTCCATTATTCCCTTGGTGAATCTGTGCCATAGCTGCGGTGACCGTAGCAGACACAACTGCTTGGAATGCAGCTGAGTCAACCTCTGGAGGGGTTGGTCCAGGGTTACCGCGAGTTGGTCGTCGAGGCATCTTTCTGTCATGGAATAGAAAGATGTTGAGTGCCTATGGTTTCTTGAGATGGTGATCCTATAAACTAGGTGTGGGCCGCGAACTTAAGCAATTTCACAATTTAGCATACAATCATGGATACATATAACACATAGCAGATTACAACATCACAGTGGGGCACATAAAACTTTTCATTAATATTATTTGTATTTTTGATACATGAAAATTTTGCTCGGAAGAGCAATGCATAAGTAGCGCAATTTCGGCAGCATAACGGCTCTATGAGTAGTGTAATCACTTAAACAAAGAGTCGGTGGTACATAGAATAGATCCTATTACTAGAGATAAGTCTATTCCTAACACTCTAGGGAGTGCCCTATGACAATAGCGAGATCATATGCCGAAGTGTTGAGCTAACAACTGAGCCATCTCAGTCATTTCTCCAATGACCTCGTCCCTCTCATGCTCAGCTCGCACTGCACGTGCTTCCATGGCGAATAGCTATTGCCGCAGGGTGGCAATCTCAGCTTCGGGGAAGCGATTATCCCTTGCGGGATTCACTGGTGGGGCGGGGTGGTCCTGCTGTGACTCACTGATAAGTGATGTGGCGGAGTCCTCGCCTGAGTCTTGTCCTTCCTCCATATCATCATCGGCCTCATCGAACTCGTAGTCAGTGTCCATGTACTCGTCAGGCCCAACGTCGTGTGCTTCCCCTTGATCTCCTTCGGGCTCATCTTCAACCATCCCGTGTGCCACTAAGACATAATGAAATTGAATGCCCTACTACTCCCCTTCAATAGCGACTGAGAGGAGGTATACGAATGAACTATCGTTACTCCTATGACACTTCTATTATTGTATAGATTAAGTTGCTGTTCTCTTTTTGGTGCTAAAGGCGTATGCTTTTAGGTTCCCTAGTCATCATGATTTCCTCAGGACATGTGATAGTTGTACCTTGGAGGAATGTAGTTGATCAGGCTACATCCACTCTTTGATACGACTATGAACAGTCCTGGCTTAACTGAGATGCTAGCATTATCTTGTTTGGTACGGGTTTATGTTCGGTTTCTGTCACAACTAGAAATTTTTGTGCCTTGTAACTACAACACTTTAGCTAAATTATGAATCAAAGACATGAGAGCATGTATGATGCATACTCTATAACAACATAATTTCAATCAAACACCTCATACAAGCATTTCAATGTAGTCATTAAGCAATTGGAAACCCTAGAAGTTCTTGTTTAAGTCCATTATGGACTAGGACTTCCTTATTGGGCCCAATGGACCAATAAGCTTCCAATTCGACTACCTTGGGCTTAGAACTCTTAAATGGGCTCTAATTGGACCCACTCTCATTCATTTTAACATTTTGGGCCATATTGGGCCTAGAATGAAATAAAACACCTTAATGGACCTCATTGGACCATAATTAACCTAATCTAACCTAATAAAGCATAAAAATCACATTTCTACTTTTATAGGGCCAAAAATCATTCAACCTAACTATAACATGGGCTTAAGGTCAAAAAGCCCAAAAACCTCCTCTCACCCTCCTCATTCTCGGCCCAAGCCCAAGAGAAAGAGGAGTTGACTTTGTAAGTGACACCTCACCATTATTCATGGGACATCCATGCATGAGAACTCAAACATCCATGCACTCACATACTTCCAAGCTTAGCCACTCTTTTCTCCTTCTCTCTCTCTCTTGCTCTTGGCCGATTTCAAGCACACACACACACACACACATTTCACTCATTTTTCTCTCAAGAAAACTCCCTCATATCTCCTCCATATTTTCGAGATCTAAGGAGCTTTCAAGAAGATATCTCCACAAATTCTTCATCAAAGGTAAGATAAAGTTTGGATCTATGATCTAGGTTCTTTGTTTTATCAAAAATCTCCTTCTAATCCATGTAAAAATCATTATCACTCTCTTAGAAACCCTCTAAGTTCGAGATCTCCAAGGAAGGTTGCTAAGGCCAAATTTTCTTCTCATTTTCTTCCAAAAACCGAAACCACACCCAAAGGTGAGCTTCATACCCCCTCTTTTTCGGTTTTTATAAGTTTTGTGGGGGAGAATACAAGCAAAGGTGTAGATATATGAGTATATGTATGCCTTGTATGATTTTTATGCTTATATGTATGATCTTATGTGATTGTTATGTTTATACTAGCCAAAAAGAACCTAAAAATCGAGATCTACAATATGATGAATGAAATAAGTATAACTTATACCATTTCATACTAATCAAGTCTAGAAAAATAACCAAGTTGGTTAATATGAACATTTTTGGACTTAAAACCCATTTTTGGGCTCAAAATGCTAAAAATACAAAACTAAAGGGCCCAAAACGACAATATATGAATTCTGAAGGTTGAGATGAGTCTAAACAGTTTCTAATGTGTATTTTCTGATTATCAACACTTTTGAGGGGTTAAAAATATGAATTTTAAACATAATGGGCCAAAATGGGTTTTCGGCCCAATAAAGCCCCAAATTGCGAAAATTTTTATTTGGAGGGGCTGAAACTGCACATTTCTGTAAAACAGGGGATTTCTAGTGTACCAAGTCCATTTCAAGGGTCAAAAATGCTTTTCAAATTAAAAAGGGACCAAAGATGCAAAAATTTTCCTTTTTGGGCCAAAAATTTAAAAGTTGCGAAAATGGAGGTTTCAACCGAGAAAATTTCATTTTTGAAGGACTTAAGCTGTTTATCAAGTAAATTTGTGCTAAAAATGTCTTTCCAACAAGTTTTGATACTAAGGTGTCAAGAAAAATAGTTTAAGGACTAAAATGGAAATTCTTTTATAGACAAAGGGTTAAAAGTGTAAATTTTATCCAAGAAAGGGCTTAAAAAGATAAACTCTAATTCTTAAAACAACAAATCTCTTAAGATAAAAATACTAGTACTACATCTACCGGCGAAACGTAATAATAAATACACTTTCAACACCAATATCGTTACTAAACGAATTGATTCGGTCTCGAATCAATAACGAATAAAAAATCAACAAACAATGATACTTCAATACACACGCGGGAATTTGCGAGAAGTCAATACACCATCTTTGGGCTCAAAAGTTTCAAATCGTGCTTGTTGGGCCTAGCTAGCCCAATGACATGGTCTTTAGGCCCGAAGGGAACGCGCTTACATGTTATTGGGCCTTATATGACCTAGTTTCGTGAAAAGGACTTTCAATAGCTTTATTGTGTTGTTGGGCCCCAAGGGTCCTTTGGTCCTGCTAGCAAAGTCAAGAATTCAAATGTGAGTCGGGCCAAGGGCCTTTCGCATTCACGATAGCCTTGAACGACTCGTGGAAACAACGGAGGCTTCGTACCTTCTTTTCTCCTCGGTTGTGGGGCTATGAGAAGTCAGTGTAGTTGGATTAAGTGAGTAGTACGGACGATGCCTAAGGGATCGTTTGTATAGTTGTAAACTAGTCATTTTCATTAATGCGTGATTATAACGACTCACAACCCGTAATTAATCCAATGTCACCTGGAATTATCGAATACAACGTCGTATCAGAATAATACTAACTCAGCTACGTAATTTAATGTATTGGGAAAACATCGGGTTTTCCTGGGAAATTCAACGCTCTTAACTATGTGATGTATACAAAGTTTAACAGTTATTCACATTCATAATAATCAACAAGCATACTTACGGATCTTCACAATTTTTCTTATATACAACATTTCTTTCTAGAAAATATCGAATTTTCTGTGGTTTCCAAAATTATACAAATCATTTCTTTTCAAACCTTACTTATGAGCTCACCAACATTTCATATGTTGATGTTTTTCCAAAATACTTGTATTCTCAGGTAACAGGTAAATTCGAAGGAAAAATGTACCCAGTGATGTCATGTTGTTTGTTTAATTAGTATCGAACAATTTACGTTTTGGAAATGTAATGTTTTGAAACAATGTACTAAATGTAAACAATACCGGTTGTAATATTTCAATGCATGGTGATGAATGATGTTATGTTTCATGTATATTCATTGTGATGGTATTCAATTGAGTCACAATAGCCCTCGGACGTTTCCGCCGTCTGGTTCGGGGGTGTGACAGGTTGGTATCAGGGCTCTGTTTATAGTGAACTAGCATATCTAGCCACACATTGATATGCAACTATAAACCAAAAGAGGGACTAACACAACTCTGAACAAAACAAGTAAAACATAACAATAAAACATCCTTGCTTGTATTAGGAACGAGAACCTAACACCGAATCAAACAAGATAATACTAGTATCTCGGTTAATCCAGGATTGTTCTTAGTTGTATCAAGGAACGGATGTAGCCTGATCAACTACATTCTTACCAAGGTATCACTACCACACGTCCTGAGGAGATCGTGATAGCTAGAGAACCTAAAATCATACCCCTTTATCACCAAAAAGAGAATGTCTGTTTAGTCTGTACAATAGTGGTAGCATCCTAGGAATAATGGTAGCATATTTACACACTCTCGCAGACAGCATGGCTGGCTTCCATCACCCCGGAGATCCTTACTTCCCTAACCAGGGAAATAACGGATGGATCGATGAAGAGCCTGAGGAAGTCCCCGAGGAGGAATCTGACGGGGAACCGGAGGCAGGAGCGGAGGGCGAGCCTGCCGAACCAGAAGAAGATGAAGGAAACTTTGAGGAGGAACCTGACGACAGCGAAGGGGGTGATTCGGACGCGGAGTCCGAAGTCATCGACCCCCCTTACCCGATTAGGGTGCCTGCTTACCGGGTGGGACGGAGGACCTGAGGGACGGAGGACCGGCCGATCGAGCCCTTCCGGTCATGGTGAGACGGTTACGGAACACTGGCGACCTTGCTCAGAGCACCGCCGACCAGGTACGCCAACTGTGGACTAGGGTCGAACGTGCAGAGCAGGAGACACGAGACGTCCTTCGAGAGTTCCATATGAGGCAGGTGAGGTGGGAGTCTCGACTCTAGGACGCAGAACGACAGGTGGCTTGTCTTCAGGGAGCATCCACTTCCTCAGCACCACCCCCGGGCACAACTCATTGTGATTAGGGATAGGCTTATCTGACTAGGACCTTAGGATCTATGCTATGTACCCCGACTCTATGTTTAAGTGACTACACTACTCATAGAGCTGTTATGCTGCCGAACTAATATCACTTATGTATGCTCTTCGAGCAAAATTTTCATGTATCAAATGCGGATAATATTAGTGAACTTTTATGTGTTTTATTATGACATTACAAATTGCTATGTGTTGCGAATCCATGATTGTATGCTAATTTGTAGAAGTACTTTAGTTCGTACCATGCACCTAGTCAGTAGGATCACAACCTCACAGAACCCACAAACACTCAACATCTTTCCGCTTCATGACAGAAAGATGCCTCGCCGACCTACTCACGGAAACCCTGGACCAACCCCACCCGAAGTTGACTCCACTGCATTCCAGGCAGCCGTATCTGCTGCGGTCACCGCAGCTATGGCACAAATTCACCAAGGGAACAACGGAGGAGGCAACGGGAAAGGGGCCGGGAGTTTGAACAATGGAATGAATCAAGGACCCACCAAAACCTGTACCTACAATGAATTCACGAATGCCAAACCACAAAACTTTAACGACACCGGAGGAGTGATCACTCTGAAACAATGGATCGAGAAGGTGGAATCGGTGTTCGAGATATGCGATTACCCTGAAGAGATGAAAGTAAAGTTTGCTGCATGCACTTTTGTCGACCAAGCGCTCACTTGGTGGAATGGGCACGTGGAAGCCATGACACTCCCCGTAGCCAATTCCATGCCATGGACATAAATGAAGGAAATGCTAATGGCCGAATACTGACCTCGTGGTGAGATTCAGAAAATGGAGCAAGAGCTGTGGAACCTCACTGTACGGAATGCTGATATCGATGCCTACATATCCAAATTTAGTGAACTATCTCTGTTATGTCCGGGCATGATCACCTCGGAAGGAAAGAAGATTGAGCGATTTATCTGGGGACTAACCTCTCCGATCCAAGGAAACGTGATAGCTGCAAATCCCGAAATTTTCGACAGTGCTAAGAGATTGGCGAAGAAGCTGTATGACCACAACAACAAGAAAGGTGAGAAGTCAGCGGAGGCTGAAGGCAAGAAGGAAGGTGATGGCAAGAAGGGGAAGAACAACAAGAGGAAGGGGCGTCAAGGCCCCGAGACTTCTAAGAAGTAGCAGACAGTGGCAGTTAATACTGCCACCGCACAAGTTCTGGCCACACCACATGCTCCAGCCTCAGCTGCTTCGAATGCTCCTAGACCTTATTCCGGTAATCTTCCCAAGTGCAACAAGTGCGGTTTCCATCACAATGGAGAGTGCAAGGAGCTGCAGTGCACCAGTTGCAATCGGAAGGGGCACACGGAAAGGTATTGCAGGACTTACCCTCCTCAGAATCAACAATAGGGAAACAGCAACAACAACAACAACCGCAACAACAACAACATCAACACCGGCGGCAACAATGCCGGGCCTAGCCATACCTGCTATGGGTGTGGGAGGACTGGGCATTTCCGCCGAGATTTCCCTAACAACAACAATCCCGGAAATGGGAGAACAGGAAGGGTGCTGACCTGTTGGATTAATGTTTAAGTCCATAACTATAATTGGTAAGACTTGACCCGACTCGGCATGGTCCATTTGGGTTGCATGGCATCATGCATTTGGATAGACTATAATGAGAGAAATAAGACACTTATGGTTATTAATATATTATAAGTTCTAGTATATCAATAATAAGAAGAATAAGATTATTTAATTAGTATTGATCAAGAATTAATCTAGGATTAATTAAGTGATCAAAAGAAGACTAATTAAATATATGGGTTGATTGTGTAAATCATCCATACGTGTATAGTGGGCTAATGCTCCATGGATAATCAAGTTGGGCTAAAACCCATAGGATGGTCCATGGATGCTCCATGGTGTATTTGAACACATGGATCCAAGGAAATGGAAAGTCATGACAATTAGGGTTTACCCTAATTGTAACACTATATAAAGATCTTATTGTTGACAAAATCGGCCACTAGTATGATTCTAGAGAGGGCTAGCCGATTTCATGAAGTGTAGATTTCTCTCAAGTTATTCCAAGTGTATTTGGTGTTGTGTGAACCATTTGAGGTCTCACACTTGGGGCACTAGGTACTCAAGCTTCATGAAGACTTTCTACATCAAAGAGGTATGTATTCTATCTTGTTACTCTCATTATTTTGTATGCTAGATTAGGATAATACCTTGGAAGTTCTTATTTGCATGTATAATAGAGAAAACATAGATCCAAGGTATTTAGGGTTGCATGTACACTTAGGAGTGTTAGAATGCTCAAAACCCAACAATGGTATCAGAGACTAGGCTTGTTTTCAATTATACTTGATGTAAATTGCTGAAAAATGCTGAAAAACTCGATTTTATGGCTTTCTGGGCACTGGACTCGCCGAGTCCACTGATGAACTCGCCGAGTCCATGAGTAAAATCATCCTACTCGTCGAGTAGGTTCATGCACTCGACGAGTAGGAGACCCAGACAGCATATTTTCGAGGTTTTTGGCTAGAAATGGACAAGGAACATTACCCTAAGTTGTTTTTGAACTTATAAACTTTTTTTTGATGTGGTAATGTTCATGCTAATCCAATTTCAAAGATAATTGTCAATAGATTCATGTTTTGTATTAGTTTAAGGTTTAGACTAATTACATGAAAAAGTTTGATTTGAATTATCTTGTTCTTATGAGTTGCTTAGATTAATAGAAAAGTTGAGTGAAATAGTTGTTTTCAATCCAAATTAATCTAAGAGTTGATTCTAAAATGTGTTTTTGTAACTTGTCCTCAAGTTATATGAAAAGTCACACTTAAGTTTCATAAAACTCATAAAAGTTGGCAATGGTTACAAAATGAAGAGTCTAGTTCTAATTAAATGGTTTTATGACTCCATAACTTGTCCTCAAGTTATGGAGGACCAAGAGTCTCTTCATTAAATAATAAATAAATAAAAAAGTGTAACCTTAATTAATTCCATAAGTTATAAAATAAAGAAAAGTTAATTCTTTTATTAGTTTAAAGTCTTCCATAACTTGTCCTCAAGTTATGGAACTTGAAGAGTTTTTGGATTAAAACTACTTTAAACACATAAGTTATGGAATTAATTAGTTTTGAATAGTTTCAAAACTTGCCCTCAAGTTTTGGAATTTGTAAAGTTTTCTCTTATGAATACTTTAATTCCAAGTTAGCCCTTAGAATTTTAAAAGTTAAAATTCAACCCTTATACTTTATAATATTATAAGTTAATAATATATATATATATATATATATATATATATATATATATATATATATGTATAAGAGTAAAGTCAGTCTTACCGCTAGTATGCCTCATTCACGAAGCCGGTCTATAGGGTGGGTATAAGGTTGTTGCCTATAAAATGGCAACTTAATGGGTGTCCACTCTCACCCACCGCTTGCTTGACTGGTGGAGGGTCGTTATCCGAACGGATTTGACAGGACTATAATTCTCCCTTCATTAAAAGTATTAATGATAAATACTAAGTAACTAAACTCTTAATAATACCCAATCTTAGTTACTTAGGAAAATGTGAATAAGGTGCTAATCCATGAAATTACACTTTGCACTTTGTTTAAGTCGGTTAGTGGAGCGTGTGCGGTTAACCGGCACACTAACTCGTATTTAACAAGGTAGGCAAAGGGTAACTTAATGTTTATCATAGTATCGATGGAGCATGTGTGGTTAACCGGCACATCGATTGAGGGGTAAACACTTAAGGGTACCAAGTAATTTGCATGGTTACTTCACACCTTGTTTTGTGATCCTCGACATCCCAGTCACAAAACCTGAAGGGCACACTCGAGATTGAAACATGCCATTAAACAGTTCAATGAATCTCAAAGATCTAGGAGTTTCAAATCCAATTAAAACCTAATAATACATTTCGTTTATCTTGGTGGAAATTGGTGAATCGTCATTCACCTACCTTCAAATATTTTATATCTTGGATTACGGCATCCCTCTTCTAAGTTATAAAATAGTTTGTTGGGTCCTAGCCTTAATATTTCATATTGGGTGTCATATTAAGGACTTTAGATCAACTATCTTGAATATCTCCCAAAAGATGTCTGGTTTAGACATTTATGATCTTCCCAAATCTCTTGAAACAAGCTTTCCTAAATGAAGATGATGTCCCATGGAAATCATAGTTCATTCACATCCTCCAACTATTCTCCCTAACCCACAAGTTCTTGAAAAGGTTAAGGTCACTCAAGCCCTATTGGCAAGGCAAGGTCTAGGTGTGGTCACATCTTGGAGATGTAGTCACATATTGACAAGTCGGGAGAGTTGGGTGTCAAAGTCTTGAGAAAGTTGGTGGCTCAATCACCTTCTAAGTCATATAGTGAGTTTTTTTGGGATTCCTATGAAATAGACAATGACAAGACCCTTAATGATCTTTGCTAAGATCAACTTCCTAAAACTTTATGGACATTGACAATGGTGACACTGGGAATCCAGAAAAAGCATTCTCTTCCTAAGGAAAGGGATTGACCATAGTCAACTAGGTTGACCAAATGGTAAAGAGAAAAGCTAAGTCTGAGATAGTACCATTACCAAAGCGTCCATATGTTAAATTACCAGAGGAAGGGGCATTGGTTGCGAAGCTACCAATTTTACCTAAGGATGTTAAAGTCAAAAGTTTGACTCTACTTCAGGTAAAGTCCACTATCTAACTCTGCTAAGTTTCTATTATGAGATTCTTGATACATGATGTGACTGGGTCACATGTTGATATTTTAAGAATCAAAGAAAAGTGAAGAAACTTAAAGAAAGAATATGCTGAATCTGATCGCGTAGATGGATTTCTATCGCGTAGTTTGAAGATCGGATTCTTGAGCTGCTTCTTAGGAATATGTTGAATCTGATCGCGTAGATGGATTTCATATGGATTGTAAGGATAAGTTTTTCCGCAAAGTTTTAAAATAAAAGAAAATTTTTGATTTTATTTATTTTAAAATATCCTTACAATGGCATTTGAGGAAAAATTGTTTCTTATATGATTCCATTAATAGCAAGAGTGGAAATATGAAATTGATTCTTTCATTTGTGGTAATGTCTAAATTTACCAAATAAGGAAACATTCTCATCACCCAAGTTTCAATTGGACCGGGACTTGGAATCATGCAAGGTGTATAGCATGATGAATGAGAATTTTCAAGTATTGGAAAAATTAAGACTAACTAGTTGTTCACATGGATGTGTGAGTCATGTAAAGGACTAAGGGATCGAGTACACATTCTTGTGCACTGGTCAAGTCCACCATAAAAGATCGATAAGATTATTCGTCATAATTTACTAAAGCTCAGTAAATATGGTTATACTTACAAGCTTAAGTGTAATTCCGAGACATTGGAAAAAGGTTCCAATGTATGACAGAGCCAATAAGAAGAATCAAATTAGGCAGAAGGATAGAAGTTTCTCAAATCTGAAAAGATGGGAGAGTACTTTAGTATCAGTTTTTATGATCATCTTAATGATTTAGAGACCTTATCACAATTCATCCTCTAAGTGCTTTCTTATAGCTAAGTAGAGGAGCTATGAATTGTTGAAGTGGTTAAATCAAGAAGATGAGTCATACTTCATTCCAATACAAGTCTTAGATTCATACTCCAAGATTGTAATTTGAGTGATATGTCTTAAAGAAGGTTTAAAACACTTGTCAAATGTAAGAGTAAAAGATTTCTACTCTTGTACATTTGAAATTGGTAAGTTGTGATGTTTTGGATAAAACAAAGACCAACTTAGGCCAATTTTGTGAAGTGTGTGTCTTGATTAGAATCCACACTATCTCTTGAATAACTGACAAGAAAGTCTTATATGTCAAGAGGACAGTGGGAGTCTTAAAGGTCTTGAAAGTCTCAAGAACTAATCAAGAATAAAACCTGAAGCTCTTCACTAGCACACGACATATTCTGTGCCCATTCCAGTTAAAGTTGGCTTTGCATATGAGTTCTTAGAGTTTTCAATTAGTTGCACAACAACTTGGAAGCAATGGCAGGCCCTTGAGCTGCCAGGTGGCAATAAATTAAGATTGAGTTCAATCAATATGAGTGTGGATTTGTCATTATCCTTGTCTTGTGTCTATGGTTTTGACAATTCACATGGATAAGAACACATACACCATTAAATCTAAGTGTCATAAGGTTTCTCTCCGATTCATGAAAATGATGGTGAGGAAACACTTTCACTAAGTAGATTTTAGCTAGATAGCAATTGTGATATTTGCATTCTCAAATTAGTTAGTGGAGCGTGTGTGGTTTACCGGCACACTAACCTGGACTTGTGAGAAGTGGCAAAAATGTCTAACCATTATGATTACGACATCCCTCTTCATAATTTTTTAGACACACAACTGTGCTATCTATGGGAAGGTGTAAGATTTTGATAAAGTCTTATCAAAACAATCTAGTATCAGAAATCTGAACTTTGGTCAGAAAGTCAGCTGATTTCTGAGTACATGTCAAAGCTAGTGGGAGCATAAGTGTCATGCTAATAATCATCATGTTTGTGGGAGCATGATAATTATGATAAGTATTGCTAGTTAGCAATGTTAATTATAGAAAACAAAAGTTTCAATTGGGAAAGAGTTGTTTTGCTATAATTAAGGGAGAGGAAATTATACTTCATCTCAAATCTATAAGCTTAGATCGTGAGGTTTTAATCATTTAGTCAAGGATATATATGAATTTCATGTTGGAATGGCTCAAGATAAGGAAATTTTGTATATGAGTCCATTATTTGCGTTCTAAAATTCGATTATGATTACGACATCCCTTTTCATAATCTGAATTATGAGAAATTGGCAAATTGAAACGGAAATGTTATAGCAAAAGATTGGTTTAGTCTTTAGGTGAGACATCATGAATCGTGTCCTATATGCTTTGGATATAGGATCGATTACATGTGCTATATTCATCCTTTCTAAAATTTTCCAAATGCCTGGGGCATTAAGAATGGAAAAGGTCTAGAATTGGATATGACTAAAAGGATTAATCAATTGTCGAGGACAATCTAAGGTTTACCAAAGATTGGGTGCTCAAGGACAGTTGGAAGTATAGTGATAATTTTGGAAGGACCATATTGATATAATCTGTAAGGAGGAAACTCCTGTTCAGAAGTGATAGTCAAAATGGAATATGGAAATGTTTCAAAGTTCGAAATTATTCAATCTGTGTAAGATTAGGAAACTTAATGCAAGAAGGATGTTTCCAAGGAGCTGATCTCCTTTGGAATGCTCTGTAATGTATGTTGTCAAGTCTTTCTGACTTTGTGCATAATCATTACAAGAGGATCAATGCATATAAGTTTAGAATCTAACAGATTTCAGTAAATGGCATGAATTTGGAATTCTTGCATTTACAGAAAGGATTTGGGAGTGTGAAAAGAGAATCATTGGAGTTATGTTCAATTGATTTATTTCACAAAGTAAAGATCATAGACAAACATAGTACGCATACTTGGTGTGTGGCATGACTAGTGTTTAGAAAACATAGTGTACATGCTTGGAGCATGGGACTACTATTGTTTTAAATTCAAAAATAAAGTTGATAGCTAAAACAGTATACATGAATAATGTGTAATCATATGGTGATAAATAAAAGGTGTTTTATTTATGTTCATAGGTTTTGATACCATATTGGATTCAATTATTCTTGTGTTTCATTTTGCATGTTTTGACTTCCCGAATAAACTAGGTTATTCTTCCAGAATGACTAAGTTATTCAAATCATCCACAGTCGGTCATATGTTGGAAGTAGATATGAATTAAGACTGTCATGGGTGAGCTTGTAGAGGTCTAAGGTGTTGGACAAAGGGCTACAACACTCATGAGTGCTCATAAGTTCTGAGTATTGGATTCAACCCGCGCTCATTGGAATCACTTCATGGATTTTATCACGAGTGATCATGAGACGATAATATCTTATATTCTTCAAACCTAGAGATATGAGTTGTTACTATGAGTTGGTTGTACATTGATTGCACGAAAACGCATTCGGTAACTCGGTGCTATAAAACGTGCCTTTGTGTATGATTCAACAAGTAGTAGAACAAGCCATATGAGTCGAAGTTTATCCATTCCTTTTACCTTCAGGATAAAAGTGATATCAGTCGTCATCATAATGGAAGTGCTCGACCGGGCCAGGACTGATGTGATTTGTTCAATTAGTCAGTCATCATAAATCGGAAATCGGGAAACAAAAAATGGACAGAGAGAATGATTATAATCCATGTCTCAGTCCATATGATATCTAGAATGGAGGAATATATGATCCCTTATCTAATGGACAAGTCATTGACAAAGGTCAGAGTTCATCGACAAGGTCAGAGTTCGACAGAAGCTTTTGAGAGCTAAGATTGCCAGTTGGTTCCTAAAGTCATACGCAATAATAGTTTTAGACTTATCCAAGTGGGAGACTGTTGGATTAATGTCTAAGTCCATAACTATAATTGGTAAGACTTGACCCGACTCGGCATGGTCCATTTGGGTTGCATGGCATCATGCATTTGGATAGACTATAATGAGAGAAATAAGACACTTATGGTTATTAATATATTATAAGTTCTAGTATATCAATAATAAGAATAATAAGATTATTTAATTAGTATTAATCAAGAGTTAATCTAGGATTAATTAAGTGATCAAAAGAAGACTAATTAAATATATGGGTTGATTGTGTAAATCATCCATACTTATATAGTGGGCTAATGCTCCATGGATAATCAAGTTGGGCTAAAACCCATAGGATGGCCCATGGATGCTCCATGGTGTATTTTAACACATGGATCCAAGGAAATGGAAAGTCATGACAATTAGGGTTTACCCTAATTGTAACACTATATAAAGATCTTATTCTTGACAAAATCGGTCACTAGTATGATTCTAGAGAGGGCTAGCCGATTTCATGAAGTGTAGATTTCTCTCAAGTTATTCCAAGTGTATTTGGTGTTGTGTGAACCATTTGAGGTGTCACACTTGGGGCACTAGGCACTCAAGCTTCAAGAAGACTTTCTACATCAAAGAGGTATGTATTTTATCTTGTTACTCTCATTGTTTTGTATGCTAGATTAGGATAATACCTTGGAAGTTCTTATTTGCATGTATAATAGAGAAAACATAGATCCAAGGTATTTAGGGTTGCATGTACACTTAGGAGTGTTAGAATGCTCAAAACCCAACATGACCATGGGTCAGGGGGAGGCGATTCAGGATCCCACTGTTGTTATCAGTACGTTTCGCCTAAACCACACTTATGCATGCATCCTATTTGACACCGGAGCCGATCGAAGTTTTGTGAGCAATAAGTTTAAATATTTATTAAAACAACAACCCCAAAAGCTCAATGAAACCTTTACGGTGGAAATGGCCAATGGGAAAACCGAATCCACTGGGGAAATCTACACCGGATGTACCCTAACCTTAGATCAACGCGTCTTTCGAATAGACTTAATGCCTGTTTCCATTAGGAGTTTCGATGTGATTATTGGCATGGACTGGTTAAGCCCCCACCATGTTGAAATTATGTGTCACGAGAAGGCCGTTCGCCTTCACCTCCCCAATCACGAAACCCTAGTTATTTACGGAGACAAACCTAGCACGAACCTTCGCCTCATCTCGTGCATCCAGGCACAGAAGCATTTACGAAAGAACGATTTGACGTTTCTGGCTCACATAGTGGATAAAACCAAGGAAGAGGTTAACATTCAAGACATTCCCGTAGCACGTGAATTCCCAGACGTATTTCCTGAAGATCTTCCTGGAGTACCCCCAGAGAGACAAGTTGAGTTCTGAATCGACCTCGTTCCAGGAGCAACCCCTCTCGCTAAATCGCCCTACCGGCTAGCCCCTGCTGAAATGCGGGAATTGTCCAGCCAACTCAGCGAACTCCTGGGCAAGGGATTCATCCGACCTAGTGACTCACCATGGGGAGCTCCAGTCCTCTTTGTCAAAAAGAAGGACGGATCTTTTAGAACATGCATCGATTACAGGGAGTTAAATAAACTCACTGTCAAAAATCGCTATCCACTCCCACGAATCGACGATCTATTTGACCAGCTCCAAGGAGCTAGTTACTTCTCTAAGATAGTTCTACGGTCCGGATACCATCAACTCAAGGTCCGGGAAGAGGATATTCCTAAAACCGTTTTCCGAACTCGTTACGGACATTATGAATTTGTCGTAATGCCCTTCGGTCTAACAAATTCCCCTGCCGCATTTATGGATCTGATGAACCGAATCTATCGACCATTCCTCGACAACTTTGTCATCGTCTTCATAGACGACATTCTCGTTTATTCCCGAAGCGAGGAAGAGCATGGCCAACATCTCCGACAAACCCTAGAAACCCTGCGAACGGAAAAGCTATACGCAAAACTCTCCAAGTGTGAGTTCTGGCTCCGTAGCGTGAACTTCCTAGGTCATGTTGTTAGCCAAGATGGAATTCATGTGGATCCCTCTAAGGTCAAAGCCGCTGAAGGATGGGCCGTTCTGACAACACCCACATAAATTCGTCAATTCTTAGGCCTAGCAGGATACTATAGGAGGTTCATTCAAAACTTCTCTAAGATCGCCAAGCCACTTACCTCACTTACACAAAAGCGCATACCATTCAAATGGATGGGCAAACAAGAAGTTGCATTCCGAACCCTAAAGCAGATGCTCTGCAGCGCCCCGGTACTATCTCTACCAGAGGGAACGGAAGATTTCGTGGTCTACTGTGACACGTCAAATCAGGGTTTAGGTTGCGTTCTCATGCAGCGTGGAAGAGTGATAGCTTACGCATCCCGCCAACTGAAGACACACGAAGTGAATTATACAACCCATGATCTGGAATTGGGAGCGGTGGTCTTTGCTCTGAAAATTTGGAGGCATTACCTTTATGGTACGAAGTGCACCATCTTCACGGACCACAAAAGTCTCCAGCATATCTTGAATCAAAAAGAGCTAAATATAAGGCAACGAAGATGGGTTGAATTATTAAACGATTACGAGTGTGAAATCAAGTACCACCCGGGCAAGGCCAACATGGTAGCTAATGCATTGATTCGGAAGGAGTACTCTAATCGTCGTGCAAAAACTCTCTCAATAACCATCCAATCTCACCTAACCACTCAGATCGGGGTAGCCCAGTCAGAGGCCATGAAGACGGAAAACAGAGCAAGCAAAGAATTACGCGGAATGGAGAAGAATCTAGAGGTAAAAGAGGACGGAGTATACTATTTCATGAACCGTATTTGGGTCCCTAAACTCAGAGGATTTAGGGAGGTAGTCATGGATGAAGCTCACAATACGTGATACTCTATCCATCCTGGCTCGGACAAGATGTATTTGGATATTAAACAACACTGTTGATGGCCTAACATGAAGGCAGAAATTGCCACCTATGTCAGTAAATGCCTTACTTGTGCCAAAGTAAAGGTGGAGTACCAGAAGCCCTCGAGGTTATTATAGCAACCGGTAATTCCCGAGTGGAAGTGGGAAGGGATTTCTATGGATTTTGTGACCAAGCTACCCAAGACGTCGGACGGATTAGACACTATATGGGTAATAGTTGACCGACTGACGAAATCCGCCCATTTCCTGCCAATAAAAGAATCATACAAGATGGAGAGACTGACGCGTTTATACATTCGAGAAATCGTGAGACTTCATGGAATACCAGTTTCTATCATCTCAGATAGAGACAGTAGATTCACTTCACGTTTTTGGCAATCACTTCAGAAAGCACTCGGAACCCATCTCGACATGAGCACCGCTTATCACCCACAAACGGACGATCAAAGAGAACGAACCATTCAGACGCTCGAAGACATGCTTCGCGCATGTGTGATAGACTTTGGGAAGTCTTGGGACATCCACTTACCCTTAGTTGAATTTTCTTATAACAACAGTTACCATTCGAGCATCAAAGTCGCTCCTTTCGAAGCACTATATGGACGTAAGTGTAGATCACCGTTGTGTTGGGCTGAGGTGGGTGACACCCAGCTAGCAAAGACACTAGCATCTGACAAGGCGCTAACGGGACCGGAGATCATTCGTGAAACCACGGAAAAGATAGTTCAAATCAGAGCTCGATTACAAGCATCACGCGACCGACAGAAGAGCTACGCCGATAAACGGCGAAAGCCCTTAGAGTTTCAGGTCGGGGATCGAGTGCTGTTAAAAGTCTCACCTTGGAAAGGAGTCATTCGTTTAGGAAAATGGGGAAAACTGAACCCACGATACATTGGACCTTTTAAGATCGTTGCACGAATAGGTCCAGTGGCGTACAAACTGCAGCTACCCGCGGAGCTAAACAGTGTACACCCCGTGTTCCATGTCTCTAATCTAAAGAAGTGCCTATCAGATGAAACACTCGTCATTCCCCTTAACGAGATTGAAATCAACGAGAATCTTCTGGTCGTTGAAGAACCAGTCGACATCATGGACAGGGAGGTGAAGCGTACTAAGCAAAGTCGCATCCCGATCGTGAAAGTACGGTGGAACGCGAAGCGTGGGCCAGAATTCACGTGGGAACGCGAAGACCAAATGAAGCAAAAGTACCCTCATCTATTCTAGCATTCTCAAATCTAGCTTTCAAACAAAATTTCGGGACGAAATTCCCTCTAACGGGGGATGATGTCACAACTAGAAATTTTTGTGCCTTGTAACTACAACACTTAATCCAAATTATGAATCAAAGACATGAGAGCATGTATGATGCATACTCTATAACAACAGAATTTCAATCAAACACCTCATACAAGCATTTCAATGTAGTCATTAAGCAATTGGAAACCCTAGAAGTTCTTGTTTAAGTCCATTATGGACTAGGACTTCCTTATTGGGCCTAATGGACCAATAAGCTTCCAATTCGACTACCTTGGGCTTAGAACTCTTAAATGAGCTCTAATTGGACCCACTCTCATTCATTTTAACATTTTGGTCCATATTGGGCCTAGAATGAAATAAAACACCTTAATGGACCTCATTGGACCATAATTAACCTAATATAACCTGATAAAGCATAAAAATCACATTTTTATTTTTATAGGGCCAAAAATCATTCAACCTAAATATAACATGGGCTTAAGGGCAAAAAGCCCAAAAACCTCCTCTCACCCTCCCCATTCTCGGCCCAAGCCCAAGAGAAAGAGGAGTTGACTATGTAAGTGACACCTCACCATTATTCATGGGACATCCATGCATGAGAACTCAAACATCCATGCACTCACATACTTCCAAGCATAGCCACTCTTTTCTCCTTCTCTCTCTTGCTCTCGGCCGATTTCAAGCACACACACACACACATTTCACTCATTTTTCTCTCAAGAAAACTCCCTCATATCTCCTCCATATTTTCGAGATCTAAGGAGCTTTCAAGAAGATATCTCCACAAATTCTTCATCAAAGGTAAGATAAAGTTTGGATCTATGATCTAGGTTCTTTGTTTTTATCAAAAATCTCCTTCTAATCCATGTAAAAATCATTATCACTCTCTTAGAAACCCTCTAAGTTCGAGATCTCCAAGGAAGGTTGCTAAGGCCAAATTTTCTTCTCATTTTCTTCCAAAAACCGAAACCACACCCAAAGGTAAGCTTCATACCCCCTCTTTTTCGGTTTTTATAAGTTTTGTGGGGGAGAATACAAGCAAAGGTGTAGATATATGAGTATATGTATGCCTTGTATGATTTTTATGCTTATATGTATGATCTTATGTGATTGTTATGTTTATACTAGCCAAAAAGAACCTAAAAATCGAGATCTACAATATGATGAATGAAATAAGTATAACTTATACCATTTCATACTAATCAAGTCTAGAAAAATAACCAAGTTGGTTAATATGAACATTTTTGGACTTAAAACCCATTTTTGGGCTCAAAATGCTAAAAATACAAAACTAAAGGGCCCAAAACGACAATATATGAATTCTGAAGGTTGAGATGAGTCTAAACAGTTTCTAATGTGTATTTTTTGAATATCAACACTTTTGAGGGGTTAAAAATATGAATTTTAAACATAATGGGCCAAAATGGGCTTTTCGGCCCAATAAAGCCCCAAATTGCGAAAATTTTGATTTGGAGGGGCTGAAACTGCACATTTATGTAAAACAGGGGATTTCTAGTGTACCAAGTCCATTTCAAGGGTCAAAAATGCTTTTCAAATTAAAAAGGGACCAAAGATGCAAAAATTTTCCTTTTTGGGCCCAAATTTTAAAAGTTGCGAAAATGGAGGTTTCAACCGAGAAAATTTCATTTTTGAAGGACTTAAGCTGTTTATCAAGTAAATTTGTGCTAAAAATGTCTTTCCAACAAGTTTTGATACTAAGGTGTCAAGAAAAATAGTTTAAGGACTAAAATGGAAATTCTTTTATAGACAAAGGGTTAAAAGTGTAAATTTTATCCAAGAAAGGGCTTAAAAAGATAAACTCTAATTCTTAAAACAACAAATCTCTTAAGATAAAAATACTAGTACTATGTCTACCGGCGAAACGTAATAATAAATACACTTTCAACACCAATATCGTTACTAAACGAATTGATTCGATCTCGAATCAATAACGAATCAAAAATCAATAAACAATGATACTTCAATACACACGCGGGAATTTGCGAGAAGTCAATACACCATCTTTGGGCTCAAAAGTTTCAAATCGTGCTTGTTGGGCCTAGCTAGCCCAATGACATGATCTTTAGGCCCGAAGGGAACGCGCTTACATGTTATTGGGCCTTATATGACCTAGTTTCGTGTAAAAGGACTTTCAATAGCTTTATTGTGCTGTTGGACCCCAAGGGTCCTGTGGTACTGCTAGCAAAGTCAAGAAGTCAAATGTGATTCGGGCCAAGGGCCTTTCGCATTCACGATAGCCTTGAACGACTCGTGGAAACAACGGAGGCTTCGTACCCTCTTTTCTCCTCGGTTGTGGGGCTATGAGAAGTCAGGGTGGTTGGATTAAGTGAGTAGTACGGACGACGCCTAAAGGATCGTTTGTATAGTTGTAAACTAGTCATTTTCATTAATGCGTGATTATAACGACTCACAACCCGTAATTAATCCAATGTCACCTGGAATTATCGAATACAACGTCGTATCGGAATAATACTAACTCAGCTACGTAATTTGATGTATTGGGAAAACATCGGGTTTTCCTGGGAAATTCAACGCTCTTAACTACGTGATATATAGAAAGTTTAACAGTTATTCACATTCATAATAATCAACAAGCATACTTACGGATCTTCATACTTTTTCTTATATACAACATTTCTTTCTAGAAAATATCGGATTTTCTATGGTTTCCAAAACTATACAAATCATTTCTTTTCAAACCTTACTTATGAACTCACCAACATTTCATATGTTGACGTTTTTCCAAAATACTTGTATTCTCAGGTAACAGGTAAATTCGAAGGAAAAATGTACCCAGTGATGTCATGTTGTTTGTTTAATTAGTATCGAACAATTTATGTTTTGGAAATGTAATGTTTTGAAACAATGTACTAAATGTAAACAATACCGGTTGTAATATTTCAATGCATGGTGATGAATGATGTTATGTTTCATGTATATTCATTGTGATGGTATTCAATTGAGTCACAATATCCCTCGGACGTTTCCGCCATCTGGTTCGGGGGTGTGACAGTTTCCTAATTCACACAAGCAAATATGTTTTATAGTTGTGTTTTTATTTGTTTTGTTTTGTTCAGAGTTGGGTTAGTCCTTTTTTGGTTTATAGTTGCATATCAATGTGTGGTTAGATATGCTAGTTCACTATAAACAATGCTCTGATACCAACCTGTCACACCCCCGAACCCGACGGCGGAAACGTCCGAGGGTTCGCGTGACTTTAATTGAATACCATCACAATGAATATACATGAATCATAACATAAACGTCACCATGCATCAATATATTACAAACTGGAATTGTTCACATCAAGTACCTCGTTTTAACATTACACATTCACAACATAAATAGGTTGAGTGTTTTTAACAACATAACATCTAACATTACTTCATAATATTCTTCCGTTTACCTGTTCCCTGAGAATACAAGTTATTTTGGAAAAACGTCAACATATGAAATGTTGGTGAGTTCATAAGAAATGTTGTAATAAATGGTTTGTGAAGTTTTGTAAAAAACCTAGAAAATCCGATATTTTCTAAAAAGACTTTTGTTTATCAAAGTGTGAGATCCATAAGTTGATGCATGAATGATTTAAAAAAAAACATATATATATATATATATATATATATATATATATATATATATATATATATATATATATATATATATATATGAAGGGTATTTTATATCACAGTTATTGAGTTTCGTACGAGTAGTATTGAATTCCCCGGAAACCCGATGTTTTCCGATGTTGAAATGTATTCGTAATTACTGGTTATTGTCTTAATGAATGAGTATTGAATTAATCCATATTGTATATCGTCCTAATTATATCTACTTTGATTTCTCGTAAGCCTTAACAAATGAAGAGAAGAGGAATATTATGTCCTGCTACTATCATAAGTTCCTTAGGCCGTCGTGGATGCGAAAGACACGATGGTCCAACTCGCATTTGATTACTGTGACCTTACTAGCTTTTCTAGCAGGACACTTTGGCCCACTAGCACATAAAGCTATTGAAAGTCCTTTTATAAAATATTGGGTCATTGAAGACCCAATAACATATAAGCGTTATCCCTTTGGGCCCAAAGGGATAACACTTATATGTTATTGGGCCTTCAATGACCCAATATTTTATAAAAGGACTTTCAATAGCTTTATGTGCTAGTGAGCCAAATTGTCCCGCTAGAAAAGCTAGTAAGGTCACAGTAACCAAATGCGAGTTGGACCATCGTGTCTTTCGCATCCACGACAGCCTAAGGATCTTACGATAGTAGCAGGACATAATACCCCCTTCTCTTCATTTTTTAAGGCTTACGAGAAATCAAAGTAGATAAAATTAGGACGATATACAATATGGATTAGTTCAATACTCATTCGTTAAGGCAATACAAAAACAAGTGATTACGAATACATTTCAACATCGGAAAACATCGGGTTTTCCGGGGAATTCAATACTACTCGTACGAAACTCAATAACTATGATATAAAATACCCTTCATATATATATATATATATATATATATATATATATATATATGTGTGTGTGTGTGTGTGTGTGTGTGTGTGTGTGTTTTTAATCATTCATGCATCAACTTATGGATCTCACACTTTGATAAACAAAAGTCTTTTTAGAAAATATCGGATTTTTTGGGTTTTTACAAAACTTCACAAATCATTTTATCACAACATTTCTAATGAACTCACCAACATTTCATATGTTGACGTTTTTCCAAAATAACTTGTATTCTCAGGTAACAGGTAAGTGGAAGAGTATTATGAAGTAATGTTAGATGTTATGTTGTAAAAAACACTCAACCTATTTATGTTATGAATGTGTAATGTTAAAACGATGTACTTGATGTGAACAATTCCAGTTTGTAATATATTGATGCATGGTGACGTTTATGTTATGATTCATGTATATTCATTGTTATGGTATTCAATTAATATCACGTGAGCCCTCGGACGTTTCCGCCATCTGGTTCGGGGGTGTGACACTTGTATTCTCATTTGAATTCTCCCCTGGACAAAATCATCATTATTTAAATTAGAATTGGAATTATAATGTCGACTATCTTTATGAATTTCAACATTTTCAATTACATCATCAACTAATTTCAACAATTCATCTTCTTTGTTATCTTTAGCCTTTTCTTCAGAATAAATTGCCTTTTCTAGCTCATCAAAAAGATTTAAAAAAATCTTCATAAAGAGTCATAAGAGGATACTACTGATAGTTAGAAGACGGAACATTTTCATTAGAGAAAACATTCAAATTTAGTTGAGAATTTTTGACATATTTATCATCAAAAGTAATATAATATCTCTCTTCAATTTTCTTAGATTTCTTGTTAAGAACTTAGAAAGCTGTTGACATCAAGGAGTATCCCAGAAAAATTCATTCATCAGCTTTAACATCAAACGTGTTGCGATGTTCTTTTGAGTTGTTGATAAAGCACCTAGAACCAAAAACATGAAAGAATTTGACGTTAGGTTTTCATTTATTCAAAATTTCGTATGGAATAATAGAAAACCTTAAAATGATAAATGAACGATTTTGAGTAAAACATGCAGCTCTAATCGCTTCAGCCCAAAAATATAAAGGAAGATTGGCAAAATATAACATTGTCCTTACAGCTTCACATAAAGAACAGTTTCTCCTTTCAACTACATCATTCTACTGTAGAGTATACATAGACAAAAAGTTATGACTAATGTCTTTGTTTATCAAGAATTCTTCAAATACTTGATTTTTGAATTCCGATCTGTTATCACTTTTGATCTTCCGAACTGGTTTTTGTAATTGTAACTCTATCTACTTCACAAAATCAATCATCCTTTTGGTAATTTCAGATTTCTGTTTAAGAAAGAAAAGCCATTCAAACCGTGAAAATCATCAACAACAACCAAGATATACTTGTTACCACCAATACTCTCAATTGATGTAGGACCCTATAAATCAATGTGAATTAATTCAAGTGGCTCAACTATTTTAGTATTTATTATTGATGAATGAGTTTTTCTACTTTGTTTTCCTATTTCACAAACTGCACGCATATGCTCTTTTTCAAATTTAAGATGTGGAACTCCTCACACATGATAACCAATCACAATTTTGTTAATATCTTTGAAGTTGAGATGCGAAAGTCTCTTGTGTCATAACCATCTTCCGAAAACACTTTTGTGAGCAAGCAGATTGAAGGTTTTCTGTGAATTCGTTTAAAATTTAGAGGATAAATTTCATAATCACTTTCTCTAGAGCTTTATCAACAATTTCCGATCCGTCCTCATCAATCGATACTTTGAGACCAAAACCTATAACAAGTTGAGAAACAATTATTAAATTGTGTTGTAATCCTTCAACATAAGCTACCTTTCAAATTGTAAAGTCTACATTGGTGATTAATCCATATCCTTTGATTTCACAAGTTGCATTATTTCCAAATATCACTTTTCCACTATCTTTCAAACTTCAATACTCTCTTAACTCCGATTCCCTTCTAGTCATATGACGAGAACAACCACTATCAATGTACCATTCCGAATCGAAATGTTTTTCATAAACTACCTACAAAAATAAGGCAACTTAGGAACCCAAACCCTTTTGGGTCCTGGTGATAACTTTTCTTTTGAGTTTAAGACATGAAAAATCTTATATTTATCAATCCAAAATGATTTCTTAATCACAATATTATTCACTCCTTTTTTCCATTTTGAAAACTTGGGATTTATTATCATAAAGATTAATTTCAGCAACAGAAGTTTTTCTATTAAAATAAAATTTCTTTGTTGTGTCATTTTCTCTAAAACATCTTCTTCTTCTTGTTTCAATTTGGCTTCATATGCTTTTAGATTAGCATCTTGATTCAAAACATTTTTCTTTGAAACTTCAACAAATTTTGACTTTTCACCATTGAGTTTTCCTCTTTTTGAATAATATAAATTTGACGAAAATTTTGATTTTGCTTTTGGATGTGAAGATGAATGGACATTTAGATTAAAAGATCTTGATGAATTAACAACCATTTGATTTGATTTATTAGAAACATGATTAACACTTTTATTATTAACCATAGTTTCCTTTTTCTTCTAAAATTGTTTCCTTGCAATCAAAATTTTCTTATATCTAGCATTCATTGCTCTTTTATTTGCTTTGATTTCTTCAACTAGTTTTTTACTATTTGTTTTTCCTTTTGAATTATTTTTCATAACTTCTTTCTTTGTAACAAAAATTGGTACATCTTTTGTGCCACTTGTTTCACGAACCCCGTGTGAAACATACACCTTATTCAAAGGTTCTTAAACATATTTTTCTTTGACTTTCCATGAAGTCTTTACAGAAAGACCTTTTGTCTCATCACCATTGTCAATTAGTGCAGACCAAAAATGATATTCGCAACTCTTTGCATTATCATTATCAACAATGGATATCAATTCTGATGTATCATTCTTGTCAAGACCCTTTTTCACAAAAACTTGATTAGGAGTTTTCTGAACTTTCGAAAAAATAGTTGTTTTTTCTGTCAAAATTTCAAATCCTTTATTCACAACATGATCTTCAAGTTCAACAAAATCTTCAAAAATCATATTTCTTTTTGGTTCATCAATATTTTCCACAAAAGAAGAACAAGCAATTTCATCTTCAACCGAAATTTCACTCATTTTTCTTTCATCAAAATCAGAAATATTCTCATTAGAATGATATTCTTCCAGTTTCAACCTTTGGCGTAACAAGTTATATTCCTCATTTGAATTTTGTTTGACTTATTATTTGTCCTCTTCAGTTAGAATATTTTTCTTTACCAATTTATTTTCTTTTGATTTAATGAATTCCTCAACTTTTTGAAGACCAATTCTATACGAATCATGTAAAGATTCATCAGTTGATATCGCAGATTCACAATTGTAACAATCTGCATCAGTTTCATCATTCTCTCTTCGCTTTTGAAAGTTTCCCTGCTAAAACCATCAGTAAGTTCAAAATTCTTAATACGAGATCGCTTCAGACATTCACTAAAATTAGAAACTATATCATGTAATTCAGTCAGTTCAAAATCATAAAGAGTAACATGAATATTAAAATATTTAAGAATAAAGTGTACCTTACTGATCACTTTCTCACATTCTCTTATATACTCTCTGACCCTTGTTACTGAAAGACAGACTTCTAATTTTGCACCCTCATCAGTGAAATATTCCTAGCTTTCAGAATCAGTGCTTCCGACCATCAACCACTTTCCACCAACACAACTCTTATCTTCTTTTACAACAAATATTTTGCCATGAGTGGGCCTCCGAAATTCATCATCTTCGGAATCAGTTGACTATACTTCAACTCTTCCATCACTATCATCTTCTTCAACTATCAGTTCCTTTCCAGTACCATTGGGCTTTCACAACTCTTCAAATTTCATATTGTAGTAAGCTTCATCTTTTGTCTTTTCCTTCTTATAATGCATCTTTCTCAGCATACATTCTCTAGCAAAATGATTTTTGCCATGACAGTAGATACAGTCATAACCAGAGTCACCAAGCAGCTTCTTCTCAACTTTCTCTTCTTCTTTCTAAAATTTCTTGTAACCTTCACCTCTTTCCTTTTCCGAAATCAAATTTTGATTTGTAAAGGTTCCATTACTATTGTTTCCTTTGTTAAACTTATTTCCCTTGAATTTCGAGTTGTTTTTCTTAAGAAACATTTTAGGATTGTTGACCATGAGTGCTTTGACTTCGCTTGTGAATTCCTCATCTAGATTGTCAGAATCAGATTCTTCTTGAGTCACCATAGATAATTTGCCTTTAGATCCTTCAGAGTTAGCAATAAAAGCTAATGGACCTGCATTTGGAACACATTTTGATTATTTCAAGACTTCCTTCTCATGAGATTTGAAAATCCTAACCAGTTTAGCAAGTGAATAGTCCTTAAACTGTTAATGAGCTTTGACAGTTGAAACAATGTGTTTCCATTCAGCACTCAATCCATTTAGAAAGTTACATTCTGTTTATTTTTTTTCCTATCTAACTTGTGCTTCATCATTCTACTCAGTAAATGGTTAACACGAGTAACCGTTTATTCAATTGATTCATCTGATATTTATTTAAATGAATCAAATTCAGACAAAAGAATAGTTTGAGTCGAATGAAGTAAATCATCATCACCAAAGTATAACTGTTTCAATATTTTCCAAATATCATAAGCAATATCACAAGAACTTACCAAACGGAATGTATCTGGAGGAAGAGCAAACCTTAAAATTCTGAATGCTTTTAGTTTACACAACAACAATTCTTTTTCTTCAGAAATAATGACCTTTTCTTGTTAAGTCATTGTTTATGTTGTATCAAAGTGGTAGTTTTCAGAATTTAGCTTAGTTCCGATTCTGAAATGGGCATGTCTATTTTCGGAATCGTTAGTCTTTTTTTTTCTATAAATAGTTTGTTGTAATTGTCTTTTTCCAGAGATACTGTCCTAGCATTGATAGAATAGTGATGAACTTGTAAACGAAATATTATAATGCTTAGTGAATGAAGCTCAGTCTCTTTTCAATTATTATCACTCCAAATCTTTGAATCATCTTACAATATAGAATATATCGATCTTATCATATTATAATTAACAACAATTGGTATGAAAGCAGGAGATAGTGTAATGAAATTGCTATTCTTCTGTCGATTAAGGGTTTTTCAGTTTTCTCATATCTATTTTTCTTCTCTTAATCATTTCTACATTCTGCAATCTCTTTGTTGCAAATTGATTGTAGATTTCAGATCTAAATCCTTCATTTTCCTTAGACTCGATTCAAGCTTACACATCCTATTATATATTGAATTTCATTGAGCTTTTGCTAAAATGCCTAAGGATGACCTTCACTCTCTCTCTCTCATTCAATATTCCAAGCAGTATTGATTCAACAACAAGGATTCCTATCCTTTTTCTTGAAGATTACAGAGTTTAGGCTCTTCATTTTGAAGATTATGTGCTGGGAATTAAAACAAATGGATCTAGAATTTGGCACGTAATGACGGTTGAAACATACAAGTATTTTGGTACGAGACAAGGAGTCAAAACTCAAAAAGACTATGATGCAATCATTGCTGAAAATACAGAAATTCCTAATGATGAGAAGGATAAGCTTATGTGTACTTTGTGTTGGGTTTTAGTTCAAAAATAGTTTCATAAACTTGAAAAATATGGTAACGGAAGACTTTAATATCTGAAATAACATAAACAATTTATACCCAACAAGGATCTTCTTGCAATTTAAAGAAAGATTAAAACATCAACCAAAGAACAGGTGAAAAAATAACAACCTTTGTAGTTCTTTGGGTCCTCTTGGAAGGCTTGGAAGTTGATGAAGAATGTGGAACCTTTGAGACACCAACAATGACTCAACTTGATGTAGATCTAGTCCAAAACTCTTAAACCCTTAAGCTTTAAGTTCATAACCAATATGAACATAAAGAGGGATTGAAGATGCAAGTGTTCTTCAAGTTTCATAACCAAAACTAAAGAGAAAGGGGGAGGAAAGAGAGGATTTGGATTTTGCATCAAGGAATGAATGAGCAAATAATCCAAGTGCAAGCTCTCTTATTATATGCATAAAGTGAAGTTATTAACCATTAGTCCTTAGCACTTTAAGAAAACATGTCCCCATTGTCATAAGCATATCTCTCATGCCTTTAAAGCATGATTAGACAAGTCACACACTTCTTCTTTTTATGCATATCTCGAAAATTGCATAAAGAAGAAGAAAGAAAGTCAAACTTTTATAAACTCTTTTATAAAATATAAACCTTGTCTTTTAGGAAAAAGACAAAAATATTCAACTAGTCCAAAAGTTTGTACATGACTTATAAACTATACCATATGATATATATTGAGTTACTTGCTAATGGAATTTATTATTTCCATGATATAAATAATTTTCAATTTAATTATAAGAGTTTTATTGAATATTTACTATAATCAATTTCTAATAAATAATCAATTGTATCAAGTTGTTGTTAGTGTGACCCATTAGTATCATATGTTATTTAGTAATATCACTTTAATATGACTCTTGAGCATACTAGGCCTTTCAATCTCCCACTTGCGCAAGACTCATATTAGAATGATATAGAAAGTTGTGAACGTCTAGCAACATTTCACAGTCCCTAAGACCATATGACTATTTGGGCCATTCTATCAACGCCCAATTCCCAAAAATCTCAAAGCTACAATTGGTGTATAAGGTAATTTTATCAGTTATCCCTTTGCTACAGACATCATGTTGAACATGATATTCGAATCACAATCAATATCATTGGCTGTTCAACTTTTGGTAAGACACCTTAGATTTCTACTCTCAACACATAAGAGGAACACATCCCATCTTGACTACATAAGCCTCTTGCATAGTTCACACCATACCTAAAAATGGCTTTTATAACTGCCTGGTTAAGGAACAACATTTGACCATTATAAAAGCATAGTACTCACTACACCTAAGTCGCACTATGCATCTCAGGTGTTCAGGATACAAAGATAGTACCTTTTAATAAAGTATCATTCACGATAGCAATCCATGAGATGATCTTGATACGGTTCAATTGAATACTAGTTCTCTGATAAGTACCTATGAAACTTGGTTACAACCACTTGCATACTTTCATCTAGTGGAGTCAACCAATCCAATTCATATTAGTCTTATTTCATAATTGCTCCCACAAATATAACCGACTTTGAACCTTTAGAATAATAACATTATTCATGGATTAAACATGTTAATATATAACACAAAAAGTATTAATGTGATGACTATATCCCAATATATCACAACATTATCTAATATTTGTTGTTATAATATTCCAATATCCAAATACTAAATCGAAATGAAAAATCCATTGATAGAATAATAAAGTCTTATAGTTGAAGTGTGATCATTCATACTTAGCTCAAAATAATGACTATTAATGGATCTGTCAAAATTTAATTTGTGTGAATTCTATGAATACTAAAATCTCTATACTTAACTTTACTCTAAGTATAGTTAAATATCTTGGAGAATATGACTGGTGCTCTTTTGTGACATAGAGTCTCTTAGCTTAATTAAGTATACTCTCGAAGTCACAAAGATTTCAATGTGATCCTCGAATGGCAGAAATCAACATAGTTTTTCAATGATTCCATTCATCCAATCATATTTGAATTCAACTTCTAAAGTAGTGTATTCTTATTTTGTATTAGATTATGTCATTATGTTTTGCTTGGACCCCATTCCAACAAAAGTTACCCTTCATTCCATAATGAACTCAAAATCCAATTATAATTCATAATTATTTATATCAGTTTAGAAATTAACATCTTGTGTAGCTCTTTCATAAAGATCCTTTCTAAACTGATTGTCTCAGATACATTCTCTTAGTTCTTCTAAAGTACTCTTAGAATGCTCTTTTAGTCATCCAGTGACTTAGCCATGTATCAACTAGTATCCTATGACATGCTTACAGCATGATCAAATACCATGTCCTATGCATAATATGCAAGGGCGTAGCTACTTTGAAGGTAGGTAGGTCCTAGGACCTACCTAATTTTCTTAATATTAGTAATATTAATATAAAATATATATGAAAAAATTGGTGAACTATCTCATTAGTGTTATAGGACCTACCTTGTAATTTTTGGAAAAAAAACAATATACATCAACCTAAAATTTATATATTATAGTTTAATTAAAATAGTCCACTGCCTCGATCCATTTAAAATTTATTCATTGGGTAATAGATCAATAATAAAAGAAAACTTCACGAAATGTGATCATTGATTGACATCTCCTAACGTTTGACACCTCATAAGGTTCTTACATGTCTGGTCGATAGATCCTTCTGTCCGTCGTCTGGCCACCGGCAACCATTGTCCTTTCACCGGGTGCCACTTCTTCCTGCTTATATTTTATATATTTCAATTTTTGAATGATAGTTTAATATCATATATTAAAACAAGTGTTTTAGAAAGTATCGATAATGATATAATTATTAATATATATTTCAAGATATAAGATCTCTTAGAGTTCAAATGTAAAACTATTATAAATATTGAAGTTATGTTTAATTATTTTAAGGCATACAACCCAACCTGATGCCATTAGTAATTTTTACTCTTTTATTTTTTTAGTTTTATTTACATAAGGAACCACGTAGTTTTTGGTTATAGATTCGCCACTGATAATATGGCGTAAATGATGAATTCATTTGCCAAGAAAATAGAATATAAATCATTTCATGTAGTTCAAGCCTATGAACTATGTACTTTTGAGGCTAGCTCAAATTGATGCCATATGACAATGCCAAGAATTCTCCAAAATAATCTTGTGTCATGATCCCTTTCAAGATATTGCCAATATATGTATAAGGATATAAAACTTTTAACATTCATTTTATCTATCTCTTATAGATTTTACATTCCAAGAATATATCTTATTCTTCCTAAGTCTTTCATTTTAGAAACAACTTCTGAGTCAAGGTGAAAACGACCTTGCTTAGTCAGAATGTGATTTCAAATGATTAAGTATGTCTCATTCATACAAGATTAGAAATATCACTATGCACCCACTAGTTCCTATTAAACACATATGTTCTATTCATTTTGATATTAAAACATACCTTGTGGTCTTACATAAAATGTTGATTGTAGCATTGAGTTGTTTGCTTTATATCTAAAAGTGGATCTCAAGCTCTACACATTTGTTAGGATAACATGGATCAAGAAAACCTCCAGGCTAATCTATGTAGATATCTTCTAGTAGATGTCTATTAAGAAAAACGGTCTTTCTTGAAATCTATTTACTATATCTCATATTAAGAATATGAATTTATAGTAAAAAATATCCTTATTGATCTAATCATAGCTACTTGTTAGAAAGGTCTGATCATAGTCAATTTCATGAGTATGATGAGGACCATAGTGAATGACATGAGTATAAGAAAAAACTTTTATTACAAATATTGCTTTAAATGTGTATGGTTATCCATGTGATTTATTATTTCTAGAAGAATCATTTACTCCTTCTAGACTTGCTATAGGGATAAATTTTAATCAAGCCTATTTTTGATTATCATACATGGATTTCATCTTATGTTCATAATTCTAAGTCATTTATCAGATTCGAGATCTAACATAGCATCTTGTTATTTGATGGATTTTCCAGAAACCATCAATAGAATCTCATCAATGAGAGATTCCACATTTCTCAAGTCATACATGAAGTCTACCATTAATGCAAACAATTTGTGTTTGTTAATAGCTATTATTCAATTTTAACAATCCATGTTAAAACTAGTGCCAACTATTACTACATAAGGTTATGGTTCTTGAGCTGCTTCAAGTTCCATGTACCTCCCACTTGATTTGTCATTAGAAGCTTGCTTTCTACTGACTTAGCTTTCACAAGAATAAAATGACTTATTCTTGGCGGGTTTGCATATGATAATCTAAGCCACATTCAGAGTATTATACAAATATGTACTTAGTAGATTTTGGGTTTAGAAGCTTTAGTCCAATATCGGCTTCAAATACATAAAACATTAAGTAAGATTAGGATGGAGCCTCTCCATACTTCATCTTATAAAGTGTTTAATCTACTTATTAGTTGGTATTGGTATTCAAGATACGATTGATAGTGATTGAAGTATTTTTGCAAAAGATTAAAGGAGGATATTTCTACTGATTAGAAAGTAAATCATACCAAGTAAGAATTAATTCATTCTTTATTATCATTAAGGCCTTAGATAGTTCTTACCGGTTTGTATCTTAACTTTTAAAACCTTCAACAAAGATTTCACAATTATATTTTACCACGTAAAATATAATTAAAACTACTATAGTTGGTAAAGTTGACTTGGTATCTTATGCTTAATCTCAGACGTTCATTAAAAAGGAAGTCATACACCAAAGTGCATAATTCCTTAATTATTTTCTCTACACCTTAGTGAAATTTTCATTAGGAATCCTTTACATATAAATAAGGTTCACATATGTCAAATAAACTATGTTATTTGCCTTCAAAGATCCCTTTCTTGAAGTTGGAATATGTGAACGTCATTTATATGATAAAGATAACAATATCAAAGATAAGTTTGATTTAAAACAAGTTTAAATCAAAAGTGTTTGCATATAGAACTTAATTTATTTATAAAAATGTTGATATTTACTTTACAATTTTATTAAGAGATCTAGTCTCATAAATAGAAGTTAATCATTTCAAAAAATGAATATTATCGTTATGAAAAACGATTAAGTAAAACACTTGAATAAAATAACTGAGACATAAATTTAGGCATGCTAAATTAAAATATATTTTGTTCTAAAACTAATATTGTATTACATTATAAGTAATTTATGTTCTAAGCATAAATAATAAACTAAACTCCTAGAGTGTAGTTCCAACTTGATTGTGCTTAGCTTGGTTACTCTTCAATAAATATTTGCAAGCCATTTAAAAATATTAGATTAACATATAAGTACCAATTACCTAAGTGTTATAAGAAAAGTATGAGTTCTATCTAATAGATACAAGAAGTACTACTCTCTTCCAGACTTTCTTCCCAAATAAGAGGATTAAATCCTATTCCAGTGTCCAGTTTCTTCACAAAAGAGACAAGATACATCTATGTTGGCTTAGTAAATTTCATGGGCATATAGGTGTCTAGTCTATAAAAACATGGGCCTCCTAGATCACTAAGGTGATTCTTTTAGCCTTGTATTATTCAAATGTTTAAACTAGCTTTAAATAAAATTTCATTGTACTTATTGGAATATTCCTTGACCTGTTATATAGTAAGATATATGTTTAAATAATCCAAGACTTCCTAGAAGTCATGAATAACTATTCCTAGCTTGATGCTAGAAGCATCTTAAGCATCACAGTGATGCCTTTACTAGGTGTCATGTTCAGGTTTAATTGCCCAAAGCAAATAGTTTAGGACTAGGACCTTGAAGTGTATACAATTTCATATCTCTTACGAGAGTGTCTCTTAAGACATGAACTCATTCATTGAAGTAGTATCTATTGAATGTTATTCTTTCATTAAGTCATTAAAGAAAAATGACAATACATGATAATGAGAATGGATTACCTAACTACAAATTTTTTAACAAAATTCATTTAGTATTTTCAATATTTAATCTTCAATAATCAATACCCTTTTAGTTTGCAAAAACATTAATTATCAAAATATATGATCCAAGTTGCAAAACAAATTAATGGTTAGGTATCATTTACCCCGTCCATTTGAATTCAACTCGGTAGATATCGATTATCAATTATATATCACTATATAATTCCTAGATTTGTGGGATCACTAATAACAAATTTAATTAGATATGTTTGATCCCATCTATGTCTCACAACCCTCTTGCTTAGGTATCCTTTATCACAAAATATTTCCGATTAAATTGTCCAATTTGAAAAAAACTTGTGTAATCGGCCTATAACTTGGTTATAGAAATCACGAATACACCTCGGCCATCAAAAGATTTAATTGAATATGACTCTTGAGCATACTAGGCCTTTCACTTTGAAGGTAATGAGAATTATTCGATTTGCTCTTCCTTCTGACACATTTCGTCTTGTCAACTCACTAGACACTACAAAGAAAACCTGGGACAAACTGAAGGAATTATACTTTGGTGATGACGACCTAGAACATTCTCTGCAAACGAAACCATTTTAGAGTTTGGATCCTTTGTGCAGAATGTAACACCGTAAAAATTTAAACAATTTTTCACATTTTAAAAACCATATAATTTCATTCACATCCACATTTTAAAACATTGTATCATCATTATCTTAATACAAAACCCCAAGATCAAAACATATGAACTCCAGTGTGCGTGTGTACGAGTCATGCCGACGCCTTCCCACGATCATCGCTGGTACCTGAAACACAACACATAACACTGTAAGCATAATTGCTTAGTGAGTTCCCCAAAATACCACTCTAACACATATTAGCCACTCGAGGATATAACTCTACTGACCCTTTGGTCAATGTATCTCAGTGAAACCTTCTAGTCCCAACTCTCTATGGGCCCTCTGGCCCTAACTCTATGGGCCCATTGGTCCTACTCTGTATACTCTGAATCATGCATATCACATATCACAATAAATCTCAACACATAAATAACATGCAAATGTACTGGCACATAACTCTATGATACACTGTCACATATCTCTGTACCACACTAGGTAAAGTATAGTGAGAAGACTCACCTCAGGTGTCTCGGTAAATCTCTGACTCGGTAGAAATACGATCTAGCCTCCGCCTAATCACATAAAGTAAATATTCTCATAAATATAACTCTCAGGACTAGACTCAGCCCTCTCTTGGCACCCTTAGATGGAAAAAGACCATTTTACCCCTCTTTTAGCTCAAAGGCCACATTGTTGACCAAACCTACAAGTCAACAAAAGTCAATGGTCAAACTTTGACCTGACTCGTCGACTGCACTTGGGCGACTCGGCGAGTCTACATGTGTCCACTAACTCTCTAGTCTCGCTTGGTAGGTCGAGTTCCTCCCCTTGCTCGATGAGTCACACCTGGCATGAATCGTGGGGCCACCCCGACTGAACTCGACGAGTCTTAAGATCAACTCGGCGAGTTCCGCTATGAACTCCAGTCCTCTAATCCCCCTCTGACTCACTGAGTTACTCCCCCAACTCGGCAAGTCCACTCACTGAGTGATTTATGGGAAACCCTAACCCTACTCGCCGAGTCTGCCCTTGGACTGGGCGAGTTCATGCCATGCATAAACTCAAATGGCCTCCTGAGGTCAGATCTGTTCCTTGGATCCATAGATCTGACCTTCCCAAGCCTGATAAACACGTAAAGTTCGAATCTTGACACTCATGGGACGTCTAAGAGGCTTCATTGGTGATTTAGCCCCAAAAGTAACATCCTTAGCTCAACACCTCCATAGCTCAAGATAAAGCAAGCTGAGATAAGCTCTTTAGACCACTATGGGTCTAGATCTGAAGTCTCAAAATGAATAGGGCCATATCCTCGCAATTTTCTTCCAATAAAGGTCATAAAACTCTACATCTATGGATTCCTTCAATAAAATAGATAAAGGGGCGATATAATACCTCAAAGATGAAGTCTCTTGCTTGAAATCCACAGATGCACAACCTCCTTTGTCTCCTCTAAGCTAGAAACACCTCCTTCTTGCAAGAATCAACCACAAAGATCAAGAAATGGCTCCTATCCTCTCACAAACGCTCTAGCTCCTTTAGGGTTTCTCTCTGGAGTTTGGTAGCAGCAAATGACGGCCCTAAGGGCCTTTAAATAGGTCCCAAACCCAGGAAATTAGGGTTTCATTAAACAGCATGGACTCGCCGAGCCCAACCATTGTAACAACCCGAAGTTGTTCATCGCCGAAAACCCATTCTACCCTAATAACTCGTCGGAAATCGAAATGTCCCGTTATCGCTTTTGGGCTTAGTTATCTAAAATTATATATTTATTTTCATTCAATGAGGGTCCAAATCATTTAGGAACTCATGAATTTAGCCCAAAACATTTATTTCATAAGTTTTAGAAATATCCTCGTCGGGTGACGAAACACTCAACCGGGTGCGACCCAAAGCATCGTTTAAGGCCGGTATCGGGTAGAATTCCACCGTGTCCAAGTTTTAGGAACTATATAAACATGTTTAAGCACTCATTTGAAGCTTTTTCCTTCTCTCTCTACTCTCTCTCTAACCTCTCTCCTAAATCCAAAGATTAAGTGTCCAAAACTCAAATTTAAGGCTTCAAATCCTTAAGGTACCTTCCTAGCCTTAATCTATAGCATTTTTAGCTTCCAAATTAGACACTTAATCATGAAATTGGACAATATATGTGAGTTTATGGCCCAGGAGGCTGCCTAGGCCGTAAACACCATTTTGAAGAGTTTTAAGCCCTTAAACTCCTTCCTTAACTCAATTGGACTTTAGATATGGCTAAGGGACTTCGAGATATGGACTTAGAAAACTTAAAACTTTGATTTTGAGGACTTTGAAGGAGTTTACGGCCAAGGCATAAGCTTGGGCCGTAAACTCATGTTAATGGGGTTTTTCATGCCTTTAAACCCTTCCAAATCACCTCTATGACTTAGATATGAATTATAGGGCCTTGGTATAAGCATTTGGACACTTGAAACATAATTTTTGGGGGATTTAGATGATTTTACGGCCAAGGATAGTGCTTGGGCCGTAAACTCCCCAAAACTTGACATAAATCTAATTCTAAGGTGTTAGAAAGCCATCCAACACCACCAAAAGCCTTGGAATAAATCAAGGGACCAACCAAAAATACTTTAAAGGCCTTAAACACATCTTTTGTGGGATTTCTAAGAGTTTACGGCCAAGACCTGTTCTTGGGCCGTAAACTCCAAAATTTTTGGTGTTAGAATGCAAACTAAACACCCCTAAAGCCTTTAGATGAATTTTAGAAGCCATTCTATGCAAGTTTCAGGCCTTGAAACACATTGTAGCTTCATATATTAGAGTTTAAGGCCATAAGGGGGGTCTCATAGGCCGTAAACTCCATAAATCTCTCATATGTCACTTGCAAACTCATTTCTAGGCTTGTGGGAATTTTTAGAATCACATGTGATTGATTTTAACAACTTAAAAACACTAAATCTTGGAGAATTGAAAGTTTACGGCCAAAGAACCCATGCCTAGGCTGCAAACTCCCTTATGTGTTGTAAATGATGTTTTTAAATTAATCCAAGCCTTAAGAAAAATTAATCCAAGCATTTCCAAGTGTCCATATCCAATTATAACCCAAAATTGCACCATAAACCACCCTACCATGAGTTTACGGTCGTAAACTCATGGGGAATGGGTGTTTTGGACCTAACACTCTTGTATAAGTTTACTCATGGGGAGTAAACTCAAGTCCCAAGTCCCTAGTGTCATTTCCCATCCCTAAACGCCACCCGGGTCCCTCCAAACACTCGTATCGGAGTGTTTTCGCGACTAGAAGCAGTTGTCCCTATCCAACAATCAATCTAAGTCCTAATTAGATACAAATGTGTATCTTTACATTATAATTAGGAACCTCGTGTATTTACAAGCCCCAGATCAACTCTTAGCATCCAAATCGTCATACTTCTCGTCCGGTGAGTTCATACCCCTACGCCTTTTTCACTGTTTTTAACTGTTTTCAGGGGGGAATACAAGCAAACCAAAACTGTTTTCAAATCATAACATTTATGTGTTTCAAATAATATCTGGAAATTTTATAAACTCTTTTACTCCTTATGTATTATGTTGAGCATAAGGAATGATTTATCAATTACAACTAAATGGATTTTAGTTAAGAAAATAACCAAACTAATCAAATTATTATGGGAATAATTTGGGGTTCTATGTTTCTCTTTATATCGTGTACTGATATCTGTATTAAGTTATTAGATAAACTATGTCTGATCCAGTTTATCTCCGTATCATTCGAATGTTTTTGCCAGATAGTTTCATTGTATGTATCTATTTTTCAACTGTATCATGTCTTAAAATCTTTGTATGTTGTTATCGTATGAGAATCCAGTGAATAGTTTAATACTAGCTTGTGAGATAGTCACTACCCTTTATGGATGATCAAGTAAATCCTCTCCGGAAGTGTAACCAGAGTCTCCTGGAGGGAGAGCGAAGAGTTTGTGAATAGATCTATTCGAGACTGACAATCCCACACCTTAACTGCTAGCTACAGTTAGGCGGGCACGCCTAGGGTGACAAATTCTGAATATCAATCGACGTCTGACTAACGTCAAGGAGGTCTCGTTGTCGTATCAGTATGGTTACCCGACTCACAATATGTATTAATATAAACTTATTCACAGTTAGGATTTCGTTTAGAATCTATATCTTGTTCGGGATGATAATCCCATGGTCTTGTAATCTATATCTCGTTCGGGATGGTAATCCCATGGTTTTATGTCTATATCTCGTTCGGGATGATAATCCTATGATCTTGTGTCTATATTTCGTTCGGGATGGAAATCCCATGGTTTTGAAACTAAATCTTATACGGGATGATAATCCCATGATTTTATCAATCTATCATATATCTAGTTTCGGGATAATGATTCCATGGTTTATCGAGCTATATTATATCTACTTTCGGGATAGTGATCCCATGGTTTTTATCGAATTATCTTATAACTGGTTCGGGATGTAGTCCCAAGGTTTTCAAAATATTTTCTATTTACAGTTCGTCCAAATTATAGTTTTGTGAATTAAACTATACTATGTGTTATCTAATAAATCTTACAATTAGGAAAATATGGGATTTTCCTGGGGTTAACTTATATCTGTAACAGAACTGTAACGAAAGATAACTTAACTACTTTACATAAGAAAATATGGGATTTTCTTGGATATCAAATCTTTTCAGAAAACTAAAGGAAATCGATACATTTCACAAAACAAAACCGCTTATGAACTCACCAGCTTTATGCTGATTTTCAAACTGCTTGTATTCTCAGGTCCAAATTAGACAGGTACCCGACGATATCTTTTGGTGAAGATGGAGTACTCCGAAGACTCGTCTCTTTTGTTCATATGATATATGTATAACTTTGTACAATTTACTTTTGAACCAAATGTAAACTTTCATATATATGTAATGTAATGGTTGTTTACTGTGATTACTATGTACATTGGATTTGATACACAACATGGAGTCAACCCCGGGAATGTTTCCGCCTTTGGTTTTCGGGGTGTGACAACCATGAACCCGGATAAGAATCTGCGACCTTACTCGGCGAGTCTAAGCACCAACTCGCCGAGTCCCTTCACATCCTCCAAAAATAAAAGAATAGAATAATATACCTAGGAATCCGGATGTTACACAGAAAACAGAAGAGAATGTAGACCAAACTTTCAATCGCTTTAATCACTTGTTGAGCAGAATGCTTAAATACAATCTTCAACGACAAGTTATTGATGAAAAGGTAACATTCATGAATGGTCTCAAATCTGAATGGAAATAGATAGTTTCGACTATTAAGGCTCATGAACAGTTCAAAAACTATTCTTTGGCAAAACTGGTGGGAATTCTGAAATCACATGAAGACGAAGTCACAAAAGAAGCGAAGCTAATATCTGGTGTTGGATAGTTGGTGTTGGTTGTTATAGGTGATAAGAAAAAGAAGTCGGTTGCTGATGATCTCGAATCTGACATTTTTGATGATGATCTCTCTAAGGAAGATAAAGCACTGATGGTGTCTAACCCAAATAAATTATTTAAGATTTTTTCTTGTTTCCGAAACAAGTACAAACAAGGAAATTCTAATTACGAGAAGCCAAGAGGGGAGAACTATAAGAACTTTTGGAATGAAGATGAGAAGAAAGAGAAGAAGTTGTTAGGTGATTCTAGATATGACTGAAACTATTTTCATGATAAGAATCATTTCGTAAAAGAGTGTATGCTACACAAACAAAATGAGAAGAAGGAGAAAGAGAAGGATTAAGCTTACTATACTCAGAAAATCAAAGAACTCCGTAAGAAATCTACAACAACTGCGAAACCAGTGCTGATGGTACAAAAGGATAGTGACGGAGGAAAGGTTGAAGTGTGGTCCACTAATTCAGAAGACGATAAAGTGAGGAAACTTGCTCATGGTGGCTGTCTCATGGTAAAATATGAAAAGCAAGGGTATGTAGGAAAATGTCTGATGGTTCAGAGTTCAAATGGAAAAGGATACGTCATTGATGGTGGAAAAGCTTCAACTAGATGTTTTGCAACGAAGTCAATCAAGGAGCAAGTGAGTGAATTCAATGATTTACGTTATACGATTTCTGATTTTAGTGATAGCTTAAAAAGGACTCGTATTAGTAATTCTAATGTGAATGATAATCTTAAGAGGATAACATTTAAGAATGAGGAGAGACGAATAAGAATATAAGCCTTGGATGTTGAGTTGAATAGATCTAGAGATGATGTTATTTTTCTTAAGAGAGATAGTAGAGTACTTTTAGAACAGCAAAATATTTTCTGTTTAATTACTAAACATTTATACTTCAATATAACTCAACTTCATTTAGATTGCAAAATAGGTAAGGGTATACATAAGATGATTCTCCCTTTTCTTGAACTGAAAGAAGATGAGATTGTTGCTGAATATTATAAATGTGAATCAATTGTGTCTTTAGGAGATGATGTTTTTGATTCTTACAAAGTTGGACTTGAGAAAATTGAAGAATATATTTAGTCCAAAGAGCATAAAAACATTTTGAAAGATATGTTAATCGAAGAAGATAAACACGAAATCAAAATGAGCGCTATGCAGAAATATAACTTACTATGCAAGAAATTGAATTCAAATAAGAACCTTAATTCTGAGACTATTTCTGAATTTGATGAAAGCGAAATGAGTGAAATTTCTATAGAAGACAAAATTGATTGTCCCACTTTTATGAAAAATCTTGATGAACCGAAGAAAAATTTAATTTTTGAAAACTCAATCGAATTTGTTCAACTTGTTGAAAATCATGGTTCGAAAGTTTTGAAAAAAGAAGCAGCAGTTTTTCCAAGAATTCAGAAAAATCCTAATCAAGTTTTTTTAAAAACAAGGACTGGACAAAAATGACACTTCTGAATTAATGTCCATGGTTACTCTTGATAATGCAAAAGGGTGTGATGAGTATTTTTGGTCAAAGTCAATTGACAATGCTAATGAAATGAGAGGTCTCTTAGAAATGACCTCCTGGAAATCAAAAGGAAAATATGTTTTTGAACCAGTGAATTGTGTGAGTAATTTTTATGATAAGGCTGGACCAAGTACTACAAAATAATTTTCAAGTGAATCTTCATTGGAAATGAACGAAATACCTAATAGAAAAGAAAAACTGCGAAAAAGTCCCAAAATTTTGGCCCAGTTTATGATTTAGTCCTAAATTAAATTTCACTTATGGAAGAGGCCATATTACTGGCTATTACACTCATTTTAGCCCTAGGAACCAGTAATCCTTATAATAGCCGGTTACCCCAGCTGGCTCGTCCTTATCACCCTCCACTAACCTCCCCGTCACCCACTCCTCCTCGGTAAAAACCCTTTCTTACCCTCCATCGAAGCAAAACTCTACCAAAATGGCATCTTCAATCTCAGTGGGAAGCAAGAGCAATAACCGATCACGAAGGCAAGCATTAAGGGAAACATGCTTTTGTGAAGACCCCGTTGGTAAGTGGACATCATGGAGGCCAACAAACCCTGACAGGAGGTTCATCGGTTGCCCTAATTTTCGGGTAAGTATCCCTTAATCCTCTTTAATTACATATCAAATCTCTTCCAATTAGGTTTTATTTCCTATATAACAGGATGAGGAAAAAGATTGCAAGTATTTTGCTTGGGTCGATCCCCCATTACCAAACAACTGGTACAGAAACATGTTGATGGATTTTCACAATAATGGCATTCAAGTAGACAGTGAGTTCGTTGAAGAATTTGTGGGAAAAGCTATGGATTTTCACAACAATGGCATTCAAGAGGTTCCTTTACAAGGTGAAGGTGAAAAATGGAAGATTGGATTTTTTTTGTGTTTGTTGGTGATTGTGTGGATTATGTTAAAGTAGTTTTAAGTTGTTGTAAAACTTTTAAATGACAGTTGGATGTAAGTTGTATGTTGTTGAATGAAAAATTGGTTTATGGATACCTACTGTTTGAGCAATGTACAATTGTAAGTGTATGATGTGAGCAAATGAAGGATGTTTTTCAATATAACATAATGACCAAAATGGATGTAACTTATACATCAACAAAACATACCAAAATCAACCATAGTGTTAACAATGCAGCCATATTGTATATTGTTTACAAAAGAAAGGGCATATTAACAAATTTACCAAAAAGGGATTCCTAACATATTTGCCCAAATAGCCCATATAACTGCTTAAATCCTAACCAATCTAATCCAAACTAAGAGGTTTTAATGGGGCCATTCCTATTCCTTTCTTGTCAACCACAGTTTTCTTTAACATGTTTTCAGTGATCCTTTCAGACGGTTTTCTTGTTCTAACCCTGACTTAAGTTCTAACCCTAACTTGAGTATCATCAACTCCCTCTTCATCATCCTCAGCTTCATCTTCATCATTGTCCACCTGTGATTCTTCAACTCCATCTTCATAGTCACTCTCCTCCTTGTTTTCATCATTGTCCTCTTGTGTTTCTGGTACATGTTCACTCACAAAAGGCACATCCTGGCATGGGAAAAAATAAAAGTTAGTTATGTTATTGAAAAATAAAATTCACTCTCAATGTTATAAAATATACCTTTGCAGCTTGTTTGGATTGGTGAAGCAAAGCATCAAATCCTTTAAGTTGTGATTGGGTGATATTAAGACACAAAAGGATCTCTGCTTCACTATATTTTAACTCTCTAAGGTAACTCAAATCATGCAGTATTTGATCCATATCAGCCATATCAAGACCATCACCTTCATTATCAATGTTAACATCTGTTTCCTGTGTTTCTGGTACATGTTCACTGTCAATAGTAGGTGTTGTTTAGGTGACAAATTGACTCTCAACATTAGGTGTTGTTTGGGTGACAAATTGAGTCTCAATCCCAGGTTCTTTTTTCCCAGAACTTTCACCTTCTCCATAAACACTGGTAGACCCTCTTCCACCACTTCTACCCCCTCTTCCACCACCTCTTCTACAACCTCTTCCACCACCTCTCCCAAGTCTAGTGCAATTGGCCTTCCTATTTTCTTCTTAGGCTTTGGTGTTGGTTTGACTGAGGGATTCTCGCAAGACACTTTATTGTGCCCGATTTGCATACAATTCTGGCATTGGACATTACCTTATGTTGATCAGAAATAACACACAAATCCAAGCCTCCTTGTAATTCCAGGTCATCATGTAATAGTTCCAAGAACCATTGCCAGTTGGGCTTGTTCTCAATTTAAACTACTGCCCAAGCAATGGGATACACATGGCTATTTGCATCCCTCCCTATGGCAGTTAGCAGCTCACCTTTACATCGTCCTTTCAAAAAACTCCCATCAAGCCCTATAACTCTTCGACAACCAAATTTCCATCCTTCTTTGATAGCCTTAAAACATGTATACATTCTATGGAAAGTAGTAGTGTTATCAGGGTTTATAGTGACAGATATTTGAATTGTACTCCATGGATTGGACCTCATCAGTTCATGTCCATAATCCCAAACTTTTGCATAATGATCACTCAATTATCCATCTATTAAATAAATTGCCCTACACTTTGCTTTATAACATTTTGACCATGAAACCTTGCAATGGAACCTGCTTTGAATAATAGCTTGCATTTCCTTACATTTTAAATTTGGTTTCCTAATCATCTCCTTCAGAAACTGCCTAGCTATCCATGTGGGATCCATAAGATTAGCACTTCGGAAATTCCTAACATAGGTATGTTGCTCAACCATTTTTTTTATTTGGAATGATCTTTCAGTGCTCATCCATGAGGCCCTTACAACAAAGGGACATTGAAATTTCTCAGGGTCACTTGCACATACAGCCACGAGCCTTACACTATCACATTTCTTGAACCTAATTGGATAACCCTTACTTATAGAGTAATTTGTCAAACAATGCTTTAGTTGGTGTGGTGATTCGTACCTCTCTCCAAGAACTGGCTTCATATTGTTCCATTTCACATTCGAATCATGGGTTGAGTATTGAAACTGCAATTTGTCTTCATCGTCACCTTCACTATCACTCTGCTTCTCCTGCGGTGCTTCATCTTCCGACATTCCCTCAAAATCATTTAGGTTTATCTCAGGTATGGTGCATTCATCAAGTGCTTCGTCTGTGAGAGTATTTAGGAACTCATCTTTGCATCGACTTCTTTGTTTGTGTTTGAAAAACTCATCCAATTCCACGTCAATGGTATCGAAGTCATCTACTTTCTCCATTAACACTACAAAACAAAAATTAATGAAATATTATAAGGGAAACGAGATATTGGAGGACCACGTGGATTTTCTTACCTTTGATTCTTCTTAGGTAACGTTTGGCTTCGATGGAGGGTAAGAAAGGGTTTTTACAGAGGAGGAGTAGATGACGGGGAGGTTAGTGAAGGGTGATAAGGACGAGCCAGCTGGGGTAACTGGCTATTATAAGGATTACCGGTTCCTAGGGCTAAACTGAGTGTAATAGCCGGTAATCTTGCCTTTTTCATAAGTGAAATTTAATTTAGGAATAAATCATAAACTGGGCCAAAATTTTAGGACTTTTTCGCAGATTTCCCAAGGAAATTATTACAAAGAAAATACAAATGAATGCGAGATACAAAAAGAATTTGACTTAAAGAAAACAATTTTGGAAGGAAAATGGAATGAATTCAAATCAGAGTTCTGTCAGTTTACCAAGATCTTTTAATCAAGATAATGATTTATCTCAAATTCAGAAATCAAAGTTACAATTTTCAAAATGGATTGTTAAAACAAAAGATTTTAACGTTGAAAACAAAGTTGTTTCGAATTCAAAAATCACTCTTGAAGAATACAAAGAAAAGTTGAAAAATGAAGAAAATGAGTTTATGGAAAAGATGGATTTAAAACGCAAAGAAACAATTCACAGAAAATTTAATTTTGTTGAAATAAATCTCTGTGATAACAAAATTGAAGTTTACAAAATAGAGAAATGGATAAAAAATACTTTGATCAAAAAGTCATTTTGGGTTGACAAAACAAAGATTTTTCCTGTTCAAACAAAATTCTCAAAAGGACCCAAGTCGGTTTGGGTTCCTAAATTTGTTTAAATTTTGTAGGTTATGTGTGATGAGCAGTATGATTCAGAATGGTATAACAGCTATTCTCGTCACATGACAGGAAGGAAATCTGAATTAAGAGAGCATCGGACTTTGAAAGTTGGAGGAAAAGTGAAATATGGAAATAATGCTACTGGAGAAATAAAGGGATATGGCATGATAACTAATAAGGAATTATCAATTCAAAAGGTAGCTTACATTGCAGGTTTACAACACAATCTTGTTAGCGTTTCTCTACTGCTTGTAGGTACAGGACTCAAGGTATCTTTTGATGAAGAAGGTCCAGAAATCATTCAAAAGGAATCTAAAACTGTTCTTCTCAAGTCAAAAAGGAAAGGCGAAATGTATCCTCACAATCTAAATCCGATTCAAGGGAAACCATATATCTTTTTGCTTGCGAAAGCGTCTTCGGATGATAGTTGGTTGTGGCACAAAAGGCTTTCTCATCTGAACTTCAAGGATATCAACAAGCTCGTAATTGGTGATCTTTTTAGGACTTCCTCTTCTGAAATTTGAAAATGAACACTTATGTGCTACAAGTGAGCTCGGAAAACAAAGTAGAAAGAGTCATTCTTCCACAATGAATACCAAGATCATTGAATCACTTGATTTAGTGCATATTGATCTCTGTGGTCCATCAGCTATTGAAAGTATTTGCGGTAGCAAATACATTTTAGTTATTGCTGATGATTTTTCTCGATTTACTTGGTTATTATTTCTTAAACAGAAATCCGAAGTAACTCAGACGCTAATTCATTTCTTAAAGCAAGTTGAACTACAATTGCGAAAGCCAGTTCGGAACATTCGAAGTGATAACGGTTCAGAATTTAGAAATCATGTATTTGAAGAATTCTTGACAAACAAAGGAATTTATCACAATTTTTATTTGTCTTACACTCCACAACAAAATGGTGTAGTTGAAAGAGGAAATCGTTCACTCTGTGAAGCTGCGAGGACAATGCTCTCATTTGCGAATCTTCCTCTCTATTTCTGGGCCGATGCTATAGCTACTGCTTGTTTTACTCAAAATCTCTCTTACATTACTAAACGTTTTCTAATTACTCCTTATGAAATTTTGAACAATCGAAAGCCTAACGTTAAATTCTTTCATGTGTTTGGATCCAGGTGCTTTTTATTCAATTCCAAAGAACATCGGAACAAATTTGATGTGAAAGCTGATGAAGGAATCTTTTTGGGATACTCATTAACATCAAATGTTTATCGTGTTCTGAACAAGAAATCAAAGAAGATAGAATAAAGTTGTTATTTTACGTTTGATGATGATTACATAAAGAAATATAAAAAGGAAGATTGTCAATCTGAAGAAAATTTTCCATCAACAAATTCTAAGATTATTCCTCTTATGAATCTATATGAGGATTTTCAAAATTTGTTTGATGAACCTGAAAGGGCCATTTCTTCGGAATCAAATGCCAATGATAATCATGAGGATGAATTACTAAAGATTGTTGATGAATTTGTTGAAGAAACAGCAATTCGTAAAGAGCAATATATTTGTAACACCTTGTTTTGAAAAGTATCCGTTATTGGATTTCAGAGCCCGAGGCTAGGGTCGTTTTGGGTCTTTTATGGGTCTTGAAGATTTTATTTGAGAATTTTTGGGCCGAGGTGTGTCGCTAGAAGTGAAGGGCTTCGCGCCACCTTTTCGTGGATATAAAGTTCATCGTAAACGGACTTAGAACGAAGGAGTTATAGCATTTTGAAGTTATTCACATTAATGGTCCCTTAATGGAAAAGTTGGCAAAGAAGGACCATGCATGCAAAGTGGAAGGTGCGTGGGTACGCCCAGCGTAAGCTGGGTTACACCCAACGTACAAGGGAAATGGTCACAGTTGCTTTATAGCGTACGCCCAACGTACAGGATGTACGCCCATCGTACGTCCAGAGTCCAGAAACCCTAAATTTAGGGTGTGCCACTATAAAAGGAACATTATACCCTCAAGATTCAGCCTCCATTTCACCCTAAAGAGCTGCTACGAAACCCTAAACCCTATTGAGTGTTCTTGGAGCTTTTAAAGCCATTTTTAGTGCATTTTAGTGTTCTTGGAGAGGAGTGATCATCTTAGAATCTCATTGATCAAGGAAGAGCTTTTGGATCCAAGTTCTTCAACTCATTTTCAAACCCCAGAAGGTATAAAGCTTCCAACTTTCCTTATAGAAGTTTAGATCTAGGTTTACGGAGCTTTGGACCTTTTTAGGTCCAAAGAATGGACCTTTTTGATGAAACCTAGTGTTTGAGCTTAGGGTTGCCACCCTCAAAGCTAAAAAGGTCCCATAAGCAGTAAAGTCTCCATCTTGAATGTCTTAATGAGTTCATGCATGAGATCTAGCCCTCTCTATGGAAGAAGAATGGCATTTTGGGAGTTTAGGCTTGTTTGGGCCAAGTTAAGTCACAAAGTTAGTGACTTTAGGGATTAAGACATGGAAAAGGAACAGGATATGTAATTGTAGCCTATGGACTAGAGTATTAAGTACTTAATGGGAAGTGACTTAACAGTGGGGAGTATGCCTAGCGTATTCACCAGTCAAGGTTTACGATATCGTGTTTACGGTCATGGTTTGCGGCCAGGAGATAGTGCTGTGGTAGGGAGTACGCCCAACGTACATAGGACTATGCCCAGCATACTCATCAGTCATGGTCTTGTTATGTTTTGGGCCTCGGTTTGGGTCATGTAGTGGACCTTGGGTCTTTGGGCCTTAGTGGGCCATCATAAGTCAGATAATGGGGGTCAAGTTTATGTTTTGGGCTTAGGGTAAGGTCCATTTGACGGATTGGGCCCTATTTAGCAAATTGGGTCATTAGTGGGCCACTAGTGGGCTTGGGAAGCCTACCTAGTATTGGGCCTTCGATATGGACCAAGTTGGACTAGGGGTAGAATGGTCATTTTACCTTAAGAAGGATTATTGTATTGGACTAAGTGATGTTTGGTATTGGTAGTTCGGGAAGCCAAAGGGTCAGCAATTCGGGATTTGCCAGTCAGCAGCCAGAGGAGTATCTGCAGAGTTTAGTAGTGCGAGGTGAGTCTCCTCACTGTGTGAATGGGTCTAAGGCCACAATGTCGGCCCATGTAGTTTATGAGTAGGAAGACTCGGGGGTTAGCCCTAGGTAATGTATGCTAGTATGTGATTCCAGATCAAGGTCTGATGTCGGGCGGGTGCCCGAGGAATGTTTGTATGATAGTTTATACTTGTTGTCTGTGTGATACTCGTATGTGCCTGGTATGGCGGTGAGTGTGGGCGAGGTCCCGTATCTCACCACCATCAGAGTATGGATGGGGCTCTGTATCTCATTAGTATCAAAGCAGGGACGAGGCCCGAGATAGGAGAGAAGTGAGTGTGGGTGGGGCCCATATCTCACTATCCGCAGGAGCATGGACGGGGTTCCATGACTCGTCAGTAACAGGTCAGGGGCAAGGCCCTAGTTAGGCGAGGCCTTAGATCAGGAGTATAGTAGAGTATGTTAGCTCCTTGTTATGTGTTATGTTATAGGTTTGTATGCGTTTAGCGTCGAGGCCCAGAGACAGGTGGGGCCTAAGAGAAACAGATCTGTATACCGAGTGGGGCTCGATGCTAGACGGGGCCTAATGCCAGGCAAGTCCCGATGCAGCTGGCGAGGGCCCAATATGTGGTTATGTATGTGGTAGGTTGAGGAACTCATTAAGCTTCGTGATTACGGTTTTCAGTTTTGGTTTCACGTACTTCCGGTAGCGGAGGGAAGAGTTCAGGGTGATCGCATGGCACACACACCAAAGGAGTTTTAGCCTGGGATGTTTACTATGATAAAATAAAATAATGTTTTAGACATGATACTCTGATGTGATATGTTTTAAATGAATGGTTGGCACTTGTGGTTTTATTATTAAATTAAAAGCGAAATTTTTGGTGATGATTTTTGGGCTATTACAATATTCCGAATGCAGCTGAAATACCAAGTCAATCGGAACCTCATGATGATTCAATCCAAGGGGAGAGTTCAAATCTGAATGATGGTTCAAATGTAAATTTCCACGGGGAGCACCTGGGGAAAAGGGGGCCAGATTAGGTGCAGGCAGTAGAGGGTCCCGTGAAGAAACCCAAGACTTCAGATCAGCGATTGAGGGGCCAGCAGGGTCAGGGTCAGTGCAATATGTGTGGGAAACTGCATGATGGGGTTTGTCATTCTAAGGGTATGGGTTGCTACAAGTGTGGCAGGGTTGGTCATGTCAACAGGGATTGTCCTCGAGGGGGGGGGGGCAGTTCGTTTAGTTTTCACTACAACCAAGTGGGCCATAAGAAGGCCGACCGTCCGATGTTGAGGGGGGCTTGTATCAGTTTGGGTAAGCTTTATCTTTGGTTTAATTCTCTATTATTTTTTGGGTAGTATCATCAAGAATTTTTATATGCCAATTTGCATGCCATGAATCATTAGTGGGTTAGCAAAGGGTCGTATATTGTTGAGTGGGTTTATGTGTGTTCGGTTGATGTTCCAATTCTTTGATGGGATCGATTCAGGGGAATTGTTGGAATGTCTATGGTCGTGATTAATGGGTTTGTTGTCCAATATAGTCAGGGTTTAGTGGTTTTAGCATTTGATTTGGTGGGATCGGCGGTCGTCTGTGTAAGAACTTTTGGGTTCAATCACTACCGTTGCTAAAGAAGGAGTCGTAGCAACGAGATAGTGGTGGCAGTCACATGAGCTTGGTTGGTCACTAGGAGTACCAGAGGAATTCATCTATTGCTAGGGTTTTGGTCTTTGTCACCAGCATAAAGGACTTCAAGATTTGGGTGTTATATCATTGAAAGTGTTTGGGGTTGTCGGATTTGCTAAGATTTCGGGGAGTGTTTATGTGGATTTTGAGAGTTATGTGGACATTGGGATGGTTTAGTGATGGAACACTAGTTTTGGTAAGCGTAGGTTGTCAGCTGTTGGATCACAAGGAGGAAAGATGGATTGGGAATCCATCAAACCTTGTGAGTTGGGAGAACTTTGTCGAATCGAAATAGGGGAGAATCATTTAGATTTCCGGAAGTTGAATCAGGCGTGAAAATAGGATGAGTTTCATATTGGGAAGACGACTCAGGTGGTCGTCTGGATTGAGGATTGTGTTAGTTGGGAGTTCAGGAAACTTCCAACAGTTGTTTAGCGCCCTCTTTGTGATGGATAGAAGGCTTTTGATGGAACCTGGATGGGGTTTCAAGCATGACCCGAGCCTCGGTTTGGGCGCATCGTCTGGTGTGTGGCTGAATCGGGATGAGTATGGATGGATTGATAGATGAGAGGTAAGACCATGGGCAGTAGCTATGGCAAGATAGGAGTGTTGTAAGACTGTAGGGTGGCCCGTAGCATTCACTAGGTTTGCAAATAGTGTAGGAGTGCTATAAGATTGCAGGGTGACCCATAGCATTCACTAGGTTGGCAGTTAGTGTGAGAGTATTGTAAGACTGCGGGGTGACTTGTAGCATTCACCGGTCCTTGTGAAGCGGTGAGTACATGGCGAATCCAGGATTTGTTATGGATTTCTTCGGATGGATTAGACAAGAGTATGTCGGTTTGTAAAATTGTGGGAATGCCATGACATTCATGGAATTAGGAAAGTGGAAGGTCGTTGGAGGCCGGTTGTGATATAATACTATAGTTGGTCATGTAGCATTCACTCTTAGCATGGGATTTGATAGCGCCAGTTGGAGCGGACTGTTATGATCAATTGGGTTAAAAAGATTGTTGGAGCCATAAGTGGAGAGAAAGCTAGGGAAATTATTGCCAGATGAGGCTTTCATTCGGAATTTGTGTGGGGCGAATGTATGTCTATTTGTCTCAGCAACCGAGTGGGATCCAGTGAATCGGTGAGTTGGCAGGTAAGTGTAAGTCCCAATCTATTAGATCCAAATCAGTGATCAATTGAAATGCAAGTTCAAACAGAGTATAGAAGGAGTAGAAGAAGAATTAAGCCAAGCATGCACACATCTATAACACATAAATGTCAGGTACACCTTGGGAAACACACAGTTATGTCACTGTTTAACTGACACAAACACAGGCTATTTATACCACACACAGCAGCACACAAGTGTACAGCCGTACACACGTGTGCGGCCACACACACCCAAAAACATACTACAACCACCAAATACACTCTAACACCCTACCAAGATCTATACATGAGAATTCCTAGCCCAAACCACTAAATTATAGCCTATCAATCTCCCCCTTGGTTTGCGGATAGCATAGACTTGGTCTTCACTCTTTCGGATTCTCGAACAGCTTCAAGTCAAATTTTCCAATGGATCCCATCCAAAGCCTTTCATTAATGATCATGGCGACCATTCCTATGAACTCCTTAGCAGCAGCCTCCATGACCTCCTTTCTGCATATGATTTGGTGACGAGCCAGGGTATGAATGTCTCTTTCTCTGAATCTGAAGAGATCCTTAGCACTAATAAGCCTCAGAACCTCTTCCCTGTTTTTGAACTTGATGGCAGCGGTTGCAGTTTCATCATCATAGGCCCAAAATTCCATGTTATCAAGATATCCCTCATGAAAGTGTTGAGGGATATGAATCTCTTTCAATTGCTCTGTCGCTAGCCACAATATTATCTTCATTGGTTCACCAGTTTCAGGATCAATAATATCTTTATATTTTCTAAACAGGGCTTTTGCAATTTTCATCTTTGGGAAATTTTCCCTGACCTGCCTGTCTAGAAACCGTTTGAAGTTAGTAGCACTAGGATCCTATGATGGATTGTGAAATGGAGCCCTTGAGAGTTCAGCAAGATCAACTTTCGTCCAGGAGTTGAAATCATGGATGTTCTTGTAGTATTCAATAATTCCAGAATTTCTTTTGACAACCCACATATTTACCTCATGTTCAAAGGCCCATAGTTGAATCCCTGAGTGATCACCATACTCATCACCAAACTTTCTCTTTTTAAAATCCGTCACCGTCAATATAGGATCTTTTGCTATGCGATTTTCATTCGAGCTCTTCATAAAAAGTAATCCTTTATTCTTCTTAGTAGTGACGGTCCTTTTTCCGTGTTTGATTGTGGTCCGTGATCTTGCATTGTCAGACTCTTTGTCAAAACGATCTACAACGGTTGTTGTTCTTGGAGGAGGTGGATCAACATGAAAGTCGCTTTCTGTAGGCTGGGCGGGAGCCGTGGGAGGATCTTGAACATCTTGAGGCTGTTGAAATAGTGACTGGAGCTTGTCACCAAAAGCTTCAAACAACTTGTTCTTTAACTCAAAATAACAGGCAGTTAACGATCCAAGATTGGTTTGCAGATCAGTAATATGTTTTGACTTTAAAGCATTTTCTGCTTGAAGCTCAGCGATATAGTTACCGTGTTGATCAAGCATGATGTCCTTTTCAATGTTTTGTTGTTTCAGAATTCCAATTTATTCTTGAAGTTTAGACACCAAAGTCTTATCATCCCCTGAGCGACCTTCCTCGATAGATATTCCTTTTCCACAGGAGGAAGGTTCTAGGCTATGCTGAGTCAAGTGTCTTGCTAGTCTGATATAAGCTTCATCTAGCAAAGTCCTTGTGGGGGAGTATTCTGGAACGGTAGATGATTCACTTGTCTCAAACACGGTGCTTGGACCTTCTTCAGTTGGTAGTGGTGGTGTAGTAACAATTTTCATGGTGACTGTAGTTGAAACTGGTGGTGTTTGGCTTTGAATAGACACTCCCAGCCTCGAATTTTGATGCCTTCTTTTTACAGGAAGCAGATTGGTCTGTGTCTGTGTCGGGTTACTTGAAGATGATATTGATGTAGGAATAGCAGAATCAAGGGGAGGAATCCCCGATGCTGCATCCTGTTGGCATGAAGTTTCTTCCATTGATTTAGATAAAGGAGGCATAGTTTGAAGAGTCTCCTTAGCAGCCCTATTCTCAGTTGCATATTGAGCAACTTCATCGAATTTATCAAAGAACCTGTCAGTGAAATCCAGACTTGTGTCAAAGTCACCTTCTTCTTCAAAATCAAAGTTAAGGGGAAGGTCTACATTGTTGATGCCTGTGAAATCCATATCATGGAGAAAATCACCATTTCCATCATTCTCTCCATTATCTCCCTCTTGATCAAAATTACTCTCAACTTCCCAATTTTATAGTTGGTCATGCTCCTCTACCACAATTGCCATAGGAGAGACACGACCTTCCTCGGTTTCCGTCGGACAAGAAAGGCCATCGGATTCAGACTCATTACTCTCTTCCGCAAATATTCCAAATCTGATCAGTGGATATTTTTCTTCAAAGTTAAGCTTTCCCGATCGGTTCTATTTCATTAATCCAAAAGTACTTGAGCCAACAGACTTAATGTCCAAGGTCTCTCCTCCTCTTTCAATCTCAGGATGCTTGACATTTAGGATCAGTTGAATGAATCTTGGATACATGAGAAACTTGTCCCTTTTGTTTCCTTCAACATTCAAAATCATCTCATGCAAGATAAACTTTGAGAAGTTGAAGTCTACTCCAGAGGCTAAAGCAGCAATTGCACCAGTGTTGACCAAAGGTATTTCATTCGCACCTGATTTTCGACCTGAGATGCAGCTCACGAATGCATGAGCTAGATATTTCCAACAAGGCGGAAATAGCTTCTTGTGAGTGGGTGGAAAACTTCCTTCATAACCCATTTGGTCTAGAACTTCTTGTGTTTGGTCAAGTTCAATTTCCTTTGGAAATTCACGCTTATCACCGATCTGCAGAGCTTCTCGAATGATTTCTTCAGTAACCAACACTTTCTTTCCTTGTATAGAAGCTTCAAGATACTTTGCTCCCTGATTATCCTTCTTCACAGCCGCGTTGTTCCAGAAGTTTTTAATCAATAGTTGGTAAATAACTGGGCATGTGGTGAAAGCAGTCAACAAGCAACATCTTCTTAATCCATTGACTATAAATTGAAATTCTGAGTGAGCCGCTGGAGGATCATCAAGGAAAATGGCCAAGTTGTGAACCTTTGCGAATTCAAGCCCTGACATGCTGAACTAAAAAGAAAAGAAATTTATCAATGATCATCAAGTATATCCCATTAATAAGATATATTAAACATTCATAGGCTTAATCTCAATTTTTAAGGGCAATTAGGAGTGTACAGACGTACACCGAAGTTCAACCGCACACGGAGTGTGCGGCCAAACACGTGTGTGCGGTCCGGCCGTCCTCGTCTTAACATCCCATTTTCCTTCAATTAGCCATTGATTCACAGTCGATTAAGCCTTAGAGCACCATTTTGAGAGTCGATTAGGTGATACCTGCACGGATGAGTGGTTAATTTCAAGAAAGAAAGAGTTTTTGAGATTTTCAGGAGAGAGAGAGAGAGAGATATGCTCGGGTGTGTGGCCATACTTAAGAGGTGGGGAGGAAATGGAGGTTTGACCGCATACACCCTTATATACCTTCCCTTATACCCGGAAATGGGCTAGAATTCAACCCAACACTCCAATAAACTCTCCCTTTATTTTAAAAACAATATATTCAAAGGATTAATTTAAAAAAAATTAAAATAAACAAAAAAATAAAGTAAACTTAAAAATAAATTTAAAAAATTAAAAATAAAATAAAATTAATTTCTAAAACTAGAAAATTAAAAAATGAAATAAAATAAAATAGAAATAAAAATAAAAATAAAAATAAAATAGAAAAACTTGTTTCACCCTAACTAATACCAACAACTGTTTTTGTGATACAGGGATCAAAGTTGTTAGACAACCTTAATCCACTTATCGGCACTTCTACATTCATGTCAATGTCTGGTCGATCGCCAGTATTGTGGTCCACTTAAGCACGAAAAATTTGTGGTAAATTTTGGATAATGCTAATAATCACAAGACACTTTGATCTTATGATCCTAGATAAACTTCCTAAGGACCATTCATCTGACAACGAACAGGGATATTGTTTTCCACCTAAATTGAGCATCGAGATCTACAGACAACCTATAAGTGTTCAATTTTTAGGTGTACTAGAATATATTTCCCGCTTCCTGATATTCCCCAATAATCAAGGACTTCCAGAATACTCCTTACATCGGGTGAGCAAACAATTATTAGGAAAGAATATTGATTTAGAATGCATATGCTATACACCCAGGTCGGATCTCTTCCAATCACGCAGAGGGTGAAACATATGACTGACTGAAGTTTTAGAGGGATTGAGAAGAAGAAAGATGCATATACTGTGTACCAAGTCGGATTGTTAGTCACGTAAAGGAGACAGTATATGGCTAACAGGTAGAAAGAATTGCATAGATAGAAGATGCGGAAAGACAGATTTGCATATGTTACAGTCCACATCGGATCTCTCGATCATGTAGAGGAGACAACATATGACTAACAGACAGAAAGAAAGAAAATAATCTTCTACAGACCTAATTTATTGGAATTTCCCAGTCACCCCATCAATACCGGAATTAAGGCCAGAATCCCCATACCGAGGAAGAATTAAACCACAATTCTAGATACAAGTTCTTTTACTATGACAAGTAGATTCCCATCTATATCTCCTTGCTCAACCTATCCGAGCGTCGTATTATCAGGATAAACGGATCTATCTAGGTCAAGATTTGTCAAGTCTAAATTTCTTAAGTTCATTTAAAAACTTTCGTGACTACCAGCGCATGGAACACAGAGCCTAGACAATTCAGCTTTGGTATGTTATGCAGATTCTGACTGCCTGTTATCACATGATGATATTACTTCCCAAACATCACCTTCAAACAAAACTCTTAGCAACATATTTTTTTGATTTTCTGAATTTTTATTGTTTTTGGATTTTTGAAAATTTTCAATTTTTTGTTTGGATTTTGTTTATTTCTCCCCCTAAATTTGTGCATGGGTGAGAATGAAACTAAAATGCGCAAATTTAAACTAACATTAAACAAAAATTAATCCTCAAAACGTATCATTTTTAAAAGGTTCACCAGCACATCGAATCGAGCTTTGTTAAATGGCTTTGTGAACATATCCGCCACATTATTAGCAGTGGGAACCTGTTCCAGCCGAATGAGCGATCGCTCATAACAATCTCTGATTAAAATAAATTTTGATGTCGATATGCTTGGTTTTTGAGTGCTGGACTGGATTTTTAGCAATCTGAATAGCAACCTCATTATTGCAAAATATAGGTGTTTCTAGATAGTTTAAATCGTAATCCAACAAATGATGTTGGATCCATATAACTTGAGAGCAACAAGCAGAGGCAGCAACGTATTCAGCTTCTGCTGTTAAGGTTGAGAGAGTGTGTTGTTTCTTGCATTGTCACGACATCAGCCGGTCACCAAGGAATTGACACCCTCCTGATGTGGATTTCCTATCAAGCTCACAGCCTCCATAATTATTGTCAGCAAAAGCATATAAATCAAATTCTGGATTTTTCGGATACCAAAGACCCAACTTAGGACTGCCTTTGATATACCGAAAGATTCTTTTGACAGCAATAAGATGTGAAAGTTTAGGATTAGCCTGAGAACGTGCGCATTGACAAACTGCAAACATGATGTTTGGTCGTCTTGCAGTTAGATACATTAACAAACCGATCATTGATCTGTAGTGAGTTTGATCTACAGATTCTCCATCAGTATCTGGAGTCAGCAGTAGTCTCTCAGCCATTGGTGTCAATGCAGGTTTTGCTTCCTGAAACCCAAACTTCTCAAGTATATCCTCCACATATTTGGCTTGATGGAGCAAGATTCCGGTTGACTTCTGTTGGACCTGAAGCCCCAAAAACATGGTCATTTCACCCAACGAACTCATCTAAAACCTCTTTTTCATAACGCCTTCAAACTCTTTGCACATATGTGGACATGTAGATCCGAAGATGATGTCGTCGACATAGATCTATACCAGGATTTGATCCGCACCAGCATGCTTTATGAACAAGGTTTGGTCGATTATGCCTCGCGAGTAGCCATGTTCGAGCAAATGCTTTGTGAGAGTCGCATACCATGCTCTAGGAGCTTGATGCAGTCCATACATAGTCTTGTCTAACTTGTAGATATGGTTGGGAAACTTCGAGTTCACGAACCCAGGGGTTGATAAACATAGATTTCTTCCTTCACCTTGTCGTACAGGAAAGCAGTCTTGACGTCCATCTGATATACTGTGAAGTTCATGTAAGAGGCGTAAGCAAGGAAGATACGGATAGCCTCCAAGCGAGCCACTGGAGCATAGACTTCAGTGTAATCAAGACCCTCGATCTGTCTAAATCCACGAACAACCAACCTAGCCTTATTCCGTACAATTATCCCTGAATCATCCTGCTTATTACGAAAGACCCAACGTGTGTCAAGAGACTTCTTGCCCTTGGGTAACTCAACCAGCATCCAAACCCCAAGCTTTTCAAATTAATTCAGCTCTTCATTCATAGCATCTACCCAGCTGGGCTCATTCAAAGCCATTTCTACATTCTTTGGCTCAATTTGAGAGATAAAGGAAGAATAAAAACATGTATTGACATCTCCACTCTGACTTCTTGTTTTCACACCATCGCCCAGCTGGCCAATGACATTCTCGATCGGATGATTGCGTTGAATACAGGAGGGGATCTCCTGGCTGATATCATGGAGTGAAACGGGAATATTATGAATGTTGATAGCTCCATCATTTGTTGAGGAATCCACTGCAAACGAATCAGTCTCATTAGTTGGATTTGCCACAAACTCATCAGCAATTTATTCAAGAAAGAGTAGTTCCATAAAAGTTTGAGTAAAAGCGGAATCATCTCTGGTCATGAACTCTCTTTCAACAGGAGTAAGAAGTGTAGTATCAACATCTGGAGCAATTTGTAGATTTAAAGATTCTGGAGAAGCAATTGGAACATATGACTCCACCGAAGGATTAATAGAAGAAACCATTGGCGGTATGTAAACAACCTCTTCATCTTCATCTTCAATTACATTCTTCAAGCTAGAAGTAGAACCAGATGGATCATCAGATGACACACAAAAAGATTTGAATAATGATGTGTAATCGAACAACCAATCAGGACCCACTCAAGCATCCGTTTCATTCTCCTCCAACCGGCACACATCAAAGGATTCCACAATTTGCTTTGTCTTCTTGTTGTAGACTCTATATCCAGTGCGAGCAGCATACCCCACGAAATAACAGTCATTAGCTTTGGCATTAAATTTAGGGTTGGACTCCAGGTGAAGAAGGGTGCAACGGCAACCAAATACTCGAAAGTGGCTGACCAATGGCTTGTGTCCATATAAAATTTCATACGGAGTCTTCATCTGGGCTTTGTTGATCAGGACACGATTTTGAACATAGCATGCAGTGTTGATCACCTCAGCCCAAAAGAAGACAGGAAGCTTAGAATCACAGAGCATTGTCCTTGCAGCATCTTGCAGCGTTCGATTTCTTCGCTCAGCAACACCATTTTGTTGGGGTGTGCAAACGGAACTATATTGACGCACAATTCCTTTTTCTACGCAAAAGTGATCAAGAACTGCATTCTTGAATTCTGTTCCATTATCAGTTCATAGCGCCTTTACGCGGTGGTTTGTTTGATTCTCAATCATCACAATAAACTTCTTGATCAGATCAGCAATCCTAACTTTGTTGGATAAGAAGAAGACCTACATAAAACGCGAAAAATCATCTATCACAACTAGACAGTATGAATTTCTGTTGATGCTTAGGACATTGACCGGGCCAAATAAGTCCATGTGCAACAATTGGAGCGCCTGACTGATTGAGTTAACTTGTTTTGTCAAATGCGGTTTTCTGTGATGTTTGCCCTGGGCACATGATGTTGGATTAGTGTCTAAGGCTGTAACTATATTTGGTAAGTACTTGACCCGGTTATGCATGGTCCTTTTAGGTTGGCTTCACCATAGCAACTTGACAGGATGATTTGTTAAGAGAGAAGAGATATTATTGTTAATATATTATGAGAATAATATATTAAAGGAATAATATTGTTATTTAATTAATATAAGTCATATATTAATTAAGAATTAATTTGGTGACTTAAAGAGGTTAATTGAATAAAGGGGCATAAATTGTCAAATGTGTGATAGTTGAGCGCCCCTGCTTAAGCATGTAGAGTTTTGAGTGAAAAAAGTGAGGTACATGTTACAAAAAAAAGAGAGAGAAAATTACAAGAAAAGTTTGAAGAATTTTTGGAGCATCAAAGTCAAATATGAAATTAGAAGATCAAAAATTCCAAAGAAGTGCAAAAAGTTGAAGATACCAAAAATAAAACAACAAAGTTGTGAATTCAAAGAGATCAAAGATCAAACACCAAAGAAATGAAGAATTCCAAAGAGCTCCAAATATGGTATCATAAATTGTAATTATCTAGATAATTTGGGTTGCTCAACCAAAAATACCATGAGGTTAAAAGGTTTTCTGAGGATGGATTCAGAGAGATGCATAAAATGAGCATAGTTCGGGGTGAGTGGGCGAATGTTTATGAAAATTGTGAGTATTTAGAGTATGGGGGTATTTAGGAAAATTTTAGACACAAATGCATGCGTTGCGGTCTTGGCATAATGGCTGGGTTAGATTGGAGTTGTCATATATGGTTCTAATGTGTTAAAATTCAGTTTTGCTTGGGGGCAAGCAAAAGTCAACTGTGGGGTATTTTCATATTTTCATATTTAGCCTCATAATAAGTATAGACTTTTATCATTTATTAGCTAGTTTATTGCATTTCATGGACAAAAGGTACGTAAAAGTGTTTGAACTATATTTTCAGTCCAAAAGTGAAGCTCGGAAGCAAAAGGAAGCGGGAGAAGCGGTTGAGAGCTAGGGAATTGAACAAAGAAGAAAAACACTAAAAACAACACCTACTCGGTGAGTAGGGTCGACTACACGGCGAGTCCGAGCGAATATTCGAGAAGATAAAGACTCGGAGACCCAGAGACTTATCGCATACGGGGATTGAGAGATGGACTCGGCGAGTCGGCACCTGACTCGACGAGTCGTTTCGCATATATAAAGATAACTTCTCAGAACGATGAGGGGGGATTCTGGAACCATTCTGGAGAGGTTAGCTGCGATTGAAGAGCCAGAAAAACCCTAGAGAACGAAGATCCAACCTAGAATTCAATTACGAAGGAGATTTAAGGCAATTTTCATCATTCTACTTAATCTTTTGTTTTCCATTATGGCTAAACACTTAGAATTTGTTTGTTTGCTGTTATTTACCTTAATTATGAGCTAAAACTCTTAAACTTCTGTTTGGGGATACAAAATTGATATTATGGTTTGATTATTGGTAGGATTAATTTAATGATGGTGATTTTTGTTATTTTAGCTTGCTAAAGAACCTTGTGTGTGAATGATAATTAACTTTCTGTTAATAGGAAGGTAATTAAATAGTATGAACATCTTTTGATTATCAACCTCATATGTTTACGTGACCACTTCATCATATGTCTAGGATTAATGAACATGAAACTAGAATTAATAAGAAAGTTAAGTAAATTCATGTGTGAGCTTGTTTGATGACCATCAACCAGAAATTAACTAAAGGACCAAATTATTTAATTATTGCAAGTCTAAATTAACCCGAATAATTAATCTAGTGAATTTAATTAAGTTAGACAACTAATCACTGTTTGAGTTAGTTATTTCACTAAGGGTTAGTGTATTGAACGGGAAGCTAATCATTAGAGTCGGTAGCCAATAAAAGAATTAATCCATTGCACTATTACCATGAAATCAACCATAAGATCAATTGAGTTGAACTAAACAGAAGTTCCTTCCCATTATTGAATCTAGATAGTTCTTTGCTTTCCTAGTTTTTAGATTAAGTGATAGTTAGTAAGTTTCTAGTCTTGTAAAACTAGAGAAAACCCCTACTTATTAATTAATTTAGATAAAATTAGTTTTTAGTTTTAATTTACCGTTCCCTGTGTTCGATATCCTACTTATTTAGCTTTACCACAATTGATAGGTCCACTGCCTTTGTATGTTTATTTTTATTAAAAAAAAGTAGGTTTAAAACTAGTTGAGTTTTACACACATCAGTCGTCTCGGACATGTCAACAAGAAGCGCATAGCCCAACTCCAAAAGGATGGAGTGTTGGAGTCATTCGATCTTAAGGAAGATGACACGTGCGAATCTTGTTTACTTGGAAAGATGACCAAAACACCCTTCACTGGCACTTATGAGAGGGGTGAGGGTTTATTGGATCTCATACATACCGATGTATGTGGGCCGTTTAGGTCCACCACAAAGGATGGAAACCGCTTCTACGTGACTTTCATCGATGATTATAGTAGATATCGGTATATCTACTTAATCAAGCACAAGTCTGAAACGTTTGAAAAGTTCAAAGAGTTCAAGAATGAAGTAGAGAATCAATTGGGCAGGAAAATCAAGATGCTTCGATCCGATCGAGGAGGAGAGTACCTAAGTCTTGAATTCTACGACTATCTCAAGGAATGTGGAATAGTTTCGCAATTGACGCCACCTAGGACACCGCAGTTGAATGGTGTGGCAGAAAGGCATAATCGAACCTTTGATTTTAGCATGATCAATAGATATCAAGGGAATCCTGGTAGAGCGCATTGGATTGCGGTCAAGAACATTCTTAAGTACCTTCGGAGGACCAAGGAATGGTTTCTAGTCCTCGGGGGGAGTGATGACTTGAAGGTGCGAGGGTATAGTGACGCCAGTTTCCAGACCGACAGGGACAACTACCGTTCGCGGTCGGGATGGGTCTTTACCCTTAATGGAGGAGCAGTAACTTGGAAAAGTTCCAAACAGGAAACTGTAGCTGATTCAACGTGCGAATCAGAGTATATTGCAGCAAGCAAAGCATAAAAGGAGGCGATGTGGTTGAAGAACTTCATTGGTGATCTTGGAGTTGTGTCTGCGATAAAGGAGCCTATGGAAATTTTTTGTGATAATGAGGGAGCGGTTTCCTTGACCAAGGAACCCAGGGATCATGGTAGATCTCGGCATATCGACAGAAAATATCACTTTATTAGACATCGAGTAGAAGAAGGACACCTCTTAGTGAACAAGGTATCGTCATAGGATAATCCAGCAGATCCGCTTACGAAGGGACTGAGTAGGGTTAAGCATTTGCAGCATGCTAGGAGCATTGGGCTGAAAGACGATATTAGTTTAGATTAGATAGTTTTGAAACGTGTAATAGATAAATGTAATTGACATTTGATGATTAAATAAAAGAGTATTATTTATAAGTAAAGCTACTGTCTTATGTTGATTGTTTAAACTATTGTTTCACTTTGCATGTTTTGACTTCCTGAATAATTAAGTTATTAAAAATAATCGAATTATTCGAATGGTCCACAATCGTTCATATGTTGGAAGTAGGTATGAATGAAGATTGTTGTGAATTGGTGTCTAGATTGTCTAAATGGTATTAGACATAGCAAAGGTTTGCTGCAACGTTCATGAGTGCTTATGAACAAGTTTTGAGCATTGGAATAAACCCGCGCTTGCTGGAATCACTTTTGGAATGTGACACGAGTGATCGCAAGACGATAATAGCATATGGTCTTAAAACCTAGATATATGGTTTATTATTTACTAATTGGTTGTACATTGATGATGCGAAACCGCATCAGTAAATTGATGTCATAAAACGCATTGTTGTGTATAGTTGGTTAGTCGATAAGTAAATGCATATAAGTCGAAGTTTATCTGTTACTTTTATTCTGAGAGGGTAAAAGCGATATCACGGCCGCTCGATGATTTGATCTGACTTATGTGTCTGGCTCGGTCAGGACTGAATTGATGTGTTCAATTAAGTTCTATGTCGAATGAATCTGAGATCGAGAAACCAAAATGTTGGACAATAAGTTCCACAAGATTGTCAGCATAATATCTAAACAGAGGACTGTACAATCCCTTATCTAAAGGACAAGAGATTGATAAGATCAGATTTGACAGCGTCTTTGAGAGCTATGATTGCTAAATCGGTTTGTGTTTGCATATATAGTTACTAGACTTATCCAAGTGGGAGACTGTTGGATTAGTGTCTAAGGCTGTAACTATATTTGGTAAGTACTTGACCCGGTTATGCATGGTCCTTTTGGGTTGCCTTCACCATAGCAACTTGACAGGATGATTTGTTAAGAGAGAAGATATATTATTGTTAATATATTATGAGAATAATATATTAAAGGAATAATATTGTTATTTAATTAATATAAGTCATATATTAATTAAGAATTAATTTGGTAACTTAAAGAGGTTAATTGAATAAAAGGGCATAAACTGTCAAATGTGTGATAGTTGTGTTTTGGGCTATGTATCCTTATAGGTAGTGGGGTGGACGAAATTTAGGGTTAGGGAACCTTAAATTCGTCCAAGCCTAGAATCTAGAAGGATCTTGGATTGCTTAGGGCCTAAGTTATTCAATTAGGGTTAAAGGTGAAACCCTAGTATCCCATAGTATAAATAGATCCCTAGGGTGAGGGAAATCGGCACTCATGCAAGGCAAGAAACCCTAGGGCCGATTTCTCACCCTCTCCCCTCTCTCTCTCTCAAGATCATCTTCTTGCTAGTTGGTGTTTGTAAGCCGTTAGAGGAGTGACAATTGTGACTCTAAGCTCCAAGAAGAAGAAGTATCAAGCAAGGAATCCAAGGTATTGTTCTAGATCCAATTTCATATGATTTGATTCAATTGTTTACATTAGATCTAGTATTGTAAGTCTTGGATTCGATGCATGTTCAATTAGAGAAACCTAGATCCAAGCATTAGGGTTTGCATGTGCCCATAGGAAAGTTCTTATGGCTCAAACCCATCAGTGGTATCAGAGCCTGGATTGATTTCTATTGAATTGATGCATTGGTTAATTGCTTGTTGCTTGTAAAATTCAATTTTTGGTCTTCTGCATGATGAACTCGGCGAGTTTCACTGTGGACTCGGCGAGTCCATAGTGGTTACTCGGCGAGTTCAAGCGTCAGAAAGAGGGAGTTTCGGGATTTCTTGTTGTTTTACTTGAGGAAACTTGCCTTAACAGTTTTTGGTCATTAAAATCCGATTTTAACCATATATATGAGTATATTCTTGACCAAACAAAAGATAATTACCAATTAGTTGAATAATAATTTCCTTATGTGATAATAATTGATTATTTGAATTGAATTGGTTAATTATTTTGCAAGGAATATTGAATAAGATCAAATTGAGATAATTTAATTGTTGATTTACATTATTTGCTTTTTGATCCTTATGTTTTGAAAAGTTTAAAACTTGTCCTCAAGTTTTGAAATTTAAGTTTTGTGATTAAAAGTTTAATTTGAATAATTTAAATTTCAAACCCTAGAATTTTACAAGTTAAAATTCAACCCTATACTATTATATGATTACAAGCTTAATATATATATATATATATATATATATATATATGTATATATATATATATATATATATATATATATATATATATATATATGAGTTAAAATATGCTAGTCTTACCGTTAGTAGGCCTCATTCACGAAGCCGGTCTATAAGGTGGCAAAGGGTGATTCATTGTTTATCATAGTTTGATGGAGCGTGTGTGGCCTACCGGCACATCGAATAGATGATTGTAACAATGAAGGCACCATGTAGATTTGCATGGTAATTCACACCCGCTTTGTGATCCTCGGTATCCCAGTCACAAACTAGGGGGCATATCGAGATTTAAACATGCCATTGAAAGGTTCAATGAATCTCTAAAATCTAGGAATTCTCAATAAAACTTAAGGTTATGTTTTCATGGTGAAGAATTAGTGAATCGTCATTCACTTACCTCCAAATTATTTGCATGATTGGATTACGACATCCCTTTTCTAATATGTAAATAATTTTGTTGGGTCCTAGCCCTAATTTTTCATTTTGGGTGTTTAATTAGGGATCCAATTCTAATCAAACTTTGTCCTTTCTATTTGTAGATGTCGAACGCAAACAACGCTGCTGCTAACTCATTCACGCTAACGAGTCTTTGCTAAAAGGTGACCTTCGATGGTACGAACTTTAGCGAATGGATAAGATACATTCGCACAATTGCACGCTACGAGGACAAAGAGTATGTCCTCGACAAAAAGCTCGAGAAGGTCAACCCGGAAATCGCTACTCCCGAAGAGATGGCTGTCTTTGAGACACACAAACGTGATGCAACGAAAGTCCATTGCATCATGATAGCCACTATGAACCAAGAATTCCAAAAGTCCTATGAGGACATGTATACGTATGAAATGCATTAAGACTTGATGGAGAGGTATCACCAAAGCGCGAGGCAAGAGCGCTACGAGATCATCACTAACATGATAACCGCTAAGATGGGAAATGGAGAATCATTGACTGTACACGTGCAAAAGATGCAACAATATGTTGATCGTCTTCGCAAGTTAAATGTTAGCTTTGGGGAGGATTTGGCCATCTACATTGTTCTTCATTCCTTGCCTTCATGCTACAACCAATTTAGGATGACCTACCACATGAACAAGGAAGAGGTCACCCTAAGAAAACTCCAAGGACTCCTTAGGACTGCTGAGAGCAACCTTAAGGACAAGTCTGCTGCACCATCTCCAGCACCAACTGCTGCTCCTGTTTTGTCTATAGGGCAGGGAAAGGGCAAGAAGAGGAAAGCTCCGTTAAAGAGCCACCGCAAGGGAAAGTCCCAAGATGGTTCTTCTTCTAGTGGGACCAAGGTTGATCCTGCTAAGCCTAACCCTAACCCGAAGGAGGCAGAGTGCCATCATTGCCACAAGATAGGGCATTGGAAGAGAAGCTGCCCAGAATGTTTGCAAGCCATCAAGGATGGAAAGACTAAGCCATCTTTTTGCAGGTATATACACAATTAAATCTAGTAATTCATATCACACTACTTCTTGGCTTCTTGATACAGGATGTGGTTACCACATTTGTTCTGATTTGTAGGGACTAAGAAGAGATAGAGATGGGGAGCAAGGAAGAATAAATCTAATCATGGGAAACAGAAGATCGTCACCTGTCCCCAAGATTGGAGTATATTCTTTAGTGCTTAGTAATGGATTAGGTCTAGATTTAAATAATTGTTGCTACTCGCCAGATATGGCAAGAAACATCATTTCATTTCATGGTTTGTTTAGACAAGTATTTAGATATTCGTTTAATAATATGAATGGTTCTGTTTATGCTTATCTAAATGGTGTTTTATACTTTGAAGCAATGCCTTGTAATGGAATTTATGAAACTGTTATGGTTGTAGATAACCTAGGAAATGATGTGTTGTGTATAGATTCTTCCAATAGTATGGATAAAGCATCTTTGTGGCATTGTCGTTGATATTTGCATATTTAGCCTCATAATAAGTATAGATTTTTATCATTTATTACCTAATTTATTGCATTTCATGGACAAAAGGTACTTAAAAGTGTTTGAATTATATTTCAGTCCAAAAGTGAAGCTCGGAAGAAAAAGGAAGCGGGAGAAGCGGTTGAGAGCTCGGGAATTGAACAAAGAAGAAAAACACTAAAAAAAACACCTACTCGGCGAGTAGGGTTGACTACTCGGCGAGTCCGAGCGAATATTCGAGAATATAGAGACTCGGAGACCCAGAGACTTATCGCATACGAGGATTGAGAGATGGACTCGGCGAGTCGGCACCTGACTCGACTAGTCGTTTTGCATATATAAAGATTACTTCTCAGAACGATGAGGGGGAATTCTGGAACCATTTTGGAGAGGTTAGCTGCGATTGAAGAGCCAAAAAAACCCCAGAGAATGAAGATACAACCTAGAATTCAATTACGAAGGAGATTTAAGGCAATTTTCATCATTCTACTTAATCTTTTGTTTTCCATTATGGCTAAACACTTAGAATTTGTTTGTTAGCTGTTATTTACCTTAATTATGAGCTAAAACACTTAAACTTCTGTTTGGGGATACAAAATTGATGCTATGGTTTGATTATTGGTAGGATTAATTTAATGTTGGTGATTTTTGTTATTTTAGCTTGCTAAAGAACCTTGTGTGTGAATGATAATTAACTTTCTGTTAATAGGAAGGTAATTAAATAGTATGAACATCTTTTGATTATCAACCTCATATGTTTACGTGACCACTTCATCATATGTCTAGGATTAATGAACATGAAACTAGAATTAATAAGAAAGTTAAGTAAATTCATGCGTGAGCTTGTTTGATGACCATCAACAAGAAATTAACTAAAGGACCAAATTAGTTAATTATTGCAAGTCTAAATTAACCCGAATAATTAATCTAGTGAATTTAATTAAGTTAGACAACTGATCACTGTTTGAGTTAGTTATTTCAGTAAGGGTTAGTGTAGTGAACGCGAAGCTAATCATTAGAGTCGGTAGCCAATAAAAGAATTAATCCATTGCACTATTACCATGAAATCAACCATATGATCAATTGAGTTGAACTAAACAGAGGTTCCTTCCCATTATTGAATCTAGATGGTTCTTTGCTTTCCTAGTTTTTAGATTAAGTGATAGTTAGTAAGTTTCTAGTCTTGTAAAACTAGAGAAAACCCCTACTTATTAATTAATTTAGATAAAATTAGTTTTTAGTTTTAATTTCTCGTTCCCTGTGTTCGATACCCTACTTATTTAGCTTTACCACAATTGATAGGTCCACTGCCTTTGTGTGTTTATTTTTATTAAAAAAAGTAGGTTTAAAACTAGTTGAGTTTTACACACATCAAGTTTTTGGCGCCGTTGCCGGGGAACGGTTCTAAAGTTAACATTAAATTCTATTTTTATCAACCCTTTGTGTAAGATTTATCTTACACAGAGTTAATTCTTAGGTAATTTAGTAATTAATATAAGTTTAATAGAAATCCGTTTTCAAAAGTAATTAATTTTTTTTTTCTGTTTTTGCCTTCAACTCGCCGAGTGCACTCGTGCCGACTCGGCGAGTACGTCGCTGATTCACAGTTTTAATTTGTATTTATTTTTTGTTCTTTTTACGCGTTTTTTGTTTTGTTTACAGTTGTTTCATGAACCGATGATCTGATACACCTCTGGTCCCTCCTCTTGAAGACCCGGAATCCGCACTAAGGAGGAGCAAAGGCAAAACCGTTGGAGAATCCGCTTCTTCAAAGAACTCGCACTCAAGAACCTCAAGTCCATTTTCAGCAAGAAAAGGAGCAGCAGATCAGGAGCATCCAGTGCCTCTGTGACAATCGAAGACCCAATTAAAGAAGACACTGAGTACGAGACCGAGGAAGAAGAAGAACCCACGTACGAGAACGAATCCGATTTTGAAGACGATTTAGCTATCACTATGGCTAATATCGATGAAGTCCCCATAGGGGAATGGAAGAAAAGGATGCACGATGACACTGGCCTGGGACTTGTGCAGCCCGTAATTCCTGCTACCGCTACTTTCGAGCTAAAGGGTCATATTCTTGCTCAACTCAAGGAGATTCCTTTTTATGGGAAAGACCACGAAGACGCCTACAAGCACTCGGACGAAGTGAATGATGTGGCTGACTACTTCAATGTACCAAATGTTCCACGCGAGACCCAGCTTCTTCGCATGCTTCCAGTCACGTTCAAGGGTGTTGCAAAGGATTGGCTAAAGTCACTTCCTCCCGGATCGTCAACACATGGGCCAAGATGAAAGAAGAGTTCATAGAGCACTTTTGCCCGCCCTCCAAAATAGCCAAGCTAAAGAAAGCCATTGCCAACTTCGAGCAACAACCCGGAGAATCTATTTATGAAGCTTGGGAGAGGTACAAAGGTCTTCTTAGAAATTGCCCACACCATGACCTCAATAGCCAACAAGAGGTCTCCATCTTCTATGATGGAGTCAATGTCACTACAAGGCAATTGCTCGATTCACAAGGCCCGCTCATGAAGAAGCCTCCCCCAGTAATCAAGGAGCTAATTAAAGAATTATCTAAGCATTCTAGAGAATACCACAATCCAAGAAATGAAGTAAGTCAGGGGGTAGTGAACTCGGCAAATGATAGCATGGTGGCGGTGATAGCTAAGCTCGATAGTCTATATAGAAGGATGACAAAAATGGATCAAACAATCCATGCTATTCGAGTTGGATGTGAGAATTGTAGAGGGCCCCATCTCACAAAAGATTGTGACTTGGATGAAAATGGAAACGAGAAAGCTCAAGTGTTATACTCAAGCGGCGATCGATACGACGAGAATTGGTGAAAACCGAGGAAGGAATGGCTCCCATACGAAGAATACAAGAAGGCTAAGGAGGAGAAATACATGCAGAAGGAGAGGGAATTTTGTCAAAATGAAGAACCTGTAATGGAAAAGAAAGCCGATTTAGAAGAATTGTTCACTAGATTCATAGCCGTGTCCGAAAAGAGACACAATGATCACGATGTTGCAATACACGAGACTGGAAATATGCTAAGGAATCAGCAGGCATCCATTCTAAACATTGAGAAATAGATGGGACAACTTGCACATCAAGTGAACAAAAGAATACCGGGTCAACTTCCAAGTAACACCGAAAATAATCCAAGAATGGAGAATGTGAGTATTGTGACTTCCAGCTATGAAGAAATTTTCACACACGCAAAGAGGATCTCCAATAGGAAGACAAAAAAGGCAGAAGAGTCGGCTCCATCTAAGCCCGACCAGACTCGTCGAGTCCCTCTAATGGACTCGACAATTCCATGCGTTAATGAAAAAACGGTCATTCCCTTAAAGCCATATAATCCCCCTTTGCCATTCCCAATCAGAGCCATGCCTGGTGAAAAGGTTGAAGCTTATAGAGCTTTTATGGAGCATGTTAGAGCCCTACAAGTCAATGTGTCATTTGTAGAAATGATGCTTCAAACGCCCAAGTATTTTAACTTACTAAAGGGTCTCTTTGCTGCTAGGAAAGATTTAGCTGAAGTCGCGGAAATAATATTCAGTGAGTTACCCGAAAAGAAGGGCGATCCGGGGAGTATCATAATTTCGTGCCAATTTGGAAATGCACTTGTCACTCAAGCGTTGACCGACTCGGGTGCAAGCATCAACCTGATGCCTTTCTTTTTCTTCAAGAAGCTGAATTTACCGGAGCCAAGGCCGATAAACATGAAGATCCATTTGGCTGACAAGACAACAATTCATCCAAGAGGCATTTGTGAGGATCTTCTCATTAAAGTCGACAAGTTCATATTTCCAGTAGACTTTGTGGTGCTTGATATGGAAGAAGACCCCGAAATTCCGATTATTTTGGGGAGGTCATTTTTAAACACCGCATGTGCATTAATTGATGTATGTGACTCTACACTAACGTTGAGGGTAGGAGATGAGTAAGCAATATTTAGAGCTTTACTGGAGATCAAACAAGAAGAGGAAGGAAAAGAAGAGATCTCATTTATCGATTTGGATGATGAGATACTACAAAAAGAACTTGCACTTTTGCAAGAAGAAGATCCAAGCAAGTTTTTGCTACCTTCTGGAGGTAATGGAGATTTTGACAAAGACTTGGAGGAGATAGAAAAGTTGCTGAAAGGATCCAACTCGGAAAACACAGTGGAAATGGTGAAATGCGATCCGACTCGCCGAGTCACTTTCCTAGACTCGACGAGTCCAGTCGAAATTACCAACAACTTGGATGACTTAGATCTGCTTGTTGCTAGTTCTCTGCATGTGTTGGACATGGATGTTTTTCCTCATTCTTTAGAAGAACAAACAACAGAAGGAGAAATGGATACTGAAGTTCAACACGTTCATATAGCATGTTTTGATGCAATTCCGCTTGAAGATGAGGTAAGCACTGAAAAAGAGGAGAAGGCAAGGGATAGGAGAGTTGATACTGATCACCCATTCATTACCAAACCTAGAGCACGAGCTTTCACAAAATATGAAGTAATTAAGTTTGAGGAAAAAAAGGCGTAAGAGAAGGTGCAAAAGAATGGGGTGAAGAAGAAAAAGAGGAGAAGGGAATTTCAAGCAGCTGAGGATGATGTTGTAAGAAAGAAGAGAGAGGAATTAAAAAGGGCTTACAAAAAGAAGATTCACACTTACAAAACGAAGTACAAACCACAAAAGATTAGGCGTGCGTTCCCGATGCTAGAAGATGATGAGACGTAGATGGGAAGGAGTCCAGCTAACGACTCCTTAAAAAGAAGCGCTTGGCGGGAGGCAACCCGTTATTTAGAGTTTGCTTTCTTTTATCTTTTTAGTTTTGTTTGATTTTCGTTTTTAGGATTTTAATTTTCCAAATCGTCGGACATGTCTGCTTGAGTGCGTATGGCCTAAGTGTGGGGGTGGAATAAAATTTTCTTTTCTAAATAAATGGCAAAATTATATAATTTTTGAATTGTTTGCAAGTGACTCGCCGAGTCTGACCATGACTCGCTGAGTCCATTCAGATTTCAGATGAGGATAGAATCACGACCAGACTCGCCGAGTCTGTCTCTGACTTGACGAGTCTGTTTTATTTACAAAAAAAAAAAAATTATTTTACAACCGGTAACTAGGGTTTTTAACCCTAATGAAATCAGTTTTTCCCCCTTCACTCGTCGTGCGCCTCCACTTTTGTTCTCTCTCAAGCATTCATCACCTTCTTCATCTTTTCTTCAAAATTTTCAATTTCCATCACAAAAGGTACTTAATTTCTTCCTAAATTCTGTTAAAGGCATGATTTTTATATGATCTAGGGTAGCAATTTCATAGTAAATTTTTAGGGTTTTGCTTTTACATCAATTATGTTGTTTTGGATGATTATTCTTTCCCTAATACATTTTAGACATGTCCCTGGACAAAACCCTTGAAGAAATTTTGAGATTTCGTGGTTGAATTTTGACAGACTCGTCGACTGACTCGCATAGTTCATGCGACTCGCCGAGTCGTTCATGGACTCGACGAGTCCATTCGGGGACCCAGACGTGATCTATTTTGATGATTTTCTGTGTTTTCTGGGTTTTGTGTTTTTTGTTTTGCAGGGACAATGTTCAACAGAGGTTAAAGTTCCAGTGGACGCCAAGGAGATTTTCCTTGGTTGAATTTTCCTCAAATTGAATCAGCTTCAACCATGACGGGATGGAAGAAGAGGTTAGCTGAAGTCAGAAAGAAAGAGATTTACGTACCCAACAGGATTGATTGGGATTGGTTGCGAAGTGTGCGGTATGAAGAGGAGTTGGCTCCTTATCTTTTAAAGGAGTTTACTTATGAGGGGGAGACGATGGTTTGCGATGGGTGGAGTCGGGTCTTTAGAATTCAAGAACCGGTGTACCGGGAACTTTGCTGGGAATTCTTCTCTACAGTATCTTTCCGTGGAGATGACGATTGCTATCACCCAGCGAGTTTCAGTTTTTACCTTGGGGGCAAGTTTCATCAGTGCTCCGTTGTTGATCTTGCTTTTCGGTTGGGAATCTATGACCGGCCATTGGTCTCGACTGCTATTTTTTGCGCCTTTATGGAACGCTCTCACAAGGTGTTCCCCGATGGTGTTACGAGTACGGGTTGGTGGAACACGATCGCCAACAAGTTGTACATTCCGAAGTCGGCCCAAGAAGGAAGTATTCGGTCTCCCACGCACCGTCTCATTCATCGCCTTATCTCCACCACCATCAACCAACGGAAGGACGGCGACAAGGTTTCTAACCTTGATGTCTTTTATCTATGGAGTATTATCACACCAGACACTTTTGGCAACATTCCGTGGTGGTTGGCTTCCTATTTGGCGGAGGGTGCGGTCAAGAATCGCAAGACCTCAAAAATTAATGGTGGCATGTTCGTCACCCGGCTAGCCAACTTGTTTGGGTTGATGACCCGTGGTGCGTGGAATTTGATGACAGTGATTCCTACCCCTCCATTTAATTCCATTCTTTTTCGGAGGGCTAGGATTATTGAGGACTATGGTGGTGGTCATTATGCTATCCCGCATGATGATCCAGTGGTTGGTCCCGAGGCGCCGGGAAGGAGGGTTCGGTCGAGGCGAGATCGAGACGTGGAGGAGGAACCGCCGGTGATTCCGGTAGACAATGATGAAGTACCAATGGATTGGTACAATGTTGAGATGAGGCGGTTACAAGATCAAATGGCACAGGGTATCAACTTTAGCAATGAATCACATATCCGACTTTTTGACAACTTCCATATTCCGTATATCGATGGTGGTAACTTTCCATACATTCCATATTGGGATGAGGTGATTAATGCAAGGAGGAGTGGCGCTAGTGGAAGTGGAGTTGCGCATGATCATGATGACGAGGAGGAGGATTAGTTTATTTATCCTTTGTTGAACAATTTTTATTTTGTTTTTGTTTTTTTATTTTATTTGGTGTGTTTTGGGATTTGTTAAGACTTTTCTTTTATGCTTGATGTTTGATTGCCCTGATGATTTTCAGATTTTGGGATTTGGGAATGCTTGCATAAAAGGGTCTAGATTTTGAAAAAGAGAGAAAAATAAAGAGTGGAAAAGAGTCAAGAAAGGGCGGAGCTTAGAGTTAAGGTGTCAAGTCCGGTCCTTAGGGACATGAGCGAATGAGTCTAGAATTTGTGAGAAGTTTTGAAGATTTATCAGAAGCTGGAACAAATGCAGAATGCGATTTTTTTCACCCAGCGGTCTACTCGCTGAGTGCACTTAACTAACTCAACGAGTCGCCTTGTATTTTCACACTTTCGAAGCTTTCCGCGACTATACTCGACGAGTCGCGTATATGACTCGACGAGTCACTCATTTTTATACCAAGAGGAGTGTTGATTTGATGCTACTGAGTATACTACTTGACCATATATTCTTTTCTATCGATTCTTGAAGAGTTTACACTATTTTTCCTTCTTATTCGGAGCTGCCCAAACGAGATTTGATGCCCAAGACATGGATGAGTTGTTCCCATGTCTAAAGTCAAATGAAGATGGAGCTGAAAAGAAGAGTTATCAACCTATCGACTGCTACCCCAGGGGAGTTTGTTCCAATTCTCTCTATAGTCTGCATTTTTATGATATGCAATGAGGGCATTGCATAAAATAAGTGTGGGGTAGGGGGTTGGTCACATATTAGTAAATTTAGAATCTTAATTTAGGACTAATTTGAAAAAAATTTGCATATCAAAATTTTACTTAGGAATTAATTTAGGAAATTTTGGTAAAAGCAAATTAGGATTCCATGCTAGAATTGTATTGATAATTGCATGAAAACCCAAATGTTTAGTTGAGCCTATATACGTTTTAGTGCATTTGTGGCTTTCTTATTCTAGTGAAATCATGGGACAAAAACACGAACTTGCTCAGCCCGAGGGATGCAATATGTTTAGCATCGTGTACCAGAAATGTATCCAGGAAAATTATTATCGTTAGCTAAGAAAGGTTGAAGTTGAGCGCCCCTGCTTAAGCATGTAGGGTTTTGAGTGAAAAACGTGGGGTACATGTTACAAAAAAAAGAGAGAAAATTACAAGAAAAGTTTGAAGAATTTTTGGAGCATCAAAGTCAAATATGAAATTAGAAGATCAAAAATTCCAAAGAAGTGCAAAAAGGTGAAGATACCAAAAATGAAACAACAAAGTGGTGAATTCAAAGAGATCAAAGATCAAATGCCAAAGAAATGAAGAATTCCAAAGAGCTCCAAATATGGTATCATCAATTGTAATTATCTAGATTATCTATGCTTGGTTGCTCAACAAAAAATACCTTGAGGTTAAAAGGTTTTCTGAGGATAGATTCGGAGGGATGCATAAAATGAGCATAGTTCGGGGTGAGTGGGCGAATGTTTATGAGGATTGTGAGTATTTAGAGTATGGGGGTATTTAGTAAAATTTTAGACACAAATGCATGTGTTGCGGTCTTGGCATAATGGCTAGGTTAGATTGGAGTTGTGATATATGGTTCTAATGTGTTAAAATTCAGTTTTGCTTGGGGGCAAGCAAAAGTCAAGAGTGGGGTATTTTGATATTTTCATATTTAGCCTCATAATAAGTATAGACTTTTATCATTTATTAGCTAGTTTATTGCATTTCATGGACAAAAGGTACGTAAAAGTGTTTGAATTATATTTTCAGTCCAAAAGTGAAGCTCGGAAGCAAAAGGAAGCGGGAGAAGCAGTTGAGAGCTAGGGAATTGAACAAAGAAGAAAAACACTAAAAACAACACCTACTCGGCGAGTAGCGTCGACTACTCGGCGAGTCCGAGAGAATATTCAAGAAGATAAAGACTTGGAGACCCAGAGACTTATCGCATATGGGGATTGAGAGATGGACTCGGCGAGTCGGCACCTGACTTGACGAGTCGTTTCGCATATATAAAGATAACTTCTCAGAACGATGAGGGGGAATTCTGGAACCATTATGGAGAGGTTAGTTGCGATTGAAGAGCCAGAAAAACCCTAGAGAACGAAGATCCAACCTAGAATTCAATTACGAAGGAGATTTAAGGCAATTTTCATCATTCAACTTAATCTTTTGTTTTCCATTATGGCTAAACACTTAGAATTTGTTTGTTTGCTGTTATTTACCTTAATTATGAGCTAAAACTCTTAAACTTCTGTTTGGGGATACAAAATTGACACTATGGTTTGATTATTGGTAGGATTAATTTAATGTTGGTGATTTTTGTTATTTTAGCTTGCTAAAGAACCTTGTGTGTGAATGATAATTAACTTTCTGTTAATAGGAAGGTAATTAAATAGTATGAACATCTTTTGATTATCAACCTCATATGTTTACGTGACCACTTCATCATATGTCTAGGATTAATGAACATGAAACTAGAATTAATAAGAAAGTTAAGTAAATTCATGTGTGAGCTTGTTTGATGACCATCAACAAGAAATTAACTAAAGGACCAAATTATTTAATTATTGCAAGTCTAAATTAACCCGAATAATTAATCTAGTGAATTTAATTAAGTTAGACAACTAATCACTGTTTGAGTTAGTTATTTCACTAAGGGTTAATGTAGTGAACGCGAAGCTAATCATTAGAGTCGGTAGCCAATAAAAGAATTAATCCATTGCACTATTACCATGAAATCAACCATAAGATCAATTGAGTTGAACTAAACAGAAGTTCCTTCCCATTATTGAATCTAGATAGTTCTTTGCTTTCCTAGTTTTTAGATTAAGTGATAGTTAGTAAGTTTCTAGTCTTGTAAAACTAGAGAAAACCCCTACTTATTAATTAATTTAGATAAATTAGTTTTTAGTTTTAATTTACCGTTCCCTGTGTTCGATATCCTACTTATTTAGCTTTACCACAATTGATAGGTCCACTGCCTTTGTGTGTTTATTTTTATTAAAAAAAAGTAGGTTTAAAACTAGTTGAGTTTTACACACATAAGTCGTCTCGGACATGTCAACAAGAAGCGCATAGCCCAACTCCAAAAGGATGGAGTGTTGGAGTCATTCGATCTTAGGGAAGATGACACGTGCGAATCTTGTTTACTTGGAAAGATGACCAAAACACCCTTCACTGGCACTTATGAGAGGGGTGAGGGTTTATTGGATCTCATACATACCGATGTATGTGGGCCCTTTAGGTCCACCACAAAGGATGGAAACCGCTTCTACGTGACTTTCACCGATGATTATAGTAGATATGGGTATATCTACTTAATCAAGCACAAGTCTGAAACGTTTGAAAAAGTTCAAAGAGTTCAAGAATGAAGTAGAGAATCAATTGGGCAGGAAAATCAAGATGCTTCGATCCGATCGAGGAGGAGAGTACCTAAGTCTTGAATTCTACGACTATCTCAAGGAATGTGGAATAGTTTCGCAATTGACGCCACCTAGGACACCGCAGTTGAATGGTGTGGCAGAAAGGCATAATCGAACCTTTGATTTGAGCATGATCAATAGATATCAAGGGAATCCTGGTAGAGCGCATTGGATTGTGGTCAAGAACATCCTTAAGTACCTTCGGAGGACCAAGGAATGGTTTCTAGTCCTCGGGGGGGAGTGATGACTTGAAGGTGCGAGGGTATAGTGACGCCAGTTTCCAGACCGACAGGGACAACTACCGTTCGCGGTCGGGATGGGTCTTTACCCTTAATGGAGGAGTAGTAACTTGGAAAAGTTGCAAACAGGAAACTGTAGCTGATTCAACGTGCGAATCAGAGTATATTGCAGCAAGCGAAGCATAAAAGGAGGCGATGTGGTTGAAGAACTTCATTGGTGATCTTGGAGTTGTGCCTGCGATAAAGGAGCCTATGGAAATTTTCTGTGATAATGAAGGAGCGGTTTCCTTGACCAAGGAACCCAGGGATCATGGTAGATCTCGGCATATCGACAGAAAATATCACTTTATTAGACATCGAGTAGAAGAAGGACACCTCTTAGTGAACAAGGTATCGTCATAGGATAATCCAGCAGATCCGCTTACGAAGGGACTGAGTAGGGTTAAGCATTTGCAGCATGCTAGGAGCATTGGGCTGAAAGACGATATTAGTTTAGATTAGATAGTTTTGAAACGTGTAATAGATAAATGTAATTGACATTTGATGATTAAATAAAAGAGTATTATTTATAAGTAAAGCTACTGTCTTATGTTGATTGTTTAAACTATTGTTTCACTTTGCATGTTTTGACTTCCTGAATAATTAAGTTATTAAAAATAATCGAATTATTCGAATGGTCCACAATCGTTCATATGTTGGAAGTAGGTATGAATGAAGATTGTTGTGAATTGGTGTCTAGATTGTCTAAATGGTATTAGACATAGCAAAGGTTTGCTGCAACGTTCATGAGTGCTTATGAACAAGTTTTGAGCATTGGAATAAACCCGCGCTTGCTGGAATCACTTTTGGAATGTGACACGAGTGATCGCAAGACGATAATAGCATATGGTCTTAAAACCTAGATATATGGTTTATTATTTACTAATTGGTTGTACATTGATGATGTGAAACTGCATCAGTAAATTGATGTCATAAAATGCATTGTTGTGTATAGTTGGTTAGTCGATAACTAAATGCATATAAGTCGAAGTTTATCTGTTACTTTTATTCTGAGAGGGTAAAAGCGATATCACGGCCGCTCGATGATTTGATTTGACTTATGTGTCGGGCCCGGTCAGGACTGAATTGATGTGTTCAATTAAGTTCTATGTAGAATGAATCTGAGATCGAGAAACCAAAATGCTGGACAATAAGTTCCATAAGATTGTCAGCATAATATCTAAACAGAGGACTGTACAATCCCTTATCTAAAGGACAAGAGACTGATAAGATCAGATTTGACAGCGTCTTTGAGAGCTATGATTGCTAAATCGGTTTGTGTTTGCATATATAGTTACTAGACTTATCCAAGTGGGAGACTGTTGGATTAGTGTCTAAGGCTGTAACTATATTTGGTAAGTACTTGACCCGGTTATGCATGGTCCTTTTGGGTTGCCTTCACCATAGCAACTTGACAGGATGATTTGTTAAGAGAGAAGATATATTATTGTTAATATATTATGAGAATAATATATTAAAGGAATAATATTGTTATTTAATTAATATAAGTCATATATTAATTAAGAATTAATTTGGTAACTTAAAGTGGTTAATTGAATAAAAGGGCATAAACTGTCAAATGTGTGATAGTTGTGTTTTGGGCTATGTATCCTTATAGGTAGTGGGGTGGACGAAATTTAGGGTTAGGGAACCTTAAATTTGTCCAAGCCTAGAATCTAGAATGATCTTGGATTGCTTAGGGCCTAAGTTATTCAATTAGGGTTAAAGGTGAAACCCTAGTATCCCATAGTATAAATAGATCCCTAGGGTGAGGGAAATCGACACTCATGCAAGGCAAGAAACCCTAGGGCCGATTTCTCACCCTCTCCCCTCTCTCTCAAGATCATCTTCTTGCTAGTTGGTGTTTGTAAGCCGTTAGAGGAGTGACAATTGTGACTCTAAGCTCCAAGAAGAAGAAGTATCAAGCAAGGAATCCAAGGTATTGTTCTAGATCCAATTTCATATGATTTGATTCAATTGTTTACATTAGATCTAGTATTGTAAGTCTTGGATTTAATGCATGTTCAATTAGAGAAACCTAGATCCAAGCATTAGGGTTTGCATGTGCCCTTAAGAAAGTTCTTATGGCTCAAACCCATCACATGACACACATTTTTCAAAAGTTATGAAGTCTCTGACTGGAAGACCACATACCATTTTGTTTTTCGTAAGACGATTCAGGTTCTTTGCATTGGCATGCCCGAGTCTTCGATGCCACAGCATAGCATTTTGTTCGGAGACCTTTGAAAAGAGGCAAGTGACTTGATCAGGTATGTTGCTATTCATTTCAATTATGTAGGCATTTCCACCCCGCTTTGATTTTACAAGAATCCATTCTTCCGGGATGACAATGCCAGGATTTAAGATCAGACATTCCTTATCAGTGAAGTGGGTTGAATAACGTTTGTCACAAATCTGGGATACACTTAATAAGTCATGCTTTAACTCGGGAGCATAGTTAACGTTCTCGAAACTTAGAACTCCATAAGACACGGTTCCTTTCTGAGTGATCTTACCACCTTCTTCACCCGCAAAAGAAACAAACCCTCCATTAAAATTTTGAATGTTGTTCAATTGGGAGATGTCTCCTGTCATATACCGGGAACAGCCGTTGTCGACATACCAAGGTCTGATGACATTCCTCCGCATCTCTCCCTGCAAAATGAACGGTATTATTGAGATTTAGGGACCTAGATCATTGCTATCCTGGGTTTATCCGTAACAATCATAGATTTATCCTTTGAGACTTTTGGTTTTGAATTTTCATTTAAAACATTTTTAGAGGTTGATGATGATTGGCTGGAAACAGATTTGGGCACCCATTGGAATTTAGGTTTTTGTAAAAGCACAAGTGATTTTGAAATATTTTTCTTTTCATTTTGTTCTAAGCATTTGTAGTTTTGACCATTACTAGTTGATCATCCAGATTCTTCTTTTGTCGAAACCGATCTCGGCTTAGCTTTGTTCGACTTCGGCAAAATATTTGTGATTTTATATTTAAAAACCTGTATGTATGGTTGAAAAACTACCCTTTTGTGTTATTATTTGTCTTCCATTCATCATCTCGGGGACGAAATCTCGTGGACTTTCTAGTTCAAGACCTTCCACGAGATTCGTTCTCTCCTCTTGGGGACAATAAATGCACAAACGCTCGATTTAAACAATTTCGAGCAATATGTCCTGCAGTACCACAATTAAAGTATATTTGCTTATTAGTACAAAACTTGATACCACTCTTATCAGATTTCAGGCTTTTATTATCTTTTCTAACATTTCCACCTTTGCAAGTGCAAGTACAAGATTGTGTGGCAAATGTAGAAGATGTAGATGCACTCGAATCAGATTTTGCAAATTTTCCAAGAACAACATCACAATTTTCAAAAACATTAGTCTGAGACAACACAACATCACACACAAAATCATCAATTTTAGAATTTAACACAGACTCATCACACATTTGAACACTAAACTTAGACACCTAATTATTTGACTCAAACTTCTCAGCCTCTTGCTCCCCGTGGATTACTGACATATCTACACTTGAAGTAGAAATGTTAGTATCCAAAATTCTATCATTACGCCCTGTTGCTTGTTCAGTGGCTGACTTCCCATAGACCATATACGGTTCTCTGTCAATCTCTTCTTGAGTCAGAGGAATAGCAGTGTGATTGTGATTAAATGGAGGGACACTCTCATATCCTATTCCTACTTGTTTTTGGTCCTTCCACTGCATTTGTTCCTCGATTATTTTTGCAACCCTTTCGCTTGACACATCAAATTTTTTAAAATTAAAATCAACATTTTCAAAACGAATTTTTAATGTGTCAAGTTCAGTGGTTACAGTAGCAAGTTTTCTTTTAATATGATCATAATTTCCACACTTGTTGTAATCTTCTTGCAATTTCTTGAAGTCTTTTATTTTATTCTCTAATTGAGTTTTCAGAGGTTTCTGATTTTTACTAAGAGTATAGCCTTCATACTTAAGGTCCTCATTCTCTCTCTTAATTATCTCAATTTGGTCACGTAAAAATTGAACATTTTTAATACAAGATTGAGAGCAACCTATTTCACTGACCCCTGGTTTAGCAGACTCGGGTGTGGACTGAACCATAAATGCGAATTGAAGATTCATCATTTCCGCCTCAGGATTCGTTTCAGCTTCCTTTTCTGCACCATCATTGATCTGGGCAAAATGAGCATTTTCAGATCCTAAAATGTTCAGGGCTTGAATTTGTAACAACCCAAAGTTGTTCATTTCCGAAAACCCCGTTCTACCCGTAAAACTCGCCGAATACCAATTCGTTCCAATTTCGTTTTTGGGTTAAATTAATTAAACTTATATGTTTATTTGATGCTAATGAGTGTCCAAACCCCTTATGAACTTATGAAATTAGCCCAAAATAGTTATTTCAAAAATTTTAGAAACGTTCCCGCCGAGTTACGGAAACTTAATCGGGTGCGACCAAAAGCCTCGTTTAGTACCGGTATCGGGTAGAATTCCTCAGTGTCCAAGTTTTAGGACCTATTAAAACATGTTCAAGCTATCATTTGAAGCTTTTTCTCTCTCTCTCTCACTACTCTCCCTCTAACCTCTCTCCTAAATCCAAGTTTAAGGGTCCAAATCATCAATTTAAGGCTTCAAATCTTTGAGGTAACTTCCCTAACTTGCTATACAACCCCTCTAGCCTTCAAATTCGAGTTTAAACCATGGATTAGGACCATTATCATGGGTTTACGGCCCTAGAACTATCCTAGGCCGTAAACTCATTTAAAGGGGGTTTTTGAGCAACAAAACCCTTCCAAACCACAACTAGACTTTAGATATGGCTAAATGACTTCATGGAATGGACTTAGAACACTTTAGACATGGATTTTGAGGGATTTGAATGAGTTTGCGGCCAAGGCACATGCTTGGGCCGTAAACCCCTCAAACATGAGTGTAAACTCATTTCCAACATGTTAGAAAGTCATATACCTTCACCAAAAGCCTTGGAATAAATCATAGAACCAACTAAAAATAGATTAGGGGCCTTAAACATATATTTTGAGGGACAAATGAGAGTTTACGGCCAAGTCTTATGCTTGGGCCGTAAACTCCATAACATGGGGAGTAAACTCAATGTAAAGTGTTAATATGCCACTTTAACACACCTAAAGCCTTGGGATAAATTCTAGAAGTGTTTACAAACAAGTATTGGACCTTAAAACATATTATTTTCCCCATCTAAGGATTTCACAGCCATGAGGGTGTTCATGGGCCGTAAATTCCAAAATCTAGGCCAAAAGTCCCTTAAAAATCTATACAAGGCTAGGAAAAATTATTGGAATCACATGTGATTAGTTTTGGGAAATTAAATCACTCATTCAAGGGGGTATAGGAGTTTATGGCCGTAAGCTCCATGCTAGGGCCGTAAACTCCCTTAAGTGGTGTTATTTGATGAATTTAATTAATTCCAAGCCTTAAATCAAACCCTAGAAATTCCCTCTTATTTGTTTCAAGCCATTTTGCACCATAAACCACCCCACCATGAGTTTACGGCCGTAAACTCATGGGGAATGGGTGTTATAGGCCGAAAACTCTTGTATGAGTTTACTCTTGAAGAGCAAACTCCATTTCCCGGTCATTCAAGTCCTTAAACGCCACCCGGGTCCCTCCAAACACTTGCAATGGGGTGTTTTCGCGACTAAAAGTGTTTGTCCCTAACAAATAAATAACCTAAGTCCTAATTAGATACAAATGTGTATCTTTTCATTATACATAAGAACCTCGTGCGTTTGCAAGCCCCGAACCCACGTTTAGCATCCGAAATCGTCACGTTTCTCGTTCGGTGAGTTCATACCCCTACGCTTTTTCCGTGTTTTTCAATGTTTTCAGGGGGGGATACAAGCAACCTATAATTGTTTTCAAAACATAACATTGATATGTTTCAAATAATATCTGGCAATTTATAAATACCTTTACCCCTTATGTATTATGTTGAGCATAAGGGATGATTTATCAACCACAACTAAATGAATTTTAGTTAAGGAATAACCAAACTAATCAAATTATTATGGGAATAATTTGGGGTTCTTTAGTTCTCGTTTTATCATGTACTGATATGTATATAAAGTTATTAGATAAACTATGTCTGATTCAGTTTATCTCCGTATCATTTGAATGTATTGCCAGATAGTTTCATTGTATGTATTTGTATTCACTGTATTATGCTTCAAAATCTTTTGTATGTTTGATATCGTATGAGAACCCTCTGAATAGTTTAGTACTAGCTTGTGAGTTCATCACTACCCTTTTTGGATGATCAGTAAATCCTCCCCGGAAGTGTAACCAGAGTCTCCTGGAGGGAGAGCGAGGAATTTGTGAATAGATCTATTCGAGACTGACAATCTCACACCTTAACTGCTAGCTACAGTTAGGCGGGAACGCCTGGGGTGACAAATTATGGATATCGTCCGATGTCTGACAAGCGTCAAGGAGGTCTCGTTGTCGTATCAGCATGGTTACCTGACTCACAATACGTATTAATATAAGTTTATTCACGACTTTGGTTTTGGATTTGATTTTATATCAATCTTCTATCTTTAGATCTTATATCTAGTACGGGATGGTAATCCCATGGTTATTGGTCTATAGGGTTTATATCTATTGCAGGATGTTATTCCTATGGTTAGAATCTATATCTAGTTCGGGATAGTGATCCCATGGTTTTATCAAACTATCTTATATCTAGTTCGGGATAGTAATCCCATGATTTTATCAAACTATCTTATATCTATTTCGGGATAGTAATCCCATGGTTGTGAAACTATATCTTGTACGGGATAATAATCCCATGGTTTTGAATCTATGTCTAGTCCGGGATGGTAGTCCCATGGTTTTCAGTCTATATTTTCATGTACATCAAACTATCTTGTATCTAGTCCGGGATGATAGTCCCATGGTATTAAATCTATATGTAGTACGGGATGTTAGTCCAAGGTTTTCAAACTACTTTTCATTTACAGTTCACATATATTAAAGTATTTTATATCTAATTCGGGATAGTAATCCCATGATTCTCAATATATAGTTTTGTGTATTAAACTATACTCTGTGATATTCAATTGGTCTTGCATTTAGGAAAATATGGGATTTTCCTGGGGTAACGTATAATGCGTAATTGAACTGTAATGAAGAATAACTAAACTGTTTTACATAAGAAAATATGGGATTTTCTTGGATAACAAACCTTTTCGAAAAAACTAAGGAAAACTGGTACATTTTCAGAAAAACAAACATCTTATGAACTCACCAGCTTTATGCTGATTTTCAAACCGCTTGTATTCTCAGGTCCGCATTAGACAGGTACTCGGTGACATCTTTTGGTGAAGACGGAGTGCGCAGAAGACTCGTCTCTACTTTTGTTCATATGATATATGTATAACACTCATACAATTTACTTTTGAAACAAATGTAAACTTTCAAATATATGTAATGTAATGGTTGTTTACTTTGATTACTATGTACATTGGATTTGATACTCAACGTGGAGTCAACCCCGGAAATGTTTCCGCCTTTGGTTTTCAGGGTGTGACAGAATTTGATATTCCCAATCAAATGATTGAGCCGCCATAGCAAGATTTGTTGTTTGATTGTTGACAATAGATCCCCTGTTGTTGTTTACCGGCACCAGAGTTCGTTCGGTATTTTCTCTTCTATTTGGTTTTGGACATTCTCTAGCAAAATGTCCAGGTTCATGACAATTATAGCACTGCAGCTTTCCCTTATTAAATCCCACATTCTTGTCAGAATTCATTCCCCAGTTGTTTTTTCCAGTTTTCTTTGCAAACTATTTTTCTCTAAATACGGCCATTGCCATTTGCCACGTGATATCCATTTCTTCAACATCTTCTGGATGTATTAGATCCAGATCAGCAAACAACAATTGAGGGGAAAGTTCTCCAGCTACAAAAGCATTATAACAAATCACAAGTCTAGTAGCAAGGGCCAGATTTTCATCATTTTCTTTGGATGTCGGAGCTTGAGGAGTATTTCCCGGAGTCTGAACAGATGTATTTGAAGATGAACCAGCTTGTTGAAAAGAAGTTGGAGTTTGAGAAACTTGAACATTTTGCACAGATGGAACAACATATGATGTAGGCTAGTAAGCAGGGAAGGACTGAACTTGAGGAGTAGTGAAAGATGAAAAGGCATTGTTGGATTGAATTCCAAGATTAGCAGAAGAATATGAATTGACATGATTAATTTCTCTCTGCTTGGCATCCAAATCACAAGCTTTAATAATTGCCATTGTCTCAGCTAGGCTCAACCGATTCAGATATTTAGTCTTCTTTATTACAGATACATTCATATCCTATGATTTTGGCAACAAATTTAGCAATTTTTTGTTGATTTCGGATCTTGTAACCAGAATGCCAGCAGAACTCATCTCAGTGGTGAGAGTGATGAACCTTTGCAGTTGAGTTTCAAGAGATTCCCCCAAGACATAATTGAACATGTTGAACTTTTGTCTTAACATGTCTTGACGACTTTGCTTCATATCTTAATTTCCTTCATAAACTTCAATTAACGCTTCCCATAACGCTTTCGTAGAAGTGTACTCAAGAAAACCATGTGCAATTTATGGGGACAGAGCCATGGTAAGAGTGGAAAGTTCCTTTTCTTGTTCTTCAACTCTTTCAAAATCATCATCAGTATAGTTTTCAACTTGCTTGTCAGTAACAGTTCCATCTTCAAGAGTTGTAGTGATGCGAATTGGTCCTCTCAAGATGCTTCTCCAAATTTTGAAATCTTTCATTTTAATATATTTTTCAATGCGATATATCCACTTAGGAAAACCTTCAGCGGATAACAATCTAGGAATGTGTGAGGTGGTACCCATGATGACATCCAATTCATGATGAGCAGACATGGTTTGAGATTCCATTTTTGGATTTTTCTAGAGGGAACAACTCAACAAGAAGATTAAAATTAAAAAATTTTCAACCAAGATAAGTGCAGCCACACATGCCAACCGCACACTCAACAGCACACCTTCAAGATCTTAACCACACACCTTCAAAATCTAACTGCGCACCTTCAAAGTCCAACCACACACCTAAAACTTCGATATTTTTGAGCGAATGTTGATTTCAAATTAGTGAAAACGATGATCCGTAGCGATTCCTCAACCAATGAAATGTGAATGAACCTTAAAAATGAAGACTATCTTCAACCGCACACTCTATGAACCTTCGAATTGACACTGAATATCGATCTGATACCAATTGTAAGTCCCAATCTATTAGATCCAAATCAGTGATCAATTGAAATTCAAGTTCAAACAAAGTATAGGAGTAGAAGAAGAAATAAGCCAAGCATGCACACATCTATAACACATAAATGTCAGGTACACCTTGGGAAACACATAGTTACGTCACTGTTTAACTGACACAGACACAAGCTATTTATACCACACATAGCAACACACAAGTGTACAGCCGCACACACGTGTACGGCCGTACACGCGGTGTACGGCCGTACACACGTGTGCGGACGCACACACCCAAAAACATACTGCAACCACCAAAATACACTCTAACACCCTACCAAGACCTATACATGAGAATGCCTAGCCCGAACCACTAAATTATAGCCTATCAGTAAGTTGGGACCAGGGACGTTTTGGCTGTTTTAGGAAGGCATGTGACATCTATTGGAACCTGAAAGTGAACCTCTAGCAATCCGAAACCCATTTGTCATTTTACGAAGTCAAGATAGTTCCGAAGTGAAGAGTGTTTCGAAATTCCTTTATGTCTGGACCAGAAGTCTAATTGGTGAAGTGAAGATAGAGTGAAGGCATTCCGTAATGGATTTTTATGTCTGGAATGTTTGTTATTCTGAAATCGTTGTTTTGTCTCTTTGCATTTATTGTAATTGTCTTTTACTTGATTTGACTAGACATAGGACTTTATCTTTAGTCAAATTGGATATTCAGAGTGTCAGATGTAACTCTTTTATCCAGTCCTTTGATTGTATTTGGTTAGTACAATGTTTCATGCACTCCTATTTAAAGGAGCATTCAATGTTAAATCAAGAATGGATCACTTCACTCACTTTTAGTTATATTCAAATTACTTCATCCTTCTGAATATTCTGTCAAACATTCTTCTTGTTCTTCATTTATTAACTTTACCTTGATCTTTATTCTCACTCTTCATTTATGGCTTGAATATTTGTTGAATACTGTAACTCAGGCTTGACTAGTCTATCCAGGCTTGACTAAATCATTTATTAGCAAGCAGACATTGATCTTAAGCATTCACTCAAGGTTTGATTTTTCAAACCTTGTCCCTGCGCATCAGATCGTTCTTGTTCTCACAATTGGTATTAGAGCTTGAGTGGTTGTCCTTTGAATCCATAAAATCATATTATAATTGGTTTGAAATTACCTTGGTGTTTCGACCATTTTTGTGTTAAGGATAAAAGTTCTTCTATATACCACTTTTGCTTAAAGATATTTTAACTTCAATGGCTGCTTCTAATCCTCAACAAATGATTTCAATGAAAATCGCAAATAGCATAGGTGGCCCTACTCGTGCCCCCATTGCTAGTTGTGGAAGAATATGATCACCGGAAAGTTAGAATGGAAAGATTTGTATTAGCCAAAGAGAAAGGTGAAGCTATTTGGAGATCCGTCAAATAAGGCCCACATGTTCCTGTAAGAACAGTTGTGAGAGATGAAGTTGTTCGGCTTATGGGTCAAGATGAGACTCTTCCAACTCCTCTGACAGCTGATGATATTGAGAAGTTGCATGTTGATAAAGTTGCATTCTCGAAAATGGTGTTTGGTGTTCCTCCTTCGCTCTTAAAACAAATTAAGTTGTATAAATCAGAAAAAGAGATTTGGGATACTCTCCAAGATCTGATTGAAGGCTTGGAAAATTTGAAAGACAAGCGCCTCACTTCGGTTTTCAAAGACTTTGACACCTTCACTACCACTCTTGATGAATCAGTGGCCTCACCATCTAATCAATATCGAATTTTTGTTAACAACATGACTGCACATGGGATTGTCCGATCTCCTTTGGAGTAATCTCAAGTTCATTAACAGCCTCGGTAAAGGATGGGGTAATGTGAAATCTTGTCTCCAAAGTAATGGATCCTTAAAAAAGTTGAAGCTTTATCAACTTTTTGATGAACTTCAAGGACATGAATCCAATGTTCCTCAGACCATAAGGGAACTCTCCGGAGGTCCTCTTGCTCTTGTCAGCTCTGATGAACCAACCATTCTAAATTCTTCCACCTCACATCCTATCAAACCCATTGTTCCATCAGTTCAATCTTCCTTACATGCCTTACCCACACAAAACTATCATGTGATGATTTTGAAGCTATAGATTCTGAACTCCGTTTCCAACAAGAATTTGCTTTCGTCTCTTTGAAATACAAACGTCCTTTCAATCCATCTTATAAACCCTACCAAAATCGATTCCATGCTCCTCACCAAATAATCCTCAACCTCACTTTCCTCCAGAATCTCAACCAACTTCGGAAAATCCTCCCCCATACAAACCGAACATCTCAAAACCAAACTTTACTTCGGAATCACCGCAGAATCCAAAATCAGACAAGCCAAAAATTGTGTGTCACAAATGTGGACATGCAAACCACTTTGCAAAAGATTGCGTGGCTGAAGCTCCGCAAAATCCAAAGATCAAGGACTCTTCATACTACTCCCGAAGAGCTGAAGAGATGGCAGAAAGTGAAAAAGCCTTTGTAACAACTATATCAAGAGATGTAGAAGGATATTGGTCATCAAGAGATGATGGTGACATGGTGACTGGAAGGAACATGTGCTTGATGGCAAGACAAACCGTTGAATGTGATGAAGGTTATTGGTCCTCTAGGTCTGACGATGAAGATGATGTTGTTGAACCACACTACTGCTACATGGAAACCAACGATCCACCTGGTCGAAGCATTGTTCAACAGGTAAAATCTATGATTACTGATAATAACTTTGATTTGTCTCTTTGTGAACCCTACCTAACCCAGATCCAAACAGATATGAGCACCATCTATAAAGCCTATGAGTCATCCATAGAAGCCAGTGAGAAGAAGGATTGTGAACTAAATCATCTTAGGTTACATTTTGAGGATAAAAAGTTGAAAATCGAGTCTTTAGAGCATGAGCTTGTAATGTCAAAAGATGAATGTATCATTTTAAAAGACAAATGTGAAATCACTTATTCCTAAAGAAATGTCTTGATTTCTGATAACAAACGTCTCAATGCTAAGATAGATGCTTTGCATAATTCTATTGACATACTTGAATCAAATCTACAAATGACTCATAACTTTCATCATCCGTGGTCAAAAGCTCCTGGTCTCGGAAGCGAGTTTCCAAAACCAATTGCTCATCCCTTGAAGGAATTGCAAAACCTGAAATTTATGGGAGAGGTTCCGAACATCAAACATTCGGACACCCATGTTTCTCCCTTATCACCCCTTCCTGAGACCATAGACCACTTTGCTTCCCTAATTCCTGAGTTTTAACCCATAATTGTTAAGAGTCCTGATTCCATGCAATTCTCACCCCTGATAAACCTGGACCTGAATCGGACCTCTAACACTCAAAAGACTGTTGTTCAAAATCCAAACCCAAGCCCTCCTAAAATATGTGTTATAGAGGAAGTCTTTCCTGAATCAACTTCGTCTGAACCATTAGAGTGTGTTTGGGCATCCCTAGATAGTGAAGTCGATGAGACAATCTCATGCGATCCCGAACCACAAGCAATTTCAAAAACAAATCTGGTTCCTATTAAGCCTGTGTTCAACAATCCCTCAGTAAGTCAAAATTCGAAATCCTCGTCTCAATCTAAAAGAAATCCAATGTTGAATAGGAAGGATATAGTAGATCCTAAGATAGAAGCTCGAAATGCTCACAAAAAGGAAGTTCAGACTAGACAAAATTTAAGATTCCTTGAGAACTCCAAAAAGAGTGTACCTTGGAATTTTCATTCTTCAACGTATAGTTAAAGCTCCTTCACACCCACTAAGATCCTCAAGAGACCTTCTAACTCTCAGTTCGGTAGAACCAAATAAAATGATCAGTACCAATCAACCCAAATCTTGTGTGAATACCACATCTGTCCGAAACGTTTCTCCTCGGACTGTTTCTTCCACTTTCATTGCTAAATCTGATGGCACAATTTTCAAACCCACTTTTTCTAAAACAAAATTTGTCGTTAAGAAAATCAAAAATTGCTGAGAAAACAAACTTTTCAAAATCTTCAAAGCAACATCTTGTATGGAAAGTCAAATCACACATTGATACACCAACAGTTCAGAAGGTAATTATTGTTCCCACCACTTCGGAAAAACCAGAAGAAAGTCATTCCAAACCCTCAAGTCATTGAATATGACTACTGGATAGATGAAAAGACATTAGCATTTTGTCTATTTCCTAAGAACTCAAAAGACATTTCCAAGAAACACAAAGTTGTTCCTAAGTCACAATCAAAGACCAAAGTCCATGCCTATGTCCCTAAATCTAAATTGGAGCCTAAAAACTCCACCACTCACTAATTTTGCAGCCACTTTATGCTTCAGAGAAAGAAAAAAATATGGTATATTGATAGTGCTTGCTCCATGCACATGACGGGGTAGAAAGATTTTCTAAGCCTTCTCCTAATGTTGGTTACGTGACATATGGAAACAACTCCAATTCTCAAATTCGTGGTTATGGAATTCTCACAAATGGAAACTTCTCTATCTCAAATGTGGCTTATGTAGCTGATCTGAAACATAATTTGATAAGTGTTGCTCAGCTCACTGACTCAAACCGACATGTTGAATTTTGCAAGAAGCACAGCTATGTAATTGTTGGATAAGGTATCTAAGTCCATAACTATTTCGGGCTTGTACTTGACCCGACCCGGCATGGTCCATTTGGGTTGCATGGCACCATGCAATTGGTTAGACTAAATGAGAGGAATAACACTTGGAGATTATTAATATATTATAAGTTCTAATATATTAATAATATTATTTGATTAGTTTGATCAAGAATTAATTTGGAATTAATTAAGTGATCAAAGGATAACTAATTAAATATATGGGTTGATTATGTAAATCATCCATATCTTGTATAGTGGGCTAAGAGGCTCCATGGATTATCAAGTTGGGTTCTACCCATAGGATGCTCCATGGATGCTTCATGGGAGTTACAAACCCATGGGTCATGGAAATGAAGAGTCATGACACATTAGGGTTTACATGGTGTAACCCTAGATGTGTCAACACTATATAAGAGTCCCATTCTCCACAAAATTGGCGACACAAGTTGAACACTAAGAAACTAGAGGGCTTGGCCGATTTTGAGAAGTGTGTGTTATCTCAAGAGTCTTTCCAAGAGCATTTGGTGTTGTGTGAAGCATTTGAGGCATCACACTTGGGGTGCTAGGCTCACAAGGTTTCAAGGAACACAATCAACAACAAGGTAAGTTATTCTATCTATGATTCAAGTTAAAATTGTTCCCCATGTATGCTAGATAGGAATATAACCTTGGAATTCAACTTTGCATGATAATTAGACAAACATAGATCCAAGGTTATTAGGGTTGCATGTACACTTAGGAAGTGTTAGAATGCTCAAAACCCATCAGTGATATCAGAGCCTAGGCTTGTTTGTTTGTTATTTGTGCTTAAAAGTTGAAGAAAGTCGAAAATCTTGCTGTCTGACTGATGGACTCGGCGAGTCCATGGGGAGGACTCGTCGAGTTCATGTGTATCTTCAACCTACTCGGCGAGTAGGTTTATGCACTCGGCGAGTAGGGTCGACAGAGTGCAGAATTTCGACTTGAGTTGCTGGAAATGGATTAGAATCATTACCCTAAAATGTTTTGGTACTTGAAAACTTGTTTTAGAAGGTGTAATGTCTTTTCTAACTCATTTACAACAACTAGTTATCAAAATTACAAAGATTAAATGTGATTTTGATTCTTGAAAGTGTTCATATTCATATTCTTGTTCTTATGATGTTTAGATGATCATAGGAATTATTTGTAACCTATGTGGTAGATTAATTCATGATCATAATGTGTTTTAATGGAGTCCATAACTTGTCCTCAAGTTATGGAAAACCAAAAGTCTCTTGGATTAAAAACCATTAAAAGAACACAAGAGTTAGGAAAAATGAAAAGTCCTCATTTTATTACTCTATTAAACTCATAAGTTACAAGAAATGAAAAGTTTTGAAGGTTTACAAAACTTGCCCTCAAGTTTTGGAACAAGTAAAGTTAAGTTAAAAACTTTAGTTCCAACCCCTAGAATTTTAAAAGTTAAAATTCAACCCTTATACTTATATTATTATGATTTAATAATTATATATATATATGTATAAGAACAAAGTCGTCTTACCGCTAGTACGCCTCATTCACGAAGCCGGTCTATAAGGTGGGTATAAGGTTGTTGCCTATAAAATGGTGACTTAATGGGTGTCCACTCTCACCCACCACTTGCTTGATCGGTGGAGGGTCGTTAGCCGAACGGGTAAGACAAGGACTTATTAATTCTCATTCAAAGTATGATGAATATTATAAAGTAACTAAATGTTTTATTAAATTCCCAATCTTAGTTACTTTAGGAAAAATGTGAATAAGGTGCTATTCCATGAAATTACACTTTACACTTTGATTAAGTCGTTGGTGGAGCGTGTGTGGTTAACCGGCACACTAACTTGGACTTAACAAGGTAGGTAAAGGGTGACTTAGGGTTTATTATAGTATCGATGGAGCGTGTGTGGTTAACCGGCACATCGATTGAGTGATAAACTTTAAGGGTACCAAGTGATTTGCATGGTTACTTCACACCTCATTTTGTGATCCTCGGTATCCCAGTCACAAAACTTGGAGGGCACACTCGAGATTGAAACATGCCTTTGAAAAGTTCATTGAATCTCAAAGAATCTAGGAATTTCTAAGAACCATTCAAAAACCTAATACTAAAATATTGCGGTTTTCGTGGTGGAAATTGGTGAATCGTCATTCACCTACCTTTCAAATATGATATAGCTTAGATTACGGCATACCTCTTCTAAGTTATATTATATTGTGATTGGATCCTAGCCTTAATATTACATTTGGGTGTTTTATTAAGGACTCTCTTATATCTAAACTACTCTTGTCCTCTTTCCTTCAGATGTCTTTCAACAATGCTTCTGGCTCTAATCCTAATGGCTCCTTTACCCTTATGAACTTGTGTGGGAAAGTCACCTTTGATGGATCCAACTTCAATGAGTGGATCAAAAACATCAGGATGATTACCCGCTATGAGGACAAAGAATATGTCCTTGACAAGGAGCTTAAGGAGATTGATGAGTCCACTGCAACTCCTCAGGAGATCGCTGAATTTCGGGCACATGAAAGGGATGCTACGAAAGTGGCTTGCATCATGACGGCCACGATGACAGCGGAACTCCAAAAGTCTTATGAGGATTTCTACCCTTATGACATGCACCAAGATTTGATGGAAAGATACCATCAAAGTGCAAGACAAGAGAGGTATGAAATCATCTGCTCCATGATAACAACCATGATGAAGGACGGGGAATCCGTCACGAGCCACATGCAGAAAATGCAAAGGTATGTGGATCGTTTGCTGAAGCTTAATGTGAACTTCCCGGAGGATCTTGCAATAGATATTATTTTGAATTCCTTACCATCGTGCTATGATCAATTCCGCATGACATATCACATGAACAAGGAAGAAGTCACCCTCAGCAAACTTCAGGGACTTCTCAAGACCGCAGAATCAGGTCTTAAGGGGAAGTCGGTTGCTATCACTCCTACTCAAAACTCTACTCCGGTTTTGGCAATCGGGAAAAGTCGAGGGAGGAAGAGAAAGAGCTCTTCTAAGGGTACCAAGGTTCGGACCCTTGATGGCTCTTCTTCAAGTGGAACCAAGAAAGGTTTCATTACTCCTTCTTCTGACCCAAAAGAGGCTGAATGCTTCTATTGTCATGAAAAAGCTCATTGGAAGCGGAACTGCCCAAAATACCAGCAAGATGTCAAGGATGGGAAAGTTAAACCCAACCATGCAGGTATTTACACTATCATTTCTAATAACTCGCCCCATTCTAATTCTTGGGTCCTTGATACCGGGTGTGGTATTCACATTTGTTGTGACTTGCAGGGACTAAGAAGAAGTGAGGATGTGGAGCAAGGAAGGATAAACTTGATCATGGGGAATAGGAAAGCTATACCTGTTACCAAGATTGGAGTTTATACTTTATCGCTAAGTAGTGGGTTTAGTTTAGATTTGAATAAGTGTTGTTATTCGCCAGGAATGGCAAGAAATATTATTTCCTTCCATGCTTTGTACAAACAAGGGTTTACCTTTTCATTTAATAATGAAGTTGGTTCTATTGATGCTTTCTTTAATAATATTCTTTATTTTAAAGCATTACCTTGTGATGGTGTGTATGAAGCTGTATCTGTTGTTGATAACTTAGGAAATAATGTTTTGTGTATTGATTCTACTAATAATAACTTGGATAAAGCATCATTATGGCATTGTCGTCTTGGACATATAAGCAAGAAACGCATAGGCCAACTCCAAAAGGATGGAGTCTTGGAGTCGTTTGACCTAAAGTCAGATGATAGTTGCGAATCATGCTTACTTGGAAAAATGACAAAGTCACCCTTCACAGGTTCGTGTGAGAGGGGTGAAGGTTTGTTGGACCTTATACACATGGATGTGTGTGGACCATTCAAACATGCCACAAGGGATGCTAATCGTTATTATTTGACTTTTACTGATGATTATAGTAGATATGGATATGTCTACTTGATCAAGCATAAGTCAGAGACTTTCAAGAGGTTTAAGGAATTTAAACAGGAAGTCGAGAATCAATTGGGCAGGAACATTAAGATGCTTCGATCCGATCGTGGTGGTGAGTATCTTAGTTCAGAGTTCCTCGACTATCTAAGGGAATGTGGGATAGTCTCACAATTGACACCTCCCAGGACACCACAGTTGAATGGTGTGGCTGAGAGGCGTAATCGAACCTTGTTAGATATGGTTCGTTCCATGATGAGTCGAGCTACGCTACCAATCTCATTTTGGGGGTATGCCTTGGAGACTGCCGCCCATATTCTTAATCTAGTCCCTACAAAGAAAGTTGCCAAAACTCCTCACGAGATGTGGACTGGTAAAGTACCTAAACTAGACCACATCAAGATTTGGGGTTGCGAGGCTTTCGTGAGACGCGAGACTCATGATAAGCTCGAACCTCGAAGCGAGAGGTGTATTTTCATCGGTTACCCACAGCGATCCTTTGGTTACCTCTTCTACAGACCTAGTGACAATGTGGTCTTTGTAGCAAGAAGAGGAGTCTTTCGAGAGAGAGAATTTATAAGCCAAGGAGACAGTGGGAGGCAAATTGATCTTGAAGAAATTCAAGAATCAAGCGGTGAAGGAACTTCAAACTCTAGCCCTCAACTTGAGGAGGAAACTCCTGTTGAGCCAATTGACAAATCTGTACCTCTGAGACGTTCCACGAGAGTTAGGAGTGCACCTGAGCATTACTATGGATTCCATATTACTGCAGAAGGTGAGACACTTATTAGTGATGAGACACTAGTAAGTCAAGATGACCCTAACAGCTACGAGGAAGCCATGGCAGGCCCCAAGTCTGCTAAATGGAAAGAGGCTATGGATAGCGAGATACAATCCATGTATGACAATCAAGTTTGGAACTTGGTTGAAAATGTACCAGGTCGTAAGACAGTAGGGTGCAAATGGGTCTTCAAGAAGAAGACCGACATGGATGGTAAAGTACACACTTATAAGGCTAGACTGGTTGCAAAGGGCTTCTCTCAAATTCCTGGAGTGGATTATGATGAGACCTTTTCTCCGGTAGCCAAGATTAAGTCTATTCGGGTTCTGTTAGCCATAGCTGCATTTCATGACTATGAAATATGGCAGATGGATGTCAAAACCGCTTTCCTTAATGGAAAGTTGGCTGAAGATGTTTACATGAGTCAGCCAGAGGGTTTTGTCAGCAACGAGTACCCTAATAGAGTGTGTAAGCTTGAGAAATCCATTTATTGATTGAAGCAAGCACCTCGCAGATGGAATCTTTGCTTTGATGAAAAGGTCAAGGAATTTGGCTTTTCTAGGAGTGAAGATGAATCTTGTGTGTATGTCAAGGCTAGTGGGAGTATAGTTAGCTTTTTGGTATTGTATGTGGATGACATACTACTCATAGGAAACGACATTCCAACCCTGCAGGAAGTAAAATCCTGGCTTGGGAAGTGTTTCGCTATGAAGGACCTTGGTGAAGCTGCCTATATTCTAGGGATAAGAATCTTGAGAGATCGGAGTAAAAGACTAATTGGACTTAGTCAGAGTACCTACTTGGATAAGGTGCTGAAGAGATTCAGCATGCAGGATTCCAAGAAAGGAGAGTTACCCATCCAGAGTAACACCAGATTGAGTAAGACACAAAGCCCTAGCACTGAGGCTGAGATAGCAGAAATGAGTCGAACACCTTACGCTTCGGCTGTAGGATCGATCATGTATGCTATGACGTGTACTCGACCCGATGTAGCTTTTGTCTTGAGCATGGTTAGCAGGTATCAGGCGAACCCTGGCAAGGCACACTGGACTGCGGTAAAGAATATCCTCAAGTACCTACGAAGGACTAAGGACTGGGTCCTTACCCTCGGTGGGAGTGATGACTTGAGAGTTGTTGGGTATAGTGATGCTAGCTTCCAGACTGATAGGGATAATTTCCGCTCTCAGTCGGGCTGGGTCTTTACCCTAAACGGAGGAGCAATTTCTTGGAAGAGTTCCAAGCAAGAGACAGTGGCAGATTCTACTTGTGAATCAGAGTATATTGCAGCTAGTGAAGCAGCAAAGGAGGCGATATGGCTGAAGAACTTCATTGGAGACCTTGGAGTTGTACCAGCTATTAAAGAGCCAATGGAAATTTTCTGTGATAGTGAAAGTGCTGTTGCCTTAGCCAAGGAACCAAGGGATCACGGGAGATCCAGACACATCGACAGAAAATACCATTTCATCAGACATCGGACCGAAGAAGGACTCCTCGTGGCAAAGAGGGTATCATCGGATGAGAACCCAGCAGATCCCCTCACGAAGGGACTGAGTAGGGTTAAGCATCTTCAGCATGCTCGGAGCATAGGGCTGAAGGATGATATAAGTTTTTAGTAGTTAGATAACCCGGAAATTTGTAAAGTGTAATTGACATTTGATGATGAATAAAAGGTGTTTTATTTATGAGTAAAGTGTTGCTATCTCTTGTCAATCGTTTACTATATTTCTTTTGCATGTTTTGACTTCCAGAATAATTTTGTTTGGTATAACATATTATTCAAATCTCCACAGTCGGTCATATGTTGGAAGTAGATATGAATCAAGACTGTCATGTTTGGTTGTAGAGGTCTTGGACAAGGCTACAACAATCATGAGTGCTCATAAGTTCTGAGCATTGGACACAACCCACGCTCACTGGAATCACTTCATGGAATTTTATCTCGAGTGATCGTGAGACGGTAATATCATATAAGTCTTCAAACCTAGAGATATGATTTGTTACTTACAAGTTGGTTATGCATTGACTGTACGAAACCGCATTGGTAACTCGATGTTATAAAACGTACTTTTGTGTGTAATTCAATAAGTGGTAGAACAAACATATGAGTCGAAGTTTATATGTTCCTTCTTGGATTAGAAGCTGGTATCTGGGCCCCTCGATGATTTTGTTTTGACCCATGTACCGGGCCCGGTCAGAACTAAGTTGATGTGTTCAATTAAGTTCTATGTCAAACAAATCGGAAATCGGGAAACAAATGCTGGACAATAAGCAAGACATGTTCCATGTATTTGTCCGGCTGATATCTAGAACAGAGGATTATATGATCACTTATCTTAAATGGCGTATCATCATCTTCTCAGTTCCGAGAGACCTTGAAAGAGCTACGATTGCCGGTCGGTTCCTGAAGTACTAGAGATATAGTTATTAGACTTATCCAAGTGGGAGACTGTTGGATAAGGTGTCTAAGTCCATAACTATTTCGGGCTTGTACTTGACCCGACCCGGCATGGTCCATTTGGGTTGCATGGCACCATGCAATTGGTTAGACTAAATGAGAGGAATAACACTTGGAGATTATTAATATATTATAAGTTCTAATATATTAATAATATTATTTGATTAGTTTGATCAAGAATTAATTTGGAATTAATTAAGTGATCAAAGGATAACTAATTAAATATATGGGTTGATTATGTAAATCATCCATATCTTGTATAGTGGGCTAAGAGGCTCCATGGATTATCAAGTTGGGTTCTACCCATAGGATGCTCCATGGATGCTTCATGGGAGTTACAAACCCATGGGTCATGGAAATGAAGAGTCATGACACATTAGGGTTTACATGGTGTAACCCTAGATGTGTCAACACTATATAAGAGTCCCATTCTCCACAAAATTGGCGACACAAGTTGAACACTAAGAAACTAGAGGGCTTGGCCGATTTTGAGAAGTGTGTGTTATCTCAAGAGTCTTTCCAAGAGCATTTGGTGTTGTGTGAAGCATTTGAGGCATCACACTTGGGGTGCTAGGCTCACAAGGTTTCAAGGAACACAATCAACAACAAGGTAAGTTATTCTATCTATGATTCAAGTTAAAATTGTTCCCCATGTATGCTAGATAGGAATATAACCTTGGAATTCAACTTTGCATGATAATTAGACAAACATAGATCCAAGGTTATTAGGGTTGCATGTACACTTAGGAAGTGTTAGAATGCTCAAAACCCATCAGTAATGACTGATGATTGAAAAGAGTGTTTAATCAAGTCAAATCGCAACAATAACATGTACTCTCTCGACATCAACATGATTATTGGCAAGCCGTAACTCTACCTTCTCTCCAAAGTCGTTCCTGATGACATTTGGTTATGGCACCGAAGGCTTGCTCATCTCAACTTTCGTTACATGAATGATCTTGTATCTGGTGAAATGGTGAGAGGTTTACCTCTTCTCAAATTTGAAAATGATCATTTATGTGTTGCTTGTGAGTGTGGAAAGCAATCGAAAAAGGTTCATCCTGTTATCATCGAAAAATCAATCTCGGAACCATTAGAACTTCTGCATATTGATCTTTGTGGACCATCCCCTGTAGAAAGTCTTCACCATAAGAAATACATTCTTGTCATTGTTGATGACCTTACAAGGTTCACTTGGGTCTTTTTCCTAAGGCTGAAATCTAAAACAGCCTCTGAGCTCATCAATTTTATCAAAGGAATAGAATCTCTCATCAAACTCCCTATTAGGAGAATCCGAAGTGACAATGGCTCGGAATTCACTAACTCAACCATTGAGAAATTCCTCACTGAGAAAGGAATTGACCACAACTTCTCAACTCCTTACACTCCACAACAGAATGGTGTAGTTGAAAGACGCAATAGAACTCTAGCTGAAGCTGCTCGATTAATGCTAAACTTCGCAAATCTACCACTCTATCTTTGGGCAGAAGCCGTTTCAACTGCATGCTTCACTCAAAATAGGAGTATCATCAATCGACGCCTCAATATGACCCCATACGAAGAAATGAATGGTCGGAAGCCAAAAATCTCATTTCTCAATGTCTTTGGATGTCGATGCTTCATCAAAAACAATCGTGATCAGCTTACAAAGCTCCAACCCAAAGCTGATGAAGCAATCTTTCTTGGGTACTCTTCAAAGTCAATGGCGTATCGAATTCTCAACCGTCGAACTCGAGTTATTGAAGAAAGTTTTGATGTCACCTTTGATGACAACTTCGTTTGGAATTCTGCTCCCCTACATGTTACTACTCACATTATGGATTCCGATGCTCCAACCTCAGAATGTCCGAATGTTCAGATAATTCATGAAGCTGATTTTGAAACTTTGTTTAGACCTTACGAAATAGCACTTGATTCAGAATCAATTCAACCGTCCTCATCCATTCCTTCCTCGCAACCTCTTTCCGGTTCTATACCCTCTCTTTCTCCATTTGATTCCGAACCATTTTAGCCTTCTCAAGTTGAGGGGGAGAATGGTAATCCCTCACTTGAATAAAATGTATATGGATTTCAAGATGCAACTGTTGATTTCGACGACTCCAATCCTATCAACAATGATGACAACGAACATTTCTTTAAGTTTCCATCTGATGATGATGTCAACCTCTCTGGTTCAGAAGTTCAGGGGGTGCATCACCCTCAAATTCAAACAATTCAGGGGGAGCAACTCAATCCTACTGTTGATATTGAATCATCTACTACTCAAGTACTTCCAAGGTTACATGTGTGGACCAAGGATTATCCTCCCAACCAAGTTATTGGAAACCCTAATGTTGGTGTACAAACTTGCTCTGCTGCAAGTGTTCAAAATGAATGTCATTTTTCGGCATTTATCTCCATGGTTGAACGCAAATCCATCAAGGAAGCTTTAGAGCATGCTGACTGGATTATAGCCATGCAAGAAGAATTGGCAGAATTTGATAGAAATGAAGTATGGTCTCTCGTGCCTCCTCCTCCGGATCACCCTATTGTTGGTACTAGATGGGTGTTTCACAACAAGTTAGATGATGTAGGAGTTATTATCCGAAATAAAGCAAGATTTGTGGCTAAAGGATTTACTCAGATTGAAGGCCTCAACTACGATGAGACTTTTGCTCTTGTTGCACGTCTCGAAGCCATCAGAATCTTTCTCGCATATGTTGCTCACAAAGGCTTCAAGGTTTACCAAATAGATGTTAAGAGTGCTTTTCTCAATGGTGAACTTGACACTGAAGTATATCTTCAACATCTCCCCGGTTTTGTTAATCTCTCATATCCAAACTACAGCAACAAACTCCGGAAAGTTGTCTATGGCCTAAAGCAAGCTCCTCGTTCATGGTACAAGACTCTTACAGACTTTCTCAAGCATTCAGGTTTTCAACGAGGAATTTTAGATCCCACTCTATTCCAAAGATCAAATGGTAAGCATCTCATGCTGGTTCAAATTTACATTGACGACATCATTTTTTGGATCTATGGACCCATCAATGGTTGCTGACTTTGCAAAACTTATGATCAATCGATTCCAAATGAGCATGAATCGGGAGTTAAGCTTCTTTCTTGGTCTCCAAGTCAAACAGACTAACAGAGGAATTTTCATCCACCAAGAAAAGTACATTTCGGAACTCCTCAAAAAATACTCAATGGACACATGTACCTCTGCCAAGGTACTCATGGGCTTCGGACACAAGATCTTTGCCGACCCTTCAGGTGTAGCTGTTGATGAAAAGAAGTACCAAGGAATGATTGGGTCTCTGCTCTATCTCACAGCAAGTCGTCCGGACATCATATTTGCAACATGCTTATATGCCAGATTTCAAGTTAACCCAAAGATGTCTCATCTCCTGGCTGTGAAACAAATTTTCTGATACCTCAAAGGTACAAAGTGTCTCGGAATCTGGTACCCAGCAAACAAGAGCTTCCTACTTCAAGCATATTCAGATTCAAACTATGGTGGTCTTCAACTTGATAGAAAAAGCACCTCAGGTGGTTGTCAATTTTTAGGTGGTCGATTGGTTAGTTGGTCATCCAAGAAACAGAACTGCATTGCACTCTCTACAGCCGAAGCAGAATACATTGCTACTGCCAGCTGTACCTCTCAAGTTCTATGGATGAAGTCTTAACTTTTGGATTATGGTTACCATTTTCAACGCATTCCTGTCTATTGTGATTCTCAAAGTGCCATTGCAATTTCTCACAATCCAATTCAGCACTCCATGACGAAGCACGTTGACATACGGTACCATTTTATAAAAGATCATGTTCTAAATGGTAACATTGAACTCATTTTTGTTCCATCTGAAGATGAGATTTCTGATGTCTTTACTAAGGCATTAGACGAAACCAAGCTTAATGGTTTTCTGAACAAGATGGGTATGATGATGCCAGATCCTAAGTTCTTTCAAGAGACTTGTTCTCTTTGATAGAAGTATTTGATAGTAAATTGGTTCCGATCTCAAAAGTATTTTTCTTTCTAGAACTATTCTCTCTCAAAACACAAAGGATCATTTTACTTATCTTTATTTCTAACCATCACTTGAATCTTAAGTTGTACAGCTCATCTTGATCATTTGTTGTTCTAAGTCCACATAGTCATCTTGATCACTTTTTGCATCCCGGAATACACTTCATAATGGCATCCTGGAATTCCACTCCAGAAAGGTATTGCATTCTATACTTCGGAATTTTCAAAATTCACTCCGGAAGTTTTCTCAAATCTTGTTCCGGAATGTCTTACAAATTCTTTTCCGAAAATTCTTTAAATAGTTCACTCCGGAACTTAAAAATCATCATTTCAGAATTTTTGCTCCGAAATTTCAAGCCTTCTCTTGACTCCGGAAATTCAATCTTCACTCTGGACTGATCTCATAACGGACATTCTTATCCGTAACTCAACCTTTTACTCTCTGGATTTTAACTATCTTGAATCGATCATTCGGAAACCCAAGAGTTAATAAGGTGAAACGTTCTTCTTAGTAACAGTAACATATGAGGATCCTTATCTTCCTTGAAATTCATGCCACGATCGCACGTCTCCTAAAAGTAACCATCAAATCACTATTTGGGTTTTCGATTTCTGGCTACAAATCAACCCGACTTTTACCTCCCACGTCTATTCACCCCCCAAAAACGGTTACTCATTAAATGCAACCTGTTTTGACTTTGGATCCTCATCATTACTTCCCTTAACCCGACCCGTTTTCCTTACCTATAAATACTCCCCAAAGATACCTTTTACCTCTTAACGCACTCGAATCCCTCAAAAACTCCCAAATTCTCTTTGTGTTCTTCGTGTTCTTCAAGTTTTCAACTCGATTGCAACAATGGCTTCTCAGAACATTGCACCAACAGCCTCAACTCCCAGGAAATCAATTGCCAAGAAGAAACCCTTCAAGAAATCATCATCATCGACATCATCTATGCCTTTTCTCACAGACACAACTTAAGCATTCTGACTAAACCTTATGGATTACAATGAATCCATCAGAGTTATGATTGAGTTTATGGTTAACCATCCCATCTCCATCCCTCTTACCAAAGTCCCTGAACCTCCTCTCCCACTTCATCATCTTCACAGAGCCTTCACCAGAATCAAACTCGAAGACAATGTTCTGGAAACAAAAATCATTGGCGATAGAATTGTGCCAATCTACAAATCCACATTCCTTAAGGCAATCAGAGTGAAACCAAATCCCAAGGGTTTCAAAGTTCAAGAACCATCTGCAGAAGAATTCCAACAGTTCTTGAACCACATTGGATACTCTCATCACTACAAGGCCAAGGATTTCAAGAAGTCTGTTGTCTCCGGATTATGGACTGTATTGATGCACTTCATAATTCGTGGGATATCTGGCAAGCACGGAGGAACTGATACCCTCAGCAAAGACTGGTCGTATGTTGTATACAGCATCTACTCCGGACGAAGTAATGTAGTTGATCTTCCAGAGGTCCTATGGCAACACTTTTGCAAGTTTGCCATCAATAGGAAAGAGAATGAAATTTCAAGTCCTAGGTTCTGGGCCTCGATGATTCAACAACTCTTCAAGGAACTTTCTGAACCTCTTCCTGTAAATATGATTCCTCCGGAGGTATGCGTTTCTTTCAAAATTGTTAAGTCTTATAGAATTCCGGACCAATCTTATTTTAGTCCTATCAGAAGACTTCCGGACCATATGTTGGCCCTCATTCCTTCCGAATCCATTCACCTACAAAAACATTTGGAGACTTCGACTGTGTTCAACCCAACACAGTCTACCCAAGTCCCTATTGAGTCCACTCTGGAAGAGGCCAATCCTTCCGTATTCGGACCTAAGAAATCCAAAATGTCTGCCAAAAGGAATACTTCCCCTTCGAAGCCCAAGGCCAAAAAGAAATGCAAAGCCAGTTCCTTCTCTCAACAGGAAGGAACTCATGACATTCAGGCTGATTCTGGCCTTCCGAACACCCCTCCCATCCACTCATCTGAGGTACCCCTCGATGATTCAAAAACATAAGCACACACACGGGGATTCTACACATAATCCACCATCGCCTTCTTAAAAAGGTGATCTCAGACTGATACCCTTTTTCTGGACACAAGCATTCCGAGGCTAGAGTTGTCCCTCTAACCTCCGGTACCGTAACTGGACCGATACCCAAAAAGGGTACAGGACAACCAGGACTTAACGATCCTTTGTAGGAAGATTATATGAACAATGCACACTCTTGGCATCCGGAGCTCACCAGGTGGCAAGTAGAATCCACTCTTACCGCCATGAAGAAGAGAGCCATGCAAAGCAACTTGCACTTTGTCTCTCCTATAGATGAATTAGTAGATCTCAAGTTCACATCCGGAGAAACTCCAAAGTCTCCTCATCAAGCTCCAACTCCTCCAACTTTGGACGATGAAATTTTCGAAGAGGTACTAATGACAATAGATTTTGCACATGTTGCTGATACTAACATGTTTTCCTCAACTAAACTACATCTCAAGCCATCCTCATCAAAGCCAGCATTTGACTTCGGATCCTCCTCCTCTACTCATCATGACTCCAAATCTACACAGAAACTTTATGATGATTCCACCAACAAACCTGGTCCCTTTGTCCCTCCAATCACTCCTGAATCTCCGAAACGCACTCCTCAACCTTCCAACTCAGACAACGGATCCTCAGCCGGAAATCATATTGATCCATTTGCACTATTGGATATCCAATCCAATTTTTTGGACTCAATGAAGAAGGTTACCTCTCTTGTGACTTTCGTGCCCGAGCTTAACACCAAAATCGATGAAAAGGTGTCCGGACTGGACTCCAAGCTTGAAGCCATTCTCCAGTCCCTATCCACTTAGTCCAGACCCTCAGCGGCTAAAAGAGAAGCTCAACTCGATCAATTAATCTCCATCCGGCTCAAGCACTCCATTAAAGAAGTTGAAGCTATGTATGATGCTTCGTTTGGGCATTATCTTTACACCATTACCACCATGCTCAATGTCCATGATGATTTGGTGGCTGCTATAAACGATCTCATCAAGCAGACTCACATGCGCCATGAAAAACAAATTCAAAGATTGGAGAAGGAAATCAGGAAAAAGGATGAAATGAACCTAATCATCCAGCAAGTCCTCATCAAACTGCTCTGATCCACTGGGAACATTTTTGATGTTTCGAATTGGAAGTTTGATGAGATGCTTGCTATCCTTGGACATCTCTTCGATCATCTTTCCTCCCAAGCGCCAACTTCACAAGCTTACAATGCGCTCACTTGTCAACTTTCTACCGTTCTTCAGAAGGTGTATGAAAAGTTTGATAACCTGAAGGATTCCTTATCACTTGCACTGGTTCCGAAATCCATCGATGCAAGAGGGGGAGAAGGTCCGAATCAACCAGGTCCGAGCCAACCATGGAAGCCTGCCACCTGTTTTCAACTCCGAGATGAAGATTCCCATGATGAAATCCAAGTTGTTTCCGAAATTCTAGGAAACAACTATGATGATGATGAAGACAACAGTGATGAAGAGAAATATGTCACCAATGGAGTTATGGCTATTGGAGCTCCTCGGAAGCTTTTTCCTAATGAAATGATTGAGGAAGAGAAACGAATTTGGTCAGCAGTCTCTTGGCCATCTTCCTTACCAAATGTTCTCCAAAGAGGTATTCAAATGGCTAAGGCAAAATCCTTCCTTACCGCTCAATCCTTTCGGGCCACACCTCCCATGTTACCTCCTATTCCGGAACCAAAAACTACTCCAATTGATGAAGGTTCTCCTCTCCGGACCCCAGATGATATTCCAGAGGAACCTCTTCCATTCTCCCCTCCAAAGGTCTCAGTGGATGAGAACATGTTCCATGTTATTTCAGTCCTGAATAAAAGCAAAGACAAAGGCAAGAAGCCTATCACGGATTCCAGACCTCTACCAATGCAAAAACTTGGATGGTCTCAGGAAGAAATACACAAGGCTTTAGAGGACAACATCCGGATCCAAGTGCTCAAAGACAACCCTGATCCAATACGTGGCATTTCTCCTCTCTTCCATGAAGGCATTCTTAGGGATGTTGACTTAATTACCCTTTATGTACTACTACATTCCTTTCGACGATTTCAAACAGCTTGATCTTCCTCTCTCTCCCTTCAACAAATTCTACATCAAATTTGCTCCTCTGCATCCTAATGACAATTCGGAAGTCACCATCCGGACAGAGCGTGAAAGGCTTAAAACTTTCTATGACAAGAATGAACTTCCTCTAAAGGAAGTTTGGATGAGGAAGAAAATTACCAAGATCTCTAGGTATAAAAGAAAGGTCCTCATCAAGTTTGAACTCAATTGCCCACTCTTCCAATACCATATTGTCAGGAACAAACCATCTTATCAGACCATCACCGATGCTGACTTTCCAGCGATGAATCCAAACTGCATTCTGAATTTAGTTGCTCACCTCCGAGGTCTTCAAAAAGATGATATCAGTATGGTTGCTTACCATGCAGCCCTGAGCTTCCTCAAAGACAATGTTGTGGAATTCTGTCGACGTGACTATGAGTTAGCTCAACTTTTCAGAACTGAAAATTTTGTTGCCAAGATAGATTACGTGCTTCCGGAAGCTGATCTATTAACCGAAGGCCCTATTGATGATCCGGTTCTAGGGTTTGTTTACAAGACCAAGAAGACAAACAAGAAGGACTTTTTTCGAGTCCTTGACAAACACCTGGTTCCTACAAAAGCACTCAAGAAGTTCATCAGCCGTGCAAATAAATCTGAAGCTCCGGAGCATATCAAATCAAAGTTTGTGAGTCAATTGTCCTGGTACATTGAAGTCCGAGAATGGTTGTTCAGAGCCTACACTTTCATCAAGGAAGAAGCTATCTAAAAATGACTTGATTACTAAGTTCACTTAGGGGGAGATTGTTGGAACCTGAAAGTGAACCTCTAGCAATCCGAAACCCACTTGTCATTTCCGAAGTTAAGATAGTTCTGAAGTGAAGAGTGTTATGGAATTCCTTTATGTCCGGACCAAAAGTCTAATTGGTGAACTTGTAACATCCCGTTTAAAATATAAGGATTTAAATAATAAACTCGGGAACCCCGAGAAATAATAATTAGCTGAGAGTTGGTTTCGGGAAGCCAAACGATAAGAATTGAATCTCTAGGGGTTAAAGTTTGATTGTGGGACTTAATTTGTAAAGATTTTCATAAGTCAAGGGTTGATTGGTAACATTTTGGACTTGGATTGTAAGGATCTTCAGAAGGAGGGGTTAAATGGTAAATTACGGATCTTAATTTAGAATATTTTATAGAGGGAGGGGTTGTCTTGTAAATGTTGGATTTGTAATGAAAAGGATTATTGGAAACAAGGGTTTAAAGGGTAAATTAGGGTTTTGTTTTGAAAGAAAAAGGAAGAGAGGGACTAAATGTGTTATTATGGAAATTTGTTCAATGGATCAGGTATTTAATCTCTTTACCCGTCACCACCTAAAACCCTAACCCTACCTTAATGCTTCGGCCGTCAACTTCACCATCCTTACACCCCCTCTCTAGCCGCCGTTAATGGTGAACCACCGCAAGCTCGGATCCATTGCTGCATCGCTGGCGTCGAAGTCAGAAACCACCGATGCTACCGCCTCTAACCTCCGAACCCAACCATCATGCCTCATTCTGCTCACCGGGAGAACCATTGACGACCAAGTTGGGGTGGGAAACGTCAATAAGAGGCGGTTCAGCCTCCTCAGCCGCCACCCCGTCGAGAATGCCCGCTGCTAAACCGCCATGCCGCTGTCGCCATCGAAGCCTCAAGGTTCGTGGGTACCGTTGTTGCTGTTGTTGTGTTTTCTTCATTCTGCCTCTCCTTCTCCTTCCTTCTGTCACCATCAGTGGTGTTGTCGTCGTATTGATGCCACCAGCCATGGTCGCCGCTGGTGCTGCTGTCAAGGGCGAAGCCACTACAGTCGACGTCGGGGCTGTGTTCGGCCACTCTCGGTCGCTTGTGTTGTTGCTGCCGGAACCACCAGGTGGGTGGTTGGTCTATTTTCCGATCAAATGTGTGTGGGTGCAATTTTTTCACTAGAGATCCGCCATAGGGTTGTTGTTTGGACGGAAACCAAGGGAGACCACCATGGCTGCCACCCATGGTGGTAATCGATGCCTTTGCTGCTCTGCCGCCACCAGCCGCCACTGGGTGGTGGCTGTGAGTAGGTGTGTGGTTAGTTTAGTGTGTGAGTGTGTTATTTGAGATTTCAGTGTTGTAATTGTAATTGTATCGGAATAATGAAGAGAAAAACCCAAATCACCACCGTAGAGTGGTGGTTGCCGCCACCGGCCGCCGTGTCGGGTGGCGGTGTGTTTTGTTGTGTTTGGACCTCGTTTGAAGGATGTTTGGACATTGTGATACAATTGAAACCCTAGTGGACTCAATGGAACCCTATTGGGCCAATAATGCCCAATGTGACCTAAAGGCCCAACCAATGGACTAATGGGCTAGTATTGGATTGGAAAACCCTAATGACTTAAAACCCTAATTCTGGGAATTGATCGGGGCATGCACATAAATTATTTAATAACCTACAATAATAATTAGCGATCATTGTAAATTAATCAAAGATAATATTGGACTTAATGGATTAAGTCCTTAATAGATTAAGCCTAATGGGTTAAGTGAGAAACACTTAACCCTGATCATCATTTCATGTGAAAACCCTAATTTTCACTTGGGCCTTGAGTTGGGCCTTTCTAGCGGGCTTTGTTAATTGACTAATAATGGGCTTTCCAAGATTAAGTAAATGGACTAAATAATTGTATGGATTTGAGGATAATGACATGTGAGGGTCTTGGGCCCAATTTGGAAAATTGGGCCATAGATAGGCCATATTTGGGCCTTTATGATCATGGAATAATGGGCCATGGGAATATAAAGAGTTGAATGGACTTTAAAGAAAGACCATGTAGAGGTCTGGGCCCAATTTGGAAAATTGGGCCATATGTTGGGCTTTTGCCTATTACTTGACTTTTGGGCTTTTGGAGTATGAGTTGGACTTTAAGCTTGGAACCCAATTACTAAGTGGGTGTTGTTTGATGTTGACAGCTTGGGAATCTGTCAACCAGCAGATGGAGTGTTGGTTGTGGGACTTCAGCAGTGCCAGGTGAGTTCTCCACACTATATTAACAGGGTCTAAGGCACCAAGGCCGGCCCTTTATGGATTGTATTCGAATTATTGCATGTTATGCTTACTGATTTATATCCTGGTATATAGGATGTTGTATGCTGCTATAATTTGTTAGATCGGTATCATGGTATATAGGATGTTGTATGCTGCTATAATCTGTTAGATCGGTATCCTGGTATATAGGATGTTGTATGCTACTATGATCTGTTAAATCGGTATCCTGGTCATAGGATGTTGCTATAATTAATGATCTGTTAGATTGGTATGTTTGTTATGTGGACATGCAAGTGTGATATTTATGTACTCATGTTTGCTTGATTTGGAGTTGGGTTGAGGCAGTTCTACTTTGTGCTGAAGTGTGACATCCCCAAAATCTCGGCCAGAAAAGACCGATTTTCATTTATGCTTTTAAAATAATTTCAGAGTAAATCCTTTCGATTTGAAAGAGTTGCGGAATTTGTTCCCAAAAACAAAGTATGATAAAATAATATTTACCAAAGCATTTCATAAAGAAATGTATTTTCATTATATAATCAAAACTCGGGATGTTATGTTCTGATACAGACCATAAAGCATAAACGATAACATTACAAGTCGTTCAACAAATATATACATATACAGACTTGTAAACAAAACAAATTGATGATTATCCATCTTATGCCCTTGCGCCACTTCATGTAATACAAAGAAACTGAGTGGGTCAGGCTTGGGAGCCTGGTGAGCATATAGGGTTTTCAACTCACAATAAATAATTATATTTAATTTCCACCAACCAACAATAACCCAATTACCCATTCCCGTTATTCTCACTTTATGTCCCTAAGACAACTAAGATAAGGGACCTAGTCTAAGAATATTTCATCGGGGCGACAACACATGCTTCGGGGGTTCCTCAGCAATATAAGTCAAATAAGGCAACCATGAGGGGGATGGAGTACAACGAATGAACACCCAAGTTCATTAACACCTACAGGTGGTGAGCCTGCTAGTGTTCCACAAGAATATCTAGAAAAGTCTGTGGTCGTCATCTAAACTCCGCTAGATGACTGAATCAAAACAATATCGAGGCCTCTCATCTGTTTATTACACACCAACTATCTACCCATGTTCTACCCAACATATTAGTAGATAAAAATATACATTTTTATACATAGTTTAAAACCTGTATAGCATTCTCATTCAGTACATATTCCACATAACAGATGAGGCACACCCACATAACACGTATATCATAGAGAATAAATCGAATCAATGAGATAGAAGAAAGTGAATATACATTTACACATATAACAACAAAGTATACACATAACACGTATTTTATATACAATACTTCATAATTATGCGTTAGAAGAAAGTGACTACACACTCACTTGATCAGAAGATGATCGGACAGCACTACGGTTTATAGAAGTAGTATTCTTCGGCAGATCTAGAAGATCTTCACAAAAATCGGGCTCCTCACGGGCAGGGCTTCGGCTCGAGAATAACGCTCTTCGGGATCCTCGGGACTTCGGATCTTGCTTCGGGGCTCGGGAATGATACCGGGGCTTCGGGGTATCAATGGCACGCAAATCGAGGCAAAAGCTAGAGAGAGAATAAGAAAATGGCCAAAAGAAATCGACAGCCTCGCATGCCCCTTTTATAGGCGCTGAACCTCGCATTACGTTGGGCATAATGCTTCGGTACGCTGGGCGTACTCCGGATAGGGCTCCACGTGGCGAGGTTTCGGTGGTGAATCGTGTCTCGTTCTCAGACCGCATACGACTGAGGTACGCTGGGCATACAGAAGGCTACGTTGGGCGTACCCTTCGAATCAGGTTGATGACTCCTCGGATATTATCCGAATTAAGATTAAATAAATAAATATTAATTAATTAATAAACTTCAAAAATTCATATCTTCTTCATACGAACTCCGTTTTCGACGTTCTTTATATATCTACGTGTAGGTGAGACTACGCTCTACAACTTTCGTTTAGACTCCGTTGGCTAATTTTGAGTTTATTTTTATTATTTATTTTAGTAGGCCGGTACAGGAAAACTTCGTTATAAATTTATAACTTCTTCGTCCGACGTCCGTTCTCGCCTAACTTTTCATCGTTTTGCTACTAACAACGAGATCTTCGATTCTCATTTAGATTGTTTCGGCTAAAAACCGCTCGATCTCAAATCGAGTATTCGGGCTGCATACTGCCAAGTCGGAACTTCAGAAAATCATAACTTCCTCATACGAAGTCAGATTTTGGCGTTCTATATATATTCGAAAACCTCGTTTCGGCCTACAACTTTATGTAAAGATATCGGGCTTATCTCACACTTCAAATTTTGACGCTCATTTTATTCTTAATTCATTAAATCATAATAATTAAGAAAATAAACACATAATTCACATAATTCACAAATAATACATTCTTATTATTTCAAATTTGGGTTACAAAGGTTAACCTAGATTATTACATCAACGAAAATGCCTAGCCTGGAAACGCGGGCGTTACATGAAGGCCAACATACCCAGGACGGTCCGGATAACTGAGGGCCCTGTAAAGGGATTCAGTCAGACCGAAGGCTCGGTGAGTGGTCCGGATAGGCTGTAGGCCCCGCGAGGCGGTCCAGACGTGCCGAAGGCTCGGAGAGTGGTCTTGATTGACTGAAGACCTGCGAGGCGGTCCAGTCAGGCTGATTGCTCATTATGCATGTTGTTCTATATTTGTTATATGATATGATTATACTTGTATGGTGTTGGTATTTTGGGGGAACTCACTAAGCTTTGTGCTTACGTTTTCAGTTTATTGTTTCAGGTGCTTCAGATGACTCGGCAAGGCGAAGGCGTGATCGTACACATCCTCATGTTTTGGACTTATGGTCTCTGGGAAACTCTGATATTAAACCATTGTTGAAATACTTATTGGTTTTGAAATGTTTTAAAAAGTTTTAATTTTGCTTGATTTTTATGGGTGTTACAGAACTGAAGATAGAGTGTAGGCATTCCGGAATGGATGTTTATGTCTGGGATGTTTGTTATTCCGAAATCGTTTTTTGTCTCTTTGCATTTATTGTAATAGTCTTTTACTTTATTTGATTAGTCATAGGACTTTATCTTTAGTCAACTTCGATATTCAGAGTGTCAGATGTAACTCTTTTATCTAGTCCTTTGATTGTATTTGGTTAGTACGATGTTTCATGCACTCCTATTTAAAGGAGCATTCAATGTTAAATCAAGAACGGATCACTTCACTCACTTTTAGTTATATTCAAATTACTTCATCCTTCTGAATATTCTTTTAAACATTCTTCTTGTTCATCATTTATTAACTTTACCTTGATCTTTATTCTCACTCTTCATTTATGGCTTGAATATTTGTTGAACACTTTAACTCAGACTTGATTGGTCTATCCAGGCTTGACTAGATCATTTATTAGCAAGCAGACATTGATCTTAAGCATTCACTCAAGGTTTGAGTTTTCAAACCTTGTCCCTGCGCATCATATCGTTCTTGTTCTCACAACATCCCCATTTTCACGGCCATAAAAGACCAATTTATTTATGTTTATTTAAAAATCAGAGTGTCATTTTTGAAAAATAGTATTGCGGAATTTGTTCTTAGAAAAACATCATAATAATATTATCAAAGCATCTCCGAAGAAATGTATTTTATTTTTCTTAAAACATTGGGATGGCATCGTCAATATCGATACATAAGCATAAACCAACCTTATATTCATTTACACTAATGATTTACACCTCATTTAATGTCTTAATGTAATGTGTCTAATCCATGCTCTCATATTAATGACAAATGACTTTGCCCTCTCCATACTCTCGGACTAAGGACGAATGACTATGTCTAATCCATGCTCTCGGATTAATGACAAATTTTAAAGTTCTACCCTCCGTGTAAATCTCACCCGTACTCATAAGAATATACTACCCGATATTCATCTTAATTAATTATGTTCATTCTGTATCCTAAATTATCATATATGCTCTTAACACGTATTTCAGGCAATATCAAATATTTTACACACAAAAATATTTAATACTTTAATTAATACTTGTATTAAAATCATGTTCATTAAGGGGACTATGCACTCACTTGTTAAAGTGACGACTTGAAATTTGGGCAGCGCTTTGCTTCTAACAATTGTCTTTTCCTTTGACGTAACCTAACATTATTATCGCTAAGTTTTAGTCTAATATTTATTGCGACTAACTATTGGTCTAGATTTATCATTAACTCGAAGTCTACTTCAAGATCTATCAAGTAAGGAACAACCAGGTAGGATCATATCGGGGGTAGGTTCCATTTGGTATATGAAATATACTGTTTGGAAATCCCACTTTAAGCACCTCACTAAATCACAGCTTAGATATCATCCCCGTAAGTAGATCAATCAGTATAACGACTTTGAATCACTGATAAATTTTATTTATAGGTTCATAATAACGACTTATGACTATAAATATAAGTTACACTGAAAACATAATAGTGTAGCTTAACTTATCTGGCTTTTAATGAAAAGCGGGAAATTACGCGAGCAGAACTCCGACTCTAAAAACTTCTTTTGTCGGCTTTTTGACGACTCAGAGTTTCTCTATCGCGCCCTAAAACTAGGAGAAATCGAACAAGAAAGAAAGAAGGATTCTAGAGAGAGTTTAGAGGAATGGAGTAAGGAAATATGAAGAATGCATCCTCTATTTATAGGGGTTTGATCATAGAGTAGGCCCTAAGTTTCGTCCGTATCTTCCGTATACAAGCTCCGTTTTCTACGTTCTGTATATCCATACGCTGGTATTTACGAGTACTACAACTTTCATTTAGACCATGTCGGCTGATTCTCAATCTATCTCAGATTTACAAAACCGTATCGAATTTATCACATTCGAGGAGTAGGGATTAAGTTTCGTCCATATCTTTAACATATGAGCTAATGTTTGACGTTATTTATATCCACGTGTTATTATTTATGAGTGCTACAACTTTTATTTAGACTCCATCGGCTAATTTTCATTTTATCTCAGATTTACAAATCTGTATTGAATTCGCCGCGCTCGAAGAATAGGGATTAAGTTTCGTCCATATCTTTCGCATACGAGCTCCGTTTTCGACTGTCTTTTTAATGTTGAACTCCTATTAACGATATCTTCATTTATCATTTAGATTATTTTGGCAAAAAATCGATCGATCTAAAATTCGATTTCCGAGTTGTACATTGTTACGCTAAATCTTAGAAAAATCATAACTTCCTCAAATTAAGTTAGCTTTTGATGTTCTCTATATGCACGCTACCGGTTTAACGGATACTATGACTTTCGTTTAGATTACTAAAGCTAAAAAGTAATTTCTCAAAAGTTTACTTTTTACAATAAGCAAAGTCGTGCCAGTTTATCCGTAAAACTTCGACGAGTGATAACTTCTTAGTTACAAGTATGATTTCAACGTTCTTTATATGTACGGAATTCTTGACAGATACATACTATAACTTTGGTTAAAATTATTTATTATAAATAATATTCTATCAAAAAAATCATTTTTAACGCTTATTATCTTTAAATTGACTAACCTTATATGTACAGAGTTCTTAATAGATATACTATAACTTTTGTTAAAATTATTTATTTTAAATAATCTTCTATCAAAAAGTTATCTTAACGTTTATTATCTCAAAAAGTCATTTTTAACATTTATTTGTTCTAAATAATCTTCTTCCCTCTCTTAATTGGGCCTCGTCTCAAAATTCCATACTAGGTTAAATAGGCCGGTTATAAGCCCCGGCTCTTTAGCCCAAACTTTTTAGATTTCTTATAGTGACTTAATTAATAAGTAAATATTTTTAAGAAATGATAGAACCTTTTAACAAAACCTATAACAAGCCATTTTAATTGAATCTATAACAAGCCATTTTAATTGGGTGGCAGCCTTAAGGAGTCAGACTTCTCTTAATTGTAACCATTAACCAAGTTCGCTGGAAACAAACCAAATTATTTAACCACCTCTACCCAAGCAAAACTCTTCAACAAGAGGTTATAATCAAGGGAAATACAACTACTACTAGTTGAGAGCTACAAGAGCCAAAAACAACACACAAATGCAACAACATAAACACACTCTAAATCCACAATTTCTGAAACACATTGTGTTATTAACGTAACCAATCAAACTCATATATATAAAGTCTCATAAAGAAGGTAAGGTTCTCAAATCTTGCTGGCAAAGTCAAGACCTTCTTTGGCAAGCACATCTAGGCTGGAGGCTGGTGGTTGGAGTTTGGCTACTTTGGCTATGGCTTGGTTTTCCTCAGGTGCACCACCTTCTAGAAACACACCCACCACCTTTCCATTGTTGATCCAGTATGACCCGAACTTTGGTTTTGCTGATGACGGGTCGTGGTCACCGAAGATGACAGAGTCACCGACGTTGTCACCGTAAAATTGCCATGACAGATCGAAGGAACGCGAGTAGAAGTATGGAAGGTAATCGTAATCTGCGATTTCTTTTCCTTGCTCGCTTGCAAAAATCGCCTGTTTAAGTAAGTTGGAACAAAAAGATTTCAGTCGAGTTATATGGAAGAAATAGCAATGTATTTTTGTATTATATTTATAGCATCCTATTTTTATTTAGTTTTGTAGTATTAAAATGCTAAACTTTATTTATTTTTTTCTTATTAAGGCTTTGTACTTTAAAAAGTTTACTGAATTTTTTTTTCTTATTAGGACTTTGAAAAATCTAACCAAATGTACTAACGAAATTGCTTTAAATTTGGATGGGATTGGTTTAATCATGTGGATTTTCGGAAGTACAATATGAAAAGAAAGTATAGTAGGATACTATAAAAAAAACAAAGGGCTAATAACAAAAATTACCAAATAAATGACCACATTTCCTAAATTAATAACAAAATTCTTATGCAAAATTGCTTTTCCCAACATCATTTTTCTTGAAAATGACCCATCCCACAAAAATTGATGTCTTTTTCATGAAATAAAAAAAATCAAGCTTTTTTCAAGATTTTTCTAGTAGGGACCAGCAATAAAGCAAAAAAAAAAAAAAAAAAAAAAGGCATTTTGGGATAAAACTTGAAACTTTAGTGATTAGCCCATAAACAATGTCTTGCATTTAGTCCAACTTTTTTTATATAAATTGCATAGAGAAAGGATAAACTCAATTTGGATTTGATTACCTTGACAGCTTGTTCTGCAGATTTGCGAGAATGGTCAACATGTTCAACTCTTCTGATGTCACCATACAACTTCATTGGGAAAGTAGCAACATCACCAACAGCATAAACATCCGGAACACTAGTTTTAAAAAATCCATCCGTCTGTGATTTAAAAAAAAAACAACTCAAATCTGTAAGTTTTAGAGATGTCATACTCACACAAAAGAAAAATGACCAAATTAACCAATCCTTAGTTCCTATTAAATCTGGAATGAGATTGGACAAGTTTTCCATGGCTATTTTGGTAAATGGTGATGAAGATCTTTTGTAGAAATGAGAGATTAATAATAACTAAACAGTAAACACAAACCTTAATTCCACCTTTCTCCTCTTCAACCTGTCCTTTGAATAGACTGATGAGGGGCCTTCCTCCAACACCAACAACAACAATATCTGCTTCAAGCACCCTTCCATCCTTCAGTTTCACTTCTTTCACCTGAAAAATGACAAACTGCTTATTAGACGACAAATGCCCGAATTTCATAAAAACACTGTAGTTTGGATCATATATATATTTTTTTTTGCTTCGGTTTAACTACCTAAAGAACATTTTCCTATTCTAACCACTAAGACCGAAACCTTAAAACTTGGAACTTTATAAAAACCACTATAGTTAGGATTCTTTTTGTTAAAGCACCCAAAGAATTTTTTTTTTTTCAGCTTAACCACAAAACTTTTACCATTATATAAAATTAAAAAATAATAATAAAAAAACCACTTTGTATCCATTTGTAAAGAAAAATTGAATCTATTCGAAATCTAAGGAATTTATTAAAAAAAACCTTTTATGTAGGATGTTCAGAAAAAAAATCTAGGGTTTTGAAATGGGTGATCATACCGGTTAAGGTTTTTTTCTTTTTTAAATTTGAAGATTTTCTGTTTAAAGTTGAACCGAAAATAATCCAAAATATAGCAGTTTTTATAGAATTCAAAGTTTTATAGTTACCTGGAAACCCTTACACGGTTATACTACCCAGTTACATAGGTTTTTGACTTTTTTCCAGGAAAAAAAAAATCAAAGACTAGGTGATTAAAACAAAAAACAAAAAATTCAAACTGTTTTTTTTTGTTTCAAATTTGGTGTAGAGAAAAGCGAATTAAAAAGATTTCAACTGCATGAGTAGAAATAACAAACCTCTCCACTGTCATTACTGGTAAATCCAACAGCAACTGTACCCTTGATGATACTGACACCCTTTTTCTCATAATAACTCTCATAAAAAGCAGCAATGTCAGCAGTGAATAGACGAGGCACTGAAGTTTAAAAAAAAATTTACCAAAAAGAATTACCCCAAATAGAAAAAAAAAATAACATGGAGATGAAGTTTGGTTGACTTACTGCACCATGGTTCAGGGTAAACCATTTTAACATCAAAGTTGTTAATTTTGAGTACTGCACTAAGTTCAAGACCAATGTATCCTCCTCCAACAACAACTGCTTTTCCATTTTTCTTTGCTTTAATAGCTTCCACAAGTTTATCAGCATCATCAATCTCTCTCAAGTAAAGAATGTTCTTGGCACTAGCACCTTCTACACCAAAGTCTGTCAGCTTCAGAGTCTGCAAATACCAACGTACTTTCACTTAATTCTTTCTTTCAACTTTCTTATTGGAAATTACAAAAGCAATTTTCACGGGTGTATTTTTTTTAGTACAATGTTCTGATAAGAAAATTTGAGATTTCACTTACTGTGGAGCCGGTGGCAATAATCAAAACCTTATATGTGAAGGTTTCTCCAGCTGCACTAGTGAGAGTTTTTGAAGCAAGATCTGCTTTCACTATTTCTGTGTTCAGGATCAAGTTTATTCCTGGAGAAGAAACATATCATGGTTTTAGTTAAACCTTATAAATCAATACAGTATATATTTGATATATAAATGTAAAGTTTTATAATTGCATGATAACACAATACCTTTCTCTGTGTACCATTCTGGTAGTAGTCTCTCTCCTCCACTTCCAACACATGTATGAAAACCTGGAAGTCTGGCAGCTCCTGAAAATTAATATAGATACAGAAAAATAGTAGTAGTTAGAACACTACATAATATGTAGCTTAATCCACATTAAATCATTAAAATTTCATATTTGGTGATAAGAAAAGACTGAATCAGGAAAAAAAAAAGCTGAAACTTAAACAGGTTTCTTCAGTTAAAAAACAATGCTTAAAGTTTGTGTAATTTTGAAAACATAAATGATAAAGAACTTATTATCCTCCAAAGGGCTGAATTCAAGAAATAGAAACATACATAATTTGCTTGTATTATAGCATTCTACTTTCATTTATTTTTGGTACAGGACTCACTGTGATTTTTTTTTTCTTATTAAAACAGTGTACTTTGAAAAATCTGTAAGTTTTAACTTTTTTTTCTTATTAAGACATTATCTTATAAAAATGATACCCAATTATTAGGTGTCATTGCTAATAAATATAATTGGGTAGAAAAGTCACCATGTCAAAAAGAGGCAACAAATGAAAAATGGCTTACCCTCAGGGAACAAATATGCCTTGCTTAGTGCAGGGCGTTCATATGGAGCCACCTAAAAGGACCAAAAGCAATGGTTAGAAAAACCATATAAATAGTTCTACATGATAAACTTTCCTTGTAAAATAAACTATATATATATATATATATATATATATATATATATATATATATATATATATATAAAAGAAGAAGAATGGTAAATTAGTACAAAGATAGCATCATTCTATCAACCAGTAATAGAAGAGAGACATTGAGCTGAATAAAATTGAATACATTTCACGTATAAAAGGGGACTACATGTAACTTACTTCAAGAAATCAATTAAATTGGATTAAGGGTTTTAATGAGTGTAACAGGGGTGTTGTAGATAAAATGCAGATTATAGGTACTAAAATGAAAATGCTCAAGAAATTTGGAAAAAGAAGATGTAGCTGTAGTCCAATAAACTCTTTTCTAGTTTACTTCTTTAGTTAAACCATCAAAAATATGGTGATATCTGTGTACAGAAAAGTGAGGAGAAAGGAAAACATAAGAAATAAAAGATCTCATTGAAATACGATTTCATGTATTACATGTTTCAACAATTATAACCAAGTTTTCCTATTAAGTCCTAACTTTTTACAAATTTCATTTTATAAGATATTTATTAAACAAAAGTATGAGTAACATAGAGAGGCAAAGATTGATGAGCATACCCCCTCCTTTGAAATGATTGCTAGCTCGCCTGGTTTGACTCCTTGCTTTGCAAACTCCCTTGCAGCATAACCCTGCATGTACAAAGGCAATATAAGAAACAGGAGATATAGATTATAAATTTACAACAAACAGAAACTGAATTTCCATTAAAGATAGATATATCTTCAAGCGTTGATCTTAATTCAAGAGATGGCCTACAACTCAAAGGTACTGCCAAAATTTAGTAATTTCCAGGTGTAAAATACATATGCTCTTCGAAAAATTAGAAACAATGATTTCCATTTGTAGTTTTGAATATAAATATTTACTTAGTTATAAGTTTTTTCTGAAAAGTAAAAGGATGCCTATCTACTTTGATGTTGAAAAATAGGCTCACAAACCTAAACTTTAGTCAAAGCATGTCTCCTTTCTTGAGACAAGAAGCAAAAGAAGCATCAGAAACAGAAAATATATCCTCAATTACATAACCCTATTACAGATTTATGTTCCATTAAAACTAAGGTATTAATTCAGATGCCCACCTAACCATAGAAAGAACTAAACTTCAAATGGGTTACTTTTATAACTTCCTAAAAAAAAGCAGATTATGGACATCCCAAGGAAGAATTGTCGACTCCATAATCCATATAGCAAGGAATACAAACCGAATATGGAACAAAATTTAAGATCAATCTTGTGTTTCGAAAATATTTGGTCCTAGTGTGTGACGTTGCTCATAGGAGATTTTTCAAACTCCGTACATATATGTTCACACTAATCCTTCTTGACGTTTCTCCGCAATCCAAAAAGAAAGCATCAATATACGGCAAAAATACAATCTCAATTACATACTCCTACCAGAAATGTATTAAAAGTGTAGTTTATATCATTGTACATACATCGGTATAACTCGTTAAGAGTACAATAGAAAATGAGATTAAACAACAGTTTTCAGATCTCTATATTAAACGATGATCGTATACAGCCCAGACACTTAGTCCCTCTGTACACTTGAAACAGTCTACTAAATCGTAACCTGTTTTTACCTAATAAGCTACAGAATCAGTTATAGAATATCGGATTACTAGAATTATTAGGAAAGAGAAACGTCGAATAATAATAATGAGAACTATGAAAAATAAGGATGATCGATGGAGACTCACAGCTGAGACACCGCCGCCGACGATCACATACTTAAAAGACTTCTCCGCCATTGAATTTGATGATGGCTATCGGCTTCCGATCAAGTAATGTATTTGGACAGGTATTTAGGAAGTCGGGATTCTAGAAAAAAGGATTGGCTGGATCGGTGTATATAGGGGAAGGTGAGACATAAAGTCCAATGAGATGTGGACACGTGGATGATGATCAACCGTGTTAATTTTGTTGACCGTAGGATCACCACGACTGAATTTTTTTTTTTTTCATTTTTTAGGAAATCAATCCTTTCAACAATCATGTAATTTTCAACATCAGAATCTGAATTTATATTTTAGAGCATCTCCAATCTCCAATTGAATCGACATGAAATTGGCTTTTACCACTGTTTCATCAAACTAACTTTTACAATTTTACCACTGAACACAGTGTATTTCTTTTTCTAATAATTCAACATAATAAATTAAATATTTTTTTTAATACATCTAATCTATTTTTAATCAATCAAATTTTATTTTACCCTATAATTATAACTAAATATAATCTTTTTATTATTTTTAACTAATTAACTCCTTTTAATAAATATTAAGTAATATTTATTAGAGAAAATTACAAAATTAGCCTAATACCTTAATTACTTTATGGAAAATAGCAAAAAAAAACGGAAATTGCAAAAATAGCCACTGAAATCGCAGATAGAAACACCCCATCTGCGATTTCGCTTATCCATCTGCGAATGTACAAGTGCCTAAAGCACATAGGCAGTTGTACATTCGCATATGGATTAGTCCCTCTGCGATTTCGTGAATTACTGAATTCCACCTGCGATTTCGGAACATTTTTGGTATAAAACCGTTTTTTTTTCTTCATTTTTCACTCTCAAGTTTAGGAAAACTCTCTCTCTCTCTCTCTCTCTCTCTCTCTCTCTCTCTCTCTCTCTCTCTCTCTCTCTCTCTCTCTCTCTCTCTCTCTCTCTCTCTCTCCTTTGACGATTTCTTCAACAATCCTGAAAATATGGTAAGATTTTAACACATTTTATGTTTTAATCAACATTTATTTAGTGTATGTTTTATTTATTTATTATTTATTGTATTAGTTTTTGTAAAAGAAAATCAAACTTTATTGTTTGTTATTGGGTAATTTTATTGTATTTGATAGATATAATATTATTTATTAGTATTCTTGAAGTTTTAATGGTATTTTGTTGGTGGTTGTTTGAATATAAAAATATAGACTGTGTAAAATGTGCATTGGCTTGTTATACATTTATTAAAAAGGTTAGAATATGTTTTTTTTAAGTTGAAAGTTTAAAAAAAATGTTCCAAATCATGTATAATTGCATGCATGTAGTTTGTTTACAATAATGATTACAATATGTTTGCTTAGTGGCTGTTTGTATAGTTGTCGTATAACTTGAAAATTTATATATAGTTATGGTTTAAGTTGAAAAATTGTTATAGTTTGTTATTGTTTTTCAGCATAAATATAGAAATTATTGATTGAATGTTGGTTTATGTTTTGTTTATGTTTGTAAATTGAATGTTGGATTATTTATTCCATTTAATATCCGAATATTTTTAAAGGAAATAGTTGTTTAGCTTTGTAATATGTTGTTGTTTTTGCAGCATGATTATAACAATTTCAATGTGAAAGCTATTGTCAACTTAAAAGGATCGGGGTGTAACATCTGGGAAGTATTTGAGGTGTTACATGGTGCAAGACGCGATATTTTTAGAAGAATTGTTTTTGGTTACTTGTTGGACGTCCCTCATATACAAGGGGACGTATTGCTGTTCCACAAGATGTTTCTTCATCAGATACGGTCGGATGATGTTTATCCCCAGATGGCATAAAACGGTTATATTTTAAAGTCGGGGATACGAAAATGGTATATGGCCCGGAAGAGTTTTGTTTGATAACTGGGTTTAATTTCGGCGAGTATCCCAAAAATATTGGCAAAAAAGTGTCAGAAAAAAAAAGTTACTACTAAAAAAAAAAGTTTATTGCGTGAACGACTATTTCCGAACCATACAAATAGTTTGGTGAAAATCGATACCTGAAAAGTTTTATTTTATTATCAATTCTTAGAAGCTAACGACGATGATGCAGTTAGAGTTTGTCGGATATACGTTTTGTGTGAAGAATTTTTGGGAAAAGAAATAAACAATCGAGTGCCGCAAGACTGATTGCTGAGAATTTGGATGTGTCGAACAAGTATTTTTTTTGTTTACTTTGAAAGTTTCATATTATTAATGTTAATTTATATTATAAATATTTTTTTTTTGCAGTTTTGCTTGGGGTACCTATTTGTGGGAGTTTACCTATGACGACCTTGAAGATACATAGATCAAGATAGATAAATATTTATCACTGTCGGAGCGTGGTCAAACTTTTAAATACTCCGTTTCAGGATTTACGGCGCCATTTAGGGTATACAAATTTATTATTATTTGTAAGAATTTATTGATATGTTAGTAATTTTAATTTTAATTTTTATTACTATAATTGTGAAAATTATAGATATGGATATATGAGATGCTTCCAATTGTTCGTGCCGGTGGATTTGCGTTGAGAAAAAACAGAGACACGCCTAGGATGAAACGATAGAGTGGCACAAAAAAAATTGAAATGGGTTGACGTGAACACGATTTTTACAATGACAAAGGTTTATAAAAATTATTTTTATTTTAACAAATTCCTTATTACACTTTTATATGCATTTTTAATATGTTAAATTTTTTTAGGAGGGACAACGACCAAGAAATAAAATGTCATCGAGTGATGATGAGATGACATCTACTTATTATATGTCATTTCAAGAGTATGTATATGGTGAACGTAATTCAGTCCCTTCCCCAGTACGGGACCATTTTAGGAGACAAGACAAATCTTCGTCCAGTATGTCGTCTAGTGGCCGCTCTCACGGCAAAGGTGGACGTAGTGGAAACCTAGGTTAGAGGAGGTGTTGAAACGGCTACATGCACTGGAGCAACATGTGTTTATGAACCGATAACCTACTGAGGTGTTTGTAGAAGAAGTGGATAATGAAGATTTATGGAAGAACATCAGTTTTGAGGAACCTGCAGTATTCCAAACAAATTTTGTTGAACGGTGAGTTACATGTCACATATTTTATATTTATATAATTAGTTAACATGTTTGAAAATATTTGTTAATATTTTATAACTGAAAATGTATGTTGTAGAAGATGAGGCATTGAATAAAAATAAAACAAATGAAAATGGTTTTGTTGATAATGAAGACGACATGGTTATTATATATATATATATATATATATATATATATATATATATATATATATATATATTACAATCACGATTTCAATTGTTAAATGTTAAGGTGTCTTTCAGTAATAATTATAATGTCTTAATTTTTAATGTAGGAGTTGGAGGAGAGGATAAACAATGCGGGTCGTAGTAGGAACAAATTTGATGATAATATGTTTGATAAGTATGATAATGAAGATGAAGAGGTTGTTATACTTACATTTATTTATTTTGTTTTTTAGTAGATTCATACATTTTTTAATTAAAGATTATTTCTTATTAATTTAGGTGTTGGAGGAACATTTAATAACTACGGGGAATATAAATCATTTTGATGATTATGATTTTGATGACAACGAAGTTACACCCGATATACCGAGGGCCCGAAATTCATCACAATATATGCGTTGTAACATCCGGATTTTCAAGAACATTATTGTGTATGTTAATCTTGAGATTGAAGGAGGGACTCGACGAGTTAAGGGACCAACTCGCCGAGTCGAGTTGAGTTGATTGCGTGGATTTAATGAGTGGACTCGGCGAGTCAGAGGAGGGACTCGCCGAGTAGGTACTGGGGCAGAGAAACCCTAATTGTCCGGGTTTGTGACCTATTTAATGCCCTTATGGCCTTTATTGGCGGCCACACTTTCCCTTGAGAGCCTGAGAGAAACCCTTAAACCGTTCTAACCTTGGTAAAGTGAGTGTTTGATCATTTTAGGCAATCTTTGTGCATTTCTATGAAGAGGGATGAAGAGCTTCATGATGGGGAGCAAAGGAAGGCAGTGGATTTGTGGTATTGAGTGTTTCAACTGTTAAAAGAAGGTACAAAGTCCTCATCTTGCTCATTCCTTGTACTAGATCTCATTTTGGGAGTTTTAGGGCTTTGCTTCCATCCTTTTGAATCTATTACTTGAATGAGACATGGTTTGAGGTTGGAAACCTCAGATCTGGACCTCCTAAAGGTCCTTAGAGTCTAGGTGTCCCTGCTTTAGTCGTTCAAATGAGGGTTGATGAGCTAAATTCTTCATGAAAGGCATATATTAGCATTTTGGAGCAATAACCTCATGTATGAACGTAAAGATCGAAGCTTTACGTTATTATTGAGCCTTGGGATGATAGACCTAGTGTTTGGAGTGATAGATCTGATTGAAATCGTCTAAATGAACATTAGGTCTAAATGAACTCGCCGAGTCAATGAGCCGACTCGACGAGTTGGTTAGGGTTTGTCCCGAAGAACTAAATCATGCGATAGCTCGACGAGTTGGGCGTCGGCTCGACGAGTTGAGCTGGATTGTCACGCGATTTTTGAGGAAAACAAGTGGACTCGACGAGTCGCAAGGGTGCACTCAGCAAGTCGGGTCAAACATGGACTGTTGACTCGAGTTTGACTTCTGTTGGCTTTGGGGCTTTGGTCAACATGAGTAGTAGAGACCATGGAGGGGTAAAATGGTCTTTTATCCACTTCAAAGAGTTAAAGAGAGGAAGAATAGCCTTCAGTCATTAGAGTTGTGATTAGAGTATCACTTAGAAATATTCATCCCTTGTGATTAGGCGGCGGCTAGTTCGAGATTCGGGAGCGAGGTCTTTGCTTGTCAGGTGAGTCTTCTCACTATACATTACCTAGAGTGGTATCTATATATAGAACGGAGGGTTTTGTGTGCTATGTGTATGTATGAGATTATGTGCATTTTGATATATGTATGCTATGTGTTGTATAGACCGGACCGGAGGGTCCAACGATATAGACCGGACCGAAGGGTCCAATGATACAGACGGGACCAAAGGGTCCAACGAGTTATGGGACTGGAAGGTCCCGCTGAGACACATCGACCAAAGGGTCGTACTATAGCCTCAAGTGGCGTATGTGTTGTATGTGGTATTTTGGGGAACTCACTAAGCTTTGTGCTTACTGTGTATGTGTTTCAGGTTTCTCAGGATCGCGGGACGGCACCGGCTTGATTGTACACACTAGAGAAAGAGTTACGATGATCCTGGATTATTAATGGAGTTGTGTTTTGTAAATTGAATAAATAAGATTTTTATACAATTTGTTATGAAAAGTATGCGATTTTTAAATGAAAATTTTGTTTGAAAATTTACGGTGTTACAAGTTGGTATCAAAGCCTTGGTTTGAGGGATTCGGATGCACCTTCGGGTAAATCTGGACTCAAACTGGGGATTTGAGAAAAGTTTTCAAAGAAATGATTTTTCTAAAGCAAACGAGAGTTTCTAAGGGAAAACGAGAAAGAGCAGTGTGTATAATCAGCCAGAGCCCGAACGGTGATTTCCTAAAATACCCTTACTTTTGTATTATGAGATATTTATGAGGTATTATGCATGCTAGATATAGGCTAGGTATTTCATATTTTAGGACTAGAGTGGCCTGATTTGTGATGCCTTAGCCTAGGAGTTGTTATCTGCGATGTGTTTTCGAGTATGTGTTGAATAAGAGTATCCAATAGGAATCCTTGTAGAGAGGGATTTGAGTAGAGGGGTAATCCAGGAGAGATACTTAGATGAGAATTTGTATAGTCTATTGAGAGGGTAGTCAGATGCTCGCGTGGGGGCGAAGTCGCTTGAGTTCGGTGGTATCCTTCGAGTATGCGGAGAGCAAGTAGGATAATAGCCTAGAGGGGTTTTACGTGCTAGTGGAGATTATTTAATGCCCGAATGCTGCTTGCTTCGTGCTTTGTGGAACTCTCGATGATGGGAGTCAGCTACTAAGTGGATATGACGATATTCAGGAGGTAGATGGTTGGCGTCATTAGGGGTTCTTCAGCAGCTGATGGCAGAGAAGTGTGAGCACCTAGGAAGAGCCTAAGGGGTGACCGTAGTCAGATGAGTGCGCTGACAGGGTAAAGTATTTCACTAGGGAGCGAACACGAGTAACGGGATGGATGAGCGAGACGGTTGAGCAGCTACTTAGGAAATCTGGGATGGTCTGTGTGGAAGGTATGGGTAGATGTGGCAGGTAGTATGGGCCCGTACTACTGAAAGCAGAGGACCTATACTTGATGCAGGGAATATTCTGGAAATTCTAGGTAGCAGATTAAGAGGTGATGTCATGGTTCGAGTACCATGATTGGTAGCAGATTGAGAGATGATGTCATGGTTCGAGTACCATGATTGGTAGCGGACTGAGAGATGATTTCATGGTTCGAGTACCATGATTGGTAGCAGATTGAGAGGTGATGTCATGGTTCGAGTACCATGATTGGTAGCAGATTAAAAGGAGATAACATGGTTCGAGTACCATGGTTTATAGCAGATCGAGAGGTGGCCACATGGTTCGAGTACCATGACCTGTGGCGATTAGTTGTGAGGGAAACCGGATGCGATAGAGTATGAGGTCAGAGGGCCATGTGGAACAAGTTCCAATGAAGCATCCCTTGTGAGGGAAATCGAGATGACTCCAAGATATTTTTGGTGAGATGTCAGATGAAGTTGCCAAACTTAAGGATGAGTAGAGATGGCGTTTATGGAGGATTGCGGCATGAGTTGAGAAATCAACCGATAGTGGAGATGTCACCTTCTGTGACCTAAGTGGTGTTATTTCCGTTTCCTGTGGGAAACATAAGAGGTGTCGAGATTCCGGTTTCCGAGTTTGGGGGTAAAACTCTGTGGGTTAGCATTTATGGTGAAACGACCCAAAAATACGACCCAAAATTTTTTTTTTGTTTTTAATATAATCACAACTGTAATCAGAGCATCATATAATAAAACCATGCGTGATGTATTCCAAAACATAATAAAATACTGTGCGGAAAACTGTATCATACTACATCAAATCAAGCAACTAAATCAATCCCAGGCTAAAGCTGAGGCGGTGGTGTATGCGATGCCGTCATCCCGAGCTCTTCCCTTTGCTTGCGGAAGTACCTGAAACCAAAACTGAAACTGTAAGCACGAAGCTTAGTGAGCTCCCCCAAAATACCACATACCATACAACAACATATAACACATACTGGGCCTTGCCCACTGCATCGGGCCGAAGCCCGGAAACTGCATCGGACCGAAGTCCGGAACTGACTGGGACCTTGTCCCCTGCATCGGACCAAAGTCCGGAACTAACTGCATCGGACCGAAGTCCGGAACTAACTGCATCGGACCGAAGTCCGGAACTAACTGCATCGGACCGAAGTCCGGAACTAACTGGGACCTTGTCCCCTGCATCGGACCGGGGTCCGGAACTAACTGACTGAACATATCATAGTATATCAACTAGCATGAACACATATACTGCGTACTACATCGAGCCGTAGCCCGGAACACATAACACGTAACACATAAGACATAGCACATAAATCCTGTCTGAGCCACGAAGGCATCAAACATACTAGCTGCTACATCGGACCGAAGTCCGGAAACTACTGCTAACTGGACGGGCCGACATTGTGGCCTTAGACCCGTCCCTACTTGAAGGAAACTCACCTCGTAAACTGGCGGCTGAGTGTGTGTCTCTGAAAGCTACCGGCTGCTGCTCCTGAATCTCCTCGGCTACAAGCCCATGAACACACTCAATCAAATACTAAACACTGCACTTGGGGTAAAATGACTCTTTTACCCTTGGTCAAAGTCAACTTACTTTTGGGGCTGACTCGCCGAGTTGGGCCACCCAACTCGCCGAGTCCTACTCTCACTTCTCAGTTCTACACGCTGCTACTCGTCGAGTGTGGCATCGACTCGACGAGTACCCTCTTGATCCAAGAACTCAGACAATCTTCATCCGACTCGCCGAGCCATATGAACAAACTCGACGAGTTGTTCATGATCCTAAGAAGATTGCCTTGGACTCGCCGAGTTGTATGAACAACTCGCCGAGTCCCTCCATCACTGAGTCTACCCTCAACTCGCTGAGTCCACTCTCTAACCCCCTGGATTCACTCGACACTGATCAAAATGAAGGACTCGGGGACTCGCGACCCAACTCGTCGAGTCGTTCTTCCCGACTCGCCGAGTTGCCGCCATGCAACTGATTTTTACTCGATTTTGTTTGAATCCAACACATACAATTTATAGATCTGAGTCCAATAAGCTGATTTACCACGTAAAGTTTCCAACTTTACGTGCACAACCTCATGAATAAGGGAAATAAGGCTAAAAGATGCATAAAATGGGTAGATCTATGATTGATATGCAAAGTAACTCCAAAAAGACAGTAGATCCGGGCTCTACAACACCCCAACATTCAGATCCAAAGGTATTTCGACTTATTAAGACATTCATGCAAACATAAGGCTTGGAACAAACATCAAATAGCTCTTAGAAGAGCTCTAATGGAAGTTTAAGCATATAACAAGAAGGGAACTCCGAAAATACCTCAATAAAATCATATTTGCCCTTGGATCTTTGCACTACAACTCGTTTCCTTGCTTCTTTCTTCTTCTCCTTCTTCACACCTTCACAAAATGGCACTAAATCACTTATAAGCTCTCAAGGGAGGATTAGGGTTTTCTCACTGTGTTCTCAGGGTGAGGGAGGCGAGAATGGGGCTATAAGGTGGTTTAAATAGTGGGCAACCCGGGGATTTAGGGTTTCACCCAGACGGATGGACTCGCCGAGTCCAGGATATGGACTCGCCGAGTCCCCGGCTCACGCGTGTTCGCAGCCGCGACCCTACTCGGCGAGTCAGGCTATGAACTCGCCGAGTTCCTCTTGCAAAACTTACAACAATTACCAAGGAATTAACATACCGGAAACGGGTCGTTACATATGGCGACCTTCCATCAGAAAATTTGGGCAGTATGTCTGCCGAGGGGTAATGATAGAGCATGAGCAGGTTGTCAGTAGGGACTGAGATGGTCAAGGACTAGGATACACCCTATTTGAGTATAGTAGGGCATGTGTTAGCTGCATCGTCGGACGATTAAGAGGAGTATATCAGGGAAATGGCTCTTATTGTCTTTGATGGGTATCAAGAGTGATAATGTGGGTACTGCTCTTATCATAAGAGATGTGATGGAGTGTTGGTTGAGGAGTCGAGGATGAGGAGAACAATAGTTCATTATTTACAGACTAAGAGTCAGGGTTGATACTGGACAGTTGGGAGGTCCGGTGAGGGAATGGTGTGAGATTCAGAATGACCAGAGGCAGTCATGATGGGAAGTTCTAAGGAATTCATCTGAGATTCGGGGTATTGGGAGTTGCTTGATCTTTGTCGGGGAGATCATAGAGCGTTGCGTAGCACCTTCCAAAAGTAGGCACGATGTTACTGGTGGAAACAACCTGTGGGATAAATTGTTGGTGCGCCAATTGGTGAAGGTTCAAACCCTGAGTGGGGGAGCACTGGGTATTTTATTGAGAGGATCAGAGATTTGTTCGAGAACGGTTAAAGATCTGGATATAGAGACCTGCAGTATGGATTCATGAGTTCAGGGTTATTGGTGATCGAGGCTAAGTGAAGAGCGAGATAATGCATGTGGTATATGTTTGAGGAAGGATAAGTGAATTGGAAGATTTTTGTGGCCTGCATTTTTCCGGGTTAGCATATGTTGAGTTCGAGTGCGATCGGGTCGCTGGATTGCAGATGCAATAGCTGAGATTTGCAAGTGAAGGTATAGATTGTAATCTATAGCCCCGAAAGGGCAGCCATTGATTCATCAACCAATTCCAGGGTCGATATGAGTAGTTCCAAGTGAGTAATGATCAGTAGGGGGTTTCGGGTTTTCGACATCATATTCTGAACCATTGATGATGCCTCGGTGTTTCAAATTGGGAGATGGAATACGCTGAGGTTACAAGTGGTGCGAGAAGGAGATCGGTTGAGAAATTCTTAAAGAGCAATGCGGTATCCAAGCATGGGGTCGTGAGTATTAGATTAGTGGATTGGGCAAAACATCATGAGATTTTGTGTGATGTACCAAGGTATCCGGGTATGATGTCCTTATTCCTAGATTATTCTGAGTTCTGAGTCGAGTGCTGGCAGGTGGTGCAACAAGTATCTATGGTTCCAGTGGGAGCACTTCGGCTAATTAATGGTAAATGAGATTATTTAAGAATAAGGATTGCAGTGCAAAAAGGAGTTTGTCATGTCAGTTGCCGTCAGGAGTAGGGACACTTACTTTTGGATGGGTAGATGTGCACCTATCTATGTTGGGCCGTGGAACGTGGGTTAATGGATGTAGGGTGTGGCGTCGACTTGAGGTTGAGACCGTAGGTGGTAAGATAAAGTGTTGTAAGGCTGTAGAGAGTTGCAACATTCATGAGTTAGCAAAGGGGTGTGGTGATACTGCGGGGAGCTGTAGTATTCACCAGCTAGTCAGTGAGAGGTTGTTGTGATGTTGCGGGGAGCCGTAGTACTCACTAGTCAGTGAGAGGTTGTTGTGATGTTGCGGGGAGCCGTAGTATTCACTAGTCAGTGAGAGGTTGTTGTGATGCTGCGGGGAGCCGTAGTACACACTAGTCAGTGAGAGATTGTTGTGATGCTGCGGGGAGACGTAGTACTCATTAGTCAGTGAGAGATTGTTTTGATGCTGCATGGAGCTGTAGTACTCAATAGTCAGTGAGAGGTTGTTGTGATGTTGCAGGGAGCCGTAGTACTCACTAGTTAGTGAGAGGTTATTGTGATGCTACGGGGATCCGTAGTACTCACTAGCCAGCGAGAGGGTGTTGTGAGGAGCACTCTCTGGTCAGAGCAAGACGCATATGAGTTTTAGGCTTGGGTAGCTCTGATAATTGAGTTTTTGGGAGCCTGGTGGTCGAACCAGGGGCGAGATTGGGGTCTCCACATTTGTTGGAGAACATTATACTCTGATTTGAGTTGTGGTTGTCACAACCCAAGGGAATTGGAGAAGTTGTACGTGCAGGTTGCGGTCATGAGTCATGAGTTGAGTTCTCCATTGGGTCGAGTGGTTCCAACTTTGGGTCAGACCAAACTCTCGAGTTTGAGTTTGGCTCTGGTGGTGCGCTGGTTAGGCGAGATGAGATTCTGGATTCTGAGGTGGGTTCCATGTTGAGGGGTATTGTTTATCATCTGATGTTTTAGACCTGTGTACGTCAGTACTCGGGTACGGGAGGTACCGCGAGATGCATGGAACTATGAGTAGTAGACGACAGAGGTCAGGGTTGAGTCGATCTTCAGTTGGGAGTATAGCATTCACTTGGGGTAAGGCGAACTTAGTGACTTGTGTGTCACAATGGGTCGATGTAGTTATAAAGAGAAGAAAACCATTGAGATGGTTGGGTAATGCAATGGATGACCTTGGAGGTTCAACTGCTGGGTCGGGGAGATGACCTGGTGCTCAGTCTTGAAAGGGATATTGAGAAAGGAGCTGAGGCTTACGTTGTTAGATCTCGGGGGACGCTTCTGAACAAGCATGATCATTTTTTTCGTGCCTGAGGTCAGGGTGTTGAGGGTTCGCTGTTCAAAAGGGTTGTGATTGCAGTTCAGTGGATGGGTCCCTGGTGGGATGTGATCCTTTTCATTCCTTGGTATATGATCTGGACTTATTTTATTGGCCCCCACTAGAGAATCAGAGGGGCAGTGAGTTATCGAGGTTTGTTATTCGAGGAGCGAATAATGTGGTGATATCTTGAAAGGGAGGTCTAGCTGTGTGTCAGGCTACTAGAGTTTCCAGATTCTTGAGAGACAGAAGGGGTAGCGTGGTGGCAGATGGGTTTGTCCTTTTTCAGGGAGGAGTTCCTGTTTGGATTCAGGTGTCCAGAGAGAAAGATAGTTGTGTGATATGAGATCCCTTCGATGGTCCTGTTCGGTTATTGGATTAGATCTATTTGTTGTTGAGGAGCGATTTTGTGACAACCCGAAATTTTCATTCGTATGAACTCTACAATCCAACACTTCAATTAAAAGTTAAATACTTTTCTGCTAATTTTTAGCCAGTTTAAAGTCCGTTTGAGTATTTTAAATTAATTATTCACGAATCGGATGGATAAAAGGAAGTGATTTCTAGTTAATCGGGAATGTAATGGAACAATCAACACCTTGAATTGGTGTTCACGGCCAAACAAAGAGAGTTTGGGCCATGAACTCTTAGGGTTGAAACCTCATGCCTTAAGCATGAGTTTATTCTCCATTCTATCATTTCCCTTTTTCCTAACTCAAGAACCAAAACCATTCTCTCTCAAGTAGCGTACCGTTCTTCACCCGATTTTCCGAAAATGTAAGTATTACTTGACTTGATTTGTTGTTATAACCTATCTCCTAGTCATTATACATCATTTCATCCATTCAATTGTTGATTTTCATTAGATCTTCAAAACACCAAGAACAACACCCAATCGAGCTACTATCTTGTAAGTGCACTTGCCTAGCTTCTTGTATGCTTAGTATGATCTTAATAACACTTGAAAATCATCAAGAAACCATAGAGCAAAGGAGTTTACGGCCAAGGATGATCTTAGGCCGTAAACCCCTTTCAAGGTGGTAAATTGGACCTTAGTTCCTTCCTATGCCTTGAATGCCAAACTTGATCCTTCCTAGAAGTGTTTAAGACCTTAAACAACAATCAAAACAACTCCCCATAAGAGTTTGCGGCCGTAAACACCTAAGGAAAGGGTCCTTAGGCTGTAAACTCTACTAGGTAGTGTTATTGTGCGCTTAATGATATCCTAAGGCTTGGACTTGATCATTTGATGCCAAATCATGACTTGTAAGACCTCATAACATAATTTGGCACTTATTACCATGAGTTTACGACCCTAAACTCATGGGGAAATGGTCATGGGCTTTAAACTCCATAAAGGGGTGGTTCATGGGCCATAAACTCCAATGCCATGTCATACAACCCTTAGGTGCAACCCTTTGGTACCTGTAGCACTTGAATCAAAGTGTTTCCATGACCTAGGGTGTCTTAACTTGATTAATTAGTTATTAATTGACTAATTAGATTACATATATGTTTATTATATGATAACTAGGATCATTATGTGTGTAAAAGTCCTCACTTGACACCTAGCAATCCTACATCATTCAGTTCATCCAAACCACCATCTACAAGTGAGTTCATACCCCTTAATCAATGTTTTAAATGTTTTTAAATGCTTTTATGGGGGGAATACAAGTTAAGTCATGCTAGTTATTATATCAATCACATGTGATTAATAACCAGCATACCAACTAGAGTCCATTCGATCCTCACAATACCAGTTTCGTGTGTAAATCTCTATCTCCGAAACCGTCTTTCTAGTGAAGCCGTCGTTCTAGAACTCCGAAGTACTCATGCGTAGAGTACCTCATGTTTCTAATCCTTTCCGAAGGAACCTCAACAAACCTCCACGAAATACCACTCGTCCAGCAGACCAAGTTCGAGCATAGAGGCTATGGACGAATACAGCCCACCTATTACTATTTTAGTGTATACGCGAGGGTGGTATATGATTATGATTATGCAGACTTAGTGTGTGTGTGTTTCTGCCCTTTCTCCTCTTCCTCGTTGGGTTGTGGACCTGGGGCAGAGTCGCACATCCGAACGTCTTACTAATCCTAATTATATACGGCTTGTATACACGAGGTAATGATACATGGACCAAGTATGAATCCTATCATGAACAGAAGGGCGAAGTTGCCAAGTCTACGAATGAGTATTCTGCCAATCGGAAGAAAGCAACCCCATTAGTATTGCTAAGAAAGTTAATTTCGGGACGAAATTCGCTCTAATAAGGGGATGATGTGACAACCCGAAATTTTCATTCGTACGAACACTAAAATCCAACACTTCAATTAAAAGTTAAGTACTTTTCTGCTAATTTTTAGCCAGTTTAAAGTCCGTTTGAGTATTTTTGTCACACCCCAAAACTGGAACGGCGGAAACGTTCTGGGGTGGATGACGTCATGTCAAGTATCACAACATAAGCAGTATAGTAATCAAAGTACAACAACCATTGCATTAATAGTAATAGTTTTACATAGTTTACATTGCATAGATACATCAAAGTAATACGAGTAATAATATAGGTGCAACTTGGTACTAAACTGTCTTCACCAAAAGCTCATGGGATGTACCTGTCTATTTGCTGACTTGAGAATACAAGTTATTTTGAAAATGAGTATCAGCATTTTTATAAAATGTTGGTGAGTTCATAAGCATTTAGTGTCATTTGTGTAAGTAAACATTTTATCCAAAATAACTTTATAAAAAGTAGTAGTTTAGAGTCTACGGTGTATTAGAGTTCTTCCCAGAAAATCCTATATTTTCTAATTAAAAGCAGTCTTCTACCAAGACTCGACAGTGTTATGTTTTAAAGAGAAATTTTCCTTGAAATACTATCATTACCCAAAATACGGTATTTGACTTTAAAGAAAGTAGGAGATTATGACTAGTAAAATACAAGGGAAAATAACATATGCCTCAGCAGAAAATACTGCTGACTAAGGCAAAGAAATCATAGACTCCAGGAGAGTATCGAGTGAATGATACGCCTGGCTCAGTCTAACAAAAGGAGATACAGACCCCAGACGGTATCAAATATATGATACGGCTAGCAAGGTCTAAAACAAACAATAATTCTAAGAGCATGTTTCCAGCATACAGTGTTAATTATCGTTACCTTAAGGCCATGAATTATAAGGTAAACATGGAGATACTCGTAACCATACTAATCGACACTAGAGTACTTGACGCCCTGCAAGCGTCGGTGTAAATATGACATTTGTCACCCCTTGGCTTGGTAGACCGTGGACTGTAGCTAACAGTCAGGGTGCGGGGGTGTCAGTCCCGTATAGATCTATACACACAATGCCCGCTCTCCCTACAGGAGACTCTGGTTACCAACTTAAGGACGGGGAGATCCGTGTCTTGAAGATGCATCTCGTAATCTGAATTCTATTAGAGGCGCTGGACTAACGGTAGAGACTCACAATTGAACTGATCGATGTAAACCTTCATGTCTATACATGTATACATGATATATAATTAATGTTTAAACGACCTTCGGACGGATATCTGATACCCACCAGACCACATCCAAACGAGGAAAAGGAAATAGGGTGAACTAGCATTCCTAAGTCCTTTAAACATCATTTATATAACTATACAGGTATATGCATGCATTTAACGACATAGAAGCGTTTAACTAAGTAGAAGTGTTTAACTAAGTAGAAGAGTTTAACTAAGTAGAAGCGTTTCACGAAGTAGAAGCGTTAACAAATCACAAAGTAGAAGCGTTAACAAAGTAGAAGCGTTAACAAAGTAGTAGCATTTAAAGAAGTAGAAACATCTAACGAAGTAGAAGCATAACGAAGTAGTAGCATCTAACGAAGTAGAAGTGTAAAAACATAAAAGAAAACTCTGATGAAAACTTGGGAAAACCTTTACACTTAAGAACTCATGACTTGGTATTCTTTTGTAAAATAAGTTTGAAAACCTTTAGAAACCCTTGAAAATTCTTCCATAAACAAGTTTTGATTATAACTTTGATAAACCAATATAAGTAAAGAAAGCCTTTGTTTAAAATACTGATGTAACTAAATTTTGAGGTAAAACATACAGCACGAGAGACAATTTGAGAAAAGATTTGAACAAGTAAAGACGTTTTGGAAAACCATTTACAGTATCATACTTGGTAAAACAGTTGACAGTGTAATAAATCCTTGTGCATGCGGGTTATCAATCTCATATGATTGATATGATAACTGGCATGTTTTAACTTGTATTCCCCCCCCCCTCAAAAAATCATGTAAAAACATTTAAAAGGTTAATTTAGGGGTATGAACTCACCTGTTGTAAGCGGATCGAACGAAAGTGCCGGTTGGGTGCTCGGTGTCAAGTAAAGACTTGAACACACTTAGTGACCTATTAACATATGATGACATATGTTTACATACAATTAGTAAATATAATACCAATTAAGCACGTGTACGCATCCTAAAATGCGGAAAACACTTTGGTCAAGTGCTAGGAGTGTCTCGGGTAACATCTAAGGGGGTGTATGGCCTAGATAGGGAGTTTACTCTTCAAGAGTAAACTCTTTATAGAGTTTACGGTCCTAAGACTATATCCCCATGAGTTTACAGCCGTAAACTGTGACAACCCTATATTTTTCCAAAGCAGTGTAACTCTCAAATGTCAAATATAACAAAAACTATTTGGAACCAACTAAATTAACCTTGAAAATAAAGTGTTCAAATATCTAAGTTGGGATGCATCAAATATTAGATATCATGACAAGGTTTCCAAAGTTTCGTAACAGTAGTAGAGGGCTAAAAACTCGAATTGAAGATCGAGTGTTAATTAACTAACGCAACCTAAATGAGAGTTGAAGATCTCCACAATAGGAGCAAATTGATAAAAAGACAAACGAAAACCGACGTCGAATAAAGAAACTATGAATTTTTAACGGACTTTAGGAGGCCCGGCCTATTAAAATTATATCATTAAAAATAAAGTCAAAAATAGCCGACGGAGTCTAAATGAAAGTTGTAGAGCATAATCTCACCTACGCGTGGATATAAAGAACGCGAAAAACGGAGCTCGTACGCGAAAGTTACGGAATTTAGAAAACGGAAGCCAGACTTACGCCCCGCGTAATATGGGAGTACGCCCCGCGTACTAGGCCCAGAGTCGAGTCCCATCGGCTGCCCCCTCTACGCTTAGCTAGACCCGAGTCGTAAGCGATGACGCATTATTACGCCCCGCGTACTGGGTACGCCCAGCGTACTTCGGAGGTACGCGCCGCGTACGAGGAAGTTACAGCCTATAAATAGAGAGGTTGAGCTTCGAGTTTTTGCACACCTTTCTCAATTCCTCAGTCAATCTCCCATACTTCTAAGCTCCAGAGACCATTCCATCACCTCGGTTTCCGCACTCGAGCCCCCGACGAAAGATCTATGTAACGCCCGTATTTCTAGGCTTGCCATTTTTAGCAATGTAATAGTCTAGGTTAGCCATTGTAACCCCAATTTGAAATAATAAAATGTATTATTTGTGAATTTGTGAATTATGTGTTTATTTGCTTAATTATGTGATGTAATTAAATTAAGAATAAAATAAGCGTCAAACTTAAAGTATTAGATATGCCCGATATCTTTGCATAAAGATGTAGTGGTTGAAACAAGGATTCCGGAGATATAAGGAATGCCAAAATCCGAGTTATAACAAAGAAGTTATGACATGTCGAAGTTTCGCGTCAGTACCGACATGACGCCGAGTGACGTAAAATATGAATTTAAGATAGAGCGATATTTAGCCTTAGCAATCTAAACGAAAGTCGTAGATTTCGTTAAACCGAGAGCGTGCGTAAAAGGAACGCCCAAATCTGACTTCGTATGATGAAGTTATGATTTTCTGAAGTTTCGACGTGGCAGTATGCAGCCCGAATACTCGAGTTGAGATCGAGCGATTTCTAGCCGAAACAATCTTAATGAGAATCGAAGATCTCGTTGTTAGTAGCGAAACGACGAAAAGATAGGCGAGAACGGACGTCGGACGAAGAAGTTATGATTTTATAACGAAGTTTTCCTGTCCGAGCCTTCTAAAAATAATTAATAAAAATAAAAGTCAAAATTAGCCGACGGAGTCTAAACGAAAGTTGTAGAGCGTAGTCTCACCTTCGCGTGGATATAAAGAACGTCGAAAACGGAGTTCGTATGAAGGAGATATGAATTTTTGAAGTTTAATAAATATTTAATATTTATTTTTTTATTTAACTCCGATATTATCCGAAGAAGGATGAGGCGGTCTATCCGAAGTACGCAGCGCGTACTGCTGTACGCCCCGCGTACAGCGAGGGGCACTCGAGTAGTCCGAAGTCGTAAGCGATGACGTAGAGGGCCCGATGACGTAAGCGCTGACGATCTGCGAGGCATTACGCCCCGCGTAACCCCGAAGTTACGCCCAGCGTAACCCCGAGGATCAGCCTATAAAAGGGGATGCGAGGCCAACTTCTTTTCTTTTACAAATTCTTCATTTTCTCTCATCTTTTTCCTCGATTTGCGTGCCATTTATACCCCGAAGCCCCGGTATTATTCCCGAGCCCCGAAGCGAGATCCGAAGCCCCGAGAATCCCGAAGAGCGTTATTCCCGAGCCGAAGCCCTGCCCGCGAGGAGCCCGGTTTTTGTGAAGTTCTTCCAGATCTACGGAGAGACACTACTTCTATAAGCCGTAGTACTGTCGGATCATCTTCTGATCAAGTGAGTGTATAGTCCCTTTTCAATACGCAATATTATGAAGTATTTAATATATAATACGTGCTACGTGTATATATTTTGTGGATATATGTGTGAATGTGTATTCTCTATGAAATACGTGTTATGTGTGTATGCCTCATATGTTATGTGGAATATGTATTGATTAAAGCATGCTATACAGGTTTTTTAAACAATGTATAAAAATGTATATTTTTATCTACTAATATGTTGGGTAGAACATGGGTAGATAATTTGTGTGTAATAAATAGATGAGAGGCCTCGATGTTATTGGTGTTATTCTAGTCATTCAGCAGAGTATGGATGACGACCACAGACTATTCTAGACTGTCCTGTGGAACACTAGCAGGCTCATTACCTGTAGATGTTGTGAACGACGTGTTCACCGGTGTACTCTATCCCCCACATGGTTGCCTTTAGGACACTTATTGTTGAGGAAGCCCCTCTGCAGTAATGTCTGTCCCGATGAAAATCCTGAAATAAATTCCTTATAATAGACGTTATTTTTGGAACGTAAGGTGAGGATAACGGGAATGGGTAATCAGGTTTATTGTTGATTGTTGTAATTAAATATAATTATTGTGGGTTTGAAAACCCTATATGCTCACCAGGCTCCCAAGCCTGACCCACTCAGTTGAATTGTTTTACAGGAAGTGGCGCAAGAGCTTAAGATGGGCGAATCATCAAGTTGTTTTGTTTACAAGTTTGTATTTGTATATATTTGTTGAACGACTTGTAATGTTATTGTTTATGCTTTATGATCTATATCGGAACATGACATCCCGACTTTTGATTATGAAATGAAATCATATTTCTATATGAAATGTTTTGATAAATATCTATTTTATCATGTTTTGTTTTTGGGAACAAATTCCGCATCTCTTTTAAAATCAAACGGATTTACTCTGAAAATGTTTAAAAAACATAAATGAAATTGGTCTTTTCTGGCCGAGATTTTGGGGATGTCACAGTTGGTATCAGAGCATTAGTTTAAGCGAACTAGGAATTTGTTGGATTTCTAGACTTAAACTTAGTATGCTAAGTGGAGATTGTGAGATGTGTGTCTGATAAATTTTAGACACGAGCACTAGTTTATTTTAGGAGAGTTGCCTAAAATGCTTTTATGTGCTAAATGTTTTATGTTGCCATACATGATATTATTTGTTCGGATCTACGGTTTGTTGCCAACCGGATCTGAAGGTTTATGTGTTTAGGATTCTAAGCGTATGTATACGATATTAGAACTAGCATGTAATCGTTTGGAGTAATAAGGTGAAATTATTCGGTGTGTAGATCAAAAATGGTGAGAACAAGAAGCGGAGTTGGAAATGCTGATGAAAACAGGAATCAACCGCCTGTAATTCAACAAGTACCTGTTGTAGCTGATGCACCTGAGCCGATAACAATGGCTGGTGTACAAATGATGATTCAAATGATGTTGGATTGTCAGATGGAAGAAACAAGACGCCTGCTTAGGCAGCATCGTGAAGAACCGTCAATTCAAGCAGAAGAGCCCGAGGAGAATGGAGGGCAATCTGGACGAGAAAACTTTAGTGGGATTATTGGTCAAGACGAACAACCAGTGGTTAGACGCAATAACCAGTATGGAGGAAATGATGGTCGTGGGTGCAAGTATAAGGATTTCATGGCATCCAAACCACCATGTCTATCCGGAAGCCCGACGCCGGTGCAAGTTATGGACTGGGTCTCTGAAATGGAGACTATGTTTGAAAGTTGCGAATGCAGCAACAGGCAGAAGACCGCTCTTGCGATCCCTCTGCTAAAATCTGGCGTGTTGAGTTGGTGGAAGTTGTTAGCTGACTCTATGCCCAAGGGAGAAGCAAGAAAAATGTCTTGGGAAGACTTTGTGGAACAACTAAAAATGCAATACTGCTCCGAGCAGGACCTTCTGGAAATCAGTAATGAATTTCAGAATTTGAAGAAAGGAAAATTGAGCGTTACTGAATACGCTGCAAGTTTCACGGAAAAGATGAAGTTTATCCCATATTTGGTGCCTACATAACTCTCTAAGGTCAACAAGTTTGCCCTTGGACTACCAGCGGACTATGGTCCAATGGTTAAGCAAGCAACCACATTGAAAGCCGCCATCTGGGCTGCTAGAAATGTTGAGACCCAGATCAGGGAAAAAGGTCTGGAAAGGTCAGAGGTTGGCGAGAAAAGGAAAATCGATGGATATTCAGGGTCCAGCAAGAAAAGTAAATTCTCGAAGTCTAGTTCAAGGGGAAGTGGAGGAAAGGTAGAAGCGAAATGGTGTGACAAGTGCAAGAAGAAGCATTATGGGAAGTGTGGCGGGGAAACCACATGCTTCAAATGTGGAAAGCTAGGGCATTATGCCAACGACTGCACCTTCACCAAAAATGTTTGTTATGGTTGTGGTGAAGAGGGGCACATCTCAAGGGATTGTCCGAAAAAGAAGGAAGCAGCAAGACCCAACATTCCGCCGAAGCCAAAGGCGAGAGCATTCCAGATGACACTGGAAGCTGCTAAAGATGAAGCTGATGTCGCTTCAGGTACCTTTCTCGTTAACAAATTGCCTGCCCAAATTTTATTTGATTCTGGAGCCAACTACTCCTTTATATCGCATGAATTTGGTAGAAAACTAGCTTTGCCTGTTGATAGACTAGATAATGCCTTATTAGTCGAAGTTGCTAGTGGCAAGTTTGTACCTGTTAGCTATCGTATGAAAAACATCTTAATTGACTTGAATGGGAATAAGTTCCACGAGGAATTATTGCCTATCGAACTTAACGGTTTCGACATTGTTTTGGGAATGGATTGGCTTAGCGCCAATGATGCTGAAATTTTATGCAAGAAGAAAATAGTGAAAGTGAATCCGCCTGGGAAGGAATCGTTTATGGTGTACGGAGATAAACGCAGAGTAAACTCTGGAATCATTTCTCTAATGAAAGCCATAAAATGTTTGACCAAGGGGTGTACATCATACTTAGCATTCGTGATCGACGCTAAAAAGGAAAAGAAGGTGATGCAAAATATTCCTGTTGTGTGTGATTATCCGGAAGTATTTCCCGAAGATCTTCCTGGATTACCGCCCGATCGACAAGTAGAATTTCGTATCGACTTGTTTCCTGGAACAACGCCAATTGCAAAAGCACCTTATCGATTAGCACCGACGGAGATGAAGGAGCTAATGATGCAACTTCAGGAGTTATTGGACAAAGGTTTCATAAGACCTAGTTCATCACCCTGGGGAGCTCCGGTGTTATTCGTGAAGAAGAAAGATGGAAGCATGAGGATGTGCATTGATTACCGAGAGCTGAATAAGGCAACAATAAAGAATAGATATCCGTTGCCAAGGATTGATGACCTATTCGATCAACTACAAGGTTCAAGTTATTTTTCAAAGATCGACCTAAGGTCAGGATATCATCAGTTAAAGGTAAGAGAGCAGGATATAGAGAAGACTGCATTCAGAACGCGATATGGACACTATGAGTTTTTGGTTATGTCGTTTGGACTAACCAATGCTCCAGCAGCATTCATGGATTTAATGAATAGGGTTTGTAATCCGTTCCTTGATAAATCTGTGATAGTGTTCATAGATGACATTCTGATTTATTCAAAAAGCCAAGAGGAGCATGGCAGACACTTGCAAGAAGTGTTAGAAGTCTTGAAGAAGGAGAAGCTGTATGCGAAGTTCTCCAAATGTGATTTTTGGATTCGTGAAGTCCAATTTTTGGGTCACGTGGTCAACCAAGAAGGGATAATGGTTGATCCAGCGAAGATCGAAGCTGTGATGAAGTGGGAACAACCGAAAAGTCCCATGGAGATCCGAAGATTTTTAGGATTAGTCGGATATTACCGAAGGTTTATCCAAGGCTTTTCTTCGATCGCTAGTCCATTAACAGCTTTGACCCACAAAGGAGCTACTTATGCTTGGAATGATAAGCATAAAGAAGCATTCGAGAAACTAAAGAAGAAACTATGCGAGGCACCGATATTTTCTCTACCCGATGGAGTTGAAGACTTCGCTGTTTATAGCGATGCGTCTGGGGTTGGATTGGGTTGTGTTTTAACCCAAAGGGATAAGGTGATCGCATATGCGTCTCGACAATTGAAAGAGCATGAAAAGAACTACCCGACTCATGATTTAGAGTTGGCAGTGGTAGTTTTCGCTCTGAAAATATGGAGGCATTACCTCTATGGCACGAAGTGCAAACTTTTCACTGATCATAAGAGTCTCCAATATCTTTTTGGTCAGAAAGAATTAAATATGAGGCAACGACGCTGGCTGGAATTACTTAAAGACTACGATTGTGAGATACTTTACCACCCCGGTAAGGCCAATGTTGTTGCTGATGCTCTCAGTCAGAAGGTCAATCTTGAAAAGAAAAGGCAAAGAGCGTTGAGAATTGAAGTTGTCTCGACTATTTTGGAAAGTATCAAGAAAGCTCAAAGTGAAGCTTCTGAGAAAAATGACCGAAAGGAGGAACGTTTGGGCAAAACATTGGTGTTCGGCATAAACAGTCACGGACTAAAGGTGTTCCAAGATCGGATTTGGATACCGAAGATAGGAGAAGTCAGGGATCTTCTGATGGAAGAAGCTCACAAAACCATGTACTCGATTCATCCCGGTAGCACAAAAATGTATAGGGACCTGAAACCCTATTATTGGTGGCCGACGATGAAGCTCGACATTGCGAAGTATGTGGCCGAGTGTGTGACCTGTGCAAGAGTCAAGGCACAACATCAGAAACCATACGGGAGTTTAGAACCATTACCTGTGCCTATGGGTAAGTGGGAAGACATTGCTATGGATTTTGTCACTAAACTACCCAGAACAAAAAGTGGTCACGACATGATTTGGGTGGTCGTTGATCGATTCACTAAGAGTGCGCATTTCATAGCAGCCAATGAAAAATGGTCTATGGAAAAGCTTGCGAATTCTTACGTGAAGGAAATTGTGAGGCTTCACGGTGTTCCGTTAACGATTGTGTCGGATCGTGATAGTCGTTTCACCTCACGATTTTGGAAAAGTCTACAAGAGGAATTGGGTACCAAGTTGTGTCTAAGTACAGCTTACCATCCGTAGACTGATGGTCAGAGCGAACGGACGATACAAACACTTGAAGATATGTTGAGAGCGTGTACCTTGGAATTCCTAGGTAATTGGGATGAACATTTGCCTTTGGTAGAATTTTCCTATAATAATAGTTTTCACTCGAGCATAAAGATGGCACCTTATCAAGCATTGTATGGACAGAAGTGTCGTACGCCATCTTGTTGGCTTGAGGCTGGGGAAAAGCAGTTTATGGGACCGGAGATAGTCCATCAAACTGCAGAAAAGTTGAAAATAGTTAGGGAAAGAATGTTAGCAGCTCAGGACCGTCAAAAGAGCTATGCTGACAAAAAAGCGAAGACCGATGACTTTTGAAGTTGGAGATTCGGTTTTGCTTAAAGTCTCGCCATGGAAGGGACTTATAAGATTTGGTAAAAGGGGATAGTTAAGTCCAAGGTTTATTGGACCGTTTAAAGTTCTTCAGAGGATTGGGAACCAAGCTTACAAACTCGAACTACCAGAAGAACTGAATGGAATTCATAACACTTTTCATGTGTGTTACTTGAGGAAGTTCACGGGAGAAGTTCCCGACATAATTCCACTTTCGGAGTTGAGGATCGATGAGAACAAAAGGTTGATTAAGGAACCGGAGGCAATCGTTGACCGAAAGACTAAGAAATTGCGACGTAAGATGGTTGAGTTAGTGCTTGTCCGATGGAAACACACGAATGGGCCGAATCTCACCTGGGAAACGGAGAGTGACATGATGAGTCGCTATCCGCATTTGTTTGCTAGTGTGTGATTCCGGGGACGGAATCATTCTAAGGTGGAGAGAATTGTAACGCCCGTGTTTCTAGGCTTGCCATTTTTAGCAATGTAATAGTTTAGGTTAGCCATTGTAACCCCAATTTGAAATAATAAAATGTATTATTTGTGAATTTGTGAATTATGTGTTTATTTGCTTAATTATGTGATGTAATTAAATTAAGAATAAAATAAGCGTCAAAATTAAAGTATTAGATATGCCCGATATCTTTGCATAAAGATGTAGTGGTTGAAACAAGGATTCCGGAGATATAAGGAATGCCAAAATCCGAGTTATAACAAAGAAGTTATGACATGTCGAAGTTTCGCGTCAGTACCGACATGACGCCGAGTGACGTAAAATATGAATTTAAGATAGAGCGATATTTAGCCTTAGCGATCTAAACGAAAGTCGTAGATTTCGTTAAACCGAGAGCGTGCGTAAAAGGAACGCCCAAATCTGACTTCGTATGATGAAGTTATGATTTTCTGAAGTTTCGACGTGGCAGTATGCAGCCCGAATACTCGAGTTGAGATCGAGCGATTTCTAGCCGAAACAATCTTAATGAGAATCGAAGATCTCGTTGTTAGTAGCGAAACAACGAAAAGATAGGCGAGAACGGACGTCGGACGAAGAAGTTATGATTTTATAACGAAGTTTTCCTGTCCGAGCCTTCTAAAAATAATTAATAAAAATAAAAGTCAAAATTAGCCGACGGAGTCTAAACGAAAGTTGTAGAGCGTAGTCTCACCTTCGCGTGGATATAAAGAACGTCGAAAACGGAGTTCGTATGAAGGAGATATGAATTTTTGAAGTTTAATAAATATTTAATATTTATTTTTTTATTTAACTCCGATATTATCCGAAGAAGGATGAGGCGGTCTATCCGAAGTACGCAGCGCGTACTGCTGTACGCCCCGCGTACAGCGAGGGGCACTCGAGTAGTCCGAAGTCGTAAGCGATGACGTAGAGGGCCCGATGACGTAAGCGCTGACGATCTGCGAGGCATTACGCCCCGCGTAACCCCGAAGTTACGCCCAGCGTAACCCCGAGGATCAGCCTATAAAAGGGGATGCGAGGCCAGCTTCTTTTCTTTTACAAATTCTTCATTTTCTCTCATCTTTTGCCTCGATTTGCGTGCCATTTATACCCCGAAGCCCCGGTATTATTCCCGAGCCCCGAAGCGAGATCCGAAGCCCCGAGAATCCCGAAGAGCGTTATTCCCGAGCCGAAGCCCTGCCCGCGAGGAGCCCGGTTTTTGTGAAGTTCTTCCAGATCTACGGAGAGACACTACTTCTATAAGCCGTAGTACTGTCGGATCATCTTCTGATCAAGTGAGTGTATAGTCCCTTTTCAATACGCAATATTATGAAGTATTTAATATATAATACGTGCTACGTGTATATATTTTGTGGATATATGTGTGAATGTATATTCTCTATGAAATACGTGTTATGTGTGTATGCCTCATCTGTTATGTGGAATATGTATTGATTAAAGCATGATATACAGGTTTTTTAAACAATGTATAAAAATGTATATTTTTATCTACTAATATGTTGGGTAGAACATGGGTAGATAATTTGTGTGTAATAAACAGATGAGAGGCCTCGATGTTATTGGTGTTATTCTAGTCATTCAGCAGAGTATGGATGACGACCACGGACTATTCTAGACTATCCTGTGGAGCACTAGCAGGCTCATTACCTGTAGGTGTTGTGAACGACATGTTCACCGGTGTACTCTATCCCCCACATGGTTGCCTTTAGGACACTTATTGTTGAGGAAGCCCCTCTGCAATAATGTCCGTCCCGATGAAAATCCTGAAATAAGTTCCTTATAATAGACGTTATTTTTAGGAACGTAAGGTGAGGATAACGGGAATGGGTAATCAGGTTTATTGTTGATTGTTGTAATTAAATATAATTATTGTGGGTTTGAAAACCCTATATGCTCACCAGGCTCCCAAGCCTGACCCACTCAGTTGAATTGTTTTACAGGAAGTGGCGCAATAGCTTAAGATGGACGAATCATCAAGTTGTTTTGTTTACAAGTCTGTATTTGTATATATTTGTTGAACGACTTGTAATGTTATCGTTTATGCTTTATGATCTATATCGGAACATGACATCCCGACTTTTGATTATGAAATGAAATCATATTTCTATATGAAATGTTTTGATAAATATCTATTTTATCATGTTTTGTTTTTGGGAACAAATTCCGCATCTCTTTTAAAATCAAACGGATTTACTCTGAAAATGTTTAAAAAGCATAAATGAAATCGGTCTTTTCTGGCCGAGATTTTGGGGATGTCACAATCTACGCTGCAGAAATTCCCGAGAGCCCGAAGACGCAACTTTCCGCGGTCGAAACTCTGCTCAACTCTAGCCTCTCTCTTCAAACTTAACGAGTGAGTTCATACCCCTACTTTTCAATTCTTTTCATGTTTTTTTTTTTTGGGGGGGGGGGGGGGGGTGGAATACAAGTACATTACAAGTCAAAGTATCGTTTTTATAAATATCTTTATGCTTAGAGGGCTATTATATCACCAAGTTATTCTTACTAAATGGAAACATACTTTTGAGAAGCTATAATGAGCATAGCTAACAAGTTATTCATACATTTTACATATACATCTTGACAAATGAAATACTTTCAAATGAAGTAAAGTCTTTATCATCGTAAATATGTTTATACCAAGTAATGTGAGACATTCAAACTTCAACGTACTCGTATGTATGCATTTCAAGTCCTGTATTATATACCATAATCTCTTGGAGAGAGAGCGTGATACTTGTGTATAGATCTATACGGGATTGACAACCCCGCACCTAAACTATTAGCTATAGTTAGACCGGCAGGTCTGGGGTGACAAATGTCATAACACTACAACACCTGAAGAATGTTGTTACAGGCCGTCAGTGTCAATAGTATGGTTATAAAACTCACATAAAAGTATAAAAACAAGTTTGATTTACGAGATTCATATATGCATTCAGTTTTCTACTTTATTTTTAGCACAAAGTTTATCGTTTTTATTCAAGCATGGAATATACTAACGCACTCCAACTTTGGAAACTTTTCAAACCATTTATAGAAAATATTGAATTTTCTGAAAACCTCGTTCATCGATTTACTACCAAAAAGGACATACTTTTCAATGCAAAACACTTATGAACTCACCAACTTAATTGTTGACACTTTTTCGAAACCACTTGTATTTCTCAGGGAATCAGTGATATAGGTAACCACCAGCTTTTGGAGAAGAAACACTAAGGATGTTTTATTATCGAACATTTATCATCATATTGTAATATTCTTTTGCTAATATGTATAACGCAAAAATATACGTTTTCATTATATATATGATGGTTGTGTTACTTTCTTTACAATATTCAATTGTTGTGATACTACGTGAAGTCATCCACCCCCGAATGTTTCCGCCATTCTGGTTTGGGGGTGTGACAGATTGGTATCAGAGCATTGTTTATAGTGAACTAAGTATATCGAACCACATAAGATATACAAACTATAAATGCAAAGGGGACCAAAAGCCCTCTGACGAAACGTTTTCATGAACAATATACTTCCTTTTAAAGATATACATTTTACTAGCATGCATTAATCTCGTATCATAACAAGTTTTCTAAAAAGTATTACGGCAAGTTACGACACTACGATTGAGCCTCGGGGTATGTAATCAGGTCGAGAATAAATATAGCCTGATCAACTATATTTATCCTGGATTTGACCAATGTACGTCGAGGAATGGTCATAGTGGACAACAAGCCAAAAACTTACCAAATACAAATTATTTTAGATTCGCCAATTTGAAATACTATAGGAGTACTGTTAAAAATAGTAAGTCGTTAAATAGAAATTTATTTTCTTATAAAATTCTCATACCTCTATCCTAGTACAGACAAATGGCCGGATTCCATTTACCAGGAGATCCCTACTACCCAAACCAAGGCAATGGCGGTTGGATAGAAGAAGACCCAGAGGAAGACCCAGAGGAAATCGAAGAAGAGGCCGAGGAAGAACCCGAAGGGGTTATCGAAGAAGAATTCGAAGTCGAAGTCGGAGAGGAATTCGAAGTCGACGAAGAGGTCGAGGAAATTTCTAGTGGAACAGACTCCGAGCCGGAAGTGATCGACCCTCCCATCCCTCATCCTCCCGAAATCAGACCATATCAACCGGGACCCATTCCCATGTGGGGAAGTCACCTCTACTACTGGAGCCGCCAGCAAGGTGTACGCCCTCCTTTCGGCATGTGCCGAGATTTTTACAATGTCAGTGGGGGAGGCTCAGCTGATCGAGCACTTCCTGTTATTGTGAACGCTATAGCTACCCAGAACTACGAGACAGACAGGCAAGCAGCCAGAGTTCGCGAGGTCAATGCTGCTACTCAAGGTAACGCCGCAGACATCCGCCGTTTGGAAGGACTACATGAGAATACCCAAATCTACACAGGGACGCTTCAAAACCAAATGATAACGGCACTAGCAGAAATAAGGGAGATGAAGGAACAACAAGCAGATTTCGAGAGGCGCTTGATGGGAGTCAAGCGGTCGGATGCCGAATCTAGCTCCAAACGCCGCAAGTAGAGCTTGTTCGAGCCCCAACAATTTTGTTATAAAATAGGATCTCGGATAAAAGTTTTTTTCTTTTCGCTTATTTCCTTTTGTAACTATAGTCGGAGACCTCTAGGTAGGTCAAATTTTCCAAGCAAGACATGTAACACACCACGGGTGTGACCTATATATATATATATTAATATGAAGTACTTCTTTATAATACCTCTCGGAAACTTATGGGTTAACTAAAAATTTCTATGCCAGCCTTGAAACCATAAACTAAGGTCCAAACAAATTACAAATTACAACTAACACACTATTGTCCAAACATTAGGAACTTATAGTATTCATTCTTATTTTCTCTACCAGAACATGCCTCCTCGTAGATCGACACACAGAAACTCAACTTCAACACCACCTCCACCACCTCCTCCAATTATGGACGCCGTTATGTTCCAGACTGCTGTGACCGCTGCTGTAACCGCAGCAATGGCTCAAAGGAGCAACAACGAATTGGGAGGAGGAACAAACAACTTTACAAATGGCCAAAGTCAAGGCCGTTCAGGGGTATGCACTTACAAAGACTTCACCAACGGAAAACCTATTCCCTTTTACGGGACTGGGGGAGTATTGGCTCTATCTCAATGGATAGAGAGAACGGAAGCTGTATTCGAAATCTGCGCATGCCCTGAAGAAAGCAAAGTAAAGTTTGCCGCTTTTACCTTCTCTGAACGCGCCCTGACGTGGTGGAACGGCCACGTCCAGACACTAACCCTGGTGGTGGCGAACTCCATGGGTTGGGAAAACCTGAAACGAATGCTCCTTCGAGAATACTGCCTAAGAGGCGAGATTCAGAAGCTTGAATAGGAACTGTGGAACCTTTCGATGGTAGGTTCGGACATAGCAGGTTACACCAACAGGTTCAGTGACTTAATAACACTTTGCCCAGGAATGTTAACCCTGGAAAGCCAAAAGGTCGAGAGATACATCTGGGGACTATCACCCCAACTTCGAGGAAGTGTGTTAGCTTCCAAACCCATGACCTTCGCCAGCGCCAAGGAACTAGCGCACTCTCTTGTTGATCATGGTGTCTGTCAAGGAGTCGCGCCTATCATGACTGAACCAACCAAAGGGAACAGCAACAACGAGATCAATGCCAACAACAACAACAAGAAGAAATTCTGGAACAAGAGAAAGGGGCAAACTTCGCAAAAACCTTCAAAGAAGCAAATGGTTGCGGTTCATGCTGCTACTACCCCCACCACAACTCCTGCTACCTCTGCGCCAACAAAACCATATACGGGGAATCTGCCCAAGTGCAGCAAGTGCAACTACCATCACCACAGTATTTGTCGCGAGATGCACTGCAAGAACTGTGACAGGAAAGGGCACACAGCCCGTTTCTGTAAAGCACCGGCACGACCAATCACTCAAGTTTCTGGTACTGGAGTAAGCCAGGCGTGTTATGGGTGCGGAGAGACTGGACACTTCAGGAGGAATTGTCCCAAGGAAAGGAATGCTGGCGGTGTGGGGAGAGTGCTGGCAATAGGACAAAATGAAGCAATAACAGACCCCACGGTGGTTACGGGTACGTTCCTACTCAACAACACTTATGCATGCATACTCTTTGACTGCGGTGCGGAGAGAAGTTTTGTGAGTCATAAATTCAAACACCTACTTAGTCAAAAACCCCAACCACTCAATAAAATATTCACTGTAGAAATGATAAACGGTAAGACAGAAAACGCAAACGATTTGTACGTAGGATGCACACTAAATTTAAACGAGCGCTTGTTCCGAGTCGATCTTATGCCCATCTGGATAAGAAGTTTCGATGTCATCATCGGTATGGACTGGTTGAGTCTTCACCATGCCGATATACTTTGCCACGAAAGGGCCGTTCGCCTAAATCTGCCAAACGGCGAAACTCTTGTCATTTATGGAGACAAACCTAGTTCAAATTTACAAATCATTTCCTGTATTAAAGCACAAAAATATCTTCGTAAAGAATATCATGCCTTTCTAGCCCACGTAGTGGACCAGAAACAAGAACCAAAGAAGATTAAAGACATTCCGGAAGTCTGCAACTTCCCAGATATCTTTCCAGAAGATCTTCCAGGAATTCCACCAGAGCGCCAAGTTGAGTTCAGAATCGACTTAATCCCCGGAGCTACCCCAGTAGCAAAGTCGCCTTACCGTTTAGCCCCAGCCGAGATGCAGGAACTGTCCAGTCAATTAAACGAGCTGCTGAGCAAGGGATTCATCAGACCGAGCTTCTCACCATGGGGAGCACCAGTCCTATTCGTGAAAAAGAAGGACGGATCCTTTTGCATGTGCATCGATTATCGGGAGCTGAACAAACTGACGATCAAGAACCGATATTCCCTACCGCGCATAGACGATCTGTTCGACCAACTGCAGGGAGCAAGCTACTTCTCAAAGATCGATCTAAGATCTGGTTATCACCAGCTGAGAGTGCTGGAAGGAGACATCCCTAAAACGGCTTTCCGAACACGTTATGGTCACTACGAGTTCGTAGTAATGCCCTTCGGATTGACAAATGCTCCAGCGGTGTTCATGGACTTGATGAACCGAGTATGTCGTCCCTTCCTGGATAAATTCGTGATCGTGTTCATAGATGATATACTCATCTATTCAAGAAGCCAGGAAGAACACAACCAACATCTCCGCCAAGTACTGGAAACATTAAGGGCAGAGAAACTTTACGCAAAATTTTCCAAGTGCGAATTTTGGATTCAGGAAGTGGATTTCCTAGGACATGTTGTAAGTAAAGAAGGAATACACATGGACCCTTCCAAGATAAAGGCAATAGATAGTTGGACTACTCCAAGGACCCCTACAGAAATCCGACAATTTTTGGGACTCGCCGGGTATTACCGAAGATTCATACCAAACTTTTCAAAGATTGCCAAGCCACTTACCACCCTAACCCAGAAAAATGTGACCTTCGATTGGGGAGAAAAACAAGACAGTGCATTTCAGACACTAAAGCGAGCCTTATGTAGTGCGCCCATCCTAACCCTGCCAGAGGGAACGGAGGACTTTGTGGTCTGTTGTGATGCATCAAACCAAGGACTTGGGTATGTTTTAATGCAAAGAGGGAAGGTCATCGCCTACGCCTCAAGGCAACTAAAGACGCACGAAGTAAACTACACAACGCACGATCTTGAGCTAGGAGCAGTCATCTTCGCTCTGAAGATATGGAGGCACTACCTCTACGGCAAAAAATGTACAATCTTCACCGATCATAAAAGCCTCCAACATATCCTCAACCAGAAGGAACTCAACATGAGACAGAGACGATGGGTAGAACTACTAAGTGATTACGAATGCGAAATTCGATATCACCCCGGAAAGGCTAATGTAGTGGCTGATGCACTCAGTCGGAAGGAGTACTCAGGTCGCCGAGTGAAGTCCCTAACTATGACGATCCATTCACACCTGATCACGCAAATCAAGGAAGCCCAAATAGAAGTCTTGAAATCCGAAAATGTGACAGGAGAAGCCCTAAGGGGAATGGATAAGAACCTTGAGACCAAGAGCGACGGAGTTCGTTATTTCATGGATCGAATTTGGATACCGAAGTTTGGTGGATTCAGAGAAATCGTTATGGACGAAGCCCATAAAACACGATACTCCATACATCCCGGCTCCGATAAGATGTATCTCGACCTCAAGAAGTTGTACTGGTGGCAAAACATGAAAGCCGAAATTGGTACCTACGTGAGCAAATGCCTGACATGTGCCAAAGTCAAGGTGGAATACCAGAAGCCTTCGGGTTTATTACAACAACCAGAAATACCTGAGTGGAAGTGGGAGCGGATAACCATGGATTTCATAACAAAATTACCCAAAACAACAAGCGGACTCGACACCATTTGGGTAATTGTTGACAGGTTAACTAAGTCAGCGCATTTCCTACCGATCAAAGAGACGGATAAGTTGGAGAAGTTAACAAGGACATACCTCAGAGAAATTGTACGACTGCATGGTGTACCCATATCCATTATCTCGGACCGAGATAGTAGATTCACCTCAAGGTTCTGGCAGTCGCTACAAAAAGCTTTGGGGACGAGACTAGACATGAGTACCGCTTATCACCCACAAATCGACGGCCAGACCGAGAGAACCATACAAAACCTAGAAGACATGCTGAGAGCTTGCGTGATCGATTTTGGCAAAGCATGGGACACACATCTACCCTTGGTCGAGTTCTCGTACAACAATAGCTACCACACCAGTATCAAAGCTGCCCCGTTCGAATCCCTCTATGGCCGCAAGTGCAGGTCACCTTTGTGCTGGGCCGAGGTGGGGGACACACAACTAGCAAAAGGACAAGCAACTGAAAACACGCTCACTGGACCAGAAATCATAAGGGAAACTACGGAGAAGATTGTTCAAATCCGAGAACGTCTAAAAGCATCAAGGGATAGACAAAAGAGTTACGCAGATAAGAGATGAAAACCCTTGGAATTCCAGGTTGGAGACCATGTCCTACTCAAAGTCTTGCCTTGGAAAGGTTTAATACGCTTCGGAAAACGTGGGAAACTGAACCCTAGATACATCGGACCATTCGAGATCCTTGCCAGAATCGGTCCAGTGGCTTACAAACTTAGACTACCTCAGGAGCTCCACAACGTACACCCTACCTTTCACGTATCGAACCTAAAGAAGTGCTTATCCGACGAGACCCTTGTCGTCCCTCTAGACGAAATTGCAATAAATGAAAACCTCCAATTTGTAGAGGAACCAGTAGAGATCATGGATCGGGAAATCAAAAGGACTAAACAAAGCCGTATACCTATTGTAAAGGTCCGCTGGAACGCCAAGCGAGGACCTGAATACACCTGGGAACGCGAGGATCAGATGAAACAGAAATACCCGCATCTTTTTCCTAAAACTGTAAACTCTATCTTAGATTAAATTTCGGGACGAAATTCCCTTAACGGGTGGATGATGTGACAACCCTATATTTTTCCAAAGCAGTGTAACTCTCAAATGTCAAATATAACAAAAACTATTTGGAACCAACTAAATTAACCTTGAAAATAAAGTGTTCAAATATCTAAGTTGGGATGCATCAAATATTAGATATCATGACAAGGTTTCCAAAAACATAAAGAACGCTCAAAACCGGGTAATATTGAAGAAATGATAACCACTCGTATATTGACGACACGCCGTTAAAACATTATTTGACGTAAAAAGTAAAATCTCAATAAAATGCATTTTAGCCTTAAGTATCTAAACAAAAGTCGTAGATCTCGTTGAAAGGTGAGCGTGCATAAAAAGATCGCCCAAATTGGACCTCGTATGAAGAAGTTACGAATTTTCAAAGTTTCGTAACAGTAGTAGAGGGCTAAAAACTCGAATTGAAGATCGAGTGTTAATTAACTAACGCAACCTAAATGAGAGTTGAAGATCTCCACAATAGGAGCAAATTGATAAAAAGACAAACGAAAACCGACGTCGAATAAAGAAACTATGAATTTTTAACGGACTTTAGGAGGCCCGACCTATTAAAATTATATCATTAAAAATAAAGTCAAAACTAGCCGACGAAGTCTAAATGAAAGTTGTAGAGCATAATCTCACCTACGCGTGGATATAAAGAACGCAAAAAACGGAGCTCGTACGCGAAAGTTACGGAATTTAGAAAATGGAAGCTAGACTTACGCCCCGCGTAATATGGGAGTACGCCCCGCGTACTAGGCCCAGAGTCGAGTCCCATCGGCTGCCCCCTCTACGCTTAGCTAGACCCGAGTCGTAAGCCATGACGCATTATTACGCCCCGCGTAACCGAGGTACACCCCGCGTACTGGGTACGCCCAGCGTACTTCGGAGGTACGCGCCGCGTACGAGGAAGTTACAGCCTATAAATAGAGAGGTTGAGCTTCGAGTTTTTGCACACCTTTCTCAATTCCTCAGTCAATCTCCCATACTTCTAAGCTCCAGAGACCATTCCATCACCTCGGTTTCTGCACTCGAGCCCCCGACGAAAGATCTACGCTGCAGAAATTCCCGAGAGCCCGAAGACGCAACTTTCTGCGGTCGAAATTCTGCTCAACTCTAGCCTCTCTCTTCAAACTTAACGAGTGAGTTCATACCCCTACTTTTCAATTCTTTTCATGTTTTAGGGGGGGGGGGGGAATACAAGTACATTACAAGTCAAAGTATCGTTTTTATAAATATCTTTATGCTTAGAGGGCTATTATATCACCAAGTTATTCTTACTAAATGGAAACATACTTTTGAGAAGCTATAATGAGCATAGCTAACAAGTTATTCATACATTTTACATATACATCTTGACAAATGAAATACTTTCAAATGAAGTAAAGTCTTTATCATCGTAAATATGTTTATACCAAGTAATGTGAGACATTCAAACTTCAACGTACTCGTATGTATGCATTTCAAGTCCTGTATTATATACCATAATCTCTTGGAGAGAGAGCGTGATACTTGTGTATAGATCTATACGGGATTGACAACCCCGCACCTAAACTATTAGCTATAGTTAGACCGGCAGGTCTGGGGTGACAAATGTCATAACACTACAACACCTGAAGAATGTTGTTACAGGCCGTCAGTGTCAATAGTATGGTTATAAAACTCACATAAAAGTATAAAAACAAGTTTGATTTACGAGATTCATATATGCATTCAGTTTTCTACTTTATTTTTAGCAAAAAGTTTATCGTTTTTATTCAAGCATGGAATATACTAACGCACTCCAACTTTGGAAACTTTTCAAACCATTTATAGAAAATATTGGATTTTCTGAAAACCTCGTTCATCGATTTACTACCAAAAAGGACATACTTTTCAATGCAAAACACTTATGAACTCACCAACTTAATTGTTGACACTTTTTCGAAACCACTTGTATTTCTCAGGGAATCAGTGATATAGGTAACCACCAGCTTTTGGAGAAGAAACACTAAGGATGTTTTATTATCGAACATTTATCATCATATTGTAATATTCTTTTGCTAATATGTATAACGCAACAATATACGTTTTCATTATATATATGATGGTTGTGTTACTTTCTTTACAATATTCAATTGTTGTGATACTACGTGAAGTCATCCACCCCCGAATGTTTCTGCCATTCTGGTTTGGGGGTGTGACATAAAGTCATGGTGGTGTGTTCTAGGATGCTTCAAGGTCTTGTATCTCTCATAGAATTAGGCTAGGTCGAAATATAAGGCATATGAAGGGGTTTAAGGCTCTAAATGGTCCATTTGAGGAGTTTACGGGCCTAAACAAGGAGTTTACGGCCGTAAGCTCCTATATGAACATTCCTTTGGTGTATTAGGGTCTTAAATGGTAGGAAATAAAGTTCTATGTATTTTTCCAAGTCAAATGAAGAAGTTAGGGCATCATTTGGGCACTCTTTGGGAGTTTACGGTCCATGGAACAATCCTAGGGGGTTTACATCCGTAAACTCCTATGTCCAATGATTCTTTGATGTTTAATGCCTTTACTTCAATGGTGGTTGCTTCTAGACATTTTCCAAGGCCATAGGAGGTGTTTGAGGGCATTTCTAACACCTTAAAGGGTGTTCACGGCCTATGAAGAGGGGTTTACGGTCCAAGAGTGTTCTTGGGCCGTAAACTCATGTTTACTCTCCATATCATAAGGTTTTGGTGTTCTAAGCTCGTATATGCAATTCTACAAGTCATATCTAAGCCCTAGGGGTAATTTAGAGGGGTTTTGGGGCTTAAAAAATCCCACTTAAGGGTGTTCACGGTCCAAGAGTGTTCTTGGGCCGTACACACAGAATCTTGCCCCTATTTGATGTCTTAAACACAAATTTGCATGTTAACTAAGCTATACAACAAGTTAGGATAGATTACTTACTAGTTTGGGGCTCGGAATGGGCGTTTTTTGCTTGAAAACAAGTTGTAGAGAGAGAGAGTGTAGAGAGAGAGAGAGTGGAAAGAGTGTGAATGGAGTCCACTCCCCCTTATATAGGGGTTTGAGTTGGGGCTCAGTGGAAATCTACCCGATACTGCCGTTAAACGGGGCTTTTGGTCACACCTGATTAAATGGTCGTATTTTGACTTGGTTGAAACTAAAACTTTCCAAGGGATTAATGAGGGTGTTTCTAATTTGTTTCAACCCTTACCAAGTCATTATAAAAGTCCCACATTGATTAACCAGTCCAAAAGGTTAACGAACAGTTTAATAAGACGAGGCTTATTAACGGAAGGAGGGGTTAAAAATGATGGAATAAATTTCGGGTTGTCACATCATCCCCCCGTTAGAGGGAATTTCGTCCCAAAATTCAGGTTTAGGCAAGGAAGTAATCATGAACAATCGGGTAGAGGTATGAGGGCACTTCCTATTCGGTTGGTCCTCGCATTCCCAAGTGAACTCTAGCCTTTGCTTGTCATTCTGACAAACCTTCACTTACGGGATGCAGATTCTGTCTCATGCAGTTAGCGATTCTTATAGGTTCGTCTACGAAGTTAGGGTTCCCAATGGTTTCTATCAAGATGAGTGGGATACAAGGAGTGACGTCGGGCAAACACTTATCAAGTCGAAGAAGTGGATCGATTCAGGGTGTAACTTATGGAGTTTCTGAAAGTAGTAGTGGTCTGACGAGGGTTGGACCAATTTTTGTGAAGAATCACGGATGGTCCTAAGCTCTCGGAAGGGTATAGTTTTTTAGTACTTAGAACATAGCGTACTTCTATGGCGAGATCATCACTGGCGTGATCGCCATTCCGTAGTTCCAACGTTCTCTCTCATACTGGAAGTGTAGTCCTTCTGGTTGGTTCTTAGAAAGCTCGGGTTGTCCTTGGATTTGTGTTTCCTGTCAATTGGCTTTCAGAGGTTTTCTAGATCATCGGATGGATTACATGTCTATGGGTATCTGTTTGCTACAGGGGTCTATCTCAACCTAGTGCGAAACGGGTCTGCACTTCTGGTTCTTGAGATGTTTCCAACGGAAACTCTCCGGGTTGGGGAGATAGGGTTTCACCAGACGAGTGCTTAGAAGTTTTTAAACTTCTCATCATCGTCTAGTTGGCGCTTTCACGGCATGATTCTTATCGGGAAAGGATCATGCTCTTACTTGCCTTGCTGTTTCATGAATAGTAGGCTCTGCTCAGGGCTAACACAATCCTTAGAGATTTTCTGAAGTGTTGGACTATCTCAGGAGGTGGTTCTACTATTTCCGTGTAAGATAGTTTTTTTGGAACACCTAGTAGTCCAATGAATCTCTAAGACATGTCATATTCTCTAAGGTGTTGGTTTATTTCAGTTGCAGAAAGCGCGTGCTATTGTATAACCCATCGACTAACACCTAGACTGGTGTCAAGTCTATAATCTCTTCGGGATCTGTCTGTAATCTCTTCGGAATCTGGGTTATAAGGCTTAACGCAACCTACCGTCTCACTTTAATCAAGTATTCTTGGCTGCGGAGGTTATCATGTGGTTCTTGGCATTCTAGTGTTCACTTCGGAGAATGCAGTCTATCGTCTACAGGGCGACGGTGACTTCTTCCACATGATAGGGCGGAGTGTCCTAGGCACTACTCGTCGGTAACGGGGTGGACGAAGTGCCTGAGTAGTGCGAATATCTTCTGCAACTACTCTCCTGAATGTTCTGAGTTTTCTCGGTCTAGGTCAAATCTAGTGAGTATAGGGTTCCATCACTCGGAACTTTCAACCTCTTCATCCACTCTTATCAAGGGTTAACGTATCGCGGCTTCTGAATTTACGGGATATCCGCTGAGATGCTTAATTCGGGGGATTAAGCGTGAGTGGATGGTCGTAGTCAATGTCTTTGACTCTTACGACTCAGATTTCTTTACCAACTGAGGGTGTTAGCTACTATGTTGGCTTAACCGGGATGAAAACGAATTTCGGATTTGTGGTCATTATAGTAGCTCAACCCGCAGGGGTTCTCTTGAATCTAGCTCCCATTCCATGGGATAGGATGAAGAGTTTTACTACGAGGTTCGTGGTAGAGCTCATACTGGTCTTAACCACTAATATTGGTGTATGCAAGCCGTATATAATTGAGGTCGGCAGGATGTTCAGTTATGCGACTCCACCCCAGACCCACAACCCAACGAGGAATAGGGAGTAGGGAGGAAGCACACATCTTAAATCTTTTTTATCTCAATTATATACCACCCTTAAGCATATACTCAGTTATAGTAGTCAGTCCCATGAGTTCTATCTTCTTGATTCACGAACCTGATTGCGAGGTGCGAAGGGTCTTTCTGGGTTTCTACGGAGTAGGCTTCGGGTGGTTATCGTCTTCTGGAATGCCTGCAGTGTCTTTCGCTTTGGTTTCTATCTGTCTCAGAAGGGTTGGTTAACAGCGCGCAGTACCCTTCTCTTGGGCACTTCGGAAAGTTTGAAATAAGAGTAACGACTGACGACTCGCATTAGTCTTTATTATTTTTATTATGTTTAGGTTCGGAAGAACCTTTATTTGCTGAAATGGCTACGGTGAAAGTTCTTTTTACACAGCACTAGGGAGTTACACACGGTTGCACTAATTCGAACCATGATTGATAGAGGCGTCGAAGTTGGCATACTTCGACATGATATAGAATGAGGGTCGATAGGGTCATGTGCCGAATGGGCACACAAGTTCTAGGCGTCTCGGGTTTCGTCCCGTGTATCACTGTCGCGGATATTTGGACCGATAGAGTTGACGCGGAACTGTAGAGGGTCCTGAGTGTTTCTGAATAGGGTACCTTTCATGAATGGATTCTCACGAGGCCTTTCTATAATCGCCTAACATATACTAGTCATGTATAATTAAGGTGGGGAGGATTGTTGACTCAGCGACTCCGCCCTAAATCCACAACCAAACGAGGAACAGGAAATGAGGCGGCATTCACTCACTCTAGGTCTATCCATCTCAATTATACATGGCAGTAACGTATATACTTAGCCATTATAGTTTTACCTGATGAAATTTTAAATTTTATAACAGTTCTGCGACTTTCGCCTTAATGGGGAAGTATTTACATTTAGAATTAGCCTTTTAATGTTTTCGGTTAGTTATCTGAGATTGAGAGACGTACCAAAAATCTACCGGGTTCCTTGATGCTTCTCCCTAAGCATTAGAGTTAGACTCCTCTTGTGTCCGTGTCTTTTCTTTCAGTTGGGCAATCCTTCTTGAAGTATCCAATGTCACCATATAGACGGCAAACTGGATTGGTCGTCACATTGGTGGTTGATGTAATGAACTCAACCGGGGCTCTGCAGGTACGAGAGGTGTGCCCCTTCCTGTTGCATCTTGCACAGAAGAGTTCCCGGCATATACCATGATGATGGTATCTACACTTGCTGCAGTGGGGAAGGTTTCCTAGGTATGGTTTTCTTGAAGTCAGGATGGAAAGGGCTGGCAGGGGTATTGACTGTCTCAGCTCGTTGCCCTTCGGAAGGTCCTTGAGCCGAGGTACTTCCTTCCTCGTTCTTGAGCTTTCTCTTTAGTGGATTTGGCTGAGGTTCTTGGGTGGTTGGGTATGCAGGTGTTGGTTGCTGCTTTCCATTGCTAGGATCGGAAATTCCGATTAGGCTCTTGCTAACATTGGCGTTGTTATCATTCAGATGAGCCTCGACAGCTGCTACGGCTGCCGAGACTGCAGCTTGGAACGTAGCTTCATCGAATAGGAGAGTAGGTTTCTTGCCAGTGGATCGGGTTACGCTTCTTTGGAGGCATGGTTTTCCTATGAGAGATGATGGTTAACCCATAGACGTATCAATCCTTACTACATTAGGCATAAATTTTTCCCGTGCCTCGGATATTGGTTGTCTGAGTGTCGACCTACATCCCTATGATGTAGTCCGGGTATTCAAGGTAGGAGTATGAGTATCGGAAAAAGCCATAATATGGGAGTCGTTCCTACTAAGTTACCTTTATACTGGGAAAGGTTCACTCTCTGGCTTGGAAAGATTTGAGAACAGTTCGGAACGAAGGCTGCGGGAAGAAAGGCTCATGAAGACTTATGGCTAAACACCCTCAATAGAGGTATGGGGATCCACTCTAATCGTATTACTTGCAACGGGAAAAGGCGATTTACCTAACACATAGCGTGAGTAGTGAAATAACTTTATAAAAAGTAGTAGTTTAGAGTCTATGGTGTATTAAAGTTCTTCCCAGAATATCCTATATTTTCTAATTAAAAGCAGTCTTCTACCAAGACTCGACAGTGTTATATTTTAAAGAGAAATTTTCCTTGAAATACTATCATTACCCAAAATACGGTATTTGACTTTAAAGAAAGTAGGAGATTATCACTAGTAAAATACAAGGGAAAATAACATATGCCTCAACAGAAAATACTGCTGACTAAGGCAAAGAAATCATAGACTCCAGGAGAGTATCGAGTGAATGATACGCCTAGCTCAGTCTAACAAAAGGAGATACAGACCCCAGACGGTATCAAATGTACGATACGGATAGCAAGGTCTAAAACAAAGAATAATTCTAAGAGTGTGTTTCCAGCATACAATGTTAATTATCGTTACCTTAAGGCCATGAATTATAAGGTAAACATGGAGATACTCGTAACCATACTAATCGAAACTAGAGTACTTGACGCCTTGCAAGCGTCGGTGTAAATATGACATTTTCCACCCCTTGGCTTGGTAGGCCGTGGACTGTAGCTAGCAGTCAGGGTGTGGGGGTGTCAGTAACGTATAGATCTATACACACAATGACCGCTCTCCCTACAGGAGAGTCTAGTTACCAACTTGACGACGGGGAGATCCGTGTCTTGAAGATGCATCTCGTAATCTGAATTCTATTAGAGGCATTGTACTAACGGTAGAGACTCATAGTAGAACTGATTGATGTAAACCTTCATGTCTATACATGTATACATGATATATAATTAATGTTTAAACGACCTTCGGACGGATATCCGATACCCACCAGACCACATCCAAACGAGGAAAAGGAAATAGGGCGAACTAGCCTTCCTAAGTCCTTTAAACATCATTTATATAACTATACAGGTACAGGCATGCATTTAACGACATAGAAGCATTTAACTAAGTAGAAGCGTTTAACTAAGTATAAGCGTTTCACGAAGTAGAAGCGTTAGCAAAGTAGAAGCGTTCACGAAGTAGAAGCGTTAACAAAGTAGTAGCATTTAAAGAAGTAGTGTCACACCCCGAAACCAAAAACGGCAGAAACGTTCTGGGTGGAGGACGTCATGTACAGTATCACAACAATGTAAAGTAGTAAACAAGCAATAACATCATCCATTTCATTAATAAAATAATTATTATACAAGTGTGTTCTGTCAAATTATAATAGACACTAAAGCATAAATAAAAATGAAAGATGAGTCTTGAACAAGCTCCATCTTCTCTAAACCTTGCATCGGTACCTGTCTATAGATGACCTGAGGATACAAGTAATTTTGAAAGCGAGTATCAGCTTTAAAGCTGGTGAGATCATAAGTATTTTAGTGTCTTAATTTGTAAGTAAGTATTTGTATGTATGAATTTGTATGTAAGAATTGTAAGTATTGAAAGTGTATATGAACTGTAAGTATGAAAATGTTTGTAAAACAGCTGTAAATGTTTGAAAAACCCTAGAAATCCCTATGATTCCTACTATCATATGAAGGTGTCTTCTACCAAGACCTAACTGCTCTGAATGTAATCTTCTACCAAGACCTAACTGCTCTGAATGTACGTTTCTTGTAAAAGTGTATAATTTTCCAAGTGTAACTATCATTAACAAAATATAGTTTTTACATTTAATGCTTAAGTGAAAAGATCACTAAATATATGTAAAGGGAAAATTTATGTAGTACTGTAATGTAGTGCTGTAAGAACTACTGTTGTACTAACTACCTTAAACCGGATTTATATTAAGGCATCATGTGATTAATTGCACCATGCTATTGACTGGTAACAACGACATAAGTATGGTCGTAAAAAGGAATGATGTTTGGCACCCGCAGACCTGCAGGTCCGGCTGTAGCTAGCAGCAAGGTGTAGGATAGTCAATCCAGTATAGATCTATACGCAAACTCACGCTCTCCCTCCAAGAGAATTTTGGCTACAAATCAGGCCATGACATTTAAGGCATGCTCCGATACAGTGGATCACGATTATGTCAACGTAGTAATTAATGTATATGTAATGTACGGAAAAGTTCTACGTGTGCTAGCTGTAATGTGTGTTCTCCTTCTATCTAGCAAGTATAGTAATGTACTGTAATGTTCTAGCTGTAGTGTACGTGCTCTCTATCTAGCAAGTATAGTAATGTACTATAATGTTCTAGCAAGTATTGACTCATGAATGAACTGACTCATTGTATGGTATCGCGTTCTAGTATTGTTCTAGTATCTTCCTAAACTACCCGTATGGTAGTTTACTAGTAATCTAACTGGTACGTATGGACATGGATGTATACCCTTGCTACCCAAGGGCATGGGATGAACTGGAACGACCTTTATGACTATATATGTACATATGATATATAACTAATATTTAAATGACCTTCGGACGAGTACCCGATATCCCACCAGACCACATCTCAAGCGCGAAAAGGAAATAGGGTGGATAGCCTTCCTAAGTCTTTTAAACATTTCTTATATAACTATACATATAGAGGCATGCAATTTATAATATAAAAGCATAAATAAGTTTTGTAAAACCTTTGAACATAATTATTACCTTAAGAAAAGATCGACTTGATGTCAATCTATAAAACGGTTTTAAAGGCATGGGTTTGATAAAACGGTATAGTATAAAGAAACATTTTTTTGAAACACAATTGTAAATAAGTTTGAAAAGTAATATACAGAGTAAAATGTACAGAGAAATAAGGAGTTTTAAACACATAAAGTGTTTATGAAAGACATTTGAAGGAAACTGTTTAGTAAAACGGCTAATGAGTAGCCAATCATTTGAGTGCTGCTTATTAATCACATGTGATTGATATAATAATTAGCATAATTCTACTTGTATCCCCCCCATAAAACATTTAAAAACAGTTTAAAACATTGATTAAGGGGTATGAACTCACCTGTGATAAGTGGATCGGAAGGAAGTGTCGGATAAGTGCTTGGTGTCAAGTGAAGACTTAGACACGCACAAAGATCCTAATAACATATAAGGATATATGTATATACACAATTAGTCTTTAAATAACTAATAAACAAAGTTAAGACATTCTAGGACATGCTAAACACTTTATACAAGTGTTATAAGTCTCAGGGGTTGCATCTAAGTGTTGTAGGGAAACGATAGTGTGTTTGGGGTTCAAGGAACACTATTTAAATGAGTTTACTCCCTATGGATCAACACCCCTTGAGTTTATGGTCGTAAACTCTTGAGTTTACGGTCGTAAACTCCTAACCTTTTGACCATTTGGTGATTTGAAGTCTTCTAAGCTATTTCAAGCATTCCTACTTCATGAATTAGTCTTAGGAAGTGTTGTGTGGCATCAAAACACTCTTAAATGGAGTTTACGGTCTAAGGACCATTTCTCATGAGTTTACTACCTTAAACTCCTAAGTTTATGGTTTTTGGGGTTTTCAAGTCCTTAGCTCAATCATAGCACTAGTCTAGGTTAGATTTAGCCTTAAGGAACAATCATGGGACTTTTAATGGACATTTACACACCTTTTGGGGTGTTTACGGTTTTTGGGACATCCCAAAACCGTAAACACATAGAAGTGGGGGTTTTGGTGCTTTTTCAAGGCTTAAACACTATAAGGAAGGGTTTAAATATGTCAAGGATGGTTTAAACATCAAACTAGGGCTTAGATAAGGACTTAGGCACACTTTGGTGCCCTTTATGGTGTTTACGGCCCAAGAACATTCTTGGACCGTGAACACCTCCAATCTTGTGTTCTTGACATATTTTCTTGATGTTTAAATGTAGTACTAGCTCAATAGTGCTCAAGGATGGAAGTACTTACTATTGGAAGGCTTGATTTGTGCTAAAAGGCCAAGAACACTTAGTGTGTGTTCTTGGTGTTCTTGGTGTTTTGGAAAATCTAGACAAAATACATAAATGAATGGATGAATAGATGCACAAACACTAGATTAAGTGTTTTACTAACTTGAAATGGTTAAAACACTTACAACTTTGAAGATTTGGAATTAAATCTTGGATGATACTTGAGAGGATATTTTGGAGTTTACTCTTTTGACTTTTGGGGAGTAAACACAAATGACTAACTTTTGAGGAGTAAACTCATACATAGGCATGAGTTTACGGTTTTGGTGATTTCTAAACCCAACACATAAAAGTTTGGTCGGGTGTTTCTAATACGCGAAGTGTTTGCGGTTTTCAAAAATCAAAACCCGAGACGACACTTTCTTTCACCCGTTCGTTTAAAAATAATATTAAAATAATCAAACGAACTTTATATTTCTTAAAAATAAGGAATAATGACATTGATTTATGATACGAAGGGGTTGACTTTTAGTGTTTGACCGAATGGAAATTTCGGGTTGTCACAAGTAGAAACATCTAACGAAGTAGAAGCATAATGAAGTAGTAGCATCTAACGCAGTAGAAGTGTAAAAACATAGAAGAAAACTCTGATGAAAACTTGGGAAAACCTTTACACTTAAGAAAATCATGACTTGGTATTCTTTTGTAAAATAAGTTTGAAAACTTTTAGAAACCCTTGAAAATTCTTCCATAAACAAGTTTTGATTATAACTTTGATAAACCAATATAAGTAAAGAAAGCCTTTGTTTAAAATACTGATGTAACTAAATTTTGAGGTAAAACATACAGCGCGAGAGACAATTTGAGAAAAGATTTGAACAAGTAAAGACGTTTTGGAAAACCATTTACAGTATCATACTTGGTAAAACAGCTGACAGTGTAATAAATCCTTGTGCATGCGGGTTATCAATCACATATGATTGATATGATAACTGACATGTTTTAACTTGTATTCCCCCCCCTCAAAAAATCATGTAAAAACATTTAAAAGGTTAATTTAGGGGTATGAACTGATATGTTGTAAGCGGATTGAACGAAAGTGTCGGTTGGGTGCTCGGTGTCAAGTAAAGACTTGAACACACTTAGTGACCTATTAACGTACGATGACATATGTTTACATACAATTAGTAAATATAATACCAATTAAACACGTGTACGCATCCTAAACTGCGGAAAACACTTTGGTCAAGTGCTAGGAGTGTCTCGGGTAACATCTAAGGGGGGTGTATGGCCTAGATAGGGAGTTTACTCTTCAAGAGTAAACTCTTTATAGAGTTTACGGTCCTAAGACTATATCCCCATGAGTTTACGGCCGTAAACTCATGGTGGTGTGTTCTAGGATGCTTCAAGGTCTTATATCTCTCATAGAATTAGGCTAGGTCCAAATATAAGGCATATGAAGGGGTTTAAGGCTCTAAATGGACCATTTGAGGAGTTTACGGCCCTAAACAAGGAGTTTACGGCCGTAAGCTCCTATATGAACATTCCTTTGGTGTATTAGGGTCTTAAATGGTAGGAAATAAAGTTCTATGTATTTTTCCAAGTCAAATGAAGAAGTTAAGGCATCATTTTGGCACTCTTTGGGAGTTTACGGCCCATGGACCAATCCTAGGGGGGTTTACGGCCGTAAACTCCTATGTCTAATGATTCTTTGATGTTTAATGCCTTTACTTCAATGGTGGTTGCTTCTAGACATTTTCCAAGGCCATATGAGGTGTTTGAGGGCATTTCTAACACCTTAAAGGGTGTTCACGGCCTATGAAGAGGGGTTTACGGTCCAAGAGTGTTCTTGGGCCATAAACTCATGTTTACTCTCCATATCATAAGGTTTTGGTGTTCTAAGCTCGTATATGCAATTCTACAAGTCATATCTAAGCCCTAGGGGTAATTTAGAGGGGTTTTGGGGCTTATAAAACCCCACTTAAGGGTGTTCATGGTCCAAGAGTGTTCTTGGGCTGTACACACATAATCCTACCCCTATTTGATGTCTTAAACACGAATTTGCATGTTAACTAAGCTATACAACAAGTTAGGATAGATTACTTAATAGTTTGGGGCTCAGAATGGGCGTTTTTGGCTCGAAAACAAGTTGTAGAGAGAGTGGAAAGAGTGTGAATGGAGTCCACTCCCCCTTATATAGGGGTTTGAGTTGGGGCTCAGTGGAAATCTACCCGATACTGTCGTTAAACGGGGCTTTTGGTCACACCTGATCAAATGGTCGTATTTTGACTTGGTTGAAACTAAAACTTTCCAAGGGATTAATGAGGGTATTTCTAATTTGTTTCAACCCTTAACAAGTCATTATAAAAGTCCCACATTGATTAACCAGTCCAAAAAGGTTAACGGACAGTTTAATAAGACGAGGCTTATTAACGGAAGGAGGGGTTAAAAATGACGGAATAAATTTCGGGTTGTCACAATTTTAAATTAATTATTCACGAATCGGACGGATAAAAGGAAGTGATTTCTAGTTAATCGGGAATGTAATGGAACAATCAACACCTTGAATTGGTGTTCACGGCCAAACAAAGAGAGTTTGGGTCGTGAACTCTCTTGGGGCCGAAAACTCATGCCTTAAGCATAAGTTTACTCTCCATTCTATCATTTCCCTTTTTCCTAACTCAAGAACCAAAACCATTCTCTCTCAAGTAGCATACCGTTCTTCACCCGATTTTCCGAAAATGTAAGTATTACTTGACTTGATTTGTTGTTATAACCTATCTCCTAGTCATTATACATCATTTCATCCATTCAATTGTTGATTTTCATTAGATCTTCAAATCACCAAGAACACACACTAGTGTTCTTGGACCTTAAACACCCAATCGAGCTCCTATCTTGTAAGTGCACTTTCCCTAGCTTCTTGTATGCTTAGTATGATCTTAATAACACTTGAATTTCATCAAGAAATCATAGAACAAAGGATTTTACGGCCAAGGATGATCTTGGGCCGTAAACCCCTTTCAAGGTGGTAAATTGGACCTTAGTTCCTTCCTATGCCTTGGATGCCAATCTTGATCCTTCCTAGAAGTGTTTAAGACCTTAAAAAACAATCAAAACAACTCCCCATAAGAGTTTGCGGCCGTAAACACCTAAGGAAAGGGTCCTTAGGCCGTAAACTCTATTAGGTAGTGTTATTGTGCGCTTAATGATATCCTAAGGATTGGACTTCATCATTTGATGCCCAAACATGACTTATAAGACCTCTGAACACAATTTGGCACTTAGTACCATGAGTTTACGGCCCTAAACTCATGGGGAAATGATCATGGGCCGTAAACTCCATAAAGGGATGGTTCATGGGCCATAAACTCCAATGCCATGTCATACAACCCTTAAGTGCAACCCTTTGGTACCTGTAGCACTTGAATCAAAGTGTTTCCATGACCTAGGGTGTCTTAACTTGATTAATTAGTTATTAATTGACTAATTAGATTACATATATGTTTATTATATGATAACTAGGATCATTGTGTGTATACAAGTCCTCACTTGACACCTAGCAATCCTACATCATTCAGTTCATCCAAACCACCATCTACAGGTGAGTTCATACCCCTTAATCAATGTTTTAAATGTTTTTAAATGCTTTTATGGTGGGGGGGGGGGGGGAATACAAGTTAAGTCATGCTAGTTATTATATCAATCACATGTGATTAATAACCAGCATACCAATGGATTTACTACACTTTTTTCCGTTTTATCAAACAGATTACTTCAGATAGCTTTCTAAAACGCTTTTACTTGTTTTAAACTCTTTATTAAACTATATTATGTTCTGTAAGTTTCCTTTCAAACTCTGTTATACTTTGTTATCAAAAGAATTACTTTCAAAATGCTTTATAAAATGACATCAAGTCATTATTATTTATTTATTGTTCAAAACCCTTAAATGTTTTACAAAACTTCTTTTATACTTTTAAATTGTTAAAAGCATGCCTATATATGAATAGTTATATAAGTAATGTTTGAAGGACTTAGGAAGGCTAGCTCGCCTTATTTCCTTTTCCTCGTTGGGATGTGGCTTTAGGGTATCGATTATCCGTCCGAAGGTCGTTCAACTATTAGTTATATATCATGTATACATATATAGACATAAAAGTACCTTCAGTCAGTTCAGTACCTTTGGCTACCAAAGGTATACCTTCGTTATACTTGTACCTTACTAGTAACTATTATAGGTATAGTTAGGAGATACTACTTACCATTCCAAGTACAAGGAGTACACCAAAGTCAGTTCATTCATGAGTCTATACTAAATGCTATATGAAGAGATACACTTACATGGATACACTTACTTGGATACACTTACATGGATACACTTACATGGATACACTTACATGGATACTTTTACATAGATACCTTGTTAAAAGCATGCCTGTATATGTATATTTATATAAGTAATGTTTAAAGGACTTAGGAAGGCTAACCCGCTTTATTTCCTTTTCCTCATTGGGATGTGGTCTGGTGGGTATCGGGTATCCGTCCGAAGGTCGTTTAGATATTTAGTTATATATCATGTGTACACATACAGACATAATAGTTCTAATCAGTTAGTTTAGTACCTTTGGGTAGCAAAGGTATACATTCATATATCCCTAGTAAGCTATTATAGGTATAGTTTGGGCTTATATATGACTTGGTAATAAATATGGATTTCGACCTAGCAATTCGTTGCGGAAGTCACCTTTAGTTCCAAACGTAGAATAGGGACTACCAATCATATTATTACTTACTTACAGCGGGTCTCGTGAGAAGACTACTTACTTACAGCGGGTTTCGTGAGAAGACTACTTACTTACAGCGGGTCTCGTGAGAAGACTACTTACTTACAGCGGGTTTCGTGAGAAGACTACTTACTTACAGCGGGTCTCGTGAGAAGACTACTTACATACAACGGGTCTCGTGAGAAGACTACTTACTTACAGCGGGTCTCGTGAGAAGACTACTTACTTGCTTACTTTCTTTCACTTAAGTCTTGGTAGAAGACTAGTTTCAAAACAGTATAGTTTTGGTAGAAGACTACCTTTTTATACTAGTAGGAAATATGGGATTTTCTAGGAAATTCAAACATTTACACTTTTATAAGACTTTTCATTAATACTTATATAGATAACGACATTAAATACTTATGAATTCACCAGCTTTAAAACTGATACTCGCTTTCAAAATAACTTGTATTCTCAGGTCACAAATAGACAAGTACCGATGCAAGGTTCAGAGAAGACGGAGCAGTCAAGACTCGTTTTTTATATTTGAGTATTCAGTATGTTATTATTACTATGAAAGAATACACTTGTAAGTAAAATTATACTAATAATGCAATGGATGATGTTGTTGCTTGTTTACTACTTTGCATTGTTGTGATACTGTACATGACGTCCTCCGCCCCGAATGTTTCCGCCATTCTGGTTTTGGGGTGTGATGAATTTCGAGGGAGAAATCTAATTCAAGTGGGTGAGAATTGTAACATCCGGATTTTCAGGACCATTATTGTGTATGTTAATCTTGAGATTGAAGGAGGGACTCGACGAGTTATGGGACCAACTCGCTGAGTCGAGTTGAGTTGATCACGTGGATTTAATGAGTGGACTCGACGAGTCAGAGGAAGGACTCGTCGAGTAGGTACTGGGGCAGAGAAACCCTAATTGTCCGGGTTTGTGACCTATTTAAAGGCCTTTATGGCCTTCATTGGAGGCCACACTTTCCCTTGAGAGCCTGAGAGAAACCCTTAAACCGTTCTAACCTTGGTAAAGTGAGTGTGTGATCATTTTGGGCAATCTTGGTGCATTTCTATGAAGAAAGATGAAGAGCTTCATGATGGGGAGCAAAGGAAGGCAGTGGATCTGTGGTATTGAGTGTTTCAGCTACTAAAAGAAGATACAAAGTCCTCATCTTGCTCATTCCTTGTACTAGATCTCATTTTGGGAGTTTTAGGGCTTTGCTTCCATCCTTTTGAATCTATGACTTGAATGAGTCATGGTTTGAGGTTGGAAACCTTAGATCTGGACCTCCTAAAGGTCCTTAGAGTCTAGGTGTCCCTGCTTTAGTCGTTCAAATGAGGGTTGATGAGCTAAATCCTTCATGAAAGGCATATATTAGCAATTTGGAGCAATAACCTCATGTATAAACATAAAGATCGAAGCTTTACGTGATTATTGAGCCTTGGGATGATAGATCTAGTGTTTGGAGTGATAGATATGATTGAAATCGTCTAAATGAACATTTGGTCTGAATGAACTCGCCGAGTTGGTTAGGGTTTGTGCCGAAGAACTGAATCATGCGATAGCTCGACGAGTTGGGGGTCGACTCGACAAGCTGAGCTGGACTGTCACGAGATTTTTGAGGAAAACAAGTGGACTCGACAAGTCGCAAGGGTGCACTCAGCAAGTCGGGTTAAACATGGATTGTTGACTCGAGTTTGACTTCTGTTGGCTTTGGGGCTTTGGTCAACATGAGTAGTAGAGACCATGGAGGGGTAAAATGGTCTTTTATCCACTTCAAAGAGTTAAAGATAGGAAGAATAGCCTTCAGTCATTAGAGTTGTGATTAGAGTATCACTTAGAAATATTCATTCCTTGTGATTAGGCGGAGGCTAGTTTGAGATTCGGGAGCGAGGTCTTTACTTGTTGCTTGTCAGGTGAGTCTTCTCACTATACATTACCTAGAGTGGTATCTATGTATAGACCAGAGAGTTTTGTGTGCTATGTGTATGTATGAGATTATGTGCATTTTGATATATGTATGCTATGTATTGTATAGACCGGATCGGAGGGTCCAACGATATAGACCGGACCGAAGGGTCCAACGATATAGACCAGACCGAATGGTCCAACGAGTTATGGGACTGGAGGGTCCCGCTGAGACCCATCGACCGGAGGGTCGTACTATAGCCTTGAGTGGTGTATGTGTTGTATGTGGTATTTTGGGGAACTCACTAAGCTTTGTGCTTACTGTGTATGTGTTATGTGTTTCAGGTTTCTCAAGATTGCGGGACGGCACCGACTTGATTGTATACATCATAGAAAGAATTGTGAGGATCCTGGATTATTAATGGAGTTGTGTTTTGTAAACCAAATAAACAAGATTTTTATACAATATGTTATGAAAAGTATGTGATTTTTAAATGAAAATTTTGTTTGAAAATTTACGGTGTTACACACGTACTCCTTACTCCTTACACCGATGTATTCGTTGAATTTAAATACTTATATCTTAATTATACATTTTTATTTTTATGTGAATTATTTGAAACATAGAGATTTAAACATTTCAATATTGTTTTAGTTGCACACGACACCATAGCAAAAAAGAAGACCGAAAAAGAAGGTTGATGTCAAATCTACAAGCCCCGTTCCTCCTCCATAATTTGTTGTTGATCACGACTTCTCGGTGTTGCGCCTGCAACCTTATGTAGCAGGCGGTGAGGTTGTGATACAAAATTATTTATTTCATGCATATAAGGTGCAACACCGTTTTGTACAATTTGGTATTAAATTTTGATTTTTTGAGTGCATTGTTTGGGCATACACACGACGGATGGTTAGAGAGCGGTAAAATGTCTTTTCATTTATTATTGTAATTGTTTTTTATTTATTAGTTAATAACAAAGGTATTATAACTTTTGCAACATATGACCATTTGGTATAGACTATTGATGGAGAGATGGTTTGATAGTGATCGGCATACAATAATGCCTCAGATTTTTTTTGTTTCCCATCGTCTTGAGGATGGTTACGATTGGAGGATGTTTATGTTTGGTATTGCTATATACCCCAACTTCATGGTTGTTTGGTAGAATGTGGATACGGTAAACTGAATTTTAATTTTTGAAATTAATTTCATTATTGTCGTTTTGTTTTTGTATTGTGATATGTACAGATAAATATATTTTTTTTTAACTTTGTACAGGTCCTAATGCCGATTTATTCATTCCCTAATCACTGGTTATTTAGGGAACTAAGATTGGATTCAATGGAAGTCTATCTTTATGACAGTCTCGGTAGGGGGCTTATGAAAAATTCAATTTTGATGTAAAGCCGGTCCTGAGGATTCAAATGCCTAGGACAAGCCAGAAAAAAAATGTCCTTATGCCCTAACATGTAATAAATTAATTATATAAACTGAAGTTTTTTTTAAAACGACGATAAACTTTATAGCAATAAACATAGAAAAATCATAGTATTTTAACGAGTAATAACATATCGTAACATCTAAACGACAACCAAAAATGAAAATGGGGCCTAAATAATATATCGTAACATAGTATTTTCGTAAGTAATAACATATCGTAACATTTAAACGACAACCAAAATGACAAATATATATTTATAAAAGTTCAGGGGCTAAATGTAGAATTTTTGGAAATTAATTTAGTAAAGAGAATTGATAAATAGGATAAATTGTATATTTAATGTATATGCATCCTTCTTAATTCTTATATGGAGCAACATCCTTCTTATATGGAGCCAAATGCAATAAAGTTAGAATAAGCCAACGTTAAAAAAAAAAAAAAAAAAAAAAAAAAAAAAAAAAAAAAACCCTAATTTTAGAAGGATTCGAACCCGCGTCCTTATTGTATTCAAACACACGCCGCTTTAACTAGCTAAACTGATACATATTTGTGTTACAACTCTAAAAACATTAAATATATTAATATCTTAATTATATAATTTTGCAAAACTCGGGCCCTATTTTCTTTCGGGCTCTGTGCGGCTGCACACTTTGCCCCTCCTTAGAGTCGGGCATGTTCTGATGGAACCTTTACCAAATTTGAAGCTCTGGTGGCAGATAATTTAGATAAGATTAACTACTGGGTACGCAAGAACATCTCAAGGATTCCATTGAATATGAAATTCATTTTGGAAAACAATGTTCCCCAACAAAGTAGTCATTTGAGAGATTGTGGTGATTTTGTTTGTATGTTTATGGAACAATTAGTTTCAGGACAACCAATATGTCAACTTACTGACCCAAGAAACACAGCTTTAGAGTTTCGCCAAAGGATGACAAAAATTTATTGGGGGTCGAGTCTTGGTCTTATGTAGTTGAATTATATATATGTGTGTGTGTAATTGAATGTTGGATTTGATTATTAATCGTTTAATGTTGCAACTACAAACGACTACACCGTTAGTTTTAGTTTTAACGTTACAACTACAAAAGTTTAAACATAACAACAATTACAACAATTTATTGACGTACTGGTAACTAGTTACAACATAACAATGACGCCACCATTAGTTTTAATGTTACAACTATAATACCTTAAACATAACAACAGATACAACAATTTATTGATGTTACAACTTCAAAACTATCAAGAAAATATTAAAAAACTTACAACTTGTAAACAATAATTGTCAAAAACAATACCCAACTACAAACCAATGTTATCTTCAACTTCTTATTTTCTGATTGAAAGTGCTTATTAGAGTTAGCTACTTTAGCTATTACCATAGAAGATTGGTCATTCTCTTCATCAACCCAACTGATAAACCCGCATTTTGGTCCCTGTAAATTTAAAGATTGACGATTACAATAGTTGTCATATAAATATGAGGGTGTACATATCAAGGAACTTAAGATCATGATACCATATAAGGGCAAGCGTAAAATAATCTGGGTTTTTAGCTGTACCCGATATCCTAATGATACGTTCACCTCCACAATTGCAGTATGTCATTCGCCTGATTTATTCGATCAAATATGACTTACTTTCATAGATAAATTTCATGGAGTGATTATTACCAATTTATAGAAGAAAATTTATTACAGACAAGTATGTTTGAATATGAAATAAACTGGTTTGAATATGAATTCAAAAAGTTGAACTATGAACTACAAACAAGTACAATGTATTGTCTTGTCGATTAGTGATGTTTGACTATGATCATCTGGTTTGACTATGAATTCAAAAAGTTTAACTATGAACTGCAGACAAGTACAATGTCTTGTCTTGTCGATCAGTGATGTTTGACTATGAAGTCATCTGGTTTGACTATGAATTCAAAATAAGTACCAACTTGTGTATAATTATAATTGGATTCGTGTGATGATTGTAAAAAAAATTCATTGTTTGTGAAAATAAGTACTTACACTGAGATAAGCTTTTGTCACCTACCAATATTGTTGCATAATCTTCAAAGAACAAATCGTAATACCTTCACGACCATCAAGAAACCGATACCAACCGCTTTCAATTTTGTTTCGTGGCTTTAGGTTGCGTGGTATAACATTTTATTTTATTGAGTTACTTAATAGTTCTAGATAATGTAACTCGTTTTGATTTTGCTTGTCACTAATATAAGTATGTTTTTTTATGCAGATCCGTACCTTTCTTAGGTGCATGATACCGTTAATATATGTGCGTTATTTACCCCTACTTGGCAATTATCTGACAAAAATGTACTTTGCAGTGGCTTTGGATGGAAACCATGAGCCCCTACTCTTAGCAGTTGCTTTGGGACCCTTAGAGTGTGAGGAATCCTGGCTATGGTTCATGATGAAGTTAAAAGATTTCTTAGGTGAAGATACAGAGGTTGGTTTCATAAGCAATCTATGTGATAAAATAGACTTTGTTGTTGAGAGAGTCTACCCATATTTGTATCATGGGTATTGTCCTAAAGATATAGCTCGAAAAATACGAGATTCTGTCGGAGATAATGATACTGAAGTTGAAACATTGTTTTGGAAGTCATGCAATGCATATAGTGTTAATGATTTTTACTTGTGATTGGAAAGGTTGCAAAGTGCATGTACGAATCCACCTTTCCACACCTTGCTTAGGAGTCTAATTTTCTGGCTTGACAATATAGCAATTTCAAAATGGGCACGGGAATTTTTCCCGAAAGTATGTTACAATGTAAAATCATTTGATATTCTTGGAATGGTGAAAACTATATCCACCTACACGCATGAGTTACCTATAACAACGATAATTGAGTTAATCAATAAGTCTATACAATCAACGTATGATGAACGGAATGAAGTTGCAGGTAACTTTATATTTATAGTTTGTTTTTTTATTGTGTTATTGTTTATAAATTAACAAATATTGCAGGGATAATTTACATCCGGGTTACCCCTTATGTTGAAAATAAGGTTCAAAAGCGTGTGAACAAGTCTTATAATTGGGTGGCAAGACGTATGTATGGGGATACATTTGAAGTCGATGACAATTTCGACACTAGGAAAGTACAACTTGAATGTAGGGTATGTAGTTGTGGGAAATGGCAAAAAAGTGGTATACCATGTGGGCATGCTATAGCATCACTAAGAAATTTTCTCATGCAACGAAGTAGATTGTTACTATTATGATGCAGTCAACCCCTTTTCTACACCCTCTTCGGCAGGAGTGACATGCAGTTGACCCCTTTTTACACCCTCTTCGGCAGACTCATATACGTCGGATCAAAATTTTCAAGAATTGAAAAAGGCTAAAGAAAAACAAATATAGGATAAAGAGGCATCCCGCCTTCTCAGTGAACGTCGTGAAGTTATTGCATCAGAATGGAAACAAGCTCAATAATGGATAGATCTCAATAAAAAGAAAATCAAAGAACATGAAGAATGGATAAAAAAGACTAAGAAGACAATCAAAACGACTGAAAAATGGCTTGCTGACAAGGACGCAGAGATGATACTGTTGGATTAGTGTCTAAGCCCGTAACTATATTTGGTAAATACTTGACCCGGTTGTGCATGGTCCTTTTGGGTTGCCTTCACCAAAGCAACTTGACTGGAGAAATAAATAGAGAAAGAGGTTATTATGATTTATTAATATGTCATAAGAATAATATATTAAAGGAGAAATCATATTTGTTTAATTAATATTGGTCAATAATTAATTAGGAATTAATTTTGTGATCAAGTGTAATTAATTAAATTAGAGGGGTTGAATTGTAATTATGTGATAGTTGCAAAGTAGGGCAATGATTATCCTTGTTAAAGGATGGACGAGTTCAAGGATAAGGATATCCTTGAAATCGTCCAAGGTCCAAGAGATAAGGGTTTTTCAAGGCTTATCTTGTGGTTTCTTGGTGGGCAAGTAACTGGATAAGGATAAGGACTGAAACCCTAATCCCAACCCTATATAAAGACCCCTAGGCTTTAAGAATTCATCCACTTGCTTCTAAGAGCTCCCAAGGATGATTTCTACCTCCTCCCTTCTCTCTCTATAGCCTCTCCAATTGCTTGTGGTGTTTGTGAGCCATTAGAGACACTACACTTGTGGTGCTTGCTTTCAAGACTAAGGGTTTGAAGATTTAAGTTGTTATTGCAATATAACAACAAGAGGTATGTGATCTAACCTTCTATATGATTTTCGAAAATAGCATGCTACATTAGGGTTTTATCCATGTGTTCATAATGTTGTGTATCTAATAGTGAAAACATAGATCCAAATTAGGGTTGCATGCACACATAGGATTGTTCGTATAAAACCCATCAGTGGTATCAAAGCCTTTGGTTAACTTGTTTTCAATTAGTATTATTCAATTGTATGAACTTGACAAATTAGGGTTTATAGCCAATAAACCCTAGGAGGCCATAGATTTCGAGATTAGGGTTTCCTAACCCTAATTTGCAAAAATCTTGAAAGGGTTTTTGAATCCTTTCCTTTTAATCCAAGATTTCGAAATCTAGGGTTTGCAAACCCTTAGATTTCAAGATTTGCCTCCTTCCCCAAGATAAGATCCTAAATTTTAGGGATTTGGATAATCCCATATCTTGTAATTATCTTTTAATAGTTAAATATGGTAATTAAAGGTTTTGAATTATCCCCTCCCATTATTTTCAAAATTTAGAGGGATAAAAGGGATTAGGATAAGTTAATTGTTTAAATGGTAATTATCCTCATGATTTAGATAATCCCTTGTGATTTAATAATTTAAATTAATAGTTTAATTTGTGATAATTATTAAATCAAGAGTTTTAATATTTAAAACTTTAATTTAAATGGTATTAAATTTCGAAAATTTTAAATTGAAGATTAAAACCCTAGTATTTTTGAAATGTTTAAAATACACCCTATACTATTATATTATTACAAGATTAATAAATATATATGTGTAATTAAAATGCTAGTCTTACCGTTAGTAGGCCTCATTCACGAAGTCAGTCTATAAGGTGGGTATAAGGTTGCTGCCTATAAAATGACGCTTAATGGGTGTACACTCACACACACCGCTTGGTTGACTGGTGGAGGGTCGTTAGCCGAACGGGTAGGATAGGGCAATCCTCTCCTCATTAATAAGTATAATGAGTCTATATAAAGTAACTAAACATTTTTTTTTAAATTCCCAATCCTAGTTACTTTAGGCAAAAGTGAAATTGATGCAATCCCATGAAATTACACTTTGCACCCTTGCTAAGAAGTGAGTGGAGCGTGTGTGGTTTACCGGCACACTAATTAGTTCTAAGCAAAGGTGGTAAAGGGTGATTCATTGTTTGTCATAGTTCGATGGAGCGTGTGTGGTTTACCGGCACATCGAATAGGTGATTGTAACAATGAATGCACCATGTAGATTTGCATGGTTATTCACACCCACTTTGTGATCCTCGGCATCCCAGTCACAAACGAGAGGGGCATATCGAGATTTAAACATGCCATTGAAAGGTTCAATGAATCTCAAGAAAAATCTAGGAATTCTAAATACATTTAAAACTTAAGCTTATGTTTTTCATGGTGAAGAATTAGTGAATTGTCATTCACTTACCTCCAAATTATTTGCGTGTTGGATTGCGGCATCCTTTTTCTAATATGTAAATAATGTTGTTGGGTCCTAGCCCGAATTTTTCATTTTGGGTGTTTAATTAGGGATTCAATTCTAATCAAACTTTGTCCTTTCTATTTGTAGATGTCTAATTCAAACAACGCTGCTGCTAGCTCATTCACGCTAATGAGCCTTTGTCAAAAAGTGACTTTCGATGGATCGAACTTTAGCGAATGGATAAGATACATTCGCACTATCGCGCGTTACGAGGATAAAGAGTATGTTCTCGATGAGAAGCTCGAGAAGATCAATCCGGAAACTGCTACTCCCGAAGAAATGGTTGTCTTTGAGACCCATGAGCGTGATGCAACGAAAGTTCATTGCATCATGATAGCCACAATGAACTCCGAATTCCAAAAGTCCTATGAGGACATGTATCCTTATGAAATGCATAAAAACTTGATGGAGAGATATCACCAAAGCGCGAGGCAAGAGCGCTATGAGATCATTACGAATATGATCACTTCTAAAATGGGAAGTGGAGAGTCTCTAACCGTGCACTTGCAAAAGATGCAAAGGTATGTTGATCGTCTTTGCAAGTTGAATGTCAACTTTGGGGAAGATTTGGCTATCGACATTGTTCTTCACTCCTTTCCCTCATGCTACAACCAATTTAGGATGACCTACCACATGAACAAGAAAGAGGTCACCCTAAGCAAACTCCAAGGGCTCCTAAGGACTGCTGAAAGAAACCTTAAGGACAAGTTTGTTGCACTAACTCCTAATCCATCCGTTGCTCCTGTTTTGGCTATAGGGCAGGGAAGGGGCAAGAAGAGGAAGGCTCCGTCAAAGAGCCACCACAAGGGAAAGTCCCAAGATGGTTCCTCTTCTAGTGGGACCAAGGTTGATCCTACTAAGCCCAACCCTAACCCAAAGGAGGCAGAGTACCATCATTGCCACAAAATAGGGCATTGGAAGAGAAGCTTCCGGAATATCTGCAAGCCATCAAGGATGGAAAGATCAAGCCATCTTATGCAGTTATATACACAATTAAATCTAATGATTCATCTCATGCTATTTCTTGGGTTCTTGATACAGGATATGGTTACCACATTTGTTCTGATTTGCAGGGACTAGGAAGAAATATGGATGTGGAGCTTAGAAGAATAAATCTAATCATGGGGAACAGAAGAACATCAGTTGTTACCAAGATTGGAGTGTATTCTTTAGTGCTTAGTAATGGATTGTATTTAGATTCAAATAATTGTTGCTACTCGCCAGATATGGCAAGAAACATCATTTCTTTTCATGGTTTGTTTAGACAAGGATTTAGATATTTGTTTAATAATGAGAATGGTTCAATTTATGCTTATCTAAATGGTGTTTTATATTTTGAAGCAATGCCTTGTAAAGAAATTTATGAAACTGTTATGGTTGTAGATAACCTAGGAAATGATGTGTTGTGTATGGATTCTTCCAATAGTATGGATAAAGCATCTTTGTGGCATTGTCGTCTTGTACATGTCAACAAGAAGCGTATAGCCCAACTCCAAAATGATGGAGTGTTGGATTCATTCGACCTTAGGGAAGATGACACGTGCGAGTCTTGTTTACTTGGAAAGATGACCAAGTCACCCTTCACTGGCACTTGTGAGAGGGGTGAGGGTTTATTGGATCTCATACACACCGACGTGTATGGGCCCTTTAGATCCACCACAAAGGATGGGAACCGCTTCTTCGTGACTTTCACCGATGATTATAGTAGATATGGGTATATTTACGTAATCAAGCACAAGTCAGAAACGTTTGAAAAGTTCAAAGAGTTCAAGCATGAAGTGGAGAATCAATTGGGCAGGAAAATCAAGATGCTTCGGTCCGATCGAGGAGGAGAGTACCTAAGTCTTGAATTCCACGACTATCTCAAGGAATGCAGAATAGTTTTGCAATTGACGCCACCTAGGACACCACAGTTGAATGGTGTGGCAGAAAGGCGTAATCGAACCTTGTTAGACATGGTCCGTTCTATGATGAGTCGTGCTTCACTACCTATCTCATTCTGGGAGTATGCCTTAGAGACTGCCGCCCATATCCTTAACCGAGTCCCTACAAAGAAGGTTGCCAAAACACCTCACGAGATGTGGACAGGGAAGGCTCCCTCGTTGGCACATATCAACGTTTGGGACTGTGAGGTCTTCGTAAGACGAGAGACTCACGACAAGCTCGAACCTCGTAGTGAGCAATGTATTTTCATCGGCTACTCGCAGAGATCCTTTGGATATCTCTTCTATAGACCGAGTGACAATGTTGTCTTCGTTGCGAGGAAAGGGGTTTTCCGAGAGCGAGAACTCATAAGCCAAGGAGAAAGTGGGAGGCACATCGATCTTGAAGAGATTCAAGAATCGAGCGATGAAGGAACCTCTACCGCTGGCGCTCAACCCGAGGAGGAAACTCCGGTTGAACCAATTGACCAGTCCTTACCTCTTAGATGTTCCGAAAAAGTTAGAGTTCAACCCCAGTTGTATGGTTTTCATATTACTACCGAAGGGGACACATATATTAGTGATAGTACACTAGTAAATCTAGATGAACCTAACAGCTATAAGGAAGCCATGGCAGGCCCAGAGTCTGTAAGATGGAAGGAGGCGATGGACAGCGAGATTCAGTCCATGTATGACTACCAAGTTTGGAATGTGGTTGACAATGTGCCCGAACGTAAGACGGTTGGGTGCAAATGGATCTTCAAGAAGAAGACCGACGTGGATGGGAATGTGCACACGTATAAGGGTGATGCTAGCCATTGCCGCATTTCATGATTATGAGATATGGAAAATGGATGTCAAGACCGCTTTCCTTAATGGGAAGTTGGCTGAGGATGTTTACATGGCTCAGCCAGAGGGTTTTGTCGATCCGAAGCATCCAAATAGAGTGTGCAAGCTTGAGAAGTCCATTTATGGACTTAAGCAAGCATCTCGCAAATGGAATTTTTGCTTTGATGAGAAAGTCAAAGAGTTTGGATTTGTACGAAGCCAAGATGAATCATGTGTATATGTCAAGGCCAGTGGAAGTATAGTTAGCTTCCTCGTTTTGTATGTCGATGACATACTGCTCATAGGAAACGACATCCCGACTCTGCAGGAGGTTAAGTCCTGGCTCGGGAAGTGCTTCGCTATGAAGGACCTCGGAGAGGCTTCCTATATTTTGGGAATAAGGATAGTGAGAGAACGAAGTAAGAGACTAATAGGACTTATTCAGAATACTTACTTGGATAAGGTACTAAAACGTTTTAGTATGGAAAACTCGAAGAAGGGAGAACTACCGATACAGAGTAATGCCAAGTTGAGTAAGACTCAAAGTCCGAGTACTGAAGCCGAGATAGCAGAGATGAGCTGAGTACCTTACGTTTCCGCAGTTGGCTCGATCATGTATGCTATGACTTGTACTCGCCCTGATGTGGCCTTTGACTTGAGCATGGTCAGTAGATATCAAGGGAACCCGAGAAAAGCTCATTGGATTGCGGTCAAGAATATACTTAAGTACCTTCGGAGGACCAAGGAATGGTTCCTAGTCCTCGGAAGGAGTGATGACTTGAAGCTGCGAGGGTATAGTGACGCCAGCTTCCAGACCGACAGGGACAACTACCGTTCACAGTCGAGCTGGGTCTTTACCCTAAATGGAGGAGTAGTGACTTGGAAAAGTTCCAAGCAGGAAAATGTAGCTGATTCAACGTGCGAATCAGAGTACATTGCAGTGAGCGAAGCGTCAAAGGAGGTGATATAGTTGAAGAACTTCATTGGTGACCTTGGAGTTGTGCCTGCCATAAAGGAGCCTATGGAAATTTTCTGTGATAATGAAGGAGCGGTTGCCTTGACCAAGGAACCAAGGGATCATGGTAGATCTCGACATATCGACAGAAAGTATCACTTTATTAGACATCGAGTAGAAGAAGGACACCTCGTGGTTAAGAGGATATCATCAGAAGATAACCCAGCAGATCCGCTTACGGAGGGACTAAGTAGGGTTAAGCACTTGCAGCACGCTAGGAGCATTGGGCTGAAGGATGATATTAGTTTAGATTAGATAGTTTTAGTAACATATAATAGATAAATGTAATTGGCATTTTGATGATTAAATAAAGAAGTATTATTTATAAGTAAAGTTACTGTCTTATGTTGATTGTTTAACTTTTGTTTCAATTTGCATGTTTTGACTTCCTGAATAATTGAGTTATTAAGAATAATCGAATTATTCGAATGGTCCACAATCGTTCATATGTTGGAAGTAGGTATGAATGAAGATTGTCATGAATTGGTATGTAGAGTGTCTAAAAGGTATTAGACATAGAAAAGGTTTGCTGCAACATTCATGAGTGCTTATTAACAAGTTTTGAGCATTGGAAAAAACCCGCGCTTGCCGGAATCATTTTATGGAATATGACAAAAGTGATCGCAAGACGATAATATCATATGGTCTTAAAACCTAGATATATGGTTTATTATTTACTAATTGGTTGTGCATTGATAATGCGAAACCGCATCAGTAAATTGATGTTATAAAACGCATTGTTGTGTATAGTTGATTAGTGGATAAGTAAATGCATATAAGTCGAAGTTTATCTGTTACTTTTATCCTGAGAGGGTAAAAGCGATATCGCGGCCGCTCGATGATTTGATTTGACTTATGTACCGGGCCCGGTCAGGACTGAATTGATATGTTCAATTAAGTTCTATGTCAAATGAATCTGAGATCGAGAAACCAACTGTTGGACAATTAGTTCCATGAGATTGTCTGCACAATATCTAAATAGAGGACTATACGATCCCTTATCTAGAGGACATGATACTGATGAGATCAGAGTTCAACAGCGTCTTTGAGAGCTACGATTGCTAATCGAGTTGTACGTTACATTTGTGGTTACTAGACTTATCCAAGTGGGAGACTGTTGGATTAGTGTTTAAGCCCGTAACTATATTTCATAAATAGTTGACCCGGTTGTGCATGGTCCTTTTGGGTTGCCTTCACCAAAGCAACTTGACTGGAGAAATAAATAGAGAAAGAGGTTATTATGATTTATTAATATGTTATAATAATAATATATTAAAGGAGAAATCATATTTGTTTAATTAATATTGGTCAATAATTAATTAGGAATTAATTTTGTGATCAAGTGTAATTAATTAAACTAGAGGGGCTGAATTGTAATTATGTGATAGTTGCAAAGTAGGGCAATGATTATCCTTGTTAAAGGATGGACGAATTCAAGGATTAGGATATCCTTGAAATCGTCCAAGGTCCAAGAGATAAGGGTTTTTCAAGGCTTATCTTGTGGTTGCTTGGTGGGCAAGTAACTGGATAAGGATAAGGACTGAAACCCTAATCCCAACCCTATATAAAGACCCCTTAGGCCTTAAGAATTCGTCCACTTGCTTCTAAGAGCTCCCAAGGATGATTTATACCTCCTCCCTTCTCTCTCTATAGCCTCTCCAATTGCTTGTGGTGTTTGTGAGCCATTAGAGGCACTATACTTGTGGTGCTTGCTTTCAAGACTAAGGGTTTGAAGATTTAAGTTGTTATTGCAATATAACAATAAGAGGTATGTGATCTAACCTTCTATGTGATTTTAAAAAATAGCATGCTACATTAGGGTTTTATCGATGTGTTCATAATGCTGCGTATCTAATAGTGAAAACATAGATCCAAATTAGGGTTGCATGCACACATAGGATTGTTCATATAAAACCCATCAGATACAAATTAGGGTGCAAAAGGATCGTTTGGAAGATAAAATGAGAGTTAGGGATGACTATATAACAATCGAGAAAGAGAAGTACCCACTGCAATTCCCTGAGTTTAATAATTAGTTAAAAAATTATTGTAACATTATCTTGACTTGGATTTGCTACTTATTTTATATTAACATGTTTGTTTACCGTTAATTTTACAAGTATAAAAGCATTACAACATCTTATAAAATTTAATAAAAACATTACAATACATAAAAAAATTAACATCTATTCAATTTAAGGTTGTTTTAAATCAAAATCGACATCATTGGATTGTGAGCAACTCTCTGAAGCCCCAATATGAAATGTATTGCGACGTGATCCACTACCGGACGCCCTTCCAGAACAATTGTTTCTCGTGTGTCCTGCTTTACCGCATATAAGAACACTCTTTTTTAATTGGACCCTCACCTTGGGATGGAATGCGGTCTGTGTTTCTTGCCATGCCTGGCTGACGTTTATCCATTATAGGTGGCTTAACAATCATTAAATTATAAGGGATCTCCCATTCAGATGGCTTTGGCATAACACTTACTAATTCCTCGTATGTTTTCCTCAATGTTTCAGTATGGTAAGCATTTAATGCAAACATCGAGCAGTCTTGATAATTGTTGACTGTTAACGCTCTTATGACATGACCACAAGGTATGTCGCCAAGTTGCCAATGCCTACATGTACATGTCTTTTGTTGGAAATCTACAATCATATTTTGTGCCCCCTTTTTTACCTTGCATTTTGTGACAACCCGATATTTCGAGTCAATGTAATGTAAAACCGATCAAATTTAGGTCAAAATGTAACCTTCCTAAAATCTTATTCGGATTAAATAAAGTAGTAGAAATCATATCAAGGTATGCGTACATAAAAAGAACGTCCAAATCTGACCTCGGATAAGGAAGTTATAAATTTTTGAAGAAATTCCTTAATCACGTCATTTTAATAAATAAATAATAAAAATAATTTCGGAATTTGCCATCGGAATCTAAACGAAAGTTGTAGATCATGGTCTCACCTTCACGTGGATATAAAGAACGTCAAAAACGGAGTTCGTATGAGGGAGATATGAATTTTTGAAGTTTATTTAAAATAAATATGAATTTAATTATAAATTACCGGTAATATCCGAAGGGGAGTCATCGGATTGGACTGAAGTACGCCCTGCGTACCTTCGTACGCCCTGCGTACTGTGATCGAGGGTCTCGGATCGTCCACGTCGCACTATCCGAAGAAATCTAACCCGTCCGACCCGTCCGAAGCTCCGACCCGCCGTCCCATCCGACCCGCGTACCCAGCAACCCGTCCCATCCGAACCGAGGCAGTCGAGGCTTCGGTCATGCATGACGTACGCGTACGCGCTGCGTACGAGCGTACGCCCCGCGTATCGAGGCGGTTCAGCCTTCCTATAAATAGGATGCGAGGCTTTCCGAAAATGTTGCTCATTTCTCTCCTCTCTCTCACAACCTTGCCTCGTTTTCCGTGCCCATTATAACCCGAAGCTCTGGTCTTTTTGCTCAAGTCCCGAGGGTCAATTTTACTCCCGAGATTCCCGAGAATCCCGAGAAAAATCCGTTTTCCGAGACGAAACTCTGCCCGGTTTTCCATCTCGCTTTGTTCAATCAATCAAGTGAGTTTCATACCCCTTAATCAACCTTTTTAAATATTCTAAATGCTTTTATATGCTTTCAAGGGGGGGGGGGGGGGAATACAAGTTAAATACTTATAGTTATTGTTTCAATCACATGTGATTGCATTAATCACATGTGATTAATAACTAGGGAAACCAGTGATTTTATCACTATCCAAACTATCTATCAAACTGTTTTACTTCAAAATGTTTTCCAAAACCATTTACTTGTCAAATTTATACTACAAATATGATTTAAACAAATGTTCCTTATACTTAATCTGTTTTAATCAAATCTACGCCTTCAAATTGTTTTATAGACTGACATCAAGTCAATCTTTCTTTAAAAATAATACTTATGTTTCAAATGTCTTATAAATACTTATTTATGCTTTTATATTATAAATTGCATGCCCATATATGTATAGACGTATAAATAATGTTTAAAGGGCTTAGGAAGGCCATCCACCCTATTTCCTTTTCCTCGATTTGGATGTGGTCTGGTGGGATTTTGGGTGACCATCCGAAGGTCGTTTCCATGTTAATTATATATCAAATATACATATATAGACATAAAAGTACTTCCATAATCATACGTACTAGACGCACCGTTAACAAGTTACCATCGGGGTAACACAGAACCATACTATTACAACTGCTAGACCAATGAGTCAGTTCATTCATGAGTCTATACTAGGAAGAGAATATATACAACTATACTATGAGAACATATACAACTATACTAGAACAAGAAACATTTCATCACATATGCAAGAATACGATAACAAATGTGATCCACTGTATCGGAGCATGCCTTAAATGTCATGGCCCGAGTTGTAGCCAAAATTCTCTTGGAGGGAGAGCGTTGAGTTTGCGTATAGATCTATACTGGATTGACTATCCTACACCTTGCTGCTAGCTACAGCCGGACCTGCAGGTCTGCGGGTGCCAAACGTCATTCCGTTATTACGACCGTTCTTTATGTCGTTGTTATCAGTCGATAGTATGGTACAATTATCACATTATACCTTAATATAAATCCGGTTTAAGGTAGTAGTAATTAGTACAACAGTAGTTCTTATTATACAAAGCTACAGTACTACAATGATTTACCCATTACATATTTTGGTGATAATCTCACTTAAGCATTAATGTACAAACTATATTTTAACAAATGATAGTTATACTTGGGTAATTAAACACTTTTACAACAGACGAGTTTACAAAACAGTTTAGCCTTGGTAGAAGGTTACTTTTATAGAAAATATAGGATTTTCTGAGAGATTCAAACTTTTACAAACTTATACATTGAGACAGGTTCAAACGTTTTTGACAACAAACATTGACACTCAAATACTTATGAACTCACCAGCTTAATGCTGATAAACTCTTTCAAAATAACTTGTATTCTCAGGTCATCAGTAGACAGGTACCGATGCCAGCTTTTGAGATGATGGAGCGTACTCAAGACTCATCATTTTATTATTTTGATTTACGTTATATTTTTGGTGTCTAAAACTGTACAGAACACGCATGTATTAAATTTATATATTTAATGCAATGGATGATGTTGTTTACCTATTTACATTTACTGTGTTGTGATTACCTTACATGACGTCCTCCGCCCCAGAACGTTTCCGCCGTTCTTGGTTTTGGGGTGTGACAGATTGGTATCAGAGCATTGTTTATAGTGAATTGAGTATATCAACCCATAAAAGATATACTAAACTATAAACCCATTAGGGATTAAACTCTGACCAAGAGTCTATACTTTAAATAATAAAATATTTAACTAAGTATACTAGTCTGCATTCATACTAAAATAAGTGTCACAATGACAAGAACAAAAGTATTACGATTGTTAAATATCACAAGTGAGCTCGGGGATGTATGGTCAGTCCTGGGAATGGCATAGCCTGATCAACTATGCTGGTCCTAGGAGTGATTAGCACATGCCTTAGAATGGTTGTGATAGGTTAACAAGTCTAAAAACTTACCAACAATACCACAAAAAGGTCAGTAAAACTTAAACTTAAAATACTATAGGAGTATTTTGTGCTACTAGTTACACGTATACTATATTCTTATACCTCTACTCTCACGTAGATCTTGATGGCTAGATATCCATCATGGCGACCCGTACTTTCCCAATGAAGGCAATGTCGGGTGGATCGATGAAGAGCCCGGAGTTGAGCATCCAATCCCTTTGGATGATCACCCCACAGAAGGCTTTTCAGATGGATCCGACTCCGAGCCTGAAGTCAACAACCTACCGATTGTAGGTCAAGCCCCGAACAACAACCCACGACCAGCGTTTCCAGGTCCTACTCCCTTGTGGGCAAACAACCTGAACCGCTGGAGTGATGATCAGGGTCAACCCTTACCATACTTTGGGGACCGAACCTTTTACAACGTCAACGATGGTGGCTCTACTGACCGAGCTCTGCCTGTCTTTATCCGCAGAATAGCTCGTATTGTCGAGCAAGGTGGAGCAGCCGTCGACCGGGTCATAGAGATTGATGCCGACTCAGGTGTCAACACAGTCCGCATCCGCCGTCTTGGAGAAGACATGGAACGGACCCGGAGGACAAATAAAACCCTGCAATAGCAGTTGGCTGCCTCACGAGCTGAAATCTTGGAACTTCGAGCTCGTCAGAGGACTCAGGATCGACCCATTCAAGAGGTGTTTCGTCAAGTGTCCGACCGCAGTACTCGCCCGGGATTTTCCCATCACCGTTGGTTGATGTCTAGTACATCTCCGTCTTTTAATTAAAGGATAGCCTTTAACATCTGTGCTCCAAGTAGCACTTGTGTGTAAAATGTTTCTAACTTTCCTTACTCAAAATTTGAAATCTAAAAACTATCAAACTTTTCTATATGGTATGATGTATGACCTACTGCTAGGTCGATTTTCCCTGAACTTATTACATCAGTAATACCAGTATTTTTGAGATCTATCTATCTGGGAAAAATCTGTACACTTGTGTTTTCCTACTAATATTTCTTATTATGGTTTCAAACACTCTTTCAACTGTTGGACTATGGTTAGTTAGTCCATGTGTCACTCTCACGTTGCTTACAAATTGATTCTTACCATCTTTCTTATCTTTATAAACTTATAGCTGAAGGATGCCTCCTCGCAAGTCTCCCAGGAATAGGAATAATCCTGCACCTCCACCACCTCCTCCGCCTCCGGTCATCGATACTATAGCCCTGAATGTTGTCGTAGCTGCAGCAGTGGCAACTGCCATGGCTCAGTATCACTCTTCTGATGCCAGCAGAGGTGGAACCCCTGTGGAATCTATTCCGATCGAAATCCCTGTGCGCTCAAGGGAGTGCTCTTACAAGGATTTTACAAACTGCAAGCCGAAGCCTTTCTATGGCACCGGTGGAGTCATTGCTCTCTCGCAATGGTTCGAGAAGACTGAATCAGTCTTCGAAATCTGTTCGTGCCCTGCTGCGTGCAAAGTGAAATATGCCGCATGCACCTTTGAGGGTAAAGCCCTAACGTGGTGGAACGGCCACGTCAAAGCCCTAACTCTCTTCGTAGCCAACGACATGGGCTGGGAAACAATGAAAGACCTCATGACTGAGGAATACTGCCCGAGGGGCGAGATCCAGAAACTGGAGCAGGAACTCTGGAACCTGTCGATGAAGGGCACCAATGTGGTCGCTTATACTGCCCGATTCAGCGAGCTGGTGGCCCTCTGCCCCAATATGGTTCCCACCGAGGGGAAAAAGATCGAGAAATACATATGGGGGCTAGTGCCTCCGTATCAGGGGAATGTGCTAGCATCAAACCCCGCTACCTTCGACAGTGCCAAACGATTGGCACAACGACTCATTGACCATGGAGTCAAAACCCCTGCAACCACAACCACCCTAGCCATCCCGGAACCCTCCAAACCCGCCGATACTAAGCGGAAATTCTGGGATGAAAGGAAGAAGCAGCAGGCTGTCAAAAAGCAGCAATTGGTGGCAATTCATGCCGCAGTAACCCCTACTGCTGCTACTACTGCTCCGGTGAGTCGGTATGCTGGAAGTTCGCCCAAGTGCAACAAATGCAGCTACCACCACAACGGCCCCTGCCGTGAATTGCAGTGCTCTAACTGCAACAGGAAAGGACACACCGTCCGATTCTGTAAGTTCCCGACACAACCTATCAACCAAGTCCCTGGCTCTGGCGCGAGCCCAACCTGCTATGGATGTGGCGAAGCAGGCCACTTTAAGAGGGACTGCCCCAAAGCGAGGAATGCGGGAGGAGCAGGGAGGGTACTAACTATAGGCCACGGGGAAGCAGTTGCTGACCCGACAGTGGTGACCGGTACGTTCCTCCTCGATAACTCCTATGCATGCATTCTGTTCGATAGTGGAGCGGAACGAAGCTTCGTAAACCATAAATTTGCTCGCATGCTTAATCAACCACCGCACGCACTCAAAGAACTATTCACAGTAGAAATGGCTAATGGAAAAACTGAAAATACGAGTAGCATATACTTAGGTTGTACCCTAACTCTAGATAACCATTCATTTCCAATCGACCTCATGCCAGTCTCAATAAAAAGTTTCGACGTTATCGTTGGCATGGATTGGTTAAGCCTTCATCATGCCGACATCATGTGCTTCGAGAAAGCAGTCCGTCTAAACCTTCCGTCTAACGAAACTCTTATAGTCTATGGCGACAAACCCGGTGCAAGTCTTCGCATCATATCAAGTATCCAAGCACAGAAATACCTACGTAAGGAATACCATGCATTCCTTGCTCACGTCGTCGACACGAGCCTCGAAACGAAAGAACTAAAGAACCTCCCAGTAGTGAGCGACTTCCCCAACATTTTCCCAGAAGAACTACCCGGGTTACCTCCGCAACGACAAGTCGAGTTTAGAATCGACTTAGTCCCAGGAGCTACCCCAGTAGCCAAGTCGCCCTACCGTTTAGCACCCGCTAAGATGCAGGAACTCTCTGGCCAACTTAACGAACTGCTCAGCAAGGGCTTTATAAGACCGAGTTTCTCACCTTGGGGAGCACCGGTCTTGTTCGTTAAAAAGAAGGACGGATCCTTCCGTATGTGTATCGACTACAGGGAACTCAACAAACTGACGGTCAAGAATCGTTACCCTCTGCCTCGCATAGATGATCTATTCGACCAACTGCAAGGGGCGAGCTATTTTTCCAAAATTGATCTGAGATCCGGATATCACCCGTTATGAGTGCTAGAGGAGGATGTACCGAAGACAGCCTTCCGAACTCGTTACGGACACTACGAGTTCGTGGTGATGCCATTCGGATTGACCAATGCGCCCGCAGTCTTCATGGATCTGATGAATAGAGTATGCCGACCTTACTTGGATCAGTTCGTCATCGTTTTCATTGACGACATCCTGATCTACTCCCGAAGTAAGAAAGATCATGGCGATCATCTGCGACAAGTTCTAGGGACATTACGAAAGGAGAAACTTTATGCGAAGTTCTCGAAATGTGAATTTTGGATCCGAAGAGTCGAATTCTTAGGACACGTGGTAAGCGAAGAGGGAATCCACGTGGACCCATCCAAAATTAAGGCCATTGAGAACTGGTCAGCACCGAAGACGCCTACAGAAATTCGTCAATTTCTAGGTCTCGCTGGCTACTACCGCAGGTTCATTCAGAACTTCTCACGAATAGCGAAGCCTCTTACGACCCTGACCCAGAAAGGCGTGGCCTTTGACTGGGAAGAGAAACAAGAAAGAGCGTTCCAAACGCTCAAACGAGCCTTGTGCACCGCACCAATACTATCCCTTCCAGAAGGAATAGAAGACTTCGTAGTTTATTGCGATGCATCGAATCAAGGGCTCGGATGTGTTCTGATGCAGCGAGGTAAGGTCATCGCCTACGCCTCGAGACAATTGAAGACACACGAGGTTAACTACACGACCCACGATCTTGAACTAGGAGCAGTGGTGTTTGCTCTGAAGATCTGGAGACATTACTTGTATGGAACGAAGAGCACTATCTTTACCGACCACAAGAGTTTACAACACATTTTCGATCAGAAGGAGCTCAACATGAGACAACGACGATGGGTCGAACTACTCAGTGATTACGAATGCGATATTCGTTATCATCCGGGTAAAGCCAACGTAGTAGCAGACGCCCTAAGTCGGAAGGAATATTCTGGTCGCAAAGTCAAGTCATTATCGATAACCATCCATTCACACCTGACTAAGCAAATTCAGGCGGCTCAACTTGAGGCCATGAAACCTGAAAATGTGTCAAGTGAATCCCTTAGAGGAATGGACAAGAATTTAGAAGCCAAGGGTGACGGAGCTTTATATTTCATGAACCGGATCTGGACACCGAAACATGGTGGTTTCCGAGACTTGGTCATGACCGAGGCACACAACACTCGGTATTCCGTCCACCCAGGTTCAGATAAGATGTATCTGGATCTTAAGAAGCTATACTGGTGGCCTAATATGAAAGCAGAGATTGCTACCTTCGTAAGTAAATGCCTTACTTGCGCAAAGGTTAAGATCGAGTACCAGAAGCCCTCTGGTTTATTGCAGCAACCAGAGATCCCGGAATGGAAGTGGGAGCGGATCACTATGGATTTCATAACCAAGTTGCCCAAGACAACGGGTGGACTTGACACCATATGGGTCATCGTTGATAGATTAACCAAGTCTGCACACTTCCTGCCTATCAAAGAAACCGACAAGATGGAGAAACTTACGAGAACATACATTAGGGAAATCGTACGGCTACATGGTGTACCTGTGTCCATTATCTCCGATAGAGATAGTAGGTTCACCTCAAGATTTTGGCAATCACTACAACATTCCCTAGGAACAAGGCTGGACATGAGCACAGCCTACCATCCTCAGACCGACGGACAGAGTGAGAGGACCATCCAAACTCTGGAAGATATGTTGCGAGCCTGCGTGATTGACTTTGGGAAGACATGGGATACTCATTTACCCCTTGTCGAGTTTTCCTATAATAACAGTTATCACACGAGCATCAAGGCTGCTCCATTTGAAGCTCTCTACGGCCGTAAGTGCAGATCCCCTCTGTGCTGGGCTGAGGTGGGTGATACCCAATTAGCCAGGGGGCAAACTTCCGATAGTACTCTCACCGGTCCGGAGATCATTCGGGAAACAACAGAGAAAATCGTTCAGATCCGTGAACGATTGAAAGCCTCTAGAGACCGACAGAAGAGCTACACTGATAAACGAAGGAAACCTTTGTAATTTCAGGTGGGAGACCAAGTCCTCCTCAAAGTCTCACCCTGGAAGGGCTTGATACGCTTCGGCAAGCGTGGAAAGCTTAATCCGAGGTACATAGGGCCTTTCGAGATTCTTGCAAGAGTCGGCCCCGTAGCTTACAAACTCGAACTACCAGACGCACTTCGTAACGTACATTCTACATTCCACGTATCTAACTTGAAAAAGTGTCTATCCGACGAGACTCTTGTAATCCCACTCGACGAGGTCGAAATCAACGAGAGCCTTAACTTCGTGGAAGAACCTGTAAAGATCATGGACCGTGAGGTCAAGCAGACAAAGCAAAGCCGTATCCCTATCGTGAAGGTTCGCTGGAATGCCAAGCGAGGACCGGAATTCACTTGGGAACGTGAGGATCAGATGAAACTGAAATACCCTCACCTTTTTGCTTAGTTATTTGTAATTTCTAACTTGCTTAAAATTTTAATTTCGGGACGAAATTCCTTCTAACGGGGGGATGATGTGACAACCCGATATTTCGAGTCAATGTAATGTAAAACCGATCAAATTTAGGTCAAAATGTAACCTTCCTAAAATCTTATTCGGATTAAATAAAGTAGTAGAAATCATATCAAGGTATGCGTACATAAAAAGAACGTCCAAATCTGACCTCGGATGAGGAAGTTATAAATTTTTGAAGAAATTCCTTAATCACGTCATTTTAATAAATAAATAATAAAAATAATTTCGGAATTTCCCATCGGAATCTAAACGAAAGTTGTAGATCATGGTCTCACCTTCGCGTGGATATAAAGAACGTCAAAAACGGAGTTCGTATGAGGGAGATATGAATTTTTGAAGTTTATTTAAAATAAATATGAATTTAATTATAAATTCCCGGTAATATCCGAAGGGGAGTCATCGGATTGGACCGAAGTACACCCTGCGTACCTTCGTACGCCCCGCGTACTGTGATCGAGGGTCTCGGATCGTCCACGTCGCACTATCCGAAGAAATCTAACCCGTCCGACCCGTCCGAAGCTCCGACCCGTCCGACCCGCTGTCCCGTCCGACCCGCCGTCCCATCCGACCCGCGTACCCAGCAACCCGTCCCATCCGAACCGAGGCAGTCGAGGCTTCGGTCATGCATGACGTACGCGTACGCGCTGTGTACGAGCGTACGCCCCGCGTACCGAGGCGGTTCAGCCTTCCTATAAATAGGATGCGAGGCTTTCCGAAAATGTTGCTCATTTCTCTCCTCTCTCTCATGAGTAACCTGCAGGTAAAAGTCATTGAAACGATTAAAATTATGCAATTTTAACATATGTATATATTATCAAATAATTCAAAATAATTAATATATTATATCAACTTAGTATTCGAATTATTATATCAAATTTAACAACAACATTATTGTTATATTTAAGAAAACATATAATTGTAAAGATTTCAACTATATAATTGTTTCGTTGCGCAAGTATTCTCCTAGTTATTATATAAACGCAGAATGACTAGGGATTGAGCAAAGTAACCGACCCAGCTGTAACCAGCCTGAACCGGACCTGACCCGGGAACTGAAGTCGACCGAAATTAAGAACTGAAGAAATAGCAACATACAGTTCCGGATTTTGCCAGTTCTACCGGTTCCCGGTTCCAAAAATCCACAAGAATATCGACTCAGTCCCTGCTCGATCGGTTTTGGTACCGATTTCGGCCGGTTCCCCGGTCCTAATGCTCGTCCTTAGGAATGACCATCTTTCATAGATTGAAAACAAGAGACTCTAGTAAACACGGGATGCAACAAAATGAAACTATAAATATGATTTGAATGAAAATGTTTCGATGATATTAGTTAAAATTTTTGACATAAAGCATTTACAAAATTTGTAATTTAGCCCTACTTAGTAGTTATTATATATATATATATATATATATATATATATATATATATATATATATATATATATACCAAAAGGGCTTGTAGCATAGCGGTATCAGGTGGTGTCCTTCATACTTAAGATTGAGTGTTCAAGTCCCGTCATGGATATAGATGGATTTAGGTGTTAGTTTAGGAGTAGTTATATATTATATTTGTCGGTTCATATATATATATATATATATATATATATATATATATATATATATAAAACTTTAAAATATTAGTCTTATCTTATTCATAAATCAATACAGCATAACCGATAAAAATCTTAATGGAACGTCTATTTTGGCGTCATAAATAATAATTATAAATGTGTGAAAGGATGCTCGGAGATGATAAAAGATTATTAATGTTCATACAAATGGTTAACTATTAAAGACGGAACGTCATAGTTTATTTTCAAGTGTGAAAAGAATATTCGTTTAGTGGATTAGTTTGTTTATTAAATGACTTATAATAATCCAAAGCGAGGAAGGAGACAAATTAAAGGGTACCAAGGATATTATGAGGCGGGACCTACGAAAATATATATTGGGACAATCTCAAATCTCAAAATAATTAATATGTAACGAATACTTTGTTTTCGTTTGAATTGAGAAATAAGAGTTTGAATTATTCCGTTTCGGTTTGGTCAAAGTCAAATAAATATTAATAAATTAATAGTATTATTATAAGTATTTTACTCTATCTATTCTAAAACAAATTTTAAATAGCATCACACTTTTGTAAACCCTATTTGATACACGACGATCAATGTGGGGCTAGCCCATTTTGTAGAGATGTAAACCTTTTAGATTGGAGGTTCCGAGTTCAAATATGAACGTAGACGAATTATTAACTTGGTGGTTTAACTTCTAACCATTAACCACTAATAATTAACCAACTTTTAAAAAAAATTGGTACATGGCAATCTTTTGCTCATCTTCATCCTATGTTTTGATTTCCCGCCCTTTTTGACTAATCAGTTTGTATCCCAAATAATTAGCAACCATTTATGTTATTGTTTTCATGTCTATTTGTCAATCTTTAAAATTGGACATCTTCAATCTAGCGACAAAATCAGGAATGAATATCTTCAACGAACTTCAACCGAATCTCAATAAATCATGATTGAAATGAAGTTATTAACAACCGTCTCCTGTTATATTTGTTTTCGTCTTTCACTATGCCCTCTGACTCCCCTGCTACAACCATCGATTTACTATGTCCCCATCTCTATGAAAACCCTAGAAATTTGATTGAACCACCACCTTGCCTCCATTGCCACCCAACCACTGCCTTTGATAATCTAAACCAATACCCAAAACACCGCAGCCAATATCATCACACATATCTCTTCCACCATCGCATGAATTCCATCACTACTTGGCTTTCTATTGTCGTCTATGTCACTTCCTTTTTAGTATCTCTTACTTTGGATTTGTTTTCCTTCTCATGCATCTTATGACTACTAAAAAATTCAAAATACAGAACATAAGAAACAAATGATTGGGTTGACAGTAACAGTTTCTAATTTCTAATGGTCGCTTTGTATTGTGAGTCGTTCTCTCTTTTCTTTTTCTTTTTTAAAAAATTTCCAAAGAAGAAGAGAGGATGATAAAGAGAGAATTACTGATAGGAATTTCAACGAGTATGGGTTGTTTCTCTTGAAACAAAAACAAGCCTCTTGGATCTCAAAGGACTATAATCCCTCCCCCCTCTCTCATTATTGTTGTATATGTATAGTTTTATATAGTATTTATGGAAGTTCTTCAATAAAATAGTGAGGAAATGGTGTAAACTAACAAGCAAAAGACATAGAACATCTAAGGTTTCATATTATTATCAAATGAGACGTATGAAAGGGAAAGAAATAATTTATAGACTAGTTAATTAAGGTTTCATAGCTAATGGGCCAACATAATACCCAATACAGAATAAAGCCCAACATCTTATTAGGATAACATCCCCCCTCAAACTCACAATGCAACAACAATAAGCATTGAGAGTCTGTTAGAAAAAAAATGAAATTGAAGAGTGGTCAATGGCTTCGTAAGAATACCATCAATCTACAAAGTGGAAGGAACATAAGGAAGGGAGATAGTGCCCTTCTGGAGATCATTACATTTGAAATGACAATCAATCTCAATGTGTTTTGTGCGCTCATGAAACACATAATTCTTGGTAATCATTATCGCACTCTTGTTGTCACAATACAAAGGGGTAGGCTGAGAGATGTGAACACCCATATATGCAAGAAGCCAACCAAACAATCTCACAAGTGGCAATAGCCATGGCTCGATAACTAGATTATGTAGAAGATCAAGAGACAACGAATCTCAAAGAAAAAAATGCAATACCCAGTAGTGGACTTATGACCATAAATATCACTATCCCAAATAGAATCACTATAGGCAGACAACTCAAGAGAGGATGTAGATGGAAATAAAAGGGTGTAGAACTGAGTACCACAAAGATATCTCAAAATACGAAGAACAACTCCCCAATGAACATTACAAGGAACAATGACAAACTGGCTAACCACATGAACTGCATGAGCAATATCTGGTCTAGTGACCATGAGGTAAATCAAACTCCCTACAATGGTACAATAAAGGTTTGGATATGATAAGGGGACACCATCAATTGGAGAATACTTTGCATTACTCTATATAGGTGTATCAACTGGTCGATTATCCATGAGTTGTGCTCGTTCAACAAATCTAAAATATACTTCGTTTAAGATAAAAGATAACCCTTTGGAGATTCAGGAACTTCAATCCCTAAGAAATAATGCGGCAAGCCCAAGTCTTTCATAGCAAAATGCTGAGCCAAATCACGCTTTATGTAACACTCGAAATTTTGAGAAGCAACTTTGAGTATAATTCCCTTTTGAGAATTTGACACTACGTGTTGGAGGCACCAACACAACATATCTAGATAAGGAAAAGGCTTGGGTTTCATTTAGGAAACATGGCGTGTTCCTCTTGGAACACGACGTGTTGATGGCTGGGAATGAAACCCTAATTTTTTAGGTTTTGCCCCCTATTTAAGGAAAGCGGAGGATAAGGTTTGTTTACCCTCAGCCCCTATCAACCCTAAAACCCTAAGAGGACCTTAATCATCTTTCCTTCTTATTTGTAAGCTAGTGTGGTGTTTTTGGATCCAAATAAAAAAGAAGTTGGAAGAAGGAAGTAAGGATCTAGCAAGCAAGCCCCTATCTTTTAGTTTGGCGCTTCTCTGGACCTTTGTAAGTGTCCAAGATCCGATTTTTATTCCTCTATGTTGCTAGATCTTGAGTTTGGCCCCTTTTCTTGTTGTTCTTGAGTGAGGGAATGATTGGATTTCATAAAGTTGGCAACTTTATGAATCTCCAGGTCTAAGTAACCTTGTAGAGTCTTGGATCTGGCCTATAGTCAATTTTTGATGCCATGCATGGGGAGTAGGTCATAAATACCCATTTTTATAACCTATTTTGGGTTTAAGACATGCATTGGACATGTATTGTAACATCCATAAATTTTACACCAATTTAAAATTTTTTCAACCATAAATGAAATTCAAATAGCATTGTTTACAAAAACATTTTCAAATCAATATCCATAAGAGTGTCCCAAAGTCATAACATAAGGATGAGGAGCGGTACGGTCACGCCTTCGCCTTTCCATGATCTCCTGAAGTACCTGAAACAATAAACTGAAAACTGTAAACCCGAGGGCTTAGTGAGCTACCCTCAAAATACCAATACCACACTGACAAAACCATATCAGTAACAATGTATCAATCAATCAACATACATACTGGCCATCGGCCTGACTGGACCGCCCTACTGGGCCTATAGTCTATCTGAATCTATCTCGAGCCTTTGACATGACTGGTCCGCCTCATGGGCCTGCAGTCTCCCCGGACCGCTCATAGGGTATGTTGGCCTTCAGCACAAAGCAGGATCACCTCAACCCATCCAGCAAGCAAATAACCATGTGCGCATAACTATCACATACTGGCATATACGACATCAAACATATCTATCACACTGATCATCAATCATAGAATTCTCTCGTAACTAACATACCGACCTAGCAGGTCACTAACATACCAATCCTTACGGATCATAAGAGCATAACATACTGTCTACCCTGATTTCGATCTAATAGATCATAACCACATGTAGCATACCATAACATCAACAACTAAAGGGCCGACCTTGGTGCCGTAGACCCTATCGATATAGTGAGGATAACTAACCTTGCAAATATCGACTCGGAAGATACACTCCAACCCTCGGATGACCCGACACCGGCTCCACCACCTATGATCATAGTACAATATACTCATAAGTCCTTAACCTTATAAGGTACCCCATAACCCACTAGTCAACACCTGATCAAGGTCAAAGTCCTCAGTCAAGGACAACTGTCCATGTTGACCTTGACTCGCCGAGTACCCTCGGCTACTCGTCGAGTTCCCTGAAGTACATTCCAACTTGCCGAGTCATCGGAGTGACTCGTCGAGTTCCTTCGATTCTCGATCAAACTTTAAGGCCACCCGTCGAGTTCCCTCCTTGCAACTCGACGGATACACACTCATACATATCCAATAGAAAACTCATCCGACTCACCGAGTTGTTCTTCAACTCGTCGAGTCTTATGACGATCTTCATCGGACTCGTCGAGTTGTTCATCCAACTCGTCGAGTTCACGGCCATCTTCATGTGACTCGCCGAGTCCATTCAGTCCTCTTTCCATACAGACTTGTTTTGCGCCATGCAGCGGCTCCAAATCACAGATCCAAGCTTCTAGGGCATACTTATCACATAAAGTTGCAAACTTTACATGCATGCATGGCCTTAAAGGCTCCAAATGCCATATCTAAGTTCTTAATGGGGCTTCATGATGGGTTTTAGCCATATGAACATCCTATATGCTCATACAAACCCTAATGCTTGGATCTAGGTTTCTCTATTGTACATGCAATTCATCCAAGACTATAAACCCTAGATCTAATATATGATAATAAATATAACATATGAATTAGGGTTTAGATCATACCTTGATTTTTATGTGGCAATAACAATCTCAAATCCTTCTTGTATTGACTTTAGAAAGCTTAGAGTCACAGATGTCACTCCTCTAATGGTTCACAAACACCAAGAGCAAGAGGATGGACAATAAGGAGAGTGGAGGCTACCCAAAATGTGTGGAAACCCTAGAGAACAACTTCTACACGTTTTTGGGGCTTAAGGGTTCCTTAAATAGTGAGGCTATTAGGGTTATCTAACAAGGAAACCCTAATTTGGATGCTTAGGCCCTAAGCAACCCATGAACCCCTTTCTTAAAGGCCTTTGGACAATTTCTAATGGGTTTCCCCATAGAATTCGTCCACCCCTTTAATATGGAGTCCATTAGCTCAATATTCAACTATCACACAATTGACAGTTCTAGTCCCTTAAGTTTAATTAATGTCTTTTAGCCACAAACTTAATTCTTATTAATTCTTGACTAATATTAATTAAACAATATGATTTCTCCTTTAATATATTATTCTCATAATATATTAGTAAATCATAATTAATCCTTTCTCTCCATAATTCATCCTATCAAGTTGCTTTGATGAAGGCAACCCAAAAGGACCATGCACCATCGGGTAAAGTACATACCAAAATAGTTATGGACTTAGACACTAATCCAACAGTCTCCCACTTGGATAAGTCTAATAACTATTTTGCGCATGACTTCAGATCCTGATCTGCAATCGTAGCTTTCCAAAGCCGCTGACAACTCTAATCTTATCAAATACGCGTGTCCTTAGATAAGGGATCATATATTCCTCCATTCTAGATATCGTATAGACTGAGACATGGATCTAAATCATTCTCTCTGTCTATGTGCTGTTTCCCGAATTCAGATTTATGACAACTGACAACAGACTACAATTTGAACACATCAAATTAGTCCCGACTTGGCCAAGCGCTTAGGTGCCATCACTAAATCATCGAGGGGCCCACAGATATCGCTTTTATCCTACTTTGGATAAAAGGAACGGATAAACTTTGACTCAATGCTTGCTTGCACTCACTCACCAAATCACACACAACAATATGTTTTATAACACCAAGTTACTGGTGCGCTTACATATTATCAATGTGCAACCGACTTGCAAGATACAACTCACACATCTCGGTTTCAAGAATATAAGATGTTATTGTCTCACTAATCACTCGTGATAAAATCCATGAAGTGATCCAAGTGAGCGTGGGTTTAATCCAATGCTCAAATCATATTCATAAGCACTCATGAACGTTGCAGCAAACATTTGCTTATGTCTAAGACAATCCACACACCAATTCACGACAGTCTTCATTCATACCTACTTCCAACATATGAACGACTGTGGCCCGTTCGAATAATTTGACTGTTCTTAACCTATTAAATTATTAAGGAAGTCAAAACATGCAAGGTGAAACACAAGGATAATACTAATCCCATATGACCTCAAACCTTTGAGTATAAATAAAGCACCTTTTATTTATCACCATATCGATTACTCATTATTTGCCATTTCGGGTAAGCAACTTCTTACTTGAATTATTACCACACTTGTCCCATGCTCTTAGCATGCACACAATGTTTACCTATGGTTCTTACTTTGTGAAATAGATCAAATGAACACATTACTAATCATACTCATTTCACAACTCCCAATCCTTTCTCCGAATATGGAAACCTTTCCATACTTACCATATGACAACTCATTCTTAATAGAATCTTATCTATTCATAATAATGTCGATATGGTCCATCCAATACTATACCTCCAACTACTCACAAACGACCAATCATCGGCGAACTTTGGATTGTCCTTTGATAGTTGTTTAATTATCTTAGTCAAAACCGATTCTTGTCCTTTTTCCCTCTAAATGTGCTAGACATTTGGAAAAAAATTTAGAATGGTCAAATATTATAGCATTTGCAATCGATCCTATACCCGAAGTGTGTGGGACACGATGCATAATGTCTTACATAAAGATTCGATACTTTATCAATCTTTTGCCATAATATTTTACGTGTCACATTCTCACAATTTGATTTATGAAGATGGATTCCATAATCATAATCGAAATTTGAGAACGTACTATGTATCCTTGACTAAATTTATTAACATTCCACAACCTAAGCCTTTAGATTTGAAATGAAGCATAATATTCTCTCCCTTAATTATAGCAAAACAACTATTCAATCCTTACGACATTGTAAAGTATAACTCTTGTTTTCTATAATTAATATTGCTAACTTGCAATACTTGCCTTAATAATCATACAATCATAACATTTATGCTCCCACTATCACGATGATTATTATAACCATAACACTTATGCTCCCACTAGCTTTAACACGTATTCAGAAATAGCTTAACTTTCAGAAAAACAATGCCTATTTAATTTCTTTAAGTTCATATTTCTAATATCTAATGCTTTGATAATCTTTTATCAAGGCTTTATAAACTTATACACCTTTGCCTTAGATAGTTCATGTGTGTGTCTTAAACAATTCAGACAAATTGCCAAATCTCACAATTCGAATCATGGAAAGGGATACCGTAACAATAATCAAATTTGAGAGTACAATTTTACAATCGCTATCTTCTTAAAATCTCTCTTAGTGAAAGCATTTCCTCACAGTTATTTTCATCAAGGAGGGAATCTTATGACACTTAGATTTTAATGGTGTATGTGTTCCTATCCATGTGAATTTGTCAAAAACAAAGTTTACGACAAATTCAAACTCATATGGACCAAACTTTCTTAATCTTGATTTCTTACCTTATGGTAACACGACTGCCCACCATGTCTTCCAAGTAGTTAAGCAGCTCACCCTTTCCTATCAATGTACTTTTCATTGATCAAGGTCCTCGCCTTTTATGCATTCAAAGGAGAACTCATCGAACTCATATGCATAATTAACTCGATTGGAACGACACAAAAACAAGATAACGTCAACACGATAGGTTGTAAACCTCTATTTGTGTGCTAGTGATGATCGACAAGGTTTATTCTTGATTAGTTCTTGAAACTTTTTAAGATCATTAAGACTCCCACTGACTCCTTGACATATAAGACTCTCTTGTCAATAAACATTTCTTGACAATCAAATATTCAAGAGTTAGTGTAGCTTTTATCAAGACAAAACACCATATAAAATTGGTCCTAGTTGGTCTTTGTCTTATCCAAGACATCACAACTTTCCAATTTTAAATGTACGATAATAAGAAAATCCTTTTCCAAATTCTACACTTGATGAATGTTATAAACCTTCTTAAGACTTGTCACTCAATATCACAGTCTTAACTCTAAGACTTGTTTTTGAATGAAGTATGATTGACTTCTTGATTTAACCATTTCTTCAATTCTTGATTCCTCTTCTTATACATACAATTGTAATAAGACTTACTTAGAGGATCAATTGAAATATAGTTCTTAATCATTAAGATCTATCATAAAGCATAAAAGGTACTCTCCTTTCTTTTTAGAATAGAGAAACTTTTATCTTTTTGCCTACTTGATTCTTCTTATTCGTTCTGCTATTGATTTAAACCTTTTCGATCAATTCAGATACACTTAATATTATAAGTATAATCATATTTACTTAACCTTAGTAAATCATGACAATATCTTTGTTACTCTTGTGGTGGACTTGATCAACACACAACCTTGTGTACTCGATCTCCTAGTCCTTCACTTGACACTTTATCAATGAATTAGTCCAATTTTCCAAAATGTGAAAGTTTTTCATTCATCATACAATACTTGTTGCATGATTCCAAGTTTCTGTCCAATTGAAACTTGGGCGATGAGAAACTCTCCCTATTTGGTAAATTCTTGACATTTCACAATTATCATGATAAGAATCACATCCATTCGTTGTAGAAATATGCAAACATCAATTTTTTCATAACGATTTTATTGCAAGGAAATAAATAAATGAGTCAAATCAAAATTTATTTTATTCATAAAGTAGCGGAAAACATTTTGTCCTTACAATGCAAAATCAACCGAAAAACTATGTAATCAAATATTCCTAACAATTCTATCATAACTTTCTAAGCTCAAAATCTAATCTTCAAGTCCATGCAATCGGGATCCATTTCTTTGTGATTAGACTCATCTTGCTTTTCCATCAAGCCTGCTCTCTTTTCACTGATCCTGCAAAACATTCAAATGCAATCTTATCACATTATGTATTAAGAATCAATGAATAGGAACTTAATGGAGTTAGATAGTGGATTTTACCTGAAGCACAGCCATACTCTTTGACTCACCCATCTTCTGGACTCTTCGGGCTCTTAGGGCAGACTTGTATCCAACGCCCTTTCTCTTGGCAGCAAACGCAGGTCGGTTCTCCTAGAACGTCCTCGGAAGCATGGTTGGTTGACTTTCCCAACAAATACGCTCCATTTCTTTGCCAAATCATTTCTGATTCAGCAGCAATGAGCATGTAAGTTAGGTCAATGAGGTTTTCGTCATGATCCATCATATAATACTTTCTTTTGAACTCATTATATGATTCAGGAAGTGACAGCAGAACTCAGTTCACAACCAACTTATTCGGGAATGACGTACCCAACATTTATCAACCTATCGATGTGTGATTTCATTCCTAGAACGTGGGCACACACGGGTTTACCATCTTCATGTTTCATTTCCAATAGGGCTTTAGTGATATTGAACCTTTCAATTCTTCGATCTTGTGGGTTAGGGAGAACAACGGGAGGAGGAGGAGGAAGTGAAGCATGATTTCTTGTTCCCCGATCGAATCGTGGAATATCATCTTCATGTGGAATGCTTGTTCCACGGGATTTAGGAAGACCATAGTTGTCGAACTTTGACATCTACAAAACGAGAGAAAACAAATTCAAGTTAGTTGATCGATTGAGTCCTTAATAAATCACCCAAATGAGATATTAAGGCTAGGACCCAACACAATATTCCACAACTCGGGAGAGGGATGTCGTAACCCAAATTGTAGAACATTTGAAGGTAAGTGAATGACGATTCACTAATTTTCCACCATGAAAAACGAAAAAAAGATTAAGTCTTAAATGTATTGAAAACTCCTAGATCCTTTGAGATTCATTGAACCTTTTCAATGGCATGTTTAAATCTCGATATGCCCCTCTAGTTTGTGACTGGGATGCCGAGGATCACAAAGCGGGTGTGAATAACCATGCAAATCTACATGGTGCCCCCACATGTTATAGTCACTTATTTGATGTGCCGGTTAACCACACACGCTCCACCGAACTATGACAAACATTGAGTCGCCCTTTGCTACCTTTGCTTAGAACGATTTAGTGTGCCGGTTAACCACACACGCTCCACTAACGTCTTCGCAAGGGCACAAAGTGTAATTTCATGGAATTGCATCAATTCACTTTTGCCTAAAGTAACTAAGATTGAGAGTTTTATGAAAGCATTTAGTTACTTTTATACTTCATTATACTTATAATTGAAGGTTTTGTCCTATCCTACCCGTTCGGCTAACGACCCTCCACTAGTCAAGAGTGCATGGGTAAGAGTGGATACCCATTCAATCGCCATTTTATAGGCAATTTCCTTAAACACCCCTTATAGACCAGCTTCGTGAATGAGGCCTACTAATGGTAAGACTGACTTTTACTCATACTTATATATAATGTTAGACTTTTAATATTATATATAGTATATGGTGTATTTTATACTTTTAAAATACTAGGTGGTCAAATTTAATAATTATACTTTTAATTTAATTAAATTGTAAACCAAAACTTTATGGATTTATTAAATCTCTTTTAATTATACACTTTAATTAATTAATAAAACCATAAGGGTGTGATTTGAACTTTTCAAAACTATACTAGGGTTTTAGAATTTAACATTTCTAAATTAAACTTTTAATCAACTTTTAAATTCCAAAACTTGAGGGCAAGTTTTGAAACATTTCAAAACATTAGGGTTTAACTTATTTAAATTTCAAAACCAAAACTTTCTAGTTCTAATTTAAACTATAAAACCTAAAGGGATTAATTTGAAACTTTTCCAAACCTTGTCGAGAATATTCTAGATCACATAATTCAAATAAGGCAATTAACTATAATTTGCGGTTATCTAATTAGATTTATTTCAAATTCTTGCAAGATAATGATCAAATAATTTCCATAACTTAACATTTATCAAATAAGGTAACAATTATCTAATTAGATGACCAAAATCTTTTATTTTGACAAGGATAATCATAAGGAATCAATAAAATTCGAATTTTATTAATTTTAAACAACCATAGCAATTATCCTAAGTTAAAATAGGCAAAATTCCCGAAACAGCCTCCTTCTGACGCTCGAACTCGCCGAGTTCCTCTATGGACTCGCCAAGTAGGAGAACTCACCGAGTCCACATTGGAACTCGCCGAGTTCATCAGGCAGGGAGCAAAAAAATGATTTTTGAAGCTTGAACAAATAACCAAGGCATGAATACAATAGAAACTAATCAAGTCTCTGATACCACTGATGGGTTTTAGCCATAAGAACATCCTATGTGCTCATACAAACCCTAATGCTTGGATCTAGGTTTCTCTATTGTACATGTAATTCATCCAAGACTATAAACCCTAGATCTAATATATGATAATCAATATAACATATGAATTAGGGTTTAGATCATACCTTGATTGTTATGTAGCAATAACAATCTCAAATCCTTCTTGTATTGACTTTAGAAAGCTTAGAGTCACAAATGTCACTCCTCTAATGGTTCACAAACACCAAGAGCAAGAGGATGAACAATAAGGAGAGTGGAAGCTGCCCAAAACGTGTGGAAACCCTAGAGAACAACTTTTACACGTTTTTGGGGCTTAAGGGTTCCTTAAATAGTGAGGCTATTAGGGTTATCTAACAAGGAAACCCTAATTTGGATGCTTAGGCCCTAAGCAACCCGTGAACCCCTTTCTTAAAGGCCTTTGGACGATTTCTAATGGGTTTCCCCATAGAATTCGTCCACCCCTTTAATATGGAGTCCATTAGCTCAATATTCAACTATCACACAATTGACAATTCTAGTCCCTTAAGTTTAACTAATGTCTTTTAGCCACAAACTTAATTCTTATTAATTCTTGACTAATATTAATTAAATAATATGATTTCTCCTTTAATATATTATTCTCATAATATATTAATAAATCATAATTAATCCTTTCTCTCCATAATTCATCCTATCAAGTTGCTTTGATAAAGGCAACCCAAAAGGACCATGCACCATCGGGTCAAGTACATACCAAAATAGTTATGGACTTAGACACTAATCCAACACTTCATGCCCAAGAGGGACCTCAATCACAACCAAAATTGTTACTTTATGCTTCTAAAATCCAAGGAGGGTCCAGATCTGAAGTTACAACTTCAGATCTAGCCCATAGCTCATCATACCAACTTGAAAATCCATAAAAAGCCATAGAAACGCAACAAAAGGGAAAAAGGGAAGTAAGGATGGCACTTTGATACCTCTAAAGGATGCTAACTGAGGTAAATCATGCTCTCCACGCCTTCCTTGCTTCAATTCCTTTGTACTCTTAGCTTTCTTCCTCCAAGATTCTCTTTCCAAGCTTCAAACACCACACCAAGGCACCCACACATGTATAAGGACTCTCAGCACTCTCTAGAACTGTAAAGAGGCCCAAGGGAGGCTAAGGTCCCTTTAAATAGGGGTGAAAACCCTGGGATTTAGGGTTTCATCTGCCAGCTCCTACTCGCTGAGTCCCAATATGGACTCGTCGAGTAGGTCACTTAACGCGCGATTCCATCCCGATGCTACTCGTCGAGTAGGTCAACCAACTCGTCGAGTAGAGCTTAACCCAATAAATCTTATTTAAGCAGTACCTGAGAATCGGGGCATTACATTCATGTCTATAAAGCACCAAACTTTGAGATGGTTTTGGTGCTAGAATCTCTTCTAGAAAGGATGGGTTTCAGTCTTCAAGGATTTAGTGCTTCTTGGTTAAGCCTTTGAACCTTCAAGCTTTGTGGCTGGGTTTTTGGACCCTTGGAGTAGTTCCAAAGGATAAATTTGGAAACTTTATACTTCTTGTTAACATTTGGGTCTAGATCTGAGCCTTGGGGTCTCTAGAATTGAAGAAAACAACTGAATGTATTAAGCTGCTGGAACTCGGGCAAACACGACGTGTTGGCTGGAGTTTTCCCGATCATATGGATGCTATCAAAACACTTCGTGTATGCTAGTAAACACAACGTGTTGGGTCAACATGGACTGTTGACCTTGACCATTGACTTTGACATTTACCGATTTGGACCTTGAGGTATTTTGGGATTTTGATGGAATTGGTATCTTGGTGGATAGGTATAGGTTGGAGTTGAGATTCAGAGTCGGGACCTTATCAGTTATGGATCAGTTTGAGATGTGAGTTGTCCTTGCTGTACTTGTGGGTCGAAGGCACTAATGCCGGCCTATTGGATTGATATCCTATTATGCATGCTATTGTACTGTTATGATATGTTAGATCGATATCCTGGTAGATAGGATGTTGATGTGCTGTTATGATCTGTTAGATTGGTATCCTGGTAGATATGATGTTGTTGTGTTGTTATGATCTGTTAGATCGGTATCCTGGTAGATAGGATGTTGTTGTGTTGTTATGATCTGTTAGATCGGTATCCTAGTATATAGGATGATGTTATGCTTAGTGATTTGTAGATCTATTTGATTGGTTGTAGATTGCTATATGATTATCTGTTATATGTATGCATATTTGGTCGGTGGTTGAGGCTTCACTGCTTTGTGCGTAAGGCAACAGGCCGGGGCATTCCAACCCAATGGTTGATGGCCTAGGGTATTCCATCCCGAGGATGATTGGACACATAGTATGTTGGCATTCCAACCTGATGGTTAAGGGCCTGGGGTATTCCAACCTGATGGTTGATTGTACCCATAGTATGTTCGCATTCCAACTCGATGGTTGAGGGGCCTGGGTGAGGCAAAGGTGTCATCGTACACATCCTTGGTTTACAACTGATTGGATCCTGGAAGACTCTGATTTTAATTAATGTTTTGGAATTAATAGTTTGTAAACACTTTATTAATAAATGGGTTGTTTTTGAAAGGTTTAAATTTGTTGAAAATTTTGGGATGTTGCACTTTAAAGACTCTATACCATCATGATCATCACTAGCAATAATCATGTCATCAACATATAAGGAAAGAATAATCCGATATGCACTCGTACACCAAACAGATAGAGCCGAATCATGTGTAACACTCAAAAATTTGGTATGTTTCCTTTATCCCCTTAATGAAAAAATGATTACATTCTAGTCCCTAGCTAATATACGGGGGGTACTCTGAGTACGCTTAACATACTACCTCGTTCCAGATCATGGGTTTCATCCACATACGCAGGGCGTACGTGGAGTACGCATGATGTACGTGGTGCAGGGGAAAACCCTAATTTTTAGGGGTTGCACCCTATTTAAACAACTTATCTCACTCTTGGACAGTCTATTGACCAGCTTCCATCACCCTATGCCCTAATATCGAAACCCTACGTGTATTTGGTGAGATTTGAGCTTGAAAGTGAGTTTGTTTGTGTTTTGTGGTGAAGAAGAAGAAGAAAACTTGGAGGTTGCTTGGGAGTAGATTAAGCTTGTAGATCCGGTGTTATCTTCACCTTAGCAAGCCATTTGAGGTAAAAAGATCTCATCTTGATGATTCTATATGCTAGATCCAACATAGGGTGTTGTTCATGCATTTTTGGGTCTTTTGAGTTAAAGTTGAGCTTTTGACCTACTCCAGAAGCCATGGATGTTAGATCTTAGCTCCATTGAGGTCCATTGTCCATAAAAATATAATCTTTATGTAAGATTTTGTTCCATGCAAGTGTTCAGGTTTTATTAAGCTTTTTTTAGTATTGGGCCCCATTAAGCCATGCATGGGTGTAAAGTTGCCAACTTTACGTATCAAGTTGCCACTTAGGACCATATCTGGGATTTTAGCATGTTGGCTTAACAAGTTAAATGCTTAATGGGTTGGGTTGGTAATTAGGGGAGTACGTTGGGCGTACCTAGCTGGTAGGCTGCATGTACTGACCCCAGAAGGACTATGCTAAGTGTATGAGCTGAGTACGCCCCACGTACTCAGCAAATTGACTTTTGGATTGACTTTCTTGGTTTGGGTCCATAATGATTTTGGGGCCCAATTTGAAAGTTTATCCTTATTGTGCCTTGGGATTTCATTTAGGAATTTGGATCTTTTGTATAACACTCGTACCCTAATATGTACCATATGACCCTTTTATTTTTGGAGTTGTGCATTTAATCGCTGAAGTAGTACATGGGGCATACCACTTGGTACCCTTAGCGTACTAGTTTTAAAGCCAGTGTGCAGGGCGTACCACTTGGTATGCTTAGCGTACTGAGTTGAGGAGGATTCGGGACCCAGGTCACGTACATATACGTATGCCGGGCGTACGTGGACTTTAATGAAATCCTAGTTGGGGTTTTTGCATCATATATAAGCACCCTTATTCATTAGGGCTGGCCTCCTTACCACCCTCTAAAGCCCCAAAACCCTAGAAACGAGTCTTAGCCTCCATTGTTGAGTGTTTGAGCCCTTGGAGAGATTTTGGTGTTCATTTTGTGCATTTTGAAGGAGTTAGAGAAGCTTGAAGTTGCTTAACTTGGGGACAAGGCCTTTGATCCATAATCACCACCCTTTTTGCAAATATTTTGAGGTATCAAGTTCTCATCTTGACTTCTAGTTGTTAAGATCTCTTTTTGGGATGATTTGTCATGCTTTTGGCCATTTTGGGTGGATAGTTGAGTTAGGACGTCCTAAGGACTTATCCTTTCAGATCTAAGTTTATCTTGGGCTCCTTAAGCAAAAAGGTGCCAACTTTATGGAGTATAGGGCCTCATGCATGCATTAAGTCCCTTATAAAGTCCTTGTTGAGCTTAAGATCTTCTTTTAGCCATGACTGGACGTAAAGTTAGCAACTTTACGTGGTAATCCAACTCAAGGAAGTTAGATCTTCATTCTGGAGTGAAGTCTTACTGGGTTAAGAGCTGAAATGAGAAGGTGGCTAAACTAGAAGAGTATGTTGGGCATACAAGCATGTATGTGTAGCGTACAAGCCCTTGAGCCAGTACGCTTAGCATACAAGCTGAGTATGCCCTGCGTACTCAGTCAAGTGGCTTTTCGATTTTGGGCTTTGAGTTTGGTCCATGTTTTGGGATTAGAAGCTTGGGGTTTAGTTGAGCCATCTGAATTTGGGATTTGTGGGCCAGGAACATTATTGGGCCTTGGATTAAGGTCCATGAGAAGGGATTGGTTCCAATTGGAAATTTGGCCATAACTGGGCCATAATTGGGCCTTGTTGGATTATATGATTATTGGGTCTTTTAGATTGTGAGATTGGGCCTTAGTCTTGGACCAATCTAGGTTGGGGGTAAAATAGTCTTTTTACCCCAAGTATGGATTTATGGTTATGGATTAGAGCCCAAATGTTAACTGGATTCTATTTGACATTGATAGCTCGGGGATTTTTCGGATCAACAACTAGGGATTATCCGTTTGATTCAACATTTTGAGGTGAGTTTCCTCGCTGGGTTTAGTGGGTTGAAGGCACCAATGCCGGCTCATGTTTATACTATGTTAGTATGTTATCTATCGGCGTGACTCTTGCATGTGTTATGTGCTTATATGCTTACTGGGCAAGGCCTGATGCCTGGCAGGGCAAAATGACCATTTTGTATGTTATGTATCTTTGTGATTATTGCATGTGTATGTGTTTACTTGATATATGTTATATGTATGTTGGGCGGGCCCCGATCTATTTACTAAGCGAGGCACGATGTCAGGTGGGGTCCGAAGCCGGGTGGGGCCTGATAACAGACGGGGTATGCTGTCGGGTGGGGCATGATGACGGGCAGGTCCCATTATGTGTATTATGTATGGTATATGATATTTTTGGGGAACTCACTAAGCTTTGTGCTTATGGTTTTCAGTTTATGTTTCAGGTACTTTCAGTTCCAAGGGGAAGAGCTCGGGTTGACTGCATCACAAACACCACATGGATTCCGCTTTTAAGATGTCACTCTGATTGTTATGATGTTGAGATACTGATTTTCTTTTGAGTTGTATGGATAATGTTTTTGGAATATTGTTTGAGGGATTTGGGCACACTCTCAGGTGTGTCTGAACTCAAACTGAGGAATTGGTAAAGTTGCTTAAAAAGAAATATATTTTAAGAAAAGCATTTTTCTAAAATAAGAAAGGGTGTGGTGCATGCAATCAGCCGAGCTCAAGTAAGTTTTCCCAAAATACTCATACATGTTATTTGATATCCTTTGATTTGGAAATCTGTGAATCGCATGCTAGTTATGGCTAACTGCTCAGTTATTTCATGATAGAATGCTAGGAGAAATGCCTTTGTATGCCTGTTGTATGAGCTTGTAGACTTACATGCCAGTACTGATCAGTCAGTAATAGGAAGGTATGATTAGATTATGCTTGGTTATGGTTACTTGATGCTCGAATGTTTCTTGCTTTGTGCTTTTAGGAGTTCTAACTAGCTTTAGCTAACTAGAAAATGAATTTGTAAGTTACATATTATGGGAACTAAATAATTTTAGACGGTTAGGTTTTAACTCTGTTGCTCAGCTCTTGTTTGAGTCCAACCATTGTAGTGTGAGACTTCTCATTCGAAGATTTATCTGGTTTTAGTAATATAATTGTATTCGTGAGCTAGTTATAGGAAGTTAGCGGGAGTTACTTCTATAGATGATGGCAGAGAGTGGTGTGGAGTTTTCCCTAGGAAAACCTAAGATGAGATCTAGTTTTGGGAGCCTTAGTTGAGAAGGATAATATTATGGATATAGAGTGACTTGGTGGAGTCAAGGCAATCCTTGAGGAAAGTACGAATAGATGTGGAAGGTAGTATGGGCCCGTACTAATGAAAGCAGAGGATCCGTACTCGATTCAAGGAGGGTTGCGATGAAACCAGGAAACTTGTGGAGTTTGTGATTCCCTCGATATATATATATATATATATATATATATATATATATATATATATATATATATATATATATATATATATATATATATATAGGGTTAGGTTCATGTGAGACGGCCTAATTTTGTGAAACCGTGAGACGCATTTTTTTTCTTTTTTTTTAGTTAATTCAAGTTCCGAAAATAATATTTAAAAAAAGAATTTTTGGATTTTTCCACTTATTTTGCATTTTAAAATTATTTTTTAGAATATATACAGTGTAATATTCTATTAGAATATTTCACGTATTTTTTAAAAAAAAACGAGATTTTTTTTATTTTTTTTATTTTTTAGTTAATTCAAGTTCCGAAAATAATATTTAAAAAAAGAATTTTTAGAATTTTCCATGTATTTTGCATTTTAAAATTATTTTTTAGAATATGTACAGTGTAATATTCTATTAGAATATTTCACGTATTAAAAAAAAACAGATTTTTATTTTATTTTTTTAGTTAATTCAAGTTCCAAAAATAATATTTAAAAAAAGAATTTTTGGATTTTTCTATTTATTTTGCATTTTAAAATTATTTTTAGATTTGGTCACACGGTCTCACAAAATTAGAATGGTCTCAAATGAACCTGAACATATATATATATATATATATATATATATATATATATATATATATATATATATTGATGCGTATTTTGATAGTTTATATGGTCTATTTTCAGTATGGTGACATTGAGAGGCAGACCTGTTGGTAGCTCTGGTGCTGGTGAGGGTTCGGGTTCAGGTTCTGGAGTCGGGCAACTTGATGACCCGACGAGGGAGTTCATCTCATTTGAGATTACGAGCAGTATCCTTAAGTAGACTCCTGTGATCTTTGGCATGATCAAGGAGGGTATACTGGAGATTCTGGATGAGCGATTGAGTGCCTTTTACGCTGAGATGGTGGCTTTGGTTGGGAAGCATTCTTTGAACTTCAAGGAGTTCCGGGTATGTGGGGCTCCAGATTATCACAGGGATAAGGACTCGATAGCGAGTAGGAGGTGGTTAGCGGATGTTGCTAACGCCTTCAGCACCAATCAGGGACAAGGTTAGACTAGCTTCCTACCTTTTGAAGGACAGGGAACAAGACTGGTGGGAGGAGGTAGGGCATGCGGTGAGTGATGATGCGATCGATGTGATGTCATGGGATGATTTCTCGACCAGGTTCCGAGCTGAGTTTGCACAAGTGATAGAGGTGCAGTAGTTGGCGTGAGAGTTTCGACATCTCCACCAGACTACTGAGACAATAGCTGAGATCACCGCTATGTTCAGGGAGAGGGCACTTCTGGCTCCGCAGTATTTGGCGGACAAGGAGATGAAGAATGCCCGATATCATGAGATGTTGAGGAGTGACATTCAACAGTTTGTGAGCCGATCCAGCTGTAAGACGTTGGATGATATGATAGCTCGAGCTAGGGAGAAGAAGATTGACCTAAAGATGGAGAAGAAGAGGAAACATGAGTATGTGCCGAGTATTGAGGGTTCGGGAAAGAGGCCTAGGGTATCTTATTTTAGACCGAGAGGCCATCTGGTCCATAACACTATGGAAAGTGCGGCAAGGTGCATGAGGGGGCGTGCCGAGGGGGGGGGGGGGACTGGTCATATTAGTGGGGATTGTACTGCTACCACCACCACCACCCCATTATTTGATCTGATTTGCTTTCATTGCAATCAGAGGGACCACAAGAAGGCCCATTGTTCGAGTTTAGCTGCAGTAGGACCGGTATCAACACCCACTCCTACAATTCTTCGGATTACCGACGGTCGCTAGGGTCGGGCAGATGTGCCTGTGGCGAAGAGAAGAGCTTTCCAGATGATGTTAGAGGAGGAACGTGTAGCTCCCGATGTGATGACGGGTATGTATCTTTCCTTATCTTTTTATTTATATTGAGTTGTTGCTTATATTTATGTGTTTTATTTTTGGATCGTTCCTTGTGAACAATATTTCTGCTTTGGTATTGTTCGATTCGGGGGCTACCCGATCGTTTTCATCGCTTGCCCTGAGTAAGAGATTTGTTGGAGCTGGATTTTCCTCTAGATGTCAAGATTGCTGATGATAGGTCAGTTCGGGTTGCGAAGGTTCATCGGGGTTGTGCTCTCCATATATTTAACGAGCAGTATTTGGTGGATTTGGTACCTGTTCCGTCGCGTGGGAACAAGGTTATCATGGGCATGGATTGGTTGAGCCCTAATAAGGTAGTGATTGATTGTGAGCAGCAGTTGGTTCAGGTTCGGACCCCAAGTGGGGGATAGTTGGTGATTCATGGGGAGAGACCGCAGCGTGGACCGGTTTTTTGTTTTGCAGCGAGGGCCAAACGCTATCTTCAGCAGGGTTGCTTCGGTTATGTCGCCTATGTCACGGACACCCGAGATTAGGGTAAGGCGACTGTGGATAATGTTCCGATTGTGAGGGATTAGCCAGATGTATTCCCAAAGGACTTGCCTGGGGTGTCTCCAGAGAGGCAGGTTGAGTTCAGAATTGATTTGGCTTCAAGTGCAGCTTCGATATCCAAAACACTGTATCGGATGGCTCCTCCCGAGATGCAGAAGTTGTCTACACAGCTGCAGAAGTTGTTAGACAATGCATTTATTCGATCGAGCAGTTCGCCTTGGGGCGCACCGATTTTGTTTGTGAAGAAGAAGGGCGAGTCTCATCGTATGTGTATCGACAACCAGGAGTTGAATAAGGTAATGGTGAAGAATCGGTGTCCCCTCCTGTGCATTGATGATCTTTTTGACAAGCTTCAGGGTGCATCTTGGTTCTCCAAGATTTATTTGCGATCGGGTTATCATCGAATGCGGGTTAGGGAGGAGGATGTGCAGAAGACAACTTTCCGAACTCGTTATGGTCATTACAAGTTCGTGGTGATGCCTTTTGGGCTCACCAATGCTCCAACCACGTTCATAGATCTCATGAATCGCGTGTGCAGGTCGATGCTCAATCGGTCTGTGATAGTATTTATTGATGATATCTTGGTTTACTCCAAGACTTAGGAACAACAAGAGGAGCACTTGAGGGAAGTGCTGGAGACATTGAGGAGGGAGAGACTTTTACAAAGTTCTCCAAGTTTTAGCTTTGGTTGTGTGAGGTGCAATTTCTGGGGAACCCTGTCAACCAGGATAGTATTCTGGTCGATTCGGCCAAGGTTGAGGTCGTGATGCAATGGGAGGCTCCGAGGTCTCCATCCGATATTTAGAGTTTTCTTGGTTTGGTGGTTTATTATCGGAGATTCATCCAGGGTTTCTCCAAGATAGTTGTTCCTTTGACCCGACTGACAAAGAAGACGGTTACATTTCGCTGGGGGCCTGAGCGGCAGACAACTTTTGAGACTCTTAGACTGCGGTTGTGCGAGACGCCGATTTTGAAGCTGCTAGAGGGTGTGATGATTTTGTGTGTGTTTAGTATGTTTCCTTTAGCCCCTTAATGAAAAAACCATTACATTTTAGTCTCTAGCTAGTACGCGAGGCATACTCTGAGTACGCTTAGCGTACTAGCTCATTCCAGATCATGGGTTTCATCCACGTATGCGGGGTGTACGTGAATTACACATGACGTACGTGGTGAAGGGGCAAACCCTAATTTTTAGGGTTTTCACCCCATTTAAATAACTTATCTCACTCTTGGACACTCTATTGATTAGCCTCCATCACCCTATGCCCTAATATCGAAACCCTAAGTGTATTTGGTGAGATTTGAGCTTGAAATTGAGTTTGTTGGTGTTTTGTGGTGATGATGAAGAAGAAGTACACTTGGAGTTTTCTTGGGAGTATCTTGAACTTGTAGATCCAGAATTATCTTCACCTTAGCAAGCCATTTGAGGTAAAAATCTCTCATCTTGATGATTCTATATGCTAGATCCAAATTAGGGTGTTGTTATGTATTTTTGGCTCTTTTGAGTTAAAGTTGAGCTTTTGACCTACTCCAGAAGCCATGGATGTTAGATCTTAGCTCCATTGAGGTCCATTGTCCATAAAAATACAATCTTTATGTAAGATTTTGTTCCATGCAAGTGTTAAGGTTCTTATTAAGCTTTTTTTAGTATTGGGCCCCATTAAGCCATGCATGGGTGTAAAGTTGCCAACTTTACGTATTAAGTCTCCACTTAGAACAAGATTTGGGAGTTTAGCATGATGGCTTAATCAATTAAGTGCTTAATGGGCTGGGTTGGTAATCAGGGGAGTACGTTGGGCGTACCTAACGTATATATAGTGTGTACTAACCCCGAAAGATGTATACTAAGCATGCGAGCTGAGTACGCCCCGTGTAATCAGTAGAATGACTTTTGGATTGACTTTCTTAGTTTGGGTCCATGATGATTTTGGGGGCCAATTTGAAAGTTGGGTCTTCTTAGGCTATGGAAAGTCATATAGGAATTTGGGCCTTTTGAGCAATGGGTTGGGCCTTGGTTTTGGGACAATTAAGAAAATGGGTAAAATGGTCTTTTACCCTGGATATTGGACAAATAACTTAGATTCTTGTTTATGGGTCGTGATCCAATTATTAATTGGATATTTATCTAATGATGTTAGCGCAGGCATTTTTCGGACCAGCAGACTGAGATTTTATCCGAGTGATTTCTGCAGCTTGAGGTGAGTTTCCTCATTGTGTTTAGCAGGTTGAAGGCACCAATGTCGGCCCATGGTTTGTTATGTTTGGGATGCTAGTTGTTTGCGCGACTGTTGCATGTGATATGTGTTTATATGTTTACCGGGCGGGACCCAATGACTATCCTTTATGCTATTTATCTTTGTGATTATTGCATGTGCTTATATGGTCATATGTTTATTTGTTTATTTGTATACCGGGCGGGGCCTGACGCCTGACATATCTATTTACCGAGCGGGGATCGATGCCAGGCGGGGCTCATTGTCTGTTCAATATATATGGTATATGGTATTTTGGGGAACTCACTAAGCTTTGTGCTTATGGTTTTCAATTCTTTTCAAGTACTTCTGGTTCGAAGGGGAAGAGCCTAAGATGATTACAGTGCACACACCACATGGTTTTGCATTTTTATATCACTCATATGTACTTGGTTGTTACTGATACAATTTAACTCACCATGGTTTCTATGATGTTGTTTGGATAATGGTTTTAATTAATTTAAAAATCAAAAACTTTTAGTCTTAATTTTTGGGACGTTATGTCAAGATTACTTGGTTAAAAACCAAGCGAAGTAATCACCGTAGAAAATTTCTCAAACCAAACATGAGGGGCTTGTTTGAGACTATATAATGCCTTTTGAAGCAGACAAACTTCACCTGGTTGGTGAGCAATACTTGGAGGAGGAGACATGTATACTTCCTCATGAAGATCAACATTTAAGAACGTATTGTTGACATCCATCTGATAAATTTTCCATTGGCGAATGGAAGAAACTACAATCAAGGAGTAAACAGTCGTAATTTTTGCAACATGAGCAAAAGTTTCCTCATAATACATACCATTCTGCAATCAAGAAATTGCATTCTTGACATCCATTAGATTTTGTTTTGATTTTATATACCCAAAAACAACTAATCATGTGATTTTCGGACGGAAGCTAAAGCAAATCTCATGTATGAGTATGATAAAGAGCTACAAGTTCCTCAACCATAGAGGTCTACTGAAGAGGATCAAAGATGGCCTCTTTGTAGGATGTTGGCTCATAAAGACGATGTAAATTAGCAATAAAGGAGGCAAACACTAGTGAGTAAGAGGAATAGAAAAATTCAGAAAGCTTTGTGGACTTATCATTATGATAAGGCCTCAATGGTGGGGGGTCTTGATGAGTTGCAAGCAAAGGAACAACGACATGTAGTGGATTGGCGACGGTGGTGAATTAGTAGCAAGTGGTGGATCAGTGGCAGGTGGTGAATCATCAATGTCAATGCTAAATGGATCATTAGTACGGAACTCCTCTTGAGTTGCATCATGTGTGTAACGTCCCAAAAACCAAGGCCAAAATTTTCATTTTTAAATAAGTTATAACATAGACCATCAGTATAAAAACATTCATAATAATATCTCGTGTCAAACCAAAGTATCAGTAATCAAAACATATTATCATAAAACCATATCAGAGCATAATCCCAAGGATCTCATGTGCGGAAAACATAGTGTGATGCGCTGTGATCGAGCTGGTTCCTTTCCTTGAAAGCAAAGTACCTGAAACCAAAACTAAAAACCATAAACACGAAGCTTAGTGAGTTCCCCAGATACCACATACCATACAAACCAACTGATCCATACATGCCATATATATCCAAGAGTCATACATAACCAACATATCCATAATCAAGTAAGGTGCTATGTGCCAAACATAGTCTTGCTAAAGTGCTATATGCCAAACATAGTCTTGCTAAGGTGCTATGTGCCAAGCATAGTCTTGCGGTTATGCCACGGGTCGCGTGGTCTTCCTGGTCAAGCCTGGGGCCACTCCCTGGGTCTTACAGACAAGTGCCAAGGGCCACCACCTGGTCTTTCGTGCAAGTATCACAAAGACAACTATCCATACTACTCTACTAGGCTACTCCGCATATAGTGTGCCTGGAGCCACCTTGTTGGGTCTGAAAGGTGTTGCGTCTTGGGCTTGCTATTTAGTCCATTTTGTCTCCGGATTGGGCCTGTCCATCCGTGAGTTATATCTAGGGTTTTGTATTTATAGGTGCTTGCATGCATCTTAGTATGATAGGATTTGGAAGTTAAATACTCAAAAGATTTGATCTTTATCGTTTTGTAACCCTAACAACCTCTACAACAGAAGTTCTTTATCGAGCTCTGCTGAGGCTTGAAGCTATTGAATCATTCGACATATTTTGATTCATTCTTGTGTTTTATATTGATTTTGTTCGTTTTTGTGATTAACCTATTAGAAGATCAAAACGATCAAAGAGTTTCTTAACTCATCAATTGGTATCAGAGCAGGAGACTGTGTAATTCATACACATCTCTTCTGTGAAAGAAGTGATTAGGGTTTATTCCGCATTTACTGATATTTATTGAGCCGTCACTCCATAATTGACGTATCTGTAGTGACAAAGAACATGGTTTGGCATGCGGAATTAAAGCTTGTACAATTGAACATGGTGATTTGGGTGTTTAAGAGATATATTGAATGTATATGGTGTTACAAAAAAGGACATAGATCTACATCTACATAATTAACACACACTTACACACTCACTTCTACATCTCTCAAGCACACCTCTACAAGTGGACAAACCCACCTTATATAGAGGTGTTTACATGTCTCTCTCTCACTCTAACATGTAAATGGGTCTCAAGGCTAAAGCACCACATGCAAGTGGGTTTTACAAAAATCAAACATTTACAAAGTCATGAATGAAGAACTTTGTACCCCAACATTCTCCCCCTCAAAGTTAGGAATGAATGACCCACTTCAAATCTTCCAAAATCAAGCACTACGCGGTTCGAGCCTCAAAGGTGACACATATCGAAACGAACTTCAATCTTCAATTCTTCCATGACTCTTCAATTTGGGCTCTAGGATGTGAGACCATACAATCCGAGCAGCAACGAATGATTAAGAGTATTCCAAACTCCAAATAATCACCCAAAAGTTGTGCATAAAAACACACCCCAAAAATCTTCAATAAAACCAAACTCATTTCGAATACATCACTTCCGAACTTCCAATTGCATCATCTCGTAGGCTTCAAAACTTCAAGATCACTTCGGTCTTCAAATCCGCGTAATATGAAAAATTCAAGTTCGAATTTCCATATAAAACTTCTCCCCCTTTTTATAATCGAAATTTGATTATAAAACTCCAAAGGAAATAGAACGTGCTCTATTCGGAATTTTTCGTGTCAAAACTCCCCCTTAACATGTGACATAAACTTTGTGCTTTAATCCGGAAAACCCAAAAAATATTCAATTTTTATTGTCGTTCACGGATCGCCTTTGACAAAATTTCTCAAAAACGGGTAGAAATTGTCAATTTCAAAATTCTACAGTGACCTGTTGCGCCCAAAACAGCAAAATATGCAAAACTCTCCCCCTTTTCCAAAGCTGGGTAGAAAGCGTCAATTTGCACAAACTGCAGGGACCAGAAATGCACAATCTTCAATTTTCAGCAAAATATAGTCCTTTTTCGAATTTGGGTGAAAACTGCTTAAAATTCGAAGTTTCAGGGACCATCTTCGTAAATTCTGCCCTTGTGCACCAAACATACGAAGACATGTTGTAAAATTACGAAGCCTCAAACAATTTTCGAAGTTGGGCGAAAAGTGTCAAACATACGTAACATGCTTTAATTTTCGAAGTGTCACATATTCGAAGGTTTAGGGGCTGTTTTCGAAACTTTGTGTTTTGCTCAATTCTTTCGAAGCACGAAGCATTTGAAGACTCGTTAATGAACAGTAAAGTTCTTCGTATAAATTTCCAAAATACCCCCTTCGAAAATTCAGAATATACCCTTCGAATATTCAACTTCTAAACACCCCCTTCGTTTTTCCCAATTAAACCCAAAACACAGAAACCCAGTCTTCGGGTTTTTTTTTGTTTTTTCAATCATCTATTACCCTTAGCTTTTTGCAATAGACCCTTCGAAAATCAATAATCAAAATCCTTCGTTCAAACTCCAAATACCTTCGTATATTCAGCCATATACACCCTTCGAAAATTCTTTCATAATCATCCTTCGTTCGTTCATTTCACCAAACCCAAAATCAACAACATACAAAATCCTTTTCCAGTCCATACCCTTCGAATCAAATCCAAATCACAGTCTTCGTTTTTCTCAAATCAAACATCACTGAAAATCTATTCCCAAATCTTCTTCAACCCTTCGTTAATTGAGGCCATCGACTTTGAGATATCGACCATACGCCTCAACTCCAAAATCGTTGACATCAACAACAAATTTCAACCCTTCGAATATTCATACTCAGTTAAGCATAGATTTCCAATCCAGTCCATCATAAGGTTCGTTCGTCCCTAAACCAAATCTGGTAGGCATCAATCATCGACATAAACCATTCGAACCATAAACCCATCTATCAACTCCAAACATTCGAAGAATTCGCCCCAATTCCACATCAAAATCAATTTTTCACTTTCACAGTCATTCTTTCTTTCAAGTCTCGTTTGTCATCAAGATCATAAACCCAATAATTTTCAAAATTGATCTACAAATCATCCTTAGTTTCGACATCCATAGCCCCAAAACAACTTGTATCAAATGATTTTGACATCTAATTCATCGAATTAACTCAAAAAATCACAGTTGACTTTTATAATGATTGACTTTTCGCATTCAAACACCAAATCGATGAATCAAATACCAAATTTTGGATCTAAAACTTGATAAATCATCTGTTCTTCACAAAAATTTCAATTGATAGCAAGTTCTTGACCAATTTTTATCCAAATCAAAATACCAATTTCCGATTTCTTCACTTTTGCTTGAACAAAATCGATTTCATCATACACGAATCATATGAAATTGAAACTCATTTTCAATATACATACAACATCGATCGAGAAAAAAAAATGAGAAACCGAGATGAAGAACTCAAGAACAGTCGATTAAGAACAGATGCATATGAAGTCGATGGTACAACTAGATAAAGCGTATGATAATGAACCATAAACAACAGCAGATTTATATCTATATGATTCAATGAATTCTTGTGGGCTCAGCTTTTTAAGACATTGGATCGAAAGAATATTTGGGCTGATCAATAAATTGTGAATAGTAAAGGATTTGATAATGGATCAAAAACAAATTATGGGTTCAATAACTATGAACAGTATCTACTCGGATTTTGGGCTCAATTCACGATTACGAACAGAAAGTAATCTAAAATTTTGTAATTGGGCTTAGAATTTGTTTTCGAAGAAAAAAAATTCAATCAAATGATTTTGAATTTGTTTTTGGACTTGATCAATGAAAGAAAATAGATTGGATCTACAAATGGGCTTGAAACAAATATAATCCAATCGAGACAAAATGATCAAACAATCAAGAACGCAACGCACGAATTAAGAGAGATCATAGAGAGAGACTCACCAATATTGATCAAATTGCGACAAAATTTGCCAAACCGAGAATCGTTCTTCAAATATCACCTTGATCTTGAAGACCCGCTCTGATACCAATTGTAGTGACAAAGAACATGGTTTGACATGCGGAATTAAAGCTTGTACAATTGAACATGGTGATTTGGGTGTTTAAGAGATATATTGAATGTATATGGTGTTACAAAAAAGGACATAGATCTACATCTACATAATTAACACACACTTACACACTCACTTCTACATCTCTCAAGCACACCTCTACAAGTGGACAAACCCACCTTATATAGAGGTGTTTACATGTCTCTCTCTCTCTCACTCTAACATGTAAATGGGTCTCAAGGCTAAAGCACCACATGCAAGTGGGTTTTACAAAAATCAAACATTTACAAAGTCATGAATGAAGAACTTTGTACCCCAACAGTATCTCATTATTTATTCATCTTGCCCTAATTTTACGTATTACAAGTCTGATCTTACAACATGTTAAATGATCAAGCATGGACGATTCTCAATCCAATCCTATCAACATCTCAAACAGTATAGGATCTACAACTAATATTCCAATTCTCTACACTCAAGATTACGAGGTTTGGGCGCATCACTTTGAAGACTACCGTCATTGGATCTGAAGATAATGGTTATTTGATATGGGAAGCTATTGTGTCTGGACCATTTGCTCATTCAGGAACATCCAGAATTATTAAAACTCAAAAGGAGTATAATGATCTGTTAACAGATGTGAAAGATGTTGCTCAGGACGAAAAGGAGAAGTTTTAGTGCAACATCAAGGCATTGAGACTGATTCGATTCGCTCTTCAATCTGACACGTTTAGATTGGTAAGTTCCTGCAGTACAACTAAAGAAATTTGGGATCGGCTGCGAGAGCTATATTCTACAGATGAAGATTTGGAGCACTCAATTCAGACCTTGCTTCTGTCTGAATTTGGAGAGTTCAAGCAAAATCCTGATGAGTCTCTTACACAGACGTTTGATCGGTTCAATCATCTTCTCAGCAAGATGATCAAACATGATATTGAAAGGAAGCTTATTGAACAAAAGGTCACTTTTCTAAATGGTCTAAGATCCGAATGGAGAGCTGTTGTGTCAACAGTTAAAGCACACGAGCAGTTCAAATCGTACTTGCTGGCGAAACTGGTGGGAATTCTGAAATCCCAAGAAAAGATTGTGCTGCAAGAGAAAAGCGTTAATTCTAGTCTGGGGTCTCTGGCGCTTCTATCCAAGGGTAAAAGTGTAGAAGAAGATGAAGAGGATCTTAATCGGGGAGATCACGATCTGACAACCGAAGACTATGCTTTAATGGTGTCAAATCCTAGAAGGTTTATCAAGAAAAAGTTTCCTTCCAACAAAAATCGTAATTGGTAGGGAAGCTATAGTTCTGAAAGAGTGAAAGATGAACCGAAGGTTGAGGAGTCGAAAAAGGGAGCAAAGGGTGAAGCTGACTCTGGTGTCAGTTGCTTCTACTATGGGGGAAAGAATCACTACGCAAAGGATTGCGTGCTGAAGAAGATGGCAGAGAAAAACGAAAAGAAAGATGAAGAAGCAAGTCTTATGAAAAGACTAGAAGAAATAAAAAGGAAGAAGGCTGCTACTAATTCTTCTATGAATGCTCTTATTGTGTAGGGTTCAGCAGAGGATGACGAGTTCGGTGACGTATAGGTGTGGTCGACCGACTCAGAAGATGATGAGGAGAGAAAGCCTTCTCATGGAAAGGCTTATGTCGCAAAAGGTGGTGAAACCGGTGGAAGATGTCTGATGGTGACCGATGTATCTCAGATGAGGGGATACAACACTGATGGTGGAAATGAAGAGGCGAAGGAGCGAGAGGACTTATGCTTTACAGCAAAACCTCTCAGTGTGCAGATCAGTGAACTTGATGAACTGATCAAGAAGGTACAATCTGTTTTTGTTTCGTTTAAAATTCCACAAAAATCATATGAAAAGGAATTAAATAACTTGAATTCAAGAATTTCAAATCTAGATAGTTGTTTAACTCAAACACGGGTCACAAATTCTAATCTGAATGACCAAATAAGCAGGGTGTCATCCAAGAGTGAGGAGCGAAGGATCTGGATTGAGCAGAAGGAGTTGGAGCTAATTAAGTCTAAGGATGAAAACATTTATTTGCAAAGAGACAATTTAAAATTGTTAAAACAAAGGAATGTTTTTTGTTTGATCGCTAAAAGGCTTTATGCTAACATTACTCAATTGCATCTGAATTGTGAAATAGGGCAGAAGATACATCGCATGATTCTACCCTTCCTTGAGTTTAAGGAGGATGAAATCGATGCCGAAGCATACAACTGTGAAAGTGTTGTATCTTCCGATGATGTTAATCCTACTTATAAGTATGGTCTGGACAAAATAGAATCTTTTATAAAGTCCAAAGACCATAAGGAGATGCTTAAAGATCTTTTGGATGAAAATGATAAGCTGAAACTCAGGACCGAAACCATACAAAAATTCGACTCATTGAGTACCAATTTAAGTTCAGAAAACAAAATTAATGTTGAAAACGCATCTGAACTTAATGAGGACGATGATATGAGTGAAATTTCTGTAGAGGATGTAATCGACTGTTCTGAGTTTGTCAAGAGCGCACCCGAAAACCACAAAAACCTGATTTCTGGAAATTTTATGGAATTCGCTCGTTTGTCCAAAACTAAGTCCCCAGCCCTTAAAGAAAAGGCTGTTATGTTTCAGAAGGTTAGAACAACTCCCAATCAGGTGTATAAGGTCACAGGAGTAACCGAACATCAAACAGCTGAACTCACTGCCATAGTGAACAAAGATAATGCAGATGGTTGTGATGAGTTTTTCTGGTCAGCACCCATAGACAATGCAGATGAAACGGTTGGTCTGTCGGAGTGAACATCCTGGAAGACCAAAGGTAGATATGTGCCCGAACCGCTGAATAAGCCTACCAACTTTGACGTACCAAGTACAAGTGGCACAAAAGAAATTCCTGTAGAAGAAGTCACCTCCATAAGCGAAACCTCATCTATGAAGAGTGAACTGGTTGCTAAGAAGCTGAAACAAAAAGCTAATATCCACAAACAACCGAAACAGGTGAAAAATCAAAAGCAACAGAGAAACCTGAGATATAAGAAAAATCTCTCAGAGCGAAAGCAGTTTTGGCGCTCTCAAAACCCTCATTACTCTTACCATGATAAAGATTCTAATTCAGAGAGAAAGACTTTCGGGCCACACGAAGAACATAACCGAAAGGATAGGTTCGGTCCTGAAAGCAACAGCAACCGAAAAGCTAGTTTTGGTTCGCCAAATAATAACAGGCAAAGACCTGAATTAAGTCCATCAAGCTTTTATAATAAAAGACCAAGTTTCGGACCACCAACCAACAACACCCAAAAATCCAACTTCGGCTCATCATCAAGCGGATACCGAAGGTCCAGGTTCGGTCCCTCTAATGACCACAAACGAAAGGGTCATTTTGAACCCCATGTCAGGAAAGACTCTAATTCTTCTCATTCTCAATCTTCTTCTAAACCCAATTATGTTCCTACACAAAATTCAAGATCATCAATGAACTTGAAAGGAAAAAGGAAGATTTCCTCAGTCAAGGAAGACCGAAAGCAGACTAAAGTCCATACCCCAGAATCTGAATCCAAAAAGCATGCAACTAATCCTAATAAAATCAAAGTTTTTACCATTAAAAGAAAAGATGAAACAACCTTAATAAAACGAACATATCTTGTTGATGTTTCTCTTACTATTCCTGTTCCTGTGAAAGGCTCACGTGGACCCAAGAAACTTTGGGTTCCTAAATCTGCTTAATTTTTGCAGGTTATTAGTGACAAGCAGTTTGACGAAGAATGGTATATTGACAGTGGCTGCTCACGTCACATGACAGGAAGGAAGGAAGAGCTAAGGGAGTTTCGATCACTTCAAAATGGTGGCAATGTCAAGTTTGGTAACAACTCCTATGGAACAATAAAAGGGTTATGAGATGATAACCAATGGAGACTTCACAATAAGAAAGGTGGCATACATAGAAGGATTGCAGCATAACCTCATCAGTGTATCTCAACTGGTGGGAGGTACCGGTCTCAAAGTTTCATTCGACGACGAAGGCTCAGGAATTATAGAGAAGAAATCCAACAAGGTCATTCTCAAATCAGATCGAAAAGGCGAAATGTTTCCTCTGAATCTCAGAACAATCAAAGGGAATCCAGCCATATGCCTTTTATCCAAAGCTCATTCAGACGAAAGTTGGTTGTGGCACCGAAGGCTCTCACATCTCAACTTTAAAGACATCAACAAACTTGTCACCGGAGGTCATGTTCGGGGTCTTCCATTGCTCAAATTTGATCGTGAACACTTGTGCGCTGCATGCAAAATGGGGAAACAAAGTCGTCAAAGTCACCCATCTATTATAAACACAAAAGTTGCTGAACCACTTGAGTTGCTTCACATCGAATTGTGTGGTCCATCATCAATCGATAGCATTGGCGGTAGAAAGTATATTCTTGTTATTGTTGATGATTTCTCACGTTTTACATGGGTATTCTTTCTGAAGCACAAATCTGAAGCCACTCCTAAGCTGAAGATGTTTATCAAGCAGGTTGAAGTGCAACTGAGAAAAGTCGTTCGAAACATTAGGAGCGACAATGGACTGGAATTCAAGAACAAAGAATTCGAAGACTTCTTGGCAGAAAAAGGAACCAATCATAATTTCTCAGCCCCTTATACGCCTCAACAGAATGGTATTGTCGAAAGGCGAAACCGATCCTTGTGTGAGGCGGCCCGAACTATGCTAAGTTTTGCTTCTCTTCCCTTATATTTCTGGGCTGATGCTATTGCTGCAGCATGTTTTATGCAGAATAGGTCTTATCTCAACAAGCTTTTCTCTCTCACTCCTTATGAGATCATCAATAACAGGAAGCCGAATATAAAATTCTTCCATGTGTTCGGTTCAAGGTGCTTCATCTTCAACTCCAAAGAACATCATAACAAGTTTGATGTTAAAGTTGACGAAGGAATTTTTCTGGGATATTCTCTTACTTCTAAGGCATACAGGGTTTTAAATAAACGTTCTAGAAAGATTGAAGATACCTATTATGTGACTTTTGATGACAGTTACGTCAAGAAACTAAAGACTACTGAAGAAGCAGTTGGAGAGATTTTCTCTCAAATAGGTCAAGTCACAGCCACAATTGCTAATTTATTTGATCAATTTGTAGACTTATTCGATGAACTTGAGAAATCCACTCTCTCGGAAGCCAAGGCGGCAGACAACAAAATCGATCGTCTGAAGCAGATTGTCGAAGATGCAGCCAAACAAATGGGAGAAGGACAACCAGTTCGAAACGAACCTCCTCAGCACGACACTTCAGTTGAGGGGGAGAATCAATTCTCTTCAAATCAACCGGACTCACATTTTCAGGGGGATAATTCAATCCCTATAGCACCCAAAATTCCTATAGCACCCGAAAGCCCGGCTACACCCGAAAGTCCTGTAACACCCGAAAGCCCGGCTACACTCGAAAGTCCAGTAGCACCCGAAAGCCCGGCTACACCCAAAAGTCCTATAGCACCCGAAAGCCCGGCTACACCCAAAAGTCCTATAGCACCCGAAAGCCCGGCTACACCTGAGAGTTTTGTAGCACCCGAAGGTCCAAATCAACTCGAAGATCCAAATGATTCATCATCTGTCGAGGGGGAGAATTCCGACACGTTCTATGATGATGATATTCAATCCGAGTTGGAAGAAATGGTCAATGTTGAATTGGATCCATCCTATGATCCAAACTTTCCTACGCTCACCAAATGGACCAGAGATCATCTTGTATCTCAGATTGTGGGTAATGTATCTGAAAAGGTCCTAACCCGATCTCAAGTGAAGGCAAAGCAAACCTCCCTGTTCTCCAAAGTAGAGTTATGCATGTATAATTCCTTCGTATCCAAAGTTGAGCCAAAGACCGTCAATATTGTTCTTGATCATTCTGATTGGGTCCAAGAAATGCAAGATGAACTCAATGAGTTTGAAAGAAATAAGGTCTGGCGTCTCATTCCAACACCAAAAGATGCCTCAGTCGTTGGTCTCAAATGGGTATTCAGAAACAAAATGGATAAGGAGGGTAATGTGATTTGAAATAAAGATCGTCTTGTGGTGAAAGGATACTGCCAGGAAGAAGGAATTGATTATGAAGAAACATTTGCTCCGGTAGCAAGGCTGGAATCTGTTCGGATATTTCTTACCTATGCTTCACACAAGAACTTCGAGGTCTACCAAATGGATGTGAAATGCGCCTTTCTGAATGGAGAACTTGAAGAAACGGTTTACGTGGAGCAACCTCCTGGTTTTGTGAATGAAAAGCATCCAAATCACTACTACATTCTAGACAAGGCAGTTTATGGTCTGAAACAAGCGCCTAGGGCATGGTATGAAACACTAACTAAGTTCTTAAAGATGTCTAAATTCAAACAAGGTTCGGTTGACCCAACCTTCTTTCGTAAAAAGGAAGGTAACCACCTTATGATAGTTCAAATCTATGTCGATGATATCATCTTTGGCTCAACGAATCCTAGCTTAACAGTTGAATTCAGAAAGCTGATGGAGACTAAATTTGAAATGAGCTTAATGGGTCCGATTAACTTTTTCCTTGGTTTAAACATTAGACAAGGACCCGAAGGCATCTTTATCAACCAGGAAGCATATACCAAGACTCTTCTTGCTAAATTCGGCATGATGGGAGATTCAAAGGTCAAAGTTCCCATGGGGTTCGGCACCAAGCTTACACCATCCTTGGAAAAACCGGCAGTCAATATAACGCTATACCGCCAAATGATTGGTTCCCTGATGTACCTCACAGCTAGCAGGCCTGATATAATGTTTTCTGTGTGTTATTGTGCTAGGTTTCAGGCGAATCCTCGTGAACCACACATGCTAGCAGTGAAAAACATACTCCGATATCTGAAGCGAACCACCTCTCTCGGTCTCTGGTATCCCTCAAACTCAAGTTTCTTTGTTCAAGCCTACTCAGATGCAGACATTGGAGGATGTGGTTTAGACAGGAAAAGCACCATAGGAGGATGTCAATTCCTCGACGGGAAGTTGGTGAGCTGGTAATCTAAAAAACAAACATGTGTTTCACTGTCTACAGCCGAAGCAGAATATATTGCAGCCGCTTCTTGCACATCTCAAGTGATTTGGATCCAAAGTCAACTCCGGGATTATGGACTCAATATGAAAAAGATCCCACTATATTGTGACTCAGAAAGTGCAATTAGGATCTGTCATAACCCAGTGCAACATTCCAAAACCAAACACATTGCATTGAGGTATCACTTCATTAAAGATCACGTAGAAGACGGAAACGTAGAGATTCATTTTGTTCGAACTACTTATCAACTGGCTGACATCTTCACCAAAGCTCTTCCTGAAGCAACTTTTAATAAAATTCTACAAGGGCTAGGTATGATGGAATCGGAGTCAGTACCAAAAACTACTTCTCAAAACTAAAAGTTGGAAGCGAAATGAACCGAACGTTCGGGTTCGGTTCACGTGAGTGCCGAAATGAACCGAGCACTCGGATTCGGTCCTATTCACTTGTCTTCGCTTATCACTTAAAGGTAGTTTCTTTGGTTGTAAACTTTTTGTACCCTTATTTCTCAATTATTTCTCTCTTATTTTTCAATTCTTTTTCTTTTTCAAACATTTTTTTTGAAACCGAAATGAACCGAGCGTTCGGTGTATTTCGGGTTCGGTTCCAAATTTTTTTTGTTTGTTTTTTTTGTTTTTCTCTTTGAATCAAAAACTCCAAAAATATTTTTTTCTATTCGTTAATTTTTTTATTTTTATTTTTATCATTTGTGGATAATCAATGGGGCAGGTATTGTTCTCACATCTTTTAATAGTTAAGTGTCCTAGAAGCATGCTGTTGTATGTTGTCCAAAGCCTCAACTGATTCTGAATAAAGCCTTACTTACGTGGTATATACAAACCTTGTCTTCCCAATTAGGCTATTATATTTATTCTAATCATGAGCTACCTTACTCTCTTCTCACATGAGATAAGAGTTTTCTGCTTGGTCCTTATTTTAACAGCAGAGGTACTTTGGTTTCTTTACACCATCTCCAATATTTTTCTCCATCCTATTCGCTTCATACACGTAACCCTTGAGACTCTCGGCAATTACCACTGAGGTTTATGGTTACACAATTTCTGTGTTTATGATCTTAGCTTCGTGCCACTACGTGCTAAGTGAAACCCACAATTCAATACCTACTATGCATTGACGGTGAACAATTAAATTTGCTCTAGTTTTCACTAATGAATTAACGAATTCACCCATGGGGTTGTACCTTGAAATCTCTGAATTTTCTTTTTGTGTGATTCTTATGAAATTGTTAAATCCCATAACATTTCTTCCCTTAGAATCCAGTTTCAATTTTTTTTCTCTAAGATTTCACCTAAAAGTTTTTCAACATGCCACTTAAATTCTCTTCACACCTACTTGTTCAACAGACCATATTGGTCTCACAAGTACTTCAGTCGATTTCTGTCTTATGTCAAGATCAGGAATTCTGAACTGAAGCGAAAGTCTCCCAAATTAGCCTTATTAAAAGATGCCTTTCAACACTTCTTAATAAGTGTCTGATCGTAATTCAACGGGAAACCACACAAACACTTTAAGGTCTCTCTTGACTTTGAAGGAAGAGATTCGTGCCCGGGATCCATTGTTTCGTGTCTTTATTGACATCACAATTTCCCACATATGTGTTGCTTTATTTCTTTTTCTTTTACACTCTATGCACGGAAATCTTTTTGATTTTCCATAAATCCGGTTTCGTTAATTACAAGCTACTTTTGGCTATGGGATTTAAGGTTATAAAAGAGATGTGGCTCACAATGTTACACATGGTCATTTCGCTCTATGACGACAGCTCACTCTAAAGGGATAAATTGATGACTCAGCCGAAAGTCTAATCACTTTGATATTTCAAACGGTGCTTGATGGGAAGGCGTGTGAAGCGGAACCATTTTTGACATTTCAAACGGTGCCTGATGGGAGGCGTGTGAAACGGGACAGTCTTTCTCTCTCCTGCGTAATCATCGGGGCTCTAAACTGTCACGCATCATTACCTAAGGAATCGCTTCGTATTTTCTTTGAAGATTTGGAAACAGATTTTTCTCTCTCTTCTCACCATGGTATAAAAGGTAACTTCTACCGTTCTTTACCTCATTACTGCACCAAATATTCAGAGATCAAGAAAAGATTTGTTTCTCCTACTGTTCATCATCTTCCCCAAATTCTTCTCTTCAATGGCGGACTCCTCTTCAGTTCATGCTACTTCTCACATTCTGCCAATCCGTACTCAACAAAGCCTGATCATCGATCTCACTCCACAAGTTTACGATGCTTTCATGTTTCCAATCGTGGAATGTCTCAATCATTCGCCACTGGTTCCAGCTCTCACCAAAGTCGAACCTGTTCCAATGGAGTATCTGTCGCAAATCTTCTCCACAGCCCACTATGACAAGTCTGTCGATCGAATCTTCTTCGACATTCTTGATATCAAGGCCTCCATCTCCAAACAGCGATTATGTTCGCTTTTAGGGTTTGAACCTGATGAGTCTAGGGTTAACCCTGAATCCATTCTAGTGGGACAGTTGTTCTCCATGTTTTATAACATGGGTTATACTGAAATTATGACGATTGTTACAAAGTTCAAGAAATCATGCTTACCTCCTCAGTGGAACGGCTTCTTCACCGTGTTGTTCAAAGGGTTATCGGAACGCAGTGCAGGTTCAGACGTGGCGAGTCGTCTGTTTATGACCATTCTTTATGGGTTGTACCACGGCATCAATCTCGATTTTGGATCGGTTTTATGGCAGCAGCTGATTCAGAGTCTAGCGTCTACTTCACGCCATTCAGAGGTCTCTTATGCCAGATTCTGGACGCTGGTCATAAAGTGGGTGATGGACAAGTATCACATTCCTATTGTTGTTGATTCTCCGCTCTCCTCGATAGGATCTTTCCACACTACGAAGATAATCGTCTCTGATTCCTCTAAATTTCAGTTCGTTGGCTCAATCCCTGAGTCAATGTATGGATGTGTTCCAAGCGACAGCCGCATTATCAGAACTTACAAGGAGTTTCGTCGCTCAGGTCCCAGAGAGCTCACTCCTGAGATGATTCAATCAATCCATGATGCTGATAGGCCTGCTCCCAGGGGAAAGAAACATGACAAGGGAAAAGACAAGAAGGTTGTCAAAGGAGCGAAAGGTCCTTCTCCGAAGAAACGCGAACCTTCCAAGGCAGCTCAATCCCCTCCACCAAAGAAGAGGAAGACTCAACCTAGGCGCAAGCTTATTCTTGCCTCCTCCTCCAGCGAATCCGAGGAAGAGAGTTCAGAATCCGAAGAGTCCCTTCGAGGTAATACTCTTCCACGTTCGCCTACTCCTGAGGTACCTGTTTCCACTAGACCTGTCTTTCCTCCCCCAATCTCCATCTCTATTTACATTCCCCCCATAACCTCCATTACTCAAATACCACCCACCTCTATCCTTGTACCACCTCCTATTTTCACTGAAGCTACCACCACAACCACCGCTGGCGTTAAAACCAACGTATCTGATACGGGGGCTCCTACTACAGCACCCGAAACCACTCCCACTAGCGAACATACATCGATACTCGAACCTACTTCCACAACCGAGCCTCCACCCTCACCCTCATCTCCTGCTCACTCAGCAGATAATGAAGAATGTTTTCTTGGAGGAGAGGACATGACGTTTGACTCGGTCTATTACAGTCCGTATCAAATGCAAAGTGATGATGATGATGATGCTCCAGTCACCAAGAAGCATCTCAAAGAGCTTCATGAGAAAATCGATTCTCTCATTACTTCCTCCTCTTCTTCCTCACGATCTACTATCTCAGAGGCTGCTATTCAGGGGCTCGTTGATACGTTTACTAAGGCTCATGAAGCCTCTATCAACTCTGCCAATGCCGCTATCGATGCCTCTACCAAGGCGTGTGCTGCTGCGACCGAAAAAGTCGAAAAACTATTTGTTGACGCTACTTCTATTTTGCAGTCTTTACAGGAAACCGCTGATTCTAGTGCAGAGAAGCTTGACTCTCTGGCCACCTCAGTTGCCTCCGAACTGCAGTCATTTGCCAGTCTTCGTCAATCTCTCAGCGAAGACAACAAATTGTTTCAGGCGACTGTTGAGGAGCGCCTAACAAAGCTGCAAGAAGATCTCGCTTCAGAGAACTCAGTGATGGATTCTCTTGCTTGCAAGACCATTGCTCTCAAGGTCAAGAGTCTTCATCTTTTCCAATCTGAAAAGGAAGTTGCATCTCTTCGATCAGAATGTGCGGTTATTTCATCGTGTGTTTCGGATGTCCACGCCGCCCTTTCCAACATCATTGAAGCACATGATCCGATCCTGAATTACTCAGTGAGTCGCACTCTCGCAGAGAAGCTTGCTTCTGCCCTTGCCCTACTAAGCAAACTTGAAGGGCTTCTTGAGTTCGTGGCCCATCCGAAACAAGGGGGAGAAGATGTGTCTCAACAGCCTCCCACTTCCACAGCAGCTAAAGCAACCGAACCTCCTCCAGCAGGTCAACCCTCAGGTTCGGGTGTCAAAGACAAAGGAAAGAAGATTGCTGAAGTCAGTGATGATCATGATAAAGAGACCATCGCTGATCTCTTAAAGAAACAAGGTCGGGATAAAGATGTTGACATGAGCGCTCGCGTTGCCAGAGAATATGAGGCGAACGAATGAAAAATGAAGGAGGCTCATGACCTTCTTGAGAGTAGGAAAACTCTTTTTCCTCCATTGACTCTTGAGAAGCTTTTAAAAGAGGCAATTGAAGCTCCCAACATCCTGTGGCTCGAACCAGTGATTTCATTGGATCGAATCAATTCTGTCGATTCTCAGTTCGACATGCCACTGACTCGAAAAGCCTTCATCTTCCATGCTTTTGAAAACGTTGCTGATGTCCCTCATCCTCATCCAAAGGTTGATAGGGAACTTGTCGAATTCTATCTGAAGTCTGCTCAACCTCAGTATCAAACATGGAGCGCTCAGAAAATCATCAACGTTCGGGTCCTCAAGCCGATTCGTGAGGGGAACTTCACGAACGTTCGTTTCAAAGTGTTAAGGGGTTCTGCTAAAACCGAACACGCTATATCACTTGCTGATCTTCCCAACCTGAATCCACATGATAGGATTATTTTGCATAACATCCTCCTCACCAATGAAGCTGAGTATGGTCCAATTATTGATCACTTCAAAAGGATGCTCGTATGCTACATTATGGAGGTTGTTAAGATGGATCAGGAGATCGCTAGCATATTCAAGAAAAAGCCTACTATTTCTCCTGTTGGCTCTGCTAGTGATTTGAACATGATGCAGATGGGAAGAATCGACTCAAAGCGGAATTATGTCATGTTTACAAGGAACGAAGGCCAAAAATTCCTGTTCGCCTTGGAAGATAAGCACCTTTACACCACTGCGTGCTTGGAACATGTTCTAGGAATCATTCATCGATGCAAGCAAAATTCAGCAGATGATAAGAAGTATTTTGATGACATGATTCAGTGGTACATTCGCTTTAGACAGACCATCCTTGCTCTCATCCCACGTCTGTTTGATACCACTAAGAAAGTTCTTGCAGCAGGACCTAGCAAGCCGAAGTGATAGTCTCGATCCAATTGACGCAAAGGGGGAGATTGTTGGGTCTGAAAGGTGTTGCGTCTTGGGCTCGCTATTTAGTCCATTTTGTCTCCGGATTGGGCCTGTCCATCCGTGAGTTATATCTAGGGTTTTGTATGTATAGGTGCTTGCATGCATCTTAGTATGATAGGATTTGGAAGTTAATTACTCAAAAGATTTGATCTTTATCGTTTTGTAACCCTAACAGCCTCTACAGCGGAAGTTCTTTATCGAGCTCTGCTGAGGCTTGAAGCTATTGAATCATTCGACATATTTTGATTCATTCTTGTGTTTTATATTGTTGTTGTTCGTTTTTGTGATTAACCTATTAGAAGATCTAAACGATCAAAGAGTTTCTTAACTCATCACACCTCCTGGTCTTTCATACACAATAGCATACAGTGCGCCAGGAGCCACCTCCTGGTCTTCCTTACATATTGCCTAGGGCTAACCCCCAGGTCTTCCTATCATACATTATAACATACTGTGTGCCAGGAGCGGCCTCCTGGTCTTTCATGAATAATGCATAGGGCTAACCCTCGGGTCTTCCTATCATACATAAGATACTGTGCGCTAGGAGCCGCCTCCTGGTCTTTCGTGCATAATGCCTAGGGCTAACCCCCGAGTCTTCCTATCATACGTAACATATTGTGTGCCAGGAGCCGCCTCCTGGTCTTTAATGCATAATGCCTAGGGCTAACCCATAGGTCTTCCTATCATACATAACTACATGGGTCAACATTGTGGCCGTAGACCCATACCAATAGTGAGGAGACTCACCTCGCACTGCTGAACTTTGCTGATAGTCCTCTGGCTACTGACCGACAACTCTGGTCAAATTCAAAGTCCTTGTTAAAGTCAAACTAAGTCAACTCTGGCCAAATTCAAAGTCCTGGTTAAATTCAACCTTCTAGTTGACTCGACTCGCCGAATCAACCCCTAGACTCGCCGAGTCCTTAAACTCAAAAGCTCTCAAAATACGACCCAACTCGCCGAGTCACCCCAAGACTCGTCGAGTTCAACGATCTCTGAGTCCCATCCTGTCCAACTCACTGAGTCACCGCTCAACTCACTGATCTGCGTCTTAACCATAAGAGTAGGGATGAGCATATGGACCGGGGAACCGGCCGGAACCGGTACCGGAACCGGAACCGGCACCGGAACCGGAACCCGATGGAACCGATCAGGCCGGGACTGGGACGTTATTTTTGTGGATTTTTAGAACCGGGAACCGGTAGGAACCGGAACCGATTTAACCGAAACCGATAGAACTGGCAAAAACCGGTAGAACCGGCAAAAACCGGAACCGTATGATGCTATATTTCAAGGAGCGGTTCCAACATTTGAAGACACGACAAGAACCGGTAGGAACTGGGAACCGGTAGAACCGGAACCGGTAGAACCGCCGGGCCGGTTCGGTTCTTGATTTTGGCTGAAGCCGGTTCCCCGGTCCGGTCCGGTTCGGGCCGGTTCCGGCCGGTTCGGTCCTTTTGCTCATCCCTACATAAGAGGCTGGGCTTCTGCGATCTGACTCGTTGAGTCCAAGAACAGACTCGCCGAGTCCTAGGCAATCTTCAACAGACTCGCCGAGTTGTTCTTCCAACTCACTGAGTCCATGCACAAGTTCATACAACTCGTCGAGTACACCCATGTGACTCGCCGAGTCTCTCCAGTTCTCAATCCATATAGTGGCTTTTCGAGCCATGCAGGGGCTCCAATCCATAGATCCACTCTTCTACAGTCTATCCCCCACATAAAGTTGCAAACTTTACGTGAAACCAAGGAGCTAAAGGCCCAAAACACTCTAGGGCTAGGGTTTAAGACAAAGGAGCTTCACCAATAACTTATTGACTTCAGCTTTAAGACATTCTGGACCATCACAACCCTAGATCTAAAGTAGCAACCTCAGATCTATGTCCCAAACCCGAAATAGATTTCAATCTTACCAAAATAGCCCCAAAATCTCATTCAAGAATAGATCTAATTGCAATAAAGCCAAAGAAACAACTTATTACCTCAAGGATGACCTCCCACTGAAGAATAATCCAACTCTCTACAAAGCCCCTTGCTCCAAGCTTCTTGATCCTCAATATCTCTTCACAAAACTCCCTTATCTAAGCTCCAAATTGCTCCCAAGGACTCTCACTCATGATTTAGGGTTTATGGATCTCAAAAGGGAAGTAGAGAGGATAGGGAAGGGATGTGATGTTCTTTAAATAAGGCACAACCCTCAGGATTAGGGTTTTCCTCATCCAGACCAGACTCGCCGAGTCGGTCACTTACTTTATGCCTCGGATTCCGCTCCGACTCGTCGAGTTCCTCCCTAGACTTGACGAGTTGACTATTCACTTAGAGCCTTTCCTTTCTTTTCTTGGTCTTTCTGATTCTGGGTGTTATAACCTTCCCCTACTTAAACTAGACTTCATCCTCGAAGTCTGTCACGGCCAACTACCTTACCATCTGGTCACCACTTTACCAATAGGTACACACTCCGCCCATCCAATCCACACCTTGAAGATGTCATCTTCAGAATAACCCGTTTCCTTACTACCAATTTGTTAACACGCTGTCGCGCGCGTATTAAACAAGTAAATTATCACTGCTTGTTACACTAAAAATATAGCACAGGGAAGCAGGGTCGAATCCTCAGGGACACAACCTAAAAGTCAATGCCTTTTTGCATCAGACACAATCTAGTCAAGAAACAGAAAATATAAAAGGGGGTTTTAATTAAAAACTAAAAACTAAAAATGCAGTGATATTAAATTAAATGAAAGTCAATAATAAAAACAATTCCAGTTCTATTGCGACTTTCCTAATCTTGCAACTAATCCAAATCTGATTATTTGAGATGCGTACTATCTAAGCTGGTACTGAGAAAAACTAACAAGCTCTAGCGCCATTGCTGGGGACACGGTACTGCTAATTGTTTTGTGTCAAAAATCTTTACGTACAGGTAATCTAGTTTACAGGCATGGTCGAGCCAACGACCTTAAACAAGGGCGGATTTCCGGGAGGCAACCCGATGAGTAGTTTTAGTTTTTATGCTTTCAATAAAGAGATGGTCGCAGTTCCAAGCAAAGCTTGGGGAAATCAGAGGATCTTCAAAGTCGATGAAATTCAGATTTTTTGCCATACTATCGTCAAAATCAGATTTCTTCCAACTTATTAGGTACATTCATTCCTAGGTGCACCTTTTTGCCCTTATATTCTTTATTGATTTGTTCATTCCTCTCTAAGCATTGAGGATAATGCATCATTTTAAGCTTGGGGAGGGAGTTAGTGTTTGCATTTTTTGTTAAAAAATTGAATTTTCCAGTTTTTCATTTCAATTTTTTCAAATTTTATTTTTCTGTTTGCATTTTATTTTCTGCATTGCATTTAAAAAAAATCAAAAATGCAAAAAGATTTTTATTTCTAGTTATTTTTTATTTTCTGCATATAAAAATTAAAAATAATTTAAAACTGAAATAAATTACATGAGATGATGATTCTTTTTACATTCGATAATTCTATTAAGATGAAGTGTGATAGTTACCGAAAATAACAGTCTCATTACACTCAATTTTAAGAATTATCTTTTCAAGTGCTTTAAATGTTTTCAATATGAACCAACATAAGAGTCAGATAATTTTTACAATGGAAGTGTGGGATGGAAAAACGAACAGCGTTTTGAAAATAATTTCCTTGAATGCCTTAAAAAGAACTTAGATTGGATAACCCTTATCATTCCTTGAAGTACTGAACCTTATAGTTGTTGCGCCTTTTGAGGTTAGGAGGGAACTCTCATTATACCCATAATAGTTATCAATTTTTTTGAAGTATTGAAGATATGGAGGGCCTCAAAGTAAAATTCGTGCCCAGTCAATATATATGTTGGAAATGGTACATGAAGAAACTTGAAGAAATCTGCAATTCAAAGTTAAATCCAAGTCAAGTTCAAGTTGAAATGAAGAAGCAAGCAAGTTAAATTTGAAGAGTTGATCAAGACAAAGAAGATGTGTGGTATAATGAGATTGATCCCTCGATAGTGGAATCATAGGGGTAAGCTTGGATTTTCTGTCCATGATGGAGCTTACCACGTTTACTGGACGAGTTCGGAAAAAGGAGGGGTTAGTCAAGCTAAGTTTTTATAAACGAATTTTCGTGAAATGATTTTTAAAAATACACTGTTTTCACAAATTTAATTCGGCGTAAAAATTATTTGCTCAAGCTTGGTGTACCTAATTAAATATTAATTATAAATCGTTAATACAAAGTATTGAGACTGTTGTCTAGGTAGTGATTTCATTGGAGCTTCCTCGTTGTGAAATCTGATCATGTGACAAAAAAAAAAGAGCGAAGTACTTTAGTTTAAGTTTTTTTTTTAATTCTTTTTAGGTTATCTACATCTTTCCATTTGTTTATAATGTTTTATCTTTTTCTGACTTGAGGGCAAGTAAGGTTTAAGTTTGGGGAGATTTGTTAGATGCCATTTTATGCATCTTACAGGGTAGTTTTCATTATCATTTCGGATCATATTTTGTAAATTTGCATGTCATTTATTTAAATAATGTTCAACTCATGTATTTTGTTAGAATTCCCGTACTGCTCATGTTTTTATGTCAATTTCAGATAGTTCGAGTGGAGCAGTGCTTTGGGAGCAGTTGGATGCACGTTTGGAGCTTAAAATGGACCTTGGGACTTATGATGGATTATGATGAATGTTCGGAAGATGATTTGGTCAAGAAAGATTCGATTGAATTGATCACACGAAGGTATAATATGCAATCTAAAGTTAAAGGATGTTGTTGGCAGCTTTGACCCCCTGTCAGTATTTTGATCATATCTCGAGAACCGTAACTCCGATTGACGCAATTCAAAATGATATGAAAATTAGACGAAATTTTGGACGTCTTAGGCACAACATGCGATTGCAGGTTGCCTTCATGTGATCGCATGGGCCCTTTTTGCGATCGTAGGTTGGGTCGCAACTTGTCTTCGAGGTTCTTTTGTGCCCAAAATTCATCCGGGAATGAAAAATCAATACCTGCGATCGCAGGTTGTGTACATGCGATCGCAGGTTGGTCAAAAAGTGTCAAAATAGAATCCTACTTCATTAAAAAGGCCCGAGACGTGTTTTCTTTACAACATGCGATCACGGGTTGTCTACATACGATCACATACGCATCGTTTTTGCTGCTGGACGTATAAATAGACCCTGATAGCATCCCCATAACCTAGGTTGGCGATTCCAGAGGTTCCAGACAATGGAAATATGATATTGGAGGCATTTCTTCTCCGATTTCAACGATTTCTGAAGATTTGAAGACTGTGGATCATCTCCTTCAAGTAGATTAGTTGTTTGATGTCTCTGCTTGGATAGCCGCAGCTACCTCATCGTGGATCATCTGACGAAGCTCCTCGTCACTCACTCCGCTAGTCTTTGGTCTGTGGTGTGTCCCAACCATGATGTCTTTGAAATATGACATAAAAAAATTAGAGACTCGCTCGAGTATACTCGCACTCGATAACTCAACCCTACTTGTTCCCTAGTACCCTAAGGATTCTTACTTAGACTGCGCATTGATCCAATGTTTTCAGTAGTACGGGCCCTATACTACCTTCCACACCGCATCAGCATTCATTCCATCTCCTCCTCCTAGGATCCCAGATCACAGGTACTCTACATCTCGCTAAGCATAGGCTACCCTTCGGTAGACTTCTCATAAGCTCCTCACTCCTACCTACTCACTCTCAAAGCATCTCATAGCAGCAGTAATCTCCTAGGCTAAGGCATCATAAATCAGGCCACTCTAGTCCTACAGGAATACCTAGCCTACTCTAGCATGCATAACATATCATATCATATCTCATAACACATAATGTAAGGGTATTTTGGGAAATCACCGTTCGGGTGCTGGCTGATCGTACACACAGCTTCTTTCCGCTTTCCTTACATTCCTTTACTTTTTAGAAAGAATGTTTCTTTTATGAAAAACTTTCTCAAATCCTCAGTTTGAGTTCAAATACACCCGAAGGTGCATCCAAATCCTTCAAACCAAGGCTCTGTTACCAAATTGTAACAACGTGAATTTCCAAAAAAAGAATTTCATTTTTAAAACATAATTTCATTCATAAGAAATATCAAATCCAATGTAACACATGTCCTCCAAATAAAACAATCGCAAGATCTCAAATACATAAAACTCCATCAATGTGTATAGATCATGCCAACGCCTTCCCGCAATTCTCGCTGGTACCTAGAACACATATCACATAAACGGTAAGAATAAATGCTTAGTGAGTTCCCCAAAATACCACATACAACACAAACGCCACTCAAGGCTACAACTCTACAAGACCTTCCGGTTGATGTGCCTCAGGGGACTTCCTTCCCATAGTCCTGGTAGACCTTCCGATCCCACTTCTCTGACCTTCCGGTCCGCATCATCTTGACCTTCTAGCCCATACATTGTTGACCTTCCGGTCCATATCATAATACTCATAACATAACATAGCACATACATATCATATAACAACATGCATCACATACTCATCATAGCACATAAGACCTTTCGGTCACACATAATTACCACTTTAGGTAAATTATAGTGAGAAGACTCACCTCGTACGATGTCGGATAACCTCTCGTGTTTGATAACCCGACCTAGCCTCCTCCTATCAACATAATAACATCTCTAATCAATACTTTCTCTTATACTCATTTCTAAAGAATGGGTAGAAGTCCATTCTACCCCTCCCTGACCTCTCTTGAACCAGCTTGACCAAAACCCTAAGGTCAACTGAAGTCAACTCTAGTCAATGGTCAAACTTTGACCAAACTTGTCGAGTGCACTCGTGTGACTCATCGAGTCCATGCATGTCCTCTTAATCCTCATAAATCCCCACTCGAATTGTCGAGTTAACCTTTCACTTGACAGGTTACCACTGGTCACGAATCGCGGGGCAACCCGACTCGACTCGGCGAGTTCCCTCCATGGCAACACTCAAAAGACCTTCTGAGGTCAGATCTACTTCTCTAACCTATAGATCTGACCTTCCAATTCACAATAATCATGTAAATGCCCAACCTTTACACTCATGCAACACTCATAGGGCTTCTTTTGGTGAAATAGCTTCTAAAATGGCAACCTAGGTTCATATCTCCAAAGGAATAGCATAAATCAAGATAGATAGGACTCTCTGGACCTCTTAAGGTCCAGATCTAAGGTGAATTCCACCTTGGGACCTCATATGCTTCGAATTCAAGCTAAAGAAGGCGTAAGAAAACCCTAGACACAACTAGATCACCATATACATGAGAATGAGCATAGATTTATACCTCTAGCAGCCTCTTCTGATCAAATGGTAGTAGACCTGAGCTCCTCAATTTGCCTAGCTTGCCCTCCTTCCTTCTTTCTTGCAAGATCACACCAGAAATGATGAAAATGGCTTCTTTTCTCACTCACAATGTTCTTAGGTTCTCTGGTGCTCTCAAGGGTGAATGTGGCCGTAAATGAGGGCCATAAGATCCCTTAAATAAGGCACATGCCCGAGGATTTAGGGTTTTTGTCCACAGCGCGGACTCGTCGAGTCAACTTGCCGACTCGTCGAGTCCATTCATTAAATCCAGTCAGCAATTGCGATCCTACTCGACGAGTCTAGGCGTCAACTCATCGAGTCCCTCTTCTTGAAACAAACTAAATAATTAAAATATGATATCTGGAATTACGGATGTTACATCGTGCTTAGACCAGAATGTCCTCTATGAAGACAATCATGATCTTATCCAAGTAGGGTCGATATACCCGGTTCATTAGATCCATGAATACCGTAGGTGCGTTTGTTAACCCGAAGGGCATCACTACAAACTCGTAGTGACCGTAACGAGTCTAGAATGCAGTCTTCGGAACGTCTTCCTCTTGGACCCGCAATTGGTGGTAATCAGACCTTAGATCAATCTTTGAAAAGTCGATCGCCCCTTGAAGTTGGTTGAATAGATCGTCGATTCTGGGTAAGGGTTATTTGTTTTTTATGGTGAGCTTATTTAGTTCACAATAGCTGATGCACATGCGGAATGATCCATCCTTTTTCTTTACGAACAAGACCGGAGCTCCCCATGGTGAGAAGCTCGGTCTAATGAATCCCTTGCTCAACTGCTCGTTCAGTTGGCTGGATAGTTCTTGCATTTCGGCTGGCACGAGGCGGTATGGTGCTTTGGCTATTGGGGTAGCACCAGGGTTTAGATCGATTCATAATTCGACTTGTCGTGCAGGCGGCACTCCGGTAAGGTCTTCGGGAAATACGTCATGGAAATTGCAAACCTCCGAAATATTCTTGATGTATTTTACCTCTCGTTTCTTATCTACTACATGGGCTAAGAAGGTACAGTATTCCTTGCGGAGATACTTTTGGGCTGTGACACAAGAGATGATTTGTAGGTTCGAACTAGGTTTGTTACCATAGATGACGAGAGTTTTGCCATTTGGTAGGTTAAGGCGAATGGCCCTTTCGTAACATAGGATGTCAGCTCGATTTGAACCTAACCAATCCATTCCAATAATGACGTCGAAGCTTTTTATTGAAATATGCATTAGATCGATTTCGAATGAGTGGTTATCTAGAGTGAGGGTACACCCTGCGTATATGTCGCTAGTGTTTTCTACCTTTCCATTTTCCATTTCTATGGTGTATATATCTTTTAGTGATTACGGATTGCGTTTAAGTACGTGTTTGAACTGATGACTAACGAAACTCCTCTTCGCTCCACTATAGAATAGTATGCATGCATAATAGTTATCGAGAAGAACGTACCGGTAACTAATGGGATCTTCTATTGCTTCCCCGTGTCCTATAGATAGGACTCTTCCCACGTCACCAGTATTGGCGTTCCTTGACTTCGGGCAGTCTCTTTTGAAGTGCCTCGTCTCACAATAGCCACAGCAGGCTCGGCCTATCCCAGTGTTGGCGCCTTGATTGATTGGTTGTGTGGGTGCCTTGTAGAAGCGAGTTGTATGCCCCTTCTTGTTGTAGTTGTTGAAGTGCATCTCGCAACAAGGTCCAGTGTGATGAAAGTTGCAGCTGTTGCATTTGGGGAGGTTCCCAGCGTATTGTCGCAGGGGTACCGGAGCAGCAGGGGCAGTTGCGACATGAACTGCCATGTTTTGTTGCTTCTTATAGGAATCTTGGGTCGGTTGGTTCTTGTTGTTCCAGAACTTTCGTCTATTGTTACCCCCTCTTGCTTGCTCGGGACTGACCACCACAACACTCTTGTTGGCTCTATGATCGATAAGACTTTGCGCCAGTTCTTTGGCACTATCAAAAGCAAAGGGTCTTGTGGATACTACATTCCCTTGAATCTGGGGAGACAACCCCCAAATGTATCTTTCCACCTTCTTTTCCTCCGGGGTGACCATCTCGGGACATAGAAGTGCCAAATCACTAAATCGAGTAGTGTAGGTCGTGAGGTCGGAGCCGATCATCCGGAGATTCCAGAGCTCCTGCTCTATCTTCTATATTTGGCCCCTTGGGTTGTACTCATTCATCATCATGGTCTTCAGGTCTTCCCAGCTCACCGAGTTATCAACTGGAAGCGTCAATGAATTGACATGGCCGTTCCACCAAGTGAGGGTCTTGTCAGAGAAAGTACAAGCCACAAATTTGACTTTGCTTGCTTCAGGGCATGTGCAGATCTTGAAGACTGATTCAGACTTCTCTAACCATTGCAATAGAGTGATGACGCCTTCGCTCCCATTAAGAGGTTTGGGTTTGCCATTAGAAAAATCTTTGTAGGAGCATTCCCTCGGACGTCCTTGGCTGTCCTCGTGGTTAGAAGTCCTGGCACCACTTCCCACTCCACTTGCACCATTAGTGTTTATCTGAGCCAGGGCAGCTGCCACGGCGGTAGCTATCTCAGCTTGTATTGTCACAGGATCGTACTGAGGAGGCTGCGGCGATGGTGCGTTTTTGAAGCGTCGGGGGTTCTTCTGTGACAACATATTTCTGCCATAGTTTTAAAGACGAAATGTAAGTCTTTTGGTAGAGGTTATAAGTCAGGTATTATCGAACCAAGTTATTTTAGGTTCTTAACGTGTTATTTACTGACTTTAGCGTATCGGTAGGCAATTCATAATGACAGTTCGTACATCCGAACTCATGAATTTGTAATAGTGGTGTTTGCATGTAATCTTGTAACTTGATTCATACTAGGTCCTTCCCACAATTTCTCGGTGTATACTTGGTTATATATACCTAAGATTCAATAGACCTTCGATCCTAATGGGTATGCCCTAAGCCCACAACCAAACAAGGAACATGACCTAAAGCGAACTCACCATTTCTAAATCATTAGACTCTTAACTATATATGATGTTAGTGTATACACTGAACAATTGTAGATTTCACCCAGTAATGATATACACTGTTATCAGTATAATGGTAGTGCTCCCAATGAAATAATATGCATGCCCATTTCATTGATATGATTTTAGTACATAATGTTTGGCAAATTTGACCTTGAAGTAGGTCTACGTTACATCAACGCAATTAAGACTTTGTCAGCAATTAAATCCCTTGATTAGTATAATCAGTAAATCATGGGGTTAAACATACACATAGAGAAGAGTAGAACCAACGCATACTCATAAACCTAGTCTATATCAAAATGTGGGTAATGTAAACACTACTTGTGGCAGTTGCTGCTCTGAGATTTGGACTCCGCCACTTGGCGCTCTGCTTCGGTCAGGCGTCTCTCTAAAGTGGCAGGATTTTCTCGAAGTGTCCCAATATCGACCAGGGTTGCGGCCAGCTCCCTCTAGAGGGCCTCGGTGTGGCGCTTGGTTTAGTCATGATCTCGGTCCAGTCGCCGAAGTCTATTAGTGTTGACCTAGGCGACTGTGTTAGTTGTAAGGAGTTGGTTGTACGAGACTCGGGTTTGGTCAGCCTGGCATGAGATGCAACTCACTATGACATGGAGGGCTCTATTGGATGGACCTCCCTCGTCGAGGTTGTGGAAGTCCTTTCTCATTATAAAAGGAGGGTGTTGTCCCTACTCTCGCCTCCAGAGGTTCAAGGTTTCGGCCCATTGGGGCGTCGGGCCCTGGAATTGTTGCCTAGGTACGGGGACAGGAGGTGGGTTGTAGACTTCAGGCTCCTCCTCGGAGTCCTCGTCCATTCCTTCATCTTTGTCCTCTTTAGGATCTTCTTCCGGATCCTCTTCGGGCTCTTCTTCGAACACCTCCTCAGGATCTTCTTCTATGCATCCTCCGTTTCCCTTGTTCGGGTAGTAGGGGTCTCCTGGTAGGTGAAATCCTGCCATGATGTCTGCATGAGAATTGGGGGGGGGGGGGGGTGTAAGAAGCTTATAGTGAATCTAAAATATTGCGCTAAAGCAACATAAAAATATAACTATAATATTTTAATTGTTATGTTCGGTTCTTAGAGCATTTCTTGTAGGGGATGTTGTTAGGTTATTAGACTTGTTGTCCGCCACAGTCATCCCATGATATATGTTAGTCACTTCTCGGATGAATATAGTTGATCAGGCTATATTCATCCCAGACTTGATTACATACTTCAGGGCAAAGGCCGTAACGTGCAACTCACATTCTTTTGTTTTGTAATCTTCCTAGTCACGATACTACACAAACAAGTATGCACGTATTTGTACTTTTAATGTGAAATAGTATTTATTTCCAAAGTATATTTGTATGAAACGTTTAAATCAAAGGGTTCGTCCCAATGTGTTTATATTTTGTATATCTTATGTGGCTCGATATACATAGTTCACTATAAACGATACTCTGATACCAATCTGTCACACCCCCAAACCTCGGATGGCGGAAACGTCCAGGGGTGGAGGAATTCATGCATAGTATCATGACATACGAGTATAATAGTGATCATAGTACATACTGTTGGATAAGGTGTCTAAGTCCATAACTATTTCCGGTATGTACTTGACCCGAACCGGCATGGTCCATTTGGGTTGCATGGCACCATGCATTGGATAAACTAAATGAGAGAAATAACACTTATGATTTATTAATATATTATAAGTTCTAATATATTAATAATATTATTTAATTAGTTTGATCAAGAATTAATCTAGAATTAATTAAGTGATCAAAAAGATAACTAATTAAATATATGGGTTGATTATGTAAATCATCCATAACTTATATAGTGGGCTAAGAGGCTCCATGGATTATCAAGTTGGGTTCCACCCATAGGATGCTCCATGGATGCTCCATGGAGTTAATCCATGGATCATGGAAATGAAGAGTCATGTTACATTAGGGTTTACCTAATGCAACACACTATATAAAGCTCATGTTTCTCCCAAAATCGGCTAGACATACTTACTTGAGGGTTAGAGCCGATTTCTTGAGTGTTATACTTTCTCTCCAAGTTTACTCCATAGCATTTGGTGTTGTGTGAAGCATTTGAGGCATCACACTTGGGGTGCTAGGCTCACAAGGTTTCAAGGAATCAAAATCAACAACAAGGTATGTTATTCTATCTTTCATTTAAGTTAAAATGTTCCCCATGTATGCTAGATAGGATCATGAACCTTGGAAATCAATTTTGCATGAATCTTAGACAAACATAGATCCAAGGTTTATTAGGGTTGCATGCACACTTAGGAAGTGTTAGAATGCTCAAAACCCATAAGTGGTATCAGAGCCTAGGCTTGTTTGTATGATTCTTGATGCAAAACTTGATTTTTCAAAACCTAAAACTGTACAGACTGCAAAACTCGACGAGTTCTGGCCAAAAACTCGCTGAGTTCATGAGTTTACACATGAACTCGCCGAGTTCCTCAGGGAACTCGACGAGTTTAGCTTGCAGAAAGAAGTTTCTCGTGTTTTGCTGCTGGAAATGGACTAGAAACATTACCCTAAACTGTTTTGATGTTTTAAAACTTGTTTTAGTTGGTGTAATGGTTGTTCTAATCCATTTACAATGGCAATTATCAAAATTACAAGTTTTAAGTGTAATTTATGATTCTTGAAATTGATCATATTCATGTTCTTGAACTTATGAAGATTAGATGATCATAGGAATTTTTTGTAACCTACTTGGTAGTTTAATTCATGATCATTATGTGTTTTAATGGAGTCCATAACTTGTCCTCAAGTTATGGAAAAACAAAGGTCACACTTTAATAAAAGCCATTAAAAGAACACAAGGGTTATAAAAATGAAGAGTGTTCATTTTTAATACTCAATTAATTCATAATTTATAAGAAATGAAAAGTTTTGAAAGTTTACAAAACTTGCCCTCAAGTTTTGGAACAAGTAAAGTCATGATTAAAACTTTAGTTCCAACCCTTAGAATTTTAAAAGTTAAAATTCAACACTTATACTTTATAATATTATAAGTTAATAATATATATGTATAAGATCAAGCCGTCTTACCGCTAGTACGCCTCATTCACGAAGCCGGTCTATAAGGGGGTATAAGGTTGTTGCCTATAAAATTGCAACTTAATGGGTGTCCACTCTCTCCCACCGCTTCCTTGATTGGTGGAGGGTCGTTAGCCGAACGGGTAGGACAAGGACTTATAAATTCTCATTAAAAGTATAATGATAATTATAAAGTAACTAAAAGTTTTAATTAAATTATCAATCTTAGTTACTTTAGGAAAATGTGAATAAGGTGTTAATCCATGAAGTTACACTTTACACTTTGTTTAAGTCGTTAGTGGAGTGTGTGTGGTTAATCGGCACACTAACTTGAACTTAACAAGGTCGGTAAAGGGTGACTTAAAGTTTATTGTAGGTCGGTGGAGTGCGTGTGGTTAACCAACACATCGATTGAGTAATAAACATTGAGGGTACCAAGTGATTTGCATGGTTACTTCACACCTCGTTTTGTGATCCTCAGTATCCCAGTCACAAAACTTGGAGGGCACACTCGAGATTAAAACATGTCTTTTAAAAGTTCATTGAATCTCAAAAGAATCTAGGAATTTCTAAGAACCAACTTAAAAACTTAATAAATCATAAGTGGTGGAAATTGGTGAATCGTCATTCACCTACCTTTCAAATATGTTATTACTTAGATTACGACATACCTCTTCTAAGGATAATATATTGTGATTAGGTCCTAGCCTTAATAATACATTTGGGTGTTTTATTAAGGACTAAATTAATATCTAAACTAATCTTGTCTTTCTTCTTACTCAGATGTCTTCAAACAATGCTGCTTCTGGCTCTAATCCTAATGACTCCTTTACCCTTATGAACTTGTGTGGGAAAGTCACTTTTGATGGATCCAACATCAATGAATGGATCAGAAACATCAGGATGATTACCCACTACGAGGACAAGGAATATGTCCTCGATAAGGAGCTTAAAGAGATTGATGAGACCACTGCAACTTCCCAAGAGATCGCTGACTTCCGGGCACATGAAAGGGATGCCACCAAAGTGGCATGCATCATGATGGCCACCATGATAGCAGAACTCCAAAATTCCCATGAGGACTTCTACCCTTTTGAAATGCACCAAGATCTAATGGAAAGATACCTTCAAAGTGCCCGACAAGAGAGGTATGAAATCATCTCCTCCATGATAACCACACGAATGAAGGATGGTGAACCCATCACGGGCCACATGCAGAAAATGCAAAGATTTGTGGACCGTCTGCTGAAGCTTAATGTGAACTTCCCCGAGGAGCTTGCAATAGATATTATGTTTCACTCCTTACCCTCGTGTTGTGATCAATTCTGCATGACATATCACATGAATAAGGAAGAGGTCACACTCAGCAGACTTCAAGGACTCCTAAAGACCGTGGAAAGTGGTCTTAAGGGTAAGTCGATTGTTAACACTCCTAATCCAAACTTCTCCCCGGATTTGGCAATGGGAAAGGTCGAGGGAAGAAGAGAAAGAGCTCTTCGAAGGGTACCAAGGCTAGGACCCTTGATGGATCTTCTTCAAGTGGAACCAATAAAGGTTTCATCACTCCTTCTTCTGACCCAAAAGAGGTTGAATGCTTCTATTGCCATGAAAAGTCACATTGGAAGCAAAACCGCCCAAATTACCAGCAAGATGTGAAGGATGGGAAAGTTAAACCCAACCATGCAAGTATTTACACTATCTTATCTAAAAACTCACCCCATTCTAACTCTTGGGTCCTTGATACCGGTTGTGGTATTCATATATGTTCTGATTTGCAGGGACTAAGAAGAAGTGAGAATGTGGAGCATGGAAGAATAAACTTAATCATGGGGAATAGGAAAGCTTTACCTGTCACCATGATTGGAGTTTATACTTTATCGCTAAGTAGTGGGTTTAATTTAGATTTGAATAAATGTTGTTATTCGCCAGAAATAGCAAGAAATATTATTTCCTTTCATGCATTGTATAAACAAGGTTTCACCTTTTCATTTGATAATGAAGTTGGTTCGATTAATGCTTTCTTTTATAATGTTCTTTATTTTAAAGCATTACCTTGTGATGGTGTGTATGACATTGTATTTGTGGTTGATAACTTAGGAAATAATGTATTGTGTATTGATTTTGTTAATGATAATAACTTGGATAAAGCATCATTATGACATTGTCGTCTTAGACATATAAGCAAGAAACACATGGGCCAACTCCAAAAGGATGGAATATTGGAGTCATTTGACCTAAAGTCAGATGATAGTTGCAAATCATGCTTACTTGGAAAAATGACAAAGTCACCCTTCACAGGTTCTTGTGAGAGGGGTGAAGGTTTGTTGGATCTTGTACACACGGATGTGTGTGGACCCTTCAAACATGCCACAAGGGATGCTAATCGTTACTATTTGACTTTTACTGATGATTACAGTAGATATGGATATGTCTACTTAATCAAGCATAAGTCAGAGACTTTCGAAAGGTTTAAAGAATTTAAACATGAAGTCGAGAATCAATTAGGCAGGAACATTAAGATGCTTCGATCCGATCGAGGTGGTGAGTATCTTAGTTCAGAGTTCCTCGTCTATCTTAGGGAATGTGGGATTGTCTCACAATTGACACCTCCCAGAACACCGCAGTTGAATGGTGTGGCTGAGAGGTGTAATCGAACCTTTTTGGATATGGTTCATTTCATGATGAGTCGAGCTTCGCTACCAATCTCATTTTGGGGGTATGCCTTATAGATTGTCGCCCATATCCTTAATCTAGTCCCTACAAAGAAAGTTGCCAAAACTCCTCATGAGATGTGGACTGGTAAAGTACCCAAACTAGACCACATCAAGATTTGGGGTTGTGAGGCTTTCGCGAGACGCGAGACTCATGATAAGCTCGAACCTCGAAGCGAGAGGTGTATTTTCATCGGCTACCCACAACAATCCTTTGGTTACCTCTTCTACAGACCTAGTGTCACACCCCAAAACCGAGAACGACGGAAACGTTCTGGGGCGGAGGACGTCATGTAATGTATCACAACACAGTAGTAGTAAACAAGCAAACAACATCATCCATTGCATTAAATATATATTTTTAATACAAGCATGTTCTGTACAGTTTTAGACACCAAAAATATAATGTAAATCACAATAATAAGATGAGTCTTGGATGCGCTCCATCTTCTCAAAAGTTGGTCTCGGTACCTGTCTACTGATGACCTGAGAATACAAGTTATTTTGAAAGTGAGTATCAGCATTAAGCTGGTGAGTTCATAAGTATTTTAGTGTCGGTGTTTGTATCAAAACGTTTGAACATGTCTCAATTGTAAGTTTGTAAAACGTACGTAAATGTTTGTAAGTGTTTGTAAAAGTTTGAATATCTCAGAAAAACCTATATTTTCTATTAAAAGTAGCCTTCTCCCAAGGCGTAGCTGTTTTGTATGTTTGTTTATCGTAAAAGTGGGTAATTTTCCAAGTGTAACTATCATTATCAAAATATAGTTTATACATTGTTATTTAAGTGAAATAGTCACTAAATGTATATAAAGGATAAATTACTATAGTACTTGTAGTATTGTATTATAATAACTACTGTTGTACTATCTACATTAAACCGGATTTATATTAAGGTATCATGTGATAAATTGCACCATACTATAGACTGGTAATAACGACAACGTATAGTCGAAAAATAAGGTATGACGTTTGGCACCCGCAGACCTGCCGGTCCGGCTGTAGCTAGCAGCAAGGTGTAGGATAGTCAATCCAGTATAGATCTATAAACAAACTCATGCTCTCCCTTCAAGAGACTCTGGCTACAACTCGGGTCATGACAATTAAGGCATGCTCCCATACAGTGGATCATAATTGTTAACGTATTCATGTATATGTAATGTAATGTTACTCGTTCTAGTATAGTTGTATATGTTCTCTTTCTAGTATAGTTGTATATGTTCTCTTTGTAATAAGTATTGACTCATGAATGAACTGACTCATTGATCTAGAATTTGTAGTAGTATGATCCCGTGTTACCCTGATGGTAACTTACTAATGATGTACTGATACGCATGAATATGGAAGTACTTTTATGTCTATATATGTATATTTGATATATAATTAATATTGAAACGACCTTCGGACGGTCACCCGAAATCCCACCAGACCACATCCAAATCGAGAAAAAGGAAATAGGGCGGATGGCCTTCCTAAGCCCTTTAAACATTTCTTATATATCTATACATATATGGGCATGCAATTTATAAGAAGTAAAACAAAGTTTAAATAAAAGTATTTGATAAGTAAAGGAGTTTGTAAAGCAGTTTGAAGTAAAACAGTTTGGTAAACCGTTTGAACAGTAATAAAAACGTTGGTTTTCTAGTTATTAATCACATGTGATTGATGTAATAACTATAAGTATTCAACTTGTATCCCCCCCTATAAAAGCATTTAAAACATTTAAAAGTATTTCAAAGGTTAATTAAAGGGGTATGAACTCACCTGCAACGAGTGGTTCTGATGACAACTAATTGATGATTTTGGGACCACCTTAGGGACTAGCAAACACTTATAATGAAGTGTTATAATCATATATGATTGTATGAGGGTTTATAAAGCTATACAAGAGGGTGTATGGCCAAAATACACACTATATGTGTGTGTGCGGCCAGGTGTGCGGCCTAGTGTGCTGCCAGCACATGTGTGCGGCCATGTATGCTGCCAAGTGGTGTGTGCTGCCATGTGTGTGGCCAGATGAAGATCTTGGTGTTCTTGGTGTTCTTGGTGTTCTTGGTACCTTTTATGAAGATCTTCAAGGAGAAAGGATGATACTTGAGAGGATTTTCGTGTTCTATGCTTGAAGAAGTGAAGGAAGTGTTCAAGAATGATCTAAGGGGAATATATAGGTAGAGTGTGCGGTTGGGAAGGTGTGAGGCCGGAAACAAGAGTGTGTGGCCGCACACTCAAGTGTATGGCCGCACACTCCATGTGTTGGAGTATTTTGCCCGGTTTTGATTCCTACACTTCGAGTTAACCCTTTTTAACACTCCTACCTTGATTATATCACATATAGAACGCTTCATTAGACTTTAAAGGGTACTACTATATAGTAAAATAAGTCTAATATTGGAAAGAATTGAAGAGTGCATGCGAGAAGTTTTTCGGGTTGTCACACCTAGTGAAAATGTGGTCTTTGTAGCTAGGAGGGCTTTCTTTAGAGAGAGAGAGAGAGAGAGAGAGAGAGAGAGAGAGAGAGTTCATAAGCCAAGGAAACAGTGGGAGGCAAGTTGACCTTGAAGAAATTCAAGAGTCAAGTGGTGAAGGAACTTCAAACCCTAGCACTCAACTTGAGGAATAAAATCCTGTAGAGCCAATTGACAATTCTGTACGTCTGAGGCCTTCCACAAGGGTTAGGAATGCACCTGAGCATTACTATGGATTCCATATTACTGCGGAAGGTGATACACTTATCAGTGATGAAACACTAATAGGTCTGGATGAACCTAACAGTTATGTGGAAGCCATGGCAGGCCCTGAGTCAGCCAAGTGGAAAGAGGCAATGGACAGCAAGATATAGTCCATGTATGACAATCAAGTTTGGAACTTGGTTGAGAATGTACCAGGTCGTAAGACTGTAGGGTGCAAATGGATCTTCAAGAAGAAGACCGACATGGATGGTAAGGTACACACTTATAAGGCAACATTGGTTGCAAAGGGTTTCTCACAAACTCCGGGAGTTGATTATGATGAGACCTTTTCTCCAGTGGCCAAGATTAAGTCTATTAGGGTTCTGTTAGCCATAGCCGCATTTCATGACTATGAAATATAGCAAATGGATGTCAAAACCGCTTTCCTTAATGGAAATTTGGCCAAGGATGTTTACACGAGTCAGCCAGAGGGTTTTGTCAATACAGAGTACCCTAATAGAGTGTGTAAGCTTGAGAAAACCATTTATGGGTTAAAGCAAGCACCTCACAGATGGAATCTTTGCTTTGATGAGAAAGTCAAAGAATTTGGCTTTTCTAGGAGTGAAGATGAATCTTGTGTATATGTCAAGGCTAGTGGGAGTATAGTTAGCCTTTTGGTGTTGTATGTGGATGACATACTACTCATAGGAAATGACATCCCAACTCTGCAGGAGGTTAAGTCCTGGTTTGGGAAGTGTTTCTCTATGAAGGACCTCGAAGAAGCTGCCTATATGCTAGGGATAAGGATCTTGAGAGATCGGAGTAAAATACTAATTGGACATAGTCAGAGTACCTACTTGGATAAGGTGCTGAATAGATTTGACATGCAGGACTCCAAGAAAGGAGAGTTACCCATCCAGAGTAACGCCAGATTGAGTAAGACACAAAGCCCTAGTACTGAGGCTGAGATAGCAGAAATGAGTCGAATACCTTATGCTTCGGCTGTAGGATCGATCATGTATGCTATGATGTGTACTCGACCTGATGTAGCCTTTGCCTTGAGCATGGTTAGCAGGTATCAGGGGAACCCTGGCAAGGCACACTGAACTGCGGTAAAGAATGTCCTCAAGTACCTACGGAGGACTAAGGACTGGGTCCTTACCCTCGGTGGGAGTGATGACTTGGGAGTTATAGGGTATAGTGATGCTAGTTTTCAGACTGGTAGATATAATTTCCGCTCTCAGTCTGGCTGGGTCTTTACCTTAAACGGAGGAGCAATTTCTTGGAAGAGTTCCAAGCAAAGAGACAGTGAATGATTCAACTTGCGAATCAGAGTATATTGCAGCTAGCGCGGCAACAAAGGAGGCAATATGGCTGAAGAACTTCATTGGAGACCTTGGAGTTGTACCAGCTATTAACGAGCCAATGGAAATTTTCTATGATAGTGAAAGTGCAGTTACCTTAGCCAAGGAACCAAGGGATCACGGGAGATCCAGACACATCGACAGAAAATACCATTTCATCAGACATCGAATAGAAGAAGGAATCCTCGTGGCAAAGAGGGTGTCATTGGATGAGAATCCAGCAGATCCCCTCACGAAGGGACTGACTCGGGTTAAGCATCTCCAGCATGCTCGGAGCATAGTGCTGAAGCATGATATTAGATTTCATAGTTAGATAATTTTGGAAATTTGTAAAGTGTAATTGACATTTGATGATGAATAAAAGTTGTGTTTATTTATGAGTAAAGTGTTGCTATCTCTTGTCGATCGTTTACTATATTTCTTTTGCATGTTTTGACTTTCAGAATAATTATGTTTGGTATATCATATTATTCGAACCTCCACAGTTGGTCATATGTCGGAAGTAGGTATGAATCAAGACTTTCATGATTGGTTGCAGAGGTCTAAGGTGTTGGACATGGCTACAACAATCATGAGTGCTTATAAGTTCTGAGCATTTGATTCAACCCACGCTCACTGGAATCACTTCATGAAATTTATTTTGAGTGATCGTGAGACGGTAATATCATATAAGTCTTCAAACCTAGAGATATGATTTGGTACTTATGAGTTGGTTATGCATTGATTGTATGTAAACGCATTGGTAACTCAATGTTATAAAACGTGCTTTTGTGTATAATTCAATGAGTAGTAGAACAAAATATGAGTTGAAGTTTATCTGTTCCTTTTTGGATTAGAAGCTGATATCTGGGCCCCTCGATGAATTTGTTTTGACCTAGGTACCGGGCCCGGTCAGAACTAAGTTGATGTGTTCAATTAAGTTCTTTGTCAAACAAATCGGAAATCGGGAAACAAACTGTTGGACAATAACTAAGAAATTGTTCCATGTATTTTTTCGGCTGATATCTAGAACAGAGGATTATATGATCACTTATCTTAAATGACGTATCATCATCTTCTCAGTTCTGAGAGACCTTGAAAGAGCTACGATTGCTGATCGGTTCCTGAAGTCATACTTGCAGTTATAGTTATTAGACTTATCCAAGTGGGAGGCTGTTGGATAAGGTGTCTAAGTCCATAACTATTTCTGGTATGTACTTGAATCGACCCGGCATGGTCCATTTGGGTTGCATGGCACCATGCAATTGGATAGACTAAATGAGAGAAATAACACTTGTGGTTTATTAATATATTATAAGTTCTAATATATTAATAGTATTATTTAATTATTATTGATCAAGAATTAATTTAGAATTAATTAAGTGATCAAAAGATAACTAATTAAATATATGGGTTGATTATGTAAATCATCCATAACTTGTATAGTGGGCTAAGAGGCTCCATGGATTATCAAGTTGGGTTAAACCCATAGGAAGCTCCATGCATGCTCCATGGGAGTTACAAACCCATGGGTCATGGAAATCAAGAGTCATGACACATTAGGGTTTACATGGTATGTGTCAACACTATATAAGGAACCCATTCTCCACCAAAATTGGCTACACATGAACAAGTGAGGGCTAGGCCGATTTTTGCAAGTGTAAGATTCTTTCAAAAGTTTACTCCTTTGCATTTGGTGTTGTGTGAAGCATTTGAGGCATCACACTTGGGGTGCTAGGCTCACAAGGTTTCAAGGATCATAAGCAACAACAAGGTATGTTATTCTATCTTTCATTCAAGTTAAAAAGTGTTCCCCATGTATGCTAGATAGGAATATAACCTTGGAATTCAACTTTGCATGATAATTAGACAAACATAGATCCAAGGTTATTAGGGTTGCATGTACACTTAGGAAGTGTTAGAATGCTCAAAACCCATCACCATCTTCTATCAAGAATCTCAGAATAGAACCTTAACAGAGTTAGATAGTGGTCTTTACTTGAGTTAGAGTCAAACTTATTGACTTTAACATCCTTATGTAAAGATTTGGTAGCTTCGCAATCAGTGCCCCTTCCTTTGGCAATTTAACATATGGACCCTTTGGTAATGGTACACGGGACTATCACAAACTTATTTTTTTCTCTTTACCATTTGGTCAACCTAGTTGACTATGGTCAATCCCTTTCCTTGGGAAGAGAAGGCTTTTCTGGATATCCAATGTTACCATTGTCAATGTCCATGGTAGTTTAGGAAGTTGATCTACTAATCAAATTTGCTCTCCCAATGCTGCTGATTCAGCAGCACCAAGGAAATAGATAAGATCATTACAGGTCTTGTCATAGTCTATTTCATAGGAGTCCCAAAGGAACTCACTATGTGACTTAGAAAGTGATTGGACATCCAACTTTCTCAAGACTTTGACACCCAACTCTCCCGGCTTGTCAATATGTGACTTCATCTCCAAGATGTGTGCACACATGGACCATGCCTGCCAATAGGGCTAGAGTGACCTAGAACTTGTGGCATAGGGAGAATAATTGGAGGAGGTGGAGGAAGAGAAGTTCCAAGAGATTTGGGAGGATCATAGATGTCTGAACTAGACATCTTTTGGGAGATATTCAAGATAGTTGATCAAAAGTCCTTAATATAACACACAATATGAAATTTTTAGGCTAGGACCCTAGAAACTATTTTATAACTCGGAAGAGGGATGCCGTAATCCAAGCTATAAAATATTTGAAGGTAGATGAATGACGATTCACCAATTTCCACCAAGATAAACGAAATGTATTATTAGTTTTTTGAAACTCCTAGATTATTTTGAGATTCATTGAACTGTTCAATGACATGTTTCAATCTCGAGTGTGCCCTTCAAGTTTTATGACTGGGATGTCGAGGATCACAAAACAAGGTGTGAAATAACCATGCAAATATACTTGGTACCCTTAATATTTACCCCTTAATCGATGTGCCGGTTAACCACACACGCTCCACCGATACTATGATAAATATTAAGTTACCCTTTGCCTACCTTGTTAAGTCTGGGTTAGTATGCCGGTTAACCACACACGCTCCACTAACGGCTTAAACAAAGTGCAAAGTGTAATTTCATGGATTAGAACCTTATTCACATTTTCCTAAGTAACTAATATTGGGTATTCATAAGAGTTTAGTTACTTAGTATTTATCATTAATACTTTTAATGAAGGGAGAATTCTAGTCCTTGTCCTACCCATTCGGCTAACGACCCTCCACCGGTCAAGGAAGCGGTGGGTGAGAGTGGACACCCATTAAACTGCCATTTTATAGGTAGTAACCTTATACCCCCTTATAGACCGGCTTCGTGAATGAGGCCTACTAACAGTAAGACTGACTTTACTCTTATACATATATAAAAATATTATTAACTTATAATATTATAAAGTATAAGGGTTGAATTTTAACTTTTAAAATTCTAAGGGCTAACTTGGAATTAAAGTATTCATAAGTGAAAACTTTTCAAATTCCAAAAATTGAGGGCAATTTTTGAAACTATTCAAAACTAATTAATTCCATAACTTATGTGTTTAAAGTAGTTTTAATTAAACAAACTCTTCAAGTTCCATAAATTGAGGACAAGTTATGGAAGACTTTAAACTAATAAAAGAATGTAACTTTTCTTTATTTTGTAACTTATGGAATTAATTAAGGTTACACATTTTATTACTTAATGAAGTGACTCTTTAACCTCCATAACTTGAGGACAAGTTATGGAGTCATAAAACCATTTAATGAGAACAAGACTCTTCATTTTGTAACCTTTGCCATCTTTTATGAGATTTAAGAAACTTAAATGTGACCTTTCATGTAACTTGAGGACAAGTTACACAAACACATTTTAGAATCATCTCTTAGATTAAAATGGATTGAAAACACATAATCAATTAACTTATCTATTAATCTAAGCAACTCATATAAACAAAGATAATTCACATCAAACTTTTTCATGAAATTAGCATAACTTTTGAACTAATACTAAACATGAATCTATTGAAAATTATCTTTGAAATTGGATTAGCATGAACATTACCACATCAAAAACAAGTTTATAAGGTCAAAAACGACTTTGGGTAATGTTCCTAGTCCAATTCCAGCCAAGTACCCCAAAAATATGTTGTCTGGAGGCCAAACTCGTCGAGTTCTTCATGGAACTCGTCAAGTTCATGCTCTAATACATGAACTCGTCGCGTTTTATTCTAGAACTCATCGAGTTTTAGGCCCTAACAGATTCTTGGCTTCGAAAAATCTATTTGCATCAAGTATAAGAGAAAGCAAGCCTAGGCTCTGATACCACTGTTGGGTTTTGAGCATTCTAACACTCCTAAGTGTACATGCAACCCAAAATACCTTGGATCTATGTTTTCTTTAATATACATGCAAATATGAACTTTCCAAGGTATTCATCCTAACTAGCATAATAACATTGATTCATATGAATATATCAAGTTAGAATTACATACCTCTTTGATGTAGAGTGTCTTCATGAAGCTTGAGTGCCTAGTGCCCCAAGTGTGACACCTCAAATGGTTCACACAACACCAAATACACTTGGAATAACTTGAGAGAATACACACTTCATGAAATCGGCTAGCCCTTAATTCTCACACATAGTGGCCGATTTTCTCCAAGAATAAGATCATTATATAGTTAGGGTTACACCATGTAAACCCTAATTGTCATGGCCTTTCATTTCCATGATCCATGGGTACAAATACACCATGGAGCATCCATGGAGCATCTTATGGGTTTTAGCCCAACTTGACAATCCATGGAGCATTAGCCTACTATATAAGTATGGATGATTACACAATCAACCCATATATTTAATTAGTCTTCTTTTGATCACTTAATTAATACGAGATTAATTCTTGATCAATACTAATTAAATAATCTTATAAATATATTAGAACTTATAATATATTAACAAAGCTTAAGTGTTATTTCTCTCATTATAGTCTATCCAAATGCATGATGCCATGCAACCCAAATGGACTATGCCGGGTCGGGTCAAGTCTTACCAATTACAGTTATGGACTTAGACATTAATCCAACATATAATTCAACAAGTAGTAGAGCAAACATATGAGTCGAAGTTTATCTATTCCTTCTTAGATTAGAAGCTGATATCTGGGCCCCTCGATGATTTTGTTTTGACCTATGTACCGGGCCCGGTCAGAACTAAGTTGATGTGTTCAATTAAGTTCTTTGTCAAACAAATCGAAAATCGGGAAACAAATTGCTGGACAATAAGAAAGACATTGTTCCATGTATATGTCCGGTTGATATCTAGAAGAGAGGATTATATGATCACTTATCTTAAACGGCGTATCATCATCTTCTTACTTCCGAGAGACCTTGAAAGAGCTACGATTGACGATCGGTTCCTGAAGCCATACTTGCAGATATAGTTATTGGACTTATCCAAGTGGGAGGCTGTTGGATAAGGTGTCTAAGTCCATAACTATTTCTGGTATTTACTTGACCCAACCCGGCATGGTCCATTTGGGTTACATGGCACCATGCATTGGATAAACTAAATGAGAGAAATAACACTTATGATTTTTTAATATATTATAAGTTCTAATATGTTAATAATATTATTTAATTAGTTTGATCAAGAATTAATCTAGAATTAATTAAGTGATCAAAAAGATAACTAATTAAATATATGGGTTGATTATGTAAATCATCCATAACTTATATAGTGGGCTAAGAGGCTCCATGGATTATCAAGTTGGGTTCCAACCATAGGATGCTCCATGGATTTAATCCATGGATCATGGAAATGAAGAGTCGTGTTACATTAGGGTTTACCTAATGCAAAACTGTAACACCCCAAAACCATGAACGGCGAAAACGTTCTGGGGCGGAGGACATCATGTACAGTATCACAACAATGAATAGTAGTAAACAAGCAACAACATCATCCATTGCATTAATAATATAATTTCATACAAGTGTGTTCTTTCAAGTTTTATAGACACCAAAAATACATATCAAAATAAAAGACGAGTCTCGAACGAACTCCATCTTCTCAAAAGCCTGGCACCTATACCTATCTACTAGTGACCTGAGAATACAAGCTATTTTGAAAGCGAGTATCAGCTTAAAGCTGGTGAGATCATAAGTATATTAGTGTCTGTGTTTGTATGAAAGCATTTATAAAATGTTTGTAAGATGTTTCATAAGATGTTTTGTAAGATGTTTTGTACTCTCCTAGAAACCCTATGTTTTCTACTAATTGTAGCCTTCTACCAAGGCATCTAGTGTATGTGTGTGTCTCTTGTAAGAGTGTGTATTTTCCCAAGTCCGACTATCATTAACCAAAAATATAGTTTTTACATTACCGTGCATCGTGTGAATATTCACGAAGTGAATGTAATGGGAAAATATCATTGTGCTGTACTATTCGTAATAAGTGACTACTGTTGTACTAACTACCTTAAACCAATTGATATTTAAAGTAACATGTGATCGACCTGTATCTTGCTACCGACTCTAGTAAAACGACGATGTAAGACGCCATAAGAAATGACATTTGGCACCCGTAGACTTGTAAGTCCCACTGCAGCGAGCAGCAAGGTGTAGGATAGTCAATCCAGTATAGATCTATACGCAAACTCATACGCTCCCCAATTAAGGAGATTCTGGATACAAAGACGGTCATGGCAGGTAGTTCTATGCCCCGTTTAACGGTTCACATAACTACATGAATGTATATGTAATGAATGTGCTAGCTGTATTGGGTGTTCTTTCTCTGTCTAGCCTGTATGTACTGTAATGTTCTACGTGTGCTAGGTGTAATGTGTGTTCTCTCTCTATCTAGCATGTATAGTAATGTACTGTAATGTTCTGCGTGTGCTAGTTGTAATGTGTGTTCTCTCTCTATCTAGCATGTATAGTAATGTACTGTAATATTCTACCTATATTGACTCATGAATGAACTGAATCATTGTATGTTTCATTGTTCTAGTAATAGTATTAGTATCTTCCTACACTACCCCTATGGTAGCTTACTAGTAATGTATGATCATGTTTGTAAACCCTTGCTACCCAAAGGTATGGAACTGGTTGAAAGAACTTTTATGTCTATATATGTATACATAATATATAACTAATTGATAGACGACCTTCGGACGGATAATCGATGCCCTACAGCCACATCCCAACGAGGAAAAGGAGATAAAGCGAGCTAGCCTTCGTAAGCCCTTTAAACATTACTTATATAACTATACATACATAGGCATGTATTTGAGAATAAGTATAAAAGAGTTTAAGTAAAAGTATTTGACAAGTATAGTGTTTGTAAAACAGTTTAGTAAACAGTTTGAACAGTAAGAAAACTATTGGTTTGGTAGTTATTTATCACATGTGGTTGATATAATAACTATAAGTATTCAAATTGTATTCCCCCCCCCCCATAAAAGCATTTAAAAACATTTAAACCATTGATTAAGGGGTATGAACTCACCTGTAGTGAGTGGTATGGATGAACTGATGAAACAAGATTGCTAGGTGTCAAGTGAAGTCTTGAACACACACAAGGATCCTAGTTGTCATATAATATCACATATATGTATCCAATTAGTCTCTAAACAACTAATAAACAAAGTTAAGACACCCTAGGACATGCTAAAAACTTTATATAAGTGTTATAAGTCCCAAAGATTGCATCTAAGTGTTGTAGGACAAAGCTATTGGATTTAGCGTTCAAGGAAAACTCCATCATGGAGTTTACGGTTTTATGGTCATCAACAAATGAGTTTACGGTCGTAAACTCTTGATTTTACGGCCGTAATCTCCTCCTCTTTTCACCATTTGATGATTTGAAGCCTTAAAATTCCCTAGAAGCTTTTCGACTTGAAGTATGTATCTATGGAAGGGATTAGGACACCATTTCACTCCTAATTGGAGTTTACGGTTCCTAAACCATTTTCCTTTGAGTTTACTACTGTAAACTCATATGGATTATGGTATTTTGGGGTTTTCAAGTCGTTTGCTCAACAAGGAAAGGATTTAGACATTTTTCTAAGGCTTGTGAAGGACTAGAGCACACTTTGGCACCTTTATTTGGGGTTTACGGTTCAAGAACTTCTTGAACCGTAAACACCTTGTTCTTGGTGTTCTTGGGACAGTTTCTTGATGTTAAGAAGTGTAACAAGCTCTATGATACCCTAGGATAGAAGTACTTACAATATAGAAACTTGAAATGAGCTAAAAGTCCAAGAACACTAGTGTGTGTTCTTGGTGAAAATGGAAGAATCAACCTTTTGGAATGATTTCATTGTTAGAAGTGTGTTAAAACACTAGATTAAGGCATATAATCACTTAAGAAGGCTAGAACACTTACTAGATTGAAGATCTTGAAAAACGTTTGGATGATACTTGAGAGAGAAATGGATTTGGATCTTGAGATTTGGAAAAAGTGTAAATGATGACTGATTGTCATATATATACTCCCAAATTTAGGGTTTTTGGCTGTAAATATTTTATTCAGGCAGTAAACTCTAATTTCTTGGAGTTTTGGAATAATAGTGTTGCACAATAAACCCTAGTGCATCCTCTGTCCTGATATCTCTTAAAGTGTAAATTCTGAAATACTCAAACTTATTCTAAAAAGTCTGAAAATTAACAGCAACTGTTCTGACTTCTATTGACTTGATATGTTTGTATAGAATAGAAATTTCGGGTTGTCAGATCATCCCCTCCTTAGAAGGAATTTCGTCTCGAAATTAGAGTTCAAGCAAATAAGTAGTTACAAATAACTAAGTAAAAAGACGAGGGTATTTCAGTTTCATCTGATCCTCACGCTCCCAAGTGAATTCCGATCCTCACTTGGTTTTCCAGCGAACCTTCACTATCGAGATACGAATTCATTTTGTTTGCTTGACCTCTCGGCCCATGATCTCTACTGGTTCTTCCACAAAGTTGAGGCTCTCGTTGATCTCGACCTCGTCGAGTGGGATAACAAGAGTCTCGTCGGACTGACACTTTTTCAAATTCGATACGTGGAAGGTAGAATGTACGTTACTGAGTTCGCGCGGTAAGTTAAGTTTGTAAGCTACAGGGCCGATTCTTGCGAGAATCTCGAAAGGCCCGATGTACCTTGGGTTTAGCTTTCCACGCTTTCCGAAGCGTATCAAGCCCTTCCAGGGTAAGACCTTCAATAGAACACGGTCACCCACCTGGAATTCTAACGGTTTCCTACGTTTATCAGCGTAGCTTTTCTGTCGGTCTCTGGAGGCTTTCAATCGTTCACGGATCTGAACGATCTTCTCCGTTGTTTCCCATATGGAGCAGCCTTTATGCTCGTGTGATAACTGTTGTTTTAGGGAAAATCGACAAGGGGTAAATGAGTATCCCATGCTTTCCCAAAGTCGATCACACAGGCTCGCAACATATCTTCCAAGGTTTGGATAGTTCTCTCACTTTTCCCGTCGGTCTGTGGATGGTAGGTTGTACTCATGTCCAGCCTAGTTCCTAAGGAACTTTGTAACGACTGCCAGAACCTCGAAGTGAATCTACTATCTATGTCTGAGATAATGGATAAGGGAACACCATGCAGTCGTACAATCTCCCTAATGTAAGTTCTTGTAAGTTTCTCCATCTTGTCTGTTTCTTTGATCGGCAGGAAGTGTGCAGACTTGGTCAGTCTATCGACGATGACCCATATGGTATCAAGTCCACCCGTTATCTTGGGCAACATGGTTATGAAATCCATAGTTATCCGCTCCCACTTCCATTCGGGTATCTCGGGCTGTTGTAGTAGACCGGAGGGTTTCTGGTATTCGACCTTGACCTTTGCACAAGTAAGGCATTTACTCACGAAGGTAGCAATCTCTGCTTTCATGTTAGGCCACCAGTATAACTTTTTAAGATCCAGATGCATCTTATCTGATTTCGGGTGCACGGAATAACGAGTATTGTGCGCCTTGTTCATGACCAAGTCTCTGAAACCACCGAGTTTCGGGGTCCATATCCGGTCCATGAAATAATAAGCTCTGCCACCCTTAACCTCCAAGTTCTTATCCATCCCTCTCAGGGATTCACCCGCCACATTTTCAGACTTCAAAGCATCGAGCTGAGCCACCTTAATTTGTGTGGACAAGTGTGAATGGATAGTCATAGTCAATGATTTGACTCTACGACCAGAATATTCTTTCCGACTTAGGGCGTCAGCTACTACATTGGATTTACCCGGATTATAACGAATTTCACATTTGTAATCACTGAGTAGCTCGACCCACCGTCGTTGTCTCATGTTGAGCTCCTTCTGGTCGAATATGTGTTTGAGGCTTTTATGGTCTGTGAAGATAGTGCTTTTCGTACCGTACAGGTAATGTCTCCAGATCTTTAGAGCAAACACAACTGCTCCCAGCTCAGGATCGTGGGTCGTGTAATTGACCTCATGTGTCCTCAGCTGTCTCGAGGCATAGGCGATGACCTTACCTCGCTGCACCATAACACATCCGAGTCCTTGATTCGATGCATCGCAATAGACAACGACGTCTTCTATTCCTTCAGGGAGGGATAGTATTGGTGCGGTGCACAAGGCTCGTTTGAGCGTTTGAAATGCTCTTTCCTGCTTCTCTTCCCAGTCAAAGGCCACGCCCTTTTGGGTCAGTGTTGTAAGAGGTTTTGCAATGCGGGAGAAGTTCTGAATGAACCTGTAATAATAGCCAGCGAGGCCTAGAAATTGATGAATTTCCGTAGGCGTCTTCGGTGCTGACCATTTCTCAATGGCTTTGATTTTGGAAGGTTCCACGTGTATTCCCTCTTCACTAACCACGTGCCCTAACAATTCGACTCGTCGGATCCAAAATTCGCATTTCGAGAACATCGCGTAGAGTTTCTCCGAACGTAATGTCTCTAGGACTTGACGCAGATGTTGACTATACTCCTCCTTACTAAGAGAGTAGATAAGTATGTCATCGATGAAGACGATGACGAACTAATCCAAGTACGGACGACACACCCTATTCATTAAGTCCATGAATACGGCAGGCACGTTTGTCAATCAAAACGGCATCACTATGAATTCGTAGTGCCCATAACGAGTCCGAAAGGCTGTCTTTGGAACATCCTCCCCTAACACTCGTAGTTGGTGATATCCGGATCTCAAGTCGATTTTTGAAAAGAATTTCGCCCCTTGAAGTTGGTCAAATAAATTGTCGATACGAGGCAACAGATAACGATTTTTTACGGTCAGTTTGTTGAGCTCCCTGTAGTCGATGCAAATACGAAACGATCCGTCTTTCTTCTTGACGAACAAGACTGGAGCTCCCCAGGGTGAGAATCTTGGTTTATAAAGCCCTTGCTGAGCAGTTCGTTAAGTTGACTGGACAGTTCTTGCATCTCTGCAGGTGCTAGACGATAGGGCGATTTGGCTACTGGGGTAGCCCCTGGAACTAAGTCGATTCGGAACTCAACTTGACGTTACGGAGGTAATCCTGGGAGTTCTTCTGGAAAGATGTCGGGAAAGTTACGTACTACTGGAATGTTCTGAATATCTTTCATTTCTTGGCTCACATCAACCACATGAGCAAGGAATGCACGAAATTGCTTTCGCAAGAATTTCTGAGCTTGAATGCTCGAAATGATACGAAGGTTCGTGTTGGGTTTGTCGCCATAAACTACTAAGGTTTCGCCAGATAGAAAATTAAGGCGAATAGCCTTTTCGTAACACATGATGTCGGCACGGTGAAGACTCAACCAATCCATGCCGATAATGACGTCGAAACTTTTAATTGAGACTGGCATGAGATCGATCGAAAATGAATGGTTATCTAAAGTAAGGGTACGCCCTATGAATATGCTGCTAGTGCTCTCTGTCTTTCCATTAGCCATTTCTACAATGAATGGTTCATTAAGTGCTCGTGATTTTTTCCTAAGTAAATGAGCAAATTTTTGGGTCACAAAACTCCTCTCCGCTCCACTATCAAATAGAATGCATGCATAAGAGTTATCGAGGAGGAACGTACCAGTGGCCACTGTGGGGTCGGCAACCGCTTCCTCATGGCCTATGGCCAGAACTCTTGCCGCTCCACCGGCAAACCCTGCCTTCGGGCAGTTTCGTTTGAAGTGGCCTACCTCTCCACATCCGTAGCAAGTTTGGCCCACTCCAGCACCGGGGGCTTGGTTGATTGGATTCGCCGGAGCTTTACAGAAACGGGCAATATGCCCCTTCCCGTTGCAGTTCAGACACTGAATCTCCCGGCAGGCGCCGACGTGATGGAAGTTGCATTTGGGCAAACTTCCAGCATACTGCTTTACCGGAGCAGCAACGGTAGGTGCTATCGCAACATGTACTGCCACAACCTCCTTCTTTTTGGCAGCCTTAGCCTTCTTCTTGTCATCCCAAAACTTCTGCTTGGAATCAACGGTTCTTGCGGGTTCTGAGATGGCCAGGGTAGTTGTTGCGGTCGGCGTACGAACCCCATGGTCTATGAGCCGTTGTGCCAATCGTTTGGCACTATCAAATGTAGTGGGGTGTGATGCCAATACATTTCCTTGGTATGGTGGCACCAGCCCCCATATGTATCTCTCGATTTTCTTTCCCTCTGTATGAACCATGTTGGGACAGAGGGCCACCAGTTCACAGAACCTGGCAGTGTAGGCGACTACGTTGGAGCCCTTCATGGTTAGGCTCCACAGTTCTTCCTCTAGCTTCTGGATCTCGCCCCTTGGGCAGTACTCCTCAATCATGAGGTATTTCAAAGTTTCTCATCCCATAGAATTTTCCACTATGAGAGATAATGATTAAACATGGCTATTCCACCATGTTAGGGCTTTTGTTTCAAAGGTGCAAGCAGCAAACTTGACCTTGCTCTCCTCCGAACAAGAACAGATTTCGAAAACCGATTCGGTTTTCTTGAACCATTGCAAGAGGGCAATGACTCCGCCAGTCCCCTTGAAGGACAATGGCTTGCAGTTGGTGAAGTCCTTGTAGGAGCACTCTTTCAAGCACACAGGGATTTCACCATGAGTAGATAGGACAGGGGTTCCTCCTATAGTGGAACCAGATGAATGATATTGAGCCATGGCTGTAGCCACAGTTGCAGCTACAACAACATATAAGGTTGTTGTGTCGAACTGAGGAGTAGGTGGTTGAGGAGGTGGTGTCGGTGTTTCATTATTAAGGTTTCTCCTCGGATAATAACTCCCATAAGATTAGGTACCTGTCAATATTACTGGAATTACATATGTAACAAGTTTGGGAAAAACGGCCAATAGAAGGAGGCCTTACATCAACAAAAATGGGAAAATTTTAACAGAATTACAACCTAACTAAGACCTAACAGGCCTATGATTTACAAAGATAGGGAATTAGACCAGAGTTTTACATAACTAGGTTATATCCAAAAGAGAGAAGTTAATGAGAATCTATCGGCGACGAGAACTACCAAAGTAAGTTCTTGATCCCAACAGGAGACGTTTTATGTCCCTCGTACGCCTATCAGCTCTTGCTTGCTAAGCTCGAAGTTCTCTGACCTCAACTCGGGTTTCAGTGAGTTCCCTCCGAAGAGCTACATTATTAACTAGAGCCCTTTCGTGAGCAGACTCTAGCCGGCGAATGTGGAAAGTGTTAACGCCAGAATTGGCGTCAATATACATGACTCGGTTGATAGCTGCTCGACCCTGCTCGGTGTTCCGAGCAATCCTACGAGCTATGATTGGTAGGAATCTGTTAGCAGAACCTCCCTCAGTGAGGTTGTCGAAACTTTTGTCTCCATTATAGGGAATGGGTTGACCTTGTTCATGGCTCCATCTATTCAAGTTTTTCCCACAGAGGTGTGGGTCCTTTGAAACGTTGGACGAGGGTTTGGGTTTTGATCTGCTGGAGGTAGGTTGTTGACTTCTGGCTCTGAGTCAGAACCATCAGAAAAGCCTTCAACTTCATGATCATCCAAAGGAATTGGGTGATCATCTTCTGGTTCTTCTTCCAGCCATCCTACATTGTCGTGTTTGGGATAGTACGGGTCTCCGGGAAAGTGGAATCCAACCATTAAATCTACGCGAGAAGAGAGGTATAAGAATCTATCACATAAGTAACTTATAGTAATGCAAAATACCCCTATGGTATTTTAAGTTTAGGTTCTATTGTTCTCATTGTGGTATTGTGGGTAAGTTTTTAGACTTGTTGCAACCTCGCAACCACACTTAGGCACATGCTAGTCAACCCTCGGATAATATAGTTGATCATGCTATATCTTCCCAGTTTTGACTATATGTCTCTAAGTCTACTTTTGCTGCCTAACAATCATAATACTTTTGTACTGTCTTAGTGACACTGATTTTAGTATGAATACAGGCACGTATACTTAATTAAATATTTTACTATTTAAAGTATAAACTCTTGGCCAGAGTATTTTAATCCCATTGTATTTATTGTTAGTATATCTTTTATGGGTTGATATACTCAATTCATTATAAACAATGCTTTGATACCAATCTGTCACACCCCAAAACCATGAACGGCGGAAACGTTCTGGGGCGGATGACGTCATATACAGTATCACAACAATGAATAGTAGTAAACAAGCAACAACATCATCCATTGAATTAATAATATAATTTCATACAAGTGTGTTCTGTGAAGTTTTATAGACACTAAAAATTACATATCAAAATAAAAGACGAGTCTTGAACGAACTCCATCTTCTCAAAAGCCTGGCACCTATACCTATCTACTAGTGACCTGAGAATACAAGCTATTTTGAAAGCGAGTATCAGCTTAAAGCTGGTGAGATCATAAGTATATTAGTGTCTGTGTTTGTATGAAAGCATTTATAAAATGTTTGTAAGATGTTTCGTAAGATGTTTAGTAAGATCTTTTGTACTCTCCTAGAAACACTATGTTTCCTACTAATTATAGCCTTCTACCAAGGCATTTAGTGTCTGTGTGTGTGTCTCTTGTAAGAGTGTGTATTTTCCCAAGTCCGACTATCATTAACCAAAAATATAGTTTTTACATTACCGTGCATCGTGTGAATATTCACGAAGTGAATGTAATGGGAAAATATCATTGTGCTGTACTATTCGTAATAAGTGACTACTGTTGTACTAACTACCTTAAACCAATTGATATTTAAAGTAACATGTGATCGACCTGTATCCTGCTACCGACTCTAGTAAAACGACGATGTAAGACGCCGTAAGAAATGACATTTGGCACCCGTAGACTTGCAAGTCCCACTGTAGCGAGCAGCAAGGTGTAGGATAGTCAATCCAGTATAGATCTATACGCAAACTCATACGCTCCCCAATTAAGGAGATTCTGGATACAAAAATGGTCATGGCAGGTAGTGCCATGCTCCGTTTAACGGTTCACATAACTACATGAATGTATATGTAATGAATGTACTAGCTGTAATGTGTGTTCATTCTCTGTCTATCCTGTATGTACTGTAATGTTCTGCATGTGCTAGGTGTAATGTGTGTTTTCTCTCTATCTAGCATGTATGGTAATGTACTGTAATGTTCTGCGTGTGCTAGCTGTAATGTGTGTTCTCTCTCTATCTAGCATGTATAGTAATGTACTGTAATATTCTACCCGTATTGACTCATGAATGAACTGACCCATTGTATGTTTCGTTGTTCTAGTAATAGTATTAGTACCTTCCTACACTACCCCTATGGTAGCTTACTAGTAATGTATGATCATGTTTGTAAACCTTTGCTACCCAAAGGTATGGAACTGGTTGAAAGAACTTTTATGTCTATATATGTATACATAATATATAACTAATAGATAGACGACCTTCGGACGGATAACCGATGCCCTACAGCCACATCCCAACGAGGAAAAGGAGATAAAGCGAGCTAGCCTTCCTAAGCCCTTTAAACATTACTTATATAACTATACATACATAGACATGCATTTGACAATAAGTATAAAAGATTTTAAGTAAAAGTATTTGACAAGTATAAGAGTTTGTAAAACAGTTTGAAGTAAAACAGTTTAGTAAACAGTTTGAACAGTAAGAAAACTATTGGTTTGGTAGTTATTAATCACATGTGATTGATATAATAACTCTAAGTATTCAACTTGTATTCCCCCCCCCCCCCCCATAAAAGCATTTAAAAACATTTAAACCATTGATTAAGGGGTATGAACTCACCTGTAGTGAGTGGTATGGATGAACTGATGAAACATGATTGCTAGGTGTCAAGTGAAGTCTTGAACACATACAAGGATCCTAGTTGTCATATAATATCACATATATGTATCCAATTAGTCTCTAAACAACTAATAAACAAAGTTAAGACACCCTAGGACATGCTAAAAACTTTATATAAGTGTTATAAGTCCCAAAGATTGCATCTAAGTGTTGTAGGACAAAGCTATTGGATTTAGCGTTCAAGGAAAACTCCATCATGGAGTTTACGGTTTTATGGTCATCAACAAATGAGTTTACGGTCGTAAACTCTTGATTTTACGGCCGTAATCTCCTCCTCTTTTCACCATTTGATGATTTGAAGCCTTAAAAGTCCCTAGAAGCTTTTCGACTTGAAGTATGTATCTATGGAAGGGATTAGGACACCATTTCACTCCTAATTGGAGTTTACGGTTCCTAAACCATTTTCCTTTGAGTTTACTACTGTAAACTCATATGGATTATGGTATTTTGGGGTTTTCAAGTCGTTTGCTCAACAAGGAAAGGATTTAGACATTTTTCTAAGGCTTGTGAAGGACTAGAGCACACTTTGGCACCTTTATTTGGGGTTTACGGTTCAAGAACTTCTTGAACCGTAAACACCTTGTTCTTGGTGTTCTTGGGACAGATTCTTGATGTTAAGAAGTGTAACAAGCTCTATGATACCCTAGGATAGAAGTACTTACAATATAGAAACTTGAAATGAGCTAAAAGTCCAAGAACACTAGTGTGTGTTCTTGGTGAAAATGGAAGAATCAACCTTTTGGAATGATTTCATTGTTAGAAGTGTGTTAAAACACTAGATTAAGGCATATAATCACTTAAGAAGGCTAGAACACTTACTAGATTGAAGATCTTGAAAAACGTTTGGATGATACTTGAGAGAGAAATGGATTTGGATCTTGAGATTTGGAAAAAGTGTAAATGATGACTGATTGTCATATATATATATATATACTCCCAAATTTAGGGTTTTTGGCTGTAAATATTTTATTCAGGCAGTAAACTCTAATTTCTTGGAGTTTTGGAATAATAGTGTTGCACAATAAACCCTAGTGCATCCTCTGTCCTGATATCTCTTAAAGTGTAAATCCTGAAATACTCAAACTTATTCTAAAAAGTCTGAAAATTAACAGCAACTGTCCTGACTTCTATTGACTTGATATGTTTGTACAGAATAGAAATTTCGGGTTGTGACAAACACACTATATAAATCTCATGTTTCTCCCAAAATCAGCTAGACATACTTACTTGAGGGCTAGAGCCGATTTTTTTGAGTGTTACACTTTCTCTCCAAGTTAACTCCATAGCATTTGGTGTTGTGTGAAGCATTTGAGGCATCACACTTGGGGTGCTAGGCTTACAAGGTTTCAAGGAATCAAAATCAACAACTAGGTATGTTATTCTATCTTTCATTTAAGTTAAAATGTTCCCCATGTATGCTAGATAGGATCAAGAACCTTGGAAATCAATTTTGCATGAATCTTAGGCAAACATAGATCCAAGGTTTATTAGGGTTGCATGTACATTTAGGAAGTGTTAGAATGCTCAAAACACATCATAAACATGTGTGAATATATCGAGCCCAAATAAACATGATATTGGGCCACAAAGGCCCAATAGCACGTATAGAAGGTATTTGAGCCCAACTTTTGAATCGCTTATGTTTTATTGAGTTTGAGTTCGTATTCTTGGTATTTATGGTATGTTAAATGTTTATTCGCAATAACGAAACATTTTAACGTTGGATTTATAACGAAGTTTTTATTATATGTATATATATTTTTAAAACTATGCATTATAAACTTGATATTTTTAACCCCAAAAGTTATAATCGTTTATTTGGCCCAAAAACATTTAGATTAACCATTATGGCACCTTTTTCTGTAAAAATAACAGTTATAGTCCCTTTTTACGAAAATTTACATTTTTGGTCCTTAAACCATTTTTATCAACATTTTCCACCCAAACTTTATTTGAATAGTAATTTCAGTCCAAAACTATTGCATTTGTCATTTCCAGCCTTCATTTGCAAAAAGTTACATTTTTGGCCCAACTTCGGTAAGTTTTACAATTTTGACCCTAAAATCAAAAACTTTGCATTTTTAGTCCAAATTTGGTAATAAACTCATTTTTAACCCTTGAAAAAGTTTATTTACATTTTAGACACATAGTTTGTTAAGTTTTCCAATTCATCCCCTCTAATTCTCATTTTTTTCGCAGCTTTGGGCCCAAAACCCATTAGGCCCACTTTTAAGCCCATTAAGCTAAAATTTATGTTTTTGATCATTTGAAAAGTGTTATCATCATAAAAATCAGCTTTTATACAATAAACAACTTATAACCCTCATAAAACCGACTAATTACAATTTATACCCAATCTTTGTTATTTTTGCAAAAATGACACTTGTAAGTTTCTTTTGGTTTTGTTTTTCACTTTTTAAACTTATAGACCCTTAGATCAATGATGTATGTTGTTCATTGTGTTCTTGTTCATGATTATTTCACCCTTTTATTATAGATCTCGAAATATAATACATATTTCATATAATCACGACCAAAAACTAATGAATTCACATATAGCATGCAAACACACATAGATCATCACATAATACTTGTATTCTCCCCCCAAGAACAAGTAAAAATCGAAAACAAGGGGGTATTAACTCACCTTGGGGTTTGATGTGTCGATTTTTGAAGAAGAATGGAATAAGGTGATGTGATTTTCGGTTTTGAATGCTTCCCTGGAAGAAGTTTCAAAACTTTAATGTCCTAGGAGGCATGATCACGAAATAAAGCTTTGTAACGGAGTTTTTTTGGTTTAAGGATGAAAATCAAAGACTTAAAGATAATACCATACATGATGATCTAGATGAAAATCTCTTGAAGATCCACACAAAGTCTCGAAAATATGGAGGAAAAAGAGATGTTCTTGAGAGGATTCTTGAGAGAATATTTAAAAGAAATGAAGGTGGTGGGATGTTGATGTTGGCCGAGAGTCATAAAAGAGAAGGAGGAAAGAGATTTTGGTTATTACATGGAGGTTTAGAGCCTTTATGCTTGGTTAACCTCTAAACATTAGTGAGGTGTCAATTGCCAAATAAATCCTTCATTTCCTCTTTTTTTTAATACATGGGCCGAGAATGGGTTTAAGGAAAAGAGAAGTGAATTAGTTTGGCCCATTCTTGTTCTTGTTTCAGAAACATGAAGCCCATTAAGAAGGTTTTCGGCCCATTGGGCCTTTAAGATAGTTCACGGTCCAATTTTTTGTATAATAGAATGGGTTTATGGTCCATGAAAGCTAATTAATCAATTATGGCCCAATAAGGTGATTTATTTCATTTTAGGCCTATTATGGCCCAAAATGTGGAATCTCATGAAAGTGGGTCCAATTAGAGCCTATTTAAGAGTTCTAAGCCCACAACAGTCAAATTGGAAGCTTATTGGACCATTAGGCCCAATAAGGAAATCCTAGTCCATAATGGACTCAAACCGGGATTTTTAGGGTTTCCAACCTTTTGTTGACTATTTGAGTGTTTGTATAGAGTGTTTGATTAAATTTTGTTGTCATTGAATAAGCATCATAGATGCTTTCAAGTTTTAGTTACAATGTTATCCTTGTTAAATGTTTACAAAGCATTAGAATTCCTAGTTGTGACATATTCGGATTATTGCATGTTATGCTTACTGATTTACATCCTGCTAGTTAGGATGGTGATATGCTATGCTTTAGTGACCCGGTTGGGTCGGTATCCTGGTTATGGATTGTTGCTAGGCTTTGTGATATGTTAGATCGGTTTGATTGTTATATACATGCTAGTGTTATATGATATCTATGTGTACATGATTGTCATGGTTACAGGATAATGCTATGTTAGTGACCGTTTAGGTCTGTATCCCGGTTATTGGGATGTTGTAATGATTAGTGACTTGTTAGATCGATTTGACTGTTATATGATATGTGCTAGCATATGATATTTATGTGCACATGTTAGTTTGATTGGGGGTTGGGTTAAGGCGGTCCTGCTTCGTGTTGTAGGCCAACATACCCGACGAGCGGTCCGGAAAGGCTGTAGGCCCTGCGAGGCGGTCCAAACGTGCCGAAGGCTCGAAGAACAGTCCATATAGACTGAAGGACCTTGAGGCGGTCCAGTCAGGCTAACAACTCAATATGCATGATGTTTTGTATTGGTTATATGATATGGTTATGTTAGTATGGTGTTGGTATTTTGGGGAAACTCACTAAGCTTCGGGCTTAGAGTTGTTGATTTTATTTCAGGTATTTCTGCTGATCGCGGGAATTCGAAGGAATGATCATGCACCTCCTCATATTTTCATGATTGATTATGGGGATACTCTGATGTCTGACCTATTTTGAAAACAAACTGTAATAATTTAATGGTTTTAAAATGTATTAAAAAGTTTAAATTTGGCTTGAATTTTATGGGTGTTACAAGTTGGTATCGGAGCCTTGGTTTGAGTGAATTGGAGGAACATTCGTGTGAATCCAGTCTGAAATCAAGGAAAGGTTTTCAAAATGATTTCTAAAATGGTTTTCAAAATAATTAAAGGAGGATTCAGGGTGTACGATCATCCGGAGCCAGTAAGTAGACCCCAAAATACCATACAGTTATTTTAGTATGTGATATGTTAGAACAACATGCTAGTACTAGGCTAGGGATCTTCAGGAATTGCATGATAGAATTGCCTAATTACATGATTCCTGCTGGCCTAGGGTTTCCTTTAGGTAATATTGACATCATTATTGTAGTTGCTTAGTGTATGCATCACGGTTATACATAATTAAGATCTTATAGCCTGAGAATGTTTTATTTGGCCGTATGTTCTGTTCTTATTGGTTGGGAGCTTAGGGTAGGATTGGATATTCGAAAATCTATGGGGTCCAGCATTATGTATGGCTAGCATACACTAGTGCTACAGGATTAGTGGAAGTTTCATGGATGGGTGGGTTATGTGAGGCCGGGAGGCCAGTCATGTGATATTTAGCATTCCTCTAGGAGTGAGGATTGAGCACTCGCTATGATTATGTACATTGGTAGGGTGTTGTGGTGATACTTGAGACAGATATGGGTAGGTGTGGAAGGTAGTATGGGCCCGTACTACTGAAAGCACATGACCCATACGCATAGCAAGGAAGTCACAACCCCTAGGGATTGGTTTGGAATTGGTTCTTTGTCATTATATGGGTTATCAGAGATCTTCTTGGTGTCTTACCAGAATGGTGGTTACGAGACGTCTAAAGACCGGGTCCAGGTTAGGATCGGGAGCTGCCAGCCAGGATAAGCCAGCATTGTCAAAGGACTGTGTTAGTGAGATCATCCGGGAGGAGGTGATCGAGTTTGTCTGGGGACAGTTATCGGAGATGTGTTGGTCTATTAAGACCGCCATGGTTGAGTATTTCGACGAGCGCTATGCAACCATCGTTGAGATGGCTGTCATAGCAGCTTCAACAGCTGCAACGTCGGCAGGGGGAAGAGCCAGTCAGGCTTTCCAGTATCGGGACTTCGATAGCGCAAAGCCTCAACCTTTGGTAGGGTTTAGGACCCGGTAATAGTCATGAGGTGGCCATATGATATGGAGGGATGCTGCTTCACATGTTCATGTCCAACTGACCAGAAGGTCAGGCACGCTCTGAACCTACTGAGGTTCGAGGCGAAGGACTGGTGGGAACTTGTTATTGGGACGTGTTCTGATGAGCAGAGGGTTGCAGTTATCTGGGATCAGAAAGATGATCTGTACTTGTTATATTTCTGCGGGTTGAGCGGGATAGGCTAGTATATGAGTCCTAGATTTTAGGCTCGGGGATTTGCTCGAGGCCAGAATGAGACTCGCGGGGACTCCAAAAAGGAGTGATGATTATGTTCAACTAGGGTTTTGCAGCTCGAAGTGGAATGGTTAATTGATGGATTGGACTGTTGTTTTGTAGGGCAATAACTGTGCCCCCTCATTTTTCGAGCTCAAAAGAGTGAGCAGGCTTGTGACCCCAGGATCAGGTTGTATTCCAGCTCGGGGTTTGTTGGTTGCAAGGATAGACAACATTATTTCAGCGCCAGTGAGCGCAGGTGGGTCGAGGTGGCATAAGTATGTTGTGAGGTCCGGTTCGCCTTGGATCTCTTGTATCGGGCGGTAAGGATTGATTGTGCGATCTATTGCACTTTTGGGATTGTAGACTATGTCTTGGGAGTAGTTGTATCCCGGTTTATGGCAAAAGTTGTTTGTAGTTCAGCTGTGGATGATCGAGCTGGTGAGTGAGTCTGGGTGCGAGACCTTGAATGATACGAAGTTTAAAGCCAAGAGTGGGAGATTTTTGAAGCACTTTGGGAAGAAGTGTATTATGTGGGAGGTCCGCGGACCGGGTTCCACGAGATGGTTATTCAACATTGTCAAGAAACAATGGTTTTAGTAAGCGTTATTGACTGGCGGAGGAAAGCGCTAAGGGAAGTAGCTCGTTGTTGAGACAGTTGTTAAGAGTATCTATCTTTGGACTTGAAGATTTGGGTGTGGGATCATTCAAGTATTAGGGACTGTCGGTTTCCCTAGGATTCAGGAAGTGTTCAGCTAGTCCTTAGAAGTGTGTGATAACTTGTGATTGGCTGGTAATGGAGCATCAAATGGAAAGAGTTGGTTGCCATCAGATCGATCGTTGGAAAGTGAGAAGGATTGGAAATTCTCCAACTTTCATGTATTGTGAGGACTTAGTCGAATCTAAGTGGGGGAGAATTATCCCGGGGTTTAGAGGCTGGAGCGGTTTGAAAATTGGATAAGTTTCGCATCGTTGTGAAGAAGGAAGACAACCATAGTGACTGATTGGTTTGAGGGTTGTGTGAGTTGGGAGTTTGGTAAAAACTCCCCAGTGTGTGAATTGCGTCTTCTAGATGCTTGATGGCAGAACTTGGGAAATCAGGTTGGGATTCTAGCCATGAATTTAGTTTAGTGGTGTGTTAGGTCGAGCGCGTGTTCGACCAATATGGAAAGTGTTGTAGGTCTGTGGGTGTAGCGGCAAGATTCACTAGATTGTTAGATAGCATGAGCGCGTTGTTAGGATGTGGAAGGGACAATAGTGACCACCAGTTCGGGTGTCGTAGTGAGGATATGGAAATCCTCAGACTGGCGATTAGACCTGATTAAGCCAGTGATAAGACTGTAGAAATGTTACTACATTTATGAGATCAAGGAAGTAATGGGTTGCTTAAGGTTGCTTATGATGTAAGGCTACCATTGGTCATGTAGCAGTCGCTTTTATCCGTGGAGTTGAAAACGACGGGATTCGATACATGGATCCGACCGGTCGGATCAGGAGGTTGTTAGAGTCGCAGTGGCATGATAACTAGTGGCAACTAGTTCCAGGGAAGGATTTCGTTCGAAAGTCGTGTGACGCAACTATATGGGAGTCCTTTAGCTCTGCGACCGGGCCGAAACCCAGAATTTCAGATGAGTGTTACTCGGTTATGACGAATCAGAGGATTTTGGATGAGATGCAAGGATAGGTCCTTGGTTTTCAAGTTATGAGTTAGACCCGAGTTATGTATAAAATTGTGTTCCAATCTAGGGTATTCCATCATGAGGATAACCGGACCCTACGAGTGAGTGGGACTGACGTGTTTGGTATTCTAGCCCGAGGCTGATTGGGCCAGGTATGAGTGTTTGTGCTTACGAGCCGATTATTATATGTATGTGATTTGGGAACGAAAGGAAACGTTTTTTTGTTGATCTAGAAAGTGTTCATCTCCCAGATTACATCTCGTTGCTTATTATATCATTAGGAATTGGTTATCAAGATGGATCTCTCTTGAGGGAGTACCTAATCTCTTGACAAGAAGAGAGTTATAGGTAGCAGTGTGTGATTTGTAGTTATGCTTTTTGGTGAGAACCTCAGGTTATCAGAAGTTGAGTAGCCAGTTAGGAGTTAAGTGCAATGAAATTGACAATGATTCAGAGTGGGCAGTATGTCAAGGAGACCGACCATCTCGAGACTGTAGAGTCAGATTGAGTAAATGTGATTATATTGCAAGGGATTCGTTTATTTTCAGGTTTTAGAACCCTGCGAGGGTTGGTTATGGTTGCCTTGGAAAGGCTGTGGTTAGGTTCGTAAGTTGTGGCTGTGTTGCTCAAGTTGACTGGTTTGTAAGGGATGATAACAAACGATTTCGAGGGCGAAATCAAATTTAAGTGGGGTAGAGTTGTAACATCCCGTTTAGAATAAGGTATTGAAATAATGGACCTGGAACCTGAGAGTCAATTTGTATTTTTATTATATGTTATTATTGTCCAAGATTAATTAATTATTAGTGGGTTGTTAGTTTCGGGAGGCCAAATGACAAGAGTTGAATCTTCAGGGGTTAAAGTGTAATTTTAAGACTTGATTTGTAAGAATTTATTGAAACAAGAACTAAAGAGTAACTTTTGGACCTATGTTGAAAAGGTTTTGAAGGGGGAGGGGCTGTTGGGTAAGTATTGGTCTGGATTTGAAAGAGATTTCAGAAGGCAAGGGCTATATTTTAAATTTCGGATATATTTTGAAAAGATTTATAGAGAGAGGGGCCATTGTTGCTATTATGGGGAGAAGTTTCATCGGGCTCGGGGTATAAAGACCCATCACCTCGGTATACCCTAACCCTAACCATTTGTTCCAGCCGCCACCACCTTATATCCCCCCTTCGTCTTCGGTCACCAACCCTTTCACTTCCGTTTTCCGACCGACTAGACCACCGGCGATGCTTGCTGCGAATGGAGACCATCGACGCTCGGCGGAACCGAGGGCATTGGCTGATGCGGTCGCTTCCCGGTGGGGGTACAACCACCATCTTTCCTTCACTGCAACAACCGTTAGCGAGGATGAGGCTGTCATCGAACAAGCCACCATCGTCGTCGCTCCCTTCCTGCTTGTTCTTTCCGCCAACTACTTTCACATCACTCCCCGACGCTTGATTCACTCCGCCACCGCTGTGGCCGCTAGGAATTGTTGCTACCAACGGGAATCAGCCGCCTGCCATGTCCTTCTTCTCTTTCTCCGTTTCCGTTCCGGTGTAGCGTCGATGCTGCCCGTTTCTTGACCTGCTGCCGTCGCCGCCCACCTGTGGTTGGTGATGGGTTTATTTTTCCAAGCAGAAGTTGGGGTGCATGTGAGCGTGAGTGGGTGTGTGTTGCTGCTTCAAGATCGTGGGTGTGTGTGTTCAGCCGTGTCTCACAAGTTGGTGGGTGTCTCGGGTTGCTGTTGCCGGAGAAAAGCCAAGGAAAAACCACCATGGTCGATGGTCATGGTGGCTGCCGCCTCAAGAACCACCATGGAGGGTGTGTATGTTTCTGTAGGGTGTTAATTTTTGGTGTATGTGTGTTTATTAGTGGTTGTGTGTGTTAAGCAGATGGTGTTGTAAAATGTAACAAGTGGAATAATGAAAGAAAAGTCTAAACTGCCACCGTAGGGTGGTGGTTGCCGTCACCGACCGCCGTGTCGGGTGGCAGTGTGCTTTGATTGCATTTGGACCTTGTTTGGGAAATGTTTGGCCAAAGTGGGCCCAAGAAAAACTCAAATTGACCTAATAAAACCCTAATTGGTACAATAAAGCCCAAAGTGACCTAGAAGCCCAACCAATTAACTAATGGGCTAGTATGGGGTAGAAAACCCTAATTAGGGTTTGGAAAACCCTAATGGCGTAAAACCCTAATTTTGAGAATTAATCGGGACACACACGAGATTATTTAATAACTTGAAATATTAAATAATAAGGGAAAATGACTCTTGAGGGTAATTAACTTTTGCGTTTGTACTCATTTGGTCCCTTTTCTTTTTTTTGTATTCAATATACCATCGAACTTGTTGTTGGTGTTTACCATAGCCCTTTTGACCGGCTTTTGACCTGTGATAGCCGGTCAAAGGGTTATGGTGAACACAGACAACAAGTTCGATGGTATATTGAGTACAAAAAAAAGAAAAGGGACCAAATGAGAACAAACGCAAAAGTTGGTTACCCTCCTGATTCATTTTCCCTTTACTCATTTACAACAAATCCCACATCATTTCCTACTGATATTAATGACTTTTATGAGATTCATTCTTGCTTCTCTTCAAAACATAACCTACGAAAGGACATTATTCATACATGTACAACTTTGTAATGCACTTGAATATTTATTAGGGGAATCTTGACTAAGCAGGCGCATTTCATGACTACATTTACATTTCCAATCAAATGATTTATCGTATCATGGATTCTAGAGAAGTCTACAAACGAGTGGAATCACAAGTGCTATGATTTTTGAGTTTACTTAGCTTTAAGATCGAACTCATGGGATAAGATACAACACCAGTATGTACAATACACCATTTGTATTGTACATACTGGTGTTGTATCTTATCCCATGAGTTCGATCTTAAAGCTAAGTAAACTCAAAAATCATAGCACTTGTGATTCCACTCGTTTGTAGACTTCTCTAGAATCCATGATACGATAAATCATTTGATTGGAAATGTAAATGTAGTCATGAAATGCGTCTGCTTAGTCAAGATTCTCCTAATAAATATTCAAGTGCATTACAAAGTTGTACATGTATGAATAATGTCCTTTCGTAGGTTATGTTTTGAAGAGAAGCAAGAATGAATCTCATAAAAGTCATTAATATCAGTAGGAAATGATGTGAGATTTGTTGTAAATGAGTAAAGGAAAAATGAATCAGGAGGGTAACCAACTGTTGCGTTTGTTCTCATTTGGTCCCTTTTCTTTTTTTTGTACTCAATATACCATCGAACTTGTTGTCTGTGTTCACCATAACCCTTTGACCGGCTATCACAGGTCAAAAGCCGGTCAAAAGGGCTATGGTAAACACCAACAACAAGTTCGATGGTATATTGAATACAAAAAAAAGAAAAGGGACCAAATGAGTACAAACGCAAAAGTTAATTACCCTCAAGAGTCATTTTCCCAAATAATAATCATTGGTAAATTAACCTAAGGCAATAATGGACTTAATGGATTAAGTCCTTAATGGGTTAAGTGAGAAACACTTAACCTTAATCGTCATTTTATGAGAAACCCTAATTTTACTTGGGTTTATTGTTGGGCCTTCTCTTGGGCCTTGATGATTAGATTATTAATGGGCCATCCAAGATCAAGAAAATGGACTAGAATAATTAATGGGTTTTAGGATAAGGCCCATGTGAGAGACTTGGGCCCAATTTGGAAAATTGGGCCTTTGTGATTATGTGATACTAGGCCTTAAGGAAAGACCATTTAGAGGTCTGGGCCCAATTTGGAAAAATTGGGCCACATGTTGGGCTTTGGCCCATTACTTGACTATTGAGCCTTTAGTGTGTGAGTTGGACATTGGGCTTGGAACCCAATTATTAATTGGGTGTTGTTTGATGTTGACAGTATGAGAATCTGTCAACCAGCAGCTGGAGTTTTATCGGCGGGACTTCAGCAGTGCCATGTGAGTTATCCTCACTATATCAACAGGGTCTAAGGCACCAAGGCCGACCCTTTATGGATTGTATTCGGATTATTTCATGTTATGCTTACTAATTTACATCCTGGTAGTTAGGATGGTGATATGCTATGCTTTAGTGACCTGGTTGGGTCGGTATCCTGGTTATGGATTGTTGCTATGCTTTGTGATCTGTTAGATCGGTTTGATCGATATATACATGCTAGTGTTATATGATATCTATGTGTACATGATTCTCCTGGTTATAGAATAATGTTATGTTAGTGACTGGTTAGGTCTGTATCCCGGTTATTGGGATGTTGCAATGATTAGTGACCTGTTAGATCGGTTTGACTGTTATATGATATGTGCTAGCATATGATATTTATGTGCACATGTTAGTTTCATTGGGGGTTGGGTTGAGGCAGTCATGCTTCGTGCTGTAGGCCAACATACCCGGCGAGCGGTCCGAAAAGGTTGTAGGCCCTGCGAGGCGGTCCAAACGTGTCGAAGGCTCGAAGAACAGTCCATATAGACTGAAGCACCGTGAGGCGTCCCAGTCAGGCTGACAACTCATTATGCATGCTGTTTTGTATTGATTATATGATATGGTTATGTTAGTATGGTGTTGGTATTTTAGGGAAACTCACTAAGCTTCAGGCTTAGAGTTGTTGATTTTATTTCAGGTATTTCTGATGATCGCGGGAAGGCGAAGTGGAATGGTTAATTGATGGATTGGACTATCGTTTTGTAGGGCAAGAACTGTGCCCCCTCATTTTTCGAGCTCAAAAGAGTGAGCAGGCTTGTGACCCCAGGATCAGGTTGTATTCCAGCTCGGGGTTTTTTGGTTGCAAGGATAGACAACATTATTTCAGCGCCGGTGAGCGCAGGTGGGTCGAGGTGGCATAAGTATGTTGTGAGGTCTGGTTCGCCTTGGATCTCTTGTATTGGGCGGTAAGGATTGATTGTGCGATCTATTGCACTTTTGGGATTGTAGACTATGACTTGGGAGTAGTTGTATCCCGGTTTATGGCAAAAGTTGTTTGTAGTTCAGCTGTGGATGATCGAGCTGGTGAGTGAGTCTGGATGCGAGACCTTGAATGATACGAAGTTTAAAGCCAAGAGCGGGAGATTTTTGAAGCACTTTGGGAAGAAGGGTATTATGTGGGAGGTCCGCGGACAGGGTTCCACGAGATGGTTATTCAACATTGTCAAGAAACAATGGTTTTAGTAAGCGTTATTGACTTGCGGAGGAAAGCGCTAAGGGAAGTAGCTCGTTGTTGAGACAGTTGTTAAGAGTATCTATCTTTGGACTTCAAGATTTGGGTTTGGGATCATTCAAGTATTAGGGACTGTCGGTTTCCCTAGGATTCAGGAAGTGTTCAGCTAGTCCTTAGAAGTGTGTGATAACTTGTGATTGGCTGGTAATGGAGCATCAAATGGAAAGAGTTGGCTGTAACTGCTGCCTGGAACATGGCAGGATCAAACTGTGGAGGTGGTGGATACGGATTTGTCGGGGGATTGTTGTTCTTTCTGTAGGGTCTTTTCTTCGGAGGCATCTTGTAACGCTCGTGTTTCTAGGCTAGGCATTAATATTGACATAATGGTCTAGGTTAAACTTTGTAACTCATTTAGAAGAAATGAAAAGGAGTTATGTGAATTTTATGTGAATTATGTGTTTTATGCTTAATTATTAGGATTTAATTAATTAAGAATAAAAATAAGCGTCAAAATTAAAGTGTGAGATAAGCCTGATATCTTTACATAAAGTTTTAGTGGTCGAAACAAGGATTTCGGGGATATAAAGAATGCCGAAATCCGAGTTATAACGAAGAAGTTATGACCTGTCGAAGTTTCGCGACAAAAGCGGCACGGTACCGAATGTCGTAAAAAGTGAGTTTTTGATAAACTACTTTTTAGCCTTAGTAATTTAAACTAAAGTTGTAGTATTCGTTAAAACGAGAAGTTCGATAAAAATGAACGCCCAAATCTGACTTCGTATGAGGAAGTTATGATTTTTCGAAGTTCCAGCTTAGCAGTGGACAGCTAAAAACTCGAATTTTAGATCGAGCGGTTTTTAGCCGACACAACCTAAACGAGAATTGAAGGTCTCGTCATTAGTAGCACAACGGTAAAAAGTCTGACGAAAACGGACGTCGGATGAAGAAGTTATGAATTTTTAACAGATTTTCTGTCCCGGTCTGTTAAAAATAATAATATAAAAATTAAAGTCAAAATTAGCCGACGAAGTCTAAACGGAAGTTGTAGAGCGTAGTTTTAGCTACGCATGCATATAAAGAATGTCAAAAACGGAGCTCGTATGCGAAAGTTATGGATTTTAGAAGTTTTTGCACAAAAATCGAGAAAATTCGCATAGTCACGCTTTTGCCACGTGTCCTCGCCTCACATATGCCACGTGGAGAAATCTGCTGAGTCACCGTCGCATGAACAATAATAGCCATGTCATCCTCGCATGCATCCCACGTGATCCGACCCGCGTGTAGGCTTCTGATTTGACCTAGGAGGAGGCCCAATCCGAACCGAGCTTCTGTCCAAACCGAGGCTGCTAACCAATCCGAAGCTCGCAGTTGGTCCGAGCCTCGCACATGGGTCACGAGTCCGCGGTCCAATCAGAAGCTTCCACCGAGTCCCTCGCACATGCGCACCCTCGCCTGCGGACCCCACCACCGAAGCCGACTTTGGACCCTATAAATAGAAGGGGACCTGCGAGGCTTCTCGGGAAGAGTTGAATAATTGCCATTTTTCACCCCTTTCTTCATCTTTTCTTCACCTTAACCTTCCCCGAAGCCCCGGTATCGATTGTAAACCCCGGAATACTCCACGAAGTGCCCGTGAAGACCGGAAAATTTATTTTTTTGGTTTTGAAGTCCGACCTTTCGCAGAGCCCGGTTTCTCAATAAAACTCCCGGTTTTATTAGAAACGATCGTTTTAGCAAAAGAATTGCTGCCCGATTATCATCAAATCAAGTGAGTGTATATTCACTTTCAATTTACACATAGATATGAAGTATTTACCTTAAAATACGTGTTACGTGTAAGTATATTAATTGTTTATTTGAGGTGACTGTTGTGTTGATATTCTATACAAGTTTTAAACTATATATATATATATATATATATATATATATATATATATATATATATATATATATATATATTTATATACAAATATGTTGGGTAGAACATGGGTAGATAGTTGGTGAAATAAAAGTGATGAGAGGTACCGATGTTTAAGATGATCTAGTCATCTAGCAGAGTATAGACAACGGCCACAGACTATTTTAGATAGCATAGTGGAACGTTAATAGACTTGTAATCGGTACGTATGTTTGAACTATATGTTCATTAGGTATTTTTGAACTATGTGTTCATCCATTAGTTCTTTCTTTTGACACTATTACGTGTCGGGGTACGGGAGCGTATGGGAGTACTTTATCAGTATTTTCCCTATACTTTTATTTGGAAGAACTTTGGAGTCTTTGTTCATTTATGAAGTGATTGGACAATCTTCATGAGTTAGTGATATAGATCATGAGTTAAATAGTGGGTGTGTGATGAAAAGTGAGTTGGATAGATGAGATGATCAGTGATATAGATCATGAGTTGAAAGTGAGTGGTGAAATATGGGAAAAGCTTTTACCCAGATGTTGGCGTGAGTGGTGCAATATGAGAAAAGCCCTTACCCAAAGTTGACCCCCGTCATTCAGCAGAGTAGGGATGACAACCATGGACTGTTTTGATGGTCTGTGGAAGACTAGCAGGCTCGTAACCTATAGGTGTTAATGGACTTAAGTGTTCATTCGTTGTACTCTAAAACCCCCGTCATTCAGCAGAGTAGGGATGAAAACCATGGACTGTTTTGATGGTCTGTGGAACACTAGCAGGCTCGTAACCTGTAGGTGTTAATGGACTTAAGTGTTCATTCGCTGTACTCTATTCCCCTCATGAGTGCCTTTAGGGCAAGTAAGGCTAGGGAAAACCCCTTAGCATGTTCAGCAGTTGTATGGAAAATCCATTGACATGTATTGCGGGGAAACCCCGTGGGAAATACTGTCGAAGAATAAGAGCTATGGACTAGCACATAGCGACGATGTGTCTTCGTGCCTATTTGACATAAAATTGTTGAAGGAAAGCAATGTTGTTACCTTGTTGGTTGTTTTATGTTAGGATGTCTTGTTTTGACATAACTTGCTGAAGGAAAGCAATGTTGTCACTCCGATGTTTGTTTTATTTGACATAACTTGCTGAGGAACCCCCAAAGCAATATCGTCACCCCTAGTGATAATCCTTAGGCTAGATCCCTTATGATAGTTGTTTTAGGGACGTAAAGTGAGGATAATGGGAATGGGTAATTAGGGTTATTTTGGTTGATGAAATTAATAAATTTATTGTTGATTGAGAACTTAATAAGTTTATTATTTATTGTGGGTTGAAAACCCTATATGTTCACCAAGCTCCCAAGCCTGACCCACTCAGTTTATTTGTATCACAGGTATCGATACGAAGTTGCTTTACACTGAGAGATTAAAAGACAAGTAGATCACTAGTGTAAATGAATGTAAGTCTTGTTTATGCTTATGTTTTTGTATTGACAATGACATCCCAATGGTTTAAGTGAATAAAATACATTTCTTCAGAAATGATTTGATAACATAGTTATCATGTTTATCTGGGAACAAATTCCGCAACACTTATAATCAAATGATTACTCTGAAATTATTTTTAAAGCATAAATTAAATCGGTATTTTCTGGCCGTGAAATTGGGGATGTCACACATCTTATTCTAAAAATAATCCGGAAGAAGAGGATGGTAAGTCCCCTCGATTTGAATCAAGAGATATGAAACAAGATATATCTCAGCCTGATAGATAAAGTGTTCTCCTAAGCGATAAGCAAAGAAATGTTACTAATATAAGTAAAATATCGCTAGGAAGGGATGAGTAGCAACACTTGGAATGAATCTCTATAATGAATTTGGTTCTAGATAAAATACTTGATATCTAGTTGTTGGGATTACTACTTTAGTAAGGATCACGGCTTCTGTTCCAAACACCAAGGAGTATAGATTTTGGCCAGTGGTTGCCTTTGAAGTGGTCTTATCTGCCCGTAGGATAGGAGGAAGTTCTTCTATGCATTTTACTTTCTTCTCATCTAACCTCTTCTTTAGATTGTTTACTATGATCTTATTGGACGATTCAGCTTGACCATTAGCTTGGGGTGGATAGGAGTTGACATTATCATTTTAATCCCCCAACATGTGAAAAAGTCTCTAGTCCATTTGCTTATGAATTAGGATCCATTATCACATATGATCTCAACATGGATCCCGAACCTAGTCAGGATATTTTGTTTGATAAACGAGACCACTTCCTTGTGTTGTACTTGAACAAAGGCTTCAACCTCTATCCATTTTGAGAATTAGTTTGTCATCACTAGCATGAACACCTTTCCTCAGGGTCCTTTGGTAGCTTGCCAACTATATGTATTCCCCATTTTATCAATGACCAAGGGGAAATGATAGGTAAAGCATTTTTGTAGGTTGTTGTAGGATGTTGTTGTGTCTTTGGCAAGCATTACATTTTTGGGCATGCAAGAGAGAATCCTTTTTCATTGTTGGCCAATAGTATGTTGTCCTTAATGCTTTGGAGCATAAGGATCTACCCCTAGTCTGGTTGTCACAATCTCCTTCATGTATATCATTCACGACTTCTTTAGCTTCATGATCTTCTAAGCATCTAAGGTATGGATCTGTCATGGATTTCTTGTACAGTCTTCCTTGGATCAACACAAATCGTGAGACCCTCATCTTGAATGATTTCTCAATTTTTTCCTCTTTGGGGATTGTGTCATGTTGGAGATATTCCACTATGGGTTGAATCCGAGATTTGGAGTGTTGCGGAGGATCCTAAATGTTGAGATTCTGATGAGTAGGATCCTTATTGGTTGAGGGCCAGGATCCTCGATTATTGCCACATCGGTTGTTTGGCCATGGTGATTGGGATTATTTGGTTTATTAGAATTATCTTCTATCGATGGGATTAATATATAGGTTATAGGGATCCTAACTTCTGGCGGGATATTAAGGGAAGATCCTAGGTTGGCTAGTGTGTTTGCCTCAACATTGCCTTCTCTAGGAACTTGGTTTAGGCTGAAATTTCAAATTCAGAGGCCATATTTTTAAGGATTTTTAGGTATAACGCTAATCTTTCACCTTTCATTGCATAGGATCCATTAAAATGATTAGTTAGTAATAAGGAGTCAACAAATACATGAAGACCATTGATTTGAAGATCCTTGGCCAGCTGTAATCCCATGATCAATGCTTTGTATTCAGCTTCGTTGTTGGTTGCATCGAATTCACAACTAATTGTCTGGGGTGTGATGTCCATTAGATAAGGGATCATATATTCCTCCATTCTAGATATCATATGGACTGAGACATGGATTATAATCATTCTCTCTGTCCATTTGTTGTTTCCTGATTTCCGATTTATGACGACTGACTAATTAAACAAATCAAATCAGTCCTGGCCCGGCCGAGCACTTCCATTTGTCATCGTCAAATCATCGAGGGGCCCACAGATATCGCTTTTATCCCAAAGGTAAAAGGAATGGATAAACTTCGACTCATATGGCTTGTTCTAGTACTTGTTGAATCATACACAAAGGCACGTTTTATAACACCGAATTACTGAATGCGTTTTCGTGCAATCAATGTACAACCAACTCATAGTAACAACTCATATCTCTAGGTTTGAAGAATATAAGATATTATCGTCTCATGATCACTCGTGATAAAATCCATGAAGTGATTCCAATGAGCATGGGTTGAATCCAATACTCAGAACTTATGAGCACTCATGAGTGTTGTAGCACCACCTTGTCCAACATCTTAGACCTCTACAAACCCAACCCATGACAGTCTTGATTCATATCTACTTCCATCATATGACCGATTGTGGATGGTTTGAATAACTTAGTCAATCAGAACAATGACCTAGTTATTCTGGAAGTCAAAACATGCAAAGTGAAACACAATAATAATCGAATCCAATATGGTCTCAGAACTTATGAATATAAATAAAACACCTTTTATTTATCACCATATGATTACACATTATTCATTGTATACTATTTCAGCTATCAACTTTATTCTTGAATTAAAATAATAGTTGTCCCATGCTCCAAGCATGTACACCATGTTTTTCTAAACACTAGTCATGCCACACACCAAGTATGCATACTATGTTTGTCTATGATCTTTACTTTGTGAAATAGATCAATTGAACATAACTCCGATGATTCTCATTTCACATTCCCAAATCTTACTGCAAATGCAAGAATTCCAAATTCATGTCATTTACTGAAATCTGTTAGATTCTAAACTTATATGCATTGATCCTCTTGTAATGATTATGCACAAATTCACAAAGACTTGGCAACAATCATTACAGAGTATTCCAAAGGAGATCAACTCCTTGGAAACATCCTTCTTGCATTAAGTTTCCTAATCATACAGATTGAATACTTTCTAACTTTGAAGCATTTCCATATTCCATTTTGACTATCACTTCTGAACAAGAGTTGCCTCCTTACAGATTATGTCAATATGGTCCTTCCAGAATTAATACTATACTTCCAACTGTCCTTGAGCAACCAATCTTTGGTAAACCTTAGTTTGTCCTCAACAATTGCTTAATCATTTTAGTCATATCAATTTCTATACCTTTTTCCTTTCTTCATGCCCCAAGCATTTGGAAAAACTTAGAAAGAGTGAATATAGCACATGTAATCGATCCTATATCCGAAGCATATGGGACACGATTCATGATGTCTAACATAAAGACTAAACCAATCTTTTGCTATAATATTTCCATTTCTATTTGCCAAGTTCTCATAATTCAGATTATAAAAAGGGATGCCGTAATCATAATCAATTTATAGAACGCAAATAATGAACCCATATATAGAATTTCCTTATGTTGAGCCATCCCAACAAGAAATTCATATATATTCTTAACTAAATACGATTAAGACCTCAATCTAAGCTTTTAGATTTGAGATGAAGTATAATTTCCTCTCCCTTAATTATAGCAAAACAACTTTTTCAACCCCTGCAACCTCACGAATTGAAACTTTTGTTTTCTATAATTAACATTGCTAACTTGCAATACTTATCATAATTATCATGCTCCCACTAACATGATGATTATTAGCATAACACTTATGCTCCCACTAGCTTTGACATGTACCCAGAAATCAACTGAACGTCTAGAAATCAATACTTTATTGACTTTCTTACCAAAGTTCAGATTTATGATACTAGATTGTCTTGATAAGACTTTATCAATATCATACACCTCTCTTAGATAGCTCACATGTGTGTCTAAACAATTATGAAGAGGGATGTCGTAATCATAATGTTTAGACCTTTTGTCATTCCCATAATTGCTATTTACTCAAAATCTACTTAGTGAAAGAGTTTCCTTACCATCATTTTCATGAATCGAAGAGAAACCTTATGACACTTAGATTTAATGGTGTATGTGTTCTTATCCATGTGAATTTTCAAAACCATAGTCACAGGACAAGGATAATGACAAATCCAAATTCATATGGACTGAACTCAATCTAATTTCTTGCCATCTGGCAGCTCAAGGGCCTGCCATCACTTCCAAGTTGTTATGCACCCAATTGAGAACTCTAAGAACTCATATGCAAATCCAACTTTAACTGGAATGGACACAGAATATGTCAACACGATAGGTTATAAACCTCAAGTTTTGTGCTAGTGAAGAAGTTTAGGTTTTATTCTTGATTAGTTCTTGAGACTTTCAAGACTTTTAAGACTCCCACTGTCCTCTTGACATATAAGACTTTCTTGTCAGTTATTCTAATCAAGACAAACACTTCACAAAATTGGCCTAAGTTGGTCTTTGTTTTATCCAATACATCACAACTTACCAATTTCAAATGTACAAGAGTAGAGAACTTTTACTCTTACATTTGACAAGTGTTTTAAACCTTCTTTAAGACATGTCACTCAAGTTACAATCTTGGAGTATGACTCTAAGAATTGTTTTTTGGAACGAAGTATGAATCATCTTCTTGATTTAACCACTTCAACAATTCATAGCTCCTCTTCTTAGCTATAAGAAGGCACTTAGAGGATGAATTGTGATAAGGTCTCTAAATCATTAAGATGATCATAAAACTGATACTAAAGTACTCTCCCATCTTTTCAGATTTGAGAAACTTTTATCCTTCTGCCTAGATTGATTCTTCTTATTCGCTCTGCCATACATTGGAACCTTTTCCAATGTCTCAGAATTACACTTAAGCTTGTAAGTATAACCATATTTAATGAGCTTTAGTAAACTATGATGAATAGTCTTATCAATCTTTTGTGGTGGACTTAATCAGTGCACAAGAATGTGTACTCGATCCCTTAGTCCTTTACTTGAATCACACATCCATGTGAACAAGTAATTAGTCTGAATTTTACAATACTTGAAAGTTCTCATTCATCATGCTATACACCTTGCATGATTTCAAGTCCCGGTCCAATTGAAACTTGGGTGATGAGAATCTTTCCTTATTTGGTAAATTTAGACATTACCACAAATGAAAGAATCAATTTCATATTTCCACTCTTGCTATTAATGGAAGCATATAAGCAACAATTTCTCCTCAAATGCCATTGTAAGGATATTTTAAAATAAATAAAATCATCATTTTTCCTTTTATTTTAAAAACTTTGCGGAAAAACTATCCTTACAATCCATATGAAAACTTGTTGTTATCCATTCCTAAGTAATAGCTCATATCTCCTAAGAAATAGCTCAAGAATCCGATCTTCAAACTATGCGATAGAAATCCATCTATGCGATCAGATTCAACATATTCTTTCTTTAAGTTTCTTTACTTCTCTTTGATTATTAAAACATCAACATGTGACCCAGTCACATCATATATCAAGAATCTAATAATAGAAACTTAGCAGAGTTAGATAGTGGACTTTACCTGAAGTAGAGTCAAACTTATTGACTTTAACACCCTTAGGTAAATTGGCAGCTTCGCAACCAATGCCCCTTCATTTGGCAATATAAACATATGGACCCTTTGTTAATGGTACACAAGACTATCACAGACTTAGCTTTTCTCTTTACCATTTGGTCAACCGAGTTGACTATGGCCGATCCCTTTCCACTGGGAAGAGAGAGCCTTACTAGATATCCAATGTCATCATTGTCAATGTCCATAAAGTTTTAGGAAGTTGATATTAGCAAATAGATAAGATCATTAAGGGACTTGTCATAGTCTGTTTCATAGGTGTTCTAAAAGAACTCACTATGTGACTTAGAAAGTAGTTGAACCACCAACTTTCTCAATACTTTGACACCCAACTCTCCCGGCTTGTCAATATGTGACTACATCTCCAAGATGTGATCACACCTAGACCTTGCCTTTCCAATAGGGCTTGAGTGACCTTGAACTTGTCAAGAACTTGTGGGTTAGGGAGAATAACTGAAGGAGGTAAAAGAAGTATGATTTCCAAAGGACATCATCTTCATTTAGGAAGGCTTGTTTCAAGAGATTTGGGAAGATCATAAATGTCTAAACCAGACATCTTTTGGGAGATATTCAAGATAGTTGATCTTAAGTCCTTAATATGACACCCAATATGAAATATTAAGGCTAGGACCCAACAAACTATTTTATAACTTAGAAGAGGGATGCCGTAATCCAAGCTATAAAATATTTGAAGGTAGGTGAATGAAGATTCACCAATTTCCACCAAGATAAACGAAAAGTATTATTAGGTTTTAATTGGTTTTGAAACTCCTAGATCTTTTGAGATTCATTGAACTGTTCAATGGAATGTTTCAATCTCGAGTGTGCCCTTCAGGTTTTGTGACTGGGATGACGAGGATCACAAAACAAGGTGTGAAGTAACCATGAAAATTACTTGGTACCCTTAAGTGTTCACCCCTCAATCGATGTGCCGGTTAACCACACACGCTCCATCGATACTATGATAAACATTAAGTTACCCTTTGCCTACCTTGTTAAATACGAGTTAGTGTGCCGGTTAACCACACACGCTCCACTAACCGACTTAAACAAAGTGAAAAGTGTAATTTCATGGATTAGCACCTTATTCACATTTTCCTAAGTAACTAAGATTGGGTATTATTAAGAGTTTAGTTACTTAGTATTTATCATTAATACTTTTAATGAAGGTAGAATTATAGTCCTGTCAAACCCGTTCGGCTAACGACCCTCCACCGGTCAAGGAAGCGGTGGGTGAGAGTGGACACCCATTAAACTGCCATTTTATAGGCAGTAACCTTATAGCCCCCTTATAGACCGGCTTCGTGAATGAGGCCTACTAACGGTAAGACTGACTTGCTCTTATACATATATATATATATATATATATATATATATATATATATATATATATATATATATATTATTAAATTATAATATTATAAAGTATAAGGGTTGAATTTTAACTTTTAAAATTCTAAGGGCTAACTTGGAATTAAAGTACTCATAAGAGAAAACTTTAGAAATTCCAAAACTTGAGGGCAAGTTTTGAAACTATTCAAAACTAATTAATTCCATAACTTATGTGTTTAAAGTAGTTTTAATCCAAAAACTCTTCAAGTTCCATAACTTGAGGACAAGTTATGGAAGACTTTAAACTAATAAAAGAATTAACTTTTCTTTATTTTATAACTTATGGAATTTATTAAGGTTACACTTTTTTTATTTATTATTTAATGAAGAGACTCTTGGTCCTCCATAACTTGAGGACAAGTTATGGAGTCATAAAACCATTTAATTAGAACTAGACTCTTCATTTTGTAACCTTTGCCAACTTTTATGAGTTTTATGAAACTTAAATGTGACTTTTCATATAACTTGAGGACAAGTTACAAAAACACATTTTAGAATCAACTCTTAGATTACTTTGGATTGAAAACAACTATTTCACTCAACTTTTCTATTAATCTAAGCAACTCATAAGAACAAGATAATTCAAATCAAAATTTTTCATGTAATTAGTCTAAACCTTAAACTAATACAAAACATGAATCTATTGACAATTATCTTTGAAATTGGATTAGCATGAACATTACCACATCAAAAACAAGTTTATAAGTCCAAAAACATCTTAGGGTAATTTTCTAGTCCAATTCCAACCAAAAAAGTCGAATTTATGTTGTCTGGGGGTCCAACTCGTCGAGTGCACGAACCAACTCGGCGAGTCGGATGCATTTTGCCTTGGACTCGGCGAGTCTGCTGGGCAGACAGCATCAAAACTCGATTTTTCAGCTACTTTTGCAAGTATAACAAGAAAACAAGCCTAGGCTCTGATACCACTGTTGGGTTTTGAGCATTCTAACACTCCTAAGTGTACATGCAACCCTAAATACCTTGGATCTATGTTTTCTCTATTATACATGCAAATATGAACTTCCAAGGTATTATCCTAATCTAGCATACAAAACAATGAATATAACAAGATAGAATACATACCTCTTTCATGTAGAAAGTCTTCACGAAGCTTGAGTGCCAAGTGCCCCAAGTGTGACACCTCAAATGGTTCACACAACACCAAATACACTTGGAATAACTTGAGAGAAATCTACACTTCATGAAATCGGCTAGCCCTTTCTATTACACTCTAGTGGCCGATTTTGGTGAATAATATGATGCTTATATAGTTAGGGTTACACCATGTAAACCCTAATTGACATGGCTTTTCATTTCCATGATCCATGGGTACAAAAAACACCATGGAGCATCCACGAAGCATCATATGGGTTTTAGCCCAACTAGATAATCCATGAAGCATTAGCCCACTATATAAGTATGGATGATTTACACAATCAACCCATATATTTAATTAGTCTTCTTTTGATCACTTAATTAATCCTAGATTAATTCCTGATCAATACTAATTAAATAATCTTATTATTCTTATTATTAATATACTAGAACTTATAATATATTAATAACCATAAGTGTCTTATTTCTCTCATTTAGTCTATCCAAGTGCATGATGCCATGCAACCCAAATGGACCATGCTGGGTCAGGTCAAGTCTTACCAATTATAGTTATGGACTTAGACGTTAATCCAACACTTATAGCCTGAGAATGTTTTATTTGGCCGTATGTTCTATTCTTATTGGTTGGGAGCTTAGGGTAGGATTGGATATTCGAAAAATCTATGGGGTCCAGCATTATGTATGGCTAGCATACACTAGTGCTACAGGATTAGTGGAAGTTTCATGGATGGGTGGGTTGTGTGAGGCCGGGAGGCCAGTCATGTGATATTTAGCATTCCTCTAGGAGTGAGGATTGAGCTCTCGCTATGATTATGTACATTGTTAGGGTGTTGTGGAGATACTTGAGACAGATATGGGTAGGTGTGGAAGGTAGTATGGTCCCGTACTACTGAAAGCACATGACCCATACGCGTAGCAAGGAAGTCACAACCCCTAGGGATTGGTTTGGAATTGGTTCTTTTTCATTATATGGGTTATCAAAGATCTTCTTGGTGTCTTACCAGAATGGTGGTTACAAGACGTCTAAAGACCGGGTCCAGGTTAGGATCGGGAGCTGCCAGCCAGGATAGGCCAGCATTGTCAAAGGACTGTGTTAGTGAGATCATCCGGGAAGAGGTGATCGAGTTTGTCTGGGAACAGTTACCGGAGATGTGTGGGTCTATTAAGACCGCCATGGTTGAGTATTTCGACGAGCTCTATGCATCCATCGTTGAGACGGCTGTCAGAGCAGCTTCAACAGCTGCAACGTCGGCAGGGGGAAGAGCCAGTCGGGCTTTCCAGTATCCGGACTTCGATAGCGCAAAGCCCCGACCTTTGGTAGGGTTTAGGACCCGGTAATAGTCATGAGGTGGCCATATGATATAGAGGGATGTTTCTTCACATGTTCATGTCCAACTGACCAGAAGGTCAGGCACACTCTGAACCTGCTGAGGTTCGAGGCAAAGGACTGGCGGGAACTGGTTACTGGGACGTGTTCTGATGAGCAGAGGGCTACAGTTATCTGGGATCAGAAAGATGATCTGTACTTGTTATATTTCCGGGGGTTGAGCGGGAGAGGCTAGTATATGTGTCCTAGATTTTAGGCTCGGGGGTTTGCTCGAGGCCATAATGAGACTCGCGGGGACTCCAAAAAGGAGTGATGACTATGTTCAACTAGGGTTTTGCAGCTCGAAGTGGAATGTTTAATTGATGGATTGGACTGTCGTTTTGTAGGGCAAGAACTGTGCCCCCTCATTTTTCGAGCTCAAAAGAGTGAGCAGGCTTGTGACCCCAGGATCAGGTTATATTCCAGCTCGGGGTTTGTTGGTTGCAAGGATAGACAACATTATTTCAGCGCAGGTGAGCGCAAGTGGGTTGAGGTGGCATAAGTATGTTGTGAGGTCCGGTTCGCCTTGGATCTCTTGTATTGGACGGTAAGGATTGATTGTGCGATCTATTGCACTTTTGGGATTGTAGACTATGTCTTGGGAGTAATTATATCCCGGTTTATGGCAAAAGTTGTTTGTAGTTCAGCTGTGGATGATCAAGCTAGTGAGTGAGTCAGGGTGCGAGACCTTGAATGATACGAAATTTAAATCCAAGAGCGGGAGATTTTTGAAGCACTTTGGGAAGAAGGGTATTATGTGGGAGGTCCGCGGACAGGGTTCCACGAGATGGTTATTCAACATTATCAGGAAATAGTGGTTTTAGTAAGCGTTATTGACTGGCGGAGGAAAGCGCTAAGGGAAGTAGCTCGTTGTTGAGACAGTTGTTAAGAGTATCTATCTTTGGACTTGAAGATTTGGGTTTGGGATCATTCAAGTATTAGGGACTGTCGGTTTCCCTAGGATTCAGGAAGTGTTCAGCTAGTCCTTAGAAGTGTGTGATAACTTGTGATTGGCTGGTAATGGAGCATCAAATGGAAAGAGTTGGTTGCCATCAGATCGATCATTGGAAAGTGAGAAGGATTGGAAATTACTACAGTCACGGCGGCTGTAACTGCTGCCTGGAACATGGCAGGATCAAACTGTGGAGGTAGTGGATACGGATTTGTCGGGGGATTGTTGTTCTTTCTATTGGGTCTTTTCTTCGGAGGCATCTTGTAACGCTCGTGTTTCTAGGCTAGGCATTAATATTGACATAATGGTCTAGGTTAACCTTTGTAACTCATTTAGAAGAAATGAAAAGGAGTTATGTGAATTTTATGTGAATTATGTGTTTTACGCTTAATTATTAGGATTTAATTAATTAAGAATAAAAATAAGCGTCAAAATTAAAGTGTGAGATAAGCCCGATATCTTTACATAAAGTTGTAGTGGTCGAAACAAGGATTTCGGGGATATAAAGAATGCCGAAATCCGAGTTATAACGAAGAAGTTATGACATGTCGAAGTTTCTCGACAAAAGCGGCACGGTACCGAGTGTCGTAAAAAGTGAGTTTTTGATAAACTACTTTTTAGCCTTAGTAATTTAAACTAAAGTCGTAGTATTCGTTAAAACGAGAAGTTCGATAAAAAAGAACGCCCAAATCTGACTTCGTATGAGGAAGTTATGATTTTTCGAAGTTTCAGCTTAGCAGTAGACAGCTAAAAACTCGAATTTTAGATCGAGCGGTTTTTAGCCGACACAACCTAAATGAGAATTGAAGGTCTCGTCATTAGTAGTACAACGGTAAAAAGTCTGACGAAAACGGACGTCGGATTAAGAAGTTATGAATTTTTAACAGATTTCCTATCCCGGTCTGTTAAAAATAATAATATAAAAATTAAAGTCAAAATTAGCCGACGAAGTCTAGACGGAATTTGTAGAGCGTAGTTTTAGCTACGCGTGCATATAAAGAATGTCAAAAACAGAGCTCGTATACGAAAGTAATTGATTTTAGAAATTTTTGAACAAAAATCGAGAAAATTCGCATAGTCACGCTTTTGCCACGTGTCCTCGCCTCACATATGCCACGTGGAGAAATCTGCTGAGTCACCGTCGCATGAACAATAGCCATGTCATCCTCGCATGCAACCCACGTGATCCGACCCGCGTGTAGGCTTCTGATTCGACCAAGGAGGAGGCCCAATCCGAACCGAGCTTCTGTCCAAACCGAGGCTGCTAACCAATCTGAAGCTCGCAGTTGGTCCGAGCCTCGCACATGGGTCACGAGTCCGCGGTCCAATCAGAAGCTTCCACCGAGTCCCTCGCGCACCTGCGCACCCTCGCCTGTGGACCCCACCACCGAAGCCGACTTTGGACCCTATAAATAGAAGGGGACCTGCGAGGCTTCTCGGGCAAAATTGAATAATTGCCATTTTTCACCCCTTTCTTCATCTTTTCTTCACCTTAACCTTCCCCGAAGCCCTGGTATCGATTGTAAACCCCGGAATACTCCACGAAGTGCCCGTGAAGCCCGGAAAATTTATTTTTTCGGTTTTGAAGTCCGACCTTTCGCAGAGCCCGGTTTCTCAATAAAACTCCCGGTTTTATTAGAAACGATCGTTTTAGCAAAAGAATTGTTGCCCGATTATCATCAAATCAAGTGAGTGTATATTCACTTTCAATTTACACATAGATATGAAGTATTTACCTTAAAATACGTGTTACGTGTAAGTATATTAATTGTTTATTTGAGGTGACTGTTGTGTTGATATTCTATACAAGTTTTAAACTGTATATATATTTTTATCTACAAATATGTTGGGTAGAACATGGGTAGATAGTTGGTGAAATAAAAGTGATGAGAGGTACCAATGTTTAAGATGATCTAGTCATCTAGCAGAGTATAGACAACAGCCACAGACTATTTTAGATAGCATAGTGGAACATTAATAGACTTGTAATCGGTACGTATGTTTGAACTATATGTTCATTAGGTATTTTTGAACTATGTGTTCATCCATTAGTTCTTTCTTTTGACACTATTACGTGTCGGGGTACGGGAGCGTATGTGAGTACTTTATCAGTATTTTCCCTAGACTTTTATTTGGAAGAACTTTGGAGTCTTTCTTCATTTATGAAGTGATTGGACAAGCTTCATGAGTTAGTGATATAGATCATGAGTTAAATAGTGGGTGTGTGATGAAAAGTGAGTTGGATAGATGAGATGATCAGTGATATAGATCATGAGTTGAAAGTGAGTGGTGAAATATGGGAAAAGCTTTTACCCAGATGTTGGCGTGAATGGTGCAATATGAGAAAAGCCCTTACCCAAAGTTGACCCCCGTCATTCAGCAGAGTAGGGATGACAACCATGGATTGTTTTGATGGTCTGTGGAACACTAGCAGGCTCGTAACCTGTAGGTGTTAATGGACTTAAGTGTTCATTCGCTGTACTCTAAAACCCCCGTCATTTAGCAGAGTAGGGATGAAAACCATGGACTGTTTTGATGGTCTGTGGAACACTAGCAGGCTCGTAACCTGTAGGTGTTAATGGACTTAAGTGTTCATTCGTTGTACTCTATTCCCCTCATGAGTGCCTTTAGGGCAAGTAAGGCTGGGGAAAACCCCTTAGCATGTTCAGCAGTTGTATGGAAAATCCATTGACATATATTGCGGGGAAACCCCGTGGGAAATACTGTCGAAGAATAAGAGCTATGGACTAGCACATAGCGACGATGTGTCTTCGTGCCTATTTGACATAAAATTGTTGAAGGAAAGCAATGTTGTTACCTTGTTGGTTGTTTTATGTTAGGATGTCTTGTTTTGACATAACTTGCTGAAGGAAAGCAATGTTGTCACTCCGATGTTTGTTTTATTTGACATAACTTGCTGAGGAACCCCCAAAGCAATATCGTCACCCCTAGTGATAATCCTTAGGCTAGATCCCTTATGATAGTTGTTTTAGGGACGTAAAGTGAGGATAATGGGAATGGGTAATTAGGGTTATTTTGGTTGATGAAATTAATAAATTTATTGTTGATTGAGAACTTAATAAGTTTATTATTTATTGTGGGTTGAAAACCCTATATGTTCACCAAGCTCCCAAGCCTGACCCACTCAGTTTATTTGTATCACAGGTATCGATACGAAGTTGCTTTACACTGAGAGATTAAAAGACAAGTAGATCACTAGTGTAAATGAATGTAAGTCTTGTTTATGCTTATGTTTTTGTATTGACAATGACATCCCAATGGTTTAAGTGAATAAAATACATTTCTTCAGAAATGATTTGATAACATAGTTATCATGTTTATCTGGGAACAAATTCCGCAACACTTATAATCAAATGATTACTCTGAAATTATTTTTAAAGCATAAATTAAACCGGTATTTTCTGGCCGTGAAATTGGGGATGTCACACATCTTATTCTAAAAATAATCCGGAAGAAGAGGATGGTAAGTCCCCTCGATTTGAATCAAGAGATATGAAACAAGATATATCTCAGCCTGATAGATAAAGTGTTCTCCTAAGCGATAAGCAAAGAAATGTTACTAATATAAGTAAAATATCGCTAGGAAGGGATGAGTAGCAACACTTGGAATGAATCTCTATAATGAATTTGGTTCTAGATAAAATACTTGATATCTAGTTGTTGGGATTACTACTTTAGTAAGGATCACGGCTTCTGTTCCAAACACCAAGGAGTATAGATTTTGACCAGTGGTTGCCTTTGAAGTGGTCTTATCTGCCCGTAGGATAGGAGGAAGTTCTTCTATGCATTTTACTTTCTTCTCATCTAACCTCTTCTTTAGATTGTTTACTATGATCTTATTGGACGATTCAGCTTGACCATTAGCTTGGGGTGGATAGGAGTTGACATTATCATTTTAATCCCCCAACATGTGAAAAAGTCTCTAGTCCATTTGCTTATGAATTAGGATCCATTATCACATATGATCTCAACATGGATCCCGAACCTAGTCAGGATATTTTGTTTGATAAACGAGACCACTTCCTTGTGTTGTACTTGAACAAAGGCTTCAACCTCTATCCATTTTGAGAATTAGTTTGTCATCACTAGCATGAACACCTTTCCTCAGGGTCCTTTGGTAGCTTGCCAACTATATGTATTCCCCATTTTATCAATGACCAAGGGGAAATGATAGGTAAAGCATTTTTGTAGGTTGTTGTAGGATGTTGTTGTGTCTTTGGCAAGCATTACATTTTTGGGCATGCAAGAGAGAATCCTTTTTCATTGTTGGCCAATAGTATGTTGTCCTTAATGCTTTGGAGCATAAGGATCTACCCCTAGTCTGGTTGTCACAATCTCCTTCATGTATATCATTCACGACTTCTTTAGCTTCATGATCTTCTAAGCATCTAAGGTATGGATCTGTCATGGATTTCTTGTACAGTCTTCCTTGGATCAACACAAATCGTGAGACCCTCATCTTGAATGATTTCTCAATTTTTTCCTCTTTGGGGATTGTGTCATGTTGGAGATATTCCACTATGGGTTGAATCCGAGATTTGGAGTGTTGCGGAGGATCCTAAATGTTGAGATTCTGATGAGTAGGATCCTTATTGCTTGAGGGCCAGGATCCTCGATTATTTCCACATCGGTTGTTTGGCCATGGTGATTGGGATTATTTGGTTTATTAGAATTATCTTCTATCAATGGGATTAATATATAGGTTATAGGGGTCCTAACTTCTGGTGGGATATTAAGGGAAGATCCTAGGTTGGCTAGTGTGTTTGCCTCAACATTGCCTTCTCTAGGAACTTGGTTTAGGCTGAAATTTCAAATTCAGAGGCCATATTTTTAAGGATTTTTAGGTATAGCGCTAATCTTTCACCTTTCATTGCATAGGATCCATTAAAATGATTAGTTAGTAATAAGGAGTCAACAAATACATGAAGACCATTGATTTGAAGATCCTTGGCCAGCTGTAATCCCATGATCAATGCTTTGTATTCAGCTTCGTTGTTGGTTGCATCGAATTCACAAATAATTGTCTGGGGTATGATGTCCCCCTGTGGCGATTTTAGTATGATCCCTAGTCCTGTTCCTCTAAATTTTGAGGATCCGTCAGTGAAGAGTGTGTATGTTCCCATGCTTTCTTCTTTTTGAAGTTGTTTTCTCTCCAACTCTGTTTCAGGTTGTAGATCATCACTGAAATCAGCCACAAAGTCTTTTGGATTAATGTCTAAGTCCATAACTATATTTGGTATGTACTTGACCCGACCCAGCATGGTCCATTTGGGTTGCACTTCACCGGCACAATTTATATGGATAATCATTTGAGAATAGTATATTAATATATTATAAGTTCTAATATATTAATATGGAATCATATTATTTTAATTACTATTGATCAACAATTAATTAAGTGATCAAAATGAACTAATTAAATATAGACTCTTAGATATATGTGTGTGATGGGCCAAGTTCATTTAGGGTGGGTTAAGCTTTCATGGATAGTCCATGGAGTGTTTAACCGATGGATCATATGAAATGAAAGGTCATGGGTTTAACCCTAGTCTCTACACTATATAAAGATGTCCTTGGTTGGTGAAATTGGCACTAGTGTGGGTACACTAAGAGGGCTAGCCGATTTCACTAAGAGAGAACCAAAGTATCCTTATTCTCAAGGTTATTCCAAGGTGTTTTGGTGATTTGTGATTCCACTTGAGGCTTCCACACTATTGGGGCTAAGCTCTTAAAGATCAAGACTTTAAGCTTCATTAAAAGGTATGTATTCTAACTTGTTATATTACCCAAGTATCAAGGATTGTATGCTAGATAGGGTAATACCTTGGAATATTAATATTTGCATGTATAATAGAGAAAACATAGATCCAAGGACTACTAACCGTTAGTAGGCCTCATTCACGAAACCGGTCTATAAGGGGGTATAAGGTTAATGCCTATAAAATGGCAGTTTAATGGGTGTCCACTCTCACCCACCACTTCCTTGACTGGTGGAGGGTCGTTAGCCGAACGGGTAGGACAAAGACTATAAATTCTCCCTTCATTAAAAGTATTAATGATAAATACTAAGTAACTAAACCTTTTATAAATACCAAATCTGAGTTACATAGGAAAATGTGAATAAGGTGCTAATCCATGAAATTAGACTTTGCACTTTGTTTAAGTCGGTTAGTGGAGCGTGTGTGGTTAACCAGCACACTTAACAAGGTAGGCAAAGGGTAACTTAATGTTTATTATAGTATTGATGGAGCGTGTGTGCTTAACCGGAACATCGATTGAGGGGTAAACACTTAAGGGTACCAAGTAATTTGTATAGTTACTTCACACCTTGTTTTGTGATCCTCGGCATCCCAGTCACAAAACATGAAGGGCACACTCGAGATTAAAACATGCCATTGAAAAGTTTAATGAATCTCAAAAGAACTAGGAGTTTCAAAACCAATTAAAACCTAATAATACATTTCGTTTATCTTGGTGGAAATTGGTGAATCATCATTCACCTACCTTCAAATATTTTATAGCTTTGATTAGGGCATCCCTCTTCCAAGTTATAAAATAGTTTGTTGGGTCCTAGCCTTAATATTTCATATTGGGTGTTATATTAAGGACTTTAAATCAACTATCTTGAATATCTACCAAAAGATGTTTAATTTAGACATCTATGATCTTCCCAAATCTCTTGGAACTTCACCTCCTCCACCTCCTCCAATTATTCTCCTTTACCCACAAGTTCAAGGTCACTCAAGCCCTATTGGCAAGCAAGGTTTATGTGTGGTCGCATCTTCGAGATGAAGTCACATATTGACAAGCCGGGAGAGTTGGGTGTCAAAGTCTTGAGAAAGTTGGTGGTTCAATCATTTTTAATTCAGACCCTTAATGATCTTATCTGTTTGCTTGGTACTGTTGAATCATCAATGATTTGGAAGGCTAGTAAAGCAAATTTGATTAGAAGATCGACTTCCCAAAACTTTATGGACATTGAAAATGGTGACACTGGAAATCCAGAAAAAAGCATTCTCTTCCCAATGGAAAGGGATCGGCCATAGTCAACTCGATTGACCAAATGGTAAAGAGAAAGGCTAAGTCTGAGATTATCCCATGTACCCTTCCCAAAGGATCCATATGGTTCTATTGCCAAAAGGAAAGGTCATTGGTTGTGAAGCTGCCAAATTTACCTGAACTATCATAAGGCTGGTAAAGTCAATAAGTTTGACTCTACTTCAGGTAAAGTCCACTATCAAACTCTATTAAGTTTCTATTCCGAGATTATTATTACATGATGTGACTGGGTCACATGTTGATGTTTTAAGAATCATAGGAAAAATGAAGGAAACTTAAAGAAAGAGTATGTTGAATCTGACCGCGAAGATGGATTTATATCGCTTGATTGAAGATCAAATTCTTGAGCTACTTCTTAGGAGTTATGATAGATTGCTAGGAAACATGTAATAACATAGTTTTCATTTCAAGTTACATTGTAAGGAAAAAGTTTTTCCGCATTTTAAAATAAATAAAAGTTTGTTTTACTTTATTTTTATCTCCTTACAATGACATTCATGAAAACTTGGTGTTTGTATGTTTATAGCAATATTGGAAATATGAATTTGATTCTTTCATTTGTGGTAGTGTCTAAATTTACCAAAAAAGGAAATATTCTCACCACCCAAGTTTCAATTGGACCGAAACTTGGAATCATACAAGGTGTTGAGTGTGATGTGTGAGAATTTTTCAACTTTGGAAAATTAAGACTAGTTCCATGTTCACATGTATATGTGACTCAAGAGAAGGACTAAGAGATCAAGTAAACTTTCTTGTACACTTGTCAAAGTCCACCACAAAAGATGAATAAGACTATTACTCATTATTTACTAAGGTTTAGTAAATATGATTATACTTACAAGCTTAAGTATAATTCTGAAACATTGGAAAATTTTCAATGTATGACAGAATGAATGAGAAGAATGAAATTAGGCAGAAGCATAAAAATTTCTCAAATCTGAAAATATGGGAGAGTACTTTAGTATCATGATATATGATCATCTTAATGATTAATAGACCTTATCACAATTCATCCTCTAAGTGCATTCTGATAGCTAAGAAGAGGAGTTATGAATTGTTGAAGTGGTTAAATCAAGAAGATAATTCATACTTCGTTCCAAAAACAATTCTTAAGAGTCATAATCCAAGATTATAACCTAAATGACATGTCTTAAAGAATGTTTAAAACACTTGTCAAATCTAAGAGTAAAAATTTTCTACTCTTGTACATTTGAAATTGGTAAGTTGTGATGTTTTAGATAAAACAAAGACCAACTAAGGCCAATTGTGTTAAGTGTCTGTCTTGATTAGAATCTACACTATCTCTTGAATATATGACAAGAAAGTCGTATAGGTCAAGGAGACGGTGGGAGTCTAAAAGATCCTGAAAGGGTTTCAAGAAGTAATCAAGAATAAAACATGTATCTCATCACTAGCACACAACTAGAGGTTATAACCTATCGTGTTGACATTTCTGGGCCCATTCCAGTTAAGTCGGGTATACATTTGATTTCTACATGTTCTCAATTGTTTGCATAGCTACTTGGAAGCAATGGCAGGCCCTTGAGCTGCTAGGTGGCAAGAAGTTAATATTGCACAAATTCAATCCATATGAGTTAGGATTTATCACTAACCTAGCCTTGTGATTATGTTTTGACAAATTCATGAAAATGATGGTAAGGAAACCCTTTCACTAAGTAGATTTTAAGTAGATAGCAATTGTGATATTTGCAGTTCTCAAAGTCGTTAGTGGAGCGTGTGTGGTTAACCGGCACACTAACATTGACTTATGAGAAATGGCTAAATGTCTAAACAATTGAGACTATGATTACAGCATCCCTTTTCATAGTTCTGAAATTGTTTAGACACACCTATGAGCTATCTAAGATTAGGTGTATAATTTTGATAAACCCTTATCAAATCAATCTAGTATCTGAAATCTGAACTTTGGTAAGAATGTCAATAAAGTATTGACTACTAGAGGTCCAGCTGTTTTCTGGATACATGTCAAAGCTAGTGGGAACATAAGTGTTATGCTAATAATCATCATGTTAGTGGGAGCATGATAATTATGTTAAGTATTGCAAGTTAGCAATGTTAATTAAAGAAAAACAAAAGTTTCAATTCGTGAGGTTGCAGGGGTTGGAAAAGTTGTTTTGCTATAATTAAAGGGAGAGAAAATTATACTTCATTTCAATTCAAAAAAGCTTAGATTGACTTTATAATCATTCTAAAGAGCTTATATTGAGATTTTAATCACCTTTAGTCAAGAATATATATATATATATATATATATATATATATATATATATGAATTTCATGTTGGATTGGTTCAACTTAAGAAAATTCTATATATTGCTTCTTAAAATTCGATTATGATTACGGCATCCCATTTCATAGTCAAATTTTGAGAATATGGGAAACAAAAATTATTATGGCAAACTACTGGTCTAGAACCATGTCTTTATGTGAAACATCATGAATCGTGTCCTATTTACTTTGGGTACAAGATCGATTACATGTGCTATAATATTTATCCCTTGTGAATGTTCCAAATGCCTTGGGGCGTTAAGGAGGAAAATGTCGAGAATTGGATATGACAAAAGTGATTAAGCGATTGTCGAGGACAATCTCAGGTTTACCAAAGATTGGTTGCTCAAGGACAGTTGGAAGTATACTGTAAATATTGGAAGGACCATATAGACATAGTCTGAAAAGATGAAACTCTTGTTCAGAAGTAGTAGTCAAAATGGGAATATAGAGTTGTCTTCATAAGTAGAAGCAATCTGTGTAAGGTTAAAGAAACTTAATGCAAGAAGCATGTTCAAAGCAATGCGCTTTGAATCTGAGACATCGTTTCCATGGAATTGCTCTCCATTGGAATACTCTGTAATGATTGTTGTCAAGCCTTTGTGGCTTTGTGCATAATCATTACAAGAGGAACAATGCATATAAGTTTAAAATCTAAACAGATTTCGATAAATGATAGGAATTTGAAATTCTTCCATTTAAGACAAGGAATTGGGAGTGTTAAAAGAGAATCTTTGAAACTATGTTCAATTGATCTAATTCACAAAGAAAAGGAACATAGACAAACATAGAGTTCATACTTGGTGTATGGCAAAGCTATTGTTTAGAAAACATAGTGTACACGCTTGGAGCATGGGACACCTAGTGTTTTTTAATTCAAGTATAAAGTTGATAAAACCGAAACAATGAATAATGAGTAATCAGTATGGTGATAAATAGAAAGTGTTTTATTTATATTCATAGGTTTTGATACCATATTAGATTCATTTATTCTTGAGTTTCACTTTGCATGTTTTGACTTCCATAATAACTAGGTTCTTCTTTTGGAATGACTAAGTTATTCAAACCATCCACAGTCGGTCATATGTTGGAAGTAGATATGAATCAAGACTGTCGTGGGTTGGCTTGTAGAGGTCCAAGTTGGTGGACAATGTGGTGCTACAACACTCATGAGTTCTCATAAGTTTTGAGTATTGGATTCAACCCGTGCTCAATTGAATTACTTCATCGATTTTATCACGAGTGATCATGAGACGATAATATCTTATATTCTTCAAACCTAGAGATATGAGTTTTTAGTATGAGTTGATAGTACATTGATTGCATGAAAACGCATTTGTAACTCGATGTTATAAAACTTGCCTTTGTGTATGATTCAACAAGTAGTAGAACAATCCATATGAGTCGAAGTTTATCCATTCCTTTTACCTTCGGGTTAAAAGCGATATCTGTGGTCCCTCGATGATTTAATGATATGTGAGTGCTTGGCCAAGCTAGGATTGATTTGATTTGTTCAATCAGTCAGTTGTCATAAATCGGAAATAGGGAAACAAAAAATGGACAGAGAGAATGATTTATAATCCATGTCCCAGTCTATATGATATCTAAAATGTAGGAATATATGATCCCTTATCTAATGGACAAGTCATTGACAAAGATCAAAGTTCGACAGCGGCTTTAAGAGCTACGATTGCCAGTTAGGTTTTGAAGTCATACTCAATAATAGTTTTAGACTTATCCAAGTGGGAGACTGTTGGATTAATGTCTAATTCCAAAACTATATTTGGTATGTACTTGACATGACCCGGCATGGTCCATTTGGGTTGCACTTCACCGACACATTTATATGGATAATCTTTTGAGAATAGTATATTAATATATTATAAGTTCTAATATATTAATATGGAATCATATTATTTTAATTAGTATTGATCAAGAATTAATTTAGAATTAATTAAGTGATCAAAATGAACAACTTAAATATGGACTCTTAGATATATGTATGTGATGGACCAAGTTCATTTAGGGTGGGCTAAGCTTTCATGGATAGTTCATGGAGTGTTTAACCCATGGATCATATGAAATGAAAGTTCATTGGTTTAACCCTAGTCTCCACACTATATAAAGATGTCCTTGGTTGGTGAAATTGGCATTAGTGTGGATACACTAAGAGGGCTAGCCGATTTCACTAAAAGAGAACCAAAGTATCCTTATTCTCAAGGTTATTCCAAGGTGTTTTGGTGATTTGTGATTCCACTTGAGGCTTCCACACTATTGGGGATAAGCTCTTAAAGTTAAAGACTTCAAGCTTCATTAAAAGGTATGTATTCTAACTTGTTATATTACCCAAGTATCAAGGATTGTATGCTAGATAGGGTAATACCTTGGAATATTAATATTTACATGTATAATAGTGAAAACATAGATCCAAGGTATTTAGGGTTGCATGTACACTTAGGAGTGTTAGAATGATCAAAACCCAACAAAGTCTACGATTGCTTGTGACTTTATTATTGATCTTGGTTCATACTTGCTGTCATATGTGCTTACCTTCACGGACCACTTTTCCATCCTACCTGACATCTTTGGTTTTCTCATAACATTCTTGATAGGGTAATTAGTCACCGCATGTATAGTATGTGTTTCAAAATAGTGTCTTAATTTTATGGAATCAGTTACTAATGCAAGTATTTTTTTCAAGATAGGAATACATGTTCTCGGGATCCAAGAGACTCTTACTTACATAGTATATGGGATGTTGGTCCCCATTGAGATCCTTGGCTAAAACTACACTTATAGCGTTAGAGGATACTGAAAGATACAGGAGGATTGGTTCCCCATCTAGTGGTTTCACTAGCAAGGGTGCAAAACTTAGATAATTTTTAAGTTCCTGAAAATCATCTTCGTGCTCTTTAGTCCACTTAAACCTTTTGTTCTTATTCAAGATATCATAGGAAGGCTTGCACCTTTCTAAGGATCTTGAAATGAACCTATTAAGCGTTGCTACTCTTCCTGTTAGTCTCTGAATATCTTTTGTCGAGGACGGGGATCTTAAATTGATGATGGATTTTATTTGCTCTGGGCATGCTTCTATTCCTATTTTAGTCATCATGTATCCAAGGAACTTGTATGATCTCATTCCATAGTGACACTTGGAAGGGTTTTGCTCCATGTAATATTCTTCTAGTATGTTGAAGGTGTCTTCAAGATCCTTGAGGTGATCCTCATATTTCTTTTATTTTACCACCATGTCATCAATGCAGACTTCCATGGTGTCCCCTAGTTTATCTTTGAACATCTGGTTGACTAACCTTTGGTATGTTGCACCTGCATTTTTAAGACCAAAGGGCATATCAGTATATCAGTATATACCTGTTGGGGTAATAAATGTGGTATCCTCTTGGTCAGATGGTTCCATTTGGATTTTTTGGAATCTCGTTGATGCATCCATAAACGTTAGCATTTCATGGCTAGCTGTAACATCTATCATGGAGTCTATGCGTGGTAGGGGAAAGGATCCTTAGCGAAATCCTTATTTAGATCTGTATAATCCACACATACCCTTTATTTTCCGTTCTTCTTTTGTACAATGACACTTTGGCTATCCATCTTGGGAACGTAACTTCCTTGATCATCCTTGTTTTGAAGAGCTTTTCTACTTCTTCTAGGATGATCTGGTTTCTTTCAGGTGCAAACTTTCTCCTCTTTTTGTGTATTGGCCTGAAAGAAGGATCAATTTTAAGTTTATGGGTTATGATATTCTTGTCTATACCTGTCATATCCTCATGCTTCCAGGAGAATGTTTTGCTTCTATCTTTCAGGAACTTTATTAGTTCCCGTTTGATTTGTTCTGGTAATGAGGATCCTATGAGGATTTTGGATTCAGGATCCTCGAGGTTTAGGTGCACTTCTTTTACATCCTTCTCTCTTGTCTCCAACATACCTCGTGCCCCTTACTTTAATTTATATCCTTGTTGTGGCACTATTGAGGATTTCATCGAAGTCTTGTAGCATCCCTTGGAGTTTTGTTGGCCACCTGTGATCTTTATTGTCCCCCATGGAGTAGGCATTTTGACACATTGATGGAATGTTGATGGGATAGCCTTCATATCGTGGATCCATGGTCTACCTAGTATAAAGAGGATAATGTATCGATTACGCAAAAGTGTTGCATAGAGTTTACCCCCTCTATGTAAATAGGTAGCTTTATTTTGCTGACTGTATGTTTTGTTTCGCCATTGAATCCAATTAGCACTGAGGATCTCTTGACAATTTTGGCTTCCGGGATGTTCATCCTCTTCAAAGTGACTAGAAGTATGATGTTGACTGAGGATCCTTCGTCAAGAAGGATCCTTCTGACGATGAACGGTGATGTAAAGTGTGATCATCAATCCATCAAGATGAGGATCCTGGATGTCTATTCTATATGTTTCGTCAAAGGTAATGTCCTTCTCGTTTGTGATCGATGTGTTCTTATGTTGCCTTTCTTCTTTATCCGTATTAAACACTTTAGCATGTCTTTTCGATGTAGAGTAAGAGGTGCCACAAAATTCAGATCCTCCAGAGATTACATTGATTACCACAGCATCCATAGGAGGGGATCCTGGTCTTTCTAGGGTCTTATGAGGATCCTGATCCTCTTATTTGGATTTTTCTTTTCTTCTAACGAGGATCCATTTGAGATATCCTTGCTAAGTAGGTAACTAATCTTCTTTCATAGGGCTATGCAATCTTCAATGATGTGACCAAAGTCTTCGTGGTATGCACACCATTTGGACTTATATTTCCATGTGGTGGACTTTTCCGCCTTTCTTGGCCATCTCACTTTGTCGCCAAGACCCTGCATGGCAAATATCAAACCTGAAACAACCACAGAAAAACAGTAGTTAGTGACCTTAGGGAATTATTATTCATCCCCTTCATCCTCAAGGGCATTAATCCTATGTTGATCGGGTCTGGAATAAGGTTTAGATTTATGGGATCTTTGGGCCGAGGATTCGACCTTCCAATTGTGGTTATCATATAAGCTTGGAGGGTTGCTCCTCTTCTGGATCTCCTTGTATTCTTCGAGCCTTATGAACCTTAGTGTGTCGCTCCTTAATTCATCCATTCTTTTGCATTGAGTCATTACGAGGTCTTTGTAGAAAGGAAAGTCTTTTTTTAGGCCCATTTTGAAGGCTTCCATGGTAGTTTCCATGTAGATGTTGGGGGTACTCAGAGCTTCCGTAGAAAACCTATTCATAAAATCCCTGGTGAATTCCTTATGATCCTGAACCACCCGATAGAGATCACTAGTGATCTTCTCGAATGTTCTGCTACAAGAAAATTGGTTGTTAAAAACATTAATTAAATGTGCAAATGAAGTAATAGAGTAAGGAGGAACATTTAGTATCCATTTCAAGGCTGATCCTGTGAGGGTGGAACCAAAACCATTACACAGGCAAGCTTACTTCAAGTGTGTGGGAATGAGATGATCTCCATTTTTTTCCCTGTATTGTGCTATATGTTCTTCAAGATCTGTAGTCCCGTCATAAGGCTTCATGCTGGGAGTTTGGAAGCGTTTTGGGACCTCGATGTCATCGACTGCAGAAGCGAATATCAAGATCCTATGGCTTGTTAGGGAGACTTCCAGTATAGGTTGGACTACTCTAGGTACACTTGAGATCATCTTTCGTAGCTGTTGAAGTTCTTTGGCCATGAGCGGGCTCATTCCATCATCAACATCCATAGAGTTAGTAGTAAAGATATTGTTATTGACGAAGTTACCATGATCCTTGTTATTGGGAGTAATGAAGGTTTCGTTGGGATCCTAAGTCGTATAGACTTTCACTCTTGGTGTTGCGCCCCAAGCGGGAACAGAGGCTGGTATTGAGGATCCTATCTCGCGGCGGTTCGCTGAGAATTCCGTGTTGTCAAAGCTCTAGAAGATAATTGAACATATACTATTGAAGAGCTTCCCAAAGGAAAACGTGTCATTGATTCAAGAGACTTAAAATTTGTGATATCATTTATTACCTTGATCATAAGAATGTTGTGATATCAAGAGACTTAAAATTTGTTGAAAGTTTGTTTCCATTCGCCACAATCCATAAAGATGATGATCACGAGACTATAGTTCTTGAATATCCAGAAAATAGAACTTTTGATGATCCTTGTAACTACCACAATGACACAATTCCTATAAAAATACATGAATCACATGATCAAGAAGAAGGTAATTTGAGTCTCAATTATAACAATTCAAGCCTTAATGCTGAGAGTGTACATCATGAGGATGAAAACATTGAGAATTCTGATACATATACTTTCGGTACTACCAATTTCGACAATAACACTAAAAAGAAAAGGGTTATATTTCAACCAAAACATCTCAAGGACTTTGAAGTAAACTTCCCACCTTTGGTTGACCACGCAGTGCCCACATCTAATCAAAGTTCTTCAATGGTATACCTTTAGCTAATTTTATTTCTTATAAAAACTTTTCAAATTCTCACAAAGCTTTCTTAGCGACCATTAGTACAAATGATGAGCCAAAGAATTTTGTTGAAGCAGTACACGATGATAAATTGAAGGAAGCAATGGAAAAGGAAATCAAAGCTCTAGAAGATAATTGAACATATACTATTGAAGAGCTTCCCAAAGGAAAACGTGTCATTGATTCAAAATGGGTCTATAAAATAAAATGCAAACCTAACAGAAAAGTTGAAAGATACAAAGCGAGACTTGTTGTGAAGAGCTCCACACAAATGGAAATAGTCGATTTCCATGACAATTTTGTGCATGTCGCTAAGTTGGTTACTGTTCGTAATCTACTTGTTGTAGTTGTCAAGAAGGATTGGATCATGCACTAGTTAGACTCAACAATGCTTTCTTACATGGCAATCCAGATGAAGAAATTTTTATGAAAAATCCTCAATGTTTTTCGAGAAAAGAGGAGACTAGAGTTTTCCGGTTAAGAAAATCACTTTATGGGATCAAACACGCCTCCAAAAACTGGTATCAAAAACTTACTTCAGCCTTACTAAGCATTGGTTATAAGTAATCTCGTGCTGATCACTCTTAGTTTATTTATAAACATGAAAAAGCATACGTAGCAGCCCTTATCTATGTCGATGATGTAATTATTGTTGGTAAAAATACCGATAAGATACATGAAACCAAAGATTATCATAATGAAAAATTTAGCATCAAAGACATTGGAGTTCTAAAATATTTTTTGGGCATTGAGGTTGCTCACACTTCTGATGGTATGATCTTAAGTCAGTGAAAGTATACACTGACATCATTGATGATAACGGGTTACAAGGGTGTCGTCCAAGTTCTTTTTCTATGGAACAAAACTTAAAACTTGAGCAAATTGAACAGTCCCACAATTGATGCAAGTAGGTATCGACGTCTTGTTGGAAGACTTCTCTATCTACAAGTCATTAGGCCGGACATTGCCTATGTTGTCAACATTCTTAACCAATTTGTTGTAGATCCTTGTCAACATCACATGGATGCAACAATACATGTTCTTCATTATCTAAAGGGGACACGTAGGTAAGGGATTTTCTTTCCCAAATCACGAGGCTTAAATCTTGTTGCTTTTTGTGGTGTTGATTGGCTTGGATGTCCATACACTAGACAGTCTAGAATTGGGTATTTACTTTTATTGGGAGGCACCCTGCTTATTGAATGAATTAAGTTATTCCCAATACCAAAATCCTTATGTTCCCCACTACCACCGTGGCAAACCGTAGTGGAGACCGCACTCACTCCCCTTAGTCTTATGTTAGCTTAGCATTGTTTCCAACGTACCACATACATGGAAATTATCTTCAAAAATTTTATGAACATTACACAATACTATTTACAAATAGTTAAACTAATATAATATTCAGCCATATCCATTTCGATAAGTAATACAATGTACATACCTACTAGCATATAAGAATCCAGGTTTTTATTTATTGTGTTGGTCTGAAAAGGTTCTACAATACAACTCTGTTAAATGTTGTTTATTGACATTTGACAGTAGTCCTCGTCTTCCTATCCAAAACATCCATTTGACATGTCAATACTAGAAAACATAAACCAAAAAGAAAAGGAAAAAGTAACTTTTACATAAAACTAATAAGCCAATAAGTTTATATCGTCATAAAACATCAAAAAAAAAACTATAATTTTTTTTAACTTAACAAAGAAAAAATAATCATCAGTTTTGTAAAATAAAAGAAAATTTTAACACTAAAAAAATATCATTTTAATCATGATCTTGTTCTGTGAAATTTAGATAAAAATAAAAAGAGAGAAGATTTCACAAAGATCTATAGCAAAAAAAATCATTAATATCAAGGAGAACTCCATAAAAGTCTAAATGTTTTGGTCTCATAATTTATTTTTTATATGTTTTTTTCTATTCAATTAAGTCCTAAAACCATGAATTGCATTTCATTTGGCCCTTTTATCCGGTCAACATGTCATTTAATTTTCAAAAATTACACTTTTGGCTCAAATTTTGAATTTTATTATAAATTTGGTTGAAATTTTACACTTTTGGCCCAGATTTCAATATTTTGTTGCTATTTCATCCAAAATTTAGTTTTTTACATTTTTTTCGAATATATTTTCTTTGTTTTATAAAATCCTATTTACACAAAAAAAAAACATATTTTTTAAATAAAAACTTTCTTTATTATTCTATATAACTTTTGCTAAAAAATACTTTATATGAAAAATACCTATTAAAAAACCTTTTTTAAAACATTTTTCAATGCAATATACATATTTATAAAAACATTATTTTATTTCAAATACATATTTATAAAAAGTTAGTTGTGAGAAAATGTATGAATACACTTATGTAAAATACTTTATTATACACATACATACCTTAGTTTTTTAATAAAATAGGTATTTATTAAGTAAATAAAAATGTATACAAAGACCTATTGTATGGTAAACGTATTTGTATATATTTATGTATACAAAACACAATTTTATAGAAAAAAATGTATACCAATATGTATTTATACAAACACGTTTTTATATATAAATATATAAATACGTTTAGTATGAAATATAAGTTAGTATACAATTTTTTTATAAAAATATGTGTGTATACGTTTTTTTAAAATAAGTGTTTACAAATGAATTTATTATAAATACATGTTTGTATATATATTTTTTTATAAAATACATTTTTATATATATATATATTTTTTTATAAAAATAGATTTATATATATATATATATATATATATATATATATATATATATATATATATATATATATATATATATATATGCAGTTATGCACACAAAATGTTTTTTATATACTTAATAAATATCTATTTTATAAAAGTTTTTAAATGTATATATAGGTGTAATAATGTATTTTATATAAATGTATTTCATGCGTTTTCACATAACTACATTTTTATAAATAGGTATTTAAAATAAAATAATGTTTTTATAAATATGTATTTTGCATACAAAAATGTTTTTTTTTTAAAAAAGGTTTTATACAGGTATTTTGCATATACAAATATATTTTTTTAAATTATATAGAAAAAACGAAGGTTATATGAAAAATATGTTTTTTTATATAAATATGAACTTCTACAACTAACAAAACATATTTAAAAAATGAAAAAAAAATGTAAAAAAGTAAATTTAGGATGAAATCGTAACAATATTTTGAAATGTGGGCGAAAAGTATAAATTTTGAACCAAACTTGTAATAAAATTTAAAATTTGTGCCAAAAATAAAATTTTTGAAAGTGGTATGACCTGTTGACCGGGTAAAACGGTCAAATTTAATTCAATTCCCGGTTTTTTGGACTTAACTGAATAAACAAAACATATAAAGGCTAAAACGATTATGAGGCCAAAACATAAGGAGTTTTACAAAAGTTAACCTAATACCTAAGACCCACAAAACCTTACAAAAACATTTAACAGAACAAGTAAAGCTCAATCAAAACAAATTTCAAACAAAAAGACTCCAGAATCGGGGAACGCGACCCCCTACGTGGTGGGTACTGGGATTACACCCAGCGTAAATCCCAGTTTCTTACTTTCTTCATTTTAGTGTCTTAAACAGTTAAGACATAATCTCACATTCCAGATCTGGCCATTCTAATACCTCTTAATCCATAAAGTCGAAACCTTTAACCCTTTGCATGGCTATAAAGGTTCTCACACCTTCTAACACCTTTCCTTTCTCCTCCAAAAGTCTAGATCTCATGCATGGCTCAACATTCACGTCCAAGATTGCAGTTTTATGAACATACAACTCATATAGTCCTGAAATATGATAGATCTAGGCCAATGGAGACTATTTGCTCATAAAGTCTCCATCTTGGGACCAAAAACCCTAGAATTTGGTCCAAGAAGCACACAACACAAATAAAAAGGCAAGTTCTGAACTTTATACCTCAGGAAGAAGCTACAACCTTTGTAGACCTCAAATCTACTCTTGTCCACCAACTTTTAGCTCCTACAATGGCCTCCTCTTCTCTTTCACAACCTTGAAATGGCACTTTGAAGCTTAGAACGCTCACACACAAGCTAAGGACGAAGGGAATACTCTCTTAGGGTTTCTTTCTGTGAGATGGTGGCTGAGAGACAAGACCATCTCATTCCTTTTATAGCCCTCAAGTCATATTAGGGTTTTGCATCTGGGCCGGTTACGCCCGGCGTAACCTTAGGTACGCCCAACGTACCCGGATGAATCCGCGTACAAAATAAGCGTGCGAGTACGTGCAGCGTGCGAGTACGTGCAGCGTACTCCTTAGTACGCCCAACGTACTCACAAGCTTAGCATTTACATAAAGGGACCTAACATGACAACTTAGAAAAGAAGAAGGGTTAAATGGTTGAACCTGAATTTCGGGATGTTACAATTCTCCCCCACTAGAACCAGACTTCGCCCTCGAAGTCTTACACCGAAAACAACTCCGGATGCTACTCCTGCATCTCTGACTCTGACTCCCACGTCAACTCGGACCCCTTCCGATGCTGCCACTGAACCTGCACCAACGGTACCTCCTTGTTCCTCAGAACCTCGATCTTCCGATCCTGAATCGCAATTGGTCTCTCGGCATAATTCAGGCCCGCATCCACCTGAATATCCTCCAGTGACACTACCGCCGACTCGTCGGCTATACACTTCCCAAACTGAGACACGTGGAAGGTATCATGAATTTGGCTCAACTCCACAGGTAGCTCCAAACGATATGATACTCTGCCTACCCTCGCAATCACTCCAAATGGCCCAACATACCGGGGCCCCAACTTGCCCCTCCTCCTGAATCGAATCACTCCTTTCCAAGGAGACACCTTCAGGAGTACAAAATCCCCAATATGAAACTCTAGCTCGGATCGTCGCCTATCTGCATAACTTTTCTGGCGACTCTGAGCGGTCAACAACCTCTGTCTGACCTGCTGTATCTGCTCTATCGTCCGAAGCACTATCTCCGTACTACCCATCACACGTTGCCCTACTTCACCCCAACAAATGGGGGTCCAACACTTCCTCCCATACAACAGCTCAAAGGGTGGCATACCAATGCTCGAGTGATGGTTGTTGTTATAGGAAAACTCAGCCAAGGGCAAATACGTGTCCCAACTCCCTCTGAAATCCAATACACATGCCCGAAGCATGTCCTCGAGCGTCTGAATCGTCCGCTCACTCTGTCTGTCCGTCTGTGGGTGGTATGCGGTACTGAAATGCAGCCTCGTACCCAACTCCTCGTGAAACTTCTTCCAAAATCTAGAAGTAAAACGCACATCTCGGTCTGAAACAATCGAGATCGGAACTCCATGTCGCGATACCACCTCCCTCACGTACAACTCTGCCAGCCTCTCAGCAGAAGACCTCTCACTGATAGCAAGATAGTGAGCGCTCTTCGTCAACCTGTCCACAATCACCCAAATCGCATCGACACCTCTTGCAGTCCTTGGCAATTTGGTAATAAAATCCATGGTAATCTGTTCCCACTTCCACTCGGGAATCTCCAATGGCAAAAACTTACCATGTGTACGCTGGTGTTTGGCCTTAACCTTGCGACAGGTCAATCACCTCTCCACGAACCATGCGACATCTCTCTTCATACAGGGCCACCAATATTCCCTTTTCAGGTCCACAAACATCTTAATGGCCCCAGGATGGATCGAGAACCTCGGTCTATAGGCCTCCTCCATCAAGATGGTACACGTTTCGCCCACAAATGGTACCCAAATCCGACCCTAAAAAGTCATAAGTCCTCGACTATCGATAACGAACTCCGATACCTGCCCGATCACCCGCTCCTTTTTGCGGTTCTCCGGTCACACGGCCTCCGCCCAGGCCCCTCGAATGGTGTCCAACACCGGAGTCATCACTTTCAACCTCATACAAACGTCTCGTATCGGGGCGCTCTCCGCCCTACGACTCAAGGCATCGGCTACAACATTAGCCTTGCCCGACTGGTATAGGATCTCACAATCATAATCCTTTACCACATCCAACCATCTCCTCTGGCGCATATTCAGGTTCGGCTGATCCATCAAGTACTTCAAACTCTTGTGGTACGTGTATATGGTACACCGAACCCCATACAGATAGTGACGCCAGATCTTGAGGGCGAACACCACATCCCCTAGCTCCAGGTCGTGGGTAGGATACCTCAACTCATGAGGCTTTAGCTGCCTCGATACATATGCTATCACATGCCCCCTCTGCATAAGCACTGCTCCCAACCCGGATATCGATCCATCACGGTACATCACAAAATCCTCCATCCCTTCCGGGAGTGCGAGCACCGGGGCTTCGCACAACTTCTGGCGAAGTGTCTCAAATGAGGTCTGCTGCTCCGGACCCCAGGAAAAAGCGACACCCTTCCGAGTCAACTTGGTGAGTGGCACGATGATCTTGGAGAAATCCTTAATAAATCTCCGATAATAGCCGGCCAATCCTAGAAAGCTCCTGATCTCGATGGGCGATCTCGGCACCTCCCACCTCATGACCGCCTAAATCTTGGCCGGATTGACCAATATCCCATTCTGGTTGACGAGATGTCCCAAGAACGGGACCTCTCGTAACCAGAACTCACACTTTGAGAATTTGGCATAAAGCCTCTCCGATCTCAGAACTCCAAGGATCTCCCTCAAATGCTCCTCATGTTGTTCTCTAGACCTCGAATACACCAAAATATCATCAATGAATACGATCACCGATCGATCCAACATCGGTCTACACACCCTGTTCATGAGATCCATGAACGCAGCTGGTGCATTGGTGAGCCCAAAAGGCATCACCACAAACTCGTAATGCCCATAACGAGTTCTGAACGTTGTCTTCTGCATATCTTCATCCCGAACCCTCATCTGATGATAACCCGACCTCAAGTCTATCTTGGAGAACCAAGATGCCCCCCGCAACTAATCGAACAGATCATCGATCCTCGGCAATGGATAACGGTTCTTGACTGTCAACTTGTTCAACTCCCGGTAATCAATGCACATCCGGTGTGAGCCATCCTTTTTCTTGACAAACAGGATCGGTGCTCCCTAAGGCGAGCTACTCGGTCGAATAAACCCCTTCCCCAGCAGCTCCTGAAGCTGCGAGGATAACTCCTGCATCTCTGGTGGCGTGAGGCGATAAGGCACCTTATAGATAGGTGCTGCTCCCAGAACCAAATCGATACGGAACTCCATTTGCCTCTCGGGAGGCACACCCGGCAATTCCTCGGGAAAAACATCCGAGAACTCGCACACTATCGGAACCTGGCCTCCCAGCGGCCACTCGCGTGTCCATCACATAGGCTACGAATCCACTGCAACCCTGCCGCAAACTCTGTTTCGCCCTGGCAGCCGAGCAAAACGCTGACCCACATCGAGTTCCCTCGCCATACACCGTAAGTACTCCCTAACTAGGGTCTCGTATCGTCACCAACTGATGCTCGCAGTCTATAACAACTCCAAATCGGCTCAACCAATCCATGCCCACTATAACACACACGTCCCCCATCGCAATCGGGACCAGATCTATCCGGAACTCCACACCGAAGATCTCAAGGATACATCCTCGAATCACATCCGTAGCATACACTGCTCGCTCGTCAGCTATGGAAACTCGCAGCGGTCGACTCAACGCCTCTCGACGGATACTAATGTGCTGACTAAATGCCAAGGAAAAAAATGACAGACTCGCACCCGAGTCAAATAACACCAAAGCAAGTACAGAACTCACAAGAAAAGTACCTACGCATATCATCATATAAGCATAATATCTCAACAAAAAAGATAAATACATAATACATACCAGCCACAACATCGGGCGTTGCGCGGACCTCCTCCGCAGTCAACTGGAAAGCTCTCCCACGAGCCTTCGGAGCCTCGGCCTTCACTGATCGAACCTCGATAACCCTAGCAGCAGGTGTAGATCCCTGTGTTGACCCCTGATGCAACTGTGGACACTCGGTCTTCCGATGGCCAGTCAAGTTGCAATGAAAGCAAACCATAAATCCCTTGGGGCAATCCTTGGCGATATGCCCCTCCTTGCCACATTTGTAGCGAGCACCCGATCGACAGGCCCCTTCATGACCCTTGCCGCACTTCCCGCAAGTGCGGCCCTTCTGGCCTCCAGTCCTTGAATCAGCGGACTTGGTCCGCTTGGTTGTTGGCTGAGACTGAGCCGGCCGCCGATCCATCCTCTGAGACTCGGCCTCCTCCCTGGCCTGAGTCTGCAACTCAATCTCCCTCTTCCGGGCATTTTCCTGGAGCTCAGAAAATGTCTAGTACGTCGAGTTCGACACGAACTCCCAAATGTCCCTCCTCATAATGCCCAAATACCGACTCATCTGTGCCTGCTCAGTAGACACCTGCTCAGGGCAGAACATCACCCTCTCATGAAACTTCCGGGTGACCAAAATAACCGAATCATTACCCTGCTTGAGGGTCAAGAACTCCTGAACCAACCGTTCCCTCTCCACCAGGGAAACATACTCATCTCTGAACATGGTGGTGAACCTCTCCCAAGTCACCGCTAAAATCTCTGCAAGAATGAAGCTCGTCGTCACGAACTTCCACCAATCCTTCGCTCCCAAGCGAAGCTGGTTCAAAGCGAACCGTACCCTTAGATGCTCTGGACATGAACAATAGTGTATGGTGTTGCTAATTAACTTTTTTTTTCATGTTATAGGGTCTTGTTGAAGCTAGTAAGGATATTCTACCATATGTTGAGCACAGGCAATATGCAAGGCATATTTATGCCAATTTCAGAAAAGTTTCTAGTGGAGTGCAGTTCAGAAACATGTTTTGGGCAGCTGCAAAATCTACCACAGAAGGAGATTTCAAGTTTAATATGGAAAGTATTAGGGCAATAAGTTCTGCTGCTTATGATCACCTCATGGAAAGGGAACCAACTTCATGGTGTAGGGCTTATTTCTCTACTGGCTTGGCTTGTGAGGCTGTAGAGAATGGGATTGTTGAGTGTTTCAATGCAATCATTGTAGACGCAAGAAAGAAACCTTTGCTGACTATGCTTGAAGAAATTAGGCTTTACATGATGGAAAGGGATTTCAATCTGAAACAAGAAGCTGAAAACTGGGTTGGTGAAGTTTGTCCTTCCGCGGTAACAAAGATGGAAGAATTTGGAGAAGACATTAAGTAAGTATTCTCAATTGTTTTGTTTTTACATGTTCTATCTTATGTGTTTGCATCTTATGTTCTATCTTATATGTTTGCAGAAGTTGGCATGCAGTTCCAAGTGGAGTGAATGAATATGAAGTAAGGAATGGGTTTCGGAACTATGGAGTTAACTTGAAGGAAAAAATATGTGCTTGTAGATTATGGGAACTTTCAGGAATACCTTGTGTGCATGCACAAGTGGAAATATTGTACACCAATCAAGATCCAGTTAACTTTATAAGTAGTTGGTTCAGCAAGAATAATTACAAGGCAACTTATGATCAGAATATACACCCAGTTAATGGAAGTATCTTATGGGAAGAAACAAGTTACACTAAGCCCCTTCCACCCATTGAAAGGAGGATGTCAGGAAGGCCTAGTGTTAAAAGAAGAAGACATGTTTCAGAAAATCAAGACAAGTACTCTCAAGTGTCAAGCAAGGGTAGAACTGTCCAGTGTAAAAATTGTCTACAAAGGGGACACAATAAAACATCATGCAAGAATCCTATAGTGGTTCCAGAACCTCAACCAAAGAAAAAAATGGGCAGGCCTAGGTTGGAACCTGATTTGGTTAATTGGTCAGGAACTAAAATAGGATCTAAAGGTGGTGGAAGGGTTGGTGGAAGGGTTGTGGAGGAAGGAGTAAAGGTGGTGGTAGGGGATCTAGTGGAAGAGGCAATAGAGGTGGTGGTAAGGGATCTAGTGAAGGAGTCCAAACAGAATATGGGGAGGGTACTTCTGAGTTTCCTAAATGTGAGCCTGAAGTTTTTGCCATTCCAAATGTTGAGAGTGAAAATGATGCAAGTCCAGATTTTCACAATCATATAAGCTTCACAATTGACAACCTAAGGAAATATTTATACACTACAGAAGAGATCATGGACTGTCTTGGACTCAGTGAAGCAGAATTACAACAAATTGAAGGTCTTGGATTTATTGAAGCAGAAGTACAACAAATTGAAGATGTGGATGTTGCTATGTCACAAGTATGCTTTCTTTCTCATTATTCATTTTGTGATGTTAAATCTTGCTAATTGGTCTTTTTGTTATGCTTGTTACAGGATGTTGGAATTGCTAGCCAAATAACAGTTGAAGAACTCCCTACAAATCAAGTACTTGGAGATGAGGAAAGGATGAATGGGGAGGATGTCATAGATGAGCCAGGGATGGGTGAGGTAATGATGAATGAGGAAAGGATGGATGGAGAGAGAGAAATACCTATCACACAACAATTGAATCAATTCAGAAGGAGGACTACAAAGAGGAGTAAAGTGAATCAATTCAGGAGGAGGAAGCATTCGGAAAGGATAACAAAGATCCAGTTGCAAAAGGTGGTAGCTGTCAAGAATGGAAAGGGGATGAGTTCATCCAACCCCCTTAGTCTAGATTAGGGTGTTTCTAATCCCTACTTTTGTTAAAAACATGTATAAAACTTTTGGGTTTGGGCAAATGTTAATACCCCTTTTGTTGATAGCCCTTTTTGTTGATAGCCCCTTTTGTTCATAGCCCCTTTTGTTTACATCCATATAAACTATAGGCTTTGGGCCCCTTGATCATGTTTTTGGGCATTTACACAACTTGCCATACAACTTGTTTGGCTTTGGTTAATATTACTACATGTTCTATGATTAACAATGTTTATGTTCCCTTTGGTTATATTGATTCCTTATTTTATAGATTCCAGTCATGCATACATTACTTGTGCTTACAATGTTTGCTTATATGGATACTAGTTATGCATGATTCTGATCATGCATGATTCCAGTCCTCTTATGTTAAACTTTTTATGGCTTTGGTTAATATTACTACATGTTCTATTTTATTTTCCCTTTCTTTTAATTGCCTCCATAATCCTTTTATGTCAAAATTGATGTAAGGGTAAAATTGTCATTTCAAACACTAAACCTTCAAAATCTTCCCATGAATGTGGCCATCCATTCTTGAAAGCCATACCTGTCAAGGTTGAAAGCCATATCTAGTTATGCATGATTCCGGTCATGCATGATTGACTCCATTATGTATTGATCCGTTTATGTATTAAGTCCATTATTAACTTATTACAGTCATACTTTGATTCCATTCATTGATTACAATCAACACATTTAAAGTTCATACATAAACTAGATACTTCATTCAAAATCATATGAGTAACAAGATACTACATTCATAGTAAACTAACAACCCTTAGTCATAACCAAAACAAACACAACCAAAATACATTAAAACAACTTTCTATCCTACCAATCCATCAACATAACCAACAAAAACACAAAAGAAACCACAAAGACATAAAGCAATGATTTCCATCTTCCTCCTTCCACTGCTTGTTGTGCAATTGGTTGTTGTGCCATTGGTTGTTCCACAACGTCTCCAAAAAAGTTGCCATCTGGTTGTTCTTGCCCAAACTCCACAAATATTCGATGGTTCTCCAAATTGACATTGTTGTCTAATACTAATAACAGATCTGCATACCACTGGCTTGGTAGAGGAGGATCCACCCAACGAAAGTACTTGCAATCTTTGAGTCCATTCTGTTAATTTGGGCATCCTATAAACCTTCTTCCTAGGTTTTATGGAGTCCATGAAGTCCATCTTCCTACAGGATCACCACAGTAGGAGCTCTTTCTGAGACAATTCATTGAAGATGAAGAAGACGAAGAAGACATTTGTCTTGGTCCTCCACTGCTCCTGCTTCAATCGTTGTCTGCTAGGGCACGAATGAAGTTTTCCACTATATTTAGAGTTTAATACAAGACCATTAAATGACTCACCAGCCACCTCAGCAAGTCCTTGCCACATAAGCCAATTTAACTGGCTAAATGAAGGTCACCGGTAAAATAGGGCTGAAATGTTCAATTTACCCGGTTTTCTGGGTTTTTTTGTTCAAAAAACAAATGTTGGGACAAAAGTGTAACTTTTCCCAAAAGTTTGGGACTTTTTTGAAGATTTCCCAAAGTAAATTTGTCGAAACAGCAATGCAGGAGATAATATTATAATGTTACAATTTAATTATTTTTTAATATGAAAAATCAATTTAAATACAATTTTTTTAACATATTAAATATGATTAAATTAAGTATTTGGGTATATATGTGAGTTAATAAATTTTATAAGGGTATATATATATATATATATATATATATATATATATATATATATATATATATATATATATAATTTGAAGTTTTACAAGGATATAACCGTAATTATAAATATTTACAATGATATAGATGAAATTCTCCCTACGTTTTTTTATAAAGTATATGTCTACAAAAAGTAAAACACTTCGGCTAAAAAAATATCAAACAAAAATGATAGAATTAATACATTTATTATAATATTGGTATTCAACAAATAAAAACTATTATTAATATTAACTAGGTGGTATGCCCACACTCTACATGGTGTGAAGGGTGTTGTTTTTGTTTCATAAAGGCAAATCGGGATGTTCTAATCGGTAGATTTTGTTTTTAAGCGAAAAGTACAATGTCGGAATTGATAAGTGGGCGTATAGTAATGCAAATTGTATTTTTATTTTTCTAATTAAAGCACTATACTTTGAAATATCAACCCAATTATAGGCTAATAGGATTACAACTACATTATCATCAGCAACTTGGACGTGTGCATATTTCCCGGTTAAACTGTCATTCTAGTCTTTTAACAAATAAAGGAAGGAATGGAATTGAAATCCTACCCCTTCCCCCATGGAATGTTGCCTAAGAAAGTTATTAAAAATAACATGTAATTAAGGCTCAAAAGTTTTTAATAAGTTTTAAAACAATGACTAAAGTTGCATTTTATATTGAGAACTTCCAAATAAGTAGAATGCCTATATTAATTTGCAAGAAAGGTAGGTTGTTATTAACTTTAATAAAATGATACAACTATTGTAAATGAATCTTCATTCTTAAACTTTAAAAAAATAAAGTCCTACTTCTTTCTCTCGCTCTGACACCTGTAAAAATAAAATAAAAGTAATTTTACATAAAAGGGAATTTTTGGAATTTTAACTTTAAAAAATTGAAAATAAATTTTTTACATAAAAGGGCATTTTTAGAATTTTAACTTTAGAAAATTGAAAAGAAATTTTTTGGTGTTTCTTTCCAATTAACCAGCCAGATTAGTAGTCGGTTTTGGTATCGTAGATAAATATTAGTCATTTGTCTTCATAAGTGATATTTTCATTAATTTGTAAAACACATTTAGTAAGCAAGTGAGGCCTTTTCCCTCAACATGCACGAAGCAAACCTCACTTTTGACGTCTCGAGGCAAAAGCTCGTACGTTGGGCATTCTCCATGTCTGCCACCATGAGTCGACTAACTAAGGGGTCCCTCACCCCAAAGAACCCAGGCGCCCCGCACGCCTTGAGCTAGGGATGAGCATCGAAACCGGGTACCCGCTTTTGGAACCGGAACCGCCTCAGAACTGCCGGTTCTGGAACTGGAACTGCCTTAAGCGGTTCCGGTTCTGGTTCCGGTTCCGGTTCCTAAAGTTATGGAACTGCCTTAGGTGGTTCCGGTTCCAATTCTCATTTTTTTAGAACCACTACCCGCTGGGTACCCGCCGAAACCAGTTTATATATATATATATATATATATATATATATATATATATATATATATATATATATATATATATATATATATAAGTATTTTATATAAATATGTGTGTTAGTTAGACCGGTTTACAATATATTTGTCCGATTGTGTCCCTCTTTAGTCTGAATTGATACGATTTGGATCGAACTAAGTTGCGGTTTTATTGACAAAAGTTAACAAAGTTAATGTAATCGATTTATACGCTCCAGGAACCGGAACCGCCGGTTCCGGGATTGGTTACAAAAATTTAAGAACTGCCTAGAGTGGTTCCGGTTCTGGTTCTAACTTTCTAGGAACCGCCGGTTCTGGTTCCGGTTTCGGTTCTCGCAAAATGAGGCGGGTACCCGCCTATGCTCATCCCTACCTTGAACTCCCGGAACGAGGGAGTTCGGGCCCCGACCTGGCCTATAGCAATCTCGACTCGAGATAATCATGATCACAATTAGGATATGTGCTCACACTTAATGGAGGAGCCATTTCATGGAATAGTTCAAAGCAAGAAGTGGTCGCACTTTCTACAACATAATCATAGTATATAGTTGCATGTTGTAATATCCCAAAAATTTCAACAAATTTTAAACCTTTAAAAAATGACCCATTTATCAATAAAAGTGTTTAAAAACTATTATTTCCAAAACATTAATCAAAATCAGAGTCTTCCATGATCCAGTCAATTGTAAACCAAGGATGTGTATGGTCACGCGTTTGCCTTGCCACGGTCCACTAAAGTACATGAAACCATAAACCAAAACTATAAGCACGAAGCTTAGTGCGTTCCTCCAAAATACCAACACACGAATAAATAACATATTCAAAATAACAGCATACTATGGATCCAATCAACCATTGGGTTGGAATACCTCAGGCCCCTCAACCATCGGGTTGAAATGCCAACATACTATGGGTCTAATCATCCCCGAGATGGAATACCCCCAGCCCTCAACCATCGGGTTGGAATGTCAACATACTATAGGTCCAATCATCATCGGGATGGAATAACCTCGACCATCAACCATCGGGTTGGAACGTGTATGGGTCCAATCATCCTCGGGATGGAATACCCTTGGTGTAACGGCCCAAATTTCCAATAAAATTTTTCATTTTAAATAATCAAATCATTTCCATAAGATATAAAATTTCCATTCACATTTTTTTTTCAAAATCCATAACATCAAATAAATTATTCATAATATCATAGTGTCCCAAATAAAACGCCAGAGAGTGCATGTCACTCCATCACATCGGGCTCTTGCCCTTAGATCCTAAAGTACCTAAAACAACTAACAAACTATAAGTTAATCCTTAGTGAGTTCCCCAAAGCATACCCCACATAATCCACATAATCATATAATTCATATCAATCACATAAGCCATGCATATAAACATATAAGGATGTCGTGGGATCCTCCCAGGGTCTTACTCCAGGATGTTGTGGGCTCCCCCCAAGGTCTTACAACTATGTGTCATGGGCTCCCCCATGGTCTTTACCTGGAAAGTCATGGGCTCCCCTACATGGTCTGACATCCAAGTGTCATGGGCTCCCCCATGGTCTTTACGTGGAATGTCATGGGCTCCCCCACATGGTATGATATCCAAGTGCCATGGGCTACCCCATGGTCTTTCATGCAAATATCACATAAACAACTAGCATACCACATAACATATAACCAGCTAGTATACAACATATCACTATATCAACTAGTGTACCACATATCACAAAATGGGTCGGCCTTGGTGCCTTCGACCCATTGGTATAGTGAGGAGACTCACCTTAGTCTGCTAAACACGAAAGTTGCTCGCCTAACAGTCTGAAACCACCCGTGTTGAACAATAATGTCATTAACCCAAAATTTGGATTAAATACAATCAAATTAAAAAGCCCAATTACCTAAGCCCAAGAGTCTTTCCTTTGCTAATGGGCTCAAAGTCCATGTCCAAAGCTATTAATGGGCCACATGGCCCAATAAGTCGCAACCAAAACAACTATGGCCCCAAAATACAAAAATCAACCCAAAACTCAAAAATGAGTCCAAACCCAACGTTGAATAAGGCCCAATGGCCTGCGGGCCCAAAACAAACCAAAAACTCCTCTGAGTGTGTACGCCTTGCGTACCACTCCAGTACGCTCAACGTACTAGTTCCTTAAGCAGTACGGACTACGTATATGCTACTACGCGCAGCGTACAAGTCAGACATGCACAAACGACCATTAAGCTCTTAATTCTTGGGAGTTTGACGTCCAACTTTAAATCTGAGTCCATTAAGATGTCTTAAGGCATAAAGTTGAAAACTTTATGCCTTTGCATGTTCCATATGTGCCCAACAACCCCCTTATAATCCATTAAGACCTTTCCAAGGGTCCTAACTCATACATGATGTAACGAACCAAAAATCAAGGGTATAAATTTCATTTTTATTATAGTCAAAACATAGATATCATTTAATCCAAACATTCCAAAATGTTGCTAATTAAAACATTTATCAGAGTTCATTCCAAAATCATACACTGTGGAAAACACTGGTGTGTGTGCTGCGATCAAGCCGACCCTTCTTTCCCAAACCAATGATACCTGAAACCATAAACAAAACTATAAGCACGAAGTTTAGTGAGTTCCCCAGAGCATACCCCACATAATCCACATAACCGCATAAACCATATCAATCACATAGGCCATATCAATCATATAAGGGAGCCATGGAAACCCTCCAAGGTATTATACACATAACGCATAAAGCATATCAACTATATAAGCCATGCATATAAACATATAAGGAAGCCAATGAAACCCTCAAGGTCTTACTCCGGGTGCCATAGGAACCCCTTCATGGTCTTAGCCCGCTACCATAGGAACCCCCACATGGTCTCAACTACCTGCCATATAAATCATACATACAAACATATAAGGATGCCCTAGAAACCCTCCAAGGTCTTACACCGGGTGCCATAGGAACCCCATCATGGTCTTAGCTCACTGCCATGGGAACCCCCACATCGTCTTAGCCTGGAATGCCATAGGAACCCCCACATGGTCTTATATCCAAATGCCTCAGGAACCCTACGGGATCTTCCATGCAAGTATCACAAAGACAACTAGCATACCAAATACCACACAATCAATTAGCATACCACATATATAACTACCTGACATGGGAACCCCAACATGGTCTTCACATAAATACATAATGTATCAATAACACATCCGCAATAATCATCACAACTAGATAAATGGGCCGACCTTGGTGCCTTAGACCCATGGTATGATGAGGAGACTCACCTCGCACAGCTGAAGTCCCACGGATAAAACTCTAGGTGTTGGTTGACAGATTTCCGAACTATCAGCATCAAAACAACACCCAATTAATAATTGGGTTCCAATACATAACCATAAGTCCATGCTTAGGGTAAAAAGACTATTTTACCCTTAACTTAACTTGGTCCAAAACCAAGGTCCAAACACACACTCTAAAGGCCCAAAAACCAATCAATGAACCAAGGCCCAACATGTGGCCCAATTTTCCAAATTGGGCCCAAACCTCTACATGGACTTATCTTATGGTCCAACCATTTATCTTAGTCCAAACATTTGGCATTCCGATGGTCCAATATCTCATAATCATCAAGGTCCAATTATGGTCCACATATGGCCCAATTTTCCAAATTGGTCCCAAGGCTTTCCAATGGGCCTTATCCTAAAGCCCAATAATTTCCTTAGCCCATAAACATGTTTCCATTTGGCCCACGAAGGTCCACATCAACCCAGTCCAAGAAATGTCCCAACAAGAATTGAAACCCAATTTAGGGTTTTTTCACATAAAATGCCGATTAGGGTTAAGTGTTCCTACTTAACCCATTAAGGACTTAATCCATTTATTCCATCACTCCACTAGACCAAACATACAATATGGCCGGGCATAATTCAAAATTCCAAATCCAACAGTCCAAACGCGGGTCTCGACAAATCCAAAATACAAATTTTCAAAATTAAGGTTTTCTAAACCCTAATTAGGGTTTCCAACCAAATCATAAAACCAATTAATCCAATAGTTAAGTTTTTACATTAACTAAAGTCTAATCAAGTCGAGTACCACCCACTACCACCTTGGGTAGTGGTGGTTGGCGGTGGTTCACGGCGGCGGCCACCACCTCACGGTGGTGGTGGTTATGATCTTGAGCCAAAGCAACACCAAAAGCACTCCAAACATCAATCCAAACGCACCCAAAAGCCCACAGCCACCCGAGATCGTGGCTAGCAGTGGCGGAATGACAACAGAAAATGGTGGCCACCACCTCATGGTGGTGGTGACGAGTTTCCTTCCGTTTCCTGGCCAAGAGAGATCCATACAACATTAAACCCATGAAATATGCTCATACACACACTAAATCACACACACAACCACCTCCTCACGACGGTTGGTGGCGGCAAAAGAAACAACATGGGCGAGGGCCACCATGGTTGGCTGTTAAATCAATAAATTAGAAATTCTAATGAATCAACTGAGCGAGGGATTTATATTTTGTAGACTATGGTTAATGGATATCTTTAGATCATGATTCTATTTAGACTACGATTCCATATCATAAGAATTCTCAAATTCCTTTCTAGACCAGTTTTAGAGTTATCAACACAAATCCTTATCCCATCTATCTATTACAAATAGAAATTGATAAACAATTTTTTTATAGTTGATTGTATAGTGTATACCCCTAAGTACACAACACAAAAAAATAGGCGGTTATTCTATTTTCATCATACAATGATTATTCGATCCTTTTTCTTCTTTGTATCATAATTAAATCAACTGAGGTTATTCTAAGCTGTAACTTCAATCAAATAAGAATAGTTTCTTTCGTTGGTAGACTATTCCAGTAAGATGGAATCGAATCCGATTACCATATTTCTTTCTTAGTTTTTATCAATTTCTGTATTGTAAAAAATAACAATTTGAATATTGAATTTTTTAATAGAAGAACTATATCTTTTTTTGTTTTTTTAATGAGAATCAATCTGTTTTTATGTTATTTCGTACTGTAGAATTCTTTTCCTTGTGGGATTATTTTCCCGCGAGAAGTAATGAGAACAATGATAGAATGGATTGCTACCTATGCCTAGATCGCGGATAAATGGAAATTTTATTGATAAAACCTTTTCAATTGTAGCCAATATCTTATTACGAATAATTCCGACAACTTCAGGAGAAAAAGAGGCATTTACCTATTACAGAGATGGTGCGATTTGACTTTTTTTTATTAATCTCAGTCTTACGAGAAATACACATGATTCGTGATGGGGAAAAAAAGACAAAAATCTACGCTTGTTGAAGGTAAAGTTTGGAGTCTTTTTGTGATTTCCGGCCATCCACACACTTATATAACCGAGCACGTTACAGCACACACACACTCACTCACCTCGCAGGCCACGAACACAACCATCATTTCACGGTGGCATGTGGCGGACGGAGAACCTTGATAGGACGAACTAGTTGCAAGGCGGCAACGGCAACAGCGAGCCACAACGACAGCAGCGGCGGGCGGTGTAACTCCTCCGACCTTCCCGACGTCGCAACTTTGTCCACGTCTTTGCCGGCGACATGAACACCGGTGGGTTACACAACAGCATGGAGGTGACGGCCGAGCTAGCTGGCGGCTGGAGGAAGCGAACGATCGGTAAAACATCGCCGCAACAGCAGAAGTGCCATGGCGTGTTCCTCGGCGGTCTCTCGTCGTCGGCGACAGTGTAGCAACGATTCCGGGTTCACGACGGAGAGGCGGCGGCTGGAGGAGGGTCCGAAGGTACTGGCGGTTGAAAAAGTGTGGCTAGGATTAGGGTTAGGGACACAAGGTGTCGGGTTTATAAGTCCCGATCACTTCAAACTTTGATCCATAATGACACTTTTAGTCCCTCCTTCTCCCTTTTCTTTCAAAATAAATCCAAATGTTACCAAATGGCCCCTCCTCTACAAAACCTTTTCAACTTAGGTCCAAAATTTACTCTTTAGCCCCTGCTTCCATAAATCCTTTCATATTAAATCCAATAATTACCAAACACCCCCTAACTTCTGAAAATCTTTACAAAATAAATCCCGTAAGTACACTTTAACCCCCGAAAATCCAAATCATGACATTTGGCTCCCCGAAACCAACACCTCGCTAAATATTATCGATTTTAGGTCCATTATAAAATATAAATTTACATCTTGGGGGTTCCGAGTTTATTGTTGAATTACTCTATTTTCAAACGGGATGTTACAACTCTCCCCCACCTAAATTAGATTTCGTCCTCGAAATCATTCCTTACCAACCTCGACACGCCAAACAGCCTGAGCAACATGGTCACAATCCTGAGCATACCATAGCCTTTCCAAGGCAACCAAAACCAACCCTCGCAAGGTTCTAAAACCCGAAGACGAACGAATTCCTTGCAACATGATCACCTTTACTCAATCTGGAATCTAGAGTCTCGAGATGGTCCGTCTCCCTGACAGACCGCCCACATTGAATCATTGTCGAATTCATTGCACTTACCTCCAAACGGGCTATGCAGCTTCCAATAACTTGAGGTTCCCATAAAACACAGAGTCACATACCAACTTTACCTGCAGTACACTTATACTTGACAGAAAGCTCATTCGGAATACTGGATTCCTGCCCGGTTGCTGAACTAACGGGAAATCTTATAGTCGCCCCACACAACCTCCGAAGGAAACTTCGACTAGCACTACTTGCCCTCGCTATATTGCCACTCATGGCTCCATCAATCCTTCGGTCCATTAGATCATATTAGATCATATTAGCCTGACAACCTGTTGCCACTAAATCCGACTCAAAAAGCTGATTACTACCAGAATAATTGTAGTCGTACCTCATGTCCGGTCCACTTTGACCTAGCGTTTCCTGATTCAAATTATGTTATGACCTACTCACAACCTTGCAAACTGGCCCACCCTAGCCTAAGTCATCTGAACAAACCCGTGAATGTCACGGCTACCATGTAGTCTTTCTGCACTTCCCACACTATCCGGCCGCCTGTGAATGCTACGACTCCCCCGCAGTCTTACAACACTTTCCACACTATCTTACTACTAGTGAATGTTATGGATCCCCCATAGTATTACAACACTTTCACATTATCTGACTGCTAGTGAATGTTACGGCTCCACCGTATTCTTACAACACTTTCACACTATCTGACTGCTAGTGAATGCTACGACTCCCCCGTAGTCTTACAAAACTTTCACATTATCTGACTGCTAGTGAATGCTATAGCTCCCTCGTAATCTTACAACACTTCCACCCTAATTGTCCATTAGTGAATGTTATAACTCCCCCGTAGTCTTACAACACTTTCACCTCACCACAATTGCAGCCCTACGCCTTACCCCCAATCTATCAATTTGGAACACACACAAAGTCGAGCACACACTCGACCGAACACCCAACTGAACTCACTTCATGAATGGAACCCTAACCTGCTTCCCCAAATTCTGCTATCAAGCACCAAGAAGACGCAATTCACGTGCTGGGAAAATTTACCGAACTCCAAACTTACACAACCCTTAAACTAATCATCCACTTGGGCCACCATTTCCCTCGATGGGGATGAGAAACTCATCCCGGTCTCATGCCCGCTCCTGTCCTTAGTACCTGCGCGATTCTCCCCTAATTAGATTCGACTAAGTCTTCGCAATACATGAGATTTGAAGGATTCCAAATCCTTCTTACTCTTAAATAACCAAACTGCATACAACTTGTGCTTACCCGTGCTAGTGTTCTATTACTGGCCCAAGCCCCAAAAACCACACAACTCCTAAAGATAAGATGAACACTTCCCGAAATGATGCCCCCTTATATCTTGAAGTCCAAATAACTGATGCCCATACCAAAGCCTTTGTAGTAGACCACTTCCCCTGACGCTTCCAAAAGTCGACCCAAGCACAATGGCTGAGTCACCAATCATGACCGTAGACCTTCCGCATCATGTCCCTGAACCAATCTCAACCATAGACCCGACTAACATTGAATGCTCCAAACCAGCAAAGAGGGAAACGACCTTTCGCTAACCTCCCCGCCACTCACGGTATGCAAATAGCATATGACAATGTTTGAAGGTATAACCCAAACACGAGCAGGGAAACAAACCCAGAGGTACACTTACCTAAACCCTCGGAATGAAAAAAACTTCATCATGCAATTTCCCGTAAGTACTACACTGAATCCGGCCCTGATGGCCTCTCGAAAACTGATCCGAGATCTTAGGTCTCTTCCCGTGTCACACCATCGGCCACCGGCGGAAACGCCGAGGTGTGCGACGTAAATCAGTAATCATAGTTATTAAACATACATTGAACAGTACAAATATAATTTCCTATTATAACCGAAATAGAAATTACATTGATAACGGCTATCAATAAATTGTGACACACGCCTAGCAATCCGGCGTTTACAAATGTATAATACAATTAATGAAGAATCTTCAGAGCGAATACTTCCTATCTGTTAAATAAGATGAGAATACATGCATTTAAAATACGTCAACAAAATTGTTGGCGAGTTCTACAAGTTTTGACACAGAGCATTTTTATACCCAAAAGTGTTTGATAAAATTTTGTTGGTTGACCAGCTTTTATAAATATTTACTTTTCTATTAAAAGTATAAAATAGTTGAGTTATGAAAATGTGTTATGACTCATTCATAAAAACCATTTGTTCAAATCCAAATGTACAAAAGTTGAAAAATACAAATAAGTCATTTAGACTTATATCAAAATGCATTTTTATATAAAGATTTTGAATATCAAAATATATAAAAATAGGAAATGTTACCCTTTGTGAGAACATTAAATAACCAGCTTTACTCTTGAAACCTTATACAAGAATTTATATCATTTATATGAAAAACTCATAAGTCTTGAATTTATGAAGTTTGTAAAATCGTGTCGTGGCAATAATTAAGTATTGTCTGACTTAATTTGAAAATTTACACTTAACCAGTGGGGCTAACTCCTCCCACGTAAATATTGTGTTTTCTTATAAAAATAAGTGGTTTATATAAATAACTTATTTCATGTAAGTTAATAAATCTTGTCGAGTCGTGTCATGATATTAATTAAGTGTTATATGACTTCATTTTTGGTATTGACACTTATCGTTTTGAGTCATAAGCTATCCCACTAAGTACAATTTCTTTCAACTAGAATAAGTAAACATAAACCCCGTATAAATCCAATATCAATTCTATACGGTAACGAAACAAAACTTGGATTTTATAATGAAATCATAACCGAACTCGTGACACTGTACTCTATTATTGCACCGACATCATAATAGGGCATGCTAAAGTCATTCACCCCGTTATAACATGTGGTAATGTTCAATAATGTTAACGTCAGCGCCAAAATCCATCTCGTCATACATAGTTGTAGCTAGCAACTCCAGGCGGGCGGTCGTACCGTATAAGATCAATAATATGACACTTACACCCAACGCTAGTCGTTCCCTTGTGGATTAACGGTTATGAATTGGATGGTTTCTACTAAGTATTGAGATCTTAGTTTTCGCAAAAACCGGAAATAGTTTATAATGGAAACTCAATCGTATTGGATCTGGTAGTCAGAATAGGTATGATAAACCTATATGGAGTAGGTATGATAAACCTATATGGAGTAGGTATGATAAACCTGTATGGAATAGGTATGATAAACCTATATGTACGTAATATGTATGATAAAACTATATGGAATAGGTATATGATAAACCTATATGGAGTAGGTATGATAAACCTGTATGGAATAGATATGATAAACCTATATCTAATAAGTATGATAAACCTATATGGAATAGGTATGACAAACCTAAATCTTCCATTCTAAATTCACTAGATATGTAAAATTATTCACCGTTTAGGAAAACGATAACTGAAATTTTTATAATTTCAAGAATTTATCATACTAGATATGGTTTCGATGCCGTATTAGCATAATAGCTCATTTTTGAAATTATCCAAGTTTGGATCGACCGTAAATCTACATTCCCCATATTTTATATTCCCTCCGTCCCAAATTGATAGTCCACTTTTGATTTTTGATGTCTTTTTTATTCAACTTTGACCTTAAATATTTTTATTTGTATTATATATTACTTGATAAAACTTATAACAATGAAAAAAACGTTTAAAATACAATTCATTCATATATTTTTCATCAAGTATTATATATCAAACACAAAAATATTTAAGGTCAGAGTTAAAGAAAAAAGACTTCAAAAGTCAAAAGTGGACTATCAATGAGGTAGTATAAATTATGTGAGAATATTTTTAATACATTTAATTTGGAACAAAGGTAAAGTCTTGAAATACAATACTCGACAAGTATTTATTTCGTAAATAACGACTCTTAAGTCTTGAAGTCGATCATGTTATTTATTACGAAAAAATAAATAACTAATATAATGAAGTTATATTGTTATAATTAATATAAAAATATATTAATAACTTCTCAATTCATTTTTACATAACCTTATATATATTGAAAGTTAAAACTTATGATTTCAACTAATAATTATATAATTTCATGAATTTAATCTTCCATCAATTATGGCAATATACTTTCATTTTATACACGGATAATATTTTTGGTCATTATCATATCATTCCATGCTTCCATGAGATATTTTATCTTATACATGTAAAGTCATCATTTTTGTGACTCATAATATTCACTTGTGTAATTATAACAATCTACTTATAATCTTGTGATTTTTCTTAATAATTATATTCATATTTCATATATAGTATAATTATATCAACTTATAACAATCTACTTTAACTTAATATACTCTCTCCGTCCCAAAATTATAGTTTATCTTTCCTTTTTGGTTTATCCCAAAATAATAGCCCACATCTAAAAATAAATAACATTTTTACCAAAATACTCCCTCATTATAAATTAACCAACTAAGCATTTAATAGAACATTAATGCAAAATAAGAACAAAACTGTCATTTTATTAAGTAAAGTTAGTTGTAATTAATGTTTTTTTAATCTGTGCGTTTTTTGTCCGTGGACAATAATATTGGGACGGATAGAGTATTTGCTAGTGATTTATCACAATTTTAGATTGTTATTTCATAAACATTTGACCAATAACAAAGTAAGATGTTATTTTGTATATAAAACTTGAAAATCATCAAACTTGAATAGACACACATATATTCTCCCCCAAATATTAAAACCGTAAAAAAGGGACCGTAGAAACTCATACTTGAAGCGTGAGTTCAAGTTGTTCGAATTAGGTTTCTATTGTGAAACTTGTTGTGTGAACCGCAAATCCATATGTGAAACTTGTTGTGTGAACCGCAAATCCATAATCCTTGAACTTTGAAGTATTCTCGGGACCATTTCGTAACAAATATAAACTATTAGGGTTTGTTTGGCAATTTCATAAACCAAAAATAAGATTGTTTTGGTTAAAATAATTCAAGGGAGGGACTGAAATGGTTATTTCCTCAAAGTTTAGTTAAATTAGGGCTTTATGAAAAAAAAAATTTCATGGAGGGACTGATTGCATCTAAGTGGTCCTAACTTATCAAAGTTAGGGCTTTTAATGTGTTTATCAAAGCTTTTAATGTGTTTGGCTCAGCTTTAAAGGCCAAAAGTCTTTTTTTTTTAAATTGCAAAAAATCAAGTTTTTCTAATTTTTCTAAAAAATTGATTTTGCTTTTATTCAAAATCTAAAAGTAGCTTTTAAAATCCGTGGATCTTTACACCCTGCTCCCGAGTTGTAGCAAATAAAAGAAAGAGAAGAAAAAAGAAATAAAGAGAGAAAAGAAAAGAAAAGAGATTTCTCTTTTGTGCTCCTGAGTTGGAGAGAAATGAAAGGAAAATTAAACATTTTGTTCTTTTTTTCCGAATTCTCCCAGATGAGAAGGAAAGTTGGGAAGGAAAATGATCATTCTATTTCCTTCCATTTACTTCCTTTAATAAAAAATTGTTTTCCTCTCATTTTCTTTTTTTTCTCTTCTTAAATTCAACTCGAAGAAATTCAACTCGAAGGGGTGTAAAAGTTTTTGGGCCAGCTAAGCCAAACACCCATAACTCCCGTATTCAACTCGGGAGCGGGGTGTAAAAGTATTTTGGACCAGCTAAGCCAAACACCCAAACTCCCGTTTCTTTTGTCTAATCGGGTATTGAAGGAAAAGGGAAACACGTCTCCTTCGTCTGATCGGGGGATAAGAAACGATGCGACGCGAATGGGAGCAGGTTGAATGGGTCCGGCGGTGGCTCAAAGATCGCAAGGAGGGAAACGGGCATCCGTCAGGACCGACGATGCCGTCTGGTCTATTAGATTCGTCTCCGGCAGTCATAAATCGGGTAAAAAGGGCACAATTGAAGGCAGCAGAAATTGGAGGAGGAGGTAGTCATCGGTGATGGCGAGGGAGTTGCTCAGACGACTTCCTCGTCGTCTCTTCTTCTGTTCCGGTCAGCAAACGTAAAAGAAAGAGGGAAGAAAAGTGGTAGCTGCAAGGGAGATGGCTGGGCAGTGCTTGAAGGAAGAAGCAAAGGAAGGTATCGGTGGTGGTTCTGTGATGTTCCATCGATGAAGGAGAAAACGAAATCAATGACAGGGGGTCTCCGGCGGAAGGAGGAGGAGTTGGAGGTGACAGGGAAACAAGTGAGGGTGGCTGGAGATTTGTCACAGCCGGATAGCTCGCCGATTCTTCTTCCGCTTCATTTCATCAAAACCGAAATCGAGCACAACAGCAATGAGGGGATGAAGGGGGTTACAAACATCGACGTGGAGTGGTGACAGATAGCATCTCCGACGAGCCCTTCGTGGCTCGTTCTTCGTCTTTGGTGGCTGTCAGAATAAAGGGAAAGGCATCATCGATTTACAAAGGGTGTTTCGGGCCTGTTTACCTCATCAAAACAAAAGGAATTAAGCTGGAATGAAAGGGTCCTCCCGTTTTGGTTTCTAAGAGAAGAAATGGGGACAGAGAGATTGAGATGAGTGGGGAAGAAGATTGGGTGAAGGTTTGGATGATTGATTGCCTCTTCAGGACTTATAACTCCTCACATTTTTCTATGATCTAATTGTAGTATTGTACCCATGTGATCAATTTTGAGAGACTTGAAGGTACAAGGCAAAAATCATTTAGATATTTTACATGTGTAGTGTAAGTGTGATTTATTACTTGTGTATTTGTTTGTATAAGGTAGAATACGTGAAATGGCTGATTAGTGTAATGTAATTGCTTGATTTTCTATTGACTTTAGTTTGCACTTCAATTCCTATAAGATTGTATGTATGTGTGTGTGGGTTTAAGATATTTGGAAGCAATTTCATAAGCACACAATACATATACATTTATGTATTGTGAGTTTAATAGTTATATATGTGTATAATATTATATATGTGTATAATATATATATTGAGGAATCGAGATTTAATAGATTATGAACTTGCCAAAATTGCAAGATAAGCCAAGACTTGGTCTTTAAATATCGTATATGACATTTATATACTATTAGTCGTATGAAATTCGGATTTATAAATATAATATATTTAATATACATATTACACATAAAATTACACACAATCAGTCATTAATACCTAGCGGTTCGCGGTGGTTTGACTGTCGAACACTGACCGATTTTTACCAATTGTTACATCCCGGGGCCCTCCAATATATATGCACCCGATCTGGTCCCCTCTCCCCAATGTGCTTCAAATCAACCTCTTGCTCTTGTCTCTAGAAATCATATCATCTAGTGTCTCGCACCCAGATACTCTCACTAGCTCAATCGTCCCCGGCTAAACTGCAGTAGCTGAAGCAACTTATGCCTTAAATCGGGCTACAACTACTCCCAAGTCATAGCCTCTAATCCCGAAAGCGCAATAGATTGCACAATCAATCCTTGCCGCCTGATACAAGAGATCCAAGGCGAACTCAAAACCATGGCAGTCCTTCCACTAACTAACTCACCACCGGAGCCAGGACCAAACCCTGGTCCTTCCTCATGTGTGCTCATCCTCATCTGGCAAAGCAGCTATCCCCACTATCAGAGCATAACCAAGAACTCTCATTCCCATAAGCTTCTTAGATTCTCTAAGACTCTCACCGATTCGAGTATGGATCATGTGCTTTCAGTAGTACGGGCCTAATACTACCTTCCACACATATCCATACTTTCCTCGACAATCCTCCTGAATCCTCTAAGTCACCTACTCACTGATGCACCTAATATCTGCTAAACAGCAGCGTAATACCCACCGAAGCAACTCCTAGGCTCTCCTTAGGTTCCCAACCTCACCGAACCGCCCCACTAACTCACTGGAGCGTATCCTAGGCTTTCCTAGGTTCCCAACCTCGCCCTACCATCAGTTGTTGAAGAACTCCTCATGATGTCAACGATCCACCTCCTGAATATCGTCATATTCACTTAGTAGTTGACTCTCATCATTCAAGAGTTCCACAAAGCACAAAGCAAGCAACATTCGTGCAGTAGCACTCCGATCCAAAGAACTATCATAGGACATTCAGACCACATACCACAACTCGTGCTATCCACATCCATCCATCCTCATTATCGGCTGCCTTATGCATGCAAATCATACACATAACAAAATCTAATAGACTGTCGAATAACAGACTTTACCTTAGGACCACAACCAGACAAGGAACAGGAAATAAGGCCAAATTAATTATTCTAAGGCTATAAGATCCTAATCGTATAGAATTTTTAAAGCATACACTTAGCAGTTACCAATACCAATAGTCATTCTTATTCTAGCATGGCATCCAGTATCCCCAAGGCTACAAGCATCACATATCAGGCCAATCTATAGTTGACTACTCAGCACTAGCATGCAAGTCTACCAGCTCATACAACATATAAATGCATCTCTCTTAGCCCTAACTAGCATGCAATTCCCAGATTCATTAATCAAGTAATAACAGATAACATATATGGGTATTCTGGGGAAAACTTACTTGAGCTCGGCCGATTGCATGCACCACACCCTTTATTGTCTTAGAAAACTCTTTCCTTGAAGACATTTTTCTTTTGAAAACTTTACAGATCCTCAGTTTGAGTTCAGACACACTCGAAAGTATGTCTGAATCCCTCAAACCAAGGCTCTGATACCAACTTGTAACGTCTCAAAAATCAACGGTAAAAATTTCATTTTTATTATAGTCAAAACATAGATATCATTTAATCCAAACATTCCAAAACGTTGCTAATTAAAACATTTATCAGACTTCATCTCAAAATCATACATTGTGGAAAACATGGGTGTGTGCGCTGCGATCAAGTCGGCCCTTCCTTCCCAAACCAATGATACCTGAAACCATAAACAAAACTGTAAGCACGAAGCTTAGTGAGTTCCCCAGAGCATACCCCACATAATCCACATAACCACATAAATCATATCGATCACATATGACATATCAATCATATAAGCCATATCAATCATATAAGGGAGCCATGGAAACCCTCCAAGGTCTTATACACATAATCACATAAATCATATCAACTACATAAGCCATGCATATAAACATATAAGAAAGCCATGGAAACCCTCCAAGGTCTTACTCCGGGTGCCATAGGAACCCCCTCATGGTCTTAGCTCGCTGCCATGGGAACCCCCAAATGATCTCAACTAGTTGCCATATAAATCATACATACAAACATATAAGGATGTGACAACCATCAATTTCTGGTTAAGTCAAAGTCAAATAAAGTCAACAAGTCAAACGGATCCACTCAACTAGCTCTTATGTGTTAGGGCTTACTCTAAAATTACCAGTGAACAATTCTCTATGTTAATACAAAGTATCATTTAGAGGTTCATATGTTCAGAAAATCTAAACCCTAAACAAGGTAAGTGTTGTAACGACACGATAAAACACTATTACATACCCTTTAAGGGAGAGCCTGCTACGGCTGTGGAGAGACCGGGCACTACAAAAGGGACTGCCCAAAAGCTAAAAATGCAAACGTCGACGGTGTCGGAAAGGTCTTGGCCTTAGGACAAGGGGAAGCAATGGAAGATCCCACGTACGTCGTAGAAATGGAAAATGGAAAGATAAAAAGCACTGACGATATATACATATGATGTACCCTCACTCTAAATAACCATCCATTCAAAATCGATCTAATGTCGGTCTCAATAAAAAGCTTCGACATCATCATTGGCATGGATTGGCTAAGCTCTAATCGTGCCGACATTTTGTGTTGCGAAAGGGCCGTTCGCCTTAATCTGCCAAATGGCAAGACTCTCGTAGTCTATGGCGACAAACCTAGTACAAACCTACAAATCATCTCTTGTGTCAAAGCCCAAAAGTATCTCCGCAAGGAATACCACGCCTTCTTAGCCCATGTAGTGAATGAGAAGCAGGAGGTGAAAGACATCAAGGACATCCCGGAGGTCTGTAATTTCCCCATGTATTCCCAAAAGATCTTCCCAGAGTTCCACCCGCACGACAAGTTGAATTCCGAATCGACCTAATTCCCAGAGCTACCCCCATAGCCAAAGCGCCATACCGCCTAGCGCCAGCCGAGATGCAAGAACTATCCAACCAACTAAACGAACTGCTAAGCAAAGGATTCATCAGACCAAGCTTCTCGCCTTGGGGAGCACCAGTTCTGTTCGTGAAAAAAAAGGATGGATCGTTCCGCATGTGCATCGACTATCGCGAGCTAAATAAGCTTACTATCAAAAACCGATACCCTCTACCCCAGATTGATGACCTTTTCGACCAACTCCAAGGAGCAACTTAGTTCTCAAAAATTGATCTGAGGTCGGGATACCATCAAATACGGGTCCAGGAGAAGGATGTTCCTAAAACGACATTCAGAACCCGGTACGGTCACTAGGAGTTTGTAGTGATGCCCTTCGGATTAAAAAACGTGCATACGGTGCTCATGGAACTGATGAACCAGGTATGTCGGCCCTACTTAGATAAGTTTGTGATTGTCTTCATAGACAACATACCGGTCTATTCTAGGAGCAAGGAAGAGCACAACCAACACCTATGACAAGTATTAAAGACATTAATGGAGGAAAAATTATATGCAAAATTCTCAAAGTGCGAATTCTGGATCTGAGAAGTGGGTTTCCTCGATCACGTGGTTAGCAAGGAAGGGATACACATGGATCCTTCCAAGGTCAAGGCGATCGAGAACTGGTCAGCACCAAGGATGCCTACAAAATCAGTCAATTCTTAGGCCTCGCTGACCGAAGATTCATCGAAAACTTCTCCAAGATCGCCAAACCACTTACCACCCTTACCCAAAAGGGGTTAACCTTCGACTGGGGAGCGAAACAAGCGGCAACGTTTCAAACATTAAAGCAAGACCTGTGCAGTGCTCGAATTTTATCCCTACCAGAGGGAACCAAAGACTTTGTGGTCTTCTGCGACGCGTCAAACCAAGGTCTAGGGTGTGTGTTGATGCAAAGAGGAAAGGTCATTGCTTACGCCTCGAGACAACTAAAAACACACGAGGTTAATTATGCCACACACGACCTCGAACTGGGGGCAGTTGTATTCGCTCTAAATATCTGGAGGCACTAACTCTACAGGACGAAGTGTACTATCTTCACCGATCATAAAAGCCTTCAGCACATCCTCAATCAAAAGGAGCTCAACATGAGGCAAAATCGATGGGTAGAACTACTAAATGATTACGAATGCAAAATTCTTTATCACCCAGGCAAGGCAAATGTAGTAGCTGACGCCCTCAGCCGAAAGGAATACTCGGGTCGTCGAGTAAGGGCGTTAACCATGACAATCGATTCACACCTGTCTACACAAATTAAAGAGGCTCAGCTGGAAGCCCTGAAACCAGAAAACATGACAGGTGAAGCTTTAAGAGGGATGGATAAGAACCTAGAAATCAAGGGTGACGGAATACGCTATCTCATAAATCGCATATAGACACCCAAGTTTGGTGGATTCAGGGACTTCATCATGAACAAAGTACACAAAACTCGCTACTCCGTTCATCCCAGTTCAGACAAGATGTACATGGACCTCAAGAAACTCTATTGGTGGCCGAACATGAACGTCGGAATTGCTACCTTTGTGAGCAAGTGCCTGACCTGCGCCAATGTCAAGGCCGAATACTGTGACAAACCGAAAATTTTTGCTTAAAAGCCATTCAATTCAGTCAAAGTCAGACTCACTCCTGCTATCCTTTGGCACTGTTTAGAGTCTGTTTGAGTGTTCGGAGCCCAATACACTCAAGGAATGAGTGTTAGGAAGTATCTGCTAGAGCCACTGAACAACATACATGCCTTAACCATCACCACCAAGAGTTCACGGCCACAACACTTAGAGTTTACGGTTGTAAACTCCAAGTGGGCCGTAAACTCACCCCTATATATAAGATCCCCTAATTTCTTCCATTCTTTCTTTCCTTGGCCGATTTTCTTCAAATCCTCTCAAGTATCATCCAACTTTTTCATCCTAGATCTTCATATATGTAAGTGTTCTATCCTTGATTAGTTGATACACCTTCTTAACTAGCTTCATTCATTGATTTCATCCACGGAAATCATGTTTTCTTACATCTTCAAGAAACACCAAGAAAACCAAGAACACACACTAGTGTTCTTGGCCAAAATCACCCCTTTCAAGCCTCCATATCGTAAGTATCCCTTCATTATACTTCATATCTACTAGGAAGCCTTGAAATACACCATCTAAACATGCTTTCCCCATGAAGATCATGAGTTTACGGCCCAAGATCTCCCTTGGCCGTAAACTCCATATTGATGCATGTTTGGACTTTAAACTCTTGTAATAACCAAGCCTTAGACCTTGGAACCTCATTGGGTGTTGTAGGATCTCAAAACACACACATATGTATAATTGACCATGACTTTACGGCCGTAAACTCCCTTGGCCGTAAACCCATGGCCGTAAACTCCAAGTTAGTACCATTTATTTCCCTTTGATGAATCACATGTGATTCAACACTTCAAGCCAATGTTCCTTAGTCCCTTAGGTTGTTTCCCTTCATGATTAGTTGTATTATACACTAATTATATACATATATGTACCAATATATGTCATTAAGAATCATTTGTGTATCGGAACTTCATTCGTGGAACTTCTCATCCTTACTAGAATCAGTTGGATCACCAATCATAAGGTGAGTTCATACCCCTACATTTTATCACTTTTCACTGTTTTAAGGGGGGAATACAAGTCTAAACACAAGTAATTGTGTTTATAATAAATAAAACTCTTTAAATGTTGTAAATGACATCAATTCATCAAAATGATTTTAAATTTAAATAAACTCTTTTGAATATTGTAAAATGCTTTTAAACTCTTTTAAATATTGGAAAATGCCTTTAAATGGTTATAAACTCTTTTAATATTAGGCAATACTTTTAAATGTTTTATAAAATCTTTTAACTTATATTGTGTATAATTGATATCTATGTAGATATAGTTATATAAGTAGTGTTTAAAGGACTTAGGACTGACTACCAACTTTATTTCCTTTTCCTTGTTTGGATGTGGGCTCAGAGTAAGGTTGTTTGTCCGAATGCCGTTTAAATATTAATTGTATTTTATGTACATCTATGTAGTTATAAAAGTTCTAGAAGCCTGTTTAATACCTTGGGTAGCAATGGTATTCTTTCATGTTAAGTCAGTTCAGTTCAGTTCAGTCAATCAGTTACAGAGAACTTACTAGTAAACTATAGGGAGTATAGTTAGAGAGTCAATGCTCATTACTTGGTAGATCCATACTTATCACTTGGTAGTTCATTGAAGTCATAGCAATACATAGAGATCTAATACTTGTTAGTCTTATCTATTCAGAAAGTATGAACAATAATACGAACTAAATATAAAGAACTCAAAAAGGTACATCTTTCAATGTACCATACATATAAAAGGGGTACCTGGGCACGATATTGTACCTGTAGTTAACATGGGTATGTGAGCATAGTACCACGACACGAATCATAGGTGGGTATGCACACATAGTACCAACACCCAAACATAACAAGAACATAGGTAGTAGTTTCTGTGATTGCTTAGTATATACATATAAGTTATGTACAATGAGAAACTGATAGACGGTTGACTGTGTGAACTCTGTTTTGCTTTCCTTTTCCTTGTTTGGATGTGCGGGTACGACAAGATCGCACAATCAACTTTCCGCCCGTTTCTGATTATATATAATAAGTATGTACTAAGTGAATCACAGGATAGTCTTTTCAAAGAGTATTCAGAGTACTATTCAGAGGAACATAACAATCGCACTATAGTCTTTTCATAGTATATTTATTATACTATGAACTAAGATTGAACTTGCTATTTTAATAGCATAATATCCAACACAAGAATGGTTTTATGAGATATAAAAATAAGTATACTATTCCATAGTATATTTATTCATTCGTTAAGTCGTACATTTGGAGAGTTACAAGCTAACTTTTCCATAGCACAATACGCCAACCTTCAGTGTAACGGTTTTCGGAGATAAAACCACAATTCGATAATAGTTAGGGAATATGGGTTTTTTCTAGGTTCAATGGTAACATTTTCTAGGTATTCTAGTAACATGAACTAGGCATTCTAGTTCATTATAAAGGATTCGTAAGAAGGTTATTATTATGATTTCCTCGCTTATACATTCCCGAGTTATATATAACGAAGATCCGGTAGGCAATAGAATGTGAGATTTCTAACTTAGTTTCTTTTCCTTGTTTGGATGTGAAACTAGGGTAGAACCCCACAATTTATTATCCGCCCCATCTTGATTATATCATAACGTGTATAAGCTAAGTTTTCATGGATATTAACTCATATCTTAGTCAGAATCAGTATATCATAGATTACTTTTAATTATAACTATAATCCTTCAGTTTATACGAAAGGTTATATATAATGAAGACTAGATACATTGGAGATTATGTGAACCCAGTTTCACTTTCCTTTTCCTTGTTTGGATGTGGGGGTACGACTGAATCACACAACCGACTATCCGTCTTGTATTGATTATATGCAATTAGTATAAACTAAATGATTATAGAGGAATTTGTTTCAATATTACTTTACTTTAAGGAAACATATGGTTTTCTTGTCAATCTTTCAGACTTGTTCAATTGTCAAAGAAGTTTTTTACTTTAAACTAAATCTTATGCACTCACCAGCTTTATAGTTGATACTCGCTTTCAAAATACTTGTATTCTCAGGAATATATTAAGACAGGTAGCCACCCGGAGTTCGTGAAGACGGAGCAGTAGTTTCCCGTATTATCTTTTGATACTATTATACTATAACAACATGTAATGTTTTGAACTCGATGTAAACACTTTTACGTTTATACTAAAAAATGTTTTTGCTTTGATTACTATTATTCAATTGTTGTGATACTACATATGACGTCCTCCACCCCCCTAACATTTCCGCCGTTCCGGTTTTGGGGTGTGACAGATTGGTATCAGAGCATTATTTGTAGTGAACTAAGTATATCAACCTATAAAAGGTATACAACTATAAATACAATGGGGCCAAAGTGCTCTGTCTAAAAGTATACTTATAAATATATCAATATTATCCAGGAGTATACATGCTCACATATATACATTCTAGAACAAGTATCACAAGTAGAACAGAACAAAAGTATTTAATTGTTGGACACAACAATCAAACTTGGGCAGTTATGTAATCATATCTGGGATGAATATATCAACTATATTTATTTGAGATATGGTGAATGTGTGTTCAGGAATGATAGTGGTGTTGCGACAAACCTAGAACTTACCAATTTCTAGGTCCAAAGAATTCTTTAGAACAAAACATAAAGTAAAATACTATATGAGTATTTTAAGATACTATCCAATAACAACACTAAAAGAATACAATAACAAGAAACTTAAGAATCAAACCCAAAACATAGATACTATATGAGTATCTTAAATAACTATAAATAATTATGTGAGAATTAAAAGACCCTTACTGATCGGCCTATAATTACAAAGTGTATACATCATAGAGTTATATATAATAAAGATCTCATAGACTTAGAATGTGTGGTTTCGCTTCACTTCCTTTTCCTTGTTTGGATGTGGATTTAGAGTAGTATCACATATTCGAATGTCTATTAGATCCGAGTTATATATAATTTGTATACCCTATGTGATTATAGAAAGATTCAATAAGGATCTCAAGTTAAAAATTTAGTACTAGAAATAGATTAAGTATTCTCATAGATTCTTTAGACATTCCCATTCTCGCACCGACAACTTAGCTAGAGACACCACCTCACTAGGACAGTCAACGGAGGAGTCAAGGAGGAACAAGGAGGAAACCACTCGCGAGTCATGTGAGGTGGCAGAAAACCTTACATGTCGCCCTAATAGCTAATAGACCAATACAACCTAGTGAGTTAGTGAATACACTACTCACACTATGTGGTAGGCTTTATAATCACAATTTGTAGGTTTCAGTAACTCAGTTCATAGGATTTCAAATTTGTGGCAGAATTATGCCACCGCGGAAAAATCCTCGACCTTCCCACAACATACCACCCCTCCGCCATCATCTCCATCACCACCTCCACAGTTTGACCCCACCATCTTCCAAGCTGCCGTAACAGCAGTGGTGGCAGCTGCAATGTCACAAATTGGTACAAACGGCACTGGCGGGTCGGGAAATGGTGCTACTACCTCCAATCAGGGGGACAGTCAGAGGCGTTCAAAAGAATGTTCTTACAAGGATTTTACAAATGGCAAACCCAAATCCTTTAATGGAACCGGGGGTGTCATTGTCCGAATGCAATGGTTCGAGAAGACCGAATCAGTCTTCGAAATTTGTTCATGTCCTAAAGCTAGAAAGGTCAAATTTGCAGCTTGCACTTTCACTGACCGAGCCCTTACCTGATGGAACGGTCATGTAAAGTCCTTGACTCTTCTGGTGGCGAATGCAATGAGCTGGGAGGACTTAAAGGCCCTTATGCTCACCGAATATTGCTGAAGGGGCGAAGTCCAGAAATTGGAATAGGAACTCTAGGGCCTCAAGATGCTCAGCTCTAACATCGCATCTTACACGGCCAGGTTCAGCGATTTGGCCATGCTATGTCCCGGTTTGGTCACCCCGGAGAGTAAGAAGGTGGAGAAATACATCTGGGGACTAACTCCCCATATTCAAAGCAGCGTGTTGGCCTCAAGACCAACTACATTTGACAGTGCCAAACAGATATCACAACGACTCATCGACCATAGGGCCAGCCATAGCACTATGGCAGCCACCCCCGATCAAGCAAAAGGGGGAAACAACAAAAGAAAGTTCTAGAACAACAAGAAAAGCCATCCGACCCAGGATTTGACCAAGAAGCAACAAATAGTGTCGGTGCACGCTGCCACTACCCCCTCCCCCCGCTCCAGCACCCCTGAGGCAATATGCTGGGACCCTCCCCAAACGTAACAAGTTCAGCTTTCACCACACCGACCCTTGTCAGAAGATGCATTGCCGCAACTGCAACAAGAAAGGGCATACCGCCTGATTCTGCAAGCCGCCAACCCAACAAGTCGCCACTGCCTCCAACGCTGGAGCAAGGCGAGCCTGCTACGACTGTGGAGAGACCGGGCACTACAAAAGGGACTGCCCAAAAGCTAAAAATGCAAATGTCGGCAGTGTCTGAAGGGTCTTGGCCTTAGGGCAAGGGGAATCAATGGAAGATCCCACGGTGGTAACCAGTATGTTTCTCCTCGATAACTCATATGCATGCATGTTATTTGATAGTGGAGCGGAGAGGAGTTTCGTTAGCCACAAATTCAAACAATCACTAAAACAAAATCCCCAACCACTAAAAGATACGTACGTCATAGAAATGGAAAATGGAAAGATAAAAAGCACTGACGATATATACATATGCTGTACCCTCACTCTAAATAACCATCCATTCAAAATCGATCTAATGTCGGTCTCAATAAAAAGCTTCGACATCATCATTGGCATGGATTGGCTAAGCTCTAATCGTGCCGACATTTTGTGTTGCGAAAGGGCCGTTCGCCTTAATCTGCCAAATGGCAAGACTCTCGTAGTCTATGGCGACAAACCTAGTACAAACCTACAAATCATCTCTTGTGTCAAAGCCCAAAAGTATCTCCGCAAGGAATACCACGCCTTCTTAGCCCATGTAGTGAATGAGAAGCAGGAGGTGAAAGACATCAAGGACATCCCGGAGGTCTGTAATTTCCCCATGTATTCCCAAAAGATCTTCCCAGAGTTCCACCCGCACGACAAGTTGAATTCCGAATCGACCTAATTCCCAGAGCTACCCCCATAGCCAAAGCGCCATACCGCCTAGCGCCAGCCGAGATGCAAGAACTATCCAACCAACTAAACGAACTGCTAAGCAAAGGATTCATCAGACCAAGCTTCTCGCCTTGGGGAGCACCAGTTCTGTTCGTGAAAAAAAAGGATGGATCGTTCCGCATGTGCATCGACTATCGCGAGCTAAATAAGCTTACTATCAAAAACCGATACCCTCTACCCCAGATTGATGACCTTTTCGACCAACTCCAAGGAGCAACTTAGTTCTCAAAAATTGATCTGAGGTCGGGATACCATCAAATACGGGTCCAGGAGAAGGATGTTCCTAAAACGACATTCAGAACCCGGTACGGTCACTAGGAGTTTGTAGTGATGCCCTTCGGATTAAAAAACGTGCATACGGTGCTCATGGAACTGATGAACCAGGTATGTCGGCCCTACTTAGATAAGTTTGTGATTGTCTTCATAGACAACATACCGGTCTATTCTAGGAGCAAGGAAGAGCACAACCAACACCTATGACAAGTATTAAAGACATTAATGGAGGAAAAATTATATGCAAAATTCTCAAAGTGCGAATTCTGGATCTGAGAAGTGGGTTTCCTCGGTCACGTGGTTAGCAAGGAAGGGATACACATGGATCCTTCCAAGGTCAAGGCGATCGAGAACTGGTCAGCACCAAGGATGCCTACAAAATCAGTCAATTCTTAGGCCTCGCTGACCGAAGATTCATCGAAAACTTCTCCAAGATCGCCAAACCACTTACCACCCTTACCCAAAAGGGGTTAACCTTCGACTGGGGAGCGAAACAAGCGGCAACGTTTCAAACATTAAAGCAAGACCTGTGCAGTGCTCGAATTTTATCCCTACCAGAGGGAACCAAAGACTTTGTGGTCTTCTGCGACGCGTCAAACCAAGGTCTAGGGTGTGTGTTGATGCAAAGAGGAAAGGTCATTGCTTACGCCTCGAGACAACTAAAAACACACGAGGTTAATTATGCCACACACGACCTCGAACTGGGGGCAGTTGTATTCGCTCTAAATATCTGGAGGCACTAACTCTACAGGACGAAGTGTACTATCTTCACCGATCATAAAAGCCTTCAGCACATCCTCAATCAAAAGGAGCTCAACATGAGGCAAAATCGATGGGTAGAACTACTAAATGATTACGAATGCAAAATTCTTTATCACCCAGGCAAGGCAAATGTAGTAGCTGACGCCCTCAGCCGAAAGGAATACTCGGGTCGTCGAGTAAGGGCGTTAACCATGACAATCGATTCACACCTGTCTACACAAATTAAAGAGGCTCAGCTGGAAGCCCTGAAACCAGAAAACATGACAGGTGAAGCTTTAAGAGGGATGGATAAGAACCTAGAAATCAAGGGTGACGGAATACGCTATCTCATAAATCGCATATAGACACCCAAGTTTGGTGGATTCAGGGACTTCATCATGAACAAAGTACACAAAACTCGCTACTCCGTTCATCCCAGTTCAGACAAGATGTACATGGACCTCAAGAAACTCTATTGGTGGCCGAACATGAACGTCGGAATTGCTACCTTTGTGAGCAAGTGCCTGACCTGCGCCAACGTCAAGGCCGAATACTGTGACAAACCGAAAATTTTTGCTTAAAAGCCATCCAATTCAGTCAAAGTCAGACTCACTCCTGCTATCCTTTGGCACTGTTTAGAGTCTGTTTGAGTGTTCGGAGCCCAATACACTCAAGGAATGAGTGTTAGGAAGTACCTGCTAGAGCCACTGAACAACATACATGTCTTAACCATCACCACCAAGAGTTCACGGCCACAACACTTAGAGTTTACGGTTGTAAACTCCAAGTGGGCCGTAAACTCACCCCTATATATAAGATCCCCTAATTTCTTCCATTCTTTCTTTCCTTGGCCGATTTTCTTCAAATCCTCTCAAGTATCATCCAACTTTTTCATCCTAGATCTTCATATATGTAAGTGTTCTATCCTTGATTAGTTGATACACCTTCTTAACTAGCTTCATTCATTGATTTCATCCACGGAAATCATGTTTTCTTACATCTTCAAGAAACACCAAGAAAACCAAGAACACACACTAGTGTTCTTGGCCAAAATCACCCCTTTCAAGCCTCCATATCGTAAGTATCCCTTCATTATACTTCATATCTACTAGGAAGCCTTGAAATACACCATCTAAATATGCGGATAACCGACGAAATCCTTTAGAATTCCGGGTTGGAGATCAAGTGTTGTTAAAAGTCTCGCCCTTGAAAGGCTTGATATGTTTCGGTAAACAAGGAAAGTTGACTCTGAGATATATCGGGCCATTAGAGATCCTCGCTAGGATTGGCCCAGTAGCATACAAGCTTCGACTATCATAAGAGCTCAAAAATGTACATCCTACCTTCCATGTGTCCAACTTAAAGAAGTGCTTTTCTGACGAGACTCTTGTTATCCCTCTTGACGAGATTGAAATCAACGAGAGTCTCCACTTCGTGGGAGAACCGGTAGAAATCATGGACCGGGAGATCAAAAGAACAAAACAAAGTCGCATTCCCATTGTGAAGGTCCGATGGAACGCTAAGCGAGGACCCAAGTTCACTTGGGAACGCGAAGACCGGATGAAACAAAAATACCCGCATCTTTTCCCCAACTCTTAATTCCCCAGTCAAAACGCAAATTTCAGGACGAAATTCCTTCTAACGGGGGATGATGTGACAACCATCAATTCCTGGTTAAGTCAAAGTCAAATAAAGTAAACAAGTCAAACCGATCCACTCAACTAGCTCTTATATGTTAGGGCTTACTCTAAAAATACTAGTGAACAATTCTCTATGTTACTACAAAGTATCATTTAGAGGTTTCATATGTTCAGAAAATCTAAACCCTAAACAGGGTAAGTGTTGTAACGACTCGATAAAACACTATTACACACCCTTCAGGGATGTATAACATTCATAATGAGGCTTAACGGGGCTTACAAGCCTTGCATTAATAGGCTAAACACTAACAAAGGTCACAAACAAAGTCTCTCTCAATATCTCCCACTCTCTCTTTCTCTCTCTCTCTCTCTCTCTCTCTCTCCCAAATCTCTCTCAAAATCACTTTTCACTTTTTATAATCACTCGGGGCATCCTGATCCTTAACTTAGTTAAAAACCACTCGAAACGGGATGATTATTTGAAAAATAACAATGTAGGGTCGAAGCCACTTTTAGGACCGAAGTACCTTCAGGATCGAAGCCCTAGAGTCGAACCCTCCCTAAGGTCAAAACATCCTTTCGCTTCATGCCACTTCGGACCGAACCTTCTCTCGGTTCATCTCGCCTTCGGTCCTCGGCTCACCTCATTCTCGCTTCCCACTCGACGAACTTCTCATGCGAGCTTTCTCGGACCGAACCCATCTTCGGGTCTCAACCTTCTTGGACCGAACCTTCGATTCTGACCCTCAGAACTTCGTAGGTTCGCCTCTTCATCCCGGTTTTTGACCACTTTCGCGTTTTAAGCCCATTTTTGATGATTTTGACGGGGGATTTTCACCCAAACTCATATTTTAACATATTAAACCCTATAAATTCATATTTTAATCATATTTTGGGGAAATCTTTACTATAGATAATATCTTTTGTACAAGATATTATCTAAGAGTGGTTGACCTTTCCAATAAAGCTATGACAACATCAAGTCACTATTCATGCTTTATGTCACTATTCACATAGTACCTAGTCAAGTCAAGATCTTTTCCCCTAAAACACTCCATCAGATTTCTTACACTAAATCCATACAAAATCTATATCCTTCACACTCCCCAAAAGTTTCATTAATCACATTCAAAGATAAAAAAAATTCTCTCTCTCTCTCTCTTTCCTTCTCGGTTATTTCTCCCTGGAAACAAGAACTCCAGGAAGTCACGAAATCTTCCTCCACATTTGGTAAGCTTTTCATTTCCACTCTCAAATATTATACACTCCTTCACTCAAATCATGGATTCCTTATACAAATATCGTCATATTTGTTCTTAGGATCTTCAAATCCTCAAGCATTCTCCAAGTTTTCTTGACTTGGAAACCTCCTTCCTTCAACCATCCATCTCAGGGAATCACTCAAGGTGAGTTCATACCCCCAACTTTTCACGTTTTCTTCTAATTTTAGGGGGGAGAATACAAGTTACAACACCAAAACATGCTTAAACTCAAATGACAGCTTTCAACAAAAAAGTTATGGCTCAATCGCGAACTATTTTAACCATATTGAACTCCATAACTTTCAAAATTGTTCAATATGAAAATAATTCAGGGTTTTACCTTTCAAATTACTACTTGCACATGTTCATATGATTTTTCTACAATTTATGGTTATTTTTACAAAACTGTCTATTACTGTAGCAAAGATTTCGGACCAGTCAGTGAAAATGGTCATTTTGACACTAGTTAGGAATTATTAAAAATGATAATAAAAATTGTGAGTACACTAGACACATTTTCTGAACTTCCAGAGTTTACGGATTTAAATTTCGACTCACGATGATTTTTCTGTGATTTTTACAAAAACAGTGACAGAAAAGTAAAAATTAGATACAAACAATTTACAAGTTATTAACACTTTGTAATGTGTTGAGAAAAATGTTTATCCATGATGAATATATTATTTACTTGTGTTTTCTATTAAGTTACACTTGAATAACATAAATATTCATTCATTATAAGGGTTTTCATTCATTACAAACATACAAGATGAACTATGACAAGTATAGTTTATGCTTTGTTACATTACTAATCACTACAAACGATTCAGTTTTCACTACAAAAGAGTTGTTCCGCCACTATAACATACATGATAAACTATAATAGGTATAGTTTATGTTACATCAACTCTACCAACTTACTAAGGAAGGTTATATTCTTACTACAAAAAGGTTTATCAATTACACTATACGTAAACTCGTTAAGTCCAGTTGTGAGGCATTACTTCATTGTACTCCTAGAGTATTGGTTAAAAATCCTTTAGTTATAGAAGTCTCTTGTAAGGAGAGCGTGATACTTGTATATAGATCTATATTGGGATTGAAAACTCACACCTTAGAGCTAGACCGCCAGGTTTGGGGTGACAAATGTCATAACATTCCGACGCCTGAAGAACGTCGTCACAGGTTACTATGTCAATCAGTATGGTTATAATTAGGGGTGAGCATTTGGACCGAACCGGACCGGACCGGACCGACTCTTGGACCAGACCGGTTTTGGAGAATATCGTGGATCGTGGACCGGACCGGATGAGTTGTGTCCGTGTCCGTGTCCGGGTCCAAGTCCGGGTTTTCCGGTTCTTGGACCCGTTTGAACCGGTACAACTTTAATTGCATAGATTACAAGTCGTTAAAATAAGTTTTTGGGTTTGATAGAACTCGTTAAAACGAATATGTTATTGGGTTTGATACGATACAACTTGTAAAAATGATTACGTTTCCGTTTCATGCATAACTAATCTACATTGATGTTATAATATTATAACTTACCAAATTAATTTTCCAAATAAAAGCAAATAACATACAAAATCAAGTTCACCAAGATCCCTTTCATATGATTTATCTGTCAAAAATATATAAAATTCAGAATTATAGTCTAAAATAATAGTTAAAAAGTTGAAATATTTCAGCTTTGATAGCTCTACTTTGAAGGATTGTAACTCAGTGAATATAATACCAAAATAAACAAAATTATAGTCTAAATTCATCTACAAACTGTAAACTAAATGTTAGAAAAAACCGGAGGTCAATCCGACTTAAAACGAATGAGTTATGGGTGTTTAAAAAACGTCACAGATTACAAAATCTTGTTGAAAAGCTGAATTTTTTTAGCTTTGATAGCTCTACTTTGAAGGATTGTAACTCAGTGAATATAATACCAAAATAAACAAAATTATAGTCTAAATTCATCTACAAACTATCAACTAAATGTTGGAAAAAACCACAGGTCAATCCGACTTAAAACGAATGAGTTATGGGTGTTTAAAAAACGTCACAGATTACAAAATCTTGTTGAAAAGCTGAATTTTTTCAGCTTTGATAGCTCTACTTTGAAGGATTGTAACTCAGTGACTATAATACCAAAATAAACAAAATTATAGTCTAAATTCATCTACAAACTGTAAATTAAATGTTGGAAAAAACCGCAGGTCAAATCCGACTTAAAACGAATGAGTTATGAGTGTTTAAAAAACATCACAGAAATCTTAAACATGTCCGTTTCTAAGCCCGGTAAAAACCGGATCGGACCGGATAGAAATCTTAGAACTGAGAACCGGCCTGGGGGTCCAAAAAAACGGTCCGGTCCACCGATCCAAATGCTCACCCCTAGTTATAATAACTCACATAGGGAAATAACGACAACCATAGTTTACGGGGATCTCTACGTTCAAAATGGGTTTTATAACTTATATTATAAGGTAAATAATGGATTTTTCTTGTGCAAACATTACATTTACAAAGAAAGTTTTTTTCAACTCTTCATACAAAAGTTTATGAACTCACCAACTTAATTGTTAACACTCTTTCAAAATCTACTTGTATTCTCAGGTAACCAATAGAAATAGGTGACTACCAGCTTTTGAGGATGGAATGCTTCGGTGTAACTCAAAACATTTTGTCATTATATTGTAATCGATTTTGAAACATGTACTCCTATAAAACCATGTAACTTTCTTGATTATATTTATAATGGTTGTATTTACTTTGAGCACTATTATACTCATTGTTGTGATACTATACATGAAGTCCTCCACCCCCGAACGTTTCCGCCATCCTTGGTTTGGGGGTGTGACAAAGAATGCCTTGGAAACCCTCCAAGGTCTTACATCGGGTACCATAGGAACCCCCTCATGGTCTTAGCCCACTGCCATGGGAACCCCTATATGGTCTTAGCCTGGAATGCCATAGGACCCCCACATGGTCTTATGTCCAACTGCCTCGGGAACCCCTCGGGGTCTTCCATGCAAGTATCACAAAGATAACTAGCATATCAAATACCACACGATCAACTAGCATACCACATATATAACTACTTGACATGGGAACCCCCACATGGTCTTCATATAAATACATAATGTATCAATATCACATCTGCAATAATCATCACAACTAGATAAATGGGCCGACCTTGGTGCCTTAGACCCATGGTATGGTGAGGAGACTCACCTCGCATTGCTGAAGTCCCGCGGATAAAACTCCAGGTGCTGGTTGATAGATTTCTGAACTGTTAGCATCAAAACAACACCCAATTAATAATTGGGTTCCAATACATAACCATAAGTCCATGCTTGGGGTAAAAATACTATTTTACCCTTAACTTAACTTGGTCCAAAACCAAGGTCCAAACACACTCTCTGAAGGCCTAAAAACCAATCAATGAACCAAGGACCAACATATGGCCCAATTTTCCAAATTGGGCCCAAAACTCTACATGGACTTATCTTATAGCCCAACCATTTATCCTAGTCTAAACATTTGGCATTCCGATGGTCCAATATCTCATAATCATCAAGGCTTAATTATGGTCCACCTATGGCCAAATTTTCCAAATTGGGCCCAAGCCTTTCCAATGGGCCTTATCCTAAAGCCCAATAATTTCCTTAGCCCATAAACATGTTTTCATTTGGCCCACAAAGGCCCACAACAATGTAGTCCAAGAAATGGCCCAACAAGAACCCAAACCCAATTAGGGTTTTTCACATAAAATGACGATTAGGGTTAAGTGTTCCTACTTAACCCATTAAGGACTTAATCCATTAAGTACATCTCTCCGCTAAACCAAACATACAAAAAGGTTGGGCATAATTTTAAATTCCAAATCCAACAGTCCAAGCGCGAGTCCCGACAAATCCAAAATACACATTTCCAAAATTAGGGTTTTCTAAACCCTAATTAGGGTTTCCAACCAAATCACAAAACCAATTAATCCAATAGTTAAGTTTTTACATTAATTAAAGTCTAATCAAGTCGGGTACCACCCACTACCACCTCGGGCAGTGGTGGTTGGCGGTGGTTCACGACACCAGCCACCACCTCATGGTGGTAGTGGTTATGATCTTGGGCCAAAGCAACACCAAAAGCATTCCAAACATCAATTCAAACGCACCTGAAAGCCCACAAACACCCGAGATGGTGGCTAGCAGTGGCGGAACGGCGGCAGAAAATGGCGGCCACCACCTCATGGTGGTGGTGACGTGTTTCCTTCCGTTTCCTGGCCAAGAGAGATCCATACAACATTAAACCCATGAAATATGTTCATATACACACTAAATCACGCACACAACCACCTCCTCATGGTGGCTGGTGGCAGCAGAAGAAACAACTTGGGCGGTGCCCACCATGGTTGGCTGCCATAGTGGCCTTCTCTCTAAAAGCCTCTCAAAAAGTCGTAGCTATTTGGCTCTTCTTCATCTCTTCTTTTGAATTTTGTTTTGTGAAGAATTTGGTGCTTTTGTGGCTTCCCTTTTAGTTTTTATTTTATTAAGCACTTAAAGGCTTAAAGAAAAAACCATACAAGAAGAAAACTAGCATTTTCTGTACTTTATTTTTGTTGGTGGATTACTTGTAGAGAAGATCACGCTTCTTGTTATTGCCATTACTTCAACACCCCAAATCCAAGAGGGTACAAAGGCTTCAAAATTTGTTATTCTCAAACACCCTATGGTTGTTTTAATATCATTATAACCTCTTTAAAAGGATCCTTGATGAGTTGGTTTTGTTATATACTCGAAATTTATAAGCAAATTTTAAAGCTTTTGTTGCCGTTTTTTTGAAAAAATATATATATTATGTATCAAAACCCATCAGACTTCCCTCTTCTCAGTTGCGTTTTTTGCTTGTGTCCGAATTTTTGTTGGTTGTTTTCCGATTTTTTGCTGTTCCTCTGACTCCACAGAAACACATAAATCGATTCAGGTACCTTCTTAATCACATCGATTTCACTTGTTTACAGTTGACAACACATCATTAAGTTAAAGATTTATGATGCAATTGCAACTTTCTAATTCATCAATTTTATAGGTTATTTGAATAAAGGATTTTATGATGAAATTATAACTTTTGAATTCACCAATTTTTAAAAATGTTGTTTAGTTGTTCATCTATAGTTTTCACAATTATGTTTATAGATTCGTTATAGAACTTGAGATTAATCTTGGCAAGATTTAAGGGAATTTTTGTAAAAGTACATATGGACATTGTAATTCCCAATATCATAGATTGCTTATTAGCATCATTACATGATGAGTTTGTAGTTTACTCTTTTGTTTCGGATTGTAGTTGATCCTATTATTCTACCAAAAACAAAGTCATAAAACCATTTGTTTTAAACATCAAAAACATGACTTGGTTTAATGGTAAGCTTGTGGAGAGAATGACAATGAGCAAGAAAGATGAGTTCCCTGACACATTTTCTTTATAACAGTATCATCTGTCGATCAATTTCCTGGAATCTATCAAAACTCATGTTAGGTAAATGGAGTTGAAATTCGAAGTGAAACTCTAGTGAAGGATCAAGATTTGTAGTGATTGCAAGAATTTAAGGTTTTGATGATCCAAATGACAAGAAGTTAGGGGTTAATTTGATACAAGTGTCCATTAATGGTTTTGTAATCAGTAAACTGCTTGTTGATCAACTTAAAAAGTTTTGACTTGCTAATTGGTGTATTGTTAATTTATTTTCTTATTTATGACATTTTCATGAGTAAGGGAATTTTAGGTACAAAAATATTATTATATATATATATATATATATATATATATATATATATATTTCAAATGTTAATCAAATTTGTGTTTAAAAATGTATGTTTTTATAACTCTTCAGCAATTTCATCCATTACTATATAGAGCAGCGAAGTAAAATAGTTATTTTTCATCAGTCAACACATTCAGTCAGATGTACAATCAAACAACATGGTTTTCTTCCTTAGTCGGGATTTCTTAAGACATATCTTTTTCGGTCATCAATTATTAAAAGGGACCTAAGTTTAAAAGTAAATAATTTTAAAAATATACTTACTAGGTAAATAAGTTGTTCAAAAACACCTATTTATTAAAAAACTCCCAAAACAATATATTGATTTCTTTAGATTTCATCGGCAAACCAAACACATATAACACATTTCATATACAAATAATAACACATATTTTATGTTCAAACAAAATCTAAATGATATTAATCTATTAAGCTCAACTAATAATTATGTTTTATTTTGTTTTATATATATGAAATAAATGCCTTTGTTGTTCATTTTGGTGCAAGTGGGTCCAAGTAATGTTTATACCATCTACGATCCGCTTAAGATACATCACACTCAAACATTGCTTTCCAATAAAATACTATTCACTGTATTCGATATTCACACCTCCATCTCTCTCATCAGGATACCTTGCTCTTCTCTTTGTCACCTCGAACTCCAAACCTCCACCCACCGTTCGCTAGGGTTTCTACTTTCACACACTCCCATTCTCTCTGTGTTTTTCCACCCTAACTTTTCAAAACTTCAATTTTCAACTCCTCTTTTCATCTCCCCAGATCTCTCATTCATCTAAGTTATCGTCTATTCTCGATCCACTTTTTACTTCTTTTGCAGATTTGAAGCTTACCGGTATCAGATTCTTGAGGTTTGTTCCGTTGTCCTTCATTGCAATCTCAGCGTTTTGTTTCTTGAACCATTAAATCTTGCGCATTTTTGCTTGATGATACATGAATTAATTTTGACTATTTATACTGATTTTGATGGTTATCAATTTTATAACCGATATGCGTTTAAACAAGTTTATTTCAATGTCTTACTACGCTATTCAATTTAAATTTCTTCATTTCTTCTATGGCTTTCTAGGAGTATTAGATCTCTTGATGTTCACAAATTACAACCACTATTTTTTCGCTGTGATTATAACATATAGTGCTAGAGGGTTAGTTTTGTAATTGTTGATGTTCTGCATTCTTCAATTCTGATGTAGAATAGTATCGTTTTTCTGTTTTCTTGCTATGCGTTACATCTTTTCACATTTTGATTGGTCGATATATGTGTCGGATGCTTTTCTGTTTCAGTGCTTATATCATAATCAGCTGTTACTTTCAGTAATTCAGTATATTTGAATATGAAAAAAGATAATTTGGCATATAAACTATATGCACCTCTGTTACTTATCAGGAAATTCTATATATTTTTGCTGCTTAATTTTATCTCCCATTGCAGGAATTGATGTATTTCTGAACTGACTTAAAGACTTCGATGATATGACTAAATCAGGGCTCTTCTTTGCATACTGTTTATAAAGAAATGGGGTCTGGTACTTGTGAGATTGTGGAGTTAGAGGATGATCCTAAATCAAGTAACTTTTCCAAGAAAAATTACCAAAAAACAGCAAACGATAAAGGGAAAAAGCCTCAAGTGTACACTAAATCAATAGAAGATGATATCAACAAGCTCTTTGAGGCCATTAATGTCAGAACATCATTTCATGGCTTCACTTTAGATGAAACAGGTGCCAATACACCAAGAAGAAACCCATCAAAGAAACCAATGAGAATGAGTACATCATCTTCTTCTTCTTCAGCATACCCAGAACCCGTATCCCTAAAACAGGCACTCCGTCGACAATGCATTTCTCAGGCGTCGGAAATGGCCGCCATGAAAAGATCATCAAAGCTGCCAGGCTCTCCCGCCCTCTCCGACGCCGGAAAACCATATATAACCACCATGTACAGGTCATCACTGCCGCCATCTCCCGCCTTCTCTGACACCAGAAAACCAGATATAACCACCATGAAGAGGACATCAAAGCCGCCGGAGCCTCCCGCCGCCGCCAGCAAGCCACCAAATGTCCACACCTCAGTTAAACCAAGTGAAGAAAGCACATCCAGTTCTTCAAGAAAAATGCTTCCAGAACAACAAGATTTTAAAATAAAGTCAAAACCCGATCTTCCACAGTCTTTTCTTCAATCAACCACGAAAAAGCCAACAAAAAAAGACGAAACTACCCTTCGGATAAACGAGATTTTACGCGAACCAGAATCTAAGCCAAGTAAGCCTATAAATAAAGCAACCCTTAAGCTAAGGCGAAAAGGGAAATTAAAGAAACTTATCATGAAAAAGAAGTCCCCTTCAGTTCCCGAAACAAGCCATTTAGTATGCCAAAAATGCCAATGTGCTTTAACACCAAACGAACCCAACGGGTCGAACCAAACCAGATGCGGTCCAACCGGGTCGAGTCTTTACAACCAGAATTCAAAACATGGAGATAAATCAGAGTTCACCCAAAGTTCAAATAGCAGCATTGGTGAATACAGTAGTAGCACTAGCATTAGTGAAGAAAGCAATATGAGTAGGTGTAGTATCAACAACAAACCTCATATGTCAATGGATATGAAATGGCAGGCAATTCATCGTGTCATGAAACAAAACGGGTATTTGGGTTTAAGAAATTTTAGTCTTTTGAAAAAACTTGGATGTGGGGACATTGGAACGGTTTATTTAGCGGAATTAGTAGGGACAAATTGTCTTTTTGCTATTAAGGTTATGGATAATGAGTTTTTGGAAAGAAGGAAGAAGATGCCAAGGGCACATACGGAAAGAGAAATTTTGAGAATTTTGGATCATCCATTTTTACCTACTTTGTATGCGCATTTTGTATCCGAGAATTTATCGTGTTTGGTTATGGAGTATTGCCCGGGTGGCGATCTTCATGTTCTTAGACAGAAACAACCGGATCGTTATTATAATGAGCAAGCAGCAAGGTATGCTAAATACGATATTACCATATACTTTTTATAATACGAGGAATAAATAATTGTAAAAGTATGTTGCCATTTACTTTTTATATTTCGTCTTATATGCAGATTCTATGTTGCGGAAGTCCTTCTCGCGTTAGAATACCTACACATGCTTGGAATTGTATATCGCGATCTAAAACCAGAAAACATTTTAGTCCGAGAAGACGGACACATCATGCTAACCGATTTCGACCTCTCTCTTCGTTGCACCGTGAACCCGACTCTCCTCCAATCGGGTCCCACGGACCCACCACGAGTCTCGGGCCCATGTGCGGGGTCCAATTGCATCGACCCGTTTTGCCTCAAACCCACATGCCAAGTCTCATGTTTCACCTCTCACCGGGCCCACAAACCGAAACCGGACCTTAAAGCACATTACCCGCAACTTGTGGCGGAGCCGACGGAGGCCCGGTCAAATTCGTTTGTCGGGACCCACGAGTATTTGGCTCCGGAGATTATAAAGGGAGATGGGCATGGAAGTGCGGTTGATTGGTGGACATTTGGGGTGTTTTTGTTTGAGCTTTTGTATGGGAGGACACCGTTTAAAGGTTTAGGGAATGATGAGACGTTAGCGAATGTGGTTTTGGAAACTTTAAGGTTTCCGGAAACGCCGATTGTTAGTTTTCAGGCGAGGGATTTGATTAAAGGGTTGTTGGAGAAGTCGCCGGAAAATCGATTGGGGTCGCAGAGAGGGGCGGCGGAGATTAGGCGGCACCCGTTTTTTGATGGGTTGAATTGGGCTTTGATACGGTGTGCGGTTCCGCCGGAGGTTCCGGAAGCTTGTGATGTTGGAGTGAGTAATAGCGTTGGTGGAGGGAACCTCCAATTTGAGCTGTTTTAGCCTTGTCTTGTGCCTGATACAGTATCAGATTTATACAATGTATGTATCAGACATATTGTGTCTTGATGCGTATTTGTATTAGACATAATGTATCTTCTTTGCTGTAGTTTCTACTACATAATGTAAATGTGGTTGAAGATGCAACAAAATGGTTTATAATTAATGACTTGTAAAGCATATAATTACTGCATATGCTATTCTTAGATAATTTTTTGCCAATTCCTTAGAAGGGTCTCTTCGTTATTCAAAGTTTAAACCAAGACAAAATGGCAAGAGAGAGAGAGAGAGAGAGAGAGAGAGAGAGAGAGAGAGAGAGAGAACAAATATAATGTGACTTTTTTTTTTTTTAATGCAAGTACACAACAATAACTGGCACATTGTTACTGTCTGTAGTACTGCAGATTCAATAAACCATTTTTTGAGACTTTTTAAAAGTTTTAGTTTTTATTTCTATAAAAGAAAATCAATTAAAGAAACAAAATTTCGTTTAAGAACACAAACTTGTAGGCTTTAATTTATAACAAAAGACTTGTAATATAAAAGTTATTTCAAGTAACTATTTGTTTTTAATGTTTATTTACACGTATATACTAATTTTGAAGGGGCAGGTGAACAGGACTTGCTTCTCATTGGTGGGGATTTTTTTTCTTTTCTTTTTTTTTTTTTTTTTTTTTTTTTGCTTTTTTGCTTTGCTTTCCTTTGGATCACTGTTAGCCACATTTTTTTTGTTGATATATGGAAGTGTCTACAAATACACGTGTTACAGAAGCCAATGGAAAAGAGATTAGTGTCCACCTCCACTTAATGTCCACCGACTCAATAAGCAATTAAGCATCCGTCCATATACCTCTCTCTTCTTTTGTATCTCTCTACGTCTACTACTCACCTTCCCCACCTTGGTTTGATCCTCCACCGGCTTCCGTCTGAAGCAACTCCAGATCACCCTCTCCACCCTTCTAATTTGTCGTCTGAAGGACACAAACGAGAGAACGAAGCAATTAGATATGTTCTGATTTCCCGATCGGTTTACCTAATCTCGGGTATATTCTTCGCATATGTCGACTCGATTTCTTTTTTCTAAATTTCTAGGGTTTGTCTGTTGCTTACCTGTTCAACATCATCACCGATTTTGTATTATAATTAAGATGCGGTTGGTTTCTTTCCTTACTTGATAAGCCCAAATAAAATCTAAATTGTCTGCTGCTTTCTCAGGTTGGATATACAGAGGTTTCACATTGAGATTGAAGTAAATCCTAGCAATCTTAGACGAGCAAGAAGGAATGATGGGGTCAAAGGCAGCTACAAGCGTTGAGGTATGTGATTTACTTTGAATCGGTGCTTGTACTTCTCTTTCCCTTTCACGCTTCTATCATCATCGACTTGCAAAGATCGATTATTAGAAATTCTGAAAAACGATGATCGATTATCAGAAATTCTGAAAAACGATGATCGATTGAAGGTCTTCCGGTGAAGCAATCTTGGCCATGGGAAAGAAGAAGATGCACATGAATTTTTAAGATAAAGTGACTTATACTTTTGCATTTATTATTTATGCCATTTAAATTGATGTAATATCTCTTAGTGAGTTGACTCAGTTGACTCAGTTATCAAGTGATGTTATTACAGGTATGCTATTGATACTTTGCAATCCGCCAGTCTTAAGGAAGCTGGAACAAAATCTTCCAACTCCTTAGAAGAAGAAACAACTCTAATCGGACTTACATTTGGTGGTTATCTGAGATCTAAGGTAACAATGTCTTTTATTAACTGCTTCAAATCATCTTTATCTAAAACACAAGAAGCTTCTAATTTCTTAAGCTACTGTGGCTTTTGAATTGTAGATAAAGTGCATGAAATGTGGTGGAAAATCATAGCGACATAAGCGGATGATGGATCTCACTGTTGAAATTGAAGGTGATATAGCAACTCTTGAAGAAGCTTACATGCACTGAAGTACTAGATGGTGAAAAAAAGTACAAATGCAGCAGGTTTGTTCAAAATCTCTCATCTAATCTTACCTTAAAATTATTTATTTATTTATTTATTAACTTTTTAACTTATAGGTGTAAATCCTATGAGAAAGCCAAAAAGGAATTGACATTGTTGGAAGCGCCAAATATGCTTACCATTGCATTAAAGCGATTTTAGTTTTTTTTTTTTTAATTTTTTTTTAATTTTTAATCAAAGATGCTACAATACATGAATAAATGAAAGTAAAAAGTAAAAGAACGCTATTTGTTGCAGTCTGGTAAAAAAAAATCCGCTGTGGTGTGAAGTTCATGTAACATGACCATTTTGCCCCTAAAATCACCTTTGGTAACACTTTTTGTCCCCTTTGTTAACTTTAATGACCGTTTTACCCTTATATTCCAACAAACAGTTTTAACAATATTTCCACTGATATGATTTATTGTTTTTTTTATTTGAAAGATGTTGGTTGGATGCTCTGTTGGGGGTATGGTAGACATGGATCTTGACAACATCAGAGTATTCCCTCATTTATTGAGTCTCTAGCTGTTAAGAAAGCTGTCCATATTGCTTCTGGAGGTTCTTCATCAGTTGTTGTAACTGGTAATATATGTCTCCTTTGAAACAAGTTTAGTTGTTGTTTTTTTTTTTACTTTTATCAACTCCTACAAGGATAAAATCGTCGTCCTTATTTAACTAATATTAACACCTTACAATATTTTTAAGTAGTAAAATTAGCTATTTACCTTTTTTTTTTTTAATAATCACCTATGATGATTTTAGTTTATTGAACTTTTGGAGTTTGAACTATACCAAGAGGCTAAATAACAACAGTCTAAGAGGACCAATTCCACAAGTGTTGACTAACTTGACACAACTCACATTAGCGTAATCTCTTTAATAAAAAACTTTAAACATTAATCTTTCGAGTCAAATGCCTTTTCATTTGGTTGAATTTACTAAAATAACCTTCCATTTACACGGACATATCCTTTAGCATTTGGAACAAGCCAGTGGTGTTTTTGTTTGCTACTTTTCAGGTATGGATTTGTTTTTTGGTGGAGGATACGACACAACCAACAAGTATTCTTTGATATAAACAGTTAGCATTAAAATATCCAATTACCTGTTATAATGGTATACTTGTATAATAGAGTTTACATTATATGTTGTGCTCACATAACTGTTCATTTAGGATTGTCACGCAGAAAGCTTCTCATGCATATAGATCTCTGACCGGATAAAGTGTTTTTTTTACATAAGATATTTTTCTGTTTCTTTTTCTAGACTGAACTAACCATTTCAAATGAGACTAAATGAGGGAACCGAAGGAAAATCACTTTTTCGAAGAGTAGATAAAGGTTTGGCTTAATTTCGTAGATGAGGTTAATGGATTTGATTTTCGCAAATGGTGGCAGCGCTTGCTGATAAAAAGTAATGTAACTACATTCCTTCATCTTTAATCTATTTAATTTATTCATAATGCTTTAATATTTATCCAATCTCTTTCACATTCGACTTAACATAAAATTCTAATGGCATTGGTATTAAACAAAATGACCAAGTGTGATGCGTTGTAAACTTTTTCATATGAACAATCATTTTTTTTTTGTAGGTGACAACTAAAATGAATTATTTGACCATGTGATAGCAATGCCATTGTAATTGCCCTTGAAGGAAAAATGATCAGATTTGGATTGTTGGTTGTAGCATTTAAAACTTATTTCCAGGTGGCACCTTCAAATGACAGTATTTTTTGTGTTTTGTACTCTTTATAGGTTGAACAATATACTATGATTGATTCATCATTAGGACCACCGTCTGAGGTAAGGAAAACTACCTTGGTTGTGATTAAAATTGTGATAATAGATTTTATTGTTAAAGAGTTTGAAAGAATTGTAATCTATCACATTTTTCTTTCAAAAGAAATAGAATGAAATCCAATTCAATCCCGCAAAGCGGGTTCTTCCCTAGTTTTATACATTTTAAAACTTATAATTATTTTTCTCAACTTCCGACTTTTAATTTAGTGTTTTGATATGTAGATTGTAGTTTGAGATTTGTCTTTATAACTAGATTATAGTCCGCGTTAAACGCGGGAAACGCATAAAAAACATATAATCGTTTAAAGATATTACATAATGATTACAAAAAAATATATGGTTGTTGGTATTATTGAAATGTATAGAAAATACATTGAAAACGATAAATATCTATAATCATTGAAGAACTTTTTTGTAGACAACATTTTTTGTTTTATTAGTTGAACGACATTCATCGTCTCATATAGTTATGATATTGTTATATAATTATAAGCATTTTAATTAGACGTTCATTCCATAATAAGATTACCTAATTTAAACATATATGGACAACCAATATACCGTTTTTTATACTACATTAAATATTGACAACTATATCATTTATTCAAATAAAGTTATATAATATAATTTATAGAATGTTAAATGTTATATGGATTTAATTTTAGTATATCATCAATGGAGATTCTTTTCTAAATCATGATTGGTTTATTTTAAATTGATTATGAATATAAGTGCTGACTTTTATGTTTGTTCTTATTTATTTGGTGGTTGCAAGAACCTTGCATTAGTTTTGGCACAACTTTAAATAATTTTAGTATATCATCAATGTAATTTGGTATATCTTTCAATTATATGAAATATTAAATAATGACATTTCATTACTATTGTGATAATTTAGTTTATATATTGTATTTTTACTAATCTTAACGGTCTTATTTTTTCTAATAACTGTAACGTTTTTATTAATTGTACTTTTTACAAATCTTCTAATATCTTATAATTTTTATCTTACTTTATAATTTTTCATAACTATATAATTTTTCATAACTATGTTTTTTTCAGTCTATTCAATTTTATATTTCATTGTGCAACATCAATGTTTGTATGTATTTTGAAATTTCATTTTAAAAATGCTTAATGTTTACACCTTGATATTAATTTTTTTTAGTAAACTCATGTAATAATTATGGAATATATATCTCATTTTAATTAACATTTACTTCCTTCATTATATCAAATTCTTCATTAAACGGATATATTTTTGGAAAGTAATAATTATAATGGGGCAACATTATCTAAGACGTAAATGTTTGATATATTTTTGTAGGAAAAAAAATTAGGATCATTAAAAAAATTTATATAAAGAAAATACAAATTTAAATTTGTTGAAATTATGGATGAAATTACTGACGAAAATTATTTTGGATGGAGTTGTATTTTGTAAGGTATAATAATATTACAAAATTCGAAATATGTATATTTGTTGTGTAAATTTATAAATTTTATTGTCAGTATATAATGATAAAAAATTAGGTTGATATGATATACAAAAACATAATAATTTCAATGATATTTTAAAATCATGTCAAAATTAACCGGATTCTTATGACATAAAAATTAAAAAAATCATAATCATCTCTAATATATAAAAGTAATATTTTCGTAATTAATGTTAGTTCCCAATATAGTTAAGTTCTGTTTTATTAAAGGTACGTAATATCTTTTCATGTTTATTTGAAAAGTTTCAGAAAAATAGTTAACTGATTTCATGTAATTTGTGACAAAGAAAATCAAAATATATGAATAGATATATTTGGTATAGGAACAAAAAAATAATCGAAAAAAATATAAAAAACGAAAGAAGATACTGACCTTCTAGTGCACAAGAGCGAATGTTTGAAGCAGTGAATGATGATGAAAGTTATAAGCAATAATAATGATGTTGTTGGAGAATGTTCGAAGAAAAGAAAAAATTGAAAATAAGTATGAGCCGCGGTTTCAAGGAAAAATCGTATATTATGTGATAATTTGAATATGATTTTTCGGTATTAATGATTTCCTAATAAAAATAGATTTTATATTAATGGTTTACTAATATAAACGAATGTGTATTAATGGTTGATATTAATGCCTTGATTGAAATGGTTTGTTAGTAATATGCTTTTAAAATTGACCATATTAAAATCTTCATAACCGGAAATTCAAGATTTAAAATATGGAAACTTTTATTGGAATTAAATACATTCCATTTCAATGAATTTAAGTTATTATTTGACGATTGGAAATCATTTACTAGAATTAAATACATTCCATATAGGGAAGTTGATGTCGGCAATTTGATCTAAAGATGGAAAAAATAAGATTGAAATACATCAAGGGTCCAGATTATTTAAGATGATGTCATAAGGTTTCTCTTTTAATAATATTTAGAGATTGTAGTTGGTTCTAGTGATGGCCCGATGAGAGTGTTCGTAAATGGCATAATTTTTTTGTTGACAGAAACACAGATTCAGTTTGATACAGTCAATCTAGTTTCTAATACTAATTTTTTAACACAATACACAAACAAATATTAATGGAAATATAAATGTGAGGGGAAAAAACACAAAACTAATATATAGAATAGTTCACATTCTTATATATATATATATATATATATATATATATATATATATATATATATATATATATATATATATATATATATATATATTAAAGGAGGTTAGTTTTTTGGAATAGTGAACTTATCTGTTATTTGGCAAGAATGGTCTTTCTGTTTTCTTTGTTGTTTTCAAGGGTCTTATTGTTCTTCATTAATTTTGTTTAGGGTCTTCTTTGCTCTTTCTTCTCAACTAATTCCACGTCTGTTTCTTTCATCTTTATCCGTATTTTCGAACCTTGTGCATTCAGTACTCTTTCTTCTTCTGTTTCCTTGCTTTCTCTGCATTACTCTTTCTTCCTTTTCGCGGTTCAGACGCCTCCATTTCCTTCTTCTGCTTCCTTCGTTTATGTGCAGGTAGAATGTTTGCTTTCTATTCCGTTTTCTTATCTTCTAATTGTCACGTTGTGTGTTTTCGTTCCCGGTGTAGTTTTTTATTTTGTGTTCGTTGCGTTTAAATCTTGTGATGTACGGTCCGCGGAAACGACTTTGCCGTCATGGTGGCCCCTCAGCTGTTGCTGGTGACGCCGCCTCAACGTCGGCTGTTCCTTATGTTCAGGTTGCTCATGCTGCTCGCCGTGGTCGACGGCCAGGTCGGATGAGGCTTCTGCCTGTTCTTCCTCAGTATGTTGACCCAGGGGATAGTCGTTGTGTCTGCGAGTATTGTGGTGCCTTTTTTTGGTTTTCTAAAAGGAGTATGAAATTATCTACGCGTAATCATCCGAGGTATAGTCGTTGTTGCAGGTCTGGTGAAGTTGTTTTGCCCTATCCCTCTACATTTCCACCTAAATACATGTCGCTTTTCCGTAATAACAGCTTCCTGAGGGACATTAGGGCTTATAATAGTATGTTCACTATGACATCTTTTGGCGCCACTGTTGATGATGGACTGAATGATGGTCGTGGTCCTTATGTTTTTAAGGTTCCAGGACAAATTAGTCATAGGATCGGTTCCCTCTGTCCTGATGCTGTAAAGGGGCCTAGATATCTCCAGTTATATCTATTTGATACAGCTAACGAAGTTCAGAACAGGTTGAAATCGTTTAAAAATCCTCAGAAAAACCTTCTGGATAAGGGCGTCGTTAGGTTTCTGGTGTCCTTTCTCAGTGACAATAACGAATACGTACGGACGTTTAAGACTGCAAAACAGTTTGTAGATGAGATGAACATCCCATCATATTCAGTTCGTCTGTTTAATGACATTGCTGATTGTAGGTATGATTTACCTACACCTGGATCTTTAGGTTGTATTGTTACAGGTGATGCGTCTGCTGGTGATCGTTACGACATTGTCATTCATTCCAATACAGGTCGTCCTCAGCGTATTAGTAAGCTACACCCTACTTATATGCCTCTGCATTACCCGCTTTTGTTTCCATACGGTGAGCCCGGATGGTGTCCGACCATGAGATTAGGAAACAGAACTGATGTTGGGGCTAAAAACCTCACGGTAAATATGTGTTATGCATACCACCTTCACGGGCGTCAGTACATATGGTCTGCTATTCTTAATGCTTCTAGATTGTTTCAGCAGTATTTAGTCGATGCGTTTACATGTATCGAGGATAGTCGTCTCTAGTTTTATGCAACACATCAGGAAACCCTTCGTTCCGAATATGTTAGAAGCCTTTATGATGCATTATCGAAAGGTGATAGGGAGTCCCGATCAGTTGGAAAATGTGTCTCCTTCCAGCATCTTTTACTGGTGGTCCACGTTATTGATGGGTTTTGGTCATAAGACATCCTATGTGCTCATACAAACCCTAAAGCTTGGATCTAGGTTTCTCTATTGTACATACTTTGAATCCAAGACTATAAACCCTAATTCTAGCATATGGAAATCATAATTCACATGTAAATAGGTTTAAGAACATACCTTGATTGTTATATAGTAATAACAATCCAATTCCTCCTTGAATTGACCTTAGAAAGCTGAAAGTCACAAGTGTCACTCCTCTAATGGCTTACCAACACCATAAGCAAATGGAGAAGGTATAAAGAGAGAGGAGAGAGGTTAGAATTCGTATCTAGGACCTCTTGGGAAGGGATACCCGAATTCATGACCTTGGGATTGTTTATATAGGTGTAGAGATAGGGTTTCAGTCATTATCCTTATCTAGTTGATTATCCATTAAGCAACCAATAAGATAATCCTTGAATCCTTATCATACTCGAATTCTAAGGCTTTCCAACCTTAAATTCGTTCACCATACTTATAAGATAATTCTTACCTTATTTTGTAACTATCACATAATTACAATTCAGCCCCTCTAGTTTAATTAATTACACTTGATCACAAAATTAATTCTCAATTAATTATTGACCAATATTAATTAAACAAATATGATTTCTCCTTTAATATATTATCCTTATAACAATTAATAAATCATATTATCCTCTCTTTCTATTTATTTCTCCAATCAAGTTGCTTTGGTGAAGGCAACCCAAAAGGACCATGCACCATCGGGTCAAGTACATACCAAAATAGTTATGGACTTAGACACTAATCCAACAGTTATATGTATAGCCACTATCAAGATGCTTTAGCGATCTGTAGGGTACACGGAAATCCACAGTATTTCATTACATTTACATGCAATGTCAAATGGCCGGAGATTACACGGTATATGGACATGCATGATCAGAGAGACCCGCAAAGCAGAGCAGATATCATTGCTAGAGTATTCAAGCTGAAAGTACAATCCTTCATAAATTACCTAAAGCAAGATAAACATTTTGGAGAAATCGATGCATGTACGTATAACCATTCTTTGTATTTATCAATTATTACTTCACTTCTATAGTGTGCTCAGTATTGTTTCCCAATAGTTTATAACTATTTGTTAATTCCCATTTCGATTTGTTTCCCTTTTCCTATATAACAGATTTCTATATCTGTGTAGATTTGTACACAATTGAATTTCAAAAAAGAGGGCTTCCCCACTGTCACACATTAATTTGGGTAAATGCTAAATACAAGATAAAAACTCCAGAAGAAGTTGATGCATTTATTACAGCAGAACTGCCGGATCCATTACTAGAGCCTCAACTACATGCAACTATAACAATGTGCATGATCCATGGTCCGTGTGGATTGCTCAATGAAAGAGCTCCATGTATGAAGGATGGAAAGTGCAGCAAACATTTCCCAAAGCCATTCCTCGCCGCTACAATCTTTGATACAGAAGGTTACACTCGCTACAAACACGGACCAGATGCCCAACACACAACATCATGTGGAATCATTATCCACAATGGATATGTTGTGCCATATAACAAGAAACTTTGCTCCAGATTCGAAGCTCATATAAATGTAGAATATTGTGGGTGGAACATGATGATCAAATACCTTTTTAAGTATATCTCAAAGGGAATATATCGTGTCAGATATGTCATTCAAAAGGATGTAGGTGTCAATGATGTTGGACCAAGCAACACTGTAAATGAACAATCGGATGTCATGTGTCAAGAAAAGCAACACATTGATGAGATAAAAACATATTTGGATGGTAGATATATTTATCCACATGAAGCAGCATGGCGAATATTTGATTTCCCTATACATCACCAAAATCCAGCGGTCCAGATACTCTCAGTTCATGAAGAAAATAGTCAGTCAATTCTTTTCAAGGAAGACACAACAATAATACAAGTTCTTCGTAATCCATCTGCTACTAGGACAACCCTTTTAGCATGGTTTGAAAGCAACGCAAAGGACCCGACAGGTCATCAACACACATATATTGAGTATCCAAAATACTACAAATGGGATGGCCCTTCCAAATCGTGGGATAGGAGAGCAGCTGTTTCATCTAACATGGTTGGTCGTCTTGTATTTGTGCATCCATCATCTGGTGAATTGTTCTACTTGCGGTTGTTTCTGTGTCACCAAAAGGGTTGTACCTCTTTTGAAGACCTCCGAACCGTATCTGGTTATGTTCACCCTACGTACAGATCTGCATGTAATGCGCTTGGAATCATAGGGGATGACATTGAGTGGCTTGTTGCGTTCAATGATGCTTCTACATGGGCAACACCGTTCCAACTCTGTCTTCTTTTTTGTAGTTTGTTATTATTCTGTGAAGTTACAGATCCAAACCTTTTGTGGCAAAAGGCTTATGAAAAAATGTCAGACGACTACATTTATAGATTAAATTCAACATTACCTGATAAGGCTTTCTATGCAACAGACGATGTAGTTCGTCAGCAATTACTTCATGATCTAGAAGACATGCTCTCTTCTTCTGTTCCAACAAGATCACTTGCTCATTTCAATTTGCCCATGCCATCACCTGTTATGCATACAATTCTCCAAAATCGACTACTCCTGGAAGAGATGACTTACGACAAAAGGGTTTTGGCAGATCAGCATGCACAATTGCTTCCACAACTAAATACGCAGCAGATGGCGATCTATAGAAATGTTGTTTCCTGTATAGAAGCTAACAAACAGATTCTTATGTTCGTTTATGGTCATGGGGGTACTGGAAAGGCATTCCTTTGGACAACTATTCTTTCTTTTTTTCGATCGCTCGGAAAGGTTGTTCTTGCAGTCGCCGCTTCCGGAATAGCATCATTGCTTTTGCCTTCTGGAACCACAACGCATTCGAGATTTAAGATACCAATTGATCTCGCCAGCAACAGATCATGCGATATAAAAAAAAGGACATCACTAGCGGATCTTATGAAACATACATCACTCATCATATGGGATAAAGCCCCTATGAGTGATAGATGATGCTTTGAATATCTTGATAGGTCTTTACGGGATGTACTTGACTGTGACAAGAAGCCATTCGGTGGTATTTCAGTCCTTCTTGGTGGTGACTTTCGACAAACACTACCCGTTTTTCCAAAAGGAACACGATCCCAAATCATAGATCTTACACTGCCAAACTCATATCTATGGAAGTTTTTCGACATTCAGATGTTGACTCAAAACATAAGGCTCAGTTCCAATAACGATAGGAATCCATAGACAATGTCAACAGCCTTCTTTGCCGAATGGCTACTTCAAATTGGTGAGGGCATAGTTGGACGGCCTGATCCAGATGATCTACGCGACACGTCTTTGATTCAGATCCCTCATTCATTGCTGATACCTCCAACGCATGACTCACTACAACAACTGATACGTTTCGTATACGACACAAAATTACTTAATGCTCCGACAGTAATCGATCTATCAACACGAGCGATTGTCTGTCCAACTAATGAAGCCGCCGATAATATCAACAACATCATCCTCAAATCAGTTGAAACGGATAGCAGGACATATAACAGTACTGATGCAATGGAACCGAACGGAAAGCACACATCAGATTTAGAGGGATTGTTCCCTATAGAATACCTAAATCAGTTGACTTTCCCAGGAATACCACCACACACATTGGAATTAAAGTTGAAGACACCCATAATGTTAATGCGAAACATCAGGCAACGAGATGGCCTATGTAATGGAACCAGACTAATTGTCACACAACTTCTGCCAGCAATGATTGAGGCGACTATAATCACAGGGACATCCATCGGACAACGAGTCTATATACCTCGCATAAAGTTCATCCATAAACCATTAGATTTGCCCGTCTCCTTTACACGAAAGCAATTCCCTGTTAAATTATGCTATGTAATGACAATCAACAAAAGCCAAGGGCAGTCTCTGAAAAAAATCGGTGTTTATCGGTCTTAACCCGTTTTCTCACATGGGCAGTTGTATGTAGCACTTTCTAGAGCAACTTCCCCAGATTCATTGAAGATCCTTATAGAAAGAGATGATGCTATGCCATACAACGAAACAAAAAATGTTGTGTATAGAGACTTATTACAAAAAATCACTGCAACCGAGGTTTCCCACATCATCACCGCATATTGTCATCCCGTTCATATCCTCATTTTACTATAGTCATTCAGTATTAGACACCAACAAATATTTATGTGTATTACAGATATGTAGTAATTTACAGAACAGATTATGATCTTTTACATAGGCTCATTATATCCATTTAAAATGGAAAGATACTAACACATTTCACCTACTGTCAGAAACGAACAGCAAACAATGACCAGCATATCTGAATTGAGGCGCGATGGAATTGGAAGTCCAATAGAATTGAGAATTGTTCGGAAATGGAGGCACAATGTCCGTCGATATGAAACCTGGTTTCTTGGGGTTGACAGATTTGTAAGTGAATAAAAAGCAACGACACTACAATCTTTTATTAAGTGTAACACATATTGATTAATCAAAATTTCAACCATATTATTTCTCTTCCACATGGAGATGCAATACAGATCCTAGGACAACGTACGAACCAGTCATACATAGAATCAATACTTAATGTATCGGAATGTTACACCATATCAGAATACAGTTGCCCTGAATTAGATAAATATCAAAAAGTATTGGAGAACGACTTTTACATAAATGTTGGCCTCAGCTCTGTTATAAAACCACTTGCAAATACAATAACCATCCCGGCTACTTGGTTTCGTTTTGCTTCTAAATCGCAGCTAACAGAACTTGGGGAACATCCACCATACTATCTAGGTACTATCATAATATACCAAACTGGTTTCACTCATAGAAAGTAACCATTTATCTGTCCACCTTTTTAGATTTCATTGGTATGCTGTCCAAGATCAGAGACTGCACAAAACATGATGGCCAACCGTATGTTCTTCTTATTCTAACTGATGACAGGTACATCTAATAACACGTAATATATCACCCTAACAAAATCATCTCAACACTGCTGACAAAATAATTTCTGAATCTTTTAGAGGCAATGAGGTCCCAATAAATCTATGGAAAGAATGCTTTACGAATCCTATGAAATTCAATCGGAGTCTAATCACGCCACCCCCTGCTATGACAGTAGTAGCAGTTACAAATCTAAAACCTTCACTTTCTGGAGGTCTGTCACCCATTTTTTAATATATCATAACCACAATATGATACATGTTACTTATTACAATTCAAATTGTTATTGTAGGAACATTACGTCACGGATCCTCACATGCTATGCATGTGTATGTAAATCCACAAATCCCAGAAACCACAAAATTGATGAATCTGTAAACACTTAGAACCAACCAAAATATATAAATACATTTAACCCAAAAACAAGAATCACATCTACTTCAACAACATTGCAGGTATAGTGGTCCACATCGACCATCAACAACACCATCAGGGATACCAGCCAAGTTGAAGGAAATCAGAGAAAAAACACGATCAGAACTCCTGGTAAACCTACAGAACCCTCAGCTCAAACATAACTTCACGTCTGTTATAAACACTAGCAATGTTGGTTACATACAGGACAAAACGTTTTTAGTGAAAGCATCCATTGCAGACATTGTGTTCCAGGACAAATGGTGTCAAATGATATGTCCAACCTGTAGGGATCCAATCTTCAAAAGGGGAACACAATGGTACTGCAGTGCACACTCAAAGATCGAAAAACCCATACTAACATACGTACCGACCTGTAACCCTACAACATACTATTGTATTACAAAACATAATAACAGATAAAAACATCGTGTAGGCACAAGTTCCATGTCTCGATAAGCGATCCAACTGCCACGATGTCAGCAATCATATTTGAAACATCATTTTGGAAACTCCTAAATTCAGACTCTGAGCATACAGTAGACGACAATATAGCTGTTGACAGAAAGACCTTACCAGTGGTGATCAGTCAGCACAGGGGGAAACAAAGAACAATGTCTATTCAAATGCTAAAAACATCAATTGATGATAATGTACGGTTCATCATAATCGACATAGAGATACCAGTAACAATCCAACAATCAGCTGTTCCAGCAATTCCATCACAACCTCCAATAACAAGGTCCGCAGTGGAACACAGCCCCCTATGTCAGACACAACCAGAGGACATACTGCACGTACCCTCACTTTTACTGCAAACGGTACATACACATACATAAACACACATATCACTTTCATTAAATCTCCGTTTATGATATTGTTGGTTAACACCTTACAGATGAGCCGGCGCCTTCAGGAGATGTCAAACGCACCCGGAAAAAATAAACAGGCACCCATAAAATGACACGCCGTTGTTTTGTAACATGTTCGACTTTTGCTACGTTTAAAACCGTCAACAACTAATATTGTCGTGGTGTCTTAACCATATGTTAGTATATGTTAAACATATTTGCTTTTGGAGTTATTTATTATTGTAATCGAATAGTAGGTTACCATATATGTCTTTAATCTAGATGGTTTCCCACATATAGTATGCTTTTCTATTAAACAAAAAACAATATACCTTTCGTTTATTTTCTACATACACTAAATACATAATTTAACACAGACATGAATGACGACGACAGTGTTCACAAACAAAAATTTTATACGCAAAAACAAATATCCTAGCTTCAATATAAAACAAAAATCATGCCATCACCCAATAACCCCAAGGTCCAAAGGTTAAACTACATGCTTCACTTCCAAATAAACCGTTGATTACTACAACTTTGTGTTATGGCACTGGTTTTCCAAATATATATTCAGATTTAACAAAAATCATATAAAAATTCATTACATACTTTTCCCTTTTAAGACACTTCCAAAGAAACCATCGATTATCACAACTTTGAATTACAACACTACCTTTCCAAATATCGAATTACATAAAAAAAAATATCAGATACTTTATTTATAATGGGTCCAATGTTTAAAAGTTAAATTACATGTATCACTTTTGAAGAAACCATCAATTACAACAACTTTGTATAAATATCAGATAAAAAATAATTATACCATTTTTCCAATAACTAAATCGTGAGTTATCTTCTTTTCAAAATGATAACAAACGTGATAAATGGACAGACCAGCAAAATTTATAACATCTTTGCATAACAATGACATAAAAATATAAACCTTCACAAAAAAAATTAGAATATGTAAGAGATAAACATCACCATTCCTACATCTAAACAACCACGTCAGTCCTAAATAGCCTTACATCACCTACAATAAATGCACATAGCAATCGATTGCAGCCGGTTACGTACACAAAAAACCCTTCGCCCTTTCGCATCCCATTTAATGCCCCTATTCAACACTCAACAGTATTCAACAGTCCCTATAAATCAATAAACCCCATAACATCTCCACACCACATCCAATCACACTACCCATCGGAAAACAAAAAGCAAAAACTACTTCCCACAAAATGAAACCGGCTAAAATGGAAAGCATCATTCATATGTTGATTGGCCAGGCGGAGGAAGAGTTGGCCGCTCTAACAAACCTCCAAAGCGATTTCTACTTCAACCAGGATATGAAGAACGAACTATTAGAGAACCTGAGCCGCCGACCAAAGTACACCAACTACCTACAGATGAAGGACATCATTAACAACAGTACGTACGTGGCATCAAAAAGAATCATGGCGATTTACAGTCTAAAGAAAGAAACTGAAACGACCATCCAGGAGCTCAAGAAACTACTCAAAACACTTCCAGAAGACGATCAGCCATACATAGACTGATCAACAACAACAAAATCACGAACTCTTTTGTCATCTTATTATCCATGATCTCTGTAAATCGTTTCCTCTTTTGCTGCTATGCTTATGAACAGTTCCATGGTTCAGCCTTGTATTCACCTCTAAGAAATATAATCTATCGTTTATGTCTATTTTCTCATTCCATATATAAACCGTGATGCCCACACATAGCAAACCACATGTGAAGCACGTTTATGAACTTTTCTTCTCCTGGAAATTGTCTATTCCGTTGTCGGATACTAAACGGTACGGTCAGGTTTTGGACATAAAGTCAAAATTTTGTCACATTACTAACTCTCTTCAACATAAAAATAGATAAGAAAGACCAATCATGCATGTATTCATCCTTAGTTGTAAAAAAACGTATAACAGAGGACATTCGCATCTGTTCCATCCCCTCAACAAAGAGAAAACAACAAACAAAAAACGTTTAATCCGACCCCCGCATCGCGGGGCTCCCCCTCTAGTTATCATCAAAGTTCAAATTTCAAACTTCAAATGTGGAATAAATCCAACTATTTAAAGCTCTTATTTGAAAACATAGTAGGCTCCGGACATCCACAACTACAATGTGTTAGTCAGATTCACACATTATGTGAGATGCAAAAATTATGTGACAATTTTTTTATGAGTAAATTACACGAATGGTCCTTCTGGTTTGGGGTAATTTACACGTTTGGTCCCAAACTTAATTTTTTAACTTGGAAGGTCCCTACTGTTTGTTATTGTTACACGCTTGGTACCTATTGTTTGTTTTTGTTACGCATTTGGTCCCTATCTTATGCAAAAAGACAATTATTTAAATAGGGAAAAATGGTAGGGTAGATAAGGTCAGGTGAAAGGTGGGGTTGGGGTGTGTTTATTTAAATAAATTAAAAAATCAAGGCAATAAATAGACTTTTTATGTAAGACTGGGACCAAGCGTGTAACAAAAACAAATAGTAGGGACCTTTCGAGTTAGAAAAATAAGTTAGGGACCAAACACGTAAGTTACCCTAAACCATAGGGACCATTCGTGTAGTTTACCCTTTTTTATTTAACTCACAAAATTAGTATCGTTTGCATAAATCAGTTTATGCTAAATTATAAAATTCGTAAAAGTATTAATAGAGCTTTTGACTTTTTTCTAGTTTTGTGTTTGAGTGATTTTAAATTTGTTCTTTTAGAAATGTGATCTTATAAAAAATGAAACTTTTTGAATTTTTTGGAAATTATCACGTTTTCCAAAATACAATTTTCAACTTATATTGTGTTTTTTTTTGTTTTTTTTTTCTTTTATGACCAAAGTTGGCAACTAAAATTTAGACAACATTACACAACAACTGGTCATGTGGTTTACGAAATGTCACAAAATCAGTGCATGCTAATTTTTTTTTTTTGAGTCCTTGTGGTTTGCAAAACTTGCATGGAAGGTCCTTATTGTTTACGTTGTCCATTTTGAGCCATTAATGCATATCACATGCCTCACACATGGGGGCATTTCAGTATTTTCACAATCCACACTCATTTAATGGAACTTAGCTTAATTAAACAACCCCTAACTAGTCGAACTCACACACCCCAAGAAAACCCTTCGTCTACATTCATCTCTGTTCACCATCTACACGAGGATGAAATCCCCAATTCTTTCCATCCTTCTCCTAAAATTGGGTTTAACAACAAAAAAATGGTACTTTGCATGTGGAATTTAGGTGGTCCTCATACGACTGAACCAAAGCTTGAACAAGATTACAACAAGTTCTTGCACTTAGTACTTTGCATGTGAAATTTGTGTTTCTTTGGTTTGTATAATGAAAGCATGTTGATGTTTTTTTCCAGATGGTTCTCACACTTGGTTCACTTTAAGGATATATCATAGTGAGTTTTTTTACCAAGTATCCAGGAAGAAAGTACATTGAAGGAAGGTTGGAATTAAATGACATGATCAAAGAATTAGGGTATGGTCAGGATGCCACAATGTACTACCATTATAGAATTCCTAATCTAGACTTAGATTTTAGATTGAAGGCACTTGGAATGATAAAGATGTCATTTCTATGGCTCAATATGTCCCTACAAATAGAGTACTTAATGTGTATGTTGAACATGGTCAAACTAGAGTCCACACTTATTTCATGTCCCCAACTAAAATGGTTATTGAGCAACTGGACGATGACCCTTCTCTTGAACTTAATAGGATTAGGCCTAAGAAGAAGGAAAATGGTTATTGTAGCAATAAATTGGACATGAATTTCCCAACTAAAGAGTCATTTGTTTAGAGACATGTACAAGATGAGATGTATGATTATTCCATGCCCCTGGTTCCTTTTGAGCCATCTTAACTTACTAAATACAGTATAACCGACAAAGAACATGTTTCTACTGATTGGTATGTCCCTATACCAAAAGAAGTGTCACACCCCCGAACCAGACGACGGAAACGTCCGAGGGCTCTTGTGACTTAAATTGAATACCATCACAATGATTATACATGAATCATAACATCATTCATCACCATGCATTGAAATAATACAACTGATATTGTTTACATCCATTACATTGTTTTAGTCATTACAATTTCATAACATAAACCGTTCGATAGATAATCTAAGCAAAACACCATGACATAACTTGGTACTTATTCTTCGGCTTACCTGTTACCTGAGAATACAAGTTATTTTGAAAAACGTCAACATATGAAATGCTGGTGAGTTCATAAGTAATGTTGTAGTAAAATGATTTGGTGTAGTTTGTAAACCCAGAAAATCCAATATTTTATGTAAAGAGTATTTGTTTATTAAAAAAAAGTGTGAAGATCCGTAAATTTGCTTGTTGATTTTTAAAACATGTATAGTTGTTGAACTTTGTATACGTCACACAAGTGAAAATGTTGAACTTCCCAGGAAAACCCGATGTTTTCCCAATACGTAAAATACATGACTTGTTTATTGTTATATTGATACGTCAAATGTTTTTGATTACCCGGGTGGCGTTGGATTAATTAGGGTTTGTGAGTTGTTATAATCACGCATTAAGAAAATGACTAGTTTATAACTACAGATTACGAATGATCCTTAAAGGCGTCGGCCGTTACTACTCACTTAATCCACCCACCCTGATTACTATTGTTTATCGTCCTGAATCTGTTTACTTTGATTTCTCATAAGCCCAACAACCGAGGAGAAAGGAGGGTACGAAGCCCCCTTTTATTTCCAGGAGTTATTCAAGGCTATCGGAAATGCGAAAGAAACTTGGCCCAACTCGCATTTGACTTCTCGACCTCACTAGCAGTACTACTGGGCCATTAGGGCCCAATAACACATTAGAGCTATTGAAAGTCCTTTTACGTGGAATTGGGTCATAGAAGGCCCCATATCACGTAAGCATAATCCCTTTGGGCCCAAAGATCATGTTGATGGGCTAGCAAGGCCCAACAAGCAAGATTTGAAACTTTCAAGCCCAAAGTTTGTATGTTGACTCATTGTAGTTATCGCGTGATTAACGAATTACTTTGGTTTAACGATTTTGTGTTGTTATTGATTCGAGGCCGAATCAATTCGTTTGGTAACGATATGTGTTATTGAGAGTGCATTTGTTTTCCATTTCGTCGGTAATCGCGGATCTTGTATCTTAATTTGATTGTTTGTAAGTAGAGTTTGACCCTTTTCATTACTCTTCCTTTTATAAAAATAACACTTTTGGTCCTTTTATATAAAAGAATTTCATTTTTAGTCCTTAAAACACTTTTCTTGACACTTTTGTATGATTTATTTGATGAAAACACAATTTTACCCCAAAGTTTATTTAGTTGACAGCTTCAGCCCCTCTAGAATAGTGGTTCTCGGTTAAGGACCCATTTTTCACAACTTTTACAATTTTGGCACAAAATCTAAAAAGTTTGCATTTTTAGTCCTTTTTGATAATGAAAAGCATTTTTGAACCTTATAAACATTTTATTATGCTAATTACTCCCTGTTTTACAGAAAATTTCATTTCCAGCCCGTCAACTTGTAAAATTCCGCATTTATTGGGCCGAAAAGCCCAAAATTAGCCCATTAGGTTAAAATTTTACATTTTAAGTCCTTAAAAATTTCTAAAAATCAGGAAAATATTTATGGAAACTGTTTTGGCCCCTTTTAACCTTCAAGAAACCGTGACTTGTTGATTTTTACCCCAAGTTTGTATTTTTGACAATTTAAGCCCAAAAATGGGTTTTATGTTCAAGTATGTTTATCCTAACCTTAATAAACTATTTTTCTTGATTTGATTAGTGTAAAATAGCTTAAGTTATGTTTATTTCCTTTCTCATGTCTTACATCTCGGTTTTTATACACTTTTTGATAACATATTCATCACAAAACACATGATATCACACACATACATGCATCAAATCACACATAGCATACATTTACACATAGATCTACACATTTTCTTGTATTCTCGACCATAAAACTCATAAAAACAGAAAAGAAGGGGGTACGAAACTCACCTTGAGTTGTGATTTCGGTTTTGAAGAATGTTGGGAGAAGTTTGATGTTACTTTCGGCCCTAGCAAGCCCTCCTTTGTTGATTTCGAACTTAGAGGGTTTCTAAGAGAGTGATCATGATTTTGCATGGGTTAGGAAAAGATTTTTGATAAACAAAGAATCTAGATCATAGATCCAAGCATGATCTTACCTTAGATGAAGAATTTTTGGGATAATTTCCTTGAAAGCTCCCTAGATCTTAAAAATTTTGGAGAGGAATGGAGAGAGTTTCTTTGAGAGATTTTGAGTGAAGTGTGTGTGTTGGTGTTGTTTCGGCCTAGAGAAAGGGAGAGGAGAAGAGAGAGGTCTTGAGGTGATGTGTGCATGGAGATATGGGATAAGTTGCATGGAAGACCATTATGTAAAAATGAGGTGGCCATGAGAAGTCAACTCCTCCTTTCATTTGGGCTTGGGCCGAGATTTGGAGAGAAAAAGGAAAGAATTGGGCCCATAAATGCCTAAGTCCAAATCATAGATAATTTAGATAACTATTGGCCCAAAATAAATCAAGAAATTATTTTTATGGCCCATTATGGCTAATTAGGTTAGTTATGTCCCAATGAGGTCCATTAAGGTATTTTATTTCATTCTAGGCCCAATATGGCCCAAAATGTTAAAATAAATGAAAGTGGGTCCAATTAGAGCCCATTCAAGAGTTCTAAGCCCAAGATATTCCAATTGGAAGCTTATTGGTCCATTGGGCCCAATAAGGAAATCCTAGTCCAAAATGGACTTAAACAAGGATTTCTTGGTTTCCAATAGTTTGTTGGCTATTTGTAGTGCATATATGATGTGTTTGATTGAGATTTTGTTGTTAATGAATAAGCATCTTACATGCTTTCCCATTGTTGGTTTACATTTGTTATCTTTGTTCAATGTTTACAAGGCTTCAAATTCCTAGTTGTGACAAGAAGCTCATGTTGTTACTGGTTCGTATGATTATTCCATGTCCTTGGTTCCTTTTGAGCCATCTTAACTTACTAAATACAGTATAACCGAAAAAGAACATGTTTTTACTGATTGGTATGTCCCTATACCAAAAGAAGCTCATGTTGTTACCGGTTCGTATGTTTATGATCAAAGAGAGAAACAAGATAATTTTGTTCCTTTTAGTGGCACCAGGAATGAAAATATGGATGAGTATGAGAGAGAGGTTGAAGATGATGAATAAAATGGTCAAGAAGAGGACGAAGATCCAAATGATGGTGGGTACCTAGTAGAACCTTTATACCACTGTCAATTCGACTTTTGTAGGTCAGCAATCTTTCATTTCAGATTTTTAATACAATTCGATTTTCAGATGAAGAAGATGGGTGAAATAACTCACCATAGAATCAAGACCAATGGAATTTGGATGCACGTTGCAGAAAAAGGTGAAGGACCAGTAGTCCTTCTCCTCCAACGCTTCCGCCCTCTCCCTCTTCCTACACCGTCTTCCACATCGTCGCTGACCTCATCGGCGTTCTAGATCATTTCAATCAACAACAGGCATGAGTGCTTTAATTACGATGAAGCTTTAATTAGCATTTTAGGGTTGATTTTGTGTAAGGATGAATATCAGGTGTTTGTGGTGGGACACGATTGGGGCGCACACGCCGCCTGGCATCTTGGCCTTTACCGGCCAGATCGGGTGAAAGGAATCGTTGCTCTCAGTGTTGTGTTCTCTGCTAGATCTCCAGACATCAGTCCCATCCAATCGTTGACCAAATCATTCGGAGATAGTTTCTATATGACTCAATTCCAGGTTATACCTATCTAGTAAGTATAGTAATGTACTGTGAGTACTAGTTATAATGTATGTTATCTCTATCTAGCAAGTATTGACTCATGAACGAACTGACTCATTATATGATATCGCGTTCTAGTAATAGTTCTAGTATCTTCCTAAACTACCCATATGGTAGCTTACTAGTAATTTAACTGGTACGTATGAACAGGGATGTATACCCTGCTACCCAGGGGCATTGGATGATCTGGAAGGACCTTTATGACTATATATGTACATATGATATATAACTAATATTTAAACAACCTTCGGACGGATACCCGATGTCCCACCAGACCACATCTCAAGCGCGAAAAGGAAATAGGGTGGATAGCCTTCCTAAGTCTTTTAAACATTTCTTATATATCTATACATATATAGGCATGCAATTGATAATATAAAAGCATAAAATAAGTTTTGTAAAAATTTTGAACATAATTATTATCTAAGAAAAGATCGACTTGATGTCAATCTATAAAACATTTGAAGGAAACTGTTTGGTAAAACGGCTAATGAGTAGCCAATCATTTGAATGTTGCTTATCAATCACATGTGATTGATATAATAACTAGCATGATTCTACTTGCATCCCCCCCCCCCCCCATAAAACATTTAAAAATAGTTAAAACATTGATTAAGGGGTATGAAATCACCTGTTGCGAGTGGATCGGAAGGAAGTGTCGGATAAGTGCTTGGTGTCAAATGAAGACTTAAACACGCACAAAGATCCTAATTACATATGAGGACATATGTGTATAAACAATTAGTCTTTAAACAACTAATAAACAAGTCAAGACACTCCGGGACATGACAAACACTTTGTATAAGTGTTATAAGTGCTAATGAGTGCATCTAAGTGTTGTAGGGAAAGGCTAGTATGATTGGGGTTCAAGGAACACTCTTAAAATGAGTTTACTCCCTAAGGACCAACACCCCTTGAGTTTACGGTCATAAACTCTAGAGTTTACGGTCGTAAACTCCTAACCTTTTGACCATTTGTTGTTTTGAAGTCTTCTAAGCTATTCCAAGCATTCCTACTTCATGATTTAGCCTTAGGAAGTGTTGTGTGGCATCAAAACACTCCTAAATGGAGTTTACGGTCTAAGGACCATTTCTCCATGAGTTTACTACCTTAAACTCATGAGTTTACTACCTTAAACTAATGATTTTACTACCTTTAACTCATAAGTATGGTATTTGGCGGTTTTTAAGTCCTTAGCTCAAACATGGCAGTAGTCTAGGTTAGATTTAGACATAAGGAACAACCGTGGGACATTTATGGGACTTTTACCCATCATTTGGGGTGTTTACGGTTTTGGGAGATCCCCAAACCGTAAACACATAAAAATGTACGATTTTGGTGCATTTTGTGTGATAAACTCATCAAGGATGAATCTAGACAAGTCCCTAAGGCATTGTGAAGCATCTAGGCACCCTAAGGCACTATATTTGGTGTTTACGGTTTTGGGAGCCTCCCAAAACCGTGAACACCTTGTTCTTGGTGTTCTTGGGACTTTTCCTTGGTATAAACATGTATATCTAGCTTTAAATGACTCTAGGATAGAAGTACTTACATTGTGGAAGCTTGAAATGAACTTTAAGTCCAAGAACACTAGTGTGTGTTCTTGGTGTTTTGGAAAAACTAGTCAAAACACATAAATGAATGGATTAAAGGATGTATAATCACTAGATTAAGTGATATACTAACTTGAAATGGTTAGAACACTTACTAGTTTGAAGATCTAGAACAAAATCTAGGATGATACTTGAAAGGATATTTTGGAGTTTACTCTTTTGGTGTTTGGGGAGTAAACTCAAGAATGACTAGTCTTGGGGAGTAAACTCATGTTTATGCATGATTTTACGATTTTTGGATGATTTTTCAACCCAAACTTAAAAGTTTGGCCACGAACTTCTAAGACACAAGGCGTTTGCGGGTTTTAAATTTCAAAACCCGAGACGACACTTTCTTTCACCCGTTCGTTTAAAGAATAATATTAAAATAATCAATTGAACTTATTTTTCCCAAAAACAAGTAAAAGTGAACTTGACTTATAATATGGAGTGATTGACTTTTAGGGTTTGACCGAATGAAAATTTCGAGTTGTCACAGAACTTCAGATGAATTTTGAATTAAGATTGTCTAAAAAGAAAGTGTTTAGGGCTAATCTATTGGAAAAGATCAGTTGTATGGTGACTATGATAGACAATATAGTTTCTTGAGATATTATTGTTTGGAGCTACAAAGCAATAAACTAGGTACAACTATCAAGACAGAAGTGTACCAAATCCTATTGTTCAAACTAGAATATTAAAGAGGATTTATATTTGTCTTGGAACACTTAAGTTGGGGTTCAAAGCTGGAGATAGGAAATTAATAGGATTGGATGGATGTTTCTTGAAAGGACCATACCTTGGGCAAATCCTAACAGTTGCGGATCTTGATTCCAACAATGGAATCTACCCAATAACTTATGCTATTGTAGAAGCTGAGACTACAAGTTCATGGAGTGCCTTGGTGATGATTTGGATTTGGATGGATCATGTGAATTCACTTTTATATCTTACAGACAAAAGGTATGACTTAAAATCTGTTTTAATGCTATGTTTTGATGATTCTAGTTGTACTAACTTCAATATAAATAATATGCAAGGAGTTATACCTACCATAACAAAAGTGTTTCCAAATTTAGAACATAGATGGTGTTTGAGACACATACATGAAAACATGAAGTTGCAATGGATGGGTGAATAGTTTAGGGATCACTTGTGGAGATGTGCTACTAGTACAACCGTTGGCCTCTTTGAAAGGGCAATGAAAGAGTTCAAGGTTTTCAGTGACAAGGCACATGAATGGCTAAGGAAGATTCCTATTTTTCATTAGGCTAGGTCCCATTTCTCTGGTGAGTTATTGTTACCATTGTCGTATTTCTTCTCAACATTATTTCTCATTGTTTAATTTTGATTTATATTACACAGGTAGAGCACATTCAAATTGTTTGCTAAATAATTTGTGTGGAGTATTCAACTCTAAGCTAGAACATGGTAGGGACAAGCCTATAATTACTTGTTTATAGTGCATTATGGTGTGTTTAATGAAGAGACATAGCACTGTCCAAAAAGAAATAGATAAATATAGAGGTATATTAACCCCTACCGCAACAAGCATTCTTGAATCAATCAAAAAAGAAGCAAGCCAATATATGGCACTTTTTGTGGTCCTGGAAAATATCAGGCAAGTGGTATGATGTTTGATCAATATGTGATGAACTTGAAGGAGAGGACAAAAATCTTTTATCAAATTATCAATTCTTATATATATATATATATATATATATATATATATATATATATATTAAAGGAGGCCACTTTTTAGGAATAGTGAACCTAGGTGTTTTTTGGCGGAAATGGTCCCTGGTTTATGTATGTGTCTTCAAATCGTCTTTAGGGTCATTTTATGTCAATATCCATATTCTTTGTGGACACGTGTCGTTTCGGATTTGTTGATGTTTATCTTATCAACATTCTGGAATTTTCCACAGCCTCTCCGATCAAATGGCCTTTCTATTCTCTGTTCGTACACCCACTTCACTTCACCTACAATAGACGACTACGATTAAGGAGCCAGCTGCGTCTTCTTCAACCTTCTGACCCCAGCCCTCCACGATTGGGGGTGGTGGTTCGGTTTAGAATCTATCTATCGGATTATTCCACTCCCCAAAGTCGATCTTCGGACTCCATCACCGCCATCAGCCACAGCCACAAACTCCATGGATGACTTTGAAGCACCAAAGGAGCAAAAGAAATCCGGTATGCACACCAACGTTTTCATCAACCTTATTGCTCTCTTTCTACGACGCCCCTGCACCTTCTCATTCCACTCAACTTCTTTTATGTTTATCATCGTTCTTCTCAAATTTCTTGCTGATTTAGGGTTGAACCTTTATACCACTGTCAATTCGACTTTTGTAGGTCAGCAATCTTTCATTTCAGATTTTTAATACAATTCGATTTTCAGATGAAGAAGATGGGTGAAATAACTCACCATAGAATCAAGACCAATGGAATTTGGATGCACGTTGCAGAAAAAGGTGAAGGACCAGTAGTCCTTCTCCTCCAACACTTCCGCCCTCTCCCTCTTCCTACACCGTCTTCCACATCGTCGCTGACCTCATCGGCGTTCTAGATCATTTCAATCAACAACAGGCATGAGTGCTTTAATTACGATGAAGCTTTAATTAGCGTTTTAGGGTTGATTTTGTGTAAGGATGAATATCAGGTGTTTGTGGTGGGACACGATTGGGGCGCACACGCCGCCTGGCATCTTGGCCTTTACCGGCCAGATCGGGTGAAAGGAATCGTTGCTCTCAGTGTTGTGTTCTCTGCTAGATCTCCAGACATCAGTCCCATCCAATCGTTGACCAAATCATTCGGAGATAGTTTCTATATGACTCAATTCCAGGTTAACTTCTTCCCCTCACTCTGTTAAAGGTATGACGATGAAGTTTATAAACTTTGAGAAATTACTACAGGAATCAGGAAGAGGAGAGGGCTTTTGCGAAATACGATTGGTTGACTCTAATGAACAAGTTTTTGCTGATCAACCATGGCGATGTACTGGTAGCACCTCCTGGAATGGAGATCATCGATTATATGGAAACTCCTTCTTCATTGCCTCCATGGATTACAGAAGATGAGCTTCAAACATATGCAGATAAGTTTCAGGAGACTGGATTCATAGGAGGTTTAAATTACTATCGTGCTATAGATCTGTAAGAAACAAAAGACAAATATTTGATTTGAATTATCAAATGTTAATTTGGTATTCTTCTGTGATTTGATTCGTATTATTTCCTTTTAACTGCTTATGGGATTGATTCGCATGCTTTGTTTATCAATGAAATTTCATTAAAGAAGTTTGATTATGCCTAACTTTACTGTTTGAATCTCAAAAGTAATGCATCCCCACAGTTAATTTGGCATTCTTCTGTGATTTGATAACCTTTTTTTTCTTTTGTTGTTTAAAGCCTCAATGAGATTACATAAAGCTTCACAGGAATAGAAATGGGTATCACCATGATCACTTTGAGAGGAAGCGGAAGAAGGAAGCCCGTGAAGTTCACAAGCGCTCCGAAACTGCTCAAAAGGTTGTCCCTCTTTATCAATCACTTTGTTTCTCTCCCAAATTGGATAGTTTTATTAGAAATTTGAACTAATTGCTCAAATCTCAATTGGAAGCCATGGAATTCTAAAAAAGGTTTCCCTCTTTTATGGTTATCCCAGGCTTTAGGAATCAAGGGTAAGATGTTTGCTAAGAAACGATATTTAAGAAAAGGCTCAAATGAAGAAGACGTTAGTATCTCTGCTCTACTTTTATAATTCGTTATCATCTTCTGGCATTAATTTCTTTTTATTTGCTCCTTCTATGTTTTAAGTGTGTTAATTTAATAGATTGGCTATGCATGAAGAATCATCAAGCAGACGCAAGGTGGATGATGATGTTCAGGAAGGTGTTGTTCTTGCCTATCTTCTTTATCGTGAAACCACAACACGTGCAAAGGTTTGTTTCCTTTCCTTAAATTAATAAACAAAACACTTCTTCTCCTCTCATATATAATATAATTAACAAACATTCAGATTCTTAGCAATAGAGTAAAACAAAAAATAAAGGAGAAAGCAGGGAAGTGGGACGTGCCTTTACCCAAGGTAAGACCCGTGGCTGAAGATGAGATGTTCAAAGTGATCAGAACTAGGAAAAGGAAAAGTGAGTATTTTGACTATTTTACCCTTCTTCTTCACCTATTTTGTTTGTGTAACGAAATAAGTTATAACTTATGTGTGTGCATTGATTGATTGCAGCGAAACAATGGCAAAGGATGATCACAAAAATGACATTTGTAGGACAAAGTTTCACAAGAAAACCTCCAAAATATAAGAGATTTATTCGTCCAACTGGTTTAGGTTCACAAAAGTCCATGTGACACATCCTGAACTGAAGTGCACTTTTAATCTTGAAATGATTGGTGTGAAGAAGAATCCTAATGGTCCAATGTATACATCACTTGGTGTTGTCACTAAGGGAACCATCATTGAGGTATCTACATTTTTTATTTTTATTTTTATTTTTCCCACTTTCTTTACATATAGTAGTAAATTTGAACAAAAAATGATATAATGTTTAGGTGAATGTCAGTCAACTAGGCCTGGTTACACCAGCTGGGAAAGTAGTATGCGGTGAGATTATGATTATACTTTTTAATAATTATATAATAATAATATAAATCTTTCTTTGGGATGTTGACGTGTTTGTGGATGTGGTTGAATGCAGGGAAATATGCTCAAGTCACGAATAATCGTGAGAATGATGGATGCATTAATGCGGTTTTGCTTGTGTAGATTATCATGCTTACATGTTTTTTTTTGGAGTATATTTATTTGCATGCTTTAGAAGATATGCAGAAAACTGCTAAGCATTGACTACCACAATATTGTGAAAAAAAATTAATGTGTTTTTAATTTCAAAGTAAAATGTTATAGTGAGCAAATACATGAAAAATACTTGATACACATAAAAGAATGTTTAAAGTAATGGTTTTTTTCCTTCAACTTTAATGAATTATACGCCTGCTCCTGGAATGGAGATCATCGATCATATGAAAAATACTTAGACAACACTTAATGAGGAAAAACCCATGAAGTATTTGATCCGTGGAATCCGGCTCTTTGGTTCGATCCCATCAATCAAAGGATAAACCCATGAAGTATATATTTGGATAAATAGCTTATCCGACAACAAAAAAATTATTCATGATGAAACAATATTACTGTCTCATAACAATACTCAAACTATAAACAAATAGTTGATTAAATAACATTTACAAAAAACAAACAACGGAAAAAATTATCGCATCCGACCCCCGCAACGCGGGGCTCCCCACCTAGTTGGAAAAACTAAATTAAACCGAAACAAAAAAATCGTTTAAAATGAAAACGGGCCAAAAAAATCTGAATACAAACCATATAAAGCGAACGAAAAGGCCATGAGACCTGAGTCCTCTCCGCAAAAAACTATTCCGAATGGTCAAATGACAAAGCCGTGGGCGGAACCTAAAGCCGGAAACTAAATCGGGCTAACTGTAGCAATTTGAAGCCCTCACAGCCCGAAGTCGTTGGGCCTTCGCTGGGCCGGATTGTGCTTTTCCACATCAATGAGGAACAAAAATAATTAAAAGGAAAAAGAAAGTTTGCTTGGGGAGAAAGAATTGCAAGGGTTCCCTTAATACCCTATTCTTCGGTCTTCAAGTGCCCAAAATCGATTTCTTCATCGTGACATCGTCTCAGATCCTCTACTCACCGGTGGTACACTACCGGACCTCCATCCTGCTTTAATTCATCCCTCTACGAAAACCATCTGCAGGGATTCAAATTTCTGCTCCCGTTCTCTCACAGTTTTAAGATTTAGGGTTTTAGCTTCTGATATCTTAATATGGACCCGGAGCCAAACAATAATGCCAGTGGTAGTGGAAACCCCAAAGAAGAAGCGAATTTGAAGGTCCCATCGAAAGATCCTAAGAAGAAAGATGATAAGAAAGATGAAGATCTTGTAAGTGCTCAGTTATTTTATCCATCTATTTATATATTGAAAATGTCTGATTTTTTGCTTTTAATTGTTATAGTCAGAGGAGGATTTGGCGTTGAAGCAGCAATTAGAGCTGTATGTTGAGAGGGTCCAGGATGCCGATCAAGGGTTACAGAAGGTTGCTCTCGAGAGCATGAGGTACTAATATTTTGTATCGATGTTTTTTTTTTGTGTTTTTTCTTTTTAATAAAAAGGGGCACTCGTGGATTGTTTATTTGCTAGCATTGTTGGTTCAGTTTTGATGAGATCTGTTAGCTGAAATGTCCGAGTGTCTGAATTGTCCTGATTGTAACTGTTCTATGTGTGTTAAAATTCTTGATGTTATCCTCGGCTAAGCAGGTGTAAGTTAGGATTATGAAATTAATATAATTACATTGAAGGCCAATGAGAACATGGCCTAACATAGTCCTGAAAGCCTACCACGTTCTGAGCAAGAGCAAACTAAAGTATTGTTATGATCGGTTTGAAAGGATAATTTGCAGAGTTACCGTGAAGTAGGATAAATCTACATTGAAGGAACTTGAGGAAAACTTTCATTATTAAGGCATTATCTGGAACTCTAAAATGTCAAGTACCTTAACTAAAGTTAATGCTGAGAAATGCTTTAACCTTTTAGATATTTAAAAACCTTGGAATAGAAAAATGTGACCTTTTCCCAGTGGAGCTGACTGATGAGGCGTTTCATTTGAGTTCATACTTTATTTTTCTGTTCTTTTCATGCATAGTTGGATCGGATCCTCTTATATAATCTCAGCAAACTGTTCCACTGTTATTGATGTAGTGATGCATGAATGGCTTATTATTTGTTCAGACTGGATGTTTTGTAAGTAGGTTCTAGAAGTGTTGGTGGAGAGATTCTCTTTTGTTTGAGTTAGGTTAACCGAGTGGAATTTTAGAAATGTTACTAATGATCTTTTCATAGGTTCTGGAAGGTTTGTTGTAATGGTGGAATTGTGGGTCATAATCTTTTATAAGATGTGTGAGTTTGTTGAAGTGCATCATATTGCAATACACAGTTTGGGATGTTGGCTCTATAAATGTTACATGAAGGGACTCCTTCATTCTTCTTATCTAGATTGTTCCTTATAATAACTAGTGTGTTATGATATATTCATATTTAGTGTTGATTCTTGAGTGTGGATGTGGGAATGTTTTTGCAATTCCTTATTTTCTTGTTCCTTGAAGTGGTTTTTTGCATGGTTTGGTGATATCTGTTTTTTTTTTTTTTTTTTTTTTTTTTTTTTTTTTTTTTTTTTGCAAATTGCAGCACAACTTGTGACTTAGACTAACAATATTATTTGGTTGTAGGCAAGAAATTCGGACATCAACCAGCTCTATGACATCAGTTCCAAAGCCACTGAAGTTTTTACGCCCACATTATGGAACTCTAAAATCATTTTATGACACAATGCCAGTTTCAGACTTAAAGGCATTTTTTTCATTCTGTAGCATCCTACTTCCCCATTTCCATGCAGAAATAACTTGCTGATAACATATACTTTCCTTTGTTGATGCAGAAATTACTTGCTGATATACTTTCTGTTTTAGCTTTGACCATGTCTGCAGAAGGTGATCGGGTAAGAGATTTAGTTTGCTTTATGACATGTCCATTGTCTCAAGAGTTTCTGCTATGTAGTCTTTGATGCTTTTTTGTTTGCTAATAATATTTTCACACATTTCAGGAGAGTTTAAAGTATCGCTTGTTGGGTTCTGAAGGTGATATTGGTTCATGGGGTCATGAGTATGTTAGGTAATCACATATAAATCGCCAAAATCTACATCCATAAGCAAGAAAACAAATGTTCATTGACCCTTCTGTTTCATCTTTGTAGGAATTTGGCTGGTGAAATTGCACAAGAGTATGCGAAAAGAGTGGTATAATTCATCTTTAATTTTTTTCTCACTATTAAATACGATAAGCATGCCACTGCAAGTGTAATTATTTCACTAATCTTGATACTGAAGTTATTGATTTATTCAGAATGAGGAGGCATCTGTTGATGATCTGATAGAACTTGTGGAACAAATTGTTGCTTTTCACATGAAGGTATTCTTTATCTAGCAACTATTTTTCTTGACTTACCCGAACTTAATTTAATCGTTTCCTCATTGCAGCATAATGCTGAACCTGAGGCTGTAGACCTTCTCATGGAGGTATTAATTTCTTCAAAATTTTTGACATACGTGTTATGAAGAGGAATATGATTCTTAACTGTGGTTAAATTCAGGTTGAGTTTCTTGACCTGCTTGTGAAGCATGTGGACAGCACAAATTATAAAAGAACCTGTCTGTACCTAACAAGTTCAGCAAGGTAAACTACCAAGTTTAAATGATTCATTTTCTGTTGTCTATTTGTGGTTTAAAACTTAAACTGTTGAGCATTCTTGTTTTTATGTGTAGTTTCATATTTTGTTATGTGCTTGTTAATCTTGAATCTTATTCTGCAATTATTATATGTGTTAATTAAATTCTTTTGTACATTTGTAGATACCTCCCTGGACCAGATGACATGTCAGTTTTGGACATTGCATACACAATCTACACAAAGTTTGAAGAATATCCAAGTGCACTTCAGATTGCACTTTATCTCGACAACATGCAGGTTTGCATTTCATGGTCATTGGAAAGTGTTTTTTTTTGGTTGCTATAAATATAATCTGAGATGTTACCTAGTGATGTTAACTGATGAATTATTATCTTGTGTTTTTGATAAAATCTTGTGATTTTAACATCTGGATCCCCACTATCAGGTGTTGTATGGTATGAAAAAAACCTATTTGTTTTGCTTTTGCCTGATGGAAATAATTAAAATGCAATATAACCCATTTTTCGTGTGACAAATCTCTTTTAATAATTTCATTATTTTAATTAAATTGCACTTGTTTAGAAATAGAGGTAATAAGTCCTTCCTTGTCTTGCCTTTTCAATTTCTTCACCATTCCATCCAACCAAACACTTGTGCATTAAATTTAGGGTCTATGAAACTTGGATGATGATTACGGATTTAAATCATCTTGCTAGGAAAATTTGTAAAGCTTATTCAAGAAAAAAAATTGTAAATTTCAACTATTTTTAAACATTAATAATACGTAGATAAAGCTAAAAAATTATTTATGCTTGTATATTTTAACTAATTCCATCTGATTTTATGGTTTCTGTACTGATACAGCATTGGATGTTTTTTGGCAGCATGTGAAGCAGGTTTTCACATCTTGTCCTGATCTTTTGCGGAAGAAGCAGTTTTGTTACATTCTGGCTCGACAAGTAAGTATGACTTACATTTTCTTGTTTTCTTAATCAAGTCCTTTGCATCAAAAATTTGTCTGAAACAATATTTAATTTTACTGCTGGCATGATATACATTTGGAGTGATACTCCTTGTAAAAGCTTTCTTTTGAGCAAACACTGTCTCGAGTTGTTATTATTATAGATGAAAAAGTTTCAACTCGCTAAAGTAGCATTTTGATGAGGTGGAAGCAAATGATTTTGTAATTATAAAAAGATGTTACATAACGCAGGGAACAAGTTTTGAGCTTGATGAAGAGATGTGTGGGGATGATGACGAGAGGGAGGCTTTGCAAGAGATCATTAACAATACCAAACTAAGTGAAGGCTATCTTACCCTTGCTCGAGATATTGAAGTCATGGAGCCCAAATCTCCTGAAGACATATATAAGGTTGGATTTCATCATTTATATATAATTAATAATTAATAATTAATAATTAATTTCTATTTATTTAGGCACACTTACTGGATGGGCGGGCAAGTGCTGGTGCAAGTGTTGATTCAGCCAGGCAAAACCTGGCAGCTACGTTTGTGAATGCTTTTGTAAATGCTGGCTTTGGTCAGGTATTTATTTTTCGACTATTTGTTAAAATAAAAATAATACAACATCTAATCTAATAATTTATTTTTCTCTTTTCAAGGATAAACTAATGACAGTCCCATCTGAGGCTTCAAGTGGTGGCTCTTCTGGGAATTGGCTTTTTAAGAACAAAGAACATGGAAAAGCCAGTGCTGCTGCAAGTTTGGTATGCTCTGCTCATTATTAAGCTTAAGCAGTAATTTGTTTATTACCCAATCAATTTTCTCTGCTATGCTATTGTTGGCTAGTTTCCAATGCCTGGATACTAAAAACGAAAATAAGAAAGCAAAAATCTACCCAAGTCTAATTGGGTTGGTTTTTCAAACTATAATATGTCTTAATTGGAAGTTGCATTTAGCTCTTCTTTGAAAAACTGGTCACTTGTAGCAATCTCAATGTACTTTTATGAATGTTGTCTGAAGAAAGGAAATTGGTTGTGTGATTTTAGGGAATGATCCTCCTTTGGGATGTTGATGCTGGGCTTGCTCAAATTGACAAGTACTTTCATAGCAATGATAATCATGTGATTGCTGGTGCATTGTTAGGAGTTGGGGTTGTAAACTGTGGTATCAAGAATGATTGTGACCCTGTGAGTGCTTTGCTTTTTTCTTTCGGACTTGTTGGTTGGTTGTGGGTTGTTGGTTGTGATTTTATTTTGGTTTGGGTTTGGTTGTTTCAGGCATTGGCACTTCTTGCTGATTATCTGGATAAAGAAGATGCTTCTATTAGAATTGGAGCCATAACTGGTCTGGGCCTTGCATATGCGGGTACCCAGAATGAACAGGTAGGTTCTCCTTTCCTTATTGTACACACACATACACACTGCTGACGGTTGTGATGTTTTTTTGCTTTTCAGATCCGTGACAAGCTGACTCCAATTCTTGGAGACCCGAAAGCAGCGTTGGATGTTATCGCGTTCACAGCAATTGCATTGGGTTTGGTATATGTGGGTTCCTGCAACGAGGATGTTGCTCAGGCCATAATATTTGCACTGATGGACCGCAGTGAGTCAGACTTGGGGGAGCCTCTCACGCGACTACTACCTCTTGGCTTAGGTCTTCTTTACCTCGGAAAGCAGGACAGTGTGGAGGCTACTGCTGAGGTGTCCAAGACTTTCAATGAAAAGATCAGAAAGTATTGTGATATGACCCTGCTATCTTGTGCCTATGCTGGCACTGGAAATGTTTTGAAGGTTCAACACTTTCTTGGTCAATGTGCCCAGCACCTGGAGAAAGGCGGTGAAACTTTTCAGGGTCCAGCTGTACTGGGTATAGCCATGGTAGCAATGGCTGAGGAACTAGGCCTTGATATGGCAATCCGTTCGTTAGAACATCTTTTACAATATGGGGAGCAGAATATCCGAAAGGCAGTTCCATTGGCTCTTGGTCTTCTCTGCATCTCAAACCCAAAGGTAGGTTAACAAATTTAATTTGTTTCTCTTCATGCAATTACTAACTTGTCCACTCATTTCATTTGATGATTTAAGGTACACGTTATGGATACGTTAAGTCGACTCAGTCATGATGCTGATACTGAAGTGGCAATGGTAAAATTAATACACATACTCCATTTCTATGTATTTTTTTTACCAATCTATTTCTATTGAATGAAGTGTTTTTGTTCTTGTACAGGCGGCAGTGATATCTTTGGGTTTGATAGGTGCAGGAACCAACAATGCTAGGATTGCTGGCATGCTTCGGAATCTTTCAAGTTATTACTACAAAGAAGCCAGCCTTCTCTTCTGTGTAAACATCTCTCTCTGTAAACTTACTTGTTCATTGAGGAAGGCTGTTTTAGCATCCATTTGATAATAAAACTTGATTGTTGGTTGTAGGTGCGAATTGCTCAAGGTTTTGTACATATGGGGAAGGGTTTGTTGACTCTTGCTCCTTACCACTCTGAACGTTTCTTGCTATCCCCGTAAGTGAGCGATTCATGAAATGAATAAATACATGATGAAACGATGATTTTTATGAATTATATATATATATGGCAGGACGGCACTTGCTGGGCTTGTAGTATTACTCCATGCATGTCTTGATATGAAAGCCATCATCTTGGGGAAATATCACTATGTTCTCTACTTTGTAGTATTGGCTATGCAGGTTTGTCACTTTGTCTTTATCTTTGTTTGTATTGTGCATGAAATGATTCAAGTGTGGTTTAAAAAATTAAACAATTGACAGCCGCGGATGCTGTTGACGGTGGATGAGAATCTGAAACCTTTATCTGTACCGGTTCGGGTGGGGCAAGCTGTTGATGTTGTGGGGCAGGCAGGGCGGCCCAAGACCATCACCGGGTTCCAGACCCATTCCACTCCGGTCCTCTTGGCTGCTGGTGATAGGGCTGAACTTGCAACCGAAAAGTATATTCCCCTGTCTCCCATCCTTGAAGGTTTTGTTATATTGAAAGAGAACCCAGATTACAGGGAAGAAGCCTAGCCTAGCCTGCTTTTGCTTGGCCACATGTCATGTTAAATTAGATTTTTCTCTTATGTTTTCTTCTCTTCTGTGAATCATCTTCATATCCAACTTTTGTATACCCTCCCTCACTGACCTATTGTTGTTTTCTTGCTCCTCTCTCTCTCTCTCTCTCTCTCTCTATATATATATATATATATATATATATATATATATATATATATATATATATATATATATATATATATGTTTATTGTCATGAAATATCAACCAACTCCTACCTACAACTTATCTAATTTAACTAAACTCTTATAAATCTGAACAGAAAAATAAACCAAAAAAAGTTAATCCAGAAAAAATCCGAATCCAAACCATATAAAATCGAACAAAAAAACTAAGACCATACTACGTCCAAAAAAAGGATTGGTCTAGAAAGGTACCAATTTGAACACAAGCATATCTTGTCTATAATGAAAGGATGATACTTGAAAATCTTTTCATCTTCACCACAACTTCTAGTATAAAAGAAAAAAAAAAGAATTCCAAAACCAATACTAGCAATCAGCATGTCTAACATAATTGAAGGGGAAAAGCGAAAATTAAACCGACAATTGGGCTAACCTTACCAATTTGAAGCCCTCAACCCGAAGTAGTTGGGCCTTTGTTTGGCCGCATTGTACTTTTCTACCTCAGGAATAAAAATAATTAGAAAAAAAAAGAAAGCGCTTGGAGTTCACAAAATTACAAAAATGGTACTTGTGGTTGGTTGTCAAAATTATACAGTTTTGATTAAAAAAATGTTTGGTGGTGTACCAATGGTCAAATTTTGCATATTTTGTGTAGATTTGATTCCTATGTCGTTAATTTTAACAGTTTGACTGTTAACTTGTTTAAATTTACTATTTACCTTTATGGGTCGTTTATTCAATTGAGTCTTTTTATCAAACCATAGAAACAATTTCGCAAATCTTCTTTTTAATTTTATTAAAGTATTATTTATATATTAATTTTTTAATTAAAAATTTTAATTTCTTTTTGTTGGATTAATTTTTTTATTGGATTATTATATATTAATAAATATTATTTTTATTATTTAATATATTAATAATATTATTTTATTGGAGTATTGATTTCTTTTAATTAATTGTTTTTTAATTCCTTTTTTATTGGATTATTATATATTAATAATTATTATTTTTAATTATATATATATATATATATATATATATATATATATATATATATATATATATATATATATATATATAAGGTTCAAATGAGAGCCAATAAAAATTAAAAACCCTATTTTATAACCAAATCTACACACTACATACATTCTTATATGATTGTTTTCTCTTTCATCTCAAACTTGAAGACCACACAAACATTACCACAAGTTAGCTACCAACCACCACCCTTGACTGCCACCGCCTCTTATTGCCGGCAAACCGTTGCCGCCTTCTATCGCCGATGAACCACCGCCATCAGATCCACAAGTTTTGGTTGGCTCTAGATCTATAATTTTAGCTTCAGATCTATGATTTTTCTCTTCAGATCTACAATTTCAGCTTCAGATCTACAATTTTCATCTTCAGATCTACAATTTTCATCTTCAGATCTACTATTTTTGACTTTCGATCTTCGATTTTTTCCTCCGGATTATGAGCTCCGGCGAGCGGTGATAACTATCAACTTTCTCCATCACTGTCTATCGTAATTTGGTTTTAGATATGAAGGCAAGAAGTTGTTTCAGATTCACTTTCTCTCTCTAAAACACAAAACATATTAGATCTAGTGTAATTTGGTTAGATCAGATAGTCGACCTTATCACCACCGACCACCACCTAACATCAGCTATTGTGCTTCGTTTGAACACCAAAAAACGTCACACTCTGCTCTGAAGTCCAGATCTAGTTCGTCTCCAGATCTGACGGAAATCACCGCTAACAGATCTGACATCCAGATCTGATGTTACCACCGTCGATGTGACTCCACCTCTATAACAACCGACGTCGCAACACCGTTGTTGCTGCCTACCATCAATGCTCATGGATCTGAAGCAAGGGAACAATCTCAGATCTGGATATAAGATGCATTGAAATGCTACACTAAAAACAAGGTATGTTTTTAAACATTGAATAATATGAATAAGTTCCTAAAATAGTTTCTTAAGTTGTGAATAAACGTTTTTTTAAATATAATTATTAAGTTGTTAATGCAAGGATTTTATACATATCTGATTGTTTCAATTAGAAAAAAATTTAAGCTATAAAAGCATGATTTTTTTTATAAGTATTAAGTTGTGAATACATGATTTTTTGTAAGTATTAATTTTTGAATGTATGATTTTTTTTCATAAGTTTTAAGCAGTATATGTATGAATTTTTATAAGTTTTAATGAATTTTTATAAGTTTTAATGTGAATTTAAACGTGTTTTTTTTATTATATTAGTGTTTTCTCAAATAATGTGAATTTAGGTTTTTTAAGTTGTGAATTGTGATGAGTGTGTGAACTATAATCTAATATAACCTCCAAGCTCCAAACATCATCCGATGTAATTTTTAACATGTAAATATAGTTTATTAAACTGTGAATTTGTGTATTAAATTGTAAATTAAATGTATTAAGTTGTGAAATGAGTATATTAAGCTGTTAATTTTTTTACGAATTTTATTTTTGCTTCTAAAATATAAGATGAAAGAAGCATTATATATAGATTTTATTTTCTCTAATTTTGAATAACATGTAAAATTTACATTGTAAATATTATATAAATTAAAATTTGAAAGAAAAACTAGCCTACATATCTGAACGTATAAATATAACTACTAAGTACAGAATATGGATGTGAATATACAGTTTTTGTGTATTAAATGGTGAATTTAATATATTAAGCTGTTAATTTTGTGTATTGACTGTATTAAGCTGTGAATTGATTGTATTAAATTATAATTTTTTTTTATGAATTTTATGTTAAAATATAAATATTTGTATTAAATTTCTTGTGAGTATTTCTTTTGTGTCACATCTAGCATTTTGCTAGGAAATTTCACTCTCATGTAATCATTCAACTAATATAATAACTGGTACTCTAAGCAAATATGATACTCTATGCTCATTCAAACACATCTCATATGATCAACAAAGAGTCTAAAAACCCTAAGAATTCTGATTAAAGTTTAATATGAACTAGGATTCTCTTATTGGGCCTAATGGACCAATAAACCTTCAACTTGACTATCTTGGGCCTAAAAACCCTAATTGGGCTCTAATTAGACCTACACTTGTAAAACTTTAGCATTTTGGGTCATGTGGACCTAAAAGGGCTCTCTTATCCCTAATGGGCCTTGTTGGGCCATAAATGATTCCATTAGCCCTAATGGGCCATAAAATACCTGTTGGACTTCTATTGGGCTGTAAACCCCTCATAAGGGCCTGATGGGCCGAAAAATTATTTTGGGCTTCATAAATTCGAGCAAAGCCAATAGTGGGCCCAAAATCATTTTATCCTTATCTCTCTTGAGCCCAATTCTCGGCCCATTATGCAATTAAACAAAAAAAAGGGAAAAAATGAGGAATTATGTGCATACGACACCTCATGTTTGCATGGCGGTCTTCCATGCAAACATCACTTCAATCTCTCTCCTCCCCTTAAAACTCTCTCCCTCCCACACAATAATTCATTCCAACTTCATCTTTACACTCCATTTCCTCTCAAATCTTCAAGAGTTTCTTCCATCTTTTACTCCAAAAATTTCGTGAGTATGCTACTATGTTCAAGAGTTCCTCATCAAAGATCCTAACTTGAATCATATCATCTTTGAAGATCTCCACAGGAAACAAGCTAGGTCAAAAAACAACATCATTTCCTCTTATCTCTTCATCCAAACCGACTTCTACACCTCAAGGTGAGTTCATACCCCCTATTTTTGATTTTTACTTGGTTTTAGGGGAGAATACAAGTTGCTTTATGTATATCTTTGTGTATATGCATGAATATGTGTGTTTTTCATGACTTATTTGTTGATTATGTGCTATTTACTTCATAAATCTAAAAATATGTTAAGAATATTAAGTTTATCACTTGGATCTACATGAAAACCTTGAGAAAAGTATGTGTTATCACATATAATACATGTAAACTAGTAGATCTGGGATTTATACACTTAAAATAGCAAAAATGAGTGTTGTGGTCAAAGATCTATAAACTAAACTCAAAATTCAGCCCTTGACAGAAAAGTTTTGGTCCAATCTCGAACTGTTTTGACCACCTTAATGATAATATTTTTCAAAACTGTTTTACATACAACAAGTTCAGGTTTATACCTTTAAAATGAATACTCTCACGTTTTCATACGATTTTTCTACAAATTTGGCGAATTTTACAAAACTACCTATCAGATTTGAAATAATTTCGGACCAGCCTGTGAAGGTGAGCAATTTCACACTTGTTAGAGGCCATTAAAAATTATGATAAAAATTGTGAACAAAGTAGACAAAATTTAAAAACTTCCAGAATTTACGGATCCAAATTTCGACTTACGATGATTTTTCTACAAATTTTCCAACAACTAGGTCATAAAAGCCAAAAACCAGAAAAATGTGTGTTTTCACAAAAATCAAGCCAAAAATGATATTTTTTTACAAAAATGGGTTTAAAATGTTATTTTTACCACAAACAAGTCAGAAACACAAGGTTTGAACAAAATGGGGACTAAAGTGTTATTTTTACAAAAATTGGGCATCAATTGTAAATTTTTGGTCTATTGGGCCAAGAACGTCACTTTTACAAAAAGTGAGCCTTTTATGCTATTTTACGGAATACTTGAACCAAAACCAACAATAAACTAACAAACAGATAAATTTTGATCATCTTTAGGTTATTGGGCCTTAGTGGCCCATTTATATGCTTGATAGGTTTTGTATACTATTTGCGTGTTATTTGGGCCTATAAATATGTGACATCCCCAAAATCACGGCCAGAAAAGACCGGTTTAATTTATGCTTTCAAATGATTTTAGAGTAATCCTTTGATTTGTGACAACCCGATATTTCAACTCTTTGTAACGACCAAAATGGGTCAAGTATTGTAACCACTTCTGAGTAATAAAATTTACTTTCATAATAAAATGTACAAATAAGTTCTATTTAATTTCCTTCTATGATTAAATGTCTTTGAACCATGATCGTACGTGAAAAGAACGCCCAAATCCGACTTCATATAGCGAAGTTATGATTTTTCCAAGTTCGGCTTAGCAACAGACAGCTAAAAACCCGAATCGGAAATCGAGCGACTTTTGGCCGGAATGACCTAAACGAGAATCGAAGGTCTCGACATTAGTATTCCAGCGGTAAAAAGTCTGGCAAAAACCGACATCAGATAAAGAAGTTATGAATTTTCAAAGAAATTCCTTAAACACGATGGGTTTTTAATACATAATAAAAAAATAATTTCGGAATTTGCCGACGGAGTCTAAACGAAAGTTGTAGAGCGTAGTCTCACCTACGCGAGGATATAAAGACCATTGAAAACGGAGTTCGTATGAAGAAGATATGAATTTTTGAAGTTTATTAAATAAATTAATTATTTATTTTAATCAAAATTCGAATATTATCCGAAGGGGAGTCAGCGTCCTCATCCGAGGTACGCGCTGCGTACCCCTGTACGCCCTGCGTAACCGATAGGATTGGCCTCTGATCGTCCACGTCGCACTATCCGAGGAATCTGACCCGTCCGAAGCTCCGACCCGTCCGACCCGCCGTCCCATCCGACCCACGTACCCATCAACCCGTCCCATCCGAAGCCGAGGCAGTCGAGGCTTCGGTCATGCATGACGTACGCGTACGCGCTGCGTACGAGCGTACGCCCCGCGTACCGAGGCAGACCAGCCTTACTATAAATAGGATGCGAGGGCTTCCAAGAAAAGGGCTCATATCTCTCCTCTCTCTCACAACCTTGCCTCGTTTTCCGTGTCCGTTCAAACCCGAAGCTCTGGTCTTTTTGGCTCAAGTCCCGAAGGTCGATTTTACTCCCGAGATTCCCGAGAATCCCGAGGAAAATCCGTTTCCCGAGACGAAACTCTGCCCGGTTTTCCATCTCGCTATCTTCAAACTTTCAGGTGAGTTTCATACCCCTTAATCAACCTTTTTAAATACTCTAAATGCTTTTATATGCTTTCAAGGGGGGGGGATTACAAGTAAAACACACGAGTATTATCGTGTGTTACATAAAGAAACTCTTTTATATGCTTTTATATATCCAAATCACATGCGATTTACAAACTTTATAGGGAACTTTCATATATATATATATATATATATATATATATATATATATATATATAATATGTTAAAATAGCATACTATCTTTTGAAATATACATTGTTGTAATGCATGTATAAACTAAATTTTTCTTAGATTATTCTTGTCTATCTTAGACTCTACACCAAAAATCTATGCTTTCATAATCAAGTGATTTCTTTTCTAGGTATTTCTAAACAAACAAGACACACTTTTAGAAAACTATAATAGGTATAGTTTTACGAACAAATTTCTAACTCTTATGTACTAGAAACATGAATTTCAAGAAGTTTACTTTCGTATACAAGAACAAACGTAACATTTTAACAAGTAGACCTGTTTTTATACCACGGTTTTGTGAGACACTAACTTCATGTACGTTCGAGTACACATTTCAAGTCCTGTATTATATACCAGAATCCCTTGGAGGGGGAGCATGGTGTTTGTGTATAGATCTATACGGGCTTGACAACCCGCGCCCTGACTGTTAGCTGCAGTCCACCGTTTGGGGTGACAAACGTCATAACATTCCAACGCCTGAAGAACGTTGTGTATAGGCATTCCGAGTCAATAGTATGGTTATAAAACTCACAAGGGGTATTAAAAATGCATTGATTTACAAGGTTTTCAAACTCATTGGTTATTTTACATTTACATACATTTTGGAAACAAACATTGGTCTTGAGTGAAGGCTACTTTTATACTAGTAGAAAATATAGGATTTTCTAAACACAAACAAACAAAGATAAAACATTTCATTTCATTCAAACATTGTCACTTAAATACTTATGAAATTCACCAGCTTAAATGCTGATCTACTCTTTCAAAATTACTTGTATGTCCCAGGAAATCAGTAATTTCAGGTATTCATTTCGCTTTTGATGAAGAGATGCTATGGCGCCAGTTTAATCTCGTATTTTGACATCATATTGTAATTGAGTTTTGAGCATGTAACTTTTGACAAATGTAAACTTTCAACTATATATATTATTGTCGTATTGCTTTCTTTACTATGTATTCATTTGTTACGTTACCACATGAAGTCATCCGCCCCCCGAACGTTTCCGCCGTTCAGGTTTGGGGGTGTGACATGATTTAAAGAGTTGCGGAATTCGTTCCCAAAACAAAATATGATAAAATAAGATTTACCAAAGCATTTCTTAAAGAAATGTATTTTTCATTATATTACAATACTCGGGATTTCATGTTCCGATAAACAGACCAAAAGCATAAACATTTCAGTACAGACCTTACAACAGTTATTTACAACAACATGTCTATAATCCAAAAATAACTTGACAAATCATCCAACTTATGCTCTGGCGCCACTACCTGTAATACAAACAAACTGAGTGGGTCAGGCTTGGGAGCCTGGTGAGCATATAGACTTTTCAACCCACAATAAATAATTATATTTAATTCCACCAACCAACAATAACCCAATTATCCATTCCCGTTATTCTCACTTTACGTCCCTAAGACAACTAACATAAGGGACCTAGTCTAAGAATATTTCTTCGGGGCAACAACACATGCTTCGGGGGTTCCTCAGCAATATAAGTCAAATAAGGCAACCATGAGGGGGATGGAGTACAACGAATAAACACCCAAGTTCATTAACAACTATAGGTGGCGAGCCTGCTAGCGTTCCACAGGACTGTCTAGAAAAGTCTGTGGTCGTCATCTAAACTCTGCTAGATGACTAAATCAAAAACATCGAGGCTTCTCCTCTTTTTATCATAAGACAACTATCTACCCATGTTCTACCCAACATTTTAGTAGATAAAATATACATTTTTATACATAGTTTAAAACCTGTATAGTATGTTCATTCAAAACACATTCCAGATAAAAGATAAGACACATACACATAACACGTATTTCATAGAGAATAAATCATATCCATGAGATAGAAGAAAGTGAATATACATTCACACATATAACAACAAAATATACACATAACACGTATTTCGTATAAAATACTTCATAATTATGTGTTAGAGAAAGTAACTACACACTCACTTGATCAGAAGATGATCAGGCAGCACTACGACTTGTAGAAGTAGTATTCTTCGGTAGATCTGGAAGATCTTCACAAAAACCGGACTCCTTGCGGGCAGAGCTTCGGCTCGGAAACTCTTTTCTTCTCGGGATCTTCGGGCTTCGGGACTCGCTTCGGGTCTCGGAGTGATACCGGGGCTTCGGGATATTTCTTGCACGTAAATCGAGGTAAAATGGGAGAGAGAGGAGAGAAACTAGCAACCCTAAACGGCTGGCCCTTCAAATCTATTTATATGGCAAAATCTGCCCTTGCCACGCCGTGGCACCTTTTTCCACGTCATGGGCTTGATCGTCACTGCATGCGTCATCACAAGTTGAGTCTGGGGGACTCCCGGAGGTGTTAGAAGACCTACCACGTCGTGGCATTGCTTGCCACGTCGTGGTCTCTGACAAAACTTTGGGGTTCGCGCCCCGAACTTCAGAAATTCATAACTTTTGCATACGAACTCCGTTTTCGACGTTCTTTATATCGACGCGAATGTGAGATTATGCTCTACAACTCTCGTTTAGACTCCGTTGGCTAATTTTGAATTTATTTTTAATATATTATAAATATATTACTTATATATTATTTTTAGTAGGTCGGGACATGAAAACTCCGTTCGAAATTCATAACTCTTTCATCCGAACTCCGTTTTCGTCTGTCTTTTTATCGTTGGACTACTATTGAAGAGATATTAGACTCTCGTTTAGATTGTTTCAGTTAAGAATCACTCGATCTCATATTTGAGTATTCAGGCTGCATACCGCTAAGTCGAAACTTCGGAAAATCATAACTTCCTCATACGAAGTCAGATTTGAGCGTTCTTTTTATGCACGCTCTCGGTTTAACGAACCCTACGACTTTCATTTAGATCACTAAGGCTAGATATCGCTCTATCTTAAATTAATATTTTATGTCATTCGGCGTCGTGCCGGTTTTGTCGCGAAACTTCGACAGGTCATAACTTCTTCGTTATAACTCGGATTTCGGCATTCCTTATATCTCCGGAATCCTTGTTTCGACAACTACAACTTTATGAAAGGATATCGGGCTTATATCACACTTTAATTTTGACGGTTATTTTATTCTTAATTCAATTAAGCCACGCAACTAAGCATAAAACACATAATACTCAAATATTTCATCATTAATACTTCAAAAGAATTACAAAGGTTAACCTAGAATATTACATCAACAATAATGCCTAGCCTGGAAACGCGGGCGTTACAATTCTCTCCCCCTTAGAATGATTCCATCCCCGAAATCACACATCAACAAACAAATGCGAATAGCGACTCAACATGTCACTCTCCGTTTCCCAGGTGAGATTTGGCACATTCGAATGTTTCCAACGGACAAGCACTAATTCGACCATCTTGCGTCGAAGCTTCTTAGTCTTTCGGTCAAAAATTGCCTCAGGTTCTTCAATTAACCTTTTGTTTTCATCAATTCTCAATTCAGAAATTGGAATTATATCGGGAACTTCTCCCGTGAACTTCCTCAAATAACACACATGGAAAGTGTTATGAATTCCATTCAGTTCTTCGGGTAATTCGAGCTTGTAAGCTTGGTTCCCAACCCTTTGAAGAACTTTAAACAGTCCAATAAACCTTAGACTTAACTTTCTCTTTTTACCAAATCTTATAAGTCCCTTCCACGATGAGACTTTAAGCAAAACCGAATCTCCAACTTCGAAGGTCATTGGCCTTCACTTCTTGTCAGCATAGCTCTTTTGACGATCTTGAGTTGCTAACATTCTTTCCCTGATCACTTTCAACTTCTCAGCAGTCTGATGGACCATATCAGGTCCCATAAACTACTTTTCTCCAGCCTCAAGCCAACAAGACGGCGTACGACACTTCTGTCCGTACAAAGCTTGATAAGGTGCCATCTTTACGCTCGAGTGGAAACTATTATTGTAGGAAAATTCTACCAAAGGTAAATGTTCATCCCAGTTACCTAGGAATTCTAGGGTACATGCTCTCAGCATATCTTCAAGTGTTTGTATCGTTCTTTCACTCTGACCATCAGTCTGTGGATGGTATGCTGTACTTAAACACAACTTGGTACCCATTTCCTCTTGTAGACTTTTCCAAAACCTTGAGGTGACACAGCTGTCACGATCTGACACAATCGTTAACGGGACACCATGAAGCCTCACAATTTCCTTCACATAAGAATTCACAAGCTTATCCATAGACCATTTCTCCTTGGCTGCTATGAAATGCGCACTCTTAGTGAATCGATCAACGACCACCCACATCATGTCGTGACCATTCTTTGTTCGGGGCAGTTTAATGACAAAATCCACAGCAATGTCTTCCCATTTAACCATAGGCACAGGTAAAGACTCTAAACTCCCATATGGTTTCTGATGTTGTGTCTTGACGCTTGCACAAGTTACACACTCGACCACATACTTTGCATCATCAAGCTTCATCGTCGGCCACCAGTAGTAGGGTTTCAGGTCCCTATATGTTTTAGTGCTGCCAGGATGAATTGAGTACATGGTTTTGTGAGCTTCTTCCATCAGAAGATCTCTTATTCCTCCTGACTTAGGTACCCAAATACGATCTTGGAATACCTTCAGTCCATGACCGTTTGTACCAAACACCAACGTTTTGCCGAAACGTTCCTCCTTCCGGTCATTCTTTTCAGAAGCTTCTTCTTGAGCTTTCTTTATACTCTCCACAATTGTCGAGACAACTTCTATTCTCAACGCTCTTGGCCTTTTTCTCTCAACATTGACTTTCCGACTGAGAGCATCAGCAACAACATTAGCTTTACCAGGGTGGTAAAGTATCTCACAGTCGTAGTCCTTGAGTAACTCTAGCCAGCGTTGTTGCCTCATATTTAACTCTTTCTGATTAAAGAGATATTGGAGACTCTTATGATCAGTGAAAAGTTTACACTTCGTGCCATAGAGGTAATGCCTCCATATTTTCAGAGCAAAAACTACCGCTGCCAACTCCAAGTCATGAGTAGGGTAGTTCCTTTCATGCTCTTTCAGTTGTCGAGATGCATATGCGATCACCTTATCTCTTTGGGTTAAAACACAACCCAATCCAACTCCAGACGCATCGCTATAAACAACGAAGTCTTCAACTGTCACACCCCCAAACCAAGGATGGCGTAAACGTCCGGGGGTGGAGGACTTCATGTGTAGTATCATAACAACAATGGCAATAGTGATGAAAGTAAACACAACCAACATATATATAATTGAAAGAGTTACATCATTGTATGAATTACATGTTTCAAAATAAATTACAATATGTTGTCAAAATATGATAAGTTTGACGCCTCAACGCCCCATCCTCAAAAGTACTTTGTTACCTGTTTAGCGATTTCCTAAGAATACAAGTAGTTTGAAAAAAAAAGTGTCAACACAATGGTTGGTGAGTTCATAAGTTTTTGTATATAATTATAAAAAAAAGCTTGTCTCGTAATTGTATAGTTATTCCAGAAAAATCCGATATTTTCGTTAAAATGAATACTGTAGTCTTGTATCCAAAGACTGAAACGTATGAGTAATCTTCCTTATTTACAGAAATAACGTGAGTTTATTTCAATATAAACGCGTATGATATTAGTGAAATTCTCGTAAATTCTTAAGTTTATTAATACTTTCTGTGAGTTATTATAACCATACTTGACATAGACGGCCTCGTAATGCGACGTTCTTCAGGCGTCGCCGTTAAATGACACTTGTCACCACAGACCTGCCGGTCTAGCTGTTGCAAGCAGCTCTGGTGTGGGTCTGTCAAACCCAATATAGATCTATACACAACTATCACGTTCTCCCTACAAGAGACTCTGGTTACAATTTACAGGACTTTTTGACTTTGTTACTTTGGAAGTAACCCGAAGGGAATGACTCACAAATTTATTCATTAACATATTTACGTGAACTAAACGGAAAACCTTTGGTAAATAAGTTTGAGAAGTAAATGATACATAAACTATACCTATTATAGTTTATCCAAAACGTTTGTAATGTATAAGAATTCTTTTATGAATGCTTTAATGCTATGAATCCATAAACTATGCTCATTATAGCTTAATATACGTGTTCTAAATGAATGAATAATCTTATCATGAATGACTATATTTCAGTTTATGATGATAAACTAACATGGAAACACATTCAATATTTGGAACTTATCGTTATACACTTTGCTTAACATAATACAAAGTGTTATGAAAGTTATAAGCTGTTAACAAATTTTCAACCTTTATACACTGTTTTTGAAAAATCATAGAAAAATCATACGAAATTGAAAACTAGATCCGTAAATTCTGAGAGTTCCCAAAATGTGTCTAGTTTACTCATAATTTTTATCATGATTTTTAATGACCTCCAACTTGGGTGAAAAAGTCCATAATCACAGACTGGTCCGGATTGGTGTTTGAAATGATAGGCAGTTTTGTAAAAATCACCATAAATTGTAGAAAAATCGTATGGAGATGTGCAAGTAGTCATTTTAAAGCTAAGAACTGGAACTACTTACACCTAAAACAGTTTTGAAAACTAAAGTGTTTAAGTGGTCCAAAAAAGTCCGTGAATGGAGTTGAACTTTTCTGATGAAGGCTGTTAGAAAAGTGTAGTTATGTTCTTGGTGTTTTAACTTGTATTCCCCCCCCTAAAAACTTGAGAAAACATGAAAATATGGGGGTATGAACTCACCTTAAGTGTTTTCAGTAGATGATTGTTGAAGAATGGAGGTGTTTAACTCAAGAACACTTGGAGATGCCTTGAAGATTTTTGAGAATCTAGCATCATAGTTATGGAGTTTGTATAAGCTATCAATGATTTGAGTAGAATGAAGTGTAAAAATCACAAGGATGATGAATTACACTTACCAAGAGTGGAAGAACACTTGATGATCAGCCTTGAGATCTTGAATTAGAGAGAAAAGTTGGAGAGAAAAAGTTGGAGTTGAATCTTTGGTGGAATGAGAGTGATTGAAAGAAAATGAGGAGAGAGGTTGAGTGACCAGCCCTAAAAACGTGGGGATGGCTTGTGAGAGGGGTAAAAAGTACAAGGAAGTGACAAGGTATGGTGGGGAGGAGTGTGGGTTAATCATGGAGTGGGTATGGGGTTGCTTGTGTCATAAAATAAGGTAAAGTCAACACTCTACCTTTGTACTTTACCTACTCTCTTTTGGATAAGGTTTTATCCTTAAAATGTGATTAAATCATTAATTTAGGGGTCTTATATTTTAAAATAAAGTTTTGGGTGAAAATCTTGTGTCAAAACAATTAAAAACGGGCTTAAAACGTGAATTTAATCGAAAACCGGGAGAAAAAGGCTTCCCAGCGAGGCCTCTCGGTCCTAGGCCGAGGTTCGGTCCCTAGGCCGAGGTTCGGTCAGGATGGTGCTGATTCTGAAGCGAGAGGCTGAGCCAGAAGAAGGAACGAGGGCGATGGGCTCGGCCCGAAGGTCAGAAGCGAAGGTTAGAAGGGAAGCTTCGACCCTCGGTCCTCAGAAGAGAAGGTTCGGTTCGGAGATAAAAGGCGAGAAGTCAGAACCGAATGAACTGTAGTGAACAGTACCTTCGGTTCGGTTCAGCAGCCTTCTTCATCAGGAGGGTTCGGTTCCTAAGAGGGGTTTCGGTTCCTAAGAGGGGTTTCGGTTCTTAAGAGGGGTTTCGGTTCCTAAGGTCCGTTTTTCGCGTAGACTTCCGTTTTTGGGCTGTTTTCGCCAAATTCGAGGGTCGGGATGCCCCGAGTGATTATAGAAAGTTGGGAGAGATTTCGAGAGAGATTTGAGAGAGATTCCACATACTCAGAGAGATTTGGGAGAGATTTGACGTACTTGGAGAGATTTCACATACAAAGAGATATTTGGGAGAGATTTCACATTCTTAGAGAGATTTAGGAGAGATTTGACATTCTTGGAGAGATTTCTCATTCAAAGAGAGATTTGGGAGAGATTTCCCATTCTTAGAGAGATTTTGGAGAGATTTGACGTACTTGGAGAGATTTCACATACAGAGAGATATGTGGGAGAGATTTCACGTTCTTAGAGAGATTTTGGAGAGATTTGACATTCTTGGAGAGATTTCTCATACAAGGAGATATGTGGGAGAGATTTCACACTCTTAGAGAGATTTAGGAGAGATTTGACGTACTTGGAGAGATTTCTTATACAAGCAGATATATGGGAGAGATTTCACACTCTTAGAGAGATTTAGGAGAGATTTGACGTACTTGGAGAGATTTCACATACAGAGAGATATGTGGGAGAAATTTCACGTTCTTAGAGAGATTTTGGAGAGATTTGACATTCTTGGAGAGATTTGGGAGAGATTCTCGATAAGAAGAGATAGAGTGAAAACGATTGAGAGCGTTTTCGTGTGTGATGAATGTGAGTGTCCGGCTTCGGAATGCAAGGTCCGTAAACCCCGTTATGCCATGTTTTAGGATCTTACACACTCCCTATGAGTATGCAACATTGTTTTATTGTTCTTGTTTATTGTTTAGCACAAAAGTTAAAGAAATTTAAACACACGAACTTTCCAAGTGATGTTTTCTCATTAAGATAGTGAGTTATACAGAAATTACATAATACAAACCCTATTATACAAGGTTTTAATTGAGTTGACCGGTTTGACTCGTTGACCTTGTCCGGCTTGGACTTGACCCGAATTTGACTATTGTCACATCATCCCCCCGTTAGAGGGAATTTCGTCCCGAAATTTACGCTTTGGCCGGGACTTTAAGAGTTTAGGAAAAGATGCGGGTACTTTTGTTTCATTTGGTCTTCGCGCTCCCAGGTGAACTCAGGTCCTCGTTTAGCGTTCCATCGAACCTTCACGATGGGAATACGACTTTGTTTCGTTCTTTTGACCTCCCGATCCATAATCTCAACTGGCTCCTCTACGAAGTGGAGATTTTCGTTAACTTCGATCTCGTCGAGAGGTATTACAAGTGTCTCGTCGGACAGACACTTCTTCAGGTTCGATACGTGAAAGGTGGGATGTACCTTATCGAGTTCTTGAGGTAATCGAAGTTTGTACGCCACAGGACCAATCCTGGCGAGGATTTCGAACGGTCCAATGTACCTCGGGTTTAGTTTCCCACGTTTACCGAAACGTATCATTCCTTTCCAAGGGGAAACTTTCAGTAACACTCGATCACCAACCTGGAATTCCAAAGGTTTGCGTCGCTTATCCGCGTAACTCTTTTGCCGATCTCGGGAGGCCTTCAGCCTTTCTTGGATTTGAACAATCTTTTCTGTGGTCTCCCTTATGATTTCAGGACCAGTGAGGGTGCTATTAGGGACTTGCCCCCTAACTATCTGAGTGTCCCCCACTTCAGCCCAACATAGGGGTGATCTGCACTTGCGACCGTAAAGAGCCTCGAATGGAGCAACCTTAATGCTAGTGTGATAGCTGTTATTGTAGGAGAATTCAATCAGCGGCAAATGGGTATCCCATGCTTTACCAAAGTCTATCACACAGGCTCTCAACATGTCTTCTAATGTTTGTATAGTGCGCTCGCTTTGCCCGTCGGTTTGTGGATGGTAGGCCGTACTCATGTCTAGCCTAGTTCCCAAGGATTTCTACAGGGACTGCCAAAATCTCGAAGTGAACCTACTATCTCGGTCTGAGATAATAGATATTGGTACACCATGCAGTCGCACAATCTCCTTGATGTATATCCTGGTTAACTTCTCCATCTTGTCAGTTTCCTTTATTGGCAGGAAGTGCGCAGACTTGGTCAATCTGTCTACGATTACCTATATAGTGTCAAACCCGCCTGAAGTCTTAGGCAACTTGGTTATGAAGTCCATAGTTATCCGTTCCCACTTCCATTCCGGTATATCAGGCTGTTGTAGTAGTCCTGAGGGTTTCTGGTATTCCACCTTGACCTTGGCGCAAGTCAGACACTTGCCCACATATGTAGCAATCTCGGCTTTCATATTCGGCCACCAGTATAACTTTTTGAGGTCTAGATACATCTTGTATGACCCTGGATGGATGGAGTATCGAGTCTTGTGTGCTTCATTCATGACCACGTCTCGGATCCCACCGAACTTCGGTGTCCAGATTCGGTTACTGAGATAACGAGTTCCGTCATCCTTGACTTCTAAGTTCTTATCCATTCCCCTTAATGCCTCACCTGCCACATTCTCTGGTTTCAAGGCTTCTAGTTGAGCTTCCCTGATTTGCGTGGCCAGGTGGGAATGGATGGTCATGGTTAAGGATCTTACTCGGCGGCCCGAATATTCCTTCCTGCTTAGGGCATCAGCCACTACATTGGCCTTGCCCGGGTGGTAGCGAATTTCGCACTCGTAGTCGTTTAGCAGTTCAACCTATCTCCGTTGCCGCATGTTGAGCTCTTTCTGATTGAGGATATGCTGAAGACTTTTGTGATCGGTGAAGATGGTACATTTTGTGCCGTAGAGGTAGTGTCTCCAGATCTTTAAGGCGAACACTACCGCCCCCAGTTCAAGGTCATGGGTAGTGTAATTAACTTCGTGTGTTTTAAGTTGTCTTGACGCGTAGGCGATGACTTTCCCTCTCTGCATGAGCACGCATCCGAGGCCTTGATTGGAAGCATCGCAGTATACCACGAAGTCATCAGTTCCTTCTGGAAGAGACAAAACTGGTGCGCTGCATAGGGCTTGTTTTAATGTCTGGAAAGCGGCTTCTTGTTTATCTCCCCACTTAAATACCACACCTTTTTGAGTCAGGGTGGTGAGTGGTTTGGTGATCTTCGAGAAGTTTTGTATGAATCTTCGGTAGTAGCCGGCGAGCCCTAAAAATTGTCGAATTTCCGTCGGCGTTGTAGGTGCTGACCAGTTTTTGATGGCCTTGATTTTAGAGGGATCCACGTGTATCCCCTTCTCGCTAACCACATGGCCAAGAAAATTCACTTCTCTAATCCAGAATTCGCATTTAGAGAATTTGGCGTAAAGCTTCTCAGCCCTCAGTGTTTCCAAGATTAGCCGGAGATGTTGACGGTGCTCTTCCTCGCTTCGGGAGTAGATCAAAATATCGTCGATGAATACAATCACGAATTTGTCTAAGTAGGGTCGACACACTCGATTCATCAGGTCCATAAATACTGCCGGTGCGTTCGTTAATCCGAAGGGAATTACCACAAACTCATAGTGCCCGTGGCGAGTTCTGAACGCAGTCTTGGGAATATCCTCTTCTTGGACTCGTAGTTGATGATAACCCGACCTCAGGTCGATTTTTGAAAAGTAGCTTGCTCCTTGGAGTTGGTCGAAGAGGTCATCGATTCGGGGTAAGGGATACCGGTTCTTGATAGTGAGTTTGTTTAGCTCCCGGTAGTCTATGCACATGCGAAAAGATCCGTCCTTCTTCTTTACAAACAGGACCGGTGCTCCCCAGGGTGAGAAGATTGGCCTGATAAATCCTTTGCTCAACAGTTCATTTAACTGGCTGGAAAGTTCTTGCATTTCTTCCGGTGCTAAGCGGTATGGAGCCTTGGCGACGGGGGTAGCTCCTGGGATTAAGTCGATCCGGAATTCGACTTGTCGTGCAAGGGGTACACCTGGAAGATCTTCAGGGAATACATCGGGATAGTTGCACACCTCGGGAATGTCGTTGATATCCTTCACCTCTTGTTTCGTATCTACTACGTGGGCTAGAAATGCGTGGTATTCCTTTCGGAGATACTTTTGGGCCTTGACGCAAGAGATGACTTGCAAATTTGAACTGGGTTTGTCGCCATAGATGAAGAGGGTTTCGCCATTCGGCAGATTAAGGAGAACGGCCCTTTCGTAAAATAGAATGTCGGCACGATGGGAACTCAACCAATCCATACCGATGATTATGTCAAAGCATTTTATTGTGACCGACATTAGGTCTACTTTAAACGAATGGTTGTCTAGAGTGAGGGTACACCCTGAGTATATATCATTAGTGTGCTCTTCTTTCCCATTAGCCATTTCTACTACGTATGTATCTTTTAATGAATGAGGGGTTTGTTTTAGTAATTGTTTGAATTCATGGCTCACAAAACTCCTCTCTGCTCCACTATCAAATAGTACGCATGCATATGTGTTATTGAGGAGAAACGTACCAGAAACCACCGAGGGATCCTTGACTGCTTCTCCGTGTCCCATCGTCAGGACTTTCCCTACACCTCCAGCATTGGTGTTTCGTGCTTTTGGGCAGTTTCTTTTGAAGTGCCCTGCCTCTCCACATCCGTAACAGGTTTGACTTGCTCTGGTGTTAGCGGCTGGGGCGACTTGAGGGGCGGATTGGGCTGGCACTTTACAAAATCGAGCAGTGTGCCCCTTCCGGTTGCAATTTCTGCAGTGCATTTCCCGACAAGCACCGGTATGGTGGAAGTTGCACTTGGGAAGAGTTCCTGCGTATTGCTTTGGTGGCGCTGGAGTGGTAGCAGTAGTGGCTGCACGGATAGCAACAGTCTGTTGCTTCTTTGTGGGGTCCTGCACCGGTTGTTTCTTTTTACTGTTCCAGAACTTCCTCTTGTTGTTCCCTCCTTTTGTTTGGTCGGTGGTGGCGACCATGGTGCCACGGCTGGCTCTATGATCGATAAGTTGCTGTGCCAATTCCTTGGCACTCTCAAAGGTAGTAGGTTTCGAGGCCAAAACACTATCATGAATCTGGGATGATAGCCCCCATAGGTATCGTTCTACCTTTTTCTCCTCCGGATTGACCATTGCAGGACAGAGGAGTGCTAGGTCATTGAATCGGGCGGTATAAGCTTCGAGATCCATCCCCGACATCTTGAGATTCCAGAGTTCCTCTTCGAGTTTTTGTATTTCTCCCCTCGGGCAATACTCCTTTAACATCAACGCTTTTAAGTTTTCCCAGCCTATGGAGTTAGCCACTGCAGGAGTAAGTGACTTAACTCGGCCATTCCACCAAGTAAGAGCTTTTCTTGTGAAAGTGAATGCCACATACTTGACTTTGCTCGCTTTGGGACAATCACAGATTTCGAAGACTGCTTCGGTCCTTTCGAACCATTGCATCAACGCTATGACGCCCCCGCTTCCGTCAAAAGGATCGGGTTTGCCATTAGTGAAGTCTTTGTACGGACACTCCTTAGTGCGCCCCGTGCTGTCCCCCTGATTCGAGTTAGTATTCCCGGATCCGGAACCGCCGGAACCATTTGTACCCATTTGCGACATTGCTGCCGCCACGGCTGCTGTTACTGCAGCCTGAAACATCACAGGATCAAACTCCGGAGGTGGTGGCGGAGGGGGTGGTGCTGAGTTTCCGGAAGGTCTTGGTCTTTTGCTTGGTGGCATGAATCTGACATAAAAAAAAAATAAAAAGAAAGACTTATCGGTAAGACTTCAATGGTGATAACGAGTCGAGCGTTACTTGTTTCATCTCAATTGCATTTTGTCCGAGTTTATTAATTTAGAAGGTAATTTATCGCAAAGTTTATGCAATTAAACTTATGAATTAAATAGTGTTGACCCGAGCAGAGTCATGTGCTTGGTTCGTGTCAGCATCCAAGGAAGTAAAATACATGCCACATTCATTGATAATTTGTTAGTACATATTGTTTTGAGGAATTTGACCTCATAAGGGTCTACATTACATCATAATAAAAGATAAAGTTTTGGCAGTACAAAAGCCCCTTTGACTAGTGTGATCACTTAGTCGCGAGGTCAACCTATTCGCAATAAAGAGTAGCACCAACGCATACTTGAAATCCTAGATTTATAACAAAATATAAGTAGCGCGAACACTACTCGTGGCGGGTAGCATCTGGTCCATGGTGGCCCTGGGATGAGGTCGAGGCTCCCTGAAGCTCCGCAATCCGGCGTTCGGCCGCGATCACTCTCTCCTCGAGAGCTGCGTGCCTCTCCTGGTACTCCCTTACCTCCGCTCGAGCAGCGGTAAGGTCCTCGATGATTTGGTCCAATGGATAGAAGTCCCTCTCCAAATCCCGGGTGCGTGCATCGGTGGCTGCCGTAATAGCGCTGAGACTTCGAACCCGGTCTGCCATTTCCCTACTCTGATTCCCCAAGTTCGTGATGTGCTGGGTCATAACGGGGAGAGCTCTGTCAGCCGGTCCCCCGTGACTGAGGTCATAGTAACCTCGTTGGTCGCCATAGGGTGACCTCTGGCGTTGTTGCCGACTCCACCTCTCGATCATGGTTGCCCAACGGGGCTCAGGCCCGTTGTGCCCCCAGCGGTTTGCAGGTACCCTCGCAATGTAAGGAGGGTTGAAGACTTCCTCCTCTGGCTCTTCTTCACCTTCATCCTCATCCATGTCCACCTCGTCGTCTTCCTCTTCTTCTTCTTCTTCTTCGTCTACCTCCTCTTCTTCTTCTTCGGGTTCTTCTTCGGGATCCTCTTCAATCAGCTCTTCGGGCTCTTCCTCAATCCAACTGGCATTTCCCTGGTTGGGAAAGTATGGGTCTCCTGGTAGGTGAAATCCTGCCATGTCGTCTGCGCGAGAATAGAGGGGTAAGAAGCAGATAGCGGTAGATATTAATAATATTGCGATATAGCAACATACAAATACTCCTATAGTATTTTAAATGTTTAGATTTGGTTCTTATAACACTCTTTGTAGGGTGAAATTAGGTTATTAGACTTGTTGCCCTCCTACGACTATCCCCCGATATGAGTAAGTCACTTCCCGGACTAATATAGTTGATCAGGCTATATCCTTCCCAAAACTGATTACTCATACCAAGGCATACTCGTAGCGTTCAACTCCTCTTCTTTTAGTTTATGTTCTTCTAGTTATGACACTACGCGAGTATGCAATGCATGTAGGTATACTTTTAAACAAGTACTATTCGTTTTCTAAAAGTATAACCGGTTAGAATGTTTTAAAATCAGAGACTCTTAGTCCCAAATGTGTTTATAGTTTGTATATCCTATGTTGTTTGATATACTTAATTCACTATAAACCGTGCTCTGATACCAATCTGTCACACCCCCAAACCAAGGATGGCGGAAACGTCCGGGGGTGGAGGACTTCATGTGTAGTATCATAACAACAATGGCAATAGTGATGAAAGTAAACACAACCAACATATATATAATTGAATGAGTTACATCATTGTATGAATTACATGTTTCAAAATCAATTACAATATGTTGTCAAAATATGATAAGTTTGACACCTCAACGCCCCATCCTCAAAAGTACTTTGTTACCTGTTTAGCGATTTCCTGAGAATACAAGTAGTTTGAAAAAAAAAGTGTCAACACAATGGTTGGTGAGTTCATAAGTTTTTGTATATAATTATAAAAAAAAGCTTGTCTCGTAATTGTAAAGTTATTCCAGAAAAATCCGATATTTTCGTTAAAATGAATACTGTAGTCTTGTATCCAAAGACTGAAACGTATGAGTAATCTTCCTTATTTACAGAAATAACGTGAGTTTATTTCAATATAAACGCGTATGATATTAGTGAAATTCTCGTAAATTCTTAAGTTTATTAATACTTTCTGTGAGTTATTATAACCATACTTGACATAGACGGCCTCGTAATGCGACGTTCTTCAGGCGTCGCCGTTAAATGACACTTGTCACCACAGACCTGCCGGTCTAGCTGTTGCAAGCAGCTCTGGTGTGGGTCTGTCAAACCCAATATAGATCTATACACAACTATCACGTTCTCCCTACAAGAGACTCTGGTTACAATTTACAGGACTTTTTGACTTTGTTACTTTGGAAGTAACCCGAAGGGAATGACTCACAAATTTATTCATTAACATATTTACGTGAACTAAACGGAAAACCTTTGGTAAATAAGTTTGAGAAGTAAATGATACATAAACTATACCTATTATAGTTTATCCAAAACGTTTGTAATGTATAAGAATTCTTTTATGAATGCTTTAATGCTATGAATCCATAAACTATGCTCATTATAGCTTAATATACGTGTTCTAAATGAATGAATAATCTTATCATGAATGACTATATTTTAGTTTATGATGATAAACTAACATGGAAACACATTCAATATTTGGAACTTATCGTTATACACTTTGCTTAACATAATACAAAGTGTTATGAAAGTTATAAGCTGTTAACAAATTTTCAACCTTTATACACTGTTTTTGAAAAATCATAGAAAAATCATATGAAATTGAAAACTAGATCCGTAAATTCTGAGAGTTCCCAAAATGTGTCTAGTTTACTCATAATTTTTATCATGATTTTTAATGACCTCCAACTTGGGTGAAAAAGTCCATAATCACAGACTGGTCCGGATTGGTGTTTGAAATGATAGGTAGTTTTGTAAAAATCACTATAAATTGTAGCAAAATCGTATGGAGATGTGCAAGTAGTCATTTTAAAGCTAAGAACTGGAACTACTTACACCTAAAACAGTTTTGAAAACTAAAATGTTTAAGTGGTCCAAAAAAGTCCGTGAATGGAGTTGAACTTTTCTGATGAAGGCTGTTAGAAAAGTGTAGTTATGTTCTTGGTGTTTTAACTTGTATTCCCCCCCTAAAAACTTGAGAAAACATGAAAATATGGGGGTATGAACTCACCTTAAGTGTTTTCAGTAGATGATTGTTGAAGAATGGAGGTGTTTAACTCAAGAACACTTGGAGATGCCTTGAAGATTTTTGAGAATCTAGCATCATAGTTATGGAGTTTGTATAAGCTATCAATGATTTGAGTAGAATGAAGTGTAAAAATCACAAGGATGATGAATTACACTTACCAAGAGTGGAAGAACACTTGATGATCAGCCTTGAGATCTTGAATTAGAGAGAAAAGTTGGAGAGAAAAAGTTGGAGTTGAATCTTTGGTGGAATGAGAGTGATTGAAAGAAAATGAGGAGAGAGGTTGAGTGACCAGCCCTAAAAACGTGGGGATGGCTTGTGAGAGGGGTAAAAAGTACAAGGAAGTGACAAGGTATGGTGGGGAGGAGTGTGGGTTAATCATGGAGTGGGTATGGGGTTGCTTGTGTCATAAAATAAGGTAAAGTCAACACTCTACCTTTGTACTTTACCTACTCTCTTTTGGATAAGGTTTTATCCTTAAAAATGTGATTAAATCATTAATTTAGGGGTCTTATATTTTAAAATAAAGTTTTGGGTGAAAATCTTGTGTCAAAACAATTAAAAACGGGCTTAAAACGTGAATTTAATCGAAAACCGGGAGAAAAAGGCTTCCCAGCGAGGCCTCTCGGTCCTAGGCCGAGGTTCGGTCCCTAGGCCGAGGTTCGGTCAGGATGGTGCTGATTCTGAAGCGAGAGGCTGAGCCAGAAGAAGGAACGAGGGCGATGGGCTCGGCCCGAAGGTCAGAAGCGAAGGTTAGAAGGGAAGCTTCGGCCCTCGGTCCTCAGAAGAGAAGGTTCGGTTCGGAGATAAAAGGCGAGAAGTCAGAACCGAATGAACTGTAGTGAACAGTACCTTCGGTTCGGTTCAGCAGCCTTCTTCATCAGGAGGGTTCGGTTCCTAAGAGGGGTTTCAGTTCCTAAGAGGGGTTTCGGTTCTTAAGAGGGGTTTCGGTTCCTAAGGTCCGTTTTTCGCGTAGACTTCCGTTTTTGGGCTGTTTTCGCCAAATTCGAGGGTCGGGATGCCCCGAGTGATTATAGAAAGTTGGGAGAGATTTCGAGAGAGATTTGAGAGAGATTCCACATACTCAGAGAGATTTGGGAGAGATTTGACGTACTTGGAGAGATTTCACATACAAAGAGATATTTGGGAGAGATTTCACATTCTTAGAGAGATTTAGGAGAGATTTGACATTCTTGGAGAGATTTCTCATTCAAAGAGAGATTTGGGAGAGATTTCCCATTCTTAGAGAGATTTTGGAGAGATTTGACGTACTTGGAGAGATTTCACATACAGAGAGATATGTGGGAGAGATTTCACGTTCTTAGAGAGATTTTGGAGAGATTTGACATTCTTGGAGAGATTTCTCATACAAGGAGGTATGTGGGAGAGATTTCACACTCTTAGAGAGATTTAGGAGAGATTTGACGTACTTGGAGAGATTTCTTATACAAGGAGATATGTGGGAGAGATTTCACACTCTTAGAGAGATTTAGGAGAGATTTGACGTACTTGGAGAGATTTCACATACAGAGAGATATGTGGGAGATATTTCACGTTCTTAGAGAGATTTTGGAGAGATTTGACATTCTTGGAGAGATTTGGGAGAGATTCTCGATAAGAAGAGATAGAGTGAAAACGATTGAGAGCGTTTTCGTGTGTGATGAATGTGAGTGTCCGGCTTCGGAATGCAAGGTCCGTAAACCCCGTTATGCCATGTTTTAGGATCTTACACACTCCCTATGAGTATGCAACATTGTTTTATTGTTCTTGTTTATTGTTTAGCACAAAAGTTAAAGAAATTTAAACACACGAACTTTCCAAGTGATGTTTTCTCATTAAGATAGTGAGTTATACAGAAATTACATAATACAAACCCTATTATACAAGGTTTTAATTGAGTTGACCGGTTTGACTCGTTGACCTTGTCCGGCTTGGACTTGACCCGAATTTGACTATTGTCACATCAACTCCATCGGGTAGAGATAAAATCGGTGCCTCGCATAGCTTCTTCTTTGGTTTCTCGAATGCTTCTTTATGCTTATCACTCCAAGCATAAGTAACTACTTTGTGGGTCAAAACTGTTAATGGACTAGCGATCGAAGAAAAGCCTTGGATAAACCTTCGGTAATATCCGGCTAATCCTAAAAGCTTCGGATCTCCGTGGGACTTTTTGGTTGTTCTGTGACAACCCAAAGTTTGTTCCATTGCCGTAACCCGTTCCGTCCGTAAAACCCGTCTTTAGCAATTCGTTCCGATTTCGTTTTTGGGATAAGTTATTTAAATTTATATGTTTATTATAATCTCATGAGTGTCCAAACTCCTTAGGAACTCATGAAAGTGGCCCAATTTATTAATTTGAAAATTAATAGGTTCGATCCCGCCGGGTTACAACAACTTAATCGGGTGCGACCAAAAGCCCCGTTTAACATCGGTATCGGGTAGAATTTCACCGTGTCCCAAACCCGAATCACATATAAAGTGAAATGAGCCTCATTTGAAGCTTTTCACTCTCTCAATACTCTCTCTCTAACCTCTCTCCTCAATCCAAACTTAAGGTCCAAAATCATCAAATTAAGGCTCCAATTCATCAAGGTAACTTCCGTAACTCATAGATTAGCATCTTTAGCCTTCAATTTCGAGTTCAAATCATGATTTAGGACCATCAACATGTGTTTACGACCCTGGAATGCTCTTGGGCCGTGAACACACTTAAAGGGGGGGGGGGGGTTTGAGTCTTAAAACCCTTGCAATCCACCTTTGGAGCTTAGATATGGCTAAATGACTTAAGGGAACGGACTTAGAACACCTTGAACTTAATTTTTGGGGAGTAAACATGAGTTTACTGCCCAAGAACATTCTTGGGCCGTAAACTCATTATCATGGGTAGTAAACTCAATTTCAAGTGTTTAAATGCCACTTAAACACACCAATAGCCTTGGATTAAAGTCTAGAACCAACCACAATCGATTTAGGGGCCTTAAACTTGATGAAAACAACATCCTTAGGAGTTCACGGCTGTAAACCCCCCAAGGATGGGTTCCTGGGCCGTAAACTCCTAAAACAATGTCAAATGGTGCCATAACTTCACCCCTAAGCTTGTAAAATGAGTTTAAATCACATGTGATTGTCCTAACACCACCAAAACACTTTGTGAATGGGTAAACATGAGCTTAAGGCTGTAAACACATAGTTTACTGCCGTAAACTCCTCAAATGGTCCTTAAAATGCCCAATCTAATTTCCCATGCCTTGAAACCAAACCTAGAATTAACCCTCAAATGATACAAGGCCATTTAGCACCCTAGAACACCCCACCATGAGTTTATGGCCGTAAACTCATGGGGAGTGGGTCATTAGGGCCGAAAACTCTTGTGTGAGTTTACTCTTGAAGAGTAAACTCCATATCCAAGCCTTATGTGTCCATAGATGCCACCCGGGTCCCTCCAAACACTTGTAATGGAGTGTTTTCGCGACTAGAAGTGTATGTCCTCAACTAATAAATAATTCAAGTCCTAATTAGATACAAATGTGTATCTTTTCATAATACATAGGAATCTTGTGCGTTTGCAAGCCCCGAACCGACGTCTAGCATCCAAACCGTCACGTTTTCTCGTCTGGTGAGTTCATACCCCTACACCTTTTTCCGTGTTTTTCAGTGTTTTCAGGGAGGGGGGGGGGGGAATACAAGCAAAACAATAAAGGTTTTCAAAATCTAAAACTGATGTATTTCTATAAATATTTGGCTAACTTTTATATATCTTTACCCCTTATGTATTATGCGGAGCATAAGGGATGTTTTATCGAACATAAGTTCATGGATTTCAATTACAGTATAAGTAACAATCAAATTATTATGGGAATAATTTGGGATCTTTAGTTCATGTTTAACGAGCACAAATTTATTTAAAGTTATTAGATAAACTATGTCTGATTCAGTTTATCTCTATTTAACTTAGAGTATATTGCCAGATAATTTCATTATATTTAACTGTTTTCACTGTATTATGTTTCAAAACGATTAGTATGTTTGATAACGTCTGAAAATACCGTGAATAATTTAATACTAGCTTGTGAGATTCGTCATTACTCTTTGGGTTATCAGTAAATCCTCCCCGGAAGTGTAACCAGAGTCTCCTGGAGGGAGAGCGTGGAATTTGTGAATAGATCTATTCGGGATTGACAATCCAACACCTTAACTGCTAGCTACAGTTAGGCGGGCACACCTGGGGTGACAAATTATGGATATCGTCCGACGTCTGACGAACGTCAAGGAGGTCTCGGTGTCACATTAGCATGGTTACCCGACTCACAATATGTATTAATATAAGTTTATTCACGGATTTGATTTTATATCTATCTTCAATCTATAGTTCTTATATCTAGTACGGGATGGTATTCCCATGGTTTTGAATCTATATCTAGTACGGGATGGTCGTCCCATGGTTTTGAATCTATATATATAGTACGGGATGGTAATCCCATGGTTTTGAATCTATATCTAGTACCATCCCATGGTTTTGAATCTATATCTAGTACGGGATGGTAATCCCATGGTTTTGAATCTATATCTAGTACGGGATGGTATTCCCATGGTTTTGAATCTATATCTAGTACGGGATGGTAATCCCATGGTTTTGAATCTATATTTAGTACGGGATGGTAATCCCATGGTTTTGAATCTATATCTAGTATGGGATAGTATTCCCATGACTTTCAATATATAGTTTTGTGTATTAAAAACTATTCTATATCTAGTACGGGATAGCATTCCCATGACTTTCAATATATAGTTTTGTATATTAATAACTATTTTATATCTAGTACGGGATAGTATTCCCATGGTTTTCAATCAATATTTCTATGTATTAAAAATATCTGCTGTAGTACTGGATGGTAATTCCCAGTGGTTTTCAATATATAGTTTTATGTATTAAACTATACACTGTGATATTTAACTAAACTATACTTATAAGAAAATATGGGATTTTCTTGGATAACAAACTTTTTCGGAAAAATCAAAGGAAACATGTTCATTTTCAGAAAACAAAACACTTATGAACTCACCAACTTTATGCTGATTTTCAAACTGCTTGTATTCTCAGGTCCACATTAGACAGGTACCGACGATCCTTTTGGCGAAGACGGAGTACGTAGAAGACACGTCTGTAATTTTGTTCATATGATATGTATATGTATAACACATGTAACTCTTGTTTTCAGACAATGTAAATGAATCTATGCAATGTAAAGTTTTGTGTTTACTATGCTTACTATGTACATTGGTTGTGATATTCATGACGTCCTCCGCCCCGGAACGTTTCCGCCTTTGGTTTCGAGGTGTGACATGTTCCCACTTCATTACAGCCTCAATCTTTGCTGGATTGACCATTATCCCTTCCTGGTTGACCACGTGACCCAAGAATTGGACTTCTCGAATAAAAAAAAAAATCACATTTGGAGATCTTTGCATACAACTCCTCTTTCTTCAAAACTTCTAACACTTCTCGCAAGTGTCTGCCATGCTCCTCTTGGATTTTCGAATAAATCAGAATGTCGTCTATGAACACTATCACAAATTTATCAAGGAATGGATTACAAACCCGATTCATTAAATCCATGAATGCTGCCGGAGCATTGGTTAGTCCAAACGACATAACCAAAAACTCGTAGTGTCCATATCGTGTTCTGAATGCAGTCTTCTCTATATCTTGCTCTCTTACTTTCAGCTGATGATATCCTGACCTAAGATCGATCTTCGAGAAATAGCTCGAACCTTGCAATTGATCAAACATGTCATCAATCCTTGGCAACGGGTATCTATTCTTTATTGTTGCCTTATTCAGCTCTCTGCAATCAATGCACATTCTCATGCTCCCGTCTTTCTTCTTTACGAATAACACTGGAGCTCCCCAGGGCGATGAAGTAGGTCTAATGAAACCTTTGTCCAATAACTCTTGAAGTTGCATCATCAACTCCTTCATCTCCGTCGGTGCTAATCGATACGGTGCTTTTACTATTGGCATGGTTCCGGGTAACAAGTCTATTTTGAACTCCACTTGTCTATCAGGTGGTAATCCAGGAAGATCTTTGGGAAATACTTCCGGATAATCACATACCACTGGAATACTCTGCATCACCTTCTTTTCCTTCTTAGCATCAATCACGAATGCTAAATATGATGTACACCCCTTAGTCAAACACTTTCTGGCTTTCATTTGGGAAATGATTCCAGAATTCACTCTGCGTTTATCCCCATACACCATAAATGACTCTTTCCCTAGCGAGTTTACTTTTACTATCTTCTTCTTGTACAATATTTCGGCATCATTGGCGCTAAGCCAATCAATTCCCAACACGATGTCGAAACCATTAAGTTTGATAGGTAATAATTCCTTGTGAAACTTATTCCCATTAAGGTTGATTAAGATGTTTTTCATACGATGGCTAACAGGTACAAACTTGCCACTAGCTACTTCGACAAATAAAGCATTATCTAGTCTATCAACAGGCAAGGCTAGTTTTCTACCAAACTCATGCGAAATAAAGGAGTAGTTGGCTCCAGAATCAAATAAAAATTGAGTAGGTAATTCGTTTACGAGAAAGGCACCTAAAGCGACATCAGCTTCATCCTTCGTAGCTTCCAGTGTCATCTGAAAGGCTCGCACCTTCGGCTTTGGTGGAATATTGGGCTTAGCTGCCTCCTTCTTCTTCGGACAGTCTTTCAAAATGTGCCCCTCTTCATTACAACCTAAACACATCCTTTTGTTGCTCGGACACTCATTGGAAAAATGCCTCATTTTTCCGCACTTATAGCAGGTTACATCCTCACTACATTTCCTAAAGTGCTTTTTCTTGCACTTCTCACACCATTTTGCTTCACCTCCTTTTCCTCCAAACTTTTTTGAATCAGACTTCGAAAATTTTCTTTTCTTATTGGAACCTGAAGTTCCTTCAAACTTTTTCTTCTCGCCAACTTCAACCTTGCTGGCGGATCTTTCCTTGATCATGTCCTCAACAGACTTGGCAGCCCAAATAGCTGTCTCTAGAGTAGGTGCCTGACGCACTGGCACCGCGTACTCCCATGGAAGTCCTTTCGCGTATCGGTCAACCTTTGTCAGCTCATCTGGCATGATGCGCAAAGCAAACTTCATCTTATCGGTGAAAGCGTTTGTGTATTCATCAACTGACATGCTGCCCTTGGTCAATGTCAGAAACTTGTTCTCTAACTCCAACAGATTTTGGGTCGAACAGAACTTGCGCTTGAACTGCACCAGGAACTCTGCCCATGTCATTGTCAGTTGCAGTGGCTCATTAGGGCTTAGGGTCTTTCCTAAAGTGTTCCACCAACGAACAGCTCCACCCCTAAAACTGATGTACTGCGAAAGTGGTTTGCAACTTGCCTCTACAGCCACACGTCATGAAGGCTAACTCCATTTCTGAGATCCAATCCATAACTCCAATCGGATCCTCCTTTCCAGTGAAGGTCGATGGTTTGCAAGTCAGAAAATCCTTATACTTGCATCCCATACCATCATTCCTTCTTTCCTGGTTGTTTTGCCTAACTATCGGTGGGTTGGCTTGACCAACAGATCCACTGAAGTTTCCACCTTCAGAGTGCCCTTCATTTAATTCGGGCTCTTCCACATGAATTGACAGTTCTTCACAATTCTATTGAAGCAACCGCCTAGTTTCCTCCATTTAACGATCCAACATTGCTTGAATCATCATTTGTACACCAACCATTGTTATCGGCTTAGGTGCTGCTGCTACGACAGGTATTTGCTCAATCACTAGTGGTTGATTCTTGTTTTCATCAACATTTCCAACTCCACTCCTCATTCTCACCATTTTTGATCTATACACTGAATAAGGTGAAATTAGATCCTCATTCACGATAGATATTCATACAATCCTTATCACTCCGAAACGTTTACATGCTAGTTCTAAATTCGTAGACGTACGCTTAGAATCCTACACACATAAGGTTTCCAGATCCGGTCGGCAACAGACCATAGATCCGTACAAATAATATCATATATGTCAAACATATAACATTTAGCACATAAAAGCATTTTAGGCAATTTTCCTAAAATAAACTAGTGCTCGTGTCTAAAATATAACAGACACACATCTCACAATTTCATTTAGCATTCTAAGTTTAAGTCTAGAAATCCTACAAGTTCCTAGTTCGCTTAAACTAATGCTCTCATACCAACTGTGACATCCCCAAAATCACGGCCATAAAAGACCGGTTTAATTTATGCTTTTAAAATGATTTCAGAGTAATCCTTTGATTTAAAGAGTTGCAGAATTCGTTCCTAAAACAAAATATGATAAAATAAGATTTACCAAAGCATTTCTTAAAGAAATGTATTTTTCATTATATTACAATACTCGGGATTTCATGTTCCGATAAACAGACCAAAAGCATAAACATTTTAGTACAGACCTTACAACAGTTATTTACAACAACAGGTCTATAATCCAAAAATAACTTGACAAATCATCCAACTTATGCTCTGGCGCCACTACCTGTAATACAAACAAACTGAGTGGGTCAGACTTGGTAGCCTGGTGAGCATATAGACTTTTCAACCCACAATAAATAATTATATTTAATTCCACCAACCAACAACAACCCACTTACCCATTCCCGTTATTCTCACTTTACGTCCCTAAGACAACTAACATAAGGGACCTAGTCTAAGAATATTTCTTCAGGACAACAACACATGATACGTGAAACAACAGAGAAGATCGTTCAGATTCGTGAACGATTGAAAGCCTCAAGAGACCGACAGAAAAGCTACGCTGACCAAAGGAGGAAACCTTTGGAATTCCAGGTAGGAGACCACGTCTTATTAAAGGTCTCACCGTGGAAGGGTTTAATACGATTTGGAAAACGTGGGAAACTAAATCCAAGATACATAGGGCCTTTCGAGATTCTTGCCAGAATCGGCCCTGTGGCTTACAAGCTTAACCTACCGCGCGAACTTAGTAACATCCATCCAACCTTCCACGTCTCAAACTTGAAAAAGTGTCTGTCTGAAGAGACTCTTGTTATTCCACTCGACGAGATCGAGATCAGCGAGAGCCTCAACTTTGTGGAAGAACCAGTAGAAATCATGGACCGAGAGGTCAAACAAACAAAACAAAGTCGCATACCCATCGTGAAGGTTCGCTGGAACGCCAAGCTGGGACCTGAATTCACATGGGAACGCGAAGATCAGATGAAACAAAAGTACCCTCATCTCTTTCATGTTCACTAGTATCTTTACTACTTTAAATTTCGGGACGAAATTCTCTCTAACGGGGGGATGATGTGACAACCCGATATTTCAACTCTTTGTAACGACCAAAATGGGTCAAGTATTGTAACCACTTATGAGTAATAAAATTTACTTTCATAACAAAATGTACAAATAAGTTCTATTTAATTTCCTTCTATGATTAAATGTCTTTGAACCATGATCGTACGTGAAAAGAACGCCCAAATCCGACTTCATATAGCGAAGTTATGATTTTTCCAAGTTCGGCTTAGCAACAGACAGCTAAAAACCCGAATCGGAAATCGAGCGACTTTTGGCCGGAATGACCTAAACGAGAATCGAAGGTCTCGACATTAGTATTCCAGCGGTAAAAAGTCTGGCAAAAACCGACATCAGATAAAGAAGTTATGAATTTTCAAAGAAATTCCTTAAACACGATGGGTTTTTAATAAATAATAAAAAAATAATTTCGGAATTTGCCGACGGAGTCTAAACGAAAGTTGTAGAGCGTAGTCTCACCTACGCGAGGATATAAAGACCATCGAAAACGGAGTTCGTATGAAGAAGATATGAATTTTTGAAGTTTATTAAATAAATTAATTATTTATTTTAATCAAAATTCGGATATTATCCGAAGGGGAGTCAGCGTCCTCATCCGAGGTACGCGCTGCGTACCCCTGTACGCCCTGCATAACCGAGAGGATTGGCCTCTGATCGTCCACGTCTCACTATCCGAGGAATCCGACCCGTCCGACCCGCCGTCCCATCCGACCCGCCATCCCATCCGACCCGCGTACCCAGCAACCCGTCCCATCCGAAGCCGAGGCAGTCGAGGCTTCGGTCATGCATGACGTACGCGTACGCGCTGCGTACGAGTGTACGCCCCGCGTACCGAGGCAGACCAGCCTTACTATAAATAGGATGCGAGGGCTTCCAAGAAAAGGGCTCATTTCTCTCCTCTCTCTCACAACCTTGCCTCGTTTTCCGTGTCCGTTCAAACCCGAAGCTCTGGTCTTTTTGGCTCAAGTCCCGAAGGTCGATTTTACTCCCGAGATTCCCGAGAATCCCGAGGAAAATCCGTTTCCCGAGACGAAACTCTGCCCGGTTTTCCATCTCGCTATCTTCAAACTTTCAGGTGAGTTTCATACCCCTTAATCAACCTTTTTAAATACTCTAAATGCTTTTATATGCTTTCAAGGGGGGGATTACAAGTAAAACACACGAGTATTATCGTGTGTTACATAAAGAAACTCTTTTATATGCTTTTATATATCCAAATCACATGTGATTTACAAACTTTATAGGGAACTTTCATATATATATATATATATATATATATATATATATATATAATATGTTAAAATAGCATACTATCTTTTGAAATATACATTGTTGTAATGCATGTATAAACTAAATTTTTCTTAGATTATTCTTGTCTATCTTAGACTCTACACCAAAAATCTATGCTTTCATAATCAAGTGATTTCTTTTCTAGGTATTTCTAAACAAACAAGACACACTTTTAGAAAACTATAATAGGTATAGTTTTACGAACAAATTTCTAACTCTTATGTACTAGAAACATGAATTTCAAGAAGTTTACTTTCGTATACAAGAACAAACGTAACATTTTAACAAGTAGACCTGTTTTTATACCACGGTTTTGTGAGACACTAACTTCATGTACGTTCGAGTACACATTTCAAGTCCTGTATTATATACCAGAATCCCTTGGAGGGGGAGCATGGTGTTTGTGTATAGATCTATACGGGCTTGACAACCCGCGCCCTGACTGTTAGCTGCAGTCCACCGTTTGGGGTGACAAACGTCATAACATTCCAACGCCTGAAGAACGTTGTGTATAGGCATTCCGAGTCAATAGTATGGTTATAAAACTCACAAGGGGTATTAAAAATGCATTGATTTACAAGGTTTTCAAACTCATTGGTTATTTTACATTTACATACATTTTGGAAACAAACATTGGTCTTGAGTGAAGGCTACTTTTATACTAGTAGAAAATATAGGATTTTCTAAACACAAACAAACAAAGATAAAACATTTCATTTCATTCAAACATTGTCACTTAAATACTTATGAAATTCACCAGCTTAAATGCTGATCTACTCTTTCAAAATTACTTGTATGTCCCAGGAAATCAGTAATTTCAGGTATTCATTTCGCTTTTGATGAAGAGATGCTGTGGCGCCAGTTTAATCTCGTATTTTGACATCATATTGTAATTGAGTTTTGAGCATGTAACTTTTGACAAATGTAAACTTTCAACTATATATATTATTGTCGTATTGCTTTCTTTACTATGTATTCATTTGTTACGTTACCACATGAAGTCATCCGCCCCCCGAACGTTTCCGCCGTTCAGGTTTGGGGGTGTGACATGATTTAAAGAGTTGCGGAATTCGTTCCCAAAACAAAATATGATAAAATAAGATTTACCAAAGCATTTCTTAAAGAAATGTATTTTTCATTATATTACAATACTCGGGATTTCATGTTCCGATAAACAGACCAAAAGCATAAACATTTCAGTACAGACCTTACAACAGTTATTTACAACAACATGTCTATAATCCAAAAATAACTTGACAAATCATCCAACTTATGCTCTGGCGCCACTACCTGTAATACAAACAAACTGAGTGGGTCAGGCTTGGGAGCCTGGTGAGCATATAGACTTTTCAACCCACAATAAATAATTATATTTAATTCCACCAACCAACAATAACCCAATTATCCATTCCCGTTATTCTCACTTTACGTCCCTAAGACAACTAACATAAGGGACCTAGTCTAAGAATATTTCTTCGGGGCAACAACACATGCTTCGGGGGTTCCTCAGCAATATAAGTCAAATAAGGCAACCATGAGGGGGATGGAGTACAACGAATAAACACCCAAGTTCATTAACAACTATAGGTGGCGGCCTGCTAGCGTTCCACAGGACTGTCTAGAAAAGTCTGTGGTCGTCATCTAAACTCTGCTAGATGACTAAATCAAAAACATCGAGGCTTCTCCTCTTTTTATCATAAGACAACTATCTACCCATGTTCTACCCAACATTTTAGTAGATAAAATATACATTTTTATACATAGTTTAAAACCTGTATAGTATGTTCATTCAAAACACATTCCAGATAAAAGATAAGACACATACACATAACACGTATTTCATAGAGAATAAATCATATCCATGAGATAGAAGAAAGTGAATATACATTCACACATATAACAACAAAATATACACATAACACGTATTTCGTATAAAATACTTCATAATTATGTGTTAGAGAAAGTAACTACACACTCACTTGATCAGAAGATGATCAGGCAGCACTACGACTTGTAGAAGTAGTATTCTTCGGTAGATCTGGAAGATCTTCACAAAAACCGGACTCCTTGCGGGCAGAGCTTCGGCTCGGAAACTCTTTTCTTCTCGGGATCTTCGGGCTTCGGGACTCGCTTCGGGTCTCGGGGTGATACCGGGGCTTCGGGATATTTCTTGCACGTAAATCGAGGTAAAACGGGAGAGAGAGGAGAGAAACTAGCAACCCTAAACGGCTGGCCCTTCAAATCTATTTATATGGCAAAATCTGCCCTTGCCACGCCGTGGCACCTTTTTTCACGTCATGGGCTTGATCGTCATTGCATGCGTCATCACAAGTTGAGTCTGGGGGACTCCCGGAGGTGTTAGAAGACCTGCCACGTCGTGGCATTGCTTGCCACGTCGTGGTCTCTGACAAAACTTTGGGGTTCGCGCCCCGAACTTCATAAATTCATAACTTTTGCATACGAACTCCGTTTTCGACGTTCTTTATATCAACACGAATGTGAGATTATGCTCTACAACTCTCGTTTAGATTCCGTTGGCTAATTTTGAGTTTATTATTAATATATTATAAATATATTACTTATATATCATTTTTAGTAGGCTGGGACAGGAAAACTCCGTTCGAAATTCATAACTCCTTCATCCGAACCGTTTTCGTCTGTCTTTTTTATCGTTGGACTACTATTGACGAGATCTTAGACTCTCGTTTAGATTGTTTCCCACTGAAGGGAAAAAGATCGAGAGGTACATATGGGGGCTAGTGCGTCCGTATCAGGGGAATGTCCTATCATCAAACCCTGCTGCCTTCGACAGTGCGAAGCGACTGGCACAACGAATTATCGACCATGGAGTCAAAACCCCAGCAACAACAACCACCCTATCCATCGTGGAACCCTCCAAACCCGCTGATACTAAGCGGAAGCCCTGGGACGAAAAGAAGAAGAAGCAGCGAGCTTCCAAAAAGCAGCAAATTGTGGCAGTGCATTCCGCAATAACCCCTGCTGATGCTGCTGCTACTGTTCCGGTGGGACAGTATGCTGGAAGTTTGCCCATGTGCAACAAATGCAATTACCACCACAACGGCCCCTGCCATGAAATGTAGTGCTCTAACTGCAACAGGAAAGGACACACCGCCCATTTATGTAAATCCCCGGCGAGGCCGATCGCCCAAGTCCCCAACTTTGGCGTGAGCCCGACTTGCTATGGATGTGGTGAAGCAGGCCACTATAAGAGGGACTGCCCCAAAGCGAAGAATGCTGGCGGAGCAGCGAGGGTACTGGCAATAGGCCATGGGGAGGCAGTTGCTGACCCGACGGTGGTGACTGGTACGTTCCTCCTCGATAACTCCTATGTATGCATTCTGTTCGATAGTGGAGCGGAGCGAAGCTGCGTGAACCACAAATTTGCTCGCATGCTTAAACAACAACCTCACACACTTAAAAGAACAATTCACAGTAGAAATGGCTAATGGAAAAACAGAAAGCACGAATAGCATATACTTAGGTTGTACCCTAACTCTAGATAACCATTCATTCCCAATCGACCTTATGCCGGTCTCGATTAAAAGATTTGACATTATCATCGGCATGGATTGGTTAAGTCTTCATCGCGCCGACATCATGTGCTACGAGAAAGCAGTCCGTCTAAATCTCCCGTCTAACGAATCTCTTATCGTCTACGGCGACAAACCCGGTGCAAGTCTCCGTATTATATCAAGTATTCAAGCACAAAAGTATCTACGTAAAGAATACCATGCATTCCTTGCTCACGTCATCGATACGAGCCTCGAAACGAAGGAACTAAAGAACATTTCAGTAGTGAGCGACTTTCCCGACATCTTCCCAGAAGAGCTACCAGGATTACCTCCGCAACGACAGGTCGAGTTCAGAATCGACTTAGTCCCAGGAGCTACCCCAGTAGCCAAGTCGCCCTACCGATTAGCACCAGCAGAGATGCATGAATTATCCGGTCAACTTAACGAACTACTCAACAAGGGCTTTATAAGACCAAGTTTCTCACCTTGGGGAGCACCGGTCTTATTCGTTAAGAAGAAAGACGGATCATTCCATATGTGTATCGACTATAGAGAACTCAACAAGCTAACGGTCAAGAATCGTTACCCTCTGCCTCGCATAGACGATTTATTTGACCAACTGCAAGGGGCGAACTACTTTTCCAAAATTGATCTAAGATCCGGATATCACCAATTACGAGTGCTAGAGGAGGATGTTCCGAAGACAACCTTCCGAACTCGTTACGGACACTACGAGTTTGTGGTGATGCCATTCGGATTGACCAATGCGCCCGCAGTCTTCATGGATCTGATGAATAGAGTATGCCGACCTTACTTGGATCGGTTCGTCTTTGTATTCATTGATGACATCCTGATCTGCTCCCGAAGTAAGAAAGAGCATGGCGATCATCTGCGACAAGTTCTAGGAACTTCACGAGCGGAGAAGCTCTATGTGAAGTTCTCTAAATGTGAATTTTGGATCCGAAGAGTCGAATTCTTAGGACACGTGGTAAGTGAAGAGGGAATCCACGTGGACCCATCCAAAATTAAGGCCATTGAGAACTGGTCAGCACCGAAGACGCCTACAGAAATTCGGCAGTTTCTAGGTATCGCTGGCTACTACCGCAGGTTCATACATAACTTCTCCCGAATAGCAAAACCTCTTACAACACTGACCCAGAAAGGTGTGGCCTTTGACTGGGAAGAGAAACAGGAGAGAGCATTCCAAACGCTCAAGCGAGCTTTGTGCACCGCACCAATACTATCCCTCCCCGAAGGAATAGAAGACTTCGTAGTCTATTGCGATGCATCGAATCAAGGGATCGGGTGTGTTCTGATGCAGTGAGGTAAGGTCATCGCCTACGCCTCGAGATAGTTGAAGACACACGAAGTTAACTACATGACCCACGATCTTGAGCTAGGAGTAGTGGTGTTTGCTCTGAAGATCTGGAGACATTACTTGTACGGAACGAAAAGCACTATCTTTACCGACCACAAGAGTTTACAACACATATTCGATCAGAAGGAGCTCAACATGAGACAACGACGGTGGGTCGAGCTATTCAGTGACTATGAATGTGAAATTCGTTATCATCCGGGTAAAGCGAACGTAGTAGCAGACGCCCTAAGTCAGAAGGAATATTCTGGTCGAAGAGTCAAGTCGTTGACAATGACCATCCATTCACACTAGTCTAAGCAAATTCAGGCAACCCAGCTTGAAGCCATGAAACCTGAAAACGTGACGAGTGAATCCCCTAGAGGAATGGATAAAAATTTAGAAGCCAAGGGTGGCGGAGCCTTATATTTCATGAACCGGATCTGGACACCGAAGCACGGTGGTTTCCGAGACTTGGTCATGACTGAGGCGCACAACACTCGATATTCCGTCCACCCAGGTTCAGATAAGATGTATCTGGATCTTAAAAAGCTATACTGGTGGCCTAATATGAAAGTAGAGATTGCTACCTTCGTAAGTAAATGCCTTACTTGCGCAAAGGTTAAGGTCGAATACCAGAAGCCCTCCGGTTTACTACAACAACCAGAGATTCCAGAATGGAAGTGGGAGCGGATCACTATGGATTTCATAACCAAGTTGCCCAAGACAACGGGTGGAATTGATACCATATGGGTCATCGTCGATAGATTGACCAAGTCTGCACACTTCCTGCTTATCAAAGAAACTGACAAGATGGAGAAGCTTACGAGAACATACATTAGGGAGATCGTACGACTACATGGTGTACCTATATCCATTATCTCCGATAGAGTTAATAGGTTCACCTCAAGATTCTGGAAATCGCTACAATACTCCCTGGGAACAAGGCTGGACATAAGCACAACCTACCATCCACAGACCGACGGAGAAAGTGAGAGGACCATCCAAACACTGGAAGATATGTTGAGAGCCTGTGTGATCGACTTTGGAAAGGCATGGGATACTCACTTACCCCTTGTCGAGTTTTCCTATAATAACAGTTATCATACGAGCATCAAGGCTGGTCCATCTGAAGCCCTCTATGGCTGAAAGTGCAGATCCCCTCTGTGCTGGGCTGAAGTGGGTGATACCCAATTAGCTAGGGGGCAAGTTTCTGAAAGTACTCTCACAGGCCCGGAAATCATTTGGGAAACGACAGAGAAGATCGTTCAGATCTGTGAACGATTGAAAGCCTCTAGAGACCGACAGAAGAGCTACGCTGACAAGCGAAGAAAACCTTTGGAATTCCAGGTGGGAGACCGAGTCCTTCTTAAAGTCTCACCCTGGAAGGGCTTGATATGCTTCGGTAAGCGTGGGAAGCTTAATCCAAGGTATATAGGACATTTCGAGATTCTCGCAAGAATCGGTCCTGTAGCTTACAAACTCAACTTACCCGACGAACTTCATAATGTACATTCTACATTCCACGTCTCTAACTTGAAAAAGTGTCTGTCCGAAGAGACTCTTGTAATCCCACTCGACGAGATCGAGATCAACGAGAGCCTCAACTTCGTGGAAGAACCGGTAGTGATCATGGACCGTGAGGTCAAGCAGATGAAACAAACCCGTATCCCGATAGTAAAGGTTCGTTGGAACGCCAAGCGAGGACCAGAATTCACTTGGGAGCGTGAGGATCAGATGAAACTGAAATATCCTCGTCTTTTTACTTAGTTATTTGTAACTACTTATTTGCTTAAATTCTAATTTTGGGACGAAATTCCTTCTAAGGAGGGGATGATGTGACAACCCGAAATTTCCATTCTGTACGAAAATTATCAATTCAATAGAAGCTAGACCAGTTACAGTGAATTTCAGACTTTTCCGAATAAGTTTGAGTATTTCAGGGTTTACATTTAAGGAGATATCAGGAGAGTGGATGCACATGGGTTTGTGAAACTCGAGTATTTCAAAACCTTATGATATTAGAGTTCATTTCTTGAATAAAAATATTTTCTGCCAAAAATCCCAGGACTATATATATGATTCTTAACCAAATTATTTCATTAGTTACATTTCCAACTAGAGAAAAGCCATTTTCTCTCTCTCGGATCTTCGGGTTTTCATCCAAAATCGTGAGTACACTTCTCTAGTTGTTTTATAGTGCTTATAATGTGCTTAATAACATAGATTACATAGCAAAACTGTGAGATTCGAGAGTTTACCGCCCAAGAACGTTCTTGGAGAGTAAACTCTTATATGTAACGACCGAAAAATTCCAACCAATTTAAATTTTTCAAAAACAACCCGATTTCATTAAATTATTACAAAAAGGTTTTCAAGACAATTTATTTAGAGTATTCCCAGAATCACATCACAACATAAACATGAGGAGCGGTACGATCACGCCTTTGCCTTGCCACGGTCTCCTGAAGAACCTGAAAAACATAAAACCACAACTGTAAGCCCGAAAGAATAGTGAGATATCCCTAAAATACCAACCACATATACCATACACGCATAACATGCCATATCATATCCGATCACAGAACAACCATGCACTTCGGGTCTACTGTGTGACTGGTCCGCCGCACCGGCCAACAGTCCACCTGGTCCACCCTCTGAGTCTAGCCATATACATCGAGTCTACAGTGTGATTGGTCCGCCCGCACCGGGCCTTCAATCCACTTGGTCCACTCTCTGAGTCTACAGTATGACTGGTCTGCCCGCACCGGGCCTTCAGTCGACCTGGTCCACTCTCCGAGCCTCGGCACGTCTGGTCCGCCCTCTTGGGGCTTACAGCATATCCGGACCGCTCGCTGGGCCTTCGGGACAACCGGTCCGCCGTGGGTATCTTGGCCTACAGCACAAAGTAGGACCCGCCTCAACCCAACCCCAGTCCAACAACCATGTGCACATAAACATACAATCATATAACAATTCACAGTCAACAAGAAGATCTAGCAGATCATAGAACATATCATCATCCTAACCAGGATACCAACCTAACCGATCACTAGCATAACATCATCCTACATAACAGGATACCGACCTTAACCAGGTCTCGAACACATACCATCCTAACTACCAGGATGCAAACATATCAAAGCAATAACATAACAACAAATACCCGGATCTCAATCCGATAAAGGGCCGACCTTGGTGCCTTAGACCCTGTTGATATAGTGAGGATAACTCACCTTGCCACTGCCGAAACTCTGAACTGAAGAAGCAGATTCTCGAATCACCGACTCATCAAAAATCCCGAACTAGCCAACATAGCAGAAATAAACATTAGGCCAAGCACAATACTCTTCCAAGGGTAAATTTACCATTTTACCCCTAACTCAATCCGGCCCAACAGTAGGTAAGCTCCCAAGCCCACCAATGGCCCAAAGTCCAAAAGTCCGAAGCAAAGCCCACTATTGGCCCAATTTACTAAATTAGGCCCACCTCATCAAATGGGCCTAAACTCATGATCCATAACAACCAATGGGCCCACAACACTCTAACCATAATATCCAGTCACGGCCCAAAATCTAGCAGCCCAAATAACAGCCCAAACTATAAGGCCCAAATTGAAAATGCCACAGACGGGGTACGCTGGGCATACCCTTCTTGGTACGCTGGGCGTACAACAATGCTCGAAATAAGGGATCGGGACACTGGCCCGCTACGCTGGGCGTACTCACATGTTACGCGGGACGTAACTTCGCTATTCATTAAGTCCTCATAACTTCTTAATGGCTTAAGCTCTTAAGCCCAAACTTCAGATCCCTAGGCCAAATATGCCTAAGATTCATAAAGTCTCAAACTTTATCACTTGGGACGTCCATAAAGCTCTTAATCCAAGGTCTTAATCCATTAAGACCTACATATCTCACACATGGAACAACCACAGCCCTTGGGACCTCATTTTTCTCACTCAAGACCTCTCCAAAGGTCTGAAAGGACAAATAATCTCGGCCAACTCAAAGCATGCATCAAGATGAGGACTTTTGGGAAAAGAATGGTGTCAAAGCTTCACAACACATAGATCTGCACAATATGAATGACATGCAAGAAGCTTTATACCTTAAATAGGCTCCAAAGAATGATGTCTTCCCAGATCTATAAGCTCCAGCCGTTCCTCTCCCTCTTTGACAACTTCTCCTTTCTTCCTTTATGCTCTCCTTTGCTAATCCAAGTTTTCCAAGACCAAACACACCTAATCAAGGAGGTGGGACGGCTATCTTAGGGTTTATGAGGTTAAGGGAGAGCTTATGGAGGCTAGGGTATGAACCAACATGTTCCTTATATAGTGGCTGACCCTAATTTTAGGGTTTTAGAACTCTGAGAGTACGCTGGGCGTACCTCTAGTACGCTGGGCGTACTCAGCCTTGCACCCGCGTCCATATACGCCTTTACGCTGGGCATAATCCTAGCTTACGCTGGGTGTACTCGGCGAGTCCCTAAATTTAATACTTGTCCCTTATTTTCCACTTTTCCCACAAGATGACCAAAATACCATTTCTCTTAAATCCTGGGGACTCAAAATTAGGTACTCTTAGGAACGGGGCGTTACAATTCTCCCCCACTTAAATTAGGCTTCACCCTCGAAGCCTGCGGCAACTCGACTCTAGAACTTCTCCCGCAACGCACGACCTGACATTAACCAGACCAGGTTCCTCAAGACACAACCATCGAAACTCGAAACTCACTTTCTCCTTTCTCGCGGTGTCCTGAACACCGTCTCAAGCCGGCCATCGGCTTCACCCTCTGATAACCACACCTATCAGGATCCACACTTATCAACCAAGTACCACTCCATGGCACTTTTCTCGATCCTGATCACGACAATCACTTGGCTCTTACGAGCTAGATATAACCCTAAACCACCGGGTTCCCGATTCGAGTCCAACTCTATCCATCCCATGCTGACAGAATAACACATTCTTCGGCCTCAGAGCAACTCCCATGAGTTCTCCTCTTGCAATCGCATGCACATGCTGCATTAGCTCTAACACCCTCGGGTTAGGAAAACCCACCACACTGACGACACCTCCAAACATCCCCCAGGATGAACCACCACTACATACACAATTCCTCGATCATAATCAAACTGGGAGTCCAAGACTCCGTCCCTGCATCCCTTCGGAGCCTCTTGGCTCTACACCCACAGAATTCCTTCCGCGACCTCAGCAGACATCCAAAGTGGATGTGATCCCATACCACTGCCACAATCATGCTGCTCAATGACCATAATTGGACCACTCCAATCATAACTCTGCGCTGCTGCTTTCACTTCCGTGAATTTACACTCCCTTTCGGAGCTACATTCCTCTCTCTTTCCTTACCAAGGAAATCCACTTGGCCGCCTTGTCACTGCGACAAGTGCCACGGTGCTCGCCCAATGCTACACCACTCCCTTATAGCATAACCGCTATCCATGCCACACACATGCTCTGAATCTGCTCGCAAGGACTCTCGAGTCCATGCACCATCTCCACTAATCAAGATCAATACCCGAGGCCAGACCTTCTAATGCTAATACATCGCAACATACTCAATCCATTTCCTCGAACCGGTCTAACAATACCTGCAGAGTCTTCAGCATGACTGGACCGCCTTACTAGGCCTTCAGCCAATCTGGACCACTCTCAGAACCTTCAGCCAATCCGGACCGCCCTCCAGGGCCTTCAGTTTGGCTGGACCGTTCTCCGAGCCTTCGGCCTGACTGGTACGCCTACCGGCCTTCAGTCTATCCGGACCGCTCAACCAGCATTCATCATTCCGAGTTATCTCTCCGGGAAATCCTCCCATGCATACTGTTCTAGCCCTCTAGGGGTTCCGAAATCTATCTCCATCATACATACTCAATCCGGCCTGATCCCAGGCCCTCCACAATCAAATACCCTTGGTCTGTATCCCGCCCCGCATGCCTGCCAGTTACTCATACCAGCCTACGCTCTTGGCTGACAGAACACTGCTGAATCCCAAACAACTAAACAACCTCACATGCTCATCGATCTTCCGGAGAATCTTCCAATTCTCCCCCACTTATAGCACTGACTATCAATCACCGGTCGCCATCACCGACCTCCCTAAACAACCTTACACAACACAACACTTACACACGAACTGCGTCCCGCAAGCACAACCAACCTTCACAAAATCACATATTAACATTGATCATCCTAAGCTCGAAAGAAATTCAATCTGCAGCTAACCACTCCTCAGAAAGCAGAGGCTACCCGACATTCAGACCAACGACAGATTTCCACTAATAACCCTCATGGATGATAACCAATGAAATTCCCATCACTAACCCATAACCAAACTATAACCCTCAAAGAACAATGAATACCGCACCGAAAACCACACAATGAGACTAGCAGATAAACAATACTCCACAATAACCACAAGATAATCAAGACATCAAGAAAGAAACATACCCGCGGCTGCATCCGACACTGCTCTGACCTCCTCTGCTGTAAGCTGAAAAGCACGACCCTGAGCCCTTGGGGGCTCCGCTCCACCCTGACCTCCATTCATGATCCTCAAAGTGACCAGTGCTGGAGCCTGCACCGGTCCTGCAGCAAGCTGTGGATAATTGACCCTCAAGTGCCCAACCTGATGAGAATGATAACAAATCCTCAAATCCCAAACCGGCGCTGACTATTGACAATCCCTCGCATAGTGCCCCTCCTTTCTGCATTTGCGGCATACACCACCGGACCTACAAACTCCGGTGTGACCCCTCCCACACATCCCACAAGCTTGGCTGCTCTGATCTCCCACCCTAGAATCAACGGTCTTGGACTGTTTCGGCGCCGGCTGCGACTGCATCAGAGCCTGCCTCAGCTCACGCAACTGCAACTCAATCTCTAACTCACGCCACCTGGCGGCCTCCTGCAACTCCAATAAAGTCTCGCACCTCTGTGTAGACACAAACTGTCTGATATCCCTCTTGAGCATGCTCAGATATCGAGACATCTGAGCCTGCTCCGAAGTGAACTCAGGGCAGAACATCGCCCTCTCAGTGAACATCCTGGTGATCTCAATCACCGACTCCGAACCCTGCTTTAGCTCCAGGAACTCCTGACCCAATCTCTCTCTCTCAACCCGCGGAACATAACGAGTGTTGAACATCTCTATGAACTGATCCCATGAAACCACAGCCCTCTGCGCATCCGAATATGACCCCGTGGTCAATCTCCACCAATCCTTCGCCCCGAGCCTCAATAGGTTCAGAGCACACCTCACCCTCTGATCAGCAGGGCATGAACACGTGAAGAAACACCCCTCCACGTCCGATAACCATCTCATAGCAACAATCGGGTCCTGAACTCCATCAAAGGTAGGAGGCTTTGTATTATCGAAGTCCCGATATTGAAAACGTCGACCAGCTCCTCCCCCTGCCGCTGTAGCCGCCGCGGCAGCCGTCTCTGTGAGAGCTGCATAACGCTCATCAAAATACTCAACCATGGCGGTCTTGATCGACCCAAACAGTTCCGGTAACTCATCCCGGAACAACGCAGCAACCTCATCATGCAGGATCTCACGAATCCTCACATCCAACTCGTACGTGCTCATCTGACCAATAACCTCGGGCGGTACTGACCCGCCCGGAACTCCCTCTCCTGCTCCCGATCCTGACTCGGATTCACTCCCAGCATGCCTCAGAATCTCCATACTGAAAAATACCACAAAATCTCTGACACTTCCCACCAACCCGGGAACCAACTCTCAACCCAAACCTAGAGGTCATGGTTTCCCTGATACGCGTATGGGTTCTGTGCTTTCAGTAGTACGGGCCCATACCACCTTCCACACCTACCCATATTTGTATGAAGTACTACCACAACACCCTAGTGAAAACATACAAAACAAGCGCTCAACCCTCACTACTAGAGGAACACTGGAAATCTCCCACAAGGAAACCCTAGGCTAACAGGCATCATAAATCAGGCAACATTATCATGAAATCCTGAAGATCCCTAGCCTAACACTAGCATGTTGTTCTATCAATGCTCAAAACAAACGTCATGTATGGTATTTTGGGGTTACTTACTGGCTCCGGCTGATCGTACCTCCGCGTCCTCCTTTACTCATTTTGAAAACCATTTCAAATTCTCTTTTGAAAACCCTCTTCGATTTGAGACTGGAGTCACACGATTGTTCCTCCAATTCACTCAAACCAAGGCTCTGATACCAACTTGTAACGACCGAAAAATTCCATCCAATTTAAATTTTTCAAAAACAACCTCATTTCATTAAATTATTACAAAAAGGTTTTCAATACAATTTATTTAGAGTATTCCAAGAATCACATCACAACATAAACATGAGGAGCGGTACGATCACGCCTTTGCCTTGCCACGGTCTCCTGAAGAACCTGAAAAACATAAAACCACAACTGTAAGCCCGAAAGCTTAGTGAGATATCCCCAAAACACCAACCACATATACGATACACGCATAACATGCCATATCATATCCGATCACAGAACAGTTATGCACTTCAGGTCTACTGTGTGACTGGTCCGCCGCACCGGCCAACAGTCCACCTGGTCCACCCTCCGAGTCTAGCCATATACATCGAGTCTACAGTGTGATTGGTCCGCCCGCACCGGGCCTTCAATCCACCTGGTCCACTCTCTGAGTCTACAATATGTCTGGTTCGCTCGCACCGGGCATTCAGTCGACCTGGTCCACTCTCCGAGCCTGGCATGTCTGGTCCGCCCTCTTGGGGCCTACATCCTATCCGGACCGCTCGCTGGGCCTTCGGGACAACTGGTCCGCCCTGGGTATCTTGGCCTACAGCACAAAGCAGGACCCGCCTCCACCCAACTCCAATCCAAACAACCATGTGCACATAAACATACAATCATATAACAATTCGCAGTCAACAAGCCGATCAAACAGATCACATAGCATATCATCATCCTAACCAGGATACCGACCTAACTGGTCACTAGCATAGCATCACCTTACATATCAGGTTACCGACCTCAACTAGGTCTCTATCATACACCATCCTAGCTACCAGGATGCAAACATATCAAAAGAATAACATAACAACATTACCTGGATCTCAATCCGATAAAGGGCCGACCTTGGTGCCTTAGACCCTATTGATATAGTGAGGATAACTCACCTCGCACTGCCGAAACTCTGAACTGAAGAAGCAGATTCTCGAATCACCGACTCACCGAAAATCCCGAACTAGCCAACATAGCAGAAATAAACATTAGGCCAAGCACAATACTCTTCCAAGGGTAAATTTACCATTTTACCCCTAACTCAATCCGGCCCAACACTAGGTAAGCTCCCAAGCCCACCAATGGCCCAAAGTCCAAAAGTCCGAAGCAAAGCCCACTATTGGCCCAATTTACTAAATTGGGCCCACCTCACCAAATGGGCCTAAACTCATGATCCATAACAACCAATGGGCCCACAACACTCTAACCATAATATCCAGTCATGGCCCAAAATCCAGCAGCCCAAATAACAGCCCAAACTATAAGGCCCAAATTGAAAATGCCACAGACGGGGTACGCTGGGCATACAACAATGCTCGCAATAAGGGATCGGACACTGGCCCGCTACGCTGGGCGTACTCACATGTTACGTGGGGCGTAACTTCGCTATTCATTAAGTCCTCATAACTTCTTAATGGCTTAAGCTCTTAAGCCCAAACTTCAGATCCCTAGGCCAAATATGCCTAAGATTCATAAAGTCTCAAACTTTATCACTTGGGACGTCCATAAAGCTCTTAATCCATTAAGTCCGTGTTTGGCGCGCCACAGCTAGCTGATAAGCTAGCTTATTTTTCGAGCTTTTTTATGTTGTCGTGTTTGGTAAGCCACTAAGTAGCTTACAAGCTTGCTTATAAGCTAGCTTTTTGAAAAGCTACTTAGACTAGCTTTTTAGGAGCTTTTTTAAAATTTTCCAAATACACCCCTTAATTAATTATAGAAACACATATTCTTACATGTCCTTTTATGTAATTTTATATATTTTAGCTAGTTTTACCAAACGTTATTTTTTATCCGCTAGCTTTTCAGCTATCAGCTAGCTTTTTATTAAACAGCTAGCTTTTCAGCCATCAGCTAGCTTTTCAGCTAACAACTAGCTTTTCAGCTAGTCCGCCAAACATAGCCTAAGACCTACATATCTCACACATGGAACAACCACAGCCCTTGGGACCTCATTTTTCTCACTCAAGACCTCTCCAAAGGACTGAAAGGACAGATAATCTCGGCCAACTCAAAGCATGCATCAAGATGAGGACTTTTGGGACAAGAATGGTGTCAAAGCTTCACAACACATAGATCTACACAATATGAATGACAAGCAAGAAGCTTTATACCTCAAATAGGCTCCAAAGGATGATTTCTTCCCAGATCTATAAGCTGCAGCCGTTCCTCTCCCTCTTTGACAACTTCTCCTTTCTTCCTTTATGCTCTCCTTTGCTGATCCAAGCTTTCCAAGATCAAACACACCCAATAAAGGAGGTGGGATGGCTATCTTAGGGTTTCTGAGGTTAAGGGAGAGCTTATGGAGGCTAGGGTATGAACCAACATGTTCCTTATATAGTGGCTGACCCTAATTTTAGGGTTTTAGAACTCTGAGAGTACGCAGGGTGTACCTCTAGTACGCTGGGCGTACTCAGCCTTGCACCCGCGTCCATATACTCCTTTACGCTGGGCGTACTCGGCGAGTCCCCAAATTTCATACTTGTCCCTCATTTTCCACTTTTCCTACAAGATGACCAAAATACCATTTCTCTTAAATCCCAGGGACTCACAATTAGGTACTCTTAGGAACGGGGCGTTACATTATATGAGGCTTAAATGCTGCCTAGTCCTTTCCCCATGTTAAGTAACTGCCGTAGGCTTGTATATAGGTGTATTTAAGACTAGAAATCATCAAAGAACACCAAGATTTAGGTGTTCATGGCCCAAGAAGTTCTTGGACCGTGAACTCCAAAAACAAGGACCAAAGAGTGCTTTTAACACTCCTAAAGCTTTGGAAAATTACCTAGATTTACTCCTAGTTATTTGAGGGACCTTAAAACATCATAAACCCCTCCCAAAGAGATATTACGGCCGCAGTCTCTAAGGGAAAAGGCTCTTGGGCCGTAAACATTAAAGAAGGGCACCAATGTGTGCCTAAGTCCTTCATTAGCCTTAGATAAATGTATAGAACCTATCCTACATGAGTTTGGGACTTGAAAGCACAAAAATATCCACTTCCATATGAGTTTACGGCAGTAAACTCAAAAGGAAATGGCCTTTGGGCCAAAAACTCCTAAAAAGAGTGTTTTGATGCCCTAAATTTACCCTTCCAAGGATTAAACCATCAAGTCAAATTGCTTCTAGAAATCATTTAGGACTTCAAAACACAAAATGACACTAAGTCTAGGAGTTCACGGTCGTAAAAACAAGGGCTTACGACCGTAAACTCCTTGTGTGGAGTTTAATGAAGAGTAAACACATACATAAGGTCTTTTGGAACCCCAAACCCCTTTAGCCTTGTCCCACAACAACTTAGATGCAACCCTTAGGACTTATAACACTTATACAATGTGTTTTCATGTTCTAGAGTGTCCCAACTTAATTTAGTAGTTATTATTTGGCTAATTATATATATATATATATATATATATATATATATATATATATATATATATATGTTCATTATATGATAACTAGGCTCGTGCGTGTGTACAAGTCTCCGTTTGCCACCTAGCACAGTATCCGACACTTCAATCCAATCCACTCACCACAAGTGAGTTCATACCCCTTTAATTAACCTTTGAAATACTATTAAATGTTTTAAATGCTTTTATGGGGGGGGGGGGGAATACAAGTTTAATAATTATAGTTATTACATCAATCACATGTGATTAATAACTACAAAACCAATGATTTTATTTCCGTTCAAATTGTTTATCAAACTGTTTTACTTCTAACTGCTTTACAAACTCTTTTACTTGTCAAATACTTTTACTTAAACTTTGTTATACTTATAATAAATTGCATGTCCGTATATGTATAGTTATATAAGCAATGTTTAAAAGGCTTAGGAAGGCCGTCCGCCCTGTTTCCTTTTCCTTGATTTGGATGTGGTCTGGTGGGATATCGGGTAGTCGTCCGAAGGTCGTTTCAATATTGATTATATATCATGTGTACATATATAGACATAAAAGTGCTTCTATATTCATGCGTACTAGTTACATCATTAGTAAGCTACCATCGGGGTAGCACAGGATCATACTTATACTATTGCTAGATCAATGAGTCAGTTCATTCATGAGTCAATACTTATTACTATGAGAACATATACATTACATTACTATGAGTACATATACAACTATACTAGAAAGAGAACATATACAACTATACTAGAAAGAGAACATATACAACGATACTAGAACGAGTAACGATACATTACATATAGATATATACATTGACAGAATTGTGATCCACTGTATCGGAGCATGCCTTAAATGTCATGGCCTGAGTTGTAGCCATAGTCTCTTGGAGGAAGAGCGTGAGTTTGCGTATAGATCTATACTGGATTGAATATCCTACACCTTGCTGCTAGCTACAGCCGGACCTGCAGGTCTGCGGGTGCCAAACGTCATTTCTTTTTACGACCATACCTTTGTCGTTGTTTACAGTCGATAGGATGGTACAATTAATCACATGATACCTTAATATAAATCCGGTTTAAGGTAGTTAGTACAGCAGTAGTTCCTATAATACAAAACTACAGTACTACAATAATTTACCCTTTACATATATTTAGTGATTATTTCACTTAAACATTAATGTACAAACTATATTTTGTTAATCATAGTTACACTTGGGAAATTATACACTTTTACAACAAACGAACATACGGAACAATTAAGCCTTGGTAGAAGGCTACTTTAATAGAAAATATAGGTTTTTCTAGGAGATTCAAACTTTTACAAACACTTACAAACATTTACATACCTTTTACAAACTCATACTTAAAACCATGTTCAAACGTTTTGATAACAAACACCGACACTAAAATACTTATGAACTCACCAGCTTAATGCTGATAAACTCTTTCAAAATAACTTGTATTCTCAGGTCGTCAATAGACAGGTACCGAGGCCAACTTTTGAGATGATGGAGCGCATCCAAGACTCATCTTATTATTTTGATTTACATTTTTGGTGTCTATAACTGTACAGAACACACTTGTATTAAAATTATATATTTAATGCAATGGATGATGTTGTTTGCTTATTTACTGTTATACTGTGTTGTGATACTTTACATGACGTCCTCCGCCCCAGAACGTTTCCGCCGTTCTTGGTTTTGGGGTGTGACATATTATAGTTAAATAGAGTGTGGGATTGCATGCCTTTGATTTACAAAGGTATCGAATAGGACGAAGACTTTCATATCTAACACAAATATATATGATATATAACCAAGAAATCAACGACAGTCGGACGGATAACAATATACCCTAAGACCACAATCAAACAAGAACATGAAATAAGGTGAGCTATCGGTCCTAAGTCCTTCAAGTCTTACTTATATAAATATATTGGTGCAGGTTTAGTTTAAAAAGGAAAGTAGTTTAAACATATTTTGAAAATAGTATAACAACAATATAACCTAGAAAATGCGCTTGATAATTATTTAAAAACAGTTTTATTGATAAGTAGCTAAAAGTATAGAAAATCCTTTTTAGTTGCAGGTTATAAATCACAGATGATTTGATACTGAAACTTGTTGCATCTAGCTTGTATCCCCCCCCCTAAAACATGTAAAAACATGTGGAAAGGTTCATTAAGGGGTATGAACTCACCTGCAACAAGTTTAGTGGGTGAAGTTGTCGGGTAGAATGCTATACGCCAAATGAGAATATGAACACTCACACAGATCCTATGAAACATGTAGTTACACATAATGGTGTCTAATTAGTTATCTAATCACTAAATAAGTAAGTAATTACACTTAAATGCATGAAAACACTTTGTTTTATGTGCTAGAAGGCTATTGGGTTGCAAGGAATTAGTGTAAGGCCTCACTATGGAGTTTACTCCTCCAATACTCACCTTAGGTGAGTTTACGGTTGAGGGACCTATTCCCCCATGAATTTACGGCCGTAAACTCATGGGAGGAGTATATTTGTGTGCCTTAAGGTTTCTTGTGTCACTAGGAAGGGTTCTAGGGTCAAATCCAAGGCTTGAGGGGCGTTTAGGGTTCAAATGGGGCACTCCCTTGGAGTTTGCGGTCCTTGGACCACTCCTTGGGAGTTTACAGTCGTAAACACTAGGGTTTACGGCCATAAACCCTTTAGCACAACATTCACTTCATGTTTAGTGGTCCTAAGCTCAATCATACTAGTTTCTAGCCCAATAATCATGCTAAAGAAGGAGTTAGGGGCACCAAAACACCATTTATGGTGTTTACGGTTTTTGTGTTTACGGTTCATGAATATTCATGGACCATAAACACATGTTTACTGTCCCAAAGGCCCGATTTTTGGTTTCTAGCTTCAATCATGTATGTTTCTAAGTCAAGGACGAGTATTAGAAGAGTTTTGGAGGGATTTTGGGCTTCAAAAACCCCCTTAAGGGTGTTTACGGTTTTGGGAGGTATTCCCAAACCGTAAACTCAAATTTTTAAGGTTTTGAGTGATTAAATCCCAGGTTTGTATGAATGCAAAGCTAAACAACGAGTTAGGGAGTATTACTTACGATTTTGGAGCTTGAATGAGGTGGTTCTTGAACAAACCCAACTTCTAGAGAGAGAAAGTAGAGAGAGAGAGAGAGAGTGGCTAGAGTGGTAAAAAGTTCCACCTAGTGCCCACTCAACCTTTATATAGGGGTTGGGTTTCTGGCCAGGTGGGAATCTACCCGATACTGACGTTAAACAGAGTTTTAAATTTTTACCCAATTAAATGGTCGTAATTAAAAACTTTTTCCAACTAAACGGGAGGGTAATTCACATGTTTTTATTTATTTCATTACGACACTAATAAAATAAAATAAAATAAAACATTTATTGATTTTTCCACCCCAATATTAACGGAATCTTAATAAAATAGAATATTCTATTAATGGAAACGGGTTACAACAACGGAATAAATTTCGAGTTGTCACATATTTGCATTCTCAAAGTCGTTAGTGGAGCGTGTGTGGTTAACCGACTCACTAACCTGGACTTGTGAGAAGTGGCAAAGGTCTAAACAATTGAGACTATGATTACGACATCCCTTTTCATAGTTCTTAAAATTGTTTAGACACACCTGTGAGCTATCTAAGATAAGGTGTATGATTTTGATAAAGTCTTATCAAAGCAATCTAATATCAGAAATCTGAACTTTGGTAAGAAAGTCAATAAAGTATTGATTTCTAGAAGTCCAACTGATTTCTGAGTACATGTCAAAGCTAGTGTGAGCATAAGTGTTATGCTAATAATCATCATGGTAGTGGGAGCATGATAATTATGATAAGTATTGCAAGTTAGCAATGTTAATTATAGAAAACAAAAGTTTCAATTCGTGAGGCTGCAGGGGTTGAAAAAGTTGTTTTGCTATAATTAAGGGAGAGGAAATTATACTTCATTTCAATTCTAAAAGCTTAGATTGAGATTTTAATCAAATTTAGTCAAGAATATATATGAATTTCATGTTGGAATGGCTCAACATAAGGAAATTCTATATATGGGTTCATTATTTGCGTGCTAAAATTTGATTATGATTACGACATCCCTTTTCATAATCTGAATTATGAGAACTTGGCAAATAGAAATGGAAATATTATAGCAAAAGACTGGTTTAGTCTTTATGTGAGACAACATGAATCGTGTCCCATATGCTTCGGATATAGGATCGATTACATGTGCTATATTCATCCTTTCTAAAATTTTCCAAATGCCTGGGGCATTAAGAAGGGAAAAGGTCTAGAACTGGATATGACTAAAACGTTTAAGCAATTGTCGAGGACAATCTAAGTTTTACCAAAGATTGGTTTCTCAGGGATAGTTGGAAGTATAGTGTTAATTGTTGGAAGGACCATATTGACATATTCTGAAAAGAGGAAACTCTTGTTCAGAAGTGATAGTAAAAAAGGGGAATATGGAAATGATCCCATTAGTGGAAGTTGTTCAATAAATATGTGTAAGATTAGGAAACTTAATGCAAGAAGGATGTTTCCAAGGAGTTGATCTCCTTTGGAATGCTCTGTAATGCTTTTTGTCAAGTCTTTGTGACTTTGTGCATAATCATTACAAGAGAATCATTGCATATAAGTTGAGAATCTAACAGATTTCGGTAAAATGGCATGAATTTGGAATTCCTGCATTTTCCATAAGAATTCGGGAGTGTGAAATTAGAATCATTGAAAGTTTGGTCAATTGGTTTATTTCACAAAGTAATGATCATAGACAAACATAGAGTGCATACTTGGTGTATGGCAAAGCTATTGTTTAGAAAAACATAGTGTACATGCTCGAAGCATGGGACAACTATTGTTTTAATGCAAGAATAAAGTTGATAGCAGAAACAGTATGCAATGAATAATGTGTAATCATATGGTGATAAATAAAAGGTGTTTTATTTATGTTCATAGGTTTTGATACCATATTAGATTCAATTATTCATGTGTTTCATTTTGCATGTTTTGACTTCCAGAATAAACTAGGTTATTCTTCCAGAATGACTAAGTTATTCAAACCACCCACAGTCGGTCATATGCTGGAAGTAGATATGAATCAAGACTGTCATGGGTTGGCTTGTAGAGGTCCAAGTTGGTGGACAAAGTTGTGCTACAACACTCATGAGTGCTCATAAGTTCTGAGTATTGGATTCAACCTGCGCTCATTGGAATCACTTCATGGATTTTTTCACGAGTGATCATGAGACGATAATATCATATATTCTACAAACCTAGAGATATGAGTTGTTACTATGAGTTGGTTGTACATTGATTGCACGAAAACGCATTCGGTAACTCGATGTCATAAAACGTGCCTTTCTGTATGATTCAACTAGTAGAACAATCCATATGAGTCGAAGTTTATCGATTCCTTTTACCTTCGGGATAAAAGCGGTATCTGTGGGCCCCTCGATGATTTAATGATGATACATGTGAGTTCTTGGCCAAGCCAGGACTGATTTGATATGTTCAATAAGTCAGTCATCATGAATCGGAAATCGGGAAACAACAAATGGATATATAGAATGATTTTAATCCATGTCTCAGTCCATATGATATCTAGAATGGAGGAATATATGATCCCTTATCTAATGGACAAGTCATTGACAAAGGTCAGAGTTCATCGACAAGGTCAGAGTTCGACAGAAGCTTTTGAGAGCTACAATTTCCAGTCAGTTCTTGAAGTCATATGCAATAATTGTTTTAGACTTATCCAAGTGGGAGACTGTTGGATTAATGTCTAAGTCCATAACTTTAATTGGTAAGACTTGACCCGACCTGGCATGGTCCATTTGGGTTGCATGGAATCATGCATTTGGATAGACTATAATGAGAGAAGTAACACTTAAGGTTTATTAATATATTATAAGTTCTAATATATTAATAAGGTTATTTAATTAGTATTGATCAAGAATTAATTTGGAATTAATTAAGTGATCAAAAGGAGACTAATTAAATATATGGGTTGATTGTGTAAATCATTCATTCTTATATATGTGGGCTTGTGATCCAAGATTCCTTATGTTGGACTAAGTCCATGGGGTGACCCTTGGATACTCCATGGAGGTTAAAATCCATGGAGCATAAGGAATGTGTAAAGTTATGAGTTACATGCTGTAACCCTAATAGCCACCATATAAAAGAATCCCATGGCTCAAGAAATCGTGCACTAGTGTGTGAATATGAGGGCTAGATGATTTCAAGAAGTGTTTCAATTTCTTTCAAGTCATTCCATGTGCACTTGATGTTGTGTGAACCATTTGAGGTGTCACAACTTGGGCACTAGGCACTCAAGCTTCATGAAGACAATCTACATCAAACAAAGGTATGTATTCTATCCATTTGATTACCCAAGTATCAAGTATTGTATGCTAGATAAGGTAATACCTTGGAAAGTTCATATTTGCATGTATAATAGAGAAAACATAGATCCAAGGTATTTAGTGTTGCATGTACACTTAGGAGTGTTAGAATGCTCAAAACCCAGCAACAAAACCCTTCCATTATAAGTATAATGAAGTGCAAAGTAACTAAATACTTTTACAAATTCCCAAATCATAGTTACTTTATTTAAAATGTGAAATTGTATGCTAATCCATGGAATTACACTTCGTACCCTTGTTAAACGTTAGTGGAGTGTGTGTGGTTAACCGGCACACTAATTTGGGGATGACATTGGTAGCGAAGGGTGACTCGATGTTTTTCATAGATCAATGGAGCGTGTGTGGCTAACTGGCACATTGATTAGGTGATAGTAGCATTGAGTGCACCACATGATTCGTATGGTTATTCACACCTTATTTGTGATCCTCGGCATCCCAGTCACAAATTGTAGGGCATAATCGAGATTAAACATGCCATTGAAAATTTCAATGAATCTCAAAAAGATCTAGGAGTTTCAATTCATTTAAAACTTAAACTTCCTTTTTGTTTTTCATGATGGAAATTGGTAAATCTTCATTTACCTACCTTCAAATATTCTGCGACTAGATTACGACATCCCTCTTCTAGGTTGTAGAGTATTATGTTGGATCCTAGCCTTGATGTTTCATTTGGGTAATACATCAAGAATTATAATCAACTTAACTTGAATTTTCTCCCGTTTTGTAGATGTCTAGTTCTGACAATCATGGTCTTCCCAAATCCCTTGGAACAAGTTTTCCAAACGAAGATGATATTCCACGATATGATCAAGGAACAAGAGATCATGCTTCACTTCCTCTACCTCCTCCAATTGTTCTCCTTAATCCACATGTTCGAAGGCTTGAAAATTTCAAGCTCACTTAAGCCCTTTTGGCAAGTAAACATGAAGATGGGAAACCTGTGTGTGCACATGTCTTAGAGATGAAGTCACACATTGATAGGTTAAGGATGTTGGGTGTCAATATCTCAGAGATATTGGCTGTTGACTGGGTTCTTCAGTCACTTCCTGAATCATATAGTGAGTTCGTTAGAGCGTACTATATGATGGATCACGACGTGACCCTCATTGATCTCACCTATTTGCGTATAGCTGCTGAATCAGCAATGATTTGGCGTGCTAGTCAAGCAAATTTTTCTGGTAAATCAAACTCTCAAACTTCAATGGACATTGAAAATGATGACATTGGAGATCCAGAAAAGGTAACCTCTGAGATAGTTCCTTGTGTCATTCTAAAAGAGTCCATTTGCTTTTATTGCCAAGAGAAGAGGCATTGGAGACGAAGTTGCCCTGTTTACCTGAGAGATCTAAGAGATGGGAGAGTCAAGACGTATGGCTCTACTTCAGGTAAAATCTATTATCTAACTCTTTTAAGTTCCTATTCTAGATTCTTAATACATGATGTGATAAGATTACATTTTGATGTTTTGTAGGATCGAAGAAAAGAGAGGAAGCTTAAGGGAAGAAGTGAGCTGAATCTAATCGTGAAGAAATGGATTTCGATCGCATTACTTGAAGATTAGATTCTTAAGCTACTACTTGGAGTTAGAATAGATTGCTAAGAAATATGTAATAACATAGTTTTTCAATTGAATTGCATTGTAAGGACAAATTTTTTCCACAATAAATTGAATTTTGATTTTGTCTTATTTATTTATCCTTGCAATGGCGTGTATGAAAAATTGATGTTTGAAAGTTTCTATTATTAGCAATAATGGATTTGATTCTTAATTATGTTATTTGTGGAAATGTCGAGAATTTGCCAAATAGGGAGAGTTTCTCATCGCCCAAGTTTCAATTGGACAGAAACTTGGAATCATACAACTTGGTTGTGTGATGAATGAGATACTTTATAATTGGAAATTCAAGACTAATTCATTGACAAAGAGTCAAGTGAAGGACAAGGAGATCAAGTTTGCAATGTTGTGCATCAATCAAGTCCACCACAAGAGTGATAAAGATATTAGTCATGATTTACTAAAGTTTAGTAAATATGATTATGCTTATAAGATTAAGTGTAATTCTAAGTTAACTGCAAATTTTTCAATGAACAACAAAACGAATAAAGAAGAATCAAGTAGGCTGAAAGATAAAAGTTTCTCTATTCTAAGAAGAAGGGAGAGTACCTTTTATTGTGTTTTATGATAAGTCTTAATAATTAAGAACCATATCTCAATTGATCCTCTAAGTGAGTCTTAGTACATTTGTATGTCTAAGAAGAGGAATCGAGAATTGTGGAAATGGTTAAATCAAGAAGTCAATCATACTTCATTCCAAAATCAAGTCTTAGAGTTATACTCCAAGTGTGAATTGAGTGACAAATCTTTAGTAGGTTTATAACACTCAACGTATGTGGAATTTGGAAAAGTTTTCTTATTCTAGCACATTTGAAATTGGTAAGTTATGTTGTCTTGGATAAGACAAAGACCAAATAGGACCAATTATGTGGAGTGTTGTGTCTTGATAAGAACTATACTAACTCTTGAATATTTTTTTTTGTCTAGGAAAGTTTCCTGACAATAGAATCATATATGTCAAGAGGTCAGTGGGAGTTTTAATGATCTTGAAAAGGTTTTCAAGAACAAATCAAGAATAAACCTTATCAATCACCACTAGCACACGACTTGAGGTTTACAACCTATGGTGATGACATTATTTTGTTTCTGTGCCATTCCAATTGAGTTAATTATGTATGTGAGTTCTATGAGTTCTTATTTGAATGCATAAAGACAAAGCGCCTTGATCGATGGAAAGTACATTGATTTGTACAGATAAGTTGCTAAACTACTTGGAAGACATGGTGGGCACTCGTGTTACCATAAGGCTAGAAATCAAGAAAGTTCAATCCATATGATTTTGGATTTGTCGCAAACTTGGTTTTGGCAAATTTACATGGATAGGAACTCATACACCATAAAAATCTAAGTGTCATAAGATTGCCTCCTTCATGAAAAATGATTGTGAGGAAATGCTTTCACTAAGAGAAATTTTAAGAAGATAGCAATTGTGAAAATTGTATTCTCAAATTCGATTATGGTTACGGCATCCCTTTCCATAGTTCGAATTGTGACATTTGGCAATTAGTCTAACATTTGGGACTTATTGATATAAGTTCTGAATTGTTTAGACACACATAGGAGCTATTTAAGGCAAAGGTGTATAAGTTTAAGAAGCTTAGATAAAGACTTATCGAAGCATCTGGTATTAGAAATATGAAATTCAGAAATTCAATAGGCATTGTTTTCTGGAAGCCCAGTTGTTTTCTGAATACATGTCAAAGCTAGTGGGAGCATAAGTGTTATGCTTATATGATAATAATCATCATGATAGTGGGAGCATAAGTGTTATGCTTGTATGATTATTATGGCAACTATTGCAAGTTAGCAATATTAATTATAGAAAAACAAAGATTCAATTTGCAAAGTTGCATGGGTTGAAAAGATGTTATGCTATAATTAAGGGAGAGAATATTATACTATGTTTCAAAATCTAAAGCTTAGATTGAGAAATTTTAATAAATTTAGTCAAAGGATACATAAGGTGTTCTTAAATTTTAATTATGATTACGACATCCCTCTTCATAGTTCGAATTGTGAGAACGTGACACATAAAATAGTATGGCAAAAGATTGGTAAAGTATCATATCTTTATGTAAGACATTATGCACCCTGTCCCATACGCTTCAGGTATAGGATCGATTGCAAATGCTATAATATTTGACCATTCTTAAAATTTTCAAATGTCTAGCGCATTAAGACGGAAAAAGGACTAGAATCGGTTTTGACTAAAATAATTAAACAACTATCAAAGGATGATCCAAAGATCGCTGAGGATTGGTCGCTTGTGAGTAGTTGGAAGTATGGTATTGGATGGACCATATCGACATTATTATGAATAGATAAGATTCTATTAAGAATGAGTTGTCATATGGAAAATATGGAAATGTTTCCATATTGGGAGTTGGATATTGAGAGTCTATGTCTAGATTAGAAAATTTTATGAAAGAAGGATGTTCAAAGGAATGTACTTTGAATGTGAGACTTCACGTCTATGGAATTGTCTTGTAACAATTTCCGATAGAGTACCTTGTAATTTCATTGGCCAAGTCTTTGTGAATTTTGTGCTATGACTTTGCGAAAGGATCGTTGCATGAAATGTTAGAATCTAGCATATTCTAGTAGTGGCAAGAACCTTGTGTTCTTACACTAATGATAAGGATAAGGAATTTGTCACACCCCAAAACCGAGAACGGCGGAAACGTTCATGGGTGGAGGACGTCATGTGAAGTATCATAACAGTGTAAAGTAGTAAACAAGCAACAACATCATCCATTGCATTAAAAGTAATGTTTTAATACATGTGTGTTCTTTCATTGTAATAAGACATCAAAATAAGTAATCAAAATAAAAGACGAGTCTTGTCTGTGCTCCGTCTTCTCAAAACCTGGTCATCGTACCTGTCTACTGGTGACCTGAGAATACAAGTTATTTTGAAAGAGAGTATCAACATAAAGCTAGTGAATTCATAAGTATTTAAGTGTCATTACCCTGTTTTGGAAAGCTGTTATGAATGTCATGTAAATCTTTGAATGAAACATTTGATATAAGTATGAAAACCCTAGAAAATCCCATATTTCCTATTAGTATAAGAGTAGTCTTCTACCAAGACTCGAATGTTGTGAAAGTAGTCTTCTACCAAGACTTGTATGTTTTGCTGTAACAAAGATGGTTTTCCCTTTTTACGACTACTATTAACAATATATAGTCTACCTCATCGTTTATGTAAATGCATCACAAAATAAAAGTAAAAGGGGAAATATAGCCATATAAGTATTATCCTTTTGTAGTAGGATAAACACAACATCGCGACTGCAGAAACGTATTGACCTTGAATATCCGAAGATGTTCATTTTCCTCTATAGCTAACAGCAGGTTGGAGGAATGGTTAGTCCCGTAAAGGTACCCCTAGTATAAGTATTAACCGTAGGCATCCGTAGATGTTCATTACCTCTGTTGCTAACAGGTGGGTGACGGAATGGTTAGTCCCATATAGTATCCTTTTATACTAGGATAGACAGAACTAAACTACACATATGATATGTGATAGTATCTAGGTACAAGTATCCATGTAGGTGTATCCATGTAAGTGTATCCATGTAAGTGTATCTCTTCATATAACCTTTAGTATAGACTCATGAATGAACTGACTCTGGTGTAATTTCTCGTAATAGAAATAATGTTTTGTATCTCCTAACTATCCCTATAATAGTTTACTGGAAGGTAGTTGATGTCCAAGAAGGTTTATACACTCTTACTACACAAGATTGTGGGAAAACTGAAAGAAGGATGAAAACTATCATATCAATACATATATATATATATATATATATATATATATATATATATATATATATATATATAAGAACATAAGTGTATAGATATAATTTTGATCAAGAAGATGAAAAATGGTTTTGTAACACATTTAAGAGTTTTGAACACTATATAACAATGACTTGATGTCATTTTAGTAAACATTTCAAAAGTAATATATTTGATAACAAAGTATTTTTATGATAGAAAACCATTTTATGCATCACATTTTGAAGTATGTGAAATCAGCTGGATGAAAGCACAGTTATAAATCACGTGTGATTGATTCATTAACATGTTGTTTTCTACTTGTATTCCCCCCCCCCCATTAAAGCATTTAAAATCATTTAAAACAATGATTAAGGGGTATGAACTCACCTATAGATGGTGGTTTGGATGAACTGAACGATGTAGGATAGCTAGGTGACAAATGAAGACTTGTTCACACCAAATGATCCTAGTTAACATATAATCACACATATATGTATCCAATTAGACTTTAAATCACTAATTGACAAAGTTAAGACATCCTAAGGCATGTAAAACACCTTATATAAGTGCTACAAGTCATAAGGATTGCATCTAAGTGCTAAAGGACCTTGCTATTGTGTTTGGGGTTCAAGGGTGAACTCCTTTGGAGTTTACGGTTTTCATGACCATTACATAATGATTTTATGGTCGTAAACTCAAGGGTTTACGGTCGTAAACTCCTCACTTTTTGACCATAAGTTGTTTTGAGGTTTTACAAGTCCTTTGAAGCATTTCTACTTGATGGTTAGGCCTTTGGAAGAGATTAGGGCGTCATTACACTCCTTTGAGGAGTTTACGGCCCCAAGGCCATTTACTTTTGGGTTTACTACCGTAAAACCATATGGAAAGTGGTATTTTCATGTTTTCAAGTCCTATGCTCATCAAAGAATGGATCCTTGTTAGTTACTAAGGCATTGGAAGGGATATGGGTCATTTATACATACTTTGGGGTGTTTCCGGTTTTGGGAGCTCCCCAAACCGTAAACACATATAAATGAGAGATTTTTGTGCTTTTTATGTGATAAACACATCAAGGAAGGATCAAGGAAGGATTTAGACCTGTCCCTAAGGCTTGTGAATGGACTAAGGCACCCTAAGGCACCCTTTGGTACCTTACTTGGTGTTTACGGTTTTGGGAGCTTCCCAAAATCGTGAACACCTTGTTCTTGGTGTTCTTGGGATATTTAATTGATGTAATGATGTATAACAAGCTTTATAAGACTCTTGGATAAAGGTACTTACTATATGGAAGCTTGAAATAAGCTAAAAGTCGAAGAACACTAGTGTTTGTTCTTGGTGTTCTTGGTGTTTTGGAAATCTAATCAAAACATGAAATTTGATGGATTAAAAGATGTATAATCAATAGTTGTTATGATATAACAACAAATCAAGCCAAGAAGTACTTACGTTTTCGGGAAATCGGGTGAAAGACGGGATGGTAGTTGAGAGTGTTTGGAGTTTGCTCTTGAGATTGCAAGTAAGAAATGAGGTATTTTGGGGGAGTAAACTCATGCTTAAGGAATGAGTTTACAGTTTTTGGAGGGATTTACGACCCAAACATAAAAGTTTGGCCGTGAATCTCTTAACTACGTGGTACTTGCGGTTTTGGAATTTCAAGACTCGAGACGGCACTTCCTTTCACCCGTTCTTTTAAAGATTAATTATTAAAATAATCAAACGAACTTTAAATTTGCCAAAAACAAATGTAAATGAACTTGACTTATAAATTGAAGTGATTGACTTTAAGGTTTGACCGAATGAAAATTTCGGGTTGTCACATCATCCCCCCGTAAAAGGGAATTTTGTCACGAAATTAAAGTCTAAGCAAATAAAGTAGTTACAAATAACTAAGCGAAAAGGTGAGGATATTTTAGTTTCATCTGATCCTCTCGCTCCCAAGTGAATTCCGGTCCTCGCTTGGCGTTCCAACGAACCTTCACTATCGAGATATGGCTTTGCTTCGTTTGCTTGACCTCTCGGTCCATGATCTCTACTGGTTCTTCCACGAAGTTGAGGCTCTCGTTGATCTCGATCTCATCGAGTGGGATAATGAGAGTCTCGTCGGACAGACACTTTTTCAAGTTTGAGACATGGAAGGTAGAATGTACGTTACTGAGTTCGTGCGGTAGATTGAGTTTGTAAGCTACGGGACCGATTCGGGCAAGAATATCGAAAGGCCCTATGGATCTTGGATTAAGCTTCCCACGCTTTCCGAAGCATATCAAGCCCTTCCAGGGCGAGACCTTCAGTAGAACGCGGTCGCACACCTAGAATTCCAATGGTTTCCTTTGCTTGTCAGCGTAGCTTTTCTGTCGGTCTCTAGAGGCTTTCAATCGTTCACGAATTTGAATGATCTTCTCTGTCGTTTCCCGAATGATCTCCGGACCCGTGAGAGTGCTTTCGGGAACTCGTCCCTTAGCTAGCTGGGTATCACCCACCTCAGCCTAGCACAGAGGGGATCTGCACTTTTAGCCATAGAGGGCTTCGAAAGGAGCTGCCTTTATGCTCGTGTGATAACTGTTGTTGTAGGAAAATTCGACAAGGGGTAAATGAGTATCCCAAGCTTTCCCAAAGTCAATCACACAGGCTCGCAACATATCTTCATAGGTTTGGATAGTTCTCTCACTTTGTCCGTCGGTCTGTGGATGGTAGGTTGTACTCATGTCCAACCTAGTTCCTAGGGAACTTTGTAATGACTGCCAGAACCTAGAAGTGAATCTACTATCTCTGTCTGAGATAATGGATATGGGAACACCGTGCAGTCGTACAATCTCCCTAATGTATGTTCTCGTAAGTTTCTCCATTTTGTCAGTTTCTTTGACTGGTAGGAAGTGTGCAGACTTGGTCAATCTATCAACAATGACCCATATGGAATCAAGTCCACCTGTTGTCTTGGGAAAATTGGTTATGAAGTCCGTAGTGATCCGCTCCCACTTCCATTCGGGTAGCTCCGGTTGCTGCAGAAGGCCGGAGGATTTCTGGTATTCGACCTTTACCTTCGCACAAGTAAGGCATTTACTTACGAAGGTAGCAATAGCTGCTTTCATGTTAGGCCACCAGTATAACCTTTTAAGATCCAGATACATCTTATCTGAACCTGGGTGGACGGAATAACGAGTGTCGTGAGCTTCGGTCATGACCAAGTCTCTGAAGCCACCGTGTTTCGGTGTCCAGATCCGATCCATGAGGTATAAGGCTCCGCCACCCTTGACTTCTAAGTTCTTATCCATCCCTCTCAGGGATTCACCTGCCACATTTTCAGGTTTCAAAGCATCGAGCTGAGCCTCCTTAATTTGCGTGGACAAGTGTGAATTGATAGTTAGAGTCAAAGATTTGACTCTACGACCAGAATATTCTTTCCGACTTAGGGCGTCGGCTATTACATTGGCTTTACCCGGATGATAAAAAAATTTGCATTCGTAATCACTGAGTAGCTCGACCCACTGTCGTTGTCTCATGTTGAGCTCTTTCTGGTCGAATATATGTTGTATACTTTTGTGGTCTGTAAAGATCGTGCTTTTTGTACCATACAGGTAGTGTCTCCAGATCTTCAGAGCAAACACAACTGCTCCTAGTTCAAGATCGTGGGTGGTGTAGTTAACCTCATGTGTCTTTAGCTGTCTTGAGGCATAGGCGATGACTTTACCTCGCTACATCAGAACACATCCGAGTCCTTGATTTGATGCATCGCAATAGAAAACGAAGTCTTCTATCCCTTCGGGGAGGGATAGTATTTGTGCGGTGCACAAGGCTTGCTTGAGTGTTTGGAATGCTCTTTCTTGTTTCTCTTCCCATTCAAAGGCCACGCTCTTCTGGGTCAATGTCGTAAGAGGTTTCGCTATGCGGGAGCAGTTCTGAATGAACCTGCGATAGTAGCCAGCGAGACCTAGAAATTGACGAATTTCTATAGGTGTCTTCGGTGCTGATCAGTTCTCAATGGCCTTGATTTTGGAAGGGTCCACGTGTATTCCCTCTTCGCTAACAACGTGGCCCAAGAATTTGACTTGTCGGATCCAAAATTCGCACTTAGAGAACTTCGCATAGAGCTTCGCCGATCGTAATGTTTCTAAGACTTTGCGGAGATGTTGACTATGCTCTTCCTTACTTTGAGAGTAGATGAGTATGTCATCGATGAAGATGATGACGAACTGATCCAAGTAAGGACGACACACCCTATTCATCAGATCCATGAATACTGTGGGCGCGTTAGTTAATCTGAATGGCATTACTATAAAATCGTAGAGTCCATAACGAGTTCAGAAGGTTGTCTTGGGAACATCCTCCTCTAACATTCGTACCGGGTGATATCCGGATCGTAGATCTATCTTCGAGAAGTAGTTGGCTCCTTGAAGTTTATTGAATAAATCGTCAATGCGGGGCAAGGGATAACGATTTTTAATGGTAAGTTTGTTGAGTTCTCTGTAGTCGATGCACATATGAAACGATCCATCTTTATTCTTGACGAACAAGACCGGTGCTCCCCATGGTGAGAAGCTTGGCCTAATGAATCCCTTCTTGAGAAGTTCGTTAAGCTGACTGGAAAGTTCCTGCATCTCTTCCGGTGCCAGACGATAAGGAGATTTGGCTACGGGAGTAGCCCCAGGCACTAAGTCGATTCTGAACTCGACTTGGCGTTGTGGTGGTAATCTGGGAAGTTCCTCTGGAAATATGTCGGGAAAGTCGCGTACTTCTGGGATGTTTTGAATGTCTTTTACTTCTTGACTCGTATCGACGATGTGTGCGAGGAATGCATGATATTCCTTTCGTAAGCACTTCTGGGCTTGGATGCACAAAATGATTCGAAGGCTCATACTAGGTTTATCGCCATAGATAACTAAGGTTTCATTGTTAGGAAGGTTAAGACGAACTGATTTTTCAAAGCACATGATGTCGGCAGAAGAAGAATCAACCAATCCATGCTGAAGTTAACGTCGAAACATTTAATTGGGACCGACATGAGGTCTATCTTGAAAGTATGGCCATCTAAAGTTAAAGTACAACCTACATATATGCAGTTAGTACTTTCTGTTTTCCTGTTTGCCATTTCTACCGTGAATGAATTATCTAATGCACATGGTTTTTGTTTAAGTAGGTGTGCAAATTTATGACTTACGAAACTTTTCTCCGCTCCACTGTCGAAAAGTATGCAAGCATATGAGTTATCGAGGAGAAACGTGCCAGTAACTATCGTAGGATCAGCTACCGCTTCCTTGTGGCCCATGGCCATAACTCTTCCTACTCCGCCAGCCATCCCCGTCTTAGGCTAGTTCCTCTTGTAGTGGCCCACCTCGCCACAATCGTAGCAAGCTTGGCCCACATCGACGTTAGGAACTTGGGCGGTCAGCCCTGCTGGAGTCTTGCAGAAACGGGCTGTATGCCCCTTCCTGTTGCAGTTAGAGCACTGCATTTCCTTACAAGGTCCATGGTGATGGAAGTTGCATTTGGTGCACCTCGGAAGATTTCCAGCATAAGTTTCCCGTGATCTATGAGAGATTGTGCCAGTTCCTTGGCACTATCAAAAGTGACAGGCTTGGAAGCTAACACACTTGACTGGATCTGGGGCGACAGTCCCCAAATATATCTCTCTATCTTCTTGCTCTCGAGAGCAACCATATCAAGGCATAGAATTGCTAGATCGCAGAATCTATTCGTATAGGTTGATATATCGGAACCAACCAATTCTAGACCCTAGAGTTCCTATTCGATTTTTTGTATTTCCCCTCGAGGACAGTACTCTCTCATCAGCATGACTTTCAAGTTTTCCTAGCTGATGGAATTTGCCACTACAATAGTCAGAGACTTAACATGGCCATTCCACCATGTTAGTGCTCTGTCAGAAAAGGTAAAAGTAGCAAACTTGACCTTGTTGCCCTCCGGGCAGGCGCAGATTTCAAAGACCGCTTCCGTCTTTTCAATCCATTGCCTTAAAACCATAACCCCACCCAGTTCCATTGAAGTTCCGGGGTTTAGCATTTGTGAAGTCCTTGTAGGTGCATTCCCTGGGATGCCCATGGCTCTCGCCGTGGTTGGAGGGATGCGCACCTGTTCCCGATCCACTAGGAGTAGGAGTATTGATGGCTGACACAGCAGCTGCTATGGCTGCTGTGAAGGCTGCCTGGAACATAGTGGCATCAAAAGGAGGAGGTGGTTGGGGTGGTTGAGGAGGTGGTGGTATCGGTGTTTCGTTATTTGGGTTACGCCTTGGGTTTCTGTGTGGCGGCATCTTTTAACTATACGTTTAAAAAGATGGCAACTTTGATAAGAATAAATGAATAATGAGAGTGACTCATGGACTAACTCTCCATAGTCTAACAGCACAATGAATAGTATGTTTGAATGAAGATGATAACATTTGGATAATAATTTCCATATGATTAGGTATTTGTCAATAATACTGGAATCACAGATGTAACAAGTTTGGGAAAAATGGCCTAGAAGTAGGCCTTACATCAACCAAGATAGGAAAATTTTGACAGAACTATGACTAGATCAAGACCTAACGGTCTAAGATTAACAAAGATAGGAAATTAGACCAAAGTTTTTACATAAACTAGGTTATATCCAAAAGATGAGTCGTTAAGATTCTATTGGTGACGCGAACTGCTAGCATGAGTTCTTGATCCCGACAGTAGGCATTCTATGTCCCTCATACGCCTGTCAGATCTCGCTTGTTGAGCTCGAAGTTCCCTGGCCTCAGCTTGGGTTTCAACAAGTTCCCTCTGCAGAGCTGCATTGCGGACCAGAGTCCTTTCATGAGCAGAATCTAGTTGGCAAATGCGGACGGTGTTAACGCCAGAGTTGGCGTCAATCTCCAAGACTCGGTTGATAGTTGATTGACCCAGTATCGTGTTTCGAGAAATCCTACGAACCATGATGGGTAGGACCCCGTCAGCAGAACCTCCCTCAGTGAGGTTGTAGAAGCTTCTGTCTCCATTGTATGGGATAGGTTGACCCTGTTCCTGACTCCATGTATTCAAGTTTGTGGCCCACAGAGGCGTGGGTCCTTGAAATGCGGGACGGGGGTTCAGGTTTGGGTTTTGAGTAGCTGGAGGTAGGTTCTTGACTTCAGGCTCTGAGTCAGAACTATCAGAAAAACCCTCAGCATGGTGATCATCCAAAGGGATTGGGTAATCATCTTCTGGTTCTTCCTCTAGCCATCCAACGTTGCCTTGTTTTGGGAAGTACAGGTCGCCATGGTAAAATCTAGCTGAGGTCAGGGAACTTCGACCTCAACATATCCAGCATTGCCTTGGGTTGAAAAGATGTTATGCTATAATTAAGGGAGAGAATATTATACTTCGTTTCAAAATCTAAAGCTTAGATTGAGAAATTTTAATAAATTTGGTCAAAGGATACATAGTGTGTTCTTAAATTTCGATTATGATTACGGCATCCCTCTTCATAGTTCGAATTATGAGAACGTGACACATAAAATAGTACGGCAAAAGATTGGTAAAGTATCATATCTTTATGTAAGACATTATGCATCCTGTCCCATACGCTTCAGGTATAGGATCGATTGCAAATGCTATAATATTTGACCATTCTTAAATTTTCCAAATGTCTAGCGCATTAAGACGGAAAAAGGACTAGAATCGGTTTTGACTAAAATAATTAAACAACTATCAAAGGATGATCCAAAGATCGCTGAGGATTGGTCGCTTGTGAGTAGTAGGAAGTATGGTATTGGATGGACCATATCGACATTATTATGAATAGATAAGATTCTATTAAGAATGAGTTGTCATATGGCAAATATGGAAATGTTTCCATATTGGGAGTTGGATATTGAGAGTCTATGTCTAGATTAGAAAATTTTATGCAAGAAGGATGTTCAAAGGAATGTACTTTGAATGTGAGACTTCACGTCTATGGAATTGTCTTGTAACAATTTCCAATAGAGTACCTTGTAATTTCATTGGCCAACTCTTTGTGACTTTTGTGCTATGACTTTACGAAAGGATCGTTGCATGAAATGTTAGAATCTAGCATATTCTAGTAGTGGCAAGAACCTTGTGTTCTTACACTAATGATAAGGATAAGGAATTTGTCACACCCTAAAACCGAGAACGGTGGAAACGTTCAGGGGTGGAGGACGTCATGTGAAGTATCATAACAGTGTAAAGTAGTAAATAAGCAACAACATCATCCATTGCATTAAAAGTAAAGTTTTAATACATTTGTGTTCTTTCATTGTAATAAGACACCAAAATAAGTAATCAAAATAAAAGACGAGTCTTGTCTGTGCTCCGTCTTCTCAAACCCTGGTCATCGTACCTGTCTACTGGTGACCTGAGAATACAATTTATTTTGAAAGAGAGTATCAGCATAAAGCTAGTGAATTCATAAGTATTTAAGTGTCATTACCTTGTTTTGGAAAGCTGTTATGAATGGCAAGTAAATCTTTGACTGAAACATTTGATATAAGTATGAAAACCCTAGAAAATCCCATATTTCCTATTAGTATAAGAGTAGTCTTCTACCAATGCTCGAATGTTTTGAAAGTAGTCTTCTACCAAGACTTGTATATTTTGCTGTAACAAAGATGGTTTTCCCTTTTTACGACTATTATTAACAATATATAGTCTACCTCATCGTTTATGTGAATGCATCACAAAATAAAAGTAAAAGGGGAAATATAGCCATATAAGTATTATCCTTTTGTAGTAGGATAAACACGACATCACGACTGTCGAAACGTATTGACCTTGAATATCCGTAGATGTTCATTTTCCTCTATATCTAACAGCAGGTTGGAGGAATGATTAGTCCCGTAAAGGTACCCCTAGTATAAGTATTAACCGTAGGCATCCGTAGATGTTCATTACCTCTGTTGCTAACAGGTGGGTGCCGGAATGGTTAGTCCCGTATAGTATCCTTTTATACTAGGATGGACAGAACTAAACTACACATATGATATGTAATAGTATCTAGGTACAAGTATCCATGTAAATGTATCCATGTAAGTGTATCCATGTAAGTGTATCTCTTCATATAACCTTTAGTATATACTCATGAATGAACTGACTCTGGTGTAATTTCTTGTAATAGAAATAATGTTTTGTATCTCCTAACTATCCCTATAATAGTTTACTGGAAGGTAATTGATGTCCAAGAAGGTTTATACACTCTTACTACACAAGAGTGTGGGAAAACTGAAAGAAGGATGAAAACTATCATATCAATATATATATATATATATATATATATATATATATATATATATATATATATATATATATAAGAACATAAGTGTATAGATATAGTTTTGATCAAGAAGATGAAAAATGGTTTTGTAAGACATTTAAGAGTTTTGAACACTAAATAACAATGACTTGATGTCATTTTAGTAAACATTTCAAAAGTAATACATTTTATAACAAAGTATTTTTATGATAGAAAACCATTTTATGTATCACATTTTGAAGTATGTGAAATCAGCTGGATGAAAGCACAGTTATAAATCACGTGTGATTGATTCATTAACATGTTGTTTTCTAATTGTATTCCCCCCCCCCCACACACACATTAAATCATTTAAAATCATTTAAAACATTGATTAAGGGGTATGAACTCACCTGTAGATGGTGGTTTGGATGAACTGAATGATGTAGGATTGCTAGGTGACAAATGAAGACTTGTTCACACCAAATGATCCTAGGTAACATATAATCACACATATATGTATCCAATTAGACTTTAAATCACTAATTGACAAAGTTAAGACATCCTAAGGCATGTAAAACACCTTATATAAGTGCTACAAGTCATAAGGATTGCATCTAAGTGCTAAAGGACCTTGCTATTGTGTTTGGGGTTCAAGGGTAAACTCCTTTGGAGTTTACGGTTTTCATGACCATTACCCAATGAGTTTACGGTTGTAAATTCCTCACTTTTTGACCATAAGTTGTTTTGAGTTTTTACAAGTCCTTTGAAGCATTTCTACTTGATGGTTAGGCCTTTGGAAGAGATTAGGGCATCATTACACTCCTTTGAGGAGTTTACGGCCCCAAGGCCATTTCCTTTTGGGTTTACTACCGTAAACCCATATGGAAAGTGGTATTTTCATGTTTTCAAGTCCTATGCTCATCAAAGAATGGGTCCTTGTTAGTTACTAAGGCATAGGAAGGGATATGGGTCATTTATACATACTTTGGGGTGTTTACGGTTTTGGGAGTTCCCTAAACCGTAAACACATATAAATGAGAGATTTTTGTGCTTTTTATGTGATAAACACATTAAGGAAGGATCAAGTAAGGATTTAGACATGTCCTTAAGGCTTGTGAATGGACTAAGGCACCCTAAGGCACCCTTTGGCACCTTACTTGGTGTTTACGGTTTTGGGAGCTTCCCAAAACGGTGAACACCTTGTTCTTGGTGTTCTTGGGATATTTCCTTGATGTAATGATGTATAACAAGCTTTATAAGACTCTTGGATAGAGGTACTTACTATTGTAACAACGGAAAATTTAAAACAAAATTTTCATTTCTTAAAATATATTTCCATCAAAATAAGTCCTCAAGATCCAATGTATCATGTCATAATACAAATCATATAAATCCCAAGATCATAAATCTTCCATCAGTGTGTACAGATCACGCCGGCGCCTTCCCACGGTCCTCGCTAGTACCTGAAACACATATCACAAAATCTGTAAGCGTAAATGCTTAGTGAGTTGCCCAAAATACAACCTACGCACATACGCCTTTCCAGGACCTGACCTTCCGGTCCATGTGTCTCAGGGGACTTCTGTCCCGACTAGGTAAACCTTCCGGTCCTACCCACCCCGACCTTATGGTCCACATTACAACGCCTTCCGGCCCATAACATATTGCCTTCCGGCCCATATCAAGCATATCATACATGGCACATATAACGATTAACTTATCACACATAACACATACATCTCATATCATATCCGACCTTCCGGTCACACAGTCAACCCTTCCGTGTATAGTATAGTGAGAAGACTCACCTCGATAACTCGCGAATCCTGGAAATCACTCGTGCTGGATCCTCCGAGCTATACTCCTCCTATAACATCATATGTCTCTGATTAACACTTTTACCACTAAGGTTGACCACCCCTACAAGTCAACACTTGGTCAACTTTGGTCAATGGTCAACGGTCAACTTTGACTGGACTCGGCGAGTGCACTAGAGTGACTCGGCGAGTCTAAGCGTTTTCACCAACTCTCTAGGATTCCCTTTTTGACACGGCGAGTACTCCCCTGACTCGACGACTTACACCTGGTATGAATCGCGGGGCCACCCCGACTCAACTCGCCGAGTCTCAAGAACAACTCGGCGAGTTCTAGTTCGACTCAGACCACCTGTCAACCCTCTCTAACTCCCCTTGACTAACTGAGTCAACCCATAACTCGGCAGGACCACTCACTGAGTGGTTGATGACAATCTTCATGCTACCCGCCGAGTCTGTTCTTCAGACTCGGTGAGTCCATGCCATGCATCAACTCAAACTTGCTTCTGAGGTCAGATCCGCTCCAACAACTCATAGATCTGGCCCTCCTAAGCTTATTCATCACGTAAAGTCCATGTCTTGGTGCTTATAACACACCCCATGACTCATAAATGGTGTTTTGACCTCAAGCACAAAGACCCCAATCCAAAACCCCCATGGATTCATAAAAAGCTGGGACAAAGGGACACTCTGGACCTCCAAGGGTCCAGATCCAGAACCTAACTCACTTAAGGGACCAAGGAAGCACTAGATCTAGCCACAAAAAGGCTCAATAAGCCCTAAATCAATATAAACATCAACATAACAGAGAATAGCTTGAAGGTAGTACCTCAAATGTGATGCTCTGGACCTCAAATCTTCAGGAAGTGGCTCCCCTTGATTCCCCTTAGCTATTGCTTCTTTTCCCTTGCAATACAACACCTCCAAGGTCAATAATGGCTCCTTGCTTTGCTCCAAACGCTCAAACTCGCTAGGGTTTCACTCAGGGGTCTGGTGAGCACAAATGATGGCCTTAAGGCCCTTTAAATAGGTCCCAAACCCGAGAAATTAGGGTTTCATTAAACAGCGCGGACTCGCCGAGTCCATACCCTGGACTCGCCGAGTCCAGGCGTGAACCCGCGTCCAGAACCGCGATCCTACTCGGCGAGTCTGAGCTCCAACTCGCCGAGTCCCCTCTCAAAACACCAAAAACATAAGCATAAAAGATACCTGGAAATCTGTAACAACCCGTCATTTCAGGTCCTTGAAATTCGAGTCTTGAAACCTCTTTGAAAAAGTAATTAGAATATCATCGAAAAATGAAGTATTCAAAGGCTCTGTTTGAAGTACGCTATGTAATAGATATCGTCTTAAGGTTTCCAAGCATATAAAGAACACTAAAATTTGAGTTATAACGAAGAAGTTATGACCGTTCTAAGTTTTCCGACAAAAACCGGCAATACGAAGTTACGTAAAAACTCGAATCGGAGATCGAGCGACTTTTGGCCAGAATAACCTAAACGAGAATCGAAGGTCTCGACAATGGTATTTCAGTGGTAAAAAGTCTGGCAAAAACCGACGTCAGATAAAGAAGTTATGAATTTTTAAAGAAATTCCTTAATCACGTCATTTTAATAAATAAATAATAAAAATAATTTCATAATTTGCCAACGGAATCTAAACGAAAGTTGTAGATCTTAGTCTCACCTACACGTGGATATAAAGACCATCAAAAACGGAGTTCGTATGAAGAAGATATGATTTTTTGAAGTTTATTAAATTTATTATATATACATTTAATTCAAAAATGCTAGTAATATCCGAAGAGGAGTCAGCGTCCTCATCCGAGGTACGCGCCGCGTAACCCAGTACGCCTCGCGTACCCAAGGGCCTTGGTCTCGGTCCGCCCACGTCGCCCTATACGAGCTACCCACCTTTCTGTACCATCCGAAGCCGAGGCAGTCGAGGACTCGATCACGGGTGACGCACGAGTACGCGCTGCGTACGAGCGTACGCCCCGCGTACCGAGGCCTCTCAGCCCTTATAAAAGGGATGCGAGGGTCTCTGGAATAATTGCTCATTTCTTCTCGTTTCTCTTGCATTTTTCCTCGTTTTCCGTGCCCGTTCAAACCCGAAGCCCTGGTCATTTTGCTCAAGTCCCGAAGGTCGATTTTACTCCCGAGATTCCCGAGAATCCCGAGAAAAATCCGTTTCCCGAGACGAAACTCTGCCCGGTTTTCCATCTCGCTATCTTCAAACTTCCAAGTGAGTTCATACCCCTTCAAAACACACTTTAAATATATTTTAAATGCTTTTATACTCTTTTAGGGGGGAATACAAGTAAACATACAGTTATTATCGTGTATTTCATAATATTTCACTTACTCATTTTTATCAAATGAATCACTTGTGATTTAGTACTGCTATGTGAAAACTCTTGTCATACTTTACATGCATTAGATTTATACAAAGTATTTAGTAATTCCAAAGTATCCTTCATTACTAAACCGTTTTATACATTCTAAAAACTTATGATTTATGTTGTGTCAAACATTGTGAAAAAGGATAAACTTTGCACACAAAACTATTACTTTAATACAGACTTAGTTGAGAATCCATGAGATACGTACATCTTCAACTACTGCCTTTTTATTAGAAGGTATCGCTACAAGTCCTGTCTATAACCAGAGTTTCCCGTTCGGAGAACGTGTCAAATGTGTATAGATCTATACGGGGAAGTCATGATCCCGCGCCCTGACTGTTAAGCTGCAGTCCTTCCTTTGGTGTGACAGTTTGTCATAACGCTACGACGCCTGAAGAACGTTGCAACAGGCATATTATGTTTAGTATGGTTATAAAACTCATCGGATATACAATTATTATAGTGTTATGTTTTTATGAACGAGTAGCTATTAAATCTATTCTTCATCTAACAAGTGAAATCTTCGTATAGCTTTATTATATAAAACTATGCCACAACTTTTAAGAACGTCAGTTGCTTGCGATTTTCGGTTTTAGAGACTGCCAGTTATGTTAGGAAAATAAGGGTTTTTCCTGTACACAAAACAAACAACTAATAGGAAAATAAGGGATTTTCCTGGTGAAATTACTTACAACTTATAACACGAACATTCATATGCATTTCATACTTTTATAAGAAAATAAGGGTTTTTCTAGGAAAACACAGCAAGTCTTATCTCAACTATTAGGGAAAATATGGGATTTTCTAGATCTAATACATTCATTTTCAACACAACAAATCATAACTCTTTACATTTGAAACACTGCGTTTTCTGGAAAACATACACGAACTTTCGAATGGCGTACATTTTCTCAAAACACTACTCATGAACTTACCAACTTAATTGTTGACACTTTTTCTTTGAAATAACTTGTATTCTCAGGGAACTGCAAAGCAGATTTGGAAATCAACTTTTGGAGGTTAACGTGCTGACGTTAATTACTTCTTTTGAAAGATGTTTATGTATTTAACTTTTGAACATGTAACGAATACAACTATGTAAACATTTTGGAAACTTTAATATATATGGTGGTGTGTACTTTCCTTTCTATGAACTGTTATGATACTGAATATGACGTCCTCCGCCCCTGAACGTTTCCGCCGTTCTGGTTTGGGGGTGTGACAGATTGGTATCAGAGCATTGTTTATAGTGAATTAAGTATATCAAAACCATTTTGGTATACAACTATAAACACAACTGGGCAAAAACACTCTGAGTAAGAGTCATACTTTTAAAATTAAATTTATTTAGTTTTTGTAAAGTAGGCATGCATTCATTTCATACTAATAACATGGTCAGTATCATAATTAAAACAATATAGAAGTATTATAAATAAGTTGTGCAGTGCAAGTATGCCTTGGGACATGTAATCGGAACTGGGAAGAATATAGCCTGATCAACTATATTTGTCCAAGAGCCGACTAACGTATGCCAAGGAGTGTTTGCAATGGACAACAAATTTAAAACTTACCGAAAGCATATCGTTAAAGAATACTAAGGGAGTATTCGAGTTCCTTCAACCCTTAAACTTAAAGAGTAAATTCCATGTGCTTTAGCTTATAGTTAATCCTTAACCCTATTCTCGTATAGACTCAAATGGCTGGATTCCATCACCCCGGTGACCCCTACTACTTCAACCAAAGTAACGGAGAAGGGATAGAGAATGATCCTGAAGAAGGAATGCAAGAAGAATCAGACTCAGATCCAGAGAACAATAACCTACCCTTAACGGCTCCAATTCAAAATCCTAATCCTCGACTGGAATTTCATGGCTCGACGCCCCTTTGGGCAACTTACCTGGATAGGTGGAGCCGCAATCAGGATCAACCCCTTCCATTCAACAGAGACCGAAGCTTCTACAACCTAAGCGAGGGAGGCTCAGCAGACAGAGCCCTTCCTATATTGGTTCGTCGGATTTCTCGCATTGGTGAGCAAGGACGGTCGACCCTCCATCGAACTGAGGAAAATGATGCAAACACTGGAGTCAACACAGTTCGCATCTGACAGTTAGGATTAGCTCACGGGAGAATCGTAAATTGAAATGAAGCGTTACAGAGAGAGCTAACAGCAACTCAAACCGAAGTGATAGAACTTCGGGCACGCCAGGCAAGACATGAACTACGTATGCTCGAGATGGAGCGTCAGTTGGCAGAATCTAAGGCCCATGTAGCCAGCTCGCATAACAAATAATACTTGTCTGAACTCCCAAAATTTTTTCATGGCATATGACCTCGGATAAAGTCCTTACTTTTCTAAACCTTGTAACCGGAGACTTTTAGATAGGTCAAGATATTCCTAACTACAAAATGTAACGCACCATGTTTTATAATATATGATGTATTTCCTTTATTAAACCCTTTTCATACCCCTCCAATTCATGAGTTTATCTACTCTCCTTATGAGTCGAACTCAAAACCCTATTCAGGGGTAAACCAAACTTCTGATATAACAAATCACTAATGCGCGACTTTCGAATCATTAAAACTTATAGTTTTTCATGTTATTTCCTTATCAGAACAATGTCTCCTCGTAGATCAGCACGTAGAAACGCAACCCCACCACCACCGCTCAATATGACCCCAACATAGTGCAATCTGCTATCGCTGCGGCAGTAACAGCTGCACTGTCTCAAGCAAACTTTAGCGGCACAGCAAGGGCCGAAAATAATCAACTTACCAACGCAACCCCATTCCTACAATTGGACACCGCCACTCTGCAAGCTACAGTTATAGCCACAGTGACAGCCATTATAGCGTACAATAACTCTGTCAACTCAAGCAGGGAAGGAAACGGTATCAAAAATCCTAATCAGAGAAACAATCGAAGCCACCTACCAGTAGCTACCTACAAGAATACCGCAAGGTGCGAACACAAGAACATGAAACGAAAATCCTGGAGCAAGAGGGGAGGCAAATCAACTCAAAGAAACGCCAAAAAGCAATCAAAAAACCATACCCCTACACCCAAAAAGTCGTACAACGGCAACCGGCCTAAGTGCAACCGATGCAACTTTCATCATCAAGGACCCTTCCGTGAATTACATTGCGTTAGTTGTAGTAGAAAGGGACACACCGTCCGCTACTGCAGAGAACTAGCCCAACCAACTGCTCTAGCCACAAATGTAGGAGTAGACCGCGCTTGTTATGAGTGCGGAGTAACGGGACACTTCCGAAGGGACTGCCTGGAGTCAAGCTTCATGAATGCTGGTGGAGGAGGCTAAGTATTCGCAATGGGCCAAGAGGAGGCTATTGCAGACCCCACAGTTATTCTGGGTACATTTCTCCTTGATGATTTATTTGCATACATTCCATTTGATAGTAGGGACGCAAGGAGTTCCGTGAGTCACAAGTTTAAAAATCTACTCGAACAAACACCCTAATCATTAAACAAAACTTTCATAGTAGTAATAATAGAGATAGACTAAAAAGCAATGAAAACACATACGTAGAATGCCCTATCCCACTAACTAACGTCTTACAATGAGAAGTACCGACATTGGCATTCGACGTGGATTGGTGTGGCCCACCCATACCAGTTCCATGTGTTATAAAGGACCCTTTCACTTTAGCCATCGACTAACGAAACTCGATCGATTTATAATGACAAACCCCACACAAACACCAACTGGTTTCTAGTTTCAAAACCCCGAAGTACTCATATGAGGAATCTTTACAACCTTCCCGTAGTATCCCCCAACAAATCATTTAGAAATACCACGCATGCAACAAGTAAAATCCAAGCCCATAAACTAGTAGTAAACTCAACCATGAACTTCAAAACGTAGCTACCCTAATGCATCGAGTGAATATGCTAACATTTAGAAGAACATAAGTAATTAAACCTAAAACCACACAATCCCGATCAGTCGAAGTGATAGGCGGAGTAATGAAGGTCCGCTGAAACACGCACAATAGGATCTAGATTCATAAAGGAACAAGTGGCAACTCCTGCAGAACGCCTTAAGAAGCAATTTCCAAGGTGGGGTATTGAGGAAGGCACTCGTGTCCACTTAACACTGGCTAAACACCTCACCCCCGCCACTAAGGTTAGCACTAGCCAGTCATGCCGCCAAGGCGAGGAGATAAGGGCACCTCAAGAAGGATTGCCCTATCACAAAGAGTTCTGGCATAGACGGTAGGATTCTCAGGACCACAGTTGCAGGAGGACCTACTCCGAACCCATATTAATGTAATTTAGATGTTTCGTAGTAACAGACTTATAAACCATCCAAAACTAGTGCAACCAGAGCCTTATCTTTTGCGGAATCCCGGCAGTATAGGGATACTCATGCTGCGTATACTTTCCTTTGTAGTATACCCTATTTGCAGCAATAGTCTTGTAGTAGTCTAAAGTACTATAACTCTATTGATGGTTGCACGGTTGTGTTTTGTCGGTAAGTGTCTTATGTTCAAATCTAATGTCTTTAAGTTTCCTTATGATTCCGACATTATCATACGACTTGATTCAATTTGATTCTCACAAAAGCAGTTTCATACGTACACCTCTTTCTTCGAAATCGCCTTTCCAGCGAAGCCGTCATATCAGAACACCAATTACTCATGAATGGAGTACCTCATAATTCTTTCCCTCCCCGAAGAAATCCCTGAAGTGCCACTCGTACAGTACGTCAAGTTCAAATCCAAAGATCCATACGGTTGATCTGTTACTGATGAATGTATACGTAGGGGTGATATATAATCAAGGTTCTACAGGTTTAGAATTGACGATTCCACTTTAACTTCTTTTTCCTCAATGGGATGTGAGCTTAAAGAAGAATCAGTTATTCGACTACCTTTTCAATCTTAATTATATACAACTCGTATACACGAGATTTTGATCGTTGAACCATGTATGGATTTCTAATATGAACTTTAGGACGGAGACTGCCTAAGACTACGAGTGATCGTGCTGCCATACAAATAAACTTAGAAGCTCAACACATGCCCCTTTCTGTCGATTGGTACAAGATGTACTACTCTCACAGTCCACAAAAACATTCAACATGCGTTCGACCAAGAAGGGGTGTTATGGCAGTGAAGTCAAGCGAAGGAAGCAAAGTCGTATCCCAATAGTGAAAGGTTCGCTGGAATGCCAAGCGAGGAACCGAGTTCACTTAAGAACATGAGGAGCAAAAAAAACTTCTATCCATAGCATGAACTCTAATTTCGGGACGAAATTCCCTCTAACGAGGGGATGATGTAACAACCCATCATTTCAGGTCCTTGAAATTCGAGTCTTGAAACCTCTTTGAAAAAGTAATTAGAATATCATCGAAAAATGAAGTATTCAAAGGCTCTGTTTGAAGTACGCTATGTAATAGATATCGTCTTAAGGTTTCCAAGCATATAAAGAACACTAAAATCCGAGTTATAACGAAGAAGTTATGACCATTCTAAGTTTTCCGACAAAAACCGGCAATACGAATTTACGTAAAACCTCGAATCGGAGATCGAGCGACTTTTGGCCGGAATAACCTAAACGAGAATCGAAGGTCTCGACAATGGTATTTCAGTGGTAAAAAGTCTGGCAAAAACCGACGTCAGATAAAGAAGTTATGAATTTTTAAAGAAATTCCTTAATCACGTCATTTTAATAAATAAATAATAAAAATAATTTCATAATTTGCCAACGGAATCTAAACTAAAGTTGTAGATCTTAGTCTCACCTACGCGTGGATATAAAGACCATCGAAAACGGAGTTCGTATGAAGAAGATATGATTTTTTGAAGTTTATTAAACGGGTTTGACCGAATGAAAATTTCGGGTTGTCACAAAATTGTGGAATGAGCATCATTTGAAAAGGTTTTCAATTGATCTATTTCACAAAGTAAGGACCATAGGAAACATAGTGTGCATGGGACAACTATTGTTGTAATTTGAGTAATAAGTTGATTTTCTGAAACAGTAAACAATGAATAATAAGTAATCAATATGGTGTTTAAACAAAACTGTTTCATTGTCTCCCACAAGTTTGGGGCCATATAGGATTAAGTATTATTGTTGTGCTTCATTTTTCATGTTTTGACTTCCAGAATAACTGGGTTATTCGTGTTAGATTAATGTCTAAGTCCGTAACTATAACTAGTAAGACTTGACCCGACCCGGCATGGTCCATTTGGGTTGCATGGCATCGGGACAATTGGATAGACAAGATGAGGAAAAAGGATACTAGTGATTTATATTAATATATTATAAGTTCTAATATATTAATATATAATCATATTATTTAATTAGTATTGATCAAGAATTAATTTATAATTAATTAAGTGATCAAAATGAACTAATTAAATATGGACTCTAAGATATATTTGTGTGATGGGCCAAGTTCATTTAGGTTGGGCTAAGCTGTCATGGATAGTCCATGGAGTGTTTAACCCATGGATCATATGAAATGAAAGGTCATGGGTATTAGGGTTTAACACTAATCTCCACACTATATAAAGATGTCCTTGGTTGGTGAAATGGGCACTAGTATGTGTACACACAAGGGCAAGGCCGATTTCACTAGAGAGAAGCAAAGTATCCTTATTCTCAAGGTTATTCCGAGTGTTCATGGTGTTGTGTGAACCATTTGAGGTGTCACACTTGGGGCACTAGGCACTCAATCTTCATGAAGACAAGTTACATAAAAAAAAGGTATGTATTCTATCTATTTTATTACCCAATTATATGATATTTGTATGCTAGTATAGGGTAATATCTTGGAAACTTCATATTTGCATGTATAATAGAGAAAACATAGATCCAAGGTATTTAGGGTTGTATGTGCACCATAGGATGTTGTAGTATACTAAAACCTAATAGTGGTATCAGAGCCTAGGCTTGTTTTCTTGTTATACTTGCAAAATTCGCTAAAAAATCGAATTTTTATGCTGTCTGCTCAGCAGACTCGCCGAGTCCATGGAGGGACTCGACGAGTCCAAGAAAAAATGCATCCAACTCGCCGAGTTGGTTCGTGCACTCGATGTGTTGGACCCCCAGACAGCATATATTCGACTTTTTTGGCTGGAATTGGACTATGAACATTACCCTAAGATGTTTTTGGACTTATAAACTTGTTTTTGATGTGGTAATGTTCATGCTAATCCAATTTCAAGATAATTGTCAATAGATTCATGTTTTGTATTAGTTTAAAAAGTTTTGCTAATTACATGAAAAAGTTTGATGTGAATTATCTTTGTTCATATGAGTTGCTTAGATTAATAGATAAGTTAATTGATTATGTGATTTCAATCCATTTTAATCTAAGAGTTGATTCTAAAATGTGTTTTTGTAACTTGTCCTCAAGTTACATGAAATGTCACATTTAAGTTTCATAAAACTCATAAAAGTTGGCAATGGTTACAAAAATGAAGAGTCTTATCCTCAAGTTATGGAGGTTCAAGAGTCACTTCATTAAGTAATCAAATGTGTAACCTTAATTAATTCCATAAGTTACAAAATAAATAAAAGTTACATTCTTTTATTAGTTTAAAGTCTTCCATAACTTGTCCTCAACTTATGGAACTTGAAGAGTCTTTTAATTAAAACTACTTCAAACACATAAGTTATGGAATTAATTAGTTTTGAATAGTTTCAAAACTTGCCCTCAAGTTTTGGAATTTGAAAAGTTTTCACTTATGAATACTTTAATTCCAAGTTATCCCTTAGAATTTTAAAAGTTAAAATTCAACCCTTATACTTTATAATATTATAAGTTAATAATATATATATATATATATATATATATATATATATATATATATATATATGTATGTATGTATGTATGTATGTATGTATAAGAGTAAAGTCAGTCTTACCGTTAGTAGGCCTCATTCACGAAGTCGGTCTATAAGGGGGGTATAAGGTTACTGCCTATAAAATGGGAGTTTAATGGGTGTCCACTCTCACCCACCGCTTCCTTGACCGGTCGAGGGTCGTTAGCCGAACGGGTAGGACAAGGACTAGAATTCTCCCTTCATTAAAAGTATTAATGATAAATACTAAGTAACTAAACCTCTTATAAATACCCAATCTTAGTTACTTAGGAAAATGTGAATAAGGTGCTAATCCATGAAATTACACTTTGTACTTTGTTTAAGTCGGTTAGTGGAGCGTGTGTGGTTAACCGGCACACTAACTCGTATTTAATAAGGTAGGCAAAGGGTAACTTAATATTTATCATAGTATCGGTGGAGCGTGTGTGGTTATCCGGGACATCGATTAAGGGGTAAATATTAAGGGTACCAAGTATATTTGCATGGTTATTCACACCTTGTTTTGTGATCCTCGGCATCCAAGTCACAAAACCTGAAGGGCACACTCGAGATTGAAACATGTCATTGAACAGTTCAATGAATCTCAAAAGATCTAGGAGTTTCAAAAACCAATTAAAACCTAATAATACATTTTGTTTATCTTGGTGGAAATTGGGGAATCGTCATTCACCTACCTTCAAATATTTTATAGCTTGGATTACGGCATCCCTCTTCCAAGTTATAAATGTATTGTGTTGGTTCCTAGCCTTAATATTTCATATTGGGTGTTATATTTGGGACTTTAAATCAACTATCTTGAATATCTCCCAAAAAGATGTCTGGCTTAGACATTTATGATCTTCCCAAATCTCTTGAAACAAGCTTTCCTAAATGAAGATGATGTCCCATGGAAATCATACTTCTTTCACCTCCTCCAATTATTCTCCCTAACCCACAAGTTCTTTAAAAGTTTAAAGTCACTCAAGCCCTATTGGCAAGCTAAGGTCTAGGTGTGATCACATCTTGGAGATGTAGTCACATATTGACAAGCCGGGAGAGTTGGGTGTCAAAGTCTTGAGAAAGTTGGTGGCTCAACTACTTTCTAAGTCACATAGTGAGTTCTTTTGGGACTCCTATGAAACAGACTATGACAAGACCCTTAATGATCTTATCTATTTGCTAAGATCAACTTCCTAAAACTTTATGGACATTGACAATGATGACATTGGATATCCAGTAAAGCTCTCTCTCCTGAATGGAAAGGGATCGGCCATAGTCAACTCGGTTGACCAAATGGTAAAGAGAAAAGCTAAGTCTGAGACAGTCCCATTATCAAGGGTCCATTGCCAAAGGAAGGGGCATTAGTTGTGAAGATGCCAATTTTACCTAAGAATGTTAAAGTCTATAAGTGTGACTCTACTTCAGGTAAAATCCACTACCTAACTCTGCTAAGTTTCTATTCTGAGATTCTTGATACATGATGTGACTGGGTCACATGTTGATGTTTTAAGAATCAAAGAAAAAGTGAAGAATCTTAAAGAAAGAATATGTTGAATCTGATCGCGTAGATGGATTTCTATCGCATAGTTTGAAGATCAAATTCTTGAGCTACTTCTTAGGAGTTATGATATATTGCTTAGGAATAGATAACAACAAAGTTTTCATGTGCTTTTGCACTGTAAGGATAGTGTTTCCACAAAGTTTTTAAAATAAAAGGAAAAATTTTGATTTTATTTATTTTAAAAATATTCTTACAATGGCATTTGTGAAAAATTTTGTTGCTTATAAGATTCCATTAAGAGCAAGAGTGGAAATATGAATTTGATTCTTTCATTTGTGGTAGTGTCTAAATTTAACAAATAAGGAAAGATTCTCATCACCCAAGTTTTAGTTGGATAGAAACTTGGAATCATGCAACTTGTATAACATGATGAATGAGAACTTTCAGCATTGGAAAAATTAAGACTAATTACTTGTTCACATGTATGTGTGAGTCAAGTAAAGGACTAAGGGATCGAGTACACATACTTGTGCACTGGTTAAGTCCACCACAAAAGATTGATTAAAACTATTCGTCATGATTTACTAAAGTTTAGTAAATATGGTTACACTTACAAGTGTAAGTGTAATTTTGATAAATGAGAAAAATTTTGATGTATGGCAGAGCGAGTAAGAAGAATCAAATGATGGCAGAGAGATAAAAGTTTATCAAATATGAAAAGATGGGAGAGTACTTTAGTATCATGTTATATGATCATCTTAATGATTAAGAGACCTTATCACAATTCATCCTCTAAGTACATTCTGATAGCTAAGAAGAAGAGCTATGAATTGTTGAAGTGGTCAAATCAAGAAGATGAGTCATATTTCATTCCAAAAACAACTCCTAGAGTTATACTCCAAGACTGTAACTTGAGAGACATGTCTTAAAGAAGGTTTAAAACACTTTTCAAATGTAAGAGTAAAAGTTTTCTACTCTTCTACATTTGAAATTGGTAAGTTGTGATGTTTTGGATAAAACAAAGGCTAACTAAGGCCAATTGTGTGAAGTGTTTGTCTTGATTAGAATCCACACTATCTCTTGAATATCTGACAAAAAATTCTTATATGTCAAGAGGACAGTGGGAGTCTTAAAGGTCTTGAAAGTCTCAAGAACTAATCAAGAATAAAACCTGAAGTTCTTTACTAGCACACGACTTGAGGTTTATAACCTATCGTGTTGACATATTCTGTGCCCATTAAAGTTGACTTTGCATATGAGTTCTTAGAGTTCTCAATTGGTTGCACAACAACTTGGAAGCAATGGCAGGCCCTTGAGCTGCCAGATGGCAAGAAATTAAGATTGAGTTCAGTCCATATGAGTTTCAATTTGTCATTATCCTTGTCTTGTGACTATGGTTTTGACAAGTCACATGGATAAGAACACATACACTATTAAATCTAAGTGTCATAAGGTTTCTCTCCAATTCATGAAAATGATGGTGAGGAAACACGTTCACTAAGTAGATTTTAGCTAGATAGCAATTGTGATATTTGCATTCTCAAAGTTGTTAGTGGAGCATGTGTGGTTAACCGGCACACTAACATGGACTTGCGAGAAGTGGCAAAGGTCTAAACAATCAAGAATATGATTACGGCATCCCTTTTCATAGTTCTTAAAATTTTTTAGACACACATGTGAGGTCTAAGATAAGGTGTATGATATTGATAAATTTTTATCAAAGCAATCTAGTATCAGAAATCTGAACTTTGGTTAGAAAGTCAATAAAGTATTGTTTTTCCTAGAAGTTCAGCTGATTTCTGAGTGCATGTCAAAGCTAGTGGGAGTATAAGTGTTATGCTAATAATCAAATTATGATAAAGGTTGCAAGTTAGCAATGTTAATTATAGAAAACAAAAAGGTGTCAATTGGGAAAAAGTTGTTTTGTTATAATTAAGGGAGAGGAAATTATACTTCATCTCAAATCTAAAAGGTTAGATTGAGGTTTTAATCGTATTTAGTCGAGGATATATATATAAGAATTTCATGTTGGAATGGATCAACATAAGGAAATTCTATATATGGGTCCATTATTTGCATTCTAAAATTCGATTATGATTACGGCATCCCTTTTCATAATCTGAATTATGAGAACTTGGCAAATAGAAATGGAAATATTATAGCAAAAGACTGGTTTAGTCTTTATGTGAGACATCATGAATCGTGTCTCATATGCTTTGGATATAGGATCGATTACATGTGCTATATTCATCCTTTCTAAATTTTCTAAATGCCCGGGGCATTAATTAGGGAACAGTGCATATAAGTTTAAAATCTAAACAGATTTCGATAAATGATAGGAATTTGGAATCCTTACATTTAAGACAAAGATTTGGGAGTTACCTCTTCCCAAAGTGTGTCAATATGGTCCATCCATTTTTATAGCACATGTAATCGATCCTATACCCGAAGCATATTGGACCTGATTCATAAAGACATGATACTTGACCAGTCTTTTGCTATAATATTTCTATTTTCCATGTTCTCACAATTCGAACTACGAAGAAGGATGTCGTAATTATAATCGAATTTGAGAACACAATAATCATTTCCATATAGAATTTCTTTATGTTGAACCATTCCAACAAATTCATATATATCCTTGACTAAATTTGATTAAAAAAATATCAATCTAAGCTTTTAGATTTGAAATGAAGTATAATTTCCTCTCCCTTAATTATAGCAAAACAACTTTTCAAACCCTGCAACTTTGCAATTTGAAACCTTTTGTTTTTCTATAATTAACATTGCTAACTTGCAACACTTTCCATAATAATTATGCTCCCATTAGCATAATAATTATTATCTTGCTAGCATAACACTTATGCTCCTACTAGCTTTGACATGTATTCAGAAATCAGCTGGAGTTCTAGAAATCAATACTTATTGACTTCCTTTCCAAAGTTCAGATTTCTGATACGAGATGCTTCGATAAGACTTTATCTAGGCTTCTTAAACTCATACACCTTTCCTTAGATAGCTCGTATGTGTGTCTAAACAATTTTAGAACATACACCAATAAGTCTCAAATGTTTAGGCCTTTGCCATTTCTCATAATTCGAACTATAAAGAGGGATATCATAATCATAATCGAATTTGAGAATGCAAATAACACAATTGCTATCTCCTTAAAATCTACATAGTGAAAGCGTTCCCTTACAATCATTTTCATGAATTGGAGAGAAACCTTATGACACTTAGATTTTATGGTATATGTGATCCTATCTGTAACATCCCCCTCTGGCACGTATCACAATCCTAGTACTACTCCCGTCCGAGCACGCTTAACTGCAGAGTTCTTATGGGATCTCCTGCCCTCACGGCTTTAAAACGCGTTGTGATAGGGAAGGTATCCACACCCTTTATAAGGAATGTTTAGTTCTCCTTCCCAACCGATGTGGGATCAGATCTAACCCACTTTCACCCCCCATTATAGGGTTTGATGTCCCCGTCGAACACATCGACCCGTGCCCTGGCTCTGATACTATTTGTAACATCCCCCTCTAGCACGTATCACAATATTGTCCGCTTTGGGCCACTCGGCACGAGGACTTCCCAGAGGGTCACCCATCCTGGTACTACTCCTGCCCGACCACGCTTAACTGCAGAGTTCTTATGGGATCTGCAGTCCTCACGGCTTTAAAATGCGCTGTGTTAGGGAAGGTATCCACACCCCTTATAAGGAATGTTTAGTTCTCTTTCCCAACCGATGTGGGATCAGATGTGGGTTAGATCTGATCCCACATCGGTTGGGAAGGAGAACTGAACATTCGTTATAAGGGGTGTGGATACCTTCCCTATCACAACGCATTTTAAAGTCGTGAGGGCAGCAGATCCCATAAGAACTCTGCAGTTAAGCGTGCTCGGGCGGGAGTAGTACCAGGATGGGTGACCCCCTGGGAACTCCTCGTGTCGAGTGGCCCAAAGCGGACAATATTGTGATACGTGCCAGAGGGGGATGTTACAAATGGTATCAGAGCCAGGGCACGGGTCGATGTGTTCGACAGGGACGTCGAACCTTATAATGGGGGGTGAAAGTGGGTTAGATCTGATCCCATATCGGCCTGGAAGGAGAACTAAGCAATCCTTATAAGGGGTGTGGATACCTTCCCTATCACAATGCGTTTTAAAGCCGTGAGGGCTGCAGATCCCATAAGAACTCTGCAGTTAAGCGTGCTCGGGCGGGAGTAGTACCAGGATGGGTGACCCCCTGGGAAGTCCTCGTGCCGAGTGGCCCAAAGCGGACATTATTGTGATACGTGCCAGAGTGGGATGTTACACTATCCATGTGAATTTGTAATAACCATAATCACAAGACATGGTTAGTGACAAAGAATTCTTATCATGACAGACACTTCACATAATTGGTCTTAGTTGGTCTTTGTATTATCCAAAACATCACAACTTACCAATTTCAAATGTACAAGAGTAAGAAACATTTTACTCTACATTTGACAAGTGTTATAAACCTTTCTTAAGATTATGTCACTCAAGTTACAATCTTGGAGTATGACTCTAAGACTTGTTTTTGGAACAAAGTATGACTCATCTTCTAGATTTAACCATTTCAACAATTCACGATTCCTCTTCTTAGCCATACAAATGCACTAAGATTTCCTTAGAGAATCCATTGTGATATGGTTTCATTATCACTAAGATAGTCATAAAACACGATACTCAAGTACTCACCCATCTTTTCAGATTGGAGAAACTTTTATCTTTCTGCCTAATTTGATTCTTCTCATTCGTTCTGCCATACATTGAAACTTTTCCAATGTTCAGAATTGTACTTAAACTTGTAAGCATAACCATATTGTAACGCCCCATTCCTAAGAGTACTTAATTGTGAGTCCCCGGGATTTAAGAGGAAGGGTATTTTGGTCATCTTGTGGGAAAAGTGGAAAAAGAGGGCCAAATATGAAATTTGGGGACACGCCGAGTACGCCCAGCGTAAGCTGGGATTACGCCCAGTGTAATTGAGTAAGTGACGCGGGTGCAAGGTTGAGTACGCCCAGCATACTAGAGGTACACCCAGTGTACTCTCAGAATTCTAAAACCCTAAAATTAGGGTCAGCCACAATATAAGGAACATGTTGGTTCATACCCAAGCCTCCATAAGCTCTCTCTTAACCTCAGAAACCCTAGATAGCCGTTCCATCTCCATTTTTGGGTGTGTTTGGCCTTGGAAAGCTTATTTTGGCAAAGGAGAGGCTAGAAGAAGAAAGAGGAAGTTGTCAAAGAAGGAGTTTAGTGGCTAGAGCTTATAGATCTGGAAAGATATCATTCTTTGGAGCCTATCTGAGGTATAAAGCGTCTTACTTGTCATTTATATTGCATAGATCTAAGTGTTGTGAAGTTTTGACATCCTTCTTGTCCCAAAAGTCCTCATCTTGATGCATGTTTTGGGTTGGTCGAGATTATCTGTCCTTTCAGACCTTTGGAGAGGTCTTGAGTGAGAAAAACGAGGTCCCAAGGGCTGTAGTTGTTCCATGTGTGAGATATGAAGGTCTTAATGGATTAAGACCTTGGATTAAGAGCTTTATGGACGTCCCAAGTGATAAAGTTTGAGACTTTATGAATCTTAGACATATTTGGCCTAAGGATCTGAAGTTTGGGCTTAAGAGCTTAAACCATTAAGAAGTTATGAGTTCTTAATGAGCAGCGAAGTTACGCCCCGCGTAACTTAAGAGTACGCCCCATGTAGCGGGTCAGTGCCCCGATCCCCAGTTGCGAATCAGCGTGTACGCCCCGCGTACCAAGGAGGGTACGCCCAACGTACTCCCTCTGTTGGGTTTTTCATTTTGGGCCTTAGGGATTGGGCTGTTATTGGGCTGCTGGATTTTGGGCCGTGACTGGACATTACGGATAGAGTATTGTGGACCCATTAGTTGTTATGGACCATTGGTCTAGGCCCATTTGGTGAGGTGGGCCCAATTTAGTAAATTGGGCCAATAGTGGGCTTTGCTTTGGACTTTTGGACTTTGGGCCATTAGTGGGCTTGAGAGCTTATCCAGTGTTGGGCCGGAATGAGTTAAGGGTAAATTGGTCAATTTATCCTTGGAAGGGTATTGTGCTTAGCCTAATAATTATTTGTGTTATGTTGGCTAGTTCGGGATTTTCGGTGAGTCGATGATTCGAGAATCTGCTTCTTCAGTTCAGAGTTTCGGCAGTGGCAAGGTGAGTTATCCTCACTGTATCAATAGGGTCTAAGGCACCAAGGCCGGCCCTTTATCGAATTGAGATCCGGGTATTTGTTGTTATGTTATTGCTTTGATATGGATGCATCCTGGTGGTTAGGATGGTATGTGTTAGAGACTTGGTTAAGGTCGGTATCCTGTTATGTAGGATGATGCTATGCTAGTGACCGGTTAGGTCGGTATCCTGGTTAGGATGATGATATGTTATGTGATCTGCTAGATCGGCTTGTTGACTGTGAATTGTTATATGATTGTATTTTTATGTGCACATTGTTGTTGGACTGGGGTTGGGTTGAGGCGGGTCCTGCTTTGTGCTGTAGGCCAAGATACCCAGGGCGGACCGGTTGTCCCGAAGGCCCAGCGAGCGGTCCGGATATGCTGTAGGCCCCAAGAGGGCGGACCAGACGTGTCGAGGCTCGGAGAGTGGACCAGGCCGACTGAAGGCCCGGTGCGGGCGGACCAGTCATACTGTAGACTCAGAGAGTAGAACCAGGCAGATTGAAGGCCCGGTGCGGGCGGACAAGCCATACTATAGACTCAGAGAGTGGACCAGGTGGATTGAAGGCCCGGTGCGGGTGGACCAATCACACTGCAGACTCGATGTATATGGCTAGACTCGGAGGGTGGACCAGGTGGATTGTTGGTCGGTGCGGCGGACCAGTCACACAGTAGACCCGAGGTGCGTGGTTGTTCTGTGATCGGATATGATGTGGCATGTTATGCGTGTATGGTATATGTGGTTGGTATTGTGGGGATATCTCACTAAGCTTTCGGGCTTACAGTTGTGGTTTAATGTTTTTCAGGTTCTTCAGGAGACCGTGGCAAGGCAAAGGCGTGATCGTACCGCTCCTCATATTTATGTTGTAATGTGATTCTGGGAATACTCTAAATCATTTGTATTGAAAACCTTTTTGTAATAATTTAATGAAATCGGGTTGTTTTTGAAAAGTTTAAATTGGTTGGAATTTTTCGGTCGTTACAAGTTGGTATTAGAGCCTTGGTTTGAGGGAATTGGAGGAACACTCGTGTGACTCCAGTCTCAAATCGAGGAGGGTTTTCAAAAAAGAATTTAAAATGATTTTCAAAATGGGTAAAGGAGGATGCGGAGGTACGATCAGCCGAAGCCAGTAAGTAACCCCAAAATACCATACATGATATTTTTTTTTGAGCTTTGATAGAACAGCATGCTAGTGCTAGGCTAGGGATCTTCAGGATTTCATGATAATGTTGCCTGATTTATGATGCCTGTTAGCCTAGGGTTTCCTTGTGGGAGATTTCCAGTGCTCCTCTAGTAGTGAGGGTAGAGCGCTTGTTTGTATGTTTTCACTAGGGTGTTGTGGTAGTACTTCATACAAATATGGGTAGCTGCGGAAGGTAGTATGGGCCCGTACTACTGAAAGCACAGGACCTATACGCGTATCAGGGAAACCATGACATCTAGGGTTGGATTGAGAGTTGGTTCCCGGGATAGTGGGAAGAATCTGAGATTTTGTGGGGTTTTTCAGTATGGAGATTCCGAGGCATGCTGGGAGTGGATCCGGGTCAGGATCGGGAGCAGGAGAGGGAGTTCCGGGCGGGTCAGTACCGCCCGAGGTTATTGGTCAGATGAGCACGTGCGAGTTGGATGCGAGGATTCGTGAGATCCTGCATGATGAGGTTGCTGTGTTGTTCCGGGATGAGTTACCGGAACTGTTTGGGTCGATCAAGACCGCCATGGTTGAGTATTTTGATGAGCGTTATGCAACTCTCATAGAGACGGCTGCCGCGGCGGCTACAACGGCTGTAGCAGCGGTACGGGGAGGAGCTGGTCGAGGTTTTCAGTATCGGGACTTCGATAATACAAAGCCTCCTACCTTTGATGGGGTTCAGGACCCGATTGTTGCTATGAGATGGTTGTCGGACGTGGAGGGGTGTTTCTTCACGTGTTCATGCCCTGCTGATCAGAGGGTGAGGTGTGCTCTGAACCTATTGAGGCTCGGGGCGAAGGATTGGTGGAGATTGACCACGGGGTGATATTCGGATGCGCAGAGGGCTGCGGTTTCATGGGATCAGTTCAGAGAGATGTTCAACACTCGTTATGTTCCGCGGGTTGAGAGAGAGAGAGAAAGAGAGAGAGAGAGAGAGAGAGAGATTGGCTCCGGAGTTCCTGGAGCTAAAGCAGGGTTCGGAGTCGGTGATTGAGATCACCAGGATGTTCACTGAGAGGGCGATGTTTTGCCCTGAGTTCGCTTCAGAGCAGGCTCAGATGTCCCGATATCTGAGTATGCTCAAGAGAGATATCAGACAGTTTGTGTCTACGCAGAGGTGCGAGACTTTGTTGGAGTTGCAGGAGGCCGCCAGGCGGCGTGAGTTGGAGATTGAGTTGCAGTTGCGTGAGCTGAGGCAGGCTCCGGTGCAGTCGCAGCAGGCGCCGAAACGGTCCAAGACCGTTGATTCTAGGGTGGAAGATCAGAGCAGCCACGCTTGTGGGAAGTGTGGGAAGGGTCACACCGGAGTTTGTAGGTCCGGTGGTGCATGCCGCAAGTGCGGAAAGGAGGGACGCTATGCGAGGGATTGTTGGCAGTCAGCGCCGGTTTAGGATTTGAGGATTTGTTATCATTGTCATCAGGTTGGAAATTTGAGGGTCAACTGTCCACAACTTGCTGCAGGACCGGTGCAGGCTCCAGCACCGGCCACTTTGAGGATCACGGGTGGAGGTCAGGGTGGAGCGGAGCCCCCAAGGGCTTAGGGTCGTGCTTTTCAGCTTACAGCAGAGGAGGTCAGAGCAGTGCTGGATGCAGCTGCGGGTATGTTTCCTTCTTGATATCTTGTTATCTTGTGATTATTGTGGAGTATTGTTTATCTGCTAGTCTCATTGTGTGGTTTTTGGTGTGGTTTTCGTTGTTCTTTGAGGGTTATGGTATGGTTATGGGTTAGTGTTGGGGATTTCGTTGGTTATCATTCATGAGGGTTATTAGTGGAAATCTAGCGTTTGGTCTGAATGTCGGGTAGCATCTACAGTCTGAGGAGGGGTTAGCTGAAGATCGAGTTTCGTTCGAGCTCGGGATGATCAATGTTGATATGTGATTTTGTGAAGGTTGCTCGTGCTTGCAGGACGCAGTTCGCGTGTAAGTGTTTGTGTTGTGTAGGGTGTTGAGGGAGGTCGGTGATGGCGACCGGTGGTTGTTAGTCAGTGCTATAAGTGGGGGAGAATTGGAAAATTCTTCGGAAGATCGATGAGCATTGGAGGTTGTTTCGCTGCTTGGGATTCAACAGTGTTTCTGTCAGCCAAGAGGGTAGGCTAGTATGAGTAAGTAGCAAGCATGCGGGGCGGGATACAGACCTAGGGCATTTGATTATGGAGGGCCAGAGATCAGGCCGGGATTGAGTGAATATGATGGAGATAGAGTTCGGAACCCCTAGAGGGCTAGAACAGTATGCATGAGAGGATTTCCCGGAGAGATAACTCGGAAGGATGAAGGCTAGTTGAGCGGTCCGGGTAGACTGAAGGCCGGTAGGCGTACCAGTCAGGCCGAAGGCTCGGAGAACAGTCCAACCAGGCTGAAGGCCCTGGAGGGCAGTCCAGATTGAGATTGGCTGAAGGTTCTGAGAGTGGTCCAGATTGGCTGAAGGCCTGGTAAGGCGGTCCAGTCATGCTGAAGACTCTGCAGGTATTGTTAGATCGGTTCGAGGAAATGGATTGAGTATGTCGCAATGTGTTAGCATTAGAAGGTTTGGCCCCAGGTATTGATCTCGATTAGTGGAGATAGTGCATGGACTCGAGAGTCCTTACGAGTAGATTCAGAGCATGTGTGTTGCATGGATAGCGGTTATGCTATAAGGGAGTGGTGTAGCGTTGGGCGAGCATCGTGGCACTTGTCGCAATGTCAAGGCGGCCAAGTGGATTTCCTCGATAAGGAAAGAGAGAGGAATGTAGCTCCGAGAGGGAGTGTGAATTCACGGAAGTGAAAGCGGCAGTGTAGAGGTATGATTGGAGTGATCCAATTATGGTCATTGAGTAGCGTGATTGAGGCAGTGGTATGGAATCACATCCGGATGAGATGTCTGCTAAGGTTGTGGAAGGATTTCCGCGGGGGTAGAGCCAAGAGGCTCGGAAAGGATGCAGGGATGGAGTCTTGGATTCCCAGTTTAACTCTAATCAAGGAATTATGTATGTAGTGGTGATTCATCCTGGGGGATGATTGGAGGTGTCGTTAGTGTGGCGGGTTTTCTCATCCCAAGGGTGCTAGAGCTAGTTCAGCATGTGCATGTGATTGCAAGAGGAGAACTCATGGGAGTTGCTCTGAGGCTGAAGAATGTGTCATTCTGTCAGCATGAAATGGATAGATTTGTACTCGGATCGGGAACCCGATGGTTCAGAGTTATATCTAGCTCGTAAGAGTCAAGTGATTGTTGTGATCAGGATCGAGAAAAGTGTCATGGAGTGGTACTCGGTTGATAAGTGTGGTTATCAAAGGGTGAAGCTGGTGGCTGGCTTGAGGCGGTGGTCAGAACACCGCAAGAAAAGGGAAGGTTGAGTTTCAGACTTCGAAGGGTGTGTCTTAAGGAACCTGGTTTGGTTAATGCCAGGTGGTGCGTTGCAGGAGAAGTCCTAGAGTAGAGTTGCCGCAGGCTTAGAGGGCGAAGCCTAATTTAAGTGGGGGACAATTGTAACGCCCCGTTCCTAAGAGTACTTAATTGTGAGTCCCCGGGATTTAAGAGGAAGGGTATTTTGGTCATCTTATGGGAAAAGTGGAAAAAGAGGGCTAAATATGAAATTTGGGGACACGCCGAGTATGCCCAACGTAATTGAGTAAGTGACGCGGGTGCAAGGTTGAGTACGCCCAGTGTACTCTCAGAGTTCTAAAACCCTAAAATTAGGGTCAGCCACTATATAAGGAAAATGTTGGTTCATACCCTAGCCTCCATAAGCTCTCTCTTAACCTCAGAAACCCTAGATAGCTGTTCCACCTCCATTGTTGGGTGTGTTTGGCCTTGGAAAACTTATTTTGGCAAAGGAGAGGCTAGAAGAAGAAAGAGGAAGTTGTCAAAGAAGGATTTGAGTGGCTGGAGCTTATAGATCTGGAAAGATATCATTCTTTGGAGCCTATCTGAGGTATAAAGCTTCTTGCTTGTCATTTATATTGCATAGATCTAAGTGTTGTGAAGTTTTGACATCCTTCTTGTCCCAAAAGTCCTCATCTTGATGCATGTTTTGAGTTGGTCAAGATTATCTATCCTTTCAGACCTTTGGAGAGGTCTTGAGTGAGAAAAATGAGGTCCCAAGGGCTGTGGTTGTTCCATGTGTGAGATATGAAGGTCTTAATGGATTAAGAGCTTTATGGACGTCCCAAGTGATAAAGTTTGAGACTTTATGAATCTTAGGCATATTTGGCCTAAGGATCTAAAGTTTGGGCTTAAGAGCTTAAGCCATTAAGAAGTTATGAGGACTTAATGAGCAGCGAAGTTACGCCCCGCGTAGCGGGTCAGTGCCCCGATCCCCAGTTGCGAATCAGCGTGTACGCCCCGCGTACCAAGGAGGGTACGCCCAGCGTACTCCCTCTGTTGGGTTTTTCATTTTGGGCCTTAAGGATTGGGCTGTTATTGGGCTGCTGGATTTTGGGCCGTGACTGGACATTATGGATAGAGTATTGTGGACCCATTAGTTGTTATGGACCATGGGTCTAGGCCCATTTGGTGAGGTGGGCCCAATTTAGTAAATTGGGCCAATAGTGGGCTTTGCTTCGGACTTTTGGACTTTGGGCCATTAGTGGGCTTGAGAGCTTATCCAGTGTTGGGCCGGAATGAGTTAAGGGTAAATTGGTCAATTTATCCTTGGAATGGTATTGTGCTTAGCCTAATGATTATTTGTGCTATGTTGGCTAGTTCGTGATTTTTGTTGTTATGTTATTGCTTTGATATGTTTGCATCCTGGTAGTTAGGATGGTATGTGTTAGAGACCTGGTTAAGGTCGGTATCCTGTTATGTAGGATGATGTTTTGCTAGTGACCGGTTAGGTCGGTATCCTGGTTAGGATGATGATATGTTATATGATCTGCTAGATCGGCTTGTTGACTGTGAATTGCTATATGATTGTATGTTTATGTGCACATGGTTGTTGGACTGGGGTTGGGTTGAGGCGGGTCCTGCTTTGTGCTGTAGGCCAAGATACCCAGGGCGGACCGGTTGTCCCGAAGGCCCAGCGAGCGGTCCGGATATGCTGTAGGCCCCAAGAGGGCGGACCAGACATGTCGAGGTTCGGAGAGTGGACCAAGCCAACTGAAGGCCCGGTGCGGGCGGACCAGTCATACTATAGACTCAGAGAGTGGACCAGGCCGACTGAAGGCCCGGTGCGGGCGGACCAGTCATATTGTAGATCCAGAGAGTGGACCAGGTGGATTGAAGGCCCGGTGCGGGCGGAATAATCACACTGCAGACTCGATGTATATGGCTAGACTCGGAGGGTGGACTAGGTGGACTGTTGGCCGGTGCGGCGGACCAGTCACACAGTAGACCCGAGGTGCATGGCTGTTCTGTGATCGGATATGATGTGGTATATTATGCGTGTATGGTATATGTGGTTGGTATTTTGGGGATATCTCATTAAGCTTTCGGGCTTACAGTTGTGGTTTAATGTTTTTCAGGTTCTTCAGGAGACCGTGGCAAGGCAAAGGCGTGATCGTACCGCTCATCATGTTTATGTTGTGATGTGATTCTGGGAATACTCTAAATCATTTGTATTGAAAACCTTTTTGTAATAATTTAATGAAATCGGGTTGTTTTTTAAAAGTTTAAATTGGTTGGAATTTTTCGGTCGTTACACATATTTACTAAACTTTAGTAAATCATGACGAATAGTCTTATCGTCATGATTTACTAAAGCTCAATAGAGAACCATAATTATTGGTATTTCAAGAAACCAAATCTTTTTTTCAATTTTATAGAGCTTATTCTTTATCGAAAAAAAATCTAAAAATATCTAAATTCATATATTAACATTGTGAATGTGAAAAATATTTTTCGGATTCACGTTGTGAATTTTCAAAAATTCACATTGTGAATTTGACATAAAAAAATCGAATTTGATATCATTGGAAAAATGATAAAAACTTATGAATTTATGTATTTTTTGTTTTTTTTTGATAAAAAATAAGTTCTAAAAGTTGAAAAAAAGATTGGTTCCTTGGTTAATTATGGTTCTCTATTGAACATCACCTTATATATATATATATATATATATATATATATATATATATATATATATATATATATATATATATATTACGATGGATTTGAACCTGATTTTGGCGAATCCGATTAAGGATCTGATATCAATTCTGATTTTATCCCCTAAGATATGAATGCTAACCAAAGAGCCAATGGCTTAGCGGTATGGAGATCCTGAGGCATGCTGGGAGTGGATCCGGATCAAGATCGGGAGCTGGAGAGAGAGTTCCGGGTGGATCGGTGCCGTCCGAGGTTATCGGTCAGATGAGCACGAGCGAGTTGGATGCTAGGATTCGCGAGATCCTGCGTGTTGAGGTTGCTGCATTGTTCTGGGCTGAGTTGCCGGAGTTGTTTGGGTCGATCAAGACCGCCATGGTTGAGTATTTTGATGAGCGCTATGCGGCTCTCGCGGCGGCTACAACGGTTGTAGCAGCGGCAGGGGGAGGAGCTGGTAGGGATTTTCAGTATCGGGACTTCGATAATACGGAGCCTCCCACCTTTGATGGAGTTCAGGACTCGATTGTTGCTATGAGGTGGTTATTGGACGTGGAGGGGTGTTTCTTCACGTGTTCATGCCCTGCTGATCTGAGGGTGAGGTGTGCTCTGAACCTGTTGAGGCTCGGGGCGAAGGATTGGTGGAGATTGACCATGGGGTCATACTCGGATGCGCAGAGGGCTGCGGTTTCATGGGAACAGTTCAGAGAGATGTTCAGCGCTCGTTATGTTCCGCAAATGGAGAGGGAGAGATTGGCTCAGGAGTTCCTGGAGCTGAAACAGGATTCAGAGTCGGTGACTGAGATCACCAGGATGTTCGCTGAGAGGGCGATGTTTTGCCCTGAGTTCGCTTTGGAGCAGGCTCAGATGTCTCGATATCTGAGCATGCTCAAGAGGGACATCAGACATTTTGTGTCTGCGCAGAGGTGCGAGACCTTGTTGGAGTTGCAGGAGGCCGCCAGGCGGCGTGAGTTAGAAATTGAGTTGCAGTTGTGTGAGCTGAGGCAAGCTCCGGTTCAGTCGCAGCCGGCGACGAAACGGTCTAAGACCGTTGATTCCAGGATAGGAGATCAGTGCAGCCACGCTTGTGGAAAGTGTGGGAGGGGTCACGCCGGAGTTTGTCGGTCCGGTGGTGCATGCCGTAAGTGCAGAAGGGAGGTGCACTATGCGAGGGATTGCCGACAGTCAGTGCCGGTGCGGGATTTGAGGTTATGTTATCACTGTCGTCAGGTTGGACACTTGAGGATCAACTGTCCACAGTTTGCTGCAGGACCGGTGCAGGCTCCAGCACCGGCCATGTTGAGGATCGCGGATGGAGGTCTGAGTGGAGCGAAGCCCCAAGGGCTTAGGGTCGTGCTTTTCAGCTTGCAGTGGAGGAGGTTAGAGCAGTGCCGGATGCAGCTGCGGGTATGTTTCTTTCTTGTTGTCTTGTGATTATTGTGATGAATTATTGTGTGCTGGTATCTTTGTGTGGTTTCGATGCAGTATTCGTCGTTTTGCGGGTTGTGGTTTGTTAATGAGTTATTGTTTTGAGAAATTTCGTTGGTTATCTTCCATGAGAGTTATTAGTGGGAATCTGGCATGGGTTTGAAGGTCGGGTAGCATCGACTTTCCGAGGAAAGGTTAGATGCAGTTTGAGTTTTTTTTTGTCGAGCGGGATGATCAGTGAGGGAATGCGTTTTTGTGAAGGTTGCTAGTGCTAGTGGGAATCAGTTTGCGTGTAAGCGTTGGGTTTTGTGCAAGGTTATTTTGGGAGGTCGGTGATAGCGACCAGTGATTGATAGGCAGTGCCCTAAGTGGGGGAGAATTGGAAATTCTCCGGATGATCGATAGACTTGTGAGGTTGTTTAGCTGCTTGGGATTTCGGAGGTATTTCTTTCAGCCGAGAGCGGACTGGTATGGGTGAGTAGCAGACCTGGGGCATTTGAGTGTGGAGGGTCTGGGATCGGGCCGAGATTGAGTATGTATGTTAGAGATAGAGTTCGGAACCCTTAGAGGACGAGAACAATATGCATGGGAGGATTCCCAGAGGGATGGCTCAGAATGATGAGTGCTGCTTGAGCGGTCCGGAGAGACTGAAGGCCGGAAGGCGTATCAGTCAGGTCGAAGGCTTGGGAGGATGGTCCAGGCAGACTGAAGACCTAGTGAGGTGGACTAGTCATGCTGAAGACTCTGCAGGTATTATCGGATCGGTCCGAGGAAATGGGTTGGTTATGTTGTGATGTGTTAGCACTAGAAGGTCTGGCCCTGGGTATTGATCTTGATTAGTAGAGATGGTGCATGGACTCGAGAGTCCTTGCGAGCAGATTCAGGGCATATGTGTTGCGTGGATAGCGGTTATGCTATAAAGGGGTAGTTCAGCGTTAGGTGAGCACCGTGGCACTTGTCGTGGTGACAAGGCAGCCGAGTGGATCTCCTTGGTGAGGAAAGAGAGAGAGGAGTGTAGCTCCGAGAGGAAGAGTAAATTCACGGAAGTGAAAGCGGCAGCGTAGAGTTATGATCAGAGTGGTCCGACGGTGGTCATTGAGCTGCGTGATTGCGATGATGGTATGGAATGACATCATGATGGGATGTCTGCTGAGGACACGGGAGGGATTCCGCGGGGGTAGAGCCAAGAGTCTCAGGAGGGATACTGGGATGGAGTCTGGGACTCCCGGCTTGATTCTGATCAAGGAGTTGTGTATGTAGTGGTGATTCCTCCTGGGGGTGTTAGAGATGTCGTCAGTGTGGCGGGTTTTTCCCAACCCGAGAGTACTAGGGCTGGTTCAGCGTGTGCGTGTGATTACAAGAAGAGAACTCGTGGGAGTTGCTCTGTGACTGAAGAATGTGTCCTTCTGTCAGCTCGGAGTGGATATACTTGGATTCGGATCGGGAATCCGGTGGTTCATGGTTATTTCTAGCTCATATGGGTCGAGTAATTATTGTGATCTGGAGCAGTATTGCATCATGGGTAGTACCCGATTGTTGAGTGTGACTATCAGAGGGTAAAGTCGGTGACCGACTTGAGACGGTGGTCAGGACACCGCGAGAAAGGAGGAAGTGAGTTTCGGATTTCGAGGGTTGTACCTTGAGGGACATGGTTTGGTTAGTGCCAGGTAGTGCGTTGCATGGGAAGTTCTGATTTAGAGTTGCTGCAGGCTTCGAGGACGAAGCCTAATTTAAGTGGGGGAGAATTGTAACACCCCGTTCTTCGAGTGTTCAATTATAAGTCCCTGAAGTTTAAGAGAAAGGTAATTCTAGTCCTTTTCGAGAAAGGAGTTTCATCCGAGAAGGTTTCGGGCGAGTGTATGTGTTAGAAGTATTGGGGCTTCTCGTCACCCTCGTTTGAATGTAAAATTATTTGCGAGTGGGTTTAGACTAGAGGAGTTGCGGTGCCTCGAAGTTGATCATTGCTTATAGTTCTTTGTGGTATAAGAAGGAAATGGTTCCATGCATGCATGTGTAAGTATTTTGAAAGGTGGCTGGGTACGCCCAGCGTAAGCTGGACATACGCCCAGCGTAATGACTTGATTAAATGCGGGTAGTCGAGTGAGATGGTTCACCCCTCAGCCTCCTTACACTCATCTTCAACCTCAGAGAAACCCTAATCTCGTATTCCCTCCATATTTGAGTGTATTTGACCTTGAGAAGCTTGTATTGGCAAAAGAAGGGCTTGAAGGAGAAAAGGGAAGTTGTCAAAGAAGAAGAAGAACGTGTGGAACTTGTGGATCTGAAGAAATACCACCCTTTGGAGCTGGTTTAAGGTATAAAGCTTCTTGCTTGACCCTCATATTGCATAGATCTATGTATTTTGAAGCTTTGTTATCATTCTTGTCCCAAAAGTCTTCATCTTGTTGCATAGTCCGATTTGGTCAAGTGTATCTGTCCTTTCAGACCTTTGGAGAGGTCTTGAGTGATAAAAATGAGGTCCCAAGGGCTGTAGTTATTCCATGTATGAGTTATGTGGGTCTTAATGGATTAAGACCTTGGATTAAGAGCTTAAGGACGTCCCCAGTGATAAAGCCTGAGACTTTATGATTTCTAATCATATTTGGCACATGGATCTGTAGTTTGGGCTTAAGAGCTTAAGCCATTAAGCTGTAAGAAGGACTTAATAGTTTTGGCAGTTACGCCCCGCGTAACTGTGTAGTACGCCCCGCGTAACCCGATTGTCCTTTGCGAGTCAATGCAGTACGCCCTGCGTACCAAGGAGAGTACGCCCCGCGTACTCCTCGTGTGGACTACCTTTTGGGCCTTTGTGTTGGGCCATTTATGGGTCGTTGGTGTTTGGGCCATGTCTGGAAATTATGAATAGAGTATTTTGGGTCCAATTAATATTATGAATATTGGATCTAGGCTCATTTGGTGAGGTGGGCCCAATTTGATAAATTGGGCCAATGTTGGACTTTGTGTGAGATTGGGACTTTTGGTCTTGGCCCGATAAGTGGAAGTATGTTGACCTAATGGTTATGCTTGTTATGTTGGTTAGTATGGGATTTGCGGTGAGTTGGTGGTTCGAGAGTCTGCTTCTTCGGTTCAGAGTGTCGACAATCGCGAGGTGAGTTATCCTCACTATATCAATAGGGTTTAAGGCACCAAGGCCGACCCTTTATCGGATGGAAATCCGGGTAGTTGTCTGTTGTTATGATATTGCGGGATATGGGCCGGAAGGCATTACGTTATGGGCCGGAAGGCATTATATGTTGTGGGCCGGAAGGCATTACATGTTGTGGGCCGGAAGGCATTGCGATGTGGACCGGAAGGTCACGGCCTGGAAAGACGTATGTGCGTAATTAGTATGTTGGCTGAGTCGTAGGGTGATGTTACGCTAGTAATCGGCTAGGCTGGTATCTTGGTTAGGGTAATGATATGTTATGTGATCTGTTGATCGGTTTGCCGACTGTGAACTGTTATATGATTATATGTTATGTGCACGGTTGCTTGGTCTGGAGTGTGACCCGATATGCATGGTTGTTCTATGTTCTGTTATGTTATGTACGCTTTTTATGTTGTGGGACGGAAGACAATATGTTATGGGCCGGAAGGCAATATGTTATGGGCCGGAAGGCAATATGTTTTGGACCGGAAGGTCGTGGCCTGGAAGGGCGTATATGTGGTTGGTATTTTGGGGGTATCTCACTAAGCTTTCTGGCTTACAGTTGTGGTTTTATGTTTTTAGGTTCTCAGGAGGCTGTGGCAAGGCAAAGGCTTAATCGTACCGTTCTTCGCGTTAGTGTTTTATGAAATGGACCTGAGAAATACTCTGTTAAATAATGTATTGAAAACCTTTTTGTAACAACGTTATTAAAATGGGTTGTTTTGTAAAGTTTAAATCATGTTGAAATTTTTGATCGTTATAAAAGATATGAATGCTATGAATGCAGTTACACTCCGGTGGATTGCATTAATCCGATATAGTTGGTCAAAACCCGGTTTCGACCTAATCCAAATTTCAAATCGGATCGATCGGATCCTAAGGGGACAAATATGTAAAATCAAAAATACATTTAGTAATCGCCGGCCATGGTAAAAATTAATTCTGCGATTATATCGGCGAATCACCTCATTTGCATTTCGGCCTCCTTCGCCGCTCTCTCTCTCTCTCTCTCTCTCTCTCTCTCTCTCTCTCTCTCTCTCTCTCTCTCTCTCTCTCTCGTGGCTGCTCCGCCGCCGCAGCCACCACCACGTGTCCATTTAAACCTAATCATCCCCATCTTTTGATCCAAATCAGTTGACCTCTTTCTAATTTGTTTGATTTTATTTTAAATTTGTTTGTGGGATGACGGATTACCGTCTTCCGACGGCGATGAATTTATGGAACGCAGATGATAACGCCATGATGGATGCGTTCATCAGCTCTGATATGTCTTCCTTTTGGGGTAATCCTACTAGTACGGCAGCGCCGTCTGCGGTTCCTCCGGCATCGTCCTCTGCGTCCACTTCTACAAATGATCTTCATAAGCTTGCCGGCGAGTCACAGCCTTTTAATCAGGATTCTTTACAGCAACGTCTTCAGGGGTTGATTGATAACGCTCGTGATTCGTGGACTTATGGGATCTTCTGGCAATCGTCCGCCGTGGATTACACGAGCCCCTCGTTTTTAGGGTGGGGCGACGGGTATTACAAGGGGGAGATCAACAAGCAAAAAACGACGACGTCGGTTAGTTCTTTGGCGGAGCAGGAGCACCGGAAGAAGGTGCTCCGGGAGCTGAATTCATTGATATCTGGCACACAGATGCCGGAGAACGAAGCCGTGGATGAGGAAGTTACTGATACGGAGTGGTTTTTTCTCATCTCGATGACGCAGTCGTTCGTCAACGGTAGTGGATTGCCCGGTCAGGCGATGTTCAGTAATCAACCTGTTTGGATTGCCGGCCGGGAGCGGTTATTGGCGTCGCAGTGCGAGCGTGCACGGCAAGGTGAGGGTTTCGGATTGCAGACGATCGTCTGTATTCCGTCTACAAACGGAGTTCTTGAATTAGGTTCAACGGAGTTGATTTTTCAAAGTTCAGATCTCATGAATGAGGCCAGAGTACTATTTAATTTCAGTTATAGCCCTCCAGATTTGACGCCAATGAACCCGAATCAGACACCCGGAGGTGATACTACTGATCCATCGTCGTTGTGGCTAACCGATCCAGTATCTTCTTCTGCCGCCGCCACCACCACCACCACCACCACCACCGTAGAAATGAAAGATTCTGTTGATGTCACCGCAGTAGCCCCTCCGACGACTGTAATCCCATCAAATAACTCAGTCTCAAAGCAAATCTCCATCGACAACCCTAGCTGCAGCTCGTTAACTGAAAACCCTAGCTCTGTGATTCACAATTCCAATCGTGAATCCATCCAAAATCAAGGATTGTTCGGGAGCAGAGAATTAAATTTCTCAGAATTCGGATCTTACGACGGAAGCAGAAACGGGAATACTTCTCATTCTTGTAAGCCTGAATCTGTCGAACTCCTGAATTTTGGTGAAAGCAAGAAGACGTTCGCCGGAGGAGAAGATAACAGCAACAAAAAGAAGAAACCCCACGATGGGATGCTCTCGTTCACCTCCGGCACGGTTATTCCACCATCGGAGACTGTAAAATCCGGTGGAGCAGAGCTAGATCCATCAATCGGAAGAGAGGCGGAGAGCCGACTAGTGGTGGAGCCGGAGAAACGACCAAAAAAACGCGGTAGAAAACCGGCAAACGGCCGGGAAGAGCCATTGAATCACGTGGAAGCCGAAAGACAAAGAAGAGAAAAGCTAAACCAAAAATTCTACGCCCTTCGAGCCGTCGTCCCCAACGTTTCTAAAATGGACAAAGCGTCTCTCCTCGGCGACGCCATTTCTTACATCAACGACCTCAAATCAAAGCTTCAAAACACAGAAACCGGTAAAGAAGAACTCAAAACCCAGCTTGACGCCATGAAAAAAGAGATATTATTAACCAAAGACTCCCATCAATCATCTTCTTCCACCGTCTCACCACCGGAAGACTTCAAATTAACACCCACCCCTAACCCAAACCACCCAAAAATCACAGATATAGACATAGATATCAAAATCATCGGCTGGGACGCCATGATTAGGATTCAATGTAGCAAGAAAAACCACCCTGCCGCCCGTCTAATGTCGGCGTTAAAGGACCTCGATCTTGACGTCCACCATGCGAGTGTATCGGTGGTCAACGATTTGATGATGCAACAAGCGACAGTTAAAATGGGTACTCGATTTTACACTCAGGAACAGCTCCGATTAGCGTTGACTAACAGAGTATCGGATCCGAGGTAAGTTGATGATTCCTGATGGGTAATTTTCTGATGATTCCTGATATGGGTAATTTTCTGATGATACCCACGAATCAGGATTTTGATTGTTGCTTCAACTTGTGTTGTTTAGTGTTATTTAACATTCTTATTCTTCCAAGTATTTGTTAGTATACTCGTATTCTTTTTTCGGGGTACATCTTTGATCTTTGATCTTTCATGTTGCTTGTATATAAGTTAAAGAGGGTTAATTTGCCTCTTTTGTCTATATGAAAATCAGAGATTCTTAACCCTTGTATCGATAGAAGCTCTAGTTATTTTTTCTACTTTACAATTGGCTTTCTTGATAGATTTAAGGCGTGTTTGTAAGTTCATAATTTTTTTTTTTTGGAATTTACAAAAAAATAAAAAATAAAAAGGTCTTTAATTCAAAAGCTATTTTAATTAGGTTTTGATTTTTTTTATAGTTATTATGAGTTTTTAGTATTTTTATATTTCAAATTTGAGCTTTTATTCATATATTCTTTTATATAATTTTATATATTCATAAAGTTTACAGCTATTTTTGCAAACACCTTTCTACAAATAAAATTATAACTTTTAGTTATCAAATAATTTTATCAAAGGTACTCTTGGAATAACATATCTTTTGAGATTGAAAAGCTTTATGGTATATTTGAATTGATTAATATTGAACAAATTTTTTAGGGTTTTGGATTTATATGGGGGATTCTTTTGCATATTAGATGTGAGCGAGTCATTGTTGAACCTCTTTTGAATTGAATAAAAATTTGTAATTTTTATCATGTTGAGGTATAATATGTTTTCTTCTTTCCTGGTTTGTATGCTTGAGTATGGTCTCCCTTTTGTGAATCATTGTTGTACTTACGATGATGTTTTCATATAAAAAACAATGAAACTTGATATAAATTGTAGCAACATATTGGTATCTTGTTTCAAGTACAGAAATGAATTGAAATAGTTCAACTTATTTATCTATGTAATAAGTTTTCATATTTAATCAATTTATACTTTAGTTTTTCATAAACTATATAATTAACACGAATTTATTAAACAACAATTAATAGATAAAACAATATATGTTTTGATCTTAGAATACGCGAAGCATTTCTTATTCGAATTTTAATGTAATTGTAACAAACAAATGTCCTTGCCAAATTAAAAAAAAAAAGCATATATGGTTAATTTTTTTATTTAGTTTTTATATATTATTCCCCATCATTATTAGAATTTAATATGCATACTCAATCACTAATATAACGTTTTCATGAAATAAATTTTTATTTAAGAAGATAAGAATAGGGTTAAAATCAATCACTAATATAACGTTTTCATGAAAACAAATTTTATTTAAGAAGATAAGAATAGGGTGAAAAAGGACAAATATGTCACCATCAAAACCTATACAAAAGAAAATGTGTCATGTGAAAGGCCAAAATAAATGTGTCACCACCAAAAATAAAGAAACACGTTTTTAGTTAAAGTGATTGAACAAATTTCATCTTCATAATCATGTGGGAGGCAAAACAAAAGTCTTGCTAATGCCACCTAATTATTATTTTTATATTACACTCATCACCACCACGTTATTCACACTTTTCAACTGTCACCTTACAAAATTATATTTATCTACAACCATCACAAAATATTAATTTCTCTCCTATCTATGTATACAGTTAATATTATCTACCAAATCCAATCTTACAGTTGACTTGGTCAAAGATTATATATATATATATATATATATATATATATATATATATATATATATATATATATATATATATATATATATATATATATATATATATATGGTAAGGTTATTTTGGTTTTACTATCTATTGTGTGCATGTATGACTGATTTTGGACCAATTATTTTAGTTATTTTAAGAAAGTAATAAATGCCTATTACATGTTGAAGATATAATGAATATTAATTACATCTTCAACATTTAATATACATTAATTATTTTCCTAAAATAACTAAAATGATTGGTCCAGAATCACATGCACACAATAGATAGTGAAAACATTTGAACCTAACTCTCTCTCTCTCTGTATATATATATATATATATATATATATATATATATATATATATATATATATATATATATATATATATTAGATGTGTGCCCGCACAAAACAACGGTGATAAATAGTTTTTTTGATAAACAGTTTTCTTACGGGAAAAAAGTTATTAGATTTTGTTATTAGTTATTAGTATGTAATAAGAAAAATTACCATTTTTAATTAAAATATTTATATTTACAATTTATATTTATATTGTATGTTTATATAGTTGATATAATTAATTATTATCTATATCTAGTTTAAGAAATGTAAATTAATTTATATTAATGAATTTAATATTTTATAATTGTTATTTTGCTTCAAATTAATTTTTTAATAACTTTTCTTAATTCAATACTTCAATATTTTGGTAACTATTAATGGTTTTGTTATGCATAATTGATTTGTACAAAAAGATTTTATCTTGTACCTCTTCAAATTCAAGATATGACTAATATGTTATATATATATATATATATATATATATATATATATATATATATATATATATATATATATATATATATATTGATGCGTGTTTGAGGTTGGATCTGTTTTTGGGTTTTCTTTGGTTTTATCTAACATCGGAAACAAGAGCAAGACGAACAAGATTCACAAAGAAGATAGAAAAATGGGTAGATTAGGAGCAAGAACGAGAACAAGAACAACAATAAACAAATGATATATTTGATATACAATCTAGACCTATAGATTGAATATCGATGAAAACAAGTTAAGACCTATTAACTACCTATTAACTTGAATTCTATCAAAACCAGGAAATCATCTCTCAATTGATTAGTTTTGAGTGTCGCAACAACTCATGAACAAAGTTTACATCGGAAAAATAAAACTAAGACATAACAAAAAAAGGAAAGTTCGACTTTGTGACCAAGAAATGCACCCTGCCAAAAGCCACAAAAAGGAGATGTCTTGAAGAAGAAACTGTCCCTTCCTACTTTATTGGAGCTGGAATCGAAGTGAGAACTGAACCCTTGAAAAGGAAATTTCTCGCATTAGTTTGCGTATGTTAACACGCAAACCCCACGTGGTGTTCTCCCCACGAATTGACTTTCGCATTTGATCGTGCTCCGAGGGTCGCAATCACAACTAGTCTTACAAGTCTCAATCTTGTGTTGGCGTTCGCACCCGGGTAACAAGGACTGCAACTGGTTGCGATCGTTTGTAATGGGTCGCATATGTTCACATCTAATATTCAGCAAATGCAACTGGTTGTAAGCGTTTGCAATGGATCAAATCTGTTCGCATCCAATATTCAACAACTACAACGGGTTGCGATCCTTCGCAACCATTTGCATCAGTTCATACTCATCTTCTGGCTCGAAGTTTAACAAAGTCACTTTTGTATCCTCAAGGCCTCCTCAAGGCCTTTCTCATTCGCATCATCCCCTCCTCCTTTAAAAGGAATTGTCCTTAATTCAACAATTACATCATCATCAAGGTAAGGGGAAAGGTCTCGAATGTTGAACATGGCATGAACTCCATAGTTACCTAGAAGTTCAACTTTGAGGCATTATCATTAACTCTTCCCACCACCTTGTAAGGACCTTTAGCTCTTAGCATCAACTTGTTATTCCTTTTTCTTCGAAAACGTTCCTTCCTTAAGTGTACCCACACTAAGTGTCCATCAGCAAATATTCGAGGCTTCTTGTTCTCATCCGACTTCTGCTTATAGTTCGCATTCACAACTTCGATGCGATTACAGGTCTCGTATGCAATTTCATCATCGACTTTAACTTGGCTTCAACATCCTTATGAACTAATTTTTCTTTTGGCAATGGATTAAGTTTAAAGGAAGATATGGATTAACACCGTAGACAACCTCGAATGGAGAATACCCAGTTGTGAACGTATGAGATCAGTTATAAGCGAACTCAGCATGTGCCAACTTCACATCCCAATCTTTCTGAGTTTTGTTCACCAAACCCTCGCAACAATCTTCGTAAGGTCCTATTCGTAACCTCTCTCTACCCATCGGTCTGTGGGTGATGCGAAGTACTAAACAGTAGTTTCGTACCCATCTTCATCCTTAGAGTATTCCAAAAATAACTCAAAATTCTCAAATTTCGACCTGAAACAATAATTTTTGGAATATCATGCAAACGTACAATCTCCTTAAAGTATAAATCAACCACATTACTAGCATCATCCGTTTTGTTGCAAGCAACAAAATGAGCCATCTTGGAAAAATGATCCACCACTACCATAATTGCATCCTTACCCCTTTGAGTAAGAGGCAAAGCAACCACAAAATCCATGGATACATCTTTCCAAGGATTATTAGGAACCGAAAAAGGAGAGTACAATCTCGACTTGAACGAACTTTTGGACATTTGACACGTCAGACACTTGTTCACGATGTTGGTCACATCCCTTAACATCTTTGGCCAATAAAAATGTTCCTTTAGTATTTGCATGGTCTTAGTGATTCCAAAATGCCCAACCAAGCCCCCACCATAAGCCTCTCGCACCAATAGTTCTCGAATCACATACTTCAGAACACAAAGTCAATTCCCTATGAAGAGAAAGCCCTTTTGTAATGTGAATTCGCCATTAGGCCAACTTGCACACTTCACGAACAATTCTCCAAAATCCACATTAGATTTGTAATAATTCTTCAATGTTTCGAACCCCATCAAACGAGCATCCATTATCACTAGCAAGGAATATTGCCTCGACAAGGTATCAACTACCACGTTGCTTTTTCCATCCTTATACTTGGATGAGAAGGGGAAGGATTGCAAAAACTCTACCCACTTAGCATGACGTGTACTCAATATTTGTTGACCCTTAATATACTTCAACGACTCATTGTATGAGTGCAAAAAAATGATTTGCAGGTAAGTGATGGCCCCAATGATCCAACGCTCTAACAATAGCGTAAAACTCCTAATCATACGTACAATAATTCAATCGAACACCTCCAAGATTTTCTGAAAAATAAACGATAGGTCATTTACCGTGAATGAGAACAACTCCTATGCCAATGTCACTCGCATCACACTCGACCTTGGATGGTTGTGAAAAGTCAGGAAGTGCTAAGACCGGAGCAGCACACAATAGCTCGTTTACTTTCGCAAAGTCCTTATGAGCATCTTCCCCTTATGCGAATTCTCCTTTCTTCAAGCAGGTCGTTATAGGACTCATAATGGTGCTGAAATCGCAAATGAACCTCCTATAAAACGAAGCAAGCCCATGAAACGATCAGACTTCTAAAGGAGTAGTAAGAGTAGGCCATGACTTTATTGCTTCGATCTTGGATTGATCCACCGAAATTCCATCTTTGGAGACAACATAACCCAAGAAAATCACATTTTCCACAAAAAACAAATAGTTTTTCTTCTTCCCATAAAGTTTTTATGTTCTAAGAGTTTCAAACACTTTTTGTAAATGCACCATATGATCTTATTTTCTTTTATTATATAGCAAGATGTCATCAAGGTATACCACTATGAACCTCCCAAGAAAAGATTTTAATACTTCGTTTATCGGCCTCATGAAAGTACTAGGCACATTTGTAAGACCAAATGTCATCATAATCCATTTGTACAACCCATGCTTGGTCTTGAAGTCCGTATTCCATTCATCACCTTCTCTCATGCGAATCTGATGATACCCACTTCGCAAGTCAATCTTCGAAAACACCACTGATCCATGTAATTCATCCAACATATCGTCTGTAACAATTGATAAAAATAGGAACGATCGTGCGATGCTATGTTTTGATTATTAAGAAATATGAGTATTTTATCAAGAATGGTTGAAGGAATTTAACCTCTTTTATTCAAATAAGTTATTATGAAATATAAAATAAGTAACTATTGATAAATTTCGTTATGATGTATGACTACGAACCATCACCGGTTTGTGAAATTAGCATATAACATCATTTAAACGCAACAAACTTAATTTTTGTATCAACATGTCTCTAGTTGATAAGTAAGTTAGGTTCTATGTAAAACGTTTGCTTAATAGATGTGAAGGATCTAAATTTGACAAATATACGAACCAAAGTGACAAAACGTGTTTAACGATATGGTTAACCGGTTAAATGTCACGAAATTATACATTGGTCAATAAATTTTATATTTAAATAAATTAAAATATAAAATGAATTATTATAAGGTATAATTAAAATGTATTTAAGTGTTTTTGAATAAAAAGAATAAAACATAAACATTAAAGTTCAAATACACAAAAACTACATTGTTATTTTATACTAAGTATACATGTATGTATTTGTATATATGTATTATTATCTAGTGAATGACTAGTTATGGGTCATGACTTAAAGTGATTTCATGTAAGTTTTATGATGTCTAAATCAATTAAGATAAGAGAATTGGTGGAGATAAGTGCCAACTTAACTAATAAGTGCTTAATCACTTAAGACATTTTACTAAGAATGCTTATTAATCCCTCTTCTAATTTTCGAGATTAAGACCTTCCCTATCCTTAACTAGAACTCCTAACTAACTAAATAACTAGTAGTTAGTTAGTTAACTAACCCTATCTCTAAGCAACCACCCAAGCAAGTGGCTAGACAAGATCACATCACTTAAACTCACATCCCATCACAAGCTAGTCTAGGTTTTGTCCCCTTATCCTCTTCCACTCTTTCCTCCTTCATAATCACGAAATTTCATCTTCATTTTACCCTCATTTGAGCAGCCAATACTCCAGGGAATTACTCTCAACCTTCATCTCATTTTCAAGCACAAAAACTTCCTTCCAAAGCCATCAAAACCATGAACTAAAGGGCTGCTGTCCCTTTTGTGTTTCAGCCACCATTTCACCCATATACACCTTCCTTTTGCTTGATATTTTTACCAACAAATACCCCTGGAAGTTACTTGTTATGATACTCAAAATTATTGATTCAAAACAGTGAGTAAACTACCCTTTTTCTTGCTCTTTTGTTGTGAAATTTCGTGACAGCAACATAGCCAAAAGAGTGGCTGTTTTGGAGCATCAAACCAACAACCAAAAGTTCATCTTCAACCTTCCATTCTTCAAGTATTCACATAAGGTGAGTTCATACCCCTACATTTTCATGTTTTATTCAAGTTTTAAGGGGGGAATACAAGTAAGAACACTAAACATAACTTAAATTTAAATGACAGCTTTCTACAGAAAAGTTGAGTCCTGTTCACGGACTGTTTTGACCATCTTAAACTTAATATCTTTCAAAACTGTACAATATGCAAATAGTTCAAGTTTATACCTTTCTAATGACTACTCGCACGCGTTCATACGATTTTGCTACAATTTATGGCGATTTTTATAAAACTGCCTGTCATTTCAGAAGTGATTTCAGACCAGTCTGTGAAGATGTTCATTTTCACACTAGTTTGAGACCACTAAAAATCATAATAAAAATTAGGAACAAAGTAGACTCATTTTATAAACTCTCAGAGCTGACGGATTCAGTTTTTGACTTACGAGGATTTTTCTATGAGTTTTCTAAAAACAGGGACAGTAAAGGGTAAAACTGTCAAAAGTGGTTTATAGATTTATTAACACCTTCTAAAATTTTTGAGCAATGTTTATACATTAAGGAAGTTAAAACACAATCATTTAAATATGTTTAATTACCATTTTTACAAAAGTGATAAGTACAAAAAGGTCTTTAGTATCAAACTTAAGGATTATTTCATGCAAAGTTTCTAATAAAAACGTAAGAATATGAACAACAATTACAAAACATACCAAATCATCTTTTAAAATTTATACATATATATAACCATATACATATATATGTTTTGTTTACAAACTTGTCTTCTACATCGAAAATATACATATATATGTTTTGTTTACAAACTTGTCTTCTACATCGAAATATACATATATATGTTTTGTTTACAAACTTGTCTTCTACATCAAAAATTACACTTTTCATAACAAGTGAACATTTTACTAGGGATTACTATGCAAACGAGACACATTTTTAGAAAACTATAATAGGTATAGTTTTACGAGAGCATTACAAACTTTTACATACTAGAAACACTATTTCAAGAAGTTTACTTTCATATACAAGAACAAACGAACATTTTTTCACGTAAATCTGTTTTATACTAAGTTTTGTGAGACATCAACTTCACGTACGTTCGAGTACGCATTTCAAGTCCTATATTATATACCAGAATCCCTTGGAGGGGGAGCATGGTGTTTGTGTATAGATCTATACGGGCTCGACAACCTGCGCCCTGACTGTTAGCTACAGTCCACCATTTGGGGTGACAAACGTCAGAACATTCCAACGCCTGAAGAACGTTGTGTATAGGCATTTCTAGTCAATAGCATGGTTATAAAACTCACATGGAGTATTGAAAACACATTGATTTACGGGGTTTTTCAGACGTATTGGAAATTTTATACTTACATACATTTTTAGAAACAAACATTGGTCTTGAGAGAAGGCTACATTTATACTAGTAGAAAATATAGGATTTTCTAGAAGCAAACAAACAAGAACAAAACATTTCATTTCATACAAACATTGTCATTTAATACTTAGGAAACTCACCAGCTTAAATGCTGATCTACTCTTTCAAAACTACTTGTATGTCCCAGGGATTCAGTAATTACAGGTAACAAATAGCTTTTGAAGAAGGGACGCTGCGGCGCCAATTTAAATTCATATTTTGGCATCATATTGTAATTGGTTCTGAACATGTACCTTTTAACAATGTAAACTTTCAATTATATATATGATGGTTGTATTGCTTTCTTTACTATGTATTCATTTGTTACGTTACCACATGAAGTCATCCGCCCCCGAACGTTTCCGCCGTTCCGGTTTGGGGGTGTGACATCGTCAAGTCTAGGAATAGGAAACATAGTCTTGATGTTTATATTATTAACTGCTCGACTATCCACACACATACACCAAGTCCCATCCTTCTTAGGCACGAGTAGGACTGGAACGACACATGGACTAAGGCTTTCATGAACATAGCTTTTGCTCGTAAACTCGTCAATTTGTTTTTGCAACTCTTTCGTTTCCTCCAGATTGCATCAATAAGCCGCCTTGTTTGGTAAAGAAGCACCTGGAACGAGGTCAGTATGATGTTCAATACCACGGATTGGTGGTAAGCCCGGTGGTAAGTCGGCTGGAAACAAATCATGAAACTCTACAAGAAATTCTGCCATCGAGCCCTCTACTTTTGCATTCACCTCCTCCCTTGGACCTTCGTTCGTAGCCTCTACTCTTGGGTCTTCTTTCGCAACAAGGACATAAATCTTTTCTCCTTTGTTGGGAACCTATTCCACTCCCTTTTTGCTAGCTAACATGGTAAGTTTTGGCTTCTTTATCTTTTTGCTCCCCATTAATCTCACTGTTGATGGCGACATGGGACTTAACACAATTTTCTTTCCATTGTGCCTCAACTCGTATTCATTACTTCTTCCTCTATGCATCATGTTCCTATCGAACTACCAAGGATGTCCCAAAAGAATATGACAAGCATCCATGAGAATGACATCACATAAAATCTTATCTTCATAAGATCCCATGGCTAAACCGACTCTAACTTGCTTCGTCACCTTCACATTGTTCCCATCATCCAACCAATGGAGTGCATATGGTTTAGGATGGGTTGTTGTAACTAACCCCAATTTCGCAACCATCTCGTTAGAGGCTACATTGGTACAACTACTACCATCAATAATCAAACTACACCATTTATACTTCACACGACGTTTCGTATGAGAGATTTGATCTCTTTGCTTGGAATCAACATGCACCATTTGGGTTTGTAAGGTCCTAAGTACCAATGTTGTGTCATACATCGGTGCCTCGTACTTCTTCTCTTCCTCCTCAGCTTCACACTCTTCTTACACTACAAACGTGTTCTCCAATCTTTCTTCTTCCTCAAACAATTCATCACAGACTTCAACAACCTCCCGTAATGTCACCACTCTCCTGTTTGGACAAGCACTTTGAAAGTGCCAAAACCCTTGACATTTGAAACAAAAGACCTTGGACAAGTTGGTTTCCATGTTCGCACTGGTCACCATCGTGGTCACTATGGAACTGTTTGCGATCGAGACAGTGGTAGTGATTTCCTTCTTGTTGGTTTTGGACTTAACCCAAGGTTTGGGTTTGACCGATTCAGAACTTGAGTTCACTCCAAAATTTGTCTTCACTTGGGATTCCAACTTCAAACAACGGCTACATAATGCTCCAAAATCTGAGTATGGGTAAAGTTCTACTGTATTGGCGATGTTGAAATGTAATCCACGAAGAAATCGTGCCATCTTTCGTTCTTCTATCTCCTCAATATCACCCAACAACGATAGTTTCTTAAACTCATTGATGTACTCTCCCACTCTCATCTTTCCTTTCTTCAACTTAGTGATCCTTCTATAGGTGGTGATCCTAAAGTTGACCGAAATGTATCTCATTTGGAGTTTACGCTTCAAAGACCCCCATAAAGAAATCTTCCATTTTCCTTCACGAGCCCTCTTGGATTTCAGTCCTTCAAACCAAAGTGAAGCTCCCTCACTAAACTTGAGAATTGCATAACTACAACACTTCTCATTATCCAGTTCCTTGAACTCAAACATTCTTCCAATCTTTCTTTCCCACTCTAAGTAGCTCTTTGGATCGGTACCAACCACGCACTCGGGCAACTCGGTAACCTTGACATCCTCCACATGATGCAACTCACGTCTAGGTTTCCTTCGAGTTGGATCTTCAGCCAGGTTTCTTAATGTATCACGAAGAACATCAAAAAAATTTGGGTCTTCCCAGTTCATTGTAAGCAAAACTTGAACAACAACTGAAATCACAACACCAAATCAAATCTTGTGCTATGATACCACTTATGATGCATGTTTGAAGCTAGGATATGCTTTTGGATTTTATTTGGTTTTATCTAATAGCGGAAACAAGAACAAGACGAAAAAGATTGGCAAAGAAGATACAAAAATGGGTAGATTAGGAGCATGAACGAGAACAAGAACTACAAGAAACAAAGGATAGATTTGATATACAATCTAGACCTATAGATTGAATATCGGTGAAAACAAGTTGAGACCTATTAACTTAAATTCTATCAAGACCAGGAAAGCATCCCTCAAGTGATGGGTTTTTAGTGCCGCAACAACTCATGAACAAAGTTCAATTTTTTTTCATAAAAAATTGTCTATGTTTTACTGTTGGGTTTTATACAAACAATTCTATGTGTGCATGCAACCCTAGAGTTGGATCTATGTTTTCACTATTAGTTATACAACTTTATGAACACAAAAAGAAACCTGACATGCTACTATTATTTTCAAAATTCATATCTAAAAACAGAATACATACCTTTTGTTGTTATATAGCAATAACAACCAGTTCCTTGAATTTCTTTAGCTCTTGAAAGCAAGTACCACAAGTGTAGTACCTTTAATGGCTCACAAACATACTAGGTGAAAGGATGAATATGGGAGAGAGGAGAGAAGGTTATCTTGCCCTAGATTTCGTCCCTTTTAGGGTTTCCCAAGGCTTGGACAAAATTTTAGTGCCTTAGGGTGCTATTTATACTTAAGGCTAACTAGGGTTTCAAGGTGTAAACCATAATCCCTTAGCTTAGGGCCTAAGCAAGTCCATGGACTCCTTTCCTTAAGCCCTTGGACAAAAACTCCTAGATCCTTCTAGGATTTTCATTCAAGCCTTAATAAAGGTGATCCAATGGCCCAAACCCTCAACTATTTAATAATTACAAAATAGCCCCTGCACTTTCAGTCAGTTCCTTTAATCCCAAAACTAATTCTAAATTAATTTCTGATTAAATACTAATTAATAATATGATTCCAAATTAATATATTATTCATATGATATATTAAAAAAATCATATGTATACCCTAATTTATTATTCTTAACAATAAACCAACCTCTCTCCTCAACAATCATCATATCTAGTCACCAGTGTGAAGGCAACCTAAAAGGACCATGCACAATCGGGTCAAGTACATACCAAAATAGTTATGGACTTAGACACTAATCCAACAGTCTCCCACTTGGATAAGTCTAATAACTATTCTGTGTATGACTTCAGATCCTAATTAGCAATCGTAACTTTCAAAAGCCGATGTCAACTCTGATCTTATCAGAAGCGTGTCCTTTAGATAAGGGATCATATATTCCTCCATTCTTGATATCGCATAGACGTGAGAAATGGATTGAAATCATTCTCTCATTCTATATGTTGTTTCCTGATTTTCGATTTATGACGACTGACAACAGACTACAATTGAACACATCAAATTAGTCCCGGCTTGGCCAAGCGCTTAGGTGCCATCACTAAATCATCGAGGGGCCTGCAGATATCACTTTTATCCCACTTTGGATAAAAGGAATGGATAAACTTTGATTCAATGCTTGCTTGCACTCACTCACCGAATCACACACAACAATATGTTTTATAACACCAAGTTACTGGTGTGTTTACATATTATCAATGTGTAACCGACTCGCAAGATACAACTCACACATCTCGGTTTCAAGAATATAAGATGTTATCGTCTCACCAATCACTCGTGATAAAATCCATGAAGTGATCCAAGTGAGCGTGGGTTTAATCCAATGCTCAAATCATATTCATAAGCACTCATGAACGTTGCAGCAAACATTTGCTTATGTCTAATACACTTTAGACAATCCACACACTAATTCACGACAGTCTTCATTCATACCTACTTCCGACATATGAACGACTATGGTCCGTTCGAATAATTTGATTGTTCTGAACCAATTTAATTATTCAGGAAGTCAAAACATGCAAAGTGAAACACAAGAATAATACTAATCCCATATGGCCCCAAACTCTGGGTATAAATAAAACATTTTATTTAATCACCATATTGATTACTCATTATTTTTTGTTTCGGGTAATCAACTTCTTACTTGAATTATTACTACACTTGTCCCATGCTCTCAGCATGCACACAATGTTTACCTACGGTCCTTACTTTGTGAAATAGATCAAATGAACACATTTCCAATAATACCCATTTCACAACTCCCAATCCTTATCATAAGTATAAGAATATCAAATTCTTGTTACTTATGCTAGATTCTAACATTTTATGCAATGATTCTTTCGTAAAGTCATAGCTCAAAATCATCAAGACTTGGCCAATCTCTATCAAAAACAATTCTATAGATATGATGTCTCTCACTCAAAGTACATTCCTTTGAACATCCTTATTGCATAAAAGTTTCTAATCTAGACATAGATTCTCAATAGTCAGCTCCCAATATGGAAACATTTCCATATTTGCCATATGACAACGCATTCTTAATAGAATCTTATCTATTCATAATAATGTTGATATGGTCCATCCAATACCATACTTCCAACTACTCACAAGCAACCAATCCTCAGCGAGCTTTGGATCGTCCTTTGATAGTTGTTTAATTATCTTAGTTAAAACCGATTCTTGTCATTTTTCCCTCTTAATGCGCTATACATTTGGAAAATTTTAGAATGGTCAAATATTATAGAATTTGCAATCGATCCTCTACTCGAAGCGTATGGGACACGATGCATAATGTCTTACATAAAGATACGATACTTTATCAATCTTCTGCCATAATATCTTATGTGTCACGTTCTTATAATTCGAATTATGAAGAGGGATGCCATAATCATAATCAAAATTTTGAGAACGCACTATGTATCCTTGACTAAATTTGTTAACATTCCACAACCTAATCCTTTAGATTTGAAATGAAGCATAATATTCTCTCCCTTAATTGTAGCAAAACAACTTTTCAACCCTTACGACTTTGCAAAGTATAACTCTTGTTTTCTATAATTAATATTGCTAACTTGCAATACTTGCCATAATAATCATACAAGCATAACATTTATGCTCCCACTATCATGATGTTTATTATCATATAAGCATAACACTTATGCTCCCACTAGCTTTGACATGTATTCAGAAAACAGCTTAACTTCCAAAAAACAATACCTATTAAATTTCTGAAGTTCATATTTCTAATACCTAATGCTTTGATAATCCTTTATCTAAGCTTCTTAAACTTATACACCTTTGCCTTAGATAGCTCATATGTGTGTCTAAACAATTCAGACTAATTGCCAAATCTCATAATTCGAATCATGGAAAGGGATACCGTAACCATAATCAAATTCGAGAATACAATTTTCACAATCACTATCTTCTTAAAATCTCTCTTAGTGAAAGAATTTCCTCACAGTCATTTTCATGAAGGAGGGAATCTTATGACACTTAGATTTTAATGGTGTATGTGTTCCTATCCATGCGAATTTGTCAAAACCAAAGTTTGCGACAAATCCAAACTCATATGGACCGAACTTTCTCAATCTAGATTTCTTGACTTATGGTAACACGAGTGCCCACCATGTCTTCCAAGTAGTTAAGCAGCTCATCTTTTCCTATCAATGTACTTTTCATTGATCAAGGTGCTTGCCTTTTATGCATTCAACTGAGAACTCATATAACTCACATGCATAATTAACTCAATTGGAACGACACAAAAACAAGATAGTGTCAACACGATAGGTTGTGAACCTCAAGTCGTGTGCTAGTGATGATTGATAAGGTTTATTCTTGATTAGTTCTTGAACTTTTCAAGACCATTAAGACTCCCACTGACTCCTTAACATATAAGATTCTCTTGTCAATAAACATTTCTCGACAAACAAATATTCAAGAGTTAGTGTAGCTTTTATCAAGACAAAACACTTCACAAAATTGGTCCTAGTTAGTCTTTGTCTTATCCAAGACATCACAACTTTCCACATTTGATGAATGTTATAAACCTTCTTAAGACTTGTCACTCAATGTCACAATCTTAACTCTAAGACTTGTTTTTGGAACGAAGTATGATTAACTTCTTGATTTAACCATTTCTTCAATTCTTGATTCCTCTTCTCAGACATACAATTCTACTAAGACTCATTTTGAGGATCAATTAAGATATGGTTCTTAATCATTAAGACCTATCATAAAACATAGTAAAAGGTACTCTCCCTTCTTCTTAGAATAGAGAAACTTTTGTCTTTCTGCCTACTTGATTCTTCTTATCCGTTCTGCTATTGATTGAAACTCTTTCAATCAACTCAGAATTACACTTAATCTTATAAGTATAATCATATTTACTAAACCTTAAGTAAATCATGATGAATATCTTTTTCACTCTTGTGGTGGACTTGATCAACACACAACTTTGTGTACTCGATCTCCTAGTCCTTCACTTGACATTTTGTCAACGAGTTAGTCTAATTTCCAAATATAAAATTTCTCATTCATCATGCAACCAAGTTGCATGATTCCAAGTCTCTGTCCAATTGAAACTTGGGCGATGAGAAACTCTCCCTATTTGGTAAATTCTTGACATTTCCACAAATAACATAATCCTCTATTGCTAATAACTGAAACATTCAAACATCAATTTTTCATACACGCCATTGCAAGGATAAATAAATAATATAAAATCAAAATTTATTTTATTGCGGAAAAATTTGTCCTTACAATGCAATTCAATTGAAAACTATGTTAATACGTATTTCATAGCAATCTATTCTAACTCCAAGTACTAGCTCAAAATTCTAATCTTCAAGCAATGCGATCGAAATCCATTTCTTCACGATTAGATTCAGCTCACTTCTTCCCTTAAGCTTCCTCTCTTTTCTTCGATCCTATAAAACATCAAAATGTAATCTCATTAAATCATGTATTAAGAATCTAGAATAGGAACTTAAAAGAGTTAGTTAATGGATTTTACCTGAAGTAAATCCATGCATCTTGACTCTCCCATCTCTTAGATTTCTCAGGTAGTTAGGGTAGCTTCGTCTCCAATGCCCCTTCTCCTAGCAATAAAAGCAAATGGACTCCTTTGGCACAACACATCAGACAATCATAGACTTAGTTCTTTATAGACTTCCGATGTTGCCAGTGCCCATTGCAGTTTGGGAGTTTGACTCACCAGACAAATTTGCTTGACTAGCACGCCAAATCATTGTTGATTCAGCAGCTATAAGCAAATAGGTGAGATCAATGAGGGTCACGTCGTGATGCATCATATAGTACTCTCTAACGAACTCACTATATGATTCAGGAAGTGACTGAAGAACTCAATCAATAACCAACTCACCTGAAATCTCGACACCCAACATCCGTAACCTATCGATGTGTGACTTCATCTCTAAGATGTGTACACACACATGTTTCCCATGTTTACTTGCCAAAAGGGCTTGAGTAAGCTTGAACTTTTCAAGCCATCGAACTTGTGGGTTAGGGAGAATAATTGGAGAAAGTGGCGGTAGCGAAGCATGATCTCGTGCTCCTCGATCGAATCGTGGAATATCATCTTCATGTGGAAAGCTTGTTCCACGGGATTTGGGAAGACCATAGTTGTCATACTTTGATATCTACAAAACGGGAGAAAATTCAAGTTAAGTTGATTTAAATCCTTTATGTGACACCCAAATGAAACATCAAGGCTAGGATCCAACACAATACTCTACAACCTAGAAGAGGGATGTCGTAATCTAGTTGCAGAATATTTGAAGGTAGGTAAATGACGATTTACCAATTTCCACCATGAAAAACGAAAAGGAAACTTAAGTTTTAAATGTATTGAAAACTCCTAGATCTTTTGAGATTCATTGAACTTTTCAATGGCATGTTTAAATCTCGACATACCCCTCGATTTGTGACTGGGATGCCGAGGATCACAAAATAGGGTGTGAATAACCATGCAAACTTACATGGTTCCCCCAATGTTACAGTCACCTATTCGATGTGCCGGTTAACCACACACGCTCCACCGAACTATGACAAACATTGAGTCACCCTTTGCTACCTTTGCTTAGAACCATTTAGTGTCCCGGTTAACCACACGCGCTCCACTAACGTCTTCGCAAGGGAACAAAGTGTAATTTCATGGAATTGCATCAATTCACTTTTGCCTAAAGCAACTAAGATTGGGGATTTTTAAAAAAAAATTTAGTTACTTTATACTTCATTATACTTTTAATGGAAAGGGGTTGCCCTATCCTACCCGTTCGGCCAACGACCCTCCACCAATCAAGGAAGCGGTGGGTGAGAGTGGACACCTATTAAACAACCATTTTATAGGCCATAACCTTATACCCCCTTATAGATCAGCTTCGTGAATGAGACATACTAACGGTAAGACTAGCATTTAAGTTATACATATATAATATTAGACTTTTAATGTTATACATAGTATAAGGGTGTATTTTACACTTTTAAAATACTAGGTAGTTTAATTTTATAAATTACACTTTTAATTTAATTAAATTAAACCATATCATTATGGATTTATTAACTCTCTTTTAATTATACACTTAATTATTTTAATAAAACCATAAGGGTGTAATTTGAACTTTTCAAAATTAGGGTTTTAGAATTTAGACTTTTTTCAAAATTAAACCTTTTAATCAAACAATTTAAATTCCAAAACTTGAGGGCAAGTTTTGAAACTTTTCAAAACATAAGCAAGAACATTCTAGATCAAATTACAAATAATAATAATTAACCAATTAATTAGTAATTATCTAAATATGACCTAATTCAATTTCTTGCAAGATAATCTATCAAATAATTCAAATAAATCAAGTTTATCACATAAGGAAATGATTATCTAATTAATTTGACAATTATCTTTTATTTTGGTAAGAATATCTTTTAAATTAAACAATTAATTTAATCTAATCCCTTAAATCCCCTAGATTTCGAAATTATGGGATGGGATAAATCAAAATCTTTAATTACCAAATTTAAACATTTAAAGGATAATTACAAGATATGACATTATCCAAATCCCTAAAATTTAGGATCTAACCTAGGGAAGGAGGCAATTTCGAAATCCAAGGGTTGGATAACCCTAGATTTGAAAATCTTGGAGGCTAAGGAAAGGGTTTAAAACCCCATCAAAAAACTCGCCAACTAGGGTTTTACAACCCTAATTGCGAAAATTACCATGCCCTAGGGTTTACTAGCAATAAACCCTAATTTTTCAAGTTCATACATTAGAATAATGCTAACTGAAAAAAAATCAATGGCTCTGATACCTCTGTTGGGTTTTATACAAACAATCTTATGTGTGCATGCAACCCTAGAGTTGGATCTATGTTTTCACTATTAGTTATACAACTTTATAAACACAAAAAGAAACCTGGCATGCTACTATTATTTTCGAAATTCATATATAAAAATAGAATACACACCTTTTGTTGTTATATAACAATAACAACCAGTTCCTTGAATTTCCTTAGCTCTTGAAAGCAAGTACCACAAGTGTAGTACTTAAAATGGATCACAAACACACTAGGTGAAAGGATGAATATGGGAGAGAGGAGAGAAGGGTATCTTGCCCTAGATTTCGTCCCTTTTAGGGTTTCCCAAAGCTTGGACGAAATCTTAGTGCCTTAGGGTGCTATTTATACTTAAGGCTAACTAGGGTTTCAAGGTGTAAACCATAATCCCTTAGCTTAGGGCCTAAGCAAGTCCATGGACTCCTTTCCTTAAGCCCTTGGACGAAAACTCCTAGATCCTTCTAGGATTTTCGTTCAAGCCTTAATAAAGGTGATCCAATGGCCAAAACCCTCAACTATTGAATAATTACAAAATAGCCCCTGCACTTTCAGTCAGTTCCTTTAATCCCAAAACTAATTCTAAATTAATTTCCGATTAAATACTAATTAATAATATGATTCCAAATTAATATATTATTCATATGATATATTAACAAATCATATTTATACCCTAATTTATTATTCTTAACAATAAACCAGCCTCTCTCCTCAACAATCATCCTGTCTAGTCACCAGTGTGAAGGCAACCCAAAAGGACCATGCACAATCGGGTCAAGTACATACCAAGCTACCTTGCTAAGGGTATGGGTCATGTGCTTTCAGTAATACAGGTCCATACTACCTTCCACTCCTAGCCGTATATGTCTCAAGGATCATATTAACTACCTAAAACAATTTCAACAACTAGGATAAGCATACATCATATCCTCAATCTCTCAAGGGAGGCTAAACATTCCTCATCATGCCGCCTTTCTCTTTCTCTCTCTCTCTCTCACACACACACATACACACACTCATTCATAATGATACTCCCAACACTTGCAAAAAAGTGCGTCATGAGTACTACATACTCCCTATGCTATCCTAGGATCCATACCTCACCTTGCCATCAACTGTCGGAAGACCCCTATTGGTGCTAGTTAACTACTTCATGAATACAATCGCATGGAACATAACTTAAATAACCTTAGATTAAAAGATTCAACTCTACAACGATTAGACTCAAACAAGAGTTTCATAATAGGACCAAATCCTTCACTCTAAAATTATTTAACACATGCAACATGTGACTTAACGTATTCAGTTAATAGTTAATTCACAACCGAAAAAGTCCTACAAAAAATAAGCAAGAAAACTCTATAGGTATAAGGCATCATACATTAGAAGATTCTATCATGCAATTCCTGAAGATCCCTACCCTACAACTAGCATGTTGTTCTACGATAAACATCATATGAAATAACAGTGTAGGTAAGTTGGGGTATACTTTATTGCTTTGGCTGATCGTACACATCACATCCTTCCCTGGTTACTTTTGAAAACCATTTTAAAATTTTTGCAGTTCCTTAGTTTGAGTCTGGATTCACATGAATGTTCATCCAATAGTTTCAAACCAAGGCTCTAATACCAACTTGTGACGTCTCAAAAATCATAAAAATTTAAAATTTTAAAAAATAACCTGTTTCATCCATAAAGTGTTTACAAAACCACCGTTTTAAAAGTATTATTCAAAATCAGAGTATCCCAACATCCAATGTCATAGAAATAGGAAGTCGTGCACAATCATTCCTTTGCTTTCCCATGATCCTCAGAATTACCTCAAACAATAAACTGAAAATGTACGCCAAAGCTTAGTGAGTTCCTCCAAATTACCATCACTCAACACAACAAACAATGTCATGCAAATATGAGCCTTCAGCCTGACCAGACTGCCTCGTAAGGCCTATAGTCTATCTGGACCACTCTACGGGCCTTTGACATGACCGGACCGCCTTGCAGGGCCTACAGATTATTCGGACCGCCTCGGGTATCTTGGCCTTCAACACAAAGTAGAATTTCCTCAACCCAACCACAATATGTCAACATATGTAACAGATAAACGTAAAACACAAATCCAACAAACACAAATAATCATACAAATCTACAATCAATCATCTAACTAGCTTAACACAATCTTATAAACTAGGATACATAACCTAGTGGGCCGACATTGGTGCCTTCGACCCACAATTGTAGTGAGGAAGACTGACCTCTCAGTCCGAATGATAGCTGAATAAATCTCTACTCCGAATACCGGCTCTACTCGTCACCTATTAATTAAACCACGACCTAACTTAACTTAATATCAAAAATACCCAAAATATCCTTTGGTCAAAATTGGTCACCCTGGTCAAGGTCAAAAGTCTACAAAACAAGTGAGTTAACTCATCTGAGTACGTGGCGGCGTACTCAACTATATGCGGGGCATACTCAGCTTGACCATGAAGTTGGGGCATGAACCGCGTACGCGCAACCTACCATTTTGTACGCCATGCATACGTACATGGCCACCTCAACTTCTTATTAATATCTTAATCCATCAAGTCCTTATGTCCAAATCTAGATCTAAGCCCAAAATATCATTATAAGTCATAAAGTTTCCAACTTTATGACTTTGCATGGCTAGAAGTTCTTAATACCAACAAACCCTAACTTCTTAATCTATTAGGACATCCTAGCTAGGGATGATCATTTGGACCGGGGAACCGGCCGGAACCGGTACCAAAATCGGAACCAGATAGAACCAATAAGGCCAGGATGTGGAAGATATTCTTGTGGATTTTTAGAACCGGTAGGAACCGGAACTGATACAACCGGAACCAGTGAAACCGGAAAAAACCGGTAGAACCGGCAAAAACCGGAACCATATGTTGCAATTTCTCGAGGATAGGTTCCAACATTGAAGACACGACAAGAACTGGTAGGAACCGACGGTACAGTTCGGTTCTTAATTTTGGTCGACTTCGGTTCCTGGGCCGGGTCCGGTTCTGGTTGGTTCTAGCCCGGTTGGTTCCTTTGCTCATCCTTAATCCTAGCACATGCATGGGGCAGAGCTAAGAACCATGATCATATTTTTATGCTTCAATACATCTAAAAACGTCTGAAAGGACGGCTTATTCGGGATAGAGCATGCGATACTCATAAATGTCAAGATTTGGGACCAAAATGCTTCAAGACTCGAGTGTTAACAAGATCTAAAGAAATGTAGGCCAAGTTCAGAACTTTATACCTCCTGGAGGTTGCTAGATAGACGAGTATTCTAGATCCAAGGCTTCTTCAAGGTTCCAAGGTGATTCCACTTCCTTCCTTCTCCTTCAAGGTCATGAAAATGCACACCAAAGTTCAAGAATGCTCAAACAAGGAACTAGGGTTTGCTAAGGTCGAGTGAAGTGATGGAGGTTGATGAGAGAAAAGACTTGGAGACCATAAAGATGTTTAAATAGGGTCCAAACCCTAAAAATTAGGTTTTGGCATCCTTCCACGTACACCCAATGTACGATATGAGTACGACCAGCGTACGTGCCTCGCGCCCATTAATTAAAAAAATGCCACTATGGGTCATTTTGCAACACTTCTCATACACAATGGCTAGAATGAAATAATCTTCATACTTAGGGTTAAAGTTTGGAAGTACCTCAACATCAGGATGTTACAATTCTCCCCCACTTGAAGTAGACTTCGTCCTCGAAGTCCGTTGCTATGAAGAATCAGGTTACTGCTCCCGCATCTCAGAATCAGGTTCCCATGTCCATTCGGATCCCTTTTAATGCTGCCATTGAACCTTGACCAAGGACACCACCATGTTACGCAAGGCCTTCATCTTCCGATCTAAAATCGCCACTGGTCTCTCAGTGTAATTCAGGCGATCATCAACTTGAACATCATCCGTGGGAATAACCGCTGAATTATCAGCCACACACTTCCGAAGCTGAGACACCTGGAAGATGTTATGAATCCGACTGAACTCCTCAAGAAAATCCAGCCTGTAAGCTACCTTGCCAACCGTGGCAATCACCTAAAATGGCCCAAACATACCAGGGCCCCAACTTTCTCCTCAAACTGAAGCGTATTACATCCTTCTAGGATGACACCTTCAGCAAAACCATGTTGGCAACCTAGAACTCCCACTCAGATCAAATGCTTGTCTGCGTAACTCTTCTGCTGACTCAGAGCTATTTGTAACCTCTGCTTAATCTGTTGAATAAGCTCTTTCACTTGAAGGACTACCTCCGTTCTTCCCGTGACCCTATGAACTACCTCTTCCTAACATACTGGGGTGCGACACTTCCTCCCATAGAGAGGCTCAAATGGTGGCGCACCGCTACTGGAGTAATACCTGTTGTTTTGATACACAACCACGTCAACATATCCCATACTCCCTTTAACCACTTCAAGTCAAAGCATCTTACTCAAAAAAACTCGAGAGACTACACAGAAACCCACAACTACAAACAAAGAATAACATGAAATTACTCAATTGAATGACTCTCTTTCTCCCTCCAACTACATATCCAACTTCCAGTGAGAACCCAACAGTCGAAAATTCTCGAGCTACTAACTCCAACAATATACTTCTCGGAACTGGGTATCCATCAGTCCTAAACTTCAAAAACTTCACTCTATTACTAGTGAGCATCCGATTGTCGTACCCACCCCTAGTCCGTGACTAGGAACACCATCAAATCATGTGGAAAGAATACTCAACATATAAATGAGCTAATGAGACCCGAACAAAACTTAATCGGTCGCATACCAGATTAACCCAAGCACTCATTTGGCTCAAAAAACCTGTCATACGCTAAGCACACTTGAGCCTACCCTCAATCAGCCTAACCAATAACTGCACTCAGTCTTACCCCCGATATGATAACCAATAATTGCAGTCGGGCTTAGCCCCGATATGATAACCAAAAAATGCACTCGAACTTACCCCTGATCTGATAACTAGTAACTGCACTCGCCAACACATTGATGAAATCCCGAGGGTCTATGACATGTCGTGACACCATCCAATCATTAGAATGGGAATCTCACAGTTCCTCACCATTCTTGCCATATTCTCACAACCATTCCTAGTACAACCTAACTCATCCCAAATAATGCTACGGCCAAATCATAGACTTACTATACTTCTACGCCCGACTAGCACCTAAGGAACGTTATAATTACGCCACAGTCGCATACCATTTCCACAATTGCAATGGGCCTAACCCATGGTTTTGTCATCCATCCGCAAAAATACTTAATCGAAGATCAATATGAGCCGGATCCTCCGACCAAGATAATCCAAATCATTAGCCTCTAATTTTCTTGATTATGATCAAAACCAGCTATTCCCTTGTCCTTAGATACGAATTCCAAGATAATCTGCATTTTGAATTATTACTGATATTTCTAAGACGTTCTCCCCCACTTGGAATTAGTCTTTCTCTAATGATTTCAAGACTTTCATTATTCGTGTGACAATTGGAAAATTTTTAGAATAGGCAAGGTCTAAATTTTTACCATGTACAAGTGAATTCACAACGTAACCTTGTTGCAACAAATCATTTATAGCCTAAAGACATCATTTATATAAGTAATTATATATGTTGAAAACCATGTTCGTAATGAAACTTTGAGATCCAATCAAATTAAAAGAAGCCAACAAGGAATTAAATGAGTCAACGAAGTCAAAAGATTAAAGCCCAAAGTCCTTTGGATTTCGGTTGGCACTAGGACCAAAATTACATGGGATTTCGGTTGAGCCATGACCGAAATCACCAAGGTGATCTCGGTTTAGGCCAAGATCGAAATCACATGTGATTTCGGTTGGTTCTTGGCCGAAATCAGCCTTGATTTTGGTTAGTATTTGGCCGAAATCTCAATAGATATTTGGATAATTCATGATTTGATTGGTGGATTATATTCCCAAGGAGATAAATCACATTTACCAACGTAAAAATCCCCTCACCTTACCCTCTTATTCCACTATATAACCATGAATTGGAGACCTTTTCAAACATATTCACGGTTAACATACTTCAAAAATTCTCTCAAGATCAAATTCCTAACACCTTCCAACCTTCATACGTTTTCCATATTCATCATCAAACTTCCCAGAAAGTTGCACCTTAGGTTGATTCTTATGAAGCATTGTAAGTATCTCCTATATCATCTAGTGTTTTTACAAACACTTTCATGGTAGTTCATATATTCACATTATTATGTGTTATAAACTATTAGGATTTCGACTACCTTCACGTGTTTTAACTTGAAGATCATCGCCCTCACTTCGTTATCAAACCGCAACCGCACGTAAGGTGAGTTCATACTCCTACATTTTTGAAGACTTTTTCTATGTTTTAAGGGAGGGGATGGGGGAATACAAGTAACAAACAAGAAAATTTATGTTAAAACGCAAACATTTAAATACGTTTATTTACTATTTTTACAAAAAGTGTTAAATACGTGAAATGGATTTACTACCAACCTCGTATATTTTACATACAATGTTTTGATAAAAACAAACATAAAGATATGAAAAAAGAGTACAAAATACACCACATTATATATATATATATATATATATATATATATATATATATATATATATATATATATATATATATATATATATATATATATATATATATATATATATATATATATGAGTGCAAAATCAAGATGCTTCGTTTAGACCGAGGAGGAGAGTACCTAAGTCTCGAGTTTCACGACTATCTAAAGGAATGCGGAATCGTTTCGCAATTGACGCCTCCAAGGACGCCAGAATTGAATGGTGTGGCTGAGAGACGTAATCGGACCTTGTTAGACATGGTTCTTTCTATGATGAGTCGGGTTTCGTTACCAATAGCTTTCTGGGGGTACGTATTAGAGACGGCCGCCCATATCCTAAATTTAGTTCCCACCAAGAAGGTCGCAAAAACACCTCACGAGATGTGGACAGGGAAAGCTCCCTCATTGGCACATATCAAGTTTTGGGGTTGCAAGGATTTCGTAAGACGAGAGACTCACGACAAGCTCGAACTTCGTAGTGAGAAGTGTTATTTCATCGGCTATCCACATAAGTATTTTGGTTATCTCTTCTACAAATCGAGTGACAATGTTGTCTTCATTGCAAGGAGAGGGGTTTTCCGAGAAAGTGAACTCATAAGTCAAGAGGACAGTGGCAGGCAAATTGATCTTGAAGAGATTCAAGAGCAAAGCGATGAAGGAACTCCTAACACTGGCACTCAACCTGAGGAGGAAACTTCTGTTGACGAGTCCTTACCTCTTAGACGTTCCAGTAGGGCTAGTGTTCCATACAAGTTGTATGGATTCCATATTACTACTGAAGGGGATACATTTATTAGTGATAGTACACTAGTAAATTTGGATGAACCTAGCAGCTACAAGGAAGCCATGGCAGGCCAAGAGTCTGCAAAGTGGAAAGAGGCAATGGACAGCGAGATTCAGTCCATGTACGACAACCAAGTTTGGAATTTGGTTGATAATGTGTCGGGTCGTAAGACAGTCGGGTGCAAGTGGATCTTCAAGAAGAAGACAAACATGGATGGGAATGTGCACACTTATAAAGCGTGATTGGTTGCGAAGGGCTTTACTCAAACTCCTGGAGTTGACTATGATGAGACTTTCTCGCCAGTTGCCAAGATAAAGTCTAATAGGGTGATGCTCGCAATAGCTGTGTTTCATGATTATGAAATATGACAAATGGACATGAAAATCGCTTTTCTTAATGGAAAGTTGGCTGAGGATTTTTACATGAATCAACCAGAGGGTTTTGTCGATGCAAAACATCCAAATAGAGTGTGTAAGCTTGAGAAATCCATTTATGGATTAAAGCAAGCGTCTCGCAGATGGAATCTTTGTTTTGACGAGAAGAACAAATAGTTTGGCTTTCTGAGAAGCGAAGATGAGTCATGTGTGTATGTCAAGGCCAGTGAGAGTATAGTGAGCTTCCTTGTATTGTATGTTGATGACATACTGCTCATAGGAAAAGATGTCCCAACCTTGCAGGAGGTCAAGTCTTGGCTTGGGAAGTGTTTCGCTATGAAGGACCTCGGAGAAGTTGCGTATATTTTGGGAATAAGGATAGTAAGAAACAGAAGTAAAAGAATGATAGGACTCAGTCAGGATACATACCTGGATAAGGTACTAAAGCGTTTTAGTATGGAAAAATCCAAGAAAGGGGAGTTGCCAATCCAAAGCAATACCAAGTTGAGTAAGACTCAATGCCCGAATACAGACGCAAAAATAGTTTATATAAGCTGAGTACCTTACGCTTCCGTAATTGGCTCTATCATGTACGCTATGAATTATACTCGCCCTGATGTGGCCTTCGTTTTGAGCATGGTCAGCAGATATCAAGGGAAACCTAGTAGAGCGCATTGGATTGCTGTCAAGAATATTCTGAAGTACCTACAAAGGACCAAGGAATGGTTTCTAGTCCTCGGTGGGAGTGATGACTTAAGGGTAGGAGGGTACAGTGACGCTAGCTTTCAGACAGATCGGGATAATTATCGATCACAGTCGGGCTGGGTCTTTACCCTGAACGGAGGAGCAGTGACTTGGAAAAGTTCCAAGTAAGAGACCGTGGCTGATTCAACGTGCGAATCAGAGTACATTGCGGCAAGCGAAGCATCGAAAGAGGCTATATGGTTGAAGAACTTCATTGGAGACCTTGGAGTTGTGCCATCCATAAAGGAGCCCATGGAAATTTTCTGTGATAATGAAGGAGTGGTTGCCTTAACCAAGGAACCAAGAGATCATGGCAGATCTCGACATATCGACAGAAAATACCATTTTATTAGACATCGGGTAGAAGATGGACTCCTCGTTGTGAAGAGGGTATCGTCAGAAGATAACCCATCAGATCCACTTACGAAGGGACTGAGTAGGGTCAAGCATTTGCAGCACGCTAGGAGCGTTGGGCTAAAGGACGATATTAGTTTAGATTAGATAGGTAGGAAACTTGTAATAGATGATTCTGTATTCAACATTTGATGATTAAATAAAGGTGTGTTATTTATAAGAAAGGTTACTATCTTGTGTTGATTATTTATCTATTGTTTCTATTTTGCATGTTTTGACTTCCAGAATAATAAGATTGTTCAAACAGTCCATAATAGCTCATATGTTGGAGTAGATATGAAGTAAGATTGTCATGAATTTGTTTGTAGATTGTCTAAAAGGTTTAGACATTGCAAAGGATTTCTGCAAAGTTCATGAGTGCTTATGAAATATGATTTGAGCATTGGAATAAACCCACGCTTGCTGGTATCACTTCATGAAAGGTATCACGAGTGATCGCAAGATGATAAAATCATATAATCTTTAAACCTAGAGACATGGTTATTGTTTTCTAGTTGATTATACATTGATAATGCAAAAACACATCAGTAACTTGATGTTATAAAACACATTATTGTGTGTGACTTAACTAGTGAATGATAAAAGCATATAAGTCGAAGTTTTTCTGTTCCTTTTATTCTAAGAGGATAAAAGCGATATCTGGCCACTGGATGATTTGATTTGACTTATGTGTCGGGCCCGGTCAGGATGAAGTTGATGTGTTCAACTAAATTCTATGTCAAATAAATTAGAGATCAAGGAACAAATGCTGGACAATAAGTATTGTCAGCAAGATATCTAGAACAGAGGATTATACGATCCCTTATCTGAAGGACTAGTTTTGATCAGAGTTGACAGAAGCGTATAAGAGCTACGATTGCTGATCGGATCCTGAAGTCAAATATGAGATATATTTACTAGACTTATCTAACTGGGAGACTGTTGGATTAGTGTCTAAGTCTGTAACTATATTTGGTATGTACTCGACCCGGTTGTGCATGGTCCTTTTGGGTTGCCTTCACCAAAGCAACGTGACAAGGTAATTTGAGGAGAGAGACAGGATATTATGGTTTATTAATATATTATAAGAATAATATATTAAAGGAGAAATCATATTTATTTAATTAGTATTGGTCATAAATTAATTAGGAATTAATTTGGTGACTAAAAGAGATTAATTAAATAAATGGGCATAAACTGTCAAATGTGTGATAGTTGAGTTTTGGGCTGGGAAACCAAATGGACTAAGGGGGAACGAACTTATGATGAGGTATCATCATATTTTTGTCCAAGGGACTTATTCCAGAAGGTTCCTTGGGTTGCTTGGTGGCTAAGTTGTCCATTAGGGTTTAGATTGAAACCCTAGCAGCCTACACTATAAATAAGACCCCAAGGCTCCAATTTTCGGCCACTTGATTCCCAAGAGAAACCCTAGGCCAAAAATTAGCATCCTCCCTCCTCTCTCAAAGTTGTCTTCTTGCTTGTGGTGTTTGTGATCCACTAGAGGAGTTACAATTGTGACTCTAAGCTCAAGAGAAAAAGATTCAAGCCACTATTTGAAGAGGTAAAGATCTAGATCTGATGTAATTAGCTAACTTTGAAATTATGTACGCTAGATTAGGGTTTGCAAGTCTTGGATTCATTGCATGTACAATAGAGACACCTAGATCCAAGCATTAGGGTTTGTATAAGCACATAAGATTGTTCTTATGCATAAAACCCATCAGTGGTATCAGAGCCTTGATTGGTTTCTGTTGTATGTGTTGTAATTGTCATGTTTCTGCTGAAAAACATTTTTCTGGTCTCTGCCCGACTCAACTCGGTGAGTCAGTATCTGGACTCAGCAAGTTGGCCCAACTCGGCGAGTCCAGGACTGACTCGACGAGTTCGGGAGTCAAACAGAGCATATCTCGGGATTTTCTTGCTATTTTGCTATAGGATAAATGCCAAAATTGTTTTTTGATAATAAAATCCGAATTTTATTGTATGCAAATGATTATCCTTACCAAAAAAAAGATAATTTCAAATCTTTTGAATAATAGTTTCTTTATATGATAAATATGGATTATTTAAATTATTTGGTAATTATCTTGTGACTAAAATTGGATTAGGTCAAATATAGATAATCATAAAATTAATTGTTTAATTTATATTATGTGTTATTTGATCCCTTATGTTTTGAAAAGTTCAAAACTTGTCCTCAAGTTTTGAAATTAAAATTTTTTGATTGAAAGTTTAATTTTGAATGATTTAAATTTCAAACCCTTACTGAGAGGGCCATGTTCTCTTTGGAGCAGGCTCCGATGACCCGTTACTTGAGCATGCTCAAGACGGATATCAGGCAGTTAGTTTCCACCTAGTGATATGTTTCTTTGTTGGAGATGCAGGAAGGCGCCAGGCGGCGTGAGATTGAGATAGAGCTCCAGACGAGAGAGCAGATACCAGCCCTGGCACAGTCGCAACCAACGCCAAAGTGGTTCAAGGTTGTTGATTCTAGATCTGGGGTCAGAGAGGTCGCACTTGTGGGAAGTGCAGTAAGGTTCATGACCGGGCGTGTTGATTGAGAGGTGGTTGCCACTGTTAGGTACATTCCTAGTGAACTCTGTTAGGTACATTCCTAGTGAACTCTTTGCTTGCTCTTGTGCTGTTTGACTCGGGTACGATTCAGTCTTTTGTATCTCGTTCATTCAGTAGAGAGATTGATATGCCTATTAGGGAGTTGGAGTTTCCGTTGTGGGTTTCAATCGACAATGAACATAGGGTTTCTGCATCATCAGTATATCAGGGTTGTGTACTGGAGATCTTCGGGGGGCCTTACCTGATTGATTTGATCCCTATTCCCATGGGGGATGTTTGCCTGATTGTGGGAATGGATTGGCTGAGCCGGTTTGGTGCTATGATTGATTGTGAGGGTCAATGAGTGGTAGTTCGAACCCCAAGTGGGGGAGAACTGGTTAGCTATGCAGAGGGCACCAAGATGGGTTCATGGTTTTGTTCCGCAACTAGGGTTCGTCAGCATATTCAACATGGGTGTGTAGGCTACTTGGCGTATGTGGTGGATATGCGTGTTGGGGATCAAATTTCAGTTTTAGAGGTCCCAGTTGTCAGGGAGTTTGCAGATGTATTTCCGGAGGAGTTTCCAGAAGTGTCTCCCGAGAGGCAGGCTGTGTTCAGGATTGACCTTATGCCAGGTGCGACCCCTATTGTCAATGCGTCGAACCGCTTGGAACCGCCTAATATGCAGGATTTTTCATCTCAGTTGAATGGAGCTGCTAGGCAAGTAGTTCATCAGACCGAACAATTCTCTGTGGGGAGCATCGATTCTATTTGTCAAGAAGAAGGATGGTTCACACCGGATATGCATTAATTACCGGGAGTTAAACAACTTAACAATGAAGAACCTTTATCACCTCCCAAGGATTAATGATCTCTTCGATCAGTTTCAGGGTGCATCTTGGTTCTCCAAGATAGATCTGAGGTCTAGGTATCATCAGGTTAGAGTGAGGGAGGAGGACGTGGAGAAGACAGCGCTCCAGACTCGTTATGGGAATTACGAGTTCGTGGTGATCCCATTTGGGCTCACCAATGTGCCTATGGTGTTTATGGATTTGATGAATCGGGTATGCAGGTCAATGTTGGATCGTTCCATTATTGTATTTATCGATGATATCTTGGCGTATTCCAAGACCAGAGAGCAGCATGAGGATCATCTTCGTGAGCTTCTGGGGATACTGAAGCGAGAAAGGATCTATGCCATGTTCTCGAAGTGCGAGTTTTGGTTACGAGAGGTCTAGTTCCTTGGGCACCTTATTAACCAGGATGGGATTTTAGTCGATCTGGACAAGATCGAGGCTGTGATGTAGTGGGTGGTTTCAAAATCTCCCTCAGATATCAAGCGTTTCTTGGATCTGGCAGGGTACTATCGTAGATTTATTCAGGATTTCTCCAAGTTTATGGTACCCCTCACTCATCTAACGAGGAAGGGGGTAGATTTACGATGGGCCCTGAGCAGCAGTCGACATTTGAGACCCTTCGTCGGAGATTATGTGAGGCCCCAGTATTGACCCTCCCGGAGGAGATTGAGGACTTTCTGATATTCTGTGATGCATCAATCACCGGTTTGGGGGCATTCCTCATGCAGAGAGGATGGGTGATTGCTTATGCTTCGTGGCAGCTAAAGCCACATGAGACGCGATATCCCGCTTACGACCTGGAGTTGCGGGCAGTGGTTTTTTCCCTCAAGATTCAGAGGCACTATCTTTATGGGGTTTGTTATACCATCTACACGGATCACAAGAGTCTGAGGCACATCATGGATTAGCCGAACTTAAACATGAGGCAGCACAGGTGGTTGGACGTAGTCAAGGATTATGACTGCAAGATCCTTTACCATCCAGGTAAAACGAATGTAGTGACAGATGCTTTGAGCCATACGTCGGCAGGGTCTCTAGTTGGGGTGTCATGTATGAGGATATTAGTTGATTCCCCGCTTTTTGTATTGGTCAGGGAGGCTCAGGCCGAGGGAGTTCGAAAGGAGAATTAGAAGAAAGAAAGGATATGAGGTGAGATTGATAGATTTGTCACGGATAGTCGTAGGTTGTTGACCAGATGTGGTCGGGTCTTGGTTCCAATGTTTGGTGGGGTCAGGCAGATTATGTTAGAGGAGGCTCATAAGTCTCGCTTTTCTATTCATCTAGGGGCCACCAAGATGTACCGGGATTTAAGATTGAGCTATTGGTGGCTGTGTATAAAGAGAGAGAGATAGCCTGGTATGTGGAGAGATGCATGACCTACATGATGGTCAAGGCTGAGCATCAGAGACCGCTTGGAAAGTTGCTGCCTCTGGAGGTTCCCATGTGGAAATGATAACATATTTCGATGGATTTTATCACCAAGTTGCCAAAGACGACAAAAGGGGTTTGATGTATCTGGGTTATCATGGATTGATTGACCAAGAATGCCCACTTTCTGGCGGTACGGGAGAGTTCTTTGGCCGAGAAGTTGGCTGATGTATATGTGTGCGAGATCGTTGCTCTCCACGGGGTTTCGGTTTCAATTGTTTCAAAGCATGATGTTTGATTCACCTCCCATTTTTGGCAGAAGTTCAATGAGGAGTTGAGCATGAGGTTGCACTTTAGCACTTCTTATCATCCGTAGACTGACGGCCCGAGTGAGGAGACGATACAGACCCATGAGGATATGTTGCGGGCCTGTGTTATTGATTTCAGTGGGAGCTGGGACTCCTACCTACCTCTTTCGGAGTTTTTCTACAACATCAATTATCACTCCAACATTGGTGCTCCACCTTTCGAACTCTTGTATAGGGGGAGATGTCGTACCCCTGTTTGTTGGGGCAAGGTTGGTCACAGGGTTATGGGGCGGATCGAAGTGATCCTTCAGACCATAGAGCTAATTTAGCAGATCAGGAAGAGACTGCAAACCACTCAGATTCGGAAGAAGAGCTATGCCGACCGAAACCAATCTGAGTTGGATTTTCAAGTCGGCGACATGGTATTACTAAAGATCTTACCCTGGAAGGGTGTGATACACTTCAGGAAGAGGGGAAAGTTGGGGCCCCAATATATTGGGGCTTTTCGGGTGATTACCAGGGTTAGAAAGGTTGCTTACAGATTGGATCTTCGAGAGGAGCTCAGTCAGATTCACAACACTTACCATGTCTTGCAGTTACAAAAGTGCATACTGGATGAGGATGTGGTGGTTTCTTTGGATGATATTAAGGTTGATGAGTGCCTGAACTATGTTGAGAAGTCGGTGGCCATCCTGGAAAGGAAGACAAGGGTTTTGCATAACAAGGAAATACCTCTTGTAAAGGTACGATGGCAACACCGGAAGGGCTCCGAGTGGACTTAGCAGCTGGAGGTTGAGATACATGAGCATTATCCAAAGTTGTTCAGCGCATTGAACTTTGAGGACAAAGTCTGATTCATGTGGGGGAGAATTGTAACACCTGGATCTTGGTATGTTTCACTTTTGCCCTTCATTAATTAAAACTTGCAAATTTAACCCTTGGAGTAGTATGTGGGGCATACCACTTGGTACACTTAATGTACTAGCTGAGAAGCCAGTACGGGGGGCATACCAACTGGTACGCTTATCGTACTAATGCGAGATGGATCAAGACTTCGGGTGCGTATGCGGGGCGTACACTTATACAACTTAGGCGTACGTGCGGATTCTAGAAACCCTAATTTAGAGTGTTTTACCATATATAAACATTTTTAATCCTTAGGGTCGGCCTGTCTATTTGTCCCTAAACCTCCAGAAAACCCTAAAGTGTCCCTTAGCCTCCCTTATTGTATTTTTGAGCTTTTGAAGAGAAATTGGTGTTGTTTTGCTCATTGTTGAAGAAAATAGAAGAAGGTGGAAGTTTATAGCTTGGTGGGGAAACTTATGATCCAAGATCATTCATCTCTTAGCAAGTTTCTAAAGGTATCAAGTTCAAATCTTGACTTGTTAATGCTTGGATCTCTTTATGGGTTGATTTGTCACACTTTTGGTCCCTTTTTGAGTTCACTACTGGATTGGGACGTTTGAAAGGATCATTCCTCTAGATCTAAGCTTGTTAGAGGCTTCCTAAGTGTAACACCTGATGGTTCCAAGGTATTATTTAATTATTTAATCATTTATCTTATTGTTTAATTATGCAAGGTGTGTGGGCTTAGTGATAGTGGGCCTTATTTGAGTGGGCTTGTTGAGGTCGTACGCTGGACGTAATACCGGTGTATGTGGGGCGTAGTGGTCCATTAAGGAACACAGAGGCATGCACGTACACTTAGCGTACAAAGAGGTACATACAGGGTACGCGGTCAGGACGAAAATCCTTAATTTTTAGCATTCAAGCCATATATAGTGTCATTAAGTCCCATGGATTAGCCTCCTTATCAACCTCTCTCGCCTAGAAACCCTAAAATCGACCCCTTTATCATCTTGGTGTGATCTTGACCTTGTAGAGTGCATTTTTTGTAATTTGGTGCCTTGGAAAGAAGAAGAAGAAGTTGGCGAAGGAGAGTTGTTGGAGTTGAGCTTGAAGATTCGAGTTATCTTCATCACTTGGCACTCATTTGAGGTATAAAGCTCATAACTTGCTTTGTTAATGCTTAGATCTTATTTGATTGAGTTTTTGGGTCTTTTTGGTCCCATAGATGAGATCATGTGAGCTATTGTCATTTCTGGAGCTTAGAGTTGCTACTATTGGTGTTTATTTGGTCCTTGAGTCATAAAGTTGCCATCTTTGAGGCTTTGAATCATCCAATCATGAGTTTGGGTTCATTTTATGGAAGTAGTGTTTGATATTTTGATATTTGGTTCATTTGGGGCATTCTAGCCACCAAGTTTATGACTTTGTGGTTTAATACACTTCATACGACTCATATATGTGATCGGAACCCTAGGTCTTAACGATTTAAGTGCTTTTGGGTTTATGGCTTAATGGGTGAGTATGTTGAGCGTACAAGCCGGTACGTACAACATACAAGCCATGTAGCCTGTACGCTTAGCGTACAATTGAGTACACCCAGCGTAATCAATGGATTTGGGCTTCACGTATTTTGGGCCTCAGATCGGGTACTTTCATGGACTTTGTGTTTTGGGACTTAGTGGGCTATCTAGAATCAAATCATTGGGATAGGGAAGCATTATTAGGCCTTAGGCTAAGGCCCATGCAAAGGGATTGGGCCCAATTGGAAATTGGGTCATATGTTGGGCCTTGATGGATTGTTTAACTTTTGGGCCATTGGATTGTGATTTAGGGTTTCATTCTTGGACCAAGTTATGATAGGGGTAAAATAATCTTTTTACCTCAGGTAGGGATTTTTGGTTATGATGTAGATCCCAAATGTTAGTTAGGACCAACAGTCATGGATCATTCGTTTTGTTCAACTTTTCGAGGTGAGTTTTCTTCATTGGGTTTAGCAGGTCTAAGGCACCAAGGCCGACCCTTGATGATTATGTTGATATACTCGTTGTCTGTGTGATACTTGTATGTATTTTTATATGTTTGCTTATCTGGGTGGGGCTGATATTGCAAGTGCGGGCGGGGCCCGTATCTTATTAGGCGGGGCCCATTATGCGAGTGTGGGTGGGGCTGTATCTCTTTGGGTGGGGCCCGTTAGTGATATGTTTGGTATGCGGTATCTTGGGGAACTCACTAAGCTTTGTGCTTATGGATTTTAGTTTGTGTTTCAGGTACTTTCGGTTCCAAGGGGAAGGGCTTGAGTTGACTGCACCGCACACACCATGGCGATTCCGCATTTGATATTACTCTGATTTTGATACATTTGATACATTGATTTTTTTGAGATGTATGGATTATATTTGGAAATACCACTGCATCTATTATAAAATTAAATTTTTGGGACCATATTTTTGGATGTTACAAGTTAGTATCAGAGCCTTGGTTTGAGGGATTCAGGCACACTCTCGAGGGTGTCTAAACTCAAACTAAGGATTTGGTAAGTTTTCAAAAAAATAAATAAACGTATTTATGAAAAGGTTTTCTAAAATAAGAAAGGGTGTGGTGCGTGGAATCAGCCGAGCTCAAGTAAGTTATCCCAAAATACCCATACATGTTTAAGATATGTTTAAACTGTGAATTGTGATCGCATGATAGTTTAGGGCTAAGGATGTAGAAGAGATGCCTTTGTAGGCATGTTGTGTGAGCTTATAGATTTGCATGCTAGTACTGATTAGTCAATAATAGGATGGCATGATTAGGGTATGCTTGGTTTTGATTACTTGATGCACGAATGCTGCTTGCTTTGTGCTTTTAGGAGTTTTAAGTAGCTTCAGCTAACTAGTAAACGAATATGCTACGTTACATATTATGGAGACTAAATAATTTTATAGGGTTAGGTTTTAACTCTATTACGCAACACTTATTTGAGTCCAATCGTTGTAGTGTGAGACCTCTCATTTGAAGAATTATCTAGTTTTTGTAATATGTAATTGTATTCGCGGAGAGTGGTGTGGAGTTTGCCCTATGAAAACCTAGGATGATATTTAGTGTTGGGAGCCTTATTTGTGAGGGAATTGTTGGATATAAAGTAACTTGGCTGAGTTAAGGCACTTCTTGAGGAAAGTACAGATAGATGTGCAAGGTAGTATGGGTCCGTACTAATGGAAGCATAGGATCCGTACTCGATTCAAGGAGGGATGCAATGAAGCTAGGGAGCTTGTGAAGTTGTGATTTCCTCGATGTGTATATTGATGCATATTCGGATGGTTTTTATGGTCTATTTTCAGTATGGTGGTATTGCGAGGCAAGCCAATGGGCATTTCCGATGCTGGGGAGGGTTTAGGCTCAAGTTCTGGAGTTGGGCAGCTTGATGACCAGACGAGGGAGTTCATCTCGTCTGAGATTACATGAAATATCCTTGAGCTGACTCATGTGATCTTTGGCTCGGTCAAGGAGAGCATGCTAGAGCTTCTTGATGAGCGGTTGAGCGCCTTTTGCGTTGAGATTGTGGCTTTGGTCAGGACGTGCTCGCTGACTTTCAAGGAGTTTCGGGCATGTGGAGCGCTGAATTAACATGGGTCGAGAGACCACATTGTGAGCAGTATGTGGTTGGCAGATGTTGCTAACGCCTTCCGTACCAGTCAATGTCCCGAGGGTGATAAGGTCAGACTAGCTTCTTGCCTCTTGAAGGATAGGGCGTGTGATTGGTGGGAGGAGGTAGGGTATGTTATCAGAGATGATGATGCTAATGATTTGATGATCGAGAATGATTTTTCGACCAAGTTCTGAGCCGAGTTTACACCGGTGATTGAGGTGTAGCAGTTGGCGCGAGAGTTATAGGATCTTCGTCAAACTATTGAGACGGTGGTTGAGATCACTAATATGTTAAGGGAGAGCGCACTTCTCGTTCCGCAGTATGTAGCGGATGAGGATTTGAAGAAGACCTGGTACCATGAGATGCTGAGGAGTGATACCCAACATTTTGTTAGCCGATCCAGCTGCAAAACGCTGGAGGACATGATAGCGAGGGCTAGAGATAAGGAGATTGATTTGGAGATGGAGAAGAAGAGGAATCGAGAATTTGTGTCCAGTTTTGAGGGTTCAGGAAAGATGCCTAAGGTAGTTGATACGAGGGGAAAGGACAACAGCACTAAGGCCGTTGTGGCAAGTGTGGTAGGTCACACGAGGGGACATGCATGGTGGGTGGTTCTGGCTGCTTCAAGTGCGGCCGGACTGGTCATATGAGCAGGAATTGTATTCCTGCCACCACTATTACCCCAGTATCTGATCTGATTTGCTTTCAGTGCAATCATAGGGGCCACAAGATGGCCCATTGTCCATGTTAGGCTGCAGCGGGACCGGTGTCAACACCCGCTCCTACGAGATTGAGCATTACTAACGGCCGTCATGGCCGGGCAGATGCACTTGCGGCGAAGAGTAGGGCTTTCCAGCTGACGGAAGAGGAGGCACATGCAAATCCCGATGTGGTGACAGGTATGTATCTTTTCCTTATCTCTTTATTTATATTGAATTGTTTCTTATGTTTATATGTTTTATTTTAGGATCGTTCCTGCTGAATGTGATGAAATGAGAAAAATTCAGTAAACCTAGACTAGAGTAGTCCAAGTGTTGAAAATACTGAAACAGAGTTTCAGAATCATCAAGTGGCAAGTAATGTGGAAAATAAAGAGTTGTGAATCACCAAGTTAATGATAAAAACGTTTTTTTATATGTTCAAGATCAATGATTCAAAAATGTCTCATATTCATCAAGATTCAGTTTCAAGTGTTTGAATGATAGACAAGCTGAAACACTCAAATGGCTATCTGAAGACTAATCTAAGTAGCAAGTGTGCAGAATGATCTTAAATGAGCAAGGAAGAGATTATAATGGATCCCAAGGGTCCTATTTATAGGCTTTGGAAAAGCCCATGACATGGCTTGACCAATCAGGTGTTGACACATCATCAAGACTTAGTCATCAGTTGACACCTTTGCCCTACTTAACGGAGAATGGATGGAATATTCCAATTTCGTTAGTATTCCGTTAGGGTTCCATCCAAGTTATGGGTCTTCATAATTCTTGAACCTTCTTGATCAAAATTGAAAATGTGATGAGCAACATGAACATCATGTTGTTCAATTGTCTTCTTAGATGTCATCAACTTCCAGAAGTGTTGTTGATCATGTTGAGTAGTTTCTTGAATGTTGGACTGTGTCTTGAACTTGAAGATGTACCACCACATGTTCATGATGGACAATGGACGAAATTCATGTTCCTTTGAGTACATTTGGATGTGCCTTCATTGTATATGATGTGCCATGTGCAATCTTGTTGAACCATCAATGTGATCATGTTGATCCATTGACTTGAGTTGAGCCACCAAGTATTCCTGTTGAGGCATTAACTCTTGTTGAGCCATAGAGTTGTGGATGAGTCAACAATGTTTCTGATGAGCCATCAATATTCCAAATGATCCATTACTGTCTTGATGCTCCACATATGATCTAGATGTGTCATCTGAGATCATGATGATCCAACTAGCTTTCAGCAAGTGATCCATGTCAACAGCAGGTGCTCCATGTGTACATTAACTGCTCCAACTTCACTTCAAGTGATCCAACATCTGATTCTTCAAACACTTGTTGAATCTTCAGTAGCTTTCCAACCTGAAGCATTCTGATAATGTTTGTTAGAAAATGTAAATCAATACTTAACTTATTTTAGGTGACAATCACATCAAAATATTTTCCAATAGTTTCCCCCTATGTGATGGTTACTGAAATAAGGAGTTGTAAAAAGTGTGTAAAAGGAAAAATATTGATTTAACATTTCCCCCCTCTGCTTCAATGGAATTGTCTGTTGAAGCAAAAAACACACAAAAAAAGCTTTTAAAAAATTATTCAAGAGAATATGTTCCTCGAACTTGAAAATTTTGGTTAAAGAAAATTTTAACTGTCAACATGACAATTAAAAAAAATTGGATTGATAAAAAAATGTTCAAATTTGCATGATCTAGACAAAAATTGTTTTGCCAAGATAGGAAAATAAAGTGACAAATAGGAATAACTCGCAAACTCGTGTTTTGTTTTATTTAGGCCAGAAGTTTGAAGAAAATATCAAGTGTTGAATAAGAGTGAAATACTTGATCTTTTTTTCGAAAAACGAAAAATAAATATAAAAACTTTGATGTTTTGGTAAATCATAGGAACGAGTGTTATGATAATAAAAAGTTGCTAAGTCTTGACCTTAAAAGACTCAAACATATCAAAAAAAATGTTTTATCACAAATGATATTTTCAAAATAGTTTTGGATAAAAAAAATATGAATATCCCTTGAATAACAGATAAACGTTAACAACCCGATAAAATTTTGAAATTTAAACTAGGATGGTCCAAGAGATAGCCAAAAAATAAATAAATAAAAGATAAAAAAGATAAAAAATAGTAATAAACAAAATTGAAATAAAAATTTGTTTCTTTTAAAAAAATAGAATAAAGTAAAATAAAATAAAATAAAAGGAAAAAAACAAAAATCATGCATTTGTGTGAGAGTGTGTGAATAAAGAGAATGTGACAACCTGAAATTTCCATTATGTACAACATACCAAGCCAATAGAAGTCAGAACAGTTACTGTTAATTTTCAGACTATTTGGGATAAGTTTGAGTATTCTATGATTAACACTTTAGGAGATGCCAAGAGAGGGGATGTCCTAGGGTTTATTTTGCAACAATTGTCACACCCCCGAACCAGACGGCGGAAACGTCCGGGGGCTGTCGTGACTCAATTGTATACCATAACATTGAATATATATGAAACATAACAACATTCGTCGCCATTCATCAATACAGTACAACCAGTAGCGTTTACATGAAATTCATTGGTTAAACATTACATTCCCAAAAATTAAATTGTTCAATTCATACATAGATAAACTGCAACCGTCACTGAATATGATTTCCCTTGATTCACTGGTTCCCTGAGAATACAAGTATTTTGAAAAACGTCAACATATGAAATGTTGGTGAGTTCATAAGTAATGTTTGAAATCCAATGTTTGTATTGTTTGAAAACCACCAGAAAATCCGATATTTTCTGAAATGAAAAACTTTCGAAAATGTTTGTGAAGATCCATAGGTATGCCTGTTTGTTTCTGTACTTGTGAAAATTGTTTATTAAAAATTATATGCGTTTCGAGTCCGATATGTTTGAAAAACCTAGGAAAACCCGATGTTTTCCTAATCCTTTGATATCCGTTAAGTTGCGTTGAAACCATTACAAAGATAGGAGTGTCATTCCCAGGCGACGTTGGATTATTTTTTAGCATGATTATTTACTACAAACCCGCATTACACAAACGCCCAGTTCATAGTAATACTAACGATCCCGAAGGCGTCGTTCGTACAAATCACGTTATCCAGCTGCCCTGACTATGTGTCGTCCCACATCCGAAGAGTAAGAGGACACGAAGGCCTCGATGACTCTATTAATCGGTTGGGGATAATATGCGTACGAGGGGTCCCCGACCCGCCTCGCAAAATATGCAGACTTTTCTAGCAATACCAAGGACCCTTGGGGACCAGTGGTATACAAGCCATTGAAAGTCCCTCTACGTTGTGCCAAGTCGGTGAAACTCAACACTTTGTAGAAAATATGCGTCTTCGGGCCTTAAGATCAGGTCATTGGGCTAGCTAGGCCCAACAAGCAAGATTTTACACTTTTGGGGGCCGAAGATGGTGCGTAGACGTCTGTGCACACTCGTATGTAAGCTAAGTTCCCAAACGTTATTTGTATGAATCGTAGTGTAGTAGTGTCGTAGTGTTAGTAGTTGTAGATTTCTATTGGTTCGAGACCGAGCCAATTCGTTTAACGACTTTTGGTATTGTAATGTATTGTATTTCGTCGAAAGCCGCGGTGCCATTATTTGATCAAATTGTGTATATTGAATTAGCCTTGAAATTTTTCTGTTTCCAGCCCCTCATTGTTTGTAAAATTTACATTTTCAACCCTTTTATTAAATACTTCCCGGTTTGGTCCTTAAACTAATTTTCTTGACATTTTAACACCAAAAATTATTGAAATTAATATTTTTCAGCTTATTTTTCATAGAAAACAGTTTAAGTCCCTGAAAATGCAGTTTTCTCGGTTTTTAATCCCTTCTTTTCGCAACTTTGACAATTTTGGCCCACATTGGAAAATTTTTGCAACTTTGGCCCTTTTTAAATTTAAAAAGCATTTTAAACCTTTGAAAAGGATTTGGAACACTTATAGTCCACTGTTTTACAGAAAATCACAGTTTTCGCCCTCCAAAACAGAAAAATTCGCATAATGGGCCTCATTGGGCCAAAAATGTCATTTTTAGCCCATTAAGCTTGGAATTTATGTTTTTAATCCCCTAAATGAGTATATTTCCAGAAATTGATTTATGGAAACTGTTTTGGCACACTTCATCCAGCAGAATTCGTGATATGCCAATTTGGACCCTTAATTTTGTATTTTTCACATTTTAGGCCCAAAATTTGTGTTTTTAATCCAAAGAAAATTGTTACTAAACCACTTAGCCATTTTTCTTGAAACACTTTGTATGTAGAAATATATTTGAAGCTAAAATCATTTCACACAAGATATATCTCGGTTTTGAGGGGTTTTATGGCTAGATCCAACATTATAACACACAAATGCATACATATAAGCATGGAAATCATACAAGGCATACAAAACACATATAGATCTACACTTTCACTTGTATTCCCACCCCCCCACACAAAACTCATAAAAACAGAAAATAGGGGGTATGAAGCTCACCTCGGGTGTTGATTCGGTTTTTGAAGAAAGATTGGAAGAAATGAAGTGATTTTTGGCCTTTGCACTCCTTGATGAAATTTTCGAGTTTATGGGGTTTCTAGAGTGCAAGATCATGATTTTTGCATGGATTAGGAAGAGATTTTTGATAAATAAGGAATACAAGTCATAGATCCAAGCAAAACCTTACCTTAGATGATGATTTTGTGGAAGAACTTCCTTGAATGTTTCCTAACTTTCGAGATTTTGGATGGAGAAGAGGAAGAAGTCTTGAGTGAATTTTAGAGAGAGTTTGTGAGTGTTTTGTGTGTGTGTGGTGTTGCTCTCGGCCGAGTTCAAGAAGAGAGAGGGAGATATAGACATGAAGTGATGTGCATGGATACATGGAATGGATTTGCATGGAGATCCACAAGACAATAAGGAGGTGGCACACTAAGGTCAACCCTCTTCTTGGGCTTGAGCTTTTGGGCCAAGAATAATGGAGGAAATGAGGGTGTTTGGGCCTTAAATACTTAAGCCCAATTTTCATGGTTAAGTTGAGTGATTTTTTGGTCCAAATAAATTTAAATGTGATTTTTATGACTTGTAAGGGTCAAATTAGGTTAATTATGGTTCATAGTCATTAATTTATTTCATTCTAGGTCCAACATGGCTCACAATATTGAAATAAATAGATGTGAGTCCAATTAGAGCCCAATTAGGGTTCTAAGCCCATGATAGTCCAATTGGAAGCTTATTGGTCCATTTGGATCCAATAAGGAAGTTCTAGTCCAAAATAGACTTAACAAGAACTTCTAGGGTTTTCCAATTGTTTGATGACTACTTGTAGTACTTGTATAATGTATTTGATTGAAGTTTTTGATTCACATTAACTTGAATGTTTAGATTACATGACACAAAATTTCCAGTTGTGACATCATCCCCCCGTTAGAGGGAATTTCATCCCGAAATTCTGTTTGAAAGCTAGATTTGAGAATGCTAGAATAGGTGAGGGTACTTCTGCTTCATTTGATCTTCGCGTTCCCACGTGAATTCTGGCCCACGCTTTGCATTCCACCGTACCTTCACGATCGGGATGCGGCTCTGCTTAGTACGCTTCACCTCCCTGTCCATGATTTCGATTGGTTCTTCGACGAACAGGAGATTCTCATTGATTTCGATTTCATCAAGAGGAATGACAAGGGTTTCATCTGATAGGCACTTTTTCAGATTAGAGACATGAAACACGGGGTGTACACCGTTTAGCTCCGCGGGTAGTTGTAGTCTGTATGCTACTGGACCTATTCGGGCGACGATTTCGAAAGGTCCAATGTATCGCGGGTTCAGCTTTCCCCGTTTTCCGAAACGTATAACCCCCTTCCAGGGTGAGACTTTCAACAGTACTCGATCACCGACCTGGAATTCTAAGGGTTTTCGCCGTTTATCGGCGTAGCTCTTTTGTCTGTCACGCGACGCTTGCAATCGAGCTCTAATCTGAACGATCTTTTATGTGGTTTCGCGAATAATCTCCGGTCCTGTTAGTGCCCTGTCCGACGTATGTGTTCTTGCTAGCTGGGTGTCACCTACTTCAGCCCAACATAACGGTGATCTACATTTACGCCCGTACAGTGCTTCGAAAGGGGCCACCTTGATGCTCGAATGATAACTATTGTTATATGAGAATTCGATCAACGGCAGGTGGGTATCCCAAGACTTTCCGAAGTCTATTACACATGCACGAAGCATGTCTTCAAGCGTCTGAATGGTTCGTTCGCTTTGACCGTCCGTTTGTGGGTGATACGCGGTGCTCATATCGAGATGAGTTCCCATTGCTTTGTGGAGTGATTGCCAAAATCGCGACGTGAACCTACTGTCCCTATCCGAGATGATAGATTTTGGCACTCCATGGAGTCTTACGACCTCTCGTAGGTACAACCGCGTCAGTCTTTCCATCTTGTAGGACTCTTTGATTGGTAGGAAATGGGCAGATTTCGTCAGTCGGTCGATTATTACCCATATGGTGTCCAGTCCGTCCGACGTCTTGGGCAGTTTGGTCACGAAGTCCATAGAAATCCCCTCCCATTTCCACTCAGGGATTTCCGGTTGCTGTAACAATCCGGAAGGTTTCTGGTACTCCACTTTTACTTTGGCGCACGTAAGGCACTTACCAACATAAGTCGCGATTTCCGCCTTCATGTTAGGCCACCAATAGTGTTGCTTGATGTCCAAATACATCTTGTCCGAACCGGGATGAATGGAGTATCGTGTCTTGTGGGCTTCCTTCATAACGGTCTCCCTAAATCCTCCGATTTTTGGGACCCAAATACGGTTCATGAAGTAGTATACCCCATTCTCTTTGACTTCTAGGTTCTTCTCCATTCCGTGTAATGCCTCGCTAGTTCTATTTTCCGCTTTCATAGCCTCTGCCTGGACTGATGCAATTTGAGTGGCCAGATGAGACTGAATGGTTATCGAGTGCGTTTTCGTACGGCGATTAGAGTACTCCTTCCGACTTAAGGCATCGGCTACCACGTTGGCCTTGCCTGGATGGTACTTGATCTCGCATTCGTAGTCGTTTAACAATTCCACCCATCTTCGTTGTCTCATGTTCAGCTCCTTCTGATTCAAGATGTGCTGGAGGCTCTTGTGGTCCGTGAAGATGGTGCACTTTGTGCCGTACAGGTAGTGCCTCCAAATTTTCAGAGTGAAGACCATGGCTCCCAGTTCTAGGTCATGAGTCGTGTAATTTACTTCGTGCGTCTTTAGTTGGCGGGACGCATATGCTATCACTCTTCCACGTTGCATGAGAACGCAACCTAGGCCTTGATTCGACGCGTCACAGTAGACTACAAAATCTTCCGTTCCTTCGGGTAGAGATAGCACAGGAGCGCTACAAAGATCTTGCTTCAAGGTTCGAAACGCAATCTCTTGTCGGTCTGTCCACTTGAATGGCACGCTCTTTTGCGTAAGCCAGGTAAGCGGCTTGGCGATCTTAGAGAAGTTTTGGATGAATCTCCTATAGTAGCCTGCTAGGCCTAAGAACTGACGAATTTCTGTGGGCGTAGTCGGAGTTGCCCATCCTTCCACAGCTTTGACCTTAGAGGGATCCACATGAATTCCGTCTTGGCTAACTACGTGACCTAGAAAATTCACGCTCCGTAGCCAAAACTCACACTTAGAGAGCTTGGCGTAAAGCTTTTCCGATCGCAGCGTCTCTAGGACTTGTCGGAGATGTTGGCCATGCTCCTCTTTGCTTCGAGAATAGACGAGGATGTCATCGATAAACACAATGACGAAGTTGTCCAAGAACGGTCGACAGATTCGGTTCATTAGGTCCATAAATGCGGCGGGTGCATTTGTTAGACCGAAGGGCATTACGACGAATTCATAATGTCCGTAGCGGGTTCGGAAAGCGGTTTTAGGAATATCTTCTTCTCGGACTTTGAGTTGATGGTATCCGGACCGTAAATCTATTTTAGAAAAATAACTAGCTCCTTGGAGCTGGTCGAATAGATCATCGATTCGTGGGAATGGGTAGCGGTTTTTGACAGTGAGTTTATTTAACTCTCTGTAATCGATGCACATTCTGAAAGATCCGTCCTTCTTTTTGACAAAGAGCACCGGAGCTCCCCATGGCGAGTAGCTAGGTCGGATAAATCCCTTGTCCAGAAGCTCACTGAGTTGGCTGGACAATTCCTGCATTTCAGCAGGTGCCAACCGATATGGTGATTTAGCGAGAGGAGTTGCTCCTGGAACGAGGTCGATTCGGAACTCAACCTGTCTCTCTGGGGGTACTCCTGGAAGATCTTCGGGAAACACGTCCGGAAATTCACACGCTACTGGAATGTCTTGGATGTTAGTTTCTTCTTTGGTCTTGTCCACTATGTGAGCCAAGAACGCCAAATTGTTCTTTCGCAAGTGTTTTTGTGCTTAGATGCACGAGATGAGACGAAGATTCGTACTGGGTTTATCTCCGTAAATTACTAGGGTTTCGTGATTTGGGAGACGAAGGCGAATGGCCTTCTCATGGCACATAATCTCAGCATGGTGGGGGCTTAACCAATCCATGCCGATAATCACATCGAAACTCCTAATTGATACTGGCATCAGATCTATTCGTAAGACGTGTTGGTTGAGGGTTAGGGTACATCCGATGTAGATCTCCCTAGTGGATTCGGTTTTCCCATTGGCCATTTCCACCGTATAGGTTTCATTTAGCTTCTGGGGTTGTTGTTTTAATAAATGTTTAAACTTCTCGCTTACGAAACTTCGCTCCGCTCCGGTATCAAATAAGATGCATGCATAAGTGTGGTTTAGGAAGAACGTACCGGTCACAACTGCGGGGTCCTGAACTGCATCACTCTGACCCATAGTCAGCATTCTTCCTGCTCCTCTGTTTCCTGAGTTGTTGTTGTTAGGGCAATCTCGACGGAAATGCCCCGTCCTTCCACACCCAAAACAGGTGTGGCTAGGCCCTGCGTTGTTGCCGCCGGTATTGGTGTTGATGTTATTGCGGGGGTTGTTGTTGTTCTGGTTGTTTCCCTGACTCTGGTTCTGAGAAGGATAAGTCCTGCAGAATCTTGCAGTGTGTCCCCTTCGGTTGCAACTGGTGCAATGGAACTCCTTGCATTCTCCATGGTGATGGAACCCGCACTTATTGCACTTGGGAGAATTACCGGAATAGGGTCTTGAAGCATTTGAAGCAGCTGAGGCTGGAGCATGTGATGTGACTGGAACCGGCGCAGTGACAGCGTGAACTGCCACCGTTTGCTGCTTTTTAGAGGTCTCGGGGCCCTGACGCCCCTTTCTCTTGTTGTTCCATCCTTTCTTACCATCACTCTCCTTCTTCTTCTCAGTCTCTACCGGTTTCTCGCCCTTTTTGTGGTTATGATCATATAGTCTTTTTGCCAATCTCTTTGCACTGTCAAACGTTTCAGGGTTCGCAGCTATCACATTCCCTTGAATAGGGGATGTCAGTCCCCAGATGAATCGTTCGATCTTCTTTCCCTCTGATGTGATCATACCCGGGCACAACAGAGATAGTTCACTGAATCTCGATATGTAAGCATCGATATTCCCATTCTGCACCGTGAGATTCCATAGTTCCTGCTCCATCTTCTGTATTTCGCCTCGGGGGCAGTACTCCGCCATTAACATTTCTTTCATTTCTGCCCAGGGAATAGAGTTGGCTACAGGGAGTGTCATAGCTTCTACGTGACCATTCCACCAAGTGAGTGCTTGGTCCACGAAAGTGCAGGCCGCGAACTTCACCTTCATCTGCTCGGGGCACTCGCATATCTCGAATACCGACTCTACCTTCTCGATCCATCGCTTTAGAGCGATCACTCCTCCAGTGCCGTTGAAAGTTCGGGGTTTAGCGTTCGCAAAATCCTTGTAGGTGCACGTTTTAGTGAGTCCTTGGTTCGCCCCGTTGTTCGAACTTCCGGATCCTTGCCCGTTACCTCCTCCGTTGTTCCCTCGGTGAAGTTGTGCCATAGCTGCTGTGACCGCAGCAGACACGGCTGCCTGGAAAGCAGTGGAGTCAACTTCGGGCGGGGTTGGTTCGGGATTTCCGCGAGTAGCTGGGCGAGGCATCTTTCTGTCATGAAACGGAAAGATGTTGAGTGTACGTGGTTTCTGTGAGGTGGCGACCCTACTAACTAGGTGTATGACACGAACCTAAACATTACTACCATCGAGCATATAATCATAACTTCTCAACACATAACAACTGAGAATATCATAGCAAAACACACAAAAGTTTATTAATATTATCCGTGTTTAGTACAAGAAAATTTGCTCGTAAGAGCATACATAAGTAACACTAATCCGACAGCATAACGGCTCCATGAGTAGTGTAGTCACTTAAACATAGAACCGGAGTACATAACATAGTTCCTAATAACCTACTATGATAAGTCTGTCCCTAATCGCGATGAGCTGCGTAAGGAGGTGGTGCCGGGGTCATATGCCGAAATGTTGTGCCAGTAGCTGCGCCATCTCTGCCATGTCTCCTATAACCTCATCCCTCTCATGCTCTGCTTGCACTGCCCGAGCCTCCATAGCATACAGCTGTTGTCGCAGTGCGGCGATCTCAGCTTCGAGGGAACGGTTCTCTCTTGGGAGGTTCGCTGGTGGAGCGGGGTGGTCTGGTTGTGCCTCGTCCTCGCATGGCGGGATGGGGTCCTGGTCCCCAGCCTGACCTTCCTCGTCGTCACTGTCGATTCCTCCAAACTCGTAGTCAGTGTCTACGTATTCGTCGGGTCCGACATCGTGTGCTTCACCTAGATTCTCTCCTGGCTCATCCACAAGCATCCCGTGAGCTACTAAGGCCTGATGATACTGAATACCCTGCTGCTCCTCCTCAGGCTCCTCCTCCTCTAGCCACCCGTTGTTTCCCTGATTAGGGAAGTAGGGGTCTTCAGGGTGATGAAAACCAGCCATGCTGTCTGCGCGAGTACGTGAATATGCTAACATTATTCCTAGGGTACTATGACTATTATACAGACTAACCAAACATTCTCTTTTTGGGTGATAAAGGGTATAGTTTTAGGCTCCCTAGCTATCCCGATCTCATCAAGACGTGTGTTAGTTTTACCTTGGAGAGAATGTAGTTGATCAGGCTACATTCACTCCTTGGTATCACTAAGAACAGTCCCGAATTAACCGAGATACCAGTGTTATTGTGTTTGATTCGGCGTTAGGTTCTTATCCCTAATGCAAGCAAGTGTGTTTTATTTACTTGTTTTGTTCAGAGTTATGTTAGTCCCTCTTTTTGGTTTATAGTTGCATATCAATGTATGGCTCGACATGCTAGTTCACTATAAACAAAGCTCTGATACCAACCTGTCACACCCCCGAACCAGACGGCGGAAACGTCCGGGGGCTTTCGTGACTCAATTGTATACCATAACATTGAATATATATGAAACATAACAACATTCATCGCCATTCATCAATACAGTACAACCAGTAGCGTTTACATGAAATTCATTGGGTAAACATTACATTCCCAAAAATTAAATTGTTCAATTCATACATAGATAAACTGCAACCGTCACTGAATATGATTTCCCTTGATTCACTGGTTCCCTGAGAATACAAGTATTTTGAAAAACGTCAACATATGAAATGTTGGTGAGTTCATAAGTAATGTTTGAAATCCAATGTTTGTATTGTTTGAAAACCACCAGAAAATCCGATATTTTCTGAAATGAAAAACTTTCGAAAATGTTTGTGAAGATCCATAGGTATGCCTGTTTGTTTCTGTACTTGTGAAAATTGTTTATTAAAAATTATATGCGTTTCGAGTCCGATATGTTTGAAAAACCTAGGAAAACCCGATGTTTTCCTAATCCTTTGATATCCGTTAAGTTGCGTTGAAACCATTACAAAGATAGGAGTGTCATTCCCAGGCGACGTTGGATTATTTTTGAGCATGATTATTTACTACAAACCCGCATTACACAAACGCCCAGTTCATAGTAATACTAACGATCCCGAAGGCGTCGTTCGTACAAATCACGTTATCCAGCTGCCCTGACTATGTGTCGTCCCACATCCGAAGAGTAAGAGGACACGAAGGCCTCGATGACTCTATTAATCGGTTGGGGATAATATGCGTACGAGGGGTCCCCGACCCGCCTGGCAAAATATGCAGACTTTTCTAGCAATACCAAGGACCCTTGGGGACCAGTGGTATACAAGCCATTGAAAGTCCCTCTACGTTGTGCCAAGTCGGTGAAACTCAACACTTCGTAGAAAATATGCGTCTTCGGGCCTTAAGATCAGGTCATTGGGCTAGCTAGGCCCAACAAGCAAGATTTTACACTTTTGGGGGCCGAAGATGGTGCGTAGACGTCTGTGCACACTCGTATGTAAGCTAAGTTCCCAAACGTTATTTGTATGAGTCGTAGTGTAGTAGTGTCGTAGTGTTAGTAGTTGTAGATTTCTATTGGTTCGAGACCGAGCCAATTCGTTTAACAACGACTTTTGGTATTGTAATGTATTGTATTTCGTCGAAAGCCGCGGTGCCATTATTTGATCAAATTGTGTATATTGAATTAGCCTTGAAATTTTTCTGTTTCCAGCCCCTCATTGTTTGTAAAATTTACATTTTCAACCCTTTTATTAAATACTTCCCGGTTTGGTCCTTAAACTAATTTTCTTGACATTTTAACACCAAAAATTATTGAAATTAATATTTTTCAGCTTATTTTTCATAGAAAACAGTTTAAGTCCCTGAAAATGCAGTTTTCTCGGTTTTTAATCCCTTCTTTTCGCAACTTTGACAATTTTGGCCCACATTGGAAAAATTTTGCAACTTTGGCCCTTTTTAAATTTAAAAAGCATTTTAAACCTTTGAAAAGGATTTGGAACACTTATAGTCCACTGTTTTACAGAAAATCACAGTTTTGGCCCTCCAAAACAGAAAAATTCGCATAATGGGCCTCATTGGGCCAAAAATGTCATTTTTAGCCCATTAAGCTTGGAATTTATGTTTTTAATCCCCTAAATGAGTATATTTCCAGAAATTGATTTATGGAAACTGTTTTGGCACACTTCATCCAGCAGAATTCATGATATGCCAATTTGGACCCTTAATTTTGTATTTTTCACATTTTAGGCCCAAAATTTGTGTTTTTAATCCAAAGAAAATTGTTACTAAACCACTTAGCCATTTTTCTTGAAACACTTTGTATGTAGAAATATATTTGAAGCTAAAATCATTTCACACAAGATATATCTCGGTTTTGAGGGGTTTTATGGCTAGATCCAACATTATAACACACAAATGCATACATATAAGCATGGAAATCATACAAGGCATACAAAACACATATAGATCTACACTTTCACTTGTATTCCCCCCCCCCCCCACAAAACTCATAAAAACAGAAAATAGGGGGTATGAAGCTCACCTCGGGTGTTGATTCGGTTTTTGAAGAAAGATTGGAAGAAATGAAGTGATTTTTGGCCTTTGCACTCCTTGATGAAATTTTCGAGTTTATGGGGTTTCTAGAGTGCAAGATCATGATTTTTGCATGGATTAGGAAGAGATTTTTGATAAATAAGGAATACAAGTCATAGATCCAAGCAAAACCTTACCTTAGATGATGATTTTGTGGAAGAACTTCCTTGAATGTTTCCTAACTTTCGAGATTTTGGATGGAGAAGAGGAAGAAGTCTTGAGTGAATTTTAGAGAGAGTTTGTGAGTGTTTTGTGTGTGTGTGGTGTTGCTCTCGGCCGAGTTCAAGAAGAGAGAGGGAGATATAGACATGAAGTGATGTGCATGGATACATGGAATGGATTTGCATGGAGATCCACAAGACAATAAGGAGGTGGCACACTAAGGTCAACCCTCTTCTTGGGCTTGAGCTTTTGGGCCGAGAATAATGGAGGAAATGAGGGTGTTTGGGCCTTAAGTACTTAAGCCCAATTTTCATGGTTAAGTTGAGTGATTTTTGGTCCAAATAAATTTAAATGTGATTTTTATGACTTGTAAGGGTCAAATTAGGTTAATTATGGTTCATAGTCATTAATTTATTTCATTCTAGGTCCAACATGGCTCACAATATTGAAATAAATAGATGTGAATCCAATTAGAGCCCAATTAGGGTTCTAAGCCCATGATAGTCCAATTGGAAGCTTATTGGTCCATTTGGATCCAATAAGGAAGTTCTAGTCCAAAATAGACTTAACAAGAACTTCTAGGGTTTTCCAATTGTTTGATGACTACTTGTAGTACTTGTATAATGTATTTGATTGAAGTTTTTGATTCACATTAACTTGAATGTTTAGATTACATGACACAAAATTTCCAGTTGTGACAACAATAACATTTCATACTCTAAAAAATTGGAATTTACGACCCAAACATGGAGTTCGCGGTCGAAAACCCCAAGGGGTATATATATGGTCCTTAGCCATATTTATTCATTTGTTCTATTTCCAACTAGAGAAAAACTCGATTCTCTCTCAAGGATCTTCAGCCTTTCATCCTAAATTGTAAGTGCTTCTATCTAAGAGTATAATAGGGCTTGTAATGTGTCTTAACATCAAGAAATCACAAGGAAACATCAAGATCAAAGAGTTTACTGCCCAAGAACACCTTGGACCGTAAACCCTTCTTTAAGGGCCAAAAGTGTGCCCTAGTCCCTTCCCTTCTGTGTGAAACTAGCCTAGACTCATACCTTAATGTGTATAGGACTTGAAAGCACAAAATACCATGTCCATGAGAGATTACGGCCGCAAACCCTAAGGAGATTGGTCTTAGGGCCGTGAACTCCTCAAAGGAGGTAAAGGGTGCCCTAATCTTTTCCAAGGACTAATCCATCAAGTAGAAACACTTCTAAGGGACATGTAAGGCTTCAAACCATCAAAGGATCAAGAGTTTAGGAGATTAAGGCCGTAAACTCAAGAGTTTATGACCGTAAACTCATTGTGTTATGGTCCTTGGGGAGTAAACTCAAGAAAGGGGTTCTTTGGAACCCTAAACCCAATAGCTTTGTCCTACAACAACTTAGATGCAATCCTTAGGACTTATAACACTTATATAAGGTGTTCAGCATGTTCTAGGATGTCTTAACATTGTCAATTAGTTGTTTAAAGACTAATTGGATACATATATGTGTGATTATATGTTAACTAGGATCTTTGAGTGTGTACAAGTCTTCACTTGACACTTAGCAATCCTACATCATTCAGTTCATCCAAACCACCATCTATAGGTGAGTTCATACCCCTTAATCAATGTTTTAAATGATTTTAAATGCTTTAATGGGGGGGGGGGGGAATACAGGTAGAAAACAACATGCTATAGAATCAATCATATGTGATTCATAACTGTGTTTTCATCCAACTGATTTCACATGCTTCAAAATGTGACACATGAAATGGTTTTTTGTCTTAAAATGTTTTGTTATCAAATGAATTACTTTTGAAATGTGTATAAAATGACATCAAGTCATTGTTTTTTATTGTTCAAAACTCTTAAATGTTTTACAAAACCTCTTTCATGTCCTTGGTCAAATCTATATCTATACACTTATGTTCATATATATATATATATATATATATATATATATATATATATATATATATATATATATATATATATGTATTGATATGACAGCTTTCATTCTGCAGTCAGTTCCTACACTCTTGAGTAGCAAGGGTGTATAAACCTTCTTGGACCACAAATACATTCCAGTAAATTATTATAGGGATAGTTTAGGGGATACAAAACATTATTCCTATTACAAGGAATCACACTAGAGTCAGTTCATTCATGAGTCTATACTAAATGCTATATGAAGAGATATACTTACATGGATCCTCTTACATGGATACACTTACATGGATACTTGTACCTAGATACTATACGATGAGATACTATTACATACTTTATGTGTAGATTAGTTCTGTCTATCCTAGTACAAAAGGATATAATACGGGAATAACCATTCCGGCATCCACCTGTTAGCAACAGAGGTATTGAACATCTACGTATTCCTACGGTTAATACTTATACTAGGGGTACCTTTACGGGACTAACCATTCCTACGACCTGCTGTTAGCTACAGAGGAAAATGAACATCTACGGAGGTTCAAGGTTAATACTTTTCGGCAGTCACGATGTCGTGTTTATCCTAATACAAAAGGATAATACTTATATATGGCTATATTTTCCCTATTACTTTTATTTTGTGATACGTTCACATAAACGATGAGGTAGACTATATAATGCTAATAGTAGTCATACAGGGGAAAAACCATCTTTATTACAGCAAAACGTTCAAGTCTTGGTAAAAGACTACTTTCAAAACATTCAAGTCTTGGTAGAAGACTACTTTCAAAACATTCGGGTCTTGGTAGAAGACTACTTTTAAACTAGTAGGAAATATGGGATTTTCTAGGGTTTTCACACTTATATCAAATGTTTCAGTCAAAACTTTACATGGCATTCATAACAGCTTTCCAAAACAGAGTAATGACACTTAAATACTTATGAATTCACCAGCTTTATGTTGATCTACTCTTTCAAAATAACTTGTATTTTCAAGTCACCAGTAGACATGTACGATGACCAGGTTTTGAGAAGACGGATCACAAATAAGACTCGTCTTTTATTTTGATTACATATTTTGGTGTCTTATTACAATGAAATAACACAAATGTATTAAAACTTTACTTTTAATGTTATGGATGATGTTGTTGCTTGTTTACTACTTTACACTGTTATGATACTTCACATGACGTCCTCCGCCCCTAAACGTTTTCGCCGTTCTTGGTTTTGGGGTGTGACAGAGAATGACATGCATATGGAATACATTTAACGACATCCAAAGTGTCACAAAAGAGTCTAAAGATCTAAGGTTCAACTATCACAAAAAATGTCACAAAAACTTTGTTACATAATAACGTGTTGTATTTGGCTAGAAAACCTAGTACCCAACGTAAGACGTTGATAAGGGGTCGACAAGCCCACAAAGCATTAGGGTTTGAATGCTTTCTTCCCCAAAAATTGACCTAAAAAAGGTTGAGAGGAGATGCAGTCAAGAGAGGTTCGCCGGTGTTGGAGAAAGGATGGTGCACCTGTGAGGTCTAAAGTGAACCAGTCGTAAGTTCCACAATGCACTCCATTCGTTTGGTTGATCATGCACTCATCTGGGATTGAAGTTCGAAGCAAATGGTGTACACATCCAAAAAAACAAAACAATGCTGCTTTTGCTCGTGAAGGTGTGAAAAGGGTGATCCTTTTGGTGTGAGGTTTGTGCATCTATCAGCAAAAAAAGTTTGGCCCACCTGGTTAATTCGATGTAACCATAGGTATAGTAGTAGCTCTCTTGTTCGATGATGATGTGCCACATGAAGGAGATGCGTTGCACTAATTAGTGCTTGATTTTTATAGTCTAATCGATATGTCAAGAAGGAGTGGTCGACTAGTCTTGGATGCACCAATGGATCTGTAGTGCTCGATGATGGTTGATGCGCCAAAAAAATTCTTCGATGATCTAATCTACAAAACTTCAATAGTTCGCCAAGGCTATTGATGTTGAGAGTAGGGATCGATGGTGTAAGTAGGGTTTCTTTTGGTGTGAAGTATATGACAAGAAGTATATCCTAAAGTGAGAAAAGATTTCAGAATCGGATCGATGGAGTGAAGCAACAGATGAATTGGATCCAACAGAAGCCGTGCCAATAGGTGGTTTGGTTTGATCATGTGCCAGGTGACTCTAAGTCACGAAGATGCTCAAAAAAAAATTTGATGTTGGATGCAGTATGGAACTGTACATGAGAATCTCATCTTCAAGAAAAGATTGAATACGTGATGTGTGATTATCAAATGCGCTTCTTGATGTAGATGAAGCAAGAGGAGGATGATGTTGATGAGGGATGGCGCAACTGAAAAAAAATGTGATGGCACAAGTGGTTGTAGTTGCGCCAGAGGTAAAGGCAATGATGCGCCAAGGGTATTTTCATGATAGGAGTGATTAGGGGCTAGGAGATGTGCCCAAAAAAAATTAGACTTGATGCTCACGATGAGATCACTATTACTCCAAGACTTTGATGCTCACTAGGGTTTTGAAACTTGAACGTGGATCAAGTAGGTGATCGAAACTTGAATGTGGATCAAGAGGTGATCACGAAATCTTGTTTATGATCAAGATGGTCACGAAGAGGCTATGGCTCATGAAGGGAACTTGATACACAAATTTTCCTCACACAAGGTTGAGTAAGAGATTTCGAACTCCCTGTTGATCACAAAAAATGTTGTGAGGGTCAAGAGGAGGCTGCTTTGCGTCAAAGCTGCTATTGTGCCAAAAGGTTGTTGCACCAAAGGCTTGTTGCACCAAAGACTTGTGAAGGCTGATGGCTCATGAAGAAAAAAATGTGTGGCTCAAGAAGGTATCGAAACTAATTAATGAGCAAGAGAGGTTTGTTGTGGTTCAAAAAAATCTTTGTTGATCACGAATGGCTCAAGAGGGGATACAAAATCCTTGTTGATCACGAATGGCTCAAGTGGGCACACAAAATCCTTGTTGATCACGAATGGATAAAGAGGGATTCCGTTTTTAGTGATGGCTCAAGAGTGATTTCGAAATTACTTGATGAGCAACAGAGGGTTGTTGATGGTCATGAAGGGTTTTGAATTTAGTGATGGCTTAAGAGGGATTTCGAAATTAGTGATGGCTCAAGAGGGATTTTGAAATTACTTGATGATCAAGAGAGGGTTGTTGCGGATCAAGAAGGATTTCGAAATAAGTGATGGCTCAAGAGGGCATCCAAAATCTTTGTTGATCACAATTAGGGTTTGTTGAGCCAAACTAGGGTTCTTAAGCCAAACTAGGGTTTTGAGAGAAATTTATGGCACAAGAGAGGATTTTCGAAAATAGGGTTATTTAACCAAATTAGGGTTTTACAACAACAAACTTATGGCTCCAGAGTGAATTTTCGATAATATGGAAGGTATTGAGCCAAATTAGAGTTTTGGAACAAGAAATGACTTGTGGCTCGAGAGGTGATTTTCGAAAATTGGGTTGTTGTTGGGCCAAACTTGTTGTTGTGCCAAGGTTGCTTGTTGCTCACCAACCGAAGTTTCCTGTTGCTTACGCGACTGTTACTCACGAAGCCTTGTTACTCCAAGCGAGTATGAGAGTAAGAGTGAAAAAGCAAGAATGAGAAGTAGAAGTGTGGTATTTATAGGTGAAGGTTTCTAGGGTTTCGCAATGTGCTTGCATGGGCCAACTTGAGGGCCCATAAGGTTTGGATGGTACTCAAGTATAAATAGGAGAATGTCAAACAGGGCTTGCATGGGCCAACTTGAGGGCCCATAAGGCTTGGATGGTACTCAAGTATAAATAGGAGAATGTCAACTTGAGTCGCGAGCATGAAAATGATTCATTGAGAATCAAGAAAGAAAAAAGGTGGTGCATGCATGGATGATATCTTTGAGACGTGCATGACACCTAAGGAAAGACCTACTCAAAATGTGTATGACATCCTTGACATGTGCACGGCCTACTTGAAACGTGCATGGCTCACATGAGATGTGCATGATCTACATGAAATGTGCATGGCTCATTAAAAACCTGTATGGCCTATTGAAAACGTGCATGGCACATTTATTATGCTCTATGTGGACTTAATGAGCCACATGGGCATGATGCATCAAGTGGTTGAAGATGCCTCAAGTTGTGATCATGTGCCAATGTTCTTAATCATGCTCCAATGTTGTTGAACATGTTCCAATGCTCTTTAGTCATGCTTTAATTTTCTTGAACATGCTCCAAGTGACTGAAGAAGCTCCAAGCTGGTCCAAGTGATCAATGTTCAAGATCCTTCAAGTTGATGAAATTGGTCCAAGATACTTCCAATTGATCAAGATGATGAAGATGTGCCAAGATGCCTCAAGATGATCAAGTTGATGAAGATGGTCCAAGATGCCTCAAGATGTTCCATTTGATGAAGATGGTCCAAGATGCCTCAAGATGATCAAGATGGTCCAACATGCCTCAAGATGATGAAGATGCTTCATTCATTCGTCCAGTTGGTCCTAAGAAGAGGAGATGGTCCAAGATGTCCCAAATGTGGTCCATGTACCTAAATTTGTTCCATGTTGTTCCAAGTTGAATGCAGTTGCTCCAAATTCGGTTCTTTAAAGCTTTTGATCTTGACCTTTTTCATAAAATACAAGAATGCTCCATAAACCAAGACAAACACATATGGTTTTCTTGAAGAGGATGATCCATTGTCAGAAGATGCTCCACTTGGCTCAGGATGTTCCATGATCAAGTAAGTGGTATTCTCTATCTAACTTAACTGCTTTACCTAGATTCTAAGGCATGAGTTAAACAAAAAGTATAAATTGCAAACACTGAATAATCTAACTTTGAAAGTGATGTGTGTGTATATAGATAGAGAATCTAAGAAGGGATTAGTAAGATGCAGTGAAGCATGTGCATGTGAAAACAAAAACTTTAAGGAAACACTAGTTGACTTATTTAGAGGCATTGAGGATTATCTTGTTGTTACTTACAAATTTATCAAGCAACTAGATTCTGTGTATGATTCTTCACTTCACGTTGTAAAGAATTTCCTTGTTGATTATTATGTTTTGAATTCCTTAACATCACACAGAATAACCCGATTTTTACTCACCAATTATGTCTCACCACAATGCGTATATTTGTGTCTAAAGCCTAGTTAATTCCCAAGCCCTAAATACTGACAATCCTCATAGACGTTCCCACTTATTTTGAACAACATTCATTTTTGGCATTCCTACCACAAATACCTTTTAATTTAGTTCTTTTGTTTCAAAAGATATCGCCAAATTCCAAGTGACACAACTTTAAAAGAAAAAATAATATATATAATAGTTGACCTAAGAATATAACTATTCATAATTTTTTTTCAAGTTTCAAACTAGTATCACCTGTTCTCAATGGCAAGTGTGAATCAAAACCAAAATGTTCTCTATTCAGTTTCAGTTGCAAACAGTCTTGGAGCAGGAAATCGTGCACCTATCCTTGTGCCTAGTGAATACACTTCATGGGTAGATCGCATCAAGTACTACCGGGAAGGTCACGACTCTGACATCTGGACCTTCATTTCCACTAGGAAACATACTCCATAATTTCTAAAGGACATCGGAGTTCCTGAAGCCGATATCTCTCCTGAAACCTCCAAAGCTATCTCTGGATCTGTTTCCTCTGCTGCTCAACTTCGTGAGAGGGAAATCAAGAAGTTTGAAGCTAAGGCAATGCAAGAGTTGTTATCTGGAATTCCTCATGACATCTATGAGCAAATTCCCGATGAAGACAAGAGTTCACCCTTCAATGTTTTGAATGCACTTAAGAAACAATTTGAGGGAACTGATAAGATCCTTGCAAACAGGAAGAAAGTTACATTGACAGACATGGACAACTTCAAGATGTTACCTCTTGAAACTATCTTCAATGCATATTCTAGGTACAAAATTGTTGTCAATAGGGTGATGAAACTCAAAGGAGAAAGATCGCAAGAGGATTTCAATCTGAAATTCTTGAACAGTCTATCTCCAAAATGGGATATAGTGCATATGATCATACTGCAAACTACAATCAATCAAGACACCATGTATCTGTTTGATCTGTATGTTGAATTGCAACAACATGAGCCAAAGGTCAACAAGATAACTCAAGCAACTCATTTTGATAATCAAGGACTTGCCCTAGGAAATTCAGCACCCATGGAAAATCATTCTCAAAACTTGATTGCACATCATAATCCAATCCCAAACCACTTTGGTGGTCAGTTTTCCAACCAAGGATATGGAGCATATTGTAACACTCGTGTTTCTAGCCTAGGCATTTATATTGAGTTGATAGTCTAGGTTAACCTTTGTAACTCATTTTGAAGAAATGAAAAGGAGTTATGTGAATATTATGTGAATTATGTGTTTTATGCTTAATTATTAGGGCTTAATTAATTAAGAATAAAAATAAGCGTCAAAATTAAAGTGTGAGATAAGCCCGATATCTTTACATAAAGTTGTAGTGGTCGAAACAAGGATTTCGGGGATATAAAGAATACCAAAATCCGAGTTATAACGAAGAAGTTATGACCTGTCGAAGTTTCGCGACAAAACCGGCACGGTGCTAAATGTCGTAAAAAGTGAGTTTTTGATAAACTACTTTTTAGCCTTAGTAATCTAAACGAAAGTTGTAGTATTCGTTAAACCGAGAAGTTCGATAAAAAGAACGCACAAATCTGACTTCGTATGAGGAAGTTATGATTTTTCGAAGTTTCAGCGTAGCAGTAGACAACTAAAAACTCGAATTTTAGATCGAGCGATTTTTAGCCGACACAACCTAAACGAGAATTGAAGGCCTCGTCATTAGGATCACAACGGTAAAAAGTCTGACGAAAACGGACGTCGGATGAAGAAGTTATGAATTTTTAACAGATTTCCTGTCCCGGTCTGTTAAAAATAATAATATAAAAATTAAATTCAAAATTAGCCAACAAAGTCTAAATGGAAGTTGTAGATCGTAATTTTAGCTACGCGTGCATATAAAGAACGTCAAAAACGGAGCTCGTATGCGAAAGTTATGGATTTTAGAAGTTTTGGCGCGAAAACCGAGAAATTTCGCATAGCCACAATTGCCACGTCACCCTCGCTTAGAAAGTGACACGTGTCCTGCTGAGTCACCTGGCTGCTGAGTCATTAGGCTGCTGAGTTACCGAGGCTGCTGAGTCATGCGAGCCACGTGTCCTCTTCTGATTCGACCGAGGAGGAGGCCCAATCCGAAGCAGCCAGCTCCCCAGCCGAAGCTTCGCCCAGCTGCCGCGTGTGTCCGAGCCTCGCATAGCCTAGCTCCGAGCCTCGCAGGTGCGCTAGCAAGCCGCGGTCCACTTAGAAGCCGACAGCGAGCCCTCGCATGTGCGAGCCATGCGAGCCATGTGCGAGACCCCCCCTGCGAAGCCTCTTAGCCGTTGGATCAGGAGACTTCTCAGCCGTTGGATCAAACTTCAGACCCTATAAATAGAAGGGTACATGCGAGGGTTTCCGGTTACTTTTGGAATTTAGCCATTTTTAGCCCCTCTCTCCATATTTTTTTCATCTTAACATCCCGCAAAGCCCCGGTATCAATTTTAAAGCCTGGAATACCCCACGAAGTGCCCGAGAAGCCCGGAAAATTTATCTTTTCGGTTTCAAAGCCCAACTTTTGCAAAACCCAGTTTCTCAATAAAACTCCCGGTTTTATTAGAAACGATCGTTTTAGGAAACGAATTGCTGCCCGATTTTCACCAAAATAAGTGAGTGTGTAGTTACTTTCAATTTACACATAGATATGAAGTATCTACCTTGAAATACGTGTTATGTGTAAATATGCTAATTGTTTATTCGAGGTGACTGTTGAATTGATGTTTTATACAAGTTTTAAACTGTATATGCTTTTTATCTACAAAATATGTTGGGTAGAACATGGGTAGATGAAATAGTTGATGTGTGTTAAAATGGTGAGAGGCCTCGATGTCGATGTTGTGTTGTTGTTGTAGTCATCTAGCGAAGTATAGATGACGACCACGGACTTTCTAAATAGTCCAATGGAACAGTAGCAGGTTCGCAACTTGTAGGTGTTGATGAATTAAATGTTCATTGGCGTACTTCATCCCCCTCATGGTTGCCTTAAGGACATGTATGGCTGAGGAAACCCCTTAGCAGTAGTGTCCATCCCGATGATAATCCTTAGGCTAGGTCCCTTGTGATAGGTGTTTAGGGACGTAAAGTGAGGACAACGGGAATGGGTAATCAGGGTTATTGTTGATTGGTGAACTTAATAAGTATATTATTATTGTGGGTTGAAAACCCTATATGCTCACCAGGCTCCCAAGCCTGACCCACTCAGTTTTATGATTACAGGTAGTGGACCCCGAGCATAGTCGGAGGATGACGAGAGATTTTTGGATTATAGGCTAGTAGTTGTAAATAACTGTTGAAAGGCTTATAATGTCTTGTTTATGCTTTTGATCTGTATCGGAACATGACATCCCGAGGTTTTGATATATATATGGAAAATATATACCTTCTTAATGAAGGATTTTGATAAAACTTTTATCATATATTGTTTGGGGACCAATTCCGAAATATCTTATAAAAAGATTTCTCTGATTTTATTTTAAAAGGCATAAATTAAATCGGTCTTTTCTGGCCGAGAAATATGGGGATGTCACAGTTGGTATCAGAGCATTAGTTTAAGCGAACTAAGAAATTGTAGAATTTCTAGACTTGAACTTAGAATGCTAAGTGATGATTGTGAGATGAGTGTCTACCATATTTTAGACACGAGCACTAGTTTATTTTAGGGAAGATGCCTAAAATGCCCTTATGTGCTAAATGCTATGTGTTTGCCATGTGTGCCATTATTTGTTCGGATCTATGGTCTGTTGCCGACCAGATCTGGAAACCTTATGTGTGTAGGATTCTAAGTGTATGAATACGAGATTAGAACTAACATGTAAACGTTTCGGAGTGATAAGGGAATTGACATGTCTAACAAGGATAAAGACCTAAATTTCGCCTTATTCGGTATATAGATTGTAATGGCAAGAACTCAGAGTGGAGCTGGAAATGCAAACAGAAACCAACAACCTCAACCTCCAGTGGTGGAACAGGTGCCTATAGTAGGAGCTGCACCCGAACCCATCACTATGGCTGGAGTACAAACTATGATTCAGGCCATGTTGGCTGAACAGAGGGAGGAATTGAGGCAAATGTTGCTGAACGACAGGGATGAACCTTCAGTTCCTGTTGAACAACGTGAACTAAATAACGATCAATCTGAAGAAGGGAACAGTAGCAGATTGGTTGGTCATGGTGAACCGCTTGTGGTTGGGAGGAATAACCACGAGGGTAGAGCGGAGAGAAATGGGTGCAAGTATAAGGACTTTATGACTTGCAAGCCATCGACCTTCAATGGAAAAGAAGATCCTGTCGGAGTAATGGATTGGATCTCGGAAATGGAGTTGGCTTTCATGACTTGTGATTGCCAAGGCAAGTTACAAACTACGTTTGCAGTACGTCAGTTCAGGGGTAGTGCTGCCCGTTGGTGGAGCACTTTGGGGAAAACCCTAAGCCCTAACGAGCCACTGCAATTAACTTGGGCAGAGTTCTTAGTGCACTTCAAGCGCAAGTACTGCTCGGCCCAAAACGTACTTGAGTTAGAAAACCAATTTCTAACGTTGCAGAAGGGGAGTATGACCGTTGACGAATATACAAATAACTTCACAGACAAAATGGAGTTTGCTTTGTGTATTGTCCCAGATGAGTTGGCAAAAATAGACAGGTACGCAAAGGGACTTCCATGGGAGTATGCGGTGCCAGTACGTCAGGCACTTACTTTGGAGGCAGCTATTTGGGCTGCCAAGTCTGTTGAAGATATGATAAAAGGGAGAGCCGCCAGCAAGGTTGAAGTTGGCGAAAAGCGAAAGTTTGAAGGAACTTCAGGTTCCAATAAAAAGAAAAAATTCTCGAAGACTGGTTCGAGAAAGTTTGGAGGAGGAAGCGAAGCCAAGTGGTGTGACAAGTGTAAGAAGAAACATGCTGGGAAGTGCAGCATGGAAGTCACTTGTTACAAATGTGGAAAGCCAGGGCATTATGCCAATGAATGCACCTTCAATAAGAACGTATGTTTTGGGTACAATGAAGAAGGGCATATTTTGAGGGACTCCCCGAAGAAGAAGGACGCAGCAAAACCCAATCTACCACCAAAGCCGAAGGCGAGAGCCTTTCAGATGACCCTCGAAGCTGCGAAAGAAGAAGCCGATGTTGCTTCAGGTACCTTTCTCGTAAACAAATTGCCTGCCCAAATTTTGTTTGATTCTGGAGCCAATTACTCCTTTATATCGCATGAATTTGGTAGAAAGCTAGCTTTGCCTGTAGATATGCTAGTTAATGCTATAATAGTCGAGATTGCTAGTGGCAAGTTTGTACCTGTTAGCCATCGTATGAAAAACATCCTCATTGACTTGGATGGGAATAAGTTCCAAGAGGAATTATTGCCTATCGAGTTAAATGGATTCGACATAGTTTTAGGAATGGATTGGCTTAGTGCCAACGACGCAGAAATACTATGTAGAAAGAAGATAGTAAAAGTAAACCCGCCAGGGAAAGAGTCGTTTATGGTGTACGAAGACAAACGCAGAGTAAACTCTGGAATCATTTCCCTAATGAAAGCCAAAAAGTGTTTGGCCAAGGGATGTATATCATATCTAGCATTCGTGATCGATGCCAAGATGGAAAAGAAGGAGGTGCAGAATATTCCGGTGGTGTGTGATTATCCGGAAGTCTTTCCCGAAGATCTTCCCGGATTGCCCCCTGATTGACAAGTAGAATTTCGTATCGACTTGTTGCCAGGAACGACGCCGATAGCGAAAGCACCTTATCAACTAGCACCAACCGAAATGAAAGAACTTATGACACAACTTCAGGAGTTATTGGACAAAGGTTTTATTCGACCTAGTTCATCACCATGGGGAGCCCCTGTGTTATTTGTAAAGAAGAAATACGGAAGCATGAGAATGTGCATCGATTACAGAGAGATGAACAAAGTGACGATAAAGAACAAGTACCCGTTGCCAAGGATTGATGACTTGTTCGACCAGTTGCAGGGTTCGAGCTATTTCTCGAAGATCGATCTTAGGTCGGGATACCATCAACTAAAGGTGAGAGAGCAGGACATCGAAAAGACTGCTTTTAGAACGAGATATGGACACTATGAATTTTTGGTTATGTCGTTCGGACTAACCAATGCCCCAGCAGCTTTCATGGATTTGATGAATAGGGTTTGTAAACCATTCTTAGATAAATCCGTGATAGTATTCATAGATGATATCTTGATTTATTCGAAAAGCAAGCAGGAGCATGAAAAGCATCTGCGTGAAGTGCTAGAAGTCCTGAAAAAGGAGAAGCTGTATGCAAAGTTCTCCAAGTGTGAATTTTGGATTCAAGAAGTCCAATTTTTAGGTCATGTGGTTAACCAAGAAGGGATAATGGTCGACCCAACAAAGATCGAAGCTGTAATGAAATGGGAACAACCAAAAAGTCCTACGGAGATTCGAAGCTTTTTAGGATTAGCTGGATATTACCGAAGGTTTATCCAAGGCTTTTCTTCGATTGCTACTCCATTAACAGCTTTGACCCACAAAGGAGCCACTTATTCTTGGAATGAGAAGCATAAGGAAGCCTTTGAGAAGTTGAAGAAGAGATTGTGTGAAGCACCGATTCTTTCATTGCCCGAAGGAGTTGATGACTTTGCAGTTTATAGCGATACATCCGGAGTTGGGTTAGGTTGTGTTCTGACCCAAAGGGATAAAGTGATCGCGTATGCATCGAGGCAACTGAAGGAGCATGAAAAGAACTACCCCACTCATGATTTGGAGTTGGCAGCGGTAGTATTTGCCTTGAAGATATGGAGGCATTATCTTTATGGCACCAAGTGTAAACTTTTCACTGATCATAAGAGTCTCCAATATCTCTTTAACCAGAAGGAATTGAACATGAGGCAACGATGCTGGCTAGAGTTACTCAAGGACTACGACTGTGAGATACTTTACCACCCTGGTAAAGCAAATGTTGTTGCCGATGCTCTCAGTCGGAAGGTAAACCTTGAAAAGAAAAGGCCAAGAGCATTGAGAATTGAAGTTGTCTCGACAATTGTGGAAAGTATAAAGAAAGCTCAAGAGGAAGCTTTAGAGAAAAATGACCGAAAGGAAAAACGTTTGGGCAAAACGTTAGTGTTCGGTACAAACAACCAAGGGTTGAAGGTATTTCAAGATAGAATTTGGGTACCTAAGACGGGCGGAATAAGAGATCTTCTGATGGAAGAAGCTCACAAGACCATGTACTCAATTCATCCCGGCAGTACGAAAATGTATAGGGATCTAAAACCCTATTATTGGTGGCCGACGATGAAGCTTGATGTTGCTAAGTATGTGGCCGAGTGTGTAACTTGTGCTAGGGTTAAGGCACAACATCAGAAACCGTATGGGAGTTTAGAACCTTTACCCGTACCCATGGGTAAATGGGAAGACGTCACCATGGATTTTGTAACTAAACTGCCCAGAACAAGGAACGGTCACGACATGATTTGGGTGGTCGTTGATCGCTTCACTAAGAGTGCGCATTTCATAGCGGCCAAAGAGAAATGGTCTATGGATAAACTTGTGAATTCTTACGTGAAGGAAATTGTGAGGCTTCACGGTGTTCAGTTAACGATTGTGTCCGATCGTGACAGCCGTTTTACCTCAAGGTTTTGGAGGAGTCTACAAGAGGAATTGGGTACCAAGTTGTGTTTGAGTACAGCTTACCATCCGCAAACCGATGGTCAGAGCGAGCGAACGATTCAAACATTGGAGGATATGCTGAGAGCATGTACCCTAGAATTCCAAGGTAACTGGGATGAACACTTACCTTTAGTAGAATTCTCCTATAATAATAGTTTCCACTCAAGCATTAAGATGGCACCTTATCACGCTTTGTATGGGGAGAAGTGTCGAACGCCATCATGTTGGCTGGAAGCTGGGGAAAAGCAGTTTATGGGACCTGAAATAGTCCATGAGACTGCTGAAAAGTTGAAAGTGATAAGGGAAAGGATGTTAGCTGCTCAAGATCGACAAAAGAGTTATGCTGACAAGAAAAGACGACCGATATCCTTCGATGTTGGAGATTCGGTTTTACTTAAAGTCTCGTCGTGGAAGGGACTTACAAGATTTGGGAAACGAGGGAAGTTGAGTCCAAGGTTTATTGGACCATTTAAAGTTCTTAAGAGGATCGGGAATCAAGCTTACAAGCTAGAGTTACCGGAAGAACTAGAGGGTATTCATAACACCTTTCATGTGTGTTATTTGAGAAAGTTCACAGGAGATGTGCCCGACATAATTCCGATTTCTGAGTTAAGGTTGGATGAAAACAAGAGGTTGATCGAAGAACCTGAGGCAATCGTTGACCGTAAGACTATGAAGTTACGACGCAAGATGGTCGATTTAGTGCTTGTGCGCTGGAAACATACGAATGGACCAAATCTCACTTGGGAAACGGAGAGTGACATGATGAGTCGCTACCCGCAATTGTTTGGTGATATGTGATTCCGGGGACGGAATCATCCTAAGAGGGAGAGAATTGTAACACTCGTGTTTCTAGCCTAGGCATTTATATTGAGTTGATAGTCTAGGTTAACCTTTGTAACTCATTTTGAAGAAATGAAAAGGAGTTATGTGAATATTATGTGAATTATGTGTTTTATGCTTAATTATTAGGGCTTAATTAATTAAGAATAAAAATAAGCGTCAAAATTAAAGTGTGATATAAGCCCAATATCTTTACATAAAGTTGTAGTGGTCGAAACAAGGATTTCGGGGATATAAAGAATACCAAAATCCGAGTTATAACGAAGAAGTTATGACCTGTCGAAGTTTCGCGACAAAACCGGCACGGTGCTGAATGTCGTAAAAAGTGAGTTTTTGATAAACTACTTTTTAGCCTTAGTAATCTAAACGAAAGTTGTAGTATTCGTTAAACCGAGAAGTTCGATAAAAAGAACGCCCAAATCTGACTTCGTATGAGGAAGTTATGATTTTTCGAAGTTTCAGCGTAGCAGTAGACAGCTAAAAACTCGAATTTTAGATCGAGCGATTTTTAGCCGACACAACCTAAACGAGAATTGAAGGTCTCATCATTAGGAGCACAACGGTAAAAAGTCTGACGAAAACGGACGTCGGATGAAGAAGTTATGAATTTTTAACGGATTTCCTGTCCCGGTCTGTTAAAAATAATAATATAAAAATTAAAGTCAAAATTAGCCGACGAAGTCTAAACGGAAGTTGTAGATCGTAATTTTAGTTACGCGTGCATATAAAGAACGTCAAAAACGGAGCTCGTATGCGAAAGTTATGGATTTTAGAAGTTTTGGCGCGAAAACCGAGAAATTTCGCATAGCCAAAATTGCCACGTCACCCTCGCTTAGAAAGTGACACGTGTCCTGCTGAGTCACCTGGCTGCTGAGTCATTAGGCTGCTGAGTCACCGAGGCTGCTGAGTCATGCGAGCCACGTGTCTTCTTCTGATTCGACCGAGGAGGAGGCCCAATCCGAAGCAGCCAGCTCCCCAGCCGAAGCTTCGCCCAGCTGTCGCGTGTGTCCGAGCCTCGCATAGCCTAGCTCCGAGCCTCGCAGGTGCGCTAGCAAGTCGCGGTCCACTTAGAAGCCGACAGTGAGCCCTCGCATGTGCGAGCCATGTGCGAGACCCCCCCTGCGAAGCCTCTTAGCCGTCGGATCAAGATACTTCTCAGTCGTTGGATCAAACTTTGGACCCTATAAATAGAAGGGTACCTGCGAGGGTTTCCGGTTACTTTTGGAATTTAGCCATTTTTAGCCCCTCTCTCCATATTTTCTTCATCTTAACATCCCGCAAAGCCCCAGTATCAATTGTAAAGCCCGGAATACCCCACGAAGTGCCCGAGAAGCCCGGAAAATTTATCTTTTCGGTTTCAAAGCCCGACTTTTGCAGAGCCCAGTTTCTCAATAAAACTCCTGGTTTTATTAGAAACGATCGTTTTAGGAAACGAATTGTTGCCCGATTTTCACCAAAATAAGTGAGTGTGTAGTTACTTTCAATTTACACATAGATATGAAGTATCTACCTTGAAATACGTGTTATGTGTAAATATGCTAATTGTTTATTCGAGGTGACTGTTGAATTGATGTTTTATACAAGTTTTAAACTGTATATGCTTTTTATCTACAAAATATGTTGGGTAGAACATGGGTAGATGAAATAGTTGATGTGTGTTAAAATGGTGAGAGGCCTCGATGTCGATGTTGTGTTGTTGTTGTAGTCATCTAGCGAAGTATAGATGACGACCACGGACTTTCTAAATAGTCCAGTGGAACAGTAGCAGGTTCGCAACTTGTAGGTGTTGATGAATTAAATGTTCATTGGCGTACTTCATCCCCCTCATGGTTGCCTTAAGGACATGTATGGCTGAGGAAACCCCTTAGCAGTAGTGTCCATCCCGATGATAATCCTTAGGCTAGGTCCCTTGTGATAGGTGTTTAGGGACGTAAAGTGAGGACAACGGGAATGGGTAATCAGGGTTATTGTTGATTGGTGAACTTAATAAGTATATTATTATTGTGGGTTGAAAACCCTATATGCTCACCAGGCTCCCAAGCCTGACCCACTCAGTTTTATGATTACAGGTAGTGGACCCCGAGCATAGTCGGAGGATGACGAGAGATTTTTGGATTATAGGCTAGTAGTTGTAAATAACTGTTGAAAGGCTTATAATGTCTTGTTTATGCTTTTGATCTGTATCGGAACATGACATCCCGAGGTTTTGATATATATATGGAAAATATATACCTTCTTAATGAAGGATTTTGATAAAACTTTTATCATATATTATTTGGGGACCAATTCCAAAATATCTTATAAAAAGATTTCTCTGATTTTATTTTAAAAAGCATAAATTAAATCGGTCTTTTCTGGCCGAGAAATATGGGGATGTCACACATATCCTTATCAAAGTTCGAGTATGGCTCAACAGTACAACCAAAATCTATACATGTCAACTCAACAACCTCTTTAGATCGCAAATGGATACATGGCTAATCATCAAGCTTTCATTCGAACCACAATGGAATCTCCTCAAATCAATGAGGAAAAGGAGTATGAAGAATTCTTGGCACTCCTGACCAAGTTCAATCCAAACTTCAAGAAGTTTATGAACAAACCAACTATCAACAACCCCAACAATATCATCAAAACTCTGGAAACTTCCAAGGAGGAAGCAACAGTCAACAAAGCTTCAACTCTCAGAAAATTCTCAGAGGATGAACTCAAGGGTTCAAGATAACAAGTTGAAGTCCAATGAAGATAATGAAGTAATCAGGTGCCACAACTATCAAGGTGAAAATCATTTTGCCAAGGATTGCAAAATGAAAATCAAGAAGGTCAAAGACGAAGCATACTACCTTCAAAAAGCGGAGCAGATCAAGAAGCAGTCAAAAGACAAAGCTTTCATTGTCATGGAAACTCCAAACGTGGAAGTCTGGGAAACAGATGATGAAGTGGATCAAGTAGAAGAAACGGAAGCCTACAAGAACTATTTCTACTTCATGGCTGATGATGACAAAGAGCCTTCTCCTCTTCATTAACAAGTTGTTGAAAAAGTACACTTTATGCTTCGTGATAATCATTCAACTATTGTGCCTTTTCATGATGACATTGACCACATTACTGAAATAATCAAAGAATATGTCACCAATGCCGAATATCGTGTCAGTTATTACAAAGATGAACTGACATGAAATGACTCAAGGCCCAATTGAAATTAGGGTTCCCACTTGAAATGACGATTAGGGTTAAGTGTTTCTTACTTAACCCATTATGGACCACAACTCAAGGCCCAATTGAAATTAGGGTTCCCACATGAAATGACGATTAGGGTTAAGTTTTTCTTACTTAACCCATTAAGGACTATATTCATTAAGCCCAACATTGCCTTTGGTTAATTTGCCAATGATTATTAATTATGATTTTAGGTTTCATAATTAATTCTTGTGCGGTCCCGATCAATCCCAAAATTAGGGTTTCACATAACATGACAATTAGGGTTAAGTGTTTCTCACTTAACCCATTAGGGAATTAATCCATTAAGTCCATCACTCTTTTAAATCAATCACATGGAGTGATTGAGCTTAATACAAAATTCCATTCCAATGGCCCAAAAGTGGGTCCTGGTAAGTCCAAGCCCATAAATCCAATATTAGGGTTTTATAAAACCTAATTAGGGTTTTCTAAACCCTAATTAGGGTTTCCAACGCATTCCTAGCCCAATAGGCCCAAAACCAAGTCCTTAAGCCCATTAGGGTTTCCTAGTCAGGCCCCACCCACTACCACCTCGGGTAGTGGTGGTCAGCGGCGGCTCAAGGCGGCGTCCACCACCTCACGGTGGTGGTTAGGGTTTCTAGTGCATTTTGTCCATGCATCCAAAAATCAACTACACACAAGCAAAAGCACACCGCCACCCAACACGGCGGTTGGTGGCGGCAGCCACCACCTCACGGTGGTGGTTTATGAGTTTTTCTTTGATTATTTTGTCACCTATTACAATTATACAACGCATTAACCCCAAAATAATCACACATACATAAACACATAATACAACATGCACACAGCCACCTTCCACGGTGGCTGGCGGCGACAGAAAATGGCAGCATGCGGCGACCACCATGGTTGGCGTCCATGGTGGTTCTTTTCCTCGATATCTGGCCAACAACACTCGCAAAAGACATCTCAGGTTCAACAGCAACACCGCTTTATGCACTCAATCAACAACTTGTGTCGGCATATGGTGGTAGGAGATGACAGCCACCACCCCACGGTGGTGGTGGTGGCGGGTTATCTTGCTTCCCTGCCCAAAATAACACATACTCCACTGTTAGCTCCGTACACATCCCATAAAGGCGGACACATGCGAAATCAGCCACCTACAAGTTTGTAGAACATCGCCGGAAAGCCACAAAGGTGGCGACAGACAGCGGCAGCAACCCAAAACGGTGACCACAAGGCTGTTGACGGCAACAATCGATATACACAACGTCGAATCACCAGGAATAGCGAAGGAGAGGAGAGGGAGAGGCGGAAGATGGGCTTACCAGCGGTTTTTCGGTCGCTCACGACCCTCGCAGCAACAATATTCCACACAGACGTCAGTCTTGGCGGCCATCTCGGTCGAACACGGTGTTTCCGGCAGCGAGGCTACGACGGCGGCGATCCTCGACGAAGCAGGAGCGGTTGAAGACGTTCCAAGGGTTGTGGCAGCTGGGGAAATGACGATCTAGGGTTAGGTTTTAGTAATGCAACAAGAGGGTAGGAATACGTCGGGTTAAAGTCCCGCTCCCATCAAACATATGCACAATTGACGAGTTTGGTCCCTCCCCATGAGAAACTATTCAACCAAGGTCCGAAATTTACCATTTAAACCCTACCCCTGAAAACCTTAACTAATTAAGTCCAAATTTTTACAAAAAAACCCCTTGCTTGACAAATTCTTTTAAGCTAAGGTCCAAAATTTAATCTTTAACCCTCAGCATTTTAAATTCTTTACAATTTAAGTTCCAATAATTACCACGGAGCCCCTGTCTTCATAAATATTTACAACCTGAATCCGTATTTTACACTTTTAACCCCCAACTTTAAAATTATGCCAATTAACTCCTCAAAATCACACATTGCTATATAATTATTGATTTTAGGGCTACTATTCGCTCATTAATTTTATTTATTTATTTATATAATAAACAGGGTGTTACAGATTTCCCCAAGATCGTTGTTCCCTTGACTCTACTGACCAAGAAGTCGGTGACTTTTTGCTGGGGGACTGAGCAGCAGGCAAATTTTCAGACTCTGAGGCATCGGTTGTGTGAGGCGCCGATTCTGACCCTGTCGGAAGGTGTTGATGACTTAGTGTTTTATTGTGATGCCTCGATCATGGGTTTAGGTGCAGTGTTGATGCAGCGGGGTCGCGTGATCACTTACACTTCGAGGCAGCTGAAGCCTCATGAGGTGAATTATCCGATGCATGATTTGGAGCTGGGGGATGTGGGTTTCACCCTCAAGATTTGGCGGTATTACCTCTATGGTGTTCAGTGTACCATTTACACGGATCACAAGAGCCTGAGGTACTTCATGGATTAGTTGAATCTGAATATAAGATAGCTTCAATGGTTGGATGTAGTGAAGGATTATGATTGCTAGATCCTTTACCACCAAGGGAACACCAATATGGTGGCCAATGCTCTAAGCCATAAGGCGGTCGCGGCACCGATATGATATATATGCTTGAGGTTGACAGTGATTAATCCATTGTTGGAGCGGATTTGTGAGGCACAGGTTGAGGCTATGAAGGAAGAGCACCGAAATAGCGAGCGGATTATGGGTCACGTGGATTCCTTCGATTATGATAGTCACGAATTATTGACTCTGCATCGGAGAGTCTGGGTTCCGTATTGGGGCAGTGTGCGACAAGTTCTGATGGTGAAGGCTCATACGTCGAGATTCTCCATTCATCCCTGGATGACGAATATGTATATGGATCTTCATCCTTGTCATTGGTGGCCCTTCATGAAGTGGAACGTAGCGTGGTTTGTGGAGCGGTGCTTGACATATAGGAAAGTCCAGGCCGAGCATCAACGACCTCACGACAAGATGCAGTCGTTGGAGATTCACGTATAGAAATGGGAAGACATCACCATGGATTTTATCACAAAGCTTCCCAGGACTGCATGTGGAGTGGATTCTATCTGGTTCATCATGGATTGATTGACCAAGAGTGCGCATTTCATCCCAGTCCAGGAGAGTATCTCTGTAGAGAAGTTGTCACACCCCGAAAACCAAAGGCGGAAACATTTCCGGGGTTGACTCCACGTTGAGTATCAAATCCAATGCACATAGTAATCAAAGTAAACAACCATTACATTACATTACATATATATATGAAAGCTTACATTTGTTTCAAAAGTAAATTGTACAAGTGTGATACATATTATATGAACAAAACGAGACGAGTATTCTAGAAGCTCCGTCTTCACCAAAAAAAAAGATCACTGGGTACCTGTCTAACGCGGACCTGAGAATACAAGCAGTTTGAAAATCAGCATAAAGCTGGTGAGTTCATAAGATGTTCGTTTTCTGAAAATGTACGAGTTTCCTTTAGTTTTTCGAAAAGGTTTGTTATCCAAGAAAATCCCATATTTTCTTATGTAAAGTTAGTTTAGTTAACCCTTGTTACCAATTCGATTATGAGTTATATTTTTCCCCAGGAAAATCCCATATTTTCCTAATTGCAAGACCGGTTGTCTATCATGGAGTTTAGTTTAATACATAAAACTATATATCGAGAATCATGGGATTACTATCCCGAATTAGATATAGATTACTTTCATATACATGACTGTAGATGGAAAGTAGTTTGAAAACCATGGGACTAACATCCCGTACGTGACACAAAATAGTTTGATATACTTGAAAATATAGACTGAAATCCATGGGACTACCATCCCGGACTAGATATAGATTCTTAACCATGGGTCTATCACCCCGTATTAGATATAGTTTCAAAACCATGGGATTAGCATCCCGTATAAGATATAGTTGAAAACCATGGGATTAGCATCCCGTATAAGATATATGTTGAAATCATGGGATTAACATCCCGTACTAGATACAAGTTGGAAATCATGGGATTATCATCCCGAACTAGATATAGAAACTATAATAGAAAGTAGATATGAAATGGAATCAAATTTAAAACCAAACCCAAACCATGAATATTCTTATATTAATACGTATTGTGAGTCGGGTAACCATGCTGATATGACAACGAGACCTCCTTGACGCTTGTCAGACGTCGGACGATATCCAAAATTTATCACCCCAGACGTGCCCGCCTAACTGTAGCTAGCATTTAAGGTGTGGGATTGTCAATCCCGAATAGATCTGATCACAAATTCCTCGCTCTCCCTCCAGGAGACTCTGGTTACACTTCCGGGGAGGATTTACTGATAACCCAAGGGAAATGACGAAACTCACAAGCTAGTACTAAACCCTTCACAGGGTCTCATACGATATCAAACATACAAAGACTATGAAACATAATACAATGAATATAGATACATACAATGAAACTATCTGGCAAAACATTCATACGAAACAGAGATAAACTGAATCAGACATAGTTTATCTAATAACTTTATATATAACAGTATGTGATTAAACGAGAACTAAAGAACCCCAAATTATTCCCATAATAATTTGATTAGTTAGCTTATTTACTTAACTGAAATTCATATAGTTGTAGTTGGTAAATCATCCCTTATGCTCAGCATCATACATAAGGGGTAATAATATTTATAAGTTTGCCAGATAATTATTGAAACACATCAATGTTATGATTTGAAAACATTTATAGTTTGCTTGTATTCCCCCTGAAAACATTGAAAAACCATTGAAAAAGGGTAGGGGTATGAACTCACAGTTTAACGTAGGGTTCGAGTGTTAACGGATGCCCTAAATGCCACTGGTCCCTATTAATCATTTAATGACACATAGTTGAGTTAGAACTAAGGTGTTTCATGCTTAAACATGATGGGGAAAACACCCTTAGGGTTTGGAACTACTAAGAATAAGTGTCATAAGATCCAAGATAATGATCTATGCAAGTTTAGGGCCAAATATGGGCATTTGAGTGAGTGTATGGCCTTGGAAGTCAATGTTCGGTTGGGGTGTGTGGCCAGAAGGGTGTGTGAGGCTCCACACATGTGTGTGCGGCCGTACAGAGTGTGTGTGCGGCCGTACACAGGAGTGTGCGGCCGTACACTCCTCTTGTGAGTCCATATGAAGTGTTTGCTCTTCACTAAGGAGATCTGAATGTGTGTTGCCCCCTCATGAAGGTGTGCGGCCGTACACCTTCAAGGGACAATGAATATGATGAACATGATAAGTTTTAAGGCTTGGGATTCAAGTGTTTGCCACTAATTAGCTTGAAGATGAACTAGATCGCAAATATGAGGCCTTCAAGGTGTTCTTGGTTGAAGATTTTAGAGAGAGAAAGTAGAGAGAGGGTAAGGAGCATCCAAATGAATGAATGAAGAGGGTATCCATCCATATATAGATTTGGGTGTGAGGCTAGAGGGTGTGCGGCCGCACACATGTGTGTGTGGCCGTACACACAAGAGTGTGGCCGCATACACCTCTTTTGGTGTGTTTGATCCGATTTCATGATGCAAAACACTTTCCAACTCCTCCAAAGACCCATATCTAGACTATATTATGTCCAAAACACGCATATGGAACCACAAGATTTACAAAGGATGATGAATTTAAAATTTAAAGCCAATACGCGGACCAATTACATTGGATGAAAGTTTCGGGTTGTCACATTATCCCCCCGTTAGAGGGAATTTCGTCCCGAAATTCAGAATTAAGATACAATTCAAGGATTTGGAAAGAGATGAGGGTACTTCTACTTCATTGAGTCTTCGCGCTCCCAAGTGAATTCCGGTATCCGCTGGGCGTTCTAGCGAACCCTCATTATCGGGACGAATCTTTGTTTCGTACATTGACTCTGTCAATCCATGATCTTAATTTTTTCTCCCATGGAGATTCCGACCCTTGATAACTTCGGTCTCCTCAAAGGAATCACTAGGGTTTCCTCAGGTAGATACTTCTAAGGATTTGAGACGTGAAGTACCGGATGGATATTACTAAGTTCTGAGAGTAGCCAGAGTTTGAAGGTTACGAAATCGATTCTACAAGGATCACGAAGGGTCTAATGTATCACGACGAAAGTATTTTACACTTCCCAAAGTGTATCATGCTTTTCTGGGATACAACCATCAACAGGACACACGCTCCAACAGGAAAGCACATCTTCATGGAGCCGGGTAGCTAAGGGTTTGATGGCTTTAGAAGAAATTTATTGGTAAGTCTGCGATATTAGTCGATGGGACCCAAGAATCGACAGGTTTCTATGGGTATTTCCGTTGCCGACTAATTCCCTATTGCCTTAGTTGTTGGAAAGTTCACGGGTATGACTGCTTTGCTTAGCTACATGATCAAGGAAAATGATTTGCCCGGAAGGGTACCACTACTAACCCGTAGTGATCATATCAATTCTTGGTCACCGTCTTGGACACGTCTTTCTTATTGAGGTTTGGTTATGAGGTAGTTCCGGAGATTAGGCCGATGTGGGACTAGGCTAGACGTTTGGAAGGAATTCTCAGGAATCCTTCGGGAAAGACATTTAGGGAAAAGAGTTGCAGACTTCTCGTTTTCCGATGATCATAGGAACGAGGAATGCATGGCAATTTTTTTTATCGGAAAAAACTTCTTAAGCTTTAAAGCTTGACATGATACGAAGGTTTGATGCCGAAGATCACGAGAGTCAGGTCGGGGAAAAGATCTAGACAGGCGACCCTTTTGAAACCAAGGATAACAACATGAATGAGACTCGGTCATTACATGTCAAACATAGCATCAAAGTATTTCGTGAAAAGTTTCCCATTTAAATCGAATGGAAGAGAATAATCCTCCGGACTAAGAATACGATCTACAAGTACGAAGTTAGCGTTCTCTATCTCACTGGTTAGTCATCTCAACAGTGAAAATTTCCGTTTACTAACGAAGGATTGAGTTTAGAAAAATGTTCGAATGGATAGATAACAGGTTTCCCTTTTAGTGCTAAAATCAAAAAGAGTTGCAGGTATAAGAGTTGTCAAAGAAGATTATACCTGCGGCGACAGTGGGATCAGTAGTTGTCTCTTCTCGTCCTATTGCTAGGACTCTTCCGGTGTTGCCAATTGTTGCTGCTTTGCGGCAATTTCTTTTGAAATGCCCTACTTCGCCACAACTATAGCAGGCTGGACTAATTCCCGATCCGGATGATTGGTTTGTATATTTGGCTAGTTTTCTGCAGGTTCGAGCAAGATGGCCCTTCTTGTCACAGTTGTCACAGATCCTTTCGCGACATGGACCAGGAATACGGTGATGGTAGCTGCATTTACCACACCAAGGAAGGGTACCAGTGTATCCACTGGTAGGAGTTTGGGCCGTGGAACCGACAGCTGAAGCAGCAACAGGGGCAGTAGCAGCATGGACTGTTACTGTTTGCTGTTTCTTAGAAGACCGTTGCATACTTTGGCCCTTCCGCTTATTCCAGAATTTCTTTTTGCTTCCACCTCCACTAGTGACGGGCTCGGGAGTGGTAGCCTCCTCTTCAAAGTCGTCTTCGTGATCGATCAGGGTTTGCGCAAGACATTTAGCGCTGTCATAGGTGTCTGGCTTCGCAGCCAAGACATTCCCTTTTGTTGGCTGGGTCAACCCCCAGATGAACCTCTCAAACTTTTTACTCTCCGGGGTAACCATTCCCGGACAGAGTAACGCCAGGTCATCGAATCTTGAGGTATAAGCGGCTATGTCGGAACCCTTCATCTTTAGGTTCCAGAGTTCGTGTTCTAGTTTCTGAATTTCACCCCGATGGCAATACTCTGCAAGTAGAAGCTCCTTCATAGCTTCCCAACCCATAGCATTTGCTACAGGTAGAGTTAGGGATTTGACTCGGCCGTTCCACCAAGTCAGGGCTTTGTCAAGGAAGGTGCAGGCGGCGAACTTTACTTTGTCAGACTCCGAACAGGCACATATTTCGAAGATTGATTCGAATTTCTCGAACCATCGGGTGAGGGAAATGACACCTCCAGTGCCATCAAAGGATGTGGGCTTCGCGTTCATGAAGTCTTTATAGGAACCCTCTTGTCGGTGTCCCTGACTGTTCTCTTGATTTTGGTTTTGAGTATCACCTCCCGAACCACCAGAACCACCGGTGTTCATTTGAGACATTGCAGCTGCCACCGCGGTGGTAACAGCTGCCTGAAATACCACGGGGTCAATTTCAGGAGGAGGTGGTGGCGGAGGGTTGTTGGTGTTTCTCGAGCTGGGTCTCTTCCTTGGAGGCATCGTGATCTAAAAAGATCAGGAAAGAGAGGATCATAAGTCCTCTAAATTGGACCAAGAGATATGGAACAGAGGATATCTCATCAAGACAGATATAGCATCATATTAAGCGATAAAGCAGGAAAGAGTTATCAAGACGGATAATATTATCGCTAAAGGAATGATCAAGGAACAACGCGTATACGAGGATTTCTACTAAGGATTGGCTCGAGAAATACTCCCATAGTATTTCATGGTTCGTTGCAACGACGACTCGTTGTTTGGGGCATTGGGTAAGTTTTAGGTATGCTGTGTACCACAATCACTCCCAAGCACATGTTGGCCGTGTCTCGAATGAATATAGTTGGCCAGGCTATATTGACCCTAGACACGACTACATAACTGCCTAGGTTTAACTGCAGTGTACAACACCCATTTACTTATCTTCTATTCTACTTGTAGTTACGGATCTCGACGGTTCGGTATACTTGTATACTTTTGAAAATACTTATAGTTTGAAGATACTTTTAATTCAAAGCACTTAGGCCCTTTAGTGTTTATAGTTTTATACCATGTAAGGTTTGGTATACTTTATTCACTATAAACAAGGGCTCTAATACCAATCTATCACACCCCGAAAACCAAAGGCAGAAACATTTCCGGGGTTGACTCCACGTTGAGTATCAAATCCATACAAGAAGTTTGAAAATCAACATAAAGCTGGTGAGTTCATAAGATGTTCGTTTTCTGAAAATGTACGAGTTTCCTTTAGTTTTTCGAAAAGGTTTGTTATCCAAGAAAATCCCATTTTTTTTATGTAAAGTTAGTTTAGTTAACCCTTGTTACCAATTCGATTATGAGTTGTATTTTTCCCCAGGAAAATCCCATATTTTCCTAATTGCAAGACCGGTTGTATATCACGGAGTATAGTTTAATACATAAAACTATATATCGAGAATCATGGGATTACTATCCCGAATTAGATATAGATTACTTTGATATACGTGACTGTAGATGGAAAGTAGTTTGAAAACCATGGGACTAACATCCCGTACGTGACACAAAATAGTTTGATATACATGAAAATATAGATTGAAATCCATGGGACTACCATCCCGGACTAGATATAGATTCTTAACATGGGTCTATCACCCCGTATTAGATATAGTTTCAAAACCATGGGATTAGCATCCCGTATAAGATATAGTTGAAAACCATGGGATTAGCATCCCGTATAAGATATATGTTGAAATCATGGGATTAACATCCCGTACTAGATACAAGATGGAAATTATGGGATTATCATCCCGAACTAGATATAGAAACTATAACAGAAAGTAGATATGAAATGGAATCAAATTTAATACCAAACCCAAACCGTGAATATTCTTATATTAATACGTATTGTGAGTCGGGTAACCATGTTGATACGACAACAATACCTCCTTGACGCTTGTCAGACGTCGGACGATATCCAGAATTTGTCACCCCAGGCGTGCCCGCCTAACTGTAGCTAGCAGTTAAGGTGTGGGATTGTCAGTCCCGAATAGATCTATTCACAAATTCCTCGCTCTCCCTCCAGGAGACTCTGGTTACACTTCCGGGGAGGATTTACTGATAACCCAAGGGAAATGACGAAACTCACAAGCTAGTACTAAACCCTTCACAGGGTCTCATACGATATCAAACATACAAAGACTATGAAACATAATACAATGAATATAGATACATACAATGAAACTATCTGGCAAAACATTCATACGAAACAGAGATAAACTGAATCAGACATAGTTTATCTAATAACTTTATATATAACAGTATGTGATTAAATGAGAACTAAAGAACCCCAAATTATTCCCATAATAATTTGATTAGTTAGCTTATTTACTTAACTGAAATTCATATAGTTGTAGTTGGTAAATCATCCCTTATGCTCAACATCATACATAAGGGGTAATAATATTTATAAGTTTGCCAGATAATTATTGAAACACATCAATGTTATGATTTGAAAACATTTATAGTTTGCTTGTATTCCCCCCCTGAAAACATTGAAAAACCATTGAAAAAGGGTAGGGGTATGAACTCACAGTTTAACGTAGGGTTCGAGTGTTAACGGATGCCCTGAACGCCACTGGTCCCTATTAATCATGTAATGACACATAGTTGAGTTACAACTAAGGTGTTTCATGCTTAAACATGATGGGGAAAACACCCTTAGGGTTTGGAACTACTAAGAATAAGTGTCATAAGATCCAAGATAATGATCTATGCAAGTTTAGGGCCAAATATGGGCATTTGAGTCAGTGTATGGCCTTGGAAGTGAGTGTGCAGCTGGGGTGTGTGGCCAGAAGGTTGTGTGAGGTTGCACACATGTGTGTGCGGCCGTACACAGGAGTGTGCGGCCGTACACTCCTCTTGTGAGTCCATATGAAGTGTTTGCTCTTCACTAAGGAGATCTGAATGTGTGTTGCCCCCTCATGAAGGTGTGTGGCCGTACACCTTCAAGGGACCATGAATATGATGAACATGATAAGTTTTAAGGCTTGGGATTCAAGTGTTTACCACTAATATGAGGCCTTCAAGGTGTTCTTGGTTGAAGATTTTAGAGAGAGAAAGTAGAGAGAGTGTAAGGAGCATCCAAATGAATGAATGAAGAGGGTATCCATCCATATATAGGTTTGGGTGTGAGGCTAGAGGGTGTGCGGCCGCACACATGGGTGTGTGGCCGTACACACAAGAGTGTGGCTGCACACACCTCTTTTGGTGTGTTTGATCCAATTTCATGATGCAAAACACTTTCCAACTCCTCCAAAGACCCATATCTAGACTATATTATGTCCAAAACATGCATATGGAACCATAAAATTTACAAAGGATGATGAATTCAAGATTTAAATCCAATACGCGGACCAATTACATAGGATGAAAGTTTCGGGTTGTCACAGAAGTTAGCAGAGATTTATGTTCAGGAGGTGGTGGCACGTCATGGGGTGACGATATCTATGGTTTCAAACCAGGATGTTTGCTTTACTTCTAGATTTTGGAAGTGGTTTCATGACGATATGGGCACTCGTCTCCATTTCAGTATGACATTTCACCGGCAGACCGATGGTCAGAGTGAGCGGACTATTCAGACTCTTGAAGACATGATGCGAGTGTGCGTATTAGATTTTGGTGGGAGTTAGGATATGTATCTTCTATTAGCGGAATTTTCGTATAACAATAGTTATCACACCAGCATCGATCGACCTCTTTTTGAGATGCTCTACGGGAGGAAGTACAAGACTCTGGTTTGTTGGGGTGAGGTCGGTCTACAAGTCATGGGGAGTACCGAGGTGGTGCTCAAGACCATTGAGCTGATTCAACAGGTTCAGAGCAGGCTTCAGACAGCTCAGAGTTGGCAGAAGAGCTATGCCAACAGGCGCCGGTTAGACTTGGAGTGTTCTTGATCTTGTAGAGTGCATGTTTGGTAGCTTGGTGCCTTGGAAAGAAGAAGAAGAAGTTGGTGAAGGAGAGTTGTTAGATTTGAGCTTGAAGATCCGGGTTATATTCATCATTTGGCACTTATTTGAGCTTGAAGATCAGTGTTTTGTGTTATGTGTTACAGGTACTAGTGAGGAGCGCGGGAAGGCGCCAACATGATTCGTACACACCCATCGGAGTTTATTATGATGTGATCTTGGGATTTTGTATTAAGATAATATTGATACATTGTTTATGAAAGTAATTATGAATGAATTATTATGTTTTTGAAAAGTGAAAAATGGGTTGAATTTTTACGGTGTTACAAGTTGGTATCAGAGCCTTGGTTTGAGGGATTCGGATGCATCTTTGGGCATATCTGAACTCAAACTGGGGATTTGAGGAAAAATTTTGATAATAAAAGTAAACTTTTCTTTAAAAAGAGTAAAAAGAGTTTTGAGACAAACAGAGCAGAGTCGTGTGTATGATCAGCTAGCGCCCGAACGGTGATTTCCCAAAATACCCTTGTAATAAGTGTTACGAAATATATTATGTATGTTATATGATGAGCTATACTATGCATGCTAGAGTAGAGTAGGTATCCTTATTAGAACTAGAGTGGCCTGATATATATGATGCCTTAGTCTAGGAGTCTTGCTGCTAGGGATGCTTGAGAGTGTTTAGATATCAGCGAGGAGCTTATGAGAGATCAGCTAGCGAGTAGCATATGAGTAGAGAGAGTAGAGTACTTGGGATTTGGGACTCTGGGATGAGGACTTGGGATGAATGCTGATGCGGTGTGGACGGTAGTATTGGGCTCGTACTACCGAAGGCACCGGGTCAGTGCGCAACCCAAGTAAGAATCCTTAGGGTATTAGAGACCAAGTAGGATTGGGAGTATCGAGTGTGTGTACACCCAAGCGAGTCTTTGATATCTTGTGTTGTATTTCAGAGAGGCATCATGGTGGGGATGCGCCACAGACCAAGGACTAGTGGAGGGGGTGTGAGCGACGAGGAGCTCCGCCAGATGATTCATGATGAGGTGGCTGCTTCCATCCGCGCTGAGATTTCAAAGATGTTCGGGTCTATCAAGACCACCCTGATAGAGACATTTGACGAGAGATACGCTGCTCTTTCTGATGCTGCTGTTGCTGCGGCCACTGCAGCTGTAGCTGCGGCTAGACCGTAGGGTGGTGATGCGTTGCTATTCCGGGAGTTCAGCAACACAAAACCACCAGAGTTCGATGGGACCCAGGACCCAATTGCAGCGATGAGGTGGATTTCAGACATCGAGGGGTGTTTCTTCACCTGCTCATCTCCATAGCATTTGAGAGTCCGGTTCGCATTGAACCAGCTTCGCTTGGGAGCGAAGGACTGGTGGAAGTTTGTAATGGCGCATTATTTGCCTGCTGAGCTTGATATAGTGACTTGGGAGAGGTTCACTACTATGTTACGAGATGAGTACGTTCCCCAAGTGGAGAGGGAGCGTTTGGACCAGGAGTTTCTGACCCACAAGCAGGGTACTGAGTCTGTCACAGTGATTACGAGGATGTTCCATGAGCGGGCGATGTTCTGCCCAGAGCACGTGTCCTCCGAGCAGGCACGTATGAGCCGATATCTGAGCATTTTGAGGAGGGATATACGGGAGTTCATGGCGAACTCAATGTACCGTACATTTGCTGAGCTTCAGGCAAATGCCCGGAAGAAGGAGATAGAGCTGTAGACTCAGGCTAGGGAGGAGGCTGAGTCTCAGGGGAGGGATCGGCGACCGGCACAATCTCAGCCGGCATCCAAGCGGGCCAAGCCCGCTGATTCGAGATCTGGGAGTCAGAAGGGCCGCACTTGTGGCAAGAGCCACGATGGGGTATGCAGCGCGAGATCTTGCTAAAAATGTGGCAAAGAGGGGTATATGGCCAAGGATTGCCCCAAGGAGTTTGCAGTATGCTTTCACTGCAACCAGACCGGACACCGCAAGGCAGAGTGTCCACAATTGCGTGGGACAGCTCAGGGAGTGCCTCAGGGATTTGCCTGTGCTGCTATCAGAGCTACTGAGAGCCGGCCAGTGAAGGCCGAGGTACCGAAGGCACGAGGGAGAGCCTTTCAGCTGACTACGGAGGAGGTCCGCGTAGCGCCCGATGTCGTGGCTGGTATGTAGTCTTTCATGTATTTACTTTTATGTCGAGATATTGTGCCTATATCATGTTATGCGTAGGTACTTTTCTTGTGAATTCTGTACCTGCCTTGGTGTTATTTGACTCAGGTGCGAGTCGGTCTTTTATATCTTTGGCTTTTAGTCAGCACATCAGTATTAGTCGAGAGACGTTGAGTCGGCCTCTGAGAGTTTCCATAGCTGACGAGAGAGTGGTGTATGCCACAGAGGTGATTCGAGGTTGTGTACTCGAGATTCTCGGAGTGGAGTTTCCGATTGACTTAGTCCCTATCGCGATGGGAGATGTCTGTGTCATCGTGGGCATGGATTGGTTGAGCAGATTTGGAGCAGTCATCGACTGCGAGCGACAGCTGGTGACCATACGAGACCCTAGTGGGGGAGTTCTTACGATGTACGGCGAGGGTACACGTTCTGGGTCGGCATTTTTTTCAGCCGCTAGAGCGAGGCAGATTCTACAGCAGGGCTGTAGGAGATTTGTATGGTATGTGATGGATATGAGGGTTGATTCAGAGAGACCAAGGTCAGTTGATGAGGTTCCGATAGTGCGTGAGTTCCCGGATGTTTTTCCGGAGGAGTTACCGGGTGTGCCTCCCGAGAGGCAGGTTGAGTTCAGATTCGATTTGGTTCTGGTGGCTGCGCCTATCGCCTTGCGCCTCCAGAGATGCATGAGTTATCCTCACAGCTTCAGGAGCTGCTGGGGAAGGGGTTTATTCGGCTGAACAGCTCGCCGTTGGGAGCATCTATTCTTTTTGTCAAGAAAAAGGATGGTTCGCACCGGATGTGCATTGATTACCGGGAGTTGAACAAGTTGACGGTCAAGAACCGTTACCCATTGCCGAGGATCGACGATTTGTTCGATCAGTTGCAGGGAGCATCTTTTTTCTCCAAGATCGATTTGAGATCTGGATATCATCAGGTGATGGTGCGAGATGAGGACATCCAGAAGACAGTGTTCAGGACTCGTAACGGGCATTACGAGTTCGTGGTGATGCCTTTCGGGCTCACCAACGCACCGGCGGTGTTCATGGATCTCAAGGACATAGTGTGCAGGCCGATGTTGGATCGCTCGGTGATCATGTTCATCGACGACATAGTGGTGTATTCGAGATCCAGAGAGCAGCATGAGGAGCATTTGAGGGAGATCCTCGGAGTTCTGAGATCGGAGAGGCTTTATGCCAAATTCTCCAAGTGTGATTTCTGGTTGCCAGAGGTCCAGTTCCTAGGACACCTCGTTAACCAGAAAGGGATATTGGTCAACCCGGCCAAGATTGAGGCAATGATGATTTGGGAGGTGCCAACGTCACCTACCGAGATAAGGAGTTTCCTAGGGTTGGCTGGTTATTATCGAAGATTTATCGGGGATTTCTCCAAGATCGTCGTGCCACTCACCAAGTTGACCCGGAAGGGTGTTGCTTTTACATGGGGTCCAGAGCAACAGGCCTCCTTTGAGATACTTCGCCAGAGACTATGCGAAGCCCTGGTGTTAGCCCTTCCAGAGGGGATGGAGGACTTTGTAGTGTATTGTGATGCGTGATATCTGGGATGGGAGCGGTGTTGATGCAGAGGGGGCATGTGATAGCATACGCATCGAGACAGCTGAAGCCTCATGAGATGAGGTATCCCACCCACGATCTGGAGTTGGGGGCAGTGGTGTTTGCCCTCAAGGTCTGGCGTCACTATCTGTATGGGGTTCGGTGTACCATATACACGGACCACAAGAGCCTGAAGTATTTAATGGATCAGCCCAATCTGAACATGCGACAGAGGAGATGGTTGGATGTGGTGAAGGATTACGATTGTGAGATCCTATACCACCCGGGCAAGGCTAATGTTGTAGCCGATGCACTGAGTCATAGGGCGGAGGGCGCCCCGATGCGAGATGTTTGTTTGAGATTGACAGTGATAACTCCGGTGTTGGACACCATTCGTGGGGCCCAGGCTGAGGCCGTGAGACCAGAAAGCCAGAAGAGAGAGCGAGTTGTTGGGTTGGTATTGGAGTTCGTTACCGATAGCCGGGGGCTTATGACATTTCAGGGTCGGATATGGGTACCGTTTGTGGGCGGGACGCGTACCATTTTGATGGAAGAGGCTCATCGATCGAAGTTCTCGATCCATCCCGGGGCCACTAAGATGTTTTTGGACCTGAAGAGGGAGTATTGGTGGCCCTGTATGAAGAGGGATGTTGCATGGTTTGTAGAGAGATGCTTGACCTGTCGCAGGGTTAAGGCCGAACACCAGCGTACACATGGTAAGTTGCAGCCATTAGAGATTCCCGAGTGGAAATGGGAACAGATTACCATGGATTTCATCACCAAATTGATGAGGACTGCGAGAGGTGTCGACGCAATTTGGGTGATTGTGGACAGGTTGACGAAGAGCGCTCATTTCCTTGCTATCAGTGAGAGCTCTTCCGTGAAGAGGTTGGCAAACATGTACGTGAGAGAGGTGGTATCGCGGCATGTAGTGCCAATCTCGATTGTCTCAGATCGAGATGTGCGTTTCACTTCCAAATTCTTGAAGAAATTTCATGAGGAATTGGGTACGAGGCTGCATTTTAGTACCGCATACCACCCACAGACTGACGGGCAGAGTGAGCGGACGATTCAGACGCTCGAGGACAAGCTCTGAGCATGTGTGTTGGATTTCGGTGGGAGTTGGGACACGTACTTGCCCTTGGCAGAGTTTGCTAACAACAACAACCATCATTCGAGCATTGGTATACCACCCTTTGAGTTGTTGTATGGGAGGAGGTGTCAGACCCCCATATGTTGGGGAGAGGTTGGGCAGCGTGTGATGGGTAGTACTGAGATCATGATTCAGACGAAAGAGCAGATACAACAGGTCAGACAGAGGTTGTTGACCGCCCAGAGTCGCCAGAAGAGTTATGTTGACCGGCGCCGGTCTGAGCTCGAATTTCAGGTCGGCGACTTTGTGCCCTGAAGGTCTCTCCTTGGAAAGGAGTGATCCGATTCAAGAAGAGGGGCAAGTTGGAGCCCCGATATATTGGTCCTTTCAGGGTGACCGCGAGAGTAGGAAGGGTATCCTATCGATTGGAGCTACCTGCAGAGTTGGGTTAGATTCATGACACCTTCCAAGGATAGCCGACGAGTCAGCAGTGGTGCCATTAGAGGATATTCAGGTGGATGCGAGCCTGAACTATGTTGAGAGACCAGTAGCGATTAAGGATCGAAAGATCAAGGTTCTGAGGAATAAAGAGGTGCCTCTGGTGCAGGTCCAGTGGCAGCATCGGAAAGGGTCAGAGTTGACTTGGGAGCCGGAGTGAGAGATGCAGGAGCAACATCCAGAGTTGTATGCAGAGTAAGACTTCGAGGGCGAAGTCTGATTCTAGTGGGGGAGAATTGTAACATCCGGACTCCCAGGTATATTATTCTATTCTTTTATTTTTTTGGAGGATGTGAAGGGACTCGGCGAGTTGGTGCTTAGACTCGTCGAGTAGGGTCGCGGATTCTTATCCGGGTTCATGGCTGGACTCGGCGAGTTCATGAGTGGACTTGGCGAGTCCACGCTGTTTAATGAAACCCAAATTCCCGGGTTTTGGAGCCTATTTAAGGGCACTCATAGCCTCCCATTGCGGCTACCAGTCCCTTGAGAGAAATCCTAAGTGAGCTAAATCGTTTGTGAGGAGGAGAGGCCATATTTGATCTTTCTATCATTGGTTTAGCAAGAAGAAGGTGAGCAAGATCAAGAGGAGGCTGAAGGAGGTGCTATTTGGAGGAATTCTGAGCTCAGGAGTGCTTATTTGAGGTATAATCTCGATCCATCTTCTGTTTTGGTGGTTGTCTATAGAGTTAGGGTTTTCTAGACCCTTTGGTAGATGGTTTTGATTGAGTATATGGTTCCTTCTCGTATTATGTTCTGAATCTAGATCCGTAGAGGTCCAGAGACCTTACTCCTTTGAGCTTTATGTGGATTGATGGTGAATATGAGCTTAGGATGCCATATTAGAGGTCATTTCTTCAAATAGAACCTTAGAGCCTTTGCATGGGCATCAAGCTTCGAACTTTACATGATTATTGGGATTAGAAAGGATAAATCTGTTGAGTAGAGCATCAGATCTGACCTCAGGAAGCCATTGGAAGTGAGCATGGTTTGGACTCGCCGAGTCCATGAACAGACTCGACGAGTCGAGTCGAGTTGTCCCGAGACTGTGAATCTAGAGAGTGACCCGCCAAGTTTAGTGAGTGAACCGGTGAGTCAAAAGAGAATCATAGGAGTAGAGTATTGGATTAGTGTCTAAGTCCATAACTATTTTGGTATGTACTTGACCCGATGGTGCCTGGTCCTTTCGGGTTGCCTTCACCAAAGCAACTTGATAGGATGAATTATGGAGAGAGAAGATTAATTATGATTTATTAATATATTATGAGAATAATATATTAAAGGAGAAATCATATTGTTTAATTAATATTAGTCAAGAATTAATAACAATTAACTTTGTGGCTAAAAGACATTAATTAAACTTAAGGGACTAGAACTGTCAATTGTATGATAAGTTGAATATTGGGCTAATGGACTCCATATTAGAGGGGTGGACGAATTCTATGGGGAAACCCATTAGAATCGTCCTAGGCCTCTAAGGAGGGAGTCCATGGGTTGCTTAGGGCCTAAGCATCCAAATTAGGGTTTCCTTGTTAGATAACCCTAATAGTCTCACTATTTAAAAGATCCCTAGAGCACCAAAAACGTGAGGAAGTAACTCCTTAGAGTTTTGGACGTTTTTTGGCACCCTCCTCTCTCCTTATTCTTCATCCTCTTGCTCTTGGTGTTTGTGAGCCATTAGAGGAGTGACACTTGTGACTCTAAGTTTTCTAAAGTCATTACAAGGAGGATTTGAGATTGTTATTGCTACATAACAATCAAGGTAAAATCTAAAAACCCTTTCACATGTTAATATTATTAATTGTATGCTAGATCTAGGGTTTAAAGTCTTGGATGAATTGCATGTACAATAGAGAAACCTAGATCCAAGCATTAGGGTTGCATGAGCACATAAGATGTTCTTATGGCTAAAACCCATCAGTGGTATCAGAGACTTGATTGGTTTCTATTGTATTGATGCCTAGTACATTCATTCATGTTGCAAGATCGAGTTTTTGGCCATCTGCCTGACAAACTCGTCGAGTTCCAATGTGGATTCGTCGAGTAGGGTGAACTCGGCGAGTCCATAAGGGGACTCGGCGAGTTTAGCTGTCAGACAGGCGGATTTTCGGGATTTTTACCTATTTTGACTTAGGATAATTGTCATAATTGTTTAAAATTAATAAAAATTCGAATTTTATTGATTCCTTATGATTATCTTTGTCAAAATAAAAGATTTTGGTCATCTAATTAGATAATTGTTACCTTATTTAATAAATGTTAAATTATTTGAATTATTTGATCATTATCTTGCAAGAATTTGAACTAGATCTAATTAGATAACCACCAATTAATTGTTATTTGCCTTATTTGAATTATGTGATCTAGAATATTCTTGATAAAGTTTGGAAAAGTTTCAAATTAATCCCTTTAGGTTTTATAGTTTAAATTTGAACTTAAAAGTTTTTGTTTTGAAATTTGAATAAGTTAAACCCTAATGTTTTGAAATGTTTCAAAACTTGCCCTCAAGTTTTGGAATTTAAAAGTTGATTAAAAGTTTAATTTAGAAATGTTAAATTCTAAAAACCCTAGTATTGTTTTGAAAAAGTTTAATTCACACCCTTATGGTTTTATTAATTAATTAAAATGTATAATTAAAAGAGATTTAATAAATCCATAAAGTTTTGGTTTACAATTTAATTAAATTAAAGGTATAATTATTAAATTTGACCACCTAGTATTTTAAAAGTGTAAAATACACCCTATACTATATATATCATTAAAAGCCTAATATTATATATGTATGAGTAAACAGTCAGTCTTACCGTTAGTAGGCCTCATTCACGAAGCTGGTCTATAATGGATGTTTAAGGAAATTGCCTATAAAATGGCGATTGAATGGGTATCCACTCTTACCCACCGCACTTTTGACTAGTGGAGGGTCGTTAGCCGAACGGGTAGGACAGGACAGAAACCTTCCATTATAAGTATAATGAAGTACAAAAGTAACTAAATGCTTTTACAAATTCCCAATCTTAGTTACCTTAGGCAAAAGTGAATTGATGCAATTCCATGAATTTACACTTTGTGTCCTTGCGAAGACGTTAGTGGAGCGTGTGTGGTTAACCGGCACACTAAATGCTTCTAAGCAAAGGTAGCAAAGGGTGACTCAATGTTTGTCATAGTTCGGTGGAGCGTGTGTGGTTAACCGGCACATCGAATAGGTGACTATAACATGTGGGGGCACCATGTAAGTTTGCATGGTTATTCACACCCGCTTTGTGATCCTCGGTATCCCAGTCACAAACTAGAGGGGCATATCGAGTTTTAAACATGCCATTGAAAAGTTCAATGAATCTCAAAAGATCTAGGAATTTTCAATAGATTTAAAACTTAAATTTCTTTTTCGTTTTTCATGGTGGAAATTAGTGAATCGTCATTCACTTACCTTCAAATATGCTGCAACTAGATTACGGCATCCCTTTTCTAGGTTGTAGAGTATTGTGTTGGGTCCTAGCCTTAATATCTCATTTGGGTGATTTATTATGGACTCAATCAATCAACTAACTTTAATCTAAGTTTTCTCCCGTTTTATAGATGTCAAAGTATGACAACTATGGTCTTCCCAAATCCCGTGGAACAAGCCTTTCACATGAAGATGATATTCCATGATTCGATCGAGAAACACGAGATCATACTTCACTTCCTCCACCTCCTCCTATTATTCTCCCTAACCCACATGTTCAAAAGATTGAAAAGTTCAAACTCACTCAAGCCCTTTTGGCAAGTAAACATGAAGAAGGAAAGTCAGTGTGTGCACACATCCTAGAGATGAAGTCACACATTGATAGATTAAGAATGTTGGGATCTGTTGTCTGTTAGGAGCTGGCTATTGACTGGGTTATTCAGTCACTTCCTGACTCATATAGTTAGTTCGTAAGAGAGTACTATATGATGAACCACGACGTAACCCTCATTGATCTCACCTATATGCTTATTGTTGTTGAATCAGCAATGATTTGGCGCACTGGAAAAGCAAAGTTGATTGGTTGATCTGCCTTCAAGACCTCTATAGATATAGGCAATGGCAACGAAAGGCATGCCATGATCGAAGGGTTTGATCATAAGAGAAAGGAAAAGTCTGAAGTAGTTACATGCGTTGTTCCAAAAGAGTCAATTTGTTTTTATTGCCAAGAGAAGGGGCATTGGAGACGAAGCTGCCCTATTTACCTAAGAGATCTAAGAGATGGGAGAGTCAAAACATATGGCTCTCCTTTAGGTAAAATCCATTAACTAACTCTCTTAAGTTCCTATTCTAGATTCTTAATACACGATGTGATAAGATTACATTTCGATGTCTTGTAGGATCGAAGAAAAGAGAGGAAGCTTAAGGGAAGAAGTGAGCGGAATCTAATCGTGAAGAAATGGATTTCGATCGCATTACTTGAAGATTAGAATCTTGAGCTACTACTTGAAGTTAGAATAAGATTGCTAAGAAATATGTATTAACATAGTTTTTCAATTGAATTGCATTTTAAGGACAAATTTTTTCCGTAATAAAATAAATTTTGATTTTTTTATATTATTTATTTATCCTTGCAATGGCGTGTATGAAAAATTGATGTTTGAAAGTTTCTATTATTAGCAATAATGGATTTGATTCTTAATTATTTTATTTGTAGAAAGGTCAAGAATTTACCAAATAGGGATCGCCCAAGTTTCAATAGGATAGAAACTTGGAATCATACAACAAGTATTGCATGATGAATGAGAAGTTTCATATTTGGAAATTAGACTAATTCATTGACAAAGTGTCAAGTGAAGGACTAGGAGATCGAGTACACAAGGTTGTGTGTTGATCAAGTCCACCACAAGAGTAACAAAGATATTCGTCATAATTTACTAAGGTTAAGTAAATATGATTGTACTTATGAGATTAAGTGTAATTCTCAGTTGATTGAAAGAGTTTCAATCAATAGCAGAACGAATAAAGAAGAATCAAGTACGCGGAAAGATAAAAGTTTCTCTATTCTAAGAAAAAGGGTGAGTACCTTTTATTATGTTTATGATAGGTCTTAATGATTAAGAACCATATCTCAATTGATCCTCTAAGTGAGTCTTAGTGCAATTGTGCGTCTGAGAAGAGGAATCAAGAATTGAAGAAATGGTTAAATTAAGAAGTCAATCATACTTCGTTCCAAAAACAAGTCTTAGAGTTAAGATTGTGACATTGAGTGACAAGTCTTAAGAAGGTTTATAACATTCATCAAATGTGGAAAGTTGTGATGTCTTAGATAAGACAAAGACCAACTAGGACCAATTTTATGAAGTATTTTGTCTTGATAAAAGCTACGCTAACTCTTGAATACTTGTTTGTCAAGAAATTTTTATTGACAAAAGAATCTTATATGTCAAGGAGTCAGTGGGAGTCACAATAGTCTTGAATGGTTTCAAGAACAAATCAAGAGTAAACCTTATCGATCATCACTAGCACACGACTTGAGGTTTACAACCTATCGTGTTGACACTATCTTGTTTTTGTGCGGTTCCAATTAAGTTAATTATGCATGTGAGTTCTATGAGTTCTCATATCAATGAAAAGTATATTGATAAGAAAGGATGAGCTGCTTAACTACTTGGAAGACAAGGTGGGCAGCCGCGTTACCATAAGGCAAGAAATCAAGATTGAGAAGGTTCGGTCCATATGAGTTTGGGTTTGTCGCAAACTTTGGTTTTGACAAATTCGCATGGATAGGAACACATACACCATTAAAATCTAAGTGTCATAAGATTCCTTCCTTCATGAAAATGATTGTAATGAAATGCTTTCACTAAGAGAGATTTTAAGAAGATATTGATTGTGAAAATTGTATTCTCGAATTTGATTATGGTTACGGTATCCCTTTCCATAATTAGAATTGTGAGATTTGGCAATTAGTCTGAATTGTTTAAGACACACATATGAGTTATCTAAGGAAAAGGTGTATAAATTAAGAAGCTTTGATAAAAGATTATCAAAGCATTAGGTATTAGAAATATAAACTTATGAAATTCAATAGGTATTGTTTTCTGGAAGTTTAGTTGTTTTCTGAATACATGTCAAAGCTAGTGGGAGCATAAGTGTTATGCTTATATGATAATAATCATCATGATAGTGGGAGCATAAATGTTGTGCTTGTATGATTATTAAGGCAAGTATTGCAAGTTAGCAATATTAATTATAGAAAACAAGAGTTATACTTTGCAAGGTCGTAAGCTTTAAATAGTTGTTTTGCTATAATTAATGGAGAGAATATTATGCTTCATTTCAAATTTCGACTATGATTATAGTGTTAATAAATTTAGTTAAGGATATATAGTGTGTTCTCAAATTTCAACTATGATTATGGCATAGTTCGAATTGTGAGAACGTGACACATAAAATATTATGGCAAAAGATTGATAAAGTATCAAATATTTATGTAAGACATTATGCATCGTGTCCCATACGCTTCGGGTATAGGATCGGTTGCAAATGTTGTAATATTTGAACATTCTAAAATTTTCCAAATGTCTAGCACATTAAGAGGGAAAAAGGACAAGAATCAGTTTTGACTAAAATAATTAAACAACTATCAAAGGACGATCCAAAGCTCGCTGAGGATTGGTCGCTTGTGAGTAGTTGGAAGTATAGTATTGGATGGACCATATCGACATTATTATGAATAGATAAGATTCTATTAAGAATAAGTTGTCGTATGGCAAAATATGGAAATGTTTCCATATTGGGAGTTGAATATTGAGAATCTATATCTAGATTAGAAACTATTATGCAAGAAGGATGTTCAAAGGAATGTACTTTGAGTGAGAGACATCATATCTATAGAATTGTTTCTGATAGAGATTAGCCAAGTCTTGATGATTTTGAGCTATGACTTTATGAAAGAATCATTGCATAAAATGTTAGAATGTAGCATAAGTAACAAGAATTTGAAATTCTTATACTTATGATAAGGATTGGGAGTTGTGAAATGAGTATGATTGGAAATGTGTTCATTTGATCTATTTCACAAAGTAAGGACCGTAGGTAAACATTGTGTGCATACTGAGAGCATGGGACAAGTGTGGTAATAATTCAAGTAAGAAGTTGATTAACCGAAACAACAAATAATGAGTAATCAATATGGCGATTAAATAAAATGTTTTATTTATCCCCAGAGTTTGGGGCCATATGGGATTAGTATTATTCTTGTGTTTCACTTTGCATGTTTTGACTTCCTGAATAATTAAATTGATTCAGAACAATCAAATTATTCGAACGGACCACAGTCGTTCATATGTTGGAAGTAGGTATGAATGAAGACTGTCGTGAATTGGTGTGTGGATTGTCTAAAGTGTATTAGACATAAGCAAATGTTTGCTGCAACGTTCATGAGTGCTTATGAGTTTGTGTGACAACCCGAAATTTTCATTCGGTCAAACCCTAGAAGTCAAACACTTCTTATGATAAGTTAATGTTATTAGTTCTTATTTTAACAAATTTAGAGTTCGTTTGATTATTTTAATATTATTCTTTAAACGAACGGGTGTAAGAAAGTGGCGTCTCGGGTTTTGAAATTTAAAAACCGCAAACACCTCGCGTCTTAGAAGTTCCCGGCCAAACTATTTCGTTTGGGTCGAAATATCATCCCAAAATCCGTAAACTCATTCTTATCCATGAGTTTACTCCCTAAGTCTAGTTATAATGTGTTTACTCCCCAAAAGAGTAAACTCAAGAAAACCTCTCAAGTAGCAAACTAGAAACAATTCAAGATCTTCCCAGTTGTAAGTGTTCTATCCATTTCAAGTTGATTAAACACTTAATCTAGTGTTTGTGCATCTATTCATCCATTCATTTTTGTGTTTTTGATTAGATTTCCAAAAACACCAAGAACACACACTAAGTGTTCTTGGACTTTTTGCATATTTCAAGCTTCCTTATAGTAAGTACTTCACTCCTTGAGTCTTATTGAGTTAGTATTACAAGTTAGCATCAAGAAAATATGCCAAGAACACATGGAACAAGGTGTTCACGGTCCAAGAATGTTCTTGGGCCGTAAACACCAAATAAGGCACCAAAGTATGCCTAAGTCACAAATCTAAGTCCTAGTTGGATGTTTAAGCCTTCCTTAACATGTTTGAACCTTCCCTAGATGGGTTTAAGCCATGAAAAACACCAAAGAATGCCATGATCATGTGTTTACGGTTTGGGGAGCTCCCAAAACCATAAACACCCTTTAGTGTGTTTATTTGGGCCATATTCCTTCCTTAGGCCTAAAATCTAACATAGACAATTACCTTGATGAGTTAGGGACTTGAAAACATAACAATACCAATATCCATATGGGTTTAAGTTAGTAAACCCAAAGAGAAATGACCATAAGGCCGTAAACACCTAACAAGGGGTGTTTTGTTGCCCTAGTCCCTTCCAAAGTCCAAACCACCAAGTAGAAATGCTTCAAAGGACTTGCAAATCCTCAAAACAACTGATGGTCAAAAGGAGAGGAGTTTACGACCGTAAACTCTGAGTTTACGACCGTAAACTCATTAGGTCAAGGTCGTAAAAACCGTAAACTCCAAGGGAGTTTACCCTTGAACCCCAAACACAATAGCAAGGTCCTTTAGCACTTAGATGCAATCCTTATGACTTGTAGCACTTAAATAAGGTGTTTTACATGCCTTAGGATGTCTTAAATTTGTCAATTAGTGGTTTAAAGTCTAATTGGATACATATATGTGTGATTATATGTTAACTAGGATCATCGAGTGTGAACAAGTCTTCACTTGTCACCTAGCTATCCTACATCATTCAGTACATCCAAACCACCATCTACAGGTGAGTTCATACCCCTTAATCAATGTTTAAATGATTTTAAATGCTTTAATGGGGGAATACAAGTAGAAAACAGCATGTTATCAAATCTTTCATATGTATTTATAACTGTGTTTTCATCTAGCAGATTTCACATACTTCAAAATGTGATGCATGAAATGGTTTTCTATCTTAAAAATACTTTTTTATCAAATGTATTTCTTTTGAAATGTTTATTTAAAATGACATCAAGTCATTGTTAATTATTGTTCAAAACTCATAGATGTTTTACAAAACCATTTTTACCTTCTTGAACAAAACTATATCTATACACTTATGTTCTTATATATGTATTGATGTTATAGTTTTCATCCTTCATTCAGTTTCCCACACTCTTGTGTAGCAAGGGTGTATAAACATGCTTGGTCAACCAATTACCTTCTAGTTAACTATTATAGGGATAGTTAGAAGATACAAAACATTATTCCTATTACAAGGAATTACATCAGAGTCAGTTCATTCATGAGTCTATATTATACATTACATGTTACATGGATACACTTACATGAGTACGCTTACATGGATACACTTACATGAGTACCTTACATGAATACATTACATGAGTATACGTAGATACATTTACCTGTATACACTTACATGAATACTTGTATCTCGATTCACGAGGATGATTTATTAGTACCTTCTGAGTAAATTGTCCTGCCTATCCTAGTTCAACGGGATATCTAGACGGGACTAACCATTCCGAATCCCAGTTGTTAGCACCAGTGGCTGATGAACATCTACGGATGCCTACGGTTATTACTTATACTAGGAGTACCTTTACGGGACTACCCATTCCTTGGGCCTATTGTTCGCTACAGAGGTTGATGAACATCTACGGATGCCTACGGTTAATACTTATATTAGGAATACTTTTACGGGACTAACCCTTCCTCCCACCTGCTGTAGCTACAGAGGACAATTGAACAATCTATGGATGTTCAAAGGTTATACATTTCGCTAATCACGATGTCGTGTTAATCCTAATACAAAAGGATAACAATTACATTAGTACATTTTCCTATTACATTATTTTGTGATACATTCACATAAACGATGAGCTAGACTAAGTGCTTTTAGTACTAGTCCAAAAGAAAGGAAAAACTATCATTTTTACTTACAAAACATTCGGGTCTTGGTAGAAGACTACATTTCATACTAGTAGGAAATAAGGGATTTTCTAGAGTTTTTCATTACTTACATCAACTGTTTCATTTAAAGATTTACAGGGCATTCATAACAATTTTCAAAAACAAGACAATGACACTTAAATACTTATGAATTCACCAGCTTTAGGCTGATACTCGCTTTCAAAATAACTTGTATTCTCAGGTCACCAGTAGACAGGTACGATGGCCAGGTTTTGAGAAGACGGAGCACAGACAAGACTCGTCTTTTATTTTGATTGTATTTTTGGTGTCTTATTACATTGAAAGAACACACGTGTATTAAAACTTTACTTTTAATGCAATGGATGATGTTGTTTCTTGTTTACTACTTTACACTGTTGTGATACTGTACATGACGTCCTCCACCCCGGAACGTTTCCGCCGTTTTTGGTTTTTTGGGGTGCGACGGTTTGAGCATTGGATTAAACCCACGCTCACTTGGATCACTTCATGGATTTTATCACGAGTGATTGGTGAGAGGATAATATCTTATATTCTTGAAACCGAGATGTGTGAGTTGTATCTTGCGAGTCGGTTACACATTGATAATATGTAAACGCACCAGTAACTTGGTGTCATAAAACATATTGTCGTGTGTGATTCGGTGAGTGAGTGCAAGCAAGCATTGAATCAAAGTTTATCCATTCCTTTTATCCAAAGTGGGATGAAAGCGATATCGGTGGGGCCCTCGATGATTTAGTGATGACACCTAAGCGCTTGGCCAAGCCGAGACTAATTTGATGTGTTCAAATGTAGTATGTTGTCAGTCGTCATAAATCAGAAATCGAGAAACAGCACATAGACAGAGAGAATGATTTAAATCTATGTCTCAGTCTATACGATATCTAGAATGGAGGAATATATGATCCCTTATCTAAAGGACGTGTATCTGATAAGATCAGACTTGACAGCGGCTTTTGAAAGCTACGATTGCAGATCAGGATCTGAAGTCATATGCAAAATAGTTATTAGAGTTATCCAAGTAGGAGACTGTTGGATTAGTGTCTAAGTCCATAACTATTTTGGTATGTACTTGACCCGATGGTGCATGGTCCTTTCGGGTTGCCTTCACCAAAGCAACTTGATAGGATGAATTATGGAGAGAGAAGATTAATTATGATTTATTAATATATTATGAGAATAATATATTAAAGGAGAAATCATATTGTTTAATTAATATTAGTCAAGAATTAATAAGAATTAACTTTGTGGCTAAAAGACATTAATTAAACTTAAGGGATTAGAACTGTCAATTGTATGATAAGTTGAATATTGGGCTAATGGACTCCATATTAGAGGGGTGGACAAATTCTATGGGGAAACCCATTAGAAATCGTCCTTGGCCTCTAAGGAGGGAGTCCATGGGTTGCTGAGGGCCTAAGCATCCAAATTAGGGTTTCCTTGTTAGATAACCCTAATAGCCTCACTATTTAAAAGATCCCTAAAGCACCAAAAACGTGAGGAAGTAACTCCTTAGGGTTTTGGACGTTTTTGGGCAGCCTCCTCTCTCCTTATTCTTCATCCTCTTGCTCTTGGTGTTTGTGAGCCATTAGAGGAGTGACACTTGTGACTCTAAGTTTTCCAAAGTCATTACAAGGAGGATTTGAGATTGTTATTGCTACATAACAATCAAGGTAAGATCTAAAAACCCTTTCACATGTTAATATGATTAATTGTATACTAGATCTAGGGTTTAAAGTCTTGGATGAATTGCATGTACAATAGAGAAACCTAGATCCAAGCATTAGGGTTGCATGAGCACATAGGATGTTCTTATGGCTAAAATCCATCATAGAGTTCACGTGTAGACTCGCCCAGTCGCCCAAGTTCACTCGACGAGTCAAGTCAGAGTTTGACCATTGACTTTGTTGACTTTTAGGGATTGGTCAACAACGGGGTCTTTGAGTCAAGAGAGGGGTAATATGGTCTTTTACCCGTATAAGAAAGCTAAGAGAGGATGGGGTCTAGTCTCGAGAGTTATATTTATGAGCGTATCTTACTTTATGTGATTAGGCGGAGGCTAGACTATACTACTACCGAGTCAGGGATTTATCGAGACATCTGAGGTGAGTCTTTTCACTATACTTTACCTTGAGTGGTAATTAGAGTTATGTGACAGAGCTATTGTATGCTATTTATGAGATGTGTTGCACTGCATTATTTCTATGTGATTTATGCCATGTGTATATCAGAGTATATTAGAGTTAGAACCGGAAGGTTCACAGAGCTAGGACCAGAGGGTCCACAGAGTTTGGGGCCCAAGGGCCCACAGAGTTATAGCCTCGAGTGGCTAGTATGTGTTATACGTGATATTTTGGGGGACTCACTAAGCTTCGTGCTTACAGTGTTTTGTGTTATGTGTTACAGGTACTAGTGAGGAGCGCAGGAAGGCGCCAACATGATTCGTACACACCCATCGGAGTTTATTATGATGTGATCTTGGGATTTTGTATTAAGATAATATTGATACATTGTTTATGAAAGTAATTATGAATGAATTATTATGTTTTTGAAAAGTGAAAAATGGGTTGAATTTTTACGGTGTTACAGCGAGTGTGGACGGGGCCCGTTATGTGATATGTTTGGTATGTGGTATCGTGGGGAACTCACTAAGCTTTGTTCTTACAGATTTTAGTTTGTGTTTCAGGTACTTCCGGTTCCAAGGGGAGGGGCTCGAGTTGACTGCACCTCACACACCATGGAGATTCCGTATTTGATATTACTCTGATTTTGATACATTTGATACATGATTTTGTTGAGATGTATGGATTATATTTGAAAATACAGTTGCATCTATTATAAAAACGAAATTTTTGGGACCATTATTTTGGATGTTACACTAAGCATAAAGGTGCCAACTTTATGTGGTATTGGTTCTCATGCGTGCATTAAGCCACTTATTAAGTCATTTCTAAGCTTAAGAGCTTCATTTAGCCATGCATTAACGTAAAGTTAGCAACTTTACGTGATATTCCAGCTCAAGGGAGTCAGGTCTACGTTTTGGACCTTTATCTTAATGGATAAAGGGCTTAATGTGAAGAGTGGTTGAACATGAGGAGTAAGTTGGGCGTACAAACCAGTACGTGCAGCATACAAGCCTCAATGCAAGTACGCTTAGCGTACAGCTGACTACGCTCTACGTACTCAGTCTGTTGGGCTTAGCGGTTTTGGGGTTCAAGTTTGGGCCATCTTTTGGGCGTAGATGCTTGGGCCCTTATTAGGCCATCTGAGTACAAGTGTTTTGGGATAAGTGGAAGGGTGGGCCTTAGGATAAGGCCCAAGTAGGAGTTTGGGACCAATTTGGAAAATTGGGCCAAATATGGGCCTTGCGTGATTATTTGGCTTGGGCCTTGGCCGTAAACTAGGAAAATGGTAGAGTGACCTTTGGACTAATAGTTAAGGATTTGGAATCTAATTATTAATTGGATGATTATTTTGTTTGTGATAGCGCATGGATTTAGTGGGCCAGCAGTCGGAGACTTTCAGTGTGATTCAGCAGTGTGAGGTGAGTTTTCCTCACTATACTTACATGTTGAAGGCACCAAGGTCGGCCCTTTAGATTGTTATCATGGTTTAGCATACGATTGTGTACTGTAGTGATCTGTTAGATTTGTATCCTGGTAGATAGGATGATGCTATGCTTAGTGATCTGTAAGATCTGTCTATTTGTTTATTGGCTTGGTATTTGTATGATTGTCTGTTATATATGTGTGTCGACACGGTGTATGTATGGTTGGGTTGAGGCAGCCATGCTTTGTATTAGAGGCCAACAGATCCAAAGCGTCCCGGATAGACTGAAGGCCAGTAAGGCGTACCATTCATTACTAAGGCTTAAAGAACGGTCCAGATAAGCTGAAGGCCTAGTGTGGCGTACCAGTCATGCTGAAGGTTCTGTGAGCGTACTAGATAGACTATAGGCCGATGGAGCGTTCCAGTCAGACTGAAGGCTCTGTATGCATGTCGTTTACTATTATTATTATGATTATTGGTGTGTTGGTATTTTTGGGGAAACTCACTAAGATTTGGGCTTACAATTTTGGGTTATGTTTCAGGTACTTCAAATGATCGCAGGAAGGCAAAGGTGTGATCATGCACCTCCTCGTGATTTGTTTTATGATTTTAGGACAACTCTGATATTAAACATGTTTGAAAACTAATTTTGTAAACAATGATGATTTTTGGTTTGGTTTTAAAAGTTTAAATTTTTCATGAATTTTATGGATATTACAACAAGGTTAGAAACTTTCAAGATCTAAACTTTATGCACTAGAGTGACCAAAAGCTCATAACACCCAAGACTAGGTAGATCTATCAAATGCATCAACAAGATTCAAACTTTAAACCTCCAGAAGGTAGATCAAGATGAATAAAGCCTGGATCTACTAGCTCCAAGACAACCAACACTTCTCCAAGGTGTTCTTCTTCTTCTTCTAAATGCACCAAAAAAACCACCAAAATCACTCCAAGGCTCAAAATCCTTTCAAATGGGGGCTAGGGTTTCGAATTTAGGGTTAAAGGGGATGGAAGCTTAAGATAAGGAGGGATGGAAATGAGTTAACCTCTTTAAATAGGGTCCAAGACCCTAAATTAGGGTTTGTATATGATTGGAGTACGCCCAATGTAATCCAGGTACGCCCAACTTCCTCCAAGGTGTCCTGCGATCACCTCAACCTAGTACACTTGGCGCACTCAGCTTGACCCAAAACCCTCATAACTTCAAACGGTCATAACTTCTTCATTCCAACTCTATTTTCGACGATCTTTATATCCACGAAAAGGTATTGAGGATCTCTACAACACTATCTAACTACTTTTGACTTAAAATGTAATTCCTAGTTCCTGGTATGTATTTAATTAAAAATTTATTCACTTTTGTATAGAAACTCGACGAGTTGGAGGCCCCAAAATTGTCGAGTAAGAGTGGAATTGGACGCGGGTTGTAAAGTCTACTCGACGAGTTGAGAGCCTCAACTCGACGAGTAGGACTGGCAGAGTGAAACCCTAATTTTCAGGGTTTTGCACCCTATTTAAACACCTTAACCTCCAAAGGTTAGCCTCATTTATTGCCTCCAAGTCTCAAACCCTAAATCTCAAAACCCTAATGCCTTGTGTGAGCTTGTGAGTCATTTTTGAGAGAAAACTAGTGTATTTGAAGCTTGTGGAAGAAGAAGAAGAAGAAGCTTGAGGACTCAAGAAGGAGTGAATAGATCCATAAACTTCACCCCATCCTTGTCACTTTCTGGTAAGCAAGTCTCAAACTTGCTTAATGATTTCTTAGATCTCTTCATTTTCACTTTTATTGGGTTTTTGGTCCAAATATATTGATCCTTGGGAAATGGACGTCCCAAGTGAGTATACTTCCAGATCTAGGACCTTGAAGGGCTTTCATGGCATAAAGGTGCAAACTTTATGGCCAATAAAGCCCCATGCAAGCTTTAGGATGTCATTTTGGCCTTTTAAGATCCAAAAGGCCATGCATGGAGAGAAATTTAGAGACTTTACGTGTTCATGTATTGCCTAGGGTCGAGATCTCAGTTTGTATGCCTTAGCTTGAAGTATTAATGGCTTTTGGATCATGATCTAGGTCTTAAAGAGTTTTGGTTTGAGCTAGTCCCATTAAGGAAGGGTATTAACGGGTAAAGTTGGAAACTTTACCCTTAAAAGGACATTTTCAGTATGTATATGAAGTATGGAGCTTAGATCTGAAGGATAGGAGCTTAATCTATTAACATAGCTTATCAGACTGAATAACTCGACGAGTTCATAAAGGAACTCGATGAGTTGGGTCGAAATGCCCCGACCCTGTATAAGGAAAAACTCAATGAGTGGAGTTGGAAAGTCCCAATTCTGTTGATAGAAGGAACTCGACGAGTTCGTGAAGAACTCGACGAGTTGGATCGCGACTTCAGGGTTTCTGATTTATGGAACTCGACGAGTTGATGGGTTAACTCGGCGAGTTGAATCAACCCAGAATGTTGACTTTGACCAGGTGTAAAATGGTCATTTTACCCTAAGAAGGATTATTGGATTTTGACTAAGTGTTATTGTGATAATGATAGTCGTGGAGTCATTGGAGTAGCCGTTAGAGATTCCTTACCGTGAGATTCTGCAGTCTGCTTTGCGAGGTGAGTTTCCTCCTGGTTTAAACGGGTCGAAGGCACCAAGGCTGGCCCATATATGTTATGTGTATTGATTAGTAGCAGAGTGTGGGCGGGGCTCGTATCTCATAGATAACTGAGTGTGGGCCAGGCCTGTATCTCATAACATTAATTGAGTAGGGATATAGGACTAATTGATAGATTCGATTATACTTGTTCTCTGTGTGAAACTTGTATGTATGCTTAGTAGCAGAGTGTGGACTGGGCCCGTATCTCATAGTTAGCCGAGCGTGTGCGGGGGCCTGTATCTCGTGGTCAGCAGAGTCTGGGCGGGGCCCGTATCTCCTAGACATCGGAGCTTGGGTGGGGCTCGTATCTCCCTGAGTGTGGGCGGGGCTCGTATCTCCTAGTAGCATGATTATTTGTATGTTATGTGGTAGTTTGGGGAGACTCATTAAGGTTCGTGCTTACAGTTTTCAGTTTTGGTTTCAGGTACTTCCTGTAGCAAAGGGAAGAGCTCGGGATAACTACAGTGCACACACCATGATTTTAGCATGGGATGTTTTTACTCTGATATGTTTGACAAATGTTTATGTTGTTTTGAGAAGCAATGACTTATGATTTTTATGTGATGATTTGATAATTATGGTTTTATTAATAATTAAAAACAAAATTTTTGGATCGTATTTTTGGGATGTTTCATAAAACACTTCGAACTAAAATCCTTAATTCAATAAAAGACCTGAAGCATCATTGTTACCATTATGTCGTTGGGCTCCACGGCACAAAACCGAACCCTTGGATGACATGGTCTACATTACTCGCTTCCAAATGGGTCTAAACATCTCTTTCTTCCAAGCCCGAAACCTTATGATACTTGATATTTTGGTCACAGCCCCGAATTATGAAACGACTCGAAATAGGATGTTACAATGTACATAGATCTAATTAATATATCACAAAATATTAAAAGTAAAAAAGAGAAAAAAAAAATAACAATATTCTTTTGAATATGTTGATCATTTGTTAATCCGTAAATAACAATTTTTCTAAAAAGTCAACAATAGTTATGTTAAAAAAATTTCATACTTTAACCTTCACATATAAATGATATGGTATCACGGGATAAAGAGAGACATGTTATATCTAAGAAGTTCCAAATCTTTTATATTATTATTTTACATTTTGTTTTATATAAAACAACATTATTTTCATAATTGATCCTTTTTCGTTTTTAAATTATATTATATTTTAATTTTTAATAAAATAATACTATTTTCATGATTGGTTGAATGTGTTTCTTCAATTTACTTAATTTTCTATTTAATTATACAATCTTATCATATAATTTTAAAATAGCGATGATAAGTTATAGTTAACACATCAAACTCTATATAAAGATAATATTTTGCAAATCTATGATTAATATTTAATATTTTTTATATTATTTTATTTTGTCAACTGTGATATGTGGAATCCACAGATTATAATTGAATATATATATATATATATATATATATATATATATATATATATATATATATATATATATATATATATATATATATATAGGGTTAGCTTCATGTGAGACGACCTAATTTTGTGAAATCGTGAGATGCATTTTATATATATATATATATATATATATATATATATATATATATATATATATATATATATATATATATATATATATATATATATATATAGGATTAGCTTCATGTGAGACGACCTAATTTTGTGAAACCGTGAAATGCATTTTTTATATTTTTTTATTTATTTTTATTTTGTTTAGTTATTTCATGTTCCGAAAAAAATATTTAAAAAAAGAATATTTGGATTTTTCCATTTATTTTGCATTTTAAAATTATTTCATGTTCAGAGCCTTGGTTTGAGGGATTCGGGCATACTCTCGGGTGTGCCTGAACTCAAACTAAGGGATTGGTCTAAAAGTTTTCAAAATGAAAAGACAGTTTTGTAAAAAGAGTTTATAGAAAGGAAACAGTTTTAGAAAAGCGAAAAGAATTTAGAAAGAAAAGGAACTTTGAAAAGAAAAAGGGTGTGGTGCATGCAATTAGCCGAGCTCAAGTAAGTACCCCAAAATACTCATACAAGTTTATGTTATGTTTATCAGTTAGTAGAACAACATGCTAGATTAGGACTAAGGATCTAGGGAGGATGCCTTATGTGCCTGTTATTTGTGCTTTGAGCTGCATGATAGTGCTGATTAGACAGTAGTAGGATAGCCCGTTTAGATTATGCCTGAGTTTATGAGCTTATGTTGCATGCTAGTACAGATTCTTGATATGAGATTATGATTGCTTGAATATGTTATGGTTAGATTTTCCCTTGTCTGAATGTTGCTTGCTTTGTGCATTGTGGGAGTCTGAGTGATGGGAGTTAGCCATTAGGTGAATACGTCACATCACATGTGATCAGGGTTGAATAATCTCAGAGTGCTGGATTTGGCCCTATTGCGCATTGTGGGAGTCCAAGTCCAACCATTGTAGGGACGAGTCTTCTACTCAAAGGATTATCTGAGCCTCGTCACATGTGATGGTATTCAGGTGATGGCTAACTGGCATCGCAAAGAGGCCTTCAGCAGCTGAGGACTAGTTTAAGTTGAGTCAGAGGTTTCTCTAGGGTAAGCCTAGGATGAGATAGTGTTGGGAGCAGTAGTAGTAGAAAAAAGGACCTGGTGGAGTCGAAGCAGTTCTTGAGGAGAGTACAGATAGATGTGGAAGGTAGTATGGGCCCATACTACTGAAAGCAGAGGATCCGTACTCGATTCAAGAAAGGTCGAGATGAGACCGGGAAACTTGTAGCATGTGCGTATGCTCCCTCAGCAGTGATGAGTATTCTGATAGTATTGCGTTATGCATGGTGACATTGCGAGAGAGACCAGTGGGCGGATCAGGCACCGAAGAGGGATCAGGCTCGGGTTCAGGGGCCGAGCAGCTCAAGGAGTGGATGAGGGAGTTGATATCAGCAGAGGTTACGCGCAGTATCCTAGATCAGACTCCTGTGATCTTTGGCACGGTCAAGGAGGGTATACCGGAGATCTTGGATGAGAGGTTGGGAGCCTTTCGTACTGAGATATTGGCTTTGATGGGAGCGCGTACTATGACATTTCGAGAGTTTAGAGCTTGCGAAGCGCCAGATTATCATGGGGCTAGGGACCTCATCGCTAGCAGCAGGTGGTTGGCTGATGTTGCCAACGCATTCTGTACGATCCGGTGTCCCGAGGGGGAAAAGGTCAGACTCGCCTCCTGTCTTCTGAAGGACAGAGCTAGGGATTGGTGGGAGGAGGTTGGTCATGCCATTGGTGATGATTCCGCGTTGGACGCGATGAAATGGAGCGATTTCTCGGCCAGGTTCAGGGCTGAGTTTTCACCGATTATTGAGGTGCAACAGTTGGCACGAGAGTTTTGGGATTTGACGCAGACTACTGAGACTGTGGCGGAGATCACCGCCACGTTCAGGGAGAGGGCCCTCCTTGTTCCGCAGTATGTCGCGGACGAGGAGATGAAGAAGGCCCGATATCACGAGATGTTGAGGGATGACATCAGGCAGTTTATGAGCAGGTCCAGCTGCAAAACGTTGGAGGATATGATCGCACGAGCTAGAGAGAGAGAGAGAGAGAGATTGATTTAGAGCAGATCCGGAAGAGGAAGCCGGATAAGGTTCAGGAAGCCACAGGTTCGGGCAAAAGGCCCAAGGGGTCATATTCGAGATCGAGGGATTACCAGAGTCGCGGCCGATGTGGGAGGTGCGGCAGGATGCACGAGGGTGCGTGTAGGAGTGGTAGTGGTGGAAATTCGGGCTGCTTCAAGTGCGGCTGGACTGGTCATCTTAGCAGGGATTGTACTGCTACCACCACACAGGGATCAGACTTGACATGTTTCCACTGCAGTCAGCGGGGCCATAAGAAGGCCTAGTCCCCAGTTTGTTTTCGGCAGGACGGGTGATAGCACCTGCCCCTGAAACTCTGAGGATCACAGACGGCCGTCAGGGCCGAGGAGAGGTACCTGCGGTAGGAGGCAGGGCTTTTCAGATGACTACCATGGAGACGCGAGCAACGCAAGACGTAGCAGGTGTGTGTCTTTCGTTTCTCTGTTAACTTTGTTCATGATTATATTGTTATGGTTCTGCATCGTTATTGGTATAAGTATTTTAGAATTGTGTGGCTTGCTTGTGATTTAGTTATATGCCATCTGCATACCTTGGGTATTAAAATGGTAGTTAGGGGAGTTTCGGAATTCATGGACTCGAAGAGTCTTGGGGTGACTCGGCGAGTAGAGTCAGTCAAGAAGGTTAACTTGGACCAGGACTTTGACTTTGGCAAGAGTGGACTTAGATGGTTTCTAAGAGTTCAGTTTGGGACTAAGTGTTGTATGATATTGATATTGATAGCTCGGGGAGCTAGTGGAGCAGCGGTTCAGAGAATTATCGGACGACAGCCAGAGGGTTATCAGCAAGTTCAGCAGTGCAGGTGAGTTTCCCTTTGTGTGAATGGGTCTAAGGCCACAATGCCGGCCCATGTAGATATGAGTAGGAAGACCCAAGGGTTAGCCTTAGGCACTGTATGCCAATATGATATTTAGGACCAAGGTCCATTGATAGCGGGCGGGTGCCCAAGGAATGCTTTGCATGATAGAGTATACTTGTTGTTTGTATGATACTTGTATGTGCCTGGTAGGGAGGTGGGTGTGGACGAGGTCCCGTATCTCACCAATAGCAGAGTGTGGACGGTGTTCCACATCTCATTAGCAACAGAACAAGGGCGAGGCCCAAGTTAGGGAAAGAGTGAGTGTGGGCTGGGCCCGTACCTCACTATCAGTAGGAGCGTGGACGGGGTTCCGTGACTCATCAGTAACAGGACAAGGGCAAGGCCCAAGATAGGTGAGGCCTTAGGACATGATTCATTAGTATATGTTTAGCTTATGTGTTGTGATATGTTTATGTGCTATTATATGTTAGCGGGTGAGGCCCAGTGACAGGCGAGGCCTAAGTGAAATAGATATGTATCCGAGCGGGGCTCGAAGCCAGGCGGGGCCTGGAGCGGCAAGGCCGTTGTAGCGAGCGGGGCCCGAAGTAGCGGGCGAGGCCTGAAATAGCGGGCGTGGCCCAATATATGTAGTATGTATGCTATGTGATGGTATGGTATGTGGTAGGTTGGGGAACTCACTAAGCTTCGTGCTTACGGTTTTTAGTTTTGGTTTCAGGTACTTCTGGTAGCGGAGGGAAGAGCTCGGGGTGATCGCATGGCACACACCATTGATTAGTCAGCCTGGGATGTTTTACTCTGATAATGAAATATGTTTTGGAATTAATAATTTGAATTTATGCTATGACTTATGATGTGTTTTTATGAACATGGCCTTTATAATGATTTAAAGAAAAAATTTTGGTACGGATTTTTGGGAGGTTACAATAGGTCAAAACAAAATCATCGAGGGGCCCAGATATCAGCTTCTAATCCAAGAAGGAACATATAAACTTCGACTCATATGTTTGTTCTACTACTCATTGAATTATACACAAAAGCACATTTTATAACATCGAGTTACTAATGCGTTTTCGTACAATCAATGCATAACCAACTCATAAGTAACAAATCATATCTCTAGGTTTGAAGACTTATATGATATTACTTTCTCACGATCACTCGAGATAAATTCCATGAAGTGATTCCAGTGAGCGTGGGTTGAAGACTTATGGTTGGCATTCTGCCATTCTGACAGAATATAATCGACGAATATATTTACTAGTTTATGGTTAACATTCTACTATTCTGATAGAATAAAATTGAACTTCTAATTTTGAATTAATTTAAAATATTCAGATTTTTAAAAATAAAGGAATTAATTATCCCTAAAAATCTGAAAATTTCCTTTTTTAATATAGGTTAATTGACTAAAATGCCCTTATGCTGAAATTTGTATGATTATATGGTATATGTTATCTTATTCTACTATCATAGACCCTCAGATCATTACCTTTGATTATATTCCATCCGATGGTCCAAATATGTGCATTCTAACACATAATAGTTACTAGAAACAAAATAATCTAACCCTATATATATATATATATATATATATATATATATATATATATATATATATATATATATATATGTGTGTGTGTGTGTGTGTGTTATTGTGAGAACTAAAAAAAGCGTGTGAGCTTGCGAACTTTATTCAGCTCATCATTTTTCACAACCAAAAACATCAATCTTTTCTAAATAGTGCTTCTAAACCATATCTAGGCTCAAAAGAAAAAAGATTTGAAATTTTTTTTATTAATTTCATATGAGCTTGGACTACTGATGAGCATAATCAACAATCATATGGAATGGTGATTGTGCTCATCAGCAGTTTAGATTATTACAGATTGTGCATAAATCCATATTTCCAAAAAAAAATTGTCAAATCTTTTTTGTGTCTAGATATTGCTTAGACACACCGTTTACAGAAGATCGGTGTTTTTGGTTTTGAAAAATGATGAATGCGAACTTTTTTGTGTAATATTTCATTTAATAAAAATGACATAAAGCACCAAGTCGTTCCTATAGAGGCATATTCGAAAAAAAAATCTCAAAAAAAATATGCATATACGATAGGTGCATATGTGCACAAACGGTGGAAATTCACAAAGTTCGTAAAAAATGGACATATACGAAAAAATACGTTGAGATATCTATTTTTTTTTACTATATAAAACTAAAAATTGAAATATTTTATTTAAAATGGCAGAAAAAAATCTAAAAGGTTTTTTAATTATTTTTTTTCAATGAATTAGTATAAAAGTTGTGCTTTTTAAGTTTGTAAAGTAAAAAAAAAATAGATTATGTATCTCAAACTATTTTTTTCTATGTTTTTCTATTGGTTTTCTAGGTTCTTAGGGTTTCCACAATATATACATTTTCTATTAATGTTTTTCATATATATATATATATATATATATATATATATATATATATATATATATATATATATATATAGAGAGAGAGAGAGAGAGAGAGAGAGAGAGAAGAGAGAGAGAGAGAGAGAGAGAGAGAAAAGTATGTTCAAATGTTTCTCACATCTATTATGTGCTAGAATGCACCAATAAAAAATTAATTTTATATAATCAAATAAAGATAGATATTAAATGATTTCCATAATTGTATGTATATTAAATTATATCTATAATTATAAATCTTTTTTATGGAAACTAATTAAATTTATCATTAATGTCAGCAATTATATTCTTTCAAAATGAATTCGTATCTAGAAAAATGAGATTGTATTATAGCAGAATGAGAGTGTATTCTAGTAAATACACTCTCGTTCTTCATATTGCATGCAACTTTATTGTATTTGAAGTGAGTGTGTCCCGAAACAAAACACGAATCCATACATAAAAAAATAGATGTGAATACATTCTGAAAGAATACATTCTGAAAGAATGTTATTTGTGACATTAATGACGAATTTAATTAGTTTCCATAAAATAAGAATTATAATTATGGATATCATTTAATATACATATAATCATGGAAATTATTTAATATCTATCTTTATTTAATTAAGGATTTAGGTCATTTTTTGTCACTTAACTTTCACTTTGTGCTCATTTGGTCACTTAACTCATTTTAAGTTTTAAAAGGTTGTCGGACTTTTAGCTTTGTGCTCATTTAGTCATCTAACTTTTGATTTGGTCACTTAACTTTCGGATTTGTGCACATTTAGTGACCTAACTTTTATTTGTGCTCATGTAGCCATCTAACTTTTAAAATTATGCTCATTTTTATAGCTTTATTTTAAAAGTTTAGTGACTAAATGAGCACAATTTTAAAAGTTAGATGACTAAAAGAGCATAAATCCAAAAGTTAAGTAACCAAACCAAAATTTATGTGACTAAATGAGCACAAAATCAAAAGTTCGATGGTCTTTTTAAACTTACAAAAAGATAAGTGACCAAATGAGCACAAAACTTTCCTAAATAAAATGAATTTATCTATATACATTTTGGTTTTTTCTTCTACAACCGGTTACTCTTCGTCCACTTATGTTTTTAACTTTATTTTTAAATCTACCCTTTCGTCTATTTGATAAATTTTTGTACATCTGTTACCTTGAGGTTGTGATAGTTAAAGAGAAATTAAACCCAAAAACTCTGCTTTTAGCTCCAAAAACTTGAATTTTATCCCCCCACTTTTTCTGTATGGTTGGGCAACAATGCTTTGAGATGTCATTTCTAACGAATATTGTCTATAAAGTATTTTGATTTGACTAAACAACTATTGTCTATGCACTAGCATGTGTTGAAGAATGGAATGAAGATTAAAAACGGAAAAGACTTCTAAAAAATTGAGACTACTAACCAATTATGCGACGTCATTTGATATTTGTGGCTCAATTAGGGTTTTTTAGGTCATTTGTTATGCTTTTCTTTTTCTCTTCTCTTTTTTCAATATTTGTTTTTCTACACACCCATATCTTTAACTAAATTGAGCAATCATGTGATGGATCTACGGTTAACCACACGCATCTCGTATATAATGTTTGGATGGGACATTGCCTTCATCTTCTTATTGATGCCTTGCTATCATGGCATCGTGTTTGCGATTAGAGATAAAAAAAAAAAAAGTCAGGCTTGCTTCATATGGTGTTTTGTGTGCTTTAAAATCCATAAAAATTTGAAGTTGTCATCTAAAAAGATATTTTATGATGAGGCATAGATATATTCAAATAATAGTTTATAACCCGTGAAAACCACGATTATAAAACTAATTAAACTTTCATATTAAAAACTTAAAATTATTAATCAATTATTTCAAATAAATTATAAATTAAGATATATTTTTTTAGTTATATAAAATTATAATCGTTGATTTAAATAAATACATAAAATTATATCATCATATAGTATATATATTTATTTTATTTTATTTTTTATTCTAATGTTATTAATTTAATGTAATTAAAGTGAAATTTAAAATTTAAAATTTGAAATGAAAAATCAATTATCAACTATTAATGTAATTAGAATGGAAAATTTAAAATTTAAAATTTAAAATGAAGAATTAATAGGTTGACATATAACATGTAATATCAACGAAGATTTCTAATATAGTAACACTTGTCAATAGAAAAATAAACTTATTAATTTATTAGAAAAGAGAGATTTTATGATGAGACATAGATATATTCTTGATGTATCGTTTGGACAAAAAACATGATCGCCACTTCATCATTTCCGTAGAAAACAACTTTCGAAAATTTGTCCAATCTCGTTATGTCCAATCATAATAAACTTCAAATAAGCTTAAAGAACTAATATCAAATGAACACTTTTTAAATAATTTTGTCCCAACACAAAATAAAGAGCAAGAACTCGCTCATCATCTCTTGTTGTGCAAAAGACGTAAATACCCTTATATAAAAGATAACCCTAAAAAGTTTGTCCAATCATATGCCGTACAATAAACTCAGAAAAACAACCAAAAGTCAAGATGAACCATGATTGATAAATAGAATATGATGCCTCATATATCAATAATCAAGAAAATATTTCCTAAGCAACAGCATAAGATTTTTCATGATTAGATAAACGGTTAATACCAATCTTGCATCTTGATTTAAAAAAAATGGCTATTTTGATACTCTTTTCAATCTCTTCTAACTTCCATGGATCACAACTCTTTCTAGGCGACTTTTCACAAAAAAAAAAAAAAAAAAAGACAATTTCTCAAAGCATCTTCCCGACCTTTATATCTGCAATCATGCCAAAATTACATAAATTTATCAACAAGAACCACAACTCAAGCTTTCGAGGACTATTTTCAATACTAAAGATGAAAAGGGCATTTACGTCTTTTGCATAGACTAAAGATCGAGAACACATGTCTATGTCCCACCTTTTTAAATGGAATAAAAATCTGAAATTTATCTCACTGTTCGGACTTTTCTGTTGGGTTTATTTCTGAAAAAACCCAACATTTTGACCCGTTTTCAACATGACATTAAAAAAAATTTGCTATCTAAACTAAAAGCCTCACATAACTTTTCACTTTTTTCCTTTTTACCTGGTTACAGGTAAAATACTGACTTTTTTCACAAAAAAAAAAGGTCAAAATATTGTGTTTGTTAAGCATATAAGCAAGAAGTGTTATTTGCATACAAGACGCAACATTTTGATAACTTTCCGATAAGACCTCTATCGGATGGAAATCTGTAAACCAAGTAAGAAGACAAAAACAAAAAGTTATGCAAGACTTCTAGTGTACATTGACATAGTCCTGTATTAATATCAGTCTTAGTCAGTATTATCAGTACCACATTGTTCCACTTTTTGAATGACACGAAAAAAAATTATAAGTTTTGTCTCATTCACATCTGTCCCTGTCCCAATGTCGGTTCCACTTTCTTGGGTACAACAAAAAAATTGCAACTTTTGTTTCATTCACATATGTCCTTTTCCCATGTCCCAATGTCATATCATGTCATGTCAGCCCACTTTGTTCCATTTTTAGGTAGGACAAAAAATTGCAACTTTTATTGCAGGTCCCACTTTATTCCACCTTTTTTGGTAGGACAAAAAATTGCAATTTTTATCTCGCTCATATCTGTCTAGGTCCCACTTTGTTCCACCTCTTTGGGTGGTGCAAAATAATATAATTTTTTCTCGTTGGCATCAATCCTCATGAAAGTGCAATGCAATACAATCCTGCATTATAAACATTGTGGATGAAAATAAAAACAAACCCACCTCATTTCTCAAAATCTTTGGGTGATTTCCTTCCTAATTTGACCTGAAGAACAAGCAAGATTCTCACTTTCTTTTGTTTCTTGCTTCTGCTTTCCAATTTCTTCCACTTGGGGTACTCGAAAGTTCTCTAGTGTCCACAAAATTCGATTGATTTCCCAAATTTCTTAAATCTATACTTTCTTTTGAAGATATAGAACTAGAAGCATTTTGTTGCTGTTGTTGTTGTTGTTGTTGTTTTAGCAGATGTGCCCTTCGTGCGTCTTTTTTCCAGTTTCTTTGACTGTAGACACGGGTTACGATTTCCATGGGGGTATTGTTGACTAGGGTTTCGGGAACTTCTGGTTGACTTGGTTGACTTGGTTGACTGATGATATATGGTGCTCTCTTCATATCGGCTTCTTGACGCTTTCTAGCCCTATATCTGCGTTGCCTTTCTCTGTTCTTAATACGGCGAGCTATCACTTCAGGGTCATTTTCGTCAAAAGGGATCATTTGCATATCATTCATTGTTGACATGTTAATCATGTTGTGACCATTTTCCATTTCGAATGGAGGTTGAAACATCTGCATGGAAGTAACTACTTTGAGTTTATTGGATAAGTTTAAGGGCTAAATGCATGATATAGCAATGCACTTTCATTTATGTGTTTATTATAGCACCCTACTTTTATTTCTCTCTTTTACATCATTTTACTTTCAAGAACCTACCTAATTATAGCAATGTCATCAAAATAAAGTGTCATAATAAGAAAATATTAAATGTGGAATGTTAGATTTTACAAAGTAATATCTTAATTAGAAAAAAAGAAACACTGAAGTACAATGCAGTAATAGAAAGAAATGTAAGATGCTAAAACTTAACAAATGGATAGAAGTATGTTGTCATTTCTTGCATTTACACCAAAAAGTACAAGCAATTGTTAACAGGCAAATAGATTTGAGTTAAAAATGTAAAATAATATATCTTCATTATTGGATCTGGAAAATAAAAGTTTGACATTCAAAGTCAAAAGATGGCAACTACCAGAGAATGAAAAAGTACATCCATTGACATTGGACATACAAGAGATAAAAGTACGCTGTTATTTCTTTCTATTTTTGATGATGAGGATGAGGGCATTTATGTCCTTTGCACAAAAAAGAGAGAGAGAGAGAGAGAGAGAGAGAGAGAGAGAGAGAGAGGGAATCCTAGGTGTAAACTTATCTCATTTGCACAAAAAAGAAGTGCCCCCTTCTCTATCAGATGTCTTCAATTGGCTTAGAATGTCAAACAAGTTGCTTCAGTTTTAAAAATGAAATGAAAAGATGTAACGTTTAAAAAAATGAAAACTAAATCGAAGAGTACAAGTGAATTAACATAAACCAAATAGCAATTGATACCTAATCACATTATGAATCTCATTAGATTCATAATCTTATCTCATTAAATATGATCCCTTCACCATAATGAGTTGATCATTTGACAATATGCAAAAAGAACGATTTATTGGAGAAGGTCAGGAAAAGGGAGCTTTCCCCATTAAGTCCTAACTGTTTACAAATTTTCCCTCTTTTGTTTTTTCCTTCCATATATCCCCAAGTATGAAGTCTTTCTCTTAAATATCTTTTGAGCATCAAGATAACACTTTATCAAAATAAAATCCAGAACAAGTGATAGTCAAAATGGGTTTCAATATCCAAATTTATTACTAACTATAATTGGGTGTATATGACAATGCTAAGTCTAGAACCTATAATAAATCTAGAACAACCTTGAGAAATTAAACATGATTTCAGAATCCAATTTTGGTTTTCTTCTCAAAGAAAAACAATTCATAGAACAAACAAAAACCAGAAACAATTTATTACTATAAATAGTTAGATACTCCAACAACTTCACAAGTTTAGGTATCCAATTGCATCGAAGCAATTTGATATCAACAGGAAACTACACAAAATTCTTTCCCATTTGCAAAAAGGGTGCCAAAAGAAATCATAATGCAAGCAATCTAAACAGATTGTATAGCAATAAACAAATGATAAAGAGATGTCGTAAACGGAAACGGGAGCACACCCACGATGAAAAAAATCATACCGAGAATTCTATACAACAAATGCAATCAAAATACACATATAGATAATGAGATAGAGATCAAGAGTTAAACGTAAAAGGGGGGAAATGAAGCAAAAGACGTTACCTTCAACAGGAAAACTAATTACCCGGCAAGATCGAGCCAATCGTTAACATGATTAGAGTGAGAAACCGATTGATTTGTTCAGAAGAGAGTGAGATGCATGCAAAAAGAAACAGATGTGAAATCAATTTATCGTCGATCGATTTACACCAATTGTTGCCAAGTCTTTCGCTCTAAAGCGCCCTCGGAATTTGGTCTCTGAAAAACGTAGGTACGAAGTTTTTCACGAGAAAGAAGAAAATATTGCTTTTTTATGCTAAATGGTAAAATAGCTTCTTTCATTATTTATTCCCTTCCTTCACTTGTTAATTACAGTATTATGGATTTATTAAAACATCTAGCTTATTTAAAATTAAATTAACTTTCATAATAAAGATTTATAATTATTAATCAATTATTTTAAATAAATTATTATCAAACTTTTAAAGTTATTATAAATTCAAATTTAACATATAATTAGAAAAATATAAATTTAAATTTTGAAATGAATTTCCTAATATATCTAAATGACACATGATATAATATCAATGAGGAGTTGTATTAGAGTGACACTTGACAAATGAAGATTAAAACTATTTACTTATTAGAATAGGGAAATGTTAATTATGAAGGAGTATAAGAAATAAAAATATCAAAAAGTCCCATGGGGGCATGAAGGAGTATAAGAAATAGAAATGTCAAAAAGTCCCATGGGGCCCTGTTCCGTTGGGGGAATTTTTTCAAAAAAAAAATCAGGGGTGAGAATGGGGGCGGGGCTATGGTTAACATCCATTTTAATTTCGGGGGCGGGGGTAGGCAATTCCGTCCCGAAACCCCCATTAGAAACTCGTTAATAAATTACACATATATTTACATATATTAATTATAGACTAAACTGTACAAATGGTCCATGTGGTTTGCTCAAAATTGCCACTTTGGTCCAAAAAAGTTTGGACTAGCATCACAGGTCCAAAGTTTTCATTTTGTTGCGAGTTCGATCCATAGCACTTTTCAAATGATGGATTTGCCATTTTCTATTTGTTTTTTCCTTTTTTTCCTTTATTAGCATTTTATTATTTAATTACAAATGGTCCCACCTTCTCTCTCTCTCTCTCTCTCTCTCTCTCTCTCTCTCTCTCTCGAATCCATTCTCGCGGCACCACCACCTGTTTTTGATTTAGGGACTTTAACGACTTGCTTCAAGAATCTTAAATGCCAAATTATGGCTTAAACAAAAAATTTTGAAGCCAAATTACTGAAAATTAATGAACATAACTAAGAACTACAAGTTGCAACATGGAAAGACCATTCAGATAAAAGATTAAACACTTGGTGGGCATTAACCATACTTTGTATAAGAAGATGCAGCAAGAACGATCTTCACATGAGAAAGAAGATAATAACTGTGCTTGTCAAACACTCGATTCATACAACATAGAATAACTCACACCCTTCAATATCATGTCATTTAGTTGAACCCACCAGACAAATCGATTTTGCATCAAAAATTAAAATCAATTTTCTCAAACTCATAGGGTACACCCAAAACTTGCGACTCAAGTATGTGTGTGTGAGTGAGTTTGATGTGAAGACAATCAGGCAAAGATTATGATTATCAAGCTTATCGGAACTTTGATCTTGATCTCGATCTCCCCTACCCCTTTTCTCTCTCAATTTTAGGAAATTAAGAAAATTGAATCGGTGCACCATTTTATCTACATTTTCTTATAGATAGAACATGGAGAGAAGTGGAAATGGTAGTTCGATTGAGAACCGATTTTACAATTGGAAGGAGATGTCGTTTCTTTGCAGATTTCATAGTGGATTCCTCAAACCCACTAGTCGCCAACAAACAGAGGTACCCCATTGCTAACGTGAATCGAGTCGATTCAGCCAACAAAGCGCTAAATTGGATGAAAAATCAAAGAGTTTTTAAAGGGGGGGTTCATTGTATAAGACGATGAACAGTACTTGCCTCAGTCAGGTATGCTCAAACCTTGTTCCTCACTAGCTTCATCTTTTTCCATATCTCTATTCTTCCATGGATTCAGAAAAAAGAAGGAGAATGGTAATGAAATCGTTGTTGGTGGGTTTGGGTTGCAAGGAGGAAGAACAAAGGGAAATGATTGTATGTTCTCGATTATATGTGTTAATGTGTGTATACATATACGTTCTTGATTGTGTGTGTATGTTCTCTCTTAGGAACAAAATAATCATTCATCAAATTCTATATATGTTTTTGAGGAAGAACACGATCAAGGAGAGAGAAAGAGAAAGAGAGAGAGAGAAAGAGAGAGAAGGTGGGACCCTTTGTAATTAAATGATAATAAAGGAAAAAAAAAGGAAAAAACAAATAGAAAGGGGCAAATTCGTCATTTGAAGAATTTTTAAAGTACTTTGGACCGAACTCGCAACAAAATGAAAACTTTAGACCTGTGGTGCTAGTCTAAACTTTTTTTTGAACCAAAGTGGCAATTTTGAGCAAACCACATGGACCATTTGTGCAGTTTAGTCTTAATTATATAAATATAATAAACAATAACATGATTTTGAGCTTCCAAAAATCATCAAAAAAAACATGTTTTTAAGTTGTTAGTATAATGTTTTTAAGATGTCATAACTTTTTTATTTTTAACATGTAAAATTCTGCTATAAATAATTATTTGTTACCTAAAATAGTTTCTTTTAGCCCAAAAAAAATGTAACCTAAAATCAATCGGGGGTGGGGGTGGGGGATGCACTCCCCGTCCCATTTGTTCCCATTGACATCCTTAATAAGAAAGTTTATTTAAATTTAAAATTAAAAATAAGTAAAAATTATAAGAAAAAAAAATAAAAATTAACATATGAAAAATGAATAAATTAAAATTACGTGTTTAGTTATCAAACTCGTATACTAAACGGGTTAATTATAACAAACTGTTAAATGTGAAGGTTTAAACTGTAATTTATTAAAAAAATGAATTTGAAATTTGAAATTTGAAATTAATATAGTCATTATGGTATATTTAATTTATGGAAATTAAATTAATGATATATTGGAAAATGAAAAATAAGGTAATTGACAAATGAAAAATAAATATCTCAAAATTATGACAAAATGATATGTAGTCAACCGAATGAGAGAATGGCATATGACAGAATGGATTTTAATTTATTAGTATAGATTTTATATTTTTCTTGTTTATAGCAATGTAGTTTCAAACAAATTAAGTAAACTAATCCTTATAAATAAGTAGTTTATTAAAACTAATCAATTTTTCTAAAAATTGGAAAAAAAATGAAGTTTTACCAACTTGCTAGTTTATCTGGACAATATTAGGAGGACGAACCTTCATAGCTACAAGAACATGAAAACTGATGTTAATGATTGTTTACAAATTTGTTTTATGGTTATTGGATGTGTGATAAAATATACATTTTTTTAAATTTTAATTGTTTAGTTAAAATTTATAATGTTTTTACAACCAATTATTTGTATTTTTCCTAAAAGTATTTTTTTTTCAAAGTTTAATTGTTTGATTAAGATTTATAATGTTTTTACAACTAATTGTTTGTATTTTTCCTAAAAAAATGCAGCTCAATGCATTCATATTACCTGTCATCTTTATAGGTAGTGTCCTTCTAATAGGTGACTACCTAAATACAATGTTCATAGCGGTTTTTATGGACGAAAACAACCAGACCCTTCCCATAACATTTTGTCTGGCCATGAAAAATAACATCGACTCTTATACCTGGTTCCTGATGAGGTTGAAGGAAGCTCTCAGGGAAGCAAGGGAAGTATCGTTCATAACCAGTATGGACGATGTGATAACTGATAGGGTTTCTATGCATCTATACATGAAATTTAGGCAACATGAGCATTTAAATATAACCCTAAGTGAGCATGCACCCTAGATCTAAGTTTTACAATTATAACAACGTACCTTTTCAAAACTATGAATTTAGAGCTACAAGATGGATAAAACTATTAACCTTATGACAAAATCAGATTTGTCACTTGAACACTTGAAGACTTTGAATTCATTTGTTTCTCTTGGAAGATCTAGCACTCAAAGTAGGAATGTCTTTAATAGCTCACACACAAAAGACTAAAGCCCTAGAAACTTTAGGAGAGAGGAGAGAGATTATAAAATCCAAAAATCTAAACCTTATGGACTATAGAATCGGATTTACGAAGGCCTAAAGTGGTCTTTACATAGATGTGGTAACTTGTAGATAAACCTGATTTGAATCAACTAAATAATCAGATTTAATCCAGATTCAAATCTTTACCTTATCTGTTACCTGGATCAATTCTGGAAACCTTCTGGAAGCTCTCCAAAACTGTCCACCTCCATGGAGATCCATAATGTTCCTTTTGCTCAACTACTGAATAATTAACATTCAGTCATTGTACCTTTAAATAAATCCATATTAATTCCAATTTATCCCAAATTAATTCTAAGTAATTTTAACAAGTTTCTAATTAATTTATTAACTTGTAATAAATTAATAAGCTATTTATCTCACTCTCTTAAAACCTCTCTAGCTATTTTAGCTCTTGAGAGCACACCAAAAGGACTTTGTTATTATTCCTAAAGTTGAACAAATTAGTTATGACATTGGACACTTATTTCCAACAATCTCCCACTTAGACATGTCATCAACTACTATTGTTCAAATAATCTTCGAATAACCAACAAAGTGTGCATTCCATAGCAACTGCTAAACTCTGATCTAATCAAAAGTCATCCCTTAGATAAATGATCAATTATTCCTTTGTTTCTACAAGATATTATCATGAACTGAGACATGGATAATGAATCAACCTAACAGTTCATCATTATGTTTCTCGATTTCTGACTTATGATGATCAAATCAGACTATAAACTAAAAACATCAATTTAGTTTAGGCTTGGCCAAGTACATGAATATCATCTTCAAATCACTGAGGGGCCTACGATATCACATTTTCCATTAAGGGGAAAAGGAACAAATAAACTTCGACTACATAGTTTTTGTCTACTCATCAAATCTAGCATAAACTTACTCGTTATGACCACCAATTATGGATAGCTTTAGAGTAAGACTAATACATAACCAACTTGTATGCAAAGAACTCAATGTCTCCCCGTTTTAAGAATAAAAGATGTTATCATTTTAGAATTACTTGTGATTGAATCCATGAAGTAATCTCTCTGAGTGTGAGTTGTTCCAATACTTAAATCCCTATTAAGCACTCATGAATGTTAGTCGTAATCTCTATGCAATGTCTAATCACTATAGAAAATCTACTAACACTTCACGAAAATCTTAACTCAATACTTACTCCCAAGAGTATGACTGATTGTGGAGTTTGAGTAAATTAATATCGGGAAAGTGGGGATCTAAACATGCAAAAACGAAACAAAATAATAAATTAATTGTAATGGAATCAAACTTGAATATAAATAAATCTCCATTATTTAATCATCTTAACAATTAAAAAATGTATTCATTGTTCTAAATATTTCAAAATAATCAACTAACTACTAAACTTAATATTGTCTCTCATGCCTATGCTCCTAGCATGCACGTTATGTGTTTCCTTCGAGAACGGATCAGCTAGATTCTCTTCATATGATACTCGCTTCACAAATAGATCTCCTTCCTCAACTATATCTCGAATGTAGTGGTATTTCCTCTTTATATACCTTGACCTTCTGTGATCCATAGGCTTTTTAGTCATGGTGACTGCACCTTCATTATCATATAATATCTCTAATGAATCTTTGTTACTCAGAACAACTCAAAGGTATCCTATGAAGTTTCTATTCCAGGTAGCTTCATGAGACGTTTCACTTGCAACAATATATTCAAACTCGCATGTAGAGTCCTTCATAACTAGTTCTTGTTCACCACCATACACAAGCAATATTTCTTTAGTATTTCTCAAATACTTCATAATGTTCTTGACAACCATCCAATGAATAAGTCATGGATTTTCCTGATATCAAATCACCATGCTTAAAGCATACAATACATCAGGAAGAGTACATGCATAACATACATGATCAATGCTATAGCCGAAGCATATAGGATTCGTCTCGTTCCATCTTATGCATCACAAGAACTAGGACATTGAGTCTTACTCAATTTAATGCTATGATTGTAACACCCTGGTTTTAAGGTATTTTCGAACCCTTCCTTTGGTTTTAAATTATATCATTTTGATCCTTGGATTGTAAGGATGTGGCCCTAGTGGCAAAATGGTAATTTTGAGACAGCGGTATACGTTGAGTGTACATGTGAGTACGTTAAAGCGTACTAAGGCGCGCCCTAGTACACTGGGCGTACACATATGTACGTTGGGCATACTTATGTCCGAGTGAAACCCTAATTTTTAGGGTTTGTGGAGTATTTAAGCATCTTTATGGACCATTTACTCCCATCTTTTTAGCCTCCAAGCCCTTGAGTCATTTTTGGCAAACCCTAACCCCATAAGAGAGCGTTTTAAGCTAAAAGTGTGATATTTGTATGCTTAAGGAAGAAGGAGTTGCATAAAGGAGATTAGAAGTTGAAACAAGCTTGTGGATCTTGGATCATCACCTTCTTGGGAATCTCCAGAAGGTAAAAAGTTTCCAGCTTGATGCTTTGTTTGCTTGGATCTCATTTTGGTAGCTTTATGATGTTCTTTTTGTCTCAAAAGTCTCATTTCTATGCATGTTTGGTCTTGAACATTTTGGGTTGTCCTTTCAGACCCTAGGAAAGGTTCTAAGCCATCAAAAGGAGGTCCCTTAAGCTAGTTTGGCTCCATGCTTCTTGTAGAAGGTCTTAATAGATTAAGACCTTGCATTAAGGACTTTTTGGATGTTGAAAGTCATAAAGTTAGGGACTTTATGGCTCTAGTATGCCTCTGGACCTTGGATCTGAAGTATGAGCTCAAGCACTAAAGCCATTAAGCACTTAATGGAGCAAATGAATATGCGAGGGTACACCCCACGTACCCAGTCAGCCACCACGATGGTGGTTTCTGAGAAGCCTTGTGTACGATGTGCGTACCTGTGGAGTATGCCCCACGTACTTGCATGGATCATCCATTTTCGAGTTAACTCGGTTGGGTTAACTCAGCTGGGTTGACTCAGTGGGTTTATGGACTTTGACCAGTTGACTTTGAGTTTGACCATGTTTGACTAAGTTTGACTTTTGAAGGCATTTTGGGCATTATTGGGATTTTGATGGAATTGGTCACTTGGTGGTTGTAGGCATTTAAGTTGAGAGTTGAGATTCGGAGTCGGGCCTTATCAGTTCTGTGTTGCTTATGAGGTGAGTTTTCTTCACTTATGTCTAGCTTGCTCCCCGGCCTGATCAGTCCTCGGACTGAAATACCACTAATCCCTCAGTATGATTCTGGCATGCCTATTGGTTTGATAATATGATATTGTTGATATGTTGAGTATGTAATAGATATGTATTCTAGTTTTGATATGATAGTCTGGTAGGTTAGTAGGACTACCTGCCATACTATCTGTTTATCTATATATGATATTATCTGTTATATGTCAACATATTGTGTGGATTGGGTTAAGGTTGTACTGTTCCGTGTTGTAGCCAACAAACCCTGGAGCATACCAGATATAAGTTAAGGGCAAGGGAGGGCATTCTAGACTCAGAATAAGGGCTCATGAGAATTCCAGATATGAGATGAGGTTCGGGAAGGGCATGCCAGACTTGTACTGAGGGCTTAGTGGTATTCAGTCCGAGGACTGATCGGGCCGAGGAGCAAGTCAGACATAAGCTGTGGGCCAAGGGCAAGACAGACTTATGATGTGGGCTCAGGGGTAATCCAATCTGTTAGCTGTGGACCTATTGCATGCTATTATTATAATTATGCTATTTGTTTGTGTTTGGTATTTTGGGGAAACTCACTAAGCTTTGGGCTTATAGTTTTGGATTATCTTTCAGGTACCTCAGAGGATCGCGGGAAGACGAAGGCGTGATTGTACACCTCCTCATGTTTTATTTCATGATTTTGCGATTACTCTGATATTGAACCTGTTTTGAAAACTATTTGTAAACAATGATGATTTTTGGTATGTTTTAAAAAGTTTAAATTTTTCATGAATTTTATGGATGTTACAATGATACATATGAACACTTCCTTTCTTGGGATTTTCCATATTGAATCTTTTCAATACCTTATCCACATAACTATGACTAAGTCCTATTAAACTCCTCGATCAATCTCTATAGATTCTTATACCAAGTAACTATGTCACTTCTCCTAAGTTCTTCATAGCAAAACTAAAACATCCCAAAAATCAAGGGTAAAAATTTCATTTTTATTATAATCAAAACACCATTGTAACTTTATCCAAACATTTAAAAGTATTTCAAATAAGACATTTATCAGAGTTCATTACCAAGGATCACACATTACGGAAAACATGGGTGTATGTGTTGTGATCGTCCCGAGCTCTTTCATTTGAAAACCGAAGTACCTGAAACATAAACTGAAAACAGTAAGCACAAAGCTTAGTGAGTTCCCCAAATACCACATACCATACATATGAAACTAACCATACATGTCATACATAACCGTGAGACATACATATCATTCATATATCATAATCAATAAGAGTACTATGTGCCAACCATAGTCTTCCAATTATGCCACAAGCTGCCTCGTGGTCTTCCTTGCCAGGCTGGGGGCCACAACCCTGGGTCTTACAGACAGGTGCCAGGAGCCACTTCCTGGTCTTCTATGCAAGTATCACTAAGACAACTAGCATACAATCTACAACTACTTAACTAATATCTGTTACAAACAAGTGCCTGGAGCCGCCTCCTGGTCTTCCAGACAGAATGCTAAGGGTCACCTCCTGGGTCTTCCTACCATACATAAACCAGATGGGCCAACATTGGTGCCTTCGACCCATAGACAGTGAGGAGACTCACCTCGAATGCAGAAGCTCAGTGAAAGAATTCCCTAGTTGTTTCCCTGACGACACCTCCAAACAATCATATCAAAATAACACCCAATAAGCAATTGGAATCCAACCCAAGGCCCACCAACCATAGTTGGGGTAAAATTTTACCCCTAACCCCAACATGAACCACAACTGAGGCCCAAGTCCAATAACCAAGAAGGCCCAAAACCAAAAGATCCACAAAGGCCTACTAATGGCCCAATTTTCCAAATTGGGCCCAATCCTATATGGGCCTTATCCTAAGCCCATAATTCCCTTAATTACAATTCATATTACCACAAATACCCCTTGGGATAAACTTGATCAAAGACATAAATCAAAAGGACAAAATCCATAATCTATACTGACCCAACTCGCCGAGTTGTCTAGTTAACTCGCCGAGTTCGCCAAATACCCAACAACTTAATGCATTAAGCTGCCTTCATTGAATCCAAGAGCTCCAAAGCTCAGATCTCGACCAAAGTGAGATCAAGAAGGGTAAAGTTTCCAACTTTACTCCTAGGAACCACCAAAAGGGATCCAAACCCAAAACCTAGGCTTAAAAGAGTGAGTGCTTAACCATTAAGAACTTAATCATCAAGGACAAAACCACAAAATGCAGATCTGACCCCATAAGGCTAGATGGCCATGTAAAGTTTCCATCTTTATGCTTAAGCATGACTAGAAGGAGCTCAAAAGCTCAAAAAGAGCTACATGAAAGACTTAATGGATGCATGAAGCCCATAAACCCATAAAGTTAGCACATTTATGCCAAAAGAGCTCATGTAGACCTTAGATCTAAAAGAATAATCACTTGGGACTTCTACTTCCCCAACAACCACCCATCCATGGCTAAAATCATACAATCTTAACCCAAGAAGAGATCTAAGAAAATCTTAAGCAAGGTTAGAAATTTATACCTGAAATGTGATGGAAATGGAGCAGAGAATCAAGATCTGAAAGCTCCTACTTGAACCACCACCTTGCACCAAGCTTCTCTTCTTTCACTTAGCTTCAAACACACCAACACACCCATAATGAGCTCACAACACTCATGGAGGCTCTAGGGTTTCGGGATTAGTGTTAGGGGCTATAGAGGCTGGGAATGAGGCCAACACCTGGGACTTACGGTGTTTAAATATGGTGCAAGACCCAAAAAATAGGGTTTCTCAATCAGCGTCCAACTCGTCGAGTTTCCTTCACCAACTCGCCAAGTTGGTCCATAGAAACGTGTGTCCCAAAAGCCTCCAATATGTTAAGTTTCCCACCATCAACTTGACGAGTTGGTCGTTAGAAAAGGGGTTTTATTCCATAATTGATCTTCTAGATTCCGGGTGTTACAAAAAACACTTCCCAAGCCATGCTTTTACACTTTTCATTTGTGGAACATTGTTTCTTATGAGTAGTATGTCATCTAATACAACACCAGGATGACACGACACTTCCAATAGCTTTAACATACACGTATGTTACATCCCCGATTTCACAGACAGAAAAGAATGATTTGTTTATGCTTATTTAAAAATCAGAGTATCCTTTTTGAAGAATAATATTGTGGAATTTGTTCCCAGAAAACATGATAATGATGTTATTAAAGCATTTCCGAAGAAATGTATTTCATTTATATTAAAACAGTTATGATGTCATCGTCAATACAGAAAACATAAGCATAACTGAATATTACAAGCCTTATAATAATTAAACTAATGGCTTAAAACTCCTTGAATCTATCAGCATAATGTATCTTTAATATCGCTACCTGTGACACAGTAAACTGAGTGGGTCAGATTGGGAAACCTGGTGAGTACGTAGGGATTTCAATCCCACAATGTTATACTATATATATATATATATATATATATATATATATATATATATATATATATATATTAGAACTCACAATATACAAGTTCACCTCATATAAGAAATTCTACCCTACCCCGTCGATCCTCACAACAACATGATCTATACTATTGGATCTAAAATGAATAGCTTTACCTAATCCATACTCTCAAATCTGGTATGAACAATTATGTCTAATTCATGCTCTCGGATCAATGACAAATGACTGCCCACTCCATATTCTCGGACTAGGGACGAATGACTATGTCTAATCCATGCTCTTGGATCAATGACAAATTACTATGCCCAATCCATACTTGCAGACTAGGGATGAATGACTATGTCTAATCCATGCTCTCGGATCAGTGACAAAGTTTAAAGTTCTACCCTCCGTGTATATCTCACCCGTACTCATAAAAAGATACTACCCTATATTCATCTTAATTAATTTAGGTTTATTCTGTATCCAAAATCATCAAATATTATCAAATATGCTCGTAACACGTGTTTCAGGAAATATCAAATATTTCACACATAAACTTATATTTAATATTTAATTAATACTTGTATTAAAATTATGTTCATGAAAGGGACTATGCACTCACTTGTTAAAACGACGACTCGAAACTCGGACAGAGCTTCGCTTCTAGCAACTGTCTTTTCCGTTGACGAAAGCTAGTATTATTATCACTAATTTTTAGTCTAATATTTATTGCGAGTAATTATTAGTCTAGATTCATCATTAAATCAAATTCTACTTGATTATCTATCAAGTAAGGAACAACCATGTAGGATCATATCGGAGGCAGGGTCCGTTTGGTATACGAAGTATAGTGTTTAGAAATCCTACTTTAAACACCTCACTAAATCACAGCCTAGACATCATCCCCGTAAGTATATCAGTCAGTATAATGAATTGGAATCACTGATAAATCTTGTTTATAGCTTCATAATAATGATAATGAACTTAAACATAAGTTATACTTAAAGTATGGTAAGCGTAACTCACTTACAAGGGGTTTTAGCGAGGAATCGAGCTCTGCACGGGCATAACCTCTAATCCGAAAGCTATTCTCCTCGGGCTTTCCGGCGCTCCGAGATTCACTACTAACACCTAGGAGGTTCTAGAGAAAAGGTCTTAGGACCTTAGTGATGGGTTTTTAGTGTAACGCCCGCAGATCCGGGCTAGTCAATTTAAAGGCAATAGGGGTCGAAAATGACTTTTTGAAAAAAGATGATTTAGAATAAACAATCTTAACCAAGTTTTAGAATATGTCAAAAGGTTTCCATACATATAAAGAACGCCGGAATCCGAGTTATAACGAAGAAGTTATGGCCCGTCGAAGTTTTACGGCAAAACCGGCACGACATCGGGAAGCGTAAATAGTAAATTTATGATGGAGCGAGTTTTAGCCTTAGAAATCTAAACAAAAGTTGTAGTATATGTTAAATTGAGAACATACAAAAAAAAAAGAACGCCCAAATCTGACTTCGTATGAGGAAGTTATGATTTTTCTAAGATTCGGCTTAGTAGTGCACGACCTGAAACTCGAATTTTAGTTCGAGCGGGTTTTGGCTTACGCGACCTAAATGAGAGTTGAATATCTCATTAATAGGAACTCAACGATAAAAGATAGACAAAAACAGAGTCCGTATGAAGGAGTTACGAATTCTTCGCGGTCATTTAACAGTCTAAATGCCTCCTACTGTTAAATTTAAGATCGGTCGAGAATTAGCCTCATTAATAGGAACTCAACGGTAAAAAGATAGACGAAAACAGAGTCCGTATGAAGGAGTTACGAATTCTTCGCGGTCATTTAACAGTCTAAATACCTCCTACTGTTAAATTTAAGATCAATCGAAAATTAGCCGACAGAGTCTAAATTAAAGTTGTAGCTCTTGATTTTACCTACGCGTGGAAAAAAAGAATGTTGAAAACGGAGCTCGTATGCGAGAGTTATGGTTTTTCTAAGTTTGAAGGCTGATACGCGATAGGGGGTGACGTGGCACCACCAGAATTGGACACGTGGCACCACCAGAAGGCTGCCACATGCCCCAACTCGGCGAGTAGGTCCTCCTACACGGCGAGTCCATCAGGATTTCACACTATAAATAGATGTTCCGGGTTCCATTCATTCTCACACCTTTCCTCTTCCACTTTCTCTCTCTAAACTCTCTCTCTCTAGCTCCCCTTAAGCCCCCTAAAGTCTAGGTAAACCCCCTAGCACCCGAAGGAAGCCCCAAGGCTCCTGGAGTCCCGAGAAAAGAGCCTTTCGGCTCGGGAACGCTGCTCCAGCGAAGCCCGGTTTTCGAGAAAACCCGCTGTAAGTGAGTTGTACCTATCCTATCTTTAGTATAGCTTATGTTTCAATATATTATTGTTATTAGGACCTTATAAGGAGTATTTGAGCTATTATTATGGGTTATATAAGTATTGTTTAACGCTTATGTAATAGTAATAATAGCTAGACTATTAAATTATTCTCATCAAGCGTTAGACTAAACTCTAGTGGTAATGATACTAGGTTTCGTCAATGGATAATTGTTTTAAGAGTAACGAAGTGTTGTCCGAGTGCTGACTCACCACCTTATCAAGTGAGTGCATAGTTACTTTCATCTTACACATAGATATGAAGTATTTTACATAAATAATATGCTATGTGTGCATATTATCTGAATACTTGTTGTCTATGCTGGATGAATGATTTTATACATGTTTTAAATGATTTAAATTGTATATTTATTTTATATCTACAAATATGTTGGGGTAAAACATAGGTAGATGAAATAGTTGGTGTGTGATGAAATAAAATAATGAGAGATAGGTGATGATAATTAGGTGAGGATAGATAGGTGATGATGAATCGGTGATGTAGGATAGTACAACCTTGTCCGATAATTTGGAGATGTAGTCATCTACTAGAGTATAGATGACGACCACAGACTATTATAGACAACCCCGTGGAAACACCAGCAGGCTCATAACCTGTAGTTGATGAATTACGAGTTCAGGCGATGTTGTAACTACGTATTCATGCGATGATACTCTAACCCATTACTATGAATTACGAGTTCAGGCGATGTTGTAACTACTTATTCATGCGATGATACCCTAACCCTTGGTGGGCACGTATTGAGGGAGTAATCCCTGAATCAATACTGTCTAGGCGATGTAGGCGATGATCCTTAGGGAATGTCCTTAGGAACAAACATAAAAGGAGATGCGATGTAAGGAGATGAGAGGTAAAATATGATGTAGGAGACGACCCTTGGGATAAATCCTTAGGGAGGGGACTTAGGAATAAAGAAGATAATGGGAATGGGTAATTGGGTTAATTGTTTGATGATTGAACATAATAATTATATTATTGTGGGTTGAAAACCCTATGTACTCACCAGGTTTCCCAACCTGACCCACTCAGTTTATTTATATCATAGGTGTTGTTATGAAGTCACATTACACTGAGAGATTAAAGAGATGTAGATCACTAGTGTAAATAAATGTAAGTTCTGTTTATGCTTATGTTTTTGTATTGACGATGACATCCCAAACGTTTTAAAATGGATAAAATACGTTTCTTCGAAAATGTTTTGATAACGTATTTAACATGTTTTTCTGGGAACAAATTCTGCAACATTTTTATGAAAAGAAGTACTCTGATTTTTACAAAGCATAAACAAAATCGGTCTTTCCTGGCCGTGAAAATAGGGATGTCACAGTTGGTATCAGAGCATTAGTTTAAGCGAACTAGGAATATGGATTTATTTCTAGACTTAAACTTAGAATGCTAAGCGATGATTGTGAGGTGTGAGCACTAGCTTATTTTAGGAATTATGCCTAAAATGCTTTTATGTGCTAAATGATTTATGCCTTATACGCTGTTATTTATTCGGATCTATGGTCTGTTGTCGACCGGGTCTGGAAACCTTATGTGTTTAGGATTCTAAATGTACGACTACGATATTAGAACTAGCATGTAAACGTTTCGGAGTGATAAGGATGATTTAAACATTAATCCTAAATAAAGATCTAGATTCACCTTATTCGGTGTATAGATCAAGATGGCAAGGACCCGTAGCAGAAACGTGAATGCAAATGAGAATAGGAATCAACCCCCGGTGATTCAGCAAATACCTGTCATAGTAGAAGATGTACCCGAGCCAATCACCATGGCTAGAGTTCAAGCCATGATTCGGGCTATGCTAGCTGAACAAAGGGAAGAAATGAGACAGATGTTCCACGAAAATAGGGATGAACCTACCATACATGCTGAGCCGACCCAGCCAATTCCCGAGCAATCTGAGGAAGGGAACTACAGCCGCCAAGTGAGTCAAGTAGGGACTCAAGGTGAACGAAGGTATGGCCCGGAGAGGAGAAATGACAAGGATGGGCGAATGTACAAGAATTTCTTAAGTGCAAGACCACCAAGTCTCTCAGGGAGCCCAAAGCCTGTGGAAATTATGGACTGGATCTCCAAGATGGAGATGGTGTTTGAGAGTTGCGACTGTAGCAACAAGCAGAAAACCGTCTTTGCGGTCAGACAACTAAAGACCGGAGTCTTGAGCTGGTGGAAGTTATTGGCAGATACGATGCCCAAGGGAGAAGCAAGCAAGATGCCTTGGGAAGATTTCCTGAAGCAACTGAAAATGCAGTACCGCTCTGAGCAAGATCTACTAGAGATCAACAACGAGTTTCAGAACCTAAATAAAGGAAAAATGAGTGTCACCGAGTACGCTGCAAGTTTTACGGAGAAGATGAAGCTTGTTCCTTACCTAGTTCCAACAGAACTTTCCAAGGTCAACAAGTTTGCCAATGGATTACCAGTGGACTTTGGTCTAATGGTCAAACAAGCAACCACTTTGAAAGCCCCATCTAGGCAGCCAAGAATGTTGAGACCCAAATAAGGGAAAAGGGTCTGGAGAAAGCTGAAGTTGGTGAAAAGAGGAAGTTTGAAGGATCCTTAAGACCTGATAATAAGGGAAAGTTCTAGAAGTCTAACCTGGACGACCGAAGGAATGGAGCCAAGTGGTGTGAGAAGTGCAAGAAGAAGCACTTCGGAAGATGCAATGGAGAAGTGACATGTTATAAGTGTGGTAGGACCGGTCACTATTCCAGAGATTGTACATTCAACAGCAAGAAGTGCTACGAATGTGGAAGTAATGGGCATATTCCAAAGGACTGTCCAAAGAAAAACGAAGCAGTAAGACCAAATGCACCGCCAAAACCAAGGGCATTCCACATGATCCTCGACGAAGCAGAAAACCATGCGAGGAATCAAGGATGAGGACTTCATATCCAAAGATCAAGTTATGCAGTAGCCATAGTATCGTATGATGTAGCCTATTAGAGGCATAGTCTAGGGCAAACTGGAACACCTATGTAATAATTTCGAGAAATAATAAAGCCCTCGTTTTGTTATCTGATGTGTTAAACTGTTATGTGATTTTCCTGTATGGTGACTTGGAGACTGCGAGACAATATTTGGGATGAGTATGAGTAGGTGTGAATGGTAGTAGAGGCCTATACTACCGGAAGCACAGGGCTCACACTTGGATCAGGGAAAGTCACGAGGTTACCAAGAAGCTAGTAATTGATACAATTTTATTCAAGAATGTCGTTACCATCGTTTCGGTAAATTACTAAGAAGATGATTGTTATTCTGAACCTAGTGGTCATGTCACATTGAGTCCGACTACGATGAGTAGGTTACGTGGTTCAGAGAACCAAGTTTGATGTAGTGTCCGACTTAAACCAAACGATTGAAATCAAAGCGATCAATAGAAGTATCACACTCGTTGTTAAAGAAGTTGGTATCTAGAAATGCTACATGTTAAAATGTGATTATATCACATTAGACCATGAAGGAAGGCATATTCCATTCTGGAATTTGACTCTAAGAGACCTAAGTCTAAGCGTTGCAACATACGATGATAGGTCATTAGAATATGACACATCGATCCATAGTAGTAATAAAAGAGCTTATCTCAAGTTCGTATCTAGTGAGGATCGAGATTATGACTTGAAGGTCATAATTTGGAGTCTAGCCCAAGGTAAAGAGCAGGTGCACGATCGAGTACTGCTTACAGTCAATGAGTCTAAGAGATAGACTTGAAAGAATATAGAAGTTATAATTATTACCTAGGATGAAGAGATGACATATGGAGTCATTATACGAGCCCTGTTTCGTTGATGATTCCGGGACGTAATCAGTCTAAGGGGGAGATAATTGTAACGCCCGCAGATCCGAGCTAGTCAATTTAGAGGCAATAGGGGTCGAAAACGACTTTTCGACAAAAGATTATTTAGAAAAAATAATCTTAACCAAGTTGTAGAATATTTCACAAGGTTTCCGTACATATAAAGAACGCCGAAATCCGAGTTATAAAGAAAAAATTATGGCCCATCGAAGTTTTACGGAAAAACCGGCACGACACCGAGAAGCGTCAATAGTAAATTTATGATGGAGCGAATTTTAGCCTTATAAATCTAAAAGAAAGTTGTAGTATATGTTAAATCGAGAACATACAAAAAAAGAACGCCCAAATCTGACTTCGTATGAGGAAGTTATGATTTTTCTAAGATTCGGCTTAGTAGTGCACGACCCGAAACTCGAAATTTAGTTGCGGTTTTTGGCTTACGCGACCTAAATGAGAGTTGAAGATCTCATTAATAGGAATGCAACGGTAAAAAGATAGACAAAAACGGAGTCCGTATGAAGGAGTTACGAATTTTTCGCGGTCATTTAACAGTCTAAACGCCTCCTACTGTTAAATTTAAGATCGGTCGAGTATTAGCCGAAAGAGTCTAAATGAAAGTTGTAGATCTTGATTTTTCCTACGCGTGGAAAAAACGAACGTCGAAAATGGAGCTCGTATGTGAGAGTTATGGTTTTTCTAAGTTTGAAGGCTGATACGCGATAGGGGGTGACGTGGCACCACCAGAATTGGACACGTGGCACCACCAGAAGGCTGCCACATGCCCCAACTCGGCAAGTAGGTCCTCCTACACGGCGAGTCCATCAGGATTTCACACTATAAATAGATGTGTCGGGGTCCATTCATTCTCACACCTTTCCTCTTCCACTTTCTCTCTCTAAACTCTCTCTAGCTCCCCATAAGCCCCCTAAAGTCTAGGTAAAACCCCTAGCACCCGAAGGAAGCCTCAAGGATCCCGGAGTCCCGAGAAAAGAGCCTTTCGGCTCGGGAACGCTGCTCCAGCGAAGCCCGGTTTTCGAGAAAACCCGTTGTAAGTGAGCTGTACCTATCCTATTTTTAGTATAGCTTATGTTTCCATATAGTATTGTTATTAGGACCTTATAAGGAGTATTTTAACTATTATTATGGGTTATATAGATATTGTTTAACGCTTATATAATAGTAATAATATCTAGACTATTAAATTAGTCTCGTCAAGCGTTAGACTAAACTCTAGTGGTAATGATACTAGGTTTCGTCAAGGGATAATTGTTTTAAGAGTAACGAAGTGCTGTCCGAGTGCCGACTCACCACCTTATCAAGTGAGTGCATAGTTACTTTCATCTTACACATAGATATGAAGTATTTTACATAAATTATGTGCTATGTGTGCATAGTATCTGAATACTTGTTGTCTATGTTGGATGAATGATTTTATACATGTTTTAAATGATGTAAACTGTATATTTATTTTATATCTACATATATGTTGGGGTAAAACATGGGTAGATGAAATAGTTGGTGTGTGATGAAATAAAATAATGAGAGATAGGTGATGATAGGAAGGTAATGATAATTAGGTGAGGATAGATAGGTGATGATGAATCGGTGATGTAGGATACTACAACCTTGTCCGACAATTTGGGGATGTAGTCATCTACTAGAGTATAGATGGCGACCACAGACTATTATAGACAACCCCATGGAAACACCAGCTGGCTCATAACCTGTAGGTGATGAATTACGAGTTCAGGCGATGTTGTAACTACGTATTCATGAGATGATACTCTAACCCATTACTATGAATTACGATTTTAGGCGATGTTGTAACTACGTTTTCATGCGATGATACCCTAACCCTTAGTGGGCACGTATTGAGGGAGTAATCCTTGAATCAATACTGTCTAGGCGATGTAGGCGATGATCCTTAGGGAAAGTCCTTAGGAACAAACATAAAAGGAGATGCGATGTAAGGAGATGAGAGGTAAAATATGATGTAGGAGACGACCCTTGGGATAAATCCTTAGGGAGGGTACTTAGGAATAAAGAAGATAATGGGGATGGGTAATTGGGTTAATTGTTTGATGATTGAACATAATTATTATATTATTATGGGTTGAAAACCCTATGTACTCACCAGTTTTCCCAACCTGACCCACTCAGTTTATTTATATCACAGGTGTTGTTATAAAGCCACATTACACTGAGAGATTAAAGAGATGTAGATCACTAGTGTAAATAAATGTAAGTTCTGTTTATGCTTATGTTTTTGTATTGACGATGACATCCCAAACGTTTTAAAATGAATAAAATACGTTTCTTCGAAAATGTTTTGATAATGTATTTAACATGTTTTTCTGGGAACAAATTCCACAACATTTTTATGAAAAGAAGTACTCTGATTTTTACAAAGCATAAACAAAATCGGTCTTTTCTGGCCGTGAAAATGGGGATGCCACATTTAGCATAACTGTAAATCCTATGTGTTCATGCAACACTAATGTCAGACCCCGAAAGTTGAATGTCGGAAACATCCGGGGGCGGATGACGTCGTGTATAGTATCATAACAATGCAGAATAGTAAATCAAGCAACAACATCCATTGCATTAATATTATAGTGTTTACATTTTGATCAAATTACATATGATTGCATCCAAAGGTAAATAGCAAAATAAAGACAAGAGGCTACTATGCTCCGTCTTCTAGATCCCTGTGTGTTTACCTGTTTACTAGCTTCCTGAGAATACAAGTTATTTTGAAAGAGAGTATCAACATTTAAGTTGGTGATTTCATAAGTATTTAGTGTTTTAATGTTTGTACTTGTTCCATGATTGTATTAGTGTGTTCTCCAGAAAATCCCATATTTTATAAAATAAATAAAATGTAGTCTTGAACCCTAAGAACCAAATGTTTGTATGTTTTGTTCTCTGAAATAGTATAATGTATGTTTGTACTCTGAAATTGTATAATGCATGTTTTTCATAATCGTAGACTATCCTTTCTACTAAAATAGTATGCTTGTTAATGTATGAACCTTTCTGTATGCATATGATGGAAAATAATGACTTGCAGTAGTATTGTTTAAAATAACACCACTGAAGTAAGTTTGTTTTGTAATCCGATTGTGAGATTACCAATCAAATGAAGTTATTTGAATAAACATTACTTGTAAATAGGTCGGTCTTTTCTCTCTATGAGTTCTTATAACCATACTAACCCTGTCTGCCTGATAACAACGTTTTCAGGCGTCAAAAATGTGAACGACATTTGTCACCCGTAGACCTGATGGTCCCAACTGTAGCTAACAGCCAAGGTGCGGGATTGTCTGTCCCGAAATAGATCTATATACAATTGTCATCACTCTCCCTACAAGAGACTCTGGTTATAAGCTTAGGAATTTACCCATACTTAAGATAAGTACATAAAAATGACTCACAAATTGCTTCAATGTATTACGAGTAATAACTGAGAATCCTTTTTGTTTATAACATATAACCTTGTAAAAATAATTTCATTTTTCCCTTAACTATACTCATTATAAATTATAAGTTTGTTTCCATTTTGTTATGACAACTGTTGTGTCTTAACAATGTTTGTAAATTGTTTGTAACTGTAACTTTGAAAATAGACATTTGTATGATTTGACCTCAAAACTATGCCTATTATAGCTTACTAATATATTAATATGTACTGTAAATCTTTTAGAGAAAAGGCCCATTTGCTCAGCATATATAAATGAGTTAAGTATGTCTTTGGAATGAGTTTTAATACTCATGTATATATTTAGCATGTATAATTATGATTTAGCCGACAGTCGGGCTAGTGATCCTACCCTAAGCCCACAACCAAACAAGGAACATGAGTTAAGGTATTAGCAATAGTCCTAAGTCCACTAAAGCCTAATTATACATAAATATACAAATGAATATGATCTTGATATAAACAGAAATCTAAAATAGTTTTAAAAGAGTTTGAAAATAATTTTAACAATATTTGTAAGCATATGAATTCTTTTGATTGTTTGCATTTGTATTTAAGTATTAACACAACTTTATTGTGTTTTGCTTGTATTCTCCCCCTGAAAACATTGAAAAGGGTAAATTGTAGGGGTATGAACTCACCTTATGTGAGTGATTCGATTGAAGGTTCGATATAGGATGTTATTTCCACAAGTTAGCTCCCGTAACAAAATCGAGTCCTAATAGCATTTCACGCGACATATAGGTATGCAATTAGTGAATATATAGACTAGTATGTTATGGAAACAACCTAGAATGTAAGATTTACTTATGAATAAGAGTGATAGAAGTGAATTTGTGAGGTTATTTGGAGTTTTCGGCCAGATTGGGTTTCTGGCCACTTGAAGATTCAAGTGATGTGATCTTGGTGTTCTTGGTGTTCTTGGTGAAACCAAGGAGATTCAAGTGTTTTCGGCCCAAAGTATGAGGATTGGAAGGTGATTTCTTTGAAGAAATGAAGAACACTTGGTGTTCTTAGCAAGATCCTAAGGAGATTCAAAGGATTTTGGATGATACTTGAGAGAGAAAAAAGGGTTTTCGGTTGATGATCTTGAGAGAAAAGCTTGAGTTTTTAGTTGGAGAGTGAAGAAGTGAGGATGTATTTTTAGTCCTAGCTATTTATAGCCAGCTAAACACGTGAAGTGACACATGCATGGGGTTGCGGACCGAGGGTTCTCGGTTGGAAACGTTTCTCGGCTGGATATGGTTCTCGGTCAAAAACAGTTTGTTGTCTCGCATGTTATCGGTCAGAAGTGAGTTTGCGGTCCGAAGAGTATTTTTGGTCTGATGTTCGTTTTCAGTCTAGGCGAAGATTCTCAGATTTTTGTGTGTTTTACTTCTTAAACATACAACAATTTTAAAATAAGGTTTAAACACATAAAGATTTTAAATCTAAATGTAATAAGATAGATCAAAACAATAAGTTTGACATTAGTTGACCCAAGTTTGACTTTGGTTGACTTTTACAATATCGAAAATAACAGGTTGTCACACCTAATGCTTTGGATCTAGGTTTTCACTAGTTGAACATGCAAACTTGAATACAAAAGAGAAACCCTAATATGCATCTCTATAATCAAAATTAATCAAAAAATAAGGTTTATATTCATACCTTAATTGTTATGTAGTACTAACAATTAATCCTTGTAGATCTTGAACTCTTGAAAGCAAGTGCCTCAAATGTGACACCTCTAATGGCTTACGAACAATCTTTGCAAGAGGATATTACAATTTTGGTGTTTGAGTTTTTGTTTTTTGTTTTTCTATTTTTCATTACTTGAATTAAAATAAATAAAAACAATAGAAGAATAATAAATAACTAAAATTATATAAAAATTGAAAACAAAAGGTGAAATAATGATAATGATAAATGCAAACATAAAGTTGCTAACAATATTAAGTATTGAGCATCCAAGTAAAAAAATTATGAACCGTAATGGCATAAAATTAAAAATTAAAAAAAATATTAACGCTTCAATTCACAAATAAAAAAATAAAGAAAAAACGTTTACTTTTCTTATATAAGAAAATTATATTTAGGGTCTATTTTACTTCTCACATAGTACTTTAAAAATCAACAGGTCGGGCCTATCTTGAAGTAGTTATGATCATCAAACACCCTAAAAAGAATGATTTGCTTGCAATGGGAGTATGTTCGACCAATTATCGTAAGCGTAAAAGTTGGATTGATCTACTTACCAAACACGACCAGATTAGACTTTTGAAGGTGTAGACTTTGTGTTGCACTCACAATTGCAAAGTAGATTTCGCTGAAAACATAATTATTTTGTTAAGTTTAAGAAAATGAGATTATAAATATTACTAACAGTCAAAAGTGAAAACCCATTGTTAGCATTTCATCCGTTAGATTTCTTCAACATCAAATCCTGTCCGCATAAACTCACAAATTATAGTTTTTTTTTTCAGTTTCTTCGTTCCTTCAGCGTCACGCATCCATCCAAGCTGTTGGATTAGATGTCTAAGCCCATAACTATTATTGGTATGTACTCGACCCAATAGTAACATGGTCCATTTGGGTTGCATGGCATCAGAACAATTGGATAGACAAAATGATAAAAAGGATACTTATGATTTATATTAATGTATTATAAGTTCTAATATATTAATATGAAATCATATTATTTAATGGACAAAACTGCACAAATGGTCCCTGTGGTTTGCTCAAAATTGCCACTTTGGTCCAAAAAAGTTTGGACTAGCACCAGAGGTCCAAACTTTTCATTTTGTTGTTTGTTTGGTCCAATCAATTCTGATTTTTTTCAAAATGACGGATTTGCCCTTGTTAATATGATTTTTTTTTTCTTAATTGTTTTTCTGATTTTCAAATTAAAAAAAAATAAAAAATTAAATTAAATCTCTTCTCTCTCTCTCTCTCTCACACACACACACACACACTCTCTCTCTCTCTCTCCATTACTAACTACCACCGGAAAAGATGGCATCACCGTCCCCACCACATCTCCCTCTCATTATTCGTCTTCGTCTTCCTCACCTCCGTCGAAGCTGGTTGAGCTTGATATGTCATAAAACCTGTTCGCCGGAAGGCAGCATCGGAGACATTGATTTATAAAAGGGAAATAATGGGATTTAGGTTTACACATGAACAGGTTGAGTAAGATATGGTGCTAGTTTCTCACAATTTCTGCCATTGGAATCCATAACAACTACAATCCCAACTTGCTCGATAGCTTCCACCCATTCCCTCGCTGATCCATCGAGAATGGGAACCTGTAATTGCATATGAAACCTATCAATCTGACTAAAGATTTCTAAAATGTCAAGATAAACACACACACACACACACAAATACCACACAATCGAAAATTTGGTTATGAGTTTACAAACCCAAAAATTTGCAGAAAATGAAAGAGAAAGAAATATGTAGAAAATCTAACCTAAACGTATGCATCATGTACATCCTTTCAAGATCCAGTTTTATATTCATGATGTTTTCAAGAAAACCCCCATGTTTGTAGAAGATGCACAATCTCACCAATACTCTCTCCTCCGATTAGGGCTTGAAACGATTTCGACTTCATAACTTTGGGTCGTGTTATATATGATATGGGTTTTAACCTAACACAAAATACAGAGGAAGGAGAATGTAGAAGTGACATTTGAAAGGAGGAGCTAGAAGGTGAAGGAAGATATGAACGCGAATGAACCACAGTAGACACGAAGGAAACAGGGATGAAATCAAACATTAGCCTTCGATTGATGACTGATCGTGAAGAGGATGAAGCGACGAGGGGTGTGGTTCGACGGTGGATGGCGATTCGCGAGGGGAAGGGAAGAAGGCTTGCAGGCGGCTAATCCCGGTGCTCCTGGGTCGATTGATAGCGACGAGGGAGATCGTCGGTGGGTATAACGTGGTTGTCGACCATGGAACAGGTGAGGGAACGGGATGGGTAGGGCAGAAGGGAACGAATGCAGAGAGAGAGAGAGAGAGGGGGGGGGGAGAGAGAGAGGTATTTTTTAATTTCTATAATAACATATTCAAAAAAGAAAATACGAAAGAGAGGTATTTTTTAATTTCTATAATAACATATTCAAAAAAGAAAATACAAAGGATAAATTCAGGGGCAAATCCTTCATTATAAAAAAGTTAAAACTAAACTGGACCAAAATCGCAACAAAATGAAAGTGTCAATTTTCAACTAACCACAGGGACCATTTTGGACCAAAGTGTCAATTTTCAGCTAACCACAGGGACCATTTGTGCAGTTTAGTCTATTTAATTAGTATTGATCAAGAATCTATTTAGAATTAATTTAGTGATCAAAAGGAACTAACTAAATATGGACTCTTATATATAGGATGTGTCAAGTTCATTTAGGTTGGGCTAAGCTTTCATGGATAGTCCATGGAGTTTTTAACCCATGGATCCTATGGAAATGAAAGGTCATGGGTATTAGGGTTTACATGAATGTAACTAGGGATGAGCAAAAGAACCGAACCGGCCGGAACCGAACCGGACTAGGGAACCGACTTCGGCCAAAATGAAGAACCGAACCGGCCCGGCGGTTCTACCGGTTCCGGTTCCGGGTCCGGTTTTTGCCGGTTTTTCGAGTTTGGAACCGGCTAAATTTTGATGTATCCAACGACTAAATTACTTTGCGTTTTATTGGTTTTTCGGGTCCGATTTTTGTCGGTTTTTCGAGTAATTCCAACGACTAAATTACTTTGCGTTTTATTGGTTTTTTATGAAGAAGTGGATGTTTAAATACTAGTAAATAATCAACATTTTAATAAACGATTCAACATTCAAGCAAATTAACCATGGATCTTTTATTTAAATTATTACAAGCAAATTAAACATGGATGTCATCAAAGTTATGTTATTAAGTATCCAACATTCAAACATTCAACATTCAAAATACACTTTCGACATTCAAAATATACTTCCAAGTTTCACCAATAAAAAAAAACAAAGTCTAATATGTGGATTCCAACATTTCTTTGACATTTTGACTAATTCCCCGATCTCTTCCCTGTTAGCTTCAAGTTGTGTATAGCATCCACAATGTCTATATATAATACAAAAGAAAAATGTTATTACTTACTAAAATGTAACAAATACTAATAAGAAGTTAAAAATAAGATGTAACAAGTATTAGTGTATTACCGATAGCGAGGTCATCGTCAACTAACACATCGTGCACTTCGTCGTAGTCACATATAGGCAAGCTACTCTTTCTTAGCCAATCTTGAGTGCATATCAATGCCTCCACAATCACAACAGACAAATTAGTACGGTAGTCGGTAATTACTCGACGACCGTTACTGAATGTGGATTCGGATGCTACGGTGGAAATTTGCATCCCCAAAATATCTATTAATAAACAAATTAGTGTATAATACACGACAAAAATTTATAAATTAAAATTTTAAATTAGAGTAAAAGAAGGTCGATACCTCTTGCCATTCGAGCAACGATCGGGAACCGCACCGCATTATTTTTCCACCATGTGAGGATATCATATCCTTTGTCAAATCCGTTTGGGTCCTCGTTTAAGTATCGTTGCAATTGACTTTCTGACGAAGTTGAGGGGAAACTTCCCGAAGTCATATAGCTTCCATAGAATTCGTTTTCGTCATCAAAATTAACAACTTCTTCGGGAGTTTCTTGTTGAGACGATGAGGTCATGTTTGACCTTTCCAAGTATGTCTTGAAAAACTTGTCCAATTTGCATTCGATATCAATAACCTTTGCACGTGCTTTGGATTCTATCTCATCAGCGGACATTTTTTTTTTATCTTTGTTCTTGGCTTTAAGCATTTGGGTAAAAACAACTTTCATAAACTTTGACTTGCATTGAGGATCTAACAATGTCGCAAAAAAGACATAATCACTTATAGTATCATAGTCACCCCAATATTTGTCATATTTATCTTTCATATCCGGTACCATAAACATAAAATTCGGGTTGGTTTCATGTTTCCTAAGATGTTGCTCTATATCTAGGATCTCCTGGGTATACGTATGGAAGATAGGCTTTGTTGAAGACGAAATTTTTTTCAGTTTTCTTCTTAAACTTCTCAAGGAACTCCATCATATTTTTAATCATCTCAAAATCTGAATGTGATGGTACCCTTCCCACAGTTTTCTGAAACATTGGATCTACAAAAAAAGAACAACAAAATCAGATTACGTTTTATTGTTGTTAGAAAAAAAAAATCAGATTTGACACCCTTCCTTGCGGGGCTTGTAACTCATTCAATTTTTAACCAAATCAAGCGTTTTATAGTATAAATTCAACTAAAAATCCTAATCTACATGTAGGAAAAAGATTCAGGTCAAAACAAGTTAAATTGAATGAGTTATGCACATTTGAACAACAAAATCAGATCACGTTTTATTGCTGTTAGAAAAAAAAAAATCAGATTTGACACCCTTCCTTGCAGGGCTTGTAACTCATTCAATTTTTAACCAAATCAAGTGTTTTTATAGTCTAAATTCAACTACAAATCCTAATCTACATATAGGAAAAAGATTCAGATCAAAAAAAGTTAAATTGAATGAGCTATGCACATTTGAACAAAAAAATCAGATCACGTTTTATTGCTGTTAGAAAAAAAATCAGATTTGACACCCTTCCTTGCGGGGCTTGTAACGCATTCAATTTTTAACCAAATCAAGCATTTTTATAGTCTAAATTCAACTACAAATCCTAATCTACATGTAGGAAAAAGATTCAGGTCAAAACAAGTAAAATTGAATTAGTTATGCACAATTCAAAATTTGAACAGATTGCTAAAGAAGTAAATATTGCTAATTTTAGTGCTGAAATATATTTGATTAATTGATTTTATTTACCTTGATGGCTATATTCGAGAAATGCGTCTTTCACATCGTATGCTGATCTTAGCAATTCAAAGGTAGAGTTCCACCTTGTTGGAGTTTCACCACACAAAAACCTTTGACTTTCTACAGCCGCATCCTTCATGGCTTGTTTAAAGGTCTTGTTCTGTTGCGGGGAGGCTCTAATGTATTTCACCACATCTTGTAGGTTTTTTACATGATAAACTTCGTGTTTTGACCCCATTTTCACAACTAGGTTTATGATATGAGCCATACACCTAATGTGAAAATGTTTGCCATTCTCGTAAATACCCGGTAGTTCTTTCACAATGATGTTGATTGCCGCGTCATTTGTCTTGGCATTATCAACGGTCATCGTCATGACATTCTTCATCCCCCACTCGTTTATGCAAATTAGCAACTCCCGGGCCATGTCTTCAGCTTTGTGAGTATCAACCTCTCTAAAGTTGACTACCCTTTTGTGCATGACAAAATCTTCGGTAATGAAGCGGGCCGTGACAACCATATAATTTATCTTTTGACACGAGGATGTCCACGTGTCGGTTGTCAAGTGGATGGTTGTTTTGGGGTTGCTAAAATGTTTGTACAACTTCTGCTTCTCCATTAAATAGAATGACACAACATCACGAGAAATTTTATGCCTTGAAGGCAATTTCACCCTACCATTGAGGGCGTTTACAAATTCTATGAATGCCTCGTTTTCAATGAATTTAAATGGTAGTTCCCCGATGGTGAAAAGTCCTAGCAAGGCAAGTTGGATCCTAGTATCATCATGTTTCCATGTGTATACATGACCCTCACCATTAGGAGCTTTCGTAAATGACAACTTTTGTTGTTTGTCATCAACTTGTTTCGGTATGTTGTTTGGATTTAACTTGCACCCATTAAAATGCTTGTTTATTGAAGTTGTCCCATTCCGGTTTGGATCCGCGGCTAGTAAATGTAAACAATAATTACATTCGGCCCACTTTCTTTCAATTCCATCGTCCTCCTTTATCCACTCGATCTCGAAGTATTTCCAAACAGGAGCGGTACAATTATCTCTACCCTCACCTCGTCTGGTTGGGTTAATCCGGTCCCTTAACTCCTTTTGAGTCTTTTTTTTTTTTGTTTTTGGGTTTTGGTTTTGTTGGGTATTTTTCTTGTGTTCGTTTTGTGGTGGTGGTGGTTTTTTTGTTTGTGTTGATTTTTTTGGTTGTCTTTGTTTTTGTGTGGTTGCAAATTTTCGTTTTTTTGAAAATTGTTGTTCTTGTGGCTCCTATTCTTGGTTTGATTCATCACTTGGTATAACATTCCATGCCAGTGTTTCTTCTATATAATCTTCTTCTGATTCTTCTCCATAATCCTATATTCACAAAATAAAACATATAGTAAGTCATATTACGTTTAAATGCTGAAAAATAAATATAAAAAAAATCAGATTTGACACCCTTCTTTGCGGGGCTTGTAACTCATTTAGTTTTTAACCAAATCAAGCGTTTTTATAGTCTAAATTCAACTACAAATCCTAATCTACATGTAGGAAAAAGATTCAGGTCAAAAAAAGTTAAATTGAATGAGTTATGCACATTTGAACAACAAAATCAGATCACGTTTTATTGCTGTTAGAAAAAAAAAATCAGATTTGACACCCTTCCTTGCGGGGCTTGTAACTCATTCAATTTTAACCAAATAAAGCGTTTTTATAGTCTAAAATCAACTACAAATCCTAATCTACATGTAGGAAAAAGATTCAGGTCAAAACAAGTTAGGAATGAGTTATGCACATTTGAACAACAAAATCAGATCACGTTTTATTGCTGTTAGAAAAACAAAAATCAGATTTGACACCCTTCCTTGCGGGGCTTGTAACGCATTCAATTTTTAACCAAATAAAGAGTTTTTATAGTCTAAACTCAACTACAAATCCTAATCTACATGTAGGAAAAAGATTCAGGTCAAAACAAGTTAAATTGAATGAGTTATGCAATTTTAAGCAACAAAATCAGATCATGTTTTATTGCTGTTAGAAAACAAAAATCAGATTTGACACCCTTCCTTGCGGGGATTGTAACTCATTCAATTTTTAACCAAATCAAGCGTTTTTATAGTCTAAACTCAACTACAAATCCTAATCTACATGTAGGAAAAAGATTCAGATTAAAACAATTTAAATTGAATGAGTTATGCACAATTCAAAATTTGGACAGATTGCTAAAGAAGTAAATATTGCTAATGAGATAAATGCTAATCTTACTTGGTCATCAAAGTCTTTTCCAATCCAATTAGCCGGATTACCATCTTCAATATTGGCATCATGAACATCCGAGTTTCAGTATCTTGATAATGGTACATTTGGTAACCCATCCAAATCCTACATTGTCAATTTTACACATTAGTTATATAACAAAAGTTCTAAACAATTTCATACTTTTGAAAATCTTACATAATTACATTCATACTATAAACAATAAACTAATCTAACAAAAATCTTGCATGTATGTCTACAAAGTACATTGTTAAATGGAGCTTAAAACATGAAACATATATTATATGTACAACCTTTCATCCGTAAATGAGTACTCCACTATGAGACTATGATCAAGAATCAAAATCTTTTAATTAAGTAGGGATAAGAATGCATATATTTGGAATGGAGACAACAAAAGCAAAGAACAAAAAATTGCATGCATGCTAATATGCTATTATTTGGCGAATCATTGAAGCAAATATTGAAATATATAATCTTAAAACATGAAATATAAATATATGCTCTTACTTGATCTTTATGAACATCCATAGTTTGAATCATTGAAGCAATTGAAGATGAAAATCAACGAATGATGATGAAGAATTGAAGATCGATTGAAACTTGGAGATGGAAAGTTGGAATCGATGGAAACTTGGAGATGAAGAATTGAATGATGATGAAAAGATGTCGATCGATGGTAGAATAGCAAGTAGGGTTCGAACACGTCTTGGGGAGTTGCGATCGGGAGTAAGGATTTTTTTCTTTCACAATTTTGTGGCCGTGGGTTTTTTTCACAGTTGAATTCACGATGGATTTTTTTGTTACGTCCGACTACATCAAGACGAAGTCCAAGCGACAGCCAACGAAGTGGGTTTTTTTCTAGCCGGGCCGGTTCCCGGTTTTGGGCCGGTTCCAACAGTCGGTTCTTACCGGGTCCCGGTTCCAAAAAATCACGAAATTAGAGTATAGGTCCCGGCCCGACCGGTTCCATCGGGTGCCAGTTCCGGGACCGGTTCCGGCCGGTTCCCCGGTCCTTTTGCTCATCCCTAAATGTAACCCTAATGCTCCACACTATATAAAGAGGTCTATGGTTCATGAAATGGACTAGTGTATAGTACACAAGAGGGAAAATCTGATTTCATAAGAGTGAACCTAAGTAACCTTCTTCTCAAGTTATTCCAAGGGTTTTTGGTGTTGTGTGAACCATTTGAGGTGCAACACTTGGGGCACTAAGCTCTTAAAGGTTCAAGACTTCAAGCTCCATCAAAAGTTATGTCATTCTACTAGATTCTTGTATTGTATATACTTCATATTATGCTAGTTAGGATGAAACCTTGGAATATTGAATATTTGCATGTATAATATAGAAAACATAGATCCAAGGTTTATAGGGTTGCATGTACACCATAGGAGTGTTAGAATGCTCAAAACCCTTCAGCATGACGTTTCCTTCTATGTTCTTCAACCTCCATCAATCAAGATCGATGTCAAACTTCTAATCTCTTAGCAGTTGAACCCATTGAGGGCCAGCCATCCTATGATCCCTCTCCCCCACGAACCCTAAGTTTCAACTTTCTTTTGCTATAATTCAGGGTTCTAATGCCTATATAAATCAATTTCATCACCAACATCGATGAGCAGTAAATCCCTCTTTCATTACAATTAACAAGCACTTGCATTTCTGGCTCTTTCCACTTTGATTCCTTCCAATTGTGAAAACCGCCAATGGTGTATCGCCTTATTCTCCTCAACTCCAAGTCATCTTGTTCTTCATCTCATTATACCTTGTCGTATTTGCACAAGGTAGACACAAGCCCTGTGTTCAAGCTTTCGGGGCTGACCAATTTGATTTAAACAATCCACAAGAACACAAAGCCAAAAACTCCTTCCTCAATTGGTGGATTTTTGGATTATGCGCAAGTGCTGCTGTAGGAATCTTTGTTGTTAGTTACGTTCAAGACAATCTTAGTTGGGGTCTTGGATTTGGGATTCTTTGCATCATCATGGCTTTTTCCCTCATCATATTCTTGATTGGAACTATAACTTATCGATTTGGAGAGAAAATCGAGGAGAAAAGTGCTTTTCTCATAATTAGCCACGTGTTTGTTAAAGCATCTAGGAATTGGAACAATGGTTAATTGTAATCATCATTAAGCCTTGTAAGGTTGAAATAAGGTATTGGTTGACTTTTGTAAGCTCAATAAAGAAACAAACAGGTAATTTTCTGCATTAGTGTTTGGCTTAATGTTTAGTTTAAAGGATAGGGATATAGTTTGCACTTTTAGTACTCTTTACCCCATCAATCCTTAAAATCAGTATGTAAGGTAAATGTTGTTTACAATAAAGGTATTCATAACTTTTATTATACCTAAAAAGCATCAGTAGTTGTTATGATGGTTTGATTTTCCATTTTTGTAAGCAATTAATTATTGAGATGATTTAAGGCTAATTTTCAGGCATTCTAGGAATAGATTGAAGTTAAAGACCCTTTAACCTTTATAATTCATGGTAATAATCCACTAACTGTATATGTGTTAATTATTGATTGATAACATGAAAAATGGAAACAAATGATATGTTTTAATTATCTAAAACAATATGAAGGGAAATGATTCGTACACGATAGTTTTTTTTCCATACACAACAATTTATGCATTATATAGTTATGTTGGATTAGGTGTCTAAGCCCATAACTATTATTAGTATATACTTGACCCGAGAGTAGCATGGTCCATTTGAGTTGCATGGCATCAGAAAAATTTGGATAGACTTTTGTGAGAAGAGGATATTTATGATTTATTAATATATTATAAGCTCTAATATATTAATATGAAATCATATTATTTAATTAGTATTGATCAAGAATTAGTTTGGAATTAATTTTGTTGTCAAAAGAGACTAATTAAATAAATGGGCGTTGATTTGGTAAATCATTCATTCTTATAAAATGGGCTTATGATCCATAGTTCTTCATGTTGGCTAAACTGATGAGATCAAAACTCTTAGATCGATTAGATCTTTCACAAGAACGATAAAAGTAATAAAACATTTTATGATTAATACGAGTATGAACACAGAACAAAATCAAACTTATGCTTATGATTTAAAACTGAGTCACGCCTCAGCAGAGCTCGATGAAGAACTTCCGCTGTAGAGGCGAGCTAGGGTTTACAAACGATGTGAAACAGAAACAATGAAAGTGATAACATCTAAGTCTGCATGCATGCAACTTATATACTAAACCCTAATACAAAATTATGCACGGCTGGACAGGCCCAATACCGGCATTCAAACTAGGCTATGGACCGAGCCCATGACGCAACTCAATAGACTCAATAATCTCCCCATTTGCGTCAAATGAGGCGAGAGATTATTTCTTCTGAGCAGGCCTCACTGTCTTTATAACTTTAAACAGACGAGGAATAATGGCAAGAAGAGTCTGTCTAAACTGTATGTACCACCTCAGCATGTCAATGAATAGCTTCTTATCAGCAGCACTGTTCTGGTCGCACCTCTGAATGATCTCCAAGATATGCTCAAGACAAGTCATCGAGAAGAGGTGTTTGTCGACAAGAGCGAACATACATTTTTGACCTTCGCCCCTGAGAAACATAACCGTGTGATACTTTGAATCTATCTTCCCCTTGATCATGGTGTTGACATTGCCAACTCTGCCCATGGTCTTGATCGTTGGTCGCTTGTGTATGGCAGAGGCGATTTCCTGGTCCATCTTCGCTAGCTCATGTATGTAGCAAACAAGCATACGCTTGACATGATCGATTATAGGCTGATACTCCTGAGGATTCGATAGAAGAATGTTGTTGAGGAGTATCTAATCATGGGGATTGAGGTTTGGTAGATCAGCAAGGGTAAAATGGTAGACCGAGCCTTCGGTTCCTCGAGTCACCCTGAATTTGACATTGATAAATTTCCCTGCTGAATAGGGCTTCATCACCTTGACTGTAGTTATCTTCTTTGAGCTCCAGGTCAGGTATTGAGGTTGAGCAAACTCCAAGTAAAACTCCAGAAGATCCCTATCTACCTTTGGTTCCGGAGATGGAATAGCAACAGTCGAGTTGAAGAAGTGGAAGATGAATGCCTTTCGAGTGATTGGCATATCGAACTGTGTATCCTTGGAGTTGTCAAGGCCAAAGGACATTATTGGCTCGAGCCAGAGAACAGTTGGCTCGTCGATTGCACACCGCTGAAGCGAGTCTTTTATCCATACAGGAAACATAGACTTTTTCTTCTCTAGGAGCTCGCCTCCTTTCGTTTCTGTTCTAGCTCAGCGCGCTGCTTCTTGGTGATTTCTTCCGTTTGTTTTTCAGAAGTGTTATCCTTTGGGACAGGCTTCTTGGGAATGTCAACATAGACATCATCTTTATTGTCTGTGTCATCTTCACCAATCTTCTTCTTCTTCTTATCTTTGTTACTGACCGAAGCTTCATTACCCTTTGGTTCAGCAACTGGTTTTGAGCTAGAAGGAGGAGGTTGCTGCTTTGACTCTTTCTCTCCCCTTGTTTCGGTTGGACCCCAGTCACCGGAACACCCTCGATACAGCTGAGAACGTCCAATGCCGGTCTGAGCTTGTCTGCCAAATGCCTTCTGACAGTGATAGTGATAAGTGGATCATTAGCCTCAATAAGATGAAGGAGAATGGAGTGAACATCTGCAGCAGAACTCCAGATAACCTCCCTTTCTGACTTAAGGTCATTAATCTCCGCATTAGCAGTACAAAGCTTGTGTGTTTGCAGTTTAAGCTGGGTTGTACGTCTGTCAAGCTCGTCCATAATCCGATTTTCCATAGCTAAGTCCGCTTCCAGTTGAGTTAAGCGTTCGTTGACACTAGCATGGAGCGATGCATTGGCTTCTTCAATGGCATGGCGTGCCGCTGCAATGTTGGAGCACTCAGATTGAAGAGTCTCTACTGAAGTGTTGACAGTTTCAGCATTCTTGGCAGCAGCAACCTGTAAGGAATCTAGAAACAGTTGAACTTGTGAAACTAGTTTATCGACTTTTCCGGTCGCTTCCTTGCACTCCTTAGTAGAGGCATGAATAGCAAGAGAAGCCTGTTGACACTGGGAAGTGGAGGCTTCAATAGCCTTGGCTGCAGCAGATAAAGAGGCACTATGTTCAGCAACGACCGAAGAGAACAAGGCTTTTAATGCAGCATCTGAATAAGCTCCAGTGGAAGAGGAGGAAAGCAGTTGATCAAGCTTGTCGTTTACTGCCTTGAGATGATGCTTGGTGATAGGCTCATCATCATCATCCTCACTCTGTACGCGATAAGGACTGAAATATGTGGAATCGAATTCCAAGTCCTCACCGCCTAAAATAGGGGTTGTTTTCAGTGGATGGTGTTGGGGATAAGGGTTTTGAAGAAGGTGGAGGTTCGGTTGTGAAAGTAGGTTTGGTTGTAAAAGGAGGTTCGGTTATAGGTGGATTGGGAACAGTAAAGGTAGGTTTGTAGTAGTGGTAGAAGTTGTATCTGTGAAAATGGGAGTGGGAATAGGAATTATAGTGAAGGGTTGAGAGGTGGTTATTGGAGAGATAGAAGGGATAGAAACTGGAATGGTAACAGGTGGAGGCGAAGGAGGAAAAGAACGAACCAGAATTTCTGGAGTTGGGGAGCGAGGCGGAGTTTCCCTTCGGTCCGAAGCCTCTTCATCAGAACTTTCGCTCTCAGAATCTGAAGGTGGAGCATTCTTCTGCTTGGGAGGAACATATTCTGAATCCGAATCGCTGGAGGATTGAAGAATAAGTCTCCTAGCAGGCTTCTTCTGCTTTTTGGGTTAAGGTTGAGAAGTAGCAGCCTTATCAATTTTTCTCTTCTTGGGGGTCTGCCCCTTGGTTGGTTTTGTGACCGGTCCCTCCTTCTGCGTTTCAGGCTTCTTACCCCTCTTGGCTGGCTTGTCAGCCTCTTCAATGGAACGAAGCATTGTGGGTGTAAGTTCTCGTGGACCAACAGATGGACGCTTCCTGTACTGTTGAAGAAGGTTACTCGACGCTGAGATACGACCGAGCATGGCTTCAGGAATAGGTCCGATGAATGAAAACTTTGTTGGATCAGTGACGATGATTTTCGTCGTGTGAAAAGTGGCAATAGAGGAGAGCAAGGAATCAGCCATTATTGGGACACGATGACGATCCATTGCCCATTTGGTGATGAGAGACTAGAAATGCCCACATGAAATCTCAGAATGTCTGGATGAAGAAACCAGACTTTGAACCACCTGCTGCTAAATAATGGACCCATAATCGAGGTTAAGCCCATTGTACAACCCATACAGCACCGTCATGAAGGACTTTCTTGCACCGTCAGAACCAACGCTCCTCTCAGACAATCCCTTGAACAATATCGTGAAGAGGCCATTCCATTGAGGAGGAAGGCAGGACTTCTTGAACTTGGTGACAATTGTTAGGGTTTCGGTATACCCCATCTGATAGAACATTGTGAACAGTTGACCAGTGGTAATGGAATCAGGGTTTACCAGAGATGGATCTTGAGAAAGACCAATTAGGGCACATAATCGACTCTTGGAGATAGAGATCTTCTCATTGTGAAGTTCAAAGTGAATCCTTTCATTAGCCTTGTCGTAGAATGCAGTAGAGTAGACAAGAGACAGGAACGACATAGGAACAACTTCAACTTTCGTCAGTGCGTCGACGAGTGGAGAGTATTTGAGACACTCAACCAGATACAACATATAGGGCTCATATACGAACAGAGTAAGATCAATGATTAGGTTTTGTTGGGGTTTGATAGTGAGTAGGGGTTGATGAACTGAGGTATCATGAACAGATGAGGATTTTGCCATTGTAGTAGCTTGGAGAAGATGATGAACAGTCGTAGAGACTCACCGTGTTTCTTTGAGAGAATTTTGGAAGTGATAAAGGATGAGAGTGTACCGTTCCAATTCTTTTTATAGGTACAATAAGGAGAGAGAAAAATCCGGTTGAAATCTTGGATTATCTATGAAATAGCGCCTGAGTTGATGGGTTGGCAGTTGGCATGCCGAAGATGACGCAGGAGAGAGAAAAGACATTTCCCTTTTACACGCCCTTTCATAAAACTCACTTTTTCGAATCGCCAAACCGTTTGGATAGCTGCTAAGTCAGCGTCCACTTTATTCCAATTGTTTCTCCTTATGATGCTTGAATCTCTATGCCTTTAGCGCTTTAATGATCAATCTGAATCAGAACTAGAATTTGGAAAATTAAAATTTTCGTGCATAGGGTGTGAAAGATAAAGAAATAAAACGAGATTTTAGGGATTATATGTGATGTCGTAATCTGAAATAAAATAGTTGATTCTGGGAAAAAATTGTTTCCTTCAAAGTCAAGAGATACATTTAAAGTGCTTGCGTGGTTTCCCATTGAATAACGATCAATAACTTTTTGAGAAGTTTTGAAAGGCTTCTTTTTAAAGGTTAAAGAGGGTAGCTGTTGCTTCAATTCATAACTTCGATACTTAACATAAGACCGAAACTGAATGAAGTACTTGTGAGATCATTGTGATCTGTTAAACAAGTAGGTAAGAAAAACTTTATAGTGACTAGAGAGGAATGGAAATCGCAAAAAAAATTAAACTGGATCTTTTAGGGTTAGAGAAGCCTTGGTGAGAGGCAAGCTCATAAAGATCACACAAAAGAAAAAGTGATTTCATTGGGTAACAAGTAAGAGCTTCAATTGTTTAATTCATCGTCAATTCATTAGTGGTGTTGAACTTTGGGTTTCACTTAGTACATAGTGGCACGAAACTAAGATCATGAACACAGACTTGGTGTAACCATAAACCTCAGTGGTTAAAACTGAGAGTGTTAGGGGTTATATTGATGAAATGAATTAGAATGGAGAAAGATGATAGAGATGGTGTAAGAAGCGAATGTACCTCTGCTTTAAAGAAAAGAAGGACCAAGCAGAAAACTCAAAACTCAATATGAGCAGAGTAAGGTAGCTCAAGATTAGAGTGAATATGATAGCCTGTATTGGGAAAACATTATGGGTGTAAATCATGTTATTAAGGCTTCACTCAAAATCAGTCGAGGCTTTGGTTAACATACAACAACACGCTTCTAGGGACTCCTAACTAATAAACCTAATAACCTACCTTAGCTATGCCAACGAGAATCATACTTAAACAAAAACGCAAAAGAAAAAAAAACATAAAAAAATATTTTTGGATTTTATAAGAATTTTTATGAAAACAAGAAGAAAAAAATGTTTTTGGAATTTTATAAGTAGAAAAGAAGTAGTGAAAAATTTTACACAAGAAAACAGTTGAAATGCCTTAAAAAAATGAACGAGTTAAGAAGGACCGAACCCGAAATAGACTGAATGCTTGGTTCATTTCGGTTCATGGTTGAACTTCACCCGAAATAGACTGAATGTTCGGTTCGCTCTATTTCACTTGTTACCTTTATGAGAGCGAAGGCAATTTCGGTACAGACTCGGCTTGCATCATTCCTAGGCCTTGTAGAATCTTATTGAAGCTTGCTTCAGGTAATGCCTTTGTGAATATGTCTGCCAGTTGATCAGTCGTTCTGACGAAGTGAATTTCTACGTTACCGTCTTCGACGTGATCCTTGATGAAATGATATCTCAGTGCTATATGCTTAGTCTTGGAGTGTTGCACTGGGTTGTGACAAATCCTGATTGCGCTTTCAGAGTCACAATATAGTGGGATTTTCTTCATGTTTAACCCATATTCTCGGAGTTGACTTTGTATCCATACGACTTGAGATGTACAGGACGCTGCAGCAATATATTCGACTTCTACAGTGGATAACGAAACATAGGTCTGTTTCTTTGATTGCCAACTAACTAATTTATCATCAAGAAATTGACATCCTCCTTTGGTGCTTTTACGATCCAATCTACAGCCACCCAGATCAGCATCTGAAAATGCTTGAACGAAGAATCCTGAGTTGGCTGGATACCATAGGCCGAGAGAGGAGGTTCGCTTCAGATAGCGAAAGATGTTCTTCACAGCTTGAAGATGAGGTTCTCGTGGGTTGGCTTGAAATCGTGCACAGTAACAGACAGAGAACATGATGTCAGGTCTACTGGCAGTGAGATACATCAGAGACCCAATCATCTGTCGATAGAGTGTTGTATCAGCTGCAGGTTTCTCCAATGATGGTGTGAGTTTAGTTCCAAAAGCCATAGGTACTTTTACTTTAGAATCGCCCATCATGCCAAACTTGGTTAGTAGAGTCTTGGTATATGCTTCCTGATTAATAAAGATGCCTTCGGGTCCCTGTCTAATGTTCAATCCAAGAAAAAAGTTAATTGGACCCATTGAGCTCATCTCAAATTTAGTTTCCATCAACTTTCTGAATTCAACTGTTAAGCTAGGATTCGTGGAGCCAAAGATGATGTCATCAACATAAATTTAGACTATCATAAGGTGGTTACCTTCTCGCTTTCGAAAGAAGGTTGGGTCAACCGAACCTTGTTTGAATTTAGACTTTTTTAAGAAGCGTGTGAGAGTTTCATACCAGGCTCTGGGAGCTTGTTTGAGGCCATAGAAAGCTTTGTCAAGGATATAACAATGATCGGGATACTTCTCGTTCACAAATCCTGGTGGTTGCTTAACATATACGGTTTCTTCAAGTTCACCGTTGAGGAAAGCACATTTGACGTCCATTTGATAGACTTCAAAGTTCTTATGAGCAGCGTATGCAAGAAAAATACGAACAGATTCCAATCTTGCCACGGGAGCGAAGGTTTCTTCATAATCAATTCCTTCTTCCTAACAATATCCTTTGACCACCAGTCTTGCTTTGTTATGAATGACATTCCCTTCTTTGTCCATCTTGTTTCTAAAGACCCATTTGAGACCGACAACCGAAGCATCCTTTGGAGTAGGAATAAGTCGCCATACCTTGTTTCGTTCAAACTCATTTAACTCATCTTGCATGGCTTGAACCCAGTCTGAATGATCAAGAGCTGAGTTAACAGTGTTTGGTTCAATCTTAGAAACGAATGAATTGAACATGCAAAACTCTACTTTTGAGAAAAGTGCTGTCTGTTTCGCTTTGATTTGAGAGCGAGTTAACACTTTTTCTGAGGATTCCCCAATAATTTGAGTTTGAGGATGATCTTTGGTCCATTTGATAAGTGGAGGAAACTTTGGATCATAGATAGGATCCAATTCAGCGTGACTTCTTCCTCTAGTTCGGACAGAATGTCATCATCACCAATATTGGTATTCTCCCCCTCGACGAACGATTCCTACTCAGGACCAACATATGTATCCCCCTCATCGGCTGGAATTTCAGTAGAGCTTGATGTATTTGGCAATGAATTCTCCCCCTGGAATGAAGGACCTTGATCATGATGAGTAGAGGTACCCTCCCCCTGGACAGTAGGATGGTCACCAGAAGGTTCGGTTGCGTCTGCGCCTTCGGTGTCTTTCGATTGATCTTCAACCATCTTTTTAGAAGCATCGTCTATAACTTGTTTCAGATTATCAACTTTGTTGTCTTTTGCAGTGGATTCAGAGTCAATCGCTTTTTGAGGCTCATCAAACAAGAGCATGAATTGGTCGAAAAGATTTAAGATGGAGATAGTAACCTAACCATTCTTTGGAAATATGTCTTGTGATGCATCTTCTGTTGCTTTTAACTTCTTAACATAACTATCGTCAAAAGTGACATAGTATGTTTCTTCAATTTTCTTCGAGTGTTTATTGAGAACTCTATACGCCTTGGAGTTCAGGGAGTATCCTAAGAAAATTCCTTCATCTTCCTTGACATCGAACTTATTTCGATTCTCTTTGGAGTTGAAAATGAAACATCTGGAACCGAACACATTAAAGAATTTCACGTTTGGTTTTCGATTGTTTAGGATCTCGTAAGGAGTAATTGAGAACCGTTTATTCAAGTATGATCGATTCTGAGTATAACATGCAGCCGCTATTGCATCAGCCCAGAAATACAAAGGCAGGGACGCGAAGCATAACATGGTACGAGCAGCTTTACATAGTGACCGATTTCTCCTTTCAACAATGCCATTTTGCTGTGGAGTATAGGGAGTTGAGAAATTGTGAGTCGTCCCCTTTTCAGCAAGAAATTCTTCAAAGTCTTTGTTCTTGAATTCCAGGCCATTATCGCTCCTTATATTATGAACTACCTTTCTTAGTTGCGTCTCGATCTGTTTAATGAAGAGCTTGAGCTTTGGAGTAGCTTCAGACTTTTGCTTGAGAAAGAAAATCCATGTAAACCTCGAGAAGTCGTCCACAATAACCAGAATGTATTTGTTTCCTCCAATGCTTTCAATGGATGAAGGACCACATAGATCAATGTGCAGTAATTCCAGTGGTTCTATCACCTTCGTATTGATAATAGAAGGATGACTCTGCCGACTCTGCTTTCCCATTTCACATGCTGCACATAGATGTTCTTTATCGAATTTTAGAACTGGTAGATCTCGAACGTGATCACCTAAGACCAACTTGTTGATATCCTTGAAGTTCAGATGAGAGAGTCTTCTATGCCATAACCAGCTTTCATCGGAGTGAGCCTTTGTGAATAAGCAGATTGCTGGTTTACCTCTTATAGGATTGAGATTCAAAGGATACATTTCCCCTTTTCGTTTTGATTTAAACAGAATGTTGTTTGAGCTCTTTTCGACAATTTATGAGCCTTCATCGTCGAATGACACTTTTAATCCGGTACCGACCACTAGCTATGATACGCTGATGAGGTTGTGTTGGAGCCCTTCAACATATGCAACCTTCCTTATGGAGAATTCGCCATTAGTGATCATTCCGTAGCCTTTAATAGTTCCAAAAGAGTTGTTGCCATACTTTACAATACCACCATCTTTGAGAGAACGAAACTCTCTTAGTTCCTCCTTCCTTCCTGTCATGTGACGCGAGCAGCCACTATCGATGTACCATTCTTCATCAAACTGCTCGTCACGAATAACCTGCAAAATATTAAGCAGATTTAGGAACCCAAAGTTTCTTGGGTCCTTGTGAGCCTTTTACAGGACAGGGGATAGTAAGAGAAATATCAACCATATATGTACGTTTAATCAAAGTTGTTTCATCGTTTCTTTTAATGGTGAAAACTTTAATTTTTGTTGATTTAGGAGGACTGAGGTTTTTGGCTGAGGAACTGAAATTTAGAGAATTAGATTTAGAAGAGACATTAGATCCATGGTTTTGTTGATCAGACTTGCAGGCATGAGGACCGAAATAGCTATTTCGTTTGCCATGGGATGAGGGACCGAAACTCTCCTTTCGGTTGTTGTAGGATGAGGGACCGAAACCACTCTTTCGGCTGTTGATGGATGATGGACCGTAACTACCCTTTTGGTTGTATTCAGTCGAGGGACCGAAACTACCCTTTCGGTTCCTATCTGTTGAAGGAACAAAACCTTCCTTTCGGTTGGTATCGTAACTGTTCTTCTGGTTCCTTGAGTTTTCTTCTAATTTAGACTTCCTTTCAATCCTTACAAAATCAGGATTCTGAGAGTTCCAAAATCGCTTTCTTTCGGAGAGATTCTTCTTATATCTCATATTTCGTTGATGCTTTCGATCAGCAACCTATTTTGGATTTCTGTGAATGTTATCCTTTCTTTTAGAAGCATGAGCACAACATTCACTCTTTGTTGAAGAAGTATCACTCGTGGTTTGCATCAGTTCGTCCAAAGAGGGTTTAGTTCCACTTGTGCTCGGCACATCGTACTTTGTAGGATCATTTAGTGGTTCATGTATGTATCTACCTTTCACTCGCCATGAGGTTTTCTGAGAAAGACCCTTTGTCTCGTCTACGTTGTCTATTGGGGCCGATCAAAAGAAATCATCCCATCCACCAGCATTGTCTTCTTCTACCATAGCAGTTAACTCTGCAGTATGTTGTGGAGTGACTCCCAGCACAGTGTAGACTTGATTTGGGGTAGTCTGAACCTTTTGGTACACAATAGCTTTAGCTTTGAGAACTTTGGACTTGTCGGTAGAGGAACGAGCAAACTCAACAGAGTTTTCAGAAATTAGGTTCTTATGGGACATGGGTTCCTTTTTTGCTAATTCAGAACAGTCTACCAAATCTTCTACAGAAATTTCACTCATATCATCATCCTCATTAAGTTCAGATGTATTTTCAGCATCAATTTTGTTTTCTGAACTTAAATTGGCATTCAAGGAGTCAAATTTTTATATAGTTTCGGCTCTCAGTTTCAATCTATCATTTTCATCTAACAGATTTTTGAGCATATCCTTGTGGTCCTTGGACTTTATGTAGGATTCAATTTTGTCCAGACCTATTTTATATGCCGGAGACACTTCATCAGAAGATACGACACTTTCACAGTTGTATGCTTCGGCATCGATTTCATCCTCCTTTAATTCAAAGAAAGGTAAAATCATACGATGTATTTTCTTCCCTATTTCACAATCAAGATGCAACTGAGTGATGTTAAAATAGAGTCTCTTAGCAATCAAACAAAAAACATTTCTCTGTTTAAGAAGTTTAAGATTCTCTCTCTGGAAATAAATAGAATCATCTTTACATCTAATTAACTCCTTTTCCTTCCACTCGATCCACATTCTTCGTTCCTCACTCTTTGAAGAAATCCTGCTGATTTGATCAGTTAGGTTAGACTTTGTGACACGGGTTTGGGTGAGACTACTACTTATGCTTGAGAATTTTGACTTTAAATTATTTAATTCTTTTTCATAATTATCAGCAGGTATTTTTAGAGAAACAAGAATATTTTGTACCTTTTTGATCAACTCATCACATTCGTTGATCTGAGTACTAACAGGCTTGGCACCAAAACATCTGTCCTCTCGCTCTCTTTCTTCTTCAACTCCCCCATCAGTTGTGTATCCTCTCATTTGGGACACACCCTCGGTCACCGCAAAGCATCTCCCTGTTGCCTGTTCTACTTTTGCCATTATAGATTTTCCGTGAGTAGGCTTCCTAACTTCATCATCCTCAGAATCTGTGGACCAGACCTCCACACCACCAAACTCATCACTGTTATTTGAACCCTGCACAATTAAAGAATTCATGGTAGAGTTATTAACAGTAGACTTTCTTTTCTTTATTTCCTCCAATCTTCTCAGGAGGCTCACTTCCTCATCTTCTTCGTTTGTCTTTTCTTCTTTCTTTCTTAGCATGCAGTCTTTAGCAAAATGATTTTTGCCTCCACAGTAATGACAGTCGAATCCTGAGTCTCCTCCAACTTTAGCTTCCTTCTTTGACTCTTCGAACTTTGACCCCATCTTCGGTTCCTCCTTGATCCTTTCGGCGCTATAACTTCCCTGCCAGTTTTAGTTCTTGTTGGCTGGGAATTTCTTCTTAATGAATTTTCTGGGATTTGATACCATCTTGGCGTATTCTTCGCCGGTTAGATCAAAATCTGCAAGATCTAATTCCTCTTCTTCTTCAACCGAACACTTTCCTTTGGAGACAAGAGCCAAAGAACCCAGACCCGAAACCACATTCGTTTCCTTTGATAAGGCATTCTCATGGGATTTTAAAATACCCACAAGTTTTGCCAGAGAGTAAGACTTAAACTGTTCATGAGCTTTGATAGTTGACACAACCGCCATCCATTCAGGTCTGAGGCCGTTCATGAAGGTGACCTTTTGTTCTATTACCTTTCTTTTAATTCCATGCTTTATCATATTACTCAAAAGATGATTGAAACGATCGAAAGTTTGGACAAGTTTTTCTTCAGGGTTTTGCTTAAAGTCACCAAACTCAGATAACAAGAGAGTTTGGATAGAGTGTTCCAGATCTTCATATGTGGAATATAATTCCTTCAATCTATCCCAGATCTCCTTAGCTGTAGTACAAGAACTCACTAAACGAAATGTATCAGATTGCAGCGCAAACCTTATCATCCGTAGAGCTTTGATGTTGCACTGAAACTTCTCTTTTTCATCCTGAGGAATGTCTTTGACGTCATTGACAAGCTGATTGTATTCTTTCTGTGTTTTAACAATCTTTGATGTGCTTGAGTGAGCGAATGGGCCTGAAGTGATTGCTTCCCAGATTAGATACCCATTATCCTCCGATCCAATCACGTAGTCTTCAAAGTGATGTGTCCACACTTCATAGTCTTGCGTATACAAGATCGGTATTCTTGTTGTAGACCCTATGCTGTTGGAGATATTGATCAGATTGGTTTGTGAATCGTCCATAGACATTGTGAATACTTGTGATCGATAACTTGTAAAAGATCAGACTTGTAATTTTTCGTTAGGGTTAGATTAACAATTAATGAGATACGCCAATAAAGAGTGACGGCTCAATAAATATCAATCAATGCGGAATTAAAACCCTAAGAACTTCTTCGACAGAAGAGGTGTGTATGGATTACACAGTCTCCTGCTCTGATACCAATTGATGAGATCAAAACTCTTAGATCGATTAGATCTTTCACAAGAACGATAAAAGTAATAAAATAGTTTATGATTAATACGAGTATGAACACAGAACAAAATTAAACTTATGCTTATGATTCAAAACTGAGTCACGCCTCAGCAGAGCTCGATGAAGAACTTCCATTGTAGAGGCGAGCTAGGGTTTACAAACAATGTGAAACAGAAACAATGAAAGCGATGACATCTAAGTCTGCATGCATGCAGCTTATATACTAAACCCTAATACAAAATTATGCACGGCTGGACAGGCCCAATACCGGCATTCAAACTAGGCTATGGACCGAGCCCATGACGCAACTCAATAGACTCAACATAAACCCATGTGGTGACCAATGGATACTCCATGGAGGTTAAAAAACCCATGGATCATGAGGAATATGGAAAGTCATGAGTTACATGGGGTAAAACTAATGTACACACTATATAAGAAGCCTCATAGCTCATGAAATTGGCGCTAAGGAGTGACTAGTGATAGACACGTGAGGGCTAGCCGATTTTGAGTATAGGAAATCTTATCTCAAGTTATTCCAATTGTTGGTGGTGTTGTGTGAACCATTTGAGGTGCAACACTTGGGGCACTAAGCTCTTTAAGGTCCAAGGAATCAAGCTAGAACAAAAGGTATGTCATTCAACTATATTTTGTATTGTATATACTCCATAATATGCTAGTTAGGATGATACCTTGGAAAATTGATATTTGCATGTATAATAGAGAAAACATAGATCCAAGGTATATAGGGTTGCATGTACACCATAGGAGTGTTAGAATGCTCAAAACCCAACAGTGGTATCAGAGCCTAGGCTTGTTTTCAATTATACTTGATGCTACTTGCTTGAAAAGGCCTTAAAAATCGATTTTCTGCTGTTCTGTACAGTGGACTCGCCGAGTCCACTGGGGGACTCATTGAGTCCATGTACAAAGTCATCCAACTCGCCGATTTGGTTCATACACTCGACGAGTTGGTGCCCCAGAATGCAGTTTTGTCGAGTTTTTTGGCTGGAATTGGATTAAGATCATTACCCTAAACTGTTTTTAAACGTTTAAACCTATTTTTGATGTGGTAATGATCATGCTTATCCAATTTAAAAGATGTGGTAACGATCATGCTTATCCAATTGTCAAAGTTTCATGTTTTGTATTAGTTTATATGGTTAGGCTAATTACATGAAATTTGCTTGATATGAATTGTCTTATGCTTATGAGTTTAATTTAGATCATAGACAAATTGATTGTTTTTGTATGTTACAATTTTGATCTAAATGTTTTTTGATGAATTCCATAACGTGTCCTCAAGTGATGGAAAATGAAAAGTTTTTCTTTAAAAGAGTCATTAAACTCATATGTTATAGAAAATGAAGAGTCATTTTCATAAATGGTTTTATGAATTCCATAACTTGTCCTCAAGTTGTGGATTTTCAAGAGTCTTTTCATTTAAAACCTATATTAAACTCATAAGTTATGGAATCCAAAAGTTTTTGAATAGTTCAAAACATGCCCTCAAGTTTTGGAATTTGTAAAGTCACTTTAGATTACTTTAATTCCAAACCCTAGAATTTTAAAGTTTAAAATTCTACCCTTATACTAATATAATATTATAGATTTAATATATATATATATATATATATATATATATATATATATATATATATATATATATAAATATAAGAACAAAGTCAGTGTTACTGTTAGTAGGCCTCATTTACGAAGCCGGTCTATAAGGGGGGTATAAGGTTACTGCCTATAAAATGGAAGTTTAATGGGTGTCCACTCTCACCCACCACTTCCTTGACTGGTGGAGGGTCGTTAGCCGAACGGGTAGGATAGGACTCTAATTCTCCCTTCATTAAAAGTATAATGATAAATATAAAGTAACTAAACACTTATAAATTCCCAAATCTTAGTTACTTAGGAAAATATGAATATGATGCTAACCAATGAAATTGCACTTTGCACCTTGTTAAGTCGATTAGTGGAGCGTGTGTGGTTAACCGACACACTAATCTGGACTAACAGTGTGTGGCAAAGGGTAGCTTAATGTTAATCATAGATAAATGGAGCATGTGTGGTTAACCGGCACATTGATTAGGTGGTTTTAACATTGGGTGTACCAAGCTAATTTGCATGGTTATTCACACCTTGTTTGTGATCCTTGGCATCCCAGTCACAAACTTGAAGGGCACAATCGAGATTTAAACATGCCATTGAATTGTTCAATAAATCTCAAAGTATCTAGGAGTTTCAATTCACTTAAAACCTAAAATTCATTTTCGTTTTTCATGGTGGAAATTGGTAAATCGTGATTTACCTACCTTCAAATATTTTGCAGTTTGGATTATGACATCCCTCTTCCAAATTGTAAAATATTGTGTTGGGTCCTAGCCTTAATATTTCATTTGGGTGTTATATTAAGGACTTAAATCAACTAAACTTGAATTTATCCCATTGTAGATGTCTAGTTTAGACAACTAGGGTCTTCCACAATCTTTAAGAACAAGCTTTCCTCATAAAAATGATATTCCACAAGACAATCAAGGTGAAAGATTAATCCCTTCTTTGTGTTGTAGTGGAAATTCACTTCCTCCACCTCCTCAAAATAATTCTCCCTAACCCACAAGTTCTAGTTCACTCAAAGCCTTATTGGCAGGAAAGAAAGTTTGTATGTGCTCACATCTTGGAGATGAAAATACATATTGAAAAGCTGGGAGAGTTGGGTGTCGTGTTCCCAAGGAAGTTTGTTGTTGACTGGGTTCTTCAATCACTTTTCGTGTCATATAGCGGGTTCTTTGAGGACTACTATGTGACAGACCACGACATGAACCTTATTGATCTTACCTATTTGCTTGTTGTTGCTGAATCAGAAATGTTTTGGCGCACTGGTAAAGCAAAGTTAATTGGAAGATCTAATCCCCAAACTTCCATGGACATTGACAATGGCAACATTGGAAGTCTAGAAAAGCTTTGTCTTGCCAAATGGAAAGGGATCGGTCATAGTCAACCCGGTTGACCAAATGGTAAAGAGAATGGCTAAGTCTGAAATTGTCCCATGTGTCAAAGAGTCTATATGTTTCTGTTGCCAAGAGAAGAGGCACTAGTTGCGAAGCTGCCATATTAACCTGAAAGACCACAAGGGTGGTAAAGTCAAAGCTTGACTCTACTTCAGGTAAGTCTATTGTCTAACTCTATTAAGCTCCTATTTGGAGATTCTTAATACGTGATGTGACTAGGTCGCATCTTGATGTTTTGTAGAATCGAAGAATAGAGAAGAAGCTTAAGAGTAAGAGCATGTTGAGTCTGACCGCGAAGAAATGGATTTCGATCGCATGATTCGATGATCAGATTTTTGAGATGATGCTTAAGAGTTATGACATATTGCTTAGGAATAGATAACAACATTTTTTTCACTTGTATTTGCATTGTAAGGATAAGTTTTTCACAACTTTTACAAATAAAGAAAATTTTTGAAATTTACCTTATTTTTAAAATTTCCTTACAATGGCATTTGTGAAAAATTGTTGCTTGTATACTTCCATTGATAACAACATTGGAAAATGAATTTGATTCTTTTGTTTGTGGTAGTGTCAAAATTTACCAAATAAGGAAAGATTCTCATCAGCCAACTTTCAATTGGACAGAAACATGGAATCATGCAAGTTGTATTCTATGATGAATGAGAATTTTCATCTTTGGTAAATTAAAACTAATTCTTTGTTCACATGTGTATGTGAATCAAGTGAAGGACTAGGGGATCGAGTAAACTGGGTGTGCGCTGGTCAAGATCCACCACAAATATAAATAAGACTATTCATCATGATTTACTAAAGTTTAGTAAATACGGTTATGCTTACAAGTTTAAGTATAATTCTGAAACATTGGAAAAGGTTCAATGTATGGTAGAATGAATGTGAAGAATCAAATTAGGCAGAAAGATAAAAGTTTCTCCAATTTGAAAAGATGGGAGAGTACTTTAGTATCATGTTTTATGGCCATCTTAATGATTGTGGAAAACCATGCCACAATTGATCCTCTAAGGATATATTAGTGCATTTGTAGGGCTAAGAAGAGGAATCATGAATTGTTGAAATGGTTAAATCAAGAAGATGAGTCATATTTCGTTCCCAAAACAAGTCTTAGAGTCATACTCCAAGATTGTGCCTTGAGTGACTTTAAATTAAGAAAGGTTTAAAACACTTATCAAATGTAGAGTAAAAGTTTTCTACTCTTGTATAGTTGAAATTGGTAAGTTGTGATGTTTTGGATAAAACAAAGACCAACTAAGGCCAATTGTGTGAAGTGTTTTTCTTGATAAGAATCCGCACTAACTCTTGAATATTTGATTTGTCAATGAATGGTTCACGACAAGAGAATCTTATATGTCAAGAGGTCAGTGGGAGTCTTAAAGATCTTGAAATGATCAAGAACTAATCAAGAGTAAACCTATTGTTAAACACTAGCACACGACTTGAGGTTTGTAACCTATCGTGTTGACATATTCTTGTTTTTGTGCCCATTCCAATTAAAGTTGACAATGCATATGATTTCTATGAGTTCTCAGTTGTTTGGATAACAACATGGAAGCAATGGCAGACCCTTGTGCTGCTAGGTGGCAAGAAATTAAGAATGAACAAGTTCAGTCCATACGACTTTGGATTTGTCACTAACCTTATCTTGTGATTTTGGTTATGACAAATTCACATGGATAGGAACATATACATCATAAAATCTAAGTGTCATAAGGTTTCTCTCCGATTCATGAAAATGATTATGAAACGCTTTCACTAAGTAGATTTTAAGGAGACAGAATTGTGATATTTTCATTCTCAAATTTGATTATGATTACGACATCCTTTTTCATAATTCGAATTGTGAGAAATGGAAAAGGGTCTAAACATTTGAGACTTATTGTTGTAAGTTCTTAAATTGTTTAGACACACATGTGAGCTATCTAAGGAAATGTGTATGAGTTTAAGAAGCTTAGATAAAATCTTATCGAAGCGTCTTGTATTAGAAATCTGAACTTTGGTAGTGAAAGTCAATAAGTATTGATTTCTAGAAGTCCAATTGACTTCTGAGTACATGTCAAAGCTAGTGGGAGCATAAGTATTATGTTGGTAAGTTGAAAATTATTATGCTAGTGGGAGCATAATTATTATGGTAAGTGCTGCAAGTTAGCAATGTTAATTATAGAGAACAAAAGATTTAATTCGCAAAGTTGTAGGGTTTGAAAATGTTGTTTTTCTATAATTAAGGGAGAGGAATTTATACTTCATTTCAAATCTAAAAGCTTAGATTGAGATTTTAACCAATTTTAGTCAAATATATATAAATGTTATGTTGGAATGGTTCAACATAAGGAAATTCTATATATGGAAATGTAAATTGCGTTCTCAAAATTTGACAAATAAAAAATTTATAGCAAAAGACTGATTAAGTATCGTGTCTTTATGTTAGACATTATGAATCGTATCCCATATGCTTCAAGTATAGGATCGATTGCATATGCTATAATATTCTCGTGTTCTAAATTGTCCAAATTCCTAGGGCATTAAGAGGGAAAAAGGAATAGAACCAGATATGACTAAAGTGGTTAAACAACTGTGAAGGACAATCTAAGGTTTGCCAAAGATTGGTCGCTTAAAGGACAGTTGGAAGTATAGTAATGGATGAACCTATTGAGATTATTATGAATAGACTGGAGTTATTAATAATGAGTTGTCGTATGGAAAATATGGAATGTTTCATATTAGGAGTTGAAGAATAGTTGAGAAAGTTAGAAACTTTTATGCAAGAAGGATGTTTAAAGGAATGTACTTCGAATTTGAGACTTCATTTCCATGTAATTGTCTTGTAACAATCTCCAAAGGAATAATTTTGTAATATCATTGGTCAAGTCTCTATGACTTTTGGCACCTGGACTTTACAAAAGAATCCTTGAATGATAATTTAGAATCTAACACAGTCTGGCAGTGACAAGACTTTGGAATTCTTACACTTGCAATAAGGATTTGGAATTTTTAAATGAGCGTCATTGAAATGTTTTTCAATTGATCTATTTCACAAATTAAGGACCATAGACAAACATAGTGTGCATGCGTGGTGCATGGCATAACTATTGTTTAGACAAAAATAATGTGCATGCTTGGAGCATGGCATGACTAGTGTTTTAATTCAAGTATTAAGTTGATTATTCAAAACATTATACAATGAATAATGAGTAACCAATATGACTCAAAAGTTTTTAGGGCCATATAGGATTAATATTATTCTTGTGTTTCACTTTGCAAGTTTTAACTTCCCTAATAACTAGGTTATTCAAACCATCCACAGTCGATCATACTTTGGAAGTAGGTATTGAGGAAAGACTGTCATGAATGGGTCTATAGTTTTTCTAGGACAATATGGCTGCAGTGTTCATGAGTACTCCTGGAATAAGATTCAAGTATTGGATTCAACCCACACTCATTTGAATCACTTCATGGATTTTATCACGTGTGATCATAAGACAATAATATCTTATATTCTTGAAACGGAGATATGTGAGTTGTAGTTGCGAGTCGGTTACTCATTGACATATGTAAGCCCACCAGTAACTTGAATGTTATAAAACATATTGTTGTGTGTAATTTGATGAGTAAGTACAAGCGAGCATTTGGGTCGAAGTTTATCTGTTTCTTTTACCCTATGTAGATAAAAGCGATATTTGTGGACCCCTCGATGATTTAGTGATGACACTCCTAAGTGCTTGGCCAAGCCTTGACTGATTTGTGTAACAACGTAAATTTTCAAAACAATTTTTCATTTTTAAATCATACTTTCATTCATAAAATATCATAATAATCCAATGTATCACATGTTATCACCATAAACAAATCCCAAGATCTCAACTACATAAATCCTCTCAGTGTGTATGGATCATGTCGGTGCCTTCCCATAGTCCTCGCTAGTACCTAAAACACATAACACAATAACTGTAAGCATAAATGCTTAGTGAGTTCCCCAAAATACCACATACAACACATACGCCTTTCCAGGCCATAACTCTGTGGGACCTTCCGGTCCAAGTGTCTCAGGGGACTTCCGTCCCAAATCCCGGTAGACCTTCCGGTCCTACTCGTATCGACCTTACAGTTCGTAACCTCCTGACCTTCCGGTTCATGTCCTCTTGACCTTCCGGTGCATATCATCTTGACCTTCCGGTCCTTTTCATACATAGCATACATAACACATACATATCACATATCAGCATATATAGCACATATAAAACCTTCCGGTCACACATAGGTACCCTTCCAGGTACAGTATAGTGAGAAGACTCACCCCGACTATCTCGGATAATCTCGCACACGTATCAACTGATCTAGCCTTCGCCTAAACACATACACAATTATCTCAAATCAATAACGGCTCTCCAGACTAGACTAGTCTCTTCTATGACCTCTAAGAAGGCTAAAAGACCATTTTACCCTTTAAATGGTCTATAAGTCCGATCGTTGACCAAACCCTAAAAGTCAACAAAAGTTAACGGTCAAACTTTGACCCGACTCATCGAGTGCACATGGGCGACTCAGCAAGTCCAAGCGGGTCCTCTGAGTCCTTCTAGCCTCTCTTGGCTTGTCGAGTCATCCTTCCACTCGACGGGTTCCTCCTTTCACGAATCGCGGGGCAACCCCAACTCGACTCGTCGAGTTCCCTTATGAACTTGGCGAGTTGACTCCATGATCACACTCAAATGACCTTCTGATGTCAGATCTGTTTCTCTAATCCATAGATCTGACCTTCCCAAGCATAATATCACGTAAAGGTCGAATCTTGGTACACATGCAACACCCCTAAAGCTTCTTTTGGGGAAATAACTACTAAAAGGCCAACCTAAGTTAATTTCCTCCATGAAACCACATAAATTAGGTTGGCTAAGGCTCTCTGGACCTCAAAAGGTCCGGATCCAGAGTCTATCACGCAATGGGACGACATAAGCATCAAATCTAGACAATAAAGGGTATAGAAAACCCAAAAATTCAAGGATCTCATATTAAACAGAAAAAGGGATCGATTTCTACGTCAAAGTTGCAGATTCAAGCTGGAAACCCACAAAATAGCAATCCCCTCGACCTCCTATTGCTGGAAACACTTTCTCCTTGGCTAAACCACACCAAAAATGATCAAAATAGCTCAATCTCTATCACAACTCGCTCAAGCCCTCTAGGGTTTCTCTCTAAGGTCTGGTAGCCACAAATGGAGGCCATAAATGCCTTTAAATAGGGCACATACCCTGAGAACTAGGGTTTCACTCCACAGCACGGACTCGTCGAGTCCACCCTCGCCGACTCGTCGAGTCTGCTCATTAATCTAGTCAGCAATCGCGGTCCTACTCGACGAGTCCACAACTCAACTCGTCGAGTACCTCTCTTTTACTCAAAAATAAATAATCAAACATAATACCTGAAAATCCGGGTGTTACAATTCTCCCCCACTAGAATCAGACTTCGCCCCCGAAGTCTTGATTCGTAAACAACTCTGGATGCTGCTCCCGTATCTCCAAATTCGGCTCCTAAGTTAGCTCGGACCCTCTTCGATGTTGCCACTGGACCTAAACTAGGGACACCTCCTTGTTGCTCAGAAGCTTGATCTTCCGATCCCGAATTGCGATTGGCCTCTCAACATAATTCAGGCTCGCATCCACCTGAATCTCCTCCAGCGGCACTACCGCCGACTCGTCGGCTATACACTTCCTCAACTGAGACACGTGGAAGGTATCATGAATCTGGCTCAACTCCACATGTATCTCTAACCGATGTGCTACCCTACCCACCCTCACGGTCACCCTGAACGACCCAATATACCGGGGCCCCAACTTGCCCCTCTTCCTGCAATACTTGGGGCACTAAGCTCTTTAAGGTCCAAGGAATCAAGCTACAACAAAAGGTATGTCATTCAACTATATTTTGTATTGTATATACTATACCTTGGAAAATTGATATTTGCATGTATATTAGAGAAAACATAGATCCAAGGTATATAGGGTTGCATGTACACCATAGGAGTCATAGAATGCTCAAAACCCAATAAGTTGTACAATACAACATTTTAAAACACCAATTGTTGTGTATGAATCAACTCCCCAATATGAAATGCGCAGACTTAGCTATTTGAATGGGATGCTCCTAATAAGGTATGTCCTAATTTTTCCTTAAATCAAGTTTCATCTCCAAAAATGCTTCTAAATAAGCATTTTAAATGTGTGCTTTTGTTCAATACAGGCGTAAAAAGTGATTGTTTAAAATGATGCTTATAGATTCTTTAAAATGCTTATTTAGAAGCATTTTTGGATATGAAAGTCTTTACAGTCCTTCAAAGTTACAAAAAAAGGAAAAATGTATATAAATGACTTATGAAAGAAAGTGATATTTTTAGTTACTTTGAAGTATTTTTGGGTGTTAGCTGATGGTTCGTTACTTGTGTGACATCCATCTCTTATATCAGGTAGTAAAAAAATCTATCAAAGTTTAGCATTTTTGGGATATTTCATGTATCATGTAAATAAAAATATATATTAAAGCTTAGCACTTATGAAAGAAAGTGATATTTTTAGTTATTCACCATTATGGCAAATAATGTGTCATTTTAGTTATTAAACTATTTAATTGTTTCCATGTATAGGACTCACTTTGTGGTGAATAAATTGGTGCAACTGTTGAAGCATGGCCAATTGGACTTGTTGGGCTTGTATGAACTAAATTTTATAATATTTCCCTTGATTTATAGGTTTATTCTTTTCACTCCACTTTTTAAATAAATATGGAGAATTAGAGTAATTTAAAATTTTGAAATCAGTGTAGTCCTCTATTTTATTATTGACTCTCCTTTTTCCAAGAATTATCCTGCAACTTCACCGTCTACCTCAAGAATTTGTAACAGGCCCAATTTTAAAATGAACAATTGATGGGATTTCGTAATGGCTCAAATCTTTTATGTATTTGTTAATGATCGAGTATATGAAACAAAATCAGAGTTTAGAATGAATTATGAACAAACGATGTAAATATGAGTTGTATGACTCGATTATGCTTTAACAAGATACAGAGAAAAATAGAGAGTACAAGTTGAAGACTCCAAGAACTACTCTAACTCAAGTACCCATCCCATATTTATAGGGATAACTAAATCATACAAAAAATATAAGGGACTAAAATATTACAGCTTCGACGCTAACACTGCCCTTATACAAAAAAAAACATACAAACTAGCTTTTGAAACTAAGACTGACCTAGACAGACTTCAACACCTCACAACTACATTCGAACTCAACATTTTATCATTTTATAATTTTTTTTATATCTTACAAGACTAACTCTGATTTGTTGTATGCCTACAAACATTATCAAATGGATTTGCTTTTATCAGTGTTAGTTAATTGTGAGTTGGTTTCTTAATTGGTAGGTAATATCTAATTTGGATTCTTTATTGCATCATGTTGAATTATTGATAATTAATTTACTTTCTGCACCTTGCACCACCCAAAATGTGTATTATCACAACCTTCAGATTGCTCAATCTAGACTTAGGCCCTATTTTTTATGATTTTTCCCTTTATGTTGATGTGATAGTCTTTTTATGGGCTTGTTGAAATATGAGCATTTTTATCCTAGCCTTCATATAGGATGTACATTCTTCAGTTGTGGTTGCTATTTATTCCATTTAAGTGTAGACTTATGACTTTTAATTTATATTTTTGTAGCTTGAGTTGACTGCTACTTGGATATTCACATAAGCAAGGTGAACACCTGTTACCAAGCCATTTGTTGTGGGGTTTAGAATCCAAGTCTTATTCAAGAATTCTTATTCTGATTTTGTGTTGTAAGAGTACCTGATGCAAAAAAGTATAATGAGGTTGATGGAAATGCTCGTTGAAGGTGAAGTTGAATGCAAGAAATGACAAAGAATAACCATATTTTCATATTAGAGCATTGTTTTCATTTTTTTATTGTGAAATTGTAGTTTGGGAATTCTACTCATTGTAGCATTGTATTTTTAGTTCTTGTGGCTGCCTGATTAGATCATTGTACTTTTGATTGTAAAGTTTAATGTTGCCACATTTTTGGTACAATCCTTTTGATTCTTTGCCCATGAAAATTCCCCAATAATAGTCTTGCTTCTTTGTTTAATGTCCTCCATAAATTGATTATTCCAATAAAAGTATAGCATATAACAAATATTTTGCGATTACAAGATTAAAAATATGGATTGATCTGTTTTAATAAATCCATATAAAGTTAGAATTTATATAATTGCAAGTAAATATTTGATTTCTAAATTTTAGAATTGCTGAGCATAAGAACGTCTCAACCTTTATATGTAAATAAAATCATTTTTTTTTATTATATGTTCCTTCCACTTTAATTCAAGTTAATTGATATTTCACGAGTTCACTTAAATAATACTTCTAAATAAAGTCAAAAGAAATTTAAACAACGATTTCGTCTATGAAAAGACTAATTAGTTGTCGTTGCTTAGTATCTCATCTTCTACGGTATAATTTTTTAATGTTATTGATACATCTATCTATAAAAAATATTATATGAAAGGGAAAAAGTACAACTATATGTAAAAAGCCGGTCAATAGTTTGTTTCTAAATATATTATTTGTACACCAATGTCTAGAACTATTAACACCATAATGAATTATTGACTTGATTTGCGAAATAGACATAATTCAGTTTAGTAGGATTCCTTCAAATTCCATACTTGATGGATTTCTGAATTCCTAGGGGTGTACCGAAGGAATTAAATTTTGTTTTCTTTTTTCTAAAAGACCAAAAATACCCTTTTCATATATAGAAACAAGACTTTAGGCCATTTTTTATGAGCATTTTGGTTTCCGTAGATATCATCATGTAAGGTTTATGATGGTGTCCCACCACCCTTTCCATTGTTGATCAAAGTCTAGAATTCTATAGTTAAGTTAAAAATAATTTCTTCTATTATCTCCATTAGGGCACAACTATCATTTCACATATAACTCCTTCCGAATTTCCAAACAAAAACCCGGGGAAGGCACCCCCAAAATTTAGCCATGGTACAAGGTACAACTGTTGGATTAATGTCTAAGTCCATAACCATATTTGGTATGTACTTGACCCGACCCGTCATGGTCCATTTGGGTTGCACTTCACCGGCACAATTTATATGAATAATCTTTTGAGAATAGTATATTAATATATTATAAGTTCTAATATATTAATATGGAATCATATTATTTAATTAGTATTGACCAAGAATTAATTTAGAATTAATTAAGTGATCAAAATGAATTACATCTGGACTCTTAGATATATGTGTGTGATGGGCCAAGGTCATTTAGGTTGGGCTAAGCTTTCATGGATAGTCCATGGAGTGTTTAACCCATGGATCATATGAAATGAAAGGTCATGGGTTTAACCCTGGTCTCCACACTATATAAAGATGTCCTTGGTTGGTGAAATTAGCACTAGTGTGGGTACACTAAGAGGGCTAGCCTATTTCACTAGAGAGAACCAAAGTATCCATATTCTCTAAAGACTTCCAAGGTGTTTTGGTGATTTGTGATTCCACTTGAGGCTTCCACACTATTGGGGCTAAGCTCTTAAAGCTTGAACACATCAAGCTACATCAAAAGGTATGTCATCTAACTAGAACTTTGTAGTATAGGTGCTTCATAATATGCTAGTTAGGAATATTTAATATTTGCGTGTATAATAGAGAAAACATAGATATAAGGTTTATAGGGTTGCATGTATACCATAGAAGTGTTAGAATGCTCAAAACCCAACAGTGGTATCAGAGCCAAGTTTGTTTTCTTGTTATACATGCTTAAACTGCTTAAAAATCGAATTTTGGTGCTGTCTGCATAGCAGACACGCCGAGGTCACTGATGGACTCGCCGAGTCCAAGGCAAAAAGCATCCAACTCGTCGAGTTTGTTCATGCACTCGACGAGTTGAACCCCCAGACAACATATATTCGACTGTTTTGGCTGGAATTGGACTAGGAACATTACCCTAAGCTGTTTTTGGACTTATAAGCTTATTTTTGATGTGCTAATGTTCATACTAATCCAATTTCAAAGATAATTGTCAATAGATTCATGTTTTGTATTAGTTTAAGTGTTATGCTAATTACATGAAAAAGTTTTATTCCAATTATCTTGTTCATATGAAGTTCTTAGATTAATAGAAAATGTTGATTGGTTATGTGTTTTTGATCCAGTTTAATCTAAGAAGTGATTCTAAAATGTGTTTGTGTAACTTGTCTTCAAGTTACATGAAAATTCACATTAAAGTTTCTTAAAACTCATAAAAGTTGGCAATGGTTATAAAATGAAGAGTCTTGTCCTCATTAAATGGTTTTATGACTCCATAACTTGTCGTCAAGTTATGGAGGTTCAAGAGTCACTTCATTAAATCATTAAAATGTGTAACCTTAATTAGTTCCATAAGTTACAAAGAAGAAGAGTTACATTCTTTAATAGTTTAAAGTCTTCCATAACTTGCCCTCAAGTTATGGAACTTGAAGAGTTTTTTTTAATTAAAACTACTTTAAACACATAAGTTATGGAATTAATTAGTTTTGAATATTTTCAAAATTTGCCCTCAACTTTTGGAATTTGAAAAGTTTTCTCTTATGAATACTTTAATTCCATGTTAAGCCCTTAGAATTTTAAAAGTTAAAATTCAACCCTTATACTTAATAATATTATAAGTTAATTATATATATATATATATATATATATATATATATATATATATATATATATAGATATGAGTTGGTTGTACATTGATTGCACGAAACCGCATTCGGTAACTCGATGTTATAAAACGTGCCTTTGTGTATGATTCAACAAGTAGTAGAACAAGCCATATGAGTCTAAGTTTATCCACTCCTTTTACCTTCGGGATAAAAGTGATATTTGTGGGCCCCTTGATGATTTAGTGATGACACATGTGACTGCTTGGCCAAGCCAGGACTGGTTTGATTTGTTCAATCAGTCAGTCATCATAAATCGCAAATCGGGAAACAACAAATGGACATAGATAATGATTGATAATCCATGTCTCAGTCCATATGATATCTAGAATGGAGGAATATATGATCCCTTATCTAATGGACAAGTCATTGACAAAGGTCAGAGTTCGTTGACAAGATCAAAGTTCGATAGCAGCTTTAAGAGCTACGATTTCCAGTTGGTTTTTGAAGTCATACTCAATAATAGTTTTAGACTTATCCAAGTGGGAGACTGTTGGATTAATGTCTAAGTCCATAACTATATTTGGTATGTACTTGACCCGACCCGGCATGGTCCATTTGGGTTGCACTTCACCGGCACAATTTATATGGATAATCTTTTGAGAATAGTATATTAATATATTATAAGTTCTAATATATTAATATGGAATCATATTATTTAATTAGTATTGATCAAGAATTAATTAAGTGATCAAAATGAACTAATTAAATATGGACTCTTAGATATATGTGTGTGATGGGCCAAGTTCATTTAGGTTGGGCTAAGCTTTCATGGATAGTCCATGGAGTGTTTAACCCATGGATCATATGAAATGAAAGGTCATGGGTTTAACCCTAGTCTCCACACTATATAAAGATGTCATTGGTTGGCAAAATTGGCACTAGTGTGGGTGCACTAAGAGGGCTAGCCGATTTCACTAGAGAGAACCAAAGTATCCATCTTCTCTAAAGTCTTCCAAGGTGTTTTGGTGATTTGTGATTCCACTTGAGGCTTCCACACTATTGGGACTAAACTCTTAAAGCTTGAAGACATCAAGCTACATCAAAAGGTATGTCATCTACTAGAACTTTGTAGTATAGGTGCTTCATAATATGCTAGTTATAATGAAACCATGAAATATTTAATATTTGCATGTATAATAGAGAAAACATAGATCCAAGGTTTATAGGGTTGCATGTACACGATAGATGTGTTAGAATGCTTAAAACCTATCAGTGGTATCAGAGCCAGGTTTGTTTTCTTAGTATACTTGCTTAAACTGCTTAAAAATCGAATTTTGGTGTTGTCTGCATAGCAGACTCGCCGAGTCCAAGGCAAAAATCATCCAACTCGTCGAGTTTGTTCATGCACTCGACGAGTTGAACCCCCAGACAGCATATATTCGACTGTTTTGGCTGGAATTGGACTAGGAACATTACCCTAAGCTGTTTTTGGACTTATAAACTTATTTTTGATGTGCTAATGTTCATACTAATCCAATTTCAAAGATAATTGTCAATAGATACATGTTTTGTATTAGTTTAAGTGTTATGCTAATTACATGAAAAAGTTTTATCCCAATTATCTTGTTCATATGAGTTGCTTAGATTAATAGAAAATGTTGATTGATTATGTGTATTTGATCCATTTTAATCTAAGAAGTGATTCTAAAATGTGTTTGTGTAACTTGTCCTCAAGCTACATGAAAATTCACATTAAAGTTTCTTAAAACTCATAAAAGATGGCAATGGTTATAAAATGAAGAGTCTTGCCCTCATTAAATGGTTTTATGACTCCATAACTTGTCGTCAAGTTATGGAGGTTCAAGAGTCACTTCATTAAATCATTAAAATGTGTAACCTTAATTAGTTCCATAAGTTACAAAGAAGAAGAGTTACATTCTTTAATGGTTTAAAGTCATCCATAACTTGCCCTCAAGTTATCGAAGTTGAAGAGTTTTTTTTTTTTAATTAAAACTACTTTTGTCACACCCCAAAACCGGGACGGCGGAAACGTTCAGGGGTGGATGACGTCATGTCAAGTATCACAACACATGCATTATAGTAATCAAAGTACAACAAAACATTGTATTAATAGTAATAGTTTTAAATGGTTACATTACAATACATCAAAGTAATACAGACAAATGTAATAAGTACGGCAAGGTACCAAGCTATCTTCATCAACAGCTCCTGGAATGTACCTGTCTAATGCTAACCTGAGAATACAAGTTATTTGAAAAGCGAGTATCAGCATTTTTACAAATGCTGGTGAGTTCATAAGCATTTAGTGACATTTATTGAAATAACTTTATAAAGTAGTAGTTTAAGTGTTTACTGTCTATTAGAGTTCTTTCCAGAAAATCCTATATTTTCTTTAATAAAAGCAACCTTCTACCAAGACTAGTCAATGTTATGTGGTAAAAAGTAGTTTTCCCTTAATTGCTATCATTATCAAAATACTGAATTTGATTGTTAAAGAAAGCAAGAGACGTCAGGGAAATACATATGCCTCAGCAGTGAGGACTGCTGACTAAAGCAAAGGAATCATAAACTCCAGTAAAGTATCGAACAAACGACACGCCTGGTTCAGTCTAACAAGTGGAGACACAGACCCCAGAAGGCACCAAATGAAAGGTACAACTGGTAAGGTCTAAAACAGTGAATACAGACCCCAGACAATATCAAATGAAAGATACGTCTTGTAAGTTCAACACAGAGAATACAGACCCCAGACCGTATCAAATGAAAGATACGTCTTGTAAGGTCAAAACAGTGACTCTGAAAATGAGATACCAGCATACAGTGTAAATTGTCAGCGAAATACCGTTACCTTAAGGCCAATGAATTATAAGGTAACCCGGGATACTCATAACCATACTGACTAGAGTACCAGACGCCCTACAAGCGTCTAAAATATGACATTTGTCACCCGTTGGCTTGGTAGGCCGGGACTGTAGCTAGCAGTCTGGGTGCGGGGTTGTCAATCCCGTATAGATCTATACACACAATGTCCGCTCTCCCTACAGGAGATTCTGGTTACCAACTAGACGACGGAGAAGGCCGTGTCCTGAAGATGCAGCCCAAATAGTGGGTAGAGACTTCCAAATAGTGGGTTGTGTGTATGTGCTGAACTAGAGGTAGAGACTCATAACTGAATTGACTGAAGTAAACCCATATGTCTATGCTTGTGTACATAATATATAACTAATGAATCAAATGACCTTCGGATGGACATCCGATCCCACCAGACCACATCTCAACGAAGAAAAGGAAATAGGGCGGACAAGCCTTCCTAAGCCCGTCAATCATTATTTATATGCATCTATACAAGAACAGACATACATCTATCTACGCTTGAGTGTGTATCAAGTAGAAGTGATTGTTGTGAAGTAGGAGTGTCTAACGAGTGAAGTAGGAGCGTCTAACAAGTGAAGTAGGAGCGGTCGTAAGTGAAGTAGGAGTGTCTAACAAGTGAAGTGGGAGCGGTCGCAAGTGAAGTAGGAGTGTCGAACAAGTATAAGCGTATGACGAAGTAGAGACGACAATAAGTGAAGTAAGAGCGTCTATTAGGTATAAGCGACTACAGGTATAAGTGAAATAGAGGCAATAACAGGTATAAGCGTATCATGAAGAGAAAGCATTATCAAGTAGGAGTTTAAAATACATGAAAGCGAAGCACTAGCAACTAATACGTAAGAATATACGTCGAAAAAGGAAACTTTGAGGAAAAGCCTTTATACTTGGGGAAAAATCATAATTTGTATTCTTTTGTAAAATATGTTTGAAAACCTTTGGAAATCTTTCATAAACCAGTTTAAAATGAATTAGGATAAAACAGTATAAGTAAGAGTTTTGAAACAAATGAAAACCTTTTAGAAAACCATTATAATGTCCTACTCAGTAAAACAGTGTACAATGTCGTAAAATCTTGTGCATGCGGGTTATCAATCACATATGATTGATATGATAACTGGCATGTTTAACTTGTATTCCCCCCTATAAAACATGTGAAAACATTTAAAAGGTTTATTCAGGGGTATGAACTCACCTGGTGTAAGTAGGTCCGACGAAGGTGCTGTTTGGGCGTTCGGTGTCACGTAAGGACTTGAACACACTCAATGACCTATTTAACATATGATAACATATGTTCACATACAATTAGTATATTTAATACGAATTAAACAAGTATACGCGCTCAAAGGAGCGGAAAACACTTTGGATAAGTGTTTGGGTGTACCGGGTAGCGTCTAAAGGTGTGTATGGCTTAGGAATGGAGTTTACTCTCCGAGAGTAAACTCCCAACACCATGTTTACGGCCCAGGGACTACTCACCATGAGTTTACGGCCGTAAACTCATGGTGAGGGGTTCTAGTGTGCTAAAGTGTCTCATATCAATTGTAGATTTATGCTAGGCTCAAATATCAAATGTGTGAATGGGTTTAAAGCATTAAATGGCCCCTTTGAGGAGTTTACGGCCCTAAGCAAGGGAGCTTACGGTCATAAGCTCCTATACACACTTTCTTTTGGTGTTTTATGGCTCTATCTTGTTAGTGGAATTTTTCTAAGTCCAAAACTAAAAGGCATGAGTGAGTTTAAGGTCTTTAAGGGCTTCATTAGGGAGTTTACGGCCCAAGGACACTCCTAAGGGAGTTTACGGCCGTAAACTCTCATTCTTTGAGTTTTGTGAAGTTTAAAGCCCCTAATACCTTCCTAGAATTTTATAGAAATAGTCTAAGGCCATTTGGGGGACAAAACTTAATGTTTTGACATGTTTAAGGGTGTTTACGGCCCTGGTACATGCCTGGGCCGTAAACTCCTTTTGTCCCTTCATTTTGGTGTGTTTAATTGATCAAAACCCGAAATATCAAGTCCCTAAATTTTGTACTAATCCTAAGGGTGGTTTGGGAGTGTTTTTGGAGCATTTTAACGAGATTTAGAGGTGTTTACGGCCTAAGCATGTGCTTGGGCCGTAAACTCTCTTTTATGCCCAAATTTGATTGTTTTAAATGTGCAAACACTCCTAGGCTAATTCCTCTATTAGTTTCCAAGCATTTAGGGACATTTTGGGGTCAATTTGGCCTCATTTAAGTTGTTTACGGCCTAAGGAGGAGCTTAGGACGTAAACTCCTCTTCCCTAGCTTCTAAGTCCAATTTTTGGGCTATAAACACAAATCATAATGTTTAGAATAAGCTAGGGTAAGCGGACTTACGATTTGGAAGCGTTTGGTTGCGGATTCGGGGCGAAAACGAGTCTAGAGAGAGAGTATAGAGAGAGAGAGGGTAAAAAGTCTCCAAATGGAGTTTACTCCCCTTTATATATGGGTGGGAGTTGGAGCTCAGTGGGAATCTACCCGATACTGCCGTTATACGGGGCTTTTGGTCGCACCGGATTTAGTGGTCGTAATAATAAAAACTAACTTTTTCCAATTAAATGGAAATGTGTGTCATGTGTTTTTATTTCCCTTTATCACGACTTAACGGAATATTAATTGTAAACAAATGGAATGTTTATTAAATTGACGACCTCTAATTAACGGAACTTTTATAAACTGGAATATTCCGTTAAGGTAACGGGGAAATGTAACGGAACAACTTGGGTTGTCACATCATCCCCCCGTTAGAGGGAATTTTGTCTCGAAATTCAGGTCTAGGCAAGGAAGTAGGTATGAATGGCCAAGTAGAGGTATGAGAGTACTTGCTATACGGTTGTCCTCGCATTCCCAAGTGATCTCTGGTCTGTGTTTGTCATTCCAACAGACCCTTACGTACGGGATGCGGATTCCGTCTCGTGTAGCTAGTGGGTTCCAACTGGTGTATCTACAAGGTTAGGGTTCTCAATGGTTTCTATCGAAATGAGTGAGGTACGAAGAGTGTTGTCGGGAAATCACCTATCAAGTCTAAGAAGTGGATCGATCGGGTGTGAATCTTGTGGTACATCCGAAGGTAGTAGCGGCCTGAAAAGGGTTGGACCAAGTCTCCATGAGAATTCTCATATGGTCCTAAGCTCTCGGAATGGTAGAGCTTTTCAGTACTCAGAACATAGTGTACTTCTATGGCAAGATCATCACTGGCGTGATCGCCATTCCGAAGTTCCTAACGTTCTCACTCGTACTGTGTGTGTAGTCATTCAGGTTGGTTCTTAGGAATCGCGAGTGGTCTTTGGTTTCGTGTTTATGTTAACTGGCTGATAGAGACTTTCTAGATCGTCGAGTGGGTTGCGTGACTATGGTTATCGGTTTGTTGTAGAGTGTCTATCTCAAGCGTGTGCAAAACAAATCTGCACTAACGAAGCTTGGGATGCGGAAACCCTGGAGGTCGGGAAGATAGGGTTTCACCAGACGAGTGTCAGACTATCTCTGGAGGTGGTTCTACTATTTCTGCGTGAGATGGTATCCGTGGAACACCTAATAGTCCAATTAACCTCTAAGACTTTGGTTCACTCTAGTGCGGAAAGCATATGTTCCTGCATAACCTTTCGACTAACACCAGGGCTGGTGTCAAGTCTATAACCTCTTCGAGATCTTGGTCATGAGGTTTAACGCAACTACTTACGCACTTTGATCAAGTATTCTTGGCTGTGAAGGTTATCCTTTGGTTCTCGGTATTCTAGTGTTCACTTCGGAGAATGAAGTCTATCGTCTACAGGGCGACGACGATTTCCTCCATACGAGAGGGTGGAGGGTGATAGGCACTACCTATCTATAACAGGGTGGGCAAGGTGCCTGAGTAGTAAGAGCATCTACTACAACTACTCTTCCGAAGGTTCTGAGTTTCCTCGGTCTAGGTCAATTCTAGTGAGTATGGGGTCTCATCACTCGGAACTTTACTAGCTTAACCCGCAGTGATTCTCTTGACTCCAACTCCTATGTTATGGAGTAGGGTGGAAGTGTTTTGCGAAGAGGTTCGTGGTAGATCTCATGCTTGGCTTAACCACCTGTACTTGGTGTATGCAAGCAGTATACAATTGAGGTCGGCAGGATGTTCAGCTGTGCGACTCCACCCCAAACCCACAACCCAACGAGGAACAGGGAGTAGGGAGGAAACACACACCTTAAATCTTTTTGATCTCAATTATATACCACCTTTACGCATATACTTGGTTATGGTGGTCATTCCTTATGAGTTCCAATCTCTATGCTTACGAACCTGACGTGCGAGGTGCGAATGGTCTTTTTGGGGAAACTATGAAGTACGCTTCGGATGGTTATCATCTTCTGGAGTATCTACAGTGTCTTTCGCTTCGGTTTCCATCTGACTACGAGGGGTCAGTCAACGGCGCGGGGTACCCTCTCCTGGGTACTTCGGAAGGTTTGAGATAAGAGAGACGATTGACGGATCGCATTAGGTTTGATTGTTTGTGTTAGATTTTAGGTTGGGGAGAACCTTTATTTGCCGACATGGCTACGGGGAAAGTTCTTTTTACACAGCACTAAGAATGTATACATGGCTGCACGTAGTCGAACCATGATCAATAGAGTCATCGAAGTTGGCACATCCGACATGATATATAATGAAGATCGATAGAGTCATGTGCCGAACAGGAACACAAGTTCTAGGCGTCTCAGGTTTCGTCCTATGTATCACTACCGCGGATACTTGGACCGATAGAGTCGACGCGGAACTATAGAGGGTCCTAAGTGTTTCCGAATAGAGTACCTTTTCATGAGTGGATTCTCACAAGGCATTTCTATAATCGCCTCACATATACTAGTCATGTATATTTAAGGTGGGGAGGACTGTTGACTGAGCGACCCCACCCTAAATCCACAACCAAACGAGGAACAGGAAATGAGGCGGCATTCGCTCACTCTAGGTCTGTCCATCTTAAATATACATGGCCGTAACGTATATGTTTAGCCATTATAGTTTTACCTGATGAATTTTTAAATTTTATAACAGTGTTGCGACTTTCGCCTTACTGGGAAGAATTTACATTTGAATTAGTCTTTTATTGTTTTTAGTTTAGTTACCCGAGATCGAGAAACGTACCAAAATCTAACGAGTTCCTTGATGCTTCTCTCTAAGCATTAGAGTTAGGCTCCTTCTGTGTCTTTGTTGTTTCCTTCAGCTGGGCAATCCTTCTTGAAATGTCCCATTTTACCACATAGGTGACAAATGGGATTGGTCGCCGCATTACTGATCGATGCAATACGCTCCACCGGAGTTCTGCATACACGAGCAGTATTCCCCTTCAGGTTGCACCTAGCACATAAGAGTTCCCGGCAGGCACCATGATGATGGTAGCTGCACTTGCTGCAGTGGGGAAGGTCTCCTAGGTATGGTCTTCTCGAGGTCGGGAGGGAAGGATTGACAGGGGTATAGACTGCCTCAGCTCGTCGCCTTCCAGAAGGTCCTTGAGCCGAGGTGCTTCCCTCCTCAATCTTGAGTTTTCTCTTTAGTGAGTTCGGTTGAGGTTCTTGGGTGGCTGGGTATGAAAGTGTTGGTTGCTGCTGTCCATCACCAGGATTGGAAATCCCGCCAGGGCCCTTGCTATCATTGGCGGTGTTAGCATTCAGGTGAGCCATGACAGCTGCTACGGCTGCGGAGACTGCAGCTTGAAACGTAGCTTCATCGAATAAGAGAGCAGGTTTCTTGCTTGTAGATTGGTTACGCTTCTTCGGTGGCATGGTTTTTCTACACGGAAAGGAATACAAGGTAATGAGAGACAATGGTTAACCCTGGACATTTCTGTACCGAACGTATTAGGCATAAATTTTTCCTGTGCCTTGGGTACTGGTCGTCTGAGGGTCGACCTACATCCCTATGATGTAGTCCTGGTAATCGAAGTGGGTGTATGAGTATCGGAAAAAAGGCCATAAGATACGAGTCGTTCCTACTAAGTTACCTTTATACTGGGAAAGGTTTCACTCTCCGGCCTGGAGAGATTTGAGAACGGTTCAGAACGAAACTGTGGAAAGAGAGGATCACAAGGGCAGATGGCTAAAATTTTCTCAATAGAGATGCGGGGATCTGCCCTAATCGTGTAACTGGCAACGGGAAACGACGATTGTCACACCCCAAAACCAAGAACGGCGGAAACGTTCTGGGGCGGAGGACGTCATGTATAGTATCACAACACAGTAAATGTAAATAAGCAAACAACATCATCCATTGCATTAAATATATATAATTTTAATACAAGTGTGTTTTGTACAGCTATAGACACCAAAAATAATATAACACAAAATAATATGAGATGAGTCTTGAATGCACTCCATCTTCTCAAAAGCTGGCCTCGGTACCTGTCTACTGATGACCTGAGAATACAAGTTATTTTGAAAGAGTTTATCAGCATTAAGCTGGTGAGTTCATAAGTATTTTAGTGTCAATGTTTGTTGTCAAAAACGTTTGAACCTGTCTCAATGTATAAGTTAGTAAAAGTGTAAGTAAATGTTTGAAAGTGTTTGTAAAAGTTTGAATCCCTCAGAAAATCCTATATTTTCTATTAAAGTAACCTTCTACCAAGGCTTAACTGTTTTGTAAACTCGTCTGTTGTAAAAGTGTGTAATTACCCAAGTATAACTATCATTTGATAAAATATAGTTTGTACATTAATGCTTAAGTGAGATTATCACTAAAATATGTAATGGGTAAATCATTGTAGTACTGTAGCTTTGTATAATAAGAACTACTGCTATACTAATTACTACTACCTTAAACCGGATTTATATTAAGGTATAATGTGATAAATTGCACCATGCTATCGACTGGTAACGACGACATAATGAATGGTCATAATAAAAAGAAATGACGTTTGGCACTCGCAGACCTGCAGGTCCGGTTGTAGCTAGCAGCAAGGTGTAGGATAGTCAATCCAGTATAGATCTATACGCAAACTCACGCTCTCCCTCCAAGAGATTTCTGGCTACAACTCGGGCCATGACATTTAAGGCATGCTCCGACACAGTGGATCACAACTGTTAACGTATTCATGTATATGTAATGTTTCTTGTTCTAGTATAGTTGTATATGTCCTGTTTCTAGTATAGATGTATATGTACATGTTTCTAGTATAGTTGTGTATGTTCATGTTTCTAGTATAACTATATATGTACATGGTTCTGGTATAGCTGTATATGTACTTGTTTCTAGTATAGCTGTATATGTACTTGTTTCTAGTATAGCTGTATATGTACTTGTTTCTAGTATAGCTGTATATGTACTTGTTTCTAGTATAGCTGTATATGTTCCCGTGTTACCCCGATGGTAACTAACTATTGATGTACTGATAAGTATAAAAATGGAAGTACTTTTATGTCTATACATGTATATATGATATATAAGTAATATGGAAACGACCTTTGGATGGTCACCCGAAATCCCACCAGACCACATCCAAATCGAGAAAAAGGAAATAGGGCGGATGGCCTTCCTAAGCCCTTTAAACATTATTTATATATCTATACATTTATGGGCATGCAATTGAATATATAAAAGCATAAATAAGTTTTCATAAGACATTTGAAGCATAAATATAATTTCAAGAGAAGATCGACTTGATGTCGATCTATAAAACAATTTGAAGGCATAAGTTGATGAAACAGTTTAAGTATAAGAAACATTTGTTTGAATCACAGTCTATAAATAAGTTTGGATAGTAAAAGAGTTTGTAAAACATTTCAAAGTAAAGTAGTTTGATAAAAAGTTTGAACAGTGGTAAAAATCGTTGTTTTCCTAGTTATTAATCACATGTGATTAAATGCAATCACATGTGATTGAAGCAATAACTATATGTATTTGAATTGTATTCCCCCCCATAAAGTATTTAAAATCATTTCAAAGGTTGATTTAAGGGGTATGAACTCACCTGTGGTGAGTCGTTTGAATTGCAGTGTCGGATACCGTGCTAGGTGGCAAACGGAGACTTGTTTACACCCATGAGCCTAGTTATCATATAATAAGCATATATATAACTAATTAGACAAATAATAACTTAATAAATGAGTTAAGACACTTAGGAACATGTAAACACTTTTTATAAGTGTTTAAGGTCCAAATGGTTGCATCTAAGTTGCTACGGGACAATGCAAAAGGGTTTGAAACATCAAATGGCCTTGCATAAGAGTTCACCACCCAACAAACCCCACCCTTTGGATTTTACGGCCGTAAACTCATGGGTTTATGGCCGTGAACTCCTCACATGGTGGTTTTGGGTGTTTTAAAGTGTTATCTTGATCCTAGAACACTCCTAGCTTTGTTGGAATAACACATGAAGTAGTTTAAGGCCTTGGAATGATCCTTTGGGGAGTTTACGGCCAAAGGACCTTATCCCCTAGAGTTTACGGCCGTAAACTCCTATGGGGTGTTGGTTTTAATTCATTTGAGGCCCTTGCATGTGTAGGATAGCTTCTATACTTTTATCTAAGGCTGATGGGGACAAGAGGCACACATTTGTGTCATTACTTGGAGTTTACGGCCCAAGATATGTTCCTTGGCCGTAAACTCCTTTTAAGGAGTGATTATGATGTCTTTTGTTCTCCATTCAAGTCCCATGTGTTCAAGGTAATTGTCTTAAGGCCTAAGGTGTGTTTGGAGTGCTTTTAGCCTTTGCAAAAGGGGTTTACGGCCCAAGAGAGGTTCTTGGCCGTAAACTCCTATAAACTTATGATTTTGAAGTGTTTTGATGTCCAAAATAGACACAAGCATTTGAGGGTTAGAGTCCTTAAGCATTTGGGGTGGTTTAGGGCACTAAATGCCCTTGAAAAGGGGTTTACGGCCCAAGAGAAGTTCTTGGCCGTAAACTCCAATTACTTGATGATTTTGGATGATTTCTAGTCTATAAAGATCATACACAAGGTCCCTAATAAGTTGCCTAACATGGGGATGGGTCTAGGAAGCCTTAATGTTCCATTTTGGAGTTTACTCCCCAAGAACGTTCTTGGGCGGTAAACTCCCGGATCTTGCACTCTAAACATGTAATTGATGTTATAAAGCATCTAACAAGTATTGAAACACATTTAGTAAAGTAGACTCACAATCTGGAATGAAAACCCGAAGATCCGTCAGAGAGAATATGGCTTTTCTCTATTTGGAATTGTGAATAATGAATTAATTTAATTCAGAAAACTATTTATAGTCCTGGAATATTTTGACAGAAAATATTTTTATTCCCGATATAAGACTGTAACATTATGAAACTTGAAATGCTCAAATTTCTCAAAACCAGGAGCATCCACTCTCCTGATATCTCCTTAAACATAAACCCTAATGTACACAAACTTGTTCGGAAAAGTGTGAAAATCACAGAAACTGGACTAGCTTCTATTGGATAGATAATGTTCGTACAATGGAAATTTCGGGTTGTCACAACGATTCACCTAACACATAGCGTGAGTAGTGTAACCACTAACTCACTAAATTGTATTATTTTATGGGTGTATTAGCGTGACGAATACGAGGAAAAGACACTTCCCGGGTTCCATGTACTAGCTCCCTCGGTCTGCCTCGTATCTTTGACTGGAATCGGCGTTGGTTTCCTTCGGGGAGTTTCCTAGGGTTCTCTTCTCGTATGGACATATTGAATCTCTACTTTGCCTTGCTTCCGAATTCCGACTATGGGTGTCACCGCTTCATGATGGATGACTAGAATCTCGGAAGTTTAGGCGAATCTCTCACCACTGTCCCTAAAAGATATAGGCACTTGGTGCATTCAATAGTCTCGACCCAGCTCATTTATTTCCGAACTGGAAATCTTCTCAATGAACTTCTTCAGGGTCAGAATTAACTCTTCTGTCAAGCACTGAAGTGGGTAGGGTTTTCTACAGGGTTCGTGCGAGAATGGAAATATCTAAAGAATCCTAAGAGATTATTAACATTTCACTGTATGATCCATATCGAGTCCTGCTACGAGTACACAGGGTATACAAATCATATATAACTTAGATCTGATATGCCTTCGAATATGTGATACTACTCGGAATCCACATCCAAACAAGGAAAAGGAAGTAGAGCGAAACCACGCATTCTTAGCCTATGGGATCCTTATTATATATAACCTTGGGAGTACACCCTCTGTAGTTGTAGGTATATCAATAAGGATCTTTTTAGTTCTTCACACAAAGTTATCTATGCATCCTAAAATACCCCTATGGTATTTTAATTCTTGTTTGATTCTTATCTTCTGAATATCATTCTGGGATTAGTGTGAATATTTTAGTGTTCCAAAATACTCCTATAGTATTTTAACTTTATGTTTGGCTCTAGCATTCATAGTTGGTAAGTTTCAGACCTGTTGTACACCACTATCACTCCCAAGCACATGTTCATCGCATCTCGGATAAATGTAGTTGATCAGGTTACATTTATCCCAACTTACGATTACATAACTGCCCAGGTTTGACGGTGATGCTCAACATCCGAAGACTTTTATTCTTGTTGTTCTTGTGATACTTTTGTTCAAGTGTTTAGATTCTGGATGTTATTATACTTTGGTAAAATATGGTTATATTTTAAAGTATAATTCTTGGTCAGAGTGTTTTATCCCTTTGTGTTTATAGGTTGTATATCTTTTATGAATTGATATACTTAGCTCACTATAAACAATGCTCTGATACCAATCTGTCACACCCCAAAACCGGGACGACGGAAACGTTCTGGGGTGGATGACGTCATGTCAAGTATCACAACACATGCATTATAGTAATCAAAGTACAAAAAAACATTGCATTAATAGTAATAGTTTTACATGGTTACATTACAATACATCAAAGTAATACAGACAAATGTAATAAGTACGGCAAGGTACCAAGCTATCTTCATCAACAACTCCTAGGATGTACCTGTCTAATGCTAACCTGAGAATACAAGTTATTTGAAAAACGAGTATCAGCATTTTTACAAATGCTGGTGAGTTCATAAGCATTTAGTGACATTTATTCAAATAACTTTATAAAGTAGTAGTTTAAGTGTTTACTGTGTATTAGAGTTTTTTCCAGAAATTCCTATATTTTCTTTAATAAAAGCAGCCTTCTACCAAGACTGGTCAGTGTTATGTGGTAAAAAGTAGTTTTCCCTTAATTGCTATCATTATCAAAATACTGAATTTGATTATTAAAGAAAGCAAGAGATGTCAGGGAAATACATATGCCTCAGCAGTGAGGACTGCTGACTAAAGCAAAGGAATCATAAACTCCAGTAAAGTATCGAACAAACGACACGCCTGGTTCAGTCTAACAAGTGGAGACACAGACCCCAGAAGGCACCAAATGAAAGGTACAACTGGTAAGGTCTAAAACAGTGAATACAGACCCCAGACAGTATCAAATGAAAGATACGTCTTGTAAGTTCAACACAGAGAATACAGGCCCCAGACCGTATCAAATGAAAGATACGTCTTGTAAGGTCAAAACAGTGACTCTGAAAATGAGATACCAGCATACAGTGTAAATTGTCGGCGAAATACCGTTACCTTAAGGCCAATGAATTATAAGGTAACCCGGGATACTCATAACCATACTGACTAGAGTACCAGACGCCCTACAAGCGTCTAAAATATGACATTTGTCACCCGTTGGCTTGGTAGGCCGGGACTGTAGCTAGCAGTCTGGGTGCGGGGTTGTCAATCCCGTATAGATCTATACACACAATGTCCGCTCTCCCTACAGGAGATTCTGGTTACCAACTAGACGACGGAGAAGGCCGTGTCCTGAAGATGCAGCCCAAATAGTGGGTAGAGACTTCCAAATAGTGGGTTGTGTGTATGTGCTGAACTAGAGGTAGAGACTCATAACTGAATTGACTGAAGTAAACCCATATGTCTATGCTTGTGTACATAATATATAACTAATGAATCAAATGACCTTCGGATGGACATCCGATCCCACCAGACCACATCTCAACGAAGAAAAGGAAATAGGGCGGACAAGCCTTCCTAAGCCCTTCAATCATTATTTATATGCATCTATACAAGAACAGACATACATCTATCTACGCTTGAGTGTGTATCAAGTAGAAGTGATTGTTGTGAAGTAGGAGTGTCTAACGAGTGAAGTAGGAGCGTCTAACAAGTGAAGTAGGAGCGGTCGTAAGTGAAGTAGGAGTGTCTAACAAGTGAAGTGGGAGCGGTCGCAAGTGAAGTAGGAGTGTCGAACAAGTATAAGCGTATGACGAAGTAGAGACGACAATAAGTGAAGTAAGAGCGTCTATTAGGTATAAGCGACTACAGGTATAAGTGAAATAGAGGCAATAACAGGTATAAGCGTATCATGAAGAGAAAGCATTATCAAGTAGGAGTTTAAAATACATGAAAGCGAAGCACTAGCAACTAATACGTAAGAATATACGTCGAAAAAGGAAACTTTGAGGAAAACCCTTTATACTCGGGGAAAAATCATAATTTGTATTCTTTTGTAAAATATGTTTGAAAACCTTTGGAAATCTTTCATAAACCAGTTTAAAATGAATTAGGATAAAACAGTATAAGTAAGAGTTTTGAAACAAATGAAAACCTTTTAGAAAACCATTATAATGTCCTACTCAGTAAAACAGTGTACAGTGTCGTAAAATCTTGTGCATGCGGGTTATCAATCACATATGATTGATATGATAACTGGCATGTTTAACTTGTATTCCCCCCTATAAAACATGTGAAAACATTTAAAAGGTTTATTCAGGGGTATGAACTCACCTGGTGTAAGTAGGTCCGACGAAGGTGCTGTTTGGGCGTTCGGTGTCACGTAAGGACTCGAACACACTCAATGACCTATTTAACATATGATAACATATGTTCACATACAATTAGTATATTTAATACGAATTAAACAAGTATACGCGCTCAAAGGAGCGGAAAACACTTTGGATAAGTGTTTGGGTGTACCGCGTAGCGTCTAAAGGTGTGTATGGCTTAGGAATGGAGTTTACTCTCCGAGAGTAAACTCCCAACACCATGTTTATGGCCCAGGTACTACTCACCATGAGTTTATGGCCGTAAACTCATGTTGAGGGGTTCTAGTGTCACACCGCCGAACCAGACGGCGGAAACGTCCGAGGGCTGTTGTGACTCAATTGAATACCATCACAGTGAATATACATGAAACATAACATCATTCATCACCATGCATTGAAATAGTACAACAGGTAGTGTTTACATTTAGTACATTGTTTCATAACATTACATTCTCAAAAAGTAGATTGTTCGATACTAGTTAAACAAACAACAAGACATCACTGAGTACATTTTTCCCTTCGATTTACCTGTTACCTGAGAATACAAGTATTTTGAAAAACGTCAACATATGAAATGTTGGTGAGTTCATAAGTAATGTTTGCAACATAATGTTTTGTATTGTTTTGAAAACCACCAGAAAATCTGATATTTTTTGAAAAAAGTATCGTGTAAACAGTGTGAAGATCCGTAAGTATGCTTGTTTGTTTCTATAAATGTAAAAAAAAATGTTAGACTTGGTATGCATCTTGTAGGTGTATGAATTGAAAACCCTAGGAAAACCTGATGTTTTCCTAATACTTTGAATTACGCGTTTTATATGTCGTTATACCGTTGTGACGTGTGTATTCGATAATTCCAGGTGACATTGGATTAATTATGGATTGTGAATTGTTATAAACACGCATTAATGAAAACGACTAGTTTACAACTATACAAACGATCCCTTAGGCGTCGTCCGTACTATTCACTTAATCCAACCACCCTGACTTCCCATAGCCCCACAACCGAGGAGAAAAGAGGGTGCGAAGCCCCCGCTATTTCCATATGTCGTTCAAGGCTATCGTGAATGCGAAAGGCCCTTGGCCCGATTCGCATTGGTGAATTCTCGACTTTGCTAGCAGTACCAAAAGACCCTTGGGGCCCAACAACACAAAAGCCATTAAAAGTCCTTTTACATGGAATTAGGTCATGTAAGACCCAACAACATGTAAGCGAGTTTCCTTCGGGCCAAAAGATCATGTCATTGGGCTAGCTAGGCCCAACAAGCACGATTTGAAACTTTCGGGCCCAAAGATGGTGTATCGACGTCTGGTGAATTCCCACGTGTGTATTGACTTCCCGTAATTTCAGCGTGTGTATTGTAGTATCGTCGTGTATAGATTTTTGATTCATTATTGATTCGAGACCGAATCAATTCGTTTGGTAACGATTTTTGGTGTTGAAGGTGTATTATGTTTCGTCAGTAGTCGTGGTACTAGTATTTCATCATGACGGATTTATTGTTTAAAACATTGGAATTTTACTTTTGCAGCCCCTTTCTTTTGAATAAATTTACACTTTTAGCCCTTTTTATAAAAGAATTTCTATTTTAGTCCTTAAACCATTTTTCTTGACACTTTAGTATCAAAACTTGTAGAAAAGGTATTTTTCAGCTCAAATTTATTTGAAAAACAGTTTTAGTCCCTCAAAATGAAATTTTCTCGGCTGAAACCTCTATTTTCGCAATGTTTACACTTTTGGCCCAAAATAGAAATTTTTTGCATCTTTGGTCCCTTTTAAATATGAAAAGTATTTTTAACCCTTGAAATGGACTTGGAGCACTAGTAGTCCCCTGTTTTACAGAAAAGTACAGTTTCAGCCCCTCAAATTTGAAAATCTCGCAATTTGGGCTTTATTGGGCCGAAAAGTTCATTTTTTGGCCCATTATGCTTAAAATTTCACATTTTGATCCTTCAAAAGAGTATATTTCCAGAAAATACATTGTTGAAACTGTTTTGACTCATCTCAACCATCAGAATTTGTATTTTGTCATTTTGGCCCCTTTAACTTTATATTTTTAACATTTTGAGTCCAAAAATGGGATTTTAGCCCAAAGAGGTTCATATTAACCATCTTGGTTATGTTTCTAGTGTTGATTTGTATGAAATAACATGATTTATACTTATTTCATTCAAAATAATGTAGAACTCGGTTTTGAGTTCTTTTTTTACTAGATCCAACACCATAATCACATAAGAACATGTAAATAAACATAGAAATCACACAAAGCATACATATACTCATAGATCTACACATTTGCTTGTATTCCCCCCCCCCCCACAAAACTTATAAAAACCAAAAAATAAGGGGTATGAAGCTCACCTTGAGTTGTAGTTTCGGTTTTGAAGAGAGAAAAGAAGAAAATTTCGATCCTAGCAAGTCTTCTTGGTAGATCTCGAGTTTAGTGACTTCTAAGGTGCATGATCACAAGTTGGAATAGATTTAGAAGAGATTTTGATGAAATGAGGTAGCTAGATCCTGGATTAGTCATCAACTTACCTTAGATGATGTGTTTGTGGGAAAAACCTCCTTGAAAAGCTCTTGATTCTCGAAAATTTGATGAAGAAAGGTGAGGGTGTTCCTTGAGAGAGTTTGATAAACAAAAAGTGGTTGAAGTGTGTGTGTGTGGGAGCTCTCGGCCGAGAACAAGAAGAGAGGGGAGGAGAGAGAGGTTTGACAAGATAGTTGCATGGAGATATGTGTGTTGCATGGAAATCCTATGTGCAAAAGTGAGTTGTCACCCAACAAAGTCAACCCTCCTTCTTTGTGGGCTTGGGCCGAGAATGGAGAGGGGAGTGAGGGGATTTTTGGGCTTTTTGTCCTTAAGCCCATGTTATATTTAGGTTGGGTGATTTTTAGCCCTATAAAATATAAGTGTGATTTTTATGCTTTATTAGGCTAGATTAGGTTAATTATGGTCCATAATAGTTCATAATATTTAATTCATTTCATTCTAGGCCCAATATGGCCTAAAATGTTGAAATAAATGAAAGTGGGTCCAATTAGAGCCCATTTAAGAGTTCTAAGTCCAAGATGGTCAAATTGGGAGCTTATTGGTCCATTGGGCCCAATAAGGAAGTCCTAGACCAAAATGGACCTAAACAAGAACTTCTAGGGTTCCCAATTGCTTGTTGAGTATTTTGTAATGCTTGTATGGTGTATTTGATTGCAAATTTTTGTTGTCAAAAAGTAAGCATCATACATGCTCTTAAGACTTTGATTCATAATTTTACTACATTGTTGTAGTTACAAGGCACAAAATTTCTAGTTGTGACATCATCCCCCCGTTAGAGGGAATTTCGTCCCGAAATTCTGTTTGAAAGCTAGATTTGAGAATGCTAGAATAGGTGAGGGTACTTTTACTTCAATTGATCTTCGCGTTCCCACGTGAATTCTGGCCCACGCTTGGCGTTCCACCGTACTTTCACGATCGGGATGCGACTTTGCTTAGTACGCTTCACCTCCCTGTCCATGATTTCAACCGGTTCTTCAACGAACAGGAGATTCTCGTTGAATTCAATCTCGTCAAGGGGAATGATGAGGGTTTCATCCGATAGGCACTTCTTTAGGTTAGAGACATGGAACACAGGGTGCACACTGTTTAGCTCCGTGGGTAGTTGCAGTTTATACGCCACTGGACCTATTCGGGCGACGATCTTGAAAGGTCCAATGTATCGTGGGTTCAGTTTTCCCCGTTTTCCTAAACGAATGACTCCCTTCCAAGGTGAGACTTTTAACAATACTCGATCCCCGACCTAACATTCTAAGGGCTTTCGCCGTTTATCGGCGTAGCTCTTTTGTCGGTCGCGCGATGCTTGTAATCGAGCTCTGATTTGAACGATCTTTTCCGTGGTTTCACGAATGATCTCCGGTCCCGTTAGCGTCTTGTCCAATGTGTGTGATTTTGCTAGTTTGGTGTCACCCACCTCAGCCCAACATAACGACGACCTAAACTTACGCCCGTACAATGCTTCAAAAGGAGCGACCTTGATGCTCGAATGGTAACTGTTGTTATACGAGAATTCGACTAAATGTAAGTGGGCATCCCAAGACTTCCCATAGTCTATCACACATGCGCAAAGCATGTCTTCGAGCATTTGAATGGTTCGTTCGCTTTGACCATCCGTTTGCGGGTGGTAAGCGGTGCTCATGTCGAGATGAGTTCCCAGTGCTTTCTGGAGTGATTGCCAAAAACGTGAAGTGAACCTACTGTCTCTATCCGAGATAATAGACACTGGTACTCCGTGGAGTCTCACGATTTCTCGAATGTATAAGTGTGTCAATCTCTCCATCTTGTAGGATTCTTTTATTGGTAGGAAATGGGTAGATTTCGTCAGTCGGTCGACTATTACCCATATGGTGTCTAGTCCATCCGACGTCTTGGATAGCTTGGTCACGAAATCCATAGAAATTCCTTCCCATTTCCACTCAAGGATTACCGGTTGCTGTAATAACCCTGAGGGCTTTTGGTACTCCATTTTTACCTTGGCACAAGTAAGGCACTTACTAACATAGGTGGCAATTTCCGCCTTCAAGTTAGGCCACCAATAGTGTTGTTTAATATCCAAATACATCTTGTCTGAGCCGGGATGGATGGAGTATCGCGTCTTGTGGGCTTCCTTCATAACTACCTCCCTAAATCCTCCGAGTTTAGGGACCCAAATACGGTCCACGAAGTAGTACACTCCGTCCTCTCTTACCTCTAGATTCTTCTCCATTCCGCGTAATGCTTCGCTTGCTCTGTTCTCCGTCTTCATGGCTTCTGACTGGGCTGCTCTAATCTGAGTGGTTAAGTGGGATTGGATGGCGATTGAGAGAGTTTTCGCACGACGATTAGAGTACTCCTTCCGGCTCAATGCATCAGCTACCACGTTGGCCTTGCCTAGGTGGTACTTGATTTAACAATTCAACCCATCTTCGTTGTCTCATGTTCAACTCTTTCTGGTTCAAGATGTGCTGAAGACTTTTGTGGTCCGTGAAGATGGTGCACTTCGTACCGTAAGGGTAATGCCTCCAAATCTTCAGAGCAAAGACCACGGCTCCCAATTCCAGATCATGGGTTGTATAATTCACTTCGTGCGTCTTTATTTGGCGGGATGCGTAAGCTATCACCCTTCCACGCTCCATGAGAACGCAACCTAAGCCCTGATTCGACGCGTCACAGTAGACCACGAAATCTTCCGTTCCCTCCGGTAGAGATAGTACCGGGGCACTACAGAGGGCTCGCTTCAGGGTTCAGAATGCAACCTCTTGCTTGTCCGTCCATTTGAATGATACGCCCTTTTGCGTAAGTGAGGTAAGTGGCTTGGCGATCTTAGAGAAGTTTTGAATAAACCTCCTATAGTAGCCTGCTAGACCTAAGAATTGACGAATTTCCGTGGGTGTGGTCGGGACGGCCCATCCTTCGACGGCTTTGACCTTGGAAGGATCCACATGAATTCCTTCTTGACTAACAACATGACCTAGGAAGTTCACACTACGGAGCCAGAACTCACACTTGGAGAGTTTTGCGTATAGCTTTTCCGATCGCAGAGTTTCTAGAATTTGTCGGAGATGTTGACCATGCTCTTCCTCGCTTCGTGAATAGACGAGAATGTCATCAATGAAGACAATGACAAAGTTGTCGAGGAATGGTCGACAGATTCGGTTCATCAGATCCATAAATGCGGCAGGAGCATTCATTAGACCGAAGGGCATTACGACAAATTCATAATGTCCGTAACGAGTTCGGAAAGCGGTTTTAGGAATATCCTCTTCCCGGACTTTGAGTTGATGATATCCGGACCGTAGATCTATCTTAGAAAAGTAACTAGCTCCTTGGAGTTGGTCAAATAGATTGTCGATTCGCGGGAGTGGGTAGCGATTTTTGACAATAAGTTTATTTAACTCTCTGTAGTCGATGCATATCCTAAAAGATCCGTCCTTCTTTTTGACAAACAGGACTGGAGCTCCCCATGGCGAGTAACAAGGTCGGATGAATCCCTTGTCCAGGAGTTCGCTGAGTTGACTGGACAATTCTTGCATTTCAGCAGGAGCTAGCCGGTAGGGGGATTTAGCGAGAGGAGTTGCTCCAGGGACGAGGTCAATTCGGAACTCCACTTGTCGCTCTGGGGGTACTCCCGGAAGATCTTTAGGAAATACGTTTGGAAATTCACATACTACTAGAATATCTTGAATGTTAGTCTCTTCCTTGGTTTTATCCACTATGTGGGCCAGGAATGTCAAATCTTTCTTTCGTAGATGCTTTTGTGCCTGGATGCACGAAATGAGACGAAGGTTCGTGCTAGGTTTGTCTCCATAAATACCTAGGGTTTCGTAATTAGGAAGGCGAAGACGAACGGCCTTCTCGTGACACATAATCTCAGCATGGTAGAGGCTTAACCAGTCCATGATAATAATCACATCGAAACTCCTAATGGACACAGGCATTAAGTCTTTTCGAAAGACGTGTTGGTTCAGGGTTAGGGTACATCCGATGTAGATTTCCCCCGTGGATTCGGTTTTCCCATTGGCCATTTCCACCGTAAAGGTTTCATTGAGCTTCTGGGGTTGTTGTTTTAATAAATGCTTAAACTTATTGCTTACGAAACTTCGCTCCGCTCCGGTGTCAAATAGGATGCATGCATAAGTGTGGTTTAGGGGAAACGTACAGGTAACGACTGCGTGATGCTGAATTGCTTCCCCCTGACCCATGGCTAGTATCCTTCTCGTTCCTCCATTTCCGGGATTGTTGTTGTTAGGGAAATCTCGGCGGAAATGCCCAGTCCTCCCACACCCATAGCAGGTGTGGCTAGGCCCTGCATTGTTGCCGCCAGTGTTGATGTTGTTGTTGTTGCGGGTGTTGTTGTTGTTGTTGTTGCTGTTTCCCGGTTGTTGGTTCTGGGGAGGGTAAATCTTGCAGTACCTCGCCGTGTGTCCCCTTCGATTGCAACTGGTGCACTGCAACTCCTTGCATTCTCCATTGTGATGGAAACCGCACTTGTTGCACTTGGGAAGATTATCGGAATAAGATCTGGGAGCATTTGAAGCAGCTGAGGCAAGACCATGTGGTGTGGCTGGAACTGGTGCGGTGGCAGCATTAACTGCCACTGTCTGCTGCTTCTTGGAAGTCTCGGGGCCTTGGCGCCCCTTCCTTTTGTTGTTCTTCCATTTCTTGCCCTCACTTTCCTTCTTGGCCTCAGGCTCCACTGGCTTCTCACCCTTCTTGTTGTTGTGGTCATACAGCTTCTTCGCCAATCTTTTAGCACTGTCGAAAGTTTTGGGATTTGCAGCTATCACATTTCCCTGGATCGATGAGGTTAGTCCCCAGATGAATCGCTCAATCTTCTTTCCTTCCGAGGTGATCATACCCGGGCATAACAGAGATAGTTCACTAAATCTCGATATCCGCATTTCGCACAGAGAGGTTCCACAGCTCTTGCTCCATTTTCTGAATCTCACCTCGGGGACATTATTCAGCCATCAACATTTCTTTCATTTCCGACCACGGCATGGAGTTGGCTACAGGGAGTGTCATGGCTTCCACGTGTCCGTTCCACCAAGTGAGCGCTTGATCAACAAAAGTGCAGGCTGCGAACTTCACCTTCATCTCCTCAGGACAGTCGCATATCTCGAATACCGATTCCACCTTCTCGATCCATCGCTTCAGAGTGATCACCCCTCCAGTGCCGTTAAAATTTCGTGGTTTGGCGTTTGTGAAGTCCTTGTAGGTACATGTTTTGGTGGGTCCTTGATTCATTCCGTTGTTCGAACTCCCGGCCCCTTGCCCGTTGCCTCCTCCGTTGTTCCCTTGGTGAATTTGTGCCATAGCTGTGGTGACCGTAGCAGATACGGCCGCCTGGAATGTAGTGGTGTCAGCTTCGGGTGGGGTTGGTCCAGGGTTTCCGCGAGTAGGTCAGCGAGGCATCTTTCTGTCATGAAACGGAAAGATGTTGAGTGTTTGGGGTTTCTGTGAGGTTGTGATCCTACTGACTAGGTGCATGGTACGGACTTAAACACTTCTACCATTTAGCATACAATCATAGATTCTCAACACATAGCAATTTGTAATGTCATAATAAAACACGCAAAAGTTCACTAATATTATCCGTATTTAATACATGAAAATTTTGCTCGCAGGAGCATACATGAGTGACACTAGTTCGACAGCATAACGGCTCTATGAGTAGTGTAGTCACTTAAACATAGAGTCGGGGTACATAGCATAGTTCCTAATGACCTAGTAAGGTAAGTCTATCCCTAACCGCGATGAGCTGTGTCCGGCGGTGGTGCTGAGGATGTGGATGCTCCCTGAAGACGAGCCACTTGTCGTTCTGTGTCCTGGAGTCGAGACTCCCACCTTACCTGCCTCATGTGGAACTCTCGAAGGACATCATGTGTCTCCTGTTCTGCACGCTCAACCCTAGTCCACAACTTGCGTACCTGATCAGCAGTGCCCTGAGCAAGGTCGCCAGTGTTCCGTAATCGTCTCACCATGACTGGAAGGGCTCGATCAGCCGGTCCTCCGTCCCTCAGGTCGAAGAAGTCGCGTGACATGCCGTACGGGGGTCGCTGTCCCTGCTGTCTGCTCCATCTCCAAAGATCAATACCCCAGGGAGGTGTAGGACCAGTGGGGCCCACACAATAAGCAGGCACCCTGATCGGGTAAGGGGGGTTGATGACTTCGGACTCCGCGTACGAATCACCCCCTTCACTGTCATCGGGTTCTTCCTCGAAGCTTCCTTCATCTTCTTCTGGTTCGGCAGGCTCGCCCTCGACTCCTGCCTCCGGTTCCCCGTCAGATTCCTCTTCGGGGTCTTCCTCAGGCTCCTCGTCTAACCATCCGTTATTCCCCTGATTAGGGAAATAAGGATCTCCGGGGTGATGAAAACCAGCCATGCTGTCTGCGAGAGTGTGTAAGTATGCTAGCATTATTCCTAGGATGCTACAACTATTGTATAGACTATGCAGGTGTTCTCCTCTTTTGGTGATATAGGGGTTTGTTTTTAGGTTCCCTAGCTAGCGATCTCATCAGAACATGTGTTAGTTATACCTTGGAGGGAATGTAGTTGATCAGGCTACATTCACTTCTTGATATCACTAAAACAGTCCTGAATTAACAGGGATACTAGCGTTATCTTGTTTGGTTCGGCGTTATGTTCTTATTCCTAATACAAGCAGGGGTGTTTTATTGTTATGTTTTACTTGTTTTGTTCAGAGTTGGGTTATTCCCTCTTTTGGTTTATAGTTGCATATCAATGTGTGGTTAGACATGCTAGTTCACTATAAACCTGGCTCTGATACCAACCTGTCACACCCCCGAACCAGACGGCGGAAACGTCCGAGGGCTGTTGTGACTCAATTGAATACCATCACAGTGAATATACATGAAACATAACATCATTCATCACCATGCATTGAAATAGTACAACTGGTAGTGTTTACAATTAGTACATTCTTTCATAACATTACATTCTCAAAAAGTAGATTGTTCGATACTAGTTAAACAAACAACAAGACATCACTGAGTACATTTTTCCCTTCGATTTACCTGTTACCTGAGAATACAAGTATTTTGAAAAACGTCAACATATGAAATGTTGGTGAGTTCATAAGTAATGTTTGCAACATAATATTTTGTATTGTTTTGAAAACCACTAGAAAATCCGATATTTTCTGAAAAGAGTATCGTGTAAACAGTGTGAAGATCCGTAAGTATGCTTGTTTGTTTCTATAAATGTAAAAAAAAAATTGTTAGACTTGGTATGCATCTTGTAGGTGTATGAATTGAAAACCCTAGGAAAACCCGATGATTTCCTAATACTTTGAATTACGCGTTTTATATGTCGTTATACCATAGTGACGTGTGTATTCGATAATTCCAGGTGACATTGGATTAATTATGGATTGTGAATTGTTATAAACACGCATTAATGAAAACGATTGGTTTACAACTATACAAACGATCCCTTAGGCGTCGTCCGTACTATTCACTTAATCCAACCACCCTGACTTCCCATAGCCCCACAACCGAGGAGAAAATAGGGTGCGAAGCCCCCGCTATTTCCATAAGTCGTTCAAGGCTATCGTGAATGCGAAAGGCCCTTGGCCCGACTCGCATTGGTGAATTCTCGACTTTGCTAGCAGTACCAAAAGACCCTTGGGGCCCAACAGCACAAAAGCCATTGAAAGTCCTTTTACATGGAATTAGGTCATGTAAGACCCAACACCATGTAAGCAAGTTTCCTTCGGGCCTAAAGATCATGTCATTGGGCTAGCTAGGCCCAACAAGCACGATTTGAAACTTTCGGGCCCAAAGATGGTGTATCGACGTCTGGTGAATTCCCACGTGTGTATTGACTTCCCGTAATTTCAGCGTGTGTATTGTAGTATAGTCGTGTATAGATTTTTGATTCATTATTGATTCGAGACCGAATCAATTCGTTTGGTAACGATTTTTGGTGTTGAAGGTGTATTATGTTTCGTCAGTAGTCGTGGTACTAGTATTTCATCATGACGGATTTATTGTTTAAAACATTGGAATTTTACTTTTGCAGCCCCTTTCTTTTGAATAAATTTACACTTTTAGCCCTTTTTATAAAAGAATTTCTATTTTAGTCCTTAAACCATTTTTCTTGACACTTTAGTATCAAAACTTGTAGAAAAGGTATTTTTCAGCTCAAATTTATTTGAAAAACAGTTTTAGTCCCTCAAAATGAAATTTTCTCGGCTGAAACCTCTATTTTCACAATGTTTACACTTTTGGCCCAAAATAGAAATTTTTTGCATCTTTGGTCCCTTTTAAATATGAAAAGTATTTTTAACCCTTGAAATGGACTTGGAGCACTAGTAGTCCCCTGTTTTACAGAAAAGTACAGTTTCAGCCCCTCAAATTTGAAAATCTCGCAATTTGGGCTTTATTGGGCCGAAAAGTTCATTTTTTGGCCCATTATGCTTAAAATTTCACACTTTGATCCTTCAAAAGAGTATATTTCCAGAAAATACATTGTTGAAACTGTTTTGACTCATCTCAACCATCAGAATTTGTATTTTGTCATTTTGGCCCCTTTAACTTTATATTTTTAACATTTTGAGTCCAAAAATGGGATTTTAGCCCAAAGAGGTTCATATTAACCATCTTGGTTATGTTTCTAGTGTTGAATCATATGAATTACATGATTTATACTTATTTCATTCAACATAATGTAGAACTCGGTTTTGAGTTCTTTTTTTTTACTAGATCCAACACCATAATCACATAAGAACATGTAAATAAACATAGAAATCACACAAAGCATACATATACTCATAGATCTACACATTTGCTTGTATCCCCCCCCCCCACAAAACTTATAAAAACCAAAAAATAGGGGGTATGAAGCTCACCTTGAGTTGTAGTTTCGGTTTTGAAGAGAGAAAAGAAGAAAATTTCGATCCTAGCAAGTCTTCTTGGTAGATCTCGAGTTTAGTGACTTCTAAGGTGCATGATCACAAGTTGGAATAGATTTAGAAGAGATTTTGATGAAATGAGGTAGCTAGATCATGGATTAGTCATCAACTTACCTTAGATGATGTGTTTGTGGGAAGAAAGGTGAGGGTGTTCCTTGAGAGAGTTTGATAAACAAAAAGTGGTTGAAGTGTGTGTGTGTGGGAGCTCTCGGCCGAGAACAAGAAGAGAGGGGAGGAGAGAGAGGTTTGACAAGATAGTTGCATGGAGATATGTGTGTTGCATGGAAATCCTATGTGCAAAAGTGAGGTGTCACCCAACAAAGTCAACCCTCCTTCTTTGTGGGCTTGGGCCGAGAATGGAGAGGGGAGTGAGGGGATTTTTGGGCTTTTTGTCCTTAAGCCCATGTTATATTTAGGTTGGGTGATTTTTAGCCCTATAAAATATAAGTGTGATTTTTATGCTTTATTAGGCTAGATTAGGTTAATTATGGTCCATAATAGTTCATAATATTTAATTCATTTCATTCTAGGCCCAATATGGCCTAAAATGTTGAAATAAATGAAAATGGGTCCAATTAGAGCCCATTTAAGAGTTCTAAGTCCAAGATGGTCAAATTGGGAGCTTATTGGTCCATTGGGCCCAATAAGGAAGTCCTAGACCAAAATGGACCTAAACAAGAACTTCTAGGGTTCCCAATTGCTTGTTGAGTATTTTGTAATGCTTGTATGGTGTATTTGATTGCAAATTTTTGTTGTCAAAAAGTAAGCATCATACATGCTCTTAAGACTTTGATTCATAATTTTACTACATTGTTGTAGTTACAAGGCACAAAATTTCTAGTTGTGACATCATCCCCCCGTTAGAGGGAATTTCGTCCCGAAATTCTGTTTGAAAGCTAGATTTGAGAATGCTAGAATAGGTGAGGGTACTCTTACTTCATTTGATCTTCGCGTTCCCACGTGAATTCTGGCCCACGCTTGGCGTTCCACCGTACTTTCACGATCGGGATGCGACTTTGCTTAGTACGCTTCACCTCCCTGTCCATGATTTCAACCGGTTCTTCAACGAACAGGAGATTCTCGTTGATTTCAATCTCGTCAAGGGGAATGACGAGGGTTTCATCCGATAGGCACTTCTTTAGGTTAGAGACATGGAACACAGGGTGCACACTGTTTAGCTCCGTGGGTAATTGCAGTTTATACGCCACTGGACCTATTCGGGCGACGATCTCGAAAGGTCCAATGTATCGTGGGTTCAGTTTTCCCCGTTTTCCGAAACGAATGACTCCCTTCCAAGGTGAGACTTTTAACAATACTCGATCCCCGACCTGAAATTCTAAGGGCTTTCGCCGTTTATCGGTGTAGCTCTTTTGTCGGTCGCGCGATGCTTGTAATCGAGCTCTGATTTGAACGATCTTTTCCGTGGTTTCACGAATGATCTCCGGTCCCGTTAGCGTCTTGTCAAATGTGTGTGATTTTGCTATTTTGGTGTCACCCACCTCAGCCCAACATAACGACGACCTAAACTTACGCCCGTACAATGCTTCAAAAGGAGCGACCTTGATGCTCGAATGGTAACTGTTGTTATACGAGAATTCGACTAAATGTAAGTGGGCATCCCAAGACTTCCCATAGTCTATCACACATGCGCAAAGCATGTCTTCGAGCATTTGAATGGTTCGTTCTCTTTGACCATCCGTTTGCGGGTGGTAAGCGGTGCTCATGTCGAGATGAGTTCCCAGTGCTTTCTGGAGTGATTGCCAAAAACGTGAAGTGAACCTACTGTCTCTATCCGAGATAATAGACACTGGTACTCCGTGGAGTCTCACGATTTCTTGAATGTATAAGTGTGTCAATCTCTCCATCTTGTAAGATTCTTTTATTGGTAGGAAATGGGTAGATTTCGTCAGTCGGTCGACTATTACCCATATGGTGTCTAGTCCATCCGACGTCTTGGATAGCTTGGTCACGAAATCCATAGAAATTCCTTCCCATTTCCACTCAAGGGTACCAAGTAATTTGCATGGTTACTTCACACCTTGTTTTGTGATCCTCGGCATCCTACTCACAAAACCTGAAGGGCACACTCGAGATTGAAACATACCATCAAACAGTTCAATGAATCTCAAAAGATCTAGGAGTTTCAAATCCAATTAAAAACCTAATAATTTATTTTGTTTTTCATGGTGGAAATTGGTGAATCGTCATTCACCTACCTTCAAATATTCTATAGCTTGGATTATGACATCCCTCTTCCAAGTTATAAAATATCGTGTGGGGTCCTAGCCTTAATATTTCATATTAGGTGTTATATTAAGGACTTTAGATCAACTATCTTGAATATCTCCCAAAAGATGTCTAGTTCAGACATCTATGATCTTCCCAAATCTCTTGGAACTTCACTTCCTCCACCTCCTCCAATTATTCTCCCTCCCTCCACGAGTTCAAGGTCACTAAGCCCTATTGGCAAGCAAGGTCAATGTGTGGTCACATCTTGGAGATGAAGTCACATATTGACAAGCCGGGAGAGTTGGGTGTCAAAGTCTTAAGAAAGTTGGATGTTCAATCACTTTCTAAGTCACATAGTGAGTTCCTTTGGGACTCCTATGAAACAGACTATGACAAGACCCTTAATGATCTTTTCAATTTGCTTGGTACTGCTGAATCAAGAATGATTTGGAAGGCTAGTAAAGCAAATTTTATTAGAAGATCGACTTCCCAAAACTTTATGGACATTGACAATGATGACACTGGAGATCCAGATAAAACATTCTCTTCCCAGTGGAAAGGGATCGACCATAGTCAACTCGGTTGACCAAATGGTAAAGAGAAAAACTAAGTCTGTGATAGTCCCATGTACCATTACCAAAAGGACCATTTGTTAAAATTGCCAAACGAAGGGGCACTGTTTGTGAAGCTGCCAAATTTACCTAAGGATGTTAAAGTAAAAAGTTTGACTCTACTTCAGGTAAAGTCCACTATCTAACTTGGTTAAGTTTCTATTATGAGATTCTTATTACATGATGTGACTGGGTCACATGTATTTCATCACTAGCACACAACTAGAGGTTTATAACCTATCATGTTGACATTTCTGTGCCCATTCCAGCTAAGTTGGCTATACATTTGAGTTCTAGATGTTCTCAATTGCTTGCATAACTACTTGGAAGCAATGGTAGCCCCTTGTGCTGCCAGGTGGCAAGAGATTAAGATTGCACAAGTTCAATCCATATGAGTTAGGATTTGTCACTAACCTAGTCTTGTGATTATGGTTTGACAAATTCTCATGGATAAGAACACATACACCATAAAATCTAAGTGTCATAAGGTTTCTCTCCGATTCATGAAATTGATGGTGAGGAAATTCTTTCACTAAGTAGATTTTAAGTAGATAACAATTGTGATATTTGTAGTTCTCAAAGTCGTTAGCCCAGCTTGCGTGGTTAACCGACACACTAACATGGACTCATGAGAAATGGAAAAGGTCTGAAAAATTTAGACTATGATTATGACATCCCTTTTCATAGTTCTGAAATTGTTTAGACACACCTGTGAGCTATCTAAGATAAGGTGTATAATTTTTATAAAGCCTTATCAAAGCACTCTAGTATCAGAAATCTGAACTATAGTAAGAATGTCAATAAAGTATTGACTACTAGAGGTCCAGCTGTTTTCTAGATACATGTCAAAGCTAGTGGAAGCATAAGTGTTATGCTAATAATCATCATGTTAGTAGAAGCATGATAATTATGATAAGTATTGCAGGTTAGCAATGTTAATTATAGAAACCAAAAGTTTCAATTCGTGAGGTTCCAGGGGTTGAAAAAGTTGTTTTGCTATAATTAAGGGAGAGGAAATTATACATTATTTCAATTCTAAAAAGCTTATATTGAGATTTTAATCACCTTTAGTCAAGAATATATATATATATATATATATATATATATATATATATATATATATATATATATATATATATATATATATATATATATATATGAATTTCATGTTGGATTGGTTCAACTTAAGAAAATTCTATATATTGCGTTCTCAAAATTCGATTATGATTACGACATCCCTTTTCATAGTCAAATTTTGAGAATATGGCAAACAAAAAATTATTATGGCAAAAGACTGGTCTAGAACCATGTCTTTATGTGAAACATCATGAATCGTGTCACATTTACTTTGGCTACAAGATCGATTACATGTGCTAAAATATTTTTTCTTTCTGAATATTCCAAATGCCTTGCGGCATTAAGGAGGAAAATGTCTAGAATTGGATATGACTAAAGTGATTAAGCAATTGTTGAGGACAATCTAAGGTTTATCAAAGATTGGTTGCTCAAGGACAATTGGAAGTATACTGTTAATATTGGAAGGACCATATTGACATAGTTTGAAAAGAGGCAACTCTTGTTCAGAAGTGGTAGTCAAAATGGGAATATAGAGTTGTCTTCATAGGTAGAAGCAATCTGTGTAAGGTTATAGAAACATAAGGCAAGAAGCATGTTCAAAGAAATGCGCTTTGAATCTGAGACATCGATTCCATGGAATTGCTCCCCATTGGGATACTCTGTAATGATTGTTGCCAAGCCTTTGTGGCTTTGTGCATAATCATTACAAGAGGAACAGTGCATATAAGTTTAAAATCTAAACAGATTTCGATAAATGATAGGAATTTGAAATTCTGACATTTAAGACAAGGAATTGGGTGTGTGAAAAGATAATCATTGAAATTATGTTCAATTGATATAATTCACAAAGAAAAGGATCATAGACAAACATAGAGTTCATACTTGGTGTATGGCAAAGCTATAGTTTAGAAAACATAGTGTACATGCTTGGAGCATGGAACACCTAGTGTTTTTTAATTCAAGTATAAAGTTGATAAAACCGAAACAATGAATAATGAGTAATCACTATGGTGATAAATAGAAAGTGTTTTATTTATATTCATAGGTTTTGATACCATATTAGATTCATTTATTCTTGTGTTTCACTTTGCATGTTTTGACTTCCATAATAACTAGGTTATTCTTCCAGAATGACTAAGTTATTCAAACCATCCACAGACGGTCATATGTTGGAAGTAGATATGAATCAAGACTGTCATGGGATGGCTTGTAGAGGTCCAAGTTGGTGGAAAAAGTTGTGCTACAACACTCATGAGTGCTCATAAGTTCTGAGTATTGGATTCAACCCGCGCTCATTTGAATCACTTCATGGATTTTATCATGAGTGATCATGAGACGATTATATCTTATATTCTTCAAACCTAGAGATATGAGTTGTTACAGTGAGTTGGTTATACATTGATTGCACGAAACCGCATTCGGTAACTCGATGTTATAAAACGTGCCTTTGTGTATGATTCAACAAGTAGTAGAACAAGCCATATGAGTCGAAGTTTATCCATTCCTTTTACCTTCAGGATAAAAGCGATATATGTGGGCCCCTCAATGATTTAGTGATGACACATGTGAGTGCTTGGCCAAGCCAAGACAGATTTGATTTGTTCAATCATTCAGTCTGTAGCACCTGGTTCTTGGTACATTTTCCCTTTTTTAAATATTTTGCATTTTGGCCTTGGACTCGATGAGTTGAAGGACCAACTCGCCGAGTAGAAGCGGGATGAGACGCGGAGTTTAAGCTGTGGACTCGAAGAGTCGGGTCCCGGACTCGGCGAGTAGGCCCTGTCTGGACAAAAACCCTAATCTGAGGGTTTGCACCGTATTTAAACACCTTAACTCAGCCTCCTTCGTCCCATTTGCTCCCAGAAGACCCCATAGCAAACCCTAGTCGTTATTAAAGCAATCTAAGGCATTTGGAGTGATTTTGGTGCTTTTGTGATCCAAGGAAGGAAGGAAAAGCTTGAAGGATCAAGAGGAGGCTAGAAGGATCCGACTTTGAGCATTTTTTGCAGTCTACAGAAGGTATAAAGTCTATACCTTGTTTGCTCTTTTGATAGATCCCATTTTGTGGAGTTTTACGACTTTTTCTAAGCCATTTTGGTCACCAACCATGATTGCAAGCATGGTTTGGGGTTGATGTTTCGGATATGTTTCCTTAGAGGGGTTACAAGGCAGAAAGGAGTGGCTTTTGCACTCAATAAAGGCCCCATGGATTGTAAGAGCTTGTTTTAGGCCCTTTTGAGCTCAAAATCCCATGCAAGCACGTAAAGGTTGTAAATTTACGTGCTAGATCGATTGTAGAAGCATAGATCTATCTTTTGATCAAGGGTTGTACATCAGAAATCGAAGATTTAGTGAGTGGATGTGACTAACTCGGCGAGTCCATTCTTGGACTCGACGAGTCCAAGGTTTCTGTCCCATATCAGTTGAAGGTTAAAGGACCCAGTGAGTAAGGAAAGGTTTTAGGGAGGGTCCCGGGGAGTAACCCAACGATCTAGATTAAGCCTTTGTTCTGGAAGTTCATGGGACTCGGCGAGTGCATGAACCGACTCGGAGAGTCCAAGGAAATCTTCTAAGGATGAAGATGAACTCGACGAGTTGTTCATACAACTCGGGGAGTCAAGGACAGTTCCTTTGTATCAGTTGATGATGAACTCGACGAGTTGTTAATACAACTCGGCGAGTTGGATGAGGATTCATTCGATGTTCATTTAGAAGGAAACTCATCGAGTCATCGCCTAACTCGACGAGTAGAGATGGGTATAAGGACAAATGGAAGGATAGGGACTCGGCGAGTTGGCGAGCCAACTCGGCGAGTCAGGACAACTGGAAGTTAACTTTGAATTTGACTTGGTCAGGAGTAAAATGGTCATTTTACCCTAAGAATGGCTTGACATGGGTAGGACGGAACCCCATAATGGCCGCATGGGTAGGACGACACCCCAAAATGGCCGCATGGGTAGGTCGGCACCCCAGAACGGTCGTACCGGGTAGGTCGGGCACCATAGAATTGCCCGGCAGTATGTATGTGATGTGATTGTATGATATGTGGTATGATGGGGGAACTCACTAAGCTTCATGCTTACAGTTTATAGTTTTGATTTCAGGTACCTTTTCAGCGAAGGGGAAGGAGCTGGCGCGGTAGCGACACATCATACACACACACTGTTTTCCGCACTATGAGTTATTTTGGGAATTGTACTCTGACATTATTATGTTTTACGATTTGGTTTTCAGACTTGAGACATGTTTTTATATGATCGGTTGATATTTTGTTACAAATGTTTTGCAAATCACTTAATCAAAAACGAAATTTTTGGATGTGAAAATTGGGTCATTACAAGTTGGTATCAGAGCCCTGGTTTGAGGGATTCGGGAACACCTTCGGGGGTGTCTGGATTAAACCAAGGGATTAAAAGATTTTACAAGTAAAATGACTTTCTAAAAGTTAAGGTAAAAGAGTTTTGAGAAGGAACAAGTGTGTGATGTGCGCAACCGGCCGAGCTCAAGTAAGTATTCCCCATAGTACCCATACAAGTTATCTTATGTCTATCAGTTTCAGTAGAACAGCATGTTAGAATAGGACTAAGGATCTAGGAATGACGCCTTATGTGCCTGCTTTATGTTCTTCAGCTTATGTGAATTGCATGCTAGTATTGAGTAGACAGCAGTAGGATAGCATGTTTAGGTTATGCCTGATAGTATGAGCTTAGCATTGTATGCTAGTGCAGTTTCTCACTATGAGACTAGATTTGCTTGAATAGTTTTCCTGCATCCGAATGCTGCTTGCTTTGTGCTTACGGGACTCTGAGTGATGGGAGTTAGCCATTAGGTGAATACGCCACGTCACATGTGATCAGGGTTGAATAATCTCAGAGTGTTGGATTTGGCCCTATTGCGCAGCTCTTGTTTGAGTCTAACCGTTGTAGAGACGAGTCTGTTACTCGAAGGATTATCTGAGCCTCATCACATGTGATGGTATTCAGGTAGTGGCTAATTGGAATTACAAGGAGGCCTTCAGCAGCTGCGGACCGGTTTGGGTGGAGTCAGAGATTTTCCCTAGGGTAAGCCTAGAATGGGAATAGTAGAGAATCAGCAGTGGTGAAAGGGACTTGGTGGAGTCAAGGTAGACCTTGAGGAAGGGACGGATAGATGTGGAAGGTAGTATGGGCCCGTACTACAGAAAGCAGAGGATCCGTACCCGAATTAAGGAAGGCTGAAGCAAGACCAGGGAACTTGTAGTGGATGTGATCCCTCTAGAGGTATCGGTATCACTAACGGTTGGTATTATGACTTGCAGAATGGTGGTACTACGACAGAGGCCAGTAGTTGGTAGTTCAGGAGAGGGATCGGGTTTGGGATCAGGTTCCGAGCCAGTATGTCACACCCCAAAACTGGAATGGCGGAAACGTTCTGGGGTGGATGACGTCATGTCAAGTATCACAACGTATGCAGTATAGTAATCAAAGTACAATAACCATTGCATTAATAGTAATAGTTTTACATGGGTTACATTTCATAGAGACATTAAAGTAATACAAGTAATAATATAGGTGCATCTTGGTACTAAACTGTCTTCACCAAAAGCTCATGGGATGTACCTGTCTATTGCTGACCTAAGAATACAAATTATTTTGAAAGCGAGTATCAGCATTTGTATAAATGCTGGTGAGTTCATAAGTATTTAGTGTCATTTGTGTAAGTAAGCATTTTATTCAAAATAACTTTATAAAAGTTATAGTTTAGAATCAACGGTGTATTAGAGTCCTTTCCAGAAAATCCTATATTTTCTAAATAAAAGCAATCTTCTACCAAGACTCGACAGTGTTATGTTTTAAAGACAAATTCCCTAAAATATTATCATTACCAAAATACGGTATTTGACTTTAAAGAAAGTAGGAGAATATCATTAGTAAGAGTACTAAGGGAAAATAACATATGCCTCAGCAGAAAATACTGCTGACTAAAGCAAAGAAATCATAGACTCCAGGAGAGTATTGACTGAATGATACGCCTGGCTCAGTCTAACAAAAGGAAACACAGACCCCAGACGGTATCAAATGTACGATACGGCTAGCAAGGTCTAAAAGAAACACAGACCCCAGACAGTATCAAATGAAAGATACAGCTAGCAAGGTCTAAAACAAGGAATGATCCTAAAAGTGTTCTCTCAGAAATACAGTGTTAATTCTCGTTACCTTAAGGCCATGAATTATAAGGTAAACATGAGATACTCGTAACCATACTGATTGACACTAGAGTGCTTGACGCCCTGCAAGCTTCGGAATAAATGTGACATTTGTCACCCCTTGGCTTGGTAGGTCGTGGACTGTAGCTAGCAGTCAGGGTGCGGGAGTGTTAGTCTCATATAGATCTATACACACAATGCCTACTCTCCCTACAGGAGACTCTGGTTACCAACTCGACGACGGGGAGATCTGTGTCTTGAGGATGCATCTCAAATAGTGAATCCTGATGTAAGTGTTGGACTAACGGTAGAGACTCACAACTGAACTGATCGATGTAAACCTTCATGTCTATACATGTATACATGATATATAATTAATGTTTAAACGACCTTCGGACGGATATCCGATACTCACCAGACCACATCCCAACGAGGAAAAGGAAATAGGGCGAACTAGCCTTCCTAAGTCCTTTAAACATCATTTATATAACTATACAGGTATAGGCATGCATTTAACGACGTAGAAGCATTTAACTAAGTAGAAGCGTTAACAAAGTAGAAGCGTTTCATGAAGTAGAAGCGTTAAGAATGTAGAAGCGTTTAACGAAGTAGAAGCGTTAACAAAGTAGAAGCGTTTCACGAAGTAGAAGCGTTAACAAAGTAGAATCGTTTAACGAAGTAGAAGCGTTAACAAAGTAGAAGCGTTTCACGAAGTAGAAGCGTTAACAAAGTAGAAGCGTTTAACGAAGTAGAAGCGTTTCACGAAGTAGAAGCGTTAACAAGTAGAAGCGATTCACGAAGTAGAAGCGTTAACAAAGTAGTAGCATTTAACTAAGTAGGAGCATTTAACGAAGTAGAGGCATAACGAAGTAGTAGTATCTAACAAAGTAGAAGTATAAAAACATGGAAGAAAAGTTTGATGAAAACTTTGGAAAACCTTTACACTTAAGAATATCATGACTTGGTATTCTTTTGTAAAATAAGTTTGAAAACCTTTAGAAACCCTTGAAAATCTTTCATAAACAAGTTTTGATTATAACTTTGATAAAACAATATAAGTAAAGAAAACCTTTGTTTAAAATTCTGTTGTAACTGAATTTGAAGTAAAACATACAGCACGAGAGACAATTTGAGAAAAGATTTGAACAAGTAAAGACGTTGTGGAAACCATTTACAGTATCATACTAGGTAAGACAGTTGACAGTGTAATAAGTCCTTGTGCATGCGGGTTATCAATCACATGTGATTGATATGATAACTAGTATATTTTAACTTGTATTCCCCCCATAAAAGCATGTAAAAACATTTAAAAGGTTAATTCAGGGGTATGAACTCACCTATTGTAAGCGGATCGAACGAAAGTGCCAGTTGGTGCTCGGTGTCAAGTAAAGATTTAACACACTTAGTGACCTATTAACATATGATGACATATGTTTACATACAATTAGTAAATATAATACTAATTAAACACGTATACGCATCCTAAAATGCGGAAAAACACTTTGGTCAAGTGCTAGGAGTGTCCCGGGTAACATCTAAGGGTGTGTATGGCCTAGATAGGGAGTTTACTCTTCAAGAGTAAACTCTTTATAGAGTTTACGGCCCTAAGACCATATCCCCATGAGTTTACGGCCGTAAAATCATGGGTGGTGTGTTCTAGGATGCTTCAAGGTCTTATATCATTCATAGAATTAGGCTAGGTCCAAATATAAGGCATATGAAGGGATTTAAGGCTCTAAATGGACCATTTGAGGAGTTTACGGTCCATTGACCACTCTTGAGGAGTTTACGACTGTAAACACATGATTTTATGGTAGTAAACTCATGTTGGTCCATTTCTTTTGTTGTTTGGTGGTTCTAACTCATGCATGTAAGGTTCTAGTCACTTTTAGGAGCTTAGGAAGGTGTTTAGGGCACTTAAACACCTTGGAAAGGTGTTTACGGTCTAAGAAAATGTTCTTGGGGAGTTTACTACCTTAAACACATGATTTTACGGTAGTAAACTCATTTTGTCCATGAATCCTATGTTTTGGTGTATCAAAGGAAGGATTACAAGGCTCTAGGCACTCGTGGAAGCTTTTGGAGGTGTTTGAGGGGTAATTTAACACCTTAAAAGGTGTTTATGGTCCATGAATATGCGTTTACGGTCTAAGGATGTTATTAGACCATAAACTCATGTTTACTCCCCAAAATGCAATTTTTTGGTGTTCTAAGTCCTTTCGTGTAAGCCTCTAAGCCATTGCTAAGCATTAGAAGTGTTTGGGAGGGTTTTTGGGCATGAAAACCCACTTCCAAGGGGTTTACGGTTTTGGGATGCTCCCAAGACCGTAAACTCATGTTCTTGGGGTTTTTGGATGATTAATCCATGAATTTTCAAGCTAGATAAGATAAACAACGAGCTAGGGAGGTTAACTTACCGATTTGAAGCTCGAAGGGGCGATTTTTGACCAAAACCTGTTTAGTAGAGAGAGAGAGAGAGTCTAAGGTGGGAAAAAGGTGGGAATGAAACCCACTCCACCCTTATATATTGTGGAGTTTATGGCTTGGCTGGGGTTCACCTGACACCAACCGCGAACGGGGTTTTTCTCTAATATCGTTAATCACGGCAAATTTTAAAATTATACCGTCTTAATTTTAGTTCGCTTGACGAATATTATTTAAAATATTCCAACGGGTTTAATTCCGGTCAAAAATATTTTTGGGATAAATTTGGCTAATTTTTGACGTAATTAATTTCGACGTTAAAACTAACGGAAAATTTTGGGTTGTCACATCATCCCCCCGTTAAAGGGAATTTCGTCCCGAAATTCAGGTTTAGGCAAGGGAGTAATCATGAACAATCGGGTAGAGGTATGAGGGCGCTTCCTATTCGGTTGGTCCTCGCACTCCCAAGTGAACTCTGGCCTTCACTTGGCGTTCTAACAAACTTCACTTACGCGATGCGGAATTTCATTAATGTAGTTAGCGATTTCTACTGGTTTGTCTATGAAGTTAGGGTTCCCAATGGTTTCTATCAACATGAGTGGGATACAAAGAGTGACGTTGGGCAAACACTTATCAAGTCTAAGAAGTGGATTGATCTGGGGTGAAACTTGTGGAATTTCCAAAAGTAGTAGTGGTCTGACGAGGGTTGGACCAATCTCCGTAAAGAATCTCGGATGGTCCTAAGCTCTCGGAAGGGTAGAGCTTTTCAGTACTTAGAACATAGTGTACTTCTATGTCGAGATCATCATTGGCGTAATCGCCATTCCGAAGTTCCAAACGTCCTCTCTCATACTGGAAGTGTAGTTCTTTAGGTTGGTTCTTAAAAACTCGGGTTGTCCTTGGATTTGCGTTTCCTGTCGATTGGCTTTCAGAGGTTTTCTGGATCATCGGATGGATTGCATGTCTACGGGTATCTGTTTGCTATAGGGTGGCTATCTCAATCTTGTGCAAAATGAACCTGCACTAACGATTTTTGAGATGTTTCTAACGGAAACTCTCAGGGTCGGGGAGATAGGGTTTCACCAGACGAGTGCTTAGTAGTTTTTAAACTTCCCATCATCGTCTAGTTGGCGCTTCCACGGCATGATTCTTATCGGGAAAGGATCATGCTCTGACTTGCCTTGCTGTTTCATGAATAGCAGGCTCTGCTCAGGTCTAACTCAATCCTTAGAGAATTTTTGAAGTGTTGGACTATCTCGGGACGTGGTTCTACTATTTATGCGCTAGATAGTGTTCGTGGAGCACCTAGTAGTCCCAATGAATCTCTAAGACATGCCCTATTCTCTAAGGCATTGGTTTATTTTAGTTGTAGAAAGTGCGTGCTCTTGTATAACCCATCGACTAACACTTAGACTGGTGTCAAGTCTATAATTTCTTTGGGATCTGGGTTATAAGGCTTAACACCACCTACTTTCGCACTTTATTCATCTATTCTTGGCTGCGTAGGTTATCCTGTGGTTCTTGGCATTCTAGTGTTCACTTCGGAGAATGCAGTCCATCGTCTACAGGGCGACGGTGATTTCCTCCACGCGAGAGGGCGGAGGGTCCTAAGCACTACTCGTCGGTAACGGGGTGGACAAAGTGCCTGAGTAGTGCGAACATCTTCTGCAACTACTCCTCCGAAGGTTCTGAGTTTTCTCGATCTAGGTCAAATCTAGTCAGTATAGGGTTCCATCACTCCGAACTTTAATCTCCTCATACACTCTTCTCCAAGTTTAACTTATCGTAGCTTCCAGGGTTCTGGGATATTCGCTGAGATGCTCAATTTGTGGGATTAAGCGTGAGTGGATGGTCGTAGTCAATGTCCTTGACTCTTACGACTCAGATTTCTTTACCAACTGAGGGTGTTAGCTACTATGTTGGCTTAACCGGGATGACAACAAATTTCGGATTTGTGGTCATTATAGTAGCTCAACCCGCAAGGGTTCTCTTGACTCTAGCTTCCATTCCGTGGGATAGGGTGAAGAGTTTTACTATGAGGTTCATGGTAGAGCTCATACTTGGCTTAACCACAAATACTTGGTGTATGCAAGCCGTATATAATTGAGGTCGGCAGGATGTTCAGTTGTGCGACTCCACCCCAGACCCACAACCCAACGAGGAACAAGGAGTAGGGAGGAAACACACATCTTAAATCTTTTTGATCTCAATTATATACCACCCTTATGCATATACTCAGTTATAGTGGTCAGTCCCATGAGTTCTATCCTCTTGATTCACGAACCTGATTACGAGGTGCAAGGGTCTTTATGGGGGATCTACGGAGTGTGCTTCGGGTTGTTATCGTCTTCTGGAATACCTGCAATGTCTTTCGTTTCGGTTTCTATCTGTCTAAGAAGGGTTGGTTAACAGCGCGCGGTACCCTTCTCCTGGGTACTTCGGAAAGTTTGAAATAAGAGTGACGACTGACGGATCACATTAGTCTTTATTATATTTTATTATGTTTAGGTTCGGAAGAACCTTTATTTGCCGAAATGGCTACGGTGAAAGTTCTTTTTACACAGCACTAGAGAGTTACACACGGTTGCACTAAGTCGAACCATGATTGATAGAGGCGTCGAAGTTGGCATACATCGACATGACATAGAATGAGGGTCGATAGAGTCATGTGCCGAACGGGCACACAAGTTCTAGGCGTCTCGGGTTTCGTCCCGTGTATCACTGTCGCGGATACTTGGACCGATAGAGTCGACGCGGAACTATAAAGGGTCCTGAGTGTTTCTGAGTAGAGTACCTTTTCATGAATGGATTCTCACGAGGCATTTCTATAATCGCCTAACATATACTAGTCATGTATAATTAAGGTGGGGAGGACTATTGACTGAGCGACTCCACCCTAAATCCACAACCAAACGAGGAACAGGAAATGAGGCAGCATTCACTCACTCTAGGTCTATCCATCTCAATTATACATGGCCGTAACGTATATATCTAGCCATTATAGTTTTACCTGATGAAATTTTAAATTTTATAACAGTACTGCGACTTTCGCCTTAATGGGGAAGTAATTACATTTAGAGTTAGCCTTTTAATGTTTTCAGTTTGTTATCTGAATTGAGAGACGTACCTAAAATCTATCGGGTTCCTTGATGTTTTTCCCCAAGCATTAGAGTTAGACTCCTCCTGTGTCCTTGTCTTTTCCTTCCGTTGGGCAATCTCGCTTTAGGTGCCCAATCTCACCACATAGGTGGCATACTTGATTGATCGTCACATTGGTGGTTGATGTAATAAACTCAACCGGGGTTCTGCAGACGCGAGCAGTATGGCCCTTCATGTTGCACCTAGCACAATAGAGTTCCCGACATATACCATGATGATGGTAGCTACACTTGCTGCAGTGGGGAAGGTTTCCTAGGTATGGTCTTCTTGAAGTTGGGAGGGAAGGGTTGATAGGTGTATTGATTGTCTCAGCTCGTTGCCCTTTGGAAGGTCCTTGAGCCGAGGTACTTCCCTCCTCGATCTTGAACTTTCTCTTAAGTGGATTTGGTTGAGGTTCTTGGGTGGCTAGGTATAAAGAGGTTGGTTGTTGCTGTCCACTACTAGGATCGGAATTCCCGATAGGGCTCTTGCTAACATTGGCGTTGTTAGCATTCAGTTGAGCCAGGACAGCTGCTACGGCTGCCGAGATTGCAGCTTGGAACGTAGCTTCATCGAATAGGAGAGTCGGTTTCTTTCCAGTGGATGAGTTACGCTTCTTTGGAGGCATGGTTTTCCTACACGGAAAGGAATACAGCTGATGAGAGACGATGGTTAACCTTTAGACGTATCTATCCTTACTACAATACGCATAAATTTTCCCGTGCTTCGGATATTGGTTGTCTGAGTGTCGACCTACATCCCTATGATGTAGTCCGGGTATTCAAGGTAGGCGTATGAGTATCGGAAAAGCCATAAGATGGGAGTCGTTCCTACTAAGTTACCTTTATACTGGAAAAGGTTCACTCTCCGGCTTGGAAAGATTTGAGAACAGTTCGGAACGAAGACAGCGGGAAGAAAGGCTCATGAAGACTTATGGCTAAACACTCTCAATAGAGGTGTGGGGATCCACTCTAATCGTATTACTTGCAACGGGAAAAAGGCGATTTACCTAACACATAGTGTGAGTAGTGTAATCACTAACTCACTAAATTGTATTATTTTATGGGTGCATTAGCGTGACAAACACGAGGAAAAGACACTTCTCGGGTTCCATGTACTGGCTCCCTCTGTCTACCTCATATCTTTGACTGGGACCGGCGTTGGTTTCCTTCGGGTAGTTACCTAGGGTTCTCTTCTCCTATAGACATATTGAATTTCTACTCTGTCTTACTTCCGATTCCGACTCTGGGTGTCATCACTTCATGATGGATGACTGGAAATCTCGAAAGTTTAGGCGAATTTCCCACCATGTCCCTAAAAAGATATAAGCACTTGGTGATTTCAATAGTCTCGACCTAGTTCATTTTTTTCCGAATTGGAAATCTTCTCAATGAACCTCTTCGGGGTCTGAATTAACTCTTCTGCCGAGTACTGAAGTGGATAGGGTTTTCTACTGGGTTCGTGCGAGAATGGAAATGTCTAAAGAATCCTAAAAGATTATTAACATTTCACTAGGTGATCCATATCGAGCCCTGATACGATTACATAGGGTACACAAATCATATATAGCTTAGATCCGATAGGCCTTCGAATATGTGATACTACTCTATATCCACATCCCAACGAGGAAAAGGAAGTAGAGCAAAACCACACATTCTTAGCCTATGGGGTCCTTATTATATATAACCTTGGGAGTATACCCTCTGTAATTGTAGGTATATCAATAAGGATCTTTTTAGTTCTTCACACAAGGTTATCTATGGATCCTAAAATACCCCTATGGTATTTTAATTTCTTGTTTGTTTCTTATCTTCTGAATATGATTCTGGGATTAATGTGAGTCTTTTAGTATTCCAAAATACTCCCATAGTATTTTAAACTTTATGTTTGGCTCTAGCATTCCTAGTTGGTAAGTTTCAGACTCGTTGCAACACCACTATCACTCCCAAGCACACGTTCATCGCATCTCGAATAAATGTAGTTGATCAGGTTAAATTTATTCCAGATTACGATTACATAACTGTCACACCCCCGAACCAGACGGCGGAAACGTCTGAGGGCTCTTGTGACTTAAATTGAATACCATCACAATGAATATACATGAATCATAACATAATTCATCACCATGCATTGAAATATCACAACTGATATTGTTTACATCCAGTACATTGTTTTAGACATTACAATTTCATAACATAAACTTTCTGATAGATAGTCTAAGCAAAACACCATGACATTACTTGGTACTTATTCTTCGGCTTACCTGTTACCTGAGAATACAAGTTATTTTGAAAAACGTCAACATATGAAATGTTGGTGAGTTCATAAGTAATGTTGTAGTAAAATGATTTGGTGTAGTTTGTAAACCCAGAAAATCCGATATTTTCTGAAAAGAGTATTTGTAAAAAAAAGTGTGAAGATCCGTAAATATGCTTGTTGATTTTTAAAACATGTATAGTAGTTGAACTTTGTATACGTCACACAAGTGAAAATATTGAACTTCCCAGGAAAACCCGATGTTTTCCCAATACGTAAAATACATGACTTGTTTGTTGTTATACCGATACGTCAAATGTTTTTGATTACCCGAGTGGCGTTGGATTAATTAGGGTTTGTGAGTTGTTATAATCACGCATTAGGAAAATGACTAGTTTATAACTACAGATTACGAACGATCCTTAAAGGCGTCGGCCGTTACTACTCACTTAATCCCCCCACCCTGATTACTATTGTTTATCGTCCTAAATCTGTTTACTTTGTTTTCTCATAGCCCAACAAATCGAGGAGAAAGGAGGGTACGAAGCCCCCTTTATTACCAGGAGTTATTCAAGGCTATCGGGAATGCGAAAGACACTTGGCCCAACTCGCATTTGACTTCTCGACGTCACTAGCAGTACTAATGGGCCATTAGGGCCCAATAACACATTATAGCTATTGAAAGTCCTTTTACGTGGAATTGGGTCGTAGAAGGCCCAATATCTCGTAAGCATAATCCCTTTGGGCTCAAAGATCATGTTGATGGGCTAGCAAGGCCCAACAAGCAAGATTTGAAACTTTCAAGCCCAAAGTTTGTATGTTGACTCATTGTAGTTATCGCGTGATTAACGAATTACTTTGGTTTAACGATTTGGTGTTGTTATTGATTCGAGACCGAATCGATTCGTTTGGTAACGATATGTATTATTGAGAGTGTATTTGTTTTCCATTTTCGTCCGTAATTCGCGGATCTTGTATCTTAATTTGATTGTTTGTAAGTAGAGTTTGACCCTTTTCATTACTCTTCCTTTTATAAAAATAACACTTTTGGTCCTTTTATATAAAAGAATTTCGTTTTTAGTCCTTAGAACACTTTTCTTGACACTTTTGATAGATTTATTTGATGAACACACGATTTTACCCCAAAGTTTATTTAGTTGACAGCTTCAGCCCCTCCAGAATAGTGGTTCTCGGTTAAGGACCCATTTTTCACAACTTTTACAATTTTGGCACAAAATCTAAAAAGTTTGCATTTTTAGTCCTTTTTTATAATAAAAAGCATTTTTGAACCTTATAAACATTTTATTATGCTAATTGCTCCCTGTTTTACAGAAAATTTCATTTCCAGCCCCTCAACTTGTAATATTTTGTATTTTGGGGCTTATTGGGCCGAAAAGCCCAAAATTAGCCCATTATGTTAAGAATTTACATTTTAAGTCCTTAGAAATTTCTAAAAATCAGGAAAATATTTATGGAAACTGTTTTGGACCCTCTTACCCTTCAAGAATCATGACTTGTTGATTTTTACCCCAAGTTTGTATTTTTGACAATTTAAGCCCAAAAATGGGTTTAATGTTCAAGTATGTTCATCCTAACCATATAAACTATTTTTCTTGACTTGATTAGTGTAAAATAGTTTAAGTTATGTTTATTTCCTTCCTCATGTCTTAAATCTCGGTTTTTACACACTTTTTGATAACATATTCATCACAAAACACATGATATCACCCACATACATGCATCAAATCACACATAGCATACATTTACACATAGATCTACACATTTACTTGTATTCTCCCCCATAAAACTTATAAAAACCGAAAATAAGGGGGTATGAAACTCACCTTGAGTTGTGATTTCGGTTTTGAAGAAGATTGGAAGAAGTTTGATGTTACTTTTGGCCCTAGCAAGCCCTCCTTTGTTGATTTCGAACTTAGAGGGTTTCTAAGAGAGTGATCATGATTTTGCATGGGTTAGGAAGAGATTTTAAATAAAACAAAGAATCTAGATCATAAATCCATGCATGATCTTACCTTAGATGAAGAATATGTGGGATAATTTCCTTGAAGACTCCCTAGATATCGAAAATTTTGGAGAGAAATGAATAGAGTTTCTTTGAGATATTTTTGAGTGAAGTGTGTGTGTGTGTGTGTGTGTGCTTAGGTTCGGCCGAGAGCAGGAGAGAGGAGAAAAGGAAGAGATTGCTTGCATGGAAATATGGGAAATGCATGGATGTATGAGTTATTTTTGCATGGAAATCCTTTAGGCAATTGTGAGGTGGCATCCAAGAGTCAACTCCTCCTTTCATTTGGGCTTGGGCCGAGATTTGGAGAGGGAAAAAGAAAAGGATTGGGCCTTGTATGCTTAAGCCCATTTCATGGTTATGTTAAGTGATGTTTGGCCCAAATAAATATAAAAATGATTTTTATAACCTATTAGGGCTAAATTAGGTTAATTATGGCCCAATATGGTCCATTTAAATATTTTATTTCATTCTAGGCTCAGTATGGCCCAAAATATTAAAATAAATGAAAGTGGGTCCAATTAGAGCTCATTCAAGAGTTCTAAGCCCAAGATAGTCAAATTGGAAGCTTAATGGTCCATTGGGCCCAATAAGGAAATCTTAGTCCAAAATGGACTTAAACAAGGATTTCTAAGGTTACCAATTGTTGGTTGGCTAGTTGCAGTGCATGTATGAAGTGTTTGATTGAAATTTTGTTGTTAACGAATAAGCATCTTACTTGTTTTCCCATTGTTGGTTTGCGTTTGTTATCATTGTTAAATGTTTACAAGACTTTAAATTCATAGTTGTGACATCATCCCCCCGTTAGAGGGGATTTCGTCCCGGAATTATTTTGAAAGCTAGATTTGAGAATGCTAGAATAGATGAGGGTACTTTTGCTTCATTTGGTCTTCGCGTTCCCATGTGAATTCTGGCCCACACTTCGCGTTCCACCGTACTTTCACGATGGGAATGCGACTTTTCTTAGTACGCTTCACATCCCTGTCCATGATTTCGACTGGTTCTTCAACGAACAGGAGATTCTCGTTTATTTCAATTTCATAAAGGGGAATGACGAGAGTTTCATTGGATATGCACTTCTTTAGATTGGAAACATGGAACACGGGGTGTACACTGCTAAGCTCAGCGGGTAGCTGCAGTCTGTACGCCACTGGACCAATTCGAGCAAGAATATCGAAAGGTCCAATGTATCGTGGGTTTAGTTTTCCCCGTTTTCCAAAACGAATGACCCCTTTCCAGGGAGAAACTTTTAACAGCACTCGATCCCTGACTTGAAACTCTAAGGGCTTTAACTGTCTATCAGCGTAGCTCTTTTGTCGGTCGCGCGATGATTCTAGTCGAGCTCTGATTTGAACTATCTTTTCCATGGTTTCACGTATGATCTCCGGTCCCGTTAACGTCTTGTCTGATGCTAGTTCCCTCGCTAGCTGGGTGTCGCCCACCTCAGCCCAACACAACGGTGATCTACACTTACGTCCATATAGCGCTTCGAAAGGAGCGACTTTGATGCTTGAATGGTAACTGTTGTTGTACGAGAATTCAACTAAGGGTAAGTGAGTATCCCAGGATTTCCCAAAGTCTATCACACATGTGCGAAGCATGTCTTCAAGCATTTGAATGGTTCGTTCGCTTTGAGCATCCGTTTGTGGGTGATAAGCAGTGCTCATGTCGAGATGGGTTCCCAGTGCTTTCTGAAGTGATTGCCAAAAACGTGAAGTGAACCTACTATCTCTATCCGAGATGATAGACACAGGTACTCCGTGAAGCCTCACGATTTCTTGAATGTATATTCTTGTCAGCCTCTCCATCTTGTAGGATTCTTTTATTGGCAGGAAATGAGCGGATTTCGTCAGTCGGTCAACTATTACCCATATAGTGTCCAATCCATCTGACGTCTTGGGTAGGTTGGTCACAAAGTCCATAGAAATCCCTTCCCATTTCCACTCGGGAATTACTGGTTGCTGTAATAACCCCGAGGGCTTCTGGTATTCCACCTTTACTTTAGCGCAAGTAAGGCATTTGCTGGCATAGGTGGCAATTTCTGCCTTCATGTTAGGCCACCAATAATGTTGCTTAATATCCCAGTACATTTTGTCCGAACCCGGATGGATGGAGTATCGCGTCTTGTGAGCTTCATTCATGACTACCTCCTTAAATCCTCCAAGTTTAGGGACCCAAATACGTTTCATGAAATAGTATACTCCGTCCTCTTTCACCTTGAGATTCTTCTCCATTCCGCGTAATGCTTCGCTTGTTTTGTTTTCCACCTTCATGGCGTCTGACTGGGCTACCCTGATCTGAGTGGTTAGGTGAGATTGGATGGTTATTGAAAGAGTTTTCACACGACGATTAGAGTACTCCTTCCGGCTCAAGGCATCAGCTACCACATTAGCCTTGCCTGGGTGGTACTTGATTTCACACTCATAATCGTTTTAATAGTTCAACCCATCTTCTTTGCCTCATATTCAACTCTTTTTGATTCAGGATGTGTTGGAGACTCTTGTGGTCCGTAAAGATGGTGCACTTCGTACCATAAAGGTAATGCCTCCAAATCTTCAGAGCGAAGACCACTGCTCCCAATTTCAGATCATGGGTTGTATAATTCACTTGTGTGTCTTTAGTTAGCGGGATGCACAAGCTATCACTTTTCCACGCTGCATGAGAACGCAACCTAAACCCTGATTTGACGCGTCACAGTAGACCACGAAATCTTCCGTTCCCTCTGGTAGAGATAGTACCAGGGCACTACAGAGTGCTCGCTTCAGAGTTCGGAATGCAACTTCTTGTTTGTCCGTCCATTTGAAGGGTATGCCCTTTTGTGTAAGCGAGGTAAGTGGCTTGGCGATCTTAGAGAAGTTCTGAATGAACCTCCTATAGTAACCTGCTAGGCCTAAGAATTGGCGAATTTCTGTGGGTGTTGTCGGGACTGCCCATCCTTCAATGGCTTTGACCTTTGAAGGATCCACATGTATTCCTTCCTGACTAACAACATGACCCAAAAAGTTCACGCTACGAAGCCAGAACTCACACTTGGAGAGTTTTGCGTATAGCTTCTCAGTTTGCAGGGTTTCCAGGATTTGTCGGAGATGTTAGCCATGCTCTTCTTCGCTTCGGGAATAGACTAGAATGTCGTCAGTGAAAACAATAACAAAGTTGTCGAGGAATGGTCGGCAGATTCGATTCATTAGGTCCATGAATGCAGCAGGGGTATTTGTTAGACCGAAGGGCATTACGACAAATTCATAATGTCCGTAATGAGTTCGGAAAGCGGTTTTGGGAATATCCTCTTCCCAGACCTTGAGTTGATGGTACCTAGATCGTAGATCTATCTTAGAGAAATAACTGGCTCCTTGGAGCTGGTCAAATAGATCGTCGATTCGTGGGAGTGGATAGCAATTTTTGACAGTGAGCTTATTCAGCTCTCTGTAATCAATGCACATCCTAAAGGATCCGTCTTTCTTCTTGACAAAGAGGACTGGAGCTCCCCATGGCGAGAAGCTGGGTCGGATGAATCCTTTGCCCAGGAGTTCACTGAGTTGGATGGACAATTCCTGCATCTCAGCATGAGCTAATCGGTAAGGCGATTTAGCGATGGGAGTAGCTCCTGGAACAAGATCAATTCGGAATTCAACTTGTCTCTCTGGGGGTACTCCAGGAAGATCTTCAGGAAATATGTCTGAGAATTCACGTGCTACAGGAATGTCTCGAACGTTAACCTCTTCCTGGGTTTTATCCACAATATGCGCCAGGAACGTCAAATCGTTCTTTCGCAGATGCTTCTGTGCCTGGACGCACGAGATGAGACGAAGGTTCGTGCTAGGTTTGTCTCCGTAAATAATTAGGTTTTCATGATTTGGAAGGTGAAGGCGAACGACCTTCTCATGAATAATTTCAGCATGATGGGGGCATAACCAGTCCATGCCAATAATCACATCAAAACTCCTAATGGAAACAGGCATTAAGTCTATTCGGAAAACGTGTTGATTTAGAGTTAGGGTACATCCGATGTAGACTTCCCCAGTGGATTCGGTTTTCCCATAGGCCATTTCCACCGTAAAGGTTTCATTGAGCTTCTAGGGTTGTTGTTTTAACAAATGTTTAAACGTATTGCTCACAAAACTTCGCTCTGCTCCGGTATCAAATAGGATGCATGCATAAGTGTGGTTTAGGAGGAACGTACCGGTAACAACAGCGGGATCCTGAATCGCTGCTCCCTGACCAATGGTCAGCACCCTTCCTCTGTTCCTCCATTTCCGGAATTGTTGTTGTTGGGGCAGTTTTGACGGAAATGCCCAGTCCTTCCACATCCATAGCAGGTGTGGCTAGGTCCTGCATTGTTGCCGCCGTTGTTGGTGTTGTTGTTGTTGCGGTTATTGTTGTTGTTGTTTCCCTGTTGTTGGTTCTGAGGAGGGTAGGTCCTGCAATACCTTGTCGTGTGCCCCTTCCGATTGCAACTGGTGCACTGCATTTCTCTGCATTCTCCATTGTGATGGAGACCGCACTTGTTGCACTTAGGAAGATTACCGGAATAAGGTCTAGGAGCACTTGGAGCAGCTGAGGCTGGAGCATGTGGTGTGGATGGAACTTGAGTGGTCGCAGCATTAACTGCCACTGTTTGCTGCTTCTTGGATGATTCGGAGCCTTGACGTCCCTTCCTCTTGTTGTTCTTCCCCTTCTTGCCATCATTTTCCTTCTTAACTTCAGTCTCCACTGGCTTCTCACCCTTCTTGTTGTTGTGGTCATACAGCTTCTTGGCCAATCTCTTGGCACTGTCGAAAGTTTTGGGATTTGCAGCTATCATGTTTCCTTGGATCGGGGAGGTTAGTCCCCAGATGAATCGCTTGATCTTCTTACCTTCTGAGGTAATCATGCCAGGGCACAGCAGAGACAGTTCGCTAAACCTTGATATGTATGCATCTATATCAGCGTTTCGGACAGTGAGATTCCATAGCTCTTGTTCCATTTTCTGAATTTCACCACGAGGGCAATACTCGGCCATCAACATTTCTTTCATCTTTGTCCATGGCATGGAATTGGCTACGGGGAGTGTCATGGCTTCCACGTGTCCGTTCCACCAAGTGAGCGCTTGGTCAACGAAAGTGCATGCGGCAAACTTCACCTTCATCTCCTCAGGGCAATCGCATATCTCGAATACCGATTCCATCTTCTCGATCCATCGTTTCAGGGTGATCGTTCCTCCAGTGCCGTTAAAGGTTCGTGGTTTGGCATTGGTGAAGTCTTTGTAGGAACATGTTTTGGTGGGTCCTTGATTCATCCCGTTGTTCGAACTTCCGGCCCCTTGTCTGTTGACTCCTCCACTGTTCCCTTGGTGAATTTGTGCCATTGTTGTGGGGACCGTAGCAGATACAGCTGCTTGGAATGCAGCTGAGTCAACTTCGGGTGGGGTTGGCCCAGGGTTTCTGTGAGTGGGTCATTGAGGCATCTTTTTGTCATGGAATGGAAAGATGTTGAGTGTCTGTGGTTTTTGTGAGGTTATGATCCTATAGACTAGGTGCGTGGCACAAACTTAAGTAATTCTACAATTTAGCATACACTCATGGATACGTAACACATAGCAGATTATAACGTCACAATAAAACATGTAAAATCTTTCATTACTATTACCCGCACTTTGATACATGAAAATTTTGCTCGAAAGAGCATACATAAGCGGTACTAGTTTGACAGCATAACGGCTCTATGAGTAGTGTAGTCACTTAAACATAGAGTCGGGGTACATAGCATAGATCCTAATGACATAGTACTAAAAACTGATACGGCTAATCCTAATCGCGGTGAGATGTGCCCGGGGGTGGTGCTGAAGAAGTGGATGCTCCCTGAAGACGAGCCACCTGTCGTTCTGCGTCCTGGAGTCGGGACTCCCACCTCACCTGCCTCATGTGGAACTCTCGAAGGACATCTCGTGTGTCCTGCTCTGCATGTTCGACCCTAGTCCACATCTGATGTACCTGGTTGGCGGTACTCTGAGCTAGGTCGCCTGTGTTCCGTAATCGTCTCACCATGACCGGAAGGGCTCGATCGGCTGGTCCTCCATCCCTCAGGTCAAAGAACTCGTGTGACATGTCGAATGGGGGTCGTTGTCCCTGCTTCCTGCTCCATCTCCAAAGATCAATACCCTAGGGGGGTGTAGGACCAGTAGGGCCCACCCGATAAGCGGGCGCCCTAATCGGATAATGGGGGTTGATGACTTCGGACTCCGTGTCCGAATCACCCCCTTCGTCGTCGCTGGGTTCCTCCCCAAGGCTTCCTTCATCTTCTTCCTCCTCCTGTTCTTCTACTAGTTCGGCAGGTTCTCCCTCGACTTCTGCCTCCGGTTCCCCATCGGATTCTTCCTCGGGGTCTTCCTCGGGCTCTTCTTCAGGCTCTTCGTCTAACCATCCGTTTTTCCCATGGTCAGGGAAATAAGGATCCCCGGGGTGGTGAAAACCAGCCACGTTGTCTGCGAGAGTGTATAATTATGCTAATATCATACCTATGCCGCTTTAGTTGTTAAATATACTGAATTGGTGCTCTCTTCTTGGGGATAAAGGGGTATGTTTTTAGGTTCCCTAGTTATCACGATTTCCTCAGGACATGTGATAGTTGTACCTTGGAGGGAATGTAGTTGATCAGGCTACATCCACTCCTTGATACGACTAAGATCAGTCCTGGCTTAACCGAGATACTAGCATTATCTTGTTTGGTTCGGTATTATGTTCTTTTTCCTATTACAAGCAAGGGTGTTTTTATTGTTATGTTTTACTTGTTTTGTTCAGAGTTGTGTTAGTCCCTCTTTTTGGTTTATAGTTGCATATCAATGTGTGGTTAGATATGCTAGTTCACTATAAACAGAGCTCTGATACCAACCTGTCACACCCCCGAACCAGACGGCGGAAACGTCTGAGGGCTCTTGTGACTTAAATTGAATACCATCACAATGAATATACATGAATCATAACATAATTCATCACCATGCATTGAAATATCACAACTGATATTGTTTACATCCAGTACATTGTTTTAGACATTACAATTTCATAACATAAACTTTCTGATAGATAGTCTAAGCAAAACACCATGACATTACTTGGTACCTATTCTTCGGCTTACCTGTTACCTGAGAATACAAGTTATTTTGAAAAACGTCAACATATGAAATGTTGGTGAGTTCATAAGTAATGTTGTAGTAAAATGATTTGGTGTAGTTTGTAAACCCAGAAAATCCGATATTTTCTGAAAAGAGTATTTGTATAAAAAAAAGTGTCAAGATCTGTAAATATGCTTGTTGATTTTTAAAACATGTATAGTAGTTGAACTTTGTATACGTCACACAAGTGAAAATATTGAACTTCCCAGGAAAACCCAATGTTTTCCCAATACGTAAAATACATGACTTGTTTGTTGTTATACCGATACGTCAAATGTTTTTGATTACCCGGGTGGCGTTGGATTAATTAGGGTTTGTGAGTTGTTATAATCACGCATTAGGAAAATGACTAGTTTATAACTACAGATTACGAACGATCCTTAAAGGCGTCGACCATTACTACTCACTTAATCCCCCCACCCTGATTACTATTGTTTATCGTCCTAAATCTGTTTACTTTGTTTTCTCATAGCCCAACAAATCGAGGAGAAAGGAGGGTACGAAGCCCCCTTTATTACCAGGAGTTATTCAAGGCTATCGGGAATGCGAAAGACACTTGGCCCAACTCGCATTTGACTTCTTGACCTCACTAGCAGTACTAATGGACCATTAGGGCCCAATAACACATTATAGCTATTGAAAGTCCTTTTACGTGGAATTGGGTTGTAGAAGGCCCAATATCACGTAAGCATAATCCCTTTGGGCTCAAAGATCATGTTGATGGTCTAGGAAGTCCCAACAAGCAAAATTTGAAACTTTCAAGCCCAAAGCTTATATGTTGACTCATTGTAGTTATCGCATGATTAACGAATTACTTTGGTTTAACGATTTGGTGTTGTTATTGATTCGAGACCGAATCGATTCGTTTGGTAACGATATGTATTATTGAGAGTGTATTTGTTTTCCATTTTCGTCGGTAATTCGCGGATCTTGTATCTTAATTTGATTGTTTGTAAGTAGAGTTTGACCCTTTTCATTACTCTTCCTTTTATAAAAATAACACTTTTGGTCCTTTTATATAAAAGAATTTCGTTTTTAGTCCTTAGAACACTTTTCTTGACACTTTTGATAGATTTATTTGATGAACACACGATTTTACCCCAAAGTTTATTTAGTTGAAAGCTTCAGCCCCTCCAGAATAGTGGTTCTCGGTTAAGGACCCATTTTTCACAACTTTTACAATTTTGGCACAAAATCTAAAAAGTTTGCATTTTTAGTCCTTTTTGATAATAAAAAGCATTTTTGAACCTTATAAACATTTTATTATGCTAATTGCTCCCTGTTTTACATAAAATTTCATTTCCAGCCCCTCAACTTGTAAAATTTCGCATTTTTGGGCTTATTGGGCCGAAAAGCCCAAAATTAGCCCATTAGGTTAAGAATTTACATTTTAAGTCCTTACAAATTTCTAAAAATCAGGAAAATATTTATGGAAACTGTTTTGGACCCTCTTGCCCTTCAAGAACCGTGACTTGATGATTTTTACCCCAAGTTTGTATTTTTGACAATTTAAGCCCAAAAATGGGTTTTATGTTCAAGTATGTTCATCCTAACCATATACACCATTTTTCTTGACTTGATTAGTGTAAAATAGTTTAAGTTATGTTTATTTCCTTCCTCATGTCTTAGATCTCGGTTTTTACACACTTTTTGATAACATATTCATCACAAAACACATGATATCACACACATACATGCATCAAATCACACATAGCATACATTTACACATAGATCTACACATTTACTTGTATTCTCCCCCATAAAACTTATAAAAACCGAAAATAAGGGGGTATGAAACTCACCTTGAGTTGTGATTTCGGTTTTGAAGAAGATTGGAAGAAGTTTGATGTTACTTTTGGCCCTAGCAAGCCCTCCTTTGTTGATTTCGAACTTAGAGGGTTTCTAAGAGAGTGATCATGATTTTGCATGGGTTAGGAAGAGATTTTTAATAAAACAAAAAATCTAGATCATAAATCCATGCATGATCTTACCTTAGATGAAGAATTTGTGGGAAAATTTCCTTGAAAACTCCCTAGATATCGAAAATTTTGGAGAGAAATGAAGAGAGTTTCTTTAAGATATTTTTGAGTGAAGTGTATGTTTGTGTGTGCTTGGGTTCGGCTGAGAGTAGGAGAGAGGAGAAAAGGAAGAGAGTGCTTGCATGGAAATATGGGAAATGCATGGATGTATGAGTTATTTTTGCATGGAAATCCTTTAGGTAATTGTGAGGTGGCATCCAAGAGTCAACTCCTCCTTTCATTTGGGCTTGGGCCGAGATTTAGAGAGGGAAAAAGAAAAGGATTGGGCCTTATATGCTTAAGCCCATTTCATGGTTATGTTAAGTGATGTTTGGCCCAAATAAATATAAAAATGATTTTTATAACCTATTAGGGCTAAATTAGGTTAATTATGGCCCAATATGGTCCATTTAAATATTTTATTTCATGATGGGCTCAATATGGCCCAAAATATTAAAATAAATGAAAGTGGGTCCAATTAGAGCTCATTCAAGAGTTCTAAGCCCAAGATAGTCAAATTGGAAGCTTATTGGTCCATTGGGCCCAATAAGGAAATCCTAGTCCAAAATGGACTTAAACAAGGATTTCTAAGGTTTCCAATTGTTGGTTGGCTAGTTGCGGTGCATGTATGAAGTGTTTGATTGAAATTTTGTTGTTAACGAATAAGCATCTTACTTGTTTTCCCATTGTTGGTTTGCGTTTGTTATCATTGTTAAATGTTTACAAGACTTCAAATTCATAGTTGTGACAATAACTGCCCAGGTTTGACTGTAGTGCTCAACATCCGAAGACTTTTATTCCTGTTCTTCTTGTGATACTTGTGTTCGAGTGTTTAGATTCTGGATGTTCTTATACTTTGGTAAAATATGGTTATATTTTAAAGTATAATTCTTGGTCAGAGTTTTTTTTATCCCGATGTATTTATAGGTTGTAATTCTGGATGTTCTTATACTTTGGTAAAATATGGTTATAATTCTTTTATGAATTGATATACTGTGCTCACTATAAACAATGCTCTGATACCAATCTGTCACACCCCAAAACTGGAACGACGGAAACATTATGGGGTGGATGACGTCATGTCAAGTATCACAACATATGCAGTATAGTGATCAAAGTACAACAACCATTGCATTAATAGTAATAGTTTTACATGGTTTACATTTCATAGAGACATTAAAGTAATACAAGTAATAATATAGGTGCAGCTTGGTACTAAACTGTCTTCACCAAAAGCTCCTGGGATGTACCTGTCTATTGCTGACCTGAGAATACAAGTTATTTTGAAAGCGAGTATCAGCATTTTTATAAATGCTGGTGAGTTCATAAGTATTTAGTGTCATTTGTGTAAGTAAGCATTTTATTCAAAATAACTTTATAAAAGTAGTAGTTTAGAATCAACGGTGTATTAGAGTCCTTTCCAGAAAATCCTATATTTTCTAAATAAAAGCAGTCTTCTACCAAGACTCGAGAGTGTTATGTTTCAAAGAGAAATTCCCTGAAATATTATCAATACCAAAATACGGTATTTGACCTTAAAGAAAGTAGGAGAATATCACTAGTAAGAGTACTAAGGGAAAATAACATATGCCTTAGCAGAAAATACTGCTGACTAAGGCAAAGAAATCATAGACTCCAGGAGAGTATTGACTGAATGATACGCCTGGCTCAGTCTAACAAAAGGAAACGCAGAACCCAGACGGTATCAAATGTATGATACGGCTAGCAAGGTCTAAAAGAAACACAGACCCCAGACAGTATCAAATGATATATACAGCTAGCAAGGTCTGAAACAAGGAATGATCTTAAAAGTGTTGTCTCAGAAATACAGTGTTAATTCTCGTTACCTTAAGGCCATGAATTATAAGGTAAACATGAGATACTCGTAACCATACTGATTGACATTAGAGTACTTGATGCCCTGCAAGCGTCGGAATAGATGTGACATTTGTCACCCCTTGGCTTGGTAGGCCGTTGACTGTAGCTAGCAGTCAGGGTGCGGGAGTGTCAGTCCCGTATAGATCTATACACACAATGCCCGCTCTCCCTACAAGAGACTCTGGTTACCAACTCGACGACAAGGAGATCTGTGTCTTGAGGATGCATCTCAAATAGTGAATCCTGATGTAAGTGCTGGACTAATGGTAGAGACTCACAACTGAACTGATCGATGTAAACCTTCATGTCTATACATGTATACATGATATATAATTAATGTTTAAACGACCTTTGCACGGATATCCGATACCCACCAGACCACATCCCAACGAGGAAAAGGAAATAGGGCGAACTAGCCTTCCTAAGTCCTTTAAACATCATTTATATAACTATACAGGTACAGGCATGCATTTAACGACGTAGAAGCATTTAACTAAGTAGAAGCGTTTAACGAAGTAGAAGTGTTAACTAAGTAGAAGTGTTTCACGAAGTAGAAGCGTTAACAATGGAGAAGCGTTTAACGAAGTAGAAGCGTTAACAAAGTAGAAGCGTTTCACGAAGTAGAAGCGTTAACAAAGTAGAAGCGTTTAACGAAGTAGAAGCATTAACAAAGTAGAAGCGTTTCACGAAGTAGAAGCGTTAACAAAGTAGAAGCGATTCACGAAGTAGAAGCGTTAACAAAGTAGTAGCATTTAACTAAGTAGGAGCATTTAACGAAGTAGAGGCATAATGAAGTAGTAGTATCTAACGAAGTAGAAGTATAAAAACATGGAAGAAAACTTTGATGAAAATTTTGGAAAACCTTTACACTTAAGAAAATCATGACTTGGTATTCTTTTGTAAAATAAGTTTGAAAACCTTTAGAAACCCTTGAAAATCTTTCATAAATAAGTTTTGATTATAACTTTGATAAAACAATATAAGTAAAGAAAACCTTTGTTTAAAATTCTGTTGTAACTGAATTTGAAGTAAAACATACAGCGCGAGAGACAATTTGAGAAAAGATTTGAACAAGTAAAGACGTTGTGGAAAACCATTTACAGTATCATACTAGGTAAAACAGTTGACAATGTAATAAGTCCTTGTGCATGCGGGTTATCAATCACATGTGATTGATATGTTAACTGGCATGTTTTAACTTGTATTCCCACCCCCCCCCCCCCATAAAAGCATGTAAAAACATTTAAAAGGTTAATTCAGGGGTATGAACTCACCTGTTGTAAGCGGATCGAACGAAAGTGTCGGTTGGTGTTCGGTGTCAAGTAAAGACTTGAACACACTTAGTGACCTATTAACATATGATGACATATGTTTACATACAATTAGTAAATATAATACTAATTAAACACGTATACACATCCTAAAATGCGGAAAAACACTTTGGTCAAGTGCTAGGAGTGTCCCGGGAAACATCTAAGGGTGTGTATAGCCTAGATAGGGAGTTTACTCTTCAAGAGTAAACTCTTTATAGAGTTTACGGCCCTAAGACCATATCCCCATGAGTTTACGGCCGTAAAATCATGGGTGGTGTGTTCTAGGATGCTTCAAGGTCTTATATCATTCATAGAATTAGGCTAGGTCCAAATATAAGGCATATGAAGGGATTTAAGGCTCTAAATGGACCATTTGAGGAGTTTACGGTCCATTTGTAACAGCCCGGAATTCCAAATATTGATATAATTATGATTTTGGGGGTGTTTTAAGAGGGGACTCGGCGAGTTGGAGCCTAGACTCGCCGAGTAGGATCGCAGACCGGGTCGCGGGTTCGCGACTGGACTCGACGAGTCCAGATATGGACTCGGCGAGTCTGCGCTGTTTAGCGAAAACCCTAACCGTTCAGGTTTGGGACGTATAAGAGGCACTTATTGGCCGTCATTGTTCATTTTAGCCTTCTGAGAAGAACCCTAAATCGATTGGGTGCATCTGGAGCAAAGTTTAAGGGCCATTGTTGATCTTGGAAGAGTTGTTGTGCAAGGAAGAGAAGGGCTTGGCTAAAGGAACAGCAAGGGAGTCACGTTCTGAGGATTTGGGGACACAGAGGGCACATTATTCAGGTAAGAATTCGAGTTATGCTCTGCTATGTTGATGTGTCATGGAATTATGGTTTATGGAACCCCTTTTGTGACTAGATTGAATGTTACCCTAGTCCCCCAAACGATTGTAACCCTGTATTGGGACCTTTGTAGGTCCAGAATGTCCCATGCCTGTGCATTTCGGGAATTGATGAAGGCTTTGGATTGGAATCCTTATGCCTTAGGTCAAAATGTGAATTATGAATCATGGGGTGTATCATGAGCACTGAAATGAGGACCTTACGTGGTGGATCAGTCTAGGAAGGCCAGACTTATGAATGGTCGGAGCAGTTCTGACCTTAGAAGGCAGTTTGAGCAGTTGCATGGCATGGACTCGCCGAGTCCGATGAACAGACTCGGCGAGTAGCTTGAAGAATAACTGGGACTCGTCGAGTTGTTCTTCAGACTCGGCGAGTTGAGTCGGGGTGGCCCCGCGATTCTTCCAGGAGAAACTCGTCGAGTAAAAAGGGGATACTCGACGTGTAGGAAGGGAATCTTAAGGGATCGGTGAGTTAAGGGCGAGTGGACTCAGAGTGGTCGAACTCGGCGAGTCTTGGGGTGACTCGGCGAGTTAGGTCGCGGGTTGAGTGAAGTTCTGAGCATGGGGACTCGGCGAGTAGGGTCATTCAGGGGTTGACTTTGACCTTGTCTTCGACCAAGGATTGACCAGTGGTTCCAGGGGTATTTTGGTAATTGTTGTTTATCGTTTGAGTTCAGTGCATTGGTGGCTATCTAGAGGTGGAGATCGTATCAGTGATCGGAGCAGCTTGAGCTATCTGTTCAGTCGGCAGTTCGAGGTGAGTTATCCTCACTATATCGCTAGGGTTTATGGCACCAAGGCCGACCCTTTTTACCGGATGGAAATTCGGGTAGTTGTCATTATATGTTACAGGCCGGAAGGCATTACTATGTGGACCGGAAGGTCATGGCCTGGAAAGGCGTATGTATGCATTTAGTATGTTGACTGATTCATAGGGTAATGTTATGATAGTGACCGGCTAGACCGGTATCTTGTTAGAGTAATGCTATGATATGTGATCTGTTGATTGATTGTTGTCTATGAACTGCTATATGATTGTTTGTTATTTTATATATGCATTTTATGCTTATGGGCCGGAAGGCAATATGTTATGGGCCGGAAGGCGATATGTTATGGGCCGGAAGGCAATATGTTATGGGCCGGAAGGCGATTATGTTGTGTGATGGACCGGAAGGTCGGCGTGGGTAGGACCGGAAGGTTTACCCAGCAGGGACGGAAGTCCCCTGAGACACATGGACCGGAAGGTTAGGGCCTGGAAAGGCGTATATGTGGTTGGTATTCTGGGGGTATCTCACTAAGCTTTCGGGCTTACAGTTGTGGTTTTATGTTTCAGGTTCTCAAGAGTCTGTGGCAAGGCAAAGGCGTGATCGTACCGTTCCTCGCGTTGGTGTTTTATGATATGAACCTGGGAAAATACTTTGTTAAATAATGTATTGAAAACCTTTTTGTAACAACGTTATTAAAATGAGTGGTTTTTGAAAAGTTTTAATTGTTTCGAAATTTTAGACGTTACAAGTTGGTATCAGAGCCTTGGTTTGAGTGAATTGGGGAAACATTCGTGTAACTCCAGTCTCAAATCGAGGAGGATTTTAAAATGAGAAATTAAAATGGTTTTCAAATTTGGTAAAAGGAGGACGCGGAGGTACGATCAGCCGGAGCCAGTAAGTAACCCCAATATACCATACATGATATTTGTTTATTTGAGCTTGATAGAACAGCATGCTAGAGTTAGGCTAGGGATCTTCAGGAATTCATGATAATGTTGCCTGATATGTGATGCATGTAGCCTAGGGTCCCTTATGGGATGTTCTTAGTGTTCCTCTAGTGGTGAGGGTTGATAGTTGTTATGCATGTTCCCTAGGGTATTGTGGTAGTACTTCATACAAATATGGGTAGGTGTGGAAGGTAGTATGGGCCCGTACTACTGAAAGCACAGGACCCATACGCGTATCAGGGAAACCATGGTCTCTAGGGTAGGGTTGCGAGAGTTGGATCCCAGGATTTTGGGAAGTGTCTGAGATTGGTAGGGTGTCTTCATTATGGAGATCTCGAGGCATGATGATAGTGGATCCGGATCAGGATCGGGAGCTGGAGAGCGAGTTCCGGGTGGATCAGTGCCGTCGAAGGTTATCGATCGGACGAGCACGAGCAAGCGGGATGCGAGGATTCGTGAGATCCTGCGTGATGGGGTTGCTGCATTGTTCCGGGCTGAGTTGCCGGAGTTGTTTGGGTCGATCAAGACCGCCATGATTGAGTATTTCGATGAGCGATATGCGGCTCTCGCAGAGACGGTTGCCGCGGCGGCTACAACGGCTATAGCAGCGGCAAGGGGAGGAGCTAGTCGGGGTTTTCAGTATCGGGACTTCTATTATACGAAGCCTCCCACATTCGATAGGGTTCAGGACCCGATTGTTGCTATGAGATGGTTATCATACATGGAGGGGTATTTCTCCACGAGTTTATGCCCTGCTGATCAGAGGGTGAGGTGTGCTCTGAACCTGTTGAGGCTAGGAGCGAAGGATTGATGGAGATTGACTACGAGGTCATTTTCCGATGCGCAGAGGGCTACGGTTTCATGGGATCAATTCAGAGAGATGTTCAGTACTCGCTATGTTCCGCGGGATGAAAAGGAGAGATTGGCTCGGAAGTTCCTTGAGCTGAAGCAGGATTTGGAGTCGGTGACTGAGATCACCAGGATGTTTATTGAGAGGGCGATGTTTTGCCCTGAGTTCGCTTCGGAGCAGGCTCAGATGTCCCGATGTCTGAGTATGCTCAAGGGGGGATATCAGACAGTTCGTGTCTGCGCAGAGGTGCGAGACCTTGTTGGTGTTGCAGGAGGCCGCCATGCGGCGTGAGTTAGAGGTTGAGTTACAGTTGCGTGAGCTGAGGCAGGCTCCGATGCAGTCGCAGCCAGCGCCGAAACGGTCCAGTACCGTTGATGTTAGAGTGGGGGATCGGAGCCGCCACACTTGTGGGAAGTGTGGGAAGGGTCACACCAGAGTTGTCGGTCCAGTGGTGCATGCCGCAAGTGCGGAAAAGAGGGGCACTATGCGCGGGACTGTCGACAGTCAGTGCCGATTCGGGATTCGAGGATTTGTTATCATTGACAGCAGGTTGGACATTTGAGGGTCAACTGTCCACAGCTTCCTGCATGACCGGTGCAGGCTCTAGCACCGGCCACCTTGAGGAGTTCAGGAGGAGGACAGGATGGAGCGGAGCCCCAAGGGCTCAGGGTCGTGCTTATTAGCTTTCGGCAGAGGGAGACGGAGCAGTGCCGGAGGCAGCTGCGGGTATGATGCTTTCTTGATGTCTTGATTAGCTTGCGTTGATTGTGGCGTATTGTTTGTGTTGGTAGTGTGGATTTCGATGCGATATTCGTTGTTTCGCGGGTTTGGCATGGTTATGGATTGGTGTTTCAGGTTTTCTCTTTGGCATTCGTTGTTCCCTGATGGTTTGGTATGGTTATAGTTTGGTGTTTTGGTGCCGGTAGCCTTGTGCGGTTTTCGATGCGGTATTCATCCCTTGCAGGTTGTGGGTTTTGGTTACGGGTTATTGTTTTGGAATTCCGTTGGTTATCGTTCGTGAGAGTTGATAGTGGTAATGCGGCACTGGGTAGAATGTCGGGTAGCATCTGCAGTCGTGGAGTGGATAATTGAAAGACCAGATTCTTTTGAGCGGATTGATCAGGGAGGAGATGTGCTTTGCTGAGGGTTGCTTATGCTTGAGGGAAGCAGTCAGTGTGTAAGTGTTCTCTCTGTGCGGGGTTGTTCTGGAAGGTCGTTAATGGCGATCGGTGGCTGTGAGTCAGTGTTTTAAGTGGGGGAGAATTGGAGAATTCTCCGGGAGATCGTTGAGTATGTGAGGGTGCTTAGCTGTTGGGATTCAGCAGTGTTCTATCAGCTCAAAGTATAGGCTGACAAGAGCGATTGTCGAGTACGCGGGGCGGGATACAGACCTAGGGCATTTGATTGTGGAGGCCTGGGAGCAAGCCGGGATCAAGTTTGAGTAAGTAACCGGGGTTATGCGATCAGAGTATTTGTATTCTTGATGTACGTGATGGGTTGTACTGCATTAATCCCACGGGATTTATGTTGTGCATGTTTCTAGAGTTGGAACCGGAAGGTTCCCAGAGTTAGAACCTAAGGGTTCGCAGAGTTTGGGTGTACGGACCCACAAGGATATAGCCTCGAGTGGCTAGTATGTGTTATGAGAGTCGGTCCAGTCATGCTGGAGACTCTGTTGGTATTGCTGGATCAGTTTGAGATTGTGGATGGTGTATGTTGCAGTGTGATTACATTGGAAGGTCTGGCCTCGGGATTGGTGATCTTGTTTAGCTGAGGCAGTGATTTTGATGAGTGAAGATAGTGCATGAGATTGAGAGCCCCTGCAATGAGAGCCAGAGTATGTGAATAGCGGTTGCGCAAAAGGGTGGTGTCGCTTGGGGCGAGCACCGTGACACTGGTTGGAGTGGCATTATGGCCAAGAGGGTTCCTTGTAAAAAGGAAAAGAGAAAGGTGTGTAACTCCGAAGGGGAGTGCAAGTTCACGAAAGTGAAAGCTGCGGAGCAGAAGTTATGGTTAGAGTATTTCGAGTATGGCTTTGAGCATCGTGTTCGCGGCAGCGAAGTAGGAAACCATCTGGTTGGGGATGTCTGTCGAGGCAGAAGGGATGCAGGGGGAAAGAGAATCTTGAATTCTCAGTGTGATTCCGATCAGGGTATAGGGTGGATATTAGTGGTTCATCCTGGGAGATGTTCGAGGATATCAGCAGTGTATCGGGTCTTCCAACCTGCGGGCGTTGGGGCTAGTTCAGCAGGTGTATGTGATTGCAAGAGGAGAACTCGTGAGAGTTGCTCTGAGAGTGAGAATGGGTCCCTCAGTCGGTCCGGAATGGACAAAGTGGGCTTTGGATCGGGGATCCGGTGGTTCATGGGTTCCTAACCCTTATGGGTCGAGTGATTGTTGAGATTTAGAGCAGAGTTGCATCTTGGGTAATTCTCGGTTACAGAGAGCGATGGACAGTACAGAGATCGGGCTTCAGTCGACAGAGCAGATTCAGCAGATGAGACAGAGGTTATTGACCGCCCAGAGCCGATAGGAAAGTTATGCAGACAGACGCCGGTCCGAGCTTGAGTTTCAGGTCGGTGACTTCGTACTCCTGAAGGCCTCTCCTTGGAGAGGAGTGATTCGATTCAAGAAGAGGGGCAAGTTGGGGCCCCGGTATATTGGGCCTTTTCATGTGATTGCGGGGGTAGGCCTGAGGGTCTACCGGTTGGAGTTGCCCACGGATTTGAGACAAATCCACGATATTTTTCATGTGTCGCAATTGAGGAAGTATATAGCCGATGAGTCGGCAGTGGTTCCATTAGAAGACATTCAGGTGGATGCAAGCCTGAATTATGCCGAGAAGCCAGTGGTCATCAGAGAACGGAAGATCGAGGTTCTGAGGAATAAGGAGATACCTCTGGTGTTAGTTCAGTGGCAGCACCGGAGGGGATCGGAAATGAACTGTGATCTGGAACGTGATATGTGGGAGCAGCATCCGGGGCTATTTTCAGAGTGAGACTTCGAGGGCGAAGTCTAATTCTAGTGGGGGAGAGTTGTAACAGCCCGGAATTCCAAATATTGATATAATTATGATTTTGGGGGTGTTTTAAGAGGGGACTCGGCGAGTTGGAGCCTAGACTCGCCGAGTAGGATCGCAGACCGGGTCGCGGGTTCGCGACTGGACTCGACGAGTCCAGATATGGACTCGGCGAGTCTGCGCTGTTTAGCGAAAACCCTAACCGTTCAGGTTTGGGACGTATAAGAGGCACTTATTGGCCGTCATTGTTCATTTTAGCCTTCTGAGAAGAACCCTAAATCGATTGGGTGCATCTGGAGCAAAGTTTAAGGGCCATTGTTGATCTTGGAAGAGTTGTTGTGCAAGGAAGAGAAGGGCTTGGCTAAAGGAACAGCAAGGGAGTCACGTTCTGAGGATTTGGGGACACAGAGGGCACATTATTCAGGTAAGAATTCGAGTTATGCTCTGCTATGTTGATGTGTCATGGAATTAGTGTTTATGGAACCCCTTTTGTGACTAGATTGAATGTTACCCTAGTCCCCCAAACGATTGTAACCCTGTATTGGGACCTTTGTAGGTCCAGAATGTCCCATGCCTGTGCATTTCGGGAATTGGTGAAGGCTTTGGATTGGAATCCTTATGCCTTAGGTCAAAATGTGAATTATGAATCATGGGGTGTATCATGAGCACTGAAATGAGGACCTTACGTGGTGGATCAGTCTAGGAAGGCCAGACTTATGAATGGTCGGAGCAGTTCTGACCTTAGAAGGCAGTTTGAGCAGTTGCATGGCATGGACTCGCCGAGTCCGATGAACAGACTCGGCGAGTAACTTGAAGAATAACTGGGACTCGTCGAGTTGTTCTTCAGACTCGGTGAGTTGAGTCGGGGTGGCCCCGCGATTCTTCCAGGAGAAACTCTTCGAGTAAAAAGGGGATACTCGACGTGTAGGAAGGGAATCTTAAGGGATCGGTGAGTTAAGGGCGAGTGGACTCAGAGTGGTCGAACTCGGCGAGTCTTGGGGTGACTCGGCGAGTTAGGTCGCGGGTTGAGTGAAGTTCTGAGCATGGGGACTCGGCGAGTCTTAGGGTTGACTCGGCGAGTAGGGTCAGTCAGGGGTTGACTTTGACCTTGTCTTCGACCAAGGATTGACCAGTGGTTCCAGGGGTATTTTGGTAGTTGTTGTTTATCGTTTGAGTTCAGTGCATTGGTGGCTATCCAGAGGTGGAGATCATATCAGTAATCGGAGCAGCTTGAGCTATCTGTTCATTCGGCAGTTCGAGGTGAGTTATCCTCACTATATCGCTAGGGTTTATGGCACCAAGGCCGACCCTTTTTACCGGATGGAAATTCGGGTAGTTGTCATTATATGTTACAGGCCGGAAGGCATTACTATGTGGACCGGAAGGTCATGGCCTGGAAAGGCGTATGTATGCATTTAGTATGTTGACTGATTCATAGGGTAATGTTATGATAGTGACCGGCTAGACCGGTATCTTGTTAGAGTAATGCTATGATATGTGATCTGTTGATCGATTGTTGTCTATGAACTGCTATATGATTGTTTGTTATTTTATATATGCATTTTATGCTTATGGGCCGGAAGGCAATATGTTATGGGCCGGAAGGCGATATGTTATGGGCCGGAAGGCAATATGTTATGGGCCGGAAGGCGATTATGTTGTGTGATGGACCGGAAGGTCGGCGTGGGTAGGACCGGAAGGTTTACCCAGCAGGGACGGAAGTCCCCTGAGACACATGGACCGGAAGGTTAGGGCCTGGAAAGGCGTATATGTGGTTGGTATTCTGGGGGTATCTCACTAAGCTTTCGGGCTTACAGTTGTGGTTTTATGTTTCAGGTTCTCAAGAGTCTGTGGCAAGGCAAAGGCGTGATCGTACCGTTCCTCGCGTTGGTGTTTTATGATATGAACCTGGGAAAATACTTTGTTAAATAATGTATTGAAAACCTTTTTGTAACAACGTTATTAAAATGAGTGGTTTTTGAAAAGTTTTAATTGTTTCGAAATTTTAGACGTTACACCATTGACCACTCTTGAGGAGTTTAAGACTGTAAACACATGATTTTATGGTAGTAAACTCATGTTGGTCCATTTCTTTTGTTGTTTGGTGGTTCTAACTCATTCATGTAAGGTTCTAGTCACTTTTAGGAGCTTAGGAAGGTGTTTAGGGAACTTAAACACCTTGGAAAGGTGTTTACGGTCTAAGAAGATGTTCTTGGGGAGTTTACTACCTTAAACACATGATTTTACGGTAGTAAACTCATTTTGTCCAGGAATCCTATGTTTTGTTGTATCAAGGTGTTTATGGTCCATGAATATGGGTTTACGGTCTAAGGATGTTCTTAGACCATAAACTCATGTTTACTCCCCAAAATGCAAGTTTTTGGTGTTCTAAGTCCTTTCGTGTAAGCCTCTAAGCCATTGCTAAGCATTAGAAGTGTTTGGGAGGGTTTTTGGGCATGAAAACCCACTTCCAAGGGGTTTACAGTTTTGGGATGCTCCCAAGACCGTAAACTCATGTTCTTGGGGTTTTTGGATGATTAAGCCATGAATTTGCAAGCTAGATAAGATAAACAACAAGCTAGGGAGGTTAACTTACCGATTTGAAGCTCGAAGGGGCGATTTTTGACCAAAACCCGTTTTGTAGAGAGAGAAAGTAGAGAGAGAGAGTCTAATGTGGGAAAAAGGTGGGAATGAAACCCACTCCACCCTTATATAGGGTGGAGTTTATGGCCTGGCTGGGGTTCACCTGACACCAACCGCGAATGCGGTTTTTCTCTACTATCGTTAATCACGGCAAATTTTAAAATTATATCGTCTTAATTTTGGTTCGCTTGACGAATATTATTTAAAATATTCCAACGGGTTTAATTCCGGTCAAAAATATTTTCGGGATAAATTTGGCTAATTTTTGACGTAATTAATTTCGACGTTAAAACTAACGGAAATTTTTGGGTTGTCACATAGTATATGAGAGGCTACGCGATTTCATCGCGTCAGAGATCACCAGAGGCATCCTTGAGTCGACCCCCTTCATTTTCGGGTCGATCAAGGAAGGGATAGTTGAGCTGATGGAGGATCGCCTCAGAGCGTTCAGGAGTGATATGGCGTCTGGCCAGTCAGGATCCCGCACACTGTCCTTTAAGGACTTCAGGGGCAGTGGTGCGTCGGATTTCCATGGGGCGAAGGACCCTATTGCTTCTAGACGATGGATTGCAGACATTGAGTCTGCACAGTTGACCAGCTTCTACCCCGAGGGGTCAAAGGTGAGATATGCAGCAGGGTGTTTGAGAGACAGAGCTAGAGACTGGTGGGAGTCTGTTGGTGACTCATTGGGAGCCTCGGCTGTTGAGGCAATGACCTGGTCAGACTTTGTGACCAGATTCAGGGAGGAGTTTGTGCCAGCTGTAGAGCTTCAGCAGCTGACTAGAGAGTTTTTGGATATGAGACAGACTACGGAGGTTGTGGCAGAGATCACCGCCAAGTTCCGGGAGAGGGCATTGTTGGTGCCCCAGTATGCGGGAGATGAGGATATGAGGAGGACCCGCTACCATGACATGTTACGAGTTGACATTCGGGAGCATGTTAGTTTTTCAGCTTGCCCTACCCTAGATTCCATGATTGCCAAGGCTAGGGAGAGGGAGATTGATCTGGATGTCCAGAAGAGGAAGACTGAGGAGAGTCAGACGACTGGGGCTTCGGGAAAGAAGCCCAAGGGATCAGATGGTAGGCCGAAAGGCCAGTCAGGACCGGGCCGCTGCAGGAAATGCGGCAGGCCACATGAGGTGGCATGTAGATTGGGATCGTCGGGCTACTATAAGTGCGGCAAAACGGGGCACTTCAGCAGGGATTGTACTGCCCCTGCACCGGTTGTTCAGACGTCTGAGTTGCTGTGTTTCCACTGCAACCAGAGGGGCCACAAGAAGGCCAATTGCCCCCAGTTGACAGCAGCATCAGCGCCAATGAAGGCGCCAGCTCTAGCGACCCTGCGGATCACTGATGGCCGGTAGGGCAAAGCAGAGGCTCCAGTGGTGAGGAGCCGGGCATTCCAGTTCACTACCGAGGAGGCACGCGCTGCACCCGATGTGGTGATGGGTATGACTTCTTATTTATGTTGTTATGATATGCTACTGTGATTTTGATATGTTATGTATGAGCCCTGTTTAGGATCGTTCCATGTGAACGGTATTCCAGTTCAGATATTGTTTGATTCGGGTGCTACTCGATCATTTGTCTCTCTTGCGCTTAGCAAGAAGTTCCCTGAGTCTTCGGGCATGTTGGATTGCCCTTTGGAGGTAGAGATTGCAGATGACCGATCGGTGTGAGCATCGATGGTATTCCGAGACTGTGTGCTGAGAATATTCGAGGAGCGTTATCTGGTAGACCTGGTTCCTATTCCGTTGAGAGGGAACAAGGTGATTATAGGCATGGATTGGTTGAGCCCCAATGGGGCAGTGATAGATTGCACACAGCAGCTGTTTCGGATCAGGACCCCAAGTGGGGGAGAGTTGGTAGTTCAGGGCGAGAGGCCACAGCAAGGACCAACGGTATGTTCAGCAGCGAGGGCTAGGCGTTACCTTCAGCAGGGTTGCGCAGGATATGTCGCGTATGTCATGGACACCCTGGAAACGGGTAAGGCGATAGTGGATGATGTGCCCGTGGTGCGAGAGTTTACGGATGTATTCCCCGAGGAGTTGCCAAGGATACCTCCGGAGAGGTAGGTGGAGTTCAGAATCGACTTAGTTCCTGGTGTGACTCCGATAGCCAAGGCACCGTATCGGTTGGATCCTCCTGAGATGAAGGAGTTGTCTACACAGCTGCAGGAGCTGTTAGACAAGGGATTCATTAGACCGAGTAGTTCTCCCTGGGGAGCCCCGATTCTGTTTGTGAGGAAGAAGGACGGGTCGCATCGGATGTGTATAGATTATCGGGAGCTGAACAAGGTAACAGTGAAGAACCGTTACCCACTCCCGAGGATTGATGACCTCTTTGACCAGATGAAGGGAGCATCTTGGTTCTTCAAGATGGATTTACGTTCAGGATATCATCAGATGAGGGTCAGAGAGGAGGATGTATAGAAGACTGCGTTTCAGACGCGCTATGGCCACTACGAGTTTGTGGTGATGCCCTTCGGGCTCACCAATGCTCTTGTCGCGTTCATGGACCTCATGAACCGCGTGTGTAGACCGATGTTAGACCGGTCGGTGATAGTGTTTATAAATGATATCTTGGTTTATTCCAAGACGCACGAGGAGCACCTACGGGAGGTGCTGGAGACCTTAAGGAGGGAGAACTTGTATGCTAAGTTCTCCAAGTTTGAGTTTTGGTTGCGCAAGGTGCAGTTCCTTGGGCATCTCGTCAACCAGAACGGGATTTCAGTGGACCTGGCCAAAGTGGAGGTTGTGATGAGATGGGAGGTTCCGAAGTCTCCATCCGAGATTCGGAGTTTCCTAGGATTGGTTGGCTACTATCAGAGATTCATCCAGGATTTCTCTAAGATAGTCGTACCCCTGACCAGGCTAACAAGGAAGGTCGTGGTCTTTTGATGGGGGCCTGAGCAGCAGGCCGTGTTCGAGACACTGAGACAGAGATTGTGCGAAGCGCCAATCTTTGCCCTGTCAGAGGGCATGGAGGATTTTGTTGTGTACTGCGATGCGTCCATCTCAGGTTTGGGCGCAGTATTGATGCAGAGAGGGCATGTTATCGCCTACGCGTCGAGGCAGCTGAAGCTTCATGAGGCGAACTACCCGACGCATGATTTGGAGCTGGGGGCTGTTGTGTTCGCCCTCAAGATTTGGCGTCATTACCTCTATGGGGTTCGTTTTACCATCTACACGGACCATAAGAGTTTGAGGTACCTCATGGATCAGCCGAATCTAAACATGAGGCAGCGTCGGTGGATGGACGTGGTAAAGGATTACGGTTGCGAGATCCTTTATCATCCGGGGAAGGCTAATGTGGTGGCCGATGCACTTAGCCGCAAGGCAGCGTCGATTAGGGATATCTGTCTGAGGATGACAGTGGTGACTCCACTGTTGGAGCGGATTCGGGAGGCCCAGCAGGAGGTCATGAAGGAGGAACATCGAAAGAGCGAGCGGATTGTGGGGCAGGTTTCCTCCTTCGACTATGACAGCCGAGGATTACTGACACTACACTGTAGGGTGTGGGTGCCGTACCTTGGGGGTTTGCGCCATGTTCTGATGGAGGAGGCACATAAATCTCGATTCTCTATTCATCCCGGGGCGACGAAGATGTATAGGGATCTTCGTCTGGATTATTGGTGGCCCTGCATGAAGCGGGATGTGGCTTGGTTTGTGGAGCGGTGCTTAACCTGCAGGAAGGTCAAGGCGGAGCATCAGAGACCTCACGGCAAGATGCATCCATTGGATATTCCGCTGTGGAAATGGGAAGACATCACGATGGATTTTAGCACCAAGCTTCCCAGGACCGCGCGAGGAGTGGATTCGATCTAGCTCATCGTTGATCGATTGACCAAGAGCGCCTATTTTATCCCGATTCAGGAGAGCATCTCGACCGAGAAGTTGGCCAACATCTATATCCGGGAAGTAGTGGCGCGGCACGGGGTGCCAGTATCGGTGATTTCAGACAGGGATGTGCGGTTCACTTCCAGGTTTTGGAAGAAGTTTCATGACGAGCTGGGTACTCGTCTACATTTTAGCAATGCCTTTCACCCACAGACGAATGGTCAGAGCGAGCGGACCATCCAGACCCTGGAGGATATGTTGTGAGCTTGCGTGTTAGACTTCGGAGGTAGCTGGGATACCTACCTTTCATTGGCAAAGTTCTCCTATAATAATAGTTATCATGAGAGCATTGATCGTCCTCCCTTCGAGATGCTATATGGGAGTGCAGGACCCCGATATGTTGGGGCGAGGTTGGCCAGAGGGTGATGGGGAGCACTGAGGTAGTACTCAAGACGACAGAGAAGATTCAGCAGGTCCGGAGCCGACTTCAGACTGCTCAGAGTCGGTAGAAAAGCTATGCCGATAAGCGTCGATCAGACCTGGAGTTCCAGATCGGGGATATGGTTCTCCTGAAGGTGTCGCCATGGAAAGGCGTTATCCGATTCAGGAAGCGGGGCAAGTTGGGCCCCAGGTACAGTGGACCGTTCAGGGTTGTAGCCCGGGTGGGCAAAGTGGCGTATAGGCTGGATCTGCCAGCCGAACTCAGTCAGATACACAGCACTTTCCATGTTTCTCAGCTGCGAAAGTGCATGGAGGATGCCTTAGCAATGGTACCCTTGGAGGACATTCAGGTTGATGGAAGCCTGAACTACATTGAGCGACCGGTGGCAATCCTCGACCGAAAGTCGAAGGATTTGAGGAACAAAAGAGTGGAACTTGTAAAGGTGCAATGGCTGCATCGGAAGGGGTCGGAGTGGACTTGGGAGCCGGTGGACGAGATGATGGAACATTACCCCGAGCTGTTTCAGGATCGAGCAGTAGACTTCGAGGACGAAGTCTAAGATAAGTGGGGGAGATTTGTAGCACCTGTAAGTATTGCAAGTAAGCAATGTTAATTATAGAAACCAAAAGTTTCAATTTGTGAGGTTGCAGGGGTTAAAAAAAGTTGTTTTGCTATAATTAAAGGAGAGGAAATTATACTTTATTTCAATTCTAAAAAGCTTAGATTGAGTTTATAATCAGTCTAAATAGCTAATATTGAGATTTTAATCACCTTTAGTCAGGAATATATATATATGAATTTCATGTTGGATTGGTTCAACTTAAGAAAATTCTATATATAGTGCTCTCAAAATTCGATTATGATTACGACATCCTTTTTCATAGTCAAATTTTGAGAATATGGCAAACAAAAAATTATTATGGAAAAATACTGGTCTAGAACCATGTCATTATGTGAAACAAAATGAATCGCGTCCCATTTACATTGGCTACAAGATCGATTACATGTGCTATAATATTTGTTCTTTCTGAATTTTCCAAATGCCTTGCGGCATTAAGGAGGAAAATGTCTAGAATTGGATACGACTAAAGTGATTAAGCAATTTTTGAGGACAATCTAAGGTTTATCAAAGATTGGTTGCTCAAGGACAGTTAGAAGTATACTGTTAATATTAGAAGGACCATATTGACATAGTCTGAAAAGAGGCAACTCTTGTTCAGAAGTGGTAGTCAAAATGGGAATATAGAGTTGTCTTCATAGGTGGAAGCAATCTGTGTAAGGTTAAAGAAACTTAATGCAAGAAGCATGTTCAAAGCAATGCGCTTTGAATCTGAGACATCGATTCCATGGAATTGCTCTCCATTGGGATACTATGTAATGATTATTTCCAAGCCTTTGTGGCTTTGTGCATAATCATTACAAGAGGAACAGTGCATATAAGTTTAAAATCTAAACAGATTTCGATAAATGATAGGAATTTGGAATTCTTACATTTAAGACAAGGAATTGGGAGTCTGAAAAGAGAATCATTGAAATTATGTTCAATTGATATAATTCACAAAGAAAAGGATCATAGACAAACATAGAGTTCATACTTGGTGTATGGAAAAGCTATTGTTTAGAAAACATAGTGTACATGCTTGGAGCATGGGACACCTAGTGTTTTTTAATTCAAGTATAAAGTTGATAAAACCGAAACAATGAATAATGAGTAATCACTATGGTGATAAATAGAAAGTGTTTTATTTATATTCATAGGTTTTGATATCATATTAGATTCATTTATTCTTGTGTTTCACTTTGCATGTTTTGACTTCCATAATAACTAGGTTATTCTTCCGGAATGACTAAGTTATTCAAACCATCCACAGTCGGTCATATGTTGGAAGTAGATATGAATGAAGATTGTCATGGGTTGGCTTGTAGAGGTCCAAGTTGGTGGAAAAAGTTGTGCTACAACACTCATGAGTGCTCATAAGTTCTGAGTATTGGATTCAACCCGCGCTCATTTGAATCACTTCATGGATTTTATCATGAGTGATCATGAGACGATAATATATTATATTCTTCAAACCTAGAGATATGAGTTGTTACAATGAGTTGGTTATACATTGATTGCACAAAACCGCATTCGGTAACTTGATGTTATAAAACGTGCCTTTGTGTATGATTCAACAAGTAGTAGAACAAGCCATATGAGTCGAAGTTTATCCATTCCTTTTACCATCGGGATAAAAGCGATATCTGTGGGCCCCTCGATGATTTAGTGATGACACATGTGAGTGCTTGGCCAAGCCAGGACAGATTTGATTTGTTCAATCATTCAGTCTGTAGCACCTGGTTCTTGGTACATTTTCCCTTTTTTAAATATTTTGCATTTTGGCCTTGGACTCGGCGAGTTGAAGGACCAACTCGTCGAGTAGAAGCGGGATGAGATGCGGAGTTTAAGCTGTGGACTCGACGAGTCAGGTCCCGGACTTGGCGAGTAGGCCCTGTCTGGACAAAAACCCTAATCCGAGGGTTTGCACCCTATTTAAACACCTTAACTCGGCCTCCTTCGTCCCATTTGCTCCCAGAAGACCCCCATAGCAAACCTTAGCTGTTATTGAAGCAATCTAAGGCATTTGGAGTGATTTTGGTGCTTTTTTGATCCAAGGAAGGAAGGAAAAGATTGAAGGATCAAGAGGAGGCTAGAAGGATCCGACTTTGAGCATCTTTTGCAGTCTACAAAAGGTATAAAGTCTATACCTTGTTTGCTCTTTTGATAGATCCCATTTTGTGGAGTTTTACGGCTTTTTCTAAGCCATTTTGGTCACCAACCATGATTGCAAGCATGGTTTGGGGTTGATGTTTCGGATCTGGTTCCTTAGAGGGGTTACAAGGCAGAAAGGAGTGACTTTTGCACTCAATGAAGGCCCCATGCATTGTAAGAGCTTGTTTTAGGCCCTTTTGAGCTCAAAGTCCCATGCAAGCACGTAAAGGTTGTAACTTTACGTGCTAGATCAATTGTAGAAGCATAGATCTATCTTTTGATCAAGGGTTGTACATCACAAATCGAAGATTTAGTGAGTGGATGTGCCTAACTCGGCGAGTCCAATCTTGGACTCGGCGAGTCCAAGGTTTCTGTCCCATATCAGTTGAGGGTCAAAGGACCCAGTGAGTAAGGAAAGGTTTTAGGGAGGGTCCCGGGGAGTGACCCAACGATCTAGACTAAGCCTTTGTTCTGGAAGTTCATGGGACTCGGCAAGTGCATGAACGGACTCGGCGAGTCCAAGGCAATCTTCTAAGGATGAAGATGAACTCGACGAGTTGTTCATACAACTCGATGAGTCAAGGACAGGACCTGTATATCAGTTGATGATGAACTCGACGAGTTGTGCATACAACTTGGCGAGTCGGATGAGGATTCATTCGATGTTCATTTAGAAGGAAAACTCATTGAGTCATCACCTAACTCAACGAGTAGAGACGGGTATAAGGAAAAATGGAAGCCATACTGAAACCTATGTGATAAAACCCAACTCTAGGACCTATTTGTTTCACTTTTGATTTGGAAATAACATACAGAGATCCAACTTCTTTGTACATGCTTTATACAGAGAATCGGCCTTCTTTATGGAGCTGAAGGATGATTCAGGAATGAACAGGCCTCCCCTTCCTTCTCACCGTGAACCGCGGGACGCCAAACGAACCAGGCAGCAGAGCTACCACCCACCGTTGGCAAAACACACTTCACCACTCACTACCGATGTGACTGTTGGAACACCCCTACTCCAACCATCTACCACCTGACACCGACCGTCTGTCACAACTAGCATTTTTAGATAGGAAATTATGTCGTCATGTAGAATCAACTCTTGTATTACTTGTAATCTAAGTTGATGTCATGTACTATGCTCATTCAAAATCAACCATTTAAATCAAAACTCATGAGTGAAGTTCAAAACCTAATTCAATACATCTCATCTACTCAACTATGGATTTGAAACCCTATTTTATCCTGGTTCAAACTCAGAATGGACCAAGGATCCTCTTCTCATGGGCCTTAATGGGCCGTAAACACTCATATGGGCCCAATGGGCTGAAAACCTTCAATTTAGACCTCATAATTTTGAGCATAATCAAGAAAAGGCCCAAACTTTTCCTTCTATTTTCTTTCCCTCTCATTCTCGTCCCATATAAAAAAACTCATTTCAACTAAACCTGGCCACCTCACTAATGACCAACAAACAATAATGTAATTACCTCTCCAATCTCCGTGCATCTAACTTATAACCCTCATGTAATAACCATTTCTCTCTCTCTCTCTCTCCTTATTCTTCTTCTTAAACTCTCGACCAAGATTCTTCCCACCACCACCTTCATTTTCATATCTACTCACTACATTCCTCCAAGAACTCCAAGCAAAAATCCATCCATTTCTTCCAAAAAATTTGTGTATGCTTTTGTGTGTGCTCAAGAATACATCATCAAGGTTCATCATTTTGGTAAGCTACTCTCTAATTATGATGATTTACTTCATTTTGTGATAAACTTCACTCCTTAACACATCATTTCGTGATCCATGACCTTAGATCCATCTTAAGTTCGAAAACTCCACCCAAGAAGCTTCCTGGACCGAAATCCTTTCTCATTCTTCATCAAAAACCGAAATCTTCAAACCAATGTGAGTTCATACCCCCTATTTTTAGGTTTTTACTATGCTTTAGGGGAGAATACAAGTTGTTTTGTGTATATCTATGTGTATATGCATGATTTTGTGTGTTTTTCATGATATAAGTGTGATTTTGTTATAAACTTCATAAACTTGAAAATATGCTAAATATGAGGATATTTGTAAAACACAACACCTATTACAACTTATTACAGAAAGAAAAGGTAAAACACTTCAAAGTTGTTTAAAACTAAGAAAATTACAAGAGAGGGCCAAAAGTGACAAAGAAAATCAAATTATGGTTATATATATATATATATATATATATATATATATATATATCACGGTTTTAAGGGACCAAAAAAGGATTTAGTTTTGATAAACATGAATCTTTATGGTAGTTGTGATTTTAAAAGGGCTAAAAGTGTAAATTAACACAAATGGGCCTCATTTGGGCTTTCACGACTTTTAGGCCAAAAATGTAAATTTTCAATAATGTAAATTTTCAACAAAAAGGGTTGAAAATGTAAATTTATTAAAACTTGGGCCAAAAAGATAAATTTATTTATAAATGGGGACGAGAATGCACATTTTCATAAACTTAAGCCAAAAATGATATTTTCGACAAAAGTGGGTTAAAAATGTTATTTTTACTTAAAACTAGCCTTAAATACAAACTTTTGGCCTTAAAGGACCTAAAGCGTCATTTTTACCCAAAGGTGCCTTAATTGTAAATTTTCGGTTTTAAGGACCAAAACTGTCCTTTTAATAACAATGGGTGTTTTATGTCATTGGTAAGCCATTAAACTTAACAGCCAACGTAACAACAAACGGATCTATTACGTCACTCTCATGCTTACTGGGCCTGGAATATAATTTACATGTTTAAGGGGCCTTAGTTGTCCATTTACATGTTTATTGGGCCTGGAATATAATTTACATATTTAATGGGTCTTAGTTATCCTTTTACATGTCTATTGGGCCTGGAATATAACTTACATGTTTAGTCGGCCTTAGTTGTCCCTTTTACATGTTTATTGGGTCTGGAATATAATTTACATGTTAAGTGGGTCTTAGTTGTCCTTTTACATGTTTATTGGGCCTGGAATACACCTTGCATGCTTATTAGGCCTGGAATTTAATTTACATGTTTAATGGGCCTTAGTTGTCCTTTTACATGTTTAATTGGGCCTGGAATACACCTTACATGTTTATTGGGCTTTCGTGGTCCATCTACATGCTTGATAATTTCACACATTCACAAACATACATGTTGGGCTTTGAAAACTAAATACTTACACGAAAACAATATACTCTGTGCAACTTCATATTCGCGTAAATTTGGTTAAGGATTTTGTGAGACATTTCGTTTGGCACCTATAGAGTGAGCAATCATAGCATGTAGTTATAACCAGAGTCAGGAGAGCGAGATTTTGTGTATAGATCTATACGGGAGTGACACCCCACACCTGAGCTATTCGCTACAGTTAGACTAGGCCAGTCTAGGGTGACAAACCTCACCGTAAACCCGTCGGCGTCCCAAAAACGTCATGACAATCGAAATTGTCATTATTAAGTATGGTTATAACGACTCACTTAGAGGGATTAACACCATTATAAAATTTACGTAATACAACATCTGTCGATAATACGTGAACACACACTCATTTGTATTCAGTTTTAGGTTAATGAAATCACAACGTCCTTTTATAAACAGACAACATCGGGTTGTCTGGAATTATTCACTTCATACACTCACAAACATTAACACACATGCATTAATACGAGATCTGACACAAACATTTCAAACTATTTTTCAGAAAATATCGGATTTTCTGGTGTTTACAAAGCAATACAAAACATTTTACTCAAACATGCTTATGAACTCACCAACATTATATATGTTGACCTTTTCAAATTAACTTGTATTCTCAGGGAATCGTTGAGCAGTTTGGTCAGTAAGAATACCTGGATATTTTGTTGTGTTTTGTTAGTACTATATTTGGATATTTTGGCATGTAATATTAAAATACAATACTTGATGTAAACAATGACATTTGTAATATTACATGTGTGATGATGATGATGATGGTGTCTGGTTTCAATTATATAGACTGTGATGATACTACAAAAATGAAGTCACCCAAGCCTCCGGACGTTTCCACTGTCTGGTTCGGGGGTGTGACTGATTGATATCAGAGCATTGTTTATAGTGAACTAGCATATCTAATCATGCAAGATATGCAACTATAAATCCAATGGGACTAAAATACTTTGAATAAGATAATTAACATACATACCTAGGTGTGCACTAATACTATAAAACTAAATGTCTCTGGAGGAAACTAAACCGCGTGATTAAACCCAAACAGTATGTAGTTGTATTAGGGATAAATTGAGCCTGATCAACTATATTTATTCAAAATATGGCCAACATGTGTTTTGGAGTGATCATGGTGGGCAATAAATCTAGAAACTTACCAACCTTGTGTCCAAAAATCTTTAAGGAACTCAAACATAAACAATTAAAATGCTATAGGAGTATTTGGAATGCTATTTACATACACTCCCATTACACATTTCTCACCCCTCTGTTTCTCGTGCAGTCATCATGGAAGAATTTCAGCAGGGTGTCCTTTACTATCAGGCCCTAGTGGCCAACGGGCTGATCAAAGGAGAACCTGGCATGGTGCAAAGGGCAGGTCCAGGTATAGGACCTGAGGAGTATGTGGAGACCGACTACGAGTATGAGAAATTAGACGGGGAGATGGAAGAAGCAGGAGCCATTGAGGAGGTCCCCAGCGAGCCTCACCTCTCAGAGATGTTATAAGATCACCCCACTGCACCAGAGGACTCCGCCGAATGGACGCGCTCCTTAGAAAAGGAGGTTGCCACCCTCTGACAGCAACTTTTAGCGGTAGAAGCTCAAGCAATGCGAGTTGAGCATGAGAGGGACGAGGTCATTAGGGAAATGAGTGAGATGGATGACATTGTGGCACAAAATTTTGGCATTTGATTACACCACCAGACCCTTCTCACCGTGACTAGGATCAACTTCATCCACTACCACTACCGTTATGGGTTTTCTTTATGTACTGCTCTATGTACTACCGACTACATGATTAAGTGATTACACTACTCATGGAGTCATTACGCTGTCAGATTTTATTCCTTTCATGTATTGTATGCCTTATAAAGGCAAATTTTCATGTATCAAAAAGATTATTATTAATGAAAGCAGTAATATATTTTATCATGATGTTGTTATCTGCTATGTGTTCTATTACTTTTATTTCATGTTGATTGTATGCACTCACTTACACACACAACCAAATCACCAAAAATGTTCTATATTCAAGGAATCTCGAAACCAAAATGCACTAAATACTCAACCTCTTTCCGTTCTGTAAGTCCCCAAATCTGCTTGTGTATCAATCAGATCCGTTTGATGGTGCGGAATCCCAATCAAACGGATGATGTTAGATCAAATAGAAGAGAAGGAGAAGAAGAATACGATGAATCTTGTATGTATTGATATGAATGAAGATCCGGATACAAGATTCACACACACTAACACACACGTGTTCTTCTCTCTAGTTTCTCTCTCTAGAACACCTTAGAATACACACACATAAGCTCCTATATTCTCTTCTGTTCGTCACTCTACTCCTCACCCCTTACACCTATATTTATAGGGAACATGGGCCGTGAATGCGTTTATGGCCGTAAACCTGTTCACGGTCGTAAACACAACCGTAAACACGTATACGGCCGTAAACACCAAGTTGTTTGTGGTCCAAGACACAAAAATACATTTTCCTAAAAAAGAAAAGTATAAACCATATTTATTTTTGACCCAACACGTTCAATGACAGAATATGCCTCAAAGACCTAATCGCGGAATCAACGCGACACCAACACCACCGGAGGTAAACTCGGTTGCATTCTAAGCAAAAGTGTCAGCTGCGGTCACCGCAGCAATGGCACAGATTTACAACGGAAATACGGTGGAGGTAACGGGCAAGGAGATGGAAGTTCAAACCAGGTAATGAATCAATGACCCACAAGAAACTGTACCTACAAGGATTTCACGAATGCCAAGCCTCGAACCTTCAACGGGACAGGAGGCGTGATAACTCTAAAGAGGTGGATAGAAAAAGTTGAATCAGTATTCGAGATCTGCGGATGCCCTGAAGAGTGCAAGGTGAAGTTTGCAGCTTGCACATTCATCGATAAAGCGCTTTCTTGGTGGAATGGTCACATGGAGGCCATGACACTCCCATTAGCGAATGTTATGCCATGGGAGGAGCTTAAAGAAATGCTAATGGTGGAGTATTGTCCAAGAGGAGAGATCCAGAAGATGGAGCAGGAACTATGGAATCTCATAGTTCAGAACTCCGACATTGATGCTTACATCTCAATGTTTAGTGAGTTGTCACTCCTGTATCCAGGAATGATCACGTCTGAACGAAAGTAGATCGAAAGATTCATTTGGGGATTGACCTCTCCAATTCAAGGAAATGTAATAGTAGAAAACTCGGAGACGTATGACAGTGCTAAAAGATTAGCCAAGAAACTCTACGACCATCGCAACAAGAAGGGTGGCAAAGAAGGGAAGACTGAAGTCAAGAAGGAGGGAAAAGATAACAAAAACAACAAGGACAACAAACAAAAAGGGCGACAGAACCACGAGTCGTCAAAAAAGCAACAAACTGAAGCAGTCCACACTGCTACTGCTCAGGTTACCTCAGCACCACATGATCCATACTCAATTATGCAAACCACAACCAGACAATACTCGGGAACCTTACCTAAGTGTAACAAGTGCGGCTTTAACCATCATGGAGAGTGTAGAGAAATATAATGCATAATTTGCAACCGTAAGGGTCATACTGCTCGATACTGCAAATCTCAACCCCAACCGAACCAACAGCCAAACAACCACAACAAAAACAACAAAAACAACAACCGCAACAAAAATAATGTTGGGGATAATCACACTTGGTATGGGTGTGGAGGAACTGGCCATTTTAGACGCAATTCCCAAAGCCAACAACCAAGGAGCAGGAGGATCAGGGAGGGTCTTGATGTTGGTTCTAGGTGAGGCAATTCAAGACCCGACGGTTGTTACTGGTACGTTCCCACTTAACAACACTTACGCATGCATTTTTATTCGATAGTGGATCCGAGCGGAGCTTCGTAAGTAACAAATTCAAACACTTACTAAAACAACAACCCCAGAAGCTAAACGAAGCCTTCACGATGGAGATGGCTAATGGGAAAACCGAAAAAACCAAATATGTTTATGTAGGGTGCACATTAACACTAAACAACCATTCATTTCAAATAGATTTGATGCCAGTAAATATTAGGAGTTTAGATGTGATAATCGGCATGGATTGGTTAATCCCCCCACCGTGCTGATATTATGTGCCATGAGAAGGCCGTTTGCCTTCACCTTCCCAATCATGAAACCCTAATAATCTATGGTGATAAACCTGGTGCCAGTCTTCGTCTTATCTCGTGCATCAAGGCACAGAAGTGCCTACAAAAGAGAAACTATGCTTTCCTCGCTCATGTTGTGGATAACGCCAAAGAAGAAGTAAACATTAAAGACATCACAGTGGCATGCGACTTCCCAAATGTATTTCCTGAATACCTTCCGGGAATACCCCCAGAAAGATAGGTTGAATTTTGAATCGATCTAGTACCGGGAGCCACATCAATTGCCAAATCATGCTACATGCTAGCTCCCGCCGAAATATATGAGTTATCCAGTCAACTAAGCGAACTTCTGAACAAAGGATTCATCAGGCCAAGCTTCTCACCTTGGGAGTCCCACTCTTGTGTGTCAAGAAGAAAGACGGATCCTTCAGAATGTGCATCGACTATCGGGAGTTGAACAAACTCACCGTCAAAAACCAATATCCACTCCCTCGGATCGACGATCTATTTGACCAGCTTCAAGGAGTTAGTTACTTCTCCAAAATAGATCTAAGATCCGGTTATCATCAGCTCCGAGTCCGAGAAGAGGACATTCCAAAAACTGCTTTCCGAACTCGATACGGTCATTACGAATTCGTTGTGATGCCATTCGGTCTTACAAATTCACCCGCAGCATTTATGGACGTCATGAATCGAGTATGTCGTCCATTCCTCAATAATTTCGTAATCATCTTCATTGATGATATTCTCATATACTCCCGAAGCAAGGAAGAGCATGGTCAACATCTATAACGTCCCAAAATTCAAGACTAAAAATTTCTTTTAATAAAACATTACTTTAAGCAAAGTCATCAATTCAAAACATAAACAAAGTATTAATTTCCAAAACACATGTTCGTTATCAGAGTAAACATTCCCAGGCTGTCTAATATATGGTGTGTGCCATACGATCACCCCGAGCTCTTCTCTCCACTACCGGAAGTACCTAAAACCAAAACTGAAAACCGTAAGCACGAAGCTTAGTGAGTTCCCCACCCTACCACATACCATGCATAACCACATACTGCACATATTGGGCCACGCCCGCTATCCTGGGCCTCGCCCCCGACCTCGGGCCTCGCCTGTTACAATGGCCCCTCCGCTCCAGGCCCCACCTGGCTTCGAGCCCCGCTCGGATACAGATTTGTTTCACTTAGGCCTCGCTTGTCACAGGGCCTCGCCCGCCAACAAATAATAACACATAAACATATCACAACACATAAGCTAAACACATACGAACTGATCCTGTCCTAAGGCCTCGCCTATCCTGGGCCTCACCCCTGCCCTGTTACTGATGAGTCATGGAACCCCGTCCATGCTCCTACTGATTGTGAGATACGGGCCCAGCCCACACTCACTCTTTTCCTAACTCGGGCCTCGCCCCTGATCTGCTGCTAATGAGATGTGGAACACCATCCACACTCTGCTATTGGTGAGTTACAGGACCTCGCCCACACTCACCTCCCTACCAGGCACATACAAGCATCACACAGACAACAAGTATAAACTATCACATAAACCATTCCTTGGGCACCCGCCCGCTACCACTGGAACTCGTCCTGAATATCATACTATCATACTGTGCCTAGGGCTAACCCCCGGGTCTTCTACTCATAACTACATGGGTCGGCATTGTGGCCTTAGACCCATTCACACAAAGGGAAACTCACCTGCACTGGTTGAACTTGCTGATGATCCCACTAGCCGATGTCCGGCAACTCTCTGAACTCCTGCTCCACTCGCTCCCCGAGCTACCAATATCAATGCAACACTGAGTCTAACTGACCCCCGAAAGACAACCAAGTCAACTCTGGTCAAAGTCAAAGTCCTGGTCAAAGTCAAAGTCCTGGTCAAAGTCAACCTCCCAAGTCAACCCTAATCGCCGAGTCAACCTACTGACTCGCCGAGTTCATATGTTCAGAGTCCTTCCATTCGTGGCTCGACTCGCCGAGTCAGTCCATGACTCGCCGAGTCTACCGATTTCCGAGTCCTGACTTGTCCAACTCACCGAGTCTCCATTCGAATCACTGATTCGAGTCTCAACTCGAAGGGTTTGGGGTTTCGCAACCTAACTCGCCGAGTCCAAGAATAGAATCGCTGAGTCCAAGACAACCTTCAACAGACTCGCCGAGTTGTTCTTCCAACTCGCCGAGTTCCTGCCCAACTTCATCCGACTCGACGAGTTGTTCATCCCACTCGTCGAGTTCCTCCAAATCTTCATGCTACTCGCCGAGTCTACTCAAAGGACTCGTCGAGTCCATTCAGATCTTCATACATGTAGAGGACTTTTGAGTCATGCATGGACTCCAAACTATAGATCTACCCTTCCCAAGCCTATTCCTCACAAAAAGTTGCAAACTTTATGTGTAGAGAAGGAGATCTAGGCAAAATACACCATAAACTAGGGTTTAAGGCAAAGAGGCTCCATAATCAACTCAAGGACAGATACTTTATGCTTCTCAAGACCATAATATGCTTAGATCCGAAGTAGCAACTTCAGATCTGGCTTCTAACTCAAATGGATAGCTAATCATGGCTAAAAAGCCCCCTAAAACTCGCAACCATAATAGATCTAAAGGAGGGAAACGACTTAATACCTTCAATAACTCAAAAAGTTTCCCCAATCGTCAGATCTAAGGCCAATCCTTGAAGCTTCAATGATTCCCCTTCTTCTTCTTCCTTCAAATCACTCAAAAATGGCTTGGAAGCTTGAATAAGCAACAATGGGGCTTAGGGTTCGATGTTCTGGGTGAAAGAGGCAGTAAAGGAACCCTATGGGAGAGAATGAGACGTTTAAATAGGCTCCAAGTCCCGAATTTAGGGTTTTCCTCGCACAGACCAGACTCGCCGAGTCTCCTTGGCCGACTCGCCGAGTCGGTCACTTACTCCTCGACCCGGATCCCGCTCGGACTCGCCGAGTCGTCCCTTAAAATTAGGGTTTCCTTTCCTTTCTTGGCCTTCCTGACTGTGGGTGTTACAACTCTCCCCCACTTAAACTAAACTTCGTCCTCGAAGTTTGCTATGGCCCACCGCCTGCGATCTGCTTCCAATATTCCACTAAATGATCCATCACCAGCTGCCTACCTTCGTTGGTCTTTCGCCCGGTCATTCCGACTAACATTAATCCTTGTGGATAATAATCTCGGGTCAACCCTGACCCTGAACATTCTGGAAACACAACTTACTCAACCGACAATCCTTCTGGTACTCACCGAGTACTGCACTGAACCCATAGGGGTTCACCCCTTCTTTCCTTGCGCGATTTCCTTGCCTCCCCAAGGAAATGCTCCATAACCAACTATTTCCTCTGTCACTGTGAAGATCCTATCTTCACCACTCCATTACTCCCGCTACCTCCAGTTCGGGTCATTATCGCTAGTATCCACTGGGCATTTCTTTCTACTATAATTTGGTGCCGAGCACCCCACGACCAACTAACTGAATTCCACCACATGCTGCATACCCGCACTGCTACTGACTGGAAATTCTGCTATTCCTCATCTGACTTCCGGATGAACTGAGACCACCCTGGTCCCTACCAACCTATCAATATATGGATTACCGGCTCCCACCGATCGCTGTCCCAACACAACTACTAGTCGCTCCGAACGACTTTCAAAGAAACTTCGACCACCTATAACTGCTCAATCTATTCTGCCATACAGGCACTACAATTCCTGGGATCCCCGATCCCCTATCTTGACACTAAGGTCCCTACCAGGTCCCACCTGTGCTGCTAAAACTCACGGGCCTCGCCCACGCGTCTCACCCAACCATACTACCAAGCAACCCTGCTCTCAGGTCTCACCTATATCGCTATTCTCATACGGGCCTCGCCCACGGGTCTCACCCAACTATATCCTGGAGCAGCTTCTCCCAAGGTCTTACCTCTTTAGGGCTATACAGGCAAACTCCCTATCATTCTCATCCCCTACCCATTCCTGCTCCCTATCTAATCACTAGGAGATAAGGGCCTCGCCCCAACTCCACCAACGAAGCTACTATGGAATGCTACGGCTTGCCCTCAGTCTTACATCACCTTCTATCACCGTCTGCTAGTGAATGCTACGGCTTCCCTGTAGTCTTACAACACTTTCCACCACTGACTGTTGGTGAATGCTACGGCTGCCCTGTAGTCTTACAGCACTTTCCACCACTGACTGCTAATGTGAAAGCACCCCATGCTATCAGTTCTCAAGATCTTCCTTCTGACTCACTCGAGCCCTACAGGCGATCCCCCATCCTGAATTCCCAACCACATACTAACCATCACCAGTACACGCACTGGCTGAGGGGTGGAGTTTCTCAAGCTCCCAACCCTGTACTTCTCAATCCATCAATGTTGTACCACTTCTTTTTCCTACTCAGAGGTCGCACACTCATTCTAGATATGCGTGCTCTTACCTTTGCACGCACGGGGGATCCTCCCCCACTTCGATCCTGCTTAACCCTTGCTGCTCAATGCTCGAAGAGAAATCCCAATCCTCGCTACCAATTTCATAAACAACCTGCTGAGGAACCCCAAGCTTACCATAGCTAGGGATCTAACCAATCCATTTCTAAAATCATACGGCTCCGAATTAGCGAGACATACCAAGTCCTTCCCAGGCATGCTACAGTTACTGCATCCTGAGCAACCTCCCCCAATAGGGCACATCCCCTAACTACCATTCAAATATCCAAGGTATGCGGATGGCATAAAACTCGATCACAATCAAGCAACACAAAAATAAAATGCTCATACCGATAATGATGCAGAACCATAACAATATAATCATGCACAAATAAAAGAACTGAAAACGGAAATCGCATACCTGCAACGTCCGATGCTGCTCGTGTCTCCATGGTAGTCATCTGAAAAGCCCTGCCTCCTATCACAGGAGCCTCTGCATAGCCCTGACGGCCGTCTGTGATCCTCAAAGTTGCAAGGGCAGGTGCCATCACCCGTCCTACTGAAAACAAACTGGGGCACTGGGCCTTCTTGTGGCCCCGCTGATTGCAGTGAAAACATATCATGTCTGATCCCTGTGTCGTGGTAGCAGTAAAATCCTTGCTAAAATGACCAGTCCGACCGCACTTGAAGCAGCCAGACTCACCGCCGCTACCACTCCTGCACGCGCCCCCGTGCGCCCTGCCACACTTCCCGCATCGGCTGGGGTCCTGATAATCCCTCGATCTCGAATCCGATCCCTTGGGCCTTTTGCCCGAACTCGCGGCTACCTGAACCTCATCCGGCTTCCTCTTCCGGATCTGCTCCAAATCAATTTCCCTCCCCCTGGCCCGAGAAATCATATCTTCCAGCATCTTACAGCCAAACCTGCTCACGAACTCCCTGATGTCAGCCCTCAACATCTCGTGATAACGGGCCTTCTTCATCTCCTCATCCGCGACATACTGCGGTACAAGAAGAGCCCTCTCCTTGAACTTAGCGGTGATCTCTGCCACAGTCTCAGTGGTCTGCGTCAAATCCTGAAACTCCCGTGCCAACTGTTGCACCTAAATAATTGGCGAAAACTCCGCCCTGAACCTGGCCGGGAAATCGCTCCAAGTCATCGCGTCAATGCGGCATCATCCCCCAGAGCATGACCAATCTCCTCCCACCAATCCCTCGCTTTGTCCTTCAAAAGACAGGAAGCGAGTCTGACCTTGTCCTCCTCAGGACACCGGCTCGTACGGAATGCATTGGAAACATCAGCCAACCATCTGCTGCTAGCGATGGGGTCCCTAGCCCCATGATAATATGGTGCCCCGCAAGCCCTGAACTCTCGAAATGTCAAGGTACACGCTCCCATCAATGCCATCATCTCGGTATGGAAGGCTCCCAACCTCTCATCCAAAATCTCCAATATACACTCCTTGACCGTGCCAAAGATCACATGAGTCTGATCTAGAATACTGCGCGTAACCTCGGCAGATATCAACTCCCTCATTCGCTCCTCGAGCTGCTCGGCCCCTGAACCCGAGCCTGATCCCTCTCTGGCGCCTGATCCGCCCGCTTGTCTCTCTCGCAACGTCACCATGCTGAAAATATACCACAACCACTATCAGAATACTGATCATTGATGCGAGACCAAACACACCCTACCAGGTTCCCGGTCTTGTCTCGGCCTTTCCCAAATCAAGTACGGATCCTCTGCTTTTAGTAGTACAGGCTCATACTACCTTCCACATCTATCCGTACTTTCCTCAGGAATTGCTTCGACTCCACCAGGTCCCTTATCCACTACTACTGCTCCCAGCACTATCTCGTCCTAGGCTTACCCTAAGGAAACCTATGACTCAACTCAACCAGTCCTCAGCTGCTGAAGGTCTCCTTGTGATGCCAATTAGCCATTACCTGGATACCATCACATGTGACGAGGCTCAGATAATCCTTCGAGTAAAAGACTCGTCCCTACAACAGTTAGACTCAAACGAGAGCTGCGCAATAGGGCCAAATCTAGCACTCTGAGATTATTCAACCCTGATCACATGTGACGTGACGTATTCACCTAAAGGAATCCTAGGGGAGAGAATGAGACGTTTAAATAGGCTCCAAGTCCCGAATTTAGGGTTTTCCTCGCACAGACCAGACTCGCCGAGTCTCCTTGGCCGACTCGCCGAGTCGGTCACTTACTCCTCGACTCGGATCCTGCTCGGAATCGCCGAGTTCCTCCTTGGACTCGCCGATTCGTCACTTAAAATTAGGGTTTCCTTTCCTTTCTTGGCCTTCCTGACTTTAGGTGTTACAACATCTCTATCAAATCTTGTAAACTCTAAAAGCTAAAAGGCTATATGCAAAACTCTCCAAATGCAAGTTCTAGATTCGCAGTTGTAAACTTCTTGGGTCATGTAGTGAGTGAGGAAGGAATTCATGTGGATCCTTCCAAGATCAAGGCCATTAAAGGCTGGGCGATTTCGAAAACACCAACAGAAATTCGAAAATTACTGGGTCTCGCAAGCTACTACCAAAGATTTATTCGGAACTTCTCCAAGATAGCCAAGCCCCTCACCACTTTGACACAAAAAGGCATACCCTTCAACTGGACGGACAAGCAAGAAGTTGCCTTCCAAACCTTGAAGCGAGCCCTCTATAGTGCTCCAGTGCTATCCTTACCATAGGGAACCAAAGACTTCATAGTATATTGCGATGCTTCGAACCAAGGGATAGGTTGTATCCTCATGCAGCGTGGAAAGGTGATAGCTTACGTGTCCAGGCAATTAAAGACACATGAAGTGAATTACACGACCCATGATCTCGAGCTGGGAGCCATGGTCTTCGCCCTAAAAATTTGGAGGCACTACCTATATGGTACAAAGTGTACCATCTTCACGAACCATAAAAGCCTCCGGCACATTCTAAATCAAAAGGAGTTGAACATGAGACATCGAAGGTGGTTTGAACTGCTAAACGATTATGAATGAGAGATCAAGTACCACCCACGCAAGGCTAACATGGTAGCCAATGCCCTGAGCAGGAAAGAATACTCAGGTCATCGGGTGAGAAATTATCAATAACCATCCACTCCCACCTAGCCTCTCAGATCAAGGGATCTCAAACCGGGCATTAATGTCGGAGAATGCTACAAATGAAATGATGTGTGGGATGGATAAAAACCTTGAAGCCAAAGATGACGGAGCTTACTACTTCATGAATAGAATCTGGATCTCAAAATTTGGGGGATTTAGAGAGATAGTCATGAACGAGGCTCATAAAACACGATATTCCGTCTACCCAGGTTCGGATAAAATGTAACTGGACATCAAACGACATTATTGGTGGCCAAATATAAAGGCAGAGATCACCACATATGTGGGCAAGTGTCTCACTTGTGCCAAAGTGAAATTAGAGTATCAGAAGCCCTCGGGGTTATTACAACAGCCAGTAATACCCAAGTGGAAATGGGAAAGGATTACCATGGACTTCATAACCAAATTACCTAAGACAGCAGACAAATTGGATGCTATCTGGGTGATTGTCGATAGGTTAACCAAATCCGCCCATTTCCTGCCAATCAAGGAATCATACAAGATGGAAAGATTAACACAAATCTATATAAAAGAGATTGTGAGACTTCATGGGGGTACCACTATCTATTATCTCGGATCGGGATAGTAGATTTACTTCACGATTTTGGCAGTCGCTCCAGAAGGAAATGGGTACAGAACTAGACATGAGCACTTCTTACCACCCGCAAACCGATGGCTAAAGTGAGAGAACCATCCAAACACTTAAAGATATGCTCCGAGCCTGCGTGATCGATTTTGGCAAACCCACTTGCCCTTAATTGAATTCTCGTACAACAACAGCTATCACACGAGTATAAGGGTTGCTGTTTTTGAGGCTTTGTATGGTCCACTTGCCCTTAATTGAATTCTCGTACAACAACAGCTATCACACAGGTATAAGGGTTGCTCTTTTTGAGGCTTTGTATGGTCGCAAATACAGGTCGCTTCTCTGTTGGGCTGAGGTGGGTGACACCCAGCTGGCAAAAGGGCAATCACCAGCAGCTCTCTTATAGGACCGGAGATCATTTGAGAAACGACAAAGAAGATAATTCAAATCAAAGCCCGACTCCAAGCATCGCGAGACCGACAAAAGAGTTATGCTGAAAAACGACGAAAGCCCCTGGAATTCCAAGTCGGAGATCGGGTGCTATTAAAGGTCTCTCTCTGGAAAGGGATGATCCATTTTGGGAAGCGGGGAAAAATAATCCGCGATACATCGGTCCATTCGAGATTCTTTCACAGATTGGTCTAGTGGCTTATAAGTTGCAGCTACATGCGGAGCTCAGCAACGTACACCTTGTGTTCCACGTCTCGAACCTGAAAAAGTGCTTATCAGATGAAACCTTTGTCATTCCTCTATAAGAGATTGAAGTAAACGAGAATCTCTTTTTCGTCGAAGAACCGGTTGAGATAATGGATAGGGAAATGAAGCGCACAAAACAGAGTCGCATTCCGATTGTGAAGGTTCGATGGAACGTTAAGCGTGGACCGGAATTCACATGGGAATGCGAAGACCAGATGAAGCCGAAGTACCCTCACCTATTCTCTCATTCATAGTTCTATCTTTCAAAAGAATTTCGAGACGGAATTCCCTCTAATGGGGGGATGATGTCACAACTAGCATTTTTAGCTAGGAAATTTTGTCGTCATGTAGAATCAACTCTTATATAACTTGTAATCTAAGTTGATTCCATGTACTATGCTCATTCAAAATCAACCATTTAATTTAAGTTTTTTCCTTCCCTCTCATTCTCGGCCCACATCAACAAAAAACTCATTTGAACTTGCCACCTTACTAATGACCAACAACCAACAACGTAATTACCTCTTAAATCTCAATGCATCTAACTTATAACCCTCATGTAATAACCATTTCTCTCTCTCTCTCTCCTTCTTCTTCTTAAACTCTCGGCCAAGCTTCTTCCCACCACCACCTTCATTTTTTTTCTAGTCACTACATTCCTCCAAGAACTCCAAGCAAAAATCCATCCATTTCTTCCAAAAAAATTGTGTATGCTTTTGTGTGTGCTCAAGAATACATCATCAAGGTTCATCATTTTGGTAAGCTACTCTCTAATTATGATGATTTACTTCATTTTGTGATAAACTTCACTCCTTAACACATCATTTCGTGATCCATGACCTTAGATCCATCTTAAGTTCGAAAACTCCACTTAAGAGGCTTCCTGGGCCGAAATCCTTTCTCATTCTTCATCAAAAACCGAAATCTTCAAACCAATGTGAGTTCATACCCCCTATTTTTAGGTTTTTACTATGCTTTAGGGGAGAATACAAGTTGTTATGTGTATATCTATGTGTATATGCATGATTTTGTGTGTTTTTCATGATATAAGTGTGATTTTGTTATAAACTTCATAAACTTGAAAATATGCTAAATATGAGGATATTTGTAGAACACAAACACCTATTACAACTTATTACAGAAAGAAAAGGTAAAACACTTCAAAGTTGTTTAAAACTAAGAAAATTACATGAGAGGACCAAAATGATTAAAAAATCAAAGTGAGGTTATTATATATATATATATATATATATATATATATATATATATATATATATATATATCACAGTTTTAAGGGACCAAAAAAGGATTTATTTTTGATAAACACGAATCTTTATGGTATTTGTGATTTTAAAAGGGCTAAAAATGTAAATTAACACAAATGGGCCTCATTTGGGATTTCACGGCTTTTGGGCCAAAATTGTAAATTTTTGGACTTTTCTAGGCTTAAGTGTCATTTTAAACAAAGTTGTGCAAAAAATGTAAATTTTCAATAAAAAGGGCTGAAAATATAAATTTATTTGGGCCAAAAAGATAAATTTATTTATAAATGGGGCCGAGAATGCACATTTTCATAAACTTAAGCCAAAAATGATATTTTTGACAAAAGTGGGTTAAAAATGTTATTTTTACTTAAAACTAGCCTTAAATAGAAACTTTTGGCCTTAAAGGACCTAAAGTTTCATTTTTACCAAAAGGTGCCTTCATTGTAAATTTTTGCTTTTACGGACCAAAAATGTCTTTTTACTAAAAGTGGGTTTTTTATGTCATTTTGGTAAACAACTAAACTTAACAACCAATGTAACAACAAACGGATCAATATGTCACTTTCATGCTTATTGGGCCTGGAATATAATTTACATGTTTAATGGGCCTTAGTTGTCCTTTTACATGTTTATTGGGCCTGAAATATAATTTAAATGTTTACTGGGCCTTAGTTGTCCTTTTACATGTTTATTGGGCCTGAAATATAACTTACATGTTTAGTGGGCCTTAGTTGTCCCTTTTACATGTTTATTAGGTTTGGAATATAATTTACATATCAAGTGGGCCTTAGTTGTCCCTTTTACATGTTTATTGGGCCTGGAATATAATTTACATGTTAAGTGGGCCTTAGTTGTCCTTTTACATGTTTATTGGGCCTGGAATACACCTTGCATGCTTATTGAGGATGGAATTTAATTTACATGTTTAATGGACCTTAGTTGTCCTTTTACATGTTTAATTGGGCCTGGAATACACCTTACATGTTTATTGGGATTTCGTGGTCCATCTACATGCTTGATAATTTCACACATTCACAAACATACACAGTGGGCTTTGAAAACTAAATACTTACACGAAAACAATATACTTTGTGCAACTTCATATTCGCGTAAATTTGGTTAAGGATCTTGTGAGAAATTTCGTTTGGCACCTATTTTGTGAACAATCGTAGCATGTAGTTAAAACCAGAGTCTCCTAGAGGGAGAGTGATAGTTTGTGTATAGATCTATACGGGGGTGACACCCCACACCTGTGGGCTTTGAAAACTAAATACTTACACAAAAACAATATACTTTGTGCAACTTCATATTCGCGTAAATTTGGTTAAGGATCTTGTGAGACATTTCGTTTGACACCTATTTTGTGAACAATCGTAGCATGTAGTTAAAACCAGAGTCTCCTAGAGGGATAGTGATAGTTTGTGTATAGATCTATACGGGGATGACACCCCACACTTGAGTTGTTCTCAACAGTTAGACTAGGCCAATCTAGGGTGACAAACCTCACCGTAAACCCGTCGGCGTCCCAAAAACGTCATGACATGCGAAATTTTCATTATTAAGTATGGTTATAACGACTCATTTAGAGGGATTAACACCATTATAAAATTTACGTAATACAACATTTGTCGATAATACGTGAACACACACTCATTTGTATTCAGTTTTAGGGTAATGAAATCACAATGTCTTTTTATAAACAGACAACATCGGGTTGTCTGGAATTATTCGCTTCATACACTCACAAACATTAGCACATATGCATTAATACGATATCTGACACAAACATTTCAAACCGTTTTTCAGAAAATATCGGATTTTGACCAAAACTGTATATAACTAACTCAAAAGGACCACCAATAAAAAAAAAGTCGAGATTTTGACTAAAATCCCAAAAAACTACATACTACAAGGACCATTTTTGCAATTTTGTCTTATTATTAATTTTTTTTTTTTTTGTAGTTATTGGTTTACCTATATTCCGAAAACATATAATTATAGACAGTAAGATTGTATAAACAATAAATAAAGACATTTAAAAAATTAATTAGGATGTCCATATTGCAATATAGGATGTCTTTTTAGCCAACCCCATAAATAAAAAACTAATTTTATCGGCCAACCCGAACGGTCACTACACTAGTTAAATCTTAGAACGGGAGTAATGTTAGAGTTATGATTGGATGCCTTGTCACACCTAGTTTTTGTAAAACAACCTTATATTTGACTTTGACTTTCTTCGTCTCTCTCATCTAACAAAGCAACAATTCGTTTGTTTCTTTGATCCAACTTTTCATCCCCATTCACCCGCAATATCCGCTAAACTTTATCATTCTTTGTTAATCCAACTCTTCTTTCACACTCGTAAGTCAACTCTTAATCCTCTTTCTTTACGCTTATGCAAAGAACGATTAAAGTTGATTTGATCTAGAAGTATGCTATTGCTATAAAAAAAATGACTCTATTGTTCTACTTTATGTTATCATTCATGTATTTGGAATTTGGTTTTTAGGGTTTAGTATTCGATTCAGTTATGGAAATCTGGTTACTGTTGGGAATTTTGAATGGTATGAGATCGTGAGGGTTTGATGTTCAACGATCTGCGTGAAAAAACTGTTGTTTTAGTAGAATTGAAGGTTAAGTGTTGGATAAAACTTAAAAGGCGTTTAGTAGAGAATGGATAATCCTAATTATTTTGGTAATAGACATGATGAGCATCTGGGTGTGAACAAGATTGGAAAAAATATCAGGAAAAGTCCACCACCGTATTTCGCTAATCCGGCCATACAACCACCGTACCCTCAGGTCTACACCGTCAACAAAAATGATTTCAGAGATACCGTTCAACGTCTTACTGGTTCACCTTCACACCACCAAGAACCACCTCCTGGACCTCACCGGAGCTCACCTATCCGAATGCAAAAAATCCGTCCACCAAGATTAGCACCTATAAACGTCTACAGGCCCCAAATGCCACTTCTCCCGCCAAGACCTGCCGCCCAATATGGCCAACCACCACCAATGACTTCCGGCGACCATATGGGGTGGCCAAACGCAGCAGAGTCTCCTATCTCAGCTTATATGCGTTACCTTCAGCATTCTGTCTTGGATTCAGATTCAGGCCTAAGACCACCACCACCTCTTTTTCCTTCTCCAAGAATGACCGGACCACCACCACTTCTTCCATCTCCGGTAACAAACCGCCCTCTTAATCCGCCATCACCTACTTCTCAGTTCCTTCTGTCATCACCCTCTGGTTACTTGAATCTATTGTCTCCTCTATCACCTTACCCATTGCTTTCTCCTGGTTATCGGTTTCCACCGCCACTCACACAGGATTTTTCATTTTCACCGGTGGCGGCTCAATCAGGAATCTTTGGTCCTCGGCCACCACCTCCACCTTCTCCCGGCATGGGTTTTCCATCACCGGGGTTCTTCCAATTTTCTAGTCCCAGATGGAGGGATTAGCACCCATGGTTCCCCACGGTGTTTCTTTTGTAGAAATAGGCAAGGGTTCGGATACTGGTGGTGTGTAGCTCTGAGGTTGCAGTAAGAATGAGCTTTTTACAGGAAAGATCGTAATGTCAGTTGTACCACCCAAAGTGTAAGGTAGATTGGATGCATAGACTCCCAGAAGTTGATTTTGTTCATAGATTATAGATGTTTTTATGTAAACTTGCACTTGTTTAATAATATATGTTTGTACACATGATCTGCTTATTTCTTGGAGATATTCTAGTCTAATTCTTTACATAATGTAACGAATAGCATGAGTGTTTTACAACAAAAATCCAAATAGAATATTGGACATACGTTTTCCTACAAAAGGCCATACGTTTTCAAGTTGATAGATTTTAATTATTACAAAACATCACTGCGGTTTGAAACTTTTTACTATCATTTTGAAGACTGGTTTTCTTTATTACACACAAACTTGAATGACCATTGTCTCATAAACCACTCAACCCAAAATAAACATCAACGTTTCATCCAAATCAAGGTCATTTTTTCAAACATCACTTGGAAAAAAAAAAAAAGATACTGTTAACCAAAATAGCAGGGGGGGAATTAGGTATAACTAGCAGAGTCTCTATAATCCTTACTAAAACTTTAACAGTAGATGGACAAATATTTCACTAAATTTGATTGAGCAAAATGCAATCTTTTACATATTTGTTGGTAATAGCCGATTCCATTCCGACAAGCTTCGGAACCAGCAATTACCTTTTCCGACCACCACGTTCTCTTAAAGACAGAGAAAGCATTTCGCCTCCACCAACATTGTAATACGCAAGAGACAAATTGTCCTTCAAAAACCCTGCCTTCCCACTCAGTTTCTGTTTGTTTGCTGGCAGCTGAATGTCTCCAGCAATTTTCTCTTTCAAACTCCCAACTGTCTCCGACAATGACTGAATCGTTATCTCAAGTATTTGTCCTTTCAGATTTCCTTCATCAAGATTTGGCACCGATACAGCAATACGAATAGGTCCCTATAAATAAAAAAAAAAAAAAAAAAGATTTCAATAAACATATAACAGCAATACACATGACTAAATGAAGGGCAATCATGTCTTTTGTAAAGAGTTTTAAAAAAGAAACGTACCGGATGTTGAGCCAAGAACTGATCCTCAGGGACAAGAAAAGAATCATCAAGTCTTTGCTTCTTCGGCTCAGGTTCTTCAGGAAGTGGAGGAGGAGCTTCCTCCGGTGGCGGCGGCGGCAGCATTCCTTGAGGCATAGGCAGTGGAGGAGCCATAACCATCCCATGCTGGGTCATAAAAGGACGCGGTGGCAGCGGTGTAAACTGAGATCCCGGTGGCAGCGGCACCGGAATACTAGCCGGATTAACCGGAAGCGGCGGCCGGTTCATATAACCCTGCTGACCATAACCCATTTGCATCGCCGGCGGAGGCGGCACCTGTCTTTGCGGCATAACCATCGTGGGCGGCCTCACTGGCGGCGGGACACCTGCGTACTGCACGGCACCAGGGGGGACACGAGGCATATTCAAGGCGAGCCCAGGCGGTGGAGGAAGCGGGCGAACCGAGGGAACACCAGGCCGTGGAGGAGGAGCAGCAGGACCCGGAAGATTCCGGCCATCATCAAGTAGATCATCGGCATTCTGGGACATGGCCTGAGTTGCAGTCCGGCCAATACTTCCGGTGTGTCCATCCCAAATCACTTGTTTTGGCTGCTGCTCATCATTCTTTTTCTCAATCTCTTGTTTGACCGCATTTGACACCTCTTCCTCGGTTGTCCCGAAAATATCCGGGCGGGTTCGGGCAAGCCCCACAATATTTTTAGAAATTTCATCATCTTGAGCAAGTGTTGTCTCCCGAATCTTTGCAAACATTCTCTCTTTTTGTTCTTTATATTTCGGATCAATAAGAGAGATTCGCATATGCTCCGACATTTCACTGACCGGAATTAATTCTCCGGTGATCGGAGAAACCACAAATTTAGTCGGATTTCGCTCCGCCGGAATCCTATCCTCCGGCCGCTTCCAGTTCTTCACGATCCTCATTGGCGGCTCGTTTTCCTCCGCCACCACCCTCACCCTGGCAGCAACCACCTCCTTTCCATTTCCGTTTCCATCATCACCATTCTCTTCCAAACTTGCCGCCCGCATACCCTCTTGAACAAGTTGTACTTCCTCTTCATCCATTTCCATTTCAACTTCCTTCCCGGGCTCCATCACCTCCTCCTCTTCCTCCACCGCTGCCGCCATCTTGCTCCTCCTTATAACCTCCTCGAGAGTCATCGGAGGCGGCAAATCATCATCCTCATCATCTGCAAAATCAATAGTTTCCACCACTACAAAATCATGCCAATCGATCATGGACATTAACAATCTTTCTTGCTCAATTTCATCTTCGGCTTTCTGTCTCGCCTGTTCTTGAGACTGCTCCCATTCGAGGCGGTGCAACCCACGTTCGAGCACCGTGGTCATGTCCGCAACACTTTTTTTCAGCTTTTCTGGCAACCCTTTGGGCGGCATTAGGACTTTCGAGTAGGCATCCGCCAGTGATGTAAAGAACATAAACATACTATGAGTCGGCTTCAGAAAATGGAATTGAGGATTGTTATTTTCACGACTCGTTAATCCTGTCAAAAAAGATTTCCCATTTCTTGCTACAAATTGGGCAGTGAGTTTGATTATATCCAACTCCTCCCCGGTGATCCCTTCCGGCAGCCGGATTGAGTACTGCTCAGCCTCCGGCGGGTCGAGAATTTTCCGAACGGGTCGAAATTTTGCCGACGGGTCAGTCTTCTCCGGTGCATCACCGTCTGCCGGAGCAGAAGACGGGGTGGCTTCCGGTGGTGGCGTGTCGGATTGTTGTGCCGGATTTTGATTCTGTGAACGGAATTCTGAAAGGCGATGTTGGTAGTAAGCATGATAGGGATCAGAACCATTCAAGAAATTGAATTTGGGATTTGCTGCATTGCTGATGATGATTCTTTTTTCAAATTCTGGTCCATTTTTTGCCACAAAACCGGCGGTTTTGTCCACAATTATCCGGATGTCTGGTGGTGGATGTATGATTCCGATTGTTCTGGTGTGTGTGGCGATTGATGCAGGGGCGGAATTGGACTTATTCTGGTCATCCTCAGCCTCTGGCATAGGCTCATCTTGTACTTGGGATGGCGGAAGTGGGCCCAGATTGCCATCGGAAGGTGGTGCCGGGAGGGGCAAAATCGGCAATGAGCCCAACATTTGTCTCTGTTACCAAAAATATCCTTCAAAACGTAGAATAGAATCGGCACCTCCACAGAATCTAGTTTCAGTAGCAGTTTACCATAATACCCTGCAAGGAAAAAAAACTAGAGTTATGTACTTCCAAGTGACATTAACAACATTATGGAGATAGAATCATGATTGTGTTAAAGAGTTGAGGCACAGTTGGTAGCAACAGTAAGTTCATCAAAACTATCAAGGCTACCTGCAACATTGTAGTCCTTTCAAAAAACTTTCTTATTATAGCAGTGAAAATTGCTTTGTATTCATATGAATTTGCTATACTTGGGTAGCTTTTTCAAAATACAATGTTGTAATAGGAAGAAATCATAATAGAATCCTATAAGGCCATAAGGGACATATCAATGATTGTATATTGATACTTCTTTCATTTAACCCAAACCATAATTAGGGGTTTGGTAAATTCTCAAAATTACTTTCCCTTATTGGCATTGCTAACATGTATCAGAGCAGGTCGACCTACTGACTCATTTTGTTCCAAAAGTGATATGCATTTCATATATACAAGCATGTTAACGACAATTATAATTTCCAAGAAAACTTCAATTAAGGAGTTGGAAATGTCTTTGTTCATACTATTAGATTCCATTTTCCATTTCGTATACCTAAACTTCCGTTAAGGAAATGTCGCTTGAGTTGTGAGAACGAATTTACAAAAAACTGAATAAGTTTCATCTTAGGAAACCAGAGATCAAAATCCAGCATTCAACTACACAGAAACTGCTTAAAATGAAGCGCGTATACACAGAAACTGAGAATAAAACCATACAAAAAGGTAGAATACAAATGAAATTGGATATTTTTTGCAGCAAATCACAAAAACCCTAATGTTAACAAACAAACAAATTAGGCGATTAGAGTCTCAATAGTTCGAGAACTTACCGTTGAACTATTGGTGTTGCACTAGCAAGAGATGAGAGATGAACAAAAAACCAAGCAAGATTGCGTAACGATGGATGTTGCACCGTGACGCCGACGAAGGAACCAGGTGAAAGGCTATCAATCGCAGGCGCGAATACAGAAAAAGAAGATCGCGAAAATAATGGTTCCCTATGCCCAATTAACCTATTTAATTTCAAATTAAAAATATGATACGGCCCGTTTGACCCATGGAGTACTCTTATTATGGCCCAAAGATACATGTCCACATACGATAACCGAAAAAATAGGCACATAGGCTTTTTTTTTTTTTCCTTCGTATTTTCCTTTGTAATTGTTTCGATATTATAAGCTTTCATTATGCAGTAACATGATCGTAACTCATCCCTTAATCATCCGTACTAGTTTCAAGAAACTCATTTTCTTCTTCTTCTTCTACAAAGTCAAGTTTCTTAGCAATCACATTATCTTCTTAAAAATATCGATAAAGCGGAAATGCAATAGACAATTGTTGATCTCACACGTAAAGGATAGTTCTAACGACATGGTTTATTCATAGAAGAAATATTTATATGACGTTAACATTGTGTACATGGAGTTGGAGGTAGCTCGAGGTTTGTTGTTATTGGTTTGTCATGTGGTAGTATGCATCAACCACTCACCGTCTTCCTATTTTTAATTTTGTAGATGGTTTCGATAACTTGTTTACTTTGGATATTAGACATGGTAGTGTTTTCACAAGATCTCGAGGAAGAAGATACATAGACAAGATTTTGAGCTTCACTGATTATGTAAACATCTATGAGTTTTCGGTTTATGAGTTGAATACAATATTGTTTGAACTTAGGGAATTAGGGTATAGTCCGTTACTGACTAATTGTGACAACCCGAAATTTCTATTATGTACATCCATTCAATTCAATCACAATCAAACTTGTTTCTGCTATCTTTTAGCATTGTTTAGGGTCTGTTTGAGTGTTTTAAGTCTAGTACATTCAAGGAATTAGTGTTAGGAAGTATATGCTAGAGTTCATGGTGCAAAATTCAAGCCGAAAAACTCCAAGTCTTGGAGTTTATGGCCGTAAACTAGAGATTACAGCCGTAATCTCTTGGTTGGCCGTAAACTCCTCCCGTATACATGATATTCCTTCATTATTCTCTCTCAACTATCATCAAGAGTTTTCATCTTGATCTTCAAATAAGTGTTTCTTCCATTTGTTGTTGATACCTTGCTTAAATCTAGTGAAACCCTATGATTTCATCAATGATTTCATCTTTTTTAGGTAGATCTTCAAATCTTCATCACTTACACCAAGAACACCAAGAAAACATACTAGTTCTTGGACTGTGAACACCTCCTTCAGACTTCAAAACGTAAGTATATTTCCATGTACTAGTTATGTTATAGAAGCTCTTAACATACACCCTTGAAAATAACCATTTCCCAAGAAAAATGAGAGTTTACAACCATGAGCATCTCCTTTGGCCGTAAACCCTCCTCAAGATCTTCTTTGGCCATAAACACCATGGCCGAAAACTCCATGACCGTGAACCCCTTTGTGTGGTCGTAAACCCCCTTAATACAATCATATGTGATTGGTGGAAAATGAGAGAATGATTGAAGTGTGAGGAGAGAGGATGGATGTTCCATCTCTAAGAACGTGGGAAATGGTTGATGATTGATGGAAGGGTACAAGGAAGTGACTAGGGATGGTGGGGAGGAGTGTGGGTTAGTCATGGAGTGGGTATGGTGGTTGCTTGTGTCATAAATTAAGGAAAAGTCAACACTCCATCTCTTGTACTTCACCCACCCTTATTGGATAAGGCTTATCCCCAAAAATGTGATTAATTAATAAATATGGGGCCTTATATGTTAAAATAAAGTTTTGGGTGATAATCCCGCTTTAAAACAATTAAAAACAGGCCTAAAACGCAAAACTAGTCAAAAACCGGGTGAAAAAGAGCTCTCTGCGAGGCCTCTCGGTCCTAGGCCGAGGTTCGGTCCCTTCTGCTGCTGGGCCGAAGGCGAAAGGGTAGGAGGCGAAATGGACCGAAGGTACCTTCAGTTCCTTGTGCGAGGTTTGGTTCATCATGCGAGGCTCGGTCCGAAAGGGAAGGTTCGGGTTTGGTCTGCTGAGCTTCGGTCCGAAGGGGGTTCGCTTCTGACAAGTTCGCTTCCTAAAAGGGTTCGGCTCCTTAAGAGGGTTCGGCTCCTTAAGAGGGGTTCCGGGTCCTTAAGTCTATTTTATCCGTTTTTACCCCGTTTTAAGTGGTTTTTGACCTAGTTAAGGGTCGGGATGGCCCGAAAGACTATAAAAAGTTTAAGAAACTTTTGAGAGAGATTTGGGAGAGATTTCACATTCTTGGAGAGATTTCTCATACAAAGAGAGATTTGGGAGAGATTTCACATACTTGGAGAGATTTCTCATATGGAGAGAGATTTGGGAGAGATTCTCGATAAAGAGAGATAGAGTGAAAACCATTGAGAGAGGTTTCGTGTGTGACATTTGTGAGTGTCCGTCTTCGTAACGCAAGGTCCGTAAGCCCCACTAAGCCATGTTTAAGGATCTTACACACTCCCAATGAGTATGCAACATTGTTTTATCGGTTTGGTTCGATATTTACCACAGTTTTAGGTTAATGAAATCTAGATATACAAACTTTTCAATTTATGATTTCTCATTAGAATAACGAGTTGTACGGAAATAACATAGCGTAAACCCTAGTACACAAGGGTTAATTGAGTTGACTGGTTTGACTTGTTGACTTTAGTTGACTTTGACTTGACCGAAAATTAACGGTTGTCACATCATCCCCCCGTTAGAGGGAATTTCGTCCCGAAATTTGCATTTTGATTGGGGATTCAAGAGTTCGGGAAGAGAGGTGGGTACTTTTTGGTGTACAAGAAATTGGTATGGCGGGGACCAATCCGCCCGATGTTAAATGACGCCTTGGAATTTCTTATTGTAACTTGAGCTAAGTCAATTTAAAGGAGTTATTGTTTTGAAATGATAGTGTATTCTATGTGTGCCTTTATGCTCCCCGCTACAAAGTGGAGAGTCTCGCTCATTTCGATTCTGCTAAGTGGTAAGTGGTCATTCCCACGCTTTACCGAAGTTAATCCCCCAACCTATTTACATGTCGCCTAAGGTTTAAACAACCCCTTTTGTTTTGCCCGTTGGTTTGCTGTTGGTAGGCCATACTCAAGTCCAACCTTGTTCCGTGTAAGGGTTGCCAGGGTGAAGAAACGAATCTACTATCTCTGTTAGAGATAATAGATATTAATAGACCCTGTGGTCGCATAATCTCTTTGATGTACGTTCTAGTCAATTCCTCCATCATGTCGGTTTCTTTGATTAGCAGGGAGTGTGCGGATTCGGCCAGTCTGTCGACGGTTACCCAAATGGTATTAAGACCATCCATTGCATTGGGTAGCTTGGTTATGAAGCCCATGGTTAGCCGCTCCCACTTCCTTTCAGGTATCACTGGTTGTTGTAGGAGACGCGAAGGCTTCCTTTATTCTCTCTTGACACTGGCACAAGTCCGATACTTGCCCACATGTGTAACGATATCTGCTTTCCTATTCGCCCACTGAGGGTACTTTTTGAGGTCCGGACACATCTTGTCTGAGCCTGGATGAAGGGGAGTAGCGAGTTTTTCATGTGCTTCGTTCGTGACATTATTTATGAATCCATCGACCTCGGTGTCCAGATCCGGTTCATGGGATAACATGCTCCGTCGTCTTTTCCTTCTAGGTTCTTATGATCGGTGAAGATTGTATGCTTCGTGTCGTAGAGATGGTGCCTCTAGACCTCTAGGGCGAACACTACCACTCCTAGTTCGAGGTCATGCGTTACCTAGCCGACCTCGTACGTCTTTAGCTGTCTTAAGTCATAAGTAATAACTTATCCTCGGAGCATTACATAGGGCCTGCTGCAGTGTTCCTCGATTGCTTAGCTCGGTAGGAAGCATGAGGGTTTGGTTTACGCGACTAGACTTATTCGGATGGTAGGATGTTCACTCGTCCTCCTGGAAAACCTTGACCCGAAGTTCATGGCAGGACTCGTACCTGGTCCATCTATCATTAACTTGCGCATATAAGTCGTATGTACTTAAGGTTGGCAAGACAGTTGGATGGGTGACTCTGCCCCAAGTCCACAACCAGACATGGAACAGGAAATAGGGCAGGAGCACACATCCAATGTCCGTAAAATCTTAATTGTACATTATCCTCGCGTATACATGTATTAGTGGTAGACTAACCGTATCCGTCCCAAGCTTCTATGCGTGAACCTTGTCTGCTGTATGCGTGACATTCCCGAAGGGTCTCCTGGAAATACTTGTGATAAGGTTTCGGAAGGTATAACACTCCTCTGGTGTGTGTTTTGGAGTTTCACAGCGAGAGATGACTCGGAGGTCCGTGCTAGATGTTTATGGGAGACAAAGGTTTCGATATTCGGTGGGTTAGGTGAAGGGTCCTTTCGTAGCCGTTAAATTGGGAAGATAATGACTATACCAATTGAAATTGAATGGTGACAACAGTATCTTTTTAGATAAAACATGTGTTAAGATGTATTCATAAGAAGCACTCATTAGAGTGATAGAGTATCTTGTGTTTCTTTTCAGTGTGTTCCGTTTTGTTCAATGTTATTATTACTGCAGATGGTTCATACCACAGTGTCTAGCACTGGTAGTGGGTGTGTTCTGATAGTTAGTAATGATACTCTATATCATGATCCCTGACAGGTTACTTTGTGATCGAGCGGTATATGTACGTCGTATGTAATTTGATATTGGTGAAATCGTCGAGTGGGTGGCTCCACTCAATTCCCACTACTAGACATGGAACAGGATTCAGGATGGAATTATTTGTTTCAAGACTTTAGTATTTTGATTATAATTAACCCCGATGTATGTACAAAGTCATCACAGCTTACATGTAATGATCCTAAGGTCATATATGAGTGTATTTGGTTTGATTTGAACGAGAGATTATTTTAACTACTTTTAAAAAGATGGTGATTTTAGCAAGCATACCAAATTCATTACAAACATATGGTACTTAAACATTTTTGTCGTTGGAAACATTACAAAAGTCCTAATATGGTTCCCTTGCTACTCCTGCTGGTGAGTTCATCACACTCCTCCTGCTCCCCCGTCATTCTTCTCAGTTGGACACTCTCTCTTGAAGTGTCCCGTTTCACCGCATAGGTAGCATACTGGACTTACACTAGTATTGGTGGTTGAAGCGATGTGTTGAGTCGGGGCCTTACAGAAACGGACGATATGCCCTTTCCTGTTGCAGTTGTTACAGTGTAAAATCCAGCAAGCTCCTGTGTGATGGTAGTTACACTTGTTACACTTTGGGAGTGCTCCCATATATTTCTTGTCTGATGCTTGAGCGATAGATGTTGTGGCTGATGTCGAGGTATGTGTTGTGACTGCTGTCGTAATTGTAGGGGTGGCTATGGGTTGTTGTCTTTTAGCGAATCTTTTAGATTGGTTGCGCTCCTTTTTGTTCCAAAACTTTCGCTTCTTGTTCGTAGGTTTGTGGCCTGAGGTATTTTCGTTGGTAGACGCCCGCTGGTGTTCTTGATTGCTATTGTGGTTAGCATTTCCGACACCATCTCCGTGTCTGTTGGCGTGGTTAGAATTAAGTTGTACCATGACGGCTGCCACGGCTGTCGTGACTGCAGCTTGAAAAGTAGCAGAGTCTATCTGCAAGGTTAGCACCTTTCTAGTTGGTTGGTTGCCTCTTGGTGAAGACATAACTCTGTTTCACGATGAAAACGACTTCGTGAGTGGGGATAATTATCTCAAGTGCATTCTTACGATTTATATTCACATATATAAATTTTTGCACATTACTGTACTATTCCTAGTGTTTCTGCTAACATTCCTGATACGAAGTTATGGTAGTGGGTAGAAGTAGGTTTCATACGGGCGTTTTAAGATTTACTCATCTTGGGATCATGTTTAACCAAACATACTTAGCTGAGGAGTTTTGATGGGATCCGGTGCATTAGTGTTGGTATGATCGCACCCTATAGGTCTACGAAGAAGGCACCTCTCAACCAAGGTGTTTAAAAGTGAGACGGAAATGGGTTTTTAGGATGACTATACGTCGCGAGTTTTCTAACTAAGTTTATCTTAGTTCATTTTGTAACGTATTTCGGTTGTTTTATGGTGTTCTAAAAACATTTCATAACGAGAGCCTATGAATGATAAACTCATGTAATTTAGTAGTTCTGTATCCAAGTGAAACCTTGAAATTTGGTCTAAGTTAGGTCTTTCTTACGACCGTTTGATGTATGCTTAGTGGTATGATTAAGACTTAATAGACCCTTGAGTCTGATGGATCTACCGTAAACCCATTTTGTTAATAGGATTCTAGAAATTTTGGTTTCAAATAAATTTTTGACCTAAATGTAGGTCTACACTAGATTATTGTAAGGAAAAGTTTTGATAGCAACTAAATATCTTGATTAGTATAACCTCTTAAATCACAGTGTCGTGCTTTCACCTAGAATAGAGTAGCACCAATGCATACTCATGAACTTAATTTACAAGGTCTTGTAAGCAGTATGAACTTACTCATGACGATCCGTCCCTTGTGATGTCTGAGATAAAGTCGATGCACCATGCAGCTTTGCCAATCGACGCTTGGCTGCAATCATCCTCTCTTTGGATGTCGTGTGTCTACCATATTACTCTCTTGCCTCTGTCCGAGCGGCGATAATGTCCTAAAAAGAGAGTTGGTCTCTGAAATGGTAGTCTCTTTCCGAGTCTCGGGTACGTGAGACGGTGGGGTCCATAGCAGCGCTAAATTTTCGAACTCGGTTTGCAATCTTCCTATGTTAATCCCCGATGTTCGCGATCTGCCGGGTCTTCGCCGGGAGGGCTCTGTCAGTCGGTCCCCCGTGGCTGAGGTCATAGCACCCTCGTTGGTCTCCACATGGTGATTTCTATCATTGTTGTCGACTTCAACCCTCGATCACAGTTGCCCAACAGGGCACAGGTTCGATGTAGTCGAAACGGTTCGCGGGAACCCTTGTTATTCATGGAGGGTTGATTACCTCCGGTTCCGCTTCTGATTCTCCTCATAACCATCCACCATTTCTCTGATTGGGAAAGTAGGGGTCGTCCAGTAAGTAGGATCTTACTATGTTGTATGTGCGAGAATAGGAGTAAGAAGATAATTATTGGACGAACTATCTAGATAATTATTAGATGATCTGTATCAGTTATATCAATACTTGTGTAGTGTATACCAGTTATATGAAATCAAGGCAGGATAGTCCTTCGAATAGGTGACTCTAACTTCAAATCCACAATCCAACGAGAACAGGAAGTAAAGCAACGGTCACAGAAATTGAGTCTATAACGCCTAAATTTCATATAACCTTAGCGTATCCACTTAACAGCTATTAACCTACTTGATAGAGACCTGTTTAGTTCTCATGTAAACACTTATAGTAATGTAACAACGCGAATTTTCGAAATAAATTTTTGATTTTTAAAACATTCATTCATTCATAAATATTGTCAAACACATTGTAACAATGTTATTATCACAAAACATTTCCCCATAATCTCCACAAAAACTCCAATGCGTGTGTGTACAAATCATGTCAGCGCCTTCCCGCGCTCATCACTAGTACCTGAAACACATAACACAACAACTGTAAGCATAAATGCTTAGTGAGTTCCCCAAAATACCACATACAACACATACGCCACTCGAGGCTATAATACGACCCTCCGGTCGCTGTGTCTCAGCGGGACCCTCCAGTCCCGTAGCTCGTTGGACCCTTAGGTCCGGTCATAGCTCGTTGGACCCTCCGGTCCGGTCTATATCATCATACAACATACAAATATCACATAGCACATAATCTCATACATAACAAATAAGACCCTATGGTCATCGCATAGTACCACTCTAGGTAACGTATAATGAGAAGACTCACCTCAATGTCTCGGAAAATATCTGACTCGGAAGAAGTATGATCTAGCCTCCGCCTAATCACATAAAGTAATATTCCCATAAATACAACTGTACTCATCCCTAAAGTCAACAAGGTCAACGTCGAACTTGACCCGACTCGGTGAGTGCACAATGGCAACTCGGCGAGTCCACACGTGTCCACTGACTCTCTTAATCCCTCTCTTGACACGTCGAGTTCTTCCCCTAACTCAATGAGTTCCACCTGGCATGAATCGACGGGCCACCCCGACTCAACTCGCCGAGTCTCAAGAACAACTCGGCGAGTTCCAACTTGAACTCAGACCCCTGACTCTCCCTGACTCACTGAGTCATTACCCCCAACTCGGCAAGTCCACTCACTGAGTGATTAACGGGCAACCTTTATACTACTCGCCGAGTCTGTTCTTGGGACTCGGCGAGTTCATGCCATGCACAAACTCAAAACGACTTCTGAGGTCAGATCTGTTCCATACAATCATAGATCTGGCCTCCCCAAGCATGATAATCACGTAAAGTTCGGACCTTGACACACATATAATATAGAAATGGTCCAAAATGGTGATTTAACCCCAAAAATGTCATTCTAAGCTCATGACTTCCAAAATAGCTCATAAAGCTCCAAGGGTTTAGGTCTCTGGACCTCTTTAAGTCCAGATGCAAAGCACAACTCGAAAACGGGACTAAATACTCTACATACTCTTCTTCTAAAGGGTTTAAAAACCCTAAATCTATGAATCAAAGCTCAAAACTGGAGAAGGTCCGAAGGAATACCTTAATATGAAGCCTTTGATCCCAAAAGACACTAGATTTGCACTTCCTTCAGCCTTCTTTTGCCTTGGACACCTTCACCTTCAAATTTCACCAACAAAAACTCAAGATTGCCTCTCCTTTCCTCCCAAACGCTCTAGATCTCTTTAGGGTTTCTCTCTGGGGATTAGTGGCCACAAATGACGGCCATAAGGCCCTTTAAATAGGTCTCAAACCCTGGAATTTAGGGTTTCATTAAACAGCATGGACTCGCCGAGTCCACTCATGAACTCGCCGAGTCCAGCTGTGAACTCGCGTACAAATCCGCGACCATACTCGGCGAGTCTAGACACCAACTCGCCGAGTACCCCCACAAAACCCAAAAATAAAAGAACAAAATATCATACCTGGGAATCCGGGTGTTACAATTCTCCCCCACTAGAATCAAACTTCGCCCTCGAAGTCTCACTCTACAAACAATTTTGGATGCTGCTCCCGCATCTCTCGCTCCGGTTCCCAAGTCAACTCCGACCCTTTCCGATGCTGCCACTGGACCTGCACCAGCGGCACTTCCTTGTTCCTAAAAACCTTAATCTTCCGATCCCTAATCGCCACTGGTCTCTCGGCATAATTCAGGCTCGCATCCACCTGAATAACTTCTAAGGGCACCACTGTCAACTCGTTGGCTATACACTTTCGCAACTGCAACACGTGGAAAGTGTCATGAATCTGACCCAACTCTGCTGGCAACTCCAAGCGATAGGCTACCCTGCCTACCCTCGCGATCACCTTGAAAGGTCTAATATATCAGGACCCCCAACTTGCCCCTCTTCCTGAATCGGATCACTCCTTTCCAAGGAGAGACCTTCAGGAGCACGAAGTCACCAACCTGAAACTCGAGCTCGGACCGACGTCTATCCGCATAACTCTTTTGATGACTCTGAGCGGTCAACAACCTCTGCCTGACCTACTGGATCTGCTCTGTCGTCTGAAGCACAATCTCGGTGCTGCCCATCACACGCTACCCTACTTCCCCCCAACAAATAGGGGTTCGACACCTCCTCCCATACAACAGTTCAAAGGGCGGCATGCCTGAAACGTCCCAAAAATACGACCCAAAAATTTCATTTTTCAATATAACCAAAAACCATAATCTGATTATCATATCATAAAACCATACTTGATGTATCTCAAACACAGTAAAAACACTGTGAGGAAAACTGTATCATATCTATATCATATCAAAATCAAGAACTGAATCAACTCCCAGGATGAAAACTGAAGCTGTGGTGTGTGCGATGCCATCATCCCGAGCTCTTCCATTTGCTTGCGGAAGTACCTGAAACCAAAACTGAAACTGTAAGCACGAAGCTTAGTGAGCTCCCCCAAACTACCACATACCATACAATAACATATCAAGCACATACTAGGGCCTTGCCCCCTCCATCGAACCGAAGTCCAAAGCTGACTGTCTGGGACCTTGTCCCCTCCATCGGACCGAAGTCCGAAGCTGACTGACTGGGACCTTGTCCCCTACATCGGACCGAAGTCCGAAGCTGACTGTCTGGGACCTTGTCCCCTCCATCGGACCGAAGTCCGAAGCTGACTGACTGGGACCTTGTCCCCTCCATCGGACCGAAGTCCGAAGCTAACTGACTGGGGCCTTGCCCCTCCATCGGACCGAAGTCCGAAGCTGACTGAACACAGCATATCATAACATATCAACTGGCATAAACTCACATATACTGCATACTACACCGGGCCGTAGCCCGGAACAAATAACACATAAATCCCGTCTGAGCCACGAAGGCATCAAACATACTAACTACTGCATCAGATCAACATCCGAAAACTACTGCTAGCTAAACGGGCCGGCATTGTGGCCTTAGATCCGTTCCTACTGGAAGGAAACTCACCTCACGCTGCTGAAGTCCCGTAGACACAACCCCACACTGCTGAAGTCCCGCAGACTCCACCCCAGCTGCTGGTTGACAGATTCTCGAACTGTCAACACCAAATAACACCCAATTAATAATTGGGTTCTAACACATAACTAAAAATACATGCTTTGGATAATTACTACATTACCCCTAGCTTGGCTTACCCAAGCCCAAGGCCCAAACCATAGGCCCAAAGTCAACTAGGGATCAAAGCCCAACATATGGCCCAATTTTCCAAATTGGGCCCAAACCTCTACATGGACATCCCTTAAGGCCCAATTGATCAGTCCAGTCCAACATGTATCATTCTAGGGCCCAATATCATACAACCATCTAGGCCCTAACTATGGCCCATCTATGGCCCAATTTTCCAAATTGGGCCCAATCCTTCATATGGGCCTTACTCTAAAGCCCAACTAATTACTCTGGTCCATTTGATTATTCTCGGATGGCCCAACACAAAGCCCAAGTGAAATTAGGGTTTCACATCAAATGATAACTAGGGTTAAGTGTTTCTTACTTAACCTACTAAGGACTTAACACACTAGGGACTTAATCCATTAAGGACTTAATCCATTAAGTCCTTTATTGCTTAGATTAATTTCTGCCAATGGTTATTATTTAATATTCATTTATTAAATAATTTTCGTGTGTGTGCCGATAATCTCTCAAATATTAGTATTTTCTCACTTAGCCCATTAAGGACTTAATCCATTAAGTCCTTTAATCTACTAGATAAATGGCCTGGAATAGTTTGGGCTTAATTCACAATCAAATCCCAATGGCCCAAAAATGGGTCCAAATAAGTTCAAGGCCCAAATACTCATAATTAGGGTTTTACACCCAAACATGGCCCAATAGGCCCAAAACTAATATCTAAGCCCATTAGGGTTTGCTAGCGGGGCACCACCCACTACCACCTCGGGTAGTGGTGGTCGATGGCGGCTCACGGCGGCGGCCACCACCCTAGGGTGGTGGTTTTCCATTTCATTTCATTAATCTTTTGGAAATTACAATTACAATGCTTTATCCACACACACTAACTAACTATCACACACACACACAACCACCCTAGTGGTGGCCGGTGGTGGTACAAGGCGGCAGCCACCACCTCACGGTGGTGGCGGTGACTTTTTCCTGCCGAATAAACTACCCACACAACACACCCTTCAACAGAAATAACATCCATACACTTTCTTGTTTGCCAGCGGATCCAGCCACCCTCCTGGTGGCGGTTGGCGATGACGAAACCTCCGAGGAGGCGGCAGCAACGTTGCAACATTGCTTCCCGATTCGCACCACAACTGACAGGGCTTGCTTCTCGATCTCGACGACTTCCCGACTATGCTTAGCGCTTCCAGAAGCCGGTAGCGGTGGTGGCACTTCGATGGTCACAGAATGGATGCAACAGCGACGCTCATGGTGGTGCTACGATCCTGACTCAATGATAGTTTCCCCCATCCGGTGCCCAATCGCCTAACACGACGGTTCCTTCTCAGCAACATGCGACTGTCGGCGAGAGAAAGATAGAGAGAAGGACGGAGAGGGTTCGATGGTCCTTGGCGGCGGCTGAAGGGGTTCCACGACCCTCCAGTTGGCGTTCCCGGCTTTACCGGTGGCAGCGGCAATATCTCGGTGGCCCTCCGACTTCACAGGCGAGGAACAATGATCGGAAACAATGAAGAAAAGAGGAGGCGGCTGGAGGTGTCCTAGGGAGGGTGACGGCTGCTTCTATCATTTAGGTTTAGGGTTTGGCACCCGGTTATGTTGGGTTAAATACCTGACTCACGAAACATTGCCCCATAATGACAAGTTAAGCCCCTCCTTTCCCTCATTTCTTTCAAACTAATCCATATTTTACACTATTAACCCTGCCTTCAGAAATCTTTACAACTGAATCCAAAACTTACCTTTTAAGCCCTAATCCCATAAATTTCTTTCATAATAGACCCCTAAATTACCAATAAACCCTTAAATCTTCAAATCCTTTTCTATTTAAATCCATAAATGACCAAACGCACCTTGACCTCTGAAATCCTTTTCAATTTAGTCCCAAACTTTCATTTATTAATTTATTTAAATAAACGGGGCGTTACAATGCCAATGCTCGAATGATAGCTGTTGTTATAAGAAAACCCCGCCAAGGGCAAATACGTGTCCCAACTCCCACCGAAATCCAACACACATGCCCGGAGCATGTCCTTGAGCGTCTGAATCGTCCACTCACTCTGCCCGTCAGTCTGTGGGTGGTATGCGGTACTAAAATGCAGTTTCATACCCAATTCCTCATGAAACTTCTTCCAGAATCTGGAAGTGAAACATACATCTCAATCTGAGACAATCGAGATCGGCACCCCATGCCGCGATACCACCTCTCTCACGTACATCTCTGCCAGCTTCTCCGCGGAAGAGCTCTCACTGATGGCCAGGAAGTGAGCACTCTTCGTCAATCTGTCCACAATCACCCAAATTGCATCAACACCCCTCGCGGTTCTTGGCAACTTGGTGATGAAATCCATGGTAATCTGTTCCCATTTCCATTCGGGAATCTCCAATGGTTGCAGCTTACCATGTGGATGCTGGTGCTCAGCCTTCACCCTGCGACAGGTCAAGCACCTCTCTACAAACCATGCGACATCCCTCTTCATACAGGGCCACCAATAATCATTCTTCAGGTCCAAAAACATCTTAGTGGCCCCATGATGGATCGAGAACTTCGATCGATGAGCCTTTTCCATCAAAATGGTATGCGTTCCGCCCACAGACGGTACCCAAATCCGGCCCTGAAATGTCATAAGCCCCCGACTGTCGGTAAAAAATTCCGACACCAGCCCAACAATTCGCTCTCTCTTCTGACTCTCTGGCTTTACAGCCTCAGCCTGGGCCCCACGAATAGCATCCAACACCGGGGTCGTCACTGACAATCTTAAACAAACATCTCGAATTGGGGCGCCCTCCGCCCTACGGCTCAATGCATCGGCTACCACATTAGCCTTGCCCGGGTGGTACAGGATCTCACAATCATAATCCTTGACCACATCCAACCACCTCCTCTGACGTATATTCAGGTTGGGCTGATCCATCAAATACTTCAAGCTCTTGTGGTCCGTGTATATTGTACACCGAACCCCATACAGATAATGTCGCTAGATCTTGAGAGTGAACACTACTGCTCCCAACTCCAAATCATGAGTGGGATATCTCGACTCATGAGGCTTAAGCTGCCTCGATGCATAAGCAATCACATGCCCCCTCTGCATAAGCACCGCTCCCAAACCGGATATCGATGCATCACAATAAACCACAAAATCTTCCATCCCTTCTGGAAGAGCTAACACTGGTGCTTTGCATAATTTCTGGCGAAGTGTCTCAAATGAGGTCTGCTGCTCTGGACCCTAAGAAAACACAACACCCTTCCGGGTCAACTTGGTGAGTGGCACGGCGATCTTGGAGAAATCCTTAATAAATCTCCGATAATAGCCGGCCAAACCCAAAAAACTCCTGATCTCGGTGGGTGACCTCGACACCTCCCATCTCATGACCGCCTCAATCTTGGCCGGATCGACCAATATCCCATTCTGGTTAACGAGGTGTCCCAGAAACTGAACCTCTCGCAGCTAGAACTCACATTTGGAGAACTTGGCATAAAGCCTCTCCGACCTCAGGACTCCTAGGATCTCCCTCAAATGTCCCTCATGCTGCTCTCTGAATCTCGAATATACCAAAATGTCGTCGATGAACACGATCATTGAGCGATCCAACATCGGTCTGCACACCCGGTTCATGAGATCCATGAACACCGCCGGTGCATTGGTGAGTCCGAAAGGCATCACCACGAACTCGTAATGCCCATAACGAGTTTGGAACGCCATCTTCTGGACGTCCTCCTCCGGCACCCTCACCTGATGATACCCAAACCTCAAATCGATCTTGGAGAACCAAGATGCTCCCTGCAACTGATCAAACAAATCATCGATCCTTGGCAACGGGTAACGGTTCTTGACCGTTAGCTTATTCAGCTCACGATAATCGATGCACATCCGGAGCGAGCCATCCTTCTTCTTGAAAAAAAGGATAGGCGCCCCCAGGGCGAACTGCTAGGCCTGATAAACCCCTTCCCCAGCAGCTCCTGAAGCTGCGAGGATAACTCCTGCATCTCCGGAGGCGCAAGGCGATACGGCGCCTTAGCGATAGGTGCAGCTCCTGGAACCAACTCAATACCGAACTCTACCTGCCTCTCCGGAGGCACACCTGGCAATTCCTCTGGAAACACATCCGGAAACTCGCGCACTATCGGAACCTCATCCACCGACTTCGATCTCCCTGAAACAACCCTCGCATCCATCACATATGCCACAAATCCTCTACAACCCTGCTGTAGACTCTGTCTCGCTCTGGCGGCCGAACAAAACGCTGATCCCGCACGGGTACCCTCGCCGTTCACTGTAAGAACTCCCCCACTAGGGTCTCGAATCGTCACCAACTGACGCTCGCAGTCTATCACAGCTCCATATCGGCTCAACCAATCCATACCCACTATAACACACACGTCCCCCATCACGATCGGAACTAGATCTATCGGAAACTCCACACCGAAGATCTCAAGGACACATCCTCGAATCACGTCCGAAGCATACACTACTCGCTCATCAGCTATGGAAACTCGCAGAGGCTGATCCAACGCCTCTCGACGGACACTAATATGCTGACTAAATGCTATGGAAACAAACGACCGACTCACACCCGAGTCAAATAATACCAATGCAGGCACATAACTCACAAGAAAAGTACCTACGCATATCATCATATAAGCATAAAAACTTGACTCAAATAAAAGATGGAAAGAGAATACATACCAGCCACAACATCGGGCGCCGCGCGGACCTCCTCCGCGGTCAACTGAAATGCCCTCCCATGAGCCTTCGGGGCCTCGACCTTCACCGGCCGAACCTCGGTAACCCTAGCAGCATGCGTAGATCCCTGCGCTGATCCCTGAAGAAGCTGAAGGCACTCGACCTTCCAATGGCCGGTCTGGTTGCAATGAAAGCACACCGAAAATCCCTTGGGGCAATCCCTCGCGATATGCCCCTCCTTCCCACACTTGTAGCACACCCCAACCCTGCACGTCTCCTCGTGACTTTTACCGCACTTCCCACAAGTGTGGCCCTTCGCGCCTTCAGACCTCGAATCAGCGGGTTTTTCCCGCTTGGCTGCCGACTGAGACTGAGCCGGCCGCCGATCCATCCTCTGAGACTCGGCCTCCTCCCTGGCCTGAGTCTCCAACTTGATCTCCCTCTTCCGGGCATTTGCCTGGAGCTTAGCAAATGTCCGATAATTTGAGTTCTCCACGAACTCCCGAATATCTCTCCTCAGCACACTCAGGTAACGGCTCATACGAGCCTGCTCAGATGACACCTGCTCAGGGCAAAACATCGCCCTCTCATGAAACTTCCTGGTAATGACTGCCACAGAATCAGTACCCTGCTTGAGGGTTAAAAACTCCTGAATCAACCATTCCCTTTCCACCGGGGGAACATACTCCTCTCTGAACATAGCGGTGAACCTCTCCCAGGTCACCTCGGAAATCTCAGCCAAAGTGAAGTTCGCCGTCATGAACTTCCACCAATCTTTCGCTCACAGGCGGAGCTGGTTGAAGGCGAACCGAACCCTCAAGTGCTCTGGACAGGAGCACGTATAGAAACATCCCTCAATGTCAGAGATCCACCTCATAGCGGCAATCGGGTCCTACGTCTCGTCGACCTCTGGTTGCTTTGTGTTGCAGAACTCCCGAAACAACAACGAGTCACCTCCCTGAGGTCTGGCAGCAGCAACAGCAGCAGTAGCTGCAGCTACAGCAACCTCAGTCCATGCGGCGTACAACTCATCAAAAGTCTCAATCAATGTGGTCTTGATGTCCCCAAACATCTCGGGAGTCTCAGCCCGAATGGAAGCAGCAACCTCCTCATGAATCAATCGACGGATCTCCTCGTCGCTAACACCACTACTCTCAGGTGTGTCGAGTCCCAACCATGATGCTTCTGAAATACAACAAAAATTATCAGAGACTCAATCGAGCATACACATACTCGATGACGCAACCCTACTTGTCCTCCGTTGTCCAAAAAATTATTACTTGGAATGCCCACTGATCCGGTGTCTTTAGTAGTACGGGCCCAATACTACTGACCACCTGCATCAGTATTCACTCCAAGTCCTCCTCCTTGGATCTTGGATTACAAGTACTCTACTCTTAAAGCATCTCAGCAGTAGAAATCTCCTAAGCTAAGGCATCACAAATCAGGCCACTCTAGTCCTAATATGTATACCTAGCCTACTCTAGCATGCATAACATAACATACCGCATAACACATAAAGTAAGGGTACTTTTTGGGGATTCACCGTTCAAGCGCTTGCTGATCGTACACATGTCTCTGCTCTGTTTGTCTCAAAACTCTTTTTACTCTTTTCAAAAGCTTTACTTCATTATCAAAATTTTTTTTTCTCAAATCCTCAGTTTGAGTTCAGATACGCTCGAAGATGCATCTGAATCCTTCAAACCAAGGCTCTGATACCAACCTGTAACAACGCGAATTTTCGAAATAAATTTTTGATTTTTAAAACATTCATTCATTCATAAATATTGTCAAACACATTGTAACAATGTTATTATCACAAAACATTTCCCCAGAATCTCCACAAAAACTCCAATGCATGTGTGTACGAATCATGCCGGCGCCTTCCCGCGCTCATCACTAGTACCTGAAACACATAACACAACAAATGTAAGCATAAATGCTTAGTGAGTTCCCCAAAATACCACATACAGCACATACGCCACTCGAGGCTATAATATGACCCTCCGGTCGCTGTGTCTCAGCGGGACCCTCCAGTCCCGTAGCTCGTTGGACCCTTAGGTCCGGTCATAGCTCGTTGGACCCTTTGGTCCGGTCTATATCATCATACAACATACAAATATCACATAGCACATAATCTCATACATAACAAATAAGACCCTCTGGTCATCGCACAGTACCACTCTAGGTAACGTATAGTGTCACACCCCCAAACCGGAACGGCGGAAACGTTCGGGGGCGGATGACTTCATGTGGTAGCATAACAAATGAATACATAGTAAAGAAAGCAATACAACCATCATATATATATAATTGAAAGTTTACATTGTTAAAATTACATGTTCAAAACCAATTACAATATGATGCCAAAATATTAATTTAAACTGACGACGCAGCGTCTCTTCTTCAAAAGCTGTTTTGATACCTGTAATTACTGAATCCCTAGGACATACAAGTAGTTTTGAAAGAGTAGATCAGCATTTAAGCTGGTGAGTTTCATAAGTATTAAATGACAATGTTTGTATGAAAATTAAATGTTTTGTTTTTGTTTGTTTGTTTCTAAAAAATCCCATATTTTCTACTAACATAAATGTAGCCTTCTAACAAGACAAATGTTTGTTTCTAGAAAATGTATGTACGTGTAAAATAACCAATATGTTTGAAAACCTCGTAAATCAATGCATTTTTAATACCTCATGTGAGTTTTATAACCATACTATTGACTCGGAATGCCTATACACAACGTTCTTCAGGCGTTGGAATGTTATGATGTTTGTCACCCCAAATGGTGCACTGTAGCTAAGAGTCAAGGCGCGGGTTGTCAAGCCCGTATAGATCTATACACAAACACCATGCTCCCCCTCCAAGGGATTCTGGTATATAATACAGGACTTGAAATGTGTACTCGAACGTACGTGAAGTTAATGTCTCACAAATCTTAGTAAAAAAACAGATTTATGTGTTAAAATGTTCGTTTGTTCTTATATATGAAAGTGACTTCTTGAAAATTTTGTTTCTAGTATGTAAAAGTTAGCAATATTCTCGTAAAACTATACCTATTATAGCTTTCTAAAAGTGTGTCTCATTTGTTTAGAAATCCCTAGAAAATGAATCACTTGATATGAAAGTATAGATTTTTATAGCGTCTAAGATAGACACGTATACATATAATCTAAGCAAAATGTTTAGTTTATACATGTATGACAACAATTTATATTTCAAAAGATAGAATGCTATTGTAATATATTTTATATACGAGAGTTCCCTATAAAGTTTATAAATCACATATGATTCCATTTAATAAAAGTGTATAATAAAACTTTATATATAACACCCGATAATAAAAGCATTTAGAATATTTAAAAGGGTTAATTAAGGGGTATGAACTCACTTGAAAGTTTGAAGAAAGCGAGATGGAAACCGGGCAGAATTTCGTCTCGGGAAAACGGATTTTCTCGGGATTCTCGGGAATCTCGGGAGTACAAACGATCTTCAGGACTTGAGCAAAGTGATCGGGGCTTCGGGTTAGCATGGGCACGGAAAACGAGGCAAGAACGCAAAAGAAATGAGAGAAATGGAGCCCTTTCTTCGGAACCCTCGCATCCCTTTTATAGGGGTTGGAACGGCCTCGGTACGCTGGGCGTACGCGTGCGTCACGCATGACCGGATCCTCGACTGCCTCGGACTCGGATGAGACGGGGCATAGCCTCGCATAGGGCAAGACGTGGATGATCCGAAGCCTAGCCCTTGAGTATGTTGGGCATACGCCTGTACGCTGGGCGTAACTCGGATAGGCTTGCTGACTCTTCCTTCGGATAATACCAAGGATTAATAATAAAATTTATATTTTATTTATTTAATAGACTTCTAAAATTCATATCTTCTTCATATGAACTCCGTTTTTGATGTTCTTGATATCCACGCGTAGGTGAGACTACGCTCTACAACTTTCGTTTAGATTCCGTCGGCAAATTTTGAAATAATTTTTATTATTTATTTTTAAAAGGTCGCGTTTAAGGAATTTTTTTAGAAATTCATAACTTCTTTATCTGACGTCTGTTTTTGCCAGACTTTTTACCGCTGAAATACCATTGTCGAGACCTTCGATTCTTGTTTAGGTCATTCCGGCCAAAAGTCGCTCGATCTCCGATTCGAGTTTTTAGCTGTCTGTCGCTATGCCGAACTTGGAAAAATCATAACTTCAATATACGAAGTCGGATTTGGGCGTTCTTTTTACGTACGATCATGGTTTAATGACATCTATCATAGTAGGTAATTAAATAGAAACTTTTTGGACATTTTATTTTCGAAGTTAATTTTATTATCACAAAAGTGGTTACAATACTTGACTTTTTAGGTCACTACATAGAGTTGAAATATCGGGTTGTCACATCATCCCCCCGTTAGAGGGAATTTCGTCCCGAAATTTATAGTAGTAAGGATACTAGTGAATATGAAAAAGATGAGGGTACTTTTGTTTCATCTGATCTTTGCGTACCCATGTGAATTCAGGTCCCCGCTTGGCGTTCCAACGAACCTTCACGATGGGTATGCGACTTTGTTTCGTTTGTTTGACCTCTCGGTCGATGATTTCTACCGGTTCTTCCACAAAGTTGAGGCTCTCGTTGATCTCGATCTCGTCGATTGGAATAACAAGAGTCTCATCGGACAGACACTTTTTCAAGTTCGAGACGTGGAAGGTTGGATGTATGTTACTAAGTTCACGCGGTAGATTAAGCTTGTAAGCCACAAGGCCGATTCTAGCAAGAATCTCGAAAGGCCCTATGTATCTTTGATTTAGTTTCCCACGCTTTCCAAAGCGTATTAAACCCTTCCATGGTGAGACCTTCAATAAAACGTGGTCTCCTACCTGGAATTCCAAAGGTTTCCTCCTTTGGTCAGCGTAGCTTTTTTTTCGGTCTCTAGAGGCTTTCAACCGTTCACGAATTTGAACGATCTTCTCTGTCGTTTCCCGTATGATTTCCGGACCGGTGATAGTGCTTTCAGGAACTCGTCCTCTAGCTAACTGGGTGTCGCCAACTTCAGTCCAGCACAGAGGGGATCTACACTTTCGACCATAGAAGGCTTCAAACGGAGCAGCCTTTATGCTTGTATGATAACTATTGTTGTATGAAAATTCGACAAGGGGTAAATGGATATCCCATGCCTTTCCAAAGTCAATCACACAGGCTCTCAGCATATCTTCCAAAGTTTGTATTGTTCTCTCACTTTGCCCGTCTGTTTGTGGGTGGTAGGTTGTACTCATGTCTAGCCTAGTCCCTAGGGAACTTTGTAGTGACTGCCAGAATCTTGAAGTGAATCTACTATCTCTATCGGAGATAATGGATATCGGAACACCATGCAATCGCACTATTTCCCTTATGTAAGTTCTAGTAAGCTTTTCCATCTTGTCAGTCTCCTTGATTGGTAGGAAATGCGCGGATTTAGTCAATCTGTCGACGATGACCCATATGGTATCGAGTCCACCCGTCGCCTTGGGCAACTTGGTTATGAAGTCCATAGTAATCCGCTCCCATTTCCATTCTGGTATCTGCAGTTGTTGTAGTAATCCTGACGGTTTTAGATACTCGACCTTAACCTTAGCGCAAGTAAGGCATTTACTTACGAAGGTAGCAATTTCTGCTTTCATGTTAGGCCACCAGTACAGTTTCTTAAGATCCAGATACATTTTATCTGAACCTGGGTGAACGGAATATCTTGTGTTGTGTGCTTCGGTCATGACTACGTCTCTGAAACCACCATGTTTCGGCGTCCAGATTCGGTCCATCAGATAATATGCCCCGCCACCCTTGATTTCTAGATTCTTTTCCATTCCTCTCAGGGATTCACTTGCCACTTTTTCAGGTTGTAAAGCTTCCAGTTGAGCCTCCTTAATTTGCGTGGATAAGTGGGAATGGATAGTCATAGTCAGAGATTTGACTCTCTGACCAGTGTATTCCTTTCGGCTGAGGGCGTCAGCTACCACATTGGCCTTGCCAGGATGATAACGAATTTCACATTCGTAGTCATTGAGTAGCTCGACCCATCTTCGTTGTCGCATGTTGAGTTCCTTCTGATAAAAAATGTGTTGAAGGCTCTTGTGATCGGTGAAAATAGTACTCTTTGTTCCGTATAAGTAGTGTCTCCAGATCTTCAGAGCAAATACCACTGCTCCTAACTCAAGATCATGTGTCGTATAGTTCACTTCGTGTGTCTTAAGCTGTCGGGAGGCATAAGCAATAACCTTCCCTCTCTGCATAAGAACACAACCAAGTCCTTGGTTTGATGCATCGCAATACACTACGAAATCTTCTATTCCTTCGGGGAGGGATAGTATCGGTGCGGTGCACAAGGCCTATTTCAGTGTTTGGAATGCCTTCTCTTGTTTCGCTTCCCAGTCAAAGGCCACGCCTTTCTGGGTTAATGTAGTAAGAGGTTTCGCAATGCTAGAGAAGTTCTTTATGAATCTGCGATAGTAGCCGACGAGACCTAGAAATTGACGAATCTCTGTAGATGTCTTTGGTGCCGACCAGTTCTCAATGGCCTTAATTTTGGAGGGGTCCACGTGTATCCCTTTCTCGCTAACAACGTGGCCCAAAAATTCGACTCTTCGAATCCAAAATTCGCATTTAGAAAACTTCGCATAGAGTTTCTCCGATCGCAGTGTTTCTAAGACTTTTCGTAGGTGCTGACTATGCTCTTCCTTACTTCGGGAGTAGATAAGTATATCATCGATAAATACGATGATGAACTGATCCAAGTAATGACGGCACACCCTATTCATTAGGTCCATAAATACTGCTGGTGCGTTGGTTAATCCGAACGGCATCACTACAAATTCGTAGTGTCCATAACGAGTTCGGAAAGTTGTCTTGGGAATATCCCCCTCTAGTACTCGTAATTGGTGATATCCGGATCGTAGATCTATCTTTGAGAAGTAGTTTTCTCCTTGAATTTGATCAAATAGGTCATCAATACGGGGTAGAGGATAACGGTTTTTGACAGTAAGTTGGTTCAGTTCTCTGTAGTCAATGCACATACGGAACGATCGTCTTTCTTCTTTACGAACAAGACCGATGCTCCCCAAGGTGAGAAACTTGGTCTTATGAATCCTTTTTGAAGGAGTTCGTTAAGTTGACTGGAAAGTTCTTGCATCTCTGCTGGTGCTAGGCGATAAGGCGATTTTGCTACTGGGGTAGCCCCTGGAACTAAGTCGATTCTAAACTCGACTTGGCGTTGTGGTGGTAATCTCGGTAGTTCTTCTGGAAAGATATCGGGAAAGTCGTGTACTTCTGGAATGTTCTTGATGTCCTTCAGTTCCTGACTTGTATCGACGATGTGTGCTAGGAATGCTCGACAATCCTTCCGTAAACACTTTCGAGCTTGGATGCATGAAATGATGCGAAGGTGTGTACTTGATTTGTCGCCATAAATCACTAATGTTTCGTTGTTAGGGAGATTAAGACGAACTGCTTTCTCAAAGCACATGATGTTAGCGTGAAGAAGACTTAACCAATCCATGCCGACTATGACGTCGAAACTTTTAATTTGGACCGGCATGAGGTTGATTGGGAAAGAATGACCGTCTAAAGTTAACGTACAGTCCATGTATATGAAGTTAGTGTTTTCCGTTTTTCCATTGGCCATCTCTACAGTGAATGATCTTTCTAACTTGCTAGGTTTTGGTTTAAGTAAGTGAATAAAGTTTTGACTCACGAAGCTTCTTTCCGCTCCACTATCGAATAATATGCATGCATATGAATTATCTAGAAGGAACGTACCAGCAACTACAGTCGGATCAGCTATGGCTTCATCGTGGCCTATAGCCAAAACTCGTCCCACCCCGCCGGTATTTTCTGCCTTTGGGCAGTTTCTCCTGTAGTGGCCCACCTCGCCACAACCGTAGCAAGTTTGGCCTACACCCGCGCTGGGAACTTGAGTGATCGGCTTAGCGGGATCCTTGCAGAAATGGACAGTGTGTCCCTTTTTGTTGCAGTTGGAGCACTGCATTTCCCGACAAGGTCCATGATGGTGGTAAGTGCATTTGGTGCACTTTGGAAGGTTACCTCCATAAGTCTTTGTTGGGTAGGGATTTGTAGGAACGGTAGTAGGTACAGTGGCAGCATTCACTGAAACTAGTTGTTTCTTCGCGGATTCTTGGGAAGGCCCACCCTTCCCTTTATTCCATACTCTCTTCCTGTTATTGTTGTTGTTGTTTCCCTTTTGTGGTTCTGGTGTAGCAACCTTTGAGTTTTGATGCCCTCCGTAGTCAACAAGAGATTGTGCCAGTTCCTTGGCACTTTCAAAAGTGTCAGGTTTCGAATCTAACACGCTTGACCGAATTTGAGGCGACAGCCCCCAAATGCATCTCTCTATTTTCTTGCTCTCAGGAGCAATCATATCTGGACAGAGGATTGCCAGATTGCAGAATCTGTTGGTATAAGTTGCGATATCGGTACCAACCATTCCAAGAGTCCAGAGTTCATGCTCGAGTTTTTGAATCTCTCCTCGTGGACAGTATTCTCTCATCAGCATGATTTTTAAGCTCTCCCAGCTTATGGAGTTTGCCACTATCAAGGTAAGTACCTTAACGTGGCCATTCCACCAAGCTAAAGCTCTATCAATAAGGGTGAAGGTTGCAAACTTGACTTTGCTGTGCTCGGGACAAGAGCAGATTTCAAAGACTGATTCTGTCCTTTCGATCCATTGCCTCAGAGCCATCACACCACCCGTTCCATAAAACATCCGGGGTTTGGCATTAGTAAAGTCCTTATAGGTGCATTCTCGGGGTTGCCCATGACTCTCGCCATGGTTGGATAGGTGTGTGCCAGTTCCCGAGCCAGTAGTACTCGAGTTATTGATCTGTGACATGGCAGCTGCTACCGCTGCGGTGACTGCTGCTTGGAACATGACAACATCAAATTGAGGAGGTGGAGGTGGTGGTGGTGGTATAGGTGCTTCCCCACCGTTGTTTCGCCTTGGGTTCCCACGCGGAGGCATCCTTCAACTAAAGGTTGAAAAGATAACGATAAGAATTACTTAGTATAGAAACTGAATGTGTCTTATGAACTAGATTTCTATGGTACAACGACAGATGATAGTACAAGTTCCAAAATAGAAGAATGGAAGTTATTTGCAAGATTGAAAATATGAAACAAGCATTTTTGTTTTTCCATAACTTTTTAAGGATTGAATGAAATGCTCCACGTAGTAATAATAGTGCCACTTATATTAATATAATAGTTGATACAATGATCACAAAAATTTGACCCCTATAAGGGTCTCCGGTTACAAAGCTTAAGAAATTAAAAAAAAAAACTTTTAGCCGAGGTCCTAACTTATAACAAAATTTTAGATTTTGGCAAGCACTACTTGCGACGTAGGTTGCGCTTGGAGCTTGACTCCGAATCTGATTGCTTCGATTCCATTAGACGCCTATCAAAAGCGGCTTGTTGTTCCCTCAATTCGGCGAGGGCTGCAATCATTTGTGCTTGAAATGCCTCGGTTTGGAGTTGGGCATTGTCCTGAATTCTGTCCAGCCTACGGATGTTAGAAGTGTGAACCTGTACTTCTACGTTGACATCCCGAATCCGGCTAGCTTGAACTCCGAATTCGTAGGACTGATTGGCTAGCTTGCCCACCATTACTGGGAGTGCCCGATCAGCCGAACCTCTGCCTCGGACATCGTAGAAGTCTCGGCACATGCCGTAGGGAGGGCATAGGTTTTGTTGTTGGCTCCAATGGTGGAGGTGACTTCCCCAGACGGGAGTCAGTCCTTGAAAGTTCCTGACGAAGACAGGAGGTTGTGCGAGATGTGGATTGATCACTTCCGGCTCTGAGTCGGTACCAGAGTCATCATCCAATTTTATGGGTTCTTCGTCCTCCTCGGGATCATCTTCGATCCATCCCCCGTTGCCTTGGTTAGGATAGTAGGGGTCGCTGGGGTGGTGAAATCCAGCCATTTGACTGTACAAGAATAGGGTTATAAGAATTGAAATAAAGTTAAAACATGTAAGAGTTAAACATGTAAGTTAAACTAGTTTATGTAGCAAATACTCCTATAGTATTTAAATTCTTGTGTTTGATTCTTGTGATGTTTTGGTAAGTTTTGACTTGTTGCTTACTACGAGCAATCCTCGATATATATTGGTCCGATCTCGGACAAATATAGTTGATCATGCTATATTTGTCCCAAATCCGATTACATATATCGAGTCTTGACCGTAGTGTCCAACTTGTCTAAATACTTCTTGTATAGTTATAATCATGAAAATAAGTTTGTTGTATGCATGTATTTGTACTTGAATGAACTAACAATTTAGGTTAAACGAAATGCGGCTTAGGCATAAAACAAAACAAAAGTAAATGTTTTATCAGAGAGTATTAGTCCCTTAAGCATTTATAGTTTGTATATCTTATGTGGTTCGATATACTTAGTTCACTATAAACATTGCTCTGATACCAATCTGTCACACCCCCAAACCGGAATGGCGGAAACGTTCGGGGGTGGATGACTTCATGTGGTAGCATAACAAATGAATACATAGTAAAGAAAGCAATACAACCATCATATATATAATTGAAAGTTTACATTGTTAAAAGTACATGTTCAAAACCAATTACAATATGATGCCAAAATATGAATCTAAACTGACGACGCAGCGTCCCTTCTTCAAAAGCTGTTTTGATACCTGTAATTATTGAATCCTTGGGACATACAAGTAGTTTTGAAAGAGTAGATCAGCATTTAAGCTGGTGAGTTTCATAAGTATTAAATGACAATGTTTGTATGAAAATTAAATGTTTTGTTTTTGTTTGTTTGTTTCTAAAAAATCCCATATTTTCTACTAACATAAATGTAGCCTTCTAACAAGACAAATGTTTGTTTCTAGAAAATGTATGTACGTGTAAAATAACCAATATGTTTGAAAACCTCGTAAATCAATGTATTTTTAATACCTCATGTGAGTTTTATAACCATACTATTGACTTGGAATGCCTATACACCACGTTCTTCAGGCGTTGGAATGTTATGACGTTTGTCACCCCAAATGGTGGACTGTAGCTAACAGTCAAGGCGCGGGTTGTCAAGCCCATATAGATCTATACACAAACACCATGCTCCCTCTCCAAGGGATTCTGGTATATAATACAGGACTTGAAATGTGTACTCAAACGTACGTGAAGTTAATGTCTCACAAATCTTAGTATAAAAACAAATTTACGTGTTAAAATGTTCGTTTGTTCTTGTATATGAAAGTGACTTCTTGAAAATTTTGTTTCTAGTATGTAAAAGTTAGCAATATTCTCGTAAAACTATACCTATTATAGCTTTCTAAAAGTGTGTCTCACTTGTTTAGAAATCCCGAGAAAATGAATCACTTGATATGAAAGTATAGATTTTTATAGTGTCTAAGATAGACACGTATACATATAATCTAAGCAAAATGTTTAGTTTATACATGCATGACAACAATTTATATTTCAAAAGATAGAATGTTATTGTAATATATTTTATATACGAGAGTTCCCTATAAAGTTTATAAATCACATATGATTCTATTTAATAAAAGTGTATAATAAAACTTTATATATAACACCCGATAATAATCGTGTGTTTTACTTGTATTCCCCACTTTGAAAGCATATAAAAGCATTTAGAATATTTAAAAGGGTTAATTAAGGGGTATGAACTCACTTGAAAGTCCACTGAGTCATTCCCCCAACTCGGCAAGTCCACTCACTGAGTGATTAACGGGCAACCTTTATACTACTTGCCGAGTCTGTTCTTGGGACTCGGCGAGTTCATGCCATGCACAAACTCAAAACGACTTCTGAGGTCAGATCTGTTCCATACAATCATAGATCTGGCCTCCCCAAGCATGATAATCACGTAAACTTCGGACCTTGACACACATATAATACAGAAATGGTCCAAAATGGTGATTTAGCCCCAAAAATGTCATTCTAAGCTCATGACTTCCAAAATGGCTCATAAAGCTCCAAGGGTTTAGGTCTCTGGACCTCTTTAAGTCCAGATGCAAAGCACAACTCGAAAAGGGGACTAAATACTCTACATACTCTTCTTCTAAAGGGTTTAAAAACCCTAACTCTATGAATCAAAGCTCAAAACTGGAGAAGGTCCGAAGGAATACCTTAATATGAAGCCTTTGATCCTAGAAGACACTAGATTTGCACTTCCTTCAGCCTTCTTTTGCCTTGGACACCTTCACCTTCAAATTGCACCAACAAAAACTCAAGATTGCCTCTCCTTTCCTCCCAAACGCTCTAGATCTCTTTAGGGTTTCTCTCTTGGGGTTGGTGGCCACAAATGACGGCCATAAGTCCCTTTAAATAGGTCTCAAACCCTGGAATTTAGGGTTTCATTAAACAGCGTGGACTCGCCGAGTCCAGCTGTGAACTCGCGTACAAATCCGCGACCATACTCGGCGAGTCTAGATGCCAACTCGCCGAGTACCCCCACAAAACCCAAAAATAAAAGAACAAAATATCATACCTGGGAATCCGGGTGTTACAAGTAACACAAAATACTCCCATAGTATTTTAAACTCATGTTCTGTTCTAATGTTCTCATTGTGGTAGTGTTGGTAAGTTTTTAGACTTGTCGCCATATCACAACCATTCTTGGGCATGTGCTAATCACTCCTCGAACCAACATAGTTGATCAGGCTATGCCACTCCCAAGACTGACCATACATCCCCTAGCTTACCTGTGATATTCAACAATTATTACTTTTGTTTTGTTCTAGAATGATGCTGACCTTAGTATGTATGCATGCATGTATACTTTTAACAAGAAACTATTTATTTCTGAAAGTATAGTTGTTTTGAAAACTTTAAACCAGAGACCTTAGTCCCAATGCATTTATAGTTTATATATCTTATGTGGTTCGATATACTTAGTTCACTATAAACAATGCTCTGATACCAATCTGTCACACCCCAAACCAAGGATGGCGGAAACGTCTGGGGGTGGAGGACTTCATGTATAGTATCACAACAACGAGTATAATAGTGCTCAAAGTAAATACAACCATCATAAATATAATTGAAAAAGTTACACCAAAGTATATGTTTACATGTTTCAAATCAATTACATTATGATGACAAAATGAATTGTTTGACGATTCAACGTCCCATCCTCAAAATGTTGTTGGTTTTCCTGTTTCACTGATTTCCTGACAATACAAGTTGTTTGAAAAAGTGTCAACACAAAGGTTGGTGAGTTCATAAGAGATTTCGTTAGAGAAGTAAACCGTTTACCTTGTAAAAGCGATAGAGTATGTATCCAGAAAATCCAATATTTTCTTTATAAAAGTTATGTGGTCCTAAATCAAAGGACCGAGAGATAACAAGTATTTTCCATACTTAATGATATAAAAGTGGTTTTAAATTGGCATAAAACCCTTTTTGATTTGAAGGAAAGTCCCGTAACGAATGATATGTAGTTTTAAATACCAAGATCGAAAGTGTATAGTAATATCCGTACTTATTGATATAAAAAGTGATTTTAAATCGACATAAAACCCCTTTTGATTTATAAAAAGTCCGTAAACTTTATGTGTTGTTAGCTCCCTATGTGAGTCGCTATAACCATACTATGACTAGAGGTAACCTGCACAACGTCTTTCAGACGCCCTGATCCTATGACTCTTGTCACCCGCAGACCTGTCGGTCCGGCTGTAGCTAGCAACGAGGTGTGGGATGTCAACCCCAATATAGATCTATACACAATTATCACGCTCTCCCTACAAGAGATTTAGGTTATAACTTACAGGAATTTGAATCCTGTACTCGGACGTACGGGGAGAGAATGTCTCACAACCTGAGTTAACAAGTGTACGTGTAGTGTGCGTGAGTGTAGAACCTTTTTCTGTGGGAACAAGACTTTCCGAAATGTGTTTGTTGTGTTAATGGAAACATAAACCATACCTATTATAGTTTATCAAAACGTTTAAATGTAATAGTTAAAACTTTTTTTACTATGTTTAACTACTGTATTTGTGAGGGTAAAAACCCTTTTGTTTACAGATATGTATATATACCTTTTTCTAAAGTGAAGCAACATGCATTATAAACAACAAATTAATTACCACGCTTTTGTAGGTAAAAATCCATTTGTATTCTGATGTATGACTATATACTAAGACAAAATGTCATCTATTTGTAAGAACATATTTTCACATAAAGATATACACCTTGATCAACATGTTACAAGGTGAAATGAAATTGATAGCATTTTTCTATTGTTAGCATTTTGAATTACTATTCTTAGAAAATTTATAGAAACATCATCAAAGGTCCAAATTGAAATCCATAAATTCTGAGAGTTTGAGAAATGAGTCTAGTTTTTTCATAATTTTTATTATGAATTTTAATGACCTCCAACTTGTGTGAAAAAGTCCATAATCACAGACTGGTCCGGATTGATGTTTGAAATGATAGGCAGTTTTATAAAAATCACCATAAATCATAGAAAAATCGTGTGGAGATGTGCTAGTAGTCATTTTAAAGCTAAGAACTGTAACTACTTGCACCTAAAACAGTTTTGAAAACTAAAATGTTTAAGTTGCCCAAAACAGTCTGTGAATGGAGTTGAACTTTTCTGATGAAGGTTGTTAAATGAGTTTAGTTGTGTTCTTGGTGTTTTAACTTGTATTCCCCCCTTAAAACTTAAGAAAAACATGAAAAGATAGGGGTATGAACTCACCCTGAGTGGTATCAGTAGATGAGTGTTGAAGAAGAGAAGTGTTCAACTCAAGAACACTTGAAGGATCACTTGAAGATTCGAAGATCTAACATGAATGTGATGATATTTGTGTAAGGAATCAATGATTTGAGTAAAAGGGAGTGTAATAACCATAAGGAGGGTGAATTATACTTACCAAGAGTATAATAAAGCTTGATTATCAGCCTTGGAGTCTCGCAATAGAGAGAAAAAGTTTGAGAGAAAAGTGTTTGATCTTTTGGTGGAAAATGAGAGAAAGAATGAAGTGTGAGGAGAGAGGATGGATGTTCCATCTCTATGAACGTGGGAAATGGTTGATGATTGATGGAAGGGTACAAGGAAGTGACTAGGGATGGTGGGGAGGAGTGTGGGTTAGTCATGGAGTGGGTATGGTGGTTGCTTGTGTCATAAATTAAGGAAAAGTCAACACTCCATCTCTTGTACTTCACCCACCCTTCTTGGATAAGGCTTATCCCCAAAAAACGTGATTAATTAATAAATATGGGGCCCTATATGTTAAAATAAAGTTTTGGGTGATAATCCTGCGTTAAAACAATTAAAAACGGGTCTAAAACGCAAAACTAGTCAAAAACCGGGTGAAAAAGAGCTCCCTGCGAGGCCTCTCGGTCCTAGGCCGAGGTTCGGTCCCTTCTGCTGCTGGGCCGAAGGCGAAATGGAGCGAAAGGGTAGGAGGCGAAATGGACCGAAGGTACCTTCGGTTCCTTGTGCGAGGTTCGGTTCATCATGCGAGGCTCGGTTCGAAAGGGAAGGTTCGGGTTCGGTCTGTTGAGCTTCAGTTCGAAGGGGGTTCGCTTCTGACAAGTTCACTTCTGACAAGTTCGCTTCCTAAGAGGGTTTGGCTCCTTAAGAGGGTTTGGCTCCTTAAGAGGGTTCGACTCCTTAAGAGTGGTTTCAGGTCCTTAAGTCTATTTTATCCGTTTTTACCCCGTTTTAAGTGGTTTTTGACCTGGTTAAGGGTCGGGATGGCCCGAAAGACTATAAAAAGTTTAAGGAACTTTTGAGAGAGATTTCGGAGATATTTCACATTCTTGGAGATATTTCCCATACAAAGAGAGATTTGGGAGAGATTTGACATACGTGGAGAGATTTGGGAGAGATTTCACATACTTGGAGAGATTTCTTATATGGAGAGAGATTTGGGAGAGATTCCTCATTCTTGGAGAGATTTGGGAGAGATTCTCAGAGAGATAGAGTGAAAACGATTGAGAGAGGTTTCGTGTGTGTCATTTGTGAGTGTCTGACTTCACAACGCAAGGTTTGTAAGCCCCACTAAGCCATGTTTAAGGATCTTACACACTCCAAATGAGTATGCAACATTGTTTTATCGGTTTGGTTCGATATTTACCACAGTTTTAGGTTAATGAAATCTAGATATACAAACTTTTCAATTTATGATTTCTCATTAGAATAACGAGTTGTACAGAAATAACATAGCGTAAACCCTAGTACACAAGGGCTAATTGAGTTGACTGGTTTGACTTGTTGACTTTAGTTGACTTTGACTTGACCGGAAATTGACGGTTGTCACAAGTCATGATTAAAACTTTAGTTCCAATCCTTCAAATTTTAAAAGTTAAAATTCAACCCTTATACTTTATAATAATATAAGTTAATAATATATATATATATATATATATATATATATATATATATATATATATATATATATATATATATATATATGTATAAGATCAAGTCGTCTTATCGCTAGTACGTCTCATTCACGAAGCCGGTCTATAAGGCGGGGTATAAGGTTGTTGCCTATAAAATGGAAACTTAATGGGTGTCCACTCTCAGCCACCGCTTCCTTGATCGGTGGAGGGTCGTTAGCCGAACGGGTAGGACAAGGACTTATAAATTCTCATTAAAAGTATAATGATTATAGTAAAGTAACTAAACCTTATTAAATTTCCAATCGTAGTTATTTTAGGAAAATGTGAATAAGGGGCTAACCCATGAAATTACACTTTACACTTTGTTTAAGTCGTTAGTGGAGCGTGTGTGGTTAACCGGCACACTAACTTGAACTTAACAAGGTAGGTAAAGGGTGACTTAATGTTTATCATAGTATCGATGGAGCGTGTGTGGTTAACCGGCACATTGATTGAGGGGTAATACATTAAGGGTACCAAGTAATTTGCATGGTTACTTCACACCTTGTTTTGTGATCCTCGGCATCCCAGTCACAAAACTTGAAGGGCACACTCAAGATTGAAACATGCTATTGAAGAAAGTTCAATGAATCTCAAAGAATCTAGGAGTTTCTAAACCAATTAAAACCTAATTAAATATTTCATTTTTCATGGTGGAAATTGGTGAATCGTCATTCACCTACCTTCAAATATCTTATAGCTTAGATTACGACATCCCTCTTCTAAGTTATAAAATATTGTGTTGGGTCCTATCCTTAATATTACATTTGGGTGTTTTATTAAGGACTATCTCTATATCTAATCTAATCTATTCCCTCTTATTTTCAGATGTCTTCCAATAACAATGCTTTTGGCTCAAACCCTACTAGCTCCTTCTCTCTCATGAATCTTTGTGGGAGAGTCATCTTTGATGGGTCCAACTTTACAGATTGGATCAGAAACATCAGGATGGTCACTCGGTGTGAGAGCAAAGAATATGTTCTTGACAAGGAGCTGAAGGTACCCGAGCAAACTACTACTCCTGAAGAGCTTGCTGAATATGAGGTACATGAAAGAGATGCTACAAAAGTGGCATGCATCATGATGGCCACCATGACAGCCGAGCTCCAAAAGTCCTATGAGGAATATTATCCTTTTGAGATGCACCAGGACTTGATGAACCGCTACCATCAAAGTGCTCGTCAAGAGCGATATGAAATAATCTCCTCCATGATAACAACCCGAATGAAGGATGGTGAACCCATCACGGGCCACATGCAGAAAATGCAAAGGTATGTGGACCGTTTATTGAAGCTGAATGTGAACTTCCCCGAGGAGTTAGCAATAGACATCATTTTGCACTCCTTACCATCGTGTTATGATCAATTCCGCATGACATATCACATGAACAAGGAAGAAGTCACCCTCAGCAAACTTCAAGGACTCTTGAAGACTGCTGAAAGTGTTCTAAAGGGTAATTCGGTTGTTATTGCTCCTACTCCTACTCTAACCGCGACCAATGTCTTGGCAATCGGGCATGGAAAATGGAAGAAGAGAAAGAACCCTTCTAAGGGTACCAGGGGTAAGACCCTTGAAGGCTCCTCTTCAAGCAAAACCAAGAAAGGCTTTGTCACTCCTTCTGCTAACCCTAATGAGGCTGAATGCTTCTATTGCCATGAAAAGTCACACTGGAAGCGAAACTGCCCAAAGTACCAACAAGATTTGAAGGATGGGAAAGTAAAACCCAACCATGCAGGTATATACACTATATTGTCTAATAACTCACCTCATTCTAAGTCTTGGGTCCTTGATACAGGTTGTGGTATTCACATATGTTGTGATTTGCAGGGACCAAGAAGAAGTGAGAATGTGGAGCAGGGAAAGATAAACTTGATCATGGGAAACAGGAAAGCTTCACCTGTCACCAAGATCCTTATAGCCATCAATGATCCATTGACATAAAAATCCACATTACCATAATACCCTTGAAGGTCAAAAGGGTCAAAGTCAATGTCCTAGCCCAAAGTCAACCTTCGTGATTGACCCTACTCGCCGAGTCAACCCATTGACTCGCCGAGCTATTAGCTTCAGAAAACTCTCATATCAGGACTCGACTCGCCGAATTACCCCATGACTCATCGAGTCCATTAATCTCTGAGTCCTTGTCCAACTCACCGAGTCGCCACTCAACTCACTGATCTGAGTCTTAACTGGAAGAGGTTGGGGGGTTCTGCGCTATGACTCGTCGAGTCCAAGAACAGACTCACCGAGTCCACAACAATCTTCAACAGGCTCGTTGAGTTGTTCATCCAACTCGTCGAGTCCATGGCCATCATCATATGACTCACCGAGTCAACCCATGAGACTCGCTGAGTCTCTTCAGTCCTTCTGTAACGATCCAAATTTTTTTGTTTAAATAGTACTAAAAGCTAACAATCATTTATAATATATAATGAAATCGTACGTCATAAATCCCAAAAAGTTATAATAGATGTGTCATAACAAAAAAACTGTATCACATAACATAGTATCTGAAATAAACTCCTAGGACAAAAGCTGAAGCTGTGGTGTGTGCAATGCCATCATCCCGAGCTCTTCCCTTTGGTTGCGAAAGTACCTGAGACCAAAACTGAAACTGTAAGCACAAAGCTTAGTGAGCTCCCCCAAACTACCACATACCATACAGTAACATATAAAGCACATACTGGGCCTTGCCCACTGCATCAGATCGAAGTCCGAAAACTGCATCGGACTGAAGTCCAGAAACTGCATTGGACCGAAGTCCGGAACTAACCAGGGCCTTACCCTCTGCATCAGACCGATGTCCGGAAACTGCATCAGACTGAAGTCCGGAACTAACTGAATATAACATAGCATAAACATGTCAACTAGCATGAATACATATATTGCATAATGCATCGGACCAGGGTCCGGAACACATAACACAAACATGCTTGAATCATAAAGACATCAAGCAATCTAACTACTGCATCGGATCGAGGTCCGGAACTACTGCTAACTAAACGGTCCGACATTGTGGCCGTAGACCCGTTCCTACTGGAAGGAAACTCACCTCGTAGTGCTGGCTGCTGAGATGCTAACTCTAAAAGTGGTTGACTGCTGCCCCGGAACTGTCCGGCTACAAATCCCAAAAACACTAGATCAATTACTTGTAAATGCCCTCAGGGTAAAATGACTATTTTCCCCCTGGTTAAAGTCAACTCTCTGGTCAAAGTCAACTTCCAGTTGACCGGACTCGCCGAGTCAGGGCGCAGACTCGTCGAGTCCCTTCTTTACTAACTATGACTTTAACTCATCGAGTCCCTTTCCCACTCATTGACTCACCCTGAACTCACAAGTCGAAGAAAGGCGAGGACTCGCGACTCGACTCGTCGATTCCAAAGAACAACTCGCCGACTTCTGGCGTGCAGATTCCATACAATCGATTCTAATCCATTCCAGAGTATCTAACTCGTAGATCCAAGGTCCTGGGACCATCTGAACACGTAAAGTTGCTAACTTTAAGTGTAACTAAGAAGGAATGAAGCTACTCCACTCAAACTCTACTTTAATCGGGAAAACTCAACCGACTCGCCAAGTTGTATGAACAACTTGTCGAGTCTAAGGCAATCTTCATCGGACTCGCCGAGCTGCTCATCCAACTCGTCGAGTCCACGACTATCTTCATATGACTCGCCGAGTCCATTCAATCCTTTTCCTATACAAACTTGGTTTGAGCCATGCAGCGGCTCCAAATCACAGATCCAAGCTTCTATGGCATGCTTATCACGTAAAGTTGCAAACTTTACGTGCATGCATGGCTTTAAAAGGTTCAAATGCCAAATCTAAGCTCTTAATGGGGTTCCAAGCTCAAGAGGGACCTCAATGACGACCACAACTAAAACTTTAAACTTCTAGAATGCAATGAGGGTCCAGATCTAAAGTATAACACGGTCATAAGGCTTTATCACCAAGGATTTGGGGTTTTTGGGCTTAAAAGCAACAATTTGGGGACAAACAAGATCTACTAGATCAATAAGTAAGGTGGAGACTTTATTACCAGAAAAGATGACCACAAATGAGTGTGTTCTGGATCTACTTCCTCTTACTTGAACTCTTCAACCTTCTCCTTCTTCTACTTGCTCCAAAAGTTCCTTCACAAGGTAACAATCATTCACACACTCTTTACGGCGGCTAGGGTTTGGTAAGAAATGCTCTGAGGGTGATGGGGGCGAGGTTGGGGCACATTAATGCATTTAAATAGGGTGCAAACCCTTAAAAGTAGGGCTTCATCCAGACAGGCGGACTCGCCGAGTCCCAGCGTATGGACTCGTCGAGTAGCCAACCTAATTTGCGTGATCATCCCATCTCTACTCGACAGTCGGGCTACAGACTCGTCGAGTACCCCTTAAGAAATGAAAATTACTTTATTTAAATCACATACCAGAAATGAGGCGTTACACCTTCATCCATACAATCACTTTTTGAGCCATGCAGAGGCTCCAAACTGTAGATACATCATCCTAGGGCATGATTCTCACGTAAAGCTGCTAACTTTACGTGAGTACAAGGTGCTATTGGCCCAAAACAAGCTAGGGCTAGGGTTTAAGGCAAGGATGCTTCACAACCAACCCAAGGGCTGATGCTTTATGATTTCCTAGACCAAGGCAAGTCTAGATCTGAAGTTGCAACCCCAGATCTAGACCCATAACTCGAAATGGATCTTAATCATACTAAAATAGCCCCAAATCCATCCATAAGTTGATCAAGAAAGGAAGGGATCAAGGTAATGACTTGTTACCTCAAAAAGGTGCCCAAGCTGAAGTAGATTCTGGATCTATACGAGTCCCTTGATGCTATACTATGACATCCCCAATTTCACGGCCAGAAAAGACCGATTTGTTTACGCTTTGTTTTTAAAATCAGAGTAATCGTTTAAAGAAAACTATTGCGGAATTTGTTCCCAAAACAAAATATGATAAGAATTTATCAAAACATTTCTTAAAGAAAAGTATTTTCATTATATAACAAAATCTTGGGATGTCATGTTCCGATACAGACACATAAGCATAAATAGAACTTACATTTATTTACACTAATGATTTACATCTCCTTTAATCTCTCAGTGAAATATGTCTTCGTATTGATACATGTGATACAAAGAAAACTTAGTGGGTCAGGCTTGGGAGTCTGGTGAGCATATAGGGTTTTCAACCCACAATAATACATTTATTATTCAATCATCCAACAATCAACCCAAATACCCATCCCCATATCTCCTTTATTTCTTGGGTTTACCCTAAGAACCAATTATCCTTCATTCATTCATTCCTAAGGATTTACCTAAGGAATTAGCACGAAGTCCATTGCTGCCAAAATTTATCTATCAGATACTAAATCCATAGCTATCAGGCGCTAACTCCATAGGCACCAAGGTTTACTCAACAGGCACGAAGTCACATCGTCCCCAAGGTTTATCAAATAGGAACGAAGTTGCATTGTCACCAAAGCTTACTCAATAGGCACGAATTCGCATCGTCACCAAGGCTTACTCAATAGGCACGAAGTTGCATCGTCACCAAGGCTTACTCAATAGGCACGAAGTCGCATCGTCACCAACTATTCCATCTACCCATGTTCTACCTAACATTTTTGTAGATATAAATACAAACACAGTTTAAATCATTTAACACCCGTATAAAAACATCAATTCCAAGCCCATCTCAAATAGACAAATAATATATAACACATAACACATATTTCATAGCTAATACTTTATATTTATGTGTTAAAAGAAAGGAACTATACACTCACTTGATCAGAAGATGATCGGACAACGTTACAGCTTGTAGAAGTAGTATTCTTCGGTGAAACCGGGAGATCTTCACAAAAACCGGGCTTCTCGCGGGCAGATCTTCAGCTCGGAAACTCTACTTCTCGGGATCTTCGGGGATTCGGAACTTGCTTCGGGTCTCGGGAATGATACTGGGGCTTCGAGGTATAACTTGCACGCAAAACGAGGTAAAAATGAGAGAGAAAGAAATATTTGAGCAAATAAATTTGGCAGCCCTCAATTTCTATTTATAGGGTGCTGAAAGAAGGAATACGCTGGGCGTAATTTCGTAGTACGCTGGGCGTACTAAGATCTACGATGGGCGTGCGCTTCGGATCAGGCTGGAGTCGTCATTTCTTACGAACCCATGCACTCGAGTATTGGGTCAGGCCGATGTGGCCCATTTCAGTTCATGTATATGGGTACGCTGGGCGTACTCCATTACGCTTAGCATACACCGACATACCAAACTTCAAAATTGCGTAACTTTCGCATACGAGCTCCCTTTTTGACGTTCTTTATATGCACGCATAGGCGAGAATATACTCTACAACTTTCATTTATACTCCATTGGCTAATTTTTGAGTTTATTTTTAACAGGCCGGGACCGGAAAACTCCGTTATAAATTCATAACTTCTTTCTCCGACGTCTGTTCCTGTCTATATTTTTATCGTTGCACTACTATTAATGAGATATTTGATTCTCATTTAGATTGTTTCGGCTAGAACTCACTCGGTCTCAAAAATCGAACATCGGGTTGCATACCGCTAAGCTGAAACTTAGAAAAAGCATAACTTCCTCGTACGAAGTCAGATTTAGACGTTCTTTTCATGCACGCTCTCGGTTTAACGTATTCTATGAATTTCATTTAGATCACTAAGGCCAAATATCGTTCTAACGTAAATTCACTACTTACGTCGCGCTGTGTCATATCAGATCTATCGCGAAACTTCAACAGGTCATTACTTCTTCGTTATAACTCGGATTTCGGCGTTCTTTATATACACGGAAACCTTGTGACGTATACTACAACTTGGTTGTGATTACTCATTCTAAACACTCTTCTATCAAAAAGTCATTTTTGACGCTTATCGTCTCTAAATTGACTAGCCTAGATCTACGGGAGTTACATATACACTTGATCTACAAGCCTTCCTTGCTAGAAACTCCTTCCAAAGCTTCCAAGCTCACTCCAAAGGCTCACACACGATTTTAGGGTTTTCTGACTCTCAAGGGGGTAACAAGGAGGATGAGGTGAGGACTTAAGGTCCTTTAAATAGGGTGCAAACCCTAAGATTAGGGTTTTCTCTTCCCATCACCAACTCGTCGAGTCCAGCCGCCGACTCGGCGAGTTGGTCACTTAACTCGCAACCAGAACCCGTTCCGACTCGACGAGTAATCGCACCTACTCGTCGAGTGGCTTCCTCAATTTACAATTTAAGCCCCTGAACTCTTGCTTTTGAACTTGGGGTGCTACAATTCTCCCCCACTTAAATTAGGCTTCGTCCTCGAAGCCGAATGCAACACGCGATTCCAAATATCATTGCTACAATGCAATCTCCCGCCTTGAACCGACCCCCGGTTTCTACCGACATTACTTATTGCATCTCTTATGAAACAACTTCTTCCCATGCCGAACCTTATCAACTGATCCAAGCCAGCCACTGGCTTCTTACACCTGATATCTACACATATCAACTAAGTATCACCTGATGATACTACCATATTCCCGTCTTGCACCTACTTCCGCAGCTTACGAAACTGGATACCATAATAAGCCACTGGACTCCACCAAAGCACTAAGTTATCTTTCTCTTGTCAAAACTGACGACAACCCAGGTACTCACAATATTGGAAACTCTTCTAGTTCTCCTCCTGAGTCTAATCCCTTTTTGGTGCTAAGATAACACATCCTTCAGTGTCCAAACAACTCTCATGGACAACCAGCTAAATTGCATAACACTCATACCTGCCCCAATCAGCCTCGAGCTGGAATTCCAGGTACATCTACGACAGGTCCAATCATCCCTTGGATGGTATACCCTCGTATCTTCACACATGTTTGGCCCAATCAACCCTCACGTTGGAATACCAAACATATCCAGTCCAATAAATCATAGGGTCCAGTCATCCTCATGATGGAATACCCTAGATTGGAATACCACTACAACATAACTCATATCTTCCAACCATACTTGAAACCCAAGGAACTATCCTTGCATCCCCCTCAAACTCCTCTAGTCCGGCACAACCAAGAACAGCTCATCCAAACCTCAACATTATGTCTATCCCAAACATGCTATAGCAGGGAACATAACTATCATAATCTCTACGTCCACGACCTATGGCTAGAATACCCTCACATGATTCTCAGCATAGATCTGGGTTGCTTCTGTGTCTGTCGACCCTGCTACTTCTGCTTCTGCTGATCAAAGCTCCATCCTGGAGATACCCATCTCCGCCACCTCCAAGGAGGCTTGACCACAACCTTGCAACATCAAACATTGCTACAACATCAAGACTTCTCTCCATACTAGTAACTGAAGGAACATGCTACAATTCTGACACACATATACCTAGGTCCAGAACACACAACTGAATAACCTATAAAGAGTCCTCATTACACTTGCTCAACATATTCATCACTTGAAGACAGACCCATTGATTGCTTTTTGGCATGGTAGAATACTCCACACCCGCACATAGAACTACCTTCCATACCGGGTCTTCAGCAACTGGTCGCTACAACGCGTCCCTCTAGAAACCGACATCCAACTGCATAAGGAAGCATCTTATCCATACAATACCTCATCTGCGAAATTCCAATTCTCCCCCACTTAGAACATTAACCACTGATGACTTTTGAATCCTTGAACCACAACTGCTCATCCTGATCTGGCGATTTTCTATCCTATATCTTTCTCTTGAAAGCACCACATGATCATACCATCTATAGGGCTTAAGTTGCTGGCCAGGTGGGGATCCACCCCATACCGACGTTAAACGGAGTTGAAAATTTTTACCCAATTAAATGGTCGTAATTAAAAACTTTTTCCAACTAAACGGGAGGGTAATTCACGTGTTTTTATTTATTTTATTACGACACTAATAAAATAGAATAAAATAAAACATTTATTGATTCGTCCACTCCAAATGTTAACGGAACCTTAATAAAAATAGAATATTCTATTAATGGAAACGGGTTACAACGACGGAATAAATTTCGGGTTGTCACATCATCCCCCCATTAGAGGAAATTTCGTCCCGAAATTTAGAATTCAAGCAGCTAAGTTATTACAACACAACTAAGCAAAGAGATGAGGATATTTAAGTTTCATTTGATCCTCGCGCTTCCAAGTGAACTCCGGTCCTCGTTGAATGTTCCAGCGAACCTTCACAATTGGGATGCGGCTTAGTTTCGTTCTTTTGACCTCTCGGTCCATGATCTCCGCAGGCTCTTCCATGAAGTTGAGGCCCTCGTTGACCTCAATCTCGTCGAGTGGAATTATGAGAGTCTCGTCGGATAGGCATTTCTTCAGGTTTGAGACATGGAAGGTAGGATGTATGTTACTGAGCTCGCGGGGTAGATTGAGTTTGTAAGCTACGGGGCCGATTCTGGCGAGAATCTCGAAAGGCCCTATGTACCTTGGGTTCAACTTTCCACGCTTTCCAAAGCGTATCATGCCCTTCCAGGGTGAGACTTTGAAAAGGACTCGGTCTCCCACCTGGAATTCCAAAGGTTTTCTTCGTTTGTCCGCGTAGCTTTTTTGTCGATCCCTAGCGGCTTTTAATCGTTCGCGAATCTGTACAATCTTCTCGGTCGTTTCTCGAATGATCTCCGGGCCCGTGAGAGCGCTATCAGGAACTCGTCCCTTAGCTAACTGAGTGTCACCCACCTCAGCCCAACACATAGGGGATCTACACTTTCGGCTGATGCTCGTGTGATAACTGTTATTGTAAGAAAACTCTACAAGGGGTAAGTGGGTATCCCATGCCTTACCAAAGTCGATCACAGAGTCTCGCATCATGTCCTCCAGGGTTTGTATAGTCCTCTCACTTTGCTCGTCGGTCTACGGATGGTAGGCTGTACTCATGTCCAACCTCGTCCCTAGGGTGCTTTGCAGTGATAGCCATAATCTCGAAGTAAATCTACTATCTCTATCAGAGATGATAGATATAGGGACACCATGTAGTCGTACGATCTCTTTAATGTATGTCCTTGTGAGTTTCTCCATCTTGTCTGTTTCTTTGATGGACAGGAAGTGTCCAGACTTGGTCAATCTGTCTATAATGACCCATATGGTATCAAGCCCTCCTGTTGTCTTGGGTAGCTTGGTTATGAAATCCATAGTGATCCACTCCCACTTCCATTCGGGTATCTCCGGTTGCTGTAATAATCCTGATGGCTTTTGGTATTCGACCATGACCTTTGTGACAACCCTATATTTTTCCAAAAGCAGTGTAACGCTCAAATGTCAAATACAACGGAAACTATTTGGAATCAACTAAATTAACCTCAAAAATAAAGTGTTCAAATATCTAAGTTGGGATGCATCAAATTTTAGATATCGTGCCAAGGTTTCCAAAAACATAAAGAACGTTCAAAACCGGGTTATATTGAAGAAATTATAACCACCCGTATATTTACGACACACCGTTAAAACGCAATTTAACGTAAAAAGTGAAATTTCAATAAAATGCATTTTTGCCTTAGGTATCTGAACAAAAGATGTAGAGTTCATTAGAATGTAAACATACATAAAAAGATCGTCCAATTTGGACCTCGTATGAAGAAGTTACGAATTTCCAAAGTTTCGTAACAGTGGTAGAGGGCTAAAAACTCGAATTGAAGATCGAGTGTTATTTAGCTAACGCAACCTAAATGAGAGTTGAAGATCTCCACCATAGGAGTAAAATGATAAAAAGACAAACGAAAACCGACGTCGAATACAGAAACTATGAATTTTTAACGGACTTTAGGAGTCCCGACCTATTAAAAAATATCATTAAAAATAAAGTCAAAACTAGCTGACGGAGTCTAAATGAAATTTGTAGAGCATAATCTCACCTACGCGTGGATATAAAGAACGTGAAAAACGGAGCCCGTACGCGAAAGTTACGGAATTTAGAAGACGGAAGCCGGGATTACGCCCAGCGTAATATTGGAGTACGCCCCGCGTACTAGACCTAGAGTCGAGTCCCATTGGATGCAACTCTATGCTTAGCTAGACCGGAGTCGTAAGCCGTGACGCATTTTTACGCCCTGTGTAACCGAAGTACGCCCCGCGTACCAAGTACGCCCAGCGTACTCTGGTAGTATGCCCCGTGTACGAGGAGTTTCCAGCCTATAAATAGAGAGGTTGAGCTTCGGGTTTTTGCACACAATTCTCATACCCCTATCACTTTTACACACCCTAGAGCTCCAGAGATCATCCCGACGCCCTCGGTTTCCGCACTCGAGCCCCCGACGAAAGATCTACGCTACCGAGATCCCAGAGCCCGAAGACGCAACTTTCCGCGGTCGAAGTTCTGCTCAACTCTAGCCTCTCTCTCTTCAAACCAAACGAGTGAGTTCATACCCCTACTTTTCAATTCTTTTCATGTTTTAGGGGGGAAATACAAGTACATTACAAGTCAAAGTATCGTTTTATAAACATAATTATAATATCTATCTTATAGAGTATTGATACAAACATCCTTATGTTTAAAGGGCTATTATATCACCAAGTTATTCTTACTAAATGGAAACATACTTTTTCGAGAAACTATAATGAGTATAGTTAACAAGTTATTCATACATTTTACATATACATCTTGACAAATGAAATACTTTCAAATGAAGTAAAGTCTTTCTTATCGTAAATCTATTTATACCAAGTAATGTGAGATATTCAAACTTCAACGTACTTGTATGTATGCATTTCAAGTCCTGTATTATATACCATAATCTCTTGGAGGGAGAGCGTGATACTTGTGTATAGATCTATACGGAATTGACAACCCCGCACCTAAACTATTAGCTATAGTTAGACCGGCAGGTCTGGGGTGACAAATGTCATAACACTACAACACCTGAAGAATGTTGTTACAGGCAGTCAGCATGAATAGTATGGTTATAAAACTCACATAAAAGTATAAAAACAAGTTTGATTTACGAGATTCATATATGCATTCAGTTTTCCACATCATTTTTAGCACAAGGTTTATCATTATTATTCAAGTATGGAACATACTAACGCATACCAACTCTAGAAACTTTTCAAACCACTTATAGAAAATATTGGATTTTCTGAAAACCTCGTTCATCGATTTACTACTAAAAGGACATACTTTTCAATGCGAAACACTTATGAACTCACCAACTTAATTGTTGACACTTTTTCAAAACCACTTGTATTTCTCAGGGAATCAGTAATACAGGTAACTACCAGCTTTTGAAGAAGGAACGCTAAAGACGTTTTATTATTGAACATTTATCATCATATTGTAATATTCTTTTGCTAATATGTATAACACAACAATATACGTTTTCATTATATATATGATGGTTGTGTTACTTTCTTTACAATATTCAATTGTTGTGATACTACGTGAAGTCATCCACCCTCGAATGTTTCCGCCATTCTGGTTTGGGGGTGTGACAACCTTCGCGCAAGTAAGACATTTACTCACGAAGGTAGCAATCTCTACTTTCATGTTAGGCCACTAGTTTGACTTTTTAAGATCCAGATACATCTTATCTGAACCTGGGTGAATGGAATATGGAGTATTGTGTGCTTCCTTCATGACCAGGTCTCTGAAACCACCGTGAAGCAGTGTCCAGATTCGGTCCATGAGATATAAAGCTTTGTCACCCTGGATTTCCAAGTTGTTATCCATTCCTCTAAAGGATTCTCCCGTCACATTTTTAGGCTTCAATGCTTCGAGCTAAGCTTCCTTAATCTGTGCGGAGAGATGCGAATGGATAGTCATCGTTAACGACTTGACTCTTCGACCCGAATGTTCTTTCCGGCTTAGCGTGTCCGCTACCACATTGGCTTTACCCGGATGATAGCGAATTTCACATTCGTAATCATTGAGTAGCTCGACCCACTGTTGTTGTCTCATATTGAGCTCCTTCTGGTTCAGTATGTGTTGGAGGCTTTTGTGGTCAGTGTATATCGTGCTCTTCGTTCCATACAGGTAATGTCTCCAGATCTTTAGAGCGAATACGACCGCTCCTAACTCGAGGTCGTGCGTGGTGTACTTAATCTCATGTGTCTTCAGTTGCCTCGAGGCGTAGGCGATGATCTTACCTCGTTGCATCAGGACACAACCGAGCCCCTGGTTCGATGCATTGCAGTATACCACGAAATCTTCTGTCCCTTCGGGAAGGGATAATACCAGTGCGGTGCATAGGGCTCACTTCAGGGTTTGGAATGCCTTCTCCCGTTTCTCTTCCTAGTCTAATGTCATGCCTTTCTAAGTCAATGTGGTGAGAGGTTTCGCAATCCGAGAGAAGTTCTGAATGAGTCTGCGGTAGTAGCCAGCGAGGCCTGGAAATTGACGAATTTCTGTAGGCGTTTTCGGTGCTGACCAGTCCTCGATAGCTTTAATCTTGGATGGGTCCACGTGGATTCCTTCCTCACTAACCACGTTTCCTAAGAATTCGACTCTTCGGATCCAAAATTCGCACTTAGAGAACTTCGCGTATAACTTCTCCGATCGTAGGGTTTCTAGGACTCGTCATAGATGATCGCTATGTTCTTCCTCACTCCGAGAGTAGACAAGTATGTCATCAATAAAGACGATGACGAACTTGAATAAGTAAGGACGACACACCCTATTCATCAAGTCCATGAATACTGCAGGTGCGTTAGTCAGTCCAAAGGGCATCACTACGAACTCGTAGTGTCCATAACGAGTTTGGAAGGTTGTTTTCGGAACATCCTCCTCAAGCACTCGTAACTGGTGATACCCAGACCTAAGATCAATCTTGGAAAAGTAACTCGCCCCTTGTAGTTGGTCGAATAGGTCGTCTATACGGGGAAGAGGGTAGTGATTTTTGACCGTGAGTTTATTGACTTCTCTGTAGTCGATGCACATACGGAATGATCCGTCGTTCTTTTTCACGAACGAGACCGGTGCTCCCTAGGGTGAGAAACTTGGTCTTATAAAGCCCTTGCTGAGCAGCTCATTAAGTTGACCAGACAATTCTTGCATCTCAGCAGGCGCTAGACGATAAGGCGATTTAGCTACGGGGGTAGCCCCTGGAATTAGGTCGATTCTGAACTCAACCTAACGTTTGGGAGGTAAACCTGAGAGCTCCTCTGGAAAGACGTCGGGGAAATCGCATACGACAGGGAAATCTTTTAGATCTTTCGTTTTCTGGCTCGTGTCAACGACGTGTGCAAGGAACGCGCGATATTCCTTACGTAAGTACTTATGGGCTTGAATACTTGAGATGATACGAAGGCTCGTACCGGGTTTGTCTCCATAGATTAACAAGGTTTCGCTATTTGGCAGATTTAGGCAGATGGCTTTGTCGAAGCATAGGATATCAGCGCGATGGAGACTCAACCAGTCCATGCCCACAATGACATCGAAACTCTTGATCGAAACTAGTATGAGGTCGATTGGGAATGAATGATCATCTAGCGTGAGGGTGCAACCTATGTAGATTTCGTTAGAGCTTTCTGTCTTTCCGTTAGCCATTTCTACGACGAATGTTTCTTTTAGTGGTTGCGGGGATTGTTTAAGTAAGTGTTTAAAGTTTTGGTTTATGAAGCTTCTTTCTGCACCACTATCGAATAAGACACAAGCATAAGAGTTGTTGAGAAGGAACGTACCCGTGACTACTGTGGGGTCCGCCACTGCTTCGTTGTGGCCAATAGCGAGTAGTCTTCCTGTTCCTCCTATATTTCCGGCCTTCAGACAGTTTTTTCTTGAAATGACCTACCTCTCCACAGCCATAGCAGGCCTGGCTCACTCCCAAGCTGGGGACTTGAGAGATAGGTTTGGGTTGGGATCTGTAAAACCGGACAGTATGGCCCTTCCGGTCATAGTTGGTGCAGTGCAATTCACGACAGGGGCCGTTGTGATGGAAGGGGCACTTGGGGCACTTGGGCAGGTTCCCAACATAGGTTTTCGCTGGTACAGGGGTAGCAGGAGTGGTGGCGGCATGGACAGCCACTATTTGTTGGTTTTTGGAAGAGGATTGAGCTTTCTTGTCCCTCTTTTTGTCCCACCGTTTCCTCTTGTTGTCAGATGTCTTGGACGGTGCAGTGGCAGTTGTTGTTGTTGCTGATGGAGTGGAAGGAGTTTCATGATTAATCAACCCGTGGGCCAACTCCTTGGCGCTGTCAAAGGTTGCAGGATGTGAAGATAGAACGTTTCCTCGATACGGGGGCACTAAACCCCAGATGTATCATTCGATTTTCTTGCTCTCAGAAGGGATCATGTTAGGGCACATAGCTACCAGGTCACAGAACCTGACCGTATAAGCCACTATGTCTGTCCCTTTCATCTTGAGGTTCTAGAGTTCCTCCTCAAGCTTCTGAACCTCACCTCTAGGGAAGTACTCCCTTCTCAGTAGGTCCTTTAGTGTGTCCCAGCCCATAGCATTGGCTGTTACTAAAGAGAGTGAATTGACATGGCCATTCCACCATGTCAAGGCCCTTTCAGTGAAGGTGGCACCAGCAAACTTTATTTTGCTTTCTTTGGGGCATGAGCACATTTCGAAAATGGCTTCGGCTCTTTCGATCCATTGGGACAGAGCAAGGATTCCTCCGGTCCCATTGAAAAATGTTGGTTTACAGTTCATGAAATCCTTATAAGTACACCCCTGTGTACATGAGGGAATTTCACCATGTCTGGAGTTGGTGCCCATTCCGGCTCCACTAGCATCGCCAAAATTCATTTGGGCCATGGCTGCCGTCACAACTGTGGTCATAGCTGTTTGAAACAGCACTGGATCGAACTGCGGAGGAGGAGGTGTTGGAGGTGGGGTTTGAGTTGCAGGTCTGCCTTTGTTCGGGCGCTTGTGAGGAGGCATCTTTTACTGAAAGTTCATAGAGATGACGACAATAGTAATAGTCTATTGCGAGTATGATAAGAGTGTTTCATGGACTAAATCAACGTAGCCCGATAAGCAGAGAGAGTCATAGCAACAGAGCAGTTAACTGCCAATTTTACTGGTATTAATGATGTAATATGAGTTCGGGAAAAGTGACCTAATAGTAGGTCTTACATCAAACCATAAGGAAAAATGTTGGCAGTCTAGAGGCCTAATTAGAGTACTTTCAAAGTTAGGGATGTTTACAGACAAGTGCTTTACCGAGCATAGAAAAGAAAAGGCTAGTCCTTAACTAAAAGAGTGAGATGTTTTGACATCTTCTACTGACGATGGGTACCCATTGGGCGAACCCTCAGATCAGCTAGTTGGTGCATAACTTCCTAAAGATGTCGTTCGTGAGTCCTCTGACGTGCTCGGAGTTCCCTAACTTTGGCTCGGGATGCAGCTAGCTGTTGCTGCAGAGCCTTATTGGTCCTCCTCGTCCTATCTATAGCTTCTTCCAATTGGCGGATGCGAATAGTGTTGAGATTAGAGTTGGCATCCACTTCCATAACTCGGCCAATAGCTTCTTGACCTTGCTCGACGTTCCTGGCAATCCTTCGAACCATGATGGGCAAAAATCGGTTCCCTGATCCTCCTTCGCTTATGTTGTAGAAGCTTCGGTCTCCATGGAAAGGTAAGGGCTGACCCTGCTCATCGCTCCATCGGTTCAAGGTTATTGCCCACATAGGAGTGGGACCTTGAAATGACGGACGGGGGTTGGGGTTTGGAGCTACAGGGGGTAGGTTGTTAACTTCTGGCTCGGAGCTGGAGCTATCCGAAAAACCTTCTGCATGGTGATCATCCAAAGGGATCAGGTGATCATCTTCTGGCTCCTCATCAAGCCATCCTCCATTACCTTGGTTTGGATAATACGGATCGCCGGGATGATGGAAGCCATCCATGCTATCTACGCGATAATGGGGAAAGAAAGGTTAATAGACGTACTAATCTAGGATACTTATAAGATGATCGTTATTAATCGACCCAATACTTGCATAGTGCATACCAATTACATGTAACCGAAGCAAGACAGTCCTTCGAATAAGCGACCCTAACTCCAGATCCCCAATCAAACAAGAACAGGAAATGAAGCAAAGGTCACTGATTCTAAGTCTATAGTGCCCTAGTCACATGTAACTTTGGCATATCTACTTAACAACTATTGCTCTACTAGTAACGACCCTTTTAGTTATCACATATGTAGTTAGTAGAACACAAAATACTCCTATAGTATTCTTGTTCTAACATTCTGGTGGTAGTGTTGGTAAGTTTTTAGACTTGTTGCAACACCACAATCGCTTTTAGGCACATGCTAGTCACTCCTGGAAAAATGTAGTTGATCATGCTACATCTATCTAGGTGTGACTAGTCTCTAAGCCCAATTGTGCTGTTCAACAATCTTAATACTTTTGTTCTGTTCTAGCATGATACTGACCCTTGTATTGGTGAATGTATTTATATACTTAATTAAATATTTAGCATTTAAAAGTATATATACTTGGTCAGAGTGTTTTAGTCCCGAAGTGTTTATAGTTTGTATATCTTTCATAGGTTGATATACTTGATTCACTATAAACATTGCTCTGATACCAATTTGTCACCCCCAAAACCGAGAACGGTGGAATACGTTCTGGGGTGGAGGACTTCATGTACATTATCATAACAATTGTATAATAGTAAAAACAAGCGACAACAACGATTGCATTAATATAGTGATTTTTAATACAAACGTGTTCTATACAGTTAATAGACACCAAAAGTATGACAATAATAAAAGAAGAGTCTTGTATACGCTCCATCTTCTCAAAAGCTGCACCAGTACCTGTCTATCTTTGACCTGAGGATACAAGTTATTTTGAAAATGAGTATCAGCATAAAGCTGGTTTGTTCATAAGATGTTAGTGTCGTTTCCTGTATAAAAGTGTTTACAAACATGTAATATAAAAGCTGAAATTAATAGTTGGGAGTAGTAGGAATCCCTAGAAAATCCTATATTTTCCAGAATTGTACATTTATAAGTTAATTTCCTTCGAGTGTGTAAAAGTATTTCCATTGAAACTTTTAGTTATAAAAATAAGATAATAAATTTCATTCAAGTAACGTAAATGAGGAAAAGTATTGCCGGTTGGCTGTAGTAGTGTTGCTAACTTCAATTAGTAATATATATTTATTTACTTCGGGAAGTTAGCTTGGACTTTAAGTCTTAGTGTGTTAATTTGGATATGGATGTGATCTCTCATGTAACCAAACTGAGTGATAATAGAGGGTCCGATGACCTTCCCGGTCATACGTAGTGTAGCGATGTAGTGCCACCCCTGGGCCTAGTTGGCTCGGACTGTAGTTAATAGTCGGGATGTAATAGCGTCCGCCCTGTATAGATCTATACATGTAGTGTTGTTTTCCTTTCAGGAAGCTCTAGTTACATGGTATTTGCAACGTAGAGTGCCGTATAGAGGGATAATGTGTTATACTTTGGATTAGTGTATTCTCTTGTATTATAGTATGGTAAACTTTTAGTATTGTACATAGAGGGTTCTCTTTAACGTGCATTAACTTGTAGTAGTAGTAGTTTTAGTGAGTATAGTAGTGATAGAGGTAACGAGCAGTAGTCTTAACTATACCTATTATAGTTAAATAGAGTGTGGGATTGCATGCCTTTGATTTACAAAGGCATTGAATAAGATGAAGACTTTCATATCTAACACAAATATATACGATATATAACTAAGAGATTAACGATAGTCGGACGGATAACAATATACCCTAAGACCACAATCAAACAAGAACATGAAATAAGGTGAGCTATCGGTCCTAAGTCCTTCAAGTATTACATATATAAATATATTGGTGTAGATATAGTTTAAAAAGGAAAGTAGTTTAAACATGGTTTGAAAATAGTTTAACAACAATTTTACCTAGAAAATGCGTTTGATAATTATTTAAAACAGTTTTAATGATAAGTAGCTAAAAGTATCGAAAATCCTTTTTGGTTGCAAGTTATAAATCACATATGATTTGATACTAAAACTAGTTGCATTTAACTTGTATCCCCCCTAAAACATGTAAAAACATTTAAAAAGGTTGATTAAGGGGTATGAACTCACCTGCAGTGAGTTTAGTGGGTAAAGTTTCCGGGTAGAATGCTAGACGCCAAATGAGAATATGAACACTCACACGGATCCTATGAAACATGTAATGACACATAATGGTGTCTAATTAGTTATCTAATCGCTAAATAAGTAAGTAATTACATCCTAATGCATGAAAACACTTTGTTTTATGTGCTAGAGGGCTATTGGGTTGCAAGGAATTAGTGTAAGGCCTCACTATGGAGTTTACTCCTCAAATTCTCACCTTAGGTGAGTTTACGGTTGAGGGACCAATTCCCCCATGAGTTTACGGCCGTAAACTCATGGGAGGAGTATATTTGTGTGCCTTAAGGTTTCTTGTATCACTATGAAGGGTTCTAGGGTCAAATCCAAGGCTTGAGGGGTGTTTAGGGTTCAAATGGGGCACTCCCTTGGAGTTTGCGGTCCTTGGACCACTCCTTGGGAGTTTACGGTCGTAAACACTAGGGTTTACGGTCGTAAACCCTTTAGCACAACATTCACTTCGTGTTTTGTGGTCCTAAGCTCAATCATACAAGTTTCTAGCTCAATAATCATGCTAAGGAAGGAGTTAGGGGCACCAAAACACCATTTATGGTGTTTACAGTTCATGAATATTCATGGACCGTGAACACATGTTTACCTTCCTAAAGGCCCGATTTTTGGTTTCTAGCTTCAAGCATGTATGTTTCTAAGTCAAGGACGAGTATTAGAAGAGTTTTGGAGGGATTTTGGGCTTCAAAAACCCCTTTAGAGTGTTTACGGTTTTGGGAGATATTCCCAAATCGTAAACTCGAGTTTTTAAGGTTTTTGAGTGATTAAATCCCGGGTTTGTATGAATGCAAAGCTAAACAACAAGCTAGGGAGTATTACTTATGATTTTGGAGTTTGAATGAGGTGATTCTTGAACAAACCCAACTTCTAGAGAGAGAAAGTAGAGAGAGAGCTTTAGGAGTGGGGAAAGCCTCAAATGGAGGCCACTCAACCCTTTTATAGGGCTTGTGTTGCTGGCCAGGTGGGGATCCACCCCATACCGACGTTAAACGGAGTTGAAATTTTTTACCCAATTAAATGGTCATAATTAAAAACTTTTTCCAACTAAACGGGAGGGTAATTCACATGTTTTTATTTATTTTATTACGACACTAATAAAATAGAATAAAATAAAACATTTATTGATTCGTCCACCCCAAATGTTAACGGAATCTTAATAAAAATAGAATATTCTATTAACAGAAACAGGTTACAACGAAGGAATAAATTTCGGGTTGTCACAACATCCGACAACCATCTCATAGAAATGATCGGACCTGAACTCCATCGAAAGTAGGGGCTTCGTATTATTGAAGTCCTGATACTGAAAGCCCCGACCGGCTCCTCCTCCTACCGCTGCTACAACTGCTGCAGCTGCTGTGACAACCATCTCTGCAAGAGCTGCATAGCGCTCATCAAAGTACTCAGCCATGGCGGTCTTGATCGACCCAAACATCTCCAGCAACTCAGCCCGGAACATAGCAACAACCTCAGCATGCAGGATATCACGAATCCTGGCATCCAACTCATCCGTACTCATCTAACCAATGACCTCGGGTGGTACTTTCCCATCCTGACCACCCTCTCCCGATCCTGATCCCAAACCGGATCCTGCCCCGAAACGCCTCGTAACCACCATACTGAAAATACACCACAAGAATATCAGATGCTCCTCATAACAACTCGGGAACCAACTCCCAACTAAAACCCTGGGGGTTGTGACTTCCTTGATACGCGTATGGGTCCTGTGCTTTCAGTAGTACGGGCCCATACTACCGTCCAAACCTACCCATATTTGTCTCAAGTATCATCACAACACCCTAACAACATATATAGACATAACGAGCCCTCAATCCTCACTCCTAGAGGGATACTGAATATCTCATAACTGACCTACCAGTCCCACACAACCCATTCACCTATGAAACTTCCACCAACCCTGCAGCCCTAGTGTATGCTAATCATACATAACGTTGGACCCTATAGACTTTCAAATATCCAATCCTACCCTAAGCTCCCAATCATACAAGAACAGAACCTAAGGCCGAATCAAACATTCTCAGGCTATAAGATCTTAATTATGTATAACCATGATGCATACACTAAATAACTAAGGTAATGATGTTAATTTCATACAAAGTAAAACCTAGGCTAGCAGACATCATATAATCAGGTAATCCTATCATGCAATCCTATCATGCAATCCCGGAAGATCCCTAGCCTATTACTAGCATGCTGCTCTAACATATCACATAATCAAATAACTTGTATGGTATTTTGGGGTCTACTTACTGCCTGCGGTTGATCGTACCCTCTACATCCTCCTTTACTTATTTTGAAAACCATTTGAAAATCTTTCCTTGATTTGAGACTGGATTCACACGAATGTTCCAATTCACTTAAACCATGGCTCTGATACCAACTTGTAACACCCATAAAATTTTCGCCAATTTAAAACATTTTAAACCATTCAAAAACCATTATGTTATTTCAACTTGTTTTCAAAACAGTTTTAACATCAGAGTATCCCCAGAACCAAATCACAAATTTATGAAATATGAGGACCAGTACGATCACGCCTTCTCCTTGCTACGATCTCATGATATACCTGAAACAATACACTGAAACTGTAAGCCTGAAAGCTTAGTGAGTTACCCCCAAAATAACCATACACATACAATGACAAAACAACATACTATAGGTCCAGTCAACCATCAGGTTGGAATACCCCTGGCCCTCAACCATCAGGTTGGAATGCCCCTGGCCGTTTACCATCGGGTTGGAATGCCAACATACTACGAGTCCAATCATCCTACCGGATGGAATACTCCCGGCCCACAACCATCGGGTTGGAATGCCCGCGTCCCTATACATACAATAGATAATATGGGTCCAATCATCCTTCTGGATGGAATACCCTAGGCCCTCAACCATCAGGTTGGAATGCCAACATACTGTGAGTCCACTCATCCTACCGGGATGGAATAGTCCTGGCCCACAACCATCGGGTTGGAATGCCCATACTCCTACATATATTCTAACTATTATGGGTCCAATCATCCATTAGGATGGAATACCCCAGGCCCTCAACCATTGGATTGAAATGCCCACCTACTATGAGTCCAATCATCCTACCGGGATGGAATACTCCTGGCCTACAACCATCAAGTTGGATTGCCCACATACTATTGATCAGACATGTGCACCAATATCAGATAACCATATAACAATCTAAGCCGACATACTAGGGTCCTATCATCCTTAGGATGGAATACCCCACAACTAGCTAACAATCATGTTTACATATAATAGGTAATCTCCTTCCAACATACAGACAATCAGGCCTATCTATAGGCCACAAAGCATAACCGCTTCCACCCTACCAAATACTAATCTAACCAATCATACCAGCATAAAAACCATCCTTTCTACTAGGATACAGAGCAATCAGATCACAGTGTAACTATCTCAAATACAAATCAAAGGGCCGGCCTTGGCGCCTTAGACCCTTGAGTATAGTGAGGATAACTCACTTGCAACTGCTGAACCGAACCACGAAAACACAATCCCGAAGCACTGCCCTAAACTCCAACACCTATAGCCATCAATGATCCATTGACATAAAAATCCACATTACCATAATACCCTTGAAGGTCAAACGGGTCAAAGTCAAAGTCCTAGCCCAAAGTCAACCTTCGTGATTGACCCTACTCGCCGAGTCAATCGATTGACTCGCCGAGCTATTAGCTTCAGAAAACTCTCATATCAGGACTCGACTCGCCGAATTACCCCATGACTCATCGAGTCCATTAATCTCTGAGTCCTTGTCCAACTCACCAAGTCGCCACTCAACTCACTGATCTGAGTCTTAACTGGAAGAGGTTGGGGGGTTCTGCGCTATGATTCGTCGAGTCCAAGAACAGACTCACCGAGTCCACAACAATCTTCAACAGGCTCGTTGAGTCGTTCATCCAACTCGTCGAGTCCATGCCCATCATCATATGACTCGTCGAGTCAACCCATGAGACTCGCTGAGTCTCTTCAGTCCTTCATCCATACAGTCACTTTTTGATCCATGCAGAGGCTCCAAACCGTATATCCATCCTCCTAGGGCATGACTCTCACGTAAAGCTACCAACTTTACGTGAGTATAAGGTGCTATTGGCCCAAAACAAGCTAGGGCTAGGGTTTAGGCAAGGATGCTTCACAACCAACCCAAGGGCTGATGCTTTATGATTTCCTCGACCAAGGCAAGTCTAGATCTGAAGTTGCAACCCCAAATCTAGACCCATAACCAGAAATGGATCTTAATCATACTAAAATAGCCCCAAATCCATCCATAAGTTGATCTAGAAAGGAAGGGATCAAGGTAACAACTTGTTACCTCAAAAGGTGCCCAAGCTAAAGTAGATTCTGGATCTATATGAGTCCCTTGATGCTATACACTTGATCTACAAGCCTCCCTTGCTAGAAACTCCTTCCAAAGCTTCCAAGCTCACTCCAAAGGCTCACCCATGATTTTAGGGTTTTCTGACTCTCAAGGGGGTAGCAAGGAGGCTGAGGTGAGGACTTAAGGTCCTTTAAATAGGGTGCAACCCCTAAGATTAAGGTTTTCTCTTCCCAGCACCAACTCGTCGAGTCCAGCAAGCGACTCGGCGAGTTGGTCACTTAACTCGTGACTAGAATCCGCTCCGAATCGACGAGTAATCGCACATACTTGTCGAGTGGCTTCCTCAATTTACACTTTAAGCCCCTGAACTCTTGCTTCTGAACTTGGGGTATTACATTCATACAATCAATGACACTAAAATACTTATGAAGTCACCAAATTTAATGCTGATCTACTCTTTCAAAATAACTTGTATTCTCAGGTCACGAGTAGACAGGTACCGATGACCAAGTTTTGAGAAGACGGAGCTTTCAAGTCTCGTATTTATTTTGATTATTAATTTTTTGGTGTATTATAAACTATACAAAGAACACACTTGTATTAAAATTATATTATTAATGCAATGGATGATGTTGTTGCTTGTTTACTATTATGCATTGTTGTGATGCTGTATATGACGTCCTCTGCCCCGGAACGTTTCCGCCATTCAGGTTTTGGGGTGTGACAGAGTGGTATCAGAGTTTTGTTTATAGTTAATTGAGTATATCAACCCATAAAAGATATACAAACCATAAACACATCAGGATTTAAAAATACTCTGACCAAGAGTTTATACTTTTAAATAGTAAAATATTTAATCAAAGTATACATACTTGCATTCATACTAAAATCAGTGTCACTAGGACAAAACAAAAGTATTGCGGTTATTGGACAACACAAGTAGTCTTGGGGACATATAATCAGATCTGGGAGTGATATAGCCTGATCAACTATATCTTTCCAAGAAGTGATTAGCATGTGCCTAGAAATGGTTGTGGTGTAGCAACAAGTCTAAAAACTTACCAACACTACTACAATGAAAACATTAGAACAGAACATAAACTTAAAAATACTATAGGAGTATTTTGTGTTACTATAATTACTTATTTGAGAACTAAAGGTCTTTATTAGTAGGCCAATAGTTGCTAGGTGGATACGCTAAGGTTATATGTGACTAAGGTGTCATAGAATTAGAATCTTTGATCTTTGCTTTATTTCTTGTTCCTTGTTTGGTTGTGGATTTAGAGTTAGGGTCACTTATTCGAAGGTCTATCCTATTTTGATTACATGTAACTGGTATGCGCTACGCAAGTATTGAAGTAACTGATAACGACCATCTTATAATTATCTTAATTAGTGTGTCTATTAATTAATTCTTTTACCCCTATTCTCGTGTAGATAAGATGGCTGGATTCCATCCCCACGACGACCCGTACTTCCCCATCCAAGGCAATGTTGGATGGCTCGATGAAGAGCCATAAGAGAATCATCCAATCCCTTTGGATGATGACTTCATAGAGAAATTTCCAGAGGATTCTGACTCCAATCCATAAGTCAATAATCTACCCCTGGTGGCTCAAATCCCGAATCCTAACCCTCATCCGACATTTCAAGGTCCCACACCTCTTTAGGCAACAAACTTGAATAGATAGAAGTCGTGAATAGGGTCAACCCTTACCCTACAACAGAGACCAAAGCTTTTACAACCTGAGCGAGGGAGGATCAGCAGACAGAGTCCTGCCTATTCTGGTCTGCAGGATTGCTCGTACTGATGAGCAGGGTAGGGCAGCTATCAACCAAGTCATGGAGGTTGATGTCGATGCGTGAGTCAATACCGTATGCATTCACCATCTGGAATCTGCTAATGAAAGATCCCATAATCATAATGCGGCCCTACAGAGATAACTTACTGCAACCCAAGCCGAAGTCAGGGAACTTCGAGCTCGTCAAGCAACATTTGAAAGGCGCATGAGAGACATGGAGCGCTGTCTGTCAAAATCAAGGACTCACTCTAGTGGTTCTCGTCGCAGATAGAGCCTACTCAACTTTCTCTTTAGGATATAACTTAGGTTTATGTAAAAGCTCTAGTTTAATTTCCCGTATATGATAAGACTTTGAACTTGTTAGTATTTAAAGTCTTAGTACTGTCAAATTTTCCTATTGTGGTTGATGTAAGACCTACTTTTAAGTCATTTTTCCCAAACTTGTTACATCATTAATGCCAATATTATTGACATTCATCTAATCTTTTGGGGAACTCCATATCCAATTACTTTCAGACTTCTACTGCTAGATATCTATATTAAACATACTCTCATTTGTTTTGTAGGGCTATGGAGAGTTAGTCCATGGACCACTCTCAATATACTCACAATTGATTCTTATTATCATCTTCATATTTGTAAACTTTTAGTTGAATGATGCCTCCACGAAGAGTGACAAGGCATAACCCTCCGATAACTCCTACGCAACCTCCACCTCCTCCACAATACAACCCGATAATAATCCAAGCTGCGGTAAATGCGGCTGTTACAACAGCCCTAGCTTAGTTCAGTGCTAGTGGAACTAGTGGGAGTGGAACGACTGTGCATTCCACTCAAGGTGATGCTCCAATTCGCTCTAGGGAGTGCTCGTATAAGGACTTCACCAACCGCAAGCCCAGTTCCTTCAATGGGACTGGCAGAATCATTTCCTTCTCACAATGGTTCGAGAAAACGGAATCGATCTTTAAGATCTGTTCTTGTCTAGAAGGAAGCAAAGTTAAATTTGCTGCCTGCACCTTCGCGGACAGAGCCCTGACGTGGTAGAATAGCCACGTCAAGTTAGTAACTATAATAGTGGCTAATGTTATGGGCTGGGAAGCCCTGAAGGAGCTCATGATAGAAGAGTAGTACTTGAGGGGCGATGTTTAGAAACTTGAACAGGAACTCTGGAGCCTGACCATGAAGGGTTCCGACATATTGGCCTATACTGCCAGATTCAACGATCTGGTGGCACTATGTCCGGGAATGGTCCCTACGGAGGGAAAGAAAATAGAGAAGTACATCTCGGGGCTGGTGCCTCCATCTCAGGGGAATGTCTTAGCTTCAAACCCCACTACCTTCGATAGTGCCAAGCGATTGGCACATCGGCTCATTGATCATGGATTCCACACCCCGACTACAACAACAACCATGGCCATCCCAGAACCCTCCTAAGCCGCTGAAAACAAGCGGAAGTTCTGGAATAACAAGAAGAAGAATGCGACACAGAGCTCTGCCAAAAAGCAGTAGCTCGTGGTCGTTCATGCTGCGATAACACCTACTGCTACTGCGCCGATGAAGCAGTATGTTGGAAGCTTGCCCAAGTGCAACAAGTGCAGCTTCCCTCATAGCGGACCCTGTCGGGAAATTTAGTGTGCTAACTGTAACAGGAAAGGGCACACTGCCCGTTTCTGCAAAGCTCCGGCAAGGCCAATCACCCAAGTCCCCGACGTTGGTGTGGGTCAGGCTTGCTATGGATGTGGCAAGGTAGGTCACTACAAGAGGAACTGCCCGAAGGCAGGGAACGCTGGCGGAGTGGGAAGAGTTTTGGCTATAGGCCATGAGGAAGCAGTTGCCGACCCCACAGTGGTCACTGGTACGTTTCTCCTCGATAACTCATATGCATGCATATTGTTTGATAGTGGAGCGGAGAGGAGTTTCGCGAACCAAAAATTTGCTCACTTACTTAAGTAACAATCACGTACACTTAAAGAATCGTTCACTGTAGAAATGGCTAACAGAAAGTCTGAGAGCACTAGCGGTATATACATAGGATGTACTCTAACTCAAGATAGCCATTCTTTCAATCGAACTCATGTCGGTCTCAATTAAAAGTTTCGACGTCATTATCGGCATGGATTAGTTGAGTCTTCATCGTGCTGACATCATGTGTTATGAAAAGGTCGTTCACCTTAATATGCCGTCTAGCAAAACTCTAGTTGTCTATGGCGACAAACCAGACACGAACCTTCGTATCATCTCAAGTATTCAAGACCAGAAGTACTTGCGAAAGGAATGTTTCACATTCCTTGCTCATGTTGTCGATGTGAGCCAAGAGACAAAGGACATAAAGAACATTCCAGTGGTACGCGATTTTCCCGATTTCTTTGCAGAAGAACTACCAGGATTACCTCCACAACGTTAAGTCGAGTTCAGAATCGACTTAGTTCCAGGGGCTACCATAACATCCAAATCGCCCTATCGTCTAGCACCAGCTAAGATGCAGGAACTATCCAATCAACTTAACGAACTGCTCAGCAAGGACTTTATTAGACCAAGCTTCACACCCTGGGGAGCACCGGTCTTGTTCGTGAAGAAGAAAGACGGATCGTTTCGTATGTGCATCGACTACAGAGAACTAAACAAGCTTACCGTCAAAAATTGTTACCCTCTACCTCGCATAGACGATTTGTTCGACCAACTACAAGTGGTGAATTATTTTTCAAAGATAGATCCGAGACTCGGGTATCACCAGTTACGATTGCTTGAGGATGATGTTCCGAAGACAGCCTTCCGAACTCGTTATGGACACTACGAGTTTGTAGTGATGCCATTAAGATTGACTAATGCGCCCGCGGTATTCATGGACTTAATGAATAGGGTATGCCATCCTTACTTGGATCATTTCGTCATTGTGTTCATTGATGACATACTTATCTACTCTCTTAGTAAGGAAGAGCATAGTAAGCATCTACGTCAGATCTTGGAAACATTACGATTAGAGAAGCTCTACACGAGGTTCTCTAAATGCGAGTTTTGGATTCGAAGAGTCGAATTCTTAGGTCACGTTGTTAGTGAAGAGGGAATTCATGTGGAACCTTCCAAAATAAAGGCCATTGAGAACTGGTCAGCACCGAAGACACCTACAGAATTTCGCTAATTTCTAGGCCTTGCTGGCTACTATCGTAGGTTCATTCAGAACTTCTCTAGGATCGCGAAACCGATAATGAAATTGACCCAGAAAGGCATGGCCTTTGACTGGGAAGAGAAACAAGAGAAGGTGTTCCAAACGCTGAAGCGAGCCTTATGCATCGCACCGATACTATCCCTCCCAGAAGGGATAGAAGACTTCGAGGTTTATTGTGATGCATCTAACCAGGGACTCGGTTGTGTTCTCATGCAACAAGGTAAGGTCATTGCCTATACCTCAAGACAGCTAAAGACACACGAGGTCAACTACACCACACATGATCTTGAGTTAGGAGTGGTTGTGTTTGCTCTGAAGATCTGGAGACACTACCTGTATGGTACAAAAACACTATCTTTACAGACCACAAAATCCTTCAACATATATTCGACCAGAAGGAGCTCAATATGAGACAACGGCGGTGGGTCGAGCTACTCAATGACTACGAATGCGAAATTCGTTATCATCCCGGTAATGCCAACGTAGTAGCTGACACCCTAAGTCGGAAAGAATACTCTGGTCGTAGTGTCAAATCATTGACTATGACTATCCATTCACATCTGTCCACACAAATTAAGAAGGCTCAGCTCGAAGCCTTAAAACCTAAAAATATGGCAGGTGAATCCCTGATAGGGATGGATAAGAACTTGGAAGTCAAGGGTGGCGAAGCCTTATATCTCATGGATCGGACCTGGACACCGAAACACAGTGGTTTCAGAGACTTGTTCATGGTAGAAGCGCACAACACTCGATATTCCATCCACCTAGGTTCAGATAAGATGTATCTGGATCTTAAAAAGCTATACTGGTGGCCTAACATGAAAGCACAGATTGCTACCTTCGTGAGTAAATGCCTTACTTGCGCCAAGGTTAAGGTCGAATCCCAGAAACCATCAGGTTTACTACTGCAACCAGAGATACCGAAATGGAAGTGGGAGCGGATCATGATGGATTTCATAACCAAATTGCCTAAGACTACTGGTGGTCTCGATACCATATGGGTGATCGTATACAAGTTAACCAAGTCCGTACACTTCCTGCCTATCAAAGAAACTGACAAGATGGATAAACTAACTAGGAACTACATTAGCGAGATCGTACGACTGCATGGTGTTCCCATATCCATTATCTCTGATAGAGATAGTAGATCTACTTCAAGGTTCTGGCAGTCGCTACAAGGTTCCCTAGGAACTAGGCTGGACATGAGTACAGCCTACCATCCGCAAACCGACGAGCAAAGTGAGAGGACTATTCAAACTTTGGAAAATATGTTACGAGCCTGTGTGATTGACTTTAGAAAGGCATGGGATATTCATCTACCCCTTATCGAGTTCTCCTACAATAATAGTTATCACACGAGCATAAAGGCTGCTCCATTTGAAGCCCTCTATGGCCGAAAGTACAGATCCCCTCTGTGTTGGGCTGAGGTAGGGGACACTCAGTTAGCTAAACGACGCATTCCTGACAGCACTCTCACAGTTCCGGAAATCATTCGGGAAACGACAGAGAAGATCGTTCAAATCCGTGAACGATTAAAAGCCTCTAGAGACCGACAGAAAAGCTACGTAGACAAGAGAAGGAAACCATTGGAATTTCAGGTTGGTGACCAAGTTCTATTGAAGGTCTCACCATGGAAGGGCAGGATACTCTTCGGAAAGCGTGGAAAGCTAAATCCAAGATACGTAGGGCCTTTCGAGATTATCGCTAGAATTGGCCCTGTAGCTTACAAACTCAAACTACCTCACGAACTTAGTAATGTACATTCTACCTTCCACGTCTTGAACTTGAAAAAGTGTTTATCTGAAAAGACTCTTGTAATCCCACTCGACGAGATCGAGATCAACGAGAGCCTCAACTTCGTGGAAGAACCAGTAGAGATCATGGACCGAGAGGTCAAGAAAATGAAGCAAAGTCGTATCCCGATAGTGAAGGTTCGCTAGAACGCCAAGCGAGGACCTGAATTCACTTGGGAGCGCGAGGATCAAATGAAACTGAAATGTTATCATCTTTTCGCTTAATTATTTGTAATTGCTTAAACTCTAATTTCGGGACGAAATTCTCTCTAACAGGGGGATGATGTGACAACCCGAAATTTCTATTCTATACATCCATTCAATTCAATCACAGTCAGACTTGTTTCTGCTATCTTTTAGCATTGTTTAGGGTTTGTTTTAGTGTTCTAAGCCTAGTACATTCAAGGAATTAGTGTTAGGAAGTATCTGCTAGAGTTCATGGCACAACATTCAAGCCGGAAAACTCCAAGTCTTGGAGTTTACGGCTGTAAACTAGAGATTACGGCCGTAATCTATTGGCTAGCCATAAACTCCTCCTATATACATGATATTCCTTCATTTTTCACCACTTCTCACACTTCTAACTCAAGAAATTCGATTCTCTCTCAACTATCATCAAGATTTTTCATCTTGATCTTTAAATAAGTAAATGTTTCTTCCATTTGTTGTTGATACCTTGCTTAAATCTAGTGAAACCCTATGATTTCATCCATGATTTCATCTCTTTTGGGTAGATCTTCAAATCTTCATCACTTACACCAAGAGCACATACTAGTTCTTGGACCGTGAACACCTCCTTCAAGCTTCAAAACGTAAGTATCTTTCCATGTACTAGTTATGCTATAGAAGCTCTTAACATACACCCTTGAAAACAACCATTTCCCAAGAACAATGAGAGTTTACGGCCATGAGCATCTCCCTTGGCCGTAAACCCTCCTCAAGATCTTCTTTGGCTGTAAACACCTTGGCCGTAAACACCATGGCCGAAAACTCCATGACCGTGAACCCCTTTGTGTGGCCGTAAACCCCCTTAATGCAATAATATGTGATTGTATCACTTCAGTCCAAGTGTTTCCTAGTCCCTAAGGTGGTTCCCTATCATGATTAGTTGTTATATACACTAATTATATACATATATGTGTCATTATATGCCTTATAGGATCCGTTTGTGCTCGAGACTTCACTTGACACTTAGCATCCTATATTGGTCTTACATTCGTATCACTCATTACAGGTGAGTTCATATTGCTTAACTTATCTTTCAAATGATTTTAAATGCAATTAGGGGGATACAAGTAGAAACATTATAGTTATTATACCAATCACATGTGATTAATAACTATCAAACAAGTGGATTTTCTTACACTTCAAACTGTTTTATCAAACAAACTCTTCAAAACATTTTATAAACTGACATCAAGTCATATATTACCATTCAAATGGTTAAAACTCTTTTATATGTTAAACTTTCCATTAAACTCTTTTAAACTTATATATTGTCAAAATCATGTCTATATAAATATAGTTATATAAGTAGGGTTGAAAGGACTTAGGACTGATAACTCACTTTATTTCTTGTTCCTTGTTTGGTTGTGGACTCAGGGTATCCTGTTATTTGTCTGAGTGTCGTTTGAATCTTAGTTATATATTATATATATGTGTATAGATATAAAAGTTCATACATCAGTTCAACACCTTTGGGTAGCAAAGGTGTACAGACATACTCAGTCATTCAAACAGCATTACTAGTAAACTATAATAGGTATAGTTTAGAGGTTCACTAGTCACTATTTCTAGTACAATGAAATATACAAGATTCAGTTCATTCATGAGTCAAATACAAACTTACTATTATGAGAAATAGAAAGAACATACTATGATGAGAAACTAAGAGAACATACACTACACTATACAAGAGAACATATCATACACTAGAACCAGAGAACATACAATACACTAGAACATACTATACAAACACTAGAATATTATAACATTAATGTGAGCCACTACTTAATGACATGGAAATCTACTGCTGTGTCACGTTTTGTAACCAGAGTCTCCTGGAGGGAGAGCGTGAGTTTGTATATAGATCTATATGGGACTGACCGTCCTACACCTTGCTGCTAGCTACAGTGGGACCTGCAGGTCTACGGGTGACGAATGTCATACCATTTCGACGCCCCCGAGCATCGTGTTTCAATAGTCAATCAAGTATGGTTATAGCCTTATCACATTTTACCTTAATTAAACAAACTAGTTTAAGGTAGTTAGCATATTAGTAGTTACTTATATACAATACTACAATACATCTTTATTTTTCCATTGCATTCACATTGTGATCTTCTCACATAAACGGTAATGTAAACTATATTTTGATAATGATAGTCATGTTTTTGAAAACACTCACTTTTACAAACAAACAGCATACAGAACATCCGGGCCTTGGTAAAAGGCTACTTTTTAGTAGAAAATATAGGATTTTCTAGGAAATACAAACATTTACTACAAACACTTACAAACATTTACATCAAACATTTTTCAAACACTTTCTTACAATCAATGACACTGAAATACTTATGAACCCACCAGCTTTAATGTTGATCTACTCTTTCAAAATAAGTTGTATTCTTAGGTCACCAGTAGACAGCTACCGATGACCAGGTTTTGAGAAGACGGAGCTTTCAAGTCTCGTATTTATTTTGATTATTCATTTTTGGTGTCTTATAAACTATACACATAACACACTTGTATTAAAATTATATTATTAATGCAATGGACGATGTTGTTGCTTGTTTATTCTTATGCATTGTTGGGATACTGTACATGACGTCCTTCGCCCCAGAACGTTTCCGCCGTTTAGGTTTTGGGGTGTGACACTAATGAACCTATTCTTTGTAAGAGAAATTAAATATCCTCTTACATTTTATTCATACTATCATCCTATCCATATTAAATGGTGACAAGTGGACTAAAATATTATTAATTTCATTAAATGTGAAAATATGTCAACATTTGATATGGTAAGAGGATAAATATAAATAAAATATAGGGGGGTATTTAATTTATCTCTCAGTTATTGTCACACCCCCAAACCAAGGATGGCGGAAACGTCCGGGGGTGGAGGACTTCATGTATATTATCACAACAATGAGTATAATAGTGCTCAAAGTAAATACAACCATCATAAATATAATTGAAAAAGTTACACCAAAGTATATGTTTACATGTTTCAAATCAATTACATTATGATGACAAAATGAACTGTTTGACGATTCAACGTCCCATCCTCAAAATGTTGTTGGTTTTCCAATTTCACTGATTTCCTGAGAATACAAGTTGTTTGAAAAAGTGTCAACACAAAGGTTGGTGAGTTCATAAGAGATTTCGTTAGCGAAGTAAATCGTTTTCCTTGTAAAAGCGATAGAGTATGTATCCAGAAAATCCAATATTTTCTTTATAAAAGTTATGTGGTCCTAAATGCCGGGACTGAGAATGAACAAGTATTTGTCATACTTAAAGATATAAAAGTGGTTTTAAATTGGCATAAAACCCTTTTTGATTTGAGAAAAATCCCGTAATGAATGGTGTGTAGTCTTAAATACCAAGGCTGAAAGTATACAATAATATCTGTAATTATTGATATAAAAAGTGATTTTAAATCGACATAAAACCCCTTTTGATTTATGAAAATCCACGTAAACTTTATGTGTTGTTAAATCCCTATGTGAGCCGCTATAACCATACTATGACTGAATGAACCTGCCACGACGTTTCTCAGGCGTCGCGAAACTGAAATGACACTTGTCACCACAGACCTGCCGGTCTAGCTGTTGCATGAAGCTCAGGTGTGGGGTGTCTAATCCAATATAGATCTATACACATCTATCACGTTCTACCTACAAGAGACTTTGGTTATAACTACCAGGAATTTGGATCCCGTACTCGAACGTACGGGGAGAGAATGTCTCACAACCTAAGTTAACAAGTTTACGTGTGGTGTGCGTGAGTGTAGAACCTGTTTCTATGGGAATAAGACTTTCCGAAATGTGTTTGTTGTGTTAATAGAAACATAAACCATACCTATTATAGTTTATCAAAACGTTTAAATGTAACAGTTATAACTTGGTTTACTATGGTTAACTACTCTATTTGTGAAGGTAAAAACACTTTTGTTTACCGATATGTATAAATACCTTTTAGTAAAGTGAAATAACATGCAATATAACAACTAATTAATTACCATACTTATGAAGGTAAAAATCCATTTGTTTTCTGATGTATGTCTATATACTAAGACAAAATGTCATTTATTTGCAATAACATATATTCACATAAAGATATACACTTTGCTCAACATGTTACAAGGTGAAATTAAATTGATAGCATTTTTCTGTTGTTAACATTTTCTTTTATTGTTCTTAGAAAATTTATAGAAATTTCATAACAGGTCAAAATCAGAATTTGTAAGTTCTGGGAGTTGGGAAAACGTGTCTAGGTTGTTCACAAATTTTCTCATGATTTTTAGTGGTCTACAACATGATTGAAAAAGTCTATAATCACAGACTGGTCCGGATTTGCCCTTGAAATGATAGGCAGTTTTGTAAAAATCACCATAAATTGTAGAAAAATCTTTTGGAGATGTGCAAGTAGTCATTTTAAAGATAAGAACTGGAACTACTTTCACTTAAAACAGTTTTGAAAACTAAAATGTTTAAGTGGCCCAAAACAGTCCGTGAATGGAGTTGAACTTTTCTGATGAAGGCTGTTAAATGAGTTTAGTTGTGTTCTTGGTGCTTTAACTTGTATTCCCCCCCCCCCCCCCTTAAAACTTAAGAAAAACATGAAAAGATAGGGGTATGAACTCACCTTGAGTGGTTTCAGTAGATGAGTGTTGGAGGTGAGAAGTGTTCAACTCAAGAACACTTGAAGATGCCTAGAGATTTATGAGAATCTAACACCAAATTGATGGAATTTGTATAAGCATTCTATGATATGAGTAAAGGGGAGTTTAATAATCATAGAGAGGATGAATTATACTTACCAAGAGTGTAAGAAAGCTTGAAGATCAGCCTTGAATGTCAAATTTGAGGGAGAAAGTTTGAGAGAAAAGGTGTTTGTTCCTTGGGTGGAAATGAGAGAAATGAGAGAAATGAAGAGTGAGAGGAGATTTTCCCAACTCTTTGGATATGGATTTGCTGGGGAAAAGAGTAGGAAAGTACCATGAGGTGACTAGGAGTGGTGGGGAGTACAATAGCTGGTCAAAGGAATGGGCATGGGATGGTTGTTTGTGTCAAATATTATAGCAAGATCCACACTCCACCTTAAGATCTCACTTAATAGATTTTATTCTTAAATAAATATTTTCATTAAAATATGTTTAAATTATGAATATTTAGGGTCTTATATGTTATAATATGATTTTTGGAGAAAATCTCGGGTTAAAATAATTAAAAACGGGCTTAAAACGTTAAAAATGTTGAAAATCGGGTGAAAAAGGGTGAAATCCGAAGTTCAGGACCGGAGGTGCTAAGGCTCAGTCATCAGTAGCCTAAATCCGAAGTGGCTTGGTCTCGTGACTGCGGTCCGAAGGAAGGAAGCTGCGGTCCGAGGGAAGGAAGCTGCGGTGCGTGGTTGCGGCTCGCTGGCTGCGGCTCGCATGCTGCGGTTCCAATCCAAGAGGGTCCGGTCTCTAAGAGGCTTCGGCCCTAGGGGGAGGCTCCGGATCCTTTGGGGTATTTTACCCGTTCTAACCCCGTTTTAAGCGATTTTTGACCCGGTTAAGGGTCGGAATGACCAAAATGACTTCAAAAAGTCACGGGAACTTTTGAGAGAGATTTGGGAGACATTTCACATACTTGGAGAGATTTCTCATACAAAGAGAGATTTGGGAGAGATTTCACATACTTGGAGAGATTTGGGAGAGATTTCACATACTTGGAGAGATTTCTCATACAAAGAGAGATTTGGGAGAGATTTCACATACTTGGAGAGATTTAGGAGAGATTTCACATACTTGGAGAGATTTGGGAGAGATTTCACATACTTGGAGAGATTTGGGAGAGGCTTCTTTTGTGACCTTTTTGAGTGCTTGGCTCCACAATGCAAGGTCCGTAAGCCCCATTAAGCCATGTTTAAGGATCTTACACATTCCCAATGAGTATGCAACATTGTTTTATCGGTTTGGTTCGTTACTTACCACAGTTTTAGGTTAAGGAAATCTAGATGTACGAACTTTTCAATTTATGATCTCTTATTAGAATAGCGAGTTGTTTAGTAATTACATAACGTAAACCCTAGTATACAAGGGTTAACTGAGTTGGCCGGTTTGACTTGTTGACTTTATTTGACTTTGACTTGACCAGAATTTGACGGTTGTCACGGTTATTATCTAAAACTATGTGCTCGCTTTGATTATGGTCTTCTAGCACTAGGGAATGACCAATACGTTTTAGGTTCGTCAAAGGATGTTGCTAAGAAAAAAAAAAGAAATGAGCCTTTATATTGAAGTTGAAATGAAAAGATTGGCAATATTTTTAAGTCGCCATTTTAAGGCGATGATGGAGGAAATATATGATACTGTTTAACCTAAGTGCATAACTAAGATAAAAGTTACGAAAAAAATTTGGTTATGTAGTAGAAAACTAGTTCTATATGACAATGAAACAGTGTTCACGTCCAAGGCCATTATATCATTTTTCTATGATAGTAAACAGTGTGACAACACCCACAAAGAATGGCCAAAAGGAAGGTTAGGTACATGAATAAATATTTATTGAACCAACATTGGATCCAAGTGTCATGGATGATTTTGATCCTTTTTGGTGCAAGAAAACACATACTATCAAACAATGGAGAAAGACTACACTTAATATTTAGGTTAAGTATCATGCACATATTAAGGAACAAGCTGCAAATTATTTTTGAAGAAGTTTAATTAGGGGAGGACATTGTTGATGAAGAAGATGGTTATACTACAAGTTCCGACATCGTTTTAGGTGGGACAAGGGCCAACCACACAACAAAATGATGTTATAGGGATGGTCCGAGTTAAAAAGTAAGTTAGGGACCAAACACGCAAGTTACCCCTAACCATAGGGATCATTCATGTAATTTACTCAAGAATTTAACAAAGGGTGTTCAGCTAAAACCCACATAGGTTCAATGGTAGGCTCTTGTCTCCTTATCAAGTGTGTCTTGAGTTTGAATCCTATAAAACACCCATTTGTTTACTCTTTATACATACATGCATTGATGTGGCTTGTCACATCAGCCAAAAAGCCATGTCAGCAGTCACATTGCTTGTCATGTCCACTGTAACCGGGAAACCGATATTTTGGCAATTTTCGAAAACTTTTATGCAAATTTGTAGAATAATCACTAAAATCGACATTGGGTAAAACCAATAAAATGTGTAGACTTTAGAGTTTTTATGTTCCCAAATTTTACACCAATAAAAAGTGTGTAGACTTTAGAGTTTTTTGTTGAACAAGAAACGTGGGAATCATAAATAAAAATTAAGGATTGTTTTTTTTTTTTTGAGTTTTTTAATCTATACACCACACCCACTTGGAAGCTCGTATTGATCAAACTTATAGATGTCCACTTTTGAAAGGATGGAAACAAGAAAAGGAGCATAATCTATGACAGGACACGGTGAGAAGAGGTTTCCTAGATCCAAACTATAGTGAAGAAGAAAGGAGAAGGGATATGGAGATAGGTCCTTGACCAGAAGGGGATGTGAAGGCTTACGGCGAATAACCGAGATGATATCTTTGTATGTGTAAAGGTAGATAGATAGATTCATGTAGGAGAGTGATGATGGTGGAAAGAGGCGGTTGTAGGTATGGCAAATGAGGGTGATCGTCAATGTAACATCCCAAAAACAGTGGTAAAACTTTCATTTTCAAACACTAAAAAATACAACCAATTTGTTCCAAATCAACCATAGTATAAAATATTATCAACATCATAGTTAAATCAAATGTCAATGCAGAATAAAATAAATGGGATGTTATGTGATCACGCCTGGCCATTTCCTTTCAAACTGGAAGTACCTAAAAATGTTAAACCACAAAACTATAAGCACAAAGATTAGTGTATGACAACCCAAAACTTTTTCCATTACCGCTAATCAACTTCCGTTAATAAAATTTTGAATTTTATTGAGTCTTGTCAAATTCCTTCGGTTTGGAAAATCATTTAGTTATATAATTGAACTTTATATACGAGTAGGGACCAAAAACGCACGAAATTCAAGTTTTCCTTAGAACAAAACATCAGTTCACGGCCTGACTAGAGTTCATGGCCGTAAACTCGTTTATTGCCAGGTGGAACCCACCACCGACCACGAAAACCCCTATAAATACAGGACCCCCACCTTCATTTGAACATTCTTGGCCGAAAACTCTCTCATTCTCTCTCTAGAACTTCTGGCCATAAACACCAAAAACGCCTCTTTTCTTCTGAAAAACATCAGAAATCATCCATTGGGAGTCATTTCGGAGCATTTAGAACACATTTTCATCGAAATCCAACATCATTGTTCTTGAGTTTACGGCCGTACACGCTTCAAATCATCAAATCTTCAAAGGCCGTAAACTTGTTTATGGTCGTACACTCATCGAATCTTCAAAATCCGTAAACCCCAGTTCACAGCCGTAAAGTGCATGTTGGCCGTAAACCACTCTTCACGGCCGTACACACCTCTTTAGCGGTGAAAAACTCATTTCCTCGATTCAACCAAGTCCCAGTAACATTCCTTAACCAAAATCAAGTGTTTTTCTAACACTTTATTTAACGAGGTCGCTAATCTAGATACATATATGTATTTATTGATATTAGGATTTCGTTAAGTGCCACGTACAACAACTCGAGGATCTTCATTTCTAGTTCGACGTTTTCACACAACAAACAGTGAGTTCATACCCCTATACTTTTATGGTTTTTATATGTTTTCAAGGGGGGGAGGGGGAATACAAGCCAAACACAAATGATTTTATGAACTAAAACAGAAGGGTTTTCAACCAGTTTAAAACTTATGCAATTTGATACAATCCAACTATTTCCATAAAATATGTAGATATTTTATCCCTTTTGTATTATGCGGAGCATAAGGGACGTTTTCTAAACATAATTGCATAGTTTCAAAACAATTCACAAACATAACATTTCAGTCAAACTATAATAGGTATATTTTGGGGATTTCATTACCAGTTTTACCAATACGAACTACTTACTTGATCAAACATATAAACTATGATATATTTAGTTTATGATATTCATTACCACGTTCAGATAACAAGAGTATAACACCAAATAATTATTTTACGTATAATTATTTATACTCTACCAAGTATACAAACGATTTCATATATTAGAACATGATATAGAACAACACGTAAACTAGTTAATACAAGATTCTGAGACATCTCTTCATTTGTATCGTTCGGGGTACTGGTTAAATCCTCAACATTTAGTATACCAAGAGTCTCTTGGAGGGAGAGCGTGAGATTTGTGAATAGATCTATTCGGGACTGACAATCCCACACCTAAACTGCTAGCTACAGTTAGGCAGGCATGCCTGGGGTGACAAATATTATACCATATGATGCCTGAAGAAACATCGCTGAGGTCATCAGTCATATCAAGCATGGTTATACGAACTCACAATAGTATAAACTAATCTTTGTTTACGGGATTTCATTCTTCGTTAGTTTTATTTTAAATAATAGAATTACTACACATGACACTGGAGGATTTACAGGGATACAATACATGGTTTTATTTTAGGTAATAAAATTACTATACATACTGGTGGTAGCCAGGGTTTTCAAACAGAACATACTATACATATAGTAACGAACAAACATGTTAGAAAATATTGGATTTTTTGGGAATCGTGCATACATTTTCATATTCATTAACAAGTTTTCACTACAAAACATACTTTTGAACTCACCAGCTTTATGCTGATACGTTTTCAGAATCACTTGTATTCTCAGGGCAGCAATAGACAGATACTCTTGCCGGCTTTTGACAAGACGAAGCATTTGGAGTCTCGTCTTTTTATTTTTGCTACTTTTGATGTATATAAACAATGAAACAACAGATGTAAATTTTCATATTATATTGTAATGGTTGTGTTTACTTTGATTACTATGATCACACTTTATTTATGGGTAAAAGATCATTTTACCATTCCTTGACTAGAATCTACCCTACTTGACCTAAAACCCATTTTGACCAAAAATCCACTTATGAGGCTACGCCGTGCATACCATGCTCTACGCCCAACATAGACCCTTCAAATGGCAATGGGGTCTTATGGTAAAAGTAATAATTCACACTCAAGGTTCTTAGCCCTTAATCCCTTAATCACTCTTTATTTATGGGTAAAAGATCATTTTACCCTTCCTTGACTAGAATCCACCCTACTTAACATAAAACCCATTTTGACCAAAAATCCACTTATGGGGCTACGCCATGCATACCATGCTCTACACCCAACATAGATCATTCGAATGGAAACAGGGCAAGATCAGGCTACGCCCTGCGTAGCCAAGATTACGCCCTGCGTAATTGCTATGTTTTGCCAACTTCTTATTAAGTCCTTCATACATAAGAACCAAATGTTCAAATCTCAAATTTGGTCCTAAAGAACATCCTAAGTGATAAAGCCTCAAACTTTATTCCTTTGCATGGCTTAAAGGCACATGATACCAAACCTTAAGTCCAAAACACAGTCCAATGCCCAAAGACACAAGCATGGAAGGATGGGAGCGACCAAGCTCCCATTTTTATCACTCTAAAAGCTCAAAAATAATAGAAAATGCCAATCATGACGTAACGTCGCGAAAAATTATGACATACAAATTTTTGTTTTTAGATTAATAAATCATTAGTACAAACGATTTCCATAAAACGAAGGTAATTCAGAGTTAACAAAACATCATCAAATCAGAGTAAATCATGGAATGTGGAAACTTGTCGTGTGTTCTCTGCAATCATCTCGAGCTATTCCAATTGAAACAGAAGTACTTGAAACATAGAGTGAAAATCGGAAGCACAAAACTTAGTGGGTTCCCCAAAATACTACATAACATACAATCCACAGAATTTCATGCGACATACATATAGTTGCCATGGGCTCCCCCATGGTCTTTACCTGGATTGTCATGGGCTCCCCTTATAGTGTGATATCAAAGTGTCCTGGGCTCCCCCATGGTCTTCCATGCAAGCATCACAGAGACAACTAGCATTCCACATAACAAGTAATGGGCTAGAGTTGGTGCCTTCGATCCATGTATACAGTGAGAAGACTCACCTCGATTTGCTACAAATCAGCTAACACTCGACTACCGAATCGGAAATCCCACACTAACAACAAATAAATTCCAATTAATAATTATGTCATAATCCATTAACCGCGGTCTCAACTCATAAGTCTAAATCCTAGGGTAAAAGACCGTTTTACCCTTACCTTAATGGGCCCAACCCAAACTTGGTCCAAGGCCCACTGATGGCCCATCAACACAACTCAAGGCCCAATATATACCTAAGGCACATTAAAAGTCATGAGGCCCAACCAAAGCCCAACCAGCTAACTCATAGCCCAACGAAAGAATCCAACCCAACCAAAGCCCATTCCAAGAGTCCAAATCCAAAAAGCCTAATTCCCATCTAATCAGATGTACGCACAACGTACATGGATTGTACGCAATGCGTACGTCGCTGGTCCAAAAACGGGCATCATAGCCAGAACGCACGGTGTTCCCCAGTTGTACGCACGACATTCCCAACGGCCACCCAAAAGTCATTCCAATGACTTAATCCTTTAGGCCAAACATCCAAAACCTAAGAATAGCTAAATATAAGTGACTTGATCCATAAAGTTGAAGACTTTAAGCCTTTTCATGGCTTAATGAAGCCTAATCACCAAAGATGAACTCCAAAAGATCAAAATCACTCCAAAAATGTCTTAAAACTTCTTAATACCTTAAGACCTCAGTCCGAACTTCCAGATCTGATTTTAGGGGACTTCTTAAGTCATAAGGTTTCCAACTTTATGACTTAGCATAACTCAATAGGACCAAAATCAAAACCCTAAGTCCCAAAATTCATCAAATGACTATCAAATCATGCATGGAAGGTTTATACCCATCAAGATCTAAACTTTATGACTCTATAACCTCAACAATGACCAAATATGAAGCTCAAAGGTTCTGGAGTAACTTCTACTCACAATAACCACCTCAAAGGGACCAAAACCATAACAAAATACCACTTAGCTAGATCTACATGAATGAGTTGTCAAGGTTGAGACTATATACCTCTAGAAGATAGATCTAGGTGTACAAAGCCTAGATCCAAAAGCTCTAAGTCAAGTAATGACTCTTCAACAAGTTCCTTCTTCCTCCTCAAGAACCAAAAATACTCATAAATCACATTGAACCTCAAGAATCACTCAAATGGAGGCTAGGGTTTCACTCTTAGGGTTAGAGAGGATGGAGGATGAAGGAAATGAGGGTTGGAGGTGAGTTAAGTGTTGGTGATTTGTTATCATCAATGTTATTTAAGTGTAATGGGATTACTTTGTTGACCAAAATTGATATTGATAGATATTAAACAAGTAAGGAAGGTCTGGAGTACACACTTGTTTAAGTTTGATCAAGTTTCAAAGTACACTGTCATTTAGGGGCGAAGCCCCTAAACGAACGGGGGTCCAGGGGCAGCACCCCTGGGAGCGGGGTCTTAGGGCTGGCAGCCCCTAGCGGGGTCTAATGGGCAGAGCCCCTAATGCATCAGAAAATTGGTTTTTTAGATAATTGATCATTAGTTTGACCCTTATCCATATATCCGTTTTTATGAAAGTTTTTATGGTTTGTTGACAGTTTAAAACTGTCATATGACAGTTTTCAAACAAAGATCTTAAAGTTGGTCTTGGTCTTATTTATGGTATAGATGAAAATATCATCAAACATTCTATGTTCTTGTCTCTCTGATTCTTATCCAATTAAGGATTTGGGAGTACCACCCAAATACTTCGATTTGAAAGTGATAATCACAATTCTCAAAATTTTCAAGCCTTTCTATATGTGACAACCCGAACATTTTTCCGTTAACATCAGCCTGATTTCGTTAATAAATTTGGAATTTTATTTTGTTCCATCGAAATTCTTATGGTTTGGAAATTCATTTAAATTATATAATGAAATTTTATATAAGAGTCGGAACCAAAAATTGCGCAAAAACCCGAGTTACTTAGAAAATCAACGAATCCGGCCTGACGGGTGTTCACGGTCGTAAACCCGATCACGGCTATAAACCTATTCACGGCTGGTGGCCCCCACCACTAACCATGAACCCAGCCTATAATCCTACCCCTCATTTACACTTTTTTGGCCGAAAACACCCCCATTCACTCTCTAACCTCTCCACCACAAACACAAAAATACCCCCTCTTTCTTTCGAAAATCATCAAAAATCACCTTTGGGTGTTGTTGTGGAGCCTCTAAAATGCGTTTTTCATCAAATCCAATGTTGTTGCTCTTGAGTTCACGGCCGCAAACCCTTCAAAATTTCAAATCTTCAAAGGCTGAAATCAGTTCATGGCCGTGAACCCTTCAAAACTTCATATTTTCTTCAAGAATACCATTCACGTCCGTAAAACATTCAAGAGGTTGTTCACGGCCAAGAATAGTTCACGGCCGCAAACCTTCCCAAGTCGTGAACTTGGCTGAAAACCCGCTTTTTCCAATTTAATCGAGTCCCGGTAACATTCCTAAAGCAAAAGCAAGTGTTTTTCCAACACTATAATTAATGGTTTCGCTAATAAAATGCATATATGTATTTAATTATTATTAGGATCCCGTTAAGTGTCGCATACAACAACTCGAAGGTCCTCATTTAGTTTCACAGTCCGACACTTTCATGCAACTAACATTGAGTTCATACCCCTATATTTTTACTATTTTTAGCGATTTCAGGGGGAATACAAGCCAAACATGAATGATTTTGTGAACTTATATAAAAGAAATTCAGATGTTTAAAACTTATGTAATTGAGACGACTGAATGATTTCCACATTTTTTATAAAATATTTAGATATTTTATCCCTTTTGTAACATGCTGAGCATAAGGGACGTTTTCGAATTACAATCATAATTTCACAGTTTTCAGATCAATACACGAACCAAGTACATAACATTCATGTAAACTATAATAGGTATAGTTTGGGATTTCAATACACGGTTTTACATTAACAGGCATATAAACTTTGACAGACTTAGTTTATGATATTCAATGCTATATTTCAAATAACAAGAACACATTGATAAATAATTTTTTAAGTATAATTATTACTCTACAAAGTTTACAAACGGATTCAATACAATAGAACAATATAGAATTGCACGTAAACTAGTTAATATAGGATTGTGAGACAACTCTTCAATTGTACCTTTCGGGGTATAGGTTAAATCCCATCATTTAGTGTAACCAGAGTCTCCTGGAGGGAGAGCCTGAGATTTGTGAATAGATCTATTCGGGATTGACAATCCCACACCTGAACTCCTAGCTACAGTTAGGTAGGCATGCCTGGGGTGACAAATATCATACCGTCCAATGCCTGAAGAATGTCGAAGAGGTCATCAGTCATATCAAGCATGGTTATACGACTCACAGTAGTATAAACTAACTTTTGTTTATAGGATTTCATTCTTCATTAGTCTTATTTTATTAATAGAACTACTATACATTACTAGAGGATTCCAGGGATATAATACATGGTTTTATTTTAAGTAATAAAACTACTGTACATACTGGTGGTTACCAAGGTTTTCAAACAGAACATTCTATACATTACTGGTGATAACTAGGGTTTTCATTCAAATCAATGATATACAATACAACTGGTGGTAACCAGGCATACAAACTAATACTTGATACATTACTACAGAACACAGAAACAAACATATATGTTAGAAAATATTGGATTTTCTTAGGAAGCATACAAACATTTTTTTTATAGATTCAATGACAGATTTTCATTACAAAGACATTCTTATGAACTCACCAGCTTAATGTTGATACTCTTTCAAAATCGCTTGTATTCTCAGGAAATCAGTAGACAGGTACCCCCGCAGGCTTTTGAGAAGACGGCGCATATAGAGTCACGTCCTTTATATTTTGTCAAACTTTTTATGTATACAAAATATGTAACAAACAGAAGTATCTACATATATTTCAATATAATGGTTGTGTTTACTTTGATTACTATGATGCAATTGTTGTGATACCGTACATGACGTCCTCCGCCCCTGAACGTTTCCGCCGTTTCGGTTTGGGGGTGTGACATTATACCCAATTTTCTAACATTAAGGTCTTTAAATAGGGTCCAAGTCCCTAAATTAGGGTTTTAATCTAGTCTGATGAACGCATCGTGTTCCCTTGGGGAATGCAGGGCGTTCCCAAATGCTCTCGCGTCCAAATTCCTGTGTATGCCATGCGTACCTCCCTTATACGTCATACGTAGCCGGTTTGGTCTAAACCCTTCTAACTTTAAATGATCATAACTTTTGTATCCCTTATCCATTTTCGACGTTCTTTATATCCACAAAAAGGTAACGAGAAGCCTTACAATTCTATAAATTATATTTAGTCTGAAAACCAACCGAAAATAAATCCAAAATTCATAAAAGACCCAAACCAATGCCTTTACCGATACCCTTGGGCACCAAAACACAAACCGAATACCCGAATCATCCAAACTACATCATCCACCTCCAAATGAGCCCAAACTCAATTACTCAAGGGTTCTAAGTCTGCTAATACCCACTCCTTGATCATCACCCCGCAATAGGAAACGATTCGACATAGGGTGTTACACATGAGGTCTAGAGTAGCTCATACTCACTAGGACCAAGATCAAGGGACAAAAAGCTCATAAAAATCCATAACTAGCTAGATCTATCAAAGGAATTATCAAGGTTCAAGCTTTATACCTCCTAGAGAATGTTGAAGGACAAATTATGGATCTACAAGCTATGGACTCCCAAGTACTCCTCCAATGACCTCCTTCTTCACAAAACACACAAAGAATCACTCAAATGCTTCAAAGTTCACACTAAGGGGCTAGGGTTTCGAGATAAATGAATGAGAGGGTGGAAGCTGAGTATGGAGAGGGTCTCAAGGAGTTAAGGCCCTTAAATAGGGCTCACAACCCCATAATTAAGGTTTCTACCATGCACACCTATGCCCTACGTAGATATATATACTCTCTGCGTACGACATTAAACTCTTGCAAAGACTTGTTGACCTACGTCATGCATAGGTGACTATCATACACCCCACGTAGGACCAGTTTTCCCAAAAATTAAAACTTTAATAATACAAGAAATGTACTTGAGGAAAGAGTGTTATAGTCAGGGTGCTCTAAACCCTCTATCGTAATTAAAAAAAATGTAAGAAAAAGGGTGTGTGGTTCTAAAGGTATGTGATTGTACATTCTTACCTTGGAAGTATTTACATTATAAAAATAAAGAAGATGAAAATGAAAAAAGAATTAATAGGGATAGAATCGTCATTTTAAAGCAACTAATGTCTTAGCAAAAAATCAAACTCTAGGTAGGAGTCGTATAACAAAAATAACTTGGACCAAAGTTGTTACTTTTTCTATGCCACATGGACCATTTATGTAATTTACTCACTATACAACGCAACATGCACGTCTAGAAAGAGATAATGCTCTAGTTTCCCTCAAGAATACTTAGATACTTATATATACAATATTTTCATGTTGTAATTACTATAAATATCATAATATATTTTGTAGATGTATGATTAGATGTTGTCAAAAGAAATAACTGATAGAAATGGGTCAAATATTTTCTTTTGTCAACATTAGACAACAAGAACCACTTAATTGTGATACATACATTATTTCAATTTGAAGGATACAATTAATCATATATTTCTTACTAGATTAACACTTAGTGAGACGTAAGTTTGGAAAACATATCAACTTGACAAAACATTCGTTTTCATTTTTCAATTGAAAGGATGTGAAATTTTATTGAGTTGTCATGTAAGACTTTCTCATCTAAAACAGACATGACACGATGATTAGACTCATGCACCCAAATCTTAGTTAGGTTGGAACTCGGGTCTACTGAATTATGAGATTGATTTATGGCTTTTCAAGCCATCCAAATTTCATCTCTAATAAACACCAAGCTAAAATACACTTTACTTTATATAAATTGATACGCAACATATATCATATACTTTGAATTATTTTTTATATAAAGTATAGCTCTTTAGATGTGTTGCAATTTCTCTTTTAAGTATTATCTGTAAATATATATTTATTCATTATCTATCATATTACAACTATACCAATCATTTTAACTTAAATTTGTAATATTTTTGTTAATTATATATTTATCTTTGAAGTTATGTTTATTAACTTTTATAAAACAAAATATTTTTGTAATCCAAATTATGCAACCAAATTATATTTTGTTATTAAGAATTTTTCATTTTACATATACATAATGTGTAAGAGTTAACTTTCATTTAACATACATTAGTAACCATTTAAAGTATATTATGTTTATTGATAATAAATTCTCATGGGATCATACTATAAGTTGTGCATTTATCGTAGTCAAAATTTCAATAACGGTCACGAACCGCTATTTAAAACTGTGGTTATCGTAGTGGTAAAGCGAATTTTTAATACTACGTATAATTTATAATTTTATATTATATATTTATATATAACTTATAAATTAGAGTATTAATGTTATATATTATACAAATATTTATTATATATGGACATAAATGAAGAATTAAAATCATAACTTCATAAATTGACTAATTTATGTTTCCAATGAGTAAACCACATATTCAAAGTGGGTGATTGATTGCTTCTATACATCATAAATCAAAAAATTATATTGATTGCTTCACAAATTCACAAGTTCATAAGTGTGAAACATTAAAATATAAACATTTAAAATCAAAGAATTAAAGGAAACATCACATTTAACATAGATTTATTGTGACTGATTGAAGCATTTGGAAATCACAAGTTTATAAGTGTGAACTCTGAAATATTATATGTTGCAATGTATGTGTGTGTGTATAAAGGAAAGAAATAAATGAAAGAACACATACACGTTACCATGGAGTAGCCAAATGACAAAAATGTGAACGAAAGTGCAAAATCGATTGTAGCACCGCTATAACGGTGATGCATATCGTGGTAAATAGCGCTCAATAGCACCGCTAATAGCGTCACTGCTATTTTAAAATAGCATTTTTTTTACCTTCGGTAAACGCTATAGCGTCGCTATAGCACCGCTATAGTGCGCTATTGATATCATAGACCATAAGTGAATAATACATTATATCTCCTTAGAACTTCACAGTTAACACTAATATAGCAAGAGTAGTACTAGGATGAATGACTTCTGAAAATAGCTCATGACTAGATGTCTTTTTCTTGTTTATAAAAGTTATAATAAATTTATTTCGTTGGTAAATGAACAAAGGATTGGACTTGGTAAACATTTCATGTCATGTTTGTGTCCAATTAAAACTTTAAATGGGTTGAAATAGTTTAACATAACCTTACATGTTTAATTTTGGCATTGTTGCGTTCGGTTAGCATTGAGAGGGAAGTTGATTGGGTTCCTGTAAGGCGGTGGAATAAAGTTGAGTGTCTTTAGGCCCCCGTGGTGTTGATCGTGAGTTTCCAGACGAATGATGGAATGTTGAAAAGATCGGTGTAATACCAGGAGCATTCCATATATGGGTTGATGGCAAGAAAGGGCATTCCAGACTCATGTTATGGGCTCGGAGGCAACCCAAACCTATGTTGAGGAACTTGTAGAGGTATTTCAGATATAAGTTGTGGGCCTAGTGATCATGATTGTTTATTTCTTCTGCATGTGGTGCTTTCGGTGTTGGTGCATTGTTGGAAGTCGAGAGACTCATGAACAAACTGGTTTGGATAAAGTGAGCAGCTATGGGTTGTTGGGAGTATCAGTCGTGCATTAGAAAGTCTCTTACGAAGTGTTTGCATTATAAATCTCATTTGTTCGCGAGTTGTTATTAGGGATTGGTTACCAAGGTTGGGTATCGGTTATGGAGTCTCGAGTCATGAAGTTCATTGTGAATGTCTCGAGTGATTTTCCTGGTGGGGGTACACCTGAGCTAATAAGGGTTGGATGCAATGTGAAAATTCTTGGATTGTTTGTCTTTACTCGTACGATCAGTGGTTGGTAATGGCGTGTCAGAGAGTCAAGGGTTTATATGAGGTTTTTGGTGCATCTTATGGATTTGGAATTGGTTGAAATTCGCGGTCGATGTGTTTTGAGTACTTCATTCTGCGTGTTTGGTGGTGTTCTTAGTCAAACACAAGGGGTGGGTTCAACAAATAGATTAATATCAGTCATGGGATATGGGTTTTGAAGTTTAGATCTGATAGGTTCCCGGTCTTGGGAAGCATATTGATAGAGTTGATTCGGTGATTGTAGTTTTGAGAATCCCCGAATTTGTGATTCTGACTAGAAGTTTGGTCTTATAGATAGGAAGTTATGAGATATGTTGGCGTTATACATGCTTCTGTGCAGCGATTATATAGATGAGACTCACATTGGGAGTCGCCTTGTTTTTGAATGGAGGTTTCAATAGTAGTAAATAGTTAGGGGTTCTATTTTCTAGTTGGTTCTCGCTGCGACTGTGCACTTATTGCATGACGACGATTAGCCTAGGAGGTTTATAGCCGATCAAATTTGCGGGTTTTCAGCTAGAGGTTCAATCGTCAAGCAGAAGCGAGAGTTGATTTCAAGGACGAAATCTAATTTAAGTACGGGTTAATTGTAACATCTTGTTTCCTGCGATTTCTGAGCCATGGACCGGAAGTCGATTGTGTAAGGTTTTGGGCCTTAAGGAGGCAAATTTGAGTCCTTGTGGAAGGAGGTAACGATAGTTAAGGGAGTTTAACCTTGAAATGTGTTTTGGGCTGAATGGTAGAAAGGGAAAAGTCATAGGCCGGGTCCTTGCATGCAATATGGATTTTTTTGAGAAGTTTTTTTGTCCAAGATATTTATATAATATTGTAGAGCTTTTCAACACCTTTTCGTGGATATAAAGAACGTCAAAAGTAGAGTTGGAATAAAGAAGTTACGACCGTTTGAAGTTAGGATGATTTTGAATTAGTCGCATACGCAGGGCGTACGAGGAGTATGTTGGGTGTACTAGGGCATCCCTAGTATTTTGGGTGTACTATTTACAAGTTATAATACAAAGTACCTGTCTTGTTGCCAATTATTGAACATAAACCCTAATTAGGGTTAGTAATGTAAAAATTCGATAATTCGATTATATATTATTTAGGTATAAATAATATTCATAACACAATGTAGTTAAGTTCATAAGCTTTATGCTACATGGCAAATTCATAACAAAGGTTACATATTCAGATTTTTGGTGCATTCGTCACCAAATGCGACAGATTCTATATCCGACTTAAACACTCAAACTTTAATGAAAAGAATTATGAATCATCCTAACTTTCGTGTAATGTGTATTATTTTTTATGATAATGATTTTTATAATAATTTGAATTTAGATGATTCAAATTAAGTAATTATACATCATTTTTATCATATTTTTTTTATAAAAATCACCAACTTTTATAAAAACTACCCATTCTGTTTATACAAATAAACTAAAGACCATATTTGTTTTATATGATCATTACCCTTTTTTATAAAAGTATTATTATTAAATTCACATATCCATGCTTGAATATTTAGTTCAAGAGGTCATTCCATGCCCCCATACCCACCCCACCCTCTCCCCCTCACCCCCTCTATCTATTCCTTAAACTCGGCCGAAACCCTCCCCCTTTCATTCCATCCTCTTCATTTTCTTCATCTTCTCCTCAAGAGCAAGCTTTTCCTCTCAATATTAATCTCCATAAGTTGGTTCTTAATCTTTTGGTAAGTTTTTCCTTACTAATCTAGTGACTAAATATATATATATATATATATATATATATATATATATATATATACTAATTTTGTTACAATTACACACATTAATATGTGTTAATTCCATAGGATATTTCAATCTTCAAGTGTTCTTAGCTTGAAATATTTCATCTTCACCTCTTTATCCACCAAGAAACAAACTCAAGGTGAGTTCATACCCCTCATTTTCGTTTCTATCCACGTTTTAGGGGGGGGCAATACAAGTATACTTGTATAATAATACAAGTTGTTATACATGCTTTATCTTCATGTTGTGAGTGATACCTACATGAAATAATGCTATTACCTATTATTATGAACATTTATGTGTGGTATGTTGTATAAAATTCAATTCTATGAAAAATAGGTATGAACATGCTATATGTTCTTGAGAAAAAAATCATAAAAACAAAACTATAAAAACTATGGATTTTATAAACATAATATGACTTTTCTAGCAAAAATGGTTTTAACCAAGTTATTATCTCATTCTTGTGGGATATAAATCAAAATATGTTATTTTGGACATATGTTATGAAACTAGTTATAAATACCATAGATTTGGTGATACAAATAGAAAACCAAAAAAATTTATCATTTTGTGTAAAATTAGGGTTTTCTAGCAAAAATGGTCATGACTAGGTTATGGTACCATTTTTGTGAGATTTGACCTAAATATGTTGTTTTAAACATATAAGGTTAGCTTGACTTATATGTCACAAAAAAGTAAAAACAAAATTTACAACGTTTATAATTCAATATTTACCGTTTGGTGACGTAAAGAAAATCAAAATCTAGAAAACTCACTTTATCATAAAAGTTCATATATTTGTGTTAGATGTATAATATATGTTATTTATGAACATCTAAAACATGTTAACTTATATATATATATATATATATATATATATATATATATATATATATATAGGTACAACAAAATATTTATAATAAACTATAATGGTATAGTTTATGGGTCATTAACACTATTATAACATTTTGGGATTATATAAAAGTATATAATTATTATACACTATGTTAATGCTATGGAAAAGTGTTATTTACACATACAAGGGTTTTCATTACACTAACAAGTAAACTTGTTGAAAAAATTATGTGAGAAAAGTCTTCACTGTACCTACATGAGTACACACTAAAGTCCTGAATTATAATGAGAATCTCGGTAAGAGAGTGTGACACTTGTGTATAGATCTATACGATACTGACAATCCCACACCTAAGCTGCTAGCTGCTAGCTACAACTAGACCGATAGGTCTGGGGTGACAAATGTCTAACATTCTGACGCCTGAAGAACGTCGCAGCAAACCAACTTCGATTTTAGCATAGTTGTAATAACTCCCATGGGAAATCAACAATACATTTAGTTTATGGGGTAACATGTGTTCAAATGGTTTATATAAGAATAAAACTATGTAATACTATTTTAAGTATATAAATACTTATACATTTGTGGTCTTAGGGTTTTTAAGACTACAAGTCATTTTAAGAAAATATTGGATTTTCTGGGAACAAATACTATCATTTTACAAGGAAAGAATTACAAAGTTTTATCCATACAAAACTCTTATGAATTCACCAATTTAATTGTTGACACTTTTAAAAACTACTTGTATTCTCAGGAAACTGTTAAACAGTTAATCACAAGGCTTTTGAGGATGGGACGTTATGACGTCGTACTATTCATTTTTGTCATCATAATGTAATTGGTTTGAAACATTCCATACTTGGAAACGATGTAAAATTCTCAATTATATTTATGATGGTTGTGTTTTATGTGATCACTGTTGTACATTATGTTGTGATATTGTTCATGAAATCATCCACCCCCAGACGTTTTCGCTATCCTGGTTTGGGGGTGTGACAAGGTGGGTTATACCTGATCCCATATTGGTTGGGAAGGAGAACGAAACATTCCTTAAAGGGTTGTGGAAAGCTTCCCTGTCACAACACGTTTTAAAGTCGTGAGGGCAACATATCCCATAAGAACTTTGCAGTTAAGCATACCCGAGCGAGAACAATTCAGGGATGGGTGACCCCTGTTGGATATAGTGTCTAAGTCCATAACTTTATTTGGTATGTACTTGACCCGACCCGACATGGTCCATTTGGGTTGCATGACATTGTAATACTTGGATAGACTAAATGAGAGAATATGGCACTTATGATTATTAATGTATTATAAGTTTTAATATATTAATAATAGTATTATTTAATTAGTATTGATCAAGTATTAATCTAGTATTAATTTGGTGATCAAAGTGAGACTAATTAAATATATAGGGTTGATTATGACAATCATCAATTCTTTTATGGTGGATTAATGATTCATGGTTTATGGGTTATGGATGTAACCATTTGGAGCTCCATGGATAGTCCATGGGAGTTACAAACCCATGGGTCATGAGAAATGAAGAGTCATGACAATTATGGGTCTTCTTAATGAAACCCTAATTGTGACACCACTATAAAAGGGACCCTTTGGCTAGCAAAATCATGACCTAGTGTGACTAGAGAGGGCATAGCCGATTTTGAAGTGTAGAAGTATTCCCTCTAGTTATTCCAAGGTTGTAGTGTTGTGTGAAGCATTTGAGGCACAACATTTAGGGTGCTAGGCTCACAAAGTCTTGAAGGAATCCAAGCAACAACAAGGTATATATTTCTACTAGTTTTTTATGTATTATGTATTCCCCATGCCATGCTAGTTAGGAAATAACCTTGAAATAGAAATTTGCATGTATATAGAGAAAACATAGATTCAAGGTTATTAGGGTTGCATGTACACTTAGGAAGTGTTAGAATGCTCTAAACCCATCAGTGCTATCAGCGCCTAGGATTGTTTTCTGTATACTTAATGCAAAACTGCTTGAAAATCGAAAAATCTACTCACTGACGACTGGACTCGCCGAGTTCATGGGGAGGACTCGCCGAGTCCATGAACAAATTCATCCTACTCGTCGAGTAGGATCTTGCACTCGACGAGTAGGAGCGTGTTGGGCAGCTTTCCGTGTTTTGTTGCTAGAAATGGATTAAAATCATTATCCCAATCTGTTTTGGACTTGTAAAATCTGTTTTTCAAAATGATAATGATTATGTTAACCCATTTTTGCATGACTTTTATCAATTTTCAAGTATTGTATATGTTAATATGATTCTTGAAATTGCTTGACATGAATTTGTGTTCTTATGAGTTTTTAGAAGATCATTGGAATTATGTGTAACCTCCATGTGTGTTTAATTCATGATCTTAATGGCAATGATGGTGTCCATAACTTGTCCTCAAGTTATGGATAACCAAAAGTCACTTCTTTAAATTGTAATTAAAGAACTAAATAGGTTTCATAAAATGAAGAGTCTTCATTTTTATGAACCATTAAAACTCATAAGTTACAAATTAAAGAGACTTGGAATAGTTTCAATTCTTGCCCTCAAGTTTTGGAATTTGAAAAGTCTTACACTCTAATACTTTAATTCCAAATTAAACCTTAGATTTTTAAAAAGTTTAAAAATCAACACTTATACTATTATTATAATTTTTGTTATATAGATATGTATAAGAATATGTCATTCTTACCGATAGTAGGCCTCATTCACGAAGTCGGTCTATAAGGGGGGGGGGGGGGGTATAAGGTTGTTGCCTATAAAATGGTGACTTAATGGGTGTCCACTCTCACCCACTGCTTCCTTGATCGGTGGAGGGTCGTTAGCCGAACGGGTAGGATACGACTTTAAATACTCATTAAAAGTATAATGAATTATAAAGTAACTATACATTATAAATTCCCAATCTTAGTTACTTTAGGAAAATGTGAAATTAGTGCTAGCCCATAAAATTACACTTCGTACCTTACCAAGTCGTTAGTGGAGCGTGTGCGGTTAACCAGCACACTAACATGGACTAGTAAGAGTGGCAAAGGGTAACTTGACTTTATTATAGACCGGTGGAGCGTGTGTGGTTAACCGGTACATCGATTAGGTAATATTTTTGAGGGTACCAAGTCAATTTGTATGGTTATTCACACCTTGTTTGAGATCCTCGGCATCCCAGTCACAAACTTGAGAGGGCACAATCGAGATTCAAACATGTCATTGAAAAGTTCAATGTATCTCAAAATATCTAGGAGTTTAAAATCCAATTAAAACTTAATTATATTTTGTTTTTCATGGTGAAAATTGGTAAATCGTCATTTACCTAGCTTTAACTATTTTATAATTTGGATTACGACATCCCTCTTCAAGTTATAAATAGGTTATTGGGTCCTAGCCTTAATATTTCATATTGGGTGTTATATTAAGGACTTTATATCAACTAACTTGAATTTCTCCCATTATAGATGTCTAGTTTAGATAGCCATGGTCTTCCCAAATCTTTAGGAACAAGCTTCCTAATGAAGATGATATCCCAAATGGCAACCAAGATGAAAGATCAATTCCTTTGTTGTGTATTAGTGGGACTGGAAATCATACTTCACTTCCTCCACCTACTCTAATAAATCTCCCTATCCCAAAGTTTCAAGATCTGATAAGTTCTAAGTCACTCAATCCCTATTGGCAAACAAAGTCTATATGTGCTTAGGTCTTGGAGATTAAGTCACATATTGACAAGCCGGGAGAGTCGGGTGTCGAAGTCTCAAGGTAGCTGGTTGTTGGCTTGGTCACTCCATGATGACAGATCACGACATGACCCTTAAATGATCTTAACTATTTGCTTGATGATGCTGAATCAACAATGATTTGGAGCATTGGTAAAGAAAAATTTGATTGGAAGATCAACTTCCCAAACTTCCATGGACATTGACAATGGTAACATTGGAAGTCCAGAAAACCTTTCTCTTCCCAATTGAAAGGGATTGGCCATAGTCAACTCGGTTGATCAAATGGTAAAGAGAAACGCTAAGTCTGTTATAGTCCCGTGTACCGTTTCCAAAGAGTCCATATGTTTCTGTTGCCAAAGGAAGGGCATTGGTTGCGAAGCTACCAAATTTACCTAAAAGTCCATAAGGATAGTAAAGTCAAATGTTTGACTCTGCTTTGGGTAAAGTCCATTATCTAACTTTATTAAGTTTCTATTCTGAGATTCTTATTGCATGATGTGACTGGGTCACATGTTGATGTTTTAAGAATCAAAGAAGAGTGAAGAAACTTAAAGGAAGTATATGCTGATTCTGATCGTGAAGATGGATTTCGACCGCATGGTTCGGTGATTAGAATTTTGAGTTGTTACTTAAGAGTTAGATATATTACTTAAGAATAGATAACAACAAGTTTTCCATATGGATTGTAAGGATAAGTTTTCCGTAAAGTTTTAAAATAAAAGAAAATGGTTTTGATTTTATTTATTTTAAGTATCCTTACAATGGCATTTGTGAAAAAGGTTGCTGCTTATATGTTTCCATTGATAAGCAATATGGGTAAATGGATTTGATTCTTTCATTAGTGGTAGTGTCATAATTTACCTAATAAGGAAAGATTCTCATCACCCAAGTTTTAGTTGGATAGAAACTTGGAATCATGCAAGTTGTATTGTGTGATGAATGAGAATTTTCATCTTTGGTAAATTGAGACTAATTCCTTGTTCACATTCACATGTGAGTCAAGCGAAGGACTAAGAGATTGGGTAAACTTGGTTGTGTGCTGGTCAGGTCCACCAAAAAGGTTGATAAGATTATTCATTATGATTTACTAAAGTTTAGTAAATATGGTTATGCTTACAAGTTTAAGTGTAATTCTGAAACATTAGAAAAGTTTCAATGTATGGCAGATTGAATAAGAAGAATCAAATAAGGCAGAAAGATAAAAGTTTCTCCAATCTAAAGAGACGGGAGAGTACTTGTGTATTTTTTTTTATGATTATCTTAGTGATTATGAAACCATATCACAATTGATCCTCTAAGGACACCTTAGTTCATTTGTTTGGCTAAGGAGAGGAATCATGAGTTGTTCAAATGGTTAAATCAAAAGATAAATCATACATCAAAATCAAATCTTAGAGTCATACTCCAAGATTGAGCCATTGAGTGACATAATCTTTAGAAAGTTTATAACACTTATCAAATGTAGAGTAAGATGTGTCCTACTCTTGTACATTTGAGGTTGGTTAGTTGTGATGTTTTGGATAAACCAAAGACCAACTAAGTCCAATTATGGGAAGTGTTTAACTTGATAAGAATCCGCACTAACTATTGAATATTTGTTTTGTCAAGGAATGGTTCTTGACAAAGAGAATCATATATGTCAAGAGGTCAGTGGGAGTCGTATAAAGATCTTAAGATAGGTTCAAGAACTAATCAAGAGATTTGTTAATCACTAGCCCACGACTTGAGGTTGTAACCTATCGTGTTGACATATTCTGTGCTCATCCCAGTTAAGGTTGGCTTTGCATTGGAGTTCTGAGAGTTCTCGACTGTCTGCATAACAACCTGGAAGCAATGGTAGGCCCTTGTGCTACCGGGTGGAAAGAAATTAAGATTACACAAGTTCAGTCCATATGAATTTGGAAGTGTCACTAACCTAGTCCTGTGATTATGGTTTTGACAAAATTCACATGGAAAAGAACACATACACCATAAAATCTAAGTGTCATAAGGTTTCTCTTCGATTCATGAAAATGATGGTAAGGAAACGCTTCCACTAAGAAGATTTTAAGTAGATAACGGGTGTGATATTTGCATTCTCATTTAGTTAGTGGAGCGTGTGTGGTTAACCGGCACACTAACTAGTGAGAATTGCAAAAGGTCTAGACAAACATGTAAGCTATCTAAGGAAAGGGGTATGTTTTTTTGATAAAGTCTTATCAAAGCAATCTAGTAGCAGAAATATGAACTTTGGTAAGAAAGTCAATAAAGTATTGATTTCTAGAAGTCTAGTTGATTTATGAGTACATGTCAAAGCTAGTGGGAGCATAAAGTGTTATGCTGGTAATCATTATGCTAGTGGGAGCATGATGATTATGTTAAGTATTGCAAGTTAGCAATGTTAATTATAGAAAACAAAAGTCTCAATTTGCTTTGAAAAGTTGTTTTGCTATAATTAAGGGAGAGGATTTTATACTTCACTCTAATTCTACAAGCTTAGATTGATATTTTAATCTACTTTGGTCAAGAATATATATGAATGTTATGCTGGAATGGTTCAACATAAGGAAATTCTATATATGTTAGCTTAGATTGAGAATTTAATCTGCTTTAGTCAAGAATATATTTGAATGTTATGTTGGAATGGTTCAACATAAGGAAATTCTATATATGTTGCGTTCTCAAAATTTGATTGTGATTACGGCATCCCTCTTCATAGTTCAAATTATGAAAACATGGAAAATAAAAATTTTATAGCATAAATCATGTCCCATATGCTTTGGGTATAGGTTTGATTACATGTGCTATAATATTCCTTCACTCTAAATTTTCCAAATGCCTAGGGCATTAAGATGGAAAAAGGAATAGAACTGGAAATGACTAAAATGATTAAGCAAATTGTCGAGGACAATCTGAGGTTTACCAAAGATTGGTTGCTCATGGACAATTAGAAGTATAGAGTAAGGACCATATTGACATATTTTGAAAAGAGGCAACTGTTGTTCGGAAGTGATGGTCAAAATGGTAATATGGAATTGTCTCCATAGGTGGAAGTTATTCTTTGAATCTTTGTAAGATTAAAGAACTTAATGCTAAGAAGGATGTTCAAAGGAATGTACTTTGAATTTGAGACTTCATTTCCTTAGAATTGTTTTCCATTGGAATGCTTTGTAATGTCTGTTGCCAAGTCTTTGTGACTTCTGTGCATAGTCATTACAAGGGGATCATTGCATATAAGTTTAGAATCTAACAGATTACAGTAAACGACAAGAGTTTGGTATTCTTGCATTTACAACAAGGATTGGAATTGTGAAATGAGCATCATTGGAATATTGTCAATTGATCTATTTCACAAAGGGAGGGCCATATGTAAACATAGTATGCATACTTGGAGTATGGCATAATTGTTTTTTGGAAAACCATAGTGTACATGCTTGGAGCATGGGACAACTAATATTTTAATTCAAGCATAAAGTTGATTAATCGAAACATGAATAATGAGTAATCAATCTGGTGCTTAGATAAAAGGGTTTTATTTACACTCAAGATGGGGCCATATAGGATTAGTATTATTTTTATGTTTCACTTTGCATGTTTTTACTTCCAGAATAACTATGTTATGGTATATATCATATTATTCAAACCATCCACAGTCAGTCATATGTTGGAAGTAGATATGAATCAAGACTGTCATGAATTTGGCTTGTATGATTTGTCTAAAGTGCTTTAGACAATGCAATGGTTGCTACAACATTCATGAGTACTCATAAGGGCTGAGTATTGGATTCAACCCACACTCACTTGCATCACTTCATGGAATTTATGTCGAGTGATCGTGAGACGGTAATATCATATAAATCTTCAAACCTAGAGATATGAGTTGTTGACTATGAGTTGGTTATTCATTGATTGTGCGAAAATGCATTGGTAACTCGATGTTATAAAATGTGCCTTTGTGAATAATTCAACAAGTAGTTAGTACAAGCATATCAGTCAAAGTTTATCTGTTCCTTCTAGAAATAGAAGTGATATATGGGCCCCTCGATGATTTGGTTTTGACATATGTACCGGGCCCGGTCAGAACCTAATTGATGTGTTCAATTTAGTTCTATGTCGAAACAAATCAGAGATCGAGAAACAAATGTTGGACAATAAGTAAGACCATGTTCCATGTGTTTGTCCAGCTGATATCATGAGAACAGAGGATTATATGATCACTTATCTTAAATGGCGTATCATCATCATCTCAGTTCCGAGAGACTTTGAAAGAGCTACGATTGCTAGTCGGATTTTGAAGTCATATTTGCAAATATAGTTATTAGACTTATCCAAGTGGGAGACTGTTGGATATAGTGTCTAAGTCCATAACTTTATTTGGTATGTACTTGACCCGACTCGGCATGGTCCATTTGGGTTGCATGGCATTGCAATACTTGGATAGACTAAATGAGAGAATATGGCACTTATGATTATTAATATATTATAAGTTCTAATATATTAATAATAGTATTATTTAAATAGTATTGATCAAGTATTAATCTAGTATTAATTTGGTGATCAAAGTGAGACTAATTAAATATATAGGGTTGATTATGACAATCATCAATTCTTTTATGGTGGATTAATGATCCATGGTTTATGGGTTATGGATGTAACCATTTGGAGCTCCATGGATAGTCCATGGGAGTTACAAACCCATGGGTCATGAGAAATGAAGAGTCATGACAATTATGGGTCTTCTTAATGAAACCCTAATTGTGACACCACTATAAAAGGGACCCTTTGGCTAGCAAATCGTGACCTAGTGTGACTAGAGAGGGCATAGCCGATTTTGAAGTGTAGAAGTATTCTCTCTAGTTATTCCAAGGTTGTAGTGTTGTGTGAAGCATTTAAGGCACAACATTTGGGGTGCTAGGCTCACAAAGTCTTGAAGGAATCCAAGCAACAACAAGGTATATATTTCTACTAGTTTTTTTATGTATTATGTATTCCCCATGCCATGCTAGTTAGGAAATAACCTTGAAATAGAAATTTGCATGCATATAGAGAAAACATAGATTCAAGGTTATTAGGGTTGCATGTACACTTAGGAAGTGTTAGAATGCTCTAAACCCATCAACCCCCTGGGAAATTTCATGTCAGGAGCCCAAAGCAGACAATATTATGATACGTGCCAGAGGGGGATGTTACAAATGGTATCAGAGCTAGGGCATGGATCGATGTGTTCGACGGGGACGTCGAACCCTATAATGGGGGGTGAAGGTGGGTTATACCTGATCCCACATTGGTTAGGAAGGAGAATGAAACATTCCTTAAAGGGGTGTGGAAACCATCCCACTCACAACACGTTTTAAAGACATGAGGGCAACAAATCCCATAAGGGTCAACAAAAGTCAATTGTGTGTATATTAGGTCAAAAAGGCGAAATGTGATTTTCGTAACATCCCTAATGTATTAGCGAATATTGTAATGTTACACACACTATTATTAAATCCACTATCGAATAAACGCTTTTATTGTGATCAATAAACTACGATAATGTAGTAATTCGACAAAACATACAAATATTACTGGGAATTGGGTAACGTTCATAACACGAGGTTTACTTGTTGACAAATCCATAAACACGTTTTAAACATCATATGACCTAGAATTTAGTTGATATTCTAGTGGTTATTCTGGAAAAAGGTAATACATCCAGAAAATGAGCTTTTATCACGTTTAACGCTCACATTTTATACAACGAATTTGAGAAAACCAATTTAATTATAAGGTGTTAATATTATTGTGAATAATATTAAATAACAATATTTTTGTTAGTTATTAAAACTTACCAATTTCTCACATCCCACCACATTTTTATAGAAATGACAAACTTTTATAAAAAGGGCTAGGTTTTTATCAAAACTATATGAGAAATATTATGTCTCTTCTCTCCTAACACATCTCCTCATATCCAACATCATCATATCATCTATATAATAAAGAAATCAACAAACCATACCATAAATATAATAATCCAAATTCCTTACTTGATTATTTTAATCAAAGGACCTTACATGAATAAAAAAAATGGAGAAAGCTTACCCTATATTAAATATTCACAACACCTTACCTCCTCCTTTCCCCATGCAAACCGTCACCACTCTTTTCTCTTCCTCTCCTTCTATAAATTCAGCCAAGAGGCCTCCCTCCCTACCATTTCATCTTCAATCTCACTTCTATACTCTCTAATCTCTCTAAGAATTCTCTAGTTGATTCAAGGCTTTTGACAAGTGTTTTGGTAAGTATTCCTCCTAATTTTCGAGATTCACCACCATCCATCATCATGTTTTGGTTATTTTTACTCATAATATTGAATCAAAAACCCTAGGCAAGATCTTGAATTTCAAGGAGGTGTTGTCTTCCAAAGCTCGAATTCTACCTCATCTTTCTCACCATTTCTTGCTATCTTCTAGAGAAAGCACAAAAGGGGAGTTCATACCCCCTTTTCTACTAGTTTTCACTCATTTAACACTTTATGGGGAGGTTACATGTCATCCAAACAAAATACATTTTGGACAATATCTTTACACAAAGGTCCTAGATCTAATATATGTTGGATAAAACTTTTAACCTTTGGGTAATACTATATCATGCATGTTTATGTTCTATTTATGAAAATATGTACATATATACTCATTTTCAAAGAAAGCACACAAGTCTCGTTCCCTTATATGCACAAGTTTCTAGTATTAGATTATCGCATCCATGAAATTTGAATTTTTTTTAAACTTTTAAATAAATCCAAAAACCATAATTTATTATAGATTGTTTTCAAAATAAGTTCAACATTAGAGAAATCCCAGAAATCATGAAACAGATATGAGGAGGTGCACGATCACGCATTCGCCTTCCCGCGGTCGTCTAAAGTACCTGAAACATAATAAAAATTTTAACCCCGAAGCTGGGTGAGTTCCCCCAAAATACCAATCACAATACAAAAACTAGAATAGTATCACAAACAACATGCATTCAGAGCCTTCAGTCTGACTTGAACACCCCATCGGCCTACAATCTATCTGGTACGCTCACAGAACCTACAACATGACTGGTATGCCACCTCGGGCCTTCAGCCTATCTGGAACGTTCCACGGGCCTTTAGCCTGACTGGTATGCCCCACTAGCCTTCAATCTATTCGGAATACCCTGGGTATGTTGGCTTCAGCATAAAGCAGGTCCGCCTCAACCCAACCACACATAAAATGTCGACATATACATAACAATTAAACATATAACCAGTCAATCATACAAACAGACAGATCTTACAGATCACTAAGTATAACATCATCCTTTTATTAGGATATATATAACAGATCACCACAATACTCAATCATGCAATAATTAGGATAACAATCCAAAAGGGTCAGCCTTGGTGCCTTCGACCTAACAAGTACAGTGAGGGACATTCACCTCACAAGTAGTGTTGAATCGGTAAAATCCAACTCTAAAACTCAGCTCCAGACTCAAATGCCTACAACCACCATGTGACTATTTCTATCAAAACACCGAAATATCCAAAATTTCCACAAAGTCAAACTTGGTCAACCATGGTCAAAGTCAAAGTCAATAGTCAAGGTCAACAGTCCATGTTGACCCAACTCGTCGAGTGTACCTACCAACTCGTCGAGTTCCTACAGTATCCAGAGAAGCGGGAAAACCCGAGCCAACTTGCCGAGTTATCAAGACAAATCGTCGAGTTCCACCACTATCCAGAGAAGCGAGAAAACCCGAGCCAACTTGCCGAGTTGTCAGGACAACTCGTCGAGTTTTCCCAATCTTATTACATTCAACTCCTTTTTTCGAATCTAATGCTTAAAAAATGTAGATCTGATACCCAAGGGATGGAACCCCACGTAAATTTGCTAACTTTACATCCATGCATGACACAAAGAGGCTCCAAAACTCAAAGAAGGCTTAATAAGGGACCTAAAGCATGAAAGAGGCATAGGACTTGATAAAGCTTGAAACTTTAATTCCAAAGAGGCCACAAAATGTCCAAATATAAAGCGACAAGTTCATGAAATACTCAACCCATGAACAATCCCCCAAATGAGCCAAATATGACAATAAACACCCAAGGAAGATATCATAACAATAGATAAGAAAGTTGTTAACTTTTTACCTTAAAAGGACTACAATACTCCAAGAGTTTCTAGATCTAAAACCTTCCCTTTAATCTAGACACTTCCAATATCAAGATCCTTTAAAAGAACACCAAGAAAACACTCTTCAAACTCACACACACTCAAATATGGGAGAGGATGCATGAGACTAGGGTTTGTGGACAAGGGAGACGGGTAAGGAGGCCACCCAAAGGGTATAAGGCCTTTAAATAGGGTGCAACACCCTAAAAATTAGGGTTTCTTAATCAGCCACTGACTCGTCGAGTTGGTCCAAAAATATACGCGACCTAAAAGTCTTCAACACGTCGAGTTGAGGCCATCAACTCGACAAGTTCAAAGGGAAATTTGCCTTTAAAGGAATAAATCTCATACCTGGAAGTCAGGATGTTACAACTCTCCCCCACTTGAACTAGACTTCGTCATCAAAGCCTGCTGCGAGGAACAAAGTCGGATAATGCTCTCAATCTCAGCCTCTGGCTCCTAGGTCCACTCGGATCCCCTCCGATGCTACTACTGTACCTTTACCAAAGGTACCTCCTTGCTACGCAGAACCTTTACATTCCTTTCTAGAATAGCTATCGGCCTCTCAACATAGTTCAGGTGCTCATCAACCTGAATATCATCCAACAATACCACAACATCCTCGTCCAGAACACGCTTCCACAACTGTGAAACGTGGAAAGTGCTATGAATCTGTCACAACTAGGAATTTGAAGACTTGTAAACATTGAACAAAGATAACAAATGTAAACCAACAATGGGAAAACATGTGAGATGCTTATTCATTAACAACAAAATCTCAACCAAACACATCATATATGCACTACAAATAGCCAACAAACTATTGGGAACCAAGAAATCCTTGTTTAAGTCTATTTTGGACGAGGATTTCCTTATTGGGCCCAATGGACCAATAAGCTTCCAATTGGGCTATCTTGGGCTTAGAACTCTTGAATGGGCTCTAATTGGACCCACTTTCATTTATTTTAACATTTTGGGCCATATTGGGCCTAGAATGAAATAAAATACCTTAATGGACCTCATTGGGCCATAACTAACCAAATTAGCCCTAATGGGCCATAAAAATCATTTGTTGATTTATTTTGGGCCAATAGTTATCTAAATTATCTATGATTTGGACTTAGGCATTTAAGGGCCCAATTCTTTCTTTTTTCTCTCTAAATCTCGACCCAAGCCCAAATGAAAGGAGGAGTTGACTTCTCATGGCCACCTCATTTTTACATAATGGTCTTCCATGCAAGTTATCCTATATCTCCATGCACACATCACCTCAAGACCTCTCTCTTCTCCTCTCTCTTTCTCTCGTCCGAAACAACACCAACACACACACTTCACTCAAAATCTCTCAAAGAAACTCTCTCCATTCCTCTCCAAAATTTTCGAGACCTAGGGAGCTTTCAAGGAAATTATCCTACAAATTCTTCATCTAAGGTAAGATCATGCTTGGACCTATGATCTAGATTCTTTGTTTTATCATAAATATTTTCCTAACCCATTCAAAATCATGATTACTCTCTTAGAAACCCTCTAAGTTCGAAATCAACAAAGGAGGGCTTGCTAGGGCCGAAAGTAACATCAAACTTCTCCCAACATTCTTCAAAACCGAAATCACAACTCAAGGTGAGTTTCATACCCCCTTCTTTTCGGTTTTTATGAGTTTTATGGGGGAGAATACAAGAAAATGTGTAGATATATGTGTAAATGTATGCTATGTGTGGTTTGATACATGTATGTGTGTGATATCATGTGTTTTGTGATGAATATGTTATCAAAAAGTGTGTAAAAACCGAGATCTAAGACATGAGAAAGGAAATAAACATAACTTAAGCTATTTTACACTAATCAAGTCAAGAAAAAAAATAGTTTATAAGGTTAGGATAAACATACTTGAATATAAAACCCATTTTTGGGCTTAAATTGTAAAAAATACAAACTTGGGGTAAAAATCAACAAGTCACGGTTTCTTGAAGGTTAAAAGGGGTCAAAAGAGTTTCCTTAAATATTTTCTTTATTTTTAGAAATTTTTAAGGACTTAAAATGTAAATTTTTAACCTAATGGGCTAATTTTGGGCTTTTCGGCCCAATAAGCCCCAAAATGCGAAATTTTACAAGTTGAGGGGTTGGAAATGAAATTTTCTGTAAAACAGGGAGTAATTAGCATAATAAAATGTTTATAAGGTTCAAAAATGCTTTTCATTATCAAAAAGGACTAAAAATGCAAACTTTTTAGATTTTGTGCCAAAATTATAAAAGTTGTGAAAAATGGGTCCTTAACCGAGAACCACTATTCTAGAGGGGCTGAAGTTGTCAACTAAATAAACTTTGGGGTAAAATCATGTTTTCATCAAATAAATCATACAAAAGTGTCAAGAAAAGTGTTTTAAGGACTAAAAATAAAATTCTTTTACATAAAAGGAGCAAAAGCGTTATTTTTATAAAAGGAAGAGTACTGAAAAGGGTCAACTCTACTCACAAACAATCAAATTAAGATACAAGATCCGCGAATTACCGACGAAATGGAAAACAAATACACTCTCTATAACACATATCGTTACCAAACGAATTGATTCGGTCTCGAATCAATAACAACACAAAATCGTTAAACCAAAGTAATTCGTTAATCACGTGATAACTACAATGAGTCAACATACAAACTTTGGACTTGAAAGTTTCAAATCTTGCTTGTTGGGCCTTGCTAGCCCATCAACATGATCTTTGGGCCCAAAGGGATTATGCTTACGTGATATTGGGCCTTCTATGACCCAATTCCACGTAAAAGGACTTTCAATAGCTCTAATGTGTTATTGGGCCCTAATGGCCCATTAGTACTGCTAGTGAGGTCGAGAAGTCAAATGCAAGTCGGGCCAAGTGTCTTTCGCATTCCCGATAGCCTTGAATAACTCCTGGTAATAAAGGGGGCTTCGTACCCTCCTTTCTCCTCGGTTGTTGGGCTTATGAGAAAACAAAGTAAACAGATTCAGGACGATAAACAATAGTAATCAGGGTGGGTGGATTAAGTGAGTAGTAACGGCCGGCGCCTTTTAGGATCGTTCGTAATTTGTAGTTATAAACTAGTCATTTTCCTAATGTGTGATTATAACAACTCACAACCCTAATTAATCCAACGCCACCCCGGTAATCAAAAACATTTGACGTATCGATATAACAATAAACAAGTCATGTATTTTACATATTGGGAAAACATCGGGTTTGCTTGGGAAGTTCAACATTTTCATTTGTGTGACGTATACAAAGTTCAACAACTATACATGTTTTAAAAATCAACAAGCATATTTACGGATCTTCACACTTTTTTTTTAAACAAATACTCTTTTCAGAAAATATCGGATTTTCTGGGTTTACAAACTACACCAAATCATTTTACTACAACATTACTTATGAACTCACCAACATTTCATATGTTGTCGTTTTTCAAAATAACTTGTCTTCTCAGGTAACAGGTAAGCCGAAGAATAAGTACCAAGTTATGTCATGGTGTTTTGCTTAGATTATCTATCGACCGATTTATGTTATGAAATTGTAATGACTAAAACAATGTAATGGATGTAAGCAATATCAGTTGTGTTATGTCAATGCATGGTGATGAATGATGTTATGATTCATGTATAATCATTGTGATGGTATTCAATTTAAGTCACAAGAGCCGTCAGACATTTCCGCCGTCTGGTTCGGGGGTGTGACAAAATCTAACTGAGCTCCTCTAGAAGATCCAATCTATAAGCAACCTTGCCAACCCTGGCAATAACCCGGAATGGTCCAATAAATTTGGGACCGAACTTGCCCCTCTTCCTGAAGTGAATCACACCTTTCCAAGTTGAGACCTTCAGCAATATCATGTCACCAACCTAAAACTCCAACTTAGATCGGCGTCGGTCGGCATAGCTCTTCGGCAGACTCTGTGCAGTCTGCAATCTCTGTCTGATCTGCTAGATCATCTCTATATTCTGCAGAACCACCTAGGTCTGAACCATGACCCTGTGACCAACCTTCCCCCAAAAGACTGAGGTACGACATCTCCGCTCATACAAAAGCTCAACAAGCGGGGCACCAATACCAGAGTGGAAACTACTATGTAGGAGAACTCTTTAAGAGGTAGGTAGGAGTCCTAGCTCCCACCAAAATCAATGACGTAGGCTTGCAACATATCCTCGAGAGTCTGAAAGGTCTGCTCACTTTGGCCGTCGATCTGCGGATGATAAGTTGTGCTAAAATGAAGCATTGTGCCCAGTTCCTCATGAAAATTCTGCTAGAAATGGGAGGTGAATCGAACATCATGGTCTGAAACAATAAAGACCGGAACCCCATGGCAAGCAACGATCTTGCGAATATACACATCGGCCAACTTCTCGACCGACGAGCTCTCTCGAATTACCAGAAAATGGGCATTCTTGGTCAATCGATCCACGTTGACCCAAATAGCATTGAAACCCTTTGCCATCTTCAACAATTTGGTGATGAAGTCCATCGAAATCTGCTCCCATTTCTACAATCATGCGGCCTTTGATGCTCGACCTTGACCTTCCTACAATTCAAGTACTTATCAACGTACCATACATTTTCCCTCTTCATGCACGACCACTAATAACTCAGTCTCAGATCTTGATACATCTTGATGGCCCCCAGATGGATAGAGAAGTGAGACTTATGAGCCTCCTCCAACACAATCTGTCTGACCCCACCAGACATAGGAAACCCGAATGTAACGAGTCATAAAAACCATGACTGTCCGTCACAAATCTGGTGATCTCACCCATGATCCTCTTAATATTCTAATTCTCCTCTCGAACACCCTCAGTCTGAGCCTCCCTGTAACGCCCGTAGATCAAGGCTAGTTAATTTAGAGACGATAAGCGTCAAAAAATGACTTTTTGATAGAATATTATTTAGAACAAATAATCTTAACTAAGTTGTAGTATATGTTACAAGGATTCCGTACATATAAAGAACGCCGAAATCCGAGTTATAACGAAGAAGTTATGACCTGTCGAAATTTCGCGACAGAACTGGCACGACACAGCGCGACGTAAAAAGTGAATTTACGTTAGAGCGATATTTAACCTTAGCAATCTAAATGAAAGTCGTAGAATACGTTAAACCGTGAGCGTGCATAAAAAGAACACCCAAATCTGACTTCGTATGAGGAAGTTATGATTTTTCGAAGTTTCGACTTAGCAGTATGCAGCCCAAATACTCGATTTGAGACCGAGCGGTTTTTAGCCGAAACAATCTAAATGAGAATCGAAGATCTCATTAGTTTTAGTAAAACGATAAAAAGATAGGCGAAAACGGACGTCAGATGAAGAAGTTATGATTTTATAACGGAGTTTTCTTGTCCCGGCCTACTAAAAATAAATAATAAAAATAAATTCAAAATTAGCCGACGGAGTCTAAATGAAAGTTGTAGAGCGTAGTCTCACCTACACGGGGATATAAAGAACGTCGAAAACGGAGTTCGTATGAGGAAGATATGAATTTTTGAAGTTTATTAAATATTTTTGATATTTAATTTAAATATAAATTTCGATATTATCCAGAGGGGGGAGTCAGCGACCGTATCTTCATTACGCCCAGCGTAATTTAGAATTACGCCCATCGTAATTCGGGTTTCCAGCCCCCTATAAAAGGGTGTCGAGGGCAGCCGAGTTCTTTGCTGATTTCTTCCCTTTCTCTTGCGTTTTTGCATCGTTTTTCGTGCAAGAATTATCCCGAAGCCCCGGTATCATTCCCGAGCCCCGAAGCAAGTCCTGAGGCCCCGAAGATCCCGAGAAGTGCAATTCCCGAGCCGAAGCTCTGCCCGCGAGGAGTCCGGTTTTTGTGAAGATCTTCCAGATCTGCCGAAGAATACTACTTCTACAAACCGTAATGCTGTTCGATCATCTTCTAATCAAATGAGTGTATAGTCACTTTCATCTTACACATAGATATGAAGTATTTTATAAAATACGTACTATGTGTATATATTGTGTTGTTTATATGTGTCAGTGTGTGGTTACTTTCTTCTAACACATAAATATAAAGTATTAGTTATGAAATACGTGCTATGTGTTATATATTATTTGTCTATTTGAAATAGGCATGGAATTGATGTTTTTTACAAGTATTAAATGATTTAAACTGTGTAAGTATTTATATCTACGAAAATGTTGGGTAGAACATGGGTAGATGGGATAGTTGGTGACTATGGAGTTAGCGCCTATTGTATAAACCTTGGTGACTATGGAGTTAGTGCCTATTGTTAGATAAACCTTGGTGACTATGGAGTTAGCGCTTATTGAGTAAACCTTGGTGACGATGTGACTTTGTGCCTGTTAAGTGAACCTTGGCGACTATAGATTTAGCGCCGCTTGAGTAAACCCCGATGACTATGGAGTTAGCGTCTGATAAACTATGGATTTAGTACTTGATAAATAAACTTTGGCAGCAATGGATTTCGTGCCAATTCCTTAGGAATAAATGAATGAAGGATAGTTGGTTCTTAGGGTAAAACCTTAAGAGGATAATGGGGATGGGTAATTGGGTTGATTGTTTGATAATTGAATATAATAATTGTATTATTGTGGGTTGAAAACCCTATATGCTCACCAGGCTCCTAAGCCTGACCCACTCAGTTTTCTTTGCATTACAGGTAATGACACAAGAGTATAAGTTGGTGGACTTGACGAGAGGTTTTGGATTATAGATCAGTAGTTATAAATAACTGTTGTAAGGTCTATTTTATATTGTTTATGCTTTTGGTCTGTATCGGAACATGACATCCCGAGGTTTTATTATTTAATGAAAATACATTCTCTTTGAGAAATGTTTTGATAAATGGTTATCATATTTTATTTTGGGAACAAATTCCGCAACCGTTTTCTTTAAACGATCACTCTGATTTATAAAACAAAGCATAAACAAATCGGTCTTTTCTGGCCGTGAAATTTGGGGATGTTACAGTTGGTATCAGAGCATTAGTTTAAGCGAACTAGGAATTTGTAGGAAATTTCTAGACTTAAACTTAGAATGCTAAGCGATGATTGTGAGATGAGTGTCTACCATATTTTAACACACAAGCACTAGTATATTTTAGGAAAATTGCCTAAAATGTTATTATGTGCTAATTGTTATATGTTTGCCATATATGATATTATTTGTTCGGATCTATGGTCTGTTGCCGACCGGATCTGGAAACCTTATGTGTTTAGGATTCTAAGCGTGCGTCTACGATATTAGAACCAACATGTAAACGTTTCGGAGTGATAAGGATGATTTGAATATCTATCGTGAACAAGGATCTAATTTCACCTTATTCGGTGTATAGATCAAAAATGACAAGAACCAGGAGTGGAGCTGGAAACGTGAACGAAAATAGGAATCAAGCACCTGTGGTTGAGCGAGTGGCTGTTGTAGCAGCAACACCTGAACCAATCACAATGGCTGGAGTGCGAACCATGATTCAAGCCATGATAGCTGAACAAAAGGAGGAAATGTGACAATTATTGCTAAACAACAGGAGTGAACCCTCAATACCAGTTGAACAACCTGAGCTGAATGAGGGGCAGTCAGAAGAAGGGAACTATAGTGGGACCATTAGTCAAGCCAACCCACCAATAGTTCGCCGAAACAATCACGATGGAGGCAATGATGGACGTGGATGCAAGTATAAGGATTTCATGGCATCCAAACCACCATGTCTTTCTGGGAGCCTGATTTGCATAAAAGTACCCACTAATTTTAATATTTATAAGCTAACAAACTTAGACTAACTATACACTTATAGGCAGTGCACCTAGTCAGATTACAGTATAGCTTAGGTAAGTCGGGTGTCGATCACAGGGAACGGTGGTGAATTAATTTAAAATATTTGATTATAGGTCACATGAAAGAATAAAGAAATCCTCTTTAATAAATGAAAATCTTTTTGCCACATGTCACACTTACATTGATTTTGCCACATGTCATTTTGTGGTTAATTTCAATTAAATTTTCTTCACATGGCATTTTATGGGTTTTTTTTTTCATTTTATTAAATCCACATAATATTAAATGTAATAATTGTAATAATTGACTTTCCTTCTAATTCCAACATTTTTAAATTAAAGCTTCATTAGTTTCCTTTGTTTATTTATCTTTTTTTTTTTTTAATTTACAAGAAAAAAACACTTTAATTTTAATAATTCAATATTTTTCTAACTTTTTATTATAAATTTAAATTTTTTCAAATGTTTAGAATTTTTGTATTTAATTTTTTTAAATGAACCCATGTAATACATGGGTCTTACACCTAGTAGTTTAATAAATCTCAAACTAACAATTAATTAACAACTTTCGATAAACTAACAGGAAAACAAATCTCTTCAGGTACTTTGATTTAGATAAATTACACTTTAAAAACATAGACAATTGCATACATAAATTCATTTATTTATGTTCACCGATTCCTAAAATGATTAGATTCGCGTTCACTACAACTAATCCTTTAGCAAACAAGTCAATTCAAACAGTGATCAGTTGATTAAACTAACATGCTTCCTAGTGTTCAGTTCGTATCAAGCAAGACTTGTAAATATAGTTAGTCAAATTACTAATTCCATTTAACCTCTTGTTGATGGTCATCAAACAAGGCTCACACATTAACTTACTTATTCCCAAGTTAATCCTAGTTTCACATTCGTTATTCCTAGACTTATAATCTCGATGGTCATCAAAATCATAAGAAACAAACAATCAAGCAGATGTTCATACAACTCAATCTACTTAATAATTAACAGCAAATAATTATCATTAATACGTAAGGATCTTCTAAAAAGCTTGGCAAGATAAATTAAACATAAACAAATAATTCAATATAGCAATTAGTCTAATAATCAAAGCTTCATTCAATCATAAACGCAAAGTAAAAGGTTTTCACACCCAAATCAGAAACTAAATACATAATAGTAACACAGTGGAATGCTAAACATGGTCACGTTAACAACCCACAAGATTACCGACATGTATCCGCTCTCCAATCCTTCCGATCTCCGCTCCCGTTAGCTTAACGGCCTTCCGGCCACCTCCTAGACCCTCAAAACGGCAACTATGAAGTTTTCTTGTTGCACAAGTCGAAGTAGAATATCATAGATTATGAAATTGGTGGCATGATATGGGGTATTTATAGTTGATGGAGATGGAATTATATGGAATATTAGAGTTGGATTGGAATAAGGAAACTAATGTGGCTTAGGGATTAAGCAAATAAAGATAAGGAAAGTGGTGCTTGGGGAATAAGTAACTTGGAGGGAATTTCCGTCCAGCTTTTATGCTTCATCTTCAAGGCCGGTTTTGGATAAGATAAGTGTCGAATTAGCCAAAAGTCCCTCTCACATAAGTCGTAGGAAATTTCGTCTAGTTTTCAGAACATTTTGAATCTCGTCAATTGGATTTGTGAGTAATCAGATATACCCGAAACACTGAAGAGGGGTCAATCTGCCAGCAATATCCTTTTTGCATCTTTTCAGCTCCATTCTCTTCCTTTTGCATTCCAACTCCCATTTTTACTGTAATTAAATATTTCAAAGCATATTAAGTATATTTTAGTTCTAAATAATAATAATAAAGGCTAAAATATTAAGATATGTTATACATAAATATATATAAAAATACACATATCAAAATACCCCACACTTAGCCTTTGCTTGCCCCCAAGCAAACTGACTTTTATTATTTCACCAATATCGCATAGAATAATCCATTTCAAACTCATCCATTATCCCAATACCTCAATTCATGTATTTGTGTCTATAATTCCTAAGAACTTCCCACTCCTAAATACTTACAATCTTTTTGAACCTTCACCCCTTAGCTTATACGACATTCATTTTTGCAACCCTCCGAATCAATCCTCAGATATCTTTCTTAACCTCAAGGTATTTTTGGTTAAACTACCAAGCATACATAAATTCTAGAAATTACAACTTTGATACCAGAATGCAGCTCTTTGAATTCGTCGCTTCTTCGAATATTTGATATTTGCTTTCATTGAATTCACCACCTATTGTTTGATTTTTGGTATCTTTAACTTTTTGGATTTGTTCAGAATTTTGATCTTTTGATCTTCATACTTTTATAGCTCCAAAATTTAAACAACTTTTTTTATAATTTCTCAATCTTTTTTCTATATCTCACTTTCTTCGCTCATACCCTACATGCTTAAGCAAGGAGCTTAACTTCAACCCTTATTGGTTAAGATATTAGTCTAAGTGCAATGACTACATAAGCTCTCCTGGATAAATTTCTGGTTTAGGCTGCAAAACATATTATGTCATATAAACTACTAGATTACCTTTCATATCTCATGACTTTTCACTAGGAAATGGGAAGCCACAAATACACTATAACATGTGTTGGCTCAGGTAAACATTTGGGTTCTCATTGGATCATCACATACAATATTAGCAAAATTTTAAATTATCACTAGATTTTCTTAAATTAAACTATTATTTCAAGTTTATAATTTTTTTAAAATTTTCCTAATCTAGTAATCTTTAATTTTCTTTTCCGACCCCTACCCCACACTTATTTAATACAATGCCCTCATTGTATGCATAAAACTAATTAAGCTCATAAAAATAATAAAAACGAAGAAAAAGGAACATACTCCCCTGGGGTAGTAGTGACGAGATCGAATGGGGCAGCTAAAAGCTGCTCTGAAAATTGTTGGAAGACTGGAAACTGGAACTGCTGCTTCTGAATATGCCGGAAAATACAAAATAACATTAACTTCTGAAATGTGGTGCAAACGATTGCAAGCTAAAGCAATATATAGTGACCATGACGTGGGAAAGTGTCAACCACGCCGTGTCGTCGAGTGAGGAAAACTCCATATCGCGAATAATAGCATGGCCACGACGTAGTAAGCGGTGGTCACGTCGTGGTATGTAGAATAGTAGCCTCCTCTCGTGATGAATAACTCCCCCACGACATAGGAAAGTGTCAACCATGTCATGGCAGCCGGGATGATATTTCTACATTGCGTCAAAATAAAACTCCATGGTGTGGGAACAGCTCATCCATGCCATCTGAATCAATGTATAGTTAGAAACTCCACTCTTCGAAATAAAAATCTCTCTAAATATCGACGCGTACCCCACACTTATTGAAAGTCATGGCTCTCAAGTGTCAACTTCAAACTTTCACATGGTTTTTTCTCTCGTGACAAATCAACATTCGACCATAATTATTGAAATTTCTGAAAGTAAAACAACTAAAAAAACAAAATAACTAAAAAGGATATCACAATCACTCGTCTTCGTCTAAATCAAGCTACAATTGTTGATTAAATCCCATGCATGCAAGAGTTGGTTTGTGAAAACAAAAACTTTCGGGACCTGTCAGACTATTTTCTTTGTTTTCTTTGCACCATTAACTAAAAAGTAGAACAAGAGTCAACCCAACTAGTCAAGAGTAGCAAGAGTTCGGTCTTCCACTTAACCACCTCGATACGCCTTGCTATACTACGCCACGTGGATTGAGTTGGACAAATCACCGAAAGTAGTAGACTAAACAAGTCAAGAATTCCCTAAGCGCTTGCAATCTCGAAACCCATGCAAAAAGTAAAACCAAACAATGTGTATGATCATGATTTCCTGCACATAGCAACAAAAACCTTCCCGAAAAGTGAAATGATATCAACGAAAATAAAAATTAAAAAAAATAAAATAAAAAACTAACTAAAAACAAATAACGAATAATCAAATAAACTAAATTAACTGAAAGTCGTTCCCCGGCGACGGCGCCAAAAACTTGATGTGCATAAAAGTACCCACTAATTTTAATATTTATGACCTAACAAACTTAGACTAACTATGCACTTATAGGCAGTGTACCTAGTCAGATTACAGTATAGCTTAGGTAAGTCGGGTGTCGATCACAGGGAACGGTGGTGAATTAATTTAAAATATTTGATTATAGGTCACATGAAAGAATAAAGAAATAGTTTAATAAATCTCAAACTAACAGTTAGTTAACAACTTTCGATAAACTAACAGGAAAACAAATCTCTTCAGGTACTTTGATTTAGATAAATTACACTTTAAAAACATAGACAATTACATACATAAATTCATTTATTTATGTTCACCGATTCCTAAAATGATTAGATTCGCGTTCAATACAACTAATCCTTTAGCAAACAAGTCAATTCAAACAGTGATCAGTTGATTAAACTAACATGCTTCCTAGTGTTCAGTTCGTATCAAGCAAGACTTGTAAATATAGTTAGTCAAATTACTAATTCAATTTAACCTCTTGTTGATGGTCATCAAACAAGGCTCACACATTAACTTACTTATTCCCAAGTTAATCCTAGTTTCACATTCGTTATTCCTAGACTTATAATCTCGATGGTCATCAAAATCATAAGAAACAAGCAATCAAGCAGATGTTCATACAACTCAATTTACTTAATAATTAACAGCAAATAATTATCATTAATACGTAAGGATCTTCTAACAAGCTTGGCAAGATAAATTAAACATAAACAAATAATTCAATATAGCAATTAGTCTAATAATCAAAGCTTCATTCAATCATAAACGCAAAGTAAAAGGTTTTCACACCCAAATCAGAAACTAAATACATAATAGTAACACAGTGGAATGCTAAACATGGTCACGTTAACAACCCACAAGATTAACGACATGTATCCGCTCTCCAATCATTCCGATCTCCGCTCCCGTTAGCTTAACGGCCTTCCGGCCGCCTCCTAGACCCTCAAAACGACAACTATGAAGTTTTCTTGTTGCACAAGTCGAAGTGGAATATCATAGATTATGAAATTGGTGGAACGATATGGGGTATTTATAGTTGATGGAGACGAAATTATATGGAATATTAGAGTTGGATTGGAATAAGGAAACTAATGTGGCTTAGGGATTAAGCAAATAAAGATAAGGAAAGTGGTGCTTGGGGAATAAGTAACTTGGAGGGAATTTCCGTCCAGCTTTTATGCTTCATCTTCAAGGCCGGTTTTGGATAATATAAGTGTCGAATTAGCCAAAAGTCCCTCTCACGTAAGTCGTAGGAAATTTCGTCTAGTTTGCAGAACATTTTGAATCTCGTCAATTGGATTTGTGAGTCATCAGATATACCCGAAACACTGAAGAGGGGTCAATCTGCCAGCAATATCCTTTTTGCATCTTTTCAGCTCCATTCTCTTCCTTTTGCATTTCAACTCCCATTTTTACTGTAATTAAATATTTCAAAGCATATTAAGTATATTTTAGTTCTAAATAATAATAATAAAGGCTAAAATATTAAGATATGTTATACATAAATATATATAAAAATACACATATCAAAATACCCCACACTTAGCCTTTGTTTGCCCCCAAGCAAACGGACTTTTATTATTTCACCAATATCGCATAGAATAATCCATTTCAAACTTATCCATTATCCCAATACCTCAATGCATGTATTTGTGTCTATAATTCCTAAGAACTTCCCATTCCTAAATACTTACAATCTTTATGAACCTTCACCCCTTAGCTTATACGACATTCATTTTTGCAACCCTCCGAATCAATCCTCAGATATCTTTCTTAACCTCAAGGTATTTTTGGTTAAACTACCAAGCATACATAAATTCTAGAAATTACAACTTTGATACCAGAATGGAGCTCTTTGAATTCGTCGCTTCTTCGAATATTTGATATTTGCTTTCATTGAATTCACCACCTATTGTTTGATTTTTGGTATCTTCAACTTTTTGGATTTCTTCAGAATTTTGATCTTTTGATCTTCATACTTTTATAGCTCCAAAATTCAAACAACTTTTTATGTAATTTCTCTCTTTTTTTTTTTTTTTTTTTCTATATCTCACTTTTTTCGCTCATACCCTACATGCTTAAGCAAGGAGGTTAACTTCAACCCTTATTGGTTAAGGTATTAGTCTAAGTGCAATGACTACATAAGCTCTCCTGGATAGATTTCTAGTTTAGGCTGCAAAACATATTATGTCATATAAACTACTAGATTACCTTTCATATCTCATGACTTTTCACTAGGAAATGGGAAGCCACAAATACACTATAACATGTGTTGGCTCAGGTAAACATTTGGGTTCTCATTGGATCATCACATACAATATTAGCAAAATTTTAAATTATCACTAGATTTTCTTAAATTAAACTATTATTTCAAGTTTATAATTTTTTTAAAATTTTCCTAATCTAGTAATTTTTAATTTTCTTTTCCGACCCCTACCCCACACTTATTTAATACAATGCCCTCATTGTATGCATAAAACTAATTAAGCTCATAAAAATAATAAAAACGAAGAAAAAGGAACAGACTCCCCTGGGGTAGTAGTGACGAGATCAAATGGGGCTGCTAAAAGCTGCTCTGAAAATTGCTGGAAGACTGGAAACTGGAACTACTGCTTCTGAATGTGCCGGAAAATACAAAGAACATTGACTTCTGAAATGTGGTGCAAACGATTGCAAGCTAAAGCAATATATAGTGACCATGACGTGGGAAAGTGTCAACCACGCCGTGTCGTCGAGTGAGGAAAACTCCATATCGCGAATAATAGCATGGCCACGACGTAGTAAGCGGTGGTCACGTCGTGGTATGTAGAATAGTAGCCTCCTCTCGTGATGAATAACTCCCCCACGACATAGGAAAGTGTCAACCATGTCATGGCAGCCGGGATGATATTTCTACATTGCATCAAAATAAAACTCCATGGTGTGGGAACAGCTCATCCATGCCATCTGAATCAATGTATAGTTAGAAACTCCACTCTTCGAAATAATAATCTCTCCAAATATCGATGCGCACCCCACACTTATTGAAAGTCATGGCTCTCAAGTGTCAACTTCAAACCCTCACATGGTTTTTTCTCTCGTGACAAATCAACATTCGATCTTAATTATTGAAATTTATGAAAGTAAAACAACTAAAAAAACAAAATAACTAAAAAGGATATCACAATCACTCGTCTTCGTCGAAATCAAGCTACAATTGTTGATTAAATCCCTTGCATGCAAGAGTTGGTTTGTGAAAACAAAAACTTTCGGGACCTGTCAGACTATTTCCTTTGTTTTCTTTTCACCATTAACTAAAAAGTAGAACAAGAGTCGACCCAACTAGTCAAGAGTAGCAAGAGTTCGGTCTTCCACTTAACCACCTCGATACGCCTTGCTATACTACGCCTCGTGGATTGAGTTGGACAAATCACCCAAAGTAGTAGACTAAACAAGTCAAGAATTCCCTAATCGCTTGCAATCTCGAAACCCATGCAAAAAGTAAAACCAAACAATGTGTATGATCACGATTTCCTGCACATAGCAACAAAAACCTTCCCGAAAAGTGAAATGATATCAACGAAAATAAAACTAAAAAAAAAATAAAATAAAAAACTAACTAAAAACAAATAACGAATAATCAAATAAACTAAATTAACTGAAAGTCGTTCCCCGGCGACGGCGCCAAAAACTTGATGTGCATAAAAGTACCCACTAATTTTAATATTTATTACCTAACAAACTTAGACTAACTATCCACTTATAGGCAGTGTACCTAGTCAGATTACAGTATAGCTTAGGTAAGTCGGGTGTCGATCACAGGGAACGGTGGTGAATTAATTTAAAATATTTTATTATAGGTCACATGAAAGAATAAAGAAACAGTTTAATAAATCTCAAACTAACAGTTAATTAACAACTTTCGATAAACTAACAGGAAAACAAATCTCTTCAGGTACTTTGATTTAGATAAATTACACTTTAAAAACATAGACAATTGCATACATAAATTCATTTATTTATGTTCACCGATTCCTAAAATGATTAGATTCGCGTTCACTACAACTAATCCTTTAGCAAACAAGTCAATTCAAACAGTGATCAGTTGATTAAACTAACATGCTTCCTAGTGTTCAGTTCGTATCAAGCAAGACTTGTAAATATAGTTAGTCAAATTACTAATTCAATTTAACCTCTTGTTGATGGTCATCAAACAAGGCTCACACATTAACTTACTTATTCCCAAGTTAATCCTAGTTTCACATTCGTTATTCCTAGACTTATAATCTCGATGGTCATCAAAATCATAAGAAACAAGCAATCAAGCAGATGTTCATACAAGTCAATTTACTTAATAATTAACGGCAAATAATTATCATTAATACGTAAGGATCTTCTAACAAGCTTGGCAAGATAAATTAAACATAAACAAATAATTCAATATAGCAATTAGTCTAATAATCAAAGCTTCATTCAATCATAAACGCAAAGTAAAAGGTTTTTACACCCAAATCAGAAACTAAATACATAATAGTAACATAGTGGAACGCTAAACATGGTCACGTTAACAACCCACATGATTACCGACATGTATCCGCTCTCCAATCCTTCCGATCTCCGCTCCCGTTAGCTTAACGGCCTTCCGGCCGCCTGCTAGACCCTCAAAACGACAACTATGAAGTTTTCCTGTTGCACAAGCCGAAGTGGAATATCATAGATTATGAAATTGGTGGAACGATATGGGGTATTTATAGTTGATGGAGACGAAATTATATGGAATATTAGAGTTGGATTGGAATAAGGAAACTAATGTGGCTTAGGAATTAAGCAAATAAAGATAAGGAAAGTGGTGCTTGGGGAATAAGTAACTTGGAGGGAATTTCCGTCCAGCTTTTATGCTTCATCTTCAAGGCCGGTTTTGGATAATATAAGTGTCGAATTAGCCAAAAGTCCCTATCACGTAAGTCGTAGGAAATTTCGTCTAGTTTGCAGAACATTTTGAATCTCGTCAATTGGATTTGTGAGTCATCAGATATACCCGAAACACTGAAGAGGGGTCAATCTGCCAGCAATATCCTTTTTGCATCTTTTCAGCTCCATTCTCTTCCTTTTGCATTCCAACTCCCATTTTTACTGTAATTAAATATTTCAAAGCATATTAAGTATATTTTAGTTCTAAATAATAATAATAAAGGCTAAAATATTAAGATATGTTATACATAAATATATATAAAAATACACATATCAAAATACCCCACACTTAGCCTTTGTTTGCCCCCAAGCAAACTGACTTTTATTATTTCACCAATATCGCATAGAATAATCCATTTCAAACTCATCCATTATCCCAATACCTCAATGCATGTATTTGTGTCTATAATTCCTAAGAACTTCCCACTCCTAAATACTTACAATCTTTATGAACCTTCACCCCTTAGCTTATACGACATTCATTTTTGCAACCCTCCGAATCAATCCTCAGATATCTTTCTTAACCTCAAGGTATTTTTGGTTAAACTACCAAGCATACATAAATTCTAGAAATTACAACTTTGATACCAGAATGCAGCTCTTTGAATTCGTCGCTTCTTCGAATATTTGATATTTGCTTTCATTGAATTCACCACCTATTGTTTGATTTTTCGTATCTTTAACTTTTTGGATTTCTTCAGAATTTTGATCTTTTGATCTTCATACTTTTATAGCTCCAAAATTCAAACAACTTTTTTTTGTAATTTCTCTCTCTTTTTTCTATATCTCACTTTTTTCGCTCATACCCTACATGCTTAAGCAAGGAGCTTAACTTCAACCCTTATTGGTTAAGGTATTAGTCTAAGTGCAATGACTACAAAAGCTCTCTTGGATAGATTTCTGGTTTAGGCTGCAAAACATATTATGTCATATAAACTACTAGATTACCTTTCATATCTCATGACTTTTCACTAGGAAATGGGAAGCTACAAATACACTATAACATGTGTTGGCTCTGGTAAACATTTGGGTTCTCATTGGATCATCACATACAATATTAGCAAAATTTTAAATTATCACTAGATTTTCTTAAATTAAACTATTATTTCAAGTTTATAATTTTTTTAAATTTTCCTAATCTAGTAATTTTTAATTTTCTTTTCCGACCCCTACGCCACACTTATTTAATACAATGTCCTCATTGTATGCATAAAACTAATTAAGCTCATAAAAATAATAAAAACGAAGAAAAAGGAACAGACTCCCCTGGGGTAGTAGTGACGAGATCGAATGGGGCTGCTAAAAGCTGCTCTGAAAATTGCTGGAAGACTGGAAACTGGAACTCCTGCTTCTGAATGTGCCGGAAAATACAAAAGAACATTGACTTCTGAAATGTGGTGCAAACGATTGCAAGCTAAAGCAATATATAGTGACCATGACGTGGGAAAGTGTCAACCACGTCGTGTCGTCGAGTGAGGAAAAATCCATATCGCGAATAATAGCATGGCCACGACGTAGTAAGTGGTGGTCACGTCGTTGTATGTAGAATATCAGCCTCCTCTCGTGATGAAAAACTCCCCCACGACATAGGAAAGTGTCAACCATGTCATGGCAGCCGGGATGATACTTCTACATTGCGTCAAAATAAAACTCCATGGTGTGGGAACAGCTCATCCATGCCATCTGAATCAATGTATAGTTAGAAACGCCACTCTTCGAAATAATAATCTCTCCAAATATCGACGCGCACCCCACACTTATTGAAAGTCATGGCTCTCAAGTGTCAACATCAAACCTTCACATGGTTTTTTCTCTCGTGACAAATCAACATTCGATCTTAATTATTGAAATTTCTGAAAGTAAAACAACTAAAAAACAAAATAACTAAAAAGGTTATCACAATCATTCGTCTTCGTCGAAATCAAGCTACAATTGTTGATTAAATCCCTTGCATGCAAGAGTTGGTTTGTGAAAACAAAAAACTTTCGGGACCTGTCAGACTGTTTCCTTTGTTTTCTTTGCACCATTAACTAAAAAGTAGAACAAGAGTCGACCCAACAAGTCAAGAGTAGCAAGAGTTTGGTCTTCCACTTAACCACCTCGATACGCCTTGCTATACTACGCCTCGTGGATTGAGTTGAACAAATCACCCAAAGTAGTAGACTAAACAAGTCAAGAATTCCCTAATCGCTTGCAATTTCGAAACCCATGCAAAAAGTAAAACCAAACAATGTGTATGATCATGAATTCCTGCACATAGCAACAAAAACCTTCCCGACAAGTGAAATGATATCAACGAAAATAAAACTAAAAAAAATAAAATAAAAAACTAACTAAAAACAAAGAACGAATAATCAAATAAACTAAATTAACTGAAAGTCGTTCCCCGACAACGGCGCCAAAAACTTGATGTGCATAAAAGTACCCACTAATTTTAATATTTATGACCTAACAAAGTTAGACTAACTATGCACTTATAGACAGTGTACCTAGTCAGATTACAGTATAGCTTAGGTAAGTCGGGTGTCGATCACAGGGAACGGTGGTGAATTAATTTAAAATATTTTATTATAGGTCACATGAAAGAATAAAGAAACAGTTTAATAAATCTCAAACTAACAGTTAATTAACAACTTTCGATAAACTAACAGGAAAACAAATCTCTTCAGGTACTTTGATTTAGATAAATTACACTTTAAAAACATAGACAATTGCATACATAAATTCATTTATTTATGTTCACCGATTCCTAAAATGATTAGATTCGCGTTCACTACAACTAATCCTTTAGCAAACAAGTCAATTCAAACAGTGATCAGTTGATTAAACTAACATGCTTCCTAGTGTTCAGTTCGTATCAAGCAAGACTTGTAAATATAGTTAGTCAAATTACTAATTCAATTTAACCTCTTGTTGATGGTCATCAAACAAGGCTCACACATTAACTTACTTATTCCCAAGTTAATCCTAGTTTCACATTCGTTATTCCTAGACTTATAATCTCGATGGTCATCAAAATCATAAGAAACAAGCAATCAAGCAGATGTTCATACAAGTCAATTTACTTAATAATTAACGGCAAATAATTATCATTAATACGTAAGGATCTTCTAACAAGCTTGGCAAGATAAATTAAACATAAACAAATAATTCAATATAGCAATTAGTCTAATAATCAAAGCTTCATTCAATCATAAACGCAAAGTAAAAGGTTTTTACACCCAAATCAGAAACTAAATACATAATAGTAACATAGTGGAACGCTAAACATGGTCACGTTAACAACCCACATGATTACCGACATGTATCCGCTCTCCAATCATTCCGATCTCCGCTCCCGTTAGCTTAACGGCCTTCCGGCCGCCTGCTAGACCCTCAAAACGACAACTATGAAGTTTTCCTGTTGCACAAGCCGAAGTGGAATATCATAGATTATGAAATTGGTGGAACGATATGGGGTATTTATAGTTGATGGAGACGAAATTATATGGAATATTAGAGTTGGATTGGAATAAGGAAACTAATGTGGCTTAGGAATTAAGCAAATAAAGATAAGGAAAGTGGTGCTTGGGGAATAAGTAACTTGGAGGGAATTTCCGTCCAGCTTTTATGCTTCATCTTCAAGGCCGGTTTTGGATAATATAAGTGTCGAATTAGCCAAAAGTCCCTATCACGTAAGTCGTAGGAAATTTCGTCTAGTTTGCAGAACATTTTGAATCTCGTCAATTGGATTTGTGAGTCATCAGATATACCCGAAACACTGAAGAGGGGTCAATCTGCCAGCAATATCCTTTTTGCATCTTTTCAGCTCCATTCTCTTCCTTTTGCATTCCAACTCCCATTTTTACTGTAATTAAATATTTCAAAGCATATTAAGTATATTTTAGTTCTAAATAATAATAATAAAGGCTAAAATATTAAGATATGTTATACATAAATATATATAAAAATACACATATCAAAATACCCCACACTTAGCCTTTGTTTGCCCCCAAGCAAACTGACTTTTATTATTTCACCAATATCGCATAGAATAATCCATTTCAAACTCATCCATTATCCCAATACCTCAATGCATGTATTTGTGTCTATAATTCCTAAGAACTTCCCACTCCTAAATACTTACAATCTTTATGAACCTTCACCCCTTAGCTTATACGACATTCATTTTTGCAACCCTCCGAATCAATCCTCAGATATCTTTCTTAACCTCAAGGTATTTTTGGTTAAACTACCAAGCATACATAAATTCTAGAAATTACAACTTTGATACCAGAATGCAGCTCTTTGAATTCGTCGCTTCTTCGAATATTTGATATTTGCTTTCATTGAATTCACCACCTATTGTTTGATTTTTCGTATCTTTAACTTTTTGGATTTCTTCAGAATTTTGATCTTTTGATCTTCATACTTTTATAGCTCCAAAATTCAAACAACTTTTTTTTGTAATTTCTCTCTCTTTTTTCTATATCTCACTTTTTTCGCTCATACCCTACATGCTTAAGCAAGGAGCTTAACTTCAACCCTTATTGGTTAAGGTATTAGTCTAAGTGCAATGACTACAAAAGCTCTCTTGGATAGATTTCTGGTTTAGGCTGCAAAACATATTATGTCATATAAACTACTAGATTACCTTTCATATCTCATGACTTTTCACTAGGAAATGGGAAGCTACAAATACACTATAACATGTGTTGGCTCTGGTAAACATTTGGGTTCTCATTGGATCATCACATACAATATTAGCAAAATTTTAAATTATCACTAGATTTTCTTAAATTAAACTATTATTTCAAGTTTATAATTTTTTTAAATTTTCCTAATCTAGTAATTTTTAATTTTCTTTTCCGACCCCTACGCCACACTTATTTAATACAATGTCCTCATTGTATGCATAAAACTAATTAAGCTCATAAAAATAATAAAAACGAAGAAATAGGAACAGACTCCCCTGGGGTAGTAGTGACGAGATCGAATGGGGCTGCTAAAAGCTGCTCTGAAAATTGCTGGAAGACTGGAAACTGGAACTACTGCTTCTGAATGTGCCGGAAAATACAAAAGAACATTGACTTCTGAAATGTGGTGCAAACGATTGCAAGCTAAAGCAATATATAGTGACCATGACGTGGGAAAGTGTCAACCACGTCGTGTCGTCGAGTGAGGAAAAATCCATATCGCGAATAATAGCATGGCCACGACGTAGTAAGTGGTGGTCACGTCGTTGTATGTAGAATATCAGCCTCCTCTCGTGATGAAAAACTCCCCCACGACATAGGAAAGTGTCAACCATGTCATGGCAGCCGGGATGATACTTCTACATTGCGTCAAAATAAAACTCCATGGTGTGGGAACAGCTCATCCATGCCATCTGAATCAATGTATAGTTAGAAACGCCACTCTTCGAAATAATAATCTCTCCAAATATCGACGCGCACCCCACACTTATTGAAAGTCATGGCTCTCAAGTGTCAACATCAAACCTTCACATGGTTTTTTCTCTCGTGACAAATCAACATTCGATCTTAATTATTGAAATTTCTGAAAGTAAAACAACTAAAAAACAAAATAACTAAAAAGGTTATCACAATCATTCGTCTTCGTCGAAATCAAGCTACAATTGTTGATTAAATCCCTTGCATGCAAGAGTTGGTTTGTGAAAACAAAAAACTTTCGGGACCTGTCAGACTGTTTCCTTTGTTTTCTTTGCACCATTAACTAAAAAGTAGAACAAGAGTCGACCCAACAAGTCAAGAGTAGCAAGAGTTTGGTCTTCCACTTAACCACCTCGATACGCCTTGCTATACTACGCCTCGTGGATTGAGTTGAACAAATCACCCAAAGTAGTAGACTAAACAAGTCAAGAATTCCCTAATCGCTTGCAATTTCGAAACCCATGCAAAAAGTAAAACCAAACAATGTGTATGATCATGAATTCCTGCACATAGCAACAAAAACCTTCCCGACAAGTGAAATGATATCAACGAAAATAAAACTAAAAAAAATAAAATAAAAAACTAACTAAAAACAAAGAACGAATAATCAAATAAACTAAATTAACTGAAAGTCGTTCCCCGACAACGGCGCCAAAAACTTGATGTGCATAAAAGTACCCACTAATTTTAATATTTATGACCTAACAAAGTTAGACTAACTATGCACTTATAGACAGTGTACCTAGTCAGATTACAGTATAGCTTAGGTAAGTCGGGTGTCGATCACAGGGAACGGTGGTGAATTAATTTAAAATATTTTATTATAGGTCACATGAAAGAATAAAGAAACAGTTTAATAAATCTCAAACTAACAGTTAATTAACAACTTTCGATAAACTAACAGGAAAACAAATCTCTTCAGGTACTTTGATTTAGATAAATTACACTTTAAAAACATAGACAATTGCATACATAAATTCATTTATTTATGTTCACCGATTCCTAAAATGATTAGATTCGCGTTCACTACAACTAATCCTTTAGCAAACAAGTCAATTCAAACAGTGATCAGTTGATTAAACTAACATGCTTCCTAGTGTTCAGTTCGTATCAAGCAAGACTTGTAAATATAGTTAGTCAAATTACTAATTCAATTTAACCTCTTGTTGATGGTCATCAAACAAGGCTCACACATTAACTTACTTATTCCCAAGTTAATCCTAGTTTCACATTCGTTATTCCTAGACTTATAATCTCGATGGTCATCAAAATCATAAGAAACAAGCAATCAAGCAGATGTTCATACAAGTCAATTTACTTAATAATTAACGGCAAATAATTATCATTAATACGTAAGGATCTTCTAACAAGCTTGGAAAGGTAAATTAAACATAAAAAAATAATTCAATATAGCAATTAGTCTAATAATCAAAGCTTCATTCAATCATAAACGCAAAGTAAAAGGTTTTTACACCCAAATCAGAAACTAAATACATAATAGTAACACAGTGGAATGCTAAACATGGTCACGTTAACAACCCACAAGATTAACGACATGTATCCGCTCTCCAATCATTCCGATCTCCGCTCCCGTTAGCTTAACGGCCTTCCGGCCGCCTCCTAGACCCTCAAAACGACAACTATGAAGTTTTCTTGTTGCACAAGTCGAAGTGGAATATCATAGATTATGAAATTGGTGGAACGATATGGGGTATTTATAGTTGATGGAGACGAAATTATATGGAATATTAGAGTTGGATTGGAATAAGGAAACTAATGTGGCTTAGGGATTAAGCAAATAAAGATAAGGAAAGTGGTGCTTGGGGAATAAGTAACTTGGAGGGAATTTCCGTCCAGCTTTTATGCTTCATCTTCAAGGCCGGTTTTGGATAATATAAGTGTCGAATTAGCCAAAAGTCCCTCTCACGTAAGTCGTAGGAAATTTCGTCTAGTTTCTAGAACATTTTGGATCTCGTCAATTGGATTTGTGAGTCATCAGATATACCCGAAACACTGAAGAGGGGTCAATCTGCCAGCAATATCCTTTTTGCATCTTTTCAGCTCCATTCTCTTCCTTTTGCATTCCAAGTCCCATTTTTACTGTAATTAAATATTTCAAAGCATATTAAGTATATTTTAGTTCTAAATAATAATAATAAAGGATAAAATATTAAGATATGTTATACATAAATATATATAAAAATACACATATCAAAATACCCCACACTTAGCCTTTGCTTGCCCCCAAGCAAACTGACTTTTATTATTTCACCAATATCGCATATAATAATCCATTTCAAACTTATCCATTATCCCAATACCTCAATGCATGTATTTGTGTCTATAATTCCTAAGAACTTCCCATTCCTAAACACTTACAATCTTTATGAACCTTCACCCCTTAGCTTATACGACATTCATTTTTGCAACCCTCCGAATCAATCCTCATATATCTTTCTTAACCTCAAGGTATCTTTGGTTAAACTACCAAGCATACATAAATTCTAGAAATTACAACTTTGATACCAGAATGGAGCTCTTTGAATTCGTCGCTTCTTCGAATATTTGATATTTTCTTTCATTGAATTCACTACCTATTGTATGATTTTTGGTATCTTCAACCTTTTGGGTTTCTTTAGAATTTTGATCTTTTGATCTTCATACTTTTATAGCTCCAAAATTCAAAAAACTTTTTTAGTAATTTCTCTCTTTTTTTTTCTATATCTCACTTTTTTCGCTCATACCCTACATGCTTAAGTAAGGAGGTTAACTTCAACCTTTATTGGTTAAGGTATTAGTCTAAGTGCAATGACTACATAAGCTCTCCTGGATAGATTTCTGGTTTAGGCTGCAAAACATATTATGTCATATAAACTACTAGATTACCTTTCATATCTCATGACTTTTCACTAGGAAATGGGAAGCCACAAATACACTATAACATGTGTTGGCTCAGGTAAACATTTGGGTTCTCATTGGATCATCACATACAATATTAGCAAAATTTTAAATTATCACTAGATTTTCTTAAATTAAACTATTATTTCAAGTTTATAATTTTTTTAAAATTTTCCTAATCTAGTAATTTTTAATTTTCTTTTCCGACCCCTACCCCACACTTATTTAATACAATGCCCTCATTGTATGCATAAAACTAATTAAGCTCATAAAAATAATAAAAACGAAGAAAAAGGAACAGACTCCCCTGGGGTAGTAGTGACGAGATCGAATGGGGCTGCTAAAAGCTGCTCTGAAAATTGCTGGAAGACTGGAAACTGGAACTACTGCTTCTGAATGTGCCGGAAACTACAAAAGAACATTGACTTCTGAAATGTGGTGCAAACGATTGCAAGCTAAAGCAATATATAGTGACCATGACGTGGGAAAGTGTCAACCACGTCGTGTCGTCGAGTGAGGAAAAATCCATATCGCGAATAATAGCATGGCCACGACGTAGTAAGTGGTGGTCATGTCGTGGTATGTAGAATAGCAGCCTCCTCTCGTGATGAAAAACTCCCCCACGACATAGGAAAGTGTCAACCATGTCATGGCAGCCGGCATGATACTTCTACATTGCGTCAAAATAAAACTCCATGGTGTGGGAACAGCTCATCCATGCCATGGGAATCAATGTATAGTTATAAACGCCACTCTTTGAAATAATAATCTCTCCAAATATCGACGCGCACCCCACAGTTATTGAAAGTCATGGCTCTCAAGTGTCAACTTCAAACTCTCACATGGTTTTTTCTCTCGTGACAAATCAACATTCGACCTGAATTATTGAAATTTCTGAAAGTAAAACAACTAAAAAAACAAAATAACTAAAAAGGATATCACAATCACTCGTCTTCGTCGAAATCAAGCTACAATTGTTGATTAAATCCCTTGCATGCAAGAGTTGGTTTGTGAAAACAAAAAACTTTCGGGACCTGTCAGACTGTTTCCTTTGTTTTCTTTGCACCATTAACTAAAAAGTAGAACAAGAGTCGACCCAACTAGTCAAGAGTAGCAAGAGTTTGGTCTTCTACTTAACCACCTCGATACGCCTTGCTATACTACGCCTCGTGGATTGAGTTGAACAAATCACCCAAAGTAGTAGACTAAACAAGTCAAGAATTCCCTAATCGCTTGCAATTTCGAAACCCATGCAAAAAGTAAAACCAAACAATGTGTATGATCATGAATTCCTGCACATAGCAACAAAAACCTTCCCGACAAGTGAAATGATATCAACGAAAATAAAACTAAAAAAAATAAAATAAAAAACTAACTAAAAACAAATAACGAATAATCAAATAAACTAAATTAACTGAAAGTCGTTCCCCGGCGACGGCTCCAAAAACTTGATGTGCATAAAAGTACCCACTAATTTTAATATTTATGACCTAACAAAGTTAGACTAACTATGCACTTATAGGCAGTGTACCTAGTCAGATTACAGTATAGCTTAGGTAAGTCGGGTGTCGATCACAGGGAACGGTGGTGAATTAATTTAAAATATTTGATTATAGGTTACAGGTCACATGAAAGAATAAAGAAATAGTTTAATAAATCTCAAACTAACAATTAATTAACAACTTTCGATAAACTAACAGGAAAACAAATCTCTTCAGGTACTTTGATTTAGATAAATTACACTTTAAACTAACATGCTTCCTAGTGTTCAGTTCGTATCAAGCAAGACTTGTAAATATAGTTAGTCAAATTACTAATTCAATTTAACCTCTTGTTGATGGTCATCAAACAAGGCTCACACATTAACTTACTTATTCCCAAGTTAATCCTAGTTTCACATTCGTTATTCCTAGACTTATAATCTCGATGGTCATCAAAATCATAAGAAACAAGCAATCAAGCGGGTGTTCATACAACTCAATTTACTTAATAATTAACAGCAAATAATTATCATTAATACGTTAGGATCTTCTAACAAGCTTGGAAAGATAAATTAAACATAAACAAATAATTCAATATAGCAATTAGTCTAATAATCAAAGCTTCATTCAATCATAAACGCAAAGTAAAAGGTTTTTACACGCAAATCAGAAACTAAATACATAATAGTAACATAGTGGAACGCTAAACATGGTCACGTTAACAACCCACATGATTACCGACATGTATCCGCTCTCCAATCCTTCCGATCTCCGCTCCCGTTAGCTTAACGGCCTTCCGGCCGCCTCCTAGACCCTCAAAACGACAACTATGAAGTTTTCCTGTTGCACAAGCCGAAGTGGAATATCATAGATTATGAAATTGGTGGAACGATATGGGGTATTTATAGTTGATGGAGACGAAATTATATGGAATATTAGAGTTGGATTGGAATAAGGAAACTAATGTGGCTTAGGAATTAAGCAAATAAAGATAAGGAAAGTGGTGCTTGGGGAATAAGTAACTTGGAGGGAATTTCCGTCCAGCTTTTATGCTTCATCTTCAAGGCCGGTTTTGGATAATATAAGTGTCGAATTAGCCAAAAGTCCCTATCACGTAAGTCGTAGGAAATTTCGTCTAGTTTGCAGAACATTTTGAATCTCGTCAATTGGATTTGTGAGTCATCAGATATACCCGAAACACTGAAGAGGGGTCAATCTGCCAGCAATATCCTTTTTGCATCTTTTCAGCTCCATTCTCTTCCTTTTGCATTCCAACTCCCATTTTTACTGTAATTAAATATTTCAAAGCATATTAAGTATATTTTAGTTCTAAATAATAATAATAAAGGCTAAAATATTAAGATATGTTATACATAAATATATATAAAAATACACATATCAAAATACCCCACACTTAGCCTTTGTTTGCCCCCAAGCAAACTGACTTTTATTATTTCACCAATATCGCATAGAATAATCCATTTCAAACTCATCCATTATCCCAATACCTCAATGCATGTATTTGTGTCTATAATTCCTAAGAACTTCCCACTCCTAAATACTTACAATCTTTATGAACCTTCACCCCTTAGCTTATACGACATTCATTTTTGCAACCCTCCGAATCAATCCTCAGATATCTTTCTTAACCTCAAGGTATTTTTGGTTAAACTACCAAGCATACATAAATTCTAGAAATTACAACTTTGATACCAGAATGCAGCTCTTTGAATTCGTCGCTTCTTCGAATATTTGATATTTGCTTTCATTGAATTCACCACCTATTGTTTGATTTTTCGTATCTTTAACTTTTTGGATTTCTTCAGAATTTTGATCTTTTGATCTTCATACTTTTATAGCTCCAAAATTCAAACAACTTTTTTTTGTAATTTCTCTCTCTTTTTTCTATATCTCACTTTTTTCGCTCATACCCTACATGCTTAAGCAAGGAGCTTAACTTCAACCCTTATTGGTTAAGGTATTAGTCTAAGTGCAATGACTACAAAAGCTCTCTTGGATAGATTTCTGGTTTAGGCTGCAAAACATATTATGTCATATAAACTACTAGATTACCTTTCATATCTCATGACTTTTCACTAGGAAATGGGAAGCTACAAATACACTATAACATGTGTTGGCTCTGGTAAACATTTGGGTTCTCATTGGATCATCACATACAATATTAGCAAAATTTTAAATTATCACTAGATTTTCTTAAATTAAACTATTATTTCAAGTTTATAATTTTTTTAAATTTTCCTAATCTAGTAATTTTTAATTTTCTTTTCCGACCCCTACGCCACACTTATTTAATACAATGTCCTCATTGTATGCATAAAACTAATTAAGCTCATAAAAATAATAAAAACGAAGAAAAAGGAACAGACTCCCCTGGGGTAGTAGTGACGAGATCGAATGGGGCTGCTAAAAGCTGCTCTGAAAATTGCTGGAAGACTGGAAACTGGAACTCCTGCTTCTGAATGTGCCGGAAAATACAAAAGAACATTGACTTCTGAAATGTGGTGCAAACGATTGCAAGCTAAAGCAATATATAGTGACCATGACGTGGGAAAGTGTCAACCACGTCGTGTCGTCGAGTGAGGAAAAATCCATATCGCGAATAATAGCATGGCCACGACGTAGTAAGTGGTGGTCACGTCGTTGTATGTAGAATATCAGCCTCCTCTCGTGATGAAAAACTCCCCCACGACATAGGAAAGTGTCAACCATGTCATGGCAGCCGGGATGATACTTCTACATTGCGTCAAAATAAAACTCCATGGTGTGGGAACAGCTCATCCATGCCATCTGAATCAATGTATAGTTAGAAACGCCACTCTTCGAAATAATAATCTCTCCAAATATCGACGCGCACCCCACACTTATTGAAAGTCATGGCTCTCAAGTGTCAACATCAAACCTTCACATGGTTTTTTCTCTCGTGACAAATCAACATTCGATCTTAATTATTGAAATTTCTGAAAGTAAAACAACTAAAAAACAAAATAACTAAAAAGGTTATCACAATCATTCGTCTTCGTCGAAATCAAGCTACAATTGTTGATTAAATCCCTTGCATGCAAGAGTTGGTTTGTGAAAACAAAAAACTTTCGGGACCTGTCAGACTGTTTCCTTTGTTTTCTTTGCACCATTAACTAAAAAGTAGAACAAGAGTCGACCCAACAAGTCAAGAGTAGCAAGAGTTTGGTCTTCCACTTAACCACCTCGATACGCCTTGCTATACTACGCCTCGTGGATTGAGTTGAACAAATCACCCAAAGTAGTAGACTAAACAAGTCAAGAATTCCCTAATCGCTTGCAATTTCGAAACCCATGCAAAAAGTAAAACCAAACAATGTGTATGATCATGAATTCCTGCACATAGCAACAAAAACCTTCCCGACAAGTGAAATGATATCAACGAAAATAAAACTAAAAAAAATAAAATAAAAACTAACTAAAAACAAATAACGAATAATCAAATAAACTAAATTAACTGAAAGTCGTTCCCCGACAACGGCGCCAAAAACTTGATGTGCATAAAAGTACCCACTAATTTTAATATTTATGACCTAACAAAGTTAGACTAACTATGCACTTATAGACAGTGTACCTAGTCAGATTACAGTATAGCTTAGGTAAGTCGGGTGTCGATCACAGGGAACGGTGGTGAATTAATTTAAAATATTTTATTATAGGTCACATGAAAGAATAAAGAAACAGTTTAATAAATCTCAAACTAACAGTTAATTAACAACTTTCGATAAACTAACAGGAAAACAAATCTCTTCAGGTACTTTGATTTAGATAAATTACACTTTAAAAACATAGACAATTGCATACATAAATTCATTTATTTATGTTCACCGATTCCTAAAATGATTAGATTCGCGTTCACTACAACTAATCCTTTAGCAAACAAGTCAATTCAAACAGTGATCAGTTGATTAAACTAACATGCTTCCTAGTGTTCAGTTCGTATCAAGCAAGACTTGTAAATATAGTTAGTCAAATTACTAATTCAATTTAACCTCTTGTTGATGGTCATCAAACAAGGCTCACACATTAACTTACTTATTCCCAAGTTAATCCTAGTTTCACATTCGTTATTCCTAGACTTATAATCTCGATGGTCATCAAAATCATAAGAAACAAGCAATCAAGCAGATGTTCATACAAGTCAATTTACTTAATAATTAACGGAAAATAATTATCATTAATACGTAAGGATCTTCTAACAAGCTTGGAAAGGTAAATTAAACATAAACAAATAATTCAATATAGCAATTAGTCTAATAATCAAAGCTTCATTCAATCATAAACGCAAAGTAAAAGGTTTTTACACCCAAATCAGAAACTAAATACATAATAGTAACATAGTGGAACGCTAAACATGGTCACGTTAACAACCCACATGATTACCGACATGTATCCGCTCTCCAATCCTTCCGATCTCCGATCCCGTTAGCTTAACGGACTTCCGGCCGCCTCCTAGACCCTCAAAACGGCAACTATGAAGTTTTCTTGTTGCACAAGTCGAAGTGGAATATCATAGATTATGAAATTGGTGGCATGATATGGGGTATTTATAGTTGATGGATATGGAATTGTATGGAATATTAGAGTTGGATTGGAATAAGGAAACTAATGTGGCTTAGGGATTAAGCAAATAAAGATAAGGAAAGTGGTGCTTGGGGAATAAGTAACTTGGAGGGAATTTCCGTCCAGCTTTTATGCTTCATCTTCAAGGCCGGTTTTGGATAAGATAAGTGTCGAATTAGCCAAAAGTCCCTCTCACATAAGTCGTAGGAAATTACGTCTAGTATTCAGAACATTTTGAATCTCGTTAATTGGATTTGTGAGTAATCAGATATACCCGAAACACTGAAGAGGGGTCAATCTGCCAGCAATATACTTTTTGTATCTTTTCAGCTCCATTCTCTTCCTTTTGCATTCCAACTCCCATTTTTATTGTAATTAAATATTTCAAAGCATATTAAGTATATTTTAGTTCTAAATAATAATAATAAAGGCTAAAATATTAAGATATGTTATACATAAATATATAAAAAAATACACATATCAAAATACCCCACACTTAACCTTTGCTTGCCCCAAGCAAACTGACTTTTATTATTTCACCAATATCGCATAGAATAATCCATTTCAAACTCATCCATTATCCCAATACCTCAATGCATGTATTTGTGTCTATAATTCCTAAGAACTTCCCATTCCTAAATACTTACAATCTTTACGAACCTTCACCCCTTAGCTTATACGACATTCATTTTTGCAACCCTCCGAATCAATCCTCAGATATCTTTCTTAACCTCAAGGTATTTTTGGTTAAACTAACAAGCATACATAAATTCTAGAAATTACAACTTTGATACCAGAATGCAGCTCTTTGAATTCGTCGCTTCTTCGAATATTTGATATTTGCTTTCATTGAATTCACCACCTATTGTTTGATTTTTCGTATCTTTAACTTTTTGGATTTCTTCAGAATTTTGATCTTTTGATCTTCATACTTTTATAGCTCCAAAATTCAAACAACTTTTTTTTGTAATTTCTCTCTCTTTTTTCTATATCTCACTTTTTTCGCTCATACCCTACATGCTTAAGCAAGGAGCTTAACTTCAACCCTTATTGGTTAAGGTATTAGTCTAAGTGCAATGACTACAAAAGCTCTCTTGGATAGATTTCTGGTTTAGGCTGCAAAACATATTATGTCATATAAACTACTAGATTACCTTTCATATCTCATGACTTTTCACTAGGAAATGGGAAGCTACAAATACACTATAACATGTGTTGGCTCTGGTAAACATTTGGGTTCTCATTGGATCATCACATACAATATTAGCAAAATTTTAAATTATCACTAGATTTTCTTAAATTAAACTATTATTTCAAGTTTATAATTTTTTTAAATTTTCCTAATCTAGTAATTTTTAATTTTCTTTTCCGACCCCTACGCCACACTTATTTAATACAATGTCCTCATTGTATGCATAAAACTAATTAAGCTCATAAAAATAATAAAAACGAAGAAAAAGGAACAGACTCCCCTGGGGTAGTAGTGACGAGATCGAATGGGGCTGCTAAAAGCTGCTCTGAAAATTGCTGGAAGACTGGAAACTGGAACTCCTGCTTCTGAATGTGCCGGAAAATACAAAAGAACATTGACTTCTGAAATGTGGTGCAAACGATTGCAAGCTAAAGCAATATATAGTGACCATGACGTGGGAAAGTGTCAACCACGTCGTGTCGTCGAGTGAGGAAAAATCCATATCGCGAATAATAGCATGGCCACGACGTAGTAAGTGGTGGTCACGTCGTTGTATGTAGAATATTAGCCTCCTCTCGTGATGAAAAACTCCCCCACGACATAGGAAAGTGTCAACCATGTCATGGCAGCCGGGATGATACTTCTACATTGCGTCAAAATAAAACTCCATGGTGTGGGAACAGCTCATCCATGCCATCTGAATCAATGTATAGTTAGAAACGCCACTCTTCGAAATAATAATCTCTCCAAATATCGACGCGCACCCCACACTTATTGAAAGTCATGGCTCTCAAGTGTCAACATCAAACCTTCACATGGTTTTTTCTCTCGTGACAAATCAACATTCGATCTTAATTATTGAAATTTCTGAAAGTAAAACAACTAAAAAACAAAATAACTAAAAAGGTTATCACAATCATTCGTCTTCGTCGAAATCAAGCTACAATTGTTGATTAAATCCCTTGCATGCAAGAGTTGGTTTGTGAAAACAAAAAACTTTCGGGACCTGTCAGACTGTTTCCTTTGTTTTCTTTGCACCATTAACTAAAAAGTAGAACAAGAGTCGACCCAACAAGTCAAGAGTAGCAAGAGTTTGGTCTTCCACTTAACCACCTCGATACGCCTTGCTATACTACGCCTCGTGGATTGAGTTGAACAAATCACCCAAAGTAGTAGACTAAACAAGTCAAGAATTCCCTAATCGCTTGCAATTTCGAAACCCATGCAAAAAGTAAAACCAAACAATGTGTATGATCATGAATTCCTGCACATAGCAACAAAAACCTTCCCGACAAGTGAAATGATATCAACGAAAATAAAACTAAAAAAAATAAAATAAAAAACTAACTAAAAACAAATAACGAATAATCAAATAAACTAAATTAACTGAAAGTCGTTCCCCGACAACGGCGCCAAAAACTTGATGTGCATAAAAGTACCCACTAATTTTAATATTTATGACCTAACAAAGTTAGACTAACTATGCACTTATAGATAGTGTACCTAGTCAGATTACAGTATAGCTTAGGTAAGTCGGGTGTCGATCACAGGGAACGGTGGTGAATTAATTTAAAATATTTTATTATAGGTCACATGAAAGAATAAAGAAACAGTTTAATAAATCTCAAACTAACAGTTAATTAACAACTTTCGATAAACTAACAGGAAAACAAATCTCTTCAGGTACTTTGATTTAGATAAATTACACTTTAAAAACATAGACAATTGCATACATAAATTCATTTATTTATGTTCACTGATTCCTAAAATGATTAGATTCGCGTTCACTACAACTAATCCTTTAGCAAACAAGTCAATTCAAACAGTGATCAGTTGATTAAACTAACATGCTTCCTAGTGTTCAGTTCGTATCAAGCAAGACTTGTAAATATAGTTAGTCAAATTACTAATTCAATTTAACCTCTTGTTGATGGTCATCAAACAAGGCTCACACATTAACTTACTTATTCCCAAGTTAATCCTAGTTTCACATTCGTTATTCCTAGACTTATAATCTCGATGGTCATCAAAATCATAAGAAACAAGCAATCAAGCAGATGTTCATACAAGTCAATTTACTTAATAATTAACGGCAAATAATTATCATTAATACGTAAGGATCTTCTAACAAGCTTGGCAAGATAAATTAAACATAAACAAATAATTCAATATAGCAATTAGTCTAATAATCAAAGCTTCATTCAATCATAAACGCAAAGTAAAAGGTTTTTACACCCAAATCAGAAACTAAATACATAATAGTAACATAGTGGAACGCTAAACATGGTCACGTTAACAACCCACATGATTACCGACATGTATCCGCTCTCCAATCCTTCCGATCTCCGATCCCGTTAGCTTAACGGACTTCCGGCCGCCTCCTAGACCCTCAAAACGGCAACTATGAAGTTTTCTTGTTGCACAAGTCGAAGTGGAATATCATAGATTATGAAATTGGTGGCATGATATGGGGTATTTATAGTTGATGGATATGGAATTGTATGGAATATTAGAGTTGGATTGGAATAAGGAAACTAATGTGGCTTAGGGATTAAGCAAATAAAGATAAGGAAAGTGGTGCTTGGGGAATAAGTAACTTGGAGGGAATTTCCGTCCAGCTTTTATGCTTCATCTTCAAGGCCGGTTTTGGATAAGATAAGTGTCGAATTAGCCAAAAGTCCCTCTCACATAAGTCGTAGGAAATTACGTCTAGTATTCAGAACATTTTGAATCTCGTTAATTGGATTTGTGAGTAATCAGATATACCCGAAACACTGAAGAGGGGTCAATCTGCCAGCAATATACTTTTTGTATCTTTTCAGCTCCATTCTCTTCCTTTTGCATTCCAACTCCCATTTTTATTGTAATTAAATATTTCAAAGCATATTAAGTATATTTTAGTTCTAAATAATAATAATAAAGGCTAAAATATTAAGATATGTTATACATAAATATATAAAAAAATACACATATCAAAATACCCCACACTTAACCTTTGCTTGCCCCAAGCAAACTGACTTTTATTATTTCACCAATATCGCATAGAATAATCCATTTCAAACTCATCCATTATCCCAATACCTCAATGCATGTATTTGTGTCTATAATTCCTAAGAACTTCCCATTCCTAAATACTTACAATCTTTACGAACCTTCACCCCTTAGCTTATACGACATTCATTTTTGCAACCCTCCGAATCAATCCTCAGATATCTTTCTTAACCTCAAGGTATTTTTGGTTAAACTAACAAGAATACATAAATTCTAGAAATTACAACTTTGATACCAGAATGCAGCTCTTTGAATTCGTCGCTTCTTCGAATATTTGATATTTGCTTTCATTGAATTCACCACCTATTGTTTGATTTTTCGTATCTTTAACTTTTTGGATTTCTTCAGAATTTTGATCTTTTGATCTTCATACTTTTATAGCTCCAAAATTCAAACAACTTTTTTTTGTAATTTCTCTCTCTTTTTTCTATATCTCACTTTTTTCGCTCATACCCTACATGCTTAAGCAAGGAGCTTAACTTCAACCCTTATTGGTTAAGGTATTAGTCTAAGTGCAATGACTACAAAAGCTCTCTTGGATAGATTTCTGGTTTAGGCTGCAAAACATATTATGTCATATAAACTACTAGATTACCTTTCATATCTCATGACTTTTCACTAGGAAATGGGAAGCTACAAATACACTATAACATGTGTTGGCTCTGGTAAACATTTGGGTTCTCATTGGATCATCACATACAATATTAGCAAAATTTTAAATTATCACTAGATTTTCTTAAATTAAACTATTATTTCAAGTTTATAATTTTTTTAAATTTTCCTAATCTAGTAATTTTTAATTTTCTTTTCCGACCCCTACGCCACACTTATTTAATACAATGTCCTCATTGTATGCATAAAACTAATTAAGCTCATAAAAATAATAAAAACGAAGAAAAAGGAACAGACTCCCCTGGGGTAGTAGTGACGAGATCGAATGGGGCTGCTAAAAGCTGCTCTGAAAATTGCTGGAAGACTGGAAACTGGAACTCCTGCTTCTGAATGTGCCGGAAAATACAAAAGAACATTGACTTCTGAAATGTGGTGCAAACGATTGCAAGCTAAAGCAATATATAGTGACCATGACGTGGGAAAGTGTCAACCACGTCGTGTCGTCGAGTGAGGAAAAATCCATATCGCGAATAATAGCATGGCCACGACGTAGTAAGTGGTGGTCACGTCGTTGTATGTAGAATATCAGCCTCCTCTCGTGATGAAAAACTCCCCCACGACATAGGAAAGTGTCAACCATGTCATGGCAGCCGGGATGATACTTCTACATTGCGTCAAAATAAAACTCCATGGTGTGGGAACAGCTCATCCATGCCATCTGAATCAATGTATAGTTAGAAACGCCACTCTTCGAAATAATAATCTCTCCAAATATCGACGCGCACCCCACACTTATTGAAAGTCATGGCTCTCAAGTGTCAACATCAAACCTTCACATGGTTTTTTCTCTCGTGACAAATCAACATTCGATCTTAATTATTGAAATTTCTGAAAGTAAAACAACTAAAAAACAAAATAACTAAAAAGGTTATCACAATCATTCGTCTTCGTCGAAATCAAGCTACAATTGTTGATTAAATCCCTTGCATGCAAGAGTTGGTTTGTGAAAACAAAAAACTTTCGGGACCTGTCAGACTGTTTCCTTTGTTTTCTTTGCACCATTAACTAAAAAGTAGAACAAGAGTCGACCCAACAAGTCAAGAGTAGCAAGAGTTTGGTCTTCCACTTAACCACCTCGATACGCCTTGCTATACTACGCCTCGTGGATTGAGTTGAACAAATCACCCAAAGTAGTAGACTAAACAAGTCAAGAATTCCCTAATCGCTTGCAATTTCGAAACCCATGCAAAAAGTAAAACCAAACAATGTGTATGATCATGAATTCCTGCACATAGCAACAAAAACCTTCCCGACAAGTGAAATGATATCAACGAAAATAAAACTAAAAAAAATAAAATAAAAAACTAACTAAAAACAAATAACGAATAATCAAATAAACTAAATTAACTGAAAGTCGTTCCCCGACAACGGCGCCAAAAACTTGATGTGCATAAAAGTACCCACTAATTTTAATATTTATGACCTAACAAAGTTAGACTAACTATGCACTTATAGATAGTGTACCTAGTCAGATTACAGTATAGCTTAGGTAAGTCGGGTGTCGATCACAGGGAACGGTGGTGAATTAATTTAAAATATTTTATTATAGGTCACATGAAAGAATAAAGAAACAGTTTAATAAATCTCAAACTAACAGTTAATTAACAACTTTCGATAAACTAACAGGAAAACAAATCTCTTCAGGTACTTTGATTTAGATAAATTACACTTTAAAAACATAGACAATTGCATACATAAATTCATTTATTTATGTTCACTGATTCCTAAAATGATTAGATTCGCGTTCACTACAACTAATCCTTTAGCAAACAAGTCAATTCAAACAGTGATCAGTTGATTAAACTAACATGCTTCCTAGTGTTCAGTTCGTATCAAGCAAGACTTGTAAATATAGTTAGTCAAATTACTAATTCAATTTAACCTCTTGTTGATGGTCATCAAACAAGGCTCACACATTAACTTACTTATTCCCAAGTTAATCCTAGTTTCACATTCGTTATTCCTAGACTTATAATCTCGATGGTCATCAAAATCATAAGAAACAAGCAATCAAGCAGATGTTCATACAAGTCAATTTACTTAATAATTAACGGCAAATAATTATCATTAATACGTAAGGATCTTCTAACAAGCTTGGCAAGATAAATTAAACATAAACAAATAATTCAATATAGCAATTAGTCTAATAATCAAAGCTTCATTCAATCATAAACGCAAAGTAAAAGGTTTTTACACCCAAATCAGAAACTAAATACATAATAGTAACATAGTGGAACGCTAAACATGGTCACGTTAACAACCCACATGATTACCGACATGTATCCGCTCTCCAATCCTTCCGATCTCCGATCCCGTTAGCTTAACGGACTTCCGGCCGCCTCCTAGACCCTCAAAACGGCAACTATGAAGTTTTCTTGTTGCACAAGTCGAAGTGGAATATCATAGATTATGAAATTGGTGGCATGATATGGGGTATTTATAGTTGATGGATATGGAATTGTATGGAATATTAGAGTTGGATTGGAATAAGGAAACTAATGTGGCTTAGGGATTAAGCAAATAAAGATAAGGAAAGTGGTGCTTGGGGAATAAGTAACTTGGAGGGAATTTCCGTCCAGCTTTTATGCTTCATCTTCAAGGCCGGTTTTGGATAAGATAAGTGTCGAATTAGCCAAAAGTCCCTCTCACATAAGTCGTAGGAAATTACGTCTAGTATTCAGAACATTTTGAATCTCGTTAATTGGATTTGTGAGTAATCAGATATACCCGAAACACTGAAGAGGGGTCAATCTGCCAGCAATATACTTTTTGTATCTTTTCAGCTCCATTCTCTTCCTTTTGCATTCCAACTCCCATTTTTATTGTAATTAAATATTTCAAAGCATATTAAGTATATTTTAGTTCTAAATAATAATAATAAAGGCTAAAATATTAAGATATGTTATACATAAATATATAAAAAAATACACATATCAAAATACCCCACACTTAACCTTTGCTTGCCCCAAGCAAACTGACTTTTATTATTTCACCAATATCGCATAGAATAATCCATTTCAAACTCATCCATTATCCCAATACCTCAATGCATGTATTTGTGTCTATAATTCCTAAGAACTTCCCATTCCTAAATACTTACAATCTTTACGAACCTTCACCCCTTAGCTTATACGACATTCATTTTTGCAACCCTCCGAATCAATCCTCAGATATCTTTCTTAACCTCAAGGTATTTTTGGTTAAACTAACAAGCATACATAAATTCTAGAAATTACAACTTTGATACCAGAATGCAGCTCTTTGAATTCGTCGCTTCTTCGAATATTTGATATTTGCTTTCATTGAATTCACCACCTATTGTTTGATTTTTCGTATCTTTAACTTTTTGGATTTCTTCAGAATTTTGATCTTTTGATCTTCATACTTTTATAGCTCCAAAATTCAAACAACTTTTTTTTGTAATTTCTCTCTCTTTTTTCTATATCTCACTTTTTTCGCTCATACCCTACATGCTTAAGCAAGGAGCTTAACTTCAACCCTTATTGGTTAAGGTATTAGTCTAAGTGCAATGACTACAAAAGCTCTCTTGGATAGATTTCTGGTTTAGGCTGCAAAACATATTATGTCATATAAACTACTAGATTACCTTTCATATCTCATGACTTTTCACTAGGAAATGGGAAGCTACAAATACACTATAACATGTGTTGGCTCTGGTAAACATTTGGGTTCTCATTGGATCATCACATACAATATTAGCAAAATTTTAAATTATCACTAGATTTTCTTAAATTAAACTATTATTTCAAGTTTATAATTTTTTTAAATTTTCCTAATCTAGTAATTTTTAATTTTCTTTTCCGACCCCTACGCCACACTTATTTAATACAATGTCCTCATTGTATGCATAAAACTAATTAAGCTCATAAAAATAATAAAAACGAAGAAAAAGGAACAGACTCCCCTGGGGTAGTAGTGACGAGATCGAATGGGGCTGCTAAAAGCTGCTCTGAAAATTGCTGGAAGACTGGAAACTGGAACTCCTGCTTCTGAATGTGCCGGAAAATACAAAAGAACATTGACTTCTGAAATGTGGTGCAAACGATTGCAAGCTAAAGCAATATATAGTGACCATGACGTGGGAAAGTGTCAACCACGTCGTGTCGTCGAGTGAGGAAAAATCCATATCGCGAATAATAGCATGGCCACGACGTAGTAAGTGGTGGTCACGTCGTTGTATGTAGAATATCAGCCTCCTCTCGTGATGAAAAACTCCCCCACGACATAGGAAAGTGTCAACCATGTCATGGCAGCCGGGATGATACTTCTACATTGCGTCAAAATAAAACTCCATGGTGTGGGAACAGCTCATCCATGCCATCTGAATCAATGTATAGTTAGAAACGCCACTCTTCGAAATAATAATCTCTCCAAATATCGACGCGCACCCCACACTTATTGAAAGTCATGGCTCTCAAGTGTCAACATCAAACCTTCACATGGTTTTTTCTCTCGTGACAAATCAACATTCGATCTTAATTATTGAAATTTCTGAAAGTAAAACAACTAAAAAACAAAATAACTAAAAAGGTTATCACAATCATTCGTCTTCGTCGAAATCAAGCTACAATTGTTGATTAAATCCCTTGCATGCAAGAGTTGGTTTGTGAAAACAAAAAACTTTCGGGACCTGTCAGACTGTTTCCTTTGTTTTCTTTGCACCATTAACTAAAAAGTAGAACAAGAGTCGACCCAACAAGTCAAGAGTAGCAAGAGTTTGGTCTTCCACTTAACCACCTCGATACGCCTTGCTATACTACGCCTCGTGGATTGAGTTGAACAAATCACCCAAAGTAGTAGACTAAACAAGTCAAGAATTCCCTAATCGCTTGCAATTTCGAAACCCATGCAAAAAGTAAAACCAAACAATGTGTATGATCATGAATTCCTGCACATAGCAACAAAAACCTTCCCGACAAGTGAAATGATATCAACGAAAATAAAACTAAAAAAAATAAAATAAAAAACTAACTAAAAACAAATAACGAATAATCAAATAAACTAAATTAACTGAAAGTCGTTCCCCGACAACGGCGCCAAAAACTTGATGTGCATAAAAGTACCCACTAATTTTAATATTTATGACCTAACAAAGTTAGACTAACTATGCACTTATAGATAGTGTACCTAGTCAGATTACAGTATAGCTTAGGTAAGTCGGGTGTCGATCACAGGGAACGGTGGTGAATTAATTTAAAATATTTTATTATAGGTCACATGAAAGAATAAAGAAACAGTTTAATAAATCTCAAACTAACAGTTAATTAACAACTTTCGATAAACTAACAGGAAAACAAATCTCTTCAGGTACTTTGATTTAGATAAATTACACTTTAAAAACATAGACAATTGCATACATAAATTCATTTATTTATGTTCACTGATTCCTAAAATGATTAGATTCGCGTTCACTACAACTAATCCTTTAGCAAACAAGTCAATTCAAACAGTGATCAGTTGATTAAACTAACATGCTTCCTAGTGTTCAGTTCGTATCAAGCAAGACTTGTAAATATAGTTAGTCAAATTACTAATTCAATTTAACCTCTTGTTGATGGTCATCAAACAAGGCTCACACATTAACTTACTTATTCCCAAGTTAATCCTAGTTTCACATTCGTTATTCCTAGACTTATAATCTCGATGGTCATCAAAATCATAAGAAACAAGCAATCAAGCAGATGTTCATACAAGTCAATTTACTTAATAATTAACGGCAAATAATTATCATTAATACGTAAGGATCTTCTAACAAGCTTGGCAAGATAAATTAAACATAAACAAATAATTCAATATAGCAATTAGTCTAATAATCAAAGCTTCATTCAATCATAAACGCAAAGTAAAAGGTTTTTACACCCAAATCAGAAACTAAATACATAATAGTAACATAGTGGAACGCTAAACATGGTCACGTTAACAACCCACATGATTACCGACATGTATCCGCTCTCCAATCCTTCCGATCTCCGCTCCCGTTAGCTTAACGGCCTTCCGGCCGCCTCCTAGACCCTCAAAACGACAACTATGAAGTTTTCCTGTTGCACAAGCCGAAGTGGAATATCATAGATTATGAAATTGGTGGAACGATATGGGGTATTTATAGTTGATGGAGACGAAATTATATGGAATATTAGAGTTGGATTGGAATAAGGAAACTAATGTGGCTTAGGGATTAAGCAAATAAAGATAAGGAAAGTGGTGCTTGGGGAATAAGTAACTTGGAGGGAATTTCCGTCCAGCTTTTATGCTTCATCTTCAAGGCCGGTTTTGGATAATATAAGTGTCGAATTAGCCAAAAGTCCCTATCACGTAAGTCGTAGGAAATTTCGTCTAGTTTGCAGAACATTTTGAATCTCGTCAATTGGATTTGTGAGTCATCAGATATACCCGAAACACTGAAGAGGGGTCAATCTGCCAGCAATATCCTTTTTGCATCTTTTCAGCTCCATTCTCTTCCTTTTGCATTCCAACTCCCATTTTTACTGTAATTAAATATTTCAAAGCATATTAAGTATATTTTAGTTCTAAATAATAATAATAAAGGCTAAAATATTAAGATATGTTATACATAAATATATATAAAAATACACATATCAAAATACCCCACACTTAGCCTTTGTTTGCCCCCAAGCAAACTGACTTTTATTATTTCACCAATATCGCATAGAATAATCCATTTCAAACTCATCCATTATCCCAATACCTCAATGCATGTATTTGTGTCTATAATTCCTAAGAACTTCCCACTCCTAAATACTTACAATCTTTATGAACCTTCACCCCTTAGCTTATACGACATTCATTTTTGCAACCCTCCGAATCAATCCTCAGATATCTTTCTTAACCTCAAGGTATTTTTGGTTAAACTACCAAGCATACATAAATTCTAGAAATTACAACTTTGATACCAGAATGCAGCTCTTTGAATTCGTCGCTTCTTCGAATATTTGATATTTGCTTTCATTGAATTCACCACCTATTGTTTGATTTTTCGTATCTTTAACTTTTTGGATTTCTTCAGAATTTTGATCTTTTGATCTTCATACTTTTATAGCTCCAAAATTCAAACAACTTTTTTTTGTAATTTCTCTCTCTTTTTTCTATATCTCACTTTTTTCGCTCATACCCTACATGCTTAAGCAAGGAGCTTAACTTCAACCCTTATTGGTTAAGGTATTAGTCTAAGTGCAATGACTACAAAAGCTCTCTTGGATAGATTTCTGGTTTAGGCTGCAAAACATATTATGTCATATAAACTACTAGATTACCTTTCATATCTCATGACTTTTCACTAGGAAATGGGAAGCTACAAATACACTATAACATGTGTTGGCTCTGGTAAACATTTGGGTTCTCATTGGATCATCACATACAATATTAGCAAAATTTTAAATTATCACTAGATTTTCTTAAATTAAACTATTATTTCAAGTTTATAATTTTTTTAAATTTTCCTAATCTAGTAATTTTTAATTTTCTTTTCCGACCCCTACGCCACACTTATTTAATACAATGTCCTCATTGTATGCATAAAACTAATTAAGCTCATAAAAATAATAAAAACGAAGAAAAAGGAACAGACTCCCCTGGGGTAGTAGTGACGAGATCGAATGGGGCTGCTAAAAGCTGCTCTGAAAATTGCTGGAAGACTGGAAACTGGAACTCCTGCTTCTGAATGTGCCGGAAAATACAAAAGAACATTGACTTCTGAAATGTGGTGCAAACGATTGCAAGCTAAAGCAATATATAGTGACCATGACGTGGGAAAGTGTCAACCACGTCGTGTCGTCGAGTGAGGAAAAATCCATATCGCGAATAATAGCATGGCCACGACGTAGTAAGTGGTGGTCACGTCGTTGTATGTAGAATATCAGCCTCCTCTCGTGATGAAAAACTCCCCCACGACATAGGAAAGTGTCAACCATGTCATGGCAGCCGGGATGATACTTCTACATTGCGTCAAAATAAAACTCCATGGTGTGGGAACAGCTCATCCATGCCATCTGAATCAATGTATAGTTAGAAACGCCACTCTTCGAAATAATAATCTCTCCAAATATCGACGCGCACCCCACACTTATTGAAAGTCATGGCTCTCAAGTGTCAACATCAAACCTTCACATGGTTTTTTCTCTCGTGACAAATCAACATTCGATCTTAATTATTGAAATTTCTGAAAGTAAAACAACTAAAAAACAAAATAACTAAAAAGGTTATCACAATCATTCGTCTTCGTCGAAATCAAGCTACAATTGTTGATTAAATCCCTTGCATGCAAGAGTTGGTTTGTGAAAACAAAAAACTTTCGGGACCTGTCAGACTGTTTCCTTTGTTTTCTTTGCACCATTAACTAAAAAGTAGAACAAGAGTCGACCCAACAAGTCAAGAGTAGCAAGAGTTTGGTCTTCCACTTAACCACCTCGATACGCCTTGCTATACTACGCCTCGTGGATTGAGTTGAACAAATCACCCAAAGTAGTAGACTAAACAAGTCAAGAATTCCCTAATCGCTTGCAATTTCGAAACCCATGTAAAAAGTAAAACCAAACAATGTGTATGATCATGAATTCCTGCACATAGCAACAAAAACCTTCCCGACAAGTGAAATGATATCAACGAAAATAAAACTAAAAAAAATAAAATAAAAACTAACTAAAAACAAATAACGAATAATCAAATAAACTAAATTAACTGAAAGTCGTTCCCCGACAACGGCGCCAAAAACTTGATGTGCATAAAAGTACCCACTAATTTTAATATTTATGACCTAACAAAGTTAGACTAACTATGCACTTATAGACAGTGTACCTAGTCAGATTACAGTATAGCTTAGGTAAGTCGGGTGTCGATCACAGGGAACGGTGGTGAATTAATTTAAAATATTTTATTATAGGTCACATGAAAGAATAAAGAAACAGTTTAATAAATCTCAAACTAACAGTTAATTAACAACTTTCGATAAACTAACAGGAAAACAAATCTCTTCAGGTACTTTGATTTAGATAAATTACACTTTAAAAACATAGACAATTGCATACATAAATTCATTTATTTATGTTCACCGATTCCTAAAATGATTAGATTCGCGTTCACTACAACTAATCCTTTAGCAAACAAGTCAATTCAAACAGTGATCAGTTGATTAAACTAACATGCTTCCTAGTGTTCAGTTCGTATCAAGCAAGACTTGTAAATATAGTTAGTCAAATTACTAATTCAATTTAACCTCTTGTTGATGGTCATCAAACAAGGCTCACACATTAACTTACTTATTCCCAAGTTAATCCTAGTTTCACATTCGTTATTCCTAGACTTATAATCTCGATGGTCATCAAAATCATAAGAAACAAGCAATCAAGCAGATGTTCATACAAGTCAATTTACTTAATAATTAACGGAAAATAATTATCATTAATACGTAAGGATCTTCTAACAAGCTTGGAAAGGTAAATTAAACATAAACAAATAATTCAATATAGCAATTAGTCTAATAATCAAAGCTTCATTCAATCATAAACGCAAAGTAAAAGGTTTTTACACCCAAATCAGAAACTAAATACATAATAGTAACATAGTGGAACGCTAAACATGGTCACGTTAACAACCCACATGATTACCGACATGTATCCGCTCTCCAATCCTTCCGATCTCCGATCCCGTTAGCTTAACGGACTTCCGGCCGCCTCCTAGACCCTCAAAACGGCAACTATGAAGTTTTCTTGTTGCACAAGTCGAAGTGGAATATCATAGATTATGAAATTGGTGGCATGATATGGGGTATTTATAGTTGATGGATATGGAATTGTATGGAATATTAGAGTTGGATTGGAATAAGGAAACTAATGTGGCTTAGGGATTAAGCAAATAAAGATAAGGAAAGTGGTGCTTGGGGAATAAGTAACTTGGAGGGAATTTCCGTCCAGCTTTTATGCTTCATCTTCAAGGCCGGTTTTGGATAAGATAAGTGTCGAATTAGCCAAAAGTCCCTCTCACATAAGTCGTAGGAAATTACGTCTAGTATTCAGAACATTTTGAATCTCGTTAATTGGATTTGTGAGTAATCAGATATACCCGAAACACTGAAGAGGGGTCAATCTGCCAGCAATATACTTTTTGTATCTTTTCAGCTCCATTCTCTTCCTTTTGCATTCCAACTCCCATTTTTATTGTAATTAAATATTTCAAAGCATATTAAGTATATTTTAGTTCTAAATAATAATAATAAAGGCTAAAATATTAAGATATGTTATACATAAATATATAAAAAAATACACATATCAAAATACCCCACACTTAACCTTTGCTTGCCCCAAGCAAACTGACTTTTATTATTTCACCAATATCGCATAGAATAATCCATTTCAAACTCATCCATTATCCCAATACCTCAATGCATGTATTTGTGTCTATAATTCCTAAGAACTTCCCATTCCTAAATACTTACAATCTTTACGAACCTTCACCCCTTAGCTTATACGACATTCATTTTTGCAACCCTCCGAATCAATCCTCAGATATCTTTCTTAACCTCAAGGTATTTTTGGTTAAACTAACAAGCATACATAAATTCTAGAAATTACAACTTTGATACCAGAATGCAGCTCTTTGAATTCGTCGCTTCTTCGAATATTTGATATTTGCTTTCATTGAATTCACCACCTATTGTTTGATTTTTCGTATCTTTAACTTTTTGGATTTCTTCAGAATTTTGATCTTTTGATCTTCATACTTTTATAGCTCCAAAATTCAAACAACTTTTTTTTGTAATTTCTCTCTCTTTTTTCTATATCTCACTTTTTTCGCTCATACCCTACATGCTTAAGCAAGGAGCTTAACTTCAACCCTTATTGGTTAAGGTATTAGTCTAAGTGCAATGACTACAAAAGCTCTCTTGGATAGATTTCTGGTTTAGGCTGCAAAACATATTATGTCATATAAACTACTAGATTACCTTTCATATCTCATGACTTTTCACTAGGAAATGGGAAGCTACAAATACACTATAACATGTGTTGGCTCTGGTAAACATTTGGGTTCTCATTGGATCATCACATACAATATTAGCAAAATTTTAAATTATCACTAGATTTTCTTAAATTAAACTATTATTTCAAGTTTATAATTTTTTTAAATTTTCCTAATCTAGTAATTTTTAATTTTCTTTTCCGACCCCTACGCCACACTTATTTAATACAATGTCCTCATTGTATGCATAAAACTAATTAAGCTCATAAAAATAATAAAAACGAAGAAAAAGGAACAGACTCCCCTGGGGTAGTAGTGACGAGATCGAATGGGGCTGCTAAAAGCTGCTCTGAAAATTGCTGGAAGACTGGAAACTGGAACTCCTGCTTCTGAATGTGCCGGAAAATACAAAAGAACATTGACTTCTGAAATGTGGTGCAAACGATTGCAAGCTAAAGCAATATATAGTGACCATGACGTGGGAAAGTGTCAACCACGTCGTGTCGTCGAGTGAGGAAAAATCCATATCGCGAATAATAGCATGGCCACGACGTAGTAAGTGGTGGTCACGTCGTTGTATGTAGAATATCAGCCTCCTCTCGTGATGAAAAACTCCCCCACGACATAGGAAAGTGTCAACCATGTCATGGCAGCCGGGATGATACTTCTACATTGCGTCAAAATAAAACTCCATGGTGTGGGAACAGCTCATCCATGCCATCTGAATCAATGTATAGTTAGAAACGCCACTCTTCGAAATAATAATCTCTCCAAATATCGACGCGCACCCCACACTTATTGAAAGTCATGGCTCTCAAGTGTCAACATCAAACCTTCACATGGTTTTTTCTCTCGTGACAAATCAACATTCGATCTTAATTATTGAAATTTCTGAAAGTAAAACAACTAAAAAACAAAATAACTAAAAAGGTTATCACAATCATTCGTCTTCGTCGAAATCAAGCTACAATTGTTGATTAAATCCCTTGCATGCAAGAGTTGGTTTGTGAAAACAAAAAACTTTCGGGACCTGTCAGACTGTTTCCTTTGTTTTCTTTGCACCATTAACTAAAAAGTAGAACAAGAGTCGACCCAACAAGTCAAGAGTAGCAAGAGTTTGGTCTTCCACTTAACCACCTCGATACGCCTTGCTATACTACGCCTCGTGGATTGAGTTGAACAAATCACCCAAAGTAGTAGACTAAACAAGTCAAGAATTCCCTAATCGCTTGCAATTTCGAAACCCATGCAAAAAGTAAAACCAAACAATGTGTATGATCATGAATTCCTGCACATAGCAACAAAAACCTTCCCGACAAGTGAAATGATATCAACGAAAATAAAACTAAAAAAAATAAAATAAAAAACTAACTAAAAACAAATAACGAATAATCAAATAAACTAAATTAACTGAAAGTCGTTCCCCGACAACGGCGCCAAAAACTTGATGTGCATAAAAGTACCCACTAATTTTAATATTTATGACCTAACAAAGTTAGACTAACTATGCACTTATAGACAGTGTACCTAGTCAGATTACAGTATAGCTTAGGTAAGTCGGGTGTCGATCACAGGGAACGGTGGTGAATTAATTTAAAATATTTTATTATAGGTCACATGAAAGAATAAAGAAACAGTTTAATAAATCTCAAACTAACAGTTAATTAACAACTTTCGATAAACTAACAGGAAAACAAATCTCTTCAGGTACTTTGATTTAGATAAATTACACTTTAAAAACATAGACAATTGCATACATAAATTCATTTATTTATGTTCACCGATTCCTAAAATGATTAGATTCGCGTTCACTACAACTAATCCTTTAGCAAACAAGTCAATTCAAACAGTGATCAGTTGATTAAACTAACATGCTTCCTAGTGTTCAGTTCGTATCAAGCAAGACTTGTAAATATAGTTAGTCAAATTACTAATTCAATTTAACCTCTTGTTGATGGTCATCAAACAAGGCTCACACATTAACTTACTTATTCCCAAGTTAATCCTAGTTTCACATTCGTTATTCCTAGACTTATAATCTCGATGGTCATCAAAATCATAAGAAACAAGCAATCAAGCAGATGTTCATACAAGTCAATTTACTTAATAATTAACGGCAAATAATTATCATTAATACGTAAGGATCTTCTAACAAGCTTGGAAAGGTAAATTAAACATAAACAAATAATTCAATATAGCAATTAGTCTAATAATCAAAGCTTCATTCAATCATAAACGCAAAGTAAAAGGTTTTTACACCCAAATCAGAAACTAAATACATAATAGTAACATAGTGGAACGCTAAACATGGTCACGTTAACAACCCACATGATTACCGACATGTATCCGCTCTCCAATCCTTCCGATCTCCGATCCCGTTAGCTTAACGGACTTCCGGCCGCCTCCTAGACCCTCAAAACGGCAACTATGAAGTTTTCTTGTTGCACAAGTCGAAGTGGAATATCATAGATTATGAAATTGGTGGCATGATATGGGGTATTTATAGTTGATGGATATGGAATTGTATGGAATATTAGAGTTGGATTGGAATAAGGAAACTAATGTGGCTTAGGGATTAAGCAAATAAAGATAAGGAAAGTGGTGCTTGGGGAATAAGTAACTTGGAGGGAATTTCCGTCCAGCTTTTATGCTTCATCTTCAAGGCCGGTTTTGGATAAGATAAGTGTCGAATTAGCCAAAAGTCCCTCTCACATAAGTCGTAGGAAATTACGTCTAGTATTCAGAACATTTTGAATCTCGTTAATTGGATTTGTGTGTAATCAGATATACCCGAAACACTGAAGAGGGGTCAATCTGCCAGCAATATACTTTTTGTATCTTTTCAGCTCCATTCTCTTCCTTTTGCATTCCAACTCCCATTTTTATTGTAATTAAATATTTCAAAGCATATTAAGTATATTTTAGTTCTAAATAATAATAATAAAGGCTAAAATATTAAGATATGTTATACATAAATATATAAAAAAATACACATATCAAAATACCCCACACTTAACCTTTGCTTGCCCCAAGCAAACTGACTTTTATTATTTCACCAATATCGCATAGAATAATCCATTTCAAACTCATCCATTATCCCAATACCTCAATGCATGTATTTGTGTCTATAATTCCTAAGAACTTCCCATTCCTAAATACTTACAATCTTTACGAACCTTCACCCCTTAGCTTATACGACATTCATTTTTGCAACCCTCCGAATCAATCCTCAGATATCTTTCTTAACCTCAAGGTATTTTTGGTTAAACTAACAAGCATACATAAATTCCAGAAATTACAACTTTGGTACCAGAATGAGGCTCTTTGAATTCGTCGCTTCTTCGAATATTTGATATTTGCTTTCATTGAATTCACCACCTATTGTTTGATTTTTGGTATCTTTAACTTTTTGGATTTCTTCAGAATTTTGATCTTTTGATCTTCATACTTTTATAGCTCCAAAATTCAAACAACTTTTTTTTTTTTGTAATTTCTCTCTCTTTTTTCTATATCTCACTTTTTTCGCTCATATCCTACATGCTTAAGCAAGGAGCTTAACTTCAACCCTTATTGGTTAAGGTATTAGTCTAAGTGAAATGACTACATAAGCTCTCCTGGATAGATTTCTGGTTTAGGTTGCAAAACATATTATGTCATATAAACTACTAGATTACCTTTCATATCTCATGACTTTTCACTAGGAAATGGGAAGCCACAAATACACTATAACATGTGTTGGCTCAGGTAAACATTTGGGTTCTCATTGGATCAACACATACAATATTAGCAAAATTTTAAATTATCACTAGATTTTCTTAAATTAAACTATTATTTCAACTTTATAATTTTTTTAAAATTTTCCTAATCTAGTAATTTTTAATTTTCTTTTCCGACCCCTACCCCCACACTTATCTAATACAATGCCCTCATTGTATGCATAAAACTAATTAAGCTCATAAAAATAATAAAAACGAAGAAAAGGAACAGACTCCCCTGGGGTAGTAGTGACGAGATCGAATGGGGCTGCTAAAAGCTGCTCTGAAAATTGCTGGAAGACTGGAAACTGGAACTGCTGCTTCTGAATGTGCCGGAAAATACAAAAGAACATTGACTTCAGAAATGTGGTGCAAACGATTGCAAGCTAAAGCAATATATAGTGACCATGACGTGGGAAAGTGTCAACCACGTCGTGTCGTCGAGTGAGGAAAAATCCATATCGCGAATAATAGCATGGCCACGACATAGTAAGTGGTGGTCACGTCGTGGTTTGTAGAATAGCAGCCTCCTCTCGTGATGAAAAACTCCCCCACGACATAGGAAAGTGTCAACCATGTCATGGCAGCCGGGATGATACTTCTACATTGCGTCAAAATAAAACTCTATGGTGTGGGAACAGCTCATCCATGCCACGGGAATCAATGTATAGTTAGAAACGCCACTCTTTGAAATAATAATCTCTCCAAATATCGACGCGCACCCCACAGTTATTGAAAGCCATGGCTCTCAAGTGTGAACTTCAAACTCTCACATGGTTTTTTCTCTCGTGACAAACCAACATTCGACCTTAATTATTGAAATTTCTGAAAGTAAAACAACTAAAAAAACAAAATAACTAAAAAGGATATCACAATCACTCGTCTTCGTCGAAATCAAGCTACAATTGTTGATTAAATCCCTTGCATGCAAGAGTTGCTTTGCGAAAACAAAAAACTTTCGGGACCTGTCAGACTATTTCCTTTGTTTTCTTTGCACCATTAACTAAAAAGTAGAACAAGAGTCGACCCAACTAGTCAAGAGTAGCAAGAGTTTGGTCTTTCACTTAACCACCTCGATACGCCTTACTATACTACGCCTCGTGGATTGAGTTGGACAAATCACCCAAAGTTGTAGACTAAACAAGTCAAGAATTCCCTAATCGCTTGCAATCTCGAAACCCATGCAAAAAGTAAAACCAAACAATGTGTATGATCATGAATTCCTGCACATAGCAACAAAAACCTTCCCAACAAGTGAAATGACATCAACGAAAATAAAACTAAAAAAAATAAAATAAAAAACTAACTAAAAACAAATAACGAATAATCAAATAAACTAAATTAACTGAAAGTCGTTCCCCGGCAACGGCGCCAAAAACTTGATGTGCATAAAAGTACCCACTAATTTTAATATTTATGACCTAACAAATATAGACTAACTATGCACTTATAGGCAGTGTACCTAGTTAGATTACAGTATAGCTTAGGTAAGTCGGGTGTCGATCGCAGGGAATGGTGGTGAATTAATTTAAAATATTTGATTATAGGTCACATGAAAGAATAAAGAAATAGTTTAATAAATCTCAAACTAACAGTTAATTAACAACTTTCGATAAACTAACAGGAAAACAAATCTCTTCAGGTACTTTGATTTAGATAAATTACACTTTAAAAACATAGACAATTGCATACATAAATTCATTTATTTATGTTCACCGATTCCTAAAATGATTAGATTCACATTCACTACAACTAATCCTTTAGCAAACAAGTCAATTCAAACAGTGATCAGTTGATTAAACTAACATGCTTCCCAGTGTTCAGTTCGTATCAAGCAAGACTTGTAAATATAGTTAGTCAAATTACTAATTCAATTTAACCTCTTGTTGATGGTCATCAAACAAGGCTCACACATTAACTTACTTATTCCCAAGTTAATCCTAGTTTCACATTCGTTATTCCTAGACTTATAATCTCGATGGTCATCAAAATCATAAGAAACAAGCAATCAAGCGGATGTTCATACAACTCAATTTACTTAATAATTAACAGAAAATAATTATCATTAATACGTTAGGATCTTCTAACAAGCTTGGAAAGATAAATTAAACATAAACAAATAATTCAATATAGCAATTAGTCTAATAATCAAAGCTTCATTCAATCATAAACGCAAAGTAAAAGGTTTTTACACCCAAATCAGAAACTAAATACATAATAGTAACACAGTGGAATGCTAAACATGGTCACGTTAACAACCCACATGATTACCGACATGTATCCGCTCTCCAATCCTTCCGATCTCCGCTCCCGTTAGCTTAACGGCCTTCCGGCCGCCTCCTAGACCCTAAAAACGGCAACTATGAAGTTTTCTTGTTGCCCAAGTCGAAGTGGAATATCATAGATTATGAAATTGGTGGAATGATATGGGGTATTTATAGTTGATGGAGATGGAGTTATATGGAATATTAGAGTTGGATTGGAATAAGGAAACTAATGTGGCTTAGGGATTAAGCAAATAAAGATAAGGAAAGTGGTGCTTGGGGAATAAGTAACTTGGAGGGAATTTCAGTCCAGCTTTTATGCTTCATCTTCAAGGCCGGTTTTAGATAAGATAAGTGTCCAATTAGCCAAAAGTCCCTCTCACATAAGTCGTAGGAAATTTCGTCTAGTTTTCAGAACATTTTGAATCTCGTCAATTGGATTTGTGAGTTATCAGATATACCCGAAACACTAAAGAGGGGTCAATGTACCAGCAATATCCTTTTTGCATCTTTTCAGCTCCATTCTCTTCCTTTTGCATTCCAACTCCCATTTTTATTGTAATTAAATATTTCAAACCATATTAAGTATATTTTAGTTCTAAATAATAATAATAAAGGCTAAAATATTAAGATATGTTATACATAAATATATATAAAAATACACATATCAAAATACCCCACACTTAGCCTTTGCTTGCCTCCAAGCAAACTGAATTTTATTATTTCACCAATATCGCATAGAATAATCCATTTCAAACTCATCCATGATCCCAATACCTCAATGCATGTATTTGTGTCTATAATTCCTAAGAACTTCCCACTCCTAAATACTCACAATCTTTATGAACCTTCACCCCTTAGCTTATACGACATTCATTTTTGCAACCCTCCGAATCAATCCTCATATATCTTTCTTAACCTCAAGGTATTTTTGGTTAAACTACCAAGCATACATAAATTCTACCAGAATGGAGCTCTTTGAATTCGTCGCTTCTTCGAATATTTGATATTTGCTTTCATTGAATTCACCACCTATTGTTTGATTTTTGGTATCTTCAACTTTTTGGATTTCTTCAGAATTTTGATCTTTTGATCTTCATACTTTTATAGGTCCAAAATTCAAACAACTTTTTTTTGTAATTTCTCTCTCTTTTTTCTATATCTCACTTTTTTCGCTGATACCCTACATGCTTAAGCAAGGAGCTTAACTTCAACCCTTATTGGTTAAGGTATTAGTCTAAGTGCAATGACTACATAAGCTCTCCTGGATAGATTTCTGGTTTAGGCTGCAAAACATATTATGTCATATAAACTACTAGATTACCTTTCATATGTCATGACTTTTCACTAGGAAATTGGAAGCCACAAATACACTATAACATGTGTTGGCTCAGGTAAACATTTGGGTTCTCATTGGATCATCACATACAATATTAGCAAAATTTTAAATTATCACTAGATTTTCTTAAATTAAACTATTATTTCAAGTTTATAATTTTTTTTAAATTTTCCTAATCTAGTAATTTTTAATTTTCTTTTCCGACCCCTACCCCACACTTATTTAATACAATGCCCTCATTGTATGCATAAAACTAATTAAGCTCATAAAAATAATAAAAACGAAGAAAAAGGAACAGACTCCCCTGGGGTAGTAGTGACGAGATCGAATGGGGCTGCTAAAAGCTGCTCTGAAAATTGCTGGAAGACTGGAAACTGGAACTACTGCTTCTGAATGTGCCGGAAACTACAAAAGAACATTGACTTCTGAAATGTGGTGCAAACGATTGCAAGCTAAAGCAATATATAGTGACCATGACGTGGGAAAGTGTCAACCACGTCGTGTCGTCGAGTGAGGAAAAATCCATATCGCGAATAATAGCATGGCCACGACGTAGTAAGTGGTGGTCATGTCGTGGTATGTAGAATAGCAGCCTCCTCTCGTGATGAAAAACTCCCCCACAACATAGGAAAGTGTCAACCATGTCATGGCAGCCGGGATGATACTTCTACATTGCGTCAAAATAAAACTCCATGGTGTGGGAACAGCTCATCCATGCCATGGGAATCAATGTATAGTTATAAACGCCACTCTTTGAAATAATAATCTCTCCAAATATCGACGCGCACCCCACAGTTATTGAAAGTCATGGCTCTCAAGTGTCAACTTCAAACTCTCACATGGTTTTTTCTCTCGTGACAAATCAACATTCGACCTGAATTATTGAAATTTCTGAAAGTAAAACAACTAAAAAAACAAAATAACTAAAAAGGATATCACAATCACTCGTCTTCGTCGAAATCAAGCTACAATTGTTGATTAAATCCCTTGCATGCAAGAGTTGGTTTGTGAAAACAAAAAACTTTCGGGACCTGTCAGACTGTTTCCTTTGTTTTCTTTGCACCATTAACTAAAAAGTAGAACAAGAGTCGACCCAACTAGTCAAGAGTAGCAAGAGTTTGGTCTTCCACTTAACCACCTCGATACGCCTTGCTATACTACGCCTCGTGGATTGAGTTGGACAAATCACCCAAAGTAGTAGACTAAACAAGTCAAGAATTCCCTAATCGCTTGCAATCTCGAAACCCATGCAAAAAGTAAAACCAAACAATGTGTATGATCATGAATTCCTGCACATAGCAACAAAAACGTTCCCGACAAGTGAAATGACATCAACGAAAATAAAACTAAAAAAAATAAAATAAAAAACTAACTAAAAACAAATAACGAATAATCAAATAAACTAAATTAACTGAAAGTCGTTCCCCGGCAACGGCGCCAAAAACTTGATGTGCATAAAAGTACCCACTAATTTTAATATTTGACCTAACAAACTTAGACTAACTATGCACTTATAGGCAGTGTACCTAGTCAGATTACAATATAGCTTAGGTAAGTCGGGTGTCGATCACAGGGAACGGTGGTGAATTAATTTAAAATATTTGATTATAGGTCACATGAAAGAATAAAGAAATAGTATAATAAATCTCAAACTAATAGTTAATTAACAACTTTCGATAAACTAACAGGAAAACAAATCTCTTTAGGTACTTTGATTTAGATAAATTACACTTTAAAAACATAGACAATTGCATACATAAATTCATTTATTTATGTTCACCGATTCCTAAAATAATTAGATTCGCGTTCACTACAACTAATCCTTTAGCAAACAAGTCAATTCAAACAGTGATCAGTTGATTAAACTAACATGCTTCCCAGTGTTCAGTTCGTATCAAGCAAGACTTGTAAATATAGTTAGTCAAATTACTAATTCAATTTAACCTCTTGTTGATGGTCATCAAACAAGGCTCACACATTAACTTACTTATTCCCAAGTTAATCCTAGTTTCACATTCGTTATTCCTAGACTTATAATCTCGATGGTCATCAAAATCATAAGAAACAAGCAATCAAGCGGGTGTTCATACAACTCAATTTACTTAATAATTAACAGCAAATAATTATCATTAATACGTTAGGATCTTCTAACAAGCTTGGAAAGATAAATTAAACATAAACAAATAATTCAATATAGCAATTAGTCTAATAATCAAAGCTTCATTCAATCATAAACGCAAAGTAAAAGGTTTTTACACGCAAATCAGAAACTAAATACATAATAGTAACACAGTGGAATGCTAAACATGTATCTGCTCTCCAATCCTTCCGATCTCCGCTCCCGTTAGCTTAACGGCCTTCCGGCCGCCTCCTAGACCCTCAAAACGGCAACTATGAAGTTTTCTTGTTGCACAAGTCGAAGTGGAATATCATAGATTATGAAATTGGTGGAATGATATGGGGTATTTATAGTTGATGGAGATGGAGTTATATGGAATATTAGAGTTGGATTGGAATAAGGAAACTAATGTGGCTTAGGGATTAAGCAAATAAAGATAAGGAAAGTGGTGCTTGGGGAATAAGTAACTTGGAGGGAATTTCCGTCCAGCTTTTATGCTTCATCTTCAAGGCCGGTTTTGGATAAGATAAGTGTCGAATTAGCCAAAAGTCCCTATCACATAAGTCGTAGGAAATTTCTTTTAGTTTTAAGAACATTTTGAATCTCGTCAATTGGATTTGTGAGTCATCAGATATACCCGAAACACTGAAGATGGGTCAATCTGCCAGCAATATCCTTTTTGCATCTTTTCAGCTCCATTCTCTTCCTTTTGCATTCCAACTCCCATTTTTACTGTAATTAAATATTTCAAAGCATATTAAGTATATTTTAGTTCTAAATAATAATAATAAAGGCTAAAATATTAAGATATGTTATACATAAATATATATAAAAATACACATATCAGAGCCCAACACCGGTGCAAGTCATGGACTGGATCTCCAAGACGGAGACAATGTTTGAATGTTGCGAGTGTAGCAACAGAAAGAAGACCGCTCTTTCAATCCCTCTGTTAAAATCTGGAGTACTGAGCTGGTGGAAGTTACTGGCCGGTTCAATGCCCAAGGCGGAAGCTAGCATGATGTTTTGGGAAGAGTTCGTGGAGCAAATGAGAATGCAATACTGCTCTGAGCAGGATCTTCTGGAAATCAACAATGAGTTCCAGAATCTAAAGAAGGGAAAATTGAGCGTCACTAAATACGCTACAAGCTTTACGGAGAAGATGAAGCTTATTCCATACCTAATTCCAAGTGAACTTTCCAAGGTCAACAAGTTTGCCAATGGATTACCTGCGGACTTTGGTCTGATAGTCAAGCAAGCAACCACTCTGAAAGCCGCCATCTGGGCAGCCAAGATTGTTGAGACCCAAATAAAAGAAAAGGGTCTGGAAAGAGCTGAAGTTGGAGAGAAAAGGAAGTGTGAAGGATCTTTAATAATCCACAAAGAAAGAAAATTCTCGAAATCTGGGGGAAGAGATGAAGCTAAGTGGTGTGAGAAGTGTAAGAAGAAACACTTCGGAAAATGTAGCGAGGAAATGACTTGCTACAAATGTGGGAAGACAGGGCACTACGACAACAAGTGCGGACCTATCAAGAATGTGTGCTATAGATGTAACGAAGAAGGGCATATTTCTAAAGACTGCCCAAAGAAAAACACACCGCCACAGCCAAGGGCATTCCACATGATCCTCGACGAAGCGAATCAAGGATGAGGATTTTATATCCAAGGATCAAGTTATGAAGTAGCAGTGCGAATAATAACTTATGGTGTAGCCTATTAGAGGCATAGTATAGGGTGAACTTGAACTTTTGTGTAATAGTTTCAAGAAATAATATAAACCCTGGTTTTGTTATCTGATGTGTTAAATGATTATATGATTTATGTATAGTGACTTGGTTAACTGCGAGACAATACTTGGGACGAGTATGAGTAGGTGTGAATGGTAGTAGAGATCTATACTACTGGAAGCACAGGACTCACGCTTGGATCATGGGAAGTCGCAAGGTTACCAAGAAGCTAGTAATTGATTCCATTTTATTCAAGTATGTCATTACCATTGTTTCGGTAAGGACTAGTAAGATGGTTGTTATTCCGACCCTAGTGGTCATATCAATTGAGTCCGACTACAATGAGAGGTCATCGGGACACGACCCATCGGTCTATTACAATAGATAAAGGAATGTATTTATCCCAGGAAGAAGAAGGAGTCCGCAATAAGGATTTATTTTGTAACTTGAAGGTTACGATTGAAAGTACAACATAATACGGAAAGTAGATGCAAGATTTGGGCATCGTCTGTAGTCAAGAAAGCCATAGAGTTAAACACTCTTTAAAGGAAACGTAGAAGTTACGGTTATTACCCAGGATGAAGAAACAACGTGTGGAATCATTATGCAAGCCCTATTTCGTTGATGATTCCGGGACGTAATCATCCTAAGGGGGAGATAATTGTAACGCCCGTAGACCAGGGCTAGTTAATTTAGAGACGATAAGCGTCAAAAAATGACTTTTTGATAGAATATTATTTAGAACAAATAATCTTAACTAAGTTGTAGTATATGTTACAAGGATTCCGTACATATAAAGAACGCCAAAATCCGAGTTATAACGAAGAAGTTATGACCTGTTGAAGTTTCGCGACAGAACCGGCACGACACAACGCGACGTAAAAAGTGAATTTACGTTAGAACGATATTTAGCCTTATCAATCTAAATGAAAGTCATAGAATACGTTAAACCGTGAGCGTGCATAAAAAGAACGCCCAAATCTGACTTCGTCTGAGGAAGTTATGATTTTTCGAAGTTTCGACTTAGCGGTATGCATCCCAAATACTCGATTTGAGACCGAGCGGTTCTTACCCGAAACAATCTAAATGAGAATCGAAGATCTCATTAATTTTAGTAAAACGATAAAAAGATAGGCGAAAACGGACGTCGTATGAAGAAGTTATGATTTTATAACGGAGTTTTCTTGTCCCGGCCTACTAAAAATAAATAATAAAAATAAATTCAAAATTAGCCGACGGAGTCTAAACAAAAGTTGTAGAGCGTAGTCTCACCTACGCAGGGATATAAAGAACGTCGAAAACGGAGTTCGTATGAGGAAGATATGAATTTTTGAAGTTTATTAAATATTTTCGATATTTAATTTAAATATAAATTTCGATATTATCCAGAGGGGGGAGTCAGCGGCCCTATCTTCATTACGCCCAGTGTAATTTAGAATTACGCCCAGCGTAATTCGGGTTTCCAGCCCCCTATAAAAGGGTGTCGAGGGCAGCCGAGTTCTTTGCTCATTTCTTCCCTTTCTCTCGTGTTTTTGCATCGTTTTTCATGCAAGAATTATCCCGAAGCCCCGGTATCATTCCCGAGCCCCGAAGCAAGTCCCGAGGCCCCGAAGATCCCGAGAAGTGCAATTCCTGAGCCGAAGCTCTACCCGCGATGAGTCCGGTTTTTGTGAAGATCTTCCAGATCTGCCGAAGAATACTACTTCTACAAGCCGTAGTGCTGCTCGATCATCTTCTAATCAAGTGAGTGTATAGTCACTTTCATCTTACACATAGATATGAAGTATTTTATAAAACACGTGCTATGTGTATATATATTGTTGTTTATATGTGTCAGTGTCTGGTTACTTTCTTCTAACACATAAATATAAAGTGCTAGCTATGAAATACGTGCTATGTGTTATATATTATTTGTCTATTTGAAATAGGCATGGAATTGATGTTTTATACAAGTATTAAATGATTTAAACTATGTAAGTATTTATATCTACGAAAATGTTGGGTAGAACATGGGTAGATGGGATAGTTGGTGACTATGGAGTTAGCGCCTATTAAATAAACCTTGGTGACTATGGAGTTAGCGCCTATTGTTAGATAAACCTTGGTGACTATGGAGTTAGCGCCTATTGTATAAACCTTGGTGACTATGGAATTAGCGCTTATTGAGTAAACCTTGGTGACGATGTGACTTCGTGCCTGTTAAGTGAACCTTGGTGACTATAGAGTTAACGCCGCTTGAATAAACCCCGGCGACTATGGAGTTAGCGTCTGATAAACTATGGATTTAGTACTTGATAAATAAACTTTGGCAGCAATGGATTTCGTGCCAATTCCTTAGGAATAAATGAATGAAGGATAGTTGGTTCTTAGGGTAAAACCTTAAGAAGATAATGGGGATGGGTAATTGGGTTGATTGTTTGATAATTGAATATAATAACTGTATTATCGTGGGTAGAAAACCCTATATGCTCACCAGGCTCCCAAGCCTGACCCACTCAGTTTTCTTTGCATTACAGGTAATGACACAAGAGTATAAGTTGGTGGACTTGACGAGAGGTTTTGGATTATAGATCAGTAGCTATAACTGTTGTAAGGTCTATTTTATATTGTTAATGCTTTTGGTCTGTATCGGAACATGACATCCCGAGGTTTTATTATTTAATGAAAATACATTCTCTTTGAGAAATGTTTTGATAAATGGTTATCATATTTTATTTTGGGAACAAATTCCGCAACCGTTTTCTTTACACGATCACTCTGATTTATAAAACAAAGCATAAACAAATCTGTCTTTTCTGGCCGTGAAATTTGGGGATGTCACACTCCCTAATCAAACCCATAAGTGGAGAATCCACAGATATCCTCATACATTCCACCTCAACATAAGGTCAAGTCGACTTGCGGCTCAGGGCATCCGCCACCACGCTCACTTTACCCGGATGATAAAGGATCTCGCATTAATAATTCTTGACTACGTCCAGATACTTCGCTGCTTCATGTTCAGGTTCGGCTGATCTATAATATGCCTCATACTCTTGTGATCCGTGTAGATAGTACAACGGACCCCATATAGGTAGTGTCTCCAAGTCTTGAGGGCGAAAACCACCGCCCCCAACTCAAGATCATGTGTGGGATATCTCGTCTCATGCGGCTTTAGTTGCCTAGAAGCATAAGCTATCACCAGTCCTATCTTCATGAGGACTGCTCCCAAGCCGGTGATGGATGCATCATTAGAAACCAAAAAATCATCAACTCCCTCCGGGAGGGTCAAAACTGGGGCCTTGCAAAATTGCTGCCGAAGGGTCTCAAATGTGGACTGTTGCTCAGGGCCCCACCAAAATTCCAACACATTCCTCGTCAAACGAGTGAGGGGTACTGCAATCTTGGAGAAATCCTGAATAAATCACCGGTAGTACCCTGCCAAACCCAGAAAACTCCTGATATACGAGGGAGATTTTGGAACCTCCCACTACATCACCGCCTCAATTTTGGTTGGATCGACCCAAATCTCATCTTGGTTAACGAGGTGTCCAAGGAACTGAACCTCTCGCAACCAAAACTTGCACTTCGAGAACTTAGCATAAAGTCGTTCTCGCCTCAAAACCCCTAGAAGCTAGCAAAGATGCTCCTCATGCTGCTCCCTGGTCTTGGAATACACCAAGATATCATCAATGAACACAATAACTGAGCGATCGAGCATCAGCTTGCATACCCGATTCATCAAATCCATAAATACTGTCGGCGTATTGGTGAGCCTAAACGCCATTACCACGAACTCGTAATGCCCATAACGAGTCTAGAGCGCGGTCTTCTCCACGTCCTCCTCCTCAACCTAACCTGATGGTACCCACACCTTAAATCTATCTTGGAGAACCAAGATGCTCCCTGCAACTGATCAAAGAGGTCATCAATCCGCGGAAGGGGATAACGGTTCTTCATCGTTAACTTGTTCAACTCCCGGTAATCAATGCACATCTAGTGTATACCATCCTTCTTCTTGACGAATAAAATTGGCACTCCCTACGGAGAAGTGCTCGGAGAGATGAACTCCTTGCCTAGAAGCTCCTGCAGCTGAGATGACAGCTCTTGCATCTCAAGTGGTGCCAATCAGAACGGCACCTTGGCAATAAGGGCCGCACTTGGCACATGGTCGATCCTGAACTCAACTTGCGTCTCAGGAGGCACACCGGGTAACTTCTCCAGGAACGCTTCAGCGAACTCTCTGACGACCAAAACATCTGAAACTGAAACCTGATCCCTGCCCCGCATATCCACCACATACGCCAAATAACCCGCACATTCGTGTTGAATATACTGTCGAGCCCTGGCTGCCGAACAAAATCCTAAACCCATCCTGGTGCCTTCTCCATAAATAACTAGCTCTCCTCCACTTGGAATTGGAAACACCACACGCTGACCCTCGCAGTCGAACATGGCACTGAAATGACTTAGCCAGTCCATACACACAATCATCCAAACATCCCCCCATAGGAATAGGGATCAAATCAATCGGAAAGGATACCCCGAAGATCTCTAGAACGAAATCCATATAAACCGAAGTAGCAGAAACCCCGTGTTCGTTGGCGATAGAAACTCGCAACGGACACTCCAACTCTCCCATGGGCAAAGCAAACTCCCTACTAAAGGTCTGAGAGAAAAAAGTCCAACTCGTACCCAAGTCAAACAATACAAGACCAGACAAGGAGTTCACTAAGAACGCACTGATGTGTGTGAAACGAACTAGTTTTATCCTATTTTTTAAATATGAATTAGACACACAAAAGGTAGTGGACCTGTCAATTGGTGATATAGTTGAATAAGCAGGGTATCGAACTCAGGGAACAATAATTAAACTAATAACTAGAATGAACTAAAAAAAGTAATAAAAGTAAAAGGGTTTCTCTAGTTTTGCAAGACTAGAAACTTAGATAAACTAACTAACACACAAATTAAATACTAACGGCTAAAGCAAGTAAAAATCAACTAAATTCAATAATAAGAAGACTTCTGTTTAGGTTCGGTTTATCTACTCCTATGGTTGATTTTATGGAAAATGAAATGGATTAATTGTTATTGGCTACCGATTAAAGTGATTAGGTTCACATTCGTTATTACTAATCCTTAGAAAATATATCAATTCAAACATTGGCCATTTGATTAAACTAATAAATTTCCTAGTTAATTATTCGGGTTAAATAATACTTGTAGTGGTTAATTAAATTGGTCGTTAATTTATCTCTTGTTGATGGTTTATCACACAAGCTCACACATTAATTTACCCATTTTGTAGTTAATCATAGTTTCACGTTCACTATTCCTAGGGACATAACAATGCTTTCACATAAATCACATGAGATAAGCAATTAAGAGATATTCATGCAGCTTAATTACTTGATAATTAACAGAAAATAGTAATGGTTAATGCATAAGGTTCTTTAACAAGATTAATACAACTAAGTTCACGAATAAATAATTAATCCAACCACAAATTAATCAATAGTTGTAAATTTTCCTACCCTAAACAGAAGATATAAAGTTTAGCTCGTAACTGTAGCAGAAAGCAACGGGAGTTACCGTGGCAACATTGATTGCCACAAGTTGTTGTCTCTTGGAGGATTCTTGCGAATCCCCTCTTTTCCTCTTCATCCACCCCTTCTTGTTGTTGTTGTCCCTTTGTGGCTGGGGTGTAGGGATTGTTGGGTACCGGTGTTTCCCGTGGTCTATGAGAGACTGTGCCAGTTCCTTTGCACTATCAAAAGTGACAGGCTTGGAAGCTAACACACTTGACTGGATCTGGGGAGACAGTCCCCAGATATATCTCTCTATCTTCTTGCTTTCGAGAGCAACCAGATCAGGGCATAGAATTGCCAGATCACAGAACCTATTTGTGTAGGTTGATATGTCGGATCCAACCATTTGTAGACCCCAGAGTTCCTGTTCGAGTTTTTGTATTTCCCCTCGAGGACAGTACTCTCTCATCAGCATGGCCTTCAAGTGTTCCTAGCTGATGGAATTCGTCACCACTAAAGTCAGAGACTAAACATGGCCATTCCACCACGTTAGTGCTCTGTCAGAGAAGGTACAAGTAGCAAAATTGACCTTGTTGCCCTCCGGACAGGCACAGATTTCAAATAATGCTTCCGTCTTTTCAATCCATTGTCTTAACACCATAACCCCACCAGTTCCATTGAAGTTTCGGGGTTTGGTGTTCGTGAAGTCCTTGTAGGTGCATTCCCAGGTATGTCCATGGCTTTCACCGTGGTTTGAGGGATGTGCACCTGTTCCCGATCCACTAGGGACAGGAGCATTGATGGCTGACACAGCAGCTGCTACTGCTGCTGTAAAGGCTGCCTGGAACATAGTGGCATCGAAAGGAGAAGGTGGTTGAGGAGGTTGAGGTGGTGGTGGAGGTGGTGGTATCGGCGTTTCGTTATTTGGGTTACGCATGGGATTCCTGCGTGGCGGCATCTTTAACTATACATTTAAAAGATGACAGCATGGATAAGAATAGATGAATAATGAGAGTGACTCATGGACTAACTCCCCTTAGTCCAACAACACAATGAATAGTATAACTAAATGCAGATGATAGCATTTGGATAATAATTTCCATATGATTAGATATCTGTCAATAATACTGGGATTACAGATGTAACAAGTTTGGAAAAAGTGGCCTAGAAGTAGGCCTTACATCAACCAAGATAGGAAAATTTTGACAGAATTATGACTAGATCAAGACCTGACGGGTCTAAGATTTACAAAGATAGGAAATTAGACCAAAGTTTTTACATAAACTAGGTTATATCCAAAAGATGAGTCGATGAGATTCTATCGGCGACGAGAACTACTTGTATGAGTTCTTGATCCCGACAATAGGCGTTTCATGTCCCTCATACGCCTGTCAGTTCTTGCTTGCTAAGCTCGAAGTTCCCTGACCTCAGCTTGAGTTTCAGCAAGTTCTCTCTGCAGAGCTGCATTGCGGACCAGAGTCCTTTCATGAGCAGAATCTAGTTGGTGAATGCGGACTGTGTTAACGCTAGAGTTGGCATCAATCTCCAAGAATGATTGATAGTTGATTGACCAAGTATTGTGTTCCTAAAAATCCTATGAACCATGATGGGTAGGACCCTGTCAGCAGAACCTCCCTCGGTGAGGTTGTAGAAACTTCTGTCTCCGTTGTAGGGAATGGGTTGACCCTGTTCCTGACTCCATCTATTCAAGTTAGTGGCCCACAAAGGTGTGGGTCCTTGAAATGCGGGATGGGGGTTCAGGTTTGGGTTTTGAGCAGCTGGAGGTAGGTTATCGACTTCCGACTCTGAGTCAGAACTATTAGAAAAACCCTCAGCATGGTGATCATCCAAAGGGATTGGGTGATCATCTTCTGGTTCTTCCTCTAGCCATCCAGCATTGCCTTGGTTTGGGAAGTACGGATTGCCATGGTGAAATCCACCCATTAAAATCTACGCGAGATAAGGGATATAAGAAATAGCTAAATAGACAAACTGACTAAGATAATTACAGTAAGACCAAATACCCCTATGGTGTTTCTTTATGGTTGTGTTGGTAAGTTTTTAGACTTGTTGCCACATCACAACGATTCTTGGGCATATGCTAATCACTCCTTGGACCAGCATAGTTGATCAGGCTATGCCATTCCCAAGACTGACCATATATCCCTAGGCTTACTTGTAATATTCAACAATCGTAATACTTTTGTTCTTGTCGTTGTGACACCGATTTTATTATGAATGCAGGCACGTATACTTACTTATATATTTTAGTATTTAAAAGTATAAACTCATAGACAGAGCGTTTTAATCCCAATGTATTTATAGTTAGTATATCTTTTATGGGTTGATATACTATATTCACTATAAACAATGCTCTGATACCAATCTGTCACACCCCAAAACCAAGAACGGCAGAAGCTTTCGGGGTGGAGGACGTCATGTGAAGTATCATAACAGTGTAAAGTAGTAAACAAGCGACAACATCATCCATTGCATTAAAAGTAAAGTTTTAATATATGTGTGTTCTTTAATTGTAATAAGACACCAAAATATGTAATCAAAATAAAAGACGAGTCTTGTCTGTGCTCCGTCTTCTCAAAACCCGGCCATCATACCTGTCTACTAGTGACCTGAGAATACAAGTTATTTTGAAAGCGAGTATCAGCGTAAAGCTGGTGAATTCATAAGTATTTAAGTGTCATTGCCTTGTTTTGGAAAGCTGTTATGAATGCCATGTAAATCTTTGAATGAAACAGTTGATATAAGTATGAAAACCCTAGAAAAATCCCATATTTCCTACTAGTATAAAATGTAGTCTTCTACCAAGACCCGAATATTTTGCTATAACAATGATAGTTTTTCCTTCTTTTTGACTATTACTAACAGTACTTAGTCTAACTCATCGTTTATGTGAATGTATCAAAATAAAGTAATAGGAAATATAATCATGTAAGTGTTATCCTTTTGTATTAGGATCAACTCAACATCGCGACTGCCGAAAGGTATAACCTTGAACATCCGTAGATTCATTTTCCTCTGTACCTGGCAGCAGTTTTAAGGAATGGTTAGTCCCGTAAAGGTACTCCTAGTATAAGTATTAACCGTAGGCATCCGTAGATGTTCATTACCTCTATTTCTAACAGGTGGGTTTCGGAATGGTTAGTCCCGTCTAGTTATCCTTTTGCATTAGGATAGGCAGAACAATTTACATGAATGGTATGTACTAGTAACTCATCATATAGAATCTTGGTACAAGTATCCATGTAAGTGTATACAAATAAATGTACATATATGTAAATGTATTCATGTAAGCGTATCGATGTAGATGTATTCATGTAACATGTAATGTATAGTGTAGACTCATGAATGAACTGACTCTGGTGTAATTCCTTGTAATAGGAATAATGTTTTGTATCTCCTAACTATCCCTATAATAGTTAACTGGAAGGTAATTGTTTGTCTAAGCAGGTTTATACACCCTTGCTACACAAGAGTGTGGGAAACTGAATGAAGGATGAAAGCTATCATATCAATGCATATATAAGAACATAAGTGTATAGATATAGTTTTGTTTAAGAAGATGAAAATGGTTTTGTAAGACATTTAAGAGTTTTGAACAATAATTAACAATGACTTGATGTGATTTTAATAAACATTTCAAAAGTAATACATTTGATAACAAAGTATTTTGAAGATAGAAAACCATTTCATACATCACATTTTGAAGCATGTGAAATTAGTTGGATGAAAACACAGTCATAAATCACATGTGATTGATTCTATAGCATGTTGTTTTCTACTTGTATCCCCCTCCATTAAAGCATTTAAAATCATTTAAAACATTTATTAAGGGGTATGAACTCACCTGTAGATGGTGGTTTGAATGAACTGAACGGTGTAGGATTGCTAAGTGTCAAGTGAAAACTTGTACACACGCTATGATCCTAATGAACATATAATCACACATAGATGCACCCAATTAGTCTTAAACTACTAATTGAAAATGTTAAGACATCCTAGAACATGATAAACACTTTATATAAGTGTTATAAGCCCTAAGGATTGCATCTAAGTTGTTGTAGGACAAGGCTAGTGGTTTTAGGGTTCCAAAGGACCTCATTCTTGAGTTTACTCTTCAATGCCATCACAACAAGGAGTTTACGGCCGTAAGCTCCTAAGCTTAGGTTTATTTGGTGTTTTCAAGTCCCATGCTCATCTAGGATAGGTTTTAGGCAATTATCTAAGGCTAATGAAGGCCTTGGGCACACTTTGGTACCCTTCTTTGATGGTCATGGCCCAATGACCAAAACCCTTAGAGATTACGGCCGTAATCTCTCCTTGGGATGCGTTTTTGATGATTTAAAGTCCATAAATTAACTAGGAGTAAATCAAGGCTATTTGTCCAGGGCTTTAGGAGGGTTTAAAGCACCTTTTGGCCCTTGAGTTTGGAGTTCACGGTCCAAGAACTTCTTGGGCCGTGAACACCTTACTCTTGGTGTTCATGGGTGCTTTCTAGTCCTAGATGCATTAGTATACGAGTCTAATCTAGTTTCATATCAAGAGGAAAGGACTAGGCACTCATTTGTCCCTTATAAAAGGGTTTATGTTCCAAGATGTTCATGGGCGGTAAACTCTTAAATCTTGTTGTTTTGATATGATTTCTATGTTATTAAGCACAAATTAAGCTCTATAATACAACTAGATGGAAGCGCTTACGTTTTGGAACGAAAGTCCAAAGATTCGTGAGAGAGAATTCTGCTTTTCTCTAGATGGAAATGGAACTAATTAATAAATATGGGTCAGAATCCTATATATACTCTTGGGATTTTTGGCAGAAAATATTTTATTCACGAAATGAACTCTAATATCATAGAGTTTTGAAATAACAGAGTTGCACAAAACCCTAGTGCATCCTCTCTCCTGATATCTCTTTGAGAGTAAATCCTGAAATACTCAAACCTATGCTAAAAAGTCTGAAAATTTACTACAACTGTTGTAACTTCTATTGACTTGATATTGTTTGTATATAATGGAAATTTCGGGTTGTTACATCATCCCCCCATTAGAAGGAATTTTGTCCTGAAATTAGAATTTAAGCAAATAATAAGTTACAAATAACTAAGAAAAAAGATGAGGATATTTCAGTTTCATCTGATCTTCTCGTTCCCAAGTGAATTCAGGTCCTCGTTTGGCGTTCCAGCGAACCTTCACTATCGGGATACGACTCTGCTTTGTTTGCTTGACCTCTCGATCCATGATCTCTACTGGTTCCTCCACGAAGTTGAGGCTCTCGTTGATCTCGATCTCGTCGAGTGGAATAACAAGAGTCTCGTCGGACAGACACTTTTTCAAGTTCGAGACGTGGAAGGTAGAATGTATGTTACTAAGTTCGCGCGGTAGATTGAGTTTGTAAGCTACTGGGCCGATTTGGGCAAGAATCTCAAAAGGCCCTATGCATCTTGGATTGAGCTTCCCATGCTTTCCAAAGAGTATCAAGGCCTTCCAGGGTGAGACCTTCAGTAGAACTCCGTCGCCCACCTGGAATTACAATGGTTTCCTTCGCTTGTCAGCGTAGCTTTTCTGTTGGTCTCTAGAGGCTTTCAATCATTCACGAATTTGAATAATCTTCTCTGTCGTTTCCCGAATGATCTCCGGACCCGTGAGAGTTCTTTCGGGAACTTGTCCCTTAACTAACTGGGTATCACCCACCTCAGCCCATCACAGAGGGGATCTGCACTTTCGGCCATAAAGGGCTTCGAAACGAGCTGCCTTTATGCTCACGTGATAATTGTTGTTGTAGGAAAATTCGACAAGGGGTAGATGAGTATCCCAAGCATTCCCAAAGTCAATCACACAGGCTCGCAACATATCTTCTAAGGTTTGGATAGTTCTCTCACTTTGTCCGTCGGTCTTTGGATGGTAGGTTGTACTCATGTCCAACCTAGTTCCTAGGGAACTTTGTAGCGACTGCCAGAACCTAGAAGTGAATCTACTATCTCTATTTGAGATAATGGATATGGGAACACCGTGCAGTCGTACAATCTCCCTAATGTAGATTCTCGTAAGTTTTTCCTTTTTGTCGATTTCTTTGATGGGTAGGAAGTGTACAGACTTGGTCAATCTGTCGACGATGACCCATATGGTATCCAATCCACCCGTTGTCTTGGGAGACTTGGTTATGAAGTCCATAGTGATCCGCTCCCACTTCCATTCTGGTATCTCCGGTTGCTGTAGAAGACCGGAGGGTTTCTGGTATTCGACCTTTACCTTCGCGAAAGTAAGGCATTTACTTATGAAGGTAGCAATATCTGCTTTCATGATAGGCCACCAGTACAACTTTTTAAGATCAAGATACGTCTTATCTGAACCTGTGTGGATGGAATAGCGAGTGTTGTAAGCTTCGGTCATGACCAAGTCTCTGAAGCCACCGTGTTTCGGTGTCCAGATCCGATCCATGAGGTATAAGGCTCCACCACCCTTGACTTACAAGTTCTTATCCATCCCTCTCAGGGATTCGCCTGCCACATTTTTAGGTTTCAAAGCGTCGAGCTGAGCCTCCTTAGTTTGCATGGACAAGTGTGAATGGATAGTTAGAGTCAAAGATTTGACTCTATGACCAACATATTTTTTCTGACTTAGGGCGTCGGCTACTACATTGGCTTTACCCGGATGATAACGAATTTCACACTCGTAATCACTGAGTAGCTCGACCCACCGTCGTTGTCTCATGTTGAGCTCCTTCTGGTCGAAAATGTGTTGTAGACTTTTGTGGTCTGTAAAGATCGTGCTTTTTGTACCATACTATTAGTGTCTCCAGATATTCAGAGCAAACACAACTGCTCCTAGCTCAAAATCGTGGGTGGTATAGTTAACCTCATGTGTCTTTAGCTGTCTCAAGGCATAGACTATGACTTTACCTCGCTACATTAGAACACATTCGAGTCCTTGATTTGATGCATCGCAATAGACAACAAAGTCTTCTATCCCTTCGGGGAGGGATAGTGTTGGTGCAGTGCACAAGGCTCGCTTGAGCGTTTGGAATGCTCTTTCCTGTTTCGCTTCCCAGTCAAAGGCCACACCTTTCTGGGTCAGGGTGGTAAGAGGTTTAGCTATGCGGGATAAGTTCTGAATGAACCTGTGATAGTAGCCAGCGAGACCTAGAAATTGATGAGTTTCTGTAGGTGTCTTCGGTGCTGACCAATTCTCAATGGCCTTGATTTTGGAAGGGTCCACATGTATACCTTCTTCGCTAACCACGTGCCCTAAGAATTCGACTCGTCGAATCCAAAATTCGCATTTCGAGAACTTCGCGTAGAGCTTCTCCGAATGTAATGTTTCGAGGACTTGTCGCAAATGTTGACTATGCTCCTCCTTACTACGAGAGTAGATAAGTATGTCATCAATGAAAACAATGACGAACTGATCCAAGTAAGGACGACACACCCTATTCATCAGATCCATGAATAATGCGGGCGCGTTAGTTAATCTGAACGGCATCACCACAAACTCGTAGTGTCCATAACGAGCTCGGAAGGCTGTCTTGGGAGCATCCTCCTCTAACACTCGTAGTTGGTGATATACGGATTGTAGATCTATCTTCTAGAAGTAGTTGGCTCCTTGAAGTTGATCAAATAAATCATCAATGCGAGGCAAAGGATAATGATTTTTAATGGTAAGCTTGTTGAGTTCTCTGTAGTCGATGCACATACGAAACGATCCATCCTTCTTCTTGTGAACAAGACCGGTGCTCCCCATGGTGAGAATCTTGGCCTAATGAATCCCTTCTTGAGAAGTTCGTTAAGCTGACTGGAAAGTTCCAGCATCTCGGCCGGTGCCGGACGATAAGGAGATTTGGCTACGAAAGTAGCTCCTGGCACTAAGTCAATTCTGAACTCGACTTGGCGTTGTGGTGGTAATCCGGGAAGTTCTTCTGGGAAGATGTCGGGAAATGTCACACCCCAAAACCGGAACGGCGGAAACGTTCGAGGGTGGAGGACGTCATGTCAAGTATCACGAGATATGTATATGGTAAGCAAGTAATGAACAATCATTTCATTTAGAAAGAAAGTGTTTACAATGTATGTGTTCACAAAACATAGAAGTCATAAACAAATAACAAAACAAGACTTGAAGCTATAATGCTCCATCTTTTGAAGTCCCAGCACGAGCACCTGTCTAATAGTCTCCTGAGAATACAAGTTATTTGAAAGAGTTGATCAGCAATTAAGCTGGTGAGTTCATAAGATTTTAGTGATGTGAGTAAGCTGTAAAAAATGTGGTTAAAAATGTATATGTAAAGTGATGTAAGCTGTAAAGTGTTGTTTTGTAAAGTTTGCCTGTTCCTCTAGAAAATCATATATTTCCAACTTAAAACGGGATTTGAGTAAAATGACACTACAAGCCTTTCTATGCGTAATAAGTGGGTACAAGTTATATATACTTGGAGTAAACAAACAATCGATTATGCGCATCTACCCTCAACCTACAACCCGACGGGGTACAGTAAGTACAACGGATAACACATATTCCATTGGTTGTTAGATCGTTGTCATATATAACCTGGGTGTATTCACTTGTTACTCATGGAGTTATTTATAATGGTTCCTTCATGTCTAATGGAGAGTTCCTTTTAAGAAAAGCTATATTTCTTATAATAAAATATTGACTATGGTGATTACTTTTATAATAGCTTTGTTTATACTGCTATATATAATTTGGTATCGGGTAGATAATAGATTGGGTGACCTCGGTGTAAACCCACATCCAACGGGAACAGGATGTACAACGAAGAACACAGATCCTATTAGTTGTCGGATATTAGTTTTATATATAAACATGGTGTATAAACTAAGGTGTATAGAGTTAACTCACTTAAAGTCTTTAAAACTATACTGGCTTAATAAAATGGATTAAGCCCTTAACTGGGAAATCGCTAGTTTTGTATATCAAAATTACTGACTTTGAAACGAAAGTTTTGTACTAGAAAAACTTTGCATTGACTCTAGTGTCCTATGACCTGATCCATACTTGGTACCCTTATGATGACTTAATGTATACTAAGCATAAATATATACAGAGTCGGGTAGATAATAGATTGGGTGACCTCGGTGTAAACCCACATCCAACGAGAACAGGACGTACATCGAAGAACACACATCCTATTAGCTGTCGGAATCTACTTAGCATATATGTATCCTATAGGGTATACATTATGGAATCATAAGGTTAGCATCATGGTTCTAACTTTTTAAATCTAGCCTTCTACTAAGACTCAATTGTTTTGAAAGCAGTCTTCTACCAAGACTCTACTGTTATGAAAGCAGTCTTCTACCAAGACTCTACTGTTATGAAAGCAGTCTTCTACCAAGACTCTACTGTTCCTTTGTCAACTGTAAAGTACATTCTCCCTAGTTTATAACCTATCTCGAATAGAAAATAGATTGACCTTCAAGTGTTACCGACACTTTATGAAAGTAATGGAAGAAATGAGTACCCTGATGTCGTTTATAATGACATACGGAGGTACTATTAACTTAAAAAAACATAATTGTTTTATTATGGTCATAATGTGAAACCTGGAACCCCTACTAACCGCTCTCATGTATGGAGATTGAGGGAACCAAACGCGACCCGAGCAAATCCATGCAAGCCGTGTAATTCACATTAAAGTTAGATCATGTCTGTGTGTTGTCATGCTATAGAAAATTAACTTGTTAGTTATGTTCTATTATGTTCTGTTCTGTTCTGTTCTGTTCTGATATTGACTCTGTGTGTGCTTCATTGTACTAGAAGTAATGAATAGCATTCTTCTAAACTATACCTATAATAGTTTACTAATGCTCTAACTGGACTGTTACTGAAAAGACTCATTTATCTACAAAGTTATGCTTATACTTTAAAATGGAGTTTTGTATAACTATAAAGTAACATAACCTTTAGAAGAGTTTTGAAATGTTTTAAAAACTTATAAATAACATAAGTAATATTTTGAAAGAATGTTTAACAACAAATAATTACACAATTATCATTGTGTTCAACTTGTATTCCCCCCCCCCTTAAAACAATTAAAATAGTTAAAAGATTCATTACGGGGTATGAACTAACCTGATGTGGGTGATTCAAACAGGTATGCACGTACGGATGAGAAGTTCCATGAATGAAGTTCTGATACACAATAAGTCCTAAATGATATTTAAGGACACATATTGACATAAAGATAGTGTTTACAACAACTATATGAAAGGAAACACCTTACGGGACTAGGAAACACCTTAACCAAGTGTTGGAATCACATGTGATTCAACATAGGAGGGTAAAAGGGAACTTATGAGTTTACTACCATGAGTTCATGGCCCAAGGGAGTTTACGGCCGTAAACTCATGGTTACTCATGGGTTAGTGCAAGTATGAAAGCTAGGGAATTATTTAGGGACATTAGCTCTACCCTAGGATGAGAAAGACCACTTCTTTTGGCACTTTTGGGGTGTTCACGGCCCAAATGAGTTTACTACCGTAAACTCCTGGCCAAATTTAATTATGAGGGTCCTAAAGGTCATAAAGAAGCATTCTAAATTCATGCCTAAGCCCTTGGAAGTGTTTGTGGCATCAAAACACCCCTAACTTGAGTTTTCGGCCCATAGACCATTTGGTCATCTGTTTGCAGCCGTAAACACTTGTGGGTGTTGGTATTTTGTTTTTTGAGGTCCTAAACACATCTAGGTAAAGTTCTATGCTTGTCTCGTGGCTTATGGAAGGCATTTAGGGCATTTTGGCACCCTAAAATGGAGTTCACGGCCCAAGAACTTCCTTGGCCGTGAACTCACTTCTTGCCTTGTTTCTTAATGTTTTGGGGGTCTAAAACAAGTAATGGTAGTCCCTAGGTTTAGTCCAAAGGCTTGGAGGGACATTGGGCACATTTTGGCCCTTATAAATGAGTTTACTCTCCAAGATGTTCTTGGGCGGTAAACTCTCAAATCTTGTTGTTTTGGCTTGATTTTCATGTTACTAAGGCATATAACACACTTATATACACTCTAGGTTGAAGTACTCACAGTTAGGGGTGATCGGGTGAAGATCCTTGAGAGAGAAAATCGACTTTTCTCTAACTAGAAATGTAACAAATGAATCCAAAATGGATAAATTTTCTTTATATAGCCTTGAGGGTTTTTGGTCCGAATACCATTTTTGGACTGTAATATTCCAAACTCTTGAAGGCTTGGGCACTTATTGCAACATATTAAACCCTAGTGCATCCTCTCTCCTGATATCCTCTGGAGCACTAACCTTAAAACACTCAAACTTATCCCAAAAGTTTGATAGTTAGTTGATACAGATTTGACTTCAATTGTAGTGGATGGTTTTACCGAATGGAAATTTTTGGGTTGTCACATCATCCCCCCGTTAAAATGAATTTCGTCCCGAAATTCGCTCTCTTAATGTTACTACTGGGGTTGAGCTCTTCTGCTTTGTAGAATACTCACTCGTAGACCTGGCAACTTTGCCCTGGTGGTCTTGATAGGATTCATACTTGGTCCATCTATCATTACCTCGCGTATACAAGCCGTATATGATTAAGATTAGTAGGACTGTCGGATGTGCGAATCTGCCCCAGGTCCACAACCCACGGGGAAAACAGGAGATAGGGCGGAAACACACATACTAGGTCTACCTAATCACAGTCATATACCACCCTTGCGTATACATTCGAAAATATTAGGCGGGCTGTATTCGTCCATAGCCTCTATGCTCGGACATTGGTCTGCTGGACGAGTGGTATTTCATGACGGTCTGCGGACGTTTGACGATAAGGCTTTGGAGGATAAGTACTCTTCTCACGAGTACTTCGGGGGTTTAGAATGCGAAAGATAAAGTTTAGGTTTAGGTCATACCTTCGATACGAAATGTCGAAAGTTTCGAGAACTTGCCGATCGAGGCGATAGAAACATATGGCTTCAGTATGGTGAGGACCACGCCAACTCATGACGAAAGAAAAACAACGGACTCTATATCGAACAAAGTTTTGGTCAAATGAAAGAAACGTCTGATGAACGACGATGTATCCCTGGTATGCTTACTACTGCACTCCTAGTATGTCCATCAATGTACTCCTTGTAACTGTTCTCTTGTTTCCTGTTTTCTATTTTGAAATTAACACTCCTATGTATCGTACTGCTATGTGCGCATACATATAAATAAAAGTGCTTTACTAACTGAAAGGATACTTTTATACTATGATCCCCCATGGTACCACTACCATCGCCCGTCATATACAAGTTGTGAATAGTTAAGATGATTCAGGCAGTCGACTGAGCATCTCTGCCTCAAATCCTCAACCAATTAAGGAAAGGGGACCTAAGCGGAGTCGCTCACTCTAGGTCTGCAACATCTCAGTTGCGCACAACCCTGATGTATATGGTGAGTCATAATAGCTTCTCTAAGGGATCTTTTAATTCTCTTGAATATTACAACCTATTTCAACATGTGAGTTGTTATAGTTACTTTTAAGTGTCATCCCCAAATTTTAATCTTATATGAATATAAATTAATTTTTAAAAGTAAGTACTATTTTGAAAATGTACCACTACTCGACGACGACTCCGAGGTAGATTCTCCTGTGGTGATCATCAGAATACGTCCATTCACGCCTGAGTTCTTGATTATTGGGCAGTCCCTCTTAATGTGTCCATTCTCACCACAACCATAACATGCTCGGTTTTCTTTAGCTTCGAGGACTTGGGAGATCGGTTGAGCCGGTGTCCTACAGTAACGGACTGTGTGTCCCTTTTTGTGGCAGTTCAGACACTGCATTTCTCGGCACACTCCAGTGTGGTGAAAGTTGCACTTTCCACACTTTGGAAGGTTTCTAGCATAACGACTGGCAGATGCTGAAGCAGTAGGCGTCATAGCGGCGTACATAGTACTCGCTTGTTGTTTTTATGTGATGTCTTGTGTTGTTCGCTTCTTCTTTCTCTTGTTCTCCGACTCTTGATTATGGTCCTCTTCCCTTGATGACTCGAGAATAGGGACTTTTACGCTGTGGCGGACTCCATGATTGATGAGTCGCTGAGCTAAGCATTTAGCACCATCGAACGTGGTTGGGTTAGAAGACAACACATTTCCTTGGGTCGGAGCAGTCAGACCCCAAATGTATCTCTCTATCTTCTTCTTTTCCGAGGTAATCATCCCGGGGCATAGAGCTGCTAGTTCGCTGAACTGGTCCGTGTAGGTCACTATGTCTGAGCCGACCATAGTGAGATCCCACAACTCTTGTTCCAGCTTTTGAATCTCGCCTAACAGGCAATATTCTTCCCGCATTAACTCCTTTAGGTTTTCCCAACCTATTGAGTTTTCCACTGATAGGGTCAGTGACTTAACATGGCTGTTCCACCATGTTAGGGCCTTGCCATCGAAGGTGCAGGCAACAAACTTCACTTTGCTTCCTTCGGGGCATAAATAGATTTCGAAGACCGACTTTGTTTTGTCGAACCATTGCAGGAGGCCAATAACTCCTTCAGTCCCTTTAAAGGACAGTGGTTGGCATCTGGTGAAGTCCTTGTAAGAGAACTCTCCCTGGCGCACCGGGACCTCACCTTGAGTAGAATCGGTAGGCGCTTCGCCTCCACCTCTACTAGTGGAGTGATATTGTGCCATGGCTGTTGCCACAGCCTCGGCCACTGCAGCGTTCAAAGTTGCTGCATCGATTTGTGGAGAAGGTATGGGAGTTATCGGAGTAACGTGTCTGGGTGATCTGTGAGGAGGCATCTTTGCTAAAAGAAAACAAAGATGAGACAGAATAAGTCTATAGCAACGGACACAAGCTGAAAGCTGAAAAGACAAGGTTATCCTAGTTCTGGATGTATCGGGTCCTGACTTCCACAGGGTTCTAGGGACAATTCATAAATGAGTCTATACCAAATAAACTCTATGAATTTGAAATAACTATCCTCGAATGAATATCTGTTTCCTGAATAAATGTTACCAGCGGCATGTATGAAAATAATTCTAACACATGAAATGTGAGCAGCGTTTCCACTCGCTCGCTAAATTAACCTAGTTAATATTTATTAGTGTGATGCATAAGACGTTTTTGTTTACTTCGGCTGATCTTTCCTTGAAATCTTCTCATTGGTTTGTCCTTTTTCCTCCTGAACTCTTCTGTTGTCTACTATGAGGATGTGGTTATGTTTATCTGGGCTTGTCGTGCGAGAATGAAAGTGACTAAAGAACCTATGAGCTTTAAGGTAACTTTATGGGGTGATCCTTACGGAATCTTCCTATAATTATACTAGGTATACCAGTTGGTATTGTATATAATTGAAGATCAAATAGACCTTCGAACAATTGATCCCACCTCAACACTACTTCCTTAAAAGGAATGGATAGTGAAGCGTCGGTCACAAATTCTATGTCTATAAGGTCTTGATTATATATAAAACTTTATGAATATACCCTGTAAGATTATAGACCTATCCGCAAGGGTCTTTTAAGTTATCACATAAGTTATGTATCTGGACAAAAATACTCCTATAGTATCCTAACGCAATGTAATTGTTATGTTCTAGACTTGTTATCGCGCTATCGTATAATAGAATACCCCCATAGTACTCTAATTCTAACTGTACTTGTTCTGGCGCTCTCTTGACTGGTGTTCTGGTAAGTTTTAATCCTGTTGCAACACCACATCATTCCCAAACACATGTTGGTCACATCTCGAATGAATATAGTTGATCAGGCTATATTGATCCTAGCTATGATTACATAACTGTTCAGGTGGACGACAGTGTCCAACCTCTAAATACTTTTAGTTCCGTTCTCCTCGTGATCCTAGTTCTATTATGTACATGTATGAGCAACTAGGTATATTTTTATAACTTGAAGTTATAATCTAAAATATATCATTATCCAGAGCACTTAAGCCCCATTGTATTTATAGACGTATATCTTTTATCGGTTGATATACTTAGTTCACTATAAACAATGCTCTGATACTAATCTGTCACACCCCAAAACCAGAACGGCGGAAACGTTCGAGGGTGGAGGACGTCATGTCAAGTATCACGAGATATGTATATGGTAAGCAAGTAATGAACAACCTTTTCATTTAGAAAGAAAGTGTTTACAATGTATGTGTTCACAAAACATAGAAGTCATAAACAAATAACAAAACAAGACTTGAAGCTATAATGCTCCATCTTCTGAAGTCCCAGCACGAGCACCTATCTAATAGTCTCCTGAGAATACAAGTTATTTGAAAGAGTTGATCAACAATTAAGCTGGTGAGTTCATAAGATTTTAGTGATGTGAGTAAGCTGTAAAAAATGTGGTTAAAAATGTATATGTAAAGTAATGTAAGCTGTAAAGTGTTGTTTTGTAAAGTTTGCCTGTTCCTCAAGAAAATCATATATTTCCTACTTAAAACAAGAGTTGAGTAAAATGACACTACAAGCCTTTCTATGCGTAATAAGTGGGTACAAGTTATATATACTTGGAGCAAACAAACAATCGATTATGCGCATTTGCCCTAAACCTACAACCCGACGGGGTACAGTAAGTAAGGCGGATAACACATATTGCATAGGTTGTTAGATCGTTGTCATATATAACCTGGGTGTATTCACTTGTTACTCATGGAGTTATTTGTAATGGTTCCTTTATGTCTAATGGAGAGTTCCTTTTAAGAAAACCTATATTTCTTATAATAAAATATTGATTATGGTGATTACTTTTATAATAGCTTTGTTTATACTTCTATATATAATTTGGTATCGGGTAGATAATAGATTGGGTGACCTCGGTGTAAACCCACATCCAACGGGAACAGGACGTACAGCGAAAAACACACATCCTATTAGCTGTCGGATATTAGTTTTATATATAAATATGGTGTATAAACTAAGGTGTTATAGAGTTAACTCACTTAAAGTCTTTAAAACTGTACTGGCTTAATAAAATGGATTAAGCCCTTAACTGGGAAATCACTAGTTTTGTATATTAAAAGTACTGACTTTGAAACGAAAGTTTTGTACTAGAAAAACTGTGCATTGACTCTAGTGTCCTATGACCTGATCCATACTTGGTACCCTTATGATGACTTAATGTATACTAAGCATAAATATATATAGAGTCGGGTAGATAATAGATTGGGTGACCTCGGTGTAAACCCACATCCAACGGGAACAGGACGTACAGCGAAGAACACACATCCTATTAGCGTTCGGAATCTATGTAACGCCTGCAAATCCGGGCTAGTCAAATTAGAGGCAATAGGGGTCGAAAACGACTTTTCGACAAAATATTATTTAGAATAAATAATCTTAACCAAGTTGTAGAGTATGTTACAAGGTTTTCGTACATATAAATAACGCCGAAATCCGAGTTATAACGAAGAAGTTATGACCCGTTGAAGTTTCGCGACGGAACCGGCACGATACCGGGAAGCGTAAATAGTGAATTTACGATAGAGCGATATTTAGCCTTAGCGATCTAAACAGAAGTCGTAGAATATGTTAAACTAAGAACATCGATAAAAAGAACGCCCAAATCTGACTTCGTATGAGGAAGTTATGATTTTTCTAAGATTTAGCATAGCAGTGCACAGCCCGAAATCTGAATTTTAGATCGGTCGATTTTTAGCCGACGGGATCTAAACGAAAGTTGTAGTACTCGTAAATACCAACGCGTGGATATAAAGAACGTCGATAATAGAGCTCGTATGCGAAAGATATGGACGAAGCTTAGTCCCTACTTTTCGAGCGCGACGAATTCGATACAGTTTTGTAAATCCGAGATAGAATGAGAATTAGCCAACGAGGTCTAAATGAGAGTTAAAGATCTCATTAATAGGAACTCAACGGTAAAAAGACAGACAAAAACGGAACTCGTATGCAAAAGTTATGGACGAAGCTTAGTCTCTACTTTTCGAGCGCGACGAATTCGATACAGTTTTGTAAATCCGAGATAGAATGAGAATTAGCTAACGAGGTCTAAATGAAAGTTGAAGATCTCATTAATAGGAACTCAAAAGTAAAAAGACAGACAAAAACGGAGCTCGTATGCAAAAGTTACGGACGAAGCTTGGAGACTACTTTACTATACACTTCCTATAAATACAAGGGTGAACTCCTCATATTTTCTTCACACCATAAGCCTTTCTTTCTCTCTCTAACTTCTCTCTAACCTCCCTAAACCCCTCCCAAGTCTAGGGAACCTCCCTATCATGAGAAGAAAGCCCCGGAGCGCCCGACGGCTCCTAGAAGAAAAGCTTTCGGCTCGGAAACGCTGCTACAGCGAAGCCCGGTTTTTAATAAAAACCCGCTGTAAGTGAGCTACGCCTATAGTATATTTAATATAGATTTTATTTAATTATAGTAACATTGTTAGGACCTTAAAATAATTATTTGGGCTATTATTATGAGTTATATTGAGTGTTATTTAACGCTTATATAATAGTAATAATAGCTAGACTATTAAATTAGTCTCGTCAAGCGTTACACTAAACTCTAGTGGTAATGATACTAGGTTTCGTCAAGGGATAATTGTTTTAAGAGTAACGAAGTGCTGTCTGAGTGCCGACTCACCACCTTTCAGGTGAGTGCATAGTCCCTTTCATCTTACACATAGATTTGAAGTATTTTATATAAACTACGTGCTATGTGTGCACATTATCTGAATACTTGCTGTCTATGCTGGTTGAACGTTTTATACATGTTTTAAAGGACTTAAACTGTATACGTATTTTATATATATGAAAATGTTGGGTATGAGATGGGTAGATGAATGATGAGAGATAGAAGATGACGTGAGTATACATTGGCAGCTATAGACTTAGTGCCTATGGGACAAACACCGGTAGCTATGGACTTAGTACCTTTTAGACGTTAGTAGCTATGGATTTAGTACCTGTTGGGAATTGGTAGCTATGGACTTAGTACCTATTAGTTAGACGCTGGTAGCTAAGGATTTAGTACCTGTAGGAATTGGTAGCTATGGACTTAGTACCTGTTGAACATTGGTAGCTATGGACTTAGTACCTATTAGATAAAGACTGGTAGCTATGGATTTAGTACCCGATGAATAGACTATAGCAGCTATGGAATTAGTGCTTTATGAACGAACATTGGCAGCTATGGATTTAGTGCCAGTCCCATAACCTTGGAAGTAAGGGACTTCGGAATAAACGAATGCAGGATAGATGACTCTTAGGTTAAATCCTTAAAGAGTAAAGAAGATAATGGGGATGGGTAATTGGGTTGATTGTTTGATTGAACATAATAATTATATTATTGTGGGTTGAAAATCCTATGTACTCACCAGGTTTCCCAACCTGACCCACTCAGTTTATGTATATCATAGGTGACGAAGTGAAGTGACATTACACTGAGAGATTTAAAAGAGATGTAGATCACTAGTGTAAATCATTGTAAGTTCTGTTTATGCTTATGTTTTGGTATTAACGATGACATCCCAAACATTTTAAAATGAAATAAATACGTTTCTTCGAAAATGTTTTAATAACGTATTCACCATGTTTTTCTGGGAACAAATTCCGCAACCTTTTTATAAAATGAAGTACTTTGATTTTTATAAAGCATAAACAAAATCGGTCTTTTTTGGCCGTGATTTTGAGGATGTCACAGTTGGTATCAGAGCATTAGTTTAAGCGAACTAGGAATATGGATTTATTTCTAGACTTAAACTTAGAATGCTAAGCGATGATTGTGAGGTGTGAGCACTAGCTTATTTTAGGAATTGTGCCTAAAATGCTTTTATGTGCTAAATGCTTTGTGCATGATATGTTGTTAATTTTTCGGATCTATGGTCTGTTGCCGACCGGATCTGGAAACCTTATGTGTTTAGGATTCTAAACGTACGACTACGGTATTAGAACTAGCATGTAAATGTTTCGGAGTGATAAGGATGATTTAAACGTCAAGTAAAGGTCTAAATTCACCTTATTCGGTGTATAGATCGAGATGGTAAGGACCCGTAGCGGAAACGTAAACGCAAATGGGAACAGGAACCAACCCCCAGTGGTTCAGCAAATACCTGTTGTAGAAGAAGTTGCGCCTGAGCCAGTCACCATGGATGGAGTTCAAGCCATGATCCGGGCTATGTTGGCTGAACAAAGGGAAGAAATGAGACGGATGTTGAATAGGGACGAACCTACTATGCCCATTGAGCAACCCGAACTGATTCCCGAGCAATCTGAGGAAGGCAACTACAGCCGCCAAGTGATTCAAGTTGGGACACAAGGTGAGCAAAGGGATGGCCCAGAAGGGAGAAACAACAAGGATGGGCGGATGTACAAGAACTTCTTGGGTGCGAAACCACCAAGCCTCTCAGGAAGCCCAAAGCCGGTTGAGATTATGGATTGGATCTCTGAGATGGAGATGGTGTTTGAGAGTTGCAGCTGTAATGAGAAACAGAAGACTGTCTTTGCAGTAAGACAACTGAAAACTGGAGTCTTTAGCTGGTGGAAGCTATTGGCAGATACGATGCCACGAGGAGAAGCCTTAAGGATGTCGTGGGAAGAGTTTTTGGAACAGTTGAAAATGTAGTACTGTTCGGAGGTAGATCTGATAGACCTAAACAACGAGTTTCAGAACCTGAAGAAAGGGAAGATGAGTGTTGATGAGTATGCCACCGCATTTACCGAGAGGATGAAGCTATTTCCCTACTTGGTGCCTACTGAACTCTCCAAGATTGATAGGTTTGCTAACGGACTGCCCACTGACTTTGATCTAATGGTCAAAATGGCAACTACCTTGAAAGCAGTTGTTAGGGCAGCTAAGAACGTAGAGGCCCAGATAAGAGAAAAGGGTCTAGAAAAAGATAAGGCAGGAGAGAAGCGAAAGTTTGAGGGATCCTCGAGGTCGAACAAGGAAAGCAAATTCTCAAACCTCGGAGGAGCAGATGGAGGTGAAACAAGATGGTGTGCTAAATGCAAGAAGAAGCATGGTGGGAAGTGCAACGAAGAAGTGACTTGTTACAAGTGTGGGAGGACGGGTCACTATTCCAAAGACTGCACACATAATGACAAAGTATGCTACGGATGTGGAGGCAAGGGGCACATGTCCAGAGACTGCCCAAGGAAAAATAAAGCAGCAAGACCAGAAATGCCACCAAGGCCAAGGGCATTTCACATGATCCTCGACGAAGCAGAGAACCATGCGAGGAATCAAGAATGAGGACTTCTTACCCGAAGATCGGATTATGCAGTAGCCATAGTTTCATATGATGTAGCCTAGTAGAGGCATAGTCTAGGGTGAACTTGAACACCTATGTAATCGTTTCAAGAATTAATATAAAACCTTCGTTTTGTTATCTGATGTGTTGAATGATTGTATGATTTGCTGCATGGTGACTTGGGAAACTGCGAGACAATACTTGGGACGAGTATGAGTAGGTGTGAATGGTAGTAGAGGCCTATACTACCGGAAGCACAGGACTCACACTTGGATCAGGGAAAGTCACAAGGTTACCAAGAAGCTAGTAATTGATTTCGTTTTATTCAAGTGTGTTGTTACCATCGTTTCGGTAATGACTAAGAAGATTGTTGATATTCTGACCCTAGTGGTCATATCGAATCGAGTCCGACTACGATGAGTATGTTGTGTGGTTCAGAGAACCAAGTTTGATGTAGCGTCCGACTTAAACCAAACGGTTGAAATCAAAGCGATCAATAGAAGTATCGCACTCGTTGTTAAAGAAGTTGGTGGCTAGAAATGCCTAATGTTAAAGTGTGATTATATCACATTAGAACATGAAGGAAGGCATAGTCTGTTTTAGAATTTAACTCTAAGACACCTAAGTCTAAGTGTTGCAACATACGATGATAGGTCATTAGAATATGACACATCGATCTATAGTAGTAATAAAAGAACTTATCTCAAGTCCGTATCCAACAAGGATCGAGATTGTGACTTGAAGGTCATAATTTGGAGTCTAACCTAAGGTGGAGAGCAGGTGCACGATCGAGTACTCTTACAGTCAATGAGTTTAAGAGATAGAATTGAAGGAATGTAGAAGTTATAATTATTACCTAGGATGAAGAGATGACGTATGGTGTCATTATACGACCCTGTTTCGTTGATGATTCTGGGACGTAATCATCCTAAGGGGGAGATAATTGTAACGCCCGCAAATCCGGGCTAGTCAAATTAGAGGCAATAGGGGTCGAAAACGACTTTTCGACAAAAGATTATTTAGAATAAATAATCTTAACCAAGTTGTAGAGTATGTTACAAGGTTTTCGTACATATAAAGAACGCCGAAATCCGAGTTATAACGAAGAAGTTATGACCCGTTGAAGTTTCGCGACGGAACCGACACGATACCGGGAAGCGTAAATAGTGAATTTACGATAGAGCGATATTTAGCCTTAGCGATCTAAACGGAAGTCGTAGAATATGTTAAACTAAGAACATCGATAAAAAGAACGCCCAAATCTGACTTCGTATGAGGAAGTTATGATTTTTCTAAGATTTAGCATAGCAGTGCACAGCCCGAAATCTGAATTTTAGATCGGTCGATTTTTAGCCGACGGGATCTAAATGAAAGTTGTAGTACTCGTAAATACCAACGCGTGGATATAAAGAACGTCGATAATAGAGCTCGTATGCGAAAGATATGGACGAAGCTTAGTCCCTACTTTTCGAGCGCGACGAATTCGATACAGTTTTGTAAATCCGAGATAGAATGAGAATTAGCCAACGAGGTCTAAATGAGAGTTGAAGATCTCATTAATAGGAACTCAACGGTAAAAAGACAGACAAAAACGGAACTCGTATGCGAAAGTTATGGACGAAGCTTAGTCTCTACTTTTCGAGCGCGACGAATTCGATACAGTTTTGTAAATCCGAGATAGAATGAGAATTAGCTAACGAGGTCTAAATGAAAGTTGAAGATATCATTAATAGGAACTCAAAAGTAAAAAGACAGACAAAAACGGAGCTCGTATGCAAAAGTTACGGACGAAGCTTGGAGACTACTTTACTATACACTTCCTATAAATACAAGGGTGAACTCCTCATATTTTCTTCACACCATAAGCCTTTCTTTCTCTCTCTAACTTCTCTCTAACCTCCCTAAACCCCTCCCAAGTCTAGGTAACCTCCAAGCCCCGGAGCGCCCGACGGCTCCGAGAAGAAAAGCTTTCGGCTCGGAAACGCTGCTCCAGCGAAGCCCGGTTTTTAATAAAAACCCGCTGTAAGTGAGCTACGCCTATAGTATATTTAATATAGATTTTATTTAATTATAGTAACATTGTTAGGACCTTAAAATAATTATTTGGGCTATTATTATGAGTTATATTGAGTGTTATTTAACGCTTATATAATAGTAATAATAGCTAGACTATTAAACTAGTCTCATCAAGCTTTAGACTAAACTCTAGTGGTAATGATACTAGGTTTCGTCAAGGGATAATTGTTTTAAGAGTAACGAAGTGCTGTCCGAGTGCCGACTCACCACCTTTCAGGTGAGTGCATAGTCCCTTTCATCTTACACATAGATATGAAGTATTTTATATAAACTACGTGCTATGTGTGCACATTATCTGAATACTTGCTGTCTATGCTGGTTGAACGTTTTATACATGTTTTAAAGGACTTAAACTGTATACGTATTTTATATATACAAAAATGTTGGGTATGAGATGGGTAGATGAATGATGAGAGATAGAAGATGACATGAGTATACATTGGCAGCTATAGACTTAGTGCCTATGGGACAAACACCGGTAGCTATGGACTTAGTACCTTTTAGACGTTAGTAGCTATGGATTTAGTACCTGTTGGGAATTGGTAGCTATGGACTTAGTACCTATTAGTTAGACGCTGGTAGCTAAGGATTTAGTACCTGTAGGAATTGGTAGCTATGGACTTAGTACCTGTTGAACATTGGTAGCTATGGACTTAGTACCTATTAGATAAAGACTGGTAGCTATGGATTTAGTACCTGATGAATAGACTATAGTAGCTATGGAATTAGTGCTTTATGAACGAACATTGGCAGCTATGGATTTAGTGCCAGTCCCATAACCATGGAAGTAAGGGACTTCGGAATAAATGAATGCAGGATAGATAACTATTAGGTTAAATCCTTAAAGAGTAAAGAAGATAATGGGGATGGGTAATTGGGTTGATTGTTTGATTGAACATAATAATTATATTATTGTGGGTTGAAAACCCTATGTACTCACCAGGTTTCCCAACCTGACCCACTCAGTTTATGTATATCACAGGTGACGAAGTGAAGTGACATTACACTGAGAGATTTAAAAGAGATGTAGATCACTAGTGTAAATCATTGTAAGTTCTGTTTATGCTTATGTTTCGGTATTAACGATGACATCCCAAACATTTTAAAATGAAATAAATACGTTTCTTCGAAAATGTTTTAATAATGTATTTACCATGTTTTTCTGGGAACAATTTCCGCAACCTTTTCATAAAATGAAGTACTCTGATTTTTATAAAGCTTAAATAAAATCGGTCTTTTCTGGCCGTGATTTTGGGGATGTCACAATCTACTTAGCATATATGTATCCTATAGGGTATACATTACGGAATCATAAGGTTAGCATCATGGTTGTAACTTTTTAAAAGTAGCCTTCTACCAAGACTCAATTGTTTTGAAAGCAGTCTTCTACCAAGACTCTACTGTTATGTAAGCAGTCTTCTACCAAGACTCTACTATTATGAAAGCAGTCTTCTACCAAGACTCTACTGTTATGAAAGCAGTCTTCTACCAAGATTCTACTGTTCCTTTGTCAACTGTAAAGTACATTCTCCCTAGTTTATAACCTATATCGAATAGAGAATAGATTAACCTTCAAGTGTTATCGACACTTTATGAAAGTAATGGAAGAAATGAGTAACCTGATGTCGTTTATAATGACTTACAGAGGTACTATTAACCTAAAAAACATAATTGTTTTATTACGGTCATAATGTGAAAGCTGGAACCCCTACTAACCGCTATCATGTATGGAGATTGATGGAACCAAATGCGACCTAAGCAAATCCATGGAATCCGTGTAATTCACATTAAAGTTAGATCATGTCTGCGTGTTGTCATGCTATAGCAAATTAACTTGTTAGTTATGTTCTGTTCTGTTCTGTTCTGTTCTGATATTGACTCTTTTTGTGCTTCATTGTACTAGAAGTAATGAATAGCATTCTTCTAAACTATACCTATAATAGTTTACTAATGCTCTAACTGGACTGTTACTGAAAAGACTCATTTATCTACAAAGTTATGTTTATACTTTAAAATGGAGTTTTGTATAACTATAAAGTAACATAACCTTTAGAAGAGTTTTGAAATGTTTTAACAACTTATAAATAACATAAGTAACATTTTGAAAGAATGTTTAACAACAAATAATTACACAATTATCATTGTGTTCAACTTGTATCCCCCCCCTTAAAACAATTAAAATAGTTAAAATATTCATTACGGGGTATGAACTCACCTGATGTGGGTGATTAAAACAGGTATGCACATACGGATGAGAAGTTCCATGAATGAAGTTCCGAGACACAATAAGTCCTAAATGATATTTAAGGACACATATTGACATAAACATAGTGTTTACAACAACTATGTGAAAGGAAACACCTTCCGGGACTAGGAAACACCTTAACCAAGTGTTGGAATCACATGTGATTCAACATAGGAGGGTATAAGGGCACTTATATGAGTTTACTACCATGAGTTCACGACCCAAGGGAGTTTACAGCCATAAACTCATGGTTACTCATGGGTTAGTGCAAGTATGAAAGCTAGGGAATTATTTAGGGACATTAGCTCTACCCTAGGATGAGAAAGACCACTTCTTTTGGCACTTTTTGGGTGTTCATGGCCCAAATGAGTTTACTACCGTAAACTCATGGCCAAATATACTTATGAGGGTCCTAAAGGTCATAAAGAAGCATTCTAAATTCATGCCTAAGCCCTTGGAAGTGTTTGTTGCATCAAAACACCCCTAACTTGAGTTTTCGGCCCATAGACCATTTGGTCATCTGTTTGCAGCCGTAAACACTTGTGGGTGTTGGTATTTTTGTTGTTTTGGGTCCTAAACACATCTAGGTAAAGTTCTATGCTTGCCTCTTGGCTTATGGAAGGAATTTAGGGCATTTTGGCACCCTAAAATGGAGTTCACGGCCCAAGAACTTCCTTGGCCGTGAACTCACTTCTTGCCTTGTTTCTTAATGTTTTGGGGGTCTAAAACAAGTAATGTTAGTCCCTAGGTTTAGTCTTAAGGCTTGGAGGGACATTGGGCACACTTTGGCCCTTATAAAGGAGTTTACTCTCCAAGATGTTCTTGGGCGGTAAACTCCCAAATCTTGTTGTTTTGGCTTGATTTTCATGTTACTAAGGCATATAACACACTTATATACACTCTAGGTTGAAGTACTTACAGTTGGGGGTGATCGGGTGAAGATCCTTGAGAGAGAAAATCGACTTTTCTCTAACTAGAAATGTAACAAATGAATCCAAAATGGCTAAATTTTCTTTATATAGCCTTGAGGGTTTTTGGTCCGAATACCATTTTTAGACTGTAATATTTCAAACTCTTAAAGGTTTGGGCACTTATTGCAACATATTAAACCCTAGTGTATCCTCTCTCCTGATATCCTCTGGAGCACTAACCTTAAAACACTCAAACTTATCCCAAAAGTTTGATAGTTAGTTGATATAGATTTGACTTAAATTGTAGTGGATGGTTTTACCGAATGGAAATTTTTGGGTTGTCACAGGATAGTTGTGTAGTTCGGGGATTTTCTGAATGTCTTTCACTTCATGACTCGTATCGACGATGTGTGCGAGGAATGCATGATATTCCTTTCGCAAGCACTTCTGGGCTTGGATGCGCGAAATGATGCGAAGGCTCGTACTAGGTTTGTCGCCATAGATAACTAAGATTTCGTTGTTAGGAAGGTTAAGACGAACTACTTTTTCAAAGCACATGATGTCGGCGCGAGGAAGACTCAACCAATCCATGCCGATGATAATGTCGAAACATTTAATTGGGACCGACATGAGGTCAATCTTGAAAGTATGGCCATGTAAAGTTAAAGTACAACCTACGTATATGCAGTTAGTACTCTTCGTTTTCCCGTTTGCCATTTCTACCGTGAATGAATTATCTAATGCACATGGTTTTTGTTTAAGCAGGTGTGCAAATTTATGACTTACAAAACTTTTCTCCGCTCCACTGTCGAAAAGTATGCAAGCATATGAGTTATCGAGGAGAAACGTACCAGTAACTATCGTAGGATCAGCTACCGCTTCCTCGTGGCCCATGGCCATAACTCTTCCAACTCCTCCATCCATCCCCGCCTTAGGTCAGTTCCTCTTGTAGTGGCCCACCTCGCCACAACCGTAGCAAGCTTGGCCCACGCCGGCGTTAGGAACTTGGGCGGTCTGCGCCACTAGAACCTTGCAGAAACGGGCTGTATGCCCCTTCCTGTTGCAGTAGAGCACTGCATGTCCTTGCAAGGTCTGTGGTGGTGGAAGTTGCATTTGTTGCACTTCGGGAGAGTTTCAGCATAAGTTCTTGCTGGTAAGGGGTTCGCAGGGACAACGGGAGTTACCATGGCAGCATTGATTGCCACAAGTTGTTGTCTCTTGGAGGATTCTTGCGAATCCCCTCTTTTCCTCTTGTTCCACCCCTTCTTGTTGTTGTTGTCCATTTGTGGCTGGGGTGTAGGGATTGTTGGGTTCCGGTGTTTCCCGTGGTCTATGAGAGACTGTGCCAGTTCCTTGGCACTATCAAAAGTGGCAGGCTTGGAAGCTAACACACTTGAATGGATCTGGGGAGAAAGTCCCCATATACATCTCTCTATCTTCTTGCTTTCGAGAGCAACCATATCAAGGCATAGAATTTCCAGATCACAGATCCTATTTGTGTAGGCTAATATGTCGGATCCAACCATTTGTAGACCCCAGAGTTCCTGTTCGAGTTTTTGTATTTCCCCTCGAGGACAGTACTATCTCATCAACATGGCCTTCGAGTGTTCCCAGTTGATGGAATTTGCCACCACTAAAGTCAGAGACTTAACATGGCCATTTCACCACGTTAGTGCTCTGTCAGAGAAGGTACAAGTAGCAAACTTGACCTTGTTGCCCTCCGGGCAGGCACAGATTTTAAAGACCGCTTCCGTCTTTTCAATCCATTGTCTTAACACCATAACCCCACCAGTTCAATTGAAGTTTCAGGGTTTGGCGTTCGTGAAGTCCTTGTAGGTGCATTCCCGGGGATGTCCATGGCTTTCGCCGTGGTTTGAGGGATGTGCACCTGTTCCCGATCCACTAGGGACAGGAGCATTGATGGCTGACACAGCAGCTGCTACTACTGCTGTGAAGGCTGCCTGGAACATAGTGATATCGAAAGGAGAAGGTGGTTGAGGAGGTTGAGGTGGTGGTATCGGCGTTTCCTTATTTGGGTTACGCCTGGGATTCCTGCGTGGCAGCATTTTTAACTATACATTTAAAAGATGACAGCATGGATAAGAATAGATGAATAATGAGAATGACTCATGGACTAACTCCCCTTAGTCCAACAACACAATGAATAGTATAACTAAATGCAGATGATAACATTTGGATAATAATTTCCATATGATTAGATATCTGTCAATAATACTGGGATTACAAATGTAACAAGTTCGGGAAAAGTGGCCTAGAAGTAGGCCTTACATCAACCAAGATAGGAAAATTTTGACAGAATTATGACTAGATCAAGACCTGACGGGTCTAAGATTTACAAAGATAGGAAATTAGACCAAAGTTTTTACATAAACTAGGTTATATCCAAAAGATGAGTCGATGAGATTCTATCGGCGACGAGAACTGCTAGTATGAGTTCTTGATCCCGATAGTAGGCGTTCCATGTCCCTCATACGCCTGTCAGTTCTTGCTTGCTGAGCTCGAAGTTCCCTCACCTCAGCTTGAGTTTCAGCAAGTTCTCTCTGCAGAGCTGCATTACGGACCAGAGTCCTTTCATGAGCAGACTCTAGTTGGCGAATGCGGACTGTGTTAACGCCAGAGTTGACATCAATCTCCAAGACTCGATTGATAGTTGATTGACCAAGTATCGTGTTCCTAGAAATCCTACGAACCATGATGGGTAGGACCCTCTCAGCAGAACCTCCCTCGGTGAGGTTGTAGAAACTTCTGTCTCCATTGTAGGGAATGGGTTGACCCTGTTCCCGACTCCATCTATTCAACATAGTGGCCCACAAAGGTGTGTGTCCTTGAAATGCGGGACGGGGGTTCAGGTTTGGGTATTGAGCAGCTGGAGGTAGGTTATCGACTTCCGGCTCCGATTCTGAACTATCAGAAAAACCCTAAGCATGGTGATCATCCAAAGGGATTGGGTGATCATCTTATGGTTCTTCCTCTAGCCATCCAGCATTGCCTTGGTTTGGGAAGTACAGATAGCCATTGTGAAATCCAGCCATTAAAATCTACGCGAGAAAGGAGATATAAGAAATAGCTAAATAGACGAACTGACTAAGATAATTACAGTAAGACCAAATACCCCTATGGTATTTGTTTATGGTTGTGTTGGTAAGTTTTTAGACTTGTTGCCACATCACAACCATTCTTGGGCATATGCTAATCACTCCTTGGACCAGCATAGTTGATCAGGCTATGCCATTCCCAAGACTGACCATATATCCCCAGGCTTACTTGTGATATTCAACAATCATAATACTTTTGTTTTTGTCGTTGTGAAACCGATTTTAGTGTGAATGCAGGCACGTATACTTACTTAAATATTTTAGTATTTAAAAGTATAAACTCTTAGACAGAGCGTTTTAATCCCAATGTATTTATAGTTTGTATATCTTTTATGGGTTGATATACTATATTCACTATAAACAATGCTCTGATACCAATCTGTCACACCCAAAAACCAAGAACGGCGGAAACATTCTGAGGTGGAGGACGTCATGTGAAGTATCATAACAGTGTAAAGTAGTAAACAAGCAACAACATCATCTATTGCATTAAAAGTAAAGTTTTAATACATGTGTGTTCTTTAATTGTAATAAGACACCAAAATATGTAATCAAAATAAAAGACGAGTCTTGTCTGTGCTCCATCTTCTCAAAACCCGGCCATCGTACCTGTCTACTGGTGACCTGAGAATACAAGTTATTTTGAAAGCGAGTATCAGCGTAAAGCTGGTGAATTCATAAGTATTTAAGTGTCATTGCCTTGTTTTAGAAAGTTGTTATGAATGCCATTTAAATCTTTGAATGAAACAGTTGATATAAGTATGAAAACCCTAGAAAATTCCATATTTCCTACTAGTATAAAATGTAGTCTTCTACCAAGACCCGAATGTTTTGCTATAACAATGATAGTTTTTCCTTCTTCTTGACTATTACTAACAATACTTAGTCTAACTCATCGTTTATGTGAATGTATCAAAATAAAGTAATAGGAAAAATATAATCATGTAAGTGTTATCCTTTTGTATTAGGATCAACTCGACATCGCGACTGCCAAAAGGTATAACCTTGAACATCCGTAGATTCATTTTCCTCTGTAGCTGGCAAGAGGTTTTAGGAATGGTTAGTCCCGTAAAGGTACTCCTAGTATAAGTATTAACCGTAGGCATCCGTAGATGTTCATTACCTCTATTTCTAACAGGTGGGTTTCGGAATGGTTAGTCCCGTCTAGTTATCCTTTTGCATTAGGATAGGTAGAACAATTTACATGAATGGTATGTACTAGTAACTCATCATATAGAATCTAGGTACAAGTATCCTTGTAAGTGTATACAAATAAATGTACATATATGTAAATGTATTCATGTAAGCATATCGATGTAGACGTATTCATGTAACATGTAATGTATAGTGTAGACTCATGAATGAACTGACTCTGGTGCAATTCCTTGTAATAGGAATAATGTTTTGTATCTCCTAACTATCCCTTGCTACACAAGAGTGTGGGAAACTGAATGAAGGATGAAAGCTATCAGATCAATGCATATATAAGAACATAAGTATATAGATATAGTTTTGTTTAAGAAGATGAAAATGGTTTTGTAAGACATTAAGAGTTTTCAACAATAACTAACAATGACTTGATGTCATTTTAATAAACATTTCAAAAGTAATACATTTGATAACAAAGTATTTTTAAGATAGAAAACCATTTCATACATCACATTTTGAAGCATGTGAAATTAGTTGGATGAAAACACAATTATAAATCACATGTGATTGATTATATAGCATGTTGTTTTCTACTTGTATCCCCCCACCATTAAAGCATTTAAACTCATTTAAAACATTGATTAAGGGGTATGAACACACCTGTACAAGGTGGTTTGAATGAACTGAACGGTGTAGGATTGCTAAGTGTCAAGTGAAAACTTGTACACACGCTATGATCCTAATGAACATATAATCACACATAGATGAACCCAATTAGTCTTAAACTACTAATTGAAAATGTTAAGACATCCTAGAACATGATAAACACTTTATATAAGTGTTATAAGCCCTAAGGATTGCATCTAAGTTGTTGTGGGACAAGGCTAGTGGTTTTAGGGTTCCAAAGGACCTCATTCTTGAGTTTACTCTTCAATGCCATAACAACAAGGAGTTTATGGCCGTAAGCTCCTAAGCTTAGGTTTATTTGGTGTTTTCAAGTCCCATGCTCATCTAGGATAGGTTTTAGGCAATTATCTAAGGCTAATGAAGGCCTTAGGCACACTTTGGTACCCTTCTTTGATGTTCACGGCCCAAGGACCAAAACCCTTAGAGATTACGGCCGTAATCTCTCCTTGGGATGGGTTTTTGATGATTTAAAGTCCCTAAATTAACTAGGATTAAATGAAGGCTATTTGTCCTGGGCTTTAGGAGGGTTTAAAGCACCTTTTAGCCCTTGAGTTTGGAGTTCACGATCCAAGAACTTATTGGGCCGTGAACACCTTACTCTTGGTGTTCATGTGTGCTTTCTAGTCCTAAATGCATTAGTATACGAGTCTAATCTAGTTTCATATCAAGAGGAAAGGACTAGGCACTCATTTGTCCCTTATAAAAGGGTTTACGGTCCAAGATGTTATTGGGTGGTAAACTCTTAAATCTTGTTGTTTTGATATGATTTCTATGTTATTAAGCACATATTAAGCTCTATAATACAACTAGATGGAAGCACTTACGTTTTGGAACGAATGTCCGAAGATCCGTGAGAGAGAATTCTGCTTTTCTCTAGATGGAAATGGAACTAATGAATAAATATGGCTCAGAATCCTATATATACTCCTGGGATTTTTGGCAGAAAATATTTTATTCACGAAATGAACTCTAATATCATAGAGTTTTGAAATAACAGAGTTGCACAAAACCCTAGTGCGTCATCTCTCCTGATATCTCTTTGAGAGTAAATCCTGAAATACTCAAACCTATGCTAAAAAGTCTGAAAATTTACTACAACTGTTCTAACTTCTATCGACTTGATATTGTTTGTACAGAATGGAAATTTCTGGTTGTCACATCATCCCCTCGTTAGAAGGAATTTTGTCCCAAAATTAGAATTTAAGCAAATAAGAAGTTACAAACAACTATGCAAAAAGATGAGGATATTTCAGTTTCATCTAATCCTCTCGTTCCCAAGTGAATTCAGGTCCTCGTTTGGCGTTCCAGCGAACCTTCAATATCGGGATATGGCTCTGCTTTGTTTGCTTGACCTCTCGGTCCATGATCTCTACTGGTTCCTCCACAAAGTTGAGGCTCTCGTTGATCTCGATCTCGTCGAGTGGAATAACAAGAGTCTCGTCGGACAGACACTTTTTCAAGTTCGAGACATGGAAGGTAGAATGTATGTTACTGAGTTCGCGCGGTAGATTGAGTTTGTAAGCTACTGGGCCAATTCGGGCAAAAATCTCAAAAGGCCCTATGTATCTTGTATTGAGCTTCCCACGCTTTCCAAAGCGTATAAAGCCCTTCCAAGGTGAGACCTTCAGTAGAAATCGGTCGCCCACCTGGAATTCCAACGGTTTCCTTCGCTCGTCAGCGTAGCTTTTCTGTCGGTCTCCAAAGGCTTTCAATTGTTCACGAATTTGAACGATCTTATCTGTCGTTTCCCGAATGATCTCCGGACCCATGAGAGTGCTTTCGGGAACTCGTCCCTTAGCTAACTGGGTATCACCCACCACAGCCCAGCACAGAGGGGATCTGCACTTTCAGCCATAGAGGGCTTCAAAACGAGCTGCCTTTATGCTCTTGTGATAACTGTTGTTGTAGGAAAATTCGACAAGGGGTAGATGAGTATCCCAAGATTTCCCAAAGTCAATCACACAGGCTCGCAACATATCTTCTAAGGTTTGGATAGTTCTCTCACTTTGTCCGTCGGTCTGTGGATGGTAGGTTGCACTCATGTCTAGCCTAGTTCCTAAATGCATTAGTATACGAGTCTAAGCTTGTTTCATATCAAGAGGAAAGGACTAGTCACTCATTTGTCCCTTATAAAAGGGTTTACGGTCCAAGATGTTATTGGGTGGTAAAATCTTAAATCTTGTTGTTTTGATATGATTTCTATGTTATTAAGCACATATTAAGCTCTATAATACAACTAGATGGAAGCACTTACGTTTTGGAACGAATGTCCGAAGATCCGTGAGAGAGAATTCTGCTTTTCTCTAGATGGAAATGGAACTAATGAATAAATATGGCTCAGAATCCTATATATACTCCTGGGATTTTTGGCAGAAAATATTTTATTCACGAAATGAACTCTAATATCATAGAGTTTTGAAATAACAGAGTTGCACAAAACCCTAGTGCGTCCTCTCTCCTGATATCTCTTTGAGAGTAAATCCTAAAATACTCAAACCTATGCTAAAAAGTCTGAAAATTTACTACAACTGTTCTAACTTCTATCGACTTGATATTGTTTGTACAGAATGGAAATTTCTGGTTGTCACATCATCCCCTCGTTAGAAGGAATTTTGTCCCAAAATTAGAATTTAAGCAAATAAGAAGTTACAAACAACTATGCAAAAAGATGAGGATATTTCAGTTTCATCTAATCCTCTCGTTCCCAAGTGAATTCAGGTCCTCGTTTGGCGTTCCAGCGAACCTTCAATATCGGGATATGGCTCTGCTTTGTTTGCTTGACCTCTCGGTCCATGATCTCTACTGGTTCCTCCACAAAGTTGAGGCTCTCGTTGATCTCGATCTCGTCGAGTGGAATAACAAGAGTCTCGTCGGACAGACACTTTTTCAAGTTCGAGACATGGAAGGTAGAATGTATGTTACTGAGTTCGCGCGGTAGATTGAGTTTGTAAGCTACTGGGCCAATTCGGGCAAAAATCTCAAAAGGCCCTATGTATCTTGTATTGAGCTTCCCACGCTTTCCAAAGCGTATAAAGCCCTTCCAAGGTGAGACCTTCAGTAGAAATCGGTCGCCCACCTGGAATTCCAACGGTTTCCTTCGCTCGTCAGCGTAGCTTTTCTGTCGGTCTCCAAAGGCTTTCAATTGTTCACGAATTTGAACGATCTTATCTGTCGTTTCCCGAATGATCTCCGGACCCATGAGAGTGCTTTCGGGAACTCGTCCCTTAGCTAACTGGGTATCACCCACCACAGCCCAGCACAGAGGGGATCTGCACTTTCAGCCATAGAGGGCTTCAAAACGAGGTGCGTTTATGCTCTTGTGCTAACTGTTGTTGTAGGAAAATTCGACAAGTGGTAGATGAGTATCCCGAGATTTCCCAAAGTCAATCACACAGGCTCGCAACATATCTTCTAAGGTTTGGATAGTTCTCTCACTTTGTCCGTCGGTCTGTGGATGGTAGGTTGCACTCATGTCTAGCCTAGTTCCTAAATGCATTAGTATACGAGTCTAAGCTTGTTTCATATCAAGAGGAAAGGACTAGGCACTCATTTGTCCCTTATAAAAGGGTTTACGGTCCAAGATGTTATTGGGTGTTAACTCTTAAATCTTGTTGTTTTGATATGATTTCTATGTTATTAAGCACATATTAAGCTCTATAATACAACTAGATGGAGGCACTTACGTTTTGGAACGAATGTCCGAAGATCCGTGAGAGAGAATTTTGCTTTTCTCTAGATGGAAATGGAACTAATGATTAAATATGGCTCAGAATCCTATATATACTCCTGGGATTTTTGGCAGAAAATATTTTATTCACGAAATGAACTCTAATATCATAGAGTTTTGAAATAACAGAGTTGCACAAAACCCTAGTGCGTCCTCTCTCCTGATATCTCTTTGAGAGTAAATCATGAAATACTCAAACCTATGCTAAAAAGTCTGAAATTTTACTACAACTGTTCTAACTTCTATCGACTTGATATTGTTTGTACAGAATGGAAATTTCTGGTTGTCACATCATCCCCTTGTTAGAAGGAATTTTGTCCCAAAATTAGAATTCAAGAAAATAAGAAGTTACAAACAACTAAGCAAAAAGATGAGGATATTTCAGTTTCATCTGATCCTCTTGTTCCCAAGTGAATTCAGGTCCTCGTTTGGCGTTCCAGCGAACCTTCACTATCGGGATACGGCTCTGCTTGGTTTGCTTGACCTCTCGGTCCATGATCTCTACTGGTTCCTCCACGAAGTTGAGGCTCTCGTTGATCTCGATCTCGTCGAGTGGAATAACAAGAGTCTCGTCGGACAGACACTTTTTCAAGTTCGAGACGTGGAAGGTAGAATGTATGTTACTGAGTTCGCGCGGTAGATTGAGTTTGTAAGCTACTGGGCCAATTCGGGCAAGAATCTCAAAAGGCCCTATGTATCTTGTAGTGAGCTTCCCACGCTTTCCAAAGCGTATAAAGCCCTTCCAAGGTGAGACCTTCAGTAGAAATCGGTCGCCCACCTGGAATTCCAACGGTTTCCTTCGCTCGTCAGCGTAGCTTTTCTGTCGGTCTCCAAAGGCTTTCAATTGTTCATGAATTTGAACGATCTTATCTGTCGTTTCCCGAATGATCTCCGGACCCATGAGAGTGCTTTCGGGAACTCGTCCCTTAGCTAACTGGGTATCACCCACCACAACCCAGCACAGAGGGGATCTGCACTTTCAGCCATAGAGGGCTTCAAAACGAGCTGCCTTTATGCTCTTGTGATAACTGTTGTTGTAGGAAAATTCGACAAGGGGTAGATGAGTATCCCAAGATTTCCCAAAGTCAATCACACAGGCTCACAACATATCTTCTAAGGTTTGGATAGTTCTCTTACTTTGTCCGTCGGTCTGTGGATGGTAGGTTGCACTCATGTCTAGCCTAGTTCCTAAATGCATTAGTATACAAGTCTAAGCTGGTTTCATATCAAGAGGAAAGGACTAGGCACTCATTTGTCCCTTATAAAAGGGTTTACGGTCCAAGATGTTATTGGGTGGTAAACTCTTAAATCTTGTTGTTTTGATATGATTTCTATGTTATTAAGCACATATTAAGCTCTATAATACAACTAGATGGAAGCACTTACGTTTTGGAACGAATGTCCGAAGATCCGTGGGAGAGAATTCTGCTTTTCTCTAGATGGAAATGGAACTAATGAATAAATATGGCTCAGAATCCCATATATACTCCTAGGATTTTTGGCAGAAAATATTTTATTCACGAAATGAACTCTAATATCATAGAGTTTTGAAATAACAGAGTTGCACAAAACCCTAGTGCGTCCTCTCTCCTGATATCTCTTTGAGAGTAAATCCTGAAATACTCAAACCTATGCTAAAAAGTCTGAAAATTTACTACAACTGTTCTAACTTCTATCGACTTGATATTGTTTGTACAGAATGGAAATTTCGGGCTGTCACATCATCCCCCCGTTAGAAGGAATTTTGTCCCAAAATTAGAATTTAAGCAAATAAGAAGTTACAAACAACTATGCAAAAAGATGAGGATATTTCAGTTTCATCTGATCCTCTCGTTCCCAAGTGAATTCAGGTCCTCGTTTGGCGTTCCAGCGAACCTTCACTATCGGGATACGGCTCTGCTTTGTTTGCTTGACCTCTCGGTCCATGATCTCTACTGGTTCCTCCACGAAGTTGAGGCTCTCGTTGATCTCGATCTCGTCGAGTGGAATAACAAGAGTCTCGTCGGACAGACACTTTTTCAAGTTCGAGACGTGGAAGGTAGAATGTATGTTACTGAGTTCGCGCGGTAGATTGAGTTTGTAAGCTACTGGGCCAATTCGGGCAAGAATCTCAAAAGGCCCTATGTATCTTGTACTGAGCTTCCCACGTTTTCCAAAACGTATAAAGCCCTTCCAGGGTGAGAACTTCAGTAGAAATCGGTCGCCCACCTGGAATTCCAACGGTTTCCTTCGCTCGTCAGCGTTGCTTTTCTGTCGGTCTCCAAAGGCTTTCAATTGTTCACGAATTTGAACGATCTTATCTGTCGTTTCCCGAATGATCTCCGGACCCATGAGAGTGCTTTCGGGAACTCGTCCCTTAGCTAACTGGGTATCACCCACCACAGCCCAGCACAGAGGGGATCTGCACTTTCAGCCATAGAGGGCTTCAAAACGAGCTGCCTTTATGCTCTTGTGATAACTGTTGTTGTAGGAAAATTCGACAAGGGGTAGATGAGTATCCCAAGATTTCCCAAAGTCAATCACACAGGCTCGCAACATATCTTCTAAGGTTTGGATAGTTCTCTCACTTTGTCCGTCGGTCTGTGGATGGTAGGTTGCACTCATGTCTAGCCTAGTTCCTAAATGCATTAGTATACAAGTCTAAGCTTGTTTCATATCAAGAGGAAAGGACTAGGCACTCATTTGTCCCTTATAAAAGGGTTTACGGTCCAAGATGTTATTGGGTGTTAACTCTTAAATCTTGTTGTTTTGATATGATTTCTATGTTATTAAGCACATATTAAGCTCTATAATACAACTAGATGGAAGCACTTACGTTTTGGAACGAATGTCCGAAGATCCGTGAGAGAGAATTCTGCTTTTCTCTAGATGGAAATGGAACTAATGAATAAATATGGCTCAGAATCCTATATATACTCCTGGGATTTTTGGCAGAAAATATTTTATTCACGAAATGAACTCTAATATCATAGAGTTTTGAAATAACAGAGTTGCACAAAACCCTAGTGCGTCCTCTCTCCTGATATCTCTTTGAGAGTAAATCATGAAATACTCAAACCTATGCTAAAAAGTCTGAAATTTTACTACAACTGTTCTAACTTCTATCGACTTGATATTGTTTGTACAGAATGGAAATTTCTGGTTGTCACATCATCCCCTTGTTAGAAGGAATTTTGTCCCAAAATTAGAATTCAAGAAAATAAGAAGTTACAAACAACTAAGCAAAAAGATGAGGATATTTCAGTTTCATCTGATCCTCTTGTTCCCAAGTGAATTCAGGTCCTCGTTTGGCGTTCCAGCGAACCTTCACTATCGGGATACGGCTCTGCTTGGTTTGCTTGACCTCTCGGTCCATGATCTCTACTGGTTCCTCCACGAAGTTGAGGCTCTCGTTGATCTCGATCTCGTCGAGTGGAATAACAAGAGTCTCGTCGGACAGACACTTTTTCAAGTTCGAGACGTGGAAGGTAGAATGTATGTTACTGAGTTCGCGCGGTAGATTGAGTTTGTAAGCTACTGGGCCAATTCGGGCAAGAATCTCAAAAGGCCCTATGTATCTTGTAGTGAGCTTCCCACGCTTTCCAAAGCGTATAAAGCCCTTCCAAGGTGAGACCTTCAGTAGAAATCGGTCGCCCACCTGGAATTCCAACGGTTTCCTTCGCTCGTCAGCGTAGCTTTTCTGTCGGTCTCCAAAGGCTTTCAATTGTTCATGAATTTGAACGATCTTATCTGTCGTTTCCCGAATGATCTCCGGACCCATGAGAGTGCTTTCGGGAACTCGTCCCTTAGCTAACTGGGTATCACCCACCACAACCCAGCACAGAGGGGATCTGCACTTTCAGCCATAGAGGGCTTCAAAACGAGCTGCCTTTATGCTCTTGTGATAACTGTTGTTGTAGGAAAATTCGACAAGGGGTAGATGAGTATCCCAAGATTTCCCAAAGTCAATCACACAGGCTCACAACATATCTTCTAAGGTTTGGATAGTTCTCTTACTTTGTCCGTCGGTCTGTGGATGGTAGGTTGCACTCATGTCTAGCCTAGTTCCTAAATGCATTAGTATACAAGTCTAAGCTGGTTTCATATCAAGAGGAAAGGACTAGGCACTCATTTGTCCCTTATAAAAGGGTTTACGGTCCAAGATGTTATTGGGTGGTAAACTCTTAAATCTTGTTGTTTTGATATGATTTCTATGTTATTAAGCACATATTAAGCTCTATAATACAACTAGATGGAAGCACTTACGTTTTGGAACGAATGTCCGATGATCCGTGGGAGAGAATTCTGCTTTTCTCTAGATGGAAATGGAACTAATGAATAAATATGGCTCAGAATCCCATATATACTCCTGGGATTTTTGGCAGAAAATATTTTATTCACGAAATGAACTCTAATATCATAGAGTTTTGAAATAACAGAGTTGCACAAAACCCTAGTGCGTCCTCTCTCCTGATATCTCTTTGAGAGTAAATCCTGAAATACTCAAACCTATGCTAAAAAGTCTGAAAATTTACTACAACTGTTCTAACTTCTATCGACTTGATATTGTTTGTACAGAATGGAAATTTCGGGCTGTCACATCATCCCCCCGTTAGAAGGAATTTTGTCCCAAAATTAGAATTTAAGCAAATAAGAAGTTAGAAACAACTATGCAAAAAGATGAGGATATTTCAGTTTCATCTAATCCTCTCGTTCCCAAGTGAATTCAGGTCCTCGTTTGGCGTTCCAGCGAACCTTCACTATCGGGATACGGCTCTGCTTTGTTTGCTTGACCTCTCGGTCCATGATCTCTACTGGTTCCTCCACAAAGTTGAGGCTCTCGTTGATCTCGATCTCGTCGAGTGGAATAACAAGAGTCTCGTCGGACAGACACTTTTTCAAGTTCGAGACATCGAAGGTAGAATGTATGTTACTGAGTTCGCACGGTAGATTGAGTTTGTAAGCTACTGGGCCAATTCGGGCAAGAATCTCAAAAGGCCCTATGTATCTTGTATTGACCTTCCCACGTTTTCCAAAGCGTATAAAGCCCTTCCAGGGTGAGACCTTCAGTAGAAATCGGTCGCCCACCTGGAATTCCAACGGTTTCCTTCGCTCGTCAGCGTAGCTTTTCTGTCGGTCTCCAGAGGCTTTCAATTGTTCACGAATTTGAACGATCTTATCTGTCGTTTCCCGAATGATCTCCGGAACCAGGAGAGTGCTTTCGAGAACTCGTCCCTTAGCTAACTGGGTATCACCCACCACAGCCTAGCACAGAGGGGATCTGCACTTTCAGCCATAGAGGGCTTCAAAACGAGCTGCCTTTATGCTCTTGTGATAACTGTTGTTGTAGGAAAATTCGAAAAGGGGTAGATGAGTAACCCAAGATTTCCCAAAGTCAATCACACAGGCTCGCAACATATCTTCTAAGGTTTGGATAGTTCTCTCACTTTGTCCGTCGGTCTGTGGATGGTAGGTTGCACTCATGTCTAGCCTAGTTCCTAAATGCATTAGTATACGAGTCTAAGCTTGTTTCATATCAAGAGGAAAGGACTAGGCACTCATTTGTCCCTTATAAAAGGGTTTACGGTCCAAGATGTTATTGGGTGGTAAACTCTTAAATCTTGTTGTTTTCATATGATTTCTATGTTATTAAGCACATATTAAGCTCTATAATACAACTAGATGGAAGCACTTACGTTTTGGAACGAATGTCCGAAGATCCGTGAGAGAGAATTCTGCTTTTCTCTAGATGGAAATGGAACTAATGAATAAATATGGCTCAGAATCCTATATATACTCCTGGGATTTTTGGCAGAAAATATTTTATTCACGAAATGAACTCTAATATCATAGAGTTTTGAAATAACAGAGTTGCACAAAACCCTAGTGCGTCCTCTCTCCTGATATCTCTTTGAGAGTAAATCCTGAAATACTCAAACCTATGCTAAAAAGTCTGAAAATTTACTACAACAGTTCTAACTTCTATCGACTTGATATTGTTTGTACAGAATGGAAATTTGTAGTTGTCACATCATCCCCTTGTTAGAAGGAATTTTGTCCCAAAATTAGAATTCAAGCAAATAAGAAGTTACAAACAACTAAGCAAAAAGATGAGGATATTTCAGTTTCATCTGATCCTCTCGTTCCCAAGTGAATTCAGGTCCTCGTTTGGCGTTCCAGCGAACCTTCACTATCGGGATACGGCTCTGCTTTGTTTGCTTGACCTCTCGGTCCATGATCTCTACTGGTTCTCCACGAAGTTGAGGCTCTCGTTGATCTCGATCTCGTCAAGTGGAATAACAAGAGTCTCGTCGGACAGACACTTTTTCAAGTTCGAGGCGTGGAAGGTAGAATGTATGTTACTGAGTTCGCGCGGTAGATTGAGTTTGTAAGCTACTGGGCCAATTCGGGCAAGAATCTCAAAAGGCCCTATGTATCTTGTATTGACCTTCCCACGTTTTCCAAAGCGTATAAAGCCCTTCCAGGGTGAGACCTTCAGTAGAAATCGGTCGCCCACCTGGAATTCCAACGGTTTCCTTCGCTCGTCAGCGTAGCTTTTCTGTCGGTCTCCAGAGGCTTTCAATTGTTCACGAATTTGAACGATCTTATCTGTCGTTTCCCGAATGATCTCCGGACCCATGAGAGTGCTTTCGGGAACTCGTCCCTTAGCTAACTGGGTATCACCCACCACAGCCTAGCACAGAGGGGATCTGCACTTTCAGCCATAGAGGGCTTCAAAACGAGCTGCCTTTATGCTCTTGTGATAACTGTTGTTGTAGGAAAATTCGACAAGGGGTAGATGAGTAACCCAAGATTTCCCAAAGTCAATCACACAGGCTCGCAACATATCTTCTAAGGTTTGGATAGTTCTCTCACTTTGTCCGTCGGTCTGTGGATGGTAGGTTGCACTCATGTCTAGCCTAGTTCCTAAATGCATTAGTATACGAGTCTAAGCTTGTTTCATATCAAGAGGAAAGGACTAGGCACTCATTTGTCCCTTATAAAAGGGTATACGGTCCAAGATGTTATTGGGTGGTAAACTCTTAAATCTTGTTGTTTTGATATGATTTCTATGTTATTAAGCACATATTAAGCTCTATAATACAACTAGATGGAAGCACTTACGTTTTGGAACGAATGTCCGAAGATCCGTGTGAGAGAATTCTGCTTTTCTCTAGATGGAAATGGAACTAATGAATAAATATGGCTCAGAATCCTATATATACTCCTGGGATTTTTGGCAGAAAATATTTTATTCACGAAATGAACTCTAATATCATAGAGTTTTGAAATAACAGAGTTGCACAAAACCCTAGTGCGTCCTCTCTCCTGATATCTCTTTGAGAGTAAATCCTGAAATACTCAAACCTATGCTAAAAAGTCTGAAAATTTACTACAACTGTTCTAACTTCTATCGACTTGATATTGTTTGTACAGAATGGAAATTTCGGGCTGTCACATCATCCCCCCGTTAGAAGGAATTTTGTCCCAAAATTAGAATTTAATCAAATAAGAAGTTAGAAACAACTATGCAAAAAGATGAGGATATTTCAGTTTCATCTGATCCTCTCGTTCCCAAGTGAATTCAGGTCCTCGTTTGGCGTTCCAGCGAACCTTCACTATCGGGATACGGCTCTGCTTTGTTTGCTTGACCTCTCGGTCCATGATCTCTACTGGTTCCTCCACGAAATTGAGGCTCTCGTTGATCTCGATCTCGTCGAGTGGAATAACAAGAGTCTCGTCGGACAGACACTTTTTCAAGTTCGAGACGTGGAAGGTAGAATGTATGTTACTGAGTTCGCGCGGTAGATTGAGTTTGTAAGCTACTGGGCCAATTTGGGCAAGAATCTCAAAAGGCCCTATGTATCTTGTACTGAGCTTCCCACGTTTTCCAAAACGTATAAAGCCCTTCCAGGGTGAGACCTTCAGTAGAAATCGGTCGCCCACCTGGAATTCCAACGGTTTCCTTCGCTCGTCAGCGTAGCTTTTCTGTCGGTCTCCAAAGGCTTTCAATTGTTCACGAATTTGAACGATCTTATCTGTCGTTTCCCGAATGATCTCCGGACCCATGAGAGTGCTTTCGGGAACTCGTCCCTTAGCTAACTGGGTATCACCCACCACAGCCCAGCACAGAGGGGATCTGCACTTTCAGCCATAGAGGGCTTCAAAACGAGCTGCCTTTATGCTCTTGTGATAACTGTTGTTGTAGGAAAATTCGACAAGGGGTAGATGAGTATCCCAAGATTTTCCAAAGTCAATCACATAGGCTCGCAACATATCTTCTAAGGTTTGGATAGTTCTCTCACTTTGTCCGTCGGTCTGTGGATGGTAGGTTGCACTCATGTCTAGCCTAGTTCCTAAATGCATTAGTATACGAGTCTAAGCTTGTTTCATATCAAGAGGAAAGGACTAGGCACTCATTTGTCCCTTATAAAAGGGTTTACGGTCCAAGATGTTATTGGGTGGTAAACTCTTAAATCTTGTTGTTTTGATATGATTTCTATGTTATTAAGCACATATTAAGCTCTATAATACAACTAGATGGAAGCACTTACGTTTTGGAACGAATGTCCGAAGATCCGTGAGAGAGAATTCTGCTTTTCTCTAGATGGAAATGGAACTAATGAATAAATATGGCTCAGAATCCTATATATACTCCTGGGATTTTTGGCAGAAAATATTTTATTCACGAAATAAACTCTAATATCATAGAGTTTTGAAATAACAGAGTTGCACAAAACCCTAGTGCGTCCTCTCTCCTGATATCTCTTTGAGAGTAAATCCTGAAATACTCAAACCTATGCTAAAAAGTCTGAAAATTTACTACAACTGTTCTAACTTCTATCGACTTGATATTGTTTGTACAGAATGGAAATTTCGGGTTGTCACATCATCCCCTTGTTAGAAGGAATTTTGTCCCAAAATTAGAATTTAAGCAAATAAGAAGTTACAAACAACTAAGCAAAAAGATGAATATATTTCAGTTTCATCTGATCCTCTCGTTCCCAAGTGAATTCAGGTCCTCGTTTGGCGTTCCAGCGAACCTTCACTATCGGGATACGGCTCTGCTTTGTTTGCTTGACCTCTCGGTCCATGATCTCTATTGGTTCTCCACGAAGTTGAGGCTCTCGTTGATCTCAATCTCGTCAAGTGGAATAACAAGAGTCTCGTCGGACAGACACTTTTTCAAGTTCGAGACGTGGAAGGTAGAATGTATGTTATTGAGTTCGCGCGGTAGATTGAGTTTGTAAGCTACTGGGCCAATTCGGGCAAGAATCTCAAAAGGCCCTATGTATCTTGTGTTGAGCTTCCCACGCTTTCCAAAGCGTATCAAGCCCTTCTAAGGTGAGACCTTTAGTAGAACTCGATCGCCCACCTGGAATTCCAACAGTTTCCTTCGCTTGTCAGCGTAGCTTTTCTGTCGGTCTCCAGAGGCTTTCAATTGTTCACGAATTTGAACGATCTTATCTGTCGTTTCCCGAATGATCTCCGGACCCATGAGAGTGCTTTCGGGAAGTCGTCCCTTAGCTAACTGGGTATCACCCACCACAGCCCAGCACAGAGGGGATCTGCACTTTCAGCCATAGAGGGCTTCAAAACGAGTTGCGTTTATGCTCTTGTGATAACTGTTGTTGTAGGAAAATTCGACAAGGGGTAGATGAGTATCCCAAGATTTTCCAAAGTCAATCACATAGGCTCGCAACATATCTTCTAAGGTTTGGATAGTTCTCTCACTTTGTCCGTCGGTCTGTGGATGGTAGGTTGCACTCATGTCTAGCCTAGTTCCTAAATGCATTAGTATACGAGTCTAAGCTTGTTTCATATCAAGAGGAAAGGACTAGGCACTCATTTGTCCCTTATAAAAGGGTTTACGGTCCAAGATGTTATTGGGTGGTAAACTCTTAAATCTTGTTGTTTTTATATGATTTCTATGTTATTAAGCACATATTAAGCTCTATAATACAACTAGATGGAAGCACTTACGTTTTGGAACGAATGTCCGAAGATCCGTGAGAGAGAATTCTGCTTTTCTCTAGATGGAAATGGAACTAATGAATAAATATGGCTCAGAATCCTATATATACTCCTGGGATTTTTGGCAGAAAATATTTTATTCACGAAATAAACTCTAATATCATAGAGTTTTGAAATAACAGAGTTGCACAAAACCCTAGTGCGTCCTCTCTCCTGATATCTCTTTGAGAGTAAATCCTGAAATACTCAAACCTATGCTAAAAAGTCTGAAAATTTACTACAACTGTTCTAACTTCTATCGACTTGATATTGTTTGTACAGAATGGAAATTTCGGGTTGTCACATCATCCCCTTGTTAGAAGGAATTTTGTCCCAAAATTAGAATTTAAGCAAATAAGAAGTTACAAACAACTAAGCAAAAAGATGAATATATTTCAGTTTCATCTGATCCTCTCGTTCCCAAGTGAATTCAGGTCCTCGTTTGGCGTTCCAGCGAACCTTCACTATCGGGATACGGCTCTGCTTTGTTTGCTTGACCTCTCGGTCCATGATCTCTATTGGTTCTCCACGAAGTTGAGGCTCTCGTTGATCTCAATCTCGTCAAGTGGAATAACAAGAGTCTCGTCGGACAGACACTTTTTCAAGTTCGAGACGTGGAAGGTAGAATGTATGTTATTGAGTTCGCGCGGTAGATTGAGTTTGTAAGCTACTGGGCCAATTCGGGCAAGAATCTCAAAAGGCCCTATGTATCTTGTGTTGAGCTTCCCACGCTTTCCAAAGCGTATCAAGCCCTTCTAAGGTGAGACCTTTAGTAGAACTCGATCGCCCACCTGGAATTCCAACAGTTTCCTTCGCTTGTCAGCGTAGCTTTTCTGTCGGTCTCCAGAGGCTTTCAATTGTTCACGAATTTGAACGATCTTATCTGTCGTTTCCCGAATGATCTCCGGACCCATGAGAGTGCTTTCGGGAACTCGTCCCTTAGCTAACTGGGTATCACCCACCACAGCCCAGCACAGAGGGGATCTGCACTTTCAGCCATAGAGGGCTTCAAAACGAGTTGCGTTTATGCTCTTGTGCTAACTGTTGTTGTAGGAAAATTCGACAAGTGGTAGATGAGTATCCCGAGATTTCCCAAAGTCAATCACACAGGCTCGCAACATATCTTCTAAGGTTTGGATAGTTCTCTCACTTTGTCCGTCGGTCTGTGGATGGTAGGTTGCACTCATGTCTAGCCTAGTTCCTAAATGCATTAGTATACGAGTCTAAGCTTGTTTCATATCAAGAGGAAAGGACTAGGCACTCATTTGTCCCTTATAAAAGGGTTTACGGTCCAAGATGTTATTGGGTGGTAAACTCTTAAATCTTGTTGTTTTTATATGATTTCTATGTTATTAAGCACATATTAAGCTCTATAATACAACTAGATGGAAGCACTTACGTTTTGGAACGAATGTCCGAAGATCCGTGAGAGAGAATTCTGCTTTTCTCAAGATGGAAATGGAACTAATGAATAAATATGTAACGACCCGTTTCCGGTATGTTAATTCCTTGGTAATTGTTGTAAGTTTTGCAAGAGGAACTCGGCGAGTTCATAGCCTGACTCGCCGAGTAGGGTCGCGGCTGCGAGCACGTGTGAGCCGGGGACTCGGCGAGTCCATATCCTGGACTCGGCGAGTCCATCCGTCTGGGTGAAACCCTAAATCCCCGGGTTGCCCACTATTTAAACCACCTTATAGCCCCATTCTCGCCTCCCTCACCCTGAGAACACAGTGAGAAAACCCTAATCCTCCCTTGAGAGCTTATAAGTGATTTGGTGCCATTTTGTGAAGGTGTGAAGAAGGAGAAGAAGAAAGAAGCAAGGAAACGAGTTGTAGTGCAAAGATCCAAGGGCAAATCTGAGTTTATTGAGGTATTTTCGGAGTTCCCTTCTTGTTATATGCTTTAAACTTCCATTAGAGCTCTTCTAAGAGCTATTTGATGTTTGTTCCAAGCCTTATGTTTGCATGAATGTCTTAATAAGTCGAAATACCTTTGGATCTGAATGTTGGGGTGTTGTAGAGCCCAGATCTACTGTCTTTTTGGAGTTACTTTGCATATTAATCATAGATCTACCCATTTTATGCATCTTTTAGCCTTATTTCCCTTATTCATGAGGTTGTGCACGTAAAGTTGGAAACTTTACGTGGTAAATCAGCTTATTGGACTCAGATCTATCAATTGTATGTGTTGGATTCAAACAAAATCGAGTAAAAATCAGTTGCATGGCGGCAACTCGGCGAGTCGGGAAGAACGACTCGGCGAGTTGGGTCGCGAGTTCCCGAGTCCTTCATTTTGATCAGTGTCGAGTGAATCCAGTGAGTTAGAGAGTGGACTCAGCGAGTTGAGGGTAGACTCAGTGATGAAGGGACTCGGCGAGTTGTTCATACAACTCGGCGAGTCCAAGGCAATCTTCTTAGGATCATGAACAACTCGTCGAGTTTGTTCATACGGCTCGGCGAGTCGGATGAAGATTGTCTGAGTTCTTGGATCAAGAGGGTACTCGTCGAGTCGATGCCACACTCGACGAGTAGCAGCGTGTAGAACTGAGAAGTGAGAGTAGGACTCGGCGAGTTGGGTGGCCCAACTCGGCGAGTCAGCCCCAAAAGTAAGTTGACTTTGTCCAAGGGTAAAAGAGTCATTTTACCCCAAGTACAGTGTTTAGTATTTGATTGAGTGTGTTCATGGGCTTGTAGCCGAGGAGATTCGGGAGCAGCAGCCGGTAGCTTTCAGAGACACACACTCAGACGCCAGTTTACGAGGTGAGTTTCCTTCCAGTAGGGACGAGTCTAAGGCCACAATGCCGGCCCGTCCAGTTAGCAGTAGTTTCCGGACTTGATCCGATGCAGAAGTTAGTATGTTTGATGCCTTCGTGGCTCAGACAGGATTTGTGAGCTATGTTTTATGTGTTATGTATTATGTGTTCCGGGCCACGGCCCGATGTAGTATGCAGTATATGTGTTCATGCTAGTCGTTATGATATGCTATGCTAGGTTCAGTTCCGGACTTCAGTCCGATGCAGCCAGTTCCGGACTTCGGTCCGATGAAGTTAGTTCCGGACTTTGGTTCGATGCAGGGGACAAGGTCCCAGTCAGTTCCGGACTTCGGTCCGATGCAGTTAGTTCCGGACCTTGGTCCGATGCAGGGGACAAGGTCCCAGTCAGTTCCGGACTTCGGTCCGATGCAGTTTCCGGGCTTCGTCCCGATGCAGTGGGCAAGGCCCGATATGTGTTTATATGATATTGCTATTGTATGGTACGTGGTATTTTGGGGGAGCTCACTAAGCTTCGTGCTTATAGTTTCAGTTTTGGTTTCAGGTACTTCCGCAAGCAAAGGGAAGAACTCGGGATGACGGCATCGCACACACCACCGCCTCAGCTTTAGCCTGGGATGGATTTAGTTGTTTGATTTGATGTAGTATGATACAGTTTTCCGCACAGTATTTTATTATGTTTTGGAATACATCACGCATGGTTTTATTATATGATGCTCTGATTACAGTTTTGATTATATTAAAAACAAAAATTTTTGGGTGGGTCGTTTCAAGTTGGTATCAGAGCCCTGGTTTGAGGGATTTGGATATACTTCCGGGTGTATCTGAACTCAAACTAAGGGAAATGAAAGATTTTATCAAAATAAAAACGTTTTATAAAAAGAATTTTGAACATACTTAGAAAGGAAGAATCTTTTTTTTAAATAAGATAGAGGTGTGTGCATGCGGTCAGCCGAGCTCAAGTAAGTACTCCCAAATTACCCATACAAGTTATTTGTTCAATTTCAGTTTTAGTAGAACAACATGCTAGTATAGGACTAAGGATTTAGGAGAATGCCTTTTGTGCCTGCTTATGTGTTACAGCTTTATGAGTATTGCATGCTAGTACTGAGTAGACAGCAGTAGGATAGCCTGATTAGGTTATGCCTGATAGCAGGAGCTTAGCATCTTATGCTAGATCAGTTTCTCGTTTTGAGAATAGTTTTGCCTAAGTATGTTCCCTTATTCCGAATGCTGCTTGCTTCGTGCTTTGTGGGAGTTCTGAGTGATGGAAGTTAACCATTAAGTGAACACGTTACACCATATGTGATCAGGGTTAAATAATCCCAGAGTGCTGGAACTGGCCCTATTGCGCAGCTCTTGTTTGAGTCCAACCGTTATAGGGACGGGTCTTTTACTTGAAGGATTATCTGATCTTCGTCACATGTGATGGTGTTCAGGTGATGGTTAATTAGCATTATAAGGAGACCTGCAGCAGCTGAGGACTAGTTGAGTTGAGTCTGAGGTTTCCCTGGGGCAAGCCTAGGATGAGAGTAGCAGAGATCAGTAGTAGTAGAAGTGACTTGGTGGAGTCAGGGCAGTTCTTGAAGAAAGTACGGATAGATGTGGAAGGTAGTATGGGCCCGTACTATTGGAAGCAGAGGATCCATACTCGAATCAAGAAAGGCTGAGACAAGACCAGGAAGCTAGTTGTAGTATCAATGATCCCTCAAGATATTTTTGTTTTCTAATGTAGTTGTGATGTGTTTCAGAATGGTGGTTCTGCGTTCGAGACCAGCAGCCGGCAGTGGAGGTGCCGGGGAGGGATCAGGTTCAGGTTCGGGGGATGAGCGCATGGATGAGCAGACCCGAGAGTTCCTTTCTTCGGAGATTACGCGCATCATTATAGAGCAGACTCATGTGATCTTCGGTTCGATCAAGGAGGGGATTCTAGAGCTGATGGATGAGAGATTGGGCACCTTCCGTGCCGAGGTGGCGGCCATGATGGGGTCGCGCACCCTTACTTTCAGGGAGTTCAGGGCATGTGGAGCTCCGGACTATCATGGGGCGCGAGACCCCATAGCGAGCAGCAGATGGTTGGCGGATGTGGCCAACGCCTTCCGCACTAGCAGATGTCCCGAGGGGGACAAGGTCAGATTGGCGTCCTGTCTTTTGAAGGATAGGGCACGAGATTGGTGGGAGGAGGTCGGGCATGCCATTGGGGATGATGCAGCATTGGACGCCATGACCTGGGCTGATTTCTCTACCAGGTTCAGGGCGGAGTTTGCACCAGTCATTGAGGTGCAACAGCTAGCTAGGGAGTTTCAGGACCTCACCCAGACTACAGAGACAGTGGCGGAGATCACCGCCAAGTTCAGGGAGAGGGCTCTTCTCGTTCCTCAGTATGTAGCTGATGAGAAAATGAAGAAGGCCCGTTATCATGAGATGTTGCGGAGCGATATCCGCCAGTTTGTGAGCCGGTCCAGCTGTAAAACGCTGGAAGATATGATTGCTAGAGCTCGGGAGAGGGAGATTGATCTTGAGATGGAGAAGAAGAGGAAACCGGAGGCGGTTTCGGGTTCAGGCGGCTCGGGCAAAAAGCCCAAGGTTTCGGATCACAGATCTAGGAGTCAGCAGAGCCACGGTCGATGTGGCAAGTGTGGGAGATTGCACGAGGGAGCGTGCAAGGCTGGGAGTTCCGGCTGCTACAAGTGCGGTCGGATTGGGCATTTGAGTAGGGATTGTACGGCCCCTGCTACTGCCGTCGCAGCATCAGATCTGATTTGCTTTCAGTGCAATCAGAGGGGACATAAAAAGTCCCAGTGTCCGAGTTTAGCTTCAGTAGGGAAGGTGGCTGCACCTGCCCCTGCTACCTTGAGGATTACAGATGGCCGGTAGGGCCGAGCTGATGCGCCAGTGGCGAAGAGTAGGGCGTTTCAGATGACAGCAGAGGAGGCGCGAGCGACTCCTGATGTGGTGACGGGTATGTATCTTCCCTTTTATCTCTGTATTATTATTGATTAAATGTTGCTTATGATTGTATGTTTTATTCAGGGTCGTTCTCTGTGAACGGCATTTCTGCTTTGGTATTATTCGATTCGGGGGCTACCCGATCATTCGTATCTCTTGCGCTTAGCAAGAGGTTCAGTAGAGCTCCAGGGGAGCTGGATTGTCCATTAGAGGTTGAGATAGCGGATGATAGGACCGTGAGGGTCGGCAGAGTGCACAGAGGGTGTTCTCTTCAGTTATTTGATGAGCAGTTTTCAGTGGATCTGGTACCTATTCCCCTGCGAGGGAATAAGGTTATTGTGGGTATGGATTGGCTAAGCCCCAATGGGGCGGTGATTGATTGCGAGCTTCAGCTAGTGAGGGTTCGCACTCCCAGTGGGGGAGAGTTGGTGATTCAGGGCGAGAGGCCACAGCGAGGACCGACCTTTTGTTCCGCCGCAAGGGCGAGGCGCTATGTTCAGCAGGGTTGCGCCGGTTTTGTAGCCTACGTTTTGGATGCCCGGGGGAAGGGCAAGTCGACAGTGAATGATGTTCCTATTGTTCGAGACTACCCGGACGTGTTTCCTGAGGATTTGCCGGGGATACCTCCTGAGAGACAGGTTGAGTTCAGGATCGACCTCGTCCTTGGTGCGGCTCCGATAGCCAAGGCACCGTATCGACTAGCTCCCCCTGAGATGCAGGAGTTGTCTACACAGCTGCAGGAGCTGTTAGACAAGGGTTTCATTCGGCCGAGCAATTCGCCTTGGGGAGCGCCGATCCTGTTTGTGAGAAAGAAGGATGGGTCGCATCGTATGTGTATTGATTATCGGGAGTTGAATAAGGTAATGGTGAGGAACCGTTACCCACTCCCGAGGATAGATGATTTGTTTGATCAGCTTCAGGGAGCGTCTTGGTTCTCCAAGATTGATCTACGCTCCGGATATCATCAGATGCGGGTTAGAGATGAGGATGTACAGAAGACTGCTTTCAGGACCAGGTATGGTCATTACGAGTTTGTGGTGATGCCATTTGGGCTCACCAACGCTCCAGCCGCGTTCATGGATCTCATGAACCGCGTGTGTAGACCGATGCTGGATCGGTCAGTGATAGTGTTCATAGATGACATCTTGGTATATTCCAAGACGCAGGAGCAGCACAAGGAGCACCTGCGGGAGGTGCTGGAGGTTTTGAGGAGGGAGAGACTTTTTGCAAAGTTCTCCAAATGTGAGTTTTGGTTGCGCGAGGTGCAGTTCCTTGGTCACCTCGTCAACCAGAAGGGTATTCTGGTAGATCCGGCCAAGATAGAGGCCGTGATGCAGTGGGAGGTCCCGAAGTCTCTATCTGAGATTCGGAGCTTCCTAGGGTTGGCAGGGTATTATCGGAGATTTATTCAGGATTTCTCCAAGATAGCAGTGCCGCTCACCCGACTGACCAAGAAGTCGGTGGTATTTCGTTGGGGTCCGGAGCAGCAGACAGCATTCGAGACCCTCAGGCAGAGATTGTGCGAGGCTCCGATCCTTACCTTGCCAGAGGGAGTAGAGGACCTTGTAGTCTATTGTGATGCCTCGATCACAGGTTTGGGAGCAGTTCTGATGCAACGAGGTCATGTGATAGCTTATGCCTCGAGACAGTTGAAGCCTCACGAGGCTAATTATCCTACCCATGATTTGGAGCTGGGGGCAGTTGTGTTTGCCCTCAAGATTTGGAGGCATTACCTTTATGGGGTACGTTGTACTATATACACGGATCACAAGAGTTTGAGATATCTTATGGATCAGCCGAGTTTGAACATGAGGCAGAGGAGGTGGTTGGACGTGCTGAAGGACTATGACTGTGAGATCCTTTATCATCCAGGGAAGGCCAACGTGGTGGTCGACGCCCTAAGCCGCAAGGTGTCGGCGGCCCCTATCAGGGATCTGTGTATGAGGATGACAGTGATCACTCCACTGTTGGAGCGGATCAAGGAGGCTCAGATGGAGGGCCTCAAGGAGGAGAGGCAGAAGTGTGAAAGGATAGTAGGCCGAGTAGCTTCATTTGATTACGACAGTCGTGGTTTGTTGACACTTCATGGTAGGGTATGGGTACCGTACTGGGGTGGGGTACGGCAGGTATTGATGGACGAGGCTCATAAGTCTCGATTTTCTATCCACCCAGGAGCGACAAAGATGTACCGAGATCTTCGACCCGATTATTGGTGGCCCTGCATGAAGCGGGACGTCGCCTGGTACGTCGAGAGATGCCTGACCTGCCGGAAGGTCAAGGCGGAGCACCAGAGACCTCACGGCAGGATGCAGCCGTTAGACATTCCCGTGTGGAAATGGGAGGACATTACCATGGATTTTGTCACCAAGCTTCCCCGGACCGCACGTGGAGTGGACTCGATATGGGTAGTAGTGGATCGGTTGACGAAGAGTGCCCATTTTATCCCGATCCAGGAGAGTATATCGGCGGAGAAGTTAGCCGATATCTATGTGCGTGAGATCGTGGCACGTCATGGAGTGCCGGTATCAGTGGTGTCTGACCGAGATGTCCGTTTCACATCCAGATTTTGGAAGCGGTTCCACGACGAGATGGGTACTCGTCTCCATTTCAGCACCGCTTTCCACCCTCAGACAGATGGGCAGAGCGAGAGGACGATTCAGACTCTCGAGGACATGCTTAGGGCATGTGTCCTAGATTTCGGTGGCAGTTGGGATACGTATCTTCCGTTAGCGGAATTCTCGTATAACAACAGTTATCATGCGAGCATTGATCGACCTCCCTTTGAGATGTTGTATGGGAGGAAGTGTAGGACCCCGATTTGTTGGGGCGAGGTCGGTCAGCGAGTCATTGGGAGCACAGAGGTGGTGCTCAAGACGACTGAGTTGATCCAGCAGGTCCGTAGTAGACTGCAAACTGCTCAGAGTCGGCAGAAGAGCTACGCCGATAGAAGGCGTTCGGACTTGGAGTTCTAGGTGGGAGATATGGTCCTTCTGAAAGTCTCACCTTGGAAGGGTGTCATCAGGTTCCGGAAGAGGGGCAAGTTGGGCCCCAGATTTATTGGTCCTTTCAGGGTTTTTGCCCGGGTGGGTCGGGTTGCTTATCGGTTAGATCTTCCTGAGGAGCTTAGTCAGATCCACAGCACGTTCCATGTGTCTCAGCTGAGAAAGTGTCTGGTGGATGAGTCAGCAGTCGTTCCCCTAGAGGATATTCAGGTTGATAGCAGCCTGAATTATATTGAGAGACCGGTCGCAATTCTGGACCGGAAAACCAAGGCCTTGAGGAACAAGGAAATTCAGTTAGTAAAGGTGCAGTGGCAGCACCGGAAGGGGTCTGAGTGGACGTGGGAGGCGGAGGAGGAGATGAGAGAGCACTACCCAGAGTTATTTGCAGATCCAGCCGTAGCAGACTTCGAGGACGAAGTCTGAGACAAGTGGGGGAGAATTGTAACGACCCGTTTTCGGTATGTTAATTCCTTGGTAATTGTTGTAAGTTTTGCAAGAGGAACTTGGCGAGTTCATAGCCTGACTCGCCGAGTAGGGTCGCGGCTGCGAGCACGCGTGAGCCGGGGACTCGGCGAGTCCATCCGTCTGGGTGAAACCCTAAATCCCCGGGTTGCCCACTATTTAAACCACCTTATAGCCCCATTCTCGCCTCCCTCACCCTGAGAACACAGTGAGAAAACCCTAATCCTCCCTTGAGAGCTTATAAGTGATTTGGTGCCATTTTGTGAAGGTGTGAAGAAGGAGAAGAAGAAAAAAGCAAGGAAACGAGTTGTAGTGCAAAGATCCAAGGGCAAATATGAGTTTATTGAGGTATTTTCGAAGTTCCCTTCTTGTTATATGCTTTAAACTTCCATTAGAGCTCTTCTAAGAGCTATTTGATGTTTGTTCCAAGCCTTATGTTTGCATGAATGTCTTAATAAGTCGAAATACCTTTGGATCTGAATGTTGGGGTGTTGTAGAGCCCAGATCTACTGTCTTTTTGGAGTTACTTTGCATATTAATCATAGATCTACCCATTTTATGCATCTTTTAGCCTTATTTCCCTTATTCATGAGGTTGTGCACGTAAAGTTGGAAACTTTACGTGGTAAATTAGCTTATTGGACTCAGATCTATCAATTGTATGTGTTGGATTCAAACAAAATCGAGTAAAAATCAGTTGCATGGCGGCAACTCGGCGAGTCGGGAAGAACGACTCGGCGAGTTGGGTCGCGAGTTCCCGAGTCCTTCATTTTGATCAGTGTCGAGTGAATCCAGTGAGTTAGAGAGTGGACTCAGCGAGTTGAGGGTAGACTCAGTGATGGAGGGACTCGGCGAGTTGTTCATACAACTCGGCGAGTCCAAGGCAATCTTCTTAGGATCATGAACAACTCGTCGAGTTTGTTCATACGGCTCGGCGAGTCGGATGAAGATTGTCTGAGTTCTTGGATCAAGAGGGTACTCGTCGAGTCGATGCCACACTCGACGAGTAGCAGCGTGTAGAACTGAGAAGTGAGAGTAGGACTCGGCGAGTTGGGTGGCCCAACTCGGTGAGTTGGGGGGCCCAACTCGGCGAGTCAGCCCCAAAAGTAAGTTGACTTTGTCCAAGGGTAAAAGAGTCATTTTACCCCAAGTACAGTGTTTAGTATTTGATTGAGTGTGTTCATGGGCTTGTAGCCGAGGAGATTCGGGAGCAGCAGCCGGTAGCTTTCAGAGACACACACTCAGACGCCAGTTTACGAGGTGAGTTTCCTTCCAGTAGGGACGAGTCTAAGGCCACAATGCCGGCCCGTCCAGTTAGCAGTAGTTTCCGGACTTGATCCGATGCAGAAGTTAGTATGTTTGATGCCTTCGTGGCTCAGACAGGATTTGTGAGCTATGTTTTATGTGTTATGTATTATGTGTTCCGGGCCACGACCCGATGTAGTATGCAGTATATGTGTTCATGCTAGTCGTTATGATATGCTATGCTAGGTTCAGTTCCGGACTTCGGTCCGATGCAGCTAGTTCCGGACTTCGGTCCGATGCAGTTAGTTCCGGACTTTGGTCCGATGCAGGGGACAAGGTCCCAGTCAGTTCCGGACTTCGGTCCGATGCAGTTAGTTCCGGACCTTGGTCCGATGCAGGGGACAAGGTCCCAGTCAGTTCCGGACTTCGGTCCGATGCAGTTTTCGGGCTTCGTCCCGATGCAGTGGGCAAGGCCCGATATGTGTTTATATGATATTGCTATTGTATGGTACGTGGTATTTTGGGGGAGCTCACTAAGCTTCGTGCTTACAGTTTCAGTTTTGGTTTCAGGTACTTCCGCAAGCAAAGGGAAGAGCTCGGGATGACGGCATCGCACACACCACCGCCTCAGCTCTAGCCTGGGATGGATTTAGTTGTTTGATTTGATGTAGTATGATACAGTTTTCCGCACAGTATTTTATTATGTTTTGGAATACATCACGCATGGTTTTATTATATGATGCTCTGATTACAGTTTTGATTATATTAAAAACAAAAATTTTTGGGTGGGTCGTTTCAAAATATGGCTCAGAATCCTATATATACTCCTGGGATTTTTGGCAGAAAATATTTTATTCACAAAATGAACTCTAATATCATAGAATTTTGAAATAACAGAGTTGCACAAAACCCTAGTGCATCCTCTCTGCTGATATCTCTTTGAGAGTAAATCCTGAAATACTCAAACTTATACTAAAAAGTCTGAATATTTACTGCAACTGTTCTAACTTCTATTGACTTGATATTGTTTGTACAGAATGGAAATTTCAGGTTGTCGCAATCGACATTGTGGCCATAGACCCACCCCTACTGGAAGGTAAGTCACCTCACACTGCTGAAGTCCGGTAGACACAATCCCAAGCTGCTGAAGTCCCGCAGACTCAATCCCAACTGCTGGATGACAGATTCCCGAACTGTTAACACCAAAATAACACCCAATTAATAATTTGGTTCCACTACATAACCATAAGCTTACTTGGGGTCATTACTACATTACCCCATGCTTGGCTTTATTCAAGCCTAAGGCCCAATCCATAGGCCCAAAAGTCAACTACGAGTCAAGGCCCATCATATGGCCCAATTTTCCAAATTGGGCCCAAACCCTTACTAGGTCTTACCATAAGGCCCAACCATTTAGTCCAGTCCAACATTCAACATTCTAATGGCCCAATATCACATAATCATAAAGGCGCAAACTATGGCCCAATTTTCCAAATTGGGCCCAACTCATCATATGGGCCTTACCACAATGCCCATTAATTATTCTAGTCCATTTGCTTGAACTTGGATGGCCCATTAATAACCCAATCATCAAGGCCCAATAGAAAGGTCCAACAATAAACCCAAGTGAAATTAGGGTTTATCATAAAATGACGATTAGGGTTAAGTGTTTCTCACTTAACCTATTAAGGACTTAATCCTCTAAGGTCTTAATCCATTAAGTTCAATATTGCTTAGATTAATCTTTTCCAATGATTATTATTTAATATCTCGAGTTATTAAATAATTCTCGTGTGACCCGGTTAACTCCCCAAATTAGGGTTTTATTGGCATTAGGGTTTCCAACCCAAATACTAACCCATTTATCAATTTGTTGGGCCCATTAGGCCCACTAGATTATCATTAAGCCTATTAGGGTTTTCTTGGGTCAATTAGGTTCCATTAGGGTTTCAACCACCCCAAACGAGTTAACACAACGAGGCAAAGCACACCGCCACCCGACACAGCGGCCGGTGGCGGTAGCCACCACCCTAAAGTGGTGGTTTTCAGTTTTTTTTCCATTATTCCATTTTTGTGTTACAATTTAAAATGAAAATACCAATACAACACACACACACTAACTAAGCTAAACACACACAAACACACACACAACCACCTTCTGGTGGCCGACAGTGGCGCATGGCGGCAACCACCACCCTATGGTGGTGGTGATGCCTTTTCTGAGGAATCCAGCCATACACCCACACACACATCAACTGCACACGCAATTCTTCACTCCTTTACTCGAAAAGGGAACCCAACCACCCATTATATGACATAAGGCGGCGGCAGTGGTGATTTCACGTCGGCAACCACCACCGTAAGGTGGTGGCAGTGATTCCTTTTTGGCTCCTAATGACACAACAACACAAAAAACGATCTGGAACACACTCCCATATGTGGAACAACCCTCACAGCCCTGCCATGAACAGGTGCGAGTCGGCAGTCCACACCGATCTCATAAACGAAACCACAACCATCTTTTCTCGACGGCGAGCAACAGCCGGAGGCGACAGCAACATGACGATGGCGGCAACGTACTTGTGACGATACAACAGGAAACGAGGGAGATGGCGATGGTGGCCTCGTCGTCGTTGGCAAAGGAGTAGCACTGCAACAGAACGGAAGAGAAGGAGCAGCGGCAGCAACATTCGTCGTTGAAGGGCAGCAGCAGCGGCGCTCATCATGGCAGTGGTGCAAGGTGGCGACGAGGGAATTGGAAGCGGCGGCTGGAGACGAGGGGAGGTATAAGGGTGGTGGTCACCTTACAGCTAGGTTTAGGGATGAGGGCAATGTAACAGGAGGCTAGAGAGCTCATCGGGCTTAAATCCCACCTCCATACAAATTATAACGAAAATGGAAGAATCGGCCCCTCCTTCTCAATTTTCTTAGAAACTCAGTCCATATTTTACATTTTTGACCCCTGATCCCATAAATCTTGGCAATATAAATCCTGAATTTACATTTTATCCCTTGCTTCCATAATTCCTTTCATTTTGAGTCCTAATTGTTACCAAGTAGCCCCTATCTTCAATATTACTTACAATTAAGTCCGGATTTTACACTTTAACCCTCAAATATCTAAAATTGGCATTTGGCTTCTTGGAGATCATCCTTTGATATATATACTTATTTATTTTAGGGCCACTATTCGATCATTAATTTATTTATTTAACTAATAAATAAACGGGGTGTTTCAACTCTCCCCCACTTAAATTACATTTCGTCCTCGAAATCATTCCTTATCATTTCTTAAGCGCCAAACCCCTCAAATAACATGGTCACCATTCTGGGCACACCCTAGCCTTCCCAGGGTAGCTTTAACCAATATTCGTGAAGCCCTAATCATTCAATTGTGAACAACTTCCTCGCAACGGTTTCACATCTACTCCGTCTGAGATCTGCTGTCTTGAAATGGTATAAATCCCTGACAAACCACTCGTACTGAATCCTTATCGATGAATCCAATCCTTTTATCCCTTATCTTACTACTCAACTTCCGATAATTCGAGGTTCCCACTATAAAACAGGTTCACAGACCTAATTATCCCTACAAAACGCTTACACTTGGCCAAGGCTCAGCTAATCCCGCTGTGAGCGACTTGACACTCCCCAATAAACCAGCTATTTCGTGCATATATATGCAACTTAAAACACACATATTAATACTGCCCAAAGGCTGAAACTGCTTGAACACTGATTTGCCTGAAGCAGTATGCTGCTACATGACTGATTTCCTAAATCTACCGAGGCCTTCCTGGTCTCAGTTCGTTCGACAATCATCTAAAACATCGGGTTTGAGCCTGATCATTGAGCTAAAAGGGCTCTCACGTAATCGTCTCTCACAACTCCAGAACGAAATCCTTATCTGGAACTAGTTGCCACTAGTTATCATGTCACTTTGGCTCTAACAACCTCCCTATCCAACTGATCGTGTTCGTGTGTCGAATCATGACGTCACCAATTCCAAGGCTAAAAGTGATTTCTATCTAACTGATGGTAGCCTTATACCACAAGCAATCTTATACGGTCAAATGCTTTCATGATCCTATAACTGTAGTGGCACTCCTATAGTCTTATCACTGGCTCAACCAGATCTAATCCGTCTAGGTGGTTTCGAAATTCCATCCCTGGATTTCCATATCTTTACTGCTACACCCAAACCGGTGGGTGCTACTATTCCTTCCGTGTTCAAACAACACACTCATGCCATCTACCAACCTAGTGAATGCTACCGCTAGTGAATGCTATTACTACGCCTGTAGTCTTACAACACTTTGCATGCTAACTGAAAACTAGTGAATGCTACGACTACCCCCGTAGACTTACATCACCTCCAAACAGGGTCGAACACGCACTTGACCTAACACCCAACCAAAATTGAGTCAAAACTGAAGCTCTAACCTGGTTCCCAAAACCTGCTATCTGATGCCAAAGAAAAGCGTGAACTAAATGTTGGAACGTTTTCTGAACTCCCAACACACCCAATCCTCAACCGAGACGGCCACTCAACCGTCCTCATCTCTAAAAGGGATGCAAAACTCATCCTAGTGTTACACCTATTGCTACTCTTGAATACCCAGTCGTTTCTCCCCCACATAGCTTCGGCTAAGTCTTCGCAACACGTGAGAGTTGAAGGATTCCTAATCCTTCTTACTTCCAAATAGTCCACTGACGATAACCTGTGCTTACCAGTGCTAGTGTAACGCCCGTGTTTCTAGGCTTGCCATTTTTAGCAATGTAATAGTCTAGGTTAACCTTTGTAACCCATTTGAAATAATAAGAATGTATTATTTGTGAATTATGTGTTTTATACTTATATGCTTAATTATGTCATTTGATCAAGAATAAAAATAAGCGTAAAAATGAAATGTTATATAAACCCGATATCGATGCACGAAGATGTAGTGGTTAAGACGAACTTTCGCGACAAAACCGGTGTGGCACAACGTGACGTAAATAGTGAATTTACGAAGGAGTAATATTTAGCCTTAGTGATCAACACGAAAGACATAGATAATGTTGAACCGAGAGCGTGCATAAAAAGAACGCCTTAATCTGACTTCGTATGAGAAAGTTATGATTTTTCGAAGTTTCAGCTCAGCAGTAGACAACGCAAAAGTTCAAATTGAGATCAAGCGAGTTTTTGCCGAAACTTTCCAAACGAGAATCGAAGATCTCGTCGTTGGTAGTGCAACGATAGAAAGAGGGACGAAAACAGACGTCAGACGAAGAAGTTATGAATTCCTAACGAAGTTTTTTTGTCCCGGCCTACTAAAAATAAATAATAAAAATAAAGTCAAAATTAGCCGACATAGTCTAAATGAAAAAGTTGTAGAGTATGGTCTGACCTACGTGTGGATATAAAGAACTTCGGAAACAGAGCTCATATGCGAAAGTTATGCAATTTAGAAGTTTGACGAGTCAAATTACGCCAAGCGTAATTTGAGTACGCCCAGCGTACTCGGATGAGTGCAACTTGCCTGACCAATACTCGAGTGCCACTAAGTGATGCATGCAGTGACGTCAAAGTACGCCCAACGTAACCAAGATTACGCCCAGCGTACTTGGAGTTACGCCCAGCGTAGTCCCAGACCCAACACCCTATAAATGGAAACCGATATCAGCCATTTTCCTTGCCATTTTTCTTTCTTTCTCTCTAGTTTTTGCCTTCGTTTGCATGCCAATTATACCCCGAAGCCCCGGTATCATTCCCGAGTCCCGAAGAAAGTCCCGAAGCCCGAAGACCCCGAGAAGTGAGATTCCCGAGCCGAAGCTCTGGCCGCGAGGAGCCCAGTTTTTGTGAAGATCTTCTAGATCTACCAAATAATACTACTTCTACAAGTTGTAGTGTTGTCTGATCATCTTCTGATCAAGTGAGTGTGTAGTCACTTTCTTCTAACGCATAATTATGAATTATTTTATACGAAATATGTGTTGTGTGTATATTTTGTTATTATATGTGTGAATGTATATTCACTTTATTCTATCTCATAGATATGATTTATTCTTTATGAAATATGGGTTATGTGTATGTGTCTCATCTGTTATTTGGAATATGTATTGAATGAGAATGCTATACAAGTTTTAAACTATGTATAAAAATATATATTTTTATCTACTAATATGTTGGGTAGAACATGGGTAGATAATTGATGTGTGATAAACAAATGAGAGGCCTCGATGTTGTTGTTGTTGATCTAGTTATTCAGCAGAGTATGGATAACAACCACAGACTCTTTCTAGACAGTCATGTGAACCGCTAGCAGGCTCATAACCTGTAGGTGTTGTAAACGATGTGTTCACCGGTGTACTCTATCCCCCACATGGTTGCCTTTAGGACACTTATTATTGAGGAAGCCCCTCTGCAGTAATGTCCGTACTTATGAAAATCCTAAATTAGGTCCCTTGAGATGGATGTTGTTTTAGGGACGTAAAGTGAGGATAACGGGAATGGGTGATCGAGTTATTGTTGGTTGGTAAAAGTAAATATAATTATTTATTGTGGGTTAAAAACCCTATATGCTCACCAGGCTCCCAAGCCTGACCCACTCGGTTTATTTGTATTACAGGAAGTGGCGCAAGGGCATAAGATGGATGAATCATCAAGTTATTTTGTTTACAAGTCTGTATACGTATATATTTGTTGAATGACTTGTAATATTATCATTTATGCTTTATGGTCTGTATCGGAACATGACATCCCGATTTTTGATTATGAAATGAAATTATATTTCTTTATGAAATGTTTTGATAAAAATCTATTTTATCATGTTTTGTTTTTTGGGAACAAATTCCGCAACTCTTTTAAATCAAAAGAATTTACTCTGAAAATGTTTAAAAAAAATAAATGAAACCGGTCTTTTCTGGCCGAGATTTTGGGGATGTCACAACTAGCGATCCATCACCAAAAAAACCTTAAGATCGCCCATCCTCTGAAATCTTGAAGAGTACTCTTGATATCTGTTCCAATCTGACACCTCAATCCATCTCCCATGCTGTCAATTGAAGGTCTTAATCTTCACTCTAGCTTACGAATCCTCGTTCCCACTTCCAATCTTATAGTACCACTAAACTCTAACTGAGCACAGCCCATGAGAAAATACAATTCTCTTTAAGATCCGATGACCAACCACTTATGCATCTACACCTGCGACTGACATTACTCTTTTCATGTCACCAGCTTTGTCCTAGCAACGGTAGTGCCTTGAACTCCAAAGTCCATCCATAGACAATTACCGACCATACCTGAACAATGATAGAACCCCTGAACGCTGACTTCACTGGAGAACTATCACTCTAATCCTGACCAAGGATCTTCCAAACAACACTCCTGCACAGATCTCGACAAAGATCCAGAATGATAACGGTACACGCGGAATCCGCTCCGCAAGATGCATCCCTCTGTGGGTTCATCAAGGACTTTTCGGTATGCAGGATAGCATATATGATCCTTGATAACCCAAACACTAGCAGGAAATCGACCCGAGATCTAAATTATCAAAACTCACTCATAACTCCAACGCGATACGTATCCCCAACATCCATCTAGCAGCAATAGAAGATGACATACCCGCAACATCTGGAGGAATACTAATCACCTTCTGCTGACTGACCAACCCCGTTACCCTGTAGTAGCCTAAACCCTTAGAGCGACAGACTCTCTTGTGCACTGTCATGTACATGCTGCACTGACTCAGGCCCTGCTGGCCTTTCACTCAATGATCAGAAGTCATAGGTCTCTTCCGGGGACCCTCTACTATACGCATCTGGCACAACCCTCTCTTTCCAGGGTGCTACAAATCGATCTTGCATCTGCAACTTCTTGGAAATCATATCCTTCAGGGTTTGACACCCTACCACACTCACTAACTCACTTGACAATGGCTAAGTTGCAACAACTGGAACATCCTCTATCCCCAAACTGGGTCACAAACTTCTCCCTGAAGCTTCTTAGATTCTCCAAGACTTTCACCGATTCGAGTATGGATCCTGTGCTTTCAGTAGCACGGGCCCGATACTACCTTCCACACTTATCCATACTTTCCTCAACAATACTCCCGAATCCTCCAAGTCACTTCCTCAAACTGGCACACCCAAGTCTCACTGAGCCTCGCTACTAGCCCACTGAAACATATCCTAGGCTTCCGTAGGTTCCCGTACCCACCCAGTCCTCAGCTGCTGAAAGCTTCTCAATAATTTCAACTAGCTACATCATGAATATAGCCACATGCAACAAAGATCAGATAACCCTTCGAGTAATAGACCCATCCCTAGAATGGTTGGACTCGGACAAGAGTTGTGCAATAGGGTCAAGTCCATCACTTTGTGATTATCCGGCCTGTGTCCCATGTGACTTAGCATATTCACTTAGTAGCTAACTGACATCACTAAGAATCCCACAAAGTACAAAGCAAGCAACATTTAGACAATGGAAAAATCTAACCCTCATAATCCAATCAAACCATTCTATCCTCTAATCAGGAATCTGTACATGCAATTCAAAGGCTCATACAATCAAGCATAACCTAAACAAGCTATCCTATCACTGACTGATCAGTACTAACATGCAAGTCTACAAGCACATACAATAGGCATATAAGGCATCCTCCCTAGATCCTTAGCCCTAATCTAGCATGCAGTTCTCGTAATCATAACATATATGGGTATCTTGGGGAAAACTTACTTGAGCTCGGTTGATGACACGTATCACACACCTTGTTCTTTTCAAACTCCTTTTTATAAAATGGTTTTACTTTTGGGAATTTTCATACCAAGTCCTTAGTTTGAGTTCAGACACACCCGAGAGTGTGCCCGAATCCCTCAAACCAAGGCTCTGATACCAACTTGTAACATCCCAAAATCCAAGACCAAAAATTTCGTTTTAATTAAGTTATTATATAAAGCCAACATTATAAAAACATTCATATTAATATCTCATGTCAAATGCAAAGTGTCGATAATCAAAACATATTATCATAAACCATATCAGAATGTAATCCCAAAGATCTCATGTGCAGAAAACATAGTGTGATGTGTTGCGATCGAGCCGACTCCTTTCCTTTGAAAACAAGGTACCTGAAACCAAAATTAAAAACCGTAAGCAAGAAGCTTAGTGAGTTCCCCCATCATACCACATACCATACAAACACATATAACATACTGCCAGGCATATCGGGGTGCCCGACCTACCCCTTCGGCCCTCTCGACCGGTGAACTTGCCTAACATATATGGGTGCTAGCTTACCCCTTCGGTCCTCTCGAATGGTGACTGCCTACCATATCTGGGTGTTGACATGCGCATTCGGTATCTTTCAACCGGCAACCGGGAGTTAGCCTCCCCTTCGGTATCTTTCAACCGGTAACCGGGGACTATTTCACCCCTACCACTACCACATAAAACCCTAGCATATAAACATAAATCACATACTTCCTAGCATATATGGGTGCTGGCCTACCCCTTTGGTCCAATCGACCGGTAACCGGGGACTATTTCACCCCCTACTACTACCACATAATATCATATCACATATATCGTAATCTGGCTAGCATGGCTGGGTACTAAACTACCCCTTCGGTCCTATCGACCGGTAACCGGGGACTATTTCACTCCCTGCTACCACTATCACATAACATCATAACATGCTAGCATATAAAACATAACAGGTAGCTGCAAACCTAGATGAATATCACAAAGAATATCATCTAACATACAACTCTTACTAGTGGGCCGACATTGTGGCCGTAGACCCACCGCTACTGGCAGGTAACTCACCTCACACTGCTGAAGTCCTATAGACACAATCCCACGCTGCTGAAGTCTCGCAGACTTAACCCCAACTGCTGGATGACAGATTCCTTAACTGTCAACACCAAAATAACACCCAATCAATAATTGGGTTCCACTACATAACCATAAGTACGTACTTGAGGTCATTACTACATTACCCCATGCTTGGCTTTATTCAAGCCCAAGGCCCAATTCATAGGCCCAAAAGTCAACTATGATTCAAAGCCAATCACATGGCCCAATTTTCCAAATTGGGCCCAAACCCGTACAAGGTCTTACCATAAGGCCCAACCATTTAGTCCAGTCCAACATTCAACATTCTAATGGTCCAATATCACATAATCATAAAGGCCCAAACTATGGCCCATCTATGGCCCAATTTTCCAAATTTGGCCCAACTCCTCATATGGGCCTTACTACAAAGCCCATTAATTATTCTAGTCCATTTGCTTGAACTTGGATGGCCCATTAATAACCCAATCATCAAGGCCCAATAGAAAGGTCCAACAATAAACCCAAGTGAAATTAGGGTTTCTCATAAAATGACGATTAGGGTTAAGTGTTTCTCACTTAACCCATTAAGGACTTAATCCTCTAAGGTCTTAATCCATTAAGTCCATTATTGCTTAGATTAATCTTTTCCAATGATTATTATTTAATATCTCGAGTTATTAAATAATTCCCGTGTGACCCGGTTAACTCCCCAAATTAGGGTTTTATTGGCATTAGGGTTTCCAACCCAAATACTAACCCATTTATCAATTTGTTGGGCTTTAAAGTTAGTTAGGGATTTATTGGGCCCATTAGGCCCACTAGATTATCATTAAGCCCATTAGGGTTTTCTTGGGTCAATTAGGGTCCATTAGGGTTTCAAGCACCCCAAACGAGTCAACACAATCAGGCAAAGCACACCGCCACCCGACACAGCGGCCGGTGGCGGCAGCCACCACCCTAAGGTGGTGGTTTTCAGTTTCTTTCCATTTTTCCATTTTTGTGTTACAATTTACAATGAAAATACCAAACCAACACACACACTAACTAAGCTAAACATACACACACAGAACCACCTTGTGGTGGCCGGCGGTAGCGCATGGCGGCAGCCACCACCCTATGGTGGTGGTGATGCCTTTTCTGAGGACTCTAGCCATACACCCACACACACATCGATTAGACGTCTAGATTAGCCGAGTCCTTCAGGATTTGGCTCTTTTTTTCTTCTTTCTTCAATTCCCGAGCTTCCGGTTGTATCTCCTACCTCCTTTTGCTTCCAAACATATCTTTTAGACTGAAAATACAATTTAAACATTATTAAGTAACTTTTGTCCATAAATTGCAATAAATTAGCCAGTAAATAACAAAAATCTATACTAAATATATAGCTAAATATGCACATATCACGCACCTAACAGAGGTACAAACATATGAGCATAAAACAATCATAATCAATAACATAAGAGATAGAAACATACCAGTCACAACATCTGGTGCTGCTCTGGCCTCCTAGGCAGTGAGCTGCAAAGAGCGACCTTGAGCCCTCGGGGGCTCAACCCTGCCCCGATTCCTGTCAGTGATCCTCAATGTAGCTAACGCGGGAGCTTGTGCCTGCTTGGCGCCGAGCAACGGACAATTAACCTTCATATCGCCAACTTGATCATAATGATAACGAATCCTCATACTCTGAACCGGGGCAGACTGGCGGCAACCCCTCACATAATGCCCCTCCCTACCACATTTGTGGCACACACCACCAGATCGACAAGCTCCAACATGAACCTTCCCGCACTTCCCACAAGTGCGGCCACGTTGACCTCCAGACCTAGAATCGGCGGCCTTGAACCGCTTCGATGCCGACTGCGACTGCGTCGGGGCTTGCCTCTTCTCCCTCAACTGAAGATCTATCTCATGCTCATGCCGCCTAGCGGCCTCATACAAATCCAAAAAAGTATCACACTGTTGGGTAGAAACAAACTGCCTGATATTCGTATTGAGCATGCTCAGATAACGGGTCATTTGAGCCTGCTCTGAAGAAAACTTAGGGCAAAACATCGCCCTCTCAGTAAACATCTGAGTGATCTCAATCACCGTCTCTGATCCCTACTTCAGGTCCAAAAACTCCTAAGCCAACCTCTCTAGCTCAACCCGAGGAATATAGTGAGTACGAAATATCTCTCTAAACTGATCCCTAGATACCACAACCCGCTTCTCATCAGAGTACGATCCTATAACAAGTCTCCACCAATCTTTCGCTCTGGACCTCAGAAGGTTCAGACTGCACCTGATCTTCTGGTCAGCAGGGCATGAACACGTGAAGAAACACCCATCCACATCAGATAGCCACCTCATGTCTACAATCGGGTACTAGACTCCATCAAAAGTCGGGGGCTTCATATTATTGAATTCCCAATACTGAAAAACCTGCCTTGTCCCAACACCTGCAGCCGTCACGGCTGCGGAGGCTGCAACAACAACCGTCTCAGTAATAGTTGCGTAGATATCATCAAATAACTCCATCATCATAGTCTTGATAGACCCGAACATCTCTGGAATCTAGTCCCAGATGATGGCCACAACCTCGTCTTGGAGGATCCTCCTAATCCTAGCATCGAACTCATCTGATCTCATTTCACTGTCAGTCCCTGATCCCGACCCATAACCAATCTCAACTCGCCTCGTAGTCACCATACTAAAAATACACCACGAAGATATCAGATAATCCTCACAAATAATGGGGAACCAACTCCCAACGAAGCCATAGGGGTTGTGACTTCCTTTTAACGCGTACGAGTCCTATGCTTTCAATAGTATGGGCCCATACTACCTTCCACACCTACCCGTATTTGTCTCAAGGATCATCATAACACCCTAACAGTACTCATAAGCATAAATGAACGCTCAGTCCTCACTCCTAGAGGAAAGGCTAAACATTTCACTACTGGCTGACTAACCCCTCACGACTCATCCATGAAACTTCCACCAACCCTGTAGCACTCATGTATGCTAGCCATACATAACACTTGACCCTATAGACATTCGAATATCTGATTCTACCCTAATCCCTTCATCAAACAAGAACAGGAAATAAGGCTAGACCAAACATTCACATGCTATAAGATCTTAGTTGTATATAACCTTGATTCATACACTAAGCAACTAATGTAATGATGTCAATTTCATAAAAGAAAGGCCCTAGGCTATCAGACATCATATAGCCAGGCAATTATATAACGTAATTCCTGAAGATCCTTAGCCTATCACTAGCATGCTGTTCTAACATATCACAATATCAAATAATAGCATGCTATTTGGGGTCTACTTACTGGCTCCGACTGATCGTACAAATCGTATCCTCCTTTAGTATTTTGAAAACCATTTGAAAATCCTTTCCTTAGTTTGAGATTGGATTCACATGAATGTTCCTCCAATCACTCAAACCAAGGCTCTGATACCAACTTGTTGCATCCATGATATTTGAATTTTTTTTAAAACTTTTAAGTAAATCCCAAAACCATCATTTATTACAAATTGTTTTCAAAATAATTTCAAAATCAGAGAAATCCCCAAAATCATGAAACAGATATAAGGAGGTGCACGATCACTCCTTCGCCTTCCCGAGATCCTTTGAAGTACCTGAAACATAATCAAAAATTGTAACCCCGAAGCTTAGTGAGTTCCCCTAAGATAACAATCAAAATACAAAAACCAGAAGAGTATCACAAACAACATGCATTCAGATCCTTCAGTCTGACTGGAATACCCCATCGGCATACAGTCTATCTGGTACGCTCACATAACCTACAACATGACTGGTACGCTACCTTGGGCCTTCAGCCTATCTGGAACATTCTTCGGGACTTCAGCATGCTTGCTATGCACCACTGGCCTTCAGTCTATCCGGAACTCTGTGGGTATGTTGGCCTTAAACACAATGCAGGTCCACCTCAACCCAACCACACATAACATGTCGACATATACATAACAATTAAACATATAACCAGTCAATCAGATAAATCTTACAAATCACTAAGTATAGCATCATCCTTTTATCAGGATACAGATCTAACAGATCACAACAATACTCAATCATGAAATAATCAGGATAACAATCCAAAAGAGTCAACCTTGGTGCCTTCGACCCAACAAGTATAACGAGGGACACTCACCTCACAAGTAGTGCTGAACTGGTAAAATCCAACTCCAAAACATAACTCCAGACTCAAATGCCTACAACCACCATGTGACCATTTCTATCAAAACCCCGAAATACCCAAAATGCCTTCAAAGTCAAACTTGGTCAACCATGGTCAAAGTCAAAGTCAATAGTCAAGGTCAACAGTCCATGTTGACCCAACTCGTAGATTTTTTTCTATGAACTGTAGACCTTTCAAAGGTCAATTTTCATGCATTGTACTAAAAAGTTATCATTAATGAAACAATTATGTGTTTTATTTGTGATGTTGTTATCTGCTTTGTTCTCTGTTTTCATTTTTAATTGATGTAATACAGTTTCAATTATAAGTACAATCAAACCACTGTAACCGCTAAAATAAGGGGTTTCCATAAACTCATCGTTATTTCCTACTTCGTAGCAGGAAATGCCCAGAAAGTGTATCTGCAAAAACACTACAGCAGCAGCACCACCACCACCACCGCCTCCACTGGAGATGATTTATGTTGCTTTCTATACGACAGTCTCAGCTACAGTTAATGCAGCATTAGCACACCTCAACCAGGGCGCAAACGGAGGAGGTAACGGGAATGGGGTGGGAAGTTCCAACCACGGGGATAACCAAGGGCACCAAAGAACATGCGCCTACCAAGACTTCACCAACGGAAAACCGAAATCATTCAATGGAAGTGGGGGCGTAATAGCTCTTACCCGGTGGTTCGAAAAGATCGAGTCTATTTTTGAAATCTGCGGGTGTCCAGATGAAAGCAAAGTAAGATTTACAGCTTGCACGTTTGCTAACAGGTCTCTTTCGTGGTGGAATGGCCATGTCAAGGCCCTAACCCTCCCAGTCGCAAATGCTCTATCATGGGAAGACCTCAAAACGATGATGTTGGACAAGTACTGTCCCCGAGGTAAAGTGCAAAAGCTCGAACAAGAATTGTGGAATCTTACCGTGCAAAACTCTGACATTGAAGCATACATTGCCAGGTTCAGTGAGCCGACACACTTGTGCCCAGGAATGATAACTTCTGAGGTCAAGAAGGTTGAACGCTTTATTTGGCGGTTAACTCCTCCAATCTAGGGAAATATGATTGCTGCGAACCCCTCAATGTTCGATAGTGCTAAGCGCCTGGCGCAAAAGTTGTACATCCATGGGGATAAAAAGGGCACGAAGACTTCCGATGCTGAAACGAAGAAGGAGGATAACAACAAGAAAAACCAAGGAAACAAAAGAAAAGGGCGACAGACACAATAATCATCTAAGAAGCAACAAACGTAGCACTTCATGCCACTACCACTCAGACCACACCAACACCAGCTGCACCAACATCAACCACACTGACACCCGCAAGGCCATACGCAGGCACTCAACCAAAGTGTGATAAACGCAGTTTCCACCACAGCGGTGCATGCCGAGACTTACAATGCACCAATTGCAATCGAATAGGGCACACCCCCCGATATTGCAGATCTCAACCACAACAAAACAACCAACCTAACAATGTCGGGGCAAGTCAGGCATGTTACAGGTGCGGAGAGACCGACCATTATAAAAGGAACTGTCCCAAGGCAAACAACCAAAATGTAGGAGGAACAAATAGAGTCCTAGCCATGGGACAAGGGGAGGCTGTGTAGGATCTGACTGTAGTCACGGGTACGTTTCCCCTCAACAACATCTATGCATGCATTTTGTTCGATAGTGGGGCGAAACAAAGTTTCGTGAGCCATAAGTTTAAAAATTTACTCAATTAAAGTCCCCAAAAGTTAAACGAAACCTTCACGGTGGAAATGGCTAATGGGAAAACTGAAACAACAAATGACATTTTCGTAAGGTGCACATTAACATTAAATAATTACACGTTTAAAATCAACTTGATGCCAGTTAATATTAGAAGCTTTGATGTGATCATCGATATGGATTGGTTAAGCCCCCACTATACCAATATTATGTGTCACGAGAAGGTCATTTGCCTTCGCGTACCCAACGATGAAACCCTAATTATCTACGTCGATAAACCCGATACAAACCTTCGTCCCATCTCATGCATCAAGGCATAAAAGTGCTTACATAAAAAGAATCATACCTTTCTAGCCCACGTAGTTGACAAACAGATAGAGGAAAAGAACACCAAGGACATTTCAGAGGTGCGTGATTTTCCAGACGTATTTCCAGAAGACCTCCCGGGAATACCCTCTGAACGATAGGTTAAATTCCTAATTGACCTAGTACCCGAAGCCACGCCAATTGCCAAGTGGTCGTATAGATTAGCCCTTGCAGAAATGCAAGGTTCATCTAGCCAATTGAGCGAACTGCTAGACAAAGGCTTCATAAGACCGAGCTTCTCACCCTGGGGAGCTCTAGTTTTGTTTGTTAAAAAGAAAGATGGTTCTTTCCGCATGTGTATTGATTACTGTGAACTCAACAAGATCACTGTCAAAAATCGATACCCTCTTCCTAGGATCGATGATCTATTTTACCAATTACAAAGAGCCAGTTACTTCTCGAAAATAGATCTGAGATCTGGATATCATCAACTGCAAGTTAGATAAGGAGATATCACAAGACTTCCTTCCGAACTCGTTATGGGCACTATGAATTCGTGGTTATGCCCTTCGGTCTAACGAATGCACACACATCATTTACGGACCTGATGAACCGAGTCTACCGACCGTTCCTTGACAACTTCATAATAGTCTTTATCGATGATATACTAGTTTATTCTCGGAGCAAGGAAGAACACAACCAGCATCTACGATAGGTTTTGAAGACCCTAAGGGCGGAAAAGTTGTACGTGAAATTCTCCAAGTATGAGTTATGGATCCGCACGGTGGATCTTCTGGGACACTTAGTCAATGAAGAAGGGATACATGTAGACCCTTCCAAAATCAAAGCTATTGAGGGCTGGGCAACCCCGAGAACACCAACAGAGATCAGGAAATTCTCGAGCCTTGTTGGTTATTACAGGAGGTTCATTCAGAATTTCTCCAATATCGCCAAGCCCCTCACGACTCTAACCCATAAAGGCATGCTTTTCACTTGGGGTGTGAAACAAGAAGCTACTTTTCAAACTCTGAAGCAAGCCCTCTGCAACACTCCGGTGTTGTCTCTTCCAGAGGGAACGGAAGATTTCATGGTATATTGCGACGCATCGAACCAAGGGTTAGGCTGTGTGCTCATGCAGCGTGGGAAGGTGATAGCTTATGCATCCAGACAACTAAAGACCCATTAAGTAAACTATACACTCACGATCTCAAGTTGGGAGCCGTGGTCTTCGCTCTAAAGATTTGGAGGCACTACCTCTACGGGACGAAGTGCACCATTTTCACAGACCACAAGAGCCTCGAGCATATCCTGAACCAGAAAGAACTAAACATGAGACAACGGCTATGGGTCGAGCTACTTAACGACTACGAATGCGAGATCCGGTACCATCCGGGAAAGGCTAATATGGTGACCGATTCCTTAAGTAGGAAGGAATACTCAGGTCGCCGAGTGAAAACACTAACGATGACTGTTCATTCCCATTTGTCTTCGCAAATCATGGAGGCTCAGCTAGAAGCCTTGAAATTAGAAAGCGTCGCAAACAAAGGTTTGTGTGGAATGGATACGAACCTAACCATCAGAGAGGATGGGGTTTACTACTTTATGGAACGGATCTGGACACCGAAGTTCGATGGGTTTAGGGACATGGTTATGAATGAAGCATACAAAACAAGGTACTCTGTCCATCCCGACTCTGATAAAATCTACCCGGATCTTAAACAAGATTATTGGTGGCCGAATATGAAAGCAAATATTGCTACATATGCGAGCAAGTGCCTGACTTGCGCAAAAGTTAAGATAGAATATCAGAAGCCCTCGGGTTTATTACAACAACTAGTGATACCCGAGTGGAAATAGGAACAAATAACAATGAATTTTATAACCAAATTGCCTAAGTCGGCAGACAGACTAGATGCCATTTGGGTGATTGTTAATGGGTTGACTAAATCCACCCATTTCCTCCCAATAAAGGAAACGTATAAATGGAGACAATGACTTGGATCTACATAAAGGAGGTGGTGAGATTAGATGGCGTGCCAATATCTATTATCTCAGACAGAGATGGTATGTTTACCTCTCGGTATTGGCAGTCGCTATAGAAGTCGTTGGGAACTCAACTCGATATGAGCAGCGCCTACCATCCCCACACCGATGGAAAGAATGAAAGGACCATCCAAACATTGGAGGACATGTTAAGGGCATGTGAGGTAGATTTCAGAAAGGCTTAGGATGCCCACTTGCCATTGGTGGAATTCTCGTACAACAATAACTATCACACAAGTATTAAACTCGCTCCTTTTGAGGCCCTTTATGGACGAAGGATTGTCCGGATTACAGAAAGACTTAAGGCGTCCAAATAGCACTCTTACAGGACCCGATATCATCAGAAAACCACTGAGAAGATTGTCCGGATTAGAGAAAGACTTAAGGCGTCCAGAGATCGACAGAAAAGCTACGCTGATAGACGACGAAAACCTCTGGAATTTCAAGTCGGTGATCGTGTATTACTAAAGGTCTCTCCCTATAAGGGGATGATACGCTTTGGAAAACAGGGAAAGTTAAATCCAAGATACATCGGGCCCTTCGAGATCCTTTCCAGGAGCAATTCGGTGGCTTATAACCTGCAGTTACCACCAGAACTCAGCAACGTACACCCTGTCTTTCACGTTTCGAACTTGAAGAAGTGCTTATTTGACGAAACTCTTGTTATTCCGCTTGATGAGATCGAAATAAATGAGAACCTTCATTTTGTCGAAGAACATGTGTTAGTTATGGATAGAGAAGTGAAACAAACGAAACAAATCCACATTCCCATTATGAAAGTTTGGTGGAACACCAAAAGAGGATCGTAGTCAACCTGGGAGTGCGGGGACCAAATGATGAAAAAGTATGCACACCTCTTCTCTACTTCATGAACGCCACTTTAGAGCAAATTTCGGGACAAAATTACCTTTAATGGGGGGATGATGTCACAAGTAGCAAATTAGGGTTAGGATGTCGACCCTTGTACAAGATAATCTCCTTATGTAATCATGCAACACTTCATTTAGTGAAATTCAAACTTCAATGCTATTAAGTTCATACTTTCATATATCATCACTCAAGTTGAAATAACCATGTATTAGCCCAAAACTTGATCCAATAAACCAAATCAAATCATTTTTGGGCCTTAGCCCTAGAATTTTCGGTCCAAATCCCTTATTGGACCAAGACTTTCTTATTAGGCCCTATTAGGGCGATAACTTCTCCTTTTGGTCTTGTTGGGCCGAAAACCCTTCTTTGAGACCTAGTGGGCTGAAAACTTCTATTAAACATTATATTGGGCTGAAAACTCCTCCAATGGGCCTTTTGGGCCGAAAGCTTCTGGTGGGCCTCTCTTTAGGCCAAAAACCACACTTGAGTCTTAGTTGGGCTGAGAACCCCTATTTAGGGCTTTAATTGGGCCGAAAACCTTTTAAGTGGGACAAGAACTCTCTTGGGCCAAGCCAAAATGAAGCCCACCATTTTTGGGCTATCATGTGGGCCGAGAACCCCCTAATTCGGTTGGCCCACCTAAACAAAAAAAAGGATAAATTGTGGGATGCATGCCACCTCACAAATACACAACATGTAACAATGTTTTTGCCCAACAAACACCCATGCACTTCCCATCACCACCCTAGGTCAACTTCTACTCCCTCCCTTCTCTTCTCTACCTCCTGGTTGTCCCTCTCCCCCTCCTCACCACTTTCACTTCAAACTCTTCTTCCATCTCATTTTTTTCTCTCAAGTCCTTTAGTGTTCACTCAAGAATTTTCAAGTTCTTCACCATCAAAAATCGAATCAAGGCTCCTTGGTAAGTTCATATTAATATCAAGATGTTTTATTTCAAGCTTATACAAAAATCATTCTTCTTACAACCTCATTTTCGTGTATATAGTCCTTAGAACACCCACCATTTCAAGCATCTCACTGAAAGAACAACTAGGCTCAAAAATCCTTCTTCACTTTCCTCTACATTGCAAAAATCCTCAAGGTGAGCTTCATACCCCACTATTTTCAAGTTTTCATCCTTTTTTTTTGGGGGGGGGGGGGGGGAATACAAGTCAAGTCTTGTTTGAAATCCTTGGATAATTGCATGAACTTGTATGTTTATATGTTTATGTGTGTTGAAATGTTGGTATTTCATGCTAATACTCCTTAAACTCGATATTTTGTTGGAGCAAAATTATCTTGGTGTAGCATCACATATTTGGTGTCATGTTGGAAATGAAACATGTTTCTAAGTGAAAATGGTTTCTTTTTAATGTGTGTTAAAAATCACAAATAATGTCAAAGAAATGTTAAAGTATTTATGGTTATCAAAGCTTGAAAAATGGTAAATATGAGAATTTTCACTCAAAAATGGTAAATTTTTGGTTATAGAAACTTTTACCATTAACACTTGTAAAATTTTGGAGATAATAAATTTCAAGGTTTTGTATAATTTTGTGTAGGTTGTGACACGTTCTAGCCACAACAAAAATTTGAGTATTTTTGCTACTACAAAACACTTTTAAAAAAAATTTGGTGTGTTAAAAACTCACCACAACACTTGGATATTTTACTAAAATATAGTTTTATTAGTAAAATAATCATAAAAGGTTGCATTATTTCATAGGTTTAAAACATAGGATATTTTGTTACGCTTACAACACATATGGTAAGTTGACAAGTTATTTGTAGTTATTTATAAATACCGTTATAAATAATTTAATATAACCGGTATGCAAAATAGAGTTTTACGACAAGAATATTTGTGTGTCATAATCTGTCCATCATAAAGCTTTTAATAATACAAGTGTTAAATTGTATGTCCTAAAGCTGTAAAACGTGTGTCATAAAACAGTAGTCATAAATTTACCATAAGAACATCGTATACACATTATTCTATAAATTCACGTAAATATTGTTGAGGCTCTTGTGAGACACTCCTTCACCTTACCTACCTAGTGTACACCATAAGCCCTGTAGTTATAACCAGAGGCTCCTAGAGGGAGAGCGAGGTAATTGTGTATAGATCTATACGGGGTTGACACCCCCACATTATTCTATAAATTCGCGTAAATATTGTTTAAGAAAACGACGCCTGAAGAACATCAAGACAGGTGTGTTAGTCATATTAGTATGGTTGTAACTACTCACGTAGAGAATAACAACATTCTTTGAATTTACGAACGACGTGCACTCTACTAGTTTTATAAAATACACAACTATGTTTCGTGTAACACCCGGACTCAAGTATACATTTAAATTCAAATCAAACTTCATATTTTACTCTTGGACTCGGCGAGTTGGGGGCTCAACTCGTCGAGTAGGATCGACTCCAGGTCGGGGGATTAAGTGACCTACTCGACGAGTCGGAAGACTAACTTGGTGAGTAGGAGATGTCTGAGTGAAACCCTAAATTGGAGGATTTGCACCATATTTAAACAACTTATGAGGCTTCCACCCCCAACCTTCATCACGCCCAAGTCCTGTCCTCGAAACCCTAAGCAGTTGTAAGCATCTTTGAGCTATTTTTGTGCCATTTTGAGTAATCTTGTGTAATTTGGAGCTTGTGTGAAGAAGAGGAAGAAGGAAGGCTTCAAGAGGAAATTGCAGATCCAGGAACAACATCATCTTCTCCTCACTTTCTGGTAATAAAGCTTCACACTTGACTTGTGGTTTCTTAGATCTCCGTATGGTTATTTTATGGAGTTTTGGGCCAAGAAGCTTGATTCATGGGACTTGGACGTCCCAAGTTGATACACCTTTAGATCTGGAACCTTGAAGGGTCCTCAAGCCATAAAGGTGCCATATTTATGGCCATGAGAACCCCATGCATGTAATAAAACCCATTTTTGGCCCTTTGAGCACAAATGTCCCATGCATGCATGTAAAGTTCATGACTTTACATGTTATATCGACTGTAGGACTCAAGATCTACCTTTTGGATGAGATTTGCTCAACAGAAATCGAGTTATAGACTTGGACATTAGTCGACTCAACGAGTCGTTCTTGGGACTCGGCGAGTCGGGGGCTTGGTTCCCCAAACTTTTATGATTCGGAGGAATCCAGTTGAGTTTAAAAGGGATTTAGATGAGTCCTAAAGAAGGACTCAACAAAGTAGATGAAGTTGGACCTGGAAACCATGGGACTCGGCGAGTGTATGAAAACACTCGGCGAGTCCAAGGAAATCTCCCAACCCATTAAGGAGGACTCGACGAGTTGTTCATACAACTCGGCGAGTCACAGACTAGTAGTACTCATGATGAAGATGAACTCGACGAGCTCAAGGTTGAACTAGGCGAGTCCGTTGAAGATTGACCCGATATCGATTGAAGGAGAACTCGTCGAGTTCTTGCTAGAATCGACGAGTAGAGTCGGGTTAGGGATAGATGAAAGAATAGGGACTCGGCGAGTTGGCGGGCCAACTCGGCAAGTTGAGTCAAGTGGAAGTTTTGACTTTAGCCAGGGGTAAAACGGTCAATTTACCCTAAGATTAGTTTTTAGCATTTGACTAAGTGTCTTTATGGAAATTATAGTCGGAGAGTCGCCGGAGCAGCAGGCAGAGATTTCTCACCCAGAGTTTCAGCAGTCAGACATACGAGGAGAGTTTCCCTTCAGTAGGAACGGGTCTAAGGCACCAAGTCCGGCCCATTTATGTAGTCACAGTGTGTTGGGGTTAGCCCGATGTAGTTTATGTGTTCAGTTTATTCTGGACTTTGGTCCGATGTCGGGGTGGTCCCGAGAAATAGTTAGTATGTTTGATGTCTTTGTGATTCATGCATGTGTATGTTATGTGTTATGAGTTCTGGACTCTAGTCTGATGTCGGGCAAGCCCAATGCAGTTTATGTGAGTATGTTATATGTTTGAGTTTATGTCATGATTTAGTTTATTTCGGACTTCGGTCCGATGCTGGGTGGGCCCGATGCAGTGGGTGGGGCCCAAGTTATTCTGGACTAAGTCTGATGTCAGGTGGAGCCCGATGTAGTAGGCGGGGTGCAAGCTATTCCGGACTTCGTTCCGGTGCCGGGCGGGGCCTGATGTAGTGGGCGGGGCCCAGTAGTTGTTATATGTGCTTTGTATGGTATGTGGTAATTTGGGGGCGCTCACTAATCTTCATGCTTACAGTTTCAGTTTTGGTTTCAGGTACTTTAGCTAGCAAAGGGAAGGGCTCGAGCTAATGGCATCACACACACCACAATTGTTTAGCCTGGGAGCTTACTCTGATATTTTAGGAGGCAGTTATTTGTTGACATATTTTATGTAATTTGTGATACATGTTTGATGATTTTATTTTATGATGATGAGATTATGTTTGTCAAATGATTTTAAAAACAAAATTTTTGGCTTGAATTTTTGGGATGTTTCAAGTTGGTATCAGAACCTTGGTTTGAGGGATTCGGGCACACTTTCAGGTGTGTCTGAACTCAAACTAAGGAAGTGGTATAACATTTTCAAAAGAAAAGAGTTTTAGAAGAAGTGAAAAGAATTTTTAGAAAGAAAAGAACTTTGAAAAAAGAAAAGGGTGTGGTGCATGCAATCGGCTGAGCTCAAGTAAGTACTCCCAATTACCCATACAAGTTTATGCTATGTTATGATTATCAGCTTTATTAGAACAACATGCTAGATTAGGACTAATGATATAGGAAGGATGCCTTATGTGCCTGTTATATGTGTTTCAGCTTTATGAGAACTACATGCTAGTACAAGATTGTCAGTATGATAGCCAGAATAGTATATGCTTTATTATGTGCACTCAATGCTGGAATGTTGCTTGCTTTTTACTTTTAGGAGTCTTATTTATCTCTTACCAACTAGTAAATGAATATGTTACATTACATATTGTGAGGATTAAATAATTTTAGAAGGTTGGGTCTAGCTCTATTGCGCAGCTCTTGTCTGAGTCCAACCGTTGTAGGGTAGGATCTATCAGTCGAAGAATTATCTAGTCTTAGCGATATGTAATAGTATTCACGAGCTAGTTGGGGGGAGGTAGCAGGGACTTCTTATGCAGCTGATAGCGGAGGGTGGTTCGGTGATTACCTTAGGGCACGCCTAGGATGAGAGTAGCAGAGAGCAGTAGCGGTGGAAAGGACTTGGTGGAGTCAAGGTAGTTCTTGAGGAAAGTACAGATAGATGTGGAAAGTAGTATGGGCCCGTACTACTGAAAGCAGAGGATCCGTACTCGAATCAAGGAAGGTTGAGACAAGATCAAGGAGCTTGTAGTATATGTGATCCCTCGAGTTATAGTAGTATTCTGACGTTTGTAATTATTGTTGGGTTTTGAGCATTCTAACACTCCTAAGTGTACATGCAACCCTAAATACATTGGATCTATGTTTTCTCTATTATACATGAAAATATGGATATTCCAAGGTATTATCCTAACTAGCATACAAAACATTGATTCATATGTAATATAGCAAGTTAGACGACATACCTTTTGATGTATCTTTTGTGGTGGAGTTGACCAGTGCACAAGAATGTGTACTCGGTCCCTTAGTCCTTCACTTGACTCACATATAAATGTGAACAAGGAATAAGTCATAATTTTCCAAAGGTGAAAAATCTCATTTATTGTATTATACAACTTGTATGATTCCAAGTTTCTATCCACCTGAAAACTTGGGTGATGAGAAGCTTTCCTTATTTGGTAAATTTAGACACAACCACAAATGAAAGAATCAAATTCATATTTCCATTATTGCTAGAAATATACAAACATCAATTTTCCATAAGTGCCATTGCAAGGACATATAAAATAAAACAAAATTTTATTTATATATCAAATGCAGAAAAACTTTCCTTACAATGCAACTTTAAATGAAAATTATGCTATTACATATTTCCTAGCAATCTATCATAACTCCTAAGCAACAGCTCAAAATTATGATCACTGAACCATGCGATCGAAATCCATCTTCGCGATCAGAATCAACATATACTTCCTTTAATTTCCTTCACTTTTCTTTGATTCTTAAAACATCAACATGTGACCCAGTCACATCATGTAATAAGAATCTCAGAATAGGAACTTAATAGAGTTAGATAGTGGAATTTACCTGAAGTAGAGTCAAACTTCTTAACTTGATCAACCTTATGATCTTTCAAGTAAATAGGCAGCTTCGCAATCAATGCCCCTTCCTTTTGGCAATAGAAATATATGGACTCTTTGAGAATGGTACATGGAACTATCGCAGACTTGCCTTTTTCTTTACCATTTGGTCAACCGAGTTAACTATGGTCAATCCCTTTCCTTGGGAAGAGAAGGATTTTCTAGATATCCAATGTTACCATTGTCAACGTCCATTGAATTCTGGGAAGTTGATATTCTCAATCAAATTTGCTCTACTAGTGCTCCAAATCATTGCTGATTTAGCAGCACCAAGCAAATAGATAAGATCATTAAGAGTCATCTCATAGTCTTCTACATAGTAGTCCCAAAGGACACTCACTATGAGACTTAAAAAGTGATTGAACAACCAACTTTCTCAAGACTTTGACACCCAACTCTCTCGGCTTTTTAATATGTGAGCGCCATCTCCAAGATGCGATCACACATAGACCTTGCTTGCCAATACGGCTTGAGTGACCTTGAACTTGTAGGTTAGGGAGAATAATTGGAGGAGGTGGAGGAAGTGAAGTTCCAAGCGATTTAGGAAGATCATAGATGTCTGAACTAGACATCTTTTCGGAGATATTTAAGATAGTTGATCTAAAGTCCTTAATATAACACTTAATATGAAATATTAATGCTAGGATGCAACACAATACTTTTATAACTTGGAATAGGGATGTCGTAATCCAAGCTATAAAATATTTGAAGGTAGGCGAATAACGATTCACCAATTTCCACCATGAAAACGAAATAATTTAATTAGGTTTTACTTGGATTTGAAACTCCTAGATCTTTTAAGATTCATTGAACTGTTCAATGGCATGTTTCAATCTCAATTGTGTCCTCTTAAATTTTTGTGACTGGGATGACGAGGATCACAAAACAAGGTGTGAATAACCATGCAAATATGCTTGGTACCCTTAATATTTACCCCTTAATCGATGTGCTAGTTAACCACATGCGCTCCACCGATACTATGATAAACCTACCTTGTTAAATCCAGCTAGTGTGCCGGTTAACCACACGCGCTCCAGTAACCGACTTAAGCAAAGTGCAAAGTGACTAAGATTGGGAATTTATAAAAGTTTAGTTACTTAGTATTTATCATTAATACTTTTAATGAAGGGAGAATTCTAGTCCTTGTCCTACCCGTTCGACTAACGACCCTCCACCAGTCAAGGAAGCGGTGGGTGAGAGTGGACACCCAATAAACTATCATTTTATAGGCAGTAACCTTATACCCCCCTTATAGACCGGCTTCGTGAATGAGGCCTACTAACGGTAAGACTGACTTGCTCTTATACATATATATATATATATATATATATATATATATATATATATATATATATATATATGTGTGTGTGTGTGTGTGTGTGTGTGTGTGTGTGTGTGTATATATATATATATTATCAACTTATAATACTATAAAGCATAAGGGTTGAATTTTAACTTTTAAAATTCTAAGGGCTTAACTTGGAATTAAAGTATTCATAAGGGAAAACTTTACAGATTCCAGAACATGAGGGAAAGTTTTGAAACTATTCGATTCCATAACTTATGTGTTTAAAGTAGTTTTAATTCAAAAAACTCTTCAAGTTCCATAACTTGAGGACAAGTTATGGAATACTTTAAATATTAAAAGAATATGACTTTTTCTTTATTCATAACCTATGGAAATATTTATGAGTTTTATGAATCTTAAATGTGACTTTTCATATAACTTGAGGACAAGTTACAAAAACACATTTTAGAACCAACTCTTAGATTAATTTGGATTCAAAACAACAATTTCACATAACTATTTTATTAACCTAAGCAACTCATATGAATAAGATAATTCAATCAAACCTTTTTCATGTAATTAGTCTAACCATTAAACTAATACAAAACATGAATCTATTGACAATTATCTTTGAAATTGGATTAGCATGAACATTACCACATCAAAACAGGTTTATAAGTAGAAAACCAGCTTATGGTAATATTCCTCGTCCAATTCTAGCCAAAACAGTCGAAGATATGTTGTCTGTGGGTCCAACTCGTCGAGTGCATGAACCAAATCGGCGAGTTGGATGAATTTAGCCTTGGAATCGTCGAGTCTGCTAACCAGACAGAAACAAACTTTGATTTTTCAGCCAATTTTGCAAGTATAACAAGAAAACAAGTCTAGGCTCCGATACCACTGTTGGGTTATGTGCATTCTAACACTCCTAAGTGTACATGCAACCCTAAATACCTTGGATTTATGTTTTCTCTATTATACATGCACATAGGATATTCCAAGTTATTATCCTAACAAGCATACAAAACATTGATTCATATGTAATATAGCAAGTTAACCGACATACCTTTTGATGTATCGTGATTCCATGGAGCTCAAGAGCCTAGTGCCCCAAGTATGACACCACAAATCGTTCACACAACACCAAATACACTTAGAATAACTTGAGAGAAATGAGACACTTCATGAAATCGGCTAGCCCTCACCATTCCTTCATAGTCCTCGATTTTTGGGAAGAATAAGATGCTTATATAGTGTGTCACAATTAGGGTTACACCATGTAAACCCTAATTGTCATGGCTTTCCATTTCCATGATCCATGGGTACAAAAACACCATGGAGCATCCATGGAGTATCCTATGGGTTTTAGCCCAACTTGATAATCCATGGAACATTAACCCACTATACAAGTATGGATGATTTACACAATCAACCCATATATTTAATTAGTCTCCTTTTGATCACTTAATTAATTACAAATTAATTCTTTGATGGTTAGAAGACGTTGCCAACGCATTCCGCACCATCAGATGTCCTGAGGGGGACAAGGTTAGGCCCGCGTCATGTCTTCTGAAGGACAAGGCACGTGACTGGTGGGAGGAGGTCGGTAGAGTCGTTGGAGATGATACTATGTTGGATGCTATGACCTGGGGTGATTTTACGACTAGGTTCAGAGTCGAGTTCGCACCTGTTATTGAGGTGTAGCAGCTTGCTAGGGAGTTTCAGGACCTCCAGCAAATGACAGAGATTGTGGCGGAGATTACCGCCAAGTTTAGGGAGAGGGCCCTCCTTGTTCCGCAGTATGTAGCGGACGAGGATATGAAAAAGGCCTGATACCATGAGATGTTGCAGAGTGATATCCGCCAGTTTGTGAGCTGATCCAGCTACAAAATGTTGGATGATATGATAGAAAGGGCTCGGGAGAGGGAGATTGATTTAGAGATAGAGAGAAAGAGGAAGCCAGAGGTAACGGTTGGCACAGCAGGTTCGGGAAAAAAGCCCAAGGTGTCTGATGACAGGTCTAGGGGATAGCAGGGCCACAAATGGCATGGAAAGTGTGGCAGATTACACTATGGGGTGTGCAAGGCAGGGAGTTCCGGCTGCTTCAAGTGCGGTCAGACCGGGCATATGAGTAGGGATTGTATAGCTACTACCACCACCACAACATCTTATCTGATTTGCTTCCATTGCAATCAGAGGGGACACAAAAAGTCCCAGTGTCCGAGTTTAGCATCAGCAGGACAGGTGGTGGCACCCGCTCTGGCTACCCTGAGGATCACAGACGGCCGACAGGGTCGGGCCGAGGTGCCAGTGGCGAAGAGCAGAGCTTTTCAACTGACAGTTGAGGAGGCACGAGCGATTCCTGATGTGGTTGCGGGTATGTATTTCCTTCATCACCTCTTTATTGTTACTGTTTATCTCTTATGTTTATGTATTGTTTTTAGGGTCGTTCACAGTGAACGACATTTCAGCTATGGTATTGTTTGATTCGGGGGCTACCCGATCATTTGTGTCGCTCGCTCTTAGCAAGCGGTTTAGCTGAGCTCCGGGGGAGATGTGACATCCCCAATTTCACGGCCAGAAAAGACCGATTTGTTTATGCTTTATTTTATAAATCAGAGTGATCGTTTAAAGAAAACGGTTGCGGAATTTGTTCCCAAAATAAAATATGATAACCATTTATCAAAACATTTCTCGAAAAGAATGTATTTTCATTAAATAATAAAAACTCGGGATGTCATGTTCGTTACAGACCAAAAGCATAAACAATATAACATAGATCTTACAATGGTTAATTATAACTACAGATCTATAATCCCAAAATCTCTCGTCAAGTCCACTAACTTATACCCTTGTGCCATTACCTGTAATGAAAAGAAAACTGAGTGGGTCAGGCTTAGGAGCCTGGTGAGCATATAGGGTTTTCAACCCACAATAATATAATCATTATATTTAATCAGCAAACAATCAACCCAATTACCCATCCCCATTATCTTCTTAAGGTTTTACCCTAAGAACTAACTATCCTTCATTCATTCATTTGTAAGAAATTTGGCACGAATTCCATTGCTGCCAAAGCTTATTTATCAATTACTAAATCCATAGTTATCTGGTGCTAACTCCATAGTCACCAAGGTTCACTTAACAAGCGCTAACTCCATAGTCGCCAAGGTTTACTCAACAAGCGCTAACTCCATAGTCGCCAAAGTTTACTCAACGTGCGCTAACTCCATAGTCGCCAAGGTTCATCAAATAGGCACGAAGTCACATCGTCGCCAAGGTTTATACAATAGGCGCTAACTCCATAGTCACCAACTATTCCATCTACCTATGTTCTACCCAACAATTTTGTAGATATAAATACTTACACAGTTTAAATCATTTAACACCTGTATAAAACTCCAATTTCCATGCCCATCTCAAATAGACAAATAACATATAAACACATAGCATGTATTTCATAGCAAATACTTCATATTTATGTGTTAGAAGAAAGTAACTACACACCCACACATATAAACAAGAATATACTTAATATACTTAAACCATACTTGTATTATTATCGTGTTTATGAAAGGTAGTATACACTCACTTGATCAGAAGATGATCGAACAGCACTACGACTTGCAGAAGTAGTATTCTTCGGTAGATCTGGAAGATCTCCACAAAAATTGAACTTCTCGCGGGCAGAGCTTCGGCTCGGGAACCGCACTTTTCGGGATCTTTGGGATCTCGGGACTTGCTTCGGGGCTCGAGAATAATACCGGGGCTTCGGGGTATTTCTGGCACGCAAATCGAAGCAAAACGGGAGAGAGAAGAGGGAAAATGAACAAAAGAACCGGCTGCCCTCGCATCCTATTTATAGGAGGCTGGAGCCTCGGAGTACGCGGGGCGTACAGGCGTACGCAGGGCGTACACGTCCGAATTCGTCACTGCATGCGTCATCCGAAGAACTCGAGTGCGAAGGTTATCATGCTTCGCTGTACGCGGGGCGTACTTCGGATGAGTCCGATGACTCGCCTTCGGATAATACCGGGATTTAATAATTAAATTTAATTATTAATTCATTAATAAACTTCGAAAATTCATATCTTCTTCATACGAACTCCATTTTAGACGTTCTTTATATCCACGCGTAGGTGAGACTACGCTCTACGACTTTCGTTTAGACTCCATCGGCTAATTTTGACTTTTATTTTTATTATTTATTTTTAATAGGTCGGGACAGAAAATTTCGTTATAAATTCATAACTTCTTCGCCTGACGTCCGTTTTCGCCTAACTTTTATCGCTTCGATACCAACAACGAGATCTTCGATTCTCGTTTAGATTGCTAAGGCTAAATATCGCTCTAACGTAAATTCACTTTTTACGTCGCGCTGTGTCGTGCCGGTTCTGTCGCGAAACTTCGACAGGTCATAACTTCTTTGTTATAACTCGGATTTTGGCGTTCTTTATATGCACGGAAACCTTGTAACATATACTACAACTTAGTTAGGATTATTCATCCTAAATAATCTTCTATCAAAAAGTCATTTTTGACGCTTATTGCCTCTAAATTGACTAGCCCTGATCTACGGGCGTTACAGGAGCTGGATTGCCCACTTGACGTCGAGATAGCTGATGACAAGACCGCCTGGGTCACGAGAGTTCATAGAGGTTGCACGCTTTGATTATTTGATGAGCAGTTCCCAGTGGATTTAGTTCCTAATCCCCTGCAGGGGAATAAGGTCATAGTAGGTATGGATTGGTTGAGCCCCAATGGGGAATTGATAGATTGTGAGCAGCAGCTCGTTAGAGTTCGTATTCCCAATGGGGGAGTGTTAGTGACTCAGGGTGAGAGGCCACAGCGCGGACCAGTTTTCTGTTCCGCAGCGAGAGCAAGACATTACGTTCAGCAGGGCTGTACGGGTTATGTCGCGTATGTCATGGATACCCGAGACAAGGGTAAGGCGACAGTTGATGATGTACCAGTGGTACGAGAGTATCCGGATGTATTCCCAGAGGATTTGCCTGGAATACCTCCGGAGAGACAGGTTGAGTTTCGAATTGACCTGGTCCCTGGTGCGGCTCCGATAGCCAAGGCACCATATCGGTTGGCTCCTCCCAAGATGCAGGATTTGTCTACGCAGCTGCAAGAACTGCTAGACAAGGGTTTTATTAGGCCGAGCAGTTCGCCATGGGGAGCCCTGATTCTGTTTGTGAAGAAGAATGACGGGTCGCACCGTATGTGCATTGATTACCGGGAGCTGAATAAGGTAACGGTGAAGAACCGTTACCCGCTCCTGAGGATAGATGATTTGTTCAACCAGCTTCAGGGAGCATCTTGGTTTTCCAAGATTGATTTACGGTTCGGATATCACCAGATGCGGTTCAGAGATGATGATGTGCAGAAGACTTCTTTTAGGACTCACTATGGTCATTATGAGTTTGTGGTGATGCCGTTTGGTCTCACCAATGCTCCAGTCGCGTTCATGGATTTTAGGAATCGCGTATGCAGACCGATGTTGGATCGGTCTGTAATAGTATTCATTGATGACATCTTGGTTTATTCCAAGACTGAGGAGCAGCACGAAGAACACCTGAGGGAGGTTATAACGCCACGTTTATTTAAATAAATTAATAAATGTAATTCCCGGATTAATTTGTGAAGAATTTTGGAAGTTGGGGGTTAAACGTGTAAGTTCCAGATTAGTTTTGTGAGTATTTAAGAAGGAAGGGGCTAATTGGTAAATCCGGGAGTTTATTTGTAAAGGATTTCAGGAGTGAGGGTAGAAAGGGTAAATCAAGGACTTATTTTGAAAGAAGAATGAGAAGGAGGGACCAAAATGGTCATTATGGAAATAAGTTAAAATAGTCACGGGTATATAAGCTATATGAGAACCCTAACCCTAACTTTTTCCTTAGCCGCCATCATCCGTTTGTTCCTTCTCCGGTCACCCATGGCTGCCAAACGACCACTGCTTCCAGCCAACGTCGCCACCACCTAGGGAAGCCGCCAACGATCCTGTTCCATCCGCCACTGTTTCATTACCTCCCCGACCACCAAGCGCCATCTCCGACCATTAGATTTGTTGTCGCTACAGTGTCGCCGCTGAGCTGCCTTTCCGTGTTTCTTTCTTCTTCAACCCCTGGTCGCTGCTCCGTTCAACATCAGTTAGCCGCCTTATCGCTCCATTAGCCATCGTGGCCGCAGGTGAACGGGGGCGGTTGCGTCATGATTTTGAGTAGAGTGGTGTCGGGGAGAGTTGCTGCTTGTCGGGGATCTGTAAAGAAGCCGCCGCCACCACCAAGAGGTGCTGGATGCCAACCCAAAAACCATTATGCCGCCTCCGACCACCGAGGTGGGAGTTTTGGGTCCGTTTCTCGAGCATAGAAGGGTATTTTTTTTTGTTAGCGTGTGTTGGGTGTGCCATGCTTGGTCCGAAAAGTTGAGAAAAGGGCCACCACCACCACCATGAGGTGGTGGTTGCCGCCACGAGCTACCGCCGGCCGCCACTAGGGTGGCTGTGTGTGTGTATTAAATTAATTAGTGAGTCTGTGTATTATTTTTGGATAAAAACCTTGTAATTGTAATTAGTATCAATTAATAAAAATAATAATAATCACCACTGTAAGGTGGTGGCCGCCGTCGTGTGCTGCCATTGACCACCACTACCCGAGGCGGTAGTGGGTGGTGCCCCACCAGTAAACCCTAATGGGCTTAGAGATTAGCAAACCCTATTGGGCCATGTTTGGGTAGAAAACCCTAATTGTGAGTATTTGGGCCTTGGACTTATTCGACCCACTTTTGGGCCATTGAGATTGGATTGTGTATTAAGCCCAATTTCTCCATATCATTTATCTAGTAGAGTAACGGACTTAATGGATTAAGTTCTTAATGGGTTAAGTAAGAAACACTTAACCCTATTTATCATTTTATGTGAAACCCTAATGTCACATGGGCTTTGTGTTGGGCCTTTCGATTTAGCTTTGGTAATTGGTTTATTAATGGACTATCCAAGAATAATCAAATGGACTAGAATAATTAGTTGGGCTCTAGGGTAAGGCCCATATGAAGGATTGGGCCCAATTTGGAAAATTGGGTCATAGTTTGGGCCTAGATGGTTGTATGATATTGGGCCTTAAGGGAAGTCCATGTAGAGGTTTGGTCCCAGTTTCGATAATGGGGCCATATGTTGGGATCTAAGAGATAGTTGGACTTTTGGGCCTTTGGATTGGGCTTTGGGATTGAATCAAGCCAAGTTAGGGTAGAGTAGTCTTTTACCCAAGTATGGACTTTTGGTTATGAGTTGGAACCCAATTATTAATTGGGTGTTATTTTGATATTGACAGATCGGGAATCTGTCATCCAGCAGCAATGGTTTTGGTCAGCGGGACTTCAGCAGTGTGAGGTGAGTTTTCCTTCCAGTATGAACGGGTCTACGGCCACAATGCCGGCCCGTTTAGTTAGCAGTAGTTCAGTGTGCTTGATGTCTTTTTGATTCAAGCATGTCTTTGTGTTATGTGTTCCGGACTTCGATCCGATGGAGTATGCAGTATATGTGTTATGCTAGTAGTTATGATTATGTTGTGCTATGTTCAGTCAGATTCTGGACTTCGGTCCGATGCAGTTTTCGGACTACGGTCCGATGCAGAGGGCAAGGCCCTGGTTAGTTCCGGACTTCGGTCCGATGTAGTTTCCAGACCTCGGTCCGATGTAGTTTCCAGACCTCGATCCGATGCAGAGGGCAAGGCCCTGGTTAGTTTCGGACTTCGGTCCGATGCAGTTTCCGGACTTCGGTCTGATGCAGAGGGTAAGGCTCTGGTTAGTTCCGGACTTCAGTCCGATAAAGTTTCCGGACTTCGGTCCGATATAGAGGGCAAGGCCCTGGTTAGTCCCGGACTTCGGTCCGATTTAGTTTCCGGACTTCGTTCTAATGTAGTGGGCAAGGCCCAGTAGTTGTTTTATATGTTATTGTATGGTATGTGGTAGTTTAGCAGAGCTCACTAAGCTTCGTGCTTACAGTTTTCAGTTTTGGTTTCAGGTACTTCCGCTAGCAAGGGGAAGAGCTCGGGATGTTGGCACGGCACACACCACAGTTACAGTTTTATCCTGGGAGTTTTATTCAGATATTTTGATATGATGTTGACTTCAGTTTTGATTTGGTACATTTTCTATGGCATTTTGAGACATATGATTCATGGTTTTATTATATAACATTTGATGTTGTGGTTTTTAGTAATGTTAAAACAAAAAATTTTAGGTTGTATTTTTGGGATGTTACAAGCACTACTAGAAAAACAGCCTTTTACGACGCTCATTGCGCATCGTAAAGGGCTCAGACGACGCGCAAATGCGCGTCAAGGAAGGCCCTGTCATAAAGTGAGACGACGCGCATTTACGACGTTCATTTACGACGCGTGTTTACGACACGCAATGCGTATCAAGAAAGGCCCTCTCATAAAGAAAGACGACACGCATTCACGTGTCGTTACCTTACGACGCGCGTGTTAATGACACGCAATGCGTATCAAGAAAGCCCCTGTCAAGAAAGGTCATGTCATAAATGAAGATGACACACATTTTTGCGTATCATAATTTTAAATGTTTAAAAAAATATTATTTATAGATTTACTAATTTTCAAATTAAATTTGTATTTAATGTCTCATAATAGAAAATAAAATATCATATACAAAAAATACATTCCATTGCATAAAATTTAATGTCATACAAATAATCATTCCATGGAAAGATAAAACAAATCAATAGTTGTAACAAAAATTTACCAACTAATTAGATACAAGAAATATAAAAACATATACCCTCAAATGCTTTTCAAAGTCTAATCTCCATGTCAGTTCTTCAACTCACTTCTCCAGTTTGTCCTTAGGTTCTCTAAGGGCTCCAGCATCTCTTGCAGTTTCAAAGGCACAAAGAAGCTATGAACTTGCTCACAATATCTATAATGTCTGCAAAAAAAAAAAAAAAAAAAAAAAAAAAAAAAAAAAAAACATAACTACAAAATAAGTGTGAAGATGGATTATTACAGTGTAAGAGAAGTAAAGAACCTTGAGCTTCCTCCAATGGGACACATGGGTAGTCAGACTTGATACAGGCTTCCATTAAATTTATATAATTTTTATTAAAGTCTTTCTTCAGCTGCAAAACCCTCCATCATATATATACAGTCTCCTTCAAATGCTTCATTGGCTACAATAGTTGTCTGAACATCTAAAATTTATAATTTTTTTTAACATTTTACAAAATTATATTATATATAATAATCTTCTCAACAACTACAAAACAAAAGAAAAGAAGGTTAATTGGTTAAAGGTAAAACAAACCAGAAGTTATTCAACATCTATAAATAATTAAACACAAATGAAAATTTTACTTGAATCATAAGTTAAAAATTATAAAATAGACTTGACCTCTGGGCTGTGGTGAGGAAACATTAGCATTAATTTTTTATCATTTTTTAGCTTAGTAAGCTTATTTACACTTTAATGAATAGATTGAAAATGAATTTGTTGCTTTCTTTCATATTGATCAAAAACTACCTCAATAGATCTGGAATTAAGTTACCTTGCAATAGAGGAAGTTGACTAATGCCTTGTTTCATATTCATTAGCAAAAATAAACTTCCATCATGATAGAACTAGGGGATACCAACAATTTGAAAAAGAATATGATCATAAGATGTAAAAAAACATCAAAATAAATGGTCATCAAAATACCCGGATCATGATATTTAGCACCCAACAAACCTACATTGACAGAATAGGCACCTGGAAACAAACCAGGATGGACAAGGCTTAATTCGTGTATGAGCTTTCTTAGACCTGTCAGCAAAATAACAAGACAAAAGATTCTTATTATCAACAAAGGATAGAATACGAATGATGTCGGCCAGAAAAGAAAATGATTCTAAAATTAATAGAAAAACCAGCACAATGATCACAAGGACTAGACCATGGTGTTTGGAACACAACAACAAACCTACATCCACAAAACATAATTTTAGTATTTCTAGAACCTATTAAGGATACCATTCATTGTAAGAACTAGAAAAGGATGAAAAGTTTCTAGGAAATCATATGGACTTACAGAGCTGCAAGGGTCATCCATGTGTTGTTCTTTCTGCAAATTACACCACACATTTCTGAATTAAATAAACCTCATCTTTTCGGAAAGTTTCATGTGAAACTGGCATGAGGCTTTTACCTTTTACCATGAAATGATCACTGAATTAAGGATTTGCAAAAGAAGTTACATAGGGAAAAAGGTCCAATCCAGACCTAACAGCAAGAAAAGAAGACAAAAAAGTTTTCATCATGACTTAAACTGATCCAAGATGTCAAGATATAGACAAGAAAAAAAAAGCAATTATGCAACTAAAAGCCTCATAGATAATCATTAAGCCTTGCAAACTAGCCTGGACAATGAGGCGATTATACACCAATGAAACACTATAGCTCTAATCTACAAGACTTCCATCACAAAATAACACATAAAGCTGAAACAGGGTTTGTAATTTTCACTTCACAAAAGCTTTACCGAGGGTATCCTCTTCACAATTTTTTTACAAAAGCAAGATTACACAAAGGGATTGACAGAAGAGACCTAGCTGGAAACAAACCATAATGAAGAAGGCCTATTCACATCGGAGCTTTTTTAGACCTATCAGCAAGAGAACAAGACAAAGTTTCTTATTATCAACAAAGGATGGATTGCCAATAATCTTAACTTGAAGAGAAATGATCTTAAAAATTATAGCAAGACCAGAAAATGATCACAAGGCACTGGACCATGGTGTTTGGCACACAACAACAAACCTTTTTTGATTAATTTTTAAAGAAAATGATTCATTTTTTTTTTGTATATAATCACTATGCTGGAAGGAGTTGCCATTGAAATTGTTGAAGCTGTTGTTGGAGCTTTAAGGGGTGAACTTGCAGCTACTATAGTGAATGCTCTCTCTATCTCCATAAATAATGGTATGTACAATATCTAGTGCACGAGGTACAAGTATTGTAATTGTACTTACAGTCCAGTATGTGAATAGTCTATCTCCATAAAGATCTGGACTTACCTGAAAATAATCAGAAATTTATTTATTAAAATGGACTTTGAATAATGGAAGAATACTTTCGTTTTCATAATCAAGAATCATTAATATTATTTATATTTTTATACCTGCCATCCTACTTCAATGTTGTTATGACCTTGACCAAAAGAGCCACCTGAAATCCAAATTTGTGACAAATTGAATTCATTTGATTGTTGTATTTTTGGTTCCCAAACATTCATTGTTGCTTTAGCTCCATAGTATTTGTCCCCTTCCACATAATCATTAATATTATTTATATTTGTCTCTTTGGATCGTATAACTCCAGAATATAGGGTCCAGTAAACCACCATGAATTATGCAAATTACTCTGAAAAGTTCTTCTCCCATTGTTCCATTATCCCATTGTTCAACTCAACATACATGTTTGAAGTCTTTCATAATAATAATAATAATAATAATAATAATAATAATAATAATAATAATAATAATAATAATAATAATAATAATAATATGTAATTTAACACCTTTGGAATCTGCAAAGGGTATATATGTAATTTTAGTTGTAAGGTGATATCATACTAAATTACTAATTACTACAACATGTTACAACATGGTCAAAGACCCTTGGCGGTGATAACAGAATGTGTAATTACAATTTAAGAGATGGATGATAACAGAAATTATGATAAAAGAAATTATGAGCTGCTTACCTTTGCTTTTTCTCTGATTTTTAATTCTTTTCTCTTTCTTACATATAACCTATTTAAGAGACGGATATGTGGATCATTGGTCCAGATTCTCAAAGGTTCCAACTTTTCTTCCTGCAATAAACAATTTGCTCAAGGAATGTGTGATTGACAATAATAAATAAATAAATAATTTATTGGTGTTACCTCTATAAGATCATCAGGGAGATGAAAAGGGTGACGTATTTCTTCAGGAGATGTTCCTTCTATCATGCGGGCAAGTGCACGGCTTGTGAGGTCAACCAGCGGTCTTAGACGGAGACTATCCGCACCAGATGTCAATTCGCATAACTTGTTTGTATCCAACCGAAATTATGATCTGCTTACCTCGATATTGAAATGGCATTCAATGAAATGGTAGAGGAGATGTTGATCCGATCCCTAGAAATCGCACCAAAGGGGTGGGGGTTATTGATTAACAATGTTATACTGTAAAGGTGAAAGTGAACAATATTGAGGAGAGGGGGAAAACGATTTTTAGTGTAATATGGAGAAGGTTCCTTCAAGCCCTAGAAGATGGCCAGAGACCCTTGGCGGTGAGAGATCGGAGGCTAGGTGGTGGTACCATAGAAAACGATTTTTAGTGTAATACTTAGCTTATAAGCACGCTTTGTGGTCGCCATGAGAGACTCTCAAGAATCTGATGAAAACGCAGAAAAGCCTAGACCATAATCATTAACCGTTGCTTTCAAAATACCCAGATCTCCATATCCATACACATTTTCTGGGTATTCCGAACATCCCCTTTTTGAAAAGATAAAAGATCTCAAACCCTAGAACGAAATAATGCTAGTTGGCTCTCGTTTGAACAAAACCCCTACTGACAACTCAAAATTCTGTGGAAGAAGAACAAAAAGCTACAAGATTCCCCTTTCAGGAGAGAAGAAGCGAAGCCATTCCCATTTCCATTCAAATTTGTGAAGAAAGAAAAGAAAATAAGGAGGGAGGGAGCGAAGCCATTCCCATTCACATTTCCGACCCCACTTGCTTCTTTTTTCTTTGGAACCATCGCCGTTGCCTCATAACTTTGTAGATAGCGTGCCTACTGTTGCCTTGATCGATGTCGACGACCGGGAAAGGTACCTAACGATGGTCAAAGTGTGAGGGAAGAAGAAGGTGGCAGTCAATGTCGGGAGGGGGAAGGAAGGAGCCGATAATTAGGGCAAGAAGGAAAGAAGAAAAAAGGAAGGCGGGGTTTTTAATTTTTTAGGATTTCATTTCCCCCTAGTTATTAAAGGATGGAACGCGCCTTGTATTAAAATTTATAAAGCGACACTCTTAGACGACACGCGTTTTATTATAGGTGCCCTCCATGTTTTTTTTGGTTTTTATTTAGACACTAATTTAAGGGCACTCAGTAATGCGCGACATAAATCCTTAAATTTTTTCAAGAGATGACAATTTTTTAATGTCACTCTCTTTTGTGTAACATAAATCAATGAGTGTCGTGGTTTGCGCGTCGTAAAAGGGTATTTTTCTTGTAGTGAAGTTGGTATCAGAGCCTTGGTTTGAGGGATCAATGCACACTTTCGGGTATGACTGGACTCAAACTAAGGAAATGGTAAAAGGTTTTCAAAAGAAAAATCTTTTCGAAAGAATTTTTGAAAAAAGAAACTTAAAAAAAGAGTTTTTGAGAAAGAGAAAAGGGTGTGGTGCATGCGATCAGCCGAGCTCAAGTAAGTAGTCCCTAATTACCCATACAAGTTTATGTTATGATTATCAATTTCATTTTCAGTAGAACAGCATGCTAGAATAGGACTAAGGATCTAGGAGGATTCCTTATGTGCCTGGTATATGTGTTTTAGCTTTATGAGAATTGCTTGCTAGTGTTGAGTAGACAGTAGTAGGATAGCCTGTTTAGGTTATGTCTGATAGTATGAGCTTAGCATTGTATGCTAGAACAGTTTCTCGTTATGAGAATAGATTTGCTTGAGTAGTTTCCTATGTCTGAATGTTGCTTGCTTTGTGATTTGTAAGACTATGAGTGATGGGAGTTAGCCATTAGGTGAATACGTCACGTCACATGTGATCAGGGTTGAATAATCTCAGAGTGCTGGATTTGGCCCTATTGCGCAGCTCTTGTCTGAGTCTAACTGTTGTGAGGACGAGTCTTTTACTCGAAGGATTATTTGAGCCTCGTCACATGTGATGGTATTCAAGTGATGGCAAATTGGCATTACAAGGATGCCTTCAGCAGCTGAGGACTGTTTTGGGTCGGAGTTTTCCCTAGGGTAAGCCTAGGATGAGAGTAGCAGAGAGCAGTAGCAGTAAAAGGGACTTGGTGGAGTCAAGGCAGTTCTTGAGGAAAGTACAGATAGATGTGGAACGTAGTATGCGCCCGTACTACTGAAAGCAGAGGATCCGTACTCGAATCAAGGAAGGTTGAGATAAGACCAAGGAACTTGTAGTGTGTGAGATCCCTCAAGTTTTGATGAGTATTGTGATGTTAATGATGGCATATTACCGAGTATAGTGACGCTACGTGGTAGACCAGATGGTAGTTCTGGTGTCAACGAGGGATCAGGCTCGGACTCTGTAGCCGGGCAGCTCGATGATCAGATGAGGGAGTTCATTCCATCTAAGGTTACATTAAGGATGAGTTATAAAATCGAAAAACCGAACCGGAACCGGAAAATGTTTAAACGGTCCGGGTATTGGGTTCCAAATTTAGTCTTATCCGGGTTCCGGGTATTTCGGGTACGGCTCCAACGGGTCCGGGTATTCCGGGTATAAAGTTTTTATATAGGAAATATAAATAAATGTAAAAAATATTATAAGTTGATGGGTATCATAATCTATATAAGTTTTAAAAAATGAATATACTAGGAATATATTTTTGGTATAGAAATTTGTATAAAAAATAGTGTCGGTTAAAGATGAAATATTATTTATACATTTTTAATCTAAAGAAAATGGATGTAGGATTGGAGATGGTTGTTTATCATAATCTCAATTTGCATATGAGCTCTCATAATAATAATAAAAAATAAAATTAAAAAAAAAACAAAAAAAAACATTGAAGTAATGGAAAACTCACAGATATGAAGCATGACATTCATCTAACAAAATCTCAGTCTATCTCCCATTCCCCTCTCTGGTGAACTTTATTTGTAAGAACCATAATTTATATGTAATATTAATATTAGATAAATGGTTATAAGTTTGGTTTTATATGTTAAACAATGGTTTAATTAAAAATGGTGATTTGGTCATTTGTAGGAAATTTTGAAAAATTGGCTTATGGTGTTTTATTTGAGTGAATTTGACTATGTATTTGATCAAAAAGAGTAGAATCGAAAGTTTTATTATTTTTAGTATCAACTTGTTTTGTTAGCTTAATGGGTTAAAGTTGTATAAACTTTTAGCTTATTTACAGTGGATCTTTTACAAAAGGTTATATATTCATTTTGTTGTTTAATTATTCTAACTATTTTTTTAACTAGAACCTCTAATCATGTTACAATTAACTCATCCATATGAACATACATTATATATTACAATCACATAACTAAAAGTTCATATTTCACAATAATATTAAACCAACTTTGTTATATCACGTTACTTTTAAAAAAAAATCAATGTCCTCAATAACCTAAATGTAATTTTTTTGTTTATTATTTTTTTTATAACGATTGAAAGATTATGCGATTGAGGTAATTACAAATAATAATAATAATAATAATAATAATAATAATAATAATAATAATAATAATAATAATAATAATATTAATCCTGGTTTTCCGATTCTAAACCCATTTTACCCGGTTCCACCTTACCCACTTTCCTATTTCCGGGTTTTTCGGTTCTAGACCCACTTTACCCGCTACCGTACCCGAAACCGAACCGGAACCGGTTCCTATATATCGGTCCGGTTTTCGGTTCTAAAAAATCTCATTAAACGGTTCCGGGTTTTCCGGGTCCGGGTCCATCCGGTCTGGGTTTGGACCCACTTTCATCCCTAGGTTACGTGCAGTATCATTGACCAGACTCTTGTGATCCTCAGTATGATCAAGGAGAGCATTATAGAGATTTGTGATGAGAGGCCGAGTGCAATCTGCACTGAGATAGCAGTCATGATGGGGACCCGTACGTTGATGTTTTGGGAATTCAGAGTTTGTGAGGCTTCAAATTATCATGGGGGTTAGGGACCCCATTGCTAGCAGCAGATGGTTGGCAGATGTTGCCAACACTTTCAGTACAGTTGTTGTCTCAAAAGGTGACAAGATCTGACTTACTCCCTGACTCCTGAGGGATAGAGCACGAGATTGATAGGAAGAGGTTGGTAGTGAGTCGAGTGATGAAGTAGTTGACGCTATGTCATTGGATGACTTTTAGACCAGATTATGGGCAGAGCGTGCCCAGGCGATTGAGGCGCAACAGTTGGCGCAAGAGTTGTTAGATCTCCACCAGACGACTGAGACCGTGGCAGAGCTCACTGCCAAGTCTCGGGAAAGAGCTTATATGGTACCACAGTATGCAGCAGATGAGGAGATGAAGAAGGTAAGTTATCAAAACATACTGTAGAATGATAGAGAGGAGATCATGAGTATCTCGGGGTGCAAGATCCTGAATGATATGACTTCTAGAGCTTGAGAATGATATATGGACTTAGAGCACATTGGTAAGAGGGAATCAGATCAACTGCTTACATTGAGGGTCTCGGGAAGAGAGCCTAGATTTTGGATCAGCTTTTGAGAGACCAGCAGGGTTAGATTCAGTACAACACATGCGGGAAACTGCACGATAAAGTTTTTCGTTCCAAGGGTTTGAGTAAGTGTGACTCTGGGTTATCCTCTGTTTGTGTTTAAATTATACTTCCAAGAAATGACATATGCTAATTGCATACCAAGAATTATTAGCGGATAACAAAAGATCAATTCCCTAATTGCGGGATTAGGAAAGTACATCGTCATTTTAGTTTATTCCAATGCTGAGGAGCAGCACGAGAAGCACCTGAGGGAGGTGCTAGAGACTTTGAGGAGGGAGAGACTTTTTGCAAGGTACTCCAAATGTGAGTTCTGGTTGCATGAGGTGCAATTTCTTGGGCACCCTGTCAATTAGAAGGGTATTCTAGTCGTTCCGGCCAAGATAGAGGCTGTGATGCAGTAGGAGATTCTGAGGTCTCCAATTGAGATTCTGAGTTTCCTGAGTCTAGTGGGTTATTCCTGGAGATTTATTCGGGTTCTTGGAGGTGATGTAATCTTTTGGACTTGCTAGTATTGAAACACTAGCAATGGTAAACGAGGTTTTCAGCAGATTGGGCATAGAATGGTAAGAAGGATTGAGAATCCTTCCAGTATTGCGTGCTGTAAGACGTTAGTTGAATCAAAGTGGGGGGGGGGGGAATCATCCAAGGATTCAGAAGTAGGAGCAGTTTTGAAACTGGAATAAGCTTCGCATCCTTGTCAGGAAGGAAGACAGCCCAAGTGGTTGTATAGTTTAAGGATAATGTGAAATGGAAGTTCGGAAAAAAAACTTGCTAATGATGAGATCGCGTTCTCGGAATGTTTGCTAGGAAGCCTTAGGGAATCAGGTGGGGGATTCCAGTTAGGACATGGGTTCAGTTTTGGATGTTAGGTCGTGTGTATGCTTGACATCGGATGTGTTCGGATTAGTAACCAACGAATGAGATAGTGTTAGAGTGTTGTAAGTCTGCGGGTGTAGCCGTAGCATTCACTAGCAGCCAGATAGCGTGAGCAAGTGTTGTAAGTCTGCTGGTGTAGCCGTAGCATTCACTAGCAGTTGGATAGTGTTAGAGTGTTGTAAGTCTGAGGGTATAGCCGTAGCATTCACTAGCAGTCAGGTAGTGCTAGAATGTTGTGAGACTGCGGGCGTAGCCGTAGAATACACTTGGCTGGTAGACAGCATGAGCGTGTTGTTAGGACGCGGAAGGAACAATAGTACCCACCCGTTCGGGTGTAGCAGTAAGTATATGGAAATCCACGGATTGGATTTCGGAATTATTTGGATGGATTAGATCTAATTGAGCCAGTGATAAGACTATAGGAATGCCACTGCAATTTTGAGATCGAGAACGCAATGGATTGCTTAAGGTTGCTTGTTATATAAGGCTACAATTGGTTATGTAGCAATCACGTTTAGCCGTGGTTTGGTAATATCAGGATTCGACGCACGGACCTGATCAGTTGGATCAGGAGGTTGTTAGAGCCTCAGTGGCATGATAATTAGAGGCAACTAGTTCCAGAGAAAGATTTGTTCAGAAGTCGTGCGAGTCGACTAAGTAGGGGCCCTTTGGCTTTGCAACCGGGCCGAAACCCGGTATTTCAGGGAATTGGTGAACGAACAGAGACCAGAGAGGTCTCATTAGATTTTGGAGAGCAACCATGTGGCAGTATACTGATTCAGGCAGTTCAGTGTTCGAGAAGTTTTAGCGTTTGGGGCAATGTTAGTAATTGTGACCTAAGTTGCAACTACAGACATGATAGTTGGTTTATCGGGAAGTGATAAGTCACTCACAACGGGATTATCTAAGTTGTTGGCCAAGTATAAGTTAATCACATGGATAAGTGGATCTGTGATTCTGTTTTTCTAATAGGAGCCTTGAGTTACCAGGAGATGAGTAGGCAGCTGAGAGACAAGTGGACTGTTTTCAGAGATAATGATTCAGTAAGAGTGGTCAGTCAGGGATTTAGACCACCTCGAGACAGTAGAATTCAGATGAACTAGATGTGATCTTGTGCAAGGAATTAGTTCACCTGCAGATGTTAGGGCTTTGTGATGATTAGTCACAGTTACCCTGAGAAAGCTAGGGTGTGCCCCGGATGGTAACCATGTTACTAAAGTGGTTTGGCGTGTAAGAAATGGTAAGGAATGATTTCTAGGACGAAATCTAATGTAAGTGAGGGAGAGTTGTAACGCCCCGTTTATTTAAATAAATTAATAAATGTAATTCCCGGATTAAATTGTGAAGAATTTTGGAAGTTGGGGGTTAAAAGTGTAAGTTCCAGCTTAGTTTTGTAAGTATTTAAGAAGGAAGGGGCTAATTGGTAAATCTGGGAGTTTATTTTTACAGGATTTCAGGAATGAGGGTAGAAAGGGTAAATCAAGGACTTAGTTTGAAAGAAGAATTAGAAGGAGGGACCAAAATGGTCATTATGGAAATAAATTATAATAGTCACGGGTATATAAGCTATATGAGAACCCTAACCCTAACTTTTGCCTTAGCCGCCATCATCCGTTTGTTCCTTCGCCGATCACCCATGGCTGCCAAACGACCACTGCTTCCAACCAACATCGCCACCACCCAGGGAAGCCGCCAACGATCCCGTTCCATCCGCCACTGTTTCATTACCTCCCCGACCACCGAGCGTCATCTCCGGCCGTTAGAGCTGTTGTCACTACAGTGCCGCCGCTGAGCCGCCTTTCCGTGTTTCTTTCTTCTTCAACCTCCGGTCACTGCTCCGTCCAACAGTAGTTAGCCGCCTTATCGCTCCATTAGCCTTTGTGGCAGCAGGTGATCGGGGGCGGTTGCATCACGATTTCAAGCAGAGAGGTGTCGGGGAGAGTTGTTGTTTGTTGGGGATCATAAAGAAGCCGCCGCCACTACCGAGAGGTGGTGGCTGCCAACCCAAAAACCATTAGGCCGCCTCCGACCACCTTAGGTGGGAGTTTTGGGTCCGTTTCTCGAGCATAGAATGGTATTTTTTGTTAACGTGTGTTGGGTGTGCTATGCTTGTTCGAAAAAGTTGAGAAAAGGGCCACCACCACCACCACAGTGAGGTGGTGGCTGCCGCCACGAGCCACCGTCGGCCGCCACAAGGGTGATTATGTGTGTATTAGATTAATTAGTATGTGTGACTAGTGAGTGTGTGTATTATTTTTGGATAAAAACCTTGTAATTGTAATTAGTATCAATTAATAAAAATAATAAGAATCACCACCGTAAAGTGGTGGTCATCGTCGTGTGCCGCCATTGACCACCACTACCCGAGGTGGTAGTGGGTGGTGCCCTACTAGAAAATCCTAATGGGATTAGACTCATTGGACCCACTTTTCGGCCATTGGGATTGGATTGTGTATTAAGCCAAATTTCTCCATATCATTTATCTAGTAGAGTAAAGGACTTAATGGATTAAGTTCTTAATGGGTTAAGTAAGAAACACTTAACCCTAATTGTCATTTTATGTGAAACCCTAATGTCACATAGGCTTTATGTTGGGCCTTTCAATTGAGCTTCGGTAATTGGTTTATTAATGGACTATCCAAGAATAATCAAATGGACTAGAATAATTAGTTGGGCTTTAGGGTAAGGCCCATATGAAGGATTGGGCCCAATTTGGAAAATTGGGCCATAGTTTGGGCCTAGATGGTTGTATGATATTGGGCCCTTAGAATGAGACATATTGGATTGAAATTAACAATTGGGCCTTAAGGGAAGTCCATGTAGAGGTTTGGGGCCAATTTGAAAAATCGGGCCATATGTTGGGCTTTAATCCATAGTTGGACTTTTGGGCCTTTGGATTGGGCTTTGGGCTTGAATCAAGCCAAGTTAGGGTAGAGTAGTCTTTTACCCAAGTATGGAGTTATGGTTATGAGTTGGAACCCAATAATTAATTGGGTGTTATTTTGATATTGACAGATCTGGAATCTGTCATCCAGCAGCTATGGCTTTGGTCAGCGGGACTTCAGCAGTGTGAGGTGAGTTTTCCTTCCAGTAGGAACGGGTCTATGGCCACAATGTCGTCTCGTTTAGTTAGCAGTAGTTCAGTGTGCTTGATGTATTTATGGTTCAAGCATGTCTTTGTGTTATGTGTTCCAGACTTCGGTCTGATGCAGTATGTAGTATATGTGTTATGGTAGTAGTTATGATTATGCTATGCTATGTTCAGTCAGTTTCTGGACTTCGGTCCGATGCAGTTTCCGGACTACGGTCTGATGCAGAGGGCAAGGCCCTGGTTAGTTCCGGACTTCGGTTCGATGCAGTTTCCGGACCTTGGTCCGATGCAGAGGACAAGGCCCTGGTTAGTTCCGGACTTCGGTCCGGTGCAGAGGGTAAGGCCCTGGTTAGTTTCGGACTTCGGTCCGATGTAGTTTCCGGACTTCGGTCTGATACAGAGGGTAAGGCCCTGGTTAGTCCCAGATTTCGGTCTGATGCAATGGGCAAGGCCCAGTAGTTGTTTTATATGTTATTGTATGGTATGTGGTAGTTTGGAGGAGCTCACTAAGCTTCGTGCTTACAGTTTTCAGTTTTGGTTTCAGGTACTTCCACTAGCAAGGGGAAGAGCTCGGGATGATGGCATGGCACACACCACAGTTACAGTTTTATCCTAGGAGTTTTATTTAGATATTTTGATATGATGTTGACTTCAATTTTGATTTGGTACATTTTCTATGGCATTTTAAGACATATGATTCATGGTTTTATTATATAACATTTGATGTTGTTGTTTTTAGTAATGTTAAACCAAAAAATTTTAGGTTCTATTTTTGGGATGTTATAGAGGTGCTAGAGTCCTTGAGGAGGGAGAGGCTTTTCGCAAAGTTCTCCAAGTGCGAGTTCTGGTTGCGCGAGGTGCAGTTTCTGGGGCACCCTGTCAACCAGAAGGGTATATGAGTTGATCCGGCCAAGATAGAGGCTGTGATGCAGTGGGAGGTCCCGAGGTCTCCATCTGAGATTCGGAGCTTCCTAGGTTTGGCAGGGTATTACACGAGATTCATCTAGGATTTCTCTAAGATAACAGTTTCGCTGACCCGACTAACCAAAAAGTCGGTGGTGTTTCGTTGGGGTCCTGAGCAGTAGACAGCCTTTGAGTCGCTCAGGCAGCGACTGTGCGAGGCGCCGATTCTCACCCTGCCGGAGGGAGTAAATGACTTTGTAGTATACTATAACGCTTCGATCACAGGTATGGGAGCAGTGTTGTTGCAGCGGAGGCATGTGATAGATTATGCCTTGAGACAGTTGAAGCCCCACGAGGCTAACTACCCGACGCATGATTTAGAGCTGGGGGCGGTGGTGTTCGCCCTCAAGATTTGGCGACATTACCTCTACGGGGTCCGGTGTACTATCTACACGGACCACAAGAGTTTGAGGTACCTCATGGATCAGCCGAGCTTGAGTCCAAAAATGGGATTTTTAGCCCAAGGAGTTCATATTAACCAACTTGGTTATTTTTCTAGAAATGATTTGTGTGTAATAATATGTTTCATACTTGTTTCATACATCCTAATGCAAATCTCGGTTTTAAGGACTTTTTGACTAGATTCAACACCATAATCTCATAAGAACATGTAAATAAACATAGAAATCATACAAAGCATACATATACTCATAGATCTACACATTTGCTTGTATTCCCCCCCCCCCCCCCCCACAAAACTTATAAAAACCAAAAAAATAGGGGGTATGAAGCTCACCTTTGGGTGTGGTTTCGGTTTTGGAGAAGAGATGGATAGAAATGAGGTGATTTTTGGCCTTAGCAACCTTTCCTTGGAAGATCTCGAGTTTAGGAGCTTCTAAGGTGCAAGATTATAATTTCTTATGAGTTAAGAAGAGGTGTTTGATAAATCAAGGAACCTAGATCATAGATTTAAGTATAAACTTACCTTAGATGATGATTCTTGTGGAAAATCTATTTGAAATGCCCTTAAGTCTCGAAAATTTGGTGAAGAGGGGTAAGGGTGTTCCTTGAGAGAGTTTGTTAAACAAAAAGTGGTTGAAGTTTGTGTGTGTGGGAGCTCTCGGCCGAGAACCAAGAAGAAGAGAGAGAGAGAGAGAGAGAGAGAGAAAGAGAGAGTTGAGATGACAATCCTAGATGTATGTTGGTCCATGCATGGAGGCATGTGATGTATAAGTGAGGTGGCAAGGCCTAAGTCAACTCTTCACTTCCTTGGGTTTGGGCTTGGGCCGAGATTTGGAAAGGAAGAAGAGATTTTTGGGCTTTATTGCCCCTAAGCCCATATAAGAGTTAGGTTGAATGATTGTTGGTCCTATAAAATATAAGTGTGATTTTTATGCTTTATTAGGCTAGATTAGGTTAATTATGGTCCATAATAGTTCATATAATTGATTTATTTCATTCCAGGCCCAATATGGCCCAAAAGGTTGAAATAAATGAAAGTGGGTTCAATTAGAGCCTATTTAAAGGTTCTAAGCCCAAGATAGTCAAATTGGAAGCTTATTGGCCCATTGGGCCCAATAAGGAAGTCCTAGTCCAAAGTGGACCTACACAAGAACTTCTAGGGTTTCCAATTACTTGTTGAGTATTTGAAGTGCTTGTATGGTGTATTGGATTGAAATTTTGTTGTCATAGAGTAAGCATCATACATGCTCTTAAGTTTTTGATTCTACATTTTACTTGAGTGTAATGATTACAAGACACAAAATTTCTAGTTGTGACAAAGTTCATGACTTTAAGTGTTATATCGACTGTAAGAGTCCAGATCTACCTTTTGGATGAGATTTGCTCATCAGAAATCGAGTTATAGACTTGGACATTAGCAGAATTGATGAATCGTTCTTGGGACTCGGCGAGTCGGGGGCTTGGTTCCCCAACCTTTTATGATTCGGAGGAATCCAGTTGAGTTTAGAAGGGATTTAGATGAGTCCAGAAGAAGGACTCAACGAAGTAGACGAAGTTATGGACCTAGAAACCATGGGACTCAGCGAGTGTATGAACATACTCGGCGAGTCCAAGTCAATCTCCCAACCCATGAAGGCGGACTCGACGAGTTGTTCATACAACTCGGCGAGTCACAGACTAGTAGTACTCATGATGAAGATGAACTCGACGAGCTCAAGGTTGAACTCGGTGAGTCAGTTCAAGATTGTCCTGATATCGATTGAAGGAGAACTTGTCGAGTTCTTGCTAGACTCGACGAGTAGAGTCGGGTTGGGGACAGACGAAAGAATAGGGACTCGGCAAGTTGGCGGGCCAACTCGGCGAGTCGATTCAATTGGAAGTTGACTTTGACCAGGATGTTGACTTTAGCCATGTAACGACGTGAAAATTTAAATTTCATTTTTAAAATGCATACTTTTCATAACACTTGTAAAACAATATCATTTGTTCAATTTTCAAAACATAACTCCATAATTGAAAATTTAATAATCCAGGATCCTCAAAACATAACTCTTCCTCTGGTGTGTACAATCAATCCGGTGTCGTCCCGCTAACCTGAAAACCTGAAACACATAACACATAACACTATAAGCACGAAGCTTAGTGAGTTCCCCAAAATACCACATACAACACATAGTAGCCACTCGAGGCTATAACTCTGTTTGACCCTCTGGTCAATGTATCTCAGTGGGACCCTCCAGTGCATAACTCTGTGGACCCTTTGGTCCTAACTTTGTAAACTCTGAAACATACATAGCATAAATCAGATAGAAATAATGCAGTGTATCACATCATATAAATAGCATACAAAATACTATGTTACATAACTCTAATTACCACTCTAGGTATAGTATAGTGAGAAGACTCACCTCGGATGAAGAACGACTCCTATAAACATTGCTGCCACGCACCGGCCTCTAACTCTGTGCCAAACCCACAATTATCTTAATTAGGAGCTAAGTCCAACCTCTCACTTATTAGGCCTAAAGATAGACCATCTACCAGCCCATTAATGCCCTGAACCCATTGGGCCCACTAAGGCCCAATAATAAATGGGCCCTCACACGGCCCAAAACCCAAACTAAAAGGCAAGCCTAACCCAAGGGCCCCAAAGCACATATATACACTTCTCTGGTCCAAGACTCTATTGCATGGAGCCCAAACTCCAGGCCCAAAACATAACTCAAAAGCCCACAGAAGAAGTTATGCGGGGCGTACCTCTTTGGTACGCTCATCGTAGTCAAGTGCGCCTGGAACTGATCGGGGACCTCAACCTACTACGCCACGCGTTCTGAGACTTACGCCCAACGTAAGTCCCAGACTCATCCTTTCGATATTATTGGTCTGAATAGGTTAAGACATGGGCTCACATCACAGATCTAGGCTCTCTAGTGCCTCTTAAGCCATGAAGTCGGAACCTTTAAGCCTTTGCATGGCTATAAAGACAACCAACCTATCCAAACTCTTAATCTCTTTCCTTATTAAGTCCTTAACTCAAGCTTGACTTAATATTGACGACCAAGACTGGATTTTTACGAACTTACAACTCATAATACACTGAAATAAGGCAGATTCTAGCTTATGGAGGCTATTTGCTCATAAAGCCTCCATCTTCGGACCAAAAACCCTAAAAGTTGGTCCAGCAAGCACAACACAAACATGATAAGGAAAGCTCTAAGATTTTTACCTCTAAAAGAAGCCCCACCCTCTGAAGAACTCAGATCCAAACTTGTACTCCAACTTCTAGCCTCCACAAAGACCTCCTCTTCTTCTTTTCCATCACACAAAGGCTCTTTCTAGCTCAAAACACTCACACACAACCTTAGAACGAAGATAATGTTCTCTTAGGGTTTCTCTCTGTGAAATGGTGGCTGAGGATAAGGCCATAGCATTCCTTATATAGTGCACAAGTCCCATTTAGGGTTTTGCATCTGGGCCGGTTACGCCCAGCGTAACTTTGGTATGCCCAACGTACTTCATGGAGTCCGCGTTTATAATAAGCGAATGAGTACGCGCAACGTACTCTTCAGTACGCCCAGCGTACTCCTTTGCAACATTTTCCATTTAGGGGCTTCTCTTGACAATTTGGAGAAGAGGAAGGGTTAAACAGATATACCCAAATTTCCGGATGTTACAAGCCAGGGGTAAAATGGTTATTTTACCCTAAGATTAGTTATCAGTTTTTGACTAAGTGTCTTTATGGAAATTATAGTCGGAGAGTCGTCGGAGCAGTAGGGAGAGATTTCTCACCTAGAGTTTCAACAGTCAGACGTGCGAGGTGAGTTTCCCTTCAGTAGCAACGGGTCTAAGGCACCAAGGCCGGCCCGTTTATGTAGTCTCAATATGTCCGGGTTAGCTTGATGCAGTTTATATGTGCAGTTTATGTGTTCAGTTTATTCCAGATTTCGGTCCGATGCGAGGGTGGTCCCGAGAAGTAGTTAGTATGCTTGATGTCTTTGTGATTCATGCATGTGTATGTTACGTGTTATGAGTTCCGGACTCCGGTCCGATGTCGGGCAAGCCCGGTGTAGTTTATGTAAGTATGTTATATGTTTGAGTTTATGTCATGATTTAGTTTATTCCGGACTTCGGTCCGATGTCGGGTAGGGCCTAGTAGTTGTTATATGTGCTTTGTATGGTATGTGGTAGTTTGGGGGAGCTCACTAAACTTTGTGCTTACAGTTTCAGTTTTGGTTTCAGGTACTTCAGCTAGCAAAGGGAATGGCTCGAGCTGATGGCATGACACACACCACAGTTGTTTAGCCTGGGAGCTTACTCTGATATTTTATGAGACAATTATTTGTTGACATATTTTATGTGATTTAAGATACATGTTTGATGATTTTATTTTATGATGATGAGATTATGTTTGTCAAATGATTTTAAAAACAAATTTTTTGGCTTGAATTTTCGGGATGTTTCATTTCATCTATGTTGTAAACTAATTTCACCACCCCGAACTTAGGGTTTTAAGACCCCAACTCTTTTATATACAGAAAATATAGGATTTTCTTGGAGCACACTCTTTTCAAATACAAACAAAGGAAAATAAAGAACATGCATGCAATTATACAAGATTTTGGAACGAGACTCACAAACTACTTTTATAGAAAATATTGGATTTTCTGGAGTTTTACAACTTATTATAAACAAAGATGTTACCAAGTTTTCTTACAAATATGCTTATGAACTCACTAACATTCTATGTTGACACTTTTCAAAACGACTTTTATTCTCAGGGACTCGGTGAACAGGTACTCGAGCCTTGGATCTGGACATTTTGCTATCTTTTTGAGACATCATACTTATTGTTATTTTTGTGTAATTGAAGAACATGTACAATTTGTAAACAATGAATGTTGGTATATTGTAATGTATGATGTTATGTTGATATGTATCATTTATATCCAATTGTTATGATATTACAATATGAAGTAACCCACCCCCGGATGTTTCCGCCGTCCCGGTTTTAGGGTGTGACATATTGCATGGTTCTTGTTTGATTTATTGCTCTTAGGTAGGATCATTTGTTTGACCGTTTATTTGACCCCTGACTATATATAACTATGTATTCATGAGGTGGTTGTCAGTATTAACACTGGCTTCGGTACCATATGAACATGAATGGAAAGAAATACTAGGATGTAGCCCCTAGCAAGATATGTAGTGGCAAGAGTGCCAATGGACGATACGCATGATGATTATGTGTGTTGTATGCATGTTGAAAAGAGAGTTGGTAAATCGGCACTAGAGCCGAGAACTTTATTTGTATTCATTTTATGTATGGTGGATTATGTGGTGTACTGGGGACCTCACTAAGATTTACGCTTATAGTTGTCGATTAAATATTTTGCAGGTGGTTCGTGTGAAGAGTTCGACGGGACTGTACATTCGCATCGAAGATATTAATATCCGTTGTTTTGCAAATCAACTCTTTTAATCTTATGATTTTCAAACAAATAAATGTAACTTAATGATTCTAAGAAATGGCTTTATTTGGTTAATCTATTTTAAATGAAAAATGTTTGTTATAATTTTTAGCCATTACAAAAACATTTTCTAATATCATTGTTGGTGCCCCATGATCACCACGTGGATACTCTTATTTCCACTTTTGGGGACAGTTTCTCCAATCTCGGTGCATACAATGGATACTTCCAAAAATATTGGGAAAACCATATCTCTATTTATGTGTTGCATATAGTTGTTGAACATCATTTAACGTAGGTTTCTGCAAATAAATATCACTGAATTCTTCGACAATAACTTTTGCCAATTTATACAAACTTTCTCTTGAAATATTTTCAGACATTTTCATATACTTGTGAACGGAATCGGGTGGCTCCCCATTAGCCATCAACTAGATTATTGCACTACATTTCAACAATGTTGTGAATCTCCACCTACCTCTAGCATCATATTTCGATTGGAAAAAAACGATACCTAAAGATATATTTAATAGGTATAAATATGCATTTATTTTGTATAAAAATATATTTAATAGGTATAAATATGAAAGAAACGATGCATGCTTTCTAAGGTGTGGCCTCAGTGGCGGACATATGTAGGGCATTTGGGGTCCCGGGCCACTGCTCAATTTCCGGCACGCAGTGTAATTTTTTTTTTTTTTTTTTAGTTTTTTTTCTATTACGTGCACCCGCTTGAAGTACGAGAGACACCCCTACTAAAACAGTCTGCGTCCGCCACTGTGTGGCCTATCCATAGGAACACATTCCTATTCAAACAAAACATTCGCTTGAAATCATTTGAATTGTATACACATTCTTTTGCAAAGTAATTGTGATATAGAAGTTCATGTGCTGCCGCACGATTTCGTAGAGTGGCTTCATTCTTTTTGTAGTTCATTAATGTTATATTTGTACATTATGGCGATGAATACATCATTATTTTCGGAGGACAAGTTAAACAGATCCATAAATTAATAAAAATGTGTTGAAATTTTGTGTAAAAGTAGAAAAATGATAATAACATGTAGGCAAATGACATGCATGTTTATATTTAAAGAAAGAAAGACTGAGTAATTTTTTTAAATATGAACGTTGAATAGTGTCTTCTTCCCCCCCCCCCCCCCCCTCTCACGCTCCCGGCATTCCCATTTAAGTGATCTGTCATAACGCATATTCCCATTTAAGCGATCTGTCATAACGCATGGCTATAGGACGGTGTTTCATCACAAAGGGAGACCACCTTATCCGTTATACTCACCACTAATCACTATAGTGGTGGGTGTCACATCATCACCACACTCCCTACAATGAACCATAAGATACCTACCACTAAACACATCACTCCACCTCATTTTTTAAATTAAATTTAATTCAAAATACATTAAAAAATATATAATTTTTTTTAAATACTAATAAGTGATTAAATGGTCAAGTAAAAAACATATAATTTTTATCGGCGTTATTGACCGTTATTTATCGTGAATCTCATCAGCGCTATAGTGACGCTACACCCGCTTTTACAATTTCATACACATTTTGCTACTTTTACAAAGTAAAAACTGATTGTGAGCTATTTCAAAACTAAATATATATTTTTTTAATTTGTCTACTACACTTTTGTTTTAAAAAATCCAAATAATAAATCTAATTAATTACAAATTATAAAGTAACAAATGAAAACTTCTTTTTCTCGTTTCTTTTTATACTTAGAAACCACAAACGACTTGAGTTACAATGACACTTTGACACTTTTTAGTTTTCGTATTACTATTACTATATTAAAATATTATATATATGGTTTATGTGATGTTCTTGATTTTTTATAATATAGATTCTATATAGTATTAATACTCTAATATATATATATATATATATATATATATATATAATATAAATTACACATAATATTAAAAAACCGTTATATGACTGTGATAACTGCGATTTCAAATAATAGCATATGACTGCTATTGAAATTTCGACTGCAATAACTGTTTAACTAATAAGTGATTAGGAAATATAAATTCAATGTTTAATTTGTCATTTTAAAAACTATTTATGTTATAGGATTTCTAATAGGGGTGCTTTCCAATAGACTGTATCTTATGCATCAAAGTTGCCAAGACTTATATGTCTTCTTTCTTCAACAAAAGGACACAACTTGCATCAAAAGAAAGCAAGTCAAAATGAACAATCCAACCTCCTCAATGGTGATCTTCGCTCGTCTTCTCCGCCACTAACTGCAACGATAACAACCGACCACGACTGACCGAGATGGTGTTGTTACCATATCAACCATGAAGAAGCTCATGGCCGGTATATGCGATGGTCTTAACCTCTACCATGCCATTTTGTACCCATACCAAACAATCGTACCCATACCAAACAATCTACCATAAACGAGAATTCCATGGAAATGAGAGAGGCCCACACAAGCATTAATTGATGTAACCCAATGTTGACTTTTCAAAATAAGACGGTGTCCAATCATTCAGGATAATGCCGGTGCTTAACTGCTTATTCTAATTACGATTGTTACACTCTCATTGGTCGTCCACCCACCCCAACCTAACTATTCCCACTCACACAACTGTATTTATAAACAATCATGAAGAGTCCTTCACGATTGTAAAATTTGCCAATGTGGCCCCCATGATGTGCATAATCTTACATGTAGGTCCCCTTGAAAATATGCCTATAATGGAATGAGCAGGTTTCTTTTCCTTTACGTTGTGTCCTTTTTTGGCAAAGAAAAAATACCCTCCTTGTTCATGAATTTCTATATAAGTTACCAAAAATGTACATTCAATTAAAAATAGGAGGTCATAAACTGAAATTATCCAACTGATGTATAATTGTATAAATAAATAAACTTCAACTTTGATTTATATGTTTGGCAAAAAAAACTATCAATTAATTCAAAAGTTTTTTAACTTATACCATTTGTCCAAAAACAAATTTTTTTATGAATTTAGTTATTGATAAATTTGAGAAAATTATTATACCATTTTATTTTATTCCCACATTCCACTAATTTGTCCTCGTCTTTCTCTTTCCAATGAAGAACACTCGCTCACTCCTTATCCCCCCTCTTCATCTTCGACGACACCACATAATCACCATCATTGACCACACAAGTTGCTCTATTTTCATAGTGATTTGTGAGGAAGAGCAACCCTACAATTCATACCCCTCTGGAGATGGGGACTAGATTAGACCACCACCAACAATATTGCATTCCTCATTTTGGGTTTTATAGTGGACAATGGTATCCCGAAGATCATGTACTTTTTGATGTCCGATTGGTGATTTCAATTCAATTTGGTTTATAATACATTTCCAAGTTAACCCAATTTGTATGTTTTTATCTTACTTGCATCCAAGAATTATAATGTTTTTGACGATTTTTTTGGATCAGCTACTACGCACTATCACGAAATAATATATTTTGAGGAATGACTTTTAATTTATATGAAATTACTTAATGAATATTGAATCGTCACCAATCACCATGCAAAAAACATTGTTTGTCATTAATTTAAGCTATGTCATTTTTTGAAAAAATAATTGGTATTTCACCAAAAAATATTGTTTTTTTTTGTTATTTCTGTAATCAGTTTACATGTCTATTGTTTAGCTTTATAATTTCATTTTCCTTACTTATGTGTATTTCGCAATGTTTTAAAAACTGGTTTTTTATTTGAACCGGTATGGTGATCGGTTCCCGGTTTAACCGGTTCGACCGCCGGGTCAACCGGTTTCTATAATTTTCATGTTTTTTTTTTTTTTCTATTTTCCTACACATACATACATATATAAACCATGAATTTGATGTTTACAAATTCATACATTAAAAATACACATACAAAATAAGTTGTAGATTAATCTAAATACATTAAAATAACACATAACCATAAGTTTTAGTGTTTTACATTAATCCACATACGTCAAAAAAAAAAGTATAATACCGTAACGAAATATAGTTTTAAATGAATACAAACACATCAAAAAACCTTATAACATTTACCATATATTTTTATTTAAAGAAACTAAATAGATATGAAAAAATAATCACCAAAGTTTATTATGTAAATTGTTCTTTTTCATATGTTTTTATTTGGTTTAACCGGTTTATTTTGACCGGTTCAACCGGTTTTTTCTAAAAATCGGTCAATTCAATCCAGTTCAGAAATCAATGTAAAGCTGGTGATAGTTGAACCGCTCTCTCTTCCGGTTCCCGGTCCAACCGGTTCGACCGGCCGGTTCAAACTGATTTTTAAAACATTGGTATTTCGTGCTTGGTACTACATGAGAAAAATCGTTATATCGAATATGCATGAGTAGAGATTTTGCCCTTAAAAAATCAAAATTCACTTGAAAGGAACTTCTACAAAAACAAGGGAATTTCACACAAAGGGTGGTAATTTTCGAACAAACCCGTAACCAACTTGAAAATAACGGGTTTGAGTTGAGATTTCTGACCGGTCAACTTATTTATTTTATGGGTTAGGTTAGGTTACCTGTTTGGGTTTGCGGGTCACTAGTCAACCTGACTATATATATATATATATATATATATATATATATATATATATATATATATATATATATATATATATATATATATATATATATATATATACTAGTCGTTTACCCGCGATAAGCGTCGGATATTTAGAAATTAGTTTGTAGAGACGATTAGTTTTTTTTGCGCAAACAGTTTACTATATATAAACAATTATTAATATGAGTCATACTAATATAAACGAAATCAGAATTAAAAATGAAAAGTTAAGATTTCCTACAAATATACATGAGCACATGATTAATTTTGCATCATCAAGCGGCACAAAATATGAAATGTGCGACGACGAAAAATAGTTTTTTATCGTTGATTTGTTTACGATGACGATTTGTTTTCTTTCGAAGTGTTATTTTGAGATAAAAATAAAAAACACACTCCTAAAATGGATTTTTAAAGAAATATGTCTTGGATCATTATATTCAAGTATTTAACTACTCAATTGTTATTTGTTTTCAAAATCACCATGAAATGCATCTCATTCACATAATAACAATTTTATATATGTTGTTGACTGAACTAAATAAAATCATAAATCAATTATAGCTTTAAAAGATATTATAAGTGATTTAATAATTCTAATAATAATTTTCCTTGAATTTTCATAATCACTGAATAAGAAACCTTGGCGGTTGTCATTTTTGTTTACAAAGCCAAAAGACCTGCACCAAAACTTCAATACAAATCATCCATCAATAATTTAACATAACAATCATATCCACCAAGATGAGACCAAAATTTATATATTTTACTTATTCTTTTTAACAAATGAAGATAACATAAAGGACTGAATTTGTAAAAGATAATATAAATTCCATACATAAAAAGGGAATATATCAAAAGCAAAATCAGGCCAAAATCTTTAAAATAATTCAACATTCATACTGCATACACCATAACATGTATATTAAATTAACAATGTATTTCCAACTATAATGTAATTGTAAGAATGTAATAAAGTTTTGACAACCAAAGAGAATTGTTTCAATGTTTTTATGGCAACATTGCATTAATCCCCCATATTAAGCTAGCTAATTCATAACACAAAACTTCGTCTATAATTCTAAAATTTAATATTTTTCAGTAAATTACAGAATTGGCTCTTGTGGGATTTATGTTAAATGTTATGATTTTTTCTAAAACAATTATTTGTTGCATCGAAACATAAGGATTAAATCAAAAAAATTACATATCAAAAAGATTGTTTTTGTAATTTACTTGTCCTTTTTCTAGCAAAATCATGCATAAGCACAAATTACGTCAAAATAATGGGGATTGAATAACCTGTTGGTCTCTGTTGTTACTATTGTTCTTGGGGAGTATCTTTAGCTCATTTTTGTCAACATACAACTCAAGTGGGAGTGGATACTCCTGCAATATAAACACCAATCAAAAGAATAAGTGTCAAATGAAAGAAACAGGAAATTATTTTCATTGGTTCAAGTTATAGCATCCTACTTTCACTTTTTCAAAAGAGAGTGTTTCACTTTGAATAATCTACTCAATTATAGCAATGTGAACCGATTACAAAGCACTTACCACTGATATAATTGGATAGACTTTTAAAAATATAATGTTTAACTAAGAAAAAGCATGAAAGTAGAATTCCATAATTGGGTATGTTTTCAAAGTAAAATGGTTTAATAATAATGAAACTGAAAGTACACATGTTGTAATAGAAAGAAAACGGAAATAAAATGTTATAAAACACAGATAAATAAAAGTTCATTACATTTCTTGCAATTAACCTTAAACAATTGGGTTAAAGAAATAAATAAGACCATACTTTCATTCATTTAGTTTATATGGGAGATTCTTCTTAAGTTAGTGATAGGTTAGTAATAAGAAAGCATACCTATGTTAACAGAGAAATAACTAACATGATTTGAACTAACCGTTATGACCACATTCCATCAACACAACTGCAAAATTTAAAAACATCAATGAATTAGGGAAATAATATAAGGAGATGGCGTTTTGAAATAATCTTGAATTATCTATTTGTGTTGACCAAATATGTAATCAATCCATGAACACGCCTATATGGAAAACCAAAGAGGAAGAACTTATTGGCAAATGATTCTGCCATTTATGGGAAACTACTGCCATTGGACTTGGATTTCTGATTTTAGTTGCCCATTCGATTAGACTTTGTTCAATTAGGTAACCTAATTCAAGTCATTAACACCTACACCAATTTGTCTGAATTCAATTTCTCCAAAACCCGTGTTCACCACCATATAGCATAAATGTTAATAAGAATTACGTTATCATGGCACCATGGTTTAGGTAGTTCCGGCTTAGTTGTTTTAAATTACAATTCAATGTAACCTGCACTTTGTTAAAGAATCATTAAAAAGAAATGCAAAAAAAGCCCAAAGTTATGTATTAAACACTGGGAAAAAGTCCATATATACCTACATGGCCCTATCTTTATCTTCCTTCTCTGGATAAAAATTTCTAGAAAACTGTGACAACCCGAAATTTCCATTTTGTACAAACCATATCAAGTCAGTAGAAGATTAGAACAGTTACAGTGAATTTCCAGACTTTTGGTTATAAGTTTGTGTATTTTAGGATTTACACTTAAGGAGATATCAGGAGAGTGGATGCACTAGGGTTTTGTGCAACACTGTTGTTCCAAAACTCTATGATATTAGAGTTCATTTCGTGAATAAAATATTTTCTGCCAAAAATCCCAGGACTATATATAGGATTCTGAGCCATATTTATTCATTAGTTACATTTCCAACTAGAGAAAGCCAATTTCTCTCTCACGGATCTTCGGGTTTTCATCCCAAGTCGTGAGTACCTCTCTCTAGTTGTATTATATAGCTTGTTAAGTGCTTAATAACATAGAAATCATATCAAAATAGCAAGATTTGAGAGTTTACCGCCCAAGAACACCTTGGGGAATAAACTCTTTTATAAGGGTCAAATCGTGCCTAGTCCCTTCCTTAAGCAATGAAACTAGTTTGGACTTGTACCCTAATGTGTTTAGGACTAGAAAACAACCCTAGAAGACCAAGAGTAAGGTGTTCACGGCCCAAGAAGTTCCAGGGCCATGAACTCCAAACAATAGGGCCAAATGGTGCTATAAGCTCTTCTAAAGCCTTGTACACTAGCCTAGTTTAGTTGCTAGTTAAATTAGGTACTTGTAAACACCAAAAACACCCTTCCAAGGGAGATTACGGCCGTAATATCCATGAGATTTGGTCCCAGGGCCGTAAACTCCTAAAAGGAGTTATATAATGCCCTAAACTCTTCCATAGACCAAGCCATTAAGTAGGAATGCTTCTTAGGGCCTTATAGAGCATCAAACATCAAATGGTCATATAAGTATGAGCTTACGGCCGTAAAATCATGAGTTTACGGCCGTAAACTCATTTGGTAGTTCCATTAGGGCCGAGAACTCCCTTATGGAGTTTTCCTTGAACCCTACACACAATAGCTTTCCCTACAAACACTTAGATGCAATCCTAGAGGCTAATAATACTTGATAAAGGTGTTTAGCATGTCCTAGGGTGTCTTGACTTGTTTATTAGTTGTTTATAGACTAATTTGATACATATATGTGATATTATATGTTAACTAGGATCATAGTGTGTGTTCAAGACTTCACTTGACACCTAGCCATCCTACCTCTTCAGTTCATCCGTACCACTCACAACAGGTGAGTTCATACCCCTTAAACAATGTTTTAAATGTTTTTAAATGTTTTATGGGGTGGGGATACAAGTAGAATCATGCTAGTTATTACATCAATCACATGTGATTAATAAGCATCATTCAAATGATTTACTACTCACTAACTGTTTTACCATACAGTTTTCTTCACATGATTTTTCCTAAACGTTTTAGATGTTTAAAACTCCTTATTAAACAGTTCATTTTACACTGTATGTTTCATTTCAAACTCATTTATAATTGTGTTTCCACCAAATGTTTATTTATACTTAAACTGTTTTATCAAACACATGCTTTCAACCCATTTTATAGATTGACATCAAGTCCATCTTTTCTTAGATAATAATTATGTTCAAAGGTTTTACAAAACTTATTTTATGCTTTTATATTATCAATTGCATGCCTATATATGTGTAGTCATATAAGAAATGTTTAAAAGACTTAGGAAGGCTATCCACCTTATTTCCTTTTCGCGCTTGAGATGTGGTCTGGTGGGATATCGGGTACCCGTCCGAAGGTCGTTTAAATATTAGTTATATATCATGTGTACATATATAGTCATAAAGGTTCTCCCAGTTCATTCAATACCCTTGGGTAGCAAGGGTATACTTCCATGTTCATACTTACCAGTTATATTACTAGTAAGCTACCATATGGGTAGTTTTGGAAGATACTAATACGTTTACTAGAACAATGAATCACACAAAGAGTCAGTTCATACATGATTCATAATACATAGTTATGAGAAACAAACATAATACATAGTGATGAGAAACAAACATAATACATAGTGATGAGAAACAAACATAATACATAGTGAAGAGAAACAAACATAATACATAGTAATGAGAAACAAACATAATACATAGTGATGAGAAACAAACATAATACATAGTGATGAGAAACAAACATATAGGCTAGACAGAGGAAGAACACACAATACATCTAGCACATACATTACATATACATTACATTCAGTTATGTGAACCATTAAACGGGTCATGGCACTACCTGGCATGACCGTTTTTGTGTCCAGAATCTCCTTAATTGGGGAGCGTATGAGTTTGCGTATAGATCTATACTGGATTGACTATCCTACACCTTGTTGCTAGCTACAGTGGGACTTGCAAGTCTACGGGTGCAAAATTTCATTTCTTACGGCGTCTTACATCGTCGTGTTACTAGATTCAGTGGCAGGATACAGGTCGATCACATGTTACTTTAAATTACATTAGACTTAAGGTAATTAGTACGGTTGTAGTTCGACACTACACCATAGTACTATTTCATTTTCCCATTACATTCACTTCGTGAACACTCACATGACACACGGTAATGTAGAAACTATATTTTTGGTTAATGATAGTCAGATTTAGGAAAATACACACTCTTACAAGAGACACACACACACAAACACTTTATGCCTTGGTAGAAGGATACAATTAGTAGGAAACAAAGGGCTTCCTAGGATCATTCAAAACATTTTCATACTTACAGTTCATATACATACAAATTAAGACACTAAAATACTTATGATCTCACCAGCTTTAAAGTTGATACTCTCTTTCAAAATAACTTGTATCCTCAGGTCAACCACAGACAGGTACCGATGCAAGGTTCAGAGAAGATGGTGCTCGTTCAAGACTCATCTTTCTTTTGATTTATACTTTAGTGTCTATTATTATTTGACAGAACACACTTGTATTAAAATTATATTATTAATGCAATGGATGATGTTGTTGCTTGTTTACTACTTTTCATTGTTGTGATACTGTACATGATGTCCTCCGCCCCAGAAAGTTTCCGCTGTTCATGGTTTTAGGGTGTGACAGATTGCTATCAGAGCATTGTTTATAGTTAATTAAGTATATCAACCCATAAAAGATATACAAACTATAAATACAATGGGATTAAAAATACTCTGACCAAGAGTTTATACTTTAAATAATAAAATATTTAAGTAAGTATACGTGCCTGCATTCATACTAAAATCAGTGTCACTAGGACAGTACAAAAGAATTACGATTGTTGGGCAACACAGGTGGACTTAGAGACATATAGTCAAAACTGGGAAGATATAGCTTGATCAACTATATTATCCGAGGGTTGACTAGCATGTGCCTAAGTGTAGTTGTGTGGTTGCAACAAGTCTAAAATCTTACCAACCATACCACAATGAGAACAGTAGAACATAACATTAAACTTAAGACACTATAGGAGTATTTGGTGTTACTATAAGTACAATATACTTGAGAACTAAAATGGGATCTTCATTACTAAGTTGATAATTGCTAAGTGGATACACTAAGGCTATATGTAATTAGGATGTTATAGACTTAGAATTTGTGAAAATTTTACTTTACCCCTATTCTGTGTGAATTTGGAGTTAAGGTCACTTATTCGAAGGCATATCCTGTTTTGATTACATATAACTAGTATGCACTTCACAAATACCGATGTAACTAATGAAGATTTTCTAAATAATTATCTAGATAGTTCGTCTAATAATTATTTTCTTACCCCAATTCTCGCATAGATAACGTGGTTGGACTCCATCCCCACGGCAACCAGTACCTTCCGAATGAGGTCATTGCTGGATGGTTTGAAGAAGAACCCGAGAACGATCATCGTATCCCTTTGAATGATCACCATGATGAAGACCTTTCGGGCGATGCTAACTCTGAACCTGAGGTTGAGAACCTACCCCAAGCATCTCCCTTTCCAATTCCTAACCCTCGTCCGGCTTTTCATGGCCCGACGCCCGAGTGGGTGGAATGCTTGGAAACATGGAGCCAAGGACAAGACCAGCCAATGCCATTTAATGGTGACCGAAGCTTTTACGACCTGAGCAATGGGGGCTCAGCATCTAGAATCTTGCCAATCTTGGTCCGCAGAGTGGCCCGAAATGAGATTCAAGGCAGGCGAGCCCTACATCAGATCACAGAAGTTGTCGCCGATGCGAGAATGCATACCCTCCGCACCATTCTTCTAGAAGATGCCCGTGAGAGATCTGAGAGAAACCATGAAACCCTGCTTCAAGCACTGGCTGAATCACGAGCCGAAGTCATAGAGCTCCGAGTACGCCAGAGGGTGTACGAAAGACACCTACTTGATGTGGAACGTCAACTGGCTGAACTGAGAGTTCACTAGAGGGATGACCGTCGCCAGTAGTAGATGCTTTACTTTATTTTCCTTGTTAAAAGGAATCGTTTTTCTGTCTATGCTCTATGTGGCATTTTCTATGAAACTATCTTGTACTGTAGGTACTTTTGGTTAGGTCCTTATGCTGTCAAGAACTATCTTCTCTGGATATGATGTAAGACCTTTTACAAGGTCATTTTACCGAACTTTTATGTCATGAATATCAAAGATATTGACAGTCGGCTAACTTCTGTGTCATTCTTTATTCAAGTACTCTTATCATACTTTCATTAGAGTTTATCTGAAACATGTTGGGTTCAAGTCATTGGACTATAGCAAGTTAGCTCCGGAGACATTCCCAAGTCTCTTTCAGTGGTCGGATCATGTTATTCACCAATCAACGATACCTCGGCTTGAACGACAAACGCCTTGAGACCATTCTACAAACTCACTTCCACTCAGTACTAGGACTATGTCTTACTCTTTACTTGAACAATCGAAGTACATCTAGGGTCAACCAGAATCGCTCACAAAATCCTTATCTTTCGTGTTACAGAATCATGTCGTCATCTGGAAACAATCAGCCGAGCAACGAAACCCCTGCTTTTCCTATGGACACCGCTACCTTTCAAGTCGCCGTTACAGCTGTCGTGATGGCTGCTGTGACAGCTGTCCTTGCAAATCGCAGCACTGTCAACGCAACCAAGACTGAAAAAGGAGTTGACAATCCCGATCGTGTTAACGATCCGAGAAATCAACAAATAGTAACAGTCGCCACCGTCCAAAACAACAACTCAGAGTTCAAGAAAAAGAAAACGTCAAGCCAAAGTGGAACGCAAACGATTTCAGAGGATGGCCATGCAACAACAACCAGTGGCAACCCCTTCCATCACAACACCGGTGAAACGATACGAGGGAACACTCCCGAAGTGTGACAGGTGCAACTATCACCATGCAGGAATTTGCCGAACAAGGCAATGCAACAATTGCAACAAGATGGGACACATTGCTCGCTACTGTAGAACTACACCCACCACTGGAGCTAGCCTAGTTTGAGTTTTTTGCAAAAATGGGTTGAAAATAGGAACCTTTTGCAAAAATGGGTTGATTTTTATTTCATTTGCAAAAATGGGTTGTTTTTTTGTGTCCCCACATAAAAATCAATGTATTTATATATAATTTTACATTTTGACCCCTTGAACTTTCATAATAACCCTACAACTTATATGTTATATTTTTTTTATATATTTTTTTATAAAAGAATTATTTTTTTTTAGTTTTTTTACAACAAATGTAAATTTGTATATATAAAAAACATATAACTGAAATAAATCTAAATGAATTTTGTCTTGGATATCTACTACGTCATCGTCGCCTTCGTCTCCAATATCGTTTATAAAGTTCATAATTGGACTTTTACTCACAATCGGAGTTTCATTCACATTATCATCAGACTCATCCCCAACATCACTTAATGATTCACTAACACTATCTTCACTAAATTTGGAGTTGGGTTCATCAAACACAAAGTCATTATCTGTCTCACATCTAGCACCATTAGGTAAAGGAAATTGTACCTCAGAGGGGTTGGTTACAAAATCAATAGGCTGAACTGGCTGTGATACTCCATAATTGTTAAGAAGATCTACAAGACTAGTATTTGCAGACCACATTTTTTGTAACTACAAAATAAACAATAAGATAAAATATATAAATTATCATATTTTAAATAATGTTTCACATTAGATATTTGAAATTTTGACAAGAGTATGTACCTTACAATTTAGTTGCGAAGGAGGATTCGTATATGAAGTTACAAACGTGACTGAAGAATTAAAGAAGAAAAGTTGGGATTTCAAATTTGGAAGAACTACGGTTTATGAAAATGATGATGAAAACTAAAATGGTGAATTCAATATATATACATCAGAAAATGAATTGAACGTAAACAAAGTGATAATTATTTTTTTTAACTTTACTTACATATTTTCAGATGAAAATGATAATTCATACTTTTACTTTTGGATGTGGATAGTGACAATTAAGACATCTACTTTTGCATATGAATAGTGACAACTGAAACATCTACTTTGCAGATAAAGAATGACAATTCAATAGCTTTTGTTTTTTTCTACAAATAATTTGACATAAAAATTATATATATATATATATATATATATATATATATATATATATATATATTAGATTAGATTAAAAAGAAATATTTGATATTTACATAAATTCTGATTATGTAATTTGAATAATAAACTTATATATTATATGTAATAAAGATTAAAATATACACTTAAAAAATTAAATATATAAAATGTAAATAATAGATAAGTTATGAGGTTATTATGAGAGTTGAAGGGGCCAAAATGTAAAAGTATATATTAATACGTTTGATTTTTATGTGGGGCCACAAAAAAGAACCCATTTTTGCAAATGAAATAAGAATCAACCCATTTTTGCAAAGGGTTCTTATTTTCAACCCATTTTTACAAAAAAACTCAGCCTAGTTTGCTATAATTATGGTGAGGCAGGGCACTATTACAGAAATTGTCCAAAAGAGAAGATCAACGAAAGCAACCGTGTCCCCATAACTCCTACTCGACACTTCACTTCCACCACAGATGTTGGTACTATCTAGGTATGTCACCAATGCGGTGAATCGGACACCTCAAGAAGGATTGCCCGATAGCGCAGAACTCTGGCACAGACGGAAAGATTCTCAGGATCACAGTTACAGGAGAGCCTACTCCGGACCCACGTTAATGTAATTTAGGTGTTTCGTTGGAACAGACTTATGAACCATCCAAAACTAGTGCAACTAGAGTCTTATCTTTTGCGAGATCCTATCGGTATATGGATGCTCGTGCTGCGTATACTTGTCTTTTGTAGTATACCTCATTCATATCAATGGTCTTGTAGTAAGTCTAAAGTACTGTAAATCTGTTAATGGTTGCACGGTTGTGTTTATCTGTAACGCCTTATGTTCAAATCTAATGTCTTTAATTTTCCTTATGATTCCGACATTATCATACAACTAGAATCAATTTGATCCGCACCATACCAGTTTCATACGTACATCTCTTTCTCAGTAAACGTCTTTTTAGCGAAACCGTTATATCAGAACACCGAAGTACTCATGCATGGAGTACCTCAGACTTCTTTACTTTTCGAAGAAATCCCTGAAGTACCACTCATACAGTACGTCAAGTTCAATCCAAAGATCCATACGGTTGATCTGTCGCTGAAGAATGTATACATAGGGGTGATATATAATCAAGGTTCTACAGGTTTAGAATTGATGATTCCACTTTAACTTCTTCTTCCTCGATGGGATGTGAGCTTAAAGAAGAATCAGTTATTCGATTGCCTTTTCAATCTTAATTATATACGACTCGTATACACGAGATTGTGATTGTGAAACCATGTATGAATCCTAAATATGAACTTCAGGACGGAGACTGCCCAAGACTACGAGTTATCGCATCATCATGTGAATAAACTTAGAACCTAGTACCACTCCTGTAAACAGATCGACCTACAGTCTAAACACCTATGGAGATACAAGAACAGCCCGGACAACTTAGCGAACTACACAGAAATAGAATAGGAAGACTAGGTTTCTCACCCTGGAGAACTCCGGTCTTATTCTTCCAGAGATCGATGGATTGCATCGTATGCACCTCGGCTATCGAGGACTCCGTCAAGATTTCCATTGGAAATCGTTATCTCTGCCTCGCATAGATGAATTGGTTGAGCAAACACAAGGAAAGAATTACTTTCAGAAATGGATTTGAGATCTGAATATCACCAGTTCGAGTGTTAGGGAAGGATGTCCGGAAGACTGCCTTCCGAACTCGATGCGGACACTTCGAGTCCGTAGTGATACCCTTCGGATAGGACCAATACGCCCATAGTATTAATGAGCTAAATGAGTAGGGTACGTCTTTCTTACTTGGATCCGTTTGTCATTTCTCCATGTAATGACTTACTTATCTACCCTCGTGGTAAGAAGGAACCCATGGAAACATTACCCTCGGAGGAACTTTCGCGAAGTTCTCTAAGCACGAGTTTTGAAATTGAAGAGTCAGATTCCTATGACACACTATTAGTGATGTGGGAAATTTTGAGTACTCTTTCAATTTGTCAAAACCGTTGAGAATTTGTTGACACCAGAGACGCCGACAGACATTTGCCAAATTCTAGGTCTTACAGACCTAATGTCATAGTTCATCCAGAACTCCTCACAAATCACAGAAACCCGTACGACTTGGACCCAACAAGGGGTGGCCCTTGATGGGGAAGATAAGCAAGAGAAAGAACCTTTGGAATTCCAAATGGGAGACCAAGTTCTTTAGGAAGTCTCACTCTGGGAAAGGCTTAATACGCTTCGTAAAGCGTGGAAAGCTATATCCAATATAGTTAGGACCTCCGAGATTCTTACTAGAATCGGTCCTGTACCTCACAAACTAGACCTACTCCACGAACTCAGTAGCGTACATTTTACCCTTTGCTTCTCGATCTTGAAACCATACCTTACCGTTAGGACTCTTGCAAGTCGACTAGACGAGATCCACGCCTTCGTATTAGAACCGTAGTGACCCTCGACCGAGAGGTCAAGCGGACTAAGCAACGCAGTAGCCTGTTAGTGAAGGTTCGTTGGGATACCAACTGAGGACCCGAATTCACTAAGGAGCGTGAGAACCAATTGATTAGGAAGTTTCCACCTCATGACTCGATTATTCATAACTACTTCCTTACCTAAATTCTAATTTCAGGACGAAATTCCCTTTAATAGGGGGATGATGTGACAACCCGAAATTTCCATTCTGTACAAACCATATCAAGTCAGTAGAAGATTAGAATAGTTACAGTGAATTTCCAGACTTTTGGTTATAAGTTTGTGTATTTCAAGATTTACACTTAAGGAAATATCAGGAGAGTGGATACACTAGGATTTTGTGCAACACTGTTACTCCAAAACTCTATGATATTAGAGTTCATTTTGTGAATAAAATATTTTCTGCCAAAAATCTCAGGACTATATATAGGATTCTGAGCCATATTTATTCATTAGTTACATTTCCAACTAGAGAAAAGCCAATTTCTCTCTCACGGATCTTCGGGTTTTCATCCCAAATCATGAGTACCTCTCTCTAGTTGTATTATATAGCTTTTTAAGTGCTTAATAACATAGAAATCATATCAAAACAGCAAGATTTGAGAGTTTACCGCCCAAGAACACCTTGGGGAGTAAACTCTTTTATAAGGGTCAAATGGTGCCTAGTCCCTTCCTTAAGCAATGAAACTAGTTTGGAATTGTACCCTAATGTGTTTAGGACTAGAAAACAACCTTAGAACACCAAGAGTAGGTGTTCACGACCCAAGAAGTTCTAGGGCCGTGAACTCCAAACAATAGGGCCAAATGGTGCTATAAACTCTTCTAAAGCCTTGTCCACTAGCCTAGTTTAGTTCCTAGTTAAATTAGGAACTTGTAAACACCAAAAACACCCTTCCAAGGGAGATTACTGCTGTAATCTCCATGAGAGTTGATCCCAGGGCCGTAAACTCCTAAAAGGAGTTATATAATGCCCTAAACTCTTCCATAGACCAAGCCATTAAGTAGGAATGCTTCTTAGGGCCTTATAAAGCATCAAACATCAAATGGTCATATAAGTATGAGCTTACGACCGTAAACTCATTTGGTAGTGCCATTAGGGCCTTGAACTCCCTTATGGAGTTTTCCTTGAGCCCTACACACAATAGCTTTCCCTACAAACACTTAGATGCAATCCTAGAGGCTAATCACACTTGATAAAGGTGTTTAGCATGCCCTAGGGTGTCTTGACTTGTTTATTAGTTGTTTATAGACTAATTTGATACATATATGTGATATTATATGTTAACTAGGATCATAGTGTGTGTTCAAGACTTCACTTGACACCTAGCCATCCTACCTCTTTACTTCATCTGTACCACTCACAACAGGTGAGTTCATACCCCTTAATCAATGTTTTTAAATGTTTTATGGGGGGATACAAGTAGAATCATGCTAGTTATTACATCAATCACATGTGATTAATAAGCATCATTCAAATGATTTACTGCTCACTAACTGTTTTACCAAACAGTTTTCTTCACATGATTTTTCCTAAACGTTTTAGATGTTTAAAACTCCTTATTAAACTGTTCATTTTACACTGTATGTTTCATTTCAAACTCATTTATAATTGTGTTTCCACCAAATGTTTATTTATACTTAAACTGTTTTATCAAACACATGCTTTCAACCCATTTTATAGATTGACATCAAGTCCATCTTTTCTTAGATAATAATTATGTTCAAAGGTTTTACAAAAATTATTTTATGCTTTTATATTATCAATTGCATGCCTATATATGTGTAGTCATATAAGAAATGTTTAAAAGACTTAGGAAGGCTATCCACCTTATTTCCTTTTCGCGCTTGAGATGTGGTCTGGTGGGATATCGGGTACCCGTCCGAAGGTCGTTTAAATATTAGTTATATATCATGTGTACATATATAGTCATAAAGGTTCTCCCAGTTCATTCAATACCCTTGGGTAGCAAGGGTATACTTCCATGTTCATACTTACCAGTTATATTACTAGTAAGCTACCATATGGGTAGTTTTGGAAGATACTAATACGTTTACTAGAACAATGAATCACACAAAGAGTCAGTTCATACATGATTCATAATACATAGTTATGAGAAATAAACATAATACATAGTGATGAGAAACAAACATAATACATAGTGATGAGAAACAAACATAATACATAGTGAAGAGAAACAAACATAATACATAGTAATGAGAAACAAACATAATACATAGTGATGAGAAACAAACATAATACATAGTGATGAGAAACAAACAATACAACTAGCACATACATTACATATACATTACATTCAGTTATGTGAGCCATTAAACGGGTCATGGCACTACCTGCCATGACCGTTTTTTTGTCCAGAATCTCCTTAATTGGGGAGCGTATGAGTTTGTGTATAGATCTATAATGGATTGACTATCCTACACCTTGTTGCTCGCTACAGTGGGGCTTGCAAGTCTACGGGTGCCAAATGTCATTTCTTATGGCGTCTTACATCGTCGTTTTACTAGAGTCAGTAGCAGGATACAGGTCGATCACATGTTACTTTAAATTACATTAGACTTAAGGTAATTAGTACGGTTGTAGTTCGACACTACACCATAGTACTATTTCATTTTCCCATTACATTCACTTCGTGAACATTCACACGACGCACGGTAATGTAGAAACTATATTTTTGGTTAATGATAGTCAGATTTGGGAAAATACACACTCTTACAAGAGACACACACATAGACACTAGATGCCTTGGTAGAAGGATACGATTAGTAGGAAACATAGGGCTTCCTAGGATCATTCAAAACATTTTCATACTTACAGTTCATATACATACAAATACTTACATACAAATTAAACACTAAAATACTTATGATCTCACCAGCTTTAAAGCCGATACTCTCTTTCAAAATAACTTGTATCCTCAGGACAACCACATACAGGTACCGATGCAAGGTTCAGAGAGATGGTGCTCGTTCAAGACTCATCTTTCTTTTTGATTTATACTTTAGTGTCTATTATTATTTGAGAGAACACACTTGTATTAAAATTATATTATTAATGCAATGGATGATGTTGTTGCTTGTTTACTACTTTTCATTGTTGTGATACTGTACATGACGTCCTCCGCCCCAGAACGTTTCCGCCATTCATAGTTTTGGGGTGTGACAAAAACCTTGAACTACTTCTTCATCAGAGTTAATCATTGGGAAAAAGATTAATTGAAGCATAAATAAATAAAACCAAGAAATCAAAAAAACATTAACTGATTAGATAAACGAATACGATGTACTTACTTTTAGTAAACCACATGAGTCACACGGGAAGAGAACACGTAAAGAAATGAAATCCTGAAACCGAAAAAATAGAGCTAACAGTTACCTTAATTTTTACATTACATTTTGAGATATGGGTGCCTTGTTGAAGAAAGCAGTATCAGTTTATCAAATATAGCCCTCCTTTTCCATAAATCTCAAGTAGCAAACAAAAACCCCTAATTTATGCAACCAGATGAAATCGAGACAGAGATAGAGGAGAATTACAGATTTACCTTTTTGCATTCATGACGAAATCATAAGAGCACACATCAGGCATTTTCCATAATGGCGGAGGACAAAGCTAGAGTGTGTCACTTAGCACAACGGCAGGGCAATGCTAGAGTGTGTGTTGCTAATTTGGAGGGGGCATGTATTTTCTGGGTTAGTGTTTCTAGGTCAAAAAATGGTGCCTGAGGTTAAAACATCGAAAATAGAAATTAAGGTCAGATGATGAAAGAACTGGAAAATATGTTAGATGTCGTTGGTTGTTAGGGAGAGACGGCGGTGGTGAATGGTGGTGAGATGAAATGTGACTGTGATGAAGGTGATTTGTTTGATGGTAGTGATGGTTATGTGACACCATAGTTTACTGTTGGTGGGTTGCGATGTTTGATATAAGGGTTTTTAAAGGAAAGATGTGAGAAAAGAGAAAGGCGGAGGCGGAGGCGGAGTCGTTTATCAATGACGTTGATGGTTGCTCCTTAATTTAAAGAGATAAGGTACCGAAATTCGGGTATTGACTGGTTCAATTAATACTACAAATGAGGGAATACAGGTAAATCTTTTGACCAATTCATGTTGTAGATAGCTTTTGACAAATTCATGTTGCATATAAGTTTGACCGGATAAGATTTAGTATATTTGCATGCATAAAGTCATTGTACATGATGCATTAAGGCTTGTACCTATTAAAATTCAGCAAAACATGCTAAATGCTTTTTAAGGTATATATATAAGAATATAATCAATATACGGCATTAGAAACCTCTTTTTTTCAAATGTATTGCTTATTAATTTATTATGTCAAATTTGTATTTGGTTGTTCATTTCATTCTAATCAATGCAAAATGCTAATTATTAATTAATTTAAAGCCGTGTATAATTTATATAAATTTAACTTATGAAAAGTTACTCGAAAATCACCCATGGACTTTTTGACCCAAAATTGGCCCGCTGACCCACGAACTCATATACTTAGGGTGTGTTCGGTACAGAACTTTTAAGAGCTTCTAACTTCTAGCGTTTGACAAAACACTCCGTTTTGAACAGAAAGTCTCGTTTGACACCACAAACTTCTAGTGGTTAGTTTAAACAAACGATCTAAATCCAAATACTACTTCACGTAACATTTAACAAAATGCACCCCAGATAGAAGCTGCCCGCTACCAGCTATTTTTGCCAAACACGCCCTTAAACGGATTATGTGGGTTGGGTTGGGTTGATGTTTCAAACCCGCCAACCCACATATTGGGTCAATGTATTCTGACCCATCAACCCAAACTCAACCCAATCGCCCAATGCAAAGCTTGAACTTTTGATTTGGAGAAGGCAAAAGTATTATATGTATACAAATTAGATAACAAGAGAGGCCCATAACCCAAATTTTATGTTTTTTGGCTTAATATATGTTTTTTGGGTTATCTTTTGATTCATTTAAAACAAAAACAAAAGGTTTCTTAAGGAAGTTTGGTTCGAAATGATAAGCCAACATCGTAGATAAAACCACTTACCATCGAGTTAGGATACACCATAGACCTTCTTCAATGGTTATCTTTAATCCAAAATGTTTTTATTCAAGAGGGTAAGGCAGAAGCCATAATTGTATTGGATTTCGGTTTGACCCTCTGAATTTGATGTAGAGATAGAAGATGTTGCTGAAAATGAAATCTTGTTTATATTTGAGTTAGATGGGTTATACATGGAATATAAGTCTACAGTTACCAACAATCAAAAAGAATTTAATGACTAAATCTTGTAAAAAATAATAATTTAATAAGCTATACACATACATGGTAATTGTTTAACCAATGACTTTCGTGTTAGAATTATGTAAGATTTTTAGTTTTGATTAGTTAATATACATTTATGCTTATTTTTTGTGTTAATATTATTTTTAGTCTTTTAACTTGAATTATTTTATAAAATAAAATAAAAAATTCTGGTACCCGTCGTCTATGAGTGTGGACCATATAATTGTATGTTCCGATAGGTCCATTTAGTGTGCAAATTTAATATTTCAAGGGGACCATTGCCCATGATTTTTGCGTTGAAACAATCAATTCTGATAGTATTATTAACTACAATAATGGCATTTCATTATTATTATATATAAATCATAAAATAAAATAAAATAAAATAAAAAACATTTTCATTCGGATAACTTTAGATCCCTTTCTGTATTGGGCATAAGGAATATCATAGATATGTTCCATTTCCATCAAACAATATAAATAAAATACTGAATTGCGTTAATGTCATCTGATTTAACTACTTTATGACTTTATGTCATTAAATAAGAAATCGAATAAAATCAATAATTTCAAATAAACATTCAAACTAGAACAACATTTATTGAAGAAATAATTCAAGGAAAACGTCGTTTACTGTGAGAGAAAAATATAAAAATAAATACGAAATAGTAAATTCAACAAAATCCTGTACACAAACAGCCCTACTCAATAATGAGGCATCGACAATGAAGATCTGTCACTTCAGCTGAACCCACAAAGAGTGCTTTCATAAATTCAATATTATATTAAAAATATAAAACATTGAAATAATCAACAAAGGGTAAAATGCAGGATTCTCTGTCTTTTTTTTTTTTTTTTTTTTTTTTTTTTCTTTTTTAATTGGATATTTCGAAGCAGAGGTAGCGTCACCTAAGAGACTCGGCGGCAGCGGCGTCGCCGCCGCCTCGAGCGATGGCCTCCGTCACAGACGCCATCTTCTGCAGATTTAGCTTCACCACCGTGTCAGCAAAAAACCGAGTGTCCTCCTCCGTGTTCCCCTCCGGCACATCCACCACATACGACTCCAAAACAATCGTCTTCGACGGCAGCGATCCCTCCGCCTTAATCTCGTGCAACGTCGTCACAGCACGATAATTTCTCAGTCTATGTTCGCCGCCGATGATCGTAAACGCCATAACGTGCCTCTCATCATCCAGCAAATCTAACCGCTCCGTGCTGGTCGCCGCCGGCAATCCGGATATGACGATGACGTCACGTGTGCATCCCTCCACCATTTTAGATCCTTCTTCCATAGTGCAGCTCTTGATAAAGTGCTTGTAGATTTGCGGCTTGTCGAACCGTCGTATCACCGACCAGACGACGTCGACCGGCGCGTGGATGTATTGCGCCAGAAGGGATGAACATTGGGCTGATGACAGATCGTAGGTGTGGAATTCGGTGACGGCACTCTTTAGCTGAAGGAAATCTTCGCTGGTCAATCCCGGTGGGACTGTGAGATGGTGAGAGGTTTTCATGGTGGTGGTGGTTTGCTCCGCCGGTGATGGCGAAGACAGGCTGTTATCCGCCGTTGAAGTGTGGGCTTTTCAAAAACAAATAGAAACGGGCTCACCTAATAGGCTAATAACTCCTGGTTTTATATTTGAATCTTACCAACCTTTTTAAAGGAAAAAAGTTTTGAATCTTTTTCTTTTTCATGGGGCCAACTGGCCGAGTAGCATGTGACGTTAAGCACGGCTCGGAGCAATTCGTCCTTTGCCTTCAACAAGGGTCAGCCCTAGAAGCATTGTAAAATTTAAGTTTTCAAACGCAATGTAAAACAAATGCAAAACTTGAACTTGATGTTTAATAAAAGTTCACACATCGGTCTTTTTCATCGGCTGCTGTTGGTTATCGGTTATATATCAATTTAAAAGTAATAACTAATGAATTAATGAGGTGGAATTCACATGTGCTGTTAATCATTATTAAGAACCATTATATTCATAAAAATTTAGAATGTATAGTTGTATACAATTACGATTATTTAAAACCCTAATCTTGACAAGAAAATTCCATACATGCAAACATTTTTATGGACAGTGGTGCTTATGGTGATGCAAGGTTGTTGACAAACATACATTACAAAATGTTTTTTACTTCCAAACCCACAAATCTCTTCTCATCTTAACATTCATTGATGTTTTCTTAGAACTTTATCAATATCTGATAATCAACTCATATATATCCATTGCGTATGTGTTTATATTCCTAATAAATATTTATTTAGCAAGCCAAACTTGAATATGAGGGAAATGAGTCAGAGGGATAGAATAGTCATTTTAGTTTGAAGAGGGACCAAACCCACAACTTGTAAGGATATTTGTTGCAAAATTGAAAGTTAAAGGAAAAAAAGAATACGCATTTAGGTTTAACTTTTAAGGAGGTTCAAACCCTAAACTTTTAGTTGTACATAGATGATATGTATGAGCATGTTTTATTGTGGGTTTGGTCATTCCTCAACCAGAAATAAAAATTTTACATTTACTTATTTTCCTATTTTACTTTCTTTTATTATAATTATATAATTATTAAAGAAGACTCATACACCCCCATGCTCTCTCTCTTTGTTAGGAAGGTCCAACAATCATAACAAATGAAATGCAAAACAAGTAAATAACATCAATGTAAACATTATCAGTATAAACATTTGTATATGATCTCATACATTTTTCTTACCTTTAAAAGAATTGTTTTTTGTAGGAGATAAGACGGAAACGAGGACTCAAACTTGAAACCTCTTTTACCCAAAACACGCCTCCTAACCAACTAGGCTAGAAGATTTTTAAGCTTCTCTTCCTTCACATTTAATATGTATCTAGTAATATCGACGACTTAATTATTGTTGTTGTTGTTGCTGTTGTTAAAATTGAAAATAATTATATTACTCTAAAATAATAGTAAATAAGATTAGGATGCTGCGAAAAAAAAAGTAAATATCTATTTCTTGCATTTAACCTACTACATGATGTTATAACATCTACAAACACCAAGTAACCAAACTTATGAAACATCACTAATGGACACAAAATCACTACTAATATGTTTTATTAAATTGCTAAGAATAACAACATACTTTATTCCCTTTACCAATAAAGGCATCATAAAACAGTGTTTTAACTCATAATAGCAATGTACTTACCAATAAAAGCATTACACTTTGTTTCACATATTTCTACTATCAATAAGACATGTAAGTAGGTTGTTATGAGGAAATAATTGCAACTACATAGCTACAAAAATATGAGTACATTGCTATTATAAGGTAAGAGACTTAACCCTAGAACGGTTGGACTCAAACAAGAGTTGCGTAATAGAGTCAAATCCATCACTCTAAGATTCTTTAACATGTGCCACATGTGACTTAGCATATTCACTTAGCAGTCAATTCACATCACTAAGAGTCTCACAAAGCACTAAGCAAGCAGCATTCGGACAACGGAAAAGAAAATCTAACCAGCATACACTAATCAAGCCATTTTATCCACTTATCAGAAGTTCATACTAGCATGCGATTATAAAGCTCATACAATCAGGCATATAAAGGCATCTCTCCTGTCATAAAATACTTAGCAGATCCTTAGCCCTAAGCTAGCATGTAATTATCATAATTATATCACATATCATAATAAACATGTATTGATATTCTGGGAACCATTTACTTGAGCTCGGCCGATTGCACGCATCACACCACTTTCTTTGATTAGAAATTCCTTTTTTTTAAATGTTCACTTTGTAAAAATCTTCACCAAATCCTCGGTTTGAGTTTAGGCACACCCGAAAGTATGTCCGCATCCCTCAAACCAAGGCTCTGATACCAACTTGTAACATCCCAAAAATCGTGGGTAAAAATTCCATTTTTAATATATACAGATTCAACATCTGTTTACATTTATCCAACATTAGGGTATTTCGAATTAAAACAATAATCAGAGAAATTCTCAAAATCATAAGTTACGGAAAAACATAGGTGTGTGCGCTACGATCAAGTCGGGCCCTTCTATTTCGAACCAAAAGTACCTGAAACCATAAACCACAAACTGTAAGCACAAAGCTTAGTGAGTTCCCCAAAATACCACATATCATACATAACCATGAGCCAAACATATCATACATATCTAATCAATCAATAAAAGTGTTATGTGCCAACCATAGTCTTGCCATTATGCCACGAGCCGCCTCGTGGTCATCCTTGCCAGGTCAGGGGCCACAACCCTGGGTCTTACAGACAAGTGCTAGGAGCCACCTCCGGTTCTTCCATGCAAGCATCACAAAGACGACTAGCATACACTATACACTACTTAACTAATTAACTGTCAGATTTCAGACTCTGGTCTCTCATACAGTTTGCCAGGAGTGGCCTCTTTGTCTTTCATACAAACTGCCAAGGGTTACCCCCGGGCCTGATGGGTTTTGAGCATTACATCAATCCTATGGTGCACATGCAATATCCTAAAACTTTGGATCTAAGTTTATCTAAATGTACATGCAAATTATCCAAATCTCATAAACCCTAGATCTAGCATACTATAATCGAAATCACATATGAAAATAGGGTTTAGATCTTACCTTGATTGTTATGTAGCAATAACAATCTCAAATCCTCTTGATCTTGACTTCTGAAAGCTTAGTGCCTCAAATGTTGCACCTCTAATGGAGTCACAAACACCATGAGCAACAAGATGAATAAAGAGAAGTAGGAGAAGGCACAAAAACATCCAAGAACCCTTAAGAATCACTTCACCACGTTTTTGGGGCCTTAGGGGTTCCTTATATAGATAGGCTATTAGGTTTTTCAACTAGGAAACCCTAATTTGACTGTTTAGGCCCTAAGCAGCCCATGGACTCCCTCCTTAGAAGCCTTGGACGAATTCTTATGGGTTTCCCCATAGATTTCGTTCACTCCAACTTCTATGGAGTCCATTAGCCCAATATTCAACTATAACACAATTGACAGTTCTAGTTCCCTTTATTTAATTAATGTCTTTTAGCCACAAAATTAATTTTTATTAATTTTTGACTAATATTAATTAAGCAATATGATTTCTATTTTAATATATTATTCATATAATATATTAATAAATCATAATTAATCCTTTTTCTCCTTAGTTCATCCTATCAGTTGCTATAGTGAAGGCAACCCAAAAGGACCATGCTCACAATCGGGTCAAGTACATACCAAAATAGTTATGGGCTTAAACACCTAATCCAACAGTCTCCCACTTGGATAAGTCTAACAACTATATTGCGTATGACTTCGGAACCTGATCAGCAATCGTAGCTTGAAAATGTCGTTGTCGAACTCTGATCATATCAGAAACGTGTCCTTTAGATAAGGGATCATATATTCCTCCATTCAAGATATCGTATGAATTGAGACATGGATTTTAATCATACTCTATGTTCATGTGTTGTTTCCCGATTTCTGATTTATGACGACTGACAACAGACTACAATTGAACACATCAACTTAGTCCCGACTTGGCCAAGCGCTTAGGGTGTCATCACTAAATCATCGAGGGGCCCACATATATCTCTTTTATCCCACTTTGGGTAAAAGGAACGGATAAACTTTGACTCAATGCTCGCTTGTACCTACTTATCAAATCACACACAACAATATGTTTTATAACACCAAGTTACTGGTGCGTTTACATATTATCAATGTGCAACCAACTTGTAGAATACAACTCACACGTCTCGGTTTCAAGAATATAAGATATTATCGTCTCACCAATCACTCGTGATAAAATCCATGAAGCGATCCAAGTGACGTGGGTTTAATCCAATACTCTAATCTTATAGGAGCACTCATGAACCATGTAGCAAACTTTTGCTATGTCTAAAACACTTTAGACAATCTATAGTCAGATTCATGACAGTCTTCTTTCATACCTACTTCCAAAGTATAATCGATTGTGGATGGTTTGAATAATCTTATTATTCAGGAAGTCAAAACATGCAAAGTGAAACACAAGAATAATACTAATCCCATATGGCCCCAAACTTTTGAGTATAAATAAGACACCTTTATTTAATCACCATATTGATTACTCATTATTCATTGTTTCGGGTAATCAACTTATTACTTGAATTATAACAACAGTTGTCCCATGCACCAAGCATGCACACTCTGTTTACCTATGGTCCATACTTTGTGAAATAGATCAATTGAAAACATTTCCAATGATGCTCATTTCAAAATCCCTAATCCTTATCGTTAGTGTAAGAACACAAAATTCTCGGAACTACTAGAATATGTTAGATTCTAACATTTTATGCAATGATCCTTTTGTAATCTTATTGCATAAAAGTCACCAAGACTTTGCCAATGAAATTACTAAGTTCTCTATTGGAGATTGCTACAAGGCAATTCAATAGATATGAAGTCTCACATTCAAAGTACATTCCTTTGAACATCCTTCTTGCATATAAGTTTCTAATCTAGACAAAAATTCTTAACGTCCAACTCCCAATATGGAAACATTTCCATATTTTCCATACGACAACTCATTATTAATAGAATCATATCTAATCATAATAATGTCATTATGGTCCATTCATTACTATACTTCCAACTGTTCACAAGCGACCAATCCTTAGTGAACCTTAGATTGTCGTCGACAGTTGTTCAATTATGTTAGTCAATCCGGTTCCAGTCTCTTTTCCCTCTTAATGCCCTAGGCATTTGGAAAAATTTCAGAACGGTCGAATATTACAGCATATGTAATCAATCCTATACCTGAAGCGTATGGGACACGATTCGTAATGAAAAACATGATACTTTACCAGTTCCTTGCTATGCTATTGCTATATACAGAATCCTTTTAAGTTGAATCTTTTCAACATAACGTCCATATATGTCTTTTGACTAAATTTGATTAAAATTTCTCGATCCAAGCTTTTAGATTTTGAAACGAAGTATAATATTCTCTCCCTTAATTATAGCAAAACAATTATTCAACCTTTGCAAACTGAAACTTTGTTTTCTATATTAATATTGCTAACTTGCAACACTTAAAATAATAATCATGTTCCTACTAACATGATAATTATATCCATACCAGCATAACACTTATGCTCCCACTAACTTTGACACATATTCAGAAAACATTTGGACTTCTAGAAATCAATACTTATTGACTTCCAAAGTTCATATTTCTAATACGATATGCTTCGATAAGCCTTTATCTAAGCTTCTCAACCTCACACACATTTCCTTAGAAAGCTTATATGTGTGTCTAAACAATTTCAGCACTTATAGCAATAAGTCTTAAATGTTTAAACTAATTGCCAAATCTCACCATTCGAACTATGAAGAGGGATGTCGTAATCATAATCGAATTTGAGAATGCAATTTACACAATCGCTATCTCCTTAAAATCTCTCTTAGTGAAAGCGTTTCCTTACAATCATTTTCATGAAATAGAGAGAAACCTTATGACACTTAGATTTTATGGTGTATGTGCTCCTATCCATATGAATTTGTCATAACCATAATCGTCAGACAAGGTTTAAGAAAAATCCAAACTCATATGGACTGAACGTGTTCATTCCTAATTTCTTTCCATCAAGGGTCCCACCATTGCTTCCAAGTTATTTAGTAGCTCACCTATACTAGTCAATGTACTTTCATTGAACAAGGTGTTTGCCTTTATGCGGTTTATTGAGAACTCGTAGAAATCATATGCATAAGTAACTCTACTGGAATGGCATAGAAACAAGAATATGTCAACACGATAGGTTACAAACCTCAAGTCGTGTGCTAGTGTCTAAGAGTTTTACTCTTGATTAGTTCTTGAACCTTTTCAAGATCATTTAGACTCCCACTGACCTCTTGACATATAATATTCCTATCAAGAAACATTTCTTGACAAACAAATATTCAAGAGTTAGTGCAAGTTCTTATCAAGAAAAACACTACACATAATTGGTCTTAGTCCGTCTTTGTCTTATCCAAGACATCACAACTTACCAATTCAAACGTGCAAGAGTAAGAAAAACAATTTTTCTAACATTTGATGATTGTGTTAAAACTTCTTAAGATATGTCACTCAAGTCACAATCTTGGAGTATGACTCTAAAACTTGATTTTGGAACGAAGTATGATTCACCTATTGATTTAACCATTTCAACAATTTCCGATTCCTCTTCTTAGCTATACTAGTGCACTAAGGTTTACCTAGAGGATCAATTGTGATATGGTTTCACAATCAATAAGACGATCATAAAACATGATTCTAAAGTACTCTCCCATCTTTTCAGATTGGAGAAACTTTTATCTTTCTGCCTAATTGATTCTTCTTATTCGTTCTGCTATTATTGAAACTTTTCAATAATTCAGAATTGTACTTAATCTTGTAAGCATAACCATATTTACTAGACTTTTAGTAAATCATGATGAATAGTCTTATTATTATTTGTGGTGGACTTGACCAGTGCATAACATTGTATTCTAGTCTTTTAGTCCTTCACTCGACTCACATACTTGTGTGATCAAGGAATTCGTCTTAATTTCCTAAGTACCTAGATTTCCATACATCACATGATTTAAATCATATGATTCCAAGCTTCTGTCCAATTGAAACTTGGGTGATGGGAATCTTTCTTTACTTAGAAAATTATGACACTACCATAAATAACATAACTAAAAATCATATCCACTTAATATTGCTTATGATATAAATACACAAACACCAATTTTCATATATGCCATTGCAAGGAAATATAAAAATAAGACAAAACCAAAATTTATTTTATTTATAAAAGGTGCGGAAAAACTTGTCCTTACAATGCAATTCAAATGAAAACTATCTATTACACATTCATTAAACAATCTATCATAACTCTAAAAGTAGAAGCTCCAAAAATCCGATCATCGAATTATGCGGTCGAAATCCATTTCTTCGCAATCAGACTCAGCTCACTTCTTCCTTTAAGCTTCCTCTCTTTTCTTCGATCCTACAACACATAAAAATGCAATCTTACCACATCATGTATTAAGAATCTAAAATAGAAAACTTAATAGAGTTACATAGTGGATTTTACCTGAAGTGGAGTCATACACTTTGACTCTCCCATCTCGTAGATCTTTCAGGTAGTTAGGGCAGCTTCGTAACCAATGCCCCTTCTTTTGACAGTAGAAACATATGGATTCTTCTGGAATGGTACACAGGACTATCTCAGACTCAGCCTTTCTCTTGCATAGAGAAAACTTTCCTGGACTTCCAGTGTTGCCATTTCCCATAGAAGGATGGGACATTGATTCACCAGACGAATTTGCTTGACCAGTGCACCAAATCATCGCTGATTCAGCAGAAATAAGCAAATAAGTCAAATCAATGAGGATTATGTCGTGGTCCATCACATAGTACTCTCTAATGAACTCATTATATGATTCAGGAAGTGACTGAAGAACCAAGTCAACAACCAACTTCCTTGAGACATCAACACCCAACATTCCCAATCTATCAATATGCAACTTCATATCCAAGACATGAGCACATACAGACTTTCCATCTTCGTGTCTTTTTGCCAATAGGGCTTGAGTGACCTTGAACTTTTCAAGTCTTCGAACACGTGGGTGAGGGAGAATTTTTGGAGGAGGTGGAGGAAGTGAAGCATGATTTCCATGTGGAACATCATCTTCAAGTGGAAAACCATTTCCAACGGATTCAGGAAGACCATAGTTGTCAGACTTTGACATCTAAAAAACGGGAGAAAATTCAAGTTAGTTGATTGAGTCCTTAATAAAACACCCAAATGAGATATTAAGGCTAGGACCCAACACAATATTCTACAATATGGAAGATGGATTCCGTAATCCAAATCGCAGAATATTTGAAGGCAGGTAAATGACGATTTACCAATTTCCACCATGAAAAATGAAAATTGAAAATTAAGTTTTAAATGAGTTGAAACTCCTAGAGTTTTTGAGATTCATTGAACTTTTCAATGTCATGTTTAAATCTTGATTGTGCCCTTCGTTTGTGACTGGGATGCCGAGGATCACAAACAAGTTGTGGATAACCATGCAAATATACATGGTGCCCCCAATGTTACAGTCATCTAATTGATGTGTCGGTTAACCACACACGCTCCATTGATCTATGATAAACATCGAGTCACCCTTTGCCACATTTTTTTAGAGCCCAATTAGGGTGCCGGTTAACCACACACACTCCACTAACATCTTAGCAAGGGTACAAAGTGTAATTTCATGGAATAGCACCAACTCCACATTTTTCCTAAAGTAACTAAGATTTGGGAATTTATAAAACATTTAGTTACTTCGTATTTCATTATACTTATAATGGAAGGTTGTGTCCTATCCTACCCGTTCGGCTAACAACCCTCCACTAGTTAACAATGCGGTGGATAAGAGTGGATACCCAATGGAGGTCATTTTACAGGTCGTTTCCTTAAACACCCCTTATAGATAAGCTTCGTGAATGAGGCTTACTAACGGTAAGACTGACTCTTTACTTATACATATATAATATTAGACTTTTAATTGTATATATAGTATAAGGGTGTATTTTACACTTTAAAATACTAAGTGGTTTAATTTAATAAATTATACCTTTTAATTTAATTAAATATAAACCATATCATTATGAATTTATTAACTCTCTTTTAATTATACATTTAATCAACTTAATAAAATCATAAGGTGTAATTTGAACTTTTCAAAATACTAGAGTTTTAGAATTTAATATTTTAAAATTAAGACCTTTTAATTAAATTTTAAATTTCAAAACTTGAGGGCAGATTTTGAAACTTTTCAAAATATCTTTTAGATCAAATTTGAAAAATAATTAAATATCATATAATTAATAATTATCACATAATTTGACCTAATCTATTTTTCTTACAAGATAACTCAAATCAATTTACAAATAATCAATATTTATCTTATAAAACAAGTAATTATCTTAAATTGACAATTATCCATTAATTTGATTAGGATATCAATTACCATAATATAAAAATCTGATTTTAATTTGGAAAGACAATTTAAGGTAATTATCCAAAGCAAATTAAGGCAAAAATCTTGAAATTGTGCTATCAGACTGAATTCATGAGGTGAACACACTGTGTTCACGAAATGAGTCTGGTTTAATTCGAAAATCTGTTGTCAGACTGAATTCACGAGGTGAACACACTGTGTTCACGACGTGAATCAGGTCAGATTCGAAAATTCACAATTTTTCATCTTTGAAAACTTAATTTTGCATCAAATACAATAGAAGAACACCCTAGGCTCTGATACCACTGATGGGTTTTGAGCATTACATCAATCCTATGGTGCATATGCAAAACCCTAAAACTTTGGATCTAGGTTTATCTAAATGTACATGCAAATTATCCAAAGCTCATTAACCCTAGACCTAGCATACTATAATTGAAATCACATATGAAAATAGGGTTTATATCTTACCTTGATTGTTATGTAGCAATAAAAATCTCAAATCCACTTGATCTTGACTTCTGAAAGCTTAGTGCCTCAAATGTTGCACCTCTAATGGAGTCACAAACACCATGAGCAATAAGATGAACAAAGAGAAGTAGGAGAAGGCACAAAAACGTCCAAGAACCCTTAGGGATCACTTCACCACATTTTTGGGGCCTTAGGGGTTCCTTATATAGGTAGGCTATTAGGTTTTTCAACTAGGAAACCCTAATTTGACTGCTTAGGCCCTAAGCAGCCCATGGACTCCCTCCTTAGAAGCCTTGGACGAATTCATACAGGTTTCCCCATAGATTTCGTCCACTCCAACTTTTATGGAGTTCATTAGCCCAATATTCAACTATCACACAATTGACAATTCTAGTCCCCTTTATTTAATTAATGTCTTTTAGCCACAAAATTAATTCTTATTAATTCTTGACTAATATTAATTAAACAATATAATTTCTCTTTTAATATATTATTGATATAATATATTAATAAATCATAATTAATCCTTTTTCTCCATAGTTCGTCCTATTAGTTTCTATGGTGAAGGCAACCCAAAAGGACCATGCTCACAATCGGGTCAAGTATATACCAAAATAGTTATTGGCTTAGACACATAATCCAACAGGGCCTTCCTACAATACATAAACCAAATAGGCTGGCACTGGTGCCTTCGACCCATAGAACAGTGAGGAGACTTACCTCGAATGTTGAAGTTCACTAAATGAAACCCCTGGTTGCTGCCCTGACGATTCCTCCGGGCTATCAATACCAAGATAACACCCAATTAGCAATTGGATTCTAAACTATGATCCATAAACATACTTGGGGTAAAATGACCATTTTACCCCTAACCAAACTTGAACCATAACTGAGGCCTAAGTCCAAAAACCATAAAGGTCCAAAACCAAAGGCCCGTTAATGGCCCAATTTTCCAAATTGGGCCCAACCCATATGGGCCTTATCTTAAATCCCAAAAATTCCATTAGTCCAACAGTTGATCTCAGATGGACCAAAAGGCCTAAAGCAACAAAGCCAAATAGGTAGCCCAAAACCGAAATGACACCATAAGGCCCGAATTAGCAAGACCCACATCCAAAGTTAAGTCCAAGCCCAACAACCAAAAACTCCACTGATCAGATGAACGCACAGCATTCAAGGGCTGAATGCACGACATTCTTCACCGGACAAATTGATAGGGACTCAAGACGGAACGCGCTACGTTCCCAACGGCTACGCACTACATTCAAGGCTAAGTTCCAAAATCTCATTCTAAGGACATAATCCATTAATTCCAACATCTAGAACCCTAGAATAGTCCTATAACAGTGACTTAACCTATAAAGTCGAAGGCTTTAAGCCGTTGCATCGCTTAAAGAATCCCAACACCAAAGATGAATCCCAAAGGTTAAAATCACCCCAAAATATCTTAAAACTTCTTAATACCTTAAGACCTCAATCCAAACTTCCAGATCTGATTTCAAGGGACTTCTTAAGTCATAAAGTTTCCAACTTTATGACTTAACATAACTCAATGGGACCCAAATCAAAACCCTAAGTCTCAAACTTCATCAAATGACTACCAAATCATGCATGGAAGGTTTATACCCATCAAGATCTAAACTTTATGACTCCATAACCTCAACAAGTACCAATTATGAAGCTCAAAGGTTCTTGAGTAACTTCTACTCACAAGAACCACCTCAAAGGGACCAAAACCATAACGAAATACCACTTAGCTAGATCTACATGAAAGAGTTGCCAAGGTTGAGACTTTATACCTTTAAAAGATAGATCTATGTGCACAAAGCCTAGATCCAAAAGCTCCAAGTCAAGCAACGACTCTTCAAGAAGTTCATTCTTCTTCCTCAAGCACCAAAAACACACATAAATCACTTTGAAGCTCAAGAGTCAGTCAAATGGAGCCTAGGGTTTCGTTCTTAGGGTTAGAGAGGATGGAGGCTGAAAGAAGTGAGGGTTGGAGGTGAGTTAAGGTCTTTAAATAGGGTCCAAGACCCAAATTTAGGGTTTTAATATGGCTTAAAGAATGCAACGCGTTCGCTTAGGGAACGCAGGGCATTCCCAAATGCACCCGCGTCCAAATTCCCATGTATGCCATGCGTACCTATTTTGGCCCAACATCCCTCTAACTTCAAATGGTCATAACTTGTGCATCCCTTATCTGTTTTCGACGTTCTTTATGTCCATGAAAAGGTAACGAGAAGCCCTAAACTTATATAAACTTTATTTAGTCTAAAAACCAACTGAAACTAAATCCAAAATTCATAAAAGACAGAATTATCAAATTACGATTATACCCATGACCTCCGAAGACACAATCGAACACTTGGATCACTTAAATCATAACACCCACACCCAAGAAGGGCCAAGTTCTTCCTTCCCCAATGCCCTAAGTGTCACACCCCAAAACCGGAACGGCGGAAACGTTCGTGGGTGGAGGACGTCATGTTTAGTATCACAAGACATGTATCATAGTAAGCAAGTAATGAACAACCATTTCATTAGAAAGAAAGTGTTTACGATGTGTGTGTTCACAAAACATAGAATATATAAGCAAATAACAAAACAAGACTTGAAGCTATACTGCTCCATCTTCTGAATTCCCAGCGCGAGTACCTGTCTACTAGTTTCCTGAGAATACAAGTTATTTGAAAGAGTTTATCAGCAATTAAACTGGTGAGTTCATAGGATTTTAGTGATGTAAGTAAGTTGTAGTAAGTTGTTGAAAAATGTAGTTGAAACGTAGTAAGTTATAAGTTTTGTTTTTAGAAAAGTTCGCCTATTCCCCTAGAAAGTCCTATATTTCCTACTTTGATAAAAGATACGTAAAAATGATTCTACAATCCTTTCTATGAGTACTAAGTGGATACAAGTTATATAAATCTCATAGTAAACAAACAATCGATTGTGCGCATCTGCCCTAAGTCCACAACCAAACAAGGAACAGGAAGTACGGCGGATAGCACACATCCCATTGTTTCTTAGGTCCTCGTTGTATATAACGATGGTGTATTCACTTGTTACTCATGGAGTTAATTGTAATAGTTACTTTATATTTATGAAAAGATCCTTTAAGAAAACCCTTATTTCTTATAATAAAATAGTGACCACAGTGATTACTTCTATAATCACTTAGTTTATACTAGCTATATATAATCTAATATCGAATAGATAGTTGATTGGATGAATCTGCCCTAAGCCCACAACCAAACAAGGAACAGGAAATAAGGCGGAAAGCACACATCCAAGTACCTGTTGGGTATTAATGATATATAACCATGATGTATAAACTAAGGTATTATAGAGTCAATCAGCTAAGGTCCTTTAAGTTTACACTAGTTTAATAAAATGGATTAAACCCTTTACTGGTAAGTTCCTAGTTTTGTATACCAAAAATTCTGATTTGAAAATTATGATTAGTACTAGAAAAACAGTGCATTGAATTAGTGTCCTATGACTTGACCCATACCTGGTACCCCTTATGATGACTTAATGTATACGAGACATATATATATATATATATATATATATATATATATATATATATATATATATATATATATGTATGTATATATATATACATATATATATATATATATATATATATATATATATATATATATTACAAAGATCGAATAGATAATATGTTGGGTGAATCTGCTCTAAGCCCACAACCAAACAAGGAACAGGAAATGAAGCGGAAAGCACACATCCTATTACCTATCGAATCCTATTAATATATCCCTTGGTGTATACATTAAAGAATCATAAGGTTAGCATTATGTTCCTTTTCTACTGAATGTACTAGACCCGACTGTTCTGTTTGTCGTTTGTAAAATGTAAGTACTGTAGTATTGTATATAGTAACTACTGTTGTACTAATTGCCTTAAATTGATTATTAAGGTATAATGTGATGGCTAGATCCTATACTAAACGCTCTCCCAGTCAAAAGATTTTGGAATCCAAACGCGACCTCTGCAATCAATTGCAAGCCGTGAATATCCACAATAAAATTATATGATCATGTATACCCAATATAACTATCACCTTTTGTTTAGAACAATGTGTTAGTGATTCATTGGTATAATTAGATCCTGTAAGTGTTCCATGCTATAGCATCTTAGTATGTTCGTTCTATTATAGTATCTTAGTATCTTCTCTTGTTATAGTATTTTTGTATGTTCTTTATATTATCGTGTATTGTATCTAGTATGAACGGAACCCCTAAACTATACCCATTATAGTTTACTAGTATTCTACTTAAACTGTTATTGAAAAGACTCATTTTACTACCAAGTTATGCTTGTAATTTAAAAACGGAGTTTTGTTAAACTATAAAGCAACATAACTGTAAAATAGTTTTTGAAATGTTTTGACCACTTATAGAAGACATAAGCAAAAACTTGAAAGATATTTATAACAAATAATTACACAATTATCATTGTGTTCAGCTTGTATCCCCCCCTAAAAGCATTTAAAACAGTTAAAAGATTCATTACGGGGTATGAACTCACCTAACGTGGGTGATTCAAACGGGTATGCGTGTAAGGATGATAAGTTCCACGAATGAAGCCCCGAGACACAATAAGTCCTAATTGACATATAAGGACACATATTTACATGAATATAGTGTTTATAAACAACTATATGAAAGGAAACACCTTCCGGGACTAGGAAACACCTTGACCAAGTGTTGGAATCACATGTGATTCCACAAGGAATGTGAAATGGCACTAAAATGAGTTTACTACCATGGGTTTACGACCTAAGGGATTTTACAGCCGTAAACTCATGGTCAAAGATGCATAATTGTTGGTTTGATGGCTGGGGAAGCTTGAGGGACTTTTGCTCTACACAAGGATGAGAAAGACCCACTCCTTGGAGAGTATTAAGGTGTTTACGACCCAAGGGACTTTACTCCTGGTGGTAAACTCTCTAAATGGTCACATTTAGGTTCTTAAAGGTAAGGGGTCTCAAGGGTTCATGTGTTCTAAGGTTAAGCAAGAGCATAGATGTGTTTAAGGTCCAAAACTTGTCATACTTGGAGTTTACAACCAAGGGTGCTTACTCTTGGGCCGTAAACTCACTAAATGATGAGTTTTGTGATGATTTAAGGTCTTACAAAGCACAAGGGAGTGTTCTAGCCTCAAATCCAAGTCTTAGGAAGAGTTTATAGCCAAAATGGCACCCTTAAAGGGGTTTATGGCCATGGGAGATGGCTTGGCTGTAAACTCCTTTTGTCCTTGTGTTTTTGATGTTTTCAAGGCTCAAAGCATGAGTCCTAACTAGATATCAAGTGTAGGGAAGAGTACTTACGATGTAGAGGATTGAAATGGTCAATCTTGGCCAAGAACACTAGTGTGTGTTCTTGGTGTTCTTGGTGAAACTTGAAGATCTAGTTGAAATGAATGTTTTCATGGATGGAATTAAAGAGTGTAACTAGGAGATGAAGTGTAACTACAAATCAAGGAAAGAACACTTACGTTTTTGATGATCTAAGATGATGAACTCGATGATACTTGAGAGGATTTGGAAGTGTTCTTGAGTTGGAAATGAAATAATGAAAGAAAGTTGAAGAATATGTGACTTAAGGATGGATTTTACGGACCACCTTGAGTTTATGGCCGTAAACTCAAGTGTTGTGGCCGTGAACTCTTTTTGAAGAGGTTAAGTCTTGATTTGTTGGACAGTGTCCCTAGCAGGTACATTCTAACACTCATTCCTTAATTGTACTAGGCTTAAAACTCCTTAGAATGACCTTTAACAAGGCTAGAACTCATTACTAATGAGTCTGACACTCAGTTGAGTTGAATGACTGAGCTTATAAAGCAAAAAATTTAAGGTTGTCACATCATCCCCCCGTTGGAGGGAATTTCGTCCCGAAATTAGCTTTCTTATAGTACTACAGGGGTTGCGCTCCTTGATTTTCATAATACCCACTCGTAGACCTGGCAATTTTTGCCCTAGTGTTCATGATAGGACTTGTACTTGGTCCATCTATCATTACTTCGTATATACAAGTCGTATCTAATTAGGATTATGTGACAACCCGAAATTTCCATTCTGAACAAACCATATCAAGCCAATAGATGTAGAACAGTTACAATGTAAACTCAGATTTCGAGTATAAGTTTGGTAGATTTCAGGATTTTACACTTAAGGAGATATTAGGAGAGTGGATGCACTAGGCTTTTGTGCAACACTGTTTTTCCAAGACTCTAGGACATTAAAGTTCGTTCCAAGAATAAAAATATTTTCTGCCAAAAATATTTCAGGACTATAAATAGATTTCTGAACTAAATTCATTCATTATTCACATTTCCAACTAGAGAAAAGCCGTTTTCTCTCTCACGGATCTTCGGGTTTTCATCCCAAATCGTGAGTACACTTCTCTAGTTGTGTTATAATGCTTGTTGAATGCTTATTAACATAGATTATATGTCAAATATATGAGATCCGGGAGTTTACCGCCCAAGAACGTTCTTGGGGAGTAAACTCCAAAATGAAGCTTAATGGCCATCTAGTCCCATTTCCTTGTTAGGTATCTAGCTTAGGATAATATGTATGAACATTTGAGACTAGAAATCAATTAAGAACACCTAGCTTTAGGAGTTTACGGCCCAAGAGTTTCTTGGACCATAAACACCAATTTCAAGGGCTTAAATGTGCCCTAATCACCCCCAAAGGCTTAGGTTTTATTATAGACATGTACCCTAAAGTGATTAGAACCTAGAAAACACATGGAAACACAAGTGTTGAAGAGTTTACGGCCAAGAGTAGTTCTTGGGCCGTAAACTCCTATAAAGGGGTCAAAGGACACCCTAACTCCTTCCTTAAGCCAAGAGACCAATTTGGGCATGTACCTAAATGAGTTTTGGACTAGCTAAAACACTTAGAACACCAAGAGTGAGGGATTTTACGGCCCAAAAGGTTCTATGGCCGTAAACTCCATAAAATGGTGCCAAATAGTGCCATAAACCCTTCTAAAGCCAAGTACCAAAGCCTAGTTTAGTTCCTAGAAATGTTTGAGACTTGAAAACACCATAAAAACCCTCCCAAGGGAGTTTACGGCCGTAAACTCCAAGGGAATGTGGTCTCTGGGCCGTAAACTCCCCAAAGGAGTTAATGTGGTCTCTGGGCCGTAAAATCCCCAAAGGAGTTACTCCCCTGAGCCGTAAACTCCAAAACATATGGTCATTTGACCATAAACTTCCATTAGGGGCATTGCACTCCTTTGTTGCAACCCATTAGCCTCTTAGCACTTGACCAAAAGTGTTTTCCTCTCGCTTAAATGTTATTACTTGTATAATTAGTGTTTTAATCACTAATTATATATATATATATATATATATATATATATATATATATATATATATATATGTTTCCATATGTAATTAGGATCATTGTGTGTGTCTAAGTCTTCACTTGACACCAAGCACTTGTCCGATCCTTCCGTACGATAACAGTCTGTTCAATTCCAGTCACTTACTGCAGGTGAGTTCATACCCCTTAACTAATGTTTTAAACTGTTTTTAAATGTTTTATGGGGGGGATACACGTAGAATCATGCTACTTATTATGTCAATCACATGTGATTAGTAAGTAGAATTATGCTACTTATACATCAATCACATGTGATTAATATACAACATTCAAATGATTTGGCTACTCATTAGCCGTTTTACCAAACAGTTTCCTTCAAATGATTTTTATAAACATTTTATATGTTTTAAACTCCTTATTGCACTGTGCATCTTACTCTGTACATTACCTTTCAAACTTATTTACAACCGTGTTTCAAACAAATGTTTCCTTATACTTAAACTGTTTTTAAATGTTTTATGGGGGGGATACAAGTAGAATCATGCTACTTATTATGTCAATCACATGTGATTAGTAAGTAGAATTATGCTACTTAGACATCAATCACATGTGATTAATATATACAACATTCAAATGATTTGGCTACTCATTAGCCGTTTTACCAAACAGTTTCCTTCAAATGATTTTTATAAACATTTTATATGTTTTAAACTCCTTATTGCACTGTGCATCTTACTCTATACATTACCTTTCAAACTTATTTACAACTGTGTTTCAAAAAAATGTTTCCTTATACTTAAACTGTTTTATCAAACTTATGCCTTCAAATTGTTTTATAGATTGACATCAAGTCGATCTTTTCTTAAAATAATATTAATGTTTCAAATGTCTTACAAAACTTATTTATGCTTTTATATTATAAATTGCATGCCTCTATATGTATAGTTATATAAGAAATGTTTAAAAGACTTAGGAAGGCTATCCATCCTATTTCCTTTTCGTGCTTGAGATGTGGTCTGGTGGGATATCGGGTATTCGTCCGAAAGTCGTTTAAATATTAGTTATATATCATGTGTACATATATAGTCATAAAAGGTCTTTCCAGTTCATCCCATGCCCTTGGGTAGCAAGGGTATACATCCATGTCCATACGTACCACTTAGATTACTAGTAAGCTACCATATGGGTAGTTTAGGAAGATACTAGAACTATTACTAGAACACGATATCATAAAATGAGTCAGTTCATTCATGAGTCAATACTTTCTAGAACATCACAGTACATTACATATACAACTATACTAGAATGATTACATTACTATACTTGCTAGATAGAGAAAGAACACACATTACAGCTAGCACACGTAGAACAGTTCCGTACATTACACTTACATTAATACGTTAACAATTGTGATCCACTGTATCGGAGCATGCCTTAAATGTCATGGCCCGAGTTGTAGCCAGAGTTCTCTTGGAGGGAGAGCGTGAGTTTGTGTATAGATCTATACTGGATTGACTATCCTACACCTTGCTGCTAGCTACAGCCGGACCTGCAGGTCTGCGGGTGCCAAACGTCATTCCGTTATTACGACCATTCGTATGTCGTTGTTACCAGTCGATAGTATGGTGCAATTAATCACATGATGCCTTAATATAAATTCGGTTTAAGGTAGTTAGTACATCAATAGTTCTTATAGCGCTACGTTTTAGTACTACATTAGTTTTCCCTGTACATATATTTAGTGATCTTTTCACTTAAACTATAAATGTAAAAACTATATTTTATAAATGATAGTTATACTTGGGAAAATTACACACTTCTACAAGAAACGAACATTGAGAACAGTTAGGTCTTGGTAGAAGACGCACTTTATATAATAGTAGGAATCATAGGGATTTCTAGGGTTTTATCAAACGTTTACAGTTGTTTTACAAACATTTTCATACTTACAGTTCATATACATTTTCAATACTTACAATTCATTTACTTACAAATTCTTACATACAAATTAAGACACTAAAATACTTATGATCTCACCAGCTTCAAAGCTGATACTCGCTTTCAAAATTACTTGTATCCTCAGGTCATCATAGACAGGTACCGATGCAAGGAGAAAGGAAGATGGAGCTTGTTCAAGACTCATCTTTCATTTTGATTTATGCTTTAGTGTTTATCAAAATTTGACAGAACATATTTGTATAATAATTATTTTATTAATGTAATGGATGATGTTGTTGCTTGTTTACTACTTTACATTGTTGTTGATATTAAACATGACGTCCTCCGCCCCAGAACATTTCCGTCGTTCTTGGTTTTGGGGTGTGACAGATTGGTATCAGAGCATTGTTTATAGTGAATTAAGTATATCAACCCATAAAAGATATACTAACTATAAATACATAAGGGATTAAAAATACTCTAACTAAGAGTTTATACTTTAAATAGTAAAATATTTAAGTAAGTATACGTGCTGCATTCATACAAAAATCAGTGTCACTAGGACAGTACAAAAGAATTACGATTGTTGGGCAACACAAGTGGGCTTAGAGACATATGGTCAAAACTGGGAAGATATAGCCTGATCACCTATATTATCCGAGGGTTGACTAGCATGTGGCTCAGTTTAATTGTGTGGTTGCAACAATGCTAAAATCTTACCAACCCTACCACAACGAGAACAATAGAACATAACATTAAAATTAAAATACTATAGGAGTATTTGGTGTTACTATAAGTACTTTATACTTGAGAACTAAAACGGGATCTTCATTATGAAGTTGATAGTTGCTAAGTGGATACACTGAGGTTATATGTAATTAGGATGTTATAGACTTAGAATCTGTGATAATTTTGCCTTACCCCTATTCTGTGTGAATTTGGAATTAAAGGTCACTTATTCGAAGGTCTATCCTGTTTAGATTACACATAGCTGGTATGCACTTCACAAATAGCGATGTAACTAATGAATGTTTTCTAAATAATTATCTAGATAGTTCGTCTAATAATTATTCTCTTACCCTAAATTCTCGCATAGAAAACATAGCTGGACTCCATCCCCTCGGCAACCAGTATCTTCCGAATGAAGTCATAACTGGTTGGTTTGGAGAAGAACCAGATAATGATCATCATATCCCCTTGAATGATCACCATGATGAAGACCTTTCGTATGATGCTAACTCCGAACCAGAGGTTGAGAACCTACCCCGAGCAACTCCCGTTCCAATTCCTAACCCTCGTCCGGCTTTTCATGGCCCGACCCTGAGTGAGTGGAATGCTTGGAAACATGGAGCCAAGGACAAGATCAGCCCATGCCATTTAATGGAGACCGAAGCTTTTACGACATGAGCAATGGGGGCTCAGCAGATAGAGTCTTGCCAATCTTGGTCCGCAGAGTGGCCCGAAATGAGATTCAAGGCAGGACAGCCCTACATCAGATTACAGAAATTGTCACCGATGCGAGAATGCATACCCTCCGCACCATTCGCCTAGAAGATGCTCACGAGAGATCAGAGAGAAACCATGAAACCCTGCTGCAAACACTGGCTGAATCACGAGCCGAAGTCTTAGAGCTCCGAGTACGCCAGGGGGTGTACGAAAGACACCTACTTGACATGGAACGTCAATTGGCTGAACTAAGAGTTCACCAGAGGGATGACCGTCGCCAGTGGTAGACGCTTTACTTTATTTCCCTTATAAAAAGGAATCGTGTTTTTCTGTCTATGCCCGAAGTGGCATTTTCTATGAAATTATCTTGTATCGTGAGTACTTTTAGTTAGGTCCTTATGCTGTCAGGAACCATCTTCTTTGGATATGATGTAAGACCTTTACAAGGTCATTTTCCTGAACCTTTACGTCGTGAATATCCAAGATATTGACAGCCGGCGATGACTCCACCATTTCCAACAAAGGAAAGGGGTTTGCAGTTGATGAAGTCTTTGTAGGAACACTCCCTCGAGCGCACAGGGACCTCACTTTGAGTAGCATGAACAGGTGTTCCACCTCCGCTGGAACTGATAGGATGATATTGAGCCATGGTTGTTGCCACAACAGCAGCTACTGCAGCATTTAGAGTTGCCGTATCGATTTGTGGAGAAGGTATTGGAGTTATCAGAGTGGTGCGTCTGTTTGATCTGCGAGGAGGCATCCTTGCTAACAGAATACAAAGATGAGATGGAATAAGTCTATAGCAGTGGACACAAGCCGCAAGCTAAAAGACAAGGTTATCCTAGTTCTGAGTGTATCGGGTCCTGACTTCCACATGGTTCTAGAAACAATTCATAAAATGTCTATACCGAAACTTTATGAATTAGAAATGGCTATCCTCGAATGAATATATGTTACCTGAATAACCGTTACCAGCTGCATGTAAGAAAATAATCCTAACACATAGGGTGAGCAGTATTTCCACTAACTCATTAAGCTAACCAAAATTATTATTTATTAGTGTGACACATATGACGTTGTAATTACTTCAGCTGATGTTTCTTTGAAAACTTCTCATGAACTTGTTCTTGTTCCTCCTTGACTTTTATGTTGACTACTATGAGGAAGTGGTTACATCTATCTGGGTTTGTCGTGCGAGAATGGAAATGACTAAAGAATCTTATGAGATTCAAGGTAACTTTATGGGGTGATCCTTACAGAGTCCTTCTATAATTGTACAATGTATACAAGTTGTATATAATTCAAGATTAAATAGACCTTCGAATAAGTGATCCTACTCCAAAACCACAACCAAACAAGGAACATGTAATGAAGCGTAGATCACAAATTTTAAGTCTATAAAAATCCAATTATATATAACCTTGGGAGTATACATTGCAATATTATAGACCTATCCGTAAGGGTCTTTTAAAGTTATCACATAAGTTATTTATATAGAGCCTAAAATACTCCTATAGTATCTTACTGTAACGTACTTAGTATGTTTCAAAATTTTTATCGTGTTATAGTATCATAGAAGACTCCTATAGTATTCTAACTCTATGTATTTGTTCTACTATTCTCTTGAGTTAGTATTTGGTACGTTTTAAGACTGTTGCAACACCACATCACTCCCACACACATGTGGGTCACATCTTGAATGAATATAGTTGATCAGACTATATTGATCCTAGCTATGATTACATAACTGTTCAGGTTTGACAACAGTCATCAACCTTTAAATACTTTAGTTCTGTTCTTCTTGTGATAATCGTTCTAGTATGTATACATGTATAAGCTGTTGGATATAGTGTCTAAGTCCATAACTTTATTTGGTATGTACTTGACCCGACCCGGCATGGTCCATTTGGGTTGCATGGCATTGCAATACTTGGATAGACTAAATGAGAGAAAGGACACTTGTGATTATTAATATATTATAAGTTCTAATATATTAATAATAGTATTATTTAATTAGTGTTGATCAAGTATTAATTTAGAATTAATTTGGTGATCAAAATGAGACTAATTAAATATATAGGGTTGATTATGACAATCATCTAAACTTTTATGGTGGATTTATGATCCATGGTTTATGGAGTTGGGTTATAACCATTTGGAGCTCCATGGATAGTTCATGGGAGTTACAAAACCAAGGATCATTAGAAATGAAGAGTCATGACAATTAAGGGCATTCATGTGTAAACCCTAATTGTGACAACACTATAAACGGAGCCCTATAGCTAGCAAAATCAGACTACTAGTGAGTTTTAAGAGGGCATAACCGATTTTTGAGTGCAAGTGTATTCTCTCAAGTTATTCCAAGTCTTGTAGTGTTGTGTGAAGCATTTGAGGCACAACATTTGGGGTGCTAGGCTCATAATGTCTTCAAGGAATCCAAGCAACAAGAAAGGTATGTACTTCTACTAGTTTTTATATTACATATTCCCCATGCCATGCTAGTTAGGAAGTAAACCTTGAAAAATCAAATTTGCATGTATATTAGAGAAAACATAGATTCAAGGTTTATAGGGTTGCATGTACACCATAGGAGTGTTAGAATGCTCAAAACCCATCAGTGGTATCAGAGCCTAGGATTGTTTTCTGTATATTTGATGCAAACTGCTTGAAAAATCGAAAAAAATTGTTCACTGTTCGACTGGACTCGCCGAGTGCAAGGGGAGAACTCAACGAGTCCAAGACAAAATTCATCCTACTCGTCGAGTAGGATCATGCACTCGACGAGTAGGTGTGTACTGGGTAGTTTTCCGAGTTTTGTTGTTGGAAATGGGCTAGAATCATTATCCCAAACTGTTTTGGACTTGTAAAATCTGTTTTTTAAAGTGGTAATGATTATGTTAACCCATTTCATATGACTATTATCAATTTTCAAGTTTTATATGTGTTAATATGATTTCTTGAAATTGTTTTATATGAATATTTGTTCTTATGAGTTTTAGAATATCATAGGAATTATGTGTGACCTACATGCTTGTTTAATTCATGATCTTAATTCTAATGATGGTGTCCATAACTTGTCCTAAAGTTATGGATAACCAAAAGTTACTTCTTTAAAAGTTATCACTAAAGAATAGGAGGTTTCATAAAATGAAGAGTCTTCAACTTTATGAACCATTAAAACTCATAAGTTACAAATTGAAGAGTCTTGAAATAGTTTCAAAACTTGCCCTCAAGTTTTGGAATTTGTAAAGTCTTACACTTTAATACTTTAATTCCAAATTAAACCTTAGTTTTTAAAAGGGTTTAAAAAACAACACTTATACTATTATTATAATCTTATTTATATAGATATGTATAAGAATAAGTCAATCTTACCGCAAGTAGACCCTATTCACGAAGCCGGTCTATAAGGGGGTATAAGGTTGTTGCCTATAAAATGGCAACTTAATGGGTGTCCACTCTCATCCACCGCTTCCATGACCGGTGGAGGGTCGTTAGCGGAAAAGGTAGGATAAGACTTTAACTCTCATTAAAAGTATAATGAATTATAAAGTAACTATACATTATTAATTCTCAATCTTAGTTACTTTAGGAAAATGTGAAATAGGTGCTAGCCCATAAAATTACACTTTGTACCTTACCAAGTTGTTAGTGGAGCGTGTGTGGTTAACCAACACATTAACAAGGACTAGTAAGTATGGCAAAGGGTAACTTGACTTTATTATAGATCGGTGGAGAGTGTTTGGTTAACCGGCACATCGATTAGGTAATATAGTTGAGGGTACCAAGTCAATTTGTATGGTTACTCACACCATGTTTACCTACCTTCAAATATTTTATAGTATGGATTACGGCATCCCTCTTCCAACTATAAATAGTTTGTTGGATCCTAGCCTTAATATTTCATTTGGGTGACTTCTTAAGGATTCTTCATCTAATTAGACTTGTCCTTCTTCATTTCAGATGTCTTCCAACACTACTACTGGCTCAAACCCTACAGGCTCCTTTTCCCTCACGAACTTGTGTGGGAAAGTCACTTTTGATGGGTCTAACTTCAATGAATGGATTAGAAACATCATGATGATTACTCGCTATGAGAACAAGGAATATGTCCTTGATAAAGAGCTTAAGGTTATCAATGAGTCCACTGCTACTCCTGAGGAAGTTGCGGAGTACACTTCACATGAGAGGGATGCTACCAAAGTGTCTTGCATCATGTTCGATACCATGACTCCCGAACTCCATAAATCCTATGAAGATTTCTACCCCTTTGAGATGCACTTGGATTTGATGGATAGATACCATCAGAGCGCGCATCAAGAAAGGTATGAAATCATCTCCTCTATAATAATGGCCAGGATGAAGGATGGTGAACCCATCACCTGTCACACCCCCAAACCAAACGGCGGAAACTTCCGAGGGCTCGCGTGACTTTAATTGAATATCATCACAATGAATATACATGAATCATAACATAAACGTCACCATGCATCAATACATTACAACAGATATTGTTTACATCCAGTACATTGTTTTCAAATATTACACATTCATAACACAAATTGTTTCAGAGTTTTCAAAACAAAACATTCTAACGTACTTGGTATTACCCTTCCGCTTATCTGTTACCTGAGAATAAAGTTATTTTGGAAAAACATCAACATATGAAATGTTGGTGAGTTCATAAGCAAAGTTGAAAAAAATGATTTGTATAGTTTGTAAAACCCAGAAAATCTGAAATTTTCTGAAAAGACATTAGTTTATCAAAGTGTGAAGATCCATAAGTTGATGCATGAATGATTTCAAAACATATATGTAAAAAGAGTGTTTTGTATTGTAGTTATAGAATTTACAAACGAATAGTATTGATTTTCCCCGAAAAACCAGATGTTTTCCGATGTCGAAAGATATACGTGATTACAAATGTTGTACCGTCACATCGAATGAATATTGATTTCACCACCTTGATTACTGTTGAATAACGTCCTAATTCCGTCTACTTTGATTACTCGTAAGCCTTAGCGAACGAAGAGAAGAGGAGCACTATGTCCTGCTACTATCGTAAGTACCTTAGGTTGTCGGGGATGCAAAAGACACGATGGTCCAACTCGCATTTGATTACTTTGACCTTACTAGCAATACTAATGGGCCCCTAGGGCCTAATAGCATATAAAAGCTATTGAAAGTCCTTTTATATGGAATTGGGTCATAGGAGGCCCAGTAACATATAAGTGTTATCCCTTTGGGCCCAAAGATCATGTTAATGGACCTGCAAGGTCCAACAAGCATGATTTGAAACTTCTAAGCCCAAAGTTTGAATAATTACTCATCTTAGGTTTCGCATATCTATTGGAGGGTTTGATTTTATGGTTTTTGTAATGGTATCGATTCGAGACCGATCGATTCGTTTGTAACGATATTTTGAGTTAAACGTGTATTCGTCTTTTGATTTTTTCGGCAGTCGTGGTTTTTGTATTTTGACTCAATGAAATAATTTGTTTAAAAGTAGAAGTTCGACCCTTTTCACACATTTCTTTTTATAAAAATAACAAATTTAGTCCTTTATAAAAAAAAAGACTTTTTAGCCCTTAAAACATTTTCTTGACACCTTTGTATCATAAATTTGTTGAAATGATGGTTTTAACTCAAAATTTATTTTGTTAACTATTTTAGTCCTTTTAGAATAGTAATTTTCGGTTAAAACCCAACTTTTCACAATTTTTACAGTTTTGGCCCGAAATCCAAAAACTTTACATTTTTTATCCTTTTTGGAAATAAAAAGCATTTTTGACCCTTGAAATAGTTTTATTACCCTTTTTATCCCCTGTTTTGAAGAAAGTTTCATTTCAGCCACTTTAGTTGTCATTTTTCGCAATTTTGGGCTTCTTGGGCTAAAAGGCCCAAAATTAGCCCATTAAGCTAAAAATTTACATTTCAAGTCCTTTGAAAATTTTAATATTCAGATAAACAATTATGGAAACTGTTTTGACTCTTTTGGCCCTTAAGAAACCATGACTTGGCAATTTTTAACCCAGGTTTTGTATTTTTGATAATTTGAGCCCAAAAATGGGTTTTATGTGGAAATATCTTCTTGAAAAACCTCCTAAATTTGTGGAAATATCTTCTTGAAAAACCTCCTAAATTTCGAGAACTTGATGAAGAGTGGAGGGAGTTTCCTTGAGAGAGTTTTGAGTGAAATGTGTGTGTGTTTGTGTTGTGTTCGGCCGAGAGAAGAAGAGAGAGGGGAAGAGAGAGTAGATGAAGTGATGGTTGTATGGAAGCATGAGACTTTTGCATGGAAACCCAACAAGTAATAGTGAGGTGGAAAATGAAAAGTCAACTCTTTCTTCTTGGGTTGTTGGGCCGAGAATGGAGAGGAGAAAGGAAGAAAATTGGGCCTTGCATGCTTAAGCCCATATCATGATTTAATTAGATGATTTTTGGCCCAACATAAATCACAGAATGATTTTTATGACCTATTAGGGCTAAATTAAATTGGTTGTGACCCAATAAGGCCCATTAAAGTTAACCTAGTTTATTTTAGGCTTATAAGGCCCAAAATATTAAGTTTCATGTATATGGGTCCAATTAGGGTCCATTTGAGAGTTCTAGGTTCAAGATAGTTAAATTGGAAGCTTATTAGTCCATTAGGCCCAATAAGGAAATCCTAGTCCAAAATGGACTTAAACCGGGATTTCAAGGGTTTCCAACTCTTTGTGGACTATTTGTAGTGCTTGAATGAAGTATTTGATAAAGTTTTGTTGTTATTGGATAAGCATCATACATGCTTTCGCATTGTTGGTTCATAGTTGACATAATTGTTGTAGTTACAAGGCATCAAAATTCCTAGTTGTGACATCATCCCCCCGTTAAAGGGAATTTTGTCCCGAAATTCTTTTGAAAGCTAGATTTGAGAATGCGAGAATAGATGAGGGTATTTCTGCTTCATCTGATCTTCGCGTTCCCATGTGAATTCTGGCCCACGCTTCTCATTCCACCGTACCTTCACAATCGGAATGCAGCTCTGCTTGGTACGCTTCACCTCTCTGTCCATGATTTCAACTGGTTCCTCGTTGAACAGAAGATTCTCATTGATTTCTATTTCTTCTAATGGGATGAAGAGAGTCTCGTCGGATATCACTTTTTCAATTGGAAACATGGAACACAGGGTGTATACTGCTGAGCTCAGTGGGTAGCTGCAGTCTATAAGCCACTGGACCGATTCGGGCAAGAATCTCGAAGAGTCCAATGTATCAAGGGTTCAGTTTTCCCCGCTTCCCAAAACGAATCACCCCTTTCCAGGGAGAGACTTTTAGTAACACCCTATCTCCGACTCTGAATTCCAAGGGCTTTCGTCGTTTATCGGCGTAGCTCTTTTGTCTGTCTCGTGACGATTGCAGTCGGGCCCTGATCTGAATTCTCTTCTCGGTCGTCTCGCGTATGATTTTCGGTCCCGTTAAGGCATTGTTTGGCATTTGTCCTCTTGCTAGCTGGGTGTCTCCTACCTCAGTCCAGCACAGCGGTGATCTACATTTACGCCCGTATAACGCTTCGAAAGGAGTGACCTTGATAATCGAGTGATAATTGTTGTTGTATGAGAACTCGATCAAAGGCAAGTGGGTATCCCACGATTTTCCAAAGTCTATCACACACGCACGAAGCATATCTTCTAGCATTTGGATGGTTCGCTCGCTTTGAACATCCGTTTGTGGGTGGTAGGTAGTGCTCATGTCAAGTTGCGTTCCCATAGCTTTCTGAAAAGATTGCCAAAAGCGTGAAGTAAATCTACTATCTCTATCTGAGATGATAGATACGGGTACTCCGTGGAGTCTCACGATTTCCTTGATGTAGATTCTTGTCAGGCGCTCCATCTTGTATGATTCTTTTATTGGTAGGAAATGGGCGGATTTCGTTAATCTATCAACTATTACCCAGATCGTGTCCAAACCATCTGATGACTTGGGTAGCTTGGTCACAAAGTCCATAGTGATCCTTTCCCATTTCCACTCAGGAATTACTGGTTGTTGTAATAGTCTCGAGGGCTTTTGATATTCCACCTTTACTTTAGCACATGTGAGGCACTTGCTAAAGTAAGTGGCAATTTCCGCCTTCATATTAGGCCACCAATAATGCTGCTTAGCATCCAAGTACATTTTGTTTGACCCCGGATGGATGGAGTATCGCATCTTGTGGGCTTCGTTCATGACTACCTCTCTGAATCCCCCAAGTTTAGGGACCCAGATGCGGTTCATGAAATGATTTGTTCCGTCTTCCTTCGCTTCAAAGTTCTTCTCCATTCCACGCAGTGCTTCGCTTGTTTTATTTTCTATCTTCATGGCATCGAGTTGGGCTGCCCTGATTTGAGAGGTTAGGTGGGATCGAATGGTTATGGAGGGATTCTTCAAACGACGATTCAAGTATTCTTTCCGACTCAAGGGATCGGCTACTACGTTAGCCTTGTCTGGGTGGTACTTGATTTCGCACTCATAGTCGTTTAGCAGTTCGACACATCTTCGTTGCCTCATGTTTAGCTCTTTTTGATTCAAGATGTGCTGGAGACTCTTGTGGTCAGTGAAGATGGTGCACTTAGTACCGTAAAGGTAGTGCCTCCAAATCTTCAGGGCGAAGACCACTGCTCCCAGTTCCAGATCATGAGTGGTGTAATTCACCTAGTGCGTCTTTAGTTGTCAGGACGCGTAAGCTATCACCTTTCCATGCTGCATGAGTACACAACCTAAGCCCTGATTCGACGCGTCGCAGTATACTACGAAATCTTCTGTTCCTTCTGGTAATGATAGCACCGACGTACTGCAGAGTGCTTGTTTCAGAGTTCGGAATGCAGCTTCTTGCTTGTTCGTCCATTCAAAGGGTACGCCTGTAACGACCAAAATTTCAAAACAATTAAAACTTTTCAAAAACCACTCATTTTAATAACGTTGTTACAAAAAGGTTTTCAATACATTATTTAACAGAGTATTTTTCCCAGGGTCAAATCATAAAACACCAACGCGGGGAACGGTACGATCACGCCTTTGTCTTGCCACAGACTCCTGGGAACCTGAAAACATAAAACCACAACTGTAAGCCCGAAAGCTTAGTGAGATACCCCCAAAAATACCAACCACAAATACGCCCTTCCAGGCCACGACCTTCCGGTCCAAAACATATCGCCTTCCGGCCCATAACATATTGCCTTCCGGCCCATAACACATCGCCTTCCGGCCCATAACATAACAGCATACATAACATAACAGAACATAGAACAACCTTACATATCGGGTCAAATCCCCAGACCAAACAACTGTGCACATAACATATAATCATTCAACAGATCACAGTCAGCGAATCGATCAACAGATCACATAACATATCATTACCCTAACCAAGATACCGGACTAACCGGTCACTAGCATAACATCACCATAAGAATCAGTCAACATACTAATTACACACATACGCCTTTCCAGGCCATGACCTTCCGGTCCACATCGCAATGCCTTCCGGCCTACAACATGTAATGTCTTCCGGCCCACAACATATAATGCCTTCCGGCCCATATTCCGCAATATCATAACAACAAACACTACTCGGATTTCCATCCGATAAAGGGGTCGGCCTTGGTGCCGTAGACCCTATAGATATAGTGAGGATAACTCACCTCGAAACTGCCGACTGAACAGATAACTCAAGCTGCTCCGATCATTGATACGATCTCCACCTCTGGACAGCCACCAATGCACTGAACTCAAACAATAATCAACAATTACCAAAATACCCCTGGAAACCACTGGTCAACCATTGGTCAAAGACAAGGTCAAAGTCAACCCCTGACTGACCCTACTCGCCGAGTCAACCCGATGACTCGCCGAGTTCCCATACTCAGAACTTCACTCAATCTGCGACCTAACTCGCCGAGTCACCCCGAGACTCGCCGAGTCCCACAACTTCAGAGTCCTCTCGCACACAACTCACCGAGTCATCCCTTGACTCACCGATTCTCGACTCAACCAGAGAATATCGGAACTCTTCGACAAGACTCGCCGAGTCCAAGAACAGACTCGCCGAGTCTATGGCTATCTTCAACCTACTCGCCGAGTTGTTAATACAACTCGCCAAGTTCCAGGCCATCTTCATCCAACTCGCCGAGTTGTTCTTCCAACTCGCCGAGTCCCAGCTCATCTTCAAACAACTCGTCGAGTACACTCATGTGACTCGCCGAGTACCACTGGTCTGAATCCATACATAAGCACTCCAAGCCATGCAATTGATCCAAAACATAGATCTAGCTTCCTACAACCCCTTTATCACGTAAAGTGGCAAACTTTACGTGAATCCAACGAGATCTAGGCTATTTGCACAATGGTTTAGGGTTTGGGACATGTAAGCTTCACTAAACACTCCAACACAGGAACTTTCATGCTCTCTGATTCTTCTCTATTTCAGATCTGAGGTAGCAACCTCAGATCTAACCTCTAGACTTCCAATTCCACCCATAGACAAGTTCCCACAAACCCCAAAATGAAGAAATAACATAACAATAGCCCAAGAACGAGATATTACCTCCAATGGACGCCCAATCTGCAATGCAATTCGATTCCAAGCAAAGCCTCTTGCTCCAAGCCTTCAATCTCTCAAAATTCCTTCAATAATTACTTCTCCAAGCTCCAATCCACTCAACAATGGTGCTTCTCCGCGATTTAGGGTTTTCTGGGGCTCAAGGGGTGATAAAGAGGTTGGGAGGGAAAACATAATGTTCTTTATATAGGGCTCAACCCCGGGAATTAGGATTTTCTCCACTCAGCGCCTACTCGCCGAGTCCTCCTTACCGACTCGCCGAGTCGGCTACTTAACACGCGACCCAGTCGCGACTCTACTTATATTAGGCTTCGCCCTCGAAGCCTACAGCAACTCAACTCCAAGGATACTCCCATAACGCTCCACCTGGCCTTAACCGGACCAGGTCCCTCCAGGCATACTTATCGAAACTCGAACACACTTTCCCCTCCTTCACGGTGTCCTGACCACCGTCTCGAACCGGGCATCGACTGTACCCCTGATTATCATTCTCAATAACCGAGAATTACCCAAGATGCAACTCTGCTCTAAATCTCAACAATCACTCGACCCATAAGGGTTAGAAAACCAAGGACCATCGGATCCCCGATCCGAATCCCACTCTATCCATTCTGGAACGACTGAGAGACCCATTCTCAATCTCAGAGCAACTCTCACGATTTCTCCCCTTGCAACCGCATACACATGCTGAACTAGCTCTAACACCCTCAGGTTGGGAAAACCTGATACACTGATAATACCCTCAAACATCCACCAGGATAAACCACTAATATACAACCCATACCCTGATCAGAATCACACTAAGAGTTCAAGACTCTCTCTCTCTCCCTGCATCCCTTCCGAGCCTCTTGGCTCTACACTTGCGGATTTCCCTCCGCGACCTCAGCAAACATTCCAAACCGGATGAGCTTCTAATCCACTGCCGCAAACACGCTGCTCAATAACCATACTCGAATTGCTCTAATCATAACTCTGCTCTGCCGCTTTCATTTCCATGAAGTTGCACTCCCTCTCGGAGTTACACGCCTCTTACCTCTTTCTCTTCCTTTACCAAGGAATCCACCCGGTCACAATGTCACTCCAACAAATGCCACGACGCTCACCCGACGCTACACCACCCTTAGCGTGACCGCTAACCATCCAACACACTTACCCTGACTCTCCTCGCAGGGACTCTCAAGCCCATGCACTACCTCACTTAAACAAGATCACTACCCGGGGCCAGACCTTCCAATGCAATCACACTGCAACATACACAATACGAAATCTCAAACTGATCCAACAATACCAACAGAGTCTCCAGCATGACTGGACCGACTCACATAACACATATTAGCCACTCGAGGCTATATCTCTGTGGGTCCGTACACCCAAACTCTGTGAACCCTCAGGTTCTAACTCTAGGAACCTTCCGGTTCCAACTCTACAACATGCACAGCATAAATCCCATAGAATTAATGCAGTACAACACATCACGTACATAAAGCATACAGATACTCTGATCACCTAACCCCGGTTACCCACTCAAACTTGATCCCGGCCTGCTTCTAGGCCTCCACAATCAAATGCCCTAGGTCTGTATCCCACCCCGCATGCCCGACACTCGCTCCTATCAGCCTATACTCAGGGCTGACAGAACACTGCTGAATCCCAACAGCTAAGCACCCTCAGATACTCATCGATCTCCCGGAGAATTCTCCAATTCTCCCCCACTTAAACCACTGACTAACAACCACTGGTCGCCATTAACGACCTTCCAGAACAACCCCGCACAAGGAGAACACTTACACACTGACTGCTTCCCACAAGCATAAGCAACCCTCAGCAAAACACATCTCCTCACTGATCAATCTGCTCACCGAGAATCCGATCTCCAATTATCCCTTCCATGAATGTAGATGCTACCCGACATTCAACCCAATGCCGCATCTCCACTAATAACCCTCACGAATGATAACCAAAGAAATCCCCAAAACAATAACCCATAACCAAACCACAACCCGCAAAATGACGAATACCGCATCGAAAACCGCACAAAGATACCAGCACAAAACACCAAACTATAACCATACCAAACCTTCAGGGAACAACGGATACCAAAACGAAACTGCCGACTGAACAGATAACTCAAGCTGCTCCGATCATTGATACGATCTCCACCTCTGGACAACCACCAATGCACTGAACTCAAACAATAATCAACAATTACCAAAATACCCCTGGAAACCACTGGTCAACCATTGGTCAAAGACAAGGTCAAAGTCAACCCCTGACTGACCCTACTCGCCGAGTCAACCCGATGACTCGCCAAGTTCCCATACTCAGAACTTCACTCAATCTGCGACCTAACTCGCCGAGTCACCCCGAGACTCGCCGAGTCCCACAACTTCAGAGTCCTCTCGCACACAACTCACCGAGTCATCCCTTGACTCACCGATTCTCGACTCAACCAGAGAATATTGGAACTCTTCGACAAGACTCGCTGAGTCCAAGAACAGACTCGCCGAGTCTATGGCTATCTTCAACCTACTCGCCGAGTTGTTCATACAACTCGCCGAGTTCCAGGCCATCTTCATCCAACTCGCCGAGTTGTTCTTCCAACTTGCCGAGTCCCAGCTCATCTTCAAACAACTCGTCGAGTACACTCATGTGACTCGCCGAGTACCACTGGTCTGAATCCATACAGAAGCACTCCAAGCCATGCAATTGATCCAAAACATAGATCTAGCTTCCTACAACCCCTTTATCACATAAAGTGGCAAACTTTACGTGAATCCAACGAGATCTAGGCTATTTGCACAATGGTTTAGGGTTTGGGACATGTAAGCTTCACTAAACACTCCAACACAGGAACTTTCATGCTCTCTGATTCTTCTCTATTTCCGATCTGAGGTAGCAACCTATGATCTAACCTCTAGACTTCCAATTCCACCCATAGACAAGTTCCCACAAACCCCAAAATGAAGAAATAACATAACAATAGCCCAAGAACGAGATATTACCTCCAATGGACGCCCAATCTGCAATGCAATTCGATTCCAAGCAAAGCCCCTTGCTCCAAGCCTTCAATCTCTCAAAATTCCTTCAATAATTACTTCTCCAAGCTCCAATCCACTCAACAATGGTGCTTCTCCGCAATTTAGGGTTTTCTGGGGCTCAAGGGGTGATAAAGAGGCTGGGAGGGAAAACATAATGTTCTTTATATAGGGCTCAACCCCGGGAATTAGGGTTTTCTCCACTCAGCGCCTACTCGCCGAGTCCTCCTTACCGACTCGCCGAGTCGGCTACTTAACACGCGACCCAGTCGCGACTCTACTCGCCGAGTCCATCCATGGACTCGCCGAGTCACTCTTCCACAACTTACTCTTTTAGCCCTTCAACTCTACTCTTGATATTTCGGGATGTTACAACGCCCTTTTGTGTAAGCATGGTAATCTGTTCCATCTGGTAATGATAGCACCGGCGTACTGCAGAGTGCTTGTTTCATAGTTTGGAATGCAGCTTCTTGCTTGTTCGTCCATTCAAAGGGTGCGCCCTTTTGTGTAAGCATGGTAAGCGGTTTGTCCGTCTTAGAGAAGTTCTAGATGAATCTCCTATAATAGCCTACGAGACCCAGAAATTGGCGAATTTCTGTGGGTGTTGTTGAAATTACCCATCCTTCGATGGCTTGGATTTTAGAAGGATCCACATGAATTCCTTCCTGATTAACAACATGCCCCAAAAAGTTCACGCTTCGGAGCCAGAACTCACACTTAGAGAGCTTCGTATATAGCTTTTCGGTTTGCAGGGTTTCCAGGATATGTCTAAGATGTTGGCCATGCTCTTCTTCGCTTCGAGAGTAAACTAGAATGTCGTCAATGAAAACAATGACAAAGTTGTCGAGGAATGGTCGACATATTCGATTCATTAGGTCCATGAATGCGGCGGGGGCATTCGTTAGACCGAAGGGCATTACAACAAATTCATAATGTCCATATCGAGTTCGGAAAGCGGTTTTGGGGATATCCTCTTCCCATACCTTGAGTTGATGGTAACCAGATCGCAGATCTATTTTAGAGAAATAGCTTACTCCTTGAAGTTGGTCGAATAGATCATCGATTCGCGAGAGTGGGTAGCGATTTTTGACGGTGAGCTTAATTAGTTCTCTGTAATCAATGCACATCCTAAAAGATCCGTCCTTCTTCTTGACAAAGAGAACTAGAGCTCCCCATGGTGAGAAACTGGGTCGGATGAATCCTTTATCCAAAAGCTCGCTGAGTTGACTGGAAAATTCTTGCATCTCCGTGGGAGCCAATCTGTAGGGCGATTTGGCGATGGGAGTAGCTCCTGGCACAAGGTCAATTCGAAACTCGACTTGACTTTCTGGGGGTATCCCTGGAAGATCATCAGGGAAGACATCTGGGAACTCACAAGCCACAGGGATGTTTCGAATATTGATCTCTTCTTTGGACTTATCTACTATATGAGCCAGGAACGTCAGGTCCTTCTTTCGCAGGTACTTATGTGCCTTAATGCACGAGATAAGACGAAGGTTCGTGCTGGGTTTGTCTCCGTAAATAACTAGGATTTCGTGATTTGGGAGATGAAGGCGAACGACCTTCTCGTGACACATAATTTCAGCATGGTGGGGGCTTAACCAATCCATACCAATAATCACATCAAAACTCCTAATGGAGACAAGCATTAAGTTTATTTGAAAGACGTGATGATTTAAGGTCAGGGTACATCCGATGTAGATTTCCCCAGTGGATTATGTCTTCCCATTAGTCATTTCTACCGTGAAGGTTACATTAAGCTTTTGGGGTTGTTGTTTTAACAAGTGTTTGAATTTATTACTCACGAAACATCGTTCTGCCCCGGTATCAAATAGGATGCATGCATAAGTGTGGTTTAGGAGAAACGTACCAGTAACAACAGCGGGATCCTGAACCGCTTCTCCCTATCGTATAGTTAGCACCCTTCCTGCTCCTCCATTCCCAGGGTTGTTGGTGTTGGGGCAGTTTCAACAGATATGCCCATTCTTTCCACATCCATAGCAGGTGGGGATTGATCCTGTGTTATTGCCGTTATTGATGGTGGTGTTGTTGTTGTTACGGTTGTTGTTGTTGTTGTTTCCTTATGGTTGGTTCTGGGGAGGATAGGTCCTGCAATACCTTGTCGTGTGACCCTTCCGATTGCAATTAGTGCATTGCATTTCCTTGCATTCTCCATTATGATGGTAATTGCACTTGTTGCATTTTGGAAGATTCCCATAATACTGCTTGGGAGTGCTTGGATTAGCTGAGGCTGGAGCATGTGGTGTGAAGGGTACTTGGGTGGTTGCAGCGTTGATTGTCATTATTTGTTGCTTCTTTGTCGACTCCAAGCCTTGTCGCCCTTTTCTCTTGTTGTTCTTTCCTTTCTTGTTTTCATTGTCATTCTTGCCTTCAATTTCCGCTGGCTTCTCGCCCTTTTTGTTGTTGTAGTCGTATAGTTTCTTGGCCAATCTCTTGGCACTGTCGAAGGTTTCAGGTTTTGCAGTGATTACATTTCCTTGAATTGGGGAGGTCAATACCCAAATGAATCGTTCGATTTTCTTCCCTTCAGACATAATCATACCAGGGCACAGTAATGAGAGATCGCTAAACCTTGATATGTATGCGTCTATATCAGAGTTTCGGACGGTGAGATCCCACAGCTCTTGCTTCATTTTCTGAATCTCGCCTCGAGGGAAGTACTCAGCCATCAGCATTTCTTTCAGCTCCATCCATGGCATAGCGTTGGCTACAGGGAGAGTCATGGCCTCTATATGTCCATTCCACTAGGTAAGAGCCTGGTCGACGAACGTGCACGCGGCAAACTTCACTTTCACCTCCTCGGGGCATTCACATATTTCGAACACCGATTCCACCTTCTCAATCCATCTTTTCAGGGTTATCACTCCACCCGTGTCATTAAAGATCTGCGGCTTGGCATTTGTGAAATCTTTGTAGGAGCATGTTTTGGTAGGTCCTTGATTGATCCCGTTGTTCGAACTTCCAGCCCCTTGTTCGTTGACTCCTCCATTGTTCCCTTGGTAAATTTGTGCCATTGTTGCGGTGACCACAGCAGATACAGTCGCTTGGAATGCAGCTGAGTCGACTTCGGGTGGGGTTGGCCCAAGGTTACCGCGAGTTGGTCGTTGAGGCATCTTTCTGTCATGGAACGGAAAGATGTTGAGTGTCTGTGGTTTTTTTGAGATTGTGGTCCTATAAACTAGGTGTGTGGCACAAACTTAAGTAATTTCACAAATTAGCATACAATCAAGGATATATAACACATAGCAGATTACAACATCACAGTAGAACACATAAAATTTTCCATTAATATTATCCGCACTTTGATACATGAAAACTTTGCTCGAAAGAGCATACATAAGTGGTGTAAGTTTGGCAGCATAACGGCTCTATGAGTAGTGTAATCACTTAAACATAGAGTCAGTGGTACATAGCATAGATCCTAGTAACATAATATTAAAGACGGATACGACTAGTCCTAGTCATGGTGGGATGCGCCAAGGGGTGGTGCTGAGGAAGTGGACGCTCCCTGAAGACGAGCCACCTGTCGTTCCGCATCTCGGAGTCAAGCCTCCCATCTCGCCTGCCTCATGTGGAACTCTCGGATAACCTTTCTAGTTTCTTGCTCTGCACGCTTGACCCTAGTTCGCATCTGGTGCATCTGATCAGCGGTGCTCTGAGCTAGGTCGCCAGTGTTCCGCAATCGTCTCACCATAACCTGGAGTGTGCGATCAGCCGGTCCTCCTTCCCTCAAGTCATAGAACTCGCGTGACATACCGAACGGGGGTCGTTGTCCCTGCTATCTGCTCCACCTCCAAAGGTCGATACCCCAGGGGGTGTAGGACCAGTGGGGCCCACCCGATAAGTGGGCACCCTAACCGGATAAGGTGGGTTGATGACTTCGGACTCTGCGTTTGAATCACCATATTCATCTTCGCTGGGTTCCTCCTCGAGACCTCCTTCGGCTTCCTCTTCTTCCTGGTCCACCACTGGCTCGGCAAGTCCGCCTTCGGCTTCCGCCTCAGGTTCCCCTTCGGATTCCTCCTCGGGTTCCTCTTCAGACTCCTCCTCGGGGTCCTCTTCAGGTTCCTTTTCGGATTCTTCCAACCATCCGTATTCCCCTTATTAGGGAAATAAGGATCTCCGAGGTGATGAAAACCAGCCATGTTGTTTGCGAGGGTGTATAAACATGCTAGTATTATTCCTAAGACGTTTTAAGATTGAGTTGATGTTCCCTTTTTGGTGATAAAGGGGTATGTTTTTAGGTTTTCCTACCATCGTGATTTCCTTGGGACATGTGATAGTTGTACCTTGGAGGAAATGTAGTTGATCAGGCTACATCCACTCCTTGATACAACTATGAACAGTCCTATAACACCGTGAATTTTAAAATAATTTTTCGCAAAATATAAAAACATTTTTAATTTAATTTTCATAAAACATCAAGTTTAAATCTCCAATTCACATCATACAAAATCCCAAGATCACATATAAAAATCCCATGCGTGTGTACAGATCAAGCCGGCGCCTTCCCACGGTCATCACTAGTACCTGAAACAAACAACACTGACACTGTAAGCACAAAGCTTAGTGAGTTCCCCAAAATACCACATATAACACATATTAGCCACTCGAGGCTATAACTCTATGGGTCCGTGCACCCAAACTCTGTGAACCCTCAGGTTCTAACTCTAGGAACCTTCCGGTTCCAACTCTATAAACATGCACAGCATAAATCACATAGACATCATGCAGTACAACACATAGCATACACATAACATACACATACTCTGTCACATAACTCTGATTACCTACTCAAGGTAAAGTATAGTGAGAAGACTCACCTCGTATATCTCGATAACTCGCGAATCCTGGAAATCACTCGTGCTCGATCCTCCAAGCTATAATCCTCCTATAACATCATATATCTCTAATTAACACTTTTACCACTAAGGTTGACTACCCCTATCAAGTCAACACTGGTCAACTATGGTCAACGGTCAACGGTCAACTTTGACCGGACTCGGCGAGTGCACTATAGCGACTCGGCGAGTCTAAACGTTTTCACCAACTCTCTAGGATTCTCTTTTGACACGTCGAGTACTCCCCTGACTCGACGAGTTCCACCTGGCATGAATTGCGGGGCCACCACAACTCAACTCGCCGAGTCTCAAGAACAACTCGGCGAGTTCCAGCTCGACTCAGTCCATCTGTCAACCCTCTCTAACTCTCCCTGATTCACTGAGTCAACCCATAACTTGGCAGGACCACTCGCTGAGTGGTTAAGGACAATCTTCATGCTACGCTCCATCCACACATAGATCTGGCCCTCCTAAGCTCATTCATCACGTAAAGTTCATGTCTTGGTTACCATGCAACACCTACAAGGCTCTTTTTGGAGAAATGACCTCTAAGATGGCAACCCTAGTCTCCAACCCAAAAGGAAGGACATAAAGCATGACATTAGGGACTCTCTGGACCTACTAAGGTCCAGATCTAAGCACCATATCCTCATGGGACCTCTCATACCTCAAGAAGCCTCCTCTGATGAAATGAAAGTAGATCCAAGCTCCCCAACTCTTCTAGCTTGACTTTCCTCTTCCTTTCTTGCAAATACACACAAATTTGGTGAACAATGGCCTCTTATCTCACTCACAAGAACCCTCAGCTGCTTTGGTGCTCTCAAGATCAAGGTAGCCGCAATGAAGGGCCATAAGGTCCTTTAAATAGGGCTTAGGACCGGGAAATTAGGGTTTCATTAAACAGCGAGGACTCGCTGAGTCCAATCCTTGGACTCGCCGAGTCCAGGCGCAAACCCGCGTCCTGAACCGCGATCCTACTCGGCGAGTTTGAGCTCCAACTCGCCGAGTCCCCTCACAAAACTCCAAAAATATAAGCATAAAAGATACCTGGAAATCCGGGCTGTTACAAGTCCCGGCTTAACCGAGATGCTAGCATTATCTTGTTTGGTTTGGTATTATGTTCTGTTTCCTAATTCACACAAGCAAAGATGATTTATCGTTGTGTTTTATTTTTTTTGTTCAGAGTTGTGTTAGTCCCTCTTTGGTTTATAATTGCATATCAATGTGTGGTTAGATATGCTAGTTCACTATAAACAGAGCTCTAATACCATCCTGTCACACCCCCGAACCAGACGACGGACACGTCCGAGGGCTCGCGTGACTTTAATTGAATATCATCACAATGAATATATATGAATCATAACATATACGTCACCATGCATCAATACATTACAACTGATATTGTTTACATCCAGTACACTCTTTTCAAATATTACACATTCATAACACAAATTGTTTCAAAGTTTTCAAAACAAAACATTCTAACGTACTTGGTATTACCCTTCCGCTTATCTGTTACCTGAGAATACAAGTTATTTTGGAAAAACGTCAACATATGAAATGTTGGTGAGTTCATAAGCAAAGTTGAAAAAAATGATTTGTATAGTTTGTAAAACCCAGAAAATCTGATATTTTCTAAAAATACATTAGTTTATCAAAGTGTGAAGATCCATAAGTTGATGCATGAATGATTTCAAAACATATATGTAAAAAGAGTGTTTTGTATTGTAGTTATAGAATTTCCAAACGAATAGTATTGATTTTCCCCGGAAAACCCGATGTTTTCCGATGTCGAAAGATATACGTGATTACAAATGTTGTACCGTCACATCGAATGAATATTGATTTCACCACCTTGATTACTGTTGAATAACGTCCTAATTCCGTCTACTTTGATTACTCGTAAGCCTTAGCGAACGAAGAGAAGAGGAGCATTATGTCCTGCTACTATCGTAAGTACCTTAGGTTGTCGGGGATGCAAAAGACACGATGGTCCAACTCGCATTTGATTACTTTGACCTTACTAGCAATACTAATGGGCCCCTAGGGCCTAATAGCATATAAAAGCTATTGAAAGTCCTTTTATATGGAATTGGGTCATAGGAGGCCCAGTAACATATAAGTGTTATCCCTTTGGGCCCAAAGATCATGTTAATGGACCTGCAAGGTCCAACAAGCATGATTTGAAACTTCTAAGCCCAAAGTTTGAATAATTACTCATCTTAGGTTTCGCATATCTATTGGAGGGTTTGATTTTATGGTTTTTGTAATGGTATCGATTCGAGACCGATCGATTCGTTTGTAACGATATTTTGAGTTAAACGTGTATTCGTCTTTTGATTTTTTCGGCAGTCGTGGTTTTTGTATTTTGACTCAATGAAATAATTTGTTTAAAAGTAGAAGTTCGACCCTTTTCACACATTTCTTTTTATAAAAATAACAAATTTAGTCCTTTATAAAAAAAAAGACTTTTTAGCCCTTAAAACATTTTCTTGACACCTTTGTATCATAAATTTGTTGAAATGATGGTTTTAACTCAAAATTTATTTTGTTAACTATTTTAGTCCTTTTAGAATAGTAATTTTCGGTTAAAACCCAACTTTTCACAATTTTTACAGTTTTGGCCCGAAATCCAAAAACTTTACATTTTTTATCCTTTTTGGAAATAAAAAGCATTTTTGACCCTTGAAATAGTTTTATTACCCTTTTTATCCCCTGTTTTGAAGAAAGTTTCATTTCATCCACTTTAGTTGTCATTTTTCGCAATTTTGGGCTTCTTGGGCTAAAAGGCCCAAAATTAGCCCATTAAGCTAAAAATTTACATTTCAAGTCCTTTGAAAATTTTAATATTCAGATAAACAATTATGGAAACTGTTTTGACTCTTTTGGCCCTTAAGAAACCATGACTTGGCAATTTTTAACCCAGGTTTTGTATTTTTGACAATTTGAGCCCAAAAATGGGTTTTATGTGGGAAATATGTTCATCATAATCTTATAGGGTGTTATTATTGACTTGTTTAGTGTAAAATAACTTAGATCATGTTTGTTTCCTTTCTCATGTCATAGATCTTGAGTATTACCCCTTTTTGGTTACATGTTCATCATAAAAACACATAAAAACACACATACATGCATAAAATCACACATAGCATACACATACACATAGATCTACACATTTTCTTGTATTCTCCCCCATAAAACACATAAAAACCAAAAAGAGAGGGGTATGAAGCTCACCTTGAGTTGTGGTTTCGGTTTTTGAAGGAAGAGATGAAGAAATTTCGATCCTAACATGTCCTCTTGGTAAATCTCGAACTTAGATGATTTCTAAGAGAGTGATCATGATTTTGTATAGATTAGAAAGAGGTTATTGATAAAACAAAGAATCTAGATCATAGATCCAAGCATGAACTTACCTTAGATGATGAATTTGTGGAAATATCTTCTTGAAAAACCTCCTAAATTTCGAGAACTTGATGAAGAGTGGAGGGAGTTTCCTTGAGAGAGTTTTGAGTGAAATGTGTGTGTGTTTGTGTTGTGTTCGGCCGAGAGAAGAAGAGAGAGGGGAAGAGAGAGTAGATGAAGTGATGGTTGTATGGAAGCATGAGACTTTTGCATGGAAACCCAACAAGTAATAGTGAGGTGGAAAATGAAAAGTCAACTCTTTCTTCTTGGGTTGTTGGGCCGAGAATGGAGAGGAGAAAGGAAGAAAATTGGGCCTTGCATGCTTAAGCCCATATCATGATTTAATTAGATGATTTTTGGCCCAACATAAATCACAGAATGATTTTTATGACCTATTAGGGCTAAATTAAATTGGTTGTGACCCAATAAGGCCCATTAAAGTTAACCTAGTTTATTTTAGGCTTATAAGGCCCAAAATATTAAGTTTCATGTATATGGGTCCAATTAGGGTCCATTTGAGAGTTCTAGGTTCAAGATAGTTAAATTGGAAGCTTATTAGTCCATTAGGCCCAATAAGGAAATCCTAGTCCAAAATGGACTTAAACCGGGATTTCAAGGGTTTCCAACTCTTTGTGGACTATTTGTAGTGCTTGAATGAAGTATTTGATGAAGTTTTGTTGTTCTTGGATAAGCATCATACATGCTTTCACATTATTGGTTCATAGTTGACATAATTGTAGTTACAAGGCATCAAAATTCCTAGTTGTGACATCACCGGTCACTTGCATAAAATGCAAAGGTTCGTGGACCGGTTGCTGAAGCTGAATGTGGACTTATCTGAGGACTTGTCGATTGATATCATTCTCCATTCCTTACCTCCAAGTTATGATCAGTTGTGTATGACTTATCATATGAACAAGGAGGAAGTCACACTTAGCAAACTTCAAGGACTTTTAAGGACCGCTGAAAGTGGCCTTAAAGGTAAGTCGCTTGTTACTTCTACTCCTACTCCTACAGCAGCCCCTGTTCTTGCAATTAGGTAGGGAAAGGGTAAGAAGAGGAAAAACCCTTCGAAGGTTAGCAAGGGTAAGCCCCTTGATGGTTCCTCTTCAAGTGGGACAAAGAAAGGTCCCATTACTCCTTCCTCAAACCCAAAGGAAGCACAATGCTTCTATTGCCAGGAAAAGGGGAACTGGAAGCGAAGCTATCCCAAATACTTGCAAGATGTAAAGGATGGGAATGTTAAACCCACCCATGCAGGTATTTATACAATATTGTCTAATAACTCATCTAATTCTAGTTCTTGGTTGCTTGATACAGGTTGTGGTATTCACATTTGTACTGATTTGCAGGGCCTAAGAAGAAGTGAGCAAGTGGAGCACGGGAATATAAACTTGGTCATGGGCAACAGGAAAGCATCACATGTTACCAAGATAGGAGTTTATTCTTTATTGCTTAATAATGGGTTAATGTTAGATTTGAATAAATGTTGTTACTCGCCTGAAATGGTGAGAAATATTATTTCCTTTCATGGCTTGTACAAAAAAGGGTTTACATTTTCATTTGATAATAATAATGGTGTTATTAATGTTTATTACAATGATGTATTTTACTTTAAAGCATTACCTTGTGATGGTGTATATGAAACTGTGAATGTTGTAGACAATCTAGGAAATAATGTGTTGTATGTTGATTCTTCAAATAGCTTGGATAAAGCATCCTTGTGGTATTGTCGTCTTGGACATGTCAACAAGAAGCGCAGAGGCCAACTCCAAAAGGCTGGAGTTTTGGAATCATTTGACCTAAAGTCGGATGATAGTTGCGAGTCTTGTTTACTTGGAAAAATGACAAAGTCACCCTTCACTGGTACTTGTGAGAGGGGTGAGGGTTTGTTGGACCTCATACACGCAGATGTTTGTGGACCCTTCAAATCAGCCACAAGGGATGCTAATCGTTATTATTTGACTTTTACTGATGATTATAGTAGATATGGATATATCTATTTAATCAAGCATAAGTAAGAGACTTTTAAGAGGTTTAAAGAGTTTAAACAGGAAGTAGAGAACCAATTGGGCAGGAACATTAAGATGCTTCGATCCGATCATGGTGGTGAGTATCTTAGTACAGAGTTCCTTGACTATCTCAAGGAATGTGGTATCATCTCACAATTGACACCTCCCAGGACACCACAGTTGAATGGTATGGATGAGAGGTGTAATCGAACCTTGTTGGATATGGTTCGTTCCATGATGAGTCGAGCTTCGTTAAGAATCTCATTCTGGGGGTATGCCTTAGAGACTGCTACCCATATCCTCAATTTAGCCCCTACTAAAAAGGTTGCCGAAACACCTCACGAGATGTGGACTGGGAAAGTTCCCAATCTAGACCATATCAAGATTTGGGGTTGTCAAGCTTTTGTGAGGCGCGAGTCTCATGACAAGCTTGAACCTTGAAGTGAGAGGTGTATTTTCATCGGCTATCCACAAAGATCCTTTGGTTACCTCTTCTACAAACCCAGTGATAATGTGGTCTTTGTTGCAAGAAGAGGAGTCTTTCGTGAGAGAGAACTTATAAGCCAAGGGGACAGTGGGAGGCAAATTGACCTTGAAGAGCTTCAAGAGTCAAGTGGTGAAGGAAGCTCAAATACTACCGACCAACTTGAGGATGAAACTCCTGTTGACCCGATAGGTGAGTCCGTACCTCCAAGGCGTTCCACTAGAGTTAGGAACACACCTGAATTTTATTATGGTTATCACATCACCACTGAAGGTGATATATTTATTAGTGATAGTACACTAATAGATTTGGATGAACCTAATAATTACAGGGAAGCCATGGCAGGCCCTGAGTCTGCTAAATGGAAGGAGGCTATGGACAGCGAGATTCAGTCCATGTATGACAATCAAGTGTGGAACTTGGTTGACAATGTACCAGGCCGTAAGAGAGTTGGGTGCAAGTGGATCTTCAAAAAGAAGACCGACATGGATGGGAAGGTACACACCTACAAAGCAAGACTGGTGGCAAAGGGCTTTACTCAAACTCCAGAAGTTGACTATGATGAGACCTTTTCACCAGTAGCAAAGATTAAGTCTATTAGAGTTTTGCTGGCCATAGCTGCATTTCATGATTATGAAATATGGCAAATGGATGTCAAAACCGTTTTCCTTAATGGAAAGTTGGTTGAGGATGTTTACATGGCTCAGCCAGAGGGTTTTGTCGATGCAAAGTACCCTAATAAGGTGTGTAAGCTTGAGAAATCCATGTATGGATTGAAACAAGCATCTCGTAGATGGAATCTTTGCTTCGATGAGAAAGTCAAAGAGTTTGGATTTTCGAGGAGCGAAGATGAGTCCTGTGTGTATGTTAGGGCTAGTGGGAGTATAGTCAGCTTTCTAGTGTTATATGTGGATGACATACTACTCATAGGAAATGACATCCCAACTTTGTAGGAGGTTAAGTCCTGGCTTGGGAAGTGTTTCGCCATGAAGGATCTTGGAGAAGTTGCCTATATCCTAGGGATAAGGATAATGAGAGACAGGAGTAAGAGACTAATTGGACTTAGTCAAAGTACCTACTTGGATGAGAAAGTCAAAGAGTTTGGATTTTCGAGGAGCGAAAATGAGTCCCGTGTGTATGTTAGGGCTAGTGGGAGTATAGTCAGCTTTCTAGTGTTGTATGTGGATGACATACTACTCATAGGAAATGACATCCCAACTTTTTAGGAGGTTAAGTCCTGGCTTAGGAAATGTTTCGCCATGAAGGATCTTGGAGAAGCTGCCTATATCCTAGGGATAAGGATAATGAGAGACAGGAGTAAGAGACTAATTGGACTTAGTCAAAGTACCTACTTGGATAAGGTGCTGAAGAGGTTCAGCATGAAAGAATCCAAGAAAAGGGAATTACCTATCCAGAGTAATGCCAAGCTGAGTAAGACTCAGAGTCCCAGTATAGAGGCTGAGATAGCTGAGATGAGTCATATACCATATGCTTCCGTTGTGGGCTCTATCATGTACGCTATGATTTGTACTCGCCCTGATGTGGCCTTTTCCTTGAGCATGGTCAGTAGATATCAAGGGAATCCTGGCAAGGCTCACTGGACTGCGGTAAAGAACATTCTCAAGTATCTGCGGAGGACTAAGGATTGGGTCCTTACCCTCGGTGGCAGTGATGACTTGAGAATGGAAGGATATAGCGATGCTAGTTTTCAGACTGATAGGGATAATTTCCGATCTCATTCAGGCTGGGTCTTTATCCTAAATGGAGGGGCAATTACTTGGAAAAGTTCCAAGTAGGAGACAGTAGCTGATTCTACTTGTGAATCAGAGTACATAGCAGCGAGTGAAGCAGAAAAGGAGGCAATATGGCTAAAGAACTTCATCGGAGAACTTGAAGTTGTACCAGCTATAAAGGAGCCAACGAAAATTTTCTGTGACAGCGAAAGTGCGGTTGCTTTGGCTAAGGAACCAAGAGATCATGGGAGATCTAGGCACATTGACATAAAATACCATTTCATTAGACATCGAATAGAAGAAGGACTCCTCGTGACAAAGAGGGTATCATCAGATGAGAACCCAGCAGATCCCCTCACGAAGGGACTGAGTAGGGTTAAGCATTTATAGCATGCGAGGCGTATCGGGCTGAAAGATGATATTAGTTTCAATGATTAGGTTTCTAAAACTTGTAAAATGTAATTGACATTTTGATGATTAAATAAAAGTTGTTATTTATTTATGAGTAAAGTGTTACTATCTTATGTTAATCGTTTACTATGGTTTGAATTTTGCATGTTTTGTCTTCCAGAATAATTATTTTATTCGAACTCTCCACAGTCGGTCATATGTCGGAAGTAGATATGAATCAAGACTGTCATGAATTTTGTTTGTATGATATGTCTAAAGAGTATTAGACATAGCAATAGTTGTTGCAACATTCATGAGTACTCATAAGTCCTAAGTATTGGATTCAACCCACGCTCACTTGCATCACTTCATGGAATTTATCTCGAGTGATCGTGAGACGGTAATATCATATAAACTTTAAACCTAGAGATATGAGTTGTTAACTATGAGTTGGTTATCCATTGATTGTACGAAAACGCATTGGTAACTCGATGTTATAAAACATGATTTTGTGCATAATTCATCAAGTAGTCAGTACAAGCATATGAGTCGAAGTTTATCTGTTCCCTCTAGAAATAGAAGCGATATCTAGGCCCCTCGATGATTTGGTTTTGACTTATGTACCGGGGCCGGTCAGAACTTAATTGATGTGTTCAATTTAGTTCTATGTTGAAACAAATCCGAGATCGAGAAAAAAATGTTGGACAATAAGTAAGACCATGTTCCATGTGTTTGTCCGGCTGATATCTTGAGAGCAAAGGATTGTATGATCACTTATCTTAAATGGCGTATCATTATCATCTCAGTTCCGAGAGACTTTGAAAGAGCTACGATTGCTAGTCGGATCCTGAAGTCATATCTGCAAATATAGTTATTAGACTTATCCAAGTGGGAGACTGTTGGATATAGTGTCTAAGTCCATAACTTTATTTGGTATGTACTTGACCCGACCCGGCATGGTCCATTTGGGTTGCATGGCATTGCAATACTTGGATAGACTAAATGAGAGAAAGGACACTTGTGATTATTAATATATTATAAGTTCTAATATATTAATAATAGTATTATTTAATTAGTGTTGATCAAGTATTAATTTAGAATTAATTTGGTGATCAAAATGAGACTAATTAAATATATAGGGTTGATTATGACAATCATCTAATCTTTTATGGTGGATTTATGATCCATGGTTTATGGAGTTGGGTTATAACCATTTGGAGCTCCATGGATAGTTCAGGGGAGTTACAAACCCAAGGATCATTAGAAATGAAGAGTCATGACAATTAAGGGCATTCATGTGTAAACCCTAATTGTGACAACACTATAAAAGGAGCCCTATAGCTAGCAAAATCGGACTGCTAGTGAGTTCTAAGAGGGCATAACCGATTTTTGAGTGCAAGTGTATTCTCTCAAGTTATTCCAAGTCTTGTAGTGTTGTGTGAAGCATTTGAGGCACAACATTTGGGGTGCTAGGCTCACAAAGTCTTCAAGGAATCCAAGCAACAAGAAAGGTATGTACTTCTACTAGTTTTTATATTACATATTCCCCATGCCATGCTAGTTAGGAAGTAAACCTTGAAAAATCAAATTTGCATGTATATTAGAGAAAACATAGATTCAAGGTTTATAGGGTTGCATGTACGCCATAGGAGTGTTAGAATGCTCAAAACCCATCATAAGCAAGTAGGTATATTTTAATAACTTATCGTTATACTCTTAAAATATATCATTATCCAGAGCACTTAAACCCCATTGTATTTATAGTTTGTATATCTTTTATCGGTTGATATACTTAGCTCACTATAAACAATGCTCTGATACCAATTTGTCACACCCCAAAACCAGAATGGAGGAAATGTTCGGGTGTGGAGGACGTCATGTTTAGTATCACAAGACATGTATCATAGTAAGCAAGTAATGAACAACCATTTCATTAGAAAGAAAGTGTTTACGATGTGTGTGTTCACAAAACATAGAATACATAAGCAAATAACAAAAAAAAGACTTGAAGTTATACTGCTCCATCTTCTGAATTCCCAGCGCGAGTTCCTGTCTACTAGTTTCCTGAGTATACAAGTTATTTGAAAGACTTTATCAGCAATTAAACCGGTGAGTTCATAAGATTTTAGTGATGTAAGTAAGTTGTAGAAAGTTGTTGAAACGTAGTAAGTTATAAGTTCTGTTTTTAGAAAATTTCGCCTGTTCCCCTAGAAAATCCTGTATTTCCTACTTTGATGAAAGATACGTAAAAATAATTCTACAATCCTTTCTATGAGTACTAAGTGGATACAAGTTATATAAAACTCAGAGTAAACAAACAATCGATTGTGCACATCTGCCCTAAGTCCACAACCAAACAAGGAACAGGAAGTACGGCGGATAGCACACATCCCATTGTTTCTTAGGTCCTCGTTGTATATAACCATGGTGTATTCACTTGTTACTCATGGAGTTAATTGTAATAGTTACTTTATATTTATGAAAAGATCCTTTAAGAAAACCCTTATTTCTTATAATAAAATAGTGACCACAGTGATTACTTCTATAATCACTTAGTTTATACTAGCTATATATAATCTAATATCGAATAGATAGTTGATTGGATGAATCTGCCCTAAGCCCACAACCAAACAAGGAACAGGAAATAAGGTGGAAAGCACACATCCAAGTACCTGTTGGGTATTAATGATATATAACCATGATGTATAAACTAAGGTATTATAGAGTCAATCAGCTAAGGTCCTTTAAGTTTACACTAGTTTAATAAAATGGATTAAACACTTTACTGGTAAGTTCCTAGTTTTGTATACCAAAAATTCTGATTTGAAAATTATGATTAGTACTAGAAAACAGTTCTTTGAATTAGTGTCCTATGACTTGACCCATACCTGGTACCCCTTATGATGACTTAATATATACGAGACATATATATATATATATATATATATATATATATATATATATATATATATATATATATATATATAATCTGCTCTAAGCCCACAACCAAACAAGGAACAGGAAATGAAGCGGAAAGCACACATCCTATTACCTATCGGATCCTATTAATATATATCCCTTGGTGTATACATTAAAGAATCATAAGGTTAGCATCATGGTCCTTTTCTACTGAATGTACTAGACCCGACTGTTCTGTTTGTCTTGTATATAGTAACTATTGTTGTACTAATTGCCTTAAATTGATTATTAAGGTATAATGTGATGGCTAGATCCTATACTAAACGCTCTCCCTGTCAAAAGATTCTAGAACCCAAACGCGACCTCTGCAGTCAATTGCAAGTCGTGAATATCCACATTAAAATTATATGATCATTTATATCCAATATAACTATCACCTTTTGTTTATAACAATGTGTTAGTGATTCATTGGTATAATTAGATCATGTAAGTGCTCCATGCTACAACATCTTAGTATGTTCGTTTTGTTATAGTATCTTAGTATCCTCTCTTATTATAGTATCTTTGTATGTTCTTTCTATTATCGTGTATTGTATCTAGTATGAACTGAACCCCTAAACTATACCCATTATAGTTTACTAGTATTCTACTTGAACTGTTATTGAAAAGACTCATTTTACTACCTAGTTATGCTTGTACTTTAAAAAAGGAGTTTTGTTAAACTATAAAGTAACATAACTTTAATAAAGTTTTTGAAATGTTTTGACCACTTATAGAAGACATAGGCAACATTTTGAAAGATGTTTATAACAAATAATTACACAATTATCATTGTGTTCAACTTGTATTCCCCCCTTAAAAGCATTTAAAACGGTTAAAAGATTCATTACGGGGTATGAACTCACCTGATGTGGGTGATTCAAACGGGTATGTGTGTAAGGATGAGAAGTTCCACGAATGAAGTCCCGAGACACAATAAGTCCTAATTGACATATAAGGACACATATTTACATGAATATAGTGTTTATAAACAACTATATGAAAGGAAACACCTTCCGGGACTAGGAAACACCTTGACCAAGTGTTGGAATCACATGTGATTCAATAAGGAATGTGAAATGGCACTAAAATGAGTTTACTACCATGGGTTTACAGCCCAAGGGAGTTTACGGTCATAAACTCATGGTCAAAGATGCATAAGTGTTGGTTTGAAGGCTAGGGAAGCTTGAGGGACTTTTGCTCTACACAAGGATGAGAAAGACCCACTCCTTGGAGAGTGTTGAGGTGTTTACGGCCCAAGGGAGTTTACTCTTGGCCGTAAACTCTCTAAATGGTCACATTTAAGGTCTTAAAGGTAAGGGGTCTCAAGGGCTCATGTGTCCTAAGGTTAAGCAAGAGCATAGATGTGTTTAAGGTCCAAAACATGTCATACTTGGAGTTTACGACAAGGGTGTTTACTCTTGGGCTGTAAACTCACTAAATGATGAGTTTGGTGATGATTTAAGGTCTTACAAAGCACAAGGGAGTGTTCTAGCCTCAAATCCAAGTCTTAGGAAGAGTTTATGGCCAAAATGGCACCCTTAAAAGGGTTTACGACCATGGGAGATGGCTTGGCCGTAAACTCCTTTTGTCCTTGTGTTTTTGATGTTTTCAAGGCTCTAAGCATGAGTCCTAACTAGCTATCAAGTGTAGGGAAGAGTACTTACAATGTAAAGGATTGAAATGGTCGATCTTGGCCAAGAACACGAATGTGTGTTCTTGGTGTTCTTGGTGAAACTTGAAGATCTAGTTGAAATGAATGTTTTCATGGATGGAATCAAAGAGTGTAACTAGGAGATGAAGTGTAACAACAAATCAAGGAAAGAACACTTACGTTTTTTATGATCTAAGATGATGAACTCGATGATACTTGAGAGGATTTGGAAGTGTTCTTGAGTTGGAAATGAAATAATGAAAGAAAGTTGAAGAATATGTGACTTAAGGAGGGAGTTTACAGCCCACCTTGACTTTACGACCGTAAACTCAAGTGTTGTGGCCGTGAACTCTTTTTGAGGAGGTTAAGTCTTCATTTGTTGGACGGTGTCTCTAGCAGGTACATTCTAACACTCATTCCTTAAGTGTGCTAGGCTTAAAACTCCTTAGAATGACCTTTAACAAGGCTAGAACTCATTACCAATGAGTCTGACACTCAGTTGAGTTGAATGACTGAGCTTATAAAGCAAAAAAAAATTCAGGTTGTCACACTAAGCCTCATGACCACTAAAGATTAGGCTTCAACCCCAAATAAAGAAGCAAATCTAAAATCGAGTGTTACAACAGTATCCATATATAAATCAGTGATAGATTTTTTAAAGTCATTGTCATCATAAAAACTAAAAAAAAATAAAATTAATTGATATATATATATATATATATATATATATATATATTAAAGATACGAAAGTTAGGAATAGTAAACTTTTTAAGTATTTGGCAAGATTGGTCCCTAAGGTTATATATGTTTGCTCCTCTTTTTGTCAATTTTGTTTGTCACTTTTGGTCCTCCAACTTATGTTGGTTTTAAAAAACTACTTACAACATTGACCCTTCACTTTTATGCTTTTGTTCACAAACAACCCTTTCACTTTCGTTTGAATTTTTCATAACCCTCGCCTTTTATTACATATTATTAGTATTTAGGCTTTTGTTAGAAATGGTCCCTCATTATTATTATTATTATTATTGTTAGACAAAATTACACAATTGGTCCCTATGGTTTACCAGATTTAACACATTGAGGACAACGATGCAAACCGAAATCACTCTTTTACTCATGATCCGATTTTTTTTATTAATTTATATTTCTCTTTTTGGTTTTAAATTAATGTTTTATTTATTAGAAAATACTCACCCAATACCATAAAACCACCTACCAGCTGCCATCACCACCACCACCATCGCCGCCAAAATTACATAAATGGTTCATATGGTTTACCCGTCGTCACAAATTCAGTCTCTACTACCTTAAAAGACCAAATTGCCCTCACATTAACGGACAAAAAACAACGGTCTATATTTTCCGGATTGGTTTTCCGGCCACTGCCATACGTAGCAATAAAGTTCAATTTGTGATACCATTTCTTTATTTTCCTCATTTATTGCAAGAAATAATGATTTAGATTTCTTTACTTATGTAATTAGATGACATTGTTTATCTTCCTTTACTAGATTATCTCAATGCAATTCAACATGCTACTTTACTTTACAAAGCAATACCTTCCGACCCCGGCAACGCTGGGGAATCTTTTCTAGTTAATATTAAAGGAAAGGAGCCTTATGAACAGTACCTGAGTCGGGTACTGTTCATCGAATTCAGGGTTACTTTAATTTGATCCACTGCCTCTCTTATCTCCCCGCTTCCAATTTCTGGAACGTTTCACTTCAACACTCGCTTCTACATTCATCGACAAACCCTCGATTTTCCATCAAAGACATAGTCAAAATTGAATCTCTCATTTTCTTCAACTCTTTTTCTTGATCACTCTAGACTCACACCACCACTACCACAACGACAATCGTCACCGTTGTGGAATCCACTCGAAGAACCGTAGGGCTATTGTTAGTATACTCTTTAGTATCTACTGTTTTAGGTATAGAGCAAAGGGATTACATCAATGATACACATGACGCCTAAAGCTGATTGTTCTTTGCACTTTCAAGATCTTTTGGTGTTGGAAAGAATTGTGTTTCTTAAGTTAGGTTATGAAGAAAGTTCATCTTTTGACTTTTGACTTTCAAATTTTTTATATTGTTGCCAGTTAATTTTCCATTGACTCAACATCAAGCTTGTCTCCCTTATTGTTGTTCTTTTTTGACTTGATGAACCCTGCCTTTTCCCTTTTTTCTATTATATACTATCATGATAAATTTTGTTTAAAATATATTTGAAAAAGTTCTTGAATACTTAGGGAAATGGAAAGAAAAAGTATATACATAGGCAAATTTGTAAAAAAATGTATGACTAAGTGAGGTATCCATACCCTTCTCCTAACTTTTTACAAATTTCCTTCATTTGATGGAATGATGGCAATATGACATGAAATGTTAACAAAATTTTGCATTACTTTAATTCATTTTTATCATGAAAAAATTTGTGTTTTTTTGTTAAGCAGATGGGACTTCTTCTTCAGGATGCAACTACATTGCCGAATTTGATTGGAAATTATCAAAGGTGGCGCTCAATTTGCAAACACTTTCTATTATTATAATCTGAAAATTTTATAAAACTTGATTTTTTTTACATGTTTCCTTTTCCGAGCTTAACAGGAAGAGCTCAACTGAACCAGAGACAAAAGATGGTAGTGACATAGAGGATGATGATGAAGAAGAAGACAATGATGTAGAGGAGCCAGAAGATGATGTTGAAGATGGAGATTTCTCAAGTGAAGAAGAAGTTGGAGATGATGATGATGATGATGATGATGATGATGAAGTTGGTGTTAAGGAGGACCCTATTGCAAAAGACCTTCAATTACAATACATAGTCTTCAGCAAAAAAAGGGTAGATACGGTACTCACTATGTTTCTCCCTATAGACTTAGTATAACCTTTTCTTTACTGTATAAAGTTGGTTGCTTTGCTTAAATGTATTTTTTTTATTTCATATGATGGCTTCAAGGTTTTGATCAGCTTTTGAGAGAAAGTATTGATTATATATTTGCTTGAATAGCCTTGGGTCTAAGGGAAAATGGATTAATGCATATGCTAAGCGAATGTTTGAAGTAAGTGATAATAACCCATTATAACTAGAAGGAACTCAGTTGCGCCGTTGGCGCTGATTTGGATATTGCTAGAAAAAAATAGGAACATACTTCATTTATTGTTTTATTATAGCATCCTATTTTTTTTGTGTTTGATATGTGCATAATTAGTTAATTATTTAGCATACATTTTTATTCATTTTTAACTAATTATGTGTATAATGTGGACAAAAGGTACTTAATAATGTTTAAATTTTGTTTTCAGTCCAAAAGACATGCTTGAGAGTGAAAGGGAACAAGGGGAAGCAATTAGAGACCAAAGAATGAAGAATGAGGGACAAAAGCCTTCCTACTCGGCGAGTCCATTAGAATATTCCAGAAGATAAGTCAAGACTCCTAGTATGGGACGGATAACTAGCATCTACTCGGCAAGTTGGGTCTGCTACTCGCCGAGTACACCCTGTTTTGTGATAATTATAAATACCAAACTATTAGATTAAATTCCGTTCCCTGAGTTCAACACCCTACTTATCCAACTATACCACTAAAAGACATGTTCACTGCCTTTGTGTGCTTAATTTATTAACTAAAAGTAGGATTAAAACTAGCTTGTTTCACACACATCAAGTTTTTGGTGCCGTTGCCGGGGAACGGTTCTAAATAATTTATCTAATTTCTAATTTTTTCGATCCTTTGTGTGAGTTTACTGGCACAAAGTTAATTCATTGCAGATTAATAATTAGTAGTTAGGTTTTAGCATCTAAATTAGTTTTATTTCAAGTTTTGAATTCTTTCAAAAATACACTGCTACTCGCCGAGTGCATTCACACCTACTCGGCGAGTAAAGCAGATTGTAGCTTTTAATTTTCGTTTTTTTTAGTACACTTTTTTGTTCTTTTTACGTTTTTATCTTGTTTATTTCAGGACTTTCATGACCAGAGGATCAAACACCCCGCTGGTACCCCCGTTTGAAGATCCCAAATCCGCATTGAAAAGGAACAAAGGAAAGGACGTGGAGAGCTCGAGTACACCAAAGAAGTCACATTTGTCTAATTTGAAGACTGTTTTGGGAAGAAAAAGAGCAGCAAATCAGGAGCATCCAGCGCATCTTTAGCAAGCGAAGACCTGATCAAGGAAGACACCGAGTACGACACCGAGGAAGAGGAAGAACCCACATACGGGCACGACTCCGATTCCGGCAACGAGTTAACTCTTACCATGGCTAACATTGATGAAATCCCCATGGGGGAATGGAAGAAGAGGATGCGCGACGACACTGGCCCGGGACTTGTGCAACCCGCAATTCCCGCGACTGCTACTTTTGAGCTCAAGGTTCATATCCTAGCTTTACTTAAAGAAATACATTTCTATGGAAAAGACCACGAAGATGCCTATAAGCATTTGGATGAAGTCAATGATGTAGCTGATTACTTCAATGTTCAAAATATGCCTCGCGAGACTCAGCTGCTTCGCATGCTTTCGGTGACATTCAAAGGTGCTGCAAAAGACTGGCTCAAGTCACTTCCCCCCGGATCAGTCACCACATGGGCCAAGATGAAAGAAGAATTCATTGATCACTTTTTCCCGCCTTCCAAGATAGCCAAACTAAAGAAAGCAATAGCTAACTTTGAACAACAAGCTGGAGAGTCACTATATGAAGCTTGGGAGAGGTACAAGAGCTTACTAAGAAACTGCCCACACCATAACCTAAATAGCCAGCAAGAAGTCTCCATTTTCTATGATGGAGTCAATGTCACAACCAGGCAGTTACTTGACTCGCAAGGCCCGCTCACAAAGAAGCCACCCCCGGTGATCAAGGAATTAATTGAAGAATTCTCTAAGCACTCTAGAGAATACCACAACCCAAGAAATGATGTTACTAGGGGAGCTGCATATGCAGCTACTAAAGACTTGTCCACAGTCATGGCTATGCTAAAAACCATAGATAGGAGGATGGATAAAATGGATCAAACGATCCATGCTATTCGGGTGGGTTGTGAAAATTGCAATGGGCCTCATCTTACTAGAGATTGCGACTTGGATGAAAATGGCAACAAGAAGGTGCAAGTTTGTTACTCAAGTGGAGACCGATATGATGAAGATTGGCGAAAACCAAAGAAATAGTGGCTCCCATATGAAGAGTACAAGAAGGCTAAGGAGGAGAAGTTCAGGCAGAAAGGAAGAGGGTTTTACCAAAAGGAGGAGCCGGCACAAGAAAGAAAACCAAGTTTGGAAGAAATGCTTACCAAATTTGTAGCTGCTTCAGAAAAGAGACATAGTGATCATGATGCTGCAATTCAAGAAACAAGGACCATGCTTAGAAACCAGCAAGCATCCATCCACAACATAGAAACGCAGCTAGCGCAACTTGCTCAACAAATCAACCAAAGATCACCAGGCAAACTTCCTAGTAAAACCGAAAATAACCCACGAGGCGCGCACATAAATATAGTTACAACAAGAAGTGGGAAAATAATCACTCCTCTGGCCCCTATTCAGAATGAAGCACCCAAAGACTCACAGAAGGAGGAAGCAGAAAATCAAAATCTTCAATCTGACAGCTCTACTCGCCGAGTACCAAATATGGACTCGGCGAGTACACTGCCAAATCCAAAGGAACATGTTCCTGAAAAAGCTGTATCAGCCTCCAATGCCATACCCAGCCCGAGCTAAGAAGGAGAAGCCGGAAGAGGAGTACCAGAAGTTTCTAGATCATATCAAGGCTCTTCAAATCAACATACCCTTCATTGAAGTTGTCGCCCAAATGCCCAAATATGCTAAGTTCTTTAAGGAACTTCTCACTAATCGAAGAAAGATGGAAGAAGTGAAGAAGGTGGTCCTCAATGAAAACTGCTCAGCTGCTATGCTAAATAAGCTACCAAAGAAGAAGGGTGACCCGGGGAGCTTAACTCTACCTTGCCAATTTGGCAACTTGGCTACCATTCATGCCTTAGCCGATTCGGGAGCAAGTGTGAACCTAATGCCATATTCATTCTTTAAGAAGCTGGATCTCCCGGAACCAAGGCCAATTCGCATGGCAATTCACTTAGCAAACAAGACAGTCACGTTCCCAAGAGGCATCTGCGAAGACTTACTAGTCAAGGTGGACAAATTCGTCTTTCCCACGGATTTTATAATTCTAGATATGGAGGCAGATCCTCAAGTCCCAATCATCCTCGGAAGACCCTTCCTCAACACTGCGAGTGTTATAGTAGACATGAGGGATTCAAAGCTTACTTTGCGGGTAGGTGATGATTCTGTAACTTTTGGGGTTGATCAAGCCATGAAGTATGCAAGGAACAGTGACGACACGGCGTTCTCAATTGACATGCTAGACGAACTATTGGAGGAGTGCGTAAGTGAAGATTCCAGCAAGTCCACAATTTTTTATGAAGAATTTGATGCAGAAAGAGACTTAATGGAGATGGAAAGGCTGCTGGAAGAAGCTGAATTTGAAGAAATAGTCAAGCAAACTGATAGCTCTACTCGCCGAGTAGGTCCGATCTACTCGCCGAGTTCATCCTCAGAAAAATCAGAAGTCGTGAATGCAGCTACCAACTCGCTGAGTACCTTACCTGCACTCGGCGAGTTACAACAGTCAGAACCAAAAATCTGAGCTCAAAAAGTTACCAGAACATTTGGAGTATGCTTTCCTTGAAGATGGAAACCAAAAGCCAGTAATCATAGCTTCTGACCTGTCCAAATCTGAAAAGGAAGAGCTCGTGCAAGTGTTGAAGAAGCGGAAGCGGGCCATAGCATGGAGCATCACCGACATCAAGGGAATAAGCTCATCTTATTGCTCTCACAAGATTAATCTGGAAGAAGGAGCAAAGCCGGTTGTACAGCACCAAAGAAGATTAAACCCAAATATGCAAGAAGCTGTCAAGAAGGAAGTGGTTAAACTCTTAGATGCGGGAATTATCTATTCCATTTCCGATAGTCCGTGGGTGAGTCCGGTCCAAGTGGTGCCCAAGAAAGGAGGGATGACGGTCATAACCAACTAAAAGAACGAGCTAATTCCAACACGAAAGGTAACCGGTTGGAGAGTGTGCATCGATTATCGAAAGCTAAACGATGCCACTAAAGACCATTTTCCCTTACCTTTTATTGATCAAATGTTAGAAAAATTATCGGGCCATAGTTACTATTGCTCTCTAGACGGATTCTCGGGTTATTTCCAAATACCCATAGACCCAATGGACCAAGAAAAGACCACATTTACTTGCCCCAGTGGGACTTTTGCTTATAGGCGCATGCCCTTTGGGCTATGCAATGCACTCGCGACTTTTCAAAGGTGTATGACAGCCATATTCCATGATATGGTGGAAAAATTCATGGAAGTTTTTATAGACCACTTTTCTGTTTTTGGATCTTCTTTCCATGATTGTCTCACAAATCTTGACTTAATACTTGCTAGGTGTGAAAAAACCGACTTGGTCCTCAACTGGGAGAAATGTCACTTTATGGTTAAGGAGGGTATAGTGTTAGGCCACAAGGTTTCCAAAATGGGAATTGAAGTGGATCGGGCAAAGATTGACACCATTGCCAAATTACCCCCACCAACTAATGTGAAGGGCATTAGAAGTTTTCTAGGACACGCAGGTTTTTACCAGCGTTTCATAAAAGATTTTTCCAAAATAACTAGACCTCTAACACAATTACTATTAAAAGATGCACCATTTAATTTTACTAAAGAGTGTTTAGAGGCATTTGAATTTTTAAAGGAAAAATTAACTAATGCCTCGATCATTATTGCACCAAATTGGAGTTTACCCTTTGAAATTATGTGTGATGCTAGTGACTTTGCATTAGGAGTTGTCCTTGGACAAAGGGTTGATAAGCACTTTCGACCCATATATTATGCTAGCAAGACTCTAAATCCAGCCCAAGAAAATTACACTACCACGGAAAAAGAATTATTAGCTGTGGTGTATGCTTTTGATAAGTTCAGTCCTTATTTAGTTTTATCTAAAACAGCCGTTTTTACTGACCACTCTGCTATCAAGTATTTATTTGCCAAACAGGATACAAAGCCAAGACTGATACGATGGGTGCTACTTCTTCAAGAGTTTGACATAGAGATACGAGACAAAAAGGGAATGGAGAATGTAGCAGCTGACCACTTGTCAAGGCTTGAAAACCCGCGATTGCACGAAGATAGAGTTGGCGATGATTTTCCGGACGAGTATATTATGGTGACCGTGGGAGAAGAACCATGGTTTGCAAATATAGCTAACTACATAGCTAGCAATTACATCCCAAAAGATCTCACAAGTCAACAAAAGAAGAAATTCTTTTCCGAGATAAAATATTACTTTTGGGATGAACCATATCTTTTTCGAAGCTGCGCGGATGGGATCATACGAAGATGCGTGTTCGGGAATGAAAGCCGGAAAATATTAGAGCATTGTCATAGCGGGCCCACGGGTGGACATTATGGAGCACATTACACTGCAAAGAAGATCTTTGACATTGGGTTCTATTGGTCCACGATTTTTAAAGATGCAGCCCAATTTTTCAAAGAGTGTGATGCTTGTCAAAGAGTGGGAAACATTTCATCTCGAAATGAAATGCCACAACATAGTATCCAAGTGTGCGAGGTATTTGATGTGTGGGGAATCGACTTCATGGGACCATTTCCCATGTCTAAAGGCAACAAACACATATTGGTGGCGGTAGATTATGTATCCAAATGGGCGGAGGCACAAGCGTTACCAACTAATGACGGTCGGGTAGTGGTGCGGTTTTTAAAAAAGTTATTTTCACGATTTGGAGTCCCGAAAGCTCTTATAAGTGACCGAGGCATGCATTTTGCCAATGATCAACTAGAGAAGGTGCTAAGGAAATATGGGGTAACCCATAAATTTTCTACATCCTACCATCCACAAACTTGTGGACAAACCGAAGTGACAAATCGAGCTTTAAAGCGAATCTTGGAGAAATCGGTGGGGAGCAATCGCAAAGAATGGTCGGATAAGCTAGACGATGCACTTTGGGCCTTCCGTACAGCTTTCAAAACGCCTATTGGTACTACACCATATAGGTTAGTTTATGGAAAGCAATGCCATTTGCCGGTGGAGATAGAGCATAAAGCATTTTGGGCTTTAAAGATGTGCAACTTCAACATGGAGGAACTCAAGAGCAACCGGTTAATGCAAATGAATGCTCTTGAGGAGCTTAGAAATGATGCATACTCTAGTTCGTTGATCTATAAAGAGAAGACCAAGATGTGGCATGACAAGAGGATAAAAGAAAATCAACAGGATGGTCCTTTTCTGGTGAAGACGGTGTTTCCACATGGTGCTATAGAGCTATTGTCAAGAGATGGAACACCTTTCAAAGTCAATGGACATAGGGTCAAAAAGTATGAAGAAGGAGTCCCCAGGAATGAAGGTATGGAAGAATTGCTGTTGCTGGAAGGGATTGCAACCACGTAGAAGGGGAGGAGTCCAGCTAATGACTCCTTAAAAAGAAGCGCTTCTTGGGAGGCAACCCGTGTCTCAAGTTTGCATTTTCTTTCCTTTACTTTATTTTATTTTTTCATTCGTCTTCTTCTAAGAATATAATTGTTTGAGGGCAAGCAATGCCTAGAGTGTGGGGTGGATGGTTAAAAATGAGAAAATTCATTAATTTTTCAAAAACATTCAAATTTTTTTCAAACTGTAAGGATTACTCGCCGAGTAGGCACGTATACTCGGCGAGTACCCGCCCAAATAACCCAATAAACGCGTAACACCAGTTCTACTCGGCGAGTAGATCTTTTCTACTCGGCGAGTAGCCAACTTACACAGATAGTATAAAAACTGTAAAATAAGGGTTTTCACCCATTTACCCTAAATACTCGTCGTGCACAGCATCCTTCAAGCACCCTCTGCGATTTCTTCAATTTTCCACTTAATCTTCGTCTTTCAAAGGAAAAGGTAAGATCTTTATACTTAAAACTCATCAAATGTTCAAGCTTTATCATCGATTTGCCCCTATTTTGCTTAAATTCGGATTTGGGGGTTTCCTCAAATTCTAGGGTTCTAATTTTGCCATGAATTAGGTAATGTTAGGAGAAATTTCTTTTGGATCTATGTTTATTTGACTTAATACAACAAACCCCTATGAAAAATTAGGAGTTTTGGGCACCCTATATATGATCGACGGATTTTGGTCCCGCTGTTCATCCTACTCGCCGAGTAGGACATGAACTCGGCGAGTAGGATATTATACAGCCGTGTTTATTTCGATTTTAATTACTGGGTGTTGTTTGTTTGTGTTTTCTTAATGTTCTTATGCAGATACCATGTCCAGAAGGGGGCAGTCTTCCAGAGGTGGAAGCCAAGGTGATATCCCGTGGCTCTCATTTCGACAAATCACGTCCAAATCATCCCAAGCTCGAGCCAAAAACAAATTAGAGGCGCTGAAACAGAAGGAGATCCATTTGCCCAACGTTGTTGACTGGGATTGGTTGGGAAAAGTGGGCTTGGAGGAGGAGCTCACACCATATTTGGTGAAGGAGTGCAACTTAGGGGATACCACCATCATATGTGATGGTTGGTTACAGTTATTCAAGATACAAGAACCTGTTTATGCTGAACTGTGTTGGGAATTTTTTGCTACCATCTCATTCCGAGGTGGTAGTGAGTATTACAACCCCAACATAATTTATTTTTCTCTTGGTGGTGAGCTGCGACAATGCAGCATGGCTGAATTTTCCTGGAGGCTGGGGATTTATGATCAAAGCACTATGCTGACTGAGGACTTTGAAGCCTTTCTGGAGAACTGCCATAAGGATCTTCCCGAGGCAATGGTGGACTCCACCTGGTGGAATACTATTGCCAACCGGGTGTATATTCCTTCCACCGCTCAGGAGGGTCATATTCGCTCGCCGATCCATCGTCTTATTCACCGCTTCGTGGCCAGCACCATCAACATGCGAAAGGATTAGGACAAGGTCCCAACCCTTGATATCTTCTATCTTTGGAGTATTATTACTCCCGATGCTTTCTGCAATCTCCCCTATTGCATCGCCAAGTATCTTGCTGAAGGGGCGGTTAAGGAAAAGGTGAACTCCAAGATTAATGGAGGCATGTTTGTTACAAGGCTTGTCAGGTCGTTTGGGGTCTTAGATTTGCAAGAAGCAGGGGCGCTCACGGTCATTTATCCTCCCCCGTTCAACACTGCATTATACAGGAGGGCACGGATCGTGGAGAAGTTTGGTGATTCCTTTTCCATTCCACATGCGGACGAGCCGGCAATCCCCGAGGAGCCGGGAAGACGGGTAAGGCAACGTAGCGAGCGGATACGAGAAGACCCACCGGTTATTCCGGTGGAGGAGGACAACGATGGGTGGAATCAAGTGGAGTACCGGCGCTATTTGGACAATATTGGACGAGGGGTTAATTATAATAATCAATCTTTTGAATACCTCTTCCAACAGATGAACATTGCACCAAGACCCGGACCCGGCTATCTATACATTATGAGTTGGGACGAAAGAATGAGGAGAAGAAATGAAGAAGGAGGATGTGGCGCGGGAGGAGCCGATATGGAAGAAGAAGATTAAGGACTTTATTTTTATGTTTTGTGTTTTTATGGTGTTTTGTTTTGAACAATTGTTAAAACTTGGATGATTTTTGTTTTTAGGATTTTTATTACTTTCACTTTTAGTTGCTTATGTTTCAGGGATGGAAGGTTAGAAAGCATAATAAAGTGTTGAGGGTCAAGTAAGGAATGAGAGATGTTCAAGAAAAAGTACGAAGTCTTGTCCTTAGGATTGAGTCCGTTAGAGTCGAGAATAATGGAGAGTGTTGTTGCTGAAGGATTTAGAGTAAGGTTCAGTGAAATTTCCAATTTCAAAACCTGAGTCCAAAGGAACATGAGTTGGATCAGTTTTGGCAATACATTGCCTACTCGCCGAGTGCACAAATTCTACTCGGCGAGTACATGGGATATTACACGTTATAGTTCCAAGTTAAGAGCTACTCGCCGAGTACACGGCACTACTCGCCGAGTAGACTTGCAATTTTCGAGTTCCAGAGCTGTTTTGAGCACTTTCACTGCAGCATTTATCTACTTTTCGTGAAGAGTTGTTACTGGGGATTTTCTAAGAAGCTTGTTACGTGATATTTTCGAGCTGTCAACCACACGAGACGCATGACACCCAAGACATGGATGAGCTGTTTCCATGGCTAAAGTCAATTGAAGATGGAGCTGAAGAAAAGAGTATCAACATATCGACTGCTACCCCAGGGGAGTTTGTTCCAATTCTCTCTATATTTGCATTTTTATTTTTGCATAATATGCAATGAGGGCATTGCATAAAATAAGTGTAGGGTAGGGGGTTGGTCACATATTAGAAAATTTAGAGCCTTAATTTAGGCTAATTTTAAAAAATTGTTGCATACCAAAAATATTACTTAGGAATTAATTGAGAAAATTTTGGTAAAAGCAAATTATGATTCCATGTTAGAATTGTGTTGATAATTGCATAAAAACCCAAATGTTTAGTTGAGCCTATATACGTTCTAGTGCATTTGTGGCTTCCTTATTCCAGTGAAATCATGGGACAAAAACACGACCTCGCTCAGCCTGAGGGATGCAATATGTTTAGCATCGTGTACCAGAAATGTATCTAGGAAAATTGTTATCTTTAGCCAATAAAGGTTGAAGTTGAACGCCCCTGCTTAAGCATGTAGGGATTTGAGTGAAAAAAAGTGAGGTACATGTAAAAAAAAAAAAAAAAAAAAAAAAAAGAGAGAGAGAGAGAAATTACAAGAAAAGTTTGAAGAATTTTTGGAGCATCAAAGTCAAATATGAAATTAGAAGATCAAAAATTCCAAAGAAATTCAAAAAGTTGAAGATACCAAAAATCAAACAACAAAGTGGTGAATTCAAAGAGATCAAAGATCAAATGCCAAGAAGTGAAGAATTCCAAAGAGCTCCAATGTGGTATCATAAATTGTAATTATCTAGATTATGTATGCTTGGGTTGCTCAAACAAAAATACCTTGAGGTTAAGAGGTTTTCTGGGGATGGATTCGGAGAGATGCATAAAATGAGCATAGTTCGGGGTGAGTGGGCGAATGTTTATGAGGATTGTGAGTATTTGGAGTATGGGGGTATTTAGGACAATTTTAGACACAAATGCATGCGTTGCGATCTTGGCAATAATGGTTGGGTTAGATTGGAGTTGTCATATGTGGTTCTAATATGTTTAAAATTCAGTTTTGCTTGGGGGCAAGCAAAAGTCAAGTGTGGGGTATTTTGATATGTGCATAATTAGTTAATTATGTGCATAACTAGTTAATTACTTAGCATACATTTTTATTTATTTTTAACTAATTATGTGTATAATGTGGACAAAAGGTACTTAATAATGTTTAAATTTTGTTTTCAGTCCAAAAGACACGCTTGAGAGTGAAAGGGAACAAGAGGAAGCAATTAGAGACCAAAGAATGAAGAATGAGGGACAAAAGCCTTCCTACTCGGCGAGTCCATTAGAATATTCCAGAAGATAAGTCAAGACTCCTAGTATGGGACGGATAACTAGCATCTACTCGGCAAGTTGGATCTGCTACTCGCCGAGTACACCCTGTTTTGTGATAATTATAAATACCAAACTATTATCCGATTGGAGAGGACTTTTGGCGATTTTGAGAGCTGAATCTGCGATTGAAGAACCCTTGGAGGAGCTAAGGAACCCTAATCTTCAATCCTTTGAAGAATCAAGGCAATTAGGTTAATCATTCCACTTAGCTTTAGGAATTAAGTACGTTTAGCTTAGTTAAATCTGCTTTTGAGTTTGCTTTTATCATGACTATGAACTAAATTCGTTTTGTTTCTGTTGGGGAAGACTAATTTACTCTTATGGTTTAGAATATACTTTATGATTGATTGTTATTTGGTGATTTTATTAAATTAAGTTTGTTAAAGAACCTTTTGCATTAATGACAACTATTTTCTGTTAATTGGAAGGTAATTAAGTTGCATGAACATCTCTTAATTATTAACCTCATATGTTATGTGAACACTTGATCATATACTTAAGAGTAATGAATATGAAATTAAGATTAATTAGAGAATGGGTAAATTAATATGTGAGCTTGTTTGAGAAACCAACAAACAAGAGGTTAATTGAAACACCAATTTGATTAACCAACTACAAATCTTATTTAATCCAAATAATTAAACTAGGGAATTAATTAGTTTAAACAATTGGTCACTGCTTGAATTGATTAATTGTCTAAGGGTTAGGAGTAATGAACATGAACCTAACCATTATAGTTGGTAACCAATAATAATTAATTTATCATTTAAATAACCATAGGAGTGAATTAGTTGAACCTAAACAGAAACCCTTTAATAAATTTGGTGAATTTGTCATTTGCTTTAATTGTTTAGTTAGTTAATTGTTTTAAGTGCGATGTTTAAGTTTCTAGTCTTGTAAAACTAAAGAAAAAACCCTTTACTTTTATTACTTGTTTAGTTAAAATTAGTTATTAGATTAAATTCCGTTCCCTGAGTTCAACACCCTACTTATCCAACTATACCACTAAAAGACAGGTTCACTGCCTTTGTGTGCTTAATTTATTAACTAAAAGTAGGATTAAAACTAGCTCGCTTCACACACATCAGTGTTATTATAACATTGTAATTTAAAATTTCAACCCAATATATAATACAATGACTTAATAGAAAATAATTGAAAGTAACACCAATGTCATGTTTGAGCATTTGAGATGAAAAGAATGGCAACGTACTTCCATTCATTTGTTTGTTATAGCATTACCATCTATATGGCCTTTATATCTTTCTGTTAAAATGAATATTCTATAGATAAAGTACCCTTTTTTGGACAAAATGGACCCTGCTGTCGTTTACAGTCCGAGATAGCACACACTATGCATTGTGCATGCGTGTTTCCGTCTCATCAAGGACATAGACACTACAAACACCAAAAAAAATATTACTTAAAATACCATAAACCTAAAAGTTAGAATTATTTTATAAAATACTTCTACTTCTTTTTTGGAAAAGAACAAAAAGTATTTAATCAAAGTTCTTGAATTTTTTTAAATATTGGTGTTTCGGGATTTTTATCCAAAGGTCAATTAAAAAATGAAAACTTAGAGGTTTAGTCACCTAATCAAATATTTAATCATTTTCTAAGTAAAAAATGGTGTATATTACTATATTTAATATTAAAATGAGAAATGACACTATTCATGAAACAGTCAAGCTGTTAAAATACATAATAACCTACTGTTCAGATGAGACGAAAGAAACAGACGAACGACATGGAACCTTGTAGTGAGTACAGAGTGCTTACTTTCTTCTTTGATAATGAAGTGTCTAACCATATTCAGAGACCGTAATGCAAACCCAGAACCCTGAAGGGCTTCTTTGTCAGTAACTGCGGAAAGTACACAATCAGTTTCAACTATAAGTCAGCCATACGTGTATGACAATAATTTCAATCAGTTTTACCTGTGGATAGCTATTTTTGTACAAGGGTTTTTTGATAAAGAGTAGCCAATCATCATATCAGTAAAAGCAACTTAGATGCTTGGACTTTCATTATCATACCTTAACACTTAACAGCAGGATAAGTGAAAGCAATTTTGAAGGAGTTTGGTGTATGGAATGTCGAGCAGCTTGGCGAAAATCATCCTACAAAAATAACCAAACCTTAGTTCTTTCAGTGGAATGGAATTCACATGTAAAGTTATTAGTGATTACATTCGGTTGGTTTGCACAAATTGATGGCATATTCATATATAAATTTTATATTATACATGAGCACATAAAAAGTAGTACTCAACAAAAATTGGTTATATTGCAAGATTGAAACTTTTCATTAAATTCTATGATGAAAAGAAGAAGATAACACCACCAGCTTTTCATTGGAATCATCATACAAAACACCACAAATGTGAAAACACAAATCCAAACATTGTTTGTCAACCTCATACAAATACAACCATAATCTTAGCCTTTTAAAAACAAAAACCTTGTTCTTCGTGGATTCAATTAAATTAAAAATAAAAATTAAACCAATTGTTTTAATTAAAATCATTTATCTAGATAACAGTAAAGTAGTAAAAAAGAAACAAAATCTAATTTTGAACATTTATGCTCACCTAGAAGGTAGAATATCTACCTTTTTATTATGACGCGGAAGCCCAACAATAAGTGACATTTATGCGGGTTTTTGCCATGGCCGACAGACCGATTGCAATGGAATACACCTTTATATGAAATCAGAAATGAAAATCGTATATTGAAAATTACCTCTATGGGTTTGCGTTTGAGTAAGCAGAGAGACCAAAAAAGCTGACAGGTAATATGTGTTTTTGTTGTTAGTAGAATAAATCAAGAATTTCGATTTTTATGACACATCACATTCATATATATTAAAAAAAAAAAGATTTGTGCTTGGAATTTAATGGCGTCTTTTTAATTGTTGAATGGTAGTTTTGTTGTTTTTAGCCCATGTTTTTTGAGTAGATATTTTTCTAGTTCTAAAGTAGAAAGTGAGATAAGGGGGTTAGGTTAGGTACAATACAAATACAAAGACTTTTTTTGTGCAAAGCATTCGATCTCGTGTTGTAGCTCAATTAGAATCTGGTTCTTGGATTCGTTTTGGTGAGTTTGTGTTCTTGAAATGGTGAAATGGTGAGAAGATGAGATTGTTTTGTGTTGGGCATGGTGGCATTCGAGCATTGATTTCCACATTTTGATTAATCTGCAAAGTTTAATCACTAATTATATGTAAATGAATCGAGTCTTTTTTGCATCAAGTAGACCAAAAGACATGTTCCATGAAAATTTTGAATTGGTATATGTTACAATTTACAATACTCCCTTTGTAAATTTTTAGAAGTCAAATAGTCTTTTTGCAATTTTTATGATTTTTAGTTTGAGTATTTCATTTGGGTATAACATTTTAAATAGTTTTTTGTACTTTCATAATTATTTTAATTTCGTTTGTTCTATATAATTATTTAAGTGCTTGGTTTGTTAGTAATTGATCTATATAATTATTTAAGTGCTTGGTTTGTTAGCAATTGATATAAACGACACATTTATTGTACTTCTTAATAAATATTATTTTAAGAATTACATTTCTTTATAATATTTTTACAGTTCTTAAAATTATTGTAAGTTTGGTTGTTCTTTATAAATCCTTAGTATTCTGTTTGTAACTTTCTTGGAATTAATTTAAAAGATGCATGTTTTGTAAATATTAAAAATTTTAATTTAAGTAATCCATTTTTTATGTTTTATGATTCATAATTTTAAATTTTAAGTATTCAATTTATTCTTATAATAAATGTAGTTTTTTTTAAAATATTTTGCATTTCATTTTGTTTTACTTTTTTACAATGTTAAATTTTAGTATTATATTTGCTTATAATTTTATTAAATATTTACAGTATTTCATTTGTTAATATTTTTCGTAAAGTATAATAAATTCACAATGTTTATTTAAGAAAAGAAAAAACTAAAATTTAATGATTTACCTTTGAATGAGTTCTTGCGGTTGTAACTCTTCATCTCTTATTTTCTCAATCCGTTTTGATATAGAATCAACCGTATGTAATACAACCCAAATACGCGAATGCAAATCTTTAGCCGTAGCTTGAGTTTTATCAATCACATGAGGTTTAATATCCTTTGCGAATTGATGTCTAAGTTGTTCACACTTTCGGTCATACTCCTTCTTAATAGATTCACTTGCCTACAAAATCCCAAATCAAAAGAATTTTCATCAACTTTAAAGTGATAAATGTAAGAAATAGCAACATATTTTCATTGATTTGTTTATTATAGCATCATAACTATCATTTCTTCATATTACAACATTGTACATTGAGAAATCTACCCAATTATAACAATGTCACCTTTTCATTAAGACATTTAACCATAAGTTTACACATCTGGAAAGATATTTCTTGGTTGAATAAGAAACATATTGGAGGGTAAAAAAGGAAAGCTAACCACCAATATGTATTATTGGTGACAAACATTCCAACATGAGACCATTTGTATCATTTGTAAATGGCATCACAAAAATTTACAAATAAATGAAAAAAAAAATTGTGCATAAGAGATGATAAAATCGTACCGCAGCCCCAATAATTCATTAATTTGTCTCAGGTCATTATCATCAGCACCTTTCCGAATAGGATCTCTTAAGCTGACCTGTAAATGAGTTTTAAAAAAAATGTATTAAAACTAATAAACTTTGAAAAATCAAAATTATAACAGAAGTATGATGCTATTTTTTGCATATAACCCTTCATTTATTTTCCTGAAAAATAAGATTAAAAAAAATGAAAGTCAATAATTTCATTTGTGAATCATCCATGGAACCAAAAACATTAAAGATACAATGAAAGGAAGCAAGGGCAATGATCAGTTCAAATTGTTATAAATGCTATTTCTTGAGGGCATATTAGTCTTCAAATAACCAGAGATGTTATGATAATAGAATGTAAACTTTGAAAGCTAAATTTGCAAATGGATGATATATTTTAGTTAGTAGAGTAAGATGGCTGAAATTGATAAGAATAGTTTACCAATTATTGGTTTCAAACCCAGATTTCAAATAGGCATTTTATCAAACACCTGGTGCGCTTCCACTGTTTCTTCAAATTTCTCTAATAACCATAAACACACATAGTTGTTCCTGCTTTCTCATCCCGTCAAACACCTAAAAAAAGGAAACAAAATCCATGTTTTTTGAAAGCTAGAAAAGAAAGGAAATGAATAATCGAAAACGAACCTTAAATTGATTCCCAGAGAAAGAACGGAAACTGCTAAGAGAAGCAGTGGACGAAACATGGAACCGTTAAGCAAACAGGAAATCGGTGACGCCATCGGCGCACCATCAAACCACTGGTCTCCGACTGCTGCTCCTTCAGCACTCGTCGATCACCAGCAACAGCTCCAACGTCAGTCACAATATAAAAATTCAGTGAGACCGGTACGTAGGAACATAAATCGGTGGTGGAAGAACCCAAGTTGATGAACGTAATACTTGCAAAGAGTAATTAAGGAAATCAAATCTACATGTATGTCGTTTTTTGAAATAAGCAGGAGACAAACCTATTCTTAGAAGAACAACCCCGAAGCCAAGTCTCTGTCCGCCGAGCACTTTGATGGACTGCCTTCGCCAACACCGGTGGCCTTCAACGCCGACGAAAAAGTTGGGACTGGTCACTGAGTGCTGCTCCTTTACCATTCGTCGATCACCAGCAACGGCTCCAACGTCAGTAACCCAGAGGGAGAGAGACGGTGTGGGAAAGAATTGATAAAAGGAAGCGGATAAAGGAAGGAAGAGTAAATAACAAAGGGAAAAGAGAAAGAAAACATAAACGAACCGTATTGGAGGACAACCGCGGCAACCGACTTCGACGAAGAGACGATAAGCATCAAGCAAACATTTAGTAAGCGTTGTGGTAAATATTTAAAAACTTCGGAAAATCTGTGGCAGAAACACGAATTCTAAAAGATTCTGTTCACCAACCTTTTAAGGATTAATAATAGTATATATAATAGGGAGCAAAACATTCTATTTTTTTTTTTTTTTGAATTGCATTCATATATATTATACTAGTATTTTAATTGGCATTTGTGTGGAACCACAAGGTTTATCTAATGACACAAGAATTATGTCTTAAAAGTTGGGATAAAACATAAGAAAATCAATGTTTCTAATTCCCAAGCAAGTCAAATGATTTGTTAAAAATTCATTTATTACTAAAAACATAAAATGGTTATAACAAGGGCCAAAATCATCAAATTGTTCACGTCAATTTTAAACTTTGATAACCATAATGTTTTTAATATTTTTGTATTTTGTTTTTTTCATTTAAACTATGACCTATTAAATTTAAATTTTACCGTCCAGAAATAGATAAAATTAGGGAAATCTCCATTTTAGTCCTATTATTTTACCCGCGTTTATGATAAAGTCCTAAACTATTAAATGTTAACGAAAAAGCCTGAAATACCGGATAAAACGGCGAGTTGACCCAATTTACCCGGTTACCACTCTTGCAACCGGTGACAAATCGACGTGGCATTATTTTGCTTACATGGAAGTTGACTCAAACATATATCTCTCTCTCTTTCTTTAGATACCGGTGACACAAACCCTAAATCGACCGAATTGCAAGTTTTGAATATGGCCTCCTCCTCCTCCGTCTCCAACAGTAGTGCATATAGGTCAGCCAGACAAGTTCGAAGAAGGTGCGATTGTGATGAACCAGTTGGCAGGTGGACTTCATGGAAGCCGAAGAACCCTGGAAGGAGATTCGTTGGTTGCCCCAATTACAAGGTGAGTATCTTCGAATCTTTGAGTGCGAGGTTTTTATCTTCATGGAAACGGAAGAACACTATATTAGTTAAATGTGAGGTTTTAATCTTCAAATCTTTGAAATTTCCGTTAAACACCATAGTAGTTACACTGCAAAATGTCGTCCAATGCAGGATAAGGAAAAGGATTGCAAATTCTTTGAATGGATAGATCCTCCATTACCAAACAACTGGTACAAACAGATGATCTATGATTTTCACAACCAAGGAATTCATGGAGTCAATGATGAAGGGTTTGAAGACTTTATGGGTGAAGATGTGGAAGGAGTAGTGCAACAGATTCCTCTGCAAGTGGAAGGTGTGATGGTTCTTAAGGGATGGAAGATTTGGTGTTTAGTTGGTTTGATTGCAATTATTTGGGTTATGGTTATGTAATTTTAGGATGTTTACTTATGTTTCTATGTAATGTTAGGATTCCCTGTTTGTTTTGGAATGTAATTGTATGAATTGTGGAAAAATTGATCTTCTAATGTAATGGTATATGAGTATGAAATGCATATTTGGTTTGATTGCAATTGTTTGGGTTTTGGTTGTAATTTTTGGATGTTTAATTATGTTTCTTATGGAATGTACATACCAAACAAATATAAGAAACTGCATTACAAACCATACAAAAGTACATACCAAATAACTATAGGAAACTGCATTACAAACCATACAAAAGTACATACCAAATAACTATAGGAAACTGTTAGTGTTTGACTTTCAAAATAACATTATAAAGCATACCAAACTACATACCAAAGTATGTCACAGTGTTTGACTTTCCAAAAAATTTACAAAAAGAGAAATTTTTACCCAAAGAGTTATATAAAGCCAACACAATGACTTAATTACAAAAAAAGGGCTACCATATCACAATCATTTGCCCTATTCTAAATTAAGTGGTGTGCTTTCAGTCATCCCAAATTTGCCCACCACCTGCTTCTTCAACTTTAACTCAGTTATCCTCTCTGATGGCTTCCTCCTTCTGATTTGTTGGGTCTTCCTCATCCTGCTTTCTTGGGTGTTGCTCCTCATGATTTCTTGGGTATCCTCATCATTGACCTCTTCTTCATTGATCTCTTCTTCATTCACTTGTACTGTTTGAGTCTCTTCTTGAACATTGGTTTCCTGAATACAAAAACAAATAATTTAAAAAATTGGCTTCTATTTGTAATGCCCTTAAAATTAAACACTAACCACATTTAAACACCCAAACTCCTTCAATTGAGATTCATTAATTCCAAGAACAGACATTATTTCAGCATCACTGTAGTTTGATGACCTCAAATTTAGAATGGAACTTACTATTATATCCATATCTGATATATCAATTCCATCCACAACATCAAACTCAGGTTTAACCTCAACCTCAGGTTTAACCTCAAACTCAGGTTTAACCTCAACCTCAGGTTTAACCTCAAACTCAGGTTCAACCTTAGCATTAGGTTCACCTCTACCACCTCCTCTTCCACCTCTATTGCCTTTACCACCTCCTCTTCCACCCCTTCCTCCCCTTCCACCTCTTCTCCAATGGGTAAGATTAGGATCTAACTTAGGCCTTCCCATTTTCTTCTTTGGTTCTGGTTCAGGGATCACCTTGGGATTTTTGCAAGAGACCTTATTGTGACCCTTTTGCTGGCAGTTTGTACATTGGACAGTTCTGCCCTTAGATGATACTTGTGAAAACTTGTCCTCATGTTCAGAAACATGCCTCTTTCTCTTGATGGCTGGCCTTCCTGGCATCCTTCTTTCAATAGGTGGAAGGGGCTTTGGATAAGGAGAATCCACCCACATATTGCTACCATTGACTGGTAGTATGTTGGAACCATATGTTAACATATATTTCTCTTTACTAAACCAACTACTAATGTAGCTCACAGGATCTTGTTGTGTATACATAATGGCAGCTTGGGCATGTACACAAGGTATCCCTGATACAACCCACAAATTACAAGTACAAGAATACTCTTGTAAATTAACACAATAAGAGTAAAAACCATTCCTCACTTCAAAAGCAGTTACACCACTAGGATGAACATACCAGGACCTGTAATTAAGAATACATCAGCATATGAAAGATAATATTAGTGAATTAAATTATAGGATAACTTACTTTAAACTTTCACCAAATGCTTCCATCTTCTTAATTGATGCTGGACATATTTCAGTATCCCATTTCTGTCCTTCTTCCTTTAGATTATAGAATCTTTCCATCATGTATAGTCGTATTTCCTCAAGCATAGTCAGTAGGGGCTTTTTTCTAGCATCCACGATAACTGCATTAAAACATTCAGCCATTCCATTTTCTACTGCCTCACATGCCAATCCTCCACCATAGAAGGCCCTGCACCATGAACCGGGATCCCTTGCCATTAGATGTTCATAAGCAGATGGACTAATATCACTAATCTTTTGCATGTTCATGTTGAACTCCCCTTCAACAGTTGATTTTGCAGCAGCCCAGAACATATTTTTAAACAACACACCAGTATACACCTTTCTGAAGTTGGCATATATATGTCTGGCACATTGTCTGTGTTGTGCAAGTGGTAGAACTTCCTTTGTAGCCTCAAGAAGACCCTATTCATAACAAACACAATTACATTAGATAACCTAAGTATGAAATATGTAGTAAACAAATACTAAAGTTTTGTGAAGTACCTTGTGTTGATCAGAAATTACTGCGATACCCCTTCCACCATCCAATTCTAAATCATCTCTTACCAATTCCAAGAACCATTTCCAGTTTACCTTGTTCTCTATTTCAACTACAGCCCAGGCAATGGGATACACTTGATTATTTGCATCTCTCCCTATAGCAGTTAACAATTCTCCCTTGCATTGACCTTTTAAAAAAGAACCATCTAGCCCAATAACCCTACGACAACCAACCTTCCATCCTTCTTTTATTGCCTTAAAACAGATATATATTCTTTGGAAAGTAGTTGTGTTATCCTGGTTTTGACTGATAGTAATTTTAATTGAACTACCTGGATTTGATCTCAACAACTCACCACCATAATCCCATACTTTAGCGTAGTGGTCACTCAATCTCCCTTCTATCAAAGACATGGCCCTACACTTTGCTCTATAGCACTTTGACCAGGACACATTGCAGTGGAATCTACTTTGGATAATTACCTGCATTTCCTTACACTTCAAATTGGGCTTCCTAATCAGTTCTTTCAGAAACTGGTTTCCTAACCATGTTGGACCCATAAGGTTGGTATTTCTATAATTCCTAACACACTTATGTTTGTCAAGAAGTTTCTTAATTTGAAACGACCTCTCAGTGTTCATCCACGAAGCCCTAACATTAAATGGACATTGAAATTTTTGTGGATCACTAGCACATACAACAACTAGCCTAACACTGTCACATTTCTTGAACTTTATCTTATAACCAGTATGAATAGCATGGTTAGTTAAACATAACTTTAGTTGATGGGGTGATTCATACCTCTCTCCCAGAAATGGTCTCATCTTGTTCCATTTAACCGTTGGATCGTGGGTGTTGTACTCGAACTCATGCTTAGAATCTTGGTCGCTTTCACTTGATACTTCTTCATCAGACCCACTTCCTTCTCGCATTAAGTCAAATTGATCTTCATTCTCCACAACATCATCTTCATTTAAGTCAACATCGTCATCCATATGTTCAATTTCAGGGATTGCAAAGTCATCACCTTCTTCACCAGCTATGTCGGGACACAAGTTGTTCAAGAACGCATCATTGCATCTCTTGGTTTGCTTCTTCAAATCCTTGTCTACTTCAACATCAATAGTATCAAAATCCCAAACGTCTTCCATTTGCAAAGCTTGGAAGACTCGAACTCGTGGCCACAGTTGTCGTCTTCTTCACACGTAAAAAACCCTAATTTAATGTCGTCTACAGAGAAGATATTTCCATAAGTGTGTGTGATTTACCGTTGAAGGAATGGGTGTGTGATTTGGTCGACTCACCTTCCACCTAATCTCATTTAATGCCACATCGATTTGTCACCAGTTGCAAGAGTGGTAACCGGGTAAATTTGGTCAACTCGCCGTTTTATCTGGTATTTCAGGCTTTTTCGTTAACATTTAATAGTTTAGGACTTTATCATAAACGCGGGTAAAATAATAGGACTAAAATGGAGATTTCCCATAAAATTATGAAAATAGCCTCTACTTTTCATTTTCCAAACAATATAGAAAATTCGTAATTTTCTTTGTTCCAACTTTTTCTCTTAATTTGCAACTGACTAATTAGGTTGTATGCAAGAAATATAAAAATATGCTTAGCATTTTATTTATTTTGTTTATACAAATTTAAAATTTTCAACATGGTAATTGTTTTGTGAAAGACTACTGATATATTTTCATGTTGCATGGAGCAAAGGCTATTGCTGAGTCGGTAAAGAAGAAGTCAACCTTGGGAACTTAATTTCATATGCGAAAACAACTCAGGATCTTGGAAAGTTCATACGGATGTTACCTGTAGCTGTAAATAGGTGGTTTTTTCCATGTACAATGCCCTAATAAAATATAATCAGATAATACAATGTTGTAATAAGAAGAAATTAGAATACAATGCTACCATAAATTTACCCTGGAAAGTACATTGTTAATCTTTGCATTTAGCCCCAAATGAAAGCGCATTGTGGAACAGCCTCTATTAAACTTGGATGCACCTTGGAACATTGCTGATGTTTTTATAGTTAATTAATTAAAGCACAATGCTATAATTAGGAAACTTTTTCAAAGTAATAGTAAATATGCAGCGAGAAAAAGAAAAAAAAAAAAAAAAGTAAATATCTATTTCTTGCATTTAGCCTACTACATGACGTCATAACATCTACAAACACCAAGCAACCAAACTTATGAAACATCACTAATGGACACAAAATCACTACAAATATGTTTTAATAAATTGCAAAGATTAACAACATACTTTATTCCCTTTACCAATAAAGACATCATAAAACAGTATTTTAACTCATAATTGCAATGAACTTACCAATAAAAGCATTACACTTTGTTTCACATATTTAAAAAATCAATAAGACATGTAAGTACGTTGTTATGAGTAAATAATTGCAACTACATAGCTATAGGGATACAAAAATATGAGTACAATGCTATTATAGGTAAAAAAAAAATACATTGCCAATATTACTAAAAACAGTAAAGTACGAATCACTACAATATACCTAGAGCATCCAAGTAAAACTCTGTAAAGATTTTTTAGAAATTAATCTCCAAAAACAGAATCAAGAAGTTTAGAAGAATCGTCTTCAAGCGATTCGTCAAAAAATCCGTTTATGGCATCATTTTCTTTTTTAAGTTTTCGTTCTTCAGTGACAGACTCGGCTGTTTCTGTGGAGAAGTTACGGCCCACTTTACGCGCGGGTCGTTCTGCCACAACAAATTTGTTTCCATCGCGTGTTCGCTCAGGAAATCCCGCCCAAACTGAAGCAAAACAAAATAGAATCAAACATGATATTGTTATTGTCTGAAATAGCATTGTACTATCATTTAGTTGTTTATAATAGCAACCTACTTCCATTTTTCATTTTTTGTAAACATGAAGTTCCATGCTTACCTTCTGATAGCATTTTTTTTTTTTAAAAAAAAAACAATGAGGTTTTTTGGAAAAAAAAAAGGTCAGTTCATTACCTATTTATGAGTTATGACATTAACCCTTTTTATTACTCAAATATTACCTGCAAAGTGATGTAGAACAATGGAAGCTGCAACAGTGACATTTAGAGAAGCAGTGCCACACCCATATTGTGGAATATACACGAAATAATCACAAAATTCACATTCTTTAGCAGATAATCCACTACCCTACAAAAAAATACAACAATATTAGAATGTTATGTACATTTTAGGTTTTCTTGGTTTCGGTTTTTTGGTTGCATAAAGCAATAAAAGTAGCAATTGAATGTAGAAAGTAGTTGTTAAAGTCTGCAATGTATAAAAGCAAAAACATCTTAGAAAACAACAGAACTAATCTGATTATTGTCATCTTTGTTTGAGGGAATTGTTTCTTGGGGGTTTGTGTGGCTTGGTATCCAACATCAAATACATGATAATCTGGCATGCATATTAAATGTTTGATAAAATGCCTCACCTAGAAGATAAACTAATATTATGCTTAGACAAGATGATAGATTCATGATAATCTGATCAAGTGTTCTTTTTTGCAACAAATACATGATAATCTGATCAAGTGTTCTTTTTTGTCTGATCTAATGTTCTATTTTTTGTATCCAACATCAAAGGAATTGTCTTTTGCAACAAAAACTCAATGATCTTGTATTCATTCAATGCAACACACGGCTACACAGGCGCTTCAGAAAATAAAGTAGGATGCTATAATAAACATATCAGTGAAATTATGTTGCTAATTCTTGCATTTAACCCTTATTTTAAGATGATTTCAAAGCTCAACGACTAGCGTTTTTTATCCATTGAAACAATCTCCGGTTTAAACATCACAGAATCATAGAAACGGAATTCTGATACCTCGTTGCCGAGAAGAAAAGCTGTGTTTTTCTTAAATGGGTGTCCATTTACAGCTGTCGCGTTGTCAGTAATTTCCACACCGCATATATCACAATCTTTCTCCTGTAAGAGTCGCCAAAGCGTTTCATAACTATATTCGGGAAAAAAATCTATAAATTGCTGCAGAAAATCATATACAGAGCAGAGCAGGGAGTAAAGATAGAGAAACCTTAAGGAAGAGACGGGCGTCGGACAGGGAGTAGAAGTGGCGGAAGCGAAGATGAGAGGTAGATCCGTGGCTGCCGAAGGCGTTGAAGTCGCGGCGGCCAATCAGAATGAGCTCGGAAACGCCGAATGCGGTGGCGCTACGAGCTAATGTACCAACATTGTGCCGCTTTGCTATGTTGTGTATCACCACGTAGCTCTCGAAACCAACATGATTTTGACTTGGATTTTGATTTTCGTTTTGATTTTGACTTGGACTTTGATTTTGCTCTCGATCCCCCATTGTAATAACGAGAGGGTTTGAATACTAAACCCTATTTTGTTCTTGATTTTCGATAACATTCCATTTTACATTTTAAGCCCTTTGTGATTCCACTCAATGGCATATCAGTACCTATTTTTTCTTGGGCAAAACTCAAATTTCCAAATAAAATTATGCAAATCACAAAGATAAGGGTGAGTTTGACCGTGAAATTTTTTTAATTTTTAAGAAAATGAAAATTTTGAAAACGTGTTTGGTTTATTTATTTTTCCAAAGTTTTCTAAAAAAATAAAAAAATTCGGTTTTCCAAATTATATGTAAATCAGAAAAGTGACTTTTAGTGTTTTTCAAGGTTTTCCAAATTTCTAAGATTGAAAATGAAAACTCCACAGGTTCCAACCAAACATATTTTTTAAAATTTTTACTGAAAATTGAAAATGAAAACTTAGCTCTATTTTCTTAAAATATTTTCTTAAAAAATGAAAATAGTTTTCCACAACCAAACGCACCCTAAATTTTTCAAAACTCTTGGGTTTACTGTTATTGGTCAATTTCAAACTCCATTGGTTGCTTAACTTCTTCTTACTTTCAACCAATTTCAACCAAATGGGTCACAATCCATATCTCAAGATGATTTATTTGTTCAAAAAGAGTAAATTTCCAACGATGCGAAACTTCTTATTTGAAATTCAGCCACAATTTCTCGCTAGAAGAACATATGGCCTAAACTATGTTACTCAGATGTTTCACCCAGTCCTGTATAGCTTCTGTCATGATCTACCAATTGACTGTGCTTTGATTTTGTGGCAAGAATTTGTTGATAGTATCAATCATTCAAAAAAGGCTTCTACAGTTTCATGACATTGATACGGGTCTCTAATTGTTGTCGTGACATCCAGATTTTCAAAGACACTTTTTGATTTGTATCAACCTAAGGTAAAGTTTACATATATGAATATACCAATAGTTTTCAGATTAGTATGTTTTTGAATTTTATGGGTAAACTCCTACGATTATGCTTTGAAAGCTTCCTTTAGATAGTTTTCTTTTGGTTGCTTATCGACAATCTTTGGTGTATCTAGTGTGTCAAAAAACAACTGAATAAATGGTTGAACCCCAAAACGTCAATAAAAAAGGAAGTTACCATTTGTTTTACAAAGAAGGCAACATCGAAGAAGAAATCAGAGACATCCAAACGTATTAATAAGAATTCGAAGAAGCTTAAAGTTACTCCAAACTCCAAAGCCAAAAATGAAGCACTAGTAAACACTTCGGAACCATCAATACTACTACCATTTTTAAAACATGTTTGATGGAAACAAGTGATGTTCCTTCAAATACCAAATTGGTGATTACTATAGTTGTTGAAATTTCCATAGTTGAGACAAGTCGTTTTCCTCATCCAGGAGATACTTCTAATCCATAACCCAATGTTTCTGAATCTTTGGTATATGAATCTTCGGAACCATCAGTACTGCTTCCATTTGTTTCGCCACCGATATCCATTCCTATATCTTGTTGATTTCTCTAACATATTCTGGAATTTTTATTGGTGTGTGTTATCAATTCCTTTAAATGTTTCTCTCAAAGACACTCTTATTACTCAACCTCCTGAAAACGAACATGAAATGCATATTTCGGATGTTGATGAAGAAAAAGAATTTTTTTTGAGTATGTTGGTGATTTTTTCAATACGAAACCATTGAACTTTATTGACGATGAAGAGGATATTATACATGTTGATGAACTGATGTCAAGACGTGAATTCAAAATCTTGAACATGAAGCTTAATTTGTTGTTGAGATCTTTGAATATTTCATCTCACTCTTCATGTTAGATTGATGTGTGATTTATATACTATAAAATTATCAGGTTTTCAATTTATAAATCCTAATTTATCTCAACCAAACTGTCGCATAATAGGCAGTGTACCTAATCGTGAAATAGTATAGTTGTGATAAGAAATGGTGTTGAACACAATAGGAATGAAAATGATTCAGATTAGATAAATTCAAATGCTAACAAGATGATGACTCAAATAATACGGAAATAGGTTAAAAAACTTTGTAAATAACTTTCTAAGATTTTTTATTGATCATAATATCGAGTACGATAAAAAAGGCTCCAACAATATGACAGATTATAAGCACAAACTATAAACTGATACTCGATACTCTACATCTATGTTTATACATACAAGACAGTATAGAACAATGACCAGTCATATCTTAACACATGGGCATACACACATGAAGAGTACATACATATTGCTCTAAATAACATACGCATTCAATTTGAGCAAGATAGCCCACATGATAAACTTATATGGAAAGAGCATAAGCTTCGGCACCAAAACCCTAATCCTTCACTTCAATACACTTTCTTCAGAAATTACTTTTGAGTCTTCATTAAGCTCAGGACTATCACAACACAATGTGTGATACCCATCAAAGTCGTCTGAATTGCCAACCACCAAGTCAAATGTTCAAGGATATATTTTATGTCCTTCCATGGATTAGTGTTGCATGTTGTAATCCGAGCAATTATATTATGAATTATTGCACTTATAAATCTTTCTTTATCGCCAACTCTAAAAATGATTTTAACACCCTTCATTGTTTTACCAGATAAATCACTCCCCATTCTGATTTAGTTTATAATCTCAGTTATCTTGAAAACTTTTGCAAGATCAGTATCAGACATAGCAACTTGTGATTAATAAAAAGCCATGAAAGACCTCATGTGCTTAAGAGCAGTATAAACAGACATTCTTATTTATGAAAAAAAGGGCTTTCTAATCCATTAGACTTAAAATCTTCAGAAGGTTGACCATATCATTTAGATTCAATAAAGCAAAATCAAAAACAGTAAATTCATATTCTTTGTTGTTTCCCTAATCACCTTGTACTTAAAATTTTGAAAAATATTTTCAAAGAAAACATCTATAGTAATATCTATTTTCAAAGAAAACATCTATAGTAATATCTAGAACCTCATCATATTCTCTTTTGCCTAGTATAACATGAAACTGGATTTAAGCTCCTTCAAATCATGAGCACTAACCTTATCATCTAGCAATTTTTTATGGGTGAAAGTGTAACGTTCAGTTCCCAGGTAAATTCCTTAAATTCTAAATGTTTAATTATTTTGCAAAGATGGCCATTACGTTGGGCATAATTACGATACGCAGGGCGTACCTTGTCGAGACCTGGACATGGGGGTTTTCCACTTGGTATGTTGGGCGTACCTAGAGTACGCAGGGCATACTCGAGTCAAGGGAAAAGCATAAAATTTAGGGTTTGGACCATATTCAAGCACCTTATAACCACAAGGCCTCTTCTATCAACAACATCCCTCGTCCCAAATCAGTTATCATGAAACCTTAGCCCCCTTTTTAGAGAGTATTGTGTCTTTCGTGTGTTTTGGTGAGTTTTTGGTGCATCTTGAAGAAAGAAAAACCCTTTGGATAAGAACTTGTTGATTTGAAGCTTGTAGATCCAGACCTTGCTCACCATGACTATTCTTTTGGAGGTATAAAGTCTCAACCTTGTTGATTCATCTCTTAGATCTAGCTAGTTTAGATATTTTGGCATATTTTGGTCCTTGGGTTGATTCATGTGGGTATAATCTACTCCAGAATCTTAGGATAATAGATTTTGGTGTTTTTGAGGTCCCTAATGCATAAAAATGGCATCTTGATGGATTTAGTTTAACCATGCATGAGTTGACGGTCATAATATGAAGTTAGAATGTTAAAAATGGGTATTGGGACTCTTTGAGCCATGCTAGACACCAAGTCGATGACTTTATCATTTACGACGCTTCCCAAGAGCAAGATCTATGATTTAGACGTTTAGACTTAAGGTATTAAGTGCGTAATGTGATTTTTGGCCATTAGGGGAGTACGTGGGGTGTACATATGCATATGCTCAATGTAACGTGTTCAACCATGTTTCCCCTTCATTGTTGAAGTGTGTACGTCGGGGTTAAGAGAGTGGTACACCTAGCATATGATGGGTTTTGAGCAATTATGACACTCCTAAGTGTACATGCAACCCTAGAAAACCTTGGATCTATGTTTTTCTAAGTTACATGCAAAATACTTTTTCCAAGGTTGATAAACCTATCTAGAATACATGGGGAACTTTATAATATAAAAGATAGCTAGAAACACATACCTTGTTGTTGTTATGATTCCTTGAAACCTTGAGAGCCTAGCACCCCAAGTGTGATGCCTCAATTGTTAGAACACTGAAAGTGACCCTCTTGAACATTCCTGGAACCGCAGCCAACTTACTACCGCGATGAAAGCTTCTACCGCAGTCATCCGAAGTCAGAAGACAGCAAGTTTTTGTACTTAGTCTATTTTGTCTTTTCTTTACACTTTCTATTTTCCAGTATGCCTTGCATGGCTACTTCTAGAGAGTTATCTTTTGTAATGCTTGAGTCTCTATAAATAGAGCTCACTTATTCTGAATCAAATACGCATCTTCAAGTATCTTTACTACTTATCTCAGAAATTCTCTCCTCTCTCACTGCTTACTATCATATCTGATCATAATCTCTCTTCGGAGCACGTCCTTGTGACTTATTCACTAAGTTTGATCTCACTTACTAACTTTGGTTTGAATGCATTCCAAGTTATGAATCAACTTACATGTATTCTTGATATAACAATTACTGTCATTTACATTACTTTACTTTCCGCATCTAACTCACTAACTTCTAACTATTAATATTATTTTTGAGCTAACAGATCCTTCGAGATTAACTATTCCGCCGTATACTTGTTCTAACCATTTTGTTCAAGTGTGTCTCAAAGTTTTTCTCTCAACAATTGGTATCAGAGCCAGAGTGGTTGCTTTTTGAAAATCGGAACTTTGATTTTTCAAAGAGCCCTCTATACCACTAAAGCTCATCTCTAAACAAAAATTTTCAAATGGCACAATCATTATCACTGAATGTTTCCAACAGTGTTGGTGGTTCCAATCGAGCCCCAATACTGGTTGCAAATGAGTATCACCACTAGTCTCAAAGGATAGAGAGGTATCTCAGACGACTTGGTAGAGATGTTTGGAGATCTATAGAAGAAGGACCCCACGTTCCAGTCCTTACCCCTGTTCAAACTGATGGAGCCACATCTAGGCTTGGAGGAGGTCAACCAGCTTTGAATCGTCCTACAAAAGATGATCTAGACAAAATGGAAAGTGATGCTATTGCCTTTTATGAAATCTCTTGTGGAGTTGCTCCTGAAAACTTTGACATCATCATAAATTGCAAATCAGCAAAAGAGATTTGGGATGTTCTCAAAAACTTGTATGAAGGTTCAGAGCATGCTCAAGACAAGAAGCTCACTACAACACTCAACGAATTCAATAACTTCAAAGCCCACTCCGGTGAAAGTTTGGAAGATTCATTTAAAAGGTTCAACTTGATTGTCACAAAACTATCCAATGCGGGTACCATCCGCAGCAATCATGAAACAAATCTGCAGTTTCTTGATGGCTTAGGAAGACAATGGACAACAGCCAAAATGATTGTACAAGGTGACAAGAAGATTCACTCCTTATCTCTCTATAAGCTTTATGGAGAATTGCAAGCTCAAGAGTCCACTATACTCAAGGACTGCTCAGACTTCGGAGGACCACTCGCATTAGTAGCCCAATCACCTCACACTCAAACCTATCCCACCTCATATGACTCTCCACCGCAATCATATGAAGCTGACTCAAAATATGATGACGAAGAAGAGTTTCAGAATGCCATTGCTCTTATCAGTCAGAAATTCAATCGCTTACCACCTTCATTTCGCAAAAACCAACAATTCAATCGACCACCTTTCAACCGTAACTTTCAAAACAATCACTTCCGTTCCACCAAAAACCCTCTCCTTCCACCGCAATCTCAGCAGACTCAGTCCAAAGAAGTACCACCGCAGTCCCAATCAACTGACTCTGGTACCTCTATAGAAGACAAGAGTGATGTCATCATATGTCACAAATGCAATAAGGAAAACCATTTTGCCAAAGATTGCAAGGCAAATGTAGTAAAAGATAGAGCCTTCTATCTTCGAATGGCTCAAGAATTGGAAGATAAAGAAAAGGGAAAGGCCTACGTTGCTCAAGTGGAAAAGGAATTATCAAGTGTGGTCATCAGGATATGAAGATGAAGAAGTCCTTAGCAAAGGGAAAGGCAAGATCTGTATGGTGGCAACTGATGATGAAGATGGCTCAACCAATCTAAAGAAGAACCATTGCTATATTGCTAAAGATGGAACTCTCAGCATTGTGGAACAGGTAAAACTCATGATTCAAACTTTAAATTACAACATGCATGATTGTCACCCATTCATAGACACACTCAATGACACTTGTGTTGCCGTCCTTACAGACTACAATAAAGCCCTAGATGAGAAGAACATCACTTCGCAGGAGATGTTCCATGTTAGAGGACGTTTGGACAATAAGAGACTCAAAATGGCAATGTTAGAGAATGATTTAATGTTAGAAAAAGATGCTAGAATGCTTAGTGAAACTCTATTAGAAATAGCCTTAAATCAAAGAGATCTATCACAAAATGAAATTGTACATTTAAATCTTTTAATTTAAAAGCTGTTTAATGAAATTGAGGCCATTGAGAATCTTGTTAATAATGGGAATGTTGATAACACTTTTAACTGGGGTTGGTCCAATGGTTACCCAACCGCAACGGACTCATCACCTCGGTTCACACCGGAACGTCCCTATGTCCCACCAGACCGCAACTTCTTATTCCCAGTCAATGACAAAACATTTCCTGAGGATATCCAAGCCAACTTTGGAAAACTTCATGATCTGAGTAATAATTGTGTTATAGAATAATTCTCCCTGAATCTTCTACTCATGTCAACAACACAAATTCTCAGACATCATCTGTAGTTGATGAGGAGATTGTTATTACAAGTCCTTAAGTCTCTTTAGACTTCCCATCCTTACAGTTTGACCGCAGTCACATATCGTAATCTGTCTCATTACCTAATATCAATTGTCCCAAAGAAGTATTCACCAAGACTTACCCTGCGGTAGTCCAAAGCACTACTCCACTGATCAAAGTCAAGAGTTCTGTGACCATTGAGCCAATTAATCATGCATTACCATTTGAAAACTTTGAATTTGGTCAATGTTCTCAAAGTCCCAACTTCTCAAGTTCAGATGAATCGAGTCACTATTTTTTAAAATCTTCTAAAGATTCTAGGAAACCGCAATTAAATATCACTGACTGCAGTTCTCCTAAGACCGAAGCAAAAAGAGTTTTTAAAGAAGAATTTCGCTCTCGTGGCAAGCAACGAAAAATTTGCTCAAAAGTTAAGAAATCTGTGAAATGTCCAAAATCAAAAAGTCCTAAGAAGCTTACTTTTTCAAATTATCATTTCAAGAAAACTGTTTCCAAGAAAACAAAAAGAAAGGAGTTCACTGTTTCTGACAATACTCAAATGGATTTCAAATCTATTCTATCAATGATCCAAAATGGAAAGGTATCTTACCTACTCCAACCTTTTCAATATCAAAGTCTCAAAAATGGAAAGGAATTTTGCCAACTCTGGCACCCAAAAGGTCATCTCAAACGTTTAAGAAATCACATCACAAAAGCTCTGCACGTGCCGTCACACCTGCCAAACCTGCACAAAACACCTTTTCAAAACACACAAACTAAAAGGTCAAATCTGACAATCCTCGGAATGGACAAAAACATACCTTTTATTCAAAAACTCAGAACATGTCAAATGTCAGAAAAAACGACAAAAAGTTCTCTTGTCATTGTCAATGTAAAAGAATTCAAAGAACTTCCAACACCCAGGATTTCAGGGTCAATCCTAATCTCTTCAAAAGTACTCATAATTACTCACAATCTCACAAAACTCCAAAGAACTTCAAACACCCAGGACTAGGTTTGAAAGTTGACTTAAAACCTGTCCCTGCCACCTTGCATCATGCATCGATTAACACATCGTATGTGACCTCGGGCTCCAAACTCACTTGGGTACCCAAATTAACCACTTAATTTTTGTAGGCATTGTGCAAGGAAGATCAAGAAGAAGAATGGTTGATCGACACTGTCTGCTCCTTGCACATGACCGGAAGGTTAGAATACCTTCGGGATTTCAGTCCTATATGCAATGGTGGAAATGTCACTTTTGAAAACAATACAAATGGCATCATACGAGGCTACGGTGTTCTCACCACGGGGAACTTTTCGATTCAGAAGGTTGCTTATGTAGAAAGCCTTAAACACAATCTCATCAGTGTTGGCCAACTATGTAAAACAGGCCATCGAGTGGAATTTGATGATCAATTCTGTTACATAATGACGGGTGATAGAAGCACTTGCTTAATTAAGTCTCGCTCCGAAGGCACAATGTATCCTCTGGATATCTCTCTCATCATTGGTAAACCGCAGCTGTGTTTTCTTTCTAAAGTTGTATCCGAAGTCAGCTGGCTATGACACCGCAAGCTAGCTAATCTCAACTTCAAATACATCAACAATCTGGTCACTAGAGAACTTGTCCGCGGTCTCCCTATTCTCAAATTCAGCAACGATACTCTCTGTCCAGCTTGTGAATATGGAAAACAAGTCAAAGCAAGTCACCCTCTGATAATGGATTCGTCTATTTCAGAACCTTTGGAATTATTACACATGGATCTCTGCGGTCCTTCAACTGTAGCCAGTCTCCATCACAAGAAATACATATTGGTTGTTGTTGATGACTTCACTCGCTTCACATGGGTTTTTTTCTCAAACTCAAATCAAAAACACCGCAGATTCTCATAAACTTCATCAAAGAAATAAAACTTCAGATCAAGCTTCCAGTCAGACGCATCCGCAGTGATAATGGAACCGAGTTCACTAATCATCTTCTCAACAGTTTCTTGGTGTCCAAGGGTATTTCTCACAACTTCTCAGCACCCTACACTCCGCAACAAAATGGTGTCGTCGAATGAAGAAACCGCACATTAGTAGAAGCAGCCATATCCATGCTTAACTTTGCCCATCTTCCTCTCTACTTTTGGGTTGAAGCTGTAGCAACTGCATGCTTTGTTTAAAATCGATGCATTATGTGCAAACGTCTCAACAAAACACCATACGAAGGTCTTAACAACCACAAGCCGAAGGCTTAACAGACTGAAGAACTCGACGAGTTCACAGAGGAACTAGGCGAGTTGAGTCGAAGTGTCCCGATTTTGTTAGAGGAAGGACTTGACAAGTTCAATGACAGACTCGACGAGTTGATTTGGAAAGTCTCGATTCTGTTGATAGGAGGAACTTTATGAGTTCATGAAAGAACTCAATGAGTTGGATCGCGATTTCAGGGTTTTATGATTTATGGACTCAATGATTTGAGTAAACTCAGAATGTTGAATTTGACCAGAATGTTGACTTTGACCTTGACCAAAGTTGACCCTTAAGGGGGTCATGAGTATGAAAGGGTAATTAAGGAAATCTTTTATGTATAGGAGCTTGAGTTGGGTTGATTTTCGGAGCCGAAGATTTGCAGCTACTTTTCGATATTTTAGGTGAGTTACCTTCCAGTAGAAGTGGGTTGAAGGCACCAATGCCGACCCACTAATAGCTAATCGTAATAGAGATGATTGTCTTTGTGATACTTGTATGGTATGCCAATATCTGTTATGCTTTATGTGCTAGTATGCTATGATATTATGTGATAGTGGTATGAAGGGTGGATTAGACCCCGTAACCGGTTGAGATAAACCGTAGGTTAGGTCGGGCCCCAGATATACCTAATAGTATGATTATGATATGTTATTATGTGGTAGTGGTAGGGGTGAAATAGACCCCGTAACCAGTTTAGATAAACCGGAGGGTAGGTCGGGCATCCAAATATGCCTGGCAGGGTAGGTTGGGCACCTAGATATGCCTAACAGGGGTAGGTCGGGCACCCCGGTATGCTTGACACAGGTAGGTTGAGCACCCAGGTGTGCTTAACAGGGTAGGTCGGGCACCCATATATGCCTGACAATATGTTTATTGTATGGTATGTGATATGATGGTGAAACTCACTAAACTTTGTGCTTACGGTTTTCAGTTTTGGTTTTAGGTACTTCTTCTTCGAAAGGAAAGGAGCTGACATGATTGCAGCGCATCACACCATGATTTCCGCATACGAGATCTTTAGGAGTTATACTCTGATGTTTTTTTTTTGGGAAAGAGGCCAAAGCCCCGGCAAAGAGTTATTATAATTATTAAATTTAAAATGAAATTTTTGGTCTTAAATTTTGGGATGTTACAAGGTGTTTAACAAAGAGTTATTAACAAGGATATCATGTATCTCAGAGATATACCACCACTAGTTTATAACCCGTGAGAACCATGGTTACCAAATTACTTAAACTTTCATAGTAAAAACTCAAAATTATTATTTAATAATTTTAAATAAATTATTTTAAGTAAATTAATAATTAAGAAATATTTTTTAATTATATAAAATTATAACCGTTGATTCAAATAAATACGTAAAATTATATCACCTTTAAATTTGTATTAATTTTATTTTATTTTATATTCTATTTTTATTAATTTAATGTAATTAAAATGGAAAATTTAAAATTTAAATTCAACCACATGGCATCTTGCAATAGTCTTGCAAAATGAATTTCAATTGCACTTAGATTTTTCAACTTATGAAAGCCTTGCAAATGAAAATGTGGCTCCACCACTAACTCTATTTTCCCTTATAATACCATTTCATCTCTTTGATAAACAAGTTATTGTTATATATGTAATTATAATTATATTATTAAAATGTGGTATATACATTATTGTTACGTAATTATAGTCATATTGTTAAAACCTAAAGATAATTAGTTAGGTATGTATAACTTTTATTAACCAATTAACAATTTAATATGTTAATATTAATGATTAAATGAATATTTTAAATTTCTAAATTTCTAAATGATTAAATATTTATAAAGTGATAAATGAGGTGACCGCGGAGACCACTTTTGAAAGATGAGTGTTATTGCATTGATGTGAGTAGTCACTGTAAATATGATGTGACACAATTGAAAGATTAGTGATATTATACTGATGTGAATCACCTAATAGGTTAACAAGTGATATGATATTAATTAGAAAACCTAATATGAAGACACATGACAAATAAAAAATATTCTTTTGTTAGTAGAAGAAGATTCGAAAAAAATTAAAAATTATGACTTTTTCTATAAATTTTCCAAATGTACCTTTTCAAATATATCATTTTCCTGCATTTTACTTTTGGAGGGTGTTTGGATAAATTAGCTTATATGTTATTAGCTTATTGCGGTGAGAATAAGCAGTTTTTGTAAAAGTGTTTGTGGTGGGAATAAACAATAAAAAATAAGTAAAAAGATGCTTATTAAAAACAACTTATTTAGCTTATTCTTACCAGGATAAGCTGATTTTTAAGCTTTGAAATAAACAATCCTACATAATAAATGAAATTAAATTTGACACTTATCAATCTCTCATAAGTTTTGATACTTGTTATTTTATAGTATTTTTAAAATAAGTATTATCTTAATTTATTTTTTGTTTCAATTTTTAAAATTAAAGTAATATATTTATACATGTAAAGTATTAAATATAATATATATAAAATTAAATTACAATGAATACGATTTTCATTTTCTTCCTTTTTTATTTTTAAGTTTATATTATAACTTATTTATTACTTACATTTCAATGTTTAATTTTTATTTTTAAATTAATCCTTATGATACACCGTTTCTAACGGGATCACGTCTTTAGTAAACAATAAACAGCGTCTTTTTCCCTAACCGAACACCCTCCAAATGCTATCGACCCAGCTACCATCAGAACCCACTGCCAATTTCCGAGACCCTCAGAGAGCAAAGCGTATGCATTCCATGGAAGTAGTAGCTTGGTTGCTTCGAATGGAGATGCCGATATATGGAAAGCTCTACATTCTTCTTCTTTGCAACTGCATTATTTGTTTCAGGTAAATAACATTTCAACTAAGTATATTTTATCTGTATTTTTCTTTCACTACTATTCTAAGTTCTAACTATGTCTTGCCGTCAATTGATTCCAGTCTCGCAAACAATATCATAGAACTTGTCGTATCGTTTTTTTCTTAGTCTTAATTTTGTTTCTTTCTTCATGGGTTTATTAGCACCGAAACGATTTATATATTCGCTTCAAGCAAAACTTTCTATTTTGAATCGAAAAAACAAATACCAAAGCCTGCAGCAACTAATCTGTCGATTCTAACTAGGGTTTTGAACTCTAATTTTGAGCCATTTGTTGTGGAAGCAATGATACTGACTGCAAACAGCTTTTGGGTTCCACTTCCACCTCATTTAGCTCTTAATGCTGGTTGTAAATCCAGATCACAAGTTCTTGTTAGGAGTATATCTGGTGAGGATCCTGTAGTATTATCAGAATCTTTTAGAGTTGATAAATTAGCTTCTGTTGATGAGAGGACTAGGCTAAGTTATGAAGTTGTAGGAAAGAAAAGAAGGGAAGATGTTTCTGAAAAATTAGAAGTTTTGTGGGACGATGGGTTTGGAAGTGAGAGTGGTAAAGATTTCTTTAAATTGGCGACTGATATTATTAAACCGGATGGAGGACCACCACGGTGGTTTTGCCCTATCTCATGTGGTACACCATTGAAGGATTCACCTGTTCTTTTGTATTTACCTGGTAATTATTCAATTTTTCAAGAGTTTTCAAAATTCAATCAACACGGATATCATTTTGTTTTTAATTCTTGTGTAAGTGGTAATCTTATATGATCATGAATCCAATGATCTTATAGACTATAGTAATGTCTGGTTCATGTTCATATGGACTCTTTGATTGGTTTTGTAAAGCTGTTAATAACCCTTTGTGATATTTTGTAATTTGAGATTCAATTTATTGTTAATGTTTGGTTGTGTTGATTCATTCAGGATTGGATGGAACTGGATTGGGACTCATTTTGCACGAGAAAGCTCTTGGGAAGTGAGTCACTACTTACATGTAACCATTTTCTTAATAATAGTGTAAACTTTTTAAAGAATATGAAATCATTGTCATTTATTGTAATCATGAATCTTTGCTCTTATAAAAGGATTTGTGTTTCATATCAAACCCTTTGCAATACTAGCTTATAACATGCAGCTTGCTTTATTACAGAGTTTTTGAAGTTCGAGCCTTGCATATTCCTGTTCAAGATAGAACACCACTTGAAGGTATTTAGTTTCACTTGCATATAACATTTAAGGTTAAAAAACATGTGAAAATTAGGTAAAGCATGTGTGGGTGTAGAAGTAGCTTTTCCTCTAACGATTCAAAGGCTTTTTGGGCATCTGCCTAATGGAAGGAATTTAGTTCCACTGGAATCCTTCAAATTCCATCAAAATTCATGTATATTTCAATGGCATTTTGAAGATTTAGACATCATCGACAAATAACCATTACAAAAGTTAATCCATCATTGTAAGAAATTTAAAAAAAATTGAGCAAATAATCACTTCAAGCCTTCACTTCAGTTATATAGCACCTGGTCCATAACAAAGGGGAACATTTGTAGAAACTGATTTAATTCATGAATTTTGTTGTATGAAGATTTGATTAAATTTGTTGAAGAAAGCGTGAGGCTGGAGCATGCTTCATCTCCAAAGAAGCCAATTTATCTGGTTGGAGATTCCTTTGGTGGATGTTTAGCTCTTGCAGTTGCTGCTCATAATCCTACAATTGACTTAGTAATTATACTTGTAAATCCAGGTCAGTATTTCTAATTTTTTTTTTTTTTTAATTATCCAATCACCCATCTTTCTTCTATCTGTTTCAGCAACTTCTTTCGAGAAATCACGACTTCCAACTTTTCTTTTTCTACTCGAGGCTCTTCCTAATCTATTTTATGGTGCCTTGAGTTCAATTTTCTTATCTACAATACGTGTATGTGACCTCTTTCTTTGAGCTTATACTCAACTTATGTTCATCTGATAAGAGTATGTCTATTTGTTGGCAGGGTTTAGTTGATATATTACCAAAAGATGCTCTTATTTGGCGATTGAAACTACTTAAATCAGCTGCTTCATTTGCTAATTCTCATCTTCATTCCATTACTGCTGAAGTTTTGGTTTTGGCCAGGTTTCTTTCTTCCTCGAGCATCATTATTACTATTATAAAAAATTAGTTATTATTATCATCATCTCTTTTATTAGTGTCATAATAATATCAATTACGATTACTAATGTTATTATGACTTGGCCCTTAATTTAAAAAAAGCTTCAAAGTATAATGCTCTTGGTGGAAGAAACAAAAGAAAGTGATTTGTAATTGAAGCATTGAAAAAGTTGTTGAAATAGTCGATCCTCATGGATACAGTTTATTAATTTGGTGGAATAACTTTTCAGTTATAAGGATAAGCTACTCCCTAGTGAAGATGAGGCACTAAGGCTTACACAATTGTTGAAAAATTGCAGCTTACACTTCTTAAAAGGCAAAGGTCACATGATCCTATTGGTAATGTGAACTCTTATACTTTTGGTTCTTTTACATTGATCAATGTATAATCTATTTTTTTTTTTGTCATCCTCATTAAATACCTTTGGATAAATTTTGTTAAACACTATTTGAGACAATGATGACACATTTTTAGTGCAGGAAAATGATAGGAATTTGTTGACAATTATAAAAGGTTCTTCAAAATACAGACGTACCTCATACCATGATGAGGTCAAGGACCACCTCCCTCCCAGTATGTCAGAATACAAAAAGGAAACCAAAGGCCATTGGTAATTAAAAAAAGAAACACTCATTATATATATACAAGTAAAAAAACGAAACATTATCTAATCTCACTTTTAACTAAATACAGGTTGTATCACCTTGCTACAAGTCCAGTGATGCTTTCAACAATGGAGGATGAAAAAATAGTAACAGGATTAAACGGGATTCCAAAAGAGGGCCCCGTATTATTTGTTGGGAATCATATGCTCATGGGGCTCGATCTTTTCATACTTCTCTTACAATTTTTGAAAGAAAAAAAAATAATTCTTCGTGGATTAGGGCATCCAGAAGGTCTTAAACTTGACATTCAATCCGGGATTCCATATATTTCAATTATTTTACGAGTGTTTGGAATGTTGCCTGTGACTCCAATTAATTTTTTTAAATTATTTTCTACAAAATCATACGTGCTTCTTTACCCTGGTGGCGCACGTGAAGCCCTCCACCGTAAGGTCTGCCACCTCATCACTTCATTTGTTAGATTTTCAAGGGCTAAATGCAAGAAATAGCAATCTACTTTCTGTAAGGTTTTGTTGTATTTAGTGTGTGTTGATGTTTTTATTGTTTCTCAGGGTGAAGTTCATAAGTTATTTTGGCCTGAACAACAAGAGTTTGTAAGAATGGCTGCAAAGTTTGGGGCCACTATTGTACCCTTCGGATGTGTAGGGGAAGATGATGTGTCAGAAGTAAGAAATAACTTTTTTTTAGATAATCGTAATTATATATATTTTTTTATAAAGGTTGTTGTAGTCAATAGGTTTTAGAAAGTACAATTCGTTGATACGATTTTTTTTTTTTGAAAGTAGATTGTATATATGTAATCTGTATCTCCATGGATATGATTTTATTTTGATCGTTTAAAATGTATGTAGATGATCTTGGATTACAATGACTGGAAGAAAAATGCTGCAGTCAGTGACTATTTAGAAGAAAATAATGAGAAATTACTTCTTTTGAGGTAAACACAAACTTTTTTCTTTATGTTTTACTTTCACGTAATAAAATCGAGTGACCATTTTGTTAAGGAAATTTGACATTTGTTTTGTTATGGTAAATAGGCAAGATAAGGAAGGGGAGGTTGCTAACCAACAACTTCATTTACCATTGGTTATACCCAAGATTCCGGGGCGATTTTATTATCTTTTTGGGAAGCCTATAAAAACAAAGGGACTCGAGAAGATATTGAACGACAAAGAGAACGCGAATGCATTGTACTTGCAAATAAAGAATGAGGTTGAAAAGAATATTGCGTATTTGATTAAGAAGCGAGAGGAGGATCCTTATCGAGGATTTGTGAAGAGGATTGTGTATCAAGCAAAAACACAAACTCCGTACGATCAAGTTCCGACATTTGAACCTTAGATGACACATGACTTGGATACTGGATTTTATAATTGGCTAAATGCATGAAATAGCAATGTACTTTCATGTATTTGTGTATTATAGTATTCGGTTTTCATTTATATATGTTATAGTGTGGTACTTTTTTATTTTTATTTTTATTTTTTTTTAATTTTTAAGTTAAAGGCATTGTATTTTATAATCTCTCATTCGTACTTACGACAACATTGAAATCACCAAAAAAAACATGTAAGTCTCATTATTCCTATTCATAAACGCCAAAAGAAAGCTCCATAACTTTTTTTTTTAGGAAAATGACCTTTGAGGGTAATAAAGTGTTAGATAAGTACTCATTGGGTCCCTTATCTTTTTTTTTTTTTTTTTTGTCTTTATTATACCATTGAACTTAATAATCCTGCTCACCAAAACCCTCGATACCGGTTATCACTTGTTTTGCCGGTTATCTCATTTAATTAGAGATGACATGTCGTATTACGTGGACCTAGACCACGTTGCAAACCCGTTACTCTTTCACCCCCTTTTCTCCTTACAGTTAGGGTTTAATCGAAGAATACAGTTACAAAATTAAAGAGAAGTGGTGAATGTGAGTGTTACAGGGAAGAAGATGGCCTCCGATTCCAAACTCCGTAAGTATTTGACAGTTTATGTACATTATAATGGTTTATTCGCACCAAAACCATTAGTGTACTTGAACGCTATTGTTGTTTCAATCGCTGATGTCGATTTTGGTGCAATGGATCTCAAAGATTTTAAGTTGTTCGTTGAAAAGTTGATTGAAGGCAGTTGCGATAATGTATATTATTGCACTAGAAATGAACCATTGGCAGAGGGTATTAGGAGAATTGGGAATGATGCTGATTACTATGAGTTTATTGAAACGGGTTATAGTGATGAAGTTGGTCTAACAATGAATGTGTATATAGACCACGAAAATGAACTTTGTACTTGATTGGGCTGATATGGAAGTAGTAGAAGATGATGAAGGGCATTATTCTGAGCCAGACGTGGATGATGATAAAGAGTCACAACTTTCTGATGATATTCCATATGAGCATGAAGCAGATGGTTACATTCCTTCTCTTGACAAGACTGTTGGTGATGAATTCTTACACCGGGTGTCAGGTATTTCTAAGGATAAAAATGATGAACTTGAAACTGATGAGGTTGAAACCAACAATGGGGATGACAAACCAGTGTACCATGTCCATAATGAGAACCAAAAATGGGACAAAATGGTGCCAATTCTAGGTATGAGATTCTCTAACCCTATGGAATTAAAAAATTGTTTGACTAACTATGCAGTGAAGAATGGGTACAATCTTTATTATGAGAAAAATGATAGTTAGAGGTTATTAGTGAGATGTTGTAAAGATAGCAAGAACCCCTCTTGTCGTTTTAGACTGTGGGCTTCCTGGATGAGTAGTGAAAGGTCTTTCCAGATTAAGTCCTTAGTTGATGACCATAACTGTTCAAGAGTCTTCAAACTTGGTTCCATTGTAACATATAAATGTATTGGAAAGCATTTTAAGAATCAACTTTTGAAGAACCCCAAAATGAGCATAAGGAAAATGAAAGCCAAAGTGAGTACAAAGTTTAACTTGATTGTTAGTGTGACTCAATGTAGAAATGTAGGAGATATGCTCTTGATGAGATAGAGGGTAGTTTGATAGAACATTATGGTAAAGTATGGAGTTATGGTGAAGAAATAATGAGTACAAATCCTGGTTCAACAGTAAAGATAGATGTGGATGTCATGCCTGATTCCACCACTTACTTTTCTAAAATGTATGTTTGTTTTAAGGGTGTGAAGGATGGTTGGATTGCAGCATGTGGGAGGGTAATAGTGGTAGATGGTTGTTTTTTAAAGGGTATATGTAGAGGCCAACTGTTAGCAGCTATGGACAGGGATGCAAACAACCACATCTTCCCTATTGCATGGGCTGTGGTGGCAGTAGAAAATAAGGAAACATGGAAGTGGTTTCTTGACCTCCTACTAGATGATATTGAAATGGGAATTGGTCATGGATTGACCCTCATATCAGACCAACACAAGGTATATTTTCTTTTATGTTTTGTTTGAGTTCAATGTTTTTTGTTATGTCATCCATTTCTTGTTTCTTTCAGGGATTGGTAGAGGCTGTCAAAGAAAGAGTTCCAGCAGCAGAGCATAGACAATGTGCTAGGCACATCTATGCTAACTTCAAGAAAAGATTCAAAGGTGAACAATATATGAAGTTGTTTTGGGCAGCTGCTGCAAGTACTACTCAACCTAAATTTGAGGCAGAAATGAATTCCATAAAAACAATTGACCCTTTAGCTTATGAACACCTCATGGAAAGGGACCCTAAAAGTTGGTGCAGGGCATTCTTTGAAGTGGACAGGGCTTGTGATGCTTATGAGAATGGCATATCAGAAAGTTTCAACTATGTTATTGATCTTGCTAGGAAGAGACCACTCCTCACCATGTTGGAAGAGATTCGGATTTATGCAATGGAGAGGATGTATAGAATGCTGCTAGAGGGACAAAGTTGGGGTAATTTAAAAATATGCCCATCTATAAGATTAAAGATATCAAAGTTAAAGAAACAACAAAGGTATGATATAAGTTGTATTTTATAAATATTATTATGTCATCTAGTAGATTAATAGAACTTGTTATTTTTGTGGACAGATTTTGGGGAGTTATACCTTCTGGGGTACAAAAATATGAGGTTAGGATTGGAAATGATGGATATGCTGTGGACCTTAACAACAACACATGTGGATGTAGATCTTGGCAAGTATCAGGTATCCCATGTGTGCATGCAGTGGCAGCCATTTCATACCTCAACGGGAATGCAGAGGATTATGTTGCACCATGGTTCCATACAACCATGTTCTTGACTTGTTACAACCATACCATTAACCCACTTAATGGTAGTTCGATGTGGCCTGAAGCTCCCTACATTAAGCCATTGCCTCCTCAAAAAAGAAGGTTACCAGGAAGGCCAACCCTTAAAAAGAAAAAGGATCAATCTGAGATGGAAAACAAGGGGAAAACAAGGCATACTATCTCAAAAGCAGGTGCAGTTAATAGATGCACTATTTGTAGAGAAAGGGGCCACAATAGATCAACATGTCCTACTAGACCAGCAGATGTAGCATCCACTTCAAGGGCGAAAAACAAGAAACCTAAAAAATGTAAAAAAGAGAAAGGTATGCTATTAAAACAATATAATTTAAATGGAACATCCAACTCATTAACTACATATTTGTTTAGCAGGTAAAGTGGAACCAGTTCAAGTGGATCCGATTCAAGTAGATCCAGTGGATCCAGTTCAAGTACCAGCTCCACATGTTGAACCAGTTGATGATCCAGCTCCACATGTTGAACTAGTTCAAGTACATGATCCACATCCAAATGTTGATGTCCCTGCTCAACCAGTTGCAACTAGGCAAAGGATACGAAAATACTCAGAAAGAATTACCAAGATAGGGTTGAGGAAGGTTTTGAAGAAAGAAGGAAGCACTGAACACAACCCAATGGTGTTGGAATGATTTTATGTTTAAATTTTTTTGGAAAGACAAACTTTTAGTCTTGTAATTATGTAATTGGGAAAACTTTAAGAATCATGGCACATGGCACATCTTTTGACATATTAGGACAACTGTGGGGACAACTTTTGTAATAGTGCACATGCTGATGGAATATTACAACTTTGTCTTTTATCTATATGCTTTGGTGTATGGTTATTTGCATATAGATTGTTTAATCTTATATTATCTATCATAAATCAAGTAGATTTAGTATTAATACATTAAGCAATGTTTGATGTTGTTGTTGTTGTTAATCTGGACCATTTTACCCTTGGATCACATCAACACATTAACAATTGATTACTGCCAACACATTAACAATTGATTACTGCCAAATTTAATCTGGACCATTTTACCCTTGGATCACATCAAGACATTAACAATTGATTACTGCCAAATTTAATCTGGACCATTTTACCCTTAGATCACATCAAGACATTAACAATTGATTATTGCCAAGATTTAGTCTTAATACATTAAAAAATGTTTGATGTATCCAATGTGGTTAATCTGGACCATTTTACCCTTGGATCACATCAAGACATTAACAATTAATTACTGCCAACTTTAATCTGGACCATTTTACCCCTGCATCATGTCCAATTCACTAACCTGTTAAACACATTAATACTTCTTTGAAACCACTCAAAACATCAAACTATCATTAATCAAAAAGATTTAGTCTTAATACATCAAACAAATTACAACATTAAGGATTACATTTAGTCTTTGAATACAACTAAACTAACTACTTCTTAAACACAAACAACGGAAACAACACAATCATCACAACTTTATGAGTAAATAGCTTCCATTTGAGTTTTTCAAACTCTTGTCTAACAACCAAATTTTCTTGTTCCATCTTCATCTTACATATGTTGATCTTGTTTTCCAATATAGAAACTTTGAGGGTTAAATTGCATAGTTCTTTTTTGTCCTTCCCAGAATTGACTTCATTTTCAGGGGTTTCAGGCTCCAACCATTCCCAGAACTTGCATTTTGGTCCTTCATTCTTGAAAAAAGTAACAAATTGGTTAAAGAAAGAAGATTAAAGAAAAGTAAAAAAACATTTGCTTTACCATGGAGTTAGGGCACAATCTGAAAAAATTTTCCTGGATTGTCTTTAGTTCGTGAAGTTCGTACACGAGATGGTAACCCACAGTAACAAGGATTTTCAGGTTGAAATTCAGCATTTCGTTTGGAAGAAATAGAAGAAGAATAAGAAGAAGCATCCATGTCGATCTAGGGCAAGAACGATGCAGTACTGCAACTTTGCAATTAATAAGCCCAGTTTATGACACATAATGCCACGTAATATCCACATAAGCAGTAACCTACAACAACCGGTATCGAGGGTTTTGGTGAGCAGGATTATTAAGTTCAGTGGTATAATAAAGACAAAAAAAGATAAGGGACCAAATGAGTACTTATAGAACACTTTATTACCCACAAATGTCATTTTCCCTTTTTTTTGGCCTTCCTCCCAAGGAGCATAAACATTAACTATAAAACATTGAAATTTAGAAAATACCCATTCTCCTTGGACAATAACCACATTATTAGTGCAAATAATCTTGTTTTTAATAAAAAACAGACGAATACCACATTCCTGAACAACCCAATCTACTAAAAAAAACACTCTCTTATAAAAACAGATTTAGTAAAAAATTATTATTATACTAATGATTAAAAAATAGTTTTTAAGATTTTTTTTAATATTTTTATTTTACCTTTTAAAATTATTTAAATACAAAACTCTTTAAAAGGAGCCAACATAATTGGTTCTTATGGTATAAAAGAGGTCATCAATATTTACGTGTATTTTTTTTTACTAGAAGTTTGTTAATATTTTAATGTCTTCGTTTAAGTATTTATTTGGATTATAGATTTTATTTGTTAAAAGAACATGATGCACCCTCACCACCTTCGCCGCCCCAACCATCACCATCACCTCCGCCACCACCACTACCATCATCGCTACCTCCGCCACCGTCTTTTACTATTAACTAGAAATCGGTGTGGTTAATGAATGTATATACTACTGGTATGTTTGTTTAGTGTCATATGATGATGTGGTTTAATATCATTTATGCAACCTTGATTTTACAAACAAACAATTTATTTTATATAGACGGCAAACTTTTGGTACATATCTTCTTTTGAAGATGTGAAAAAAAACTACAAATATTTTATTTTTTCAAAACAAACAACACCTTAATAAACTCCTACATCTTAATTTTCCAAAATTTTCTTTTGGAGTTTGTTATTGGTTTGTACATTTAATAACCTTTCATTTATATGCCCTAAGGTTTATCTAGATATTATTTTTTTTCCTTGATAAGTTAGTCTCTTTAATTAAATAAACAAAATAAAAATGAATATGAATATATTTTATAAAAGGTTATATCATTTAAAAGCAATTATCAAAAATTTCAAAATTTAAAAAATACAAATGTTATAAAACATTATAACCAGATACTATTTTATAATTTTTTTTTAACTCTTATAACTATCTATATGGAAATTTATCATATTTTATATTTTTCAAAAATAAAACCCGATGTAGTTATTATAAGGAGACTTTATAAAATGTTTAAAAAAAGAAAGAAAAAATAAAGTTAATTTAATTTAAAGAAAAAACTTTTAAAAATGTAAACTATTGGGGATGCTTATGAATGAGAATTAACAAAACAAAAGGAACTCCAATCCATTTCATAAACAAAACAAACAAATTCCTTTTCATTTAAATGAAATGCACCATTCCTCTTCCTAGATCCAATCATATAAAAAACCAAACTAACATAAATTCACTTCGGTTAAGTTACTCAACACATTTTCTAGATAATTAAAAGTAGGAATAAGAAACAAAAACCGAAAACCCAACAAAAATTGATAAAACCGACCTAAATCATCCCATGCTCTGTCCTAACTAAAAGTGTTCGGCTCATTAAAAAGTTTGTCAAGTTAAGATAAAACTTGTTCCATAGCATATATGTTAATAAAAAACAAAATCAATTTTCAAACCTTGTATAAAATGTCAACTTGATTTTGTTGTCTTTTATTTTAGAACAAGAAGCCATCCTAAGGTTGAAACCTGGGTTAACTCCTTTTTGGAGTGAGGTCACCTTGATTTTGTTGTCCTTTTCAAATCAAAATATAGTTAGAGAGGTTTCAAACTTAATAAACGCAAAGTTTCTAGTATTTAAATCGCAAATACTCAGTTCAAACGAAACTAGACATGATTATAGTTTAAATTTTGAGAATGTCATAACGCTAATTGCTAAGTAAAAGGGTGTTTAAAAAGACAAAATCACTCCTCTAGCTGAGCAATTATACCAGTAAACACCTTGTACCCTTGACACATGTCCGAAAGAAGGCAATACTCATTTTTCGCATGGTAAGTAGACATCAATCCTGAAAAAAAATAAAAAAATAAATCATGATTACCACTTTTTTGGGTAGGACAAAAAATTCAAATTTTCAAGTCCAATGCATGCCAAACACAATACAACCTGTACTGTCCTACGTGGGGCCTACAAAAACAAACATGTTTTCCTAAATCCTTTTTTTTATAAGTTTGGTAAAATAAACAAAAACATATTACATACCATAGCCTGCAGTTTGAACATCAAAACCTTCATCCTGTTTATGATTAAAAAAAAAAAGAGATTTGTAAAGTGAGAAGTAAGAAAAATGAAAATAAAAAGTGGAAATTGTACCTGTAATTCTCGTATAAGTGGCAAAGTTCCAGTTATGGAATACGGTTTCACATGGCCAACAGCATCTTTAGTTGCTTCACATAACACATGGAAGCCACGAGACTCGAGGTTACATGCAACTCCTGATGATGCCTCATCAAACGAAATCTCAATTCTGGAATTAACACAAATTTATTTAAATAATGTTAAAAAAAATATTTAAGAAAATGAAAGCTTAATTTCAGAAAAGGAAGGAATAAAAATGGACAAAGACAATTTGTAGCAAAAAGTCAAGGACTTAATGGGGGAAAAAGGAAAGCGTCATTAATTGGTGTCTAGATAAAATATTGTATGAGTAAATGACACGATAGCTTAAAAAGTAGATAAGGGCAAATTTGGAAATTGAAAGACATACCTCCCTCTAAGGTTCTCATCTGGTAAGACGTATTTTGACACAGGTCCCCTTGTAGCAATCTTCTCTATATTTTTATTTAAATCTTCTACATATTCCTTTAGCTTCTTAATTACATCTGGCACACTGAAATTGTATCACAATGTTAAACTAGAAGAAAATATAAAGTAGAAAAGAGACCATAAGTAACAAAAAAATAAATCAAAAGACGAATAAACTTACTTGTAAAAAGGGGTCAACCTCACATCTCCTGAAATCGTGCAATCAGCAGGAATTTGATTGATCCCACCTCCGGGGTCTGTAATAAATAGCAACATACTTTTATATGATTGTTTATTTATTATATTTATTTATAGCTTCATACTTTTATTTTGTCATATTACAATATTGTAGTTTGAAAATGTTGTTATAATGCAAAAGGGGTTTTTTAGAACTTACATGTCCATTGAGTTGGTTTCATGGTTGAAGGTGTTGCGAATCCATAAACTTGTTCTTTAGAATGTGGAGGGAAATCTTTGTAAAATCTTGTTTGGATCTCTTTGAGTGCCTCCATTGCTAGCTCAAAAGGATTTATAGCCTACCAAGTAATTGAGTAAATGAAATTAATCATAGATCACGTAATGTTTTTTTTTTAAATGAAATCTGTCAAAGGAATTGGAATTTGAAAGAAATGGAATACAATTTATTTATAAGACACACTCATTCATTCAATAATAAACATTGAATAACTTAAAATTTTTGTTTGTAATCAAATATTTCTTACTATTTAATAGAGAAATACATGCATGTTTTCGATCAATTTCAATATTATATAATGGAAGTAGTTTGGCCTTTTGAGTAACAAACATGGGAATGAATGGAATTGAATTCCTTCCTTGAAAGATGAACTCCATGAATGATGGAATCTAAAGGATTCCGATGGAATTCAATTCCGTCCATTTGGCAACCAAACAAACACGTCATGGGATGGAATCTGGAATTCCATCCATTAGTCAACCAAACATGCCATGAAATGAACCATACGCCCTTTAAGTATCTTTATTTATGTTGATCAAATAAATTTATAACAATAACAAAAACCAAAAGCAACTTTTTTTATTCAAGACACCTTGTGTGCTAGACCACTATGAAAAAGCTTCCCTGTAACATGAAGCTTCCATGGTATCATACCACCCGTACCAATGCAAGGTTGCTTATCAGCCGTGTCAATCCAAAACCTTCAACAAAAAGAAAAAAAAAAAAAAACTATCTGATTTAGATTTTATCATTATTTACATCAAATATTATTTACATAAAACATTTAGGAATCTATATCATTGTTCTTTAAAGCTAGGTTTGTTACAAGTAGCATGATTGGAATTTGGACCAACTTTCTAGGGCTGTTTTTATTGATGAGGATGAGAAGGGCATTCTGGTAGTTTTTATACAGCTGCTGTGTCATAACAAAAAGGGCCTACATGATTTGGAAAGAAATAATAAAAAAGGGGGACTTACAGAGGTCCATTTTTTAGCTTATCAAGAAGTCCATCTTTAACAAGTGCATCAACACCAACTCCTGGAATGGAAGAGTTCTCTTCACTGGCTATGAAAACAGCAACCACACTGGATTTAAGTTTTGGCTTTGTCTGCCCGAGCTTCTTCATGAGCTCGGTTACAAGGGCAACATGTCCCAAACAATCCGTTGTCCCACGCCCTCGAAGCTTGTCTCCATCAATGCTCATTGAAAATGGATCAAAATCCTGTACAATTTCAGAAATTATTGATTATTTCATGATTCGCCATTTTAGCCTGAAGAACCCTAGTTGATACAGGTTTCACACAAACCCATCAGTTAACATATGCTGATTCCATTAAAATTGAAACATAGTTAACATTGATATGAGATTTTATAAGGAGATAATACAAACCCATTCAGAAGGATTAGCAGTGACGACATCCATGTGCATTCCAACAAAAGAAACGATCTTTCCGGGTTCAGCTCCAGGGTACTCCACTATGAGATTCCCTCTATTGGGTTTATACGTGACATGGTTAAGGATGAGTGGGCCGCCACCGGTGGCGGTGCTGTGCGGGAGGAGGGCTTCACGAACATGGCGGACGATTCTATCCTCCTCCGGGATGAGGTCCGGCGGATTGTTTTGAACATATTTAGATTCCCCTATGAGTTTGGTGAGAAGGGTGACGAAAGAATCCTTGTTTAGGTCTCCGAGCGTTTCTTTTACGGCTGAAGCCACCATCGTCGATAAGAGGGGAGAGTGTGATCGTAGCAAACCGGGCGAACCAGAAACTTTACAATTCTATATCTAAAGATTTGGAAACTATTTAGGGGATTATTATTATTATAACCCGTATAACTCACGCGATAGGGTGAAATCACTTTGAAAAGACCTTAAAAATAACAACATAATTAAATTAATTTTACAATGTCTTTTAAAGATATGAAAAACATTCTTTATGTCTAGTTGTATTCATCTTCAACATCACCCTCTCTACTTTTAAAGCCCTTCCTAATTTTGCCGGTGTTTGTTAGCATCTAATGATCTAATTTTGCCGGTGTTTTCATATTGATTACGATTTGTTGGCATTTCTTATATAATAACATTTTGTAACATGATAACGATAAGACTATATAAAAACTTGTTTATTATGAATTAATTATCATGTCTTTTTAGTTAGCAGCCTATAAAAATCTCACTCAAAATGGGTTCCACGCCACAAAGAGTTAATATGAATTATATCCTTTCATACATACATAAACATTTGCGACTTTTTAAGACATTTCATGAAATCTCATTTTTATCCAAGAAAAGACATGAAGGGCAAATATGTCCAAAAGTTAATAATTTACCATTTTGTTTAGGGGTGTTCGTTTGGATGGATCAGTTCGATCCGATCCAATTAAGTAAATCCAAATTGATTTCGGTTTTCAAAATATGAATCCGAATAATCCAAACTAAAATCAAATCCGATCCGATCCGATCCAATTACAATTCAATTGGATCGGTTTTTATAATTCGGTTTTCAAAAATTAAAACATTTTAAAATGATATATAATTATAATATTATCCAATTTTTATAGAAGAAACAAAAAAATATTTAGTTGTGATTTAAAATTTATAAACTACTAAGAATGTATATCATAGTTTAATATTCAATAGATAAAGAACTTTTAAAAGAAAATGCATATTAATATTTTATATTAGATGAAACTTTTTGAACTTATTTGAAAAAATAAATTATAAAATTAATAAGTAGTTATAGTTATATTAAAATAAATAAATAATAAATTGTTATTCGTTTTTTTTTGGATTATTCGGTTCATATTTTATAAACCAAAACCAATCCGAAATCCAAAATAATAATTCGTTTTTGTTGAAAACCAATCCAAAAATCCGAATATTCAAACCAAATAGTCCAATCCAATTTGTCCAATTGGACAATTCGGTTTTATTCAAATAATGAACAGTTCTAATTTTGTTATTGGAGAGAGAAGCACTCGAAGTCTTCATACAACCAAATCTCTCTAAAAGTTAATGTGCTTAAATCCATACAAAGTTTCTACTTAGATATGTCATGGATGCTAAATTCACAGTAAAAAAATACTCACCTCAGATAAAATAGTTGTGAACCTTTAGCAAAACGATTTGATATTCTTTACAGGGTCAAAAACATAGTTTCTTGCATATTCTATCATAAAACAGAACAAAATTTTTTATTTTTATTTATTTTTAATAGATTTCCATATAAATTATTCTAAAAAGGCAACATATTTTGAAAAAAAACAAGAACTAATGTTTTAGTTTTTTAGTTCTATGGTAGAAAGAAGGAATGTACCATGGATCCAAGAAAAAATTAAGATTTACACTTCATATAATCAAACAAATACATATCATGTTTTTTATAAAGTCACATACAGACATTCTTGCAAACACATAGTCATCATACACGCTTACATACATTACGCATATTTTTTTTCTAAAAATCCAACCATTTCATTTATACAGCAACACCCCAGCTTTCGTAATGAGGTATTCTTCGCCTATGTTGCAACCTGGATTGCAAAAGAAAAAAAAATAGCAAAAAGCTTAAAAAAAAGTCAAAAAAATGGTCAGTACTTTGAGAGGAAATCAAAATAAGGCAATGTACTTTAAGTGTTTAATGGGTAGAAGTCAAAAGTAACAATAAAAGTAACTTTTTTCTCTACATCTACAAAAGTCGAAAATGAACATTTTAAAAATTTGTTCCATGCTTGTTTCAGATGAAAGAGTTGGACGACATCAAAATGATATTTGAATGCTATAACTGAAAAAAAAGTAAAATGTTATAATCGATGCCAAAAAGACAGGTGGATTCTATAATTGTAAAAATGTTATAAGTGATATTTAAAATGAATGTTAAATGCTACTATAATTTAAGGAAATATGAAAGTAAATTACTATAATCGACACTAACATGAAAGTTGAATGCTACAATCGAAACAAATTGAAAAAAACCTATAATGGGCATTGAAATGAAAGGCGAATGATATGAATGACATTACAATGAAAGTAAACAATGATATTTGGCGCAATTCATATTTAAAGTTATAATCTATTTTTTTCTCACTAGTTCACTTTAGTTATACTATGACTTTGAAACCATTCATAACATTTCCATTTTAGCTAATTCATTTAATTTTACCGATCAAACATAATTAAAAACAACTCATTTTAACCAGAATTGTAGCATTTTGAAGTCAGCACTTTATACACACTTTACTGTAGCTTTGGGTAAGCATAATAACCGAAAAACCGAACCATAACTAAATTAACCAATATAACCGAGCCATTATTGAAAATGGTGGTGCGATTTTTTATTTTTATTAACCGATTGCTAATGGTTCGGTTTTGGTTTTTCTGAGAAACCGAACCATATATAACCGAACCGAACCGATTAGGATATATAAATTTTAAAATTATTTTATATATTATATAATTGGTAATCCTATTTTAATAAATAAGTAGATTTTTGCCACGTGGCATTCTCCAAGGCCCCCAAATTGAATTTTTTCCGCTCAAAATACAAAAGTGAATTTCCCCAAAAATCCCTTCAGCTTTAATGCGTTTCAATCAAATGCGTTTTTTTTAGACGTTTCTAATCTCCTACATTTAAGGCCAAAATCACTGATAACTTGCATCCATTTGATTCACCGTCTTCTATAGGGAACGATTTCAGTTTTTGTGGGTCAAAATTTTCAGTCACTGCCACAACCCCTACCACCACAAAAGGAACCGGCGGAGAAGGGAATTAAGAAATCCTGCTGACGCGTTGCTTCTACACCTTTGATTTCGACGAGATGGCGCAAATCCGTCTTCGTTCCAGATAATACGCTTATGAACAAAGGATTGGAGGGTTCCATACGGGAGATCGACTGCGACAGGGGCGAAAGACTGTTTTGTTGTTCAGATTTGTTGCTGTGTTCCAAGGTAAAAATGGTTGGTTGTTTTCAATTTTTGCTATAATCTAATTTCATAAGGGCCTGTTGAAATTGCTATTACTGATGCAGTTCCTTTTAGTACAGCATTTCAATGTTGAAGAGTGAAAGCCTATGCTTATGTGTTCCTGTATCAAATGGTAAACTGTAAGTTTCTCTTGGCTTGGATTCTTTTGTCGGGGTTCTGATCGAATGAGGACAACATTTCGTGTCGGAATCGAGGCTATGTCTGGTTCCAGTTCTGTTAAGTAATTAGAAGAGTGGGGATAAATTTTCATTTTCTTTCTATATACCATGTGGTTGTGTCTACAGTTGCATATTAGGTGTTTGGGGAAATGCCTAACTGAAGTTATGCTTCATAATGACCCTTATATTCATTTTAATCATTATGAAACTTTTTGGTTGAAATGTTATTTAACTTGATTACTTATCAGGTTTAACTGGCCCGGGGGGATGCTTTCTAAATCAATGTAAGTATTTGATTTTTTCTATGTTATGTTTAAGTATCTAAGAATATAATGACATTGATTAGGTGCAAACATTTCATCATAGAAAGAGAGTAAAGTGGGATGCTGTAAATATAATGAACAAATACTTGCTTTTCTTATGTGTATTTATATGCAAGTTTGATGTGTTTGTATGTGCGTGTGACTGAGCAAGTAATTCACTCATGGCTAGGCTTCAAGCTCAGAAACATAGTTTCACAAGAAATTTAATGGTAACTGTAATAGGAATGTTTAATTGATTTTCCACACCGTCTCGGATGCACCTTCATTATTGAAGCGACCTAAAATTCGTGAGTTGCTCATTGTTGATCTTAGGATTTGAAACTGTTGGTGTTACAGATTATCTGAAGAAACTGAAGAATCAAAATCTGTATTTCTCTGCAAGACAGGAGCGTATTCATTGCATTTCAGGGGTTTGTTTGACATGTAAGCAAAGTACCCCTTCAATGCTTTCGTGGTGAAATATTTTTTGACCCAAGTTTTTTTAATAAAATGCCTTAACGGGTGTTCTGATGCTTTGTTTGGATTTTGATACATTGTTTCGATTGTAAGAGGTACTTTGTTCATATTGAAAATATGATGCAAGAAAACACCAATAGCAAGGTTTATAGTTTTCACAGTAAAAGCCAATTTATTCCTTTTAAAATTTGCAGCTGTAATTTTCTTATAATTTCATTTGTATCTGAGGGCTACACTTATTCAGATTTTCATCCTATTGTTAAAATCTTGGATGCCAAGAGTTAGGTAATACCAAAACTAACCGGTCATTATTTTCACTCGCTCAGGTTGTTTAACTTCATATCCACTAACATTTTTTTAGTTTTTTGTTTCAGACTGCTGCTCAAGATGGTGTTAAGCTATGGGATCTTCGAAAATTAAGAAACTTTAGGGCTTTTACACCTTATAATGAGAACACTCCAACATAATTTGGTAATTTCTAGCCTCTTTAAATGCTTAGAGTAAATTACAATTTAGCACATATGCTTTGTTGATTCTTACTAATATGGTCTTTGAAAAGAGTCTTATAACCTTTTTGCCCTTGTAAAGTAGTTTTGTTAGTTACAGTAACGACTTGGATATTAAAGTTATAAAAATGAGTGTTTTACCACTACCTTGGGTTCGTCTACAGTGAAGGGTATTTTGGTCATTAATAATGATAACTAGAACAAGGTTTATCTGGTTGCGAAATGTGAATTCAAAATGGAATTGTATTAAAACATTTCCTGATCCTATCCAAATCATGCTTTTTTCTCACCTGTCTAATTTATTTTTCTATATCATTTTGGTGATTTTTATTAGCTAAAATTAAAAATACATGTAAGTTAAACTTTATAAAATTTGGCCCTGATGCAAATTACACAACGGTTGGGAATGTTAAATGGTATTTAACAGTCATTCATTCTGGAGTTTACCATGAAATATGTTGATCCATAGTTCAAAATATATTATTTATCATCTTATATAATTTTTTTAGCTATATGATATTTAAATCCATGGTTACATTTTATATTTTAGAATGGCTTCGATAACATGAAATTTAACAAAACGACTACAAAATATTACTATATTATAACTTATATTGGTTTCAATCAAGTTTTTTTTTTTTTTTTATTTTATTTTATTTTTTTTATTTTTTTTATTTTTTATCTTTAAGTCTTTGTTTTTGTCAATAAATGTTTGTTGACCATAATTTTAGTCATTATAGTGAAAAAATAGCAATGTACTTTCTTTTGGCTTTCAATATGAGCAATGTACTTTATTTTGGGTACATTAGAGCAACATACTTATATTATTTTACCCGTGAAATTCTTACAAGTTTTATCGGACATATTGTTATTACTGCTAAAGAGATAAAACTACATTTGTGTATTTTTTTAAGCAATTACTGTTTATGTTAATATTTTTTAAAATGGACTATTTATGTTAATTTTTTTTAAACAGTTATCATTTTGTTAATTTATTTAAAAAGGGACCATTTATGCATTTTTTTTAAAGCTGGGACCATTTTTGCTAATATTTTAACGTGGACCATTTGTGCATTTTTTAAATGACCATTTGTGTTATTTTTTTTTAATATGGGCCATTTTTGCTTTTTTAAAGAGGGAACGTTCCTGCTGGTTTTGTTTAAACAGTGAACATCCATCACAAAAACATGTACCTTTTTGTTAAAAAAATTAACAAGGGCCATTTATGCATTTTTCTAAACATGGACCTGTAATTATTTATGTATTATTACAAACATAATTATTTTATTTATTGAAATAAGACAATGGTAAGTCTTTATACAATAAAAAATAGGCCAAATAGGCCAAACGTTTAATGTTTACACATTGATATTTAATTTTTTTTTATTAACCTCCTAATTTAATGAATAAGTAGATTTTTGCCACGCGACAATTCCTAAGCCTTCCCCAAGCTAATTTTCCCGCTTAAAACATCTAAATAAAATTCCGCATTTGCCCTCTGCTACTTTAAAATCGAAATCCAACTTATTTTGACTCAAATTCGGATCCATGAATCCCATAAACCCACGTATTTGTCTTGTGAGTGCGTCACGGCTTCCATGTATTTAATAAGAATAAAGTTCCAAAACTGATAATATGTTGCATTATACAAACTCATGACTTTTATAAAATAGCAAGATTCACATGTGTAATTAAATACTTACAAATTACAAAGTTATTAAAAATATAATATTAAAATTCATAAGTTTTTCTAAATTAATGATATATTATTTTATTACATAATTAATTTTTTAATTCTATTTAAAATTAACACCCGTGGATTCCACGGGTTTTAACCTAGTTATCTTATATATAAGGAAATAAAGGAATTTAAAGCCTTTATATTTGAATGAGATATGCAATTAGCGTATTAAGCACACAACAATTGAACAAGTCAATAAACACTATCATATTACCGCCGGTTCTCTCATTATCGGCTATCCCACGACGAAAAGATTTTGATAGTCAGTTACATATGGATGTGTGAATAATGTTTTTGATTCTCAGTTAATCGGCTATCGCATTCAATACAGAAGGTACCCTCAAATCTCATGTCTCGATATTTGTTGGATACCATTGTTTAAACTTATGATGTTCTCCAATCTATTGTTTGATTAGTTTTTTGATTAGTTTTTTGTATTATCAATTATAGTTTTTTTCTTAAATTTAACGCAAGTCGTTGATTCTTAGTGGCGGTGGGGGCTATTCCTTTACCCATAAAACAAAGATTCTAGAAACTCCTTTATGGAAAAACTAGACGAATTCTCGCGCGTTGCGCGGTGCAAGTTGACAATATATCGTTATAATATTGAAAAATATATGTTGGTTAAGTTATTGACATTAACTTTGACATATTACTTTTACACTAATTTATATATAAAATCTAAACTATTTTAAACAATAATAATCATTAATATCATACCACCACCTTCCTTATAAATAGAATTAAATATATTTATCTATGTAGTATTACTTTTATCAATTGTTAAGATTGATTACTTTAAATTTTTATTTATGCGATTACTTTCTAATTTCAATAATGATGTTAATTTAAAATACAATTTGTTTGTAGCTAACGTTATGTAATTTATAATTTGATGCTATTATCATTTAAAATTATTATTCATTAATTTTAAACCACTTATTATTATTAATAAGTTACAGAAGAATTTTAAGAAACGCTTAATATTATTATTTAAATATGAAATATATACTAAATAATAAAGTGATAAGATTGATAATTTGCATTTCAAAAGAGACTTGCATGTATAATATGACATATCTATGATTATTATAATTTGATTTTATTATTTATAATTATTGCTCATTAATTTTAAAACCACTTATTATTATTAATAAGTGAAAGAAAACATTTAAAAAACACTTATTATTATAATTAAAATTTTAAGCATATAATAAATATGAAATGATAAGATAGACAAATTGCATTTTAAAAGAGACTTACATGGATAATATTGATATTATGACATATCCATGATTTTTAATTAATTTTTGCTTTGAAGCAACATAAACATACAAACATATATAAAATATTTAACTAAATATTATCTATACCACATTCCGTAACATATGATTGATAACATGAATCTAATCTAAGTTACATTAAAATTTCAACCACAACATACAATGATTGTCTAAAAAATACTTAAACCAATAAAATATAAAATTAGTATATAAAAAACTTACAAATTAAAAACTTCAACATAATAACCTGGCTCAAAAAATGGTCTAAAGCCTTCAAACCAACACAAAAAACTTTAAACTTGTTTTCTTTGTGAATTTTGTATGTGATTTGTATTTGCGTGTCTACTCAAAGAGATTGACTTTTTTATAGTAGACTATCCATTAATTGTTTATTAAATATATTATATAAGTTATAAAACCTTTGAATTGTTAATCATTATCAAGAGACTTTTAAGTGGTATTCATTAAAATAGGATGTTTCAAATGCATGAGGTGCTTGGAAAATTTTGTGGGGGTTTCAAATGCATGAGATTTATGGAAAAATGCTAGCTTTATAAGTATAGAAGATAATAGTTTAATACATTGCATTGGATCTTGTATATTTTACGTCAATGTTAATTTTCACCAAAAGCATATAGGCTAACATCTATATTTTAATTTTTAAATTATGATTATAGGGATAACTTAGTCATTTTTGTTGAAATAAAAAGAATATATATATATATATATATATATATATATATATATGTGTGTGTGTGTGTGTGTGTAGATGTTATTGTTTCCTTTTCATGCTTGCACTTTCTTCATTGTTTTATAAATGTCAATATTATAATATGGATGCCCTCATGCCAATGTGTTCTATAGATATTTTTTTGCATATCAGTATTATAACAGCCAATGTTAATGTGTCGCGTGCTTTTTGAATAATTTGTTGAATCACTGAATGTCAATGTCATAATATACTTGCATATAGTCATATATTAGGCTACTAGCTTATAATTTGAATAACGTCTCAATGTGTCTTATTTATTTGTTATCTTCAGGAAATTATAGGTGGAAGCAACGAGTACATAGAACGGAAATAGAAATTTAAGGGATGAACCAGATCCGATCATTGATGTTGACGATGAAAACAATGAACCGAAGAATGATGTTGATGACGTAAACGATGAGACCGAAAATAAGGGTGATCGTTCGAAGAGATCCTTCATGTGGGACCATTTTACTCGCATTAATGGTAGTAAAATTAAGGTAAAATGCACTTATTGTAAAATTATAATGACAAGCGGTAGCAAAAAGAATGGTACGAGTAGTACCATGTCATATCATTTGAAGAATGTATGCAAACAATCTCCACTTTACAAAAAAAAAAAAAAACAAATATGAAGAAACAATCCACATTAAACTTCAAGCCTGCAATAAACGGGGAATTTGGGGGTAGTTTAGCTTCTCACCACTTCAATCAAGAAAAGGCTAGGAAATTCCTAGCTAGAATGTGTATCAAAGATAATAGTCCTTTTAGTATTGTTGATGATGAGGGATTTAAGGAATTTGTATGAGAAATTAATCCCATGTTTAAATTTCCACCTAGGTGGACTGTGGCAAAAGATTGCTTATCAATATATGAAGAAGAGAAAAAAAAAGCTTAAAAGACTTCTAAAAAACCAAACAATTTCTCTTACCACTGACACATGGACATTGGTCCAAAATCTTAATTACATGTGACTTACCGCCCATTGGGTTGATGAAAATTGGACATTGAATAAAAGAATTTTGATTTTTTGTCAAACACCCAACCATAAGGGGGTGACAATAGGGAAGTTAGTGTATCGTTGTTTGCAAGAATGGGGCATAGATCTGGTTTTTACCATAACCGTTGATAATGCTTCATCAAACGATAGGGCAATCAAATATTTAAGATATATGCTTAAGGGATCTCATTCTCTCTTAGATTGCAAATATTTGCATTTAAGATGTTGTGCCCATATCATCAACCTTGTGGTGATAGATGGATTAGATGAGCAATTTGATACAGTTACAAAGATTAGAAGCGCGGTTAAGTATGTGAGATCATCCCCTTCTAGGTATGAGAGCTTCAAAGAATATTTTGAGTTTGAAAAAATTTAATCAAAAAGTAAGCCATGTCTTGATGTAGACACGCAATGAAATTCAACATTCTTAATGTTGGAAACAACGGATAAGTACTCAAAAGCATTTGATAGGTATTTTATTATTTTTATACTAGTTTACTAATTAATCAGCTATTGTGAACTTCACTTTCTTTCTAAAATTTGTTAATGTTTGTTTGTTTTTTCTAATAGGCTTCAAGAGATTGACATCAACTATAACTCTTACTTTTATAGCGAAGTAAATGATGATGATGATGATAATAGGAAGAGTACTCGGAAGAGAAAGAAGAATGATCGAGCTTTAGGGGCTCCCAAAGAAGAGGATTGGGAAAAAGCTAGGTACTTAAATATATATTTTTTAAATCCAAGTATTCTAATATGCCAATACATAATGATAGCGCAATGAATAATTATGGTAAAGCAAAAATGAATATATATATATATATATATATATATATATATATATATATATATATATATATATATATATATATATATATATATATATATATAACCACTCTTTTCATTAAAATTAACTCTAATCACTTGCTAACAAAATGGACAACACATAATTTTTGAAACTATCATAAAACAAAACCCTTTTGTTGTGATAGTCGTTGCAGTATTTACTATTTATTAAGTATTCATGTGTGTTCATTTAAGCATCTAGGATGGTATTTGTGATATTAAATAGTCCACTTGAGGTAAGTGATTACTACATATAAGTTTTCCTACATGACAAGTGACTTGCATATATTGGTTTGGTTTAGCCGTTAACAATGGCCTTTAATTAAGCACACTGTGATGTTAGATTTTTTTTAAAACATGCTTTACACATATTGGTTTAAGTGATTACTACATATAAGAATTGGTTTAAGTGATTACTACATATAAGAATTGGTTTAAGTGATTACTACATATAAGTTTCTATACATGACAATCATATATTTACCAAGATTTTATGTTAATTATTTGTTTTCAATAGACATTTTATGGAGTTCTAGAAGATTTTCTGCAATGTTACAAAAAAAGTGTCCAGTAATAAGTATGTGACTTCAAATTTGTTTGTTGGGGAGCTTGTCACAATGCATGCAGCTATATCAAGTATGTGTCTAAAAATAGATGAGAAAAAGAAAAAAATGGGATTGTCAATGAAAGCCAAATATGATAAGTATTGGAACAACTTGGACAACATGAACTTTTTGTTGTATGTTGCATTAGTCTTAGATCCGCGAAACAAGATGTTATTTCTTGATTGTTGTTTGGGGCTTATTTATGGCGGTGATAATGAGAACATCAATAAAGTTAATCACCAAGTGCTAGAAACTTTAATAGAGTTATTTACTCACTACAAGAAGATTGAGGATAAAGATAATGAGAAAAATACAACTGGTTCTTCATCTTCTACTACTACATCGTTTAGTAGTGTTGTAGATCTTGATTTGGATGACAGCTATGCAAAATATTTGGAAAATCGGGGGAAAGGTGTTAATACTACAAAATTGGATATATATTTGGCCGATACAACAGAAAAGAAATCAAATGGGGGGAGATTTTGATGTATTAAGTTGGTGGAAACTCAATTCGGGTAAATGCCCCGTACTCTCTAAAATTGCAAAACATGTTTTGGGAATGCCAATTTCTACCATTGCAAGTGAATCGACGTTTAGTACCGGAGGTAGGGTTATCGACAAATTTAGAAGCTCTCTTACACCAAACACTGCTGAAGCTTTGATATGCACACAAGATTGGCTATGTGCTACACCGCCGAACTTGCAAGAGACTCCCATTCGTGGCCTACAACTAGAAGAGTTGCTCGTGAATTTGGAGAATTTAGAGATTGGTAACCATTTCTCTATTTAATTAGTTATTTAGTTTATAACTTTTTGGTTTTTAGCTTTTAACAATATTTAAAATGTTGTTTCTTTACAGATTACTTTGAAAATGGGAAAAGGTTAAGTGATGATTCTGCCATGGATGAAGATTGAAGGCTCTTTTTTTTTTCTCAGTTTTTAAGTGAGATATTGGTTTTGGAATGATTATCGCTTTTTTGAATTTTGTTTTTGCTTTTTATAGCAACACACTTTCTTATTTTCTTCACTTTTTAGTTTTATAGCAGTGTGGTTTGTTTTCTTTTTTCACTTTTTATATCAATTCATTTTTAGTTTTTGTATCATTTTTTATTGTAATGGTTACCCGATATTAACCATTAACTAAAACCATCAACCATAACCATTACTAACCATAACCAATTGCTACTAAAAAACATTAACCGATTCTAATGGTTATGGTTCGGTTTTGATCTATAACCGAACCAAACCGAACAATACACATCCCTAACTGCAACAAAAAACAACAATGTAAAACAACATTTTTGCTATGTGATTATGATGAAAGAAGGATAAAGGAAGAAATTATTTTGTAACACCAAAAAGCTGCACTAATATTCATAAAACAAAAAGACTATAAATAGCCTCACATACCCAACGAAAGTAATCAAAAACAACCTAGATCCTATCCACTACTCCTAGAGAATAGGACATATTTAAATGACTAAGTATACCAACTTTCAGCTACTCTAAACTTAGTCAAATATCCTTTATTCAAAACCAAAAACCCATACCCATAACCCATTTAATAATCAAAATTACCCAACACATTTCCTTCTTTTTATATGTTTTTGTTTTATATAACTGATGTTCTAAAGAAACATAACAATAGGAAAAAATAAACAAACTTACAAAATTATAAAATCAATAAAGAATATGCAAGATTATTTGGTGGAACTTCTCAAGCAGTGTACAATTTATAAAATCAATAAGCAATGCACGAGAATGAACAGTGTAGATGAAGATGACATTGAAATTAGAAGGTATACTAACTTGTAATCGACTAAGGCCCGATGTACTCTTCATGATTATAACAATTAACTTCGTTCTTTCTGTATTTGTAATCCATTGAAATTTATGTTTGAGGTTATTATAAAATTGAATGAAGCATGCGGTGTATAGATAGACAAAAACAACTATTCAAACATCGCTTTCAATTTGAGTACAAAATTTCAACATGGGAAAATATAAAACTATTACTAGGTATGAAATCAAGGAGTCGATTTTGGTATTTTCTAAAAAATGAAATGCCCATCATAGAAAATAGAGAGTTAAAAAATTAAGGAAAGATCTAATCAAAATAAGAACAAATGACAGTTGTAAGATGCACCTCAATAGTCATTGTAGGGTTATAAAACTCGGTTGCATCAAGATGAAGTACATATCGGAAATATGTTGAAAAAGTGATAAAGAGTAGATGATTAAGCTCTCCATTTTGGCGAATTCCATGAGGACTTCCAATTTACCAGTGATGGCTATGCGACAAATATAGACGATAAGCATACATAAACTGTAAAATTGAATAGATTAAAAGGTATGATAACATTTGAGGGATGATGAATTACAAATTAGTAGTTACAACATTAGAGAGAAACCTTACCAACTACTTTCTTGGTTGAAAATAGCAATCACATCCACAAAAACTGGTGATGATAATCAGTAGTAGAAGCTGTCTATCTGAATAGGAAAAGTAAACAGTGGAAATTACATCTTACTTGGTATGCTCTACAAAAAAAAATGAGAATTGTCCCAAATAAAAAAATATGAGCAATTTACGGTCATCAAGAATAAAAAAAAACATAAAACAAAAGCTTCATAATCTTCTTTAGTGAGGTCCTACTTCTTTCCTAACACTATGCATGTTCAATTACTTCTCCAAATCAATATCAAAACCCTAAATATATAGAAATAAATGAGATTTGGGGAGCCAAGAATTAGGGATTTCAAAATTGAGTCTCAGAAGTAGATACCATTTTGAGAGGAGATGAAATTGATTGAAAATGACATAGATACCATTTTGAGAGGGGATGAAATTGATTTAAAATTACAAAAGAAGAATTTCTCATGGAATACATTAAATTGACAAAGTCGTTACCTATAATAATTGGGTGCAATTGATTGTAATCCCAAAAAATTAGGAACTTATTTACCAGGGATAAATTGTTAATAGTTGGAGGTCCTACAGTGGGAATAAGAACTTAAAACTGAATGCTGATTAATAGGAGTTGATAGTTTTAACTTCATGGAATGGGCGGGAAAAGCAAGGCTAAACATAACGTGGTAAGGACACATGGCAAGTAGGTGGTGAAAAAGAGGGACATGTGGCGTCCAAAGTACTCTTTTATTAAGAATAAATTATTATTATTATATATAACATTAAACCCGGGGAGCCTTATGTAACATCTCGTTTAAAATAGAAAAATTAAATAATAAACCTGGAACCCCGAGAAGTAATTTTATTATTATTTTAGATTATTATAGCCCAAAAATAAATAATCATTATTAGGATGTTAGTTTCGGGGGTTAAAGTGTAATTAAGGGACTTATTTGAAAAGGTTTTGTAAGATGAGGGGATATTTGGTATCATTTGAACCTAATATAAAAGAATTTATGGAAATAGGGGTTAAAGAGTAAATATCAGACTTTTTCTGAGAAGGATTCTGGAAGCCAGGGTAGAAATGGTAAATTTGAGATTTAATTTGAAAGAAGAAGGATAAGGAGGGACTGGAAGTGTCAAGAGGGACAAAGTTTGAGATGGGACGGGTGCGTATAAATGCATTACGCATGCATTCTAACCCTAACCCTAGGGATCCCTCATCAGTCGCAATCACCACCTTATGTCTCCCCACTGGCGTCGCCACCACCCTTCACTCCCGTCTCGTTGTTCCGATCAGCAAAGGCCACCAAGAGAACCGCTGTCAACCACCAAGAAAACGGCTTACGTGTGTTGCTGGCTTGCTGCCGCCACTGTGCCCCATCGCCAAAGACATTCAGCCGCTTTCCCCTTGACTGTTGAAGCCGGAGAACCACCGTTAAGGCGTTGTTAGTCAGGACGTCGCCATTCAGCCGTCGCTGCTGTTGTGTTTTCCTTCCTCCGTGTTGACTCACGCCACCACAGGGGTGGTTGGGATTTGATGCTTCTTCCGTTCAGAACTCACTATGGTTAGAAGGGATGCGGGTGTAGGTGTTCGTTTGGCTAGAAAAAGACCCGAGAAAAACCACCATGCCAGCTACCCATGGTGGCTGTCGCAGATGACGCTGCTGTTGTCCGCCACTCCGAGTCTCCGCCACCGTCGTACACCACCAAGTGGGTGGCTGTGTTCTGTTTTCAAGCAGAATACATGTGATTTTCTTAGTCGGAATCGCAAGAGGGCCACAACCACCACCGTGAGGTGGTGACTAGCACCTCCGATCACCACCTGGCGCCATAGTGCGGTTGCATGTGTGTGTAGCTTAGTGTGTGTTTGTATGTTTGGATATCGTGTTGTAACATTGTAATCGATCAGAATAGTAAGAAAACTCTAAACCACCACCGTAAGGTGGTGGACGCCGCCACCCGCTGCCGTGTTGGGCAACGGTGTGCTTAGTTTGCGTGTTGACTTGTTTGGGATACGTGGACAAGATGGGCCTGATGAAACCCTAGTAGGCCCAATGAAACCCTAATGGGCCCAATGAAGCCCTAATTGACCTAAAAGCCCAACCATTTGATTAATGTGCTAGTATTTGGGTTGGAAAACCCTAATGCCTTGAAACCCTAATTTTGGGAATTGATCGGGACACACACAAGAATTATTTAATAAACTTAAAATATTAAATAATAATCATTGACAAATTAATCCTAGACAATATTGGACTTAATGGATTAAGTCCTTAATGGGTTAAGTAAGAAACACTTAACCCTAATCGTCATTTCATGTGAAAACCCTAATTTCACTTGGGCCTTGGTGGTTGGACTTTTGATGGGCTATCTAAGAACAAGTAAATGGACCAAAATAATTAGATGAGTTTTAGGGTAGGGCCCATGTGAAGGACTTAGGCCCAATTTGGAAAATTGGGCCATAGGTAGGCCATAAGTTGTGTTATTATGTGATTACCTGTATGCACATTAGTTGTGTTATATGTTGACATATCATGTTGGATGGGTTGAGGTGATACTGCTTCGTGCGGTAACCAACAAACCCGGGAGCATTTTAGATACGAGCTGAGGGCCAGGTGGGGCATGCCGGACTCGTACTGTGGACTCGGGAGCATTCCAGATACGAGATGAGGGAGACTCGTACTGTGGGCTCGGGTGCATTCCAGATACGAGCTAAGGGAGACTCGTATTATGGGTGTTACAAGTTGGTATCAGAGCCCTGGAATGAGTGAATTGGATAAACACTTGTGTGAATCCAGTCTCAAACTAGGATTTGAGAGTTTTTACAAAATGTTTTTGGAAAAAGAAATTACAATAAAAGAGTTGGGTTTAGGGCATGGGCTCGATCTCTTGTCATGTTGTTGTTTGATTGTTGGCTTGGGATAGGGAACGTGGACCTTGACTTAATTTTGATTTTTAAAATGAGGATGCAGAGTGTATGATCAGCCGGAGCCAGTAAGTAGACCTCAAAATACCATACAGTTATTTGATATTGTGATATGTTAGAACAATATGCTAGTACTAGGCTATGTATCTTTAGGAATGCATGATAGAATTGCCTGATTACATGATGACTGATAGCCTAGAGTTTTCTTTACATGAAATTTACATCATTACTGTAGTTGCTTGTGTATGCATAACGACTGTACATAATTAAGATCTTATAGCCTGAGAATGTTTGGTTTGACCTTATTTCATGTTCTTGTTTGATGAAAGGCTTAGGGTAGGATCAGGTATTCGAAAGTCTATAGGGTCCAACATTATGTATGGCTAGCATACGCGAGTGCTGCAGGGTTGGTGGAAGCTTCATGTGTGGGTTGTGCGAGGTTGGTAGGCCAGTTATGAAATATTAACATTCCTCTAGGATTGAGGATTGAGCGCTTTCTAGGTTATGTATACAGTTAGGGCATTGTGGTGATACTTAAGACAAATATGGGTAGGCGTGGAAGGTAGTATGGGCCCGTACTACTAAAAGCACATGACCCATAACGTATCAAGGAAGTCACAACCCCTGGTTTTTAGTTGAGAGTTGGTTCCTTGTCATCATATGGGTTATTAGAGATCTTTCTGGTGTATTATCGGGATGATGGTTACAAGACGTCTTGAGATCGGATCCGGGTCGGGACCGGGAGCTGGCAGCTAGGATAGGCCAGTATTGTCAGAGGATTGTGTAAGGGAGATGATCTGGGAGGGGGTGATCAAGATTGTCCGGGGATAGTTGCTGGAGATGTTTGGGTCTATTAAGATTGCCATGGTTGAGTATTTCGATGAACGTTATGCAGCCCTTGCTGAGATGGCTGCCGCAGCAGCTGCAACAGCTGTAATGACGACAGGAGGAGGAGCTGGTCAAGCTTTCTAGTACCGGGACTTGTTACTAGTACATATTCTGATGTGCAGAGGGTTGCAGTTAATTGGGATCAAGGAATGTCCTGTACTCATTACATTCCGCGGGATGAGTGGGAAGGGGTAACACATGAGTTTCTAGATTTGAGGCTTCTTGGGTTTTTACTCGAGGCCAGAGTGTGAGTCGCGGGGACATCGAAAAGGAGTGATGATTATGTTCAGCTGGGGTTTCGCAGTTGGAATTAGAATGGTTAATTGGTGGATATGAATGTCGTTTTCTATGGCAAGGATTATGCTCTTTCAGCTTTTCGAGCTCGAAGGAGTGAGCAGCCTTGTGACCCTAGAATCAGGTCATATTTCCGGCTCGAGGTCAGTTAGTCGCAAGGGTGGGAGATAGTAATTAAACACTGGTGAGCGCAGGTGGGTCGATGTGGCATGAGTATCTTATGAGGCGTACACAATTACCGTTTCGACCTGTAGGAGCGAAGATCCGATTCATCTTAGATCCCTTGTATGTGGCGATAAGGATGGGTTGTGTGATCTATTACGCTTTCGGGATTTGAGACTATGTCTTGGGAGTTGTTGTAGCCAGTTTAGGGCAGAGGTTGCTTCAGCTACTGCAGTTCAGATGAGTACGATTGAGCTGGTGAGTGAGTCAGGGTGCGAGACCTTGAATGATATGATTTCTAGAGCCCGAGAGCTAGAGATTTGTTTGGAGCACTTTGGGAAGAAGGGTATTGTATGGGAGGCCTACGGACAGAGCCCCATAAGATGGGTATTCAACATTGTCAGGATTCGGCGGTTGTAGCAATCGTTAATGATTGGAGGATGAAAGCGCCAAGGGAAATAGCTTGTCGCTAAAGTATTAGTTGGAGCATCTATCTTTTGGTCTTCAAGATTTGAGCATGGGATCATTCAAGCATCATGGACTATGACAACCCGAAATTTCCATTCTGAACCACCCATATCAAGACAATAGAGCTTAGAACAGTTTGAGGGAAATTCCAGACTTCGGGTATAAGTTTGGCAGTTTTTCAGGATTTACACTTAAGGAGATATCAGGAGAGTGGTTGCACTAGGGTTTTGTGCAACACTGTTATTCCAACACTCTGTTATATTATAAATCATTTCAGGAATAAAAATATTTTCTGCCAAAAATATCTCAGGACTATAAATAGAATTCTGAACCAAATTCATTCATTATTCGCATTTCCAACTAGAGAAAAGCCATTTTCTCTCTCACGGATCTTCGGGTTTTTATCCCAAATCGTGAGTACCCCTTTCTAGTAGTGTTAGAAAGCTTTTTATGTAGTTATAACATGATTTAGATGGCTAAATCACTAGATTTAGGAGTTTACTCCCCAAGGTGTTCTTAGGCGGTAAACTCCCGAAACGAAGCCTAGACCGACCCTTGTGTTATACTACTGCCTTAGACTCATTTATATGTGTATTAGGGACATGAAATCAAGCAAGAATCACCCAAGTTTGGGAGTTTACGGCCCAAGAGCATCTTAGGCCATGAACTCCAAATTCAAGCTCCAAATGGTGCTTTTAGGGCACCTAAGGCCTTAGGCTTTTACCTAGACTTGTTCCCAATAAATCAAGAGCCTTAAACACATCAAAATCACCTTCCAAAGTGATTTTACAGCCAAGACATGGTTCTTGGGCCGTAAACATGAATGAAGGGCACCAAAGTGTGCCAAATGCCTTCATATGCTTTAGGTAAAAGTCTAGAACCTATCCTTCATATGCAAGAGACTTGAAAACAACAAAAACACCATTCCAAGGGAGTTTACGGCCGTAAACTCCAAAGGAAATGGCCTTGGGGCCGTAAACTCCTCTAGGGAGTGTTTCTAGGCGTTAAACCCTTTCAAGAATTGAACCACCAAGTTGGAATAATTCTAGGAATCATTTGGGACTTCAAAACACACAATACCCCCATGGTTGGGAGTTTACGGCCGTAAACTCAAGAGTTTACAACCGTAAACTCCATGTGTGGTGGTATATGGGGAGTAAACTCATATACGGGGTCCTTTGGAACCCTAAACACAAGTGCCTTGTCCCACAATAGCTTATATGCAATCCTTAGGGCTTAAAACACTTATATAAAGTGTTTATTATGTCTAGGATGTCTTATCATTTTCAATTAGTAAATTGAGACTAATTGAGTGCATATATGTGTGATTATATGTTCATTAGGATCGTAGTGTGTGTACAAGTCCTCGCTTGACATCTAGCAATCCTATACCGTTCGGTTCATCCCAATCACCAACTACAGGTGAGTTCATACCCCTAATCAATGTTTTAAATAATTTTAAATGCTATAATGGGGGGGGGGGGGGGAATACAAGTAGAAACGAACATGTTACTAAATCATTGATATGTATTTTATAACTATGTTTGTCATTTAACAAATTTCGCATACTACAAAATGTGATGCATGAAATGGTTTTAAATCTTAAAAATACATTGTTATCAAATGTTTTACCTTTGAAATGTTAATTAAAATGACATCAAGTCATTGTTAGTTATTGTTCAAAACCCATAAGATGTCTTACAAAACCATTTTTACATTCTTGAACTAAACTATGCATATACACTTATATTCTTATATATGTATTGATGTTATAGTTTACATCTTTCATTTAGTTTCTCACACCCTTGAGTAGTAAGAGTGTATAAACCTACTTGAACAACTAATTACCATTCAGTAAATTATCATAGGGATAATTTGAAGATATCAAACGTTATTCCTGTTACAAGGAATCACACAAGAGTTAGTTCATTCATGAGTCTTTACTAGTACATTACCTGATACATGAGTACCTTTACATATGCTTACATGATACATGAATACGCTTACAAGAACACATTACATGAGTACCTTTACGTAAATACAATTACCTGTGTATACTTACATGAATACTTGAAACTCGATTCGTAACGATGATTTATTAGTACCTTCAGTAAATCATTCCAGCCCATCCCAGTTTAACGGGAGTCAGTTACGGGACTAACCATTCCTGGAACCTATTGTTCGCTACAGAGGTTAATTGGACAATCTTCGGATGTTCATAAGGTTATCTATTTCGCTTATAGAAATGTAGAGTCAGTTACGGGACTAACCATTCCTGGAACCTACTGTTTGCCACAGAGGTTAATTGGACAATCTTCGGATGTTCATTGGGTTGTTATTACATATATTAGGAGACAGTTACGGGACTAACCATTCCTGGAACCTACCGTTCGCTACAGAGGTTAATTGAACAATCTTCGGATGTTCATTAGGTTATTTACTTCGACTACAGTGATGTAAAGTCAGTTACGGGACTAACCACTCCTGGAACCTACTGTTCGCCATAGAGGTTAATTGAACAATCTTCAGATGTTCATTAGGTTATACCTTTCGCTTATTGCGATGTTGTGTTACTCCTAGTAACCAATGACAACACTTACAGTAGTACATTTTCCTGTTTACTTTATTTTGTGATACTTTCACATGAACGATGAGTTAGACTAAGTATTTTAGTACTAAAAAATTGAAAGAAAAACTATCATTTTACTTACAAAACATTCGGGTCTTGGTAGAAGACTACATTATCATAACAAAACATTCGGGTCTTGGTAGAAGACTACATTGACATAACAAAACATTTGGGTCTTGGTAGAAGAATACATCTGAAACTAATAGAAAATAAGGGATTTTATAGGGTTTTTCATACTTACATCAACATTTTCATTTAGAGGTTTACATGGCCTTCATAATAGATTTTCATAAGCAAGACAACGACACTTAATTACTTATGAATTCACCAGCTTTAAAGCTGATACTCGATTTCAAAATAACTTGTATTCTCAGGTCATCAGTTAGACAGGTGCGATGGTCAGGTTTTTGAGAAGATGGAGCACAGACAAGACTCGCCTTATATTGATTATTCATTTTATTGTTGTACATTATGAAAGAACACACATATATTAAAACTCTACTTATAATGCAATGGATGATGTTGTTGCTTGTTTATTATATTACTATGTTGTGATACTGTACATGGTGTCCTCCACCCCTGAACGTTTCCGCCGTTCGTGGTTTTGGGGTGTGACAGATTGGTATCAGAGCATTGTTTATAGGGAATTAAGTATATCAACCCATAAAAGATATACTAACTATAGACACATTGGGATTAAAACACTCTGTCTAAGAGTTTATACTTTTAAATAATAAAATATTTAACAAAGTATACGTGCCTGCATTCATAGTAAAATCAGTGTCACAATGACAAGAACAAAAGTATTACGATTGTTGAATATCACTGGTAAGCTCGGGGATGTATGGTCAGTCTTGGGAGTGGCATAGCCTGATCAACTATGCTATTCCAAAGAGTGATTAGCACATGCCCAAGAATGGTTGTGATATGGCAACAAGTCTAAAAACTTACCAACATCACCACAATGAGAACATTATAACAGAACCTAAGTCTAAAATACCATAGGGGTGTTTTGTGTTACTATAAGGACTTTATACTTGAGAACTAAAATGGAATCTTCATTCCTAAGTTGATAATTGCTAAGTGGATACGCTAAAGTTATATGTAACTAGGATGTTATAGACTTAGAATCGGGGAAATTTTTGCTTTACCCTTATTCCTTGTGAATTTGGAGTTAAGGTCACTTATTCGAAGGCCTATCCTGTGTTGATTACATATAACTGGTATGCACTTTACAAGTAGCGATGGAACTAGTGAAGATTTCCTATATAATTATCTAGATAGTTCATCTAATAATTATTTTCTTACCCCAAATTCTCGCGTAGATAACATGGCTGGATTCCATCCCCACGACAACCTATTCCTTCCGAACGCGGTTATTGCTGGATGGTTTGGAGAAGAACCAGTTAATGATCATCCAATCCCTCTGAATGATCACCATGATGAATACCTTTCAGACGATTCCATCTCCGAACCCGAGGTTGAGAACTTACCCCAGGCAGCTCCCTTTTCGATTCCTAACCCTCGTCCGACTTTTCATGGCCCGATGCCTGAGTGGGTGGAATGTTTGGAAACATGGAGCCAAGGACAAGATCAGCCCATGCCATTTAATGGTGACCGAAGCTTCTATGACCCGAGCAATGGGGGCTCAACAGACAGAAGCATGCCAATTCTGATCCGAAGAGTTGCCCGAAACGAAATTCAGGGCAGGACAGCTCTACAACGTATCGCAAAAGTTGATACAAATGGAGGAATGCATATGCTTCGCACTAGTCGCCTTGAATATGCTCGTGAGAGGTCTGAGAGAGACCATGAAACCCTGTTGCAAGCACTGGCTGAATCACGAGCCGAAGTCATGGAACTTCGGGTATGCCAGAGAGTGTACGAAAGACACCTACTTGATGTGGAACGCCAATTGGCTGAACTGAGAGTTCACCAGAGGGATGACTGTCGCCAGTAGTAGACGTGTTACGTTATATTCCTTGTTAGAAAGGAATCGTGTTCCTGTCTATGCTCGATGTGGCATTTTCTATGAAACTATCTTGTACTGTAAGTACTTTAGTTAGGTCTTTTTACTGTCAGGAACCATCTTCTCTGGTTATGATGTAAGATCTTTTTACAAGGTCATTTTCCTGAACTTGTACATCATGAATATCAAAGATATTGACAGTCGGCTAACTTCTGTGTCATTCTTTATTTGAATACTCTTATCATACTTTCTTTAGAGTCTATTTGAAACATGCTCTAGCCAAGTCATTGGACTATAGCAATTTAACTTCGGCGACATCTCCAAGTCTCTTTCAATTTTTGGATCACGTTATTCTCCAACCAACGATACCTCGGCTAGAACGACAAACATCTTGAGACCATTGCATGAACTTACTTCCGATCTTTGCTAGGACTGCATCATAGAGATGTAGGTCGAACCTTAGAGAACATACTTCTATTCTTTACATGAGCGATCGAACTACGTTTAGATTCAACTATTTTCGCTCAGAAATTCATTTTTCTTTCGGTGTAACAGAATCATGAATCCCAAGAAAAACGATCAGCCCATCAACCCAACACCAACTCTCCAGATTGATGCAGCTACCTTTCAAGCTGCAGTCTCGGCTGCCGTGTCAGCTATTCTGACCCATCTGAACGCTAACAACGCAAGTGTTAGCGGTATTGTTAACGACCATTTCAATCCAAACAACAACCAAGCACCGCAACGAACAACAAACTACCACGATACCCCGAGTGCCGAGGCCAAGAGTAACAACAGGAAGTTTTGGGCCAAAAGGAAGAACAAATCGCTTCGAGGGGCGAATAAGAACACAGCTACGACATCTGCACCTCCTACTACCATCCCTTCTGGTATCCCAGTTAACCATAACCCAATCAGGCCGTATGCAGGCAAACTCCCAAAATGCATCAAATGCAATTATCACCACCATGGACCTTGTTGGGAGATGCAGTGCTTAAACTGCAACAAAAAGGGACACACCATCCGTTATTGCAATATCCCTATCCAACACATTACTTCAACCACAAATTTTCAAACTGCTCGAATATGCCATCTATGTGGTGTAACAGGGCACTTCAAAAGGGACTGTCCATCGGAGAAGGACAACAGCAAATCCGGAGGAGTTTGACCTCAGAATGCAAAGAGGCAGTTAAGGACCCTAATATAGAATAGGTTCCCTCCAAATCGTCAGTATTTAGCATGTTCAAAACTAGTGCAACCAGAGTCTTATCTTTTGCAGGATCCCGTCCGTTTAGGGATGCTCGTGCTGCGTATACTTGCCTTTTGTAGTATACCTTGTTCGCAGCAATAGTCTTGTAGTAAATCCTAAGTTCAGTAACTCTGTTAATGGTTGCATTGTTGTGTTTTGTATGTAACGCCTTATGTTCAAGATCTAATGTCTTTAGTTTCCATACGATTCTGACTTTATCATGTGACTCGAGTAAATTTGATCCTCGCAATACCAGCGCCATACGTGCATCTCTTTCTCAGTAAACGTCTTTTAGCGAAGCCGTCATATTAGAACTCCGAGGTACTCGTGAATGAAGCACCTATTAGTTCTTTTCCGTTCCGAAGGAATCCCCACCTTATTGCTCGTGCAGTACGTCAAGTTCAATTCTAGGATTCATACGGTTGACCTATCACTGAAGAATGTATACATAAGGGTGATATATAATCAATGTTCTACAGGTTTAGAATTGATGATTTCACTATGACTTCTTTCCCTCGATGGGATGGGAGGTTAAGGAAAAATCAGTTATTCGACTACCTGTTCAACCTTAGTTATATACGACTCGTATACACGAAATTGTGATCATTGAACCATGTAGGAATTATTATATGAACTTCAGGACGGAGACTGTCCAGGAGTACGAGTAATGGCATTGGCATAGGAACAAACTTAGAACCCGGTGTGACACTTATAACCAGATCACCTTCAATCTAAACACCTACGGAAGATACAAGAACAGCCCGGACAACATAGCGAACTACTCAACAATAGAATTAGAAGACCAGATTTCTCACCCTTGAGAACTCCGGTCTTATTCTTACCAGAAGTCAACGGAGTGCATCATATGTACCTCGATGACTGGAGACTTCATTAAGATTTCCTTTAGAAATCATTGTCTCTGTCTCGTATAGACGAGTGGATTGAGCAAACACAAGGAAAGAGTTACTTTCAGAAATGGACATGAAATCCGAATATCACCAGTTCGAGTGTTAGGGAAGGATGTCCCAAAGACTACCCTCTGAACCCGATACGGACACTTCGAGTCCGTAGTGTTATCCCTCGGATAGGACCAATACATCCATAGTATTCATGAGCTAAATGAGTGGAGTACGCCTTTCTTACTGGGATCAGTTCGTCATTTCTCTATGTAATGGCTTACTTATCTACCCTCGTAGTAAGAAAGAACCCATAGAAACATTACCATCGGAGATACTTCTCGCAAAGTTCTCTAATCAAGAGTTTTGGAATTTAGAGTCAAATTTCCTGAGGCACACTATTAGTGTTGTGGAAATTCTTGAGTACTCTGCCAAATTATCCGAAACCGTTGGGAATTTGTCGGTACCGTAGTCACCGACGGAAAAATTCTCCAAATTCTAGGTCTTACAGACCTACTATCATAGTCCATTCGGAACTCCCCACAAATTTCAGAAACCCTTTCGACTTTGACCCAACAAGGGATGGCCCTTGACTGGGCAGTAAGCGAGAGAAAGAACCTTTGGAATTCCAAGTGAGAGACCAAATTCTTTAGGAACCCTCACTCTGGGAACGGCTTAATACGCTTCGTAAAGTGTGGAAAGCTAAAATCCAATATAGTTAGGACCTCCGAGATTCTTACCAGAATCGGTCCTGCATTTCACAAACTAGACCTAATCCGCGAACTCAGTAACGTACATTTTCCCCTTCGCGTCTCGAACTTGAAACGATATCCTTCCATTAGGACTTTCGTAATCCCTCTCGACGAGATTGAGATTTACGAGATCCTTGCCTTCGTATTAGAACCGTAGTGACACTCGACTGAGTGGCCAAGCGGACGAAGCAACGCCGTCGCCCATTAGTGAAGGTTCGTTGGAATACCAACTGAGAACCCGATTTCACTTGGAAGCGCGGGAGCAAATCGATTAGGAAGTTTTCACTTAACGACTCGATCATTTATACCTACTTCCTTATCTAAATTCTAATTTCGGGACGAAATTCCCTTTAACAGGGGGATGATGTGACAACCCGAAATTTCCATTCCGAACCACCCATATCAAGACAATAGAGCTTAGAACAGTTTCAGGGAAATTCCAGACTTCGGGTATAAGTTTGGCAGTTTTCCAGGATTTACACTTAAGGAGATATCAGGAGAGTGGTTGCACTAGGGTTTTGTGCAACACTGTTATTCCAACACTCTGTTATATTAGAAATCATTTCAGGAATAAAAATATTTTCTGCCAAAAATATCTCAGGACTATAAATAGAATTCTGAACCAAATTCATTCATTATTCGCATTTCCAACTAGAGAAAATCCATTTTCTCTCTCACGGATCTTCGGGTTTTTATCCCAAATCGTGAGTACCCCTTTCTAGTAGTGTTAGAAAGCTTTTTATGTAGTCATAATGTAACAGCCCGGATTTCCAGGTATCATTTATGCTTATATTTTTGGAGTTTTGTGAGGGGACTCGGCGAGTTGGAGCTCAAACTCGCCGAGTAGGATCGCGGTTCAGGACGCGGGTTCGCGCCTGGACTCGGCGAGTCCAAGGAATGGACTCGGCGAGTCCTCGCTGTTTAATGAAACCCTAATTTCCCGGTCCTAAGCCCTATTTAAAGGACCTTATGGCCCTTCATTGCGGCTACCTGGATCTTGAGAGCACCAAAGCAGCTGAGGGTTCTTGTGAGTGAGATAAGAGGCCATTGTTCACCAAATTTGTGTGTTTTTGCAAGAAAGGAAGAGGAAAGTCAAGCTAGAAGAGTTGGGGAGCTTGGATCTACTTTCATTTATTCAGAGGAGGCTTCTTGAGGTATCATTCAGAGCTTATTCTCGTGTTTTTGTTGATATGGTCAAATCTAGGGTTTCTTCATGCCTTATTTGCTTTGTATTTGAAGTGTGAGAGGTCCCATGGGGATATGGTGCTTAGATCTGGACCTTAGTAGGTCCAGAGAGTCCCTAATGTCATGCTTTATGTCCTTCCTTTTGGGTTGGAGACTAGGGTTGCCATCTTAGAGGTCATTTCTCCTAAAAGAGCCTTGTAGGTGTTGCATGGTAACCAAGATATGAACTTTACGTGATGAATGAGCTTAGGAGGGCCAAATCTATGAGTGGATGGAGTGGATCTTGTTGGGTTTTGAGCAATCTAACACTTCCTAAGTGTGCATGCAACCCTAATAAACCTTGGATCTATGTTTTCTTCTAAAATACATGCAAATAATAACTTCCAAGGTTTCTTCCTAACTAGCATAGCATAAGGATTATGAATCATAAAAGTACTAGTAGAAATACATACCTTTTGATGATGGTTGATTGTTTGGAGTTTGAGAGCCAAGCACCAATAGTGTGAATGCCTCAAATGGAATCACAAATCACCACAAACACTTGGAAAACTTTGAGAGAGTAGTATACTTTCTTATGAAATCGGCCACCACTAAGTCTCACACGACTAGTGTCATTTCTTGCATCATATGCTTCTTTATATAGTGTGCATGGTTAGGGTGAAACCCTAATAACCCATGTCTTTTCCTTTCCAAGGATCCATGGGTTAAAAGCTCCATGGATCATCCATGGACTTCCATATTAGCTTAGCCCATTAACAAATGAGTATTAGCCCACACTATATAAAATATAATAGCCCATAATTTAATCAGTCTTCTTTTTAATCTCTAAATTAATTCATAATTAATTTAAGACTAAAACTAATTAAATAACATGACTTCATATTAATATATTATAACTTATAATATATTAATAAATCGTAAGTATACAATTCTCATAAAATTATCCATAAATCGTTTGGGTGAAGTGCAACCCAAATGGACCATGCCGGGTCGGGTCAAATATGTACCAAATAAGTTATGGACTTAGACACCTTATCCAACAGATCTGACCTCAGAAGCTAGATGGAGTTGATGCATGGCATGGACTCGCCGAGTCTGAAGAACAGACTCGGCGAGTAACATGAAGATTGTCCTTAACCACTCAGCGAGTGGTCCTGCCGAGTTTTGGGTTGACTCAGTGAGTCAGGGAGAGTTAGAGAGGGTTGACAGGTGGACTGAGTCGAGCTGGAACTCGCCGAGTTGTTCTTTAGACTCGGCGAGTTGAGTCGTGGTGGCCCCGCGATTCATGCCAGGTGGAACTCGTCGAGTCAGGGGAGTACTCGACGTGTCAAAAAGGGAATCCTAGAGAGTTGGTGAAAACGCTTAGACTCGCCGAGTCGCTCTAGTGCACTCGCCGAGTCCGGTCAAAGTTGACCGTTGACCGTTGACCAGAGTTGACTTGATAGCGGTAGTCAACCTTAGTGGTAAAAGTGTTAATTAGAGACATATGATGTTATAGGAGGATTATATCTCGGAGGATCGAGCACAAGTGATTTCCAGGATTCGCGAGTTATCGAGATATACGAGGTGAGTCTTCTCACTATACTCTACCTTGAGTAGGTAATCAGAGTTATGTGACAGAGTATTTGTATGCTATATGTATGTGATGTGTTGTACTGCATTATGTCTATGTGATTTATGCTGTGCATGCTTATAGAGTTAGAACCGGAAGGTTCCCAGAGTTAGAACTTGAGGGTTCACAGAGTTTGGGTGCACGGACCCACAGAGTTATAGCCTCGAGTGGCTAATATGTGTTATGTGTGGTATTTTGGGGGAACTCACTAAGCTTTGTGCTTACAGTGTTAGTGTTGTTTGTTTCAGGTACTAGTGATGACCGTGGGAAGGCGCTGGCTTGATCTGTACACACGCATGGGTTTTTTATGATATATGATCTTGGTATTTTTGTTTGATGTGAATTGGAATTTCTAACTCGATGTTTTATGAAAATTAAATGGAAAATGTTTTTATACTTTGTGAAAAATTATTTGGAAATTCAAGGCGTTACATATAACATGATTTAGATGGCTAAATCACTATATTTAGGAGTTTACTCCCCAAGGTGTTCTTGGGCGGTAAACTCCCGAAACAAAGCCTAGACCGACCCTTGTGTTATACTACTGCCTTAGACTCATTTATATGTGTATTAGGGACATGAAATCAAGCAAGAATCACCCAAGTTTGGGAGTTTACGGCCCAAGAGCATCTTAGGCCATGAACTCCAAATTCAAGCTCCAAATGGTGCTTTTAGGGCACCTAAGGCCTTAGGCTTTTACCTAGACTTGTTCCCAATAAATCAAGAGCCTTAAACACATCAAAATCACCTTCCAAAGTGATTTTACAGCCAAGACATGGTTCTTGGGCCGTAAACATGAATGAAGGGCACCAAAGTGTGCCAAATGCCTTCATATGCTTTAGGTAAAAGTCTAGAACCTATCCTTCATATGCAAGAGACTTGAAAACAACAAAAACACCATTCCAAGGGAGTTTACGGCCGTAAACTCCAAAGGAAATGGCCTTGGGGCCGTAAACTCCTCTAGGGAGTGTTTCTAGGCGTTAAACCCTTTCAAGAATTGAACCACCAAGTTGGAATAATTCTAGGAATCATTTGGGACTTCAAAACACACAATACCCCCATGGTTGGGAGTTTACGGCCGTAAACTCAAGAGTTTACAACCGTAAACTCCATGTGTGGTGGTATATGGGGAGTAAACTCATATACGGGGTCCTTTGGAACCCTAAACACAAGTGCCTTGTCCCACAATAGCTTATATGCAATCCTTAGGGCTTAAAACACTTATATAAAGTGTTTATTATGTCTAGGATGTCTTATCATTTTCAATTAGTAAATTGAGACTAATTGAGTGCATATATGTGTGATTATATGTTCATTAGGATCGTAGTGTGTGTACAAGTCCTCGCTTGACATCTAGCAATCCTATACCGTTCGGTTCATCCCAATCACCAACTACAGGTGAGTTCATACCCCTAATCAATGTTTTAAATAATTTTAAATGCTATAATGGGGGGGGGGGGAGAATACAAGTAGAAACAAACATGTTATTAAATCATTGATATGTATTTTATAACTATGTTTGTCGTTTAACAAATTTCACATACTACAAAATGTGATGCATGAAATGGTTTTAAATCTTAAAAATACATTGTTATCAAATGTTTTACCTTTGAAATGTTAATTAAAATGACATCAAGTCATTGTTAGTTATTGTTCAAAACCCATAAGATGTCTTACAAAACCATTTTTACATTCTTGAACTAAACTATGCATATACACTTATATTCTTATATATGTATTGATGTTATAGTTTACATCTTTCATTTAGTTTCTCACACCCTTGAGTAGTAAGAGTGTATAAACCTACTTGAACAACTAATTACCATTCAGTAAATTATCATAGGGATAATTTGAAGATATCAAACGTTATTCCTGTTACAAGGAATCACACAAGAGTCAGTTCATTCATGAGTCTTTACTAGTACATTACCTGATACATGAGTACCTTTACATATGCTTACATGATACATGAATACGCTTACAAGAACACATTACATGAGTACCTTTACGTAAATACAATTACCTGTGTATACTTACATGAATACTTGAAACTCGATTCGTAACGATGATTTATTAGTACCTTCAGTAAATCATTCCAGCCCATCCCAGTTCAACGGGAGTCAGTTATGGGACTAACCATTCCTGGAACCTATTGTTCGCTACAGAGGTTAATTGGACAATCTTCGGATGTTCATAAGGTTATCTATTTCGCTTATAGCAATGTAGAGTTAGTTATGGGACTAACCATTCCTGGAACCTACTGTTCGCCACAGAGGTTAATTGGACAATCTTCGGATGTTCATTGGGTTGTTATTACATATATTAGGAGACAGTTACGGGACTAACCATTCCTGGAACCTACCGTTTGCTACAGAGGTTAATTGAACAATCTTCGGATGTTCATTAGGTTATTTACTTCGATTACAGCGATGTAAAGTCAGTTACGGGACTAACCACTCCTGGAACCTACTGTTCGCCATAGAGGTTAATTGAACAATCTTCGGATGTTCATTAGGTTATACCTTTCGCTTATTGCGATGTTGTGTTACTCCTAGTACCCAGTGACAACACTTACAGTAGTACATTTTCCTGTTTACTTTATTTTGTGATACTTTCACATAAACGATGAGTTAGACTAAGTATTTTAGTACTAAACAATTGAAGGAAAAACTATCATTTTACTTACAAAACATTCGGGTCTTGGTAGAAGACTACATTATCATAACAAAACATTCGGGTCTTGGTAGAAGACTACATTGCCATAACAAAACATTCGGGTCTTGGTAGAAGACTACATCTCAAACTAATAGAAAATAAGGGATTTTCTAGGGTTTTTCATACTTACATCAACATTTTCATTTAGAGGTTTACACGGCCTTCATAATAGATTTTCATAAGCAAGACAACGACACTTAATTACTTATGAATTCACTAGCTTTAAAGCTGATACTCGCTTTCAAAATAACTTGTATTCTCAGGTCATCAATTAGACAGGTGCGATGGTCAGGTTTTTGAGAAGATGGAGCACAGACAAGACTCGCCTTATATTGAATGTTCATTTTATTGTTGTACATTATGAAAGAACACACATGTATTAAAACTCTACTTATAATGCAATGGATGATGTTGTTGCTTGTTTATTATATTACACTGTTGTGATACTGTACATGATGTCCTCCACCCCTGAACGTTTCCGCCGTTCGTGGTTTTGGGGTGTGACATGGACTGTCGGTTAAGTTATGTTTCGATTTCACACTAGTAGGTGGTGATTAGTGTTCTAAGTGGGGGAGAACTGGGAATTTTTAGGTTGAGCATTAGCCCTTGAAGGTTTTGTCTATTGCTGTTTAGATTATGGTTTCAACAATGGTCGGACAGGCATTAATTGGTAAACCTCTCAGGGAGCGGGAATTCTTTGAAGGAATTCAAGATGCGACAGTTGAGAAGGTAGGAGCGTGTTACCAGTTCCCTTATGCAGTGTGTTTATGTTTCCTAAGTCTTTGGGGTATGTTTCCCCTCGATGATGGAATAGACTTTTGATTCGTGTCGGACTCGGACTTTAGTAACCTTGGGAATAATCGTGGAATTCTTCTCAGACTAGTTTTGTATTAGTAGAATCGGATCGGTCTCGATCGAGTATGGGCTTTGTGCGAGTAAATATGGAGTTAGGGATTCCCAAATATGTGCATGGTAGTGATTCTTCGTGTGTATCTGTGGGCATTCAAGGTGGAAATAGGGTTGGTTTGGCTTACGTGCTTGATCAAGTCTAGGTTATAGTATGCTAGTTGGATCTAGAGTTCGACTATCATCCTATTCTAGGGTCATGTGCGACCAAGGTTTGTAGGATTTTTCTTGGATAGCAACTTATTCTATAAGTGAATCGTGCATGGTGGGGTTTCAGCATAGTGACGCTGGTAGGTGTTGTGAAGGACGTTGGTTAGGCCTTTTCCTTTGGACAATGTTGATAGTTTATCAGGAGCATTCCAATCATGAGCTTAGGGCCAGGTAGGGCATACCAGACTCATGTTGTGGGCTCAGAGGAAATCGAGACCTATGCTGAGGGCCTTGAAGGGGTATTCCAGTCATAGGCTGTGGGCCTAGTGATCCGAGTAGTGTTGGGTTATGAGCATTCTAACACTCCTAAGTGTACATGCAACCCTAAATACCTTGGATCTATGTTTTCTCTATTATACATGCAAATATGAATATTCCAAGGTATTACCCTAACTAGCATACAATTCCTTATATACTTGGGTAATAAAATAGATAGAATACATTAGGGATGAGATTTAGAACCGGAATCGGAACCGAATCGGAACCGAACCTGTTAGAACCGGAATATATAGAACCGGGTCCGGTTCCGGGTTTAAAAATTGGCTTTATCCGGGTTCCGGGTAATCCGGGTTTGGGTCCATTGGGTCCGGGTAAACCGGGTCTAAAATCCGGAACCGGTTTTTGGAACCAGAACCACTTTTAGAGCCGGAACCACTTTTTGTGAAACGTTTACAAGATGCATATCTTATTCGTTTCAACTCCAATTGACATACGGTTTTTTCCAACATGTAGTTTAGAGTTTGTACATGATTCTAGACTATAAATTTGTCATTTTTAGTTTTATATTCATTGACTTACGGTCCTCAAAAGTTGAGATACCAAAGCTGAAAGTTTTTAGTTTTTTAGTTTTTTTGTATTCGGTGAAAGTTTTAAAACATGCATATCTAATTCGTTTGAAGTCGGATTGACATGTGGTTTTTTTCAACTTCTAGTTTACAGTTTGTACATGAGTTTAGACTATAATTTTGTCATTTTTGGTTTTACATTTAATGATTTACAGTCCTCCGAAGTCGGGATATCAAAACTGAAAATTTTCAACTTTTCAGCTATTTGTTTTTGTAGTTTGTATTATGTGAAAATATTAACACAAGTATATCTCATTCGTTTAAATTCGGATTGACATGCAGGTTTTTCCAGAGTGTATTTTAGAGTTTGTACATGATTTTAGACTCTAATTTTGTTAATTGTGGTTTCGTATTCAATAAGTTACAGCCTCCCAAAGTCGGGATATCAATATGAAAATTTTCAAAGTTCAACCAACTAAGTAATAAGTAATTACCAAAAAAATCCGGTTTTTTCGGGTTTTCCAGGTCTAAACCCACTTTATCCGGTTCCAACCTACCCACTTTGATGTTTCCGAGTTTTCCGGTTCTAGACCCACTTTACCCGGAACCATACCCGGAACCGAACCGGAACCGGTTCCTATATACCGGTCCGGTTTCCGGTTCTATAAAATCCCGTTAACCGGTTCCGGGTTTTCCGGGTCTGGGTCCATCCGGTCCGGGTTTGGACCCACTTTCATCCATAGAATACATACCTTGTAGATGTAGCTTGACTCCATGAAGCTCGAGAGCCTAGTGCCCTAAGTGTGACACCTTAAATGGTTCACACAACATCAAATACACTTGGAATAACTTAGAGAGAAATGATACACTTCATGAAATCAGCTAGCCCTTCACCATTCCCTCATAATCTCTCATGGTCGCTGATTTTGACAAGAATAAGATGCTTATATAGTGTGTCATAATTAGGGTTACACCATGTAAACCTTAATTGTCATGGCCTTTCATTTCCATGATCCATGGGTACAAAAACACCATGGAGCATCCATGGAGCATCCTATGGGTTTTAGCCCAACTTGATAATCCATGGAGCATTAGCCCACTATACAAGTATGGATGATTTACACAATCAACCCATATATATTTAATTAGTCTTCTTTTGATCACTTAATTAATTCCAAATTAATATTAGATCAATACTAATTAAATAATCTTATTAATATATTAGAACTTATAATATATTACCAAACCTTAAGTGTTATTTCTCTCATTTTAGTCAATCCAAATGCATGATGCCATGCAACCCAAATGGACCATGCCGAGTCGGGATCAAGTACATACCAAATATAGTTATGGACTTAGACACTAATCCAAAAAGTAGTTCATTTCTTCTGTTTGAGCGTTTTCGGAATGGACACATTGTTGAGATTAGGGCGAGCCATAATCGGCCACGAGGAACCAGAAGATTTTGTGAGAAATACAAGGGAAGGTTGTTGAACCTCAAGTTATGAGTTTAGACCCGAGTTCATATATAGTGGTATTCTGACTTTTTATGACTATGTCTCTGGGATACTTTGATATAACACTGTTTTGAAAAGAAATTGGTAATAACTGTTGGTTTCTAAATGTTTTAAAAAGTTTAAATTTGGTCTGATTTTTATGGGTGTTACACCTTAGCTACAGTTCCTTTTTTACTTTTCACATTTGGCCACCAAACATTTTCATTTTTGGACTTTTGACACATTATTTTTGTTTTTTTGCATTTGTGCCCTTAGTTTCTTGCTGGCTCCTTTGAACCGACTTCTCCTTTAGATATTAGCGGTTCCACCGCCTTGCTGACCATCGTCCTTATTGTCCAATGAAATCAAGCGGTTTTATAAAACGTATTATCAAGAACATCACCATTTCGGTCTGCTCTTCTTTTGTGCATATCAGTGGCTACCGAGCCAGGGTTAGTTTAATCGCTCTATTCATTGATTAAAATATCAGTCCTTCCCCTACCGAATCTCATCTTCTTGAACCACCACTATTCCCACTCAGAGGATTATAGCGAAGGTGAGCCACGAAAGCACCCTGAACTCATAGGGTGAAGGCGATGAATCTTTGAAAATTTTAGTGGTACCTCTCCTCCGCTTCATCTACTTCTCGGATTCAATTTCTCATCGATACACTAGCATCGATTTAAGGATTATTGTTCCAGGTATGTAACCGATTTGAACTATCTGTTGATTTAAACCACCGTTTTACCTGCACTTCCACCGCCTCCTTTCTTTACTCTCTCATTGTCCTTGCACTGTTCTTGCGATAAAATTTTTCCCAGTCTAGCGGTGATGATGATTATAGAATCTATCGATGAGGATCTAAAGATCAGGGCTCTATTTTGGTTTTAACAAACATTTCAGGTACCGCTACCCCCTCTTTCCTTTTTTCAGTTTCAATTAAGTTTTCAATGGAAGTGTTGGACCGTTCCTCAATTTTGCGTGAGAAATTTGTTCTTTGGTTTACTGTAATGGTAGACTGAAGAACCGGTGGGGTTATAATTTTTTTTCTTTCAACTTGGATATGGATGCGGTTTCACCAATACATGTTTAAATATAACTTTTTGTAGACCACATACGGAAAGGAGCTGTTATGAACTATTTATGGGAATCTAATTTTACTCTATGAAAGTGCTCTATAATATATAATCTTTAATTGCTTATTAATTATAATAAGGACATTAAATTATAATATTATATAGCCTTGATAACTTTAATTTTTTAATTAAAGGCAACTGTGTGGGTGGATTTTGGGGACAATGTTGGACTTTGAGTTTCTCCTGCGTTGGATTTCAACCAGGAAAAAAAACTTAGCATTCAATTTACACCAATTTAGGTAGGCTATTTCTACATGGCTTCTCTTACTTTTCATTAAATCAATAAAATTTATACGAAACCGCAATATAAATTAATACTTCCTGGATATATGGCTATCGATTGCTTTCAATTTTTTTTTTATGTTTTATAATGCCATTATTGATCTTGGACTCCATCTAATGATGGATTATTCAAGGTAGTAGTAGTTGCCATTTGTCATTGGAGTATATGTATTGGATAATATTCTATAATTTTTTGTTCCACAATTCCCAAACAATTTTGTTTTCTACATTTAATATTATGCATAAAATTATGACTAAGACAAGTGTGTGAAATTGTCCATGAGTGTAACACCAGAGTTCTTATGGGATCTATTGGCATCACGGATCTAAAACGCGTTGTGACAAGGAAGGTATCTACACCCCTTATAAGAAAATGTTTTGTTCTCCTTCCAAGCCGATGTGGGGTCAGGTGCAACTAACCTGCCCGCCTTTACCCCCCCATTATAGGTTTCGACGTCCCCATCGAATACATCGACCCGTGCCCTAACTCTGATACCATTTGTAACATCCCCCTCTGGCACGTATCACAATATTCTCTGCTTTGGGCTACTCGGCACGAGGACTTCCCAGGGGGTCACCCATCTCGATACTACTCTCGCCCGAGAACGCTTAGCTGCTGAGTTCTTATGAGACCTGCTGCCCCCATATATTTAAAACGTGTTGTGACAAGGAAGGTATCCACACCCCTTATAAGGAAATGTTTTGTTCTACTTCCAAGCCGATGTGGGATCAGGTGCAGCTAACCTGCCCGCCTGATGTGATAACCCAAAAGATTTGGATCATGAAAGGTCTAAATTGTAACCCTATTACAATGAAAACCTTGAAAACCAAAAGGGCGTAAGTGCATGTATATGGATGTATACACTTTGGAAATCACATATAAGATGACCTCTTGAAAGTAAACAAGTTTATCAAGGAAAAACTAGACAAATAAATTGGAGTAGGAATCATGGATTTTAAAATATTGTTAAGGCTCTTGTAAGACTTTACTTCACCGTACCTACCTAGCGTACACCATAAGTCCTGTAGTTATAACCAGAGTCTCCTAGAGGGAGAGCGAGGTAATTGTGTATAGATCTATACGGGGTTGACATCCCCACACACCTTAGCTGTTCGCTACAGCTAGACGGGGCCAGTCTCGGGTGAGAAATATCTTACCGAAACCGACGCCTGAAGAATGTCATGACATACATATCAGTCACATCAAGCATGGTTATAATGAGTCACATAGATATTAACGAATCTATTTGGTTTGCGGGAAGCTTACACTTCATTAGTTTTATTTAAAGAAATGAAACTATAAACTATTTTCTGTACGATATTCACTTCCATCGTGGTCTTAGGGTTTAAGACCACAGTTCACCTTTAAGAAAATAATGCATATTTTTTTTCTGGAAATATATATTATTACATTATAAAGAAAAAAAACAAAGGACATGCATGCATATATTCATAGTTTTTTGAACGAGACTTACAAACCTTTTTCATAGAAAATATCGGATTTTCTGAAAGTACTACGAGAACTATTCTAAACCAGTGCAAAACCATTTTATACAAAAATGCTTATGAACTCACCAACTTTTTAGTTGACGCTTTTCAAAACGAATTGTATTCTCAGGAAACAGCAGACAGGTACTCAACAATTCTTGAGGGCCAGTGTCGTCATTTCATGTTTTTCTTACTTTTTTTATTTGTATTCAACTTTTGAACAACTGAGTTTTGTAAACAATGTAATACTTGAAATCTCAATGTATGGATGTTTGTGTTGCTATGTTTCATTACTATTCAATTGTTATGATACTATACCTGAAGTCACTTCATCCGCCCCAGACGTTTCCGGCGTTCTGGTTTGGGGGTGTGACAGATTGGTATTAAAGCATTGTTTATAGTGAACTAGTATATCAAACCATACAAGATATACAACTATAAATACAATGGGACTAAAACAACCGAGTTTTGTAAACAATGTAATACTTGAAATTTCAATGTATGAATGTTTGTGTTGCTATGTTTCATTACTATTCAATTGTTATGATACTATACCTGAAGTCACTCCATCCGCCCCTGGATGTTTCCGCCATTCTAGTTTGGGGGTGTGACAGATTGGTATCAGAGCAGTGTTTATAGTGAACTAGTATATCAAACCATACAAGATATACAACTATAAATACAATGGGACTAAAACACTCTGACTTAAAGTATACAGTAAAAGTATAAGTATTTTTATAAAAGTATACACACATACTAGGACAATATCATGATAAGAACAAAACCAAAGTAATTAGATGTTGGACACTACAGTCAAACCTAAACAGTTATGTAATCATATATGGGATAAATATAGCCTGATCAACTATATTTATTTGAGATATGACCAACACGTGTTTGGGGGTGATAGTGGTGTTGTAACAAGTCTACAACTTACCAACTTTACATGCAAGGGAATATTAGAATCAAACACAATTTAAAATACTATAGTAGTATTTTATGATACTAAGCAATAACACCAAGTCTTAGGATACCGTATGACCCCCCCACACTTAAATCTTCTATGTGTTTCTCATAACTCTATTTTCGCACAGATGACATGGCTTAATTTCATCACGAAGACCCCCACTACCCTGCCATGGTAGCCGACGGATGGATCGAGGAGGAGCCATAAGAGATTCACGAGGAAAACCTAGAGGTGGGTCCCGAAGAGTACCAAGAGGAGGATTACGAGGGGGAGGATTTTGATGAAGAGCCAGACAAGGCTGAAGGCGCCGGAGAGATCCTTAGCGAGACTTACCCTTCAGAAGCAATACCTAACCAGCAAGCAGAGCAGGATGACCTTACCGACCGTCTATACTCCTTAGAGGAGGAAGTGGGCACCATAAGACAACAACTCATTGCAGCTAGGGCAGCCTTAGCAGAACATAGAATGGAAGAGGCCACTCGTGAAATGAGTGAAATGGCTAGGCACCTTGTGCGCTATTTCAGCATATGAGAGTCACTACACTACTCCCACTATGTCCTAGATTTATTATGTCTTTAATCACAACTAGTAGTAGTAAATCAAGAGAGATACACCCTCCAAGAACCCATGTAATCCGAATCCACTAATTGTATTGATAGCTATATTCTATTTTGATAAACTTAACGTTAATACAATGCCTATTTCTACTCTTTACCATAAATATATCATAAGGATGTAGGTCAAAACATTGAGAATCGTACAACAACACGTGAAATTTATATGTAAATATAGATGGATGGATACAACTAGAAATGACCATAGTTACTTACGAATTTGTTTTTCATCATGCAACATAATCGTGTCTTCCCATGAAAATAACCAGCACATCGATGAAACACCAATTCTACAGATAGACTCCACAACCTTCTAAGCCATTGTAACAACTGCGGTGACAGCTGTCATGACGCACCTCAACGCCAACAACTCAATAGAAAATGGAAACAGTGTCGACAATTCCAACCATAGTAACAACAAAGGAAACCAATGGGGGACAACTTATCAAGACACCCTAAACCCCAAACCTAAGATCATGAAACGAATGTTCGGGAACGAGAAAGGGAGCAGTTTGACTCAAGGGTTACCAAAAGGCAATGAGCTACCACAATCCATACCCCCACTGGCCCTACTACCGCAACACCGAGAAAACCATATTATGGAAACCTCCCACACTGCAACAAGTGAAACTACCATCATCATGGAGTCTGCCGGGAATTATATTGCAATAGGTGCAACAAGAAGGAGCACACCGCCCGTTTCTGTAGGACCCCGACCCAATACATCACTTTAACCCCCGAGGCTGGAGTAAGTCCAGTATGCCACACATGCGGTGAGACGGGGCATTTCAAGAGGGATTTCCCAACAAAGAGGAACGACGGAGGAGCTTGAGGAGTTTAACAATTAGACATGTAGAAGCAACGAGGAACCCTACCGAAATTTTTGGTACGTTTCCAAACAACAAAAATTAAGCATCGAAATTTTCACAAAAAGTTTTTGACAATTAAAAGCATAATCATAAATTGTTCCCTCATCCTAACAAATCATATCATTCATAAAAAAACTAAAGATCCTTGCAGGTGAGCTATGATGGCTTAGTGTAAATGCAGGGTCATATATAATTAAGATTCTACAGACTAAGAGTACGTGATTCCGCCTTAATTCCTGTTCCTTGTCTGGTTATGGATTTAGGGCAAGGCACTCAGTCGACTGTCTTTTCAATCTCAGTTATATACGACTATGTGACACCAAACTATCATAGAAAGACCTAGTAGAAATCAGACTACAAAATTTCATCCTATATCAAAGTACTCGTACTACTAGAACACCCTAAATCCGGTACACAATACACTGTCATTAGTAATAACAAGGAAGAAACTAGTAGCATTAAAAACATGTACATAAAACACACTGTCATTCCAAACAATCATCCCTTCCAAACCGACTTAACATCTGTTACAATAAGAAGTCCAACGTCATCATTTGACATGGACTGACTTGATCCTCACCATACCAATTTTAGGCACTGCAAAGAGACCCTTTGCCTTACCTGACCGAGTAATGAAACTCTTTCAATCAATAACGACAAACCCCTGAACCATCTCTTGCGTCTGGATTCATAAGTACCTATGTAAAAGGTACAACGCTCTTTCCTAGCCAACATTAGAAATAGGAAACAAGAAGCAAAAGACATCAAAGGAATCCCAGAGGTTATAACTTCCTCGAGGTTTTCCCGAAGTCCTTTCAGAAATATCACCACGTGTCAAGTTGAGTCCGGAATCGAATCGACTCGTGGAGCCATTCCCATATCCATCCCCACATACCACTTAGCACTGACACAAAAAACAAATATTGTCCAATCAATAGAACAACTTAATAAGTAAGGAAACTATCAGACCAAGCCTCTAACCTTAGAAAGCACCCATCCGAATCATAAGGAGGAAAGGAGAATTGCCCATAGGACCACTGACTACTAAGAGCCAAACAAACCCAACCTCAAGGATCGATATCCCATATTCCCAATCGAAGACTTATTTGACCAACTTCAAGGAACAAGAGAAGGTCGACATACCACTAGCTCGAAATTCCATAGGAAGAAACTCTGAAGGCAACCTAAGATTCAAAAGGTCAGCTACATCATCCGTAACCTTAACCTTAGTGACAATAGTGTTCGTCTTAAGGTGTAGGGAACACTACCTATAGGGCGTCTAGTACACAAACATCATTAGACCATTTGAGATCCTCGCCGATATCGGTCTGATAGCCTATAGACTTCAGTTACCACAAGAACTCAGCATCATGCATCCTACATTCCACATGTCCAACCTTAATAAGTATCTAATCACCGAAGCTCTAGTAATCCCACTCGACAAAATCCAAGTGAACGAGAACCTACACCCCCAAAGGGAAGCAGGTGGGGATCATGGGCGAGGAACCCAAAAGAACAAGGTCAAATACCAACAGTGAAAGTCCAATGGAACACCAAGAAAGGACCCAAATTCCCCTAGGAAGGAAGAAACCAAATTAAACAGAGATACCCGCAACTTTCCCCTAGTTGCAAGAGCCGTCCAAGATGCTAATTTTGGGACGAAATTCCCTCTAACGGGAGGATGATGTGATAACCTAAAAGATTTGGATCAAACAAGGTCTAAATTGTAACCCTATTACAATGAAAACCTTGAAAACCGAAAGGGCATAAGTGCATGTATATAGATGTATACACTTTGGAAATCATATATAATATGACCTCTTGAAAGTAAACAAGTTTATCAAGGCAAAACTAGACAAATAAATTGGAGTAGGAATCATGGATTTTAAAATATTGTTTATGTATCTAGACTTAGTACCCCACCCACCCTAGAACACCCAAAGCTGAAAACACACCCTAAGATGAACCTAGAACCAAAATATCAATGCATAGAAATCACCTTGGCCGAAAACTACTTTAATGGATCATGGTTTGGCCGTAAACACCCCTTAGTGGACCATATTTGGCCGTGAACCCATCCCATAGCCATTAGGACCAAAATCCCCAAGGGATGGGGTGATTTCAGTCACAATAAAGTGTTCCCAAGAAGATTTACGGCCTAGAGTGTGAATAAGACAAAAATAGTTGACTTTAGGATATGATTTCACCCCCATTTCCAATGCACTCACAGTAACCCATGTAAGACTCACCAAATAATAATGTTTTAACCAACATGATGAGATTAAAACTTAATCTTGAAGATCGATTAGATCTCAAACAGGTAAATAATAATTAAACAGCAAGAACACGAAAGTAAAGAACAAGTCAAGAATGAATCAAACGTGTCAAATGATTATAAAATAACCCTCAGAAGAGCTCGATCAAGAACATCAACTGTAGAGGGTTGGAGGTTTACAAGAACGATCAAAGAAATTTGTAATGCTATCGTAATCGTTATTCTCTAGATCGATCAATCATTAACCTAATATGCATGCAAGCATATACTTATATAATAAACCTAGCAAGCTCACGGTATGGACAGGCCCAAAACCGGAGTACAAAATAAATGGACTAACTGCCGAGCCCATTGACGCAATCTTCAAACGAATCTTCAACCCAACAATCTCCCCCTTTACGTCAATTGGAGCGAGATCTTCACTTGTTACTTGGGCCAGCAGCGGGGGCAGGTACCTTCTTCTTCACAGTGTTAAACAGACGCGTGATGAGAGCAAGTATCGTCTGCCTAAACCTGATGTACCACTGGATCATGTCGTTGAAGTACTTGACATCATCCGCTGCATTCTCTTTACACCTTCGGATGATCGATAACACGTGCTCCAGACAAGCAGTGGTGTAGAGATGTTTGTCAGCTAAAGCAAAGAGACATTTCTGTCCTTCTGCTCTAGTGAACATGACCGAATTACGTCTCGGGTCGATCTTGCCTATTTGCATTGGATTGAGATCACTGGCCGATCCCACAGGAGCTATCTTCGGTTTCTTCTTGAAGACTGTGGCAGCCTCCTGATCCATAAGGGCAACCTCCATGATGTAACAGACTAACATCCTTTTGAGATGGTCTATAATTGGACCATATTCAGCTTCATCAGTCAAAAGGATATTATGCAAGACAATCCAATCATGAGGATTTAGATTCGGTAGATCTGCCAGGGATATAGGATGTTCAGTTCTTGCAGACCCTCGAATCACCTTGAACCGAACGTTGATGAACCTTCCTTCGGTATAAGGCTTCAAGACCCGAACGTTCACTATCTTTTGGGCGCTCCATGTTTGATATTGAGGACGAGCAGCCTTCAGATAGAATTCGATCAACTCCCTATCAACCTCAGGGTTCGGATGAGGGACTTCAAAAATATTGGAGAAGGCGTGGAAGATAAACGCCTTTCGAGTCAACGACATGTCGAACTGCGAATCGATAGAATTATAGCAGTCGAAGGAGATCACCGGCTCGAGCTATAGGATGCTAGGAGTATCTATGGCCTCCTTAATCATTCGCTCCCGAGTCCAGGCAGGGAAGAGAGTCTTCCTGCTCTCAAGGAGATCGTGGGCTTTTTTCTTCCTGCGTTCAGCTTCTTCAGCCTCTCGCGCCACACGATTGACATCATCATCAACATTGCGACTGTTTTTGCGTTTCAACATGTCCGCAATGGTTTCATCATCTTCATCTTCATCTTCTTCCTCAACTATGTTCTTCCCTTTATCCTTCACACCCGAACCCGAAGCTTGACCAGTCGGAGGTGGTTCGGTTGTGTGAGTAGCTTTGGAGGAAGGAGGTGGTTTCGATCCGGACTTCACTTCTCCCCCTTGTTTCGGATCGGACACGAAACTAGGTAAGCCTTCAATTTTGCTGAGAAGGTCCATGGCAGGAGCAAGTTTTTCAGCAAGGGTTCGCCTCACCGAATGATTGAGAATCGGATTGTGTGCTTCTAGGATGTTAGATAGGGCAGCGTGTACATCCGAAACACAAGTTTTTATAACCTCCCGTTCGGATCGAAGAGCTTCAAGCTGTTGCTGTGAGTTTGAAAGCTGAGTGCTCTTGACCTTGAGGGTGGTGGTTTTGCTTGCCAGAACGTCCATTAATGAGTTTTCAGCTGCGAGATCCTCCTGTAGCTTAGCGAGGCGCTCATCAATGGAGGAACGAAGGGCCGAGTTGTCATCGCTGATGGATTGGCGAAGAGTAGCGAATGACTGTAACTCCGTTGAGACGAACTTGGCCAACTGCTGAACGATTGGTTCCAAAGTTGTCTTGGTGGCATCAGCGCTCTCCTGTAAGGACTTCAACAGGGAAGAGGCGTCTGAGAATAGTTTATCGACTTTTGCGGTCGCAGCCTCACATGCTTTTGTGGAGGCGTCTATGGCGGCAGTGGCTGAAGCTACAGAATCATGCTAAGCCCTGGAGAAGGCATCAACAATCTTCTGAAGAGCGGCTTCAGAGAGAGAGGATTGAGTGTTTGTGGATGACGCAAGAAGCAAATCAACCTTCTCGTTAAGCTCCTTTAGATGTTTCTTTGTCACTGGAGCATCATCCTCTTCGTCACTTTGAACCTGAAACGGACTAAAGTAGACCGAATCGAAGGTCATGTTTTCACCGCCAAGGAATGGGTTATCTCCATCAGAGGCATGATCTGGAGATGGTGGGGGTGGTGAAGCTGGGGGTGTGGTGGTTTGGGTAGGTTCAGGTTGATTGGTTGTGGGGGTAGTTTCGGGTGGTGGTTGAGTGTGGATAGGTTCGGTTGTATGCTGGGTTTCGGTTTGAGGTGGTTCAGTTACGGGTGGGGTTTCGGTTGCACTGGTATGAACCCCCATAGCAGATACGTTGGTTGTAACCTTTGCAGTGGTTGTAGTTGTATTTGTGAAAATGGGTGGTGGTATAGGGAAAGAGGTTTGAGGAATGGTGGTAGTGGGGGTTATGGTGGGAATGGAAGTAGGGATGGTTTGATGAGGTGAAGGAATGGGTGAATTGTGGATTTCCATGTCTGGGGTAGGAGATCGGGGTGGGGTGTTTCCTCTTGGAGGGGTTTCGCCTCTTTGAGAGCCGTCCGAACCCGAACTCTCGTTTTCTGAGTCACTCGAAGAGGAAGGGATAAGAAGTTTTCGCTTCGGTTGAGTCTTACTTCTCTTCGGCTGCGGTGATTGGGCAGGTTTCGTTTGTTTCCTTTTCCTGGGAGAAGGACCTTTCGGAGCATTGGTCACTTGCTTCCCTTTTTCCGCCTTTTTGCCCCTGTTAACCGGTTTGTCAGCATCATGGATGGACTTTAGCATTTCCGGTGTAAGTTCCCTCGGTCCTGACTGTTTGAACTCCTTAATCGTCCTGATGATCCTGCTGTCAGAAGGAACATCGCCGTACATTGTCTCCGGAATAGAGCCGATGAAAGAAAACTTGGATGCATCGGAGACGATGATCTTCTTGGTATGAAAGGTACCAACCGAAGACATCGATGCACCAGCAGCAGTGGGGAGGTCGAACTTATCCATTGCCCACTTTGTGATAAGAGTCCAGAACCGGGAAAACGACACCTCAGAATGTCGTGATGAAGAAGAAAGGCTCTGGATGAGCTGTTGCCAGAGGACCAACCCAAAGTCTAGGTTGATTCCGTTGTAAATTGCATACATAATCGACAGGAACAGTCGACTTGAACCATCGGATCCTGAGCTCCTTTCAGATAAGCCCTTGAAGAGGACTGTGAACATGCCGTTCCACTGCGGTGGCAAGCAGGATTTCTTGAACTTTGCGACGGAGGTGAGCACCTCCGTGTACCCCATGTTGTAAAACATGTTGTAAAGATGGCCCACCGGAATCGTCTCCGGATTGATTCTTGAAGGGTCAGCAGCAAACCCTAGCAGTGTACTAAATCGTTGCCTTGAAATCGAGGTCTTGTGATCAGACACCTCGAAGAACACCCTGTCGACTGCTTTATCGTAATGAGCAGTCGCATACACCTGCGATAGAAGTACCATGGGCACATACTCAACCCGAGATAGTGCAGGAGCGATTTGCGAGTACTTCAGGCACTCGATGATCGGAAAGATGTAAGAATCATACGCCTGAGGTGTTAGGTCAATCACCAAGCACTGTTGAGGATGAATGGGAAGGATGTGTGAGGTAGCATGGACTGAGGATGATTCTGCCATTGTTGAAGGTAGGAAGAAGAAGATGAACAATAAAGGTTTTGGGAGTTTTTGCTCTCTAGAAAATCCGGATGCAGTAAAAAGGTAAATGAGAGTATAGACTGCCTTTTATAGTGGGTAAAAGGAGAGAGAAAAATCGTTTCAAATCTTCTATGCGAAGATCACGTAGGAGAGAGAGTGTCAGATTCCTAGGATCACGCCACCCAACAAGCGCCGTTTCAGAACAAACCGTTTCAAATCCTCACGCGCCTTTAAGTGCCAGAGATGAATCGCTTGAAATTCGCACACGCGTCCATTATGTCAGTAAAAGAGTGGGCGTTTCAAATTCACACGCGCTCCCTTTTTACCACCGGTTGAAATTCAATCCTTTTATTTCCCGCATGAGTCAGCAACCTTTCGTCTTATCTTTTAAATGGCATCTTTGGAATTAATTGCCCACGTGGATGCTTTTTGACCACAGCTTGATAATTAACCACCAAAGTAATAATACAGCCTGTAATAATTAGTAACGGAATTTTGGAAAATCAAAGATTTTCGTGCTAAGAGTGTAAAAAAAAGGAATAAAGCAACTCTTTTAGGAATAAATGTGATGTCAATAATGACACGAAACAAGTGATCCCGGGCACGAATCTCTTCCTTCAAGATCAAGAGAGACCTTAAAGTGTTTATGTGGATTCCCGTTGAATTACGATCAAACATTTATTAAGAAATGTTGAAAGGCTTCTTTTAATTAGGCTAAGTAAGGGTGGCTTTCGCTTTGATTCAGCAATTCTAATCTTGAAATAAGAAAGAAAGTGAACAAAGTACTTGTGAGACCGGTGTAGTCTGTTGAACAAGTAGGTAGGAATTAATTTTAAGTAGCTTGGAAAATATAAAATTAAAAAAAAATTAAAAACTAGATCCCAAGGGAAGAAATGTTATGGTGTTTAACAATTTCATAGGAATCACAAAAAAATAAAAATTTGAGATTTCAGTAGGATACATTCGTCAATTCGTTTGGTGAAAACTTGAGCAAATTAATTGTTCACCGTCAATTCAGAGTAGGTGTTGAATTTGGGGTTTCACTCAGCTCGTAGTGGCACGAAACTAAGATCATAAACACAGATGTTGTGTAACCATAAACCTCAGTGGTAATTTCTGAGAGTCTCAAGGGTTACGTTGATGAAACGAATGTAATGGAGAAATGTAATGGAGATGGTGTAAGAAATTAAATTACATCTGCTGCGAAAATAAGGACCAAGAAAAAAAACTCTTAACTCATGTGAGAAGAGAGTGAGGTAGTTCACGATTAGAATAAACGTAGTAGTGATCAGTTGATTAAACTAACATGCTTCCTAGTGTTCAGTTCGTATCAAGCAAGACTTGTAAATATAGTTAATCAATGTAGACATTTAATTAACCTCTTGTTGATGGTCATCAAACAAGGCTCACACATTAACTTACTTATTCTCAAATTAATTCTAGTTTCACATTCGTTATTTCTAGTCTTATAATCTCGATGGTCATCAAAAAATCATAAGAGACAAGCAATCGAGTAGATGTTCAAGCAACTCAATTCTCTTAACAATTAACAGAAAATAATCATCATTAACACATGAGGATCTTTAAACAAGCTTGGCAAGATAAATTAAACACAAATAAACTATTTAATATAGCAATTAGTCTAATAATCAAAGCTTCATTCAATCATAAACACAAAGTAAAAGGTTTTTACACCCAAATCAGAAGCTAAATACAGAAAAGTACCACAATGGAATGCTAAACATGGTCACGTTAGCAATCCATATGATTACCTACATGTATCCGCTCTCCAATCCTTCCGATCTCCGCTCCTGTTAGCTTAACGGCCTTCCGGCCGCCTTCTAGACCCTCAAAACGGCTTAACAGAAGTTAATTGTCGACTAAATTTGGTTAGAAGTCGAATCCCCCTTCCTGGTTAGCTAAAAATCGACATTTATAGTCTTTGTGGCCGACCTAAGTACGCTGGGCGTACTTAGGATTACGCAGCGCGTACTCAAGATAATCACGCGATCAAGTCTATCCGGTGCAAAGGTGTACGCGGCGCGTACCTTTACCTTACGCGGGGCGTAAGTCCACTTCTTCAGTATTTTTGATTTCTTTTAGCTTCTAAGTCCGGTTTTCGCTTCAGTCTTTTCTTTTGTGCTTTATCGACAACAAATAGCTGCAAAACATAATTCAAAGTATTATGAGTACTTTTTAGTTCTAAAATAGAATAAATAAGGCCAAAATATTAAGATAAAGTGTATAAAAATATATATAAAAATACACATATCAAGTAGCCTTATTGGGAAGACAAGGTTTGTTTATACCAGGTCATGATGGCTATTATTCAAAATCTTATGAGGCTTGGGACACATACAGCAGCATGCTTCTAGGGACACTTAAGTAATCCAACAATTATATCCCTATAAACGAACGAACACAAAAAAATAAGAAAATATTTTTGGAGTTTTTGAAATAGAGAGAAAAAATAAAAATAAGATAAAATAATAAAATAAAAAAAATAAAAAATAAGTAAGAAAAAAAATAGACTTAGAAAGAGTAAAAAAACTTTGGTAAAATTTGGTAACCGAACCCGAACGTTCGGTTAGGAAAAAGCTGAAAAACCGAACCCGAGCGTTCGGTTGGTTTCGGTTCAAGAAAATTTTGAAAAACCGAATCCGAGCGTTCGGTTGGTTTCGGTTCAAGAAAATTTTGAAAAACCGAACCCGAGCGTTCGGTTGGTTTCAGTTCAAGAAAATTTTGAAAAACCGAACCCGAACCTTCGGTAGGTTTCGGTTTTGGAAAATTTTGAGAAAACGAACCCGAACCTTCAGTAGGTTTCGGTTTTGGAAAATTTTGAGAAACCGAACCCGAACCTTCGGTAGGTTTCGGTTTTGGAAAATTTTGAGAAACCAAGGAATTTAGACATGCAATCAGAAAATACTTTTAACAATAAGATAAACAACTTTGTATAAGAAATATACAACCAAGAAAACTTCCTTTGTGGTGATGAGCGAGTCAGATGATTTAACCGAACCTGAACGTTCGGTCAATTTTGCTTCTTACGATTGAGGTTGAGAGGTAGTTTGAGGTACTGACTCTGATTCCATCATACCTAGCCCTTGCAATATTCTGTTGAATGACGCTTCAGGAAGAGCTTTGGTAAAGACGTCAGCCAGTTGATCAGTGGTTCTTACGAAGTGAACTTCGACGTTTCCATCTTCCACGTGATCTTTGATGAAGTGATACCTCAATGCTATGTGTTTGGTTTTAGAGTGTTGCACTGGGTTATGACAGATCCTAATTGCACTTTCAGAGTCACAATATAGTGGGATCTTCTTCATATTGAGTCCATAGTCTCGAAGTTGACTCTGGATCCAAATCACTTGAGAGGTGCAGGATGCAGCGGCTATGTAGTCCGCTTCGGCAGTAGACAACGACACGCATGTTTGTTTCTTGGATTGCCAGCTAACCAACTTCCCGTCAAGGAATTGACAGCCGCCAGTGGTGCTTTTTCTGTCGAGTCCACATCCTCCAAGGTCGGCATCTGAATAGGCTTGAACGAAAAAGCCTGAGTTGGAAGGATACCATAGACCTAAGGAGGCAGTTCGCTTGAGATAGCGTAGAATGTTCTTCACTGCAAGCATGTGAGGTTCACGTGGGTTTGCCTGAAATCTAGCACAATAACATACAGAGAACATGATGTCAGGCCTGCTAGCAGTAAGATACATTAGTGAGCCAATCATTTGACGATAGAGCGTGATATCAACAGCCAGTTTGTCTAGGGATGGAGTTAGCTTGGTGCTGAATGCCATTGGGACTTTGACTTTGGAGTCTCCCATCATACCAAACTTTGCTAGGAGAGTCTTCGTGTAAGCTTCCTGATTGATAAAGATACCTTCGGGTCCTTGTCTAATATTTAAACCAAGGAAAAAGTTAATAGGACCCATTGAGCTCATTTCAAATTTAGTCTCCATCAGCTTTCTGAATTCAGCTGTTAGGCTGGGATTCGTTGAGCCAAAGATGATGTCATCGACATAAATTTGAACTATCATAAGGTGGTTACCTTCCTTTTTGCGAAAGAAGGTTGGGTCAACCGAACCTTGTTTGAATTTAGACATCTTTAAGAATTTAGTTAGCGTTTCATACCAGGCTCTCGGAGCTTGTTTGAGACCATACACAGCTTTATCCAGAATGTAGCAATGATTTGGATATTTTTCGTTCACGAACCCAGGAGATTGCTCCACATACACGGTTTCTTCGAGTTCTCCATTAAGAAATGCACACTTGACGTCCATTTGGAAAACTTCAAAGTTTTTGTGGGCAGCGTAAGCAAGAAATATTCTTACAGATTCCAGCCTAGCTACAGGAGCGAAAGTCTCTTCATAATCAATCCCTTCCTCCTGGCAATATCCCTTTACCACCAGACGAGCTTTGTTCCTTATAACATTCCCTTCCTTGTCCATTTTATTCCTAAAGACCCATTTGAGACCAACAACCGAGGCATCTGGAGGAGTTGGAATGAGGCGCCAGACTTTGTTCCTTTCAAATTCGTTCAGTTCGTCTTGCATTGCTTGAACCCAATCGGAGTGATCGAGAGCAGTGTTAACTGTCTTCGGTTCAACTTTTGATACGAATGAGTTAAACATACAAAAATCAACTTTGGAAAATAAGGATGTCTGTTTTGCCCTGAGTTGTGATCGGGTCAGGACCTTTTCAGAGACATCACCAACCACTTGAGAGATAGGATGATCTCTGGTCCATTTGACAAGAGGAGGATAGTTTGGATCAAAGGTGGGGTCTAGTTCAGCGTTGATCATTTCTTCCGGCTCAGATTGGCTTTCGTAGTCGAGCGTCATATCAGCTTGCTCCCCCTCGATAGATGAGCTTTCTGGAATGTTTGGAGAAACTTGAGGTCCAGAGGTTTCTTGTGGTGCTTGGTATTCAGGTGTTGATGCACCTTCGGTTGGTGAAGCACTTTCGGTTGGTGAAGCACTTTCGGTTGGAGAAGTGCTTTCGGTTGCAGTTGTAGAGCTTGGCTCCCCCTCAACATGTGAGCTTGGCTCCCCCTCGACTGAAGCATCGTTGGATGGAGGGTCATCAGAATTCGATCCTCCTTCGTTCATTCTCCTGGCAGCTTCTTCGACAATTTGCTTCATATGGTCTACCTTGTTGTCTGCTGCGCCTGCTTCTGAGAGCGTAGCTTTCTCTGGTTCTTCAAATAGCTCCATAAACTTCTCGAATAGATTAGCGATCGAGACTGTGACCTGGCCAGTTTGAGGAAAGATTTCCCCAGCGGTGTCTTCTTTGGCATGTAGCTTTTTGACATAGCTATCGTCAAAAGTCACGTAATAGGTTTCTTCGATTTTTCTCGAACGCTTGTTTAGGACTCTGTATGCTTTGGATGTGAGAGAGTAGCCCAGAAAGATTCCCTCGTCGGCTTTGACATCGAACTTGTTGCGGTGTTCTTTAGAGTTAAATATGAAACACCGTGAGCCGAACACGTGGAAAAATTTCACATTGGGCTTCCTGTTGTTGAGAATCTCATAAGGTGTGAGCGTGAATCGCTTGTTGAGATAGGACCTGTTCTGTGTAAAACAAGCAGCAAAAATAGCATCAGCCCAAAAATAAAGAGGTAAGGAAGCGAAACTTAGCATAGTTCGGGCAGCTTCACACAAAGATCAATTTCGTCTTTCGACAATTCCGTTCTGTTGAGGTGTGTAGGGAGCTGAGAAGTTGTGACTTATTCCCTTTTCTGCTAGAAATTCTTCAAATTCCCTGTTCTTGAATTCCAGACCATTGTCGCTCCTGATGTTGCGAACGACCTTCTTGAGCTATACTTCAATCTGCTTGATGAACACTTTCAGCTTATGAGTCGCTTCAGATTTGAGCTTTAGAAAGAACACCCATGTAAATCGTGAAAAGTCATCAACAATAACAAGAATATACTTGCTACCACCGATGCTTTCGATAGATGATGGACCATACAAATCAATATGAAGTAATTCGAGTGGTTCAACAACTTTTGTGTTAATTATAGATGGATGACTTTGACGACTCTGCTTCCCCATTTCGCATGCAGCACACAAATGATCTCTATCGAACTTGAGCAGTGGAAGGCCTCGAACATGACCTCCAGTGACAAGTTTGTTAATATCTTTAAAGTTGAGATGAGAGAGTCTTCGGTGCCACAACCAGCTTTCGTCAGATTGAGCTTTTGATAACAGGCATATAGCTGGGTTTCCTTTGATGGGTTTAAGATTTAGAGGAAACATTTCACCCTTACGCTCCGACTTGAGGATTACTTTCTTTGTCTTCTTCTCAATGATTTCAGAACCTTCATCGTCGAATGAGACTTTGAGACCTGTACCTCAAACAAGCTGAGATACACTGATGAGGTTGTGTTGTAGTCCTTCCACATATGCCACCTTCCTTATAGTAAAATCACCATTAGTTATCATTCCGTATCCCTTTATGGTGCCGAAAGAATTGTTTCCAAACTTGACGTTGCCACCATTTGAAAAAGACCTGTATTCCCTGAGCTCTTCTTTCCTCCCTGTCATGTGACGCGAGCAGCCACTATCGATGTACCATTCTTCGTCGAACTGCTCGTCACTTATAACCTGCAAAAGTTAAGCAGATTTAGGAACCCAAAGTTTCTTGGGTCCTCGTGAGCTTATCATAGGAACAGGAATAGTAAGAGAGATGTCAACAAGATATGTTCGTTTTATGAGTGTTGTTTCATCTTTCTTTTTGATGGTAAAAACTTTTATTTTATTAGGATTAGGTGCGTTCGGTTTAGACTCTGGTTTGGATGCATTAACCTTCTGTTTGCCTTTTTGTTCAGCTGACGAATGAGATTTTTGAGAACGAACAAAATGAGCTTTAGAGCAAGATGGAGATGAATTGGAAGAATTAGAAGAATTAGATGAATGAGAAGGAGTGGGCTTAGATTGAGATGACTTCTTGGCTGGAGACTCTAGGTGACCCTTTTGCTTTTGATCATTGGTGGGACTGACCTTAGAGTTTTGATCTCTTTTGACTTCAGAACCGAACCTTTGCTTTCGGTTGGAGCAGTTCTCTGAACCGAACCTATGCTTTCGGTTGGAGTCATTCTCAGAACCGAACCTTTGCTTTCGGTTGGTATTCTCTTTTGAACCGAACCTTGGCTTTCGGTTGGTATTCTCTTCTGAACCGAACCTTGGCTTTCAGTTGGTATTCTCTTCTGAACCGAACCTTGGCTTTCGGTTGTTGTGGCTCTTGTGTTTTTTAACAGGATTATTCTCAACTTTTAGATTCTTGTCTTGATGAGAGAAATATGCATTCTGGGATTGCCAGAATTGTTTCCTTTCAGAGAGATTCTTCCTGTATCTCTGGTTCCTTTCACGTTTCTGATTCCTCATCTGCTTTGGTTGATGATGGATATTGGCTTTCATTTTCGGTTTCTCCTTAGCTGGTTCACTTTGAACTGTGGGAGTTTCACTTTGAACTGAGGAACTAGAAGGAACGTCTTCTTTTGCCGAACTTCCATTTTCTTGAGGAATGTCTTTCGTACCACTAGTACTTGGCACATCGAAATTATCTGGCTTGTTCAGTGGTTCTGGTATGTATCTACCTTTACTAATCCATGAAGTCCTTTCTGACAAGCCCACCGTTTCATCTGCATTATCGATTGGAGCTGACCAGAAGAACTCATCGCAGCCATCAGCATTGTCTTCGTTTATAATAGCTGTGAGTTCAGCGGTCTGATGTTCGGTTACTCCAGTGACCTTGTACACTTGATTTGGAGTGGTCCTGACCTTTTGATATACAATCGCTTTCTCTGCTAAGACCGGGGACTTTTGTTGGGACAATCGAGCGAACTCCACTGAATTTTCAGAAATTAGATTCTTGTGGTTTTCAGGTTCGCTTTTTACAAATTCTGAGCAGTCAACCGTGTCCTCTACAGAAATTTCACTCATGTTGTCGTCCTCATTAAGCTTAGATGCATTTTCAACATCAATTTTGTTTTCTGAGCTTAAGTTGGCGTTTAAAGAGTCAAATTTTTGTATGGTTTCGGTTCTCAGTTTAAGTCTATCATTTTCATCCGAAAGGTTTTTGAGCATGTCCTTGTGGTCCTTGGATTTAATGAAAGATTCTATTTTGTCCAGTCCATACATGTAGGTCGGATTAATGTCATCAGATGATATCACACTCTCACAATTATAAGCTTCAGCATCGATTTCATCCTCCTTAAACTCAAGGAAGGGCAAAATCATGCGATGGATCTTTTGGCCTACTTCACAGTCTAAGTGAAGCTGAGTAATATTAGAATAAAGACGTTTTGCAATTAAACAAAAAACATTCCGCTGTTTTAACAACTTTAAATTGTCTCTTTGTAAATAAATGTTTTCGTCTTTTATTTTAACTAATTCAGACTCCTTCAACTCGATCCACATGCGCCGCTCCTCACTCTTCGAAGACACCCTGCTTAATTGATCAGTTAGGTTAGAATTGGTGACTCGAGTTTGAGTTAAACTACTATCTAGATGAGAAATTCTTGTATTAACATTTTTTTAGTTCTTTCTCATATGAGGATTGTGGTACTTTAAATGAAACGAAAACCGATTGTACCTTCTTGATCAGTTCATCGAGCTCGTTGAACTGCACGCTGAGCGGTTTGGCCGTAAAGCACATATCCTGCTGCTCCTTCGGTTCATTGCTTCCACCATCAGTGTTGTATCCCCTCATCTGAGATACATCAGACACCATGAAGCACCTTCCTCCACTGCTCTCCTCCTTTGCCACACAAGCCTTTCCATGAGAAGGCTTCCTCACTTCATCGTCTTCAGAGTCGGTTGACCAAACTTCCACTCCACCGAACTCGTCATCAGCAACCGAACCCTGCACAATAAGAGCATTCATGGAAGAGTTAGCGGTAGATTTCTTCTTCCTCATCTCATCAAGCTTTTTCTGTAGCAAAGCTTCCTCATCCTTTTCCTCATCTTTTTCAGCCATCTTTTTGAGGACACAATCCTTAGCATAGTGATTTTTCCCTCCACAGTAGTAACAGCTTACTCCAGAATCACCATCTGTTTTCGGTTCCTTCTTGGGCTCTTCAACCTTCGGTTCATTATTAACCTTTTCTGAACTATAACTCCCCTGCCAGTTTCGGTTTTTGTTGCTGGGGAATCTCTTCTTAATGAACCTCTTGGGGTTAGACACCATCATAGCATAGTCCTCAGACGTGAGGTCATACTCCTCCAAGTTGAGGTCTTCATCCTCCATCACAACTTTACTTTTTGACAGGAGGGCCAGCGAACCTAGGCTTGAAACAACATTCTTTTCCTGCAGCACAATCTTCTCCTGAGACTTGAGAATACCCACCAGTTTCGCCAAAGAGTATGATTTAAACTGCTCATGGGCTTTAACTGTTGACACCACTGCTCTCCATTCTGACCTTAGACCGTTTAAGAACGTAATCTTCTGCTCGATAAGCTTCCTTTCGATGTCATGTTTGATCATCCTGCTGAGAAGATGATTGAAGCGATCGAACGTCTGGGTCACAGTTTCTTCGGCTCCTTGCGTGAATTCTCCAAACTCAGATAAGAGCAAGGTTTGGATAGAATGTTCAAGATCCTCGTCTGTAGAGTACAGTTCGCGAAGTCTATCCCAAACTTCCTTTGCCGCCGTGCATGAGCTGACCAACCTGAAGGTGTCGGACTGAAGGGCGAATCTAATCAATCTTAACGCCTTGATATTACACTGGAATTTATCCTTTTCATCTTGTGCAATATCTTTGACATCCTTCAGCAGATCATTATACTCCTTTTGAGTTTTAACAATTCTTGACGTTGCAGAATGATAAAAAGGTCCATTAATGATTGCTTCCCATATGAGGTATCCATTATCCTCAGATCCTATAACGTAGTCTTCGAAGTGATGCGCCCAGACTTCATAATCATGGGTATATAGGATTGGAATCTTCGTGGTTGAACCGATGTTGTTGGAAATATTGATGGGATTTGATTGTGACTCGTCCATTATGATCGAAAAACCTGTTCAAAGATCAGACTTGTAATAAATCAGATTAGGGCAAAACAATAAATATCAAGATACGTCAATAATGAGATGACGGCTCAATAAATATCAGTAATTGCGGAAAAACCCTAATTGAAACCTTTTTACAGAAAAGAAGTGTATCGATTACACAGCCTCCTGCTCTGATACCAATTGATGAGATTAAAACTTAATCTTGAAGATCGATTAGATCTCAAACAGGTGAATAATAATTAAACAGCAAGAACATGAAAGTAAAGAACAAGTCAAGAATGAATCAAACGTGTCGAATGATTATAAAATAACCCTCAGAAGAGCTCGATCAAGAACATCAACTGTAGAGGGTTGGAGGTTTACAAGAACGATCAAAGAAATCTGTAATGCTATCGTAATCGTTATTCTCTAGATCGATCAATCATTAACCTAATATGCATGCAAGCATATACTTATATAATAAACCTAGCAAGCTCACAGTATGGACAGGCCCAAAACCGGAGTACAAAATAAATGGACTAACTGCCGAGCCCATTGACGCAATCTTCAAACGAATCTTCAACCCAACACAACACATTTCCAAGCACATATCCCATCTTTTCTATCCTTAACCACGATGACAAGCCATTACAAACCTCCACCATTTCTCTTATTCTCTAACTTCACTCTTATTCTCTCAAATTTTCCTCTCAAGAACAAGAGTAAGGATTTACTAAAGGCTTATTTCTTCAAGTATCGTTCTTAAATCTTGGTAAGTATTTTCGAGATTTACTAGTGAACCTACACCTTATTATGTTGATTTCATCCTATTCACACATAATATTATGTGGTAACATCCTTAGGGTAACATAAGCTTCAAAGAGTTCATCAAACACATCAAGTGTTTTAGGCTAGAAATCTTCACTTCATCACTTCAAATCATCCACCAAACCAAACCAAGGTGAGCTTCATACCCCCATCTTTTCGTGTTTTTCATACTTTTTGGGGGGAGGATACAAGTCAAATATCGTTTAACCATTGGATATTTGCATGTATCTATGTGTATTGTGTTTAACATTTGGGTAATTGCATGCATCTTAAATATTGTGTTGAAAATGATACAACTACTTGTGAAAAAAGAAATTTTATCTTATGTATATTCACAAAAATCATGACTCCCTAGAGTCAAATTGGCGTGAAAATATTTTGACTCAAAACTTTCAACCCGGTAACAAGGTGCAAAACGTAAATACATGGTTTGATATTTTACTAAAAATGATTATATTTGTAAAATGGTCGTAAACTTGTATTCACAATTTTGATGGGTTCAAACCCAAGATATTATGTTATTTGTACACCAAATGTTTCAACTAGATACATTTGATGATGACTATTTTTAATAAAGTGTTGTGAATAGTTTTACCAAAAAGGTGTACAAAACAGAATTTGTGACAGAAAGATTCGCGTGTGATAATCTGCCTATCATAAAGCTTTCAAAGCATGAGTAATAAGTTGTATGTCATAAAGCTGTATGTCATGAAATCTATAAAACGCATGTCTTAATCTGAATAACATTAAACTTGCCAACTGCGTGTCATAAAACATATGTCACAAGTTTGCAATAGAAAAGTTATCTCCTTATTCGAAAAAGGGACTCGAAATTCGCGTAAATCTGTTAAGGCTCTTGTGAGACTTTTCCTCACCATACCTACCTAGTGTACACTGTAAGTCCTATAGTTATAACCAGAGTCTCCTGGAGGGAGAGCGAGGTAATTGTGTATAGATCTATACAGGGTTGACACGCCCACACCTAAGTTGTTCGCTACAGCTAGACGGGGCCAGTCTAGGGTGATAAATATCTTACTAAAACCGACGCCTGAAGAACGTCATGCCAGGCATATCAATCACATCAAGCATGGTTATAATGACTCACATAGAAATTAATGAATCTATTTGGTTTACGGGAAGCTTACACTTCATTAGTTTTATTGAAAGAAAGGACATTATAAACTATTTTCTGTATGATATTCACTTCCATCGTGCTCATAGGGTTTAAGACCACAATTCACCTTTAAGAAAATACTACATTTTTTTATTCTGGAAATATACATTATTACTTTATAAAGAAAAGAAAACAAAGGACATGCATGTATATATTCACGGTTTTAGAATGAGACTTACAAACCTTTTTCATAGAAAATATCAGATTTTTTGAAAGTACTACGAGAACTATTCTAAACAAGTGCAAAACGGTTTTATACAAAAATGCTTATGAACTCACCAACTTTTTTGTTGATGCTTTTCAAAATGACTTGTATTCTCAGGAAACCACAGGTAGGGTAGAGAACATCATGAATCTTCCAGTCTCTTCACAACAGTGGATCATGCGATTTCTTTAAGGGTTCAGCGAGGTAATCCCATCGAAAATGTTATAGGTTCCCTGGTTGATGGAGTGCAAACCAGAAGCCAGAGTGGATATGTTAATGAATGTATATATCCGTGCTTCATATCCCAAATCAAGCCAAAGAATGTTAAGATTGATGGGTTTTGGTCATAAGACATCCTATGTGCTCATACAAACCCTAATGCTTGGATCTAGGTTTCTCATATTAACATGAGAATAGGTTTATAATGTTACCTTGATTGTTATGTAGTAATAACAATCCCAATTCCTCCTTGAATTGACTTTAGAAAGCTTAGAGTCACAAATGTCACTCCTCTAATGGTTCACAAACACCATAAGCAAGAGGATGGGGAGGAGAGAGGATGGAGGCTGCCCAAAACGTGTTCTAACCCTAGAAGAGAAGTTCCCCATGTTTTTGAGCCTTAAGGGTTCTATATATAGTGAGGCTATTAGGGTTATCTAACAAGGAAACCCTAATTTGGTTGCTTAAGCCCTAAGAAACCCATAGACTCCTTTAATCAAGCCCATGGATGATTTCCTTATGGGTTTCCCCATAGAATTCGTCCACCCCTTGATTTAAGGCAATCCATGGCCCAAATTGCAATTATCTTATAATTACAATTCCAGTCCCTTAAGTTTAATTAATCTCTTTTAGTCACAAAACTAATTACCAATTAATTATTGACTAATATTAATTAAACAATATGATTTCTCCTTTAATATATTATTCCCATAATATATTAATAAATCATATTTAATCCTTTCTCTCCATAATTCATCCTATCAAGTTGCTTTGGTGAAGGCAAACCAAAAGGACCATGCACCATCGGGTCAAGTACATACCAAAATAGTTATGGACTTAGACACTAATCCAACCGTCTCCCACTTGGATAAGTCTAATAACTATTATGCGTATGACTTCAGATCCTGATTTGCAATCGTAGCTTTCCAAAGCCGCTGTCAACTCTGATCCTATCAGATACACGTGTCCTTAGATAAGGGATCATATATTCCTCCATTCTAGATATCATATGAGACATGATTTCTAATCATTCTCTTTGTACTATATCTCGACTTCTGATTTATGACGACTGACTAATTGAACAAATCAAATTAGCCCTAGCCCCGCCGAGCATTTACGTTTATCATCACTAAACCATCGAGGGGCCCAAAGATATCGCTTTTATCCTACTTTGAATAAAAGGAACGGATAAACTTTGATACAATGCTTGCTTGCACTCACTCACCAAATCACACACAACAATATGTTTTATAACACCAAGTTACTAGTGCATTTATATATTATCCTTGTGCAACCGATTTGCAAGATACAACTCACACATCTCGGTTTCAAGAATATAAGATGTTATCGTCTCACCAATCACTCATGATGCAATTCATGGAGTGATCCAAGTGAGCGTGAGTTTAATCCAATGCTCAAATCATATTCATAAGCACTCATGAACGTTGCAATAAACATTTGCTTATGTCTAATGCTCTTTAGACATTCCACACACCAATTCACAACAGTCTTCATTCATATCTACTTCCAACATATGAACGACTGTGGCCCGTTCAAATAATTCGATTATTCTTAATAAACTCAATTATTCTGGAAGTCAAAACATGCAAAGGTGAAACACATGAATAATACTAATCCCATATGGCCTCAAACCTTTGAGCATAAATAAAACACCTTTTATTTATCACCATATCGATTACTCATTATTTGTTGTTTCGGTTAATCAGCTTCTTACTTGAATTATTACACTTGTCTCATGCTCCTAGCATGCACATAATGTTTACCTATGGTTCTTACTTTGTGAAATAGATTACATTGGACACATTTCCAATCATTCTCATTTCACAACTCCAAATCCATTTTTCATAAGTTTAAGAATGTCAAATTCTTGCCACTTGTAGAATATGCTTGATTCTAACATTTTATGCAACTATCCTTTCGTAATGTCACTGCACCAAAGTCACAACGACTATTGCCAATGATATTACAAAGTCCTCTATTGGAGATTGTTACAAGACAATTCCTTAGATATGATGTTTCTCATTCAAAGTACATTCCTTTGAACATCCTTTTGCATAAAAGTTTCTAATCTAGACATAGATTTTCATATTCAATTCCTAATATGGACACGCTTCCATATTTTCCATATGACAACTCATTCTTAATAGAATCTTATCTATTCGTAATGATGTCGATATGATCCATCCAATATGGAAACATTTCCATATTCTCCAATACTATACTTCCAACTACTCACAAGCGACCAATCCTCGTCGAACTTTGGATTGTCCTTTGATAGTTGTTTAATTATTTTAGTCAAAACCAATTCTAGTCCTTTTTCCCTCTAAATGCGCTAGACATTTGGAAAATTTTAGAATGGTCAAACATTAAAGCATTTGCAATCGATCCTATACACGAAGCGTATGGGACACGACGCATAATGTTTTATTTGCTATGTTCTCAAAAATCGAATTGTGAAGAGGAATGCCGTAATCATAATAAAATTTTTAAGAACACACTTTGTACCTTTGACTAATGTTATTAACATTCCACAACCTAAGCCTTTAGATTTGAAATGAAGCATAATATTCTCTCCCTTAATTATAGCAAAACAACTTTACAACCCTTATGACTTTGCAAGGTATAACTCTTGTTTTCTATAATTAATATTGCCAACTTGCAATACGTGCCTTAATAATCATACAATCATAACACTTATGCTCCCACTATCATGATGATTATTATAAAACATAACACTTATGCTCCCACTAGCTTCGACATGTATTCATAAACATCTTAACTTCCAGAAAGACAATACCTATTGAATTTCTTAAGTCCATGTTTCTAATACTTAGTGCTCTGATAATCTTTTATCAAGGCTTCTTGAACTTATACACCTTTGCCTTCGATAGTTCATATGTGTGTCTAAAAACTTAAGACTAATTGCCAAACCTGTCAATTCAAATTATGGAAAGGGATACCGTAACCATAATCGAATTCGAGAATGCAATTTTACAATCACTATCTTCTTGAAATCTCTCTTAGTGAAAGCATTTCCTCACAATCATTTTCATGAAGGAGGAAATCTTATGACACTTAGATCTAAACGGTGTATGTGTTCCTATCCATGTGAATTTGTTAAAACTAAAGTTTACGACAAATTCAAACTCATATGGACCGAACTTTCTTAATCTTGATTTCTTGCCTTATGGTAGCACAGCTACCCACCATGTCTTCCAAGTAGTTAAGCAGCTCACCCTTTCCTATCAATGTACCTTTCATTGATTAAGGTGCTTTGCCTTTTATGCGTTCAAAATGAGAACTCATAGAACTCACATGCATAATTAACTCGATTGGATTGGCACAGAAACAAAATAATGTCAACACGATAGGTTGTAAACCTCAACTCGTGTGCTAGTGATGATCGATGAGGTTTATTTGATTTGTTCTTGAAACCTTTCAAGACCATTAAGACTCCCATTGACTCCTTGACATATAATATTCTCTTGTCAATAAACATTTCTTGACAAACAAATATTCAAGAGTTAGTGTAGTTTTTTTTATCAAAACACTTCATAAATTTGGTCCTAGTTGGTCTTTGTCTTATCCAAGACATCACAACTTTCCACATTTGATGAATGTTATGAGCCTTCTTAATACTTATCACTCAATTTTACAATCATAACTCTAAGACTTGTTTTGGAACGAAGTATGATTGACTTCTTGATTTAACCATTTCTTCAATTCTTGATTCCTCTTCTTAGACATACAATTGTACTAAGACTCACTTAGAGGATCAATTGAGATATGGTTCTTAATCATTAAGACTTATCATAAAGCATAAAAGGTACTCTCCCTTCTTCTTAGAATGGAGAAACTTTTATCTTTCTGCCTACTTGATTCTTCTTATTCGTTTTGCTATTGATTTAAACCTTTTTAATCAATTCATAATTACACTTAATCTTGTAAGTATAATCACATTTACTAAACTTTTAGTAAAACATGACGAATATCTTTGTTACTCTTATGATGGACTTGATCAACACGCAACTTTGTGTGCTCGATCTCCTAGTCCTTCACTTGACACTTTGTCAATGAATTTCCAAATATGAAATTTCTCATTCATCGTGCAACCAAGTTGCATGATTCCAAGTTTCTGTCCAATTGAAACTTGGGCTATGAGAAACTCTCCCCATTTGGTAAATTCTCGACTTTCCATAAATAACATAATAAGAACCAAATCCATTATTGCTAATATTCAAACATCAATTTTTCATATACGCCATTGCAAGGATAAATAAATAATATAAAATCAAAATATATTTTATTGCGGAAAAATTTGTCCTTACAATGCAATTCATTGAAAAACTATGCTAATACATCTTTCTTAGCAATCTAATTCTAACTCTAAGTAGTAGCTCAAGAATCTAATCTTCAATTAATGCGATCGAAATCCATTTCTTCATGGTTAGATTCTGCTCACTTCTTCCCTTAAGCTTCCTTTCTTTTCTTCGATCCTACAAAACATCAATTGTAATCTCATCACATTATGTATTAAGAATCTAGAATAGAAGCTTAAAAGAGTTAGTCAATGGATTTTACCTAAAGTAGAGCCATACGTTTTGACTCTCCCATCTCTTAGATCTCTTAGGTAAATAGGGCAGCTTCGTCTCCAATGCCCTTTCTCTTGGCAATAAAAGCAAATTGACTCTTTTGGAACAACACATGGAACTACTTCAGACATTGCCTTTCTCTTATGATCAAACTTTTCGATCATAGCATGTCTTTCGTTGCCATTGTCTATATCCATAGAGTTCTTGAAAGCTGATTCACCGATCAACTTTGCTTTTCTATTGCGCCAAATCATTGCTGATTCAGCAGCAATAAGCATATAGGTCAGATCTATAAGGGTCACGTCGCAGTTCATCATATAGTACTCTCTTACGAACTCACTATATAATTTAGGAAATAACTGAAGAACCTAATCAACAGCCATTTCCTCACAGACAACAGATCCCAACATTCTTAACCTATCAATGTGTGACTTCATCCCTAGGACGTGTGAACACATCGACTTTTCTTCTTTATGTTTACTTGCCAAAAGGGCTTGAGTGATCTTGAACTTTTCAAGCTTTTGAACTTGTGGGTTAGGGAGAATAACTGGAGGAGGAGAAGGAAGTGAGGCATGATTTCTTGTTCCTTGATCGAATCGTGGAATATCATCTTCATGTGGAATGCTTGTTCCACGGGATTTGAGAAGACCATAGTTGTCAAACTTTGACATCTACAAAATGGGAGAAAACGAATTCAAGTTAGTTGATTGATTGAGTCCTTAGTAAATCACCCAAATGAAATACTAAGGCTAGGACCCAACATAATATTCTACAACTCGGGAGAGGGATGCCGTAACCCAAATCGCAGAACATTTGAAGGTAAGTGAATGACGATTCACTAATTTCCACCATGAAAAACGAAAAAGAAAATTTAAGGTTTAAATCTATGAAAACTCCTAGATCCTTTGAGATTCATTGAACATTTCAATGGCATGTTTAAATCTCGATATGCCCCTCTCGTTTGTGACTGGGATGCCGAGGATCACAAAGCGGGTGTAAATAACCATGCAAACTTACATGGTGCCCTCACATGTTACAGTCACCTATTCGATGTGCCGGTAAACCACACACGCTCAACCGAAGTATGACAAACATTGAGTCACCCTTTGCTACCTTTGCTTAGAACCATTTAGTGTGCCGGTAAACCACACACGTTCCACTAACGCCTTTGCAAGGGCACAAAGTGTAATTTCATGGAATCGCATCAATTCACTTTTCCTAAGTAACTAAGATTGGGAATTTTTAAAACATTTAGTTACTTTTGTACTTTATTATACTTATAATGAAAGGTTTTGTCCTATCCTACTCGTTCGGCTAACGACCATCCACTAGTCAAGAGTGCGTTGGGTAAGAGTGGACACCCATTCAATCGCCATTTTATAGGCAATTTCCTTAAACACCCCTTATAGACCAGCTTCGTGAATGAGGCCTACTAACGGTAAGACTGACTGTTACTCATATATAATGTTAGACTTTTAATGTTATATATAGTATAGGGTGTATTTTACACTTTTAAAATACTAGGTGGTTTAATTTAACAATTATACTTTTAATTCAATTAAATTGTAAACCTAAACTTTTATGGATTTATTAAACTTCTTTTAATTATACACCTTAATTAATTAATAAAACCATAAGGGTGTGATTTGAACTTTTTCAAAACTATACTAGAGTTTTAGAATTTAACATTCCTAATTAAACTTTTAATCAACTTTTAAATTCCAAAACGTAATTAAAATTTAAATTCCAAAACTTGAGGGCAAGTTTTGAAACCTTTTTCAAAACATTAGGGTTTTAACTATTTAAATTTCAGAACAACAAAACTTTTGGGTTCAAATTTAAACTATAAAACCTAAAGGGGAAAATATGAAACATTTCATAACAACAAGGATCAAATAACAAATAATCTAAATTAACAATTAATCACATAATTATCCATATTTGATTTATTTAATGATTTCTTGCAAAACAATTTATCAATTTAGTGAAAATAATTAATCAATTATCACATAAGGAAACAATATCTTATTAATTGATAAATATATTCAATTAGATCAAAAATATAGTCATATATATATATATATATATATATATATATATATATATATATATATATATATATATCAAAAAATCGGATTTATATTGATCTAATATGATAAGGTAACTATCCATAAGCAAAAACAGCAAGAAATCGCGAAGATATCCCCATCTGACGAGTTGACTCGTCGAGTCAGGCTTGGACTCGTCGAGTCTGCATGGACTCGGTGAGTTCAGCTATGGACTCGGCGAGTCCAGCCTCCAGAAAACCAAAAATCGAATTTTTTGAACATGTAATGCATCAATACAATTGAAACCAGTCTAGGCTCTGATACCACTGATGAGTTTTGGTCATAAGACATCCTATGTGCTCATACAAACCCTAATGCTTGGATCTAGGTTTCTCTATTGTACATGCAAGTTATCCAAGACTATAAACCCTAATTCTAGCATTCAAATAATCATATTAGCATGAGAATAGGTTTATAATGTTACCTTGATTGTTATGTAGTAATAACAATCCCAATTCCTCCTTGAATTGACTTTAGAAAGCTTAGAGTCACAAATGTCACTCCTATAATGGTTCACAAACACCATAAGCAAGAGGATGAGGAGGAGAGAGGATGGAGGCTGCCCAAAACGTGTTCTAACCCTAGAAGAGAAGTTCCCCACGTTTTTGAGCCTTAAGGGTTCTATATATAGTGATGCTATTAGGGTTATCTAACAAGGAAACCCTAATTTGGTTGGTTAAGCCCTAAGCAACCCATAGACTCCTTTAATCAAGCCCATGGACGATTTCCTTATGGGTTTCCCCATAGAATTCGTCTACCCCTTGATTCAAGGCAATCCATGGCCCAAATTGCAATTATCTTATAATTACAATTCCAGTCCCTTAAGTTTAATTAATCTCTTTTAGTCACAAAACTAATTACCAATTAATTATTGACTAATATTAATTAAACAATATGATTTCTCCTTTAATATATTATTCCCATAATATATTAATAAATCATATTTAATCCTTTCTCTCCATAATTCATCCTATCAAGTTGCTTTGGTGAAGGCAACCCAAAAGGACCATGCACCATCGGGTCAAGTACATACCAAAATAGTTATGGACTTAGACACTAATCCAACAAAGATGACGCTGAATAAACCAAGTTGGGTGGATGCTATGCATGAAGAGTTGAATCAATTTGTGAAGCTGAAGGTTTGGAAACTGGTAGAACTTCCTGAAGGAAAGAAGTACCTTGAAACAAGATGGGTCTTTCAAAATAAGCAATATGATAACGGTGTAATTGTACCAAACAAGGCACATTTGGTTGTTTGTGGTTTCAGGAAGATAGAGGGTCTCGATTACACAGAGGTATATGCTCCCATGGCTCGATTGGAAGCAATTCGTATCTTCTTAGCATATGCCTCCTACATAGGTTTTACTATATATCAAATGGATGTCAAAAATTGCCTTCTTGTACGGAGAAGTTAAGGAGGAAATCTACGTTGATCAACCCCCAGGTTTTGTCAACTCAAAATTTCCAAATCATGTGTACATGATGGATTAGGCATTTTACAGTCTTCATCAACCCCCCCGAGCTTGGTATGCCACTTTAACTGAACATCTTTTAACTCATGGGTACACAAGAGGCACGATTGATCAGACGTTGTTCATCAAAAGAGTGAAGGAGGACCTTATTGTTGTTCAAATCTACGTGGATGATATCATTTTTGGTTCAACAAATGATGAATTATGCAAAGATTTTGAAAAGGTCATGAAGATGAGGTTTGAGATGAGTTCTCTGGGCAAAATAACGATGTTTCTAGGATTACAAGTGCATTAAGATTCTTCGGGCATTCTACTGCATCAAGGCAAATATGTTGATGACATGTTGGAGAAATTCGGGTACACGGATGCTAAAATTGCTCTTATTCCCATGGCCGAAAGAATCGGTTGATCAAACTCTATATCGATCCATGATTGGTTCTCTAATGTATTCAACCGCTAGCAGACCAGATATACTCTTTGCAGTCTGTCAATGTGTGCTCCATCAGGCTAATCCTAAACTTTCTCATTTAATTGCTATTAAATGTATTTTTAGATACATTAAAGGGAGACCTAAATTGGGTCTTTGGTATCCTAAAAATTGTGAATTTGATCTTTATGCTTTTATTGGTAGCAACTATGGAGGTTGTGACATTGACAGAAAATCTACAAGTGCTGGTTGTCATTCCTGGGAAACAGACTAATCTTGTGGCAGTGCAAAAAACAGAAAACTGTGTCCACTTCTACAGCTGAGGCTGAATACATTGTTGCATTTGCTTGATGTTCTCAGGTCATCTGGATGCAATATCAAATGCAAGATTATGGTTTGAATTTTCTTGACACTCCTATCTTCTGTGATAATGATGTTGCTATTCAATTTGTTAAAAATTCAGTTCAACATTCTAAAACCAAGCACATAGATATTAAAGTTCATTTTATACGAGACTGTTTTGAGTGTAAACTCATTCATTTGGAAAAAATCCACACAGATAGTAATGTGGCCGATTTGTTTACAAAACCTTTTGGAAAGCTCGTTTTGATGTGCTTGTGAGTTTTCTAAAAATGATTCGTTTTGAAGACTAAAGTTTTTTTTTTGTTTTGTAAATTTTGTATTTTATTTTTGTTTTTGTTAAATTTGTTCATATTTTTCCTCTATGCACAATTTAGGGGGAGAATTAAAACCAAACAAAAATCATAAAATTCAAAAAATCCCAAAAATATGTTTATTTTATTTCAGTTTTTATTTCTTTTTCAGAAAAATCAAAAATCCAAAAATATGTTTATTGCTTTTGAACGTATTTTACTTTTATTTTATTTCATAGTTATTTTTATTGTGTTCTAAGTTTTTTTTTATTTTTATTATTTATCTCAAAATTTTCATTTGTCTTAAAATTCGATTTCAAAAGAAGAAGAGACTCAAGGAGACTGTGTTAGAATTTTCTGAGCTTAAAGTGATCTTGAAAGGAATTGACGGAATTACACTTCACACTACTTTCACAAGGAATTGAAGGCATGAAACCATACAAATTCTCAATTAGGCAGTTTGTCTCTAAGAATTGTCGTATTCACGGAATTAAAGGCATGAAACTGTATAAACTGTCAGTTAGGCCCTAGCTTTCTAAGAACTGTTGTACCTAAGGAATTGAATGTCTGAAACTGTACAGATTATCAAATTGGTCTTGTCAGTTATCTTTACCTAAGAACTATCGTGGCTCCAGGGCGATTCACCCAACCAAGAAATATATATCGCTGAACATCCCGCCTAGGGGCTTGGCATTCTTTGTGTCATGTAAAACTACGGAGACTCAAATGTATTGTCGGATACGTTCTCCGTAGTTAAGGAATTAACAATTATTGGCACTAGGGTGATGGATATCGCAAGGCACGATTATCGTTTAACGTCCCGCCAAAGGGCCTTGACCTTGTGTCAAGCTAAACTGTGGAAATGTGTCTTCAGATATTTTCATCACATCATGGTTTTTTGAGTTATTCCTAATTAACTCTCATTGGCACTAGAATGGTACACTCAACTGAGATTCAGAAATCATTGAACGTGTCGCCAAGGGCCAAGTTAACTTGTTAACTTGAAAAACTGTATTGAGATCTTTGATCGAGGATATGTAGGGGCTAACATCAAAAATAGCCATGAGTAGTTCTCTGATACTCAACAAATCGCAGTGCGTTCCTCGGTGTTCACACAGATACTGTGAGTAGTCTCCATCTGAGCCAAGGTTGGGTCCTTGAACAACTGTGGTGAGAAGGGTCTTTATGACTATGTGATCCACATGGACTTTTTAGTCATGGTTACTTTTAAGACGCATCTATGATTGACGGAGAATATTCATTTGAAGGAACAAGAAGTGAAGATTATCTTTCAACACACAATCTTTCAACTTGAGAAGCAAGGTGAAGCTATTTTTGAAGTTATGTGACAAATTGCATTGAAGCCTCTTCAATCAATTTGCTGCTATATATGAACTTGCTGAAGTGATCCAGAAGATTCGGTTTCTCTGTTGTTATCTCTGAAGTTTCTCAAAGCTGAAAGTGCTGATTTACAAGAACCTATACAAGAAGCCTCTATTATTGTGCGTTCAAAGTAAAGTATTTAAAGAAAGTCCAACTATTCAAGATGAAGCCATTCATGCAGAAATTCATATGTTCATCTTGAAGTTGTGAAGAAATCGAAGATAACAGCTGAAGGTCAAGAACAAAGAAAAGATTGAAAAGAAAAGAAAGCTATAAACCAAGGGGGAGATTGTTAGGCTATATTTTTTGGTTTATGCTTTGTTTTTGTATGTCATATGTGTTCTTGGTTGTGGACCAAAATCACTATTGGGCTTAGTGTTTTCGGTGGGCTTGTTGAGTTTGGGCTTTAGGTTCATTGGTGTAGTATAAATATGGTCTGTGTATAACTATTCTAGGTAATGCATTTTTGGCAAGTTGGAGTCTATTCACGGTTGGCAAGTAGTTAAATGTACCTGGCAATTGATTAATTGAATTGTGTGCATTCATTGAAACGTGTTCATTGATTCATTTAATTGTTTGTTTGTTTCGCATAGTTGTTTGATTAAGATTCCGCATTAACTCAAACAATTGCATTGATACCTTGAGAAGATCCGAGTTTTGGGACTTACAACAGACATCATGTGAAACATGAGATACGAATTGCAATCAATCTCATTTGGTGTTCAAATTTTGGTAAGGTGCCTTAGATGTCTAACTCTCAACACATAAGAGGAACAAATCCTATCTTGACTACATAAGCCTCTTGCGTAGTTCATACCATACCTGAAAATGGCTTTAATAACTGCCTGGTTAAGTAGCAACGTTTGACCATATCTAAGCATGGTACTCCCTATAATTAAGTCTCACTATGTATCTCAGGTGTTAAGGATACAAAGATAGTACATTTTAATCAAGTTTCATTCACAATAGCGATCCATGGGACGATCTTGATATGGGTCAGTTCAATACCAGTTCTCTGACAGGTAACAATGAAACTTGGTTACAACCTATTGCCTACCTTCATCTGGTGAAAGTTAACCAATCCAATTCATATTAGTCTTACTTCATAATTGCTCCAACAATTATAACCAACTATGGACGTTTAGAATAACATGATTATTCATGGATTAAACATGTTAATATAGAACACAACAAGTATTGATGTTATGATCATATCCCAATTTATCAAAACACTATATAATAGTTGTTGTTAGAATATTCCAATATCCAAATAGTAAATCCAAATAAAAATCCAAATAAAAATCCCATTTCTATAACAATAAAGTCTTATAGCTGAAGTGTGACCATTCATGCTTAGCTTAGAAGAAAGGCTTTATTAATGGGTTCGACTAAACTTAAATTGTGTGAATTCTGAGAATATTATCATCTTCATATTTGACTTTACTCTAGGTATAGTTAAACATCTTGGAGTATATGATTGGTGTTCTTTCATGACATAGAGTCTATTAGCTTGATTAAGTGCAATCTCAAAGTCACAAAGATTTCTATATGATCTTTGACTGGCATAAATCAACATAGTTTTTCAATGAACTCATTCATCTAATCATATTAGATTTCAACTTATAAAGTAGTGTATTCTTATTTTATAGTATATTGTGTCATTTTGTTTTGGTTGGATCTCATTTCAACATAACTTACTCTTCATCCTACTATAAAGTAATAATCCAATTATAATTCATAATTACCCATATTTTCTTAGAAATAAAAATCTTATGTAGCTCTTTACATGAATATTATATTATAAACTATTTTTCTAAGATACATTCTCTTAGTTCTTCTAAAGTACTCTTAGAATGTTCCTATAATCATCCAGTGACTTAATCATGTATTCATTTTGTATATTATGATATGTTCATAGCATGATCATATATCAGGTCTTATACATAATATGGCATAAATGATGGATTCATTTTCCAAGAAAATCGAATATAAATCATTTCAGGTAGTTCAAACCTATGAGCTAGGTCCTTATGAGACTGTCTCAAAATCAGTGCGATGTGACAATTTTAAGGTTCCTCCAAAGGAATCTTCTATCTTGATCTCTTTCAAAATATTGTCAACATATGCATAAAGATATAAAATTTTTAACATTCATTTGATCAATCTCTATAGATTTTATATTCAAAGAATGTATCTAGTCCTTCCTAATTCTTTCATTTTAGAAACACATTCTAAGTCAAGGTGAAAAGGCATGGCATGGTCAGAATGTAGTTTCTTATGGTTAAGTATGTCTCATTCATACAAGATTAGGAATGTCACAATGCTCCCACTAGTTCTTAGTAAACATACGTTTTCTATTCATTTTGATATAAAAACATACCTTTTGGTTTCATATTAAAATGATGATTATGACATTGAGATGCTTGCTTTATGTCCACAAGTGGATTTCAAGCTCTACTGTCACAACTGGCGTTATGGGCTAGGAAGTTCTGTCCAGATGTAATCAGCTTTTGATGTATCTCGTAACTCCAAGTTGATGTTATACATATTACTCATTCAAAAACAACTATTCGAATCAAAACTCACTCATGAAGCTCTAAACCTAATTCAATGCACTATAATCACTCAACTGTGGGTTTGTAACCCTAACTTTTTGGTTCAAATCGATTGTTGGACCTGGACTTCCTTTATTGGGCCTAATGGCCTATTAACACATCAATTTGATTCTTTTAGGTCAAGAATCCTCATTTGGGCCCTAGTTGGACCCACATTCGTTAAACTGTAGTGTTTTGGGCCATAAGACTCTTCGTGGGCCTTATTGGGCTGAAAAGCACTCACCTTGTCTTTATGGGCCTATTTGGGCTGAAAACCACTCATTTAATTACTATGGGCCATAAACCCACATCTTTGCTCATTTTGGGACGTAAACACATATATGGTCCCACATGGATAAAAAATCCCTATTGGGCCAATGCAATATCAAGTCCAAAGTCCATGTTTTTTTTTCTTTCTTTCCTTCTCATTCTTGGCTCATATATATATATATATATATATATATATATATATATATATATATATATATATATATATATATATATATATATAAAGAGAAAATGAGATTATCTAAATAAGGTGACACCTCAACATTGTTTAACATATATCTAGGGTGATTAACTCCCATACTTCCATGCACTAAGCCAATAACCTTCATGCAAAAACCACCTTATCCCTCATCTTTCTTTACCTTCGTCCAAGACCTCAAACCATCCTCACACCATCTATTTTTAAACACCAAGAATTCTCTCTAGAACTCCAAGAAAATCTCATCCTTCCTCTTTAAAAATTCATGTGTGCAAGTAGAACTGCCATGGAACTATATGGATAGCAACTCCCACTGGATGGAGATATCTTAACTTTGATTTCAAGCCTCTGTCTTTCACGTGTGTGACAACCCCAAATCTAATTCCGTTACAAACCCCATTTTCACTAACGGAACGTGTCACTATACGTTATTTTATGCAATATTTGGAATCGTCAATATCCGAATATCTAAATTTATGCATGGCTTAATATTATCATAAGAAATATAACTCGTATGTGTTAACCCCGTTTAACCTAATAGAGTTGTATTACCATTTCAACCACTTCACCCGGGTAAAAAGTTTTAACCCAGTTAACTTTAAACATCGGGTAGCCGTGTATCGGGTGCGATTCCCGAGACATATGCAATGGATGTGCCCAACATTTGAACACTCATTTACTACACACCCACACTCTCTCTCTACTTTCTCTCTCTAGACTCGAAAACGACCCCGATTCCGCTAATTTCCGACCTCCAAACGTAAGTACTCATCCTCTATCTTATTCTAGACATGCTTCATTGAATTTAGGGGCCAAAAATCATAAAAATCAAGGACCATAAAGGAGTTTACGGCCTAAGAAGCTCCTTAGGCCGTAAACCCCTAAATCCAAGCCAAAGACCAAGTTTTTCCTTCTTGTGAGTTAGTATACTAATTAAGGCATATATCTAGAAGGGTTTGGACACTAAAACACAAGGATTTGATGCTTAAAAAGGAGTTTACGGCCCAAGCATGTGCTTAGGCCGTAAACACCTCAAACACCCCATAAATCTATGTTTTAAGCCCCAAAAACACTTCTAGGGTGTTTGGTAAATTAGACTTGACTCCAAGGAAGGCTTAAGTGCATTAAACATCATCATTTGAACATAAAAAGTGGAGTTTACGGCCAAGGCTAAGCTTGGGCCGTAAACACCCAAACTTTTGTGTCAAACAAGCCCCTAAACTACCCTAATGCATGAAAGGAATTTATCTAAGGCCTATGGAAGTGTGTTGTACCATTAAACACTTCATTTTGACACCAAATGAAGAGTTTACGGCCAAGGATGTTCTTGGGCCGTAAACCCTCCATAAATATGTGCCAAATTGTTCCAAACTCACTATAGGGCCTTCTAGGATTTTTCTAAGCCATTTGGGACCATGTTGTACAAGTAAAACCTACATCTTGAAGGATTTATAGGAGTTTACGGCCCAAGAACAAGTCTTGGCCGTAAACTCCCCAAAAATATCACAAATTATGATGTTAATCCTTCTCTTTTGGTCCAAAACACACACCACTAAATCAAGGAAGTGACATAAGGCCTTAAACACACATTTTGGAATGTCACAAGAGTTTACGGCCAAGCCTAGGGGGCTTACGGCCGTAAACTCCCAATGAGTGACTTCTAGGCCATAAACTCTAAGAAAGTGAACTCATGGACCCTCCCATAAATCATCCATGGCCTTGTACCACTCCCGGGAACCCTTTCTAGACCTTAAAACCCCGAAAACGACACTAGAATGTCCAAATTCTATAATGAAAAGCACAAGATGATTAACTTCTTGTAAAATACATATTTCATATGACATTAGGGTCCTAAAAGGTGTTCAAGTGGTTATTTGGTACCAAACGCTCAATCGACACTATTACCCGATTCACCCGATTTCCGCGATTTCAGGTGAGTTCATACCCCTTTAATGAACCTTTCAAGTGTTTTACATGTTTTAGGGGGGAGATACAAGTTGCTTATAAATGTTTACGTAAAGTTTTACAGAATGATTTCCGAGTTACAAGGATTAATCACATGTGATTCACTACCCTTAGTTCGAATCACATGTGATTTGTCCCTATGCCTTAAAAACGGGTTTTACCCTTTTCCAACTATTTTTAGACAGTGAATCAAAATTTAAATGTTCTTTTGGAAAAATACTTTTATTTAATCAATTTGCTTAGAAAATGTAACCACTCTGATATATTTATATAAATAAGACTTGGAGGACTTAGGACCGATATCTCGCCTTATTTCCTGTTCTTGTTTGATTGTGGGCTTAGGGTAGTAGTTATCCGTCCGACTGTCGTTGATTTCTTACTTATATAATCTGTATATCAGTATGGTATACGAATATTACTGCTTTCACTTAATGCTAAAGTCACTAACGTGCTAAGAAACATCCCCACTAAGATAACCATAATAGGTATGGTTAGGGTCGCTACCGCTACTACTCGCTAAAGTTATGACTATCTACACTATAATACTCACTATTACTAGACGATACACTAGTAAGAGAATACACTATGATCAATACTGAAAGATTACTACACTATAACAACAGAGAAAACACTAAACAAACAATAATACACTAACCCACTACGAGATACTCTATTCGCTATCCACTACGCCCGGAGTTTTCCAGCAGGGAGACGACTCTACATGTATAGATCTATACGGGGCAGACGCTATTACATCCTGACTGTTAACTCAGTCCGCGCCGTACAGGCCCAGGGATGCCACTACTTCACTACACTGTGCATGACCGGGAAGGTCATGGGATTCTCTATTATCCTCACTATTGGTAATGTACAAGGAATACCCTACAACTACTCTAAAATACTACACTAAATGTTAAATCACATCCCGAAGTAAGTAAGTATCTATCACTAAAGGAAGCTCGCACCTCTATCATTGATCACGGGCTTAACTTATCCTATCACGTTTGTTATTTGGAGATTTGTCAATGTATTTTTACAGTGTACTGTTTTCAAAGAAATAAAGAATGCATACTTTTCACAGATTGTCACTTGCAATGTATTTCCTGGAAAATAAGGGATTTTTCTAAGTTTCTACTACTTATGAACCTAAATGATACATCTTTAACACTAATGCTTTGTATACAAAAACTCACACTAAACTCTTATGAACTCACCAGCCTTATGCTGATAATCGTTTTCAAAATAACTTGTATCTTCGGGTCAAAGATAGACAGGTACAGACGCAGCATTTTTGGAGAAGGTGGAGCACACAAGACCCATCTCTTATTTTTGAATTAATTTTGAGTGATTGTTAAAAATTACAAAACACGCATGTAATTAAATTCTCTATGTAATACTATGGTTGTATGTTTCTTGTTTCTACTATTATGCAATTGTGATGGTACTGTTCGCTACGTCATCCACCCCGAAACGTATTCCGCCGTTATCGGTTTTGGGGTGTGACAGATTGGTATCAGAGCATTGTTTATAGTGAATCAAGTATATCAACCTATAAAAGATATACGAACTATAAACACTTCGGGACTAAAACACTCTGACCAAAAATATATGCTGTTAAGTATCTAAAGGACCTAACTAAGTATATATATACACCCATCACTATGAAACACAGGAATCAGTATCATCCTAGAACAAAACAAAAGTATTAAGATTGTTGGGCAGCACAATTGGGTTTAGAGACATATAGTCACATTCAGGATGATGTAGCCTGATCAACTACGTTTTCCTGAGGGTGACTAGCATATGCCTAAGTTCGGTGGTGATGTTGCAACAAGTCTAAAACTTACCCACAATACCACAATAACGCTAACATAAGAATACTATAGGAGTATTCTGTATCTCTAGATTATACGTATGTGTTAACAAAAACGGTCATTACCAGTAGGACAATAGTTGCTAAGTGGATACACCACGATTACATGTGATTAGGGCGCTATAGACTCAGAATCTGCAGCCTTTGCTTCATTCCCTGTTCTTGTTTGATTGGGGGTCTGAAGTTAGGGTGCTTTATTCGAAGGACTATCTTGCTTCGATTTCATGTAACCGGTATGCACTATGCCAGTATTGGGTCAACTGGTAATGATTCCTTCTATAAGTATCGTAGAATAGTACGTCTGTTAACCTTCTTTCCCCCTTTCTAGCGTAGATAGCATGGCTGGCTTCCACCTACCTGGTGATCCGTACTTTCCGAACCAGGGCAATGGAGGATGGCTCGAAGAAGAGTCTGACGACGATCACCCTATTCCTTTGGATGATCATCATGCGGAAGGCTTCTCGGATAGCTCGAGCTCCGAGCCAGAAGTCAACAACCAACCTCCTGAAGCCCCGAACCCTAACCCCCGACCGGCATTTCAGGGCCCCACTCCTATGTGGGCAATGTCCTTGCATCGATGGAGCGAGGAGCAGGGTCAGCCCTTGCCTTACAATGGAGACCGAAGCTTCTACAACATAAGCGAAGGAGGATCAGCAGATCGGGTTCTGCCCATCATGATCCGAAGAATTGCCAGGAATGTTGAGCAAAGTCAAGCTGCCATTGGTCGAGTGGTAGAAGTGGATGCCAACTCAAACCTCAACACTGTTCGCATCCGCCAACTCGAAGAAGCCATGGACAGGACAAGGAGGACCAACGAGGCTCTGCAGCATCAGCTGGCTGCATCCCGAGCTGAAGTTAGGGAACTCCGAGCACGCCAAAGGATTCATGATCGACACCTTCAAGAAGTTATGCGTCAACTAGAGGATCTAGGGGTTAGCTCGACCAGCAGCCGTCGCCAGTAGAAGACATCTAGTTACCTCACTCTTTTGTTTAAAGGACTAGCCTTTTATCTCTATGTTCCGTAGGTCTTTTGTCTGTAAACATTCCTAATTTAAAAGTACTCTAGCTGAACCTCTAAACTGCCAACATTTTCTCTATGGTATGATGTAAGACTTACTGCTAGGTCAATTTTCATGAACTTCTGTTGCATCATTAATACCCGTATATTGGCAGATGATTTCTCTATTGCTATAGCTCTTACCCTGATCTTGGATTATGTTGATTTAATCCATGAGACACTCTATTCATATTCGCAATAGGCTCTTACTATTGCTATCATTTCTATGATCTTCCAGTGAAGGATGCCTCCACGAAAGCGTCCCAGCAGAGGAAGACCTGAAACTCAAACCCCTCCTCCACCACCTCATCCTCCGCAGTTCGATCCGGTGTTGTTCCAAGCGGCTGTGACGGCGGCTGTAACAGCTGCCATGGCCCAAATGAACTCGGGTGATGCGAGCGGTGGAAATTCTAGATTTGGTGAAGTCCACCAGCGAGTGCAGGGATGCACTTATAAGGACTTCATGAATTGTAAACCTGCTTTCTTCGATGGTACCGGAGGAATTCTAGCGTTGTCCCAATGGTTCGAAAGGACCGAAGCTGTATTCGAGATGTGCTCTTGTCCCGAGGAGAGCAAAATCAAGTTCGCTACTGCTACCCTCACTAACAGGGCTTTGTCATGGTGGAACGGCCATGTCAACGCACTCTCCTTGGTCACAGCCAATGCCATGGGCTGGGACACTCTAAAGGATCTCATGAGAGGAGAGTACTGCCCTAGGGGCGAAGTCCAGAAGCTTGAGGAAGAACTCTGGAACCTCAAGATGAAGGGGACCGACATAACGGCTTATACGGCCAGGTTTTGCGACTTAGCGGCTATGTGTCCCAACATGATCCCCTCTGAAAGCAAGAAGATTGAACGTTACATCTGGGGTTTAGTGCCCCCGTATCGAGGAAATGTTCTGGCTTCACGCCGTACCACTTTCGACAGCGCCAAGGAATTGGCCCAGAGTCTGATCAATCACGAAATCTCCTCCACTCCAGCAACAACAACCACAACAACCACTGCACCATCCGGATCATCCGACAGGAAGAGGAAACGATGGGATAAGAAGAAAGGCAAGAAAACTCAAACCGCCTCTAAGGATCAGCAAATTGTGGCGGTTCATGCTGCCACCATCCCCGCCGCACCAGCTGCTCCAGCCCCACCGAAAGCTTACAGTGGAAATTTGCCTAAGTGTCCCAAGTGCCCTTTTCACCACAACGGTCCATGCCGTGAATTGCAGTGTTCCAACTGCGGACGGAAGGGCCATACTGTCCGATTTTGCAAGGCCCCTCCCAAACCTATTACACAGGTTCCTGGTACGGGAATGACCCCGACGTGTTATGGCTGCGGCGAAGCGGGTCATTTTAAGAAGAACTGTCCGAAGACTTCAAATGCTGGGGGAACTGGAAGGTTACTTGCTATCGGTCACAATGAAGCAGTAGCCGATCCCACAGTGGTCACGGGTACGTTTCTTCTCAACAACTCTTATGCCTGTGTCTTATTCGATAGTGGTGCAGAAAGAAGCTTCATAAATCAAAACATTAAACACCTACTCAAACAAACCCCTCAACCACCAAAAGAAACATTCGTTGTAGAAATGGCTAATGGGAAGACAGAAAGCTCTAATGAAATCTATATAGGTTGTACTCTCACGTTAGATGATCACCCCTTTTTAATCGATCTTATACCAGTCTCAATCAAAAATTTCGATGTCATTGTTGGTATGGATTGGCTAAGCCTTCACTACGCCGACATCCTATGTTCCGAGAAAGCCATTCGCCTGAACTTTCCGACTCGAGAGACCCTAGTGATATACGGAGATAAGCCAAGTACAAACCTTCGTATCATCTCTAGTATTCAGGCTCAGAAATACTTGCGCAAAGAATATCGCGCCTTTCTGGCTCACGTTGTCGACACTAACCAGAAATCGAAAGATCCAAAAGACATTCCAGTAGTATGCGATTTTCCTGATGTCTTTCCGGAGGATCTTCCAGGCCTACCTCCCAAACGACAGGTTGAATTCAGAATCGACCTAATCCCAGGAGCTACCCCTGTAGCTAAGTCGCCCTACCGACTAGCGCCCGCCGAAATGCAAGAACTATCCGGCCAACTCAACGAACTGCTTAGCAAGGGCTTCATAAGACCGAGCTTCTCACCTTGGGGAGCTCCGGTCTTGTTCGTGAAGAAAAAGGATGGGTCATTTCGGATGTGCATCGATTATAGGGAACTCAATAAACTCACGATCAAAAATCGCTATCCTCTCCCTCGTATCGACGACCTATTCGATCAACTCCAAGGAGCCAGTTACTTCTTCAAGATTGATCTTAGATCGGGGTACCATCAGTTGCGGGTGCTCGAGGAAGATGTTCCAAAGATAGCTTTTCGAACCCGCTACGGGCATTTCGAGTTCGTAGTGATGCCCTTTGGACTGACTAATGCCCCTGCAGTATTCATGGACTTGATGAATAGGGTATGTCGTCCATATCTAGATCAGTTCGTCATCGTCTTTATTGACGACATACTTGTCTACTCTCGGAGCGAGGAAGAGCACAGAAGCCATTTACGATTAGTACTGGAAACCCTGCGATCCGAGAAGTTGTATGCGAAGTTCTCTAAGTGCGAGTTTTGGATCCGGAGAGTAGAATTCTTAGGGCACGTGGTCAGTGAAGACGGAATCCACGTGGACCCCTCCAAGATCAAAGCTATTGAGAACTGGTCAGCACCAAAGACGCCTACGGAAATTCGTCAATTTCTAGGCCTCGCTGGCTACTACCGTCGGTTCATCCAAAATTTCTCTCGGATTGCAAAACCCCTCACCATGCTAACCCAGAAGGGTGTATCGTTCGACTGGGAAGAGAAACAGGAGAAAGCATTTCAGACCCTGAAGAGAGCCCTATGCACCGCACCAGTATTATCCCTTCCCGAAGGGACAGAGGATTTCGTCGTATACTGTGATGCATCCAATCAGGGGCTCGGTTGTGTCTTGATGCAGCGAGGCAAGGTTATTGCCTATGCCTCGAGACAGCTAAAGAACCATGAAGTGAACTACACTACTCACGACCTCGAGTTAGGAGCGGTTGTCTTTGCATTAAAAATCTGGAGACACTACTTGTATGGGACGAAGAGTGTGGTGTACACTGATCATAAAAGCCTCCAACATATACTGAACCAGAAAGAACTCAACATGAGACAGCGGCGATGGGTCGAGTTACTTAACGATTACGACTGTGAAATTAGATATCATCCGGGGAAAGCCAACGTAGTAGCAGACGCCCTGAGCAGAAAAGAATATTCCGGACGAAGGACCAAGTCGTTGACAATGACTATACACTCACATCTATCCACACAGATCAAAGAGGCTCAGCTGGAAGCTCTAAAGCCTGGAAACGTGACGGGAGAATTCCTGCGTGGAATGGAGAAAAATCTGGAGGTTAAGGGTGACGGAGCCTATTACTTTATGGACCGAATCTGGACTCCACGCCATGGAGGTTTTAGGGATTTGGTTATGAGAGAAGCACACAACACTCGTTACTCCGTCCACCCGGGTTCGGATAAGATGTATCTGGATCTCAAAAAGCTATACTGGTGGCCGAACATGAAAGCAGAGATCGCTACCTTTGTAGGTAAGTGCCTTACTTGCGCGAAGATCAAAGTAGAATGTCAAAAGCCATCAGGACTCCTCCAACAACCGGAAATACCAGAATGGAAGTGGGAGCGAATCACAATGGACTTCATCACCAAGCTGCCCAAGACAGCAGGCGGATTAGATACCATATGGGTCATCGTTGACAGGTTGACCAAGTCCGCCCACTTCCTACCCATCAAAGAGACGGATAAGATGGAAAAGCTCACTAGGACTTATATAAAAGAAATAGTGCGATTGCATGGCGTCCCTATATCTATTATATCAGACAGAGATAGTAGATTCACCTCTAGATTTTGGCAATCATTACAAAAGGCACTAGGGACGAGGCTGGATATGAGTACAGCCTACCATCCGCAGACTGATGGACAAAGTGAGAGGACGATCCAAACATTAGAAGACATGCTGCGAGCTTGTGTGATCGACTTCGGGAAATCGTGGGATACACACTTACCTCTTGTGGAGTTTTCCTACAACAATAGTTATCACACGAGCATCAAGGCAGCTCCATTCGAAGCTCTCTACGGCCGAAAGTGCAGATCCCCGTTGTGCTGGGCCGAGGTGGGAGACACTCAGTTAGCTAAAGGACGAGTTCCTGATAGCGCCCTCACTGGTCCAGAGATCATTCGAGAGACGACCGAGAAGATTGTACAGATACGTGAACGACTAAAAGCCGCTAGGGATCGACAGAAAAGCTATGCCGACAAACGAAGAAAACTCTTGGAATTCCAGGTCGGAGACCGAGTCCTTCTGAAGGTCTCGCCCTGGAAGGGCACGATACGCTTCGGGAAGCGTGGAAAGTTAAACCCAAGGTACATAGGGCCTTTTGAGATTCTTGCCAGAATCGACCCTGTAGCTTACAAACTAAACTTACCCCGCGAGCTAAGTAACATACATCCGACCTTCCACGTCTCAAACTTGAAGAAATGTCTGTCTGACGAGACTCTCGTGATTCCCCTCGACGAGATCGAGCTCAACGAGAGCCTAAACTTCGTGGAAGAGCCTGCGGAGGTTTTGGATCGTGAAGTAAAATGGACGAAACAAAACCGCATCCCAATTGTGAAGGTTCGGTGGAACGCCAAGCGGGGACCGGAATTCACCTGGGAGCGCGAGGATCAAATGAAACTCAAATACCCTCATCTCTTCGCTTAGTAGTATTGTAATATCATATCTGTTTGTATTCTAAATTTCGGGACGAAATTCCCCTAACGGGGGGATGATGTGACAACCCCAAATCTAATTCCGTTACAAACCCTATTTTCACTAACGGAACGTGTCACTATATGTTATTTTATGCAATATTTGGAATCGTCAATATCCGAATATCTAAATTTATGCATGGCTTAATATTATCATAAGAAATATAACTCGTATGTGTTAACCCCGTTTAACTTAATAGAGTTGTATTACCATTTCAACCACTTCACCCGGGTAAAAAGTTTTAACCCAGTTAACTTTAAACATCTGGTAGCCGTGTATCGGGTGCGATTCCCGAGACATATGCAATGGATGTGCCCAACATTTGAACACTCATTTACTACACACCCACACTCTCTCTCTACTTTCTCTCTCTAGACTCGAAAACGACCCCGATTCCGCTAATTTCCGACCTCCAAACGTAAGTACTCATCCTCTATCTTATTCTAGACATGCTTCATTGAATTTAGGGGCCAAAAATCATAAAAATCAAGGACCATAAAGGAGTTTACGGCCTAAGAAGCTCCTTAGGCCATAAACCCCTAAATCCAAGCCAAAGACCAAGTTTTTCCTTCTTGTGAGTTAGTATACTAATTAAGGCATATATCTAGAAGGGTTTGGACACTAAAACACAAGGATTTGATGCTTAAAAAGGAGTTTACGGCCCAAGCATGTGCTTAGGCCGTAAACACCTCAAACACCCCATAAATCTATGTTTTAAGCCCCAAAAACACTTCTAGGGTGTTTGGTAAATTAGACTTGACTCCAAGGAAGGCTTAAGTGCATTAAACATCATCATTTGAACATAAAAAGTGGAGTTTACGGCCAAGGCTAAGCTTGGGCCGTAAACACCCAAACTTTTGTGTCAAACAAGCCCCTAAACTACCCTAATGCATGAAAGGAATTTATCTAAGGCCTATGGAAGTGTGTTGTACCATTAAACACTTCATTTTGACACCAAATGAAGAGTTTACGGCCAAGGATGTTCTTGGGCCGTAAACTCCCCATAAATATGTGCCAAATTGTTCCAAACTCACTATAGGGCCTTCTAGGATTTTTCTAAGCCATTTGGGACCATGTTGTACAAGTAAAACCTACATCTTGAAGGATTTATAGGAGTTTACGGCCCAAGAACAAGTCTTGGCCGTAAACTCCCCAAAAATATCACAAATTATGATGTTAATCCTTCTCTTTTGGTCCAAAACACACACCACTAAATCAAGGAAGTGACATAAGGCCTTAAACACACATTTTGGAGTGTCACAAGAGTTTACGGCCAAGCCTAGGGGGCTTACGGCCATAAACTCCCAATGAGTGACTTCTAGGCCATAAACTCTAAGAAAGTGAACTCATGGACCCTCCCATAAATCATCCATGGCCTTGTACCACTCCCGGGAACCCTTTCTAGACCTTAAAACCCCGAAAACGACACTAGAATGTCCAAATTCTATAATGAAAAGCACAAGATGATTAACTTCTTGTAAAATACATATTTCATATGACATTAGGGTCCTAAAAGGTGTTCAAGTGGTTATTTGGTACCAAACGCTCAATCGACACTATTACCCGATTCACCCGATTTCCGCGATTTCAGGTGAGTTCATACCCCTTTAATGAACCTTTCAAGTGTTTTACATGTTTTAGGGGAGAGATACAAGTTGCTTATAAATGTTTACGTCAAGTTTTACAGAACGATTTCCGAGTTACAAGGATTAATCACATGTGATTCACTACCCTTAGTTCGAATCACATGTGATTTGTCCCTATGCCTTAAAAACGGGTTTTACCCTTTTCCAACTATTTTTAGACAGTGAATCAGAATTTAAATGTTATTTTGGAAAAATACTTTTATTTAATCAATTTGCTTAGAAAATGTAACCACTCTGATATATTTATATAAATAAGACTTGGAGGACTTAGGACCGATATCTCGCCTTATTTCCTGTTCTTGTTTGATTGTGGGCTTAGGGTAGTAGTTATCCGTCCGACTGTCGTTGATTTCTTACTTATATAATCTGTATATCAGTATGGTATACGAATATTACTGCTTTCACTTAATGCTAAAGTCACTAACGTGCTAAGAAACATCCCCACTAAGATAACCATAATAGGTATGGTTAGGGTCGCTACCGCTACTACTCGCTAAAGTTATGACTATCTACACTATAATACTCACTATTACTAGACGATACACTAGTAAGAGAATACACTATGATCAATACTGAAAGATTACTACACTATAACAACAGAGAAAACACTAAACAAACAATAATACACTAACCCACTACGAGATACTCTATTCGCTATCCACTACGCCCGGAGTTTTCCAGCAGGGAGACGACTCTACATGTATAGATCTATACGGGGCAGACGCTATTACATCCTGACTGTTAACTCAGTCCGCGCCGTACAGGCCCAGGGATGCCACTACTTCACTACACTGTGCATGACCGGGAAGGTCATGGGATTCTCTATTATCCTCACTATTGGTAATGTACAAGGAATACCCTACAACTACTCTAAAATACTACACGAAATGTTAAATCACATCCCGAAGTAAGTAAGTATCTATCACTAAAGGAAGCTCGCACCTCTATCATTGATCACGGGCTTAACTTATCCTATCACGTTTGTTATTTGGAGATTTGTCAATGTATTTTTACAGTATACTGTTTTCAAAGAAATAAAGAATGCATACTTTTCACAGATTGTCACTTGCAATGTATTTCCTGGAAAATAAGGGATTTTTCTAAGTTTCTACTACTTATGAACCTAAATGATACATCTTTAACACTAATGCTTTGTATACAAAAACTCACACTAAACTCTTATGAACTCACCAGCCTTATGCTGATAATCGTTTTCAAAATAACTTGTATCTTCGGGTCAAAGATAGACAGGTACAGACGCAACATTTTTGGAGAAGGTGGAGCACACAAGACCCATCTCTTATTTTTGAATTAATTTTGAGTGATTGTTAAAAATTACAAAACACGCATGTAATTAAATTCTCTATGTAATACTATGGTTGTATGTTTCTTGTTTCTACTATTATGCAATTGTGATGGTACTGTTCGCTACGTCATCCACCCCGAAACGTATTCCGCCGTTATCGGTTTTGGGGTGTGACAACGTGCCTAAGGTTAAGGTAAGAAAAAGAGACAGCTACTAGACACTATGGGGACTGTAAGCGATTTAACAGAACTGGCTTGTTGAAAGAAATTCAGACTAGAGATATCAAACGACCTAGGGGTGGATGCACCTATGACCTGGGACGGGAAGAGAAATACTTTTTTCTACGGTGAGCTTTCTCTCGTAAAGGAAAAGACGCCCAAAGACAAGTTCCAACTGTTGGGAAGGGGACATGATCATTCTTGGTAAGATACTTTCTATTCAAGGTGTTTAACTTCATTTTATGACAAACCCTTCACTCATTAACACTCCATTTCATAATGCTTGATTCCAAGAACTCTCTAGGAACCGAAAAACTCTTCAAGAAGCTTGCTAGATCGAAAACAACATCATTTCCTCTCATTTCTTCACCAAAACCGAATCTATCATTCAAGGTGAGTTCATACCCCCTTGTTTTTGGTTGTACTGTGTTTTTGGGGGAGGATACAAGTTGGTTTTGTGTTATATCTAAGTATTTATGCATGTATGTGTGTGTTTTCATATTATATGTTGTGATTATGTTATGGAAACATGTTAAACCTTCACCAAACTCGAAATATCTACTAAACTTTGTGATGTTTGTAAACTTAACCACCTTATGTGACTTACCATGAAGTTGGAAGGATTACACATGCTAAGGATGTTTGAAAACTAAATAAAATCTTATCAAGGGCTATATTTGACAAATAAACAAAAAGTGAGGTCTTTAGGTTAACTCATGGTTTTGAGAGGATTAAAAGAGTCATTTTTAGATAAAAATGGATCTTTATGATATTCATGGTTTTAAATGGGCTAAAAGTGTTGACTTTCACAAAATGGGCTTCTATTTGGTCCTTCACGGTTTTAATGGGCTAAAATACTCAATTTTCGTAACAATGGGCCTTATTTAGAAATTCACGGTTTCAGGGGCCTAAAATGTAATTTTTTTGGTCTTTATGGACTTAAAATGTTTTTCTATTAAATTTGGGCAGAAAAAGTCATATCCAATTTATTTGGGCTGAAAATGTTATTTTTAACAAAAGTGGACTGAAAATTTCATTTTTTTCAAAATGTACCCATAAATGTAAATTTTCAGGCCTAATGGGTCTAAAGTGTCATTTTTATCAAAAAATGGACTTATAATGTAAATTCTCGGCTTAATGGGCCAAGAATGTCAATTTCAGTGAAAAGTGGGCCTTCTATGTCATCTTGATATTAATTAAGCTAAAACGATGTATTATAATATCAAACGAGCTATTTAAATCATTTGCACTCCTTACATGTTACTTGGGCCTTATAGGCCCATTCATTCTTTTATTGGGCCTAGTATACACATTCCATGTTTATTGGGCCTTAATGACCCAATTATATGCTTATTGGGCCCTGTACACTCATTACATGTTACTTGGGCCTTGTGGGCCCATTGATTTTCTTATTGGGCCTCACGTCACATTTTATGTTAATCGGGCCAATAACAAACAATACTTGACACTTCGATAAAAAGAAATGGTATTTTCGTCAACAATGTTTTGTGATCAAATGCATACTCGAAAATATTATCTTAAAACGGAAAACAACGTGATACACTGTTCGCGTAAATTTAGTTAAGTTTCATTTTAGACGTTCTTCCATTCGTACCTACCTAGTGTACAACCTTAACTCCTGTAGTTATAACCAGAGTCTTCTAGAAGGAGAGCGAGAGTTTGTGTATAGATTTATATATGGTTGACAGCCCCGCACCTGAGCTGTTCGCTACAGCTAGACTAGGCCAGTCTAGGGTGACAAATGTCTTACCTTAAACAAGTCGACGCCTGAAAAACGTCATGACAGGCAAATCAGTCATATCAAGCATGGTTATTACAACTCACATAGAGATTAACTCCACTGTAAATTTACGGAATACATATACATTTCTGGTGATACAAAATCATACATACATTGTTACTCGGTCTTAGGGTTTTTAGACCACAACACTTTTACAAGCAGAAAATATCGGATTTTCTGGGAAACCTACATTATACACTACCTTCTACTTACAACAGAAGATATAGGATTTTATGGAATACTTTCTTTATACATTTTCAAAACAGAAACACACATGCTTTAATACAAGATTTGACACAAAACTTTCAAACCATTTTTTTTCCATAAAATATCAGATTTTCTGGTGCTTACAAAGTGATACAAAACCTTTCATACAAACATTCTTATGAACTCACCAACATTATATATGTTGACTGTTTTCAAAATAACTTGTATTCCCAGGAAATCGTTAAGCGGGTTGGTCACCAAGAACACATGGATTTTGTCATATTTTTGTTATCATCATACACTTATTATTTTGGAATGTAATTTGTAATCCAATACACTTATGTAAACAATGATGGTTGTATTATTGTGTGTGTGATGATGATGTTGTCTTGATTCAATTATTTACACTGTGATGATATTTCAAGATGAAGTCACCCAACCCCCGGACGTTTCCGCCGTTCTAGTTCGGGGGTGTGACATATACACATTTTGTAAAGGTAACGTGGATTAAGAAAACCTCCAAACTAATCTACATAGATACCTTCTAGTAGATGTCTATTAAGAAATGTGGTATTTCTTGAAATCTATTTGTTATATCTCATATTGAGAATATGAATTTATAGTAAAAAAAATATCCTTATTGATATTAATCATAGCTACATGTGAAAAAGGTTTGATCATAGTCAATGTCATGAGTATGATAAGGACCATAGTCAATGACATGAGTATGAGAAAAACTTTTATAACAAGTCGTGCTTTAAATGTGTATGATTATCCATGTAATGTATTCTTTTTAGAAGAATAACTTACTCTTATAGCCTTGATATAGAGAGAACGTTCAATCAAGACAACGCTTGATTATCATAAATGGATTACATCTCATGTTCATGACTATAAGTCATTAATCGTATTCGAAGTCTGACATATCCCCTTGGTATTTGATGGATTTGCTAGAAACCATCAAAAAAGCTCATTAATTAGAGATTCCACATTTCTCAAGTCATAAATGATTTCTACCATTAGGTCATGGTTCTTGAGCTGCTTCAAGTTCCATGTACCTCCCACTTGCTTTGTCATTAGAAGCTTGTTTTCTATTAACTCGGCTATCAAAGGAATAAGAAAACTTATTCTTGGTGGGTTTGAATATAATAACTTAAGCCGTATTTAGAGTATTATAAAAATATGTATGTTGTATATTTTGAATTTAAAAGGTTTAGTCCAACATAGGCTTCAAATCCATAAAACATTTAAGTAAGATAGGGATGGAGCCTTTCCATATAAAATGTTATGAAGAAAATGTTATATCTACTGGTTAATTAGTGTTTGTACACAAGGTACAATTGATAGTGTTGTAGGTGTTATCCCAAGGAAATAAAAGGAGGTCATTTCTACCGATTAGAAAGAAAATCATACCAAGTAAGATTTAATTCATCCTTTATTATCACTAAGGCCTTAGATAGTTCTTACAGGTTTGAATTTCTACTTTATATTTGAAAATTTTAACAAAGATTTGACAATTATGTTGTAACATGTAAAATATAAGTTATAACTACTATAGTTGTTAATAAAGTTGATTTGGTATGTAACAGCCCGAATTTCCAGGTATCTTTTATGTTTATGTTTTTGGTGTTTTGTAAGAGGACTCGGCGAGTTGGAGCTCAGACTCGCCGAGTAGGATCGCGGTTCTGGACGCGGGTTCGCGCCTGGACTCGGTCAGTCCAAGGTATGGACTCGGCGAGTCTGTGCTGTTTAATGAAACCCTAATTTCTCGAGTTTGGGACCTATTTAAAGGGACTTAAGGCCGTCATTGTGCTCACCAGACCTCCTGAGTGAAACCCAAGCGAGTTTGAGCGATTGGAGCAAAGCAAGGAGCCATTATTGACCTTGGAGGTGTTATATTGCAAGGGAAAGGAAGCAATAGCTTAAGGGAATCAAGTGGAGCCACTTTCTGAAGATTTGAGGTCCAGAACATCACATTTGAGGTACTACTTTCGAGCTATTCTCTTTTATGTTGATGTTTATGTTGATTTAGGGCTTATTGAGCCCTTTTGTGGTTAGATCTAGTGCTTCCTTGGTCCCTTAAGTGAGTTAGGTTATAGATCTGGACCTTTGGAGGTCCAGAGTGTCCCTTTACCCAAGCTTTTTATGAATCTATGAGGGTTTTGGATTGGGGTCTTTGTGCTTAAGGTCAAAACACCATTTATGAGTCATGGGGTGTGTTATGAGCACCAAGTTATGGACTTTACGTGATGAATTAGCTTAGGAGGGCCAGATCTATGAGTTGTTGGAGCGGATCTGACCTTAGAAGCCAGTTTGAGTTGGTGCATGGCATCGACTCGCCGAGTCTGAAGAACAGACTCGGCGAGTAGCATGAAGATTGTCCTTGACCACCCGGTGAGTGGTCCAGCCGAGTTATGAGTTGACTCAGTGAGTCAGGGAGAATTAGAGAGGGTTGACAGGTGGACTGAGTCGAACTGGAACTCGCCGAGTTGTTCTTGAGACTCGGCGAGTTGAGTCGGGGTGGCCCCGCGATTCATACCAGGTGGAACTCGTCGGGTCAGGGGAATACTCGACGTGTCAAAAAGGGAATTCTAGAGAGTTAGTGAAAACGCTTAGACTCGCCGAGTCACCCTAGTGCACTCGCCGAGTCCGGTCAAAGTTGACCGTTGACCAGAGTTGACCAGTGTTGACTTGATAGGGGTAGTCAACCTTAGTGGTAAAAGTGTTAATTAGAGTCATATGATGTTATAGGAGGATTATAGCTCGGAGGATCGAGCACGAGTGATTCCAGGATTCGCGATTTATCGAGATACGTGAGGTGAGTCTTCTCACTATACTTTACCTTGAGTAGGTAACCAGAGTTACGTGATCAGAGTATTTGTATGCTATATGTATGTGATATGTTGTACTGCATTATTTCTATGTGATTTATGCTGTGCATGTTTATAGAGTTGGAAACGGAAGGTTCCCAGAGATAGAACCTGAGGGTTCACAGAGTTTGGGTGCACGGACCCATGGAGTTATAGCCTCGAGTGTCTAATATGTGTTATGTGTGTGGTATTTTGGGGAACTCAATAAGCTTTGTGCTTACTGTGTTAGTGTTGTTGTTTCAGGTACTAGCGATGACCGTGGGAAGGCGCCGGCTTGATCTGTACACACGCATGAGATTTTGATATATATATGATCTTTGGATTTGTATGATGTGATTTCGGATTTTTAAACTTATATTTTTATGAAATTAAATGAGAAATGTTTTTATAAATTGTGAAAAATTATTTTGATATTCACGGTGTTACAAATTGGTATCAGAGCCTTGGTTTGAGGGATTCGAGTACACCTTCGGGCGTATTTGAACTCAAACTGAGGATTTGAGAAGTATTTTCAAAAAGAATAAAAGATTTTGAAAATGCAGAGCAGAGTTGTGTGTACGATCAGTCCGCGCCCGAACGGTGATTTCCCAAAATACCCTTATGTGATATTGATACTGATATGATGTATTCGCATGCTAGAGTAGGCTAGGTATTCCTATTAGGACTAGAGTGGCCTGATTTGTGATGCCTTAGCCTAGGAAGAGGTGAGCTGCTATGAGATGCTTGAGAGTGAGTAGGTAGCAGCGAGGGGCTTATGTGAGATCTATTAGAGGGAGATTTATGCATGATAGAGTACTTGGAATTTGGGATCCGAAGAGGAGGACTTGGGGTGTATTCTGATACGGTGTGGACAGTAGTATTGGGCCTGTACTGCTGAAAGCACCGGAGCGGTGTACAGCCCAAGTAAGAATCTTTGGAATACCAAGGATCAAGGAGGAAAGAGTTGACGAGTGTGAGTATGATCGTATGGGTTCTAATTTATCGTATGTTGTATTTCAGAGGTAGATCATGGTGAGGACACGCTTGATGCCTGAGAGCAGTGGTACCAGTGATGAGGAGATCCGTCGGATCATCCATGAGGAGGTGGTTGCGGCCATCAGGGCAGAGATACCAGAGATGTTTGGGTCTATAAAGACCACGTTGATTGAGACCTTTGACGAGCGTTATGCCGCTCTTTCTGAGGCTGCTGTTGCAGCGGCCACCGCGGCTGTTGCTGCCGCGAGGCCGCAAGGTGGTGATGCGTTGCTGTTCCGGGAGTTCAGCAACACAAAACCACCAGAGTTTGATGGGACCCAGGATCCGGTGGCAGCTATGAGGTGGATATCTGATATAGAGGGGTGTTTCTTCACTTGCTCATCTCCTGAGCATTTGAAGGTTCGATTCGCGCTGAACCAGCTTCACTTGGGAGCGAAGGACTGGTGGAAGTTTGTGACGGCGCATTTCACGCCTGCTGAGCTTGCGGCAGTGACCTGGGAGAGGTTCACTTCCATGTTTCGAGATGAGTACGTTCCCCAGGTGGAGAGGGAGCGTTTGGCCCAGGAGTTTCTGACCCTCAAGCAGGGTACTGAGTCAGTTACATCGATTACCAGGATGTTCCATGAGAGGGCGATGTTCTGCCCTGAGCACGTGTCCACTGAGCAGGCACGTATGAGTTGTTATTTGAGAATTTTGAGGCGGGATATTCGGGAGTTCGCAGCGAACTCCTCGTACCGGACATTTGCTGAGCTTCAGGCAAATGCCCGGAAGAGGGAGATTGAGCTAGAGACTCAGGCCAGGGAGGAGGCGGAGTCTCAGGGGAGGGATCGGCGACCGGCATAGTCTCAGCCGACAGCCAAGCGGGCCAAGCCCGCTGATCCCAAACCAGGGAGCCAGAAGGGCCGCACTTGTGGGAAGTGCGGCAAGGGTCATGATGGAGTCTGCCGAGCAGGATCTTGCTACAAGTGTGGCAAGGAGGGGCATATGGCCAAGGACTGCCCCAAGGGGTTTGCGGTGTGTTTTCACTACAACCAGACCGGACACCGGAAGGCAGAGTGTCCGCAGTTACGAGGATCAGCTCAGGGAGCACCTCAGGGATCTGCCCCTGCGGCCATCAGAGCTACAGAGAGTCGGCCGGTGAAGGCCGAGGCGCCGAGGGCACGAGGGAGAGCTTTTCAGCTGACCGCGGAGGAGGTCCGTGCAGCGCCTGATGTCGTGGCTGGTATGTATTCTTTCATGTATTTTTTTTGATGTTGAGATATTATGCTTATGTTATGTTATGCGTAGGTACTTTTCTTGTGAATTCTGTACCTGCCTTGGTGTTATTTGACTCGGGTGCGAGTCGGTCTTTTGTATCTTTGGCTTGTTGGATTAATGTCTAAGTCCATAACTATAATTGGTAAGACTTGACCCGACCCGGCATGGTCCATTTGGGTTGCATACCATCATGCACTTGGATAGACTATAATGAGATAAATAAGACACTTATGATTATTAATATATTATAAGTTCTAGTATATTAATAATAAGAATAATAAGATTATTTAATTAGTATTGATCAAGAATTAATCTAGGATTAATTAAGTGATCAAAAGAAGACTAATTAAATATATGGGTTGATTGTGTAAATCATCCATACTTGTATAGTGGGCTAATGCTCCATGGATAATCAAGTTGGGCTAAAACCCATAGGATGGTCCATGGATGCTCCATGGTGTATTTGTACCCATGGATCATGGAAATGAAAGGCCATGTCAATTAGGGTTTACATGGTGTAACCCTAACTATATAAGCATCTTATTCTTGACCAAAATCGGCCACTAGTGTGAGAAGTAAAAGGGCTAGCCGATTTCATAAGTTCTAGAATTCTCTCAAGTTATTCCAAGTGTTTTGGTGATTGTGATTCCATTTGAGGTGTCACACTTGGGGCACTAGGCACTCAAGCTTCATGAAGACATTCTACACCAAAGAGGTATGTATTCTATCTTGCTATTGTCATTGTTTTGTATGCTAGATTAGGATAATACCTTGGAAGTTCTTATTTGCATGTATAATAGAGAAAACATAGATCCAAGGTATTTAGGGTTGCATGTACACTTAGGAGTGTTAGAATGCTCAAAACCCAACAGTGGTATCAGAGCCTAGGCTTGTTTTCTATTATACTTGATGCAAATTGCTGAAAAATGCTGAAAAACTCGATTTTCTGGCTTTCTGGGCACTGGACTCGCCGAGTCCACTGATGAACTCGCCGAGTCCATGAGTAAAATCATCCTACTCGCCGAGTAGGTTCATGCACTCGCCGAGTAGGAGCCCCAGACAACATATTTTCGAGGTTTTTGGCTAGAAATGGACTAGGAACATTACCCTAAGCTGTTTTTGAACTTATAAACTTGTTTTTTGATGTGGTAATGTTCATGCTAATCCAATTTCAAAGATAATTGTCAATAGATTAATGTTTTGAATTAGTTTAGTGATTAGGCTAATTACATGAAAAAGTTTGATTTGAATTATCTTGTTCTTATGAGTTGCTTGGATTAATAGAAAAGTTAATTGATTATGTGTTTTCAATCCAAATTAATCTAAGAGTTGATTCTAAAATGTGTTTTTGTAACTTGTCCTCAAGTTATATGAAAAGTCACATTTAAGTTTCATAAAACTCATAAAAGTTGGCAATGGTTACAAAAGATGAAGAGTCTTGTCCTTAAGTTATGGAGGTTCAAGAGTCACTTCATTAAGTAATAAAATATGTAACCATAATTAAATCCATAAGTTATAAAATAAAGAAAAGTTAATTCTTTTATTAGTTTAAAGTCTTCCATAACTTGTCCTCAAGTTATGGAACTTGAAGAGTTTTTGGATTAAAACTACTTTAAACACATAAGTTATGGAATTAATTAGTTTGGAATAGTTTCAAAACTTGCCCTCAAGTTTTGGAATTTGTAAAGTTTTCACTTATGAATACTTTAATTCCAAGTTAGCCCTTAGAATTTTAAAAGTTAAAATTCAACCCTTATACTTTATAATATTATAAGTTAATAATATATATATATATATATATATATATATATATATATATATATATATATATATATATATATATGTATAAGAGTAAAGTCAGTCTTACCGCTAGTACGCCTCATTCACGAAGCCGGTCTATAAGGTGGGTATAAGGTTGTTGCCTATAAAATGGCAACTTAATGGGTGTCCACTCTCACCCACCGCTTGCTTGACCGGTGGAGGGTCGTTAGCCGAACGGGTTTGACAAGACTATAATTCTCCCTTCATTAATAGTATTAATGATAAATACTAAGTAACTAAACTCTTAATAATACCCAATCTTAGTTACTTAGGAAAATGTGAATAAGGTGCTAATCCATGAAATTACACTTTGCACTTTGTTTAAGTCGTTAGTGGAGCGTGTGTGGTTAACCGGCACACTAACCTGGACTTAACAAGGTAGGTAAAGGGTGACTTAATATTTATCATAGTATCGATGGAGCGTGTGTGGTTTACCGGCACATCGATTAAGGGGTAAACACTTAAGGGTACCAAGTAATTTGCATGGTTACTTCACACCTTGTTTTGTGATCCTCGGCATCCCAGTCACAAAACCTGAAGGGAACACTCGAGATTGAAACATGCCTTTGAAAAGTTCAATGAATCTCAAAAGATCTAGGAGTTTCAAAACTAATTAAAACCTAATAATACATTTCGTTTATCTTGGTGGAAATTGGTGAATCGTCATTCACATACCTTCAAATATTTTATAGCTTGGATTACGGCATCCCTCTTCTAAGTTATAAAATAGTTTGTTGGGTCTTAGCCTTAATATTTCATATTGGGTGTCATATTAAGGACTTTAGATCAACTATCTTGAATATCTCCCATAACATGTCTGGTTTAGACATTTATGATCTTCCCAAATCTCTTGAAACAAGCTTTCCTAATGAAGATGATGTCGCATGGATATCATACTTCTTTCTCCTCCTCCAATTATTCTCCCTAACCCACAAGTTCTTGAAAAGTTTAAGGTCACTCAAGCCCTATTGGCAAGGCAAGGTCTAGGTGTGATCACATCTTGCAGATGTAGTCACATATTGACAAGCCGGGAGAGTTGGGTGTCAAAGTCTTGAGAAAGTTGGTGGTTCAACTACTTTCTAAGTCACATAGTGAGTTCTTTTGGAACACCTATGAAACAGACTATGACAAGACCCTTAATGATCTTATCTATTTGCTAAGATCAACTTCCTAAAACTTTATGGACATTGACAATGATGACATTGGATATCCAGTAAAGCTCTCTCTTCCCAGTGGAAAGGGATCGGCCATAGTCAACTCGGTTGACCAAATGGTAAAGAGAAAAGCTAAGTCTGTGATAGTCCCATGTACCATTATCAAAGGGTCCATATGTTTATATTGCCAAAGGAAGGGGCATTGGTTGCGAAGCTGCCAAATTTACCTAAGGATGTTAAAGTCAATAAGTTTGACTCTACTTCAGGTAAAATCCACTATCTAACTCTGTTAAGTTTCTATTCTGAGATTCTTGATACATGATGTGACTAGGTCACATGGTGATGTTTTATGAATCAAAGAAAAGTGAAGAAACTTAAAGAAAGAATATGCTGAATCTGATCGCGTAGATGGATTTCTATCGCGTAGTTTGAAGATCGGATTCTTGAGCTACTTCTTAGGAGTTATGAGATATTGCTTAGGAATAGATAACAACAAGTTTTCATATGGATTGTAAGGATAAGTTTTTCCGTAAAGTTTTAAAAAATAAAAGGAAATTTTAGATTTTATTTATTTTAAAATATCCTTACAATAGCATTTGAGGGAAAATTGTTGCTTATATGATTCCATTAAGAGCAAGAGTGGAAATATGAAATTGATTCTTTCATTTGTGGTAATGTCTAGATTTACCAAATAAGGAAAGATTCTCATCACCCAAGTTTCAATTGGACCGGAACTTGGAATCATGCAAGTTGTATAGCATGATGAATGAGAACTTTCAAGTATTAAAAAAAAATTAAGACTAATTACTTGTTCACATGGATGTGTGAGTCAAGTAAAGGACTAAGGGATCGAGTACACATTCTTCTGCACTGGTCAAGTCCACCACAAAAGATTGATAAGACTATTCGTCATAGTTTACTAAAGCTCAGTAAATATGATTATACTTACAAGCTTAAGTGTAACTCTGAGACATTGGAAAAGGTTCCAATGTATGGTAGGGCGAATAAGAAGAATCAAATTAGGCAGAAGGATAAAAGTTTCTCAAATCTGAAAAGATGGAAGAGTACTTTAGTATCAGTTTTTATGATCATCTTAATGATTTAGAGACCTAATCACAATTCATCCTCTAAGTGCATTCTGATAGCTAAGAAGAGGAGCTATGAATTGGTGAAGTGGCTAAATCAAGAAGATGAGTCATACTTCGTTCCAAAACAATTTTTAGAGTCATACTCCACGATTGTAACTTGAGTGACATGTCTTAAAGAAGGTTTAAAACACTTGTCAAATGTAAGAGTAAAAGTTTTCTACTCTTGTACATTTGAAATTGGTAAGTTGTGATGTTTTGGATAAAACAAAGACCAACTTAGGCCAATTGTGTGAAGTGTTTGTCTTGATTAGAATCTGCACTATCTCTTGGATGTTTGACAAGGGAGTCTTATAGGTCAAGAGGACAGTGGGAGTCTTAAAGGTCTTGAAAGTCTCAAGAACTAATCAAGAATAGAACCTGAAGTTCTTCACTAGCACACGACTTGCGGTTTATAATCTATCATGTTGACATATTCTGTGCCCATTCCGGTTAAAGTTGGCTTTGCATATGAGTTCTTAGAGTTCTCAATGTGTTGCACAACAACTTGGAAGCAATGGCAGGCCCTTGAGCTGCCAGGTGGCAAGAAATTAAGATTGAGTTCAATCCATATGAGTGTGGATTTGTCATTATCCTTGTCTTGTGTCTATGGTTTTGACAATTCACATGGATAAGAACACATACAGCATTAAATCTAAGTGTCATAAGGTTTCTCTCCGATTCATGAAAATGATGGTGAGGAAACACTTTCACTAAGTAGATTTTAGCTAGATAGCAATTGTGATATTTGCATTCTCAAAGTCGTTAGTGGAATGTGTGTGGTTTACCGGCACACTAACCTGGACTTGTGAGAAATGGCAAAAAGGTCTAACCATTATGATTACGGCATACCTCTTCATAATTGTTTAGACACACAAGTGTGCTATCTAAGGGAAGGTGTATGATTTTGATAAAGTTTTATCAAAACAATCTAGTATTAGAAATATGAACTTTGGTAAGGAAGTCAGTTGATTTCTGAGTACATGTCAAAGCTAGTGGGAGCATAAGTGTTATGCTAATAATCATCATGTTAGTGGAAGCATGATAATTATGATAAGTATTGCAAGTTAGCAATGTTAATTATAGAAAACAAAAGGTTTCAATTGGGAAAAGTTGTTTTGCTATAATTAAGGGAGAGGAAATTATACTTCATCTCAAATCTATAAGCTTAGATCGTGAGGTTTTAATCATTTAGTCAAGGATATATATGAATTTCATGTTGGAATGGCTCAACATAAGGAAATTCTGTATATGAGTCCATTATTTGCGTTCTAAAATTCGATTATGATTACGGCATCCCTTTTCATAATCTGAATTATGAGAACTTGGCAAATAGAAATGGAAATGTTATAGCAAAAGACTGGTTTAGTCTTTATGTGAGACATCATGAATCGATTCTCATATGATTCGGATATAGGATCGATTACATGTGCTATATTCATCCTTTCTAAAATTTTCTAAATGCCTAGGGCATTAAGAAGGGAAAAGGTTTAGAACTGGATATGACTAAAAGGATTAAACAATTGTCGAGGACAATCTAAGGTTTACCAAAGATTGGTTGCTCAAGGACAGTTAGAAGTATAGTGATAATTCTGGAAGGACCATATTGATATAGTCTGTAAGGAGGCAACTCCTGGTCAGAAGTGATAGTCAAAATGGAATCTGGAAATGTTTCAAAGTTAGAATTTTCAATCTGTCTAAGATTAGGGAACTTAATGCAAGAAGGATGTTTCCAAGGAGTTGATCTCCTTTGGAATACTCTGTAATGATTGTTGCCAAGCCTTTGTGAATTTGTGCTTAATCATTACAAGAGGGTCAATGCATATAAGGTTAGAATCTAACAGATTTCAGTCAATGGCATGAATTTGGAATTCTTGCATTTGTAGTAAGGATTTGGGAGTGTGAAAAGAGAATCATTGAAGTTATGTTCAATTGATCTAGTTCACAAAGTAAAGATCATAGAAAAACATAGTATGCATACTTGGTGTGTGGCATGACTAGTGTTTAGAAAACATAGTGTACATGCTTGGAGCATGGGACAACTATTGTTTTAAATTCAAGAATAAAGTTGATAGCTGAAACGGTATACAATGGATAATGTGTAATCATATGGTGATAAATAAAAGGTGTTTTATTTATGTTCATAGGTTTTGATACCATATTGGATTCAATTATTATTGTGTTTCATTTTGCATGTTTTGACTTCCCGAATAAACTAGGTTATTCTTCCGGAATGACTAAGTTATTCAAACCATCCACAGTCAGTCATATGTTGGAAGTAGATATGAATTAAGACTGTCATGGGTTGGCTTGTAGAGGTCTAAGGTGTTGGACAAAGGGCTACAACACTCATGAGTGCTCATAAGTTCTGAGTATTGGATTCAACCCGCGCTCATTGGAATCACTTCATGGATTTTATCACGAGTGATCATGAGACGATAATATCTTATATTCTTCAAACCTAGAGATATGAGTTGTTACTATGAGTTGATAGTACATTGATTGCATGAAAACGCATTTGGTAACTCGGTGCTATAAAACGTGCCTTTGTGTATGATTCAACAAGTAGTAGAACAAGCAATATGAGTCGAAGTTTATCCATTCCTTTTACCTTCGGGATAAAAGTGATATCTGTGGGCCCCTCGATGATTTGATGATGACAAATGGAAGTGCTCGGCCGGGCCAGGACTGATTTGATTTGTTCAATTAGTCAGTCGTCATAAATCGGAAATCGAGAAACAACAAATGGACAGAGAGAATGATTATAATCCATGTCTCAGTCCATATGATATCTAGAATGGAGGAATATATGATCCCTTATCTAATGGACAAGTCATTGACAAAGGTCAGAGTTCATCTACAAGGTCAGAGTTCGACAGAAGCTTTTGAGAGCTACGATTGCCAGTTGGTTCCTGAAGTCATACGCAATAATAGTTTTAGACTTATCCAAGTGGGAGACTGTTGGATTAATGTCTAAGTCCATAACTATAATTGGTAAGACTTGACCCGACCCGGCATGGTCCATTTGGGTTGCATACCATCATGCACTTGGATAGACTATAATGAGATAAATAAGACACTTATGGTTATTAATATATTATAAGTTCTAGTATATTAATAATAAGAATAATAAGATTATTTAATTAGTATTGATCAAGAATTAATCTAGGATTAATTAAGTGATCAAAAGAAGACTAATTAAATATATGGGTTGATTGTGTAAATCATCCATACTTGTATAGTGGGCTAATGCTCCATGGATAATCAAGTTGGGCTAAAACCCATAGGATGGTCCATGGATGGTCCATGGTGTATTTGTACCCATGGATCATGGAAATGAAAGGCCATGTCAATTAGGGTTTACATGGTGTAACCCTAACTATATAAGCATCTTATTCTTGACCAAAATCGGCCACTAGTGTGAGAAGTAAAAGGGTTAGCCGATTTCATAAGTTGTAGAATTCTCTCAAGTTATTCCAAGTGTTTTGGTGATTGTGATTCCATTTGAGGTGTCACACTTGGGGCACTAGGCACTCAAGCTTCATGAAGACATTCTACACCAAAGAGGTATGTATTCTATCTTGCTATAGTCATTGTTTTGGATGCTAGATTAGGATAATACCTTGGAAGTTCTTATTTGCATGTATAATAGAGAAAACATAGATCCAAGGTATTTAGGGTTGCATGTACACTTAGGAGTGTTAGAATGCTCAAAACCCAACATGGCTTTTAGTCAGCATATCAGTGTTAGTCGTGAGGCGTTGAGTCGGCCTCTGAGAGTTTCCATAGCCGATGAGAGAGTGATATATGCCATGGAGGTTCTCCGAGGTTGCGTAGTCGAGATTTTCGGTGTTGAGTTTGTTGGGCTGAAAAGAGTTTTGATGTTGCGTCTTTTGGGCTCGTTAGATTAGCCTTTTATTCTCCGGTTTGGGCCTGTCCAACCGAGAGCCTTTTATGTATAGTATTGAAGTTAATGCTTGCATGCATATTAGGTTAAGATTCATAAGATTCTAGAGATCATCGATATAGCGATTTATCAAGAGAACAATATTTTCCAGTAATCGTCCTTGTAATCTTCCAATCCTTTACAATTGATGTTCTTAATCGAGCTCTTCTAAGGATTTTATTTAATCATTCGACACGTTTGATTCAAGCTGTTTGTTCTTATTATTGCGTTCTGCCTTGTTATTAATATTGTGTTCTTGCTGTTTAATATTCATATACTTGTTCAAGATCTAATCGATCTTCATAGATTAAAAGTTAGTTTTAATCCTATCAATTGGTATCAGAGCAGGAGGCTGTGTAATCGATACACATCTTTTCTGTGAAAAAGATTTCCATTAGGGTTTTCCGCAATCATCGATATTTATTGAGCCGTCATCTTAATTGACGTATCTTAGTATTTATTGTTTTGCCCTAATCTGCTTCATTACAAGTCTGATCTTTGAACAGGTTATTACGATCATTATGGACGCAACGCAATCAAACCCTATTAATATTTCCAACAGCATCGGTTCGACGACAAAGATTCCAATCTTGTATACCCATGACTATGAAGTATGGGCACATCATTTTGAAGACTATGTGATTGGATCGGAAGATAATGGTTTTCTTATATGGGAAGCTATCATCAACGGACCGTTTTCTCATTCCGCGAGATCCAGAGTTATTAAGACGCAAAAAGAGTACAACGATCTGCTCAAGGACGTGACGAATATTGCGCAAGATGAAAAAGACAAATTCCAGTGCAATATTAAGGCACTAAGGTTGATCAGATTCGCCCTTCAGTCCGACACATTCAGACTGGTCAGCTCATGCACTACGGCGAAGGAAGTGTGGGATAGGCTTCGCGAACTGTATTCCACAGACGAAGATCTTGAACATTCCATCCAAACCTTGCTTCTATCTGAATTTGGTGAATTCAGGCAAGGGGCCGAAGAAACTGTGACCCAGACGTTTGATCGCTTCAATCATCTTCTCAGCAAGATGATCAAACACGACATTGAAAGGAAGCTCATCGAACAAAAGGTTACTTTCTTGAACGGACTGCGATCTGAATGGAGAGCAGTTGTTTCCACAGTCAAAGCCCATGAACAGTTTAAATCATATTCTTTGGCGAAACTGGTGGGTATTCTAAAGTCCCAAGAGAAGATTGTGGTTCAAGAGAAGAATGTTGTCTCCAGTCTTGGTTCGTTGGCCCTCCTATCTAAAAGTAAAGCTGTGGTGGAGGATGAAGAGCTTATCTTGGAAGAATATGACCTCACAACTGAGGATTATGCCATGATGGTATCCAATCCTAAGAGGTTCATAAAGAAGAGATTCCCCAGCAACAAAAACAGAAACTGGCAGGGGAGTTACAGCTCAGAAAAAGCAAACAATGAACCGAAAGCTGAGGAGCCCAAAAAGGAACCGAAAGCAGATGGCGATTCCGGAGTAAGCTGTTTCTATTGTGGTGGCAAGAACCACTACGCTAAGGACTGTGTTCTTAAGAAGATGGCTGAAAAGGACAATGGAAATGATGAGGAAGCTGTGCTGCAGAGGAGATTGGATGAGTTGAGAAAGAAGAAGTCTACCGCTAACCCTTCTATAAATGCTCTTATTGTGCAGGGTTCGGTCAATGACGATGAGTTCGGTAGCACCGAAGTTTGGTCTACTGACTCAGAAGACGAAGAAGTGAGGAAGCCTACTCATGGAAAGGCATATGTGGCTAAGGAGGAAAGCAGTGGTGGAAAATGCTTCATGGTGACTGAAGTGTCTCAAATGAGGGGATACAACACCGATGGAGGAGGCAATGGACCGAAGGTGCAGGAGGATATGTGCTTTACGGCCAAACCACTCAGCCAACAGTTCAATGAGCTCGATGAACTGATAAAGAAGGTACAATCTGTTTTTATTTCATCTAAAGTACCATCATCCTCATATGAGAAAGAACTAAAAAATGTGAATACAAGAATTTCTCATTTAGATAGTAGCTTAACTCAAACTCGAGTCACCAACTCTAACCTGACTGATCAATTAAGCAGGGTGGCGTCGAAGAGTGAGGAGCGGCGAATGTGGATTGAGTTAAAAGAGTCGGAATTAATTAAAGTTAAAGACGAAAACATTTATTTGCAGAGAGACAATTTGAAATTGTTAAAACAACGAAATGTTTTTTTTTTAATAGCTAAACGTTTATATTCCAATATTACTCAACTTCACTTAGATTGTGAGATAGGCCAAAAGATCCATCGCATGATTTTGCCCTTCCTAGAATTTAAGGAGGATGAAATCGATGCCGAAGCTTACAATTGTGAGAGTGTGATATCGTCTGATGATGTCAACCCAACTTATAAAATTGGACTGGACAAAATTGAGTCCTTCATTAAGTCCAAAGACCACAAGGACATGCTCAAAAACCTTTTGGATGAAAATGACAGACTTAAACTGAGAACCGAAACCATACAAAAGTTTGACTCTCTTAACGCCAAAGTAAGCTCAGAAAATAAAATCGATGTTGAAAATGCATCTGAGCTTAACGAGGACGAAAACATGAGTGAAATTTCTGTAGAGGATACGGTTGACTGCTCAGAATTTGTTAAAAGCGAAACTGAAAACCACAAAAATCTTATTTCTGAAAATTCTGTGGAATTCGCTAGATTGTCCCAACAAAAGTCCCCGAAATTAATAGAAAAAGCTGTCGTATATCAAAAGGTCAGGACCACTCCAAATCAGGTATACAAGGTCACTGGAGTAACCGAACATCAAACAGCTGAACTCACAGCTATTGTTAATGAAGACAATGCTGATGGCTGTGATGAGTATTTCTGGGAAGCTCCTATTGATAATGGAAACGAAACCGTCGGTCTGTCTGAAAGAACCTCTTGGATGAAGAAAGGGAGATACATACCTGAACCCTTGAACAAGCCTGATAATTTCAGTGAACCAAGCACAAGTGGTACAAAAAGTACTCCTCAAGAGGTTGATCGTTCAGCAAAAGAAGACATTCCTTCAACGCCAACAGCTCGAAGTGAAACTTCACCAGATACTCCTTCCACTTCCTCAGGGGAAACTGAATCTTCTTCAGATATTCCCTCTGCTCCCTCGGCTCAAAGAAAAACTCTTCAAGTTCAAAAGGAACCAGCCAAGGTGACATCAAAAGCGAAAGCGAACGTTCATCATCAACCTAAACAGATGAGGGATAAAAAGATAGAGAGGAACCTAAGATACAGGAAAAACCTTTCTGAAAGGAAACAATTCTGGCACTCCCAGAATGCATACTATTCACACAAGGACAAGAATCTGAAGTATGAAAATAATCCCGTAAGAAAGCCTGAAAATTCCAACAACCGAAAGCCAAGGTTCGGTTCGCAAGAAAACAACAACCGAAAGCCAAGGTTCGGTTCGCATGAAAATACCAACCGAAAGCAAAGGTTCGGTTCTGAAAAGGATTTCAACCGAAACCAAAGGTTCGGTTCCAAGAACAACTCCAACCGAACTCATAGGTTCGGATCTGAAGTCAGACAAGAACAAGACTCAAAGGTTAATCCCACCAACGATCAAAAGCAAAAGGGTCACCTAGAGTCATCAGCAAGGAAGACATCTCCATCCAAATCCAAATCCTCTCTTCCTAATTCTTCTCGTTCATCTCCATCTTGCTCTAACACTAATTCCGTTGGTTCTCAAAAACCTCGTCCATCTGCTGAACAGAAGGGAAAGCAGAAGGTCGATGAATCCACACCTGAGTCCAAAGCGAACAAACCCAATCCTAACAAAATAAAAGTCTTCACCATTAAAAAGAAAGATGAAACAACTCTAATAAAACGAACATATCTTGTTGACATCTCTCTTACTATTCCTGTTCCCATGAAAAACTCACATGGACCCAAGAAACTTTGGGTTCCTAAATCTGCTTAATTTTTGCAGGTTATAAGTGACGAGCAGTTTGACGAAGAATGGTACATCGACAGTGGCTGCTCGCGTCACATGACTGGGAGGAAAGAGGAGCTTAGGGAATACAAATCTCTTGCAAATGGTGGCAATGTTAAGTTTGGAAATAACTCTTTCGGCACCATAAAGGGATATGGGATGATACCGAATGGTGATTTTACCATAAGAAAGGTGGCCTATGTGGAAGGACTTCAACACAACCTCATCAGTGTATCTCAGCTTGTTGGAGGTACAGGTCTCAAAGTTTCATTCGATGATGAAGGTTCTGAAATCATAGAGAAAAAGACAAAGAAAGTGATTCTGAAGTCAGAGCGAAAGGGTGAAATGTTTCCTCTGAACATGAAACCCATCAAAGGAAACCCAGCCATATGTCTGCTATCAAAAGCTCAATCCGACGAAAGCTGGTTGTGGCACCGAAGACTCTCTCATCTCAATTTCAAAGATATCAACCGACTTGTCACTGGAGGTCATGTTAGGGGTCTTCCATTGCTCAAGTTTGACAGAGAGCATTTGTGTGCTGCATGCGAAATGGGAAAGCAGAGTCGTCAAAGTCACCCATCCATAATTAACACAAAAGTTGTTGAACCACTCAAATTGCTTCATATCGATTTGTGTGGTCCTTCATCTATTGAAAGCATCGGTGGTAGCAAGTACATTCTTGTTATCGTTGATGACTTCTCTCGATTTACATGGGTGTTCTTTCTAAAGCTCAAATCTGAAGCGACTCAAAAGCTGAAAGTGTTTATCAAGCAAATTGAAGTCCAGCTCAAGAAGGTCGTTCGCAACATAAGGAGCGACAATGGTCTCGAATTCAAGAACAAAGAGTTTGAAGAGTTTCTTGCAGAAAAGGGAATCAGTCATAATTTCTCAGCTCCATACACACCACAACAGAACGGAATAGTCGAAAGACGAAACCGATCGTTGTGTGAAGCTGCCCGAACTATGTTAAGTTTCGCTTCCTTACCTCTTTATTTTTGGGCTGACGCTATTTCTGCTGCTTGTTATACACAAAACAGGTCCTATCTCAACAAGCGATTCACGCTCACACCATATGAGATAATAAATAACAGAAAACCCAACGTGAAATTTTTCCACGTGTTTGGCTCAAGGTGTTTCATCTTTAACTCTAAAGAACACCGCAACAAGTTTGATGTCAAGGCTGACGAGGGAATCTTTCTGGGTTACTCACTCACTTCAAAGGCGTACAGGGTCCTAAACAAACGATCAAGAAGGATTGAAGAGACATACTATGTGACCTTTGACGATAGCTATGTCAAGAAGCTACAGGCCATAGATGACACTGCCAGGGAAATCTTTCCTCAAACTGGTCAAGTCACAGTCTCAATCGCCAATATGTACGAGAACTTTCTGGATCTCTTTGACGAGCCGGAAAAAGCTTCTCTCTCAGAAACAGGGGCAGCCGACAACAAAATAGATAATATGCAGCAGATAGTCGAAGATGCTGCAAGAAGAATGCATGAAGAAGAATCGCCCACTGATGAATCTCCAACCAACAATGCATCAGTCGAGGGGGAGCCAAGTACTCAAGTCCAGGGGGAGCCAAGCTCACAAGTCCAGGGGGAGCCAAGCTCTACTACTTCAACCGAAGGTCCTTCAACAACCAAAGGTACCTCTCCTACCGAAGATCCCTCTCCAAGCGAAGGTGCTTCAACGCCTGAAAATCCAGCACCACAAGAAACCCCTGAACCTCATGTTTCTCAAGACTCATCAATTGAGGGGGAGCATGATGATATGACGCTTGATTTCGATAGCCAATCTGAGCCAGAAGAGATGATCAACGCCGAACTAGATCCAACCTTCGATCCAAATTACCCTCCTCTTACCAAATGGACCAGAGATCATCCCATCTCTCAAATAGTTGGTGATGTATCTGAAAAGGTTCTGACACGATCTCAACTGAAGGCAAAACAGACATCCTTATTTTCAAAGGTTGAGTTTTGTATGTTTAACTCATTAGTATCAAAAGTTGAACCGAAGACAGTGAATACTGCCCTCGATCACTCTGATTGGGTTCAAGCAATGCAAGACGAACTGAACGAGTTTGAAAGGAACAAAGTCTGGCGTCTCATTCCAACGCCTCCAGATGCTTCAGTTGTTGGTCTTAAATGGGTTTTTAGAAATAAAATGGACAAGGAAGGTAATGTCATAAGGAACAAGGCTCGTCTGGTTGTCAAGGGATACTGTCAGGAGGAAGGAATAGATTACGAAGAGACGTTCGCTCCAGTAGCTAGGCTAGAATCTGTTAGAATATTTCTGGCTTATGCTGCTCACAAAAAACTTTGAGGTTTTCCGAATGGACGTCAAATGTGCGTTTCTCAATGGAGAACTTGAAGAAAGTGTGTATGTGGAGCAACCTCCTGGGTTCGTGAATGAAAAGCATCCAAATCATTGCTACATTCTGGATAAAGTTGTGTACGGACTCAAACAAGCTCCGAGAGCCTGGTATGAAACGCTTACAAAATTTTTGAAGATGTCCAAATTCAAACAAGGTTCGGTTGACCCAACCTTCTTTCGCAAAAAGGAAGGTAACCACCTTATGATAGTTCAAATTTATGTCGATGACATCATCTTTGGCTCCATGAATCCCAACTTAACAGCTGAATTCAGAAAGTTGATGGAGACTAAGTTTGAAATGAGCTCAATGGGTCCTATTAACTTTTTCCTTGGTTTAAACATAAGACAGGGACCCGAAGGCATCTTTATCAATCAGGAAGCTTACACGAAGACTCTCCTAGCGAAGTTTGGAATGATGGGAGACTCAAAAGTCAAAGTCCCAATGGCATTCGGCACCAAGCTGACCCCTTCACTAGATAAACCGGCTGTTGACATCACGCTCTATCGTCAAATGATAGGCTCATTGATGTATCTAACTGCTAGCAGGCCTGATATCATGTTTTCTGTGTGTTATTGTGCTCGATTTCAGGCTAACCCACGCGAACCTCACATGCTGGCAGTGAAGAACATCCTACGCTATCTCAAGCGAACCGCCTCCTTAGGTCTATGGTATCCATCCAATTCAGGCTTCTTCGTTCAAGCCTATTCTGATGCTGACCTTGGAGGATGTGGACTCGACCGCAAAAGCACAACTGGTGGCTGTCAATTTCTTGATGGGAAGTTGGTCAGTTGGCAATCCAAGAAACAAACATGTGTGTCGCTGTCTACTGCTGAAGCGGAATACATTGCCGCTGCATCCTGCACATCACAAGTGATTTGGATCCAGAGTCAACTTCGAGACTATGGACTCAATATGAAGAAGATCCCACTATATTGTGACTCTGAAAGTGCAATTAGGATCTGTCATAACCCAGTGCAACACTCTAAAACCAAACACATAGCACTGAGGTATCACTTCATCAAAGATCATGTGGAAGATGGAAATGTCGAAGTTCACTTCGTAAGAACCACTGATCAACTGGCTGATGTCTTCACCAAAGCTCTTCCTGAAGCATCATTCAATAAGATTTTGCAAGGGCTAGGTATGATGAAATCAGAGTCAGTACCTCACACTACCTCTCAAACTCAACCGTAAGAAGCGAAATCAACCGAACGTTCGGATTCGGTTCAATCATCTGACTCGCTCATCACCTCAAAGGTAGTCTTTCTGTGTTGTATATTACTTGTACCATTTTGGTTTTCTCCATATTTAAAGTATTTATTTTGTATCTAACTTTCTTAGTTTCTCAAAATTTTCCAAAACCGGAACCAACCGAAGGTTCGGGTTCGGTTTTTCAAAATTTTGTGGAACCGAAACCAACCGAAGGTTCGGGTTCGGTTTTTCAAAATTTTGTGGAACCGAAACCAACCGAAGGTTCGGGTTCGGTTATTCAACATTTTGTAGAATAAAAAACCAACCGAAGGTTCGGGTTCGGTTTTTCAAAATTTTCCTGAACCGAAACCAACCGAACGCTCGGGTTCGGTTTTTCAATCTTTTTCCAAGTTTTTTTTATTACTTTTTTCTCTTTTATAATTTTTTTTAGATCTTATTTTTAATTTTTTTTTATTATTTATTTTTATTATTTGTTTTTATATAAATTTCAAAAACTCCAAAAATATTTTCTTTCATTTTTCTTTTTGTGTTCGTTTGTTCATGAGAATATATTTGATAAATTACTTAAGTGTCCCTAGAAGCATGCTGCTATATGTGTCCCAAGCCTCATAAGATTTTGAATAATTGCCTTCACGACCTGGTATACACAAACCTTGTCTTCCCAATAAGGCTAACTTATTTATTCTAATCGTGAGCTACCTCACACTCTTCTCACATGAGTTAAGAGTTTCCTGCTTGGTCCTTTCTTTCGCAGCAGAGGTACTATGTCTTCTTTCACCATCCCCATTACACTTCTCCATAACATTCGTTTCATCACTGTAACCCTTGAGACTCTCAGAAACTACCACTGAGGTTTATGGTTACACAACATCTGTGTTTATGATCTTAGTTTCGTGCCACTACGAGCTGAGTGAAACCCAAAATTCAACACCAAAGAATTGACGGTGACAAATTAATTTGATCAAGTTTTCACCAATGAATTGACGAATGTACCTTCATAAAATCTCAATTTTTTTCTGATTCCAATGAAATTGTTACACACCATAACATTTCTTCCCATGGGATCCAGTTATAATTTTTTTTTTATTTTATCTGAGATTTTATACTTATCCAAGTCACTTAAAAAATCAACTCTAACCTACTTGTTCAACAGACTACACCAGTCTCACAAGTACTTTGTTCACATTCGTTCTTATATCAAGAATTGAATTGTTGAATCAAAGCGAAACCACCCTTAATTAGCCTTATTAAAAGAAGCCTTTCAACATTTATTAATAAATGTTTGATCGTAATTCAACGGGATTCCACACTAACACTTTGAGGTCTCTCTTGATCTTGAAGGAAGAGATTCGTGCCCGGGATCATCAGTTTCGTGTCATAATTGACATCACAGATAATCCCAAAAAGAGTTGCTTTATTTCCTTATCTTTTACACTCTTTGCACGAAAATCCTAGATTTTCAAAATTCCGTTACTAATTATTTTACAGGCTGGTTTATTACTGAGGGATTACTAGTGAGGTTGTGGCCAAAAATTAGCCACGTGGGGTCCTAAATTGAATACCGCTGATTAAAAAGAGGAAAAGACAAAAAGTTGCTGACGCGGCGGAAGTTCAAAGGATAGAAATTCAAACGACGGTAAAAAGGAGGGCGCGTGAATTTGAAGCGGCCGCGCTTTTTCTGACACTTTTGGACGCGTGTGCAGTATTGAAGCGTCATCCATCTGGCATTAATGGCGCGTGTGGAAATGGAAACGGTTCCTCTCTCTGAACCGGCGCTTATTGGGCGGCGTGATCCTAGGAATCTGACACTCTCTCTCCTACGTGATCATCGCACGTCCCAACTGTCACCAATCAGTCACTCAAAAACCCTTCCGTATTTCCACAAGAGATTTGAATCGATCTTTCTCTCTCCTATCACCTACTATAAAAACCCATCAACACCACCTTTTACCTCTTTACTGCCCCATAATTTCCAAAGCAAAAATACTTCCAAACTCTCTCCCGGTTATCTTCTTCTCCAACCTGCAACAATGGCTAAATCCTCTTCCGTCCATGCTACTTCTCAAATTCTTCCAATCCGTCCTCAGCAATGCCTCGTGATTGATCTGAACCCACTGGCCTATGATCCCTACATGTCGCCGGTCATCGAGTGTCTCAAATACTCCCAGCTTGCTCCGGCACTGTCACGGATTGAAACGGTGCCAATGGTGGCCCTATCTCAGGTCTACGCAACGGCTTATTACGACAAGGCCGTCGACAGGGTCTTTTTCGAAGTGGCGGAACACAAGACGTCGATTTCTCGTCCCCGCTTCTGCACTATGCTTGGGTTTGTGGCTGACCCATCGCGTGTTCACCCGGAGACAATTCCGGTTGGTATGCTCTACAGCATGTTCTACAATATGGGCTACACGGAAGTTCTCACCTCCATCGCCAGATTCAAGAAGTCATGCCTACCGCCCCAGTGGAATGGGTTATTTACAGTTCTCTTCAAGGGACTGTCAGAACGAAGCTCAGGATCGGACGGGGCCAGTCGTCTTTTCCTGTCGATTATGTATGCGGTGTACAACGGGATCAATCTGGACTATGGATTTGTCCCTTGGCAACAACTGATTCAGAGCCTCTCTTCCGCTTCCCGACACTCCGAGGTGTCACTAGCCCGGTTCTGGATCTTGATCACAAGATGGGCTATGGACAGGTTTGATGTCCCAACTGCTGACGGTGCACCGATGTCTTCTATTGGTACGTTCCATACCAAGAAGATCATCGTTTCGGATGCATCAAAATTCTCCTTCATTGGCTCCATCCCGGAGACTATGTATGGAAGTGTGCCTTCAGAGAATAGTATGATCAAGGCGATCAAGGAGTTAGGGCCATCTGGTCCGAAGGAACTGACACCGGACATGTTGAGATCGATTCATGATGCCGACAAACCGGTGGCCAGGGGTAAGAAGGCAGACAAGGGGAAGAAACCATCCAGAGCCCCAAAACCTACTCCCAGGAAACGCAAACAACCGAAGACCGCTTCTTCCCCACAACCGAAAAGGAGGAAGACCCAACCGAAGCGAAAGCTCCTCATACCCTCCTCTTCAAGCGAATCCGAAGGTGGGAGTTCGGACTCTGAGGGCTTACAAGGAGACGAATCTCCTCAGCGAGGTAACACACCCCCTCGGTCCCCAACCCCGGAGATGGAACTTCACCAATCCCCAGTTCCTTCCCCTCCACCCACAATACCTATTTCCATTCCCACCATAACCCCTACTATACCACCAACCTCATTCCCTATACCTCCACCCATATTCACCACATCAACCGAAACACCACCTGTAACCGAAACCCCTCCCGTAACCGAACCTCCACAAACCGAAACCCATATACCACCACCACCCGAAACTAACCCCCCACCCACTCAACCTGAACCAACCAAACCCACAACACCCCCTGCTTCACCACCACCTCAATCTCCAGAAGACGCCTCCGATGGCGATGATCAATTCCTTGGTGGTGATCACATGAACTTTGATTCGGTCTATTATAGTCCGTTTCAAGTTCAAAGTGATGAGGAGGATGATGCTCCAGTGACAAAGAAGCATCTCCGCGAGCTTAACGAGAAGGTTGATCAACTTCTCGCCTCCTCTTCAAACCAGCAGTCCACCTTATCTGAAGCTGCCCTTCAGAGGATAGTTGATGCCTTCTCCAGGGCTCAACATGACTCAGTAGCCTCAGCAACTGCTGCGATAGACGCCTCCACCCGAGCCTGTGAGGCGGCGACCGAAAAAGTCGATAAACTATTCTCCGACGCTTCTGCCCTGCTACAGTCTCTGCAGGAAAGCGCCAATGCCACAAAGACGACTCTTGAACCGATTGTTCAGCAATTGGCCAAGTTCGTCTCGACGGAGTTGACTTCGTTCGCTACTCTACGACAAAATCTCAGCGACGACAACTCGGCACTCCGTGCGTCCATCGATGCCCGTCTGGCAAAACTACAAGAGGATCTTGCGGCAGAGAACTCTCTGATGGACGTCCTGGCGAGTAAAACAACTGCCTTAAAGGTCAAGAGCACGCAGCTTTCCAACTCTCAAGAACAATTGGAAGCTCTTCGATCCGAGAGGGAAGTCATAAAAACGTGTGTTTCGGATGTCCACACAGCTCTATCCAACATCCTGGAAGCACACGACCCCATCCTTAATCATTCGGTGAGGCGCACCCTCGCTGAAAAGCTCTCCCCGGCCATGGACCTCCTAAGCAAAATTGAAGGCCTGCCGAGTTTCGTGTCCATTCCGAAACAAGGGGGAGATGAGAAGAAAGGATCGAAACCACCTCCGTCCTCCAAAGCTACTCACACAACCGAACCACCCCCAACTGGTCATGCCTCGGGTTCGGGTGTGAAGAACAAGGGCAAACACATAGCAGAGCATGGAGATGAAGATGAAGATGAAGACAAGGAGACCATTGCGGACATGTTAAAACGAAAGAACAGTCGCAATGCTGAAGGTGATGCCAGTCGTGTGGCGCGTGAGGCTGAAGAAGCCGAACGAAAGCAAAAAGAAGCCGAACGAAAGCAAAAAGAAGCCCACGATCTCCTTGAGAGCCGAAAGTTGCTCTTCCTTGCCTGGACCAGGGATCGTTTGATAAAAGAGGCCATAGAGACTCCAAGCATACTATGGCTCGAGCCGGTGATATCGTTCGACTGCAACAACACCATCGATTCGCAGTTCGATATGCCACTGACTCGAAAGGCGTTCATCTTCCACGCCTTCTCTAACATTTCTGAAGTCCCGCATCCGAACGATGAGCTTGACAGGGAGCTCATTGACTTCTACCTGGAGGCCGCTCGCCCTCAATACCTTACATGGAGCACCCAGTAGATTGTCAATGTTCGGGTGATGAAGCCTTTTGCCGTGGGGAGATTTACAAACGTCAAGTTCAAGCTTATCCGAGGATCTGCAAGAACTGCTCACATGATCTCTCTGGCGGATCTGCCCAATCTGAACCCTCATGACTGGATAGTCTTGTACAATATCCTGCTGACAAACGAAGCCGAATATGGTCCCATCTTAGACCATGTCAAAAGGATGCTGGCATGCTATATCATGGAGGTGGCCCTAATGGATCAGGAGGTTGCCACAGTTTTTAAGAAGAAACCGAAAGTCAAGCATGTGGGATCGGCCAGTGATCTGAATCAAATGCTAATGGGCAAGATAGATTCAAGGCGAAACTCTGTGATGTTCACTAGAGCCGAAGGACAGAAATGTCTCTTCGCCTTAGCTGACAAACATCTTTACACTACAACTTGCTTGGAGCACATCTTATTCATCATCAAGCAGTGTAAAGACAATTCGGCTGATGATATCAAGTACTTCAATGATATGATCAATTGGTACATCCGGTTTAGACAGACCATCCTTTCCATAACCAAGTGTCTGTTTAGTACTGTGAAGAAGAAGGTACCAGCTTCAGCCGCCGGCCCAAGTAGGAAGTGAAGGTCTCGCTCCAAATTGACGCAAAGGGGGAGATTGTTGGGCTGAAAAGAGTTTTGATGTTGCGTCTTTTGGGCTCGTTAGATTAGCCTTTTATTCTCCGGTTTGGGCCTGTCCAACCGAGAGCCTTTTATGTATAGTATTTAAGTTAATGCTTGCATGCATATTAGGTTAAGATTCATAAGATTCTAGAGATCATCAATACAGCGATTTATCAAGAGAACAATATTTTCCAGTAATCGTCCTTGTAATCTTCCAATCCTTTACAGTTGATGTTCTTAATCGAGCTCTTCTAAGGATTTTATTTAATCATTCGACACGTTTGATTCAAGCTGTTTGTTCTTATTATTGTGTTCTGCCTTGTTATTAATATTGTGTTCTTGCTGTTTAATATTCATATACTTGTTCAAGATCTAATCGATCTTCATAGATTAAAAGTTAGTTTTAATCCTATCAGATTTCCCGATTGATCTAGTTCCTATTGCGATGGGTGATGTCTGTGTCATTGTGGGCATGGATTGGTTGAGCAGATTCGGTGCGGTTATCGACTGCGAGCGTCAGCTGGTGACCATACGAGACCCTAGTGGGGGAGTTCTTTCGGTGTACGGCAAGGGTACACGTTCAGGATCAGCGTTTTGTTCGACCGCTAGGGCGAGGCAGTGTCTACAACAGGGCTGTAAGGGTTTTGTGGCGTATGTGATGGATACACGGGTGGTTTCCGAGAGGCCGAGTTCAGTTGAGGAGGTTCCGGTGGTGTGTGAGTTCCCATATGTTTTTCCCGAGGAGTTACCAGGTGTGCCTCCTGTGAGGCAAGTGGAGTTCAGTATCGATTTGATTCCGGGGGCTGCGCCTATCGCTAAGGTGCCTTATCGCCTTGCACCTCCAGAGATGCAAGAGTAATCCTCAAAGCTTCAGGAGCTGCTGGGGAAGGGGTTTATTCGGCCGAGCAGCTCGCCATGGGGAGCGCCTATCCTGTTCGTCAAGAATAAGGATGGTTCACATCGGATGTGCATTGATTATCGGGAGTTGAACAAGCTGACGGTCAAGAACCGTTATCCATTGCCGAGGATCAACGATTTGTTCGATTAGTTGCAGGGAGCATCTTGGTTCTCCAAGATCGATTTAAGGTCTGGATATCATCAGGTGAGGGTGCGGGATGAGGACGTCTCGAAGACAGCGTTCAGGACGCGTTATGGGCATTATGAGTTTGTGGTGATGCCTTTTGGGCTCACCAATGCCCCGACGGTGTTCATGGATCTCATGAACCGAGTGTGTAGGCCGATGCTGGATCGGTCGGTGATTGTATTTATCGATGACATTCTGGTATATTCGAGATCTAGAGAGCAGCATGAGGAGCATCTGAGAGAGGTTCTCGGAGTTCTGAGATCGGAGAGGCTTTATGCCAAATTCTCCAAGTGTGATTTCTGGTTGCGGGATGTTCAGTTCTTAGGACATCTCGTTAACCAGGAAGGGATATTGGTCGATCCGGCCAAGATTGAGGTAGTGATGAGTTGGGAGGTGCCGAAGTCACCCTCCGAGATCAGGAGTTTCCTAGGGTTGGCAGGGTATTATCGGAGATTTATCAAGGATTTCTCCAAGATCGCAGTGCCACTCACCAGATTGACCCGGAAGGGTGTTGCTTTCTCATGGGGTCCTGAACAGCAGGCCTCCTTTGAGACACTTCGCCAAAGGTTGTGCGAAGCCCCGGTATTAGCTCTCCCGGAAGGGATGGAGGACTTTGTGGTATATTGTGATGCATCGATTTTGGGGCTGGGAGCGGTGCTGATGCAGAGAGGGCATGTGATAGCATATGCATCGAGGCAGCTGAAGCCTCATGAGACGAGATATCCCACCCATGATCTAGAGTTGGGGGCAGTAGTGTTCGCCCTCAAGATTTGGCGTCACTACTTGTATGGGGTTCGGTGTACGATATACACAGACCATAAGAGTTTGAGGTACTTGATGGATCAGCCCAACCTAAATATGCGACAGAGAAGGTGGTTGGATGTGGTCAAGGATTATGATTGTGAGATTCTGTACCACCCAGGCAAGGCTAATGTGGTAGCCGATGCATTGAGCCGCAGGGCGGAGAGCACTCCACTGCGGGATGTATGTTTGAGATTGACCGTGATAGCTCCGGTATTGGACGCCATTCGCGGGGCACAGGCCGAGGCTGTGCAACCTGAGATGCAGAAGAGGGAACGGGTTGTTGGTTTGGTTTCAGAGTTCGTGACCGATGGTCGAGGACTTATGACATTTCAGGGGCGTATCTGGGTGCCGTTTGTAGGAGGAACGCATACCACTTTGATGGAGGAGGCTCACCGGTCAAAATTTTCGATCCATCCGGGGGCCACTAAGATGTATTTGGATTTTGAGGAAGGAGTATTGGTGGCCCTGCATGAAGAGGGACGTTGCGTGGTTTGTTGAGAGGTGCTTGACCTGCCGCAGGGTTAAGGCCGATGACCAGAGGCCGCATGGCAAGTTGCAGCCATTGGAGGTGGCCGAGTGGAAGTGGGAACATATCACTATGGATTTGATCACCAAATTGCTGAGGACTGCCAGAGGAGTTGATGCAATTTGGGTGACTGTGGACAGGTTGACGAAGATCGCTCACTTCCTTGCCATCAGTGAGAGTTCTTCAGCAGAGAAATTGGCGGAGGTGTATGTGAGGGAAGTGGTATCTCGACATGGGGTGCCGATCTCGATTGTTTCAGACCGTGATGTGCGTTTCACTTCCAGATTCTGGAAGAAATGTCATGAGGAGTTGGGTACTAGACTGCATTTTAGTACCGCATATCATCCCCAGACAGACGGTCAGAGTGAGCGGACGATTCAGACGCTTGAGGACATGCTCCGGGCATGTGTGTTGGATTTCGGGGGTAGCTGGGATGTGTATTTACCCTTGGCAGAGTTTTCCTACAACAACAACCATCATTCGGGCATTGGTATGCCGCCCTTTGAGCTGTTGTATGGGAGGAGGTGTCGGACCCCCATTTGTTGGGGAGAGGTTGGGCAGCGAGTGATGGGCAGTACAGAGATTGTGCTTCAGACGACAGAGCAGATTCAGCAGGTCAGACAGAGGTTGTTGACCGCTCAGAGCCGACATAAGAGTTATGCAGACAGACGCCGGTCCGAGCTTGAGTTCCAGGTCGGCGACTTTGTTCTCCTGAAGGTCTCTCCTTGGAAAGGAGTGATTCAATTCAGGAAGAGGGGCAAGTTGGGGCCCCGATATATTGGTCCATTCCGTGTGATCGCAAGGGTAGGTCGGGTAGCCTATCGTTTGGATTTGCCAACAGAGTTGGGGCTGATTCACGACACTTTTCATGTGTCGCAGTTGAGGAAGTGTATAGCCGATGAGTCGGCAGTGGTTCCATTAGAGGATATTCAGGTGGATGCAAGCCTGAATTATGCTGAGAGACCAGTGGCCATCAGAGATCGAAAAGTCAAGGTTCTGAGGAACAAGGAGGTACCCCTGGTGTTGGTTTAGTGGCAACATCGGAAGGGATCAGAGATGACCTGGGAGCCAGAGCGTGAGATGCGTGAGCAGCATCCGGAGCTATTTTCAGAGCGAGACTTCGAGGGCGAAGTCTAGTTCGAGTGGGGGAGAGTTGTAACAGCCCGGATTTCCAGGTATCTTTTATGTTTATGTTTTTGGTGTTTTGTGAGAGGACTCGGCGAGTTGGAGCTCAGACTCGCCGAGTAGGATTGCGGTTCTGGATGCGGGTTCGCGCCTGGACTCGGCGAGTCTGCGTTGTTTAATGAAACCCTAATTTCTCGGGTTTGGGACCTATTTAAAGGGCCTTAAGGCCGTCATTGTGCTCACCAGACCCCCTAAGTGAAACCCTAGCGAGTTTGAGCGATTGGAGCAAAGCAAGGAGCCATTATTGACCTTGGAGGTGTTATATTGCAAGGGAAAGGAAGCAATAGCTTAAGGGAATCAAGTGGAGCCACTTTCTGAAGATTTGAGGTCCAGAACATCACATTTGAGGTACTACTTTCGAGCTATTCTCTGTTATGTTGATGTTTATGTTGATTTAGGGCTTATTGAACCCTTTTGTGGTTAGATCTAGTGCTTCCATGGTCCCTTAAGTGAGTTAGGTTATAGATCTGGACCTTTGGAGGTCCAGAGTGTCCCTTTGCCCAAGCTTTTTATGAATCTATGAGGGTTTTGGATTGGGGTCTTTGTGCTTAAGGTCAAAACACCATTTATGAGTCATAGGGTGTGTTATGAGCACCAAGTTATGGACTTTACGTGATGAATTAGCTTAGGAGGGCCAGATCTATGAGTTGTTGGAGCGGATCTGACCTTAGAAGCCAGTTTGAGTTGGTGCATGGCATCGACTCGCCGAGTCTGAAGAACAGACTCGGCGAGTAGCATGAAGATTGTCCTTGACCACCCGGTGAGTGGTCCAGCCGAGTTATGAGTTGACTCAGTGAGTCAAGGAGAATTAGAGAGGGTTGACAGGTGGACTGAGTCGATCTGGAACTCGCCGAGTTGTTCTTGAGACTCGGCGAGTTGAGTCGGTGTGGCCCCGCGATTCATACCAGGTGGAACTCGTTGGGTCAGTGGAATACTTGACGTGTCAAAAAGGGAATTCTAGAGAGTTAGTGAAAATGCTTAGACTCGCCGAGTCACCCTAGTGCACTCGCCGAGTCCGGTCAAAGTTGACCATTGACCGTTGACCAGAGTTGACCAGTGTTGACTTGATAGGGGTAGTCAACCTTAGTGGTAAAAGTGTTAATTAGAGTCATATGATGTTATAGGAGGATTATAGCTCGAAGGATCGAGCACGAGTGATTCCAGGATTCGCGAGTTATCAAGATACGCGAGGTGAGTCTTCTCACTATACTTTACCTTGAGTAGGTAACCAGAGTTACATGATCAGAGTATTTGTATGCTATATGTATGTGATGTGTTGTACTGCATTATTTCTATGTGATTTATGCTGTGCATGTTTATAGAGTTGGAAACGGAAGGTTCCCAGAGATAGAACCTGAGGGTTCATAGAGTTTGGGTGCACGGACCCATGGAGTTATAGCCTCGAGTGGCTAATATGTGTTATGTGTGTGGTATTTTGGGGAACTCACTAAGCTTTGTGCTTACTGTGTTAGTGTTGTTGTTTCAGGTACTAGCGATGACCGTGGGAAGGCGCCGGCTTGATCTGTACACACGCATGGGATTTTGATATATATATCATCTTGGGATTTGTATGATGTGATTTGGGATTTTTAAACTTATGTTTTTATGAAATTAAATGAGAAATGTTTTTATAAATTGTGAAAAATTATTTTGAATTTCACGGTGTTACATGTTATCTTGTGCTAAATCTAGAGACATTCATTAGAAAGGAACTCATAAAAAATAGTGTATAGTTCCTTCATAATTATTTTCTATACTACTTAGTGAAAATATCATTAGGAATCTTTTATATATAAATAAGATTTACATATTGTAGGGTTCAAAATATATTGTGAGATGTTGAAGTGTCTTAGGTTATGTATAGTGTCGAAGATTGTTATGATATATTCGTTGTATGTATTTCATAAAGGGACTCTTAGATGTCGAAGTGTACATGTCTTAGCCCTTATGTACGTTTTGTTTACTTTTCTTGTTCTTATAAATATGGATATGTATAAGGGTTAAAGTAACTATTGTAACGAAGTGTACTTTACTCTTGTATTCTCTTGTATTCGTTCAGAAGTATTAATTGAGCCAATCATATTATATTTACAACTTGTGTTCTAGATTCAATTCATACTCTGATTTCATTTTATTCACTCGATTCATACGAACTACATTTGGTATCAGAGCATGATTCTCTCACTTGATTTCTGATTTTCTCATGCTTTCAAAATTTTTTGAATCTTATTTTCGATTCAAAAATATTCCGCACTTTTGATCTAGAAAATCTTTTCTAATCATCTATTTTGATTTTGTTATGTGTTTCGTCTAATAAATTGAGTGTTCGTTTTTTTTTTTCTGGAAGATTTGTTCATTACATTCTTCTATCTAAAGCTTTTCATCATTTTTTTCCGTACAACAATGGGAAACTTCAACATGAACACGATGACTGGTTTCTCTCATCTTCTTAGTTCTTCAACCAAAATTCCGATGCTGGTTCCTGAATATTACGAGCAATGGGCGGATAGGATAGAAAACTATCTCAATGGGATTGATGAAGATCTGTGGAGTTGTATTACTGGTAGAAATCATGAATAAGATAGGCTAGAACAAGTCGGAACTGCTGGTTCTGATCCTGATGTTGTTAAGCAAACAGATAAACAAAATGCAGATAACAAGAGATGTTTAAGAAAACTTCGCGGTGCTCTTCTACTGGTGGATCATAATTATGTCTGTGGTTTTAAAAAAACAAAGGAGATATGGGATACTTTGAAAGAGAAGTATCAGGGAAGTGAGAAGACAAGAAAAAGTTTTGTTAAGTAGTGTCTACTTGAATTAGGCGAATTCAAATAGAAGGAAAATAAGACCATTGAGCCGTACTATGATCGTCTGAACGAATTAATCTTCAAGTAAAATCGATATGGGGTTAATCGTTCGAATCTTGAGTATAATCTTACTTTCTTGATGGGACTTCAAAAGGAGTGGAGGAACATTAGTTCAAGGATCAAGACACAACAAAGCTTCAACAACTATTCTCTAGGTGATGTTTATAATTTTCTGAAAGTCCATGAAAGCGAGATTAACGAAATTATTGAAGAAGGAAAACTAAGTTTGGGTGGTCCATTTGCATTGGTTTCAAAGGTGTCTAGAAAAGAGACTGATGTCGAATATGCTGATATTAAAGGTCATAATGATGAAGGTTTTGTCATGAACTCAGATGACGAAGCTGTGGCATCAACATATTACTCAAATAACAAAGTCAAGAAGTTTTTCGAAAAGCCATTCAATCTAAAGGTCAAAGGAAGTGATTTCAAAGGAAACTCATCTAGGAAGAATGTTAAAGAATATTCTAAGGTTGAAAAGAAAGAGAGTAATGTTACTGGTGAAAATATTGAGAAGAGGTTAAAAGGAGATTCTAGTTTTGAGTGCCACTTCTGCAATGGTGCAAACCAAATGGCAATTGATTGCATGTTAAGGAAAAGAGAGGAGAAGAAGGAACAAGTGAAGAATGAATCCTATTATGTCGAAAGGCTTGAGGAAGGGAGAGCAAGGACGAAGGGAATTTCGTTTGTTGCCAAGGCAAGTGGTGATTAGGATGGTACCTATCAAATCTGGTCATCTGGATTAGAAGACAAAGATACATGGTACCCCACACATGGAGCAATGTATGCAAGCTATGAAGAGGGAAGGCAAGATGAGGAGAAAGTGAACAGAAAGTGTTCCTTTTCCATTGGAGCACACAAGTCTCCAATGACTTCGAAGGTACGTTCTCTTCTTGAATCCTTTAATATTCCTTCTAGTTCATATGATACTGTTTTGTCTGATTTTGATGATAATATTACATATGTTAATGACTTTCTTATTTATGTTAGTAGTGATGCTGAAAAATCGAAGTCTTTATTGCTAGAAACACAGAAAAGCTTGGAGTCGAATAAAATTAGAGTAGACAATCTTGAATTGCATCTAAATAATATTACTCGTGAGAGGGATAATATGAGAATGGATAATCGTATTTTGTTAAAACAATGGAACATCTACTATAATCCAACTAAAAGATTGTACGCTAAATTGATTGATTTACATCATTCATCTGATATAAGTAAGGAACAACACAGGAAACTATTAACCTTTTTGACATTCGAAAGGGAGAAAATAGATTCAACATTCTATGACTGTGAGAAGAAGATTTTTGAATTTGACAAGGTCCCAAATGATTCATATGCATATGGTGTTGTTAAAATAGATGAATGTTTGGATAATAATGATTTGCTTCATATTGTAAATGAGACCTTGACAACAACAGAACTAATAAAGATTTTGAAAAAGACTGAGAATTTGACATCTGACTCTCAACACAATTTTGCTGATATCAAAGATGATTCTGACAATATCAGCGAACTTGAGGAGGAAGAAGTTGTTGATTGTTCTAAGTTATCTGTCATTAATGTCACTTCGATGGCTAAGGGTAAAGAAATTTGTAATGATTCGTTGGAAAAGGTTAACATTGACCAACCCTAAACTTCAAAAGTGCATGGCTATGACTGTGTGATTGTTGTAGATAGTTAAACTGATAGTGAAAATGATGACGAAGATGTTCCAATCAAAACAACTATTCCCATAGTTATTGTTGATCAAGTTTATGAGGAAACAGAAAAATTCAAAAAAGTGATGTAGGAAAAAGGTCCACATTATCTCAAATCGAACTCAGTTGTTTACCCAAATTTCAAATGCACCAAGAATGTGGTGTTTCCCAATCAGGTGTTTGTTATTACAGGCAATGGAGACAAAGTGAATCCTGAGATTAACAAAATTGTTGTTGAAGATAACAAATGAGTTTCGAAACAAGGGTTTTTCTCAAACCAAAGCCCGGTTGAAAATACACTTAACAAGAAATCATCTACTTTTCAAAGGTAAAAACCAAAAAATACATGGGAAGTTAGGAAAGAAAAAGCAAATGTTGTTGAACCATCAAATGAAATAGTTTCTCAAAATCAAAACACAAAATCTCAAATTTTGTATGAAAAAATTCAATAGATTTCAAAATGTAACATGCACGTTCAGTTATCGTGTTTTGTTAGTTTAAAAACGAATATTATTAAATAGTATATGGTTTTGAGCATTGAGTTATAACAAGAAAGTTTTATGTGGATTGAAGTAAACTATGTTTAGAATCATTCAGAAAAGTATTGGAAGTCTTATAGGATTCCAATCAAAAGTCAAATATTGAAATTAATGAAAATATAAACTTGGAAATAAGTAAAATTTATGTTATTGAAAGTTGTAGATAATCTCGTTAGAAACATTAAGGCGAAAACCTCATCGAAATTTGAGTTATAACGAAGAAGTTATGACCAATCGAAGTTTCGCGACAAAACCGACAAAACACTATTTAGCGTAAAAAGTGAGTTTTCAATAAACTACTTTTTAGCTTTAGTGATCTAAATGAAATTCGAAGTATTCGTTAAACCAATAATTTTCATAAAAAGAACGTCAAAATCTGACTTTGTATGAGGAAGTTATGATTTTTCTAAGTTTCAGTATAGCAATAGACAACTAAAAACTCGAAATAAAGATCGAATGACTTTTAGCCGAAACAAACTAAACGAATCGAAGATCTCGTCAATAGTAGTACAACGGTAAAAAGACAGACGAAAACGGACGTCGGATGAAGAAGTTATGAAATTTTAACGGATTTTCCTGTCATGGTCTGTTAAAATAATAATATTAAAAATAAATACAAAATTAGCTGACGGAGTCGAAATGAAAGTTGTAGAGTATAATCTCGCCTACGCGTGCATATAAAGAACGTCAAAAACGGAGCTTGTATGCAAAAGATATTAATTTTTGAAGATTTGGGCTCAAGTTTCGAGAAATCTCGCATGTATGGCTCGGAATAGGCCATATCGCCCTTGCTGCGAAGCTGCCCCGTGTCCGACTTGTGGCGCGTCCGAAGCTCCAGAGCTGGCCACCTCGCCCTCACATCTGGCATGTTTTCAGCCTTTGCATCCGACACCCACCCCCCGCATGCGACGCACGTTTCTTCTCCCTCCTCCCCCTTCGGTCCGAGCCTTCGCACTATATGTAAAGAGGTGCGAACCCTCCCGGTTAATGTTACCAAATTTCACACTTTTTCACCCCTAAACCATTTTTAAGTTATACCAACATCCCTTGAAGCTCCGGGATCTTACCTAACACCCGAAAAGCGTCCCAAAGTGCCCGAAGACCCCGAGAAATTTATCTTTTCAGTTTGAAGCTCAACCCTCGCAAGACCCAGTTTTCAATAAAGCTCCTAGTTTTCATCAAAGAAAGTTAATTATAGAAACGAAATGCTGCCCAAATTACTATTTTAACCTCCGGTTAATTCACAGTGAGTTCAATATATAAAAACAATTGTATGTTATGTGTTATATGTGTTATGTGCTTTTCCATGTTATTTTACCGTGTTATTATTTCATGCTATTATAATAGCAAAGCTATACCTTTGACTATGTGATCAGTGAAAGGACTAGTATCACAGTGGTATTGGTATGTATCCTCTGGCCGTGTAGAGCATGTCTCATAAGAGAATGACTTCTACCCCTATGGCATTGGCGGAAGGTTAGATAGGTCTGAAAGCCTGAAATCTACCAAAATGTTTAATCAGAAATTGTATGTCTTCTGTGCCATTTGGGCCGAAGATTTGTTGATGTATATCAAGTATGGAAATTGTTATGTCTCATTGATTATATATTTTTTAATCAAATCATTGATTGATATGGAAATCTTGTTACATGATTCATGTATGCCTTTTTTGTTCTTTGTTCCTCTTTGCTTCTGTCATATTGGTATATATATGACATAACGTTACATTGTATCTATTTTTGAACTCACTAAGCGTCACCACTTATCCGTCTCAGTGTTTAACTATTGCAGGTAATAAGGATCCAGTATAGACACATACTGTTGGAAGATTTAGAATATTTAATAATATTAGTTTTGTATTTAGTGATCGTGTATGTATAAAATTATAATTTCCTGGGTAGTTATGTAATATACTAAAACTTAGTCGGTTTGTATCCAGTCTTTTGTAATCAAACTATCAATGTAAAATATTGTTTTACAAATATGCATGTTGCATGTTTTGGAGTAATATGATGTAGTCTTATAGAGGGGTTCTCCCAGTCATGGTATAAGAGCAGTAGTTTAAGTGAATTAAATATCACGGATTGGTTATTTAGACTTAAACAGTCAGAAGTTCAATATATGAATGAATTCATTATGAGTATATGCATACAAACCACAAGAAAGAATTAAGTGAAGTATTGGATAATGACAAATCTTAATAATTTAAAGTACTAAGCTACTTCAAAATTTTTAGAGCATTAGTTTAAGTGAACTAGGAATTGTAAGGATTTCTAGGCTTAAACTTGAATTGCTAAGTAATGATGGTACGATGTGTGCCTAGTATACTTTAGGTTGAATACCTCACTTGCTATAGTGTGCACTAGCATACTTTAAGGGAGATGCCTTATATGCTAATATGTGCTAAAAGATAAATAAAATACCCGAAAGCACGAGCATGACTTGGAGATACGTGGTGTCACTCTTTCAAAGCATCCACATGTCGATAGAACTGTTTCTGTTTCTTCTATTCCATCGGCATGAAACTTTTCGAGGTGATAAGGAGACTTACGACAGTTGACATAGATAAACAGTCAAAGGATATCTTAAAATAAAATGTATCAAGTGATACTATAAATAGAGTAATAATACCTATAAAGTGGTGTTGTACATTCAAATTATGTTTGATGAAATAGTAACACCTTTGGAGGAATGTTGTGTGTTCAAAGTACATTCGAAAGAGATGAATATTTTGGTGTAATCCATGAAGTTGTTCCACTACTGACCAGATTGAAGCAGTGATTGCTTACGAAGTTAGAAGAACTGAAGATGGTGATAAATACTTTGATGATATCGAAATTGATGTTGTGAAAGATTTAGAAGAATTCAATGAAGATCAAAGGAAAGGCTAACAAAATTTTCAGACTCAATAGGACAATACCTTGCATAACATTATGATGTGGTATGCAGTTCAAGTGGTATGGTAAGAGCTGATATGTAACCCTATACAAGATGCTCAGACTTAGTATTTAATAATACCGAGTGACAATTGACTTCTATCACATCCTTATAAAGGTTCCATAGTGTGTTAAACCGACTTTAACATACCTAATTAGGATGGTGAAATGAGTCATTTAGTTAGGCTAAATGACTTACTAGTCAGAGTAAGGTAGAGTACATAGCTGAAGAAGATATATACTTATAGTGTTGTATGAGAAGAAATATTGCTATTAGGAATGACATGGAAACAAGTCGAAGCTAATAAAACATACTAAGATGCAGTTAAAATGAAGACTTTGTAACAACATGAATTTCAAAAACAAATTTTCATTTTTCAAGCACAATAAAACTCATACAATATTCTCATAATCTCATGTATATCAGATGTCATCACAATAAAACATATCCCAGAATCTGAAAAACGTAATCTTCTGCCAGTGTGTACAAATCATGCCGACACCTTCCCGCGATCCTCGGTAGTACCTGAAACACATATCACATAACACGGTAAACATAAATGCTTAATGAGTTCCCCAAAATACCACATACAACACATAATCCACTCGAGGCTATAGCTCTACGAGACCTTCCGGTCAATGTGTCTTAGGGGCCTTCCGGTCCCATAATCTGAGTAGCCCTTCCGGTCTTACTCTGTTGACCTTCCGGTCCATACCATCTTGACCTTCGGTCCCTCCACTGTTGCCTTCCAGTCCATACCCTGTTGACCTTCCGGCCCATACCATACTACTCATAACATACATATCATATACATATCACATAGGAACATATAACACATACTCATCACAGCACATAATACCTTCCGGTCACACATAATTACCTCCCTAGGTAAGGTATAGTGAGAAGACTCACCTCGGTTAGCAGGTAACCGACAAACACTTGGAATCTTGGACTAGCCTCCGCCTAACACATAAGACAAGCATATCAATCATTATTCGACTTATCACTCTTTATACCTTAAGTCCATTTTTCCTCTTTTGACCTTCAGGATGGGTAAAAGACCATTTTACCCCTCCTTGGCCCCACCTGCCCCCTTACTAGCCCACTCATGAAGTCAACAGAAGTCATCTGGGGTCAACATTCAATGTTGACGTGACTCACCGAGTGCACACTTGTGACTCGCCGAGCCCCCTCGAACTCTCCATGATCTTCCTAGGGTTCGCTCAGCTCACTGAGTTGACTTCCAACTCGATGAGTCATCACTGGCCAAGGCTATTGGGTCACATCCGCTACAACTCGTCGAGTCATCCAAGGGACTCGGCGGGTTGGCTCCATTGGATTACTCATTCAGCCACCTGAGGTCAGATCTGCAACCTAACTCATATATCTAACCTCCTACTACCCCAAAGTCGCGTAAAGGTCTGATCTTGTTGTCCATACATGGTGTATATTGCGTTATAAACCATAACAACTCCATTAATGGTTCCTAGCTTCAAATCCCAATGGTTGCTCCACCATGGATTCTCACTTTCAGACTCTCTGGACCCTCCAAGGTCCAGATCTATGGTACCAGCTCATAAGAGGGGTTTGATGCATTCAAAACCCCACCAAGAAGGTAATACAAGCCCTAATCCACAAAAGAAAGATATACTCTAATAGGGAAGAAAGGGGGTCCTAATTGATACCTCCCACTGATGCTCTTTGGTTGTAAATCGCGGATCTACAACCTTCTCTAGCCCCTTTGGCTTGAAACCTTCCTCTTCCTTACAAGACATCCACCAAGAAGCTCCACATGGCTCTCTCTCTTGCCCAAAGCACTCAGGACTCGTTTAGGGTTCTCTCCTCTGAATGGTAGCCGCAAAAGGAGACCTTAAGCGCCTTTAAATAGGTCCCAAACCCCAGAAGTTAGGGTTTCTTTGCCCAACACCTACTCGGCGATTCCCTCCCCTGACTCGTCGAGTCCACTCATTAAACCACGGGAGAAACACGACCCGACTCTGCGAGTTGGACCCTCAACTCATCGAGTCTCTCCTTTAATCTCATGTTTAACATACACCATCATATCGCTGAAAATCCGGATGTTACAATTCTCCGCCACTTAAATTAGATTTCTCCCTCGAAATCGCTCCTCAACATACATATTTTGTGCCATCGATAGGATCTCATACCACACAGCTATCACCCTCTCTGTACACCTGAATCCAAACAGGGGTTCTCAATCCCAGAAGAAAACCAACCCTTCTGATTCTCTCCAAACATAATCCAACAATCGGCTACCGATCACTCATAACAAGCGTAGTAACGATCCGAATCACGCCCCAAGAAACGAGAGGGTTCACGTCCCACCAGGGCTCATCCACTGAACTGCTATCGGAATCCATCCGAATAATGAATTCTCAGCACTCTGCCCTCAAACACAAGAGAATAATCATGTTCGCTCAGAAATGTCCACATACATCTAAATCATAAGCCTCAGCTCCATTCCTCATACCCCTTTTTAACACCGAGTACCAGGTCTGAGCTCGACCCAACAGTTGGGCCTCCAAGGTCATCCATTACATTATCCCAACCGTCTCAATGGTTTCCTTCTCACTTTCACTACATCGACCCATTGTGACACACAAGTCACGAAGTTCGCCTTACCCCAAGCGAAAGCTACACTCCCAACTGAAGATCAACTCAACCCCGACCTTTGTCGTCTACTGCTTATAGTTCCATGCATCTCGCGGTACCTCCCGTACCCAAGTACTGACCTACACTGGTATAAGAAATCAGATGATAAACAATTCCCCCATCATGGAATCCACCTCGAAATCCAGAATCTCATCTCGCTTACCCAGAACCACTCATCCCAATGAAGCACTCAACTCATGACCCATGATCCGCGACCCGCGCATATACCACTTCTCCAATTCCCTCGGGTTGCTACAACCACAACTCCAATCAAAGTATAACACTTCCCAACAAACATGGAGACCCTAGTCTCGCCCCTGGTTCGACCACCAGGCCCCCAAAACTCAACTATTAGTGCTACCCAAGCCTAAAACTCATCTGTGTCTTACTCTGACCAGAGAGTACTCATCACAACACCCTATCGCTGGCTATTGCATACTACGGCTCCCCGCAGCATCACAACAACCTCTCACTAACTAGTGAGTACTACCGCTCCCCGCAACATCATAACAACCTCTCACTGACTGGTGAGTACTACGGCTCCCCGCAGCATCACAACAACCTCTCACTGAATAGTGAGTACTACGGCTCCCCGCATCATCACCACAATCTCCCACTGACTAACTGGTGAATACTACGGCACCCCGTAGTATCACCACACCCCTTTGCTATCTTATGGATGCTGCAGATCCCTGCAGCCTTGCAACACTTTCTCTTACCACCCACGGTCTCAATCTTAAGTTGACGCCACACACTACATCCGTTAACCTACGCTCCATGGCCCAACATAGCTAGGTGCTCACATACCCAATCCAAAAGTAAGCGTCACTACTCCTGACAGCAACTGACATGACAAACTCCTTTTCTCATTGCAATCCTCTTTCTTAAATAATCTCATTTAATCACCAATTATCCGAAGTGCTCCCACCGGAACCATAGATACTTGCTACAACACTTGCCAGTTCTCAGCTCAGAACTCAGAATAATCTAGAAATAAGGACATCATACACGGATACCTTGGTACACCAACACAGAATCTCCCGATGTTTTTACCAATCCACTGATCTCATACTCGAGACCCCATGCTTGGATACTGCATTGTTCTTTCAGAATCTCTTAGCCGATCTTTCTCTCGCACCACTTAAAACCTCTGAGTATTCCATCTCTCGATTTTGAAACATCGAGGCATTGTTAATGGCTCAGAACATGTTGTCAACAACCGGAAACTCCCCCTTTACTGGTCACTACTCATATGAAACTACTCATATTGACCCAGAGATTGGTTGACGAATCATCTGCTGCCCTCCCAAGGGTATAGATTACAATCTATACCTTCACTTGCAAATCTCAGCTATTGCATCCGCAATCCAGCGACCCAATCGCACTCGAACTCGACATATGTTAACCCTGAAAAGCACAGGCCACAAGGAATTTTCCAATTCACTCATCCTTTCTCAGACACATACCACATGCGTTATCTCACTTTTCATCTAGCCTCGATCACCAATAACCCTGGACTCAGGAAACTGCACCATAGGTCTCTATGTCCATACCTTTAACCATTCTCGAACAAATCTATGATCTCCTACATAAAATACCTGGTTCTCCCCCACTTAGGGTTCGAACCATCACCAATTGGCGCACTAACAGTCTATCCCACAGACTGTTTCCACTAGTAACATCGCACCTACTCTTGGAAGGTGCTACACAATGCTCAATGATCTCTCCGTCAGAGATCAAGAAACTCCCAATACCTCGAATCTCAGATGAAATCCTGAGAATTTCCTATCATGACTGCCTCTAGTCATTCCGAATCTCACACCATTCCATCACCGAACCTCCCAACTGTCCAGTATTAACCCTGACTCTTAGTATGGAAATAATGAACTATCATTCTCCTCATCCTTGACTCCTCAGCCAACGCTCCATCACATCACTTATGATAAGAGCAGAACCCACATTACCACTCTCGATACACATCAAAGATAATAAGAGCCACCGCCCTGATTTTCTCCTCTTGATCGACCGATGCTGTAGCTAACACATGCCCTACTATACTCAAGTAGGGTGTATCCTGGTCCTCAACCATCTCAATCCCCACTAACTACCTGCTCAAGCTATATCTTTACCTCGTGGCAGACCTATTGCCATATACTCTGATTGAAGATCACTATCAGTGCAATCCCACAGGGCACCCCCAAACTCAGAAACCAAAATCTCAACACCTCTTATGTCTCCCACAGGGAGCGGAATTTACACCACTCAGGTCACAGAAAGTGACATCTCCACTATCAGCCGGTCGCCTAGCCCAGACCGTATTCTTCCATAACGCACCATCCCTACTCATCCCTGAGTCTTGCGACTCCAACTGGCATCTCACCAACAATCCCTTGGAGCTAACTTGATTTCCGTCTCAAGGTATACTTCACTAAAACTCGTTGATCATGGCCTTCTAGCCCCATACTCTTTCACATCTGTTCTTGGTCTAGACAATCACCACGGAATAACCGGTAAAACCAGAAGCACTAATCGCCACGTGCCACGGTACTCAAAACGTGTGGCCACCTCTCTATCTGCTATGAATCACGATACCCATACCGTGTTATCTCCTCTTAATCTCATGGTACTCGAACCATGTTCTCTCCTCTCAATCTACCTCAAATCATGGTAATCGAACCATGATATCACCTCTCGATCTGTAATAAATCATGGTACTAGAACCATGACGCCACCTCTCGATCCGCTACTTATCATGATACTTGAACCATGACACCACCTCTCAATCTGCTACTTATCACGGTACTCGAACCATGACACCACCTCTCGATCTGCTACTTATCATGGTACTCGAACCATGACACCACCTCTCGATCTACTACTTATCATGGTACTCGAACCATGACACCACCTCTCGATCTGCTACTTATCACGGTACTCGAACCACGATACCACCTCTTAATTTGCTACTTATCACGGTACTTGAACCATCACACCACCTCTCGATATGCTACTTATCACGATACTCGAACCATGACACCACCTCTCGATCAGCTACTTAGATCCTCCGAAATACTCCCTGCATCGGGTATGGGTCCTCTGCTTTCAGTAATACGGGTCCATACTACCTGCCACATCTACCCATACTCTCTACACGGACCATCCAAGATTCCCTAAGTAGCTGCTCAACCTTCTCAATCGCTAATCCCAACACGCGTGCTCTCTTCCCAGCGAAATGCTCTACTATGTCATCATACTCGTCTAATTACGGTCACTTCCTATGTTCTTACACTTCTCTGCCATCATTTGCTGAGAAACCCCTTATGATGTCAGTCATCTACCTCCTGAATGTTGTCACATTTACTTAGTAGCTGACTCCCATCATCGGGAATTCCACAAAGCACGAAGCAAGCAGCATTCGGGCTTCGAACAAACACTTAAAACCCACTCTAGGTGATAAATCCACTTGCTCTAGTCATACTCAAAAGATATCACTAAACTCTGCAACTCTACCCCTCGCGGGTATCTAACTACTCTCTCGATAGACTCCACAAATTCTCATCTAGGTATCTCTCCAAGATTACTCCTCTACTGAAATCCCTCTCTAAAGGATTCCTGCTGGATACTCTTACTCGACACATACTCGAAAGTGCATTACAGATAGCAACAACTCCTAGGCTAACGCATCACAAATCAGCCCACTCTAGTCCTAAATATGAATACCTAGCCTACTCTAGCATGCATAATATCTCATAATATCTCATACACATAACGTAAGAATATTTTGGGAAATCACCGTTCGGGCGCTGGCTGATTGTACACACTGCTCTTTTCCGCTTTCTCTTGAAATCTTTTACTCGTTTTGGAAAAATCATTTCTTTTGAAAACTTTTCTCAAATCATCAGTTTGAGTCCAAATATGCCCGAAGGTGTATCCGAATCCCTCGAACCAAGGCTTTGATACCAACTTGTAACAACATGAATTTCAAAAACAACTTTTCATTTTTCAAGCACAATAAAACTCATACAATATTCTCATAATCTCATGTATATCAGATGTCATCACAATAAAACATATCCCAGAATCTAAAAAATGTAATCTTCTACCAGTGTGTACAAATCATGCGACACCTTCCTGCGACCCTCGGTAGTACCTGAAACACATATCACATAACACGGTAAGAATAAATGCTTAGTGAGTTCCCCAAAATACCACATACAACACATAATCCACTCAAGGCTATAGCTCTACAAGACCTTCCAGTCAATGTGTCTCAGGGGCCTTCCGATCCTATAATCTGAGTAGACCTTCCAGTCCTACTCCGTTGACCTTCTGGTCCATACCATCTTGACCTTCCGGTCCCTCCACTGCTGACCTTCCGGTCCATACCATGTTGACCTTCCGACCCATACCATACTACTCATAACATACATATCATATACATATCACATAGAAACATATAACACATACTCGTCATAGCACATCAGACCTTCAGGTCAGACATAATTACCTCCCTAGGTAAGGTATAGTGAGAAGGCTTACCTCGATTAGCAGGTAACCGACAAACACTCGAAATCTTTGACTAGCCTCCACCTAACACATAAGACAAGCATCTCAATCATTATCCGTCTTATTACTTTTTATACCTTAAGTCCATTTTTCCTATTTTGACCTTCAGGATGGGTAAAGACCATTTTACCCCTCCTTGGCCCCACCTTCCCCCCTTACTGGCCCATTCATGAAGTCAACAGAATTCATCCTGGGTCAACATTCCATGTTGACCTGACTTGCCGAGTGCACACCTGTGACTCGCCGAGTCCCCTCGAATTCTCCATGATCTTCCTAGGGTTCGCTCAGCTCACTGAGCTGACTTTCAACTCGATGAGTCATCACTGGCCAAGGCTACTGGGTCACTCCGGCTACAACTCCTCGAGTCATCCTAGGGACTTGGCGAGTTGGCTCCATTGGATTATTCATTCAGCCACCTAGGGTCAGATCTGCAACCCTAACTCATAGATCTAACCTCCTATTACCCCAAAGTCGCGTAAAGGTCCGATCTTGATGTCCATGCATGGTTTGTTTTTCATTATAAACCATAAAAACTCCATTAATGGTTCCTAGCTTCAAAGCCCAATTGTTGCTCCACCATGGATTCTCACTTTTGGACTCTCTGGACCCTCCAAGTTCTAGATCTCACTTTTGGACTCTCTGGCCCCTTTGGCTTGAAACCTTCCTCTTCCTTGCAAGACACCCACCAAGAAGCTCCACATGGCTCTCTCTCTTGCCCAAAGCACCTAGGACTCGTTTAGGGTTCTCTCCTCTGAAGGGTAGTTGCAAAAGGAGACCTTAAGCGCCTTTAAATAGGTCCCAAACCCTAGAAGTTAGGGTTTCTCTGCCCAACACCTACTCGGCGAGTCCCTCCCCTGTCTCGTTGTGTCCACTCATTAAACCACGGGAGAAACACGACTCGACTCGGCGAGTTGGTCCCTCAACTCATCGAGTCTCTCCTTTAATCTCAAATTTAACATACACAATCATATCCCTGAAAATACGGATGTTACAGACTTCCTAGGATAGATTCCTATGAAATAGACTTAAAAGATACACCCTTGAGAAGAAATTTTTTCTCATATACAGGAATGACGATGTCATGAAAGGATAAAGAAATGAATAAATGTGCATGGTGACTTGCATGCGTTAGAAGATGATGTAGATAATTGGAGACCGTTTGTCTCCACACCACTAGAGTAAATTTTGGTATAGTGTGTCTTGTAAAGTAGACACTACCCGAGAAGGAATTTATATGAAGAATTTGGAAGTGAAGTTCCTATCGACCTAAGAAAAATATTAGGATATGCTAGATCGAGCTTATGCATAAAAAGAATTCTTGAAGGTGAATTTAAGAAATCTAAGATATGTTTGATAGAAACATGAAATCCCTTGTTGAGGCTAGGTGAAATTGTTGTATGTACTTGTTTGAACACACTCAGGTGTGAAAAGTTGCTTTGTGAAAACTTTTGAATGGTTACTTGGAAAAACTGCGAGACAATACTTGGGACAAGTATGAGTAGGTGTGAATAGTAGTAGAAACCTATACTACTGGAAGCATAGGACTCACACTTGGATCAGGGAAAGTCACAAGGTTACCAAGAAGCTAGCAATTGATTCCATTTTTGTTCGGGTATGTCATTACCTTCATTTCGGTGATGACTAAGAAGATGATTTTCGTTCATACCTTAGTGGTGATAAAGAATCGAGTCCAAGTAATATAAATTTGCAAACTGAGTTGATCGGTTTAGAGAACCATGTCTTGTGTAGCGACAAAATTTCAGTCAGAAGATTGAAGAAGAAGATAGTCGAGGTAGTCGATAAAAGTATAAAGACCTTCATTAAGGGATTAAGCAACTATTAGCTAGAAATTCTACTAGTTATGAAGATATTATATCACATTAGAACATGAAGGAAGGTTTCTTCTATGATAGTGTTTGACTAATAGAATTAAGAGTATGATTTGTTGTGTGTCTTATGCGTTATGAAATCAAAGGTCATTAGTATATGACCATTAGAGTTGTTGTAACAAAAGTAAAGACCTTGTCATGGGTTGAGTCTATAAATCAAATTTAAGAAGGAGCAAGAGTCTGCAATGTGAATTAAGTTTTTAACTCGGATATTAGGACCGAAAGCCCAATAGAGAATGAAGAGCGAGTGGAGGTTTAAACATCGTCATGAATTAAGAAGTTTGAAGAGTTTAACAAACGTTTAATTAAAGGCCGTATGTTTCAGATTACCATAGAGGAGGCACACGAGGACCTGAATGTTGTGACTGGTTCATTTCGCATCAACTCTAGACCTGTACATATTTTATTTGATTATGATACCTTAAATTATTTTGTGTCGCATGAATTTGCGCATTCTTTTCAAATTACTTGTTATACATTCGCCTAATCATTTCATGTAGATACCGCGGGAAGTGTATCATTACTTACTGATAAAGTCTGTAGAGATTGTGTCATAGAAATTGAAAGTTATAGTTTTCTTGCTAACCTGATTCCTATCTCCTTGCCCAACTTTGACATTATTCTCGGCATGGATTGGTCATCAAAGAATCGCGCAGAACTCTTGTGCTATGAAAAGATAATACGTGTTCCCATTAAAGGGGAGAATTATATTTATGTCTACGGTGAAAAAAGACTTAAAATCGTAAAAATAATCTTTTTCCTCAAAGACCGTAAATTCATATCGAAGGGTTGTTCTATTTATCTGGCCTATACAGTTGATATTTCAAAAGAGGGGAAGAAAATTGTAAATGATGTTCCTGTTGTTAATGAATATTCTGATGTTTTCCTCGATGATTTGCCTAGAATACCCCGGATAGGTGAGTAGAATTCAAAACTGACGTTATGTCTAGTGATACTCCAATTGTCAAAGACTGCTATACAGAATAATAGCATTTGAATAATTGTCGACCGGCTGACAAAGAGTGCACATTTTCTTGTAATATATGAAACATATCCAATTGAGAAATACACACTAACTAGTAAGCGAATACGCTAAATTACATATTACTGAGATTAGATAGTTTTACAAGGTTAGGTTTAACCATATTGTGCAACTCTTGTCTGAGCCCAGCCGTTATAATGTGAGACCTTTCATTAAAAAATTATCTAGTGTCAATAATATGTAATTGTGTTCGTAAGTTAGTTAAAAGATGTTAGAACGAGTTCCTTCTGCAACTGATGGTAGAGAGTGTGTGGTGGTAGCCCTAGGAAAACCTAGGAGGCGATTCAGTGCCGAGGCCATTGCTTTGCTAGAGGTTGTTTGGATTGATTGGGAAGTAAATTGGGGGAATTCGAGCTGATCCTTGAGGAAAATACGGATATATGTGGAAGATAGTGTGGGCCCGTACTACCAGAAGCAGAGGATCCGTACTCGAGTCATGGAAAGCCACGATAATACCTGTAAGCTTGTAGAATGTGAGATTCTTCGAGTATATATATATATATATATATATATATATATATATATATATATATATATGTGTGTGTGTGTGTGTGTGGTGTGTGTGTGTATATATATATATATATATATATATATATATATATATATATGCGTGTGTGTGTATGTATATATTGATGGTTTGAATAGTTTTTTTTCAGTATGGTGGTCACTCGAGGAGGTTCTGATAGTGGTTATAGTGTTGGTGATGGTTGGGGTTCTGGCTTTGGGGTCAGGTCTATGGACAATCATATGAGAGAGTTCAATTGATCAGAGATTACCCACAATATTCTTGAGTAGAATCTTGTGATCTTCGGTACGATCAAGGAGTATATCAAGGAGATTCTGGATGAGCCCTAGGGCGTTTTTTGTTCCGATATGGTGGGAATGATGGGAGCTCGCATTTTGACATTCAATAAGTTTCAGACATGTGGGACTCGATAGTTCTTTGGGAAGAAGGACCCGATTGTGAGCGGGCATTGGTTGGCAGATGTCATGAACGTCTTCCATACTAGTTGTTTCCTTGAGGGGGCAAAGGCCAGACTTGCATCCTGTCTTCAGAAAGACTGATCTTGAGACTGGTGAGTGGAGGTTGGATACGCCTTGGGAGGCGAGGCGGTTTAGTCGATGACTTAGGAGGATTTTGTGACGAGGTTTCACAATACGTTTGCGCCAGTGATTGAGGTCCAACAGTAGGCGAGGGAGTTTCAGGACCTTCGCCAAAATATTGAGACGGTGGAAAACATCACTGCTATGTTCTGAGAGAGGGCATTACTTGTTCCACAGTATGTGGCGGATGAGGAGATGAACAAGGCAAGATATCATGAGATGTTTAGGAGTGATATCATACAGTTTGTGAGAAGATCAAGTTGCAAGACACTGATGATATGGTTGTGTGAGCCAGAAAGAGAGGAGATTGACGTGGAGATGGAGAAGAGGACGAAGCCGGATCAAGTTCAGAGTTCTGAGGGTTCGAGCAAGAGGGCCAAGGTTTTTGACTCGATGTCCAGGGGCCAGCAGGATCGTGGCTTTCTTGGCAAGTGCGGCAAGGCGTACGACGGGGCGTATAGGGTGGTGGTTCTGGCTACTTAAAGTGCAGTAGGACGGGTCATTTAAGTGAGGTTACACTGCCACCACTACCACCCAAGTATTTGATCTGATTTTCTTCCATTGCAATCAGAGGAGCCATAAAAAGGCCAACTGACTGATTTTAGCAGCAAGAGGACTAGTTGTAACACCCGCTCCGGCAACACTGCTGATTACTGATTGTCATCAGGGCAAGGCAGAGGCACCTGTTGTGAGGAGTAGAGCATTTCAGCTGACAATCGAGGAGGCTCGTGGACACTATATGTGGTGATGGGTATGTATCTTATCCTTATGTTTTTATTTATGTTGATTTTCCTGCTTATATCTGATTTTTGTTTTAGTGTCGTTCCTTGTGAACGGTATCTCTACTTTGGTCTTGTTTGATTTAAGGGTTACCCGATCCTTTGTATCCCTTATGCTCAACAAGAGATTTGTCTATGCTCAGGGGAGCTAGATTATCCATTAGAGGTTGAGATTGTTGATGATCGTCCTAGGAGAGTATAGAGGGTTCATTGGGGATGTATATTGGAGTTGTGTAGTGAGTGGTAACCGATTTATTTGGTTCCCATTCCTCTGCGTGAGAGCAAGGTCATTGTGGGGATGGATTGGTTGAGCCCCAATGTGGCGATGATTGATTGCGAGCATCAGTTGGTGCGTATTCGGCTGGTAAAATAAACACAATCATAGACTGATCTAGCATAGGCCTTCATACGCGATTCATGAGATCCATAAATGCGACTGGAGGATTCGTGATCCCGAAGGGCATCACCATGAACTTGTAATGACCATAACAAGTCCGAAAGGTCGTCTTCTGCGTATCCTCCTCTCTAAAAGTGGTTTAGAGAGGAGGATATGCAGAAGACGACCTTTCGGACTCGTTATGGTCATTACAAGTTCATGGTGATGCCCTTCGGGATCACGAATCCTCCAGCCGCATTTATGGATCTCATGAGTCGTGTATGAAGGCCTATGCTAGATCGGTCTATGATTTTGTTTATTGATTACATCTTGGTCTATTCCAAGACCCAGGTGTAGCATGAGGAGCATCTGAGGGTGGTATTGGAGACTCTGAGGAGGGGGAGATTGTATGCAAAGTTGTCCAAGTGTTAGTTTTGGTTGCATGAGGTGCAATTTCTGGGGCACCTTGTTAACCCGAACGATATTCTGGTCAATATGGCCAAGGTTAAGGCGGTGATGAGGTGGGAATTTTTGAGGTCTCTATCTGAAATTCGAAGTTTCCTTGGATTGGCGGTTTACTATCAGAGATTCATTTAAGATTTCTCCAAGATAGTGGTTCCTTTGACCCGGTTGACGAAAAGAACGTCATGTTTCGTTGGAGGCTTAAGCAACATGCAACTTTTGAGAATTTGAGGCAGAGATTGTGTGAGGCGCCAATTCTAACCCTACCAGAGAGTGTTAAGGATTTTGTGATGTACTGTGATGCATCAGTCATAGGTTTGGTTGTGGTACTGATGTTGTGGGGTCATGTGATCGATTACGCTTCGAGGCAACTGAAGCCTCATTAGGCAAATTATCCTACACATGATTTGGAGATGGCGGCGGTGGTTTTCAACCTCAAGATTTAGCGACATTACCTTTATCGAGTCCATTGTACTATTTACACGGAGGACAAGAGTATGTGGTATCTGACGGATCAGCCGAATCTGAGCATGAGACAGTGTGGATAGTTGGATGTAGTAAAGGATTTGTTGGATAAAGTGTCTAAGTCCATAACTTATTTGGTATATACTTGACCCGACCAGGCATGGTCCATTTGGGTTGCATTTCATCCAAACTATTTATGGATAATTTTATGAGAGTTATACACATATGTTTATTAATATATTATAAGTTATAATATATTAATATGAAGTCATGTTATTTAATTAGTCTTAGTCTTAAATTAATTATGAATTAATTTAGAGATTAAAAAGAAGACTAATTAGATTGTGGGCTATTGGTTTTATATGGTGTGGGCTAACACTCATTTGTTAATGGGCTAGGCTTGAATGGAAGTCCATGGATGATCGATGGAGCTTTTAACCCATGGATCCTTGGAAAAGGAAAGGTCATGGGTTATTAGGGTTTCACCCTAATCATGTACACTATATAAGCATGCTTATGTTGCATGAAATAGCCACTAGTGGCACTAGTTGTGTGAGACTTTGTGTGTGGCCGATTTTTATGTGTGTATACACTCTCTCAAAGTTTTCCAAGAGTTTGTGGTGATTTGTGATTCCATTTGAGGCATTCACACTATTGGTGCTTGACCCTCAAACTCCTTAGGAATCAAACTCATCATCAAAAGGTATGTAATCTCATCCAATTCTTTTATGTTTAAAAGTACCCCATGCCATGTTAGATAGGTTATGAACCTTGGAAAAATTATTATTTTGCATGTATTTAGACAAACATAGATTCAAGGTTTATTAGGGTTGCATGCACACTTAGGAAGTGTTAGATTGCTCAAAACCCAACAGTGGTATCAGAGCCTAGGCTTGCTTGTTTGAATACTTGATGCAAATTGCTGAAAATCGAAGATTTTATGCTGTTTGCAGAGCTGACTCGCCGAGTCCATGAAGGGACTCGACGATTCCAAGGCAAAACTCATCCAACTCGGCGAGTTGGTTCATGCACTCTACGAGTTGGACCCCCAGACAGCATATCTTCGAGTTTTGGTGCTGGAATTGGTCTAGAATCATTACCTTAAACTATTTTGGACTCATAAAACCTGTTTTTGATGTGGTAATGATGATGGTGGACCAATTTCAAAGTTATAATCAAAATTTCAATTTTATATGTGTTCATATGATTCTTGAAATTGTTGATGTGGATGTTCATGTTCATATGAGTTTTATTAGATCATAGGAATTATTTGCAAATTGTTTGTTAGTTAATTCTTGATCTTAATGTGTTTTAATGGAATTCTTAATTTGTCCTCAAGTTATGGAATTCCAAGAGTTTTTCTTTTAAATGTTTTTTAAGAAGTTGTAGGTTACATTTTCTTGAAGAGTTTTTCCCATAAATGCTTTTATGGACTTCATAACTTGTCCTCAAGTTATGGATTTCCAAGAGACTCTTCATTAAAAGTTTTAAAACACTTAATTAAAACTCATAAGTTATGAATATCCAAAAGTTTATGAATTGTTCAAAACATGCCCTCAAGTTTTGGAATTTGTAAAGTCTCACACAAACTTTAATTCCATACCCTAGAAGTTTTAAAAGTTAAAATTCTACCCTTATAATATTATATGATTAATGGTTAATTATTATATATATATGTATAAGAACAAGTCGTTTTACCGTTAGTAGGCCTCATTCACGAAGCCGGTCTATAAGGTGGGTATAAGGTTGTTGCCTATAAAATGGCGACTTAATGGGTGTCTACTCTTACCCACCGCTTGCTTGATCGGTGGAGGGTCGTTAGCCGAACGGGTAGGACAATGACTTTAAATTCTCATTAAAAGTATAATGAATATTATAAAGTAACTAAATATTTTTTATTTAATTCCCAATCTTAGTTACTTTAGGAAAAATGTGAATTTGGTGCTAGCCCATGGAATTCACACTTTATACCTTACCAAGTCGTTGGTGGAGCGTGTGTGGTTAACCGACACACTAACTTGGACTAGTAAGGATCACGAAGGGTGACTTAATGTTTGTCATAGATCAATGGAGCGTGTGTGGTTAACCGGCACATTGATTGGGTGATAATATTAAGGGTACCAAGTGAATTGGTATGGTTATTCACACCTTGTTTGTGATCCTCGGCATCCCAGTCACAAAATTTGAGAGGGCACACTCGAGATTGAAACATGCCATTGAAAAGTTTAATGAATCTCAAAAGATCTAGGAATTTCAAATCCAATTAAAACCTAATAAATTATTTCGTTTTTCATGGTGGAAATTGGTGAATCGTCATTCGCCTACCTTCAAATATTTTATAGCTTGGATTACGGCATCCCTCTTCCAAATTATAAAATATTGTGTTGGGTCCTAGCCTTAATATTTCATATTGGGTGTTATATTAAGGACTTTGAATCAACTAACTTGATTTTCTCCCATTATAGATGTCTTGTTCAGACAACTATGATCTTCCCAAATCTTTTGAAGATGGTGTCCCTCAACATCATGCTTCACTTCCTCCACCTCCTCCAATTATTCTCCCTCACCCACAAGTTCTTGAAAAGTTTAAAGTCACTCAATCCCTATTGGCAAGCATAGTCTATGTGTGCTAACATCTTGGAGATAAAGTCACATATTGACAAGCCGGGAGAGTTAGGTGTCAAAGTCTTGTGAAAGTTGGATGTTCAATCACCTTCTTAGTAACATAGTGAGTCTCTTTGGGACTAATATGAGACAGACTATGACATGACGCTTAATGATGTTATCTATTTGCTTGGTGTTGTGGAATCAGCAATGATTTGGAACACCAGTATAGCAAATTTGATTAAAAGAACAACTTCCCAAGTCTTAAATGGACATTGACAATGGTAGCATTGGATATCTAGAAAAGCATTTCTCTTCCCAATGGAAAGGGATCGGCCATAGTCAACTCGGTTGACCAAATGGTAAAGAGAAAGGCTAAGTCTGAGATGGTCTCATGTGCCATTACCAAAGGGTCCATGTGTTTTGTTGCCAAAGGAAGGGGCATTGGTGTGAAGCTGCCCTATTCGCCTGAAAGGTCATAAGGTTGATCAAGTCAAGAGGTTTGACTCTACTTCGGGTAAACTCCACTGTCTAACTCTATTAAGTTCCTATTTGGAGATTCTTATTACATAATGTGAATGGGTCACATGCTGATGTTTTAAGAATAAGTATATGTTGATTCTAATTGCGAAGGTGGGTTTCGATCGCATGGTTCAGTAATCAGAACTTTGAGCTGTTGCTTAAGAGTTATAATATATTGCCTATGAATAGATAACAACAAGGTTTTCATGTGGATTGTAAGGATAAGTTTTTCCGCAAAGTTTTAAAATAAAAGAAAAAAAGGGTTTTAATTTAATTTATTTTAAAAAAATATCCTTACAATGGCATCTGTGGAAAATTGTTGCTTATATGATTCTAGTAATAGCAACATTGGAAAGTGGATTTGATTCCTTCATTTGTGGTAGTATCTGAATTTACCGAATGAAGAAAGTTTTTCTTCACCCAAGTTTCAATTGGACAGAAACTTGGAATCATACAAGTTGTATTGTATGATGAATGAGAATTTTCATCTTTGAAAATTAAGACTAATTCTTTGATCACATGTATATGTGAGTCAATTGAAGGACTAAGGAATTAGGTACACTGGGTGTGCGCTGGTCAAGGTCCACCATCAAGATTGATTTGTCATGATTTACTAAAGATTAGTAAATATGATTATACTTATGAGGTTAAAGTATAATTCTGTAACATTGGAAGGGTTACAATGTATGACAAAACAAATGAGAAGAATCAAATTAGGCAGACAGATAAAAGTTTCTCAAATCTGAAAGGATGGGAGAGTACTTTAGTATCGTATTTCATGATCATCTTAATGATTACGAAACCATATCATAAATTCATACTCTAAGGACGTCTTAGTTCATTGTTATAGCTAAGAAGAGAGGTCATGAATTTTTGGATTGGTTAAGATCGAGAAGATGAGTCATACTTCGTTCCAAAACAATTCTTAGAGTCATACTCCAAGATTGTAACTTTGAGTGACATAAAGGAATATTTATTAACACTAGTCAAATGTAAGAGTAAAATGTTTTCTACCCTTGTATATTTGAGATTGGTAAGTTGTGATGTCTTGGATGAGACAAAGACCAACTAAGACCAATTGTGTGAAGTGTTAGTCTTGATAAGAATCCGCACTGTCCCTTGAATATTTGTTTTGTCAAGGAATGGTTATTGACTAGGGAAACTTATATGTCATGGGGACAGTGGGAGCCTTAAATATCCCGAAAGAGTTTCAAGATTTAATCAAGAGTAAAACCTGTAATTTTTCACTAGCACACGACTTAAGGTTTGCAACCTATCGTGTTGACATAATTCTTATTTCTGTACCTACTTCAAATAAGTTGAATTTGCATGTGAGTTATCAGAGTTCAACTTGGAAGCATTGGTCGGCCTTGTGCTATCAAGGTGACAAGAAACTAAGATTGAACAAGTTTAATCCATGTAAGGCTGAATTTGTCACTAACCTTAACTTGTGGTTATGGTTTTGACAAATTCACATGGATAGGAACTCATACACTATAAAATCTAAGTGTCATAAGGTTTCTCTCCGATTCATGAAAATGATGGTGAGGAAACGCTTTCACTAAGTAGATTTTACGTAGATATCAATTGTGTTATTTGCATTTTCAAAAGTCGTTAGTGGAGCGCGTGTGGTTAACCGGCACACTAACATGGACTTATGAGAAATGACAAATGCCTAAGCAATTGAGACTATGATGACGGCATCCCTTTTCATAGTTCTGAAAATTGTTTAGACACACATGTGAGCTATCTAAGAAAGGGTGTATGAATCTAAATTTCAGAAGTCCAACAGATTTCTGGAAATATGTCAGACCTAGTGGGAGCATAAGTGTTATGTTGATAATCATCATGTTAGTGGGAGCATGATTATTACGAGTTAGCAATGTTAATTATAGAAAACAAAGTTTCAATTCGTGAAGTTGCAAGGGTTGAAAATTTGTTTTGCTATAATTAAGGGACAGGAAATGATACTTCATTTCAATTTTAAAGCTTAGATTGAGATTTTAATCATCTTTAGTCAAGAATATATATGCGAATTTTATGTTGGAATGGTTCAAACTTGAAGAAATTCTATATATATTGCGTTTTCAAAATTCGATTATGATTACGGCATCCCTCTTCATAGTTAAATTTTGAAAACATGGCAAATATTGTAGCAAAAGACTGGTCTAGTATCATGTCTTTATGTGAGACATCATGAATCGTGTCCCATATGCTTCGGATATAGGATTGATTTCATGTGCTATAATATTCATCCTTTCTAAATTTTCCAAATGCTTAAGGCATTGAGAAGGGAAAAGTCTAGAAATGGATATGACTAAAGTGATTAAGCAATTGTCGAGGACAATCTGAGGTTCGCCAAAGATTGGTTGCTCAGGGAAAGTTGGAAGTATGATGTAAGTTGTCGAAAAGGACCATATTGACATATTCTGAAAAGAAGTAACTCTTATTCGGAAGTGATAGTCAAAATGGGACTATGGAAATGTCTCCATAAGTGGAAGTTATTCAATCTATGTAAGATTAGAAAACCTTAATGCTAGAAGGATGTTCAAAGCAATGTACTTTGAATATGAGACTTCCGTTCCATAGAAGTTGACCTTCTTTGGAAAACTCTGTAATGAATGGTGACCAGGTTTTGGTGACTTTGTGCATAATCATTACAAGAGGAACATTGCATAAAAGTTTAAAATCTAACAGATTTTTTGGTAAATGATAGGAATCGGGGATTCTCACATTTACAATAAGGATTTGGGATTGTGAAATGAGTATCAATGGAATCATGTTCAATTGATCTACATCACAATGATCATAGACAAACATAGTGTGCATACTTGGAGTTTGGCATAACTATTGTTTAGAAAACAAAGTGTACATGCTACGAGCATGGGACGACTGTTGTTTTTTATTCAAGTCTTAAGTTGATTGTTTGAAACATTATACAATGAATAATGTGTAATCAATATGGTGATAAATAAAAGGTGATTTTATTTATATTCAAAAGGGTTCTGAGACCATATGGGATTCGATTATTATTGTGTTTCGCTTTGCATGTTTTGACTTCCAAAATAGCGAGGTTATTCTTTCCGAATGACTAAGTTACTTAAACACTCCACAGTCGTTCATATGTTGGAAGTAGATATGAATCAAGACTGTCATGAATCGAGTTTGTAGATGGCTAAATGGCTTTAGTCATAGCAATGGTTGCTACAACATTCATGAGTGCTCATAAGTTATGAGTATTGGAATAAACCCACACTCACTTGTATCACTTCATGGAATTTATCTCGAGTGATCGTGAGACGGTAATATCTTATAAATCTTCAAACCTAGAGATATGAGTTGTTACCTATGAGTTGGTTGTGCATTGATTGCATGTAAACGCATCAGTAACTTGATGTTATAAAACGTGCCTTTGTGTACAATTCAACAAGTAGTAGAACAAGCATATGAGTTGAAGTTTATCTGTTCCTTCTAGAAATAGAAGCGATATCTGGGCCCCTCGATGATTTTGTTGTGACCTATGTACCGGCCGGTCAGAACTAAATTGATGTGTTCGATTAAGTTCTTTGTCAAACAAATCGAAAAATCGGGAAACAAACTGCTGGACAATAAGTACGACGTTGTTCCATGTATTTGTACGGCTGATATCATGAGAACAGAGGATTATATGATCACTTATCTAAAATGGCGCTTCATAGTTCAAAAGAGTTTTTGAGAGCTACGATTGCTGGTTGGTTCCTGAAGTAACATACGCAAATATAGTTATTAGACTTATCCAAGTGGGATTCTGTTGGATAAAGTGTCTAAGTCCATAACTTATTTGGTATATACTTGACCCGACCCGGCATGGTCCATTTGGGTTGCATTTCATCCAAACTATTTATGGATAATTTTATGAGAGTTATACACATATGTTTATTAATATATTATAAGTTATAAGATATTAATATGAAGTCATGTTATTTAATTAGTCTTAGTCTTAAATTAATTATGAATTAATTTAGAGATTAAAAAGAAGACTAATTAGATTGTGGGCTATTGGTTTTATATGGTGTGGGCTAACACTCATTTGTTAATGGGCTAGGCTTGAATGGAAGTCCATGGATGATCCATGGAGCTTTTAACCCATGGATCCTTGGAAAAGGAAAGGTCATGGGTTATTAGGGTTTCACCCTAATCATGTACACTATATAAGCATGCTTATGTTGCATGAAATAGCCACTAGTGGCACTAGTTGTGTGAGACTTTGTGTGTGGCCGATTTTTATGTGTGTATACACTCTCTCAAAGTTTTCCAAGAGTTTGTGATGATTTGTGATTCCATTTGAGGCATTCACACTATTGGTGCTTGACCCTCAAACTCCTTAGGAATCAAACTCATCATCAAAAGGTATGTAATCTCATCTAATTCTTTTATGTTTAAAAGTACCCCATGCCATGTTAGATAGGTTATGAACCTTGGAAAAATTATTATTTTGCATGTTTTTAGACAAACATAGATCCAAGGTTTATTAGGGTTGCATGCTCAAAACCCAACAGGATTATGATTGTAAGATCCCTTATCACCTAGGGAAGACCAATGTGGCGGCCGATGCACTCAGCCACAAGACAGTTACTGCCCTGATCAGGGATGTGTGTTTGAGGATGGCAATGATTACCCCACTTGTAGATCAGATTCGAGAGGCTCAGGTTGAGATTATGAAGGAAGAGCCCTAGAAGAGTGAGTGCATAGTGGGTCAGGTGGCTTACTTTGATTATGATAGTCAGGGATTATTGACCCTTCATCGTAGGGTGTGGGTTCCCTATTGGGGTGGTGCGCATCAGGTTTTGATGGATGAGGCGCACAAGTCGAGATTCTCTATTCATCCCGGAGCGACAATGATGTATAGAAATCTTCGACTTGACTATTGGTGGCCATGAATGCAGCGAGATCTGGCTTTATATGTGGAGATGTGCTTGACTTGCTGGAAAGTCAAGGCCGAGCCTCTATGATGTCACGGTAAAATGGAACCATTGGGAGTTCCCGTTTGGAAATAGGAAGAGATTACAATGGATTTTATCGCCAAATTTCCTCAGACGACACATAGGGTGGATTCGTTATGGGTCATCATGGATCGATTGACCAAGAGCGCACAGTTTATCCCGACCCAGGAGAGTATTTCAACTGTTAAGCTGGCTGACATCTACAATCGGGAAGTGGTGGCATGGCATGGGGTGCTAGTTTATGTGGCCTCTGATAGGGACGTTGGAATTATTTCTAGGTTCTTGAAGAGATTCCATGAGGAGTTTGGTACTCTTTTATAGTTCAACACAACTTTCCACCCACAAACTAATGGTTAGAGTGAGCAGACTATCCAGACATTGGAGGACATGCTGTGGGCATGTGAACTAGATTTTGGCGGTAGGTGGGATACATATTTTGCTTTGCCAATGTTTTTATATAACAATAGTTATTACGTTAGTATTGATCGACTTCCTTTTTAGATGCTCTATGGGAGGAAGATTAGGACCCCGATATGTTGGGGTGAGGTCGGACAACAAACTATGGGGAGTACAGAGGTCGTACTCAAGACGAAAAAACTAATTCAACAGGTTCACGACAGACTTCAGAATCTACAGAGCCAACAGAAGAGTTACACAGATAGGTACTAACCAGACTTAGAGTTCCAGGTTAGTTACATGGTAATCCTAAAGGTGTTATCTTGGAAAGGTCTCATCCAATTCAGGAAGTAGGGTAAGCTAGGACGTAGGTATACTGGTCCTTTCAGGGTGATAGCCTAGATGGGCAAGGTTGCATACCGATTGGATCTTCCAGAGGAGCTCAGTCAGATCCATAGTACTTTTCATGTATCTCAGTTGTGGAAATGTTTGGTTGATGATTTAGTAGTGGTTTCATTGGAGGACATTCATATGGATGATCGCCATAATAATATAGATAGACCAGTGGTGATCTTTGACAGGAGGACAAAGAATCTGAAAATAAGGTTATAGATATCGTGAAGGTGTAGTGGCAGCACCGTAAGGGTTCAGAGTGGACGTGGGAGCCTAAGGACGAGATGAGGGAGCACTACCCAAATTTATTTGCGGTGGCAGACATCAAAGACGAAGTCTAATCCAAGTGTGGAACAGTTGTAACACCCGGATCTAGGTATTTCTCATTTTGATCCTTGGTATTAATTTAGTTTGGAAGTTTGGTCCTAAGGGGTCCAAAGTGTAAATCTAAGGGTGGGGTGCGTACTTTAGGCATATGCGTGGTATGCAGGGCGTATGTGGTCAGGGGACAAACCCTAATTTTTAGGGCTTGGATCCTATTTAAGCATCATTATTGAGCTTGAGGCTGCCCCTCATCTGTCTCCTTACCGTAGAAGATATCCCATGAAACCCTATCCCTCTTTTGAGTGCTCTTGAGCATTATAGTGATCATGTGGTGTTTTAGGTGGTTCTTCGTGGTTAATAAAGTTCCTTGCAGGAGTGGTGCATTCAGGCCCTTGGATTCAAATTCTACACCTTCTTGTGCATCTTTAGAAGGTATCAAGTTTTCACCTTGGATTTCTTTGTTCTAGATCTCATTATGTCCATGTTTATGCACTTTATTGTCCCAAAACTTTGGTCTTATGGAGTATGGACTACTCCAAACCATTTGAGCTGTCCTTTTTAGAATTTAGGAGTGCATGGAGTCATAAAAATGAGATCTTGAGTGTTAAAGTTAACCCATGTTTGAGTTGTTGACCTTTTTATGAAGTTTTGGACCTAGGGTTTAGTGTTGGGTCCCATTAAGACATGCGAGTGAGTAAATTTGCCAAGTTTATGGATCAAGACCTTATTTAGATGTAGATTTGAGGTTTAGACATTAAGATCTTAAGAGATGAAGACCTTACAATAAGGTTTGGGACTCTGACCAGTACGTCGGGTGTACTTCTGAGTACGCAGTGCGTACTAGGTCTATGGCCCCGTTTGCGGTCAACTTGAGTATGCACGGGATACAAGCTAGGTACGTGGGGCGTACTACCTGATGTGGACCTAGGATGCTTTTGGGCCCTTTTGAAGGTTTGGGCTTAGATTTCAGTGGGATTAGCCTTGAGGGGTAAAATAGTATTTTTCCATAAGAGTCAGGATTTTAGACTTGGGCTCTCAGTTATGGTTTATGACCTAATTATTAATTAGGGTATTATTTGATAATATTTAGTGCGGAGATTTCCTGGATCAACAGTCTGAGCATTTATCTGATTATTCAACAGATAGAGGTGTGTCTCCTCCTAGTATTTGGCGGGTCGAAGGCACTAATTCTAGCCCATGGATTATTGTTATTTGTACTCTAGTTGTCTTCGCGGCTCTTGCAAGTGTTGTATGTATAAGACAGGCTCAAGGGATGTGGCTCTTCAACATGAACTTACGAACTTTACTGTTGCCGTCATGCCTTCTCTTGAAGCTTACTGTCAATGAATCCCTGAGCTTGCAGATCAACTAACAGTTATGGATTGTCCAATCAACAACACTCAGCAGGTTATATACTTGGTATGTGGTTTAACTCGAGAATACGATGTTGTTAGTTCACTCCTCAATCAAACTCTTCCCTAATGGGAAAATGCATGCAATCAGCTTCAATCTGAGGCCAGATGCATCGCTGGTCGGGAAGCCATCTCACTGAGTCTGGTCATTGTAGTCGCTCTCACAAACACTCCATTGCATCCACTGAACGGTGACAACCGGCGTGCAATAGGGACTCGCCGTGACAACAGCCGTAATAGGTCTCATGCTCTTGTTCCTTCACAGTCTCGCCACAAAGTTCCTGGCCAAATACATTTTCCTTATTAGGCTCCCCCACCTTATTGGGTACCTCCCCGCCTTTACCCAACACAAGGGTGGGCTCAACCTTGGCAACACATGTCTTCTACATTTCGGCCCACAACCTCTGCTCCAACCCAACCAACTTCTAGTAGTTCAAAGGTACAGGCCGAAGCCCCACTTGGTTGAGGTTGATCCTCTTCAACCTACTTTGTTAGCCGAAGCAGTCCAAGATCTCTCTGTGGACACAAGAAACATGGATGATTAATGGTATTTTGACACGAGTACATCCTCTCACTTCACAAACGATCAAGATAAACTCTCTACTTTTTCCCCGTATTTGATGGATTTTATGTATTCTAACATTCCTATGGTGCACTTACAACCCTAATGCTTTGGATCTAAGTTTTCTCTAATTATACATGAAACATTGTTTTTACGCAAAGCCTAAAGTAGCATGAAAGGCAACATTTAAATCATAAAAATAGTTAGAAGATTACTTTGTGTAGTAACTTGCTTGTCTTTGACCTTTAGGAGCCTAGCACCTCAAGTGTGATGCCTCAAATGTCTTATAACAAACCAAGAACAAGAGAATGGACTTGAGAGAGAGGTTGGGAGATCAAAATTGGCTATCCACCACTATAATGTGCATGAGTGCTAATTTTAGGGGTTAGGGACTTCTTTTATAACTTACGATTACAACCATGCAAACCCTAACGACTCTTCATATTTCTTAGTCCAACTCTAATCAACATGAGTCATGAGCCTAACTAGAAGTATTATTGATTTACTTAATAAGTCCATGTATCTTTAATTAGTTTCTTTTGTTCACTAATTTAATACCAAATTAATTCTTTATCAATACTAATTAAATAATGTAATTCCTCAATTAATATATTATACATATAATATATTAATAAACCACAATAACGTCTGTAACGCCCCGTTCCTAAAAGTACCTAATTGTGAGTCCCCGGGATTTAAGAGAAATGATATTTTGGTCATCTTGTGGGAAAAATGGAAAATGAGGGGCAAGTATGAAATTGGGAACTCACCGAGTACGCCCAGCGTAAGCTGGGATTACGCCCAGCGTAAGGCGTGCTTGGACGCGGGTGCAAGGCTGAGTACGCCCAGCGTACTCTCAGAGTTCTAAAACCCTAAATTTAGGGTCAGCCACTATATAAGGAACATGTTGGTGCATACCCTAGCCTCCTTGAGCTCCTCCTTAATCTCAGAACCCTAGAAACCCGTATTCCCTCCATTGATGGGTGTGTTTGGCCTTGGAAGCTCATTTTGGCAAAAGAAAAGCTAGAAGAAGAAAGGAGAAGTTGTCAAAGAAGGAAAGGAACGATTGGAGCTTGTAGATCTGAAGAGATATCATCCTTTGGAGCTTATTTGAGGTATAAAGCTTCTTGCTTGCAATTTATTTTGCATGGATTTAAGTATTGTGAAGTTTTAGCATCTTTCTTGTCCCAAAGTTCTCATCTTGACTCATGTTTTGTGTTGGCCGAGATTATCTGTCCTTTCAGACCTTTGGAGAGGTCTTGAGTGAGAAAAATGAGGTCCCAAGGGCTGTTGTTGTTCCATGTGTGAGATATATAGGTCTTAATGGATTAAGACCTTAGATTAAGAGCTTCTGGACGTCCCAAGTGATAAAGTTTGAGACTTTATGAATCTTAGGCGTATTTAGCCTAGGGATCTGAAGTTTGGGCTTAAGAGCTTAAGCCATTAAGAGGTTATAAGGACTTTATGAGTAGCGAAGTTACACCCTGCGTAACATGGTTGTACGCCCTGCGTAGCGGGTCAGAGCCCCGATCTCCAGCTGCGTTTTTGTGTGTACGCCCCGCGTACCAAGGAGGGTACGCCTAGCGTACTCCCTCTGTTGGACCTTAATATTGGGCCTTAGGGTTTGGGCCGTTTGTGGGTAGTTGGTTTATGGGTCAAGTCTGGAAATTTTGGATAGAGTGTTTTGGGCCCAATTATTGTTATGGACCTTGGATCTAGGCCCATTTGGTGAGGTGGGCCCAATTTGGTAAATTAGGCCAATATTGGACTTTGTATAAGATTTGGACTTTGGCTTTGGCCCGATAAGTGGATGTATGCCTGGCTTAATGTTTATTTTGTTGATGGCTAGTTCGGGATTTGCGGTGAGTTGGTGATTCGAGGACCTGCTCTTCTGTTCAGAGTTTCGGCAGTGCGAGGTGAGTTATCCTCACTATATCGACAGGGTCTAAGGCACCAAGGCCGGCCCTTTATCGGATTGAGATCCGGGTATTTGTTGTTATGTTATTGTTTTGATATGTTTGCATCCTGGTAGCTAGGATGGTATATGTTAGAGACCTGGTTAGGGTCGGTTCCCTGATATGTAGGGTGATGCTATGCTAGTGACCGGTTAGGTCGGTATCCTGGTTAGGATGATGATATGCTATGTGATCTGTTTGATCGGCTTGTTGACTGTGAATTCTTATATGATTGTATGGTTATGCACACATGGTTCTTTGGACTGGAGTTGGGTTGAGGCGGGTCCTGCTTTGTGCTGTAGGCCAAGATACCCAGGGCAGACCGGTTGTCCCGAAGGCCCAGTGAGCGGTCCGGATAGGCTGTAGGCCCTAAGAGGGCGGACCAGACATGCCGAGGCTCGGAGAGTGGACCAGGCCGACTGAAGGCCCGGTGTGGGCGGACCAGTCATACTGTAGAGTCAGAGAGTGGACCAGGTGGATTGAAGGCCCAGTGCGGGCGGACCAATCACACTGCAGACTCGATGTATATGGCTAGACTCGGAGGGTGGACCAGGTGGACTGTTGGCCAGTGCGGCGGACCAATCACACAGTAGACCCGAAGTGCATGGCTGTTCTGTGATCGGATATGATATGGCATGTTATGCGTGTATGGTATATGTGGTTGGTATTTTGGGGATATCTCACTAAGCTTTCGGGCTTACAGTTGTGGTTTAATGTTTTTCAGGTTCTTCAGGAGACCGTGGCAAGGTGAAGGCGTGATCATACCGCTCCTCATGTTTATGTTGTGATGTGATTCTGTGAATACTCTAAATAAATTGTATTGAAAACCTTTTTGTAATAATTTAATGAGATCGGGTTGTTTTTGAAAAATTTAAATTTGGTTAGAATTTTTCGGTCGTTACAACCTCTTCCTCAAGTATACATCCTGTCAAATTATTCCAGAGTATTACAACCCAAATGGACCATGCTATTATCAGGTCAAGTACATACCAATTATAGTATGGGCTTAGACACCTAATCCAACAGTCTTCCACTTGGATAAGTATAATAACAATAATTGCCAATGTTCTTCAAAACCCGAGTAGCAATCGTAGCTCTCTAAAAGATAATGTCGAATCCTAACGTGCCATTTAGATAAGGGATCATATAATCCTCTGTTCTTCAAGATATCATGCGGACAAATACATTGCACATAGTTATACTTTTGTTTCCCAATTTCTGATTTGTTTGACATAGAACTTAATTGAACACATCAATTTAGTTCTGATCAGGCCCGTGACGTAAGTCAAAACAAAATCATCGAGGGGCCCAAGATATCGCTTTTATTCCTCTTAGGATAAAAGGAACATAGAAACTTCGACTTATATGCATGTACTAACTATTAGTTAAATCATACACAACAAGATGTTTTATAATATCGAGTTACTACTGCGTTTTTGCACTATCAATATACCCTGTCACTTCTCAAGTCATCACTCCCACCGAGGGTAAGGACCCAGTCCTTGGTCCTCTGCAGGTACTTAAGAATATTCTTTACCGCAGTCCAGTGAGGTTTACCAGGGTTCCCTTGATATCTGCTGATCATGCTCAGAGCAAAGGCCACATCAGGGCGAGTACATGTCATAGCATACATGATTGAGCTAACTACGGAAGCATATGGTACTTGACTCATCTCTGCTATCTCAACCTCTGTACTCGGACTCTGAGTCTTTCTCAGTTTGGTATTGCTCTAGATTGGTAAGTCTCCTCTCTTGGATTCTCCATGCTAAAATGCTTCAACACCTTGTCCAAGTAGGAACTTTGACTAAGTACGATTACTCTTTTACTTTGTTTCTCAATATCCTTATCCCTAGAATGTAAGCAGCTTCTCCGAGGTCCTTCATAGCGAAACACTTCCCAAGCCAGGACTTAACCTCCTACAAGGTTGGAATGTCGTTTCCTATGAGTAGTATGCCATCCACATACAACACGAGAAAGATAACTACACTCCCACTAGCTTTGACATATACGCAGGACTCATCCTTGCTTCTCGAAAATCCAAACTCTTTGACTTTGTGATCGAAACAAAGATTCCATCTACGAGATGCTTGTTTCAATCCATAAATGGATTTCTCAAGCTTACACACCCTATTAGTGTACTTGGCATTGACAAAACCCTCTGGTAATGTCCGATCTCCCCACAACCATAACAGGCTTGACCCACGCCCACTCCAGAGACCTAGTTGGTGAGTTGGACTTGTGTCTTGCAGCCTCGAGCTGTATGACCCTTCTAGCCACAGTTGTTGCAGAGCATTTCACGGAATGGGCTGAGATTATGATGATAATTACATTTTTCGCACCGAGGAAGGGTACCGTCATATCTACTTGTAGGTGCTTGCGTTGCAGGAGTAGCGGCGAGAATAGTAGCAGCGTGAACTGCCACCGTTTGTTATTTCTTTGAGGGCTCCTGCGAATTCTGGTCCATTCGTTGTTTCCAAAACTTTCTCTTCCCCTCACTTGCCTTTGTTGGTTCGGGAGCGGCTGCCACCTTATCAAGATCAACTTCGTGATCTATCAATGTCTGCGCCAGGCACTTGGCGCTGTCAAAAGTGATATGTCTAGCAGCTAAGACATTTCCTTGGGTTGGGCGCGTCAATCCCCATATGTATCTCTTCATTTTCTTGCTTTCCAGGGTGACCATTCTAGGACAGAGGAGAGCCGGATCACATAATCTAGTTATGTAAGAGGCAATGTCGGAACCCTTCATCTTCATGTTCCATAGCTCGTGCTCCACTGGTAGGGTTAGGGATTTAGCTCGACCATTCCACTAGGTCAATGCTCTGTCGGTGAAAGTGCAAGCGGCGAATTTCACTTTGTTGGCTTCAGAACAAGAACAAATTTCAAAGATGGATTCGATCTTCTCGAACCATCGAGTCAGAGAAATAACACCTCCATTGCCGTCGAAGGATGTAGGTTTTGCATTCATGAAGTCTTTATTGTAGAACTCCTTCAGGTGTCCTTGGCTTCCATCAAGATTAAGGGGTTGGGAACCACTCCCCGACCTCTAGAGCTGCTAGGATTTATCTGATACATAGTGGCAGCCACAACGGCTGTAACAACTGCTTGAAACACGACAAGATCGAACTGAGGAGGTGGCGGCGTCGGATCCGTCGGGGTATTGTTGTTCTTTTTTCTGGGTCTTTTATTCGTAGGCATCTTGTTCTAAAAATAATCAGGAAGAAGAGGATGATAAGTCCCCTGGATTTGAATCAAGAGATATGAAGCAAGATATATCTCAGCCTGATAGATAGAGTGTTCTACTAAGCGATAACAAGGAAAAGTTACTAATGCAAGTAAACTATCGCTAAAAGGAATGAGTAGCTAGCAACACATGGAAATGAATATGCAATGTATTTGACTGTAGTTAAAATACTCTTATAGTATTTTTAGTTGTATGTTTCGTTATATTGACATCTTGTGGTATGAATACTTGGTAAGTTTTAGGTCTGCTGCAACCCTACAGTCATTCCCAAGCACATGATGGTCATGTATCGAATAAATATAGTTGATCAGGCTATATTGACCCTAGACATGATTACATAATTGCTCATGTTTAACCGCAATGTCCAACATCCAAATACTTTTGTTTTGTTCTACTCGTGATTTAATTTCTGGTACGTATGCATACTTGTATAGTAAAATACTTATATTTTAAAGTATACTTTTAGTTCAGAGTGCTTCGGCCCCTTGGTGTTTATATTTGTATACCATGTAAGGTTCGATATACTTATTTCACTATAAACAATAGCTCTAATACCAATCTGTCACACCCCCAAACCGTAAAAACAAACGACAGAAACGTACAGAGGTGGATGACGTCATGCGTAGTATCACAACAATTGCATCATAGTAATCAAAGTAAACACAACCATTACATTACATATGAATATTTACATCTGTTTGAAAAACATAGTTTGTATACATTAGTATTTTGACAAAAGTTAAAGACGAGACTCCAAAATGCTCCGTCTTCTCCAAAAGCTAGCAAGAGTGCCTGTCTATTGTTGTCCTGAGAATACAAGCGGTTTTGAAAATGCATCAGCATAAAGCTGGTGAGTTCATAAGTATGTTTTTGTAATGAAAACTAGTCACTGAATTTGTATAAATGCTTGATTTTCAGTATATGTAAAGTATGATTCATATCTTTTGAAAACTCTGGCCACCACCAGTATGTAAATTATGTTTCGATTGAAAACCCTAGCTACCAAAAGTATGTAAAGTATGTTCCGATTGATAACCCTGGTTACCGCCAATATGTAAAGTATGAGGTTTGGTTTGGGAAAATCCCTTATTTTCCCTGGTATGCATGTGTTTGTTGCTTTAATGGTTCAGAAACTATAAGGCTTAAGTACTTCACTTATGTTATTAAAGCAATTATTCACCCGTAGACCTGCCGGTCGGACTGTATCTAGCAGCAAGGTGCGGGATAGTCAGTCCCTTATAGATCTATACACAAAAGCCATGCTTTCCCTCTAGGAAACTCTGGTTCATAAGGGTAGTCCTCCACTTAATTAATGTTGTAAGCGCCCAAGGACTTGTCTCCCAATTAGGTTAACGACTTTACAAGTAATTATATATGAGCGTAGTGTTCTTTTGTATGTAAATCTGTTGTATGTTTTGTAGAGTAATAATAATTATACTTAAATAATTATTAACTGTTGTACTCTTGTAATGTGTGTCATAAACTAAATTTGTCATAGTTTATGTATTCAACCGTGTAGTAGTTCGCATCTGTAAAACTGGTAATGAAATCCCCAAACTATACCCATTATAGTTTAATTGTAATGTTATGTTCGTGAAATATTCAGAAAACTATGCTATTAAATTTAGAAAATGTCCCTTATGCTCCACATAATACAAAAGGGATTAAGTATCTAAACGCTTTTTTGAAAACCGATGATTTGTATAAATTGCATAAGTTTTGATCCATTGAAAACCTTTATGTTTTGCTTGTATTCCCCCTGATAACGTTTAATAACCATGAAAGCATAGGGGTATGAACTCAGAGTTTGACGTGGGATTCGAAGGTGAGTCGATAGGAATGTTGAGTGTCAAATGAAGCCTTGGACACAAACGGATCCTATTTAACATATAGTAGCACATATATGAATTAGATAAGGGTATAACACTAGTTGTTATGGAAGGAAACCACCTTAGGGACTAGGAAACACTTGGAACTAAGTGTTAGAATCACATGTGATCGAAGGAGAGGAGTTTGCGGCCGTAAAAAGGGGTATATGGTCATGCGTTTGCGGCCCAATGGGGTTTTCGGCCCAAGAGTTTGCGGTCCAAGTGTTTTTGTTCCATGGGTTTACAACCCAATGGGTATACGGCCCATGAGTTGTGTACGGCCGTATACATGGGTTTCTGGCTATAAACCCTTCGTGATCATGTCCTTTGGGTCGATTTGTAGGAGAAAATCAAGGATTTCTAGTAGATATCAAGCATAGGAAGTAGTTACTTATTATTAGGAAGCTTGGAATGAGGTTTTTAGCCACCAAGAACTAGTGTGTGTTCTTGGTGTTCTTAGTGAGAAAGAAGATCTAAACAAGGATGAGATTAATGAGATAGGAACATGGATTCATCACTAGATAAGAGATTGAAACGCAATCAAGATGGGGAATCACTTACTTTCTTGAGGATCCTTGAGCAAAATCGATGGATGTAGAGAGAGAGAGTAGAGAGAGAAAGCCTTTGAAGTGAGTAAAGTGTGAAATGAAGACTAAGCATCCCTTATATAGGGGTGAGTTTTCGGCCAATGGGGGTGGGTGGGGGTGTACGGTCGTAAACTCGAGTTTGCGGCCGTACACTCCTCTCGAAGGGGTGTTTGGCCTGGATGCTATGGTATGACTTTGAAAAATTCATTCTTGGACCCAAACCTTGATTGTACTGAGTTTAGAATATTTAATTAGACTCAAAATAATGCTAATGAGAGCAGAAATAATTCTGAATCGATTGATTTTAAACGGTTTGTAGAAAAAGAAAATTCGGTTGTCACAAGTAGACATACCCATATCTACTATAATCATCAATAAAAGTCAAATAAAAGCGGTTAGCATCCCTTTTTGTAGTTCTGAAGGATCCACACACATTGGTGTGTATGAGGTCCAACAAACCCTCACCCCTTGCACAAGAACTAGTGAAGGGTGAGTTGGTCATCTTTCCAAGAAAACAAGATTCACAAGTGCCATCTGACTTTAAGTCAAATGAATCCAAAACTCCATCCTTTTGGAGTTGGGCTCTGTGCTTCTTGTTGACATGTCCAAGACGACAATGCCATAAACATGCTTTTTCCAAACCATTGGACGAATCGATATGCAACACATTATTTCCTAAGTTATCTACAACCATCACATTTTCATATATACCATTACAAGGTAATGCTTCAAAATAAAGCACATCATTAAAATAATCATTAAAACAACCAATTTCATTATTAAAAGAAAAGGTAAAACCTTGTTCATACAAACTGTGAAAGGAAATAATGTTCCTCGCCATATCAGACGAGTAGCCACAGTTATTCAAATCTAATTTTAAACCATTACGAAGCAATAAAGAATAAACTCCAATCTTGGTGACAGGCGACTTTTTCCTATTCCCCATGAACAAGTTCATCTTCTCGTGCTCCACATCCCTATTTTATTTTAAACCCTGAAAATCAGAAAAAAATGTGAAAACCACATCCTATATCAAGGACCCAAGAATTAGCATGTCATGAGTTATTTGACAGAATAGTGTAAATACCTGCAAAGGTGGGCTTGATCTTCCCATCCTTTATGTCCTGCAAGTATTTGGGGCAGCTTCATTTTCACTGCCCTTTTTCATGACAATGGATACACTCTGCTTCCTTTGGGTTTGAGTAGGGTGTAGCAGGACCAAATTTGGACCCACTAGAAGAAGATCCAACATGGGACTTTCCCTTGTGGCTCTTTGAGGAAGCTTTCCTCTTCTTTCCTTTCCCATGTCCAATTGCCAAGACAGGGGCAATAGCAGTAGGAGTAGAAACAACATATTTTCCTTTAAGACTACTTTCAGCAGTCCTTAAAAGGCCTTGAAGCTTGCTTAGAGTGACCTCTTCCTTGTTCATATGATAGGTAATACGGAACTAATCATAACAAGGTGGTAAAGAGTGTAGAATAACATCTATGGCCAAATCTTCATCGAATTTGACATTCAACTTCCGTAGGTGGTCCACAAGCCTTTTCATCTTTTGCAAGTGAGTCGTGATGGACTGTCCATCCTTCATCTTGGTTGTAATCATGGAGGCTGTGATTTCATACCTTTCCTACCTTGCACTGTGATGGTACCTTTCTGACAAGTCTTGGTGCATTTCATAAAGCCAGAAGTCCTCATAGGACTTCTAAATCTCAGCATTCATGGTAGCAATCGTAATACATGACACTTTGGTTGCGTCCCTTTCATGGGCCTTGTATTTAACAATCTATTCGGGAGTAGCGGTAGATTCATCAACCTCCTTAAGCTCTTTATCTAGGACATATTCTTTGTCCTCGTAGCAAATGGCCATTCAAATGTTTCGAATCCAATCATTGAAGTTCGATCCATCAAATATGACCCTCCCATATAGGTTCATAAGGGAGAAAGAGCCTGAAGGATTAGGGTTTGAAGCAGTGTTGGAAGACATCTAAAAAGAAAGACAAGTTTAGATTAGCTAATGATCCTTAATATATCACCCAAATGAAATTTAAGGCTAGGACCCAACACAATATTCTACAATTTGGAGAGGGATGCTATAATCCAATTGTAAAATATTTGAAGGTAAGTAAATGACGATTTACCAATTTCCACCATGAAAAATGAAATTGATTATTAAGTTTTAATTGGATTCAAATTACTAGATTCTTTTGGAATCATTGAACTCTTCAATGGCATGTTTAAATCTCAATTATACCCTTCAAGTTTGTGACTGGGATGCCGAGGATCACAAACAAGGTGTGAAGAACCATGAAAATTAGCTTGGTACACTTAATGTTACAAATCACCCATTCAATGTGCTGGTTAACCACACACGCTCCATTGATCCATGATTAACATCAAGCTACCCTTTTCCACACATTTTCAGTCACAAATTAGGGTGCCAGTTAACCACACACGCTCCACCAACGACTTAACAAGGTGCAAAGTGCAATTTCATGGAATAACACCATTTTCACATTTTTCCTAAAGTAACGAAGATTAGGAATTTATAAAATTTTAGTTATTTTAATAATTATCATTATACTTATTAATGAGAATTAGTGTCCTATCCTACCTGTTTGGCTAACGACCTTCCACCAGGCAAGGAAATGGTGGGTGAGAGTGGACACCCATTAAACCACCGTTTTATAGTCAGTAACCTTATACCCCTCTTATAGATCGGCTTCGTGAATGAGGTCTACTAACGGTAAGACTGACTTGTCTTATACATATATATAAGTAATAAACTTTAATATTATAATAGTATAATGGTTGAATTTTAAACTTTTAAAATTCTAGGGTTTAGAATTAAAGTTTCATAAATGAGACTCTTCAAGTTCCAAAACTTGAGGCAAGTTTTGTAACTTGTCAAGACTTTTAATTTCCATAACTTATGGATTTTAAAGTTCCATGAATGAGACCTTTCAAATTCCAAACTTGAGGACAAGTTATGAAACCTTTCAAGACTCTTGAATTCTATAACTTACATGAGTTAATAGTTTCATAAATAATGACTTTTCATATTCCATAACTTGAGGACAATTTATGGAACTTTTCAAGAACCACATAAAGATCAAATTTAGTAATCCAATTATCATATAAATAATCATTTACCAATTTGACCTAATTTGATTCATACCACATGATAACTTCAGATTTTACAAATAACTATTTTTTTTTCACAAAATCAAGTAATTATCTTAAAATTTGACAAACTTCATGTTTTGTATGAGAATAAACATCACCATATTAGTAAAATCAAATTTTATCAACCAAAATAGTTTGTGGTAATGATCCTAATCCAAAACAGGACAAAAACTCGAAAAATCTGCCACCAAATGAGCCAACTCATCGATCCAGGCTTTGGACTCGTCGAGTTCATGGCAAAACTCATCCAACTCGTCAAGTCCATATATGGAATCATCGAGTCCTTCAGATAGTCGCCAGAAAAGTCATTTTTCCAACTTTGAAAATCACACTTTTGCATCAATATAATAGAAAGCACCCACGGCTCTGATACCTCTGATGGGTTTTATGTACTCTAACATTCCTATGGTGCACATACAAGCCTAATGCTTTGGATCTAAGTTTTCTCTAATTATACATGAAACATTGTTTTTCCAAAGCATAAAGCCAAAACTAGCATGCAAAGCAACATTTGAATCATAAAAACAGTTAGAATATTACCTTATGTAATAGCTTGCTTGTCTTTGACCTTTAGGAGCCTAGCACCTCAAGTGTTGTGACATCCCTATTTTCACAGTCAGAAAATACCGATTTTGTTTATGCTTTGTTTGAAAATCAGAGTAACATTTTAAATAAAAGTGTTGCAGAATTTTTTCCCATAATAAAATATGATAAAGATTTATCAAAGCATTTCTGTAGAAATGTATTTCATTAAAAACCTCAAGAAGTCATGTTCGATACAGATCAAAAGCATAGACAGTACAATATAAGCCTTACTACATTTATTCATATCTACAGGCCTATATCCGTAATCTCTCATCCCAAACATCATATCTATGCTCGTGCGCCACTACCTGTAGCACAAGAAACTGAGTGGGTCAGGCTTGGGAGCCTGGTGAGCACATAGGGTTTTCAACCCACAATAAATAAGTTTATTAATTTCATCAACCAACAATAACCAGATTACACGTTCCCGTTATCCTCACATTAAGTCCCTAAAACACCTATCATAAGGGACCTAGACTAAGGATCAACATCGGGATGGACACTAATACTAAGGGGATTCCTCGGCAATAAATGTCCTTAAGGCAACCATGAGGGGGATGGAGTACACCGGTGAACACATCGTTCACAAACACCTATAGGTTGCGAGCCTGCTAGCATTCCACTGGATTGTCTAGAAGAGTCCGTGGTCGTCATCCATACTCCACTAGATGACAGAGCCTTGGTTTGATGGATTCCGATGTACCTTCGGGTAAATTGTAACGCCTGTGTTTCCGGGCTTGCCATTTTTTTAGCAATGTAATAGTCTAGGTTAACCTTTGTAACCCATTTTGAAGTAATAAGATTGTATTATTTGAGTATTTTGTGTTTTGTGCTTAATTGCTTAATTATGTGGTTTGATTAATTAAGAATAAAAATAAGCGTCAAAATTTAAGTGTAAAATAAACTTAATATCTTTGGTTAATGTTGTAGTAATTGAAACGAGGTTTCCGAATATATATAGAACGCCCAAATCTGACTTCGTATGCGGAAGTTATGATTTATCGAAGTTCCGGCTTAGCGGTATACAGCCTGTTTTACTCGATTTGAGATCGAGCGGTTGTTAGCCGAAGCAATCTAAATGAGAATCGAAGATCTCATTGTTGGTATTGAAACGATAAAAAGTTAGGCGAGAACGGACGTCAAACGAAGAAGTTATGAATTTATAACGAAAGTTTCTGTCCCGGCCTATTAAAAAAATAATTAATAAAAATAAATTCAAAATTAGCCGACGGAGTCTAAACGAAAGTCGTAGAGCATGGTCTCACCTTTCCGTGGATATAAAGAACATCGAAAACGGAGTTCGTATGAAGAAGTTATGAATTTCTGAAGTTTATTAATCATTTTGTATTTATTTTTAAATCAAAATTCGGAAGCATTATCCGAAGGAGTCACCGATCTGATCCGAGGTACGCCCCGCGTACTCGAGTACGCCCCGCGTACTCCGAGGGATGTCGACACTCGCACTCGAGCACTTCAGATACGTAAGCAATGACGTTTTGGGCAGTACGCCCCGCGTACTCCGAGGCTCCAGCCTCCTATAAATAGGAACCGAAGGCAGCCGACCCAATTGCCAATTTCTTCTCTTCTCTCTCCCGTTTTGCATCGTTTTGCGTGCCAGAAATACCCCGAAGCCCCGGTATCATACTCTAGCCCCGAGGCAAGTCCCGAGATCCCGAAGATCCCGAAAAGTGCGGTTCCCGAGTCGAAGCTCTGCCCGCGAGATGTTCGATTTTCGAGGAGATCTTCCAGATCTGCTGTGGATTACTACTTCTATAAGCCGTAGTGCTGTCCGATCATCTTCTGATCAAGTGAGTGTGTAGTTATTTTCTTTCCAAATACAATAATACGAAGTATTATATATAAAATACGTGCTATGTGTATATATTTGGTTGTGTTATGTGTGAATGAGTATTCACTCTCTTCTATCTTACAGATCTGCTTATTTCTTTATGAAATATGTGTTATGTGTGTGTGTGCCTCATCTGTTTTGTGATATATGTGTTGATTAAAGCATGCTATACAGGTTTTCTTTAAACTATGTATACAAATGTATATTTTTATCTACTAATATGTTGGGTAGAACATGGGTAGACAGTTGGTGTGTAATAAACAGATGAGAGGCCTCGTTGTTGTTTGATTGAGTCATCTAGCGGAGTTTAGATGACGACCACTGGCTATTCTAGACAGTCTTGTGGAAACATTAGCAGGTTCGCCACCTGTAGGTGTTAATGAACTTGGGTGTTCATTCGCTGTACTCCATCCCCCTCATGGTTGCCTTATTTGACTTATATTGCTGAGGTACCCCCGAAGCATGTGTTGTCGCCCCGATGAAATATTCTTAGACTAGGTCCCTTATGTTAGTTGTTTTAGGGACATTAAAGTGAGAATAACGGGAATGGGTAATTGGGTTATTGTTGGTTGGTGAAAATTAAATATGATATTTATTGTGGGTTGAAAACCCTATATGCTCACCAGGCTCCCAAGCCTGACCCACTCAGTTTTAAATTGTATTACAGGTAGTGGCGGAAGGGCATGAGATGGATGAACCATCAAGTTGTTTTGTTTACAAGTCTGCATATGTTTATATTTGTTATATGACTTGTAATGTATTGGTTAATGCTTATTGGTCTGTATCGGAACATGACACCCCGAGTTTTGATTATAATGAAAATACATTTCTTTTTGAAATGCTTCGGTAAACAATGTTTTATCATGTTTTGCTTTTGGGAACAAATTCCGCAACTCTTTCAAATCAAAAGGATTTACTCTGAAAATATTTAAAAGCATAAATGAAAATCGGTCTTTTCTGGCCGAGATTTTGGGGATGTCACAGTTGGTATCAGAGCATTAGTTTAAGCGAACTAGGAATTTGTTGGATTTCTAGACTTAAACTTAGAATGCTAAGTGAAGTTTTGAGATGTGTGTCTGTTGTGATTTAGACACGAGCACTAGTTTATTTTAGGAAAGTTGCCTAAAATGCTTTATGTGCTAAATGTTATATGTTGCAATATATGATATTATTTGTTCGGATCTATGGTCTGTTGCCGACCGGATCTAGAAACCTTATGTGTGTAGGATTCTAAGCGTACGTCTACGATATTAGAACTAGCATATAAACGTTTCGGAGTGATAAGGATGATCTGAATATCTATCATGATTGAGGATCTAATTTCACCTTATTCGGTGTGTAGATCAAAATGGTGAGAACAAGAAGTGGAGTTGGAAATGCTGACGAAAACAGGAATCAACCACCAGTGATTGAGCCAATACCTGTCGTAGCAGCAGCACCTGAGCCAATAACCATGGCTGGTGTGCAATTGATGATTCAGACGATGTTGGATCGTCAGATGGATGAAACTAGACGGTTGCTTCAACAAAATCGTGAAGAACTGTCGATTCGTGTGGAAGAGCCTGAATTAAATGAAGGGCACTCAGAAGGAGGGAACTTCAGTGGGTCTGTTGGTCCAGCCAACCCACCGATAGTTAGGCAAGATAACCATGATGGAAGGAATGATGGAATGGGATGCAAGTACAAGGACTTTTTGACTTGCAAACCATCGACCTTCAATGGAAAGGAGGATCCGATTGGGGTTATGGATTGGATCTCCGAAATGGAGCTAGCCTTCATGACATGTGGCTGCAGAGGTAAGTTGCAAACTATCTATGCCGTGCGACAATTCCGAGGTGGAGCTGTTCGTTGGTGGAACACTCTAGGGAAGACCTTAAGCCCTAATGAGGCACTACAATTGACATGGGCAGAATTCTTGGTGCAGTTCAAGCGCAAGTTTTGTTCGGCTCAAAATCTGTTGGAGTTGGAGAATAAGTTTTTGACATTGACGAAGGGTAGCATGTCAGTGGATGAGTACACCAATAACTTCACCGATAAGATGGATTTTGCCTTGCGTATCGTTCCAGACGAGTTGACAAAGGTGGACCGGTATGCGAAGGGACTTCCATGGGAATACGAGGTGCCAGTACGTCAGGCACTTACTCTAGAGGCAGCTATCTGGGCTGCCAAGTCTGTGGAGAACATGATCAAGGGGAGAACCACCGTCAAGGTTGAGGTTGGTGAGAAAAGGAAGTTTGAAGGAACATCTGGTTCCAGTAAGAAGAGCAAATTTTCGAAATCTGATTCGAAAAAGTTTGGAGGAAAAGGAGGCGAAGCAAAGTGGTGTGATAAGTGTAAGAAAAAGCACTTTGGGAAATGTAGCGAGGATGTAACCTGCTACAAGTGTGGAAAGGTTGGACATTTTGACAATGAATGTCCGAACAACAAAAGGATGTGTTTTGGGTGTAATGAAGAGGGGCACATTTTGAAGGACTGTCCGAGGAAGAAGGAGGCAGCAAAGCCCAACATTCCACCAAAGCCAAAGGCGAGAGCATTCCAGATGACACTGGAAGCTGCGAAAGATGAAGCTGATGTCGCTTCAGGTACCTTTCTCGTAAACGAATTACCTGCTCATATATTGTTTGATTCTGGAGCCAACTACTCCTTTATTTCGCATGAGTTTGGTAGAAAGCTAGCCTTGCCTATTGATAGACTAGATAATGCTTTATTAGTTGAAGTAGCTAGTGGCAAGTTTGTACCTGTTAGCCATCGTATGAAAAACGTCTTGATCGACCTTAATGGGAATAAGTTTCACGAGGAATTATTGCCCATCGATCTTAACGGTTTCGACATCGTGTTGGGAATGGATTGGCTTAGCGCCAATGATGTCGAAATTTTGTGCAAGAAGAAGATAGTTAAAGTAAACCCGCCTGGAAAAGATTCGTTTATGGTGTATGGGGACAAACGCAGAGTGAATTCTGGAATCATTTCTCTAATGAAAGCCAGAAAGTGTTTGACCAAGGGATGTACATCATATTTAGCATTTGTGATTGATGCTAAGAAGGAAAAGAAGGTGATGCAGAGCATTCCAGTGGTGTGTGATTATCCGGAAGTGTTCCCCGAGGATCTTCTTGGATTACCACCTGATAGACAAGTGGAGTTCAGAATAGACTTGTTACCAGGAACCACGCCAATAGCAAAAGCACCTTATCGATTAGCACCGACGGAGATGAAGGAGCTAATGATGCAACTTCAGGAGTTATTGGACAAAGGTTTCATTAGACCTAGTTCATCGCCCTGGGGAGCTCCGATGTTATTTGTAAAGAAGAAAGATGGAAGTATGAGAATGTGCATCGATTACAGAGAGCTGAACAAGGCAACAATAAAGAATAGATATCCGTTGCCGAGGATTGATGACCTGTTTGATCAATTGCAAGGTTCGAGCTATTTCTCGAAGATCGATCTTAGGTCAGGATATCATCAGCTGAAAGTAAGAGAGCAAGATATCGAGAAGACTGCATTCAGAACTAGATATGGACACTACGAGTTCTTGGTTATGTCATTTGGACTAACCAATGCTCCTGCAGCATTCATGGATTTGATGAATAGGGTTTGTAACCCGTTCCTTGATAAATCCGTGATAGTGTTCATAGACGACATTCTGATCTACTCGAAAAGCCAGGAGGAGCATGGCAGACACTTGCGAGAAGTGTTAGAAGTTTTGAAGAAGGAGAAGCTTTATGCGAAGTTCTCCAAATGTGATTTTTGGATTCGTGAGGTCCAATTCTTGGGTCACGTGGTCAACCAAGAAGGGATAATGGTTGATCCAGCGAAGATCGAAGCTGTGACGAAGTGGGAACAACCGAAAAGTCCCACGGAGATTCGAAGCTTTTTGGGATTAGCCGGATATTACCGCAGGTTTATCCAAGGCTTTTCTTCGATTGCTACTCCATTGACAGCTTTGACCCACAAAGGAGCTACTTATGCTTGGAGTGAGAAGCATAAAGAAGCATTCGAGAAGTTAAAGAAGAAGCTATGCGAGGCACCGATACTTTCTCTACCCGATGGAGTTGAAGACTTCGCTGTTTATAGCGATGCGTCTGGTGTTGGATTGGGTTGTGTTTTGACCGAAAGAGAAAAGGTGATAGCATATGCGTCTCGACAGCTGAAAGAGCATGAAAAGAATTACCCTACTCATGATTTGGAGTTGGCAGCGGTAGTTTTCGCTCTGAAAATATGGAGGCATTACCTTTATGGCACGAAGTGCAAACTTTTCACTGATCATAAGAGTCTCCAATACCTCTTTAATCAGAAAGAATTGAATATGAGGCAACGACGCTGGCTAGAATTACTTAAAGACTACGACTGCGAGATACTTTACCACCCCGGTAAAGCTAATGTTGTTGCTGATGCTCTCAGTCGGAAAGTCAATCTTGAAAGGAAGAGGCCAAGAGCGTTGAGAATTGAAGTTGTCTCGACTATTGTGGAAAGTATAAAGAAAGCTCAAGAGGAAGCTTCTGAGAAAAATGACCGAAAGGAGGAACGTTTGGGTAAAACGTTGGTGTTTGGTACTAATGGTCATGGACTGAAGGTATTCCAAGATCGTATTTGGGTACCTAAGTCAGGAGGAATTAGGGATCTTCTGATGGAAGAAGCTCACAAAACCATGTACTCAATTCATCCGGGTAGCACTAAAATGTATAGGGACCTAAAACCCTACTACTGGTGGCCGACGATGAAGCTTGATGTTGCAAAGTATGTGGCCGAGTGTGTGACTTGTGCGAGAGTCAAGACACAACATCAGAAACCTTACGGGAGTTTAGAACCTTTGCCTGTGCCTATGGGTAAGTGGGAAGACATTGCTATGGATTTTGTCACTAAACTGCCCAGAACAAAGAATGGTCACGAAATGATTTGGGTGGTCGTTGATCGATTCACTAAAAGTGCGCATTTCATAGCGGCCAAGGAGAAGTGGTCTATGGAGAAGCTTGCAAATTCTTATGTGAAGGAAATTGTGAGGCTTCACGGTGTTCCGTTAACGATTGTATCGGATCGTGATAGCCGTTTCACCTCAAGGTTTTGGAAAAGTCTACAAGAGGAAATGGGTACCAAGTTATGTTTAAGCACAACTTACCATCCGCAGACTGATGGTCAGAGTGAAAGAACAATACAAACACTTGAAGATATGCTGAGAGCATGTACCTTGGAATTCCTAGGTAATTGGGATGAACATTTACCGTTGGTAGAATTTTCCTATAATAATAGTTTTCACTCGAGCATTAAGATGGCACCTTTTCAAGCTTTGTATGGACAGAAGTGTCGTACGCCGTCTTGTTGGCTTGAGGCTGGGGAAAAGCAGTTTATGGGACTGGAGATGGTTCATCAAACTGCTGAAAAGTTGAAAATAATTAGGGAAAGAATGTTAGCAGCTCAAGATCGTCAAAAGAGCTATGCTGACAAGAAGCGAAGACCGATGACTTTTGAGGTTGGAGATTCGGTTTTGCTTAAAGTCTCGCCGTGGAAGGGACTTATAAGATTTGGAAAAAGGGGAAAGTTGAGTCCAAGGTTTATTGGACCGTTTAAAGTCCTTCAGAGGATTGGGAACCAAGCTTACAAGCTCGAATTACCCGAAGAGCTGAATGGAATTCACAACACTTTTCATGTGTGTTATTTGAGGAAGTTCACGGGAGAAGTTCCCGATATAATTCCAATTTCTGAATTGAGAATTGATGAGAACAAAAGGTTGATTGAAGAACCAGAGGCAATTGTTGACCAAAAGACTAAGAAGTTGCGACGCAAAATGGTTGGGTTAGTGCTTGTCCGATGGAAACACACGAATGGGCCGAATCTCACCTGGGAGACGGAGAGTGACATGTTGAGTCGCTATCCGCATTTGTTTGTTGATGTGTGATTTCGGGGACGGAATCATTCTAAGGTGGAGAGAATTGTAACGCCTGTGTTTCCGAGCTTGCCATTTTTTAGCAATGTAATAGTCTAGGTTAACCTTTGTAACCCATTTTGAAGTAATAAGATTGTATTATTTGAGTATTTTGTGTTTTGTGCTTAATTGCTTAATTATGTGGTTTGATTAATTAAGAATAAAAATAAGCATCAAAATTTAAGTGTAAAATAAACTTAATATCTTTGGTTAATGTTGTAGTAATTGAAACGAGGTTTCCGAATATATATAGAACGCCCAAATCTGACTTCGTATGCGGAAGTTATGATTTATCGAAGTTCCGGCTTAGCGGTATACAGCCTGTTTTACTCGATTTGAGATCGAGCGGTTGTTAGCCGAAGCAATCTAAATGAGAATCGAAGATCTTATTGTTGGTATTGAAACGATAAAAAGTTAGGCGAGAACGGACATCAAACGAAGAAGTTATGAATTTATAACGAAAGTTTCTGTCCCGGCCTATTAAAAAAAATAATTAATAAAAATAAAGTCAAAATTAGCCGACGGAGTCTAAACGAAAGTCGTAGAGCATGGTCTCACCTTTCCGTGGATATAAAGAACGTCGAAAACGGAGTTCGTATGAAGAAGTTATGAATTTCCGAAGTTTATTAATCATTTTGTATTTATTTTTAAATCAAAATTCGGAAGCATTATCCGAAGGAGTCACCGATCTGATCCGAGGTACGCCCCGCGTACTCGAGTACGCCCCGCGTACTCCGAGGGATGTCGACACTCGCACTCGAGCACTTCGGATACGTAAGCAATGACGTTTTGGGCAGTACGCCCCGCGTACTCCGAGGCTCCAGCCTCCTATAAATAGGAACCGAAGGCAGCCGACCCAATTGCCAATTTCTTCTCTTCTCTCTCCCGTTTTGCATCGTTTTGCGTGCCAGAAATACCCCGAAGCCCCGGTATCATACTCTAGCCCCGAGGCAAGTCCCGAGATCCCGAAGATCCCGAAAAGTGCGGTTCCCGAGTCGAAGCTCTGCCCGCGAGATGTTCGATTTTCGAGGAGATCTTCCAGATCTGCTGTGGATTACTACTTCTATAAGCCGTAGTGCTGTCCGATCATCTTCTGATCAAGTGAGTGTGTAGTTATTTTCTTTCCAAATACAATAATACGAAGTATTATATATAAAATACGTGCTATGTGTATATATTTGGTTGTGTTATGTGTGAATGAGTATTCACTCTCTTCTATCTTACAGATCTGCTTATTTCTTTATGAAATATGTGTTATGTGTGTGTGTGCCTCATCTGTTTTGTGATATATGTGTTGATTAAAGCATGCTATACAGGTTTTCTTTAAACTATGTATACAAATGTATATTTTTATCTACTAATATGTTGGGTAGAACATGGGTAGACAGTTGGTGTGTAATAAACAGATGAGAGGCCTCGTTGTTTGATTGAGTCATCTAGCGGAGTTTAGATGACGACCACTGGCTATTCTAGACAGTCTTGTGGAAACATTAGCAGGTTCGCCACCTGTAGGTGTTAATGAACTTGGGTGTTCATTCGCTGTACTCCATCCCCCTCATGGTTGCCTTATTTGACTTATATTGCTGAGGTACCCCCGAAGCATGTGTTGTCGCCCCGATGAAATATTCTTAGACTAGGTCCCTTATGTTAGTTGTTTTAGGGACATTAAAGTGAGAATAACGGGAATGGGTAATTGGGTTATTGTTGGTTGGTGAAAATTAAATATGATATTTATTGTGGGTTGAAAACCCTATAGGCTCACCAGGCTCCCAAGCCTGACCCACTCAGTTTTAAATTGTATTACAGGTAGTGGCGGAAGGGCATGAGATGGATGAACCATCAAGTTGTTTTGTTTACAAGTCTGCATATGTTTATATTTGTTATATGACTTGTAATGTATTCGTTAATGCTTATTGGTCTGTATCGGAACATGACACCCCGAGTTTTGATTATAATGAAAATACATTTCTTTTTGAAATGCTTCGGTAAACAATGTTTTATCATGTTTTGCTTTTGGGAACAAATTCCGCAACTCTTTCAAATCAAAAGGATTTACTCTGAAAATATTTAAAAGCATAAATGAAAATCGGTCTTTTCTGGCCGAGATTTTGGGGATGTCACATAAATCTGGACTCAAACTGAGGATTTAAGAAAAATTTTCAAAAAGAAATGTGTTTTTATAAAGAGAATAAGAGTTTCAAAGAGAAAGCAAAAAGAGCAGTGTGTACAATCAGCCAGAGCCCGAACGGTGATTTCCCAAAACACCCTTATTTTGTGTTATGAGATATTTGTGATATATTTTATGAGATAGTGTGCATGCTAGAGGCAGGCTAGGCAATTCATATTTTAGGACTAGAGTGGCCTGATTTGTGATGCCTTAGCATGGGGTTGCTAATATATGTGATGTGCTTTTGAGGATGTGCTGAGCAAGAGTGTCCAGCAGGAAATCTTTAGGGGATTTGAGCAGGGAAGTAATATGGAAGAAGTATCTATATGAGCATATGAGGAGCTTGCCGAGAGGGTAGCTAGATGCCCACGTGGGGCGGAGTTGTTAGAGTTCAGTGATATCCATCACGAATGAGGAAGGTGAGTGGATAATAACCTAAGGAGGTTTTTCGTACTGAAGGGGACGCTTCAATGCCCGAATGCTGCTTGCTTCGTGCTTTGTGGAACTCTTGATGATGGGAGTCAGTTACAAAGTGAATATGACGATATTCAGGAGGTAGATGGCTGGCATCATTAGGAGCTCTTCAGCAGCTGATGGCAGAGAAGTGTGGGGATCTAGGAAGAGCCTAGGGAGTAACCTTAGCTAGATGAGTACGCTGGCAGAGTAGAGAATTTCACTGGGGAGCGAGCATGTGCGATGGGATTGGTGAAAGAGCAGGTCGAGTAGCTACTTAGGAGCTCCGGGATAGTCCGTGTGGAAAGTATGGGTAGATGTGGCAGGTAGTATGGGCCCGTACTACTAAAAGCAGAGGACCCATACTTGATACAGGGAGTATTCTGGAGGTTCTAAGGAGCGGATTGAGGAGTGATGTTATGGTTCGAGTACCATACATCAGAGCGGATTGAGGAGTGATGTTATGGTTCGAGTACCATACACCGGAGCGGATTGAGGAGTGATGTTATGGTTCGAGTACCATACATCGGAGCGGATTGAGGAGTGATGTTATGGTTCGAGTACCATACATCGGAGTGGATTGAGGAGTGATGTTATGGTTCGAGTACCATACATCGGAGCGGATTGAGGAGTGATGTTATGGTTCGGGTACCATACATCGGAGCGGATTGAAGGAGTGATGTTATGGTTCGGGTACCATACATCGGAACGGATTGAGGAGTGATGTTATGGTTCGAGTACCATACATCGGATTAGATTGAGGAGTGATGTTATGGTTCGGGTACCATACATCGGAGCAGATTAAGGAGTGATGTTATGGTTCGGGTAACATACATCGGAGCGGATTGAGGAGTGATGTTATGGTTCGAGTACCATACACTGGAGCATATTGAGAAGAGATGTCATGGAATGAGTACCATGGTTTGTAGTGAATGATGCTTGTGGTTCCCTGGTTATCCGGTCATGATTGAGTTCGAAGAGGTGTCCCTTGAGAGGTAGATCGAGAGTCTCAGAGTATTTTAGTAAGGAGTTAGAGAGAGGGGAGAATTTCGGTCTGAGTTGAGTAATCAGTTGATAGAGGAGATGTCACCTTCTATGATCTGGGTGGTACTAATTATGTTCATGTGCAAAACATGAGAAGCATGATGTTTAAGTTTTGGGTTTGAGGGTAAACCCAGTAGCTTGTCATTGATGATGATTTTCCACCAGAGTTTTAGGTAGCATGTGTGCTACGAGGCAGTGATTTATCATGAACAGATAGTCATTTGGGACTGAGATAGTCGAGGACCACATTACACCTATTTGAGTATAGTAGGGTGTATTGTAGTGGTATTAGTGGGGAGTTCAGTCGAGTTTAGCAGTGCAGTGTGTTTTCTATCTATGTTGGGTATTGAATATGGGAGTGGGTCCCTATTCTTGGGATGATCCATGTGTTGGAACATTGGTTGATGAGTTGAGGTGGGGGATTATGATGATTTTGTGGTTCAGTCTATGAGCCAGTGATGTTATTGGTCAGTTGAGTTGTTTGGTATTGGATTGGTACGAGACTTGGAGCGACTAGAGGAAGTCGTGACGAGAAGTTCTTGAGGATTTCATCTGAGGTTCAAAGTATATGAGGTCGATTGATTTCCTTAAAGGGGATTATCGGGCGTTGTGTAGCACTTTCCAGGGGCAATGTGTGATTTTGCTGGTGAAAATAGTTTGTGGGATGGTTGTGTGACAATTGGTGATGGTTCGAACCCTGAGTGGGGGAGAACCGGGTATCGTATGGAAGAAAACAGAGATTTGTCAAGAGCGGTTATAAGTGGGTATAGAGATCTGCGGTAAGAATTCATGAGACCAGAGATAATGGTGATCGAGGAAAGGGTCTCAGAGTGAGTTAATGCAGGAAGTACTTGTTTGAGAAGGATGAATGTCTCCACGGCAGGTGGTTAATGGTCAGGAGCCTGGTAGTGGTCAGTGTTGTTGCAAGTAGGTAGAGAATGATTGGGCAGCTAACTCCCAGGTCAGTATGCGTATTCTTGCTTGGATTTTGAGCGGTAGGAAAAATGGTTTCGGAGAATTATCAGCGTATTCCGTAGCGTTAGCATTTTCTCGTATTCCAATTGAGCAATTGGATACACCAAAGTTGCACTTTGGGAAAAATGAAGATCTAATTATGGGGTTCAGAGGAAATGTATTATTGTATCTATATGATGCTTGGGGCAGGAGATCAGTGGTTGTGGCAGGATCTTGTGATGTTCTGTTGGGGTGTTCCGAGGTATTCGGGTATGATATCTTGATTTCGGAGTTATTCGTGAATCTTGAGCTGAGACGACTTATGGTATATCAAGTATCTATGGTTCTAGTGGGAGCCCTTCTAGTATTGGCATCCAGAGGGATTATTTAAGAGAGTGGATCTCCGCAAGGGTAGGCATTTTGTTATGTCGATTGCCTCTAGAGTCTGTGATGCATATTCGGGTCGAGTATGGGTAGCTACCTATGATAGTCTGCGGAGCATGAGTCAGTGGAGGTAGAGAGTGTTGTGATACTACGGGGAGCCGTAGTACTCACTAGTCAGAGAGTGTTGTGATACTGCGGGGAGCCGTATTACTCACTAGTCAGAGAGTGTTGTGATACTGCGGGGAGCCGTAGTACTCACTAGTCAGAGGGTGTTGTGATATTGCGGGGAGCCGTAGTACTCACTAGTCAGAGGGTGTTGTGATGCTGCGGGGAGTCGTAGTACTCACTAGTCAGAGAGTGTTGTGATACTGCGGGGAGCCGTAGTACTCACTAGTCAGAGGGTGTTGTGATACTGCGGGGAGCCGTAGTACTCACTAGTCAGAGAGTGTTGTGATACTGCGGGGAGCCGTAGTACTTGCTAGTCATTGAGAGGTCATCATGATGTTGTGGGAAGCCATAGTACTCACTAGATGGCAAGACAATGTGATGATGGATTGTTCTCCGATCAGTGTATGATGTGGAAGAGTTTTGGGCTTGAGTAGCCTTAGTATTGAGTTTTTGGAGCCTGGTTGCCGAACCGGGGGCGAGACGGGGGTCACCGTCTCTGTCGGGAGATTAGATGAAATGCGCAAGGGATATGCGCAACAGACACCAGAGATCAGAGTTGAGACGATCCTCGGTTGGATTGTATTTTTTTCGCATAAGGAAAAGAGAATTTCGTGACTTGCGTGTCACTAGGCCGAGATAGTGGTCATGGGGAGGAAGTTAGTGGGATTTTTGGATCATAATATGGGTGACCTTTGGAGGCTTAGCTGTGGAGTCAAAAGCTGACCTGGTGCTCAGTCTCGAAGAGGGATATGAAAAATGAGCTAGAGCTTATCATGGGGATGTCTGAGGACACTTCAGAGTGAGCGAACGATTCAGACGCTCGAAGACATGCTCCAGGCATGTGTATTAGATTTCGGAGGGAGTTGTGGCACGTATTTACCCTTGGTTGAGTTGTACCATATCGACAGCCATCATTCGAGCAATGGTATGCCACCCTTTGAGCTGTTGTATGGGAGGAGGTGTCGGACCCCCATTTGCTGGGGAGAGGTCGGGCAGCGTGTTATGGGTAGTACGGAGATTGGGCTGCAGACGACTACGCAGATTCAGCAGGTCAGGCAGAGGTTATTGACCGCTCAGAGTCGTCAGAAGAGTTATGCGGACAGGCGTCGGTCCGAGCTTGAGTTCCAGATCGGCGACCTTGTGCTCCTCAAGGTCTCTCCTTGGAAAGGAGTGATTCGATTCAGGATGAGGGGCATGTTGGGGCCCCGATATATTGGTCCACTCAGGGTGGTCGCGAGGGTAGGCAGGGTAGCCTATCGTTTGGAGTTGCCAGCAGAGTTGGGTCAGATTCACGACACTTTCCATGTGTCGCAGTTGCGAAAGTGCGTAGCTGACAAGTCAGCAGTAGTGCCACTAGAGGATATTCAGGTGGATGCGAGCCTAAATTATGTTGAGAGGCTAGTGGCGGTCAGAGATCGAAAGATTAAGGTTCTGAGGAATAAAGAGGTGTCACTGGTGCAGATCCAGTGGCAGCATCGGAAAGGGTCAGAGTTAACTTCGGAGCCGGAGCGTGAGATGCGTGGGCAGCATCCGGAGTTATTTGCAAAGCGAGACTTCGAGGGCGAAGTCTAATTCTAGTGGGGGATAATTGTAACACCCCGGATTCCCAAGTATTATTTTATTCTTTATTTTTTGGGGGATTGTGAGGAGACTCGGCGAGTTGGAGTTCAAACTCGCCGAGTAGGATCGCGGTTTTGTACGCGGGTTTGCGTCTAGACTCGGCGAGTCCATGCTGTTTAATGAAACCCTAATTTCCAGGGTTTGAGACCTATTTAAAGGGGCTTATGGCCGTCATTTGCGGCCACCAACCCCAAAGAGAAACCCTAAAGAGATTTTGGAGCGTTTTGGGAGAGAGAAGAGGCCATTGTTGACCTTTGAAGCTTTGTTTGGCAAGGAAAAGGAGATTCTAGCTAAGAGAAGGCAAGGGAGGTGGACATCCTTCAATTTTAGAGCTCAGAGCATCATCTTGGAGGTATATTTTGGCTTCCTTTTCTGTTGTCATGATAAACATGGGGGTTAGGGTTTCTTTAGTTGTTGGTTGAGCACCAAGGTTTGGACTTTACGTAATTATCATGCTTGGGGAGGCCAGATCTATGACTATATGGAACAGATCTGACCTCAGAAGTGAGTTTGAGTTATGCATGGCATGGACTCGCCGAGTCTGAAGAACAGACTCGGCAAGTAGCATGAAGTTTGCCCGTAACCACTCAGCGAATGGTCTTGTCGAGTTGAGGGGTCGATTCAGTGAGTCAGGGGGGAACTGAGTCAAGCCGGAACTCACTGAGTTGTTCTTGAGACTCGACGAGTTGAGTCGCGGTGGCCCCGCGATTTATGCCAGGTGAAACTTGTCGAGTCAGAGAAATACTCGACGTGTCAAGAGAGGATCCAAGGGAGTCAGTGGACACGTATAGACTCGCCGAGTCGCCCTAGTGTACTCGCCGTGCCCGGTCAAAGTTGACCTTCGACTTTTGTTGACTTTTAGGGTTTGGTCAGCGATGTGGCCTTTGGGCCAAGAGAGGGGTAAAATGGTCTTTTACCCTTAATAGGGTGCCAAGAGAAGGTTGATTCTAGTCTCGAGAATTATATTCATGAGAGTATTTGCCTTATGTGTTAGGCGGTGGCGAGTTCGAGATTCAAGTATGGGGATATCTGCTTTCTGCTTGTCAGGTGAGTCTTCTCACTATACTTTACCTTGAGTAGGTAACCAGAGTTATGTGACAGAGTATTTGTATGCTATGTATGTTATGTGTTGTACTACATTACTTCTATGTGATTTATGCTGTGCATGTTTACAGAGTTAGAACCGGAAGATTCCCAAAGTTAGAACCGGAAGGTTCACAGAGCTAGAACCAGAGGGTTCATAGAGTAGGGTCCACGGACCCACAAAGTTATAGCTTCGAGTGGCTAATATGTGCTATGTGTGGTATTTTGGGGAACTCACTAAGCTTCGTGCTTAAAGTGTTTTGTGTTATGTGTTTCGGGTTTCTCTCAGGATCACGGGACGGCACCGGCTCGATTGTACACACTAGAGAAAGAGTCATGTTTTGAGGATCCTGGTTTTTTAAGCAAGTGAAAATGGAGTTATGTTTTTGTAATTCGATTATGACTAGAATTTTAAGAAAAGTGTTTTTAAGAATTAACGATAATTTTTAAATGAAAAATTGTTTTGAAATTTATGGTGTTACAGAGACAAAACTTTCATTGGTGTGGAAAAGATTCAAATTCTAAAGTTTGTTGGATTGCGTGGGACAATGTTCTCACTCCTAAGAGCATGGGTGGTTTAGGAGTTATTAGCCTTAGAGCATAGAATCTTAATCTAATCGCTAAAGGTTTTGGAGGCTAAAATCGGACCCAAACTCTTTGTGGGTAAACGTTTTCTACTCTTTGCATGGTTCAAATTGAATCTAGAAGTTTATTCTAGTCAAATTTGGGACTTCAGGTGTTTGGAAAAATATTGTGAGCTCTCCATTTCAAGCTTCTCGGAGGCTAGTATTAATCTACAGGATTTCTTTAAAAAGATCATGGGATCTATTGATTAAACTTATTTTTGGCTTGATAGGTGGTAAGGGCAGATAGGCTCAAGGATGAATTTCCTATTTTGTTTGGTCTAGATTCCAATAACCACTACAAGGTGGCTGATCGAATTAGTTTCTGTGAGAGTAGATTGAATTGGAACTGGTGTTGGAAAAGGCAACCGAGAACAGAATGTGAGTTAGATGAACTTCAAAGTTGTATGTCGAATTTAGTGAGGCTTGTGCTTCTTCCTGTTGGGGATAAATGGGTCTGAGCCGTCGATACTTCTGGATCTTTTTCAGTTAGCTCTCTACGCAAGCTTTGGGAGTCAAAAGTCTTCGACCCTATCTCCTACATGCACTTTTGGAATAACTAGATCCCTATCAAAATCAACTTTTTCCGGTGGAGGGCAGTTCTAAACCAGTTATCGTCCAAGATGGATCTCATTAAAAGAGGGGTAGTTTTTGATTATAGTATTTGCAATTTTTGCAATCTTGTAGATGAGAATACGAAGCATCTGTTACTAAACTGTGTTTGGGTTCGGGACGTTTGGAATCTTATTGGTAGTTGGTATGATATAGATTTGTCCCTCATCACTAATTTGGAACATCTTCTCTCAACTACACATTGGAGTTGTCAATCTCCAATGCAACCTAAAATAATGGCCCATGTTGTGTTCTTGGCTTCTCTTTGGTTCATATGGAAATCTAGGAATAAAAAGGTTTTCAACAACGTTTTCTTGTCTCCCTCTTAGGTGGTAGAAGATATTAAGGTGAATTCCTTCTTACGTATTAAGAATAGATGGAAAGAGAATTCTTTGAATTGACATGTTTGGTGTAACTTTCGTTTTGCAGTGTTTTAAATCTGTCTGGTTTGTTTTGTTTTTTCCTCTAGCTCCTTGCTATGGGTTTTGAATAAAAATTTTGCTATTCAAAAAAAAAAAGTTGTCTTATCAATGACAACATATGTATCATCCCTGTTTCGGCACATGAACGAAATCATGCAAGTGTTTCTATGTGTAGAACGAAAATTATTACTATTTTCTATGGGAACAAATTTCAAAAGTAATATCAATATCAAAGTTGTATACTGTCTATATAAATAGATCCATTTGTATTCCTATAAATCATTTACTTACAGTGGCGTAGCCAAGATTTTGTTTTAGGGTAGGCCAAATAATTTACACAATATGAACAAGTAGCAAAATACTTTAAATGGTAACAACATGTAACAATATATGATTTTAAAGTAAATTGTTCGTTTAAGTTGGAAGTAATTGATTAACTAAGATAATAAAAAAATATTAATATACTAACTTGATGAACCAAGAATTCACCATGGAGATTGAAATATAAATTGATCTATTCAAAAAATTGTTGTCTTAATTCTTTAATCGACATATCTCAGTAGGTAATTATTCCATTCATTATGAGTTTAAGTTTTGAACGAGTACAATTCACAGTCTTTGCATTTTTTATTCGATAGAAATATAAATTTTATATATAATATATATTTCACCTCAAATTTGTGTGGCTTGGGTCAAAGCCCACTTTTGCACCAATGTAGCTCGGCCCTCTTTACTTATCACTTGATTGCAAAAGTTTTCTTCTTAATAAGGCATGTACTTCCAAAGGTCAATTAAATTATTTTTATTTCTCATTATACATTGAAGATTTTAACCTACGGTAGCAATAAATATTTTTTTTAATATTTTAATGGAATTTCTAAAAATAGGTAGATTTTTGGAAGCACAACGGTGTCATAAAAAGAAACGAATAAAATGATATACAGTAATAAATAAATAAATATAATTTGCTATTTCATGTAATTAATCCTTTTAGAAAGGTTGGGGGATTTAGGTTGACTGCAAACACTTTCTTTGTAAATTTTATATGTAGTTTATGTAATAAAAAATGATTTTAAAAACTATATCGTATTAAGATTATCTATCTTTTACCATAATGCCATTTATATCATATAAAGATTATCTTCCTTTTACTATAAATCCATTTAATTAGTAGATTTTAACTCTATTCATATTCGACACAAATCACCCATTCAAGTTTTCGCTAAATAGTTTTTAACTATTTGGCTCATTGGAGAGAAGTTATATAAACCAAATTGAACAATTGTAAAAAAAAATATATATATTTTTTATTTATTATTATTTTTATTTTTAGTCACTATTTTATTTTACTGATTTTTACTTTATAACTATAGTGTCTCCATCGAGTGAATTGTATGCAACTATTTATTGTTGAAGGTCGGATTTCGTTTCCCTAAAAATAAAATCTTCGAAAATTCTTTAGTTGGGTATAAATTCGATTCTATGAATTTTTTTTTGTGTTTCTTCTTTTATACAGTTCCTACCAAGTACCAACTACTGATAATTCTAATTTCATGTGGGAAAATAATGAAAACAGCCCTGCTAACCCCACGTCTTTTTTTGGTGTTCTTAAAGCATCAGGTCTTTTCTTTTTGGTTGGTTTAATTGCAACGTACTTCCGTTAAATGCCTTTTTGGTTGGTTTTGTATATTTGCGACAGTTTTCTATGAGTTCATTTTTCCAATATATGGCATAAATATCAGTTTTATTTTGCAGTTCCTTTGCATAATGTGAGTTATAATATACCAAAAAAAAATAAAAAAAATAAAAAGAGTACATTACTATTTAGGCTGTTTTGCTCTATAATATCATTTGAAAATTAAACTGCTTTGTGTTATGCTATGTAACTCTTTACAGGGTGAAATAACTACTAGCTAGGCTTCTTGCTTTCTCCATATAACATTTCATATATGATTAATTAGGATGTCCTTATGCAAAGACATCGTGACCGTGACAAAAAGGCGAGTTGGGCTTGGATGGCTCGCCTTGTTCTCTAGAATGAGAATATGAGACAAAGATTTTTTTCACATATTTATATATGTTTCTTTTCCAGATTTGTTCATTTTTACAGTTAGGTTTTTACTGCAAAAACGTTTTTTCATGCATGAAGGATGTTGTTTTTAAACAATCCACTACAAGAAAAAGACCCTCACTACAAGAAAGGTTGGCATTACCGGCGACACAGGGCAATAGCGGCGACATGTAATTGACGTGTTACATGTTGCCGCTATTGCCCTGCGTCGCCGCTAATACTTAGATTCAGCGATCCGCGTCAAATTGCCCCCGTCCGTCAGATTTTTTTTCAATCCAATGGTTGTGGAGGAAAAGCGAAAACGCGGAAAACTTTCCCTCCAAGTGTCACCGCTATTGCCCTACTGTTGCCACTAATAACTCCACGTCGCCGCTAATAACTCCACGTCGCCGCTATTGTGTGTTGCCGCTAATGCCCATTGCAGATAACCTAGTTCCAATTACCCTTTCTGTGACATTTCTTCTGCCTTCTCTATTCCTTCTTCTCGTTTCTTTCTTTCTTCTCTCGTTTTCCTCTCATTTTTTCTCACTTTTTTGCAACTTGGTGGACTAGGAAGCAAAAAATCGGTACCCTCCTTCCCCCAAGACCGCCACAAAACTCCGAAACCGGCGACCTTGATCTAAATTCCGAAATTGCTCACATTCAAGGTCAAATTTCTCCTCTTTTTTATTAATTTTCTGTTTTGGTGTTAATTTAGATGATAAATTTTTAGTAATTTTCAATATTGTTGAGTGATGATATGATGTGGTTGCCCTTGCAGATAACCCAGTCTAGTTACCCTTTGTGCTACATTTCTTCTACCTCCTCTATTACTTCCTCTCGTTTCTTTCTTTCTTCTCTCGCTTTTCCTCTCGTTTTTTCTCTCTTTTTTGCAACTTCGTAGACTAGGAAGCAAAAAATCGGTACCCTCCTTCCCTCAAGACCGCCACAAGACTATAAAACCGGCGACCTTGATCTAAATTCCGAAATTGCCCACATTCAAGGTCGAATTCCTCATCTTTTTTATTAATTTTCTGTTTTGGTGTTAATTTAGATGATAAATTGTTAGCAATTTTCAATTTTGTTGAGTGATGATATGATGTGGTTGTGCATTTTGTCGATTCTATACATTTTGTTGGATTGTATGCTTTTTCAGATTTGTGGGAAGTTTTTATGCATTTTGTGTATGTTTTGCATTTTATGTTTATATTACATTGGCTTAAAAATGAAATTTGGAATGAATATCTACATTTGTTGGATTGTAATTTATATTTATACCACATTGACTTGAAATGAAATTTAGATGTATAACTTTGTATACATTTGGCTTAATTGTATGAAATTGGAATATGCAAATTGGATGTATACATTTTTGTTTAATTGTATGAAATTTGAATATACAAAATGGAAGTATACATTTGGCTTAATTAGATTATTAATAACAACTTACTTTTAGTAATGTATTGTATATGGTTTCAAAGTGCTTAATTTTGTTAGTGACTTAATGTTGGTCATTACAACTTTAGCTTTAATTGGATTATTAATAGCAATGTACTTCTAGTAATTTTAATTTAATTATATAATAAAATTAAATTAATTTAAAAAAATGAATAAAAAAATAATAAATTATTTGTAAAATCAAATTAAATTAGTTTTAAAATCAAGTTACTATTAATATTAAAATAAAATAAAATTAGATTAAAAAATTAAACTAATAACAAAAAAGAAAATATTAATATAATTAGAAAATCAAATTAATTTACCTATAGAATCATATTAAGTTACCTTTATAAAATCAAATTAAATAAATTATAAAACCAACTTAATAGCAACATACTTTTAGTGACTTAATGTTGGTCATTACAACTTTTGCTTTAATTAAGTTATTAATAGCAACGTACTTTAGTAATTTTAATTTAATTATAGAATAAAATTAAATTAATTTAAAAAAAACATTAAAAAATAATAAATTAATTGTAAAATCAACTTAAAGTAGTTTTAAAATCAAGTTAATGTTAATATTAAAATAAAATAAAATTAGTTTAAAAAATAAAAGTAATAATAAAAAGAAAATATTAAATTAATTAGAAAATCAAATTAATTTACCTTTAGAATAAAATTAAGTAACATTTATAAAATCAAATTAAATGAATTATAAAACCAACTTAATAGCAACATACTTTTAGTGACTTAATGTTGGTCATTACAAGTTTAGCTTTAATTAGGTTATTAATAGCAACGCACTTCTAATAATTTTAATATAATTATAGAATAAAAATAAATTAATTAAAAAAACATTAAAAAAATAATAAGCTAATTGTAAAATCAACTTAAAGTAGTTTTAAAATCAAGTTAATGCTAATATTAAAATAAAATAAAATTAGTTTAAAAAATTAAACTAATAATAAAAAAGAAAATATTAAATTAATTAGAAAATCAAATTAATTTACCTTTAGAATAAAATTAAGTAACATTTATAAAATCAAATTAAATGAATTATAAAACCAACTTAATAGCAACATACTTTTAGTGACTAAATGTTGGTCATATAACTTTAGCTTTAATTAGGTTATTAATAGCAACGTATTTCTAGTAATTTTAATTTAATTATAGAATAAAATTAAATTAATTTAAAAAAACATTAAAAAAATAATAAATTAATTGTAAAATCAACTTAACGTAGTTTTAAAATCAAGTTAATGTTAATATTAAAATAAAATAAAATTAGTTTAAAAAATTAAGCTAATAATAAAAAAGAAAAAAATTAAATTAATTAGAAAATCAAATTAATTTACCTTTAGAATAAAATTAAGTAACATTTATAAAATCAAATTAAATAAATTTTAAAACCAACTTAATAGCAACGTTCTTTTAGTGATTTAATGTTGGTCATTACAAGTTTAGCTCTAATTATGTTATTAATAGCAACATACTTCTTGTAATTTTAGTGTAATTATACAATAAAATTAAATTAATTAAAAAAAACATTAAAAAAATAATAAACTAATTGTAAAATCAACTTAAAGTAGTTTTAAAATCAAGTTAATGTTAACATTAAAATAAAATAAAATTAGTTTAAAAAATTAAACTAATAACGTTGGTCATTACAACTTTAGCTTTAATTAGGTTATTAATAGCAACGTACTTCTAGTAATTTTAATATAATTATACAATAAAATTAAATGAATTAAAAAAAACATTAAAAACGTAATAAACTAATTGTAAAATCAACTTAAAGTAGTTTTAAAATCAAGTTAATGTTAATATTAAAATAAAATAAAATTAGTTTAAAAAATTAAACTAATAATGTTGGTCATTATAACTTTAGCTTTAATTAGGTTATTAATATCAACGTACTTCTTGTAATTTTGATATATATATATATATATATATATATATATATATATATATATATATATATATATATATTTGAATACTCTATCCATTTCTGATTATTTGTTCATGGGTTCCCGTGTTGGAATACTTTTTGAATCATCAACTTTATTAATACTCTACTTGATTTTTGTTTCCCGTAGAGTAAAACTTAAACACTAAATTACGTTTTGGTTGCATCATGTCTATTGATAAAAGTTGGACTACTAATCCACATCGTCAATCTCCCGAGTTCTAGCTAGGACTTGAGACTTTTGTTGAAAGATCCATGTTACACCTAGATTATAAAGGTGAAACCAGATGTCCGTGTGAGAAATGTGATAATCGTTACTTCATGGATCCGAAAGCAATGAGACGTCATGTTCGTATATATGGTTTCAGTAAATTATACAAAACGTGGATATATCACGGTGAACCTTTAATCCCTCAAGTTGTAGATGTCGTATCGCCAAGTAACGAGATGGATGATGTTATTGACGATGTTATGTGGGAGTTGAGAGAAAATGATACAAACCTCGATGAAGGAACCTTGAATACAGGGGGTAGCGGTGTCGATGATTTTGAAGAGTTTTTAGAGGCAGTCAAAACCAAATTATATCCTGGTTGTATGTTTTCTTTCCTTGATTTTTTAGCAAAGCTGATGCATATCAAGGTCAACAACAAATGGACTGATAGTTCATTTGATCAACTCCTTGAGTTGTTGCATTTGTAATTTCCACCAAACAACAAGGTTCCCCATCTATATTATTTAGCAAAAAAGAAACTGAAGAAGTTAGGTTTGGGGTACGAGTCAATACATGTGTGCAAAAATAATTGTTTTCTCTTCTAGAAGGAACAAAAGTCATTGCAAGTTTGTCCCGTTTGTAAAGAGTGTCGGTGGATTGATAAAAACAACAAGGGTAAGAAAGTGGCTCATAAGGTCTTACGGTACTTTCCAATTCCCCCTAGACTACGCCATTTGTATTTTTCAAAGTACACTTCCAAAAATATGATATGGCTTAGTACTGGTGTCACACCCCAAAACCGGAACGACGGAAACGTTCTGGGGTGGATGACGTCGTGTCAAGTATCACAACATATGCATTATAGTAAATCAAGTACAACAAAACATTGCATTAATAATAATAACAATTTTACATGGTTTACATTACAATGTATCAAGGTATATAAACAAATATAGTAAGTACAGCAAGGTACTAAGCCATCTTCATCAACAGCTCTGGGGGTGTACCTGTCTAATTGCTGACTGCTGACTAAGGAAAGGAATCATAGACTCCAGGTGAGTATCGAATGAACGACACGCCTGGTTCAGCCTAACAAATGGAGACACAGACCCTAGAAGGTACCAAATGAAAGGTACGGCTGGTAAGGTCTAAAAAAGTGAATACAGATCCCAGACAGTATTAAATGAAAGATACGTCTTGTAAGGTTAAAACAGTGAATACGGACCCCAGACAGTATCAAATGAAAGATACGTCTTGTAAGGTCAAAACAGTGTGACTCTGAAAAAGAATTACCAGCATATAGTGTAAATTGTCGGCGAAATACCGTTACCTTAAGGCCAATGAATTATAAGGTAACCCGGGATACTCGTAACCATACCGACTAGAGTACCAGACGCCCTACAAGCGTCTAAAATATGACATTTGTCACCCATTGGCTTGGTAGGCCGAGACTGTAGCTAGCAGTCTGGGTGCGGGGTTGTCAATCCCGTATAGATCTATACACACAATGTCCGCTCTCCCTACAGGAGATTCTGGTTACCAACTAGACTACGGAGAAGGCCGTGTCCTGAAGATGCATCCCAAATAGTGGGTAGAGACTTCCAAATAGTGGGTTTCTAATGTAAGTGCTAAACTAGAGGTAGAGACTCATAACTGAATTGACTGAAGTAAACCCATATGTCTATGCTTGTGTACATAACATATAACTAAAAAATCAAACGACCTTCGGATGGACATCCGATCCCACCAGACCACATCTCAACGAAGAAAAGGAAATAGGGCGGACAAGCCTTCCTAAGTCCTTCAATCATTATTTATATGCATCTATACAAGCACAAACATACATCTAACTACGCTTGAGTGTGTATCAAGTGGAATCATATCGTGAAGTATAAGTGTACAGTGTGGAATAACCGACTTCTGAAGTATAAGCGTACAGTGAAATATCCGAGTCGTGAAGTATAAGCATACAGTGGAATACCGATTCGTGAAGTATAAGCGTACAGAGTGGGATAATCGAATCGTGAAGTATAAGTGTACCAAGTATAAGTGTATCACGAAGTGGAAACGACAACTGATGAAGTAAAAGCATCTGTCAAGTATAAGAGGCTACAAGTATAAGCGATATAGAGACAATAACCGGTATAAGCGTATCATGAAGGAAATGCGTTATCAAGTAGGAGTTTTAAATAAGTAAAAGCGAAGCAGCGGTAACAAACAAGTAAAAGTATACATTGTAAAAGCGAACTTCGGTGAAAACCTTGGAAAAACCTTTATACTCAGGAAAACTCCCATTTGGTATTCTTTGGTAAAATATGTGTGAAAACTTTTAGAAATCTTTGGAATCTTTCATAAACCAATTTAAAATGAATTTAGGTAAAACAGTATAAGTAAGAGTTTTGAAACAATTGAAATCCCTTTTGAAAACCATTAAAGTGTCCTACTCGGTTAAACAGTGTACAGTGTGGTAAAATCTTGTGCATGCGGGTTATCAATCACATGTGATTGATATGATAACTGGCATGTTTAACTTGTATTCCCCCCTATAAAACATGTAAAAACATTTAAAAGGTTCATTCAGGGGTATGAACTCACCTGGTGTAAGTAGGTCCGACGAGGGTGCCGGTTGGGTGTTCGGTGTCACTTAACGACTCGAACACACTCAATGACCTATTTAACATATGATAACATATGTTCACATACAATTAGTATATTTAATACTAATTAAACAAATATACGCGCTCAAAGGAGTGGAAAACACTTTGGATAAGTTTTTGGGTGTCCCGGGTAGCGTCTAAAGGTGTGTATGGCTTAGGAATGGAGTTTACTCTCCGAGAGTAACCTCTTATTACTTTGTTTACGGCCCAGGGACTACTCACCATGATTTTACGGTCGTAAACTCATGGTGAGGGTATCTAGTGTGCTAAAGTGTCTCATATCAATTGTAGATTTGTGCTAGGCTTAAATATCAAATGTGTGAATGGGTTTAAAGCATTAAATGGCCCCTTTGAGGAGTCTACGACCCTAAGCAAGGGAGCTTACGGCCGTAAGCTCCTATACACACTTTCTTTTGGTGTTTTAAAGGCTTAAGTGGTAGAGGGTAAATTCCTAAGCATTTTGGTAATAGTCTAAGGCCATTTGGGGGACAAAATCAATGTTTTGGGCATGTTTAAGGGTGTTTACGGCCCTGGTACATGCCTGGACCATAAACTCCTTTTGACCCTTCAATTTGTTGTGTTTAATTGATCCAAACCCCAAATATCAAGTCCCTAAATTTTTTATTAAGCCTAAGGGTGTTTTAGGAGTGTGTTTGGGACATTTTAACATGCTTAAGAGGTGTTTACGGCTTTGGCATATGCCTGGGCTGTAAACTCCCTTTTATGTCCCATTTTGATTGTTTTAAATGATCAAACACTCCTAGGCTAAATCCTCAATTTATTTCCAAGCCATTAGGGACAAGTTTGGGTCATTTTGGCCTTGATTAAGGGGTTTATGGCCTAAGGAGGAGCTTAGGCCGTAAAATCCATTCTAACAGCTTCTAAGTCCAATTTTTGGGCTATAAACACGAATCAATATGTTTAGAACAAGCTAGGGTAAGCGGACTTACGATTTGGAAGCGTTTGGTTGCGGGTTCGGGTCGAAAACGAGTTTAGAGAGAGTGTATAGAGAGAGAGGGTGGAAAAGCTCCAAATGGAGTTTACTCCCCCTTATATATGGGTGGGAGTTGGAGCTCAGTGGACTTCTACCCGATACTGCCGTTAAACGAGGCTTTTGGTCACACTCGATTTAGTGGTCGTAATAATAAAAACTAACTTTTCCAATTAAATGGAAATGTGTAATACGAGTTTTTATTTTTTATTATCACGATATAACGACATAAAACATAAATAATTAAAACATTTATTTATTTGACGACCTCCTATTAACGGAACTTTTATACAGTGGAATATTCCGTTAACGGTAACAGGGAAACGTAACGGAACAACTTGGGTTGTCACATCATCCCCCCGTTAGAGGGAATTTCGTCCCGAAATTCAGGTCTAGGCAAGGAAGTAGGTATGAATGGCCAAGTAGAGGTAAGAGAGTACTTCCTATACAGTTGTCCTCTCATTCCCAAGTGAACTCTAGTATGTGTTTGTCATTCCAACAGACCACGTACGGGATGCGGATTCCGTTTCGTGTAGCTAGTGGGTTCCAACTAGTGTATCTACAAGGTTAGGGTTCTCAATGGATTCTATCAAGATGAGTGAGGCACGAAGGGTGTTGTCGGGAAATCACATATCAAGTCTAAGAAGTGGATCGATCGGGTGTGAATCTGGTGGTATATCCGAAAGTAGTAGCGGCCTGAAAAGGGTTGGACCATGTCTCCATGAGAATTCTCAGATGGTCCTAAGCTCTCGGAAGAGTAGAGCTTTTCAGTACTTAGAACATAGTGTACTTCTATGGCAAGATCATCACTGGCGCGATCGCCATTCCGAAGTTCCTAACTTTCTCTCCCGTACTGGTAGTGTAGTCCTTAAGGTTGGTTCTTAGAAAGCTCGGGTGGTCTGTGGTTTTGTGTTTCCTGTCAACTGGCTGATAGAGACTTTCTAGGTCATCGGATGGGTTGCGTATCTACGATTATCTGTCTGCTGTAGAGTGTCTATCTCAAGCTTGTGCAAAATGGACCTGCACTAACGAATCTTGAGACACGGAAACCCTAAGGGCCAGGGAGATAGGGTTTCACTAGACGAGTGTTGGACTATCTCAGGAGGTGGTTCTACTATTTCTACGTGAGATAGTATCCGTGGAACACCTAATAGTCCAATTAACCTCTAAGACTTTGGTTTATTCTGGTGCGGAAAGCGTATGTTCCTACATAACCCTTCGACTAACACCAAGGCTAGTGTCAAGTCTATAATCTCTTCGGAATCTAGTTCATGAGGTTTAACGCAACTACTTTCGCACTTGACCAAGTATTCTTGGCTGTGAAGGTTATCTTGTGGTTCTCGGTATCCTAGTGTTCACTCCGGAGAATGTAGTCTATCGTCTACAAGGCGACGATGACTTCCTCCATGCGAGAGGGTGGAGGATGATAGGCACTATTTGTCTATAACAGGGTGGACGAAGTGCCTGAGTAGTGCGAGCATCTACTGCAACTACTCTTCCGAAGGTTCTGAGTTTTCTCGGTCTAGGTCAAATCTAGTGAGCATAGGTTCCCATCACTCGGAACTTTAATCTTTTCATCCACTCTTCTTAGAGTTTACTTTATCGCAGCTCTCGGATTTCCGGGATATTCGCCGCGATGCTTAACTCGGGGGATTTGAGCGTGAATGAATGGTCGCAGTCAATGGTCTTGACTCCAGCTCTCGTTCCATGGGGTAGGATGAAGGGTCTTTCTAGGGAATCTACTAGGTATGCTTCGGGTGGTTATCGTCTTCCGGAATGCATGCAGTGTCTTTCGCTTTGGTTCTTATCTGTCTGAGGGTTGGTCAACAGCGCGTGGTACCCTTCTTCGGTACTTCCGAAAGTTTGAAATAGAAGTGACGATTGACGGATCGCATTAGGTTTGATTATTTGTGTTAGGTTTAGGTTTGGGAGAACCTCTATTTGCTGACATGGCTACGAAGAAACTTCTTTTTACACAGAACTAAGGATGTACACATGGTTGCACGAAGTCGAACCACGATCAATAGAGTCGTCGAAGTTGACACACTCCGACATGATATATAATGAAGATCGATAGAGTCATGCACCGAACAGGCACACAAGTCCTAGGCGTCTCGGGTTTCGTCCTGTGTATCACTGCCGCAGATACTTGGACCGATAGAGTAGACGCGGAACTATAGAGAGTCCTAAGTGTTCTGAATAGAGTACCTTTTTCATGAATAGATTCTCACGAGGTATTTCTATAATCGCCTAACATATACTAGTCATGTATAATTAAGTTGGGGAGGACTGTTGACTGAGCGACTCCGCCCTAAATCCACAACCAAACGAGGAACAGGAAATGAGGCGGCCTTCACTCACTCTAGGTCTTTCCATCTTAACTATACATAGCCGTAATGTATATGTTTAGCCATTATAGTTTTACCTGATGAATTTTTAAATTTTATAACAGTGCTGCAACTTTCGCCTTATTGAAGAAGTATTTACATTTGAATTAGCCCTTTTAATGTATTTAGTTTAGTTATCTGAGGTCAAGAGACGTACCAAAAATCTACCGAGTGTCTTGATGCTTCTCCCTAAGCAGTAGAGTTAGGCTCCTCCTGTGTCCTTGTCTTTCCCTTCGGTTGGGCAGTCCTTCTTGAAGTGTCCCACTTCACCACATAGGTGGCAAACTGTACGGGTCGCCCCATTTGTGGTTGATGTAATGAACTCAACCGGGGTTCTGCAGACGCGAGCAGTATGCCCCAACATGTGGCACCTAGCACAATAGAGCTCCCGGCAGACACCATGATGATGGTAGCTGCACTTGCTGCAATGGGGAAGGTTTCCTAGGTATGGTCTCCTAGGTGTAGGGATGGAAGGGTTGGTAGGGAATTTGACCATCTCAGCTCGCTGCCCTTCGGAAGGTACTTGAGCTGAGGTACTTCCCTCTTCGATCTTGATCTTTCTCTTCAGTGGATTTGAGTGAGGTTCTTGGGTGACTGGGTATGAAAGTGTTGGTTGCTGTTGTACATTGCTGGGATCGGAAATCCCGACTGGCACGTTGCTAACATTGGCGTTGTTAGCATTCAGGTGAGCCATGACAGCTGCTACGGCTGTTGAGACTGTAGCTTGGAACGTAGCTTCATCGAATAAGAGTGTAGGTTTCTTGCTTGTGGACTGGTTACGCTCCTTCGGAGGCATGGTTTTCGTACACGGAAAGGAATACAAGGTAATGAGATACGATGGCTAACCCCGGACATATCTGTCCTGAATGTATTAGGCGTAAATTTTTCCCGTGCCGCGGGTACTGGTTGTCTGAGTGTCGACCTACATCCCTATGATGTAGTCCTGGTAATCATGGTAGGTGTGTGTGAGTATCGGAAAAGGCCATAAGATGAGGGTCATTCCTACTAAGTTACCTTTATACTGGGAAAGGTTTCACTCTCCGGCCTGGAGAGATTTGAGAACAGTTCGGAACGAAACCGCGGAAAGAGGGGCTCATGAAGGCTTATGGCTAAATACTCTCAATAGAGGTGCGGGGATCTGCTCTAATCGTGTAACTGGCAACGGGAAATGACGATTTACCTAACACATAGCGTGAGTAGTGTAACCATTAACTCACTAAATTGTATTATTTTAAGGGTGTATTATCGTGACGAACACGAGGAAAAAGACATTTCTCGGGTTCCATGTACTGGCTCCCGTTGTCTGCCTCGTATCTTTGACTGGAATCGGCGTTGGTTTCCTTCTGGTAGTTTACCTAGGGTTCTTTCCTCGAATGGACATATTGAATCTCTACTCCGCCTTGCCTCCGAATCCGACTCTGGGTGTCATCACTTCATGATGGATGACTGGAATCTCGGAAGTTTATTTGAATCTCTCACCACTGTCCCTAAAAGATATAGGCACTTGGTGAATTCAATAGTCTCAACCCAGTTCATTTATTTCCGAACAGGAAATCTTCTCAATGAACCTCTTCTGGGTCTGAATCAACTCGTCTGACAAGCACTGAAAAGGGTTGGGTTTTCTACAGGGTTTGTGCGAGAATGGAAATGTCGAAAGAATCCTAAGAGATTGTTAACATTTCACTGGATGATCCATATCGAGTCCTGCTACGATTACACAGGGTAAACAAATCATATATAGCTTAGATCCGATAGGCCTTCGAATATGTGATACTACTCTAGAACCACATCCCAACGAGGAAAGGAAATAGGGCGAAACCACACATTCTTAGCCTATGGGATCCTTATTATATACAACCTTGGGAGTATACTCTCTGTAATTGTAGGTATATCAATAAGGATCTTTTTAGTTCTTCATACAAGGTTATTTATGGATCCTAAAATACCCCTATGGTATTTTAATTTCTTGTTTAGTTCTTATCTTCTGAATGTGATTCTGGGATTAGTGTGAATCTTTTAGTGTTCCAAAATACTCCTATAGTATTTTAACTTTATGTTTGGCTCAAACAATCCTAATTGGTAAGTTTTAGACCTGTTGCAACACCACTATCACTCCTAAGCACACGTTCATCGCATCTCGAATAAATGTAGTTGATCAGGTTACATTTATTCCAGCTTACGATTACATAACTGCCCAGGTTTAACGGTAATGCTCAACATCCGAAGACTTTTATTCTTGTTCTTCTTGTGATACTTTTGTTCAAATGTTTAGATTCTGGATGTTCTTATACTTTGGTAAAATATGGTTATATTTCAAAGTATAATTCTTGGTCAGAGTGTTTTATCCCTTTGTGTTTATAGGTTGTATATCTTTTATGAATTGATATACTTAGCTCACTATAAACAAGGCTCTGATACCAATCTGTCACACCCCAAAACCGGAACAGCGGAAACGTTCTGGGGTGGATGACGTCATGTCAAGTATCACAACACATGCATTATAGTAAATCAAGTACAACAAAATATTGCATTAATAATAATAATTTTACATGGTTTACATTACAATATATCAAGGTATATAAACAAATATAGTAAGTACAGCAAGGTACTAAGCCATCTTCATCAACAGCTCCGGGGGTGTACCTGTCTAATTGCTAACCTGAGAATACAAGTTATTTGAAAATCGAGTATCAGCATTTTTATAAATGTTGGTGAGTTCATAAGTATTTAGTGTCATTTAGTCAAATAACTTTATAACGTAATAGTTTAAGTGTTTGCTGTGTATTAGAGTTCTTTCCAGAAAATCCTATATTTTCTTTAATAAAAGCAGCCTTCTACCAAGACTGGTCAGTGTTATGTGGTAAAAAGTAGTTTTCCCTAAATTGCTATCATTATCAAAATACCGAATTTGATTATTAAGGAAAGTAAACGACATCAGGGAATAACATATGCCTCAGCAGTGAGGACTGCTAACTAAGGCAAGGAATCATAGACTCTAGGAGAGTATCGAATGAACGACACGCCTGGTTCAGCCTAACAAATGGAGACACAGACCCTAGAAGGTACCAAATGAAAGGTACGGTTGGTAAGGTCTGTTAGGGTATAAATGTTGTAATAAGTCGAAGTGTTAGTTGTGTTGTTACGAAGGATCTCTAGTCTTCATAAGTAGAGTCTTCGTATGTAATGTTATATTTACTAAGGCATTTTATTGAATAGTCTGAATGTCTAGTCCTTAGTATTTTGTTATGCTTTTGTACGCCTATAAATAGGAGACTGTACTGAGTGAGAACTTAACTTCTTACGTACTCTTTACAGAGAATTCTTTTTGTACTCTGTAAAATCGAAAGCATAATATGAGCTGATCAAATATTATATTTACTCTCATGTTCATCGTGTTTTCTTTTCTTAATTCTTACGTGATTTGATTTTTAAACTCGATTACAAATCTCATCTATTGGTATCAGAGCAGGAATCCTTTCTGTGATCTGATTTTCATTCGATCAAAAAGGTTTTTGAATCTACTGTTTGATTCAAAAAGTTTCCGTCCTTTTTGAATTTGAAAATTTCATCTAGATCTTAATCTAGGATTTGATTCTGCAAAAATATTTGTTAATCGAGTGTTCGGTGTGTAATTCTAAATTGAATTATACAATTTGATTTTCAAAATTCTCAAAAGATTAGTATCATATTGAAGTTTTTGTCCGTACAACAATGGCGTCATTCAATCTGAATTCGATGACATCATTTTCTCATTTGCTTGGATCATCCACAAAAATTCCAATGCTTATTCCAGAATATTATGATCAGTGGGCAGATCGTATGGAAGATTACTTGAATGGATTGGATGAAGAATTATGGAAATGCATCTCAGGAGAAATCAATCAACCTGCACAAGTTCAGCCAATCGGCATGTCTTCAAGCAGTTCAGAAGTTGATAATCAAACCGATCGTTTAAAACGTCTGGAGAAGAAATGCATGAGGGAATTAAGAGGTGTGTTGCCTCCTGTTGTGTACAATAATGTCAGAACATGCAAAACAGCTAAAGAAATCTGGAACAATCTCAAAGACAAATTTCAAGGGAGTGAAAAGACGAAGATCACATCTGTGAAACAATGCCTGGTAGAACTCAAAGATTTCAGATAGAAAGAAAATGAGTCTATTGAAGCATACTATGATAGGTTCAACGAGTTAATCTATCGTTGTAATCGTTATAGTATAATAAGGTCACCAATGGAGTACAATTTGATATTTGTAATGGGACTTCGAAAGGAGTGGAGAAGTGTGAGCATGATAGTGAAAAATCAACAGAGTTTTGATACTTCGACTTTGAATGACTTGTACAATCAATTGAAATCTCTTGAAAATGAAGTTAATGAAATAGCTGAAGAAGCTATAGCAAGTCTTGGTGGTCCTTTGGCTCTAGTTTCGAAGGTTTCAGAAAGAGAAAGTGAAAAATTGAAGTCTGATGAAGAAGAAGGTTTTTTTGATGAATTCTGATGATGAGGCTGTTGCTTTTTACTCAAACAATAGAGTAAAGAAATTTTTAAGAAACCTTTTAATCCAAAGAAGTCATCAGATTCGAAGGGTAGTTTTGAGAACAAAAACAAACTGGATGAAAAGAAAATAGAAATGAAGACAAATTCGAAGAATGAGATGGAGCAAATAAAGATGCTATTGAAATGTGATACAGGGATCAATTGTCATTATTGCTATGTAGCAAATCATTTGGCAGTAGATTGCCTGTTGAGGAAGAAGGAAGAAAAGAAGAGTAAAACAAAGGATGAAGCTTACTACACTGAGAAACTGGAGGAAGTAAAGAAGAAAGCGAAGAATTTGTCATTGGTGGCTCATGGAGAAACTGAATCGGATGGCACATATCAAATATGGTCTTCGGGTTCAGATGATGAAGAGATGAAAAATCCAACTCATGGAGCCATGTATGCAAAAATGGAAGAGGATTCAGATGATGAACAGACTGACGAAGTGTGTGGGCAATGCTTCGTTTCGAAGTCTACTGACAAGTCGCCCATGACTACCAAGGTACGTAACCTTCTTGAATCTTTTAACATTCCAGTTTCTGCATATAATTCTGAGTTAGTATCTTTTGATGAAACTGTTACTTACTTTGATTCAATCATTGTGTCTGCTAGCTATGAAGTGAAAAGGTTAAGTGATCAATTACTAGAGACGAGAAAAATGTTGGATTCAAAAGTCACTAGGATTGATTACTTAGAATTGCAAGTTTCAAATATCATGGAGGATAGAGAAAAATTAGCAAAAGAAATAAACCTGTTGTTAGCTCAAAGAAATATTTTTTGTAATTCAGCAAAAAGATTGTATGGAAAATTAACTGAGTTACATCATTCATGTGAAATAAGTAAGGAACAACATAGAAAATTACTACCTTTTTTAGCTTATGATAGAGATAAGGTTGATAGTATTTCATATGATTGTGAAAAAGAAATTTCTGATTTTAACAAAGTCCCAGATGATAGGTTTAGATATGGAATTGCAAAAGTCGAAGATTATCTTGATGCTAATGATTTAGTAAAAATTGTAAATGAAACCTTAACTAAATCAGAACAACTTCGAATTTTGAAAAAGACTGAGAATTCTACATCTAATAGTGAAACTAATATTCCTGATATTGAAGATAACTCTGATAATATTAGTGAAATTAGTGATTTAGAAGATGTAGATTGTTCACAGTTGTCTGTCATAAATGTTGCAAATTCATTTAAAGGAAAAGAAAAATGTGACGATTTATTAATGAAAATTGAAACTGATAAACCCTCAACTTCGAAAGTTTGTGATATGGAATATGTGGAAATACATGAGAGTCAAACGGATGATAGTGACAATGAGGAAGAAAATTCAAATACGAAGCCAATTCAAAAGTCGAAAGAAATTGAAATTCCTCGAATGGTTGTTGATCAAGTCTATTTGGATACACAAGAATTTGAGAAAATTCTTAGTGAAAAAGGTGCTCATTATCTTGAATCGAATACTGTTGTTTATCTAATCTTCAAATGCACTGATGATATTGTGTTCCCAAATCAAGTCTTCGTAACAACAGGTAATGTTGAAAATATAAAACCTGAATTCAAAAAGATGGTTGAGGAAGACAATATGCAAACATCAAATGAAGGATTCTTTTCAAATCAAAGTACAGTTGAAAATAATCTTACAAAGAATTCATATAAATTTCAACATCATAAACCAAAAAGAGTTTGGATTGAAAAGTCAAAAGTTGAAAAGAAGGAAATTGTCCCAACTGAAAATGTGTTTTCAAAGCACGAAGATGTTAAAACTGATGTTAAAACAATTAACAAAGCAATAAAATTAAATTCAAAAGAATTTAAAGCTCAAGTTGAAAATTTTTCAAAGGAAAATAATATTTCGAAACGTCAAGCAAGGAAAACAATTTTTTGGCAAACTGTTGAACCATCAAAAATGAGATCAACAAATTTTTCAAAAAGAAGAAAAGTTTTTAAAGAAAAATCAAAGAACCAAATTTTTGAAAAGAAAAGTGCTTCGTTTTCAAATAAAAATTCAAAAGTTTCAAATGAAATAAAATCTACAATACCAAGAAATTTTTTTCAGAAAAAGGTTGGAAATCAAACTTTAAAGTTTCAAAATAAGACATCTTATCATGAATCATATCTTTCAAAACCAAAAGTTGATTATGTTCCAAATTCAGCAAAATGTTATAATCCTTTGAAGAAACAAGCTGACAAAGTCTCATATGCAAAGGGAATAACAACAAAGAGAAATATTGATCATTGGTTAGAAGGAAAAGGAAAGATATACCAATCAAGTAAGTTTTCGAAAGAACATATACATGAGGCATATGACAAATATGCTAATCCTTCAACGAATGGTAGTTCATCATCCAAAGAGTCAAATATATCAGTTAAAGTTTGGCAACCGGTCACAAGAGCAAAAAGTGAAAAATCACAAACTCAAGATGCGAAGGGTGAAATTAGTGAAAATTTGAAAATAATAAAAACTCATATATTTGACCCTTCGAATGAATATGTTAGATTTATTGACAGTTTCAAAACCAAAGTATATGATTGGGTTAATGGTTGTACTTTACAATTGAATCACAAACCTAATTTGAATGGACCCAACAAAGCTTGGGTACCTAAATTTTTCCAATGATTGCAGGTACTTTGTGACGAGCAATATGATAACAAGTGGTATATTGATAGTGGTTGCTCACGTCACATGACTGGGAAGAAGGAAAACTTGCGAGATTTTTGAAGCCTAGAAAATGGAGGAGTGGTTAAGTTTGGTAATAATCACAAATGCAAAGTCAAGGGTTATGGGAAGATAACGAATGGAAATTTCACTATCAACAGAGTTGCATTTGTTGAAGGTTTGCAACACAACTTGATAAGTGTTTCACAACTTGTTGTGGGTACTGGCAATCAAGTTCTTTTTAATGAAGAAGGAAGTGTCATTTCGAATGTCAAGACTAAGGAAGTTTTACTTAAGTCAAAAAGAAAAGGTGATATGTTTACATTGGATATTGTTCCTATTGTAGGCAAACCTGTTGTGTGTCTGCTTTCAAAGGTTGCTGCTGATGTTAGCTGGTTATGGCACAGGAGATTATCACATCTCAATTTTCGAAACATCAACAAACTTGTCATACAAGATCTGGTAAGAGGTTTACCCATTCTTAAATATGATAATGACAGTTTGTGTGCAGCTTGTGAAGTAGGGAAACAACACAAACAAGGTCATCCAATCACAATAGATTCGAAGGTTGTTGAACCACTTGAACTCCTGCATATAGATTTATGTGGTCCTTCAACAGTTGCTACTCTTAACAAGAAAAGGTACATTTTGGTAATAGTAGATGATTTTTCAAGATTCACGTGGGTTTATTTTCTCAGGTTAAAACCCAAAGTTCCACAAATGATGATTGATTTTATCAAAAAGATGGAAGTATCATTGAAGAAGACAGTTCGAAAAATTAAAAGTGATCATGGAACTAAATTCAAAAATCATGTCTTCGATACATTTCTGGTGGAAAAAGGAATTTCACATAATTTTTCATCTCCTTATACACCACAACAAAATGGTGTAGTTGAGAGAAGAAATCGATCATTATGTGAAGCTGCAAGAACAATGTTGGCATTTTCGAATTTACCTCAATATCTTTGGGCTGAAGCTGTTTCAACTGCGTGTTTTACTCAAAATCAATCATTTATTCATAGACGGTTTAATGTTACTCCTTATGAAATCATCAATAATCGAAAACCTAATGTCAAAATTTTCCATGTTTTTGGATGCAAGTGTTTCATAATGAATCTCAAGGATAATCTTTCGAAGTTTCAAACAAAAGCAGATGAAGGAATTTTCTTGGGATATTCACACAATTCAGTTGCTTATAGAGTGTTAAATAAGCGAACTCGCAAAGTGGAAGAAACTTTTAATTTGACATTTGATGATCATTACATTAAAAAGTCTAATCATAAATTTGTGAATTATCCTATTTTGCAAAATTCTTCACATATAGATGATTCAATTGAAATGAATGATGTTGATTATGATTCGATTTTCGGTATTTCAGATCAAGCAATTGATGCAGAAAGAAATGCAACTGATAATCAAACATCAGAAAATTCGAAGTATAACAATGATTCAACTTCGAATTTGAATCAAAACCCAAATGAACAAGCTGATGATCCAGTGGAGGGGGAGCACTTGGATTCAAATACTTTTGTTGAGGGGGAGCGTTATAGTGAACGAGATAACATGTCAACAAATGTTAGTGTCGAACAGGAGCAAATTCTTGAAGAAGAACCGATCAGTGAACCAGAGCAAAATATCGAACCGGAGTCAATCATCGAGGGGGAGCTCATACTAGAGAATGATCCAATTCTTGAAGAAGAACATTTTGAAGATGCACTTTTGGATTTTGATCCTAATTATCCACCATTGGATAAATGGACAAGAAATCATCCAAAAGATCAAATTCTTGGTGATCCACAAGCAGGAATCATGACAAGAGCACAACTTCATGCACGAAATGAGGTACTGAACAATCATCAAGAGTTCTGCATGTTTCATGTTTTTATTTCCAAAATTGAACCAAAGACAGTTAAGATTGCAATGGAACACTCTGATTGGGTTGTTGCTATGCAAGCTGAATTGTCTGAATTCGAAAGAAACAAGGTTTAGAGATTAATTCCAAAACCTGATGATGTGTCAGTTGTTGGACTTAAATGGATTTATAAAAACAAAACTGACAAAGATGGAAACATTATTCGAAATAAGGTCAGACTTGTTGTTAAAGGATATTCTCAACAAGAAGGAATTGATTACGAAGAAACATTTGCCCCTATCGCAAGACTCGAGGCTGTTCGTATTTTTCTGGCTTTTGCAGCTCATAAAGATTTTGATGTCTATCAAATGGATGTCAAATGTGCATTCTTAAATGGAGAACTCGAAGAAACGGTATATGTTGAACAACCTCCAAGTTTTATAAACTCAGAGTATCCTGATCATGTTTATATTTTAGATAAAGCTGTATATGGGTTAGAACAAGCACCAAGAGCATGGTATGCAACTCTAACATCATTTTTGAAACAATCTAAATTTAAACAAGGTTCAGTTGATCCCACTTTATTTCGATAGAAAATTGGAAATCATATGATGCTTGTTCAAATTTATGTTGATGATATAATGTTTGGCTCAACTGAACCTGCTTTATCTAAAGAATTCGAAGATTTGATGAAAAGCAAATTTGAAATGAGTATGATGGGCAAAATTAATAACTTTTTGGGTTTGAATATTAGACAAAACAGGGAAGGCATATTCATTAATCAAGAGAAATATACGAAGAATTTGTTGGAAAAATTTGGAATGACAAATAGCACAAGGTTACGAATACCAATGGCAACGGGCATAAAGCTAACTCCTTCGTTAGATAAATCTGCTGTTGATATTACTTTATATCGAAGCATGATTGGGTCTTTATTGTATTTAACTGCAAGTAGACCTGATATTATGTATTCTGTTTGTAATTGTGCAAGGTATCAATCAAATCCACGTGAACCACATCTCACAGCAGTAAAGAATATTTTTCGATATTTGAAAGGTACTACTTCGTTAGGATTGTGGTATCCTTCGAAAACATGGTTCTTTGTACAAGCTTATTCGGATGCGGATCTTGGAGGATGCAGTCTTGATCGTAAAAGCACAACTGGTGGGTGTCAATTGCTAGATGGAAAGCTGGTCAGCTGGCAATCGAAGAAGCAAACATGTGTTTTAATATCAACCGCTGAAGCTGAATATGTTGCTGCAGCTGCGTGTACATCACAAATAATTTGGATTCAAAGTCAATTAAGAGATTATGCAATTAATATGAAAAATATTCCTTTATATTGTGATTCAGAAAGTGCAATAAGAATTTGTCATAATCCTGTGCAGCATTCGAAGACCAAGTACATTGCTCTTCGATATCATTTCATCAAAGATCATGTTGAAGAAGGAAATATTGAAGTTCATTTTGTAAAAACAACAGACAAATTGGCAGATATTTTTACAAAGGCTTTGGATGAAAAATCGTTTCTTCGGATCTTAGATGGATTGGGAATGATTGATGGAAATTCTCTTCAAAATGATAAAAGCGAAGAGTGATGGGTCTGAATCATTTGGTGTATGGATGGAAAGAATGATTCAGTATTCAGAGGTTACTGTTCATGGTCAACGCTTCGAACGCTTCGCATTCGGAAGTTTTGAAGTAGATAATCAGAGGTTACTGTTCAAGTTAACGGTTCGAATGCTTCGTATTTGTACACATTTCAACTGAGGTTAGATTTTTATTTTGTTAATTTTTTTGAAAAACCTGAAAAATCAAAAATATTTTCTTTTATTGAAAAATTAAAAATCCAAAAAGATTTTGTTTCAGTTTGTTTTTAATTTTTTTTGAAAAATTAGAAAAATACCAAAAATATTTTTCATTTTTTAGTTTTACCATGTGTATTGTGAGTTTTGTCAAATCTCAAATACGAAGGATTCATGCGTTTGGATTTGAAGGAAAGGTATGATCTCTATACATGTTGGATTAGTTAGGATGTCCCTAGAAGCATGCTGCTGCATGTTGTCTCAAGCCTCGTATGATTCTATATATGGGAAATGAAAGCCTTGATGAAATTATCTCATGACAATTTCTTCCCAACAAGGCTTGTATTTGCATAAATCAACAAGAGCTACCTTACTCTTCTCAAATGAGTTAAGAGTTTTCTGTTTTGTCCACATATAACAGAGGTACCCTTCGATTCTTAACCAATCTTTTTAAACCAAACAATTCTTACATTCCAAATATTCGAAGATTTGTCCTTGAGGTATTTGATCAAACCAATCAAAACCCAGACAAATCACAAATCTGTGTTTATGATCTAATATCATGTGTCCGTGATAGAAATGAAACCCAAAATGTAACAACCCGAAATTTCATGTCACTTCTTGTATCACAACTTGTAATCCGATCCGATCAACCAAACGTTATTTCAATTTCGTTTCCAATTTCACCATTTTATTAAGTCATTAGTTTATATTGACCTAAAATGACTTAATGGGTGTCTTAATATATTAGAAATCATTTTAAAACACCCAACTTTAATGATCGGAATATTTTTAGAAATTACCGTATCGGGTTACGGTAACTCAATCGGGTACGTCCAAAAACCCCATTTAACATCGGTATCGGGTAGAATTCTATCGTGTCCAATCCCCGAACACTATATAAACATGTTTAAGACTCCATTTGAAGCCTTTGGTCAATTTCTCACTAAACTCTTATAACCTCTCTCCTCAAGCTAGAATTAAGGTCCAAATCTCAAAGTTTAAGGCTTCAAATCTCTAAGGTAACCTCCCTAGCATGTTAATCAACATCTTTAGCCTTCAAATTGATGAACTAATTGAGTTTTAGGACCAAGAACATGATTTTACGGCCATGGAGCAAGCTTGGGCCGTAAACTCCATTAAATGGGGTTTTAAGCCCTTAAACTCCTTCCTAAACTCAATTGGACTTTAGATATGGCTATGGGACTTCAAGATATGGACTTAGAACATTTGAAACTTTGATTTTGAGCCATTTGAAGGAGTTTACGGCCAAGGCATAAGCTTGGGCCGTAAACTCATGTTAAAGGGGTTTTTCATGCCCTTAAACCCTTCCAAATCATTTCTATGGCTTAGATATGAATTATAGGACCTTGGCTTTAGCATTTGGACACTTGAAACATAACTTTTGAGGGACTTATGTGAGTTTACGGCCAAGGTGAGTGCTTGGGCCGTAAACTCCCCAAAACAAGGCATAATTTCATTTCTAAGGTGTTAGAAAGCCATCCAAGACCACCAAAAGCCTTAGAATAAATCAAAGAACCAACCAAAAATAGTTTAAGGGACTTAATCACATCATTTGTGGGATTTCTAAGAGTTTACGGCCAAGGCTTGTTCTTGGGCCGTAAACTCCAAGATTTTTGGTGTTAGAATGCAAACTAAACACCCCTAAAGCCTTTAGATGAATTTTAGAAGCCCTTCTATGCAAGTTTTAGACCTTGAATCACTTTGTATCAACCTATATAAGAGTTTACGGCCATGAGGAGGGTCTCATGGGCCGTAAACTCCATAACACCCTTCATATGTCCCATAAAACTCATACTAGGTCTTGTAATAATCCTATTAATCACATGTGATTTGTTTTAACAACATTTAACAACATTTTCATGAAGATTAAGGAGTTTACGGCCAGGAGCCTATTCTAGGCCGTAAACTCCCATAAAATAATCATTTTGATGATTTAAATTCATTCCAAGTGTTCCAATGCATTTTAGAAAATCCATTCTAGCAATCCCCATGTCCATTTAAGCCCTTAGATCATCAAAACCACACCAACATGAGTTTACGGCCGTAAACTCATGTGTGGGTGTGTTTTATGGTTGTAAACTCATTTAAATGTTTGCTTATGGAGAGTAAACTCAAGTCCCAAGTCCCTAGTGCCATTACAAGTCCGAAGATGTCACCCGGGTCACTCCAAACGCTCGTTTTGAGGTGTTTAACCTCATTAGAGTGTAATGTTCCATATGATTAGTGAATATATCTCTAAATGTATATATATGAACATTATTTGATTTTACATAGGGACATCGCGAGTAATCAAACCCCGAACCAACGTCTAGTATTCAAAACCGACACGTTTCCGAGTCCGGTGAGTTCATACCCCTACCTTTTTCACTGTTTTCAGGGGGGGGGGGGGAACACAAGCAAAATACAAGGGTTTTCTTGTACTCAAAACTTATTTTTCATGTGTGTGTTTCATATTTCTTATGCTATTAATACTAATATACGTAACTGATAACCAGTAAATCATACAGTTCATTTAACATTTAGTTGTGAAATGGATTTTATAAACGGTTATGTTTTATATATTTCACAAATGGTATCCACATTTTATCAGTTAAAAGCATGACATTATAACACATGAACAATATAATTCGTACACTGTCTTGTCCTCGGTAACATTCCACAGAGATACGCGAATGGAGGATTATCCTATTATTACTAGTAAATTTGTTATTCCGTATGATTGGAGACACGTCCTCGGTGAACACTCCACAGAGATACGCGAGTGGAGGACTACACCCGTAACCAGAATCTCTGGGATTTAGAGAGCGTGACTTGAGTGTATAGATCTATACGGGGCTGACTACCCCACACCTGGCTGCTAGCTACAGCCGAACCAAAATGGTTCAAGGGTGACGAAAGTCATAAGGTTTGTGGACTACTTATTGCCACAAGGCTGTGGACTACTTATTGCCACAGGTTCAGTCTTTAGTATGGTTATGGAACTCGTAACTAGGATAACAGAGATTTACTAATAGTAATAATGATTCACATACTACATTTTACAGATAACCAGGATTCAGTTTACATCTTTTACACCTTTTACATCTTTTACATATGATAACCAACCTTCAGGAAGGTATGGGACCTTCCTGGGAAATCTTGTACACAACCAGGTCTAACAGAATACATCTTTTACATTGAAAACAAACATATAGGAAAGCATGGGGCATTCCTGGGTAACCTACACATAATCAGACAAGAGTAACCAACTGAATAACATTACATCTTTTACAATAACTACACTTCAGGAAAGTATGGGACTTTCCTGGGAATACACTGATACATTAAAGACATAAAACAATGTACCGAATAATTAAACCATACATTACTCTTATGAAACAACAACCAACTTTTAAGAAAATATGGGATTTTCTTGGTGTGTGTTACATTTTCAGAAACAGAAAGGAAACATAAACATTTTCACAAAACAAAACTGCTTATGAACTCACCAGCGTTATACTGATTTTCAAATTGCTTGTGTTCTCAGGTCAACGATAGTACAGGTACCCGAAGACTTACTTGGTTAAGGATCGTGTGCGTGCAAGGCTCGTTCATTTTGTTTATATCTATATTATGTATTACAACTGTATAAACTGTGTCTTTTGAAACAAATTGTAACACTTTAATATGTAATGTAATGTTTGTTTCACTTTACTTACTATGTACATTGGATTTGATACTCAATGTGGAGTCAACCCCGGAAATGTTTCCGCCTTCGGTTTTCGGGGTGTGACAGATTGGTATCAGAGCCCTTGTTTATAGTGAATAAAGTATACCAAACCTTACATGGTATAAAACTATAAACACTAAAAGGGCCTAAGTGCTCTGAAATAAAAGTATCTTCAGACTACAAGTATTTTCAAAAATATATAAGTATACCGAACCGTCGAGATTCGTATCTATAAGTAGAACAAAACATAAGTAAACAGGTGTTGTGTATTGCAGTTAAACCTGGGCAGTTATGTAGTCGTGTCTAGGGTCAATATAGCCTGACCAACTATATTCATTCGAGACACGGCCAACATGTGCCTGGGAGTGATTGTGATATGCGGCATGCCTAAAACTTACCCTAATACCACAAACATCGAACTAGTATCGTAGCAAACCATGAAATACTATGGGAGTATTTCTCAAACCATCGTACATGTTTAGACCCCCGAACATTCCATTATCGATAGTTTACTTGCTTCAATAACTCTTTCCTGCTTTACCACTTAATTGGAGTTAATACCTGTCATATCTCTCGATTCAGAGGACTTATCATCCTCTCTCTTTATTGATCTTAATCAAACATTCGAAAACTATGATGTTTGTTCCCAAAAAGATCTAGCATAAATGTTTTTTATGAATATGATTTCTATGTGAGTATATTTTCAAAATACTAGTTACTTTGAATATCATTCGCAACCAAGTTGTCACTGACTACACTGGTCATACAACTAATTTTGTTTACAATTCTTCACCTTATTTTAAGGTTGATATGTAACAAAATTTTCGAAGCCATCCCATGTGTCCAATAAAAGAAACCCTTCGAAACTTCTTTACAAGTTATCGATTGTAATTCACGGGAAACCACACATGCTGTTAATTATCTGTCTTGATAATTTTCGAAGATATCTTTGCCTGGGATAATGTTGTTTTCATGTCAAAAGAAATTATTGACATCACAAGTTTTCAAAAGTTTTTTTTTTATCCTTGTTTCTCATCTAATCTCTTTTGGAACACAGCACACACGAAATCCTTGAGGTTTGAGTAACACCAACTTAAACTGACGATTTCAAAATTCTGGCAAATGACTTCGCCTTTTAAACCCCAAAGTGAAAGAGCCTTACCTCAATTCTGAAGGCATCCGATGGCTACAATTCTTTTGGGGAATACCAAACAGTTCTATCTCTTGATGACGCATGGTGTATGATAAGCGTGTAAGGCGTGTTGACAGTTACGATTGTTACTTTTTGATGAGTACATTCTGTTTTTCAAGGTGCCATGTCAGCAAGCATTTTATGCATCTCGCTTCAAATTCAAAATTCTAGGGTTACATATAAAAGGGCAACTCAGAACTCCATAACACTTTACGCGATCAAACTTTCTGCAAAACAAAAACTCTCTGTGCAATTCATCTTCTTCATAAGTTCTTTACTCAAAATCATCTGCAATGGCGACTACTTCATCACCAACAACAGACGAGATCATCAGTGTTCCGATTCTGAAGATCCAGGGTTCCAACTATCAAGTAGAATCGGATTTGTCAAAATATCTGGAAGAACTACAAATGCTTGTGGTTGCTTTACAGAATTTTGTTCTGTCTAAAGCAATGTTTGAATCTTTTGCGGCTCCGATGTCCTGGTTGTCAAAAGCAGGTTCTACGGCATCATACAACAAGGAGACTGGATGTGTTGAATTCACAATGGTCACAGATACAAGAATTAGGGTCTCAAAGAGGTTGTTTTGCAAGATTTTGGGAATTCCGAATTCTAGCCCGTATGATGAACTTACTTCTTCGCAAGTGGTGTATATGTTCAATGAGATGGGTCACCAACCTCCATTGACACGTATTAGTGACTTCAAGAAGTCGGGGTTACCAACAATTTGGAACTTTTTGTTTGGCATCTTTCTTAGATGTCTTACTGGAAGAACTGTGGGGTTGGATAAAGGAAGGATGGAGGTCTATGCAATAGTAGCTGGGCTATACTATGATTTGCAGGTTGATTATTCTGAGCAGTTATGGACAGAGTTTATCACAAGTATTTCAAAGACCAGTGCCAAGCAGGGAATTTCTTGTGCAAGATATTGGAGTCTGATAGTTCAATATGTCTATCAGAAGGAGAAAATCGAAGTTCCGGATTATGAAGAGAAAGCCGTTTTTCATATGTATGGGAGTCCGAAGGAAGTATATGATGATCCGGCTATCTTTACCACAGTTGCTCGCATTCTGGATGCAATGCTAAAGAAGGTGGATCCCATGAATAATGTGTTGTTGTCATACTTACAATCCATTGACACAACAGTTGTGACTGGAATATTACAACAATAAGAGAAGAAGAAGTCAAAGAAGTCAAAGAAGACTGAGGGTGACTCTTCGGAAAAAAGAGTGAAAGAAGCACAAAAGAATCAGGAGCTAATCGTTACATCTCAAACTGTCGAAGAGGTGTCTCCTATGTTAACTTCAGTGGCTGATACACCGGATATCGAAGCCTCTCCATCTAAAGAAACGATTCCTTCGAAGACGGGGGTTTTTCGAAGAATAAAAATCAAGCGAAAATCTCAATTGGTGAAGAAAACTCAGGTTACTCATCAAGGGGTTACTGTTAGAGAAATTCCAGCTCCGGTGTCTCCATCTTCTAAGAAGCGAAGGGCTGAAGATATGGCGAAATTTTTGAAGAAAACCCAACGTATAGAAGAAGTGGATCAAGTGCCTGAGACTCCCGAAGATGACATTCCAAAAGAAGTAGAAATCCTTCAGTCTACTGAGATTTCGAAGCCTGCTGACATAAAGATTCTTGAACCAACGTCTTTACCACAGGTTACTTCAACAACTAATTCTCGTACATTCCAATCTATTATGGATCAACCCTTCACTACAATCTTCTCAACACAATCAACCGATCCACCAAATCCATTATCACCTGTTGCTGAAACAATGGTGATTGATGAGGAAACTGACAACGAAGGGTTTGGAGGAACATTCGAAGCTCTTTCCTTTGATAAAGCTGAAGAAGATTTTCCTAACCATATGCTGATGACGATGAAGTAGTTCAAGATATTGAATTCAAAATTGAATTCTATCTTGCAATCTCATGCAGATGTGGGAAGTGCTGGAATCAATATCTTGGAAGTTGATTCTCTTATGAAGGAAATGGAAAGCAGAGTGATTTCGAAGGCTTCAGGGTTAATACGTGATTCTGAAAGCCGCATTCTTGAGAAGACTGATCAGACGGTTACGAAGGAGGTGAAAGATTTAAAGACGATTACGAAGGAACGTCATGTGCTCTTCGTACAGGAAGTTAAGAAGGTTCGCGAAGACGTTAATATGCAGATTCATGAACTTCGTGAAGAAATGACGAAGGAAGTTCAACATATTCAACAGGGATATGAATCAGCACATCAGAAGATCGATATCATTTGTGATGCGGTTGTTCAGTGTGTTAAGATGTTTGAACAACTAAATCCACAGATGATCTCTCTTTCAACCGCAGACGCACAACATTTTGGACAGTTGATGAAGCTGCTGCATGAACTCAAAGATATTTCTTCAAAATCATCTTCTCCGATTATCTCTCAAGAATTTCTTTCCCAGAAATTCATTCATTTTGAAGCCATCTTACAAAAACATCTTGCTCCATTAAACAGAATTTCAAGCCTTTTGCCGAATGTATCAGATGCCCCACCTGCTGTCACAGGGGTGCAAGGGGGAGAAAAGGTTGTTCAAGCAAAGGCTGGGGAACATGAGAAGAAAACTGAAGATTCGAAGGTGGTAGGAAAGGTTTATCCTTCGAAAGTTGTGGTTAAACCAACAATAGTTTCAGCTGCTCCAGTCATTTCGACTGTGACTACAACTGTTCCAATTTCAAGACCTATTACAAAAGGTATTGTAATTGGGAATGTTGTTTCTTCAAATGTTTCTTCGTCAAAGAATGCAGCTCCTTCAAATGTTAAAGATAAAGGAAAAGGAGTCTTGGTTGAGAAGACTAAGAAAGAGATAAAAGCTGAGGTGGCAGCTGAAGTTGAAAGAATGAGGCATGTGGAAAGTATTATGCGACAAAGAGCTCTTGAAGGTTCGAATGTTGATAAAGGGGATCCTTCGAAATTGTTCAACTACGAAACTATTGAATCAAGGGTGATGTTCGATCATATGTACTCGTTTGAAAAGATTCCAAAGAAGAGTTTTGTGGTAACAAATACGGATTATGGTCAACTTGATTTTCCGATCAACGAGATGATGTTCGTCATGAAACAGTTTAAAGCAAAAACAAAGTCTATGGATGTCGAAGAGGGAAAGAAGATGAAAATTCGATTTCATGCAGTGTTAGCAAAGGCTCAAGAAGAAGTTTGGTACTTGGAGAAGATTAAGAAGGTGATATCCATAAAAAGGGATGTTATTTTCGAAGGAAAGTTTCAAAATTTGAAGTATGTTGTGACAAGAGCAAGTGGAAAGATACAAGAGTTCACTGTGGCGGACTTTCCATTGATGAACACTTACGATCTCATCAATGTTGCTCTGATACTTAAAGACAAATCCTTTTCTTTCCTCCAAGAAACAGAACCAGATGTCTTCAGTCTTGGGTGTAGGCATATAAAAAATTTCTTGGAGAATTATTTCGAATGCCTAGCTCAAACTGATGTCGAGCTTGCTACTGTTAAAGGCATCGACATTACAACACCAATGGCTCCTACGAAGAAGCAGGTTGAGTTGAAAAAGTACGAAGATGGAGAAATATGTTTAAAGCCATTGGGGATATTCTTCGCAGGAAAAGATAAAAGCTGGAAGAGCCAAGAGATTCTTGTTTCAAACCTCTGAAGTGGAAAGATATACAAATTCACAATATACGAACTTAATTGTTCGTATGAATCATTGCAAGAAGAATTCAGAAGGAGACAAGAAGGAGATAAAGAAAGTTATCTCTTGGTACATGGAAATCCGAAGAGTGCTGATGTATGCTGTTCAACTACTAACTTCATGAAGACTTCGACCTTTATTCCAAAGGGGGAGATTGTTAGGGTATAAATGTTGTAATAAGTCGAAGTGTTAGTTTTGTTGTTACGAAGGATCTCTATTCTTCATAAGTAGAGTCTTCGGATGTAATGTTATATTTACTAAGGCATTTTATTGAATAGTCTGAATGTCCAGTCCTTAGTATTTTGTTATGCTTTTGTACGCATATAAATAGGAGACTATACTGAGTGAGAACTTAACTTCTTACGTACTCTTTACAGAGAATTCTTTTTGTACTCTGTAAAATCGAAAGCATAATACGAGCGGATCAAATATTATATTTACTCTCGTGTTCATCGTGTTTTTTTTATTTTCTTAATTCTTACGTGATTTGATTTTTAAACTCTATTACAAATCTCATCAAGGTCTAAAACAGTGAATACAGACCCCAGACAGTATTAAATGAAAGATACGTCTTGTAAGGTCAAAACAGTGAATACGGACCCCAGACAGTATCAAATGAAAGATACGTCTTGTAAGGTCAAAACAGTGTGACTCTGAAAAAGAATTACCAGCATACAGTGTAAATTGCTAGCGAAATACCGTTACCTTAAGGCCAATGAATTATAAGGTAACCCAGGATACTCGTAACCATACCGACTAGAGTACCAGATGCCCTACAAGCGTCTAAAATATGACATTTGTCACCCGTTGGCTTTGTAGGCCGGGACTGTAGCTAGCAGTCTGGGTGCGGGGTTGTCAATCCCGTATAGATCTATACACACAATGTTCGCTCTCCCTACAGGAGATTCTGGTTACCAACTAGACGACGGAGAAGGCCGTGTCCTGAAGATGCATCCCAAATAGTGGGTAGAGACTTCCAAATAGTGGGTTTCTAATGTAAGTGCTGAACTAGAGGTAGAGACTCATAACTGAATTGACTGAAGTAAACCCATATGTCTATGCTTGTGTACATAATATATAACTAATAAATCAAACGACCTTCGGATGGACATCCGATCCCACCAGACCACATCTCAACGAAGAAAAGGAAATAGGGCGGACAAGCCTTCCTAAGTCCTTCAATCATTATTTATATGCATCTATACAAGCACAGACATACATCTAACTATGCTTGAGTGTGTATCAAGTGGAATCATATCGTGAAGTATAAGTGTACAGTGTGGAATAACCGACTTGTGAAGTATAAGCGTACAGTGAAATATCCGAGTCGTGAAGTATAAGTGTAACGCCAAAAATTTCAAACAATTTTTCATTTAAAAATAGTCGCTTAATTCTTAGAAATACTTGTTTAAAATCTCATTCATAATCGAATTACAAAACATGATTCCATTTTCACTTGTATAGAAAACCAGGATCCTCAAAACATGACACTTTCTCTGGTGTGTACAATCAAGCCGGTGCCGTCCTGTGATCCTGAAAGAAACCTGCAACACATACATAAAACAAAACACTGTAAGCACGAAGATTAGTGAGTTCCCCAAAATACCACATACTACAAATACGCCACTCGAGGCTAACCCGACCCTCCGGTCAAGATGTCTCAGCGGGACCTTCCAGTCCCGCAGCTCGTCGGACCCTCTGGTCCAGTCATAGCTCGTTGGGCCCTCTGGCCCGATCTGAATCGTTGGACCCTCCGGTCCGGTCTATATAGTCATACAGCATACAATAACACATAGCATACAATCTCATAAATAGCACATAATCTCATACATAACACATAAGACCCTTTGGTCAACTCATAATACCACTCAAGGTAACGTATAGTGAGAAGACTCACCTGGCAAGCAGAAAGCAGATATCCCCACGCTTAAATCTCGAACTCGCCACCGCCTAACACGTAAGGCAAATAGTCTCATGAATATAACTCTCGAGACTAGAATCAATCCTCTCATGGCACCCTCTTAAGGGTAAAAGACTATTTTACCCCTCTCTTGGCCCAAAGGCCACATCGCTGACCAAACCCTAAAAGTCAACGGCCAACCCTTGGTCAAAATCAAAGTCCTCAGTCAAAGTCAACCCCTGACTGACCCTACTCGCCGAGTCAACCCTATGACTCGCCGAGTTCCCATAATCAGAACTTCACTCAATCCGCGACCTAACTCGCCGAGTCCAACAACTCTAAGTGCACTCGCACACAACTCACCGAGTCATCCCTTGACTCACTGATTCTCGACTCAACCAGGGAATATCGGGACCCTTCGACAAGACTCGCCGAGTTCAAGAACAGACTCGCCGAGTCTAAGGCTATCATCAACCTACTCGCCGAGTTGTTCATACAATTCGCCGAGTTGTTCATACAATTCGCCGAGTTCCAGGCCATCTTCATCCAACTCGACGAGTTGTTCTTCCAACTCGCCGAGTCCCAGCTCATCTTCAAGCAACTCGTCGAGTACACCCATGTGACTCGCCGAGTACCACCGGTCTGAATCCATTCAGAAGCATTCCAAGCCATGCAATTGCTCCAAAACATAGATCTAGCCTCCTACCATTCATCCATTACGTAAAGTGGCAAACTTTACATGAATCCCAAGAGATCTAGGCCATTTGCACATTGGCTAGGGTTTGCGGACATGATGGCTCCACAAAACACTCCAACACAGGGACTTTCATGCTCTCTGATCCTTCTCCATTCCAGATCTGAGGTAGCAACCTCAGATCTAACCTCTAGACTTCCAATTACATCCATAGACAAGTTCCCACAAACCCCAAAATGAAGAAACAACATAACAACAGCCCAAGAATGAGATATTACCTCCAAGAGATGCCCCAACTGCAATGTAATTCGAACCCAAGCAAAGCCCCTTGCTCCAAGCCTTCAATCTCCCAAAATTCCTTCAACAATTACTTCTCCAAGCTCCAATCCACTCAACAATGGTGCTTCTCCGTGATTTAGGGTTTTTTGGGGCTCAAGGGGTGATAAAGAGGCTGGGAGGAAAACATAATGTTCTTTATATAGGGCTCAACCCCGAGAATTAGGGTTTTCTCCAATCAGCGCCTACTCGCCGAGTCCTCCTCACCGACTCGCCGAGTTGGCTACTTAGCACGCGACCAGTCGCGACTCTACTCGCCGATTCCATCCATGGACTCGCCGAGTCACTCTTTCAAAACTTACTCTTTTAGCCCTTCAACTCTACTCTTGATATTTCGGGATGTTACAATTCTCCCCCACTTAAATTAGGCTTGGTCCTCGAAGCCTACATCAACTCAACTCCAGAAATACTCCCACAACGTGCCACCTGGCCTTAATCGGACTAGGTCTCACAAGGCATACCCATCGAAACTCGAACACACTTTCCCTTTCCTTACGGTGTCCTGACCACCGTCTCGAATCGGGCACCGGCTGTACCCTCTGATAACCACACTCAACGATCCGAGAATTACCCATGAAGCATCACTGCCCCAAATCTCAACAATTACTCGACCCATAAGGGTTAGAAGCCATGAACCATCGGATCCCCGATCCGAATCCCACTCTATCCAATCCGTGCCGACGGAAAGACCCATTCTCAATCTCAGAGAAACTCTCACGAGTTCCCCTCTTGCAACCGCATACGCATGCTGAACTAGATCTAGCACCCTCGGGTTAGGCAAACCCGTTACACTGACGACATCCCCAACATCCCTAGGAGGGACCACCACTACGCATACAACCCTTGATTAGAATTAATCTAGGAGTCCCAGAATCCATCCCGGCATCCATCCTGAGACTCTTGGCTCTACACCCGCGGAATCCCTTCCGCGTCCTCAGCAGACATCCCATCATGATGTCATTCCATACCACTATCACAGACACAGTGTTCGACCACCATACTCCAAATCATCCATTCTCACTACTACTTTCAATTCCACGAATCAACACTTTCCCCAGCAAATGAGGGTCCGACACCTCCTTCCATACAACAGCTCAAAGGGTGGCATACCAATGCACTAATGATGGCTGTTGATATAGGATAACTCAACCAAGGATAAATACGTGCCGCAACTCCCTCTGAAATCTAATACACATGCCCGAAGCATGTCTTTGAGCGTCTGAATCGTTCGCTCTCTCTGAGGTGTCCTCAGACATCATCATGATAAGCTCTAGCTCATTTCTCATATCCCTCTTCGTGACTGAGCACCAGGTCAGCTTTTTACTCCACAGATGAGCCTCCAAAGGTCACCCATATCATGATCCAAATATCCCACTAACTTCCTCCCCGTGACCACTATCCCGGCCCAGTGACACGCAAGTCACGAAATTCTCTTTTCCTCATGTGAGAAAAATACAATCCAACCGAGGATCGTCTCAACTCTGATCTCTGGTTTCTGCTGCGCATATCCCTTGCGCATCTCACCACATTTCCCGACAGAGACGGAGACCCCGGTCTTGCCCCGGTCCAACATCCAGGCTCCAAAAGCTCAATACTAGGACTACTCAAGCCCAAAACTCTTCCACATCGTACACTGATCGGAGAACATTCCATCATCACACTCTCTTGCCATCTAGTGAGTACTACGGCTCCCCGCAGTATCACAACACCCTCTGACTAGTGAGTACTACGGCTCCCCGCAGTATCACAACACCCTCTGACTAGTGAGTACTACGGCTCCTCGCAGTATCACATCACCCTCTGACTAGTGAGTACTACGGCTCCCCGCAGTATCACAACACCCTCTGACTAGTGAGTACTACGGCTCCCCGCAGTATCACAACACCCTCTGACCCCACTAGCTCGTGCTCCGCAGACTATCATAGGCGACTACCCATACTCGACTCGAATATTCATCACCGACTCTGGAGGCAATCGACATAACAAATGCCCACCCTTGCGAAGATCCACTCTCTCAAATAATCTCCCTGGATGCCCATACTCGAAGGGCTCCCACTAGATCCATAGATACCTGATATACCACAAGTCGTCTCAACTCGAGATTCACGAGTAACTCCGAAATAAAGATATCCTACCCGGATACCTCGGAATACCCCAACAGAACATCAAAAGATCCTGCCATAACCACTGATCTCCTGCCCCAAGCAACATATAGACACAATAATACATTTCCTCTGAACCCCATAAATAGATCTACATTCTTCCGACATTGCAACTTCGGTGATGGGATTAAAAGAACTTTTAATCTACGAAGATCGATTAGATCTTGAACAAGTATATGAATATAAAACAGTTAAAAACGCAATAATAAGAACAAACAGCTTGAATCAAACATGTCGAATGATTAAATAAAATCCTTAGAAGAGCTCGATTAAGAACATCAACTGTAAAGGATTAAAAGATTACAAGAACGATTACAGAAAAATATAATACTCTTGATCAATCGCTGTATCAATAATTTCTAGAATCTTAACCTAATATGCATGCAAGCATTAAACTTATATACAATACATAAAAGGCTCTCGGTTGGACAGGCCCAAACCGGAGAATACAAGGCTAAATAAACGAGCCCAAAAGACGCAACATCAAAACTATCTTCAGGTCAACAATCTCCCCCTTTGCGTCAATTTGGAGCGAGACCTTCACTTCTTACTTGGGCCGGCAGCTGAAGCTGGTACCTTCTTCTTCACGGTGCTAAACAGACACTTGGTTATGGAGAGGATGGTCTGTCTAAACCGGATGTACCAATTGATCATGTCATTGAAGTACTTGATATCATCGGCCGAATTGTCTTTACACTGCTTGATGATGAATAAGATGTGCTCCAAGCAAGTTGTAGTGTAAAGATGTTTGTTAGCTAAAGCGAAGAGACATTTGTGTCCTTCGGCTCTAGTGAACATCACAGAGTTTCGCCTCGAATCTATCTTGCCCATTTGCATTTGATTCAGATCACTGGCCGATCCCACAGGTTTGACTTTCGGTTTCTTCTTAAAAACTGTGGCGACCTCCTGATCCATTAGGGCCACCTCCATGATATAGCATGCCAGCATCCTTTTGACATGGTCTATGATGGGACCATATTCAGCTTCATTTGTCAGCAGGATATTGTACAAGACTATCCAATCATGAGGGTTCAGATTGGGCAGATCCGCCAGGGAGATCATGTGGGCAGTTCTTGCAGATCCTCGGATGAGCTTGAACTTGACGTTTGTGAATCTCCCCACTGCATAAGGCTTCAGTACCCGAACATTAACAATCTTCTGGGCGCTCCAGGTAAGGTATTGTGGGTGAGCGGCCTCCAGATAGAAGTCAATGAGCTCCCTGTCAAGCTCATCGTTCGGATGCGGGACTTCGAAAATGTTAGAGAAAGCGTGGAAGATGAACGCCTTTCGAGTCAGCGGCATATCAAACTGCGAATCAATTGAGTTGTTGCAGTCGAAAGATATCACCGGCTCGAGCCATAGTATGCTTGGAGTCTCTATGGCCTCTTTTATCATGCGATCCCTGGTCCAGGCAGGGAAGAGCAACTTTCGGCTCTCAAGGAGATCGTGGGCTTCTTTTTGCTTTCGTTCGGCTTCTTCAGCCTCACGCGCCACACGACTGGCATCGTCATCAACATTGCGACTGTTCTTTCTTTTTAACATGTCCGCAATTGTCTCCTTGTCTTCATCTTCATCTTCATCTCCATCCTCTGCTATGTTTTTGCCCTTGTTCTTCACACCCGAACCCGAGGCATGACCAGTTGGGGGTGGTTCGGTTGTGTGAGTCGCTTTGGAGGACGGAGGTGGTTTCGATCCTTTCTTCTCTTCTCCCCCTTGTTTCGGAATGGACACGAAACTCGGTAGGCCTTTAATTTTGCTTAACAGTTCCATGGCCGGAGAGAGTTTTTCAGCGAGGGTACGCCTCACTGAGTGGTTAAGGATTGGGTCGTGTGCTTCGAGGATGTTTGAGAGAGCGGCGTGGACATCTGAAACACACGTCTTTATGACCTCCCTCTCGGATCGAAGAGCTTCCAATTGTTGTTCGGAGTTGGAAAGCTGCGTGCTCTTGACCTTTAGGGCGGTAGTCTTGCTCGCCAAGACGTCCATCAGTGAATTTTCTGCTGCAAGATCTTCTTGTAGCTTTGCCAAGCGGGCATCGATGGAGGCACGAAGTGCCGAGTTGTCGTCGCTAAGATTTTGTCTGAGGGTAGCGAACGAAGACAGCTCCGTCTTTACAAACTGGGCCAATTGATTAACAACTGGTTCCAGAGTTGTTTTAGTGGCTTCGGCGCTTTCCCGTAAAGACTGTAGCAAGACAGAAGCGTCATGGAATAGTTTATCGACTTTTGCGGTCGCGGCCTCACAGGCTCGGGTGGAGGCGTCTATGGCAGCAGTTGCTGAGGCCACGGAATCATGTTGAGCCTGGGAGAAGGCGTCAACGATCTTCTGAATAGCAGCTTCAGACAAAGATGACTGCTGGTTTGAAGAGGAGGCGAGAAGTTGATCAACCTTCTCGTTAAGCTCGCGAAGATGCTTCTTTGTCACTGGAGCATCATCCTCCTCATCACTCTGAACTTGAAACGGACTATAGTAGACCGAGTCAAAGTTCATGTGATCACCACTAAGGAATTGATCACCGCCATCGGAGGCGTCTTCTGGAGATTGAGGTGGTGGAGAAGCTGGGGGTGTTATGGGTTTGGTTGGTTCTGGTTGAGTTGGTGGGGGGTTGGTTTCGGGTGGTGGTGGTGTATGGGTTTCGGTTTGTGGAGGTTCGGTTACTGTAGGGATTTCGGTAACAGGTAGTGTTTCGGTTAATGTGGTGAATATGGGTGGAGGTATAGGGAAAGAGGTTGGGGGAATTGTGGGGTTTATGGTGGGAATGGAAATAGGTATTGTGGGTGGAGGGGAAGGACCTGGGGATTGATGAAGTTCCATCTCCGGGGTTGGGGACCGAGGAGGTGTGTTGCCTCGTGGAGGAGATTCGTCTCCTTGGGATCCCTCAGAGTCCGAACTCCCACCTTCGGATTCGCTTGAAGATGAGGGAAGGACGAGCTTTCGCTTCTGTTGGGTCTTCCTCCTTTTCGGTTGAGGGGATGAAGCAGCCTTCGGTTGTTTGCGCTTCTTGGGAGAAGGTCCTTTTGGGGCTTTGGATGGTTTCTTCCCTTTTTCTGCCTTTTTACCCCTGGCCACCGGTTTATCAGCATCATGAATTGATCGCAGCATGTCCGGTGTTAGTTCCCTCAGACCAGATGGTCCAGACTCCTTGATCGTCCTGATCAGTTGGCTGTCAGATGGCACATTCCCATACATCGACTTCGGGATAGAGCCAATGAAAGAAAACTTTGATGCGTCGGATACGATGATCTTCTTGGTATGAAACGTACCCATAGAAGACATCGATGCACCATCGTCGGTTGAAACGTCGAACTTGTCCATGGCTCATCTTGTGATCAAGATCCAGAACCGGGCCAGTGACACCTCGGAGTGTCGGGAAGAGGAAGAGAGGCTCTGAAGCAGCTGTTGCCAGAGGAGAAACCCATAATCCAGGTTTATCCTATTGTACACCCCGTACATTATAGAAAGGAAAAGACGACTTGCACCGTCAGATCCTGAGCTCCTCTCTGACAGTCCCTTGAAGAGAACTGTAAATAACCCATTCCGCTGGGGCGGTAGGCAGGACTTCTTGAACCTGGCGACGGAGGTGAGAACCTCTGTGTAGCCCATGTTGTAAAACATGCTGTAGAACATTCCCACCGGAATCGTATCCGGATGAACTCGTGAAGAGTCAGCAGCAAACCCTAACAACGTGCAAAAACGGGTGCGAGAAATTGAAGTCTTGTGCTCGCCCACTTCAAAGAATACCCGGTCGACGGCCTTGTCGTAGTAAGTCGTCGCATAGACTTGAGATAAGGCCACCATTGGCACCGTTTCAATCCGTGACAGTGCAGGAGCGAGCTGGGAATACTTGAGGCATTCGATGACCGACGACATGTAGGGATCATACGCCAGTGGGTTCAGATCGATGACAAGGCATTGCTGGGGTCGGATGGGAAGAATCTGAGAAGTTGCATGAACAGATGAAGATTCAGCCATTGTTGCAGGTTTGGAGAAGAAGAAGATCGGGAGAATATTTGGGAGTATTTTTGCTTTGGGAATTATGGGGGCAGTAAAGAGGTAAAAGGTGGTATTGATGGCTTTTTATAGTTGGTGAAGAGAGAGAAAAATCATTTCAAATCTCTTATGGAAATACGAAACGGGTGTTTGAGTGACTGATGGGTGACAGTTGGGGCGTGCGATGATCACGTAGGAGAGAGAGTGTCAGATTCCTAGTATTACGCCGCCCAATAAGCACCGGTTCAGAGAAAGAAACCGTTTCCATTTCCACACGCGCCTGTAACTCTAGAGATATGACGCTTTGATATTGCACACGCGTCCTCAAATGTCAGAAAAAGCGCGGCCGTTTCAAATTCACGCGCCCTCCTTTTTACCGCCGTTTGAATTTCTATCCAATTAACTCCCGCTTAGTCAGCAACTTTTTGTCTTTTCCCCTTCTGAACGGCTGTTTTCAATTAATGACCCACGTGGCTAATTTTTGGCCACAACTTCATTAGTAACTACCCAGTAATAATCCAGCCTGTAAAGTAATGAGTAACGGAATTTTGGAAAATCTTGGATTTTCGTGCAAAAAGTGTAAAAGAAAAAGAAATAAAGCAACTCTTTTTAGGATTATCTGTGATGTCAATTTTGACACGAAACTGATGATTCCGGGCACGAATCTCTTCCTTCAAGGTCAAGAGAGACCTCAAAGTGTTAGTTTGGAATCCCGTTGAATTACGATCAAACATTTATTAAGAAATGTTGAAAGGCTTCTTTTATTTATGCTAATTAAGGGTGGTTTCGCTTTGATGCAACAATTCAATTCTTGATATAAGAACGAATGTGAACAAAGTACTTGTGAGACCGGTGTAGTCTGTTGAACAAGTAGGTTGGAGTTGATTTTGTAGTGACTTGGATTAATATGAAATCTCAGATAAAAAAATTTAAAACTAGATCCCTTGGGAAGAAATGTTATGGTGTGTAACAATTTCATTGGAATCACATAAAAGAAGATTTGAGATTCCATGAGGGTACATTCGACAATTCATTGGTGAAAACTTGATCAAATTAATTTGTCACCGTCAATTCGTTGGTGTTGAATTTTGGGTTTCACTTAGTTCATAGTAGCACGAAACTAAGATCATAAACACAGATGTTTTGTAACCATAAACCTCAGTGGTAGTTTCTGAGAGTCTCAAGGGTTACAGTGATGAAACGAATGTGATGGAGAAGTGAAAATAGGGATGGTGTAAGGAAACATAGTACCTCTGCTGCGAAAAAAAAAGGACCAAGCAGGAGACTCTTAACTCATGTGAGAAGAGTGTGAGGTAGCTCACGATTAGAATAAATAAGTTAGCCTTATTGGGAAGACAAGGTTTGTGTATACCAGGTCATGAAGACTATTATTCAAAATCTTATGAGGCTTGGGACACATACAGCAGCATGCTTCAAGGGACACGTAAGAAGTCAACAAATATATCCCCATAAACGAATAAGCACACAAAGAAAATTAAAATATTTTTGGAGTTTTGAAATTTATAATTAAAAGAAAAGAAAGTAAAAAAAAAATTACAAAAAAAATCTTGGAAAAAGATTGAAAAACCGAACCCGAACGTTCGGTTGGTTTCGGTTCAGGAAAATTTTGAAAAACCGAACCCGAACCTTCGGTTGGTTTCGGTTCTACAAAATTTTGAAAAACCGAACCCGAACCTTCGGTAGGTTTCGGTTTTGGAAAATTTTAAGAAACGAAGGATTTAGATATAAATTCTTATAACATAAGGAAAGACAAAATTTTACAAGAAATATACAACTTAGAAAAACTACCTTTGAAGTGATGAGCGAGTCAGATGATTGAACCGAACCTGAACGTTCGGTTGGATTCGCTTCTTACTTTTGAGGTTGAGAGGTAGTGTGAGGTACTGACTCTGATTCCATCATACCTAGCCCTTGCAATATTTTATTGAATGATGCTTCAGGAAGAGCTTTGGTAAAGACATCAGCCAGTTGATCAGTGGTTCTTACAAAGTGAACTTCGACATTTCCATCTTCCACATGATCTTTGATGAAGTGATACCTCAGTGTTATGTGTTTGGTTTTAGAGTTTTGCACTGGGTTATGACAAATCCTAATTGCACTTTCAGAGTCGCAATATAATGGGATCTTCCTCATAATGAGTCCATAGTCTCGAAGTTGACTCTGGATCCAAATCACTTGGGATGTGCAGGATGCAGCGGCAATGTATTCCGCTTCGGCAGTAGACAGCGACACACACGTTTGTTTCTTGGATTGCCAGCTGACTAACTTCCCATCAAGAAATTGACAGCCGCCAGTTGTGCTTTTACGGTCGAGTCCACATCCTCCAAGGTCAGCATCAGAATAGGCTTGAACAAAGAAGCCTGAATTGGATGGATACCACAGACCTAAGGAGGTGGTTCGCTTGAGATAGCGTAGGATGTTCTTCACTGCAAGCATGTGAGGTTCTCGTGGGTTAGCCTGAAATCGAGCACAATAACACACAGAAAACATGATATCAGGCCTGCTCGCAGTTAGATACATCAGTGAGCCTATCATTTGACGATAGAGCGTGATGTCGACAGCCGGTTTGTCTAGAGATGGGGTAAGCTTGGTGCTGAATGCCATTGGGACTTTGACTTTTGAGTCTCCCATCATGCCAAACTTCGCTAGGAGAGTCTTCGTGTAAGCTTCCTGATTAATAAAGATGCCTTCGGGTCCCTGTCTTATATTTAAACCAAGGAAAAAGTTAATGGGACCCATTGAGCTCATTTCAAACTTAGTTTCCATCAACTTTCGGAATTCAGCCGTTAAGCTGGGATTCGTGGAGCCAAAGATGATGTCATTAACGTAAATTTGAACTTTCATAAGGTGGTTACCTTCCTTTTTGTGAAAGAAGGTTGGGTCAACCGAACCTTGTTTAAATTTAGACATCTTTAAAAATTTAGTAAGCGTTTCATACCAGGCTCTCGGAGCTTGTTTGAGACCGTACACAACTTTATCCAGAATATAGCAATGATTTGGATGCTTTTTGTTCACGAACCCAGGAGGTTGCTCCACATACACAGTTTCTACGAGTTCTCCATTGAGAAATGCACACTTGACGTCCATTTGAAAAACCTCAAAGTTTTTGTGAGCAGCATAGGCCAGAAATATTCTAACAGATTCCAGCCTAGCTACTGGAGCGAACGTTTCTTCGTAATCTATTCCTTCCTCCTGACAGTATCCCTTGACCACCAGACGAGCCTTGTTCCTTATGACATTACCTTCCTTGTCCATTTTGTTTCTAAAAACCCATTTAAGACCAACAACCGAAGCATCTGGAGGAGTTGGAATGAGGCGCCAGACCTTGTTCCTTTCAAACTCGTTCAGTTCGTCTTGCATTGCTTGAACCCAATCAGAGTGATCGAGGGCAGTGTTCACTGTCTTCGGTTCAATTTTTGATACGAATGAGTTAAACATACAAAACTCTACCTTTGAGAATAAGGATGTCTGTTTTGCCTTCAGTTGAGATCGGGTCAAAACCTTCTCAGATACATCACCAACTACTTGAGAGATAGGATGATCTCTGGTCCATTTGGTAAGAGGAGGGTAATTCGGGTCGAAGGTTGGATCTAGTTCAGCGTTGATCATCTCTTCGGGCTCAGATTGGCTATCGTCATCAAGCGTCATATCATCATGCTCCCCCTCAAATAATGAGTCTTGAGAAATATGAGGCTCAGGGTTTTGTTGTGGTGCTGGATTTTCAGGCATTGAAGCACCTTTGTTTGGAGGGGCATCTTCGGTTGGAGAGGCACCTTCGGTTGGTGAAGGACCTTCGGTTGAAGTAGTAGAGCTTGGCTCCCCCTGGACTTGTGAGCTTGGCTCCCCCTCGACATGAGAACTTGGCTGCCCCTCGACTGAAGCAGTGTCGGTTGGAGATTCATCAGTGAGCGATTCTCCTTCATGCATTCTTTTCGCAGCATCTTCGATAATTTGCTTCATATGATCAATTTTGTTGTCAGCTGCACCTGCTTCTGAGAGAGAAGCTTTTTCCGGTTCGTCAAAGAGTTCCAGAAAATTCTCGTACAAATTGGCGATTGAGACTGTGACTTGGCCAGTTTGAGGAAATATTTCCACGGCAGTGTCATCTATGGCCTGTAGCTTCTTGACATAGTTATCGTCGAAGGTCACATAGTATGTCTCTTCAATCCTTCTTGAGCGTTTGTTCAGGACCCTGTACGGCTTGGATGTGAGTGAGTAACCCAGAAAGATTCCCTCGTCAGCTTTGACATCAAACTTGTTGCGGTGTTCTTTAGAGTTAAAGATGAAACACCTTGAGCCAAACACATGGAAAAATTTCACGTTGGGTTTTCTGTTATTCATTATCTCATATGGTGTGAGCTTGAATCGCTTATTGAGATAGGATCTGTTCTGTGTATAACAAGCAGCAGAAATAGCGTCAGCCCAAAAATAAAGAGGTAAGGAAGCGAAACTTAACATAGTTCGGGCAGCTTCACATAAGGATCGGTTTCGTCTTTCGACTATTCCGTTCTGTTGTGGTGTGTAGGGAGCTGAGAAATTATGACTAATTCCCTTTTCTGCAAGAAACTCTTCAAACTTCTTGTTCTTGAATTCGAGACCATTGTCGCTCCTGATGTTTCGAACGACCTTCTTGAGCTGGACTTCAATCTACTTGATAAACACTTTTAGCTTTTGAGTCGCTTCAGATTTGAGCTTTAGAAAGAACACCCATGTAAATCGTGAAAAATCATCAACGATGACAAGAATATACTTGCTACCACCGATGCTTTCGATAGATGAAGGACCACACAAATCGATATGAAGCAATTCGAGTGGTTCAACAACTTTTGTGTTAATTACGGATGGGTGACTTTGACGACTCTGCTTTCCCATTTCGCATGCAGCACATAGATGCTCTCTGTCAAACTTGAGCAATGGAAGACCCCTAACATGACCTCCAGTGACAAGTCGGTTGATATCTTTGAAATTGAGATGAGAGAGTCTTCGGTGCCACAACCAGCTTTCGTCGGATTAAGCTTTTGATAACAAACATATGGCTGGGTTTCCTTTGATGGGTTTCATGTTCAGAGGAAACATTTCACCCTTTCGCTCTGACTTCAGAATCACCTTCTTTGTCTTTTTCTCTATGATTTCAGAACCTTCATCATCGAATGAAACTTTGAGACCTGTACCTCCAACAAGCTGAGATACACTGATGAGGTTGTGTTGAAGTCCTTCCACATAGGCCACCTTCCTTATTGTAAAGTCACCATTCGTTATCATCCCGTATCCCTTTATGGTGCCGAAAGAATTATTTCCAAACTTAACGTTGCCACCGTTTGCAAGAGATCTGTATTCCCTGAGCTCCTCTTTCCTCCCTGTCATGTGACGCGAGCAGCCACTGTCAATGTACCATTCTACGTCAAACTGCTCGTCACTCATAACCTGCAAAAATTAAGTAGATTTAGGAACCCAAAGTTTCTTGGGTCCATGTGAGCTTTTCATGGGAACGGGAATAGTAAGAGAGATGTCAACTAGATATGTTCTTTTAATTAGAGTTGTTTCATCTTTCTTTTTAATGGTAAAGACTTTTATTTTGTTAGGATTGAGTTTGTTCGTTTTGGACTCAGGTTTGGATTCATCGACCTTCTGCTTTCCTTTCTGTTCAGCTGATGGATGAGGTTTTTGACAACATGTGGGATTAGCTTTAGAGCATGATGGAGATGAATGGGTGGAAGTAGAAGAACGAGAAGAATTAGGAAGAGAGGATTGGGATGGAGATATCTTCCTGGCTGATGACTCTAGGTGACCCTTTTGCTTTTGATCGATGGTGGGGTTAACCTTCGAGTCTTGTTCTCTTTTGATTTCTGAGCCGAACCTCTGTGTTCGGTTGGATTTATTCTTGGAACCGAACCTTTGGTTTCGGTCGAATTCCTTTTCAGAACCGAGCCCTTGCTTTCGGTTGGTGTTTTCTTGCGAACCGAACCTTGGCTTTCGGTTGTTGTTTTCTTGCGAACCGAACCTTAGCTTTCGGTTGGTGGAACTGTCAGGTTTTCTTACAGGATTGTTTTCATACTTCAGATTCTTGTCTTTGTGTGAATAGTATGCATTCTGGGAGTGCCAGAATTGTTTCCTTTCAGAAAGGTTTTTCCTGTATCTTTGGTTCCTTTCTATCTTCCTATCCCTCATCTGCTTGGGTTGATGATGAATAGTATGCATTTTGTTGTCACCTTGGCTTGTTCCTTTTGAACTTCAGGAGTTTTTCTTTGAGCCGTGGGAACAGATGGAATATCTGAAGAAGATTCAGTTTGCCCTGAGGAAGTGGAGGGAGTATCTGATGAAGTTTCACCTCGAGCTGTTGGTGTTGAAGGAATGTCTTCTTTTGCTGAACGATCATCCTCTTGATGAATCTCTTTCGTACCACTGGTGCTTGGTTCACTGAAATTATCGGGCTTGTTCAAGGGTTCAGGTATGTATCTCCCTTTTCTCATCCAGGAGGTTCTTTCAGATAGGCCAACGGTTTCGTTTCCATTATCAATAGGAGCTTCCCAGAAGTACTCATCACAGCCATCAGCATTGTCTTCATTAACAATAGTTGTGAGTTCAGCTGTTTGATGTTCGGTTACTCCAGTCACCTTGTCTACCTGATTTGGAGTGGTCCTGACCTTTTGATACACGACAGCCTTTTCTACTAATTTCGGGGACTTTTGTTGGGACAGTCTAGCGAATTCCACAGAGTTTTCAGAAATAAGATTTTTGTGGTTTTCAGTTTCGCTTTTAACAAATTCTGAGCAGTCAACCGTATCCTCTACAGAAATTTCACTCATGTTTTCGTCCTCGTTAAGCTCAGATGCATTTTCAACATCGATTTTATTTTCTGAGCTTACGTTGGCGTTTAAAGAGTCAAATTTTTGCATGGTTTCGGTTCTCAGTTTAAGTCGGTCATTTTCGTCCAAAAGATTTTTGAGCATGTCCTTGTGGTCTTTGGACTTAATGAAGGACTCAATTTTGTCCAGTCCAAACATGTAGGTCGGATTGACATCATCAGACGATATCACACTCTCACATCTGTAGGCTTCGGCATCGATTTCATCCTCCTTAAATTCTAGAAAGGGCAAAATCATGCGATGGATCTTTTGGCCTATCTCACAATCCAAGTGAAGTTGAGTAATATTAGAATATAAACGTTTAGCTATTAAACAAAAAACATTTCGTTGTTTTAACAATTTCAAATTGTCTCTCTGCAAATAAATGTTTTCGTCTTTAACTTTAACTAATTCCGACTCTTTTAACTCAATCCACATTCGTCGCTCCTCACTCTTCGACGCCACCCTGCTTAATTGATCAGTCAGGTTAGAATTGGTGACTCGAGTTTGAGTTAAGCAACTATCTAAATGAGAAATTCTTGTATTAACATTTTTTAGTTCTTTCTCATATGAGGATGATGGTACTTTAGATGAAATAAAAACAAATTGTACCTTCTTTATCAGTTCATCGAGTTCATTGAACTGCTGGCTGAGTGGTTTGGCCGTAAAGCACATATCCTCCTGCACCTTCGGTTCATTGCTTCCTCCATCGGTATTGTATCCCCTCATTTGAGATACGTCTGTGATCATGAAGCATTTTCCACCACTACTTTCCTCCTTAGCCACATACGCATTTCCATGAGTAGGCTTCCTCACTTCTTCGTCTTCTGAGTCAGTAGACCAAACTTCAGTTCTACCGAACTCATCGTCATTAACCGAACCCTGCACAATAAGAGCATTGATAGAAGGGTTAGCGGTAGATTTCTTCTTTCTCAACTCATCCAATCTCTTCTGTAGCACAGCTTCCTCATCCTTTCCATCGTCTTTTTCCGCCATCTTCTTAAGAACACAGTCCTTAGCATAGTGGTTCTTGCCACCACAATAGAAACAGCTTACTCCGGAATCGCCATCTGCTTTCGGTTCCTTCTTGGGCTCCTCAGCTTTCGGTTCATTGTTCGCCTTTTCAGAGCTGTAACTCCCCTGCCAGTTTCGGTTTTTGTTGCTGGGAAATCTCTTCTTTATGAACCTCTTAGGATTGGACACCATCATGGCATAATCCTCAGTGGTGAGGTCATATTCTTCCAAGTTGAGCTCTTCATCCTCCATCACAGTTTTACTTTTAGATAGGAGGGCCAACGAACCAAGACTGGAGACAACATTCTTCTCTTGAACCACAACCTTCTCTTGGGACTTTAGAATACCCACCAGTTTCGCCAAAGAGTAAGATTTAAACTGTTCATGGGCTTTGACTGTGGAAACAACTGCTCTCCATTCAGATCGCAGTCCGTTCAAGAAGGTAACCTTTTGTTCGATGAGCTTCCTTTCGATGTCGTGTTTGATCATCTTACTGAGAAGATGATTGAAGCGATCAAACGTCTGGGTCACAGTTTCTTCTTCCCCTTGCCTGAATTCACCAAATTCAGATAGAAGCAAGGTTTGGATAGAATGTTCAAGATCTTCGTCTGTGGAATACAGTTCACGAAGTCTATCCCACACTTCCTTCGCCGTAGTGCATGAGCTAACCAGTCTGAATGTGTCGGACTGAAGGGCGAATCTGATCAACCTTAGTGCCTTAATATTGCACTGGAGTTTGTCTTTTTCATCTTGCGCAATATTTGTCACGTCCTTAAGCAGATCATTGTACTCTTTCTGCGTCTTAATGATTCTGGACGTCGCAGAATGAGAAAACGGTCCATTGATGATGGCTTCCCATATAAGATAACCATTTTCCTCCGATCCAATCACATAATCTTCGAAATGATGTGCCCATACTTCATAGTCATGGGTGTACAGGATTGGAATCTTTGTCGTCGAACCGATGCTGTTGGAAATATTAATAGGGTTTGATTGCGTTGCGTCCATAATGATCGTAAAACCTGTTCAAAGATCAGACTTGTAATAAAGCAGATTAGGGAAAAACAATAAATATTAAGATACGTCAATTAAGATGACGGCTCAATAAATATTAATGATTGCGGAAAAACCCTAATGGAAATCTTTTTCACAGAAAAGATGTGTATCGATTACACAGCCTCCTGCTCTGATACCAATTGATGGGATTAAAAGAACTTTTAATCTACGAAGATCGATTAGATCTTGAACAAGTATATGAATATAAAACAGTTAAAAACGCAATAATAAGAACAAACAGCTTGAATCAAACGTGTCGAATGATTAAATAAAATCCTTAGAAGAGCTCGATTAAGAACATCAACTGTAAAGGATTAGAAGATTACAAGAACGATTACAGAAAAATATAATACTCTTGATCAATCGCTGTATCGATAATTTCTAGAATCTTAACCTAATATGCATGCAAGAATTAAACTTATATACAATACATAAAAGGCTCTCGGTTGGACAGGCCCAAACCGGAGAATACAAGGCTAAATAAACGAGCCCAAAAGACGCAACATCAAAACTATCTTCAGCTCAACATTCGGTGTATCCAATTTCTCAATTGGAATACGAGAAAACGCTAACGCTACGAAATACGCTGATAATTCTCCGAAACCCTTTTTCCCTGTTGGGCTGAAGTTTATTTTGATGTTGCGTCTTTTGGGCTCGATAGTTTAGCCATGTACACTCCGGTTTGGGCCTATCCAACCGAGAGCCTTTTATGTATTGTATATAAGTTAATGCTTGCATGCATATTAGGTTAAGGATTAGAAACGATTTTAGAGATTATCGAAATAGCGATTCATCTAGAGCATAACAGGTTTCTTTGATCGTTCTTGTAACCTACCAATCCTCTACAGTTGATGTTCTTAATCGAGCTCTTCTGAGGATTTTGTTTAATCATTCGACACGTTTGATTCCATCTTGTCTTGTTCTTATTATTGCGTTCTTACTGTTTTATATTCATATACTTGTTCAAGATCTAATCGATCTTCATTGATTAAAGGTTTTTAATCACATCAATTGGTATCAGAGCAGGAGGCTGTGTAATCGATACACATCTTTTCTATGAAAAAGATTTCCATTAGGGTTTTCCGCAATTAATAATATTTATTGAGCCGTCATCTCATTATTGACGTATCTTGATATTTATTGTTTTGCCCTAATCTGCTTTATTACAAGTCTGATCTTTGAACAGGTTCTTACGATCATAATGGACGCGACGCAATCAAACCCTATTAATATTTCCAACAGCATCGGTTCGACGACAAAGATTCCAATCTTATACACCCATGACTATGAAGTATGGGCGCATCACTTTGAAGACTACGTGATTGGATCGGAGGATAATGGGTACCTCATATGGGAAGCCATCATCAATGGACCGTTTTCTCATTCTGCAACGTCCAGAATCGTTAAGACTCAAAAGGAGTACAATGATCTGCTAAAGGACGTGAAGGATATTGCACAAGATGAAAAGGACAAATTCCAGTGCAATATTAAGGCGTTAAGGTTGATTAGATTCGCCCTTCAGTCCGACACATTCAGATTGGTCAGCTCATGCACAACGGCGAAGGAAGTTTGGGATAGACTTCGTGAACTGTATTCTACAGACGAGGATCTTGAACACTCTATCCAAACCTTGCTTCTATCTGAGTTTGGAGAACTCAGGCAAGGGGACGAAGAAACGGTGACCCAGACGTTTGGTCGCTTCAATCATCTTCTCAGCAAGATGATCAAACACGATATTGAAAGGAAGTTTATCGAGCAGAAGGTTACTTTTTTAAATGGACTAAGGTCTGAATGGAGAGCAGTGGTTTCCACAATCAAAGCCCATGAGCAGTTTAAATCATACTCTTTGGCGAAACTGGTGGGTATTCTAAAGTCCTAAGAGAAGATTGTGGTGCAAGAAAAGAATGTCGTTTCTAGTCTTGGTTCGTTGGCCCTCCTATCTAAAAGTAAAGCTGTGATGGAGGATGAAGACCTCATCTTGGAGGAATATGACATCACGTCTGAGGATTACGCCATGATGGTATCCAATCCCAAAAGGTTCATAAAGAAGAGATTCCCCAGCAATAAAAACCGAAACTGGCAGGGGAGTTACAGCTCTGAAAAGGTGAACAATGAACCAAAGGCTGAGGAGCCCAAGAAGGAACCGAAAGTGGATGGCGATTCCGGAGTAAGCTTCTTTTACTGTGGTGGGAAAAACCACTATGCTAAGGACTGTGTTCTTAAGAAGATGGCTGAAAAGGACGATGGAAATGATGAGGAAGCTGTGTTGCAGAAGAGACTGGATGAGTTGAGAAAGAAGAAGTCTACCGCTAACCCTTCTATTAATGCTCCTATTGTGCAGGGTTCGGCTAATGATGACGAGTTCGGTAGCACTGAAGTTTGGTCTACTGACTCAGAAGATGATGAAGTGAGGAAGCCTACCCATGGAAAGGCTTATGTGGCTAAGGAAGAAAGCAGTGGAGGAAGATGCTTCATGGTGACTGACGTATCTCAAATGAGGGGATACAACACCGATGGAGGAAGCGATGGACCGAAGGTACAGGAGGACATGTGCTTTACAGCCAAACCACTCAGCCAGCAGTTCAATGAGCTCGATGAACTGATAAAGAAGGTACAATCTGTTTTTATTTCATCTAAAGTACCACCATCCTCATATGAGAAAGAACTAAAAAACGTTAATACAAGAATTTCTCATCTTGATAGTAGCTTAACTCAAACTCGAGTCACCAATTCTAACCTAACTGATCAATTAAGCAGGGTGGCGTCAAAGAGTGAGGAGCGGAGAATATGGATCGAGTTAAAGGAGTCGGAATTAGTTAAAGTTAAAGACAAAAACATTTATTTGCAAAGAGACAATTTAAAATTGTTGAAACAACGGAATGTTTTTTGTTTAATTGCTAAACGCCTATATTCTAATATTACTCAGCTTCACCTAGACTGTGAAATAGGCCAAAAGATCCATTGCATGATTTTGCCCTTCCTAGAGTTTAAGGAGGATGAAATCGATGCTGAAGCCTACAATTGTGAGAGTGTGATATCGTCTGACGATGTCAATCCGACCTACATGTATGGACTGGACAAAATTGAGTCCTTCATTAAATCCAAGGACCACAAGGACATGCTCAAAAATCTTTTGGATGAAAATGATAGACTTAAACTGAGAACCGAAACCATACAAAAATTTGACTCTTTAAACGCCAACGTAAGCTCAGAAAACAAAATTGATGTTGAAAATGCATCTGAACTTAACGAGGACGACAACATGAGTGAAATTTCTGTAGAGGACACGGTTGACTGCTCAGAATTTGTTAAAAGCGAACCTGAAAACCACAAGAATCTTATCTCTGAAAATTCAGTAGAGTTCGCTCGATTGTCCCAACAAAAGTCCCCGATATTAGTTGAGAAAGTTGTTGTGTATCAAAAGGTCAGGACCACTCCAAATCAAGTATACAAGGTGACTGGAGTAACCGAACATCAAACCACTGAACTCACAGCTATTGTAAACGAAGACAATGCTGATGGCTGTGATGAGTTCTTCTGGGAAGCTCCAATAGATAATGCAAACGAAACTGTTGGCTTATCTGAAAGAACCTCCTGGATGAGAAAAGGAAGATACATACCTGAACCCTTGAACAAGCCGGATAATTTCAGTGAGCCAAGCACCAGTGGTACGAAAGATATTCCTCAGAAGGATGATCGTTCGGCAAAAGAAGACACTACCTCTACTCCCTCAGCTTAAAGTGGAACTTCTACAGACATTCCCTCTATTCCCTTGGCTCAAAGTAAAGCTCCTACAGCTCAAAAGGAACCAGCCAAGGAGACTCCGAAAACAAAAGTGAATGTTCATCATCAACCAAAGCAGATGAGGAATAAGAAGATAGAAAGGAACCAACGATACAGGAAGAACCTTTCGGAAAGGAAACAATTCTGGCAATCCCAGAATGCATACTTCTCACACCAAGACAAGAATCTGAAGTATGAAAACAATCCTGTAGGAAAGCAGGAATCTCATAACAACCGAAAGCCTAGGTTCGGTTCACGAGAAAATACCAACCGAAGGCAAAGGTTCGGTTCTGAAGTCAAAAGAGAACAAGAATCCAAGGTCAGTCCCTCCAAAGATCAAAAGCAAAAGGGTCACCTAGAGTCTCCAGCAAGGAAGTCCTCTCAATCCAAACCCTCTCATTCTAATTCTTCTCGTTCTTCTAATTCTTCTACTTCCACCGATTCATCTCCTTCTTGCTCTAAAGCAAATTCTCTCCGTTCTCATCCGTCAGCTGAACAAAAGGGAAAGCAGAAGGTTAATGAATCCAAACCAGAGTCCAAACCGAACACACCCAATCCTAATAAGATAAAAGTGTTTACCATTAAAAAGAAAGATGAAACAACTCTAGTAAAACGAACATATCTAGTTGATATCTCTCTTACTGTTCCCGTTCCCATGAAAAGCTCACGTGGACCCAAGAAACTTTGGGTTCCTAAATCTGCTTAATTTTTGCAGGTTATAAGTGACGAGTAGTTCGACGAAGAATGGTACATCGATAGTGGCTGCTCGCGTCACATGACAGGGAGGAAAGAGGAGCTCAGGGAATACAGATCTCTTGCAAATGGTGGCAACGTCAAGTTTGGAAATAACTCTTTCGGCACCATAAAGGGATACGGAATGATAACAAATGGAGACTTTACTATAAGGAAGGTGGCTTATGTGGAAGGACTCCAACACAACCTCATCAGTGTATCTCAGCTTGTTGGAGGTACAGGTCTCAAAGTTTCATTCGATGATGAGGGTTCTAAAATCATAGAGAAAAAGACAAAGAAAGTGATACTCAAGTTCGAGCGAAAGGGTGAAATGTTTCCTCTAAACATGAAACCTATCAAAGGAAACCCAGCCATATGCCTGTTATCAAAAGCTCAATCCGACGAAAGCTGGTTGTGGCACCGAAGACTCTCTCATCTCAACTTTAAAGATATCAACCGACTTGTCACTGGAGGTCATGTTAGGGGTCTTCCATTGCTCAAGTTCAACAGAGAGCATTTGTGTGCTGCATGCGAAATGGGGAAGCAGAGTCGTCAAAGTCACCCATCTGTAATCAACACAAAAGTTGTTGAACCACTCGAATTACTTCATATCGATTTGTGTGGTCCTTCATCTATCGAAAGCATCGGTGGTAGCAAGTATATTCTTGTTATCATTGATGACTTTTCACGATTTACATGGGTGTTCTTTCTAAAGCTCAAATCTGAAGCGACTCAAAAGCTGAAAGTGTTTATCAAGCAAATTGAAGTTCAGCTCAAGAAGGTCGTTCGCAACATCAGGAGCGACAATGGTCTTGAAATCAAGAACAGGGAGTTTGAAGAGTTTCTTTCAGAAAAGAAGACACCACTGTTATGTCAAGAAGCTACAGGCCAAAGAAGACACCACTGGGGAAATCTTTTCTTAAACTGGCCAAGTCACAGTCTCGATCGCTAACTTATATGATAAATTTCTGGAACTCTTTGACGAACCGGAGAAAGCTTCTCTCTCAGAAGCAGGTGCAGCAGACAACAAAGTTGATCATATGAAGCGGATTGTCGAAGATGCTGCAAGAAGAATGCATGAAGGAGAATCGCCCACTGATGACTCTCCATCCAACAGTGCTTCAGTCGAGGGGGAGCCAAGTTCTCATGTCGAGGGGGAGCCAAGCTCACAAGTCCAGGGGGAGCCTAGTTCTACAACTTCAACCGAAGGTCCTTCACCAACCGAAGGTGCTTCTCCAACAGAAGATACCCCTCCAAACGAAGGTGCTTCAACGCCTGAAAATCCAGCACCACAAGAAACCCCTGAACCTCATGTTTCTCAAAGCTCATCATTTGAGGGGGAGCATGATGATATGACGCTTGATTACGATAGCCAATATGAGCCGGAAGAAATGATCAACGCTGAACTAGATCCAACCTTTGATCCGAATTAACCTCCTCTTACCAAATGGACCAGAGATCATCCTATCTCTCAAGTAGTCGGTGATGTATCTGAAAAGGTTCTGACCCGATCACAACTGAAGGAAAAACAGACATCCTTATTTTCAAAGGTTGAGTTTTGTATGTTTAACTCATTCGTATCAAAAGTTGAACCGAAGACAGTTAACACTGCCCTCGATCACTCTGATTGGGTTCAAGCAATGCAAGACGAACTAAATGAATTTGAAAGGAACAAAGTCTGGCGCCTCATTCCAACTCCACCAGATGCTTTGGTTGTTGGTCTCAAGTGGGTCTTCAGGAAAAATTGGACAAGGAAGGTAATGTTATAAGGAACAAGGCTCGTCTGGTGGTAATGGGATACTGTCAGGAGGAAGGTATAGACTATGAAGAGACTTTCGCTCCAGTAGCTAGGCTAGAATCTGTTAGAATATTTCTGGCTTATGCTGCCCACAAAAACTTTGAAGTTTTCCAAATGGACGTCAAGTGTGCATTTCTCAATGGAGAGCTCGAAGAAACTGTGTATGTGGAGCAACCTCCTGGGTTCGTGAACGAAAAGTATCCAAACCATTGCTATATTCTGGATAAAGTTGTGTACGGTCTCAAACAAGCTCCGAGAGCCTGGTATGAAACGCTTACTAAATTTTTAAAGATGTCCAAATTCAAACAAGGTTCGGTTGACCCAACCTTCTTTCGCATAAAGGAAGGTAACCACCTTATGATAGTTCAAATTTATGTCGATGACATCATCTTTGGCTCCACGAATCCCAGCTTAACAGCTGAATTCAGAAAGCTGATGGAGACTAAGTTTGAAATGAGCTCAATGGGTCCTATTAACTTTTTCCTTGGTTTAAACATAAGACAGGGAACCGAAGGCATCTTTATTAATCAGGAAGCGTACACGAAGACTCTCCTTGCGAAGTTTGGCATGATGGGAGACTCAAAAGTCAAAGTCCCAATGGCATTCGGCACCAAGCTTACCCCTTCTCTAGACAAACCGGCTGTCGATATCACGCTCTATCGTCAAATGATAGGCTCACTGATGTATCTGACAGCTAGCAGGCCTGCTATCATGTTTTCTGTGTGCTATTGTGCTCGATTTCAGGCAACTCCACGCGAACCTCACATGCTTGCAGTGAAGAACATCTTACGCTATCTCAAGCGAACCACCTCCTTAGGTCTATGGTATCCATCCAACTCAGGCTTCTTCGTTCAAGCCTATTCTGATGCTGACCTTGGAGGATGTGGACTCGACCGTAAAAGCACAACTGGTGGCTGTCAATTCCTTGACGGGAAGTTGGTCAGCTGGCAATCCAAGAAACAAACGTGTGTGTCGTTGTCTACTACTGAAGCGGAATATATTGCCGCTGCATCCTGCACATCACAAGTGATTTGGATCCAGAGTCAACTTCGAGACTATGGACTCAATATGAAGAAGATCCCACTATATTGTGACTCTGAAAGTGCAATTAGGATCTGTCATAACCCAGTGCAACACTCTAAAACCAAACACATAGCACTGAGGTATCACTTCATCAAAGATCACGTGGAAGATGGAAACGTCGAAGTTCACTTCGTAAGAACCACTGATCAACTGGCTGACGTCTTTACCAAAGCTCTTCCTGAAGCATCATTCAATAAAATATTGCAAGGGCTAGGTATGATGGAATCAGAGTCAGTTCCTCACACTACTTCTCAACCTCAAACGTAAGAAGCGAAACCAACCGAACGTTCGGGTTCGGTTCAACCATCTGACTCGCTCATTACTTCAAAGGTAGTTTTTCTCTGTTGTATATTTCTTGTATAAAGTTGTTTTTCTTTGAGTATAAAGTTTTTTTTTAAATTGCTTGTCTAAACTCCTTGGTTTCTTAAAATTTTACTAAACCGAAACCAACCGAAGGTTCGGGTTCGGTTTTTCAAAATTTTCCTGAACCGAAACCAACCGAACGCTCGGGTTCGGTTTTTCAAAATTTTCTGGAACCGAGACCAACCGAACGCTCGGGTTCGGTTTTTCAACTTTTTTTTCCAACCAAACGCAACCGAACGTTCGGGTTCGGTTTTTCATATCTTTTCCAAAGTTTTTTTTAATCTTATTTTTTTTCTACTTATTTTTTTTTTCTTTTCTTTTATCTCAAAACTCCAAAAATATTTTTTTTATTTTTTTATTATTTTTCTTGTGTGTTTGTTCGTTTATGGGGATATATCTGATGAATTACTTAAGTGTCCCTAGAAGCATGCTGTTGTATGTGTCCCAAGCCTCATAAGATTTTGAATAATAGCCTTCATGACCTGGTTTACACAAACCTTGTCTTCCCAATAAGGCTAACACATTTATTCTAATCGTGAGCTACCTCAACCTTTTCTCACATGAGTTAAGGTTTCCTGCTTGGTCCTTATTTTCGCAGCAGAGGTACTATGTTTTCTCACACCATCTCTATTATACTTCTCCATTACATTCGTTTCATCAACGTAACCCTTGAGACTCTCAGAAATTACCACTGAGGTTTATGGTTACACAACATCTGTGTTAATGATCTTAGTTTCGTGTCACTACGAGCTGAGTGAAACCCCAAATTCAACACCTAATGAATTGACGGTGAACAACTAATTTGCTCAAGTTTTCAGCAAAGAATTGACGAATGTACCTTCATGTAATCTCAAATTTTCTCTTGCATGATTCCTATGAAATTGTTACACACCATAACATTTCTTCCCAAGGGATCCAGTTTTAAATTTTTATCTGAGATTTTATATTAATCCAAGCCAATACAAAATAAATTCCTACCTACTTGTTCAATAGGCTACACCGGTCTCACAAGTACTTTGTTCACTTTCTTTCTTATATCAAGAACAGAATTGATGAATCAAAGCGAAACCACCCTATTTAGCCTAATTAAAAGAACCTTTCATCATTTATTAATAAGTGTTTGATCGTAATTTAACGGGATTCCACACTAACACTTTGAGGTCTCTCTTGACCTTGAAGGAAGAGATTCGTGCCTGGGATCATCAGTTTCGTGTCATTATTGACATCACAGAATATCCTTAAAAGAGTTGCTTTATTTCTTTTTCTTTTACACTCTTTGCACGAAAATCCTTGATTTTCAAAAATTCCGTTACTAATTATTTACAGGCTGTATTATTACTTGGTGGTTAATTCTGAAGTTGTGGTCAGAAACAATCCACGTGGGCGTTTAATTCAAAAAGATGCCGTTTAAAAGGGATAAGACGAAAAGGTTGCTGACTCGGCGGGAGTTAAAGGGATTGAAATTCAAACGACGGTAATAAGAAGGCGCGTGTGAATTTGAAACGGCCGCGCTTTTACTGACACTTATGGACGCGTGTGCGAAATCCAAGCGTCATCACTCTGGCACAAAAGGCGCGTGTGGAAATGGAAACGATTTTCTTTCTGAAACGGCGCTTATTGGGCGGCGTAATCCTAGGAAACTGACACTCTCTCTCCTACGTGATCATCGCACGCCCCAACTGTCACCAATCAGTCACTCAAAAACCCGTTTCGTATTTCCATAAGAGATTTGAAACGATTTTTCTCTCTCCTATCACCCACTATAAAAAGCCATCTACACCACCTTTTACCTCTTTACTGCCTCAAAAATTTCCAAAGAGCAAAAACTCCCAAACCGTCTCCTGTTCATCATCTTCTCCAAAACTTCAACAATGGCTGAATCTTCTTCCGTTCATGCGACTTCTCAGATCCTCCCCATCCGTCCTCAGCAATGTCTGGTCATTGATCTCAACCACTGGCGTACGACTCCTACATGTCGCCGGTCATCGAGTGTTTGAAATACTCTCAACTTGCTCCAGCACTCACCAGAATTGAAACTGTGCCAATGGTAGCCCTATCGCAGGTCTACGCGACTGCTTACTACGACAAGGCCGTCGAACGGGTGTTCTTTGAAATTGCTGAACACAAAACATCCGTTTCTCGTCAACGGTTCTGCACAATGCTAGGGTTTGCTGTTGACCCTTCAAGAATAAACCCGGAGACGATTCCGGTTGGGATGCTGTTTAGCATGTTTTACAACATGGGATACACAGAGGTTCTCACCTCTATCGCCAAGTTCAAGAAGTCTTGCCTGCCGCCACAGTTGAATGGCCTATTTATAGTCCTCTTCAAGGGCTTGTCGGAGAGGAGTTCAGGATCTGACGGTGCAAGTCGTCTGTTCCTGTCGATAATGTACGGGGTCTACAACGGGATTAATCTGGACTATGGGTTGGTCCTATGGCAACAGCTCATCCAGAGCCTCTCTTCATCATCCCGACACTCTGAGGTGTCATTGGCCCGGTTCTGGATCTTGATTACAAGATGGGCCATGGACAAGTTCAATGTTCCCACTGCTGACGGTGCATCGATGTCTTCTATTGGTACGTTCCATACCAAGAAGATCATCGTCTCAGATGCATCGAAATTTTCTTTCATTGGCTCCACCCCGGAGACAATGTATGGTGATGTGCCCTCCGACAGCAGACTGATCCGGACGATCAAGGAGTTCGGGCCAACTGGTCCCAGGGAACTGACACCGGATATGCTTAGATCGATCCATGATGCTGACAAACCGACCAACAGGGGCAAAAAGGGTGAAAAGGGGAAGCAAGCGGCCAAAGCATCAAAGGGCCCTTCTCCCAAAAAGAGGAAACAACCGAAGGCTGCACAGTCCCCACAGCCAAAGAGGAGGAAAACTCAACAGAAGCGAAAGCTAGTAATTCCCTCTTCTTCCAGTGACTCTGAGGGTGAGAGTTCGGGTTCCGAAGGCTCTCAAGGAGACGAATCTCCTCAACAAGGCAACACACCACCTCGGTCCCCAACCCCAGAGATGGAACTTCATCAATCCCCAGTTCCTTCACCTCCACCAACTATTCCTATTTCCATTCCCACCATAAACCCCACTATTCCCCCAACCTCTTTTCCTATACCACCACCCATTTTCACTACATCAACAGAAACACCACCAGTTACCGAAACCCCTCCCGTAACCGAACCACCACAAACCGAAACCCAAACTCAACCACCACCCGAAACTACCCCACCCCACACTCAACCTCCAAATACACCAACCACAACACCCCCAGCTTCACCACCACCTCCATCTCCAGAAAATGCCTCCGATGGCAAAAAACCTTGCCTTGGTGGCGATCACATAAACTTTGATTCGGTCTACTATAGTCCGTTTCAAGTTCAGAGTGATGAGGAGGATGATGCTCCAGTGACAAAGAAGCATCTTAAAGAGCTTCACGAGAAGGTTGATCAACTTCTCGCCTCCTCTTCCAACCAGCAGTCCTCTCTTTCTGAAGCCGCCCTTCAGAAAATTATTGACGCCTTCTCCAGGGCTCAACATGATTCGGTGGCCTCAGCAACTGCTGCGATCGATGCCTCTACCAGAGCCTGTGAGGCTGCGACCGAAAAAGTCGATAAACTTTTCTCCGACGCTACTGTCCTGTTGAAGTCTTTGCAGGAAAGCGCCGACGCCACTAAGACAACTTTGGAACCGATTGTTCAGCAATTGGCCAAGTTCGTCTCCACGGAGTTGACTTCGTTCGCTGCCCTACGCCAAAATCTAAGCGACGACAACTCAGCACTTCGTGCCTCCATCGATGCCCGCCTGGCTAAGCTACAAGAGGATCTTGCAGCTGAGAATTCTCTGATGGACGTCTTGACGAGTAAAACAACCGCCCTCAAGGTCAAGAGCACGCAACTTTCCAACTCCCAACAACAATTGGAAGCTCTTCGATCCGAAAGGGAGGTGATCAGAACATGTGTTTCGGATGTCCACGCCGCATTATCAAACATCCTGGAAGCACACGACCCCATCCTAAACCATTCGGTGAGGCGTACCCTCGCTGAAAAGCTCTCTCCGGCCATGGACCTTCTCAGCAAAATCGAAGGCCTACCGAGTTTCGTGTCCATTCCGAAACAAGGGGGAGATGAGAAGACCGGATCGAAACCACCTCCTTCCTCCAAAGCTACTCACACAACCGAACCACCTCCGACTGGTCATGCTTCGGGTTCGGGTGTGAAGAACAAGGGCAAAAACATAGCTGAGGAAGATGAAGATGAAGATGAAGACAAGGAGACCATTGCTGACTTGTTGAAATGAAAGAACAGTCGCAATGCTGACGATGATGCCAGTCGTGTGGCGCGAGAGGCTGAAGAAGCCGAACGCAAGCAAAAGGAAGCCCACGATCTCCTTGAGAGCCGAAAGACGCTCTTCCCTGCCTGGACCAGGGAACATATGATTAAAGAGGCCATAGAAACTCCAAGCATATTATGGCTCGAGCCGGTTATATCATTCGACTGCAACAACACTGTCGATTCGCAGTTTGATATGCCGCTGACTCGAAAGGCGTTCATCTTCCACGCCTTCTCTAACATTTTTGAAGTCCCACATTCGAACGATGAGCTTGACAGGGAGCTCATTGACTTCTATCTGGAGGGCGCTCGTCCTCAGTATCTTACTTGGAGCGCCCAGAAGATTGTAAACGTTCGTGTGCTGAAGCCTTATGCCGTGGGGAGATTCACAAACGTTAAGTTCAAGCTCATTCGAGGATCAGCAAGAACTGATCATCTTATCTCCCTGGCGGATCTGCCGAATCTAAATCCTCATGATTGGATTGTCCTGTACAATATCCTTTTGACTGACGAAGCCGAATATGGTCCCATCATAGACCATGTTAAAAGAATGTTAGCCTGCTACATCATGGAGGTTGCCCTAATGGATCAGGAGGTCGCCACAGTTTTCAAGAAGAAACCGAAGATTGCACCTGTGGGATCGGCCAGTGATCTAAACTAAATGATAATGGGCAAGATTGATCTGAGGCGTAACTCGGTTATGTTCACTAGAGCCGAAGGACAGAAATGTCTCTTCGCTTTAGCTGACAAACACCTTTACACCACAGCTTGCTTGGAGCACGTTTTATCGATTATCAAGCGGTGTAAAGAGAACTCGGCTGATGACATCAAGTACTTCAATGATATGATCAACTGGTACATCCGGTTTAGACAGACCATTCTCTCCATCACCAAATGTCTGTTTAGCACCGTGAAGAAGAAGGTACCTGCTTCAGCTGCCGGCCCAAGTAAAAAGTGAAGGTCTCGCTCCAAATTGACGCAAAGGGGGAGATTGTTGGGCTGAAGTTTATTTTGATGTTGCGTCTTTTGGGCTCGATAGTTTAGCCATGTACACTCCGGTTTGGGCCTGTCCAACCGAGAGCCTTTTATGTATTGTATATAAGTTAATGCTTGCATGCATATTAGGTTAAGGATTAGAAACGATTTTAGAGATTATCGAAATAGCGATTCATCTAGAGCATAACAGGTTTCTTTGATCGTTCTTGTAACCTACCAATCCTCTACAGTTGATGTTCTTAATCGAGCTCTTCTGAGGATTTTGTTTAATCATTCGACACGTTTGATTCCATCTTGTCTTGTTCTTATTATTGCGTTCTTACTGTTTTATATTCATATACTTGTTCAAGATCTAATCGATCTTCATTGATTAAAGGTTTTTAATCACATCATTCCCGCCGCTCAAAATCCAAACAAGGATACGCATACCGACCCGGGAGTTGGCTGCCCAATCATTCTCTATCTACTTGCCCCAACACTGACCAATACCAGATTCCTGACCAATAAACACCTGACGTGGAGACATTCATCCATCTCAAACAAGTACTTCCCGCATTAACTCACTCTGACCCCTTTCCTCGATCACCGACATCTCTGGTCTCATGATTTCTTACCGCAGATCTCTATACTCCACTTATAACTGCTCCTGACAACTCTCTGCTTTTTTACATACGGCACCCGGTTCTCCCCCACTTAGGGTTTGAACCATCACCAAATAGCACACAACCAACCCATAACTATTTTCACCAGCAAAATCGCACCTACCCCCGGAAAGTGCTACACAACGCCCGATAATCCCCCTTAAGGAAATCAATCGACCTCATATACTCTGAACCTCTTGATGAACTCCTCAAGAACTTCTCGTCACGACTGCCTCTAGTCGTTCCAAATCTCGTACCAATCTAGTACCAAACAACTCAACTGCTCAATAACATCCCTGGCTCATAGACTGAACCACAAAATCATCGTACCCCTCACCTCAACTCATCAACAACGCTCCAATACCGGGATCCTCCCAAGAACAGGGACCCACTCCCATATTCAACACCCAACATAGATAGAAAACTCTCTGCACTGCTAAACTCGACTGAACTCCCCACTGATACCACTACAATACATCCTACTATACTCAAATAGGTGTAGTGTGGTCCTCGACTATCTCAGTCCCAACTGACTATCTGCTCATGATAAATCACTGCCTCGCAGCACACATGCTACCTGATACTCTGGGGGGAAATCATCATCAATAACGACCTGCAGGGCTTACCCCCAAACCCAAAACTAAAACATCATGCTTCTCATATTTTGCACACGCACATAATCAGTACCTCCCATATCATAGAAGGTGACATCTCCTTTATCGACTGATCGCTCAACTCAGATCGAAATTCTCCCTTCTCACTGACTCCTTACTAAAATACTCTGAGGGGCTCTCGATCTCCCTCTCAAGGGACGCCTCTTCGAACTTAATCATGACCGGATAACCGGAGAACCACAAGCTTCATTCACTACGAGCCATGGTACTCATTCCATGACATCTCTTCTCAATATTCTCCGGTGTATGGTACCCTAACCATAACATCACTCCCCAATCCGCTCCGATGTATGGTACCCGGACCATAACGTCACTCCTCAATCCGCTCCGATGTATGGTACTCGAACCATAACATCACTCCTCAATCCGCTCCGATGTATGGTACTCGAACCATAACATCACTCCTCAATCCGCTCCGATGTATGGTACTCGAACCATAACATCACTCCTCAATCCGCTCCTTAGAACCTTCAGAATACTCCCTGTATCAAGTATGACTCCTCTGCTTTCAGTAGTACGGGCTCATACTACCTGCCACATCTACCCATACTTTCCACACGGACCATCCTAGAGCTCCTAAGTAGCTGCTCGACCTGCTCTTTCACCAATCCCATCGTGCGTGCTCGCTCCCCAGCGAAATTCTCTGCTCTACCAACGCACTCATCTGGCTAGGGTTACTCCCTAGGCTCTTCCGTTTTCCTCCCACTTCTTTGCTATCAGCTGCTGAAGAGCTCCTAATGATGCCAGCCATCTACCTCCTGAATATCGTCATATTCACTTGGTAGCTGACTCCCATCATCGAGAGTTCCACAAAGCACAAAGCAAGCAGCATTCGAGCATCAAATAATACATAAGACTCCTTCTCTATGATAACTCCACTTTCTCGGCTCATCCACGGAAGTACCACCGAACTCTGTAACTCTACCCCTCATGGGTTCTAACTGGATACTCTCACTCATCACATACTCAAAAACATAACACATATAACAACAAGTCCTAGGCTAAGGCTTCACAAATCAAGCCACTCTAGTCCTAAGATATGAAATACCTAGCCTGTCTCTAGCATGCAATAATATCTCATAACACAAAAGTAAGAGTATTTTGGGAAATCACCGTTCGGGCTCTGGCTGATTGTACACACTGCTCTTTCTTGCTTTCTCTTTGAACTCTTATTCACTTTCAGATATTATTTCTAAAAAAAACTTTTCTTACTTCCTCAGTTTGAGTCCAGATTTACCCGAAGGTGCATCCGAATCCCTCAAACCAAGGCTCTGATACCAACTTGTAATGCCAAAAATTTCAAACAATTTTTCATTTAAAAATAGTCGTTTAATTCTTAGAAATACTTGTTTAAAATCTCATTCATAATCGAATTACAAAACATGACTCCATTTTCACTTGTATAGAAAACCAGGATCCTCAAAACATGACACTTTCTCTGGTGTGTACAATCAAGCCGGTGCCGTCCTGTGATCCTGAAAGAACCCTGCAACACATACATAAAACAAAACATTGTAAGCACGAAGCTTAGTGAGTTCCCCAAAATACCACATACTACAAATACACCACTCGAGGCTAACCCGACCCTCCGGTCAAGATGTCTCAACGGGACCATCCAGTCCCGCAGCTCGTCGGACCCTCTGGTCCAGTCATAGCTCGCTGGGCCCTCTGGCCCGATTTGAATCGTTGGACCCTCCGGTCCGGTCTATATAGTCATACAGCATACAATAACACATAGCATACAATCTCATAAATAGCACATAATCTCATACATAACACATAAGACCCTCTGGTCAACTCATAATACCACTCAAGGTAATGTATAGTGAGAAGACTCACCTGGCAAGCACAAAGCAGATATCCCCACGCTTAAATCTCGAACTCGCCACCGCCTAACACGTAAGGCAAATACTCTAATGAATATAACTCTCGAGACTAGAATCAATCCTCTCATGGCACCCTCTTAAGGGTAAAAGACTATTTTACCCCTCTCTTGGCCCAAAGGTCAGATCGCTGACCAAACCCTAAAAGTCAACGGCCAACCCTTGGTCAAAATCAAAGTCCTCAGTCAAAGTCAACCCCTGACTGACCCTACTTGTCGAGTCAACCCTATGACTCGCCGAGTTCCCATAATCAGAACTTCACTCAATCCGCGACCTAACAAGCCGAGTCACCCCGAGACTCGTCGAGTCCAACAACTCTAAGTCCACTCGCACACAACTCACCGAGTCATCCCTTGACTCACCGATTCTCGACTCAACCAGGGAATATCGGGACCCTTCGACAAGACTCGCCGAGTTCAAGAACAGACTCGCCGAGTCTAAGGCTATCATCAACCTACTCGCCAAGTTGTTCATACAATTCGCCGAGTTCCATGCCATCTTCATCCAACTTGCCGAGTTGTTCTTCCAACTCGCCGAGTCCCAGCTCATCTTCAAGCAACTCGTCGAGTACACCCATGTGACTCGCCGAGTACTACCGGTCTGAATCCATTCAGAATCATTCCAGGCCATGCAATTTCTCCAAAACAAAGATCTAGCCTCCTACCACTCATCCATTACGTAAAGTGGCAAACTTTACATGAATCCTAAGAGATCTAGGCCATTTGCACATTGGGCTAGGGTTTGGGGACATGATGGCTCAACAAAACACTCCAACACAGGGACTTTCATGCTCTCTGATCCTTCTCCATTCCAGATCTGAGGTAGCAACCTCAGATCTAACCTCTAGACTTCCAATTACATCCATAGACAAGTTCCCACAAACCCCAAAATGAAGAAACAACATAACAACAGCCCAAGAACGAGATATTACCTCCAAGAGATGCCCCAACTGCAATGTAATTCGAACCCAATCAAAGCCCCTTCCTCCAAGCCTTCAATCTCCCAAAATTCCTTCAACAATTACTTCTCCAAGCTCTAATCCACTCAACAATGGTGCTTCTCCGCGATTTAGGGTTTTCTGGGGCTCAAGGGGTGATAAAGAGGCTGGGAGGAAAACATAATGTTCTTTATATAGGGCTCAACCCCGAGAATTAGGGTTTTCTCCAATCAGCGCCTACTCGCCGAGTCCTCCTCACCGACTCGCCGAGTCGGCTACTTAGCACGCGACCCATTCGCGACTCTACTTGCCAAGTCCATCCATGGACTCGCCGAGTCACTCTTTCACAACTTACTCTTTTAGCCCTTCAACTCTACTCTTGATATTTCGGGATGTTACAATAAGCGTACAATGGAATATCCGAGTCGTGAAGTATAAGCGTACAGAGTGGGATAATCGAATCGTGAAGTATAAGTGTACCAAGTATAAGTGTATCACGAAGTGGAAACGACAACTGATGAAGTAAAAGCGTCTATCAAGTATAAGAGGCTACAAGTATAAGCGATATAGAGACAATAACCAGTATAATCGTATCACGAAGGAAATGCGTTATCAAGTAGGAGTTTTAAATAAGTAAAAGCGAAGCAGCAGTAACAAACAAGTAAAAGTATACATTGTAAAATGGAACTTCGGTGAAAAACTTGGAAAAACCTTTCTACTCAGGAAAACTCGCATTTGGTATTCTTTGGTAAAATAAATGGGAAAACCTTTAGAAATCTTTGGAATCTTTCATAAACCAGTTTAAAATGAATTTAGGTAAAACAGTATAAGTAAGAGTTTTGAAACAATTGAAATCCCTTTTGAAAACCATTAAAGTGTCCTACTCGGTTAAACAGTGTACAGTGTGGTAAAATCTTGTGCATGCGGGTTATCAATCACATGTGATTGATATGATAACTGGCATGTTTAACTTGTATTCCCCCCTATAAAACATGTAAAAACATTTAAAAGGTTCATTCAGGGGTATGAACTCACCTGGTGTAAGTAGGTCCGACGAGGGTGCCGGTTGGGTGTTCGGTGTCACTTAACGACTCGAACACACTCAATGACCTATTTAACATATGATAACATATGTTCACATACAATTAGTATATTTAATACTAATTAAACAAATATACGCGCTCAAAGGAGTGGAAAACACTTTGGATAAGTTTTTGGGTGTCCCGGGTAGCGTCTAAAGGTGTGTATGGCTTAGGAATGGAGTTTACTCTCCGAGAGTAACCTCTTATTACTTTGTTTACGGCCCAGGGACTACTCACCATGATTTTACGGTCGTAAACTCATGGTGAGGGTATCTAGTGTGCTAAAGTGTCTCATATCAATTGTAGATTTGTGCTAGGCTTAAATATCAAATGTGTGAATGGGTTTAAAGCATTAAATGGCCCCTTTGAGGAGTCTACGACCCTAAGCAAGGGAGCTTACGGCCGTAAGCTCCTATACACACTTTCTTTTGGTGTTTTAAAGGCTTAAGTGGTAGAGGGTAAATTCCTAAGCATTTTGGTAATAGTCTAAGGCCATTTGGGGGACAAAATCAATGTTTTGGGCATGTTTAAGGGTGTTTACGGCCCTGGTACATGCCTGGGTCGTAAACTCCTTTTGACCCTTCAATTTGTTGTGTTTAATTGATCCAAACCCCAAATATCAAGTCCCTAAATTTTGTATTAAGCCTAAGGGTGTTTTAGGAGTGTGTTTGGGACATTTTAACATGCTTAAGAGGTGTTTACGGCTTTGGTATATGCCTGGGCCGTAAACTCCCGTTTATGTCCCATTTTGATTGTTTTAAATGATCAAACACTCCTAGGCTAAATCCTCAATTTATTTCCAAGCCATTAGGGACAAGTTTGGGTCATTTTGGCCTTGATTAAGGGGTTTACGGCCTAAGGAGGAGCTTAGGCCGTAAACTCCATTCTAACAGCTTCTAAGTCCGATTTTTGGGCTATAAACATGAATCAATATGTTTAGAACAAGCTAGGGTAAGCGTACTTACGATTTGGAAGCGTTTGGTTGCGGATTTGGGTCGAAAACGAGTCTAGAGAGAGTGTATAGAGAGATAGGGTGGAAAAGCTCCAAATGGAGTTTACTCCCCCTTATATATGGGTGGGAGTTGGAGCTCAGTGGACTTCTACCCGATACTGCCGTTAAACGGCGCTTTTGGTCGCACCCGATATAGTGATCGTAATAATAAAAACAAACTTTTCCAATTAAATGGAAATGTGTAATACGAGTTTTTATTTTTTTCTTATCAGGACTTAACGACATAAAACATAAATAATTAAAACATTTATTTATTTGACGACCTCCTATTAACGGAACTTTTATACAGTGGAATATTCCGTTAACGGTAACGGGGAAACGTAACGGAACAACTTGGGTTGTCTCAACTGGGAGATTAGAAGATGGTGCGATGCGTCATCCTGTTGATGGAGAGTCTTGGCAAAAATTTGATGTAGATTACCCTGAGTTCTCAAGTGAACCTTGCAACGTACGTCTAGGGCTGGAAGTTGATGGCTTTAATCCATTTGGTAACATGTGTAATCCGCATAGTACGTGGCCGGTTGTACTCACCACATACAATCAGCCACCATGACTTTGTATGAAAGAGTCATCATTCATGTTGGCCTTGTTGATTCCCGACCCTAAAGAGCCTGGAAAGGACATAGATGTTTTCCTTAGGCCGTTAGTGGAAGAGCTTAAGTTTTTGTGGCAATCAGGCGTACGTATTAAAGACGCAGTGACAAACACATTCTTCACGATGAAAGCTATGTTGTTATGGACAATAAACGACTTTCCATCTCGTAGTAGTTTATCAGGCTGGAGCGGACAAGGGTATAAAGCATGCCTGACTTGCAATGAAGACACTCCCTCGTACCGTGCAGTAAATAAAGTCGTTTATATCGGTCATCGTCGATTCTTAGATGTTGATGATCCATTAAGGATGAGTTTGAAATTTAACGAGCAACCCGAGACAAGATCCGCTCCGAGACACTTTACTAATGAAGACATACAAGAGCAACTAGGTAGTCTAATACTTCGTAAACCGAGTAAACATCCCAACACTCTCAAGGCAAACATGGATCGGAAAGGATTTGAGTTGAACCGGTCAAAATGTAGCATTTTTTTCGAGCTCGAGTATCGGTCTTCTCTGCAGCTGAAGCACAACATAGATTTGATGCATGTCGAGAAAAATATGGGTGAGAGTATTTTGGGTACTTCTATGATGAATGATAAGAGTAAAGACACATGAAATGCACATGAGGACTTGAGAAATCTGAATATCCGGCATAATCAATGGTTGCAAAAAATGGGTAACAAGTTCACTAGACCACATGCAAGGTACTCATTCAATAAACCTGGCCGCAAAATCTTTTGTCAATTTATAAGAGATGTTAAATTGTATGATGGGTTTGGATCTAACATCAGTAAGAAAGTGGTAGATAATGATACTAACATTATTGGGTTGAAATCTCATGACTATCACATTCTTATGCAACGTTTGTTACCGATTGGAGTTAGAGCGTTATTGGACAAAGAAACTTCTACACCAATTGTAGATCTTTGTACGTTTTTCAAGCAAATTTGCTCCAGAACACTAAAGGTGGTGGATATGAGGAAAGAAAAAGAAGACATTACTGCAATCTTGTGAAAGTTAGAGTTGATTTATCCTCCAAGGTTTTTCGACATTATGATTCATTTAGTTTTTCATTTACCCGATGAAGCGATTTCCGGAGGCCCGATATGTATGAGATGGATGTATCCGTTCAAAAGGTATATGAAAAAACTAAAAAACTATGTCAGAAATAAGGCGAGGCCGGAAGGTTGTATAGCTGAAGGTTATGTTGTTGAAGAAGCTTTGTCATTTTGTTATGGTTTGATATGTTGATATTTTGTAGAATGGTATAATTTTTGGAAATTATATGTTATTATGATATGATGGTAATATATTTTGTTTTTATTGTAGTTGGAAATGCTGCAAACAATACTACAGGACTCGACCTGTTCTGCAGCATTGGAAAAGTGGTTTCGCTCATTACCGCCACCAAATAATGAAGGAAATGATGAGGACGAGTAGTTAGTTTAGGATTTTATGAAAATGATTTGTTATTTGGAAAAATACTTTAATTAGATGGTATCGATTAGTATTTAGGATTTGGTTGTGTATGGATTAATATTTTGGATTAGGTGGTATGGATTAATATTTTGGATTTGGTTGTGTATGGATTTCTATTTTGAATTGTTTGTGTATGGATTAATATTTATATAAAAAGTTATCAGATTTTATAAATGTTATATTGTTTTTTATAAATTTGATGTTAAATATGCAAAAAAAAAAAAAACATTAACAAAAAAGTTTTTGCGGCGACACCCGAGTATTAGCGGCGACGAGTAACCTTTAGCAGCGACTATATGTGTATTAGCGACGAAGAATTACCGGCGACGCATCTGCAGCGACATGTCGCCGCTAAAGGTATTAGCGGCGACAACCCTACCATTAGCGACGACAGGCGTCGCCGCTATTACCCAGACTTCTTGTAGTGCCTGTGCCACGACGACAAAAGTCGTCGTTACAAATTAAGCTATACCAATTTTTTTTGACCATGGTATCTATGCCGACGACTTGTCGTTGCCATAGCTTAGGTGGGAAACGAAAAGGGTTTACGTGGTTTTCTAAAAACTTATCCCTACACATGTCGTCGGTATAGGTTACGAAAATATATTTTCTATTTATTTATAACTCATGTTGCAGAAAAAAGAAAACGATGTCATTTTTAGACAGCTATCAAGACGACATGTCATCAAATGCGATCTGTGTGTAGTCTATCCCGATAACATGTCTTCGGTGTAGAGTTTTATGTATAATAATAAACATATCTTTCTCTCATTTAAAGCACCGCACAACTCCCGATTCTCTCAAGTCATAGGCGATCCCAACCTCCTTTTTCACCGATGCACAACCCTTTTCACTTCCGGTCGCTGGTAAATATTTTTTTTCCGGTTTATTTTGTTGTTTGGTGTGGTTTTCTCCTTCGATTTGGTTAACATTTTTTGTTTATATTTTCAATTATAGGTTGCACAAGAAGAGGGTGAGAAGTGGAAGTCGGTGACAAAAGAGGTGAGTAGCAAATTTCATAGATTCTTTTTCTTTCATGTCTAATTAGCTCTTTTGTTGAAAAGTATCTAATGAGTTTTTGTTTTCCAAATCTTGATTATTTTTTTCACGAAAAGAAGCCTTTTACTACAAGGGCTGCTGAACTAAAAGAAGAATACCAAAAGGTTTTGTAGACCCCAAATGATGTTGAAAATGAAAGAACTGTAAGTACTTCATGGGTTTTTTTGGCTTTGTGTGTATTCATGATTTGTAGTGATTATAAATGGATAATCTATGTGTATAGAAGCACTTGAAGACAATGAGGATGATAATGAGAATGAGAATGAAGCATCTCCAGAAAAAAGGAAGTGATGATGGGAAAATGACTTAGAAGCCCAACAAAGTTTCTAAACCGTTCAAAAAACTTGATGGTTCATATTGAATTAAAAATAACTAGAATAATACATATTTTGATTTTGGCTGCTAATTGTTTATGAATCTTGTATCATGATGATTCATGTTGAGTAGAATAGAATCTGATTTTAGGTATCTTCATGTTAATCCTTGGTTGTCTATTGTACTAAATCGTTTGTTGTTTTGATTAAATTGGACATAGATTTAATGGTGTCGTAAACCTTCAATTGCTAATCGGATTTTAATTGATACTACTTTGTCCCGGCGACATGTCGGTACAAGTAAATATTAAAACTTTTTTTTTATTTGAAAATCAGTCGCGACGAAGCTTGTGCATACGACATGTTGTCAGTATAGGGGTAGCTATCCAGACGATATCTATGCCAACGACTTTTTCCACCTATGCCGATGGGGATATTCAGACGACACTTGGATTGTCATCGGTATAAGCTATCCCTACGACTTGCCGTCAACATAGGGTTAAAATAAACCATCGGCGCAAGGGTAGACTCGTGTAGTGATCATGGGGTCTTTATTGCAACTGCGTCGGGGTGTGAAACCTTAGTTAAGTACGCTGTTTTTTCAAATGATAATTTCATTTTTGAACTCAAACCAAAGTAAAATAATATATCAAAACAACATTTTTTACGTTTACTCTTATATTTAGTTATTTTTAATTCTAGAAGCACCATCATAGTTCCTGTGGGTGTTACCTTCTTTTAATTACCGTAACTAATTAAGTTCTTTAAATTCAGCTTCTCAAGTCCTTGTGGAAAATATAGCATACACCATAGACCGAACAACACAAGACGAAATGGAACATAAAGCAAACAACCGTTCGCCAGCATTTTGGATGCCTTATTTAATTTTAAGGGAAAATGATTTAAAAGCCCAACGAAATTTCCAAACAATTAAAAAAACCCAAATCATGTTTTGTTTGTTCACAAAAACCCAACGAATTTAACATTTTATTTAAAAAGTCCAACAAATGTCCAAACCGTTCAAAAAATCCCAATTTTGTTTTGTTTAAGTTTGTTGGGTTTTTTTTAACAGTCAAAACATGATTGGAGTTTTTTAAACGTTTTGGAAACTTTGTTGGTCTAACAAGTCATTTTCATCGGTTTCTCTTATTTGACTTTCAGGAAAGTGTAACTTAGTTGAGTTTTTTAGACAAAATGTTAAATTTGTTTGTTTTTTTGAACAAACAAAACATGATTGAGGTTTTTTGAATGGTTTGAAAACTTGGTTGGGCTCATAAGTCATTTTCGCTTAATTTTAAGGTATACCAAGATTACAACTCAAGAATATTCCTAAGGCGATGAGAGATCCCCGCACTATCCAATATAAGGTTGTTACTTATTGGTGTAATGTGATGAAAGTCCGTATTGGCTATTTATGTATGCGGCTCAGGCGTTTTGCTCTGTTGTTGTTCTGCATCCACTCCATCTAGCTCGTCGACGTTTCATGGTTGGTTTTTGAGTTGCAGTTCTTTCCAAGCGTTTGTGCTTTGACACACATGGCGTTGCTGCAGGAATTAATTCTGTCCCAAATATGGTCTAGTGGAGCCCGTTTCAATACCTGTTGGCAGAGAACAAATATATTATACACTGCTAAAAATTAATTACGGAATATCAGCAAACGCTTGTATGTTTTTCAGAGAGGTGCGAAGAGAATGCTTCTATTTGGTCCCCTCTCCTTCTGTACTCACCACAACTTGGCTTTGGTTCTTAAATGAGATGATGCATGATTGTTTCCGTATCCCAGACCCTTCATTTCACGTCCATGTCCAATTTGCATTCATCATTTTCACTCACTTAACGTCCATGTCCAATTTGCGTTCATCATTTTCACACACTTATTACTTTTAACGTTTACCTTCTTTTTACTATATAAGTTCACATTCAAAATCCTCAAACTTCCTCATACCTAATTAAGATATGTAGTATATTAGAATATTAAAATTTTATTAAAAATAGAAGGATATTTAATTTTTCTTTAAATATTTACTTTTATATTATAAAGTTTGTTTTATATAATCAGAACTATAATTATAAAATCAAATCTACATTTGCAATTACTAAAAAACAAAAGTAGATATTAAGATTACTAAAAGAAGCAACATAGATTTTGGCAAGTAAATACACTATCTCTGTAGGACTGTCGGATTTGTAGTAGGGTCATGAAGAAAACACAAGTGTTGGCTACCTTTGCATGGGCACAAATATCCACTATAATCATTACTTCTTTTAAGTGTTTTTGTGTGATCGTCTCTTATCGTGAATCTTGCACTTGCAGTAACTACAACGACATTTCTTATATGAACTGTCAATACCAATATATATATATATATATATATATATATATATATATATATATATATATATATATATATATATATATATATATATATATATATATATATATATATATATAAAAGTTCAATTAAAAAAATAAAAAAAGTTGAAAATTAATGAATCTTCTTAGCCAATCATTTATTTTTGTCGCAAAATGCTCCTGACGGAAGATGTGTAATATTTATATATGAATATAAATATGTGTATTCATATATGAATACACCAACTCCTTACACCACCAACCACCACCACCACCGTCACCAGCATCATCTCCACAACCAACAACGGCAAACTCTGTCACCATCCATCGTCGTCATATCCGTATATGAATAATCACTTCCTTTATACTTATTCACATATGAATATACATATTTATTTATGAATATTATCTGTTTCTTCAGTTCGGTAGGTACGCCGGAGCGCTTAAATGTCATATTCGAAATGAGTGGCCCATATTTATTATCTCGTTCTCAATTTTTTCCCCTCAATTGAACCAACTACGGTTACAAAAAAGTTTAATTTTCTGTAGTAAAACTTGTAATTATTAATAAATTATTTTCAATAAATTATTAATTAAATATGATTTTTGTAGGATTTTCAATATAGAAATACAATTAATTATCGACAATTATATCTGAAACTTACTAAAAACGAATTTAAATTTATTCTAAAAGCCAGGGATCAAATAAATAATTACTTAACTTATTATCAACATCAACACTTTTAAAAAAAAATGATGAGAAAATGATATGTGCCATTTTTATGAAGATTTCAATAAATTATTAATTAAATATAATTTTGTAGGATATTTAATATATAAATGCAATTAGTTATCGGTAATCATATCCTAAACTTATTAAAGAGGAATTTAAATTTCTTCTAAAAACCAAAGATTAAATAAATAATTGTTTAACTTATTGTCAACATCAATACTTTTAAAAAATAAAAAATGATGAGAAAATGAAACGTGTCATTTTTATAAAGCATTTAAAAAGAAAACATAAATTAAGAAAAAAATTACAAATGATACTAATAACCTTTTCGATGAGAACTCAAACCCAATATATGGCTTTGGTGTGTTTGTATACGACTCACGTCCATAGTAACTAATACATACTTGATGATTTAATCACGTGCGATAAACGTCCATAAAATGTCATTTAAGTGAACTTTATTATTTATTTTTGTTTATTTTATTTATTTTTATTTTTTTTAACTTTTAAAAGAAATTAAAAAATAAACATATATATGCTCGGCTTTAACGTTTATATATATATATATATATATATATATATATATATATATATATATATATATTTACTTTTTTGCTTTTTTTAAATTATATATATATATATATATATATATATATATATATATATATATATATATATATATATATATATATTTTTCCTTTTGGCTTTTTTTCACTTTTTTTAAATATCTTTAAGTACATGAAGATACTAGTGTTTTTGTTTTTATTTTTTTAATTATTTTTTCTGTTTTTTATTTTCTTTTTTTTTAAGTAAATATCAGTTTGAGTTTTAATGTTTAACAATTATCAAATTTTAAATAAGAAGAATATTAAGGATCATAATATTTTCCGTTTATACTTTTTTTTGAATCATATTGTTTTTGGATTATAAAATTTTGAATCAAATCATTTTTGAATCATATCGTTTTGGATCAATAATATATTCAATTAAATAAAGTTTGTGTTCAAAAAAAAACTGTGGATCATTATATACTTTGAATCATTTAAATTTGTATCATTAAAGATATATTATTAAGGATTACAAAATAATTAAGTCTAAATATTTTTAGATCATAACAAATTAAGGATCATAAAAAAGTTGAATCAAAAGTTTTTTTGAATCATAAAATTTTGGATCATATTATTTTCAACATATTTTTTTAAAACCGATTTTTTTTTTTAAATTAAAAATAAATACTTCAAAAACTTATTTTTGAAGAATACTTTTTAAAAAGTCCCTAGTACATTGGATATAAATATCTCTTAAATATTTATGCTTTTAAGATAATTTATTTTCTACGTTTTTTATACAATAAATAAATAATTTTTTTATGAAGTTTTCATGATTGTACTCATTTTGTAAAGAATTAAATTTGAAGAACTTTTGTTTAGATATTTTAGTACGCTGGAGCGTTAGAGCGACAAATAATATATATATATATATATATATATATATATATATATATATATATATATATATATATATATATATATAATGGTATGTTTCACTGAGGTTATAAAAAATGGAGATCATGAGATGAAACCTCAAACCATACATTTTTTATTTGTTACTCTAACCCTCCGTCGTATTGGCACATCCGGAGAGTTTATAATCATACATGATTATGCAGTGCCACCCGTTCTTTTATCCTCCACCGCCTTGCCCACCACAGCAACCGTCACCGCCCCGCCAACAACCAATCACACTACTGCTAACTCCGTCAACTATACCACCTTCACTTCTGCCACTATTGGGGTTCGAAGGTTGTAATATGTCAAAGTTATCTTTGTTACTTGTAATATCGTATTTTGACTTGTATTTTTATTTTAAGGACTAGTTTTGTAATGAAGCATAGATGTCGAAGTCCTTATATTTTTTTGAGCTTTCAGTTTTCCCCATAAATATGGGAAGGATACTTTAGAGGTTAAGAACTTTCCTGATTGTAATCATATTCTCTTTCAACCTCTTGTATTCAACTGATCAAGCAATACAAAGTGCCAAACAGATTATATTTAGATCTCTTGTTCTAAATCATTTCAACCTCTTGTATTCAACTGATCGGAACTACATTTGGTATCAGAGTAGGAATCAACCTGTTTTGATCCGATTTTCTTCTGTTTCAAAAGCTTTGTGAATGTCATTTTAGATTCAAAAGTTTCCACACTTTTGATTTTGAAAATCTTTGTAGAGCTTCAGTTCTAATTTCATTCAGCATTTCGATTGATAAATCGAGTGTTCGGTGTTCATTTGTTGTTTGATTCGTCTTGTTAATCTCAAATTTCTCAAGCTTTTATCTGAAATTGTCCGTACATCAATGGCGAACTTCAACATGGATACTATGACTTCTTTCTCGCATTTGCTAGGACCTTCAACTAAGATTCCTATGCTTATTCCAGAGTATTATGATCAATGGGCATATCGAATGGAGGATTACTTGAACGGACTCGATGACGAGTTATGGAAGTGCATTACTGATGATGTTCATCCACCTTCATCACTTCAAATCCTTAGTAATTATGCATCAACTCAAAGTGTTACTAAGCAAACTGAAAGGCTACAAAAGAATGAGAAAAGATGCATGAGAGAGCTTCGTGGTGCTCTTCCTATTATGGTGTATAATTACGTTCGAACCTACAAAACATCAAAACAAATCTGGAATACACTGAAGGAAAAGTACCAGGGTAGTGAGAATAACAAAATCAGTTCACTCAAGCAATGTCTGATTAAATTAAGGCAGTTTAAGAAAAAAGATGGTGAATCGATTGAATTGTACTATGATCGCCTGAGCGAGCTCATATACAAGTGTAATAGGTATGGAATTCCCAGGTGTACTATGGAATACAACCTTACTTTCATAATGGGGCTTAGAAAGGAGTGGAGAAATGTAAGCTTAATGATGAAGACACAACAAACTTTCAATTTTTTGACTCTCAATGACCTATACAACCTACTAAAAGCTAACGAAACTTAAGTAAATGAAATAGATTTGGAGCCAGAAATCAATATGGGAGGTCCATTAGCATTGGTTTCGAAAGTATCATGAAGAGTAGGTGAGATGGAAGCTACTGAGGAGGAAGGCACTGAAGACGAAGGTCTTATCGTCAACTTTAATAACGAAGCGGTGGATTTTTACTCCAACAATAGAGTATAGAAGTTTTATAAGAAGCCATTCAATGGAAAGTCGAAAGTTGGTAAAATGTAGGGAAGTAACACTAGAAAATTTAGTGATGAGAAGAAGTTTGAGAAGAAAGTGGTTAAAAGTGAATATTCGAAACAAGAGAAAAAGCTAAAAGGTGATTCGGGAATTGATTGTCACTATTATCATGGAGCAAATCACATGGCCAATGAATGCATGCTGAAAAAGAAAGAAGAAAAGATGAATAAAGTTAAGGATGAGGCATACTGTTCCGAAAAGCTAGAAGAAGTGAGGGAAAATTCGAAAGGGGTGTCATTGGTTGTGGGAGGTGAAGATGAGGATGAGGGAAAATACCAAATATGGTCTTATAGCTCGGATGATGAAGAGATGAGAAATCCGACACATGGAGCCACTTTTCCAAAGTTTGAGGAGGATTAAGAAGAGAAGATTAATGGTCATTGCTTTGTTTCGACATCAGCAGACAAAGTACCAATGATTACGAAGGTACGTTCTCTACTGTAATCATTTAATATTCCTTCAAGTGCTTATAATTCTATGTTAACTGAGTTTGATGATGCTGGTACTTATGTTAATAATCTGGTGATCTCTGCTAGCAATGAGGCTAAAAAATCTAGTACTTAGTTACTAGAAACCCAAAGGATATTGGAGGCGAAGAAGGCTAAAATAGATCATATAGAGTTGTAAATAACGAATATTATGATTGATAGAGATAGTTTGAATGCAGATAATAGGATTTTGTTACAACAAAGAAATATTTACTGTAATTCTGCTAAAAGACTCTATTGTAAACTGACTGAATTACATGACTCTTATGACATAAGTAAAGAACAACATAGGAAGCTTCTAACATTATTATATTTCGAAAGGGAAAAAGTAGATGCAAATTCTAATGATTGTGAGATGACTATTTCTGACTTTGATAAAGTCCCCGATAATAGATATCACTAAAAAGTGTAGCATGCCTGAATCTAACTGGGGTTCGCGGTGGTGGAGGGACTGGATCGGAAAAAAGAGGGACCCTATGGAATAGTGAAAATCAATGAACATTTAGATGCTAATGATCTTGTTGATATAGTTAATAAGACCTTGACTGTAAATGAACAAATCAAAATTTTGAAAAAGACTGAGAATTCAACTTCTAACTCTCAAAACTGTTGGATATAGTGTCTAAGTCCATAACTTTATTTAGTATGTACTTGACCCGACCCGGCATGGTCCATTTGGGTTGCATGGCGTTGCAATACTTGGATACACAAAATGAGAGAAAGTACACTTGTGATTATTAATATATTATAAGTTCTAATATATTAATAATAGTATTATTTAATTAGTATTGATCAAGTATTAATCTAGTATTAATTTGGTGATCAAAGTGAGACTAATTAAATATATAGGGTTGATTATGACAATCATCAATTCTTTTATGGTGGATTAATGATCCATGGTTTATGGGTTTGGTTATAACCATATGGAGCTGCATGGATAGTCCATGAGAGTTACAAACCCATGGGTCATGAGAAATGAAGAGTCATGACAATTAGGGTTTACATTTGTAACTCCTAATTATGACACACTATAAAAGAAACCCTATAGCATGCAAAATCGGCACAAGGGTATTCATAAGAGGGCACAACTGATTTTTGAGGCTAAGTGACGCTCTCTCAAGTTATTCCAAGTTTTGTGGTGTTGTGTGTTTTTGTTCTTAAAACTTGATTTTGATGTTATGGTAATGTTTATTGTCATCCAAATAAATGGTTATTATGAAAATTTCAAGTTTTATATGGTTTATTTATGATTCTTGAAATTGTTGATATGAATATTTGTTTTGATGAGTTTTAGAAGATCATAGGAATTATTTGTAACTTGCATGGTTGATTAATTCATGATCTTAATGGCAATGATGGTGTCCATAACTTGTCCTCAAGTTATGGATAACCAAAAGTCACTTCTTTAAAAGTTGTCATTAAAGAATAGTAGGTTTCATAAAATGAACAGTCTTCAACTTTATGAACCATTAGAACTCATAAGTTACAAATTTGAAGAGTCTTGAAATAGTTTTAAAACATGCCCTCAAGTTTTGGAATTTGTAAAGTCTTACACTTTAATTCCAAATTAAATCTTTTTTTAAAAGCTAAAAAATTCAAACTTTATGGACTTCATTAAATTAATTAAAGTGTTTAATTAAAAGAGTTAATTATTCCATAAAGACATGGTTTAAGTTTAATTAAATTAAGAGTATAGTTTAATTAATAGATTAAACCACCAAGTATTTTAAATATTTAAAATACACCCTTATACTATTATTATAATTTTAATTATATAGATATGTATAAGAATAAGTCAATCTTACCATTAGTAGGCCTCATTCACGAAGCCGGTCTATAAGAGGGGGGGGGTATAAGGTTACTGGCTATAAAATGGGATTTAATGGGTGTCCACTCTCACCCACCGCTTCCTTGACTGGTGGAGGGTCGTTAGCCGAAAAAGGTAGGATAGGACCTTAATCCTCATTAAAAGTATAATGAAATTATAAAGTAACTATACCTTAATAATTCCCAAACTTAGTTACTTTAGGAAAATGTGAATTTGGTGCTAACCCATAAAATTACACTTTGTACCTTACCAAGTCGTTAGTGGAGCATGTGTGGTTAACCGGCACACTAACAAGGACTAGTAAGTGTGGAAAGGGGTAACTTGACCTTATTATAGATCGGTGGAGCTGTGTGGCTAACCGGCACATCGAGTAGGTGATAAAGTTAAGGGTACCAAGTCAATTTGTATGGTTATTCACACCTTGTTTGTGATCCTCAGCATCCCAGTCACAAACTTGAGAGGGCACAATCGAGATTCAAAAATGCCATTGAAAGTTCAATGTATCTCAAAAGATCTAGGAGTTTCAAATCCAATTAAAACTTAATTATATTTTGTTTTTCATGGTGGAAATTGGTAAATCATCATTTACCTACCTTCAACTATTTTATAACTTGGATTACGACATCCCTCTTCCAGTTATAAATAGGTTGTTGGATCCTAGCCTTAATATTTCATATTGGGTGTTATATTAAGGACTTTAAATCAACTAACTTGAATTTCTCCCATTATAGATGTCTAGTTTAGACAGCTATGGTCTTCCCAAAGCTTTAGGAACAAGCTTCCTAATGAAGATGATATCCTAAATGGCAACCAATATAAAAGATCAATCCCTTTGTTGTGCATTAGTGGGACTGGAAATCATACTTCCCTTTTTCCACCTCCAACAATAAATCTCCCTATCCCACAAGTTTCAAGACCTCATAAGTTCTAAGTCACTCAATACCTATTGGCAAACGAAGTTTATATGTGTTTAGGTCTTGGAGATTAAGTCCCATATTGACAACCCGGGAGAGTCGGGTGTCGAAGTCGTGAGGTAGCTGGCTGTTGACTTGGTTCTTCAGTCACTCCCTGATGACAGATCACGACATGACCCTTAATGATCTTACCTATTTGCTTGATGATTCTGAATTAGCAATGATTTGGCGCATTGGTAAAGCAAATTTAATTGGAAGATCAACTTCCCAAACTTCCATGGACATTGACAATGGTAACATTGGAAGTCCAGAAAAACTTTCTCTTCCCAATTGAAAGGGATTGGCCATAGTCAACTCGGTTGACCAAATGGTAAAGAGAAAGGCTAAGTTTGTGTACCGTTTCCAAAGAGTCCATATGTTTCTGTTGCCAAAGGACGGACCTTAGTTGCGAAGCTGCCAAATTTACCTAAAAGTCCATAAGGATAGTAAAGTCAAATGTTTGACTCTGCTTTAGGTAAAGTCCATTATCTAACTTTATTAAGTTTCTATTCTGAGATTCTTATTGCATGATGTGACTGGGTCACATATTGATGTTATAAGAATCAAAGAAGCATGAAGAAACTTAAAGGAAGTATATGCTGATACTAATCGTGAAGATGGATTTCGATCGCATGGTTCGGTGATCAGAATCAAAGAAGCGTGAAGAAACTTAAAGGAAGTATATGCTGATTCTGATCGTGAAGATGGATTTCGATCGCATGGTTAGGTGATCAGAATTTTGAGTTGTTACTTAGGAGTTATGATATGTTGCTTAGGAATAGATAACAACAAGTTTTCCATATGGACTGTAAGGATAACTTTTCCGCAAAGTTTTAAAACAAAAGAAAATGGTTTTGATTTTATTTATTTTAAGTATCCTTATAATGGCATTTGTGAAAAAGGTTGTTGCTTATATGTTTCCATTGATAAGCAATATGGGTAAATGGATTTGATTCTTTCATTAGTGGTAGTGTCATAATTTACGAAATAAGGAAAGATTCTCATCACCCAAGTTTTAGTTGGATAGAAACTTGGAATCATGCAAGTTGTGTTGTGTGATGAATGAGAATTTTCATCTTTGGTAAATTAAGACTAATTCCTTGTTCACATTCGCATGTGAGTCAAGCGAAGGACTAAAGGATCGGGTACATTAAGTTGTGCACTAGTCAGGTCCACCACAAAGGTAGAAAAGATTATTCGTTATGATTTACTAAAGTTTAGTAAATATGGTTATGCTTATGAGTTTAAGTGTAATTCTGAAACATTGGAAAAGTTTCAATGTATGGCAGAATGAATAAGAAGAATCAAATAAGGCAGAAAGATAAAAGTTTATCCAATCTGAAGAGATGGGAGAGTACTTGTGTATTTTGTTTTATGATTATCTTAGTGATTATGGAACCATATCACAATTGATCCTCTAAGGACACCTTAGTGTGTTTGTTGCCTGAGGAGAGGAATCGTGAATGGTTGAAATGGTTAAATCAAAAGATAATTCATACTTCGTTCCAAAAACAAATCCTGGAGTTATACTCCAAGATTGTAACTTGAGTGACATAGTCTTTAGAAAGTTCATAACACTTGTCGAATGTAGAGTAAGATGTTTCCTGTTCTTGTACATTTGAGATTGGTAAGTTGTGATGTTTTGGATAAAACAAAGACCAGCTAAGACCAATAGTGAGAAGTGTTTAACTTGATAAGAATCCGCACTAGCTCCTGACTATTTGTATTGTTAAGGAATGGTTCTTGACAAAGAGAAGTCTTATATGTCAAGAGGACAGTGGGAGTCTAAAAGATTCTGAAATAGTTTCAAGAACTAATCAAGAGTTTTGTTAATCACTAGCCCACGACTTGAGGTTTGTAACCTATCATGTTGACATATTCTTATTTATGTTTCTATTCCATTTAAAAGTTGATTATGCTTGTAAGTTCTATGAGTTCTCAATTGTTTGTATAACAATGCGGAAGCAATGGTGGACATTGTGCTACTAAGTGGCAAGAAATTAAGATTGAACAAGTTCAGTCTATATGATTTTGGATTTGTCACTAACCTTGTCTTGTGATTATGGTTATGACAAATTCACATGGATACGAACACATACACCATAAAAATCTAAGTGTCATAAGGTTTCTCTTCGATTAATGAAAATGATGGTAAGGAAACTCTTTCACTAAGTATATTTTGAGTAGATAGAAATTGTAAGAATGACAAAAGGTCTAAACATTATGATTACGACATCCCTCTTCATAATTGTTTAGACACACAAGTGAGCTATCTAAGGAAAAGTGTATGGTTTTGATAAAGTCTTATCAAAGAAATTGCGTATCAGAAATCTGAACTTTGGTAGAAAAGTCAATAAAGTGTTGGTTTCTAAAAGTCCAGCTGATCTCTGGATACGTGTCAAAGCTAGTGGGAGCATAAGTGTTATGTTAGTAAGATAATAATCATTATGCTAGTTGGAGCATGATTATTATGTTAAGTGTTGCAAGTCAGCAATATTAATTATAGAAAACAAAAGTTTCAATTCGCCTTGAAAAAGTTGTTTTGCTATAATTAAGGGAGAGAATTTTATACTTCACTCCAATTCTACAAGCTTAGATTGAGAATTTAATCTACTTTACTCAAGAATATATATGAATGTTATGCTAGAATGGTTCAACATAAGGAAATTCTATATATGTTACGTTCTCAAAATTCGATTATGATTACGACATCCCTCTTCATAGTTCGAATTATGAAAACATGGCAAATAAAAAAATTTATAGCATAAATCATGTCCCATATTCTTTGGGTATAGGTTTGATTACATGTGCTATAATATTCATCCATTCTAAATTTTCCAAATGCCTAGGGCATTAAGATGGAAAAAGGAATAGAACTGGAAATGACTAAAATTATTAAGCAAAGTTGCCGAGGACAATCTGAAGTTTACCAAAGATTGGTTGCTCCTGGACAATTAGAAGTATAGAGTAAGGACCATATTGACATATTTTGAAAAAGAGGCAACTCTTGTTTAGAATTTATGGTCAAAATGGTAATATGGAATTGTCTCCATAGGTGGAAGTTATTCTTTGAATCTGTGTAAGATTAAAGAACTTAATGCTAAGAAGGATGTTCAAAGGAATGTACTTTGAATTTGAGACTTCATTTCCATGGAATTGTTTTCCGTTGGAATACTTTGTAATGTCTGTTGCCAAGTCTTTGTGACTTCTGTGCATAGTCATTACAAGGGGATCATTGCATATAAGTTTAGAATCTAACAGATTACAGTAAATGGCAAGAGCTTGGTATTCTTGCATTTACAACAAGGATTGGAATCTTGAAATGAGCATCATTGGAATCTCGTCAATTGATCTATTTCACAAAGAGAGGACCACATGTAAACATAGTATGCATACTTGGAGTATGGCATAATTGTTGTTTGGAAAAATATGGTGTACATGCTTGGAGCATGAGACAACTAATGTTTTAATTCAAGCATAAAGTTGATTAATCGAAACATAAATAACGAGTAATCAATATGGTGCTTAAATAAAAGGTGTTTTTATTTACACTCAAAGTGTTGGGGCCATATAAGATTAGTATTATTCTTGTGTTTCACTTTGCATGTTTTGACTTCCAGAATAATTATGTTAAGGTATATATCATATTATTCAAACCATCCACAGTCAGTCATATGTTCGAAGTAGATATGAATCAAGACTGTCATGAATTTGGCTTGTATGATTTGTCTAAAGTGCTTTAGACAATGAAATGGTTGCTACAACATTCATAAGTACTCATAAAAGCTGAGTATTGGATTCAACCCACGCTCACTTGCATCACTTCATGGAATTTATCTCGAGAGATCGTGAGCCGGTAATATCATATAAATCTTTAAACCTACAGATATGAGTTGTTGACTATGAGTTGGTTATTCATTGATTGTACGAAAATGCATTGGTAACTCGATGTTATAAAACGTGCCTTTGTGTCACACCCCAAAACCATGAATGGCGGAAACATTCTGGGGCGAAGGACATCATGTACAGTATCACAAACAATGAATAATAGTAAACAAGCAATAACATCATCCATTGCATTAATAATATAATTTCATACATGTGTGTTATGTCAAAGTTATAGACACCAAAATATACATATCAAAATAAAAGACGAGTCTTGAACGAACTCCATCTTCTCAAAAGCCTGGCACCTGTTCCTGTTTATTGGTGACCTGAGAATACAAGTTATTTTGAAAGCGAGTATCAACTTAAAGCTGGTGAGATCATAAGTATATCAATGTCTGTCTTTGTATGAAAGCATTTGTAAGATGTTTTGTACAATGTTTTGTAAAATGTTTGAACTCTCCTAGAAAACCCTATGTTTCCAACTAACTGCAGCCTTCTACCAAGGCATCTAGTGTCTGTGCGTGTGTCTCTTGTTAGAGTGTGTGTTTTCCCATTTCTGACTATCATTAACCAAAATATAGTTACTACATTACCGTGGATCATGTGAATATTCACGAAGTGAATGTAATGGGAAAATATTATGGTACCGTAGTATTTGTAATAAGTGACTACCATTGTACTAACTACCTTAAAACAAAGGGTGTTCAAAGTAACATGTGATCGACCTATATCCTGCTACCGACTCTAGTAAAATGACGATGTAAGACGCCGTAAGAAATGACATTTGGCACCCATAGACTTGCAAGTTCCACTGTAGCGAGCAACAAGGTGTAGGATAGTCAATCCAGTATAGATCTATACGCAAAATCATACGCTCCCCAATTAAGGAGATTCGGGATACAAAAACGGTTATGGCAGGAAGTGTCATGACCCGCTTAATGGTTCACATAACTGCATAAACGTACATGTAATAAATGTGCTAACTGAAAAGTGTACTCTTTCTCTGTCTAGCCTGTATGTATTGAAATGTTCTACGTGTGCTAGCTGTAATGTATGTTCTCTCTATCTAGCATGTATAGTAATGTACTGTGTGTGCTAGATGTAATGTATGTTCTCTCTATCTAGCATGTATAGTAATGTAATGTATGTATTACTCGTACTGAGTCATGAATGAACCGACTCATTGTATGTTTCATTGTTCTAGTAATAGTAATTGTATCTTCCTGTGCTACCCCTATGGTAGCTTACTAGTAATGTAACTGGTACGTATGAACATGGAAGTATACCCTTGCTACCCAAGGATATTGAACTAACTCGAAGAATCTTTATGACTATATATGTACACATGATATATAACTAATAATCAAACGACCTTCGGACGGATACCCGGTACCTTACCAGACCACATCCCAACGGGGAAAAGGAAATAAAGCGGGCAGGCCTTCTTAAGCCTTTTAAACATTGCTTATATAACTATACATACATAGACATGCAATCGATAATAAGTATAAAAGAACTTAAGTAGAAGCATTTGATAAGTAACAGAGTTTGTAAAACAGTTTGATAAACAATTTAAACAGTAAGAAAACCCAGTACTGGTTTTGTAGTTATTAATCACATGTGATTGATATAATAACTATAAGTATTTAACTTGTATTCCCCCCATAAAAGCATTTAAAAACATTTAAACCATTGATTAAGGGGTATGAAATCACCTGTAGTGACTGGTACGGATGTACTGAAGATGTAGGATTGCTAGGTGTCAAGTGAAGTCTTGAACACACTCTATGATCCTAGTTAACATATAATCACACATATATGTACCCAATTAGTTTTAAACTACTAATTGAAAATGTTAAGACCTCCTAGAACATGCTAAACACCTTATAAAAGTGTTATTAGCCCTAAGGATGGCATCTAAGTTGTTGTAGGTCAAGGCTAGTGGGTTTAGGGTTCCAAAGGACTCCATTCTTGAGTTTACTCTCCAATACCATAACAACAAGGAGTTTACGGTCATAAACCCTTGAGTTTACGGACTTAAGCTCCTAAGCCTTTGTTTATTTGGTGTTTTGAAGTCTTATATGTCCCTTAGAAGTATTTCTACTTGATGGCTTAGTCCGTGGAAGAGATTAGGGCACCTTTCAACTCCTTTGAGGAGTTCACGGCCCTGGGACAAATTACCTTAGAGATTACGGCCGTAATCTGTGACAACCCGATATTTCAACTCTTTGTAATGACCTAAAAAGTCAAGTATTGTAACCACTTTTGAGTTAATAAAATTAACTTTGATATTAAAATGTCCAAAATGTTTCTATTTAAATTTCTTCTATGTTTAAATGTCATTAAACCATGATCGTACGTAAAAAGAACGCCCAAATCCGACTTCGTATATTGAAGTTATGATTTTTCCAAGTTCGGCTTAGCAACAGACAACTAAAAACTCGAATCGGAGATCGAGCGACTTTTGGCCGGAATGACCTAAACGAGAATCGAAGGTCTCGACAATGGTATTTCAGCGATAAAAAGTCTGGCAAAAACCGACGTCAGATAAAGAAGTTATGAATTTTTAAAGAAATTCCTTAATCACATCATTTTATAAATAAATGATAAAAATAATTTCGGAATTTGCCAACGGAGTCTAAACGAAAGATGTAGAGCGTAGTCTCACCTACACGTGGATATAAAGACCATCGAAAACGGAGTTCGTATGAAGAAGATATTATTTTTTGAAGTTTATTAAATAAATTATATATAAAATTAAATCAAAAATCCGGTAATATCCGAAGGAGGAGTCAGCGTCCTCATCCGAGGTACGCACCGCGTAACCCCGTACGCCCCGCGTACTCAAGGGCCTTGGTCTCGGACCGTCCACGTCGCCCCTATGCGAGCTACCCCCTTTCCGTCCCATCCAAAGCCGAGGCAGTCGAGGACTCGGTGATGCATGACGTACGCGTACGCGTACGCGCTGCGTACGAGCGTACGCCCCGCGTACCGAGGCTTCTTAGACCCCTTATAAATAGAGATGCGAGGGTTCCCGGAAATTCACCACATTTCTCTCATTTCTCTCTCGATCTTGCCTCGATTTCCGTGCCCGTTCAAACCCGAAGCCCTGGTCATTTTGCTCAAGTCCCGAAGGTCGATTTTACTCCCGAGATTCCCGAGAATCCCGAGAAAAATCCGTTTCCCAAGACGAAACTCTGCCCGGTTTTCCATCTCGCTATCTTCAAACTTTCAAGTGAGTTCATACCCCTTAATTAACCTTTTAAATGTTCTATAAATGCTTTTATATGCTTTCAAGGGGGGGAATACAAGTAAAACACACGAGTATTATCGTGTGTTACATAAAGAACTATTTTATATGCTTTATTATATCCAAATCACATGTGATTTATAAACTTTATAGGGAACTTTCATATATAAAATATGTTACAATAGCATTCTATCTTTTGAAATATAAATTGTTCTAATGCATGTATAAACTAAACATTTTCTTAGATTATATGTATATTTGTCTATCTTAGGCTCTACAAAAATCTATGCTTTCATAACAAATGAATCCTTTTCTAGGTATTTCTAAACAAACGAGACACACTTTTAAAACTATAATAGGTATAGTTTTACGAACAAATTTCTAACTCTTACGTACTAGAAACACGATTTTTCAAGAAGTCACTTTCATATACAAGAACAAACGAACACTTTAACACGTAGATCTATTTTTATACCATGGTTTTTGTGAGACACTAACTTCACGTACGTTCGAGTACACATTTCAAGTCCTGTATTATATACCAGAATCCCTTGGAGGGGGAGCATGGTGTTTGTGTATAGATCTATACGGGCTTGACAACCCGCGCCCTGACTGTTAGCTACAGTCCACCATTTGGGGTGACAAACGTCATAACATTCCAACGCCTGAAGAACGTTGTGTATAGGCATTCCGAGTCAATAGTATGGTTATAAAACTCACATGAGGTATTAAAAATGCATTGATTTACAAGGTTTTCAAACACATTGGTTATTTTACACTTACATATATTTTAGAAACAAACATTGGTCTTGAGAGAAGGCTACTTTTATACTAGTAGAAAATATAGGATTTTCTAAACACAAACAAACAAGGACAAAACATTTCATTTCATATGAACTTTGTCATTTAAATACTTATGAAACTCACCAGCTTAAATGCTGATCTACTCTTTCAAAATTACTTGTATGTCCCAGGGATTCAGTAACTACAGGTAACAATACGCTTTTGAAGAAGGGACGCTGTGGCGCCACTTAAATCTCACATTTTGACATCATATTGTAATTGGTTTTGAACATGTACTTTTTGAAAAATGTAAACTTTCAATTATATATATGATGGTTTTATTGCTTTCTTTACTATTTATTCATTTGTTACGTTACCACATGAAGTCATCCGCCCCCGAACGTTTCCGCCGTTCAGGTTTGGGGGTGTGACATAATCTCTCATGGGTATGGGTTTTTGGTGATTTCAAGTCCCTAATTTAACTAGGAATGAATCTAGGCTAGTGTCCAAGGCTTATGGAGGCTTTAAAGCACACTTTGGCCCTTTTGTTTGGAGTTCACGGTCCAAGAACTTCTTGGGCCGTGAACACCTTACTCTTGGTGTTCTTAGGGTGTTTTCTAGTCCTACTTACATTAGGATACGAGTCTAGTCCAGTTTCATTGCAAAAGGAAAGGACTAGGCACTCATTTGTCCCTTAAAGAAGGGTTTACGGTCCAAGATGTTCTTGGGCCGTAAACTCTTTAATCTTGTTGTTTTCATATGATTTCTAGGTTATTAAGCACATAATAAGCTCTATAATACACCTAGATAGAAGTACTCACGTTTTGGGACGAAATTCCGAAGATCCGTGAGAGAGAATTCGACTTTTCTCTAGTTGGAAATGTAACAAATGAATAAATATGGCTAAGAACCATATATATACCCCTGGGGTTTTTGGCAGAAAATATTTTATTCAAGCAATGAACTCTAATATCATAGAGTTTTGAAACAACAGAGTTGTATAAAACCCTAGTGCATCCTCTCTCCTGATATCTCTTTAATTGTAAATCCTGAAATACTCAAACTTATACTAAAAAGTCTGAAAATTTACTGCAACTGTTCTGACTTCTATTGACTTGGTATTGTTTATACATAAGAGAAATTTCAGGTTGTCACATTTTGTGAATAATTCAACAAGTAGTTAGTACAAGCATATCAGTCGAATTTTATCTGTTCCTTCTAGAAATAAAAGTGATATCTGGGCCCCTCGATGATTTGGTTTTGACTTATGTACCGGGCCCAGTCAGAACCTAATTGATGTGTTCAAATCAGTTCTATGTCGAAACAAATCAGAGATCGAGAAACAAATGCTGGAATATAAGTAAGACCATGTTCCATGTGTTTGTCCGGCTGATATCATGAGAACAGAGGATTATATGATCACTTATCTTAAATGGCGTATCATCATCATCTCAGTTCCGAGAGACTTTGAAAGAGCTACGATTGCTAGTCGGATTTTGAAGTCATATTTGCAAATATAGTTGTTAGACTTATCCAAGTGGGAGATTGTTGGATATAGTGTCTAAGTCCATAACTTTATTTGGTATGTACTTGACCCGACCCGGCATGGTCCATTTGGGTTGCTTGGCATTGCAATACTTGGATAGACAAAATGAAAGAAAGTACACTTGTGATTATTAGTATATTATAAGTTCTAATATATTAATAATAGTATTATTTAATTAGTATTGATCAAGTATTAAGCTAGTATTATTTTGGTGATCAAAATGAGACTAATTAAATATATAGGTTTGATTATGACAATCATCAATTCTTTTATGGTGGATTAATGATCCATGGTTTATGGGTTTGGTTATAACCATATGGAGCTCCATGGATAGTCCATGGGAGTTACAAACCCATGGTTCATGAGAAATGAAGAGTCATGACAATTAGGGTTTAAATTTGTTACTCCTAATTATGACACACTATAAAAGAAACCCTATAGCATGCAAAATCGGCACAAGGGTATTCATAAGAGGGCACAACCGATTTTTGAGGCTAAGTGACACTCTCTCAAGTTATTCAATGTTTTTGTGGTTTGTGTGAAGCATTCGAGGCACAACATTTGGGGTGCTAGGCTCACAAAGTCTTGAAGGAATCCAAGCAATAACAAGGTATGTATTTCTACTAGTTTTATGTTTTATATATTCCCCATGCCATGCTAGTTAGGAAATAACCTTGAAAAAGAAATTTGCATGTATATAGAGAAAACATAGATTCAGGTTATTAGGGCTGCATGTACACTTAAGAAGTGTTAAAAATGCTCAAAACCCATCAAAAACAACTTTGTTGATATCAAAGATGACAATATCAGTGAAATTGAAGCAGAGGAAGTTGTTGACTGTTCTCAGTTATCTATCATTAATTTTAAATCATTAGCTAAGGGTAATGAAAAATGTCATGATTCGAATATTAAAGTTGACAAAGACCAACCCTTTGCTTCGAAAGTTTTTGACCCGGACCATGTGATTGTCGAAGATAGTCAGACTGACAGTGATGATGATGACTAGGTTTCGAAGAAAAAAATATATCCAAATGTTTCGAAAGAAACAAAACTTTCTCGAAATGTTGCAGCTCAAGTGTATGAAGAAACATAGAAATTTGACAAAATCGTGAAAGAAAAAGGTTCTCATTATCTTGAACCTAATTCTGTGGTTTATCCAAACTTCAAGAGCACTGATAATGTTGTCTTTCGAAACCAAGTTTTTGTCACAAAGGGTGATGGAGATAGTGTGAAACCAGAGATAAACGAATTGGTTGAAAAGGACAATAAGAAAGCTTCAAAGCAAGGATTTTCTCAAATCAAAGCACCATTAAGAACAATCTTACTAAGAACTCAAACAGTTTTCAAAGACAAAAGCCAAGTCGAACTTGGGTGTTTAAAACTGAATCGTGAAATGTTAAGAAACAAACAAATGATAAAGTTTTTGAAAAACCAATTAATAAAATTCAGATCCAAAAAGAAAAGATTCAAAATATTTCACAAGAAAATGGAATTTCAACGAATAAGGAACGAAACAAGGCTTATTGGAATACTTATGTGTCTAAAAAAAAACAACAAAATTTTTCATCCAAAACATCTGTTAAGACAAAATCACAAAATTCATTTTCTGGTGAAAAGAAATCAATGTTAAAACCTTCAAAATCACAAAAAGATTTTTCTAAAGGCAAGGAACATATTTTGAAACCAAATCAAAAGTCAAATGTTCAAACTTCTTATCATGAGAATTATGTGAAAAGTCAACAAAAATATTTTGTTAAGAATTCTAACAATCCAAGGTTTTCATAAAATAATTTTCAGATAACTGATTTTCGATCAGACAAACAAAAGACTTATCATCATGTTCCTTATCAAAATCAGTTTTCAAATTCACAAACCGTTTTTCCAAAGAATAATGTTGGTTATCAAAACCAATTTCATAATCGTTATAATCCTCATGTTTCGTCAAGAAAGCTAACAAGACACTTTGAGAAATTCAAAGTTCAAGGGATAAGAAATGAATTTTTCAAGTCTAATCAACCTCATTTTCAAAACCCACCTTCGAAACAAACCACAAAAGTTACATTTGTGAAAGGAAAAACAGATGTGCAAAATATCAATCATTGGTTGGATGGAATGGGAAAGAATTTTCAATCTGGGAAATTCTCTCAAGAACAGATTAAGTATGCATATGAGAAGTATCTAAATGAATCCTCAAATGGAAGTTCTTCGTCAAAAGAATCAAATCCTTCTATTCAAAATGGAGAGAAGTTTTGATAAAAAAGTCAATAAGAAAGAACCTAAAAAGAATGAGATGCACGTTGATGTTGACTTTAAATCTTTGAATGATTACATTTCGATACCCTTATATAATGATGTGGACTTAATTGATAGTGTCAAAACAAAAGTTCGAAACTGGATAATTAGATCTTTGATACATCAAGATTTTTATTCTAATAACCTAAGACCCAAACAACCTTGGGGACCTAAATTCTTTAAATGATTGTAGGTTTTATGTGACGAGCAATACGATGACAAATGGTATATTAACAGTGGTTGCTCTCGTCACATGATTGGGAAAAAGGGAAACCTCAGATATTTTCGAAGTCTGGACAATGCTAGTGTTGTGAAATTTGGAAATAACAGGTGTCAAGTCAAAGGTTATGGGAAGTTGAACAATGAGAACTTTACAGTCAACAGGGTTGCTTATGTCGAAGGTCTTCAACACAATTTGATTAATGTTTCACAACTAGTTGTGGGCATTGGCAATCAATTTTTTTTTTAGTGAAGAAGGAAGTGCCATATCCAACATTGAAACAAAAGAAATTCTTCTTAAATCAAAACGAAAAAGAGATATATTTTACACTTGACATCAAACCCATTGTTGGTGTTCCCTCTGTTTGTTTACTTTCGAAGGCTTCCTTTGATATAAGCTGGCTGTGGCATCGAAGAATGTCACATTTGAATTTTAAAAGTTTGAACAAATTGGTGGTAAAAGATCTTGTTCGAGGTTTTCCTGTGTTAAAGTTTGATAATGATTCTCTTTGTGCAACTTGCGAACAAGGAAAACACCATAGACAAATTTATCTCATTGTGATAGATTCAAAGACCGTCGAACCTTTGGAACTTATTTATATTGACCTTTGTGATCCCACAACAGTTGAAACACTCAACAAAAAGAGGTACATTTTGGTTATTGTTAATGATTTTTGCAGGTTTACTTGGGTATATTTTCTTCGTTTGAAATCAGAAACAACCCAAGTGATGATCGATTTTATCAAACATATAGAAGTCTAAAGAAAAAAGGTTTGCAAAATCAAGAGTGATAATGGATCTGAGTTCAAGAACAAGGTTCTTGATTCTTTCTTGTATGATAAAGGAATTTCACACAAGTTATCTCCTCCTTACATACCTCAACATAATTGTGTTGTCGAACGGAGAAATCGTTCATTAAGTGAGGCAGCAAGGACGATGTTGACATATGCGAATCTTCCACAATATCTTTGGGTAGAAGCTATTTCTACTGCTTTCGTTACTCAAAATCGGTCTTTTATTCATAGAAGATTCGATATCACCTCTTATGAAATCATTAACAACAGGAAACTGAATGTAAAATGTTTCCATGTTTTTGGTTGCAGGTGCTTCATTATGAATCTTAAGGAAAATCTTTTGAAATTTTGGTCAAAACTGGTGAAGGAATATTTTTAGGTTATTTTTATAATTTTGTGGCATACAGGGTGCTCAACAAGAGAACAAGGAAGATCGAAGAAACTTTTAATCTCATATTCGATGATCACTACGTCAAAAGTGTTGAAAAACATTTTGAACAAAAACCAATCATTAATGAATCAAATTCTGAATCTGAAACTGTTAATTCATTAGATTTTGATTATGACTTAATTTTGGTACTCCTAATAGGGATATTGTCACACCCCAAAACCAAGAACGGCGGAAACGTTCTGGGGTGGAGGACGTCATGTAAAGTATCACAACAATGCAAAGTAGTAAACAAGCAACAACATCATCTATTGCATTAATAGTATAATTTTAATTACAAGTGTGTTCTTTCATAGTATACAACGAAATAATGAATAATCAAAATAAAAGACGAGTCTGAACTGCTCCGTCTTCACAAAACCTGGTCGTCGTACCTGTCTATTTGTGACCTGAGAATACAAGTTATTTTGAAAGCAAGCATCAGCAAAAAAGCTGGTGAATTCATAAGTATTAATGTGTCTTTGATTTGTAAAACTTGTAATGAAAGACTTGAAATTGTTTTGAAAGAAAGTTCGTATAAGTAGGAAAATGTTTGTAAAACAACTGTAAACGTTTGATAAACCCTAGAAATCCCTATGATTCCTACTAGTATAAAAGAAAGTCTTCTACCAAGACATAACTGTTTGAAAGTAGTCTTCTACCAAGACCCGATTGTTTTGAAAGTAGCCTTCTACCGAGACCCTACTGTTTTGAAAGTAGTCTTCTACCAAGACCCGACTGTTTTGAAAGTAGCCTTCTACCAAGACCCGAATGTAAAACTATTATTATTATTATCTAACCAACCTCATCGATTATGTGAATATGACACATAGTAAAGGTATTAATAATTTATTGACTGGAGTTTTATATCCTTTTGTAATTGTCGTAAGTACTATAGTATTTGTAATAAGTGACTACTTTTGTACTATTTTTCCCTAATTGAGGGTTAAGGCATAATGTGATGGCTAGGTCCCGGGCTAGACGCTCCCCTATCAAAGAGATTTTGGGACCCATACGCGACCCCTGCATGATTGCAAGCCACGAACATCCACATTACTATGATCATGTATACCCAATATAACTATCACTTATGCGTTAGTGACTCATTGGTATAGTTAGATCCTGAAATTGTTCCATGCTATAGCACCTAGTTATGTATTTTCTATTTTCGTGTATATAAACGTACTCGTGTAAGCGTATCTACGTAAATGTACTCATGTAAGTGTATCTATGTATACATACTCATGTAAGCGTATTCATGTAAGTTTATCTATGTAAACATATATATGTAAGCGTATCCATGTAAGCGTATCTATGTAAATGTACTCATGTAGATGTATCTATGTAAATGTACTCGTGTAAATGTACTCATGTAAATGTATCCGTGTAAATGTACTCATGTAAGCGTATCTATGTAAATGTACTAGTATAGAATCATGAATGAACTGACTCTTGTGTGATTCCATGTACTTGGAATGGTAAGTGATATCTCCTAACTATACTTATAATAGTCATTAATAATGTACGTGTATAACCTGAAGTGGGCCTTTGCTACCCAAAAGTACTGAACTGATTGAGGAAAACTTTTATGTCTCTATATGTATACATGATATATAACTGATAGTTAAACGACTTTCAGACGGATACCCGATACCCTACCAGACCACATCCCAACGGGGAAAAGGAAATAAAGTGGGTTAGCCTTCCTAAGTCTTTTAAATATTATTTATATAACTATACATATACAGGCATGCAATTGATAATATAAAAGCATACAAGAAATTTTGTAAAACCTTCGAAAAAGATACTATCTAAGAAAAGATCGACTTGATGTCAGTCTATAAGACGGGTTGAAAGTATTTGTTTGGTAACACAGTTTAAGTATAAAGAAACCTTTGATTGAAACACAATTGTATAAGAGTTTGAAATGAAACATACAGTGTATAATAAAGATTTTTAAACATATAAATCGTTTATGAAAATCATTTGAAGAAATCCATTTGGTAAAACGGTTAACGTATAGTAAATCCATTTGCATGTTAGTTATTAATCACATATGATTGATATAATAACTAACATGATTCAACTTGTTTTCCCCCCATAAAGCATTTAAGAACATGTAGAAACATTTAAAAGGTTAATTCAAGGAGTATGAACTCACCTGTAGTGAACGGATCGGAAGGAAGTATCGGACAAGTGCTTGGTGTCAAGTGAAGACTTAGACACGCACAATGATCCTAATAACATATGAAGACATATGTATATAAACAATTAGTGGTTTTAACACTAATTAATCATGTATAAATATCCTATTGCGAGGAAAACACTTTGGTCAAGTGCTAGGAGGCTATCGGGTTGCAACAAAGAAGTGCAAAGCCTCATATGGGAGTTTATGGTCTACTGACCATGTTTGTTGGAGTTTACGGCCCAGGGGAGTAAACTCCTGGCCGTAAACTCTCATTTGGTCACCAAAAGGGGCTTAACACTCGAAGGGCTTAAGTGGTTAAGCGTCCCAATGCTTTAACGAAGTGTTTGGGTGGGTTTTGTTGGATTAATGTCTAAGTCCATAACTATAATTGGTAAGACTTGACCCGACCCGACATGGTCCATTTGGGTTACATGACATCATGCACTTGGATAGACTATAATGAGAGAAATAAGACACTTATAGTTATTAATAAATTATAAGTTCTAGTATATTAATAATAAGAATAATAAGATTATTTAATTAGTATTGATCAAGAATTAATCTAGGATTAATTAAGTGATCAAAAGAAGACTAATTAAATATATGGGTTGACTATGTAAATCATCCATACTTATATAGTGGGCTAATGCTCCATGGATAATCATTGGGCTAAAACCCATAGGATGGTCCATGGATGCTCCATGGTGTATTTGTACCCATGGATCATGGAAATGAAAGGCCATGTCAATTAGGGTTTACATGGTGTAACCCTAACTATATAAGCATCTTATTCTTGACCAAAATCGGCCACTAGTGTGTGTGACGTAAAAGGGCTAGCCGATTTTCATGATTGTAGATTTCTCTCAAGTTATTCCAAGTGTATTTGGTGTTGTGTGAACCATTTGAGGTGTCACACTTGGGGCACTAGGCACTCAAGCTTCATGAAGACTTTCTACATCAAAAAGGTATGTATTCTATCTTGTTACACTCATTGTTTTGTATGCTAGATTAGGATAATACCTTGGATGTTCTTATTTGCATGTATAATAGAGAAAACATAAATCCAAGGTATTTAGGGTTGCATGTACACTTAGGAGTGTTAGAATGCTCATAACCCAATAGTGGTATCAGAGCATAGGCTTGTTTTCTTGTTATTCTTGCAAAACTGCTTAAAAAATCGAAATTGTTGCTGTCTGATCATCAGACTTGGCGAGTCCATCAGGAGACTCGGCGAGTCCATGCCTAAAAAGTGATCAAATCGATCCAACTTGCCGAGTTGGTTCATGCACTCGACGAGTTGGACCCCCAGACAGCATAAATTCGACTTTTTTGGGTGGAATTGGACTAGGAACATTACACTAAGATGTTTTTGAACTTATAAAGTTGTTTTTGATGTGGTAATGTTCATGCTAATCCAATTTCAAAAGATAATTGTCAATAGATTCATGTTTTGTATTAGTTTAAGGTTTAGACTAATTACATGAAAAAGTTTGATTTGAATTATATTGTTCTTACGAGTTGCTTAGATTAATAGAAAAATTGAGTGAAATAGTTGTCTTCAATCCAAATTAATCTAAGAGTTGATTCTAAAATGTGTTTTTGTAATTTGTCCTCAAGTTATATGAGAAGTCACATTTAAGTTTCATAAAACTCATAAAAGTTGGCAATGGTTACAAAAGATGAAGAGTCTTGTCCTTAAGTTATGGAGGTTCAAGAGTCACTTCATTAATAAATAAATAAATAAAGTGTAACCTTAATTAATTCCATAAGTTATAAAATAAAGAAAAGTTAATTCTTTTATTAGTTTAAAGTCTTCCATAACTTGTCCTCAAGTTATCGAACTTGAAGAGTTTTTGGATTAAAACTACTTTAAACACATAAGTTATGGAATTAATTAGTTTTGAATAGTTTCAAAACTTGCCCTCAAGTTTTGGAATTTGTAAAGTTTTCACTTATGAATACTTTAGTTCCAAGTTAGCCCTTAGAATTTTAAAAGTTAAAATTCAACCCTTATACTTTATAATATTATAAGTTAATAATATATATATATATATATATATATATATATATATATATATATATATGTATGTAGAAGAGTAAAGTCAGTCTTACCGCTAGTACGCCTCATTCACGAAGCCAGTCTATAAGGTGGGTATAAGGTTGTTGCCTATAAAATGGCAACTTAATGGGTGTCCACTCTCACCCACCGCTTGCTTGACTGGTGGAGGGTCGTTAGCCGAACGGGTTTGACAGGACTATAATTCTCCCTTCATTAAAAGTATTAATGATAAATACTAAGTAACTAAACTCTTAATAATCCCCAATCTTATTTACTTAGGAAAATGTGAATAAGGTGCTAATCCATGAAATTACACTTTGCACTTTGTTTAAGTCGGTTAGTGAAGCGTGTGTGGTTAACCAGCACACTAACTCGTGTTTAACAAGGTAGGGAAAGGGTAACTTAATGTTTATCTTAGTATCGATGGAGCGTGTGTGGTTAACCGGCACATCGATTGAGGGGTAAACACTTAAGGGTACCAAGTAACTTGCATGGTTACTTCACACCTTGTTTTGTGATCCTCGACATCCCAGTCACAAAACCTAAAGGGCACACTCGAGATTGAAACATGCCATTGAATAGTTCAATGAATCTCAAAGATCTAGGAGTTTCAAAAACCAATTAAAACCTAATAATACATTTCATTTATCTTGGTGGAAATTGGTGAATCATCATTCACCTACCTTCAAATATTTTATAGCTTGGATTACGGCATACCTCTTCTAAGTTATAAAATAGTTTGTTGGGTCCTAGACTTAATATTTCATATTGGGTGTCATATTAAGGACTTTAAAATCAACTATCTTGAATATCTCCCAAAAGATGTCTGGTTTAGACATTTGTGATCTTCCCAAATCTCTTGAAACAAGCTTTTCTAAATGAAGATGATGTCCCATGGAAATCATACTTCTTTCACCTCCTCCAATTACTCTCCCTAACCCACAAATTTAAGGTCACTCAAGCCCTATTGGCAAGGCAAGGTCTAGGTGTGATCACATCTTGGAGATGTAGTCACATATTGACAAGCCGGGAGAGTTGGGTGTCAAAGTCTTGAGAAAGTTGGTGGTTCAACTACTTTCTAAGTCACATAGTGAGTTCTTTTGGAACACCTATGAAACAGACTATGGCAAGACCCTTAATGATCTTATCTATTTGATAAGATCAACTTCATAAAACTTTATGGACATTGACAATGATGACATTGGATATCTAGTAAAGCTCTCTCTTCCCAGTGGAAAGGGATCGGCCATAGTCAACTTGGTTGACCAAATGGTAAAGAGAAAAGCTAAGTCTGTGATAGTCCCGTGTACCATTATCAAAGGGTCCATATGTTTATATTGCCAAAGAAAGGGGCATTGGTTACGAAGCTGCCAAATTTACCTAAGGATGTTAAAGTCAATAAGTTTGACTCTACTTCAGGTAAAGTCCACTATCTAACTCTGTTAAGTTCTATTCTGAGATTCCTGATACATGATGTGACTGGGTCACATGGTGATGTTTTAAGAATCAAAGAAAAGTGAAGAAACTTAAAGAAAGAATATGATGAATCTGATCGCATAGATGGGTTTCTATCGCGCAGTTTGAAGATCGGATTCTTGAGCTACTTCTTAGGAGTTATGCGATACTGTTTAGGAATAGATAACAACAAGTTTTCATATGGACTGTAAGGATAAGTTTTTCCGCAATGTTTTAAAATAAAAGAAAATTTTAGATTTTATTTATTTTAAAATATCCTTACAATGGCATTTGAGGAAAAATTGTTGCTTATATGATTCCATTAATAGCAAGAGTGGAAATATGAAATTGATTCTTTCGTTTATGGTAATGTCTAAATTTACCAAATAAGAAAAGATTCTCATCACCCAAGTTTCAATTGGGCCAGAACTTGGAATCATGCAAGTTGTATAGCATGATGAATGAGAACCTTCAAGTATTGGAAAATTAAGACTAATTACTTGTTCCCATGGATGTGTGAGTCAAGTGAAGGACTACGAGATCGAGTACACATTCTTGTGCACTGATTAAGTCCACCACAAAATTCGTCATAGTTTACTAAAGCTCAGTAAACATGATTATACTTACAAGCTTAAGTGTAACTCTGACACATTGGAAAAAGGTTCCAATGTATGGCAGAGCGAATAAGAAGAATTAAATTAGGTAGAAGGATAAAAGTTTCTCAAATCTGAAAAGATGGGAGAGTACTTTAGTATCAGTTTTGTGATCATCTTAATGATTAAGAAACCATATCAAAATTAGTTCTCTAAGGAAAATCTTAGTGCATTCTTATGACTAATAAGAGGAACTTGAATTGTTGAAGTGGTTAAATCAAGAAGATGAGTCATACTTCGTTCCAATACAAGTCTTAGTGTCATACTCTAAGATTGTAATTTGAGTGACATATCTCAAAGAAGGTTTAAAACACTTGTCAAATGTAAGAGTAAAAGTTTTCTACTCTTGTACATTTGAAGTTGGTAAGTTGTGATGTTTTGGATAAAACAAAGACCAACTAAGGCCAATTGTGTGAAGTGTTTGTCTTGATTAGAATCCACACTATCTCTTGGATGTTTGACAAGGGAGTCTTATATGTCAAGAGGACAGTGGGAGTCTTAAAGGTCTTGAAAGTCTCAAGAACTAATCAAGAATAAAAACCTGAAGTTATTCACTAGCACACGACTTGAGGTTTATAACCTATCGTGTTGACATATTCTGTGCCCATTCCAGTTAAATTTGGCTTTGCATATGAGTTCTTAGAGTTCTCAATGTGTTGCACAACAACTTGGAAGCAATGGCAGGCCCTTGAGCTGCGAGGTGGCAAGAAATTAAGATTGAGTTTAATCCATATGAGTTTAGATTTGTCATTATCCTAGTCCTGTGACTATGGTTTTGACAATTCACATGGATAAGAACACATACACCATTAAATCTAAGTGTCATAAGGTTTCTCTCCGATTCATTAAAATGATGGTGAGGAAACACTTTCACTAAGTAGATTTTAGCTAGATAGCAATTGTGATATTTGCATTCTCAAAGTCGTTAGTGGAGCGTGTGTGGTTTACCGGCACACTAACCTGGACTTGTGAGAAGTGGCAAAAAGGTGTAACCATTACGATTACGACATCCCTCTTCATAATTGTTTAGACACACCTATGAGCTATCTAAGGGAAGGTGTATGATTTTGAAAAAGTTTTATCAAAACAATCTAGTATCAGAAATCTGAACTTTGGTAAGAAAGTCAGCTGATTTCTGAGTACATGTCAAAGCTAGTGGGAGCATAAGTGTCATGCTAATAATCATCATGTTAGTGGGAGTATGATGCTTTAGTTAAGGGAGAGGAAACTATACTTCATCTCAAATCTATAAGATTAGATCGTGAGGTTTTAATCATTTAGTCAAGGATATATATATATATGAATTTCATGTTGGAACGGCTCAACATAAGGAAATTCTGTATATGGTTCCATTATTTGCGTTCTAAAATTCGATTATGATTACGGCATCCCTTTTCATAATCTGAATTATGAGAACTTGGCAAATAGAAATGGAAATATTATAGCAAAAGACTGGTTTAGTCTTTATGTGAGACATCATGAATCGTGTCCCATATGCTTCGGATATAGGATCGATTACATGTGCTATATTCATCCTTTCTAAAAAATTTCCAAATGCATGGGGCATTAAGAAGTGAAAAGGTTTAGAACTGGATATGACTAAAAGAATTAAAACAATTGTCGAGGACAATCTAAGGTTTTCCAAAGATTGGTTGCTCAGGACAGTTGGAAGTATAGTGATAATTCTGGAAGGACCACATTGACATAATCTGTAAAGAGGCAACTCTTGTTCAGAAGTGATAGTCAAAAATGGAATCTGGAAATGTTTCAAAGTTAGAAGTTTTCAATCTGTGTAAGATTAAGGAAACTTAATGCAAGAAGGATGTTTCCAAGGAGCTGATCTCCTTTGGAATACTCTGTAATGATTGTTCTCAAGTCTTTCTGATTTTGTGCATAATCATTACAAGAAGATCAATGCATATAAGTTTAGAATCTAACAGATTTCAGTAAATGGCATGAATTTGGAATTCTTGCATTTGCAGTAAGGATTTGGGAGTGTGAAAAGAGAATCATTGAAGTTATGTTCAATGGATCTAGTTCACAAAGTAAAGATCATAGACAAACATAGTATGCATACTTGGTGTATGGCATGACTAGTGTTTAGAAACCATAGTGTACATGCTTGGAGCGTGGGAAAACTATTGTTTTAAATTCAAGAATAAAGTTGATAGCTGAAACAGTATACAATGAATAATGTGTAATCATATGGTGATAAATAAAAGGTGTTTTATTTATGTTCATAGGTTTTGATACCATATTGGATTCAATTACTATTGTGTTTCACTTTGCATGTTTTGACTTCCCGAATAAACTAGGTTGTTCTTCCAGAATGACTAAGTTATTCAAACCATCAACAGTCGGTCATATGTTGGAAGTAGATATGAATTAAGACTGTCATGGGTTGGCTGTAGAGGTCTAAGGTGTTGGACAAAGGGCTACAACACTCATGAGTGCTCATAAGTTCTGAGTATTGGATTCAACCCGCGCTCATTGGAATCACTTCATGGATTTTATCACGAGTGATCATGAGACGATAATATCTTATATTCTTCAAACCTAGAGATATGAGTTGTTACTATGAGTTGGTTGTACATTGATTACACGAAAACGCATTTGGTAACTCGGTGCTATAAAACGTGCCTTGTGTATGATTCAACAAGTAGTAGAACAAGCCATATGAGTCGAAGTTTATCCATTCCTTTTACCTTCGGGATAAAAGCAATATCTGTGAGCCCCTCGATGATTTGATGATGACAAATGGAAGTGCTCGGCCGGGCCAGGACTGATTTGATTTGTTCAATTAGTCAGTCGTCATAAATCAGAAATCGGGAAACAACAAATGGATAGAGCGAATGATTATAATCCATGTCTCAGTCCATATGATATCTAGAATGGAGGAATATATGATCCCTTATCTAATGGACAAGTCGTTGACAAAGGTCAAAGTTCATCTACAAGGTCAGAGTTCAACAGAAGCTTTTGAGAGCTACGATGGCCAGTTGGTTCCTGAAGTCATATGCAATAATAGTTTTAGACTTATCCAAGTGGGAGACTGTTGGATTAATGTCTAAGTCCATAACTATAATTGGTAAGACTTGAACCGACCCGGCATGGTCCGTTTGGGTTGCATGGCATCATGCACTTGGATAGACTATAATGAGAGAAATAAGACACTTATGGTTATTAATAAATTATAAGTTCTAGTATATTAATAATAAGAATAATAAGATTATTTAATTAGTATTGATCAAGAATTAATCTAGGATTAATTAAGTGATCAAAAGAAGACTAATTAAATATATGGGTTGACTATGTAAATCATCCATACTTATATAGTGGGCTAATGCTCCATGGATAATCATTGGGCTAAAACCCATAGGATGGTCCATGGATGCTCCATGGTGTATTTGTACCCATGGATCATGGAAATGAAAGGCCATGTCAATTAGGGTTTACATGGTGTAACCCTAACTATATAAGCATCTTATTCTTGACCAAAATCGGCCACTAGTGTGTGTGAAGTAAAAGGGCTAGCCGATTTTCATGAGTGTAGATTTCTCTCAAGTTATTCCAAGTGTATTTGGTGTTGTGTGAACCATTTGAGGTGTCACACTTGGGGCACTAGGCACTCAAGCTTCATGAAGACTTTCTACATCAAAAAGGTATGTATTCTATCTTGTTACACTCATTGTTTTGTATGCTAGATTAGGATAATACCTTGGATGTTCTTATTTGCATGTATAATAGAGAAAACATAGATCCAAGGTATTTAGGGTTGCATGTACACTTAGGAGTGTTAGAATGCTCATAACCCAACAGGTTTAAGGTCCTAAAATGACCTAGTTTGGTGTTCACTGCCCTGGGACCACTCCCCCATGAGTTTACGGCCGTAAACTCATGGTAAGGAGTACCATTTCGTGCAATGAAGTCCTTAGCTCAATGGTGTAAGGTTCTATGCTAATAATCAAGGCTTACTAGGGTGTTAGGGTGCCATTTGCACCCTTAAAAAGGGTTTACGGCCCAAGAACATGTCTCGGCCATAAACTCCTCGATTCCTATGATTTCTTATGTTTTCTAAGTCTTAAACATGATAAACCTAGTGTACAATGAGTTGGCTCAAGAGTACTTACGATCTAGAAGCTTGAATGGTCGGTTTTGGCCAAGAACACGAGTGTGTTCTCTTGGTGAAACTGAAAATCTACAAAATGGAATGATTTCATGGATGAAATCATGTAAGATTACTAGTTCATACAAGATATCAACTAGTTAAGACAATAAGCTTACGAGTTTTGAAGATCGGGGACGAAGATCGGGATGATACTTGAGAGGATTTGGGCCAAATGGAAGGAAGGAATGAACAAATGGCCACCATTTCACCATATAGGCAAGAGTTCACGGCCCACATGGAGTTTACGGCCACAAACTCCCATGTGTTGGCCGTGAACTCCTTGCAAGGGTGGTTAAGGTCATTTCCTTGAGCTATAACTTCAACCGATAAACCCCGACACTTATTCCTTAAGTGTACAAGGATCAGAACGCTCAAATAAACTCCTAATTGTGATAAAAGATAACATAAATGAGTTTGACTTTCAAAGAAGTGTTAGGCTGAACTGGATGGAAAATTTCGGGTTGTCACATTATCCCCCTGTCAGAGGGATTTTCGTCCCGAAATTAGAATTTAGGTAAGGAAGTAGGCATGAATAATCGATCAAGGAGGTGGGGAAAACTTCCTAATCGATTGGTTCTCGCGCTCATAAGTGAATTCGGGTCCTCAGTTGGTATCCTAACGAACCTTCACTAATGGGCGGTGGCGTTGCTTCGTCCGCTTCACCACTCGGTCGAGGGTCACTACGGTTCTTCCAGGAAGGCGAGGATTTCGTTGATCTCGATCTCGTCGAGTGGGCTTATGAGAGTCCTGACGGAAAGGTACATTTTCAAGTTTGAGACGTGAAGGGTAAAATGTATGTTACTGACTTCGCGGTGTAGGTTGGGTTTGTGAGTTACAGGACCGATTCTAGCAAGAATCTCGGAGGTCCTAACTATTTTGGAATTAGCTTACCACGCTTTCCGAAGCATATCAAGCCTTCCCAGAGCGAGACTTCAAAAAGGATTTGGTCTCTCACTTGGAATTCCAAGGTTTTTCTCCCTCTTGCTTGTCTTCCCAGTCAAGGGCCACTCCCTTCTGAGTCAAAGTCATAAGAGGTTTCGTGATTCGCGAGGAGTTCTGGATGAACTCTCGACAGCAGGTCAGCGAGACCCAGAATTTGGCGAATTCTCGTCGGCATCTTCAGTGCAGACAAATTCTCAACGGTTTTGATTATTAGAAGGGTCCTCAAAATCCCCACATCACTAATAGTGTGCTTCAGGAATTTGACTCTTCCAATCTAAAACTCGCATTTAAAGAACTTCGCGTAAAGTTTCTCTGATCGAAATGTTTCCATGGTTTGTTGTAGATGCTCTTTATGATTTCCTTCTTACTACGAGGGTAGATAAGTAAGTCATTTACAATGACATGACGAATTGATCTAAGTAAGAATGGCGTACCCTATTCATTAACTTCATGAATACTATAGGCGTATTGGTCCCATCCGAGGAGTATCACTACGGCCCGTAGTGTCCGTATCGAGTTTGGAAGATTGTCCTCTGAACATCCTTCACTAACACTCGCAACTGGTGATATTCGGATCTTAGGTCCATTTCTGAAAGGTACATCGTTCCTTGCGGTTGGTCAACTGATTCATCTATGCGAGGCGGAGAGTAATGATTTCTAATGGAAGTCCTGTTGAGGTTTCTGAAGATGAGGTACTCCTGGCATGAGTACTTCGGAGCTCTAAAATGATGGCTTTGCTAGAAAGACTATTTCAGAGAAAGAGATGTATGCACGAATCTGATATTGTGGGGCTCGAATTGATTCAAGTTGTACGAACATGTCGGAATCATATGGAAACTAAAGACATTAGATTTGAACATAAGGCGTTACAGACAAAACACCACAATGCAACCTTTAACAGAGTTACAATACTTTAGAGTAACTATAGTAATACTGTTGCAAACAAAGTATACTACAAAAGACAAGTATACGCAGCACGAGGGTCCCTTAACCAACGGGGTCTCGCAAAAGATAAGACTCGAGTCGCACTAAATTAAAACGGTTTATAAGTTTGTTACAATGAAACGCCTTAATTACTTCTTCGTGGGTTCAGAGTAGTCTCCCCAGCGGCAGTGATACTTAGAATTCTACCGTCTACGCCGGAGTTCTTTGTTATAGGACAATCCTTTTTGAAGTGCCCTATCTCACCGCATTGGTGGCATGATTGGCTAGTACTAGCATTGGTGGTGGGAGTAAGGTGTTTAGTCAGAGTTACGTGGACACGGGTGCCTTCCTCATTACTCCACTTTGAAAATTTCCTCCTAAAGAGTTCAGCAGGAGTTGCCACTTGCTGCTGTTGCATGGCAAGTATTTGGAATCGCTTTCGCTCACTTCTGGCTTGGCGATATCGTCTCCTCTTTTTGGTCTTACAGCTTTGCAATTCAGTGATTGTTTTCATTTGTTGACTTCCCGGATTGGTACTACAATCAGAACTCTCGACTCCTTTGTCAGTCTTGTTTGTGTTGTCGGAGTTGATGTGTGTAAGGAAAGTTGTCACAGCAGCTGCTACTGCAGCTTGTAACGTAGCAGTGTCGATATGGAGGATAGGGGTTTCGCTACTCGGCTGGCTATTTCTGGGTGACGACATGATTCTATTACATGAAAAGAGAATGACTTCGTGAGCGAGTATGGTCGAACCTGTATCATTTTGATTCTGGATAAGAACTGGGTTATTATACATGAAAACTTAGCTTATACACGTTATGATATAATCAAGAATGGGCGGATAATAAAATGTGTGATTCTACTCTAGTCCCATAGCCCAACAGGGAAAAGAAACTGAGTTAGAAATCTCACATCCTATTGTCTACCAGGTCTTCGTTATATATAACTCGGGAATGTATAAGCGAGGAAAGTCATAATAATAATCTTCTTACGAATCCTATATGACGAACTAGGATTTCTGGTAGTGGCTACTATTGACTCTGTATGTACGCCGATCGTTAACTGAAAAAGTAAGAGTATGATCTCGAAGGTTTGACCTACATCCCTATGATGTAGTCCTAGTACGGAATGGAAGTGTGTTCACGAAGGGTTGACCTACATCCCTATGATGCAGTCCTAGTAAGGAGTAGAAGTAATTTCATAGAATGGTCTCAAGATGTTTGTCATTCAAGCTGAGGTATCATTGGTTGGTGAATCACATGATCCAACCACTGAAAGGGACTTGGAAATGTCTCTAGAGTTAAATTACTATAGTCCAATGACTTGACTAAAACATGCTTCAGATAGACTCCCATGAAGGTATGATGAAAGTATTTGAACAAAAGGGTGACACATAAGTTAGCCGACTGCCAATATCGTCGATGTTTAAGATGTAATAAGATCGGGAAAAATTGACCCTGCAGAGGGTCTTACATCACATCTGAAGTAGGAAAAGTCCTTGATAGCATAAAGGTCTAACTAACAGTACTTACAGTACAGTTCTTTAAAACAAAGAAGGAAAGTAAAGTATCTCCTAATGGCGACGGTCACCCCTATGGTGGACCCTTAGTTTAGCCAGTTGACGTTCCGTACCAAGTAGGTATCTTTCGTACACCCTCTAGCGTACACGGAGCTCTATGACTTCGGCTCGAGTTTCAGCTAGGGCTTGCAGCAGGGTTTCATGGTTTCTCTCAGATCTCTCGTGAGTGTGTTCAAGGCGATTAGTATGGAGGGTATGCATTCTCGCATTGGCATCAACCTCTGCGATACATTGGAGAGTCGTCCTGCCTTGAATTTCGATTCGGGCAACTCTACGGATCAGGATTGATAGAACTCTGTTTACTGAGCTCCATTCGTTTATGTTGTAGATGCTTCGGTCTCCATTAAACGGCATAGACTGATCTTGCTATTCGCTCCATGTTTCCAAGCATTCTACCCAAGGAGGCGTCGGACCATGATAAAGTCGGACGAAGGTTAGAATATGGAGAGGGAGCTGCCTGGGGCAGGTTCTCAACTTCGGGTTCGGAGTTATCACCATCCGAAAAGTCTTCATCATAGTGATCATTCAAAGGGATTGGATGATCATTCTCGGGTTCTTCTCCAAACCATCCATCAATGACTTCGTTCGAAAGGTACTGGTTGCCGTGGGGATGGAGTCCAGCCATGTTATCTACGAGAGAGTTAGGGTCAAGAAGTATTTCTTTAGACGAACTATCTAGATAATTATAAGAAGATCTTTATTAGTTACATCACTATTTGTAAACTGCATATTGATTATATGTAATCAACAGGATAGGCCTTCGAATAAGTGACCTTAACTCCAAATTCACGAGGAACAGGGGTAAAGCAAAATTTCACAAATTCTAAGTTTATATCATCCTAGTTACATATAACTTAATGTATCCACTTAGCAATTATTGACCTAGTACTGAAGATCCTCTTTTTCTTTTGTTCTCAAGTATAAAGTACTTATAGTAAATCTAGATACCCCTATGGTATTTCATTGTGGTGGTGTTGGTAAGTTTTTAGACTTGTTGCAATATCACAACCATTCTCGGGGATATGCGAATCACTCCTCGGACCAGCATAGTTGATCAGGCTATGCCACTCCCAAGACTGACCATACATCCCCGAGCTTACCTGTGATATTCAACAATTGTAATACTTTGTTCTTGTCATTGTGACATGGATTTTAGTATAAATGCAGGCACATATACTTAATCAAATATTTATTATTTAAAAATATAAACTCTTGGTCAGAGTATTTTTAATCCTTATGTATTTATTGTTAGTATATCTTTTATGGGTTGATATACTCAATTCACTATAAACAATGCTCTGATACCAATCTGTCACACCCCAAAACCAAGAACGGCGGAAATGTTCTGGGGTGGAGGACGACATGTAAAGTATCACAACAATGCAAAGTAGTGAACAAGCAACAACATCATCCATTGCATTAATAATATAATTTCAATTACAAGTGTGTTCTTTCATAGTATACAACAACATAATGAATAATCAAAATAAAAGACGAGTCTGAACTGCTCCATCTTCACAAAACCTAGTCGTCGTACCTGTCTATTTGTGACCTGAGAATACAAGTTATTTTGAAAGCGAGCATCAGCCAAAAAGCTGGTGAATTCATAAGTATTAATGTGTCTTTGATTTGTAAAACATGTAATGAAAGACTTGAAATTGTTTTGAAAGAAAGTTCGTATAAGTAGGAAAATGTTTGTAAAACATTTGTAAATGTTTAATAAACCCTAGAAATCCCTATGATTCCTACTAGTATAAAATAAAGTCTTCTACCAAAACCTAACTGTTTGAAAGTAGTCTTCTACCAAGACCCTACTGTTTTGAAAGCAGCTGTCACACCCCAAAACCAAGAACGGAGGAAACGTTCTGAGGCGGAGGACGTCATGTATAGTATCACAACACAGTAAATGTAAATAAGCAAACAACATCATCCATTGCATTAAATATATAATTTTAATACAAGTGTGTTCTGTACAGTTATAGACACCAAAAATAATGAAACACAAAAATAATATGAGATGAATCTTGAATGCACTCCATCTTCTCAAAAGCTGGCCTCTGTACCTGTCTACTGATGACCTGAGAATACAAGTTATTTTGAAAGAGTTTATCAGCATTAAGCTGGTGAGTTCATAAGTATTTTAGTGTCAATGTTTCTTGTAAAAACGTTTGAACCTGTCTCAATGTATAAGTTTGTAAAATGTAAGCAAATGTTTGAAAGTGTTTGTAAAAGTTTGAATCTCTCAGAAAATCCTATATTTTCTATAAAAGTAACCTTCTACCAAGGCTAGGCTGTTTTGTAAACTTTTCTGTTGTAAAAGTGTGTGATTACCCAAATATAACTACCATCTGTTAAAAATATAGTTTGTACATTAATGCTTAAGTGAGGTTATCACTAAAATCTGTAATGGGTAAATCATTGTAGTACTGTAGCTTTGTATATTAAGGCTACTGATGTACTAATTATTACTACTACCTTAAACCGGATTTATATTAAGGTATATTGTGATAAATTGCACCATGCTATCGACTGGTAACAACGACATAATGAACGGTCGTAATAAAAGAAATGACGTTTGGCACCCGCAGACCTGCAGGTCCGGCTGTAGCTAGCAGCAAGGTGTAGGATAGTCAATCCAGTATAGATCTATACGCAAACTCACGCTCTCCCTCCAAGAGAATTCTGGCTACAACTCGGGCCATGACATTTAAGGCATGCCCGATACAGTGGATCACAATTATTACGTATTTATGTATATGTATTATTTCTCGTATATATGTATATGTATTGTTTCTCGTATAACTGTATATGTATTGTTTCTCGTATATCTGTATATGTATTGTTTCTAGTATATCTGTATATGTATTGTTTCTAGTATATCTGTATAAGTATTGTTTCTAGTATATCTGTATATGTATTGTTTCTAGTATATCTATATATGTATTGTCCTGCGTTACCCCGATGGTAACCAGCTAATAATGTACTGATGATTATGAATATAGAAGTACTTTTATGTCTATACATGTATATATGATATATAAGTAATATGGAAATGACCTTCGGATGGTCACCTGAAATCCCACCAGACCACATCCAAATCGAGGAAAAGGAAATAGGGTGGATGGCATTCCTAAGCCTTTTGAACATTATTTATATATCTATACATATATGGACATGAAATTGGATGTATAAAAGCATAAATAAGTTTTCGTAAAACATTTGAAGCATAAATATAATTTCAAGAGAAGATCGACTTGATGTCGATCTATAAAACAATTTGAAGGCATAAGTTAATAAAACAGTTCAAGTATAAGAAGCATTTGTTGAATCACAGTCTATAAATAAGTTTGGATAGTAAAACAGTTTGTAAAACATTTCAAAGTGAAGTAGATTGAAAAACAGTTTGAACAGTGGTAAAAATCGTTGTTTTCCTAGTTATTAATCACATGTGATTAAATGCAATCACATGTGATTGAAGCAATAACTTATAAGTATTTGACTTGTATCCCCCCCATAAAGTATTTAAAACACTTAAAATCATTTTAAAGGTTGATTCAAGGGGTATGAACTCACTTGTGGTGAGTCGTTTGGATTGCAGTGTCGGACACCGTGCTAGGTGGCAAACGGAGATTGGTTTACACGCACGAGCCTAGTTATCAAATAATAAGCATATATATAATTAATTAGGCAAATAATAACTTAGTAAATAAGTTAATACACATAGGGAACATCTAAACACTTTTATGAGTGTTTATGGTCCAAATGGTTGCATCTAAGTTGCTATGGGACAAGGCAAAAAGGTTTGAAACATCAGAGGGCCTTGTATAGGAGTTCACCATCCAACAAACCCCACACCTTGGAGTTTACGGCCGTAAACTCATAGGTTTATGGCCGTGAACTCCTCAAATGGTGTTTTTGGGTGTTTTGTGGTGTTATCTTGATCCTAGAACACTCCTAGCTTTATTGGAATAGCACATGAAGTAGTTTAAGGCTTTAGAACACTCCATAAGGGAGTTTACGGCCTAAGGTCCTTCACCTTAGAGTTTACGGCCGTAAACTCTAGGAATTTAATTGATTTGACGCACTTAAACATCAAGGATGGCTTCCATGAATTTATCTAAGGCTAATGGGGGCAAGAGGCACACTTTGGTGCCTTCACTTGGAGTTTACGGCCCAAGCCATGTTCCTTGGCCGTAAACTCCTTTCAAGGAGTGGTTTAGATGTGTTCTACTCTCCATTCTAGTCCCAAGGGTTCAAGGTAAATTGTCTAAAGGCTTAAGGGTTGCTTGGAATGATTTTTGTCCCACAAAAAGGGGTTTACGGTCCAAGAGGAGTTCTTGGCCGTAAACTCCTACTAACTTGTGATTTTGATGAGCTTTTGGTGTTCTAAACAAGAACAAGTACTAGTAGTTAAAGTCCTTAAGCATTTGGGGAAAGTTTTAGGGCATTTAAGCCCTTGATAAGGGGTTTACGGCCCAAGGGAGTTCCTTGGCCGTAAACTCCTAGAACTTATGTTTCTTGGATGCATTTAGGCCTATAAAGATCATACCCTATCTCCTAAACAAGTCCTCTAACCAGGAATCGGGACAAGGAAGCATTTATGCTCTATTTTGGAGTTTACTCCCCAAGAACGTTCTTGGGCGGTAAACTCCCGGATCTTGATATCTAGACATGTAATTTGTGTTAATGAGCATCTAACAAGTATTGAAACACACTTAGAAAAGTAAACTCACAATATGGGATGAAAACCCGAAGATCCGTCAGAGAGAATATGGCTTTTCTCTATTTGAAATTGTGAATAATGAATTAATTTAATTTAGAAAACTATTTATAGTCCTGGAATATTTTGGCAGAAAATATTTTTATTCCTGATATTGGACTGTAACATTATGAAATTTGAAATGCCCAAGTTTCACAAAACCAGGAGTATCCACTCTCCTGATATCATCTAAAACATAAACCCTAATGTACACAAATTTGTTCGGAAAAGCTTGAAAATCACAGAAACTGAACTAGCTTCTATTGAATAGATGAGGTTCATACAATTGGAAATTTCAGGTTGTCACATCATCCCCCTGTTAGAGGCAATTTCGTCCCGAAATTAAAAATTTAAGCAAATAAAAGTTACAAACAATTAAGCGAAAAGATGAGGGTATTTCAACTTCATCTGATCCTCGCGTTCCCAAGTGAATTCCGGTCCTCGCTTGGCGTTCCAGCGAACCTTCACGATAGGGATACGGCTTTGTTTCGTCTGCTTGACCTCACGGTCCATGATCTCTACAGGTTCTTCCACGAAGTTGAGGCTCTCGTTGATCTCGATCTCGTCGAGTGGGATTATGAGAGTCTTGTCGGACAGACACTTTTTCAAGTTAGATGCGTGGAATGTAGAATGTACGTTACGCAGTGTGTCGGGTAGGTCAAGTTTGTAAGCTACGGGGCCGACTCTGGCGAGAATCTCGAAAGGCCCTATGTACGTCGGATTAAGCTTCCCACGCTTGCCGAAGCGTATCAAGCCTTTCCAGGGTGAGACTTTGAGAAGGACTCGGTCTCCCACCTGAAACTCCAAAGGTTTTCTTCGTTTGTCGGCGTAGCTCTTCTGTCGGTCTCTAGACGCTTTCAATCGTTCACGGATTTGAACGATCTTCTCTGTCGTTTCCCGAATGATTTCCGGACCAGTGACAGTACTGTTGGAAGCTTGCCCTCTTGCTAATTGGGTATCACCAACCTCAGCCCAGCACAGAGGGGATCTGCACTTGCGGCCGTAGAGAGCTTCGAATGGAGTAGCCTTGATGCTCGTGTGATAACTGTTATTATAGGAAAATTCGACAAGGGGTAAATGAGTATCCCATGCCTTCCCAAAATCAATCACACAGGCTCGCAACATGAGTATCCCATGCCTTCCCAAAATCAATCACCTACTATCTCTATCGGAGATAATGGAAATAGGTACACCATGCAACCGTACAATTTCCCTAATGTATGTTCTTGTAAGTTTCTCCATCTTGTCGGTTTCTTTGATAGGTAGGAAGTGTGCAGACTTGGTCAATCTATCAACGATGACCCATATGGTGTCAAGTCCACCCATTGTCTTGGGCAACTTGGTTATGAAATCCATAGTGATCCGCTCCCACTTCCACTCTGGGATCTCTGGTTGTCGCAGTAAACCAGAGGGCTTCTGGTACTCGACCTTAACCTTCGCGCAAGTAAGGCATTTACTCACAAAGGTAGCAATCTCTACTTTCATATTAGGCCACCAATATAGCTTTTTCAGATCCAGATACATCTTATCTGAACTTGGGTGGACGGAATACCGAGTGTTGTGCGCCTCGGTCGTGACCAAGTCTCGGAAACCACCGTGTTTCGGTGTCCAGATCCGGTTCATGAAATATAAAGCTCCGTCACCCTTGGCTTCGAAGTTCTTGTCCATTCCCCTAAGGGATTCACTCGACAGATTTTCAGGTTTCATGGCCTCAAGTTGAGCCGCTTGAATTTGCTTAGTCAGTTGTGAATGGATGGTTATTGATAATGACTTGACCTTGCGACCAGAATATTGTTTCCGACTTAGGGCGTCTGCTACTACGTTGGCTTTACCCGGATGATAACGAATATCGCATTCGTAGTCACTGAGTAGCTCGACCCACCGTCGTTGTCTCATGTTGAGCTCCTTCTGATCGAAAATGTGTTGTAAACTCTTGTGGTCGGTAAAGATAGTGCTCTTCGTTCCATACAAGTAATGTCTCCAGATCTTCAGGGCAAACATTACTGCTCCTAATTCAAGATCGTGGGTCGTGTAGTTAACCTCGTGTGTCTTGAACTGTCTCGAGGCGTAGGCGATGACCTTACCTCGCTGCATCAGAACACATCCGAGTCCTTGATTGGATGCATCACAATAGACTACAAAGTCTTCTATTCCTTCCGGAAGGGATAGTATTGGTGCGGTGCACAAGGCTCGTTTGAGCGTTTGGAACGCTCTTTCTTGCTTCTCTTCCCAGTCAAAGGCCACGCCTTTCTGGGTCAAGGTCGTGAGAGGCTTTGCTATTCGTGAGAAGTTCTGAATGAATCTGCGGTAGTAGCCAGCGAGACCTAGAAATTGACGAATTTCGGTAGGTGTCTTTGGTGCTGACCAGTTCTCAATGGCTTTTATTTTGGATGGGTCCATGTGGATTCCCTCTTCTCTTACCACGTGTCCTAAGAATTCGAATCTTCGGATCCAAAATTCGCATTTCGAGAACTTCGCGTAAAGTTTCTCCTTTCGTAATGTCTCTAGAACTTGTCGCAGATGATCACCATGCTCTTTCTTACTTCGGGAGTAGATCAGGATGTCGTCAATGAAAACGATGACGAACTGATCTAAGTAAGGCCGGCATACTCTATTCATCAGATCCATGAAGACTGCGGGCGCATTGGTCAATCCGAATGGCATCACCACGAACTCGTAGTGTCCGTAACGAGTTCGGAAGGCTGTCTTCGGCACATCCTCCTTGAGCACTCGTAACTGGTGATATCCGGATCTCAGATCAATCTTGGAAAAATAGTTCGCCCCTTGCAGTTGGTCGAATAGATCATCTATGCGTGGCAGAGGGTAACGATTTTTGATCGTCAATTTGTTGAGTTCTCTGTAGTCAATACACATACGGAATGATCCGTCTTTCTTCTTAACGAACAAGACCGGTGCTCCCCAAGGTGAGAAACTTGGTCTTATAAAGCCCTTGCTGAGCAGTTCGTTAAGTTGACCAGAGAGTTCTTGCATCTCGGCTGGTGCTAAACGGTAGGGCGACTTGGCTACTGGGGTAGCTCCTGGGACTAAGTCTATTCTGAACTCGACTTGTCGTTGCGGAGGTAACCCGGGTAGTTCTTCTGGGAAAATGTCGGGAAAGTCGCTCACTACCGAGAGGTCCTTTAGTTCTTTCGTTTCTAGGTTCGTGTCGACGACGTGAGCAAGGAATGCGTGGTATTCTTTGCGCAGATATTTCTGTGCTTGAATACTAGATATAATGCGAAGACTCGCACCAGGTTTGTCGCCGTAGACTATAAGCGTTTCGTTAGACGGGAGGTTTAGACGGACTGCTTTCTCGTAGCACAGGATTTCGGCGCGATGAAGACTTAACCAATCCATGCCGATAATAACGTCGAAACTTTTTATTGAAACCGGCATAAGGTCGATTGGGAATGAATGGTTATCTAAGGTTATAAGACAACCTAAGTATATGCTATTAGTACTTTCAGGTTTCCCATTGGCCATTTCTACTGTGAATTGTTCATTAAGTGCGTGTGGTTGTTGCTTAAGCATGCGAGCAAATTTGTGGTTTACGAAGCTTCGCTCCGCTCCACTATCGAACAGAATGCATGCATAGGAGTTATCAAGGAGGAACGTACCAGTCACCACTGTCGGGTCAGCGATTGCTTCCCCGTGGCCTATTGCTAGTACCCTCCCTGCTCCTCCAGTATTCCTCGCCTTAGGGCAGTCCCTTTTAAAGTGGCCTGCTTCGCCACATCCATAGCAAGTTGGGCTCACGCCAGAGCCAGGAACCTAGGAGATTGGTTGCGCCGGGAACTTACAGAATCGGACGGTGTGTCCTTTTCTGTGGCAGTTGTTACACTGCATTTCACGGCAGGCGCCGTTATGGTGGAAGTTGCATTTGTTGCACTTCGGCAAACTTCCAGCATACTGCTTCCCCGGAGCAGTAACAGCAGTAGGGGCTACCGCAACATGTACTGCTACGATTTGTTGTTTCTTTGAAGCACGCTGCTTCTTCTTCTCGTCCCAGAACTTCCGCTTGTTGCCAGCGGGTTTAGAGGGTTCTGGGATGGCTAGAGTGGTTGTAGTTGCAGGGGTCTTGACTCCATGGTCAATAAGTCTTTGTGCCAATCGCTTGGCCCTGTTGAAAGTAGCAAGGTTGGATGCTAAGACGTTCCCCAGGTACGGAGGCACTAGCCCCCATATATACCGCTCAATCTTTTCCCCTCAGTGGGAACCATGTTGGGGCATAGGGCCACCAGTTCGCTAAAGCGGGCAGTGTAAGCGATCACGTTGGTGCCCTTCATTGTCAGATTCCAGAGTTCATGTTCCAACTTCTGGACTTCGCCCCTAGGGCAGTACTCCTCAGTCATGAGGTCCTTCATCGTTGCCCAGCCCATGTCGTTAGCCACGACGAGAGTTAGGGCTTTGACGTGGCCGTTCCACCACGTTAGGGCTTTATCCTCGAAGGTGCACGCGGCATATTTCACTTTAAATGCAGCCGGGCACGAACATATTTCGAAGACTGATTTAGTCTTCTCGAACCATTGCGAGAGAGCAATGACTCCGCCGGTGCCTAGAAAGGCTTCGGCTTGCAGTTTGTGAAATCCTTGTAAGAGCACTCCCTGGAGCGCACTGGGATTTCAACTGGGATAGATTCAACAGGGGTTCCACCTCTGCTAGCATCCGATGAGTGATACTGAGCCATGGCAGTTGCCACTGCTGCAGCTACGGCAGCATTCAGGGCTACAGTATCGATGACTGCAGGTGGTGGAGGTACATGATTATTCCTATTTCTGGGAGACTTGCGAGGAGGCATCCTTCAACTATAAGTTTAATAAAAACAAGAAGGATGATCAAAATCAATTTGTAAGCAATGTGAGAGTGACCCATGGACTAATTACCCATAGCCCAACAATTGAATGAGTGTTAGAAATCACAATAAGAAATATCAGTAGGAACACACAAGTGTACAAATTTTTCCCACAGATTAGGTAGATTTCAATAGTACAGGTATTACTGATGTAATAAGTTCAAGGAAAATCGACCTAACAGTAGGTCTTACATCATACCATAAGGACAATACTGACAGTCCTAGATTCCTAACTAGAGTACCGAAAGTTAGGAATATTTTACAGACAAGTGCTACTTAGAGCACACAAGTTCAAGGCTATCCCTAAATCAAAAGACAGAGATGTACTAGACATCATCTAATGGCGACGGGGATTCCTCGGGCGATCCCTGAGGTCGGACACTTGGCGAAACACCTCTTGAAGGTGTCGGTCCTGAGCTCTCTAACGAGCTCGAAGTTCTAAGACTTCAGCACGGGAGGCAGCCAGCTGTTGTTGTAAGGTTTCGTTGGTTCTCCGGGTCCGTTCCATGTCTTCTTCGAGACGGTGAATGCGGACTGTATTGACACCTGAATTGGCGTCAATTTCCATGACCCGGTCGATGGCTGCTCGACCCTGCTCGACATTACGAGCTATTCTGCGGATGATTACCGGCAGAGCTCTATCAGTAGAGCCACCATCGCTAACATTGTAAAAGGTTCGGTCCCCAAAGTATGGTAAGGGCTGACCCTGCTCATCACTCCAGCGATTCAGATTGTTTGCCCACATGGGAGTAGGACCTGGAAACGCTGGCCGAGGGTTGTTGTTCGGGGCTTGACCTACAAGCGGTAGGTTGTTGACTTCAGGCTCGGAGTCGGATCCATCCGAAAAGCCTTCTGCGAGGTGATCATCCAAAGGGATTGGATGCTCATCTTCAGGCTCTTCATCGATCCATCCGACATTGCCTTCATTGGGAAAGTACGGGTCGCCATGATGGAACCCAGCCATTTAGATCTACGCGAGAAAAGAGGTATAAGAATATAGTATACGTGTAACTAGTAGCACAAAATACTCCTATAGTATTTTAGGTTTAAGTTCTACTGATCTTCTTGTGGTATTGTTGGTAAGTTTTTTGACTTGTTAACATATCATAACCAATCTAGGGCATATGCTAATCACTCCTTGGACCAGCATAGTTGATCAGGCTATGCCATTCCCAAGACTGACCATACATCCCCGAGCTCACTTGTGATATTCAACAATCGTAATACTTTTGTTCTTGTCATTGTGACACTGATTTTAGTATGAATGCAGACTAGTATACTTAATTAAATATTTTATTATTTAAAGTATAGACTCTTGGTCAGAGTGTTTTAGTCCCTTTTGGGTTTATAGATTAGTATATCTTTTATGGGTTGATATACTTGATTCACTATAAACAATGCTCTGATACCAATCTGTCACACCCCAAAACCAAGAACGGCGGAAATGTTCTGAGGCGGAGGACGTCATGTATAGTATCACAACACAGTAAATGTAAATAAGCAAACAACATCATCCATTGCATTAAATATATAATTTTAATACAAGTGTGTTCTGTACAGTTATAGACACCAAAAATAATGAAACACAAAAATAATATGAGATGAATCTTGAATGCACTCCATCTTCTCAAAAGCTGGCCTCTGTACCTGTCTACTGATGACCTGAGAATACAAGTTATTTTGAAAGAGTTTATCAGCATTAAGCTGGTGAGTTCATAAGTATTTTAGTGTCAATGTTTCTTGTAAAAACGTTTGAACCTGTCTCAATGTATAAGTTTGTAAAATGTAAGCAAATGTTTGAAAGTGTTTGTAAAAGTTTGAATCTCTCAGAAAATCCTATATTTTCTATAAAAGTAACCTTCTACCAAGGCTAGGCTGTTTTGTAAACTTTTCTGTTGTAAAAGTGTGTGATTACCCAAATATAACTACCATCTGTTAAAAATATAGTTTGTACATTAATGCTTAAGTGAGGTTATCACTAAAATCTGTAATGGGTAAATCATTGTAGTACTGTAGCTTTGTATATTAAGGCTACTGCCGTACTAATTATTACTACTACCTTAAACCGGATTTATATTAAGGTATATTGTGATAAATTGCACCATGCTATCGACTGGTAACAACGACATAATGAACGGTCGTAATAAAAGAAATGACGTTTGGCACCCGCAGACCTGCAGGTCCGGCTGTAGCTAGCAGCAAGGTGTAGGGTAGTCAATCCAGTATAGATCTATACCCAAACTCACGCTCTCCCTCCAAGAGAATTCTGGCTACAACTTGGGCCATGACATTTAAGGCATGCCCGATACAGTGGATCACAATTATTACGTATTTATGTATATGTATTGTTTCTCGTATATCTGTATATGTATTGTTTCTCGTATAACTGTATATGTATTGTTTCTCGTATATCTGTATATGTATTGTTTCTAGTATATCTGTATATGTATTGTTTCTAGTATATCTGTATAAGTATTGTTTCTAGTATATCTGTATATGTATTGTTTCTAGTATATCTATATATGTATTGTCCTGCGTTACCCCGATGGTAACCAGCTAATAATGTACTGATGATTATGAATATGGAAGTACTTTTATGTCTATACATGTATATATGATATATAAGTAATATGGAAATGACCTTCGGATGGTCACCCGAAATCCCACCAGACCACATCCAAATCGAGGAAAAGGAAATAGGGCGGATGGAGATTTTCTGTGATAATGAAGGAGCGGTTGCCTTGACCAAGGAACCGAGGGATCATGGTAGATCTCGACATATCGACATAAAATATCACTTTATTAGACATCGTGTAGAAGAAGGACAACTCATGGGGAACAGGATATCATCAGAAGATAACCCAGCACATCCGCTTACGAAGGGACTGAGTAGGGTTAAGCACTTGCAGCATGCTAGGAGTATTGGGCTGAAGGATGATATTAGTATAGATTAGATAGTATTAGAAACGTGTAATAGATAAATGTAATTAACATTTGATGATTAAATAAAAGAGTATTATTTATGAGTAATGTTACTGTCTTATGTTAATTGTTTAACTATTGTTTCACTTTACATGTTTTGACTTCCAGAATAATTGAGTTTATTAAGAATAATCGAATTATTCAAATTGTCCACAATCGTTCATATGTTGGAAGTAGATATGAATGAAGATTGTCATGAATTGGTGTGTAGATTGTCTAAATGGTATTAGACATAGCAAAAGGTTGCTGCAACGTTCATGAGTGCTTATGAACTGGTTTTGAGCATTGGAACAAACCCGCGCTTGCTGGAATCACCTTATGGAATGTGATAAAAAGGGTGATCGCAAGACGATAATATCATATAGTCTTAAAAACTAGATAGATGGTTTGTTATTTGTTAATTGGTTGTACATTGAAAATGCAAAACCGCATCAGTAACTTGATGTTATAAAACGCATTGTTGTGTATAGTTCATTAATGAATAAGTAAATTCATATAAGTCGAAGTTTATCTGTTACTTTTATCCTAAGAGGGTAAAAGCGATATCTCGGCCGCTCGATGATTTGATTTGACTTATGTGCTGGGCCCGGTCAAAACTAAATTGATGTGTTCGATTAAGTTCTATGTCAAATAAATCGGAGATCGAGAAACCAAATGCTAGACAAATTGTTCCATAGAATTGTCTGCATGATATCTGAACAGAGGACTGTATGATCCCTTATCTAAAGGACAAGATTGATTACATCAGAGTTTGACAGCGTCTTTGAGAGCTACGATTGCTAATCGGATTATACTTGTATATAGTTACTAGACTTATCCAAGTGGGAGACTGTTGGAATAGTGTCTAAGGCTGCAACTATAGTAGGCAAGTATTTGACCCGGTAGTGCATGGTCCTTTTGGGTTGCCTTCACCATAGCAACTTGACAGGATGATTTATTATGAGAGAAGAAATATTATTAATATATTATGAGAATAATATAAGGAATAATAATATTACTATTTGATTAATATAAGTCATAAATTAATTAGGAATTAATTTGGTGACTTAAAGAGATTAATTGAATAAAGGGGTATAAACTGTCAATTGTATGATAGTTCTACTTTGGGCTATAAATCCCTTATGGATAATGGTGGATGATTTCTAGTGCTTAGGATAGGCTTAGAATTCGTCCAAAGGCTTATCAATTAGGGTATTGGATTGCTTAGGGCCTAAGTTATCCAATTAGGGTTTAAGGGTGAAACCCAAGAAGCCTAACAAGTATAAATAGACCCCAAGGGTTATGGAAATCGACACTTGTGCTTTAGAAAGAAACCCTGGCCGATTTTGATCCCCTCTCCTCTCTCTCAAATCATCCTTTTGCTAGTTGGTGTTTGTAAGCCATTAGAGGAGTGACAATTGTGACTCTAATGCTCCAAGGACAAGAAGATCAAGCAAGTGACTCAAGGTAAACTTCTAATTCTGATTTCATATGTTATTATGCTCTATTAGTCATTAGAAGTCTTGGGTTCAATGCATCTTTAATTAGAGAAACCTAGATCCAAGCATTAGGGTTTGCATGTGCACATAGGAATGTTCATATGGCCAAAACCCATCAAGATTCTCGTTGTAACTTCTATTCCTCTATTTCTTCTCGTTCTTATTCTTCTTCTAAGCCTAATTCTCGTCCTACACCAAGCTCACAATCAACGAAGGATTTAAAAGGAAAAAGGAAGATTTCCTCAGCAAATGAAGACCGAAAGCAAGCTAAAGTCCAAACTCCCGAACCTGAATCCAAAATACCTACATCTAACTCCAATAAAATCAAAGTGTTTACTGTTAAGAGGAAAGATGAAACAACCTTAATAAAAAGATCATATCTTGTTGATGTTTCTCTTACTGTTCCTGTTTCTGTAAAAGGCTCACGAGGACCCAAGAAACTTTGGGTTCCTAAATCTGCTTAATTTTTGCAGGTTATAAGTGAAGAGCAGTTCGATGAAGAATGGTACATAGACAGTGGCTGCTCACGTCACATGACAGGAAGGAAGGAAGAGCTAAGGGAGTTTCGGTCACTTGAAAACGGTGGCAATGTCAAGTTTGGTAACAACTCTTATGGAACGATAAAGGGTTATGGGATGATAACCAATGGAGACTTTACAATCAGGAAGGTGGCATATGTAGAGGGGTTGTAGCATAACCTCATCAGTGTGTCTCAACTGGTGGGAGGTACAGGTCTCAAAGTCTCGTTCGATGACGAAGGTTCAGAGATAATAGAGAAGAAATCCAACAAAGTTATTCTCAAGTCTGAACGAAAAGGTGAATTGTTCCCTCTGAATCTCAAACCAATCAAAGGGAATCCAGCCATATGTATTTTGTCCAAAGCGCATTCAGACGAAAGTTGGTTGTGGCACCGAAGGCTCTCACATCTCAACTTCAAAGACATCAACAAGCTAGTCACCGGTGGTCATGTTCGGGGACTTCCACTAGTTAAGTTTGATTGTGAACACTTATGTGCTGCATGTGAAACGGGGAAACAAAGTCGTCAAAGTCACCCAACAATCATAAACACAAAAGTTGTTGAACCACTTGAGTTGCTTGACATCGACTGTTAGGATGAAAACCCTAATTGAGATTTGATGAACAAGATGCGGAAAATAAGAACAAACACAAATACGAAGATTATGTCGAATGATCACTCGATTTATTCAAATATGAGGAATAAATTACAGTTTCAACATAGACTAAAGAATCTAACACTACAGAAGACACCTCACGTGGCGGCTACATTTTGCCTTAGTCTTAACCCTAATTGTGAATAGTGCCTGACTATTTATAGGGAAAAGACAAGTCTTGGGCTTTTAACCTAGAATTCATCAAAGGGGCCCATTGCCATCATCCATGGAGTGCTTTGAAACCCTACAATCTCCCCCTCAAAGTATGGAATGGATGACAATGCTTTAACTTCCAAAACAAGCATCTAGCAAATAAAAAGATTTGCAACGAGGAATATATGAAGCAATCCACGAATCTTGATTCTTCAATAGTCTTCAAACACGGGGTTTTGGATATATAAATCAAGCACTGAAGTAATGTCTTTAAACTTCATTTTCAAATGTAATCCCAAAGAATCTTCATGAAAACCAAACCCGCCATAAAAACCCATTTCAGAATAAAGAAACTGAATTACTTCTTGTCTTTGAAGAGCTCCCCCTCCAAGTCGCAATGATCTTCAAATAAGCTAATGATATAAGCCATCAAAAAATATCATGTAACAACCCATACTTTAAGATTCGTAACGCCACTTGATCGATGAAATACAAGAAGTCGGAGATATAACAAGTCCTTAGCAGAGCTCGATAAAGAACTTCTGCTGTAAAGGATACTTCTCTGTAAAAGCATTAGCAGAGCTCGATGAAGAACTTCCGCTGTAAAAGCTACGTTCATAATTCTACCAAAAGCTTTATCAAAAATCTTCAACTTTGAAAAATCACAAATCCAATTTCGAATGGCCATACCAAATTCTCCCCCGATTTATAATCAAAAATATGATTATAAAGCCTTCAAATGGTCATGAGAATGATCTTGAATGGATAAAAATTTACTAAGCTCCCTCGCGACAAAATGATATACACAATGAAGTATAAAATCCGAAAAAGTCGTGAAAAATTTGACGTTATCACAAAAAATGACTTTCCGAACCGCCAAGACTTGATGGAATCATTATTTTTCTGTTCACGAAAAAATATGTGCATTAAAAAATCCAAAACTGTTCACTAGACCTTAAATTTGCAAGCTTTTCGAAAATTGGGCTGAAACCATCACATTGCTGAAAGATATGGGATTAAAATAATAAATCTGCATCATATTCCCCTTCATTTGTAACAGTTTCTGGAAATGGTCCATAATAACCAAGTTGTGTAAACAATAGGGACAAAAAGTGTCAAAACGTTGAAGTTTCAAGGGACAAAAATATAACTTAAGTCATCATCCCCATTTAGTCGTCTGATTAAAAGAACACGACTTCATCATGCTCTAGTCTTCTTTCAACGGCGACTCAAACGTATGTTTGCAAACGAAAACCACAAATCTGATTCCATTCAACTTTTCCAATTCCGAGCAACAGTTCGTTCCGAATCAAGTCATCCAACATCACATCTCTGATTGCAGATGTGGATTACGATTCCGAGTATGATTAACAATTTCCGATTCCAAGTTGCTCGCCATAAAAGTTCCAAAATCCAGTTCCAATTTCGAATTCGTTTTGATGTAATAATTTCGAATTTAGTCCCATATTCTTTTTCCGATTGTGAGATAATCAATTCTGATTTCAAGACCCATTACACTGCGAACCATACGTACTGCGAAGGGCCAAATTGCGAGTCTATTCTTTTGAAACTCCAAGAAGCTAATTGAAGCCTCAACGTCGTTCTTCATCCATATGAACAAAGCCAACAGCTTTCCGATCACATTCACCAATGAGAGCACCGTTCAAAAATCCAGACGAACAGTAACACAATTTTCCATGAACAGTTGCTTGAATAAAATTCTGACTCCAAAACGTCAAAACACCAATAATCTTCAATAATTTGTGCAGAAAATCATCAAACCAAGAACTGATACTTCAAAAATCAATAGATCTTCAAAGACCCGCTCTGATACCACTTGTTGGGATGAAAACCCTAATTGAGTTTTCATGAACAAGATGCGGAAAATAAGAACGAACACAAATACGAAGATTATGTCGAATGATCACTCGATTTATTCAAATATGAGGAATAAATTACAGTTTCAGCATAGACCAAAGAATCTAACACTACATAAGAAACCTCACGTGGCGGCTACATTTTGCCTCACTCTTAACCCTAATTGTGAATAATGCCTGACTATTTATAGGGAAAAGACAAGTCTTGGGCTTTTAACCTAGAATTCATCAAAGGGGCCCATTGCCATCATCCATGGAGTGCTTTGAAACCCTACATCGACTTATGTGGTCCATCATCAATCGAGAGCATTGGCGGTAACAAGTTCATCCTTGTTATTGTTGATGACTTCTCACGATTTACTTGGGTATTCTTTCTAAAGCACAAATCTGAGGCGACTTCGAAACTGAAGATCTTTATCAAGCAAGTCGAAGTGCAACTGAGAAAAGTCGTTCGAAACATCAGGAGCGACAATGGACTGGAATTCAAGAATAAAGAATTTGAAGATTTCTTAGCAGAAAAAGGCACCAGTCACAATTTCTCAGCCCCCTATACATCTCAACATAATGGAATTGTCAAAAGACGATACCCATCCCTGTGTGAGGCGGCCCGAACCATGCTAAGTTTTGCTTCCCTTCTTCTATATTTCTGGGCTGACGCCATTGCTGCAGCTTGTTTTACTCAAAATAGATCGTATCTTAACAAGCGTTTCTCTCTTAACCCTTATGAGATTATTAACAGCAAGAATCCGAATGTCAAGTTCTTTCATGTGTTCGGTTCAAGGTGCTTCATCTTCAACTCCAAAGAACATCACAACAAGTTTGATGTCAAAGCTGATGAAGGTATCGTTCTGGGATATTCTCTTACTTCAAAGGCATATAGGGTTTTGAATAAGCGTTCTAAAAGAATTGAAGAAACCTATTATGTGACGTTCCATGACAATTACGTCAAGAAGCTGAAGTCTACCGAAGAAGCAATTGGAGAGATTTTCTCTCAAACAGTTTAAGTCACAACATCGATCGCCAATTTCTTTGACCAGTTCATGGATTTGTTTGATGAACCTGAGAAAGCTACTAACTCTGAGTCCACGGCAGCAGACAACCAGATTGATCACCTTAAGAATATTGTCGAAGATGTAGCCAAACAAATGGGAGAAGAAGAACCAGTTCGAAACGAACCTCCCCAGAGCGGTACTTCGGTCGAGGGGGAGAATCAATTTTCTTCAAATCAACAGGTCTCACATGTCTACGGGGAGAATCCAATCTTTGACCCACCCGAAAGTCCCGTAGCACCCGAAAGCCCAGTTGCACCTGAAAGTCCTGTAGCACCCGAAAGTCCGGATAAGCCCGAAAGCCCAGTCGAAGAAAGACTTCTTAGTTCACATCCATATGGTTCATCATCTGTTGAGGGGGAGATCTCCGATATGCTCTATGATGATGATATTCAATCAGAGTTGGAAGAAATGGTAAATGCTGAATTGGATCCAACCTTTGATCCAAATTATCCTCCTCTCACCAAATGGACCAAACATCATCCTGTGTCTCAAATAGTGGGTGATGCATCTGAAAAAGTTCTAACTCGATCTCAACTGAATGCGAAGCAAACTGCTCTATTCTCCAAAGTAGAATTCTGCATGTTTAATTCATTCATTTCCAAAATAGAGTCGAAGACCGTAAATACTGCTCTTGATCATTCTGATTGGGTTCAGGCAATGCAAGACGAACTCAATGAGTTTGAAAGAAATAAGGTCTGGAGACTCATTCCAACACCAAAAGATGCCTCGGTTGTCGGTCTCAAATGGGTGTTCAGAAACAAAATGGACAAGGAAGGAAATGTAATCCGGAATAAGGCTCAGCTAGTGGTGAAAGGATATTACCAGGAAGAAGGAATCGATTACGAAGAGACATTCGCTCTGGTAGCAAGGCTGGAATCCGTTCGAATATTTCTTGCTTATGCTGCACACAAAAATTTCGAGGTCTACCAGATGGATGTGAAGTGTGCGTTTCTGAATGGGGAACTTGAAGATACCGTGTACGTGGAGCAACCTCCTGGTTTTGTAAATGAAAAGCATCCAAATCACTGCTACATCTTGGATAAGGCTGTTTATGGTCTGAAACAAGAACTTAGGGCATGGTATGAAACATTGACTAAGTTTTTAAAGATGTCTAAATTCAAACAAGGTTCGGTTGACCCAACCTTCTTTCGTAAAAGGGAAGGTAACCACCTTATGATTGTTCAAATTTATGTCGATGATATCATCTTTGGCTCAACGAATCCTAGCCTAACAGCTAAATTTAGAAAGTTGATGGAGACAAAATTTGAAATGGTCCGATTAACTTTTTCTTTGGTTTAAATATTAGACAGGGACTCGATGGCATCTTTATCAACCAGGAAGCATATACAAAGACTCTCCTTGCTAAATTTGGCATGATGGGAGACTCCAAGGTCAAAGTCCCAATGGCGTTCAGTACCAAGCTCACTCCTTCTTTGGAAAAATCGGCAGTCAACATAACGCTATATCGCCAAATGATTGGTTCCCTGATGTACCTCACAGCTAGCAGGCCCGATATAATGTTTTCAGTGTGCTATTGTGCCAGGTTCCAAGCAAATCCTCATGAACCACACATGCTGGCAGTGAAGAATATATTCCGGAATTTGAAGCGAACCACCTCTCTCGGTCTCTAGCATCCCTCAAACTCAGGTTTCTTTGTTCAAGCCTACTCATATGCAGACCTAGGAGGATGTGGTCTTGACCGAAAAAGCACTACAGGAGGCTGTCAATTCCTCGAAGGGAAGTTGGTGAGCTGGTAATCTAAGAAGCAAACATGTGTTTCTTTGTCTACAGCCGAAGCAGAGTACATTGCCGCTGCCTCCTACACATCTCAAGTGATTTGGGTGCAAAGCCAGCTCCGGGATTATGGACTCAATATGAAAAAGATCCCACTATATTGTGACTCAGAAAGTGCAATTAGGATCCGTCATAACCCAATGCAACATTCCAAGACAAAGCATATGTGACATCCCGAAATTCACGGCCAGAAAAGACTGATTTCATTTATGCTTTTTAAAATAATTTCAGAGTAAATCCTTTTGATTTAAAAGTGTTGTAGAATTTGTTCCCAAAACAAAACGTGATAAAACAATATTTATCAAATCATTTCATCAAGAGATGCATTTTCATTATATAATCACAACTCGGGATGTCATGTTCCAATACAGACCATAAAGCATAAACGATAACATTACAAGTCATTCAACAAATATATACATACACAGACTTGTAAACAAAACAACTCGATGATTCATCCATCTTACGCCCTTGCACCACTTCCTGTAATACAAATAAAACTGAGTGGGTCAGGCTTGGGAGCCTGGTAAGCATATAGGGTTTTCAACCCACAATAAATAAATTATAGTTAATTTCACCAACCAATCACTATCCCGATTACCCATTCCTGTTATCCTCACTTTATGTCCCTAAAACAACATCTATCTCAAGGGACCTAATCTAGGATTTTCATCGGGACAGACATTACTGCAAAGGGGTTTCCTCCACAATAGATATCCTAAAGGCAACCATGAGGGGGATAGAGTACACCGGTGAACACATCGTTCACAACACCTACAGGTTATGAACCTGCTAGCGTTCCACTGGACTGTCTAGAAAGAGTCTGTGGTCGTTATCCATACTCCGCTGAATAACTAGATCAACAACAACAACAACATCGAGGCCTCTTATCTATTTATTTCACACCAACTATCTACCCATGTTCTACCCAACATATTAGTAGATAAAAATATATATTTTTATACATAGTTTAAAACCTGTATAGCATTTTCATTCAATATATATTCCACATAACAGATGAGGCACACCCACATAACACGTATTTCATAGAAAGCAATTCAGATCTATGAGATGCATGAGAGTGAATATACATTCACACACATAACAACAAAATTATACACATAACACGTATTTTGTATATAATACTTCATAATCATGCGTTAGAAGAAAGTAACTACGCACTCGCACTTATAAACAACAATACACTTAATACACTCAAACCATACTTGTATTATTATCGTGTTTATGAAAGGTAGTATACACTCACTTGATCAGAAGATGATCGGACAACACTACGACTTGCAGAAGTAGTAATCCTCAGCAGATCTGGAAGATCTCTACAAAAATCGAACTTCTCGCGGGCAGAGCTTCGGATCGGGAATCGCACTTCTCGGGATCTCAGGATCGTAAAGCTTCCTTCTTAACTTGGATATCAGATCCGGGGTGTCGGGATGGCTTCGGGGTTTTACGCACAGAGCTTCGGCAAAAAACGAGGAGAAATGAGCAAATAAGCCCGGAACCCTCGCATCCTATTTATAGGAGGCTGGAGCCTCGGAGTACGCGGGGCGTACTCGTCCGAAATCGTCATGGCGTTCGTCATCCGAAGAACTCGAGTGCGAAGGTCGTCATGCTTCGTTGTACGCGAGGCGTACAGCAGTACGCTGGGCGTACTTCAGATATGCCCGGTGACTCCCCTTCGGATAATACCGGGTTTAATAATTAAATTTAAATATTAATTATTTAATAAAATTTGAAAATTCATATCTTCTTCATACGAACTCCTTTTTCGACGTTCTTTATATCCACGCGTAGGTAAGACTACGCTCTACAACTTTTGTTTAGACTCCGTCGGCTAATTTTGACTTTATCTTTATTATTTATTTTTAATAGGCCAGGACAGAAAAACTTCGTTATAAATTCATAACTTCTTCGTTTGACGTCCGTTCTCGCCTAACTTTTCATCGCTTCGATACCAACAACGAGACCTTTGATCCTCGTTTAGATTGCCGCTAAGTCGAAACTTCAGAAAATCATAACTTCCTCATACGAAGTCAGATTTGGGCGTTCTATATATATTCGGAAACCTCGTTACAACTACCACAACATTATCCAAAGATATCAAGTTTATTTTACACTTTAATTTTGACGCTTATTTTTATTCTTAATTAATCGAACCACATAATTAAGCAATTAAGCACAAAACACATAATACTCAAATAATACACTTCTATTATTTCAAAACGGGTTACAATGGTTAACCTAGACTATTATATCAACATTAATGAGAGGCCTAGAAACATAGGCGTTACAGCATATAGCACTGAAGTATCACTTTATTAAGGATCATGTGGAAGATGGAAACGTAGAAATTCACTTTGTTCAAACCAATGATCAACTGGCCGACATCTTCACCAAAGCCCTTCCTGAAGCAAGTTTCAATAAAATCCTACAAGGCCTAGGTATGATGGAATCAGAGTCTGTTCCAAAAACGCCTTCTCAAAACTAAAAGTTGGAAGAGAAATGAACCGAACGCTCGGTCTATTTCGGGTTCGGTTCACACGGGAACCGAAATAAACCGAACGCTCGGTCTACTTTGGGTTCGATCCCACTGCACTTGTTTTTGCTTATCTCAAAAAGGTGATATCTTTGGTTGTATACTTTTGTACAATTGTTTTCCAAAAATCCAAAAATATTTTTTTTGAACTGAAATGAACTGAGCGTTCGGTCCATTTTGGGTTCAGCTCAAAATTTTTTTTGTTTGATTTGTTTTGTTTTTCTCTTTACAAAAATATCAAAAATTCCAAAAATATTTTCTTTCTTTTTGTCTCTACTTCTGTTTATGTTAACAATTTATGGAATATCGATGGGGCAGGTATCATTCTCACACTTTTTACTAGCTAAGTGTCCCTAGAAGCATGCTGCTGCATGTTGTCCAAAGCCTCAACTAATTTTAAATAAAGCCTTATTGACTGGGTATATACAAACCTTGTCTTCCTAATTAGGCTGCCACATTTATTCTAATCATGAGCTACCTTACTCTTTTCTCATATGAGTTAAGAGTTTTCTGCTTGGTCACTATTTTTTTTATAGCAGAGGTACTTTAGTTTCCTTACACCGCCTCAAACATTTTTCTCCATCATATTCACTTCATACATGTAACTCTTAAGACTCTCAGAAATTACCACTGAAGTTTATGGTTACCCAATCTCTATGTTTGTGATCTTAGCTTCGTGTCACTACATGCTAAGTGAAACCCATAATTCAATACCCACTATGAATTGACAATGAACAATTAAATTTGCTCTAGCTTTCACTTATGAATTAACGAATCCACCCAACTGGTTGTACCTTGAAATCTCTATTTGTGAGATTCTTATGAAATTGTTACATAACATAACATTTCTTCCCATAGAATCCAATTTTAAATTTCTTGAGATTTCAAACCAAGCATTTCCAACACGTCACTAAAATACGATCCAAACTTACTTGTTCAACAGACCACATTGGTCTATCAAGTACTTCATTCGGTTTCTATCTTATGTCAAGATCTGGAATTCTGAACTGAAGTAAAGGCCACCCCTCTAAGCCTCATTAAAAGATGCCTTTCAACACTTCTTAACAAGTGCTTGATTGTAATTCAACGGGATACCACACAAACACTTTAAAGTCTCTCTTGACTTTGAAGGAAGAGATTCGTGCTCGGGATCCACTGTTTCGTGTCTATATTGACATCATAATTTCCCACATATATGTGGCTTTATTTCTTTATCTATGACACTCTATGTACAAAAATCTTTTTGATTTTCCACAAGTCTGGTTTGGCTCACTACAAGCTATTTTTATAGCTCTGGCCTTTAATGCTATATTCTCAACGGGGTGCTATGGTTTATATATGTGTTTGCTTTTATTTAGTGGAGACAGCTCATTTTAAAGATAAGATGATGACTCAGGCGGGAGACTAAAGGTTTCAGGAATTCAAAAAGGCATTTGATGGGAAGACGTGCAAAATGGAAACATTTTTCTCTCTCATGCGTAATCATAGGAGCTGCTAACTGTCACACGTCAATCAACTCAGGAACCGATTCGTTTTTCAAAAAGATTTGGGGGCAGATTTTTCTCTCACTTCTAGAGATGGTATAAAGGGTTAAACCCTAGGTTTTTATCTCTTTACTGCACCCAAATTTCTGAGAGCTAGCAAAGACGCTTTTCTTGCACTGACCAAGGTTGAGACGGTACCTATGGAGTGTCTTTCCCAGATTTTCTCCACTGCTCATTACGATAAGTCTGTTGATCGCATCTTCTTCGACATTCTTGATACCAAAATCTCTATCTCAAAACAGCGCTTTTGCTCGCTTCTAGGGTTTGAACCTGATGAGTCGAGGGTTAACCTTGAGTCGATTTCTGTGGGACAATTGTTCTCCATGTTTTACAACATGGGTTACACTGAAATCCTTACCACTGTCACAAAGTTCAAGAAGTCGTGTCTTCCTCCTCAGTGGAATGGCTTTTTCCCGATACTGTTCAAGGGTCTATCAGAGAGGAGTGCAGGTTCCGATGGGGCTAGTCGTCAGTTCATGACGATTCTCTATGGGTTGTACAATGGTGGTGTCAACCTCGACTATGGCTCAGTTCTATGGCAGCAGTTAATCCAAAGCCTTGCCTCTACTTCTCGCCATTCCGAAATTTCCTATGCCAGGTTTTGGACGCTCGTCACCAAATGGGCAATGGACAAGTATCATGTCCCGATTGTGGCTACTTCTCCACTCTCCTCTATTGGCGTCTTCCACACTACGAAGATCATTATAACTGATCCTTCCAAGTTCCTATTTGTTGGCTCTATTCCAGAGTCAATGTATGCTTGTGTTTTAGGAGAGAGCCGCATCATCAAGACCTACAAGGATTTTCTTCCTTCGGGTCCTAGAGAACTGACCCCAGAGATGCTTCAGTCTATCAACGATGCTGACAAGCCTGCTCCCAGGGGAAAGAAACCAGAAAAAGGGAAAGAAAAGAAAGTGGTCAAAGGGGCGAAAGGCTCTTCTCCTAAAAAGAGAAAATCAACGAAGGCTGCCCAATCACCTCAACCAAAGAAGAGGAAAACCCAGCCCAGGCGGAAACTCATTCTTGCCTCTTCCTCAAGTGAATCTGAGGATGAGGATTCAGACTCAGAGGATTCGTTTCGAGGCGATTCACCTCCCCGTTCGCCTTCTCATGAGGTACCGGTTACAACCAAACTTGTCTCTCCTCCTCCAATCACTATCATTATTTCCATTCCCCCCATAACCTCCACTACTCACATTCCTTCTACTTCTATTCCTGTACCACCTCCCATTTTCTCAGAAGCTACAACAACAACAACCACTGGAGTTCGAACCAACGTATCTAATACGGGGGCTCGTACTTCAGCACCCAAACACACACTTGCAACCGAACATACTTCCACATCCGAACCTACTCCCACAACCGAACCTCCATCTTCGCCTTCATCTCCCAATCACTCAGCCGATACCGAGACTTTTCTTGGAGGGGAAGACATGACCTTTGATTCTGTCTACTACAGTCCCTACCAGGTTCAAAAAGATGATGACAATGATGCTCCTGTCACCAAAAAGCACATCAAGGAACTTCATGAGAAAATTGATAGTCTCGTCACTTCCTCCTCCTCCTCTCGGTCCAATATCTCAGAGGCTGCCATTCAGGGGCTGGTTGATACTTTCACTAAGGCACATGAAGCCTCTATCACCTCTGCCACTGCTGCTATAGATGCATCCACAAAGGCCTGTGCTACAGTGACCGAAAAAGTCGAAAAACTATTTCACGATGCTAATATTCTTTTACAGTCTTTACAGGGAGCAGCTGAATCTAGTGCAACGAAGGTTGATTCCGCTGTTGGGAAGCTGACTACTTCATTTGCATCAGAAAAGCAACTCTTTGCCGGTCTTCGTCAGACTCTTGAAGCTGACAATAAATCTTTCCAGGTGGTCGTTGAGGAGCGATTGACCAAGCTCCAAGAAGACCTTGCTTCCGAGAACTCTGTAGTGGATGCGCTTGCACACAAAACAACTGCTCTAAAGATCAAGAGTCTTCATCTTTCCCAATAAGAAAAGGAGGTTGCTTCTCTTCGATCTGAGTGTGCGGTCATTTTGAGTTGTGTTTCGGATGTCCACGGAGCCCTCTCCAACATTATTGAAGCGCACAACCCAATTCTCCACTACTCATTGCAGCGAACTCTTGCTGAGAAGCTTGCTCCTGCCCTTGCCCTGCTTAGCAAAATTGAGGGCCTTCCTAAGTTTGTGGCCCATCCAAAACAAGGGGGAGAAGGAGATTCAAAGGGCGATAATCAATCTCAACCGCCTCCTTCTTCTACATCAGCTTCAACTAAAGCAACCGAACCACCAACAACTGGTCATGCTTCAGGTTCGGGTGCTCAAGATAAAGGGAAAAAGGCTCTGGATGACAGTGATGGCGATGATGACAAAGAGACCATTGCTGATCTCTTGAAGAAACAAGCCAGGAATAAGGATCCAAACATGAGTGCTCGGATCGCTAGAGAGGCAGAAGCAAACGAAAGGAAGATGAAGGAGGCTCATGATCTCCTTGAAAATCGATAAACCCTATTTCCTCCATGGAGTCTCGAGAAGCTTATCAAAGAAGCTATCGATACCCCCAGCATCCTCTGGCTTGAACCTGTTATCTCCTTGGACAGGGTTAATTCAGTCGACTCTCAGTTTGACATGCCGTTAACCCGAAAGGTGTTCATATTTCATGCATTTTCTCACGTCGCTGAAGTCCCTCATCCTCACCCGAAGGTCGATAGGGAGCTTATTGACTTATATCTGAGGTATGCTCAGCCTCAGTATCAGACATGGAGTGCACAGAAGATCGTTAACGTTCGGGTCCTCAAACCCTTTCGGGAGGGTAACTTCACAAACGTCAGGTTCAAAATGTTGAGGGGGTCAGCAAAAGCCGAACATGCCATTTCTCTTGCTGATCTTCCTAACCTGAATCCACATGATTGGATCAGCCTGCATAACATCCTCCTCACCAATGAAGCTGAATATGGGCCGATCATAGATCACTTCAAGAGGATCTTGGTTTGCTACATCATGGAGGTTGCCAAGATGGATCAGAAGATTGCTAGTGTATTCAAGAAGAAGCCCACCATCTCTCCAGTTGGTTCTGCAAGTGATTTGAATATGATGCAGATGGGGAGGATCGATCCAAAGCGGAACTCAGTCATGTTCACCAGAAATGAAGGCCAAAAATATCTGTTCGCCTTGGCTGACAAGCATCTATATACCACTACGTGCTTGGAGCATGTTCTGGGGATCATTAATCGGTGCAAGCATAATTCTGAAGATGACAAAAAGTACTTCAATGATATGATGCAGTGGTACATTCGTTTTAGACAAACTATTCTTGCCATCATTCCTCGTCTGTTCGATACCACGAAGAAGGTTCCTGCAGCAGGATCCAGCAAGCCAAAGTAGAGTCTCGCTCCAATTGACGCAAAGGGGGAGATTGTAGGGTCCATTAAGTGTTGCGTCTTAGGCTCAGTCCTTAGTCCAATTTTGTATCTGGATTGGGCCTGTCCTTCTGTGATTTTATTATTAGGGTTTAGTATTTATAGATGCTTGCATGCATCTTTGTACGTAAGATTTTGGATTCGATCATTCATAGTGAATACCTTTTATCGATTGTAACCCTAAAAAGCCTCTACAACGGAAGTTCTTTATCGAGCTCTGCTGAGGCGTGAATCTATTTAATCATTCAACTTATTTTGATTCATTCTCGTGTTTGATATTTCTGTTTGCATTATTCTGATTAACCTGTATAAGATCTAAACGATCAAAGAGTTTTTTCAACTCATCAAAAATCATTTGAAGAAATCCGTTTGGTAAAACGGTTAACGTATAGTAAATCCATTTGCATGTTAGTTATTAATCACATGTGATTGATATAATAACTAACATGATTCAACTTGTATTCCCCCTCCATAAAGCATTTAAGAACATGTAGAAACATTTAAAAGGTTAATTCAAGGGGTATGAACTCACCTGTAGTGAACGGATCGGAAGAAAGTATCGGACAAGTGCTTGGTGTCAAGTGAAGAGTTAGACACACACAATGATCTTAATAACATATGAAGACATATTTATATAAACAATTAGTGATTTTAACACTAATTAATCATGTATAAATATCCTATTGCGAGGAAAACACTTTGGTCAAGTGCTAAGAGGCTATCGGGTTGCAACAAAGGAGGGCAAAGCCTCATATGGGAGTTTATGGTCTACTGACCATGTTTGTTGGAGTTTATGGCCCAGGGGAGTAAAATCTTGGCCGTAAACTCTCATTTGGTCACCAAAAGGGTCTTAAAACCCTAAGGGCTTAAGTGGTTAAGTGTCCCAATGCTTCAACCAAGTGTTTGGGTGGGTTTAAGGTCCTAAATTGACCTAGTATGGTATTCAAGGCCCTAGGACCACTCCCCCAGGATTTTACGGCCGTAAAATCATGGTAAGGAGTACCATTTCGTGTAATGAAGTCCTTAGCTCAATGGTGTAAGGTTCTATGCTAATAATCAAGGCTTACTAGGGTGTTAGGGTGCCATTTGCACCCTTAAAAGGGGTTTACGGCCCAAGAATATGTCTTGGCCACAAACTCCTTGATTCCTATGAATTCTTATGTTTTCTAAGTCTTAAACATGATAAACCTACTGTACAATGAGTTGGATCAAGAGTACTTACGATCTAGGAGCTTGAATGGTTGGTTTTGGCCAAGAATACGAGTGTGTGTTCTTGGTGAAACTGAAAATCTACAAAATGGAATGATTTCACGGATGAAATCATTTAAGATTACTAGTTCATACAAGATATCAACTAGTTAAGACAATAAGCTTACGAGTTTTGAAGATCGGGGATGAAGATCGGGATGATACTTGAGAGGATTTGGGCCAAATGGAAGGAAGGAATGAACAAATGGCCACCGTTTCACCATATAGACAAGAGTTCACGGCCCACATGGAGTTTACGGCCGTAAACTCCCATGTGTTGGCCGTGAACTCTTTGCAAGGGTGTTTAAGGTCATTTCCTTGAGCTATAACTTCAGCGGATAAACCCCGACACTTATTCCTTAAGTGTACAAGGCTCAGAACGCTCAAATAAACTCCTAATTGTGCTAAAAGATAACAACAATGAGTTTGACTTTCAAAGAAGTGTTAGGCTGAACTGGATGGAAAATTTCGGGTTGGTGATAGATACTGATGCTGAAATCTATGTTGAGGATAATTGAATTCCTGAAGCATCGAAACATTCTGAAGTTCCGATAGTAACCGAACAAATTGCTGATAACCACGCGACAACTAATTCTACGGTTTATGACGAAAGTCTGCCAGTTTTGCAAGCTGATCAAGTGGAGGGGGAGCACTTGACATCGACTACTCATGTTGAGGGGGTACATACTTTCGAGGGGGAGAATGGGTGAATGAATGATGGTGTTGAGGGGGAGGATCAAGGAGATAATTTTCTCGAGGGGGAGAAAAATGATAATCAAACGAATATTTCAAATAATCAACACAAAATTTTTCATGATTCGACTGATAATGTGTCAATTGCAAGATCAGAGAATGATGAAGCATTCGAAGATGCACCTTTGGACTTTGATCCAACATATCCACCAATGGACAAGTGGACACAAAATCATCCACATGAACAAATTCTTGGTGATCCACAAGCTGGAGTATTAACGAGAGCTCAAATTCATGAATAGAATGAGGTACTCAATGCTCATCAGGAATTTTGCATGTTCAATGTTTTTATTTCGAAAATTGAACCAAAAATAGTCAAGATTGCAATGGAAGATCCTGATTAGATTGTTTCTATGCAATCTGAATTGGCTGAATTTGAAAGAAATAAAGTTTGGCGTCTAGCTCCTAAACCCAAAGACATGTCATTGATAGGATTAAAATGGATTTTTAAAAATAAAACTGATAAAGAAGGTAACGTTGTTCGAAACAAAGCTAGGATTGAATTTAAAGGTTATTTGCAACAAGAAGGTATAGACTATGAAGAAACCTTCGCCCCTGTCGCAAGACTCGAGGCAGTTTGAATATTTCTGGCCTATACAGCACACAAGGATTTTTGATGTCTACCATATGGATGTTAAGTGTGCATTTCTCAATGGTGAACTCAAATAGACAGTGTATGTTGAACAACCTCCAGGTTTTGTTAACGAAAAAGATACTGATCATTGTTATATCTTACACAAAGCTGTTTATGGGTTAAAACAAGCACCAAGAGGCTAGTATGCAACTCTTACCAACTTTTTAAAGCAATTGAAATTTAAACAAGGATCAACTAATCCCACTCTCTTTCGAAAGAAAGTTGGGGATCATCTTATGCTTGTTTAAATTTATGTCGATGATATTATTTTTGGCTCAACTGACCTTACTTTGTCAAGAGAATTCAAAAAATTGATGAAAAGTCAATTTGAGATGAGTATGATGGGAAGATAAACAATTTTCTGGGATTAAATATTCATCAGAGCAGAGAAGGAATATTTATCAATCAAGAGAAGTTCACAATAAATTTTTTGGAAATGTTTGGAATGACGAATAGCACAAAGCTGAGAGTATCAATGGAAGTTGGAACAAGACTTAATCCTTCGTTGGATAGACCAGCTGTTGATAACACAATATATCGAAGCATGATAGGTTCGTTACTTTACTTCACGACAAGTCGACCTGATATTATGTTTTCTGTGTGTAACTATGCAAGGTACCAATCGAATCTTAGGGAACCTTATGTAAGTACAGTAAAGAATATATTTTGTTGTCTCAAAGGAACAACTTCTTTAGGATTGTGGTATCCTTTGAAGTTAGGATTTTTCATACATGCTTCTCAGATGCTAATTTAGGAGGATGTAATCTTGATCGAAAAAGCACAAGTGGTGGGTAACAACTATTGGATAGGAAGTTAGTACATTGGGAATCGAAAAAGCAAACATGTGTGTTGATTTCTACAGCAGAAGCAAAATATGTTGCTGCTGAAGCTTGCACTTCACAGATCATATGGATACAAATTCAACTGCGTTATTTGTTGGATTAGTGTCTAAGTCCATAACTATTTTGGTATGTACTTGACCCGATTATGAGCATGGTCCTTTTGGGTTGCCTTCACCATAGCAATATGTAGGATGATTTAAGGAGAGAAAGGTTTAAATATGATTTATTAATATATTATGAGAATAATATATTAAAGGAGAAATCATATTGTTTAATTAATATTGGTCAAGAATTAATTAAGAATTAATTTTCTGGCTAAAAGAGATTAATTAAACTTAGGGGACTGAAGTTTTAATTATAAGATAATTATAATTGGGCTATGGATCACCTAATAATATATAGGTTGGACGAATTATATGGGAAGCCCATTAGAAATCGTCCAAGGGATATGTTTAAGGAGTCCATGGGCTGCTTAGGGCCTAAGCAGTCAAATTAGGGTTTCCTAGTTGTAAACCCTAATAGCCTACAAGTATATAAAGGACCCCTTAGGCCCCAAAAACGTGGACAACTAATTCTCTAGGGTTTCCAGCCGTTTTTGGTGCCTCCCCTCTCTTCTCCTCTTCATCCAAGTTGCATAAGGTGTTTGTGACTCCATTAGAGGTGCAGCACTTGAGGCACTAAGCTTTTGAAGCCAATTCAAGCAAGGAATTGATTGTTATTGCTATATATCAATCAAAGGTAATTCTATAAACCCTAATTCAGTTTATAATATGTTAGATCTAAGTTTATTAGTCTTGGATTCAAAGCATGTACAATTGAGAAACATAGATCCAAGCATTAGGGTTTGTATGAGCACATAGGATTGTTCTTATGCCTAAAACCCATCATTATTATGAAATCAACAAGAAGAAAATTCCGTTATATTGTGACTCACAAAGTGCCATTCGCATCTACCATAACCCTGTGCAACACTCGAAACCAAACACATTGCTCTTCGTTACCATTTTTATAAAAGATCATGTTGAAGATGGAAACATAGAAGTTCATTTTGTAAAGACCAGTGATTAGCTTGCTGATATCTTTACAAAACCTTTGGTTGAAAAATCTTTTTTAAGAATTCAAAATGGCTTAGGAATGATGAATACGGTTACTATTCATGATTCAGCGGTTACTGTTCATAGTCAGCGCTTCAACATGCTTCTCTTTCGACATCATGCTCCATGGTTTGACAAAAATCCTCGTTACTTTTACTATGTTTCAAATTTTCGTTAGTCAGGTAAAATTTTTCCCGTTTTCAAAAATCAAAAACAACAAAAAGATTTTCATTCTTGTCATTATTTTTCAAATATCAAAAATACCAATAAGACTTTTCGTTATTTTTGTTGTTTTCATTCAAAAACTCAAAAATCCAGAAATATTTTTTGTTTTTTTTTGTTAATCTTTTTGTGTGTAGCTATTAATGAAGATTTTTGGTGGTTCATGCTTGTTGCTCAAGGGAAAGGTATATTTTCGAAACTATGTCCTAGTTAGGATGTCCTTAGAAGCATGCTGTAGCATGTCGACCCAAGCCTCCACGACTCAATGGGTTTGGAAGCCTTAATGAATCTCTCATTCTGAGGATTCTTCCCAACTAGGCTTTATTCCCATTAGTCATTGACCTACCATACTCTACTCAATAGAGTTTATAGTTTTCTGCTTGGTCAATGAATAGCAATGGTACTTTCGAATCTTTAAACCAATCTTTTTCATCCTAAAGCTCTTTCACGGTCACACATAATGACATATGTCCAAGAGATTTCTGGTATAAACAAATCAAGAATTAGACATATCGAAACTTTGTGTTTATGATCTAACATCATCAGACCGTGATGAAACTGAAACCCAAACTTTCGAAACATAAAGAATGAACGGGGAACTCTATTCCAGATATCAACGAAACTTTTGTTTCAGTACCCATTTTCGATACTCAAAATCATATTCTTTCTTTTGTAGCGATCTTGATCAAATGTTCGAAATCCATGACATTTGTTACCCAACAAGATTCAGGAATAATTTTAGTTTGAAGAATATGGTTTCTGTATGAGTGTCATTCTTAGCCTTCGTTACTTAATTTTCCAAAAGCTTACTTGTCACTAACTACACTGGTCAAACAGGAATAATTTTAGATGTGCTTTGTAACAAAATTTTAAACCACCTTCACACGACTTGAATTTTTTTAATTTGTTTCTCATCATTTTCATTGGCACACGTTGTACTCATGAAATCCTTGAGGTTCTAAGTAATACCAACTCAGCCTAATGATTTTGCAAGTTTAGCATATGACTTCGCTTATAAACCGAAAAGTGAAAGAGACCAACCTCTATGCCGAAGGTTTTTGATACTTATCCACCGGGTACTTTCGAAATGACGTTAGATGTGACGGTTTGATTATTGTGCGCATTTCTAGGGTACAATGCTCATCAATTTTTCCTAACATGGCATGCGTTATGGCTACGGGTACAACTTTCAAGGAACACGTGGCAAGTCTATTACTGCTAACCGTTTGGGTTTCAAATTGTGGTTACATATAAAAAGAGAATTGAGGAATCATTCCAATTTTACGCTCATAATTTATTCTTAAAATATTTGTGCTATCATATTCTCTATTTCTTCAAGTTCTTTTCCAAACCCTTATCATGGTTGCTCATCATTGGCAAACCACAGACGATGTCTCATCTCAACCACTGATGAAGATTCAAAGCACAAATTACCAAGTTTAGGGCGATGAAACTTTTTATCCAGAGGAATTACAGATGCTTGTTATGGCCCTCAACAGTTGGGTGTTGTCTACTGCCATGTTGAACTCTTTTGTTGTTCCAATGTCTTGGCTATCTTTGGCTGGTTCTACCGCAACCTACAGTAAAATCATGATGATTGTTACCTTTTAATTGACGAATGACAAGAAGTTAAATTGTCAAAGAAGTTATTCGCTCAAATCTTGAACATCCCTAATTGTGAACCGTTTTACAAAGTGTCGAATGAACAAGTAATGCACATGTTCAATGAGATGGGTTATCAACCTACTCTCACCAAGATCAGGGTTGCGGTGTATTTGATTTTCTTTGACAGGTCGAACGGGGGGGGGGGGGGTTAGATAAAGAAAAGTTGGAAGTCTACCCAATGGTGGCTAGCATATACTATGACTTACAAGTTGATTATGATACTTAATTGCCACACCCCGAAATCGTGATGGCGGAATCGTTCTGGGGTGAAGGACGTCATGCGTAGTATCCCAACAATTATATCATAGCAAGTATAGTAAACACAACTAGACATTGAATACATATGTGAAAAATATTTACATTGTTTAATACATAGTTTTGTTTTTATCAAAAGTAAAATAGAAAGGTGCAACTCTAACGCTTCGACTTCTCTGAACTCCTGGAAATACCTGCCTACTAATTCCCTAAGAATAAAAGCAGTTTTGAAAATATATCAACATAAAGCTGGTGAGTTCATAAGCATTTAGTTTTGGAGGAAAAATATTCCTTGAATCCTTTTGAAAAGTGTTCCTCAAGAAAATCCTATATTTTTTTTATGACAAGCGTATTTGAAAACCCATTCATTCCATGACTTCCAGGTTCATATAGAACATGTACAATCCAATGTGTCATGGAATGAATATCAATATCCGTTGGTTGTAAAACAACCCGTTTTGAGTAGCCGGTTTATCCTGGGAAGATCCTATATTTTCCCTGAAGGTTAAAGGTTGATTATCCATTTTAAACTGAGGTTTGCAAGTATCTACCATACTCGTGTATATAAAAGCAGTTTTCTTTTAAAAACCCTGGTTACACCCAGAGAAGTATAAAAGAAAACTATGATGAACTAAGTCCTGAAGATATTATTATTAACACCCTCCACTAATTAAATCGGTTATTACTTTGAGGTTAGTTCACTTGATTCATTATTACAAAAGTAAGTATCTGTTATCTAGGTTTTGAGTTTTATAAGCATAACTAACTGGATATAGTCCACAACGACCTGTATCCTTAATGACTTTGTCACCCGTAGACCTGCCGGTCCGACTGTATCTAGCAGTGAGGTGCGGGATTGTCAGTCCCGTATAGATCTATACACAACACTCACGCTTTCCCTACAAGAGATTCTGGTTACAAGTGCTAGTCGTACACTCTGATTCTGTGGGAGTGTTACCAACAACGTGTCTCAAACTTAGCCTAACAAATTTACAAGTAATAATACAGAAAATCCTGTTTATAATATGCATGAATCCTTTATAAAATAATGCATTTTACTACATGATTCACAAGTTCATTGTTCTAGTTTTGAAAACTGTTTCTACATGTTGATTTCTTAATCGATTGGTAAAACTATTTTCCATGTTAAAAGCATACTGAAAATATAATTATCTTAAAAAAATAATATATTTTGAGCACAAGTTTCCTTGTACTTTTGCTTGTATTCCCCCTAAAAACATGAAAACTCGAAAAAAGCGTAGGGGTATGAACTCACCTCGGGTGATTTGAATGAAGGATCGACACGAAATGTTGGATGTTCAAGTGAAGCCCTAAACACGATTTGATCCTAAATTACATGCAATGACACATAAAGGAGTCAAATGGAGGTATTTCACCACTAAATGTGATGGAGAACCACACTAGGAAATTGGGACTACTTGTACTAAGTGTTAGAGCCCTAAAGGATTGCATGAGGTAGGTGTATGGCCATCTTTAAGGTGTGTGCGGTCATGGGTGTGCGGCCAGGCTATGTGTGCAGCCGTACACAAGAGTGTGCGGTCGTACACTCCTCATTTGTGCCCGAAATGTTGATTTTTAGATGTTCTAGTGCTAATACCAGGTCCTACTAGTGAATGAAGGCCAAACTCTTCACTTTGGAGAGCTTTTAAGGTGTGTACGGCCACCTTATAACGTGTGTGGCCGTACACCTTCATGTGTTGAAGAACATTATCAACTTTGATGGTTAAAGGCTTAGATCAATGGGTCCTTCATGTATGATGAGCTAGGTAATGGAAAACTCACATTTTTGAGGCCTTGAGAGCGTTCTTGGATGAAGTTTTTAGAGAAAGAAAGTAGAGTGCAGCCAAATGAAAGGAATGAGTGAAGGGGTCACCTTTTATAAATATGGATGAGTGTGCGGCTGGAGGATGGGTGTGCGGGCACATACTCGTGTGTGTGCAGCCATACACTCAGGTGTGCGGCCACACACCAATGTGTTCGGCCATACACTCGGTTGTGCGGCCATACACTCGGGTGTGCGGCCCCACAGTCATGTGTGTGGCCACACACTCCTTTTGATGGAGTGTTTGGCCTATTTGCAACCCTAAATCCTAAACAACCCATCCCTAATTCATACTTTGGTTATACAAGGCGTTAGATCATCCAAACAGGCTCACAACAATGCTAAAGGGCAACTGAAACGAGTTTAGCATTGATAGAATTGGCTAAGTGTACAAGATAAAAGCTTTGGGTTTTCACATCATCCCCTCGTTAGAGGGAATTTCGTCCCGAAATTCAAGAATAAAGTTGTAACTCGTGGGCTTGAAAAAGATGGGGTACTTTTGTTTCCTTGGATTCTCGTGTATCCAAGTGAATTCAAGTTCTTGTTTGGTATCCCAGTGAATCTTCACCATCTGGATACGATGTTCATCTCGTACGATGGACTTCCTGGTCCATGCGTTCAAATGATTCCTATATGAAGTGTAGAATCTCGTTTAACTCGATATTGTCAAGGGGAATTGCAAGTGTCTCATCGGACAGACACTTATTTAGGTTTGACACGTGAAAGACAGGATGTATGTTGCTAAGTTCTCGAGGTAACCTTGCTAACCCAGTCGGAGGCAATGATTATAGGTATCCCACGAAAACAGATTACTTCTCAAAGGTATACATAGGTGAGTTTCTCCTTTTTGTACTTTGGCTCTCGCTGGATGTTTCAGCGGATCTTCACTGTCGTATCCGCTGGTTCTGATTCATACTCTTCGTATGAATACCTTCGGCTTTCGAAAAGAGATGAACTTTTCAAAGTTCGCATCTAATTGTTGTTACGAGTGACGGGAGTTTTGCAATCGAACGATTTAAGACAAAAGGGTTTGGTATAACATAGACTCAGTCGAACAAAACAGGATGACATCGTAGAATCACGCGTTAAGTTTGTCTAGAAAGTTCGTTTCGTTAGCACATTGGTGCTTCTGGGTGAACAGCTCTGGTGTTTGTTGTGTTTGAGTTGAAGTTAATAGGTACTACTAACACGAGGGTTCTGATGTCTTGAAACTATGACTTTCATGAAATGGTTCTTACTAGATCTCTCTATGACCGTTTAGTGTACGCAAGCTGTGTATAATTACAACTGAACTTAACGTATTCACTAAATTGTCATAACTTACTCATTGGGGCTTTAAATCTTATAAGAATGTCGTGAGTTATTCTAGACGAGGAAATAATCATGATTATGAGCAATTATAGGGGTTCTTGAAAACATACCAAAACATAGCAGAGTTCTTTGATGCTTCCTCATTCTCTGAGGTCAGACTCCTCCTGTTTCCCCATTGTTCTTCTCTATTGGGCAATCTCTTTTGAAATGTCCTAAACTTTCACAGAGGTAACAGGTTGGACTTGTATTAACAATTGGTAGTCGAAGTGATGAACTTGACTAGGGTTCTACAACCGCGGGAGGTGTGTCCCTTCCTGTTGCATCTGGTGCAATGCAGAACTCGGCAGACTCCATGATGATGGTATTTGCATTTGCTGCAGTACGGGAGATTTCCACATTAGGGTATGGTTGGTGTGGGAACAACAGGGATGACTGGGGTACTAACTATGCCAAATCATTGCCTCTCAGTAGGTCTTTGGGTTGAACAACTTCCTTTGAACTTTCGTTTTAGAAGGTTAGGTGTGTCCTTTTGTAGTAGACACTTGTTGTTGAGATTGGTTAACACCAAGATAAGGATTACCGTTAACACTTCCACCCACATTCGTGTTGTTAGAGTTAAGAACAGTTAGAGCGGCTGTCACAGTTGCTGTGACAGTAGCTTGGAATGTAGTTGAATCCATCTTAAGGATTGGGGTCTTACCGGTGGGTTGGTTACGTTTCTTTGGAGGCATGATTTGCTACTTGTCAAGAAAAGAAGCTTGTGAGCAATAATAGTTGCCTCTGGATGTATCCTAAATGTTTATCTTTGCTTGAGATTTCCCGTTTTGCTTATTTGACTCTCATTGATTTGACCCACATCCCTATGATATGGTCTTAGCAAGGATAAAAAAGATTTGAGCACACAAAGTTCACATACAATAAGTTTACGAACTCCACGTTGCTCTGCTCATAGGGCGGCTGAGTAATTCTCATATTTTTGTCGGCTCTTGACGATATGGAGATTTGGATATAAGGGTAGTTCCGAGGATCAAGTCGATATGGGATTCAACTTGGCACTCGGAAGAAATCCCTAGAATGTCTTTGGGAAAGACATTAGGAAAGTTGTAGACTTTGAAGATGCTCCCGAGGTCCTTAACTTCTTGCGTCTCATTGTCAACATGAGCCAAGAATGCATAGCATTCCTTCCATAGATGCTCCTAGGCTAATGGGTTTTGAGCATTCTAACACTCCTATGGTGTACATGCAACCCTATAAACCTTGAATCTATGTTTTCTCTAATATACATGCAAATTTGATTTTTTAAGGTTTACTTCCTAACTAGCATGGAATGGGGAATATGTAATATAAAAAACTAGTAGAAGTATATACCTTTCTTGTTGGTTGGATTCCTTGAAGACTTTGAGAGCCTAGCACCCCAAATGTTGTGCCTCAAATGCTTCACACAGCACTACAAGACTTGGAATAACTTGAGAGATTACAATTGCACTCAAAATCGGTTATGCCCTCTTAGAACTCACTAGTAATCCGATTTTGTTAGCTATAGTGCTCCTTTTATAGTGTTGTCACAATTAGGGTTTACACATGAATGCCCTTAATTGTCATGACTCTTCATTTCTAATGACCCATGGGTTTGTAACTCCCATGAACTATCCATGGAGCTCCAAATGGTTATAACCCAACTCCATAAACCATGGATCATAAATCCACCATAAAAGATTAGATGATTGTCATAATCAACCCTATATATTTAATTAGTCTCATTTTGATCACCTAATTAATTCTAAATTAATACTTAATCAAAACTAATTAAATAATACTATTATTAATATATTAGAACTTATAATATATTAATAATCACTAGTGCCCTTTCTCTCATTTAGTCTATCCAAGTATTGCAATGCCATGCAACCCAAATGGACCATGCCAGGTCGGGTCAAGTACATACCAAATAAAGTTATGGACTTAGACACCTTTTCCAACACTCTCCCACTTGGATAAGTCTAATAACTATATTTGCATATATGACTTCAGGATCCTACTAGCAATCGTAGCTCTTTCATGGTCTCTCGGAAGTGAGATGATAATGATACGCCAGTTAAGATAAGTGATCATATAATCCTCTTCTCTCAAGATATCAGCCGGACAAACACATGGAACATGTTCTTACGTATTGTCCAACATTTGTTTCTCAATCTCTGATTTGTTTCGACATAGAACTAAATTGAACACACCAATTAGGTTCTAACCGGGCCCGATACATAAGTCAAAACCAAATCATCTAGGGGCCCAGATATCGCTTCTATTTCTAGAAGGAACAGATAAACTTCGACTCATATGCTTGTGCTGACTACTTGTTGAATTATGCACAAAAGCACATTTTATAACATCGAGTTACCAATGCGTTTTTGTACAATCAATGGATAACCAACTCATAGTCAACAACTCATATCTCTAGGTTTAAAGATTTATATGATATTACCGTCTCACGATCACTCGAGATAAATTCCATGAAGTGATGCAAGTGAGCGTGGGTTGAATCCAATACTAAGGACGTATGAGCACTCATGAATGTTGCAGCAACTATTGCTATGTCTAATACTCTTTAGACATATCATACAAACCAAATTCATGACAGTCTTGATTCATATCTACTTCCGACATATGACCGACTATGGAGAGTTTGAATAAAATAATTATTCTGGAAGTCAAAACATGCAAAATTGAAACCATAGTAAACGATTAACATAAGATAGTAACACTTTACTCATAAATAAAGAAAAACTTTCATTTAATCATCAAAATGTCAATTACATTTTACAAGTTTCAGAAATCTAATCATTGAAACTAACATCATCCTTCAGCCCGATGCGCCTCGCATGGTGTAAATGCTTAACCCTACTCAGTCCCTTCGTGAAGGGATCTACTGGGTTCTCATCTGATGATACCCTCTTTGCCACGAGGAGTCCTTCTTCTATTCGATATCTGATGAAATGGTATTTTCTGTCAATGTGCCTAGATCTCCCATGATCTCCTAGTTCCATAGCCAATGGAACCGCACTTTCGCTATCACAGAAAATTTCCACTGTCTCCTTTATAGCTGGTACAACTCCAATGCCTCCGATGAAGTTCTTTACCCATATTGCCTACTGTTCCGCTTCACTCGCTGCTATGTACTCTGATTCACAAGTAGAATCAGCTACTGTCTCTTGCTTGAAACTTTTCAATGTAATTGCCCCTCCATTAGGATAAAGACCCAGCATGATTGAGAACGGAAATTATCCCTATCATCTTGAAAGCTAGCATCACTATATCCTTCCACTCTCAAGTCATCACTGCCACCGAGGGTAAGGACCCAGTCCTTAGTCCTCCGCAGATACTGGAGAATGTTCTTTACCGCAATCCAGTGAGCCTTTCCAAGGTTCCCTTGATATCTACTGACCATTCGCAAGGAAAAGGCCACATCAGGGTGAGTACAAGTCATAGCGTACATGATAGAGCCCACAGCAGAAGCATATGGTATATGACTCATCTCAGCTCTCTCAGCCTATGTACTCGGACTCTGAGTCTTACTCAGATTGGCATTACTCTGGATAGGTAATTCCCCTTTCTTGGATTCTTGCGTGCAGAACCTCTTCAGCACCTTATCAAAGTAGGTACTTTGACTAAGTCCAATTAGTCTCTTACTCCTGTCTCTCATTATCCTTATCTCTAATATATAGGCAGCTTCTCCAAGATCCTTCATAGCGAAACACTTCCCAAGCCAGCACTTAACCTCCTACAAAGTTGGAATGTCATTTCATATGAGTAGTATGTCATCCACATACAACACCAGAAAGCTGACTATACTCCCACTAGCCCTAACATACACACAGGACTCATCTTCGCTCCTCGAAAATCCAAACTCTTTGACTTTCTCATCGAAACAAAAATTCCATCTACAAGATGCTTGTTTCAATCCATAAATGGATTTCTCAAGCTTAGACACCCTATTAGGGTACTTTGCATCAACAAAACCCTCTGGATGAGCCATGTAAACATCTTCAGCCAACTTTCCATTAAGGAAAGCAGTTTTGACATCCATTTGCCATATTTCATACTCATGAAATGCAGCTATGGCCAGCAAAACTCTAATCGACTTAATCTTTGCTACTGGTGAAAAGGTCTCATAATAGTGAACTCCTGGAGTTTGAGTAAAGCCCTTTGCCACCAGTCTTGCTTTATAGGTGTGTACCTTCCCATCCATGTCGGTCTTCTTTTTGAAGATTCATTTGCACCCAACTGTCTTACGACTTGGTACATTGTGAACCAAGTCCCACACTTGATTGTCATACATGGACTGAATCTCGCTGTCCATAGCCTCCTTCCGTTTAGCAAACTCAGCGCCTGCCATGGCTTCCCTGTAATTATTAGGTTCATCCAAATCTATTAGTGTACTTCCATGGAACGCCTCGGAGGTATGGACTCAACTATCGGCTCAACATGAGTTTCCTCCTCAAGTTGGTCGGTAGTATTTGAGGTTCCTTCATCACTTGACTCTCGAAGCTCTTCAAGGTCAATTTTCCTCCCACTGTCCCCTTGGCTTATAAATTCTCTCTCACGAAAGACTCCTCTTCTTGCTATAAAGACCACATTATCACTGGGTATGTAGAAGAGGTTACCAAAGGATCTTTGTGGATAGCCGATGAAAATACACCTCTCACTTCGAGGTTCAAGCTTGTCATGAGACTCACCCCAAATCTTGATATGGTCTAGATTGGGAACTTTCCCAGTCCACATCTCGTGAGCTGTTTTGGCAACCTTTTTAGTAGGGACTAGATTGAGGATATGGGCAGCAATCTCTAAGCCATACCCCCAGAATGAGATTAGTAACGAAGCTTGACTCATGATTGAACGAACCATATCCAACAAGGTCCGATTATGCCTCTCAGCCACACCATTCAACTGTGGTGTCCTGGGAGGTGTCAATTGTGAGATGATCCCACATTCCTTGAGATAGTCGAGGAACTCTATACTAAGATACTCACCACCACGATCGGATCGAAGCATCTTAATGTTCCTGCCCAATTGATTCTCGACTTCCTGTTTAAACTCTTTTAAACCTCGCGAAAGTCTCTAACTTATGCTTGATTAAATAGACATATGTATATCTACTATAATCATCAGTAAAAGTCAAATAATAACGATTAGCATCCCTTGTGGCTGATTTGAAGGGGACACAAACATCTGTGTGTATGAGGTCCAACAAACCCTCACCCCTCTCACAAGTACCAGTGAAGGGTGACTTTGTCATTTTTCCAAGTAAATAAGACTCGCAACTATCATCCGACTTTAGGTCAAATGATTCGAAAACTCCAGCCTTTTGGAGTTGGACTATGCGCTTCTTGTTGACATGTCCAAGACGACAACGCCACAAGGATGCTTTGTCCAAGCTATTTGAAGAATCAATATACAACACATTATTTCCTAGACTGTCTACAACTTCCTCCTTGTTCATATGATAAGTCATACGAAAATGATCATAACTAGGAGGTAAGGAATGGAGAATGATATCAATCGCCAAGTCCTCAGGGAAGTCTACGTTCAGCTTCAATAACTGGTCCACGAAACTTTGCATTTTCTGCAAGTGACCGGTGATGGGTTCGCCATCGTTCATCCTGGCCGTTATCATGGAGGAGATGATTTCATACCTCTCTTGACGCGCGCTTTGATGGTACCTATCCATCAGATCCAGGTGCATCTCATAGGGGTAGAAATCTTCATAGGATTTCTGGAGTTCGGGAGTCATGGTAGCGAAAATGATGCAGGACACTTTGGTAGCATCCCTCTCATGTGCAGTGTACTCCGCAAGCTCCTCATGAGTAGCAGTGGACTCATTGATAACCCTAAGCTCCTTATCAAGGACATATTCCTTGTTCTCATAGCGGGTAATCATCTTGACGTTTTCTAATCCATTCATTGAATTTAGACCCATCAAAAGTGACTTTCCCACACAAGTTCATGAGGGAAATAGAGCCTGTAGGGTTTGAGCCAGTAGTAGTGTTGGAAGACATCTGAAATGAAGAAGGAAAAGTTTAATTAGATGAAGAATCCTTAATAATTCACCCAAATGAAATATTAAGGCTAGGATCCAACAAACTATTTATAATTGGAAGAGGGATGTCGTAATCCACACTATAAAATATTTGAAGGTAGGTAAATGACGATTTACCAATTTCCACCATAAGAACGAAATATTTTATTATTAGGTTTTATTGTATTTGAAACTCCTAGATCCTTTTGAGATACATTGAACTTTTAAATGGCATGTTTGAATCTCGATTGTGCCCTCTCAAGTTTGTGACTGGGATGCCGACGATCACAAACAAGGTGTGAATAACCATACAAATTGACTTGGTACCCTCAACTATATTACCTAATCGATGTGCCGGTTAACCACATACGCTCCACCGATCTATAATAAAGTCAAATTACCCTTTTCCACACTTACTAGTCCTTCTTAGTGTGCCAGTTAACCACACACACTCCACTAATGACTTGGTAAGGTACAAAGTGTAATTTTATGGGCTAGCACCTATTTCACATTTTCCTAAAGTAACTAAGATTTGGTATTAATAATGTATAGTTACCTTATAATTCATTATACTTTTAATGAGAGTTAAAGTCTTATCCTACCCGTTCGGCTAACGACCCTCCACCGGTCAAGGAAGCGGTTGGTGAGAGTGGACACCCATTAAGTTGCCATTTTATAGGCATCAACCTTATACCCCCCTTATAGACCGGCTTCGTGAATGAGGCCTTCTTGCGGTAATATTGACTTATTCTTATACATATCTATATAAATAAGATCATAATAATAGTATAAGTGTTGTTTTTTAAACCCTTTTAAAAAACTAAGGTTTAAATTGGAATTAAAGTATTAAAGTGTAAGACTTTACAAATTCCAAAACTTGAGGGAAAGTTTTGAAACTATTTCAAGACTCTTCAATTTGTAACTTATGTGTTTTAATGGTTCATAAAGTTGAAGCCTCTTCATTTTATGAAACCTCCTATTCTTTAATGACAACTTTTAAAGAAGTGACTTTTGGTTATTCATAACTTGAGGACAAGTTATGGACACCATCATGAGCATTAAGATCAGAATTAAACAATCATGTAGGTCACACACAATTCCTATGATCTTTCAAAACTCATAAGAACAAATATTCATATCAAACAATTTCAAGAAATCATATTAACACATATAAAACTTGTAAATTGATAATAGTCATTTGAAATGGGTCAACATAATCATTACCACTTTCAAAAACAGATTTTACAAGTCCAAAACATTTTGGGATAATGATTCTAGACCATTTCCAGCAACAAAACTCGGAAAACTACCCGACACGCACCTACTCGTCAAGTGCATTATCCTACTCGACGAGTAGGATGAATTTTGTCTTGGACTCGTCGAGTTCTCCCCTTGCACTCGGCGAGTCCAATTGAATAGTGAACAATTTTTCAAGCTGTTTGCATCAAATATACAGAAAACAATCCTAGGCTCTGATACCACTGATGGGTTTTGAGCATTCTAACACTCCTATGGTGTACATGTAACCTTATAAACCTTGAATCTATGTTTTCTCTAATATACATGAAAATTTGTTTTTTCAAAGTTTACTTCCTAACTTGCATGGAATTTGGAATATGTAATATAATGTAAGTCCCAAAATACGGATCCAAATCTGTAATTAATAAGATAACAGCAATCAAATGGAGTGTTAGAAGGAGTAGAAGAAGAATCAAAACAAGCATGCACAGACTTATGTCATATAAATGTCAAGTACACCTTGTCGAACATACATTATTTATTCGTTTCTGACTAACAGACACTGACTAAGACTATTTATACCACCTGAAGCAGCATACAAGTGTGCAGCCGCACACACGTGTACGGCCGCACACACAGTGTGCGGCCACACACATATGAACAACAACACACACCCACAACAAAAATCACAATCACTACAACACTTCCAATTATCCTACCAAGACCTATACAAAAGAATGCCTAGCCCAAATCAAAAAATCATAGACTATCAATCTCCCCCTTGGTTTGGGGCTAGCATAGACTTGGTTTTCATTCTTCAGGAACTTTGGACAGCTTCAGGTCAACTTTTCCCATGGATCCCATCCATAGCATTCCATTTATGATTGAGGCGACCATTCTAGTAAATTCCTTAGCAGCAACCTCCATGGCATCTTTTTTGCAAATAATTTGGTGATGAGCTAGGGTACAAATGTCTCTCTCCCTGAATCTCAGAAGATCCATTGTGCAGACGAGTCTCAGATCAGTGTCCCTGTTTTTGAACTTGATTGTTGCAGTTGTCGTTTCATCATCAAAGGCCCAAAACACCATATCATCAAGATATCCCTCCTGAAAATGTTGTGGAATGGGAATCTCTTTGACTTGCTTAGTAGCAGGCCACAACATGATCTTCATTGGTCGGTTAGTCTCAGGATCAATAATATCCTTATCCTTTACAACCATTGCTTTTTCCATCTTTACTAATGGGAAGTTATTCCTAACCTCTCTGTCCAGGAACTACTTGAAAGTTGTAGCGCTATTATTATTAGAGGGATTGTGGAATGGGGCTCTTGAGAGTTCAGAGAGATTGACCTTCGTCTATGAGTGGAAATCATGGATGTTTCTGTAGTATTCTGATTGACCAGAATTCCTCTTACCACCTATAGCTTAGACTCAGGATCATAACCCCACATTCTAATCCTAGAGCGATCTCCATACTCATCACCAAATTTTTGCTTTTTAAGATCTGTCACTGTCAATTCAGGATCCTTTGACTTGCAATTATTGTTTTAATTCTTCATAAAGAGCAATCCTTCATTTTTTTCTGCAGTGATGGTCTTCTTTCCATCCCTGATCGTGATTCGAGGTCTGGCATTGTCCGGTTCCTCTTCAAATCGATTAACGATGGTGGTTGTTCTTTGAGGAGGAGGATCAACAGGAAAATCACTTTCTGAAGGTTGTGAGGAAGCATTGGGAGGATCTTCAACACCATGAGGTTGTTGAAATAGAGATTTAAGCTTATCGCCAAAAGCATTAAAAGCTTGTTCTTTAAGTCAAAGTAAAAGGCAGTTACTAATCAAAGATTAGTTTGCAGGTCAGTAATCTGTTTTGACTTTGAGGCATTCTCTGCCCGAAGCTCGGCGATAAGGTTGTCATGTTGTTCCAGCAAGATGTCCTTTTCAATGATTTGTTGCTTCAGAATGCTAATTTCTTCTTGATGTTTGGACACAACAGTATTTCCATCCCCTGAGCGACCTTCCTCGAAAGATATTCCCTTTCCACGGGAGGAAGATTATGGGCTATGTTTAGACAAGTGCTTAGCAAGTCTGATAGAGGCGTCATCAAGTGACGGTCTTGTTGGGGAATATGCCGGAACATTAGATGGTCCTCCTGTCTCATGCATGGTACTTGGACCTTCATGGGATTGGAGGGGTGGTGTAGCAACAGTTGTGGTGACTGGCTTTGAGGGAACACTCCCTACCTCAAATTCTGATGCCTTCCTTGTACGGGAGGCAGAGAGGTCTGTGTCTGTGTCGAGATAGATTTAGGAGTAGCAGAATCTAGGGGAGGAATCCTTGAATCTGTACCCTGTTGACTTAAATTTTATTCCATTTGGGTAGACGAAGGAGGCATAGATTTAAGAGTCTTCTTTGCAGCCCTAGTCTTGGTTGCAATTTGAGCAACTTCATCAACCTTTTCGAAGAACCTGCCAGAGAGATCCAGATCTATGTCAAGTTCATTTTCATGTTCAAAATCGAATTTGAGGGGAATGGCAACATTGTCAAGGCCTGAGAAGTCCATTTCATGCAGAAATTCGTTATTTCCTTCATGTTCTCCTCTATCTCCATCCACATCAGAATCACTCTCATCTTCAACAATCTATATCATATCATGTTCTGATGCGACTCTGGCCACATGATAGTTTAAACCTTATTCAATTCCAGGCTCATAACTAGAGATGACTACATCGTCAGTTTCCGTAGGACAAGAAAATTTGTTAGGTTCTGACTGATCATTCTCCTCAGCAAAGATGCCAAATCTGATTAAAGGATATTTTCCATCAAAATTGAGCTTTCCTGATCTCTTTTTCTTCATTAAACCAAAAGCACTTGGGCCGACTGACTTGATATCCAGGGTCTCTCATTTCCTTTCAATTTTAGGATGCATGACATTAAGGATCAGTTGGATAAACCTTGGATACATCAGAAACTTGTCCCTTTTGTTTCCTTCAACATTTAAAATCATCTCATGCAAGATAAATTTTGAAAAATTAAAGTTCACTCCAGAGGCCAAAGTAGTGATGGCACCAGTATTCACCAAGGATATCTCGTTAGCACCAGATCTACGTCCTTAAATACAACTCACAAAAACATGAGCCAGATATTTCCATCTAGGTGGTAAAAGCTTCTTGTGGGTAGGTGGAAAGGTTCCTTCATAGCCTATTTGTCCAAGAACTTCCTCAATCTGATTAACATTAATCTCCATTGGATATTCATGCTTATCACCAATTTGTAGGGCTTCTCGAATGATGTCTTCCCAAAACTCTTTAATCAGACTTTGATAAATTGTTGGACTAAATGTGAGAGCAGAGACCAAGCAACATCTTCTTAGACCATCTATAATAAATTTGAGATCGTTGTGGGCCACTGGAGGATCTTCTAGTAAGATGGCCAAGTTATGCACTTTTGCGAACTCAGAATCTCCCATGATTTTCTGGAAAAGGAAAGTATAAATTTAAAACATTAGAGAGATTAAGAGATCTCCCATTTAAAAAAAAATTAAATCAACATTAGGTATGTAACCATACACCTAGATTCAACGACACACACAAGGTGGCGGCCGCACATGTTGTACAGTTACACACTGATTTCAACTGCACACAACGCTAACCGCACACGAGTCCAACCACACACGGATGGTGCCGCCGTACACGGGTCAATCGCACACGTGGCAACCATACATGAGAATGCGACCGTACACAAGTTAACCGCACACAGGGCTAGCCGCACACTGTGTGTGCGGTCGCACACGCACAGATGAGAAGAGATCTTGAAGATTAGAGAGAGAGAGAGAGCGAGAGAACAGGAGAGTGTGCGGTTAAGTGAAAGTGAAAAATGAAATTTGACCGCACATTGCTCCTTTATACGGTCCAATAAGGCTGTGTCTTCCCCTTCATCTTTAATCTTTTGACAATAAAGGCCGAAAACCGAAAATATTTAAAAACAAATCATTCTGACGATTAATTTCAAAATAAAATGCAATAAAATTTTCAAATTTTACTAATCCTAAAAATTTAAAGACTAAAAGATAAAATAAAATAAAAACATTGTCTAATATTTATCAATCCTAAAAAATGAAAATAAAATAAAATAAAAATACTAAAATTTTAATTTAAACTAAACTTAATCCTCTATCTTGAAATCGATTAACCTTTTTGTGATATGGGATCAAAGTTGTTAGACAATCATTTTCCATTTATCAGTACCTCTCCTTTCATGAATAGATCTGGTCGAACACCAATATTGTGGTCCACTTAAGCACGAAAAATTGTGATAAAATTTTGACATGCTATAAGTGACAAGACAAATTGATCCAATGTTCCTAGATAAAACTTCCTAAGGACCATTCATCTCACGACGACCAAGGATATTGTTATCCACCTAAATTGAGCAGCGAGATCTACAGACAATCTAGAATTGTTCAATTTTAGATGTACTAGAACATGTTTCCCGCTTCCTGATATACCCCAATAATCAAGAACTTCCGTGATACTCCTTACTTTAGGTGAGCAGACTATTATTCATAGAGAGGCTAGATTTTAGATTATTATTAATTATAGTTTTAAAGGGATTGAGAAGTAGATGGTTGCATATGTTGTGTACTAGGTCGGATTGTTAATCACACAGAGGAGACAACATATGGCTAACAAATAGCGGGAATTTCATAGATATAAGATGCAGAGAAATAGATTTGCATATATTGCAGTCCTGGTCGGATCTCTTCCAATCACGTAAAGGAGGCAACATATGACTAACAGTAAGAAAGAAAAAAAATAATTTTCTACAGACCTACTTTATCGGAATTCCACAGTCGCTCCGTCAATATCGGAATTAAGGACAAAATCCGTACATTGAGGAAAAGTAAAACCATAGTTCTAGATACAGGTTCTTTAGTGTGACTGGTGGATTCTCATGTATATCTTCCTGCTCAACCTATCCAAGCGTCATATTTTCAGGCTGAACAGATCTATCTAGGTCAAGATTTGTCAAGTCATTTGATTTCTTAGGTTCATCTTTGCCTAGTCGAGTCCATTAAATTCTTTGTGCCTACCAGCGCATCGAACACAGAGCCTAGACAATTCAACTTTGGTACTTTACACAGATCCAGATTGCCTGTTATCACCTTTTGATATCACTTCCCAACTCATCATTTCACAGAAATATTTTTGTTTTTGGATTTTTTTCTATTATTTTTGGATTTTTGAATTTTCTAACTTTGTTTGGTTTTAGTATATTTCTCCTCCTAAATTTGTGCATGGAAGAGAATAAAAGAAAAATGCACAAATTTAAACTATCCTAAATAAAAATTAATCCTCAAAGCGAATCATTTTTAAAAAATTGACCAGCGCATTGAATCGAGCTTTGTTAAATGGCTTGGTGAACATATCCGCTACATTATTTTTAGAGCGAACCTGTTCTAGCCGAATGAGGGAGTGCTCATAACATTCTCTAATAAATTGAATTTTGATGTCGATGCGCTTGGTTTTTGAGTGTTGGACTGGATTTTTAGCAATTTGGATAAAAGCCTCATTATCACAGAATATATGGGTTTCTTGAAAATTCAAACCGTAATCCAACAACTGATGTTGGATCCATATGACTTGAGAACAGCAGGCAGATGAAGCTACATATTCTGCGTCTGCTGTTGAGGTCAAAACAGTATGCTACTTCTTGCATTGCCAAGACACCAGCCTATCTCCAAGAAATTGACATCCGCCTGAAGTCGATTTCCTGCCAATTTCGCAACCACCATAATTGCTCTCTACAAAAGCGTAAAGGTCAAATTCAGAATTTTTCGGATACCAAAGACCCAATTTTGGGCTGCCTTTGATATACCGAAAAGTTCTTTTAACAACCAGTAAGATGAGACAGTTTCGGATTAGCCTGGTAGTGCGTGCATTGAAAAACCGCGAACATAATGTTTGGCCGAATCGTAGTCAGATACATCAACGATCCAATCATTGATCTGTAGTACGTGTGATCTACGAATTTGCCTTCAAGATCAGGAGTTAGCAATGGTCTCTCTGCTATGGGTGTCGAATCAGTTTTAGCGTCTCTAAACCCGAACTTCTTGAGCATATCATCCACATACTTTTCTTGGTTAATAAGGATTCTGGTTGAAGATTGTTTGACCTGAAGCCCCAAAAACGCGGTCATCTCCCCAAGAGAACTCATCTCGAACCAGTTCTTCATCATGTCTTCGAATTCTTTGCAAAGTTGTTGGCTTGTCGACCCGAATATAATGTCGTCCACATAGATTTTAACAAGAATTTGATCTGGACATACATGTTTGATAAATAATGTCTGATCAATGGTGCCTTGGGAATAGCCGTGATCGAGCAAATTCTTAGTTAGGGTAGCATACCAAGCTCTAGGAGCTTGATGCAGCCCGTACAAAGCTTTGTCTAACTTGTAGACATGGTTGGAATGATTTGGGTTAACAAAACCAGGAGGTTATTCAACATAAATCTCTTCTTTGACCTTGCCATACAAGAAAGCCGTCTTGACGTCCATCTGGTATACTGTGAAGTTCATGAAGGAAGCATATGTGAGGAAGATACGAATAGCCTCCAAGCGCGCGACCAGAGCATAAACCTCCGTATAATCAAGACCCTCAATTTGCTAAAACCCACGAACCACTAATCTCACCTTGTTATGCACGATAACACCCAGGTCATCTTGCTTGTTCCGAAAGACCCATCTGGTATCAAGAGATTTCTTTCCTTTGGGCAGCTCCACCAACTTCCAAACCCCATGCTTTTCGAATTGATTAAGTTCGTCATGCATGGCGTCAACCCAGCTGGGCTCATTCAGAGCCATTTCGACATTCTTGTGCTCCATCTGAGAAATAAAGAAGGAGTAGAGACATGTATTGACGTCTCCACTCTGACTTTGCGTTTGAACACTATCGCCCAGCTGGCCAATGATGTTCTCTATAGGATGGTCGCGTTGAATGCGAGAAGGGATCTCGTGGCTGATGTCATTGATAGAGACTAGAAGATTATGGATGTTAACCACTCCTTCATTTGCTGAATGATCCATGGTAGATGAACTAGGTTTGTTTGTTGGATCTACTACAAACTCATCAGCGATTCTTTCCGGAGAGAAGTTCCATCAGATTTGAAGTCATAGCGGAAGTCTCTTGCTTCATGAACTCTCTTTCTAGCGGAGTTAGAGGAGCATCAACATCAGGAGAAGGTTGTTGAAGAGAGGACTTAGAAGAATCAGTTTGAACATAAGACACGACTGGAGGGTCAGAAGAAACCAATGGTGGTCTGTAGACAACTTCTTCCTCTTCGTCTTCAATAATGATTTTCGAACTAGACGTAGACCCTGCTTGATTATCTGACGACACATTGAATGCTTTGAAAAGAGATGTGTAATCAAATAGCTAATCTGGACCCACTCTAGCATATGTCTCATTCTCTTCAAGCCAACGAACATTGAAAGACTCCATAATCTGTTTCGTCTTCTTGTTATAAACCCTGTATGCAGTACGAGCAGCGTATCCGACGAAATAACAATCATCGGCTTTTGCATTGAATTTGGGGTTGGATTCCAAGTGGAGAAGAATGCAAGGGAAACCAAATACTCTGAAATGGCTGAAAGATGGCTTGTGTCCATATAGAATTGTGTACGGAGTTTTCATTTTGGCTTTGTTGATCAGCACACGATTCTGAACATAGCACACCATGTTAATCGCCTCCCCCTAAAAGAACAAAGGAAGTTTGGAGTGACACAGCATCTTCCTTGCGGTGTATTTATGAGTTCGACTCCTCCGTTCGGCAACACCGTTTTGTTGTGGTGTACGAACAGAACTGAATTGACGCACAATCCCTTTCTCAACACAAAAATGGTCAAGAACATCATTCTTGAACTCCGTTCCATTATCAGTACACAACGCTTTTAATCGGTTGTTGGTCTAATTCTCTATCATCACAATGAACTTCTTGATAAGGTCAGCGATCCCAGATTTGTTGGACAGAAAGAAAACCCAAGTGAAATGAGAGTAATCGTCTATCACAACGAGGCAGTATGAATTGCGGTTGATACTGAGAACGTTAACCGGACCAAATAAATTTATATGTAACAACTGAAGCACTTGACTGATGGAGTTTTCATGCTTTGGAAAGTGTGGTTTCCTATGATGTTTTCCTTGAGCACATGAAATGCACTTTTCAAACGTAATGAAATCTCTAACATGTAGACCTCGGACCAATTCGTTCTCTGCAAGCCGATTCAGATTCTTTGCATTTGCGTCAACGAGACGACGATGCCACAACATCGCAGTTTGTTCTGAGACTTTGGAGAATAGGCAAGTGACTTCGTCGAGAATATTGATGTTCATGTCTATGATGTAGGCATTCCCATCCCGCTTAGATTTTACATGAATCCACTCTTCCGGAATGACAATGCCCAGCTATAAAATAAGACATTCTTTGTCGGTAAAGTGAGTCGAATACCCTTTGTCGCAAATCTGAGAGACACTCAGCAGACTATGCTTCAATTCAGGAGCATAGTTGACATTTTTGAAACTAAGCACTTCGTTTGTCACTGTTCCTTTCTGAGTTATTTTTCCACCTTCATCGCCCGCAAACGAGACATAGCCCCCATTAAATGTTTGAATGTCATGCAGTTGGGAGATATCTCCTGTCATGTGTTGGGAGCAGCCACTATCGACATACCAAGGTCTAAAGATATTCCTCCGCGACTGTCCCTGCACAAGGAACAAATTTATTCAGATTTGGGAACCCAGGTCATCACAATCCTGGGTTTACCCTTCACTTTCACATATTTTTCATTTGATTCTTTCTTTTCATTGTAGAGGTTAATGGTGATTGATTTGAATTCAATTTTGGTACCCACTTAATGTTAGGTTTTGAGACTTTATTAGTCTGCTTCGAGCCAGTGGATTTTCTACTTAAAGAGTTTGAAGATCCGGTCCTGCCCTTTGACAAAATCAACTTAGGCATAGCCTGAGTTGAATTTGGCAAACTATTATTGTATTTATGGAAAACCTGTTTATTCTTTTGAAAATTGGCCATTTTCTTGTTTGGATTTATGCTCAAGTCACCATCCCGAGAACGAATTCTGGGGGATTTTCTAGTTAAAGATCGTCCTTGAAATTCATTCTCTCCTCTTTTTGATGTGTAAGACAAAAATATATGGTTTAAATAGTTTCTTGCAATGTGTCCAGCAGTGCCACAGTTAAAACAAATTTGTTTATTATCATTGGTTTTGACACTGCTTATGATAGATTTCTTTGTTCTGTTTTATTTCTAACAGTTTCACATTTGCAACAACAATGACAGGATTTTGAAGCAAATGTGGAAGGTGTAGAAGCATTTCAATCAGACAAAGATACATTATCAGACAAAACATTATCAGTTGCAATCTTATCATCAGAAAAAGCAATACCACCAAACACAAAATTGTTTAAATTCGAATTTAATGCAGACTCATTACACAGACTGACACCAAACTTTGACACATCATCATTATTAGACTTAAGAACATCAGACTTTTCATATCTCTGCCCCCCTGAGCTATGGGCTTATCTGCACTCAAATTTGAAATGTTAGTATCCAAAATTTAATTATTTGACTGTATTGCTTGCTCAGAAGCAAACTTTCCATATACCGTGTAAGGTTCTCAGTCAATTTCTTCTTGAGATAAAGGAATAGTAGTGTAATTATGATTGAAGGGAGAGGGGACAGTCTCAAATCCTAGTCAAACTTTTAACTGATTTCCATGAGTAATATCCTTCCACTGCATTTGGTTTTCTATCATTTATTGTTGGGTCAAAAATATGGTTTATACTTTGCTTTTCTAGGAAAATATATTTTTCTATAATATAATACATAATTTTGTGGCTGTGTACGGCCGTACATGTGTGTACGGCCGTACACCCTGTGTACGGCCGTACACAGGGTGTGCGTCTATACACATGTGTACGGCTGATGTCTCATATATATATAGGGTGAGGAGTCATGTGAGTGTAAGGCTAGAAGATAGAAAAAGGAGAGCATATTGTAGAGAGAGAAAGTTAGAAAAAAGAATTATGTATGTGAGAGAATCTTATGTGTTGGAGCTTCATTCATATCATCAATACATCACAAGATTCATATTATTCTTCATCTCCTTCTCTTCTATTTTCATCTGACATCATCCAATTGATTGGGATTCCGCACCATCAATTGGATCAGATTGATACACAAGCAGATTAGGGACTTACAATTGGTATTAGAGCTTGTATTTATCTTATTTTGAAAAGATATTTGCGTTTTTGGATAGATCTCTAAAAAATAAGGGTGTTTTATTCTTTGCATTTTTCTTAAAAACGAGTTTTTGATCGAGTTTTGGAGCAAAAATGGGTGAAAACGTCATTTTTTCACCAATCTGTTGAAGGCGTGCGGCTCGGATGTGCGGCCAGGGGGTGTGTGGCTCGGTGTGTGCGGCTCGGACGTGTGCGGCTTGATGTGTGTGGCCAGATCAGTGTGCGGCCTCGGTGTACGGCTCGGAGTGTGCGTCCTTGGTGTACGGCCTCAGAGTATGCGGCTCGATGAGCGGCTAGGTGTACGGTTCAGCAGCCTTGGTCTCGGTCTCGATAAGCAGACGCCCTCACACCTCGTCCTCACAGCACTGCTTCGTATTATAAACAGGGAGGGGGACACTCTCAAATCATAGTCCAACTTTTATCTGATTTTCATGAGTAATATCCTTCCACTACATTTGGTTTTCTATAATTTTCTTAACAACTTCACTTAACCCATTAAATTTTTTAAAATTGAATTCAACATTTTCAAAACGTGTTTTCAATGAGTCAAGTTCAGCAGTCATGGCTTCAAATTTTCGTTTCATATGATCATAGTTCTCACATTTGTTGCTGTAATCCTCTTGTAATTTCCTAAAGTCCTTTATTTTATTTTCTAGTTGAGTTTTTAAGGGCTTTTGGTTTTTCCTAAGTGTGTATCCCTCATATTTGAAGTCCTCGTTCTCTCTCTTGATTAACTCTATTGATTCTCGCAAAAATTTCATAGTTTTAGCACAAGATGGAGAGAAACCAGATTCACTTACCTCGGGCTTAGATGGCTCAGGAGTAGTTTGCACCATGAAGGCAAACTGGAGGTTCATCATATCTTCTTCGGGATCTATCTCCGCCTCTTTCTCTTTGCAATCCTCGATCTGGGCCATATAAGTATTTTCAGATCCTGAGATATCCAGGGCTTGAATTTGATCTTCCCAATCAAATGATTGAGCCATCATTGCCAGATTCGCAAGTTGATTGGTTAATGAGGATCCTTTGTTGTTGCTGTTGATGGGTTTTGGCCATAAGAACATCATATGTGCTCATACAAACCCTAATGCTTGGATCTAGGTTTCTCTATTGTACATGCAAGTTATCCAAGACTATAAACCCTAATTCTAGCATTCAAGTAATCATATTAACATAAGAATGGGTTTAAATATTACCTTGATTGTTATGTAGCAATAACAATCACAAATCCTTCTTGTAATGACTTCAGAAAGCTTAGAGTCACAAGTGTCACTCCTCGAATGGTTCAAAAACACCAAGAGCAAGAGGATGAAGAGGAGAGAGGAAGGAGGCTTCCCTAAAACATGTGAAACCCTAGAAGGATGCTTAGCCACGTTTTTGGGTCATAAGGGATGTATATATAGTTAGGCTATTAGGGTTATCTAACAAGGAAACCCTAATTTGGGTGCTTAAGCCCTAAGCAACCCATGGACTCCTTTCCTTAAGGCCTTGGACGATTTCTTATGGGTTTCCCCATAGAATTCGTCCACTCCTTAATATAAGACAATCCATAGCCCAAATTGTAATTATCTTATAATTACAATTCCAGTCCCTTAAGTTTAATTAATCTCTTTTACTCACAAAACTAATTACTAATTAATTCTTGACTAATATTAATTAAACAATATGATTTCTCCTTTAATATATTATTCTCATAATATATTAATAAATCATATTTAATCCTTTCTCTCCATAATTCATCCTATCAAGTTGCTTTGGTGAAGGCAACCCAAAAGGACCATGCACCATCGGGTCAAGTACATACCAAAATAGTTATGGACTTAGACACTAATCCAACAGTTGTGGACATAGGTAATTGGCACCACGTTTCGATCAACATTTTCCCTTCTGTCAGTCTTTGGACATTGCCTAGCAAAGTGCCCTAGCTCATGGAAATTGTAGCATCGAAGTTTGCCTTTGTTTAATCCGACCTTTTTGTCGGAATTCACACTCGAGTTGTTTTTGCCAGTTTTCTTAGAAAAATGCTTTGCTCTGAACACATCCATGGACATTTGTCAGGTTATATCCATCTCTTCTACGTCTTCAGGATGAATCTGATCAAGGTCAGTAAACAAAAGCTGTGGGGAGAGTTCTCCAGCCACAAAAGCATTGTAACAATTTACTAAACCCATGGCAAGGGCCATGTTTTCTTCTTTTTCTTTCATGGTTGATATTTGAGAACTGAAACCCTGGGACTGAGGAGGTAAAACATTAGATGAGCCAGCGCTGGGATTAACTTGTTGAGAAGTGATCTGAGGTTGAGAGACTTGAACTTGTTGCATGGAAGGGATAACATTGGATGTAGGTTGAATCGATTGATGAGTCATGAAAGGTTGAACTTGTGGAACATGTGGAGCTGAGGTAACTTGAGGAGCTCGCACAACAGTGAAGCTTGAAAAAGCATTGTTGTTTGTGGCTTGGATCCCTATATTTGCAGTGGAATAAGAATTAACATGATTAATCTCCCTCTACTTGTCGTCAAGATCACAAGCGTTGATGATAGCCATAGTTTCTGCTAGACTCAGCCTGTTTAAGTCTTTTGTTTTCTTGATCACCGAGACATTCATATCCAAGGATTTTGGAAGAGAGTTTAACAACTTCTTGTTAATTTCTAATCTTGTTACCGAAATACCTGCATAACTCTTTTCTGTAGTGAGAATAATGAACCTATGGAGCTGGTTCTCAAGAGTTTCACCCAACACATAGTTGATCATGTTGAACTTTTGTCGAAGCATGTCCTGATGACTCTACTTCATATCCTCATTACCCTCGTAAACTTCTATTAATGCTTCCCAAAGTGCTTTCGCAGATGTATACTCATGGAAACCCTGAGCGATTTCTGGAGATAATACCATTGTAAGCGTAGCAAGGGCTTTCTCCTGCTCTTCGACCTTTTCAAAATCCTCATCCGTATAATTTTCAACCCGTTTGTCGACAATTGTGTCATCCACTACAGTAGTAATTCGAGTTGGTTCCCTAAGTATACTGCGCCAAATCTTGAAGTCTTTCATTTTAATATACTTCTCGATCCGGTATTTCCATTTTGGAAAGCCTTCGACATTTAAGAGTCGGGGAATCCGAGAAGTTGTTCCCATGATGGTGTCAAGTTCCAGATGTACTGTCATGCTTTGAGAACCCATTTGTTTAAAAAATTGAATGAGTGTAACTGCACACACTACAACCACACACTGCAACAACACACTCTAACCGCACACACTAACTTCACACTACAACCGCACACACTAGCTACACACTCCAACCGCACACACTAGCTGCACTCCTGATCTGACCACACACTTGACCACACACTTGACCGCACACCTGACCACACACCTTGAAACTACTTCAACCGCATACCTTCAAAGTACTTCAACCGCACACCTTCAAAGTACAACCGCACACCCAACAATTTCAACCGCACACCCAACAATCTCAGATTTTCAATGAATTTTTATTTCCAACTATCAAAAACAATGATTAACAACAGTTCCTTGATTAAAGAGTATGAATTCACTAAAGAAATGGTAAAATTTCTCAACTGCACTCGTTCATATGTTGGCAGTAGGTATCAATGAAGATTGTCATGAATTTTTGTGTAGATTTTCTAAAGTGTATTAGACATAGAAAAAGATTGCTGCAATGTTCATGAGTGCTTATGAGTTTGATTTGAGCATTGAAATAAACCCACACTTGCTGGAATCACTTCATGGAATTTATCTCGAGTGATCGCAAGACGATAATATCATATGGTCTTATAACCTAGATATATGGTTTATTGTTTGCTAATTGGCTATGCATTGATAATGCATAGATGCATCAGTAACTTTCTGTTATAAAACGTATTGTTATGTATGATTTGATTAGTGAATAGTAAATGCATATAAGTCGAACTTTATCTGCTCCTTTTATGCTAAGAGGTAAAAAGCAATGTTAGGGCCCCTCTATGATTTGGTTGGACTTATGTGTCGGGCCCGTTCAGGACTGAATTGATATGTTCAATTAAGTTCTATGTCAAAAAAATCTGAGATCGAGAAACAAACTGCTGGACAATAAGTATGACTATGTTCCATGTAATTATCAGCACGATATCTAGAACAAAGGACTATACGATCCCTTATCTAAAGGACATGTTTCTGATAAGATCAGAGTTTGACAGCGTCTTTGAGAGCTATGATTGCTAATTGGATTGTGCATACATTTGTAGTTATTAGACTTATCCAAGTGGGAGACTGTTGGATTAGTGTCTAAGCCAGTAACTATATTTGGTATGTACTTAACCCGGTTGTGCATGGTCCTTTTGGGTTGCCTTCACCAAAGCAACATGATTGGATGATTTATGAATAAAGACATTATTATGATTTATTAATATGTTATATGAATAATATATTAATAGAGAAATCATATAATTAAATTAATATTAGACAAGAATTAATTAAGAAATTAATAATGTGGCTAAAAGACATTAATTTAATATTAGGGACTTAAATTGTCAAAGTGTGATAGTTGAGTATTGGGCTGAGGAGCCATGGACGAAATTGGGATGTTTCCATCCCTAAGTTCTGCCTAAGGCCTTATTCAAGAAGCTTCCTTGGATAGCTTAAGGCCTAAGCTGTCCATTAGTGTTTTTGACTGAAACCCTATCAGCTCTAGTATAAATAGGACCCTAAGGTTCCAGAATTCGACTACCCTATTCCTAAGAGTGATAGAGCCGAATTCAAGAAGCCTCCAACCTCTCTTGAAGATCATTCTTTTGCTATTTGATGAGATTAAAACTTAATCTTGAAGATCGATTAGATCTCAAACAGGTAAATAATGATTAAACAGTAAGAACACGAAAATAAAGAACAAGTCAAGGATGAATCAAACGTGTCGAATGATTATAAAATAACCCTCAGAAGAGCTCGATCAAGAACATCAACTGTAGAGGGTTGGAGGTTTACAAGAACGATAAAAGAAATCTGTAATACTATCGTAATTCTCTAAAGCGTTAATCGTTAACCTAATATGCATGCAAACATATACTTATATAGTAAACCTAGCAAGCTCACGGTTGGACAGGCCCAAAACCAGAGCACAAAATAAATGGACTAACAGCCGAGCCCAATGACACAAAACATAAATGAATCTTCGACCCAACAATCTCCCCCTTTGCGTCAATTGGAGCGAGATCTTTACTTGTTACTTGGGCCAGCAGCAGCAGCAGGTACCTTCTTCTTCACGGTCTGGAATAGACGAGAAATCAGAGCAAGTATCGTCTGCCTGAATCTGATGTACCATTGGATCATGTCGTTGAAGTACTTGACATCGTCTGCTGCATTCTCTTTACACCTTCGGATGATCGACAGCACATGCTCTAGACAAGCAGTGGTGTAAAGATGTTTGTCAGCTAAAGCAAAGAGACATTTCTGTCCTTTTGCTCTAGTGAACATGACGGAATTGCGTCTCAGGTCGATCTTTCCCATTTGCATTTGATTGAGATCACTGGCCGATCCCACAGGAGCTATCTTCGGTTTCTTCTTGAAGACTGTGGCTACCTCCTGATCCATTAGGGCTACCTCCATGATGTAACAGACTAACATTCTTTTGAGATGGTCTATAATGGGACCATATTCGGCTTCATTCGTCAAAAGAATGTTATGCAAGACAATCCAATCATGAGGATTTAGATTCGGTAGATCTGCCAGGGATATAAGATGTTCAGTTCTTGCAGACCCTCGAATCACCTTGAACCGAACATTGATGAATCTTCCTTCGGTATAAGGCTTTAAGACCCGAACATTCACTATCTTCTGGGCGCTCCATGTTTGATACTGAGGACGAGCAGCCTTCAGATAGAATTCGATCAGCTCCCTATCAACCTCTGGATTAGGATGAGGGACTTCAAAAATATTATAGAAGGCGTGGAAGATAAACGCCTTTTGAGTCAACGGCATGTCGAACTGCAAATCGACAGAATTATAGCAATCAAAGGAAATCACCGACTCGAGCCATAGAATGCTAGGAGTATCTATGGCCTCCTTAATCATTCGCTCCCGAGTCCAGGCAAGGAAGAGAGTCTTCCTGCTCTCGAGGAGATCGTGGGCTTCTTTCTGCTTGCGTTCGACTTCTTCAGCCTCTCGCGCCACACGATTGATATCATCATCAACATTGAGACTGTTTTTGTGTTTCAACATGTCCGCAATGGTTTCTTTATCTTCATCATCATCTTATTCCTCAGCTATGTTCTTCCCTTTATCCTTCACACCCGAACCCGAAGCTTGACCAGTCGGAGGTGGTTCGGTTGTGTGAGTAGCTGTTGAGGAAGGAGGTGGTTTCGATACGGACTTCTTCCCTTCTCCCCCTTGTTTCGGATCGGACACGAAACTAGGTAAGTCCTCAATTTTGCTGAGAAGGTCCAGGGCAGGAGCAAGTTTTTCAGAAAGGGTTCGCCTCACCGAATGATTGAGAATCGGATCGTGTGCTTCCAGGATGTTAGATAGGGCAGCGTGTACATCCGAAACACAAGTTTTTATAACCTCCCGTTCGGATCGAAGAGCTTCAAGCTGTTGTTGAGAGTTTGAAAGTTGAGTGCTCTTGACCTTAAGGGCGGTGGTTTTGCTTGCCAAAACGTCCATTAACGAATTTTCAGCTGCGAGATCCTCTTGTAGCTTAGCGAGGCGCTCGTCAATGGAGGCACGAAGGGCCGAGTTGTCATCGCTGATGGATTGGCGAAGGGTAGCGAATGACTGTAACTCCATTGAGACGAACTTGGCCAATTGCTGAACGATTGGTTCCAAAGTTGTCTTGGTGGCATCAGCGCTCTCCTGTAAGGACTTCAACAGGGAAGAGGCGTCTGAGAATAGTTTATCGACTTTTGCGGTCGCAGCCTCACAGGCTTTTGTGGAGGCGTCTATGGCGGCTGTGGCTGAAGCTACAGAATCATGCTGAGCCCTGGAGAAGGCATCAACAATCTTCTGAAGAGCGGCTTCAGAGAGAGAGGACTGGTTGTTCGAAGATGAAGCAAGAAGTAAGTCAACCTTCTCGTTTAGCTCCTTAAGATGCTTCTTCGTTACTGGAGCATCGTCCTCATCGTCACTTCGAACCTGAAACGGACTAAAGTAGACCGAATCGAAGGTCATGTTGTCACCGCCAAGGAACGGGTTATCTCCATCAGAGGCATGATCTGGAGATGGTGGGGGTGGTGAAGCTGGGGGTGTGGTGGTTTGGTTAGGTTCAGGTTGAGTGTTTGGGGGGGTAGTTTCGGGTGGTGGTTGAGTGTGGGTAGGTTCGGTTGTATGATGGGTTTCGGTTTGAGGTGGTTCAGTTACGGGTGGTGTTTCGGTTGCACTGGTATGAACCCCCGTATCAGATACATTGGTTGTAACCTTTTCAGTTGTGGTTGTTGTATCGGTGAAAATGGGTGGTGGTATAGGGAAAGTGGTTTGAGGAATGGTGGTAGTGGGGTTTATGGTGGGAATGGAAGTAGGGATGGTTTGAGGAGGGGAAGAAACTGGTGAGACATGAATGTCCATGTCTGGGGTAGGTGATCGGGGTGGGATGTTGCCTCTTTGAGGGGTTTCACCTCGTTGGGAGCCGTTCGAACCCGAACGCTCGCCTTCTGAGTCACTCGAAGAGGAAGCGATAAGAAGCTTTCGCTTCGGTTGAGTTTTCCTTCTCTTCGGTTGCAGTGACTGGGCAGGTTTCGTTTGTTTCTTCTTCTTAGGAGAAGGACCTTTAGGAGCTTTGGTCACTTGCTTCCCTTTTTCCGCCTTTTTGCCCCTGTTAACCGGTTTGTCAGCATCATGGATGGACTTTAGCATTTCCGGTGTAAGTTCCCTAGGTCCAGTTGCCCTGAACTCCTTAATCGTCCGGATGAGCCTGCTGTCAGAGGGAACAGCGCCATACATTGTCTCCGGAATAGAGCCAATGAAAGAGAACTTAGATGCATCAGAGACGATGATCTTCGTGGTATGAAACATACCGATCGAAGACATCGATGCACCAGCAGTAGTTGGGACATCAAGTTTGTCCATCGCCCATTTGGTGATAAGAATCCAGAACTGGGCATACGACACCTCAGAATGTCGTGATGAAGAAGAAAGGCTCTGGATGAGCTGTTGCCAGAGGACCAACCCAAAGTCAAGATTGACTCCGTTTTAGATAGCATACATAATCGACAAGAACAGTCGACTAGAACCGTCGGATCCAGAGCTCCGTTCAGATAAGCCCTTGAAGAGGACTGTAAACATGCCGTTCCACTGTGGCGGCAAGCAGGATTTCTTGAACTTCGCGACGGAGGTGAGCGCCTCCGTGTACCCCATGTTATAAAACATGTTGTAAAGATACCCAATCGGAATTGTCTCCGGATTGATTCTTGTAGGATCAGCAGCCAACCCTAGCAGTGTGCAGAAACGTTGTCGAGAAATGGAGGTCTTGTGATCAACAACCTCGAAGAACACCCGCTCGACTGCTTTGTCGTAGTGTGCAGTCACATACACCTGTGATAGAATCTCCATGGGCACAGACTCAACCCTAGAGAGAGCTGGAGCGATTTGTGAGTACTTCAGGCACTTGATGATCGGTGACATATAAGAGTCGTACGCCAGAGGGTTGAGGTCGATCACCAAGCATTGGTGAGGACGAATGGGTAGTATGTGTGAGGTAGCATGGACTAAGGATGATTCCTCCATTGTTGAAAGTAGGAAGAAGAAGATGAACAGTAAAGCTTTTGGGAGTTTTTTCTCTCTTGTAAATTCTGGACGCAGTAAAGAGGTAAATGGAAGTATTGACTGCCTTTTATAGTGGTTGAAAGGAGAGAGAAAAATCGTTTCAAATCTTCTATGGAAATACGAAAAGGTTTCCGGAATGACAGATGCGTGACAGTTAAGGCATGTGATGATCACGTAGGAGAGAGAGTGTCAGATTCCTAGGATCACGCCGCCCAACAAGCGCCGTTTCAGAACATACCGTTTCAAATCCTCACGCGCCTTTAAGTGCCAGAGAGGTGTCGCTTGAAATTCATACACGCGTCCGTGATGGTAGTAAAAGTATGGGCTTTCCACATTCACACGCGTTCCCTTTTTACCGTCGTTTGAAATTCAATCCTTTTAACTCCCGCCTGAGTCAGCAACCCTTCGTCTTATCTTCGAAATGGCATCTTTTGAATTAATTGCCCATGTGGATGATTTTTGACCACAACTTGATAATTAACCACCGAAGCAATAATACAGCCTGTAATTATTAGTAACGGAATTTTGGAAAATCAAAGATTTTCGTGCGACGAGTGTAAAAAGAAAAGAAATAAAGCAACTCTTTTTAGGAATAAATGTGATGTCAATAATGACACGAAACAAGTGATCCCGGGCATGAATCGCTTCCTTCAAGATCAAGAGAGACCTTAAAGTCTTTATGTGGATTCCCGTTGAATGACGATCAAACATTTATTAAGAAATGTTGAAAGGTTTCTTTTAAGAAGGCTACTTAAGGGTGGCTTTCGCTTTGATTCAACAATTCTAATCTTGAAATAAGAAAGAAAGTGAACAAAGTACTTGTGAGACCGGTGTAGTCTGTTGAACAAGTAGGTAGGAATTAATTTTATATTGGCTTGGAAAATATAAAATCTCAGAAAAAATTAAAAACTGGATCCCAAGGGAAGAAAGGTTATGGTGTTTAACAATTTCATAGGAATCACACAAAAATAAAAATTTGAGATTTCAGCTAGGTACATCCGTCAATTCTGTTGGTGAAAACTTGAGCAAATAAATTGTTCACCGTCAATTCTTTAGGTGTTGAATTTTGGGTTTCACTCAGCTCGTAGTGGCACGAAACCAAGATCATAAACACAGATGTTGTGTAACCATAAACCTCAGTGGTAATTTCTGAGAGTCTCAAGGGTTACGTTGATGAAACGAATGTAATGGAGAATTGTAATGGAGATGTTGTAAGAAATTAAAGTACCTCTGCTGTGAAAATAAGGACCAAGCAGAAAACTCTTATCTCATGTGAGAAGAGAGTGAGGCAGCTCACGATTAGAATAAATATGATAGCCTAATTGGGAAGACAAGGTTTGTTTATACCAAATCATTAAGGCTTTTATTCAGAATCTTATGAGGCTTGGGACACATACAGCAGGATGCTTCTAGGGACACTTAAGTAATCCAACAATTATATCCCCATAAATGAACACACACACAAACATAATTAAAAGAGAAAAATATTTTTGGAGTTTTCGAAATAGAGAAAAATAAAAGTAAAAAAAATAAGCAAGAAAAAAAATTGACTTAGAAAGAGTAAAAAAAAACTTTGGAAAAATTTGGTAACCGAACCCGAACGTTCGGTTGGTCTCGGTTGAGAAAATTTTGAAAAACCGAACCCGAGCGTTCGGTTGGTTTCGGTTCAAGAAAATTTTGAAAAACCGAACCCGAGCGTTCGGTTGGTTTCGGTTCAGGGAAATTTTGAAAAACTGAACCCGAGCGTTCGGTTGGTTTCGGTTCAAGAAAATTTTGAAAAACCGAACCCGAACCTTCGGTAGGTTTCGGTTTTGGAAAATTTTGAGAAACCGAACCCGAACCTTCGGTAGGTTTCGGTTTTGGAAAATTTTAGAAAACCACGGAATTTAGACATGCAATCAGAAAATACTTTTAACAATAAGATGAACAACTTTGTACAAGAAATATACAACCAAGAAAACTACCTTTGTGGTGATGAGCGAGTCAGATGATTTAACCAAACCTGAACGTTCGGTCAATTTCGCTTCTTACGTTTGAGGTTGAGAGGTAGTTTGAGGTACTGACTTTGATTCCATCATACCTAGCCCTTGCAAGATTCTATTGAATGATGCTTCAGGAAGAGCTTTGGTAAAGACGTCAGCCAGTTGATCAGTGGTTCTTACAAAGTGTACTTCGACGTTTCCATCTTCCACGTGATCTTTGATGAAGTGATACCTCAATGCTATGTGTTTGGTTTTAGAGTGTTGCGCTGGGTTATGACAGATCCTAATTGCACTTTCAGAGTCACAATATAGTGGGATCTTCTTCATATTGAGTCCATAGTCTCGAAGTTGACTCTGGATCCAAATCACTTGAGAGGTGCAGGATGCAGCGGCTATGTATTCCGCTTCGGCAGTAGACAACGACACGCACATTTGTTTCTTGGATTGCCAGCTAATCAACTTCCCGTCAAGGAATTGACAGCCGCCAGTGGTGCTTTTTCTGTCGAGTCCACATCCTCCAAGGTCAGCATCTGAATAGGCTTGAACGAAGAAGCCTGAGTTGGAAGGATACCATAAACCTAAGGAGGTGGTTCGCTTGAGATAGCGTAGAATGTTCTTCACTGCAAGCATGTGAGGTTCGCGTGGGTTTGCCTGAAATCTAGCACAGTAACATACAGAGAACATGATGTCAGGCCTGCTAGCAGTAAGATACATTAGTGAGCCAATCATTTGACGATAGAGCGTGATATCAACAGCCGGTTTGTCTAGGGATGGAGTTAGCTTAGTGCCGAATGCCATTGGGACTTTGACTTTGGAGTCTCCCATCATCCCAAACTTCGCTATGAGAGTCTTCGTGTAAGCTTCCTGATTGATAAAGATGCCTTTGGGTCCCTGTCTAATATTTAAACCAAGGAAAAAGTTAATAGGACCCATTGAGCTCATTTCAAATTTAGTCTCCATCAGCTTTCTGAATTCAGCTGTTAGGCTGGGATTCGTTGAGCCAAAGATGATGTCATCGACATAAATTTGAACTATCATAAGGTGGTTACCTTCCTTTTTGTGAAAGAAGGTTGGGTCAACCGAACCTTGTTTGAATTTAGACATCTTTAAGAATTTAGTTAGCGTTTCATACCAGGCTCTCGGAGCTTGTTTAAGGCCATACACAGCTTTATCCAGAATGTAGCAATGATTTGGATATTTTTCGTTCACAAACCCAGGAGGTTGCTCCACATACACAGTTTCTTCGAGTTCTCCATTAAGAAATGCACACTTGACGTCCATTTGGAAAACTTCAAAGTTTTTGTGGGCAGCATAAGCTAGAAATATTCGTACAGATTCCAGCCTAGCTACAGGAGCGAAAGTCTCTTCATAATCAATCCCTTCCTCCTGACAATATCCCTTTACAACCAGACGATCTTTGTTCCTTATAACATTCCCTTCCTTGTCCATTTTATTCCTAAAGACCCATTTGAGAACAACAACCGAGGCATCTGGAGGCGTTGGAATGAGGCGCCAAACTTTGTTCCTTTCCAATTCGTTCAGTTCGTCTTGCATTGCTTGAACCCAATCGGAGTGATCGAGAGCAGTGTTAACTGTCTTCGGTTCAACTTTTGATACAAAAGAGTTAAACATACAAAACTCAACTTTGGAAAATAAGGATGTCTGTTTTGCCTTGAGTTGTGATCGGGTCAGGACCTTTTCAGAGACATCACCAACCACTTGAGAGATAGGATGATCTCTAGTCCATTTGATGAGAGGAGGGTAGTTTGGATCAAAGGTGGGGTCCAGTTCAGCGTTGATCATTTCTTCTGGCTCGGATTGGCTTTCGTAGTCGAGCGTCATATTAGCTTGCTCCCCCTCGATAGATGAGCATTCTGGAATGGTTGAAGAAACTGGAGGTCCAGAGGTTTCTTGTGGTGCTTGGTATTCAGGCGTTGATGCACCTTCGGTTGGTGAAGCACTTTCGGTTGGAGTTGGGCTTTCGGTAGCAGTTGTAGAGCTTGGCTTCCCCTCAACATGTGAGCTTGGCTCCCCCTCGACTGAAGCATCGTTGGATGGAGGTTCATCAGAATTCGATCCTCCTTCGTTCATTCTCCTGGCAACTTCTTCGACAATTTGCTTCATATGGTCTACCTTGTTGTCTGCCGCGCCTGCTTCTGAGAGAGTAGCTTTTTCTGGTTCGTCAAATAGCTCCACAAACTTCTCGAATAGATTAGCGATCGAGACTGTGACCTGGCCAGTTTGAGGAAAGATTTCCCCAGCGGTGTCTTCTTTGGCCTGTAGCTTTTTGACATAGCTATCGTCAAAAGTCACGTAATAGGTCTCTTCGATTTTTCTCGAACGCTTGTTTAGGACTCTGTATGCTTTGGATGTGAGAGAGTAGCCCAGAAAGATTCCCTCGTAAGCTTTGACATCGAACTTGTTGCGGTGTTCTTTAGAGTTAAAGATGAAACACCGTAAGCCGAACACGTGGAAAAATTTCACATTGGGCTTCCTGTTGTTGAGAATCTCATAAGGTGTGAGCGAGAATTGCTTGTTGAGATAGGACCTGTTCTGTGTAAAACAAGCAACAGAAATTGCATCAGCCCAAAAATAAAGATGTAAGGAAGCGAAACTTAGCATAGTTCGGGTAGCTTCACACAAAGATCGGTTTCGTCTTTCGACAATTCCATTCTGTTGAGGTGTGTAGGGAGCTGAGAAGTTGTGACTTATTCCCTTTTCTGCTAGATATTCTTCAAATTCCATGTTCTTGAATTCCAGACCATTGTCGCTCCTGATGTTGCGAACGACCTTCTTGAGTTGTACTTCAATCTGCTTGATGAACACTTTCAGCTTATGAGTCGCTTCAGATTTGAGCTTTAGAAAGAACACCCATGTAAATCGTGAAAAGTCATCAACAATAACAATAATATACTTGCTACCACCGATGCTTTCGATAGATGATGGACCACACAGATCAATATGAAGTAATTCGAGTGGTTCAACAACTTTTGTGTTAATTATAGATGGATGACTTTGACGACTCTGCTTCCCCATTTCGCATGCAGCACACAAATGATCTCTGTCGAACTTGAGCAATGGAAGGCCTCGAACATGACCTCCAGTGACAAGTTTGTTGATATCTTTAAAGTTGAGATGAGAGAGTCTTCGGTGCCACAACCAGCTTTCGTCAGATTGTGCTTTTGATAACAAGCATATAGGTGGGTTTCCTTTGATGGGTTTGAGGTTTAGAGGAAACATTTCACCCTTACGTTCAGATTTGAGAATTACTTTCTTCGTCTTCTTCTCAATAATTTCAGAACCTTCATCGTCGAATGAGACTTTGAGACCTGTACCTCCAACAAGCTGAGATACACTAATGAGGTTGTGTTGTAGTCCTTCCACATATGCCACCTTCCTTATAGTAAAATCACCATTAGTTATCATTTTGTATCCCTTTATGGTGCCGAAAGAGTTGTTTCCAAACTTGATGTTGCCACCATTTGAAAGAGACCTGTATTCCCTAAGCTCTTCTTTCCTCCCTGTCATGTGACGCGAGCAGCCACTATCGATGTACCATTCTTCGTCAAACTGCTCGTCACTTATAACCTGCAAAAATTAAGCACATTTAGGAACCCAAAGTTTCTTGGGTCCACGTGAGCCTTTCACAGGAACAGGAATAGTAAGAGAGATGTCAACTAGATATGTTCGTTTTATAAGTGTTGTTTCATCTTTCTTTTTGATGGTAAAGACTTTGATTTTATTAGGATTAGGTGCGTTCGGTTTAGACTCTGGATTTGATGCATTAACCTTCTGTTTGTCTTTTTGTTCAGCTGACAAATGAGATTTTTGAGAACGAACGGAATGTGCTTTTGAGTGAGGTGGAGATGAATAGGAAGAATTAGAAGAATTAGATGAGTGAGAAGGAGTGGGCTTAGATTGAGATGACTTCTTGGCTGGAGACTCTAGGTGACCCTTTTGCTTTTGATCATTGATGGGACTGACCTTAGAGTTTTGATCTCTTTTGACTTCAGAACCGAACCTTTGCTTTCGGTTGGAGCAGTTCTCTGAACCGAACCTATGCTTTCGGTTGGAGTCATCCTCAGAACCGAACCTTTGCTTTCGGTTGGTATTCTCTTCCGAACCGAACCTTGTCTTTCGGTTGTTGTGGCTCTCATGCTTTTTGATAGGATTGTTCTCAAACTTCAGATTCTTGTCTTGATGTGAGAAAAATGCATTCTGGGATTGCCAGAATTGTTTCCTTTCAGAGAGATTCTTCCTGTATCTCTGGTTCCTTTCACGTTTCTTATTCCTCATCTGCTTCGGTTGATGATGGATATTGGCTTTGATTTTAGGTTTCTCCTTAGCTGGTTCACTTTGAACTGTGGGAGTTTCACTTTGAACTGAGGAACTAGAGGGAATATCTTCTTTTGCCGAACTTCCATTTTCTTGAGGAATATCTTTCGTACCACTGGTGCTTGGCTCATCGGAATTATCTGGCTTGTTCAAGGGTTCTGGTATGTATCTACCTTTACTCATCCATGAGGTTCTTTCTGATAAGCCTACCGTTTCATTTGCATTATCGATTGGAGCTGACCAGAAGTACTCATCGCAACCATCAGCATTGTCTTCGTTTACAATAGCTGTGAGTTCAGCGGTCTGATGTTCGGTTACTCCAGTGACCTTGTATACTTGATTTGGAGTGGTCCTGACCTTTTGATATACAACCGCTTTCTCTGCTAAGATCGGGGACTTTTGTTGGGACAATCGAGCGAACTCCACTGAATTTTTAGAAATTAGATTCTTGTGGTTTTCAGGTTAGCTTTTCACAAATTCTGAGCAGTCAACCGTGTCCTCAACATAAATTTCACTCATATTGTCATCCTCATTAAGCTCAGATGCATTTTCAACATCAATTTTGTTTTCTGAGCTCAAGTTGGCGTTTAAAGAGTCAAATTTTTGTATGGTTTCGGTTCTTAGTTTAAGTTTATCATTTTCGTCCAAAAGGTTTTTAAGCATGTCCTTATGGTCCTTGGATTTAATGAAAGATTCTATTTTGTCCAGTCCATACATGTAGGTCGGATTAACGTCATCAGATGATATCACACTCTCACAATTATAAGCTTTGGCATCAATTTCATCCTCCTTAAACTCAAGGAAGGGCAAAATCATACGATGGATCTTTTGGCCTATTTCACAGTCCAAGTGAAGCTGAGTAATATTAGTATATAGACGTTTTGCAATCAAACAAAAAACATTACGCTGTTTTAACAACTTTAAATTGTCTCTTTGTAAATAAATGTTTTCATCTTTAATTTTAACTAATTCAGACTCCTTCAACTCGATCCACATGCGCCGCTCCTCACTCTTCGAAGACACCCTGCTTAATTGATCAGTTAGGTTAGAATTGGAGACTCGAGTTTGAGTTAAACTACTATCTAGATGAGAAATTCGTGAATTAACATTTTTTAGTTCTTTCTCATATGAGGATTGTGGTACTTTAAATGAAACAAAAACTGATTGTACCTTCTTGATCAGTTCATCGAGCTCGTTGAACTGCACGCTGAGCGGTTTGGCCGTAAAGCACATATCCTACTGCTCCTTCGGTTCATTGCTTCCACCATCAGTGTTGTATCCCCTTATCTGAGATACACCGGATACCATGAAGCACCTTCCTCCACTGCTCTCCTCTTTTGCCACATATGCCTTTCCATGAGAAGGCTTCCTCACTTCATCGTCTTCAAAGTCGGTTGACCAAACTTCCACTTCACCGAACTCGTCATCAGCAACCGAACCCTGCACAATTAGAGCATTCATGGAAGGGTTAGCGGTAGATTTCTTCTTTCTCATCTCATCAATCTTTTTCTGCAACAAAGCTTCCTCATCCTTTTCAGCCATCTTTTTGAGGACACAATCCTTAGCATAGTGATTTTTCCCTCCACAGTAGTAACAACTTACTCCAGAATCACCATCTGCCTTCGGTTCCTTCTTGGGCTCTTCAACCTTCGGTTCATTGTTAACCTTTTCTGAACTATAACTCCCCTGCCAGTTTCGGTTTTTGTTGCTAGGGAATCTCTTCTTAATGAACCTCTTGGGGTTAGACACCACCATAGCATAATCCTCAGACGTGAGGTCATACTCCTCCAAGTTGAGGTCTTCATCCTCCATCACAACTTTACTTTTTTACAAGAGGGCCAGCGAACCTAGGCTTGAAACAACGTTCTTTTCCTGCAACACTATCTTCTCCTGAGACTTGAGAATACCCACCAGTTTCGACAAAGAATATGATTTAAACTGCTCATGGGCTTTAACAGTTGACACCACTGCTCTCCACTCTGACCTTAGACCATTTAAGAACGTAACCTTCTGCTCGATAAGCTTCCTTTCGATGTCATGTTTGATCATCTTGCTGAGAAGATGATTGAAGCGATCAAACGTCTGGGTCACGGTTTCTTCGGCTCCTTGCCTGAATTCTCCAAACTCAGATAAGAGCAAGGTTTGAATAGAATGTTCAAGATCCTCGTCTGTAGAGTACAGTTCACGAAGTCTACCCCAAACTTCCTTTGCCGTCGTGCATGAGCTTACCAACCTGAAAGTGTCGGACTGAAGGGCGAATCTGATCAATCTTAACGCCTTGATATTGCACTGGAATTTATCCTTTTCATCTTGAGCAATATCTTTGACATCCTTCAGCAGATCATTATACTCCTTTTGAGTTTTAATAATCCTTGACGTTGCAGAGTGAGAAAAAGGTCCATTAATGATTGCTTCCCATATGAGGTATCCATTATCCTCAGATCCTATAACGTAGTCTTCGAAGTGATGCGCCCAGACTTCATAATCATGGGTATATAGGATGGGAATCTTCGTGGTTGAACCGATGCTGTTGGAAATATTGATGGGATTCGATTGCGACTCGTCCATTATGATCGAAAAACCTGTTCAAAGATCAGACTTGTAATAAATCATATTAGGGCAAAACCATAAATATCAAGATACGTCAATAATGAGAGGACGGCTCAATAAATATCAGTAATTGCGGAAAAACCCTAATTGAAACCTTTTCACAGAAAAGATGTGTATCGATTACACAGCCTCCTACTCTGATACCAATTGATGAGATTAAAAATTAATCTTGAAGATCGATTAGATCTCAAACAGGTAAATAATGATTAAACAGCAAGAACACGAAAATAAAGAACAAGTCAAGGATGAATCAAACGTGTCGAATGATTATAAAATAACCCTCAGAAGAGCTCGATCAAGAACATCAACTGTAGAGGGTTGGAGGTTTACAAGAACGATAAAAGAAATCTGTAATATTATCGTAATTCTCTAAAGCGTTAATCGTTAACCTAATATGCATGCAAGCATATACTTATATAATAAACCTAGCAAGCTCAAGGTTGGACAGGCCCAAAACCGGAGCACAAAATAAATGGACTAACAGCCGAGCCCAATGACGCAACACATAGATGAATCTTCGACCCAACACAATTGGTGTTTGTAAGCCATTAGAGGAGTAACACTTGTGACTCTAAGCTTCAAGGACAAGAAGATTCAAGAAAGCAACAAGAGGTAATGATCTATATCTGATTTGTTTCATATAATTTCGAATTATTCTCATTAGATCTAGGGTTTGAAAGTCTTGTATGAATGCATGTACAATTAGAGAACCTAGATCCAAGCATTAGGGTTTGTATGAGCACATAGGATGATCTTTTGGCTAAAACGCATCACTTGGAACATGGTTGATATTTCCGAAAGGACTTCATGAACATCTCGGGGAGGTTATAAACCTATGACATTCCTTTGAGGTCTCTTTGCATCTTGCTTCCTATTACTATTGTGGCTAGAAATGATCATGGTATCTTTCACATAAGTACTTATGAGTCCAATTGTAAGAGATGATTTAGAGGTTTGTCATTATAATTGAATAAGTTTCGTTAATCGATTTGGTAAGTTGAAGGATCTCTTTGTAGAGAATGAAATTGGTATGGCGAGGATCAATCCAATCCATGTCGAATGACGACGGTGGAACTTCATATAGTAATAGGTGTTAAGCCGATTAGGAAAAAAACTGTTTAGAGCGATAGTGCCTTCTACGTATATGTTTTCAGTGCCTTTGGTTTTATCCTTGTTATTACTACTGCAAACATTTTGTATCGTGTTTAGCAAGTACTAGCAGTATGAGTGCACCTGATTATAAGTGATGAAATTTCATAATACGATCCTTACTAGGCCCCTCTATAATCGCTTGGTGTATACAGGTCATGTATAATTAAGATTGATAAGACTGTCGACTAAGTGACTTTGCCCTAAATTCACAACCAGACAAGGAACAGGAAATAAGGCGGAATCACACACTTTAAGACTTCAAAATCATAGTTAGATATGACCTTAATGTATACACTAAGCAATCTTAGCTCACCTGCAAGGACCCTTAGTTTTTATAAGAATGATATGTTTCGTTCTGACGAGAGGGTAATTTATAATTATTTACTAAAGCTTTAAATATCTTTATTAGGAAAACATACCGTTGTTCATAGGTGATTCCGGGAGGGTCTCTCCTGCGGTGATCATCAACACTCTTCCATCTGATGGGTTTTGAGCATTCTAACACTTCCTAAGTGTACATGCAACCCTAATAACCTTGGATCTATGTTTGTCTAATTATCATGCAAAGTTGAATTCCAAGGTTATATTCCTATCTAGCATACATGGGGAACAATTTTAACTTGAATCATAGATAGAATAACTTACCTTGTTGTTGCTTGTGTTCCTTGAAACCTTGTGAGCCTAGCACCCCAAGTGTGATGCCTCAAATGCTTCACACAACACCAAATGCTCTTGGAAATACTCTTGAGATAAGACACACTTCTCAAAATCGGCCAAGCCCTCTAGTTTCATATGTCTCTATGTGTGTAGCCGATTTTGGTGGAGAATATGCTTCTTATATAGTGTTGACACATCTAGGGTTACACCATGTAAACCCTAATGTGTCATGACTCTTCATTTCCATGACCCATGGGTTTGTAACTCCCATGGAGCATCCATGGAGCATCCTATGGGTAGAACCCAACTTGATAATCCATGGAGCCTCTTAGCCCACTATACAAAATATGAACCCATATATTTAATTAGTTATCCTTTGATCACTTAATTAATTCCAAATTAATTCTTTGATCAACTAATTAAATAATATTATTAATATATTAGAACTTATAATATATTAATAATCTCCAAGTGTTATTTCTCTCATTTAGTCTATCCAATTGCATGGTGCCATGCAACCCAAATGGACCATGCCGGGTCGGGTCAAGTACAAGCCCGAAATAGTTATGGACTTAGACACCTTATCCAACAGTCTCCCACTTGGGTAAGTCTAATAACTATATCTCTAGTACTTCAGGAACCGACCAGCAATCGTAGCTCTTTCAAGGTCTCTCGGAACTGAGAAGATGATGATACGCCATTTAAGATAAGTGATCATAAAATCCTCCGTTCTAGATATCAGCTGGACAAATACATGGAACATGTCTTGCTTATTGTCCAGCATTTGTTTCCCGATTTCCGATTTGTTTGACATAGAACTTAATTGAACACATCAACTTAGTTCTGACCGGGCCCGGTACATGGGTCAAAACAAAATCATCGAGGGGCCCAGATACCAGCTTCTAATCCAAGAAGGAACAGATAAACTTCGACTCATATGTTTGTTCTACCACTTATTGAATTACACACAAAAGTACGTTTTATAACATCGAGTTACCAATGCGGTTTCGTACAGTCAATGCATAACCAACTTGTAAGTAACAAATCATATCTCTAGGTTTGAAGACTTATATGATATTACCGTCTCACGATCACTCGAGATAGAATTCCATGAAGTGATTCCAGTGAGCGTGGGTTGTGTCCAATGCTCAGAACTTATGAGCACTCATGATTGTTGTAGCCTTGTCCAAGACCTCTACAACCAACCATGACAGTCTTGATTCATATCTACTTCCAACATATGACCGACTGTGGAGGTTTGAATAATATGTTATACCAAACAAAATTATTCTGGAAGTCAAAACATGCAAAGGAAATATAGTAAACGATTGACAAGAGATAGCAACACTTTACTCATAAATAAAACACTTTTTATTCATCATCAAATGTCAATTACACTTTACAAATTTCCGGGTTATCTAACTACTAAAACTTATATCATCCTTCAGCCCTATGCTCCGAGCATGCTGAAGATGCTTAACCCTACTCAGTCCCTTCGTGAGGGGATCTGCTGGGTTCTCATCCGATGATACCCTCTTTGCCACGAGGAGTCCTTCTTCGATCCGATGTCTGATGAAATGGTATTTTCTGTCGATGTGTCTGGATCTCCCGTGATCCCTTGGTTCCTTGGCTAAGGCAACAGCACTTTCACTATCACAGAAAATTTCCATTGGCTCTTTAATAGCTGGTACAACTCCAAGGTCTCTAATGAAGTTCTTCAGCCATATCGCCTCCTTTGCTGCTTCACTAGCTGCAATATACTCTGATTCACAAGTAGAATCTGCCACTGTCTCTTGCTTGGAACTCTTCCAAGAAATTGCTCCTCCGTTTAGGGTAAAGACCCAGCCCGACTGAGAGCGGAAATTATCCCTATCAGTCTGGAAGCTAGCATCACTATACCCAACAACTCTCAAGTCATCACTCCGACCGAGGGTAAGGACCCAGTCCTTAGTCCTTCGTAGGTACTTGAGGATATTCTTTACCGCAGTCCAGTGTGCCTTGCCAGGGTTCGCCTGATACCTGCTAACCATGCTCAAGGCAAAAGCTACATCGGGTCGAGTACACGTCATAGCATACATGATCGATCCTACAGCCGAAGCATAAGGTGTTCGACTCATTTCTGCTATCTCAGCCTCAGTGCTAGGGCTTTGTGTCTTACTCAATCTGGTGTTACTCTGGATGGGTAACTCTCCTTTCTTGGAGTCCTGCATGCTGAATCTCTTCAGCACCTTATCCAAGTAGGTACTCTGACTAAGTCCAATTAGTCTTTTACTCCGATCTCTCAAGATTCTTATCCCTAGAATATAGGCAGCTTCACCAAGGTCCTTCATAGCGAAACACTTCCCAAGCCAGGACTTTACTTCCTGCAGGGTTGGAATGTCGTTTCCTATGAGTAGTATGTCATCCACATACAATACCAAAAAGCTAACTATACTCCCACTAGCCTTGACATACACACAAGATTCATCTTCACTCCTAGAAAAGCCAAATTCCTTGACCTTTTCATCAAAGCAAAGATTCCACCTGCGAGGTGCTTGCTTCAATCCATAAATGGATTTCTCAAGCTTACACACTCTATTAGGGTACTCGTTGCTGACAAAACCCTCTGGCTGACTCATGTAAACATCTTCAGCCAACTTTCCATTAAGGAAAGCGGTTTTGACATCCATCTGCCATATTTCATAATCATGAAATGCAGCTATGGCTAACAGAACCCGAATAGACTTAATCTTGGCTACCGGAGAAAAGGTCTCATCATAATCCACTCCAGGAATTTGAGAGAAGCCCTTTGCAACCAGTCTAGCCTTATAAGTGTGTACTTTACCATCCATGTCGGTCTTCTTCTTGAAGACCCATTTGCACCCTACTGTCCTACGACCTGGTACATTTTCAACCAAGTTCCAAACTTGATTGTCATACATGGATTGTATCTCGCTATCCATAGCCTCTTTCCATTTAGCAGACTCGGGGCCTGCCATGGCTTCCTCGTAGCTATTAGGGTCATCTTGACTTACTAGTGTCCCATCACTAATAAGTGTCTCACCTTCTGCAGTAATATGGAATCCATAGTAATGCTCAGGTGCACTCCTAACTCTCGTGGAACGTCTCAGAGGTACAGATTTGTCAATTGGCTCAACAGGAGTTTCCTCCTCAAGTTGAGGGCTAGAGTTTGAAGTTCCTTCACCGCTTGATTCTCGAATTTCTTCAAGATCAATTTGTCTCCCACTGTCTCCTTGGCTTATAAATTCTCTCTCTCGAAAGACTCCTCTTCTTGCTACAAAGACCACATTGTCACTAGGTCTGTAGAAGAGGTAACCAAAGGATCGTTGTGGGTAACCGATGAAAATACACCTCTCGCTTCGAGGTTCGAGCTTATCATGAGTCTCACGTCTCACGAAAGCCTCGCAACCCCAAATCTTGATGTGGTCTAGTTTAGGTACTTTACCAGTCCACATCTCGTGAGGAGTTTTGGCAACTTTCTTTGTAGGGACTAGATTAAGAATATGGGCGGCAGTCTCTAAGGCATACCCCCAGAATGAGATTGGTAGCGTAGCTCGACTCATCATGGAACGAACCATATCTAACAAGGTTCGATTACGCCTCTCAGCCACACCATTCAACTGTGGTGTCCTGGGAGGTGTCAATTGTGAGACTATCCCACATTCCCTTAGATAGTCGAGGAACTCTGAACTAAGATACTCACCACCACGATCGGATCGAAGCATCTTAATGTTCCTGCCCAATTGATTCTCGACTTCCTGTTTAAATTCCTTAAACCTCTCGAAAGTCTCTGACTTATGCTCGATCAAGTAGACATATCCATATCTACTATAATCATCAGTAAAAGTCAAATAATAACGATTAGCATCCCTTGTGGCATGTTTGAATGGTCCACACACATCCGTGTGTATAAGGTCCAACAAACCTTCACCCCTCTCACACGAACCTGTGAAAGGTGACTTTGTCATTTTTCCAAGTAAGCATGATTCGCAACTATCATCTGACTTTAGGTCAAACGACTCCAAGACTCCATCCTTTTGGAGTTGGCCTATGCGCTTCTTGCTTATATGTCCAAGACGACAATGCCATAATGATGCTTTATCTAGGTTATTATTAGTAGAATCAATACACAAAACATTATTTCCTAAGTTATCAACAACAGATACAGCTTCATACACACCATCACAAGGTAATGCTTTAAAATAAAGAATATTATTAAAGAAAGCATCAATAGAACCAACTTCATTATTAAATGAAAAGGTAAACCCTTGTTTGTACAAAGCATGAAAGGAAATAATATTTCTTGCCATTCCTGGCGAATAACAACACTTATTCAGATCTAAACTAAACCCACTACTTAGCGATAAAGTATAAACTCCAATCTTGGTAACAGGTATAGCTTTCCTATTCCCCATGATCAAGTTTATCCTTCCTTGCTCCACATCCTCACTTCTTCTTAATCCCTGCAAGTCACAACAAATGTGAATACCACACCCAGTATCAAGGACCCAAGAATTAGAATGGGGTGAGTTATTAGAAATGATAGTGTAAATACCTGCATGGTTGGGTTTAACTTTCCCATCCTTCACATCTTGCTGGTATTTTGGGCAGTTCGGCTTCCAATGAGCTTTTTCATGGCAATAGAAGCATTCAGCCTCTTTTGGGTCAGAAGAAGGAGTAATGAAACCTTTCTTGGTTCCACTTGAAGAAGAGCCATCAAGGGTCCGAGCCTTGGTGCCCTTCGAAGATCTCTTTCTCTTCCTCCATCGATTCTTCCCGATTGCCAAAACCGGAGTAGAGTTTTGAGTAGGAGTGATAGCAACCGACTTCCCCTTAAGACCTGTTTCTGCGGTCTTGAGAAGTCCCTGAAGTTTGCTGAGGGTGACTTCTTCCTTGTTCATGTGATATGTCATGCGGAATTGATCATAGCACGATGGTAAGGAATGCAAAATAATATCTATTGCAAGATCCTCCGGGAAGTTCACATTAAGCTTCAGCAAACGATCCACATACCTTTGCATTTTCTGCATGTGGCTCGTGACGGATTCCCCGTCCTTCATCATGGTTGTTATCATGGAGCAGATGATTTCATACCTCTCTTGTCTTGCACTTTGATGGTATCTTTCCATCAAATCTTGGTGCATGTCATAAGGGTAGAAATCCTCATAAGACTTTTGGAGTTTTGCTGTCATCGTGGCCGTCATGATGCAAGCCACTTTCGTAGCATCCCTTTCATGTGCCCGAAATTCTGCGATCTCCTGAGGAGTTGCAGTGGACTCATCAATCTCCTTAAGCTCCTTGTCAAGGACATATTCTTTGTCCTCGTAGCGGGTAATCATCCTGATGTTTCTGATCCACTCATTGAAGTTGGATCCATCAAAGGTGACTTTCCCACACAAGTTCATAAGGGTAAAGGAGCCATTAGGATTAGAGCCAGAAGCATTGTTGAAAGACATCTGAAGGAAAGAGGACAAGATTAGTTTAGATATAAGAGAGTCCTTAATAAAACACCCAAATGTAATATTAAGGCTAGGATCCAATCACAATATAATATAACTTAGAAGAGGTATCCCGTAATCTAAGCTATATCATATTTGAAAGGTAGGTGAATAACGATTCACCAATTTCCACCACGAAAACCGCAATATTTTAGTATTAGGTTTTTGAATGGTTCTTAGAAATTCCTAGATTCTTTGAGATTCAATGAACTTTTCAAAGGCATGTTTCAATCTCGAGTGTGCCCTCCAAGTTTTGTGACTGGGATACCGAGGATCACAAAACGAGGTGTGAAGTAACCATGCAAATCACTTGGTACCCTTAAAGTTTATCACTCAATCGATGTGCCGGTTAACCACACACGCTCCATCGATACTATAATAAACCCTAAGTCACCCTTTACCTACCTTGTTAAGTCCAAGTTAGTGTGCCGGTTAACCACACACGCTCCACCAACGACTTAATCAAAGTGTAAAGTGTAATTTCATGGAATAGCACCTTATTCACATTTTTCCTAAAGTAACTAAGATTGGGAATTTAATAAAACATTTAGTTACTTTATAATATTCATCATACTTTGAATGAGAATTAATAAGTCCTTGTCTTACCCGTTCGGCTAACGACCCTCCACCGATCAAGTAAGCGGTGGGTGAGAGTGGACACCCATTAAGTCACCATTTTATAGGCAACAACCTTATACCCACCTTATAGACCGGCTTCGTGAATGAGGCGTACTAGCGGTAATATAAGTATAAGGGTTGAATTTTAAGTTTTAAAATTCTAGGGGTTGGAACTAAAGTTTTAACTTAACTTTACTTGTTCCAAAACTTGAGGGCAAGTTTTGTAAACTTTCAAAACTTTTCATTTCTTGTAACTTATGAGTTTAATAGAGTAATAAAATGAGGACTTTTCATTTTTCCTAACTCTTGTGTTCTTTTAATGGTTTTTAATCCAAGAGACTTTTGGTTTTCCATAACTTGAGGACAAGTTATGGACTCCATTAAAACACATTATGATCATGAATTAATCTACCACATAGGTTACAAATAATTCCTATGATCATCTAAACATCATAAGAACAAGAATATGAATATGAACACTTTCAAGAATCAAAATCACATTTAATCTTTGTAATTTTGATAACTTGTTGTTGTAAATGAGTTAGAAAAGACATTACACCTTCTAAAATAAGTTTTCAAGTACCAAAACATTTTAGGGTAATGATTCTAATCCATTTCCAGCAACTCAAGTCGAAATTCTGCACTCTGTCGACCCTACTCGCCGAGTGCATAAACCTACTCGCCGAGTAGGTTGAAGATACACATGAACTCGACGAGTCCTCCCCATGGACTCGCCGAGTCCATCAGTCAGACAGCAAGATTTTCGACTTTCTTCAACTTTTAAGCACAAATAACAAACAAACAAGCCTAGGCTCTGATACCACTGATGGGTTTTGAGCATTCTAACACTTCCTAAGTGTACATGCAACCCTAATAACCTTGGATCTATGTTTGTCTAATTATCATGCAAAGTTGAATTCCAAGGTTATATTCCTATCTAGCATACATGGGGAACAATTTTAACTTGAATCATAGATAGAATAACTTACCTTGTTGTTGCTTGTGTTCCTTGAAACCTTGTGAGCCTAGCACCCCAAGTGTGATGCCTCAAATGCTTCACACAACACCAAATGCTCTTGGAAAGACTCTTGAGATAACACACACTTCTCAAAATCGGCCAAGCCCTCTAGTTTCTTATGTCTCTATGTGTGTAGCCGATTTTGGTGGAGAATATGCTTCTTATATAGTGTTGACACATCTAGGGTTACACCATGTAAACCCTAATGTGTCATGACTCTTCATTTCCATGACCCATGGGTTTGTAACTCCCATGGAGCATCCTATGGGTAGAACCCAACTTGATAATCCATAGAGCCTCTTAGCCCACTATACAAGATATGAACCCATATATTTAATTAGTTATCCTTTGATCACTTAATTAATTCCAAATTAATTCTTTGATCAACTAATTAAATAATATTATTAATATATTAGAACTTATAATATATTAATAATCTCCAAGTGTTATTTCTCTCATTTAGTCTATCCAATTGCATGGTGCCATGCAACCCAAATGGACCATGCCGGGTCGGGTCAAGTACAAGCCCGAAATAGTTATGGACTTAGACACCTTATCCAACACCATCCCCACCAGAGTTCCTTGTTATTGGCCAATCCCTCCTGAAGTCTCCAGGTTCGCCACACCCACAACTGGTCTGACTTTTTCCAATGTCGGGGACCTGGGAGATTGGTTGTGCCGGTGCCCTACAGAAACAATTAGTGTTTCCTTTCCTATTGCAATTCTTGCAATGTAACTCTCGGCAGGATCCATAGTGATGAAAACCGCACTTGTTGCATTTTGGGTGAATCCCAACATATTGTCTCACTGGTGTCGGGGTGGTAGGTGTTGTGGCAGCATGAACAACAACAATCTGGTGTATCTTCGAGGGCTCTAGATTGGTTGTCCCTTTTTTTTACTCTTTGACTTTCACTTATGGTGGCGCCCCTTTTGTTGGCTCAGAAATGGAAGCCATTACACCTTGGCGGACTCCATGGTCCACAAGTGTCTGTTCCAGACACTTGGCATTGTCAAAAGTAAGTGGGTTGGCAGCTATTACGTTCCCTTGGATCGGAGTAGTTAGTCCCCATATGTATCTATCTACTTTCTTACTTTTCGAAGTGACCATTCTGGGACACAGAATAACTAGGTCATGTAATCTGGCTGTTTAAGCAGCAATGTCGAAGTCTTTCATCCTCAGATTCCAGAGCTCTTGTTCTAGTTTTTGTACTTCGCCTCTCGGGCAATACTATTCCATCATTATGTCTTCTAAGTTCTCCCAGTCCATTGAGCTAGCCATGGCAAGATTCTGTGACTTGACATGGCCATTCCACCATGTAAGGGCCCTATCAAAGAAGGTACATGTTGGAAACTTCACTTTGCTCTCTTCTAGGCACACACATATTTCAAAAATTGACTCTGTTTTCTTGAACCATTGCATTAGAGCAATGACCCCCCACCCCCCGCTTGCACTAAAAGATTTGGGTTTGCAATTCATGAAGTTTTTATAGGTAAACTCCCTAGGGTGTCCTTGGCTATTACCTTGGTTAAAGTTGTTGGTACCACTTCCTGCTCCGCTAGCACTACTTCCGTTGATTTGAGTCATGGCGTCTGCTACGACGGCAGTCACTACAGGCTGGAACATAGCAGGGTCATATTGAGGAGGTGGCGGCGGTGTTTTTGTTATCGTGTTGTTATTATGCCTGATATATCTACAAGGTAGCATCTTTCTGTCATAGAGTTTTAAAGATGAATGGTTGGTAAGGCATTGGTAGTGGTTATAAATCGAATGTCATAAGACCTAGGTTATTATAGTTTTGTGTGTATCATGCTCTAAAAGTGTTTTGTAAACCATTCATAATAGAAATCTATATGAAAATAAACATATGAATTTTCAATAGTGATCATCCTCACTGAATTCCAGTGACTCGATTTGTGATTAAAGACGCTATAAATCTAACACATAGTGTGAGTAGTGTAATCACCGACTCACTAGGTTATATTAGTTTCTTACTTATTATTGTGATGTATACACTGCTCAGACTTCTCGCATTTCTCGTGAGTGCTTCTCTCTGTTTGATTCCGCCTTGAAATCCTCCTCCCGTACTCCTTCTGGTTCTTCCTCGACTCTTATGTTGGCTGTTTGCGATGTCTAGGTGTGTCAAAGAATCTATGAGATAAATAAAACATTCGTATTTTATGAGGTGATCCTTATCGGGTCCTCCTCTAATCATGTAGTGTATATGGATTACATATAACCAAGATCAAATAGACCTTCGAATAAGTGATCCTAATTTAAAACCACAACCAAACAAGGAACAAGAAGTAGAGTGAAGATAGAAAATTCTAAGTCTATAGAATCTCTATTATACACAACCCTGGGAGTATACACATCGCAATTATAGGAATACCAGTAAGGGTCTTTTAAGATTTTACATAAGTTAGTTATATTGCCTAAAATACTCCTATAGTATTTCAATTATATGTTTGATTCTATAGCTCCTGTGTATTGGAAGATGATAAGTTTTTTTTTTGTTTTTTTAAATTTGAGGTTATATTATAGTATCATAAAATACTCCTATAGTACTTTAAACTTTATGTTTGGTTCTAGTGTTCCCTTATATATAAAGTTGGTAAGTTTTAATCTTGTTACAACACTACCCTCACTCCCAAACACATGTTGGTCGTATCTCAAGTAAATATAGTTGATCTGGCTGTATTTATCCTAGATATGATTACATAACTGTCTAGGTTTGACTGTAGTGTCCAACATCTAAATATTTTTGTAGTATTCATCTTGTGATACTTATTCTAGTATGTATATATGTAGGCATGTATACTTTTATAAAAGTATTAATATATTTTAAAAGTATAACACTTGGTCAGAGTGTTTTAGTCCCATTATGTTTATAGTAGTATACCTTTTATGGGTTGATATACTTAGTTCACTATAAGCAATGCTCTGATACCAATCTGCACACCCCTAACCCAGAACGATGGAAACGTTTGGGGGCAAAGGACGTCATGTATAGTATCAAAACAATTGTATAATAGTAATCAAAGCAACAACAAGGATTATATTAATAATGTAGGGTTTATAGTGTACTCGATTTACATAATGTTTGACTCCAAAAAAAAACAAAGACATGAAGTTACTATGCTCTGTCTTCTCAAAACTGGTGCATGTACCTAACAACTAGTTTCTTGAGAATACATGTGATTTTGAAAAATGTCAACATTGAATGTTGGTGAGTTCATAAGCATTTTGTTTTAGAGAATAAGTTTTTGTTCCTTAAAAATGTTGGTCTGTTCCTTTAGAAAATCCAATACTTTTTCAATAAAATGGAATGTAATCTTAGGCCTTAAGACCAAAAATATATATGTTTCTTATGCTTAAAGAATTTAATGTAACACTTTGATTTCATAAAAGAAATGTGACCGGTATTGGTTGCTACTATGGTTCCTAACCTAAGAGTAAGTAATCGTACTTGTTTCCAGAAAGTTGAATTGTAAACAGTTTACTAGTAAAATAATGATGTTTATTCGTGGAAAATCCTATATTTTCAATAAAGCGAATTGTAGTCGTAAACGTTCCAGGACCGAAAAGTATAAGTATAATTGCCATACTTAGTTTAATGATACCTAGTTTTATTCATAAGTAAAAGTAGCTGAAAACGAGTTTTAATAGTAAGAAGTTGTGAAGTTGATACCCTCCTACGTTCACTTTGTACATACGAGTTATGTATAATCGAGTTCGAACAGACAGTCGAATAGGTGAATCTGCCCTAAGCCCACAACCAAAAAGGGACAGGAAGTAGAAATCACACATTCCACTATCTATTGGACATAAATTTTTATATAACCCTGACATATGCACTAAATAGCCACAGAGTGAATACCCCTTAAGACTGTTTGAAAATATATCATTACATAAATACTTAGTTAATTCTTATTGTGAGCCTTTATTATAACCATGCTAATATGACTAATGGCCTGCATGACGTTCTTCAGACGTCAGAAAGTTATGACGTTCGTCACCCTAGACCTGTGGGTCTAACTGTAGTGAAAAATTGAGGTGCAGGGTTGTCAATCCCGTAAAGATCTATACACAAACTCATGCTCTCCCTCCTGGAGACTCTGGTTATAATTCAGGATTTTAACGGGTACTATGTTTGGTACAACAAAGGAGTGGCTCACAATCCTGTATTAACTAGGTTTCATAAAGTGTGTTGAAGTTATCCTTTCCTTGTTATCGTTTGTATTATCCTTTTATAGTATTCACAATGTATAAAATAATCATATTTTTATATGATTATTCATTTGACCCGAAAGACTAAACTAACGTGAATGTTCCCGAAACTATACCTATTATAGTATATCTTGTTTGTTTATTGAAAATACTTATATAATCATTTATATAAATACATAGTAAACATCTTGTCTAGATGTTTTTAAATGAATATGTCATTAAAACTTAAATCTAACACAAAGTATATAAATATTTAGTATGATGAGGACGATTTCTAGTTTTTTTGAATTTTCTCACCCCATTTTTAGAAAAAATATAGAAAATCTTCGTATGTCGAAATTTAGATCCGTAAACTTGGTGTGTTTAGAAAATGAGTCTACTTCGTTCATAATTTTTATTGTAATCTTTTGTAGTCACAAACAAATGTGAAAATGTTCATCTTCACAGATTGGTCTGAAATCATTTTTGAAATGATAGGCAGTTTTGTAAAAAATACCATAAATAGTAGAAAAATCATATGAATGCATGTGAGTAGTCTTTAGAAAGTCATAAACCTGAACTATTAGCATATTGAACTGTTTTGAAAAATATTAAGTTTAAGATGGTCAAAATAGTCCATGAATAGCCCATAACATTTTTGTTGAAAGCTAATGTTTAAGTTTAGATTATATTTTGGTGTTGCAACTTGTATTCCTCCCCGTAAAACTTGAAGAAAACATGAAAATATAAGGGTATGAACTCAGCTTGAGTGCTTTGTAGTAGAATAAGGAGATGATGGTGAAGATCTTGAAACTTAAAGCACTTTGAAGATGATTAAAGAACTCTTGGAAGGACGATTTGTCCTATAGATTTAAGACATAATAATGTGTGTAAAGGAGATGAATCTAGCATAAAAATGTGTATAATCACTAGATGAACAAGGATCACTTACCAAAAACCTTAAGAACCAACTTGAAGGTGAAGATCTTGGAAGGATTTGAGGTTGTTCTTGAGAGAATACTGGAGAAAAGTGAAGAAGGTGAGAGGGAATAACACTCTCGGCCACAAGTAAAGGGAGGATGGGGATGGGGTGGGGTGAGGTGAGGTGATATGCATGGTTACATTTTGGGTAGTAGCATGGATGTTTGTTGGTTAAAGGTTTGTGTGGGAAAATAGGGAGACATCAACTCACTAGATCAACTCCTATATATATATATATATATATATATATATATATATATATATATATATATATATATATATATATATATATATATATATATAATTGATGAATTTTTATCAAAATGTTAGTTTTTATAGAAAGGAATAGTATAGATTATGAATACTTACTAAATTCGAATTATAATTTCAAATTATAATGAAAAGATCATTGTTAATAAAGATAATAACTTATCGTGTTGAAAGTATATTTTTTACTAAACTAATTTGTATTGGTATTATTGAAATTAACGTTGTAAGTCCCAACTAGGGCACTAATTTCAATAATTGATGAAATGTAGGACATTTCACATAATACATGGAATATGTACATTTGAGGACATTAAGATTCATCTAAAATTTTGATATAGGTCGAGTTGACTTTTGTTGTCTTGTTCACTTTTGTTGACTTATTAACTTTTGTTGACTCCAAAGTTTGCAGTCGTCACAGAGAATATGTTGAAGTTGAGATCGTAGTGTGAAATAGTGGTAGAGAAGTGGTAGTGTTAATGGTATAAGTTTCGAAAGATGATGAAAGAGTAATATGTTGAGTACCTTCATTATGTTGGGCTTCACTATTCGCCACTCCATCACCCATGTTGACATTTGTGTCCATATGAGATATATGCACAAGGATGCCAGAAGTTCGAACATCCTCAGTAACTAACTTGGTTATAGAAATTTCGGGTGGTATGATTGTTGTCTACTCAGGAGTGGATTTCTTCGCAGGATCACCTTGATTAATGGTTATGTCCACGTTAGATGCTTTCACAAAGCCACCAGAAAGAGATTCAAGAATAACTTCTTCATCCACTGAATCATCTTGAATTATTAACTTCCTCTGGATCTTTTGTTTCTTTGAGATCTTCTTAGCCACATCCTTTGCTTTACTTTTCTTCTACTATGGAGAAATAGTTGCGGGTATTTCTCTAATTACAACACCCTTTCGACCAATTTGATGCTTTCGAACGAAAGATAGTGAAAAGCTTCCTGGTCTTTCAGGAGAATGGCGAGGTTTGTGAGCCATTTCCTTGAATCTCTTCAATACACCTGATTTTGAAGGTACCACATCCTTCGAAGGAATGACCGTTTCTTTAGCTATAGGATTTGAGCTTTTCTTCGAATGTGTTTCTCCTACAACAATTTTCTTGGGAGACTTAACCACTTTAGCATCTGGACTGACTTTCGAAGGACATGGCTGAGCATCCTTCTTAGATCCTCTTCCCTTATTTGAAGGACCTTCTGTTGTCTTCAGTAACAAAACCCCAGTCTCAACAAACGTATTTTTCTGTTGCAAATAAGTCACCAGAACATGATTCGAAGGATCAACCTTTTTCAACGTAGAATCTGGAATGCAAGCAACAGTTGGAAAGATATCAACATTGTCTTAAACTGTTTTGGCAAAAGGATACAAAGAAAACTCAGCAGTTTCTTCGTTAGTAGATACTTGAATACCTTCCTTCTCATAAACAAACTGCAGTACTTAACTCCAGTACATATCACAAGAAATCGCATCCTTGGCATTCGTATTCCCGATAGTCTTTAAAAATTTGTCCCATAGTTGAGTAGCATAATCCACTTGTAAATTGTAATAGATTCTGGCCACCATCGCATAAACCTCTAAACGTGCTTTATCCAACCCCACACTGCAACCTGTTAAACACCGAAGATAGATTCCAAACATGAAATTCCAAATACAAGGAAACCCTGATTTCTTGAAGTCACTAATTCTGGTGAGAATAGGTTGATAACCTATCTCATTGAACATGTGAATCACCTGTTCATTCGTAACCTTGTAAAAAGGTTCAGAATTAGGAATGTTCAAAATCTGGGCAAAGAGTTTGTTCGATGAATTTCTTATCATTCATCTGTTAAAACGTAACAATCTACATCGTTTTGCTGTATGTTGCTATAGAACCAGCAAGAGATAACCATGAAAGAGGAAAAACAAATGAATTGAACATGGCAGTTGACAGTACAAAACTTTTCAGGGCAACAATGAGTATCTGTATATCCTCCGGATAAACAATTTCGTTTCCTTGAACTTGATAGTTTGTGCTTTCGATCATCATAAGAGGTTGACAAGAAACATCATCAGTGGTTTACGACTGATGAGCAACCATTTTTAGGGTTGGTGAAAGAACTTGAAGAACAGGGAGAAAAAGATCACAAATCGTATGAGAATTGTATTGTAAGAGTAAAATTTGAATGAAATCCCCAATTCTCTTATTATACGTATACACAATTTGAATTCCAAATGATTCATTAATAGCTTGCCACGTTTTCCTTGAAAATCGTACCAGTAATCGTAAAGCACGGCATGTTAGGAAAAGTGATGAGTAATTTTGCCTAGAAAATCGCAAATTAGCCAAACCGTCACATCAGACGTCTTTTCGAAAGTACCCCGTGGATAGGGGTGTAAATGAGTCGAGCCGAGCCCGAGCCTGACCAAACTCGAGCTCGGCTCGTTTAACTTTGAGGAAGCTTGAGCTCGAGCTCGAGATCGATTCGAGCCTTAAAATGAAGCTCGAGCTCGGCTTGTGAACAACTTAGTGGGCTCGCGAGCCTAATCGAGCCTAAACGAGCCTCTATATGTGTGTGTGTATATATATATATATATATATATATATATATATGTGTGTGTGTGTGTTGTGTGTATGTATGTATGTATGTATGTATGTATGTGTATATATATATATATATATATATATATATATATATATATAGGCTTGTTTCAGGTTGTTTAGGCTCGCGAGCCCATTAACTGAAGCTCGGCTCGAGCTCGTTTAATAAAAAGGCCGCATATTTAGGATCGAGATCGGCTCAGGCTCGTTTAATTCGATCTCGAGTCAAGCTTTTAACGAGTCGATCCCGACTAGCTCATGAGTAGCTCGGCTCACTTACACCCCTACCCGTGGATAAGGAACAAAAACCTTTCGCATGGAGGTTGGGCTCTTACACTTTTGGGTTTAAAAGCGAACTCATGTGCCAGACTTTGAAATCTTCAGCCTGAGTTGGTATTACTCAGGACCTCAAGGATTTCGTTAGTGCAATGTGTGCCAAAGAAAAAGATGAGAAACAAAAAAAATGTGATTCTGTGATGTCGTAAATAAAATTTCGACATAAAGGCAGTTAGATCCCAAAAAAATATCACTTTGATAATCATCAAGAAAGATGATCAACAGCTTGTGTGGTTTCCCGTGAAATACAATCGAACACTTGTTAAGTAGTATCGAAGGGTGGTTGAAAATTTCGTTACATATCACAATAAAACATAAGTGTGAGAAATTGTAACCAAAATTACCAGTTTGACCAGTATAGTCAGTGACAAGTATGCTTTGAAAAAATTTATCACGTAGCAAGGAATTAGAAAGATACTCGCACTAAAATCATATTCCACAAATCAAAATTATTACTGGATCTTGTTGGGTAAAAATGTTGTGGGTTTCGAACATTTTATCAAAACCACGCAAAGAGAAAGAATATGATTTGGAGTATCGAAATTTGGTAGTGAAAACAAATGTTTCATTATAATCTGGAACAAAGTCCCCCATCAATCCCTTAAATGTTTCGAAATTTTGGGTGTCACTTTCATCACGGTTTCATGAATCTAGATCATTAACATAGAGTGTTTACATACCTATAACCTGGTTGGTTTATACCAGAAATGTCTTGGGTATATGTCATTGTGTGTGACCGTGAAAAAACTTTCAGATGAAAAAGATTGGTTTAAGAATCAAATGCACCTCTCTTAGATACGGACCAACCAATTAACTCTTAACTCCGATGTGAAGTGTAAGGTAGCTCAGGAATGAATGTGAATACTACCTGATTGGGAAGGAATCCTCAGGATAAGAAAACCATTAAAGCTTCAAAATGCATTGCGTTATGGAGGCTTGGGGCGAAATGTTCTAGCATGCTTCTAGGGACATATCAACTAGTAAAAAGTTTCAAAAGTTTACCTTTCCCTAAAGCAGCAAGTAGGTGGCATGAAAAATCTTCAGTAAAAGCTATACAAGAAAAAGTTAACCAAGCAAAAATATTTTTGGATTTTTGATTTTTTAATGAAAAATTACAAAAATAACAAAATATTTTTGGTATTTTAGAATTTTGAAAAAGAAAGACAAAAATGAAAAATCTTTTTGGTATTTTTGATTTGTAAAGAAAAATGAAAAACATAACAACAAATGTACCTAAGTTGCAAAATTAGCAAAAGTAGCGAAGAATTTTCCAAACCAATGTGCATGATGTCAAAAGCGAAGCATGTCAAAGTCTTGGCTGTGAACAATAACCGCTGAATCATGAACAATAACCGTTGAATCGACATCTTTCCTCCTCTTATCATTCCATCAAAATTAGTCTTGGAACTGAATTTGCATCGATCATTCCTAACCTAGTTAATATTCTTACGAAAGATTTTTCATCTAATAGCTTTGTAAAGATATCAGCAAGTTGATCTATTTTCTTTACAAAATGAACCTCAACATTTCCATCTTTAATGTGATTTTTGATAAAAAAAGTTAATGAAGACCAATATGTTCTGTTTTCGAATGTTGCACAGGATTGTGACAAATGTGAATAGCACTTTGTGAATCACAATACAATGGAATTTTCTTCATGTTGATTGCATAATCACACAGTTGATTTTGAATCCATGTGATTTGAGAAGTACAAGCTGCAGTAGCAACATATTCAGCTTATGCTGTGGAAATCAAAACACAAGTTTGTTTCTTTCATTGCTAGCTCACAAGCTTCTTATCTAATAGTTGACATCTGCCACTCATGCTTTTTCGATCAAGTTGACACCCACCAAGATCATCATCTGAGAGTGCTTAAATGAAAAAACCCGTTTTCGAAGAATACCACAATCCTAACGAAACTGTGCCTTTGAGATAGCGAAAAATATTCTTTACAGTTGTAAGATGAGGTTCTCTTGGATTCGATTAGTACCTAGCACAATTGCACACAGAAAACATAATATCAAGTGGAGTAGCCATAACGTATAGTAACAAACCTATCATGCTACGATACAGTGTGAGATCAACAACTGGTTTGTCTAAAGAAGGACTTAGTCATGTTCCAACTGCCATTTATACTCGCAATTTCAAATTATTCATCATGCCAAACTTCTCAAGCAGATTTCGTGTATATTTTTCTTGATTGATATATATTCCTTCTCTGCTTTGACGAATATTTAATCCACGAAAATTATTTATCTTCCCCATCATGGTCATCTCAAATTGACTTTTCATCATGTTCTCAAGTTCTCTAGATAATTGAGGATCAGTAGAACCAAAAATAATATCATTTACATAAATTTGAACAAGCATTAAATGATCCCCAACTTTCTTTCAAAAAAGTGTGGGATCAACAGATCCTTGTTTAAATTTTGCAAATTTTAAGAAATTAGTAAGAGTGGCATACCAGGCACGTGGAGCTTATTTAAGACCATAAATAGTTTTGTCTAAAACATAACAATGATCAGGATATTGAGAATTGACAAAACCTGGTTGTTGTTCAACATAAACCGTTTCTTCGAGAAGTCCATTGAGAAAAGCACACTTCACGTCCATTTGATAAACATTGAATTCCTTATGTGCTGCATAGGCTAAAAATATTCTAACAGCCTCAAGTCTCGCGACATGGGCAAGGGTTTCTTCGTAATCAATTCCTTCTTGTTGCGAATATCCTTTAACTACAAGCCTAGCCTTGTTTCGTACAATGTTACCTTCTTTATCAGTTTTATTTTTAAAAATCCATTTTAGCCCTATTACCAACACATCTTTTAGTTTAGGATCTAGATGCCAAACTTTATTTCTTTGAAATTCAACCAACTCAAATTGCATACAAACAATCCAATCAGGATCTTCCATAGCTATCTTGACTGTTTTTGGTTCAATTTTCGAAATAAATACATTTAACATACAAAATTCTTGATTAATATTTAGTACCTCATTTTTAGCACGAAGTTGAGCTCTTGTCAAAACTCCATCTTGAGGATTACCAAGAACTTGTTCCTTTGGATGATTTCATATCCACTTTTTTAATGGTGGATATGCAGGATCAAACTCTAATGGTGCATCTTCGAATGTTTCATCATTCTCTGAACCTGCAATAGACACATTATCTGTTATATCATGAAAAACTTCCATTTGATTATTTGAAATATTTGGATGATTTTCATTTTGCTCCCCCAGGAAAAAATTATCATCTGGATGCTCCCCCTCGATATCAACATTCATTCTCCCACTCTCCCCGTCAAAAGTATGCTCCCCCTCAACATGAGTAGCCGAATTCAAGTGCTCCCCCTCCACTTCATCAGTTTGTAGAACTAGCATAATTTCGTTATAAACTGGAGAATTTGTTGTCCAGTTTAAATCTGCAATATCTTGAGTAATTGACGAATCATTAGTATGCTTTGATGCTTTAGGAACTCGATTATCATCAACATGATGTTCAGCATCAACAACCCTGTCAGGAACACGAAATATTAAATCATAATCAAAATCTAAAAAGTTTACACTTTGAGATTCATCATTTGGTTCATTAAGAATTGGCTTTTGTTCGAAATATTTTTCAACACTTTTAACATGATAATCATCAAAGGTAAGATTGAACGTTTCTTCAATTTTTTGTGTTCATTTATTCAACACCATGTATGCAATCGAAATATGTGAATAGCCCAAAAATATTCCATCATTAGCCTTAGACTAAAACATTGAAAGATTATCCTTGAGATTCATAATGAAACACCTTCACCCAAAAATATGAAAAAAATTTCACATTAGGTTTAGAGTTATTTATGCTTTCATAAGGAGTGATGTTGAAAAGATAATGTATAAACGATCTGTTTTAAGTAAAACATGCAGTTGAAACTACTTCAGCCCAAAAATATTAAGGAAGATTCGTATATGTGAGCATTGTTCTTGCAGCTTCACAAAGTGAATGATTTTGCCTTTCGACAACACCATTATGTTGAGGCGTGTATGGTGAAGAAAAATTATGTGAAATTCCTTTGTCTATTAAAAATTAATTAAGAACATTGTTGTTAAATGCTGAGCCGTTGTCACTCTTGATCTTTCGAACCTTTTTCTTTAAACTTGTTTCAATGTGTTCGATAAAGTCAATCATTGCTTGAGTATTTTTAGATTTTAACTTGAGAAAATATACCCAAGTAAACTGTGATAAATCATCAATAATAATAATAATGTATCGTTTCTTATTGATTGTTTCAATAGTCGATGGTCCACAGAGGTCAAAACGAAGAAGTTCTAGTGGTTCAACAATCTTCGAATCAATGACAATTGGATGACCTTGTCTATGTTCCTTTCCCTGCTCACCAGCTACACGTAAAGTATCATTATCAAACTTTAAAATAGGTAAACCACGTACAAGATCATTTACCACTAATTTATTGAGATTTCGAAAGTTCAAATGAGAGAGTCTTCGATGCCCAAGGTAGCTGGCATCTGATAAAGCTTTCGAGAGTATGCATACTGAGGGAACACCAACAATCGGTTTTATGTCGAGAGTGAACATATCGCCTTTTCTTTTGGATTTGAGCAATACTTCTTTTTTGTCAATATTCGAAATGACACCGCCTTCTTCATTAAACACCACTTGATTACTAGTACCCACAACAAGTTGTGAAACACTAATCATGCTATGTTGAAGACCTTCGACATAAGCTACCCTATTCACTATGAATTTGCCATTAGTTACTTTCCCATATCCTTTGACTGGACACTTCTAATTGTTGCCAAATTTCACTACTCTGGCTGTAACAGCCCGGATTCCCAGGTATTATTCATTTATTTATTTTGGTAATTTATGAGGAGACTCGGCGAGTTGGAGCCTAGACTCGCCGAGTATGATCGCGGATTTGGACGCGGGATCGCGTCCAGACTCGACGAGTCCAAGAGTGGACTCAGCGAGTCCAGGCTGTTTAATGAAACCCTAATTTCCCGCCCCTGATCCCTATTTAAAGGATCTTATGACCCTTCATTGCGGCTACCTTTGACCTTGAGAGCACCAGAGCATCTGAGAGTCCTTGTGAGTGAGAAAAGAGGCCATTATTCACCATCCTTGTGTGTGTTAGCAAGAAAGGAAGAGGATGGCCAAGCTAGGAGAGTTGGGGAGCTTGGATCTACTTCCATTTCGGCTGAGGAAGCTATTTGAGGTAATATTCAGAGCTTATTCTCGTGTTTTTGTTGATATGGCCAAATCTAGGGTTTCTTCATGCCTTGTTTACCTTGTAATTGGAGTGTGAGAGGTCCCATGGGGAAATGGTACCTAGATCTGGACCTTAGTAGGTCCAGATAGTCCCAAATGCTCTGATTTATGCCTTTCCCTTTGAGCTGGGGACTTAGGTTTCCATTTTAGATGTCATTTCACCAAAAGAAGCCTTGTAGGCATCGCAAGGTAGCCAAGATTGTAACTTTACGTGATGAATGTGGTTGGGAGGACTATGTGACAACCCGAAATTTCCATTCTAAATCAAACCATTTCAATCCAATAGAAGTAGAGCAGTTATAGTGAAAATTCAGACTTATGGAATAAGTTGGCAGTTTTTAGGGTTTTATGCCTAAGGAGTTATTAGGAGAGTGGATGCACTAGGATTTTGTGCAACACTGTAATTCCATTTCTCTAGGTCATTAGAATCCATTCCGAGAATAGAAATATTTTCTGCCAAAAATATTAGGACTATAAATAGAATTCTGAACCAAATTGGTTCATTAGTTAAATTCCAAATAGAGAAAAGTCAATTTCTCTCTCACGGATCTTCGGGTTTTCATCCCAGATTGTGAGTCTACTTTCATAGATGTGTTTTAATACTTGTTATATGCTTAATAACATTATTTACATGTCCAAAGTACAAGATCCGGGAGTTTACCGCCCAAGAACGTTCTTCGGGAGTAAACTCCAAAATCAAGCCTAAAGGCCACCTAGTCCCATTTCCGTGTTAGGCATCTAGCTAAGGACCTTAAGTATGAACATTAGAGGCTAGAAACAAATCAATACCACTTAGTTTGAGGAGTTTACGACCAAGGAACCACCACTTGGGCCGTAAACTCCAAGTAAAGGGCACAAATGAGTGCCTAATGTTCCTTTAGCCTTAGAACAAGAACCTAGAAGCCTTAAACTCATGATTTAGACCCACAAAAAAATTAGAAACCAACTTTGGAAGGGAGTTTACGGCCAAGATGCTCCTTAGGCCGTAAACTCCAAGATTAAGTGCCAAAATCCCTTCAAACTCTTCCTAAGGCTTAGTCTTCATTTTAGGCAAATACCTTAAAGTGTTTAGGACCTAGAAAACTCATGAAAAGCTCAAGTGTTGAAGAGTTTACGGCCAAGAGTATTTCTTGGGCCGTAAACTCCTATTAAGGGGTCAAAGGACACCCTAGACACTTCCTTAGGCCAAGAGACTTTCAGGGCAAGTACCTAGATGATTTTTGGACTAGTTAAAATTCTTAGAACCTCATGTGTGAGGGAGTTTATGGCCCAGAGAGTTCTATGGCCTTAAACTCCATCAAATGGTTCCATTTAGTGCCTTAAACCTTCCTTAAGCCAAGTGTTGAAGCCTAGACTTGTTCCTAGAATTGTTGGAGACTTGAAAGAACAATAAGAACCCTCCCAAGGGAGTTTACGGCCGTAAACTCCAAGGGAAAAGGGTCTTTGGGCCGTAAAGTCCCCTTAGGATTCCATATGGTACCTTAAACTCTTGTTAAGCCTAGAAACAATTCCCCTCTAAGGTTGTAGTACTTCTAAACTCCATTTCATGACTTGGTTGAGAGTTTACGGCCAGGAGCTTACTTCCCTGGGCCGTAAACTCCAATAAATATGGTCTTTTGACCTTAAACTTCCATTAGGGGCATTGCACTCCTTTGTTGCAACCCATTAGCCTCCTAGCAGTTGACCAAAAGTGTTGTCCTCGCGCTTAAATGTTTATACTTGTATAGTTAGTGATTAAATCTCTAATTATTTATATACATATGTCTTCATATGTAATTAGGATCATTGTGTGTGTCTAAGTCTTCACTTGACACCAAGCACTTGTCTGATCCTTCCGTACGATAACAGCCCGTTCAATTCCAGTCACTTACTGCAGGTGAGTTCATACCCCTTAACTAATGTTTTAAACTATTTTAAATGTTTTATGGGGGGGGGGGGGTTACAAGTAGAATCATGCTACTTTTTATGTCAATCACATGTGATTAGTAAGTAGGATTATATTACTTATTACATCAATCACATGTGATTAATATACAACATTCAAAAGATTTGGCTACTCATTAGCCGTTTTACCAAATAGTTTCCTTCAAATGATTTTTATAAACATCTTATATGTTTTAAACTACTTATTACACTGTACATCTTACTCTGTACATTGCCTTTCAAACTTATTTACAACTGTGTTTCAAACGATGTTTTCCTTATACTCAAAACTGTTTTATCATACTTATGCCTTTAAATTGTTTTATAGATTGACATCAAGTCGATCTTTTCTTAAAAATAATACTTATATTTCAAATGTCTTACAAAATTTATTTATGCTTTTATATTATAAATTGCATGCCTCTATATGTATAGTTATATAAGAAATGTTTAAAAGACTTAGGAAGACTATCCACCCTATTTCCTTTTCGCGCCTTGAGATGTGGTCTGGTAGGATATTGGGTATTCGTCCGAAAGTCGTTTGAAGATTAGTTATATATCATATGTACATATATAGTCATAAAAGGTCTTTCCAGTTTCATCCTATGCCCTTGGGTAGCAAGGGTATACATCCACGTCCATACCACTTAGATTACTAGTAAGCTACCATATGGGTAGTTCAGGAAGATACTAGAACCATTACTAGAACGAGATATCATACAATGAGTCAGTTCATTCATGAGACAATACTTACTAGAACATTACTATACATTGCATGTACAACTATACTAGGATGAGAACACATACATCTATACTAGAACGTTTACATTACTATACTTGCTAGATAGGGAGAACACACATTACAGCTAGCACACGTTGAACATTACAGTATAATTACTATACTTGCTAGATAGGGAGAACACGCATTACAGCTAGCACACGTAGAACCTTACCGTACTCTACTATAATATTTACATTATTATACTTATAGGAGTACTTGTGCATAGGTATATCAGTAGGAGTCCTATTACATTTTATATGTATCGACTCTGTTATCAAATCCTCATTCTTACCTTTAACTTGTGATACAATCACATATTCGACGAGATAGAATGGATTTATTATCCTAGTGCCAGAGGATAAAAATTGGGGGATTGACCAATCCTAGAATCTCTGTTAGCTACAGAGGTAAAAGCACATCCACGGATGTCAAACGGTTGGTACCATTACAGGTATACGATTAAGGGATTAACTATTCCTATACCCAGTTGTTAGCAACAGAGGTAAGAGTACGTCTACGGATGGCTTAAAGTTAACGAGGATAGTTACCCTAGTACCAAAGGGTAAATTATATTTAGGTGTCCTAGTACCAAAGGATACAATTTCTTATAATGATAATAATAGTAACATAATTAGATCTTGGTAGAAGATTACAAAGAGAACAGTTCAGTCTTGGTAGAAGACTCCTTTTGTTATTAATAGGAATCATAGGGATTTCTAGGGATTTTCAAACATTTACAGTTGATCTACAAACATTTTCATACTTATACGAGCTTTCTTTCAAAGCAATGTCAAGTCTTAAAAATTATAAGTTTTTACAAATTAAGACACATTAATATTTATGATCTCACCAGCTTTATAGCTGATACTCACTTTCAAAATTACTTGTATCCTCAGGTCATCATAGACAGGTACCGATGTAAGGAGAAAGGAAGATGGAGCTTATTCAAGACTTATCTTTCATTTTGATTTATGCTTTAGTGTTTATCAAAATTTGACAGAATACAATTGTATAATAATTATTTTATTAATGCAATGGATGATGTTGTTGCTTGTTTAGTACTTTACATTGTTGTTGATATTATACATGACGTCCTCCGCCCCAGAACGTTTCTACCATTCTTGGTTTTGGGGTGTGACAGACTAGATTTATGAGTTGTTGGAGCGGATCTGACCTCAGGAGCGAGTTTGAGTTGATGCATGGCATGGACTCGCCGAGTCTGAAGAACAGACTCGGCGAATATCATGAAGATTGTCCTTAACCACTCGGCGAGTGGTCTTGACGAGTTAAGGGGTTGACTCAGTGAGTTAGGGAGAGTTAGAGAGGGTTGATAGGTGGACTGAGTCGAGCTGGAACTCGCCGAGTTGTTTTTGAGACTCGGCGAGTTGAGTCGTGGTGGCCCCGCGATTCATGCCAGGTGGAACTCGTCGAGACAGGGAAGTACTCGACGTGTCAAGAGAGGATCCTAGGGAGTCAGTGAACACGTATAGACTCGTCGAGTCGCTCTAGTGCACTCGCCGAGTCAGGTCAAAGTTGACCGTTGACTGTTGACCAGAGTTGACCAGTGTTGACTTGATAGGGGTAGTCAACCTTAGTTGAGAAAGTGTTAATTAGAGATACATTGTGTTATAGGAAGATTATAGCTCAGAGGATCGAGCGCGAGTGATTCCGGGATTTGCGAGTTATCGAGATACGCGAGGTGAGACTTCTCACTATACTTTACCTTGAGTAGGTAACCAGAGTTATGTGACAGAGTATTTGTATGCTATATGTATGTTATGTGTTGTACTGCATTATTTTTATGTAATTATGATGTGCATGTGTACAGAGTTGGAACCGGAAGGTTCACAGAGTTAGAACCAGAGGGTTCACAGAGTAGGGTCCACGGACCCACAGAGTTATAGCCTCGAGTGGCTAATATGTGTTATGCATGGTATTTTGGGGAACTCACTAAGCTTTGTGCTTACAGTGTTGGTGTTATTTGTTTCAGGTACTAGTGATGACCGTGGGAAGGCGCCGGCTTGATCAGTACACACACATGAGATTTCTATGATATATGATCTTGAGATACTTTGTATGACATTGATTGGAGTTTCAAACATTGATGTTTTATGAAAATTAAATGAATATGTTTTTATATTATGCGAAAAATTATTTTGAAATTCACGGTGTTACAAGTTGGTATCAGAGCCTTGGTTTGAGGGATTCAAGTACACCTTCGGGCGTATTTGAACTCAAACTGAGGATTTGAGAAGTATTTTCAAAAAGAGTAAAAGATTTTTGGAAGAACACAGAGCAGAGTTGTGTGTACGATCAGTCCGCGCCCGAACGGTGATTTCCCAAAACACCCTCATGTTATGTGATATTGATATTGATATGATGTATTCTCATGCTAGAGGAGGCTAGGTACTCCTATTAGGACTAGAGTGGCATGATTTGTGATGCCTTAGCCTAGGAAGAGGTGAGCTGCTATGAGATGCTTGAGAGTGAGTAGGTAGCAGCGAGGGGCTTATGAGAGATCTATTAGAGAGTGGTCTATGCATGATAGAGTACTTGGAATTGGGATCCGAAGAGGAGGGCTTGGGGTGTATTCTGATACGGTGCAGACAATAGTATTGGGCCCGTACTACTGAAAGCACCGGGGTGGAGTACAGCCCAAGTACGAATCTTTGGAATACCAAGGATCAAGGAGGAATGAGTTGTCGAGTGTGAGTATGCTCGAATCGATTCTAATTTATCGTATGTTGTATTTCAGAGGTAGATCATGGTGAGGACACGTCTTATGCCTGAGAGCAGTGGGACCAGTGATGAGGAGATCCGTCGGATCATCCATGAGGAGGTGGCTGCGGCCATCAGGGCAGAGATACCAGAGATGTTCGGGTCTATTAAGAGCATGCTGATTGAGACCTTCGATGAGAGTTATGCCGCTCTTTCTGAGGCTGCTGTTGCAGCGGCCATAGCAGCTATTACTGCCGCGAGGCCGGAAGGTGGTGATGCGTTGCTGTTCCGGGAGTTCAGCAACACAAAACCGCCAGAGTTTGATGGGACCCAGGATCCGGTGGTAGCTATGAGGTGGATTTCTGACATAGAGGGGTGTTTCTTCACTTGCTCATCTCCTGAGCATTTGAAGGTTCGGTTTGCGCTGAACCAGCTTCGCTTGGGAGTGAAAGACTGGTGGAAGTTTGTGACGGCGCACTTTACACCTGCTAAGCTTGCGGCGGTGACTTGGGAGAGGTTCAATGCCATGTTCCGAGATGAGTACGTTCCCCAGGTAGAGAGGGAGCATTTGGCCTAGGAGTTTCTGACCCTCAAGCAGGGTACTGAGTCTGTTACGGTGATTACCACGATGTTCCATGAGAGGGCGATGTTCTGCCCTGAGCACATGTCTACGGAGCAGGCACGTATGAGCCGCTAACTGAGTATCTTGAGGCGAGACATTCGGGAGTTCGTGGCAAACTCCTCGTACCGGACATTTGCCGAGCTTCAGGAAAATGCCCAGAAGAGGGAGATTGAGCTAGAGACTCAGGCCAGGGAGGAGGCGGAGTCTCAGGGGAGGGACCGGCGACCGGCACAGTCTCAGCCGGCAGCCAAGTGGGCCAAGCCCGCTGATCCCAAACCAAGAAGCCAGAAGGGCCGCACTTGTGGGAAGTGCGGCAAGGGTCACGATGGAGTCTGTAGAGCGGGATCTAGCTACAAGTGTGGCAAGGAGGGGCATATGGCCAAGGACTGCCCCAAGGGATTTGTAGTGTGTTTCCACTCCAACCAGACCCGACACCGGAACGCAGAGTCTCCGCAATTACGAGGATCATCTCAGGGAGCACCTCAGGGATCTGCCCCTGCCGAAAATCAGAGCTACCGAGAGTCGGCCATAGAAGGTCGAGGCACCGAGGGCACTATGACCATTCCTCGTCGTACGTTGGTCAAATCTAGGATAAATATAGTTGATCAGGCTATATTTATTCTCGACCCGATTACATAACCCGAGGCCCAATCGTAGTGTCGCAACTTGCCTTAATACTTTTTAGAAAACTTGCCATGATACGAGACTAATATATGCGAGTAAAGATGTATATTTTTAAAAGAAAATATATTGTTCATGAAAACGTTTTGTCAGAGGGTTTTTGGTCCCTTTTGCATTTATAGTTTGTATATCTTATGTGGTTCGATATACTTAGTTCACTATAAACAATGCTCTGATACCAGTCTGTCACACCCCCAAACCAGAATGGCGGAAACATTCGGGGGTGGATGACTTCACATAGTATCACAACAATTGAATATTGTAAAGAAAGTAACACAACCATCATATATATAATGAAAACGTATATTGTTGCGTTATACATATTAGCAAAAGAATATTACAATATGATGATAAATGTTCAATAATAAAACGTCCTTAGCATTCCTTCTTCAAAAGCTGGTAGGTTACCTGTATTACTGATTCCCTGAGAAATACAAGTGGTTTTGAAAAAGTGTCAACAATTAAGTTGGTGAGTTCATAAGTGTTTCTCATTGAAAAGTATGTCCTTTTTATAGTAAATCGATGAACAAGGTTTTCAGAAAATCCAATATTTTCTATAAATGGTTTGAAAAGTTTCTAGAGTTGGTGTGCGTTAGTATGTTCCATACTTGAATAATAATGATAAACTTTGTACTAAAAATGTTGTGGAAAACTGAATGCGTATATGAATCTCGTAAATCAAACTTGTTTTTATACTTTTATGTGAGTTTTATAACCATACTATTGACACTGGTAGCCTGTAACAACATTCTTCAGGTGTTGTAGTGTTATGACATTTGTTACCCCAGACCTGCCAGTCTAACTATAGCTAATAGTTTAGGTGCGGGGTTGTCAATCCCGTATAGATCTATACACAAGTATCACGCTCTCTCTCCAAGAGATTATGGTATATAATCCAGGACTTGAAATGCATACATAAGAGTACGTTGAAGTTTGAATATCTCACATTACTTGGTATAAACAGATTTACGATAAGAAAGACTTTACTTCGTTTGAAAGTATTTCATTTGTCAAAATGTATATGTAAAATGTATGAATAACTTGTTAATTTTACTCGTTATAGTTCCTCAAAAAGTATGTTTCCATTTAGTAAGAATAACTAGTTGATATAATAGCCCTTTAAACATAAAGATGTTTGTATCAATATCCTATAAAATAGATATTATAATTATGTTTATAAAATGATACTTTGAATTGTAATGTACTTGTATTTCCCCCCTAAAACATGAAAAGAATTGAAAAGTAGGGGTATGGACTCACTCGTTTGGTTTGAAGAGAGAGACTAGAGTTGAGCAGAATTTCGACCGAGGAAAGTTCCGTCTTCGGGCTCTTCGGGGATCTCTGCAGCGTAGATCTTTCGTCGGGGGCTCGAGTGCGGAAACCGAGGGTGTCGGGATGATCTCTGGAGCTTAGAAGTATGGGAGAGTGACTGAAAGTTTGAGAAGGTGTGCAAAAACCCGAGGCTCAAACCTTGTATTTATAGTACTGGAGGATGGCGTACGTGGGGCGTACATCTGGAGTACGCTGGGTGTACTTCGGTTACGCGGGGCGTAGAAATGCGTCATGGCTTACGACTCCGGTCTAGCTAAGCGTAGAAATGCAGCCGATGGGACTCGACTCTGGGTCTAGTACGCGGGGCGTACTCCAATATTACGCAGGGCGTAATCCCGGCTCCCGTCTTCTAAATTCCGTAACTTTCGCGTACGGGCTCCGTTTTTCGTGTTCTTCATATCCACGCGTAGGTGAGATTATGCTCTACAACTTTCATTTAGACTCCGTCGGCTAGTTGTGACTTTATTTTTAATGATATAATTTTAATAGGCCGGGACTCCTAAAGTCCGTTAAAAATTCATAGTTTCTTTATTCGACGTCGGTTTTCGTTTGTCTTTTTATCGTTTTATTACTATTGTGGAGATCTTCAACTTCCGTTTAGGTGGCGATAGCTAAATAACACTCAATCTTCAATTTGAGTTTTGAGCCCTCTACTACTGTTACGAAACTTAGGAAATTCGTAACTTCTTCATACGAAGTCCAATTTGGGCGATCTTTTTATGCACGCTTACCATTTAACGAAATCTAAGACTTTTGTTTAGATACTTAAGGCTAAAATGCATTTTATTGAAATTTCACTTTTCACGTTAAATAGCGTTTTAACGGTATGTCGTAATTATACGAGCGGTTATAATTTCCTCAATATAACCCGTTTTGAACGTTCTTTATGTTTTTGGAAACCTTGGCACGATATCTAATATTTGATGCATCCCAACTTAGATATTTGAACACTTTATTTGTGAGGTTAATTCAAAATAGTTTTCGTTGTATTTGACATTTGAGCGTTACACTGTTTTTGGAAAATATAGGGTTGTCACATCATCCCCCCGTTAAGGGAATTTCGTCCCAAAATTTAATCTAAGGTGGAGTTTACAGGTTAGGAAAAAGATGCGGGTACTTTTGTTTTATCTGATCCTCGCGTTCCCATGTGTATTCAGGTCCTCGCTTAGCGTTCCAGCGGACCTTTACAATAGGTATGCGGCTTTGTTTAGTCCTTTTTATTTCCCGATCCATGATCTCTACTGGTTCCTCTACAAATTGGAGATTTTCATTTATTGCAATTTCGTCTAGAGGGATGACAAGGGTCTCATCGGATAAGCACTTCTTTAGGTTTGATACGTGAAAGCTAGGGTGTATGTTGTGGAGCTCCTGAGGTAATCTAAGTTTATAAGCCACTGGCCCGATCCTGGCAAGGATCTCGAATCGTCCGATGTATCTAGGGTTCACTTTCCTGCGCTTTTCGAAGCGTATTAATCCCTTCCAGGGCGAGACCTTTAGTAGGACTCGATCTCCGACCTGGAATTCCAAAGGTTTTTGTCTTTTATCTGCGTAACTCTTTTGTCTGTCCATTGATGCTTTTAGACGTTCCCGAATCCGAACAATCTTCTCCGTAGTTTCCCTTATGATTTCTGGTCCAGTGAGCGTATTGTCTGTTGCTTGTCCTTTTGCTAGCTGCATGTCCCCCACTTCGGCCCATCACAAAGGTGACCTGCATTTGCGGCCATAGAGGGCTTCGAACGGGGCAGCCTTGATACTAGTGTGGTAGCTATTGTTGTACGAGAATTCGACCAAGGGTAGATGTGTGTCCCATGCCTTGCCAAAATCGATTACGCAGGACCTCAGCATATCTTCTAGGGTTTGTATGGTTCTCTCGCTCTGGCCGTCGGTTTGTGGGTGATAAGCGGTACTCATGTCTAGCCTTGTCCCCAAAGCTTTTTGTAGCGACTGCCAGAACCTTGAGGTGAACCTACTATCTCGGTCCGAGATAATGGATATGGGCACACCATGTAGTCGTACAATTTCTCTGAGGTATGTCCTAGTTAGCTTTTCTAATTTATCTGTCTCTTTGATCGGTAGGAAGTGTGCTGATTTAGTTAACCTGTTAACAATCACCCAGATAGTGTCGAGTCTGCTTTATGTTCTGGGTAGTTTGGTTATGAAATCCATGGTTATACGTTCCCACTTCCATTCTGGTATTTCTGGTTGTTGCAACAATCCTGAGGGCTTTTGGTATTCTACCTTGACCTTGGCACACGTCAGACACTTACTCACGTAGGTAGCAATTTCGGCCTTCATGTTCGGCCACCAATATAATTTCTTGAGGTTGAGATACATTTTATCGGAGCTGGGTGTATGGAGTATCGCGTTTTATGGGCTTCGTTCATGACGACTTCTCTGAATCCGCCAAACTTCGGCGTCTACATCTGATTCATAAAGTAATGAACTCCATCATTCTTGACCTCAAACTTCTTATCCATTCCCCTTAAGGCTTCCCCTGCCACATTTACAGATGTTAAGGCTTCTATTTGGGCTTCCTTGATTTGTGTGGACAGGTGTGAATGGATTGTCATGGTTAAAGACTTCACTCTGCGGCCCGAGTATTCCTTCCGGCTGAGTGCATCGGCCACCACGTTAGCCTTTCCGGGATGATATCAAATCTCGCATTCATAATCATTTAGCAGTTCTACCCACCGTCTTTGTCTCATGTTGAGTTCTTTCTGGTTGAGGATGTGTTGGAGGCTTTTATGGTCGGTGAAGATCGTACATTTCGTGCCGTAGAGATAGTATCTCCATATCTTTAGAGCGAAGATGACTGCTCCTTGCTCAAGATCGTGCGTTGTGTAGTTCACTTCTTGCGTCTTTAGTTGTCTTGAGGCGTAGGCGATGACCTTCCCTCTTTGCATCAGGACACACCCAAGTCCTTGGTTTGATGCATCGCAATAGACCACGAAGTCCTCCGTTCCTTCGGGCAAGGTTAGGATGGGCGCACTACATAAGGCCCGCTTTAGCATTTGAAACGAGGCGTCTTGTTTTTCTCCCCAGTCGAAGGTCACATTCTTCTGAGTGAGGGTGGTGAGTGGTTTGGTAATCTTCGAAAAGTTTTTTATGAACCTTCGGTAATACCCAGCAAGTCCCAAAAATTTCCGGATTTCTGTAGGGTTCCTTGGTGTCGTCCAACTTTCTATTGCCTTGATCTTAGAAGGATCCATGTGTATCCCCTACTTGCTTACTACATGTCCTAGGAAATCCACTTTCCGAATCCAAAATTCGCACTTGGAAAATTTTGCGTAAAGCTTTTCTGCCCTCAACGTTTCCAAAACTTGGCGGAGGTGTTGGTTGTGTTCTTCCTGGCTTCTAGAATAGATGAATATATCATCTATGAACACGATCACAAATTTATCCAGGAAGGGACGACATACTCGGTTCATCAAGTCTATGAACACCGCTGGAGCATTTGTCAATCCGAAGGGCATTACTACAAACTCGTAGTGACCATAACGTGTTCGGAAAGCAGTTTTGGGGATGTCTCCTTCCAGCACTCGCAGTTGGTGATAACCAGATCTTAGATCGATCTTTGAGAAGTAGCTTTCTCCCTACAGTTGGTCGAACAGATTGTCTATGCGCGGTAGGGGATATCGGTTCTTGATCGTGAGTTTGTTCAGCTCCCGATAATCGATGCACATGCGAAAGGATCTGTCCTTCTTTTTCACGAAAAGGACTGGTGCTCCCCATGGTGAGAAGCTCGGTCTGATGAATCCCTTGCTCAGTAGCTCGTTTAATTGACTGGACAGTTCCTGCATCTCGGCTGGGGCTAAACGGTAAGGCGACTTTCCTATTGGGGTAGCTCCGGGGATTAAGTCGATTCTGAATTCAACTTGGCGCTCTAGTGGAATTCCTGGAAGATCTTCTGGGAAAATATCTGGGAAGTTGCAGACTTCCGGAATGTCATTAATGTTCTTTGGTTCTTTTATCTGGTCTACTACGTGGGCTAGAAAGGCATGGTATTCCTTATGAAGATATTTTTGTGCCTTAACACAGGAGATGATTTGTAAATTTGCACTAGGTTTGTCACCATAAATGACAAGGGTTTCGCCATTTGGCAGATTTAGGTGAACGGCCCTTTCGTGACAAAGTATATCGGCATGGTGAAGGCTCAACCAGTCCATACCGATGATGACATCGAAACTTCTTATGGAGATGGGCATTAGGTTGATTTGAAATAAGTGTTCGTTTAAATTTAGTGTGCACCCTACGTACATATCACTTGTGCTTTCCGTTTTACCGTTAGCCATTTCTATAGTGAATATTTTATTGAGTGGTTGGGGTATTTGATTAAGTAAGTGTTTGAATTTGTGACTCACAAAACTTCTCTCCGCACCGCAGTTAAAGAGTATGCATGCATAAATGTTGTTGAGGAGAAACGTACCCGTAACCACCGTTGGGTCGGCTATTGCTTCATTTTGGCCTATTGCCAGCACTCTGCCAACACCGCCAACGTTCCTTGCCTTGGGGCAGTCCCTTTTGAAGTGCCCAGTTTCTCCATACCCATAACATGCTTCGGTTATCCCAGTACCAGGAACTTGAGTGACTGGTTGTGCTGGTGCCTTACAGAAACGGGTTGTGTGCCCTTTCTTGTCGCAGTTCTTGCAGTGCATCTCGCGGCAATTACCGTGGTGATGGTAGTTGCATTTGTTGCACTTGGGCAGGTTCCCTGCATATGGTTTTGTTGGCGCAGGGGTAGCAGGAGTTGTGGTGGGAGCAGTAGCAGCATGAACCGCAACTATTTGTTTCTTTGAAGGCTCTTGCGAAGTTTGCCCCTTTCTCTTATTCCAGAATTTCTTCTTCTTGTTGTTGTTGGCATTGATCTTGTTGTTGCTGTTCCCTTTGGCTGGTTCAGCCATGATAGCCGTGACTCCTTGACAGACACCATGATCAACGAGAGATTGCGCCAGTTCCTTGGCGCTGTCAAAGGTCACGGGTTTGGAAGCTAAAAAAGTTCCTCGAAGTTGAGGTGATAGTCCCTAGATGTATCTCTCGACCTTTTGGCTTTCCAGGGTTAGTATTCCTAGGCAAAGTGTTATCAAATCACTGAACCTATTGGTGTAACCTGCTATGTCCGAGCCTACCATCGAAAGGCTCCACAGTTCCTGTTCAAGCTTCTGAATCTTGCCTCTTGGGCAGTACTCTCGAAGGAGCATTCGTTTCAAGTTTTCCCAACCCATTGAGTTCGCCACCACTAGGGTTAGTGTCTTGACGTGGCCGTTCCACCATGTCAGGGCGCGTTCAGAGAAAGTACAAGCAACAGACTTTACTTTGCTCTCTTAAGGCCCCCCCCCCCCCAAATTTCGAATACAGCTTCCGTTTTCTCTATCCATTTAGATAGAGCCAATACTCCCCCAGTTCCATAAAAGGGAATAGGTTTTTCGTTGGTGAAGTATTTGTAAGTGCATACCCTTGAACGGCCTTGACCTTGGCCATTTGTAAAGCTGTTTGTTCCTCCTCCCGATCCGATGTTGCTCATTTGAGCCATCACTGCGGTTACAGCAACGGTTACAGCACTCTGGAACATAACGGCATCAATAATTGGAGGAGGTGGTGGAGGTGGTGTTGAAGTTGAGTTTATGCGTGTTGATCTACGAGGAGGCATGTTCTGGTAGAGAAAAATAATAATGAATACTATAAGTTGTTGGATAAGGTGTCTAAGTCCATAACTATTTCGGGCTTGTACTTGACCCAACCCGGCATGGTCCATTTGGGTTGCATGGCACCATGCAATTGGATAGACTAAATGAGAGAAATAACACTTGGAGATTATTAATATATTATAAGTTCTAATATATTAATAATATTATTTAATTAGTTGATCAAAGAATTAATTTGGAATTAATTAAGTGATCAAAGAATAACTAATTAAATATATGGGTTGATTATGTAAATCATTCATATCTTGTATAGTGGGCTAAGATGCTCCATGGATTATCAAGTTGGGTTCTACCCATAGGATGCTCCATGGATGCTCCATGGGAGTTACAAACCCATGGGTCATGGAAATGAAGAGTCATGACACATTAGGGTTTACATGGTGTAACCCTAGATGTGCCAACACTATATAAGAGTCCCATTCTCCACAAAATTGGCTACACTCAGAGACAAAGAAACTAGAGGGCTTGGCCGATTTTGAGAAGTGTGTGTTATCTCAAGAGTCTTTCCAAGAGCATTTGGTGTTGTGTGAAGCATTTGAGGCATCACACTTGGGGTGCTAGGCTCACAAGGTTTCAAGGAACTCAAGCAACAACAAGGTAAGTTATTCTATCTATGATTCAAGTTAAAATTGTTCCCCATGTATGCTAGATAGGAATATAACCTTGGAATTCAACTTTGCATGATAATTAGACAAACATAGATCCAAGGTTATTAGGGTTGCATGTACACTTAGGAAGTGTTAGAATGCTCAAAACCCATCAGTGGTATCAGAGCCTAGGCTTGTTTGTTTGTTATTTGTGCTTAAAAGTTGAAGAAAGTCGAAAATCTTGCTGTCTGACTGATGGACTCGGCGAGTCCATGGGGAGGACTCGTCGAGTTCATGTGTATCTTCAACCTACTCGACGAGTAGGTTTATGCACTCGGCGAGGAGGGTCGACAGAGTGCAGAATTTCGACTTGAGTTGCTGCAAATGGATTAGAATCATTACCCTAAAATGTTTTCGTACTTGAAAACTTGTTTTAGAAGGTGTAATGTCTTTTCTAACTCATTTACAACAACTAGTTATCAAAATTACAAAGATTAAATGTGATTTTGATTCTTGAAAGTGTTCATATTCATATTCTTGTTCTTATGATGTTTAGATGATCATAGGAATTATTTGTAACCTATGTGGTAGATTAATTCATGAACATAATGTGTTTTAATGGAGCCCATAACTTGTCCTCAAGTTATGGAAAACCAAAAGTCTCTTGTATTAAAAACCATTAAAAGAACACAAGAGTTAGGAAAAATGAAAAGTCCTCATTTTATTACTCTATTAAACTCATAAGTTACAAGAAATGAAAAGTTTTGAAGGTTTACAAAACTTGCCCTCAAGTTTTGGAACAAGTAAAGTTAAGTTAAAACTTTAGTTCCAACCCCTAGAATTTTAATAGTTAAAATTCAACCCTTATACTTATATTATTATGATTTAATAATTATATATATATGTATAAGAACAAAGTCGTCTTACCGCTAGTACGCCTCATTCACGAAGCCGGTCTATAAGGTGGGTATAAGGTTGTTGCCTATAAAATGGTGACTTAATGGGTGTCCACTCTCACCCACCGCTTGCTTGATCGGTGGAGGGTCGTTAGCCGAACGGGTAAGACAAGGACTTATTAATTCTCATTCAAAGTATGATGAATATTATAAAGTAACTAAATGTTTTATTAAATTCCCAATCTTAGTTACTTTAGGAAAAATGTGAATAAGGTGCTATTCCATGAAATTACACTTTACACTTTGATTAAGTCGTTGGTGGAGCGTGTGTGGTTAACCGGCACACTAACTTGGACTTAACAAGGTAGGTAAAGGGTGACTTAGGGTTTATTATAGTATCGATGGAGCGTGTGTGGTTAACCGGCACATCGATTGAGTGATAAAATTTAAGGGTACCAAGTGATTTGCATGGTTACTTCACACCTCGTTTTGTGATCCTCGGTATCCCAGTCACAAAACTTGGAGGGCACACTCGAGATTGAAACATGCCTTTGAAAAGTTCATTGAATCTCAAAGAATCTAGGAATTTCTAAGAACCATTCAAAAACCTAATACTAAAATATTGCGGTTTTCGTGGTGGAAATTGGTGAATTGTCATTCACCTACCTTTCAAATATGATATAGCTTAGATTACGGCATACCTCTTCTAAGTTATATTATATTGTGATTGGATCCTAGCCTTAATACTACATTTGGGTGTTTTATTAAGGACTCTCTTATATCTAAACTAATCTTGTCCTCTTCCCTTCAGATGTCTTTCATCAATGCTTCTGGCTCTAATCCTAATGGCTCCTTTACCCTTATGAACTTGTGTGGGAAAGTCACCTTTGATGGATCCAACTTCAATGAGTGGATCAGAAACATCAGGATGATTACCCGCTACGAGGACAAAGAATATGTCCTTGACAAGGAGCTTAAGGAGATTGATGAGTCCACTGCAACTCCTCAGGAGATCGCTGAATTTCGGGCACATGAAAGGGATGCTACGAAAGTGGCTTGCATCATGACGGCCACGATGACAGCGGAACTCCAAAAGTCTTATGAGGATTTCTACCCTTATGACATGCACCAAGATTTGATGGAAAGATACCATCAAAGTGCAAGACAAGAGAGGTATGAAATCATCTGCTCCATGATAACAACCATGATGAAGGACGGGGAATCCGTCACGAGCCACATGCAGAAAATGCAAAGGTATGTGGATCGTTTGCTGAAGCTTAATGTGAACTTCCCGGAGGATCTTGCAATAGATATTATTTTGCATTCCTTACCATCGTGCTATGATCAATTCCGCATGACATATCACATGAACAAGGAAGAAGTCACCCTCAGCAAACTTCAGGGACTTCTCAAGACCGCAGAATCAGGTCTTAAGGGGAAGTCGGTTGCTATCACTCCTACTCAAAACTCTACTCCGGTTTTGGCAATCGGGAAAAGTCGAGGGAGGAAGAGAAAAAGCTCTTCTAAGGGTACCAAGGCTCGGACCCTTGATGGCTCTTCTTCAAGTGGAACCAAGAAAGGTTTCATTACTCCTTCTTCTGACCCAAAAGAGGTTGAATGCTTCTATTGCCATGAAAAAGCTCATTGGAAGCGGAACTGCCCAAAATACCAGCAAGATGTGAAGGATGGGAAAGTTAAACCCAACCATGCAGGTATTTACACTATCATTTCTAATAACTCACCCCATTCTAATTCTTGGGTCCTTGATACCGGGTGTGGTATTCACATTTGTTGTGACTTGCAGGGACTAAGAAGAAGTGAGGATGTGGAGCAAGGAAGGATAAACTTGATCATGGGGAATAGGAAAGCTATACCTGTTACCAAGATTGGAGTTTATACTTTATCGCTAAGTAGTGGGTTTAGTTTAGATCTGAATAAGTGTTGTTATTCGCCAGGAATGGCAAGAAATATTATTTCCTTCCATCCTTTGTACAAACAAGGGTTTACCTTTTCATTTAATAATGAAGTTGGTTCTATTGATGCTTTCTTTAATAATATTCTTTATTTTAAAGCATTACCTTGTGATGGTGTATATGAAGCTCTATCTGTTGTTGATAACTTAGGAAATAATGTTTTGTGTATTGATTCTACTAATAATAACTTAGATAAAGCATCGTTATGGCATTGTCGTCTTGGACATATAAGCAAGAAACGCATAGGCCAACTCCAAAAGGCTGGAGTCTTGGAGTCGTTTGACCTAAAGTCAGATGATAGTTGCGAATCATGCTTACTTGGAAAAATGACAAAGTCACCCTTCACAGGTTCGTGTGAGAGGGGTGAAGGTTTGTTGGACCTTATACACACGGATGTGTGTGGACCATTCAAACATGCCACAAGGGATGCTAATCGTTATTATTTGACTTTTACTGATGATTATAGTAGATATGGATATGTCTACTTGATCAAGCATAAGTCAGAGACTTTCGAGAGGTTTAAGGAATTTAAACAGGAAGTCGAGAATCAATTGGGCAGGAACATTAAGATGCTTCGATCCGATCGTGGTGGTGAGTATCTTAGTTCAGAGTTCCTCGAGGTGGGATAGTCTCACAATTGACATCTCCCAGGACACCACAGTTGAATGGTGTGGCTGAGAGGCGTAATCGAACCTTGCTAGATATGGTTCGTTCCATGATGAGTCGAGCTACGCTACCAATCTCATTCTGGGGGTATGCCTTAGAGACTGCCGCCCATATTCTTAATCTAGTCCCTACAAAGAAAGTTGCCAAAACTCCTCACGAGATGTGGACTGGTAAAGTACCTAAACTAGACCACATCAAGATTTGGGGTTGCGAGGCTTTCGTGAGACGCGAGACTCATGATAAGCTCGAACCTCGAAGCGAGAGGTGTATTTTCATCGGTTACCCACAGCGATCCTTTGGTTACCTCTTCTACAGACCTAGTGACAATGTGGTCTTTGTAGCAAGAAGAGGTGTCTTTCGAGAAAGAGAGTTTATAAGCCAAGGAGACAGTGGGAGGCAAATTGATCTTGAAGAAATTCAAGAATCAAGCGGTGAAGGAACTTCAAACTCTAGCCCTCAACTTGAGGAGGAAACTCCTGTTGAGCCAATTGACAAATCTGTACCTCTGAGACGTTCCACGAGAGTTAGGAGTGCACCTGAGCATTACTATGGATTCCATATTACTGCAGAAGGTGAGACACTTATTAGTGATGAGACACTAGTAATTCAAGATGACCCTAACAGCTACGAGGAAGCCATGGCAGGCCCCGAGTCTGCTAAATGGAAAGAGGCTATGGATAGCGAGATACAATCCATGTATGACAATCAAGTTTGGAACTTGGTTGAAAATGTACCAGGTCGTAAGACAGTAGGGTGCAAATGGGTCTTCAAGAAGAAGACCGACATGGATGGTAAAGTACACACTTATAAGGCTAGACTGGTTGCAAAGGGCTTCTCTCAAATTCCTAGAGTGGATTATGATGAGACCTTTTCTCCGGTAGCCAAGATTAAGTCTATTCGGGTTCTGTTAGCCATAGCTGCATTTCATGACTATGAAATATGGTAGATGGATGTCAAAACCGCTTTCCTTAATGGAAAGTTGGCTGAAGATGTTTACATGAGTCAGCCAGAGGGTTTTGTCAGCAACGAGTACCCTAATAGAGTGTGTAAGCTTGAGAAATCCATTTATGGATTGAAGCAAGCACCTCGCAGATGGAATCTTTGCTTTGATGAAAAGGTCAAGGAATTTGGCTTTTCTAGGAGTGAAGATGAATCTTGTGTGTATGTCAAGGCTAGTGGGAGTATAGTTAGCTTTTTGGTATTGTATGTGGATGACATACTACTCATAGGAAACGACATTCCAACCCTGCAGGAAGTAAAGTCTTGGCTTGGGAAGTGTTTCGCTATGAAGGACCTTGGTGAAGCTGCCTATATTCTAGGGATAAGAATCTTGAGAGATCGGAGTAAAAGACTAATTGGACTTAGTCAGAGTACCTACTTGGATAAGGTGCTGAAGAGATTCAGCATGCAGGATTCCAAGAAAGGAGAGTTACCCATCCAGAGTAACACCAGATTGAGTAAGACACAAAGCCCTAGCACTGAGGCTGAGATAGCAGAAATGAGTCGAACACCTTACGCTTCGGCTGTAGGATCGATCATGTATGCTATGACGTGTACTCGACCCGATGTAGCTTTTACCTTGAGCATGGTTAGCAGGTATCAGGCGAATCCTGGCAAGGCACACTGGACTGCGGTAAAGAGTATCCTCAAGTACATACGGAGGACTAAGGACTAGGTTCTTACGCTCGGTGGGAGTGATGACTTGGGAGTTGTAGGGTATAGTGATGCTAGCTTCCAGACTGATAGGGATAATTTCCGCTCTCAGTCGGGCTGGGTCTTTACCCTAAACGGAGGAGCAATTTCTTGGAAGAGTTCCAAGCAAGAGACAGTGGCAGATTCTACTTGTGAATCAGAGTATATTGCAGCTAGTGAAGCAACAAAGGAGGCGATATGGCTGAAGAACTTCATTGGAGACCTTGGAGTTGTACCAGCTATTAAAGAGCCAATGGAAATTTTCTGTGATAGTGAAAGTGATGTTGCCTTAGCCAAGGAACCAAGGGATCATGGGAGATCCAGACACATCGACAGAAAATACCATTTCATTAGACATCGGATCGAAGAAGGACACCTCGTGGCAAAGAGGGTATCATCGGATGAGAACCCAACAGATCCCCTCACGAAGGGACTGAGTAGGGTTAAGCATCTTCAGCATGCTCGGAGCATAGGGCTGAAGGATGATATAAGTTTTAGTAGTTAGATAACCCGGAAATTTGTAAAGTGTAATTGACATTTGATGATGAATAAAAGGTGTTTTATTTATGAGTAAAGTGTTGCTATCTCTTTTCAATCGTTTACTATATTTCTTTTGCATGTTTTGACTTCCAGAATAATTTTGTTTGGTATAACATATTATTCAAACCTCCACAGTCGGTCATATGTCGGAAGTAGGTATGAATCAAGACTGTCATGATGGGTTGTAGAGGTCTAAGGTGTTGGACAAGGCTACAACAATCATGAGTGCTCATAAGTTCTGAGTATTGGACTCAACCCACGCTCACTAGAATCACTTCATGGAATTCTATCTCGAGTGATCGTGAGACGGTAATATCATATAAGTCTTCAAACCTAGAGATATGATTTGTTACTTACGAGTTGGTTATGCATTGATCGTACGAAAACGCATTGGTAACTCGATGTTATAAAGCGTGCTTTTGTGTGTAATTCAATGAGTGGTAGAACAAACATATGAGTCGAAGTTTATCTATTCCTTCTTGGATTAGAAGCTGATATCTGGGCCCCTCGATGATTTTGTTTTGACCCATGTACCGGGCCCGGTCAGAACTAAGTTGATGTGATCAATTAAGTTCTATGTCAAACAAATCGGAAATCGGGAAACAAATGCTGGACAATAAGCAAGACAATGTTCCATGTATTTGTCCGACTGATATCTAGAACAGAGGATTATATGATCACTTATCTTAAATGGCGTACCATCATCTTCTCAGTTCCGAGAGACCTTGAAAGAGCTACGATTGCCGGTCGGTTCCTGAAGTACTAGAGATATAGTTATTAGACTTATCCAAGTGGGAGACTGTTGGATAAGGTGTCTATGTCCATAACTATTTCGGGCTTGTACTTGACCCGACCCGGCATGGTCCATTTGGGTTGCATGGCACCATGCAATTGGATAGACTAAATGAGAGAAATAACACTTGGAGATTATTAATATATTATAAGTGCTAATATATTAATAATATTATTTAATTAGTTGATCAAAGAATTAATTTGGAATTAATTAAGTGATCAAAGAATAACTAATTAAATATATGGGTTGATTATGTAAATCATTCATATCTTGTATAGTGGGCTAAGATGCTCCATGGATTATCAAGTTGGGTTCTACCCATAGGATGCTCCATGGATGCTCCATGGGAGTTACAAACCCATGGGTCATGGAAATGAAGAGTCATGACACATTAGGGTTTACATGGTGTAACCCTAGATGTGCCAACACTATATAAGAGTCCCATTCTCCACAAAATTGGCTACACTCAGAGACAAAGAAACTAGAGGGCTTGGCCGATTTTGAGAAGTGTGTGTTATCTCAAGAGTCTTTCCAAGAGCATTTGGTGTTGTGTGAAGCATTTGAGGCATCACACTTGGGGTGCTAGGCTCACAAGGTTTCAAGGAACTCAAGCAACAACAAGGTAAGTTATTCTATCTATGATTCAAGTTAAAATTGTTCCCCATGTATGCTAGATAGGAATATAACCTTGGAATTCAACTTTGCATGATAATTAGACAAACATAGATCCAAGGTTATTAGGGTTGCATGTACACTTAGGAAGTGTTAGAATGCTCAAAACCCATCATAAGTTTCTAATGTTTGGACAAACGTGTGTTAGTTGTATCTTGTAATTTGTTTTGACTTTAGTTTATGGTTTCAAGGTAGGCATAGAAATTTTTTTTGTTAAAACCCATAAGTTTTGAGAGGTATATAAAGAAGTACTTCATATTTATATATATATATATATATATATATATATATATATATATATATATATATATATATATAGGTCACACCTGAGGTGTGTTACATTACAGTCCTTGTTTGGAAAATTTGACCTACCTAGAGGTCTCCGATTACAGATACAAAAGGAAATAAGGGAAAAACTATTATCCGAAATCCTATTTTAAAACAAAATTGTTGGGGTTTGAACAAGCTCTATTTGCGGCGTTTGGAGCTCGATTCGGCATCCGACCGTTTGACTCCCATCAGGCGCCTCTCGAGATCTGCTTGTTGTTCCTTCATCTCTCTTATTTCTGCTAGAGCCGTAATCATTTGGTTCTGAAGCGTCCCTGTGTAGATTTGGGTATTCTCATGTAGTCCTTCCAAATGGCGGAGGTCTGCGGCGTTACCTTGAGTATCAGCTGAGCCTCCCCCACTGACATTGCAAAAATCTCGGCACATGCCGAAGGGAGGGCGTACACCTTGCTGGCGGCTCCAGTAGTAGAGGTGGCTTCCCCACATGGGAATGGGTCCCGGTTGATATGGTCTGATTTCGGGGGGATGAGGGATGGGAGGGTCGATTACTTCTGGTTCGGAGTCTGTTCCGCTAGAAACTTCCACAATCTCCTCGTCGACTTCGAATTCTTCTCCGACTTCGATTTCGAATTCTTCTTCGACTCCATCCTCGAACTCTTCTTCGACCTCTTCTTCAATTTCCTCTGGTTCTTCCTCTGGGTCTTCTTCTATCCACCCGCCGTTGGCTTGGTTTGGGTAGTAGGGATCTCCGGGTAAATGGAATCCGGCCATTTGTCTATACTAGGATAGAGTTATGAGAATTTTATAAGAAAAGAAATTTCTATTTAACGACTTCCTATGTTTAACTATATTTTTAACAATACTCCTATAGTATTTCAATTTGGCGAAATCTAAAATAATTTGTATTTGGTAAGTTTTTGGCTTATTGTCCACTATGACCATTCCTCCTCGTACGTTGGTCAAATCTAGGATAAATATAGTTGATCAGGCTATATTTATTCTCGACCTGATTACATACCCCGAGGCCCAATCGTAGTGTCGCAACTTGCCTTAATACTTTCTAGAAAAATTGCCATGATATGAGACTAATATATGCGAGTAAAGATGTATATTTTTAAAAGAAAATATATTGTTCATGAAAACGTTTTGTCAGAGGGTTTTTGGTCCCTTTTGCATTTATAGTTTGTATATCTTATGTGGTTCGATATACTTAGTTCACTATAAACAATGCTCTGATACCAATCTGTCACACCCCCAAACCAGAATGGCAGAAACATTCGGGGGTGGATAACTTCACATAGTATCACAACAATTGAATATTGTAAAGAAAGTAACACAACCATCATATATATAATGAAAACATATATTGTTGCGTTATACATATTAGCAAAAGAATATTACAATATGATGATAAATGTTCAATAATAAAACGTCCTTAGCGTTCCTTCTTCAAAAGCTGGTAGGTTACCTGTATTACTGATTCCCTGAGAAATACAAGTGGTTTTGAAAAAGTGTCAACAATTAAGTTGGTGAGTTCATAAGTGTTTCGCATTGAAAAGTATGTCCTTTTTGTAGTAAATCGATGAACGAGGTTTTCAGAAAATCCAATATTTTCTATAAATGGTTTGAAAAGTTTCCAAAGTTGGTGTGCGTTAGTATGTTCCATACTTGAATAATAATGATAAACTTTGTACTAAAAATGTTGTGGAAAACTGAATGCATATATGAATCTCGTAAATCAAACTTGTTTTTATACTTTTATATGAGTTTTATAACCATACTATTGACACTGGCGGCCTGTAACAACATTCTTCAGGTGTTGTAGTGTTATGCCATTTGTCACCCCAGACCTGCCGGTCTAACTAAAGCTAATAGTTTAGGTGCGGGGTTGTCAATCCCGTATAGATCTATACACAAGTATCACACTCTCTCTCCAAGAGATTATGGTATATAATACAGGACTTGAAATGCATACATAAGAGTACATTGAAGTTTGAATATCTCACATTACTTGGTATAAACAGATTTACGATAAGAAAGACCTTACTTCGTTTGAAAGTATTTCATTTGTCAAAATGTATATGTAAAATGTATGAATAACTTGTTAATTTTACTCGTTATAGTTCCTCAAAAAGTACGTTTCCATTTAGTAAGAATAACTAGTTGATATAATAGCCCTTTAAACATAAAGATGTTTGTATCAATATCCTATAAAATAGATATTATAATTATGTTTATAAAACGATACTTTGACTTGTAATGTACTTGTATTTCCCCCCTAAAACATGAAAAGCATTGAAAAGTAGGGGTATGGACTCACTCGTTTGGTTTGAAGAGAGAGACTAGAGTTGAGCAGAATTTCGACCGCGGAAAGTTGCGTCTTCGGGCTCTTCGGGGATCTCTGCAGCGTAGATCTTTCGTCGGGGGCTCGAGTGCGGAAACCGAGGGCGTCGGGATGATCTCTAGAGCTTAGAAGTATGGGAGAGTGACTGAGAGTTTGAGAAGGTGTGCAAAAACCCGAGGCTCAAACCTTCTATTTATAGTATTGGAGGATGGCGTACGCGGGGCGTACCTCCGGAGTACGCTGGGCGTACGCAGTACGCGGGGCATACTTCGGTTACGCGGGGCATAGAAACGCGTCATGGCTTATGACTCCGGTCTAGCTAAGCGTAGAGGTGCAGCCGATGGGACTCGAATCTGGGTCTAGTACGCGGGGCGTACTCCAATATTACGCAGGGCGTAATCCCGGCTCCTGTCTTCTAAATTCCGTAACTTTCGCGTACGGGCTCCGTTTTTCATGTTCTTTATATCCACGCGTAGGTGAGATTATGCTCTACAACTTTCATTTAGACTCCGTCGGCTAGTTTTGAATTTATTTTTAACGATATAATTTTAATAGGTCGGGACTCCTAAAGTCCGTTAAAAATTCATAGTTTCTTTATTCGACGTTGGTTTTCGTTTGTCTTTTTATCGTTTTATTACTATTGTGGAGATCTTCAACTTCCGTTTAGGTGGCGATAGCTAAATAACACTCAATCTTCAATTTCAGTTTTTAGCCCTCTACTACTGTTACGAAACTTAGGAAATTCGTAACTTCTTCATACGAAGTCCAATTTGGGCGATCTTTTTATGCACGCTTACCATTTAACGAAATCTACGACTTTTGTTTAGATACTTAAGGCTAAAATGCATTTTATTGAAATTTCACTTTTTACGTTAAATAGCGTTTTAACGGTATGTCGTAATTATACGAGCTGTTATAATTTCCTCAATATAACCCGGTTTTGAACGTTCTTTATGTTTTTGGAAACCTTGGCACGATATCTAATATTTGATGTTGTAACAGCCCGGATTTTCAGGTGTCTTTTCTGCTTTCAATTTTTGTTGTTTTGTGAGGGGACTCGGCGAGTTGGAGCTCAGACTCGCCGAGTAGGATCGCGATTTGGGCGCAGGTTCGCGCCTGGACTCGGCGAGTCCAAGGTATGGACTCGGCGAGTCCGCGCTGTTTAATGAAACCCTAATTTCTCGGGTTTGGGACCTATTTAAAGGGCCTTATGGCCGTCATTAGTGCTCACCAGCCCCTTGAGTGAAAGCCTAATCGAGTGTGAGCGTTTGGAGCAAAGTAGGAGGCCATTATTGATCTTGGAGGTGTCATCTTGCAAGGGAAAGGGAGGATCAGCTAAGGGGAAAGCAAAAGGAGCCATTTTCTGAGAGTTTGGAGTCCAGAGCATCACTATTGTGGTAATATCTTCGAGCTATCCTCTTCTATGTTGATGTTATATTGATTTAGGGTTTATTGAACCCCTTTTGTGGCTAGATCTAGTGCTCCCTTGGTCCCTTAAGCAATTTAGACCATAGATCTGGACCCTTGGGGGTCCAGAGTGTCCCTTTGCCTAAGCTTTTTGTGAATCAATGGGGTTTTGGATTGGAATCCTTATGCCTTAGGTCAAAATGCTATTTATGTGCCATGGGGTGTGTTATGAACATCAAGATAGGGGCTTTACGTGATGAATCAGTCTACGAAGGCCAGATCTATGAATTGTTGGAGCACATCTGACCTTGGAAGCAAGTTTGAGTGATTGCATGGCATGGACTCGCCGAGTCCGACGAACAGACTCGGCGAGTAGCTTGAAGATTGCCCTTAGATCGGCCAGTGAGTGGTCCATTCGAGTCATAGGTTGGCTCAGTGACTCAGGGCGAGTTAGAGAGGGTTGACAGGTGGACTGAGTCGAACTGGGACTCACCGAGTTGGTCTTGAGACTCGGCGAGTTGAGTCGGGGTGGCCCCGCGATTCTTCCAGGTGGAACTTGTCGAGTCAGGGGGAGTACTCGACGTGTAAAAAGGGACTCCTAGAGAGATTGGTGAAACCGTCTAGACTCGCCGAGTCGCCCTAGTGCACTCGCCGAGTCCGGTCAAAGTTGACCGTTGACCAAGAGTTGACTAGTGTTGACTTAAAAAGGGTAGTCAACCTTATTGGTAAAAATGTTAATAAGAGACGTATGATGACGATATAGGGAGATTGTAGCTCGGAGGATCGAGCACGTGTGATTTCCGGATTTACTAGCTATCGATATTCACGAGGTGAGTCTTCTCACTATACTATACCCGGAAGGGTTTTGACTATGTGATCGGAAGGTCGGATATGGTATGAGACATATGTGCTATATGTGATAAGTTAATTATTATATGTGCTATGTATGATATGCTTGATATGGGCCGGAAGGGATTATGTTATGGGCCGGAAGGCGTTGTAATGTGGATCGTAAGGTTGGCGTGGGTAGGACCGGATGGTTTACCCAGCAGGGATGGAAGTCCCCTGAGACACATGGACCGGAAGGTCAGGATTTGGAAAGGCGTATGTGCGTAAGTTGTATTTTGGGGAACTCACTAAGCATTTATCCTTACAATTGTTGTGTATGTGTTTCAGGTACTAGCGAGGACCGTGGGAAGGCGCTGGCGTGATCTGTACACACTGATGGATGATTTATGATCTTGGGATTTATATGATTGTATTATGACATGATACGTTGGATACTTATGCCTTGTTTTGGATGAAAATACATTTTTAGAAATGAAAATTTTGTTTTAAAATTTCCGTTGTGACAATTTGGTATCAGAGCCTTGGTTTGAGGGATTCGGGTACACCTTCGGGCGTAACTGAACTCAAACCGAGGATTTGTGGAAAACTATTAAAAAAAACAAAGGCATAAAATTTTTATAAAGGATTTTGTGGTAAACAAAAATGAAGCAATGTGTACGATCAGCCAACACCCGAACGGTAAAGATCCCCAAAATACCCTTACAATGTTGTGTTAAGAGATATGATATAATATGAATTGTTATGCATGCTAGAAGACTAGGTATTCATGATAGGACTAGAGTGGCCTGATTTGTGATGCCTTAGTCTAGGAAAGTCTGTTGCTATGAAATGCTTTGAGAGTGAGCAGGTAGTTAGTGCATAACAAGAGTAGAGTACTCAGGATCCAGGGTTTGGGGAGGAGGACTTGGGATGAATGCTGATGCGGTGTGGTCGGTAGTATTGGGCCCGTACTACCGAAGACACCGGGTCAATGGGCGACCCAAGTAAGAATCCCTGGGTATCGGAGACTGAGTAGGGTTGCTTTATCGAGTACGATTATGCTCGATAGAGTCTCTGATAGTTCTATGTTGTATTTCAGAGGCATCATGGTTGGACCACGCCACAAACCGAGTACGAGCAGTGTGAGTGACGAGGAGATTCGTCAGATGATTCATGAGGAGGTGGCTGCAGCAATCCGGGCTGAGATTCCGGAGATGTTTGGGTCTATTAAGACCACTTTGATGGAGACCTTTGATGAGCGGAACGCCGCGTTGACTGAGGCTGCAGCCGCTGCAGCTACCGCAGCTGTGGCCGCTGCCAGACCACATGGAGGTGACTCGTTGCTGTTTTAGGAGTTCAGCAACACGAAGCCACCTGAGTTTGACGGGACGCAGGATCCGATCGCTGCGATGAGATGGATTGCTGATATCGAGGGATGCTTCAACACTTGTTCATGTCCGGAGCATCTGAGAGTACGGTTCCCCTTGAACCAGCTCCATCTGGGAGCGAAGGATTGGTGGAAGTTCGTGACGGCGAACTTCACTTTGGCAGAGATTTCAGTTGTGACATGGGAGAGGTTTACCTCTATGTTCAGAGATGAGTACGTTCCCCCAGTGGAGAGGGAACGGTTGGTTCAGGAGTTCTTGACCCTCTAGCAGGGTACTGATTCAGTTACGGTGATCACGCGGAAGTTTCATGAGAGGGCGATGTTCTGCCTCGAGCAGGTGTCCACAGAGCAGGCTCGGATGAGCCGGTATTTGGGTGTGTTGAGGAGGGATATCCGGGAGTTCGTTTCGAACTCAACATATCATACCTTTGCTGAGCTTCAAGCGAATGCCAGGAAGCACGAGATTGAGTTGGAGACCCAGGCCAGGGAGGAGGCCGAGTCTCAACGGGTGGATCGGCGGCTGACTCAGTCTTAGCCGGCAGCCAAGCGAACTAAGTCCGCCGATTCGAGGACGGGAGGTCTGAAGGGCCGCACTTACGGAAAGTGCGGCAATGGTCACGAGGGGACATGTCGATCAGGTGCTTGCTACAAGTGTGGCAAGGAGGGGCACATCGCTAGGGATTGCCCCAAGGGGTTTATGGTTTGCTTTCATTGCAACCAGACCGGCCATCGGAAGGCCGAGTGCTGTCAGCTTCATCAGGGATCTGCACCTGCTGCCAGGGCTACTGAGATTCGACCAGTGAAGGCCGAGGCCCCGAGGGCTCGAGGGAGAGATTTCCAGTTGACCGCGGAGGAGGTCCGCGCTACGCCTGATGTTGTGGCAGGTATGCTCTATTTCATGTATTTATTTTGATGTTGAGATATTATGCTTATATTATGTTATGCGTAGCTACTTTCCTTGTGAACTCTGTACCTGCTTTAGTGTTATTTGACTCGGGTGTGAGTCGGTCTTTTGTATCTTTGGCCTTTAGTCAGCATATCAGTGTTAGCCGTGAGCCGTTGAGTCGGCCTCTGAGAGTTTCTATAGCTGACGAGAGAGTGATTTGTGCCACGGAGGTTGTCCGTGGATGTGTGTTAGAGATTTTCGGGGTTGAGTTTCCGATTGATCTGGTTCCTATTGCGATGGGTGATGTTTGTGTCATTGTGGGCATGGACTGGTTGAGCAGGTTCGGCGCGGTTATCGACTACGAGCGTCAGTTGGTGACTATACGAGACCCTAGTGGGGGAGTTCTTTCAGTGTACGGCGAGGGTACACGTTCAGGATCAGCTTTTTGTTCGGCCGCTAGGGCGAGGAAGTGTCTACAGCAGGGCTGTAAGGGTTTTGTGGCGTATGTGATGGATACGCGAGTGACTTCCGAGAGGCCGAGTTCAGTTGAGGAGGTTCCGGTGGTGCATGAGTTTCCTGATGTCTTTCCCGACGAGTTGTTGGGTGTGACTCCTGTGAGGCAAGTGGAGTTCAGTATCGACTTGGTCCCGGGGGCCGCGCCTATCGCTAAGGTGCCTTATCGTCTTGCACCTCCAGAGATGCAAGAGTTATCCTTGCAGCTTCAGGAGCTGCTGGGGAAGGGATTTATTAGGCCGAGCAGCTCGCCGTGGGGAGCACCTATTTTGTTCGTCAGGAAGAAGGATGGTTCACACCGGATGTGCATTGATTACCGGGAGTTGAACAAGCTGATGGTCAAGAACCGTTACCCATTACCGAGGATCGACGATTTGTTCGATCAGTTGCAGGGAGCATCTTGGTTCTCCAAGATCGATTTGAGGTCTGGATATCATCAGGTGAGAGTGCGGGATGAGGACGTCCAGAAGACAGCGTTCAGGACGCGATATGGGCATTATGAGTTTGTGGTGATGCCTTTTGGGCTCACCAATGCCCCGGCTGTGTTCATGGATCTCATGAACTGAGCTTGCAGGCCGATGTTGGATCGGTCAGTGATTGTATTTATCGATGATATTCTGGTATATTCGAGATCTAAAGAGCAGCATGAGGAGCATTTGAGGGAGGTCCTTGGGGTTTTGAGATCGGAGAAGCTTTATGCAAAGTTCTCCAAGTGTGATTTCTGGTTGCGGGAGGTCCAGTTCCTAGGGCATCTTGTTAATCAGGAAGGGATATTGGTCGATTCGGCCAAGGTTGAGGTGGTGATGAGTTGGGAGGTGCCAAAGTCACCCTCTGAGATCAGGAGTTTCCTTGGGTTGGCAGGATATTATTGGAGATTTATCAAGGATTTCTCCAAGATCGCAGTGCCACTCACCAGATTGACCCGGAAGGGTGTTGCATTCTCATGGGGTCCCGAGGAGCAGACCTCCTTTGAGACACTTCTCCAAAGGTTGTGCAAAGCCCCGGTATTAGCTCTCCCGGAAGGGATGGAGGATTTTGTAGTATATTGTGATGCATCGATTTTGGGGCTGGGTGCGGTGCTGATGCCGAGAGGGCATGTGATAGCATATGCATCGAGGCAGCTGAAGCCTCATGAGGCGAGATATCCCACGCACGATCTAGAGTTGGGGGCAGTAGTGTTCGCCCTCAAGATTTGGCGTCACTACTTTTATGGGGTTCGGTGTACGATATACACGGACCACAAGAGTTTGAGGTTCTTGATGGATCAGCCCAACCTAAATATGCGACAGAGGAGGTGGTTGGATGTGGTCAAGGATTATGATTGTGAGATCCTGTACCACCCAGGCAAGGCTAATGTGGTAGCTGATGCTTTGAGCCGTAGGGCGGAGAGCACTCCACTGCGAGATGTATGTTTGAGATTGACCGTGATAGCTCCGGTACTGGATGCCATTCGTGGGGCACAGGCCGAGGCTGTGCGACCGGAGATGCAGAAGAGGGTACGGGTTGTTGGTTTGGTTTCAGAGTTCGTTACGGATGGACGAGGGCTTATGACTTTTCAGGGTCGGATTTGGGTACCGTTTGTGGGCGGTACGCATACTACTTTGATGGAAGAGGCTCATCGGTCGAAATTTTCGATTCATCCGGGGGCTACGAAGATATATTTGGATTTGAGGAAAGAGTATTGGTGGCCCTGTATGAAGAGGGATGTCGCATGGTTTGTTGAGAGGTGCTTGACCTCCCGCAGGGTTAAGGCCGAGCACCAGAGACCGCATGGCAAGTTGCAGCTATTGGAGGTTCCCGAGTGGAAGTGGGAACAGATCACGATGGATTTCATCACCAAATTGCCGAGGACTGCCAGAGGAGTTGATGCAATTTGGGTGATTGTGTACAGGTTGACGAAGAGCGCTCACTTCCTTGCCATCAGCGAGAATTCTTCAGCGGAAAAGTTGGTAGAGGTATATGTGAGGGAAGTGGTATCTCGGCATGGGGTGCCGATTTTGATTGTTTCGGACCGTGATGTACGTTTCACTTCCAGATTTTGGAAGAAATTTCATGAGGAGTTGGGAACTAGACTGCATTTTAGTATCGCATATCATCCCCAGACAGACGGTCAGAGTGAGCGGACAATTCAGACGCTTGAGGACATGCTCCGAGCATGTGTGTTGGATTTCGGGGGTAGCTGGGATGCATATTTACCCTTGGCAGAGTTTTCCTACAACAACAGCCATCATTCGAGCATTGGTATGCCACCCTTTGAGCTGTTGTATGGGAGGAGGTGTCGGACCCCCATTTGTTGGGGAGAGGTTGGGCAGAGAGTGATGGGTAGTATAGAGATCGTGCTTCAGACGACAGAGCAGATTCAGCAGGTCAGACAGAGGTTATTGACCGCCCAGAGCCGACAGAAGAGTTATGCGGACAGACGTCGATCCGAGCTTGAGTTTCAAGTCGGCGATCTCGTTCTCCTGAAGGTCTCTCCTTGGAAAGGAGTGATTCGATTCAGGAAGAGGGGCAAATTAGGGCGCCGATATAGTGGTGCATTCCGTGTGGTTGTGAGGGTAGGCCGGGTAGCCTATCATTTGGATTTACTAGCCGAGTTGGGGCAGATTCACGACACTTTTCATGTGTCGCAGCTAAGAAAGTGTATAGCCGATGAGTCAGCAGTAATTCCATTAGAGGATATTCAGGTGGATGCGAGCCTGAATTATGCCGAGAGGCCGGTGGCCATCAGAGATCGAAAGATCAAGGTTCTGCAGAACAAGGAGGTACCCTTGGTGTTGGTTCAGTGGCAACATCGGAAGGGATCAGAGAGGACCTGGGAGCCGGAGCGTGAGATGCGTGAGCATCATCCGGAACTATTTTTAGAGCGAGACTTCGAGGGCGAAGTCTAGTTCTAGTGGGGGAGAGTTGTAAAAGCCCGGATTTCCAGGTGTCTTTTATGCTTTCAATTTTTGTTGTTTTGTGAGGGGACTCGGCGAGTTGGAGCTCAGACTCGCCGAGTAGGATCGCGATTTGGGCGCGGGTTCGCGCTTGGACTCGGCGAGTCCAAGGTATGGACTCGGCGAGTCCGCGCTGTTTAATGAAACCCTAATTTCTCGGGTTTGGGACCTATTTAAAGGGTCTTATGGCCGTCATTTGTGCTCACCAGTTCCTTGAGTGAAACCCTAATCAAGTGTGAGCGTTTAGAGCAAAGTAGGAGGCCATTATTGATCTTGGAGGTGTCATCTTGCAAGGGAAAGGGAGGATCAGCTAAGGGGAAAGCAAGAAGAGCCATTTTCTGAGACTTTGGAGTCCAGAGCATCACTATTGTGGTAATATCTTCGAGCTATCCACTTCTATGTTGATGTTATATTGATTTAGGGTTTATTGAACCCCTTTTGTGGCTAGATCTAGTGCTCCCTTGGTCCCTTAAGCAATTTAGACCATAGATCTGGACCCTTGGGGGTCCAGAGTGTCCCTTTGCCCATGCTTTTTGTGAATCAATGGAGGTTTTGGATTGGAATCCTTATGCCTTAGGTCAAAATGCTATTTATGAGCCATGTGGTGTGTTATGAACATCAAGATAGGGGCTTTATGTGATGAATCAGTCTAGGAAGGCCAGATCTATGAATTGTTGGAGCAGATCTGACCTTGGAAGCAAGTTTGAGTGATTGCATGGCATGGACTCGCCGAGTCCGACGAACAGACTCGGCGAGTAGCTTGAAGATTGCCCGTAGATCGGCCAGTGAGTGGTCCAGTCGAGTCATAGGTTGACTCAGTGAGTCAGGGCGAGTTAGAGAGGGTTGACAGGTGGACTGAGTCGAAGTGGGACTCGCCGAGTTGGTCTTGAGACTCGGCGAGTTGAGTCAGGGTGGACCCGCGATTCTTCCAGGTGGAACTCGTCGAGTCAGGGGGAGTACTCGACGTGTAAAAAGGGAATCCTAGAGAGATTGGTGAAAACATCTAGACTCACCGAGTCGCCCTAGTGCACTCACCGAGTCCGATCAAAGTTGACCGTTGACCGTTGACCAAGAGTTGACTAGTGTTGACTTAAAAAGGGTAGTCAACCTTATTGGTAAAAATGTTAATAAGAGACGTATGATGATGATATAGGGAGATTGTAGCTCGGAGGATCGAGCACGTGTGATTTCAGGATTTACTAGCTATCTATATTCACGAGGTGAGTCTTCTCACTATACTATACCCGGAAGAGTTTTGACTGTGTGACCGGAAGGTCGGATATGGTATGAGACATATGTGCTATATGTGATAAGTTAATTGTTATATGTACTATGTATGAGATGCTTGATATGGGCCGGAAGGCATTATGTTATGGGCCGGAAGGCGTTGTAATGTGGACCGTAAGGTTGGCGTGGGTAGGACCGGAAGGTTTACCCAGCAGGGACGGAAGTCCCCTGAGACACATGGACCGGAAGGTCAGGGCCTGGAAAGGCGTATGTGCGTAAGTTGTATTTTGGGGAACTCACTAAGCATTTATGCTTACAATTGTTGTGTATGTGTTTCAGGTACTAGCGAGGACCGTGGGAAGGCGCCGGCGTGATCTGTACACACTGATGGATGATTTATGATCTTGGGATTTATATGATTGTATTATGACATGATACGTTGGATACTTATGCCTTGTTTTGGATGAAAATACATTTTTAGAAATGGAAATTTTGTTTTAAAATTTCCGTTGTTACAGATGCAACCCAACCTAGATATTTGAACACTTTATTTGTGAGCTTAATTCAAAATAGTTTTCGTTGTATTTGACATTTGAGTGTTACACTGTTTTTGGAAAATATAGGGTTGTCACAGTGTGCCTCCTGTGAGGCAAGTGGAGTTCAGTATCGATTTGGTTCCGGGGGCCGCGCCTATCGCTAAGGTGCCTTATCGCCTTGCACCTCCAGAGATGCAAGAATTATCCTCGCAGCTTCAGGAGCTGTTGGGAAAGGGGTTTATTCGGCCGAACAGCTCGCCGTGGGGAGCCCCTATCCTGTTTGTCAAAAAGAAGGATGGTTCACACCGAATGTGCATTGATTACCGGGAGTTGAACAAGCTGACGGTCAAGAACTGTTACTCGTTGCCGAGGATCGATGATTTGTTCGATCAGTTGCAGGGAGCGTCTTGGTTCTCCAAGATCGATTTGAGGTCTGGGTATCATCAGGTGAGGGTGCGAGATGAGGACGTCCAAAAGACAGCTTTCTGGACGCGTTATGGGCATTACAAGTTTGTGGTGATGCCTTTCGGGCTCACCAATGCCCCGGCAGTGTTCATCGATCTCATGAACCGAGTGTGCAGGCCGATGCTGGATCGATCGGTGATTGTATTTATCGACGACATTCTGGTATATTCGAGATCTAGAGAGCAGCATGAGGAGCATTTGAGAGAGGTTCTCGGAGTTCTGAGATCGGAGAGGCTTTATGCCAAATTCTCCAAGTGTGATTTCTAGTTGCGGGAGGTCCAGTTCTTAGGACATCTCGTTAACCAGAAAGAGATATTGGTCGTCCCGGCCAAGGTCGAGGCGGTGATGAGTTGGGAGGTGCCAAGGTCACCCTCCAAGATCAGGAGTTTCCTACGGTTGGTAGGGAATTATCGGAGATTTATCAAAGATTTCTCTAAATCGCAGCGCCACTCACCAGGTTGACCCGGAAGGGTGTTGCTTTTTCATGGGGCCCCGAGCAGCAGGCCTCCTTTGAGTCAATTCGCCAAAGGTTATGCGAAGCCCCGATGTTAGCCCTCCCGGAAGGGATGGAGGACTTTGTGGTATACTGTGATGCATCGATTTTGGGGTTGGGAGCGGTGCTAATGCAGAGAGGGCATGTGATAGCATATGTATCGAGGCAGATGAAGTCTCATGAGATGAGAGATCCCACCCATGATCTAGAGTTGGGGGCAGTTGTTGGAATAGTGTTTAAGGCTGCAACTATATTAGGCAAGTATTTGACCCGGTTGTGCATGGTCCTTTTGGGTTGCCTTCACCATAACAACTTGATAGGATGATTTATTAAGAGAGAGTAAATATTATTAATATATTATGGGAATAATATAAAGAATAATATATTGTTATTTGATTAATATAAGTCATAGAATTAATTAGAATTAATTTGGTGACTTAAAGAGATTAATTAAATAAGAGGGTATAAACTGTCAATTGTTTGATAGTTAAGCTTTTAGACTATAAATCCATATAGATATATAAGGGACGGATTCTAGAAGCTAGGATAGCTTCAAAATCGTCCATAACTTATCTATAGAATGGATTTGGATAGCCTTAAGAGAAGATTATCCAATTAGGGTTTAGACTGTAACCCTTAAGGAGTCTACAAGTATAAATAGACCCCATAGCTAAGGCAAATCGGCACTTCACCTATAGTAAGAGAACCCTGGCTGATTTCCTCCCCTCTCCTCTCTCCCAAATCATCCTCCTTGCTATTTGGTGTTTGTAAGCCATTAGAGGAGTGACAATTGTGACTCTAGAAGCTCCAAGACAACAAGATCAACAAGGAATTCAAAGGTATGGTTCTAGATATGTTTCAATGTTGTTATTTAACCTAATTAGTCATTAGAAGTCTTGGATTCAAAGCATGTTTAATTAGAAAGCCTAGATCCAAGCATTAGGGTTTTGCATGTGCACATAGGAAAGTTCATATGGCTAAAACCCATCAGTGGTATCAGAGCCTACATTGTGTTATAGGAGGATTATAGCTCGGAGGATCGAGCGCGAGTGATTCCGGGATTTGCGAGTTATCGAGATACGCGAGGTGAGTCTTCTCACTATACTTTACCTTGAGTAGGTAACCAGAGTTATGTGACAGAGTATTTGTATGCTACATGTATGTTATGTGTTGTACTACATTATTTCTATGTGATTTATGTTGTGCATGTTTATAGAGTTGGAACCGGAAGGTTCCTAGAGTTAGAACCAGAGGGTTCACAGAGTAGGGTCCACGGACCCACAGAGTTATAGCCTGGAGTGGCTAATATGTGTTATGCATGGTATTTTGGAGAACTCACTAAGCTTTGTGCTTACAGTGTTGGTGTTATTTGTTTCAGGTACTAGTGATGACCGTGGGAAGGCGCCGGCTTGATCAGTACACACACATGGGATTTCTAGGATATATGATCTTGGGATACTTTGTATGACATTGATTGGAGTTTCAAACATTGATGTTTTATGAAAATTAAATGAATATGTTTTTATATTATGCGAAAAATTATTTTGAAATTCACGGTGTTACACTGACATTCTCTAAATTTTGATAGTCATGCAAGTTTTCTTTCCTTCCAGTCATGTGATGAGAGCAACCACTATCAAAGTACCATTTGTCATCATATTGCTCATCACACAAAACCTACAATCAGTGAAAGAATTTAGGTCCCCAAGGTTGTTTGGGTCGTTGGTGATTAGATTGGAAAACATTGTGAAATGAAGATCCTAAGACCCAATTACAAAATTTTGATTCGAGACTATCAATTAAGTCCACTTCATTAGTTAAAGGCACATAAATGTAAGTATTCACATGTTTAGAGTTTCCACTAACTTTCGCATTTTGCTACTCAGAACATTTCTCATTCACCTTTGCTTTCGAAATAGGCCTCCATTGTTTGCTTGTGTGTTACGAATCTTTAGAAGAAGAACTTATATTCGATGATTCATTCAAATACTTTTCATAAGCTTCCTTGATTTGTTGTTGAGAGAACATTGTTGATTGAAATGATTTTCCTTTTCCTTCAAGCCAATGATTATTGTTTTTCACATCTTAATTCCCTTTACATACAAAACTTTGGAAAATTGTGTCGCAGGAGAATTTGGAAAATTTGGTTGTTTTGGTGTGAAATTCACTTTTCTTTTATTGTTGATTTCATCAAACTTTTGATTTGAAACTTTTCGTGAAGAAACATGATTTTGATAATTCTTTGAATTATTCGAAAATCGACTTTGTATTGAAATATGATTTTGTGAAAATCTTGTTTGATGATTTGTATTTGAATTCCTTATTGAGTGATAATTTGCAAATTTCTTTTCATTTGATTTTTGATTATTAGTTTGAGAAGATGATGTAACCCTTGAAAGTTTGATTTTGGAAACTCACATTGTGGTTTATTTTGAGACAATACCTATTTAGTTAAAGTGGGATATTTCTTGTTTTCAGTATTCTTTGAAAAAGATGTCTAAACTGATTTAGACTTTTTCTGTTTAGATGATTTATTAGGCAAAACAATTGATTCTTTCGAGATTCAATAACTTGCCAAAACACTTTCTTTCTCGCTTGTCATTTTGAATCAAAAACATAAGAGCATGTATGATGCATACTCTATGACAACAAAACTTCAATCAAACACCCCAGGCAAACATTTCAAGTAGTCAATAAGCAATTGGAAACCCTAGAAGTTCTCATCTAAGTCCATTTTGGACTAGGACTTCCTTATTGGGCCCAATGGACCAATAAGCTTCCAATATGACCATCTTGGGTTTAGAACTCTTAAATGGGCTCTAATTGGATCCACTTCCATTTATTTCAATATTTTGGGCCATATTGGGCCTAGAATAAAATAAATAAATTATAAGAACCATTTTGGGCCATAATTAACCTAATTTAGCCCTAATAGGTCATAAAAATCACATTTATATTTTTTTAGGACCAAAAATCATCTAACTTAACTATAATGTGGGATTAGGGACAAAAAGCCCAAAAATCTCCTCTTTCCCCTCTCCATTCTCGGCCCAAGCCCATAAAGAGCGAGAGTTGACTTTGTTGGGTGCCACCTCACAATTATTAAAGGGATTTCCATGAAAGAGGACCCATACATCCATGCATTCCCATACTTCCATGCAAGCCATCTCTTCTTCTCCCTCTCTCTCTTTCTCTCGGCCGATTCCAAGCACACACATACACATTTCACTCACTATTCTCTCAAGAAACTCTCTCATTTTTCCTCCATATTTTCGAGATCTAAGAAGAGTTCAAGGACTTCTTCCATAAAAAATCATCATCTAAGGTAAGAAATTTCGTATATCCTTAAGCTAGCTACTTCATTTCATCCAAAAATCACCTCTTAATCCATTCAAACTTATGATTTAGCACCTTAGAAGCATCTATGTTCGAGATCTTCCAAGGAGGGTTGCTAAGGCCGAATTTTCTTCTCATTTTCCTTCCAAAACCGAAACCACAGCCAAGGTGAGCTTCATACCCCTTATTTTTCTGTCTTTATAAGTTTTTCTGGGGGAGAATATAAGCAAATGTGTAGATCTATGATTTCATGTATGCCTTGTGTGATTTTATGTTTGTATGTATGATTTTATGTTTGTATGTATGATTTTATGTGTTATGTGATGAATATGTTAGCTAAAAATACCTAAAAACCGAGATCTACAACATGAGGAATGAAATAAACATAGCTTATACCATTTTACACTAATCAAGTCAATAAAAATAATTTATTTGGTTAGATGAACACTTTTGGACATAAAACCCATTTTTGGGCTCAAATTGTTAAAAATAAAAAAGCTAAGGGCCCAAATCGACAAATGATAATTTCTGGAGGTTGGAAAGAGTCCAAACAGTTTCTAATTAAATTTTCCTGAAAATCAACACTTTTGAGGGGCTTAAAATGTAAATTTTGAACATAATGGGCTAAAAATGGGCTTTTCGGCCCAATAAGCCCCAAATTGTGAAAATTCTGAAATAGAGTGGCTGAAACTACAAATTTCTGTAAAACAAGGGATTACTAGTGTAATAAAACTAATTCAAGGGTCAAAAATGTTTTCAAAGTCAAAAGGGACCAAAAATGCAAAAAATTTCCATTTTGGGCCAAAACTCTAAAGTTGCGATAATAAGGGTTTCAACCGAGAAAATTTCATTTTTCAAGGACTTAAGCTATTTATCAAGTAAATTTGGGCTGAAAACGTCTTTTCAACAAGTTTTGATACTAAAGTGTCAAGAAAAATGGTTTAAGGACTAAAATGGAAATTCTTTTATATAAAGGGTTAAAAGTGTAAATTTTATCCAAGAAGGGGCATAAATGGGAAAACTCTAATGTTTAAAACATTAAATCCCTCAAGATAAAATACGAGTACCACGGCTACCGGCAAAACGTAACAGCAAATACACTTTCAACACCAATATCGTTACCAAACGAATTGATTCGGTCTCGAATCAATAACGAATCAAAAATCAATAAACAATAGTACCTCAATACACACGTGAAAATTTACGAGAAGTAAATATTCAATCTTTGGGCTTGAAAGTTTCAAAGCGTGCTTGTTGGGCCTAGCTAGCCCAATGACATGATCTTTAGGCCCGAAGGGAACGCGCGCGCTTACATGATATTGGGTCTTCTATGACCTAATTCTGTGTAAAAGGACTTTCAATAGCTTTATCGTGCTGTTGGGCCCCAAGGGACCATTGGTACTGCTAGCAAAGTCGAGAAGTCAAATGCGGGTCGGGCCAAGTGCCTTTCGCATTCGCGATAGCCTTGAACGACTTAGGGAAATAACGGGGGCTTCGTACTCTCCTTTCTCCTCGGTTGTGGGGCTATGAGAAGTCAAGGTGGTTGGATTAAGTGAGTAGTACGGACGACGCCCAAGGGATCGTTTGTATTTGGTAGTTATAAACTAGTCATTTTCATTAATGCGTGATTATAACGACTCACAACCCATAATTAATCCAATGTCACCTGGAATTATCGAAAACAAACGTCGTACCGGTATAACAATAAATAAGACACGTAATTTGATGTATTAGGAAAACATCGGATTTTCCTAAGAAATTCAACACTTTCACCCATGTGATGTATAAAAAGTCTAACAATTATTCACGTTTACAGAAATCAACAAGCATACTTACGGATCTTCACACTTTTTCTTACATACCATACTCTTTTCAGAAAATATCGGATTTTCTGGTGGTTTTCAAAATTATACAAATCATTTCTTTTCAAACATTACTTATGAACTCACCAACATTTCATATGTTGACGTTTTTCCAAAATACTTGTATTCTCAGCTAATAGGTAAATCGAAGAAAATGTATCCAGTGATGTCATGATGTTTTGTTCAATTAGTATCGAACGGTTTATGTTTTGGAAATGTAATGTTTTAAAACAATCTACTGAATGTAAACAATATCGGTTGTAATATTTCAATGCATGGTGATGAATGATGTTATGATTCATGTATAATCATTGTGATGGTATTCAATTAAGTCACAATAACCCTCAGACGTTTCCGCCGTCTGGTTCGGGGGTGCGACAAGTTGGTATCAGAGCTCTGTTTATAGTGAACTAGCATATCTAACCACACATTGATATGCAACTATAAACCCAAAAGAGGGACTAACACAAATCTGAACAAAACAAGTAAAACATAACAATAAAACACCCTTGCTTGTATTAGGAACAAGAACCTAAAACCGAACCAAACAAGATAATGCTAGTATCTTGGTTAATCCAGGACTGTTCTTAGTTGTATCAAGGAGCAGATGTAGCATGATCAACTACGTTCCCTCCAAGGTATCACTATCATACGTCCTGAGGAGATCGTGATAGCTAGGGAACCCAAAAACATACCCCTTTATGACCAAAAAGAGAATGTCTGTTTGGTCTGTACAATAGTTGTAGCATCCTAGGAATAATGTTAGCACAATTACACACTCTCGCAGACAGCATGGCTGGTTTCCATCACCCCGGAGATCCTTACTTCCCTAACCAGGGAAATAATGGATGGATCGATGAAGAGCCCGAAAAAGACCCCGAGGAGGAATCTGACGGGGAACCGGAGGCAGGAGTCGAGGGCGAGCCTGCCGAACCCGAAGAAGAACAGGAGGAGGAAGAAGATGAAGGAAACTTTGAGGAGGAACCCGACGACAGTGAAGGGGGTGATTCGGATGCGTAGTCCGAAGTCATCAACCCCCTTACCCGATTAGAGTGCCTGCTTACCGGGTGGGCCCCACTGGTCCTACACCCTCCTGGGGTATTGATCTTTGGAGATGGAGTAGACAACAGGGACAGCGACCCCGTTCGGCATGTCACGTGAGTTCTTTGACCTGAGGGACGGAGGACCGGTCGATCGAGCCCTTCCGTTCATGGTGAGACGGTTATCGAACACTGGCGACCTCGCTCAGAGCACCGCCGACCAGGTACGCCAGCTGTGGACTAGGGTCGAGCGTGCAGAGCAGGAGACACAAGACGTTCTTTGAGAGTTCCATATGAGGCAGGTGAGGTGCGAGTCTCGACTCAAGGACGCAGAATGACAGGTGGATCGTCTTAAGGGAGCATCCACATCCTTAATGTGACAAACCGAAATTTCCATTTGTACGAACATTATCTATTTAATAGAAGCTAGTCCAGTTTCAGTGATTTTCATACTTTTCTAAACCAGTTTGTATACATTAGGGTTAATGTTTAAGGAGATATCAAGAGAGTGGATGCTCCTGGTTTTGTGAAATTTGAGCATTTCAAGTTTCATCATGTTACAGTCCCATATCAAGAATAAAAATATTTTCTGCCAAAATATTCCAGGACTATAAATAGTTTTCTGAATTAAATTAATTCATTATTCACAATTCCAAATAGAGAAAAGCCATATTCTCTCTGACGGATCTTCGGGTTTTCATCCCAGATTGTGAGTCTACTTTACTAAATGTGTGTCAATACTTGTTAGATGATTTATAACATCAATTACATGTTTAGATTTCAAGATCCGGGAGTTTACCGCCCAAGAACGTTCTTGGGGAGTAAACTCCAAAATGGAGCTTTAAGGCTTCCTAGACCCATTCCCTTGATAGACAACTTATTAAGGACCTTTTGTATGATCTTTATAGACTAGAAAGCATCCAAAATCAACAAGTAATAGGAGTTTACGGCCAAGGACCTTTCTTGGGCCGTAAACCCCTTTTCAAGGGCATTTAGTGCCCTAAACAACCCCTAATGCTTAAGGACTTTAACCCTCAAATGCTTGTAACCATTTTAGACATCAAAACACTTCAAAATCATAGGTTTATAGGAGTTTACGGCCAAGAACATCTCTTGGGTCGTAAACCCCTTTTTCCAAAGGCTAAATGCACCACAAACACCCCTAAGGCTTTAAGACAATTACCATTGAACACCTAGGACTTGAATGGGGAGTAAAAGACATCAAGAACATCCCTTAAAGGGAGTTTACGGCCAAGGAACACCTCTTGGGCCGTAAACTCCAAGTGAAGGCATAAATGTGTGCCTCTTGTCCCCTTTAGCCTTAGATAAAATCATGGAAGCTATCCTTGATGTGCAAGTGCCTCAAATCAATTAAAAGCCATCACCCCATAGGAGTTTATGGCCGTAAACTCTAGGGTATATGGACTATAGGCCATAAACTCCTCTATGGAGCATTCTAGGGCCTTAAACTACTTCATGTGTTATTCCAACAAAGCTAGGAGTCTTCTAGGATCAAGATAACACTTTAAAACACCCAAAACCACCATGTGAGGAGTTCACGGCCATAAACCCATGAGTTTACGGCCGTAAACTCCAAAGGGTGGGGTTTGTTGGGTGGTGAACTCTTATGCAAGGCCATTTGATGTTTCAAACCCTTTTGCCTTGTCCCGTAGCAACTTAGATGCAACCATTAGGACCTTTAACACTTATGAAAAGTGTTTACATGTTCCTAAGTGTATTAACTTATTTATTAAGTTATTATTTGGCTAATTAGTTATATGTATGCCTATTATATGATAACTAGGCTCGTGCGTGTAAACAAGTCTCCGTTTGCCACCTAGCACGGTATCCGACACTGCGATTCGTACAGCTCACCACAAGTGAGTTCATACCCCTTGAATCAACCTTTGAAATGATTTTAAATATTTTAAATACTTATTGGGGGGAATACAAGTCTAATACTTATAGTTATTGCTTCAATCACATGTGATTGCATTTAATCACATGTGATTAATAACTAGGAAAACAACGATTTTTACCACTGTTCAAACTGTTTATCAAACTGCTTTACTTTGAAATGTTTTACAAACTCTTTTACTATCCAAACTTATTTACAGACTGTAATTTCAAACAAATGTTTCTTATACTTAAACCGTTTTATAAACTTATGCCTTCAAATTGTATTATAGATTGACATCAAGCCGATCTTCTCTTGAAATTATATTTATCTTTCAAATGTCTTTTCAAAAATTATTTATGCCTTTATATTATCAATTGCATGCCCATATATGTATAGATATATAAATAATGTTTAAAGGGCTTAGGAAGGCCATCTGCCCTATTTCCTTTTTCTCGATTTGGATGTGGTCTGGTGGGATTTCGGGTGACCATCCGAAGGTCGTTTCCATATTACTTATATATCATATATACATATATAGACATAAAAGTACTTCCATATTCATATTTATCAGTACATCAATAGTTAATTACCATCGGGGTAACACAGGAACATATACAGCTATACTAGAAACAAGTACATATGCAGCTATACTACAAACAAGTACATATACAACTATACTAGAAACATGAGCATATACATCTATACTAGAAACATGAACATATACAACTATACTAGAACGAGAAACATTACATATACATGAATACGTTAACAATTGTGATCCACTGTGTCGGAGCATGCCTTAAATGTCATGGCCCGAGTTGTAGCCAGAATTCTCTTGGAGGGAGAGCGTGATTTTGCGTATAGATCTATACTGGATTGACTATCCTACACCTTGCTGCTAGCTACAGCCGGACTTGCAGGTCTGCGGGTGCCAAACGTCATTCCTTTATTACGACCATTCATTATGTCGTTGTTACCAGTCGATAGCATGGTGCAATTTATCACATTATACCTTAAAATAAATCTGGTTTAAGGTAGTAATTAGTACAGCAGTAGTTCTTATTATACAAAACTACAGTACTACAATGATTTACCCATTACATATTTTAGTGATAACCTCACTTAATCATTAATGTACATACTATATTTTATTAAATGATAGTTACACTTGGGAAATCACATACTTTTACAACGAACAAGTATACAAAACATCTAAGCCTTGGTAGAAGGTTACTTTAATAGAAAATATAGGTTTTTCTGAGAGATTCAAACTTTTACAAACACTTTCAAACACTTACATACATTTTTCAACTTATACTTGCGACAGGTTCAAACGTTTTGACAACAAACATTGACACTAAAATACTTATGAAGTCACCAGCTTAATGCTGATAAACTCTTTCAAAATAACTTGTATTCTCAGGTCATCAGTAGACAGGTACCGAGGCCAGCTTTTGAGAAGATGGAGTGCATTCAAGACTCATCTCATATTATTTTGTTTTACATTATTTTGGTGTCTATAACTGTACAGAACACGCTTGTATTGAAATTATGTATTTAATGCAATGGATGATGTTGTTTGCTTATTTACATTTACTGTGTTGTGATACTATACATGACGTCCTCCACCCCAGAACGTTTCCGTCGTTCTTAGTTTTGGGGTGTGACAGATTGGTATCAGAGCATTGTTTATAGTGAATCAAGTATATCAACCCATAAAAGATATACTAAACTATAAACCCAAAAGGGATTAAAACACTCTGACCAAGAGTCTATACCTTAAATATATTAAAATATTAAATTAAGTATACTAGTCTGCATTCATACTAAAATCAGTGTCACAATGACAAGAACAAAAGTATTACGATTGTTGAATATCACAAGTGAGCTCGGGGATGTATGGTCAGTCCTGGGAATGGCATAGCCTGATCAACTAGGTTGGTCCTAGGAGTGATTAGCATATGCCCTAGAATGGTTGTGATATGTTAACAAGTCTAAAAACTTACCAACAATACCACAAGAAGATCAGTAGAACTTAAACTTAAAATACAATAGGTGTATTTTGTACTACTAGTTACACGTATACTATATTCTTATACCTCTCTTCTCGCGTAGATCTAAATGGCTGGATTCCATCATGGCGACCCGTACTTTCCAAATGAAGGCAATGCCGGGTGGATCGATGAAGAGCCCGAAGATGAGCATCCAATCCCTTTGGATGATCACCTCGCAGAAGGCTTTTCTGATGGATCCGACTCCGAGCCTGAAGTCAACAACCTACCGCTTGTAGGTCAAGCCCCGAACAACAACCCTCGACCAGCTTTTCCAGGTCCTACTCCCATGTGGGCAAACGACTTGAATCGCTGGAGTGATGAGCAGGGCCAACCCTTACCATACTTTGGGGACCGAACCTTTTACAACATCAGCGATGGTGGCTCAGCTGATAGAGCTCTGCCGGTAATCATCCACAGAATGGCTCGTAATGTCGAGCAAGGTCGAGCAGCCATCGACCGGGTCATGGAGATTGATGCCAATTCAGGTGTCAATACAGTCCGCATCCGCCGTCTTGAAGAAGACATGGAACGGACCCGGAGAACCAACGAAACTCTGCAGCAACAGCTGGCTGCCTCCCGTGCTGAAGTCTTAGAACTTCGAGCTCGTCAGAGAGCTCAGGATCGACACCTTCAAGAGGTGTTTCGCCAAGTGTCCGACCTCAGGGCTCGCCCGAGGAATTCCCATCGCCATTAGATGATGTCTAGTACATCTCTGTCTTTTGATTTAGGGATAGCCTTGAACTTATGTGCTCTAAGTAGCACTTGTCTATAAAATATTCCGAACTTTCGATACTCTAATTAGGAGTCTAAGACTGTCAGTCTTGTCCTTTTGGTATGATGTAAGACCTACTGATAGGTCGATTTTTCCTTGAACTTATTACATCAGTAATACCCGTACCATGGAAATCTATCTAATCTGTGGGAAATCTGTACACTTGTGTATTTCTACTATTATTTCTTATTGTGATTTCAAACACTCATTCAACTGTTGGGCTATGGTTAGTTAGTCCATGTGTCACTCTCGCGTTGCTTACGAATTGATTCTTACCATCTTTCTTATCTTTATAAACTTATAGCTGAAAGATGCCTCGTCGCAAAAATCCCAGGAATAGGAATAATCCTGCACCTCCACCGCCTCCGGTCATCGATACTGCAGCCCTGAATGTTGTCGTAGCTGCAGCAGTGGCAACTACCATGGCTCAGTATCACTCATCAGATGCCAACAGAGGTGGAACCTCTGTTGAATCTATCCCGATCGAAATCCCTGTGCGCTCGAGAGAGTGCTCCTACAAGGATTTCACAAACTGCAAGCCGAAGCCTTTCTATGGCACCGGCGAAGTCATTGCTCTCTCACAATGGATCGAGAAGACTGAATCAGTCTTCGAAATCTGTTCATGCTCTGCTGCGTGCAAAGTGAAATATGCCGCATGCACCTTTGAGGATAAAGCCCTAACGTGGTGGAACGGCCACGTCAAAGCCCTAACTCTCGTCGTGGCTAACGACATGGGCTGGGAAACGATGAAGGACCTCATGACTGAGGAATACTGCCCAAGGGGCGAAATCCAGAAATTGGAACATGAACTCTGGAATCTGACCATGAAGGGCACTAATTTGATCGCTTACACTGCCCAATTTAGCGAACTGGTGGCCCTCTGCCCCAATATGGTTCCCACTGAAGGGAAAAAGATCGAACGGTACGTATGGGGGCTAATGCCTCCATACCAGGGGAACGTCTTAGCATCGAACCCCGCTACCTTCGATAGTGCCAAGCGTTTGGCACAAAGACTCATCGACCATGGGGTCAAGACCCCTGCAACCACAACCACCCTAGCCATCCCAGAACCCTCCAAACCCGCTGGCACCAAGCGGAAGTTTTGGGATGAGAAGAAGAAGCAGCGAGCTGCAAAGAAACAACAAATTGTGGCAGTGCATGCCGCGGTAACCCCTACTGCAGCTACTGCTCCGGTGAGTCGGTATGTTGGAAGTTTGCCCAAGTGTAACAAATGCAACTACCACCACAACAGCGCCTGCCGTGAAATGCAGTGTTCTAACTGCAACAGAAAAGGACACACCGTCCGTTTCTGTAAGTTCCCGGCACAACCGATCTCCCAAGTTCCTGGCTCAGGCGCAAGCCCAACTTGCTATGGATGTGGCGAAACAGGCCACTTTAAAGGGACTGCCCCAAAGCGAGGAATGCTGGAGGAGCAGGGAGGGTACTAGCAATAGGCCACGGGGAAGCAGTAGCTGACCCGACAGTGGTGACTGGTACGTTCCTCCTCGATAACTCCTATGCATGCATTCTGTTCGATAGTGGAGCGGAGCAAAGCTTCGTAAACCACAAATTTGCTCGCATGCTTAAGCAACAACCACACGCACTTATTGAACAATTCACAGTAGAAATGGCCAATGGGAAAACTGAAAGTACTAATAGCATATACTTAGGTTGTCTTCTAACCTTAGATAACCATTCATTCCCAATCGACCTTATGCCGGTCTCAATAAAAAGTTTCGACGTTATTATCGGCATGGATTCGTTAAGTCTTCATCGCGCCGACATCATGTGCTACGAGAAAGCAGTCCGTCTAAACCTTCCGTCTAACGAAACCCTTATAGTCTACGGCGACAAACCTGGTGCGAGTCTTCGCTTTATATCTAGTATTCAAGCACAGAAATATCTGCGCAAAGAATACCACACATTTCTTGCTCACGTCGTCGACACGAACCTAGAAACGAAAGAACTAAAGAACATCGCAGTAGTGAGCGACTTCCCCGACATTTTCCCAGAAGAACTACTCGGGTTACCTCCGCAACGACAAGTCGAGTTCAGAATCGACTTAGTCCCAGGAGCTACCCCAGTAGCCAAGTCGCCATACCGTTTAGCACCAGCCGAGATGCAGGAACTCTCTGGTCAACTTAACGAACTGCTCAGCAAGGGCTTTATAAGACCAACTTTCTCACCTTGGGGAGCACCGGTCTTGTTCGTTAAGAAGAAAGACGGATCATTCCGTATGTGTATTGACTACAGAGAACTCAACAAATTAACGATCAAAAATCGTTACCCTCTGCCACGCATAGATGATCTATTCGACCAACTGCAAGGGGCGAACTATTTTTCTAAGATTGATCTGAGATCCGGATATCACTAGTTACGAGTGCTAGAGGAGGATGTGCCGAAGACAGCCTTCCGAACTCGTTACGGACACTACGAGTTCGTGGTGATGCCATTCGGATTGACCAATGCGCCTGCAGTCTTCATGGATCTGATGAATAGAGTATGCCGACCTTACTTAGATCAGTTCGTCATCGTTTTCATTGACGACATCCTGATTTACTCCCGAAGTAAGAAAGAGCATGGTGATCATCTGCGACAAGTTCTAGAGTCATTACGAAAAGAGAAACTTTATGCGAAGTTCTCGAAATGTGAATTTTGGATCCGAAGAGTCGAATTCTTAGGACACGTGGTAAGCGAAGAAGGAATCCACATGGACCCATCCAAAATAAAAGCCATTGAGAACTGGTCAGCGCCAAAGTCGCCTACAGAAATTCGTCAATTTCTGGGTCTTGCTGGCTACTACCGCAGGTTCATTCAGAACTTCTCCCGAATAGCGAAACCTCTTACGACCCTGACCCAGAAAGGCGTGGCCTTTGACTGGGAAGAGAAGCAAGAAAGAGCGTTCCAAACGCTCAAACGAGCCTTGTGCACCGCACCAATACTATCCGTTCCAGAAGGAATAGAAGACTTCGTAGTCTATTGCGATGCATCAAATCAAGGGCTCGGATGTGTTCTAATGCAGCGAGGTAAGGTCATCGCCTACGCCTCGAGGCAGTTGAAGACACACGAGGTTAACTACACGACCCACGATCTTGAATTAGGAGCAGTAGTGTTTGCTCTGAAGATCTGGAGACATTACTTGTATGGAACGAAGAGAACTATCTTTACCGACCACAAGAGTTTACAACATATTTTCGATCAGAAGGAGCTCAACATGAGACAATGACGGTGGGTCGAGCTACTCAGTGGTTACGAATGCGATATTCGTTATCATCCGGGTAAAGCCAACGTAGTAGCAGACGCCCTAAGTCGGAAGGAATATTCTGGTCGCAAAGTCAACTCATTATCGATAACCATCCATTCACACCTGACTAAGCAAATTCAGGTGGCTCAACTTGAGGCCATGAAACCTGAAAATGTGTCGAGTGAATCCCTTAGAGGAATGGACAAGAATTTAGAAGCCAAGGGTGACGGAACTTTATGTTTTATGAACCGGATCTGGACACCGAAACACGGTGGTTTCCGAGATTTGGTCATGATCGAGGCACACAACACTCGGTATTCCGTCCACCCAGGTTCAGATAAGATGTATCTGGATCTTAAAAAGCTATACTGGTGGCCTAATATGAAAGCAGAGATTGCTACCTTCGTAAGTAAATGCGTTACTTGCGCAAAGGTTAAGGTCGAGTACCAGAAGCCCTCTGGTTTATTACAACAACCAGAGATCCCGGAATGGAAGTGGGAGTGGATCACTATGGATTTCATAACCAAGTTGCCCAAGACGACGGGTGGACTTGACACCATATGGGTCATCGTTTATAGATTGACTAAGTCTGCACACTTCCTGCCTATCAAAGAAACCGACAAGATGGAGAAACTTACGAGAACATACATTAGGGAAATTGTACGGTTGCATGGTGTACCTATGTCCATTATCTCCGATAGAGATAGTAGGTTCACCTCAAGATTTTGGCAATCACTACAACATTCCCTTGGAACAAGGCTGGACATGAGCACAGCCTACCATCCACAGACCGACGGACAGAGTGAGAGGACCATCCAAACACTGGAAGATATGTTGCGAGCCTGTGTGATTGATTTTGGGAAGGCATGGGATACTCATTTACCCCTTGTCGAATTTTCCTATAATAACAGTTATCACACGAGCATCAAGGCTGCTCCATTTGAAGCTCTCTACGGCCGGAAGTGCAGATCCCCTCTGTGTTGGGCTGAAGTGGGTGATACCCAATTAGCAAGAGGGCAAGCTTCCGACAGTACTCTCACCGGTCCGGAAATCATTCGGGAAACGACAGAGAAAATTGTTCAGATCCGTGAACGATTGAAAGCCTCTAGAGACCGACAGAAGGGCTACGCCGATAAACGAAGAAAACCTTTGGAATTTCAGGTGGGAGACCGAGTCCTTCTCAAAGTCTCACCCTAGAAGGGCTTGATACGCTTCGGCAAGCGTGGGAAGCTAAATCCGAGGTACATAGGGCCTTTCGAGATTCTTGCAAGAGTCGGCCTCGTAGCTTACAAACTCGACCTACCCGACACACTTCGTAACGTATATTCTAACTTCCACGTATCTGACTTGAAAAAGTGTCTGTCCGACGAGACTCTTGTGATCCCACTCGACGAGATCGAGATCAACGAGAGCCTCAACTTCGTGGAAGAACCTGTAGAGGTCATGGACCGTGAGGTCAAGTAGACGAAACAAAGCCGTATCCCTATCGTGAAGGTTCGCTGGAACGCCAAGCGAGGACCGGAATTCACTTGGGAACGCGAAGATCAGATGAAGTTGAAATATCCTCATCTTTTTGCTTAGTTATTTGTAACTCTTATTTGCTTAAATTCTAATTTCGGGACGAAATTCCCTCTAACATGGGGATGATGTGACAACCCGAAATTTCCATTTGTACGAACATTATCTATTCAATAGAAGCTAGTCCAGTTTCAGTGATTTTCATACTTTTCTGAACCAGTTTGTATACATTAGGGTTAATGTTTAAGGAGATATCAGGAGAGTGGATGCTCCTGGTTTTGTGAAATTTGAGCATTTCAAGTTTCATCATGTTACAGTCCCATATCAGGAATAAAAATATTTTCTGCCAAAATATTCCAGGACTATAAATAGTTTTCTGAATTAAATTAATTCATTATTCACAATTCCAAATAGATAAAAGCCATATTCTCTCTGACGGATCTTCGGGTTTTCATCCCAGATTGTGAGTCTACTTTACTAAATGTGTTTCAATACTTGTTAGATGCTTTATAACATCAATTACATGTTTAGATTTCAAGATCCGGGAGTTTACCGCCCAAGAACGTTCTTGGGGAGTAAACTCCAAAATGGAGCTTTAAGGCTTCCTAGACCCATTCCCTTGATAGAAAACTTATTAAGGACCTTGTGTACGATCTTTATAGACTAGAAAGCATCCAAAATCAACAAGTAATAGGAGTTTACGGCCAAGGACCTTTCTTGGGCCGTAAACCCCTTTTCAAGGGCATTTAGTGCCCTAAACAACCCCTAATGCTTAAGGACATTAACCCTCAAATGCTTGCAACCATTTTAGACATCAAAACACTTCAAAATCATAGGTTTATAGGAGTTTACGGCCAAGAACATCTCTTGGGCCGTAAACCCCTTTTTCCAAAGGCTAAATGCACCACAAACACCCCTAAGGATTTAAGACAATTACCATTGAACACCTAGGACTTAAATGGGGAGTAAAAGACATCAAGAACATCCCTTAAAGGGAGTTTACGGCCAAGGAACACCTCTTGGGCCGTAAACTCCAAGTGAAGGCATAAATGTGTGCCTCTTGTCCCCTTTAGCCTTAGATAAAATCATGGAAGTTATCCTTGATGTGCAAGTGCCTCAAATCAAATAAAAGCCATCACCCCATAGGAGTTTACGGCCGTAAACTCTAGGGTATATGGACTATAGGCCGTAAACTCCCCTATGGAGCATTCTAGGGCCTTAAACTACTTCATGTGTTATTCCAACAAAGCTAGGAGTGTTCTAGGATCAAGATAACACTTTAAAACACCCAAAACCACCATGTGAGGAGTTCACGGCCATAAACCCATGATTTTACGGCCATAAACTCCAAAGGGTGGGGTTTGTTGGGTGGTGAACTCTTATGCAAGGCCATTTGATGTTTCAAACCCTTTTGCCTTGTCCCGTAGCAACTTAGATGCAACCATTAGGACCTTTAACACTTATGAAAAGTGTTTACATGTTCCTAAGTGTATTAACTTATTTATTAAGTTATTATTTGGCTAATTAGTTATATGTATGCCTATTATATGATAACTAGGCTCGTGCGTGTAAACAAGTCTCCGTTTGCCACCTAACACGGTATCCGACACTGCGATTCGTACAGCTCACCACAAGTGAGTTCATACCCCTTGAATCAACCTTTGAAATGATTTTAAATGTTTTAAATACTTTATGGGGGGGAATACAAGTCTAATACTTATAGTTATTGCTTCAATCACATGTGATTGCATTTAATCACATGTGATTAATAACTAGGAAAACAACGATTTTTACCACTGTTCAAACTGTTTATCAAACTGCTTTACTTTGAAATGTTTTACAAACTCTTTTACTATCCAAACTTATTTACAGACTGTAATTTCAAACAAATGTTTCTTATACTTAAACCGTTTTATAAACTTATGCCTTCAAATTGTATTATAGATTGACATCAAGCCGATCTTCTCTTGAAATTATATTTATCTTTCAAATGTCTTTTCAAAAATTATTTATGCCTTTATATTATCAATTGCATGCCCATATATGTATAGATATATAAATAATGTTTAAAGGGCTTAGGAAGGCCATCCGCCCTATTTCCTTTTTCTCGATTTGGATGTGGTCTGGTGGGATTTCGGGTGACCATCCGAAGGTCGTTTCCATATTACTTATATATCATATATACATATATAGACATAAAAGTACTTCCATATTCATACTTATCAGTACATCAATAGTTAGTTACCATCGGGGTAACACAGGAACATATACAACTATACTAAAAACAAGTACATATGCAGCTATACTAGAAACAAGTACATATACAACTATACTAGAAACATGAGCATATACAACTATACTAGAAACATGAACATATACAACTATACTAGAACGAGAAACATTACATACACATGAATACGTTAACAATTGTGATCCACTGTGTCGGAGCATGCCTTAAATGTCATGGCCCGAGTTGTAGCCAGAATTCTCTTGGAGGGAGAGCGTGAGTTTGAGTATAGATCTATACTGGATTGACTATCCTACACCTTGCTGCTAACTACAGCCGGACTTGCAGGTCTGCGGGTGCCAAACGTCATTCCCTTATTACGACCATTCATTACGTCGTTGTTACCAGTCGATAGCATGGTGCAATTTATCACATTATACCTTAATATAAATCCGGTTTAAGGTAGTAATTAGTACAGCAGTAGTTCTTATTATATAAAACTACAGTACTACAATGATTTACCCATTACATATTTTAGTGATAACCTCACTTAAGCATTGATGTACATACTATATTTTATTAAATGATAGTTACACTTGGGAAATCACATACTTCTACAACGAACGAGTATACAAAACATCTAAGCCTTGGTAGAAGGTTACTTTAATAGAAAATATAGGTTTTTTTGAGAGACTCAAACTTTTACAAACACTTTCAAACACTTACATACATTTTTCAACTTATACTTGCGACAGGTTCAAACGTTTTGACAACAAACATTGACACTAAAATACTTATGAAGTCACCAGCTTAATGCTGATAAACTCTTTCAAAATAACTTGTATTCTCAGGTCATCAGTAGACAGGTACCGAGGCCAGCTTTTGAGAAGATGGAGTGCATTCAAGACTCATCTCATATTATTTTGTTTTACATTATTTTGGTGTCTATAACTGTACAGAACACGCTTGTATTGAAATTATATATTTAATGCAATGGATGATGTTGTTTGCTTATTTACATTTACTGTGTTGTGATACTATACATGACGTCCTCCGCCCCAGAACGTTTCCGCCGTTCTTGGTTTTGGGGTGTGACACTTAGCACCACCCCCGGGCACAGCTCATCGCGATTAGGGATGGACGTATCTTACTAGGTCATTAGGATCTATGCTATGTACCTCGACTCTATGTTTAAGTGACTACACTACTCATAGAGCTGTTATGCTGTCGAACTAATATCACTCATGTATGCTAATTTGTAGAAGTACTTAAGTTCGTACCATGCACCTAGTCGGTAGGATCACAACCTCACAGAAACCACATACACTCAACATCTTTCCATTTCATGACAGAAAGATGCCTCGCCGACCTACTCGCAGACACCATGGACCAACCCCACCCGAAGTTGACTCCACTGCATTCCAGGCAGCCGTATCTACTGCGGTCACTGCAGCAATGGCACAAATTCACCAAGGGAACAATGGAGGAGGCAACGGACAAGGGGTCGGGAGTTAGAACAACATAATGAATCAAGGACCCACCAAAACATGTACCTACAAGGACTTCACAAACACCAAACCACGAACCTTTAACGGCACTGGAGGAGTGATCAACCTGAAACGATGGATCGAAAAGGTGGAATCGGTGTTCGAGATATGCGATTGCCCTGAAGAGATGAAGGTGAAGTTTGTTGCATGCACTTTTGTTGACCAAGGGCTTACTTGGTGCAATGGACACGTGGAAGCCATGACACTCCCCGTAGCCAATGCCATGCCATGGATAGTAATGAAAGAAATGTTGATGGTCAAATACTGCCCTCGAGGTGAAATTCAGAAAATGGAGCAAGAGCTTTGGAACCTCACTGTCCGGAATGCTGATATAGATGCCTACATATCAAGGTTTAACGAAATATCTCTTTTATGTCCTGGCATGATCACCACGGAAGGAAAGAAGATCGAGAGATTCATCTGGGGACTAACCTCTCCGATCCAAGGAAACATGATAGCTGCAAATCCTGAAACTTTCGATAGCGCCAAGAGATTGACCAAGAAGTTGTATGACCACAACAACAAGAAGGGTGAGAAGCCAGCGGAGGCGGAAGCCAAGAAGGAAAGTTATAGCAAGAAGGGGAAGAACAACAAGAGAAAGGGGCGTCAAGGCTCTGAGACTTCCAAGAAGCAGCAAACAGTGACAGTCAATGCTGCCACCGCACAAGTTCCGGCCACACCACATGCTCCAGCCTCAGCTGCTCCGAATGCTCCTAGACCTTATTCCAGTAATCTTCCCAAGTGCAACAAATGTGGTTTCCATCACAATGGAGAATGCAAGGAGCTGTAGTGCACCAGTTGCAATCGGAAGGGACACATGGCAAGGTATTGCAGGACTTACCCTCCCCAGAATCAACAACAAGGAAGCAACAACAACAACAACCGCAACAACAACAACATCAACACCGGCAGCAACAATGTAAGACCTAGCCACACCTGCTATGGGTGTGGAAGGACTGGGCATTTCCATAGAGATTGCCCTAACAATAACAATCTCGGAAATGGAGGAACAGGAAGGGTACTGACCATGGTTCAGGGGGAGGCGATTCAGGATCCCGCTGTTGTTATCGGTACGTTTCCCCTAAACCACACTTATGCATGCATCCTCTTTGACATTGGAGCAGAGCGAAGTTTTGTGAGCAATAAGTTTAAACATTTGTTAAAACAACAACCCCAGAAGCTCAATGAAACCTTTACGGTGGAAATGGCCAATGGGAAAACTGAATCCACTGGGGAAATCTACATCGGATGTACCCTAACCTTAAACCAACACGTCTTTCGAATAGACTTAATGCATGTTTGCATTAGGAGTTTCGATGTGATTATTGGGATGGACTGGTTAAGCACCCACATGCTCAAATTATGTGTCACGAGAAGGTCGTTCGCCTTCGCCTTCCCAATCACGAAACCCTAGTTATTTACGGAGACAAACCTAGCACGAACTTTCATCTCATCTCATGTGTCCAGGCATATAAGCACCTACGAAAGAAAGATTTGACGTTCTTGGCCCACATAGTTGAAAAAACCAAGGTGGAGGTTAACATTCAAGACATTCCAGTAGCACGTGAATTCCCAGACGTATTTCCTGAAAATCTTCCTAGAGTACCCCCAGAGAGACAAGTTGAGTTCCGAATTGACCTCGTTCCAGGAGCAAGCCCTCTCGCTAAATCGCCTTACCGGCTAGCTCCTGCTGAAATGCAGGAACTGTCCAGCCAACTCAGCGAACTCCTGGGCAAGGGATTCATCCGACCCAGCTACTCGCCATGGGGAGCTCCGATCCTCTTTGTCAAAAAGAAGGACGGATCTTTTAGAATGTGCATCGATTACAGGGATTTAAATAAACTCACTGTTAAAAATCACTATCCACTCCCATGAATCGACGATCTATTTAACCTCTCTAAGATAGATCTACGGTCCGGGTACCATCAACTCAAGGTCCGGGAAGAGAATATTCCTAAAACCGCTTTCCGAACTCGTTGCGGACATTATGAATTTATCATAATGCCCTTCGGTCTGACAAATGCCCCTGCCACATTTATGGACCTGATGAACCGAATTTGTCGTCCATTCCTCGACAACTTTGTCATCATCTTCATTGACAACATTCTTGTCTATTCCTGAAGCAAGGAAGAGCATGGCCAACATCTCCGACAAATCCTAGAAACCCTACGAATAGAAAAGCTATACGAAAAACACTCCAAGTGTGAGTTCTGGCTCCGTAGCATGAACTTCCTAGGTCATGTTGTTAGTCAAGAAGGAATTCATGTGGATCCTTCTAAGGTCAAAGCCGTTGAAGGATGGGCAGTCCCGACAACACCCACATAAATTCATCAATTCTTAGGCCTATGTCACACCCCCAAACCAGAATGGCGGAAATATTCAGGGGTGGATGACTTCACGTAGTATCACAGCAATTGAATATTGTAAAGAAAGTAACAGAACCATCATATATATAATAAAAACGTATATTGTTGCGTTATACATATTTGCAAAAGAATATTACACTATGATGATATAAATGTTTAATAATAAATTCCTTAGCGTTCCTTCTTCAAAAGCTGGTGGTTACCTGTATTACTGATTCCCTGAGAAATACAAGTGGTTTCGAAAAAGTGTCAACAATTAAGTTGATGAGTTCATAAGTGTTTTGTATTGAAAAGTATGTCCTTTTGGTAGAAAATCGATGAATGTGGTTTTGAGAAAATTCAATATTTTCTATATATATATATATATATATATATATATATATATATATATATATATATATATATATATATATATATATATATATATAGTTTGAAAAGTTCCTAGAGTTGGAGTGCGTTAGTGTTTTACGTACTTGAATAATAAAGATAAACTTGGTGTTCCAAACTAATGTAAATACTGAATGCATGTATGAATCTCGTAAATCAAACTTGTTTTTATACTTTCATGTGAGTTTTATAACCATACAATTGACACTGACTGCCTGTAACAACACTCTTCAGGTGTTGTAGTGTTATGATATTTGTCACCCCAGACCTGCCGGTCTAACTGTAGCTAACAGCTTAGGTGCGGGGTTGTCAATCCCGTATAGATCTATACACAAGTATCACGCTCTCCCTCCAAGAGATTATGGTATATAATACAGGACTTGAAATGCATACATATGAGTACGTTGAAGTTTGAATATCTCACATTGCTTGGTATAAATAGATTTACGATAAGAAAGAATTTACTTCATTTGAAAATATTTCGTTTTTCGAGATGTATATGTAAAAATGTGTGAATAACTTGCTAACTATACCCGCTATAGTTTGTCAGAAAGTATGTTCCATTTAGTGAAAATAACTTGATGATATATTAGCCCTTTATACGTAAAGATGTTTGTATCGATAATCAATAAGATAGATGATACATTTATGTTATTAAAACGATACTTCTGCTTGTATTGTACTTGTATTCCCCCCCCCTAAAACATGAAAAGACTTGAAAAGTAGGGGTATGAACTCACTTGTTTGGTTTGAAGAGAGTGGGACTAGAGTCGAGCAGAACTTCGACCGTGGAAAGTTGCGTCTTCGAGCTCTTCGGGGATCTCGGTAGCGTAGAATCTTCGTTGGGGGCTCGGGTGCGGAAACCGAGGGCGTCAGGACAGCTTCTGGGGCTTGAATGTATGAGAGGGTGATTGAGAGTTTAGAGAAGGTGTGCTAAGACCCGAAGGTCAAGCCTTCTATTTATGGTGCTGGAAAGTCGAGTACGCTGGGCGTACCGCCGGAGTATGCTGGGCGTAACTTTGCGTCATGGCTTACGACTCGAGTCTAGCTAGGTGTAGAGCTGCAGCCGATGGAACTCGACCCTACTCCTAAGTACGCTGGGCGTACTCCTATATTACATTGGGCGTAATCCCGGCTTCTGTCTTCTAAATTCCGTAACTTTCGCGTACGGGCTCCGTTTTTCGCGTTCATTATATCCACACGTAGGTGAGATTATGCTCTACAACTTTCATTTAGACTCCGTCGGCTAGTTTTGACTTTATTTTTAATGATATGTTTTTAATAGGCCGTGAATGCTAAAGTTCGTTAAAAATTCATATCTTCTTTATTCGATGTCAGTTTTCATCATTTTACTCCTATCGTGGAGGTCTTCGACTTTCGTTTAGGTTGTGATTGCTAAATAACGCTCGATCTTCAATTCGAGTTTTTAGCCCTCTACTACTGTTACGAAACTTAGAAAATTCGTAACTTCTTCATACGAGGTCCAATTTGGGCGATCTTTTTATGTACGTTTACAGTTTAACGAACTCTACAACTTTTGTTTAGATACTTAAGGCTAAAATGCATTTTATTGTAATTTCACTTTTTATGTTAAATAATGTTTTAACGGTGTGCCGTAAATATTTGCGTGGTTATAATTTCTTCAATATAACTCGGTTTCAAATGTTCTTTATGTATTTGGAAACCTTGGCACGATATCTAATACTTGATGTATCCCAATTTAGATATTTGAACATTTTATTTTTGAGGTTAATTTCATTGATTCCAAATAGTTTTCGTTGTATTTGACTTTTGAGTGTTACATCACTTTTGGAAAATATGGGGGTTGTCACATCATCCCCCCGTTAGGGGAATTTCTTCCATAAATTTAATCTAAGATAAAGTTTACAGGTTAGGAAAAAGATGCGGGTACTTTTGTTTCATCTGATCCTCGCGTTCGCAGGTGTATTCAGGTCCTCGCTTGGCGTTCCAGCAGACCTTTACAATAGGTATGCGGCTTTGTTTAGTCCTTTTTATTTCCCGATCCATGATCTCTACTGGTTCCTCTACGAATTGGAGATTCTCATTTATTGCAATTTCGTCTACAGGGATGAGAAGGGTCTCATCGAACAAGCACTTCTTTAGGTTTGGTACGTGGAAGGTAGGGTGTATGTTGTGGAGCTCCTGAGGTAATCTAAGTTTGTAAGCCACTGGACCGATCCTTGCAAGGATCTCGAATGGTGCGATGTATCTTGGGTTCAGTTTCCCGCGCTTCCCGAGGCGTATTAATCCCTTCCAGGGCGAGACCTTTAGTAGGACTCGATCTCCAACCTGGAATTCCAAGGGTTTCCGTCTTTTATCCGCGTAACTCTTTTGTCTGTCCCTTGATGCTTTTAGACGTTCCCAGATCTGAACAATCTTCTTCGTAGTTTCCCTTATGATTTCTGGTCCAGTGAGCGTGTTGTTTGTTGCTTGTCCTTTTGTTAGTTGTGTGTCCCCCACTTCGGCCCAGCACAGAGGTGACTTGCATTTTCGGCCGTAGAGGGCTTCGAACGGGGCAGCCTTGATACTAGTGTGGTAGCTATTGTTGTACGAGAATTTGATCAAGGGTAGATGGGTATCCCATGCTTTGCCAGAATCGATTACGCAGGATCTCAACATATCTTCTAGGGTTTGTATGGTTCTCTCACTCTGGCTGTCGGTTTGTGGGTGATAAGCAGTACTCATGTCCAGTCTTGTCCCTAGCGATTTTTGTAGTGACTGCCAGAACCTTGAGGTGAATCTACTATCTCGGTCCGAGATAATAGATATGGGCACACCATGTAGTCGAACAATTTCTCTGAGGTATGTCCTAGTTAGCTTCTCCAATTTATCCGTCTCTTTGATCGATAGGAAATGTGCTGATTTAGTTAACCTGTCGACGATCACCCAAATAGTGTCGAGTCCGCTTGCCGTTCTGGGTAGTTTGGTTATGAAATCCATGGTTATACGTTCCCACTTCCATTCAGATCCGGGGTGTATGGACTATCGTGTTTTATGGGCTTTGTTCATGACGACTTCTCTAAATCCGCCAAACTTTAGCATCCAGATCCGATCCATGAAGTAATGAACTCCATCATTCTTGACCTCAAACTTCTTATCCATTCCCCTTAAGGCTTCCCCTGCCACATTTTCAGATGCTAAGGCTTCTATTTGGGCTTCCTTGATTTGCGTGGACAGGTGTGAATGGATTGTCATGGTTAAAGACTTCACTTTGCGGCCTGAGTATTCCTTCCTGCTGAGTGCATCGGCCACCACGTTAGCCTTTCCGGGATGATATCGAATATCACATTTATAATCATTTAGTAGTTCTACCCACCGTCTTTGTCTCATGTTGAGTTCTTTCTGGTTGAGGGTATGTTGGAGGCTTTTATGATCGGTGAAGATTGTACATTTCGTGCCGTAGAGATAGTGCCTCCATATCTTTAGAGCGAAGACGACTGCTCCAAGCTCAAGATCGTGCGTTGTGTAGTTCACTTCGTGCGTCTTTAGTTGCGTTGAGGCATAGGCGTTGACCTTCCCTCATTGCATCAGGACACACCCAAGTCCTTGGTTTGATGCATCGCAATAGACCACGAAGTTCTCCGTTCCTTCGGACAAGGTTAGGATGCGCGCACTACATAAGGCTCGCTTTAGCATTTGAAATGCGGTGTCCTGTTTTTCTCCCCATTCGAAGGTCACACTCTTCTGAGTTCGGGTGGTGAATGGCTTGGCAATCTTGGAGAAATTTTGTATGAACCTTCGGTAATACCCGGCGAGTACCAAAAATTGTCGGATTTCTGTAGGGGTTCTTGGAGTCGTCCAAATCTCTATTGCCTTGATCTTAGAAGGATCCACGTGTATACCCTCCTTGCTTACTACATGTCCTAGGAAATCCACTTCCTGGATCCAAAATTCGCACTTTGAAAATTTTGCGTAAAGCTTCTCTTCCCTTAATGTTTCCAAAAGTTGGCGGAGGTGTTGGCTGTGTTCTTCCTGGCTTCTTGAATAGATTAGTATATCATCTATGAACACGATCACGAATTTATCCAGGAAGGGACGGCATACTCGGTTCATCAAGTCCATGAAGACTGCTGGAGCATTTGTCAACCCGAAGGGCATTACTACAAACTCGTAGTGACCATAGCGTGTCCGGAAGGCCGTTTTGGGGATGTCTCCTTCTAGCACTCGCAGTTGGTGATAACCAGATCTTAGATCGATCTTTGAGAAGTAGCTTGCTCCCTGCAGTTGGTCGAATAGATCGTCTATGTGCGGTAGGGGATATCGGTTCTTGATCATGAGTTTGTTCAAGTTCCCGATAATCGATACACATGCGAAAGGATCCGTCTTTCTTTTTCACGAATAGGACCGGTGCTCCCCATGGTGAGAAGCTCGGTCTGATGAAGCCCTTGCTCAACAGCTCGTTTAATTGACTGGACAGTTCCTGCATCTCGGCTGGGGCTAAACGGTAAGGCGACTTTGCTATAGGAGTAGCTCCGGGGATTAAGTCGATTCTGAACTCAACTTGGTGCTCTGGTGGAATTCCTAGAAGATCTTCTGGGAAAATATCTAGGAAGTTGCAAACTTCCGGAATGTATTTAATGTTCTTTGGTTCTTGTTTCTGGTCTACTACGAGGGCTAAAAAGGCATGGTATTCCTTGCGAAGATATTTTTGTGCTTTAACACAGGAGATGATTTGTAAATTTGAACTAGGTTGTCACAACTGGAAATTTTGTGTCATGTAATCTATACACTCAAGTTAATGTGAATCAAAAACTTAAGAGCATGTGTGATACCTACTATTATGACATCAAAAACTTCAATCAAATACATCATACAAGTGCTACAAATAGTCATCAAACAATTGGAAACCCTAGAAGTTCTTGTTTAGGTCCATTTTTGGACTAGGACTTCCTTATTGGACCCAAATGGACCAATAAGCTTCCAATTTGACTATCATGGGCATAGAACCCTAATTGGGCTCTATTTGGACCCACATTAATTTATTTCAACATTTTAGGCCATTTTGGGCCTAGAATGAAATGAATTAAAAGCTTTGATCCATGAATAACCTAAACTAGTCCAACAAAAATGTGAAAATCCTACCACATTCTTTTAGGTTGAAACACACCCAAACAAACTCTAATATTGGGCTTAGGGGCAAAAAGCCCAAATTTTTCCTTTTCCCTTCAAAACTCTCGGCCCAAGGCCCAAACCCAAGAGGAGGTGAAGAGAGTTGACTTTCAAGTGACACCTCACTATTACCTCATGGTTATCCATGCATTATATCTCATATACCCATGCATACATCACCTCAAAGTTCATTCCTTCTTCCCTCTTACTCACTCTTGGCCATCTCAAACACACACACACATCTCACAAACTCTCTCAAGAACACTCAAGAAAACTTCCTCCCTCTCCACTCAAAGATCTCGAAATTTAGGAAGCATTCAAGAGGAAATTTCCACAAATTCTTCTTCTAAGGTAAGATTATGTTTGGATCTATGACTTAAATTCTTTTTTGTCATCAAAATTTTTTCTTAATCCATGCCAAAATCGTGATCCTACATCCTAGAAGCACATCAAACTCGAGATCTTCAAGAAAAGGGTGCTAAGGACAAAAATCACCAAGTTTTGTTCCATCTTTTCTTCAAAAACTGAAATCACAAACTAAGGTGAGCTTCATACCCCCTATTTTCTGTTTTTATGAGTTTTGTGGGGGGGGGGGGGGGAATACAAGTGAAAGTGTAGATCTATATGTGTTTTGTATGCCTTGTATGATTTCTATGCTTATATGTGTGTTTTTGTGTGTTTATAATGTTGGATCTAGCCATAAACCCCTAAAAATCGAGATATACCTTATGTTAAATGATAATAGCATCAAATATATTTCTACATATAAAGTGTTACAAGAAAAATAGCTAAATGGCTTAGTAACATTTTCTTTGGGCTAAAAACTCAATTTTTGGACCTAAAATGTTAAAAATATAAAGTTAAAGGGCCCAAATTGAAATATTTCGAAATCTGATGGGTGAGATGAATCAAAACAGTTTCCATAATGTATTTTCTGAAAATATACTTGTTGGAGGATTAAAAACATAAATTTCAAGCTTAATGGGCTAAAAATGACATTTTCGGCCCAATAAGGCCCATTATGCGAAAGTTTCTGTTTTGGAGGGCCAAAACTGTGTTTTTCTGTAAAACAGTGGACTGATAGTGTTCCAAGTACTTTTCAATGGTTTAAAATGCTTTTCAAATTTAAAAAGGACCAAAGTTGCAAAGTTTTTCCAATTTGGGCCAATATTGTAAAAACTGCGAAAAAGAGGGGTTATAACCGAGAGAACTGCATTTTTAGGGACTTAAACTGTTTTCAATGAAAAATATGCTGAAAAATATTAATTTCAATAATTTTTGGTGTTAAAATGTCAAGAAAAATGATTTAAGGACCAAACCGGAAAGTTATTTAATTAGAGGGTTGAAATAGTAAATTTTACAAACAATGAGGGCTGAAAACAGAAAACTTTCAAGGCCAATTCAATACACGCAATTTGATCAAATAATGGCACCGCGACTACCGACGAAATACAATACACAACAATACCAAAAGTCGTTGTTAAACGAATTGGTTCGGTCTCGAACCAATAAAAATCCGAAACTACTAACGCGACGATACCTCGATTCATACAAGTAACATTTGGGAATTCAATATACACACGAGAGTGCACAGACGTCTACGCACTATCTTTGGGCCCCAAAAGTGTAAAATCTTGTTTGTTGGGCCTAGCTAGCCCAATGACCTGATCTTAAGGCCCGAAGACTTCTACCTTACGAGTTGTTGGGTCTTACACGATCTAACACAACGTAAAAGGACTTTCAATGGCTTGTATACTATCGGTCCCCAAGGGTCGTTTGGTATTGCTAGTAAAGTCGGCATTTCATGCGAGGCGGGTCAGGGACCCCTCGTACCTTTTTTTTATCCCCAACCGGTTAATGGAGTCATCGGGGTCTTCGTGTCCTCTTTCTCTTCGGATGTGGGGAAGTCAGGGCGGTTGGATAACGTGATTAGTACGGACGACGCCTACGGGATCGTTAGTACAGTTATAAACTGGTCGTTTGTGTAACGCGTGTTTATAGCAATTAATCATGCTCAAAAATAATCCGACATCGCCTGGAATTAATAACTTCACGCGTTGCAATGGTTTTATTTCAACTTCATGAAATTCAAAGAATTAGGAAAACATCGGGTTTTCCTAGGGTTTTTCAATACATACGGTTTTCAAAACGTACACAATTTTGATGAACATTTTCTTTACAACTATAGAAATAAACAAGCATACTTATGGATCTTCACAAATGTTTTCAAAAGCTCTTTTCAGAAAATATCGGATTTTCTGGTAGTTTTCAGAATGATACAAAACATTGCTTTTCAAATACCGCTTATGAACTCACCAACATTTCGCATGTTGACATTTTTCAAAATACTTGTATTCTCAGGGAACCAGTGAATCAAAGGAAAATGTACTCAGTGATGGCTTGCAGTTTACTTATTAACGAATCGAACAATTTATTTTTGGGAATGTAATGTTTAAACAATGTACTTCATCTAAGCTTTATTGGTTGTACTATATTAATGCATGGTGACGAATGTTGTTACGTTTCATATATATTCAACGTTATGGTATTCAATTAAGTCATGACAGCCCTCGGACGTTTCCGCCGTCTGGTTCGGGGGTGTGACAGGTTGGTATCAGAGCTTTGTTTATAGTGAACTAGCATGTCTAGCCACACATTGATATGCAACTATAAACCAAAAGAGGGACTAACATAACTCTGAACAAAACAAATAAATAAAACACCCTTGCTTGCATTAGGAACGAGAACCTAACACCGAACCAAACAAGATAATGCTAGTATCTCGGTTAATTCAGGATTGTTCTTAGTTATATCAAGGAGCGGATGTAGCCTGATCAACTACATTCCCTCCAAGGTACAACCATCACATGTCGTGAAGAAATCTTGATAGCTAGGAACCTAAAATCATACCCCTTAATCTCCAAGAAGGGAACCTCAACTAAATCTATGCAATAGTCGTAGAGCTATAGGAGTAATTGGTATGCTATTTGTTTCTAGTATTCATAGCCCATCATGCAATACGCTATAGACGAGTATCATTAGCCAGGAAACCCTATCTCCCTAGTCAAGGAATAGTCGGGTGGCTCGACCCAGAGGAAGAACCCCAGGAGGGACACGAAGTAGAACTCGCAGGTGAACCCGCTGAGTCAATAGAGGACCTCGAAGAGGAAGAGCCGGAGGGCAATGACGATGACGACACGGATGTAGAATCCAATGACATCATTCCTCCATGTAAATCCAGGGCACCGACTTACAGTGTGGGCCCCGGTGACCCCATGCCCCATCGGGCACCCGATATTTGGGGATAAAGTCACCAGTAGGGAATACGACCACACTACAGTAAGATCTGAGGTCTCTTTAATTTTAGCCACAGAGGACCAACTGACCAGGCCCTCCCAGTCTTGGTCTGACGCACTCGAGGTATCGATAACCAAGCTCAGGACACCCCAAATCGAACGAAACGAATGTGGGTTGCTATTAAGAGGGATGAGAGGCAAACACGGGAAGTGAATGGAGACTCTCGAGCGAGACAGTTAGTTTGGGAGGTACGCCTACGAGATACCGAGCAACAAGTAGCTCGTCTCCGAGGTGCATCCACTTCATCAGCATCACCACCAGACACTTCCCGCCACGACTAGGATCAGCCTTTTCTAGTTTCCCCTACTATCCGACATGACTCTCTTTCGTGTACTAAGATGGTACTTACCCCTGAAACAGTTATGTGTTATATTTATTTCATATTGCTACAAAGACTCAATTATATGCACAAGCGAACCCTCGAGACCACTAGAGACTTAAGGATCTCGAAACTAAAACAACCCATATAATATAAGAATAGACGTAACAATCGTGCCAAATCTGTGATCACCTACCACCGCAAATACATCATAGGGATGTAGATGGAGGCAGTAAGAATTATACAACAAGATGCAAAATTTATAGAGTACAACCAGGAATGACGATCATTACTTACAATCTGGGTTATCAACGTGCATCAGGAAAATGCCATCTCGCAAGTATAACAAGCGCACCCACGAGACACCACTCCTGCAGATGGACTCTGCTACATTTCAAGCTGCTGTAATGGCAGCAGTAACCGCTGCTATGGCACAGATCAATGCAAACAACCCTAATGGAGGTAGGAATAGCATTGACAACTCCAGCCAAAGGAACAAACATGGAAACCAACAAGTGACAACTTGTCAAGGAAATCCAAACCCCAAGCTTAAGAGCAGGAAGCTGAGGTCTGGAGGTAAGAGAAAGGGACAACACACTCGAGGGTTCTCAAGGGAGCAACGTGTTGTTGCTGTTCATGCGACCACGACTCCTATTACACCAACAACCAGGAGACCATATGCTAGAAACCTTCCAAAATGCAACCAGTGCAAATTCCATCATAATGGAGCCTGCAGGGAGATGCATTGTCACAAATGCAACCGAAAGAATCACATCGCCAAATTCTGTAGAACTTATCCATGCCAGAATCGTCAGCCAAATGAAAACGAAAACAATCGCAACAACCCTAACAACAACACCAATGATGAGACCCGTCGCACCTACTATAGGTGTGGAGGAACTAGTCACATCAGGCGCAATTGCCCTAGGGATAACAATCGAGGAGCAGAAGGATCAGAGATGGTCCTGACCTTGGGTCAAGGCGAAGCAATCCAAAACCCAACGGTTGTTACTGGTACGTTCCCACTTGAGAACTCTTTCGCTTACCTCTTATTCAATGGTAAATCCGAGTGAAGTTTCGGTTAGTAACAAATTCAAACACTTACTAAAACAACATCCCCAAAGCTAAGCTAAGCCTTTTCAATAAACATGACTAATGGGGAAAAATGATTTAATCTAGGGTACTCCTGTGGAGTACACCTTAACACTAAACAACATTTCATTACAAGTAGGTTTCATGCCAGTAAATATTAGGAGTTTTAATGTGATAATTGTCATGGTTGGGTTAAGCCCCCACCGTGCTGATACTATGTGTCGCGAGAAGGCCGTTTCCTTTCACCTTCCTAATCACGAAAACTCTAATAATCCATGGTGATAACCCTGGCGCAAATCCTCTTCCTATCTCGTGCATCAAGGCACAGAAGTGCCTGCACCATACGAACTACGTTTTCCTTGCTCAGGTTGTGGGCAAGACCAAGGAAGAAGTAAGCAAACAAGGTATTCCAGTAGCATATGATTTTTTTTTCAAATGTGTTTCCCAAGGAACTTTCGGGAATATCCCAGAGAGACAGGTCGAATTTCGAATCGACCTCATACCGGGAACCACATCAATTGCCAATTCACCCTATAGGTTGACTCCCGCCGAAAATTCACAAGTTATCCAGTCAACTGAGTAGAATTGTTGCGCAAAGGATTCATCGGACCAAGCTTTTCACCCTGGAGAGCTCTGGTCTCGTTCTTCAAGAAGACGGATCCTTCAAAAGGCACATCGATTTTAGGAAATTGAATAAGCTCCCTATAGAAAATCGATACCCACTTCCTCGGACTGACGATCTATTTGGCAAGCTCCAAGGAGCTAGTTACTTCTCTAAAAATAGACCTAAGAACCGGTTATCATCAACTTCGAGCCCGAGAAGAGGACATTCCAAAAACTGCCTTCCGAACTTGTCACGACCATTTCAAATTCATTATGAAACCCTTCGGTCTAACGAATGCTCCCATGGTTTTCATGAACCTTACGAAGCAAGTTTCCCAACCATTCCTAGTTAGCCCTTTCACTATTTTCGTCGATAACATACTCATCTGCTCACAAAGCGAGAACGAAACAACAGAGAAGATAATCCAAATCAAAGCTGGACCTCAAGCATCGTGAGACCGATAAAAGAGCTCTGCTGACAAGCGGTGTAAGCCATTAGGATGGCAAGTCGGGGAATCGCGTGTTATTAAAGGAATCTCCTGGGAGTTGAATGATTCGCTTTAGGAACCGAGAAAACTAAACCCACGATACATCGGACTGTTCGAGCTTCTTGCTCGGATTGAAGACATATAGACTGTAGCTGCCTGTAGAGCTCAGCAATGTGAACTCTGTGTTCTGTGTCTTGAATCTGAAAAGATGCATATCAGATGAGACTCTTATCATTCCTTTACGATAAATCGGAGTAAGTGAGAATCTCCTGTTCGTTGAAGAACCAATCGAAATCATGGACAGGGAGGTGAAGCGTACTAAGCAAAGTCGCATCCCGAACGTGAAGGTACGGTGGAACGCAAAGCGTGGGCCATAATTCACGTGGGAATGCGAAGACCAAATGAAGCAAAAGTACCCTCACCTATTCTAACATTCTCAAATCTAGCTTTCAAACGGAATTTCGGGACGAAATTCCCTCTAACGGGGGGATGATGTCACAACTGGAAATTTTGTGTCATGTAATCTATACACTCAAGTTAATGTGAATCAAAAACTTAAGAGCATGTGTGATACCTACTATTATGACATCAAAAACTTCAATTAAATACATCATACAAGTGCTATAAATAGTCATGAAACAATTGGAAACCCTAGAAGTTCTTGTTTAGGTCCATTTTTGGACTAGGACTTCCTTATTGGACCCAAATGGACCAATAAGCTTCCAATTTGACTATCATGGGCATAGAACCCTAATTGGGCTCTATTTGGACCCACATTAATTTATTTCAACATTTTAGGCCATTTTGGGCCTAGAATGAAATGAATTAAAAGCTTTGATCCATGAATAACCTAAACTAGTCCAACAAAAATGTGAAAATCCTACCACATTCTTTTAGGTTGAAACACACCCAAACAAACTCTAATATTGGGCTTAGGGGCAAAAGGCCCAAATTTTTCCTTTTCCCTTCAAAACTCTCGGCCCAAGGCCCAAACCCAAGAGCAGGTGAAGAGAGTTGACTTTCAAGTGACACCTCACTATTACCTCATGGTTATCCATGCATTATATCTCATATACCCATGCATACATCACCTCAAAGTTCATTCCTTCTTCCCTCATACTCACTCTTGGCCATCTCAAACACACACACACATCTCACAAACTCTCTCAAGAACACTCAAGAAAACTTCCTCCCTCTCCACTCAAAGATCTCGAAATTTAGGAAGCATTCAAGAGGAAATTTCCACAAATTCTTCTTCTAAGGTAAGATTATGTTTGGATCTATGACTTAGATTCTTTTTTGTCATCAAAATCTTTTCCTAATCCATGCCAAAATCGTGATCTTACATCCTAGAAGCACATCAAACTCGAGATCTTCAAGAAAAGGGTGCTAAGGCCAAAAATCACCAAGTTTTCTTCCATCTTTTCTTCAAAAACCGAAATCACACACTAAGGTGAGCTTCATACCCCCTATTTTCTGTTTTTATGAGTTTTTTGGGGGGGGGGGGGAATACAAGTGAAAGTGTAGATCTATATGTGTTTTGTATGCCTTGTATGATTTCTATGCTTATATGTGTGTTTTTGTGTGTTTATAATGTTGGATCTAGCCATAAACCCCTTAAAATCGAGATATACCTTATGTTAAATGATAATAGCATCAAATATATTTCTACATATAAAGTGTTACAAGAAAAATAGCTAAATGGCTTAGTAACATTTTCTTTGGGCTAAAAACTCAATTTTTGGACCTAAAATGTTAAAAATATAAAGTTAAAGGGCCCAAATTGAAATATTTCAAAATCTGATGGGTGAGATGAATCAAAACAGTTTCCATAATGTATTTTCTGAAAATATACTTGTTGGAGGATTAAAAACATAAATTTCAAGCTTAATGGGCTAAAAATGACATTTTCGGCCCAATAAGGCCCATTATGCGAAATTTTCTGTTTTGGAGGGCCAAAACTGTGTTTTTCTGTAAAACAGTGGACTGATAGTGTTCCAAGTACTTTTCAAGGGTTGAAAATGCTTTTCAAATTTAAAAAGGACCAAAGTTGCAAAGTTTTTCCAATTTGGGCCAATATTGTAAAAACTGCGAAAAAGAGGGGTTATAAACGAGAAAACTGCATTTTTAGGGACTTAAACTGTTTTCAATGAAAAATATGCTGAAAAATATTAATTTCAATAATTTTTGGTGTTAAAATGTCAAGAAAAATGATTTAAGGACCAAACCGGAAAGTTATTTAATTAGAGGGTTGAAAAAGTAAATTTTACAAACAATGAGGGGCTGAAAACAGAAAACTTTCAAGGCTAATTCAATACACGCAATTTGATCAAATAATGGCACCGCGACTACTGACGAAATACAATACACAACAATACCAAAAGTCGTTGTTAAACGAATTGGTTCGGTCTCGAACCAATAAAAATCCGAAACTACTAACGCGACGATACCTCGATTCATACAAGTAACATTTGGGAATTCAATATACACGCGAGAGTGCACAGACGTCTACGCACTATCTTTGGGCCCCAAAAGTGTAAAATCTTGTTTGTTGGGCCTAGCTAGCCCAATGACCTGATCTTAAGGCCCGAAGACTTATACCTTACGAGTTGTTGGGTCTTACACGATCTAACACAACGTAAAAGGACTTTCAATGGCTTGTATACTATCGGTCCCCAAGGGTCCTTTGGTATTGCTAGTAAAGTCAGCATTTCATGCGAGGCGGGTCAGGGACCCCTCGTACCTTTTTTTTTATCGCCAACCAGTTAATGGAGTCATCGGGGTCTTCGTGTCCTCTTTCTCTTCGGATGTGGGGAAGTCAGGGCGGTTGGATAACGTGATTAGTACGGACGACGCCTACGGGATCGTTAGTACAGTTATAAACTGGTCGTTTGTGTAACGCGTGTTTATAGCAATTAATCATGCTCAAAAATAATCCGACGTCACCTGGAATTAATAACTTCACGCGTTGCAATGGTTTTATTTCAACTTCATGGAATTCAAAGAATTAGGAAAACATCGGGTTTTCCTAGGGTTTTTCAATACATACGGTTTTCAAAACGTACACAATTTTGATGAACATTTTCTTTACAACTATAGAAACAAACAAGCATACTTATGGATCTTCACAAATGTTTTCAAAAGCTCTTTTCAGAAAATATCGGATTTTCTGGTAGTTTTCAGAATGATACAAAACATTGCTTTTCAAATACCGCTTATGAACTCACCAACATTTCGCATTTTGACGTTTTTCAAAATACTTGTATTCTCAGGGAACCAGTGAATCAAAGGAAAATGTACTCAGTAATGGCTTGCAGTTTACTTATTAACGAATCGAACAATTTATTTTTGGGAATGTAATGTTTAAACAATGTACTTCATGTAAACTTTATTGGTTGTACTATATTAATGTATGGTGACGAATGTTGTTACGTTTCATATATATTCAACGTTATGGTTTTCAATTAAGTCACGACAGCCCTCGGACGTTTCCGCCGTCTGGTTCGGGGGTGTGACATAGGTTTGTCTCCATATATGACAAGTGTTTCGCCGTTGGGCAGGTTGAGACGAACGACCTTTTCTTGACAAAGAATATTGGCACGGTGCAGAGTTAGCCAGTCCATACCGATGATTACATCAAAACTTCTTATCGAAATGGGCATAAGGTCGATTTGAAATAAGTGTTGGTTTAAATTTAATGTGCACCCTACGTACATATCGCTTGTGCTTTCCGTTTTACCTTTATCCATTTCTATAGTGAATATTTTATTGAGTGGTTGGGGTCTTTGATTAAGTAAGTGTTTGGATTTATGACTCACAAAACTTCTCTCCACACCGCAGTCAAAGAGTATGCATGCATAAATGTTGTCGAGGAGAAACGTACCCGTAACTATCGTTGGGTCGGCTATTGCTTCATTTTGACCTATTGCCAGCACCCTCCCAACACCGCCAATGTTCCTTGTCTTGGGGCAGTCCCTCTTGAAGTGCCCAGATTCTCCACACCCATAACATTCCTGGCTTATCCCAGTACCAAGAACTTGAGTGACTGGTCGCGCTGGTGCCTTACAGAAACGGGCCGTGTGCCCTTTCCTGTCGCAGTTATTACAGTGCATCTCGCGGAATTACCGTGGTGATGGTAGTTGCATTTGTTGCACTTGGGCAGGTTCCCCGCATATGGTTTTGTTGGCGCAGGGGTAGCAGGAGTTGTGGTGGGAGTAGTAGCAGCATGAACCGCAACCATTTATTTCTTTGAAGGTTCTTGCGAAGTTTGCCCCTTTCTCTTGTTCCAGAATTTCTTCTTGTTGTTGTTGTTGGCATTGATCTTGTTGTTGTTGTTCCCTTTGGTTGGTTCAGCCATGATAGCCATGACTCCTTAACAGACACCATGATCAACGAGAGATTGCGCCAGTTCCTTGGCGCTGTCGAAGGTCATGGGTTTAGAAGCGAACACACTTCCTCGAAGTTGGCGCGATAGTCCCCAGATGTCTCTCTCGACCGTTTGGCTTTCCAGGATCAACATTCTTGCGCAAAGTGTTATTAAATCACTGAACCTGTTGGTGTAGCCTGCGATGTCCGAGCCTACCATCGAAAGGCCCCACAATTCCTGTTCGAGTTTCTGAATCTCGCCTCTTGGGCAGTACTCTCAAAGGAGCATTCGTTTCAGGTTTTCCCAACCCATGGAGTTTGCCACCACTAAGGTTAGTGTCTTGACGTGGCCGTTCCACCATGTCAGGGCGCGTTCAGAGAAAGTAAAAGCAGCAAATTTTACTTTGCTTTCTTCAGGGCATGCGCAAATTTTGAATACAAATTCCGTTTTCTCTATCCTTTGGGATATAGCCAATACTCCCCCAATCCCATAAAAAGGAATAGGTTTTCCGTTGGTGAAGTCTTTGTAAGTGCATACCCCTGAACGTCCTTGACCTTGGCCATTTGTAAAGTTGTTTGTTCCTCCTCCCGACCCGTTGTTGCTCATTTGAGCCATCGCTGCGGTTACAACGGCGGTTACAGCAGTTTGGAACATAGCGGCATCCATAATTGGAGGAGGTGGTGGAGGTGGTGTTGAAGTTGAGTTTCTACGTGCTGATCTACGAGGAGGCATGTTCTGGTAGAGAAAATAAGAATGAATACTATAAGTTTCTAATGTTTTGACAATCGTCTGCTAGAGGGTTAGTTGTATTTTGTAATTTGTTTAGACTTTAGTTTATGGTTTCAAGGTAGGTATAGTAATTTAGTTAATCCCATAAGTTTCGAGAGGTATATAATGAAGTACTTCATATTTATATATGTCACACCTAAGGTGTGTTACATTATGCTTCATGTTTTAGGAAAATTTCGACCTATGAAGTGGTCTCTGATTACAGATACAAAGGAAATAAGAGAAAAACTTTATCCGAGGTCCTATGCTGTATCAAAATTGTTGGAGTTGAGCAAGTTCTACTTGCGGCGTGTTGTACATTTGGAGCTGGATTCGGCATCCGACTGCTTGACTCCCATCAGGCGCCTTTCAAAATCAGCTTGTTGTTCTTTCACCTCTCTTATTTCTGCTAGTGCTGTCACCATTTGATTCTGAAGCGTACCTGTGTAGATTTCGGTATTTTCGTGTAGTCCTTCCAGACGACAGATGTCTGCGGCGTTACCTTGTTTAGCAGCATTGATCTCGCGAACTTTGGCTGCTTGCTTGTCCGCATGGTAGTTCTAGGTAGCTATAGTGCCCACAATAACAGGAAGTGATTGATCAGTTGAGCCTCCCCCACTGACATTGTAAAAATCTCGACACATGCCGAAAGGAGGGCGTACACCTATTTGGCGGCTGCAGTAGTAGAGGTGGCTTCCCCACATGGGCTTGGGTCCTGATTGATATGGTCTGATTTCGGGAGGATGAGGGATGGGAGGGTCGATTACTTCCGGCTCGGAGTTTGTTCCACTAGTAATTTCCTCGACCTCCTCGTCGACTTCGAATTCCTCTCTAACTTCGAATTCAAATTCTTCTTCGACTTCCTCTTCGATTTCCTTCGGGTCTTCCTCCGAGTCTTCTTCTATCCAGCCGTCGTTGCCTTGGTTTGGGTAGTAGGGATCTCCCGGTAAATGGAATCCAGCCATTTGTCTGTACTAGGATAGAGGTATGAGAATTTCATAAGAAAAGAATTTTCTATTTAACGACATCCTACTTTTAACTATATCTTACGGAGCGCAAGTTTTTCACTGTACTATTATTTATAACAATACTCCTATAGTATTTCAAATTGACAAATCTAAAATAATTTTATTTGGTAAGTTTTTGGCTTGTTGTCCACTACGACCATTCCTCGACGTACATTGGTCAAATCTAGGATAAATATAGTTGATCAGGCTATATTTATTCTCGATTTGATTACATACCCCGAGGCCCAATTGTAGTGTTGCAACTTGCCTTAATGCTTTTAAGAAAACTTGTCATGATACGAGACTAATACATGTGAGTAAAAATGTATATTTTTAAAAGAAAATATATTGTTTATTAAAACGTTTTGTCAGAGGGTTTTTGGTCCCTTTTGCATTTATAGTTTGTATATCTTATGTGGTTCGATATACTTAGTTCACTATAAACAATGCTTTGATACCAATCTGTCACACCCCAAACCAGAATGGCGGAAACATTCGGGGGTGGATGACTTCACGTAGTATCACAACAATTGAATATTGTAAAGAAAGTAACACAACCATCATATATATAATAAAAACATATATTGTTGCGTTATACATATTTGCAAAAGAATATTACAATATGATGATATAAATGTTTAATAATAAGCGTCCTTAGCGTTCCTTCTTCAAAAGTTGGTGGTTACCTGTATTACTGACTCCCTGAGAAATACAAGTGGTTTCGAAAAAGTGTCAACAATTAAGTTGGTGAGTTCATAAGTGTTTTGTATTGAAAAGTATGTCCTTTTGGTAGAAAATCGATGAATGTGGTTTTCAGAAAATCCAATATTTTCTATACATATATAGTTTGAAAAGTTCCCAGAGTTGGAGTGCGTTAGTGTTTTACGTACTTGAATAATAAAGATAAACTTGGTGTTCCAATCTAATGTAAATACTGAATGCATGTATGAATCTCGTAAATCAAACTTGTTTTTATACTTTCATGTGAGTTTTATAACCATACTATTGACACTGACTGCCTGTAACAACACTCTTCAGGTGTTGTAGTGTTATGATATTTGTCACCCCAAACCTGCCGGTCTAACTGTAGCTAACAGCTTAGGTGCGGGGTTGTCAATCCCGTATAGATCTATACACAAGTATCACGCTCTCCCTCCAAGAGATTATGGTATATAATACAGGACTTGAAATGCATACATATGAGTACGTTGAAGTTTGAATATCTCACATTGCTTGGTATAAATAGATTTACGATAAGAAAGAATTTACTTCATTTGAAAATATTTTGTTTTTCGAGATGTATATGTAAAAATGTGTGAATAACTTGCTAACTATACCTGCTATAGTTTCTCATAAAGTATGTTCCATTTAGTGAAAATAACTTGATGATATATTAGCCCTTTATACGTAAAGATGTTTGTATCGATAATCAATAAGATAGATGATACATTTATGTTATTAAAACGATACTTCTGCTTGTATTGTACTTGTATTCTCCCCCCCCCCCCTAAAACATGAAAAGACTTGAAAAGTAGGGGTATGAACTCTGTTGGGTTGAAGATTCGTCTATGTGTTGCGTCATTGGGCTCGGCTGTTAGTCCATTTATTTTGTGCTCCGGTTTGGGCCTGTCCAACCGTGAGCTTGTGAGGTTTACTATATAAGAATATGCTTGCATGCATATTAGGTTAATGATTGGAGAAGTTTTGATAGATCCATTGATAGCATTACAATAGTATTACAAATTTCTTTCATTGTTCTTGTAAACCTCCAACCCTCTACAGTTGATGTTCTTAATCGAGCTCTTCTGAGGGTTATTTTATAATCATTCGACACGTTTGATTCATTCTTGACTTGTTCTTTATTTTCGTGTTCTTACTGTTTAATCATTATTTACCTGTTTAAGATCTAATCGATCTTCAAGATTAAGTTTTAATCACATCAATTGGTATCAGAGCAGGAGGCTGTGTAATCGATACACTTCTTTTCTGTGAAAAGGTTTCAATTAGGGTTTTTCCGCAATTACTGATATTTATTGAGCCGTCATCTCATTATTGACGTATCTTGATATTTATTGTTTTGCCCTAATCTGATTTATTACAAGTCTGATCTTTAAACATGTTATTCGATCATTATGGACGAGACGCAATCAAATCCCATCAATATTTTCAACAACATTGGTTCAACCACGAAGATTCCCATCCTATATACCCATGATTATGAAGTCTGGGCGCATCACTTCGAAGACTATGTTATAGGATCTGAGGATAATGGATAACTCATATGGGAAGCAATTATCAATGGACCGTTTTCTCACTCTACAACGTCGAGGATTATCAAAACTCAAAAGGAGTACAATGATCTGCTGAAGGATGTTAAAGATATTGCGCAAGATGAAAAGGATAAATTCCAGTGCAATATCAAGGCGTTAAGATTGATCAGATTCGCCCTTCAGTCCGACACTTTCAGGTTGGTAAGCTCATGCACGACGACAAAGGAAGTCTGGGATAGGCTTCGTGAACTGTACTCTACAGACGAGGATCTTGAACACTCTATCCAAACCTTGCTCTTATCTGAGTTTGGAGAATTCAAGCAAGGAGCCGAAGAAACTGTGACCCAAACGTTCGATCGCTTCAATCATCTTCTCAGCAAGATGATCAAACATGACATCGAAAGGAAGCTTATCGAGCAGAAGGTTACGTTTCTAAATGGTCTAAGGTCAGAGTGGAGAGCAGTGGTGTCTACAGTTAAAGCCCATGAGCAGTTTAAATCATATTCTTTGGCGAAACTGGTGGGTATTCTCAAGTCTCAGGAGAAGATTGTGCTACAGGAAAAGAATGTTGTCTCAAGTCTTGGTTCGCTGGCCCTCCTGTCAAAAAGTAAAGCTGTGATGGAGGACGAAGACCTCAAATTGGAGGAGTATGACCTCACGTCTGAGGATTATGCAATGATGGTGTCTAACCCCAAGAGGTTCATTAAGAAGAGATTCCACAACAATAAAAACCGAAACTGGCAGGGGAGTTATAGTTCAGAAAAGGTGAATAATGAACCGAAGGTTGAAGAGTCCAAGAAGGAACCGAAGGCAGATGGTGATTCTGGAGTAAGTTGTTACTACTGTGGAGGGAAAAACCACTATGCTAAGGATTGTGTCCTAAAAAAGATGGCTGAAAAGGATGAGGAAAAGGATGAGGAAGCTTTGCTGCAGAAAAAGCTTGATGAGATGAGGAAGAAGAAATCTACCGCTAACCCTTCCATGAATGCTCTAATTGTGCAGGGTTCGGTTGTTGATGACGAGTTCGGCGGAGTGGAAGTTTGGTCAACCGACTCAGAAGACGATGAAGTGAGGAAGTCTTCCCATGGAAAGGCTTGTGTGGCAAAAGAGGAGAGCAGTGGAGGTCGGTGCTTCATGGTGTCCGATGTATCTCAGATGAGGGGATACAACACTGATGGTGGAAGCAATGAACCAAAGGAGCAACAGGATATGTGCTTTACAGCCAAACCGCTCAGCGTGCAGTTCAACGAACTTGATGAACTGATCAAGAAGGTACAATCGGTTTTTGTTTCGTTTAAAGTACCACAATCCTCATATGAAAAAGAACTAAAAAGTGTTAATTCACGAATTTCTTATCTAGATAGTAGTTTAACTCAAACTCGAGTCACCAATTCTAACCTAACTGATCAATTAAGTAGGGTGTCTTCGAAGAGTGAGGAGCGGCGCATGTGGATCGAGTTGAAGGAGTCTGAATTAGTTAAAATAAAAGATGAAAACATTTACTTACAAAGAGACAATTTAAAGTTGTTAAAACAACGTAATGTTTTTTGTTTGATTGCAAAACGTCTTTACACTAATATTACAAAGCTTCACTTGGACTGTGAAATAGGCCAAAAGATTCATCGCATGATTTTGCCCTTCCTTGAGTTTAAGGAGGATGAAATTGATGCCGAAGCTTATAACTGTGAGAGTGTGATATCATCTGATGACGTCAATCCGACCTATATGTATGGACTGGACAAAATAGAATCTTTCATTAAATCCAAGGACCATAAGGACATGCTTAAAAACCTTTTGGATGAAAATGATAGACTTAAACTGCGAACCGAAACCATACAAAAATTTGACTCTTTAAACGCCAACTTGAGCTCAGAAAACAAAATTGATGTTGAAAATGCATCTGAGCTTAATGAGGATGAAAATATGAGTGAAATTTCTGTAGATGACACGGTTGACTGCTCAGAATTTGTGAAAAGCGAACCTGAAAACCACAAGAATCTAATTTCAGAAAATTCAGTGGAGTTCGCTCGATTGTCCCAACAAAAGTCCCCGATCTTAGCAGAGAAAGCGGTTGTATATCAAAAGGTTAGGACCACTCCAAATCAAGTGTACAAGGTCACAGGAGTAACCGAACATCAGACTGCTGAACTCACAGCTATTGTAAACGAAGACAATGCTGATGGCTGCGATGAATACTTCTGGTCAGCTCCAATCGATAATGCAAATGAAACGGTAGGCTTATCAGAAAGAACCTCATGGATGAGTAAAGGTAGATACATACCAGAACCCTTGAACAAGCCAGATAATTTCGATGAGCCAAGCACCAGTGGTACGAAAGACATTCCTCAAGAAAATGGAAGTTCTACAAAAGAAGACATTCCTTCTAGTTCCTCAGTTCAAAGTGAAACTTTCACAGTTCAAAGTGAACCAGCCAAAGAGAAACCGAAAATGAAAGCCAATATCCATCATCAACCGAAGCAGATGAGGAATCAGAAACGTGAAAGGAACCAGAGATACAGGAAGAATCTCTCTGAAAGGAAACAATTCTGGCAATCCCAGAATGCATATTTCTCACATCAAGACAAGAATCTAAAGTTTGAGAATAATCCTGTTAAAAAGCACGAGAGCCACAACAACCGAAAGCCAAGGTTCGGTTCAGAGAACGAATCCAACCGAAAGCCAAGGTTCGGTTCAGAGAACGAATCCAACCGAAAGCCAAGGTTCGGTTCTGAGAACGATTCCAACCGAAAACCAAGGTTCGGTTCAGAAGATGATACCAACCGAAAGCAAAGGTTCGGTTCTGAAGTCAAAAGAGATCAAAACTCTAAGGTCAGTCCCACCAATGATCAAAAGCAAAAGGGTCACCTAGAGTCTCCAGCCAAGAAGTTATCTCAATCTAAGCCCTATCATTCTCACTCATCTAATTCTTCTAATTCTTCCAATTCATCTCCATCTCACTCAAAAGTTCATTCTGTTCGTTCTCAAAAATCTCATTCGTCAGCTGAACAAAAAGGCAAACAGAAGGATTCAGCATCCAAACCAGACTCTAAACCGAATGCACCTAATCCTAATAAAATCAAAGTTTTTACCATTAAAAGGAAAGATGAAACAACACTAATAAAATGAACATATCTTGTTGACATCTCTCTTACTATTCCTGTACCTGTGAAAGGCTCACGAGGACCCAAGAAACTTTGGGTTCCTAAATCTGCTTAATTTTTGCAAGTTATAAGTGACGAGCAGTTTGACGAAGAATGGTACATCGATAGTGGCTGCTCGCGTCACATGACAGGGAGGAAAGAATAGCTCAGGGAATACAGGTCTCTTTCAAATGGTGGCAACGTCAAGTTTGGGAATAACTCTTTCGGAACCATAAAGGGATACGGAATGATTACCAATGGTGATTTCACTATAAGGAAAGTGGCATATGTAGAAGGGCTACAACATAATCTCATCAGTGTATCTCAGCTTGTTGGAGGTATAGGTCTCAAATTCTCATTCGACGATCAAGGTTCTGAAATTATTGAGAAGAAGACAAAGAAAGTAATTCTCAAGTCGGAGCGTAAGGGTGAAATGTTTCCTCTAAACCTTAAACCCATCAAAGGAAACCCGGCTATATGCCTGTTATCAAAAGCACAATCTGACGAAAGCTGGTTGTGGCACCGAAGACTCTCTCATCTCAACTTTAAAGATATCAACAAACTTGTCACTGGAGGTCATGTTCGAGGTCTTCCATTGCTCAAGTTCGACAGAGATCATTTGTGTGCTGCATGCGAAATGGGGAAGCAGAGTCGTCAAAGTCATCCATCTATAATCAACACGAAAGTTGTTGAACCACTCGAATTACTTCATATTGATTTGTGTGGTCCATCATCTATCGAAAGCATCGGTGGTAGCAAGTATATTCTTGTTATTGTTGATGACTTTTTGCGATTTACATGGGTGTTCTTTCTAAAGCTCAAATATGAAGCGACTCATAAGCTGAAAGTGTTCATCAAGCAAATTGAAGTACAGCTCAAAAAGGTCGTTCGCAACATCAGGAGCGACAATGGTCTGGAATTCAAAAACAGAGAATTTGAAGAATTTCTGGCAGAAAAGGGAATAAGTCACAACTTCTCAGCTCCCTACACACCTCAACAGAACGGAATTGTCGAAAGACGAAACTGATCTTTGTGTGATGCTGCCCGAACAATGCTAAGTTTCACTTCCTTACCTCTTTATTTTTGGGCTGATGCTATTTCTGCTGCTTGTTTTACACAGAACAGGTCTTATCTCAACAAGCGTTTCGCGCTCACACCCTATGAGATTCTCAACAACAGAAAGCCTAATGTGAAATTTTTCCACGTGTTCGGCTCACGGTGTTTCATCTTTAACTCTAAAGAACACCGCAACAAGTTTGATGTCAAAGCCGACGAGGGAATCTTTCTGGGCTACTCTCTCACTTCCAAAGCATACAGAGTTCTAAACAAGCGTTCGAGAAAATCGAAGAGACTTACTACGTGACTTTCGACAATAGCTATGTCAAAAAGCTACAGGCCAAAGAAGACACAGCTGGGGAAATCTTTCCTCAAACTGGCCAAGTCACAGTCTCGATCGCTAATCTATTCGAGAAGTTTATGGAGCTATTTGACGAACCAGAGAAAGCTACTCTCTCAGAAGCAGGAGCAGCAGACAACAAGGTAGACCATATGAAGCAAATTGTCGAGGAAGCTGCCAGGAGAATGAACGAAGGAGGATTGAATTCTGACAAACCTCCATCAAACGAAACTTCAGTCGAGGGGGAGGATCAACCGTCATCAACTCAGCCGACCTCACATGTTGAGGGGGAGCCAAGCTCTCCAACTGCAACTGAAAGTTCTTCTCCAACCGAAAGAACTTCTTCAACCGAAAGTGGTTCACCATCCGAAGGTGCATCAATGCCTGAAAGCCCAGCACCACAAGAATCCTCTGAACCTCAAGTTTCTCAAAGCATTCCAGAAAGCCCATCTATCGAGGGGGAGCAAGATGATATGTCACTCGACTACGAAAGCCAATCCGAGCCAGAAGAAATGATCAATGCTGAACTTGACCCAACCTTTGATCCAAACTACCCTCCTCTTACCAAATGGACCAGATATCATCCTATCTCTCAAGTTGTTGGCAATGTTTCTGAAAAGGTTCTAACCCGATCACAACTCAAGGCAAAACAGACATCCTTATTTTCCAAAGTTGAATTTTGCATGTTTAACTCATTCGTATCAAAAGTTGAACCGAAGACAGTTAACACTGCTCTCGATCACTCTGATTGGGTTCAAGCGATGCAAGACGAACTGAACGAATTTTAAAGGAACAAAGTTTGGCGCCTCATTCCAACTCCTCCAGATGCCTCGGTTGTTGGTCTCAAATGGGTCTTTAGAAATAAAATGGACAAGGAAGGGAATGTTATAAGGAACAAAGCTCGTCTGGTAGTAAAAGGATATTTCCAGGAGGAAGGGATTGATTATGAAGAGACTTTCGCTCCTGTAGCTAGGCTGGAATCTGTACGAATATTTCTAGCTTATGCTGCCCACAAAAACTTTGAAGTTTTCCAAATGGATGTCAAGTGTGAATTTCTTAATGGAGAACTCGAAGAAACAGTGTATGTGGAGCAACCTCCTGGGTTCGTAAATGAAAAATATCCAAATCATTGCTATATTCTGGATAAAGCTGTGTATGGACTCAAACAAGCTCCGAGAGCCTGGTATGAAACGCTAACTAAATTCTTAAAGATGTCCAAATTCAAACAAGGTTCGGTTGACCCAACCTTCTTTCGCAAAAAGGAAGGTAACCACCTTATGATCGTTTAAATTTACGTCGATGATTTCATCTTTGGCTCAACGAATCCCAGCCTAACAGCTGAATTCAGAAAGCTGATGGAGACTAAATTTGAAATGAGCTCAATGGGTCCTATTAACTTTTTCCTTGGTTTAAATATTAGACAGGGACCCGAAGGCATCTTTATCAATCAGGAAGCTTACACGAAGACTCTTCTAGCAAAGTTTGGAATGATGGGAGACTCCAAAGTCAAAATCCCAATGGCATTCGGCACCAAACTAACTCCATCCCTAGACAAACCGGCTATTGATATCACGCTCTATCATCAAATGATAGGCTCACTAATGTATCTTACTGCTAGCAGGCCTGACATCATGTTTTCTGTGTGTTATTGTGCTCGATTTCAGGCAAACCCACGCGAACCTCACATGCTTGCAGTAAAGAACATTCTACGCTATCTGAAGCGAACCACCTCCTTAGGTCTATGGTATCCTTCCAACTCAGGCTTCTTCGTTCAAGCCTACTCAGATGCAGACCTTGGAGGATGTGGACTCGACAGAAAAAGCACCACTGGCGGCTATCAATTCCTTGACGGGAAGTTGGTTAGCTGGCAATCAAAGAAACAAACGTGCGTGTCGCTGTCCACTGCCGAAGCTGAATACATAGCCGTTGCATCCTGCACCTCTCAAGTGATTTGGATCCAGAGTCAACTTCGAGACTATGGACTCAATATGAAGAAGATCCCACTATATTGTGACTCTGAAAGTGCAATTGAGATCTGTCATAACCCAGTGCAACACTCCAAAACCAAACACATAGCACTGAGGTATCACTTCATCAAAGATCATGTGGAAGATGGAAACGTTGAAGTACACTTTGTAAGAACCACAGATCAACTGGCTGACGTCTTTACCAAAGCTCTTCCTGAAGCATCATTCAACAGAATTTTACAAGGGCTAGGTATGATGGAATCAGAGTCAGTACCTCAAACTACCTCTCAACCTCAAACGTAAGAAGTGAAATTGACCGAACGTTCAGGTTCGGTTAAATCATCTGACTCGGTAATCACCACATAGGTAGATTTCTTGGTTGTATATTTCTTGTACAAAGTTGTTTATCTTATTGTCAAAAGTATTGAAAGCCTAAATTCCTTGGTTTCTTAAAATTTTCCAAAACCGAAACCTACCGAAGGTTCGGGTTCGGTTTTTCAAAATTTTCTTTAACCGAAACCAACCGAACGCTCGGGTTCAGTTTTTCAAAATTTTCTTTAACCGAAACCAACCGAACGCTCGGGTTCGGTTTTTCAAAATTTTCTTTAACCGAAACCAACCGAACGCTCGGATTCGGTTTTTCAAAATTTTCCCAAACCGAAACCAACCGAACGCTCGGGTTCGGTTTTTCACATTTTTCTCAACCGAGACCAACTGAACGTTCGGGTTCGGTTACCAAATTTTTCCAAAGTTTTTTTTTCTCTCTCTAAGTCTTATTCAATATTTTCTTCTTTTATTTAAGTGTTCTTTCGTTTATGGGGATATAATTGTTGGATTACTTAAGTGTCCCCAGAAGCATGTTGTTGTATGTGTCTCAAGCCTCATAAGATTCTGAATAAAAGCCTTAATGACTTGGTATAAACAAACCTTGTCTTCCCAATTAGGTTGTCACATTTATTATAATCAAGAGCTACCTCACTCTCTTCTCACACGAGATAAGAGTTTTCTGCTTGGTCCTTATTTTCGCAGCAGAGGTACTTTAATTTCTTACACCATCTCCATCACATTTCTCCATTACATTCGTTTCATCAATGTACCCCTTGAGACTCTTAGAAATTACCACTGAGGTTTATGGTTACACAACATTTGTGTTTATGATCTTAGTTTCGTGCCACAACGAGCTGAGTGAAACCCAAAATTCAACACCTAATCTGAATTGACGGTGAACAATTAATTTGCTCAAGTTTTCACCAAAAGAATTGACGGATGTACCTAGATGAAATCTCAAATTTTATTTTGTGTGATTCCTATGAAATTGTTAAACACCATAACATTTCTTCCCTTGGGATCCAGTTTTCATTTTTTTGTTTTGTTGAGATTTTATATTTTCCAAGCTATTTAAAATTTATTCCTACCTACTTGTTCAACAGACTACACCGGTCTCACAAGTACTTTGATCACTTTCTTTCTTATATCAAGATTAGAATTGTTGCATCAAAGCGCAAGCCACCCTTACATAGCCTAATTAACAGAAACCTTTCAACATTTATTAATAAGTGTTTGATCGTCATTCAACGGGAATCCACATAAACACTTTAAGCTCTCTCTTGATCTTCAAGGAAGAGATTCGTGCCCGGGATCATTTGGTTCATGTCATTATTGACATCACATTTATTCCTAAAAGAGTTGCTTTATTTCTTTTCTTTTTTACACTCTTAGCATGAAAATCATTGATTTTCCAAAATTCCGTTACTAATAATTACAGGCTGTATTTTTGCTTTGGTGGTTAATTATCAAGTTTGATTAAAAAAAAACAAAAAAAAAAAAAAACATTTACAAGATAAGACGAAGGTTGCTGACTCAGGCGGGAGATCAAAGGATTAAAATTTCAAACAACTGTTAAAAAGGGACGCGTGTGAATTTGAAACGCCCATTCTTTTACTGACATCATGGACGCGTGTGCGAATTTCAAGCGGCTCCTCTCTGGCACTCAAGGCGCGTGTGGAATTGAAACGGTTTGTTCTGAAACGACGCTCGTTGGGCGGCGTGTTCCTAGGAATCTGACACTCTCTCTCCTACGTGATCATCGCATGCCTTAACTGTCACGCATCTGTCATTCCGGAAACCTTTTCGTATTTCCATAGAAGATTTGAACAGATATTTCTCTCTCCTTTCACCCACTATAAAATGCAGTCTCCACTCCCATTTACCTCTTTACTGCATCCGAATTTCCAAGAGAGCAAAAACTCCCAAAAGCTTTACTGTTCATCTTCTTCTTCCTACCTTCAACAATGGCAGACTCATCTTCAGTCCATGCGACCTCACACATTCTTCCTATTCGCCCTCAACAATGCTTGCTGATCGACCTAAACCCTCTGGCGTACGACTCTTATATGCCGCCGATCATCGAGTGCCTGAAGTACTCACAAATCGCTCCAGCTCTTTCTAGGGTTGAGTCTGTGCCCATGGAGATTCTATCGCAGGTGTATGCGACTGCACATTACGACAAAACAGTCGAGAGGGTGTTCTTCGAGGTTGCTGATCACAAAACCTCCATTTCTAGACAGCGATTTTGCACATTGCTAGGGTTGGCTGCTGATCCTACAAGAATCAATCCGGAGACGATTCCGATTGGGCATCTTTACAACATGTTTTATAATATGGGGTACACGGAGGCGCTCACCTCCGTCGCGAAGTTCAAGAAATCCTGCTTGCCGCCACAGTGGAACGACATGTTCACAGTCCTCTTCAAGGGCTTATCTGAACGGAGCTCAGGATCCGATGGTTCTAGTCGACTGTTCTTGTCGATTATGTATGGCATCTACAACGGGCTCAATCTTGACTATGGGTATGTTCTCTGGCAACAGCTCATCCAGAGCCTTTCTTCTTCATCACGACATTCTGAGGTGTCGTATGCCCGGTTCTGGATTCTCATTACCAAATGGGCGATGGACAAATTTGATGTCCCCACTGCTGTTGGTGCATCGATGTCTTCGATCAGTACTTTTCATACCACGAAGATCATCGTCTCTGATGCATCTAAGTTTTCTTTCATTGGCTCTATTCCGGAGACAATGTACGGCGATGTTCCGTCTGACAGCAGACTCATCCGGACTATTAAGGAGTTCAGGGCAACTGGACCTAGGGAACTCACACAGGAAATGCTCAAGTCCATCCATGATGCTGACAAACCGGTTTACAGGGGTAAAAAGGCGGATAAAGGGAAGCAAGTGACCAAAGCTGCTAAAGGTCCTTCTCCTAGGAAGAGGAAACCAACCAAACCTGCACAATCCCCGCAGCCGAAGAGAAGGAAGATTCAACCGAAGCGCAAGCTTGTCATCCATTCCTCTTCAAGTGACTCAGAAGGCGAGCGTTCGGGTTTGGACGACTCTCAAAGAGGCGAAACCCCTCCAAGGGGCAACACCCCACCCCGATCACCTACCCCAGACATGGAAATTCATGTCTCACCCATTCCTTCTCCTACTCAAACAATCCCTACTTCCATTCCCACCATAACCCCCACTACCACCATTCCTCAAACCTCTTTCCCTATACCACCACCCATTTTCACAAATACAACTACAACAACTGCAAAGGTTACAGCCAACGTATCTGATACGGGGGTTCATACTGATGCAACCGAAACACCACCTGTAACTGAACCACCACCTCAAACCGAAACCCAACATACAACCGAACCTACCCACACTCAACCACCACCCGAAACTACCCCCACCAACACTCAACCTGAACCTACCCAAACCACCACACCCCCAGCATCCCCACCCCCACTATCTCCAGATCATGCCTCTGATGGAGATAGTCCTTTCCTTGGAGGGGAAAATATGACCTTTGATTCGGTCTACTTTAGTCCGTTTCAGGTTCAAAGCAACGATGAGGACGATGCTCCGGTAACGAAGAAGCATCTTAAGGAGCTAAACGAGAAGGTTGACTTACTTCTTGCTTCATCTTCCAACACTCAGTCCTCTCTCTCTGAGGCCGCTCTTCAGAAGATTGTTGATGCCTTCTCCAGGGCTCAGCATGATTCTGTCGCTTCAGCCACTTCAGTAATAGACGCCTCCACAAAATCATGTGAGGCAGCGACCGCAAAAGTCGATAAACTATTCACTGACGCCTCTTCCCTGTTGAAGTCCTTACAGGAGAGCGTTGATTCTACCAAGACAACTTTGGAACCAATCGTTCAGCAATTGGCCAAGTTCGTCTCAACGGAGTTACAGTCGTTTGCTACCCTTCGCCAATCTATCAGCGACGACAACTCGGCCCTTCGTGCCTCTATTGACGAGCGTCTCGCTAAACTTCAAGCGGATCTTGCTGCTGAGAATTCGTTAATGGACGTTCTGGCAAGTAAAACCACCGCCCTAAAGGTCAAGAGCTCTCAACTTTCAAACTCTCAGCAACAGATTGAAGCTCTTCGATCCGAACGGGAGGTTATAAAATCTTGTGTTTCGGATGTACACGCTGCCCTATCCAACATCCTGGAAGCACATGATCCGATTCTCAATCATTCGGTGAGGCGAACCCTTGCTGAAAAACTTGCTCCTGCCTTGGACCTTCTCAGCAAAATTGAAGGCTTACCTAGTTTCATGTCCGATCCGAAACAAGGGGGAGAAGTGAAGTCCGGATCGAAACCACCTCCTTCCTCCAAAGCTACTCACACAACCGAACCACCTCCGACTGGTCAAACTTCAGGTTCGGGTGTGAAGGATAAAGGAAAGAACATAGCTGAGGAAGAAGATGAAGATGAAGATAAAGAAACCATTGCGGACATGTTGAAGCGCAAAAACAGTCGCAATGTTGATGATGACTACATTCGTGTGGCGCGAGAGGCTGAAGAATCCGAACGCAAGAAGAAAGAAGCCCATGATCTCCTTGAGAGCAGGAAGACTCTCTTCCCTGCCTGGACTCGGGAGAGAATGATAAAGGAGGCCATAGATACTCCTAGCATCCTATGGCTCGAGCCGGTGATCTCCTTCGACTGCTATAATTTTGTCAATTCGCAGTTCGACATGCCGTTGACTCGAAAGGCGTTTATCTTCCACGCCTTCTCCAATATTTTTGAAGTCCCTCATCCTAATCCTGAGGTTGATAGGGAGCTGATCGAATTCTATCTAAAGGCTGCTCAACCTCAGTATCAAACATGGAGCGCTCAGAAGATAGTGAATGTTCGGGTTTTGAAGCCTTATACCGAAAGAAGATTCATCAATGTTCGGTTCAGGGTGATTCGAGGGTCTGCAAGAACTGAACATCTTATATCCTTGGCAGATCTACCGAACCTAAATCCTCATGATTGGATTGTTTTGCATAACATCCTTTTGACGAATGAAGTCGAATATGGTCCAATTATAGACCATCTCAAAAGGATGTTAGTCTGTTACATCATGGAGGTAGCCCTAATGGATCAGGAGGTAGCCACAGTCTTCAAGAAGAAACCAAAGATATCTCCTGTGGGATCGGCCAGTGATCTCAATCAAATGCAGATGGGCAAGATCGACCAGAAGCGCAATTCGGTCATGTTCACTAGAGCAGAAGGACAGAAATGTCTCTTTGCTTTAGCAGACAAACATCTTTACACCACTGCTTGTCTAGAGCACGTGCTGTCGATCATCCGAAGGTGTAAAGAGAATGCAGCGGACGATGTCAAGTACTTCAACGATATGATCCAATGGTACATCAGGTTTAGACAGACGATACTGGCTCTTATCTCTCGTCTGTTCCAGACCGTGAAGAAGAAAGTACCTGCTGCCGCTGCTGGCCCAAGTAACAAGTAAAGATCTCGCTCCAATTGACGCAAAGGGGGAGATTGTTGGGTTGAAGATTCGTCTATGTGTTGCGTCATTGGGCTCAGCTGTTAGTCCATTTATTTTGTGCTCCGGTTTGGGCCTGTCCAACCGTGAGCTTGTGAGGTTTACCATATAAAAATATGCTTGCATGCATATTAGGTTAATGATTGGAGAAGTTTTGATAGATCGATTGATAGCATTACGATAGTATTACAGATTTCTTTCATTGTTCTTGTAAACCTCCAACCCTCTACAGTTGATGTTCTTAATCGAGCTCTTCTGAGGGTTATTTTATAATCATTCGACACGTTTGATTCATTCTTGACTTGTTCTTTATTTTCGTGTTCTTACTGTTTAATCATTATTTACCTGTTTAAGATCTAATCGATCTTCAAGATTAAGTTTTAATCACATCAAACTCACTTGTTTGGTTTGAAGAGAGTGGGACTAGAGTCGAGCAGAACTTCGACCGCGGAAAGTTGCGTCTTCGAGCTCTTCGGGGATCTCGGTAGCGTAGAATCTTCGTCGGGGGCTCGGGTGCGGAAACTGAGGGCGTCGGGACATCTTCCGTGGCTTGAAAGTATGAGAGGGTGATTGAGAGTTTAGAGAAGGTGTGCTAAAACCCGAAGGTCATGCCTTCTATTTATAGTGCTGGAATGTCGAGTACGCTGGGCGTACACGTTACGCTGGGCGTACTTCGGTTATGCTGGGCGTAACTTTGCATCATGGCTTACGACTCAAGTCTAGCTAGGCGTAGAGCTGCAGCCGATGGGACTTGACCCTGCTCCTAAGTACGTTGGGCATACTCCTATATTACGCTGGGCGTAATCCCGACTTCCATCTTCTAAATTCCGTAACTTTCGCGTACGGGCTCCATTTTTCGCGTTTTTTATTTCAACGCGTAGGTGAGATTATGCTCTACAACTTTCATTTAGACTCCATCGGCTAGCTTTGACTTTATTTTTAATGATATCTTTTTAATAGGCCGTGACTGCTAAACTTCGTTAAAAATTCATATCTTCTTTATTCGATGTCGGTTTTGGTTTGTCTTTTTATCATTTTACTCCTATTGTGGAGGTCTTCGACTTTCGTTTAGGTTGCGATTGCTAAATAACGCTCGATCTTCAATTCGAGTTTTTAGCCCCCTACTACTGTTACGAAACTTAGAAAATTTGTAACTTCTTCATACGAGGTCCAGTTTGGGCGATCTTTTTATGTACGTTTACAGTTTAACGGACTCTACAACTTTTGTTTAGATTCTTAAGTCTAAAATGCATTTTATTGTAATTTCACTTTTTATGTTAAACAATGTTTTAACGGTGTGCCATAAATATTCGCGTGGTTATAATTTCATCAATATAACTCGGTTTCAAATGTTCTTTATGTTTTTGGAAACCTTGGCACGATATCTTATATTTGATGTATCCCAATTTAGATATTTGAACATTTTATTTTTGAGGTTAATTTCGTTGATTCCAAATAGTTTTCGTTGTATTTGACTTTTGAGTGTTACATCGCTTTTGGAAAATATGGGGGTTCTCACAGCCTAGCAGGCTACTATAGGAGGTTCATTCAAAACTTCTCTAAGATCGCCAAGCCACTTACCTCTCTTACACAAAAGGGCATACCATTCAAATGGATGGAAAAACAAGAAGTTGCATTTCGAACCCTGAAGCAAGCCCTCTGCAGTGCCCCAGTACTATCTCTACCAGAGGGAATGGAAGATTTCATAGTCTACTGTGACGCGTCGAATCAGGGTTTATGTTGCTTTCTCATGAAACGTGGAAGAGTGATAGCTTACGCATCCCGCCAACTAAAGACACACAAAGTGAATTATACGACCCATGACCTAGAATTGGGAGCCGTGGTCTTTGCTCTGAAGATTTGGAGGCATTACCTTTATGGTACAAAGTGCACCATATTCACAGACCACTAGAGTCTCCAGCACATCTTGAATCAGAAAGAGTTGAATATGAGGCAACGAAGATGGGTTGAATTATTAAATGATTATGAGTGTGAAATCAAGTATTACCCGGGCAAGGCCAACGTGGTAGCTGATGCCTTAAGCCAGAAGGAGTACTCTAATCGTCGCGCAAAAACTCTCTCAATAACCATCCAATCTCACCTAACCACTCAGATCGGGGTAGCCCAGTCAGATGCCACAAAGACGGAAAACAGAGCAAGCAAGCATTATGCAGAATGGAAAAGAATCTAGAAGTAAAAGTGGACGGAGTATACTATTTCATGAACCGTATTTGGGTCCCTAAACTCGGAGGATTTAGGGAGGTGGTCATGAATGAAGCCCACAAGACGCGATACTCCATCCATCCCGGTTCGGACAAGATGTATTTGGATATTAAACAACATTATTGGTGGCCTAACATGAAGGTAGAAATTGCCACCTACGTCAATAAATGCCTTACTTGTCCCAAAATAAAGGTGGAGTGCCAGAAGCCCTCGGGGTTATTACAGCAACCGGTGATCCCCGAGTGGAAGTGGGAAAGGATTTCTATGGATTTTGTGACCAAGCTACCCAAGACGTCGGACGGATTAGACACCATATGGGTAATAGTTGACCGACTGACAAAATCCGCTCATTTCCTACCAATAAAAGAATCCTACAAGATGGAGAGACTGACGCGATTATACATTCGAGAAATCGTGAGGCTTCACGGAGTACCAGTGTCTATTATCTCAGATAGAGACAGTAGATTCACTTCACGTTTTTGGCAATCACTTCAGAAAGCACTTGGAACCCATCTCGACATGAGCACCGCTTATCACCCACAAACGGACGGTCAAAGCGAACGAACCATTCAGACGCTCGAAGACATGCTTCGCGCATGTGTGATAGACTTTGGGAAATCTTGGGACACCCACTTACCCTTAGTTGAATTCTTGTATAACAATAGTTACCATTCGAGCATCAAAGTCGCTCCTTTCGAAGCTCTATATGGACGTAAGTCTAGATCAGCGTTGTGTTGGGCTGAGATGGGCGACACCCAGCTAGCTAAGAAACTGGCATCGGACAAGGCGTTAACGGGACCGGAGATCATTCGTGAAACCACGGAAAAGATAGTTTAAATCAGAGCTCGATTACAAGCATCGCGTGACCGACAAAAGAGCAACGCTGATAAACGACGAAAGCCCTTAGAGTTTCAGGTCGGGGATCAAGTGTTGTTAAAAGTTTCACCTTGGAAAGGGGTCATTCATTTTAGAAAACGGGGAAAGCTGAACCCACGATACATTGGACCCTTCGAGATCGTTGCCCGAATAGGTCGAGTGGCGTACAAACAGTAGCTACCCGCGGAGCTAAATAGTGTACACCCCGTGTTCCATGTCTCCAATCTTAAGAAGTTCCTATCAGATGAAACACTCGGCATTCCCCTTGACGAGATTGAAATCAACGAGAATCTCCTGTTCGTCGAAGAACCGGTCGAAATCATGGACAGGGAGGTGAAGCGTACTAAGCAAAGTCGTATCCCGATCGTGAAATTACGGTGGAACGCGAAGCGTGTGCCAGAATTCACGTGGGAACGCGAGACCAAATGAAGCAAAAGTGTAACAGCCCGAAATCTCAGGTATTGTTAAATTATGTTTTTGGGGTGATTTAAGAGGGGACTCGGCGAGTTGGAGCCTAGACTCGCCGAGTAGGATCGCAGACTTGGTCGCGGGTTCGCGACTGGACTCGACGAGTCCAGATATGGACTCGGCGAGTCTACGCTGTTTAGCAAAAACCCTAACCGTTCAGGCTTGGGACGTATAAAAGGGACTTATTGGCCGTCATTATTCATTTTAGCCTTCTGAGAAGAACCCTAAATCGATTGTTTGCATCTGGAGCAAGGATTATAGGCCATTGTTGATCATAGAAGAGTTGTTGTGCAAGGAAGAGAAGAGATTGGCTAGAGGAACAGCAAGGGAGTCACATTCTGAGGATTGGGGACACAGAGAATACATCATCCAGGTAAGAATTCGAGTATACTCTGCTATGTTGATGTGATTATGGAATTAGGGTTTATGGAACCCTTTTTGTGAATAGATTGAATGTTCCCCTAGTCCCCTAATTGATTGTAACCCTGTATTGGGACCTTTGGAGGTCCAGAATGTCCCATGTCTGTGCATTTCGGGAATTGACGAAGGTTTTGGATTGGAATCCTTATGCCTTAGTTCAAAATGTGAATTATGAATCATAGGGTGTATCGTGAGCACTGAAATGAGGACCTTACGTGGTGGATCAGCCTAGGAAGGCCAGACCTAGGAATGGTCGGAGCGGTTCTGACCTTAGGATGCAGTTTGAGCAGTTGCATGGCATGGACTCGCCGAGTTCGACGAACAGACTTGGCGAGTAGCTTGAAGATTTACTGGGACTCGTCGAGTTGTTCTTCAGACTCGGCGAGTTGAGTCGGGGTGGCCCCGCGATTCTTCCAGGAGTAACTCGTCGGGTCAAGGAGGATACTCGACGAGTAGGAAGGGAATCTCAGAGAATTGGAGGACGTCTAGACTCGCCGAGTCGCCATGGCACTCGCCGAGTCCGGTCGAGTTGACCGTTGACCGTTGACCGTTGAACAGAGTTGATCTAAGTCTGACTTCTTAGGGATAGTCACACTTAGAAGATATAAGTGTTAATGAGAAATATGTGATGTTATAGGGAGGTTGTAGCTCGACGGATTGTGCACGAGTAATTTCAGGATTTGCTAACTTTCAGCATTCACGAGGTGAGTCTTCTCACTATACTGTACCCGGAAGGGTTTGACTGTGTGACCGGAAGGTCAGATATGATATGTGGTATGTATGCTATATGTGGTAAGTTATTTGTTATATGTGCTATGTATGTTATGTGGGCCGGAAGGCAATATGTTATGGGCCGGAAGGCGATTATGTTATGGGCCGGAAGGCGTTGTGTTGAGGACCGGAAGGTCAGGGCCTGGAAAGGCGTATGTGCGTAAGTTGTATATTGGGGAACTCACTAAGCATTTATGCTTACAGTTGTTATGTATGTGTTTCAGGTACTAGCGAGGACCGTGGGAAGGCGCCGGCGTGATCGGTACACACTGAAGAATGTTTTTATGATCTTGGGATTTAGACAGTTTGTATTTGACATGACACTTAAATTATTTATGCCTTGTTTTGAATGAAAATACTCTATTTTTAAAATGAAAATTTTGTTTGAAAATTTGCGTTGTTACAATTGGTATCAGAGCCTAGGTTTGAGGAATTCGGGTGCACCTTCGGGGGTAACTGAACTCAAACCGAGGATTTGAGGGAACTTTTTTAAATAAAGGCATAAACTTTTGTAAATGGTTTTGTGGTCAGCAAGAAAGAAGCAGTGTGTACGATCAGTCAGCGCCCGAACGGTAAAGATCCCCAAAATACCTTACAATATTATATGATATGAATTGTTATGCATACTAGAAGACTAGGTATTCATGATAGGACTAGAGTGGCCTGATTTGTGATGCCTTAGTCTAGGAAAGTTTGCCGATATGAGATGCTTTGCTAGTGTGCGAGTAGATAGTGCATAACAGAAGTAGAGTACTCACTATTCGGGGTTTGGGGAGGAAGATTTGGGATGAATGCTGATGCGGTGTGGTCGGTAGTATTGGGCCCGTACTACCGAAGGCACCGGGTCAGTGGGAGACCCAAGTAAGAATCCCTTGATATCGGAGACTGAGTAGGGTTGTGTTATCGAGTACGATTATACTCGATGGAGTCTCTGATAGTTTATGTTGTATTTTAGAGACATCATGGTTAGACCACTCCACGGAGCGAGTTCGAGCGGTGTGAGTGACGAGGAGATTCGTCAGATGATTCACGAGGAGGTAGCTGCGGCGATCCGGGCTGAGATCCCAGAGATGTTTGGGTCTATTAAGACCACCCTGATGGAGACGTTTGAGGAGCGGTACGCCGCATTGACTGAAGCTGCAGCCGCTGCAGCTACCGCAGCTGTGGCCGCTGCCAGGCCACAGGGGGGTGACTCGTTGCTGTTCCGGGAGTTCAGCAACACGAAGCCACCTGAGTTCGATGGGACGCAGGATCCGATTGCTGTGATGAGGTGGATCGCAGATATAGAGGGGTGCTTCTACACTTGTTCATGCCCGGAGCACCTGAGGGTACGGTTCGCTTTGAACCAGCTCCGTCTGGGAGCGAAGGACTGGTGGAAGTTCGTGACGGCGAACTTCACTTTGGCAGAGATTACAGCAGTGACATGGGAGGGGTTTCCTGCCATGTTCAAGGATGAGTACGTTCCCCCGGTGGAGAGGGAACGATTGCTTCAGGAGTTCTTAACCCTCAAGCAGGGTACTGATTCGGTTGCGGCAATCACGCGGAAGTTTCATGAGAGGGCGATGTTCTGCCTCGAGCTGGTGTCCACAGAGCGGGCTCGGATGAGCCGGTACTTGGGAGTTTTGAGGAGGGATATCCGGGAGTTTGTGTCGAACTCCACCTATCATACTTTTACTGAGCTTCAGGCGAATGCCAGGAAGCGTGAGATCGAGTTGGAGACCCAGGCCAGGGAGGAGGCCGAGTCTCAGCAGGTGGACCGACGGCCGGCTCAGTCTCAGCCGGCAGCCAAGCGGACCAAGTCCGCCGATTCGAGGACGGGAGGTCCGAAGGGCCGCACTTGCAGAAAGTGCGGCAAGGGTCACGATGGGGCGTGTCGAGCTGGTGCTTGCTACAAGTGCGGCAAGGAGGGGCACATTGCTAGGGAGTGTCCCAAGGGGTTTATGGGTTGCTTTCATTGCAACCAGACCGGCCACCGGAAGGCCGAGTGCCCTTAGCTTCGTCAGGGATCTGCACCTACTGCCAGGACTACTGAGACTCGACCGGTGAAGGTCGAGGCCCCGAGGGCTCGTGGGAGAGCCTTTCAGCTGACTGCGGAGGAGGTCCGCGCTGCGCCCGATGTTGTGGCAGGTATGCTGTAATTCATGTATTTATTTTAATGTCGGAATGTTATGCTTATGTTATTATATGCGTAGGTACTTTCCAGTGGTGCATGAGTTCAGGATCAGCTTTTTGTTCGGCCGCTAGGGCGAGGCGAGGGTACCCGTTCAGGATCAGCTTGGTCGCGGGTTCGCGACTGGACTCGACGAGTCCAGATATGGACTCGGCGAGTCTACGCTGTTTAGCAAAAACCCTAACCGTTCAGGCTTGGGACGTATAAAAGGGACTTATTGCCGTCATTATTCATTTTAGCCTTCTGAGAAGAACCCTAAATCGATTGTGTGCATCTGGAGCAAGGATTATAGGCCATTGTTGATCATAGAAGAGTTGTTGTGCAAGGAAGAGAAGAGATTGGCTAGAGGAACAGCAAGGGAGTCACATTCTGAGGATTAGGGACACAGAGAATACATCATCCAGGTAAGAATTCGAGTATACTCTGCTATGTTGATGTGATTATGGAATTAGGGTTTATGGAACCCTTTTTGTGAATAGATTGAATGTTCCCCTAGTCCCCTAATTGATTGTAACCCTGTATTGGGACCTTTGGAGGTCCAGAATGTCCCATGTCTGTGCATTTCGGGAATTGACGAAGGTTTTGGATTGGAATCCTTATGCCTTAGTTCAAAATGTGAATTATGAATCATAGGGTGTATCGTGAGCACTGAAATGAGGACCTTACGTGGTGGATCAGCCTAGGAAGGCTAGACCTAGGAATGGTCGGAGCGGTTCTGACCTTAGGATGCAGTTTGAGCAGTTGCATGGCATGGACTCGCCGAGTTCGACGAACAGACTCGGCGAGTAGCTTGAAGATTTACTGGGACTCGTCGAGTTGTTCTTCAGACTCGGCGAGTTGAGTCGGGGTGGCCCCGCGATTCTTCCAGGAGTAACTCGTCGGGTCAAGGAGGATACTCGACGAGTAGGAAGGGAATCTCAGAGAATTGGAGGACGTCTAGACTCGCCGAGTCGCCATGGCACTCGCCGAGTCCGGTCGAGTTGACCGTTGACCGTTGACCGTTGAACAGAGTTGATCTAAGTCTGACTTCTTAGGGATAGTCACACTTAGAAGATATAAGTGTTAATGAGAAATATGTGATGTTATAGGGAGGTTGTAGCTCGACGGATTGTGCACGAGTAATTTCAGGATTTGCTAACTTTCAGCATTCACGAGGTGAGTCTTCTCACTATACTGTACCCGGAAGGGTTTGACTGTGTGACCGGAAGGTCAGATATGATATGTGGTATGTATGCTATATGTGGTAAGTTATTTGTTATATGTGCTATGTATGTTATGTGGGCCGGAAGGCAATATGTTATGGGCCGGAAGGCGATTATGTTATGGGCCGGAAGGCGTTGTGTTGAGGACCGGAAGGTCAGGGCCTGGAAAGGCGTATGTGCGTAAGTTGTATATTGGGGAACTCACTAAGCATTTATGCTTACAGTTGTTATGTATGTGTTTCAGGTACTAGCGAGGACCGTGGGAAGGCGCCGGCGTGATCGGTACACACTGAAGAATGTTTTTATGATCTTGGGATTTAGACAGTTTGTATTTGACATGACACTTAAATTATTTATGCCTTGTTTTGAATGAAAATACTCTATTTTTAAAATGAAAAATTTGTTTGAAAATTTGCGTTGTTACAAAAAGTACCCTCACCTATTCTAGCATTCTCAAATCTAGCTTTCAAAAGAATTTCGAGACGAAATTCCCTCTAACGGGGGGATGATGTCACAACTAGAAACTTTTGTGCCTTGTAACCAACATTTAAACCAAATTATGAATCAAAAACATAAGAGCATGTATGATGCATACTCTATGACAACAAAACTTCAATCAAACACCCCATGCAAGCATTTCAAGTAGTCAATAAGCAATTGGAAACCCTAGAAGTTCTCATTTAAGTCCATTTTGGACTAGGACTTCCTTATTGGGCCCAATGGACCAATAAGCTTCCAATATGACCATCTTGGGTTTAGAACTCTTAAATGGGCTCTAATTGGATCCACTTCCATTTATTTCAGTATTTTGGGCCATATTGGGCCTAGGATAAAATAAATTAATTATAAGAACCATTTTGGGCCATAATTAACCTAATTTAGCCCTAATAGGTCATAAAAATCACATTTATATTTTTTTAGGACCAAAAATCATCTAACTTAACTATAATGTGGGCTTAGGGACAGAAAGCCCAAAAATCTCCTCTTTCCCCTCTCCATTCTCGGCCTAAGCCCATAAAGAGGGAGAGTTGACTTTGTTGGGTGCCACCTCAGAATTATTCAAGGGATTTCCATGCAAGAGGACCCATACATCCATGCATTTCCATACTTCCATGCAAGCCATCTCTTTTTCTCCCTCTCTCTCTTGCTCTCGACCGATTCCAAGCACACACACACACACATTTCACTCACTATTCTCTCTAGAAACTCTCTCATTTCTCCTCCATATTTTCGAGATCTAAGAAGAGTTCAAGGGCTTCTTCCATAAAAATCATCATCTAAGGTAAGAAATTTCTTAGATCCTTAATCTAGCTACTTCATTTCATCCAAAAATCTCCTCTTAATCCATTCAAACATATGACTTAGCACCTTAGAAGCATCTAAGTTCGAGATCTTCCAAGGAGGGTTGCTAAGGCCGAATTTTCTTCTCATTTTCCTTCCAAAACCGAAACCACACCCAAGGTGAGCTTCATACCCCCTATTTTTCTGTTTTTATAAGTTTTTGTGGGGGAGAATACAAAAAAAGTGTAGATCTATGATTTCATGTATGCCTTGTGTGATTTTATGCTTGTATGTATGATTTTATGTGTTATGTGATTAATATGTTAGCTAAAAATACCTAAAAACCGAGATCTACAACATGAGGAGTGAAATAAACATAGCTTATACCATTTTACACTAATCAAGTCAATAAAAATAATTTATTTGGTTAGGATGAACACTTTTGGACATAAAACCCATTTTTGGGCTCAAATTGTTAAAAATACAAAAGTTAAGGGCCCAAATCGACAAATGATAATTTTCGGAGGTTGGAAAGAGTCCAAACAGTTTCTAATTAAATTTTCCTGAAATCAACACTTTTGAGGGGCTTAAAATGTAAATTTTCAACATAATGGGCTAAAAATGGGCTTTTCGGCCCAATAAGCCCCAAATTGCGAAAATTCTTAAATAGAGGGGCTGAAACTGCAAATTTCTGTAAAACAGGGGATTACTAGTGTAATAAAACTAATTCAAGGGTCAATAATGTTTTCAAATTCAAAAGGGACCAAAAATGCAAAAATTTTCCATTTTAGGCCAAAATTGTAAAGTTATGAAAATAAGGGTTTCAACCGAGAAAGTTTCATTTTTGAAGGACTTAACCTGTTTATCAAGTAAATTTGGGCTGAAAATGTCTTTTCAACAAGTTTTGATACGAAAGTGTCAAGAAAAATGGTTTAAGGACTAAAATGGAAATTCTTTTGTATAAAGGGTTAAAAGTGTAAATTTTATCCAAGAAGCGGCATAAAAGGGAAAACTCTAATGTTTAAAACAATAAATCCCTCAAGATAAAATACGAGTACCACGGCTACCGGCGAAACGTAATAGCAAATACACTTTCAACACTAATGTTGTTACCAAATGAATTGATTCGGTCTCGAATCAATAACGAATCAAAAATCAGTAAACAAAAGTACCTCAATACACACGCGAAAATTTACGAGAAGTCGATATTCAATGCACGGTGATGAATGATGTTATGATTCATGTATAATCATTGTGATGGTATTCAATTAAGTCTCAATAGCCCTCAGACGTTTCCGCCGTCTGGTGCGGGGGTGTGACACCGGAAGACTATCTTGCGAACTCGATGCGGAAACTTCGAGTCCGTAGTGATACCCTTCGAATAGGACTAATACGCCCATAGTTTTCATGAGCTAAATGAGTAGGGTACGTCTTTCTTATTTGGATCAGTTCGTCATTTCTCCACGTAATGACTTACTTATCTACCCTCGTAGTAAGAAGCAACCCATGGAAACATTTCCTTCAGAGGAACTTTTCGCGAAGTTCTCTAGGCAAGAGTTTTGAAATTAAAGGGTTAAATTCCTATGACACACTATTAGTGATGTGGGAAATTTTGAGTACTTTTATAATTTGTCAAAACCGTTGAGAATTTGTCGACACCAGAGACGCCGACAGTCTTTCGCCAAATTCTAGGTCTTACAGACCTACAGTCATAGTTCATCCAGAAACCCTCGCAAATCACAGAAACCTATACGACCTTGACACAGCAAGGAGTGGCCCTTGATTGGGAAGTTTAGCAAGAGAAAGAACCTCTGGAATTCCAAGTGAGTGACCAAGTTCTTTAGGAAGTCTCACTCAGGGAATGGCTTAATACGCTTCGTAAAGCATGGAAAGCTAAATCCAAGACAGATAGGACCTCCGAGATTCTTACCAGAGTCAGTCCTGTATCTCGCAAACTAGACCTACTCCGCGAACTCAGTAGCGTACATTCTACTCTTTGCGTCTCGATCGTGAAACCATACCTTTCCATTAGGACTCTTGTAAGTCCACTCGTCGAGATCCTCGCCTTCGTATTAGAACCGTAGTGACCCTTGACCGAGAGGTCAAGCGGACGAAGCAACGCCGTCGCCAGTTAGTGAAGGTTCGTTGGTATGCCAACCGAGAACCCGATTTCACTTAGGTGCGCTAGAACCAATCGATTAGGAATTTTCCTCCTCATGACTCGAAAATTCGTACCTACTTCCTTACCTAAATTCTAATTTCGGGACGAAATTCCCTTCAACAGGGGGATGATGTGACAACCCGAAATTTCCATTCTGTACAAACGATTTGAAGCCAATAGAAGTAGAACAGTTACAGTGAAAATTCAAACTTCGAGTATAAGTTTGGCAGTTTTTTAGGATTTACACTTAAGGAGATATCAGGAGAGTGGATGCACTAGGGTTTTGTGCAACACTGTTATTCCAATACTCTAAGATATTAGAGTTCATTCTGGGAATAAAAATATTTTTTGCCAAAAATCCTAGGACTATATATAGAAAACTGAACCATATTGGTTCATTAGTTACATTTCCATTTAGAGAAAAGTCAAAATTCTCTCTCACGGATCTTCGGGGTTTTATCCCAAATTGTGAGTACCTCGATCTAGTTATATTATATAGCTTAGATTGTGTTTACAAACATCAAAATCGGACCAAAACCCCAAGATTTGGGAGTTAACTGCCCAAGAACACTTGGGGAGTAAACTCCATTTTAAGAGCAAAAAGTGTCCCAATGCCTCTCAAAGCCTTAGAACTCGAACTAGAACCTACCATTGCATGTTTAGGACAACAAATTAATTAGAAACAAAGGGTGAAAGTGAGTTGACAACCAAGGGAGTTCTTGGGCCGTGAACTCCATGTTTAAGTGCCAAAATGCCCTAAATGCCTTCATTTAACCAAGAGACTAGCATAGCACATTACCTTGATGTGTCTAGGACTCAAAACAATCAAAGTACCAACACTTATGGGTGTTCACGGCCGCAAACACATGGCCAAATGGTTCATGGGACGAAAACACAAGTTAGGGGTGTTTTGATGCCACAAACACTTCCTAAGGCTTAGGCTTGAATCTAGACATAACCCTAAAGTGTTTATAACCTAGAAAACATAAGGAATCACAAGTATTAAGGAGTTTACGGACAAGACAAGTTCTTGGGCCGTAAACCCCTATAAAGGGGTCAAATGACACCCTAACTCCGTCCTTATGCCTAGAACCCAACATAGATCATAACCTTGAAGTGTTAGGAACCTCAAAACATCAAATGGTACTCCTTACCATGAGTTTACGTCCGTAAACTCATGGGGGAGTGGTCCCAAGGCCATGAACTCCTAAATGGAGTTAAAAAGAGGCCCAAACACTTGTTTAAGACTAGAAGCTCTTCACCACTAGTGTTGTATTAATTCTAAGCTCCATTTAGAGACCTTATTGTGAGTTTATGGCTAGGAGTTTACTCCCCTGGGCCGTAAACTCCAAAGCATATGGTCATTTGACCATAAACTCCCATAAGAGGCTTTGCACTCCTTTGTTGCAACCCATTTGCCTCCTAGCACTTGACCAAATGTGTTTTCCTCGCATTAAAAAGCATATACTTGTATAATTAGTGTTTTAATCACTAATTATTAATTTACATATGTCTTCATATGTAATTAGGATTATTGTGTGTGTCTAAAGTCTTCACTTGACACCAAGCACTTGTTCGATCCTTCCTTACGATAACAGTCCGTTCAATTCCAATCACTTACTGCAGGTGAGTTCATACCCCTCAATTAATGTTTTAAACTGCTTTTAAATGTTTTATGGGGGGGGGGGGATACAAGTAGAATCATGCTAGTTATTATATCAATCACATGTGATTAATAAGTAGAGTTATGCTAGTTATTATATCAATCACATGTGTCACACCCCAAAACCAAGAACGGCGGAAACGTTCTGGGGCGGAGGAACGTCATGTATAGTATCACAACACAGTAAATGTAAATAAGCAAACAACATCATCCATTGCATTAAATATATAATTTTAATACAAGTGTGTTCTGTACAGTTATAGACACCAAAAATAATGAAACACAAAAATAATATGAGATGAATCTTGAATGCACTCCATCTTCTCAAAAGCTGGCCTCTGTACCTGTCTACTGATGACCTGAGAATACAAGTTATTTTGAAAGAGTTTATCAGCATTAAGCTGGTGAGTTCATAAGTATTTTAGTGTCAATGTTTCTTGTAAAAACGTTTGAACCTGTCTCAATGTATAAGTTTGTAAAATGTAAGCAAATGTTTGAAAGTGTTTGGAAAAGTTTGAATCTCTCAGAAAATCCTATATTTTCTATAAAAGTAACCTTCTGCCAAGGCTAGACTGTTTTGTAAACTTTTCTGTTGTAAAATTGTGTGATTACCCAAATATAACTACCATCTGTTAAAAATATAGTTTGTACATTAATGCTTAAGTGAGGTTATCACTAAAATCTGTAATGGGTAAATCATTGTAGTACTGTAGCTTTGTATATTAAGGCTACTGCTGTACTAATTTTTACTACTACCTTAAACCGGATTTATATTAAGGTATATTGTGATAAATTGCACCATGCTATCGACTGGTAACAACGGCATAATGAATGGTCGTAATAAAGAAATGACGTTTGGCACCCGCAGACCTGCAGGTCCGGCTGTAGCTAGCAGCAAGGTGTAGGATAGTCAATCCAGTATAGATCTATACGCAAACTCACGCTCTCCCTCCAAGAGAATTCTGGCTACAACTCGGGCCATGACATTTAAGGCATGCCCGATACAGTGGATCACAATTATTACGTATTTATGTATATGTATTGTTTCTCGTATATCTGTATATGTATTGTTTCTCGTATATCTGTATATGTATTGTTTCTCGTATATCTGTATATGTATTGTTTCTAGTATATCTATATATGTATTGTTTCTAGTATATCTGTATATGTATTGTTTCTAGTATATATGTATATGTATGTTCCTGCGTTACCCAGACGGTAACTAACTAATGAGGTACTGATGAGTATGAATACGGAAGTACTTTTATGTCTATACATGTATATATGATATATAAGTAATATGGAAACGACCTTCGTATGGTCACCCGAAATCCCACCAGACCACATCCAAATCGAGGAAAAGGAAATAGGGCGGATGGCCTTCCTAAGCCCTTTGAACATTATTTATATATCTATACATATATGGGCATGCAATTGTATATATAAAAGCATAAATAAGTTTTCGTAAAACATTTGAAGCATAAATATAATTTCAAGAGAAGATCGACTTGATGTCGATCTATAAAACAATTTGAAGGCATAAGTTAATAAAACAGTTCAAGTATAAGAAGCATTTGTTGAATCACAGTCTATAAATAAGTTTGGATAGTAAAACAGTTTGTAAAACATTTCAAAGTGAAGTAGATTGAAAAACAGTTTGAACAGTGGTAAAAATCGTTGTTTTCCTAGTTATTAATCACATGTGATTAAATGCAATCACATGTGATTGAAGCAATAACTTATAAGTATTTGACTTGTATTCCCCCCATAAAGTATTTAAAACACTTAAAATCATTTTAAAGGTTGATTCAAGGGGTATGAACTCACTTGTGGTGAGTCGTTTGAATTGCAGTGTCGGCTACCGTGTTTGTTGCCAAACGGAGACTGGTTTACACGCACGAGCCTAGTTATCATATAATAAGCATATATATAACTAATTAGACAATAATAACTTAGTAAATAAGTTAATACACATAGGAAACATTTAAACACTTTTATGAGTGTTTATGGTCCAAATGGTTGCATCTAAGTTGCTACGGGACAAGGCAAAAGGGTTTGAAACATCAAAGGGCCTTGTATAGGAGTTCACCACCCAACAAACCCCACACCTTGGAGTTTACGGCCGTAAACTCATAGGTTTATGGCCGTGAACTCCTCAAATGGTGTTTTTGGGTGTTTTGTGGTGCTATCTTGATCCTAGAACACTCCTAGCTTTATTGGAATAACACATGAAGTAGTTTAAGGCTTTAGAACACTCCATATGGGATTTTACGGCCTAAGGTCCTTCACCTTAGAGTTTACAGCCGTAAACTATAGGAATTTAATTGATTTGAGGCACTTAAATATCAAGGATGGCTTCCATGAATTTATCTAAGGCTAATGGGGACAAGAGGCACACTTTGGTGCCTTCACTTGGAGTTTACGGCCCAAGCCATGTTCCTTGGCCGTAAAATCCTTTCAAGGAGTGGTTTAGATGTGTTCTACTCTCCATTCTAGTCCCAAGGGTGCAAGGTAAATTGTCTAAAGGCTTAAGGGTTGCTTGGAATGATTTTTGTCCCACAAAAAGGGGTTTATGGACCAAGAGGAGTTCTTGGCCGTAAACTCCTACTAACTTGTGATTTTGATGAGCTTTTGGTGTTCTAAACAAGCACAAGTACTAGTAGTTAAAGTCCTTAAGCATTTGGGGAAAGTTTAGGGCACTAATTGCCCTTGAAAAGGGGTTTACGGCCCAAGGGAGTTCCTTGGCCGTAAACTCCTAGAACTTATGTTTCTTGGATGCATTTAGGCCTATAAAGATCATACCCTATCTCCTAAACAAGTCCTCTAACAAGAAATCGGGACAAGGAAGCATTTATGCTCTATTTTGGAGTTTACTCCCCAAGAATGTTCTTGGGCGGTAAACTCCCGGATCTTGATATCTAGACATGTAATTTGTGTTAATGAGCATCTAACAAGTATTGAAACACACTTAGAAAAGTAAACTCACAATATGGGATGAAAACCCGAAGATCCGTCAGAGAGAATATGGCTTTTCTCTATTTGGAATTGTGAATAATGAATTAATTTAATTCAGAAAACTATTTATAGTCCTGGAATATTTTGGCAGAAAATATTTTTATTCCTGATATTGGACTGTAACATTATGAAACTTGAAATGCCCAAGTTTCACAAAACCAGGAGTATCCACTCTCCTGATATCATCTACAACATAAACCCTAATGTACACAAATTTGTTCGGAAAAGCTTGAAAATCACAGAAACTGAACTAGCTTCTATTGAATAGATGAGGTTCATACAATTGGAAATTTCAGGTTGTCACATCATCCCCCTGTTAGAGGGAATTTCGTCCCGAAATTAAAATTTAAGCAAATAAAAGTTACAAACAATTAAGCGAAAAGATGAGGGTATTTCAACTTCATCTGATCCTCGCGTTCCCAAGTGAATTCCGGTCCTCGCTTGGCGTTCCAGCGAACCTTCACGATAGGGATACGGCTTTGTTTCGTCTGCTTGACCTCACGGTCCATGATCTCTACAGGTTCTTCCACGAAGTTGAGGCTCTCGTTGATCTCGATCTCGTCGAGTGGGATTATGAGAGTCTTGTCGGACAGACACTTTTTCAAGTTAGATACGTGGAATGTAGAATGTACGTTACGCAGTGTGTCGGGTAGATCAAGTTTGTAAGCTACGGGGCCGACTCTGGCAAGAATCTCGAAAGGCCCTATGTACCTCGGATTAAGCTTCCCACGCTTGCCGAAGCGTATCAAGCCTTTCCAGGGTGAGACTTTGAGAAGGACTCGGTCTCCCACCTGAAACTCCAAAGGTTTTCTTCGTTTGTCGGCGTAGTTCTTCTGTCGGTCTCTAGAGGCTTTCAATCGTTCACGGATCTGAACAATTTTCTCTGTCGTTTCTCGAATGATTTCCGGACCAGTGAGAGTACTGTCGGAAGCTTGCTCTCTTGCTAGTTGGGTATCACCCACCTCAGCCCAGCACAGAGGGGATCTGCACTTTCGGCCGTAGAGAGCTTCGAATGGAGCAGCCTTGATGCTCGTGTGATAACTGTTATTATAGGAAAATTCGACAAGGGGTAAATGAGTATCCCATGCCTTCCCAAAATCAATCACACAGGCTCGCAACATGTCTTCCAATGTTTGAATGGTTCTCTCACTCTGTCCGACGGTCTGTGGATGGTAGGCTATGCTCATGTCTAGCCTTGTTCCTAGGGAACGTTGTAGGGATTGCCAAAATCTTGAAGTGAACCTACTATCTCTATCAGAGATAATGGAAATAGGTACACCATGCAACCGTACAATTTCCCTAATGTATGTTCTTGTATGTTTCTCCATCTTGTCGGTTTCTTTGATAGGTAGGAAGTGTGCAGACTTGGTCAATCTATCAACGATGACCCATATGGTGTCAAGTCCACCCATTGTCTTGGGCAACTTGGTTATGAAATCCATAGTGATCCGCTCCCACGTCCACTCTGGGATCTCTGGTTGTTGCAGTAAACCAGAGGGCTTCTGGTACTCGACCTTAACCTTCGCGCAAGTAAGGCATTTACTCACAAAGGTAGCAATCTCTGCTTTCATATTAGGCCACCAGTATAGCTTTTTCAGATCCAGATACATCTTATCTGAACCTGGGTGGACGGAATACCGAGTGTTGTGCGCCTCGGTCATGACCAAGTCTCGGAAACCACCGTGTTTCGGTGTCCAGATCCGGTTCATGAAATATAAAGCTCCGTCACCCTTGGCTTCGAAGTTCTTGTCCATTCCCCTAAGGGATTCACTCGACACATTTTCAGGTTTCATGGCCTCAAGTTGAGCCGCCTGAATTTGCTTAGTCAGGTGTGAATGGATGGTTATTGATAATGACTTGACCTTGCGACCAGAATATTGTTTCCGACTTAGGGCGTCTGCTACTATGTTGGCTTTACCCGGATGATAACGAATATCGCATTTGTAGTCACTGAGTAGCTCGACCCACCGTCGTTGTCTCATGTTGAGCTCCTTCTGATCGAAAATGTGTTGCAAACTCTTGTGGTCGGTAAAGATAGTGCTCTTCGTTCCATACAAGTAATGTCTCCAGATCTTCAGAGCAAACACTACTGCTCCTAATTCAAGATCGTGGGTCGTGTAGTTAACCTCGTGTGTCTTCAACTGTCTCGAGGCGTAGGCGATGACCTTACCTCGCTGCATCAGAACACATCCGAGTCCTTGATTGGATGCATCGCAATAGACAACGAAGTCTTCTATTCCTTCTGGACGGGATAGTATTGGTGCGGTGCACAAGGCTCGTTTGAGCGTTTGGAACGCTCTCTCTTGCTTCTCTTCCCAGTCAAAGGCCACGCCTTTCTGGGTCAGGGTCGTGAGAGGCTTTGCTATTCGTGAGAAGTTCTGAATGAATCTGCGGTAATAGCCAGCGAGACCTAGAAATTGACGAATTTCGGTAGGTGTCTTTGGTGCTGACCAGTTCTCAATGGCTTTTATTTGGGATGGGTCCACGTGGATTCCTTCCTCGCTTACCACGTGTCCTAAGAATTCGACTCTTCGGATCCAAAATTCACATTTCGAGAACTAGGCATAAAGCTTCTCCTTTCGTAATGTCTCTAGAACTTGTCGCAGATGATCACCATGCTCTTTCTTACTTCGGGAGTAGATCAGGATGTCGTCGATGAAAACGATGACGAACTGATCTAAGTAAGGCCGACATACTCTATTCATCAGATCCATGAAGACTGCGGGCGCATTGGTCAATCCGAATGGCATCACCACGAACTCGTAGTGTCCGTAACGAGTTCGGAAGGCTGTCTTCGGCACATCCTCCTCGAGCAGTCATAACTGGTGATATCCGGATCTCAGATCAATCTTGGAAAAATAGTTCGCCCCTTGCAGTTGGTCGAATAGATCATCTATGCGTGGCAGAGGGTAACGATTTTTGATCGTCAATTTGTTGAGTTCTCTGTAGTCAATACACATACGGAATGATCCTTCTTTCTTCTTAACGAACAAGACCGGTGCTCCCCAAGGTGAGAAACTTGGTCTTATAAAGCCCTTGCTGAGCAGTTCGTTAAGTTGACCAGAGAGTTCTTGCATCTCGGCTGGTGCTAAACGGTAGGGCGACTTGGCTACTGGGGTAGCTCCTGGGACTAAGTCTATTCTGAACTCGACTTGTCGTTGCGGAGGTAACCCGAGTAGTTCTTCTGGGAAAATGTCGGGGAAGTCGCTCACTACTGGGAGGTTCTTTAGTTCTTTCGTTTCTAGGTTCGTGTCGACGACGTGAGCAAGGAATGTGTGGTATTCTTTGCGCAGATATTTCTGTGCTTGAATACTAGATATAATGCGAAGACTCGCACCAGGTTTGTCGCCGTAGACTATAAGGGTTTGGTTAGACGGGAGGTTTAGGCGGACTGCTTTCTCGTAGCACAGGATTTCGGCGCGATGAAGACTTAACCAATCCATGCCGATAATAACGTCGAAACTTTTTATTGAGACCGGCATAAGGTCGATTGGGAATGAATGGTTATCTAAGGTTAGAAGACAACCTAAGTATATGCTATTAGTACTTTCAGTTTTCCCATTGGCCATTTCTACTGTGAATTGTTCATTAAGTGCGTGTGGTTGTTGCTTAAGCATGCGAGCAAATTTGTGGTTTACGAAGCTTCGCTCCGCTCCACTATCGAACAGAATGCATGCATAGGAGTTATCAAGGAGGAACGTACCAGTCACCATTGTCGGGTCAGCAACTGCTTCCCCGTGTCCTATTGCTAGTACCCTCCCTGCTCCTCCAGTATTCCTCGTCTTTGGCCAGTCCCTTTTAAAGTGGCCTGCTTCGCCACATCCATAGCAAGTTGGGCTCACGCCAGAGCCAGGAACCTGGGAGATCGGTTGCACCGGGAACTTACAGAATCAGACGGTGTGTCCTTTTCTGTGGCAGTTGTTACACTGCATTTCACGGCAGGCGCCGTTTTGGTGGAAGTTGCATTTGTTGCACTTCGGCAAACTTCCAGCATACTGCTTCCCCGGAGCAGTAACAGCAGTAGGGGCTACCGCAGCATGTACTGCTACGATTTTCTATTTCTTTGAAGCACGCTGCTTCTTCTTCTCGTCCCAGAACTTCCGCTTGTTGCCAGCGGGTTTAGAGGGTTCTGGGATGGCTAGAGTGGTTGTAGTTGCAGGGGTCTTGACTCCATGGTCAATAAGTATTTGTGCCAATCGCTTGGCACTATCGAAAGTAGCAGGGTTGGATGCTAAGATGTTCCCCTGGTACGGAGGCACTATCCCCCATATATACCGCTCAATCTTTTTCCCTTCAGTGGGAACCATGTTGGGGCATAGGGCCACCAGTTCGCTAAAGCGGGCAGTGTAAGCGATCACGTTGGTGCCTTTCATGGTCAGATTCCAGAGTTCATGTTCTAACTTCTGGACCTCGCCCCTAGGGCAGTACTCCTCAGTCATGAGGTCCTTCATCGTTGCCCAGCCCATGTCGTTAGCCACGATGAGAGTCAGGGCTTTGACGTGGTCGTTCCACCACGTTAGGGCTTTATCCTCGAAGGTGCACGCGACATATTTCACTTTAAATGCAGCAGGGCATGAACAGATTTTGAAGACTGATTCAGTCTTCTCGAACCATTGCGAGAGAGCAATGACTCCGCCGGTGCCATAGAAAGGCTTCGGCTTGCAGTTTGTGAAATCCTTGTAAGAGCACTCCCTGGAGCGCACCGGGATTTCAACTGGGATAGATTCAACAGGGGTTCCACCTCTGCTAGCATCCGATGAGTGATACTGAGCCATGGCAGTTGCCACTGCTGCAGCTACGGCAGCATTCAGAGCTACAGTATCGATGACTGCAGGTGGTGGAGGCGGTGGAGGTACAGGATTATTCCTATTCCTGGGAGACTTGCAAGGAGGCATCCTTCAGCTATAAGTTTATAAAAACAAGAAGGATGATCAGAATCAATTTGTAAGCAATGTGAGAGTGACCCATGGACTAATTACCCATAGTCCAATAGTTGAATGAGTGTTAGAAATCACAATAAGAAATATCAGTAGGAATACACAAGTGTACAAATTTTTCCCACAGATTAGGTAGATTTCAATAGTACGGGTATTACTGATGTAATAAGTTCAAGGAAAATCGACCTAACAGTAGGTCTTACATCATACCATAAGGACAATACTGACAGTCCTAGATTCCTAATTAGAGTACCGAAAGTTAGTAATATTTTACAGAAAAGTGCTACTTAGAGCACACAAGTTCAAGGCTATCCCTAAATCAAAAGACAGAGATGTACTAGACATCATCTAATGGCGATGGGAATTTCTCGGGCGATCCCTAAGGTCGGACACTTGGCGAAACACCTCTTGAAGGTGTCGGTCCTGAGCCCTCTGACGAGCTCGAAGTTCTAAGACTTCAGCACGGGAGGCAGCCAGCTGTTGTTGTAGGGTTTCGTTGGTTCTCCGGGTCCGTTCCATGTCTTCTTCGAGACGGCGAATGCAGACTGTATTGACACCTGAATTGGCATCAATCTCCATGACCCGGTCGATGGCTGCTCGACCCTGCTCGACATTACGAGCTATTCTGCGGATGATTACCGGCAGAGCTCTATCAGCAGAGCCACCATCGCTAACATTGTAAAAGGTTCGGTCCCCAAAGTATGGTAAGGGTTGACCCTGTTCATCACTCCAGCGATTCAAGTCGTTTGCCCACATGGGAGTAGGGCCTGGAAACGCTGGCCGAGGGTTGTTGTTCGGGGCTTGACCTACTAGCGGTAGGTTGTTGACTTCAGGCTCGGAGTCGGATCCATCCGAAAAGCCTTCTGCGAGGTGATCATCCAAAGGGATTGGATGATCATCTTCGGGCTCTTCATCGATCCACCCAGCATTGCCTTCATTGGGAAAATACGGGTCGCCATGATGGAACCCAGCCATTTAGATCTACGCGAGAAGAGAGGTATAAGAATATAGTATACGTGTAACTAGTAGCACAAAATACTCCTATAGTATTTTAAGTTTAAGTTCTACTGATCTTCTTGTGGTATTGTTGGTAAGTTTTTAGACTTGTTAACATATCACAACCATTCTAGGGCATATGCTAATCACTCCTAGGACCAGCATAGTTGATCAGGCTATGCCATTCCAAGGACTGACCATACATCCCCGAGCTCACTTGTGATATTCAACAATCGTAATACTTTTGTTCTTGTCATTGTGACACTGATTTTAGTATGAATGCAGACTAGTATACTTAATTAAATATTTTATTATTTAAAGTATAGACTCTTGGTCAGAGTGTTTTAGTCCCTTTTGGGTTTATAGATTAGTATATCTTTTATGGGTTGATATACTTGATTCACTATAAACAATGCTCTGATACCAATCTGTCACACCCCAAAACCAAGAACGGCGGAAACGTTCTGGGGCGGAGGAACGTCATGTATAGTATCACAACACAATAAATGTAAATAAGCAAACAACATCATCCATTGCATTAAATATATAATTTTAATACAAGTGTGTTCTGTACAGTTATAGACACCAAAAATAATGAAACACAAAAATAATATGAGATGAATCTTGAATGCACTCCATCTTCTCAAAAGCTGGCCTCTGTACCTGTCTACTGATGACCTGAGAATACAAGTTATTTTGAAAGAGTTTATCAGCATTAAGCTGGTGAGTTCATAAGTATTTTAGTGTCAATGTTTCTTGTAAAAACGTTTGAACCTGTCTCAATGTATAAGTTTGTAAAATGTAAGCAAATGTTTGAAAGTGTTTGTAAAAGTTTGAATCTCTCAGAAAATCCTATATTTTCTATAAAGTAACCTTCTGCCAAGGCTAGGCTGTTTTGTAAACTTTTCTGTTGTAAAATTGTGTGATTACCCAAATATAACTACCATCTGTTAAAAATATAGTTTGTACATTAATGCTTAAGTGAGGTTATCACTAAAATCTGTAATGGGTAAATTATTGTAGTACTGTAGCTTTGTATATTAAGGCTACTGCTGTACTAATTTTTACTACTACCTTAAACCGGATTTATATTAAGGTATATTGTGATAAATTGCACCATGCTATCGACTGGTAACAACGACATAATGAATGGTCGTAATAAAGAAATGACGTTTGGCACCCGCAGATCTGCAGGTCCGGCTGTAGCTAGCAGCAAGGTGTAGGATAGTCAATCCAGTATAGATCTATACGCAAACTCACGCTCTCCCTCCAAGAGAATTCTGGCTACAACTCGGGCCATGACATTTAAGGCATGCCCGATACAGTGGATCACAATTATTACGTATTTATGTATATGTATTGTTTCTCGTATATCTGTATATGTATTGTTTCTCGTATATCCGTATATGTATTGTTTCTCGTATATTTGTATATGTATTGTTTCTAGTATATTTGTATATGTATTGTTTCTAGTATATCTGTATATGTATTGTTTCTAGTATATCTGTATATGTATGTTCCTGCGTTACCCAGACGGTAACTAACTAATGAGGTACTGATGAGTATGAATAGGGAAGTACTTTTATGTCTATACATGTATATATGATATATAAGTAATATGGAAACGACCTTCGGATGGTCACCCGAAATCCCACCAGACCACATCCAAATCGAGGAAAAGGAAATAGGGCGGATGGCCTTCCTAAGCCCTTTGAACATTATTTATATATCTATACATATATGGGCATGCAATTGTATATATAAAAGCATAAATAAGTTTTCGTAAAACATTTGAAGCATAAATATAATTTCAAGAGAAGATCGACTTGATGTCGATCTATAAAACAATTTGAAGGCATAAGTTAATAAAACAGTTCAAGTATAAGAAGCATTTGTTGAATCACAGTCTATAAATAAGTTTGGATAGTAAAATAGTTTGTAAAACATTTCAAAGTGAAGTAGATTGAAAAACAGTTTGAACAGTGGTAAAAATCGTTGTTTTCCTAGTTATTAATCACATGTGATTAAATGCAATCACATGTGATTGAAGCAATAACTTATAAGTATTTGACTTGTATTCCCCCCATAAAGTATTTAAAACACTTAAAATCATTTTAAAGGTTGATTCAAGGGGTCTGAACTCACTTGTGGTGAGTCGTTTGAATTGCAGTGTCGGCTACCGTGCTAGTTGGCAAACGGAGACTGGTTTACACGCACGAGCCTAGTTATCATATAATAAGCATATATATAACTAATTAGACGATAATAACTTAGTAAATAAGTTAATACACATAGGAAACATTTACACACTTTTATGAGTGTTTATGGTCCAAATGGTTGCATCTAAGTTGCTACGGGACAAGGCAAAAGGGTTTGAAACATCAAAGGGCCTTGTATAGGAGTTCACCACCCAACACACCCCACACCTTGGAGTTTACGGCCGTAAACTCATAGATTTATGGCCGTGAACTCCTCAAATGGTGTTTTTGGGTGTTTTGTGGTGCTATCTTGATCCTAGAACACTCCTAGCTTTATTGGAATAACACATGAAGTAGTTTAAGGCTTTAGAACACTCCATATGGGAGTTTACGGCCTAAGGTCCTTCACCTTAGAGTTTAAGGCCGTAAACTCTAGGAATTTAATTGATTTGAGGCACTTAAACATCAAGGATGGCTTCCATGAATTTATCTAAGGCTAATGGGGACAAGAGGCACACTTTGGTGCCTTCACTTGGAGTTTACGGCCCAAGCCATGTTCCTTGGCCGTAAACTCCTTTCAAGGAGTGGTTTAGATGTGTTCTACTCTCCATTCTAGTCCCAAGGGTGCAAGGTAAATTGTCTAAAGGCTTAAGGGTTGCTTGGAATGATTTTTGTCCCACAAAAAGGGGTTTACGGCCCAAGAGGAGTTCTTGGCCGTAAACTCCTACTAACTTGTGATTTTGATGAGCTTTTGGTGTTCTAAACAAGCACAAGTACTAGTAGTTAAAGTCCTTAAGCATTTGGGGAAAGTTTAGGGCACTAATTGCCCTTGAAAAGGGGTTTACGGCCCAAGGGAGTTCCTTGGCCGTAAACTCCTAGAACTTATGTTTCTTGGATGCATTTAGGCCTATAAAGATCATACCCTATCTCCTAAACAAGTCCTCTAACAAGAAATCGGGACAAGGAAGCATTTATGCTCTATTTTGGAGTTTACTCCCCAAGAACGTTCTTGGGCGGTAAACTCCCGGATCTTGATATCTAGACATGTAATTTGTGTTAATGAGCATCTAACAAGTATTGAAACACACTTAGAAAAGTAAACTCACAATATGGGATGAAAACCCGAAGATCCGTCAGAGAGAATATGGCTTTTCTCTATTTGGAATTGTGAATAATGAATTAATTTAATTCAGAAAACTATTTATAGTCCTGGAATATTTTGGCAGAAAATATTTTTATTCCTGATATTGGACTGTAACATTATGAAACTTGAAATGCCCAAGTTTCACAAAACCAGGAGTATCCACTCTCCTGATATCAATTACAACATAAACCCTAATGTACACAAATTTGTTCGGAAAAGCTTGAAAATCACAGAAACTGAACTAGCTTCTATTGAATAGATGAGGTTCATACAATTGGAAATTTCAGGTTGTCACAACATGTGATTAATACGCAACATTCAAATGATTTACTACACATTAACCGTTTTACCAAACAGTTTCCTTCAAATGTTTTTCATAAACACTTTATGTGTTTAAAACTCCTTATTACACTGTACCTTTTACTCTGTACGTTTCATTTCAAACTTATTTACAATTGTGTTTCAAACAAATGTTTCTTTATACTAAACTGTTTTATCAAACCCATGCCTTCAAACCGTTTTAAAGATTGACATCAAGTCGATCTTCTCTTAAGATAATAATTATGTTCAAAGGTTTTACAAAACTTATTTATGCTTTTATATTATAAATTGCATGCCTCTATATGTATAGTTATATAAGAAATGTTTAAAAGACTTAGGAAGGCTATCCACCCTATTTCCTTTTCGCGCTTGAGATGTGGTCTGGTGGGATATCGGGTACTCGTCCGAAGGTTGTTTAAATATTAGTTCTATAACATATGTACATATATAGTCATAAAGGCCCTTCCAGTTCATCCAATGCCCTTGGGTAGCAAGGGTATACATCCATGTCCATATGTACCAGCTAGATTACTAGTAAACTACCATATGGGTAGTTTAGGAAGATACTAGAACTATTACTAGAACACAATATCATACTATGAGTCAATTCATTCATGAGTCAATACTTACTACTATAAGAACATATACAACTATACTAGAGAAGAACATATACAACTATACTAGAGAAGAACATATACAACTGTACTAGGAAGAGAACATATACAACGATACTAGTACAAGTAACATTACATTACATATACATGAATACGTTAACAATTGTGATCCACTGTATCGGAGCATGCCTTAAATGTCATGGCCCGAGTTGTAGCCAGAATTCTCTTGGAGGGAGAGCGTGAGTTTGCGTATAGATCTATACTGGATTGACTATCCTACACCTTGCTGCTAGCTACAGCCGGACCTGCAGGTCTGCGGGTGCCAAACGTCATTCCGTTTTTACGACCATTCGTATGTCGTTGTTACCAGTCAATAGTATAGTGCAATTTATCACATGATACCTGAATATAAATCCGGTTTAAGGTAGTTAGTGCAACAACAATTCCTATAATACAACACTACAGTAATACATTAATTTCCCCTTTTCATATATTTAGTGATCATTTCACTTAAACATTTAATGTAAAAACTATATTTTGATAATGATAGTTACACTTGGGAATATTACACACTTTTACAAGAAACGAACATTTAGAACAGTTAAGTCTTGGGACAAGACTACATTGAGAACAGTTAAGTCTTGGTAGAAGACACATTTATATAAAAGTAGGAATCATAGGGATTTCTAGGGTTTTTCAAACGTTTACAGTTGTTTCACAAACATTTTTATACTTATAGTTCATCTACATTTTTCCATACTTACAGTTCATTTACAAACAATTTCTTACATACAAATTAAGCCACTAAAATACTTATGATCTCACCAGCTTCAAAGCTGATACTCGCTTTCAAAATTACTTGTATCCTCAGGTCATCTATAGACAGGTACCGATGCAAGGTTTAGAGAAGATGGAGCTCGTTCAAGATCCATCTCTCATTTTGATTTATGCTTTAGTATTTATCAAAATTTGACAGAACACACTTGTATAATAATTATCTTATTAATGCAATGGATGATGTTATTGCTTGTTTATTACTTTACATTGTTGTGATACTGTACATGACGTCCTCCACCCCAGAACGTTTCCGCCGTTCTTGGTTTTGGGGTGTGATAGTAAGTACTATAGTATTTGTAATAAGTGACTACTTTTAGTACTATTTTGCCTTAATTGAGGGTTAAGGCATAATGGGATGGCTAGATCCTATGCTGGACGCTCCCTTGTTAGGAGATTCTAGGAACGACATGCGACCCTGGCATGAGTGCAAGCCGCGAACACCCACATTACTATGATCATGTATACCCAATATAACTATCACAATACAGAAGTGATTCATTGGTATAGTTAGATCCTGAACTTCTTCCATGCTATATCACGTTATTATGTTCTGTTCTGTTATCATGTATTGATATTGTATTTATGTAAATGTATTCCACGTAAGCGTATTGTATTTGTATACACTCGTGAACTGAACTGACTCTTTGTGTGCTTCATTGTACTAGAAGTAATGAATAGCATTCTCCTAAACTATTCCTATAATAGTTTACTAATGTTCTAAGTGTATTGTCACTGAAAAGACTCATTTATTTACTAAGTTATGCTTATACTTTAAAAACAGAGTTTTGTATAACTATAAAGTAACATAACCTTTAAAAGAGTTTTGGAATGTATTGACAACTTATAAATAACAAAAGTAACATTTTGAAAGATGTTTATAACAAACATTTACACAATTATCATTGTGTTCAACTTGTATTCCCCCCTTAAAACAGTTAAAATAGATAAAAGATTCATTATGGGGTATGAACTAACCTGATGTGGGTGATTCAAACGGGTATGCGTGTACGGATGAGAAGTTCCACGAATGAAGTCCCGAGACATAATAAGTCCTAAATGATATATAAGGACACATATTGACATGAATATAGTGTTTACAACAACTATATGAAAGGAAACACCTTCCGGGACTAGGAAACACCTTCACCAAGTGTTGGAATCACATGTGATTCAACATATGAAGGTATAAAGGCACTCACATGAGTTTACTACCATGGGTTTATGGCCCAAGGGAGTTTACGGCCATAAGCTCATGGCTACTCATGTGTGAATGCATGTTTGAAGGCTAGGGAATGATTTAGGGACCTTAGCTCTATCCTAGGATGAAAAAGACCACCTTCTTTGGAGTTTTTGAGGAGTTCACGGCCCAAATGAGTTTACAAACGTAAACTCATGGCCATTTATGTTTATGAGGGTCCCAAAGGTCATAAGGAAGCATCCTAAATTTAAGTCTAAGCCTTAGGAAGTGTTTATGGCATTAAAACACCTCTAACTTGAGTTTACGGCCCATGGACCACTTTGACAAATGTTTGCAGCCATAAACACTTATGGGTGTTGGTATTTTGGTTGCTTTGAGTCCTAAACACATCAAGGTAAAGTGCTAGGCTAGTCTCTTGGCTTAAGGAAGGTATTTAGGGCATTTTGGCACCATAAAATGGAGTTCACGACCCAAGAACATACTTGGCCGTGAACTCACTTCTAGCCCTTGTTTCTTAATGATTTTGAGGTCTAAAAATTTCATGGGTAGTCTCTAGGTTCAGTTCCAAGGTTTGGAGGGACATTAGGCACACTTTGGCCCTAAATTTAGTGTTCACGGTCCAAGAAGATCTTGGGCCGTGAACACCATTTCCTTGGTGTTTTTCGTTGATTTTCATGTTACCAAGGCATATAACACACTTAAATACACTCTAGGTTGAAGTACTTACAATTGGGGGTGATTGGGTGAAGATCCTTGAGAGAGAAATCGACTTTTCTCTAGTTGGAAATGTAAGAAATGAATTCCAAATGGCTAAGTTTTCCTTACATAGCCTTGAGGGTTTTCGGTCCGAATACCATTTTTGGACCAAAATATTTTAAACTCTTGAAGTTTTGGACACTTATTATTACGTACTAAACGCTAGTGTATCCCCTCTCCTGATATCCTCTGGAGCACTAACCTTAAAACACTCAAACTTATCCCAAAAGTTTGAAAGTTAGCAGATATAGATTTGACTTCAATTGTAGTGGATGGTTTTACCGAATGGAAATTTTTGGGTTGTCACATCATCCCCCTGTTAGAATGAATTTTGTCCCGAAATTAGCTCTCTTAACATTACTACTAGGGTAGAGCTCTTCTGCTTTGCAGAATACTCACTCGTAGACCTGGCAACTTTTCCCTGGTGTTCTTGATAGGATTCATACTTGGTCCATCTATTATTACCTCGCGTATACAAGCCGTATATGATTAAGATTTGTAGGACTGCTGGATGTGCGACTCTGCCCCAGGTCCACAACCCAACGGGGAACAGGAAATAGGGCGGAAACACACATACTAGATCTGCGTAATCACACTCATATACCACCCTTACATATGCATTAGAAAACAATAGGCGGGCTGTATTCATCCATAGCCTCTATGCTCGAACTTGGTCTGCTGGACGAGTGGTATTTCATGACGGTCTGCGGATGTCTGACGATAAGGCTTCGGAGGACAAAGTACTCTTTGCACGAGTACTTCGGGGGTTTAGAATGCGAAAGATAAAATTTCTGATTCAGTTCGTACTTCCGTTACTTGATTAAAGTTTCGAGAACTTGCCGATCGAGGCGATAGAAACATATGAACTTAGTATGGTGAGGACCACACCAACTCATGACGAAAGAAAACAACAGACTCTATACCGAACAAAGATTTGGTTAAATGAAAGAAACGTCTGATAAACGACGATGTATCCCTGGTATGCTTGGTACTGTACTCCTAGTATGCTCAACAATGTACTCCTTGTAACTGATCTTGTGTTTCCTGTTTTCTATGTGAAGTTAACACTCCTACATATAGTACCGCTATGTGCGCATACATACGAACAAAAGTGATTTATTAACTGAAGGGATACTTTTATACCAAAATCCCCCGTGGAACCACTACCATCGCCCGTCATATAGCAACTGTGAATTTTTAAGATGAGTCAGGCAATCAACTGAGTATCTCTGCCTCAAATCCTCAACCAATTAAGGAAAGAGGACCTAAGCGGAGTCACTCACAACCCTGAGGTATACGGTGAGCCATAATAGCTTCTCTAAGGGATCCTTTAGTTCTCTTGAATATTACGACCTATTTCATGTGAGTTGTTATAGTTACTTTTAAGTGTCAGCCCCAAATTTTAATCTTATATGAATATCAATTAATTTTAAAAGTAAATACTATTTTGAAAACGTACCACTACTCATCGACGACTCCGGGGTAGATTCTCCTGCGGTGATCATCAGAATGCGTCGATCCGCTACTAAGTTCCTTATTATCGGGCAGTCCCTCTGACGGTGTCCAGTCTCACCACAACCATAGCAAGCTTGGTTTTCTTCTGTTCCGAGGACTTGGGAGATCGGTTGAGCCGGTGCCCTGCAAAAACGGACTGTGTGTCCCTTTCTGTGGCAGTTTAGACACTGCATTTCCCTTTCTGAAGCAGTAGGCGTCGTTGCGGCGTACATGGTACTCGCTTGTTGCTCTTGTGGGGTGTCTTGTGCTGTTTGTTTCTTCTTCCTCTTGTTCCCAGACTTTTGATTATAGTCCTCTTCCGTTGATTACTCGGGAATAGGGAATTTTACGCTGTGGCGGACTCCATGATCGATGAGTTGCTGAGCCAGGCGTTTAGCACTATCAAATGTGGCTGGGTTGGAAGATAACACATTTCCTTGGGTCAGAGCAGTCAGAACCCAAATGTATCTCTCTATCTTCTTCTTCTCTGAGGTAATCATCTCGGGACATAGAGCTGCTAGTTCGCTGAATCGGTCCGTGTAGGTCACTATGTCTGAGCCAACCATAGTGAGATCCCACAGCTCTTGTTCCAGTTTCTGCATCTCGCCTAACGGGCAATATTCTTCCCGCATTAACTCTTTTAGGTTTTCCCAACCTATTAAGTTTGCCACTGATAGGGTCAGTGACTGAACATGGCTATTCCACCAAGTTAGGGCCTTGCTGGAGAAGGTGCAGGAAGAAAACTTCACTTTGCTTCCTTCTGGGCATAAACAGATTTCAAAAACTGACTCTGTTTTCTCGAACCATTGCATAAGGGCAATGACTCCTTCAGTCCCATTAAGGGACAATGGCTGGCATCTGATGAAGTCCTTGTAATAGAACTCTCTCGAGCACATAGGGACCTCACCTTGAGTAGAATCGGTAGGCACTTCACCTCCACCTGTACTGGTGGGGTGATATTGGGCCATGGCTGTTGCCACCGCCGTGTCCATTGCAACGTTTAGAGTTGCTGCATCGATTTGTGGAGAAGGTATGGGAGTTATCAAAGTAGTGTGTATGGGTGATTTGCGAGCAGGCATCTTTGTTAAAAGAAAACAAAGATGAGACAAAATAAGTCTATAGCAATGGAAACAAGCCGAAAGCTAAAATAGACAAGGTTATCTTAGTTTTGGATGTATCGGGTCTTGACTTCCACAGGGTTCTAGGAACAATCCATAAATGAGTCTATACCAAATAAACTCTATGAATTTGAAATAACTATCTCCAATGAATATATGTTTCCTGAATAACTGTTACCAGCTGCATGTAAGAAAATAATTCTAACACATGTAATGTGAGCAGTGTTTCCACTCGCTCGATAAATTAACCTAGTTAATATTTATTAGTGTGACGCGTAAGACGTTTTGGTTACTTCGGCTGATCTTTCCTTGAAAAACTTCTCATGAACTTGTCCTTGTTCCTCCTGAACTCTTCTGTTGTCTACTATGCGGAACGGGTTACGCTTTCCTGGGCTTGTCGTGCGAGAATGAAAGTGACTAAAGAACCTATGAGCTTTAAGGTAACTTTATGGGGTGATCCTTATGGAATTCTCCTATAATTTGTACAAGGTACACAAGTTTGTATATAATGGGGGATTAGATAGACTTTCGAATAATTGTTCCCACATCAACACTACACCCTTAAGAGGAATCGATAGTGAAGTGTAGGCCATAGATTCTATGTCTATAAAATCCCGATTATATATAACACTTTAGGAATATACCTTGCAAGATTATAGACTCATCCGTAAGGGTCTTTTAAATTCTCACATAAGTTATTTATCTGGACCAAAATACTCCTATAGTATTCTAACGTAATGTACTTGGTATGTTCTAAACTTGTTATCGTGTTATCATATCATAGAATACTTTAATAGTACTCTAACTCTAACTGTACTTGTTATGGCGTTCTCTTGACTGGTGTTCTGGTAAGTTTTAACCCTGTTGCAACACCACATCATTCCCAAACACATGCTGGTCACATCTCGAATGAATATGGTTGATCAGGTTATATTGATCCTAGCTATGATTACATAACTGTTCGGGCTGATGACAGTTCCCAACCTTTAAATACTTTTAGTTATGTTCTCCTCGTGACCCTAGTTCTATTATGTACATGTATGAGCAAGTAGGTATATTTTTATAACCTATAGTTATACTCTAAATATATCATTATCCAGAGCACTTAAGCCCCATTGTATTTATAGACGTATATCTTTTACCGGTTGATATACTTAGTTCACTATAAACAATGCTCTTGATGAGTTTATAAAACTCTTTGATCGATTAGATCTTATAACAAGTAAATCAAGAAAGCAAAAAACAGTAAGATAAAGCACAAGAACGAATCTGAATGTGTTTAATGATTCAATTGATTCAATCCTCAACAGAGCTCGATGAAGAACTTCCGCTGTAGAGGATATTAGGGTTACAAAAGATAAGAACAATGAATGCTATTAAAATCTCTATAAAATCTTACATTCTAGGATGCATGCAAGCATCTATAAATATTAAACCCTACAAAATAACTCACGGATGGACAGGCCCATACCGGAGATTAAATGGACTAAATATCGAGCCCAATACGCAACACTATCTGGACCTAACAATCTCCCCCTTTGCGTCAATTGGAGCGAGACTATCACTTCTTCTTGCTGGGTCCAACCGCAGGAACCTTCTTAGTGGTTTGAAACAGACGAGGGATGAGAGCGAGGATTGTCTGTCTAAAGCGAATGTACCACTGGATCATGTCATCGAAGTACTTCTTGTCATCTGCTGAATTCTGCTTGCAACGATGAATGATTCCCAAAACATGTTCCAGGCATGCAGTGGTGTAGAGATGTTTGTCTGCCAAAGTGAACATGCATTTTTGGCCTTCGTTCCTTGTAAACATGACAAAAATTTGTTTTGGGTCAATCTTTCTCATCTGCAACATGTTCAGATCACTGGCAGAGCCAACAGGGGAAATAGTGGGCTTTTTCTTGAAGATGCTAGCGATCTCCTGATCCATCTTGGCAACTTCCATGATGTAGCATACAAGCATCCTCTTGAAGTGATCAATAATCGGACCATACTCTTCTTCATTTGTGACGAGGATGTTGTGCAAAATTACCCAATCATGTGGATTCAAATTGGGAAGATCAGCAAGCGATATGGCATGTTCGGTCTTAGCATAACCCCTCAGCACCTTGAACCAAACGTTCGTGAAGTTCCCTTCTCGAACGGCTTGTGGAGCCGAACGTTGACTATCTTATGAGCGCTCCAAGTTTGATACTGTGGCTGTGCAGCCTTCAGGTAGAATTCGACGAGATCCCTATCAACCTTTGGATGAGGATGAGGGATATCAGCAACGTTGTCAAAGGCATGGAAGATGAAGGCCTTTCGGGTCAGTGGCATTTCAAACTGTGAGTCGACAGAGTTGACGCGATCCAGTGAAATCATCGGTTCAAGCCACAAAATGCTGGGAGTTTCAATTGCTTCCTTCAAAAGCTTCTCAAGATTCCACGGAGGAAAAAGGGTTTTCCTACTCTCAAGAAGTTCATGAGCCTCTTTCATTTTTCTTTCAGTTTCCTCAGCCTCTCTAGCAACACGAGCGCTCATATCACCATCCTTATCACGACCTTGCTTCTTTAAGAGATTTGCAATCGTCTCTTTATCGTGAGCACTCTCTTCAGCAATTTTCTTCCCTTTGTCTTTGACACCCAAACCTGAGCCTTGACCTGTTGAAGGAGGTTCGGTTGTTTTTGTTGCTGTAGAAGTGGGAGGCGGTTTAGATACATCCTCTCCCCCTTGTTTCGGAATGGACACGAACTCAAGGAGCTCTTCAATTTTGCTCAGGAGAGAAAGGGCAGGGGCAAGCTTTTCTGCGAGATCACGCCTTACTGAGTAATTCAGTATTGGATCATGTGCTTCAAGGATGTTGGAAAGGGCGGCGTGGACATCCAAAACACATGATGAAATAACCTCTCGTTCAGATCGAAGAGATTCAATCTCCTTTTGAGAATTGGAGAGTTGAAGATTCTTGACCTTGAGAGCAGTGGTCTTTCGAGTAAGAGCGTCCATGAGTGAGTTTTCAGCATCTAGATCTTCTTGTAGCTTAGATAGGCGCTCCTCAATAGTCGCATTTTACATCCATTTGGTAGACCTCGAAGTTCTTGTGTGCAGCGTAGGCCAGAAATATTCGAACGGATTCCAGCCTTGCTACCGGAGCAAAAGTTTCTTCGTAATCATTTCCTTCTTCCTGGCAGTATCCTTTCACCATGAGACGAGCTTTATTTCGAATCACATTACCTTCCTTGTCCATTTTGTTTCTGAATACCCATTTGAGACCAACAACTGAGAAATCTTTAGGTGTTGGAATAAGGCGCCATACCTTGTTTCTTTCAAACTCATTGAGTTCATCTTGCATAACTACCCAATCAGAATGATCAAGAGCCGTGTTAACTATCTTCGGATCAACTTTGGATACGAAAGAATTATACATGTAGAACTCTACTTTAGAGAATAGAGATGATTGCCTTGCCTTCAGTTGGGATCGGGTCTGGACCTTTTCAGAGACATTACCCACTATCTGAGATACAGGATGATCTCTGGTCCATTTGATAAAAGGATGATAATTTGGATCATAAGATGGATCCAATTCGGCGTTGACCATTTCTTCCAATTCAGATTGACTATCGTCATCGTAGAACATATCGGAATTCTCCCCCTCGACTGATGAATCTCTTTGATTTTCAGGTTGGTTCGTACCTTCGGGTGCAACAGAACTCTCAGGTGTAGCTGGACTTTCTGGTGCTGTCGGACTTTTAGGTGTGGCAAAGCTTTCGGGTGCTACAGGAATAGAATTCTTCCCCTGAAAGTGTGAGTTCGGTTGATTTGAAGAAAATGGATTCTCCCCCTTAACTGAAGTGCCGTGTTGAGGAGGTTTGTTTGGAACTTGTTCTCCTTTACCCATTTGTTTGGCTGCATCTTCGACAATTTGCTTTAGATGATCGATTTTGTTGTCTGCTGCCTTGGCTTTCGAGAGAGTAGCTTTCTCAGGTTCATCGAATAAGTCCTCAAACCGATCGAACAAATTAGCAATCGTGGCCATGACTTGACCTGTTTGAGAGAAAATCTCTCCAATTGCTTCTTCAGAAGTCTTTAGCTTCTTGATGTAGCTATCATCGAAAGTCACATAATATGTTTCTTCGATCTTTCTAGAACGCTTATTTAAAACCCGGTATGCTTTTGAAGTAAGAGAACATCCCAGAAAAATTCCTTCATCAGCTTTAACGTCAAACTTGTTACGATGTTCTTTGGAGTTGAAGATGAAACATCGTGAGCCGAACACATGGAAGAATTTTACGTTCGGCTTCCAGTTATTGATGATCTCATAAGGAGTAAGAGAGAAGCGCTTGTTGAGATAAGACCTATTCTGTGTAAAACATGCTGCAGCAATAGCATTAGCCCAGAAATATAAGGGAAGAGAAGCGAAACTTAGCATAGTTCGGGCCGCCTCACACAAGGATCGGTTTCGTCTTTCGACAATTTCGTTCTGTTGAGGCATGTAGGGGGCAGAGAAGTTGTGACTGGTTCCTTTTTCTGCCAAAAAGTCTTCAAATTCTTTATTCTTGAACACTCGTCCATTGTCGCTCCTAATGTTGCGAACGACTTTTCTTAGTTGCACTTCAACCTGCTTGATAAACATCTTTAGCTTAGGAGTAGCCTCATATTTGTGCTTCAGAAAGAACACCCATGTAAAACGTGAGAAATCATCAACAATAACAAGAATATACTTGCTACCGCCAATGCTTTCGATTGATGATGGACCACACAAGTCAATGTGAAGCAATTCAAGTGGTTCAACAACTTTTGTGTTTATAATTGATGGGTGACTTGGACGAGTTTGTTTCCCCATTTCACATGCAGCGCACAAGTGTTCTTGATCAAATTTGAGCAAGGGAAGACCCCGAACATGACCTCCGGTGAGAAGCTTGTTGATGTCTTTGAAGTTGAGATGTGAGAGCCTTCGGTGCCGTAACCAGCTTTCGTCAGAATGAGCTTTGGACAAAAGACATATAGCTAGATTTCCTTTGATTGGATTGAGATTTAGAGGAAACATTTCGCCTTTTCAGTCTGATTTGAGAACGACCCTGTTGGATTTTTTCTCTATAATCTCTGAACCTTCATCGTCGAATGAAACTTTGAGACCGGTACCTCCCACCAGTTGAGATACACTGATGAGATTATGCTGCAATCCTTCAACGTACGCCACCTTTGTTATTGTGAAGTCTCCATTGGTTATCATCCCATAACCCTTTATCGTACCATAGAAGTTGTTACCAAACTTGACATTGCCACCATTTTCAAGAGATCGAAACTCCCTCAGCTCTTCCTTCCTTCATGTCATGTGACGTGAGCAGCCACTGTCAATGTACCATTCTTCGTCGAACTGCTCGTCACTTATCACCTACAAAAATTAAGCAGATTTAGGAATCCAAAGTTTCTTGGGTTCACGTGAGCCTTTCATAGGAACAGGAATAGTAATAGAAACATCAACAAGATATGCTCATTTTACTAAGGTTGTTTCATCTTTTCTTTTAATAGTAAACACTTTGATTTTGTTAGGGTTAGCTACAGTCGTTTTGGTTTCAGATTCTGGTGTTTGGGCATTATTCTGCTTTTGGTCTTCCTTGACTGAAGAAATCTTTGACTTTCCTTTTAAGTTCATTGATGATTTTGAATTTTGTGCATGAACAGAATTAGGTTTAGAGGAGAATTGAGAATGAGAAGAATTAGAAAAAGAGAATTTAGTATGGGAATTTTTTCTGACTTGAGGTTCGAAATGACCCTTTTGTTTATGGTAATTGGAGGGACCGAACCTGGACCTTCGGTAGCTACTTGCTGATGAGCCGAAGTTGGATTTTTCAGTGTTGTTGATCGGACCGAATCCAACCTTTCGGTTCTTGTTGCTCTCAGGACCGAACCTATCCTTTCGGTTCTTGTCGCTTTCAGGACCGAACCTATCCTTTCGGTTCTTGTCGCTTTTAGGACCGAACCGATCCTTTCGGTTCTGATCTTCATGTGGCCCGAAAGTCTTTTTCCCTGACTTTGAATCTTTATTAGGATAAGAGAAGTGAGCATTTGAGAGCGCCAAAACTGCTTTCGCTCTAAAAGATTCTTTTTGTATCTCAGGTTTCTCTGTTGCTTTTGATTTTTCACCTGTTTCGGTTGTGTATGGATATTAGCTTTTTGTTTTATCTTCTTGACAGTCGGTTCACTCTTCATAGATGAGGTTTCGCTTGTGGAGGTGACTTCTTCTACAGGTATTTCTTTTCTGCCACTTTTACTTGACACGTCAAAGTTTTCAGGCTTATTCAGCGGCTCTGGTACATATCTTCCATTAGTTTTCCAGGACGTTCGCTCTGACAGACCAACTGTTTCGTCTGCATTATCTATAGGAGCTGACCAGAAAAATTCATCACAACCATCTGCGTTATCTTCATTCACTATGACAGTGAGTTTGGCTGTTTGATGTTCGGTTACTCCTGTGACCTTATATACTTGATTCGGTGTGGTTCTCACTTTTTGGTATACAACAGCCTTTTCTTCAAGGGTCGGGGACTTATTTTTGGACAAACGAGGGAATTCCACAGAATTTTCAGAAATCAAATTTTTGTGGTTTTCGGGTTCGCTCTTGACAAACTCAGAACAATCGACTTCAACCTCTACAGAAATTTCACTCATATCATCGTCCTCATTAAGTTCAGATGCGTTTTCAACATCAATTTTATTTTCTGAACTTAAATTAGCACTCAATGAGTCGAATTTTTGTATGGTTTCGGTCCTGAGTTTCAGCTTATCGTTTTCATCCAAAAGATTTTTAAGCATATCCTTATGGTCTTTGGACTTTATAAAAGATTCTATTTTTTCCAGACCATACATATAAGTAGGATTCACATCATCGAAAGATACAACACTTTCACAGTTGTATGCTTCGGCATCGATTTCATCCTCCTTAAACTGAAGGAAGGGTAGAATCATGCGATGTATCTTCTACCTTATTTCACAATTTAGATGCAGTTGAGTAATGTTAGCATAAAGTCTTTTAGAAATCAAACAAAAAACATTCCTTTGTTTTAACAATTTCAAATTGTCTCTTTGCAAATAAATGTTTTCATCCTTAGACTTAATTTGCTCTGACTCCTTTTGCTCAATCCACATCATTCGCTCCTCACTCTTGGATGACACCCTGCTTATTTGGTCAGTCAGGTTAGAATTTGTGACCCGTGTTTAAGTTAAACAACTATCCAGATTTGAGATCCTTGAATTTAAGTTATTTAATTCCTTTTCATATGATTTCTGTGGAACTTTGAATGATATAAAAAGAGATTGTACCTTCTTGATCAGTTCATCAAGTTCACTGATCTGCACACTGAGAGGTTTTGCTGTGAAGCATAAGTCCTCTCGCTCCTTGGCATCTTCATTTCCACCATCAGTATTATATCCCCTCATGTGAGATACGTCAGTCACCATCAGACACTTTCCACTGCTTTCACCACCTCTTGCGACATAAGCCTTTCCATGATAAGGCTTTCTCACCTCATCATCTTCTGATTCGGTCGACCAAACCTGTACGCCACCGAACTCATCATCCTCTGCCGAACCCTGTACAATAAGATTAGTAGCAGCTTTCTTCCTTTTAATCTCTTCTAGCTTTTTCATCAGGATCGCCTCTTCATCTTTCTCCTCATCTTTCTCCGTCATTTTCTTCAAAACACAGTCTTTGGCGTAATGATTCTTTCCTCCACAGTAATAACAACTTACACCAGAATCCGCTTCAACCTTCATCTCTTTCTTTGGTTCTTCAGTCTTCGGCTCCTCCCTTACTTTTTCAGAACTGTAGCTTGCCTGCCAATTTCGGTTCTTATTGGTAAGAAACTTCTTCTTGATGAACCTTTTGGGATTGGACACCATCATAGCATAATCTTCTGAAATTAGATCATAGTCCTCTAGGTTCAGATCTTCGTCTTCTACTGCATTCTTACGTTTAGACAGGAGGGCCAAGGACCCAAAGTTTGAGACCACACTCTTCTCTTGCATCACTATCTTTTCTTGGGATTTCAGAATTCCCACCAGTTTCACCAGTGAATATGATTTGAACTGCTCGTGTGCTTTAACTATAGACATAACAGCTCTCCATTCGGATCTTAAGCCATTCAAAAAAGTAACCTTCTTCTCAATAAGCTTCCTTTCGATATCATGTTTGACCATCTTGCTGAGAAGACGATTGAAGCGATCAAACGTCTGTGTAACGAACTCATTGAGATTTTGCTTGAACTCTCCAAACTCAGACAAAAGCAAGGTCTGAATTGATTGCTCCAACTCTTCATCTGTGGAATACAGCTCTCACAGCCGATCCCAGATTTCTTTAGCCGTACTGCAGGAACTCACCAACCTAAACGTGTTAGATTGAAGAGCGAATCGAATTAGTCTCAATGCTTTGATGTTGCACTGAAACTTCTCCTTTTCGTCCTGAGCGACGTCTTTCACACCCTTTAACAGATCATTATACTCCTTCTGAGTTTTAATAATTCTGGATGTTCCTGAATGAGCAAATGGTCCAGACACAATGGCTTCCCATATTAGATACCCATTATCTTCAGATCCGATGACGTAGTCTTCGAAATGATGCGCCCAAACCTCGTAATCTTGAGTGTAAAGAATTGGAATCTTTGTTGTAGATCCAATACTGTTTGAGATGTTGATAGGATTAGATTGAGAATCGTCCATGCTTGATCGTTTAACCTTTTGCAAGATCAGACTTGTAATATGTAATATTAGGGTAAAACGAATAAATACTGAGATACGTCAATTATGGAGTGACGGCTCAATAAATATCAGTTAATGCGGAAGAAACCCTAATCACTTCTTTCACAGAAGAGATGTGTATGAATTACACAGCCTCCTGCTCTAATACTAATTGATGAGTTTATAAAACTCTTTGATTGATTAGATCTTATAACAAGTAAATCAAGAAAGCGAAAAACAGTAAGATAAAGCACAAGAATGAATCTGAATGTGTTGAATGATTCAATTGATTCAATCCTCAGCAGAGCTCGATGAAGAACTTCCGTTGTAGAGGATATTAGGGTTACAAAAGATAAGAACAATGAACGCTATTAAAATCTCTATAAAATCTTACGTTCTAGGATGCATGCAAACATCTATAAATATTAAACCCTACAAAATAACTCACAGATGGACAGGCCCATACCGAAGATTAAATGGACTAAATATCGAGCCCAAGACGCAACACTATCTGGACCTAACAGCTCTGATACCAATCTGTCACACCCCAAAACCGGAACGGCGGAAATATTCGGGGGTGGAGGACGTCATGTCAAGCATCAGGAGATATGTACACTGTAAGCAAGTTATGAACAACCATTTCATTAAGAAAGAAAGTGTTTACAATGTGTGTGATCACAAAACATAGAAGTCGTAAGCAAATAACAAAATAAAATTTGAAGTTGTAATGCTCCATCTTCAAAATTCTCAGCACGAGCACCTGTCTAATAGTCCCATGAGAATGCAAGTTATTTGAAAGAGTTGATCAGCAATTAAGCTGGTGAGTTTGTAAGATTTTAGTGATGTGAGTAAGCTGTATATTTAAAAGTGTTGTACGCTGTAAAATGTGGTTACAAATGTATATGTACAAGTGTTGTAAGCTGTAAGTTCTGTTTTGAAAAGTTCGCCTGTCTCTCTAGAAAATCCTATATTTCCTACTTGAATGAAAGTTAAGTAAAATGACACTACAAGCCTTTCTATGTGCACTAAGTGGGTACAAGTTATATATACTTAGAGTAAATAAACAATCGATTGTGCGCATCTGCCCTAAACTCACAACCCAACGGGGAACAACAAGTAAGGCGGATAGCACACATTCCATTGGTTGTTAGATCGTTGTCATATATAACCTTGGTGTATTCACTTGTTACTCATGGAGTTATTTGTAATGGTTCCTTTATATCAAATGGAGAGTTCTTTTAAGAAAACCTATATTTCTTATAGTAAAATAATGACTACGGTGATTACTTTTATAATAGCTTTGTTTATACAGATATATATAATCTGATATCGGGTAGATAGCTAATTGGGGGAATCTGCCCTAAGCCCAAAATCCAACGAGAACAAGACATCGGGGGAAAACACACATTTAGCTATCTATTGGATATTAGTTTTATATATAAACATGTTGTATAAACTAAGGTGTTATAGAGTTAATTCACCTAAAGTCTCTAAAACTGTACTGGCTTAATAAAATGGATTCAGCCCTTATCTGGGAAATTGCTAGTTTTGTATACCAAAAGTACCGACTTTGAAACGTATGTTTTGTACTTGAAAAACTGTGCTTCCACTCTGTGTCCTATAACCTGATCCATACTTGATACCCTTATGATGACTTAATGTATACTAAGCATAAATATATATACATTCGGGTAGATAATAGATTGGGGGAACTCGGTGCAAGACCACAATCCAACGAGAACAGGAAATGAAGCGAAGGCACACATCCTATTAGCTGTCAGAATCTATTAGTATATGTGTATCCTATAGTGTATACATTAAGGAACCATAAGATTAGCATTATGATCCTATCTTTTAAAAGTAGCCTTCTACCAAGACTCGACTGTTTTGAAAGTACCCTTCTACAAAGACTCGACTGTACGACTACTATTAATTTAATCTAATCTACCTCATCGATTATGTGAATATGACACATGGTAAAGGTATTAATAATATTGAAACTGGAATTTTATATCCTTCTATAATTGTCTAATTGACAATGTAAGTACTGTAGTATTTGTAATAAGTGACTACTTTTAGTACTATTTTGCCTTAATTGAGGGTTAAGGCATAATGTGATGGCTAGATCCTCTGATGGATGCTCCCTTGTCAAGAGATTCTAAGAACTACACGCGACCCTTGCTTGAGTGCAAGCCACAAACATCCAGATTACTATGATCATGTATATGCAATATAACTATCACAAGGCAGAAGTGATTCAGTGGTATAATTAGATCCTGAACTTGTTCCATGCTATAGCACCTTATTATGTTCTGTTTTGTTATCGTCTATTGATATTGTATTTATGTAAATGTATTCCACGTAAGCGTATTGTATTTGTATACACTCGTGAACTGAATTGACACTTTGTGTGCTTCATTGTACTAGAAGTAATGAATAGCATTCTCCTAAACTATTCCTATAATAGTTTACTAATGTTCTAACTATACTGTCACTGAAAAGACTCATTTATTTACTAAGTTATGCTTATGCTTTAAAAACGGAGTTTTGTATAACTATAAAGTAACATAACCTTTAAAAGTGTTTTGGAATGTATTGACAACTTACAAATAACATAAGTAACTTGTTGAAAGATGTTTATAACAAACATTTACACAATTATCATTGTGTTCAACTTGTATTCCCCCCTTAAAACAGTTAAAATAGATAAAAGATTCATTACGGGGTATGAACTAACCTGATGTGGGTGATTCAAACGGGTATGCACGTACAGACGAGAAGTTCCACGAATGAAGTCCCGAGACACAATAAGTCCTAAATGACATATAAGGGCACATATTGACATGAATATAGTGTTTACAACAACTATATGAAAGGAAACACCTTCCGGGACTAGGAAACACCTTCACCAAGTGTTGGAATCACATGTGATTCAACATAGGAAGGTATAAAGGCACTCACATGAGTTTACTACCATGGGTTTACGGCCCAAGGGAGTTTACGGCCCTAAACTCATGGCTACTCATGTGTGAATGCAAGTTTGAAGGCTAGGGAATCATTTAGGGACCATAGCTCTATCCTAGGATGAAGAAGACCACCTTCTTTAGAGTTTTTGAGGAGTTCATGGCCCAAATGAGTTTACAACCGTAAACTCATGGCCATTTATGTTTATGAGGGTCCTAAAGGTCATAAGGAAGCATCCTAAATTCAAGTCTAAGCCTTAGGAAGTGTTTGTGGCATCAAAACAGCTCTAACTTGAGTTTACGGCCCATGGACCACCTTGACAAGTCTTTGCGGCCGTAAACACCTATGGATGTTGGTATTTTGGTTGCTTTGAGTCCTAAACACATCAAGGTAAAGTGCTAGGCTAGTCTCTTGGCTTAAGGAAGGTATTTAGGGCATTTTGGAACCATAAAATGGAGTTCACGGCCCAAGAACATCCTTGGCCATGAACTCACTTCTAGACCTTGTTTCTTAATGATTTTGAGGTTTAAACAAGTCATGGGTAGTCACTAGGTTCAGTTCCAAGGTTTGGAGGGACATTGGGCACACTTTGGCCCAAAATTTAGTGTTCACGGTCCAAGAAGATCTTGGGCCGTGAACACCATTTCCTTGGTGTTTTTGGCTGGTTTTCATGTTATCAATGCATATAACACACTTAAATACACTATAGGTTGAAGTACTTACAATTGGGGGTGATCGGGTGAAGATCCTTGAGAGAGAAATCGGCTTTTCTCTAGTTGGAAATGTAAGAAATGAATTCCAAATGCCTAAGTTTTCCTTATATAGCCTTGAGGGTTTTCGGTCCGAATATCATTTTTGGACCGTAATATTCTAAACTCTTGAAGTTTTGGACACTTGTTGTTACGTACTAAACCATAGTGTATCCCCTCTCCTGATATCCTCTGGAGCACTAACCTTAAAACACTCAAACTAACCAGATACAGATTTGACTTCAATTGTAGTGGATGGTTTTACTGAATGGAAATTTTTGGGTTGTCACATAGTAGAACAAGCAATATGAGTCAAAGTTCATCCATTCCTTTTACCTTTGGGATAAAAGCGATATTTGTGGGCCCCTCGATGATTTAATGATGACACATGTGAGTGCTTGGCCAAGCCAGGACTGATTTGATTTGTTCAACCAGTCAGTCGTCATGAATCGGAAATTGGGAAACAACAAATGGACAGAGAGAATGATTATAATCCATGTCTCAGTCCATATGATATCTAGAATGGAGGAATATATGATCCCTTATGTAATGGACAAGTCAGAGTTCGACAGCGGCTTTAAGAGCTACGATTGCTAGTTAGGTTTTGAAGTCATACTCAATAATAGTTTTGGACTTAACGAAGTGGGAGACTATTGGATTAATGTCTAAGTTCATAACTATATTTGGTATGTACTTGACCCGACCCGGCATGGTCCATTTGGGTTGCACTTCACTGACACAATTTATATGGATAGTCTTTTGAGAATATTATATTTATGATTTATATTAATATATTATAAGTTCTAATATATTAATATATATAATCATATTATTTAATTAGTACTGATAGAATTAATTTATAACTAATTAAGTGACCAAAATGAACTAATTAAATATGGACTCTTATATATATGGAATGGGCCAAGTTCATTTAGGTTGGGCTAAGCTTTCATGGATAGTCCATGGAGTGTTTAACCCATGGATCATATGAAATGAATGGTCATGGGTGTAACCCTAGTTTCCATACTATATAAAGATGTCCTTGGTGAAATTGGACTAGTGTGGTTACACTAAGAAGGGCTAGTCGATTTCAATAGAGAAAACCAAGTATCCATATTCTCTAAAGTCTTCCAAGGTGTTTTTGGTGATATGTGATTCCACTTGAGGCTTCCACACTATTGGGGCTAAGCTCTTAAAGCTTGAAGACATCAAGCTACATCAAAAGGTATGTCATCTAACTAGTACTTTGTAGTATAAGAGCTTCATAATGTGCTAGTTAGGATTAAAGCCTTGGATAGTTCTTATTTGCATGTATAATAGAGAAAACATTGATCCAAGGTTTATAGGGTTGCATGTACACCATAGGAGTGTCAGAATGCTCAAAACCCAACAATTTTGTGGTTTCTTTCGACACATCATCATCGTCATCATCACTATCTGTTTGACTATCTTCGATAGTCACATGGTCAAGATCATGAACTTTCAATGTGGAGGGTTGAGTAATGTCAACTTTAACCTTAGAATCATCACATTTTTATTTTCCTTTAACTATTGATGTGACATTAATGACAGACAACTAAGAACAATCGATAACTTCCTTTTCCTCAAGTGCATTAATATCAATCATCTTCGATATCAACATAATTAGATCAAGAGTCAGATTGCGATTTCTTAGTTCTTTTCAAAATCATTATTTGTTCATTTTTGTCAAAGTATGATTTACAATATCAACTAATTCTTTAGCACTCATAAATTCTTCAATTTTAACAACACCATAAGCAAATCTATTATCTGGTAGTTTATCAAAGTTAGCATTAGTTTGTTCTCAATCATAGGAAATATAGTCAATTTTTCTCCCTTTCGAATACAACAAAGGGCAAAAGTTTCCTATGTTGTTTTTTGCTAATATCTAAAGAATGATGTATGTAATGCTATCAATTTTCCATACAATCTATTGGCTAAGTAACAATATATTTTTCGTTGTTTTAACAACAATTTAACATTTTCATTTAGTTTATTCCCATCACACATCAAATTTGTTATTTGCATGCCTAAGTATTCTATTTTTATTTTCTTTGAATCTAACATCTTCTGGGTTTCTAAGAGCTGTATGTTTGACTCTTTAGCATCAGTACTAGTAAAAATAAGTAAATCATTAACGTAAGTAATGGTTGCATCAAACTCAGATAGTATTGAATCATATGCAGTAAAGGGAATATTAAAAGATTGCAAAATAGAACATACCTGAGAATTCATTGGAGATTTGTACGAAGATGTCGAAACAAAGCATTTCCCCGTTATTTTCTCTTCCTCTTCATCCTCATGCATAGCAAACATCGCTCCATGAGTAGGATTTTGTGACAACCCGATATTTCGTGACAATGTAATGTAAAACCAATCAAATCTAGGTCAAAATATAACTTTCCTAAAATCTTATTTGGGTTAAATAAAGTAGTAGGAATCGTATCAAGGTTTTCGTACATATAAAGAACCCTAAAATCCGAGTTATAACGAAGAAGTTATGACCAACCGAAGATTCTCGGCAAAACCGGCAACAACGATTTAACGAAAAACGCGAAGTTTCAATACAATAGTTTTTAGCCTTAAGTATCTAAATGAAAGTTATAGATAACCTCAAACCTTGAGCGTACATAAAAAGAACGTCCAAAACGGATGTCGGGTAAAGAAGTTATGAATTTTTGAAGAAATTCCTTAATCACGTCATTTTATTAAATAAATAATAAAAATAACTTCATAATTTGCCAACGGAATCTAAACGAAAGTTGTAGATCTTAGTCGCACCTTCGCGTGGATATAAAGAATGTCAAAAACGAAGTTCGTATGAAGGAGATATGAATTTTAGAAGTTTATTTAATATAAATATAAATTTAATTATAAACTCCCGGTATTATCCGAAGGGGAGTCAGCGGATAGGACCTTCGTACGCCCCGCGTACTCAGATCAAGGGCCTCGGATCGTCCAAGTCCCGTCCGACCCGTCCCATCTGATCCGTCCCATCCGAAGCCGAGGCAGTCGAGGACTCGCTCATGTATGACGTACGCGTACGCGCTGCGTACAAGCGTACGCCCCGCGTACGAGGCTTCTCAGACCCCCCTATAAATAGAATGCGAGGCTTTCCGAAAATTTTGCTCATTCTCTCTTTTTCTCTCATGATCTTGCCTCGATTTCCGTGCCCGTTCAAACCCGAAGCTCTGGTCTTTTTGCTCAAGTCCTGAGGGTCGATTTTACTCCCGAGATTCCCGAGAAAAATCCGTTTACCGAGATGAAACTCTGCCCAGTTTTCCATCTCGCTATCTTCAAACTTTCAAGTGAGTTCATACCCCTTTAATCAACCTGTGAAATGATTTTAAATGTTTTAAATACTTTATGGGGGGATACAAGTTAAATACTTATAGTTATTGCTTCAATCGCATGTGATTGCATAAATCACATGTGATTAATAACTAGGAAACAAATGATTTTATCACTGTTCAAACTGTTTATCAAACTTTTTTACTTCAAAATGTTTTACAAACTCTTTTACTTATCAAATGCTTTTATCTAAGCTTTGTTCTACTACTTGTAAATTGGATGCCCATATATGTATAGATGTATAAATAAGGTTTAAAGGGCTTAGGAAAGCCACCTGCCATATTTCCTTTTCCTCGATTTGGATGTGGTCTGGTGGAATTTCGGGTGACCATCCGAAGGTCGTTTCCATATTAATTATATATCAAATATACATATATAGACATAAAAGTACTTCCATATTCATACGTACTAGACACACCATTAGTAAGTTACGATCGGGGTAACACAGAATCATACTATTACAACTGCTAGATCCATGAGTCAGTTCATTCATGAGTCTATCCTAGGAAGAGAATATATACAACTATACTATGAGAACGTATACAACTATACTAGAACGAGAAACATTTCATTACATATACAAGAATACGATAACAATTGTGATCCACTGTATCGGAGCATGCCTTAAATGTCATGGCCCGAGTTGTAGCCAGAATTCTCTTGGAGGGAGAGCGTGACTATCCTACACCTTGCTGCTAGCTACAGCCGGACTTGCAGGTCTGCGGGTGCCAAACGTCATTCCGTTATTACGACCGTTCTTTATGTCGTTGTTATCAGTCGATAGTATGGTGAAATTATCACACTATACCTTAATATAAATCCGATTTAAGGTAGTTAGTACAGCAGTAGTTCCTATAATACAAAACTACAGTACTACAATTATTTACCCATTACATTTTTAGTGATAACCTCACTTAAACTTTAATGTACAAACTATATTTTGTTAAAAGATAGTTACACTTGAGAAATTTCACACTGTTACATCAAACAAGCATACAAAACAGTTAAGCCTTGGTAGAAGGCTACTTTAATAGAAAATATAGGTTTTTCTGAGAGATTCAAACTTTTACAAACACTTACATATATTTTACAACTTATACTTGCGACATGTTCAAACATTTTCAATAACAAACACCGACACTAAAACACTTATGAACTCACCAGCTTAATGCTGATAAACTCTTTCAAAATAACTTGTATTCTCAGGTCATCAATAGACAGGTACCGATGCCAGCTTTTGAGATGATGGAGCGCATTCAAGACTCATCATATTATTATTTTGATTTACCTTATATTTTTGGTGTCTAAAAACTGTACAGAACACGCTTGTATTAAAATTATATATTTAATGCAATGGATGATGTTGTTTGCTATTTTCATTTACTGTGTTGTGATACTTTACATGACGTCCTCCGCCCCAGAACGTTTCCGCCGTTCTTGGTTTTGGGGTGTGACAGATTTCGTGCTTCTTCATCATCTAAGCCAGATCACCAAATCTGGTATGTACCTTCGTCTTCATCCATACCTTTGGCCACCAGTGACAAACCTTTCTCTTTTTCACACACATCTTCCAGTTTTTCGACATAGCAAGCTTCATCTTCATCTTTGATCTTACTTTTCTTCTCATCCCTCATTCTCAGCATGCAATCATTCACCATGTGATTCGCTCCATTACAATAATGGCAGTCGAATCCAGAGTCCTCTTTTAGCTTTTTCTCCTTCTTCTCTTTATCAAAACGAACTTCCTTCTTTTCCATCTTCTTATCTTCATTCACAGTCTTTGCTGCGAAGTTTCATTTTTCCATCTTTTTTTTGACTTTGCCTTAAACGGTTTCTTAAAGAACTTCTTTACTCGATTATTAGAGTAAAATGCTATGGCTTCGTCATCCGAATTGACAGTGAGACCTTCATCCTTAGAATTCTCTTTTTCTACAATTTCTTTCTTAGCTTCTCTCCCTAATATCTGCGATACAAGAGCGAGTGGATCACCAATACTGATTTTCGACTCTACAGGTATTTCATTCACTTCGGCTTCACAAGTTTTCAACAAGTTGTAAAGATCATTCAAGGTGAAATAATCAAAACTTTGTTGAGTCTTCACCATCAGACTAACATTCCTCTATTCTTTGCGAAGCCCCATTATGAATGTGAGATTAAAATCCATAGTTGACCTGGTGATTCCATATCGTTTGCACTTAAAGATGAGCTTATTCAGACGATCATAATACAATTCGATAGATTCATCTTCTTTCTGTTTAAACTCTCTTAATTACACCAAACAATGTTTAACTGAATTGATTTGGTCTTCTCACTACCTTGATACTTTTCTTTCAAAGTATCCCAAATTACTTTAGCAGTTTCACAACTTCGTACACAACTATACACAACTATAGGAAGAGCGCCTCTTAATTCACGCATACACTTTTTCTCGTTCTCCAACAATCTCTCCGATTGTTCATTGACATTTTGATTTGTTGATGAATTTCCAATGATCTGAATAGTAGAAGGAGGACGAACATCACCGAGAATATTGTTCCAGAGTTCTTAATCGATACTGTTTAAGTAGTCTTCAATACGATCATCCCACTGATGGTAAAATTCGGGAATCTTTATAGGAATTTTGGTTGAGGAGCCATGAAGATGAGAATAGGAAGTCATCATGTTCATGTTGAAATTCGCCATTGATATATGGACAAAATTTCAGAAAAGCTTCAAGAATTTGAAAATTTATGAATGAATTTTTCAGAAAACACAAATCGAACACTCGATTAAACAAACCAATCGCATAATCGAATCACAATTGCAGACCTAAGAAGATTTTCAGAATCAAAAGTGCGAAAACTTTTGAATCTAGAGCGAGACTGAAAATACTTTTGACACAAATGAAAAATCAGATCATTACAGAATGATTCCTGCTCTGATATCAAATGTAGTTGTTACGTAATCGAGTATGAATTATAGAATATGAGTGATATGAAAATGATGAACACAAGGTCTAAATAATATTTGTTTGGCTCGATTATGCTTTCAATGAGTACAAAGTGAACAGACAATTACTGGAAAGTTCTTATCTGACGCTAGTACCAAATACTTAGCATACAAAAAATATAAAGGACTAGACATGAAAAGCTTCGACACTAAAGTACCCTTATAATAACTTTACATACTAACGAAACTATCTCTTGAACTTCGACAACTCAAAACTAATTTCGACATCAACCGCAATTAACAATTCAGAATCTAAATCAATTTTTATTCCAATAATTTAAATGAACGGATCTTGCGAGAACAGGCTAATGTGTGTGAATCATATGATGCGACCTAAACCAAATCACTCTGATTGCAAGATCATAAGGCTTCGTTCAGATTCTGAGATAATCAATTCCAATATTTTACTTTCGGTTTTGATCTGTCAATATAATGTTGACAAGCAATTTCAACAACGAAACTATCTTCCAGTTTTGACCAATATGTTTGACCATTAAATGAACATCAAGTTTTCAGAATTCAAAATGTAACTGTCACTATCATCCTTTTCAGATATTTGTTCCATCATAAGGCTGTCTCCTCCCAAGAAGTGAACATCACTTTACACAAAGGAGAAAGTGTTATTAAACCATTTTCTTTTAGAGTTTTGTCTCATTCTACAATTCTTCAAATAAATGAAATATCTTGATTATTAAGAGCTCCCCCTTAAATAAAACTTCAATAAGTAACATTAAATTTTTGAAACCCATTTGAGATTCAAAATTGGAGATGACCTTATGCACACCTATTACTTTGGAGAAACACATTGATCAAAATGAGAAATCGCTTCTTAATATTGAGAAAATTTTGATATTTTCTTCTTATTTGGAACATAAATATTATCAAGCATCTTACAGAACCAACCATAGAACATTTTCTCTTTTCTTTAACTTTTAACAAACTTCTGAGAACGAATTTGCGAATCAACGAGCATGCTTTCAATTTTCTCAAGTTTTTCATGAACATGCGAAACTTTCACCTTTGGCACCCAAATCTTTTTAAACTTTCTATTCTTCTTCTTCTTTTTCAATTTCTGAGACTTCAAAACTGATTTTCGGATCTAAATAACCTCATTATATTTTGGAATTTGAACACTACAAGCCTTTGATACACAAAAATTTTAGGTTTCATACATGTGAACATCTTGAATGATAGGCTTTTTTTAAGGCACCATTCCTTCAAACGAATTACAAGAACATGAAGAATCATTGGTTTGAGTTCCAATAGAACATAACAACTTCACCTGCACAATTTTTAGAGATTAACTTTGTGATTCACCATTTGAAACAATAGATTTGGCCTGTAAAGAATCTGAATCATATGAGTTTGGTGAAACACTTGACTCCCCTCAACAAATACATCTGGAGTCACATTTTTCTCTGAAACATGAAGAACATCATGAACTTTACCAAGAGCACCAAGAACATCTTCTTGAACAGCACGCAATATGGAAATAAAGGAAATAAGGTTGGTAATTTATTAAGTAATAAATAATTTAATTGGAATTAATTTTGGTAATTAATTAAATAGTTTTAATTACTTAAATAGTTTGAATATTAATTAAATTTGTGGGATTAATTAGAATATTCTCGAAACCTCCAGAAAGAAGAGGTGGATGATTTCTACTTATCCTGATAATAAGGCAGGTTTTGAAGAAGGTAAGGATTATCCTTTAGGAATTTGAATTGCTTATGAAGTAATCGATTCACTATAAATAGGATGAGAGGGATCAAACCTAAGTTTTTTATTCCCTCAAATATTCATTCACTCCTTTCATAAATCTTTATGGGATTGAAATTTATATCTCCTCTCTTAGGATATTAAAATTTTGACTCAACAATTTTATGGTTTTCCTTGTTTTTCTTCATGGATTCGTTGGTCTAAGTGTTGTATTAGGTGTCTAAGCCCATAAATATAGTTGTTATATAATTAAATTGATAGTAGCATAGTCCTTTTGGGTTTCCCTCAAACTAGCAATTGGACAGATGAGTTTGGAGAATGAGGTTGATTTATTAGTTGAATAAATTGAAATAAATAATTTGTTAATATATTATGAGAATAATATATTAATTACAAATAGTAATATTTAGTTAATATTTAATCACTAATTAAAAGTGTAGAGACTGAATTGTAATTATTCAATAGTTGAGTAAAAGGCAATGTAGAATCATCCATAAGGTGGGACGATTTCTTGGAGCCTAAGGGTTTCTAGAATAATCCTTGGTGGATAAACCGGAAAGTGGATAATTACCCGGTTTAAGATAATCTTGGATTTGACTTGTCTATGATTTCTTGACTGCACTATAAATGGGGCATAACCTAATCATTTTTAGCCACCTATTTCATTAGAAGACATGGCCGAAAATTCCATCCTTTCTCGTCTTTCTGAATCATCTTAAATAGCTAGTGTTGGGTGTGAACCATTAGAGGCATGACATTTGTGACCCTTGCTTTCAAAGGCTTCAACAACATTGGATTTAAATCACTATTATTATATAGTGATCAAGGTATGATTATTATAATCCTATTTATGAATTTCGAAAATTATAGGAGCATGCCAGGGCTTTCTATTTTGTTTTTCAAGTTGTGTGTTCAATTAGAGAAAACATAGATCAAATTATTTAGGGTTGCATGCACATGTAGGATTGTTTGTTACGCTCAAAAATCATCACTATATACATTAGAGGGTATCTCTTTTGGGTCCTTCATCCTTTGCAATAAATGTCAATCACATGGTCTAAAGATCTAAAGGTAAGTGTTCTATCTTTTCTTTTGTAGATTTCAAAATAAGTTTATTATAACAAGTAAAACCTACATCATAGGGAGCATATACACTTAGGAAATGTAGTTTGTTTCGTCTTCCGTGATAAATGTATTGATGCTATGAAATCCAAAAGTTTATAGGGCTTAGTAGAAATATATAACGAGAAGAGATAATCATTCCTCATTGGTTCTAGGATAATTTTGTGTTACTATTAATATTTGTAATTTAGTTATAGATTAACTAGTGGTATTGATTCCCCATATGTCTAAGATTATGTTTTGGGATATTAAGTCACCTTGTAGGTTGCATTCTTATCTATACGATTATATTGTTATGTTGTACTTTTATCTGCAAGATTATATTTTCATGGCGTAATTTTATCTACAGAATTGTCATGGGATATGAAATTCCAATGCGTAAAGTTTTATCTGTAAAGTTATACTTACGGTTGCGGAATTCCCCATCTTGGTTTATTATGACATTTTTAAAGGTTGTTAGTTTGTTTTAAATGTAATATTGAAAGCATGCTTGGATTGTCTTGATAGTTTAATAGTCATGTAGCTCACAAGTCTTTTTGAATTAGTATATTTGTATATACTATCTTTTTTATTATTCTCTTATTATTTTCTATTGAAAAACCAAGAGCAGAAGGTGTTACTCACATCTCCTCTTTTGTATTGTCTAATGTACTTTTTTAGTTTTCTTTAGTTTTCCGTAAGATTTATTTGGTATACGTATTTAAGGAAAAAGAACAACTAGTATACAAGTGAAGACTAGCAAGTTTTACTGTTTTACTATTGCTTTATCGATACCTCTAGACAACTTCTACTTTGGATTTTTTTCCACACTTCATCAACTTCTCATTTACCATCAAAATCAGAGTCTTCAGAGGTTGTAATACTTTTCCATTTTATGGTTGATTTAATCTTTCCATGATTTTCAAAATGATACTTGGTGGGTTAAAATGGTTTTAAATTTATTAACATTTTAAGGCTTCTGTTGTCATTTTTATCAATTTTAGGAAACCAATTTTGAACAAAAACTAACAACTTCACGGATGTAGTCATGAGTAACTCTAAGATAATAATATCTTTTATTCTTCAAACTAAGATGCGTATGGGGTTTTACTTTACAAAATATGTTGTGTATTGGTTTGCTCCAACGTTATTCTTAATTGGTAGTTGTAAAGGATATTCCTATTATAATATGATTAGTACACAAAAACTAAGTAGTTAAAGTTTATATGTTCCATCTTTTTTTGCATGATAAATGATATCTATGGGCCCCTCGATGATTTCGAGCTAACATCTAATGTGTCTGGCCAGGTCCTGACTAAATTGATTAGTTCAATTTTGAAGTCAGATATGATCATCATAAATCTTTATCGGGAAACATAATTTTGAACTTCGAGATTAATCCATTATCCATGTCTCAAGTTCACAAAAGTATTTTCATCCTGCATTTTCCTGATAATAAGGCAAGTTTTGAATATTGTATGGATTACCCTTTAGGAATTTGAATTGCTAAAGAATTAATCGGTTGCCTATAAAGAGGATACTAGGGATCAAATAATAGTTATATATTCCTTGTTTTGTTTCTTTAGTCATTGGTCTAAGTACATTAGAGGGGATCTCTTTTGGGACCTTTATCCATTGTAAGAGATGTCCTTCACATGGTCTAAAGATTAAGAGGTAAGTATTCTATCTTTCCTTTAGTTGACTACATAAGAAGGTTACTATAATAAGTCAAAACCTACATCTTAGGGTGCATATACACTTAGGAAATGTAGCTTGTGTCCTCTTCCATGATAAGTGTATTGATGCTATGAAATCCAACAGTTTATAGGGCTTAGTAGAAATATTTAATGAGAAGAGATAATAATTCGTCATTGGTTCTAGGATAATTTTTTGTTACTATGAATATTTGTTATTTAGTTGTGGATTAACTAGTGGTGTTGATTCTCCATGTTTCTAAGATTATGTTTGTCACACCCCAAAACTGGTACAGCGGAAACGTTCTGGGGTGGATTACGCCATGTCAAGTATCACAACATATGCAGTATAGTAATCAAAGTACAACAACCATTGCATTAATAGTAATAGTTTTACATGGTTTACATTACATAGAAACATCAAAGTAATACAAGTAGTAGTATAGGTGCAACTTGGTACTAAGTTGTCTTCACCAGAAGCTCCTGGGATGTATCTGTCTATTGCTGACCTAAGAATACAACTTATTTGAAAGCGAGTATCAGCATTTTTATAAATGCTAGGGAGTTCATAAGTATTTAGTGTCATTTTATTCAAATAACTTTATACAAGTAGTAGTTTAGAATCAACAGTGTATTAGAGTCCTTTCCAGAAAATCCTATGTTTTTTTAAATAAAAGCAGTCTTCTACCAAGACCCGATGGAGTTATGTTGTAAAAAGTAATTTTCCCTTAAACACTATCATTACCAAAATATAGTATTTGATTTTAAAGAAAGTAGGAGAAGATTAGGTAAAATAATGTATGCCTCAGTAGTGAATACTGCTAACCAAGGCAAAAGAAATCATACACTCCAGGAGAGTATTGAATGAACAACACGCCTGGCTCAGTCTAACGAAAGGAGACACAGACCCCAGACAGTATCAAATGAATGATACGTATAGCAAGGTCTAAAATTAGTGAATACAGACCCCAGACAGTATCAAATGAATGATACGTCTAGCAAAGTCTAAAAACAGTGAATATAGACCCGAGACAGTATCAAATGAATGATACATCTAGCAAGGTCTAAAAACAGTGAATACAGTGTTAATTCCAGTTACCTTAAGGCCATGAATTATAAGGTAACCCCGAGATACTCGTAACCATACTGATAGACACTAGAGAACTTGACGCCCGGCAAGCGTCAGAAAGAATGTAACATTCGTCACCCCTTGGCTTGGTAGGCCGTGGACTGTAGCTAGCAGTCAGGGTGTGGGGGTGTCAATCCCGTATAGATCTATACACACAATACCTGCTCTCCCTACAGGAGACTCTAGTTACCAACTAGACAACGGAGAAGGTCGTGTCATGAAGATGCATTTCGTGTAGTGAGTTCTGATGTATATACTGGACTAATGATAGAGACTCACAAATAAACCAACCGACATAACCTATATGTTTATACCTGTATAATTAATATATAATTAATGATCAAACGACCTTCGGACGGATCTCCGATCACACCAGATCACATCTCAACGAAGAAAAGGAAATAGGGCGAACTAGCCTTCCTAAGTCCTTTAATCATTATTTATATAACTATACAAGTACAGACATACATTTAACTAAGTAGGAGCATTTAATGAAGTTGAAGTGTTTATCAAAGTAGAAGTGTTTCACGAAGTAGAAGCGTTTCTAGAAATAGAAGCGTATCACTATGTAGAAGCGTATCAAGAAGTAAAACCGTTAACAAGTAGGAGCGTATCACTATGTAGAAGCGTATCAAGAAGTAAAAGCGTTAACAAGTAGGAGCGTATCACTAAGTAGAAGCGTATCAAGAAGTAAAAGCGTTAACAAGTAGGAGCGTATCACTAAGTAGAAGCGTATCAAGAAGTAAAAGCGTTTCGTAAGTAGAAGCGTACCACGAAGTAAAAGCATTAACAAAGTAGTAGTATTTAACGAAGTAGGAGCATTAACTAAGTAGAAGTATAACGAAGCAGTAGTATCTAACAAAGTAGGAGTATAAAATCATGGGAGAAAACTTTGATGAAAACTTTGGAAAACCTTTATACTTAAGAAAATCATGACTTGGTATTCTTTTGTAAAATAAGTTTAAAAAAACCTTTAGAAATCCTTTGAGAATCTTTCATAAACAAGTTTTGATTATAACTTTGATAAAACAATATAAGTAAAGAAAATCCTTATTTAAAATGTTGCTGTAACTGAATTTGAAATAAAACATACAGCGCGAGAGACAATTTGAGAAGAGCCTTGAACAAGTAAAAACGTCTTAGAAAACCATTTACAGTATCACACTTGGTAAAACAGTTGACAGTGTAAGAAATCCTTGTGCATGTGGGTTATCAATCACATGTGATTGATATGATAACAGACATGTTTTAACTTGTATTCCCCCCCCCCCCCATAAAAGCATGTAAAAAAACATTTAAAAGGTTCATTCAGGGGTATGAACTCACCTGTTGTAAGCGGATCGAACGAAAGTGCCGGTTGGGTGCTCGGTGTCAAGTAAGGACTTGAACACACTTAGTGACCTTTTAACATATGATAACATATGTTTACATACAATAAGTAAAGATAATACTAATTAAACACGTATACGCACCCTAAAATGCGGAAAACACTTTGGTCAACTGTTAGGAGTGTTTCGGGTAACATCTGAGGGTGTGTATGCCCTAGTTAGGCAGTTTACTCTTCAACAATAAACTCTTTATAGAGTTCATGGCCCTAAGAACAATTCCCCATGAGTTTACGGCCGTAAACTCATGGTGAGGGTGTTCTAGGATGCTAAATGGTCTTATCTCACTCATAGAATTGGGCTAGGTCCAAATATCTGGCATATGAAGGGGTTTAAAGCTCCAAATGGACCATTTTTGGTGTTTACGGCCCTAAACAAGGAGTTTACGGTCGTAAGCTCCTATATGCATATTCTTTTTGTGTTTTAAGGTCTTAAATGGTAGGAAATAAGGTTCTATGCATTTATCCAAGTCAAATGGGGGTGTTAGGGCATCATTTGGCCACCTTTTGGGAGTTTATGGCCCACGGACCAATTCTAAGGGGGTTTACAGCCGTAAAATCCTATTTCCTTGGTTTAATTGATGTTTAATGTCTTTACTACAATGGGGGTTGCTTCTAGAAATTTTCCAAGGCCATAGGAGGTGTTTGAGGGCATTTCTAACACCTTATAAGGTGTTCACGGCTTATGAAGAGGGGCTTACGGTCCAAGAGTGTTCTTGGGCCGTAAACTCATGTTTACTCTCCATATCATAAGGTTTTGGTGTTCTGAGCTCGAAGGTGTAAGTCTACAAGTCATATCTAAGCCCTAGGGGTAGTTTAGAGGGTTTTTGGGGCTTAAAAACCCCACTTAAGGGTGTTCACGGTCCAAGAGTGTTCTTGGGTTGTAAACACATAACTTTGCCCCTATTTGATGTCTTAAACACGAATTTTTATGTTAACTAAGCTACACAAAAAGTTAGGATAGATTACTTACTAGTTTGGGGCTCGGAATGGGCGTTTTTGGCTCGAAAACAAGTTGTAGAGAGAGAGTGTAGGGAGAGGGTGGAAAAGCTCCAAATGGAGTCCACTCACCCTTATATAGGGTTTGAGTTTTGGGCTCAGTGGAAATCTACCCGATACTGACGTTAAACGGGGCTTTTGGTCACACCCGATTAAATTGTCGTATTTTGACTTGGTAGCAACTAAAACTTTTTCAAGGGAATATTGTGGTGTTTCTAATTTGTTTCAACCCTTACTAAGTCATTTAAAAGTCCCAAATTAATTAACCAGTCCAAAAGGTTAACGGATCGTTTAATAAAGCGAGGCTTATTAACGGAAGGAGGGGTTAAAAATGACGGAATAAATTTCGGGTTGTCACATCATCCCCCCGTTAGAGGGAATTTCGTCCTGAAATTCAGGTTTAAGCAAGGAGGTAATCATGAACAATCAGGTAGAGGTATGTGGGTATTTCCTATTCGGTTGCTCCTCGCACTCCCAAGTGAACTCTGGCCAGTGCTTGTCATTCCAACAAAGCTTCACTTACGGAATGCGGATTCCATCTCGTGCAGTTAGCGATTTCCTACAAGTTCGTCTATGAAGTTAGGGTTCCCAATGGTTTCTATCAAGATGAGTGGGATACAAAGAGTGACGTTGGGCAACACTTATCAATGTCTAAGAAGTGGATTGATCTGCGGTGAAACTTGTAGAATTTCCGAAAGTAGTAGTGGTCTGACGAGAGTTGGACCAATCTCCGTAAAGAATCTCGGATGGTCCTAAGCTCTCGGAAGGGTAGAGTTTTTAGTACTTAGAACATAGTGTACTTCTATGGTGAGATCATCACTGGCATGATTGCCATTCTGAAGTTCCAAATGTTCTCTCTCATACTGGAAGTGTAGTCCTTCAGGTTGTTTCTTAGAAACCTCGGGTTGTCCTTGGATTCGTGTTTCTACTGTTTGGCTTTCAGAGGTTTTCCGGATCATCGGATTGATTGCGTGTCTACGGGTATCTGTTTGTTGCATAGTGTTTATCTCAATCTTATGCAAAAATGAACCTGCACTTCTGATTCTTGAGATATTTCTAACAGAAACCCTCAGGGTCGGGGAGATAGGGTTTCACAAGACGAGTGTTGGACTATCTCGGGAGGTGGTTCTACTATTTCTGTGCGAGATAGTATTCGTGGAACACCTAGTAGTCCAATGAATTTCTAAGACATGCCCTATTTTCTAGGGCATTGGTTTATTTTAGTGCGGAAAGCGCGTGCTCTTGTATAACCCATCGACTAACACCTAGTCTGGTGTCAAGTCTATAATCTCTTCGGGATCTGGGTTGTAAGGCTTAACGCAACGTACTCTCGCACTTTATTCAAGTATTCTTGGCTGCGGAGGTTATCTTGTGGTTCTCGGTATTCTAGTGTTCACTTCGGAGAATGCAGTCTATTGTCTATAGGGCGACGGTGATTTCCTCCATGCGAGAGGACGGAGGGTCCTAGGCACTACTCGTCGGTAACGGGGTGGACGAAGTGTCTGAGTAGTGCGAACATCTTCAGCAACTACTCTCCCGAAGGTTCTGAGGTTTCTCGACCTAGGTCAAATCTAGTGAGTATAGGGTTCCATCACTCGTAACTTTCAATCTCTCCACCCACTCTTATCAAGGGTTAACGTATCGCACCTTCTGGATTTCCGGGATATCCGCTGAGATGCTTAATTCGGGGGATTTAGCGTGACTGGATGGTCGTAGTCAATGTCCTTGACTCTTACGACTCAGATTTCTTTACCAACTAAGGGTGTTAGCTATTATGTTGGCTTAACCGAGATGATAACAAATTTCGGATTTATGGTCATTATAGTAGCTCAACCCGCCGTGGTTCTCTTGACTCTAGTTCCTATTCTATGGAATAGGATTAAGGTTTTACTATGAGGTTCGTGGTAGAGCTCATACTTGGGTTAACCACTAATACTTGGTGTATGCAAGCCGTATATAATTGAGGTTGGCAGGATGTTCAGTTGTGCGACTCCACCCTAGACCCACAACCCAACGAGGAACAGGGAGTAGGGAGGAAGCACACATCTTAAATCTTTTTGATCTCAATTATATACCACCCTTATGCATATACTCAGTTATAGTGGTCAGTCCCATGAGTTCTATCCTCTTGATTCACGAACCTGTTTGAGAGGTGCGAAGGGTCTTTCTAGGGGATCTACTGAGTGTGCTTCGGGTGGTTATTGTCTTCTGGAATGTCTGCAGTGCCTTTCGCTTCGTTTTCTATCTGTCTAAGAGGGGTTGGTTAAAAGCGCGCGGTACCCTTCTCCTGGGTATTTCGGAAGGCTTGAAATAAGAGTGACGACTGATGGATCGTATTAGTCTTTATTATTTTCATTATGTTTAGGTTCGGAAGAACCTTTATTTGCTGGAATGGCGATGGTGAAAGTTCTTTTTACACAGCACTAGGGATTTACACAAGGTTGCAAGAAGTCAAACCATGATTGATAGAAGTGTCGAAGTTGGCATACTTCGACCTGATATAGAATGAGGGTCGATAGAGTCATGTGCCGAACGGGCACACAAGTTCTAGGCGTCTTGGGTTTCGTCCCGTGTATCATTGACATGGATACTTGGACCGATAGAGTCGACGCGGAACTGTAGAGGGTCCTGAGTGTTACTGAGTAGAGTACCTTTTCATGAATGGATTCTCACGAGGAATTTCTATAATCGCCTAATATATACTAGTCATGTATAATTAAGGTGGGGAGGACTATTGACTGAGCGACTCCGCCCTAAATCCACAACCAAACAAGGAACAGGAAATGAGGCGGCATTCGCTCACTCTAGGTCTATCCATCTCAATTATACACGGATGTAACGTATATGTCTAGCCATTATAGTTTTACCTGATGAAATTTTAAATTTTATAACAGTGCTGCGACTTTCTCCTTAACGGGGAAATAATTACATTTAGAATTAGCCTTTTAATGTTTTCGGTAAGTTATCTGGGATTTAGAGACGTACCAAAAATCTACCGGGTTCCTTGATGCTTCTCCCAAAGCAGTAGAGTCAGACTCCTCCTGTGTCCTTGTCTTTTCTTTCCGTTGGACAGTCCTTCTTGAAGTGTCTAATCTCGCCACATAGACGACAAACTGTAATGGTCGCCACATGGGTGGTTGATGTAGTAAACTCAACTGGGGTTCTGTAGACGTGAGCAGTATGCCCCTTCACGTTGCACCTAGCACAAAAGAGTTCACGACATATACCATGATGATGGTAGCTACACTTGCCCTAGTGGGGAAGGCTTCCTAGGTATGGTCTTGTAGGTGTCGGGATGGAAGGGTTGGCAGAGGTATTGACTGTCTCAGCTCGTTGGCCTTCGGAAGGCCCTTGATCCGAGGTACTTCCTTCCTCGTTCTTGAGCTTTCTCTTTATCGGAGTTGGTTGAGGTACTTGGGTGGCTGGGTATACAGAGGTTGGTTGCTGCTGTCCATTACTAGGATCGGAATTCCCGATAGGGCTCTTGCTAACATTGGCGTTGTTAGTATTCAGTTGAGCCATGAAAGCTACAACGGCTACCGAGACTACAGCCTGGAAAGTAGCTTCATCGAATAGAAGAGTCGGTTTCTTGCCAGTGGATGAGTTACGCTTCTTCGGAGGCATCGTTTTCCTATACGGAAAAGAACACAAGCTGATGAGAGACAATGGTTAACCCTGGACATAACTTTCCTTACCATATTAGGCATAAATTTTTCCCGTGCTTCGGATACTGGTTGTCTGAGTGTCGACCTACATCCCTATGATGTATTCCGGGTATTCAAGGTAAGAGTATGAGTGTCGGAAAAAGCCACAAGATGGGAGTTGTTCCTACTAAGTTACCTTTATACTGGGAAAGGTTTCACTCTCCGGCTTGGAAATATTTGAGAACAGTTCGAAACGAAGACCGCGGGAAGAAAGGCTCATGAAGGCTTATGGCTAAACATCGTCAATAGAGGTGCGGGGATCCGATCTAATCGTATTACTTGCAACGGGAAAAGGCGTTTTACCTAACACATAGCGTGAGTAGTGAAATTACTAACTGACTATATTGTATTATTTTATGGGTGTATTAGCGTGACGAACACGAGGAAAAGACACTTCTCGGGTTCTATGTACTGGCTCCCTCTGTCTACCTCGTATCTTTGACTGGGACCGGCGTTGGTTTCCTTCGGGTAGTTACCTAGGGTTTTCTTCTTTTCTCGTGAAGACATATTGAATTTCTGCTCCGCCTTACTTCCGAATCCGACTCTGGGTGTCATCATTTCATGATGGATGACTGGAAATCTCAAAAGTTTAGGCGAATTTCTCACCGATGTCCCTAAAGAAATATAGGCACTTGGTGATTTCAATAGTCTCGACCTAGTTCATTTATTTCTGAACTGGAAATCTTCTCAATGAACCTGTTGTGGGTGTGAATCAACTCTTCTATCAAGCACTGAAGTGGATAAGGTTTTCTACAGGGTTCGTGCGAGAATGGAAATGTCTAAAGAATCCTAAGAGATTATTAACATTTCACTGAGTTATCCATATCGAGTCCTGCTACGATTACATAGGGTATACAAATCATATATAGCTTAGATCCGATAGGCCTTCGAATATGTGATACTACTCTATATCCACATCCCAATGAGGAAAAAGAAGCAAAGCAAAACGACACATTCTTAGCCTATGGGATCCTTATTATATATAACCTTGGGAGTATACCCTCTGTAATTGTAGGTATATCAATAAGGATGTTTTTAGTTCTTTACACAAGGTTATCTATGGATCCTAAAATACCCCTATGGTATTTTAATTTCATGCTTGTTTCTTATCTTCTGAATATGATTCTGGAATTAACGTGAGTCTTTTAGTATTCCAAAATACTCCCATAGTATTTTTAAACTTTCTGTTTGGCTCTAGCATTCCTAGTTGGTAAGTTTCAGACCTATTGCAACACCATTATCACTCCGGGGCACACGTTCATCGCATCTGGAATAAATTTAGTTGATCAGGTTACATTTATTCCAGCTTACGATTACATAACTGCCCAGGTTTGACGGTAATGCTCAACATCCTAAGACTTTTATTCTTGTTCTTCTTGTGATACTTGTAGTCAAGTGTTTAGATTCTGGATGTTCTTATGCTTTGGTAAAATATGGTTATATTTTAAAGTATAATTCTTGGTCAGAGTGTTTTATCCCTATGTATTTATATCTTGTATATCTTTAATGAATTTATATAATTAGCTCATTATAAACAATGCTCTGAGACCAATTTGTCACACCCCAAAACCGGAACGGCGGAAACGTTCTTGGTGGATGATGTCATGTCAAGTATCACAATATATGCAGTATAGTAATCAAAGTACAACAACCATTGCATTAATAGTAATAGTTTTACATGGTTTACATTACATAGAAACATCAAAGTAATACAAGTAGTAGTATAGGTGCAGCTTCGTACTAAACTGTCTTCACCAGAAGCTCCTGGGATGTACCTATCTATTGCTGACCTGAGAATACAAGTTATTTGAAAGCAAGTATCAGCATTCTTATAAATGTTGGTGATTTCATAAGTATTTAGTGTCATTTTATTCAAATAACTTTATACAAGTAGTAGTTTATTCAAATAACTTTATACAAGTAGTAGTTTAGTGTCATTTTATTCAAATAACTTTATATAAGTATTTAGTGTCATTTTATTCAAATAACTTTATGTGGGGGTGTCAATCCCGTATAGATCTATTCACACAATGCCCGCTCTCCCTACAGGAGACTCTGGTTACCAACTAGACAACGGAGAAGGTCGTGTCCTGAAGATGCATCTCGTGTAGTGAGTTCTGATGTAAGTACAGGACTAATGATAGAGACTCACAAATAAACTAACCGACGTAACCTATATGTCTATACCTTTATACATAATATATAATTAATGATCAAACAACCTTCAGACGAATATCCGATCCCACCAGACCACATCTCAACGAAGAAAAGGAAATAGGGCAAACTAGCCTTCCTAAGTCCTTTAATCATTATTTATAAAACTATACAAGTACAGACATACATTTAACTAAGTAGGAGCATTTAACGAAGTTGAAGTGTTTATCGAAGTAGAAGTGTTTCACGAACTAGAAGCATTTCTAGAAGTAGAAGCGTATCACTATGTAGAAGCGTATCAAGAAGTAAAAGCGTTAACAAGTAGGAGCGTATCACTATGTAGAAGCATATCAAGAAGTAAAAGCGTTAACAAGTAGGAGTGTATCACTAAGTAGAAGCGTATCAAGAAGTAAAAGCGTTAACAAGTAGGAGCGTATCACTAAGTAGAAGCGTATCAAGAAGTAAAAGCATTTCGTAAGTAGAAGCGTACCACGAAGTAAAAGCGTTAACAAAGTAGTAGTATTTAACTAAGTAGGAGCATTAACTAAGTAGAAGTATAACGTAGCACTAGTATCTAACAAAGTAGGAGTATAAAATCATGGGAGAAAACTTTGATGAAAACTTTGGAAAACCTTTATACTTAAGAAAATCATGACTTGGTATTCTTTTGTAAAATAAGTTATAAAAAACCTTTAGAAATCCTTTGAGAATCTTTCATAAACAAGTTTTGATTATAACTTTGATAAAACAATATAAGTAAAGAAAATCCTTGTTTAAAATGCTGTTGTAACTGAATTTGAAATAAAACATATAGTGCGAGAGACAACTTGAGAAGAGCCTTGAACAAGTAAAAACGTCTTAGAAAACCATTTATAGTATCATACTTGGTAAAACAGTGAACAGTGTAAGAAATTCTTGTGCATGCGGGTTATCAATCACATGCGATTGATATGATAACTGGGATGTTTTAACTTGTATTCCCCCCCCCCCATAAAAGCATGTAAAAAAACATTTAAAAGGTTCATTCAGGGGTATGAATTCACCTGTTGTAAGCGGATCGAACGAAAGTGTCGGTTGGGTGCTCGGTGTCAAGTAAGGATTTGAACACACATAGTGACCTATTAACATATGATAACATATGTTTACATACAATAAGTAAAGATAATACTAATTAAACACGTATACGCACCCTAAAATGCGGAAAACACTTTGGTCAAGTGTTAGGAGTGTCCCGGGTAACATCTGAGGGTGTGTATGCCCTAGTTAGGCAGTTTACTCTTCAACAGTAAACTCTTTATAGAGTTCATGGCCCTAAGACCAACTCCCCATGAATTTACGGCCGTAAACTCATGGTGAGGGTGTTCTAGGATGCTAAATAGTCTTATCTCACTCATAGAATTAGGCTAGGTCCAAATATATGGCATATAAAGGGGTTTAAAGCTCCAAATGGACCATTTGAGGAGTTTACGACCCTAAACAAGGAGTTTACGACCGTAATCTCCTATATGAATATTCTTTTTGTGTTTTAAGGTCTTAAATGGTAGGAAATAAAAGTTCTATGCATTTATCCAAGTCAAATGGGGATGTTAGGGCATCATTTGGCCACCTTTTGGGAGTTTACGGCCCATGGACCAATTCTAGGGGGTTTACGGCCGTAAAATCCTATTTCCTTGGTTTAATTGATGTTTAATGTCTTTACTACAATGGGGGTTGCTTCTAGACATTTTCCAAGGCCATAGGAGGTGTTTGAGGGCATTTCTAACACCTTATAAGGTGTTCACGACCTATGAAGAGGGGTTTATGGTCCAAGAGTGTTCTTGGGCCGTAAACTCATGTTTACTCTCCATATCATAAGTTTTTAGTGTTCTAAGCTCGAAGGTGTAAGTCTACAAGTCATATCTAAGCCCTAGGGGTAGTTTAGAGGGGTTTTGGGGCTTAAAAACCCCACTTAAGGGTGTTCACGGTCCAAGAGTGTTCTTGGGCCGTAAACACAATACTTGGCCCCTATTTGATGTCTTAAACACAAATTTGTATGTTAAGTAAGCTACACAACAAGTTAGGATAGATTACTTACTAGTTTGGGGCTCGGAATGGGCGTTTTTGGCTCGAAAACAAGTTTTAGAGAGAGAGTGTAGAGAGAGGGTGGAAAAGCTCCAAATGGAGTCCACTCACCCTTATATATGGTTAGAGTTTTGGGCTTGGTGGAAATCTACCCGATACTGACGTTAAACGGGGCTTTTGGTCACACCCGATTAAATTGTCGTATTTTGACTTGGTAGAAACTAAAACTTTTCAAGGGAATATTGTGGTGTTTCTAATTTGTTTCAACCCTTACTAAGTCATTTAAAAGTCCCAAATTAATTATCCACTCCAAAAGGTTAACAGATAGTTTAATAAAGCGAGGCTTCTTAATAGAAGGAGGGGTTAAAAATGATGGAATAAATTTCGGGTTGGCACAATGTTTTAGGATATTAACTCACCTTGTAAGTTGCATTCTTATCTATAGGGTTATATTGTTATGTTGTAGTCTTATTTAGATGATTATTCTCACACCCCCTGAACCAGACGGCGTAAACGTCTGGGGGTTTGTGTGACTTAAATTGAAATATCATCACAATGAATATACATGAAACATAACATAAACATCACCATGCATTAATACATTACAACTGACCTTGTTCACATCTGGTACAATGTTTACATGACATATTTCACAACATAAAGTGTCTGATGTTTAACATTACACAAAAAACATTTCCTGAGACACTTAGAGGTTCTTCAGTCTAACGATTTCCTGAGAATACAAGTTATTTTGAAAACGTCAACATATATAACGTTGGTGAGTTCATAAGCATGTTTGATATAAAACTAGTTTGTATTGTTTGTAAAACCCAGAAAATCCGATATTTTCTATACAAAAACTCTTTGCGAAAAAGATGTGATGATCCCATAAGTGCATATGTATGTGATTTCGAGACATGTAAAAGTGATTGTTGTTAAAAATTTATTCTTGTATTATAGTTATTGTTTGTAGGAGTGAAAAATGTTGTTCTCCTAGAAAACCCGATGTTTTCCGATATAAATAATATGATAGTTTTTTATTATTGTATCATCTCAACGAATGACTAAGATTTCCCATGATTACTTAGCTGGTAATGGATCTCTATGTAAGTCGTTGTAACCATGGATAATAATGACTAATTCTCCTGTCTTGGCATTTTATCAGATGTCGGTTTTGATCAAGATTTTGTCACCCTAGATAGGCCGAGTCTAACTGTAGTGAACAGCTCAACTGTGGGGGAGTCACCCCTATATAGATCTATACACAAAGTCTTATCTCCCACCAGGAGACTCTGGTTATAACTACAGACTATTACCGACACTTATTGGTGCCACCCATTATTTCTCACTAAATCCCACTTAAATTAAATAACTTTGTTTAACAACCCGATTTATGTTTACTTGAATAACAGTTAAGCCTAACAGACGGAGAGAAAAGGGCAACCGAGGCCCACTAAATTTGAATGTTATTACAGGCTGTCGTGTATGCTACAGGCACGTTATAGCCCATTAAGCACATTATGGATGTTTAGGGCCTTATTAGCAATGCGAATGGACCATTAAGGCCCAATAGCATGTTAAAACTAATAAAGGCCCATTGGTTATGTAATTGGGTCACCGGAAGCCCAATAAAAAAGTGTGAACTTATTGGGCCACAAAGGACCAATAGCACGTATAGAAGATATTTGAGCCAAACTATTGAATCAATTATAAATTATTGATCTTAAGTTCGTAATGTAGGTACTTGTTGTCAGTTATAAGTTTATTCGAAGTGTTAAAATCCTTTGTCGTTTGATTTATAATGTAACTTTGGTTATATATATATATATATATATATATATATATATATATATATATATATATATATATATATATATATATATATATATATATATATATATATATATATATATATATATATATATATATATAACTTGATATTTGTTTTTTTGACCAAAAAGTTTATATTTGTCTATTCGGCCCAAAAACATTTAGTTTGACCATTTCCGCCAGTTTTTCAATAAAAACGACACTTTTAGTCCCTCTTTATGAAAATTGACATTTTTGGTCCGTAAACCATTTTTCTTGATATTTTCGACCCAAACTTTATTTAAATAATAATTTCAGCCCAAAACTATTGTATTTATAATTTCCAGCCCTTGGTTGTAAAAAGTTGACAATTTTGGCTCAAACTCCGTATATTTTACAATTTTGACCCCAAAATCAAAAACTTTGCATTCCTAGTCCAATTTTTGCGCCAAAGTCATTTTTAGCCCCAAGAAATAGTTTATTCACGTTTTAGACTCTTAGTTTGTTAAGTTTTCCATTTTCAGTCCCTTAAAACTTTTTTTTTGCAACTTTGGGTCCAAAAACTCGTGAGGCCCAATTTAAAGCCCAATAACCTAAATTTTATGTTTTTCACCCCTAGAAAAGTGTTCTTTTCATAAAATTCATATTTTTATGTCAATAATAACATTTAAACCTTATAGAACCGAAAATGTCATGTTTTACCCAAATATATGTTATTTTTGAAAAAATGGCACTTATAAGGATTTTGATTTTGTTTTCACTTATTGAGCCTAATGACTCTTAGATCTTTGAAGTAAGTTGTTTATTATGTTATTTTTTCATGTATCTTAGCCATAGATTTCAAGATTTAGCAAATAATATCATATTTTCACAACATAAACCAAAGAAAATCACATATAATAAGCATACACACATAAATCAACACATAGTACTTGTATTATCCCCTAAAAAAAGCAAAAACCGAAAACAAGGGGTATGAACTCACCTTGCTTTGTTGCTCCCGATTTTGAAGAAGAAATGGAGGGCATAGATGGGTTCTAAGAAGCATGATCATGATTTTGAATGAATTACGAGAAGATTTTTGCTAAGATATAGAAGTTAATCCATGGATCTAAGTAAAAACTTATCAAGGATTTGTGATATGAGTGAAGAACCTTCTTGGAATTCTTGCAAATCTCAAAATTTTGATGCAGGAATGAAGGTGTTCTTGAGCGGATTTCGATGTATTTGGAAGTGAATTAAGTGTGTGTGTGTGTATGTGTGTGTGTTGATGCTCTCGGTCGAGAGTAGAAGAAGAAGAAGAAGAGGGGAGAGAGGGTGAGGTCACGTTGCATGGATGTCCACAATGCAATAAGGTGGTGGCATGCTCATAATTTTCCTCCTTAATCCATTTTATCTTAATTCTTCTTCTAATCTTTTTTTTAAATGGGCCGAGAATTGCATTAAGAAGGTAAAAGGATTCTATTGGCCCCAATTCTTGATCCTTACTTGAAATCATGAGGTTCATAAAGAAGTTTTTGGCCCATTGGGCCATTAGGGTGGTTCACAGCCCAATTAGCATAAAAGATTAGGTTTGTCACCCATTAGCGCTAATTAGATTAGTTATGGCCCAACAAGGTGAATTAGGCTAGTTATAGCCCAATAAGGCTTATTGGAGTAGTTTATTTCCATTTTAGGTCCAATATGGCCCTAAATGTCAAATTTCATGAAGGTGGGTTGAATTAAAGCCCAATTAAGGGTTCTAAGCCTAAACTAGTCAAATTGGAAACTTATTGGTCCATTAGACCCAATAAGGAAATCCTAGTCCATAATGGACTTAAACCGGGATTTTTAGGGTTTCCAATCTTTTGTTGACTATTTGAAGTGTTTGCATAGGGTGATTGATGGAACTTTTGTGTTATTGAATAAATGTCATGCATACTTTCAAGTTTTAGTCACAAATGTTATCATTGTTAATGTTTACAAAAGCATTAGAATTCCTAGTTGTGACAATTATATTATTAAGTTGCATTGTTATCTACAAGATTATATTGTCATGGTGAAATTGTAGCTATAGATTTTCCTTGGGATATGAAATTCCAATGCGTAAAGTTTATCTGTAAGGTTATACGTTGGGTTGTGGAATTCCCCATCTTGGTTTATTATGACATCTTTAAAGGTTGATTGTTTGTTTTAACTATAATATTGAAAGCATGCTTGGATTATCTTGATGGGTTAACTCTCATGTAGCTCACCGGTCTATTTTACTTATTACATTTATATATACGAGTTTTTTTATGATACTCTTATTCTTTTCTATTCCTAAGCCGGGGGAAGTAGGTGTTTCTCAGATCCCCTCTCTTGTATTGTCTAGTGTAGAGTTTGAGTTTTCTTTAGTAACTTCGCTTTAAAAGTTATTTGGTTTATGGATTTAAGGAAAAAGAAAACTTATATAAAAGTGAAGAGTAGAAAATTTTAGTGGTTTACTATTGCTTTGTTGATACCTCTAGAGAGCTTATACTTTGGAGTTTTTGCCATACTTCATCAACTTTTTATCTCCCATCATAATCAAAATCTTCAGAGGTTGTAATACATTTCTATTTTATGGTTGATTTAAGCTTTCCATTTTTTTCAACATGATCCTTAATGGGTAAAAATGGATTAAAGTTTATTCACATTTTAAAGCTTTCGTTGTCATTGTTAGCATTTTTAGGAAAACAATTTTGAATAACACCTAACAACTTCACGGATCTAGTCATGAGTAATTGTAAGATGATATTATCTTTTATTCTTCAAACTGGGATGCATATGGGGTTTTACTTTACAAAATATATTGTGTACTGGTTTGCTCCAACATTATTCTTAATTGGAAGTTGTAAATGGTATTTCCTATTATGATATGATTAATAGACAAAAACTAAGTATTTAAAGTTTGTTTGTTCCATCTTTGTTTACATGTGAAGTGATATCTATCGGCCCCTCGATGATTTCGTGCTAACATCTAACGTGCCTGGCCAGGTCCAGACTAAATCGATTTGTTAAATTTAGAAGTTGGATGTGATCGTCATAAATCTTTTAACATGAAATATCTAGAACACAGAAATATATGATCACTTATGTAGAGCTAGAATTGATATTTCTAAATAATAACACAATCCTTTGGGTTGGCATCATGACATAATTAGCAATAAGGAAATAGAGTAAAATAGGTTGTTAATTTATTAAGTATTTAATTGGAATTAATTTCGGTAATTAGATATATAATTTTAATTACTTAAAGAGGTTGAATATTAATTAAATCCTTGGGATTAATTAGAATATTCCAGAAAAAAAAGGTGGACGATTTCTGCTTATCTCGATAATAAGCGAAATTTTAAATAAAGTAAGGATTACCCTTTAAGAATTTGAATTGGTAAAGAATTAATCGGTTTCCTATAAATAGGATGCTAGGGATCAAACCCTGGTCGTCTATTCCCTAAAAAATTCCTTCACCCCTCTCATATATCTCTATGGGATTAAAATTTATATCTCCTCTCTTAGGATATTAAAATTTTGACTCATCGCTTTTAGGGTTTTCCTTGATTTGCTTCTTGGAGTCGTTAGTCTAAGTACATTAGAGGGGATCTCTTTTGGGTCCATCATCCTTTCCAAGAGATTTCATTCACATGGTCTAAAGATCAAGAGGTAAGTGTCTATCTTTTCTTTAGTTGATTACAAAAGAAGGTTACTATAAGATGTAAAACCTACATCTTAGGGTGCATATACACCTAGGAAATGTAGGTTGTTTCCTCTTCCATGCTAAGTGTATTGGTGGTATGAAATACAATAGTTTATAGGGCTTAGTAGAAATATATATTGAGAAGAGATAATTATTCCTCATTGTTTCCAAGATAATTTTGTGTTACTATGAATATCTGTTATTTAGTTACGGATTAACTAGTGGTATTGATTCCCCATATGTCTAAGATTATGTCTTAGGATATTAAGTCACCTTGTAGGTTGCATTCTTATATATAGGATTATATTGTTATGTTTCAGTCTTATTTGGATGATTATATTGTTATGTTGCATTGTTATCTACAAGATTATTTTGTCATCATGAAATTTTATGTATAGAATTGCCTCGAGATATGAAATTCCAATGTGTAAAGTTTTATCTTTACGTTTATACTTAGGGTAGTGAAATTTTGAATCATGGTTTATTATGACATGTTTAAAGGTTGTTAGTTTGTTTTAAATGTAATATTGAAAGCATGCTTGGATTGTCTTGATGGGTTAACACTAATGTAGGTCACAAGTCTTTTTTACTTAGTATATTTATATATGCTAGTTTTTTTTTATTATTCTCTTATTCTTTTCTATTCCAAAACCGATAGTAGTAGGTGTTTCTCACATCTCCTCTCTTGTATTGTCTAGTGTAGAGTTTGACTTTTCTTTAGTTACTTCTCTTTAAGAGTTATTTGGTATATGGATTTAAGGAAAAATAACAGCTTATATACAAGTGAATACAAGCAACTTTTAGTGGTTTACTATTGCTTTGTCGATACCGGTAGAGAGCTTCTACTTTGGAGTTTTTGCCACACTTCATCAACTTCTAATCTCCCATCAAAATCAAAGTCTTTAGAGGTTGTAATAAATTTCCATTTGATGGTTGATTTAATCTTTCCATGCTTTTCAAAATGATCCTTAGTGGGTTAAAATGATTTGAAGTTTATTCACATTTTAAGGCTTCCATTGTCTTTTTTTAGCATTTTTAGGAAAACAATTTTGAACAACACCAAACAACTTCATGGATCTAGTCATGAGTAATTTTAAGATGATAATATCTTTTATTCTTCAAACTGAGATGTATATGGGTTTTACTATACAAAACATGGTGTGTATTGGTTTGCTCCCACGTTATTCTTAATTGGAAGTTGAAAAGGGTATTTCCTATTATGATATGATTATTAGACAAAAGTTAAATAATGAAGATTTTTCATTTCGAGTCCCCGTAGTTTCAAAATTTTAACAATTTTGGCCTAATTTCAACTTGGGGTAAAATTCTGTGATGTGGGAAAATATTTTGAATATGGTCCCTACCGTTAATGCGAATTGTCACTTTATGCCTAATTTTGCAGTTCGGGTAAAGTTTCGCATTTGAAGTTGATTTGTCGCAGCGGGTCCTTGGAGAATTTGCAAAATTAACAGTTTTTACCTACTTTACGAAATTCTTGCAACTCACCGAAAAGTCGATATTTTCACAAAATTTGGAAAAATTTCTCGGCTTTTTGTGATTGTTTTCGGTGCAATATTTTTGCGGTTACATTTTTGTGACACATCAAAAGGGAGTTTCGTCAAGTTTATTCCTCGAGTGCTTCTCATCCGTTGTGGATTTTATAATTATTTGTTGATTATAAAAAGGGGGAGAATGTAGAAATGGGTATTTGAAGATTCTCGAGTATTCCTTTTCAATGTGGATTTGCAGGCTGATGTTACTTCGAGGGGGAGTTGGTCTTGATCGTGCGCAAGCTCGTTTGGAAATTGAAACTGACACATTCAATCCTAACTTCGAGAGGGAGAATGTTAGGGTGCAAAGTTCTTGCTGGATGAGGCTTAACCTCTTGTAAATAGGAAGTGAGTGGTTCCCATTTTATATAAGACCAATTTTCGAGTGATAAGACTAGTGAGACAATTATTACAAAACACATTTTGTAATAGTTTCCTAGATGTAATAAGAGCTTATACAAATTTTATTTACTCTTGATGTTCTTCATGTTTGATTGATCCATTTGATCTTTACTATTCCGCACAAGTCATCATAATCTGGGTCACTACAATTTCCTAATCTTCAATGAATTTGTAGTCAAATGTGTGCGACGGGCAGGGCGTGTACAAGGTTTACTTGGGTCTTCTTCCTCAGGTTGAAATTCGAGACATCCTCGGAACTTATCAAATTTATCAAAAGAATTGAAGTTCTCGTCAAACTACCTGAAAGACGAATCCGAAGTGATAATGGCTCGAATTCACCAATGTCACCATTGAGAAATTCCTCTCTGACAAAGGCATTGACCATAATTTCTCTGCTCCCTACACTCCTCAACAAAACGGTATGGTTGAATGAAGAAAGAGAACTCACATTGAAGATGTTTGATCGATGCTTAATTTTGCAAATCTTCCATTCTATCTTTGGGCTGAAGTCGTGTCCACTGCTTGCTTCACTCAAAATCGAAGCATCATCAATCAACGCCTCAACATGACACTTTAAGAAGCCAAGAATGGTTGTAAGCCTAGTATCTCATTCCTACATATCTTTGGCTGCTAGTGCTTTATAAAAAAAATTGTGATCAACTAATGAAGTTTAAACCCAAAGTCGATGAAGCAATCTTCCAAAGATACTTAACAAAATCAAAAGCTTACCGAGTTCTGAATTGTCAGACTTGTATTCTTGAAGAAAGTTTTGATGTCACCTTCGATGACAACTATGTTCGGAATTCTGGCCCAACCCATGTCACAATCCGCATCATGGAGTCTGATGCTTGATCTCCAGGACGTCCGAATTCCTACATTATTCATGAAGTTGACTTTGAAACCCTGTTCGGAGCATCACAAATAACTCTTGATTTGTAATCTCATTCAAGACCGTCCTCTTCAACTGCAGCTCAAATTTCTCAAAATGTTTCTGGTCTGACTTCTACTATTCCTCCATTTATTCCGATCCAATTCAACCTTATTAAGTTGAGGAGGAGAATGTTTTTCCCTCTCTTGAATCAAATGTTGAAGGATTCCAAGATGCATCATATCAATTCGTCGAATTTGATCCTACTTCAAACGACGACGGTGATGCCAACTTCTTTGACTTTTCGAACGAAAACGACGTAGATATCTTCAGTTCAGAAGTTCAGGTGGAGCATCATCCTAAAATTCAAACTTTTCAGCGGGAGCAACATAACCCCGTTATTGATATTGGATCATCCCCTGCGCAAGAGCTTCCGAGACTGCATATTTAGACAAAGGATCATCCTCCAAACCATGTTATAGGAAATCTCAATGTCGGTGTTCAAACTCGCTCTGCTACCAACATCTAAAATGAATATCGTTTCTCATCATTATCTCAATGTATAGACCAAAATCCATCAAGGAAGCATTAGAATATGTTTGACTGGATTACAACCATGCAAGAAGAGTTAGTAGAATTCAACATAAATGATGTGTGGATTCTCATCCCTCCTCCTCCTCAGGATCACCATGTTATTGGTACGAGATGAGTTTTCTAAAACATGCTAGACGACGGAGTCATCATTCGAAACAAAGCCAAATTGGTGGCTAAAGGATTCACTCAGATTGAAGGACTTAATTATGATGAGACCTTTGCTTATGTTGATGGGTTTTGAGCATTCTAACACTTCCTAAGTGTACATGCAACCCTAATAACCTTGGATCCATGTTTGTCTAATTATCATGTAAAGTTGATTTCCAAGGTTATGCACCTATCTAGCATACATGGGGAACAATTTTTCTTTGTATAAAAGATAGAACTACATACCTTGTTGACGATAGTATTCCTTGAAGCCTTGTGAGCCTAGCACCTCAAGTGTGATGCCTCAAATGCTTCACACAACACCAAATGTAAAGTATAAACTTGAGAGAATACTCCCACTTGGATAAGTCTAATAACTATAATTGCAATACTTCAAGAACCGATCGACAATCGTAGCTCTTTCAAGGCCTCTCGGAACTGAGAAGATGTTGATACGCCATTTAAGATAAGTGATCATATAAAACTCTGTTCTAGATATCAGCCAGACAATTACATGGAACAATGTCTTACTTATTGTCCAGCAGTTTGTTTCCCGATTTCCGATTTGTTTGACAAAGAACTTAATTGAACACATCAACTTAGTTCTGACCGGACCTGGTACATAGGTCAAAACAAAATCATCGAGGGGCCCAGATATCAGCTTCTAATCCAAGAAGGAACAGATAAACTTCGACTCATATGTTTGTTCTACCACTCATTGAATTATACACAAAAGCACGTTTTATAACATCGAGTTACCAATGCGTTTTTGTACAATCAATGTATAACCTACTCGTAAGTAACAAATCATATCTCTAGGTTTGAAGGCTTATATGATATTACCGTCTCACGATCACTCGAGATAAAATTCCATGAAGGGATTCCATTGAGTGTGGGTTGTGTCCAATGCTCAGAACTTATGAGCACTCATGATTGTTGTAGCCATGTCCAACACCTTAGACCTCTACAACCAATCATGACAGTCTTGATTCATACCTACTTCCGACATAGGACTGACTGTGGAGGGTTGAATAATATGTGAAACCACAACATACTATTCTGGAAGTCAAAAAATGCAAAAGAAATTATAGTAAACGATTGACAAAAGATACTAACACTTTACTCATAAATAAATACAACTTTTATTCATCATCTCATGTCAATTACACTTTACAAATTTCATAATTTATCTAACTACTAAAACTTATATCATCCTTCAGCCCTATGCTCCGAACATGCTGGAGATGCTTAACCCTACTCAGTCCCTTCGTGAGGGGATCTACTGGGTTCTCATCCGATGATACCCTCTTTGCCACAAGGATTCCTTTTCTCTACGATGTCTGATAAAGTGATATTTTCTGTCGATGTGTCTGGATCTCCCGTGATCCCTTGGTTCCTTGGCTAAGGCAACAGCACTTTCACTATCACATAAAATTTCCATAGGCTCCTTTATAGTTGGTACCACTCCAAGGTCTCCAATGACGTTATTTAGCAATATAGCCTCCTTTGATGCCTCGCTTGCTGCTATATACTCTGATTCACAAGTAGAATCAGCTATTGTCTCTTGCTTGGAACTCTTCCAAGTGATTGCTCCTCCGTTTAGGATAAAGACCCAGCCCGACTGAGAGCGGAAATTATCCCTATCAGTCTGGAAACTAGCATCACAATACCCTACAACTCTCAAGTCATCACTCCCACCGAGGGTAAGGACCCAGTCCTTAGTCCTCCGTAGGTACTTGAGGATATTCTTTACCGCAGTCCGGTGAGCCTTGCCAGGGTTCCTCTGATACCTGCTAACCATGCTCAAAGCAAAGGCTACATCAGGTCGAGTACAAGTCATAGCATACATGATCGAGCTTACTGCTGAAGCATAAGGCACTCGACTCATTTCTGCTATCTCAGCCTCAATACTAGGGCTTTCTGTCTTACTCAGTCTGGCGTTACTATGGATAGGTAATTCTCCTTTCTTGGAGTTCTCCATGCTGAATCTCTTCAGCACCTTGTCCAAGTAGGTACTTTGACTAAGTCCAGTTAGTCATTTACTCCGGTCTCTCATAATCCTTATCCCTAGAATATAGACAGCTTCTCCTAGGTCCTTCATAGAGAAACACTTCCCAAACCAGGACTTAACTTCCTGCAGAGTTGGGATGTCATTTCCTATAAGTAGTATGTCATCCACATACAATACCAAAAAGCTAACTATACTCCCACTAGCCTTGACATACACACAAGATTCATCTTCACTCCTAGAAAAGCCAAATTCCTTGAACTTTTCATCAAAGCAAAGATTCCATCTGCGAGGTGCTTGCTTTAATCCATAAATGGATTTCTCAAGCTTACACACTCTATTAGGGTACTCATTGCTGACAAAACCTTCTGGCTGACTCATGTAAACATCTTCAGTCAACTTTCCATTAAGGAAAGTGGTTTTAACATCAATTTGCCAAATTTCATAGTCATGAAATGTAGCTATGGCTAACATAACCATAATAGACTTAATCTTGGCTACTGGAGAAAAGGTCTCATCATAATCCACTCCAGGAGTTTGAGAGAAACAATTTGCAACCAATCGAGCCTTATAAGTGTGTACATTACTATCCATGTCGGTCTTATTCTTGAAGATCCATTTGCACCATACAGTCTTACGACCTGGTACATTCTCAACCAAGTTCCAAACTTGATTTTCATACATGGATTGTATCTTGCTATCCATAGCCTCTTTCCATTTTGTAGACTCGGGGCCTGCCATGGCTTCCGCATAACTGTTAGGTTCATCCAGACCTACTAGTGTCTCATCACTAATAAGTGTCTCACCTTCCGCAGTAATATGAAAACCATAGTAATGCTCAGGTGCACTCCTAACTCTCGTGGAACGCCTCAGAGGTACAGACTCGTCAATTGGCTCAACAGGAGTTTCCTCCTCAAGTTGAGGGCTAGGGTTTGAAGTTCCTTCACCACTTGACTCTTGAATTTCTTCAAGATCAATTTGCCTCCCACTGTCTCCTTGGCTTATAAAATCTCTATCTCGAAAGACTCATCTTCTTGATACAAAGACCACATTATCACTAGGTCTGTAGAAGAGGTAGCCAAAGGATCTTTGTGGGTAGTCGATGAAAATACACCTCTCGCTTTGGGGTTCAAGCTTATCATGAGTCTCACGCCTCATGAAAGCTTCACAACCCCAAATCTTGATGTGGTCTAGTTTGGGTACTTTACCAGTCCACATCTCGTGAGGAGTTTTGGCAACTTTCTTTGTAGGGACTAGATTAAGGATATGGGCGGCAGTCTCTAAGGCATACCCCCAAAATGAGATTGGTAGTGAAGCTCGACTCATCATGGAACGAACCATATCCATAAGGTTCGATTACGCCTCTCAGCTACACTATTCAACTGTGGTGTCCTGGGAGGTGTCAATTGTGAGACAATCCCACATTCCCTAAGATAGTCGAGGAACTATGAACTAAGATACTCACCACCTCGATCGGATCGAAGCATCTTAATGTTCCTGCCCAATTGATTCTCGACTTCCTGTTTAGATTCCTTAAACCTTTCGAAAGTCTCTAACTTATGCTTGATTAAGTAGACATATCCATATCTACTGTAATCATCAGTAAAAGTCAAATAATAACGATTAGCATCCCTTGTGGCATGTTTGAATGGTCCACACACATCCGTGTGTACAAGGTCCACCAAACCTTCACCCCTCTCATAAGAGCCTGTGAAGGGTGACTTTGTCATTTTTCCAAGTAAGCATGATTCGCAACTATCATCTGACTTTAGGTCAAATGACTCCAAGACTCCATCCTTTTGGAGTTGGCCTATGCGTTTCTTGCTTATATGTCCAAGACGACAATGCCATAATGATGCTTTATCCAAGTTATTATTAACAGAATCAATACACAATACATTATTTCCTAAGTTATCAACCACAAATACTGTTTCATACACGCCATCACAAGGTACTGCTTTAAAATAAAGAACATTATTAAAGAAAGCATTAATCGAACCAACTTCATTATCAAATGAAAAGGTGAAACCTTGTTTATACAATGCATGAAAGGAAATAATATTTCTTGCCATTTCTGGCGAATAACAACATTTATTCAAATCTAAATTAAACCCACTACTTAGCAATAAAGTATAAACTCCAATCTTGGTGACAGGTGTAACTTTCCTATTCCCCATGATTAAGTTTATTCTTCCTTGCTCCACATTCTCACTTCTTCTTAGTCCCTGCAAGTCACAACATATATGAATACCACAACCGGTATCAAGGACCCATGAGTTAGAATGGGGTGAGTTATTAGATAAGATAGTGTAAGTACCTGCATGGTTGGGTTTAACTTTCCCATCCTTCACATCTTGCTGGTAATTTGGGCAGTTCCGCTTCTAATGTGCCTTTTCATGACAATAGAAGCATTCAGCCTCTTTTGGGTCAGAAGAAGGAGTGATGAGACCTTTCTTGGTTCCACTGGAAGAAGAGACATCAAGGGTCCTAATCTTGGTACCCTTATAAGAACTCTTTCTCTTCTTCCCTCGTCCTTTCCCGATTCCCAAGACAGGGGCGGAGTTGGTAGGAGTAGGAGTAGTAACAACCGCCTTACCCTTAAGACCACTTTCCGCAGTCTTTAATAGTCCTTGAAGTTTGCTGAGTGTGACCTCTTCCTTGTTCATGTGGTATGTCATGCAGAATTGATCATAACATGAAGGTAAGGAGTGCAACATAATATCTATTTCAAGCTCCTTGGGGAAGTTCACATTAAGCTTCAGCAAACGGTCCACGAATCTTTGCATTTTCTGCATGTGGCCCGTGATGGGTTCACCATCCTTCATGCGAGTTGTTATCATGGAGGAGATGATTTCATACCTCTCTTGACGAGCACTTTGATGGTATCTTTCCATCAAGTCTTGGTGCATCTCATAGGGATAGAAATCATCATAGGATTTTTGGAGATCCGCGGTCATAGTAGCCATCATGATGCATGCCACCTTGGTGGCATCCCTTTCATGTGCCCTAAACTCAACGATCTCTTGAGGAGTAGCAACTGTCTCATCAATCTCCTTAAGCTCCTTATCGAGGACATATTCCTTGTCCTCGTAGCGAGTAATCATTCTAATGTTTCTGATCCATTCATTAAAGTTGGATCCATCAAAAGTGACTTTCCCACACAAGTTCATAAGAGAAAAAGAGCCATTAGTATTAGAGCCAGAAGCAGAGTTGTTTGCAGACATCTAAAAGAGAAGAAAGAAAGGATTAGCTTAGATATAGATATAGTCCTTAGTAAAACACCCAAATGTAGTATTAAGGCTAGGACCCAATCACAATATATTGTACTTATAAGAGGTATGCCGTAATCTAAGTAATAACATATTTGGAAGGTAGGTGAATGACGATTCACCAATTTCCACCAAAAACGAAATATTAAAAATATTTAATTTGGTTTTTAGAAACTCCTAGATTCTTTTGAGATTCAATGAACTTTTCAAAGGCATGTTTCAATCTCGAGTGTGCCCTCCAAGTTTTGTGACTGGGATGCCGAGGATCACAAAGCGAGGTGTGAAGTAACCATGCAAATCACTTGGTACCCTTAATGTTTACCCCTCAATCAATGTGCCAGGTAACCACACACGCTCCATCGATACTATGATAAATATTAAGTCACCCTTTACCTACCTTGTTAAGTCTAAGTTAGTGTGTCGGTTAACCACACACGCTCCACTAACGACTTAGACAAAGTGTAAAGTGTAATTTTATGGATTAGCACCTTATGCACATTTTTCCTAACGTAACTAAGATTGGGAATTTAATAAAACGTTTAGTTACCTTATAATATTCATCATACTTTTAATGAGAATTTATAAGTCCTTGTCTTACCTGTTCGGCTAACGACCCTCCACCAGTCAAGCAAGCGGTGGGTGAGAGTGGACACCCATTAAGTTGCCATTTTATAGGCAAAAACCTTATACCCACCTTATATACCGGCTTCGTGAATGAGGAGTACTAGCGGTAAGACGACTATTGATCTTGTACATATATATATATTATTATTAACTTATAATATTATAAGTATAAGGGTTGAATTTTAACTTTTAAAATTCTAAGGGTTGGAACTAAAGTTTTAATCAAGACTTTACTTGTTCCAAAAGTTGAGGGCAAGTTTTGTAAACTTTCAAAACTTTTCATTTCTTGTAACTTATGAGTTAATTAGAGTATTAAAAATGAAGACTCATCATTTTTATAACCCATGTGTTCTTTTAATGGTTTTTAAACAAAAAGACTTTTGGTTTTCCATAACTTGAGGACAAGTTATGGACTTCATTAAAACACATAAAGATCATGAATTAATCTACCACATAGGTTACAAATAATTCCTATGATCATCTAAACATCATAAGATCAAGAACATGAATATGAACACTTTCATGAATCAAAAATTACACTTAAAACTTCGTAATTTTGATAACTTGTCATTGTAAATGGATTAGCATGAACATTACACCAACTAAAACAAGTTTTAAAACACCAAAACAGTTTAGGGTAATGTTCCTAGTCCATTTCCAGCAACAAAGATCGAAATTCTGAAAACTGCAGCCTCTACTCGTCGAGTGCATGAACTGACTCGACGAGTAGCTTGTATTTGGTCATGGACTCGTCGAGTCCCCCCATGGACTCGGCGAGTTCATACGGGCAGAAAACAGAAAACTCAATTTTCTCAAGCAGTTTGCACAAAAATCAAACAAGCAAGCCTAGGCTCTAATACCACTGATGGGTTTTGAGCATTCTAACACTTCCTAAGTGTACATGAAACCCTAATAACCTTGGATCTATGTTTGTTTAATTATCATGCAAAGTTGATTTCCAAGGTTATGAACCTATCTAGCATACATGGGGAACAATTTTTCTTTGTATAAAAGATAGAACTACATACCTTGTTGACGATAGTGTTCCTTGAAACCTTGTGAGCCTAGCACCTCAAGTGTGATGCCTCAAATGCTTCACACAACACCAAATGTAAAGTATAAACTTGAGAGAATACTCTAACACACTCAAAATCGGCCAAGCCCTCTTGTTTCACTTTTGTATCACTAGTGTAGTAGATTTTGGGGAGAGGCATCGTCCTTATATAGTGTGTTGCATTAGGTAAAACCCTAATGTAACATGACTCTTCATTTCTCAATCCATGTGTTAACTCCATGGAGCATCCTATGGGTGGAACCCGACTTGATAATCCATGGAGCCTTTTAGCCACTGTATAAGATATGGAAGATTTACAGAATCTACCCATATATTTAATTAGTTATTCTTTTGATCACTTAATTAATTCTTGATCAAAACTAATTAAATAATATTATTAATATATTAGAACTTATAATATATTAATAAACCATATGTGTTATTTCTCTCTTTATTTTATCCAATTGCATGGTGCCATGCAACCCAAATGGAGCATGCCGGGTCAGGTCAAGCATTTACCAGAAATAGTTATGGACTTAAACACCTTATCCAACATATGTTTCCCGCCTTGAATCCATCAAAATATTTCTTGCATATGCAGCTTATAAAGGCTTTAAAGTTTACCAAATGGACGTTAAAAGTGATTCTCTTAATGGTGAACTAGAGACTAGAGTGTATCTCCAAGAGCCTCTTATTTTTGTCAATCCTTCTTATCTGAACTATTGCTACAAACTCCGAAAAGTTGTTTATGGCCTCAAGCAAGCTTCTCGTGCCTGGTAAGAAACTCTCACCGATTTTCTCAAGTGTTGTGGTTTTCAAAGAGGAATTATTGATCCTACACTATTTCGAAGATCAAACGGAAAACATCTCATGCTAGTTGAAATCTACGTTGACGATATCATTTCTGGATCCACGTATTCATCATTGTTGTTGATTAATAGTTAGTCGATTCCAAATGGAAAACATCTCATGCTAGCATGAATCGTGAATAAAGTTTCCTCCCCAGTCTTTAAGTAAAGCAAACCAATAGAGGAATCTTTATTCACCAAGAAAAATACATTTCCGATCTTCTCAAGAAATATTCAGTGGACACATGTGCCTCTACAAAGGTTCCTATGGGTTTCGGCCATAAAATCTTCTCATACCCATCATGTGTTGTTGTTGATGAAAATAAGTATATGGGAATGATTGGATAACTACTCTACCTAACAACAAGTTGTTTGGACATCGTGTTCTCTACATGTTTGTGTGCCAGATTTCAGGTTAATCCAAAGATGTCCCATCTTTTGGCAGTTAAACAAATATTCTGATACCTCAAATGTACAAAGAGTCTCAGAATCTGGTATCCAACTAATGAGAGTTTCCTCCTTCAGTCTTACTTAGATTCAAACTATGGTGGTCTTCATTTGGACAGAAAAAGAACCTCTGATGGCTATCAATTTTTTGGTGGAAGATTGGTTAGCTGGTTATCTAAGAAACATAATTGCATTGCTCTTTCAACAGCCGAAGTAGAATACATTGTTGCTTCTAGTTGCACTTCTCAAGTTCTTTGGATGAAATCACATCTTCTAGAATATGATTATCAATTTCAACAGATTTTAATCTACTGTAATTCTTAAACTGCCATTGCGATTTCTCAAAATCCAATTCAGCACTCCATGACGAAGCACATTGATATTGTGTACCATTTTATTAAAGATCATGTTTTAAAAGGAATCATGGAACTTATTTTTTTCATCTAACGATGAAATTGTTGATGTGTTTACTAAGGCATTAGGAGAAACCAAATTTAGTGGGTTTCTGAACAAACTAGGTATGATGTTGTTTAATCCTCAGTTCTTCCAATAGGCTTGTACTCTCTGATGGAAACATCAGAAATAATTTTGAATTCAAAATCTTTTTCATCCCGGAATCATTTCCACTCGGAATAAATAGGATCATTTTACATGTCTTTTTGTCTAACGTCTTCATCTAGTTTAAGTTATACATCTCACGTCATCTTTTGAAGTTCATATAACCAATATAGTTACATTGGTATTTTTCTTTGATGTCACCATGAAATCTATCTTAAAAGTTTATTTTGAAGTTCACCATGGAATTCAAGTCCAAAATGGTAATGTGCATTCACCTCTTAACTCTGTCTGAGCTCTGAATCTTCACGTGTCGGAATCACAAAATATGTTTATAAAATGCCCTTTACGATCTGCTTACAAGCTACCTCTGATATTCAGTCTGAGTCTGTGCAATCTCAAACTCTATATCATGTACAAATGTTCTTATTTTCTCCTCGCATCTTATGACAATCTATCTCATAACTTCCTAGTTCTAAGATCTTCTGTTTCAAGAGAAGTTCAAAAGATTTTTCATTAAATTTTTTTCCGAAATGTTTTCTTTAATAACTAACTGATTACTTTTTGAATGATTATCCTTTAAATCCTAAATATTCAAACTTTTTCCCACGACTCGATAAAATGCACATCCTTTCGATTGAAACAGCAATTTTCCATTTCACACGTATTGTCATCGCATCTTTCATCCTTATAGGTCAAACACATGCCAATTTTAGAAACACATTTAATGCGTTACATATATACATATATATATATATATATATATATATATATATATATATATATATATATATATATATATATATATATATATATATATACAGTCACAAAAATTATTGATTCGTGAAATATGACTAAAAGATGCACACGCATAATATGGCAACACTTATTAACACATTTGGCCACTTTTTGCTTAATTGTATGCGTGGCTAAATATTACAAAATGCCTCATAAATATAAAATTAATGTGGCCATTAGATGAACAATAGTCACACAAAATAAACATTAACTTTACTTTAAAAAGCATATAGTCACACATATTTACACTTTTGGATACTTTTTGCTTAATTGTATATGACAAAATCCCCAACAAAAACAATCATTGTGTGATTAAATATTACAAAATTCCATACAAATGTAAAATTCATGTGGCCATTGGATGAATAATAGTCACGCAAAATACACATTTACTTGGATTAAAAAAGCATATGGTCGCATATATTAGCAATTTTAGCCACATAATTTAGACATTCACATAGCCAAAGGACGGACAATGGTAACACAATATACACATTTACTTGAGATTAAAATGCATATGGTCCCACATTTTATAGTTTTGGTGACTCTTTTTTAATTGATACGACCACTAACTCGCTAATGTAACCATATGTACCCTATGGTTATTAAACATTTTGTCACACAGATAAAGAAAACGCAACTGACTATATGCATATTATCATACCTTTTTGGTATGACGATATTCAAAAAGCTCACCTTTTGAATTACCTGCAACACTAATGACAGTAATAAGAAGATCATTAGCATATGAGCAACTATTTTTGATATCCTATATAAAAAGGTTGAAATAAAGAAAAAAGAATATTCAAAGATTGCATTAAGAAGGACACCTTGTCAGTGATAGTTGGCCTTGATTCTGATGACATAAACAGTTTCCACTATATCATTTGCTTGCATCATCTCCTTCAACATCTACTTCTTCATCATCGTCCTCATTATAATTACCATATTGAAAATCATTCTCAAATATATTTTTGAACTCCTTATCAGTTTCAGGAAAAGCAAACATGGCTCCATGAGTAAGATTTCTCAACTCTTCATCATCTGATCCCGTAACCATATTTTATTAGATTCGTTATCAGAATCATTTCCTATTGCAACCAATGATAAATTCTTTATTATTGTTTTAATTTCCTCAATCTTGTTGACATAGTAAGCCTTATATGTAGTTTTCTCTTGCTTCGCATTCTTCTTCTTCAACATACAATCCCTTGCAAAATGATTTTTACCATTATCGTAATTACAATCATATCATGAGTCTCTAGTCAACTTTTTATATGAATGTGCATCACCATTAGCAATAATTTTTTTCACACTTTGAACACTTTCTTGTTGTATTGTTTGCATAATAAGCAATAAATCTAAATTTATCATTACTTTTACTTCACCATCATAATTTTCTACATCTGAGATTACTTGTATAACAACCTTTGTTTTCGATACCAATGTTATTACACCACTATAAGAAACTGTTTTCTTTTATTTATCTTCAAACATTTCCTTCACATCATATCACAATTAGCATTTTAGCTTGGAAATTCTATTCTCATGTAAACATTCATCTAGTGTAATGACTTTTACTATAAATGAATATCATACTCTATACTCACTCAATATATTTCTTATAATCAACAAGGTGTTGAGAACCCTAAAGATCTCGGTTCCAGTCTAATATGAGCTAGGGTTCTCTTATTGGGCCTAATGGACCAATAAACATTCAACTTGACTATCTTTGGTCTAGAAACCCTAATTGTGCTCTAAGTAGACCCACACATGTAAAACTTGAGCACATTGGGCCAAGTGGGCCTAGGATGATCCTTCTTATTTTTAATGGGCCGTAAACCCCTTCATTGGGCATCATTAGGCTGAGACCCTTAATAAGGGCCCAATGGGCCGAAAAATATTATTAAACATGATAAAATCGAACAAGACTAATGATGGGCCAAATCAATTCATCCTTATCTCTCTTAAGCCCAAATGTTCGGCCTATTACCCATTATCCACGATGCTTATAATGCAAAAAAGGGAAAATAAGGAAATGTGTGCATTGGACACATCATTGTTGCATGGTGGATTTCCATGCAACATTACCTCACTAAACTGTCTCTGTCTTCTCTTATTAACCTTGACCAACCCCCCCCCCCCACCATACAACCTCCATTTCTCAATTTAGACACTTCCAAACACTCTCAAGAAACTTCCTCATCTTACTTTAATACTTTTGAGCTTTGTGGGTGCTTTCAAGAGGATTCTTCATCAATATCATCATCTTTGAACCCTCTAAGTTTGAAAACATCTTCATGGTGTTGCTAGGGCCGAAAATCTTCTCATATCATCGCCAAAAACCAAATCCAAAACCTCAATGTGAGTTCATACCCCCTATTTTCGATTTTTACTTTGTTTTGAGGGAGAATATAAGTTGTTTTGTGTATATCTATGTGTATATGCATGACTATGTGTGTTTTCATGAATTATTTGGTGATTATCTATTGTTTACTTCAAGAATCTAAAAATATGTTAAGAATATGAAGTTTATCACTTGAATCTTCATAAAAACCTTGAGAAAAATATGTGTTATCACATATAATACATGTAAACTTGTACATCTGGGATTTATAAACTTAAAATAGAAAAAAAAGTGTTGTGTACAAACATGGATAACTCAAACTCAAAAATCAGCCTTTAACAGAAAAGTTTTGGTCCAATCTCGAACTGTTTTGACCACCTTAATGGTAATATTTTTCAAAACTATTTTGCAGGCAAAACATTTCTGGTTTATACCTTTAAAATGACTACTCTTACGTTTTCATACCATTTTTCTACAATTTGTGGCGAATTTTACAAAACAGCTTATCATATTTGAAAAAATCTCGGACCAGTCTATGAAGGTGAGTAGTTTCACACAGGTTTGAGGCCATTAAAAATTATGAGAAAAATTGGGAACAAAGTAGACAAAATTTCGAAACTTCCAGAGTTTACGGATCCAAATTTTGACTTACGATGATTTTTCTACAAATTTTCCAACAACCAGGTCAGAAAAGTCAAAAATCAGAAAAATATTTATTTTCACAAAAATCTAGGCAAAAATGAAATTTTTGACAAAAATGGGTTAAAAATGTTATTTTTACCAAAAAGTAGCCATAAATACAAGTTTTGAACATAATACTAACTAAAGTGTTATTTTTACTAATATTGAGCCTTAATTGTAAATTTTTGGCTTATTGGGACAAGAGTGTCATTTTTACAAAAAGTGGGTCTTTTATATCATTTTATTAAATAATTGATTTGAAATTAACAATATAATAACAAACGGGCTAATTAGGTCATTTTCATGTTTATTGGGCCTTAAAGACCCACTAATATGTGTGATAGGACCTGAGTACTATTTAGATGTTTATTGGGCCTCATTGACCCATTAACATGTGTGATAGACCTTGGATTCTATTTGCGTGTAATCTGGGCCTGTAAATACCTTACATGTGAAATGGGACTTAGTTGTCCTTTTACATATATTTCAGGCTCATATTATATAATCTCATTCCTATTGGGCCTTGAAATGACTTACATGTTAGCGATGCCTCTATGGCTCACTTACATGGTTGATTGGGCCTGAAATGAATTTTATATGTTTTTCTTCGCGTAAATTCGATTAAGGATCTAGTGAGACTTGTCGGTTGACACCTATTGAGTGTACCATCATAACATGTAGTTATAACTAGAATCTCTTGGAGGGAGAGCACGAGTTTGTGTATAGATCAATACGGGGGTGACGCCCCACACCTGAGCTGTTCGCTATAGTTAGGGTAGTCCAGTCTAGGGTGACAAACCGTACCTTAAACAAGTTGGCGTCTTCCGAACGTCAAGACAGGCGAAATTGTCATTATCAAGTATGGTTGTAACGGCTCACTTAGAGGAATTAACATTATAAATTTACAGAACACCATTCTTTTTTTTCTTCATTGGATTTTTTAGGAACATACATGTACTGGTACTCAATCTCGAGGGTTGGTACGGCATCATTCTCTATTACAAACAACATAGGGTTGTCTGGGGGCATTCTCTTTACATTTTCTACATTATCTTTATACATTCTAATAAACAATAACACACATGTATTAATATGAGATCTGATACAAACATACTAAACTGCTTTTAGAAAATAGGATTTTCTGGTGGTTTTCAAAGTTGTACAAATCATTTTCACAAACATGCTTATGAACTCACCAACATCTTTATGTTGACCTTTTTAAATTAACTTGTATTCTCAGGAAACCGTTGAAGTAGGTTGAGCGGAACAAACTAATGGATATTTTGTTATACTTTGTTTCATCATATTCTGAATAATATAACATGTAATATTCAATACAATACTCAATGTAAACAACAAATGTTGTTATATTACATGTGTGATGATCATGATGTTATGTTTCAATTATATACTCTGTAATGACACTACAACAGTGGAGTCACGCTCAAGCCCCCAGACGTTTCCACCGTCTGGTTCGGGGCTATAACACATCATCTCCATGTGCTTTTAACATATTAAAAAGAACAGATAAGGTATCTAAATTCTAATGTGATTTAGGATGTATAATTATACTTTTCTACTCCTTCCTCAACCCTTCGATAAACATGTAGTTTAATTCCATTCCACTTCTTTAAACCTTATATTTAGCTATCTTGTAAACAAGATCATTGAATATGTCAAATAGTTGATCTATTGTGTCACACCCCAAAACCGAGAACGGCGGAATACGTTCTGGGGTGGAGGACGTCATGTACAGTATCATAACAATGCATAATAGTAAAAACAAGCAACAACATCCATTGCATTAATATAGTAATTGTAATACAAGTGTGTTCTGTACAGTTTGTTAGATACCAAAAGTATAATAAAAAATAAAGACGAATCTTGTATGCTCTCCGTCTTCTCAAAAACTGCATCTGTACCTGTCTATTGCCGACCTGAGAATACAAGTTATTTTGAAAACGAGTATCAGCGTAAAGCTGGTGAGTTCATAAGATTTTAGTTGTCACACCCCCGAACCAGACGGCGGAAACGTCCGAGGGCTATTGTGACTCAATTGAATACCATCACAATGAATATACATGAAACATAACATCATACATTACCAAGCATTGAAATATTACAACTGGTAGCGTTTACATTCAGTACGTTGATCCATAATATTACATGCCCAAAAGTAAATTGTTCGATACTAATTAAAACAACAGCAAGACGTTACTGAGTACATTTTTCCTTTTTCGATTTACCTGTTACCTGAGAATACAAGTATTTTGAAAAACGTCAACATATGAAATGTTGGTGAGTTCATAAGTAATGTTTGAAATATAGCGGTTTGTATTGTTTTGAAAATCACCAGAAAATCCGATATCTTCTGAAAAGAGCATAGTATAAAAAGGGTGAAGATCCGTAAGTATGCTTGTTTGTTTCTATAGATGTAAAAGTACAATTTGTAAAACTCGGTATGTAACTCGTAGGTGTATTAATTGAAAACCCTAGGAAAACCCGATGTTTTCCTAATACTTTGCATCAAATGTTTTATATTTTGTTATTTCGCTGCGACGTGTGTATTCGTTGAGTCCCGGTGACATTGGATTAATTATGGATTGTGAATTGTTATAAACATACATTAATGAAAATGACTAGTTTACAACTATACAAACGATCCCTTAGGCGTCGTTCGCACTATTCACTTAATCCAATCACCCGGACATCTCATAGCCCCACAACCGAGGAGGAAAAGAGGGTGCAAAGCCCCCGATATTTCCATAAGTCGTTCAAGGCTATCGTGAATGCGAAGGGCCCTTAGCCCGACTCGCATTCGGTGAATTCTCGACTTTACTAGCAGCACCAGAGGACCCTTGGGGTCCAACAACACAAAGCCTGTAAAAGTCCTTTTACACGGAATTAGGTCATATAAGACCCAACTACATGTAAGCAAGTTTCCTTCGGGCCTAAATACAATGTCATTGGGCTAGCAAGGCCCAACAAGCACGATTTGAAACTTTCGGGCCCAAAGACGGTGTATCGACGTCTGGTGTACTCCCACGTGTGTATTGACTTCCCGAAATTTCCGCGTGTGTATTGAATTCCCGAGATTTCCGCGTGTGTATTGAAGTATCGTCCTGTTATTAATTTCAGATTCGTTATTGATTCGAGACCGAATCAATTCGTTTGATAACGATTTTTGGTGTTGAAGGTGTATTATATTTCGCCGATAGTCGAGGTACTAGTATTTCATCATGTCGGATTTATTGTTTAAAACATTAGAATTTTACTTTTTGCAGCCCCTTTCTTTTGGATAAATTTACACTTTTGACCCTTTGTATAAAAGAATTTCTATTTTAGTCCTTAAACAATTTTTCTTGACACTTTAGTATCAAAACTTGTAGAAAAGGTATTTTTCAGCTCAAAGTTATTTGAAAAACAGTTTTAGTCCCTCAAAATGAAATTTTCTCGGCTGAAACCTTTATTTTCGCAGTTTTTACACTTTTGGCCCAAAATAGAAAATTTTTGCATCTTTGGTCCCTTTTAAATATGAAAAGCATTTCTAACCCTTGAAATGGACTTCGAGCACTAGTAGGCCCCTGTTTTACAGAAAAATACAGTTTCAGCCCCTCTAATTTGAAAATCTCGCAATTTGGGCTTTATTGGGCCGAAAAGTCCATTTTTGGCCCATTATGCTTAAAATTTCACATTTAATCCTTCAAAAGAGAATATTTCCAGAAAAATACATTGTTGAAACTATTTTGACTCATTTCATCCATCAAAATTTGTATTTGTCATTTTGGGCCCTTTAACCTTATATTTTTAACATTTTGAGTCCAAAAATGGGATTTTTAGCCCAAGGAGTTCATTTTAACCAACTTGGTTATTTTTCTAGAAATGATTTGTGTGTAATAATATGTTTTATACTTGTTTCATACATCCTAATGCAAATCTCGGTTTTAAGGACTTTTTGACTAGATTCAACACCATAATCACATAAAAACATGTAAATAAACATAGAAATCATACAAAGCATACATATACTCATAGATCTACACATTCGCTTGTATTCCCCCCCCCCCCCCCCCAAAAAAAAAACTTATAAAAAACAAAAAATAGGGAGTATGAAGGTCACCTTGAGTTGGGTTTCAGTTTTGGAGAAGATTGGAAGAAGTTTGATGTTGTTTTCGGCTCTAACAAGTCTTCCGTTGTTGATTTCGAACTTAGGGAGTTTCAAAGAGAGTTATTGATATGGACATATTTAGTTATAAAATTCATGCATTATCTTAATACTTAATGTTGATTTTATCTCATTTAATGAACAAAAGGTACTTAATTAGTTTATAATTTCATTTTTTCAGCAACAATTACATGCTCGGATGGAAAAGGAAGCGGAACTAGCAATTGGAGGCTTGGATCTTGCATTTTGAAGAACGAAGTATGTTGCTGGACAGCTTGACCCCTTGTTAGTGTTTTGGCCATATCTCACCAACCGTAACTCCGATTGACGAGATTCAAAATGTTCTGAAAAGTAGACACAATTTCGGACGACTTTCGTGTTTTGAGAAAATGCTGATTTGAAACGTACTCTGCGAGTAGGGTCGATTACTCGGCGAGTTGTATCGAACTTTCTCGATTCTGGACGCGCTGACTTGTCGTACACGGGTTTTAAGTGATGTACTCAGCGAGTAGGTCACTGGACTCGCCGAGTAGCCTCTATTTTGTGAAAATCTATATAAAGGGACTTTCAGATCGATACCCTAATATGGAGAGAAACCCTAGGAGGCTGAGAAACGATTGGAAGTGCTGCTAGGTCGTGAGGAACTGAAGAATCAACCCTACATTCAATTGTGAAGAGAATCAAGACAATTTTGGTTTATTATTAGTAACTTTTTGATTTGAATCATGTTTACATACTTTGATTTCGTTTTTGAGTTTATGTTTACTGCAACCATGAGCTAAAAACTTATTCTTCTGTTAGGGTAGACAATTTTGTGAACATGGATTGATTATTTAAGTAGGATTAATTTTAATTGGTAATTATGTTTAGTTAAGCTTGTTAAAGAACCTTATGTGTTGACAATAACTATTCTTCTGTTAATAAATCAGTAATTAAGTTGTATGAACATCTCTTAGTTATTAATTTCATATGATTTATTATGACCACATAGTTGTAAGTCTAGGAATAACGAATGTGAAACTAGAATTAACTAGAAGATAGGTAAGTTAATGTGTGAGCTTGTTTGATGAACATCAGCAAGAGGTTAATTGAAGGGCCAATTTAATTAACCACTACAAGTCTTACTTAACCCGAACCAATAATCTAGGAAACCCATTGATTTAGACAACTGGCCACTGTTTGAGTTAGTTTATTTGCTAAGGATTAGGGTAGTGAACACGAATCTAATCACTTGAATCGGTAACCAACGAAAGAATTAATCCATTGCACTATTACCTTGAAATCAACCATAGAGTTAACCAAGTTGAACTAAATAGAAGTTCCTTTCCCATTATTGAATCTAGTTAAGTCGTAATTTTCTAGTCTTAAAGTTAGTAATAGTTAGTAAGTTTCTAGTCTTGTAAAACTAGAGAAAAACCTTTACTTCTTAATTAACTTAGATTAAATTAGTTTTTAGTTTAATTTGTCGTTCCCTGTGTTCGATACCCTACTTATTTAGCTATACCACAATTGATAGGTTCACTGCCTTTTGTGTGTTATTTGATTATTAAAAGTAGGTTTAAAACTAAGTGAGTTTGCACACATCAAGTTTTTGGCGCCGTTGCCGGGGAACGGTTCTAAAATTAGTATTAAATTCTAGTTTAATCGATCCTTTGTGGGGGATTTATCTTACACAAAGTTATTTACAAAGTAATTCAGTAAGTAGAATTAGTTTGAATAAAATTCTATTTTTAGGATAACTAGAATTTTTTTCAGTTTTTGCTTTGAACTCGCCGAGTGCATTCGTGACGACTCGGCGAGTACATCGCTGTTTCAGCTTTATTTTTTTTTATTCCGTTTTTGTTCCTTTTACGCGTTTCATTTCTTTTGTTTTGTTTGTTTATAGTTGTTTCATGACCCGAGGATCTGATACACCCCTGGTACCTCCTTTGGAAGACTCGGAATCCGCATTAAGAAGAAGCAAAGGAAAAGCCGTTGGAGAAACCACATCTTCAAAGAACTCACCACTCAAAAACTTAAAATTCGTTTTCAGCAAGAAGAAGAGCAGCAAATTAGGAGCATCCAGTGCCTCGTTGACAATTAAAGAACCAATTCAAGAAGATAGCGAGTACGAGACCGAGGAAGAAGAAGAGCATACTTACGAACACGAAACTGATTCCGAAGAAGAGTTAGCTATCACAATGGCTAACATTGATGAAGTCCCCATAGGGGAGTGGAAGAAAAAGATGCGTGATGACACCGGGCCGGGACTTGTGCAACCCGCAATTCCCGCGACCGCCACTTTCGAACTAAAAGGCCATATTCTCGCCCAAATCAAGGAGATTCCTTTTTACGGGAAGGATCACGAAGACGCTTACAAGCACTTGGACGAAGTGAACGATGTCGCCGATTACTTCAACGTCCCGAATGTCCCACGCGAGACCCAGCTTCTTCGAATGCTTCCTGTCACATTTAAAGGAGCTGCAAAAGATTTGTTAAAGTCACTTCCTCCCGGATCGGTCACCACATGGGCCAAGATGAAAGAAGAGTTCATAGACCATTTCTGCCCGCCCTCCAAGATAGCCAAGCTAAAGAAAGCCATTGCCAACTTCGAGCAACAACTCGAAGAATCTCTTTATGAAGCTTGGGAAAGGTACAAGAGCCTACTTAGGAATTTCCCACACCATGACCTTAATAGCCAACAAGAGGTCTCCATTTTCTATGATGGAGTCAATGTCACCACAAGGCAATTAATAGATTCTCAAGGCCCGCTCACAAAGAAGTCGCCCCCAGTAATTAAAGAATTAATTGAAGAATTCTCTAAGCACTCTAGAGAATACCACAATCCGAGAAACGAAGTAAGTAGAGGGGTAGTAAACGCGGCAAATGATAGCATGGCGGCGGTGATAGCAAAGCTTGATAGTCTAGATCGAAGAATGACAAAAATGGATCAAGCAATCCATGCTATTAGGGTAGGATGCGAAAATTGTGGAGGGTCCCATCTCGCAAAGGATTGTGATTTGGATGAGAATGGAAATAAGAAAGCTCAACTCTTCTATTCAAGTGGTGATCGGTATGATGAAAATTGGCGAAAACCTAAGAAGGATTGGCTACCATACGAGGAGTATAAGAAGGCAAAGGAGGAGAAATACAAGCAGAAGGAGAGGGGACTATACCAAAAGGAAGAACTGGTAGAAAAGAAACCCAATTTAGAAGAGTTATTAACTAGATTCATAGCCGCGTCCGACAAAAGACACAATGATCACGATGCTGCCATACACGAGACCAGAAACATGCTTAGGAATTAGCAAGCATCAATTCTCAACATTGAGAAACAGCTGGGGCAGCTTGCGCATCAAGTGAATGAGAGAAGACCGGGTCAACTTCCGAGTAACACCGAACCCAATCCAAGAATGGAGAATGTAAGTGTAATAGCCTCCAGCAGTGAAGAAAAAGTTACAGAAGCACTGAGAATCTCCAAGAAGATGGCAGAAAAGGTAGAAGAATCGGACCCAGCAAAAGCCGATCCGACTCGCCGAGTCACTCCAATGGACTCGACAAGTTCATGCGTAAATGAGAAAACTGTCAGTTCTTTGAAGCCTTATAATCCTCCTCTGCCATACCCAATCAAAGCCATGCCTGTAGAAAAAGTAGAAGCATACAGAACCTTCTTGACGCATGTTAAAGCTTTAAAAGTCAATGTGCCATTTGTGGAAACAATGCTACAAACACCTAAGTACTTCAACTTACTTAAGGGCCTTTTTGCTGCTAGGAAGGATTTGGCTGAAATCGCGGAAATATTGATGAGTGAGCTACCGGAAAAGAAGGGTGATCCGGGAAATATGGTGATTCCGTGCCAGTTTGGTAACGAAGTTTTCACCCGAGCATTGGCTGATTCAGGGGCAAGCATCAATTTGATGCCTTTGTCATTCTTTAAGAAGTTGAATTTACCAAAACCAAGGCCGGTAAATATGAAGATCCACTTGGCGGACAAAACGATAATTCATCCACAAGGCGTTTGTGAGGATCTCCTAATAAAAGTCGACGAGTTGATTTTCCCAGTAGACTTCGTGGTAGTTGATATGAAAGAAGACCCCGAAATTCCAATTATTTTGGGGAGATCATTCTTGAACACCGTGTGCGCTTTAATTGATATATGTGAGTCTACATTAACATTAAGGGTGGGTGATGAATCTATAATGTTTAAAGCTATTCCAGAAGCCAAGCAAGAAGAGGAAAAGAATGAAGAAATCTCAATTGTCCAATTGGATGATGAGATATTACAAAGAGAGCTTGAACTTTTGCTAAAAGATGATCCAAGCAAGTTTTTGATACACTCCGAAGAGGGTGTTGATGTTAGCAAGGACTTGGAGGAGTTAGAAAAGTTACTGGAAGGAGTCAACTCAGAAAACACCCAAGAAGTGATGAAACCCGATCAGACTCGCCGAGTCACTTTAATGGACTCGACGAGCCCAGTCGAATTTGACAAAGACTTGGCCGACTTACATCTGTTTGTTACTAGTTCTTCACATACCTTGGATTTAGATATTATTCATGATTCCTTAGAAGAACAAACAGCAGAAGGAGGAAAGGGAAGGAAAGTTCAATACACCGATGTGGCATGTATTGATACAATTCCGTTTGAAGATGGGTTGAGCACTGGAAAGGATGAAGAGACAAAGGAAAGGAGGGTGGAAGCTGATCAACCATTTGCTACTGAACCTAAAGCACGAACCATCATGAAATATGAAGTAATTAAATTTAAAGAGGAGGAGGTGCTAGAGAAGGATACAAAGAATGGGGTAAAGAAGAAAAAGAGGAAAAGGGAAGCCCAAGCAGCTGAAGATGAGGCTGTGAAAAGGAAAAGAGATGCATTGAAAAGGGCTTATAAGAAGAAGATTCACGCTTACAAGACCAAGTACAAATCACAAAAAGTTAGGCGTACGTTCCCGATGCTCGGAGATGACGAAACGTAGATGGGAAGGAGTCTAGCTAATGACTCCTTAAAAAGAAGCGCTTGGCGGGAGGCAACCCGTTATATAGAGTTTGCTTTCTTTTACTTTTTACTTTTTAATTTTTACTTCGTTTTTAGAATTTTAATCTTCCAAATCATCGGACATGTCTGCTTGAGAGTGTTCATAGGTTAAGTGTGGGGTGAAATGATTTTAAATAAATAACAAAATTTTGAAAATCATGAATGTTTTGCAAGAGACTCGCCGAGTCTGACCACGACTCGACGAGTCCATATTGATTTCAAAAAAACTTTGACTTCGCGACCAGACTCGCCGAGTCTGACCCCGACTCGACGAGTCGGTATTATTTACAGAAAAAAATAATTTTGAAATTACTTTTACATCTGGTAACTAGGGTTTTAACCCTAAGATTCAGTTTTTCACATACACACTCGACAGGTGCCTCACTCTAAATTTCCTCTCAAGTATTCAAGTTTTATTCAAGTTTTCTTCAAATTTTTCAAGTTCAATCTCAAAAGGTAACAAATTTCTTCTTGTTTTCTGTTAAGAATGTGATTATAAGGCCATCTATGGTAGCAATTGCATGAAAAACCCGTTTTTGAAAAGTAGTAATTTTTTTTAGGGTTTTGATTTTTCATGAATTATGTTGTTTTGATTGCTTATTCTGGCCTTAATACCTTAGTAGTAAGTCCCTATACAAAACCCTTGACAAAATTTCCAGGTTTCATGGCCTAATTTTCATAGACCCGCCGACTGACTCGTGCAGTTCGAGCGACTCGTCGAGTCATGCCTGGACTCGACGAGTCGAGTCGGGATGCATATTCGAGATTGTTTTAATTATATTCTGTGTTTTCTGGGTTTTGGGTTTTTGTTTTGCAGAAATCATGTTCAGAAGGGGGCAAACTTCCAGTGGCAACCAAGGGGATTTTCCATGGCTAAACTTCCCACAAATCGAGTCCGCTTCGACATTGCGGAAATGGAAAAAGAAGCTGGCTGATATCAAGAAGAAAGAGGTCTATGTGCCCAACCGGATAGATTGGGATTGGCTGCAGAATGTGCGCTATGAGGAAGAGTTAGCTCCTTATCTCTTGAAGGAGTTTCACCATGAAGCCGAAACAATGGTGTGTGACGGGTGGAGTCGGGTCTTCCGTATTCAGGAGCCGGTTTATTTGGAGCTTTGTTTGGAGTTTTTCTCCACGGTATCTTTCACCGAGGTAGTGGATGCTTATCACCCATCCAGCTTCAGTTTTTGTCTTGGAGGAGAGTTTCGTCAATGCTCTATGGTGGATCTTGCCTATCGATTAGGGGTTTATGATCAGCCATTGGTCTCAACACCCATCTTTCGGGCGTTTTTGGCACAAACCCATATGGTGTTTCCCGAGGGAGTTACTAGTACGGGCTGGTGGAATACTAATGGTAATAAAGTCTACATCCCAAAGTCGGCACAGGAGGGGAGCATTCGATCCCCAACACACCGCCTCATTTCATCAACCATCAATCAACGAAAGGATGATGACAAGGTTTCCAACTTTGACGTCTTCTATTTATGGAGCATCATTACACCTGGCGTTTTTGGCAACATTCCTTGGTGTCTAGCTTCATATCTCTCGGAGGGTGCGGTCAAGGATCGCAAAACTTCCTGAATTAATGGTGGGATGTTTGTCACCCGGTTAGCTAATTCGTTCGGGTTGATGAACCGCGGTACGTGGAACTTCATGACGTTGATCCCTACACCTCCGTTCAATCCAATTCTTTTCCGGAGAGCGAAGATTATTGAAGATTATGGTGGTGGCCATTATGCCATCCCGAATGATGATCCGGTGGTTGGTCCCGAAGCACTGGGGAGGAGGGTTCGTTCGAGGAGAGAGCGGGATATTGAGGAGGAGCCACCGGTGATTCCGGTTGAGAATGACGAAGTACCAATGGATTGGTACAATGTAGAGATGAGGCGACTACAGGATCAAATGGCGCGGGGCTTGAATTTTAGCAACCAATCTCATATCCGACTTTTTGACCACTTTAACATCCCACACATTGATGGTGGTAACTTTCCATATATTCCAACATGGGAAGAAGTGATAAGTGCAAGAAGAAGTGGGGCTGGAGGAAGTGGAGTAGGGCTTGATGATGATAATGAGGAGGATTGATGTTTTATGCATTTTTATTGAACAATTTTCAATTTGTGTTTGTTTGTTTTATTTGGTTTGTTTGATGTTTTTAAAACTTGTTTTTGATGTTTAATTAATGTTTGATGCTTTGACAATTTTTCAGAATTGAATTAGGAGTGCTAGCTTCAAAAGGGTTTAGAGTTATAGAATCCAAGTGAGAAAGAGAGTCAAGGAAAAGGAGCGTTAGAGTTAAAGTATTGAGTCCGGTCCTTAGAGATGTTAGCAAGGGAGTCTAGAAGTGAATAGAAAGTATAGAGAGTTTATTGGAAGCTGGATCAGATGCAGAGTTATATTATTTTCATTCAGTGACCAACTCGTCGAGTGCACTAAACTGACTCGACGAGTCACCCTTAATTCTCACAAATGCGAAGATTTCCCGAAGTAACTCGACGAGTCTGGTATATACTCGACGAGTCGTTTGGTTCCATGTCGAAAGGGCTGCTGATTTGATGCTAATTAGAGTACCAATTGACTGTTTATCTTTTCCATAATCATTCCTGAAGATCTTACACTGTTTTTCGTGTATTTGGAGTGACCCACACAAGACGAGACACCCAAGGCATGGATAAGATGTTTCTATGTCTAAAGTCAATTGAAGTTGGAGCTAAAATGAAAGTGAACAACCTATCCACTGCTATCCTAGGGGAGTTTGTTCCAATTCCCTCTTTAGTTTCTTTTTATGTTTATATTATGCATAATATGCAATGAGGGCATTGCATCAAATAAGTGTGGAGTAGGGGGTTGGTTACATAATAGAAAATTTAGAGTCTTAATTTAGGTTAATTTTAAAATTTTGCATACTAAAAATATGACTTAGGGATTTAATTTAGGAAATTTTGGTAAAAGTAATTAGGACTCCATGTTAGAGTTGTGTTGATAATTGCATGATAACCCAAATGTTTAGTTGAGCCTATATACGTTCTAGTGCATTTGTGGCTTCCTTATTCCAGTGAAATCATGGGACAAAAACACAACCCTGCTCAGCCCGAGGGATGCAATATGTTTAGCAGCCTAAACTTGAAATGTATCCAGGAAGATTGTTATCATTAGCCAATAAAGGTTGAGATTGAGCGCCCCTGCTTAAGCATGTAGGGATTTGAGTGAAAAAAAAAGTGAGTTACATGTTAAAAAAAAAAAAGAGAGAATTACAAGAAAAGTTGAAGAATTGTTGGATCATCAAAGTTGAAGTTCAAAGTTCAAAAATTCTGAAGATATTCAAAAGTTGAAGATACCAAAAATCAAACAACAAGGTGGTGAATTCAAAAAAATTAAAGATCAAATGTCAAAGAAGTGAAGAATTTCAAAAGAGCTCCATAGTGGTATCATAAATTGTAATTGTCTAGATTATGTATGCTTGGGTTGCTCAATCAAAAATACCTTGAGGTTAAGAGGTTTTCTGAGGATGGATTTGGAGGGATGCATAAAATGAGCACTGTTCGGAAAAAGTGGGTGAATGTTTATGAGGATTGTGAGTATTTGGAGTATGGGGTTATTAGGAAAATTTTAGACACAAATGCATGCGTTGCGGTCTTGGCATAATGGCTGGGTTCGATTGGGATTGTCTTACGTAATATTAGTGCACTAAAATTCAGTTTTGCTTGGGGGCAAGCAAAAGTCAAGTGTGGGGTATTTTGTTATGGACATATTTAGTTATAAAATTCATGCATTATCTTAATACTTTATGTTGATTTTATCTCATTTAATGAACAAAAGGTACTTAATTAGTTTATAATTTCATTTTTTCAGCAACAATTACATGCTCGGATGGAAAAGGAAGCAGAACTAGCGATTGGAGGCTTGGATCTTGCATTTTGAAGAACGAAGTATGTTGCTGGACAGCTTGACCCCTTGTTAGTGTTTTGGCCATATCTCACGAACCGTAACTCCGATTGACGAGATTCAAAATGTTCTGAAAATTAGACACAATTTCGGACGACTTTCGTGTTTTGAGAAAATGCTGATTCGAAACGTACTCGGCGAGTAGGGTCAATTACTCGGCAAGCTGTATCGAACTTTCTCGATTCTGGACGCGCTGACTTGTCGTACACGGGTTTTAAGTGATTGGAAGTGCTCTGTTTTGTGAAAATCTATATAAAGGGACTTTCAGATCGATACCCTAATATGGAGAGAAACCCTAGGAGGCTGAGAAACGATTGGAAGTGCTGCTAGGTCGTGAGGAACTAAAGAATCAACCCTACATTCAATTGTGAAGAGAATCAAGACAATTTTGGTTTATTCTTAGTAACTTTTTGATTTGAATCATGTTTACATACTTTGATTTCGTTTTTGAGTTTATGTTTACTGCAATCATGAGCTAAAAACTTATTCTTTTGTTAGGGTAGACAATTTTGTGAACATGGATTGATTATTTGAGTAGGATTAATTTTAATTGGTAATTATGTTTAGTTAAGCTTGTTAAAGAACCTTATGTGTTAACAATAACTATTCTTCTGTTAATAAATCAGTAATTAAGTTGTATGAACATCTCTTAGTTATTAATTTCATATGATTTATTGTGACCACATAGTTGTATGTCTAGGAATAACGAATGTGAAACTAGAATTAACTAGAAGATAGGTAAGTTAATGTGTGAGCTTGTTTGATGAACATCAGCAAGAGGTTAATTGAAGGGCCAATTTAGTTAACCACTACAAGTCTTACTTAACCCGAATCAATAATCTAGGAAACCCGTTAATTTAGACAACTGGCCATTGCTTGAGTTAATTTGTTTTCTAAGAATTAGGAATAGCTAACGTGAACCTAATTATCTTAATCGGTAGCCAATGAAGAATTAATATGATACATTAAAATCATCCATGGGAACAAATGATTCGTACCTAAACAGAAGTCCTCTTTACTATTGAATTTAGTTGGTAATTAATTGTTTTAGTTGCTAGTTAGTTAATTTGTGTGTTGGTTATTCTAATTAAGTTTCTAGTCTTGTAAAACTAGAGAAAACCCCCTTTTTGTTATTTTTTTTATTAAGATAATATTAGCATTTATTTTAATTGTTTACCGTTCCCTGTGTTCGATACCCTACTTGCTTGAACTATATTACTAATCGATAGGTACACTGCCTTTCGTGTGTTTATTTTGTGTCTAAGTTAGTAGGATTAAAACTAGTTGGTTTTACACACATCAGTTATCATGATTTTTGCATGGATTAGAAAGAGATTTTTTTTGATAAAACAAAGAATCTAGATCATAGATCCAAGCATAATCTTACCTTAGATGAAGAATTTGTGGAAATATCTTCTTGAAAAACCTTCTAAAATTCGTGATCTTGATGAAGAGTGGAGAGATTTTCCTTGAGAGATTTATGGGAGAACTGTGTGTGTGTGTTTGGAATCGGCCGAGAATCAAGAAGAAAGGAGAGAAGAGAGAAGTGTGAAAGGATGGTGCATGGAAGTATGAGTGCTGTTGCATGGAAGCCCTTGAATAACTGTGAGGTGGCACATACAAAGTCAACTCTTCCTTCCCTTGGGCTTGGGCCGAGAATGGGAGGGAAAGAGAAGATTTTGGGCTTTTTTCCCTTAAGCCCATATTATAGTTAGATTAGGTTAATTATGGTCCATAATAATTCATAATATATAATTTATTTCATTCTAGGCCCAATATGGCCCAAAACGTTGAAATAAATGAAAGTGGGTCCAATTAGAGCCCATTTAAAGGTTCTAAGCCCATGATAGTCAAATTGGAAGCTTATTGGTCCATTGAGTCCAATAAGGAAGTCCTAGTTCAAAATGGACCTAAACAAGAACTTCTAGGGTTTCCAATTGCTTGTTGACTATTTGTAGTACTTGTATGGTGTATTGGATTGAAATTTTGTTGTCATAAAGTAAGCATCATACATGCTCTTAAGTTTTTTTTTGATTCTACATTTTACTGTAGTGCAGTGATTACAAGACACAAAATTTCTAGTTGTGACCTTAGTGTCCTTGCTCGTATAAAATGTTTGCAATTGTATAACATGAAAGCTGTTATTAAGTTTGAAAATAGTGTGAATCTCTAGAAAATCCTATATTTTCTAATAAAAGTAGTCTTCTGCCAAGACTTGGTTACTTGTAAGTTTGATCCTTGGAGTGTGTAAAAGTTTTCCCAATTAGCCTCACACTTATATAAAAATATAATTTGAACTTCATTTAAATAAAGTAAATTCGAAGATAATGTATTATTCTAGCAGTGTTACTGTCGAGTGAATGGTAATTAACCGTAGACTCTAGGTAGCGATATGTATTTAATACACCTCGGGGAGTCTACTTTACCTACAATTCGTAATTTGTTAGATTAAGGGTCCGAATGTGAATAAGTATGTAACCATGCGGATAGGCGATTAAATATATCATGACCCTCCAGGTCATATGTAGTGTAGTAGCATTTTATCATCCCTGGGCCTAGCCGGCTCGGACTGTAGCTAGCAGTTGGGATGTGTAAGTGTCCGCCCTGTATAGATCTATACACATAGTGTCCGCTCTCCCTCCAGGAGACTAAGGTTACACGGTGGAGGCGCAGTAAAGTGCCGCATGTAGAAATAATGCACCACATTCTGTATTAGTATGTTCTCTTGTATTGATGTATAGTATGCTTCTTGGTATAATGTATTTACTATTCTTCTGTCATAGCATATAGTATTCTTCCTGTATAGTACTTAACATGTAGCGACTCATAATAGCACTAACGGTAGTAAGTGTCATAGTACTGGTAGCGAGGAGTGGTAAACCTTTACTATATCTATTAACTGACTCGTTGCCGTCGTTCTTGGATGCTCATAAATATTGGAGTAAACGAAGGTATTCATATCCAGCACAAATACATACAATATATATAACTAAGAATTCAACGACAGTCGGACAGATAACAATATCCCCAAGACCCCAATCAAACAAGAACAGGTAATAAGGCGAGCTATCAGTCCTAAGTCCTTCAAGCCTTACTTATATAAATATATTGGTGTGGATATATTTTAGAAACATTAAAATTTTAAAATAGTTGAAAATAATTTTTATAACAAATTTACAGAAAATGAGTTTGAATAACATTGAAAACAGCTTTTGAAGGCAACCGGTGAAAAGTATAGAAATCCTTTTTTGATTGTAAGTTACAAATCACTGGTGACCTAATTAAAAGAAAGAGCAAACAAACCAAACTCCAAATTCTGTTATCCTAGTACACTGGTTACAAATCACTATAGAAATCCCTTTTTGATTGAAAACAGCTTTTGAAGGCAACAGGTGAAAAGTATAGAAATCCCTTTTTGAAAAGTACCTTCCTTAGCTCCAAATTATGTTATCCTGGTACACTGGTGACCTAATTAAAAGAAAGAGCAAACAAACACACCACACAAACCAAACTAGCATACAAACGAAAGAAAATATTTTTGGAATTTTTGAAGTTTTCTGAAAAATAATAAAAACAGAAAGAGAAAATATTTGTGGAATTTTAGAAGTTTTCTGAAAAATAATAAAAATAGAAAGAGAATATTTTTGGAGTTTTTGAAGTTTTCTAAAAAATAATAAAAACAGAAAGAAGGTAAAAGAATAGAGAATATAGAAAATAAAGAATATACAACCGAAACCTTATTTTTAACAAGTGAAGCGAAATAGATCGAGTGTTCGGTTCATTTATGTTCCTTAAAATTCCTTAGCCAAAATGGACCGACCGGTTGGTTCATTTCGGTTCCCGAAAATTAATGAGCCGAAATAGACCGAGCGGTCGGTTCATTTCGGTTCCTTAAAATTTTGGAGCCGAAATAGACCGAGCGTTCGCTCTATTTCGCCTGTTTAAATGTTTAGCGCAAGATTTGAGAATTTGGTACCGACTCTGCTTCCATCATTCCCAGACCTTGTAAAATTTTATTGAAACTTATTTCAAGTAAGGCCTTCGTGAATATGTCTGCAAGCTGATCAGAGGATCGAACAAAGTTTACTTCCACGTTCCCATCTTCTACATGATCCTTGATGAAATGATATCTGAGTGCAATATGCTTAGTTTTTGAGTGTTGCACTGGATTGTGACAAATCCTTATTTCACTTTCTGAATCACAATAGAGAGGAATCTTCTTCATACTCAGCCCGTAATCTCTCAGTTGACTTTGAATCCATATTACTTGAGAAGTGCAAGACGCTGCAGCTATATACTCAGCTTCAGCTGTTGAAAGTGACACATAGGTCTGCTTCTTGGACTGCCAGCTAACAAGTTTTCCATCAAGAAATTGGCATCCACCTGTAGTGCTCTTTCTATCTAGACCACATCCTCCAAGATCAGCATTAGAAAAAGATTGAATGAAGAATCCAAATCTTGCAGGATACCAGAGACCGAGAGACGAGGTTCGCTTCAGGTAACATAATATATTCTTCACTGCCACCATGTGAGGTTCTCTTGGATTAGCTTGAAACCTAGCACAATAACAAACAGAAAACATAATATCCAGTCTACTAGCTGTTAGATTCATAAGGGACCCTATCATTTGACGATATAGTGTTATGTCGATAGCAGGTTTTTCAGAGATGGTGTTAACTTGGTGCCAAATGCCATAGAAACCTTCACTTTTGAGTCACCCGTAATACCAAATTTCGTTAGTAAGTTCTTTGTATAAGCCTCCTGGTTGACAAATATACCTTATGTTCCCTGTCTAATATTTAAACGAAGGAAAAAGTTAATTGGACCCATTGCGCTCATTTCAAATTTAGTCTCCATCAACTTCCTGAACTTAGCTGTTAAGCTAAGTTCGTAGAGCCGAAGATGATATCATCAGATGTTCGCCTTCTTTCTTTCGGAAGAATTTTGGGTCAACTGAACCTTGTTTAAATTTTGACATTTTTAAGAATCAAGTTAAAGTTTCATACCAGGCTCACGGTGCTTGCTTTAATCCATAGACAGCTTTATCCAGCACATAGCAATGATCAGGGAATTTCCCGTTCACAAACCCTGGTGGTTGCTCAACATAAACAGTTTCTTCCAATTCTCCATTCAAAATGGCACATTTGACATCCATTTGGAAAACCTTGAAGTTTTTTTGAGCAGCATACGCCAAGAAGATTCTAACTGATTGCAACCTAGCTATAGGAGCGAAGGTTTCCTCATAGTCTATTCCTTCCTCTTGGCAATAACCTTTGACCACCAACCAAGCCTTGTTGCGAATGACATACCCTTCCTTGTCCAACTTATTTCTGAAGACCCACTTCAAGCCAACCACAGAAGCATCCTTTGGTGTGGGAATCAGCCACCAAACTTGGTTACGTTCGAACTCATGAAGCTCATCTTGCATTGCTTGGACCCAATCTAAATGATCAAGTGCAGCATTTACAGTTTTTGGTTCAATCTTGGAAACAAACGAATTAAACATACAAAATTCAACTTTAGAGAATAATGCAGTTTGTTTTGCTTTCAATTGAGAATGAGTAAGAACTTTTTCTGAAGTTTCACCAATAATCTGTGCTTTGGGATGGTCCTTGGTCCATTTTGCTAACGGAGGATAATTTGGATCATATACCGGGTCGAATTCAGCGTTCACTTCAACTTCAAATTCTGATTGATCATCATCACCTTTGTTAGTTGTATTTCCTTTCTCCCCCTCGACTGGCGAAGTGTAATCTGTGGCGACATCAAAGGTTGCATTCTCTGTGGGAGTGGGTATCTCCCCCTTGATAGGACTACTATTGGGTGGATTTGGAGCAGAACTTTCCCCTTCACCTGAACCTTTATGAGATAGGGACGGAATTGAATCCTCCCTCTCGAAAGATACTTTGCTTGTTTTCGATGCGGTTGAACTTCCCCGTGAAACTTTGAGTCTATGGATGGTGGATCACCCTTAGCTGTAAGAGGTTCACTTTCCATCTTTTGGCAGCTTCATCTATAATTTTCTTGAGATTATCAATTGTGTTGTCTGCTGCTTTCACTTCTGAGTGTGTTGGTTTCTCTGGTTCATTAAACAGGCGCATGTATTCTTCAAACAGGTTGGCTATCGGAACTGAGACTTGTCCAGATTCTGGAAAAATTTCTCCTAAGTCACTTTCACTTCTTTGAACTTTCTTCATGTAATTATTGTCGAAGGTGACATAATATGTTTCTTCAATTCATTTTGAGCGTTTATTCAACACTCTGTATGCTTTTGATGTTAGTGAATAACCCAGAAAAATTCCTTCATTGGCTTTCACATCAAGCTTATTTCGGTTCTCTTTAGAATTGAAAATAAAGCACCTTGAATCGAATATGTGGAAAAATTTGACATTTGGCTTTCGGTTGTTTAAGATCTCATATGGAGTAATTGAGAATCTCTTATTTAGCATGGACCAATTCTGAGTGTAGCATGCGGTTGCAACAGCATCAGCCCAAAAATATAATGAAAGTGAAGTGAAACTGAGCATAGTTCTGGCTGCCTCACATAAAGAACGGTTTCATCTTTCAACGATCTCATTCTGTTGTGGTGTATAAGGGGTCGAAAAATTGTGAGTTATCCCCTTGTCAGCTAGAAATCTCTCAAAATCGTTATTCTTGAATTCCAGACCATTGTCACTTCTAATATTCCTTACCGTCTTCCTCAGCTGCACTTCCACTTGCTTGATAAATGTCTTCAACTTGGGAGTTGCATCTAATTTTTGCTTAAGAAAGAAAACCTAGGTGAAGCGTGAAAAGTCATCTACAATAACAAGAATGTACTTACTACCACCGAAGCTTTCTATAGCTGAAGGTCCACATAAGTCGATGTGCAAGAGTTCAAGAGCTTCAATTATCTTTGTATTGATTTGTGTAGGGTGGCTCTTTCTGCTTTGTTTGCCCATTTCACATGATGCACACAGATGTTCCTTGTCGAACTTGAGAAGAGGAAGTCTTCGAACGTGATCACAAGCACCAAATTATTAATGTTTTTGAAGTTCAGGTGCGATAATCGTCGATGCCAGAACCAGCTTTCATCTGTATTTGCCTTTGACAGCAAACATATTGCTGGTTTTCCTCGTATAGGGTTGAGATTTAAAGGGTACATCTCTCCCTTACGTTTAGATTTCAACAGAACCTTCTTGGATTGTTTCTCAATTATCTTAGAGCCCTCATCATCAAATGATAATTTTAGACCTGTGCCCACAACTAATTGTGACACACTAATGAGGTTATGTTGCAATCCTTCCACACAACTAATTGTGACACGCTAATGAGGTTATGTTGCAATCCTTCCACATATGCCACTTTTCGAATCGAGAAATATCCATTTGTTATCATACCATATCCTTTGATTGTTCCATAGGATTTATTTCCATATTTTACACACCCACCATCTTTCAGGGACCGAAACTCCCTTAGATCTTCCTTCCTTCCTGTCATATGACGCGAGCAGCCACTGTCTATATACCATTCATCATCGAACTGCTCATCACTGATTACCTGCAAATTCAAGCAGATTTAGGAACCCAAAGTCGCTTGGGTCCTTGTGAGTCTTTCACAGAAAACAGAATTGCAGTGGATATCAACCAAATATGTTCTTTTTACTAAAGTAGTTTGATCATTTCTTTTAATTGTATACACTTTGATTTTAGTTTTATCTTGTTTCAATTTTAGTGCATTGGTTGGTTTGTTAGATGGCATTTGATTTTTCTTTTGACTTCTAGGGTTAGCTGATGATTTCTTATTATGGAACTTATAATCTAAGGTTAGCTTTCCCTTTCCTTTGATGTCCTTCAAAGAATTTGCTTTGCATTGGGACTTGGATGCACCGAAACTGGTTTTAGGACCGAAACTGGGTTTAGGACCGAAATTAGGTTTTGGACCGAAACTAGACAGTGGACCGAAAGTTTACTTTCGGTTTTGAGTGACATTCGGACCGAAACTAGAATTTCGGTTCTGAGACTTGGAATAGTAGGAACTTGGACTGAAATTTTCCTTTAGTTTTTCCTTTCCTTTATCCGATGATGCTCTCTTAGGAGGGGCACGATTTGGATTTTGAGATTCCAGGTAACTTTTTCACTCCTTCAGATTCTTTGCATATCTTTGATTTCTTAAGCGTTTCTGTTCAGGTAGCTCCTTTTGTAATTTGGGGATGTTGAAGCTGACCTTTGGCTTCTCCTTTTGAGTTTTGGTTGTTTTGACTTGAACTTTCGGTTCTTCCTTTGGTTCTTCAGGGATTTCTTTGGTTCCACTTGTGCTTGCTTTGTCAAAACTTGAGGGTTTGTTTATGGGTTCAGCAACGTATCTTCCTTTAACCCTCCAAGATGTCTGCTCAGACAAGCCTACAGTTTCGTCTGCATTATCAATAGGAGCTGACCAGAAGTAGTCGTCACATCCTCCAACATTATCTTTGTCGACCATGATTCTTAATTCTGACGTCTACTTTGGAGTGACCCCTGTAACTACATAAACCTGATTTGGTACAGTTTGAACTTTTTGATAAACCATAGCCTTTTTTTTTTAGTTTCTTTTTCTTATCTTTTAACAGTCGAGCGAATTCAACTGAATTTTCTGAAATTAGGGATTTCTCATTCTTGGTTTCGCTCTTCATAAACTCAGAGCCATCATCCACGTCCTCTACTGCTATCTCACACATCTCACTTTCCTCATCAAATTCAGACGTATTTTCTAAGTCCATTTTATTATCAGAAGCTAATTTGGCATTGGATTGGTCAAATGATTGAATAGTGTCTGACTTAATTTTCAACATATCATTTTCATCTAAAATATCTTTTAGCATACATTTGTGTTCCTTGGAATCAATGAAGGTTTCTATTTTGTCCAATCCAATTTTGTAGGACATGGATGTCTCTTCTGATGACACCTCTGATTCACATTCTGCTACGACCTCGTCTTCCTTAAATTCAAGAAAAGGCAAAATCATCTTATGAATTTTATTTCCTATCTCACAACTTAAATGTAATTGAGCTATATTAGTATATAAACGCTTAGAAATTAAACAAAAAACATTCCTTTGTTTTAAAAACTTTAGATTGTCTCTTTGCAAATAAATACTTTCATCCTTAGCCCTAACTAACTCCTGCTCCTTCAGCTCTATCCACATTCTTCTCTCCTCACTCTTCGTTCTCACCCTGCTGATTTGGTTAGTTAGGTTCGAATTTGTTAACCGAGTTTGCATGAGACTACCGCTTAGATTAGAAAATTTAAGTTTTAATTCATTTAATTCTTCTTCATATTATGTTATTGGAACATTAAGAGATCCTACGATAGATTGAACCTTTTTTATCAAACGACCGCAGTCGTTGATCTGCTCAATAACTGGCTTCGCTGCAAAACATTTGTTTTCAGTCAGGTTCGGTTCCTCACTTGCACTTTCAGTTGATGAACTAGCTGTGACAATCAAGCACTTTCCAGCCGAACCTACTTCCTTTGACACATAAGCCTTTCCATGAGTGGGCTTTCTCACTTCTTCGTCTTCAGAGTCAGTTGACCAAACTTCGACGCCACCAAACTCGTATTCAACAGCATTCTCCTGTACAATCAAGGCATTCATAGAACTGTTAGTTGCCTTATTTTCTTGATCTCTTCCAACTTGCGCATATAGTACACCTCATCATCTTCACCGTCTCTTTTCTCAGCCATTTTCCTTAGCATGCAATCCTTGGCAAAGTGGTTCTTGTCGTGACAGTAATTGCAGTCGTATCCTAAGTCTCCTGCAAGCATGCTCTCCTTCTTATCTTCATCCTTTTGAGAGGATATTTTGGCTTCATCCTTCACTTTCTCGGAGCTATAACTTCCCTGCCAGTTTCGGTTCTTGTTGACGGGAAATTTTCTCCTTGCAAACTTCTTTAGATTGGTGACCATCATAGCGTAGTCCTCGCTTGTGAGGTCACACTCAGACATATCAGACTCTTCCTCTTCTTCTGCAACACTTTTTCCTTTTGAGATAAGAACCAGCGATCGAAAGTTTGTATGAGTTTCTCCTAAGGTTTCTGTTCGAAAACTCCAAATTCTAACAGCAGCAAGGTTTGAATGGAGTGTTCCAAGTCTTCATCAGTTGAATAGAGTTCTTTCAACCTATCCCAAATTTCTTTGGCCCTTCTGCATGAACTAACTAAACGAAACGTGTCAGATTGCAAGGCGAACTTATCATTCTCATGGCCTTCACGTTACTCAATAGCTTGTCTTTCTCATCCTGTGGCATCTTCTATCATCTGCCACCAACTTGTTATATTCTTTTTGGGTCTTAACTATGGTGTTCGTTCCCGAATGGACAAATGGTCCAAGTATGATGGCTTCCCAAATGAGATAGCCATTATCTTCAGATCCAACCACGTAGTCTTCAAAGTGATGTGCCCATACTTCGTAGTCTTGAGTGTAGAGTATGGGTATTCTGGTAGTAGATCTAATGTTGTTTGAGATGTTGATGGATTTGTTTGCGAATCTTCGTGAGACATGGTGAGCCTCTAGAATCAAACTTGTAAACTTGAGATTAGAGTTTTATCTTAAACAGAGTTGCCGTCGAAACAAAGAAGACGACTTATATTTATACGATAAAAGCGGAAACCCTAAGGAATTCTGAATACAAAAGGAATGTGTATTGATCACACGGTCTCCTGCTCTGATACCAATTGTTAGAACAATAGTTCTTTAATGATCGTTAGATTCTATGCAAGCAAACAATTATGAAAGTAAGTAAGAACACGAGTATGGCTTTTTAATGTGTCGAATGATTAATACTTCAACACCTCAAAAGAGCTCGACTAAGAACTTCGACTACAGAGGTGTTTTGGGTTACAAAATCATAAACGTAAAGACTAACTTCGAATTATGCATACATGCATGCATATTTATACTATAACCCTACAAGGTAATCACGGATGAACAGGCCCAATTCGGATACAAAACATAAGGCCCATGACACAACACTAAGAGACTTAACACGTACTTGATGTAAATCCAACATTAGTAACAACAATTGTATCATATGGACCAATTGTAATTGGTAACCAAAGATCATCATCCAAATCATTAAGATAATCATCCACTATGTCCGACCATTGATCGCAAGATTTAGGAAGTAACATTAGATTTTTAGTTAAAGAACCGATAAGATTGGTGTAAATCATCATGGTGTCCGTGTTCAAATTTTCCATTGGAATAGATCTGAATCGAAAGAATAAATTAAAATTAGAAAACATGATCGTAAAACCTCAAATAGATTTGAAGAGACAGACTTCAAATGCCAAAATTAGATTCAAGAACAATTTAGCTCTAGAAGATGAAAAATGAAGGAAAATCTTCGAAAGTGTTGAATGATTCTTGCTTTGATACTACTTGATGAGTTATGAAATCAATATACGAATAAATTAACTTAGAAATATAAGAAATATAGAATGTAAATAATTATTTTATGTTTCATATTGATCTGGAAAGTAGGCAAAGATACAAGAGATAGCTCCAATAACAGATGTTTTTATGAGCATGTGTAAAAGTTCATGACACTCTAACCTATAACACTAAATATAGAAAACAATACAAGTACTATGAATTGATCACTAAATGTTATGTTACAGACTTCGACATGTAAGCGACAAAGACAATGCTTGACATAATAAAAAGATATATCGAAAGGACATCCATTACGATATAGAATACAACACTTCAAAAGGATAGACCTTCAACATAATGGTTTTCGATTTGAGCAGCCTTGAGACAATTTCTACGATGTGTAATTTCTTCACAACAAAATAGCATCTACAGAAAAGATAAAGGAATACCCTTAACCTTTTTACTTGGAAAAAACAAGACGCATCTACATTTAACTCTCTGTTATTATACAAACATATTAGACAAAATATATCACTTGACACTGAGCTTTGGTATCGTTGGATCATTACTCAAAAAAACAAGACGCATCGACAATTAACTATCTGTTAATACACAAACATATTAGAAAAATTTATTACTTGACACTCAACTTTGGTATCGTCGGATCAACAATGGTCTTCTCTTCTCACTTAGGTCATCAACTGCTAAGGACTTCCATTGTATAGTGTTAGTTCATGTTCCAACACCATTATCATCCCACATGGCCATTTATTTACTAAAGGTCAAGATGGCTAAATGGAAACACACTAGGAGATTCAACACAATTTGTTTACATCATCCAAAAAAGGTTTAAGCATTGAAATTACTCCTACAAAACACCTCTGGATACAAACTACAGAGCTATTAGAATTCCTAGAAACTATATATTCCATGCTTGATAACTACACAATCAGATGGGGGTTTTTTTTGAGTTCCTCGTGTTAGAACTAATGTGAGGCATGTAGTGCTCTTGTGCTTGGCCACAAAGGTCCGAAGAAATCCTACCAATCCAACATCTACTGCCGTTTAGAAGGTCATAAGGCTAGTCGTTGGTACCAAACCAGATGTTAAGAGGTGTTAATAACATTCTTGTGGAACTTACAGCAGATAATTTAAGAAGATAAGAGAGCTAAACTTACTAAACATGAAGAAAAAGAGAAAGTAGAGAAGGCTACATCCTTTTTATTTGTTTGGAAAAATACCTTGGTTCTATTTAAAATCTGCCGTCTCCTTGAACTTTACATAATTTTATGTTATTTCTAGGTCTTAATTTTCGTTTAGAACAACGAACTTTGCATGTAAATGGAATAATCTAACTAATCATAATCGAATGTTTTCTTGGTCATTGCTTTCCACTTTCCCTTGAAAATAAAATAAAGAACAAAAGAAAAGGATTATTATAGCCCAAGAAAGCGATGGTTTATTATTCTGGATGTCAATAAAAAAAATCCATATTCTGTTTATATATATATATATATATATATATATATATATATATATATATATATATATATATATATGATATTGATATCTTAATTTAATATAAATGTTGTTTCAATAATAATATTTGTAAATCGTAACACTATATACAAAGCTAGGATCTGAAGCTTATCCCTAATATACTATTTCCCATGAGCTAGAATGCAAATACAAAAGTAGTCCCAACAAGAAGTGGCAGCATACATACAATTAGAAGGTGAGAAAATTTATACATTGATTCCTATGCATTTCGCACAACATTTAGGTACTTTTTTTTTAGTAATTTAAAGAATTTTTTAAATTGGAAAATAGAAGGTTTGAATAGGGTCGTTGAAGCCAATGTTGATTGGCATGTTATTTACCTCTCAACAGCCTGTTTCAATGAAGAAATGATTTGAATAAAATAATTAAAAACAAAAAGCAAGACATTGTTGATGTGCCAGTTGCTTGCTAGGGTTTTGTTTTTGTCTTCAAATTCTGAAATAAACCCCATCCCCTATTTAACCTCTTTCTCTTCACAATTTCATCTCTCAAACATTCTCTACCATATATAAATGTTATTGCTACCACCATATTATGGCTCCTGATGACCTGATCTTGCTCTTCTTTCGCTAACTTACCTGCAGGAATTGTCGAAATCAACTCATCAGCCAACAATTAACCCCAGCACTAGCACCACCACTACCACTTCCAGTGGGGTGTTGTGGATGTGGGACCCTAATCAACCGGCTGCTAACTCTCAAGAAAAGGATGATTCATGGGAGGTTAGAGCCTTCGCGGAAGACACTGGAAATATCATGGGCACAACTTGGCCACCACGCTCCTACACTTGCGCGTTTTGCAGGCGGGAATTCCGGTCAGCCCAGGCCCTTGGTGGCCACATGAATGTGCACCGCCGTGACAGGGCTCGCCTCCACCAAGCTCAGCCAAATTTGAAAAACCCTTACATCACTTCTTCAATTTCTTCTTCTTCTTCTTCCACTCTCTTGATCCCAACACAAGACTTTGATGGAAATGGTGGTTTATGTCTTCTATACTCTTTACCGAACCCTAATACCATATTTAGCCCTATAAAAACATTCAATGATAACACCTCTAGTCGTCTCCCGATTGCACCACATCCCACCACTGCTAACTTGATGAACTTTCCAGTAGCTGTTCTTCCTGACAATATCAAATCTTCTCTATCCAACTCTAGCAACACTCTCGGATCAATGTCCACCAGTAACAATAACAATCATCTTCTCTTGACAAATTCCGCAGTGGAAGAGTTAGATCTAGAACTTCGTCTCGGACGCAGTTCAACATCACCTACTTGAGTTAAAAAAGAAAACACATACATGGTGTGCTTTGTCTTTCTTTTGGTGTTTCTGTTTTCAGTAAATGAGTTGCCTTGTTATACTGAAGCTTCTCGCTTCCTTTCTCCTTAACAAATCTTGAGAAAGGTTTTATTATTTAATTTGTTTTGTGTGATTAATGAAAATGATGTTGTAAATCAAAAGAAATAGAGGGGCTAATCTAGTTGAATAATGCTGGGATGATTTCGAGGTTATTTGAGAAGAGAGAAAGTGAGGGTAAAGAACATAACAGTGCAGTGTCGTTATCTTGTCCAGGTAAACCTATCCGTAGCCATGAGTATTGTTCATACCACACATATCACAGGTGCATTTATACCACTTGTTACTGCTAATAAAAACTTGCTGTCTTTTACCATCTCATTCCTCCGTAAAGATAATCAAACTTCGCTTGTAATTTAAAGTGCAAAACGTTTAATGAATTACAATTCTATTTTTGATAAATTATGGGAGACTAATAGTATTGACTCAGATTGTACATACTTGAAGTCAAAATGATAGTTTATGAAATGTATTTTTTGACCCTTTTTACAATTAGAGAATTTGAAATTTCGAACTAAATTTTGTGTTAGATTATATGATGTTTATTTTAAATGTACAATTCATATTATACGACTGATAGAGTATTATAAAAACTATAACATGGTTAAATCTTCGTGAATTCATTCAATTTATTAAGATTACTGTCTGACTTTGAGTATTTTGTCTTTCGAAGAAATAGTGAAAGAATTGAAAATTTCTATGTGGAAAGCTCATATTTGTGAATGGACATCTATTAGAAAATGAAACGCCAGCGACGTTAAAGCTATGGCCTTTCAGTGGGATAAAAATACATGCACAAGTGAGAAATTCATAGATGGGATTAGCTAGCTGGTATACATAGCGACCCGGAGTATAAAAGTGAACGCATCAATAAATTGTAACATAGGTTCTTGCTACTTGTTTGTTATTTAGAGAGAGAGAGAGAGATTTTCACTCTTGGCATACCAGGTAGAAAACAGGCACAAAGTAGAATACAAAAAATTGTATTAGACTTGAGGGAGTAGCTGCGGTATAGACCGCAGTCTTCTTGCCAACTTAGCATGAACACCTTCCCTCCACCTCGGTCTGGTTGTGGTGGAGGCGGCACCATGGTAATCTATGGCCACACTCCCATTTCTCTCTCTCCTCTTTTACTTGCTCTTTCTCTCCTCTCTCAACCAATCATCTTTCTTTCTTTTTCTTTTTTTTTTCTCTCTCCTAACCGTTTTTTCACTCTCATCTTTTGGTTTCAAATTGATAAAATAAGAAAAAAATATGGGTTGGCATCTATGTAGCATAATAGGGAGTGCGGTTTTAGTGGCATCACTCCCTCCAGCCTTAGAGCACACTCAAAGCAAACGGTTCCCCTATCGATATGTGAGAATATATAAATAACCCGAAACAACGTGTCCAATCTAATTAACTATAAAGATTATCTGATTTAGAAGAATTTCATACACAACAGACATAAAAGACAAGACCGTAAAGATTTATGTGCCACAAGCTAAATAATATAAATACAAACTAAAGTAATTAAAATTAGTGAATATGGTTTCGGTGAAAGTTGAAGTTAAAAATGTCAAAGGCACGGAACTAAGGAATACCAATTTACTATTGTGTCGTTTGATAAACGTCTTTCCAGATCAAAGCAGATCTTTCTAGCTGAATGGCTGATGATGATCTTCGGTTAAAATTTGATTTTTCATTTGTTACATCTGTTTCATCTTTCTTTCTTCTGATTTTTGAAATTTGAGAGTAACATTTTAGGATTTATGCGCTTTTTTTGTGGGTAAAATCAAATTAAGAATTTGTTTTATCTGATTTTCGAACATATAAAGACGACATACATGTAGAGTGTTCTGTAACATCTTATTTTCATTGGGGTTGTTGAAACATGCAGATTTATGTTCAAACATGCTGACTTTTTGACATACATGCTCAATTTATGAACATACATGTTAATCAACTACTTTCACCTGGTTTACTTAAGATTTGTATGCAAACTAGTATGTTATTTTTCAATTATAATATGTTTCTATTTCGATTATAATGTATTTATGTTTAATTATTTTTATAACAATTTGAATTTGGATTTTTAAAGGATTATTGTGTAATTTTTATCAGCATGATGTGTAATATTTATCAGCATGATTATTATGTAATTTTTAGCGTAATCAATCAAATATGCAATTAAACAGCATGATTTCTTTCGTATCAAACGGGACCTAAACCTATTTTAGGATGTGAACTTATATAACCAATGAAGAATTTGATCATTTAAGGTCGGGTATAATAAACGAAACGAGGAAATTACAAAGATAAATTAAGTTAAATAGAGTTTTTAAAGGATGAGATACCAAACTTGCCAAATAAGGAAATGTATGTGTGACTTAAAAGGTTTGGATATGAAATGTTAAGAAATAAACTTTCTAGGCTTGATATAAAATGATTAAGACTTGTCGGTTAAATGTCATCACAAGTAAAAAAATGGTTTACGGTGACGTAAAAAACCATTGCCGTAAATATTTTTCATAGTATTTCTTTCCATTCAAAATTTGACCAAAGATCGCATCATTTTTAATAATTCACATCGACCTTTAATTGTGGTGACTGTAGCATAATAACAACCATTTTCGTGTCACACCCCCAAACCAGAACGACGGAAATGTTTGGAGGCGGAGGACGTCATGTACAGTATCATAACAATTAAATAGTAAAGAAAGTACACACCACCATAATATAAATATATTTGAAAAGTTTAGATGATTGTATGAGTTACATGTTTGAATATCAAATACAATATGGTGATCCAAAATATGTTACTAACGCCAACGCATTAGTCTTCAAAAGTAGTTGCTACCTGGTTTAGCGTTTTCCTGAGAATACAAGTTATTTCAAAGAAAAAGTGTCAACAATAAAGTTGATGAGTTCATAAGTAGTGTTTTGAGAAAATGTATGCCATTCGAAAGTTCACGTTTGTTTTCCAGAAAATCCGATATTTTCTTATGAGTGTATGAAATGAGTATGAATGATTGTTGTACAAATTTAATGTATTTGAACCAGGAAAATTCTATATTTTCCTAAAAGTGAGGAGCAATCTTAAATGTCCAAGACCGTAACTTGTAAGCAAATATGCCATGATTAAGATAATGATGTGTAGTCTTATTATAAAACAAAACTATAAGAAGCTTGTATTTGTATGTGATAATAACTGTAATGTCACTTTTCCCATGAAAACATAATACCATAATAATTGTCTATCCAGTGAGTTTTCATAACTGTACTATGGTGGATTTGTCTGTAGCGACGTTCTGCAGGCGTCGAAGCGTTATGATATTTGTCACCCCGTGGGCTGTAGCTAATAGTCAGGGCGCGGAATCATCAGTCTCGTATAGATCTATACACACTTATCACGTTCTCCGGACAGGAGACTCTGGTTATAAAACAGGGCTTTCTAGCGGTACCTTGATAGGTATAATGAAGATGAATGAATGACTCACGGATTCTCAATTAAGTCATGTATTCATGAAAATGTGCTTTTGTCTGAAATGATTACCCTTTCTATAGTATGAACAAAGGCATAATAATGAGTTGTATTCACTTGTAAATTACATAGTGTTATAGTTGAAATGGTTACTCTCGATTTGATGTAATACGCATGTTTACAAATAAAACATATTTCTATTTATAAAACATAATGTATCTTAATAGAGCAAACTTGCATTGTGAGATGTTTTGTATGTTAATAACTTCCTATGATAGTTATAACAATAGCTTGAAAAGTATAGCAAAAGATTTATGTTTTTCACACAAATTTAACCATGTGTTTACTTGTATTCCTCCACTTAAAAGTGTTTTAAAAGCATTTAAAAAGCATTTGAAAACATAGTGATAGGGGTATGAACTCACTTGGTAGAAATGGTAGCTTGAAGAAGGCGAGACTAAATTCGAGCAGTACTTCGACTGGAGAAAGTCGATTTCTCGGGAGTCTAGGGGGCGTCGGGACTTGCGTCGTGAGCTAGCGGTAATATTGGGGCTTTATGGTAGCTTAGAGGGGTTAGAGAGGCGTTTAAGGGTGAAGGAGTTGAGAGAGAAGCAACAAAACCCGGAGCCTTAGCCTCTTTTTTATAGTGTTGGGAGGCACCACAAACGAAGTGTGTTCCTATAGGGAACACATCGCGTTCCCCCTATGAGGTCAGCGCTTACGTAATTTCCTCTGATGGACGATGGGATGTCTCTGGTCGAAGAACGCAGATCGTTCCTTTAGGGAACGCATGGCGCTCCTTCTTGGACCATCCTCGGATTTTGTGCCCCAAACTTGTAAAATCCGTAACTTTAGCATACGAGCTCCGATTTTGACATTCTTTATATTCATTCGTAGGTGAGAAAAATACTCTACAACTCTCGTTTAGACTCCGTCGGCTAATTCTGAGTTTATTTTTAATAATATATTTTGAAATGGCCGAGACTGGAAAAGTCCGTTAAAGATCCATAACTTCTTCACCTGATGCCTGTTTTTGTCAGTCTTTTTACCGTTGTATTACCATTGACGAGATATTCGATTCTCGTTTAGGTCGTGTTGGATAAAAGTCGCTCGATCTATATTTCGAGTTTTTAGCTGTCTATTGCTATGTCCGAAAGTTCAAAAAATCATAACTTCCTCATATGAAGTCAGATTTGGGCGTTCTTTTTATGTATGTTTACGGTTTTGGGATATCTACGACTTTCATTTAGATACCTAAGATTAAAAAGCATTTTATTGGAATTTCGTGTTTTCTGCTTAATAGTATTTTACCGGTATTGTCGCAGATCTTTGATTGGTTATAACTTCTTCGTTATAACTCGGATATTAGTGTTCTTTATATTTTTGGAAACCTTGTTATGATATCTACCACTTAATATACTCAATTATGGTTACTGAACAAATTTATTTTTGACCTAGTTTTTGCTGGTGTTACGTTATCCCCTCATTAGAGAGAATTTCGTCCCGAAATTCGCATTTTGACTGGGATTTCAATTGTCGAGGACAAATGTGTGATTCTGTTCCATTTGAATTTTATTGTTCTCTAGTGAGCCCAGATCCTAGCATGGGTGTTCCTGCGGACCATCATTACTCCGTCTATTGCTTCGACCAGTAGAGGTCTTGTGGATTTGGGTTTGTTTGACTATGTTCATCTAAATGTTAGCATTGTTCACTCGTAATACAGGTCGTTTCGTTTTGAAGTTCATGGTTGAATTCTTACATGGTCCGCTTATCACCGCCTTATGTATACAAGTTGCATACATATTTGCAGTGATAGGTTAACCGTAATCATTCATAGCGTCTGCGTTTGAACTTGCCTCGTCGTACGTGTGCTATTCCTAAATAGTATGTCGGTAATAATTCGTGAAGGTTGCAAAGGACATAGTACTTCTCACATGAGTGCTAAGGGATTTTGAAACTAGAAACGATTTGGGAGTTGTTTCGGGTTTGTCGTTATAAATCGATAGAGTTTCGTTAGCCAACAGTGAAAATGAAGGGTCTTTTCATAACACACGCAATTGGCATGGTGAAGACCAAGCCAACCCATTTCTAGTAGCTATTTGGGAACTTCTATGTAAGGTAGTGGGTAACGATTCTTAATGGTATACTTTCTCGGCCCTCGATAGTCGATGCACATACGAAACGATCCATCCTTCTTCTTCAAGAACAAGACCGGTTCTCTTTATGGTGAGAAGCTTGGTCTAATAAATCCTTTACTGACAAATTCGTTAAGTTGACTGGAAAGTTTCTGCATCTCCGTTGTAGTTGGATGGTGAGGTGATTTTAATTATTGGGGTAGCTTCTGGGATTTAGTCGATTCAGAACTCGACTTGACGTTGCGATGGTAATCCTGGTCGTTCTTCTAGAAAAATGTCAAGAAAGTCACGCACTTCTGGTATGTTATTTGGTGTTCTTCATTTCAATTTTAAAAACTATTGGGTAGATTAGAAGGGCATGGTACCTCTCGCATGGGTATTTCTTAAGGGTTTTATGTTATGGGTCGGAAAAATTTTAACTAACGGTTGTTTAAGGGAAAAGTTATTTTTATCTAGTACATAAACTCACGTGGTAAGGACCAAGCCAAACCATGTCGGAACACGATGTCTGAATTTCCTGATGACTTAGATGTTATGGTAATCTGGAAGAAGGGTAGAGTACTATGATTTGTTTCGAACGTGAGAATGAGTACAATTATGATTATTTATTAGGGTTTGGAAGCGTAAAAAAATTATTGCAACGTACTTTGATATGCTATGGGGCCAGACTCCTCCTGTTCTCCCGTCCTTCTTCTCGGTTGGACATTCCCTCTTGAAATGTCCTATTTCACCACAAAGATGGCATATTGGACTGATCCCAACATCGGTTGTTGTAGTAATCAACTCGACCGGGGTCCTACAGAATCAGGCCGTGTCTCCCTTCTTGTTGCATCTTTTGCAATGCAGCACTCGGCAGACTCCATAATGATGGTAGTTACACTTACTGCAATGTGAGAGGTTTCCTAGGTATGGTACAGTCGGTGTTGGGATAGTAGGGTTGATGGGGATATGGACTGCCCGAACTTGGTGCCCTTCTGATGGTCTTTGAGTTGAATGTTTCCCCCTCTTACTCTCGAGCTTTCGTTTATAGTCGTCCCTTTTTGCTGGCTCAGGAGGAGGGGTTAAGATCGTTGCATCCTGTTTTCTTTTGGTAGACCCTTGATTCGAACTGCCCCCTTTTTCATTCTAGAACTTTCGTTTCGTGTTACTAGGTTCGTGGTTCGGAGTATCCTTGCGGGTAGGCACTCGTTGGTTTCTTTGATTGTCACATAAATTTGAATTGTCAACATCATTCCCATTTTTACTAGTGTTACTTGCGTGAAGATGTGCCATGATAACTATCATGGCGACTGTGACCGTAGCTTGAGAAGTAGCTGAGTCTATAAGAAAGAGAGCTGTTTCATTGGTTGGTCGGTTATTTCCATGTCAAGACATGATTCTGTTACATAATGTGAAACGAGTTGGTTAGCTAACTATGATTGTTGTTAGTTGGATTCTATACGTACAATTTCGCCATCCTGTCATTCGGTTTCTAATGTTTCGACTTACATCCTCATGATGTATTAATGAATGAGGGTTGAAATAGGTATCATATTTAAGTTAATTTTTAGCAAATTAGGGTATTGATGTTGTATCTCTCTTACTATTTCTAGCCATGAAGGAGGATGTGATATACCTATCTCGTAGTGTGAGTAATATAATTACCAACTCGCTAGGTAATATTAATTATTAATTATTCGTTTGATGCATTAGGTTCTCTACCACCTCGCATGTTTCACGAGTGGTTTCCTCTTCCGCATCATCTCTATCCCTCTTCCACTGTCTTGGTTTGGGTAATAGGGATCCCCTGGTAAATGGAATCGGACCATTGCATCTGTGCGAGAATAAGGATATGAGAATTGTCTAAAAAAATTTAAAACATGTAAATCTAAACATGTAGGTTAAACTATTGTATTTACAAAATACTCCTATAGTATTCTAGACGTTATGTTTAATTCTAAAGTTTATAAGTTTGGTAAGTTTTAGACTTGTCCACTGCAGCTATTCCCCGGCATACGTTAGTCGGCTCTTGGATAAATGTAGTTGATCAGGCTATATTCATCCCAGTTCTGATTACATATCCCAAGGCATACCTGTAGTGCACAACTCATCTATAATACTTCTATATTGTTTTGCCTTATGATAATGTTACTATTACGTAATGCATGCATGTGTACTTTTAATAAAACTATATTTTCAAATGTATATCTCTTAATCAAAGTGTTTTTTTTCCCAGTTGTGTTTATAGTTGTTTATCAAAATATGGTTTTGATATACTTAGTTCACTATAAACAATGCTCTAATACCAATCTGTCACACCCGCTAAACCAGAACGGCGGAAACGTTAGGGGGCGGAGGACATCATGTAAAGTATCATAAGAATTAAATAGTAAAGAAAGTACACACCACCATAATATAAATATATTTGAAAAGTTTACATGATTGTATGAGTTACATGTTTGAATATCAAATACAATATGGTGATCCAAAATATGTTAGTAATGCCAACACGTTAGTCTTCAAAAGTAGTTGCTACATGGTTTAGCGTTTTCCTGAGAATACAAGTTATTTCAAAGAAAAAGTGTCAACAATAAAGTTGGTGAGTTCATAAGTAGTGTTTTGAGAAAATGTATGTCATTCGAAAGTTAACTTTTGTTTTCCAGAAAATTCGATATTTTCTTATGAGTGTATGAAATGAGTATGAATGATTGTTGTATAAATTTTATGTATTTGAACCAGGAAAATCCTATATTTTCCTAAAAGTGAGGAGCAGTCTTAAATGTCTAAGACCGTAACTTGTAAGCAAATATGCCATGCTTAGGATAATGATGTATAGTCTTATTATAAAACAAAACTATAAGAAGCTTGTATTTTTATGTGATAATAACTATAATATCAGTTTTTCCGTGAAAACATAATACCATAATAAGTGTCTATCCAGCGAGTTTTCATAACTGTACTATGATGGATTTGTCACCCGCGGACTGTAGCTAACAGTCAGGGTGCAGGATCATCAGTCCCGTATAGATCTATACATACTTATCACGTTCTCCGGACAGGAGACTCTGGTTATAAAACAGGGCTTTCTAGCGGTAGCTTGATAGGTATAATGAAGATGAATGACTCACGAATTCTCAATTAAGTCATGTATTCATGAAAATGTGCTTTTGTCTGAAATGATTACCCTTTCTATAGTATGAACAAAGGCATAATAATGAGTTGTTTTAACTTGTAAATTACATAGTATTATAGTTGAAATGGTTGCTCTGGATTTGATGTAATATACATGTTTACAAAGAAAACATATTTCTATCTATAAAACATAATGTATCTTAATAGAGTAAAGTTGCATTGTGAGATATTTTGTATGTTAATAACTTCCTATGATAGTTATAACAACAGCGTGAAAAGTATAGCAAAAGATTTATGTTTTTCAGATGAATTTAACTGTGTATTTACTTGTATCCCCCCCCCTTAAAAGTGTTTTAAAAGCATTTTAAAACGTAGTGATAGGGATAGGAACTCACTTGGTAGAAATGGTAGCTTGAAAAAGGCGAGACTAAACTCGAGCAGTACTTCGACTGGAGAAAGTCGATTTCTTAGGAGTCTCGGGGGCGTCGGGACTTGCGTCGTGAGCTAGCGGTAATACCGCGACTTTAAGGTAGCTTACATGGATTAGAGAGGCCTCTAAGGGTGAAGGAGTTAAGAGTGAAGCAACAAAACCCGGAGCCATAGCCTCCTTTTTATGGTGCTGGGAGTTACCACAAACGTAGTGCGTTCCTTTAGGGAACGCAATGCGTTCCCCTGTGTGGTCAGTGCTTACGTAGTTACCTCTGATGGATGATGGGATGTCTCCGGTCGAAGAACGCAGGGCGTTCGTTTAGGGATCACACGACAGTCCTTCTTGGACTAGCCTTAGATTTTGTGCCCCGAACTTGTAAAATCTGTAACTTTTGCGTACGAGCTCTACAACTCTCGTTTAGGTGTAGGTGAGATAATGCTCTACAACTCTCGTTTAGACTTCGTTGGCTAGTTCTGAGTTTGTTTTTTAATAATATATTTTTAACAGGCCGGGATTGGAAAAGTCTGTTAAAAATCCATAACTTCTTCATCTGATGCCCGTTTTGATCAGTCTTTTTACCGTTGTATTACCATTGACGAGATCTTCGATTCTCTTTTAGGTCGTATTTTCTAAAAGTCGCTCGATCTCTATTTCGAGTTTTTAGCTGTCTACTGCTATGTCTGAAACTTCGAAAAATCAGAACTTCCTCATATGAAGGCAGATTTGGGCATTCTTTTTATGTATGTTTACGGTTTTGGGATATCTACGACTTTCATATAGATACCTAAGGTTAAAAAGCATTTTATTGGAATTTCGTGTTTTCTGGTTAACAGTATTTTACCGGTATTGTTGCGGAACTTCGTTTGGTCATAATTTCTTCGTTATAACTCGGATTTTGGTGTTCTTTATATTTTTGGAAACCTTGTTACGATATCTACCACTTAGTATACTCAATTATGGTTACTGAACAAGTTTACTTTTGACCTAATTTTTGCTGGTGTTACATTCCATCACTAAAATCATTACTATATGGTAGCAATTTTTTTAGTTGTATCAATCTTATACTTAACCGAAATATACTTATAGTCACGGTTTAATTTTGAATTATACCTATTGTTTATTTTTTGTCATGAATTACGAGTTAAACTGTTACCAAAAAATTCTTACAACTATTAGTTTAATATATTAACATGACTATTATTATGTCTTAAAATACCATAGTAATGAAACCACCATTATAAAATAGTTTGTCATGAGTATATTCTTACATTAAGATTATTGTTTACATTTAGTCACACATAAGAAATTAAATTATTAATAATTTATAGGCACATGTTTAGTATTTTATTGTGACAATTGTTATGTTTAGAAACAAAAAAAGTTTAGCCATAACCATAAAATAGTCCTAGTCACAATCAATGATGACCATAAAGTAGGTATAGTCACTGTTGTTGAGGTGTGAAGTCTTGTGCAACAAGGAGCACTTAGAACTCAATGGAGCACTTGAGGTTCATGGAGCACTTGACAAAGGAATGGTTCATCTGAGAAAGGAATGAATCGTCTAACAAAGGAATAGATCAAGCATTAAAGGAGCGGATCGTACAAAACTGGGTTCGGAGCCCCTCGAAGAGGTTTGGAGCACTTGGGAGCGATATGGAGCAACAAAGGGGACCTTTTTTGCGCAATCTGCTGAAGACTTATGTTTTTTAGACGAATTTAACCGTGTGTTTACTTGTATCCCCCCCCCCCCCTTAAAAGTGTTTTAAAAGCATTTTAAAACGTAGTGATAGGGATAGGAACTCACTTGGTAGAAATGGTAGCTTGAAAAAGGCGAGACTAAATTCGAGCAGTACTTCGACTGAATAAAGTTGATTTCTTAGGAGTCTTAGGGGGGTTGGGACTTGCTTCTTGAGCTAGCGGTAATACCGCGACTTTAAGGTAGCTTACAAGGGTTAGAGAGGCGTCTAAGGGTGAAGGAGTTGAGAGTGAAGCAACAAAACCCGGAGCCCTAGCCTCCTTTTTATAGTGCTGGGAGGTACCACAAACGCAGTGCGTTCCTTTAGGGAACACAACGTGTTCTTCTATGTGGTCAGCGCTTACGTAGTTTCCTCTGATAGACGATGGGATGTCTCCGATCGAAGAATGCAGGGCGTTCGTTTAGGGATCACATGGCGGTCCTTCTGGGACTAGCCTCGGATTTTGTGCCCCGAACTTGTAAAATCTGTTACTTTCGCGTACGAGCTCTACAACTCTCGTTTAGGTGTAGGTGAGATAGTGCTCTACAACTCTCGTTTAGACTCTGTCGGCTAGTTCTGATTTTATTTTTTAATAATATATTTTTAGGCCAGGACTGGAAAAGTCCGTTAAAAATCCATAACTTCTTCATCCGATGCCCGTTTTGATCAGTCTTTTTACCCTTGTATTACCATTGACGAGATCATCGATTCTCGTTTAGGTCGTATTGGCTAAAAGTCACTCGATCTCTATTTCAAGTTTTTAGCTGTCTACTGCTATGTTCGAAACTTCGAAAAATCAGAACTTCCTCATATGAAGGCAGATTTGGGCGTTCTTTTTATGTATGTTTACGGTTTTGGGATATCTACGACTTTCATATAGATACCTAAGGTTAAAAAGCATTTTATTGGAATTTCGTGTTTTCTGCTTAACAATATTTTACCGGTATTGTTGCGGATCTTCAATTGGTCATAATTTCTTCTTATAACTCGGATTTTAGTGTTCTTTATATTTTTGGAAACCTTGTTACGATATCTACCACTTAGTATACTCAATTATAGTTACTGAACAAATTTACTTTTGACCTAATTTTTGCTGGTGTTACATTCCTTCACTAAAATCATTACTATATGGTAGCAATTTTTTTAGTTGTATCAATCTTAAACTTAACCGAAATATAGTTATAGTCATGGTTTAATCTTGAATTATACCTATTGTTTATTTTTTTTGTCATGAATTACAAGTTAAACTGTTACCAAAAAATTCTTACAACTCTTAGTTTTATATAGTAAAATGACTATTATTATGTCTTAAAATACCATAGTAATGAAACCACCATTATAAAATAGTTTGTCATGAGTATATTCTTACATTAAGATTATTGTTTACATTTAGTCACACATAAGAAATTAAGTTATTAATAATTTATAGGCAAATGTTTAGTATTTTATTGTGACAATTGTTATGTTTAGAAACAAAACAAAAGTTTAGCCATAACCATAAAATAGTCCTAGTCACCATCAACGATGACCATAAAGTAGGTATAGTCACCGTTGTTGAGGTGTGAAGTCTTGTGCAACATGGAGCACTTACAACTCAATGGAGTACTTGAGGTTCATGGAGCATGTGACAAAGGAATGGTTCATCTGAGAAAGTAATGAATTGTCTAACAAAGGAATAGATCAAGCGTTAAAGGAGTGGATCGTACAAAAGTGGGTTCGGAGCCCCTCGAAGAGGTTTGGAGCACTTGGGAGCGATACGGATCAACAAAGTAAACCTTGTTGCGTAATCTGCTGAAGACTTATGTTTTTCAGACGAATTTAACCGTGTGTTTACTTGTATCCCCCCCCCCCCCCCCCCCGTCTTAAAAGTGTATTAAAAGCATTGTAAAACGTAGTGATAGGGATAGGAACTCACTTGGTAGAAATGGTAGCTTGAAAAAGGCGAGACTAAACTCGAGCTGTACTTCGACTGGAGAAAGTTGATTTCTCAGGAGTCTCAGGGGCGTTGGGACATTCTTCTTGAGCTAGCGGTAATACCGCGACTTTAAGGTAGCTTACAGGGGTTAGAGATGCGTCTAAGGGTGAAGGAGTTGAGAGTGAAGCAACAAAACCTGGAGCCCTAGCCTCCTTTTTATAGAGTTAGGAGGTACCACAAACGCAATGCGTTCCTTTAGGGAACGCAACACGTTCCCCTATGTGGTCAGCGCTTACATAGTTTCCTCTGATAGACGATGGGATGTCTCCGGTCGAAGAACGCAGGGTGTTCGTTTAGGGATCACAGGGCGGTCCTTCTTGGACTAGCCTCGGATTTTGTGCCTTGAACTTGTAAAATCTGTAACTTTCGCGTAAGAGCTCTACAACTCTCGTTTAGGTGTAGGTGAGATATTGCTCTACAACTCTCGTTTAGACTCTGTCGGCTAGTTCTGATTTAATTTTTTAATAATATATTCTTAACAAGTCGGGACTAGAAAAGTCCGTTAAAAATCCATAACTTCTTCATCTGATGCCCGTTTTGATCAGTCTTTTTACCCTGGTATTACCATTGACGAGATCTTCGATTCTCATTTAGGTCGTATTCGCTAAAAGTCGCTCGATCTGTATTTCAAGTTTTTAGTTGTCTACTGTTATGTCCGAAACTTCGAAAAATCAGAACTTCCTCATATGAAGGCAGATTTGGGCGTTCTTTTTATGTATGTTTACGGTTTTGGGATATCTACGACTTTCATATAGATACCTAAGGTTAAAAAGCATTTTATTGGAATTTCGTGTTTTCTGCTAAACATTATTTTACCGGTATTGTTGCGGATCTACGATTGGTCATAACTTCTTCGTTATAACTCGGATTTTAGTGTTCTTTATATTTTTGGAAACCTTGTTACGATATCTACCATTTAGTATACTCAATTATGGTTACTGAACAAATTTATTTTTGACCTAATTTTTGCTGGTGTTACATTCCTTCACTAAAATCGTTACTATATGGTAGCAATTTTTTTAGTTGTATCAATCTTAAACTTAACCGAAATATACTTATAGTCACGGTTTAATTTTGAATTATTCCTAATGTATATTTTTTTGTCATGAATTACAAGTTAAATTGTTACCAAAAAATTCTTAGAGCTATTAGTTTTATATATTAACATGACTATTATTATGTCTTAAAATACCATAGTAACGAAACCACCGTTATAAAATAGTTTGTCATGAGTATATTCTTACATTAAGATTATTGTTTACATTTAGTCGCACATAAGAAATTAAATTATTAATAATTTATAGGCACATGTTTAGTATTTTATTGTGACTATTGTTATGTTTAGAAACAAAACAAAAGTTTAGCCATAGCCATAAAATAGTCCTAGTCACAATCAATGAAGACCATAAAGTAGGTATAGTCACTGTTGTTGAGGTGTGAAGTCTTGTGCAACATGGAGCACTTAGAACTCAATGGAGCACTTGAGGTTCATGGAGCATGTGGCAAAGGAATGGTTCATCCGAGAAAGGAATGAATCGTCTGACAAAGGAATAGATCAAGTGTTAAAGGATCGGATCGTACAAAAGTGGGTTCGGAGCCCCTCGAAGAGGTTTGGAGCACTTGGGAGCGATATGGAGCAACAAAGGGGACCTTGTTGCGCAATGATCTGCTGAAGACTTAGGCGAAGAATGATGTTGTTGTGCCAAGAGCACCCTTTCTTGCGCTAGGATAATCCCTCTTGTGCCATGAGGTATTCCCCTTGGCCATGGGGTACTTCCCCCATGCACCATCGAGTATGTTGTTGTGCCAAGCGTGGCCTTGTTGCGTGTAAGTCCCTAATCTGCCTGTGTATCAATAGTATCCGTTTGATGGTGCGGAATCCCAATCAAACGGATGATGCCAGATCAAAAAGAAGAGAATGAGAAGAAGAGGATGATGAATCTTATATGTATTATATGAATGAAGATCCGGATACAAGATTCACACACACTAACACACACTCTTTTTTCTCTCTCTCCAGAACACCTTCAAATGCACACACTTAAGCTCCTCTAGTGTTCATCACACTTTTCCTTACACCCCTCAACCCTATATATATACACACGGAAAACATGGGCCGTAAACACATAAGATATTACATAAAATACAATTTCCTAGAAAAGCAAAGTATAAACCAAAATATTGACCCAACAATCTCCCTCTTGGTTTATAACTTTCTTTTCTTTTCTTAAATGACCCAACAAGCTCCCCCTAAAAAGTAGCTGGCTTTTCTTGTTAATCTTCATTGGGAGCTTGGCTTCAGCTATTATCTTCAAATTCTTCACAACATCAGGATGAATATATGAATCTTCTATGAGTGCCTTCATCTTGAGCAGTTGGGCATTTCTTTAGAGTTTGGCTTTGAACGCATGTCGGGTGAGGAGACTTGACGTACTGATTCTTAAAAGATAGCGCTTTCAGCTTGACAATCTTCAGAGAGAACATCAGAGAGAACTGAACTTCTAGATCACTTCAGCAGGTACAAAGATAGCAGCAGGCTGATTGAGGAGGCTTCAATGCAATCCGTCACATATTCTTCAATTTCAACTTCACCTTGCTTCTGGGGTTGAAAGATTGAATGTGAAAGAATAATCTTCATTTCTTGCTCCTTCGAATGTGAATTCTTCAATGCTCACAGATGAAGCCTTGGCTCAGAAATCTTCGACAAAAACTTCATGAGTCTTATCTATACCTGAAATCACTTTTCAAGACAAAACAAAACTAAAAGAAAACTTAGCACACAAATTAAAACACAAACAAAAATATTTTTGGATTTTTCATATTTTCTGAAAAAGAAATAAAACAAAAATAACACTATTTTTGATTTTGAATTTTTCTGATTTTCTTTTTGTTTTTTTTGTTTTTTTTAATTCCCGCTTAAATTTAAATTAGAAGAAACTATGAACAAATTTAACAAAAATGAAATGATATCTAACTTTAAGAGTGATTTGGGATCAAAGTTGTTAGACAGTCTTAATCCACTTGTTGGTACCTTTCATATTCACAACTTTGTCTGGTCGATCGCCGGTATTGTTGTCCACTTAAACACGAAAAATTGTGACAAATTTAGGACATACTATTTGATACAAGACATGGTGAACTTAAGTTCCTATATATTATATCTGATCCTAAGTTCCTCGATACTATATCTTAAGGACCATTCAGTTGACGACGACCAGGGATATTGTTGTCCACCTAAATTGAGCAGCGAGATCTATAGACAATCTGTATGTGTTCAATTTTAATTGTACTAGAACATGTTTCTCGCTTCCAGATATGCCCCGGTAATCAAGGACTTCCAGAGTACTCCTTACATCGGATGAGCAGACCATCATTAGGGGAGAAGACAGATTCTGTGTACCAGGCTGGATTGTTAGTCATGCAAAGGAGACATCATATGGCTAACAAATAAGAGGAATTTCATATATATATATATATATATATATATATATATATATATATATATATATATATGTATAATATGTAGAGAAATAGAGTTGCATATGTTACAGTCTAGGTCGGATCTCTTCCAATCACGCAGAGGAGGTAACATATGACTAATAGACAGAAAGAAAGAAAATGATTTTCTACAGACCTAATTTATCGAAATTTACCAGTTGCCCTATCAATACTGGAATTAAGGGCAGAATCTGCACATGGAGAAAAAGTTAAACCATGGTTCCAGATACGGGTTCAATTATTGTGACGAGTAAATTCCCATATATATATCTCCCTGCTCAACCTATCTGAGCGTCGTATTGTCAGGCTGAACAGATCTAACTAGGTCAAAATTTGTCAAGTCTATAAATTTCCTAAGTTCAACTCTGCCTAGTCAAGTCCGTTTTAGAATCTTTCGTGCGTACCGACGCATTAAACTAGAGCAAAGACCCTTCAACTTTGGGTACGTTACGCAAACTCAAGTTGCCTATTATCACCAGATAATATCACTTCCCAAAACATCTCCCTCAAGCACATTCCATTAACACCATATTTTGATTTTCTGATTTTTTAATGTTTTTGGATTTTTTTAAAATTTTCTAATTTTTGTTTAAAATTTTCTAATTTTTGTTTTCTTTTAATTTCTCCCCCTAAATTTGTTCATAGGAGAGAAAGGAAAGTAAATATGCAAATTTAAACTATCCTAAAACAAAAATTAGTCTTTATAGCGAATCAGCTTAAGAAAAACTCAGGAGTATAGAGAAGAAAACTCAAACCGTAAGTCACCGATTAAATTTGCATCCAGAAGGTCTGAGAACAGCACACATAAAATCAGAACATATCCGAAAATTCTTTATGTCTTTAAGCACAAACCCCATGAGTGATCACTTATTTCCTTCCCTTCCCACAAAGGACACTCGATGAGTACCCATGGTTGTATGTGCACAAAAATTTCAAGAGAGTATTCATTGTGAGATTGAGAGCACTCCTTTGGAGTAGTTATTAAAAAAGAGAGATTCTCATGTTCTGAGAGATCAAGTGAGGTGTAACCTTTGTGTGTAATTGTACATGTTAGATTATTTTTGTGTAAATCCCTTACCTTACATCGGATATATAAGAGAGACATTTTGAAAGAAAATCCTTATTCCCTCACAAAAGCCAGAGCTTTTGGTTTCCTTCTTCCTCTTATCTTTTGATGTCATATATCAAGAATTGGTGCTCCCTTTGCGTCCTCCTTTAATGCTTATTTTGATAAGCAGTTAAAGGCTTAAAGAACTCAACATTACAAGAGGAAACTATCATTTCTTAGTTCCTTATTCTTGATGGTGGATAATTGTAGAAAAAGATCATACTCTTTGATCTTTCTATCTTCACCAACACCCCAAAACCAAGTGGGTTCAAAGACTCCAAAGGTTGTTATTTTAAAACACTCTATGGTTGTTTTTAATATCATTCTAACCTCTATAAATGTATCCTTGGTGGTTTTGTTTTGTAAAATACTTGAAACTAAAGTTGTAATTTTTAAACTTTTGTTTCCCGTTTTTTATAAAAAAAACACTCGTATATCTTGTATCAAAACCCATTAGAAGTATCAGAACCATCTTTTGTATGTTAGAATGAATTTTTTTTTTATATTTGATGATCTTTTGTTTTTGAAAGAAAAAAGTACGTATTTATTTTGGTTAAAAAATCTCCATATTTGTCTTCTTTGGTAACTTGTAGTTTAAAATCATTTATTTTTATTCATAACCATTTTCATGCATTTTGGTTACATAAAAGTTGTCTTAAAAAAACCAAAGAGTTTTTTGTTATTATATTTGATATGTTGTTGTGTATAAAGAAGTCATTTGGACCTTCATGTTATATTTGGTTGACATTTATTTATTCGTAAGATGTAATAGATAAATAGGTATTTTTTCATTTGTTTATTTGTTGTTATAAATTAGTTAGGCTAATTGTATTTTTATTTTAATGTAAATTTATGAAGAAATTAAAACTTTGAAGATGACTTAACCACTTGAGATTATAATCCTAACCATGAGCTTCTACTCTTAGTTTTTTGGCTTAATTATAGTCTTAGTGATTTAAGTGTTACAAGCTTTACAACATGAAGATTTGAAATCCTTTTTGCAAACAAGAGTTTTTTTGGTAAGTAGGGGCTTGAAGGCCTTTTCAGGTGTCCCTTAGGTCCTATAAAAAAGATTTAATAATTCTTGTGATGGCTCATAAAAACTATTACTACACATGACTTGGTTTATATACATTTTAATGCATGGTCGTGATGATTGTTTTATGATCGTTTTATGTTATGCTTTATGGATGAAAATAGTTTTTACAAGGCAAAGAACAATTTATAATAAAATAATATCACTTGGAGTTTGAGTAAAAAATATTTAAAAGGTAACATAAGATGTTTATAAATGACTATTTATTAAAATGTTTTACCGATTACTGGTTACCGGTTAAAAATCGATTTTTTTTGTAAATATTTTTTATTGTAAAACCTATAAACAACAAACTTTAAAATATTTGAAATGGTTTAAAAGGTGTTTAAACATTGTATAAACTCCATGTCTATGTAATAAATAATGAGTTTTAATTAAAAAGACTAAAATCGGTTTATAACGTAATAACGGAAAAAAAATAAAACTAATGATTAATTTTTATGTCGAAACTTAATATATGATTTTAGTTTTTTAAACATCACGCAACTTGTTTATATTATGTTTTATGCATGCCAGATGAGACTTAAAGTATAAGTATCATCACCTAAGTTTTGGTTTCTCAAAATATGACTTCTATCATAAGATGTATAAAATTGAGTTTATAAAATAAAATGAGTTTATTCTACAATTTCATAAAATCATAAGATTTTCATTATTAAAAGGAGATTTAAAATAGTGATTTTAGAACTCATTCAAAACTCCAAGTCTTAATTATAAATGAAAATTTTATTAAAATTCTATGACTCAACTTTAAATATCCGGATTAAGTTTATATTTTATTTAAGCAATGGTAAATAAAATGAAGATTTATTTGGTATCTAAAGAATCTTATAACAAGTGATATGAATTTTACAAAAGATGCACATGAGTTTTTGGATGCATGCAATATTAATGAGACCATGTTTTATAACTATATTTGTAAAACATATATAAAACCTTTTCTAAAAATGCAAGCAATTGTTGTCCTTTTAAAAATGCAACGTAAAATTGCAAGTATGGACTTAATGGGACATGGGTGACCAAACCACTAGCGTTGTCATATGATGTTTTGGGGTGGTTTTGTATTTTCTAGTGACATAATGATCACCTAGTCACTAGTTAGTTGCTACGCTACAAGTTGATTTAAGTAGGACGTATTGATCGGAATCTTGTGTGATAAAGGTCACCTAAGCATGAGAGGTCAGAGGCATAGATGGAATCAAACATGTCAACTATAACAATAGTTGTTTAGGATCTCATTGTATACGGGTTACATATTTTATGTAATTGTTAATCACTACTTACCGAGTTAGATTAAGTGGATGGGACAAAGGATCACCTACCATTTACTTGTTTCGTAACTTTGATCCTATACTTTAATAAATTAATGTTTTAGAAACAATAAAAGTTATTAATTTCTAATAACTGAATATTAAAAATGTGAAATGAAATTTTGCTAAATTCTATAAATAACTATTAGTACTCTTATGCCCATGTAAAAACATTTCTATTATTGACTTTCAAGACATAGTTACATTTTCTTGAGTATGAAAAACATTAAAACTGAGATGACATTTTTGAAAGCATTTGATAAGGCTATGATTTAAGAGATTTCATGGTGTATCTTTTGCTTAGGTGTTCCTTTTTTATTTTGACATGTGATGTATTTATGCAATATATATATATATATATATATATATATATATATATATATATATATCCTTTGTTCATTTATATATATCCTTTGTTCATTTGTATATATATATATATATATATATATATATATATATATATATATATATATATATATATATATCTATATCCTTTGTTCACACCCCCGAACCGGAATGGCAGAAATGTGCGGGGGCGGAGGACATCATTCTACAGTATCATAACAATTGTATATAAATGAAACATAGCAACACAAACATTCATAAATTTAGATTTAGAGTATTACATTGTTTACAACACAATTGTTCGAAAGATAAACACGAATAACAAAAGTAAAAATAACATAATGCAACGACGCCAGGCCTCGATCATGGTGAATACCTGTCTACTAGATCCCTAAGAATACAAGTCGTTTTGAAAAACGTCAACTAAAAACTTTGTGAGTTCATAAGCATTTTTGTAGGTAAAACGTTGTAATAACTTTGTTCATAGTTCCTTGTAAAACTCAAATAAAACATCCAAAATATTCTATAAAAAGTAGTTTATGAGTCTCGTTCCAAAATCGTGTATAATTGCATGCATGTTCTTTAGTTTTCCTTTGTTTGTTACTGAAAAGAGGGTATTCCTAGAAAATCCTATGTTTTTTGTATACTAAGATGTTGTTGTCCTCGAACCCTAAAACCGGCGTTGGGAAATTAGATTTATAAAACATATGAACATAGTTCTGGGTTATTGTAAAACTAGCAGAGTTAGTACTCTTTGTAAAATAGTGTATAGTTGAATGCATGCTCCTTAGTTTTCCCTTGTTTGCTTTTGAAAAGAAGTGTCCCCAGAAAAACCTATATTTTCTGCTATATAAAAGATGTCGTGGTCTTAAAAACCCTAAGACCGAAGTTGTGCAGTTAGTTTACAAAATATACGAAACATAGTTTTTGTATTTTATAAAACTAATGGAGGGTATATTCCACGTAATTCCAATGTCACTAGGACCCTACTCTATGCGAGTCGTTATAACCACACAGATATGATGTGAAGGCCTGCCCTAACATTTTCCAGGCGTCAGATACGGTCCATATATTTGTCACCTTAGACTGGCCGGTCTAGCTGTAACGAACAACATAGGTGTGGGGTGTCAACCCCGTATAGGTACGGTGATAACTACAGTCACAATTACCCCCCTCGCCCTCCAGGGGACTCTGGTTATAAACACAGGACTTACAATATATCTAGATAGGTACAGCAAAAATAAAACTAGTCTCACAAGAGCCGTAATGGAATGTACGCAAGTTTTTCTCTTTTTGTTAAATAATGCAAATAATGTTTTCGTTGTGTAAAATTATGACTGTAGCTTTGTGACACACAAATATTTCCGTCATAAAAACTTTGTTTGTAAATCATCTTGATGAAATCATTTTTATTGAAAATTATAGATAATCACTAATAGTTAGTCAATTTGCAAAAGGTTATAAATACGATATAACGTTCCAAGTTTTCAAACCCTTGAAGTGGTATACACATAATATGATTTTTTTTACTAGCAACATTTATTTTTAGATAAATAGCCATGTTTTGTAGGGTGTTTTGACATACCCAAAATTTTATGGAGATCTTTACAAACAAAATATTCTTTTCCTGTTGTGACTAAACTAGTTCCACCAAAATCTCACATGAATCCATGAAATTTATTATGTCTTAAAGTTTGCACAAGTTCTAGTGGTAAAAGTATTTTTAACCAAAAGTTTACCATTTTGGTGTAACTCATCATATATTTACCTAGTAGCTTAGTTTTATGTTTATAATACAAGATATGTAGATCTATACAAATATAACTTAGTTGTAACTTTATGGGGTTTGTGAAATATCAAGTTTATGAATTATTAGCAGGAACTAATATCATTTCAACAAACATAAACACCTAAACATACAAATACATGCAATTATCCAAGGATTTAAACAAGATTTGACTTGTATCCCCCCTAAAAGTATGAAAACTTGAAAAGAGTGGGGTATGAAGCTCACCTTGAGTTGATTTATGGGATGTTTGGAGTGATGTTGTGAAGATCTCAATTCTAAACTTTTAGATGAGTTGACGAACTTCCTTGGAAGGAATGTTGTCCTAAACATACAAATAAATGCAATTATCCAAGGATTTAAACAAGATTTGACTTGTATTCCCCCCAAAAGTATGAAAACTTGAAAAGAGTGGGGTATGATGCTCACATTGAGTTGATTTATGGGATGTTTGGAGTGATGGTGTGAAGATCTCAATTCTAAAGTTTTGGATGAGTTGAGGAACTTCCTTGGAAGGAATGTTGTCCTAAGAGATTTTCTCACATATTATTATGGGTGAAATAATGTGAATTTATCTTGAAAATTATATAAAATACTAGAAATGGAATAACTTACTTAAACCTCTAAGGAGAACTTAAGGAGTTAAGCCTTTAGCAAGATCCTTGCTCTTACTCTTGAGAGAAGTATTAGAGAGAATATGAGAGAAGTGAGAGAAACGGTGGAGTTTAAAGTTCTCTTATTGTCATTGCTTTAAGGGATAAAGTGAGATATGTGCTTGGAAATCTAAAGGTTTACAACATTGTTATTTGTTATTTGGTGGGTAATTCATGGTTTACCGTGAATGTATGGGGAATAGAGGATTACATCAAATCATAAAGTCAAACTCTCTTATCACTTTATGATTTAAAATAATATTTTTATAAATACCAAATATTATTTTATGAAAATATGTTTTAAATATTCAAATTTGGCATAAAATAGGGGATTAAGGGGTCTAAGTTATGAAAAATACAAGTTTGGTGGAATTCCCGACGTCAAAATACCTAAAAATAAAGAAAAGTTCTGAAATGGACAAAAATCCGGAGTGGAGTCTTGAATCTGAGAGGGTCTGAAGAGGTCAAGAGATTTCAGAGTGCCTTCTTCCGAGCTGGGAAGGGTCCAGGTGCGAAATGGCTCGATGGATACTTCTTCTGGAGTGATGCGAGGCTTTCCGAAGTCAGCAGTTCTGGATTAGCAGGTGTCCGGAGCGAGATTGTCTGGGTGAAGGGATTCCGAAGCCAAATCAGAAGGTTTCGAAGTATGAGGTGTTCCAGAACAAGAGGGTTCCAGACTAGGAAGAAAGGTTCCGAGCATGAATAGTGTATTCCAGAATAAGGTTGTTCTTTTGAGTTTTCTTCTTCCATTTTGAGTTGTTTTCGATTTGGGAGTGATTTGAGATACATAGAGAGATTTGGGAGAGATTTGAGGTACATAGAGATATTTGGGAGATATTTGAGTTATATAGAGAGATTTAGGAGAGGGAGTTATATATAATTTGTATTATAATTGTAAAACATTCACAAGGGAACATAGTCTTAAACCTTAATGTATTAGTACAAATCGAGTTGATTGGGTTGACTTGTTGACTTTGTTTGACATAGATTTGCCGGTTGTCACATCATCCCCCCGTTAGAGGGAATTTTTTCTCGAAATTCAAGTTCTCTGAGGAATATCAAGGGTTGAGGAAAAATTGTGTGTACTTCTGTTCCTTTTGATCTTCCCATTCTGAGATCCTCACTTGGCGTTCTAATGGATCTTTGCTATTAATGTTTAGCCTTGATCTTTTGATTTCCCAGTCTATGATTCCCAGATATTCCTCTTTGAGTGTAGGTTCTTGTTTGAACTGATCTCGTCGAGTGGGATTGCTAGAGCTTCGGTGGTTAGACACTTATTTAGGTTGAATACGTGGAATGTGGGATGTATGATGCTGAGTTTTATGGTAACCGAAGGCTATGAGTTATCGGAATTATCCTGAGTGGTTTTCTGGAGGTTGTGCTCCTGGTTTTCAAGGAGTAGAGTTCCTAGGCCTTAAGGATTGGCACAATTGTTACCAAGGTTAAGGTTGCGTACGGTGCAGCTGGCCTTATGAATCATAGGTTGCCTCAAGGGTTCTCCTCCTACGTAATCCTGAACTAGTGGAGCGTCAACCATTGCATGATTCCTAGATTTGGGTGTATGGGTTGTCGATTCGGAAAAGGGGATATCGATCCTTGACAATGGGTTCTTAATTGACTCTTAGTGCTAAGTTGTTCTATGGGTAATTCACTTTTCCTCCTCAAGAGTCGGACAGGTGTTTTCCCGTGGTTAGAGGCTTGGTCTCATAATCTCCTTACTTATTAGGTCGTTCTATTGATTGGACAATATATGTTCTCGTGTTGGTGCTAAGTAGTATTGGGGGTTTGGTTACTGGAATGATTCAAAGAGTGTAGTCGATTCCAACTCAACTTAACACACGAGTGGTGTTTCCGAAAGAATTTTGGGAATATCTGGGGGATGTTGTAAATCTCTGGGATTTCCTTGATGAATTTTTTTTCTTGTTTCTCATATTTATTGTGGGGCTAGGAAGGAACGTGTTATCTCAAACCTAAGTACTCGCGGGCCTAGAAGCTAGAGGTGGTCCGTGGATTTGTAGTTATGAGTTGAAAGAGTTTTTTTAATCGTTCTGTTAAGGCGAAAGGTCTCTTTGTAGTGCTTTGAACTGGTATAGAGAAGGTCAAGTTAGTTTATGACTAGTGAGGATGTTGGACTTCTTATAGTAACAGATGCTAAGTCACATTGGAAGGGAGATGATTTTTTTTAGATTGATAGCATATTCTACAGATATACCCTTGATGCTTCCGGTTTGTGTCTGTTATTATTACTGTGAACATTTCATAATGTAATCCTTACAAGGTTCTTCTATAATCGCTTGGCATATACAATTCAGGTATAATTAAGATCGAAAAGGCAGTCAACTGAGTGGCCCTGCCCTAATTCCACAACCAGAAAAGGAAAAGGAATTAAAGCGGGATCACACACTCTTAGTCTGTAGAATCTTAATTACATATGACCCTAATGTTTACACTGACCCATTGCAGCTCGCTTGTGAGGATTGCTAGTTTTTCTGCGAGTGTTGGGGTTTTGTTCGGACGATGGAATACTTTCCGACTATGTTATTAAGTTGGAAAAATTTTGCTATGATTTGATGCTTAATTCTTGTTGTTTGAAAAAATACCAAAAATATTGGTTGAATTCCTTGTTGTTCCTTCATGTTCGGTTGATAAACTCCTCCCGCTTCTCCGTCATTTCTCTTTGTTGGGCAATATCTCTTAAAGTGACCCGTTTCACCTCATAAATAGCATACCGGGCTCACTTTTCGGTTGGAGGTTCAAGTGACACGTGGGGTCGGGGCCCTACAATGGCAGGAGGTGTGCCCCTTCTTGTTGCACCTATTGCAATGCAACTTTCGGAAGGCTCCATTATGATGGAAGTTGCATTTGTTGCATTTTGGGAGGCTTCCTGCATATTGTCGTATTGGTGTTGGTGTGGCAGGTGTTGTGGCAATATGGACAGCAATCATGTGTTGTTTCTTTGAGGGTCCTTGAGTTGGCTGTCCCTTCTTCTTATTCTTAGATTTTCGCTTCTTGTTCCTAGGTTTGGGGTTTGGGGTCTATTGGTAGGTTGTTGTTGGTTTCCTTAGTTGCTACTACTGATGGGTTTTGGTCATAAGACATCTTATGTGCTCATACAAACCCTAATGCTTGGATCTAGGTTTCTCTATTGTACATGCTTTGAATCCAAGACTATAAACCCTAATTCTAGCATATGGAAATTGATATTAACATATAATTAGGTTTATGATATTACCTTGATTGTTATGTCACAATAACAATCCCAATTCCTCCTTGAATTGACTTTGGAAGGCTTAGAGTCACAAGTGTCACTCCCCTAATGGCTTACAAACACCAAGAGCAAATGGAGAAGGTATATAAAGAGAGGAGAGGTATAAGAATTCGTCTCTAGGACCTCTTGGGAAGGCTTGGACGAATTCATGAGCCTTAGGGGGTTTATATAGGTGTAAAGATTAGGGATTTAGTCCTTATCCTTATCTACTCGCTTGCCCACCAAGCAACCATAAGATAAGTCTTAGAAACCCTTATTCTAGTCGAATTCTAAGGCATTATTTCCTTAAATTCGTTCACCCTATATTTAAGATAATCCTTACCTTATTTTGTAACTATCACATAATTACAATTCAGCCCCTCTAGTTTAATTAATTACATTTGACCACAAAATTAATTCTTAATTAATTATAGACCAATATTACTTAAACAAATATGATTTCTCCTTTAATATATTATTCTTATAACATATTAATAAATCATAATAACCTCTCTCTCTATTTATTACTCCAATCAAGTTGCTTTGGTGAAGGCAACCCAAAAGGACCATGCACCATCGGGTCAAGTACATACCAAAATAGTTATGGACTTAGACACTAATCCAACAGTCTCCCACTTAGATAAGTCTAATAACTATTCTGCGTATGACTTCAGATCCTGATCTGCAATCGTAGCTTTCCAAAGCTGCTATCAACTCTGATCATATCAGATACGCATGTCCTTAGATAAGGGATCATATATTCCTCCATTCTAGATATCATATGAGACATGATTTCAAATCATTCTCTTTGTACTACTTCTCGATTTCTGATTTATGACGACAGACTAATTGAACAAATCAAATTAGCCCTAGCCCAATCGAGCATTTACGTTTGTCATCACTAAACCATCGAGGGGCCCAAAAGATATCGCTTTTATCCTACCTTGGATAAAAGGAACAGATAAACTTTGATACAATGCTTGCTTGCACTCACTCACCGAATCACACACAACAATATGTTTTATAACACCAAGTTACTAGTGCGTTTACATATTATCAATGTGCAACCGATTCGCAAGATACAACTCACACATCTTGGTTTCAAGAATATAAGATGTTATCGTCTCACCAATCACTCGTGATACAATTCATGGAGTGATCCAAGTGAGCGTGGGTTTAATCCAATGCTCAAATTCATATTCATAAGCACTCATGAACGTTGCAACAAACTTTTGCTTATGTCTAATGCTCTTTAGACAATCGACACACCAATTCACGATAGTCTTCATTCATACCTACTTCCAACATATGAACGACTGTGGCCCGTTTGAATAATTCGATTATTCTTAATAAATTCAATTATTCTGGAAGTCAAAACATGCAAATGTGAAACACAAGAATAATACTAATCCCATATGGCCTCAAACCTTTGAGTATAAATAAAACACCTTTATTTATCACCATATCGATTACTCATTATTTGTCGTTTCGGGTAATCAACTTCTTACTTGAAATATTACACTTGTCCCATGCTCTTAGCATGCACACAATGTTTTCCTATGGTTCTTAATTTGTGAAATAGACCAAATTGAGCACATTTCCAATCATTCTCATTTCACAACTCCAAATCCTTTTTCCATAAGTGAAAGAATATCAAATCCTTGCTACTTATAGAATATGCTAGATTCTAACATTCTATGCAACTATCCTTTCGTAATATCACTGCACCAAAGTCACAAAGACTATTGCCAATGATATTACAAAGTCCTCTATTGGAGATTGTTACAAGACAATTCCATAGACATGATGTCTCTCACTCAAAGTACATTCTTTGAACATCCTTTTGCATAGAAGTTTCTAATCTAGTCATAGATTTCTCAATATTCAATTCCCAATATGGACACATTTCCATATTTTCCATATGACAAATTATTCTTAATAGAATCTTATCTATTCGCAATAATGTTGATATGGTCCATCCAATAAGGAAACATTTCCATATTTTCCAATACTATACTTCTAACTACTCACAAGCGACTAATCGTCGGCGAACTTTGGATTGTCCTTTGATAGTTGTTTAATTATTTTAGTCAAAACCGATTCTAGTCCTTTTCCCCTCTAAATGTGCTAGACATTTGGAAAATTTTAGAATGGTCAAACATTAAAGCATTTGCAATCGATCCTATACTCGAAGCGTATGGGACACGACGCATAATGTTTTATTTGCTATGTTCTCAAAATTCGAATTGTGAAGAGGAATGTCGTAATCATAATCGAAATTTTAAGAACATACTATGTACCTTTGACTAAATTTATTAACATTTCTCAACCTAAGCCTTTAGATTTGAAATGAAGCATAATATTCTCTCCCTTAATTATAGCAAAACAACTTTATAACCCTTACTACTTTGCAAGGTATAACTCTTGTTTTCTATAATTAATATTGCCAACTTGCAATACTTTCCTTAATAATCATACAATCATAACATTTATGCTCCCACTATCATGATGATTATTATAAGCATAACACTTACGCTCCCACTAGCTTCGACATGTATTCATAAACATCTTAACTTTCAGAAAAACAATGCTTATTGAATTTCTTAAGTTCATGTTTCTAATACTTAGTGCTTTGATAATCTTTTATCAGGGTTTCTTGAACTTATACACTTTTTCCTTCGATAGTTCATATGTGTATCTAAACACTTAAGACTAATTGCCAAACCTCACAGTTCAAATTATGGAAAGGGATACCGTAACCATAATCGAATTTGAGAATGCAATTTTACAATCACTATCTTCTTAAAATCGGTCTTAGTGAAAGCATTTCCTCACAATCATTTTCATGAAGAAGGAAATCTTATGACACTTAGATTTGAGCGGTGTATGTGTTCCTATTCATGTGAATTTGTTAAAACCAAAGTTGACGACAAATTCAAACTCATATGGACCGAACTTTCTTAATTTTGATTTCTTGTCTTTATGGTAGCACAGCTGCCCATCATGTCTTCTAAGTAGTTAAGCAACTCACCCTTTCCTATCAATGTACCTTTCATTGATTAAGGTGCTTTGCCTTTTATGCGTTCAAAATGAGAACTCATAGAACTCACATGCATAATTAACTTAATTGGAACAGCACAAAATCAAAATGTTGTCAACACGATAGGGTGTAAACCTCAACTCGTGTGCTAGTGATGATCGTTAAGGTTTATTTGATTTGTTCTTGAAACCTTTCAAGACTATTAAGACTCCCACTGACTCCTTCACATATATGATTCTCTTGTCAAAACATTTCTTGACAAACAAATATTCAAGAGTTAGTGCAGCTTTTATCAAAACTCTTCATAAATTGGTACTAGTTGGTCTTTGTCTTATCCAAGACATCACAACTTTCCACATTTGATGAATGTTACAAACCTTCTTAATACTTTTCACTCAATGTCACAATCTTAACTTTAAGACTTGTTATTGGAACGAAGTATGATTGACTTTTTGTTTTAACCATTTCTTCAATTCTTGATTCCTCTTCTTAAACATACAATTCTACTAAGACTCACTTAGAGGATCAACTGAGATATGGTTCTTAATCATTAAGACCTATCATAAAGCATAAAAGCTACTCTCCCTTCTTCTTAGAATGGAGAAACTTTAATCTTTCTGCCTACTTGATTCTTCTTATTCGTTCTGCTATTGATCTAAACCCTTTAATCAATTCAGAATTACACCTAATCTTGTAAGTATAATCATATTTACTAAACCTTTAGTAAATCATGACGAATATCTTTGTTACTCTTATGGTGGACTTGATCAACACGCAACTTTGTGTATTCGATCTCCAAGTCCTTTACTTGACACTTTGTCAATGAATTAGTCTAAATTTCCAAATATGAAATTTCTCATACATCGTGCAACCTAGTTGCATGATTCCAAATTTCTGTCCAATTGAAACTTGGGCGATGAGAAACTCTTCCTATTTGGTAAATTCTCGACTTTCCATAAATAACATAATAAGAACCAAATCCATTATTGCTAATAACAGAAACATTTTAACATCAATTTTTCATACACGCCATTGTAAGGATAAATAAATAAAATTTAAAATCAAAATTTATTTTATTGCGGAAAAATTTGTCCTTACAATGCAACTCATTGAAAAACTTATGCTAATACATCTTTCTTAGCAATCTGATTCTAACTCTAAGTAGTAGGTCAAGATTCTAATCTTCGAGAAATGCAATCGAAATCCATTCCTTCGCGGTTAGATTCTGCTCACTTCTTCCCTTAAGCTTCCTTTCTTTTCTTTGATTCTACAAAACATCAATTGTAATCTTATGTATTTAGAATCTAGAATGAAGCTTAAAAGAGTTAGTCAATGGATTTTACCTAAATTAGAGCCATACGTTTCGACTCTCCCATCTCTTAGATCTCTTAGGTAAATATGGCAGCTTCGTCTCCAATGCCCTTTCTCTTGGCAATAGAAGCAAATTGACTCTTTTGGAACATGACATGGAACTACTTCAGACATTGCCTTTCTCTTGTGATCAAACTTTTCGATCATAGCATGTCTTTCGTTGCCATTGTCTATATCCATAGAGGTCTCGAAGGCAGATTCACCAATCAACTTTGCTTTTCTATTGCGCCAAATCAATGTTGATTCAGCAGCAATAAGCATATAGGTGAGATCTATAAGGGTCACGTCGTACTTCATCATATAGTACTCTCTTACGAAGTCACTATATAAGTTAGGAAGTGATTGAAGAACCTAATCAACAGCCATTTCCTCATAAACAACGGATCCCTACATTCTTAACCTATCAATGTGTGACTTCATCCCTAGGACATGTGCACACACCGACTTTCCTTCTTTATGTTTACTTGCCAAAAGGGCTTGAGTGATCTTGAACTTTTCAAGCCTTTGAACTTGTGGGTTAGGGAGAATAATTGGAGGAGGAGGAGGAAGGGAAGCATGATCTCTTGTTCCTCGATCGAAACGTGGAATATCATCTTCATGTGGAATGCTTGTTCCACGGGATTTGAGAAGACCGTAGTTGTCAAACTTTGACATCTACAATACGGGAGAAAACGAATTCAAGTTAGTTGATTGATTGAGTCCTTAGTAAATCACCCAAATAAGATACTAAGGCTAGGACCCAACACAATGTTCCACAACTCGGGAGAGGGATTCCGTAACCCTAATTGCAGAACATTTGAAGGTAAGTGAATGACGATTCATTAATTTCCACCACGAAAAACGAAAAAGAAATTTAAGTTTTAAATCTATGAAAACTCCTAGACCCTTTGAGATTCATTGAACTTTCAATGGCATGTTTAAATCTCGATATGCCCCTCTTGTTTGTGACTGGGATGCCGAGGATCACAAAGCGGGTATGAATAACCATGCAAACTACATGGCGCCCCCACATGTTACAGTCACCTATTCGATGTGCCGGTAAACCACACACGCTCCACCGAACTATGACAAACATTGAGTCACCCTTTGCTACCTTTGCTTAGAACCATTTAGTGTTTCGGTTAACCAAACACGCTCAACTAACGTCTTCGCAAGGGCACAAAGTGTAATTTCATGGAATTGCATCAATTCACTTTTGCCTAAGTAACTAAGATTGGGAATTTTATGAAAAGATTTAGTTACTTTAATAATTCATTATACTTATAATGGAAGGTTTCGTCCTATCCTACCCATTCGGCTAACGAACCTCCACTAGTCAAGAGTGCGGTGGGTAAGAGTGGATACCCATTCAATCGCCATTTTATGGGCAATTTCCTTAAACACCCCTTATAGACCAGCTTCGTGAATGAGGCCTACTAACGGTAAGACTGACTTTTACTCATACATATATATAATGTTAGACTTTTAATGTTATATATAGTATAGGGTGTATTTTATACTTTCAAAATACTAGGTGGTCTAATTTAACAATTATACTTTTAATTAATTATACACCTTAATTAATTAATAAAACCATAAGGGTGTGATTTGAACCTTTTCAAAACAATACTAGAGTTTTAGAATTTAACATTCCTAATTAAACTTTTAATCAACTTTTAAATTCCAAGACTTGAGGGCAAGTTTTGAAACATTTCAACACATTAGGGTTTCAACTATTTAAATTTCAAAACTACAAAACTATTGGGTTTAAATTTAAACTATAAAACCTAAAGGGCAAAATATGAAACTTTTCATAACAACAAGGATCAAATAACAAATAATCTAAACTAACATATAATTACATAATTATCCATATTTGAGTTGTTTAATGATTTCTTGCAAAACAATTTATCAATTTACTCAAAATAATTAATCAATTATCTTATAAGGAAACAATTATCTTATTAATTGATAAATATCCTCAATTATATCAAAAATATAGTCAAATATATCATATAATCGGATTAATATTGATCTAACATGATAAGGTAACTATCCCAATGCAAAAACAACAAGAAATCCCAAGATAAGCTCTATCTGATGAGTTGACTCGTCGAGTCAAGCTTGGACTCGTCGAGTCACCTTGGACTCGGCGAGTTCAACTATGGACTCGGCGAGTCTAGCCTTCAAAACACCAAAAATCGATTTTTTTGAACATGTAATGCATCAACTATGGACTCGGCGAGTCTAGCCTTCAAAACACCAAAAATCGGGTTTTGGTCATAAGACATCCTATGTGCTCATACAAACCCTAATGCTTGGATCTAGGTTTCTCTATTGTACATGCTTTGAATCCAAGACTATAAACCCTAATTCTAGCATATGGAAATTGATATTAGCATATAATTAGGTTTATGATATTACCTTGATTGTTATGTAGCAATAACAATCCCAATTCCTCCTTGAATTGACTTTGGAAGGCTTAGAGTCACAAGTGTCACTCCTCTAATGGCTTACAAACACCAAGAGCAAATGGAGAAGGTATATAGAGAGAGGAGAGGTATAAGAATTCGTCTCTAGGACCTCTTGGGAAGGCTTGGACGAATTCATGAGCCTTAGGAGGTTTATATAGGTGTAAAGATTAGGGTTTTAGTCCTTATCCTTATCTAGTCACTTGCCCACCAAGAAACCATAAGATAAGTCTTAGGAACCCTTATTCTAGTCGAATTCTAAGGCATTATCTCCTTAAATTCGTTCACCCTATATTTAAGATAATCCTTACCTTATTTTGTAACTGTCACATAATTACAATTCAGCCCCTCTAGTTTAATTAATTACATTTGACCACAAAATTAATTCTTAATTAATTATTGACCAATATTAATTAAACAAATATGATTTCTCCTTTAATATATTATTCTTATAACATATTAATAAATCATAATAACCTCTCTCTCTATTTATTTCTCCAATCAAGTTGCTTTGGTGAAGGCAACCCAAAAGGACCATGTACCACCGGGTCAAGTACATACCAAAATAGTTATGGACTTAGACACTAATCCAACAACTACGGTTGGAATGGTCAGCATTGCTTCCATTTGGGTTGTTGGCGTTGAGTTGTGCCATGATGGCGTTCACTGCAGCCGTTACATCGACTTGGAATGTCGTGGCATCTATCTGTAGGATTGGTGTCTCACCGGTGGGCTGGTTATTTCCATGGGATGACATGATTATGTTGCACGATGAGAAACAGGGCCGTAAGTAACTAGTGTCATCTCTAATTGGATCTCATTTATGATTGCAAATATGCACTTATGCATACATGTATATACGTCACATGTTTTGGTTGTACGATTCTCATTGTTTCTACCTACACCCCGATGATGTATTAATGGTGAAGAGTGGAATTAGATATTGTACGAATGATAAGTTGGTTAAAAGAGTACATAGATAGCAATGCACTTAGTTGATTCAGATTACATGAGTTTTCGTAGGGCGTACCTCCCTTGATTTAACACTACTAGTAGTAATGAAAGACAAAATAATCTAGGACATAGCACGAGTGGTGTAGTGACGCACATATGTCGAAATAACACACAAGGAGCTCGGTGATTTCACTAATTTTACGAGTGGTCTCATTTAACCTCCGCTCTGATTGAACATCCCTAGCTTTGACTATAAGGAGTTGCTGCTTTAGGGTGGCCGCTTCCTCCTCTAAGGAGCATAGGTGGTCGGTAGGATCCTCTTGCGTTGTGTGTTGGTTCGGTGTTGCTCCCGAAGAGTGAAGGTTTCTAAGGATCCCTCTGGTGCCTTCATCATTGTCTAACTTTTCATCGCAATCCTCCCCCTCATAGTCTGTTACCTGGTGTTCTTCGGGACCTACTTCTGGGTTTTCCTCTTAAACCTCTCCCGACTTCTCTTTGACCCATTCGCCAGCCACTAAGGCATTGTAGTAGTAGTCCTCGGGCTGGAACTCTGTCATGTTGTGTGTGCGATAATGGAGGTGTGAGAAACGAGTAGAAGGTCTACGTGCGAAGGTTATATAATATCCTAAAATACTCCAATAGTATTTTAAAGATTTATGTTCAATTATAGTGTTCTTGTGCATGTATAGTTGATAAGTTTTAGGCTTGTTGCAACACCACAATCACTCCCAAGCACATGTTGGTCGTATCTCAAATAAATATACTTGATCAGGCTATATTGATTCTAGATATGATTACATAACTGCCTATGTTTGACTGTAGTGTCCAACCTCTAATTACCATTGTTTTTTTCTCATTATGATACTGTTCTGGTAAGTATGTATACTTTTATAAAATACTTGTATTTTTTTTAAAAGTATACTTTTAGTCAGAGTGTTTTAGTCCCATTGTATTTATAGTTGTATATCTTGTATGGTTTGATATACTAGTTCACTATAAATAATGCTCTGATACCAATCTATCACACCCCCGAACCGGAATGGCGGAAATGTCTGGGGGCGGAGGATGTCATTGTACAGTATCATAACAATTGTATATAAATGAAACATACCAACACAAACATTCATACATTTAGATTTATAGTATTACACTGTTCACAACACAATTGTTCGAAAGTTAAACACGAATAACAAAAGTAAAAATAACATAATGCAGCGACGCCAGGGCTCAATTGTGGTTAATACCTGTCTACTAGATCCCTATGAATACAAGTCGTTTTGAAAGTGTCAACTAAAAAGTTGGTGAGTTCATAAGCATTTTTGTAGGTAAAACGTTGTAATAACTTTGTTCATAGTTCGTTGTAAAACTCAAATAAAACATCCAAAATATTCTGTAAAAAGTAGTTTATGAGTCTCGTTCCAAAATCATGTATAATTGCATGCATATTCTTTAGTTTTCCTTTGTTTGTTACTAAAAAGAGGGTATTCCTAGAAAATTCTATATTTTCTGTATACTAAGATGTTGTAGTCCTCGAACCCTAAAACCAGAGTTGTGAAATAAGATTTACAAAATATATGAACATAGTTTTGGGTGTTTGTAAAACTAGCAGAGTGAGTACTCTTTGTAAAATAGTGTATAGTTGAATGCATGCTCCTTGGTTTTCCGTTGTTTGCTTTTGAAAAGAAGTGTTCCTAGAAAATCCTATATTTTTTGTTATATAAAAGATGTCGTGGTCTCAAAAACCCTAAGACCAAAGTTGCGAAGTTAGTTTACAAAATATACGAAACATAGTTTTGGTATTTTATAAAACTAATGGCGGGTATATTCCACGTAATTCCAATGTCACTAGGACCATACTCTATTTGAGTCGTTATAAGCATACATATATGACGAGAATGCCTGCCCTGACGTTTTTCAAGCATTTGATATGGTCCAGATATTTGTCACCTTAGACTGGCCGCTCTAGCTGTAGCGAACAACATAGGTGTGGGGTGTCAACCCCGTATAGATCAATACATAATTATCCCGCTCCCCCTCTAGGCGACTCTGGTTATAAACACAGGACTTACAATGTACCTAGATAGGTACGACGAAAATAAAACTAGTCTCACAAGAGCCTTAATGGAATGCATGCGAGTTTTTCTCTCTTTGTTAAATAATGCAAATAATGTTTTCCTTGTGTAAAATTATGACTGTAGCTTTGTGACACACAAATATTTCCGTCATAAAAACTATCTTTGTAAATCGTGTTGATAAAATCATTTATATTTAAAATTATAAATAATCACTAATAGTTTCTCAATTTGAAAAAGGTTATAAATAGGACATAACGTTCCAAGTTTTTAAACACTTGAAGTGCTATAAACATAACACGATTTTTTTACTAGCAACATTTAGTTTTAGATAAATAGCCATGTCTTGTAGGGTGTTTTGACATACCCTGAATTTTATGGAGATACTTACAAACAAAATATTCTCTTCCAGTTGTGACTAAACTAGTTCCACCAAAAGCTCACATAAATCCATGAAATTTATTATGTCTTAAAGTTTGCACAAGTTCTAGTGGTAAAAGTATTTTTAACCAAAAAATTACCACTTTGGTGTAACTCATCATATATTTACCGAGTAGCTTAGTTTTAGGTTTATAATACACGATATGTAGATCTATACAAATATAACTTAGTTTTAACTTTATAGAAATGTGAAATCTAAAGTTTATGAAGTATTAGCATGAAATAATATCATTTCAACACACATAAACACCTAAACATACAAATACATACTATTATCCAAGGATTGAAACAATATTTGACTTGTATCCCCCCCACCAAAGTTTGAAAACTTGATAAGAGTGGGGTATGAAGCTCACCTTGAGTTTATTTATGGGATGTTTGGAGTAATGGTGTGAAGATCTCAAGTCTAAAATTTTGGATGAGTTGAGGAACTTCCGTGGAAGGAATGTTGTCCTAAGAGTTTTTCTCACATATTACTATGGGTGAAATAAAGTGAATTTATCTTGAAAATTATATAAAATACTAGATAAATGGAATAACTTACTTAAAACTCTAAGGAGAACTTGAGGAGTTAATCCTTTAGCAAGATCCTTGCTCTTACTCTTGAGAGAAGTATTAGAGAGAATATGAGAGAAGTGAGAGAACTAGTGGAGTTTAAAGTTCTCTTATTGTCCTTGTTTTAAGGGATAAAGGGAGATATGTGCTTCGAAATCTGAAGGTTTAAAACATTGTTATTTGGTGGTTAATTCATGTGTTACCGTGAATTGCATGGGGAATAGAGGATTACATCAAATCATAAAGTCAAACTCTCTTATCACTTTATGATTTAAAATAATACTTTTATAAATACTAAATATTATTTTATGTAAATATGTTTTAAATATTCAAATTTGGTATAAAATAGGGGTTTAAGGGGACTAAGTTATGAAAAATATGAGTTTGGTGGAATTCATGACGTAAAAATACCATAAAATGAAGAAAAGCTCCGAAATGGACAAAAATCCGAAGTGGAGTCTTGAATCTGCGAGTGTAGGATGAGGTCGAGAGATTCCGGAGTGCCTTCTTACGAGCTGGGAAGGGGTCCAGGTGCGAAATGGCTCGGTGGCTGGTCCTTCTGGAGTGATGCGAGGCTTTCCCAAGTCAGCAGTTTCGGATTAGTAGGTGTCCGGAGCGAGATTGTCCGGGTGAAGGGATTCCGAAGCAAAATCAGAAGGTTCCGAAGTATGAGGTCTTCCGAACCAAGAGGGTTCCGGACTAGGAAGAGAGGTTCCGAGCATGTATAGTGTATTCCGGAATGAGCTTGTTCTTTTGAGTGTTCTCCTTCCGTTTTGAGTTGTTTTCGATTTGGGAGAGATTTGAGATACATAGAGATATTTGGGAGAAATTTAAGGACAAAATTGCAAGAATGGTCCCTGTGGTTAGGTTGAATTTTCCACTTTGGGCCAAACAGGTTTGGACTAGCACTCATGGTCCACAGGTATTCATTTTCTTGTCACTTTGGTCCAATTTACTTTCAATTCTTTTATAATGACCATTTTTCCCTTTGTTTTTATTTTTTTAGTTTATTTATTTATTTAAATAGTTTCATAATTAAAAGAAAAAGAAAAAAAGCCCTCTTTCTCTCTCTCTTAAACTCTCTCTCTCTCTCCTATCCGTCTCTCTCTCTCTCTCTCTCTCTCTCTCTCTCTCTCTCTCTTCATTGCAGACCCCATATCTTCATCGTCCTCTTCTTCTTAAGGGTATGCAGAAAAAAGAAACCCTAATTGTAATCTCCATTATCAAAAGCAACTTTGCCTATTAATCTGTATCTCAGAAAGATCCAATGGTTTTCAGACGAGCTTCTGTGAGATAGAGAGGGGAGAACCCTAATTGTTGTTCTAACTCTGAAACGAAGGTTTGTAAATGGGGGTTTCAGATCCGCCTCCTCCTGAGAATCAAAGAGCTTCATCTTTACAGACCAAAGCACAACGATGAAGACCAAACCATCAGCAACCCCTGAAAACACCTACTGCCACCCCTCTTCACCACCATTTCCAAACATCCCCACCGTCTCTCGACTCTCCTGGCTCCGTCAAATTACCCTCAGGTGAGCTTTAATCGAGTTTGAAGAAGGAAAGAACGCCAAATGACCCTCGGGTGAGCTTCAATCGAGTTTGAAGAAGGAAAGAAGGAGACCTTATGGTTTTTAGAGGTTATCGCCATTCTCTTTTCTTTAAATCTTAGGGTTTTTAGAGGCCGACGCTGCTAGAAACCTTAGTTTCGATCTGTATGCCGCCACCTGAAACTTTTAGGGTTAGGGTTTTGCTGCCAGAGCTTCAATATGGTGTCCTTTATCTTTTTCCGACGGTAGTGTTCAAGCTTCCCAACGGGAGTGAAGGTTGGGGGAGGGGTGAGGACGGTGGCATTCTTTAAACTGGAGAGAGAGAGAGAGAGAGAGAGAGATTCCTTTCTTCTTTTTATTTTTTATTTTTTTGTTTGGAAAATAATTAAATAACAAAAAGAAAAGCAAAAAACAAAATAGAAAGGGGCAAATTCGTCATTTTAAATCGTTTTGGACCAAACTCACAACAAAATTGAAACTTTTAGACCATTAGTGCTAGTCAAAAAATGTTTGGTCCAAAGTGGCAATTTCCACCTAACCATAGGGACCATTCTTGCAATTTTGTCAAATTTAAGATACACAGAGAGATTTGAGATACATAGAGAGATTTAGGAAAGAGAGTTATATATACTTTGTATTATATTTGTAAAACATTCACCAGGAAACATAGTCTTAAACCTTAATGTATTAGTACAAGGCGAGTTGATTGAGTTGACTTGTTGACTTTGTTTGACCTAGATTTGCCGGTTGTCACACCTTTTAATTAGTTTGTTAGGTAAGCTTCCCAAAAAAGACACATTTTTTTTTATCAACATGAGTTAGGTTGAGAAAACCAAGGCTCTTTGTTTGTTCCATTTCATAATCAATAATATATAAAAGCTTTGACCAAGATTACTTGAAAATTTATGTGTTTGATTCATGAATCTTATTCTATTTCTGCACTCATCATTTCATTTTGGACTTCACAATCCGTATTAGAGACAAATCTTGTGGATCAAAGCGATAAACTCTTCTTGGATTGTTGTAATCTAGTAGAAATGCTCTAAAGCTTCTTTGATGGACTTAAATATCAATAGCAGAGTGAGTTAGAACTTCGACATTCAAATTTTCGATAACTTGGTTAGCAGGATGATCCTTTGTCGAAATATGTAATCTTGGTAATTTTTGTGCAGCAGATGATCCGACATCAACGATGTCGTTGTTTTGCTCCCCAGAAAATTTTGAATTTGAGGATGATGCTTGTTAGGGGCAGGATCCCAGTATCATATTCAGGATCCTTAATATTTTTTAAGCTTTAGGATCTTTAAGAATATCTCGGGATCCTAATTATTAGCATTAATATTTCCTAACACTTTGTAATGGTCGAAGTGTGTAGTGAGGTGTCGAAGTACATTTAGGCCTGGATAGTGTCGATGTCTAAGTCTTACACTTTTTATATATGTATTACGTAAGGCATCTTCAATGGTCGAAGCTCAAAGTTTAGTCCTTATGTATTTTTTGTATGTGTCTGTATGACCCTATAAATATGGTAAGTATACGAGTCGAGAGTACTTTTTGTGAGCTTGAGCGCTTGTACTGTTTTTGTGTTCCTATAATCTTTCAGACGTAATCAAAGTGCCAAATAGATTCTATTTACCTGTTTGTTCTTAATTCATTCAGTACTTGATTTCATTCTTAATACTCGATTGAAATACACCATATTTGGTATCAGAGCAGGAATCATCATTCAGTTGTTTATGGTTTCTCATCTTTTTGAAAAGCTTTGAATTGCTATTTCCGATTCAAAAGATTTATGTACTTTTGATTAAGAAAACCTTATATAATCAACTACTTTGTTTCGATTTTGCGTTTAGTTTGGCAAATCGAGTGTTCTCTGATCTTTTTTTTGAAAGAATCATTTATTACATTTCATTTTCTGAATCTTATCATCATTTTATTCCGTACAACAATGGCGATTTCAACATGAACACCATGTCCAGTTTCTCTCATCTTCTTGGATCTATGGCATTGTATTACAAGTGGTGATTGTCGTCTAGGAATTGATGAGGATCTATGGAAGACTACCTAAACGGAATTGACGAGGCGCTATGGCATTATATCACAAGTGGTAATTACTCTCTAGGATGGCTTGATCAAATTGGAACAACAGGCTCTTCTGCTGAAGTTGCCTTGCAAGCTGATAAAAGAAATGTTATTGACAAAAAGTGTCTCCGTGAATTTCGTGGTGCTCTTCCACCAGTTGTTTACAATTTTGTTTGGGGATGCAAACCAACAAAATAAATCTGGGATACTTTGAAAGAAAATTATCAAAGTAGTGAGAAGATGAAGAAGAGCTCAGTGAAGTATTGGCTACTTGAACTTGGTGAATTCAAGCAAAAGGACGGTGAAACCATCGAACTCTACTACGATCGCTTGAATGAATTAATATTCAAGTTTAATTGTAATGGAGTTACATGATCTACTCTCAAATACAATATTACATTCTTGATGCGACTTTGAATGGAACTGAGAACATCAGCTTAATGATCAAAATAGAACGAAGCTTCGATGGCTATTCATTGGGAGACCTTCACAATGTACTTAAAGCTGCTGAGAGTGAAATCAATGAAATAGTTGAAGAGTGGAAGAGGAATCAGGGAGGTCCTCTTGCCTTGATGTCGATGGTGTCCACAAAAGAATCTGAGATAAAACTGGTTGAGAAAGTTGATTCTGAAGCTGAATGTTTTATTGTGAATTCGGAGGATGAGGCTGTGGCGTATTATTCCAACAATAATGTGAAGAAGTTCTTTAAGAATCATTTTAATCCCATGTAAAAAAACAACAATGAATTTAATGGAAATTCGTCATATAAGAAAGGAAAGAGAGTAGAGTTGAAGGAAGAGAAAAAGGAGAGCAATATTGTTATTGAGAAGGCTGTGAAGAAGTTGAAGGGAAATTCAGGGTTCGACTACAGTTACTGCAATGGTGCGAACTATCTTCTAGTTAATTGCATGATGAGAAAGATAGAGGAGAAGATGGAAAGAGTTAAAGATAAGGCATATTATGTTGAGAGGTTGGAAAAAGTAAGAGCTGATACAAAAGGGTTTTCTCTAGTTGCGAAAGGAAGTATTGATGGGGATGAAACCTACTAGATTTAGTCATCTGGCTCAGACAATGTGGAAATGAGGAATCCCATACGTGGCTCAATGTATGCATGGTTCGAACAGGACAGTTCTGAAGAGGCAAACATGACTGGGAAATGCTTAGTGTCAATAGGAGCAAAATAATCTTCTATGACATCGAAGGTACAAACTATTTTGGAATCATTTAACATTCCTTTCGGTTCTTGTCTTAATGTTTTATTTGACTTTGATGATACTCTTTCTTATGTTAATGACATGCTTATTTCTGTTAGTAATGTAGCTGAGAAAACAAAAACTATGTTGCTAGATACTCAGAAACATTTGGAATCTAAGAAAAGTCAAATAGATAGTCTATAGCTACAACTAAATAATATTACTCTAGATAGGGATTTTGTTAGGGCAGACAATGTTATGTTGATAAAACAAAGAAATATTTACTGTAACAGTGTGAAACGATTTTATGCAAAAATAACTTATCTTTATCACTCCTCTGAAATAAGCAACAAACAACATACGAATTTATTTCCTTTCTTGGTTTACGAAAGATAGAAAATAAATAACACATCGTATGATTGTGAGAAGAAATTCTAAGAATTTAACAAAGTCCCAAATGATTCTTATGCGTATGGGATTGTTACAATTGATGAATGTTTGGATACTAATGATTTAGTAAATATTGTGAATGAGACTCTTTCTAAAACTGAACAAATTAAAATTATGAAAAAGACTAAAAAATCGACTTTAGACTCTCAACAAAATTTTCTTGATGTCGAAGATGATTCTGACAATATCAGTGAAATGGAGGAAGAGGAAATTGTTGAATGTTCACAGTTGTTTCTCATTAACATCACTTCGATGGCCAAGGGTAAAGAAATTTGTCGTGATTCCTTGGAAAAGGTTAACATAGAGCAAGCCTCTACATCGAAATTTTATATTGTGACAAAGTGGTTATAGAAGACTGTGATATTGATAGTGATGAGGATGAAGCTCCAATTGAAACAACTATTCTCAGTGTTGTTTTCGAACAAGTTTATGAGGAAACAAAGATGTTCGAAAAAGTGCTCAAAGAAAAAGGTCCTCATTATCTCGAATCCAACTCAGTTGTATATCCTTCTTTCAAAGGCACCGATGAAGTTGTGTTTCCCAATTAGGTGTTTGTCACTACACGAAATGGAGACTACTTGAATCCTGAAATCAACAAAATTGTTGATGAAGACAAGAAAATTATAACAAAAGATGGTTTTTTCTTGAACCAAAGCATGATAGAAAATACTCTAAACAATAACTCAACAAACTTCCAAAGACAAAAACCAAAAAGATTTTGGGAAGTAAAATCTAAAAAATCAAAAGGTGATGATCAAACAAATGAACCGGTTTCGAAAAAACAAAACAAAAAAGCACAAATTTTCAACGAAGATATTCAAAAAGTTGCAAAAGAAGAAGTTGTTTCGTTGTCAAAAGCATGAAATTAATTCTATTAGAAAAATGTTAAGGCTTTTCAGTAACAACAAGATTTTAAACAAAAATCGATTGAACGAGTTAAGACTTTTCCTCAAAATAAGACTATTGATAAAAAAAATCCACTAAAAAAGGATTTTCCAAAGGGTCAATCTAAAGATCGAAAACCAGTCCGAACACCAATTGTTCAAAAGCAAAGAAATGAAACTTTTGTACAAAACCAACATTCAAGGAATTTTGTTCCAAGTTCTCAAAGTGAAAGGTTTTCACAAAACAAATTTCAAGGAAACATTGTTGAACGTAATGAGCAAATAATTTTCAATCAATTTAAAGGTCAAATGAAATTTTCACAAGGACATAAGGTTTTTAATCGAACATCAGTCAGTTATAGAAAACATTTTAAAAATCGATTTCACAATTCTCCAAATCCATCTTTTTTAGAAAAAACTTTTCCAAAGTGAAATCTTGAAAAATTCGAAGTAAAAGGAAAGATAAGTGAATCATTTAAGCCAACACAACCTCATTTACCAAGTCCATACTCGAAGCAGAAAGTCAAAGCTTCGGTTGTCAAAGGGAAAAATGATCTGAAGAATATAAACCATTGGCTCGAAGGAAAGGGAAACTATACCAATCTGGAAAGTTTTCCAAAAAGCAAATTAGGTATGCCTACGAAAGCTACTTGAATGAGTCACAAAGTGATAGTTCATCATCAATGGAATCCAATCTATCGGTGAAACGGTGGAAAGAAGTACCCCCGACAAAGATTGAATCACAACAAAAGGTTGATGGAAAAGGGAAAGTTTGTGTTGAACCTAAACCATTGAATGATTACATTTCGATGCCTAAGTTTGTAGAACTTGACTTAATCAATAGTCTGAAATTGAAGGTTCGAAGTTGGGTGTTAGGATCTTCTTTTCACAACGCATTTCACTCTAATATCCAAGAACTTAAAAAGCCTACGGGACCTAAGCTATTTTAATTGATCGCAAGTACTGTTTGATGAGCAATATGATGAACATTGGTATATCTATAGTGGTTGCTCTCATCACTTGACAAGCCGAAAGGAAAATCTGCGAGACTTTCAAAGCTGGGATAATGTTGGAGTTGTGAATTTTGGAAACAATCAAAAGTGTATAGTTAAAGGCTATGAAAAAGTAACGAATGAGAAGTTTATAGTGAATCGGTCGGAATACATCGTACGTTTACAACACAACTTTTGTGGGCACTTGAAATCAAGTGGTCTTTGATGAAGAAGGTAGTGTCATATCCAATAAAGAAATGAATGAAGTTCTACTTAAGTCAAAAAGGAAAGGTGACATGTTCACACTTGACATGAAGCCAATTGTCAGTGTTCCCTTAGCCTACTTACTTTCGAAGGCCTCATTAGATCTAATTTTGGTTGTGGCATCGAAGACACTTCCATCTGAACTACACAAATCTAAACAAATTGGTTATACATGATCTTTTACCAGGCTTCCTATTTTAAAATTTGACAACAATTTGTTATATGTCGCTTGTGAACAAGGAAAGCAACATCGTCAAGGTCATCCCATCATTATCGACTCAAAGATCATCAAACCTATGGAACTTCTTCACATTAACCTTTGTGGACTTTCGACTATTGAGACTCTCAATAAGAAGAAGTAGATACTGGTTGTTGTTGATAACTTTTCAAGGTTTACTTGGGTTTTCTTTCTGTTTCAAAATTCTGAAACCGCCCAAGCGATAATAGATTTCATCAAGAGCATCAAATTGACTCTGAAAAAGAAAGTTAGAATAATTAAAAGTGACAACGGCTCTAAATTCAAGAATCACACTCTTGATTCATTCTTGGTTAAATTAGGATTTCGCGTAACTTTATATCTTCTTACACACCACAACAAAATGGTGTTGTCGAACAGAGGAACAAATCTCTATGCGAAGCAGCGATATGGGAATCTACCTCAATATCTCTGGGCAGAATAAGTCTTAATAGCGTCTTTCACTCAAAACCGGTCATTCATTCATCATCGTTTTAACATCACCCCTTTTAAAATCAACAATAATCTAAAGCCTAATGAGAAATTTTTCCATGTTTTGGGTTGTAGGTGTTTCATCATGAATCTCCAAGATAACCTTTCGAAATTCCAATCCAAAGCTAATGAAGGGATTTTCGTAGGATACTCGCACAACTCAGTAGCATATTGGGTGTTAAATAAGAGTACAAGAAAGATTAAGGAAACGCTCATTTTGACTTTCAATAATTATCATTTCAAACGTGTCGCACAGACTTTATCACAAAAGCCAATTCTTAATGAAACGAATGATGAGTCATCTATTGTTAATTATTTCGGTATTGATTATGAATTAAATTTTGGTGTTCTAGAAAAAGCAGTAGATGCTGAATTTTATGCTGATGATAATCATATTCCTAAAGCATCGAAGCATTATGATGATTCGACGGTGACTAAGGAAGATGATGATTCTAATTCTACCTCAAACTCACAAGTGAATATCAAACATTTACCTAACTTGAAAGGTGCTCAAGTGGAGGGGGAGAACTTGAGTTTGACACCACAAGATAATATTCATCAGTCTACTGTTGAGGGGAGCATGATCAACATACATGTTCATTCGATGGGGAGCATAAACAGAACGATGCTGATGTCAAGGGGGACCATCGTAATCCAATTCCATTTGTCGAAGGGAGCAAAATAGATTATTAACTAATGTTTCTACTACTCAAACTGGCAGTTTTCATGATGTTTCTGATCATATGTCAATTACAGGTGAAGGTTCTGAAATGGATGAAATGTTCAAAGATGCACCTTTGTATTTTGATCCTGGTTTTCCACCGATGGATAGATGGACACGAAACCAACAAAAGAAAATGTTCTTGGTGATCCTCAAGTTGGAATTATGACGTGTGCACAAATTTGAGCTAAAAATGAGATACTGAATGTTCATCAAGAACTTTGTATATGTAATGTGTTTATATCCAAAATGGAACCGAAAATAGTTAAGGACGCACTGGAAGATCCTGATTGGATTGTTGCAATTCAATCTCAACTTGTTGAAATTGTAAGAAATAAGGTTTGGCGACTTGTTTCAAAACCTGATGATGTTTTGTTTATTGGATTAAATTGGATTTTTAAAAATAAAACTTACAAAGAAGGTAATGTTATTCGAAACAAAGCTTGATTGGTTGTTGAAGGATATCTGTAGTAAGAAGGTATTGGCTATGACGAAACCTTTGCCACAGTTTCAAGACTCGAGGATGTTCGAATATTTCTTGCATTTTTCGCACACAAAGACATCGATGTGCACCAAATGGATGTCAAGTGCGCTTTTTTAGATGGAGTCTTAGAAGAAACTGTTTATGTTGAGCAACCACCATGTTTTGTAAATGAATACTTTCCTAATCATTGCAATATTCTCGATAAGCTTGTTTATGGCTTGAAACAAGCACCTCGAGCCTGATATGTAACTTTTACCAATTTCTTGAAACTCTAAATTTAAACAAGGATCAGTTGATTCTAAACTATTTCAAAAGAAAGTAGGGGATCATGTGATGTTGGTTCAAATTCATGTACATGATATTATTTTTTGCTAAACTAACCCTTTGTTTTCTAGGGAATTTGAGAATATGATGAAAAGCCAATTCGAAATGAGTATGATGGTTAAGATAAATAATTTCTGGAATTGAATATTCATCAAAGCAGGGAAGGTATTTTAATAAACCAAGATAAGTATCCTCATAACTTACTTGAGAAATTTGGTATGAAGAATAGTTCAAAGTTGAAAGTACCAATGGCAGTAGGCATGCACTTAGGACCTTCGTTGGATAAGCATGTTGTAGATCTCATGTTGTACAGGAGCATGATAGGTTCTTTACTATACTTAACTTCAAGTTGACCTTATATTATGTTTTCTGTTTGCAATTGTGCCAGGTATCAATCGAATACCAGAGAACCCCATCTAACAACCGTTAAGAACATCTTTCGATATCTCAAAGGAAATATGTCATTGGGTTTGTGGTGCCCTTTGAAGACTGGATGGTAATATCGAGGTTCATTTTGTGAAAATGACGGATCAACTTGCAGACATCATTACAAAAGCTTTGGATGAGAAATCATTTCACCACAAATTTTCTTCATGAATCACATACATCATTGCATATCCTCGACATCTTCGGTAGAAACCAACCACAATGTAGATTTTGAATAATTATGTGTTTATGATCCTGATTCATATTTCCATGATGATGGTGAATCCCAACAATCCTAACTTATAAGGAATTGTCAGTGAACATTGTTCAAAGATTAGAACAAAACATTTGTTTCAATATTACAATTCGATATTCAAAGTCGTATTCCTTTCGTTATACGTGGCCTTGACAAAATGTTCTTTCACCAATACATTTTTGCCCAACAAAATCCAATTATTAGTTTTTTTGGAATATCATTTCAGTCTGAATATCTTTTCAAACTTTTTTCACAATAAAACGTTACTCAACCTCACTTGTTCCTGAGTACACCAGTCATACAAGTAATTTTGTTCACTTAACTCACACTTATGTGAGATTGTGGTTTTGAACTCAATTTAGCCTACCTTTGAAGCCTATGCAAAAAGAAGCCCTACAATACTCATTAAGGAGTATTCGATTGTACTTTATGGGATACCACACAAGCAATTCATCATCTCTCTTGATGTTTAATGAAGTGATCTTTTCTTGGCATCCAACTGCTTTTACCTCAAATGATTATTTGATGACACTATACGCACGTTTTTTTAATTTGATTCTCGCTATTTCATTGGCACACATTTGCACTGGAATCTTCGAGGTTTGTGTAATACCAACTCAAACCTATATTTCTCAAAGTCTAGTATATGATTTTGTTTTCCAATCCGAAAACCAAATGAGCCTTACCTCACATCGAAGGTCAAAGTTCTATTTTCATGAAGAAGCTTTCTGGTGACATAATGAAGGCCAAGTAACGTTCTTATCTCATTGGGATCAACGAAACGTTCGACAGTTGTGTTGGTTCAGTTCTTTCATGGGTTTTTAGGGAAAAGTGATGATTACTTTTTCATATGTGACAACTTTTCCGGATACCAGCCACATACACAACGCTACATGTGGAAAACTTTCATTGCTAACCGATTCAAATTCAAATATTATTTGTTGATTATAAAAGGATTTTGGTGGACTAAATTGAAGACTTTACTTACTCTGGTCAAAATTTCCCTAAATATTCTTTCACAATAATCATCTCTTCACAAAACTCTCAAAAACCTTAATCATGGCGCCACCAAGTGATCATGTTGATCCATCAAACACCACTAAAGAAGAAAATTTTCAAACATTGGTGAAAAGTCAAAGCTCTGACTTTCATGTTCAACCAGATGTTATGAAGTATCCTAAACAATTACAGATCTTGATTGTTGGTCTCAATTATTATGTTCTTTCAATGGTTATGTCAACATCATTTTCACTACCCATGACATGGTTATCATTGGTTGGCTCAACGACAGTATTCCACAAGACATCTAAATGAATGGTTTTGAGCATTCTAACACTCCTATGGTGTACATGCAACCCTAGAAACCTTGGATCTATGTTTTCTCTATTATATATGCAAATTTGATTTATCCAAGGTTCTCATCCTAACTAGAATATCATGGGGTACTTGTAATATAAAAACTAGTAGAACGACTTACCTTTTCTTGTTGTTGATTGCTTGGAGCTTCAAGATCTTAGCACCAAAAATGTGAATGCCTCAAGTGGAATCACAAATCACCAAAACAACTTGGAAGACTTTGAGAGAATATGAAGCACTCTAGAAATCGTCCCAACCTTATTCTCACACACACTAGTGCCATTTCATGTGCCAAAGACCTCTTTATATAGTATGGTGGATTAGTGATACATTCATGTAAACCCTAATACCCATGACCTTTCATTTCCATAGGATCAGTGGGTCAAAAACTCCATGGACTGTCCATGCATGCTTAGCCCATCCTAAATGAACTTTGGCCCATTCTATATATATTAGAGTCCATATTTTAATTAGTTTGTTTTGATCACTAAATTAATTCCAAATTAATTCTTGATCAGTAATAATTAAATAAAATGATTTCATATTTATATATTATAACTTATAATATATTAATAAATCATAAATATACCATTCTCAAAGATTATCCATACAAATTGTTTCGGTGAAATGAAACCCAAATGGACCATGCCGGGTCGGGTCAAGTACATACCAAATATAGTTACGGACTTAGAGACCTTATCTAACAGTCTCCCACTTGGATAAGTCTGATAACTATAGTTGCATGTATGACTTCAGGAACCGAACAACAATCGTAGCTCTTATAACTCTGTTGAACTATGAAGTGCCATTTTAGATAAGTGATCATATAATCCTCTGTTCTAGATATCAGCCTGGCAAATACATGGAACAACGTCATACTAATTGTCCAACACTTTGTTTCCCAATTTCCGATTTGTTTGACATAGGAATAAACTGAACACAACAATTTTGTTCTGACCGGGCCCATCACATAGGTCAAAGCAAAATCATCGAGGGGCCCATATATCGCTTCTAATCCTCCAAGGACTAAAAGGAACAGATAAACTTTGACTCATATTCTTGACCTAACTACTTGTCGAATCATACACAAAGGCATGTTTTATAACATCATGTTATTGATGCATTTTCGTACAATCAATGCACAACCAACTCATAGTCAACAACTCATATCTATAGGTTTGAAGATTTATATGATATTACCGTCTCACGATCACTCGAGATGAATTCCATGAAGTATTACAAGTGAGTGTGGGTTTGATCCAACACTCAGAACTTATGAGTACTCATGAATGTTGCAGAAACTTTAGCTATGTCCAACACCTTAGACATCTACAAGCCCAATTCATGATAGTCTTGACTCATACCTACTTCCAAAGTATGATTGAGTGTGGAGAGTTTGATGAAAGTAATTATTCTGGAAGTCAATACATGCAAAGTTGAAACAATAGTAAACGATTGACACAAGATAGCAACACCTTACTTATAAATAAACAACAACTTTTATTTAATCATCAAATGTCAATTTACACTTTATAAGTTTTAGAGATAGCTATCTAATCTGTAAAACTAATATCGTCCTTTAGCTCGATGCGCCTCATATGCGGCAAATGCCTAACCCTTGTCAGTCCCTTCATGAGGGGATCTATTGGGTTCTCTTCTACGATACCCTCTTTGCCACGAGGAGTCCTTCTTCTATCTTGTGTCTTATAAAGTGATATTTTCTGTCAATGTGTTTGGATCTGCCATGATCTCTCGGTTCCTTGGCTAAGGAAACCGCACTATTGCTTTCACATAAAATATCCATAGGCTCCTTTATAGTTGGTACAACTCCAAGTTCTCCGATGAAGTTCCTCAGCCATATCGCCTCCTTCGGCGCTTCAGTCACTTCTATGTACTCTGATTCACATATCGAATCAGCTATTGTCTCCTGCTTGGAACTTTTCCATGTAATTGCTCCTCCATTCATGGTAAAGACCCAGCCCAACTGAGAGTGGAAATTATCCCTATCAATCTGAAATCTAGCGTCACCATACCCCACTACTCTCAAGTCATCACTCCCATCAACGGTAAGGACCCAGTCCTTAGTCCTCCACAGGTACTTGAGAATGTTCGTCACCGTAGTCCAGTGAGCCTTGCCAGGATTCCCCTAATATCTATTGACCATGCTCAAAGAAAGGCCACATTAAGGTGGGTACAAGTCATAACATACATGATCGAGCTAATAGTGGAAGCGTATGGTAATCGACTCATCTCAACTATCTCAGAATCTTTAGTCGGACTCTGAGCCTTGCTCAGTTTGGCATTGCTTTGGATCGGTAAATTACCTTTCTTGGAAGTCTAGATGTTGCACCTTTTCAACACCTTGTCCAAGTAGGTACTCTGACTAAGTCCTATTAGTCTTGTACTTCTATCTCTCAATATCCTTATCCCCAGGATATAGGTAGCTTCTCCAAGGTCCTTGTCACACCCCAAAACCGGAACGGTGGAAACGTTTTCGGGTGGATGACGTCATGTCAAGTATCACAACATATGCAGTATAGTAATCAAAGTACAACAACCATTGCATTAATAGTAATGGTTTTACATAGTTTAGACTTCATAAAAACATCAAAGTAATACAAGTAATAATATAGGTGCAGCTTGGTACTAAACTGTCTTCACCAAAAGCTCCTGAGATGTACATGTCTATTGCTGACCTGAGAATACAAGTTATTTTGAAAGCGAGTATCAGCATTTTTATAAATGCTGGTGAGTTCATAAGTATTTTAGTGTCATTTGTGTAAATAACTTTATAAAAGTAGTATTTTAGAGTCTATAGTGGATTAGAGTCCTTTCTAGAAAATCCTATATTTTCTAATTAAAAGAAGTCTTCTACCAAGACTTGACAGAGTTATGTTGTAAAAGTAATCTTCCCTTAAACACAATCATTACCAAAATACGGTATTTGATTTTAAAGAAAGTAGGGGAATATTAGGGAAAATAACATATGCCTTTGCAGGGAATGCTACTGACTAAGGCAAAAAAAATCATAGACTCTAGGAGAGTATCGAATGAACGACATGCCTGGCTCAGTCTAACAAAAGGAGATACAGACCCCATACGGTATCGAATGAATGATACGTCTAGCAAGGTCTAAAACAGAGAGGCACAAACCCCTGACAGTATCAATTGAAGGATACGTCTAGCAAGGTCTAAAACAAAGAGACACAGACCCCAGATAGTATCAATTGAATGATACGTCTAGCAAGGTCTAAAACAAAGAGATATAGACCCCAGATAGTATCAATTGAATGATACGTCTAGCAAGGTCTAAAAACAGTGAATACAATGTTAATTCCCGTTACCTTAAGGCCATGAATTATAAGGTAACCCTGAGATACTCGTAACCATACTGATAGACACTAGAGAACTTGACGCCCTACAAGTGTTGGAAAGAATGTGAGATTTGTCACCCCTTGGCTTGGTAGGTCGTGGACTGTAGCTAGCAGTCAGGGTGTGGGGGTGTCAATCCCGTATAGATGTATACACACAATGTCTGCTCTCCCTACAGGAGACTCTGGTTACCAACTAGACAACGGAGAAGGTCGTGTCCTGAAGATGCATCTCGTATAGTGAGTTCTGATGTAAAAATACTGGACCCTTGATAGAGACTCACAACTGAACTGACCGATGTAAACTATCATGTCTATACATGTATACATGATATATAATTAATGATTAAACAACCTTCGGACAGATATCCGACCCCACCAGACCACATCCAAACGAGGAAAAGGAAATAGGGCGAGCTAGCCTTCCTAAGTCCTTTAAACATTATTTATATAACTATACAAGTACATGCATGCATTTAACGATGTGGAAGCATTTAACTAAGTAGAAGCGTTAACAAAGTAGAAGTGTTTCACGAAGTAGAAGCGTTTCTCGAAGTAGAAGTGTTAATAAAGTATAAGCGTTTACGAAGTAATAGCGTTAATAAAGTAGGAGCAGTTCACGAAGTAGAAGCGGTTACGAAGTAGTAGTATTAAGAAAGTAGGAGGGTTTATAAAGTAGAAGCGTTTACGAAGTAGTAGCATCTAACTAATTGGAGGTATTTAAAGAAGTAGAGGCATAACAAAGTAGTAGTATCTAACGAAGTAGAAGTACAAAAACATGGAAGAAATCCTTGATGAAAACTTTGGAAAACCTTTATACATAAGAAAATCATGACTTGGTATTCTTTTGTAAAATAAGTTTGAAAACCTTTAGAAATCCTTTGAAAACTTTTCATAAACACGTTTTGATTATAACTTTGATAAAACAATATAAGTAAAGATTAGAACAAATAAAGTCGTTTTGGAAAACCATTTACAGTATCATACTTGGCAAAATAGTTGACAGTGTAATAAATCCTTGTGCATGCGGGTTATTAATCACATGTGATTGATATGATAACTGGCATGTTTAAATTGTATCCCCCCCATAAAAACATGTAAAAACATTTAAAAGGTTAATTCAGGGGTATGAACTCACCTGTTGTAAGTGGATCCGACGAAGGTGCCGGTTGGGTGCTCGGTGTCAAGTAAAGACTTGAACACACTTAGTGACCTATTAACATATGATGACATATGTTTACATACAATTAGTAAATATAATACTAATCAAACACGTATACGCGTCCTAAAATGCGGAAAACACTTTGGTCAAGTGCTAGGAGTGTCCCAGGTAACACCTAAGAGTGTGTATGGCCTAGTTAGGGAGTTTACTCTTCAAGAGTAAACTCTTTATAGAGTTCATGGCCCTAAGACCAACTCCCCATGAGTTTACGGCCGTAAAATCATGGTGGGGGTGTTCTAGGATGCTAAATGGTCTTATCTCACTCATAGAATTAGGCTAGGTCCAAATATAAGACATATGAATGGATTTAAGGCAACAAATGGACCATTTAAGGAATTCACGGCCCTAAACAAGGAGTTTACGACCGTAAACTCACACTTGGTCATTTCCTTTATGGATCTAAGCCTTAAATGATAGAGTATAAAGTTCTAAGCATTATCCCAAGTCAAATGGGGGTGTTAGGGCATCATTTGGCCACCTTTTGGGAGTTTACAGCCCATGGACCAATTCTAGGGGGCTTACGGCCATAAACTCCTATGTCCAACATTTCTTTGATGTTTAATGCCTTTACTTCAATGGTGGTAGCTCCTAGACATTTTCCAAGGCCATAGGAGGTGTTTGAGGGCATTTCTAACACCTTAAAAGGTGTCACGGCCTATGAAGAGGGGTTTACGGTCCAAGAGTGTTCTTAGGCCGTAAACTCATGTTTACTCTCCATATCATAAGTTTTTGGTGTTCTAAGCTCGAAGGTGTAAGTCCACAAGTTATATCTAAACCCTAGGGGTAGTTTAGAGGGGTTTTGGGGCTTAAAAACCCCACTTAAGGGTGTTCACGGTCCAAGAGTGTTCTTGGGCCGTAAACACATAATCTTGCCCCTATTTGATGTCTTAAACACGAATTTGTATGTTAACTAAGCTACACAACAAGTTGGGATAGATGACTTACTTGTTTCGGGCTCGGAATGGGCGTTTTTTGGCTAGAAAATAAGTTGTAGAGAGAGAGTGTAGAGAGAGAGTGGAAAGGTTTCTATGGAGTCCACTCACCCTTATATAGGGGTTTAAGTTGGGGCTCGGTGGAAATCTACCCGATACTGCCGTTAAATGGGGCTTTTGGTCGCACCCGATTAAAGGGTCGTATTTTGACTTGGTTGAAATTAAAACTTTTCAAGGGATTTATGAGGGTGTTTCTAATTTGTTTCAACCCTTACCAAGTCATTATAAAAGTCCCAAATTAATTAACCAATCAAAAGGTTAACGGATAGTTTAATAAAACGAGGCTTATTAACAGAACGAGGGGTTAAAAATGATGGAATAAATTTCGGGTTGTCACAGTCCTTCATAGCGAAACACTTCCCAAGCAAGGATTTAATCTCCTGCAAAGTTGGGATGTCATTTCTTATGAGTAGTATGTCATCCATATACAGTACCAAAAAGCTAACTATACTCCCACTAGCTCTGACATATACGCAGGACTCATCCTCGCTTCTCGAAAAACAAAACTCTTTGACTTTCTCATTAAAACAAAGATTCCAGTTGCGAGATGCTTGTTTTAATCCATAAATGGATTTCTCAAGCTTGCACACTCTATCAGGGTACTATGAATTGACTAAACCCTCTGGCTGACTCATGTAAACATCCTCAGCAAAGTTTCCATTAAGGATAGCAGTTTTGACATTCATTTGCCATATTTCATAATCATGAAATGCAGCAATGGCTAGCCTAACCCTAATAGACTTAATCTTCGCTACTGGTGAGAAGATTTCATCATAGTCAACTCCCTGAGTTTGAGTGAAGACCTTTGCAACCAATCGTGCCTTATAAGTGTGCACTTTCCCATTCATGTCAGTCTTCTTCTTGAAAATCCATTTGCACCTAACCGTCATACGACCTAGTACATTATCAACTAAGTTCTAAACTTGATTGTCATACATGGATTGAATCTCGCTATCCATAGCCTCTTTCCATTTGGGAGACTCAAGGCTTGCTATGGCTTCCTTAAAGATGTTATATTCATCCAAATTTACCAATATACTATCACTGATAAATGTATCACCTTCTACAGTAATATGGAAACCATAGTAATGCTTAGGTGGATTCCTAACTCTAGTGGAACACCTTAGAGGTACAAACTCATCAGTTGGTTCAATAGGAGTTTCCTCCTTAGGTTGATTGCTAGGGTTTGAGGTTCCTTCACCACTTGACTCTTGAAGCTCTTCAAGGTCAACTTGCCTCCCAATGTTTCCTTGGCTTATAAATTCTCTCTTGTAAAAGACCCCTCTCCTTGCCACAAAGACCACATTCTCACTACGTCTATAGAAGAGGTAACCAAAAGATTTCTATGGGTAGCCGATCAAAATACACCGCTCACTACGAGGTTTGAGCTTGTCGTGAGTCTCACATCTCATAAAAAGCCTCCCAACCCCAAATCTTGATGTGGTCTAAAGTGGGAACTTTCCCAGTCCACATCTCGTGAGGTGTTTTGGCAACCTTCTTGGTAGGGAATAGATTAAGGATATGGGCGGAAGTCTCTATGGCATACCCCCAAAATGAGATTGATAACGAAGCTCGACTCATCATGGAACGAACCATGTCCAACAAGATTAGATTGCGCCTCTCAGCCACACCATTACGCTGTGGTGTTCTGGGAGGTGTCAATTGTGAAACAATTACACATTCCTTAAGATAGTCAAGGAGCTATGTACAAAGATACTCTCGACCTCGATCGGATCGAAGCATCTTAATGTTCCTGCCCAGCTGATTATCTACTTCATGTTTAAACTCTTTGAAGTTTTCGAAAGTTTCTGATTTATGCTTGATTAAGTAGACATAACCATATCTACTGTAATCATCAGTAAAAGTCACATAGAAGCAACTAGCATCCCTTGTGGCGGTTTTGAAGGGTCCACACACATCTGTGTGTATGAGGTCTAACAAACCTTCACCCCCATCACAAGTACCAGTGAAGGGTGACTTAGTCATTTTTCCAAGTAAATAAGACTCGCAACTATCATATGACCTTATGTGAAATGATTCCAAGAATCCAGCCTTTTGGAGTTGTCATATGCGCTTCTTGTTAACATGTCCAAGACTACAATGCCACAAGGATGCTTTTTCCAAACTAGTGGAAGAATCAATATGCAATACATTATTTCCTAAGTTGTTTATAACCGATGTAGTTTCATATACACCATCACAAGGTATTGCTTTAAAATAAAGAACACCATTATAAAAAGCATTAATACCACCACATTCATTATCAAATGAAAAAGTAAATCCTTATTTGTACAAACCGTGAAAATAAATAATATTTCTCGCCATTTCAGACGAGTAACAACATTTATTCAAATCTAATATTAACCCACTACTCAGCAATAAAGAATAAACTCAAATCTTGGTGACAGGTGAAGCTTTCCTATTCCCCATGATCAAGTTTATCTTCCCGTGCTCCACATCCTCACTTCTTCTTAGGTCCTGCAAATCTAAACATATGTGAATACCACAGCCTGTGTCAAGGACCCAAGAATTAGTAAGTGGTGAGTTATTAGACAATATAGTGTAAATACCTGCATGGGTAGGTTTAACCTTCTGATCGTTAACTTCTTGCAGCTACTTGGGGTAGTTTTGTTTCTAGTGCCCCTTATCATGACAATAGAAGCATTTAGCTTCTTTTGGGTTGGAAGAAAGAGCGACAGAACCACCTTTGGGTCCACTTGAAGAGGATCCATCAAGAGACTTTCCCTTGGTACCCTTCGAAGGGGTCTTCCTCTTTTTCCCTTTACCTTGCCCGATTGCTAGAACATGGGCGGTGTTAGGAGTATGAGTAGTAATAACCGATTTACCTTTGACACCACTTTCAGCGGTCTTCAAAAGTCATTGAGGCTTGCTGAGTGTGACCCCATCCTTGTTTGTATGATAGGTTATTCGGAACTGATCATAACATGGAGGTAAGGAGTGCAGTATGATGTCGATAGCCAACTCCTCAGGGAAGTTCACATTCAACTTTAGAAAACGGTCCAAAACCCTTTTCATTTTCTTCATGTGGCCCGTGATGGGTTCACCATCCTTCATTCGGGTTGTTATCATGGAAGAGATGATTTCATACCTCTCTTGATGAGCACTCTGATAGTATCTGTCTATCAGGTCCATGTGCATCTCAAAAGCGTAAAAGTCCTCATAGGACTTCTGGAGTTCAGCTGTCATTGTGGCCAACATGATAAATGCCACCTTGGTGGCATCTCTCTCACAAGTCCTAAAGTCAGTGATCTCCTATGGAGTAGCAGAAGACTCATCAATTTCCTTCAGCTCCTTGTCGAGGACATATTCCTTGTCCTCGTAACGTGTGACCATCCTAATGTTCCTGATCCAATCATTAAAGTTGGAAACATCAAAGATGACTCTCCCACAAAGATTCGTGAGAGAGAAGTAGCTGGTAGGGTTTGAGCTAGAACCATTGTTGGAAGACATCTGAAAAGAAAACACAAGTTTATATTAGATAAAGAGTCCTTAATAAGACACCCTAATGTAATATTAAGGCTGGTACCCAACACAATACTTTATAACTTGGAAGAGGGATGATGTAATCCAAGCTATAAAATATTTCAAGGTAGGAGAATGACGATTCACCAATTTTCAACATGAAAAACAAAGTAGGTATTAGGTTTTAATTGGATTGAAACTCCTAGATCTTTTGAGATTCATTGAACTTTTCAGTGGCATGCTTAAATCTTAATTGTGCCCTCTCAAGTTTGTGACTGGGATGCCGAGGATCACAAACAAGGTGTGAATAATCATGCATATTAACTTGGTTCCCTTAATTTTTATCACCTAGTCGATGTACCGGTTAACCACATGCGCTCCACCAATCTATGAAAAACATTAAGTTACCCTTTGCCACACTTACTAGTCCATGTTAGTGTGCTGGTTAACCACACACGCTCCACTAACGACTTGGTAAGGTAAAAAGTGTAATTTCATGGGTTAGCACCAACTTCACATTTTCCTAAAGTAACTAACATTGGGAATTTATTAAAGGTTTATTTACTTTATATTCAACATTATACTTTTAATGAGAATTATAGTCCTTATCTTACCCGTTCTGCTAATGACCCTCCACCAATCAAGGAAGAGGTGGGTGAGAGTGGACACCCATTAAGCTGCCATTTTATAGGCATTCACCTTATACCCCCTTATAGACCAGCTTCGTGAATGAGGTCTACTAATGGTAAGACCGACTTGATCTTATACATATATATATATATATATATATATATATATATATATATGTATGTATATATATATATATATATATATATATATATATATATATATATATATTATTAACTTATAATACTATAAAGTATAAGGGTTGAATTTTAACTTTTAACACTCTAGGGTTTGGAATTAAAGTGTGGTTGAGACTTTACAAATTCCAAAACTTGAGGGAAGGTTTTGAAACTATTCAAAACTTGTCATTTCTATAACTTATGAGTTTTAATGCTTTTAAAGAAAAGACTTTTGGAATTCCTTAACTTGAGGACAAGTTATAGTGTCCATTAATTGACATTTAGATCAACAATTACACTACCAAACAATTTGCACATAATTTCTATGATCTACTAAAACTCATAAGCATGAACATTCATATGATCAATTTCAAGAATCATATAAACATAATATAACACTTGAAATTTTATTAATTATCATTGAAATTGGATTAGCATAATCATTACCACATCAAAAACAAATTTTACAAGTCCGAAACAGTTTAGGGTAATGATTCTAGTCCAATTCCAGTTACAAAACTCGAAATATTGCACTCTGGCCCTCCTACTCGCCGAGTGCAATAAGCTACTCGAAGAGTAGGATGAAGTTTCACTTAGACTCGTCGAGCCCCCCCATGGACTCGGCGAGTTCACTAAACAGTGAGCAAATTTTCGACTTTTTTCAACAATTTGCATCAAGTATAATCAAAACAAGCCTAGGCTTTCATACCACTGAAGGGTTTTGAGCATTCTAACACTCTTATGGTGTACATGCAACCCTAGAAACCATGGATATATGTTTTCTCAATTATACAAGCAAATTTGATTTATCCAAGGTTCCATTCCTACCTAGCATCTCATGGAGTACTTGTAATATAAAAACTAGTAGAACGACTTATCTTTTCTTGTGGTTGATTGCTTGGAGCTTCAAGCGCTTAGTACCAATAATGTGAATGCCTCAAGTGGAATCACAAATCACCAAAACAATTTGGAAATTTTTAAGAGAATATGAAGCACTCTAGAAATCAGCCCACCCTTGTTCTCATACAAACTAGTGCCATTTCATGTACCAAAGACCTCTTTATATAGTATGGTGGACTAGGGTTACATTCATGTAAACCCTAATACCCATGACCTTTCATTTCCATAGGATCCATGGGTTAAAAACTCCATGTTCTAATTAGTTTCTTTTGATCACTAAATTAATTCCAAATTAATTCTTGATCAATACTAATTAAATAATATGATTTCATATTAATATATAATAACTTATAATATATTAATAAATCATAAATATACTATTCTCAAAAGATTATCCATACAAATTGTTTCGGTGAAATGCAACCCAAATGGACCATGTCGGGTCGAGTCAAGTACATACCAAATATTGTTACGGACTTAGACACCTTATCCAACACTAAAGTGGTGACATTTCAACTGAAAAATGACAAAAAGTACAAGCTTACTAAGAAGCAGTTTTCACAAATCTTGAAGCTTCCAAATACAGGTCCGTTTTATGAACTTAGGAATGAACATGTTGTTGAACTATTCAATTAGTTGAGTCATCAACCACCCCTCATAGGAATCAATCATTTTCACAAGACTGCTTTTCCATGTGTCTGGAACTTTTTATTTGGGATCTTTCTTCGATGTATGATTGGTCGTAGTACAGGGATCTATTAAGCAAAGTTGGAAGTATATTCCCTGATTGCAAGTCTTTACTATGATTTGAATGTAATTTATGTAAGTTAGTTGTGGGGTGAATTTGGAACAAGAATTTCTCATATAAGTGTTACATACGGTGTATCGTGCGCAATGTATTGGAGCTTAAATTTAAGATAGGTATATGACAAAGATGAAATTTTACTACCATCCGAAGATGCAAAGGTGATGTTTAAAACGTATCGGATTCCTAAGATTGTTACTGATGATCCTGTGTTACTTCCAACTGTGGCTCGAATTCTAGATGCCATGTTAAGAAAACTAGATCCTGCACATCCAAATCTTGTTCATTATTTCACAACTATTAATCTCAATGTTCAAATATAGGTTTTGTTGCCAAAAGGGGAAGAAGGTACGTCGAAGGTTGTTAATGTTTCTAAGAAACTGAAGATTCCTGAACAACCTAAATTAGTTACTATACAAGCCGATAATCATATAACAAACTTTGTTGAAGAAAATGTTGGAAAAGAAATTCCCAAGGAGATTGTCCTTTCGAAGACGAGTATTCTGAAACGAACCAAGAAGCCTACTCATCAACCTCGTCATTCTCCTGAACCACCAATCTTTTGATGAGCCATTTTCACCAAAAGAGGGATCTATTCCGATGATAAGGAAAATTCACAAACCCCAACTTAACCGAAGGGGTGTGCGTATTCATGATGTTCCAGTTCCAATATCACCAACATTGAAGAAATGTAAAGCTAATTACGTTGTCAAAAAGATGAAAAAGAAGAATAAGCAGCTGGTTGATCCACTTGACAATGTTGTCGTGGAAACTTAGTTTAAAAGTGGAAGCAAAAGATTAATGATTTGTCATGATATTGGATTAGGATTTGAGACACCTCAAGGGGACTCTCTAGTTTAGTCGTGCTTCGAGGAGACTGGAAGTCTTGGTGGCAATGTAAACATATATAATATGGATACAACCACTAATTTAAGTGAATCTCCAACTACTATCATCCTTGAAATGCCAGATGTCATACCACCTGCGGTTTCGAGGATTGGGTCTGTTACAGAGAAGGTTCAAACCTCAGGCATCCCTATGAACATATCTGATATGGACACAAATATCATTATGGATGCAGGGGTGATGAATAGCAAAGCTCACTGAACATCTTTTATTAACACATCTTGTATTCCTACTTCACTTATTCTATCCTCTACCATTGAAACCACCGTCATCGATACTTCTACTTCCTTACCACCATTCTCTTCTCCCCTCCCAACTTCGTTACCTTCTTCAACCATTTCCCAAACTTTTTCAAATATCATGCATCAACCAATTAAATAACTTTTCTCTTCCCAATCTACTGAAGGTGAAAAGTCAGTTCCCGAAGGTGAACCGGATGATGATGCTGTAATGGTATGCTTTGCAGAAATGCAGTTCGACCCTGAAGAAGATAACATTCTTGATCACATGCTCATGTCAGGGAAACAGTTTAAAATTCTTAATCACAAGTTGAATTCATTGTTATAAATTTAGGCAGATACAGGAGGTCGAAATTTTGTTTCTGGCATTGAAGTGTATGTTATGTTTAAGTCACGAGAGAATCGTTTAAAGATGGCTATGGAGCAGACTGAGGTGAAACATGAAGAGAGTTTAAAACTTCAGGTTGATAAGTTCCAATATAAGGTGACCAAGCTTCATGATTGTGACATCCCCATTTTTCACGGCCAGAAAAGACCGATTTTGTTTATGCTTTATAAAAATCCGAGTATTTCTTTTCATAAAAATGTTGCGGAATTTGTTCCCAGAAAAATACGATAAATATGTTATCAAAACATTTTCGAAGAAACATATTTTATTCATTTTAAAATGTTTGGGATGTCATTGTCAATACCGGAACATAAGCATAAATGAAACTTACATTTATTTACACTAGTGATCTACATCTCTTTAATCTCTCAGTGTAATGTCACATCATATCGACACCTGTGATATAAATAAACTGAGTGGGTTAGGTTGGGAAACCTGGTGAGTACATAGGGTTTTCAACCCACAATAATACAATTATTATGTTTAATCATGAAACAGTTAACCCAATTACCCATCCCCATTATCTTCTTTATTCTTAAGGATCTACCTAAGAATCAACCATTCATCGTTCATACATTCCTAAGGATCATCCTAACGAATCGGCATGAAGTCCATTGTCACCGGGGTTTTAGGCACTATGTCTCCATAGTCGCTAGAATTTATACAACAGGCACTAAGTCTGCATAGTCGCCAGGGTTTTGGCACCAATTTTGCATGATCGCCAAGGCTTGGAGTACACCGAGTGAACACATCGTTCACAACACTTATAGGTTGCGAGCCTGCTAGTGTTCCACTGGATTGTGTAGAATAGTCTGTGGTTGTCATCCATACTCTGCTGAATGACGGGGCCGTCGTTTGGGAAAAGGCTTCTCACATCGTTCTCCTCTCACCCTCACCTCGTGGTCTATAACACCTCTCAACTCAACGTCCAACGTATATTACATCTACCCATGTTTTACCCCAACATTTTCGTAGATATAAAATACTTATACAATTTAAATCCTTTAAAACGTGTATAAAATCGTTCAACTAGCATTGACAGCAAGTACTCAGACAATATGCACACATAACACATAATTTATATAGAATACTTCATATCTATGTGTAAGATTAAAGGGACCATGCACTCACTTGAAAGGTGGTGACTCAGCACTCGGACAGCGCTTCGATACTCTCAAAACAATTTCCTTCGATAAAACCTAGTATCAACACCACTAGGGTTTAGTCTAACGATAACTGCGACAAATTAATAGTCTGAATATTATTATTATTATATAAGCGTTAAATAACACTAAATATAATTCATAATAAAAGCCCAAATAATTATTTTAAGGACCTAATAGCATTACTATAATTATTTGGAAGTTATATTAAAAATTGCGTAAGCGTAGCTCACTTACAGCGGATTTTAACGAAAACCGGGCTTTGCTCGGAGCAGCGTTTCCGAAACCAAAAGACCCTTCGTCTCGGGACTCCGGGAGCCTCGGGGCTTCTTTAGGGTGCTAGGGGTTTTATCTAGGGTTTAGGGGGTTTAGAGGAGCTAGAGAAAGAAAGTAGTGAGAGAAAGAGGTGGATTTGGAGTGAGGAAGTCGGCTGCCCTCGCACCTCTATTTATAGGTGCGAGCCTTCGGAGGTATACTGGGCGTACAGCAGGTTACGCGGGGCATAACTTCGGATAAGATGACCAGGTGGCGAAGGCTCGGTGGTGCGACGTAGCTTCTCCTGGACCGAGGAAGGCTAGAACACGGAGCGTAGGGACTTCGCACGCGAGGCGTACTCGGACGTTGGGCGTCTTCGGATTACGTGGGGCGTATGTGAGGACAGGTGTCACCCATCCGAAGCAAGGCATGCTCAGCAAGTGACGGCTGAGATTTGGCCACGTCACCGAATCTAGCAACAGCTTTGCAAATTCGAGTTTAATCTTTAAAAATTCATAACTTTCGCATATGAGCTTCGTTTTCGACGTTCTTTATATCCACGCGAAGAAGGCAGGAACGTACTCTACAACTTTCGTTTAAACTCCATCGGCTAATTTTGAATCGATTTTAAATTTTATATTATTAACACGCCGGGACAAGATTGGTCCGTTAAATCCTCATAACTTCTTCATCCGGTGTCCGTTTTCGCCCATCTTTTTCTCTTTACGCTACTCTTAACGAGATCTTCGATTCTCGTTTAGGTCGTGTTGGCTAAAAATCACTCGATCTAATATTCGAATTTCGGGTTGTACACCGCTAATCCGAAACTTCGAAAAATCATAACTTCTTCATACGAAGTTAGATTTGGGCGTTCTTTTTATCGATGTTCTTAGTTTAACATACTCTACGATTTTCATTTATATCACTAAGGCTAGAACTCGCTCTATCGTAAATTCACTATTTACGCTTCCCGGTGCCGTGTTGGTTCCGTCGCGAAACTTCGACGTGTCATAACTTCTTCGTTATAACTCGGATTTCGGCGTTCTTTATATCTACGGAAACCTTGTGACATATACTACAACTTGGTTCAAATTATTTATTCTAAATAATCTTTTGTCCAAAAAACATTTTCGACACTTATTGACTCTAATTTGACTAGCCCGGATCTACAGGCGTTACAATGATGTTGCAAAAGAACTTCATGTTCTTTTTGTTAAACAAGTTAAGAAGGTAGAGGATTTTACTAACCTCAAGGTTGTTGAGCTAAAGTCTGAGATGACAAAACAGGTGGAAAGCTTGACAAGAAATATTCCCTTTTACATGGGAAGGTTGACGTTATTGTTGATGTGATAAAGAAGCTTGTGGAGTATCATACTTCATTCTCAAGAAAGCTCGATGCTAAGTCAGATCAAGATTCTAAAGTGTTCAAAAAGATGGATGCGTTTTTGGGAAGCTAAAAAGAGTCTACGTACAAGCTTGATCTTTCTCAATAATTTTCTATCTCTCAGGACGCTATCTCGAAGATGATTTCTTCTCTTGAAATGAATCTCAAAGCAGAACTTGCTCCTCTTCTTAAGTTAGTACTTTTAATACCAACGAATGCCCTACTTGTGAAACAAGCGATGCAAGGCGGAGAAAAGGGGGTTGGCCCTTAGAAGGATTATGATCAAGGTAAAGTGGTAGGGAAGTTGACATCAACTCAACTTTTGACATCACTCCCTATTTCTCTTATAACCACATCTACAACATTCACTTCAAGACCAATAACGAAAGGCATTCTATTTGGAGAAAATGTTGTAGGATCGAGTTCGAGTTCAAAGCCACCGCCTTCTAATGATGATAAAGGTGACAAAGGGAAGGGTATTGAGAAAGTGATTTGTAAAGAAGGGAAAAAGAAAAATGTGGACAAGGAAATAGAGAGGCAAAGACAGACAAGCAACATATATTGTGACAACGACAACGAGATACACCATGTGTATACAAGGGTGATCCAAGTTAGCATTGGTGTTATGAGACAATCAAGCATGTCGTTTCATCAGGAAAGATGCATGATTTTGAAAATTTTCGAAAGAAAACTTTTGAGACCAAAAACTCTGACTTTAACCAACTAGATTTCCCAAAAAATCACATGATGTACATCTCTACTAAGTATCAGTTGGTTGATCAATTCGAAGATGAAAAAGAGTACAAGAGATTAAAGATGAGATTACATGTTGTTTTAGGAAAGAAGGAAGAGGAAGTTTGGTGTCCTGTTAAAATTGTCATAGTGTTGAACATCACGAGAGAAAGTTTGTTCAAAGGTTTGTTGCAAAATTTTCACTTCTATGTAGTCAGAGCGAACAGTGTTGCGTGTTAATTATCGATTTCAAACTTCCCTTATAATTACCCTGTGGCACGTATCATAATATTGTCCGCTTTAGGCTCCCGACACGAAAACTTCCTAGGGGGTCACCCATCGCTGGATTGCTTCCACCCAGGCACACTAAATAGCAAAGTTCTTATGGGATATGCTGCCCTCACAACTTTAAACATGTTATGACAAGTATGGTATCCACACCCGTTATAAGGAAATGTTTTGTTCTCCTTCCAAGCCGGTCTGGGATCAGGTGCAACCCACCTTCACCCGCCCTATTATAGGTTTTCACGTCCGTGTCGAACACATCAACCCCTAACCTAGCTCTGATACCATTTATAGCATCCTCCTCTTGCACGTATTACAATATTGTCTGCTTCGGGCTCCCGACGTGAAAACTTCCTAGGGTGTCACCCATTAATCGATTGCTCCTGCCTGGGCACGCTTAACTGCATAGTTCGTATGGGATCTGCTGCCCTCACGACTTTAAAATGCATTGTGACATGGAGAGTATCCACACCCCTGGTAAGGAAATATTTCGTTCTTCTTCCAAGCCGATGTGGGATCAGGTGCAACCGACCTAAGTTGGTATCAAATCCTTGGTTTGATGGATTCGTACATACTCTCGGGAGTGTCTGCACTCAAACTGCGGATTTGTAAAGTTTTCAAAAGAAAAGTATTCTCAAGAAAAGGGTTTTCTAAAATTAGAGAAGGGTGTAGTGCATGCAATCAGCCGAGCTCAAGCAAATTTTCCCAAAATACCCGTACATGTTATCTGTAATGATTTGATTTATGAATTTGTGAATTGCATGCCAGTTAGGACTAAGGATCTACTCAGTTCTTGCATGATAGAATTCTAGGAGTGATGCCCTTGTATATATATATATATATATATATATATATAGTATGAGCCGGTAGGCTTGCATGCTAGCGTTGATTAGTTAGTGGTAGTTTGGCCTTATATATGATACCTTGTTGCATTGGGCGAATTGGATGTTATGTTGAGATGGGAATATCTATTTGACTTGGTAATTGCCAAGTGTATGCTTTAAAAACTGTATACGGTTAGGATCTTATAGCCCTAGAATAATTGATTTGGTCTTATTTCGTGTTCCTTTTCTGATTGTGGTTCTAGGGTAGAGTTTGTAATTCAAAAATCTATTTGATCCTATTATGTGTATAATTGGCATGCATAAGGCAACCGACAGTAAAGGTGGAATTTCTAGCATAAGTGGTGGTGTGTGGGTTGAATGTTCTATGATAGTTTTATGGATTGGAGTGTTACTGCTCGAATATTGCTTGCTTTCTTCTTTGTGGAACTCTCAAGTAATGGGAGTTAACTACTAAGTGAGTATGAATGTATTCATGTAGTGGGTGAATGGCATTATGGGGAGTTCTTCAACAGCTGTTTGCAGGGTGAGGTCGGGAACCTAGGAAAGCCTACAAATTGCTTTAGTGAATTTTGTTACGCTGTTTAGTGAGTTTTTGGGTGCATCCGAGAAAGAAGGTGACTTAGAGGATTTGGGATGATTCTTGAGCAAATTATGGATAAGTGTGGAAGGTAGTATAGGGCCCGTACTACTGAATCAAAAAGATCCATACTCGAATCAGGGAGAGTCTTGGAGAATCTAAGAAACTTGTGGGAAGAGGATTCTTGAGTATGTTAAGATCTTTTACATGTTGGATATCAGTTTGAGGATGATCTCCTAGAAATGATGTTTGGGTTCTAGTGTGGGTACTGAGCCGATTAGGGAGTAGATGCGGGAATTCATCTTGTCGGAGATTACCCATGGTATTTTGGAGCAGACTCCTACGATTTTTGGTTTCGTTAAGGACGGGAGGTTAACTTGGAACACCTGGGGAAGAAGGGACCAGATCAGGTATAAGTAGGGGAGGGTCCCAGGAAGGGAACCCAAGACTTCGGATTAGCGATTGAGGGGACGGTAGGGTCAGGGTCAGTGCAATACATGTGGGAAACTACATGATGGAGTTTTTCATACCAGGGGTATGGGTGGCTACAAGTGTGGCAGGATTGATCATGTCAGCAAGGATTCTCCTTAGGGGGAAACCATGTCATGTTTACTCTACGGCCATGTAGGCCACATGAGGGTCGTCTGTCCGATGAGGAGGGGAGGACATGTGAGTGCACCTGCCCCGACTACCTTGCGGATCTCTAAAAGTTGTGAGGGTTAGGGCAAGAAATCGGTAATTACAGTGTCAGTCAAGGAGGCTGTGCTCTGGCAGGTGCTTTTCGCGACGTTACATTCCTCTTATTTACCTAAATGATCTTATTAGTGTGGCGAATATATTAAGCCTTGTCGATGCATCAAAGCCTCAAGTAAACAAAAAAGATGATTTCTTGATTCTTTTTGCTTATATCAAAGTTTTCATAGATAACTATTATGATTGCTTTGCTGTGACGGATATCGAGCTTGCTATGGCAGTGAATAGCACTTCGAAGGTTCCTCATTCGATGTAGAAAGGGGAAGTTAGTATCAAGGACTATGATTATAGGGATATTGCTCACAAACCATTGGGAGGTATCTTTCCTCGAAAGAACAAGAATAAAAAGATGAGAAAAATTTTGTTCTGAGTTTGTGATGTGGAGAGGTATACGAACTCTCAGTATACTAGCTTGCTAGTTCATCTTGGTAATTTCAAGAAGAATACCATAGAAGATAAACCTGAAATTCGAAAGATGGTCATCTAATATACAGAGGTTCGTCAAATACTTCATCGGGCCGTTAGGATGATGATGACACAGATTCGACACTTCTCACTAATGGGGAGATTTTAAGGGTCTAAGTATGTAGTGAGGTGTCGACGTACATTTAGTCCTGGATAGTTTCGATGTTGAAGTCTTACACTTCGAATATATGTATTACATAAGGCATCCTTAGAGGTCAAAGCTCAAACATTTAGTCCTTATGTATTTTTTGTGCGCATCTATATAACCCTATAAATAGGGTAAGTGTAGGAGTCGAGAGTACTTTTTGTGAGCTTGAGCGCTTGTACTCTTCTGTGTTCCTGTACTCTTTTAGATGTAATAAAAGTGCCAAATAGATTTTGTTTACATCTTTCTTCTTTATTCATTCATTACTTGATTTCGTTCGTAATACTCGATTCAAAAACACATGTGCAGAATTAGTCAACATAAGACCCATTCTCCTTAAAGTATCCTTTCAACCAGGCTAAAGAACCGGGAAAAACAAGTCAAACAACGTGTATATACATTCATTCCAGAGGATCCTAGAAATATCAGACATATTGTTACTTAGTCTAGACTACAAATAACAATTTTAAAACACACATGATACACATTATTAGATCTACTACTACTCTTGTATCCATATATCTTCAACATCTCTTTGATCTCATATTCAAATTGTGACAACCGTCAATTTCCGGTCAAGTCAAAGTCAACTGAAGTCAACAAGTCAAACCGTTCGACTCAATTTGCCCGTGGGTACTAGAGTTTACGTTATGTAATTTCTAAACAACTCGCTATTCTAATGAGAGATCGCAAATCGAAAAGTGCGTACATCTAGATCTCCTTAACCTAAAACTGTGGTACGTGGCGAGCCAAACCGATAAAACAATGTTGCATACTCATCAGGAGTGTGTAAGACCCTTAAACAAGGCTTAACAGGGTTTATGGACCTTGCATTGCGAAGCCGGACACTCAAAAAGGTCACAAATGAAACCTCTCTCAATCGTTTTCACTCTATCTCTCTCTATTTTGAAATCTCTCCCAAATCTCTCCAAGTATGTGAAATATCTCCCAAATATCTCTTTGTATGAGAAATCTCTCCAAGAATGTCAAATCTCTCCCAAATCTCTCCTAGAATGTGAAATCTCTCCCAAATCTCTCTTTGTATGAGAAATCTCTCCAAGTATGTGAAATCTCTCCCAAATCTCTCGTTGTATGAGAAATCTCTCCAAGAATGTGAAATCTCTCCCAAATCTCTCTTTGTATGAAAAATCTCTCCAAGAATGTGAAATCTCTCCCAAATCTCTCTCAAAAGTTCCCGCAACTTTCTGAAGTCATTCGGGTCATTCCGACCCTTAACCGGGTCAAAAACAGCTTAAATCGGGGCAAGAACGGACAAAAAGGGCTTAAGGACCCGAAACCCTCTTAATAGGGTTGAAGCCTCTTAGGACCCGAAAGTCCTCTTAGGGACCGAAACCAAGAGGACCGAACCCGAAAGGGTGCTCTCGGGCCCGAACCTCGCTCAAAGAACTGAACCCGAAGGGTCCTCTCAGGACTGAACCTCGCACACACCCGAACCCGAAGTTACTGTTCACTTCGGTCTAATTCGCTTCTGACTCCTTCGGACCGAGCATGCCTTCACTTCTTGCTGCTTTCGCTTCCTTCGCTTCGCGCCTAGCATCAGGAGGACCGAACCTCGGCCTAGGACCGAGAGGCCTCGCTGGAAGTCCATTTCTTTCCGGTTTTCGACAAGTTTTGCGTTTCAGGCCCGTTTTTAATTGTTTGAACACGGGATTTTCATCCAAAACTTTAGGTTAACATATAAGACCCATAATTATTAATTAATCACGTTTTTAAGGATAAAACCTTTTCCAAGAAGAGTGGGTGAAGTACAAGAGGTGGAGTGTTGACTTCCTTTATTCTATGACACAAGCAACCACTCCCATACCCACTCCATGTCACTATTCACCATCAACCCATACCTAGTCATTTCATGGTACTTTTCCCATCATTTTTCAGCCACACACTTGGTCAAGGGTAAGAAAACCCTCCTCTCTCCTTACACTTCTCTCATTTTCTCATTCTTTCACCAAGAAGACCAAACTCTTTTCCTCTCAAACTTCCTCCCTCAAGTTCGAGATTCAAGGCTGATTATCAAGCTTTCTCACACTCTTGATAAGTATAATTCATCCTCTCTATGATTATTACACTTCCCTCTTTCTCAAATCAATGATTCCTTCCACAAACATCATCACATTCTTGTTAGATCTTCGAATCTTCAAGTGATTCTTCAAGTGTTCTTGAGTTGAACACTTCTCTTCTTCAACACTCATCTAGTGAAATCACTAAAGGTGAGTTCATACCCCTACATTTTCATGTTTTCTCAAGTTTTTAGGGGGGGGGGGGGAATACAAGTTAAAACACCAAGAACATAACTAAACTTTTCTAACAGCTTTCATCAGAAAAGTTGGACTCCATTCACGCACTGTTTTGGACAACTTAAACATTTTACTTTTCAAAACTGTTTTACGTGCAATTAGTTCCAGTTCTTAGCTTTAAAATGACTACTTGCACATCTCCATACGATTCTTCAACAATTTATGGTGATTTTTACAAAACTGCCTATCATTTCAAACCCCAATCCGGACTAGTCTGTGATTATGTACTTTTTCACCCAAGTTGGATTTCATTAAAAATCATGAGTAAAATTATAAGTAAACTAGACACATTTTGAGAACTCTCTGAATTTATGGATTTAGTTTTCAACTTCGTATGATTTTTCTATGACTTTTCTAAAACAGTGTAGAAAGGTTGAAATTTTGGTAACAACTTATAACTTTCATAACACTTTGTGTTATGTTGAGAAAAGTGTATAACAATAAGTTCTAAATAATGAATGTGTTTCCTTGTTAGTTTATCATCATAAACTGAAACTTAGTCATTCATGATAAAATTATTCATTCATTTTGAACACGTATATTAAGCTATAATAAGCATAGTTAATGGATTCATAGCACTAATGCATTTTCATGAAAGAGTTCTTATACATTACAAACGTTTTGGATAAACTATAATAGGTATAGTTTATGTATCATTTACTTCTCAAACTTATTTACCAAAGGTTTTCAGTTTAGTTCACGTAAATCTGTTAATGAATAAATTTGTGAGTCATTCGCTTCGGGTTACTTCTAAACTAACCAATTCAAAAAGTCCTATAAATTGTAACCAGAATCTCTTGTAGGGAGAACGTGATAGTTGTGTATAGATCTATATTGGGCTTGACAAACCCACACCAGAGCTGCTTGCAACGGCTAGACCGGAAGGTCTGAGGTGACAAGTGTCATAACAGTTCCGACGCCTGAAGAACGTCGTATTACGAGGCCGTCTAAGTCAAGTATGGTTATGATAGCTCACATGTGGTATTAACAAATCATAAGATTTACGGGTTCTAACTTTAAATTAGCGAGTTATGTCGATTTAGCTCACTGAAATTTCTTTAAGTATGGAAAAATACTTGTGCGCCTTCACATCAAAAAGGGTTTTATGTCGATTTAAAATCACTTTTTATATCAATAATTACAAATATTATTGTATATTTTCAGTCTTGGTATTTAAGACTACACATCATTCATTATGGGATTTTTCTCAAATTAAAAAGGGTTTTATGCCAATTTAAAAACACTTTTATATCATTAAGTATGAAAAATACTTGTTCATTCTTGGTTCTGGGATTTAGGACCACATAACTTTTATAAGGAAAATATAGGATTTTTCTTGGTAACATACATCTCTTTATAAAGATCGATTTTCAAACTCTTACTATCAAAAGCTTATGAACTGACCAACCTTTGTGTTAATACTTTTTCAAAACTACTTGTATTCTCAGGAATTCAGTGAAACAGGAAATCAACAGCGTTTTGAGGATGGGACGATAAATCGTCCAACAGTTCATTTTGTCATCATACTGAAATTGATTTGAAATATGTAAACATATACATTGGTGTAACTTTTTCAATTATATTAATGATGGTTGTATTTACTTTGAGCACTATTATACACGTTGTTGTGATACTATACATGAAGTCCTCCACCCCCGGACGTTTCCGCCATCCTTGGTTTGGGGGTGTGATAGATTGGTATCAGAGCATTGTTTATAGTGAACTCAATATATCGAACCACATAAGATATAAAAACTATAAATGCATTGGGACTAAAGTCTCTGATTTAAAGTTTCAAAACAATTATACTTTTAGAAATAAACAATTTCTTATTAAAGGTATACATGCATGCATACATACTAAGGTCAACATAATTCTAGAACAAAACAAAAGTAATGATTGTTGGTATCACAGGTAAGCTCGGGGATGTATGGTCAGTCTTGGGAGTGGCATAGCCTGATCAACTATGCTGGTCCGAGGAGTGATTAGCACATGCCCAAGAATGGTTGTGATATGGCAACAAGTCTAAAACTTACAAACACTACCATAATGAGAACATTAGAACCAAACATAAAATTTAAAATACTATTGGAGTATTTTGTAATATCATAACTTATATGAAAACTAAATAGATCCTTAATAATAGGTCTATAGTCACTAAGTGGATACTCTAAGGTTATAGGTAACTTAGAAATCATAGACTTAGAATTTGTGGTCATTGCCTTACTTCCTTTTCCTTGTTTGGATGTAGACCTAGGGTAGGATCACTTATTCGAAGGTCTATCATATCTAGTTATATGTAATTAGTATGCACTATGTCATTATAGAAGTAACTAATAAGGATCACCCCTATAAGTAATTAATTATAGAGTTAGACGCCTAGTAATTATCTCTTCCACTGTTATTGTCGCAAGTACAACATAGCAAGATCCTACTTACCGGACGACCCCTACTTTCCCAATCCGAACCCGAGAAATGGTGAATGGTTAAGAGGAGAATCAGAAGTGGAACCGGAGGTTATCAATCCTCCATGCATAGCAAGGGTTTCCGCGAACCGTTTCGACTACATCGAACCTGTGCCCCGTTGGGCAATCGTGATCGAGGGTTGAATGTCGACAGCAATGACAACAAGTACCATGTGGAGATCAACGAGGGTGCTATGACCACAACCATGGGGGACCGACCCGGTAGATCGCGAACATCGGGGATTAAAGCAGGTAGACTACAACCCGAGTTCGGAAACTGCGCGCTACTACAGACCCTACTGTCTCACGTACCCGAGACTCGGAAAGAGACTACTATTTCTGAGACCAACTCTCTATTTAGGATCTTATCGCCACTCGGGCAGAGGCAAGAGAGTAACGGGGTAGACACACGACATTCAAAGAGAGGAGGATTCAAGCCAAGCATCGATTGACAGAGCTGCAAGGTGCATCGACTTTGCCTCAGGCATCGGAAGGGACAAATCGTCGTAAGTAGAGTTCATACCGCTCTCAAGACCATGTAAATTAGGTTCATGAGTATGCGTTGGTGCTACTCTATCCTAGGCGTAAGCACGACACTGCGATTTAAGCGGTCATATTAATCGAGAGATCTAGTTGCTATCTGAACTTTTCCTTGCATAGATGTGAGGTAGACCTACATCTAGGTCAAAAAAATTTCGCCGAAACCAGAATTACTAGAGTCATATTAACAAGGTGGGCTTAGGGTATACCTAACAGACTCGAAGGTCTATTAGGTCTTAATCATACCACTAAGCATACATCAATTGGTCATAATAAGGACCTAGCTTGGGTCAAGTTACAAGGTTTCACTTGGATACTAAACTACTAAAAAAATAAAAAATTCATGGGTTTACCATATAAAGACTCCCGTTATGAACAGTTTTTAGAACACCCTTAACAGCCAAAATACGTTATAAATTGAACTAAGATCAATAAACTTAGTTAGAAAACCCGCAACGTACAATCATTCTAAAGACTCGTTACCGTTTCTCCCCTTAACCCTTATGATTGAGGGAATGCTTTCTTCGTAGATCTATGGGGTGCGATCGTTCAGTAACTAATACACCGGGTCCCATCAAAACTCCTCAGCCAAGTGTGTTCGGACAAACATGATTCTAAGATGAATAAAGCTTAATGCCTGTATGAAACCTACACCTACCCACTACCATAACTCCATCTCAGGAACGTTAGCGGAAACAATAGGAATAGTACAGTAATGTGCAAAAATTTATATGCGTAAATATAAATCGTAAGGATGCACTTAAGATAATCATTTCCACTAACGAAGTCGTTTTTCATCATGGAACATAGCTATGAGTTCACCAAGAGGCAACCAACGAACTAGCAAGGCGCCAACCCTGCAGATAGACTCTGCTACTTTTCAGGCTGCAGTCACGGCAGCCGTGACAACCATCATGGCTACTAACGACGCCAGCATAGATGGAAGCGGTACTGACAATACAGATGGAGGTAACAATCAGAGACACCAACGGTTGTCTGCCAGCGAAAATACCTCAGGCCACAAACCTACGAACAAGAAACGAAAGTTTTGGAACAAAAAGGAGCGCAACCAATCTCAAAGATCCGCTAAAAGACAACAACCCATGGCCACCCTTACAATTACAACAGCCGTCACGACTCATGCCTCGACACTAGCCACGGGGTCCGCCACCTAAACGTCGGCCAAAACATATAAGGGATCACTCCCAAGGTGTAACCAATGTGGCTTTCATCACCATGGGGATTGTCGGGAGATGCACTGTAAAAACTGCAATAGGAAAGGGCATACCGTCCATTTTTGTAAGGCCCCGACTCAGTACATCACTTCAACCCCCAATACCAAAGTAATTCTAGTGTGCTTCCGATGTGGCGAAATATGACACTTCAAGAGAAACTGTCCAACTAAGAAGAATGACGGGGGAGCCGGAGGAGTGTAACAAATGAACCAACAAGGGTAACAGGGAACCATATTAGGAGTTTTGTAATGTTTCCAACAACAAAAACGTTTAAGTAACATATGTTTGTAATGAATTTGCTATCTTTGATTAAATCACAGTCTTTCTAAAAATAGTTAAAATACACTCTCGTTCAAATCAACCCAAAGACATTCATATATGACCTTAGGACCATTGCCTGTAAGATGTGTTTGACTTTGTACATACCTCGGGGTTAATTATAATCAAAATACTGAAGTCTTGAAAAAAATAATTCCATCCTGACTCCTAGTCCATGTCTAGTAGTAGGAATTGAGTGGGGCCACCCACTCGAGGATTTCCCCAAAATGAAATTTCATACGACGTTCATATACCGCTTGATCATAGGGAGACCTGTCAGGGATCATGATATCAAGTATCATTACTGGCTATCGAAACACACCTACTACCAGTGCTAGACACTGTGGTATGAATCATCTGCAATAATAATAATATCGAACAAACGAAACCCACTGAAAAGAAACACAAGATACCCTATCACTCTAATGAGAACTTCATACGAATACAACTTAACTCATGTTTTACCTAAAAAGATTCGGTTGTCACCATTCAGTTTCGATTAGTATGGTCCTCATCTTCCCGATTTAACGACTACAAACGGACCCTTCACCTAACCCCCCCCCCCAAATATCGAAACCTTTGTCTCCCATAAACGCGTCCAACACGGATCTTCGGGTCATCTCTCGCTACGAAACTCCAAAACACGCACCAAAGGGGTGTTATACTTCCCAAAACCTTATCACAAGTATTTACAGGAGACCTTCGGGAATGCACGCATGTAGCAGACAAGGTTCAAGCACAGAAGCTTGGGACGGATACAGTTAGTCTACCACTACTACGTGTTTACGCGAGGATAATGTATAATTAAGATTCTACGAACATTGGATGTGTGCTTTCGCCCTAATTCCTGTTCCATGTCTGATTGTGGAATTCGGGCAGAGTCACCCATCCAACTATTTTGCCAATCTTAAGCACATACGACCTATATACGCAAGTTAATGATAGATGGACCAGGTACGAGCCCTGCCATGAGCTTCTGGACAAGGTTGCCCAGGAGGACGAGTGAATGTCCTACCATCCGAAAAGGTCTAGTCGCAAAAACCAAACCCACATGCTTCCTACCGAACTACAAGAACGGTCAGGTTAACCCTGTCGAACTACTCAACGATGAAATTAAAGAACCAAGCTTCTCACCCTGGAGAGCTCCGGTCTTATTCTTCAAATAGAAAGGAAAATTTCTCACAGTTCCATCAACCTCAGAGGCCCCGACAATATCTCCAGTAGAAACCTTTACTATCTACCTCGCATAGACGAATAGGCCAACCAACCGCAAGGAACGAGGTACCCTTCAGGAATTGGACCTGAGGTCTGAATATCACCAGTCGCGAGTATTGGAGAAGGATGTCTGAGGACAATCATCCAAATTCGATGCGGACGCTGCAAGTCCGTAGTGATACCCCTCAGATAGGACCAACCCGCTCGCAGTATTCATGAACGTAATAAATAGGATATGTCATTCTTACTAGGATCTGTTAGTCATTGTCATTGTAAATGATTTGCTTATGTACCCTCGTAGTAAGAAGGAAATCAAGGAGAGTAGCTACAACAAACCGCGGAAGCAATACGATCAAAGAAGTCTTACCCGAAGTTCTCTAGATACGAGTTTTGGAATTGAGGACTCGAATTCCTAAGACACATCATTACCAATGAGGAAATCCTTAAGGACCCTTTCAATTGATCAAAACCGTTGAGAAATAGTCAGCACCAAAGGCGTCAGCAGGAATACGCCAAAATTCCGGGTCTCGCTAGCCTACCATCTTAGTTCCTTTTGAACTTCTCATAAATTATAGAACCCCCTTACGACTTTGACCGTGAAAGGAGCAACCATTGACTGGGAAGAGAAGAAAGAGGGAGAAACCTTTAGAACTCCAGAATAAGAGACCAAATTCCTCTAGAAGCCTCACTCTGGGAAGGCTTAGTACGCTTCGGAAAGCGTGGAAAGCCAAAACCCCATATAATTATGCCTTTCGAGATTCTTGAAAGAATCAACCCTGTAATCGTAACTTCAATCTACTCCCGCGAGCTTAGTAAAGTACATTCTACCCGACACGTCCCGAACTTGCAGAAGTACCTACCCGATGAGACTCTTGTAATCCCCATCGACGAGGTCGAGTTCCATAAGAGCCTCACCTTCATGAAAGAACCATAGTGACCATGGACCGAGAGGTCAAGCGAACACAACAACGCCGCTTTCCATTAGTGAAGGTTCGCTGGAATACTAACCAAGGACCTGGAGTCACTTGGGAGCACAAGAAATCAGTCGATTAGGAAGTATCCCCACTCCTTGGCTCGATTATTCATGCCTACTCTTTGCCTAAATTGAAATTTCGGGACGAAATTCCCTCTAACGGGGGAATGATGTGACAACCGTCAATTTCCGGTCAAGTCAAAGTCAACTGAAGTCAACAAGTCAAACCGTTCGACTCGATTTGCCCGTGGGTACTAGAGTTTACATTATGTAATTTCTAAACAACCCGTTATTCTAATGAGAGATCATAAATCGAAAAGTGCGTACATCTAGATCTCCTTAACCTAAAACTGTGGTACGTGGCGAGCCAAACCGATAAAACAATGTTGCATACTCATCAGGAGTGTGTAAGATCCTTAAACAAGGCTTAACAGAGTTTACGGACTTTACATTGCGAAGCCGGACACTCAAAAAGGTCACAAATGAAACCTCTCTCAATCGTTTTCACTCTATCTCTCTCTATTTTGAAATCTCTCCAAGTATGTGAAATCTCTCCCAAATATCTCTTTGTATGAGAAATCTCTCCAAGAATGTCAAATCTCTCCCAAATCTCTCCAAGTATGTGAAATCTCTCCTAAATCTCTCTTTGTATGAGAAATCTCTCTAAGAATGTGAAATCTCTCCCAAATCTCTCTTTGTATGAGAAATCTCTCCAAGTATGTGAAATCTCTCCCAAATCTCTCTTTGTATGAGAAATCTCTCCAAGAATGTGAAATCTCTCCTAAATCTTTCTTTGTATGAGAAATCTCTCCAAGAATGTGAAATCTCTCCCAAATCTCTCTCAAAAGTTCCCGCAACTTTCTGAAGTCATTCGGGTCATTCCGACCCTTAAACGGGTCAAAAACGGCTTAAAACGGGGCAAGAACGGACGAAAACGGCTTAAGGACCCGAAACCCTCTTAATAGGGCCGAAGCCTCTTAGGACCCGAAAGACCTCTTATGGACCGAAACCAAGACGACCGAACCCGAAGGGGTGCTCTCGGACCCGAACCTCGCTCAAAGAACCGAACCCGAAGGGTCCTCCCAGGACCGAACCTCGCACACACCCGAACCCGAAGTTACTGTTCACTTCGGTCTAATTCGCTTCTGACTCCTTCGGACCGAGCATGCCTTCGTTTCTTGCTGCTTTCGCTTCCTTCGCTTCGCGCCTAGCATCAGGAGGACCGAACCTCGGCCTAGGACCGAGAGGCCTCGCTGGAAGTCGATTTCTTTCCGGTTTTCGACTAGTTTTGCGTTTTAGGCTCGTTTTTAAATGTTTTAACACGGGATTTTCACCCAAAACTTTATGTTAACATATAAGACCCCATAATTATTAATTAATCGCGTTTTTAAGGATAAAACCTTTTCCAAGAAGAGTGGGTGAAGTACAAGAGGTGGAGTGTTGACTTCCCTTTATTCTATGACACAAGCAACCACTCCCATACCCACTCCATGTCACTATTCACCATCAGCCCATACCTACTCATTTCATGGTACTTTTCCCACCATTTTTCAGCCACACACTTGGTCAAGGGTAAGAAAACCCTCCTCTCTCCTTACACTTCTCTCATTTTCTCATTCTTTCACCATGAAATCAATGATTCCTTACACAAACATCATCACATTCTTGATAGATCTTCGAATCTTCAAGTGTTCTTGAGTTGAACACTTCTCTTCTTCAACACTCATCTACTGAAATCACTCAAGGTGAGTTTATACCCCTACCTTTTCATGTTTTCTCAAGTGTTTAGGGGGGGAATACAAGTTAAAACACCAAGAACATAACTAAACTTTTCTAACAGCTTTCATCAGAAAAGTTGGATCGGTACCTGTCTATGATGACCTGAGGATACAAGTAATTTTGAAAGCGAGTATCAGCTTTGAAGCTGGTGAGATCATAAGTAATTAGTGTCTTAATTTGTATGCAAGAATTTGTAAGTCTATGTATTGTAAGTATTGAAAGTGTATATGAACTGTAAGTGTTTGAAAAACCCTAGAATCCCTATGATTCCTATTAGTATATGAAGGTGTCTTCTACCAAGACCTAACTGTTCTGAATGTAGTCTTCTACCAAGACCTAAATGTTCTTAATGTAGTCTTCTACCAAGACCTAACTGTGTTACTATTATTATCATTATAAGAAATTGTATCCTTTGGTACTAGGATACCTAAATATAATTCACCTCATTGGTTATGTGAATGAGTCACAAAATAAAGGTAATAATATAACTAACTTGAATATTACCCTTTGGTACTAGGGTAACTAACATTGTTAACTTTAAGACATCCGCATACGTACTCTTACCTCTGTTGCTAATAGCTGGGTATAGGAATAGTGAATCCCTTAAAGTATACCTGTAATGATACCAACCGTTGACATCCGTGGATGTGCTTTTACCTCTGTAGCTAACAGAGATTCTAGGAATGGTCAATCCCACAATCGTATCCTTTGGTACTAGGATATTAAATCCATTCTATCTCGTCAAATATGTGATTGTATCATAAGGTAAAGGTAAGAATGAGGATTTGATAACAGAGTCGATACATATAAAATGTAATAGGACTCCTCTTGATATATCTATGTAAAATTACTCCTATAAGTGTGATCATGTAATAGTATAGTAGAGTACTGAAATGTTCTACGTGTGCTAGTTGTAATGTGTGTTCTCTCTATCTAGCAAGTATAGTAATTGTACTGTAATGTTCTACGTGTGCTAGCTGTAATGTGTGTTCTCTCTATCTAGCAAGTATAGTAATTGTACTGTAATGCTCTACGTGTGCTAGCTGTAATGTGTGTTCTCTCTATCTAGCAAGTATAGTAATTGTACTGTAATGTTCTATGTGTGCTAGCTGTAATGTGTGTTCTCTCTATCTAGCAAGTATAGTAATTGTACTGTAATGTTCTATGTGTGCTAGTTGTAATGTGTGTTTTCTCTATCTAGCAAGTATAGTAATTGTAGTGTAATGTTCTAACAGGTATTGACTCATGAATGAACCGACTCATTTGTATGATATCGTGTTCTAGTAATTGTTCTAGTATCTTCCTAAACTACCCATATGGTAGTTTACTAGTAATCTATCTGGTAAGTATGGACATGGATGTATACCCTTGCTACCCAAGGGCATATGTTGAACTGGAAGGACCTTTTATGACTATATATGTACACATGATATATAACTAATATTTAAACGACTTTTGGAGGAATACCCGATATCCCACCAGAGTCATGCAATTTATAATATAAAAGCATAAATATAGAGGCATGCAATTTATAATATAAAAGCATAAATAAGTTTTGTAAGACATTTGAACATAAATATTATTTTAAGAAAAGATCGACTTGATGTCAATCTATAAAACAATTTGAAGGCATAAGTTTTGATAAAACAGTTTGAGTATAAGGAAACATTTGTTTGAAACACAGTTGTAAATAAGTTTGAAAGGTAATGTACAGAGTAAGATCTACAGTGTAATAAGTAGTTTTAAAACATTTAAAATGTTTATAAAAATCATTTGAAGGAAACTGTTTGGTAAAACGGCTAATGAGTAGCCAAATCTTTTGAATGTTGTATATTAATCACATGTGATTGATGAAATAACTAGCATAATTCTACTTATTAATCGCATGTGATTGATATAATACCTAGCATAATTCTACTTGTACCCCCCCCCCCCTAAAACATTTAAAAACAGTTTAAAACATTGATTAAGGGGTATGAACTCACCTGCAGTAAGTGACTGGAATTGAACGGACTGTTATCGGAAGGAAGGATCGGGCAAGTGCTTGGTGTCAAGTGAAGACTTAGACACACAAAATGATCCTAATTACATATATGAACATATGTATATAAATAATTAGTGATTATAACACTAATTATACAAGTAATAACATTTAAACGCGAGGAAAACACTTTTGGTCTAGTGTTGGGAGGCTAATGGGTTGCAACAAAGGAGTGCAATGCCCTTTAATGGAAGTTTAAGGTCAAAAGACCATATTCATTGGAGTTTACGGCCCAGGGGAGTAAGCTCCTGGCCGTAAACTCTCAACCAAGGCTTGGAATGGTACTTAGAATTACTACAACCTTAGTGGGAATTGTTTCAAGGCTTATACAAGTGTTTGGGCACCATATTGACTCCTTTGGGGAGTTTACGGCCCAAAGACCCTTTTCCCTTGGAGTTTATGGCCGTAAACTCCCTTGGGAGGGTGATTATGGTGCTTTCAAGTCTCTATAATAACTAGGAACAATTCTAGGCTTTTGTACTTGGCTTTGGAAGAGTTTATGGCACCATTTGGTACCATTTCTTGGAGTTTACGGCCATAGAACCTTTTGGGCCGTAAAATCCCTCACTTTTGGGGTTCTAAGTGTTTTAGCTAGTCCATAATACATTTAGGTACATGCCCAAATTGTTTCTTGGCTCAAGGAAGGGTTTAGGGTGTCCTTTGACCCCTTTATAGGAGTTTACGGCCCAAGAACCACTCTTGGCCGTAAACTCTTCAATACTTGTGCTTTTCTTATGTTTTCTAGGTTCTAAACACATTAGTATACATGTCTATAATGAAGCCTAGCCTTTGGGGGAAGTAGGGCACATTTAAGCCCTTGAAATTGGTGTTTACGGTCCAAGAATCTCTTGGGTCGTAAACTCCTAAGGCTAAGTGTTCTTGATTAATTTCTAGTCTCAAATGTTCATACATATCATCCTAAGCTAGTTACCTAACAAGGAAATGGGACTAAATGGCCTTTAGGCTTGATTTTGGAGTTTACTCCCCAAGAACGTTCTTAGGCGGTAAACTCCCGGATCTCATGTTTTTGACATACAAACTATGTTAATAAGCTTAAAACAAGTAGTATAAAACAACTAGAGAAGTATACTCACAATCTGGGATAAAAACCCGAAGATCCATGAGAGGAAATTTGGCTTTTCTCTAATTGGAATTCAACAAATGAACCAATTTAGTTCAGAATTTTATTTATAGTCCTGAAATATTTTTGGCAGAAAATATTTTTATTCCTGGAATGAACTCTAATGTCCTAGAGTCTTGGAATAACAGTGTTGCACAAAACCCTAGTGCAACCACTCTCCTAATATCTTCTTAAGTGTAAATCCTGAAAACTGCCTAACTTACACTCGGAGTCTGAATTTTCACTGTAATTGATCTACATCTATTGGCTTGATATGGTATGTTCAGAATGGAAATTTCGGGTTGTCACACCAACCTTTGTGTTGACACTTTTTCAAAACTACTTGTATTCTCATGAATTCAGTGAAACAGGAAATCAACAGCGTTTTGAGGATGGGACGATAAATCGTCCAACAGTTCATTTTGTCATCATAATGAAACTGATTTGAAATATGTAAATATATACATTGGTGTAACTTTTTCAATTATATTAATGATGGTTGTATTTACTTTGAGCACTATTATACACGTTGTTGTGATACTATACATGAAGTCCTCCACCCCGAGACGTTTCCGCCATCCTTGGTTTGGGGGTGTGACACAAATCAATAAAAGCAACAAGGAAGGTGATCATTATCAACGCCCATGGTTTTATGTCGGAGATCCTATAAAGGACTAAGGCTTCCCTTTTAAACCACTTGTGCAACATTGTTCTAGTTTCATTAATCACTTCACCCACAAGACCACAACCTCTCATACAATTTTGTTGAATATTATTTGATAAAATTTTGACCAAAACAATTAGGCACCCATCGTGGGTTCGTAGTGTTCATCATCATTCGTGAATCATGTCTACCCTACCAATGTTATCCTCTTCCTCCATGTAACAACCCGAAATTTCATGTCAATTCTTGTACCACAACTTGTAATTCGATCCGATCAACCAAATGTCATTTTCAATTTCGTTTCCAATATTCGCCATTTTATTAAGTCATTAATTTATATTGATTTAAAATGACTTAATGGGTGTCTTAATACATTTAGGAATCATTTTATTTAGTGATCGGAATATTTCTAGAAATTACCATATTGGGTTACGTTAACTCAATCGGGTACGACCAAAAACCTCATTTAACGTCGGTATCGGGTAGAATTCTATCGTGTCCAATTCCCGAACACTATATAAACATGATTTAGACTCCATTTGAAGCCTTTGGACAAATTCACACTAAACTCTTACAACCTCTCTCCTCCAAGCTAGAATTAAGGTCCAAATCACAAGTTTAAGGCTTCAAATCTTTAAGGTAACCTCTCTAGCATGTTATTCATCATCTTTAGCCTTCAAATTGATGAATTAATTGAGTTTTGGGGTCAAGAACATGAGTTTACGGCCAAGGAGCAAGCTTGGGCCGTAAACTCCATTTTTGGGGTTTTAAGCTCTTAAACTCCTTCCAAAACTCAATTGGACTTTAGATATGGCTAAGGGACTTCAAGTTATGGACTTAGAACATGTAAATATTTTATTTTGAGGACTTTGAAGGAGTTTACGGCCAAGGCATAATCTTAGGCCGTAAACTCATGTTAATGGGGTTTTTCATGCCCTTAAACCCTTCCAAATCACCTCTATGGCTTAGATATGAATTATAGGACCTTGGTATTAGCATTTGGACACTTGAAACATGATTTTTGGGGGACTTAGATGAGTTTACGGCCAATTCTAAGGTGTTAGAAAGCCATCCAACACCACCAAAAGCTTTGGAATAAATCAAGGGACCAACCAAAAATACTTTAAAGGCCTTAAACACATCTTTTATGGGGTTTTTAAGAGTTTACGGCCAAGGCATGTTCTTGGGCCGTAAACTCCAAAATCTTTGGTGTTAGAATGCAAACTAAACACCCCTACAGCCCTTAGATGAATTTTAGAAGCCATTCTATGCTAGTTTCAGGCCTTGAAACACATTGTAGCTTGTCATATTAGAGTTTACGGCCATGAAGGGGGTTTCATGGGCCGTAAACTCCATAAATCCCTTATATGTCACTTGCAAACTCATTTCTAGGCTTGTGGGAATTTTTAGAATCACATGTGATTTGTTTTAACAACATTTAACATCATTTTCATAAGGATTAAGGAGTTTACGGCCAGGAGCCTATGCTAGGCCATAAACTCCCATAAAAATTATCATTTTAGTGATTTCAATCCATTCCATGCATTTAGAACAAAGCCTAGAATCATTTCCCATGTCCATGTAAGCCATTTAAGCCATTTAAACACCCAAAACCACACCCACATGAGTCTACGGCTGTAAACTCATGTATGTGTGTGTTTTGTGGTTGTAAACTCATTTAAATGTTTACTTATGGAGAGTAAACTCAAGTCCCAAGTCCCTAGTGCCTTTACAAGTCCTTAAACGCCACCCGGGTCACTCCAAACGCTCATTTTAATGTGTTTAACCTCATTGGAGTGTAATGTTCCATATGATTAGTGAATGTATCCCTAATTGTATATATATGGACATTATTTCGTTTTACATAGGTTCATCGCGAGTAATCAAACACCGAACCAACGTCAAGCACTCAAAACCGACACGTTTCCGAGTCCGGTGAGTTCATACCCCTACCCTTTTTCACTGTTTTCACTGTTTTTAGGGGGGAACACAAGCAAAGTACAAGGAAATTCTCGTACTCAAAACATGTTTTCAAATGTGTGTTTTATAATTCATATGCTTTTATTACTGATTACCACAACTGATAACCATTTGAACATGCAGATCACGTAACATATATTTGTGAAATAGGTCTTTAAACTGTTATGTTTTACATATATTTCACAAATGATTTTCCACATTTTATCAGTTAAAAGCATTACATAAGACATTTGAATATAATACCTGTACACTGTTTTGTCCTCGGTAACGCTCCACATTTATACGCGAGTGGAGGACTATCATATTGTTACTTGTAAATTTGTTAATCCTGTATAATTGGAGACACGTCCTTGGAGAACACTCCATCAAGGTACGCGAGTGGAGGACTACACCCATAACCAGAATCTCTGGTATTTAGAGAGCGTGACTTGAGTGTATAGATCTATACGGGGCTGACTACCCCACACCTGGCTGCTAGCTACAGCCGAACCGAAATGGTTCAAGGGTGACGAAAGTCATAAGTATGTGGACAACTTATTGCCACATGTGGACTACTTATTGCCACAGATTTTAGTCTATTGTATGGTTATGGAACTCGCAATTAGGATAACAGAGATTTACATATAGTAATAATGAATCACTTTATATATCTTTTACATCCTTCACATCTTTCGTAACACTGTAACCAACATTCAGGAAAGTACGGGACTTTCCTGGGGAAAACATGGAAACCAATCACAATTGCATCTTTTACATCTTTACATCGTTTACATTTGAAACCAACATGCAGGAAAGCATGGGGCTTTTCTGGGTAACATTTACCTAACTAGAAAGAGTAACAAACTGGATAACATTACATCTTTTACAATTTGTAATACACAATAAGGAAAGTATGGGACTTTCCTGGTAACACATGATAAGCAAACAGATCAGTTTAATCAGTCAGATAACCAACTATACATTTTCACATGAATAAACATGTTTTCAATGTACAAACTTATCATACCTTTCATTTGTGAATCAATAACTAACTATTAAGAAAATATGGGATTTTCTTGGTGCATACAACATTTCAGAAAACAGAAAGGAAACTCGAATCATGTTCACAACAAAAATCGCTTAAGAACTCACCAGCTTTATGCTGATTTTCAAACCGCTTGTGTTCTCAGGTCAGCGTTAGAACAGGTACCCGAAGATTTCTTTTGATCAGAAGATGGAGTACATGAAGACCCGTTTCATTTTGTCTATATATACTATGTATTACAACTGTACAAACTTTACTTTTGAAACAACTGTAAAACTTTATAATGTAATGTAATGGTTGTTTTGCTTTACTTACTATGTCCATTGGATTTGATACTCAACGTGGACTCAACCCCGGAAATGTTTCACCCTTCGGTTTTCGGGGTGTGACGGATTGGTATCAGAGCCAGGTTTATAGTGAATGAAGTATACCAAACCTTACATGGTATAAAACTATAAACACTAAAGGGGCCTAAGTGCTCTGAATTAAAAGTATCTTCAAACTACAAGTATTTTCAAAAAGTATACAAGTATACCGAATCGTCGCTATCCGTAACTACAAGTAGAACCGAACATAAGTAATTGGGTGTTCTGTACTATGGTTAAACCTGGGCAGTTATGTAGTCGTGTCTAGGGTCGATATAGCCTGGCCAACTATATTCATTCAAGACACGGCCAACATGTGCTTGGGAGTGATTGTAATATACGGCATGCCTAAAAGTTACCCAATATCCCAAACAACAAATCGTCGCTGCAGCAAACCATGAAATACTATGGGAGTATTTCTTGAGTCGTTCCTTTGTAGAAATTCTTGTATACGCGTTAATCCTTGATTATTACTCTTGTGATAAAATGTTCTATATATATAACTCCTTTCTGCTTATTCGCTTAGTATGATGCTATAATTGCCTTGATGAGATATCTCCTGTCCCATATCTCTTGATTCAATTCAGAGGACTTATGATCCTCTCTTTCCTGATCTTTTTAGATCAAGATGCCTCCAAGAAAAAGACCCAGCTCAAAGAACAACGATAATCCCTCTTCGCCGCCACCCCCTCCCCAGTTTGACCTAGCATCACTCCAAACGATGATGACAGCTGCAATGGTAGCAGCTATGTCGTAGATGAACTCTAATAGTTCAGGAGGTGGTTCTCAATCTCAAAACCCTGAGGGTAGTCAGGGGCACCAAAGAGGAAATTCTTATAAGGATTTCATGAACGCGAAACCAACATCCTTTAATGGCACTGGAGGTGTCATATCCTTATCCCGATGGTTCGAGAAAATCGAATCCATCTTTGAAATCTGTGCTTGTGCAGAGTCTGATAAAGTTAAATTTGCGGCTTGTACCTTCGAGGATAAAGCCTTGACTTGGTGGAATGGCCGAGTCAAATCTCTGACCTTACCTGTAGCCAATGCCATGGGCTGGGAGGCCATGAAAGAACTTCTCATCACTGAGTACTGCCCCCGTGGCGAAATGCAAAAATTAGAACACGAGCTGTGGAACTTAAAGATGAAAGGTTCTAACGTTGCTGCGTATACTTCCCGATTTGATGACCTCGCACTTCTCTGCCCAGGATTAGTCACTCCTGAAAACAAAAAGATCGAAAGGTTCATTTGGGGGTTATCTCAACCGACAAAGAGTCATGTTTTGGCTGCTCGTCCGAATACTTATGATAGTGCCAAGACTTTGGCTCAAATTCTGATTGATCACATCGACGACGTTAAGGAAATCACTACCACTTCTGAACCGACTCAAAGGAGTGGTGAAAAGAGGAAATTCTGGAAAAAGAAGAAGGGTCAATCTTCTCAAGGATCTTCCAAGAAACATCAGACGGTAGCAGTCCATGCTGCTACTGTTACTCCTGTTACTGCAGTTTCTGTCATGGGATCCACAGCTTCAACTCCTACCAGTAAATATGCTGGTAACCTTCCCCTGTGTGACAAGTGTAAATACCATCATCATCCTGGTCCTTGCCGAGAATTGTCTTGCACCAGCTGTGGTAAGAAAGGGCACACGGTTCGATTCTGCAGAACTTCTACCCAATCAGCTAACCAATCATCGGGAGCAGGTGTTAGTCAAGCCTGCTACAACTGTGGAGAAGTTGGGCATTTCAAAAGGAACTGTCCCAAGAAGTCAACTGCTGATAACACTAGAAGGATTCTAACCATGGGACGAGAGGAAGCGGTTGCTGATCCCACTGTTGTTTCGGGTACGTTCCTTCTCGACAACTCATATGCTAGTATACTTTTCGATTCGGGTGCTGAAAGGAGTTTTGTTAGTCATGCATTCAAACATAATCTAAAACCAAATCCTCAACCATTAACTGAAACGTTTACCGTCGAGATGGCTAACGGTGAGAAAGAACGCGCTAACGATATATTCATAGGTTGTACGCTTACCTTAAACGATCACTCATTTCCTATAGATCTCATGCACGTCTCCATTAAGAGCTTTGATGTTATCATTAGCATGGATTGGTTGAGTCCCAATCATGCTGACATTCTTTGTTACGAAAAAGCTATCCGTCTCAATTTTCCTTCGGATCAAACTCTGGTAATCTATGGCGCGATAAACCCAGTTCCAATCTTCATATCATCTCTTGCATCAAAGCTCGAAAGCTCCTTCGAAAGGAGTGCATTGCATTCTTAGCTCATGTGATCAACAAGAATCAAGAAGTTAAAGACCTCGCGAGCATCCCCGAGGTCTGCAATTTTCCCGATGTGTTCCCTGAAGAGCTTCCAGGAATTCCTCCCGAACGTTAGGTCGAGTTCCGTATTGACCTAATTCCTGGAGCTACTCCTGTAGCAAAATCTCCGTATCGACTAGCTCCGGCAGAAATGCAGGAGTTATCCAGTCAACTCAATGAGTTGCTCAGTAAGGGATTCATTAGGCCGAGTTCCTCACCCTAGGGAGCTCCGGTTCTGTTTGTCAAGAAGAAAGATGGATCCTTTCGAATGTGTATCGACTATCGTGAACTGAACAAGTTGACCGTTAAGAACCGATATCCTCTTCCACCTATAGATGACCTCTTCGATCAACTTCAGGGAGCCAGCTACTTTTCTAAGATAGACCTTCGGTCAGGGTACCATCTGTTGCGAGTTCATGAAAGTGATGTGCCCAAAACAGCTTTTAGGACTCGGTATGGACACTACGAGTTCGTAGTGATGCCCTTCGGTCTAACCAATGCACCGGCTGTGTTCATGGACCTTATAAACCGGGTGTGCCGTCCTTTCTTAGACAAATTCATTATCGTGTTCATTGATGACATCCTCGTTTACTCCCGAAGCGAAGAAGACCACAAACAACACTTGAGGCTAGTGTTGGAGACCCTTAGATCCGAAAAACTATACGCGAAATTTTCCAAATGTGAATTCTGGATACGGAAGGTAACTTTCCTCGGCCATGTGGTGAGTGGGGAAGGTATTCATGTAGATCCTTCCAAGATCAAAGCAATAGAGAATTGGTCGGTACCAAAAACACCAACAGAAATTCGTCAATTCTTGGGTCTCACCGGCTACTATCGACGATTCATTCAAAACTTTTCCAAAATCGCCAAACCTTTAACCACTCTAACACAGAAAGGTGTACCCTTTTGTTGGAGTGATAAGCAAGAAACTGCATTCCAAACGTTGAAGAAAGCCTTATGTAGCGCACCTGTTCTGTCTCTGCCTGAAGGGACAGAGGATTTCGTCGTCTACTGCGATGCGTCTAATCAAGGTTTAGGCTGTGTGCTTATGCAAAGAGGAAAGGTGATTGCTTACGCCTCAAGGTAGTTGAAGGCACACGAGGTTAACTATACTACACACGACTTGGAACTAGGAGCTGTAGTCGTTGCATTAAAGATTTGGAGACATTATCTCTACGGAACCAAGTGCACAATCTTCACTGATCACAAGAGCCTACAACACATCTTTAATCAAAAAGACTTAAATATGAGGCAACGGCGATGGGTTGAATTACTCAGTGATTATGAGTGTGAAATCCGTTACCACCCCGGCAAAGCCAACGTGGTAGCAGATGCCCTTAGCCGAAAGGATAGTGCAGACCACAAAGTGAAGAACCTGACGATGACCATCCATTCCAACCTACCCAAGCAAATCCGAGAAGCTCAGTTAGATGCCCTGAAACCTGAGAACGTGTCAGCGGAAGCTTTGAGAGGAATGGAAAAGAAACTTGAGATCAGAGGTGACGGAGTTCACTGTTTCATGAATCGAATCTGGATCCCCAAGTCCGGAGGATTCAGAGAAATAGTCATGGACGAAGCGCACAAAACTAAATACTCTGTTCACCCAGGTTCTGGTAAGATGTACTTGGATCTCAAGAAACAATATTGGTGGCCAAACATGAAAGCTGAGATAGCTACGTTCGTGGGCAAGTGCTTGACTTGCGCCAAAGTCAAAGTCGAACAACAGAAACCTTCAGGTCTGCTTCAACAACCCGAGATTCCCGAGTGGAAATGGGAGATGATTACCATGGACTTCATCACCAAACTACCCAAGTGTTCTAGTGGGTACGATACCATTTGGGTAATTGTCGATCGTTTGACAAAATCCGCTCACTTCATTCCAATTAAAGAATCATACAAAATGGAAAGACTTGCGCGAATCTACATCCAGGAGGTAGTACGTCTACACGGTGTACCTGTATCCATTATCTCTGATCGAGATAGCAGGTTTACCTCCAGATTCTGGCAATCCCTTCAGAAAGCCCTTGGAACCAAACTAGATATGAGCACGACATATCATCCTCAGACCGATGGACAAAGTGAAAGAACAATTCAAACCCTGGAAGACATGCTTAGGGCATGTGTCATTGACTTTGGGAAATCGTGGGACACTCATCTATCCTTGATCGAATTCTCGTACAACAACAGTTACCACACCAGCATTAGGGCTGCTCCATTCGAAGCCTTATACGGTCGTAAGTGCAGATCCCCTCTGTGCTGGGCCGAGGTGGGGGATACACAGTCAGCCAGAAGTCGAGTTCCCGACAGTGCTCTCACTGGTCCTGAAATCATCCGCGAAACCACCGAAAAGATCATTCAAATCCGTAACCGACTGAAAGCCTCACGTGATCGTCAAAAGAGTTACGCTGATAATCGTCGGAAACCCCTTGAATTCCAGGTTGGAGATCGGGTTCTGTTAAAAGTCTCGCCCTGGAAAGGCACTGTACGTTTTGGTAAACGTGGGAAACTTAATCCAAGGTACATTGGACCCTTTGAGATTCTCTCCAGGATTGGTCCAGTTGCCTATAAACTTCATTTACCTCACGAACTCAGTAACATTCATCTTGTCTTCCATGTTTCAAATCTCAAAAAGTGCCTATCCGATGAAACCCTAACGATTCCATTAGACGAGATCGAAATCAATGAAAACCTTAACTTTGTGGAGGAACCAATCGAAATCATGGATCGAGAAATCAAACGTACGAAACAGAGTCGCATCCCGTTGGTGAAGGTTCGCTGGAACGCCAAGCGAGGACCGGAGTTCACTTGGGAGCGAGAAGATTCGATTAAACAAAAATATCCACAACTCTTTTCTAATCCATGATTTGCATCTTGTCTTGTGTCTTAAACTTTGAATTTCGGGACGAAATTCCCTCTAACGGGGGGATAATGTAACAACCCGAAATTTCATGTCAATTCTTGTACCACAACTTGTAATTCGATCCGATCAACCAAATGTCATTTTCAATTTCGTTTCCAATATTCGCCATTTTATTAAGTCATTAATTTATATTGATTTAAAATGACTTAATGGGTGTCTTAATACATTTAGGAATCATTTTATTTAGTGATCGGAATATTTCTAGAAATTACCATATTGGGTTACGTTAACTCAATCGGGTACGACCAAAAACCTCATTTAACGTCGGTATCGGGTAGAATTCTATCGTGTCCAATTCCCGAACACTATATAAACATGATTTAGACTCCATTTGACGCCTTTGGCCAAATTCACACTAAACTCTTACAACCTCTCTCCTCCAAGCTAGAATTAAGGTCCAAATCACAAGTTTAAGGCTTCAAATCTTTAAGGTAACCTCTCTAGCATGTTATTCATCATCTTTAGCCTTCAAATTGATGAATTAATTGAGTTTTGGGGTCAAGAACATGAGTTTACGGCCAAGGAGCAAGCTTGGGCCGTAAACTCCATTTTTGGGGTTTTAAGCTCTTAAACTCCTTCCAAAACTCAATTGGACTTTAGATATGGCTAAGGGACTTCAAGTTATGGACTTAGAACATGTAAATATTTGATTTTGAGGACTTTGAAGGAGTTTACGGCCAAGGCATAATCTTAGGTAACGCTCCACATTTGAATATAATACCTGTACACTGTTTTGTCCTCGGTAACGCTCCACATTTATATGCGAGTGGAGGACTATCATATTATTACTTGTAAATTTGTTAATCCTGTATAATTGGAGACACGTCCTTGGAGAACACTCCATCAAGGTACGCGAGTGGAGGACTACACCCATAACCAGAATCTCTGGTATTTAGAGAGCGTGACTTGAGTGTATAGATCTATACGGGGCTGACTACCCCACACCTGGCTGCTAGCTACAGCCGAACCGAAATGGTTCAAGGGTGACGAAAGTCATAAGTATGTGGACGACTTATTGCCACATGTGGACTACTTATTGCAACAGATTTTAGTCTATTGTATGGTTATGGAACTCGCAATTAGGATAACAGAGATTTACATATAGTAATAATGAATCACTTTATATATCTTTTACATCCTTCACATCTTTCGTAACACTGTAACCAACATTCAGGAAAGTACGGGACTTTCCTGGGGAAAACATGGAAACCAATCACAATTGCATCTTTTACATCTTTACATCGTTTACATTTGAAACCAACATGCAGGAAAGCATGGGGCTTTTCTGGGTAACATTTACCTAACTAGAAAGAGTAACAAACTGGATAACATTACATCTTTTACAATTTGTAATACACAATAAGGAAAGTATGGGACTTTCCTGGTAACACATGATAAGCAAACAGATCAGTTTAATCAGTCAGATAACCAACTATACATTTTCACATGAATAAACATGTTTTCAATGTACAAACTTATCATACCTTTCATTTGTGAATCAATAACTAACTATTAAGAAAATATGGGATTTTCTTGGTGCATACAACATTTCAGAAAACAGAAAGGAAACTCGAATCATGTTCACAACAAAAATCGCTTAAGAACTCACCAGCTTTATGCTGATTTTCAAACCGCTTGTGTTCTCATGTCAGCGTTAGAACAGGTACCCGAAGATTTCTTTTGATCAGAAGATGGAGTACATGAAGACCCGTTTCATTTTGTCTATATATACTATGTATTACAGCTGTACAAACTTTACTTTTGAAACAACTGTAAAACTTTATAATGTAATGTAATGGTTGTTTTGCTTTACTTACTATGTGCATTGGATTTGATACTCAACGTGGAGTCAACCCCGGAAATGTTTCCGCCTTCGGTTTTCGGGGTGTGACACTCCATTCATTCCATTTCCTCTATAAACCTTCCACCGGCTCAAAGCGGAGCTCCCAAGAAGACTTTAGAGGCACTGAAGGAAAACACCTCTCCAGTCCCTTCCCAAGGATTTCAGGATTCTCGTGTAGTGATTTCCAATAATGAGCTCTTTGCTATCATGAAGAGACTGGAACACCAGGTTACTCAACATAAAGAGGACAACAGGAAAGTACTCAAGGAAATAGAGAAAAGGAGGACGGAGATCCACAAGCCCCAAGAGGCGGCACCCTCGATATTGCAGCCGAGGATCATGAACATTGAAAATACAGGATCCACGGAAACCACTCGGAGATAAGATTCTCAACACCAACCCTAACTCCTACTTGGGGTGCAGCTCCAAATGAGCGAGCTCCAGTAGTCTAGGATCCCGACAAAACCTTCATCATTTCCAATAACAAGGATTATGGTATCGTCGTGAATAATAATACTTTTAATACTAACTTTATGGACCTTGACGTAGGAATGAGACCGGTCATAGCCAAGGAACTCCAACAGTTAAGACAGGTGATCTCAAGTGTACCCATAGTAGTCCAACCTATACAAGATGTTTCCCCAACAAGCAACATGATCTCAATATTTTCTCTTGTGATTGGTTATACAGAAGTCCTGAAGTGCTTCCAAACTCCGAGCATGAAGCCTTACGACAGGACTGTGGATCCTGAAGAACATGTGTTACCATATAGGGAAGAATAGAGATCATCCCCAGCCCACACATTTGAAAAATGCTTGCCTACGAAACAGTTTCGATTCAAATCTCACAAGATCATACTTAAATTCGCTGCTTAACATTCCTTCTTACTCTATTACATTGCTTGCTCACTTAGTTAATACTGTTAACAACCAATTTTCTTGTAAAAGAACGTTTGAGAAGATCACTTGTGATCTTTACCGGGTAGTTCGGGATCCTATGGAATCCCTTATGGATGTTGTGAACAGTTTTTATAAGGAAGCCTTGGGTATCCACAACATCGATCTAGAAACTTCCGTAGAAACATTCAAAATGGGCTTGAAAAAGGACTCTCCTTTCTATGAAGACCATGTAATGACTCCATGCGAAAGAATGGACGAAGTGAGAAACAGGGAACTAAGATTCAAAAGGCTCTAAGAAGACAAGGAAATCAAAAAAGCAGAAACCTACCACACTCCTATGATAACCCCAATTGGAAGGCCGAATCCTCGACCCAAAGATCCTAAAAGTATGAACCTTATTCCAAACCACATCATCATAGGGTATATTCCGTTGAAGATGAAAGGGAGGAAGAAGAATTTTCTAAGATCATTGATTAATTATTTCATGTGGATGTTTTAGGTTTAATATTTGCTATGCAGGATCTTGGCGACAAAGCAGGATGGCCAAAAAAGGGAAAAAAGTCCACCACCAGGAAAGATAAGTCAAAATGGTGTGCATAGCACAAGGACATTGGTCATGTTACTAAAGATCTCATAGCCCTCAGGAAGGAGATCAGTTACCTAATCAGCAAGGGATATCTCAAAGAGATCCTGGGATGGAGAAAAGAATGATCCAAAGAAAATGATCTGGATCCTCATAAAATCCTAGAGAAACCAGGATCTCCTCCTACAGACGCCAAGGTAATCAATATTATCTCGGGAGGATTTGACATATGTAGTACCTCTTATTCTGCAGAAAGAAATCAAAAGAATCCATCAATCACAAATGAGAAGGAGATCACCTTCGACGAAACAAATAGTGTAGACATCTGGGATCCTCATCAAGATGGACTGGTCATCACACTTTACATTACAAACCATTTTCTTAGAAGTATCATGGTCAATCGAGGATCCTCGATCAACACTATACTCCAAGATGCTTTAAAAAGAATGAACATCCTCGTGTCTGAATTAGTCAAAAGATCCTTAGTGCTAATAGGATTCAGTGGCGAAAAAAAAAGCATATGATCAACAAAATGAAGTTACCTATCTACATGGAGGGGGTAAACTCTATGCCACAATTTTGTGTAAATGATAAACTACCCGCCTATAATGTTATATTAGGAAGGTCATGGATCCACAACATAAATGCGGTCTCATCAACATACAATCAATGTGTAAAGTTTCCCACCCCATGGGGGACATTGAAGATCACAAGTGACCAAGAAGAATCTAAAGAGTGCAATAATACGTCAATGAAGACTTCTACTCCCCCAATAAGCATAGAATTTAAAGCAAAGGGCATGAGATGTACTAGAATCCGAAAAACAAGAAACAAAAGAAGTGCCCCTTGACCTTAAGGATCCCGATGCGAAAATAATCATTGGATCCTCAATGCCAGAAAGCATAGAAGAAGTTATAATAAAGTTCCTCAAAGAAAGAAGGAGAACCTTTGCAATGAAGCATGAACACATGATAGCTATAGACAAAAATATTATAACTCACAAACTTAACATTGATTGTTCTTTCAGAACCATACATCAAGACAGAAGGAAGTTTGCACCCAAAAAACATTATATCCTCCAAGAAGAAGTAGAAAAACTTCTTAAGACAATAAGGATCAAGGAGGTCAGGCTGCCAAGGTAGTAAACAAGCAACACCCAAAAAACACCCCAAAACCATGAATGGCGGAAACGTTCTGGGGCGGAGGACGTCATATACAGTAACAAAACAATGCAAAGTAGTAAACAAGCAACAACATCATCCATTGCATTAATAATATAATTTTAATACAAGTGTGTTCTGTCAAATTATAATAGACACTAAAGTATAAAACAAAATGAAAGATGAGTCTTCAACGAGCTTCATCTTCTCTAAACCTTGCATCTGTACCTGTCTACTGTTGACCTGAGGATACAAGTTATTTTGAAAGAGAGTATCTGATTTAAAGCTGGTGAGATCATAAGTATTTTAGTGTCTTAAGTTGTATGTGATTATTTGTGTGTATATGAACTGTAAGTATTTGTATGTATATGAAATGTAAGTATTTGTATGTATATGAAATGTAAGTATGAAAACGTTTTGAACATCCTAGAAAGCCCTATGCTTCCTACTGAGAGTAGCCTTCTACCAAGGCATCTAGTATCTATGTGTGTCTCCTCTAAGAGTGTGTATTTTCCCAAATCTAACTATCATTAACCAAAAATATAGCTTCTACATTACCGTGCATCGTGTGAATGTTCACGAAGTGAATGTAATGGGAAAATGAAATAGTACTATGGTGTAGTATCGAACTACCACCGTACTAACTACCTTAAATCTATTGTAATTTAAAGTAACATGTGTTCAACATGTATCCTGCTACCGACTCTAGTAAAACGACGATGTAAGACGCCATAACAAATGACGTTTGGCACCCGTAGACTTGCAAGTCCCACTGTAGCGAGCATCAAGGTTTGGGATAGTCAATCCAGTATAGATCTATACACAAACTCATACGCTCCCCAATTAAGGAGATTCGGGATACAAGAGCGGTCATGGAAGGAAGTGCCATGACCCGCTCAATGGTTCACATAACTGCATGAATGTATATGTAATGAATGTGCTAACTGAAAGAGTACTCTTTCTCTGTCTAGCCTGTATGTACTGAAACGTTCTGCGTGTGCTAGCTGTAATGTATGTTCCCTCTCTATCTAGCATGTATAGTAATGTCCTGACTCATAAATGAACTGACTCATTGAATGTTTCATTTTCTAGTAATAGTATTAGTATCCTCCTGTGCTACCCCTATGGTAACTTACTAGTGATGTAACTGGTACGTATGATCATGGAAGTATACCCTTGCTACCCAACGGTATTGAATGAACTGGAAGAACCTTTATGACTAAATATGTACACATGATATATAACTAATATTTAAACGACCTTCGGACGAATACCCGATAACCCACCAGACCACATCTCAACGACGAAAAAGGAAATAAGGCGGGCAGGCCTTCCTAAGCCTTTTAAACATTGCTTATATAACTATACATACATAGACATGTAATTGATAATAAGTACAACAGAGCTTAAGTAAATGTATTTGATAAGTATAAGAATTTGTAAAACAGTTTGAAGCAAAACAGTTTGATAAACAGTTGAAGTATAAAGAAACATTTGTTTCAAACACAATTGTAAATGAGTTTGAAATGAAACATACAATGTAAAATGAACAGTTTAATAATGAGTTTTAAACATATAAAACGTTTATGAAAATCATGTGAAGAAAACTGTTTGGTAAAACAGCGAATGGTAACTTACTAGTGATCTAACTGGTACGTATGATCATGGAAGTATACCCTTGCTACCCAAGGGTATTGAATGAACTGGAAGAACCTTTATGACTATATATTTACACATGATATATAACTAATATTTAAACAACCTTCGGACGGATACCCGATACCCCACCAGACCACATCTCAACGGCGAAAAGGAAATAAGGCGGGCAGGCCTTCCTAAGCCTTTTAAACATTGCTTATATAACTATACATATATAGACATGCAATTGATAATAAGTATAACAGAGCTTAAGTAAATGTATTCGATAAGTATAAGAATTTGTAAAACAGTTTGAAGCAAAACAGTTTGATAAATAGTTGAAGTATAAAGAAACATTTGTTTGAAACACAATTGTAAATGAGTTTGAAATGAAACATACAGTGTAAAATGAATAGTTTAATAATGATTTTAAACATATAAAACGTTTATGAAAATCATGTGAAGAAAACTGTTTGGTAAAACAGCGAATGAGTAGTAAATCATTTGAATGCTGCTTATTAATCACATGTGATTGATATAATAACTAGCATGATTCCACTTGTATCCCCCCCCCCCCCCGTAAAACATTTAAAAACATTTAAAAGATTGATTCAGAGGTATGAACTCACCTATAGTGAGTGGTACGGATGAACTGAAGATGTAAAAACGTCCTATTGCGAGGAAAACACTTTGGTCAAGTGCTAGGATGCTATCGGGTTGCAACAAACGAGTGCGAAGCCTCATACGAGAGTTTATGGTCTACTGACCATGTTTGTTGGAGTTTACGGCCCAGGGGAGTAAACTCTTGGCCGTAAACTCTCATTGGGTCACCAAAAGTGGCATAAAACTCTAAGGGTTTAAGTGGTTAAGTGTTCCAATGCTTAAACTAGAGGATAGGTGGGTTTAAGGTCCAAGAATGACCTTAACTTGAGTTTGCGGCCCAAGTACCACTTCCCCATGAGTTTACAGCTATAAACTCATGGTAGAAAGTACCATTTGATGTTTTTAGGTTCCTAGCTCATTGGGTATTTATTCTATGTTAAGTTCTAGCCATGTGGGAGCATTAGGGGCACAATATCACCCCTTTATCGAGTTTACGCCCTAAGGACCAATCCTTATGAGTTTACGGTCGTAAACTCTATGGGAACATGGTTTCTTGGATGCTTAAGGTCCTTAACACTTCCAGGATATGATCTAAGTTGGGTTCTAGGCATAAGGAAGGAGTTACAGTGCAAATTGCCCCACTAATAGGGGTTTACGGCCAAAGAACATGTCTTGGCCTTAAACTCCTTTACTCTTGTGTTTCCTTATGATTTCTAGGCTATAAACATGTTAAACCTAGTGTACAACGAGTTAGAACAAGAGCACTTATGATCTAGAAGCTTGAATGGTCGTTTCTGGCCAAGAACACTAGTGTGTGTTCTTGGTGTAACTTGAAAATCTACAAAACGGAATGATTTAACAAATGAAACCATGTAAGTGTTGGATAAGGTGTCTAAGTCCATAACTATTTTGGGCTTGTACTTGACCCGACCCGGCATGGTCCATTTGGGTTGCATGGCACCATGCAATTGGATAGACTAAATGAGAGAACTAACACTTGGAGATTATTAATATATTATAAGTTCTAATATATTAATAATATTATTTAATTAGTTGATCAAAGAATTAATTTGGAATTAATTAAGTGATCAAAGGATAACTAATTAAATATATGGGTTGGTTATGTAAATCATCCATATCTTGTATAGTGGGCTAAAAGGCTCCATGGATTATCAAGTTGGGTTCTACCCATAGGATGCTCCATGGGAGTTACAAACCCATGGGTCATGGAAATGAAGAGTCATGACACATTAGGGTTTACATGGTGTAACCCTAGATGTGCCAACACTATATAAAGATCCCATTCTCCACCAAAATCGGCTAGACATAAGAAACTAGAGGGCTTGGCCGATTTTGAGAAGTGTGTGTTATCTCAAGAGTCTTTCCAAGAGCATTTGGTGTTGTGTGAAGCATTTGAGGCATCACACTTGGGGTGCTAGGCTCACAAGGTTTCAAGGAACACAAGCAACAACAAGGTAAGTTATTCTATCTATGATTCAAGTTAAAATTGTTCCCCATGTATGCTAGATAGGAATATAACCTTGGAATTCAACTTTGCATGATAATTAGACAAACATAGATCCAAGGTTATTAGGGTTGCATGTACACTTAGGAAGTGTTAGAATGCTCAAAACCCATCAGTGGTATCAAAGCCTAGGCTTGTTTGTTTGTTATTTGTGCTTAAAAGTTGAAGAAAGTCGAAAATTCTGCTGTCTGACTGATGGACTCGGCGAGTCCATGGGGAAGACTCGTCGAGTTCATGTGTATCTTCAACCTACTCGGCGAGTAGGTTTATGCACTCGGCGAGTAGGGTCGATAGAGTGCAGAATTTCGACTTGAGTTGCTGGAAATGGATTAGAATCATTACCCTAAAATGTTTTGGTACTTGAAAACTTGTTTTAGAAGGTGTAATGTCTTTTCTAACTCATTTACAACAACTAGTTATCAAAATTACAAAGATTAAATGTGATTTTGATTCTTGAAAGTGTTCATATTCATATTCTTGTTCTTATGATGTTTAGATGATCATAGGAATTATTTGTAACCTATGTGGTAGATTAATTCATGATCATAATGTGTTTTAATGGAGTCCATAACTTGTCCTCAAGTTATGGAAAACCAAAAGTCTCTTGGTTAAAAACCATTAAAAGAACACAAGAGTTAGGAAAAATGAAAAGACCTCATTTTATTACTCTATTAAACTCATAAGTTACAAGAAATGAAAAGTTTTGAAAGTTTACAAAACTTGCCCTCAAGTTTTGGAACAAGTAAAGTTAAGTTAAAACTTTAGTTCCAACCCCTAGAATTTTAAAAGTTAAAATTCAACCCTTATACTTATATTATTATGATTTAATAATTATATATATATATGTATAATAACAAAGTCGTCTTACCGCTAGTACGCCTCATTCACGAAGTCGGTCTATAAGGTGGGTATAAGGTTGTTGCCTATAAAATGGTGACTTAATGGGTGTCCACTCTCACCCACCGCTTGCTTGATCGGTGGAGGGTCGTTAGCCGAACGGGTAAGACAAGGACTTATTAATTCTTATTCAAAGTATGATGAATATTATAAAGTAACTAAATGTTTTATTAAATTCCCAATCTTAGTTACTTTAGGAAAAATGTGAATAAGGTGCTATTCCATGAAATTACACTTTACACTTTGATTAAGTCATTGGTGGAGCGTGTGTGGTTAACCGGCACACTAACTTGGACTTAAGAAGGTAGGTAAAGGGTGACTTAGGGTTTATTATAGTATCGATGGAGCGTGTGTGGTTAACCGGCACATCGATTGAGTGATAAACTTTAAGGGTACCAAGTGATTTGCATGGTTACTTCACACCTCGTTTTGTGATCCTCGGTATCCCAGTCACAAAACTTGGAGGGCACACTCGAGATTGAAACATGCCTTTGAAAAGTTCATTGAATCTCAAAGAATCTAGGAATTTCTAAGAACCATTCAAAAACCTAATACTAAAATATTGCGGTTTTCGTGGTGGAAATTGGTGAATCGTCATTCACCTACCTTTCAAATATGATATAGCTTAGATTACGGCACACCTCTTCTAAGTTATATTATATTGTGATTGGATCCTAACCTTAATACTACATTTGGGTGTTTTATTAAGGACTCTCTTATATCTAAACTAATCTTGTCCTCTTTCCTTCAGATGTCTTTCAACAATGCTTCTGGCTCTAATCCTAATGGATCCTTTACCCTTATGAACTTGTGTGGGAAAGTCACCTTTGATGGATCCAACTTCAATGAGTGGATCAGAAACATCAGGATGATTACCCGCTACGAGGACAAAGAATATGTCCTTGACAAGGAGCTTAAGGAGATTGATGAGTCCACTGCAACTCCTCAGGAGATCGCTGAATTTCGGGCACATGAAAGGGATGCTACGAAAGTGGCTTGCATCATGACGGCCACGATGACAGCGGAACTCCAAAAGTCTTATGAGGATTTCTACCCTTATGACATGCACCAAGATTTGATGGAAAGATACCATCAAAGTGCACGACAAGAGAGGTATGAGATCATCTGCTCCATGATAACAACCATGATGAAGGACGGGGAATCCGTCACGAACCACATGCAGAAAATGCAAAGGTATGTGGATCGTTGCTGAAGCTTAATGTGAACTTCCAGGAGGATCTTGCAATAGATATTATTTTGCATTCCTTACCATTGTGCTATGATCAATTCCGCATGACATATCACATGAACAAGGAAGAAGTCACCCTCAGCAAACTTCAGGGACTTCTCAAGACCGCAGAATCAGGTCTTAAGGGGAAGTCGGTTGCTATCACTCCTACTCAAAACTCTACTCCGGTTTTGGCAATTGGGAAGAATCGATGGAGGAAGAGAAAGAGATCTTCGAAGGGTACCAAGGCTCGGACCCTTGATGGCTCTTCTTCAAGTGGAACTAAGAAAGGTTTCATTACTCCTTCTTCTGACCCAAAAGAGGCTGAATGCTTCTATTGCCATGAAAAAGCTCATTGGAAGCGGAACTGCCCAAAATACCAGCAAGATGTGAAGGATGGGAAAGTTAAACCCAACCATGCAGGTATTTACACTATCATTTCTAATAACTCACCCCATTCTAATTCTTGGGTCCTTGATACCGGGTGTGGTATTCACATTTGTTGTGACTTGCAGGGACTAAGAAGAAGTGAGAATGTGGAGCAAGGAAGGATAAACTTGATCATGGGGAATAGGAAAGCTATACCTGTTACCAAGATTGGAGTTTATACTTTATCGCTAAGTAGTGGGTTTAGTTTAGATTTGAATAAGTGTTGTTATTCGCCAGGAATGGCAAGAAATATTATTTCCTTCCATGCTTTGTACAAACAAGGGTTTGCCTTTTCATTTAATAATGAAGTTGGTTCTATTGATGCTTTCTTTAATAATGTTCTTTATTTTAAAGCATTACCTTGTGATGGTGTGTATGAAGCTGTATCTGTTGTTGATAACCTAGGAAATAATGTTTTGTGTATTGATTCTACTAATAATAACTTGGATAAAGCATCTTTATGGCATTGTCGTCTTGGACATATAAGCAAGAAACGCATAGGCCAACTCCAAAAGGATGGAGTCTTGGAGTCGTTTGACCTAAAGTCAGATGATAGTTGCGAATCATGCTTACTTGGAAAAATGACAAAGTCACCCTTCACAGGTTCGTGTGAGAGGGGTGAAGGTTTGTTGGACCTTATACACACGGATGTGTGTGGACCATTCAAACATGCCACAAGGGATGCTAATCGTTATTATTTGACTTTTACTGATGATTATAGTAGATATGGATATGTCTACTTGATCAAGCATAAGTCAGAGACTTTCGAGAGGTTTAAGGAATTTAAACAGGAAGTCGAGAATCAATTGGGCAGGAACATTAAGATGCTTCGATCCGATCGTGGTGGTGAGTATCTTAGTTCAGAGTTCCTCGACTATCTAAGGGAATGTGGGATAGTCTCACAATTGACACCTCCCAGGACACCACAGTTGAATGGTGTGGCTGAGAGGCGTAATCGAACCTTGCTAGATATGGTTCGTTCCATGATGAGTCGAGCTACGCTACCAATCTCATTCTGGGGGTATGCCTTAGAGACTGCCGCCCATATTCTTAATCTAGTCCCTACAAAGAAAGTTGCCAAAACTCCTCACGAGATGTGGACTGGTAAAGTACCTAAACTAGACCACATCAAGATTTGGGGTTGCGAGGCTTTCGTGAGACGTGAGACTCATGATAAGCTCGAACCTCGAAGCGAGAGGTGTATTTTCATCGGTTTCCCACAGCGATCCTTGGTTACCTCTTCTACAGACCTAGTGACAATGTGGTCTTTGTAGCAAGAAGAGGTGTCTTTCGAGAAAGAGAGTTTATAAGCCAAGGAGACAGTAGGAGGCAAATTGATCTTGAAGAAATTCAAGAATCAAGCGGTGAAGGAACTTCAAACTCTAGCCCTCAACTTGAGGAGGAAACTCCTGTTGAGCAAATTGACAAATCTGTACCTCTGAGACGTTCCACGAGAGTTAGGAGTGCACCTGAGCATTACTATGGATTCCATATTACTGCAGAAGGTGAGACACTTATTAGTGATGAAACACTAGTAAGTCAAGATGATCCTAACAGCTACGAGGAAGCCATGGCAGGCCCCGAGTCTGCTAAATGGAAGGAGGCTATGGATAGCGAGATACAATCCATGTATGACAATCAAGTTTGGAACTTGGTTGAAAATGTACCAGGTCGTAAGACAGTAGGGTGCAAATGGGTCTTTAAGAAGAAGACCGACATGGATGGTAAAGTACACACTTATAAGGCTAGACTGGTTGCAAAGGGCTTCTCTCAAATTCCTGGAGTGGATTATGATGAGACCTTTTCTCCGGTAGCAAAGATTAAGTCTATTCGGGTTCTGTTAGCCATAGCTGCATTTCATGACTATGAAATATGGCAGATGGATGTCAAAACCGCTTTCCTTAATGGAAAGTTGGCTGAAGATGTTTACATGAGTCAGCCAGAGGGTTTTGTCAGCAACGAGTACCCTAATAGAGTGTGTAAGCTTGAGAAATCCATTTATGGATTGAAGCAAGCACCTCGCAGATGGAATCTTTGCTTTGATGAAAAGGTCAAGGAATTTGGCTTTTCTAGGAGTGAAGATGAATCTTGTGTGTATGTCAAGGCTAGTGGGAGTATAGTTAGCTTTTTGGTATTGTATGTGGATGACATACTACACATAGGAAACGACATTCCAACCCTACAGGAAGTAAAGTCCTGGCTTGGGAAGTGTTTCGCTATGAAGGACCTTGGTGAAGCTGCCTATATTCTAGGGATAAGAATCTTGAGAGATCGGAGTAAAAGACTAATTGGACTTAGTCAGAGTACCTACTTGGATAAGGTGCTGAAAAGATTCAGCATGCAGGATTCCAAGAAAGGAGAGTTACCCATCCAGAGTAACACCAGATTGAGTAAGACACAAAGCCCTAGCACTGAGGCTGAGATAGCAGAAATGAGTCGAACACCTTACGCTTCGGCTGTAGGATCGATCATGTATGCTATGACGTGTACTCGACACGATGTAGCTTTTGCCTTGAGCATGGTTAGCAGGTATCAGGCGAACCCTGGCAAGGCACACTGGACTGCGGTAAAGAATATCCTCAAGTACCTACGAAGGACTAAGGACTGGGTCCTTACCCTCGGTGGGAGTGATAACTTGAGAGTTGTTGGGTATAGTGATGCTAACTTCCAGACTGATAGGGATAATTTCCGCTCTCAGTCGGGCTGGGTCTTTACCCTAAACGGAGGAGCAATTTCTTGGAAGAGTTCCAAGCAAGAGACAGTGGCAGATTCTACTTGTGAATCAGAGTATATTGCAGCTAGTGAAGCAGCAAAGGAGGCGATATGGCTGAAGAACTTCATTGGAGACCTTGGAGTTGTACCAGCTATTAAAGAGCCAATGGAAATTTTCTGTGATAGTGAAAGTGTTGTTGCCTTAGCCAAGGAACCAAGGGATCACGGGAGATCCAGACACATCGACAGAAAATACCATTTCATCAGACATCGGATCGAAGAAGGACTCCTCGTGGCAAAGAGGGTATCATCGGATGAGAACCCAGCAGATCCCCTCACGAAGGGACTGAGTAGGGTTAAGCATCTTCAGCATGCTCGGAGCATAGGGCTGAAGGATGATATAAGTTTTAGTAGTTAGATAACCCGGAAATTTGTAAAGTGTAATTGACATTTGATGATGAATAAAAGGTGTTTTATTTATGAGTAAAGTGTTGCTATCTCTTGTCAATCGTTTACTATATTTCTTTTGCATGTTTTGACTTCCAGAATAATTTTGTTTGGTATAACATATTATTCAAATCTCCACAGTCGGTCGTATGTTGGAAGTAGATATGAATCAAGACTGTCATGTTTGGTTGTAGAGGTCTTGGACAAGGCTACAACAATCATGAGTGCTCATAAGTTCTGAGCATTGGACATAACCCACACTCACTGGAATCACTTCATGGAATTTTATCTCGAGTGATCGTGAGACGGTAATATCATATAAGTCTTCAAACCTAGAGATATGATTTGTTACTTACAAGTTGGTTATGCATTGACTGTACGAAACCGCATTGGTAACTCGATATTATAAAACGTACTTTTGTGTGTAATTCAATAAGTGGTAGAACAAACATATGAGTCGAAGTTTATCTGTTCCTTCTTGGATTAGAAGCTGGTATCTGGGCCCCTCGATGATTTTGTTTTGACCCATGTACCGGGCCCGGTCAGAACTAAGTTGATGTGTTCAATTAAGTTCTATGTCAAACAAATCGGAAATCGGGAAACAAATGTTGGACAATAAGCAAGACATGTTCCATGTATTTGTCTGGCTGATATCTAGAACAGAGGATTATATGATCACTTATCTTAAATGGCGTATCATCATCTTCTCAGTTCCGAGAGACCTTGAAAGAGCTACGATTGCCGGTCGGTTCCTGAAGTACTAGAGATATAGTTATTAGACTTATCCAAGTGGGAGACTGTTGGATAAGGTGTCTAAGTCCATAACTATTTCGGGCTTGTACTTGACCCGACCCGGCATGGTCCATTTGGGTTGCATGGCACCATGCAATTGGATAGACTAAATGAGAGAAATAACACTTGGAGATTTTAATATATTATAAGTTCTAATATATTAATAATATTATTCAATTAGTTGATCAAAGAATTAATTTGGAATTAATTAAGTGATCAAAGGATAACTAATTAAATATATGGGTTGGTTATGTAAATCATCCATATCTTGTATAGTGGGCTAAAAGGCTCCATGGATTATCAATTTGGGTTCTACCCATAGGATGCTCCATGGATGCTCCATGGGAGTTACAAACCCATGGGTCATGGAAATGAAGAGTCATGACACATTAGGGTTTACATGGTGTAACCCTAGATGTGCCAACACTATATAAAGATCCCATTCTCCACCAAAATCGGCTAGACATAAGAAACTAGAGGGCTTGGCCGATTTTGAGAAGTGTGTGTTATCTCAAGAGTCTTTCCAAGAGCATTTGGTGTTGTGTGAAGCATTTGAGGCATCACACTTGACGTGCTAGGCTCACAAGGTTTCAAGGAACACAAGCAACAACAAGGTAAGTTATTCTATCAATGATTCAAGTTAAAATTGTTCCCCATGTATGCTAGATAGGAATATAACCTTGGAATTCAACTTTGCATGATAATTAGACAAACATAGATCCAAGGTTATTAGGGTTGCATGTACACTTAGGAAGTGTTAGAATGCTCAAAACCCATCAGTAAGTTCACTAGACCATCTATGATATCAACTAGTTATGGCAAGATAATTACGAGTTTTGGAGATCCGGATGATACTTGAGAGGATTTGGGCCAAGGAAATGAAAGAAATGAACAAATGATCTTTAACATCACCATATAAGGTGAGTTTACGGCCCACATGGAGTTTACGGCCATAAACTCCCATGTGGTGGCTGTGAACTCATGGTTCATGTGCTTATGGCCATTTCTTTGTGCTAGAACTTCAACCGATTAACCCCGACACTTATTCCTCAAGTGTACAAGGCTCAGAATTCTCAAATAAACCTCTAATTGTGCTAAAAGATAACAGGAATGAGTTTGACTTTCAAAGAAGTGTTAGGCCGTACTGGATGGAAAATTTCGGGTTGTCACATCATCCCCCTCTCAGAGGGAATTTCGTCCCAAAATTAGAATTTAGGCAAGGAAGTAGGTATGAATGATCTAGTCATGAGATGGGAAAACTTCAAAATCGATAGGTTCTCGCGCTCATAAGTGAATTCGGGTCCTCGGTTGGTATCGCAACGAACCTTCACTAAAGGGAGGCAACGTTTCTTCGTCCGCTTAACCTCTCAGTCGAGGGTCACTACGGTTTTTCCACGAAGGCGAAGATCTTGTTGACCTCGATCTCGTAGAGTGGACTTACGACAGTCCTAACGGAAAGCTACGGTTTCAAGATCAAGACGTGAAGGGTAAAATGTACTTTACTGAGTTCGCGGAGTAGGTCTAGTTTGTGAGATACAGGACTGATTCTGGTAAGAATCTCGGAGGTCCTGACTATCTTGGATTTAGCTTTCCACGCGATGCGAAGCGTATTAAGCCATTCCCAGAGAGAGACTTCCTAAAGAATTTTGGTCTCTCACTTGGAATTCCAAAGGTTCTTTCTCTTGCTTAACTTCCCAGTAAAGGGCCACCCCCTGCTGGTCAAAGTCATAAGGGTTTCTGTAATTTGTGAGGAGTTCTGAATGAACTACGATATTAGGTCTGCAAGACCTAGAATTTGGCAAACTTCGTTTGGCATCTCTGGTGCCGACAAATTCCCAACGGTTTTGGATAAATTGACAGAGTACTCAAGAATTTCCACATCACTAATAGCGTGTCTTAGGAAATTTTGACTCTTTAATTCCAAAACTCGTGTTCAGAGAACTTTGCGAAAAGTATCTCCGAGGGTAATGTTTCCATGGGTTCCTTCTTACTACAAGGGTAGATAAGTAAGTCATTACAAGGAGAATGACGAGCTGATCTAAGTAAGAATGGTGTACCCTACTCATTAAGCTCATGAATATTATAGGCGTATTGGTCCTATCCGAGGGGTATCACTACGGACTCGAAGTGTCTGAATCGAGTTCGGAGGGTAGTCTTCAGGACATCTTTCCCTAACACTTGAACTAGTGATATTCGGATCACAGGTCCATTTCTGAAAGTAATTCTTTCCTTGTGTTTGCTCAACCAACTCATCTATGCGAGGCAGAGATAACGATTTCTTATGGAAATCTTAACGGAATCCCTGATCGTCGAGGCACATATGATACAATCTGTCTACTCCTGGAAGGATAAGACCAGAGCTCTCCAGGGTGAGAAGCCTGGTCTTCCAATTCTATAGTTGAGTAGTTCGCTAAGTTGTCTGGACTATTTTTGTATCTCCGTAGGTGTTTAGACTGTAGGGCGATCTGTTTACAGAAGTCATACTGGGTTCTAAGTTTGATCACATGACGATGCGATTACTCGTAGCATTGTGCAGTTCTCCATCCTGAAGTTCATATTAGAATTCATACATGGCTCAACGATCACAATCTTGTGTATACGAGTCGTATATAATTAAGATTGAAAAGATAGTCGAATAACTGATTCTTCTTTAAGCTCACATCCCATTACGGAAAAAGAAGTTAAAGTGGAATCATCAATTCTAAACCTATAGAACCTTGATTATATATCACCCCCATGTATACATTCTTCAACGACAGATCAACCGTATGGATCTTTGGATTGAACTTGACGTACTTTACGAATGGTACTTCGGGGATTTCTTCGGAAAGGAAAAGAACTATGAGGTACTCCATGCATGAGTACTTCGGTGTTTTGATATGACGGCTTCGCTGGAAAGGCGATTTTGAAGAAAGAGATGTACGTATGAAGCTGGTTTTGTGCGGATCAAATTGAATCGAGTCGTATGATAATGTCAGAATCATAAGGAAACTTAAAGACACTGGATTTGAACATAAGGCGTTACAGACAAACACAACCGTGCAACCATCAATAGGGTTACAGTAATTTAGACTTACTACAAGATTATTGCTGCGGATAAGGTACACTACAAAAGACAAGTATACGCAGCACGACCATCCCTACCAACGGGATCTCGCAAAAGGTAAGACTCTGGTTGCACTAGTTTTGGATGGTTTATAACTCTGTTACAATGAAACGCCTAAATTACATTAACGTGGGTCTGGAGTAGGCTCTCCTGCAGCTGTGATCCTAAGAATCTTCCTGTCTGCGCCAGAGTTCTGCGCTATCGGGCAATCCTTCTTGAGGTGTCCAGTTTCACCACAACTGTGACATAACTGCACAGCACCAACATTGGTGATGGAAGTGATGGAAGTGACGTGGACACGAGGGTTCTCCTTGTTCATCCACATTGAAATTTTCCTTTCATAGGGTCTAGTTTTAACACCACCATCGTAAGCCTGGTTGACTATGATGTCAGGGGATTGAGTGATGGGTCGTGCCGGTGCTCCACAACAACGAGCATGGTGCCCTATTTTTAGGCAATTGCAACATTGCATCTCATGGTAAGCCCATGATGATGGAAACTACACTTATCACACTTCGGGAGTTTTCCCTCGTATGGCCTACTCGGTACGGGGATGGCAGGGGTTTCCACTTGTTGTTGTTGCATGGCCAGCTTTTGGGATTTCTTGCGTTCTTTCTGGGCTTGGTGCTTTCGTTTCTTGTTCTATGCTTTTCAGCTTTGCGAGCCTGTGACTGTTACCTTTTGATGACTTTCTGGATGGATACTACGATCGAAATCTTCAACCCCATTATCAGCATTGATTGTGTTGATAGCGCTACAGTGCGCAAGGACAGCGGTTATAGCAGCCATCATGGCAGCTGTAACTGTGGTTTGGAAGGTAGCAGCGTCCATAAGAAAGACAGGGGTTTCCTTGCTCGATTGATTGTTTCCGGATGACGACATGATTCTGTAACACGAAAGATAAGGCTTTTGTGAGTGATTCTGGTTAACCCTAGATGTACTTCGATTGTTCAAGTAAAGAATAAGAGTATGTTCTCGATAGTTTGACCTACATCCCTATGATGCAGTCCTAGTACGGATTGGAAGTATGTTCGCGAAGGTTTGACCTACATCCCCATGATGCAGTCCTAGTATTGAGTGGAAGTGTGTTTATGAAGGGTTCACCTACATCCCTATGATGCAGTCCTGGTAATGAGTGGAAGTAAGTTCATAGAATGGTCTCAATATGTTTGTCGTTCAAGCCGAGGTATCATTGGTTGGTGAATAACATGATCCTACCACTAAAAGAGACTTGGAAATGTCTCCGGAGCTAAATTACTATAGTCCAATGTCTTGACTAAAGCATGTTTCAGATAGACTCCAATGAAAGTATGATGAGAGTACTCGAATAAAGAATGACACAGAAGTTAGCCAACTGTCAAAATCTTTGATATACATGACGTAAAAGTTCGGGAAAAATGACCTTGTAAAAGGTCTTACATCATATCCAGAGAAGATAGTTCTTGACAGCATAAAGACCTAACCAAAAGTACTTACAGTACAATATAGTTTCAACAAAAATGCCACATCGGGCATAGACAGAAAAACGATTCCTTTTAACAAGGAAAAATAAGTAAAGTATCTACTACTGGAGACGGTCATCCCTCTGGTGAACTCTCAGTTCAGCCAGTTGACGCTCCACATCAAGTAGGTGTCTTTCGTACACCCTCAGGCGTACTCGGAGCTCTATGACTTCGGCTTGTGATTCAGCCAGTGCTTGCAACAGGGTTTCATGGTCTCTCTCAGATCTCTCACGAGCATCTTCTAGACGAATGGTGTGGAGGGTATGCATTCTCGCATCGGCGACAACTTCTGTGATCTGATGTAGGGCTGTCTTGCCTTGAATCTCATTTCGGGCCACTCTGCGGACCAAGATTGGCAAGATTTTGTCTGATGAGCCCCCATTGCTCAGGTCATAGAAGCTTCGGTCACCATTAAATGGCATGGGCTGATCTTGTCCTTGGTTCCATGTTGCCAAGCATTCCACCCACTGAGGCGTCGGGCTTTGAAAAGTCGGACGAGGGTTAGGATTTGGAAAGGGAGCTGCCTGGGGTAGGTTCTCAACCTCGGGTTCGGAGTTAGCATCATCCGAAAGGTCTTCATCATGGTGATCATTCACATGGATAGGATGATCATTCTCTGGTTCTTCTTCAAACCATCTAGCAATGACCTCATTTGGAAGGTACTAGTTGACGTGGGGATGGAGTCCAGCCATGTTATCTATGCGAGAATTGGTGTAAGAAAATAATTATTACACGAACTATCTAGATAATTATTTAGAAAATCTTCATTAGTTACATCACTATTTGTAAAGTGCATACCAGTTATATGTAATCGAAACAGGATAGGCCTTCGAATAAGTGACCTTAACTCCAAATTCACACAGAATAGGGGTAAAGCAAAATTTTCAGAGATTCTAAGTGCATAACATCCTAGTTACATATAACTTTAGTGTATCCACATAGCAACTATCAACTTAGTAATGAAGATCCCGTTTTAGTTCTCAAGTATAAAGTACTCATAGTAACACCAAATACTCCTATTGTATTTTAAGTTTAATGTTATGTTCTACTGTTCTCATTGTGGTATTGTTGGTAAGATTTTAGACTTGTTGCAACCACATAACTACACTTAGGCACATGCTAGTCAACCCTCGGATAATATAGTTGATCAGGCTATATCTTCCCAGTTTTGACCATATGTCTCTAAGTCCACCTGTGTTGCCCAACAATTGTTATTCTTTTGTACTGTCCTAGTGACACTGATTTTAGTATGAATGCAGGCGTGTATACTTAATTAAATATTTTATTACTTAAAGTATAAACTCTTGGTCAGAGTATTTTAATCCCATTGTATTTATTGTCTTTTTATAGGTTGATATACTCAATTCACTATAAACAATACTCTGATACCAATCTGTCACACCCCAAAACCATGAACGGCGGAAACGTTCTGGGGCGGAGGACGTCATATACAGTGTCACAACAATGCAAAGTAGTAAACAAGCAACAACATCATCCATTGCATTAATAATATAATTTTAATACAAGTGTGTTGTGTCAAATTATGACAGACAATAAAGTATAAAACAAAATGAAAGATGAGTCTTGAATGAGCTCCATCTTCTCTAAACCTTGCATCTGTACCTGTCTAGTGTTGACCTGAGCATACAAGTTATTTTGAAAGAGAGTATCAGCTTTAAAGCTGGTGAGATCATAAGTATTTTAGTGTCTTAATTTGTATGTGAGTATTTCTATGTATATGAACTGTAAGTATTTGTATGTATATGAAATGTAAGTATTTGTATGTATATGAAATGTAAGTACGAAAACGTTTTAAACATCCTAGAAAGCCCTATGCTTCCTACTGAGAGTAGCCTTCTACCAAGGCATCTAGTATATGTGTGTGTCTCCTGTAAGAGTGTGTATTTTCCCAAATCTGACTATCATTAACCAAAAATATAGGTTCTACATTACCGTGCATCGCGTAAATGTTCACGAAGTGAATGTAATGGGGAAATGAAATAGTACTATGGTGTAGTATCGAACTACCACCGTACTAACAACATTAAATCTATTGTAATTTAAAGTAACATGTGATCGACCTGTATCGTGCTACCGACTCTACTAAAACGACGATGTAAGACGCTGTAAGAAATGACATTTGGCACCCGTAGACTTGCAAGTCCCACTGTAGCGAGCAACAAGGTGTAGGATAGTCAATCCAGTATAGATCTATACGCAAACTCATACGCTCCCCAATTAAGGATATTCAGGATACAAGAGCGGTCATGGCAGGAAGTGCCATGACCCGCTCAATGGTTCACATAACTGCATGAATGTATATGTAATGAATGTGCTAACTGAAAGAGTACTCTTTCTCTGTCTAGCCTGTATGTACTGAAACGTTCTGCGTGTGCTAGCTGTAATGTATGTTCCCTCTCTATCTAGCATGTATAGTAATGTACTGACTCATAAATGAACTGACTCATTGAATGTTTCATTTTCTAGTAATAGTATTAGTATCCTCCTGTGCTACCCCTATGGTAACTTACTAGTGATGTAACTGGTACGTATGATCATGGAAGTATACCCTTGCTACCCAACGGTATTGAATGAACTGGAAGAACCTTTATGACTAAATATGTACACATGATATATAACTAATATTTAAACGACCTTCGGACGAATACCCGATAACCCACCAGACCACATCTCAACGACGAAAAAGGAAATAAGGCGGGCAGGCCTTCCTAAGCCTTTTAAACATTGCTTATATAACTATACATACATAGACATGTAATTGATAATAAGTACAACAGAGCTTAAGTAAATGTATTTGATAAGTATAAGAATTTGTAAAACAATTTGAAGCAAAACAGTTTGATAAACAGTTGAAGTATAAAGAAACATTTGTTTCAAACACAATTGTAAATGAGTTTGAAATGAAACATACAGTGTAAAATGAACAGTTTAATAAGGAGTTTTAAACATATAAAACGTTTATGAAAATCATGTGAAGAAAACTGTTTGGTAAAACAGCGAATGAGTAGTAAATCATTTGAATGCTGCTTATTAATCAAATGTGATTGATATAATAACTAGCATGATTCTACTTGTATCCCCCCATAAAACATTTAAAATATTGATTAAGGGGTACGAACTCACCTGTAGTGAGTGGTACGGATGAACTGAAGTTGTAGGATTGCTAGGTGTCAAGTGAAGTCTTGAACACACTCTATGATCCTAATAACATATGAAGTCATATGTATATAAACAATTATTGATTAAAACACTAATTAAACATATAAAAACATCCTATTGCATGGAAAACACTTTGGCCAAGTGCTAGGATGCTATCGGGTTGCAACAAAGGAGTGCAAAGCCTCATACGAGAGTTTATGCTCTACTGACCATGTTTGTTGGAGTTTACGGCCCAGGGGAGTAAACTCTTGGCTGTAAACTCTCATTGCATCACCAAAAGTGGCTTAAAACTCTAAGGGTTTAAGTGGTTAAGTGTTCCAATGCTTAAACTAGAGGATGGGTGGGTTTAAGGTCCAAGAATGAACTTAACTTGAGTTTGCGGCCCAAGTACCACTTCCCCATGAGTTTACATCCGTAAACTCATGGTAGGAAGTACCATTTGATATTTTGAGGTTTCTAGCTCATTGGGGATTGGTTTTATGTTAAGTTCTAGCCATGTGGCAGCATTAGGGGCACAATATCACCCCTTTATAGAGTTTACGGCCTAAGGACCAATCCTTATGAGTTTACGGCCGTAAACTCTATGGGAACATGGTTTCTTGGATGCTTAAGGTCCTTAACACTTCAAGGATATGATCTAAGTTGGGTTCTAGGCATAAGGAAGGAGTTAGGGTGCAAATTGCCCCACTTATAGGGGTTTACGGCCCAATAACATGTCTTGGCTGTAAACTCCTTTACTCTTGTGTTTCCTTATGATTTCTAGGCTATAAACATGTTAAACCTAGTGTACAACGAGTTAGAACAAGAGCACTTATGATCTAGAAGCTTGAATGGTCGTTTCTGGCCAAGAACACTAGTGTGTGTTCTTGGTGTAACTTGAAAATCTACAAAACGGAATGATTTAACAGATGAAACCATGTAGGTTCACTAGATCATCTATGATATCAACTAGTTATGGAAAGATACTTACGAGTTTTGGAGATCGGGGACGAAGATCGGGATGATACTTGAGAGGATTTGGGCCAAGGAAATGAAAGAAATGAACAAATGGTCTTTAACATCACCATATAAGGTGAGTTTACGGCCCACAGGGAGTTTACGTCCATAAACTCCCATGTGGTGGCTGTGAACTCATGGTTAATGTGCTTATGGCCATTTCTTTGTGCTAGAACTTCAACCGATTAACCCGGACACTTATTCCTCAAGTGTACAAGGCTCAGAATTCTCAAATAAACCTCTAATTGTGCTAAAAGATAACAGTAATGAGTTTGACTTTCAAAGAAGTGTTAGGCCGTACTGGATGGAAAATTTCGGGTTGTCATAGTGGCTAGCAACGTTCTCTTCGTATAATAGAAGAATTGTAAATGGAGAGTATGTACGAACTATACGGATCTTAATAAGGATTTCCTTAAGGATCCTTTCCCCCTACTGCACATAGATTCCATGATAAACTCTATGGTTGGCCATGAACTACTAATGTTCATTAGCAGGATTCCAACAAATTCAAATGGAACGATCAGAACTGGAGGATACCACATTCATAACCCCAACAACTATATATTGCTATACTACTATGCCCTTTGGTTTTAAAAATGTAGGTAAACCATACCAAAGGATAGTCAAATATATGTTCAAGGATAAACTGGGGGAGTCCATGGAAGTCTTCATCAATGACATGGTGGTCAAATCAATGAAAGTTGAAGATCACATCAATGATCTTGAAAACACCTTCAACATACTAGACGAATACAACACGAAGTTGAAACTTTCCAAATGGAATTGTGGAATGAGATTAGGCAATTCCCTTGGATACATGATGACTAAAATAGGAAGAGAAGCAAGCAGGAGCAAATAAAGGATACTCGATAAAGGATACTCAAAGACTAATAGGAAGAGTAGCAGCCCTAAACAGATTCATCTCAAGATCCTCAAAGAGTTGTAAACCTTTCAATGACATCTTTAACACAAATAAAAGGTTTGAGTGGAACGAAGAACATGAGGATCCTTTTCATGAACATAAGAATAATTTAAGTTCAGCACCTTTGTTAGTGAAACCACAAGATGCGGGACAGTTCCTTTTATACCTTTTAGTGTCCTCTAATGTTCTAAGTGTAGTTTTAGTCAAAGATCTTAACAGGGACCAACATCCCATCTAATAGGTAAGTAAAAGTCTCTTGGATCCTAGGACCAGGTACTCCCATCTTCAAAAACTAATACTCGCATTAGTAACTACTTCCACAAAAATAAGATACTATTTTTAAACACATACTACAAAAGAAAGAAATAATTACCCCATTAAGAATGTTATGTGAAAACCAGTTAATTCAGGTATGATGACAAAAGTGCTTCGTGAAGCTAAGTAGATATTACATCAAATAGGAACTGATATTAGAAATAAACTAACAGGCATTAGCAGAGTTTGTGGCTGATTTTAGTGATGATCTACAACCTGAAGCAGGGTTGGAAAGCAAGGAACTCCAAAACAAAGAGAGCATGGGAAGATGTAGGATTTTCACTGATGGATCCTGCAATTTTAATGGAACAAGCCAAGGTATCATAATAAAATTTCCACAGCGGGACATCATACCCTAGGCAGTCAGTTCTGAATTCGATGCAACCAACAATGAGGCTAAATACGAAGCACTGATCATGAAATTCCAATTGACCAAGGATCTTCAAGTATTTATTGATTTCTTATTATTAACTATTTATTTTAACGGATCCTATGAAGTAAAAGGAAAACGACTAGCACTGTACCTCTAGATCCTCAAAAAACTAGCTTCCAAATTTGAGGCATGTAGCCTAAGTCAAGTTCCTAAAGAAGAAAACGTCGACACAGATGCATTGGCCAACCTAGGATATTCCCTCAGGATCCCACTGGAAATCAGGATCCCTATAACCCATATATTGATCCCAGCAATAGAAGATCCCTCCACCAAAACCAGATAATCCTAATGAACATTATCAAGAAACTAACATAGTAGCAATCAAAAATCCTGATCCTTAACCACTTCCTCAGCATCCTAACCATCAGGATCCCGATACCTAGGATCCTCCGTAAAATTCGAAATCCTAGATCTAGCCCATCGTGGAGTATCTTCATAATGGTACGATCCCAAGAGAGTAGAAAAGTGATAATCCAATGGAAGCTATACAAGAAATATATGGCTGGTCCATACTTGAGATTCTTGGAAAATCATGAATCTACCATAGTATTAAAGGACATACATGAAGGAGATTGTGGTAGTTATGATGGGGGCAGATCCTTATACTATAAAGTAATAAGGATAGGGTACTGGTGGCCAATGATGAAGAATGATGTCTTCTTATACGCACAGATATGTGATGCTTGTCAAATGCATAGCTACATCCTTCATCAACCTGTAGAACCATTACATCCTATCATTTCCCCTTGGCCATTTATCAAATATGGGATAGGTGTAGATGGAAAGTTACCAAAAGCTCTTGGTAGAAAGGTCTTCATGCTAGTAATGAGAGACTTTTTCTCAAAATGGATAGAGGCTGAAGCCTTTGTTCAAATTTGAGACAAAAAAGTAGTCCCCTTTATAAAATGAAATATCCCAACACGGTTCGGGATCCCTACGGAGATCTTATGCAACAATCGATCCCAATTCATAAGAAAAGGACTCGATACTTTCGCACGAGTTGGGGTATTAAACTGAAAATATCCACTCCCGTTCATCCTCAAGCTAATGGTCAAGCTAAATCCAACAACAAGATCATAGTCAATAATTTGAAGAAGAGATTAGACGAAAAGAAAGGAAGCCGGCTAGACAAACTCCCTTTCGTCCTATGGGCAGCTAGGACCACTTTGAAAATAGCCATTAGCAAAAATCCATACTCCTTGGTGTTTAGGATAGAAGTCGTGACCCCTACTAGAGTAGTGATCCCAACATCACGATACTAATTACAGGATCAAGAGAACAATGATAGGTTCCTTGCCCAGGATTTTGACACCATGGGTGAACTCAAGGATATTCCTAGGATACATATTGATGCGCATAAACAAAGGATCACTAAAGCATGCAATAGGAACCTAATAGTAAGAAGATTCCAAATAGGTGACTTGGTCCTTAGGAAGACATTCCAAAATACCAAGGATCCCAATGCAGGTAAATTGTCACTTAAAAAGGAAGGGTCATATCTCATCAATTCAGAAGTAGGCAAGGGGCATATTGGCTAGCTACCCTTGAAGGAAATGTCTTGCCAATATCTTGGAATGCTATACATCTAAAAGCATACTTCATGTAAGTTTTATTAATCATTTTTCAATAAGCACAATGTACCTACTCTTTACCTATTACTTTTATCCAATTCTTCATTTAATTTTTTCAAAAACCATTAATGACTTAAGCATCGAAGGGGCGTTAGCCATGATAACGCCCACCCCAAGTTAATGTTTGCAACATACAAGAGTCTAAGGATCCTAAGAACCATGAATAGAGACTGATGATCTCTTCTACGATTAAGGGTACTTAATCCTCTCAAAGGTTTAAAGAGTTAATAACCTCTTTCACATGAGTTAAGGTTTCTATACCTCGCTTGGACGCACGATATCTAACTATGGGATGTGGATAAGAGTATCATTTCACACTTTAATGGATAAGGGGATCATTTCTCAAATTGGTTAATAACTATTTTAGGTTATTCGGATCTTGAGAGTTCTTGTAAAGACTGAACTCTTTAGGATCCTGGTGACATAAGGATCCTCAGAAGATCTATGATCATCTCATGTTTCTCAACCACATAAGCTAGAATATGAAGCTACCATTATAAGTTAAAGGGGGTTACACATTAACCCCACTGAAAAAGATATATTGTTTTATAAGAATTATTTAATAATTGAAGGTATCATATTTTATGTAACAATTGGTAAAAATAGGAACAATCGTACGATGCTATGTTTTGATTATTAAGAAATATGAGTATTTTATTAAGAATGGTTGAAGGAATTTAACTTCTTTTATTTAAATAAGTTATTGTGAAATATAAAACAAGTAGCTATTGATAAATTTCGTTATGATGTATGGCTACGAACCTTCACCGGTTTGTGAAATTAGCATATAACATCATTTAAACGCAAAAAAATTAATTTTTGTATCCACATTTCTCTAGTTGATAAGTAAGTTAGGTTCTATGTAAAACGTTTGCTTAATAGATGTGAAGGATCTAAATTTGACAAATATACGAACCAAAGTGACAAAACGTGTTTAACGATATGGTTAACCGGTTAAATGTCACGACATTATACATTGGTCAATAAATTTTATATTTAAATAAATTAAAATATAAAATGAATTATTATAAGGTATAATTAGAATGTATTTAAGTGTTTTTGAATAAAAAGAATAAAACATAAACATTAAAGTTCAAATACACAAAAACTACATTGTTATTTTATACTAAGTATACATGTATGTATTTGTATATATGTTTATTATCTAGTGAATGACTAGTTATGGGTCATGACTTAAGTGATTTCATGTAAGGAATATTATTTCTAAATCAATTAAGATAAGAGAATTGGTGGAGATGTGCCAACTTAACTAATAAGTGCTTAATCACTTAAGACATTTTACTAAGAACGCTTCTTAATCCCTCTTCAAATTTTCGAGATTAAGACCTTCCCTCTCCTTATCTAGAACTCCTAACTAACTAAATAACTAGTAGTTAGTTAGTTAACTAACTCTATCTCTAAGCAACCACCCAAGCAAGTGGCTAGACAAGATCACATCACTTAAACTCACATCCCATCACAAGCTACTCTAGGTTTTGTCCCCTTATCCTCTTCCACTCTTTCCACCTTCATATCCACGAAATTTCCTCTTCATTTTACCCTCATTTGACCAGCCAATACTCCAGGGAATTACTCTCAACCTTCATCTCATTTTCAAGCACAAGAACTTCCTTCCAAAGCCATCAAAACCATGAACTAAAGGGCTGCTGTCCCTTTTGTGTTTCAGCCACCATTTCACCCATCTACACCTTCCTTTTGCTTGATATTTTTACCACCAAATACCCCTTGAAGTTACTTGTTATGATACTCAAAATTATTGATTCAAAACAGTGAGTAAACTACCCTTTTTCTTGCTCTTTTGCTATGAAATTTTCGTGACAGCAACATAGCCAAAAGTGTGGCTGTTTTGGAGCATCAAACCAACAACCAAAAGTTCATCTTCAACCTTCCATTCTTCAAGTAGTCACATAAGATGAGTTCATACCCCTACATTCTCATGTTTTCTTCAAGTTTTAAGGGGGGGAATACAAGTTAGAACACTAAACATAACTTAAATTTAAATGACAGCTTTCTACAGAAAAGTTGAGTCCTGTTCACGGACTTTTTTGACCATCTTAAAGTTAATATCTTTCAAAACTGTACAATATGCAAATAGTTCAAGTTTATACCTTTCTAAGGACTAGTCGCACGCATTCATACAATTTTTCTACAATTTATGGCGATTTTTATAAAACTGCCTGTCATTTCAGAAGTAATTTCGGACCAGTCTTTGAAGATGTTCATTTTCACACTAGTTTGAGACCACTAAAAATCATAATAAAAATTAGGAACAAAGTAGACTCATTTTATAAACTCTCAGAGGTGACGGATTCAGTTTTTGACTTACGATGATTTTTCTATGAGTTTTCTAAAAACAGGGACAGTAAAGGGTAAAACTGTCAAAAGTGGTTTATAGATTTATTAACACCTTCTAACATTTTTTAGCAATGTTTATACATTAAGGAAGTTAAAACACAATCATTTAAATATGTTTAATTACGATTTTTACAAAAGTGATAAGTACAAAAAGTTCTTTAGTATCAAACATAAGGATTATTTCATGCAAAGTTTCTAATAAAAACGTAAGAATATGAACAACAATTACGAAACATACCAAATCATCTTTTAAAATTTATACATATATATAACCATATACATATATATGTTTTGTTTACAAACTTGTTTTCTACATCAAAATTTTCACTTTACTCGTTTTTATCAAATGAATCACTTGTGATTTATTACTACTATGTGAAAACTCTTGTCATACTTTGCATGCACTAGATTTATACAAAGTATTTAGAAATTCCAAAGTATCCTTGGTTGTTAAACCGTTTTAATACATTTTAAAAACTTATGATTTATGCATTGTCAAAACTTTGTGAGAAAGGATGATCTTTGCATACAAAACTATTACTTTAATACATACTTAGTTGAGAATCCGTGAGACGTGTACATCTTCAAATCATACCTTTTTGCTAAAAGGTACCGCTTCAAGTCCTGTCTATAACCAGAGTCTCCCGTTCGGAGAACGTGTCAAATGTGTATAGATCTATACCGGGAATTCATGATCCCGCGCCCTGACTGTTAGCTACAGTCCGTCCTTTGGAGTGACAGTTTGTCATAACGCTACGACGCCTGAAGAACGTCGCTACAGGCATATTATGTTTAGTATGGTTATAAAACTCATCGGATATACAATTATTATAGTACTTTTGATTGATGAATGAGTAGTTATTAAAACTATTCTTCATCTAACAAACTGAAATCTTCTAATATGTTTCATTATATAAATCTATGCTTCAACCTTCTAAAGCATGTCTTTTGCTTTCGGTTTTAAGTCTGGGACATTAGGCTAACTATTACTTTAGGAAAATATGGGATTTTCCCTGTATACAAAACAAACAACTAATAGGAAAATAAGGGATTTTCTTGATTCAATTATCTACATTTTTCAACACAAATACTCTCATGCACTACGTACTTTTATAAGAAAATAAGGGATTTTCTTAGAAAACATACACTCAATTTGGAATGGCATACAAACTTTCTAAACCACTTATGAACTCACCAACTTAATTGTTGACACTCTCTCTTGGAAATAAGTTGTATTCTCAGGGAACCACTAAGCAGGTTTGGAAATCAACTTCTGGGGATTAATGCGCTGGCGTTAATTACTTCTTCTGAAAGATGTTTATGCATTTATCTTTTGAGCATGTAATGAATACAATGATGTAAACATTTTTAAAACCTTTATATATGTATGGTGGTGTGTACTTTCCTTTCTATGAGCTGTTATGATACTGAATATGACGTCCTCCGCCACCGAACGTTTCTGCCGTTCTGGTTTGGGGGTGTGACATTTTAATTCTAGGAACATGGATTAAGCTAAAGTTTTTAAATTATGAGGCTAAGTTTCTAAGTATTTGAAGATATTGTGCTAATCTTTCCCCATTTACTACATAGGACTCGTTAAAATGGTTAGTTACTAACAATGAATCAACATATATCTAAAGATCCTTGGCTAATTGTAACCCCATGATTAGAGCTTCATATTCTGTTTCACTATTGGTTGCGTTGAAGTCACACCTAACAGCCTAGGGTAGGATGTCCCCTACGGCGATTTTAGTATGATATCGAGTGGTGTTTCTCTGAAGTTGGATGCTACATCTATAAATAGTGTCCAGTTTCCTGTTTTTTCTTCTTGTAGAAATTTTCAAGCTACTAACTCTACTTCAGCTTGCAGATGATAACTAAAGTCAGCCTCAAAATCTACCATGGCTTTTGATTTTATCGCTGATCTTGGCTCATATATGATGTCATATGTACTGAGCTTTATTGAACAATTTTCCATTCTTCCTGACATTTATGGTTTTCTCATAACATTCTTAATAGGATAGTTAGTGTTTACATGTAAGGTATGAGTTTCAAAATAATGTCTTAATTTGGTAGAATCTATAGCTAGTGCAAGTATTAGTTTTTCGAGATGATAATACTTTGTCTCAGGATCCAAGAGATGTTTACTTACATAGTAAATAAGATGTTGATCTTGGTCAAAATGCTTGGCTAGAACTGCACTTATAGCATTCGAGGATATTGAAAGGCATAGGAGAAATGGTTCCCCATCTAATGGTTTCATCAACAAGGGTGCTAAGCTTAGATATTTTTGAAGTACTTTGAAGGCTTCAATTAGGGCTAGGATCCCAGAACTACATTCAGGATCATCAAACCTCAGGATCCCTAAACACACTTTAGTATCCTGACTATTCTTTATTCTCCTAATATTTGTATCGATTATATACTCTATTAATTTTCTCACATGTGCAGAAATATTCATCCAAAGACTTATTATCAATGAATAGTCTTCATGAACATGCAAAAAACTCGGAAGACCAAGTCATGTAACGTCTATAATTTGATCTCGGAGGATCCCAGAATTCTCGGAGTTCTGGTTATTAGCTTTAGACTATAAAAACACTTGTATTCGTCACACTACACACGACACTGAGCAAAACTATAATACTTGTACTTACATTTTTTTTACATTTTCTTTGTAATCAACCTTTTAATAAATAAAAACATCGAGGCAGGTGATCATTATCACCTATGAAGGTTTTTTGCCGGAGATCGTAACAAGGATCAAGGGCTTTCATTGTAAAAAACTTGTGTCACTTTTAATCATCATTTTAAACTTGCTTTATTCTGAACATCACAACCTCTCATACACTTTGGTCGATTCTTATTTGTTTATTTTTTTAACAAAACAATTTGGCACCCACTGTAGGGATGTGGTGTTCAAAATCCTTCAAAAAGTCATGTCTACACAATCGACCCTGTCCTCTTCCTAAATTCCTCTCATTTCATCCAAAAACCTTCCGCCAACACCGGCTGGAGCCCCAAAGAAAGCCTTAGAAGCACCGAACGAAAAAACCTCTTTGATCATTACCCAAGGACTCCAGGATCCTCTTGTTTTGATTTCCAACAAAGAAATCTTTGCTATGATGAAAAGACTAGAACGACAAGTCGCCCAGTAGCAAGAGGATAATACAATAATTCTCAAGGAAGTGGAGAGAATGAGAACAAAAATCCACTAGCCTCAGAAAGCAGCACCCTCAATCTTACAGCCCAAGATCCTAAACACTGATAACACCGGATCCTTAATGATTCACTGCGAGATAGGATCCTAAATACCAACCTTTGTTACTACTTTGGACGCGACTCCAAGAGACCAAGCCCATATGACACAGGATCCCAACGAAACCTTTGTTAATCCCCATAACAAGGATCCTGGTAACCTCGTGAATATTAATATCTATACTAATAACTCAACGGACCTTGATACAATTTTAATCCTGATCATGGGTAAGAAGCTACAACAACTAAGAGAAATGATCTCGAGCGTGTCTGGTGTAGCTCAGAGTGTACCAAAAGTGTCCCCCACATGCCACATGATCTCAAGATTCGTTCCGGCAATAGCTGACACCGAAGTCCCAAAATGCTTCCAAACCCTAATATGAAGCCATATGACGGGACTATAGATCCCAAGGAGCACATGGGTTAGTACAGGGAAAGGATGGGATCATCCCCATCCTCAATCACTTAAAAGAAGCTTGTCTGTCGAAGGGTTTTGGTTCCACCCTCACATAATTAACTCTAAAATGGCTTCTTAATGTTCCTCCTTATTCCATTACATCCTTTAATCATTTGATTAATTTATTTTACAATCAATTTTCTTGTAGCAAAACATTCAAAAATATCACTAGTGAGCTCTATCGGGTGGTCTAGTATCCTAAGGAATCCCTTAAGACTTTTGTGAAAAGGTGTGGCAGGTAAGCTCTAAGTATCCCCAACATCGGCATGGAAACTGCAGTTAAATCCTTTAAAATAGGCTTAAAGAAGGATTTTCCCTTCTATGAAGACCTCTTAATGACACCATGCAAGAGGATGGACGAATTCAGAAGTAGAGCACTAAGGTTCATCAGGCTCGAAGAAAATTAGGAAATCCAAAAAGAGGAGCAACCCACAAGCTCTTACGATCACCCAAATAGAAAGGCCGACTCCTCGGCCCAAAGATTCTATAAGTAAAAAACATATTCCAAAGCTGACCATCATATGGTTAATGCGCTTAAAGATGAGGGAGTGGAAGAAGATCTTCTAAAAAATCCTAACTATTGTTTTTATGTGGATATTTCAGGTGTAATATTCACTATGTACGATTTTGGAGACAAAGCAAGATGACCATAAAAAGGAGAAAAATCCACTGCTTAGAAAGACAAATCCAAATGGTGTGCATACCATGAAGACTTTGATCACATCATACAGTATTGCATAGCTCTCAGGAAGGAGATTAGCTACCTCCTAGGAAAAGGATACCTCAAAGAAATCATTGGAAGAATAAACGCGAGATCCAAAGAAAAAGATTAGGATCCCCAAAAGATCCTTGATAGACTAGGATCCCCTTGCTGATGTCAAGGTAACAATGTGATCTCTGAAGGAACAGACATTTGTAGTACCTCTTATTCAGCAGCAAAGAGGCACACCAAAGTATCCAAAACTGAGAAGGAAAAAGGAACACAAAAGAACACATCGATCACAAACGAGAAGGAGATCACCTTTGATGAAGCAGATAGACAAGACGTCTAGGATCCTCACTGTTTTGGTTAAAAATTACACAAGTATAAACCAACCAAATTGAATGAAAGGCTGTGATGTTCAAATAATGAAATAGAGAAAGGTAAAGAGAATAACACAATTTTTACAAGGAAAGCCCTTTGTCCTTGCTAGGATCTCAGGCATAAAACCTTGGGATGTGATAATGATCACCTGCCTTGATGATTCTAATAATATAAAATGATAATTACTGAGACTATTTCAATATGAACAAGTGAAAAAGTTCCTAGAGTAAGCTAAGAGTCAGTAGTGTGTCGTGTGCAATATACATGTGTCAATTTATAGTCTAAACTAGCTAACAAGATGTCCGATATTCCCAGGATGCTCTTTGACCAGATTTGTGAACGTTGATTGACTAGGTATTCTAGGTCTTTAGCATGGTTAAGATGACTCTTTATTGAAAATAAGTCTTCTCTTGACTATTTCTTCACATGGGTTAATTAAGAACGAAATATAACCGTTATAAATGTCAGTGAATAATAATAACGGTAATAGTCAGGATACTGAGATATTTGAGGATCCTGAATATCTGATGAGGTTTGAGGATCCTGGCCCTAACCATTGCCCCCAAGTTATTCCTAAAAATATAGGAGTTAATTTCGAGAATATTAAGGGGATAACTTAAATGAAAGAGGTAAAATGAGAGAGAAAAGTAATTTTCAAAATTAACCTTTAACGGCTAGGTAATTTTGAAATCCAACGGATGGATAACTAGCCATAAATGGTCAAATCAGCCTCAAATCCTTACTGTAAATAGAGGCGACCAGTTCCATAAGTCTTTACTTGTCTCGATTTTCTTCGCTTTCCTTGTGCTACCGGTGATTTCGATAAAGGTAACATCCTCTCTGCCTCATCTCCGTTTTACCAAACCTTCCATCATGGGTAAAAAGATGATCGTTTCTCGCAAGAAGATCCTTGTTCTTCCTATGGACGATTTCATCGATCAAGGAATCTTGTCTTATGACGAGACCTGCTCCTTTGATGATGGTGATATCGAAGCATTGAAGGCTAGTGATGCATTCCCTATTCGGGATCATGAAACTTTCATTCTTCCAAGTGATGCCTATCATTTGGAGGATCCTGTATTGGGTTGACTGTCTGAATCAGACACAGGATCTTGGCATGTTTTTGGTTTAATTGGCCCATATCTATGATCTTTCAACTTTTGGCAATTCTCGCTTCCTGTTCCAGGTCAAGAGTGACAAGCCTCCTCTTATGTTGAAAACAAAACACGATGATAGGGCTTGGGAGGGAAGATACTTCTTTGTCAGGAGTGACTCCATTCCTAAAGGAGATCTCTTTCCCAAAGATTGGGTTAAGAAGGATAGGATTTAAATACTTTTCCCTGTGATCCTGAAATCTTATTCTTATTTTGTTTTTTCAGTTTCAGGTTTCAAGCTTGGGGAGCTCGTTGCTACTAGTGAGGACATAGAGGATAAGATTTCTAATTTTCTTTCTCTCCCGGAGGCAGATAGATCTCTTATACTTGATAAATCCAGTCTCCAAGAAGGATCTTCCAACACTGCTTCTATGGCTACAAGTATATCTTTCATTCATTTTGATTGGAATTGTTGTCTTAGGATCTTCAATCTTATTAGTATCCTTGTTTCTTGTGCAAGTTCAAGGACTGTCCGCTCCAGTGCTTGCTTTGCTTTGGCTAACCTTGAGGATGAAATGACTAGTGACTTAGTCAAGATCATGCAGGAGAAGCCCTCTGCTTTGCCTCGTTCAAAGAAAGCCCAGCTTGACCTGGTTGTGAAGACTCCAGGATCCCAAAAGAGGAAGACCTCTGAGGCCATAGATTCCAGCCTAGAGAACCTTAGCATCGAGGATGCTCTTGGGAAGTTGACCTCATTTTCCCAGGCTGTAAGTTTCCTATGTATAAGAATTCTTTTTGTTAGTTTATCATACATGTTTCTCCTTTTGCTGATTTTTGCGTTTCTTTTAGGTCTCCACTCATGTTTCTCAGTTCACGAATGATCTTAGGATCCATGATGAGAAAGCTAAGTCTGATCTAAAAGAGCAGGAGAAAATCTGGAGGACCACCAATGAGGATCTTCTCCAGAGGGTGGAGTTGTTGAGCAAACAAAAGGTCGAGAAGGAGGAGGAGCATTTTGTGGATCTTGCAGAGGTGATTGTCGATGCGAAGGCAAGTGTTACTGTGGCTATCCTACAGGCTAAGGTCATGTTGGCGGAGGATCTTGAGCATTCAGCATCCTAGATTGTAGTAGGATGGCACGAGGCACTAGCCAAACTAACTGGAATGCATGTCACCACTACCGATGATCCTTTACTGCAACCATAGGTGGACAAGGAGGAGGAGGACTAAGTTGATGATGACCAGGCTAAGGTCTAGGCCTTTTAGGTGGTTAGGGTAGTGTAGTAATTTGATGTAACCATTTGAGTCCTATAGGGATGTAAGCATCTTTTTTTGAATCCAATGGTTAATCTTTCTATATTTCCTTTACCTACATAATATGATTCTAAGACCTTTTGATATTTAGGATCCTTAAAACAGTGAACAATTTTCAAGATAAAGTTCTTTTGGAAAATAATATATAAAATGATTTGATAAGGATTGAATTAGTTAAACAATTAAAAGTAATAACTTAAAATAATAAGAACTGACTTTGTTAAGAAAATTAAAATATTAAAATTTTGAAAGTTTGATGACTGACTTGTAACTCTTAGGAGTTTCAGATAAAGCAAGTATGAAAGATTTTGTTAAGAATTGATTTTCATAAATCTAAGTTCTTTAAAACTTCTTTAAAGATATCAAAATAGTAAATGGCTCTGAAGTGATGAAAGTTTACAAATCAGCAATTAGTTTAGGATCCTGGAAAGTTTAAGATCCTTAGTTATACTTAAAAATTCATAAAATTAAGAACAAAGAAAGATGGAACCTGATTGTCTTCAAGTTTTACCTTAAGCTTCATTAGCTTTTCAATCTTAAAATTTACTGAGGATAAATCTCAACTTAGGAAAGAGCTTAGGATTGTTGTTGACTTCTGATAATAAGGTCCTTTTACTGATGAGGATCCATAGGGATGAGGATTTTTAATGATGATGATCCTTAAGGATGAGGATCCTTAATGATGAGTATCCTTAAGGATGAGGATCCTTTACGATGAGGATCTTTAATGATGAGGATCCTTAAGTTCTTGGGTAACATCATAACTTCAACATGTTAATGTTATGTATTGGGAAGGGTCCCAACTTATGACATATTTCATGGGAAAGATCCCTACTTAGGATAACATGAAAATGTTATTATTCGTGCGTATTTTCTGGGGGAAAATCCCAACGTCTGATCACATTAAGATGTTATAAACCTTATCTAATTTATGGGTTAAAATCCCAATTTCAGATAACATGAAAATGTTATAAGCCTTAAGGATCATAACTTATGTTCAAAGATAAAAGGGTTTCCAACCAATTGCATCATGAAATGATCCCCTTATTCATATCCCATTGTTAAATATTGTGTGTTCAACTGAGGTGTGTAGACCTCAGTTTGTGTGAAAGAGATAATTAGCTCTTTAAACCTTAGAGGGGATTAAGTTCCCTTCAGCGTAGGAGAGATGATCAACCTCTAGCTTATGTGTATGATAGTTTAAAGATCATACCGTTGATACAATGGAATTGTCTAAGTGTTAAGATGTTGAGATCTTTTTGTGTCAAAATCTGTATGTTTCAGGATCTTTGCTTATGGAGATCCTTAGTTGTACGTTGTTCTACATAGAAAATGTTAGCTAGGCGTGGGGGCTTGTCTATCTAACAGCCCTCCGATGCTTAAGTTAGTGATGTATTCGAGAAGAAAATAAGTAATGATGAAAACTGTAAGGTAAAGAATATGTGCACCTTGGTTTTCTAAAAGATCAATCGATCTTATTTACATATAGTATGCTTTGAGATGTACAGCATTCCAGGATCTTGGCAAAATGTTTGTTTCGATTTTTGCTAGCCAATATGCTCCTTTTCCTACTTCAGCATCTATGAGATATGGTCCTACCCACTTAGGAGCAAATTTACCTGCAATAGGAACCTTGGTGTTTTGGAATGATTTCCTTAGTACCAACTATCATATTTGGAATCTTCTGACTTTTATGTTCTTGTTTTAAGCCTTGTAAATCCTTTTCTAATGAGCAGCAATGCGTATCTTGGCAAGATCCCTAAGTTCGTCAACAGTGTCAAGATCCTAGGCTAGGATCCTATTATTGTTTTCTTGATATTGGAGCAAGTATCTTGCTGTTGGGATCACTACTTTGGAACACCAAGGAATATGGGGTCTGACCTGTGACTACTTTGGAAGTAGTCCTATATGCCCATAGGACAAAAGGAAGCTCTTCTGCCCATCTTCCTTTCATTTTATCTATCCTTTTCTTCAAGTTGTTTACTATGATCTTATTGCTAGATTCTGCTTGACCATTAGCTTGGGGACAAACAGGAGTGGACATTATTATTTTGTTTCCCCAATTCATACAAAAGTCTCTTGTCCTCTTACTTATGAATTGGGATCCATTGTTGCATATAATTTTAGCTGGGTTCCCAAACCTGGTGAGGATATTACATTTAATAAATGAGACTACCTATTTGTCTCTAACCTGAACGAAGGCTTCCGTTTGGATCCACTTCGAGAAGTAATCAGTCATCACCAACATGAAGACTTTTCCTCCTGGAGCGATTGGTAATTTTCCTACTATGTCCATTCCCCATTTCATAAATGGCCATGGAGAGATGATACGATGGAGAGGTTCCTCTGGTTGATGTAGGATGTTGCTATGTTTCTGGCAAGAATCACACTTTTAAGCATGTAGAATAGAATCCCTCTTCATGGTTGGACAGTAGTATCCTGTTCCTAATACCTTGGAGCATAAGGATTTCCCCCCAGTGTGATTGTCGTAATCTCCTTAATGAATGTCCTTCAAGACCTCAGCAGCTTCAGGATCATCCAAGCATCTGAGATATGGACCTATCATAGACTTTTTATAGAGTTTACCTTGGATTATTACAAATCTTGAGACTCTTGTTTTGAATGATCTTTTGCTTTTTTCTTCTGTTGGGATCGTGCCATTTTGGAGACTCAATAATGGGTTAGATCCATGATCGTGGACTTCTTCGAGGCTGCTGTTCGTCGGGATCCCATTGAGGAGGGATCTAAGGGTCAGGATCTCCGATGTCCACTACAATTATTAGTTGTTCAGGATTGTCAGGTTTATCGGAAAGAGCTTCTATAAATGGAGTTATTAAGTGGGTTATGGGGATATTCATTTATGGTAAGATCCTTAGGGAGGATCCTAATTTGGCTAATGTGTCTGTTGTTTTGTTTTCTTCTCTGGGAACGTGGGTTAGGCTACAGTTTTCAAAATCAGAGGCTAATTTTTTGAGGGTCTCGAGGTATGATGCTAATCTTTCACCTTTCAATGCATAAGATCCATTCAAGTGATTGGTTAATAATAAAGAATCAAAAAATACCTGAAGATCCTTGATTTGAAGATCATAAGCGAATTGTAGTCCCATGATGAGTGCTTCATATTTCGCTTTATTGTTGGTTGCGTTGAATTCAAAACTAACTGCCTGGGGTAGGATGTCCTCCTGTGGCGATTTTAGTATGATCCTTAGCCCGGTTCCATTTTGGTTTGAGGTTTCATCTGTGAATAGTGTCCGTTATCCCAAGTGTTCATCTTTTAGGAGTTGTTTAGCTTCAATGTCTACTTCGTTTTTTAGATCATTACTAAAGTCATCAACAAAGTCTGCTAATGCTTGTAACTTTATTGGGAATCTTGGCTCATATTTGATGTCAAACGTGCTTTAATTCACTGACCATTTTCCATCCTTCCTGACATCTCTAATTTTCTCATCACATTCTTAATAAGATAATTAGTTTTCACATGTATAGTATGTGTCTCCAAATAATGTCTTAATTTAGTAGAAGCAGTTACTAATGCAAGAATTAATATTTCGAGATGAGAATACCCGGTTTCAGGATCCAGAAGACTTTTACTTACATAGTAGATAGGATTTTGGTCTCTTTGAAGATCGTTGGCTAGGACAACACTTACCGAACTTGAGGATACCAAGAGGTAGAGGAGAAGTGGTTCTCCATCTATAGGCTTCACCAGTAGTGGCACGGAACTTAAGTATCTTTTGAGCTCCTGAAAAGAATCTTTATGTTCTTCGGTCCATTCAAACTTCTTGTTCTTTTTCAAGATATCATAGAAGGGCTTACATCTTTCTGAGGATGTCTTTTGTTGAAGATGGAGATTTTAGCTTGATGATTGCTTTGATCTGGTCCAGGCTTGCTTCGATTCCTCTCTTGGTTACCATATACCCAAGGAACTTGCTCAACTTCATCCCAAAGTGGCATTTAAACAGATAAAGCTTCATATTGTATTTGTCTAGAATGTCGAAGGCTTCTTTGAGATCCCTGAGATGATCTTCACATTTCCTGGACTTCACAACCATGTCGTCAATGTAGACCTCCAAGGTGTCCCCCAACCTGTCTTTAAACATCCGATTTACCAGTCTTTGATATGTTGCACCTGCATTTTAGGACCAAAAAGCATTATAGTGTAACAAAATAAACCTGGTGATGTTATAAATATTGTATCTTCTTGATTTGATGGTTCCATCTAGATTTGTTGGAATCCTGCCGAAGCATCCATGAAGGTTAAAAATTTGTGGCCAGCCGTTGCATCTATCATGGAGTTAGCATGTGGTAGAGGGAAAGGATCCTTAGGACAAGCCTTGTTAAGATCCATGTAGTCCACACATACTCGCCACTTTTCGTTCATCTTTTGTACGACAACTACATTAGCTAGCCATCTCGAGAACTTCACTTCCTTGATCATCTCTATCTTGAGGAGCTTTTCCACTTTTTCTTGGATGATTTTATTCCTTTCGGGTCAAAACTTCCTTCTCTTTTGATGTATCGGTTTGAAAGAAGCATTAATTTTAAGTTTGTGAGTGATAATACTCTTGTCTATACCTATCATATCTTCGTGTTTCCATGTGAACATCTTGCTTCCATTTCGAAGGAAGTTTAATAAGTCTTGCTCAATTTGCTTAGGTATAGAGGATCCTATGAGGACTTTGGCTTCAGGATCCTCGCTGCTCAGTGGCACTTCCTTCACCTCATGATCCCTTGTTTCTAGAACATGTTGTGCCCCCTGCCTTAATTGCTATGTTTTCTGGGGTTTCATCGTAGGATTCATAGAGGTTTTATAACATTCCTTTGACTTGTGTTTATCTCTCATGATCTTCACTGTTACCCACAGAGTAGGCATCTTTACAAACTGATGATATGTTGATTCAACCGCTTTCATCTTGTGGATCCACGATCTACCTAATATAACATTATAAGAAGATAAGGTGTCAATAACACATCAATTTTGTATAGATTTTGCCCCCTCTATGTATATTGGTAGCTTTATCTCCCTAATAGTGTGTTTCGTTTCTCCGCTAATTCCTATGAGGACCGAGGATCTTTTGATTATCTACGATTCCAGAATGTTCATCCTCTTTAGTGCTTCTAAGAGTACGACGTTGACCGAGTATCCTCCGTCAACAATGATCCTTCTGACGAATTTGTTCGAAATGTATAGTGTTATCACAAGTCCGTCATGGTGAGGATCCTATATCCCTTCCTTCTCCATCTCGTCAAACGTGATTTCCTTTTCATTGCTAACCGATGTATTCTTCTGTGGTTTATCTTCCTTTTCTATTTTAGAGACCTTGGGGTGTCTTTCAGCCTGAGAATAAGAAGTACCACAAATGTTAGATCCGCCTAAGATAATGTTAATTATCTTGGCGTTTGGGGGTGGAGATCCTACTTTCTCCGAGATCTTGTAATCATCCTGGTTGTGTTCCTTGGACTTTTCTTTCTTTCTTCCGAGGATCTCTTTAACATGCCCTTTGCTAAGGATGTAGCTGATCTCCTTTCTTAGGGCTATGCAATCCTTCGTCATGTGACCGAAATCTTCGTGGTAATCACACCATTTGGACTTTTCTTTCCAACTGGTAGATTTCTTATCCTTCTTTGGCCACCTTGCCTTGTCTCCGAGATCCTGCATAGCATGGATTAAACGGGAAACATCCACATGAAAACAATAGTCGGTGATCTTAGGGGGTTCCCCTTCCTCTCCATCATCTTCGAAGGAATTAACCCTATGATGATCTGGTTTGGAATAGGGAAACGATTTGTAGGATCTTGGAGCTGAGGATTCGACCTTCCTATTGGGATTCTCGTATTAACTTGAAGGGTTTCTCCTCTTCTATATTTCTTTATACTCTTCAATCCTTATGAACCTCAATGCTCGACACCTAACTTTGTCCAATATCTTGTATTAAGTCATCACAAGATCTTCATAGAAGCGTGAATCCTTCCTTAGACCCATCTTGAAGGCCTCGACAGCAGTCACCATATCAATGTTGGGGATGCTCAGAGCTTCCCTGATAAACCTCCATCCTTTCTCGGTATTGTGCTACGTGCTCTTCAGGATCTGTACTCCCATCATAAGGTTTCATGCTAAGAGTTTGGAAGCACTTAGGAACTTCGGTATCGGCAATCACAGGAGCAACTCTCGAGATTATGTGACTTGTTGGAGATGCTTCTGGTATGGGTTGAACAAACCCGAGTATGCTTCAGATCATCTGTCTCAACTACTGATGTTCCCTACCCATGTTTGGACTTATTCCTACATCAACATTCATAGAGTTAGTATTGACAGTATTGATATTTAAGAAGTTACTAGAATCAAGGTTTCTAGGTGATTCACTACCGAAGCTAAGAAAAGGTTAGATCTAGTTTCTCCATAAAAGAAACGAGATCCATCGATGTGGGCCTTATTGGATATCTTGGGCTTTGAGGTGTTCAGTCCATAAAACACGGGGCTCTGAAATCACACAATGTGACTCCTTTGGGCCTTGTACTATTCCTAGTTTAATGTTAAAAACATCTTTCACATCACAGTGATTCCTTTACTAGCTATTATGTTTAGGCTTATTTTTCAAAGGGAATAGTTTAGTACAAGGACCTTTAAGAGTATACAATTTCATATCTCTCAGCAGATTGTCTCTTAAGATATGAACTCATTCATTTAAGTTTTATCTATTGAATGTTATTATTTAATTATGTCATTAAAGGAAATGACAATTTCATGGTAATAAGGATGGATTATTTAACTACAAAATTAATTTAGTATTTTCAATATTAAATTTCTTTAATAACTCATACCCTTTTATTTTCTAAAAAAATTACTTAACAAATTCTAGGATCCAAGTTGCAAAACAAATAAATGGTTTGGTATCCTTTATCTCATCCACTTAAAAGCAACCTCGTAGATTTTCATTAGACATGTTTGATCTCATCTATGCCTCGAAACTCTCTTGCTCAGGTATCCTTTATCACAAAAGATTTCCGATCAAATCATCCAATTTGAAAAACTTGTGTAATCGGCCTACAAATATTTGTTACAGAAATCACAAAGACACCTCAGCCATCAAAAGATAACATTAAGCGATTAGGTATCCTTTATCCCACTAGTGTATAAAAGAGATGTGCGAGTGATCTTCAAAAAGGATTGCATAGATTTGAGGTTTGTAAAAGTGTAACGCCCTATTCCGAATTGTTTTCCTATTTCGAGATTGCGGCCTAAAGATAGGCTAGCATAAGGCTTAGGGCCTTTGGAAAAGAGATATTTAGACCCATTAGGTACGGACAATGTAATTGAAGTGATACGGGAGTTTACGTTGTGGCTTCGGAGGCAAAGGGCATAAGCGTAATATGACAATTTGATCTTTTATGGGTCTCGAGTTTTTATTCGGAAGGATTTAGGTTTGGGTGTAGCTAGGAGTATAGGGATTGTCACCACCTTTTTGTGGATATAAATTTCGTCGGAAACGGACTTAGAACGAAGAAGTTATAGCACTTTGAAGTTATTGGCAATATTGGTCCCTAATGGAGAAAGGTGGCAAGAAGGTACCATGCATGCAAGGTGATAGGCACGAAAGTACGCTCAGCGTAAGCTGGAGTACGCCCAACGTAGAGGGGTAAAATGGACGCGAGTTGTATGTGAGTACGTCGGGCATACATAGAGGTATGTGGGGCATAATCCATTCAGACTAAAACCCTAAATTTTACGGTATGCCTCTATGAACGGAATAATATTCCTCAATGGTCAGCCTCCATTTCACCCTTAGACAGCCACCACGAAACCCTAATCCTTCTTTGAGTGTTCTTGGAGCTTAGAAGGCCATTAGATAGCCTTTCGGTGTTGTGGATCTATTTTCCAAGCAAGTAAAGAGCAAAGCAAGGTGGTGGTTCAAAGGAAAAGTTGTAGATCTGATATTGTTGCTTCATTTCAGACCATCTTGAGGTATAAAGAGCAAAGCAAGGTGGTGGTTCAAAGAAAAACACGTAATCATCCTAAGGGGGAGATAATTGTAACGCCCACAGATCCGGGCTAGTCAAGTAATGGGCTGTTTGTTTTTTGGAAAAAAAACCTCTTCAAACCTCTTATTGCTGCGCGGCGCAGCACACGCACAACACTTTTCATCTCGTAGCTGTTTGTTTTTTAGAAGTATTCTGAGTCAAAAACCTTTGTGCGTGCTCTGTTTGGCGCAACACTTGTGCTACCTCTTCCAACCTCTTCTTCTTCTTTGTTTATTCTTGTTGAATTTTTTTTTCCTTTTTTTTTATATTCATTAATGATAGTTTCTTGATGAAATATCATTATTTTTTACTATATTATCTTTATTTTTTTGTTGAAATACCATTATTTTACTGAAATATCATTAATTTTTACCGAAATGTTATACATTATTAAATTTTACGTATTAAAAAGTTATTTTCGGTTTATAAAATTAGTTTATTTTAATTTTTTAATATCTGCAGCAGTATGTAGATGTTAAAAAAACAAACACGCTTCTTATTACAGTCTGCAGCCGTTTGGTCCACCTCTTCTACTGCAAAGGGCGGCAGAGGTAGTCCGCAGACTTCATGAACTTTTGCTTCAAAAAATCAAACAGCACTTTAGAGGCAATAAGTGTCGAAAATGAGTTTTCGGCAAAAGATTATTTAGAATAAATAATCTTAACCAAGTTGTAAAATATGTCTCAAGATTTCCGTACATATAAAGAACGCCAAAATCCGAGTTATAACGAAGAAGTTATGACCCGTCGAAGTTTCGCAACGGAACCGACACAGCACTTGGAAGCGTAAATAGTGAATTTACGATAGAGCGAGTTTTAGCCTTAGCGATATAAATGAAAATCGTAGAGGATTTTAAACTGAGAGCGTCGATAAGAAGAACTCCTAAATCTGACTTCGTATGAAGAAGTTATGATTTTTCGAAGTTTCGGCTTAGCAGTGTACAGCCCGAAATTCGAATATTAGATCGAGTAGTTTTTAGCTTTCACAACCTAAACGAGAATCGAAGATCTAGTTAATAGTAGCGTAACGAGAAAAAGATGGGCGAAAACGGACGTCGGATGAAGAAGTTATGAGGATTTAACAGACCAATCCTGTCCCGGTCTGTTAATAATATAATTTTTAAAATAAAGTCAAAATTAGCCGATGGAATCTAAACGAAAGTTGTAGAGTACGTTCTCACCTTCGTGTGGATATAAAGAACGTCAAAACCGGAGCTCGTATGCAAAACTTATCATTTTTAGAAGTCGAGAAGGAAAATTGTGAAACTGAGATGACGTGGCAACATCCGGACCGTCCATCGCTGATCAGACCTCGCTTCGGATCATGCCACGTAGCCCCTCGCATTACACCCTGCGTACGAGGTCCGGTACGCCCCGCGTACCTTCGGTCTTATCCGGGTCCTGTCCGAGAGCGAGCCTGCTAGAACACGCCTGGCAACCTTATCCGAACTACGCCCAGCGTAGTTGAGTGGTACGCGCAGCGTAGGTCCGAAGTTCGGCCCTATAAATAAGCTACGAAAGGTCTCGGATTTTTCACTCATTTCTTCAACTCTTTCTATCTCTACTTTCTCTCACTACCCGTCTAACCTTCCTAAACCCTAGATAAAACCCCTAGCATCCTAAGGAAGCCCCGAGGCTCCCGGAGTCCCAAGAAAAAGGGTCTTTCGGTTTCGGAAACGCTGCTCCGAGCAAAGCCCGGTTTTCGTTAAAATTCATTGTAAGTGAGCTACGCTTACGCAATTTTTAATATAGCTTCCAAATAATTATAGTAATGTTCTTAGGTCCTTAAACTAATTATTTGGGCTATTATTATGAATTATATTGAGTGTTATTTAACGCTTATATAATAATAATAATAGTCAGACTATTAATTTGTCGCGGATATCGCTAGACTAAACCCTAGTGGTACTGGTACTAGGTTTTATCGAAGGAAATTGTTTTGAGAGTACCGAAACGCTGTCCGAGTGCTGAGTCACCACCTTTTAGGTGAGTGCATGGTCCCTTTCAGCTTACACATAGATATGAAGTATCTTATATAAATTACGTGCAATGTGTGCATATTAATTGAATACTTGCTATCTATGCTGGATGAATGTTTTTATACATGTTTTAAATGTTTTAAACTGTATACGTATTTTATATCTACGAATATGTTGGATATGCCATGGGTAGATGAATGATGAGAGATATAAGATGATGTGAGTATACATTGGCAGCTATAGACTTAGTGCCTATGGGACAAACACCGATACCTATGGACTTAGTACCTATTAGACACTGGTAGCTATGGACTTAGTACCTAATAGATAAACACTGGTAGCTATGGATTTAGTACCTGATGAATAAACTTAGGGGTGTTCGTTTGGATGGATCGGTTTGATCCAATCCAATTAAGTAAATCCAAATTAATTTCGATTTTCAAAATAAGGATCCGAATAGTCCAAACTAAATTCAAATCTGATCCGATCCGATCCATTTACAATTCGGTTGGATCAGTTTTTATAATTCAGTTTGAAAAACCAGAATATTTAAAAATAAAATATAATTATAATATTAGCTAGTTTTATAGAAGAAGCAAAAACAAATTATTTAGTTGTGATGTAAAACTTATAAACAACTATTAACAAGTAAGAAGGTATATTCTAGTTTAATATTTAATTGATAAAAAAACATTTGGAATAAAATGTAGATTAATGTTTTTTATAAGGTGAAACTTTTTGAACTTATATGAAAAGATAAATTATAAAATTAATAAATAATTATAGACATTTTAAAATTAAATAAATAGTAAATTGTTATTCGGTTTTTTTGGACTATTCGGTTCTTACTTAATAAACCAAAACCAATCCGAAATGCAAAATAATAATTCGGATTTGTTGAAAACCAATCAAAAAATCTGAATATCCGAACCAAATAGTCCAATCCAAATTGTCCAATTGGACATTTCGGTTTTATCCAATTAGTGAACAATCCTAAATAAACTATAGCAGCTATGGTATTAGTGCTTTACGAACGAGCATTGGCAGCTATGGATTTAGTGCCAGTCATATAACCCTGGAAGTAAGGGACTTCGGAATAAACAAATGCAGGATAGATGACTCTTAGGATAAATCCTTAAGAGTAAAGAAGATAATGGGATGGGTAATTGGGGTTGATTGTTTGACTGATTAAACATAATAATTATATATATTGTGGGTTGAAAACCCTATGTACTCACCACGTTTCCCAACCTGACCCACTCACTTTATTTATATCACAGGTGTCAATACGAAGTGACATTACACTGAGAGATTAAAGAGGTGTAGATCACTAGTGTAAATAAATGTAAGTTCCATTTATGCTTATGTTCCTGTATTGACGATTACATCCCAAACGTTTTAAAATGAATAAAATACGTTTCTTCAAAAATGTTTTGATAACGTATTTATCGTATTTTTCTGGGAACAAATTTCGTAACATTTTTATGAAAAGAAGTACTCTGATTTTTATAAAACATAAACAAAATCGGTCTTTTCTGACCATGAAAATGGGGATGTCACAGTTGGTATCAGAGCATTAGTTTAAGCGAACTAGGAATATAGAATTAATTCTAGACTTAAACTTAGAATGCTAAGCAATGATTGTGAGGTGTGTGTCTAATAGATTTACTTAATACACCTGAATAGACACAAGCACTAGCTTATTTTAGGAATGAGTCCTAAATTGCTTTTACGTGCTAAATGATTTGTTATGCTATCGTTTAATCAGATCTATGGTCTGTTGCTGATCGGATCTGGAAACCTTATGTGTTTAGGATTCTAAACGTACGACTACGATATTAGAACCAGCATATAAACGTTGTGGAGTGATAAGGATGATTTAAACGTCATTCCTAAATAAAGGTCTAGATTCACATTATTCGGTGTATAGATGAAGATGGCAAGGACCCGTATCGGAAACGTAAACGCAAATGGAGATAGGAACCAACCCCCAGTGGTTCAGCAAATACCTGTTGTAGAAGAAGTTGCACCTGAGCCAGTCACCATGGCTGGAGTTCAAGCCATGATTCGGGCTATGCTAGCTGAACAAAGGGAAGAAATGAGACAGATGTTCCACGAAAATAGGGACGAACCTACCATACATGTTGAGCCGACCAAGCCAATTCCTGAAGAATCTGAGGAAGGGAACTACAGCCACCAAGTGGGTCAAGTGGGGACTCAAGGCGAACGAAGGGAAGGCCCGGAGGGGAGAAACGACAAGGATGGGCGAACGTGCAAGAATTTCTTGGGTGCAAAACCACCGAGTCTCTCAGGAAGCCCGAAGCCGGATGAGATTATGGATTGGATCTCTGAGATGGAGATGGTGTTTGAGAGCTGCAGCTGTAGTGAGAAACAGAAGACTGTCTTCACTGTAAGACAACTGAAAACTGGAGTCTTGAGCTAGTGGAAGCTATTGGCAGATACAATGCCACGAGGAGAAGCCTTAAAGATGTCATGGGAAGAGTTTTTGGAATAGTTGAAAATGCAGTACTGCTCGGGGATAGATCTGATAGACCTAAACAACGAGTTTCAGAACCTGAAGAAAGGGAAGATGAGTGTTGATGAGGATGCCACCGCATTCACCGAGAGGATGAAGCTATTCCCCTACCTAGTGCCTACTAAACTCTCCAAGATTGATAGGTTTGCTAACGGGTTGCCCACTGACTTTGGCCCAATGGTCAAAATGGCAACTACCTTCAAAACAGCTGTTAGGGCAGCTAAGAACGTAGAGACCCAGATAAGAGAAAAGGGTCTAGAAAAAGATAAGGCAGGAGAGAAGCGGAAGTTTGAAGGATCTTCAAGGTCCAAAAAGGAGAGCAAAATCTCAAAGCTTGGAGGAGGAGAAGGAGGTGAAGCGAGATGGTGTGATAAATGCAAGAAGAAGCATTGTGGGAAGTGCAACGAAGAAGTGACTTGTTACAAGTGTGGAAGGGTTTGCCAATATTCCAAGGACTGCACACATAATGATAAAGTATGCTACGGATGTGGAGGCAAGGGGCACATGTCCAGAGACTGCCCAAGGAAAAATAAAGCAGCAAGACCAGAAACGCCACCAAGGCCAAGGGCATTCCACATAATCCTCGACGAAGCGGAAAACAACGCGAGGAACCAAGGATAAGGAATCTATACCCGAAGATCGAGTTACGAGGTAGCCTAAGACATAAAACCACATAATGTAGCCTCATAGAGGCATAGTCTAGGGTGAACTTGAACACCTATGTAATAGTTTCAAGAAATAATAAAATCTTCGTTTTGTTATCTAGTGTGTTAAACTGTTATGTGATTTTCTTGTATGGTGACTTGGGGACTGCAAAACAATACTTGGGACGAGTATGAGTAGGTGTGAAAGGTAGTAGATGCATATACTACCGGAAGCACAAGAATCACGCTTGGATCAGGGAAACTCACAAGGGTACCAATAAACTAGTAATTGATTACATTTTATTCAAGTGTGTTGTTACCATCGTTTCGGTAATAACTAAAAAGATTGTTGATATTCTGACCCTAGTGGTCATATCGAATCGAGTCCGACTACAATGAATATGTTACGTGGTTCAAAGAACCATGTTCGATGCAGCATCTGACTTAAGACGGAAGATTGGAATAAAAAGCGAATAATAGAGGTATCATGAAAAGTTGTTTGTAGCTAGAAATGCTACCTTTTAAAATGTGGTTTTCTCACATTACAACATGAAGGAAGGTATAGTATGTGTTGGAATTTTACTCTAAGAGACCTGAGTCTAAATGTGCATCACATGATGATAGGTCATAACTTGGAGTCTAACCTGAGATACAAAGCAGGTGCACGATCAAGTACTGCTTACAGTCAATAAGTCTATGAGATAGACTTGAAGGAATATAGAAGTTATAATTATTACCTAGGATGAAGAGATAACGTATGGAGTCATCATGTGATCCCTGTTTCATTGATGATTCTGGGACGTAATCATCCTAAGGGGGAGATAATTTTAACGCCCGTATATCCGGCCTAGTCAAGTTAGAGGCAATAAGTGTCGAAAAAAGACTTTTTGGAAAAAGATTATCTAGAATAAATAATCTTAACCAAATTGTAGAATATGTCTCAATATTTCCGTACATATAAAGAACGCCGAAATCCGAGTTATAACGAAGAAGTTATGACCCGTCGAAGTTTCGCGATGGAACCAGCACGGCACCAGGAAGCGTAAATAGTGAGTTTATGATAGAGTGAGTTTTAGCCTTAACGTTATAAACGAAAATCGTACAGTATGTTAAACTAAGAGCGTCGATAAAAAGAACTCCTAAATCTGACTTCGTGTGAAGAAGTTATGATTTTTCGAAGTTTCGGCTTAGTAGTGTACAACCCAAAATTCGAATATTAGATCGATCGGTTTTTAGCCGACACGACCTAAACGAGAATCGAAGATCTCGTTAAGAGTAGCATAACGAGAAAATGAAGGGCAAAAACAGACGTCGGATGAAGAAGTTATGAGGATTTAACGGACCAATCCTATCCCGGCCTGTTAACAATATAATTTTTAAAATAAAGTCAAAATTAGCTGACGGAATCTAAACGAAAGTTGTAGAGTATGTTCCCACCTTCGCGTGGATATAAAGAACGTCAAAAACGGAGCTCGTATGCAAATGTTATCATTTTTAGAAGTCGAGAAGGAAAATTGCGAAACTGAGATGACGTGGCAACATCCGGACCGTCCATCGCTGATCAGACCTCGCTTCGGATCATGCCACGTAGCCCCTCGCATTACACCCCACGTACGAGGTCCGGTACGCCCCGCGTACCTTCGGTCTTATCCGGGTCCTATCCGAGTGCGAGCCAGCTGGAACACGCCTGGCAACCTTATCCGAACTACGCCCAGCGTAGTTGAGTGGTACACGCAGCGTAGGTCCGAAGTTCAGTCCTATAAATAGGCTGCGAAGGGTCTCGGATTTTTCATTCATTTATTCAACTCTTTCTCTCTCTACTTTCTCTCACTACCCCTCTAACCCTCCTAAACCGTAGATAAAATCCCTAGCATCCTAAGGAAGCCCCGAGGCTCCCGGAGTCTTGAGAAAAAGGGTCTTTCGGTTTTGGAAACGCTGCTCCGAGCAAATCCCGGTTTTTGTTAAAATCCGATGTAAATGAGCTATGCTTACGCAATTTTTAATATAGCTTCCAAATAATTATAGTAATGTGTTGGGTCCATTATGTGTGGCATCTTGGGCTCGGTCCTTAGCCCAGTTTTGTATCCGGATTGGGCCTGTCCATCCGTGATTTAATTATTAGGGTTTAGTATTTATAGATGCTTGCATGCATCTTTGTATGTAGTTGTTTAGTAGATCATTCAAAGCGATCATTGTTTTATTGATTGTAACCCTAAAAGCCTCTACATTGGAAGTTCTTCATCGAGCTCTACTGAGGCGTGAATCTATTTAATCATTCAGCTCATTATTGATTCATTCTCTTGTTTATTATTTTGTTTGCATTATTCTAATTAACCTGTGTAAGATCTAAACGATCAAAGAGTTTTTCAACTCATCAATTGGTATCAGAGTAGGAGGCTGTGTAATTCATACACATCTCTTCTGTCAAAGAAGTGATTAGGGTTCATTCCGCATTCATTGATATTTATTGAGTCGTCACTCGATAACTGACGTATCTCATTAATTATTAATCTTGCCCTAATATTACGTATTACAAAGTCTGATCTTATAACAGGTTAAACGATCAAGCATGGATGATTCTCAATCCAACCCCATCAACATCTCTAACAGCATCGGATCAACAACCAAGATCCCAATCCTCTACACTCAAGACTATGAAGTATGCACGCACCATTTTGAAGATTACGTTATTGGATCGGAAGATAACGGGTATCTAATATGGGAAGCAATCACAGTTGGCCCCTTCGCTCACTCAAGCACTTCAAGAATCATTAAAACTCAGAAGGATTACAATGATCTATTAAAAGATGTAAAGGACGTCGCTCAGGACGAAAAGGAGAAGTTCCAATGCAACATTAAGGCATTGAGACTAATTCGATTCTCCCTTCAATCCGACACGTTTCGGTTAGTAAGTTCATGTGGTACAGCAAAGGAAATATGGGATCGGCTGCGAGAGCTGTATTCCACAGATGAAGATCTGGAGCACTCGATTCAGACCCTACTTCTCTCAGAATTTGGAGAGATCAAGCAGAAGCCAGAGGAGGTTGTTACACAAACGTTCGATCAGTTCAATCATCTTCTCAGTAAGATGATCAAACATGACATAGAAAGAAAGCTCATCGAACAGAAGGTCACTTTCTTAAATGGCCTAAGACCCGAATGGAGGGCAGTTGTGTCGATGGTTAAAGCACATGAGAATTTCAAATCATATTCTTTGGCGAAACTTGTGGGGATTCTGAAATCCCAGGAAAAGATTGTGCTGCAAGAGAAGAGCGTGGTTTCAAACTTGGGGTCTTTGGCCTTTCTTTCTAAAGGTAAGATCGCAGCAGAAGAAGAAGAAGATCTGAATTTGGGAGACTACGATCTGACATCTGAAGATTATGCAACGATGGTGTCAAATCCCAGGAGGTTCATCAAGAAGAAGTTCCCTACCAACAAGAACTGTAATTGACAGGGAAGCTATAGCTCTGAAAAAGCGAAAGAGGAGCCGAAGGTTGAAGAACCAAAGAAAGAAGTGAAGGGTGAAGCTGATTCTGGTGTTAGCTATTTTTACTGTGGAGGGAAAAATCACTACGCAAAAGATTGCATGTTGAAGAAAATGGCAGAGAAATATGAGGAGAAGGATGAAGAAGCAAGTCTCCTAAAAAAACTGGAGGAGATTAAAAGGAAGAAAGCTGCTACTAATCCCTCTATGAATTCTCTAATTGTGCAGGGTTCGGTAGATGATGATGAGTTCGATGGTGTACAGGTGTGGTCGACCGACTCAGAAGATGATGAAGTGAGAAAGCCTACTCATGGAAAGGATTATATGGCGAAGAGTGGTGATACTATTGGAAGATGTTTGATGGTGATAGATGTATCCCAGATGAGGGGATACAACACTGATGGTGGAAACGAAGTGGCTAAGGAGCGAGAGGACGTGTGCTTTACAGCGAAGCCTCTCAGTGTACAGATCAGTGAACTTGATGAACTGATCAAGAAGATACAATCCATTTTTGTTTCGTTTCAAATTCCACAAAAATCATATGAAAAAAAATTAAATAACTTGAATTCAAGAATTTCAAATCTAGATAGTTGTTTAACTCAAACACGAGTCACGAATTGTAATCTGACTGACCAAATGAGCAGGGTGTCATCCAAGAGTGAGGAGCGAAGAATGTGGATTGAGCAGAAGGAGTTGGAGCTGGTTAAGTCTAGGGATGAAAATATCTATTTGCAAAGAGACAATCTTAAGTTGTTAAAACAGAGAAATGTTTTTTGTTTGATTGCAAAAAGACTTTATACTAACATTAAACAACTGCATTTAGACTGTGAAATAGGCCAGAAAATACATCGCATGATTTTGCCCTTCCTTGAGCTAAAGGAGCATGAAATCGATGTCGAAGCATACAACTGTGAAAGTGTTGTATCTTCAGATGATGTAAATCCCACTTATATGTTTGGTCTGGACAAAATTGAATCGTTTATAAAGTCCAAAGACCATAAGGACATGCTTAAGAACCTTTTGGATGAAAATGATAGGTTGAAACTCAGAGCCGAAACTATACAAAAATTTGACTCATTGAGTACCAAATTAAGTTCAGAAAATAAATCTGATGTTGAAAATGCATCTGAACTTAATGAGGACGATGACATGAGTGAAATCTTTGTAGAGGATGATGTTGATTGTTCAGAGTTTATTAGGAGCGAACCTGAGAACCACAAAAACTTGATTTCTGAAAATTATGTGGAATTCGCTCGTCTGTCCAAAAATAAGTCCCCAAACCTTAAAGAAAAGGCCGTTGTATACCAAAAGGTAAGAACCACTCCCAATCAGGTTTATAAGGTCACATGAGTAACCGAATATCAGACAGCCGAACTCACTGCATTGGTGAATAAATATAATGCAGATGGTTGTGATGAGTGTTTCTGGACTGCACCGATAGACAACGCAGATGAAACAGTTGGTTTGTCGGAGCGAACATCATGGAAGGTCAAAGGTAGATATGTGGCAGAACCACTTAATAAACCTACCAACTTTGACGTGCCCAGTACCAGTGGCACAAAAGAGGTTCCAGTGGAATACGTCTCCTCAACAAGCGAAATCTCTTCCATGGAAAGAGAGCCCGTTGTTCAGAGCCAAAACAGAAGGCAAATATTCACAGACAACCGAAACAGGTGAACAATCAAAAGCAACAGAGGAGTCTGAGATACAAGAAAAATCTCTCAGAGCGAAAGCAATTTTGGCGCTCCCAAAATCCTCACTATACTCACTTTGATAGAAAATCCAAGCCAAAAGGAGAAGAGAATAAGGATAAAAGGAGCTTCAGTCTGTTGGATCAAAAGAACCAAAAGAATACTTTCAGGCCACAGAAAGAACAAGACCGGAAGGATAGGTTTGGTCCTGAAAGTAACAACAACCGAAAGCCTGGTTTCGGTCCACCAAACAACAACAGACAAAGACCAAGGTTCAATCCATCAAATTTTTACAACAGAAGACCCAGTTTTTGTCCAGCAACCCATAACAACCGAAAAGCCAGTTTCGGTCCATCAACAAATAGCAACCGAAGGTCCAGGTTCGGTCCCTCAAATGATCACAACCGAAAGGGTCATTTCGAACCTCAAGTCAGGAAAGATTCTCATTCTAATTTCTATTCCTCTAATTCTTCTCGTTCTCATTCTTCTTCTAAGCCTAATTCTCGTCCTACACTAAGCTCACAATTGACAAAGGATTTGAAAGGAAAAAGTAGGATTTCCTCAGCAAATAAAGACCGAAAGCAAGCTAAAGTCCAAACTCCTAAACCTAAATCCAAAACACTTGAATCTAACTCCAATAAAATCAAAGTGTTTACTATTAAGAGGAAAGATAAAACAACATTAACAAAACAAACTTATCTTGTTGATGCTTCTCTTACTATTCCTGTTTCTGTAAAAGGCTCACGAGGACCCATGAAACTTTGGGTTCCTAAATCTGCTTAATTATTGCAGGTTATAAGTGACGAGCAGTTCGACAAAGAATGGTACATAGACAGTGGCTGCTCACGTCACATGACAGGAAGGAAGGAACAGCTAAGGGAGTTTCGGTCCCTTCAAAATGGTGGTAACGTCAAGTTTGGTAACAACTCCTATGGAACGATAAACGGTTATGGGATGATAACCAATGGAGACTTTACAATCAGGAAGGTGGCTTATATAGAGGGGTTGCAGCATAACATCATCAGTGTGTCTCAACTGGTGGGAGGTACAGGTCTCAAAGTCTCGTACGATGACGATTGTTCAGAGATAATAGGGAAGAAATCCAACAAGGTTATTCTCAAGTCAGAACGAAAAGGTGAAATGTTCCCTCTGAATCTCAACCCAATCAAAGGGACTCCAGCCATATGTCTATTGTCTAAAGCCCATTCGAACGAAAGTTGGTTGTGGCACCGAAGGCTCTCACACCTCAACTTCAAAGACATCAACAAGCTAGTCATCGGTGATCATGTTCGTTGTCTTCCACTGCTTAAGTTCAATCGAGAACACTTATGTGCCGCTTGTGAAATGGGGAAACAAAGTCGCCAAAGTCACCCAACAACCATAAACACCAAAGTTGTTGAACCACTTGAGTTGCTTCACATCGACTTATGTGGTCTATCATCAATCGAGAGCATTGGCGATAACAAGTACATCCTTGTTATTGTGGATGACTTCTCAAGGTTTACTTGGGTGTTCTTTCTAAAGCACAAATCTAAGGCGACTCCCAAGCTGAAAATCTTTATCAAGCAGGTCGAAGTGCAACTGAGAAAAGTCGTTCAAAACATTAGGAGCGACAATGGACTGGAATTCAAGAACAAAGAATTCGAACATTTCATAGCAGAAAAAGGCACCAGTCACAATTTCTCATCCCCCTATACACCTCAACGGAACGGAATTGTCGAAAGGCGAAACCGATCCCTGTGTGAGGCGGCCCGAACCATGCTGATTTTTGCCTCCCTTCCTCTATATTTCTGGGCAGACGCCATTGCTGCAGCTTGTTTCACTCAAAACAGATCTTATCTCAACAAGCGTTTCTCCCTCACCACCTATGAGATTCTTAACAACAGGAAACTGAATGTCAAGTTCTTTCATGTGTTCGGCTCGAGGTGCTTCATTTTCAACTCCAAAGAGCATCGCAACAAATTCGATGTCAAAGCCGATGAAGGCATCATTCTGGGATATTCTCTTACTTCAAAGGAGTACAGGGTTCTGAATAAGCGTTCTAAACGAATTGAAGAAACCTATTATGTAACGTTCGATGACAATTACGTCAAGAAGTTGAAGTCTACCGAAGGGGAAATTGGAGAGATTTTCTCTCAAACTGGTAAGGTCACAGCCTCAATCGCCAATTTGTTTGACCAGTTCATGGATTTATTTGATGAACCTGAGAAGGCTATTCACTCTGAAGCCATAGCAGCAGACAACAAGGTGGATCACCTTAAGAAGATTATCGAAGACGCAGCCAAACAAATGGCACAAGAAGAACTGGTTGGAAACGAACCTCCTTAGAGCAATACTTCAGTCAAGAGGGAGAATCAATTCTCTTCAGATCGACAGGACTCACATATCCAGGGGAGGGTCCATCATTTTCAATCAACGATAATGTTCATGGCTAGGAGGAGAATCCAATCTTTGATGGAACCAAAAGCCCAGCCAGAACCAAAAGCCCGGTTGGACCTGAAAGTCCTGTAGCCACTGAAAGTCCGAAACAGCCCGAAAGCCCAGTAGAAGAAGGTTTTTTTGGTTCACATCCAAATGTTTCATCATCTTTCGAGGGGGAGAATTCCAATTTTGCATTATGATGATGATATTCAATCAGAATTGGAAGAAGTGGTAAATGCTGAATTGGATCCCTCTTATGATCCAAATTTTCCTCCTCTCACCAAATGGACCAGAGATCATCCTGTATCTCAAATAGTGGGTGATGCATCAGAAAAGGTTCTAAGTCGATCACAACTGAAGGCGAAGCAAATTGCTCTGTTCTCCAAAATAGAATTCTGCATGTTTAATTCATTCATCTCCAAAATAGAGCCGAAGACCATCAATACTGCTCTCGATCATTCTGATTGGATTCAGGCAATGCAAGACGAACTCAATGAGTTCGAAAGAAATAAGGTCTGGAGACTTATTCCAACACCAAAATATGCCTCGGTTGTCGGTCTCAAATGGGTGTTTAGAAACAAAATGGACAAGGAAGGAAATGTAATCCGGAATAAGGCTCGGCTAGTGGTGAAAGGATATTGCGAGGAAGAAGGAATCGATTAGGAAGAGACATTTGCTCCGGTTGCAAGGTTGGAATCCGTTCGAATATTTCTTGCCTATGCTGCACACAAGAACTTTGAGGTCTACCAGATGGATGTGAAGTGTGCCTTTCTGAATGGGGAACTTGAAGAAACCGTGTACGTGGAGCAACCTCCTGGTTTTGTAAATGAAAAGCATCCAAATCACTGCTACATCTTGGAGAAGGCAGTTTATGGTCTGAAACAAGCTCTTAGGGCATGGTATGAAACATTAACTAAGTTTTTAAAGATGTCTAAATTCAAACAAGGTTGGGTTGACCCAACCTTCTTTCGTAAAAAAGAAGGTAACCACCTTGTGATCATTCAAATCTATGTCGACGATATCATCTTCGGCTCCATGAATCCTAACCTAACGGCTGAATTCAGGAAGTTGATGGAGACTAAATTTGAAATGAGCTCAATAGGTCCGATTAACTTTTTCCTTGGTTTAAATATTAGACAGGGGCCCGAAGGCATCTTTATCAACCAGGAAGCATACACAAAGACTCTACTTGCCAAATTCGGCATGATGGGAGACTCAAAGGTCAAAGTCCCTATGGCGTTCGGCACCAAGCTCACACCATCTTTGGAAAAACCGGCAGTCGACATAACGCTATATCGCCAAATGATTGGTTCCCTGATGTACCTCACAACTAGCAGGCCCGATATAATGTTTTCAGTATGCTATGGTGGCAAGTTTCAAGCAAATCCTCGTGAACTACACATGCTGGCAGTGAAAAATATATTCCGATATTTGAAGCGAACCACCTCTCTCGGTCTCTGGTATCCCTCAAACTTAGGTTTCTTCGTTCAAGCCTACTCAGATGAAGACTTAGGAGGATGTCGTCTAGATCGAAAAAGCACCACAGGAGGCTGCCAATTCCTAAACGGGAAGTTGGTTAGCTAGAAATCGAAGAAACAAACATGTGTTTCTCTATCTACAGTCGAAGTAGAGTACACTGCAGCCGCCTCCTGCACATCACAAGTGATTTGGATCCAAAGGCAACTCTGGGATTATGGACTCAATATGAAAAAGATCCCACTATATTGCGACTCAGAAAGTGCAATTAGGATCTGTCATAACCCAGTGCAACATTCCAAGACCTAGCAAATAGCACTGAGTTATCACTTTATTAAAGATCATGTGGAAGATGGAAACGTCGAAATTCACTTTGTTCAAACCACTGATCAACTGGCCGACATCTTCACCAAAGCCCTTCCTGAAGCAAATTTCAATAAAATCCTACAAGGCCTAGGTATGATGGAATCGGATTCAGTACCAAAATCACCTTCTCAAAATTAAAAGTTGGAAGCGAAATGAACCGAACGCTCGGTCTATTTCGGGCTCGGTTCACACGAGAACCGAAATGAACCGAACTCTTGGTCTATTTCGGGTTCGGTCCCACTGCACTTGTTTTCGCTTATCTCAAAAAGGTGATGTCTTTGGTTGTATACTTTTGTAGAATTGTTTTCCAAAACTCCAAAAATATTTTTTTAAAATGAACCGAACATTCGGTCCATTTCTGGTTCGGTTCAATTTTTTTGTTTGGATTGTTTTGTTTTTCTCTTTACAAAAATATCAAAATTCCAAAAATATTTTCTTTCTTTTGTCTCTACTTCTGTTTATGTTAACGGTTTCTGGAATATCGATGGGGCAGGTATCATTCTCACACTTTATACTAGCTAAGTGTCCCTAGAAGCATGCTGCTGCATGTTGTCCTAAGCCTCAAATGATTTTGAATAAAACCTTATTGACTGGGTATATACAAACCTTGTCTTCCTAATTAGGCTGCTAAAATTATTCTAATCATGAGCTACCTTACTCTTTTCTCATATGAGTTAAGAGTTTTCTGCTTGGTCATTCTTTTTATAGCAGAGGTACTTTAGTTTCTTTACAACACCTCAAACACTTTTTCCATCATATTTCGGTTCATAAATGTAACCCTAGATACTCTTAGAAATAACCACTGAGGTTTATGGTTACATAATCTCTGTGTTTATGATCTTAGCTTCGTGTCACTACATGCAAAGTGAAACCCAAAATTCAATACCTACTATAAATTGACGGTAAACAATTAAATTTGCTCTAGCTTTCACCCATGAATTAACGAAACCACCCAAGTGGTTGTACCATGAAATCTCTATTTTTATTTTTATGTGATTCGTATGAAATTGTTACACACCATAACATTTCTTCCCATAGAATCCAGTTTTAAATTTTTTTGAGATTTCACACCAAACATTTCCAACAAGTCACTGAATATAGTCCAAACCTACTTGTTCAACAGACCACATCGGTCTCACAAGTACTTCGTTCGGTTTCGGGAATCCACAAAGACACTTTAAAGTCTCTCTTGACTTTGAAGGAAGAGATTTGTGCCCGGGATCCACTGTTTCGTGTCTATATTGACATCACAAATTCCCACATAGATGTTGCTTTATTTCTTTATCTTTGAAACTCTATGCATGAAAATCTTTTTGATTTTCCAAAAGTCTGGTTCGGTTCTCTACAAGCTAATTTCCTTTATGTAGCTTTGGTTCTTAATGAAATACTCAACAAGGGAATGTTGTGGTTTTTCTAAGTCCTTGATTTTATTTAATGATGACAACTAATTTAAAAGATAAGATGATGACTCAGCCGGAAGATTAAAGGTTTCAAGAATTCAAAAAGGGATTTGGTGGGAAGGCGTGCTAAATGGAAATGATTTTCTCTCTCATGCTTAATCATCGGGGTTGCCAACTGTCACGTTTCAATCAATTCAGGAACCATTTTGCGTTTCAAGACGATTTGGGGGCGAATTTTTCTCTCACCTCCATACCCGGTATAAGGGTTAAACCCTAGTTGTTTTATCTCTTTACTGCAACCCAAATTTCTGAGAGCAAACAAAGGCGATTTTTCTTCCATTGTTCACCTTCTTCTTCGAAGCATTTAACAATGGCAGATTCCTCCTCTGTTCATGAAACATCTTCTACATCCAACATTCTCCCAATCAGACCTCAGCAAAGCTTGGTCATCGACCTCACCCCAATCTCCTATGATGCCTTCATGTATCCCATAGTGGAGTGTCTCAAATACTCTCCACTGGTTCTCGCACTCTCCAAGGTTGAAATTGTGCCTATGGAATGTCTATCCCAGATTTTTTCTCCACCGCTCACTATGATAAATCTGTTGATCGCATCTACTTCGACATCCTTGACACCAAAACCTCCATCTCAAAGCAACGATTTTGTTGGCATCTAGAGTTTGCACCTGACGAGTTGAGGGTTAACCTTGATTCGATCTCTGTGGTTCAATTATTCTCCATATTTTACAACTTGGGTTACACTGAAACCCTTACTTCTGTCATGAAGTTCAAGAAGTCATGCCTTCCTCCTCAATAGAACGGCTTCTTCACGATTTTGTTTAAAGGTTTATCTGAGAGGAGTGTAGGTTCTGATGGGGCCAGTCGTTTGTTCATGACAATTCTTTATGGGTTGTACAATGGGATCAACCTCGACTATGGCTTGGTTCTCTGGCAGCAGTTGATTCAAAGCCTCGACTCTACTTCTCAACACACTGAAATCCCCTATGCCAGGTTCTGGACGCTCTTCACCAAATGGGCAATGGACAAGTATCATGTCCCCACTGTGGCAACATCTCCACTCTCCTCGATTGGCGTGTTCCACACTACAAAGATCATCGTCACTGATCCCTCCAAGTTCATCTTTGTTGGCTCAATTCCTGATTCCATGTATGCTTGTGTATCAGAGGAGAGCCACATCATCAAGACCTATAAGGAGTTTCTTCCTTTGGGTCCAAGAGAGATGACTGCAGAGATGCTTCAGTCCATCAACGACGCATACAAACCTGCTACCAGGGGCAAGAAACCAGAGAAAGGGAAAGGAAAGAAAGTGGTCAAAGGGGCGAAAGGCCCTACTCCTAATAAGAGAAAATCAACAAAGGTAGCCTAATCACCTCCACCGAAGAAGGTGAAAACACAGCCTAAAAGAAAACTTGTTCTTGCTTCTTCCTCAAGCGAATCAGAGGATGAAAGTTCAGACTCAGAGGAGTCGGTTCCAGGCGACTCTCCTCCCCGATCGCCTTCAAATGAGGTACCAGTCTCAACCAAACCTATCTCTTCACCACCTATCACTATCTCTATTTCCATTCCCCCCATTTCTTCCTCTACTTATATTCCACCCACTTCTATTCCTATACCACCTCCCATTTTCTCTGAAGCCACAAAAACAACAACCACTGGAGTTCGAACCAACGTATCTGATACGGGGGATCATACTTCAGCACCCGAACACACACCTACAACCGAACCCACTTCCACACCCGAACCTACTCCTACAACCGAACCTCCAAAATCGCCTTTATCTCCTAATCACTCAGCCGAAATCGAGACATTTCTAGGAGGGGAAGATATGAATTTCGATTCAGTTTACTATAGTCCCTACCAAATGATGATGCTCCTGTCACCAAAAAGCACATCAGGGAACTTCATGAGAAGATTGATAATCTCGTCGCTTCTTCCTCATCCTCTCGGTCCCATATCTCGAAAGCAGCCATTCAAGGGATGGTCGATACTTTCACCAAGGCACACGAAGCCTCCATCAACTCTGCTACTGTTGCTATAGATGCATCAACAAAGGCTTGTGCTGCCGCGACCGAAAAAGTCGAAAAACTATTTCGAGATGCTACCCTCTATTTGGAGTCTTTGCAGGGGGCAGTCGAATCTAATGCAGCGAAGGTTAATTCGGTTGTTGAGAAGCTAGCTACTTTGTTTGAAACAGAATAGCACCACTTCGCCAGTCTTCGTCAGACCCTAGAAGCAGACAACAAATCCTTCCAGGCAACCGTTGAGGATCGCCTGACCAGGCTCCAAGAAGACCTTGCCACAGAAAATTATGTGATGGATGCGCTTGCACGCAAAACAACTGCGCTAAAAACCAAGAGTCTTCAACTTTCCCAAACTGAGAAGGAGATTGATTCTCTTAGGTCCGAGCGTGCTGTGATTAAGATTTGTGTTTCGGATGTCCACCGAGCCCTCTCAAACATCATTGAAACGCATGACCCGATTCTCAACTACTCAGTGAGGCAAACTCTTGCTGAGAAACTTGCTCCCGCCCTTGCCATGCTTAGCAGAATTGAGGGGCTTCCTGAGCCAGTGGTCCATCCAAAACAAGGGGGAGAAGGAGCTTCAAAGGGTAGTAATCAATCTCAACCTCCTGCTGTTTCCACAGCTCAATCCCAACCGTCTCTAATTTCTTCAACAGTTCCAACTAAAGCAACCGAACCACCAACAACTGGTCATGCATCAGGTTCGGGTGCTCAAGACAAAGGCAAAAAGGTTCTCGATGATAGTGGTGGAGACAAAGACAAAGAAACCATTGCTAATATTTTGAAGAAACAGGCCAGGGACAAGGAACTGGACATGAATGCTCGGATTGCTAGGGAGGCCGAAGCAAATGAAAGGAGGATGAAGGAGGCTCATGATCTCCTTGAAAGTCGAAAAACCCTATTCCCTCCATGGACTCTTGAGAAGCTTCTCAAAGAAGCTATCGAGTCCCCCAACATCCTCTGGCTTGAACCTGTGATCTCTTTGGACAGGGCTAACTCTGTTGATTCTGAATTCGACATGCCCTTGACCCGAAAGGCATTTATCTTTCATGCATTTCCCCACATAGCTGAAGTTCCTCATCCTCACCCAAAGGTTGATAGGGAACTTATTGATTTCTATCTAAGGTTTGCTCAGCCTTAGTATCAGACATGGAGTGCACCGAATATTGTCAATGTTCGGGTCCTCAAACCCTTTCGGGAGGGTAACTTCACGAATGTCAGATTCAAAGTCTTGAGGGGGTCATATAAAGCCGAACATGCCATTTCTCTCGTTGATCTTCCTAACCTAAATCCTTACGATTGGATCATCTTGCACAACATCCTCCTCACCAATAAAACTGAATATGGGCCAATCATAGATCACTTCAAGAGGATGTTGGTTTGTTATATCTGGGAGGTTGCCAAGTTGGATCAGGAAATTGCTAATGTGTTTAGAAAGAAGCCCACCATCTCCCCAGTCGGTTCTGCAAGTGATCTGAATAAAATGCAGATGGGGAGGATTGATCCGAAGCAAAAATCGATTATGTTCACCAGGAAAGAAGCCTAGAAATGTCTGTTCGCTTTGGCTGACAAACATCTTTACACCACTTCGTGTCTGGAGCATGTTCTGGGGATCATCAATCAGTGTAAGCTAAATTCTGAAGATGATAAGAAATACTTCAATGAAATGGTCTGCTGGTATATTCATTTCCGACGAACTCTTCTTGCCCTCATTCCTTACCTGTTCCCAACCACGAAGAAGGTTGTGTTGGGTTTTGAGCATTCTAACACTCCTAAGTGTACATGCAACCCTAAATACCTTGGATCTATGTTTTCTCTATTATAAATGAAAATATGAACATCCAAGGTATTATCCTAATCTAGCATACAAAACAATGAATATAACAAGATAGAATACATACCTCTTTGATGTAGAATGTTCTCAAGAAGCTTGAGTGCCTAGTGCCCTAAGTGTGACACCTCAAATGGTTCACACAACACCAAATGCACTTGGAATAACTTGAGAGAAACTTGAACACTTCTAAAATCGGCTAGCCCCTTCTATCCATCACTTTAGTGACCGATTTTCTCCAAGTATAAGATCATTATATAGTTAGTGACAATTAGGGTAAACCCTAATTGTCATGGCTTTCCGTTTCCTTGGATCCATGGGTTCAAACATACCATGGAGCATCATATGGGTTTTAGCTCAACTTGATAATCCGTGGAGCATTAGCCCACTATACAAGTATGGATGATTTACACAATCAACCCATATATTTAATTAGTCTTCTTTTGATCACTTAATTAATTCTAGATTAATTCTTGATCAATACTAATTAAATAATCTTATTAATATATTATAACTTATAATATATTAACAAACCTTAAGTGTTATTTCTCTCATTATAGTTTATCCAAATGCATGATGCCATGCAACCCAAATGGACCATGCCGGGTCGGGTCAAGTCTTACCAATTATAGTTATGGACTTAGACATTAATCCAACAGTCTCCCACTTGGATAAGTCTAAAACTATTATTGCGTATGACTTCAAGAACCAACTAGCAATCGTAGCTCTCAAAAGCTTCCGTCGAACTTTGACCTCGTAGATGAACTCTGACCTTTGTCAATGACTTGTCCATTAGATAAGGGATCATATATTCCTCCATTCTAGATATCATATGGACTGAGACATGGAATGTAAATCATTCTCTCTGTCCATCTGTTGTTTCCCAATTTCTGATTTATGATGACTGACTGATTGAACAAATCAAATAAGTCCTGGCTTGGCCAAGCACTCACATGTATCATCATTAAATCATCGAGGGGCCCACAGATATCGCTTTTATCCCGAAGGTAAAAGGAATGGATAAACTTCGACTCATATGGCTTGTTCTGCTACTTGTTGAATCATACACAAAGACACGTTTTAAAACATCGAGTTACCAATGTGGTTTCATGCAATCAATGTATAACTAACTCATATCTCTAGGTTTGAAGAATATAAGATATTATCGTCTCATGATCACTCGTGATAAAATCCATGAAGTGATTCAAATGAGCACGGGTTGAATCCAATACTCAGAACTTATGAACACTCATGAGCATTGTAGCACAGCTTTGTCCACCAACTTAGACCTCTACAAGCCAACCCATGACAGTCTTGATTCATATCTACTTCCAACATATGACCGACTGTGGATGGTTTTGAATAACTTAGTCATTCCAGAAGAATAACCTAGTTATTTTGGAAGTCAAAACATGCAAAGTGAAACACAAGAATAAATGAATCAAATATGGTATCAAACCCTATGAATATAAATAGACCACTTCTATTTATCACCATACTGATTTCTCATTATTCATTGTTTTGGTTTTATCAACTTTATACTTGAATTAAAACACTAGGTATCCCATGCTCCAAGCATGTACACTATGTTTTCCTAAACAATAGCTTTGCCATACACCATGTATGCACTCTATGTTTATCTATGATCCTTGCTTTATGAAATAAACCAATTGACCAAACTTTCAATGATTCTAATTTCACACTCCCAAATCGAAAATTGTTAGATTTTAAACTTAAATGCAATGATTCTCTTGTAATGATTATGCACAAAGTCACAAAGACTTGACAACAAACATTACAGAATATTCCACTGAAGACCTACTCCATGGACATAAAGCCTTATGTTCAAAGTATGCATTGCTTTGAACATGCTTCTTGCACTAAGTTCTTTCTAATCAGACTATGTCAATATGGCCCTTCGAAAATTCACACTATACTTCCAACTGTCCTTGAGCAACCAATCTTTGGTAAACCTTAGATTATCCTCGACAATTGCTTAATCACTTTAGTCATATCCAATTCTAGACATTTTCCTCCTTATTGCCCCAAGGCATTTGGAAAATTCAGAAAGAATAAATATTATAGCACATGTAATCGATCTTGTACCCAAAGCAAGTGGGACACGATTCATGATGTTTCACATAAATACATGGTTCTAGACCAGTCTTTTGCCATAAGAATTTTTGTTTGCCATATTCTCAAAATTTTACTATGAAAAGGGATGTCGTAATCATAATCGAATTTTAAGAGTATATAGAATTTTCTTAATTTGAACGAATCCAACAAGAAATTCATATATATATATATATATATATATATATATATATATATATATATATATATATATATATATATATATATATATATATTCTTGACTAAAGGTGATTAAAATCTCAATACAAGCTCTTTAGAATGATTATAAACTCAATCTAAGCTTTTCATAATTGAAATGAAGTATAATTTCCTCTCCCTTAGTTATAGCAAAACAACTTTTTCAACCCCTGCAACCTCACGAATTGAAACTTTTGTTTTCTATAATTAACATTGCTAACTTGAAATACTTATCATAATTATCATGCTCCCACTAACATGATGATTATTAGCATAACACTTATGCTCCCACTAGCTTTGACATGTACTCAGAAATCAGCTATTGACTTTCTGGCCAAAGTTCAGATTTCTGATACTAGATTGCTTTCGATAAGACTTTATCAAAATCATACACCTTATCTTAGATAGCTCACAGGTGTGTCTAAACAATGTCAGAACTATGAAAAGGGATTCCATAATCATAGTCTTAATTGTTTAGACCTTTGCTATTTCTCATAATTCCATGTTAGTGTGCCTACTAACCACTTTGAGAATGCAAAGATTACTATCTACTTACAAATCTACTTAGTGGAAGTGTTTCCTCACCATCATTTTCATGAATCGGAGAAAAACCTTATGACACTTAGATTTTTATGGTGTATGAGTTCCTACCCATATGAATTTGTCAAAACCATAATCATAAGACAAGGTTAGTGACAAATCCAAACTCATATGGTTGAACTTGTGCAGTCTTAAGTTCTTGCCATTTAGCACAAGGGCCTACCATAGCTTCCAAGTAGTTGTGCAACCAAATGAGGACTCTAAGAGCTCAAATGCAAAGCCAAATTTAACTGGAATGGGCACAGAAATGTCAACACGATAGGTTATAAACTTCAAGTTGTGTGCTAGTGAAGAACCTCAGGTTTTATTCTTGATTAGTTCTTGAGACTTTCAAGACCTTTAAGACTCCCACTGTCCTCTTGACATATAGGACTCTCTTGTCAAATATTCAAGGGACAGTGCGGATTCTTTATCAAGACAAACACTTCACACAATTAGCCTAAGTTGGTCTTTGTTTTATCTAAAACATCACAACTTACCAACTTCAAATGTACAAGAGTAGGACACTTTTACTCTTACATTTGACAGGTGTTTTTAAACCTTTCTTTAAGATATGTCACTCAAGTTACAATCTTAGAGTATAACTCTAAGAATTGTTTTCGAACGAAGTATGAGTCATCTTCTTGATTTAACCACTTCAACAATTCATAACTCCTCTTCTTAGCTATCAGAATGAACTTAGAGGATGAATTTTGATAAGGTCTCTTAATCATTAAGATGATCATATATCATAAAGTACTCTCCCATTTTTTCAGATTTGAGAAACTTTTATACTTCTGCATAATTTGATTCTTCTCATTCCTTCTGCCATATATCGAGACTTTTCCAATGCTTCAGAATTATACTTAGACTTATAAGTATAACCACATTTACTAAACTTCAGTAAATCATGACGAATAGTCTTATCGATTATTTGTGGTTGGCTTGATCAGTGCACAAGAATGTGTGCTCGATCCCTTAGTCCTTTACTTGACTCACACATCCATGAGAACAAGTAATTAGTATTAATTTTCCAATGCTTGAAAGTTCTCATTCATCATACTATACAACTTGCATGATTCCAAGTTTCGGTCCAATTGAAACTTGGGTGATGAGAATCTTTCCTTATTTGGTAAATTTAGACATTACCACAAATGAAAGAATCAATTTCATATTACCAGTATTGCTATTAATGGAATCCTATAAGCAACAAGAATTTTCACAGATGCCATTGTAAGGATATTTTAAAATAAATAAAATCAGAAATTTTCCTTTTATTTTAAAAACATTGTGGAAAAACTTATCCTTACAATCCATATCAAAACTTGTTGTTATATATTCCTTATAAATATCTCATAACTCCTAAGAAGTAGCTCAAGAATCCGATCTTCAAACTATGCGATAGAAATCAATCTACGCGATTAGATTCAGCATATTCTTTCTTTAAGTTTGTTCAGTTTTCTTTTATTCTTAAAACATCAACATGTGACCAAGTCACATCATGTATCAAGAGTCTCAGAATAGAAACTTAATAGAGTTAGACAATTATGACAACCCGAAATTTCCATTCTGTACAAACCATATCAAGCCAATAGAAGCTAGAACAGTTTCAGTGAAATTCCAGACTTAGGGTATAAGTTTGGCAGTTTTTCAGGATTTACACTTAAGGAGATATCAGGAGAGTGGATGCACTAGGGTTTCGTGCAACACTGTTATTCCGATACTCTATGATATTAGAGTTAATTCCGGGAATAAAAATATTTTCTGCCAAAAATCCCAGGACTATATATAGAAAATTGAACCATATTGGTTCATTAGTTACGTTTCCATTTATAGAAAAGTCAAATTCTCTCTCACGGATCTTTGGGTTTTTATCCCAAATTGTGACCACTTCGATCTAGTTATATTATATAGCTTCGATTGTGTTTAGAAGCATCAAAATCGGACCAAAACCCCAAGATTTGGGAGTTTACCGCCCAAGAACACTTGGGGAGTAAACTCCATTTTAAGGGCCAAGAGTGTCCCAATGACCCTCAAAGCCTTAGAACTCAAACTAGAAGCCTTCATTACAATGTTTAGTCTACAAAACAATTAAGAATCAAGGGTGAAAGTGAGTTCACGGCCAAGGAAGTTCCTGGGCCGTGAACTCCATTTTAGGTTGCCAAAATGCCTTAAACACCTTCCTTAAGCCAAGAGACAAACTAGGACAAGTACCCTAGTGTGTTTGGGGCTAGCAAACACCACTAAAACACCAAGAAAAGGGTGTTCACGGCCCAAGATGCTCCAGGGCCGTGAACTTCAATAAATGGTGCCAAATGGTGCCATAAATCCTCCTAAAGCCTTGGACAATTGCGTTAATGCATTCCTTGATAATATAGGGACTTGGAAACACCTTAAACATTCCCCCAAGGGAGATTACGGCCATAATCTCCAAGGGAATATGATCCCAGGGCCTTAAACTCCTAAAAGGAGTTATATTATGCCTTAAACTCTTCCATAGACCAAGCCATTAAGTAGAAATGCTTATTAAGGCCTTAAAGTGTATCAAACATCAAATGGACACATAAGTATGAGTTCACGGCCGTAAAATCATGAGTTCACGGCCGTAAACTCATTTGGTAGTGTCATTAGGGTCGTGAACTCCCTTATGGAGTTTTCCTTGAGCCCTACACACAATAGCTTCACCTACAAACACTTAGATGCAATCCTAGAGGCTAATAACACTTGATAACGGTGTTTAGCATGCCCTAGGGTGTCTTGTCTTGTTTATTAGTTGTTTATAGACCAATTTGTTACATATATGTGAAATTATATGTTAACTAGGATCATAGAGTGTGTTCAAGACTTCACTTGACACCTAGTAGTCCTACCTCTTCAGTTCATCCGTATCACCCACAACAAGTGAGTTCATACCCCTTAATCAATGTTTTAACTATTTTTAAATGTTTTATGGGGGGGATACAAGTAGAATCATGCTACTTATTATATCAATCACATGTGATTAATAAGCAGCGTTCAAATTATTTACTACTCATTAGCCGTTTTATCAAACAGTATCCTTCAAATGATTTTCATAAACACTTTATATGTTTAAAACTCCTTATTACACTGTACATTTTACTCTGTATATTACATTTCAAACTTATTTACAATGGTGTTTCAAACAAATGTTTCTTTATACTAAACCGTATTATCAAACACATGCCTTCAAAAACCTTTTATAGATCGACATCAAGTTGATCTTTTCTTAGAAAATATTTATGTTCAAAGGTTTTTACAAAACTTATTTTATGCTTTTATATTATAAATTGCATGCCTCTATATGTATGGTTATATAAGAAATGTTTAAAAGACTTAGGAAGGCTATCCACCCTATTTCCTTTTCGCGCTTCGGATGTGGTCTGGTGGGATATCGGGTACCGTCCGAAGGTCGTTTAAATATTAGTTATATATCATGTGTACATATATAGTCATAAAAGGTCTTTCCAGTTCATCCAATGCCCTTGGATAGCAAGGGTATACATCCATGTTCATGTGTACCAGTTATATTACTAGTAAGCTACCATATGGGTAGTTTAGGAAGATATTAGAACTATTACTAGAACGCAATATCACACAATGAGTCAGTTCATTCATGAGTCAATACTTGCTAGATAGAGAGAACATACATTACAGTACATTACTATACAATTACATAATTATGTTTACATAGAGATTTTGTTATAAGCATGCCTATATTTGTATAGTTATATAAGTAATGTTGAAAAGACTTAGGAAGGCTATCCACCCTATTTCCTTTTCGCACTTGAGATGTGGTCTGGTGGGATATCGGGTACCGTCCGAAGGTCGTTTAAACATTAGTTATATATCATGTATACATATATGGACATAATAGTTCCTTTCAGTCAGTTCAGTGCCTTTGGGTAGCGAAGGCATACGTTCATATACTTTTACACGATTACGCTTACATAAGTACATATACATGAATACATTAACAATTGTGATCCACTGTATCGGAGCATGCCTTAAATGTCATGGCCCGAGTTGTAGCCAAAATTCTCTTGGAAGGAGAGCGTGAGTTTGCGTATAGATCTATACTGGATTGACTATCCTACAGCTTGCTGCTAGCTACAGTCGGACCTGCAGTTCTGCGGGTGCCAAACATCATTCCGTTTTACGACCATTCGTATGTCGTTGTTACCAGTCGATTGTATGGTGCAATTAATCACATGATAACTTAATATAAATTCGGTTTAAGGTAGTTAGTACAGTAGTAGTTCCTATAACACAACACTACAGTACTACATTAATTTCCCTTTTTCATATATTTAGTGATCATTTCACTTAAACATTTAATGTAAAAACTATATATTGATAATGATAGTTACACTTGGGAAAATTACACACTTTTACAATAAACGAACATTTAAGACAGTTAAGTCTTGGTAGAAGACTACATTGAGAACAGTTAAGTCTTGGTAGAAGACACCTTTATATAAAAGTAGGAATCATAGGGATTTCTAGGGTTTTTCAAACATTTACAGTTGTTTTACAAACATTTTTATACTTACAGTTCATCTACATTTTTCCATACTTACAGTTCATTTACAAACAATTTCTTACACACAAATTAAGACACTAAAATACTTATGATCTCACCAGCTTCAAAGCTGATACTCGTTTCAAAATTACTTGTATCCTTAGGTCATCTATAGACAGGTTCCGATGCAAGGATTAAGGAAGATGGAGCTTGTTCAAGACTCATCTTTTATTTTGATTTATGCTTTAGTGTTTATCAAAATTTGACAGAACACACTTGTATAATAATTATATTATTAATGCAATGGATAATGTTGTTGCTTGTTTACTACTTTTCATTGTTGTAATACTGTACATGACATCCTCCGCCCCAGAACGTTTCCGTCGTCCTTGGTTTTGGGGTGTGACAGATTGGTATCAGAGCATTGTTTATAGTGAATTAAGTATATCAACCCATAAAAGATATACTAACTATAAATACTTAAGGGATTAAAAATACTCTGACCAAGAGTTTATACTTTAAATAATAAAATATTTAATAAAGTATGCGTGCCTGCATTCATAATAAAATCACTGTCACTAGGACAGTACAAAAGAATTATGATTGTTGGGCAACGCAAGTGGGCTTAGAGACATATGGTCAAAATTGGGAAGATATAGCCTGATCACCTATATTATCCGAGGGTTGACTAGCATGTGCCTAAGTTTAATTGTGTGGTTGCAACAATGCTAAAATCTTACCAATCCTACCACAATGAGAACAGTAGAACATAACATTAAACTTAAAATACTATAGGAGTATTTGGTGTTACTATAAGTACGTTATACTTGAGAACTAAAACGGGATCTTCATTACTAAGTTCATAGTTGCTAAGTGGATACATTAAGGATATATGTAATTAGGATGTTATAGACTTAGAATCTGTGAAATTTTACTTCACCCCGATTCTGTGTGAATTTGGAGTTAAGATCACTTATTCGAAGGTCTATCATGTTTCGATTACATATAACTGGTATGCACTTCGCAAATAGCGATGTAACTGATGAAGATTTTTTAAATAATTATCTAGATAGTTCGTCTAATAATTATTTTCTTACCCTAATTCTTGCATAAATAACATGGATGGACTCCATCCCCACAGCAACCAGTACCTCCCGAATGAGGTCATTGCTGGTTGGTTTGGAGAAGAACCAGAGAATGATCACCCAATCCCTTTGAATGATCACCATGATGAAAACGCTTCAGACGGTGCTAATTCCGAACCAGAGGTTGAGAACCTACCCCAGGCAGCTCTCGTTCCAATTCCTAACCTTCATCCGACTTTTCATGGCCCGACACCTCCATGGGTGGAATGTTTGGAAACATGGAGCCAAGGACAAGATCAGCCCATGCCTTATGATGGTGACCGAAGCTTTTATGACCTGAGCAATGGGGGCTCAGTAGACAAAATCTTGCCAATCTTGGTCCGCAGAGTGGCCCGAAATGAGATTCAAGGCAGGACAGCCCTATATCAGATTACCGAAGTTGTCACCGATGCTAGAATGCATACCCTCCACACCATTCGTCTAGAAGATGTTCGCGAGAGATCAGAGAGAAACCATGAAACCCTGCTGCAAGCACTGTTAAAGCACGAGCCGAAGTCATAGAGCTCCGAGTACGCTAGAGGGTGTACAAAAGAACCCTACTTGATGTAGAATGTCAACTAGCTGAACTAAGAGTTCACCTGAGGGATGATCATCGTTAGTAGTAGATTCTTTACCTTACTTCCCTTGTTAGAAAGTAATCGTTTTCTGCCTTTTCCCGATGTGGCATTTTCTATGAAATTACCTTGTACTGTAAGTACTTTAGGTTAGGTCCTTATGCTATCAAGAACTATCTTCTCTGGATATGATGTAAGACCTTTACAAGGTTATTTTCCCGAACTTTACATCATGAATATCAAAGATTTTGACAGTCGGCTAACTTCTGTGTCATTTCCTTTATTCAATTACTCTCATCATACTTTCATTGGAGTCTATCTGAAACATGCTTTAGTCAAGTCATTGGACTATAGTAATTTAGCTCCGGAGACATTTTCCAAGTCTCCTTTAGTGGTTGGATCCTGTTATTCACCAACCCACGGTACCTCGGCTTGAACGACAAACGTCTTGAGACCATTCTACAAACTCACTTCCATTATGTACTAGGACCGCGTCATAGGGATGTAGGTGAACCTTTCGAGAACATACTCTTACTCTTTGATTGAGAAATCGCCGTACACTTAGGGTCGACCAAAATCGCTCACAAATTTATTTTCTCTCCGTGAAACAGAATCATGTCGTCATCTAGAAACGATCAGCCGAGTACCGAAACCCCTATCCTCCATGTCGATGCCGCTACATTACATGCTGCAGTAGCAGCTGCTGTGACAACTTTCCTTACACACATCAACTCAGGAAACTAGAGTCTTACCTTTTGCGAGATCCTGTCTGTATAAGGATGCTCGTGCTGCATATACTTGTCTTTTGTAGTATACCTTATTCGCAGCAATGGTCTTGTCGTAAGTCTAAAGTACTGTAACTTTGTTCATGGTTGCATGGTTGTGTTTTGTCTGTAAACGTCTTATGTTCAAATCTAATGTCTTTAAGTTTCAGTATGATTTCGACATTATCATACGACTCGATTCAATGTGATCCTCACAAAAACAGCTTCATATGTACGTCTCCTTATCAGTAAATGTCTTTTTAGCGAAACCGTCATATCAGAACACCGAAGTACTCATGCCAGGAGTACCTCTTAGTTATTTTCTTTCCGAAGAAATCCCCGAAGTACCACTCGTGCAGTACGTCATGTTTAATCCAAGGATTCATGTGATTGATCTATCACTGAGGAATGTATACATAAGAGTGATATATAATCAAGGTTCTACAGGTTTAGAATTGATGATTCCACTTTAACTTCTTTTTCCCCAATGGATGTGAGGTTAAAGAAGAGTCAGTTATTCGACTACCTTCTCAATCTTAATTATATACGACTCGTATACACGAAATTGTGATTGTGAAACCATGTATGAGTTCTAATATGAACTTCATGACGAAGAACTGCTCAAGAGTACAAGTAATCACATTGTCATGTGAACAAACTTAGAACCCAGTACGACTCTTGTAAACAAATCGCCCTATAGTCTAAACACCTACGGAGATACCAGACCAGTAGAGACAACTTAACGAACTACACAGAAATAGAATTAGAAGACTAGACTTCTCACCCTAGAGAACCCCGGTCATATTCTTCTAGAGATCGACGGATCGCATCGTATGTACCTCGGCTATCGAGTACTCCGTCAAGATTTTTCATTAGAAATCGTTATCTCTGCCTCGCATAGATGAAATGGTTGAGCAAACGCAAGGAAAGAATTACTTTCAGAAATGGATCTGAGATCTGAATATCACTAGTTCGAGTGTTAGGGAAGGTTGTCCGGAAGACTATCTTCCAAACTCGATGTGGACACTTCAAGTCCGTAGTGATACCCTTCGGATAGGACAACACGCCCATGGTTTTCATGAGCTAAATGAGTAGGGTACGTCTTTCTTATTTGGATCAGGTCGTCATTTCTCCATGTGATGACTTACTTATCTACCCTCGTAGTAAAAAGAAACCCATGGAAACATTTCCTTCAGAGGAACTTTTCGCGAAGTTCCCTAGGCACGAGTTTTGAAATTGAAGAGTCAAATTTCTATGACACACTGTAGTGATGTGGGAAATTTTTAGTACTCTTACAATTTGTCAAAACCGTTGAGAAATTGTCGAAACCGGAGACGCCGACAGAAATTCACCAAATTCTAGATCTTACAGACCTACTGTCATAGTTCATCTAGAACTCCTCGCAAATTACAGAAACCCATACGACTTTGACCCAGCAAGGGTGGCCTTTGACTGGGAAGTTAAGCAAGAGAAAGAACCTTTGGAATTCCAAGTGAGAGACCAAATTCTTTAGGAAGTCTCACTCGGGAACGGCTTAATACGCTTCGTAAAGCGTGGAAAGCTAAATCCAAGATAGACAGGACCTCCGAGATTCTTACCAGAATCGGTCCTGTGCCTCGCACACACTAGACCTACTCCGTGAACTCAGTAACGTACATTATACTCTTAGCGTCTCGATTACCATTCCGTTAGGACTCTTGTAAGTCCACTCGTCGAGATCCTCGCCTTCGTATTAGATCCGTAGTGACCCTCAACCGAGAGGTCAAGCGGACGAAGCAACGTCGTCGCCAGTTAGTGAAGGTTCATTGAAATGCCAACCGAGAACCCGATTTCACTTAGGTGCACTAGAATTAATCGATTAGGAAGTTTCCTCCTCACGACTCGATCATTCGTACCTACTTCCTTGCCTAAATTCTAATTTCGGGACAAAATTCCCTTCAACAGAGGGATGATGTGACAACCCGAAATTTCCATTCTGTACAAACCATATCAAGCCAATAGAAGCTAGAACAGTTTCAGTGAAATTCCAGACTTAGGGTATAAGTTTGGCAGTTTTTCAGGATTTACACTTAAGGAGATATCAGGAGAGTGGATGCACTAGGGTTTCGTGCAACACTGTTATTCCGATACTCTATGATATTAGAGTTAATTCCGGGAATAAAAATATTTTCTGCCAAAAATCCCAGGACTATATATAGAAAATTGAACCATATTGGTTCATTAGTTACGTTTCCATTTATAGAAAAGTCAAATTCTCTCTCACGGATCTTTGGGTTTTTATCCCAAATTGTGACCACTTCGATCTAGTTATATTATATAGCTTCGATTGTGTTTAGAAGCATCAAAATCGGACCAAAACCCCAAGATTTGGGAGTTTACCGCCCAAGAACACTTGGGGAGTAAACTCCATTTTAAGGGCCAAGAGTGTCCCAATGACCCTCAAAGCCTTAGAACTCAAACTAGAAGCCTTCATTACAATGTTTAGTCTACAAAACAATTAAGAATCAAGGGTGAAAGTGAGTTCACGGCCAAGGAAGTTCCTGGGCCGTGAACTCCATTTTAGGTTGCCAAAATGCCTTAAACACCTTCCTTAAGCCAAGAGACAAACTAGGACAAGTACCCTAGTGTGTTTGGGGCTAGCAAACACCACTAAAACACCAAGAAAAGGGTGTTCACGGCCCAAGATGCTCCAGGGCCGTGAACTTCAATAAATGGTGCCAAATGGTGCCATAAATCCTCCTAAAGCCTTGGACAATTGCGTTAATGCATTCCTTGATAATATAGGGACTTGAAAACACCTTAAACATTCCCCCAAGGGAGATTACGGCCATAATCTCCAAGGGAATATGATCCCAGGGCCTTAAACTCCTAAAAGGAGTTATATTATGCCCTAAACTCTTCCATAGACCAAGCCATTAAGTAGAAATGCTTATTAAGGCCTTAAAGTGCATCAAACATCAAATGGACACATAGGTATGAGTTCACGGCCGTAAACTCATTTGGTAGTGTCATTAGGGTCGTGAACTCCCTTATGGAGTTTTCCTTGAGCCCTACACACAATAGCTTCCCCTACAAACACTTAGATGCAATCCTGAAGGCTAATAACACTTGATAAAGGTGTTTAGCATGCCCTAGGGTGTCTTGTCTTCTTTATTATTTGTTTATTGACTAATTTGTTACATATATGTGAAATTATATGTTAACTAGGATCATAGAGTGTGTTTAAGACTTCACTTGACACCTAGCAGTCCTACCTCTTCAGTTCATCCATATCACCCACAACAGGTGAGTTCATACCCCTTAATCAATGTTTTAACTATTTTTAAATGTTTTATGGGGGGGATACAAGTAGAATCATGCTACTTATTATATCAATCACATGTGATTAATAAGCAGCATTCAAATTATTTACTACTCATTAGCCGTTTTATCAAACAATTTCCTTCAAATGATTTTCATAAACACTTTATATGTTTAAAACTCCTTATTACACTATACATTTTACTCTGTATATTACATTTCAAACTTATTTACAATGGTGTTTCAAACAAATGTTTCTTTATACTAAACCGTTTTATCAAACTCATGCCTTCAAAACCCTTTTATAGATCGACATCAAGTTGATCTTTTCTTAGAAAATATTTATGTTCAAAGGTTTTTACAAAACTTATTTTATGCTTTTATATTATAAATTGCATGCCTCTATATGTATGGTTATATAAGAAATGTTTAAAACACTTAGGAAGGCTATCCACCCTATTTCCTTTTCGCGCTTGAGATGTGGTCTGGTGGGATATCGGGTACCGTCCGAAGGTCGTTTAAATATTAGTTATATATGATGTGTACATATATAGTCATAAAAGGTCTTTCCAGTTCATCCAATGCCCTTGGATAGCAAGGGTATACATCCATGTTCATCTGTACAGTTTATCTTACTAGTAAGCTACCATATGGGTAGTTTAGGAAGATATTAGAACTATTACTAGAACGCGATATCACACAATGAGTCAGTTCATTCATGAGTCAATACTTGCTGGATAGAGAGAACACACATTACAGCTAGAACATTACAGTACATTACTATACAATTACATAATTACGTTTACATAGAGATTTTGTTATAAGCATGCCTATATTTGTATAGTTATATAAGTAATGTTTAAAAGACTTAGGAAGGATATCCACCCTATTTCCTTTTCGCGCTTGAGATGTGGTCTGGTGGGATATCGGGTACCGTCCGAAGGTCGTTTAAACATTAGTTATATATCATGTATACATATATGGACATAATAGTTCCTTTCAGTCAGTTCAGTACCTTTGCGTAGCAAAGGCATACGTTCATATACTTTTACATGATTACGCTTACATAAATACATATACATGAATATGTTAACAATTGTGATCCACTGTATCGGAGCATGCCTTAAATGTCATGGCCCGAGTTGTAGCCAGAATTCTCTTGGAGGGAGAGCGTGAGTTTGCGTATAGATCTATACTGGATTGACTATCCTACACCTTGCTGCTAGCTACAGCCGGACCTGCAGGTCTGTGGGTGCCAAACGTCATTCCGTTTTACGACCATTCGTATGTCGTTGTTACCAGTCGATAGTATGGTGCAATTAATCACATGATACCTTAATATAAATCCGGTTTAAGGTAGTTAGTACAACAGTAGTTCCTATAATACAACACTACAGTACTACATTAATTTCCCCTTTTCATATATTTAGTGATCATTTCACTTAAACATTTAATGTAAAAACTATATTTTGATAATGATAGTTACACTTGGGAAAATTACACACTTTTACAAGAAACGAACATTTAAGACAGTTAAGTCTTGGTAGAAGACTACATTGAGAACACTTAAGTCTTGGTAGAAGACACCTTTATATAAAAGTAGGAATCATAGGGATTTCTAGGGTTTTTCAAACGTTTACGGTTGTTTTACAAACATTTTTATACTTACAGTTCATCTACATTTTTCCATACTTATAGTTCATTTACAAACAATTTCTTACATACAAATTAAGACACTAAAATACTTATGATCTCACCAGCTTCAAAGCTGATACTCGCTTTCAAAATTACTTGTATCCTCAAGTCATCTATAGACAGGTACCGATGCAAGGATTAGGGAAGATAGAGCTTGTTCAAGACTCATCTTTTATTTTGATTTATGCTTTAGTGTTTATCAAAATTTGACAGAACACACTTGTATAATAATTATATTATTAATGCAATGGATGATGTTGTTGCTTGTTTACTATTTTTCATTGTTGTGCTACTGTACATGACGTCCTCCGCCCCAGAACGTTTCCGCCGTCCTTGGTTTTGGGTTGTGACAACAATGGACTTTACCTGAAATAGAGTCAAACTCATTGACTTTACCATCCTTAGGTAAGTTTGGCAGCTTCGTAACCAATGCCCCTTCCTTTGGCACTTTAACATATGGTCTCTTTGATAATGGTACATAGGACTATCACAGACTTAGCATTTCTCTTTACCAGTTGGCCAACCGAGTTGACTATGGCCAATCCCTTTCCCTAGGGAAGAGAATGCTTTTTCTGGATTTCCAGTGTCACCATTGTCAACGTCCATAAAGTTTTGGAAAGTTGATCTCCTAATCAACTTTGCTTTACTAGCCTTCCAAATCATTGCTGATTCAGCAGTACCAAGCAAATACATAAGATCATTAAGGGTCTTGTCATAGTCTGTTTCATAGGAGTCCCAAAGGAACTCACTATGTGACTTATAAAGTAGTTGAGCCACCAACTTTCTCAAGACTTTGACACCCAACTCTCCTGGCTTGTCAATATGTGACTTCATCTCCAAGATGTGATCACACCTAGACCTTGCCAATAGGGCTTGAGTGACCTTGATCTTGTGGGTTAGGGAGAATAATTGGAGGAGGTGGATGAAGTGAAGTTCCAAGAGATTTGGGAAGATCATAGATGTCTGAACTAGACATATTTTGGGAGATATTCAAGATAGTTGATTAAAAGTCCTTAATATAACACCCAATATGAGATATTAAGGCTAGGACCCTACAAACTATTTTATAACTCGGAAGAGGGATGCCGTAATCCAAGCTATAAAATATTTAAATGTAGGTAAATGACGATTTACCAATTTCCACCATGAAAAACGAAATATAATTAAGTTTTAATTGAATTTGAAACTCTTAGATCTTTTGAGATTCATTGAACTTTTCAATGGCATGTTTCAATCTCGAGTGTGCCCTTCAGGTTTTGTGACTGGGATGCCGAGGATCACAAAACAAGGTGTGAAGTAACCATGCAAATTACTTGGTACTCTTAAATGTTTATCACCCAACCGATGTGCCGGTAAACCACACACGCTCCACCAACCGACTTAAGCAAAGTGCCAACTGTAATTTCATGGGTTAGCACCTTATTCACATTTTCCTAAGTAACTAAGAGTGCGAATTATAAGTGTTTAGTTACTTAGTATTTATCATTAATACTTTTAATGAAGGGAGAACTTATAGTCTTTGTCCTACCCGTTCGACTAACGACCGTCCACCAGTCAAGGAAGCGGTGGGTGAGAGCGGACACCCATTAAACTGCCATTTTACAGGCAGTAACCTTATACCCCCCTTATAGACCGGCTTCGTGAATGAGGTCTACTAACGGTAAGACTGAATTTTACTCTTATACATATATATATATATATATATATATATATATATATATATATATATATATATATATATATATTATTAACTTATAATATTATATAGTATAAGGGTTGAATTTTAACTTTTAAAATTCTAAGGGCTTTACTTGGAATTAAAGTATTCATAAGAGAAAACTTTTCAAATTCCAAAACTTGAGGGCAAGTTTTGAAACTATTCAAAACTAATTAATTCCATAACTTATGTGTTTAAAGTAGTTTTAAGTAAAAGACTCTTCAAGTTCCATAACTTGAGGACAAGTTATGGAAGACTTTAAACTAATAAAGAATGTAACTTTTCTTTATTTTGTAACTTATGGAACTAATTAAGGTTACACTTTTTTTTATTATAATTATTATTATTTAATGAAGAGACTCTTGAACCTCCATAACTTGAGGACAAGTTATGGAGTCATAAAACCATTTAGATAGAATTAGACTCTTCATTTTGTAACATTTGCCAACTTTTATGAGTTTTATGATTCTTTAATGTGACTTTTCATGTAACTTGAGGACAAGTTACACAAACACATTTCAGAATCAATTCTTAGATTAAAATGGATTGAAAACATCTATTTCACACAACTTTACTATTAATCTAAGAACCTCATAAGAACAAGATAATTTAGATCATCAATCTTCAAGAAATTACTATAAACATACAAACTAATACAAATCTTGAAATTATGACAATTATCTTAGAAATTGGATTATCATGAACATTACCATATCAAAAAACAAGTTTATAAGTTCAAAACATCTTAGGGTAATGTTCCTAGTCCAATTCCAGCCAAAAAAGTCGAATATATGTTGTATGGGGGTCCAACTCGTCGAGTGCACGAACCAACTCGGCGAGTTGGATGCATTTTGCCTCGGATAACAAGAAAACAAGCCTAGGCTCTGATACCACTGTTGCCTTTTGAGCATTCTAACACTCCTAAGTGTACATGCAACCCTAAATACCTTGGATCTATGTTTTCTCTATTATACATGCAAATATGAACATCCAAGGTATTATCCTAATCTAGCATACAAAACAATGAATATAACAAGATAGAATACATACCTCTTTGATGTAGAATGTTCTCAAGAAGCTTGAGTGCCTAGTGCCCCAAGTGTGACACCTCAAATGGTTCACACAACAACAAATGCACTTGGAATAACTTGAGAGAAACTTGAACACTTCTAAAATCGGCTAGCCCCTTCTATCCATCACTTTAGTGAGCGATTTTCTCTAAGTATAAGATCATTATATAGTTAGTGACAATTAAGGTAAACCCTAATTGTCATGGCTTTCTATTTCCTTGGATCCATGGGTTCAAACATACCATGGAGCATCATATGGGTTTTAGCTCAACTTGATAATCCATGGAGCATTAGCCCACTATACAAGTATGGATGATTTACACAATCAACCCATATATTTAATTAGTCTTCTTTTGATCACTTAATTAATTCTAGATTAATTCTTGATCAATACTAATTAAATAATCTTATTAATATATTATAACTTATAATATATTAACAAACCTTAAGTGTTATTTCTCTCATTATAGTCTATCCAAATGCATGATGCCATGCAACCCAAATGGACCATGCCGGGTTGGGTCAAGTCTTACCAATTATAGTTATGGACTTAGACATTAATCCAACAGGTTGATGCAGCAGGATCCAGTGAGCCAAAGTAGAGTCTTGCCCCAATTAACGCAAAGGAGCGAGATTGTTGGGTCCATTATGTGTTGCGTCTTGGGCTCGGTCCTTAGCCCAATTTTGTATTCGGATTGGGCCTGTCCATCCGTGATTTAATTATTAGGGTTTAGTATTTATATATGCTTGCATGCATGCTGTTTAGTCGATCATTCAAAGCGATCATTGTTTCATCGATTGTAACCCTAAAAGCCTCTACAGTGGAAGTTCTTCATCGGGCTCTGTTGAGGCGTGAATCTATTGAATCATTCAGCTCATTATTGATTCATTCTCTTGTTTGTTATTTTTTTTGCATTATTCTGATTAACCTGTGTAAGATCTAAACGATCAAAGAGTTTTCAACTCATCATAATGTTATTAGGTCCTTAAACTAATTATTTGGGCTATTATTATGAGTTATATTGAGTGTTATTTAACGCTGATATAATAATAATAATAGTCAGACTATTAATTTGCCGCGGTTATCGTTAGACTAAACCCTAGTGGTATTAGTACTAGGTTTTATCGATGGAAATTGTTTTGAGAGTACCGAAGCGTTGTCTGAATGCTGAGTCACCACCTTTCAGGTGAGTGCATGGTCCCTTTCAACTTACACATAGATATGAAGTATCTTATATAAATTACGTTTTATGTGTGCATATTAATTGAATACTTGCTATCTATGTTGGATGAACGTTTTTATACATGTTTTAAATGTTTTAAACTGCATACGTATTTTATCTCTACGAATATGTTGGGTATGGCATGGGTAGATGAATGATGAGAGATATAAGATGATATGAGTATACATTGGCAGCTGTAGACTTAGTGCTTATGGGACAAACACCGGTAGCTATGGACTTAGTACCTATTAGACGCTGGTAGCTATGGACTTAGTACCTAATAGATAAACACTGGTAGCTATGGATTTAGTACCCGATGAATAAACTATAGCAGCTATGGAATTAGTGCTTTACGAACGAGCATTGGCAGCTATGGATTTAGTGCCAGTCCTATAACCTTGGAAGTAAGGGACTTCGAAATAAATGAATGCAGGATAGATGACCCTTAGGATAAATCCTTAAGAGTAAAGAATATAATGGGGATGGGTAATTAGGGTTGATTGTTTGATTGATTAAACATAATAATTATATTATTGTGGGTTGAAAACCCTATGTACTCACCAGGTTTCCCAACTTGACGCACTCAGTTTATTTATATCACAGCTGTCAATACGAAGTGACATTACACTGAGAGATTAAAGAGGTGTAGATCACTAGTGTAAATAAATGTAAGTTTCGTTTATGCTTGTGTATTGAAGATAACATCTCAAACGTTTTAAAATGAATAAAATACGTTTCTTCGAAAATGTTTTGATAACGTATTTATCGTATTTTTCTAGGAACAAATTCCGCAACATTTTTATGAAAAGAAGTACTTCGATTTTTATAATGCATAAACAAAATCGGTCTTTTCTGGCCGTGAAAATGGGGATGTCACATGAGCTGATTTTTCTCCTGTAAGAACGGGTAGAAGGCACCAATTCTAGTCCGTTTATGTATATTGGTATATTCTAGGCTAAGATCCGATGTTGGGTGATACCCGAGGAATGTTTGTATGCTTGATGTCTTCGTAATTCTTGCATGTGCTTTTTTACACGATTCTGGACTCCGCTCCGATGTCGGGGAAAGCTTGAGGAATATTTGTATGTTTCGAACTTCGTTCCGATGTCGGGCGGGGACCGAGGAAGGTTTATATGTATATTTCCAAACTATGGTTACATGTCGGGTGGTACCCGATGAAGGAATGCATGTTTAGTTATAGTTGTTGTCTTAGTGATGCTTGTATATTCCTGGTAAGGAGGTGAGTGTGGGCGGGGTCCTGTATCTCATCACTAGCTTAGTCTGGACAGGGTTCCATATCTCACCATTAGTAGAGTAGAAGTGGGGCCCATGATAGGTGAGGCCTTAATATTAGAAGATATAGCGTTGTCTATGACTTTTTATGTACTAGTATGAGTATATGTTATTATTTGTATGTGCATAGAGGGCAGTTCCCAAAGACAGGCGGGGCCTGGTAGAATCAGATATGTATACCGAGTAGGGCTCAATGCCAGGCGGGGCCTGATGCCGGACTATGTCCGATGTCGGGCGGGGTCCGAGGAAGGGGCGGGGCCCAGTTTACGTGATTATGTGATTATGTGTATGGTATGTGGTAGCTTCGGGAGACTCTCTAAGCTTCGTGTTTATAGTTTTCAGCTTTGGTTTCAGGTACTTTCGGTAGCAAGGGGAAGAGCTCAGGATGATTGAAGTGCACACACCATTTGTTTAGCCTGGGATGTTTATACTCTGATATATTTTGATAGATGTTATGATATTTTGCGATACATGACTTATGATTTTTATATGATGTTTGATGACTATGGTTTTCTTAATAATTTAAAATGAAATTTTGGAATGTATTTTTGGGATATTTCAAAAAGGGTCTTTTATATGTTTTATAATTCTAGGTTATTGCATCTTATGTCTACATTATAAATTTTGAAAAACAAACGTCATGTGATGTTTATTTTGTCCAAAATTATTTTAGCATGTGAAAAACTAATTTATCAACCACACACAATAATTGCATAAAATAAACAACACAAACCTGCATAAAAATATACGTGCAAAAACATAACCAACTAGTGACATTTTTATGAGTTAACACAAATAATGACAAGTTCATTCCTAAAGGGACATTTAAGGGACCAAAAGTCTTCTTGTAATGTTCTTGTAGAAGCTCCCACTTGAGAAAACGCAATTTGCTTGCAAAAGATTGGAAAGGGTTATTGAAAGCAATATTTCAGCAACTGTCATTAAAAGTACAACAGCCCTTTGAAAATAGCATTAGTGACACTTTTCAGAAACTGTCACTAACTTTTAGCATGTTGTTAAACTTGAAAATTGCTCTTCAGTCTTCAAAAAATGGCTCCAACTTCATTTCTTGTAATATATTTGTACAAATAAATTATTTCTAACAATTAATCCATTATTTACAAAAAATAAACCAATAAAACTAACATATTTAATTTACTACATACCATATCAATAAATAAATTATTACAATCATTTTTATAAAAAAAATCAACACAACAACACAACAACCACAATGTTCATTCGCTAGTTTATGCACATCAAACATATCAACATACACATTAAACAAACTTTGTTTTTTCTAAGACAACTTTAAATGACAAAAGATGCATGAAAACTTATCACATAAAATAATAATTATAAAATTGTCATAGAAAATATGTATGAACTTTTTTTTATGTAGAACTAAGTTATCCATATTCTCGAAAAAACTAAGATTTCAAAAAATATAACCAAACTTGCAAGGTAGCTCTAGATACCAATTTTTGGGTTTTTATTCAAAAACTAGTTTAAAAACAAGAATTTAGCCACAGAAGACTTAATATTTTTTGAATAACATAAACAAGTTAAACCCACCAACAATCATCTTGCAAAGTTTGGAAAGAAAAACAACATCAACCAAAGAAGAGGTGACGAAATAACAACCTTTGTAGTTCTTTGGATCCTCTTGGGATGCAAGTTGATGATGAATAATGAACTTTAGATACACCATCAATAATCCAACTTGATTTAAGATGCTAGTCTTGTAAAACTCTTATACTCTTAAGCTTAGAGTTCATATCCAAATATGAACTTCAAGAGAGCAAAAATGCAAGTACTCTTTCTAGTAATAAAAGAAAAAACTATAGATAATGCATGGACAAGGGCAAGATACGTTTGTTTTTCCATCCTTAAAAGAAAGAGTGAAATCCCTTTCATAAAGCTCTTTTATGGACCATAAGTCCTTAACACTTTAAGGACATCATGTTCATATATCCAACTTGTCCCCCCCCCCCTGCTTTAAGACATGTATTTCTTTCCTTTAAAATATTCAAAAGACCATGACTAGTCTAACTAGTTAGAGATCTTTATAAAAGAAAGTCAAAGTTTTATAAATTTTATAAACTCTCTTATAAATATAAAACATAACTTTTAGGATAAAGAAAAAAAAGTCTTTCTAGTCCAAAAAGATGTACAGGACTTGATAAATCATACCATGTGAGATATATATATATATATATATATATATATATATATATAATGTTACTTGCTAATGAAAATTATTATTTCCAAGACATAAATAATTTCCAATTAAATATAAGAGTTTATTGAATATTTATTAAAAGCAATTTGTAATAAATAATCAATTGTATCATGTTGTTGTTAATGTGACCCATTAGTATCATATGTTAATTAGCAATATCATTTTAATATGATTCTTGATCATACTAGATCTTTCACTTAAAACAAGTGAAGTTTATGACAATAGGAAAGAGTAAAAATCAAGAAATTACCAAGTTTTTACATGGATCTAAAGTATGTTGCCAAAATATGGTTGAAACACAAGCTTTTTGAGGAATGAAAGGTAAGTTTCTTTGGGGTTTTAAGTGCTTGAAAGTAACACCTAATTGGCTACTATGATCCTCGAAAATGGGCAGCAAAATGGAAGACTTTTGGGTGTTGGTTTGATGCTCGAAAACAACCATTGTTTAGGCTTTGTTGCTGTTACAAAATTTCCCAGCAAAAAGGGTAAGAAAAAGTTGTTTAGTCACTGTTTTGTGTCCTCATTTTTAATGTAGCATACCAACTAACTTTCATAAGTATTTGGAGGTGAAAATATCAAGCAAAATGAGGGGGAAAAGCAGTGAAATGTTGGCTGAAAAACTGAGGGGCAGCAACCCTCTTCTTGCTCATGGTTTTTGTAGGTTTAGAAGGATGTTTATGAGACTGAAATATGATGAAGTTTGAGAGCTTTTCTAGGTAGAGTTTGCTGGAAAATGAAACAGAGAAATGATGAGGGGAGTGCTTGAGATTTATAGGAGGAGAAAGGGAAGGATAAGATCTAATATTCTAAGCAAGATTTGATGGGATGTTAAGATGATTAGATTTGATTTACCTTGTCACTTGCTCTCTTGGTTGGTTAAAGATAGAAATTAGATAACTATATGGTTAATAGTTAGTTATTAGTTGGATGTCATAGTTTAGGAGAGGGAAGGAGGAAATCTCGAAAAATAAGTGCTTAATTGATTTCCTTGGCACTTGTCTCAAGTACTTTTTTTACATTTTTATCTTATCCCATGAAACTAGACACATTATTCCTTACATGTATCAGTTCATGTCATGCACCCATAACTAGTCATTTTTTAGAGAATATATATATATATATATATATATATATATATATATATATATATATATATATATATATATATATATATATACACACACACACACATGTGTTGTTGGTACAAAATAACAATGTAGTTTTTATATATTTGAACTTAAATGTTTATGTTTGATTATTTTATTTATAAACATTTAGATATATTTCAATTATTCTTTACAATAATCCATTCTATATTTTCATAAATTAAATATAAGATTGATTGACCAAGGTATAATTTCTTGACATTTAACCAGTTAAAAATGTCGTCAACCACGTTTCATCACTTCGGTTCGTATAATTGTCCAATTTCGATCATTCACAACTATTTGGCACAAGTTTTAAATATAATTTAAATTACTCATCAACCGTAGACATGTTGAAACGGTAATTAAATTTTGCATTCAAATGAGGTTATTTGCTAAATTTCACAACCGGTGTTGGTTCGGTGTTATACATTGTAATTGAATTTATTATTTGTCACTAGTTTTATTTTCACAAGACCATTTCTTAAATAAAACGTGTAAATTCCTTCAACCATTTTTGATAACATACAAATGTTGTTTAAAATCAAAATATGGCATGGTACAATCGTCCTTTTTTTTTCAATTGTTACACAAAAGAACTCCAAACTAATGGATTTGAAAAAAAAAATGTTATGAATTCAATTTCATCTCCAACTGAAAGATGACAGTCAAGCTAGCAGAAGATCGGAGGTCTATATTTTAAAGTTGAAGCAAAGCGAATATCAAGCGCTCTATAAAATTGAAGATTTTCTGTATGAGACAGCTTAGGACCTGTTTGTTTACCTCTTAATTAGAAAATTAAGAGGCAATATCTGAAAATTTTAGATTCAGATAGTTTGTTTGCGTCTTACTTTTTACCTCTTAAAATAAAAAAGACCTCTTAATTTATCAGATAAGGAACAAAGTCTGAAAAAAAAAAGGAACGGGTGTTTTGTGTTTCCCTAATCTACACGATCGAACCGTCTCTTCCTATCGTCTTTCTTCACGTTTTCTTCCTGCCGATTCTTCCCCCCTTGGCACCTACATCTGTTCGCCTGTAACCCTTCGCCGCCGACGCCGCCGGAGATGACGCCGACCACCCATCTCGTCTTCTTCCTGCTGTAACATAAAACAGGTGCATTTTTTTTAATTTATTCAATTGTAATCTATATGATTTCTATTGATCTTCTTATGGTTCTTCCTTCTTTCAACCCTAATGCTAAAACACATAATAGAAATCAAGTTTTTATGTTATAGTACTCAGGCGGTTCATGTATAAATTGTTGAATTTAAATTCGTGTTATGTATAAATTAGGCGGTTCATGTTTAGGCTGTTATCTTGCCTCAAAAATTTTCGTTTTCATGTTGACATGTGCTTGGGCTAGTTGAACATGGCCATACTAAAGTAATCGAAACTATTCTCAACTTTTGTGCACTATTTTTTCTTTGAATCATTTATTGCCACCTGTTGTAACAACATCGTTTCATCTATAGTGTTCAACACTATTCTTTTAGTTCTTGAATGAAATTATCACAGAAACCTAACCTAGCTCCTAGGACAAGAAGATGCTTTATGTATGACCATGGGTTTATTAGAGATATGAAATCATACATATTGGAATTATAGCCTTCTTGATATACCAATCAGTTTTTTGTATCTTCTTGTCCCCTTCTTTCTCATGAAGGTACAAATTCATTCAATTTATTTATTTATTTTTGCATGCTAGGGCTTTCATTTTGAAGTTTTTAATTTTATTAAAGCGTTTGATTTATGTATTTCTTTATAAACGACAACCTACAACAATTATTTGTACTAAATAGATTAGTTTTGGGTTGCTTTGTTTTTCATTTTAATTACGTTTCACAATCTCATATTTCAATTAAATTTATTTAAAATTTTTGTTTCCTTGGGTATACTAATTTTGATCAAAATGTGCCTTTGTTTGCGTAAATTGTTGTTGAAAATGTGTATTTCTAATGTTTAACTTTTTGATCAAAATATGCCTTTTTTTGTTGAATTGATCAAAGAAATGGGAGAAAAGAAGGATAGGATTAGTTGGAAGGTTGAAGGTGTAGAGAAAACGTTTCTAGAAGCTTGTTTACGTGAAGTTACAATCAATGGACGTGAAGGGAGTAGTTTGAAAGCACTATCTTGGAGGAATGTAGCTGAAACATTAAAAATTGAACATAATTTTGTTGCTGATCAAAAACAAATGAAGAACCGCTATGACTACCTAACGTCAAAGTTTGGTGCCTTTTTGAAGTTAAAAAACAAACCCGGTAGCGTGTATAATCCAACAACCAACACCTTCAATCTTTCCAAAGAAGAATGGGAACTAGAATCGAAGGTAATTTGTTTAGTTATAAAAAATATATTATCATGTTTAAATAATAAAATATTTTTTCCAAACAGTCAAACAAACATGTGGATTCTTTGAGACGCACGCCACTACCGTACCCTGAACTTTGCACACAGTTGTTTGAAGGCGCGACTGCGACAGGCATTCATAGTTGGGGGCCAACTTCTACCATTCCCCGTCCTACTCAAGATTCAAGTCAGTATAGTTTGCATGACTTTGACGACATTGACTGCACTCAACAAGAAACTGTAGGTCTCAGTGAAGAGTCCTCCGCGCCATCAAAAAAACAAAAGACTACAGATTCGGCAAAGAGTCAAAATAAAAGTAAAGATAAGGGTAAAGATGCAGCGAATTCAAGATTGCTTGAAATTGGGGAAGATATTGCAACAGTTGCTAAGATATTTGTGGAAAAACAAACTTCTTCAAATTTGGGAGCGTGTATGGAAAAGTTGGAGAAGTTAGGATGGGGAATATTTGACCCGAGATACACTACTGCTGTTGCTCTTTTTGGTGAAGGTGCGGATAAGAGGCATGTGTGGTTAACCATTGATCCAGTTATTTGTGAGAATTGGGTCAAGACTGTTGGAGCACATTATGGAATGTTTCGTTAAGTTTTGATTGAGTCGATGGTTTTTTGTTTTTTTATAAGTAGATGTTTTGAATGACTACATGATTTGAATGGTTTGATGGTTTTTTTGGATAACTAGATGTTTTGACTTGATGTTTTGTATTACTTGATCTTTGGTTTGAACTAGATTTTTATATGACATGAATGACTTGATGTTTTTGGATGAATTTTTATGTTATATGTTAACATAATTGTTATGTATTTTCAAAATAACAGATTGCTTATGGATTTGGATGAAGAAATTGCATTTTTCATTTTACTATGTTGCTATTGGTTGAATCTAGCGTCCAATAGAATTGGAAGGGCAATTGATAACGATTCGGAAATGAGCGGTCATCAACATACCCAAGAATTGTTACATGGAACTTCTACACAATGTCATGACCTGATGCGTCTTTTACGTGAAGCGTATGTACTTTTATGCAATCATTTTAGACGAAATAATTGGTTGCAAAGTAGTAGACATATAAGCGTTGAAGAAAAGATGGCTATGTTCTTGACAACTATAGCACATAATAAACGATTCAGGATTATCAAACGAAGGTTTCAACACTCTACAGAAACTGTTCATAGATGCTTTCATGAGGTGCTAAATGCAATGATGATTTTTGCAAAAGAAGTTATAGTGCCAACGAATTCAAATGCGACCGTCAATTCCTCAGAGAGACATCGTAGGCTAAAAGAAATATTTCCTGGAGCAATAGGTGCGTTAGATGGAACTCTTGTACATGCAGTCGTGCCTGCTGATCAACAAACTCGCTATAGGGGAAGAGGAAAAGGTGAATGCTTTCAAAATGTGTTAGGAATTTGTGATTTTGATATGATATTCACATTCGTATGGGCCGGGTGGGAGGGCATAACACATGATTCGCGAGTTTTGAAAGAAGTTGCATTTAACCCGACTTCAGGCTTTCCATTCCCTCCTCCAGGTTTGTTCAATTCTTTTCAAATTTATTATAAAATAGGATTTTAAATTTCTATACATAATACTTCATTCACTCATGCTTATAGATAAATATTACCTTTGCGATGCTGCATACACCAACACTCGTGGATTTATGGCTCCTTACCGCAACACGAGATATTGGTTATCCGATTATCGACGACGACGTCCGTTAACTAAGGAAGAAAAATTCAATTATGCACATGCGCAACTCAGAAATGTTATTGAACGTGGATACGGTGTTTTGAAGGCGAGATTCCCAATCCTAAAGCGAATGGCTCCTTTTCCATTTTCAGTGCAAAGAGATATAGTCGTCGCTTGTTTTGCAGTCCATAATTTCATAAGGAAATACGATATTCATGATGAGTTATTTATGGCGTTCGAGGAGAACAATGGTCACACACAAGGGGGAGAGAATGATGGCCAAAATATACACGATATGGAATGGGGTTCACAAGGCAATGAATACATGGATAGTTTGCGTGATCAGATTGCGAATCAATTGGGCTAAATTTAAATTTATAGGATCTTATTTGGATTTTAGTATGATTGGGTGGATTTAAAATTATTTATGTTTGATTTGGATTTGTGTTTAATTTTAAATTTATGTTAAATTTGGATTTTATATGGTGTTTATATTTTTTTTTGATACCTATTTAAGAAATTTATTAGGTTATTTTCTAAACAAACACTTGAATTCAATAAAAAATAAAACAGAATGGTAAAATGGTCATTTTAATAATTCAGCACAGCAATTCAGAGGTCCCAACCAAACAGCATGTTAAACATTCAGCTCTTAAAATTTCAGACCCTCTTAGAAATTCAGACCTCTTAAAAATTCAGATCTTAAAAATTCAGATCCTACCAAACTGCCCCTTAGGATGCTTTAAAATTCCATGAGAAATGATTGGGCGTAAAAAAGATGGTGATAACTTCTCTCTCCATTCAAAATTACCTAAACATCTTATCCCAACCCCTACATAACCATTTCAAATTTTAAATTTATATAAGAATTTGGAAACGACCAAGAAACGATTCATGTTGATTCACAACCATGTTGGCAAAGTAAACGGAAAAAACCAAAATTAACATCTTTACATCCTCCTAAAATAGTAGATCTCGTTAATAAAATCGCCAACATACACACTATAATCACAAGTTCACAACAGAGGCAAATGGAGAAAAATATATCAAGAAAAAACTTATGCATCATGCGAGAAACCAACCAACCGAAAGTGGCACTCTTGGACACGAAGATACGAACAATGGAGTTATAAAGAAAGTGTTTTTGGAAACATTGCAAATTGCAGTGAATGGCTAGGAGTTGTACAATTTTATTTTACACTTTTAGTTATCGTTTTATGATTTATTTACTTTTTAATTTTTTTTTAGGATTTTAGATATAATTAAATTTTAATTGTCGTCGAATCATCTTTTCAACCGTTTGTAGTAGTTTATTTATATATAATGAATTGTAGATTTCAATAATAGTTTTATTTTTTTTAGTTTTAATTAATAATTGCTAATTTCTTAAAATGAAAATTATTATATGTATGCGGAGAAACGAATTTTAATATGTTGACGGATTAAATGGTTCCGAAGGTCTTATATGGACAAGAGGATATATTACGAGATGAGATGAGATGAGGTACTTATTATTTTGAAAACATTATTTTCATATATTTTTATAGTACAGAAGATATGATTGTATCCTCCAACCTCTTATTCAATTTTTTTGTTGCTACCTATTTAAAATATTATAAAGTGTACAAATTTAATATTTCAATACAATTTAACTAAATTAAACAATATTTTAATATTTAATTTTTCTTTTTTGATATACATAAATATAGAAGTACAAGAAAACGATGGCTCATTTCACATGTTTGATTATAATACTAACAATTCGAGTAGTTGTAGTATCATGATATGACAGATATGTAATTTTATCTATGAGATAAAAATAAGTACATACCTCAGTAGGGTGGGTAAATGAGAAATGAGAGATTCTAAATATAGCAAATTTTACCTGAGTGGGTATATATATATATATATATATATATATATATATATATATATATATATATATATATATATATATATATATATATATATATATATATATATATATATATATATATATATATATATATATAACCATTATTAATCAAGTCTCCAATAAATAAATCTAAAGCGTCGAAAATTAAAACAATCAATGGCAAAAAAAAAATGTTATAGACTTTTAAAATATATGCATATACACCGGATTATAACAAAAGTCATTTCTTTTTTATTCATTTAATTTTTTTAGGTCCTGTTCTTTTATCGAAAACATGGACACTTCGGTTTTTTTTTCAATTAAAAAACATGGTCTAAAAAAAATTAAACGAATATAAAAAGAGGTAATTTTCTGATATAATCCAGTGTATGTGTATGTAATTTACAAGTGTACATCAATTCCCTTGGTAGTTGATCATTATGATTTCCGACGAGTACGATTGATTCCTTGGTTATATATATATATATATATATATATATATATATATATATATATATATATATATATATATGTTGAAATTCAATAGAGAACCATAATTAACCAAAAACCAATGAACCTATCATGAGCGTCGGAAATCATAACGATCAACGGCCAAGGAAATAGATGTACACTTTTACATTGGATGCACACACACCGGATTATACCAAAAAATTCACCATTTACAAAAAAGTCACCACTTTTTTTCGTTTAAAATTTTTTTTAGACCATGTTTTTTTATTGAAAAAAAAAAGAATATACCGTGGTTCATAATTTTTCATCATCTTTCCATAAAGATCCATGATAATATATAAAAAAAAAAAAATTCTCGAAAAAACTCACTTCATTTTTTTTGATGAAAAAAGTTAAGGTCTAATTTTTATAAAAAAAAAATAATAATAAATATACGAAAATTCATATTTTTTATACTTTTTAAACATATTCATATTAAAAAAAACATATTTTAGTTCAGATTCACATTATGAACCTGTTCAGATTCATATTGTAAATCTGTTCAGATTCACATTGTGAACCGCCTCAGATTCACAGTGTGCATAATAATAAGTCAGATTCGCAGTGTGAATCTGAACTGATCGAAGCTGTTTCACATTGTAAATGTTAAATTTTGAAATATTTATAGTTTAGATTCACAGTGTGAATCTACACTGATCGAGGGTTTTTTTTTGTGAACATTCTCATATTCACAGTGTGTATAATAGTAATTCAGATTCACAATGTGAATCTAAACTGTTCGAGATTTTTCATATTGTGAATGTTAAAAATTGAAATATTTACAGTTTAGATTCACAGTGTGAATCTACACTGTTCGAGTTTTTTTTTTAATCGATGTTGATGTTTATTAATAGAGTACAAAAAATTTATATTTTTGGTATAGTTAGTTTTTTTTTTTTTTTTGATAAAATTAAACTTAAATATTGAAAAAACTAGGAAAATTAAGTGGATTTTTTTCGAAAAAAAAAGTTGGATTTTTATATTATCATGGATCTCTATGGAAAGAGGACGAAAAATCATGAACAACGGTATATTCAATTATTTTTTCGATAAAAAATTTGGCCTAAAAAAATTTAAATAAAAAAAAGGAGTTTTGTTATAATGCAGTATATGTGCGTCCATTATAAAAATTTACAATTTTCCTTTTGTCGTTGATCGCTTTAAATTCCGACGCTTTGGATTCCTTCCTTGGTTCATTGATTAATAATGGTTCTCTATTGAACTTTTCTATATATATATATATATATATATATATATATATATATATATATATATATATATATATATATATATATATATATATATATATATATATATATATATATAACTTTAATTGAGAAAATAAAATAATTAGGAAGAGGGGAATCATTATCAGCCAATCATTGATTTGATCGTAAAATCATACATCTAATGGACGCAAAGGGGAAAGGAATACACATGATAATCATTACCTTAATATATACAAAAAAAACATTTTTTTTTTTGAATTTTTAATGAGCAATTTTTGTTGATTTTTTTAAATATATCAAAATTTATAATTTTTTATTCTCTATAAATAGAAATTCATATTGATATAGTTTTAAGATAAAATAAAAAAATAAAAAATTTTTATAGTTTCAACTCTCGTTATTCTTAAGTGAATAATGGTGCATCAAATTTATGACTGTACATTCGTTCTTCACTTATAAATAAAAAATATGTTTATTTTTTTTACAATTTAAGTATCATTTATATATGAATATAACATGTAATCAAGTTTTTACAGTTTACATAAGTTCTCATCAAATTTTATATTCATTTATGAATAAAACGTGTATTAGCTTTACTAAAAAGTTATATTTATATATGAATAACATGTTTATCTGAATTTTGTTACAGTTCATTTGTTATTCACATATGAATAAATAGTTCGACTTTTCAAAATACTTCGTCTTTTATTAATATACTACTTATTCATATATAAATAACAAATAAATTGTAACAAAATTTTGAGACATGTTTTATATATATAAATATATTAAATAACGAGAAGTAATATATGTTTTATTCATATATAAATATAACATGTGATGAAAGATGATGTAAAAAATATATTTAGATAAGAAAACTTTATTACGTGTTCTATTCATATATGAATGATACTTAAATTGTAAAAAATAAGCATGTCTTTTATTCATAAGTGAATAATGAACGTACAATAATAAAAATTTGATTCATTTTTATTTAGTTATGAATAACGAGAGCTGAAACTATTAAATAAATAAATATTTTATTTTATCTTAAAATTATATCAATATGAATGTCTATTTGTAGAGAACAAAAATTATGAATTTTGATATATTTAAAATATTTTTTCGATAAAAATAGCTTCTTAAAAATAAAAAAACAGAAAATAAAAACTATGTTTTTGTATATATTAAAGTAACGATTAGCATAATTTAATGAAACATGTTTGTTTGAACACAGTGTGTATCCCTTCCTCATTTACAATGGTACAGTCAAGGGTTTTGTGGCAAAATAAATAAATAAATATATATATATATATATATATATATATATATATATATATATATATATATATATATATATATATATATATATATATATATATATATTGGAAGGCAACACAAATGTATAGAACCATACAATCAAAGGAACAAGAGAGTTGAGTTAGTTAAGGTGCAGTGGCAGCACCGTAAGGATTTAGAGTGGACATGGGAGCCTGAGGAGGAGATGAGAGAGCACTACCCGAAGTTGTTTTCAGAGGAAGCAGACTTCGAGGACGAAGGCTAAGAAAAGTGGGGGATAATTGTAACTCCCAGTTCCCTCGTAGCATTTAATTAATTATTTACTTATTTTGAAGGAGGGACTCGACGAGTTGGTAGCCCTGGCTCGTTGAGTAGAAGGCATTATTCGCTCGGATTTTAAGTGAGCTACTCGATGAGTCGCAACCCTAACTCGACGAGTAGGACAGGCTGGGTGAAACCTTAATGCTTAGGGTTTGCACCCTGTTTAAACATCATATATGGCCTCCACTCCAGCCTCCATCACCTCCAAACCCTAATCCACCATAAGTGATCTTGAGCTATTTCTTGTCATTTTGAGTGTTATTTGTGCCTTTTGAAGCTTGTGGAAGAAGTTGAAAATATAAGACTCAAGAGGGAAAGAGTAGATCCATGAACTACACTCCATTAGCTACATTTTCTGGTAATCAAGTTTCCAACTTTCTCATTCTTCTCTTTGATCTATTTGTTTCCATTTTATAAAGATTTTGGTGCAAGAGCCTTGGTCCTTTGGGTTGGGACGTCCCAAGTTGTCACACCCCCAAACCTAAACGGCGGAAACGTTCGGGGGCGGAGGACATCATATACAGTATCATAACAATTGAATGGTAAAGAAAGTACACACCACCATAATATAAATATATTTGAAATTTTACATGATTGTATGTGTCACATGTTTGAATATCAAATACTATATGGTGATCCAAAATATGTTACTAATGCCAGTGCGTTAGTCTTCAAACGTAGTTGCTACCTGGTTTGGCGTTTTCCTGAGAATACAAGTTATTTCAAAGAAAGAGTGTCAACAATAAAGTTGGTGAGTTCATAAGTAGTGTTTTGAGAAAATATATGCCATTCGAGAGTTCACGTTTGTTTTCCAGAAAATCCGATATTTTCTTATGAGTGTATCAAATGAGTATGAATGATTGTTGTATAAATTGTATGTATTTGAACCAGGAAAATCCTATATTTTCCTAAAAGTGAAATGAAGTCTCAAATTTCCAACACCGTAACCTGTAAGCAACTATGACATGCTTAAAATAGTGATGTATAGTCTTATTATAAAACAAAACTATAAGAAGATTTGTATTAGAATGTGAAAAGAACTGTATTTGTTACTTTTCCCGTGAAAACATAATACCATAATAATTGTCTATCCGGTGAGTTTTATATAACCGTACTATCATAGTTTTCCTATAGCGACGTTCTTCAGGCGTCGAAATGAGATGACACTTGTCACCTCGGGGACTGTAGCTAGCAGTCAGGGCGCAGGATCATTAGTCCCGTATAGATCTATACACACTTGTCACGTTCTCTGGACGGGAGATTCTGGTTATAAACAGGACTTCTAGCAATACCTTACTAGGTATAATGAAGATGAATGTCTCACATATTCTCAATTATGTCCCGTATTAAAATGAATAATGTTGTTTATGAAATGATTATCCTTTTCCACAATGTTAACAAAGGCATAATAAAAGTGGATGTTCTTGTATGTATAAAAGTGGTATGCTGACAAATAGTTACCCTTAATATGATGCAAACGTATAAATAAGCTTATAGTATTTATAATCATGTTTTATTCCGAGAGGGTAAAGTAAGGTAAGATGGTATGCATGTTAACATATCCATATGATAGTTATTAAAAACAATCTGAAAATGTATAATGAAAAATAGATGTTTTCACACAATATTAACCGTTTGTTTACTTGTATTCTCCCCCATAAGGTGTTAAATGCATTTAAAAAGTATTTAAAAGCGTAGAAATGGAGGTATGAACTCACTTCGTAGTTTGAAGAATGTGAGACAAAAATCGAGCAGAACTTCGACTAGTGAAAGCTGATTTCTCAGGATTCTCGGGAATCTCGGGAGCGTAAAACTTCCTTCCAAACTTGGATATGAAAACCGGGACTTTGGAATGGCTTCGAGGGTTTAAACGCAGAGCTTCGGCACGAGAAAGGGAAGAAGTGAGCAAATATGCCCGGAACCCTCACACCCCTTTTATAGGAGGCCGAACCGCCTCGGTACGCTGGGCGTACGGGGTTACGCGGGGTGAAGCGGACGTCACTGTGTACGCACTTCGGATGGGAGGGCTTCTGTCCGATGGGAGAGCCTGCTGGCCGATGGGACGAGGCTCCTATCCTCTGGTACGCAGGACGTAACACATTACGCGGAGCGTAATGTGATTTTTCTAACTTCTAAATTGTGTAACTTTTGTGTACAAGCTCCATTTTTCACGTTCTTTATATCCACGCATAGGTGAGACTGTACTTTACGACTTTCATTTAGACTCAGTCAGCTAGTTTTGATTTATTTTTAATTATATAGTTTTAACAGGCCGGGAGATGAAAAGTCCGTTAAAAATCCATAACTTCTTCATCCGACGTTCGTTTTCGTCAGACTTTTCACCGTTGTGCTACTATTGTTGAGGACTTTGTTTATCGTTTAGGTTGTTTCGGCCAAAAATCTCTCGATCTCTATCACGTTTTAGGCTTAACGGCGCTTTACCAGTATTGTTACGGATCTTCGATTGGTCATAACTTCTTCATTATAACTCGGATTTTATGGTTCTTTATATTTTTGGAAACCTTGATACGATATCTACCACTTTGTTTACTCAAACTGGTCTTTTTGAACATTTCATTTTTGACGCTATTTTATTAATTCACAAAGATATTACAATAGTTGACTTTCAGTCGTTACATTGACTTGAAATATCGGGTTGTTACACAAGTGACTTATATCTCAGATCTAGGATCTAGGAAGGGTTTCATGGCATAAAGGTGCAAACTTTATGACCATGGAAGCCCCCATGCAAGTTTATAAGCAAGTTCATGGCCTTTTTGGCCCTAAAAGACCATGCATGGAAGGAAAGCTTGGGACTTTATGTGTCCAACAGATGCTAAAACCCAAGATCTTGGTTTGCATGTGTGGATTTGAGGTTCTAAGGCTTTTTGGGCACGATCTATGTACTTAAGGAAACTTTACGCTTTGAAAGGCCTTTCCAGTGGGCAAACGAACTAAGAACCTTGGATCTAGAAGATAGGGGTTAATCTGTTAAGATGGCCAAACAGAAAGAAGGACTCGTCGAGTCCATAAGGGAACTCGATGAGTCGAGTCGTGTTGTCACGATTCCAGTTATAGTAGAACCCGACAAGTCTATAGAGGGACTTGACGAGTGGATTCGCCAAGTCGCGACTGAGCAGCTCGATAGGACTCAACGAGTCGGTGGAGGGACTCGCCGAGTTGAGTCGCGAAATTAGGATTTATGAGTTATAGAACTCGATGAGTTGAAAGGATGACTCGGCGAGTTGGTCAACCCAAAAGGTTGAATTTGACCAGGATGTTGACTTTGACCAGGGGTAAAATTGTCATTTTACCCTATGAAGGGTTATCAGATTTTGATTAAGAGTTGTTATGGAATTTATAGTCGGAGTCGCCGGAGCAGCAAACAGGGATTCCTCACTCGAGTTTTCAGCAGTCAGTCTTGCGAGGTGAGTTTCTTTCAGTAGGAACGAGTCTAAGGCACCAAGACCGGCCCGTAGTATTATATGTTAGTAGTTGAGTGTGGGCGAGGCCTGTATCTCGTAGTAGCCGAGTGTGGGTGGGACCCGTATCTCATAGTAGCCGAGTGTGGGCGGGACCCGTATCTCACAGTTTAGTTGATTATTTATATATGTCTGATTGATAGATTTAGTTATACTTGCTGTCTGTATGATACTTGTATGTTTGTTTAGTAGCTGAGTGTGGGCGGGGCCCGTATCTCATAGCAGCTGAGTGTGGGCGGGGCCCGTATCTCATAGTAGCCGAGTGTGGACGGGGTCCGTATCTCGAAGTAGCTGAGTGTGGGCGCGGCCCGTATCTCAGAGTTAGCGGAGTGTGGGCGGGGCCCATATCTCCCAGCTAGCGGAGTGTGGGTGGGGCACGTAAGATTATTTTATGAATGGTTTAAATTAAAAAGGTGTACACTAAAATTATGCACCTTTGTGTATAGAATCGAATGTATTTCTATGGTTACACCTGTTTTCAAATATTAGTTCAAAACAATCTCATATATCCGGGTGGATTTTAATTTTTTGTTTCTATCTTAAACAAATTTCTATATACTAAGCCTGTATACTCTCTATCAACTCCATCTCTCTTTCTCACGTCTTGTTCATGTCTGCCTCGAATATGCCTCTTCCGACCTTTGTCGCCTCACTGGTAGATGGTGTTGCCTATGCTAGGGTAGCATCGACGAGATACTGAGAATATTGGGCTACCTTGATTTTTGCATTTAGGGTTCGCACATAAAACCTAACCCACCAACACTTCCCCTTACGTCATAATCAATGGCGTTGGAATGATGATTATTTGTCGATCTTTGTTAAAAAACTTGTCGAAGCGCCATTGTTGTCGGAAACTGCTCCAACGACAGCAAACATTGTTGGACGAAGATGATGCTCAAAATTGTTTGTTATAATACTATATTTCCAACCCCAAGTCACCTAATTGACAGATTCCTGTGGTGAGGTTTTAAAACCTACTTTTTTTTTGCTTTTTAATGGCGTATCCTATTTTGTTTGTGTACATCCTAATTGAGTTTTAAGTAAGGGGTGTAACGTAATTGTTCATGTGAATAATATATGTAAATAATATAGTGTATATCCTCGTACATATATGTATTTACAACATTTGGATTATGTTAGATTATTTTCATAATTCAGTGTATAGTGATAATGTATAGTAATATCTTATTATCGTAAAATGCATTTTATGCATTTGTCTCCAACTCATCTTATGGTGGGCTATGTAATATTCATTTATAACATTGTTAAATGTGTAATTGGATTATAGAAGTAACATGTGTGTTTTGATTTATATTCTTAACGATTTTTTTTGAAGTGAAAGTAATTTTTGAAAACTGAGTTTTAAAATGTTGAAAAAAGGAAAGGAACTGTTGCTTCCATGTAATTGGTTTTTTTTCATAAAAAATGCATCCATAGTATTTACAATTATTACAATTATTTATATGTGTTCCACAAAAGTCGAAGGTATTTATCAAAACAAAACAACTAGCAATTGTTCTAGTGGTTATAAGGTTCATGGTAAACGGAACGGGGAATACCTTAAAAATTACATACTTCAGTATATTTAGGCAATGTAATGAGAAAAATGGAGTAAATTACTGAAATTGTCCCTGTGGTTTGGTCAAAATTGCACGTTTGGTCCCTAACTTTTTTTTTGCACTCGGATCGTCCTTGTGGTTTGATTTTGTTGCGCTTTTCGTCCATGTGGTTTGATTTTGTTGCCTTTTTCGTCTCTTACATACATAAAGTTAGGGACCAAACATGCAACTTTTATCAAACCATAGGGACGAAAAACGCAACAAAATCAAACCACAGGAACGATCCGAGTGCAAAAAAAGTTAGAGACCAAACGTGTAATTTTTACCAAACCACAAGGACGATTTCAGTAATTTACTCAAAAGAATATGTATGTTCATAATTGAAATATTTATGACATGTATAAACACGATTAATTTTTGAGTTTTTGTAACAACATGCATCTATGAACATATGTATATTGTATAAATTTTAATTGTTAGTTTAGTTGACTTAAGAAAGCGATGGATTTGATGTCATATAAAATTGGTATTCAATTCATATGTGATTAACCTTATTCGTATGTTGTTAACAACATTTGCATGTAATTTTACTTAAAAATAAAACAGAAAGTGATGATTTTGATGATGGATCACAAAAATTAAACGAAAAACGTTCAGAGTAAAAAAAATGATAAAGATATTTATCTATCATACATAATAATTCCATTCATATATTAATAAATTATGTTATATTTATTTGTGAATAGAAAAAAAAGTGAGTTATATATGTTCTATTCGGATATGAACATAATTTAGTGTGATATATATTATTATGTTCATAAATGAATAATTGTATATGAAACTTATAAATATGTTATATTCATGTACGAATACACTATAGAGTTATTAATGTAATAATGTTTCTTTATATGAATATACTATACAATTATTCATATATGTATAATAATGTTTCTTTATAAATGTATATCACATTCATTTATCTTCTATTAACCTGTGAATACAAAAAACAACTAAACTAAATTAAGGATAACTGTATTTTAAAAATTCTCGAAAATATATAAAAGCGAAAGGCAACAAGAATGAAGTTTCTAATGAAGAGCCACACAAATTGATAAAAAAACGTTCTAAGCGAAAAAATGACAAAGGTATAAAAACAACTGTCATATCTATTGGTTTCATTAATATATTTATTTACAAATAACTATATATGACTGTTATATATAAGTTCTATAATATTCATACCTTTTAGATCCTATTTTGGTGTAATAATTAAGCTCTCACCTGTATTGTCTGCAATCGTCTTCTCAACAATATTTCCTCCGCCAATCTTCTCCTCCCCAACAATCTTTTCAGCGCCCTCAATATGATTTTCGCACTCAACATTCCCTTTTAAATTCTTTTTTACAACAACTTCTTTTATGTTATTCCCCTTTAAAGCCAAATTTATTTGGTCATCAATATTTATATCTTGAATTTTTGTTTATCTTCTTGATTGTATGGATGTCCAACAGTTTCCTTACGAATATTACTCTCTAAACCCAAATTTATTGGGTCATTAAAATTCACATATTGATCTTGTATTATTCTTTCTTGATTCTCTAGAAACTTTAAAAGTCATTCCATCATTCTTATCATCATAAAATCAGAAAAAGTTGTTTTGTTATGCTTTTCAATTCTATCAAATTTGACTATAGTTCTCTCCTTTCCAATTTCTTCATTTTCTCGACTAGAAAAATGTGTAGTCGAAAATATTTCTCTAAATTCCTTATCATATCATTTGTTCTATTGTGTTCGGGGAATTTTGATAGACAATGAAAAATAGTATCTTCCATATTATCCTTTTCAGTTGAAACATTTTTGAAAATTGTTTCATACTTTTCTTCATACTCCTTGGAAAAAAGGACATTAGAATATCTTTTACATGAAATTAGAACAAACACAATGATTGACATAAATAATAAATCTAAATAATATGAAACAAGTAGATAAAAAAATAGAATATTTAGAATTATTCATGTCAATTACGTGTCTATAATATTTTTTATATCAACTATTCAACAAAGTATGCATGATTTTAGAACACAATAGGAAATGTGTTTCTTTTTCAAAAAAAGAAAATATAAATCTTTAGTATAAAAACATTAACAAATATATTTTAAAACATAATTAAATAATATATTCTATTTAGAATATATACCTCAATGCGTGTGTCCGAATTCTTATTCTTCTGTTACTCATTCTTGTCACATTCTAAAGTTAACTTTTGTTCAATTACATTTCCAACCCCAAATCCACCAGCTTCAATATCAAAAGATTGTATTTCCTTCAACTTATTTGTTGTCCACATCGTAAATAATGGTGTTTTACGTTATATTTTTTGGAACTTGCATTCAACTTAATCACAGTAAATTAGCTGCATTATTTATATGTCATATTAAATATCAATTATTAAGACAAAAATAAGTACAAGAAAAAACATACTATAGCAACAACATCGGTCCTCTATAATAACACTTTGGTTGTCTGGACACCATCCCCCTTTTTATTTTTTCACATAATGCAATAGATATGCACACTAATCTATTTTAGAAGTGTCATCTACTTCAACAAGTGATCTAACCAGAACTAAGTTGTTTGTCCCCATTGTAATGAATTCCGCAAATGATTCACAAAGAAAGCAATGAAACCAGGTTTAAATTCATATCCACTTTATCATATTTTTGAATAATCTTCTTGTATTTTATCGCATGCGCATTTTCACCTTCAATCTCCTTTATCCATCCATTAAACACTCGATGATCTTCGCTACCCATATCCAAATCAAATAAGCTTTTCCCAGTTTTGGATAGACCGAACACTTTATGAATATTTTCCTTTGTGATCTTTATTATTTTTCTACGAATTAAAATATTTTTTGTGCCTTCTTTATAATACTTAAGCACAAAATGGCAAAGCGTCAAGGGAATACTCTTAATTTTGATATTCGCATATGCCTTAAATCCCATCCGTTTCTCCTAATCTTTTTGTTCTGATGTCAAAGAACTTATAGCCTCCTCATCAATCTAGGTGTCGATCTAGTGTTTATTGAAGGAAAATCCTTCAATTGATCTTGCACAATTTTTTTGCTCTTCCACAGTTTTTTTGCTTCTTTATTCCAACACGATTGTCCCTATTATTCTTCTTCCTTTTTCTTCTTTAATCTTTCTCCCTCCTTTAACATATTTTCTATTACCAATTCTCTTTTTTTACATAGATTTATTTATCAGATTCATCATGTAGTCCTTACATTGGTAATAAATGTTAGTAATACCACAAAAAAAATATTATAACTAATTACAAGGTAATATTCCAACATAATATTGTACATGTGCACTTATCATATTAGAATATTTTGTTGGAATTTAATCCAACAATCTTATTAGTAGAAATTCTAGATAAATTATTAAAATTTATTAGTAGGAATTGTAGATATTTATTCAAATTATAATATTTATTTTATAATCAAACTTCAATATTGCAAAATCCTATGTCTAAGTAAAACAAGAAAAATCAAGCAATATTTGATTTATCATATTAGAATATCTAGAATATCTAATATGAACCATAAACATTTTATGTCACAACACTTTCATATATGTACTTTTCTTTTTATCCGTTATAGGAACATATTTGCATATCAAAATATCTAGAATTTCAGTTATGATCCATAAGCAAATCATCTCAGCTTGTAATTTATGTTACGACAATTATTGTTAATATAAACAATTCCATAATATTAGAATTATAAATTATAAAATCAGAAACGGTTTATATTTCACACAAAAAGCTTACATTATTTTACCTGTTGACTCCTTTTATGTGTCTGGTTCCGTTGATGAATCAGAACATTCTTTTTATTTTGTGCTTCACATCATCATGGTTCAATTTGCTATGACGCTTGAAATGTTTTTTTGACTTTTTTTCTTCTTCATCAATTTATGTGCATCAACAAATAATTTGAGCATGTCATATACTTTTAGTGAATGTATAAAACACATATATGATTATTATAAAAGACAACATATGTCATTATTTTACTATAATACTTTTTGTGGAATATCATACTTATAATCTTACCAGATTCATCAATCTCTGATGTAGATGTATGTGACTCAGGTGTCTATGAATATGTTAATGATAAATTTGAAACATAATGCCTCTTTTTTTTCTTTTGTTTTTGTAGCTTTAGCTGTATCAAGAAATTTAAAATTTGAAAGCCATTAGAATATCCATTAAAATCAATTAGAATGTTTAGAATAATTAACTTTAAAAAAATAAATCCAAATTTTTTTCTTTTATGAAGTATTTTAAGGAAAAGTTAGTCATACTGTTTTTAACCATATCTCGTTCCCTTGAAGATGAATCAAAGTTGCTTTCGAGAGTAACATTTTTCTCATTATTAATTTTTCTAATGGTGTTTTCTCCATTTATCTTCTTTGGTTGTTGATTTTCAACTTTTCTATCTGTATCAAGAAAATTAACAATAAAAGCAATTAGAATATTTTTTAAAATCATTTAGAACTTATTAAAATCAATTATAACATTTTAATTAAAAACAATTACAATTTATACATTTATCTTTAGAAATAGAAGTTGCAATGTTCACTTTTGGTGGAGTTTTTACTTTTCTTACCGTTGCTTTTGTTTGTACATTTTTATCAGCATCAATAACAAAAAAACTCCATTAGAATTCCTATTATTTGAAGATATATAATCTGGTCACAGTTCCATACATACATAACAAAAAATTTCTAATCTGAATCAACATAAAATTCACTAGAATATATATTGGAACATATAAAGTGTTTTTGACTAAACACCATACTATAATCATAACAAGAGATTTATGTTACCAAAAACTATAGTATTAGATAGTTTATGCATCTAAAACTTGTTGACCACACACAAAATACATAAATATAATAACATGACGAGCAATTAGTTAGAATATTACAACATTTTTGATGATTTTGAATCAGAAGATGAATTTGAGCTAGAATTTATTTTCGACTATGAATCAGAAGATGAATTTGAGCTAGAATCAGAACAAGGAGCTCGAATCAGAAGATAAATTTCGATCTACGGTTAATCTGAAACAAATTTGGGATGGAAGGGTTTTTGATCAATGAAAGGGTTTTGAGAAATGAAAAACAAATGAATGTGCTTGTGAATATATCAAGTTACATTTCTACGCCTCTGTGTATTCTAGTTAATTACAAAGTTTGTGTTACTTACACAAAATGTCACCACCAGCTATTGTTTTTTTTTGATTAAATCAGAACCACAAACCCATTTTGATCAGGGATATGGTTTGGTCCCCATGTCTCACAAAATATTATAGTCTCATATGAACTTTGCCATGTGTATGTGTGTGTGTGTATATATATATATATATATATATATATATATATACACGCACACACACACACACAAAAAGAGAGAAAGAGAGAGAGGGAGAGAGAGATGCAAATTTGTTTGAGAATTAATAAAACATTAGAGAACACGAGATTGAATCTAGGCCTCACACTTTTTTCATTGACACATAAATGTTCCAATGATATCATACTAGCGTGACGTGATAAATATTGAAAAAGAATATATACACAGGTATGGGAAGAACAATTTTCTTAGAAAATAAGATACACAAGGTAATTTTCATATTTAAATATGCAACACCGCTACCTCCCTTTTCCTCTTCTACCTGTCCCACCCCCACAACCACCACCATGGCCACCAACTGCCACCATCACTGTCACATCCTGGACCTCTACCATCGCCACTGACAGGTTTTGAGCATAACATACAATCCTATGTGTGCATGAAATCCTAAATAAAATCTACATTTTCTCTGATTGAACATACAATATGAACAACCAAGTGTAAACCCTAGATATCTAAGGAATAAAAGAAAATCATATAAGAATGGTTATGATACATACCTTTAAGATTGTTATTGTAAATAATCTTGAATCCTTGATTGAAAGACCTTTGGTGGGAAGCGCTAGAAGTGTCGTGCCTCTAATGTGTAACGCCTGGTTCTTGGTACACATTTAATTTATAATTGATTCATGATTATAGAGCAACTCGACGAGTTGGAAGCCCCAAACTCATCGAGTAGAGATTGTCAAGACTGCATTAACTAACCTACTCAACGAGTTGAGAGGCCTCAATTCAATGACTAGACCGGCTGGGAGGAAACCTTAATTTCCAGGGTTTGCACCCTATTTAAACGTCTTAAACCCTTAATGTTAGCCTCATTTCCAGCCTCAAAGTCCCAACCCTTAAATCTCAAAAACCTTAAAGCCATTTGAGTGTTTATGAGCTATTTTTCAGAGTTTTGGCATGTATTTGAAGCTATTGGAAGAAGAAGAGCTTAGAGACACAAGAGGGAGCATATAGAATCCTTTCCTCATCCACGACATGTTACTGGTATAAAGCTTAAACGTTTTCCTTCTAGTTGCTTAGACCTCATTTATGGGGTTATTTTATTAGTTTTGGTCCAAATGACACGATCCTTGGGATTAGGATGTCCCAAGTGGGGAATACTTCAAATCTAGGACCTTGAAGGGTTTTCATGGCATAAAGGTGCCAACTTTATGGCCATGGAAGCCCCATGCAACCTTTGGACCATTATTTTGGTCTTTTGAAGCTCCTATGGTCATGCATGTGGATAAAGTTTCAGAATTTACTTGATTATCTTGTCCCTTTAGTTCAAATCTAAGACCTCATAGTCTATCTTGAAGTTTTGATGGTCTTTGGAGTTGGATCTAAGCTATTTCAAGTTAGGGTTTGAGTTTATTGTGTTTGGAGAGGACCTTAACGGGTAAAGTTGGAAACTTTACCCTTCTAGACGTATTTCCAGTTTGGATTAGAAGTTTAGGGGGTAGATCTGAAGAATAAGGTCTTAATGCATTAAGGAGAGTTGTTAGACTGATAAACTCGACGAGTCCATAAGGGAACTCGGCAAATTATGTTAATGGAACTCGGTGAGTCCACAAGAGAACTCAACGAGTTGTATTAGGAAAGTCCCGTTTGTGTTGAGAAGGAGGAGCTCAGTGAGTTTGAAGAAAACTCGGCGAGTTAGATCGTGACTTCAGGGTTTGTAACATCCCGAAATTCAGGTAAGCTACTTAAACCCATCCATTTTATCAAGTTGTCCAGATTGGTCCCTTGAGAGGGTTCTTGTAGCAAATAAGTACGCTGGGCGTACAGGGGAGTATGTTGCGCGTACTCATGCGCTTAGTTTGGACGCGGACTCGCCTGGGTATGCTGGGCGTACCCAGGGTTACGCTAGGTGTAACGGGTCCAGATACAAACCCTAAATGTTTGGCTTGTGCACTATTTAAAGGTATCTAAGGCTCATTACTTAGCCTCCATATCAGTGAGTGAAACCCTAAGAGAGATCCTTCCATAGTTCATAGTTTGAGAGTGTGTGTTTTGGAGCTAAAAGTGTCTTGGTGTGTTAGTGAAGAAGGAGGAGAAGAGCTTGTGGAGGCTAGGGCTTGAAGTGGAAGTTTGGATCTAGGATCTACAGAGAAAGGAGCTTCATCTAGAGGTATAAAGTTCAAAACATTCCTCTTTATTTGGTTTGATGAGTGCATGGACCATTTCTAGGGTTAAAAGTCCCAAAGGTGGAGACTTTATGAGTGTAATGTACTCCATGGACCTAGATCTGTCCCATTTCAGTGATATTTGTGTTATAGATCCATAAAGTTTCCATCTTGGTCGTTGTTATGAAGTCATGCTTGTCACACCCCCAAACCAAGGATGGCGGAAACGTCCGGGGGTGGAAGACTTCATGTACAGTATCACAACAATGTGTATAATAGTGCTCAAAGTAAATACAACCATCATAAATATAATTGAAAAAGTTACATCAAAGTATATGTTTACATGTTTCAAAATCAATTACATTATGATGGCAAAAATAAATTGTTGACGGTTTAACGTCTCATCCTTAAAGCGCTGAAGTTTTCCCGTTTCACTGATTTCCTGAGAATACAAGTAGTTTTGAAAAAGTGTCAACAATTAAGTTGGTGAGTTCATAAGAGTTTTGTTTGAAGTAGAAACCGTTTTCCTTGTAAAATCGATAGAGTTTGATTTCCAGAAAATCCAATATTTTCTTAGTTAAGTGTGAACAGAATATTCCTATATGATGTGTTAATGAACCCTAGAATGACCCGTAGATTTCTCCTATAATGGTCCAGCATATATAAGTTATATAAGATTTAAGTTAGATAAAACGTTGAATATAGTGGGTCTGCCCTAGGTCCACAACCCAACGAGGAACAGGAGATGAGGCGGGCCCCACCAATTCTAAGCCAATCGAGACTAAATTCTTATACGACTCTAGCATATACGCTCAACGATTATAGTTGAAGTCTAACTATTCTAGATGAAATATAGTTTTAATATCATATAACTATTTTGTGAGAACCCAGTACTTTGGAATGTACCCCATTCATATGAAAACCCGGTACTTTGGAATGTACCCCATTTATATGAAAAACCCGGTACTTTGGAATGTACCCCATTTATTTGAAAACCCGGTACTTTGTAATGTACCCCACTTATATGAAAACCCGGTACTTTGGAATGTACCCCACTTATATGAGAACCCGATACTTTGGAATGTACCCCACTTATATGAAAACCCGGTACTTTGGAATGTACCCCATTTGTATGAAAACCCGGTACTTTAGAATGTACCCCATTTCGTGAAAACCTTTTGTAATGTAAATGATCATAAACTATACCTATTATAGTTTATCAAAATGTTTGAAATGTATATGCAACCTAACTATACTTATTATAGTTTAGTATGTTTATTTATGGTGTATAAGAACCCTTTCTATGTAAGTCAAATGTGTAGTACAATATAGCTATGTTTATCTTGCTTTGTTTTGTACTAATGGTTATGATGGAGGATTCTTATAAATTCAATAAGTAATTTCCTATTATATAAATATATCATTACAAGAAATACATGTAATATATGAAGTCATCAAAGATTTGACACTTTGCTCAACATGTTACAAAGTGTTTTGAAAGTTATAAGCTGTTAACTAAATTTATACTTTCTGCACTGTTTTAGAAAATCATACGAAGTCGAAAACTAGATCCGTAAATTTTGCGAGTTCCTAAAATGTGTCTAGTTTATTCATAACTTTTATCATGATTTTTGGAAGCCTTTAACCTGTATTAAAATTCTCATATTTACAGACTGGTCTGGATTTGTGTTTGAAAAGACAGGCTGTTTTGTAAAAATCACCATAAATTGTAGAAAAATCGTGTGGAGATGTGCAAGTAGTCATTTTAATTCTAAGAAGTGGAGCTACTTGAACCTAAAATAGTTTTGAAAGCTAAAATGTTTAAGTTGTCCAAAACAGTCCGTGAATGGAGTTGAACTTTTCTGATGAAGGCTGTTAGAAAAGTTTAGTTATGTTCTTGGTGTTTTAACTTGTATTCCCCCTCCCCCCCCTTAAAAACTTGAGAAAACATGAAAATGTAGGGGTATGAACTCACCTTGAGTGATTTCAGTAGATGAGTGTTGAAGAAGAGAAGTGTCCAACTCAAGAACACTTGAAGAATCACTTGAAGATTCGAAGATCTAACAAGAATGTGATGATGTTGGTGTAAACAATCTATGATTTTGAGTAGAATGAAGTGAAATAATCACAAGGTGGATGAGTTATACTTACCTAGAGAAGATTAAAGCTTGAAGATCAGCCTTGGAGTCTTGAAAAAGAAAGAAAAAGTTTGAGAGAAAAGTTGTGTTTGACTTTTTTGGTGAAATGAGAGCAAGTGAAAGAAATGAGGAGAGAGGTTGAGTGTCCAGCTCTCAAAAACGTGGGAATGACTTGTGAGTGAGGTAAAAACGACAAGGAAGTGACAAGGTATGGTGGGGAGGAGTGTGGGTTAGGAATGGAGTGGGTATGGTGGTTGCTTGTGTTATAGAATAAAGGAAAGTCAACACTCCACCTCTTGTACTTCACCCACTCTTTTTGGATAAGGTTTTATCCTTAAAAACGTGATAAATAATTAATTATGGGTCCTTATATGTTAAAATAAAGTTTTGGGTGAAAATCCCGTGTTAAAACAATTAAAAACGAAGTTAAAATGAAGTCATAGTCGAAAACCGGAAAGGAAAAGGCTAACAGCGAGGCTTCTCGGAAGGGGGCCGAAGGTTCGGTCCCTTCTGATGCTGGGTCCGAAGCGAGGCGATGCGAAACAGTAGGAAGCAAGAAGGAGGCTCGGTTCGAAGTCATCAGAAGCGAACTAGACCGAGGGCAATATGGAGCGAAATGGACCGAATGAACAGTAGCTTCGGGTTCGGGTCTTGTGCGAGGTTCGGGCCTGAGAGGACCCTTCGGGTTTGGTTCAGCAGCCTTCGGCTCAGAAGGGTTCGGTCCCTAAGAGGACTTTCGGTCCTAAGAGGGGTTTCAGCTCCTTAAGAGGGGTTTCGGGTCCTAAAGCCTATTTTACTCGTTTTTACCCCGATTCAAGCTGTTTTTGACCCGGTTAAGGGTCGGAATGACCCGAATGACTTCAAAAAGTTACGGGAACTTTTGAGAGAGATTTGGGAGAGATTTCACATTCTTGGAGAGATTTCTCATACAAAGAGAGTTTTGGGGGAGATTTCACATTCTTGGAGAGATTTCTCATACAAAGAGAGTTTTGGGAGAGATTTCACATTCATGGAGAGATTTCTCATACAAAGAGAGTTTTGGGAGAGATTTCACATACTTAGAGAGATTTCTCATACAAAGAGATATTTGGGAGAGATTTGACATACGTGGGGAGATTTGGGAGAGATTCCCGATAAAGAGAGATAGAGTGAAAACGATTGAGAGAGGTTTCATTTGTGACCTTTTTGAGTGTCCGGCTTCGCAACGCAAGGTCCGTAAACCCTGTTAAGCCTTGTTTAAGGATCTCACACACTCCCGATGAGTATGCAACATTGTTTTATCGGTTTGGCTCGCCACGTACCATAATTTTAGGTTAAGGAGATCTAGATGTATGCACTTTTTGATTTATGATCTCTCATTAGAATAGTGAGTTGTTTAGTAATTTCATAACGTAAGCCCTAGTACACAAGGGTTAGTTCAGTTGACCGGTTTGACTTGTTGACTTTATTTGACTTTGAATTGGCCAGAATTTGACGATTGTCACAATGCTTGGGTTATGAGCTTTCTAGAGTTGTGAAATGGAATGTTATGGGTGTTAGTGACTTGTCCAGCCATGCAAAGGCTTAAAGTCACCAACTTTATGGATTAAGAGGCTTAGAAATGGTCAGATCTAGAAGTTGGACGTGGGTATTAAATGTTTAAGACCTCGAGAGCTTATAGTCTGAAACTAGGAGTTACGCGGGGCGTAATCCCAGTACGCACAGCGTAAGGGGTCGCACACCCCGTTTCTATGAGGACACTGGGTACGCCCATCGTACATGTTTGGTATGCGCAGCGTAACCCGGAGAGTTGACTTTTGTCGACTTTTAGGGTTTGGTCAACTTTAGGGTCTTTGAGCCATGAGAGGGGTAAAATGGTCTTTTACCCTTTTGAGAGTACTAAGAGAAGGAATAGTCTAGCCTTGATAGATGTATTGATTTAGAGTGTTTATTTCACATGATTAGGCGGAGGCTAGACCCGACTTTACAGAGTTTGAGATTTACCAAGCTACCTGAGGTGAGTCTTCTTACTATACTTTACCTAGAGTTGTAATTAGAGTTATGTGACAGAGTATTTTGTATGTTTTTGCATGATGTGATTTATATGTGATTTATGCTATGTATGTTACAGAGTTAGGACCAGAAGGTCCACAGAGTTAGGACCAGAGGGCCCACAGAGTTATGGGACTGGAGGGTACCACTAAGACACATTAACCAGAAGGTCAAACAGAGTTATTGCCTTGAGTGGCTAATATGTGTTGTGTGTGGTATTTTGGGGAACTCACTGAAAATTTACGCTTACAGTGTTGTGTTATGTGTTTCAGGTAGCAGTGAGGATCGCGGGAAGGTGCCGGCTTGATCAATACACACACGAGGAGTTTTTACATTATGATCTCATGATGTGATATTATGATTTGACTATGTGATACAGTGATGTTTCTATAACAATTATGAATGAAAATGTGTTTTTAAAATGTGAAAAATTATTTAAAAATTTGGGTGTTACAGGTTGGTATCAGAGCCTTGGTTTGAGGGATTCGGGTGCACCTTCGGGCGTATCTTAACTGAAACTAAGGATTGGAGGGATTTTCAAAATAAAACTTTCAAAATTTTTCTCAAGAGCAAATTTTTTTTGAAAGAGCAGAGCAGAGCAATGTGTACGATCAGCCAACGCCCGAACGGTGATTTCCCAAAATACCCTTACATTATGAGTCATGAGATATGTTATGATATGATATGCATGCTAGAGTAGGCTAGGTATTCTTATTAGGACTAGATTGGCCTAATTTGTAATGCCTTAGCCTAGGGATTTTGCTGCTAGGAGATGCTTGAGAGTGAATAGATAGCAGTGAGGAGCTTATGAGAGATCTGCTAGAGACTAGACTATGCATAGAGAGAGAAAGAGAGAGAGATAGACAGAGAGTAGAGTACTTGGGATTTGGGATCCTAAGAGGAGGACTTGGGGTGAATGTTGATGCGGTGTGGACGGTAGTATTAGGCCCATACTACCGAAGGCACTGGATCAGTGCGCAACCCAAGTAAGAATCCTTAGGGTACTAGGGATCAAGTAGGATTGGGATATCGAGTGTGTGTACACTCGAGCGAGTCTCTGATATCTTGTGTTGTATTTTAGAGAGATATCATGGTGGGGACACGCCACAGGACAGGAACTAGCGAGGGGGTGTGAGCGATGAGGAGCTGCGCCAGATGATTCATGATGAGGTGGCTGTTGCTGTCTGCGCTAAGATTCCAGAGATGTTCGGGTCTATCAAGAACACACTGATCGAGGCTTTTGATGAGCGTTATGCTGCTCTTACTGATGTTGTTGTCACTGCAGCCACTACGACCGTTGCTGTTGCCAGGCCGCAAGGGGGTGATGCGTTGTTGTACCGGGAGTTCAGCAAACACGAAGCCACCAGAGTTTGATGGGACTCAGGATTCGATAGCGGCGATGAGGTGAATCTCTGACATTGAGGGGTGCTTCTACACATGTTCATGTCTGGAGAATCTGAGAGTTCGGTTCGCGCTGAACCAGCTTCGCTTGGGGGCGAAGGACTGGTAGAAGTTTGTGACAACGCACTATACTTCTGCAGAGCTTGCTGCAGTGACCTGGGAGAGGTTCACCGCTATGTTTCGTGATGAGTAAGTTTCCCCAGTGGAAAGGGAGCATTTGGCCCAGGAGTTCTTGACCCTCAAGTAGGGTACTAAGTTTGTTACTGTGATCACCAGGATGTTTCATGAGAGGGCGATGTTCTGCCCTGAGCTCGTGTCTTCCGAACAGGCACGTATGAGCTGGTATTTGAGCATTTTTAGGAGAGACATCCACGACTCATGCCAAGGAGGAGGCGGAGTCTCAGGGGAGGGATCGGCGACCGGCACAGTCCTAGCCGGCTGCCAAGCAGGCTAAGGCCGCCGATTCGAGATCAGGGAACCAAAAGGGCCGCACTTATGGCAAGTGCGGCAAGAGTCATGAGGGGGTGTGCAGAGCAGGGTCTTGCTACAACTGTGGAAAGGAGGGGAATGTGGCCAAGGATTGCTCCAAGGGGTTTGTAATTTGTTTTCACTACAACCAGACCGGACACCGGAAGGCCGAGTGTCCGCAGTAACGAGGGTCAGCTCAGGGAGCTTCTCAGGGATCTTTCCCTGCTGCTGTTTGAGCTATAGAGAGACGGCCGGTGAAGGCCGAGGTGCTGAAGGCTCACGAGAGATCTTTCCAGTTGACAGCGGAAGAGGTCTTCATGTACAATATCACAACAACGTGTATAATAATGCTCAAAGTAAATACAACCATCATAAATATAATTGAAAAAGTTACATCAAAGTATATGTTTACATATTTCAAAATAAATTACATTATGATGAAAAAAATAAATTGATGACGATTTAACGTCTCATCCTCAAAGCGCTGAAGTTTTCCTATTTCACTGATTTCCTGAGAATACAAGTAGTTTTGAAAAAGTGTCAACAATTAAGTTGGTGAGTTCATAAGAGTTTTGTTTGAAGTAGAAACCATTTTCCTTGTAAAATCGATAGAGTTTGATTTCCAGAAAATCCAATATTTTCTTAGTTAAGTGTGAACAGAATATTCCTATATGATGTGTTAATGAACCCTAGAATGACCCGTAGATTTCTCCTATAATGGTCCAGCGTATATAAGTTATATAAGATTTAAGTTAGATAAAACGTTGAATATAGTGGGTCTGCCCTAGGTCCACAACCCAACGAGGAATAGGAGATGAGGCGGGCCCCACCAATTCTAAGCCAATCGAGACTAAATTCTTATACGACTCTAGCATATACGCTCAACGATTATAGTTGAAGTCTAACTAATCTAGATGAAATATACTTTTAATATCATATAACTATTTTGTGAGAACCTGGTACTTTGGAATGTACCCCATTCATATGAAAACCCGATACTTTGGAGTGTACCCCATTTATATGAAATCCCGGTACTTTGGAATGTACCCCATTTATATGAAAACCCGGTACTTTGGAATGTACCCCACTTATATGAAAACCCGGTACTTTGGAATGTACCCCACTTATATGAGAACCCGATACTTTGGAATGTACCCCACTTATATGAAAACCTGGTACTTTGGAATGTACCCCATTTATATGAAAACCCGGTACTTTGGAATGTACCCCATTTCGTGAAAACCTTTTGTAATGTAAATGATCATAAACTATACCTATTATAGTTTATCAAAATGTTTGAAATGTATATGCAACCTAACTATACTTATTATAGTTTAGTATGTTTATTTGTGATGTATAAGAACCCTTTCTATGTAAGTCAAATGTATAGTACAATATAGCTATTTTTATCTTGCTTTGTTTTGTACTAATGGTTATGATGGAGGATTCTTATAAATTCAGTAAGTAATTTCCTATTATATAAATATATCATTACAAGAAATACATTTAATATATGAAGTCATCAAAGATTTAACACTTTGCTCAACATGTTACAAAGTGTTTTGAAAGTTATAAGCTGTTAACTAAATTTAACCTTTCTGCACTGTTTTAGAAAATCATAAAAAAATCATACGAAGTCAAAAACTAGATCTGTAAATTCTGTGAGTTCCTAAAATGTGTCTAGTTTACTCATAATTTTACCATGATTTTTGGAAGCCTTTAACTTGTATTAAAATTCTCATATTCACAGACTGGTCCGGATTTGTGTTTGAAAAGACAGGCAGTTTTGTAAAAATCACAATAAATTGTAGGAAAATCTTGTGGAGATGTGCAAGTATTCATTTTAAAGCTAAGAAGTGGAGCTACTTGAACCTAAAACAGTTTTGAAAGCTAAAATGTTTAAGTTGTCCAAAACAGTCCGTGAATGGAGTTGAACTTTTCTGATGAAGGCTATTAGAAAAGTTTAGTTATGTTCTTGGTGTTTTAACTTGTATCCCCCCCTAAAAACTTGAGAAAACATGAAAATGTAGGGGTAGGAACTCACCTTGAGTGATTTCAGTAGATGAGTGTTGAAGAAGAGAAGTGTCCAACTCAAGAACACTTGAAGATTCTAAGATCTAACAAGAATGTGATGATGTTTGTGTAAACAATCTATGATTTTGAGTAGAATGAAGTGAAATAATCACAAGGAGGATGAGTTATACTTACCTAGAGAAGATTAAAGCTTGAAGATCAGCCTTGGAGTGTTGAAATAGAGAGAAAAAGTTTGAGAGAAAAGTTGTGTTTGATTTTTTTGGTGAAATGAGAGCAAGTGAAAGAAATGAGGAGAGAGGTTGAGTATCCAACTCTCAAAAACGTGGGAATTACTTGTGAGTGAGGTAAAAAGGACATGGAAGTGACAAGGTATGGTGGGGAGGAGTGTGGGTTAGGCATGGAGTGGGTATGGTGGTTGCTTATGTCATAGAATAAAGGAAAGTCAACACTCCACCTCTTGTACTTCACCCACTCTTTTTGGATAAGGTTTTATTCTTAAAAACGTGATAAATAATTAATTATGGGTCCTTATATGTTAAAATAAAGTTTTGGGTGAAAATCCCGCGTTAAAACAATTAAAAACGAAGTTAAAATGAAGTCGTAGTCGAAAACCGGAAAGAAAAAGGCTAACAACGAGGTTTCTCGGAAGGGGGCTGAAGGTTCGGTCCGAAGTCATCAGAAGCGAACTAGACCGAGGGCAATATGGAGCAAAATGGACCGAATGAACAGTAGCTTCGGGTTCGGATCTTGTGCGAGGTTCGGGCCCGAGAGGACCCTTCGGGTTCGGTTCAGCAGCCTTCGGCTCAGAAGGGTTCGGTCCCTACGAGGACTTTCGGTCCTAAGAGGGGTTTCGGCTCCTTAAGAGGGGTTTTGGGTCCTTAAGCCTATTTTACTCGTTTTTACCCCGATTCAAGCCATTTTTGACCCGGTTAAAGGTCGAAATTGTAACGCCCTGTTCTTAAGAGTACCTAATTGTGAGTCCCCGAGATTTAAGAGAAGTGGTATTTTGATCATCTTGTGGGAAAAGTGGAAAATGAGGGACTAGTATGAAATTTGGGGACTTGCCGAGTACGCCCAGCGTAAGCTAGGATTACGCCCAGCGTAAGGCGTAAGTGGACGCGGGTGCAAGGTTGAGTACGCCCAGCGTACTCTCAGAGTTCTAAAACCCTAAAATTAGGGTCAGCCACTATATAAGGAACATGTTGGTGCATATCCTAGCCTCTATAAGCTCTCCCTAAACCTCAGAAACACTAAGATAGTCGTCCCACCTCCTTGATTGGGTGTGTTTGGTCTTGGAAAGTTTGGATTAGCAAAGGAGAGCATAAAGGAAGAAAGGAGAAGTTGTCAAGGAAGGAGAGAAACGGCTGGAGCTTATAGATCTGGGAAGACATCATCCTTTGGAGCCTATTTGAGGTATAAAGCTTCTTGCTTGACATTCATATTGTGTAGATCTATGTGTTGTGAAGCTTTGACACCATTCTTGTCCCAAAAGTCCTCATTTTGATGCATGTTTTGAGTTGGTCAAGATTATCTGTCCTTTCAGATCTTTGGAGAGGTCTTGAGTGAGAAAAATGAGGTCCCAAGGGCTGTGGTTGTTCCATGTGTGAGATATGTGGGTCTTAATGGATTAAGACCTTGGATTAAGAGCTTTATGGACGTCCCAAGTGATAAAGTTTGAGACTTTATGAATCTTAGGCATGTTTGGCCTAGGGATCTAAAGTTTGGGCTTAAGAGCTTAAGCCATTAAGAAGTTATGGGGACTTAATGAGTAGCGAAGTTACGCCCCGCGTAACTAGCGAGTACGCCCCGCGTAGCGAGTCAGTGCCCTGATCCCCTGTTGCGAATCAGCGTGTACGCCCAGCGTACCAAGGAGGGTACGCCCAGCGTACTCCCTCTGTTGGGTTTTCATTTTGGGCCTTAGGGTTTGGGTTGTTATTTGGGCTGCTGGATTTTAGGCCGTGACTGGACATTATGGTTAGAGTATTTTGGGCCCATTGTTTGTTATGGATCATGAGTTTAGGCCCATTTGGTGAGGTGGGCCCAATTTAGTAAATCGGGCCAATAATGGGCTTTGTTATGGACTTCTGGACTTTGGGCCATTGGTGGGCTTGGGAGCCTACCTAGTGTTGGGTCGGATTGAGTTAGGGGTAAAATGGTCAATTTACCCTTAGAAGAGTATTATGCTTGGCCTAATGTTTATTTGTGCTATGTTGGCTAGTTCGGGATTTTCGGTGAGTCGGTGATTCGAGAATTTGCGTCTTCAGTTCAGATTTCGGCAGTGCGAGGTGAGTTATCCTGACTATATCAACAGGGTCTAAGGCACCAAGGCCGGCCTTTTATCGGATTGAGACCCGAGTATTGTTGTTATGTTATTCCTTTGATATGTTTACATCCTGGTAGCTAGGATGGTGTATGTTAGAGACCTGATTGAGGTCGGAATCCTGATATGTTGGGTGATGCTAAGCTAGTGACCGGTTAGGTCGGTATCCTGGTTAGTATGATGATATGCTATGTGATCTGTTTGATCAGCTTGTTGACTGTGAATTGTTATATTATTGTATGTTTATGTGCACATGGTTGTTTGGACTGGAGTTGGGTATCCTGGTTAGTATGATGATATGCAAGGTGGACCGGTTGTCCCGAAGGCCCAGCGAGCGGTCCGGACAGGCTGTAGGCCCCAAGAGGGCGGACCAGACGTGCCGAGGCTCGGAGAGTGGACCAGGCCGACTGAAGGCCCGGTGCGGGCGGACCAGTCATACTGCAGAATCAAAAAGTGGACCTGGTGGATTGAAGGCCCGGTGCGGGCGGACCAATCACACAGCAGACTCGATTTATATGGCTAGACTCGGAGGGTGGACCAGGTGGACTGTTGGCTGGTGCGGCGGACCAGTCACACAGTAGACCCGAAGTGCATGGCTGTTCTGTGATCGGGTATGATATGGCATGTTATGCGTGTATGGTATATGTCGTTGGTATTTTGGGGATATCTCACTAAGCTTTCGGGCTTACAGTTGTGGTTTAATGTTTTTCAGGTTCTTCAGGAGACCGTGGCAAGGCGAAGGCATGATTGTACCGCTCCTCTTGTTTATGTTGTGATGTGATTCTGGGAATACTCTAAATAAATTGTATTGAAAACCTTTTTGTAATAATTTAATGAAATCGGGTTGTTTTTGAAAAATTTAAATTGGTTGGAATTTTTCGGTTGTTACAAGTTGGTATCAGAGCCTTGGTTTGAGTGAATTGGAGGAACACTCGTGTGACTCCAGTCTCAAATCGAGGAGGGTTTTTAAAAGAGAATTTAAAATGGTTTTCAAAATGAGTAAAGGAGGACGCGGAGGTACGATCAGCCGGAGCCAGTACGTAACCCCAAAATACCATACATGGTATTTGTTTTTGAGCTTTGATAGAATAGCATGCTAGTGCTAGGCTAGGGATCTTCAGGATTTCATGATAATGTTGCTTGATTTATGATGCCTGTTAGCCTAGGGTTTCCTGGTGGGAGATTTCCAGTGTTCCTCTAGTATTGAGGGTTGAGCGTTGATATGTATGTTTTCACTAAGGTGTCGTGGTAGTACTTAATACTAATATGGGTAGGTGTGGAAGGTAGTATGGGCCCGTACTACTGAAAGCACAGGACCCATACGCGTATCAGGGAAATCATGACCTCTAGGGTTGGATTGAGAGTTGGTTCCTGGGATAGTGGGAAGAATCTGAGATTTTGTGGTGTTTTTCAGTATGGAGATTCCGAGGCATCCTGGGAGTGGATCCAGGTCAGGATCGGGAGCAGGAGAGGGAGTTCCGAGCGGGTCAGTACCGCCCGAGGTTATTGGTCAGATGAGCACGTGCGAGCTGGATGCGAGGATTCGTGAGATCCTGCGTGATGAGATTGCTGCGTTGTTCTGGGCTGAGTTGCCGAAACTGTTTGGGTCGATCAAGACCGCAATGGTTGAGTATTTTGATGAGCGCTATGTAGCTCTCACAGAGACGGCTGCCGAGGCAGCTACAATGACTGTAGCAGTGGCAGGGGGAGGAGCTGGTCGGGGTTTTCAATATCGGGACTTCGATAATACGAAGCCTCCCACCTTTGATGGAGTTCAGGACCCGATTGTTTCTATGAGATGGTTATCGTACGTGGAAGGGTGTTTCTTCACGTGTTCATGCCCTGTTGATCAGTGGGTGAGGTGTGCTTTGAACCTGTTGAGGCTTGGGGCGAAGGATTGGTGGAGATTGACCATGGGGTCATATTCGGATGCGCAGAGGGCTACGGTTTCATGGGATCAGTTCAGAGAGATGTTCAACACTCGTTATGTTCCGCAGGTTGAGAGAGAGAGATTGGCTCAGGAGTTCCTGGAGCTAAAGAAGGGTTCGGAGTCGGTGACTGAGATCACCAGGATGTTCACTGAGAGAGCGATGTTTTGCCATGAGTTCGCTTCGGAGCAGGCTCAAATTTCCCGATATCTGAGTATGCTTAAGAGAGATATCAGACAATTTGTGTCTACGCAGAGGTGCGAGACTTTGTTGGAGTTGCAGGAGGCCGCCAGGCGGCGTGAGTTGGAGATTGAGTTGCAGTTGCGTGAGCTGGGGCAGGCTCCGGTGCAGTCGCAGCCGGCGCCGAAACGGTCCAAGACCGTTGATTCTAGGGTGCTAGATCAGAGCAGCCACACTTGTGGGAAGTGTGGTAAGGGTCACACCGGAGTTTGTAGGTCCGGTGGTGCATGCCGCAAGTGCGGAAAGGAGGGGCACTATGCGAGGGATTGTCGGCAGTGAGCGTTGGTTCGGGATTTGAGGATTTGTTATCATTGTCATCAGGTTGGACATTTGAGGGTCAACTGTCCACATCTTGCTGCAGGACCGGTGCAGGCTCCAGCACTGGTCACTTTGAGGATCACGGGTGGAGGTCAGGGTGGAGCGGAGCTCCCAAGGGCTTAGGGTCGTGCTTTTCAGCTTGCAACAGAGGAGGTCAGAGCAGTGTCGGATGCAGCCGCATGTATATTTCTTTCTTGATGTCTTGTTTCTCTTATGGTTATTGTGGAGTATTGTTTATCTGCTAGTCTCATTGTGTGGTTTTCGGTGTGGTATTTGTTGTTCTTTGAGGGTTATGGTTTGGTTATGGATTGGTGTTGGGAATTTTGTTGGTTATCATTCATGAGGGTTATTAGTGGAAATCTAGCGTTGGTCTGAATGTCGGGTAGCATCTACAGTCTGAGGAATGGTTAGCTGAAGATTGAGTTTCTTTCGAGTTCGGGATGATCAGTGTTGAAAAGTGATTTAGTGAAGGTTGTTAGTGCTAGCGAGACGCAGTTTGTGTGTAAGTGTTTGTGTTGTGTAGGGTGTTGAGGGAGGTCAGTGATGGCGACCGGTGGTTGTTAGTCAATACTATAAGTGGGGGAGAATTGGAAAATTCTCCCGAAGATCAATGAGCATTGGAGGTTGTTTAGCTACTTGGGATCAGCAGTGTTCTGTCAGCCAAGAGGGTAGGCTGGTATGAGTAAGTGGCAGGCACGTGGGGCGGGATACAGACCTAGGGCATTTGATTGTGGAGGGCCTGGGATGAGGATGGGATTGAGTATGTATGATGGAGATAGAGTTCGGAACCCCTAGAGGGCTAGAACAGTATGCATGGGAGGGTTTCTCGGAGAGATAACTTGGAATGATGGATGCTAGTTGAGCGGAACGGATAGACTGAAGGCCGGTAGGCGTACCAGTCAGGCCGGAGGCTCGGAGAATGGTCCAGCCAGGCTGAAGGCCCTGGAGGGTGGTCCAGATTGGCTGAAGGTTCTGAGAGTGGTCCAGATTGGCTGAAGGCCTGGTAAGGCGGCCCAGTCATGCTGAAAACTCTGCAAGTATTGTTAGATCGGTTCGAGGAAATGGATTGAGTATGTCGCGATATGTTAGCATTGGAAGGTCTGGCCCCGGGTATTGATCTCGATTAGTGGAGATGGTGCATAGACTCGAGAGTCCTTGCGAGCAGATTCAGAGCATGTGTGTTGCATGGATATCGTTTATGCTATAAGGGAGTGGTGTAGCATCGGACGAGCAGCGTGGCACTTGTCGCAGTGACAAGGCAGCCAAGTGGATTCCATTGGTAGGGAAAGGGAGAGGAATGTAGCTCCGAGAGGGAGTGTAAATTCACAGAAGTGAAAGCGACAGTGCAGAGTTGTGATTGGAGAGATCCAGTTAGGGTCTTTGAGCAGCATGATTACGGCAGTGGTATGGAATCACATCCGGATGGGATGTCTGCTGAGGTTGCGGAAGGATTTCCGCGAGGGTAGAGCCAAGAGGCTCGGAAGTCTTGGATTCCCAATTTGATTCTGATCGAGGAATTGTGTATGTAGTGGTGATTCATCCTGGGGGATGTTTGGAGGTGTTATTAATGTGGCGGGTTTTCCCATTCCGAGGGTGCTAGAGCTAGTTCAGTATGTGCATGCGATTGCAAGAGGAGAACTCATGGGAGTTGCTCTAGGGCTAAAGAATGTGTCATTCTGTAAGCATGGAGTGGATAGAGTTGGACTCGGATCGAGGAAGTGCCATGGAGTGGTACTAGGTTGATAAGTATGGAGCCTGATAGGTGTGGTTATCAGAGAGTGAAGCCGGTGGCCGGCTTGAGGCGGTAGTTAGGACACTGCTAGAAAGGAGAAAGTGAGTTTCGGGTTTCGATGGTTGCGTCTTGAGGAGCCTGGTTGGGTTAATGCCAGGTGGTGCGTGGCGGGAGAAGTTCTGGAGTAGAGGTGTCGAAGGCTTCGAGGGCGAAGCCTAATTTAAGTGGGGGAGAATTGTAACGCCCCGTTCCTAAGAGTTCCTAATTGTGAGTCCCCGGGATTTAAGAGAAGTGGTATTTTGATCATCTTGTGGGAAAACTGGAAAATGAGGGACAAGTATGAAATTTGCAGACTCGCCGAGTACGCCCAGTGTCAGCTGGGATTACGCCCAACGTAAGGCGTAAGTGGACGCGGGTGCAAGGTTGAGTACGCCCAGCGTACTCTCAGAGTTATAAAACCCTAAAATTAGGGTCAGCCACTATATAAGTAACATGTTGGTGCATACCCTAGCCTCCATAAGCTCTCCCTTAACCTCAAAAACCCTAAGATAGGCGTCCCACCTCCTTGATTGGGTGTGTTTGGTCTTGGAAAGTTTGGATTAGCAAAGGAGAGCATAAAGGAAGAAAGGAGACGTTGTCAAGGAAGGAGAGAAATGGCTGGAGCTTATAGATCTAGGAAGACATCATGCTTTGGAGCCTATTTGAGGTAGAAAGCTTCTTGCTTGACATTCATATTGTGTAGATCTATGTGTTGTGAAGCTTTGACACCATTCTTGTCCCAAAAGTCCTCATTTTGATGCATGTTTTGAGTTGGTCAAGATTATCTGCCCTTTCAGACCTTTGGAGAGGTCTTGAGTGAGAGAAATGAGGTCCCAAGGGTTGTGGTTGTTCCATGTGTGAGATATGTGGGTCTTAATGGATTAAGACCTTGGATTAAGAGCTTTATGGACGTCCCAAGTGATAAAGTTTGAGACTTTATGAATCTTAGGCATGTTTGGCCTAGGGATCTGAAGTTTGGGCTTAAGAGCTTAAGCCATTAAGAAGTTATGGGGACTTAATGAGTAGCGAAGTTACACCCCCGCGTAACTAGCGAGTACGCCCCGCGTAGCGAGTCAGTGACCCGATCCCCTGTTGCGAATCAGCGTGTACGCCAAGCGTACTCCCTCTGTTGGGTTGTCATTTTGGTCCTTAGGGTTTGGGCTGTTATTTGGGCTGCTGGATTTTGGGCCGTGACTGGACATTATGGTTAGAGTATTTTGGGCCCATTGGTTGTTATGGATCATGAGTTTAGGCCCATTTGGTGAGGTGGGCCCAATTTAGTAAATCGGGCCAATAATGGGCTTTGTTATGGACTTCTGGACTTTGGGCCATTGGTGGGCTTGGGAGCCTACCTAGTGTTGGTTCGGATTGAGTTAGGGGTAAAATGGTCAATTTATCCTTAGAAGAGTATTGTGCTTGGCCTAATGTTTATTTGTGCTATGTTGGCTAGTTCGGGATTTTCGGTGAGTCGGTGATTCGAGAATCTGCGTCTTTAGTTCAGATATCGGCAGTGCGAGGTGAGTTATCCTGACTATATCAACAGGGTCTAAGGCACCAAGGCTGGCCTTTTATCGGATTGAGACCCGAGTATTGTTGTTATGTTATTCCTTTGATATGTTTACATCCTGGTAGCTAGGATGGTGTATGTTAGAGACCTGGTTGAGTCGGAATCCTGATATGTAGGGTGATGCTAAGCTAGTGACCGGTTAGGTCGGTATCCTGGTTAGTATGATGATATGCTATGTGATCTGTTTGATCAGCTTGTTGACTGTGAATTGTTATATTATTGTATGTTTATGTGCACATGGTTGTTTGGACTGGAGTTGGGTTGAGGCGGGTCCTGCTTTGTGCTGTAGGCCAAGATACCCAAGGTGGACCGGTTGTCCCGAAGGCCCAATGTTTTTCAGGTTCTTCAGGAGACCATGGCAAGGCGAAGGCGTGATCGTACCGCTCCTCATGTTTATGTTGTGATGTGATTCTGGAAATACTCTAAATAAATTGTATTGAAAACCTTTTTGTAATAATTTAATGAAATCGGGTGTTTTTGAAAAATTTAAATTGGTTGGAATTTTTCGGTTGTTATAGGAATGACCCGAATGACTTCAAAAAGTTACGGGAACTTTTGAGAGAGTTTTGGGAGAGATTTCACATTCTTGGAGAGATTTCTCACACAAAGAGAGTTTTGGGAGAGATTTCACATTCTTGGAGAGATTTCTCATACAAAGAGAGTTTTGGGAGAGATTTCACATTCTTGGAGAGATTTCTCATACAAAGAGAGTTTTGGGAGAGATTTCACATACTTAGAGAGATTTCTCATACAAAGAGAGATTTGGGAGAGATTTGACATACATGGGGAGATTTGGGAGAGATTCCCGATAAAGAGAGATAGAGTGAAAACGATTGAGAGAGGTTTCATTTGTGACCTTTTTGAGTGTCCGGCTTCGAACGCAAGGTCCGTAAACCCCGTTAAGCCTTGTTTAAGGATCTCACACACTCCCGATGAGTATGCAACATTGTTTTATCGGTTTGGCTCGCCATGTACCACAGTTTTAGGTTAAGGAGATCTAGATGTACACACTTTTCGATTTATGATCTCTCATTAGAATAGCGAGTTGTTTAGTAATTTCATAACGTAAGCCCTAGTACACAAGGGTTAGTTGAGTTGACCGGTATGACTTGTTGACTTTATTTGACTTTGAATTGGCCAGAATTTGACGATTGTCACATCATCCCCCCGTTAGAGGGAATTTCGTCCCGAAATTTGCACTTTTTTGATTGGGGATCCAAGAATTCGGAGGAAAGATGGGGGAAACTTTTCGCAATACAAGAAATCGGTTATGGTGAGGAAGAACCCGCCTGATGTCACATGTCGGTCTTGAAATTTCTTATTGTTTATGCTCTCATTTTAATCCTTGGCATTACTACTATGCATGCTTTAATTGATGCTATATTTAACATATAAAGAAATTTAGAATTTAAACGTCGATGTTAGAAACACGTACTGATATTTGCGGGTTCCGGGGTAGTCTCTCCTTCGGTGATCGCAAGCACCCTTCCACCACCACTGGAATCTCTTGTTCTTGGACAATCCCTTTTAAAGTGTCCCGTTTCTCCACACTTGTAACAGTCTGGGCTTGCTCCAAAGCCAGGGACCTGATTGAAGGGTCGTGCTGGTACCTTACAGAAACAAACAGTGTGCCCCTCTCTGTCGCAGTTTTTGCAATGCATCTTCTGGCAAGCCCCAGTGTGATGGAAGTTACACTTATTGCATTTTGGAAGGGTTCCAGCATAATGTTTCATAGGGGTTGGCCTGGTGAGGGTTGTGGAAGCATGAACAACAAAAATTGGCATGGTTGTCGTAGTGTCATGGTTGGCACGATGGTCGATGAGTTGTTGTGCCAACTCCTTGGCGCTGTCGAAGGTAGATGGTCTTGACGCCAATACACTATCATGAATCTGGGATGATAGCCCCCAAAGGTATCGTTCTACCTGTTTCTCCTCTGGGGTGACCATTGTAGGACAGAGGAGTGCTAGGTCATTGAATTGGGCGGTATAAGCTTCGAGATCCGTCCCCGACATTTTGAGGTTCCAAAGTTCCTCTTTCAGTTTTTGCACTTCGCCTCCTGGGCAATATTCTTTTAGCATCAAAGCTTTTAAATCCTCCCAGCTTATAGAGTTAGCCACTGCAGGAGTAAGCGACTTAACTCTGCCGTTCCACTAAGTAAGAGATTTTCTTGTGAAGGTGAATGCTGCATACTTGACCTTGCTCGCTTCGGGACAAGCATAGATTTCGAAGACTGCTTCGGTCCTTTCGAACCATTGCATCAGCGCGATGACACCCCCGCTTCCATCGAAAGGATCGGGTTTGCCATTCGTGAAGTCTTTGTAAGAACACTCCTTAGTATGCCCCGTGCTGTCCCCCTGATCCGAGTTAGTATTCTCGCATCCAAAACCGCTGGAACCATTTGTACCCATTTGCGACATTGCTGCCGCCACAACTGCTGTTACTGCAGCCTGAAACATCACAGGATCAAACTCCAGAGGTGGTGGCGGAGGGGGCAGTGCCGAGTTTCCGGAAGGTCTTGGTCTTTTCCTTGGTGGCATGGTTCTGTCATAAAATTTGCAAGAGAATGATCAGATGGTAAGTTCCTACTAGCTAAGACAAGTCAGTTGTTATTGAATTAGATTTTTCTGCATTATGCTCCGATTTAAGAATGCCTTATATATAATTCATAAAGGAAGTCCATATGAATGAGCTTCATGAGTTTAGTAGGTTTTGTATCCAAGTGAAACCTTGAAATTTGATCCAACCTTTGAAAGAGAATTGGGAATGATCCCGTACCTAAGTTACTCTAGTCCAACAACTTGACTAGAGTGGGTTTCAGATATACTCCTATGGTAGCATGACGAAAGTATTTGGACAAGGGGTGACACAGAATTTAGCTGACTGACGATGTCATTGATGTTTAAGATGTAATAGGCTTGGGAAAATTGACTTTTTAGAGGGTCTTACCTCACATCGGGAGCAGGAGAGTTTTGGCCGCCAAAAGGCCTAACCAAAAGTACCTAAACTACAAGATAGTTTCATAGAGAATGCCACATGGGACATAGATAGGAAAAACGATTCTCTCTCTCTCTCTCTCTCTCTCTCTCTCTCTCTCTCTCTTTTTAACAGGGAAAGAAAGTAAGGCATCTACTACTGGCGGCGGTCATCCCTCTGGTGAACCCTCAGTTCAGCTAGTTGCCGCTCCATATCAAGCATGTGCCTTTCGTACACCCTCTGGCATACTCGGAGTTCTATGACTTCGGTTCGTGTTCCAGCCAGTGCTTGCAGCAGGGTTTCATGGTCTCTCTCAGATTTTTCACGAGTGTGCTCAAGGTGATTGATGCGGATTTTATGCATTCTTGTATTTGCATCGACCTCTACGATATGATGGAGAGTTGTTCTGCCCTGAGTCTCGTTTCAGGAAACTCTACGGACCTGGATTGGAAGAATTCCATCTGTTGAGCTTCCTTCGCTTATGTTGTAGAAGCTTCGGTCTCCACTAACCGACATAGGTTGGTCTGGCTCTTCGCTCCAGGTTTCCAAGCACTCTACCCAAGGAGGCGTCGGGCCTTGAAAAGCCGGACGAGGGCTAGGATTCGGAACAAGAGCCATCGGGGTAGGTTCTCCACTTCAGGTTCGGAGTCGGAACTGTCAGGAAAGCCTTCAGCTTGGTGACCATCCACAGGGATTGTGTAACAGCCCGGATTTCTAGGTATCTTTTATGTTTATGATTTTGGGGTTTTGAGAGGGGACTCGGCGAGTTGGAGCTCAGACTCGCCGAGTAGGATCGCGATTTTGGACACAGGATTCGTCTGGACTTGGCGAGTCCAAGATATGGACTCAGCGAGTCCGCGCTGTTTAATGAAACCCTAATTTCTAGGGTTTGGGACCTATTTAAAGGGCCTTATGGCCGTCATTTGTGCTCACCAGTCCCTTGAGTGAAATCCTAATCGAGTGTGAGCGTTTGGAGCAAAGTAGGAGGCCATTATTGATCTTGGAGGTGTCATTTTGCAAGGAAAGGGAGAATCAGCTAAGGGGAAAGCAAGAGGAGCCATTTTCTGAGGGTTTGGAGTCCATAGCATGACTATTGTGGTAATACCTTCGAGTTATCCTCTTATATGTTGATGTTTACATTGATTTAGGGCTTATTGAACCCTTTTGTGGCTAGATCTAGTGCTCCCTTGGTCCCTTAAGCGATTTAGACCATGGATATGGACCTTTGGAGGTCCAGAGTGTCCCTTTGCCCAAGCTTTTTGGGAATCAATGGAGCTTTTGGATTGGAATCCTTATGCCTTAGGTCAAAATGCTATTTATGAGCCATGGGGTGTGTTATGGACACCAAGTTAGGGGCTTTACGTGATGAATCAGTCTAGGAAGGCCAGATCTATGAATTGTTGGAGCAGATCTGACCTTAGAAGCAAGTTGGAGTGGTTGCATGGCATGGACTCGCCGAGTCCGAAGAACAGACTCGGCGGGTAGCTTGAAGATTGCCTTAGGTTCGCTCAGTGAGTGGTCCTGTCGAGTCATAGGTTGACTCAGTGAGTCAGGGTGAGTTAAAGAGGGTTGACAGGTGGACTGAGTCGAACTGGGACTCGCCGAGTTGTTCTTGAGACTCGGCGAGTTGAGTCGGGGTGGCCCCGCGATTCTTCCAGGTGGAACTCGTCGAGTCAGGGGAAGTACTCGACGTGTAAGAAGGGAATCCTAGAGAGTTGGTGAAAACGTCTAGACTCGCCGAGTTGCCCTTGTGCACTCGCCGAGTCCGGTCAAAGTTGACCGTTGACCGTTGACCGTTGACCAGAGTTGACCTGTGTTAACTTCTTAGGGATAGTCAACCTTAGAGATGAAAAGTGTTAATTAGAGACATGTGATGTTATAGGAGGATTAGAGCTCGGAGGATCGAGCACGAGGGATTTCCAGGATTCGTGAGATACCGAGATACGCGAGGTGAGTCTTCTCACTGTACTTTACCTTGAGTAGGTAACTATAGTTATGTGACAGAGTATTTCTATGTTATGTATGCTATATGTTGTACTCCATTATTTCTATGTGATTTATGCTGTGCATGTTTAGAGAGTTGGAACCGGAAGGTTCCTAGAGTTAGAACCTGAGGGTTCACAGAGTTTGGGTGCACGGACCCATAGAGTATAGCCTCGAGTGGCTAATATGTGTTTTATGTGTGGTATTTTGGGGAACTCGGTAAGCTTCGTGCTTACAGTGTTAGTGTTGTTGTTTTAGGTACCAGCGATGACCGTGGGAAGGCGCCGGCTTGATCTGTACACACGCAGGGGACTTTTGATATATTTATGTGATCTTGGGATTTGTATGTTACGAATTGGAATTTTAAACTTAATGTTTTATGAAATTAAATGAGAAATGTTTTATATTTGCGAAAAATTATTTTGAAAATTTACGGTGTTACAAGTTGGTATCAGAGCCTTGGTTTGAGGGATTCGAGTACACCTTCGGGCGTATTTGAACTCAAACTGAGGATTTGAGATGTATTTTCAAAAAGATTAAAAGATTTTTGAAAAACGCAGAGCAAGAGATGTGTGTACGATCAGTCAGCGCCAGAACGGTGATTTCCTAAAATACCTTTATATTATGTGTTATGTGATATTGATATTGATATGATGTATCTGCATGCTAGAGTAGGCTAGGTATTGCTATTAGGACTAGAGTGGCCTGATTTGTGATGCCTTAGCCTAGGGAGAGGTGAGCTGCTATGAGATGCTTGAGAGTGTATAGGTAGCAGCGAGGGGCTTATGAGAGATCTATTAGAGAGTGGTCTACGCATGATAGAGTACTTGGGACTTGGGATCCGAAGAGGAGGACTTGGAGTGTATTCTGGTGCGGTGCGGACAGGAGTATTGGGCCCGTACTACCGAAAGCACCGGAACGGTGTGCAACCCAAGTAAGAATCTTTGGAATACCAAGAATCAAGGAGGAAAGAGTTGACGAGTGTGAGTATGCTCGTGTGGATTCTAATTTATCGTATGTTGTATTTCAGAGGTAGATCATGGTGAGGACACGATTGATGCTCGAGAGCAGCGGCTACCGCAGCGGTTGCTGCTGCGAGGCCGCAGGGTGGTGATGCGTTGCTGTTTCGGGAGTTCAGCAACACCAAACCACCAGAGTTTGATGGGACTCAGGATCCGGTGGCAGCTATGAGGTGGATATCTGATATTGAGGGGTGTTTCTTCACTTGCTCGTCTCCTGAGCATTTAAAGGTCAGGTTCGTGCTGAACCAGCTTCGCTTGGGAGCGAAGGACTGGTGGAAGTTTGTGACGGCGCATTATACGCCCACTGAGCTTTCGGCGGTGACCTGGGAGAGGTTCACTACCATGTTCCGGGATGAGTACGTTCCCCAGGTGGAGAGGGAGCGTTTGGCACAAAAGTTTCTGACCCTCAAGCAGGGTACTGATTCAGTTACAGCGATCACCAGGAAGTTCCATGAGAGGGCGATGTTCTGCCCTGAGCACGTGTCCACTGAGCAGGCACATATGAGCTGCTACTTGAGCATTTTGAGGTGGGATATTCGGGAGTTCGCTGCAAACTCCTCGTATCGGACATTTGCTGAGCTTCAGGCAAATGCCCGGAAGAGGGAGATTGAGCTTGAGACTCAGGCCAGGGAGGAGGCGGAGTCTCAGGGGAGGGATCGGCGACCGACACAGTCGCAGCCGGCAGCCAAGCGGGCCAAGCCCGCTGATCCCAGACCAGGGATCCAGAAGGGCCGCATTTGCGGGAAGTGCGGCAAGGGTCATGACGGAATTTGCCGAGCGGGGTCTTGCTATAAATGTGGCAAGGAGGGGCATATGGACAAGGACTGCCCCAAGGGGTTTGCAGTGTGTTTTCACTGCAACCAGACTGGACATCGGAAGGCCGAGTGTCCACAGTTGCGCGGAGCATCTCAGGGATCTGCTCCTGCCGCCATCAGAGCTACAGAGAGTCGGCCTGTGAAGGCCGAGGCGCCGAGAGCTCGAGGGAGAGCCTTCCAGCTGACTGCGGAGGAGGTCCGCGCTGCGCCCGATGTTGTGGCTGGTATGTTTCCTTTCATGTATTTATTTTGATGTTGAGATATTATGCTTATATTATGTTATGCGTAGGTACTTTCCTTGTGAACTTTGTACCTGCTTTATTGTTATTTGACTCGGGTGCGAGTCGGTCTTTTGTATCTTTGGCGTTTAGTCAGCATATCAGTGTTAGTCGTGAGGCATTGAGTCGACCTCTGAGAGTTTCCATAGCTGACGATAGAGTGATTTGTGCCACGGAGGTCCTCCGGGGATGTGTGTTAGAGATTTTCGGGGTTGAGTTTCTGATTGATCTGATTCCTATTGCGATGGGTGATGTCTGTGTCATTGTGGGCATGGACTGGTTGACCCGATTCGGCGTGGTTATCGACTGTGAGCGTCAGCTGGTGACCATACGAAACCCTAGTGGAGGAGTTCTTTCAGTGTACGGCGAGGGTACACGTTCAGGATCAGCTTTTTGTTCGGCCGCTAGGGCGAGGCAGTGTCTACAGCAGGGCTGTAAGGGTTTTGTGGCGTATGTGATGGTTACGCGAGCGACTTCCGAGAGACCGAGTTCAGTTGAGGAGGTACCAGTGGTGCGTGAGTTTCCAGATGTTTTTCCCGAGGAGTTGCCCGGTGTGCCTCCTGTGAGACAAGTGGAGTTTGGTATTGATTTGGTTCCGGGAGCCGTTCCTATCGCTAAGGTGCCTTATCGTCTTGCACCTCCAGAGATGCAAGAGTTATCCTCGCAGCTCCAGGAGTTGCTGGGGAAGGGATTTAATCGGCCGAGCAGCTCACCGTGGGGAGCACCTATTCTGTTCGTCAAGAAGAAGGATGGTTCAGACCGGATGTGCATTGACTACCGGGAGTTGAACAAGCTGACGGTCAAGAACTGTTACCCGTTACCGAGGATCGAAGATTTATTCGATCAGTTGTAGGGAGCATCTTGGTTCTCCAAGATCGATTTGAGGTCGAGGTATCATCAGGTGAGAGTGCAGGATGAGGACGTCAAGAAGACAGCGTTTAGGACGCGATATGGGCATTATGAGTTTGTGGTGATGCCTTTTGGGCTCACCAATGCCCCGGCTGTGTTCATGGATCTCATGAACAGGGTATGCAGGCTGATGTTGGATCGGTCGGTGATTGTATTTATCGATGATATTCTGGTATATTCAAGATCTAGAGAGCAGCATGAGGAGCATTTGAGGGAGGTCCTTGGGGTTTTGAGATCGGAGAAGCTTTATGCAAAATTCTCCAAGTGTGATTTCTGGTTGCGGGAGGTCCAGTTCCTAGGACATCTTGTTAATCAGGAAGGGATATTGGTCGATCCGGCCAAGGTTGAGGCGGTGATGAGTTAGGAGGTGCCAAGGTCACCATCTGAGATCAGGAGTTTCCTTGGGTTGGCAGGGTACTATCGGAGATTTATCAAGGATTTCTCCAAGATCGCAGTGCCACTCACCAGATTGACCCGGAAGGGTGTTGCGTTCTCATGGGGTCCCGAGCAGCAGACCTTCTTTGAGACACTTCTCCAAAGGTTGTGCGAAGCCCCGGTATTAGCTCTCCCGGAAGGGATGGGGGATTTTGTAGTATATTGTGATGCATCGATTTTGGGGCTGGGTGCGGTACTGATGCAGAGAGGGCATGTGATAGCATATGCATCGAGGTAGCTGAAGCCTCATGAGACGAGATATCTAATGAGATTTGTAATCGAGTTTAAAGATCAAATTATTTAAGAATTAAGAAAGAAGAATCACGATGAACAAGAGAGTAAATATAATCTTTGATCAGCTCATATTATGGTTTCTGATTTACAGAGTATAACATAATTCTCTGTAAAAGTGTGTGAAAAATTCTATTCTCACATCGTACAGACTCCTATTTATAGTCGTACAAAAGCATAATAAAATACTAAGGACTAGACAATAAAGCTTCGTTAAAATGCCTTAGTAAATATAACGTTACAATCGAAGACACAACTTACGAAGACTAACAACCCTTCGTAACAAAAACAATACTTCGACATATTACAATACAAACCCTAACAATCTCCCCCTTTGGAATAAAGGTCGAAGTCTTCATGAAGTAAGTAGTTGTACAACATACATCAGCACTCTTCGAATTTCCATGTACCAAGAGATAACTTTCTTTATCTCCTTCTTGTCTCCTTCTGAATTCTTCTTGCAATGATTCATATGAACAATTAAGTTCGTATATTGCGAGTTTGTATATCTTTCCACTTCAGAGGTTTGAAACAAGAATCTCTTGGCTCTTCCAGCTTTGTCTTTTCCAACGAAGACTATCCCCAAAGGCTTTAAACAGATTTCTCCATCTTCGTATTTCTTCAATTCCACCTGCTTCTTCGTAGGAGCCATTGGAGCAGTGATGTCGATGCCTTTGACAGTAGCAAGCTCGATATCAGTTTGAGCTAGGCATTCAAAATAATTTTCCAAGAAAACTTTTATATGCCTACACCCAAGACTGAAGACATCAGGATCTGTTTCTTGGAGATAAGAAAAGGACTTGTCTTTGAGAATCAGTGCAACATTGATGAGATCGTACGTGTTTATCAATGGAAAGTCAGCTATTGTGTAACAACCCGAAGTTGTTCATCGCCGAAAACCCGTTCTACCCGAATAACTCGTCGGAAATCGAAATGTCCTGTTATCGTTTTTGGGCTTAGTTAACTAAAATTATATGTTTATTTTCATTCAATGAGGGTCCAAATCATTTAGGAACTCATGAATTTAGCCCAAAACATTTATTTCATAAGTTTTAGAAATATCCTCGTCGGGTGACGGAAACTCAATCGGGTGCGACCTAAAGCCTCGTTTAAGGCCGGTATCGGGTAGAATTCCACCGTGTCCAAGTTTTAGGAACTATATAAACATGTTTAAGCACTGATTTGAAGTTTTTTTCCTTCTCTCTCTACTCTCTCTCTAACCTCTCTCCTAAATCCAAGGATTGTCCAAAACTAAAATTTAAGACTTCAAATCCATAAGGTACCTTCCTAGCCTTAATCTATAGCATGTTTAGCTTCCAAATTAGACACTTAATCATGAAATTGGACAATGTATGTGAGTTTACGGCCCAGGAGGCTGCCTAGGCCGTAAACACCATTTAGAAGGGTTTTTAGCCCTTAAACTCCTTCCTTAACTCATTTGGACTTTAGATATGGCTAACGGACTTCAAGATATGGACTTAGAACACTTAAAAATTTGATTTTGAGGACTTTGAAGGAGTTTACGGCCAAGGCATAAGCTTGGGCCGTAAACTCATGTTAATGGGGTTTTTCATGCCTTTAAACCCTTCCAAATCACTTCTATGGCTTAGATATGAATTATAGGACATTGGTAATAGCATTTGGACACTTGAAACATGATTTTTGGGGGATTTAGATGAGTTTACGGCCAAGGATAGTGCTTGGGCCGTAAACTCCCCAAAACTTGGCATAAATCCAATTCTAAGGTGTTAGAAAGCCATCCAACACCACCAAAAGCCTTGGAATAAATCAAGGGACCAACCAAAAATACTTTAAGGGCCTTAAACACATCATTCATGGGATTTCTAAGAGTTTACGGCCAAGACCTGTTCTTGGGCCGTAAACTCCAAAATTTTTGGTGTTAGAATGCAAACTAAACACCCCTAAAGCCCTTAGATGAATTTTAGAAGCCATTCTATGCAAGTTTTAGACCTTGAAACACATTGTAACTTCATATATTAGAGTTTACGACCATGAAGGGGGTTTCATGGGCCGTAAACTCCATAAATCCCTCATATGTCCCATACAAACTCATTTCTAGGCTTGTGGGAATTTTTAGAATCACATGTGATTGATTTTAACACCTTAAAAACACTAAATCTTGGAGAATTGAGAGTTTACGGCCAAAGATCCCATGCCTAGGCCGTAAACTCCCTTATGTGTTGTAAATGATGTTTTTAATTCAATCCAAGCCTTAAGAAATATTAATCCAAGCATTTCCAAGTGTCCATATCCATTTATGACCCAAATTTGCACCATAAACCACCCTACCATGAGTTTACGGCCGTAAACTCATGGGGAATGGGTGTTTTGGACCTAACACTCTTGTATAAGTTTACTCATGGGGAGTAAACTCAAGTCCCAAGTCCCTAGTGTCATTTCACATCCTTAAACGCCACCCGGGTCCCTCCAAACACTCGTATTGGAGTGTTTTCGCGACTAGAAGCAATTGTCCCTATCCAATAAACAAACTAAGTCCTAATTAGATACAAATGTGTATCTTTACATTATAATTAGGAACCTCGTGTATTTACAAGCCCCGGATCAACTCTTAGCATCCAAATCGTCATACTTCTCGTCCGGTGAGTTCATACCCCTACGCCTTTTTCACTGTTTTTAACTGTTTTCAGGAGGGGAATACAAGCAAACCAAAACTGTTTTCAAATCATAACATTTATGTGTTTCAAATAATATCTGGCAATCTTATAAACTCTTGTACTCCTTATGTATTATGTTGAGCATAAGGAAAGATTTATCAATTACAACTAAATGGATTTTAGTTAAGAAAATAACCAAACTAATCAAATTATTATGGGAATAATTTGGGGTTCTATGTTTCTCTTTATATCATGTACTGATATCTATATTAAGTTATTAGATAAACTATGTCTGATTCAGTTTATCTCTATATCATTCGAATGTTTTGCCAGATAGTTTCGTTGTATATATCTATTTTTCACTGTATCATGTCTTGAAATCTTTATATGTTTGGTATCGTATGAGAATCCTGTGAATAGTTTAATACTAGCTTGTGAGATAGTCACTACCCTTTATGGATGATCAAGTAAATCCTCTCCGGAAGTGTAACCAGAGTCTCCTGGAGGGAGAGCGAAGAATTTGTGAATAGATCTATTCGGCACTGACAATCCCACACCTTAACTGCTAGCTACAGTTAGGCGGGCACGCCTAGGGTGACAAATTTTGGATATCATTCGACGTCTGACTAACGTCAAGGAGGTCTCGTTGTCGTATCAGTATGGTTACCCGACTCACAATACGTATTAATATAAACTTATTCACAGCTAGGATTTCGTTTCGAATCTATATCATGTTCGGGATGATAATCCCATGGTCTTGTAATCTATATCTCGTTCGGGATGGTAATCCCATGGTTTTATGTCTATATTTCGTTCGGGATGATAATCCCATGATCTTGTGTCTATATTTCGTTCGGGATGGCAATCCCATGGTTTTGAAACTAAATCTTACGGGATGATAATCCCATGATTTTATCAAGCTATCTTATAATTAGTTTCGGGATAATGATCCCATGGTTTATCAAGTTATCTTATATCTAGTTTCGGGTAAGTGATCCCATGGTTTATCAAACTATTTTATATCTACTTTCGGGATAGTGATCCCATGGTTTTTATCGAATTATCTTATAACTGGTTCGGGATGTAGTCCCAAGGTTTTCAAAATACTTTCTATTTACAGTTCGTCTAAATTATAGTTTTGTGAATTAAACTATGCTATGTGTTATCCAAATCAATCTTACAATTAGGAAAATATGGGATTTTCCTGGGGTTAACTTATATCTGTAACAGAACTGTAACGAAAGATAACTTAACTACTTTACATAAGAAAATATGGGATTTTCTTGGATATCAAATCTTTTCAGAAAACTAAAGGAAATGGATACATTTTCACAAAATAAAACCGCTTATGAACTCACCAGCTTTATGCTGATTTTCAAACTGCTTGTATTCTCAGGTCAAAGTTAGACAGGTACCCGGCGATATCTTTTGGTGAAGATGGAGTGCTCCGAAGACTCGTCTCTTTTGTTCATATGATATATGTATAACTTTTTGTACAATTTACTTTTGAACCAAATGTAAATCTTCATATTTATGTAATGTAATGGTTGTTTACTGTGATTACTATGTACATTGGATTTGATACACAAGATGGAGTCAACCCCGGGAACGTTTCCGCCTTTGGTTTTCGGGGTGTGACAGATTGGTATCATAGCCCTTGTTTATAGTGAACAGAGTATACCAAACCTTACATGGTATAAAACTATAAACATTAAGGGGCCTAAGTGCTCTGAACTAAAAGTATCCTACAAAATATAAGTATTTTCAAAAGTATTTAAGTATGCCGAGCCGTCGAAATCCGTAACTACAAGTAGAACAAAACATAAGTAAATGGGTGTTGTACGTTGCGGTTAAACCTGGGCAGTTATGTAGTCGTGTCTAGGGTCAATATAGCCTGGCCAACTATATTCATTCGAGACACGGCCAACATGTGCTTGGGAGTGACTGTGGCATGCGGCATACCTAAAACTTACCCAATATCCCAAACCACGAATCGTCGCTGCAGTGAACCATGAAATACTATGGGAGTATTTCTCGAGCCGATCCTTTGTAGAAATTCTCGTATACGCGTTATTCCTTGATCATTCCTCTAGCGATAAAATGTTCTATCTTGATAACTCCTTTATGCTTTATCGCTTTGTATGATGCTATTTTTGCCTTGATGAGATATCTCCTGTCTCATATCTCTTGATTCAATTCAGAGGACTTATAATCCTCTCTTTCCTGATCTTTTTAGATCAAGATGCCTCCAAGAAAGAGACCCAGCTCAATGAACAACAATAATCCTCCTCCGCCACCACCTCCTCTTCAACTTGATCTTACATCACTTCAGACAGTTCTGACTGCTGCAATGGTAGCAGCCATGTCGCAAATGAACTCTAGAAATTCAGGAGGTGATCCCCAACCCCAAAACCCAGAAGATAGCCAGGGACACCAAAAAGGGGGTTCCTATAAAGACCTCATGAACGCAAAACCGACATTCTTCGATGGCATAGGGGGTGTCATTGCCTTAACCCGATGGTTCGAGAGAATCGAATCAATCTTTGAAATATGCAGCTGTTCGGAGTCTGATAGAGTCAAGCTTGCTGCCTGTACTTTCCTAGACAAAGCCCTGACTTGGTGGAATGGCCGAGTCAAATCCTTAACTTTACCTGTAGCCAATGCTATGGGTTGGGAAGCTATGAAGGAGCTTCTTCTCGCAGAGTATTGCCCTCGGGGCGAACATCAGAAGTTAGAACACGAACTTTGGAACCTTAAGATGAAGGGTTCTGACATAGCTGCTTATACCTCAAGATTCGATGATCTGGCACTACTTTGTCCGGGAATGGTTACCCCGGAAAGTAAAAAGATAGAGAGGTTCATCTGGGGATTGACCCAGCCAACAAAGGGGAATGTCTTGGCTGCGAAGCCAGACACATATGACAGTGCTAAGTGCCTTGCGAAAATCCTGATAGATCACGAAGACAACTCCGATGAGGAAGCTACTACCCCCGAGCCAGTCGCTAGTGGAGGCGGTAGTAAAAAGAAATCCTGGAACAAGCGGAAGGCCCAGAGTACGCAAGGGCCTTCTAAGAAACAGCAAACGGTAGCAGTCCATGCTGCTACTGCCCCTGTCGCTGTTTCAGCTGTCGGTTCCACAGCCCAAACTCCCGCCAGTGGATATACTGGTACCCTTCCTTGGTGTAGTAAGTGTAACTACCACCACCGCGTTCCTGGTCCATGTCGCGAAAGGATCTGCGACAACTGTGGCAATAAGGGCCATCTTGCGCGAACCTGTAGAAAACCAGCCAAGCCAACGAACCTATCATCTGGAACGGGAATCAGTCCGGCCTGCTACAATTGTGGTGAAGCTGGGCACTTCAAAAGGAATTGTCCCAAGACAGCTACAACCACAAATCCCTCTGCTGCCGTAGGTATATCTCTCTTTGATAATTCTTATACTTGCAACTCTTTTCGATTTTGGGTGCAAAAAGGGAAACCTGTTATCTATCTATTCGAACATATTCTAAACTCAATCCTTCGCATGTAATCGAAATGTATACCGTCGAGACTACTAACTAGTGAGATAGAGGACACTAACTTCGTATCTATAGATTGAATCCTCGGTCCGGAGGACTATTCTATTCCATTCGATTTATAAAGGGGGAAAACTTTCCATGAATATAGTTGGATGCCATGTTTAACCAAGAAATGACCGAGTCTCATTCATGTTGTTATCTTTGCTTTCGAAAGGGTCACCCGTCTAGATTTTTCCTCGACCCTGTTCTCGTGACCTTCGGCATCAAATTCTCGTATCATTATATACTTTAGAACTCAAAAGTTTTCCCAATGTGAATTACCACGCATCCCTCGTTTCTGTGATTATTGAGAAACGGGAAGTTAGCAACTATTCCCTCTAAATGTCTATCCCGAAGGATTCCCGGAAGTTTCTTTTGATGCATCCAGTTTAGTCTCACATCAAACCTTTCGAGATCTTCGTAGAGATCGATTCTGTAATCTTCAAGTTTCGGATGCCCTTCAAACTTGGTAATATCTATCTAGACCATCACGTCTCAAATCCTTAGAAGCGTCTTCCCAACAAAACCCTAGTGATTCCTTCGAGGAAACCGAAGTCGTTCAGGGTTGGAAACCTCCACGAGAAAACAGATTGATATAGTAGATTGAGAGAGAGTCAAAGTACGAAATCAAGGCATGTCCCGATAATGAGAATTCGTTAGAACGCCCAATAGAGACCTGATTCCACTTGAGAAAGTGAAGATCCGAGGCAACAAATCCATTCGTATCTCATTCCAATCCATGACCTGTATCTTATTCTTTGAATTTCGGGATGAAATTCCCTCTAACGGGAGGATAATGTAACCCCGAAGTTGTTCATCGCCGAAAACCCGTTCTACCCGAATAACTCGTCGGAAATCGAAATGTCCTGTTATCGTTTTTGGGCTTAGTTAACTAAAATTATATGTTTATTTTCATTCAATGAGGGTCCAAATCATTTAGGAACTCATGAATTTAGCCCAAAACATTTATTTCATAAGTTTTAGAAATATCCTCGTCGGGTGACGGAAACTCAATCGGGTGCGACCTAAAGCCTCGTTTATGGCCGGTATCGGGTAGAATTCCACCGTGTCCAAGTTTTAGGAACTATATAAACATGTTTAAGCACTGATTTGAAGTTTTTTTCCTTCTCTCTCTACTCTCTCTCTAACCTCTCTCCTAAATCCAAGGATTAAGTGTCCAAAACTAAAATTTAAGACTTCAAATCCTTAAGGTACCTTCCTAGCCTTAATCTATAGCATGTTTAGCTTCCAAATTAGACACTTAATCATGAAATTGGACAATATATGTGAGTTTACGGCCCAGGAGGCTGCCTAGGCCGTAAACACCATTTAGAAGGGTTTTTAGCCCTTAAACTCCTTCCTTAACTCATTTGGACTTTAGATCTGGCTAAGGGACTTCAAGATATGGACTTAGAACACTTAAAACTTTGATTTTGAGGACTTTGAAGGAGTTTATGGCCAAGGCATAAGCTTGGGCCGTAAACTCATGTTAATGGGGTTTTTCATGCCTTTAAATCCTTCCAAATCACTTCTATGGCTTAGATATGAATTATAGGACTTTGGTAATAGCATTTGGACACTTGAAACATGATTTTTGGGGGATTTAGATGAGTTTACGGCCAAGGATAGTGCTTGGGTCGTAAACTCCCCAAAACTTGGCATAAATCCAATTCTAAGGTGTTAGAAAGCCATCCAACACCACCAAAAGCCTTGGAATAAATCAAGGGACCAACCAAAAATACTTTAAGGGCCTTAAACACATCATTCATGGGATTTCTAAGAGTTTACGGCCAAGACCTGTTCTTGGGCCGTAAACTCCAAAATTTTTGGTGTTAGAATGCAAACTAAACACCCCTAAAGCCCTTAGATGAATTTTAGAAGCCATTCTATGCAAGTTTTAGACCTTGAAACACATTGTAACTTCATATATTAGAGTTTACGGCCATGAAGGGGGTTTCATGGGCCGTAAACTCCATAAATCCCTCATATGTCCCATATAATCTCATTTCTAGGTTTGTGGGAATTTTTAGAATCACATGTGATTGATTTTAACACCTTAAAAACACTAAATCTTGGAGAATTGAGAGTTTACGGCCAAAGATCCCATGCCTAGGCCGTAAACTCCCTTATGTGTTGTAAATGATGTTTTTAATTCAATCCAAGCCTTAAGAAAAATTAATCCAAGCATTTCCACGTGTCCATATCCATTTATGACCCAAATTTGCACCATAAACCACCCTACCATGAGTTTACGGCCGTAAACTCATGGGGAATGGGTGTTTTGGACCTAACACTCTTGTATAAGTTTACTCATGGGGAGTAAACTCAAGTCCCAAGTCCCTAGTGTCAGTTCACATCCTTAAACGCCACCCGGGTCCCTCCAAACACTCGTATTGGAGTGTTTTCGCGACTAGAAGCAATTGTCCCTATCCAATAAACAAACTAAGTCCTAATTAGATACAAATGTGTATCTTTACATTATAATTAGGAACCTCGTGTATTTACAAGCCCCGGATCAACTCTTAGCATCCAAATCGTCATACTTCTCGTCCGGTGAGTTCATACCCCTACGCCTTTTTCACTGTTTTTAACTGTTTTCAGGGGGGGAATACAAGCAAACCAAAACTGTTTTCAAATCATAACATTTATGTGTTTCAAATAATATCTGGAAATCTTATAAACTCCCTTACTCCTTATGTATTATGTTGAGCATAAGGAAAGATTTATCAATTACAACTAAATGGATTTTAGTTAAGAAAATAACCAAACTAATCAAATTATTATGGGAATAATTTGGGGTTCTATGTTTCTCTTTATATCATGTACTGATATCTATATTAAGTTATTAGATAAACTATGTCTGATTCAGTTTATCTCTATATCATTCGAATGTTTTGCCAGATAGTTTCGTTGTATATATCTATTTTTCACTGTATCATGTCTTGAAATCTTTATATGTTTGGTATCGTATGAGAATCCTGTGAATAGTTTAATACTAGCTTGTGAGATAGTCACTACCCTTTATGGATGATCAAGTAAATCCTCTCCGGAAGTGTAACCAGAGTCTCCTGGAGGGAGAGCGAAGAATTTGTGAATAGATCTATTCGGGACTGACAATCCCACACCTTAACTGCTAGCTACAGTTAGGCGGGCACGCCTAGGGTGACAAATTCTGGATATCATTCGACATCTGACTAACGTCAAGGAGGTCTCGTTGTCGTATCAGTATGGTTACCCGACTCACAATACGTATTAATATAAACTTATTCACAGCTAGGATTTCGTTTCGAATCTATATCTTGTTCGGGATGATAATCCCATGGTCTTGTAATCTATATCTCGTTCGGGATGGTAATCCCATGGTTTTATGTCTATATTTCGTTCGGGATGATAATCCCATGATCTTGTGTCTATATTTCGTTCGGATGGCAATCCCATGGTTTTGAAACTAAATCTTACGGGATGATAATCCCATGATTTTATCAAGCTATCTTATAATTAGTTTCGGGATAATGATCCCATGGTTTATCAACTTATCTTATATCTAGTTTCGGGTCAGTGATCCCATGGTTTATCAAACTATTTTATATCTACTTTCGGGATAGTGATCCCATGGTTTTTATCGAATTATCTTATAACTGGTTCGGGATGTAGTCCCAAGGTTTTCAAAATACTTTCTATTTACAGTTCGTCTAAATTATAGTTTTGTGAATTAAACTATACTATGTGTTATCCAAATCAATCTTACAATTAGGAAAATATGGGATTTTCCTGGGGTTAACTTATATCTGTAACAGAACTGTAACGAAAGATAACTTAACTACTTTACATAAGAAAATATGGGATTTTCTTGGATATCAAATCTTTTCAGAAAACTAAAGGAAATGGATACATTTTCACAAAACAAAACTGCTTATGAACTCACCAGCTTTATGCTGATTTTCAAACTGCTTGTATTCTCAGGTCCAAGTTAGACAGGTACCCGACGATATCTTTTCGTGAAGCTGGAGTGCTCCGAAGACTCGTCTCTTTTGTTCATATGATATATGTATAACTTTTGTACAATTTACTTTTGAACCAAATGTAAATCTTCATGTTTATTTAATGTAATGGTTGTTTACTGTGATTACTATGTACATTGGATTTGATACACAACATGGAGTCAACCCCGGGAACGTTTCCGCCTTTGGTTTTCGGGGTGTAACATATTGTGAACTCTTGTATCTTCCCACTTGCCCTTGTCACCACATACTTCAAGTTTTGAAACTTTCCTTCGAAAATGACATCCCTTTTTATGGATATCACCTTCTTAATTTTCTCCAAGTACCAGACTTCTTCTTGAGCTTTAGCTAACACAGCATGAAATCGAATTTTCATCTTCTTTCCTTCTTCGACATCCATATTCTTTGACTCTGCTTTAAACTGTGGCATGAAAAACATCATTTCATTGATTGGAAAGTCGAGTTGCCCATAATCAGTGTTTGTCACCACATAACTCTTCTTAGGAATCTTCTCAAAAGAGTACATATGGTCAAACATCACCCTTGATTCGATAGTTTCATAGTTGAAAACTTTCGAAGGATCTCCCTTATCGACATTCGAACCTTCAAGAGCTCTTTGTCACATAATGCTCTCTACATGCCTCATTCGTTCCACTTCAGCTGCCACCTCAGCTTTCTTTTCTTTGTTTGTCTTCTCAATCAAGACTCCTTTTCCTTTGTCTTTCACATTCAAAGGAGCTGCACACTTTGATGAAGAAACATTCGAAGAAACAACATTCCCAATTACAATACCTTTTGTACTAGGTCTTGGAATAGGAACCGTTGTAGTCACAGTCGAAATGACTGGAGCAGCTGAAACAATTGTTGGTTTGACTGGAGTTTTCGAAGGATTAACAATTTTTGGTTTGACTGGAGCCTTCGAATCTTCTGTTTTCATCCCATGTTCACCAGCCTTTGCTTGAACACTCTTTTCTCCCCCTTGAACCCCTGTGACAGCAGGTGGGGCATCTGAAACATTTGGCAATAGGCTTGAGATTCGAAGTAGCGGAGTAAGATGCTTTTGAAGAATGGCTTCGAAATGAAGAAATTTCTGAGAAAGAAATTCTTGAGAGATAATCGGAGAAGAGGATTTCGAAGAGATTTCTTTGAGTTCCTTCAGTAGATTCACCAACTCTCCGAAATGTTGAACTTCATTGGCTGAAAGAGAGACCATTTGAGGATTGAGTTGTTCAAACATCTTGACACATTGAGCAACTGCATCACAAATGATATCAATCTTCTGATGTGCTTATTCAAACCCCTGATGAATATTTTGAACTTCCTTCGTCATTTCTTCTCGAAGTTCTCTAATCTGCATATTCACATCTTCTCTAACCTTCTTCACCTCCTGTACGAAGAGCACATGACGCTCCTTCGTAATCATCTTCAAATCTTTAACTTCCTTCAGGAAATCAGTTCTAAGAGAATTGATTCTATTCTCAGTAGAACTATCAGACTGATCAGTCTTCTCAAGAATCCGGCTTTCTGAATCACGAATGAGCCTTGAAGTCTTCGATAACAACCTGTTTTCCACTTCTTTCATCAAAGAATCAACTTCCAAAAGATTGATTCCAGCACTTCCGACATCCGCTTAAGATTGCAAGATTGAATTCAATTTTGAATTCAAAATCTTGAACTGCTTCATCGTCATTAGCATATGATCCGGAAAATCCTCTTCTGTTTTATCAAAAGAAAGGTCTTCAAAAGTTCCTCCAAACCCTTCGTTGTCGGTTTCTTCATCATTTGCCATTGTTTCAGCAATAGGTGAGGAGGGATTTGGTGGTTCAGTGGATTGTGTTGAGAAGATGGTGGTGAAAGGTTGATCCATGATAGATTGGAATGTAGGAGAATCGGTGGTAGAAGTAACCTGTGGTAGAGTCGTTGATTCAAGAATCTTGACATCAGCAGGTTTTGAAATCTCAGTAGATTGAAAGATTTCGACTTCTTTTGGAATATTATCTTCAGGAGTCTCAGGCACATGCTCTTCTTCTTCGACATGTTTATTTTTCTTCAAAAATTTAGCCATTTCTTCAGCCCTTCTCTTTTTCGAAGATGGAGACACAGGAGCTAGAACATCACGAACTGTAACCCCTTGGTGAGTAACCTACGTTTTCTTCACCAATTGAGATTTTCGCATTATCTTGATTCTTCGAAAAACCCCCGTCTTCGAAGGAATCGTTTCCTTTGATGTAGAGGCTTCAATTACCGGTGTATCAACAACTGATGTTAAGACCGGAGACACCTCTTCGACATTTGTAGAAGGAATAATTAGTGCCTGATGCTGTTGTTCATCTTTCACCCCTTTTTTTCGAAGAGTCATCTTTTGTCTTTTTGGACTTCTTCAACTTCTTCTTTGCTTCTTGTTGTAACATCCCAGTCACAACTGTTGTGTCAATTGATTGTAAGTATGACACCAACACGTTGTTCGTAGGATCCACCTTCTTTAACATTGCATCTGGAATTCTGGCTACTGAGGTAAAAATTGCCGGATCGTCATGTACTTCCTTCGGACTCCCGTACATGTGGAATACGGCTTTTTCTTCGTAATCCGGTACCTCAATCTTTTCCTTCTGATATACATATTGGACAATCAAACTCCAATATCTGGCACAAGAAATTCCTTGTTTGGCACTCGTCTTCGAAATGCTTGTAATAAACTCTGTCCACAACTGCTCAGAGTAATCCACCTGTAAGTCATAGTATAGCCCTGCAACCATTGCGTATACATCTATTCTTCCTTTATCTAACCCCACCATTCTTCCAGTAAGACATCTGAGGAAGATGCCAAATAAAAAATTCCAAATAGTTGGTAGCCCCGACTTCTTGAAATCACTTATACGTGTCAATGGAGGTTGGTGACCCATCTCATTGAACGTGTATACCACTTGCGAAGACGTGAGTTCATCGTATGGACCGGAATTTGGAATTCCCAAAATCTTGCAAAACAATCTTTTGGAAACCCTAATTCTTGTGTCTGTAACCATGGTGAATTCCACGCACCCAGTTTCTTTGTTGTAGGAAGCTGTAGAACCTGCCTTCGATAACCATGACATTGGTGCAGCAAATGATTGGAACATGGCTTTAAACAGAAGAAAGTTCTGTAAAGCAACCACCAGCATCTGTAGTTCTTCTGGATATTTCGACAAATCTGATTCTACTTGATAGTTTGAACCCTGGATCTTTAAGATTGGAACACTGATGACCTCGTCTGTTGTGGGTGATGAAGTAACTGGCATTGTAGATGAGTTGAAGAAAAGAACTTTGTGAAGAAGATGATTTGCAGAGAGAGTTTTTTGTTTTTTTCTGAAAGTTTGATCGCGTAAAGGATTATGAAGTTGTAATTTGCCCTTTTATATGTAACCCTAGAATTTTTGAATTTGAAGCGGGATGCATTAAATGCTTGCTGACATGGCACCTTGAAACCTGGAATGCACTCATCAAAAAGTAACAATCGTAACTGTCAATACGCCTTACACGCTTATCCTACATCATGCGTCATCAAGAGATAGGACCGTTTGGTGTTCCCCAAAAGAATTGTAACCGTCGGATGCCTTCGGAATTGAGTTCAGGCTCTTTCACTTCGGGGTTTAAAAAGCGAAGTCATTTGCCAGATTTTCGAAATCGTCAGTTTAAGTTGGTGTTACTCAAACCTCAAGGATTTCGTGTGTGCTGTGTGCCAAAAAAAATTAGATGAGAAGCAAGAAAAAAAAACTTTTGAAAACTCGTGATGTCAACAATTTCTTTGTGACACAAAAACAGTTTTATCCCAGGCAAAGATATCTTCCAAAATTATCAAGAGAGATAATTAACAGCTTGTGTGGTTTCCCGTGAAATACAATCGATAACTTGTAAAGAAGTTTCGAAGGGTTTATTTTATTGGACACATTGGGTGGCTTCGAAAATTTTGTTACATATCAACCTTAAAATAAGGTGAGTAATTGTAAACAAAATTAGTTGTTTGACCAGTGTAGTCAGTGACAACTTGGTTGCGAATGATATTCAAAGTAACAAAGATTTTTAAAATATACTCACATGGAAATCATATTCAAAAAAAATTTATGCTGGATCTATTTGGGAACAAACATCGTAGTTTTCGAATGTTTGATTAAGATCACTCAAAAGAAATGAATATGATTTGGAGTATAAAAGGTACTGAAGCAAAAGCTTCGTAAGATCTGGAACATGGTGATGGGTTTTGGTCATAAGACATCATATGTGCTCATACAAACCCTAAAGCTTGGATCTAGGTTTCTCTATTGTACATACTTTGAATCCAAGACTTTGAACCCTAATTCTAGCATATGGAAATCAGAATTCACATGTAATTAGGTTTAAGAACATACCTTGATTGTTATATAGCAATAACAATCCAATTCCTCCTTGAATTGACCTTGGAAAGCTGAGAGTTACAAGTGTCACTCCTCTAATGGCTTACAAACACCATAAGCAAGTGGAGAAGGTATAAAGAGAGAGGAGGGAGGTTAGAATTCGTCCTTAGGACCTCTTGGGAAGGGTTGGACGAATTCCTATGCCTTAGGGGGTTTATATAGGTGTAAAGATTAGAGTTTTAGTCCTTATCCTTATCTAGTTGCTTGTCCACCAAGCAACCATAAGATAAGTCCTAGAAATCCTTATCCTAGTCGAATTCTAAGAGATTTACACCTCAAATTCATTCACCATATATATAAGATAATCCTTACCTTATTTTGTAAGTATCACATAATTACAATTCAGCCCCTCTAGTTTAATTAATTACACTTGATCACAAAATTAATTCTTAATTAATTATTGACCAATATTAATTAAACAAATATGATTTCTCCTTTAATATATTATTCTTATATCATATTAATAAATCATAATAACCTCTCTCTCTTTATTTATTTCTCCAATCAAGTTGCTTTGGTGAAGGCAACCCAAAAGGACCATGCACCATCGGGTCAAGTACATACCAAAATAGTTATGGACTTAGACACTAATCCAACAGTCTCCCACTTGGATAAGTCTAATAACTATTCTGCGTATGACTTCAGATCCCGATCTGCAATCGTAGCTTTCCAAAGCCGCTGTCAACTCTGATCATATCAAATACGCGTGTCCTTAGATAAGGGATCATATATTCCTCCATTCTAGATATCATATGAGATATGATTTCAAATCATTCTCTTTGTACTTTTTCTCGATTTCTGATTTATGACGACAGACTAATTGAACAAATCAAATTAGCCCTAGCCGGGCCGAGCATTTACGTTTGTCATCACTAAACCATCGAGGGGCCCAAAGATATCGCTTTTATCTTACTTTGGATAAAAGGAACGGATAAACTTTGATACAATGCTTGCTTTTACTCACGCACCGAATCACACACAACAATATGTTTTATAACACCAAGTTACTAGTGCGTTTACATATTATCAATGTGCAACCGATTTGCAAGATACAACTCACACATCTCGGTTTCAAGAATATAAGATGTTATCGTCTCACCAATCACTCGTGATACAATCCATGGAGTGATCCAAGTGAGCGTGGGTATAATCCAATGCTCAAATCACATTCATAAGCACTCATGAACGTTGCAGCAAACATTTGCTTATGTCTAATACTCTTTTAGACAATCCACACACCAATTCACGATAGTCTTCATTCATATCTACTTCCAACATATGAACGACTGTGGCCCGTTTGAATAATTCGATTATTCTTAATAAACTCAATTATTCTGGAAGTCAAAACATGAAAATGTGAAACACAAGAATAATACTAATCCCATATGACCTCAACCCTTTGAGCATAAATAAAACACCTTTTATTTATCACCATATTGATTACTCATTATTTGTAGTTTCGGGTAATCAACTTCTTACTTGAATTATAACACTTGTCCCATGCTCCTAGCATGCACACAATGTTTACCTATGGTTCTTACTTTGTGAAATAGATCACATTGAACACATTTCCAATCATTCTCATTTCACAACTCCAAATCCTTTTCATAAGTGAAAGAATATCAAATTCTTGCTACTTATAGAATATGCTAGATTCTAACATTTTATGCAATGATCTCCTTTTGTAATGTCACTGCACCAAAGTCACAAAGACTATTGCCAATGATATGACAAAGTCTTCTATCGGAGATTGTTACAAGACAATTCCATAGATGTGATGCCTCTCACTCAAAGTACTTTCTTTGAACATCCTTTTGCGTAGAAGTTTCTAATCTAGTCATAGATTTCTCAATATTTAATTCCCAATATGGACACACTTCCATATGTCCCATATGACAACTCATTCTTAATAGAATCTCATCTATTCGTAATGATGTCGATATGGTCCATCCAATATGGAAACATTTCCATAATTTCCAATACTATACTTCCAACTACTCACAAGCGACCAATCCTCGTCGAACTTGGATTGTCCTTTGATAGTTGTTTAATTATTTTAGTCTAAACCGATTCTAGTCCTTTTTCCCTCTAAATGTGCTTGACATTTGGAAAATTTTAGAATGGTCAAACATTAAAGCATTTGCAATCGATCCTATACCCGAAGCGTATGGGACATGACGCATAATGTTTTACTTGCTATGTTCTCAAAATTCGAATTGTGAAGAGGGATGCCGTAATCATAATCGAAATTTTAAGAACACACTTTGTACCTTTGACTAAATTTTATTAACATTTCTCAACCTAAACCTTTAGATTTGAAATGAAGCATAATATTCTCTCCCTTAATTATAGCAAAACAACTCTTCAACTATTGCGACTTTGCAAAGTATGACTCTTGTTTTCTATAATTGATATTGCTAACCTTGCAATACTTTCCTTAGTAATCATACAATCATAACTTTTATGCTCCCACTATCTTGATGATTATTATAAAACATAACACTTATGCTCCCACTAGCTTCGACATGTATTCATAAACATCTTAACTTTCAGAAAAACAATGCTTATTGAATTTCTTAAGTTCATGTTTCTAATTCTTAGTGCTTTGATAATCTTTTATCAAGGTTTCTTGAACTTAAACACATTTGCCTTCGATAGTTCATATGTGTGTCTAAACAATTAAGACTAATTGCCAAACCTCACAATTCAAATTATGGAAAGGGATGCCGTAACCATAATTGAATTCGAGAATGCAATTTTACAATCACTATCTTCTTAAAATATTTCTTAGTGAAAGCATTTCCTCACAATCATTTTCATGAAGGAGAAAATCTTATGACACTTAGATTTAAACGGTGTATTTGTTCCTATCCATGTGAATTTGTCAAAACCAAAGTTTACGACGAATTCAAACTCATATGGATCGAACTTTCTTAATCTTGATTTCTTGCCTTATGGTAGCACAGCTGCCCACCACGTCTTCCAAGTAGTTAAGCAGCTCACCTTTTCCTATCAATGTACTTTCCATTGATCAAGGTCCTTGCCTTTTATGCATTCAAATGAGAATTCATAGGACTCACATGCATAATTAACTCGATTGGATTGGCATAGAAAATAATGTCTTGACGATAGGTTGTAAACCTCAACTCGTGTGCTAGTGATGATCGATTAGGTTTATTTGATTTGTTCTTGAAACTTTTCAAGACTATACAGACTCCCACTGACTCCTTGACATATAAGATTCTCTTGTCAAAACATTTCTTGACAAACAAATATTCAAGAGTTAGTGTAGCTTTTATCAAAACAAAACACTTCATAATTTTGGTCTTAGTTGGTCTTTGTCTTATCCAAGACATCACAACTTTCCACAATTGATGAATGTTATAAACCTTCTTAATACTATTCACTCAATGTTACAATCTTAACTTTAGGACTTGTTTTGGAACGAAGTATGATTGACTTATTGATTTGACCATTTCTTCAATCTTTGATTCCTCTTCTTGGACATACAATTGTACCAAGACTCACTTAGAGGATCAATTGAGATATGGTTCTTAATGATTAAGACCTATCATAAAGCATAAAAGGTACTCTCCCTTCTTCTTAGAATGGAGAAACTTTTATATCTCTGCCTACTTGATTCTTGTTATTCGTTCTACTATTGATTTAAACCTTTTCAATCAATTCAGAATTACACTTAATCTTATAAGTATAATCATATTTACTAAACCTTTAGTAAATCATGACGAATATCTTGTTACTCTTATGGTGGACTTTGATCAACACACAACTTTGTGTTCTCGATCACCTAGTCCTTCACTTGACACTTTGTCAATGAATCAGTCTAATTTCCAAATACGAAATTTCTCATTCATCGTGCATCCACGTTGCATGATTCCAAGTTTCTGTCCAAATGAAACTTGGGCGATGAGAAACTCTCCCTATTTGGTAAATTCTCGACTTTTCCATAAACACCATAAATAAGAATCATATCCATTTGTTGTAGAAATATACAAACACCAATTTTCATAACGATTTCATTGCAAGGAAATAAATAAATAAATAAGTCAAACGAAAATTTATTTTATTTATAAAAGCAACAGAAAACATTTGTCCTTACAATGCAAAATCCATTGAAAACTATGTATTTCAAAAGAAAATTTCTAACAACTCTATCATAACTATCTAAGCTCAAAATCTAATCTTCAAGTCCATGCGATCAAGATTCATTCCTTGTGATTAGATTCATCTTGTTCTTTCACCAAGCTTCCTTTCTTTTCACCGATCCTGTAAAACATTCAAATGCAATCTTATCACATTATGTATCAATGAATAGGAACTTAATGGAGTTAGATAGTGGATTTTACCTGAAGCGCAGCCATACTCTTTGACTCTCCCAGCTTCTGGACTCTTCAGGCTCTTTGGGCAGACTTGTATCCAACGCCCTTTCTTTTGGCAGCAAACGCAGGTCGGTTCTCCTAGAACGTCCTCGGAAGCATGGTTGGTTGACTTTTCCAACAAATACGCTCCATTGCTTCGCCAAATCATTAATGAGCATGTAAGTTAGGTCAATGAGGTTGTCATCATGATCCATCATATAATACTTTCTTTTGAACTCATTATATGATTCAGGAAGTGACTGCAAAACCCAATTCACAGCCAACTGATCTGGGAATGACACACCCAACATTATCAACCTATCAATGTGTGATTTCATTCCTAGAACGTGGGCACACACGGGTTTACCATCTTCATGTTTCATTTCCAATAGGGCTTTAGTGATATTGAACCTTTCAATTCTTCGATCTTGTGGGTTAGGGAGAACAATAGGAGGAGGAGGAGGAAGTGAAGCATGATTTCTCGTTCCTCGATTAAATCGTGGAATACCATCTTCATGTGGAATACTTGTTCCACGGGATTTGGGAAGACCATAGTTGTCGAACTTTGACATCTACAAAATGGGAGAAAAACAAATTCAAGTTAGTTGATTGATTGAGTCCTTAGTAAATCACCCAAATGAGATACTAAGGCTAGGACCCAACACAATATTCTACAACTCGGGAGAGGGATGCCGTAACCCTAATTGCAGAATATTTGAAGGTAAGTGAATGACGATTCACTAATTTCCACCACGAAAAACGAAAAAGAAATTTAAGTTTTAAATCTATGAAAACTCCTAGATGCTTTCAGATTCATTGAACTTTCAATGGCATGTTTAAATCTCGATATGCCCCTCTTGTTTGTGACTGGGATGCCGAGGATCACAAAGCGGGTGTGAATAACCATGCAAACTTACATGGTGCCCTCACATGTTATAGTCACCTATTCGATGTGCCGGTAAACCACACACGCTCCACCGAACTATGACAAACATTGAGTCACCCTTTGCTACCTTTGCTTAGACCCATTTAGTGTGCCGGTAAACCACACACGCTCCACTAACGTCTTCGCAAGGGCACAAAGTGTAATTTCATGGAATTGCATCAATTCACTTTTGCCTAAGTAACTAAGATTGGGAATTTTATGAAAACATTTAGTTACTTTTATACTTCATTATACTTATAATGGAAGGTTTCGTCCTATCCTACCCGTTCGGCTAACGACCCTCCACTGGTCAAGAGTGCGGTGGGTAAGAGTGGATACCCATTCAATCGCCATTTTATAGGCAATTTCCTTAAACACCCCTTATAGACCAGCTTCGTGAATGAGGCCTACTAACGGTAAGACTGACTTTTACTCATACATATATATAATGTTAGACTTTTAATGTTATATATAGTATAGGGTGTATTTTACACTTTTAAAATATTTGGTGGTTCAATTTAACAATTATACTTTTAATTCACTTAAATTGTAAACCTAAACTTTTATGGATTTATTAAACCTCTTTTAATTATACACCTTAATTAATTAATAAAACCATAAGGGTGTGATTTGAACTTTTTCAAAACTGTACTAGAGTTTTAGAATTTAACATTCCTAATTAAACTTTTAATCAACTTTTAAATTCCAAAACTTGAGGGCAAGTTTTGAAACATTTCAACACATTAGGGTTTAGAATTTAAATATGCATCAAAATTAAACTATTTAATCAAAATTTAAATTCCAAAACTTGAGGGCATGTTTTGAAACCTTTTTCAAAACATTAGGGTTTCAACTATTTAAATTTCAAAACAACAAAACTTTTGGGGTTCAAATTTTAAACCATAAAACCTAAAGGGCCAAATATGAAACTTTTCACAACAACAAGGATCAAATAACAAATAATTCTAATTAACATATATCACATAATTATCCATATTTGATGATTTGTTGCAAAATAATTTATCAATTTACTTAAAATAATTAATCAATTATCTTATAAGGAAACAATTATCTTATTAATTGATAAATATCTTCAATTAGATTAAAAATATAGTCAAATATATCATATAATCGAATTAATATTAATCTAACATGATAAGGTAATTATCCCAATGCAAAAACAGCAAGAAATCCCGAGATAAGCACTATCTGACGCGCCGACTCGCCGAGTCACCCTCTGGAACTCGCCAAGTAGGGCTGACTCGCCGAGTCCAAGAGTGACTCGCCGAGTCAGGTCGAACAGTGAGGCCAAAGCACGATTTTCAGTTACATCAAGCATCAATACAATAGAAACCAACCAGGCTCTGATACCACTGATGGGTTTTGGTCATAAGACATCGTATGTGCTCATACAAACCCTAAAGCTTGGATCTAGGTTTCTCTATTGTACATACTTTGAATCCAAGACTTTGAACCCTAATTCTAGCATATGGAAATCAGAATTCACATGTAATTAGGTTTAAGAACATACCTTGATTGTTATATAGCAATAACAATCCAATTCCTCCTTGAATTGACCTTGGAAAGCTGAGAGTCACAAGTGTCACTCCTCTAATGGCTTACAAACACCATAAGCAAGTGGAGAAGGTATAAAGAGAGAGGAGGGAGGTTAGAATTCGTCCTTAGGACCTCTTGGGAAGGGTTGGACGAATTCCTATGCCTTAGGGGTTTATATAGGTGTAAAGATTAGAGTTTTAGTCCTTATCCTTATCTAGTTGCTTGTCCACCAAGCAACCATAAGATAAGTCCTAGAAATCCTTATCCTAGTCGAATTCTAAGAGATTTACACCTCAAATTCATTCACCATATATATAAGATAATCCGTACCTTATTTTGTAACTATCACATAATTACAATTCAGCCCCTCTAGTTTAATTAATTACACTTGATCACAAAATTAATTCTTAATTAATTATTGACCAATAACAATTAAACAAATATGATTTCTCCTTTAATATATTATTCTTATAACATATTAATAAATCATAATAACCTCTCTCTCTTTATTTATTTCTCCAATCAAGTTGCTTTGGTGAAGGCAACCCAAAAGGACCATGCACAATCGGGTCAAGTACATACCAAAATAGTTATGGACTTAGACACTAATCCAACACATGGTTCCCCGTCAATTCCTTAAGGGTGTATGATTTTTGGGTTTCACTTTCATCACAGACTCATGATGTTACATCTTAAACACAGAGTTGTGATTTGTCTAGGTTTTGATTGGTTTGATCAAAGACCTCAAGGACAAATCTCTTCAAATTTTTTTTTTGGAGTGTAAGAACTGTTTGGTTTAAAAAGATGGGATAAGAAACGAAGTGTACCTCTGTTATAATGACCAAAACAGAAAACTCTTAACTCATTTGAGAAGAGTAAGGTAGCTCGTTTTGACTTATGCGAATATAAGCCTTTTTGGGAAGAAATTTTCTTGAGAGAATTTCATTAAGGCTTTCTTGTCACACATAGAGTCATGTTGAGGCTTTTGGTCTACATACAACAACATGCTTCTAGGGACATCCTAACTAGTTTGTAAAAGAAATTTAATACCTTCCCACAGAAACACAAATGTATGACCTCTTCGCATTGCTGCCCTGTATTAAATTCTCAACACTCACAGTTTAAAGAACAAAGAAAACAAAAATATTTTTGTGATTTTTGAATTTTTCAAAATGAAAGAACAAAAAAGAATAAAATCTTTTTGTAGTTTTGATTTTTCAAAATTAAAGAACAAAAATAAAATCTTTTTGGATTTTTGATTTTTCAATAAAAGAAAATATTTTTGATTTTTTAGGTTTTTCAAAAAAAACATAAAAAAAATCTAACCTTAGTTGGAATGTGTTAAAAATGTTTCGAATACGAAGCGTTCGAAGCGTTGACCTGAACAGTAACCTCTGATGATTTAAAAACTTTCGAATGCGAAGCGTTCGAGGCGTTAACCATGAACAGTAACCTCTGAACACTTAATCATTCTTTCCACCCATTCACCAAATGATTCAGACTATCACTCTTCGTTTTTAGCGGTCTGAAGAGAATTTCCATCAATCATTCCTAATCCATCTAATATCCGAAGAAACGCTTTTTCATCCAAAGCTTTTGTAAAAATATCTGCCAATTGATCCGTTGTTTTCACAAAATGAACTTCAATATTTCCTTCTTCAACATGATCTCTGATGAAATGATATCGAAGAGCAATGTGCTTTGTCTTTGAATGCTGCACAAGATTATGACAAATTCTTATTGCACTTTGTGAATCATAATATAAAGGAATCTTTTTCATATTAATTGCATAATCTCTTAATTGACTTTGAATCCAAATTATTTGTGATGTACACGCAGCTGCAGCAACATATTCAGCTTCAGCGGTTGATATTGATACACATGTTTGCTTCTTCGATTGCCAGCTGACCAGCTTTCCATCTAGCAATTGACACCCACCAGTTGTGCTTTTACGATCAAGACTACATCCTCCAAGATCCGCATCTAAATAAGCTTGTACAAAGAACCCTGTTTTCGAAGGATACCACAATCCTAACGAAGTAGTGCCTTTCAAATATCTGAAAATATTCTTCACTGCTGTGAGATGTGGTTCTCGTGGATTGGATTGATACCTAGCACAATTACAAATAGAATACATAATATCAGGTCTACTTGCAGTTAAATACAGTAAAGACCCAATCATGCATCAATATAAAGTAATATCAACAGAAGATTTATCTAACGAAGGAGTTAGCTTTATGCCCGTTGCCATTGGTATTCGTAACCTTGTGCTATTTTTCATTCCAAACTTTTCCAACAAATTCTTGGTATATTTCTCTTGATTGATGAATATAACTTCCCTGTTTTGTCTAATATTTAGACCCAAAAAGTTGTTAATTTTGCCCATCATACTCATTTCAAATTTGCTTTTCATCAAATCTTCGAATTCTTTAGATAAAGCAGGGTCAGTTGAGCCAAAAATTATATCATCAACATAAATTTGAACAAGCATCAGATGATTTCCAATTTTCTTTCGAAATAAAGTGGGATCAACTGAACCTTGTTTAAATTTAGATTGTTTCAAAAATGATGTAAGAGTTGCATACCATGCTCTTGGTGCTTGTTTTAACCCATATACAGCTTTATCTAAAATATAAACATGATCAGGATGCTTTGAATTTACAAAACCTGGAGGTTGTTCAACATATACCATTTCTTCAAGTTCTCCATTTAAGAATGCACATTTGACATCCATTTGATAGACATCAAAATCTTTATGAGCTGCAAAAGCCAGAAAAATACGAACAGCCTCGAGTCTTGCGACAGGGGCAAATGTTTCTTCGTAATCAATTCCTTCTTGTTGAGAATATCCTTTTACAACAAGTCTGGCCTTATTTCGAATAATGTTTCCATCTTTGTCAGTTTTATTTTTATAAATCCATTTAAGTCCAACAATTGACACATCATCAGGTTTTGGAATTAATCTCCAAACCTTGTTTCTTTCGAATTCAGACAATTCAGCTTGCATAGCAACAACCCAATCAGAGTGTTCCATTGCAATCTTAACTGTCTTTGGTTCAATTTTGGAAATAAACACATTAAACATGCAATACTCTTGATGATTGTTCAGTACCTCATTTCGTGCATGAAGTTGTGCTCTCGTCATGATTCCTGCTTGTGGATCACCAAGAATTTGATCTTTTGGATGATTTCTTGTCCATTTATCCAATGGTGGATAATTAGTATCAAAATCCAAAAGTGCATCTTCGAACATTACATCTTTTTCTGATCCATTTATAGAAATAGAATCATCAGCATCATCAAAATGTTCTTCTTCAAGAATTGGATCATTCTCTAGTATATGCTCCCCCTCGATGATTGACTCCATTTCGATATTTTTCTCTGGTTCATTGATCGGATCTTCTTCAATAATTTGCTCCTCTTCGATACTAACATTTGTTGACATGTTATCTCTTTCACTATAACGCTCCCCCTCAACAAAAGTATTTGATTCCAAGTGCTCCCCCTCCACTGGATCATCAGTTTGTTCATTTGGGTGTTGATTCAAATGGGAAGTTGAATCATTGTTATACTTCAAATTGTCTGATATTTGATTATCAGTTGCATTTCTTTCTGCATCAATTGCTTGATCTGAAATACCAAAAATCAAATCATAATCAACATCATTCATTTCAATTGAATCATTTATATTTGAAGAATTTTGCAAAATAGGATAATTCACAAATTTATGTATTGACTTTTTAATATAATGATCATCAAATGTCAAATTAAAAGTTTCTTTCACTTTGCGAGTTCGCTTATTTAATACTCTATAAGCAATTAAATTGTGTGAATATCCCAACAAATTCCTTCATCCGCTTTTGTTTGAAACTTCGAAAGATTATCCTTGAGATTCATTATGAAACACCTGCATCCAAAAACATGGAAAAATTTGACATTAGGTTTTCGATTATTGATGATTTGATAAGGAGTAACATTAAACCGTCGATGAATGAATGATCGATTTTGAGTAAAACTTGCTGTTGAAACAGCTTCAGCCCAAAGATATTGAGGTAGATTCGAAAAAGCCAACATTGTTCTTGCAGCTTCACATAATGATCGATTTCTTCTTTCAACTACACCATTTTGTTGTGGTGTATAAGGAGATGAAAAATTATGTGAAATTCCTTTTTCCACCAGAAATGTATCGAGGACATGATTTTTGAATTCAGTTCCATGATCACTTTTAATTTTTCGAACTGTCTTTCTTAATGAAACTTCCATCTTTTTGATAAAATCAATCATCACTTGTGGAACTTCGGATTTTAACCTGAGAAAATAAACCCACGTGAATCTTGAAAAATCATCTACGATTACCAAAATATACCTTTTCTTGTTAAGAGTAGCAACTGTTGAAGGACCACATAAATCTATATGTAGGAGTTCAAGAGGTTCAACAATCTTCGAATCTATTGTGATTGGATGACCTTGTTTATGTTGTTTTCCTACTTCGCAAGCTGTACACAAACTGTCATTATCATATTTAAGAATGGGTAAACCTCTTACCAGATCTTGTATGACAAGTTTGTTGATGTTTCGAAAATTGAGATGTGATAATCTCCTGTGCCATAACCAGCTAACATCAGCAGCAGCCTTCGAAAGTAGACACACAGCAGGTTTGCCTACAATAGGAACAATATCCAATGTAAACATGTCTCCTTTTCTTTTTGACTTCAATAACACTTCCTTACTCTTGATATTCGAAAAAACACTTCCATCTTCATTAAAAAGAACTTGATTACCAGTACTCACAACAAGTTGTGAAACACTTATCAAGTTGTGTTGCAAACCTTCAACAAATGCAACTCTGTTGATAGTGAAATTTCCATTCGTTATTTTCCCATAACCCTTGGCTTTGCAGTTGTGATTATTACCAAACTTAACCACTCCTCCATTTTCTAGGCTTCGAAAATCACGCTAGTTTTCCTTCTTCCCAGTCATGTGACGTGAGCAACCGCTATCAATGTACCACTTGTTATCATATTGCTCGTCACAAATTACCTGCAATCATTGGAAAAATTTAGGTACCCAAGCTTTGTTGGGTCCATTCATATTAGGTTTATGATTCAGTTGTAAGTTACAACCATTAACCCAATCATATACTTTGTTTTTGAAACTGTCAATAAATCTAACATTTTCATTCGAAGGGTCAGATATATGAGTTTTTATTATTTTCAAATTTTCACTAACTTCACCCTTCGCATCTTGAGTTTGTGATTCTTTTCTTTTTGCTTTTGTGACTGGCTGCCAAACTTTAACTGATATATTCGACTCTTTGGATGATGAACTTCCATTTGTTGAAGGATTGGCATATTTATCATATGCTTCTTTTATCTGTTCTTTCGAATATTTACTTGATTGATACATTTTTCCTTTTCCTTCCAACCAATGATCAATATTTCTCTTTGTTGTTATACCCTTTGCATATGAAACTTTGTCAGCTTGTTTCTTCAGAGGATTATAACATTTTGCTGAATTTGGAACATAATCAACTTTTGGTTTTGAAAGATATGATTCATGATAAGATGTCTTGCTTTGAACCTTTGAAATTTGATTTCCAACCTTTTTCTGAAAAAAATTTCTTGGTAATGTAGATTTTATTTCTTTTGAAACTTTTGAATTTTTATTTGAAATCGAAGCACTTTTCTCTTCAAAACTTTGAGATTTTTCTTTAAAAACTTTTCTTCTTTTTGAAAAATTTGTTCATCTCATTTTTGATGGTTCAACAGTTTGCCAAAAAATTGTTTTTCTTGCTTGACGTTTTGAAATATTATTCTCCTTTGAAAAATTTTGAACTTGAGCTTTAAATTCTTTTGAATTTAGTTTTATTGCTTTGTTAATTGTTTTAACATCATTTTTAACGTTTTCTTGTTTTGAAAACATATTTGCATTTGAAACAATTTCCTTCTTTTCCACTTTTGATTTTTCAATCCAAACTCTTTTTGGTTTATTATGTTGAAATTTATATGAATTCTTTGTAAGATTATTCTCAACTGTACTTTGATTTGAAAAGAATCCTTCATTTGATGTTTGCTTATTGTCTTCTTCCACCATCTTTTTGAATTCAGCTTTTACATTTTCAACATTCCCTGTTGTTACGAAGACTTGATTTGGAAACACAACATCATCAGTGCATTTGAAGATTGGATAAACAACAGTGTTCGATTCAAGAAAATGAGCACCTTTTTCACTAAGAATTTTCTCAAATTCTTGTGTATCCAAATAGACTTGATCAACAACCACTCGAGGAATTTCAATTTCTTTCGTCTTTTGAATTGGCTTCTCATTTGAATTTTCCTCCTCATTGTCACTATCATCCGTTTGACACTCATGTATTTCCACAAAATCCATATCACAAACTTTTGAAGTTGAGGGTTTATCAGTTTCAATTTTCATTAATAAATCTTCACATTTTTCTTTCCCTTTAAATGAATTTGCAACATTTATGACAGACAACCGTGAACAATCTACATCTTCTAAATCACTAATTTCACTAATATTATCAGAATTATCTTCAATATCAGCTATATTAGTTTCACTATGGGATGTAGAATTCTCAGTCTTTTTCAAAATTCGAAGTTGTTCTGATTTAGTTAAGGTTTCATTTACAATTTTTACTAAATCAGCAGCATCAAGATAATCTTCGACTTTTGCAATTCCATATCTAAATCTATCATCTGGGATTTTGTTAAAATCATAAATTTCTTTTTCACAATCATATGAAATACTATCAACCTTAGTTCTATCATAAGCTAAAAAAGGTAGTAATTTTCTATGTTGTTCCTTACTAATTTCACATGAATGATGTAACTCAGTTAATTTTCCATATAACCTTTTTGCTGAATTACAAAAGATATTTCTCTGGGCTAATAACAAATTTATTTCTCTTCCTAATTTTTCTCTATCCTCCATGATATTTGAAACTTGCAATTCTAAGTAATCAATTCTAGTGACTTTCGAATCCAGCAATTTTCTTGTCTCTAGTAATTGATCACTTAACTTTTTGGCTTCATTGCTAGCAGACACAACGATTGAATCAAAGTAAATAACAGTTTCATCAAAAGATACTAACTCAGAATTATATGCAGAAACTGGAATGTTAAAAGATTCAAGAATGTTACGTACCTTAGTAGTCATAGGTGACTTGTCAGTAGACTTCGAAACGAAGCATCGCCCACACACTTCGTCAGTCCGTTCATCATCTGAATCTTCTTCCATTTTTGCATACATGGCTCCATGAGTTGGATTTTTCATCTCTTCATCATCTGAACCCGAAGACCATATTTGATATGTGCCGTCTGATTCAGTTTCTCCATGAGCCATTAATGACAAATTCTTTGCTTTCATCTTGACTTCCTCCAGTTTCTCTGTGTAGTATGCTTCATCTTTTGTTTTACTCTTCTTTTCTTCCTTCTTTCTCAACAGACAATCGACAGCCAAATGATTTGCTCCATAACAATAATGACAATTGATCCCTGTATCACCTTTCAATAGCATTTTCATTTTCTGCATCTCATTCTTCGAATCTGTCTTCATTTCTATTTTCTTCTCATCCAGTTTGTTTTTGTTCTCAAAGCTACCCTTCGAATCTGATGACTTCTTTGGATTAAAAGGTTTCTTAAAAAATTTCTTTACTCTATTGTTTGAGTAAAAAGCAACAGCTTCATCATCAGAATTCATCAAAAAACCTTCTTCTTCATCAGACTTTTTTTTTCATTCTCTCTTTCCGAGACCTTTGAAACTAGAGCCAAAGGACCACCAAGACTTGCTGTAGCTTCTTCAGCTATTTCATTGACTTCATTTTCATGAGATTTCAAGTGATTGTACAAGTCATTCAATGTCGAAGTATCAAAATTTTGTTGATTTTTCACCATCATACTGACACTCCTCCACTCCTTTCGAAGTCCCATAACAAATATCAAATTGTACTCCATTGATGACCTGATTATACTATAACGATTACAACGATAGATTAACTCGTTGAACCTATCATAGTATGCTTCAATAGACTCATTTTCTTTTTGTTTAAAATCTTTGAGTTCCACCAGGCATTGTTTCACAGATGTGATTTTCGTCTTTTCACTTCCTTGAAATTTGTCTTTGAGATTGTTCCAGATTTCTTTAGCTGTTTTGCAAGTTCTGACATAATTGTACACAACAGGAGGTAATGCACCTCTTAATTCCCTCATGCATCTCTTCTCCAGACATTTTAAACGATCGGTTTGATTATCAACTTCTGAACTGCTTGAAGACATGCCGATTGGTTGAACATGTGCAGGTTGATTGACATCTCCTGTGATACACTTCCATAATTCTTCATCCAATCTGTTTAAGTAATCTTCCATATGATCTGCCCATTGATCATAATATTCTGGAATAAGCATTGGAATTTTTGTGTATGATCCAAGCAAATGAGAAAATGATGTCATCGAATTAAGATTGAATGACGCCATTGTTGTACGGACAAAAACTTCAAGATGAAACTTGACTTTTGAGAATTTTGAAAATCAAATTGTATAATTCAATTTAGAATTACACAACAAACACTCGATTAACAAAAATTTTTGCAGAATCAAATCCTAGATTGAGATCTAGATGAAATTTTCAAATTCAAAAAGGACGGAAACTTTTTGAATCGAACAGTGGATTCAAAAACCTTTTTGATCGAACGAAAATCAGATCACAGAAAGGATTCCTGCTCGGATACCAATTGATGAGATTTGTAATCGAGTTTAAAGATCAAATTATGTAAGAATTAAGAAAGAAGAATCACGATGAACAAGAGAGTAAATATAATCTTTGATCAGCTCATATTATGCTTTCTGATTTAGAGAGTATAGCAGAATTCTCTGTAAAAGTGTGTGAAAAATTCTATTCTCACATTGTACAGACTCCTATTTATAGTCGTACAAAAGCATAATAAAATACTAAGGACTAGACAATAAAGCTTCGTTAAAATGGCTTAGTAAATATAACGTTACATTCGAAGACACAACTTACGAAGACTAACAACCCTTCGTAACAAAAACAATACTTCGACATATTAGAATACAAACCCTAACAATATCCCACGCATGATCTAGAGTTGGGGGCAGTAGTGTTCTCCCTCAAGATTTGGCGTCACTTGTATGGGGTTCGGTGTACGATATACACGGGCCATAAGAGTTTGAAGTACTTGATGGATCAGCCCAACCTAAATATGCGACAGAGGAGGTGGTTGGACGTGGTCAAGGATTATGATTGTGAGATCCTGTACCACCCAGGCAAGGCTAATGTGGTAGCCGATGCGTTGAGCCGCAGGGCGGAGAGCACTCCTCTGTGAGATGTATGTTTGAGATTGACCGTGATAGCTCCGGTACTGGATGCCATTCGTGGGGCACAGGCCGAGGTTGTGCAACCGGAGATGCAGAAGAGCGAACGGGTCGTTGGTTTGGTTTCAGAGTTCATTACGGATGGTCGAGGGCTTATGACTTTTCAGGGTCGGATTTGGGTACTGTTTGTGGGCAGTATGCGTACTACTTTGATGGAAGAGGCTCATCGGTCGAAATTTTTGATCCATCCGGGGGCCACGAAGATGTATTTGGATTTAAGGAAAGAGTATTGGTGGCCCTGTATGAAGAGGGACGTTGCATGGTTTGTCGAGAGGTGCTTGACCTGCCGTAGGGTTAAGGCCGAGCACCAGAGCCCGCATGGCAAGTTGCAGCCATTGGAGGTTCCCGAGTGGAAGTGGCAACATATCACTATGGATTTCATCACCAAATTGCCGAGGACTGCCAGAGGAGTCGATGCAATTTGGGTGATTGTGGACAGGTTGACGAAGAGCGCTCACTTCCTTTCCATCAGTGAGAGTTCTTCAGCGGAGAAGTTGGCGGAGGTATATGTGAGAGAAGTGGTATCTCGGCATGGGGTGCCGATCTCGATTGTTTCGGACCGTGATGTGCGTTTCACTTCCAGATTCTGGAAGAAATTTCATGAGGTGTTGGGTACTAGATTGCATTTTAGTACCGTATATCATCCCCAAATAGACGGCCAGAGTGAGCGGACGATTCAGACACTAGAGGACATGCTTCGAGCATGTGTGTTGGATTTCGGGGGTAGCTGGGATGCGTATTTACCCTTGGCAGAGTTTTCCTACAACAACAGCCATCATTCGAGCATTGGTATGCCACCCTTTGAGCTGTTGTATGGTAGGAGGTGTCGGACCCCCATTTGTTGGGGAGAGGTTGGGCAGAGAGTGATGGGCAGTACAGAGATCGTGCTTCAGACGACAAAGCAGATTCAGCAGGTCAGACAGAGGTTATTGACCGCCCAGAGCCGACAGAAGAGTTATGTAGACAGACACCGCTCCGAGCTTCAGTTTCAGGTCGGCGACTTCGTTCTCCTGAAGGTCTCTCCTTGGAAAGGAGTGATTCGATTCAGGAAGAGGGGCAAGTTGGGGCCCCGGTATATTGGACCATTTCGTGTGATTGTGAGGGTAGGCCGGGTAGCCTATCGTTTGGAGTTGCCAGCAGAGTTGGGGCAGATCCACGACACTTTTCATGTGTCACAGTTGAGGAAGTGTATAGACGATGAGTCGGTAGTGGTTCCATTAGAGGATATTCAGGTTGATGCGAGCCTGAATTATGCCGAGAGACCAGTGGCCATCAGAGATCGGAAGATCAAGGTTTTGAGGAACAAGGAGGTACCTCTGGTGTTGGTTCAGTGGCAACACCGGAAGGGATCGGAGATGACCTGGGAGCCGGAGCGTGAGATGCGTGAGCAGCATCCGAAGCTATTTCCAGAGCGAGACTTCGAGGGCGAAGTCTAGTTCTAATGGGGGAGAGTTGTAACAGCCCGGATTTCCAGGTATCTTATATGTTTATGATTTTGGGGTTTTGAGAGGGGACTCGGCGAGTTGGAGCTCAGACTCGCCGAGTAGGATCGCGATTTTGGACGCAGGATTCATCTGGACTCGGCGAGTCCGTGCTGTTTAATGAAACCCTAATTTCTCGGGTTTGGGACCTATTTAAAGGGCCTTATGGCCGTCATTTGTGCTCACCAGTCCCTTGAATGAAACCCTAATCGAGTGTGAGCGTTTGGAGCAAAGTAGGAGGCCATTATTGATCTTGGAGGTGTCATTTTGCAAGGAAAGGGAGAATCAGCTAAGGGGAAAGCAAGAGGAGCCATTTTCTGAGGGTTTGGAGTCCAGAGCATCACTATTGTGGTAATACCTTCGCGCTATCCTCTTCTATGTTGATGTTTACATTGATTTAGGGCTTATTGAACCCTTTTGTGGCTAGATCTAGTGCTCCCTTCGTCCCTTAAGCGATTTAGACCATGGATCTTGACCTTTGGAGGTCCATAGTGTCCCTTTGCCCAAGCTTTTTGGGAATCAATGGAGGTTTTGGATTGGAATCCTTATGCCTTAGGTCAAAATGCTATTTATGAGCCATGGGGTGTGTTATGGACACCAAGTTAGGGGCTTTACGTGATGAATCAGTCTAGGAAGGCCAGATCTATGAATTGTTGGAGCAGATCTGACCTTAGAAGCAAGTTGGAGTGGTTGCATGGCATGGACTCGCCGAGTCCAACGAACAGACTCGACGAGTAGCTTGAAGATTGCCTTGGGTTCGCTTAGTGAGTGGTCCAGTCGAGTCATAGGTTAACTCAGTGAGTCAGGGTGAGTTAGAGAGGGTTGACAGGTGGACTGAGTCGAACTGGGACTCGGCGAGTTTAGTCAGGGTGGCCCCGCGATTCTTCCAGGTGGAACTCATCGAGTCAGGGGAAGTACTCGACGTGTAAGAAGGGAATCCTAGAGAGTTGGTGAAAACGTCTAGACTCGCCGAGTTGCCCTTGTGCACTCGCCGAGTCCGGTCAAAGTTGACCGTTGACCAGAGTTGACCTGTGTTGACTTCTTAGGGATAGTCAACCTTAGAGATGAAAAGTGTTAATTAGAGACATGTGATGTTATAGGAGGATTAGAGCTTGGAGGATTGAGCACGAGGGATTTCCAGGATTCGTGAGATACCGAGATACGCGAGGTGAGTCTTCTCACTATACTTTACCTTGAGTAGGTAACCAGAGTTATGTGACAGAGCATTTGTATGTTATGTATGCTATATGTTGAACTGCATTATTTCTATGTGATTTATGCTGTGCATGTTTACAGAGTTGGAACCGGAAGGTTCCTAGAGTTAGAACCTAAGGGTTCACAGAGTTTGGGTGCACGGACCCATAGAGTATAGCCTCGAGTGGCTAATATGTGTTTTATGTGTGGTATTTTGGGGAACTCAATAAGCTTCGTGCTTACAGTGTTAGTGTTGTTGTTTCAGGTACCAGCGATGACCGTGGGAAGGCGCCGGCTTGATCTGTACACACGCAGGGGACTTTTGATATATTTATGTGATCTTGGGATTTGTATGTTACGAATTGGAATTTTAAACTTAATGTTTTATGAAATTAAATGAGAAATGTTTTATATTTGCGAAAAATTCTTTTGAAAATTTACGGTGTTATAGATTGGGTAATCATTCTCTGGCTCCTCTCCGAGCCATTCAGTATTGTCGTGGTTAGGGTAGTACGGGTCGTCGTGGGGATGAAATCCAGCCAGGACATCTTCGCGAGAAATGGGAATATAAGAAATAACTAAGTAGACGTACTAATTAGATAATTATAAGATGATCTTTATCTGGTACTTCAATACATTGTTTAGTGCATACTAGTCATATGCATTTGGGACAGGATAGACCTTCGAATAAGCGACCCTAACTCTAAATCCCCAATCCAACGAGAACATGAAGTAAAGCAAAGATCCACAGATTCTAAGTCTATGACGTCCTGGATACATATAATTTTAATGTATCCACTAAGCAATTATTGACCTATTGATAAAAATCTATTTAGTTCTCAGATAAGTAATTATAATAACGCAAAATACCCCTATGGTATTTCATTGTGGTAGTGTTGGTAAGTTTTTAGACTTGTTGCCACATCACAACCATTCTTGGGCATATGCTAATCACTCCTCGGACCAGCATAGTTGATCAAGCTATGCCACTCCCAAGACTGACCATACATCCTCGAGCTTACCTGTGATATCCAACAATCATTACTTTTGTTTTGTTTTAGAATGATGCTGACCTTAGTATGTATGCATGCATGTATACTTTTAATAAGAAAGTATTTATTTCTAAAAGTATAGTTGTTTTGAAAACTTTAAATTAGAGACTTTAGTCCCAATGCATTTATAGTTTGTATATCTTCTGTGGTTCGATATACTGAGTTCACTATAAACAATGCTCTGATACCAATCTGTCACACCCCCAAACCAAGGATGGCAGAAACGTCCAGGGGTGGAGGACTTCATGTACAGTATCACAACAATGTGTATAATAATGCTCAAAGTAAATACAACCATCATAAATATAATTGAAAAAGTTACATCAAAGTATATGTTTACATGTTTCAAAATCAATTACATTATGATGACAAAAATAAATTGATGACGGTTTAACGTCTCAATCCTCAAAGCGCTGAAGTTTTCCTGTTTCACTGATTTCCTGAGAATAAAAGTAGTTTTGAAAAAGTTTCAACAATTAAGTTGGTGAGTTCATAAGAGTTTTGTTTGAAGTAGAAACCGTTTTCCTTGTAAATTCGATAGAGTTTGATTTCCAGAAAATCCAATATTTTCTTAGTTAAGTGTGAGCAGAATATTCCTATATGATGTGTTAATGAACCCTAGAATGACTTGTAGATTTATCCTATAATGGTCCAGCGTATATAAGTTATATAAGATTTAAGTTAGATAAAACGTTGAATATAGTTGGTCTGCCCTAGGTCCACAACCCAATGAGGAACAGGAGATGAGGCTGGCCCCACAAATTCTAAGCCAATCGAGACTAAATTCTTATATGACTCTAGCATATACACTCAACGATTATAGTTGAAGTCTAACTAATCTAGATGAAATATTGTTTTAATATCATATAACTATTTTGTGAGAACCCGGTACTTTGGAATGTACCCCATTCATATGAAACCCGGTACTTTGGAATGTACCCCATTTATATGAAAACCCGGTACTTTGGAATGTACCCCATTTATATGAAAGCCCGGTACTTTGGAATGTACCCCACTTATATGAGAACCCGGTACTTTGGAATGTACCCCACTTATATGAAAACCCGGTACTTTGGAATGTACCCCATTTATATGAAAACCCGGTACTTTGGAATGTACCCCATTTCGTGAAAACCTTTTGTAATGTAAATGATCATAAACTATACCTATTATAGTTTATCAAAATGTTTGAAATGTATATGCAACCTAACTATTCTTATTATAGTTTAGTATGTTTATTTGTGGTGTATAAGAACCCTTTCTATGTAAGTCAACTGTATAGTACAATATAGCTATGTTTATCTTGCTTTGTTTTGTACTAATGGTTATGATGGAGGATTCTTATAAATTCAGAAAGTAATTTCCTATTATATAAATATATGATTACAAGAAATACATGTAATATATGAAGTCATCAAAGATTTAACACTTTGCTCAACATGTTACAAAGTGTTTTGAAAGTTATAAGCTGTTAACTAAATTTAACCTTTCTGCACTGTTTTAAAAAATCATAGAAAAATCATACGAAGTCAAAAACTAGATCCATAAATTCTGAGAGTTCCTAAAATGTATCTAGTTTACTCATAATTTTTATCATGATTTTTGGAAGCCTTTAACTTGTATTAAAATTGTCATATTCACAGACTGGTCCGGATTTGTGTTTGAAAAGACAGGCTGTTTTGTAAAAATCACCATAAATTGTAGAAAAATCGTGTGGAGATGTGCAAGTAGTCATTTTAAAGCTAATAAGTGGAGCTACATGAACCTAAAATATTCTTGGTGTTTTAACTTGTATTCCCCACCCCCCCCTAAACACTTGAGAAAACAAGAAAATGTAGGGGTATGAACTCACCTTGAGTGATTTCAGTAGATGAGTGTTGAAGAAGAGAAGTGTCCAACTCAAGAACACTTGAAGAATCACTTGAAGATTCGAAGATCTAACAAGAATGTGATGATGTTTGTGTAAACAATCTATGATTTTGAGTAGAATGAAGTGAAATAATCACAAGGAGGATGAGTTATACTTACCTAGAGAAGATTAAAGCTTGAAGATCAGCCTTGGAGTCTCGAAATAGAGAGAAAAAGTTTGAGAGAAAAGTTGTGTTTGATTTTTTTGGTGAAATGAGAGCAAGTGAAAGAAATGAGGAGAGAGGTTGAGTGTCCAGCTCTCAAAAACGTGGGAATCACTTGTGACTGAGGTAAAAAGGACAAGGAAGTGACAAGCTATGGTGGGGAGGAGTATGGGTTAGGCATGGATGGGTATGGTGGTTGCTTGTGTCATAGAATAAAGGAAAGTCAACACTCCACCTCTTGTACTTCACCCACTCTTTTTGGATAAGGTTTTATTCTTAAAAACGTGATAAATAATTAATTATGGGTCCTTATATGTTAAAATAAAGTTTTGGGTAAAAATCTCGCGTTAAAACAATTAAAAACGAAGTTAAAATGAAGTCGTAGTCAAAAACCGAAAAGAAAAAGGCTAACAGGGAGGCTTCTCGGAAGGGGGCCGAAGGTTCGGTCCCTTCTGATGCTGGGTCCAAAGCGAGGCGATGCGAAACAGTAGGAAGCGAGAAGGAGGCTCGGTCCGAAGTCATCAGAAGCGAACTAGACCGAGGGCAATATGGAGCGAAATGGACCGAATGAACAGTTGCTTCGGGTTCGGGTCTTGTGGGAGGTTCGGGCCCGAGAGGACCCTTCGGGTTCGGTTCAGTAGCCTTCGGCTCAGAAGGGTTCGGTCCCTAAGAGGACTTTCGGTCCTAAGAGGGGTTTCGGCTCCTTAAGAGGGGTTTCGGGTCCTTAAGCCTATTTTACTTGTTTTTACCCCGATTCAAGCTGTTTTTGACCCGGTTAAGGGTCAGAATGACCCGAATGACTTCAAAAAGTTACGGGAACTTTTGAGGGAGATTTGGGAGAGATTTCACATTCTTGGAGAGATTTCTCATACAAAGAGAGTTTTGGGAGAGATTTCACATTCTTGGAGAGATTTCTCATACAAAGAGAGTTTTGGGAGAGATTTCACATTCTTGGAGAGAATTCTCTTACAAAGAGAGTTTTGGGAGAGATTTCACATACTTAGAGAGATTTCTCATACAAAGAGAGATTTGGGAGAGATTTGACATACGTGGGGAGATTTGGGAGAGATTCCCGATAAAGAGAGATAGAGTGAAAACGATTGAGAGAGGTTTCATTTGTGACCTTTTTGAGTGTCCGGCTTCGCAACGCAAGGTCCGTAAACCCCGTTAACCATTGTTGAAGGATCTCACACACCCTAGATGAGTATGCAACATTGTTTTATCGGTTTGGCTCGCCACGTACCACAATTTTAGGTTAAGGAGATCTAGATGTATGCACTTTTCTATTTATGATCTCTCATTAGAATAGCGAGTTGTTTAGTAATTTCATAACGTAAGCCCTAGTACACAAGGGTTAGTTGAGTTGACCAGTTTGACATGTTGACTTTATTTGACTTTGAATTGGCCAGAATTTGACGATTGTCACAATGCTTGGGTTATGAGCTTTCTAGAGTTGTGAAATGGAATGTTATTGGTGTTAGTGACTTGTGCAGCCATGCAAAGGCTTAAAGTCACCAACTTTATGGATTAAGAGGCTTAGAAATGGTAGATCTAGAAGTTGGACTTGGGTCTTAAATGTTTAAGACCTCAAGAGCTTAGAGTCTGAAACTAGGAGTTACGCGGGGCGTAATCCCAATACGCACAGCGTAAGGGGTCGCACACCCCATTTCTATGAGGACGCCGGGTACGCCCAACATACATGTTTGGTATGCGCAGCGTAACCCGGAGGGTTGACTTTTGTTGACTTTTAGGGTTTGGTCAACTTTAGGGTCTTTGAGCCATGAGAGGGGTAAAATGGTATTTTACCCTTCTGAGAGTACTAAGAGAAGGAATACTCTAGCCTTGATAGATGTATTGATTTAGAGTTTTTATTTCACATGATTAGGCAGAGGCTAGACCCGACTTTATAGAGTTTGAGATTTACCAAGTTACCCGAGGTGAGTCTTCTTACTATACTTTACCTAGAGTTGTAATTAGAGTTATGTGACAGAGTATTTTGTATGTTTTTGCATGATGTGATTTCTATGTGATTTATGCTATGTATGTTACAGAGTTAGGACCGGAAGGTCCACAGAGTTAGGACCAGAGGGCCCACAGAGTTATGGGACTGGAGGGTCCCATTGAGACACATTAACCAGAAGGTCAAACAGAGTTATTGCCTTGAGTGGCTAATATGTGTTGTGTGTCGTATTTTGGGGAACTCACTGATAATTTATGCTTACAGTGTTGTGTTATGTGTTTCAGGTACCAGTGAGGATCGCGGGAAGGCGCCGGCTTGATCAGTACACACACGAGGAGTTTTTACATTATGATCTTGTGATGTGATGTTATGATTTGACTATGTGATACAGTGATGTTTTTATAACAATTATGAATGAAAAAATGTTTTTAAAATGTGAAAAATTATTTGAAAATTTGGGTGTTACGGGTTGGTATCAGAGCCTTGGTTTGAGGGATTCGGGTGCACCTTCGGGCGTATCTAAACTCAAACTGAGGATTGGAGGGATTTTCAAAATAAAACTTACAAAATTTTTCTCAAGAGCAAATTTTTTTTGAAAGAGCAGAGCAGAGCAATGTGTAGGATCAATCAACGCCCAAACGGTGATTTCCCAAAATACCCTTACATTATGAGTTATGAGATATGTTATGATATGATATGCATGCTAGAGTAGGTTAGGTATTCTTATTAGGACTAGAGTGGACTGATTTGTAATGCCTTAGCCTATGGATTTTGCTGCTAGGAGATGCTTGAGAGTGAATAGATAGCAGCGAGGAGCTTATGAGAGATCTGCTAGAGAGTAGACTATGCATAGAGAGAGAGAGAGAGAGTAGAGTACTTGGGATTTGGGATCCTAGGAGGAGGACTTGGGGTGAATGTTGATGCGGTGCGGACGGTAGTATTAGGCCCATACTACCGAAGGCACTGGATCAGTGCACAACCCAAGTAAGAATCCTTAGGGTACCAGGGATCAAGTAGGATTGGGATATCGAGTGTGTGTACACTCGAGCGAGTCACTGATATCTTGTGTTGTATTTTAGAGAGATATCATGGTGGGGACACGCCATAGGACAGGGACTAGCCAGGGGGTGTGAGCGATGAGGAGTTGTGCCAGATGATTCATGATGAGGTGGCTGTTGTCATCCGCGCTAAGATTCCAAAGATGTTCGGGTCTATCAAGAACACACTGATCGAGGCTTTTGATGAGCGTTGTGCTACTCTTACTGATGCTGCTGTCACTGCAGCCACTATGGCCGTTGCTGCTGCCAGGCCGCAAGGGAGTGATGCGTTGTTGTACCGGGAGTTCAGCAAACACGAAGCCACGAGAGTTTGATGGTACTCAGGATTCGATAGCGGCGATGAGGTGGATCTCTGACATTGAGGGGTGCTTCTACACATGTTCATGTCTGGAGAATCTGAGACTTCGGTTCGCGCTGAACCAGCTTCGCTTGGGGGCGAAGGAATGGTAGAAGTTTGTGAGAACGCACTGTACTTGTGCAGAGCTTGCTGCAGTGACCTGGGAGAGGTTCACCGCTATGTTTCGTGATGAGTAAGTTTCCCCAGTGGAAAGGGAGCATTTGGCCCAGGAGTTCTTGACCCTCAAGCAGGGTACTAAGTTTGTTACTGTGATCACCAGGATGTTTAATGAGAGGGCGATGTTCTGCCCTGAGCACCTGTCTTCCGAACAGGCACGTATGAGCCAGTATTTGAGAATTTTGAGGAGAGACATCCACGACTTCTGCCAGGGAGCAGGCAGAGTCTCAGGGGAGTGATCAGCGACCGACACAGTCCCAGCCGGCTGCCAAGCGGGCTAAGGCCGCCGATTCGAGATCAGGGAACCAGAAGAGCCGCACTTGTGGCAAGTGCGGCAATAGTCATGAGGGGGTGTGCAGAGCAGGGTCTTGCTGCAACTGTGGCAAGGAGGGGAATATGGCCAAGGATTGCCCCAAGGGGTTTGTAGTTTGTTTTCACTACAACCAGACTGGACACCGGAAGGCCGAGTGTCCGCAGTTATGAGGGTCAGCTCAGGGAGCTTCTAAGGGATCTGTCCCTGCTGCTGTTCGAGCTATAGAGAGACGGCCGGTGAAGGCTGAGGTGCCGAAGGCCCATGGGAGAGCTTTCCAGTTGACAGCGGAGGAGGTCCGTGCAGCACCCGATGTTGTGGCTGGTATGTATTCTTTCATATGCTTATTTTGAGTTGTGGTGTTATGCTTATATTGTGATATGTGTAGGTACATTTCTTGTGTGTTTTGTACCTGCTTTGGTGTTATTTGACTCGGGTGCGAGTCAGTCTTTTGTGTCGTTAGCCTTTAGTCAGCACATCAGTATTCGTTGTGAGTCGTTGAGTCGACCTTTGTGAGTTTCCATAGCTGACGAGAGAGCAGTGTATGCCTCTAATGTGATTCAAGGATGTGTACTCGAGATCTTCGACGTTGAGTTTCCGTTTAATTGGGTTCCGATTGCTATGGGAGATGTCTGTGTCATCGTGGGCATGGACTGGTTGAGCAGATTTGGAGCAGTTATCGACTGCGAGCGTCAGCTGGTGACCATACGAGACCCTAGTAGGGGAGTTCTTATGGTTTATGGCGAGGGTACCCATTCTGGGTCGGCATTTTGTTCAGCCACAAGAGCGAGGCAGAGTCTACAGCAGGGCTGTAGTGGGTTTGTGGCTTATGTGGTGGATATGAGGGTAGGTGAAGAGAGACGGAGGTCGGTCGATGAGGTCCTGATAGTGCATGAGTTTCTGGATGTTTTCCCCGAGGAGTTGTCGGGTGTACCACCCGAGAGGCAGGTGGAGTTCCATATCGATTTAGTTCCGGGGGCAGCGCCTATCGCTAAGGTGCCCTATCGCCTTGCACCTCCAGAGATGCAGGAGTTATCCTCACAGCTTCAGGAGTTGCTGGGAAAGGGGTTTATACAGCCGAGTAGCTCGCCTTGGGGAGCACCGATCCTTTTTGTCAAGAAAAAGGATGGTTCACACAGGATGTGCATTGATTACCGGGAGTTAAACAAGCTAACGGTCAAGAACTTTTACCCCTTACCAAGGATCAACGATTTGTCCGATCAGTTGTAGGGAGTGTCTTGGTTCTCCAATATTGATTTGAGGTCTGGATATCATCAGATGAGGGTGCTTGATGAGGATATCCAGAAGATAGCATTCAGGACTCGTTACAAGCATTACGAGTTCGTGGTGATGCCTTTCGGGCTCACCAATGCACTGGCGACGTTGATGGATCTCATGAACAGGGGGCGCAGGCCGATGTTGGATGGTTCGGTGATCGTGTTCATTGATGATATATTGGTGTATTCGACATCCATAGAGTAGCATGAGGAGCATTTGAGGGAGATCCTCGGAGTTCTGAGATCGGAGAGGCTTTACGCCAAATTCTCCAAGTGTGATTTCTAGTTACAGGAGGTCCAGTTTCTAGGACACCTCGTTAACCAGAATGGGATATTGGTCGATCCGGCCAAGATCGAGGCTGTGATGAGTTGGGAGGTGCCGAGATCCCCTTCGGAGATAAGGAGTTTCCTGGGGTTGGCTGGTTATTATCGGAGATTCTTTCAGGATTTCTCCAGGATTGTTGTTCCTCTCACCAGGCTGACCCGGAAGGGCGTGGCTTTTAGTTGGGGCCCGGAGCAGCAGGCCTCATTCGAGACACTTCACCAGAGATTGTGCGAAGACCTAGTGTTGGCCCTTCTGGAGGGAATGGAGGACTTTGTGGTATATTATGACGCGTCAATATCAGGACTGGGTGCGGTGCTGATGCAGAGAGGGCATGTGATAGCATACGCATCGAGGAAGCTGAAGCCCCATGAGACGAGGTATCCTACTCACGATCTGGAGTTGGGGGCTGTGGTGTTCGCCCTCAAGATTTGGTGTCACTATTTATATGGGGTTCGGTGTACCATATACACGGACTACAAGAGCTTGAAGTATTTGATGGATCAGCCCAACCTGAACATGTGTCAGTGGAGATGGTTAGACGTGGTAAAGGATTATGAGTGTGAGATCCTGTACCACCCGGGCAAGGCTAACGTGGTAGCTGATGCCTTGAGTCACAGGGCGGAGAGCGCCCCTTTGCGAGAAGTTTTTATGAGGTTGACAGTGATGACCCCGGTGTTGGACACCATTCGGGAGGCCCAGGTGGAGGCCATGAGGCCGGATAACCGCAAGCGAGAGCGGGTAATTGGTTAGATATCTGAGTTCATTACCGATAGCCGGGGGCTTATGACCTTCCAGGGCCGGATTTGGGTGCCGTATGAGGGTGGAGCACATGCCATTTTGATGGAGGAGGTGTACAGATCGAGGTTTTCGATCCATCCCGGGGCCACTAAGATGTATTTGGACCTGAAAAGAGACTATTGGTGGCCCTGTATGAAGAGGGATATGGCGTGGTTTGTAGAGAGGTGCTTGACATGTTGCAGGGTTAAGGCCGAGCACCTGTGTCCGCATGGGAAGTTGCAGCCGCTTGAGGTTCCCTAGTGGAAGTGGGAACATATTTCCATGGATTTTATCACCAAATTGCCGAGGACTGTGAGAGGCGTTGATGCAATTTGGGTGATCATCGACTGGCTGACGAAGAACGCTCATTTTCTTGCTATCAGTGATAGCTCTTCCGCAGAGAGGTTGGCAGAGGTGTATGTGAGGGAGTTGGTATTGCGACATGGTGTACCGATCTCGATTATATCAGATCGAGATGTGCGTTTCACTTCCAGGTTCTGGAAGAAGTTCCATGAGGAGTTGGGGACTAGGCTACATTTCAGTATCGCTTACCACCCACATATGGATGGACAGACTGAGCGAACGTTTCAGACGCTCGAGGACATGCTTCGGGCATGTGTGTTGGACTTTGGAGGGAGTTAGGACACGTATCTGCCTTTGGCTAAGTTTTCTTATAACAACAGCCACCATTCGAGCATTGGTAGGCCTCCCTTTGAGTTATTGTATGGGAGGAGGTGTCGGACTCCCATTTGTTGGGGAGAGGTAGGGCAGCGAGTCATGGGTAGCACTGAGATAGTGCTTCAGACGACAGAGCAGATACAGCAGGTTAGACAGAGATTGCTGACGGCCCAAAGTCGCCAGAAGAGTTACGCGGATCGGCGTCGATCCGAGCTCGAGTTCCAGGTTGGAGATTTTGTACTCATGAAAGTGTCTCCTTGGGAAGGAGTGATCCGATTCATGAAAAGGGGCAAGTTGGGGCCCCGGTACATTAGACCGTTCAGGGTTACTACGAGGGTGGGCAGGGTAGCATATCGATTGGAGCTACCTGCGGATTTGAACCAGATTCATGATACCTTCCACGTGTCTCAGCTGAGGAAGTGCATAGCCGACGAGTCGGCAATGGTGCCATTAGAGGTTATCCAGGTGGACACGGGTCTAAATTATATTGACAGACCGATCGCGATCTTGGACAGGAAGGTCAAGGTTCTGAGGAACACGGATGTGTCATTGGTTTAGGTCCAGTGGCAACATCATAGAGGGTCCGAGCTGACTTGGGAGTCGGAGTCAGAGTAGCGGGAGCAGCATCCGGAGTTGTTTTCGGCGTGAGACTTTGAGGGTGAAGTCTGGTTCTAGTGGGGGAGAATTGTAACATCCCGAAATTCAGGTAAGCTACTTAACCCCTTCCATTTTATTAAGTAGTCGAGATTGGTCCCTTGAGAGAGTTCTTGTAGCAAATGAGTACGTTGGGCGTACTGGGGAGTACGCTTTGCGTACTCATGTGCTTAATTTGGATGCGGACTCGCCTGTGTATGCTGAACGTACCCAGGGTTACACTGGGCGTAACGGGTCCAGATGCAAACCCTAAATGTTTGGCTTGTACACTATTTAAAGGATACTAAGGCTCATTCCTCAGCCTCCATATCAGTGAGTGAAACCCTAAGAGAGAGCCTTCCATCGTTCTTAGCTTGAGAGTGTGTGTTTTGGAGCTAAAAGTGTCTTGGTGTGTTAGTGAAGAAGGAGGAGAAGAGCTTGTTGAGGCTAGGGCTTGAAGTGCAAGTTTGGATCTGGGATCTACAGAGAAAGGAGCTTCATCTAGAGGTATAAAGTTCAAAATTTTCCTCTTTATTTGGTTTGATGAGTGCATGGACCATTTCTAGTGTTAAAAGTCCCAAAGGTGGAGACTTTATGAGTGTAATGTACTCCATGGACCTAGATCTGTCCCATTTCAGTGATATTTGTGTTATAGATCCATAAAGTTTCCATCTTGGTCGTTGTTATGAGGTCATGCTTGGTTTATGAGCTTTTTAGAGTTGGGAAAGTCACACCCCAAAACCAAGAACGGCGGAAAGGTTCCTTGGTGGAGGACGTCATGTGAAGTATCATAACAGTGTAAAGTAGTAAACAAGCAACAACATCATCCATTGCATTAAAAGTATAGTTTTAATACATGTGTGTTCTTTGATCGAAATAAGACATCAAAATATGTAATCAAAATAAAAGACGAGTCTTGTATGTGCCCCGTCTTCTCAAAACTTGGCCATCGTACCTGTCTACTAGTAACCTGAGAATACAAGTTATTTTGAAAGCGAGTATCAGCTTAAAGCTGGTGAATTCATAAGTATTTAAGTGTCATTGCCTTGTTTTGGAAAGCTGTTATGAATGCCATGAAAATCTTTGAATGAAACAGTTGATATAAGTATGAAAACCTTAGAAAATCCCATATTTCCTACTAGTATAAAATGTAGTCTTCTACCAAGACCCGAATGTTTTGCTATAACAATGATAGTGTTTCCTTCTTTTTGACTATTACTTACAGTACTTAGTCTAACTAATCATTTATGTAAATGCATCACGAAATAAAGTAATAGGAAAAATATAATCATGTAAGTGTTATCCTTTTGTACTAGGATCAACACGACATCGCGACTACCGAATGTATAACCTTTGAACATCCGTAGATTGTTCATTTTCCTCTATAGCTAGCAACAGGTTTAAGGAATGGTTAGTCCTGTAAAGGTACTCCTAATATAAGTATTAACCGTAGGCATCTGTAGATGTTCATTTACCTCTGTAGCGAACAACAGGTTAATGGAATGGTTAGTCCCATAAAGGTACTCCTAATATAATTATTAACCATAGGCATCCGTAGATGTTCATTACCGCTGTTGCTAATAGGTGGGTTCCAGAATGGTTAGTCCCGTATTGACATCCCGTTGAACTGGGATAGGCAGAACAAATTTACACATAATGTACTAGTAAATCATCCTAGTGAATCTAGGTACAAGTATCCATGTAAGTGTATACAGGTAAATGTACTTATGTAAAGGTATTCATGTAAGCGTTTCTATGTAGACGTATTCATGTAACATGTAATGTATAGTATAGACTCATGAATGAACTGACTCTGGTGTGATTCCTTGTAATAGGAATTATGTTTTGTATCTCCTAACTATCCCTATAATAGTTAACTGGAAGGTAATTGATTGTCCAAACAGGTTTATACACCCTTGCCACACAAGAGTGTGGGAAACTGAATGAAGGATGAAAACTATAATATCAATACATACATAAGAACATAAGTGTATAGATATAGTTTTGTTCAAGAAGGTAAAAATAGTTTTGTAAGACATCTAAGAGTTTTGAACAATAATTAACAATGACTTGATGTCATTTTAATAAACATTTCAAACGTAATACTTTTGCTACCAAGGTATTTTTAAGATAGAAAACCATTTCATGCATCACATTTTGAAGTATGTGAAATCTGCTGGATGCGAACACAGTTATACATACATATGATTGATTTAATAACATGCTGTTTTCTACTTGTATCCCCCCCCATTAAAGCATTTAAAATCATTTAAAACATTGATTAAGGGGTATGAACTCACCTGATGTGGGTGATTCAAACGGGTATGCACGTACGGATGAGAAGTTCCACGAATGAAATCCCAAGACACAATAAGTCCTAAATGAGATATACGGACACATATTGACATGAATATAGTGTTTATAACATCTATATGAAAGGAAACACCTTCCAGGACTAGGAAACACCTTGACCAGGTGTTGGAATCACATGTGATTCAACATGGGAATGTATAAAGGCACACACATGAGTTTACTACCATGGGTTTACGGCCCAAGGGAGTTTACAGCCGTAAACTCATGGCTACTCATGTGTGAATGCTAGGTTGAAGGCTAGGGAACGATTTAGGGACCTTAGCTCTATCCTAGGATGAAGAAAAACCACTTTCTTTAGAGTTTTTAAGGAGTTCACGGCCCTAATGAGTTTACTAGCGTGAACTGATGGCCATTTATGTTTATGAGGGTCCTAAAGGTCATAAGGAAGCATCCTAAATTCAAGAGTAAGCCTTAGGAAGTGTTTGTGGCGTCAAAATACCCCTAACTTGTGTTTACAGCCCATGGACCATTTGGTCATGTGTTTGCGGCCGTAAACACCTATGGGTGTTGGTATTTTGATTGTTTTAGGTCTTAGACACATCAAGGTAAAGTGCTATGCTAGTCTCTTGGTTTAAGGAAGGCATCTAGGGCATTTTGGCACCTTAAAATGGAGTTCACGGCCCAAGAACATCCTTGGCCATGAACTCACTTTTAGCCCTTGATTCTTAATGTTTTTGATGTCTAAAGAAGCCATGGGTGGTCTCTAGGTTCAGTTCCAAGGTTTGGAGGGATATTGGGCACACTTTGGCCCTAAATTTAGTGTTCACGGTCCAAGAAGATCTTGGGCCGTGAACACCATTTTCTTGGTGATTTTGGCTGATTTTTATGTTATTAAGGCATATAACACACTTAAATACACTCTAGGTTGAAGTACTTATAGTTGGGGGTGATCGGGTGAAGATCCTTGAGAGAGAAATCGACTTTTCTCTAGTCGGAAATGCAACAAATGACTAAATATGGCTCAGAATCCTATATATACTCCTGGGATTTTTGGCATAAAATATTTTATTCACGCAACGAACTCTAATATCATAGTGTTTTGGAATAATAGAGTTGCACAACACCCTAGTGCATCCTCTCTCCTGATATCTCCTTAAGTGTAAATCCTGAAATACTCAAACTTATACCAAAAGTCTGAAAATTTACTGCAACTGTTCTAACTTCTATTGACTAGATATGGTTTGTACAGAATGGAAATTTTGGGTTGTCACATCATTCCCCTGTTAGAGGGAATTTCGTCCGGAAATTAGAATCTATGTAAGGAAGTAGGTAGGAATGATCGAGTTGTGAGGTGGAAACATCCTAATCGATTGGTTCTCACACTCATAAGTGAATTCGGGTCCTCTATTGGCATCCCAACGAACCTTCACTAACGGGCGACGGAGTTGGTTCGTCCGCTTGACCTCTTGGTCGAGGGTCACTACGGTTCTAAAACGAAGGTGAGGATCTCGTTAATCTCGATCTCGTCGAGTGGGCTTACGAGAGCCCTAACGGAAAGGTACGGTTTCAAGTTCGAGACGCGAAGGATAAAATGTACGTTACTACGCTCGCGGAGTAGGTCTAGTCTGTGACATACAGGACTGATTTTGGTAAGAATCTCAGAGGTCCTGACTATCTTGGATTTAGCTTTCCACGCGAAACGAAGCGTATTAAGGCATTCTCAGAGTGAGTTTTCCTAAAGAACTTGGTCTCTCACTTGGAATTTCTTAGGTTTCTTTTTCTTGCTTAACTTCCCAGTCAAAGGCCACCTTCTGCTGGGTCAAATTCGTACGAGTTTCTGTAATATGCGAGGAGTTCTGGATGAACTATGACAGTAGGTTTGTAAGACCTAGAATTTGGTGAATTTTTGTCGGGGTCTTTGGTGTTGACAAATTCTCAATGGTTTTGACAAATTGAAAGAGTACTAAAAAATTCCCACATCACTAATAGTGTGTCTTAGGAATCTGACTCTTCAATTTCAAAACTCGTGCTTAAAGAACTTCACAAAAGTTCCTCTAAAGGAAATGTTTCCATGGATTCCTTCTTACTACGAGGGTAGATAAGTAAGTCATTAGAAGGAGAATGTCGAACTGATCCAAGTAAGAATGGTGTACCCTACTCACTCAGCTCATGAATATTATGGGCATATTGGTCCTATCTGAGGGGTATCACTACGGACTCGAAGTGTCTGCATCGAGTTTGGAAGGTAGTCTTCCAGACATCCTTCCATAACACTCAAACTGGTGATATTTGGATGTCATGTCCATTTCTGAAAGTAATTCTTTCCTTGCGTTTTCTTAACCAATTCATCTATGCGAGGTAGAGGTAACGATTTCTAATGGAAATCTTGACGAAGTCCTCGATAGCCGAGGAACATATGATGCAATCCGTCGACTTCTGGAAGAATAAGACCGGAGCGCTCCAGGGTGAGAAGCCTGGTCTTCCAATTCTATAGTTGAGTAGTTTGATAAGTTGTCCTGAGTGTTCTTGTATCTCCGTAGTTGTTTAGACTATAGGGCGATCTGTTTACAGAAGTCATACTGGCTTCTAAGTTTGTTCACATGACGATGCGATTACTCATAGTCTTGGGCAGTCTCCGTCCTGAAGTTCATATTAGAATTCATACATGGTTCAATGATCACAATCTCGTGTATATGAGTCGTATATAATTAAGATTCAAAAGGTAGTCGAATCACTGATTCTTCTTTAAGCTCACATCCCATGGAGGAAAAAGAAGTTAAAGTGGAATCATCAATTCTAAACCTGTAAAACCTTGATTATATATCACCCATATGTATACATTCGTTAATGATAGATCAACCATATGAATCTTTTGATTGAACTTGACGTACTGCATGAGTGATACTGTGGGGATTTTTTCAGAAAGGAAAAGAACTATGAGGTACTCCATGCATGAGTACTTCGATGTTCTAATATGACAACTTCGCTGGAAAGACGATCTCGAAGAATGAGATGTACGTATGAAGCTGGTATTTCGAGGATCGAATTTACTCGAGTCATATGATAAAGTCGGAATCATACGGAAACTAAAGACATTAGATTTGAACATAAGGCGTTACAGACAAAACACCACAGTGCAACCTTTAACAAAGTTACAATACTTTAGACTTACTACAAGACCATTGTTGCGAATGAGGTATACTACAAAACACAAGTATACGCAGCACGAGCATCCCTATACCGACAGGATCTCGCAAAACGTAAGACTCTAGTTGCACTAGTTTTAAACATACAAAATACTAACGATTGGAAGGGAACCTATACTATAGTAGGGTCCTTAACTGCCTCTTTCCATTCTGAGGTCAAACTCCTCCGGATTCGCCGTTTTCCTTATCTGCTGGACAGTCCTTCTTGAAGTGTCCCATGACGCCACATAGATGGCATATCCGAGAGGTTTGGACATTGGTGGTTGAAGTGATCTGTTGGACCTGGGTCCTACAGCAGCTGGTAGTATGTCCATTCTTGTTGCACATAAAACAGTGTAACGAACGACAACTACCCAGATGATGAAAGCTACACTCATAGCATTTCGGTAGGTTTCCGACATATTGCCTAGCTGGTGTAGGGACAATTGGGAAACCAAAAGGAATGGTAGTAGGAGGTACATATGTCGTAGCTGTGAAGGTCGTCACTGTTGGTTGTTTCTTGTTTGCCCCTCGAAGGGATTTGTCCTTCTTTTTAGCCCAAAACTTCCGTTTGTTACTCTTGGTCTTGAAACTCGGGGTATCGTGGTAGTTTGTTGCTCGTTGAGGTGTTTGATTGTTACCCGGATTGGAATTGTTGTTAACAATCCTGATAACATTTGCGTTGTTAGCGTTAAGGTGGGTCAGAATAGGTGACACGGCAGCCGAGACTGTAGCTTGAAAGGTAGCTGCATCAATCTGAAGAGTTGGTGTTTGGTTGAGGGGTTGATCGTTTTCCTTTGGAGACATGATTCCGTTTCACGGAAAGAAAATGAATTTGTGAGCGAGCATGGTTCAACCTAGACGTAGTTCGACTGTCTATGTAAAGAATAGAAGTATGTTCTTGTGAGTTTGACCTACATCCCTATGATGTAGCCCAAGTACAGATTGGAAGTATGTTCGCGAAGGTTTGACCTACATCCCTATGATGCAGTCCTAATACTGAGTGGAAGTAAGTTCGAAAAATGGTCTCAAGACGTTTTTCATTCTAGCCAAGGTATCTTTGGTTGGTGAATAACATGATCCAACCACTAAAAGAGACTTGGAAATGTCTCCGGAGTTAAATTTCTATAGTCTAATGACTTGACTAAAGCATGTTTCAGATAGACTCAAATGAAAGTATGATAAGAGTCCTTGAATAAAGAATGACACAGAAATTAGCCGACTGTCAATATCTTTGATATTCATGACGTAAAAGTTTGGGAAAATGACCTTGTAAAAGGTCTTACATCATATCTAGAGAAGAGAGTCCTTGACAGCATAAAGACCTAACCAAAAGTACTTACGGTACAAGATAGTTTCATAGAGAATGCCATGACGGCATATACGGAAAACGATTCCTTTTAACAAGGAAAATAAAGTAAAGCATCTAGTACTGGCGACGGTCATCCCTCTGGTGAACTCTCAGTTCAGCCAGTTGACGTTCTACATCAAGTAGATGCCTTTCGTACACCCTCTGGCGTACGCGGAGCTCTATGACTTCGGCTCGTAATTTAGCCAGTGCTTGCAGCAGGGTTTCATGGTTTCTCTCAGATCTCTCGTGAGCATCTTCTAGACGAATGGTGCGGAGGGTATGCATTCTCGCATCGGCGACAACATCGGTGATCTGATGTAGGGCTGTCCTGCCTTGAATCTCATTTCGGGCCACTCTGCGGACCAAGATTGGCAAGATTCTGTCTGCTGAGCTCCCATTGCTCAGGTCATAAAAGCTTCGGTTGCCATTAAATGGCATTGGCTGATCTTGTCCTTGGCTCCATGTTTCCAAACATTCCACCCACTCAGGCGACGGGCCATGAAAAGTTGGATGAGGGTTAGGAATTGGAACGGGAGCTGCCTGGGGTATGTTCTCAACCTCGGGTTCAGAGTTAGCATCGTCCGAAAGGTCTTCATCATGGTGATCATTCATAGGGATATGATGATTATTCATTGGCTCATCTTCAAACCATCCAGCAATGACCTCATTTAGAAGGTACTGGTTGCCATGGGGATGGACTCCAACCATGTTATCTATGTGAGAATTGGGGTAGGAAAATAATTATTATACGAACTATCTAGATAATTATTTAGAGAATCTTCATTACTTACATCACTATTTGTGAAGTGCATACCAGTTATATGTAATCGAAACAGGATAGGCCTTCGAATAAGTGATCTTAACTTCAAATTCACACAGAAAAGGGGTAAAGTAAAATTTTCACAGATTCTAAGTCTACAACATCCTAATTACATACAGCCTTAGTGTATCCACTTAGCAACTATCAACTTAGTAATGAAGATCCCGTTTTAGTTCTCAAGTATAAAGTACTTATAGTAACACCAAATACTCCTATAGTATTTTAAGTTTAATGTTATTTTCTACTGTTCTCATTGTGGTATTATTGGTAAGATTTTAGACTTGTTGCAACTACACAACTACACTTAGGCTCGTGCTAGTCATCCCTCGGATAATATAGTTGATCAGGCTATATCTTCCCAGTTTTAACTATATGTCTCTAAGTCCATTTGTGTTGTCCAACAATCGTAATTCTTTTGTACTGTCCTAGTGACACTGATTTTAGTATGAATGCAGGCACGTATACTAAATTAAATATTTTACTATTTAAAGTATAAACACTTGGTCAGAGTATTTTTAATCCCTATGTATTTATAGTTAGTATATCTTTTATGGGTTGATATACTTAATTCACTATAAACAATGCTCTGATACCAATCTGTCACACTCCAAAACGAAGAACGGCAAAAACATTCTGGGGTGGAGTACGTCATGTGAAGTATGATAACAGTGTAAAGTAGTAAACAAGCAACAACATCATCCATTTCATTAAAAGTATAGTTTTAATAAATGTGTGTCCTTTGATTGAAATAAGACATCAAAATATGTAATCAAAATAAAAGACGAGTCTTGTATGTGCCCCGTCTTCTCAAAACTTGGCCATCGTACCTGTCTACTAGTAACCTGAGAATACAAGTTATTTTGAAAGCGAGTATCAGCTTAAAGCTGGTGAATTCATAAGTATTTAAGTGTCATTGCCTTGTTTTGGAAAGCTGTTATGAATGCCATGAAAATCTTTGAATGAAACAGTTGATATAAGTATGAAAACCTTAGAAAATCCCATATTTCCTACTAGTATAAAATGTAGTCTTCTACCAAGACCCGAATGTTTTGCTATAACAATGATAGTGTTTCCTTCTTTTTGACTATTACTTACAGTACTTAGTCTAACTAATCATTTATGTAAATGCATCACGAAATAAAGTAATAGGAAAAATATAATCATGTAAGTGTTATCCTTTTGTACTAGGATCAACACGACATCGCGACTACCGAATGTATAACCTTTGAACATCCGTAGATTGTTCATTTTCCTCTATAGCTAGCAACAGGTTTAAGGAATGGTTAGTCCTGTAAAGGTACTCCTAATATAAGTATTAACCGTAGGCATCTGTAGATGTTCATTTACCTCTGTAGCGAACAACAGGTTAATGGAATGGTTAGTCCCATAAAGGTACTCCTAATATAATTATTAACCATAGGCATCCGTAGATGTTCATTACCGCTGTTGCTAATAGGTGGGTTCCAGAATGGTTAGTCCCGTATTGACATCCCGTTGAACTGGGATAGGCAGAACAAATTTACACATAATGTACTAGTAAATCATCCTAGTGAATCTAGGTACAAGTATCCATGTAAGTGTATACAGGTAAATGTACTTATGTAAAGGTATTCATGTAAGCGTTTCTATGTAGACGTATTCATGTAACATGTAATGTATAGTATAGACTCATGAATGAACTGACTCTGGTGTGATTCCTTGTAATAGGAATTATGTTTTGTATCTCCTAACTATCCCTATAATAGTTAACTGGAAGGTAATTGATTGTCCAAACAGGTTTATACACCCTTGCCACACAAGAGTGTGGGAAACTGAATGAAGGATGAAAACTATAATATCAATACATACATAAGAACATAAGTGTATAGATATAGTTTTGTTCAAGAAGGTAAAAATAGTTTTGTAAGACATCTAAGAGTTTTGAACAATAATTAACAATGACTTGATGTCATTTTAATAAACATTTCAAACGTAATACTTTTGCTACCAAGGTATTTTTAAGATAGAAAACCATTTCATGCATCACATTTTGAAGTATGTGAAATCTGCTGGATGCGAACACAGTTATACATACATATGATTGATTTAATAACATGCTGTTTTCTACTTGTATCCCCCCCCCATTAAAGCATTTAAAATCATTTAAAACATTGATTAAGGGGTATGAACTCACCTGATGTGGGTGATTCAAACGGGTATGCACGTACGGATGAGAAGTTCCACGAATGAAATCCCAAGACACAATAAGTCCTAAATGAGATATACGGACACATATTGACATGAATATAGTGTTTATAACATCTATATGAAAGGAAACACCTTCCAGGACTAGGAAACACCTTGACCAGGTGTTGGAATCACATGTGATTCAACATAGGAAGGTATAAAGGCACACACCTGAGTTTACTACCATGGGTTTATGGCCCAAGGGAGTTTACGGCCGTAAACTCATGGCTACTCATGTGTGAATGCTAGGTTGAAGGCTAGGGAATGATTTAGGGACCTTAGCTCTATCCTATGATGAAGAAAAACCACTTTCTTTGGAGTTTTTAAGGGGTTCACGGCCTTGATGAGTTTACTACCATGAACTCATGGCTATTTATGTTTATGAGGGTACTAAAGGTCATAAGGAAGCATCCTAAATTCAAGCCTAAGCCTTAGGAAGTGTTTGTGGCATCAAAACACCCCTAACTTGAGTTTACGGCCCATGGACCATTTGGTCATGTGTTTGCGGCCGTAAACACCTATGGGTGTTGGTATTTTGATTGTTTTGGGTCCTAGACACATCAAGGTAAAGTGCTATGCTAGTCTCTTGGTTTAAGGAAGGCATTTAGGGCATTTTGGCACCTTAAAATGGTGTTCACGACCCAAGAACATCCTTGGTCGTGAACTCACTTTTTGCCCTTGATTCTTAATGTTTTTGACGTCTAAACAAGCCATGGGTAGTCTCTAAGTTCAGTTCTGTCACACCCCCAAACCAAGGATGGCGGAAACGTCCAGGGGTGGAATCCAACCATGATATCTTCGAGAGAAATGGGAATATAAGAAATAACTAAGTAGATGTACTAATTAGATACTTATAAGATGATCTTTATCAGGTACTTCAATACATTGCTTAGTGCATACTAGTCATATGTATTTGGGACAGGATAGACCTTCAAATGAGCGACCCTAATTCTAAATCCCCAATCCAACGAGAACAAGAAATAAAGCAAAGATCCACGGATTCTAAGTCTATGACGTCCTGGATACATATAATTTTAATGTATCCACTAAGCAATTATTGACCTATTGATAAAAATCTATTTAGTTCTCAGATAAGTAATTATAATAACACCAAATACCCCTATGGTATTTCATTGTGGTAGTGTTGGTAAGTTTTTAGACTTGTTGCCATATCACAACCATTCTTAGGCATGTGCTAATCACTCCTCGGACCAGCATAGTTGATCAGGCTATGCCACTCCCAAGACTGACCATACATCCCCGAGCTTACCTGTGATATCCAACAATCATTACTTTTGTTTTGTTCTAGAACGATGCTGACCTTAGTATGTATGCATGCATGTATACTTTTAATAAGAAACTATTTATTTCTAAAAGTATAGTTGTTTTGAAAACTTTAAATCAGAGACTCTAGTCCCAATGCATTTATAGTTTGTATATCTTATGTGGTTCGATATACTGAGTTCACTATAAACAATGCTCTGATACCAATCTGTCACACCCCCAAACCAAGGATGGCGGAAACGTCCAGGGGTGGAAGACTTCATGTACAGTATCACAACAACGTGTATAATAGTGCTCAAAGTAAATACAACCATCATAAATATAATTGAAAAAGTTACACCAAAGTATATGTTTACATGTTTCAAAATCAATTACATTATGATGACAAAAGTAAATTGTTGACGGTTTAACGTCCCATCCTCAAGGCGCTGAAGTTTTTCCTGTTTCACTAATTTCCTGAGAATACAAGTAGTTTTGAAAAAATGTCAACAATTAAGTTGGTGAGTTCATAAGAGTTTTGTTTGAAGTAGAAACTGTTTTCCTTGTAAAATCGATAGAGTTTGATTTCCAGAAAATCCAATATTTTCTTAATGAAGTATGGATAGAATATTCCTATATGATGCGTTAATGAACCCTAGAATGACCCGTAGACTTCCCCTATAATCGTCTGGCGTATATAAGTTATATAAGATTTAAGTTGATAAAACATTGAATATAGTGGGTCTTCCCTAGGTCTACAACCAAACGAGGAACAGGAGATGAGGCGGGCCCCACCAATTCTAAGCCAATCAAGACCAATTTCTTATATGACTCAAGCATATACGCTCAACGATTATAGTTGAATTCTATCAATTCTAGACAAAATATAGTTTTAATATCATAATAACTATTTTATGTGAACCCGGTACTTTGTATCTATACCCCTTTTGTAATAAAAACACGGTACTTTGTATCTGTACCCCTTTTTGTATAAAACCCGGTACTTTATATCTGTACCCGTTTTTGTATAAAAAATCCGGTACTTTGTATCTGTACCCTTTTTTTGTTTAAAAATCCGGTAGTTTGTATCTGTACCCCTTTTTGTATAAAACTCGGTACTTTGTATCTGTACCCCTTTTTGTATAAAACCCGATACTTTGTATCTGTACCCTTTTTTTGTATAAAAACCCGATACTTTGTATCTGTACCCTTTTTTGTATAAAAAAACCCGGTACTTTGTATCTGTACCCCTTTTTGTATAAAAACCCGGTACTTTGGAATGTACCCCCTTATATGAAAACCCGGTACTTTGGAATGTACCCCATTAATGTGAAAACCTTATATAATGTAAATGATCATAAACTATACCTATTATAGTTTATCAAAATGTTTGAAATGTATATGCAACCTAACTATACTCATTATAGTTTAGTATGTTTATTTGTGGTGTAGAAGAACCCTTTCTATGTAAGTCAAAAGTATAGTACAATATAGCTATGTTTATCTTGCTTTGTTTTGTACTAATGGTTATGATGGAGGATTCTCATGAATTCAGTAAGTAATTTCCTATTATATAAATATACCACTACAAGAAATACATGTAATATATGAAGTTATCAAAGATTTAACACTTTGCTCAACATGTTACAAAGTGTTTGAAAGTTAGAAGCTGTTAACTAACTCTTAACCTTTCTGCACTGTTTTGGAAAAATCATAGAAAAATCATACGGTGTCGAAAACTAGATCCGTAAATTCTGAGAGTTCCAAAATTGTGTCTAGTTTAGTCATAATTTTTATCATGATTTTTGATGACCTCCAACTTGGGTGAAAAAGTCCATAATCACAGACTGGTCCGGATTGGTGTTTGAAAAGATAGGCAGTTTTGTAAAAATCGCCATAAATTGTAGAAAAATTGTATGGAGATGTGAAAGTAGTAATTTTAAATCTAAGAAGTGGAACTACTTGTAACTAAAACAGTTTTGAAAACTAAAATGTTTAAGTTGTCCAAAACAGTCCGTGAATGGAGTTGAACTTTTCTGATGAAGGTTGTTAGAAAAGTTTAGTTATGTTCTTGGTGTTTTAACTTGTACTCCCCCCCTAAAAACTTGAGAAAACATGAAAATGTAGGGGTATGAACTCACCTTGAGTGATTTCAGAAGATCGATGATGGAGAAAAGAAGTGTTCAACTCAAGAACACTTGGAAGAGGCTTGAAGATTCGAAGATCTAACACAATTATGATGGAGTTTGTGTAAGATATCCATGATTTGAGTAGAAAGAAGTGAAATAATCATAAGTTGAATAGATTTTTCTTACCAAATGTGGAGGAAAAACCCAATATCAGCCCTTGAATATCGAATTCTAGAGAGAGGAAGTGAGAGAGAAAAGAGATTGATCTTTTTGGTGAAAAGTGAGAAAATGAGAGAAGTGAGGAGAGAGGAGACTTTTCTAGCCTTTGACCAATTGTGTGGTTGGAAAAAGGTGGGAAAAGTACAATGAAATGACTAGGTAAGGGCTGATGGGGAATAGTGACATGGAGTGGGTATGGGAGGTTGCTTGTGTCATAAAATAAAGGAAAGTCAACACTCTCCACCACTTGTACTTCACCTACTCTTTTGGATAAGGTTTTATCCTTAAAAATGTGATAATTTAATAATTATGGTCCTTATATGTTAAAATAAAGTTTTGGGTGAAAATCCCGCGTTAAAATGATGAAAAATGAAGTTAAAATGAAGTCGTAGTCGAAAACCGGGAGAAAAAGGATTTCCAGCGAGACCTCTCGGTCCTAGGCCGAGGTTCGGTCCCTAGGCTGAGGTTCGGTCCCTAATGATGCTGAGCCAGAGGCGAGATGGGCGAACCAGAAGTGTGAAGCGAAGGCGAATGCTTGGTCAAAGGCTCATAAGCGAGGGCTCGGTCAAGGCATCAGGATCCGAAATGGACCGAAGGTTCGGGTTCGGGTGTGTAGGCGAGGTTCGGGCCTGAGAGGACCTTTCGGGTTCGGTTCAGCAACCTTCAGCTCAGAAGGGTTCGCTCCCTTAAGAGGACTTTTGGCCCCTAAGAGCGGTTTCGGGTCCTAAGAGGACTTTCGGGTCCTAATAGGGGTTTCGGTTCCTAAGAGGAGTTTCAGCTCCTTAAGTCCGTTTTTCGCGTAGACTTCCGTTTTTGGGCTGCTTTCGCCAAATTCGAGGGCCGGGATGCCCCGAGTGATTATAGAAAGTTGAGAGAGATTTTGAGAGAGATTTGGGAGAGATTTGTCATACTTGGAGAGATTTGGCATACTTAGAGAGATTTGGGAGAGATTTGACATACTTGGAGAGATTTCTCATACAAAGAGAGATTTGGGAGAGATTTGACATCGTTGGAGAGATTTCACATACAAAGAGAGATTTGGGAGAGATTTCACATACTTAGAGAGATTCAGGAGAGATTTGACATTTTTGGAGAGATTTCACGTACAAAGAGAGATTTGGGAGAGATTTCACATACAAAGAGAGATTTGGGAGAGATTTCACATACAAAGAGAGATTTGGGAGAGATTTGACATCCTTGGAGAGATTTCACATACTTAGAGAGATTTAGGAGAGATTCTCGATAAGAAGAGATAGAGTGAAAACGATTGAGAGTGGTTTTGTTTGTGACCTTTTTGAGTGTCCGGCTTCGCAACGCAACGTCCGTAAACCCTGTTAAGCCTTGTTTAAGGATCTTACACACTCCTGATGAGTATGCAACATTGTTTTATCGGTTTGGCTCGTCACTTACCATAGATTTAGGTTAAGGGGATCTAGATGTACGTACTTTTCGATTTATGATCTCACCTTAGAATAGCGAGTTGTTTAGTAAATACATAACGTAAGCCCTAGTACACAAGGGTTAGTTTGGTTGACCGGTTTGACTTGTTGACTTTATTTGACTTGAATTGACCAGAATTTGACGGTTGTCAAAAGTTCCAAGGTTTGGAGGGAAATTGGGCACACTTTGGCCCTAAATTTAGTGTTCACGGTCCAAGAAGATCTTCGGCCGTGAACACCATTCTCTTGGTGATTTTGGTTGATTTTCAAGTTATTAAGGCATATAACACACTTAAATACACTCTAGGTTGAAGTACTTATAGTTGGGGGTGATCGGGTGAAGATCCTTGAGAGAGAAATCGACTTTTCTCTAGTCGGAAATGCAACAAATGAATAAATATGGCTCAGAATCCTATATATACTCCTGGGATTTTTGGCAGAAAATATTTTATTCACGCAATGAACTCTAATATCATAGAGTTTTGGAATAATAGAGTTACACAATACCCTAGTGCATCCTCTCTCCTGATATCTCCTTAAGTGTAAATCCTGAAATACTCAAACTTATACCAAAAGTCTGGAAATTTATTGCAACTGTTCTAACTTCTATTGACTGGATATGGTTTGTACAGCCATGCAAAGGCTTAAAGTTAGCAACTTTATGGATTAAGAGGCTTAGAAATGGTCAGATCTAGAAGTTAGACGTGGGTCTTAACTGCTTAAGACCTCAATAGCTTAGAGTCTAAAACTGGGAGTTACGCGGGGCGTAATCCAATTATGCGCATTGTAAGGGGTCTCGCACCCCGTTTCTGTGAGGACGCCTGGTACGCCCAACATTCATGTGTGGTACGCGCAGCGTAACCCGGAGAGTTGAATTTTGTTGACTTTTAGGGTTTGGTCAACTTTAGGGTCTTTGAGCCATGAGAGGGGTAAAATGGTCTTTTACCCTTCTGAGAGTACTATGAGAAGGAATAGTCTAGCCTTGAGAGATGTATTGATTTAGAGTGTTTATTTCATATGATTGGGCGGAGGCTAGACCCGACTTTACAGAGTTCGAGATTTACCGAGTTCCCTGAGGTGAGTCTTCTCACTATACTTGACCTAGAGTGGTAATTAGAGTTATGTGACATAGTATTTTGTACGTTTTGGCATGAGGTGATTTCTATGTGATTTACGCTATGTATGTTACAGAGTTTACAGAGTTAGGACCGGAAGGTCCACAAAGTTAGGGCCAAAGGGCCCACAGAGTTATGGGACTGGAGGGTCACATTGAGACACATTGACTAGAGGGTCAAACAGAGTTATAGCCTTGAGTGGCTAATATATGTTGTGTGTGGTATTTTGGGGTACTCACTAAGCATTTATGCTTACAGTTTTGTGTTATATGTTTCAGGTACCAGTGAGGATCGCGGGAAGGCGCCGGCTTGATCAGTACACAGACGAGGAGTTTTTACATTTTGATCATAGGATGTGATGTTATGATTTGACTATGTGATACAGTGATGTTTCTATAACAATTATGAATGAAAATGTGTTTTTAAGATGTGAAAAATTATTTGAAAATTTGGGTGTTACACGGTTTCTGTGATTCATAAGAACTCAACAAGTTGAAGGGTAAACTCGACGAGTTGAGTAAACCTGGAGCGTTGACTTTGATTTTGACTTGACCAGAGTTGACCCTTAAGGGTTATGAGTATGGAATGGTTTCTAAGGGGTTGTTTTTGTTCAGTGTGTGAGTAGAGCTAATTTCAGGCAGACACGTTTCAACTATCATCCGACAGTGAGGTGAGTTCCTCCAGGCAACAATGATGGCCCGTATATGTACGACAGTATGTTCGGGAAAAGGTCCGATGTCGGGCAATGGCCGATGTTGGTTTATATATTTTTTTGTTTCAATCTGGTGTCGGGCAGTGCCCGAAGAATGTTTATACGTTTGATGTCTTTGTGATTCTTGCATGTGTCTGTTTTGTATGTTTCCAGATTTCGGTCCGATGTTGGGCAACAACCGAGGAATGTTATTATGTTTTCGAATTTCGATTCGATGTCGGGTGGGGCCCGAAGAATAGTTATATGTTGATGTTATGTGATTATTTATGTGTATTTGTTGATATGTTTATATGCATACCGAGCTTTGCTCGATGTCAGGCGGGGCCCAATGCCGGATTCCGGTCCGATACCGGGTGGGGCCCGATGAAGCGGGAAAGGCCCATGTTATGTTATTATGTGATTGTATGATTATGTGTATGGTATGTGGTAGTTTGGGGAGACTCACTAAGCTTCGTGCTTACAGTTTTCAGTTTTGATTTTAGGTACTTCCAGTAGCAAAGGGAAGAGCTCGGGATGACTGCATTGTACACACCATTTTATTTAGCCTAGGTTAATTTTACTCTGATATATTGATACGTCTTTTGATATGATACTCTGATTAATACTATGACTCATGTTTTTGGATGGAATGATTTTTATAACTATGGTTTATTTAGTAATTAAAAATAAAATTTTTGGTCATGATTTTTGGGATGTTACAAGTTGGTATCAGAGCCTTGGTTTGAGGGATTCGTGCATACTCTCGGGTACGTATGAAATCAAACTGAGGAATTGGTATAAAATTTTCAAAAGAAAACCGTTTTTATAAAAGGATTTTGAAAATAGAAAAGGGTGTAGTACATGCAATCAGCTGGGCTCAGGTAAGTTCTCCCAAATTACCCATACATGTTTGAGGAAAGTAAGGATAGATGTGGAAGGTAGTATGGTCCCGTACTACTGAAAGCAGAGGATCCATACTCGAATAAAGGAGGGCTGAGATGGACCTAGGGAACTTGTAGTATGTAAGGTCGCTTGAGTTATGATGAGTATTCTGATGTTTGTTATGGTATATATTCTGTATGGTGACGTACGCACTAGACCAGTTGGTAGTTCTGGCGCCGTTGAAGGATTAGGCTCGAGCTCCGGATCCAGGCATCTCGATGATCAGATGAGCAAGTTCATCTCATCTAAGATTACGCGCAGAATAACTGATCAGACTCTTGTGATCTTCCACACGGTTAAAGAGGGTATTCTGGAGATTCTTGACGAGAGGTTGGGTGCATTCCGCACCGAGATGGCAGCCATGATAGGGGCGCCCATGATGACATTGAAGGAGTTCCAAGCTTGTGGAGCTCTATACTATCATGGGGCTCGGGACCCCATTGCTAGCAGCAGGTGGTTAGCTGATGTCGCAAACGGCTTTCACACCAGCTGTTGTCTCGAGAGGGACAAGGTCCGACTTGCTTCCTACCTTCTGAAGGACAGAGCACATGATTGGTAAGAGGAGGTTGGAAATGCTATTGGAGATGATACCCCTCTTGAAGCGATGACCTGGAGTGATTTCTCGGCCAGGTTTCGGGACGAGTTTACACCTGTGATTGAGGTGCAATAGCTTGCGAGGGATTTCCAGGATCTCTAGCAGGCTACTGAGACAGTGACTGAGATCACTTCCACTTTTTGGGAGAGTGCCCTTTTTGTTTCGCAGTACGTGGAGGACGAGGAGATGAAAAAGGCCCGATACCATGAGTTACGGCGGAGTGATATCCGCCAGTTTATGAGTCGATCCAGCTGCAAGACACTGGATGATATGATTACGAGGGCTTGAAAAAGGGAACTGGATTTGGAGATGGAGAAGAAGAGGAAACCAGAGGGGGTTCAGGTAGGGAGTGCCTGCAAGAATCCCAAGGTATCAGGTAACCGATCGAGGAGCCAGCAAGGCCGCAACTGTTGTGGCAAGTGCGGCAAGATGCACGAGGGGTCGTGCAAGGCGGGTAGTTTGAGTTGCTTTAAGTGCGGCCGAACTGGTCATGTCAGCAGCGATTGTGCTGCTACCACCACCATCACAGTACCAGATCTGATTTGCTTCTAGTGCAATCAAATGGGACACAAGCAGTCCCAGTGCCCATGTTTAGCAGCAACAGGATAGGTGGCGGCACCCGCTCCTGCTACATTAAGGATCACGGATGGCCGAAAGGGTCGGGCGGAGGTAGCTGTGGCGAAGAGCAGGGCCTTTTAGTTGACAACAGAGGAGGCACGCCCAACTCCTGATGTGGTGATGGTTATGTATCTTCTCCTTATCTCTTTATTTATATTGAATTTTAGGATCGTTCCTTTTGAAAGGTATATCTGCTTTGGTATTATTTGATTCAGGGGCTACCCGATCTTTTGAGTCGCTTGTGCTCAGCAAGCTATTTGTGGGAGCTCCAGGGGAGCTGGATTGTCCACTTGATGTAGAGATAGCAGATGATAGGACCATTTGGGTTGTGAGGGTTCATCGTGGATATACACTACATTTGTTTGATGAGAAATTTTTCGTGGATTTAGTTCCCATTCCCTTGTGAGGGAATAAGGTTATAGTGGGTATGGACTGGTTGAGCCCCAATAGGGCGGTGATCGACTGCGAGCAACATCTAGTACGGGTTCGGACCCTAAGTGGGGGAGGGTTAGTGATTCTGGGTGAGAGGCCACAACATGGGCCGTCTTTATGCTTAGCAGCGAGGGTGAGACGCTACCTACGTGACACATCCACATTACTATGATCATGTATACCCAATATAACTATCACAATTGCATTGCGATTCATCGGTATAGTTAGATCCTGAACTTGTTCCATGCTATAGCACCTAGTGATGTCTGTCCTATGTACATGTAAGCATACTCATGTAAGTTTGATCATGTAATTGTTCTCATGTAAGTGTAATCATGTAAACATATCTATGTATTAGTATTGTAATGTACTGTAATGTTCTATGTGTGCTAGCTGTAATGTGTGTTCTCTCTCTATCTAGCATGTATAGTAATGTACTCTGTGTACTAGCTGTAATGTGTGTTCTCTCTCTATCTAGCAAGTATTGACTCATGAATGAACTGACTCATTGAATGATTTTGTGTTCTAGTAATAGTTCTAGTATCTTTCTAAACTACCCATATGGTAGCTTACTAGTAATATAACTGGTACGTATTAACATGGATGAATACCCTTGCTACCCAAGGGCATTGGATGAACTAGGAGGACCTTTATGACTATATATGTACATATGATATATAACTAATATTTAAACAACCTTCGGACGGATACCCGATGTCCCACCAGACCACATCTCAAGCGCGAAAAGGAAATAGGGTGGATAGCCTTCCTATGTCCTTTAAACATTTCTTATATATCTATACATATATAGGCATGCAATCGATAATATAAAAGCATAAAATAAGTTTTGTAAAACCTTTGAACATAATTATTATCTAAGAAAAGATTGACATGATGTCAATCTATAAAACGGTTTGAAGGCATTGGTTTGATAAAAAGTTTAGTATAAAGAAACATTTGTTTGAAGCACAATTGTAAATAAGTTTGAAATGTAACATACAGAGTAAAATGTACAATGTATTTATGAAAAACATCTGAAGGAAACTGTTTGGTAAAACGGCTAATGAGTAGCCAATCATTTGAATGCTGCTTATTAATCACATGTGATTGATATAATAATTAGCACAACTCTACTTGTATCCCCCCATAAAACATTTAAAAATAGTTAAAACATTGATCAAGGGGTATGAACTCACATGTAGCAAGTGGATCGGAAGGAAGTGTCGGATAAGTGCTTGGTGTCAAGTAAAGACTTAGACACGCACAAAGATCCTAATAACATATAAGGATATATGTATATAAACAATTAGTCTTTAAACAACTAATAAACAAAGTGAAGACACTCGAAGGCATGACAAACACTTTGTATAAGTGTTATAAGTGCTAAGGAGTGCATCTAAGTGTTGTAGGGAAAGGCTAGTATGATTGGGGTTCAAGGAACACTCTTAAAATGAGTTTACTCCCTAAGGACCAACACCCCTTGAGTTTACGGTCGTAAACTCTTGAGTTTACAGTCGTAAACTCCTAACCTTTTGACCATTTGGTGAATTGAAGTCTTCTAGGCTATTCCAAGCATTCCTACTTCATGATTTAGCCTTAGGAAGTGTTGGGTGGCATCAAAACACTCCTAAATGGAGTTTACGGTCTAAGGAACATTTCTCCATGAGTTTACTACCTTAAACTCATGAGTTTACTACCTTAAACTCCTAAGTTTGGTATTTGGCGGTTTTCAAGTCCTTAGCTCAAAGATGGCACTAGTCTAGGTTAGATTCTAGCCATAAGGAACAACCATGGGCCATTTATGGGACATTTCCACAACTTTTAAGGTGTTTACGGTTTTGGGAGATCCCCAAACCGTAAACACATATAAATGTTGGATTTTTGTGCTTCTTGTGTGATACACTCATCAAGGATGGATCTAGACAAGTCCCTAAGGCATTGTGAAGCATCTAGACACCCTAAAGCACCCTAAGGCACTATATTCGGTGTTTACGGTTTTGGGAGCCTCCCAAAACCGTGAACACCTTGTTCTTGGTGTTCTTGGGACTTTTCCTTGGTATAAACATGTATAGCTAGTTTTAAATGACTCTAGGATAGAAGTACTTACATTGTGGAAGCTTGAAATGAACTTTAAGTCCAAGAACACTAGTGTGTGTTCTTGGTGTCTTGGAGAAACAAGTCAAAACACATAAATGAATGGATTAAAGGATGTACAATCACTAGATTAAGTGATATACTAACTTGAAAGGGCTAGAAACACTTACTAGATTGAAGATTTTGAGTAAAAACTTGGATGATACTTGAGAGGATATTTTGGAGTTTACTCTTTTGGTGTTTGGGGAGTAAACTCAATAATGACTAGTCTTGGGGAGTAAACTCATACATAGGTATGAGTTCACGGTTTTTGGGTGATTTTTCAACCCAAACCTAAAAGTTTGGTCGGGAATTTCTAAGACGCGTGGTTTTTGCGGTTTTTAAATTTCAAAACCCGAGACGACACTTTCTTTCACCCGTTCGTTTAAAAATAATATTAAAATAATCAAATAAACTTTATATTTCTTAAAAATAAGAAATAATGAAATTGACTTATGATACAAAGTGGTTGACTTTTAGGGTTTGACCGAATGAAAATTTCGGGTTGTCATATATATATATATATATATATATATATATATATATATATATATATATATAGTCATAAAGGTTCTTCCAGTCAATTGAATACCCTGGGTAGCAGGGGTATACTCCCATGTTCATACGTACAAGTTATATTACTAGTAAACTACAATAGGCGTAGTTTAGGGTTTGTCTAATACTAATACTAGAACAATGAATCATAGAAAGAGTCAGTTCATACATGAGTCATAATACATAGTGATGAGAAACAAACATAATACATAGCGATGAGAAACAAACAATAACACATAGTGATGAGAAACAAACATACAGGCTAGACAGAGAAAGAACACACAATACAACTAGCACATACATTACATATACTTTACATTCAGTTATGTGAGCCATTAAACGGGTCATAGCACTACCTGACATGATCATTTTTGTATCCAAAATCTCCTTAATTGGGGAGCTTATGAGTTTGCATATAGATCTATACTGGATTGACTATCCTACACCTTGTTGCTCGCTACAGTGGGACTTGCAAGTCTACGGGTGCCAAATTTCATTTCTTACGGCGTCTTACATCGTCGTTTTACTATTGAGTCGGTAGCAGGGTACAGGCCGATCACATGATACTTTAAATAACAATTGGTTTAAGGTAGTTAGTATAGAAGTAGTTACTTAATACAACACTACAGTACTATAATATTTATCCCATTACATTCACTTCATGAACATTCACACGATGCACGGTAATGTAAAAACTATATTTTTGGTTAATGATGGTCGGATTTGGGAAAGTGCACACTCTTACAAGAGACACACACAGTTACTAGATGCCTTGGTAGAAGGCTACTCTTTGTAGGAAACATAGGGTTTTCTAGGATAGTTCAAACAAATACAAACTTTACAAGACTTATACATTACATCTTACAAAACATCTTACAAATGCTTTCATACAAACACAAACATTAATATACTTATGATCTCACCAGCTTTAAAGCTGATACTCGCTTTCAAAATAACTTGTATTCTCAGGTCACCAATAGACAGGTACAGGTGCCAGGCTTTTGAGAAGATGGAGTTCGTTCAAGACTCATCTTTTATTTTGATATGTATATTTTGGTGTCTATAACTTTAACAGAACACACTTGTATGAAATTATATTATTAATTCAATGGATGATGTTGTTACTTGTTTACTACTTTGCATTGTTATGATACTATACATGACGTCCTCCACCCCCGAACAATTCCGCCATTCAGGTTTTGGGGTGTGACAAGTATCTTGCTTTCTTTTGGAGAAGATGGAGCGTATTGAAGTCTTCGTCTTTACTTTTGTTATACTGATGTATATATATAAAACATGTATCTCTTTGTTTTCAAACAAATGTAAATATTTCTATGTAATGTAATGGTTGTGTTTACTATGCTTGCTATGTACATTGGTTGTGATACTTTACATGACGTCCTCCACCCCAGAACGTTTCCGCCATCGGTTTCGGGGTGTGACAGATTAGTATCAGAGCCCTTGTTTATAGTGAACTAAGTATACCGAACCTTACATGGTATAAAACTATAAACATTAAGAGGCCGAAGCGCTCTAAACTAAAAGTATACTTTAAAACACAAGTATTTTTCAAAAGCATACAAGAATACCTAAACGCTGGAAACCGTAACTCCTAGTAGAACAAAACTTAAGTAATTGGGTGTTGGTCGCTGCGATTAAACCTGGGCAGTTATGTAGTTGGGTCTAGGGTCAATATAGCCTGATCAACTATATTCATTCGATACACGACCAACATGTGCTTGGGAGTGACTATAGTGTGCAGCAGGCCTAAAACTTACCAAATATCCAAACAACAAGTCATCGTCGCAACAAACCATAAAATACTATTGGAGTATTTTAGCCAAAGCCGAATATGTTGTAGAAATTCATTCCAAGTTTTGCTACTCATTCTTTCCTTAGCGATAGTTTACTTGCTTCGATAACTCTTACCTGTTTTATCGCTTATAAGAACACTCTATCTGCCATAATGAAATATCTCTTGTTTCATATCTCTTGATTCTATCCAGAGGACTTACCACCCTTTCTTTCGTGATCATTTTAGATCAAGATGCCTCCAAAGAAAAGACTTAGCTCAAAGACCAACAATCCTCCTCCACCACCTCCCTCTTCATTTGATCCTGCCATGTTCCAAGTAGCCGTTACTGCTGCTGTGGTTGCTGCTATGTCACAAATGAACCCTGGCGGTCCTGGCGGGCCAGGAGGAGGTACTCAGCCCCAAAACCAGGAAGATGGTCAGGGACACCAGAAGGAGTGTTCCTACAAAGATTTCATGAACGCAAAACCCACATCCTTTGATGGCACTGGAGGTGTTATTGCCCTGACTCAATGGATCGAGAAAATTGAGTTCATTTTCGAAACCTATTCCTATTCTGAAGCCAACAAAGTAGAATTCACCGCTTGCACTTTCGCCAACAGGGCATTGACCTGGTGGAATGGTCGGGTCAAATCTCTAACCCTACCAGTGGCAAACGCTATGGGTTGGAAGTATTTGAAGGAGCTGGTACTTGCTGAGTACTGCCCTCGGGGCGAATTGCAGAAACTGTAGCACAAACTTTGGAACCTAAAGATGAAGGGTTCCGATGTTGCCGCCTACACTTCTAGGTTTGAAGACCTAGCGCTTCTCTGTCCGGGAATGGTCACCCCGGAAAGTAAAAGATTGGAAGATTCATTTGGGGGCTGACCCATCCAAATAAGGGAAATGTTTTGGCTGCGAACCCAAACACGTTCGACAGCGCTAAATGTTTGGCACAAACTCTGATTGAGCATGGAGACGATCTCGTTGAAGTGGCCACCGCTCTTGATCCGACAAAAAGGAGTGGTGAGAAAAGAAAATTTTGGAAACAGAAGAAAGGTCAGTCTTCACAGGAGCCCACGAAGAAGCAGCAAACAGTAGCAGTCCACGCTGCTACTACCCCAGTTGCTACTCCTGCCACTTAAGCACCTACCGGTAGATATGCTGGTACCCTCCCTCGGTGCGACAAGTGCAACTACCATAATCTCACTTCCGGCCCATGCCATGAACTGTCATGCTCCAATTGTGGTAAAAAAGGGCATATGATTCGATTTTGCAAAACACCAGCCCAACCAACCAATCAAGCGTCTGGAGCAAGTGTCGGTCAGCCCTGCTACGGTTGTGGTGAAGTCGGGCATTACAAGTGGAACTGCCCCAAAGCAACAACAACCAACAACACCGAGAGAGTTCTAAAGATGGGGCAAGAAGAAGTAGTCGCCGATCCCACAGTTGTCACGGGTACGTTCCTTCTCGACAACTCTTATGCATGCATCCTTTTCGATTCTGGTGATGAAAGAAGTTTTATTAGTCATGCATTCAAGCGTTTTCTTAGACATAAATCCCAACCATTAACTGAAACATTTACCGTCGAGATGGCTAACGGTGAGAAAGAGAACGCTAACGATATATTCATAGGTTGCACCCTTACCCTGAATGATCATTCTTTTCCCATCGACCTTATCCCAGTCTCCATAAAGAGCTTTCATGTTATCATTGGCATGGATTGGTTGAGCCCCAATCATGCTGATATCCTTTGTTATGAAAAAGCTATCCGCCTCAATCTTCCTTCTGGTCAAATCCTCATGATCTACGACGATAAACTTAGTTCCAATCTTCGCATCATTTCATGCATCAAAGCCCAAAAGTTTTTGCGAAAGAAGTGCCATGCATTCCTAGCCCATGTGATAAACGAGAAACCAGAAGTTAAAGACCTCGAGATCATCCCCGAAGTCTGCAACTTTCCTGATGTCTTTCCCGAATAGCGCCCGGGAATTCCTCCCGAATGCCAAGTCGAGTTTCTCATAGACCTAATTCCCGGAGCTAATCCTGTAGCCAAGTCTCCATTCGCTTAGCGCCAGTAGAAATGCAGGAGTTATCCAGCCAGCTCAATGAGCTACTTAGCAAAGGGTTCATCAGACCGAGTTCCTCACCCTGGGGAGCCCCGATATTATTTGTGTGTAACGTTCCATTCTTGAAATATCTAATTTTGGACTCCCGAGAACAAGAGTAAGGGAGTTTTGGTCCTTGATGTGGATATAGAGTTTGGAAAGAACGGCTTATGATGGAGGAGAGGTTGTAAATTAAAGATGTGGGCAGCAATGGTCCCTTAAGGGGAAAAATTTAGCAAAGGGGTCCCTTACATGTGCGCTTGTGGTTGGCTGGGTACGCCCAACGTAAGCTGGACGTACGCCTAGCATAGTGGAGGAAAGGAACGCGGAGGTCTCTTGACAAGGAGGGTTTTCAAATCGAGGAGGAACATTGTGACAACCCGAAAAACTTCTCGCATGCACTCTTCAATTCTTTCCAATATTAGACTTATTTTACTATATAGTAGTACCCTTTAGAGTCTAATGAAGCGTTCTAAATATGATATAATTAAGGTAGGAGTGTTAAAAAGGGTTAACACGAAGTGTAGGAATCAAAACCGGGCCAAATACTCCAACACATGGAGTGTGCAGCTACACACTTGAGTGTGCGGCCACACACTCTTGTTTGCGGCCTCACACCTTCCCAACCGCACACTTTACATATATATGTCACCCTTAGATCATTCGTGAACATTTCCCTCACTTCTTCAAACATAGAACACGAAAATCCTCTCAAGTATCATCCATTCTCCTTGAAGATCTTCATAAAAGGTACCAAGAACACCAAGAACACCAAGATCTTCATCTGACAGCACACATGGCAGCACACACCACCTAGTAGCACACATGGCCACACACATGTGCTAGCAGCACACTAGGCCGCACACCTGGCCGCACACACACATATAGTGTGTATTTTGGCCATACACCCTCTTGTATAGCCTTATAAACCCTTATACAATCATATATGATTATAACACTTCATTATAAGTGTTTATTAGTCCCTAAGGTGGTCCCAAAATCATCAATTAGTTGTTCATAACACTAATTAAATGCATATATGTGCCTATATATGCTAAATAGGATTCACGCGTGTACTCAAGTCACCACTTGACACCTAGCACCAAATCCAACATTGTCATCAGAACCACTCACTACAGGTGAGTTCATACCCCTTAATCAATGATTATAACTATTTTGAATGTTTTATGGGGGGATACAAGTAGAATCTTGCTACTTATTATATCAATCACATGTGATTAATAAACAACATTTAAATGATTTAGCACTTATTAGCCGTTTTACCAAATAGTTTCCTTCAAATGATGTTCATAAACATTTTATATGTTTTAAAACTCTTTATTACACTGTACATTTTACACTGTATATTACATTACAAACTTATTTACAAGTGTGTTTCAAACAAATGTTTCCTTATACTTAAACCGTTTTATCAAACTTATGCCTTCAAATTGTTTTATAGGTTGACATCAAGCCAATCATTTCTGCAAATAATATTCATGTTCAAATGTTTTACAAAACTTATTTATGCTTTTATATTATAAATTGCATGCCTCTATATGTATAGTTATATAAGAAATATTTAAAAGACTTAGGAAGGCTATCCACCCTATTTCCTTTTCGCGGTTGAGATGTGATCTGGTGGGATATCGGGTACTCGTCCGAAAGGCATTTAAATATTAGTTATATATCATGTGTACATATATAGTCATAAAAGGTCCTTCCAGTTCATCTCATGCCCTTGGGTATCAAGGGTATACATCCATGTCCATACGTACCAGTTAGACTACTAGTAAACTACCATATGGGTAGTTTAGGAAGATACTAGAACACGATATCATACAAATGAGTCAGTTCATTCATGAGTCTATACATTACATTACTATGAGAACATATACAACTATACTAGGAAGAGAACATATACAAGTATACTAGGAAGAGAACATATACAACTATACTAGGAAGAGAACATATACAACTATACTAGGAATAAAACATATACAACTATACTAGGAGGAGAACATATACAACTATACTAGAACGAGAAACATTACATTACATATACGAGAATACGTTAACAATTGTGATCCACTGGATTGGAGCATGCCTTAAATGTCATGTCCCGAGTTGTAGCCAGAATTCTCTTGGAGGGAGAGCGTGAGTTTGCATATAGATCTATATGCAACTGAATTCTGTGAATATCCAAAAGGCGTTTAAATATTAGTTATATATCATGTGTACATATATAGTCATAAAAGGTCCTTCCAGTTCATCTCATGCCCTTGGGTAGCAAGGGTATACATCCATGTCCATATGTACCAGTTAGACTACTAGTATACTACCATATGGGTAGTTTAGGAAGATACTAGAACACGATATCATCCAAATGAGTCAGTTCATTCATGAGTCTATACATTACATTACTATGAGAACATATACAACTATACTAGGAAGAGAACATATACAACTATACTAGGAAGAGAACATATACAACTATACTAGGAAGAGAACATATACAACTATACTAGGAATAAAACATATACAACTATACTAGGAGGAGAACATATACAACTATACTAGAACGAGAAACATTACATTACATATACGAGAATACGTTAACAATTGTGATCCACTGGATCGGAGCATGCCTTGAATGTCATGTCCCGAGTTGTAGCCAGAATTCTCTTGGAGGGAGAGCGTGAGTTTGCGTATAGATCTATACTGGATTGACTATGTTGGTCTGAAGAGTGAGTAGAATATGCCCTAGAATGGTTGTGATTTGTTAACAAGTCTAAAAACTTACAATCAATGGAAATCCAAAATTATTGAATGACTATATTTCAATATCTAGAACTGATGATGTTGATATAATGGATTCTGTTACAAACAAAGTGAAAACATGGTTTTTAAATTCCAAAAATTTGTTTCATTCTACTAATGATGGACCCAATAAGCCTTGGGTTCCTAAATTCTTTCAATAAATGCAGGTGATATGTGACGAGCAATATGATATGAAATGGTATATTGATAGTGGTTGCTCTCGTCATATGACTGGATGAAAGGAAAATTTGCGAGATTACAGAAGCTTGGAAAATGCTGGAGTAGTCAAATTTGGAAATAATCACAAGTGTCAAGTGAAAGGGTATGGGAAAGTCACAAATGGAAACTTCACAGTAAACAGAGTCGCTTATGTTGAAGGACTTCAACATAATTTGATAAGTGTATCACAACTTGTTATGGGTACTAGAAATCAAGTTGTATTTAATGAAGGAGGTATCATTTCAAATGCAAAGACAAATGAAATACTTCTCAAATCCAAAAGATATGGTGATATGTTTACACTGGACATCAAACCAATTGTGGGAAAACCAACTGTGTGTTTACTATCAAAAGCATCTAATGATCTCAGCTGGCTTTGGCATAGAAGATTGTCACATTTGAACTTTCGAAATATAAATAAACTTGTAACTGAAGATTTAGTTCGAGGGTTACCAGTACTAAAATTTGACAACGATTCTTTCTGTGCAGCTTGCGAACAAGGAAAACAACATCGAAAAGGTCATCTGGTTGTGATAGATTCAAAAATAGTAGATCCATTGGAACTTCTTCACATTGATTTATGTGGACCATCAACTGTTGCAACAATAAATAAAAAGCGGTATATTTTAGTTGTTGTAGATGATTTCTCTAGATTCACGTGGGTGTTTCTTCTCAGGTTGAAATCTGAAGTTGCTCAGACGATGATTGATTTTATCAAAAAGATTGAAATTAGTCTGAAGAAGAATGTACGAAAAATTAAAAGTGATAATGGTTCTGAGTTTAAAAATCAAACTCTTGATATTTTTCTCACAAGCAAAGGCATTTCGCATAATTTCTCATCACCATATACTCCACAACAAAATGGTGTAGTTGAAAGAAGAAATCGATCTCTATGCGAAGCAGCCAGAACCATGTTAAGATATGCGAATCTACCTCAATATCTTTGGGCAGAAGCAGTGTCCACAGCATGTTTTACTCAGAATCGATCATAGATTCATCGAAGATTCAATGTTACTCCATATAAAATAATCAATAATCGGAAACCTAATGTAAAATTCTTTCATGTTTTTGGTTGCAGGTGCTTTATCAAGAATCTGAAAGATAATTTGTCCAAGTTCCAAGCTAAAGCTGATGAAGGCATATTCTTAGGATATTCACAAAATTCAGTTGCATACAAAGTGCTTAATAAACGAACAAGAAAAATTGAAGAAACTTTCAATTTAACATTTGATGATTACTATCTTAAACAAATTGATAGTAAATTTGAAAATAAATCAATACTTGTAGATTCTAATACTCAAATTGATAATTCTGAAATCAATGATTTTGATTATGACTTAATTTTCGGAATTCCTGACAGGGCAATTGAAGCAGAAAATAATGCTCCTGATAATCAAACATCAGAATCCTCAAAACATACTGATGAATCAACGATAACTACAACATCGATAACTTGTGAAAGCACACCTGATGTTCGTATGGAGGAGGAACACACAAGTATTCATGAAGATTGTCAGCCAACTTTCGAGGGGGAGAAAGAAATTATGAATCATCAAGTTGAGGGGGAGCATTCGCAGAATCAACAGGAACATCATTTTGAAGGGGAATATCAAGATGCAGTTCATGTTGAGGGGGAGCATGATGAGACAGAGACAATTAATCTTGATAAAAATGAAGAGTTTCATGAATTTAATGATAACTTTTCTGTTGCAGGATCTGAAAATGAAGATATGTATGAAGATGCACCATTACAATTTGATCCTAATTTTCCACCACTTGAGAAATGGACAAGAAATCATCCAAAAGAACAGGTAATTGGTAATCCACAAGAAGGTGTGTTGACTAGAGCTCAACTTCGTGTGAAAAATTAGGTACTAAATGCAAACCAAGAACTATGTATGTTTAATGTCTTTATTTCGAAAATAGAGCAAAAAACAGTAAAGAATGCTATGTAACACTCAGATTGGGTTGTTGCTATGCAATCTGAATTGGCTGAATTTGAATGAAACAAGGTTTGGAGATTAGTTTCTAAACCTTCTGATGTTTCCATTGTTGGATTAAAATGGATTTTTAAAAACAAAACCGACAAAGATGGCAATATTATTCGAAATAAAGCAAGACTAGTGGTTAAAGGTTATTCGCAACAAGAAGGCATCGACTATGAAGAAACATTTGCACCTGTTGCAAGACTTGAAGCAATTCGCATATTTTTAGCCTATGCAGCTCACAAAGACTTTGATGTTTATCAAATGGATGTTAAATGTGCATTCTTAAATGGAAAACTAGGAGAAACAGTGTATGTTGAACAACCACCAGGATTTGTAAACAATGAACATCCTAATCATGTTTATATTCTTGACAAATCTATATATGGGTTAAAACAGGCACCAAGGGCCTGGTACGCAACACTTACAAATTTCTTGAAACAATCTAAATTTAAACAAGGATCAGTCGACCCCACATTATTTCGCAAGAAAGTTGGGTGTCATCTAATGCTTGTTCAAATTTATGTTGATGATATTATCTTTGGTTCAACTGATCCAACATTGTCAATTGAATTTGAAAATTTAATGAAAAGTCAGTTTGAAATGAGCATGATGGGAAAAATTAATAATTTTCTTGGTTTAAACATAAGACAGAACAGGGAAGGAATCTTAATCAATCAAGAAAAATATACGAAGAACTTGCTTGAAAAGTTTGGAATGCTTAATAGCACAAAACTCAGAGTACCTATGGCAACAGGAACAAGACTAACTCCTTCGTTAGATGCTCCTGCTGTTGATCTAACACTATATCGTAGCATGATAGGGTCTTTATACTTAACTGCAAGTAGACCTGATATTATGTTTTCGGTTTGTTGTTGTGCTAGATATCAAGCTAATCCAAGAGAACCTCATTTGACTGTAGTGAAAAATATTTTTTGCTATCTAAAGGGAACCGTTTCTTTAGGACTTTGGTATCCTGCGAAAACAGGATTTTTCATTTAGGCTTTTTCAGATTCCGATCTAGGAGGATGTACTTTGGATAGAAAAAGTACAACTAGTGGATGTCAACTATTGGATGGAAAGTTGGTGAGCTGGCAATCAAAGAAACAGACTTGTGTGGCTATATCAACCGCTGAGGCAGAATACATATCTGCGGCTGCTTGCACTTCGCAAATTATTTGGATTTAGAGTCAACTTCGTGATTATGCAATAAACATGAAAAATACTCCTTTGTATTGTGATTCAGAAAGTGCAATTCGCATTTGTCATAATCCAGAACAACATTCAAAGACAAAACACATTGCTCTTCGATATCATTTTATCAAAGATCATGTGGAAGATGGGAATATTGAAATTCATTTTGTTAAAACAACTGAACAACTTGCTGATATTTTTACAAAAACTCTTGATGAAAAATCATTTGTTAGAATTTTAGCAGGTTTGGGGATGATTAATGCGAATTGAATTTCAACAACACAAGACTAAAAGTCTTGTTCAGCAGATAAGAGTCAACATTATTCATAAGTTACTGTTCATTCAGAGGCTTCGCATGGCTTCGCATACACATCTTTTCGCATCTGAGCTCATAACAACTAAGGTAAGGTTTATGAATAATTTTTTTTTACTTTTGAAAAATCAAAAATCCAAAAACATTTTATTTTTTTTATGTTTTTACTTTTGAAAAATCAAAAATCCAAAAAGATTTTATTTTTTTTATGTTTTTAATTTTGAAAAATCAAAAATACAAAAAGATTTTATTTTGTTATGTTTTCAATTTTGAAAAATTAAAAATCCAAAAAGATTTTATTTTTTTTGTTCTTTAATTTTGAAAAATTCAAAAATCACAAAAATATTTTTGTTCTTTAAACTTTATGTGCTGAGAATTTAATACAGGGCTAAAATGCGAAGAGGTCATTCTTATTTGTTTCTATGGGAAGGTATTAAATTTCTTTTAAAAACTAGTTAGGATGTCCCTAGAAGCATCCTGCTGTATGTAGACCAAAAGCCTCAACACGACTCTATGTGTGAAAAGAAAGCCTTAATGAAATTATCACATGAAAATTTCTTCCCAAAAAGGCTTATATTCGCATAAGTCAAAAAGAGCTAACTTACTCTTCTCAAATGAGTTAAGAGTTTTCTGTTTTGTTCATTATAACAGAGGTACACTTCGATTCTTATCCAATCTTTTTAAACTAAACAATTCTTACACTCCAAATTTTTGAAGAGATTTGTCCTTGAGGTCTTTGATCAAACCAATCAAAACCTAGACAAATCACAAGTCTGTGTTTAAGATCTAACATCATGAGTCCGTGATGGAAGTGAAACCCAAAAATCATAAACCTTAAGGAATTGACGGGGAACTTTGTTCCAGATTTTTACGAAACCTTTGTTTGAGTATCAAAAATTTCGAAACTTCAAATCATATTCAATTCGCATGTGTGGTCTTGATTAAATATTCACAACCAAGAATGTTTGTTACCCAACAAGATCCAGAACAAATTTTCTTTTGAATATGATTTCAGTGTAAGTTTTATTCGCAAATCCTAGTCATGATAAATATTTTCACAAGCCAACTTGTCACTGACTACACTGGTCAAACAAGTAATTTCATTTACAATTTCTCACCTTATGTTAAGGTTGATATGTAATGAAATTTCAAACCAATCCAAAATGTATTTTAAAAGAGGCCCTTCGATACTTCTCTACAAGTATTCGATTGTAATTCACGGGAAACTACACAAGCTGTTGATTATCTATCTTGATGATTAACGAAGCAACCTTTGCCTAGGGTTTTACTGCATTCATGTCAAATTAAATTTTTGACATCACAACATTCCAAATTTTCTTGTTTCTTATCTTATTCTATTGACACAATGCACACACGAAATCCTTGAGGTTCTGAGTAAAACCAACTCAAACTGATGATTTCGCAAATTTGGCATATGACTTCACTTTAAATCCCAAAAGTGAACGAGCCTTGCTTCCATGCGAAGGGTTTTAACGGTTCAGATTCTATAACGGAAACTTGACAGGCTGTATACTCAAAATGGTTGGTATTCTATCCGGTTTTCAAGGAGATGTGACAGTTACCTTTTCAAACATAGTTATCTTTTGCAGTCATGATCCGAGTTTCAAGGTGCCACATCGGATAACATTAAATGTATCCCGCTTTAATTTCAAATCAATTGTGAGAAACCTATAAAAGGGGGATCAAGAACACTATGTACGGTTACGCAAACAAGAACTCTCACAAAACTTCAAAGTTTAAACCTTGATCTAAACTTCAACTTTCTCAAAACCCGAACAATGACAGCCACTCATTACAACACTGCTGAGGTTCTTTCTCAATCCCTGATGAAGATTCAAAGCACAAATTACCAAGTTGATCCAAACGTTTCTGCTTATCCTGAAGAATTGAAGATGCTTATCGTTGCTCTGAAACGATCACCTCTGTCAACTGCTATGTTTAGTTCATTCTCTGTTCCAATGGTATGGCTATCTCGTGCAGCTTCAACGGCATCATACAATCACACGGCGGATGTGATTACTTTCAATTTAACCAACAACAAACGGGTTAAACTATCCAAGAAGTTGTTTGTTGAAATCTTGCAGATTCCAAACAACCCTCCGTTTGTCAAACCTGTCAACTCGCAGATCATTCACATGTTCAATGAGATGGGGCATCAACCGGAGCTTGAGAAAATCAGTGACTTCAGAAAGTCTGGGTTGCCGTGTATCTGGAATTTCCTATTTGGCATTTTTCTAAGATGTCTTACAGGAAGATCAGTCGGACTGGATAGAGGAAGAATGGAAGTATATGCTATGGTAATGGGCATCTACTATGATATCAATGTTGATTATGCAACTCAGTTGTGGAAGGAATTTGTTAAAAGTCTTGAAAATAAAAATTCGGAGAAAGGGATTTCATGTGCAAGATACTGGAGCTTAATTCTGCAAAATGTTTATGAGAAAGAAGCAATTCCAGTGATGACAGATGTTGAAGTTGCTGAATTTTCCTTCTATCAATTTCCAAAGACTGTAGAAGATGATGAGGCAATTTTTTCTCATGTGGCTCGTATTCCTGATGTGATGCTTCGCAAAGTTTCTCCGACTCACAAAGTTTTGGTAAGATATTTGCGAAATATTGATACATCAGATCAGACTAGAGTATTACCAGACATTGCTACTCCATCAAAGAAAAATAAGGTTAGCAAGAAAAATGCGAAGGGTTCATCCTCACCAAAAGTACAAGATGAAGCTATTCCAACTGAAGAAACTTTATCAAAGTCGAAGAAAGAACTCATACCTTCTAAGTATGGTGTATTGAAGAAAATTCGCAAAGCTGAAGTGAGTAGTAAAGGCGTTACTATTCGTAGTATTCCCACACCGGTGTCTCCAGGCAAGAAAAGACGAGCTGAAGATGTTGCCAAAAATATGCAACGTACGCTTGTCAAAAGGAGGAAGATGGTGATTCGCAATGAATCATCTGATGAAGAAGTTGTTCTGGAAACTCCACCCGTCACATCTATGGTAAATGTTCCTTTACCACTTATTCACACTTCGCAAATTTCTACCACTCTACCACAAACCAAACCACTCGAAATAGTTCTCACCAAATCAGTTTCTGAGGAGGTACCTATTTCCGATACGGTTGTCAACGTATCTGATATGGGGGCACCTATCCAGAGTGTTGCACCAACAATCCAAACATCTTTACCCATTTCATTACCTGTTACCACTTTATCCACCACTTCATCAATATTTGATCATGCTCTTCAAAACCCATTCAAAACACTTTTTTCCATCTCAATCACCCGAAAATCCTCAACCTTCGCAACAGTTGTCTGATACTAAAGTTGAAGGAGGTGCCTTTAGAGGGATACTTGATGATATTCCTTTTGATTCAGACGAAGAAGATATTCCTGATCATATGCTGATGACATGAAAACAATTTAAAATTCTGAGTCAGAAATTGAAGACCATTATTCAAACGCAAGCTGATTCTGGTAGAATATCTTCTATATCAGCCATGGAGGTTGATGTCATGATAAAAGGGGCTGAGAAACGTATCATGGAGAAGGTTGATCAAACAGACAAAAATAATGAGCTTAGACTTAAAGCACAAGGGAGCAATTTTAATTCTGTTGTTCAAGATCTAAAAGCTGCTTCAAAAGAACGTCATATTCTTTTTGTACAAAATGTAAAGAAAGTTCATGAGGATGTAAACTTCAAGATTCAAGAGTTGAAGTCTGAACTTGCGAAGGATCTTCAGGATATTCATACTAAACAAGCAGATGTTCAAAAGCCGATTATGGAGATTTCTTCTAAACTCCAAAAGCTTATTGATATTCCTGTTATTGAAACTCATAAAGCAGAAACAACGGAGAAGTTTGATCAGCTGATAAAGTTAGTAACTGAGCTTAAAACAGCAGTTTCTCATTCTTCATCAACTCAAATCCTTACTCCTGAATTATTGTCTCTAAAGATTAATACTTTAGAACAAGTAATTCAAAAAGCTCTTGCTCCACTTACGAATTTCACTTCTTTACTACCGAAGAGTGCTCCACCTGTTTACACAGCGGTGCAAGGAGGAGAGAAAAGACGAAGTAAAGAAGAGGAGGCAAAAACTGTTGGAAAAGTGATATCGACTCAGCTTATAGCCACTCTTCCTATACCTACGAAACCGATTTCTTCAACTACAATTACCACAAAACAGTTTCCAAAGGTGTTGTTATTAGTGAAAATGAAGGAGGTTCAAGCTCAAAATCTCAGACAGATGTTGTAGGAAAAGGAAAAGGGATATTATATGAAAAATCAAAGGAGGAAATGAAAGCTGATGCAGAGGCTGAGTTGGAGAGAATGAGAGAAGTACAAAGTATCATGAGGCAAAGAGCAAGTGATCCTCCCTCCGTGAACAAAGGAGATCCTGCGAAACTTTATTCTTATGAAACAATAGAGTCGAAAGTTGTGGGAAGGGAGATGTATGAGTTCGAGAAGAAGCCGAAAAGAAGTTATCATATTGTGAACTCAGATCATTGTCAATTGGATTTCCCGATAAATGAAATGTTGTTCATCACTGCTCAATATAAGATTAGTGAGAAATTTGATAATCCTGATGACTATACTCACATGAAAATCAGATTTCATGCAGTCTTGGGGAAGCATCCAGATGAAGTTTGGTCTTTAATGAAGATCAAAAAGGTGCTGACAATTAAGAAGGATACTTTGTTTGAAGACATGCTTCAAAATTTCCGTTATTTTGTTATCAGAGCAGACAACAAACAATATGACTTCACAGTAGCGGATTTTCCATTGATGAACTGCAATGATTTAATTCAAGTACCTTTGATCTTGAAGCATATGGAAGAAAACAATCTTAAAGGCTCTGAGACAGATGTGTTCAAGGTTGGCTTCGCACATGTGAAGACATTCATCGATAACTATTTCGACTGTTTGGCTCTTACAAATGAAGAATTAGCAAATGTGCTGGGTAGAGAAGTAAAAGATCCATGGGAGGAAACTTTATCTCAATCAGCTTTGTCGAAGTATGTTGTTGGTGAAATATGCCTAAAACCATTTGGCATGGTGTTTTCTGGAAGAGATACAAAAGGAAAACCGAAGAAATTTTGTTCAAAGTCTCAAACATTGAAAGATATAATTTTTCGCAATATACGCACTTCATTGTACGTATGAATAACTACAAGAAGAATAATGAAGGAGACAAGAAAGATCTCAAGAAGGTGATCTCCTGATATGGAGAAGTGCGAAGGACAATTCACTCTGCAGTTCAAAAGCTTATGTGTTGAATTGCATCGACTGTTTACAAAGGGGGAGAATGTAGATGTAAATTGTAAAAAGTCGAAAATAGTGTATTGTATTGTTTCGCATTTTATGTTATTTTACTAAGTCATTTTTTATGCGAAGTGAAAATGTCTAGACTTAGTATATTTTTTGTATGTTCCCTATAAATAGGGACTGAGACTAGAAGTAGAACAATACACAAAAACGAAACATAAATCTCCGTTCTGCTTATTCTGTAATCAGTCTTAATCAATATGAGATCTGATTAATATTTACTCATTGTGTTCTTAATCTTCAATCATTCAAATCTATCTTTTCTTTTCTCAAATCTCGATAACAATTCTCTTCACCGAAACACGGTGGTTTACGAGACTTGGTCATGACCGAGGCGCACAACACTCGGTATTCCATCCTCCCAGGTTCAGATAAGATGTATCTGGATCTTAAAAAGCTGTACTGGTGGCCTAATATGAAAGCAGAGATTGCTACCTTCGTAAGTAAATGCCTTACTTGCGCAAAGGTGAAGGTCGAGTACCAGAAGCCCTCTGGTTTATTGCAATAACCAGAGATTCCAGAATGGAAGTGGGAGCGGATCACTATGGATTTCATAACCAAGTTGCCCAAGACAACGGGTGGACTTGATACCATATGGGTCATCGTCGATAGATTGACCAAGTCTGCACACTTCCTGCCTATCAAAGAAACTGATAAGATGGAGAAACTTACAAGAACATACATTAGGGAAATCGTACGGCTACATGGTGTACCTATGTCCATTATCTCCGATAGAGATAGTAGGTCCACCTCAACATTCTGGCAATCGTTGCAACATTCCCTAGGAACAAGGCTAGACATGAGCACAGCCTACCATCCACAGACAGACGGACAGAGTGAGAGGACCATCCAAACACTGGAAGATATGTTGCAAGCCTGTGTAATTGACTTTGGAAAGGCATGGGATACTCATTTACCCCTTGTCGAGTTTTCCTATAATAATAGTTATCACACGAGCATCAAGGCTGCTCCATTTGAAGCCCTCTACGGCCGTAAGTGCAGATCCCCTCTGTGTTGGGCTGAGGTGGGTGATACCCAACTTGCTAGGGGGCAAACTTCTAATAGTACTCTCACAGGTCCGGAAATCATTCGGGAAACAACGGAGAAAATCGTTCAGATCCGCGAACGATTGAAAGTCTCTAGAGACCGACAAAAGAGCTACGCTAATAAACGAAGTAAACCTTTAGAATTTCAGGTGGGAGACCGAGTCCTTCTCAAAGTCTCACCCTGGACGGGCTTGATATGCTTCGGAAAGCATGGGAAGCTTAATCCGAGGTACATAGGGCCTTTCGAGATTCTTGCAAGAATCGGCCCCGTAGCTTACAAACTCGACCTACCCGACGCACTTCGTAACGTACATTCTACCTTCCATGTTTCCAATTTGAAAAAGTGTCTATCTGATGAGACTCTTGTAATCCCACTCGACGAGATCGAGATCAACGAGAGCCTCAACTTCGTGGAAGAACCCGTAGAAATCATGGAACGTGAGGTCAAGCAGACGAAGCAAAGCCGTATCCCGATTGTGAAGGTTCGCTGGAGCGCCAAGCACGGGCCGGAATTCACTTGGGAACGCGAGGATCAGATGAAACTGAAATATCCTCATCTTTTTACTTAGTAATTTTTAATAATCTAGTATCCTAAACTCAAATTTCGGGACGAAATTCCCTTAACAGGGGGATGATGTGACAGCCCGAAAAACTTCTCGCATGCACTCTTAAATTCTTTCCAATATTAGACTTATTTTACTATATAGTAGTACCCTTTAGAGTCTAATGAAACGTTCTAAATATGATATAATTAAGGTAGGAGTGTTAAAAAGGGTTAAATTGAAGTGTAGGAATCGAAACCGGGCCAAATACTCCAACACATGGAGTGTGCGGCCACACACTTGAGTGTGCGGCCACACACTCTTGTTTGTGGCCTCACACCTTCCCAACCGCACACTCTACATATATATGTCACCCTTAGATCATTCTTGAACATTTCCTTCACTTCTTCATACATAGAACACGAAAATCCTCTCAAGTATCATCCATTCTCCTTGAAGATCTTCATAAAAGGTACCAAGAACACCAAGAACACCAAGAACACCAAGATCTTCATCTGGTAGCACACATGGCAGCACACACCACCTGGCAGCACAGATGGCCGCACACAGGGCCGCACACATGTGCTAGCAGCACACTAGGCCGCACACCTGGCCGCACACACACATATAGTGTGTATTTTGGCCATACACCCTCTTGTATAGCCTTATAAACCCTTATACAATCATATATGATTATAACACTTCATTATAAGTGTTTATTAGTCCCTAAGGTGGTCCCAAAATCATCAATTAGTTGTTCATAACACTAATTAAATCAATATATGTGCCTATAAATGCTAAATAGGATTCACGCGTGTACTCAAGTCACCACTTGACACCTAGCACCAAATCCAACATTGTCATCAGAACCACTCACTACAGGTGAGTTCATACCCCTTTATAAAGGATTATAACTATTTTGAATGTTTTATGGGGGGGGGGATACAAGTAGAATCATGCTACTTATTTTATCAATCACATGTGATTAATAAACAACATTTAAATGAGTTACCACTTATTAGCCGTTTTACCAAACAGTTTCCTTCAAATGATGTTCATAAACATTTTATATGTTTTAAAACTCCTTATTACACTGTACATTTTACTCTGTATATTACATTACAAACTTATTTACAACTGTGTTTCAAACAAATGTTTCCTTATACTTAAACCGTTTTATCAAACTTATGCCTTCAAATTGTTTTATAGGTTGACATCAAGTCAATCATTTATGCAAATAATATTCATGTTCAAATGTTTTACAAAAATTATTTTTGCTTTTATATTATAAATTGCATGCCTCTATATGTATAGTTATATAAGAAATATTTAAAAGACTTAGGAAGGCTATCCACCCTATTTGCTTTTCGCGCTTGAGATATGGTCTGGTGGGATATCGGGTACTCGTCCGAAAGGCGTTCAAATATTAGTTATATATCATGTCTACATATATAGTCATAAAAGGTCCTTCCAGTTCATCTCATGCCCTTGGGTAGCAAGGGTATACATCCATGTCGATACGTACCAGTTAGACTACTAGTAAACTACCATATGGGTAGTTTAGGAAGATACTAGAACAATTACTAGAACACGATATCATACAAATGAGTCAGTTCATTCATGAGTCTATACATTACATTACTATGAGAACATATACAACTATACTAGGAAGAGAACATCTACAACTATACTAGGAAGAGAACATATACAACTATACTAGGAAGAGAACATATACAACTATACTAGGAAGAGAACATATACAACTATACTAGGAAGAAAACATATACAACTATACTAGGAGGAGAACATATACAACTATACTAGAATGAGAAACATTACATTACATATGCAAGAGTACGTTAACAATTGTGATCCACTGGATCGGAGCATGCCTTAAATGTCATGTCCCGAGTTGTAGCTAGAATTCTCTTGGAGGGAGAGCGTGAGTTTGCGTATAGATCTATACTGGATTGACTATCCTACACCTTGCTGCTAGCTACAGCCGGACTTGCAGGTCTGCGGGTGCCAAACGTCATTCTGTTATTACGACCATTCGTATGTCGTTGTTACCAATCTATAGTATGGTGCAATTATCACATTATACCTTAATATAAATCCGGTTTAAGGTAGTTAGTACAGCAGTAGTTCCTATATTACAAAACTACAATACTACAATGATTTACCCATTACATATTTTTATTGATAACCTCACTTAAACATTAATGTACAAACTATATTTGTTAAATGATAGTTACACTTGGGAAATTACACACTTTTACAACAAACGAGCATACAAAACAGTTAAGCCTTGGTAGAAGGCTACTTTAATAGAAAATATATGTTTTTCTGAGAGATTTAAACTTTTACAAACACTTAGATACATTTTACAGACTTATACTTGAGACACGTTCAAACGTTTTAATAACAAACATCGACACTAAAATACTTATGAACTCACCAGCTTAATGCTGATAAACTCTTTCAAAATAACTTGTATTCTCAGGTCATCACTAGACAGGTACCGATGCCAGCTTTTGAGAAGATGGAGCGTATTCAAGACTCATCATATTATTTTGATTTACATTATATTTTTGGTGTCTAAAACTGTACAGAACACGCTTGTATTAAAATTATATATTTAATGCAATGGATGATGTTGTTTGCTTATTTACATTTACTGTGTTGTGATACTGTACATGACGTCCTCTGCCCGAGAACGTTTCCGCCGTTCTTGGTTTTGGGGTGCGACAAACATTCGTGTGAATCCAGTCTCAAATCGAGGAGGGTTTTCAAAAGAGAATTTAAAATGGTTTTCAAAATGAGTAAAGGAGGACGCGGAGGTACGATCAGCAGGAGCCAGTAAGTAACCCCAAAATACCATACATGATATTTGTTTTTGAGCTTTGATAGAACAACATGCTAGTACTAGGCTAGGGATCTTCGGGATTTCATGATAATGTTGCCTAATTTATGATGCCTATTAGCTTAGGTTTTCCTTGTAGGAGACTTCCAGTGTTCCTCTACGAGTGAGGGTTGAGTGCTTGTTATGTATGCTCTTCACTAGGGTGTTGTGGTATAATTGATACAAATATGGGTAGGTGTGGAAGGTAGTATGGGCCCGTACTACTAAAAGCACAGGACCCATACACGTATCAAAGAAACCATAACCTCTAGGGATGGGTTGGGGGTTGGTTCCCGGGTTAGTGGGAAGTATCTGATATCTTGTGATGTTTTCAGTATGGAGGTTTCAAGGCATGCTGGGAGTGGATCCGGATCGGGATCGGGAGCAGGAGAGGGCGGTCAGGGTGGGTCAGTACCGCCCAAAGTTATTGGTTAGATGAGCACATGCGAGTTGGATGCTAGGATTCGTGAGATCATGCATGAGGAGGTTGCTGCGTTGTTTCGGGTTGAGTTGCCGGAACTATTTGGGTCGATCAAGACCGCCATGGTTGAGTATTTTGATGAGCGCTATGCAGCTCTCACAAAGACGGTTGTCGCGGCGGCTACATCGGCTGTAGCAGCGGCAGGGGGAGGAGCTGGTCGGGGTTTTCAGTATTGGGACTTCGATAATACGAAGCCTCCTACCTTCGATGGGGTTCAGGACCCGATTGTTTCTATGAGATGGTTGTCGGACGTGGAGGGATGTTTCTTCACGTGTTCATGCCCTGCTGATCAGAGGGTGAGGTGTGCTCTGAACCTGTTGAGGCTCGGGGCGAAGGATTGGTGGAGATTGACCACGAGGTCGTTTTCGGATGCGCAGAGAGTTGCGGTTTCGTGGGATCAGTTCCAGGAGATGTTCAGCACTCGTTATGTTCCACAGGTTGAGAGGGAGAGATTGGCTCAGGACTTCCTTGAGCTGAAGCAGGATTTGGAGTCGGTGACGGAGATCACCAGGATGTTCACTAAGAGGGCGATGTTTTGCCCTGAGTTCGCTTCAGAGCAGGCTCAGATGTCCCGATATCTGAGTATGCTCAAGAGGGATATTAGGAAGTTTGTGTCTATGTAGAGGTGCGAGAGCTTGTTGGAGTTACAGGAGGCCGCCAAGCGGTGTGAGGTGGAGATTGAGTTGCAGTTGCAAGAACAGAGGCAGGCTCCGGTGCAGTCCCAGCCGGCGCCGAAACGGTCCAAGACCGTTGATTCTAGATTGGGAGATCAAGGCAGCCACACTTGTGGGAAGTGTGGGAAGGGTCACACCGAAGTTTGTAGGTTCGGTGGTGCATGCCGCAAGTACGGAAAGGAGGGGCACTATGCGAGGGATTGTCGGCAAACAACCCCGGTTCGGGATCTGAGGATTTGTTATCGTTTCCATCAGGTTGGACACTTGAGGGTCAACTATCCACAGCTTGCTGCAGGACCGATGCAGGCTCCAGCACCAGCCACTTTGAGGATTACGGGTAGAGGTCAGGGTGGAGCGGAGCCCCCCAAGGACTCAGGGTCGTGCTTTTCAGCTTACAGCAGAGGAGGTCAGGACAGTGCCGGATGCAGCTACGGGTATGTTTCTTCCTTGATGTCTTGTTATTTTGTGATTATTTTGGAGTATTGTATATCTGCTAGTCTCGTTGTGTGGTTTCTGGTATTGTATTCGTTGTTCCTTGAGGGTTATGGTATGGTTAAGGGTTTGGTGTAGGTCGTGCTTGGACTCGAGAAGTCCCTGCGAGCGGATTCGGAGTACGTGTGGTGCATGGGATAGCAGTTATGCTATAAGGAAATGGTGTAGTATTGGGTGAGCGTCGTGGCACTTGTGGTAGTGTCAAGGCAACCAAGTGGTTTTCCTTGGTAAGGAAAGGGAAAAGAATGAAGCTCCGAGAAGGAGTGTAAGTTCACGAAAGTGAAGGCAGTAGTGCAAAGTTATGATTGGGGTGTTCCAAAGATGGTCATTGAGTCGCGGGTTTGCGGCAGTGGTATGGAATCACATCCGGATTGGATGTCTGCTGAGAACATGGAAGGAATTCCGAAGGTGTAGAGCCAAGAGGCTCGAAAGGGATGCAAGGATGGAGTCTCGGACTCCCAACTTGATTTTGATCAAGGAAGTGTGTATGAAGTAGAAATTCATCCTGAAGGATGTGTCATCCTGTCAGCATGGAGTGGATAAACTTGGGCTCAGACCGGGAATTCAGGTGGTTCACGGTTATCACTAGCTTGTATGAGCCAAGTGGTTGTTGTGATTTGGAGCAAGTGAAGTATCATGAAGTGGTACTCAGTTGATAAGTGTGGTTATCAGAGGATGAGGCCAGTGGCCGGCTTGAAGCGGTGGTCAGAACACCGCAAGAAAGGGAAAGTTGGGTTTTGGGTTACGGTGGTTGTGTCTTGAGGAACCTAGCTTATATGATGCCAGGTGGTGCATTGCGGGAGTATTTCTGGAGTTGAGTTGCCGCAGGCTTCGAGGACGAAGCCTAATTTAAGTGGGGAAGAATTGTAATGCATCAAAGGGAGTTCACGGCTACAAACTAGGTTCGTGACCGTGAACCACCCTCTCTCTCTCTCTCTATATATATATATATATATATATATATATATATATATATATATATATATATATATATATATATATATATATATGTATATATATATATATATATATATATATATATATATATATATATATGGTTCACACATTTTATTCTCCTCATTTCTTCAAGCTCCAACCGTGAACATCCTCATTCTCTCTCAACTATCTTCAATCGTGAACATTCTTAAAGGCCTCAAAACGTTAGTATTCCATCCCTTACTTGTTCATGCTTAGAAACCTATTTGGTTCTATTCTTGATTCTACTAGATTAATGGTCTAAGTCCATAACTATAATTGCTAAGACTTGACCCGACCCGACATGGTCCATTTGGGTTGCCTGGCATCATGCATTTGGATAGACTATAATGAGAGAAATAACACTTAAGGTTTGTTAATATATTATAAGTTATAATATATTAATTAGATTATTTAATTAGTATTGATCAAGAATTAATATAGAATTAATTAAGTGATCAAAAGAAGACTAATTAAATATATGGATTGATTGTGTAAATCATCCATACTTGTATAGTGGGCTAATGCTCCATGGATTATCAAGTTGGGCTAAAACCCATATGATGCTCCATGCTCCATGGATGCTCCATGGTGTATTTGAAGCCATGGATCCAAGGAAATGTAAAGTCATGACAATTAGGGTTTACCCTAATTGTAACACTATATAAAGATCATACTCTTGGAAAAATCGGCGACTATGGAGATAAGAAAGGGCTAGCCGATTTTCACGATGTGTGGTGTTTCTCTCTAAGTCTTCCAAGTGCATATGATGTAGTGTGAACCATTTGAGGTGTCACACTTGGGGCACTAGGCACTCAAGCTTCTTGAGAACATTCTACATCAAATAGGTATGTATTCTATCTTGTTATATTCATTGTTTTATATGCTAGATTAGGATAATACCTTGGATGTTCATATTTTCATGTATAATAGACAAAACATAGATCCAAGGTATTTAGGGTTGCATGTATACTTAGGAGTGTTAGAATGCTCAAAACCCAACAGTGATATCAGAGCCTAGGCTTGCTTTCTCTTATACTTGATGCAAATTGCTGAAAAATACTGAAAAAAACTGATTTTCTGGCTTTCTGGGCATTGGACTCGCCGAGTCCACTGATGAACTCGCCAAGTCCATAAGTAAAATCATCCTACTCGTCGAGTAGGTTCACGCACTCGACGAGTTGGAGCCCCAGATAGCATATATTCGACTTTTTTGGCTAGAAATGGACTAGGAACATTACCCTAAGCTGTTTTTGGACTTATAAACTTATTTTTGATGTGGTAATGTTCGTACTAATCCAATTTCAAAGATAATTGTCAATAGATTCATGTTTTGTATTAGTTTAAGTGTTATGCTAATTACATGAAAAAGTTTGATTCCAATTATCATGTTCATATGAGTTTCTTAGATTAATAGAAAAGGTTGATTGATTATGTGTCTTTGATCCATTTTAATCTAAGAATTGATTCTAAAATGTGTTTGTGTAACTTGTCCTCAAGTTACATGAAAAGTCACATTAAAGTTTCTTAAAACTCATAAAAGTTGGCAATGGTTACAAATATGAAGAGTCTTGTTCACATTAAATGGTTTTATAACTCCATAATTTGTCCTCAAGTTATGGAGGTTCAAGAGTCACTTCATTAATCATTAAAATGTGTAACCTTAATTAGTTCCATAAGTTACAAAAATAAAGAAAAGTTACATTCTTTTATTTGTTTAAAGTCTTCCATAACTTGTCCTCAAGTTATGGAACTTGAAGAGTCTTTTAATTAAAACTACTTTAAACACATAAGTTATGGAATTAATTAGTTTTGAATAGTTTCAAAACTTGCCCTCAACTTTAGGAATTTGAAAAGTTTTCACTTATGAATACTTTAATTCCAAGTTAGACCTTAGAATTTTAAAAGTAAAAATTCAACCCTTATACTTTATAATATTATAAGTTAATAATATTTATATATATGTATAAGAGTAAAGTCAGTATTACTATTAGTAGGCCTCATTCACGAAGCCGGTCTATAAGGGGGGTATAAGGTTACTGCCTATAAAATAGCAGTTTAATGGGTGCCCACTCTCACCCACCGCTTCCTTGATTGGTGGAGGGTCGTTAGCCGAACGGGTAGGACAAGGATTATAATTATCCCTTCATTAAAAGTATTAATGATAAATACTAAGTAACTAAACCTTTTATAAGTTCCCAATCTTAGTTACTTAGGAAAAATGTGAATAAGGTGCTAACCCATGAAATTACACTTTGTACTTTGTTTAAGTCAGTTGGTGGAGCGTGTGTGGTTTACCGGCACATTAGCTTGACTTAATAAGGTAGGCAAAGGGTTTTCTTAAAGTTTAATCATAGGCCGGTGGAGCGTGTGTGGTTTACCGGCACATCGGTTGGGTGATAAACATTTAAGAGTACCAAGTAATTTGCATGGTTACTTCACACCTTGTTTTGTGATCCTCGGCATCCCAGTCACAAAACCTGAATGGTACACTCGAGATTGAAGCATGCCATTGAACAGTTCAATGAATCTCAAAGATCTTGGAGTTTCAAAACCATTTAAAACCTAATAATACATTTCGTTTATCTTGGTGGAAATTGGTGAATCGTCATTCACGTACCTTCAAATATTCTATAGCTTGGATTGCAGCATCCTTCTTATAAAAATAGTTTGTTGGGTCCTAGCCTTAATATTTCATATTGGGTGTCATATTAAGGACTTTAAATCAACTAAACTTGAATATCTCCCAAAAGATGTCTAGGTCAGACATCTTTGATCTTCCCAAATCTCTTGGAACTTCACTTGCTCCACCTCCTCTAATTATTCTCCTTAACCCACAAGTTTAAGGTCACTCAAGCCCTATTGGCAAGGGAAGATCTAGGTGTGATCACATCTTGGAGATGATGTCACATATTGACAAGCCGGGAGAGTTGGGTGTCAAAGTCTTGAGAAAGTTGGATGTTCAATCACTTTCTAAGTCACATAGTGAGTTCCTTTGGGACTCCTATGAAACAGGCTATGACAAGACACTTAATGATCTTATCTATTTGCTTGGTACTACTGAATCAACAATGATTTGGAAGGCTAGTAATGCAAATGTGATTAGGAGATCAACTTTCCAAAACTTTATGGATAGGGACAATAGTGACACGGGAAATCTAGAAAAGCATTCTCTTCCCAATGGAAAGGGATTGGCCATAGTCAACTTGGTTGACCAAACGGTAAAGAGAAATGTTAAGTCTGTGATAGTCCCATGTACCATTATCAAAGAGCCTATATGTTAAATTGCCAAAGCAAGGGGCATTGGTTACGAAGCTGCCAAACTTACCTAAGGATGGTAATGTCAATGGGTTTGACTTTATTTTAGGTAAAGTCCATTGTCTAAGTCTGTTAAGTTTCTACTCTAAGATTCGTATTACATCATGTGACTGGGTCATATAGTGATGTTTTAAGAATCAAAGAAAAAGTGGAGAAGGAAGTATATGTTGCTTCTAATCGCGAAGATGGATTTCGATCGCATGGTTAATGATCAGAATTTTGAGCAGGTGCTTAAGAGTTATGATAAATTGCTTAGGAATAGATAACAACAAGTTTTCATATACAGTTGCATTGTAAGGATTAGTTTTTCTGCAAAGTTTTAAAATAAAAGAAAAGTTTTTAATTTTATTTATTTTAAGTATCCTTTCAATGGCATTTGTGAAAGAAATTGTTGCTTTATATGATTCCATTGATGGAAATAATGGAAAATGGTTTTGATTCTTTCATTTGTGGTAGTGTCTAAATTTACCAAATAAAGAAAAATTTCTCATCACCCAAGTTACAATTGGACCAAAACTTGGAATCATGCAACTTGTATAGTATGATGAATGAGAACTTTCAAGCATTGGAAAATTAACACTAATTACTTGTTCACATGGATGTGTGAGTCATGTAAACGACTGAGGGATCGAGTACACATTCTTGTGCACTGATCAAGCCCACCACAAATAATCGATAAGACTATTAGTCATGATTTACTAAAGTTTAGTAAATATGGTTATACTTATAAGTCTAAGTGTAATTTTTAAGCATTGGAAAAGTCTCGATGTATGGCAGAACGAATGAAAAGAATCAAATTAGGCAGAAGGATAAAAGTTTCTCAAATATGAAAAGATGGGAGAGTACTTTATGATATATGATCATCTTAATGATTAAGAGACCTTATCACAATTCATCCTCTAAATGCATTCTGATAGCTAAGAAGAGGAGTTATGAATTGTTGAAGTGGTTAAATCAAGAAGATGAGTCATACTTCGTTCCAAAACAATTCTTAGAGTTATACTCTAAGATTGTAACTTGAGTGACATATCATAAAGAAAGGTTTAAAAACATATGTCAAATGCAAGAGTAAAAGTGTCATACTCTTGTACATTTGAAGTTGGTAAGTTGTGATGTTTTGGATAAAACAAAGACCAACTTAGGCCAATTGTATGAAGTGTTTGTCTTGATAAAGAATCTGGACTATCTCTTGAATATTTGACAAGAGAGTCTTATATGTCAAGAGGACAGTAGGAGTCTTAAAGGTCTTGAAAATCTCAAGGTCTAATAAAACCTTGAATTATTCACTAGTACACGACTTGAGGTGTATAACCTATCGTGTTGACATTCCTGTGCCCATTCCAGTTAAAGTTGGCTTTGCATATGAGTTATTAGAGTCCTCAATTGGTTTCACAACTACTTGGAAGCTATGGCAGGCCCGTGCTTCCAAATGGCAAGAACTTAAGATTGCACAAGTTCAATCCGTATGAGTTTGGATTTCTCACTAACCTTGACTTGTGATTATGGTTTCGACAAATTCATATAGGTAGGAACTCATACACCATAAAAATCTAAGTGTCATAAGGTTTCTCTTCGATTCATGAAAATGATGGTGAGGAAACACTTCCAATAAGTAGATTTGTAAGTCGATAGTTGTGACAACCCGAAAGTTTCATCCTATGTAATTGGTCCGCGTATTGTCTTTAAATCTTGAATTCACAATCCTTTGTAAATCTTGTGGTTCCAAATGCGTGTTTTGGACATAATATAGTCTAGTTATGGGTCTTAGGAGGTGTTGGAAAGTGTTTTGCATCATGAAATTGGATCAAACACACCAAAAGAGGTGTGTGCGGCCACACTTTTGTGTGTACGGCCGCACACCCATGTGTGCGGCCGCACACCCAACCGCATACCCTTCAGCGTCACACCTAAACATGTATATAGATGGATACCCTCTTCATTCATTCATTTGGATGCTCCTTACCCTCTCTCTACTTTCTCTCTCTAAAATCTTCAACCAAGAACACCTTGAAGGCCTCATATTTGTAATCTAGTTCATCTTCAAGCTTATTAGTGGTAAACACTTGAATCCCAAGCTTTAAAACTCATCATGTTCATCATATTCATGGTCCCTTGAAGGTGTACGGCTGCACACCTTCATTAGGGGGGCAGCACACATTCAAATCTCCTTAGTGTGAAGAGCAAACACTTCATTTGGACTCACAAGAGGAGTGTACGGCCGCACACTCCTGTGTATGGCCGCACACACACTCTGAATGGCTGCACACACTTGTGTGCAACCTCACACACCCTTCTGGCCGCACACCTCAGCCGCATACTCAATTTCAAGGCCATGCACTCACTCAAATACCCACTTTTGGCCCTAAACTTGCATGAATCGTTATGTATGGATCATGAGACACTTGTACTCTGTAATGTCGAGCCCTAAGGATGTTTTTCGATTATGTTTAAGCATGAAACTGTTGGATAAGGTGTCTAAGTCCATAACTATTTCGGGCTTGTACTTGACCCGACCCGGCATGGTCCATTTGGGTTGCATGGCACCATGCAATTGGATAGACTAAATGAGAGAAATAACACTTGCAGATTATTAATATATTATAAGTTCTAATATATTAATAATATTATTTAATTAGTTGATCAAAGAATTAATTTGGAATTAATTAAGTGATCAAAGGATAACTAATTAAATATATGCGTTGGTTATGTAAATCATCCATATCTTGTATAGTGGGCTAAAAGGCTCCATGGATTATCAAGTTGGGTTCTACCCATAGGATGCTCCATGGATGCTCCATGGGAGTTACAAACCCATGGGTCATGGAAATGAAGAGTCATGACACATTAAGGTTTACATGGTGTAACCCTAGATGTGCCAACACTATATAAGAGTCCCATTCTCCACAAAATTGGCTACACAAGTGCAACACAAGTTGAACACTAAGAAACAAGAGGGCTTGGCCGATTTTGAGAAGTGTGTGTTATCTCAAGAGTCTTTCCAAGAGCATTTGGTGTTGTGTGAAGCATTTGAGGCATCACACTTGGGGTGCTAGGCTCACAAGGTTTCATGGAACACAAGCAACAACAAGGTAAGTTATTCTATCTATGATTCAAGTTAAAATTGTTCCCCATGTATGCTAGATAGGAATATAACCTTGGAATTCAACTTTGCATGATAATTAGACAAACATAGATCCAAGGTTATTAGGGTTGCATGTACACTTAGGAAGTGTTAGAATGCTCAAAACCCATCAGTGGTATCAGAGCCTAGGCTTGTTTGTTTGTTATTCGTGCTTAAAAGTTGAAGAAAATCGAAATTTCTGCTGTCTGACTGATGGACTCGGCGAGTCCATGGGGAGGACTCGCCGAGTTCATGTGTATCTTCAACCTACTCGGCGAGTAGGTTTATGCACTCGGCGAGTAGAGTCAACAGAGTGCAGAATTTCGACTTGAGTTGCTGGAAATGAATTAGAATCATTACCCTAAAATGTTTTGGTACTTGAAAACTTATTTTAGAAGGTGTAATGTCTTTTCTAACTCATTTACAACAACATGTTATCAAAATTACAAAGATTAAATGTGATTTTGATTCTTGAAAGTGTTCATATTCATATTCTTGTTCTTATGATGTTTAGATGATCATAGGAATTATTTGTAACCTATGTGGTAGATTAATTCATGATCATAATGTGTTTTAATGGAGTCCATAACTTGTCCTCAAGTTATGGAAAACCAAAAGTCTCTTGGATTAAAAACCATTAAAAGAACACAAGAGTTAGGAAAAATGAAAAGTCCTCATTTTATTACTCTAATAAACTCATAAGTTACAAGAAATGAAAAGTTTTGAAAGTTTACAAAACTTTCCCTCAAGTTTTGGAACAAGTAAAGTTAAGTTAAAACTTTAGTTCCAACCCCTAGAATTTTAAAGGTTAAAATTCAACCCTTATACTTATATTATTACGATTTAATAATTATATATATATATATATATATATATATATATATATATATATATATATATGTATGTATAAGAACAAAGTCGTCTTACCGCTAGTACGCCTCATTCACGAAGCCGGTCTATAAGGTGGGTATAAGGTTGTTGCCTATAAAATGGTGACTTAATGGGTGTCCACTCTCACCCACTGCTTGCTTGATCGGTGGAGGGTCGTTAGCCGAACGGGTAAGACAAGGACTTATTAATTCTCATTCAAAGTATGATGAATATTATAAAGTAACTAAATGTTTTATTAAGTTCCCAATCTTAGTTACTTTAGGAAAATGTGAATAAGGTGCTATTCCATGAAATTACACTTTACACTTTGATTAAGTCGTTGGTGGAGCGTGTGTGGTTAACCGGCACACTAACTTGGACTTAACAAGGTAGGTAAAGGGTGACTTAGGGTTTATTATAGTATCGATGGAGCGTGTGTGGTTAACCGGCACATCGATTGAGTGATAAACTTTAATGGTACCAAGTGATTTGCATGGTTACTTCACACCTCGTTTTGTGATCCTCGGTATCCCAGTCACAAAACTTGGAGGGCACACTCGAGATTGAAACATGCCTTTGAAAAGTTCATTGAATCTCAAAGAATCTAGGAATTTCTAAGAACCATTCAAAAACCTAATACTAAAATATTGCGGTTTTCGTGGTGGAAATTGGTGAATCGTCATTCACCTACCTTTCAAATATGATATAGCTTAGATTACGACATACCTCTTCTAAGTTATATTATATTGTGATTGGATCCTAGCCTTAATATTACATTTGGGTGTTTTATTAAGGACTCTCTTATATCTAAACTAATCTTGTCCTCTTTCCTTCAGATGTCTTTCAACAATGCTTCTGGCTCTAATCCTAATGGCTCCTTTACCCTTATGAACTTGTGTGGGAAAGTCACCTTTGATGGATCCAACTTCAGTGAGTGGATCAGAAACATCAGGATGATTACCCGCTACGAGGACAAAGAATATGTCCTTGACAAGGAGCTTAAGGAGATTGATGAGTCCACTGCAACTCCTCAGGAGATCGCTGAATTTCGGGCACATGAAAGGGATGCTACGAAAGTAGCTTGCATCATGATGGCCACGATGACAGCAGAACTCCAAAAGTCTTATGAGGATTTCTACCCTTATGACATGCACCAAGATTTGATGGAAAGATACCATCAAAGTGCAAGACAAGAGAGGTATGAAATCATCTGCTCCATGATAACAACCATGATGAAGGACGGGGAATCCGTCACGAGCCACATGCAGAAAATGCAAAGGTATGTGGATCGTTTGCTGAAGCTTAATGTGAACTTCCCGGAGGATCTTGCAATAGATATTATTTTGCATTCCTTACCATCGTGCTATGATCAATTCCGCATGACATATCACATGAACAAGGAAGAAGTCACCCTCAGCAAACTTCAGGGACTTCTCAAGACCGCAGAAACAGGTCTTAAGGGGAAGTCGGTTGCTATCACTCCTACTCAAAACTCTACTCCGGTTTTGGCAATCGAGAAAAGTCGAGGGAGGAAGAGAAAGAGCTCTTCTAAGGGTACCAAGGCTCGGACCCTTGATGGCTCTTCTTCAAGTGGAACCAAGAAAGGTTTCATTACTCCTTCTTCTGACCCAAAAGAGGCTGAATGCTTCTATTGCCATGAAAAAGCTCATTGGAAGCGGAACTGCCCAAAATACCAGCAAGATGTGAAGGATGGGAAAGTTAAACCCAACCATGCAGGTATTTACACTATCATTTCTAATAACTCACCCCATTCTAATTCTTGGGTCCTTGATACCGGTTGTGGTATTCACATTTGTTGTGACTTGCAGGGACTAAGAAGAAGTGAGGATGTGGAGCAAGGAAGGATAAACTTGATCATGGGGAATAGGAAAGCTATACCTGTTACCAAGATTGGAGTTTATACTTTATCGCTAAGTAGTGGGTTTAGTTTAGATCTGAATAAGTGTTGTTATTCGCCAGGAATGGCAAGAAATATTATTTCCTTTCATGCTTTGTACAAACAAGGGTTTACCTTTTCATTTAATAATGAAGTTGGTTCTATTGATGCTTTCTTTAATAATGTTCTTTATTTTAAAGCATTACCTTGTGATGGTGTGGGTCCTTACCCTCGGTGGGAGTGATGACTTGAGAGTTGTAGGGTATAGTGATGCTAGCTTCCAGACTCATAGGGATAATTTCCGCTCTCAGTCGGGCTGGGTCTTTACCCTAAATGGAGGAGCAATTTCTTGGAAGAGTTCCAAGCACGAGACAGTGGCAGATTGTACTTGTGAATCAGAGTATATTGCAGCTAGTGAAGCAGCAAAGGAGGCGATATGGCTGAAGAACTTCATTGGAGACCTTGGAGTTGTACCAGCTATTAAAGAGCCAATGGAAATTATCTGTGATAGTGAAAGTGCTGTTGCCTTAGCCAAGGAACCAAGGGATCATGGGAGATCCAGACACATCGACAGAAAATACCATTTCATAAGACATCGGATCGAAGAAGGACACCTCGTGGTAAAGAGGGTATCATCAGATGAGAATCCGGCAGATCCCCTCACAAAGGGATTGACTCGGGTTAAGCATCTTCAGCATGCTCGGAGCATAGGGCTGAAGGATGATATAAGTTTTAGTAGTTAGATAACTCGGAAATTTGTAAAGTGTAATTGACATTTGATGATGAATAAAAGGTGTTTTATTTATGAGTAAAGTGTTGCTATCTCTTGTCAATCGTTTACTATATTTCTTTTGCATGTTTTGACTTCCAGAATAATTTTGTTTGGTATAACATATTATTCAAACCTCCACAGTCGGTCATATGTTGGAAGTAGATATGAATCAAGACTGTCATGTTTGGGTGTAGAGGTCTTGGACAAGGCTACAACAATCATGAGTGCTCATAAGTTCTGAGCATTGGACTCAACCCACGCTCACTGGAATCACTTCATGGAATTTTATCTCGAGTGATCGTGAGACGGTAATATCATATAAGTCTTCAAACCTAGAGATATGATTTGTTACTTACAAGTTGGTTATGCATTGACTGTACGAAACCGCATTGGTAACTCGATGTTATAAAACGTACTTTTGTGTGTAATTCAATAAGTGGTAGAACAAACATATGAGTCGAAGTTTATCTGTTCCTTCTTGGATTAGAAGCTGATATCTGGGCCCCTCGATGATTTTGTTTTGACCCATGTACCGGGCCCGGTCAGAACTAAGTTGATGTGTTCAATTAAGTTCTATGTCAAACAAATCGGAAATCGGGAAACAAATGCTGGACAATAAGCAAGACGTGTTCCATGTATTTGTCCGGCTGATATCTAGAACAGAGGATTATATGATCACTTATCTTAAATGGCGTATCATCATCTTCTCAGTTCCGAGAGACCTTGAAAGAGCTACGATTGCCGGTCGGTTCCTGAAGTACTAGAGATATAGTTATTAGACTTATCCAAGTGGGTGACTGTTGGATAAGGTGTCTAAGTCCATAACTATTTCGGGCTTGTACTTGACTCGACCCGGCATGGTCCATTTGGGTTGCATGGCACCATGCAATTGGATAGACTAAATGAGAGAAATAACACTTGGAGATTATTAATATATTATAAGTTCTAATATATTAATAATATTATTTAATTAGTTGATCAAAGAATTAATTTGGAATTAATTAAGTGATCAAAGGATAACTAATTAAATATATGGGTTGGTTATGTAAATCATCCATATCTTGTATAGTGGGCTAAAAGGCTCCATGGATTATCAAGTTGGGTTCTACCCATAGGATGCTCCATGGGAGTTACAAACCCATGGGTCATGGAAATGAAGAGTCATGACACATTAAGGTTTACATGGTGTAACCCTAGATGTGCCAACACTATATAAGAGTCCCATTCTCCACAAAATTGGCTACACAAGTGCAACACAAGTTGAACACTAAGAAACAAGAGGGCTTGGCCGATTTTGAGAAGTGTGTGTTATCTCAAGAGTCTTTCCAAGAGCATTTGGTGTTGTGTGAAGCATTTGAGGCATCACACTTGGGGTGCTAGGCTCACAAGGTTTCAAGGAACACAAGCAACAACAAGGTAAGTTATTCTATCTATGATTCAAGTTAAAATTGTTCCCCATGTATGCTAGATAGGAATATAACCTTGGAATTCAACTTTGCATGATAATTAGACAAACATAGATCCAAGGTTATTAGGGTTGCATGTACACTTAGGAAGTGTTAGAATGCTCAAAACCCATCAGAAACACCCTAGTTCTAACCCAATTATGTGTCATCACATGATTTATAGGGACCATTGGCATTCAGGGCATCCATTGACACTCGAACCCTACGATAAACTGTGACTTCATACCCCTTTAATGAACCTTTGAAATGTTTTTTATGTTTTAGGGGGGGGGGATACAAGTCAAATATACATGTTTATGAAAATTAATCACATGTGATTCACTATCTGTAACTCAAATCACATGTGATTTATCACTATGCCTTATAAAAGAACTTTGCGTTTTCAAAACTATTTTGGATAAATAAACTATTTTCTAAATGTTCCCTTTTGACAAGATTTTCATTAAATATATTTTCTTATAAATTGTAACCACACTAATATATTTATATAAGTAATACTTGAAGGACTTAGGACCGATAGCTCGCCTTATTTCCTGTTCTTGTTTGATTGTGGGCTTAGGGTAGTTGTTATCCGTCCGACTGTCGTTGATTTCTTAACTATATATCATGTATATTGGTGTTGGATACGGGCCTTTTCATTTCAATCGATGTCTACACTACTTAATTGCCAAGAATTACACACACTAAGTTAACTATAATGGGTATATTTAAGGCCACTACTACTCGTTACTTCCACTATTTTACATACTATAATACACACTATCACGAGACGACTCACTAGTAAGAGAACTCACTACGAGCTTTACAAAAGACTACTATAGTACGACTCACTAGTAAGAGAACTCACTACGAACTATACAAAAGGCTACTACACTATAATACAAGAGAAAGCACTAATCAGGGGATAACACACTAACCCACTACGAGATACGCTATTCGCTACATACTATGCCCATAGTTTTCCGACAGGAAGACGACGCTACATGTATAGATCTATACGGGGCAGAAACCATTACATCCTGACTTTTAACCTCAGTCCGAGCCGTGCAGGCCCAGGGATGCCGCTACTTCTCTACACTATGCATGACCGGGAAGGTCATGGGGTACTCTATTACTCACACTATCAGTAGCATACAAGGAATACACTACATTCACACTAAAATACTAACACTAAAGAGTAAGTTAAAATTTCCGAAGTAAATAAGTATCTAATTTTTTTATGGGAGTTTTCCCCACTATCACCGATATCAGGCATAACTTTTCTTATTACACTACCTGTTGGAGACTCACTAATATACCTTTACAACAAATGGTTTTAAATGAAGATAAGTACATGCAACTTAAAGGCTTTCACTTACAAGGTATTTTCTGGAAAATATAGGATTTTCTCGAGTTTTCTACTACTTACGAATGTAAACTGCATCTTTTCACACTATCTGCACTAATACATTTTATACTAAAATTTACACTAAACTCTTATGAACTCACCAGCTTTATGCTGATACTCGTTTTCAAAATAACTTGTATCCGCAGGTCAAAGATAGACAGGTACAGGTGCAACATTTTGGAGAAGGTGGAGCCTACAAGATCCATCTCATATTTTTGTGTAGTTTTGGTGTTTGTTGAACTTTACAGAACACACTTGTAATTAAACTCACTATGTAAATGAAATGGTTGCATGTTTCTTGTTTTTACTATTATACAATTGTGATGATACTGTACATGACGTCCTCCACCCCGAATCTTATTTCCGCCATTACCGGTTTTGGGGTGTGACAGATTGGTATCAGAGCATTGTTTATAGTGAATCAAGTATATCAACCTATAAAAGATATACGAACTATAAACACTTCGGGACTAAAACACTCTCACCAAGAATATATACTGTTAAGTATCTTAAAGATTTAACTAAGTATAATATACACACATCTCCATAAAACACAGGAGCCAGTATCACCCTAGAACAAAACAAAAGTATTAAGATTGTTGGATAGCACAATTGGGCTGAGAGACATATAGTCACATTTGGGGGGATATAGCCTTATCAACTACATTTTCCTGAGAGTGACTAGCATGTGCCTAAGCTTGGTTGTGATGTTGCAACAAAGGGTCGTTACTAGTGGAGCAATGGTTGCTAAATGGATACTTTCCGGTTACCGGTGATTAGGGCGTTATAGACTTAGAATCCGTGATCTTTGCTTTACTTCTTGTTCCTTGTTTGGTTGTGGATTTAGAGTTAGGGTCACTTATTCAACGGACTATCCTGCCCCGATCACATGTAATTAGTATGCATTATGCAAGTATTGGTCCAACTCATGAAGATCATCTTATAAGTAATTTAGGTTAGTACGTCTATTAATCTTCTTTTCCCCTTTCTCGCATAGATAGCATGGCTGGCTTCCACCTACCCGGCGACCCATACTATCCAAACCAGGGCAATGGAGGATGGATCGATGAGGAGTCAGATGATGATCACCTGATCCCTTTGGATGATCATCATGCTGAAGGCTTCTAGGATAGCTCCAGCTCCGAACCAAAAGTTAACAACCTACCTCCTGAAGCTCCGAACCCCAACCCTCGTCCGACATTTCAGGGACCCATTCCTATGTGGGCCATATCCTTGCACCGATGGAGCGAGGAGCAGGTCCAGCCTTTACCTTACAATGGAGTCCGAAGCTACTACAACATAAGCGAAGGAGGATCAGCGGACCGAGTTATGCCTATCATGGTCCGAAGGATTGCCAGGAATGTGGATCAGGGTTAAGTAGCCATTGGTCGAGTTGTAGAAGTTGATGCCAACTTGAATCTTAACACTGTTTGCATCCGCCAACTAGAAGAAGCCATGGACAGGACAAGGAGGACCAACGAGGCTCTGCAGCAATAGCTAGCTGCATCCTGAGCCGAAGTTAGGGAACTCCGAGCATGTCAAAGGATTCATGATCGACACCTTCAGGAAATTATGCGTCGACTAGCGGATCTGAGGGTTCGCCCAACAAGTAACCGTCGCCAGTAGAAGACATCTAGTTACCTCACTCTTTTGCCTAAAGGACTAGCCTTTTCTCTCAATGTTCCGTAGATCTCTTGTCTGTAAACATTCCTAGCTCTAAAAAGTACCCTAACTAGACCTCTAAACTGCCAACATTTTTCCTTATGGTTTGATGTAAGACCTTCTGTTAGGTCAATTTTTCCTGAACTTGTATTACATCATATTGGCAGCTAACTATTCTATTGCTATGACTCTCATTATGATTTTTGGATTATGTTGAATTAATCCATGAAACACTCTACTCATATTCGCAATAGACTCTTACTATTGCTATCATTCCTATGATCTTCCAGTAAACGATGCCTCCATGAAAGCGTCCAAGCAGAGGAAGACCAGCAACTCAAACCCCTCCTCCACCACCTCCTCCTCCGCAGTTCGACCCAGTGCTGTTCCAAACAGCTGTGACCGCAGCTGTGACAGCAGCCATGGCTCAAATGAACTCCGGGGACGCGAGCGGTGGTAACTCTAGATTTGGTGAAGTCCATGAAAGAGTGCAGGGATGCACTTATAAGGACTTCATGAACTGTAAACCTACCTTCTTCGATGGTACCAGAGGAATTCTAACGTTGTCCCAATGGTTCGAAAGAACCGAAGCTGTCTTTGAAATGTGCTCTTGTCCCGAAGAGAGCAAAATCAAGTTCGCAACTGCCATGCTCAGTAATAGAGCCTTGACATGGTGGAACGGCCATGTCAGTGCACTCTCCTTGGTCACAGCCAATGCCATGGGCTGGGACACTCTAAAGGATCTCATGAGAAAGGAGTACTGCCCGAGGGGCGAAATTCAGAAACTTGAGGAGGAACTCTGGAACCTCAAGATGGTAGGGACTGACATAATAGCTTACACGGCCAGGTTCTGCGACTTGGCAACTATGTGTCCCAACATGATCCCATCCGAAAGCAAGAAGATTGAACGATACATTTGGGGTCTAGTGCCCCCATATCGAGGAAATGTTCTAGCCCCACGCCCTACCACCTTCGACAGTGCCAAGGAATTGGCCCAGAGTCTGATCAGCCATGAAGTCTCTTCCACTCCAGCAACAGCAACCACAACTACCACTGCACCACCTGATTCATCTGACAGAAAGAGGAAGCGATGGGATAAGAAGAAATGCAAGAAAACTCAAACCTCCTCCAAGGACCAGCAAATCGTGGCGGTCCATGCTGCCACTACTCCAGCCACTCCTGCACCGCCAAAAGCTTATAGTGGGAATCTGCCCAAGTGTCCCAAGTGCCCTTTCCACCACAACGACCCCTGCCGTGAATTGTAGTGTTCCATCTACGGTCGGAAGGGCCATACTGTGCGATTCTGCAAGGTCCCTCCCAAACCTATCTCGCAAGTTTCCGGTTCGGGAGTGACCCCGACGTGTTATGGCTGCGGTGAAGCTGGTCATTTCAAGAAGAACTGTCCGAAGGTTGCGAATGCTGGGAGAACTGGTAGGCTACTCGCTATTGGTCACAACGAGGCGGTAGAGGATCCCATAGTAGTCACGGGTACGTTTCTTCTCAACAACTCTTATGCCTGTGTCTTGTTCGATAGTGGTGCAGAAACAAGCTTCATAAATCAAAACTTTAAACACTTACTCAAACAATCCCCTCAACCACTAAAAGAAACATTCGTAGTATAAATGGCTAATGGGAAAACTGAAAGCTCTAACGAAATCTACATAGGTTGTACCCTCACGTTAGACGATCACTCATTTCCAATCGATCTCAAACTAGTCTCTATAAAAAGTTTCGATGTCATTGTCGGTATGGATTGGTTGAGTCTCCACCACGCCGATATCCTATGCTTCAACAAAGCCATTCTCCTGAATCTTCCGAACCACGAAACTCTATTGATCTATGGAGATAAACTCGGTACGAGCCTTCGTATCATCTCCAGTATTCAGGCTCAGAAATACTTGCGTAAGAAATACCGCGCCTTTCTTGCTCACGTTGTCGACATTAGCCAGAAAACGAAAGATCCGAAGGACATTCTCGTTGTATGCGATTTCCCCGATGTCTTTCCAGAGGACCTTCCGGGTCTACCTCCCAAACGCCAGGTTGAGTTCAGAATTGACCTAATCCCGGGAGCTACCCCCGTAGCTAAGTCGCCCTATCGTTTAGCGCTTGCAGAGATGCAAGAACTATCCGGTCAACTTAACGAGCTGCTCAGCAAGGGCTTTATAAGACCAAGCTTCTCACCCTGGGGAGCTCCGGTCTTGTCCGTAAAGAAGAAAGATGGATCGTTCCGTATGTGCATCGATTATAGGGAACTCAACAAACTCACTGTCAAAAATCGCTACCCTCTCCCTCGTATCGACGACCTATTCGACCAACTACAAGAAGCGAGTTACTTCTCCAAGATTGATCTTCGGTCCGGGTATCACCAGTTACGGGTGCTTGAGGAAGATGTTCCGAAGACAACTTTTCGACCCCGTTACGGGCACTTCGAGTTCGTAGTGATGCCCTTTGGACTGACTAACGCTCCCGCAGTATTCATGGACTTAATGAATAGGGTATGTCATCCGTATCTAGATCAATTCGTTATCATCTTTATTGATGATATACTCGTCTACTCTCGGAGCGAGGAAGAACATAAGTATCACCTGCGACGAGTCCTGGAAACACTGCGATTAGAGAAGTTATATGCGAAGTTCTCTAAGTGCGAGTTTTGGATCCGAAGAGTTGAATTCTTAGGAAACGTGGTTAGTGAAGAAGGAATCCACTTGGATCCCTCCAAAATTAAATCTATTGAGAATTGGTCAGCACCGAAGACGCCTACGGAGATTCATCAATTTCTAGGCCATGCTGGCTACTACCGCAGATTCATTCAAAACTTCTCTAGGATTGCGAAGCCTCTCACCATGTTGACCCAGAAGGGCGTATCATTCGACTGGGAAGAGAAACAGGAGAAGGCATTCCAGACCCTGAAGCGAGCCCTATGCACCACACCAGTATTATCCCTTCCCGAAGGAACAGAAGACTTCGTGGTATACTGCGATGCATCGAATCAGGGACTCGGCTGTGTCTTGATGCAACGAGTTAAAGTCATCGCTTATGCCTCAATACAGCTAAAGACACATGAGGTGAACTACACTACTAACAATCTCGAACTAGGAGCGGTCATCTTCGCACTAAAAATCTAGAGACACTACTTGTATGGAACGAAGAGTGTAGTGTATACTGAACATAAAAGCCTCCAACACATACTAAACCAGAAAGAGCTCAATATGAGACAACGCCGATGGGTCGAGCTACTCAACGATTACGACTACGAAATTCGATATCACCCGGGGAAAGCCAACGTGGTAGCAGACGCCCTAAGTAGGAAAGATGTCACACCCCCAAACCGGAACGGCGGAAACGTTCGGGGGTGGATGACTTCATGTGGTAACGTAACAAATGAATATATAGTAAAGAAAGCAATACAACCATCATATATATAATTGAAAGTTTACATTGTTAAAAGGTACATGTTCAAAACCAATTACAATATGATGCCAAAATATGAATTTAAACTGGCGCCGCAGCGTCCCTTCTTCAAAAGCTGTTTGTTACCTGTAATTACTGAATCCCTGGGACATACAAGTAGTTTTGAAAGAGTAGATCAACATTTAAGCTGGTGAGTTTCATAAGTATTAAATGACAATGTTTGTATGAAATGAAATGTTTTGTTCTTGTTTGTTTGCTTCTAGAAAATCCTATGTTTTGTACTAGTATAAATGTAGCCTTCTCTCAAGACCAATGTTTGTTTCTCAAAATGTATGTAAGTATAAAATTTCCAATACGTCTTAAAAACCCCCTAAATAAATGTGTTTTCAATACTCCATGTGAGTTTTATAACCATGCTATTGACTAGAAATGCCTATACACAACGTTCTTCAGGCGTTGGAATGTTCTGACGTTTGTCACCCCAAATGGTGGACTGTAGCTAACAGTCAGGGTGCGGGTTGTCAAGCCCGTATAGATCTATACACAAACACCATGCTCCCCCTCCAAGGGATTCTGGTATATAATACAGGACTTGAAATGTGTACTCGAACGTACGTGAAGTTAATGTCTCACAAAACTTAGTATAAAAACAGATTTACGAGTGAAAATGTTTGTATAAATGATCATCCCCTAAGACTGGGATAGCTATGAAAAACGACGTGAAATCTTTAGATATGCATTTGACAGTATTTTACCCTTTGCTCAACAGGATACAAATGGAGTAGAGTTTCGTAAACTATATATGTATATTTTTTGATGTAGAAGACAAATTTGTAAACAAAACATATATATGTATATTTTTGATGTAGAAGACAAGTTTGTAAGCAAAACATATATATGTATATGGTTATATATATATATATATATATATATATATATATATATATATATATATATATATATATATGTATCAATTTTAAAGGATGATTTGGTATGTTTCGTAATTGTTGTTCATATTCTTACGTTTTTATTAGAAACTTTGCATGAAATAATCCTTAAGTTTGATACTAAAGACCTTTTTGTACTTATCACTTTTGTAAAAATGGTAATTAAACATATTTAAATGATTGTGTTTTGACTTCCTCAATATATAAACATTGCTCAAAAATGTTAGAAGGTGTTAATAAATCTATAAACCACTTTTGACAGTTTTACCCTTTACTGTCCCTGTTTTTAAAAAACTCATAGAAAAATCATCGTAAGTCAAAAAACTGAATCCGTCACCTCTGAGAGTTTATAAAATGAGTCTACTTTGTTCGTAATTTTTATTATGATTTTTAGTGGTCTCAAACTAGTGTGAAAATGAACATCATCATAGACTGGTCCGAAATCACTTCAGAAATGACATGCAGTATTATAAAAATCGCCATAAATTGTAGAAAAGTCGTATGAACGCGTGCTAGTAGTCCTTAGAAAGGTATAAACTTGAGCTATTTGCATATTGTACAGTTTGGAAAGATATTAAGTTTAAGATGGTCAAAACAGTCCGTGAACAGGACTCAACTTTTCTGTAGAAAGCTGTCGTTTAAATTTAAGTTATGTTTAGTGTTCTAACTTGTATTCCCCCCCCCCCCCCCCCCCTTAAAACTTGAACAAAACATGAAAATGTAGGGGTATGAACTCACCTTATCTGAATACTTGAAGAATGGAAGGTTGAAGATGAACTTTTGGTTGTTGGTTTGATGCTCCAAAACAGCCACTCTTTTGGCTATGTTGCTATCACGAAAATTTCACAGCAAAAGAGCAAGAAAAATGGTAGTTTACTCACTGTTTTGAATCAATAATTTTTAGTATCATAACAAGTAACTTCCAGGGGTATTTGGTGGAAAAAATATCAAGCAAAAGGAAGGTGTAGATGGGTGAAATGGTTGCTGAAACACAAAAGGGACAGCAGCCCTTTAGTTCATGGTTTTGATGGCTTTGGAAGGAAGTTCTTGTGCTTGAAAATGAGATGAAGGTTGAGAGTAATTCCCTGGAGTATTGGCTGGTCAAATGAGGGTAAAATGAAGAGGAAATTTCGTGGATATGAAGGAGGAAAGAGTGGAAGAGGATAAGGGGACAAAACCTAGACTAGCTTGTGATGGGATGTAAGTTTAAGTGATTTGATCTTGTCTAGCCACTTGCTTGGGTGGTTGCTTAGAGATAGGGTTAGTTAACTAACTAACTACTAGGTATTTAGTTAGTTAGGAGTTCTAGTTAAGGAGAGGGAAGGTCTTAATCTCAAAAATTAGAAGAGGGATTAAGAAGCATTCTTAGTAAAATGCCTTAAGTGATTAAGCACTTATTAATTAAGTTGGCACTTATCTCCACCAATTCTCTTATCTTAATTGATTTAGACATAATAAAACTTACATGAAATCACTTTAAGTCATGACCCATAACTAGTCATTCACTAGATAATAATACATGTATACAAATACATACATGTATACTTAGTATAAAATAACAATGTAGTTTTTGTGTATTTGAACTTTAATGTTCATGTTTTATTCTTTTTATTCAAAAACACATATTCTAATTATACCTTATAATAATTCATTTTATATTTTAATTTATTTAAATATAAAATTTATTGACCAATATATAATTTCGTGGCATTTAACCGCTTAACCATATCGTTAAACACGTTTTGTCACTTTGGTTCGTATATTTGTCAAATTTAGATCCTCCACAACTATTAAGCGCATGTTTTACATAGAACCTAACTTAATTATCAACTAGATACATGCTGATATAAAAACTAAGTTTGTTGCATTCAAATGATGTTATATGCTAATTTTCACAAACCAGTGATGGTTCGTAGTCATACATCATAACGAAATTATCATTAGTTACTTGTTTTATATTTCACAAGAACTTATTTAAACAAAAGAGGTTAAATTCCTTCAACCATTCTTGATAAAATACTCATATTGCTTAATAATCAAAACATAACATCGTACGATCATTGCTATTTTTACCAATTGTTACATTCTCCCCCCGTTAAAAGAATTTCGCCCCGAAATTCAACTTGTAGACGGGATATCACTAAACAATTTGGGGGTGTTTTTTTTCATTTGATTCTCGCGTTCCCTAGTGAATTCAGGTCCTCACTTGGCGTTCCAACGGGCCTTCACTATGGGTATGCGGCTTTGTTTCGTCCTTTTGACCTCCTGATCCATGATTTCCACCGGTTCTTCGATGAAGTTTAGACTCTCGTTGTCTTCAATTTCGTCAAGTGGAATAACAAGAGTCTCATCAGACAAGCTCTTCTTTGGATCCTGGGATGCCTTCAATTGTTCACAGGTTTGAACAATCTTCTCTATAGTTTCTCGTATGATATGGGGGCTGGTGAGAGTGTTGTTAGGAACTTGTCCCTTAGCTAGTTGCGTGTCACCTACCGCAGCCCAGCACAGAGGCGATCTACACTTGCTTCTGTAGAGAGCTTCGAATGACGCGAATTTGATATTAATGTAATAGTTGTTGTTGTATAAGGATTCGATGAATGGTTCTTCCGCTTTGCCTGTCAGTTTGAGGGTGATATTAAGGACTTCTTTAACGAATATCGAAAACACAAGGCGAATCACCTGTCCCTTATCCAAAATGATAGATAGTGGTATACTATGCAGTCTTGCAATTTTCTTATGATATGCTCCTGTCAGCTTTTCTATTTCTCTTTGTATCCTTGGTCGGTAGAAAGTGTGTGGGTTTGGTTGATTTATCTACGATCGCTCAAGTGGTAGCATGTCCATCCACTGTCCTGGGTAACTTGTCATGGAGTTCATGGTATGACTCGTAACTAATTCATCTATCATCTCTTTTTGTTTATAACTCGTATATAATTAAGATTGAAAAGATAGTCGAATCGGTGATTCTATTCTAAGCCCACACCCAAACAAGGAAAAGGATTTAAAGCGGTATTACCAACCCTAAGTCTGTAGAATCTTAATTATATAGGGCTCCAATATATACACTTCGTAATCATAGATTCACTAGTATGGGTCCATAGTCTCTACTTGAGTGGGGTGATTAACTTGGGTGAGATGGCATTTACATCAACCCATTTCCACAACTACTGCACTTAGGTTGATTTTTGAACTCGGGTTTCCGTACGGATGGTATTCCCAGGAGATCTTCTGGGAATATATCGAGAAGGTTACGGGCTTTTTCAACATCCATGATGTCTTTCTCTTCTTGTTTCTTATCCACAACATGAGCTAGGATGGCATGGTACCTCCTGTGTAGGTACTTTTGAGTCTTGTTGTAAAAGGTGAGTCGGGGGTTTGTGTCCGGTTTGTCGTCATGGACAACGAGGGTTCTATTACTCGATGGGTTTAGGCGAATGGCCTTTTCGTAATATATGATATCGGTATGGAGAGGAAACTAACTAATATGTTGTTAAAATAAAAATGTCGTCAATATTTATTGTGTCCGGTTTTAGGATGATTTGAACGAATTGGTTGATTTAGTGTTAGAGTGCACCCTATGTACACGTCTCTAGTGCTTTTGATTATTCCAATTCTACTGTAAATATTTCGTTTAAGTTTTTGAGGTTTTTGGTTGAGAAATTGATTAAATCTTCGACTCACAATACTCCTCTCCGCGTTGCTATTATATAGTATCCATGCATATGTGCTATCGGGAATGAACGTACCGGAATCTCAGCGGGGTCTATTACTACTTTCCCACGCTCTATTGGTAAAACACTTCCGACGCTCCTGACATCTTTGTTTTTAGTCTCCGGGAACTCCTTTATGAAATGCCCTACTTCTCCACATCTGTAGCAAGTCCGACTCATCCCAGCTTTTGTGTTCTGCGCGATCTGTTGAGCCGGCACCCTACAGAAATTTGTGGTATGCCCCTTTTCATTACAGTCCTTGCAGTGCATTTCCCTGCACTTTCCTTTGTGATGAAAGCTACACTTGGTGGATTTTGGTAGGTTTCCAACATATGGTCTTGTCGGCACTGAGGTAGTAGGGATGGTGGTGGTATGGCATGTCACTGGTTGTTGTCTTTTTGGTAGGTCCTTGATTTGGGGCGTCGTTGCAGGAACATACTCGGGGTGTCCCTGGTTGTTATTACGATTGGAACTTTCGGCGCCGTTCCTGCTTTTGTTTGTGTTGTTAGCGCCGAGGTGTGCCATGACTACTGTCACGGTGGCTGTTACCGCAATTTGAAATGTTGTAGGGTCTATTTATAGAACTAGTGTTGCACCAGTATGCTGATTACCTTCATGTGTCGGCATGATTCTATTTCGCGAGTGGCCTCCTCTGTTCTCAGTTCTGTGATGACTGTCCAGGTTGTAGCTGTAAGGGTTCTTTGTCCTATAATGACTATCTCCTTTTCTAAGGAGTGTAGGTGATCCATATCGTTCTCTTGATCTGCTTGCTGGTTTATGGGTGCTATGGCCCGAAGTACGGTGCAGTGAGTTTATGTCAGTTGTGGATCATCAGTTGTCCTCTCCAGTCTATATGTGTGGCTAGGTAGTTAATTGCGGGTTGCTTCCTGAGATGAGAGGTGGAGGTTCTCACGCTCCTCTTGATAGGGTAAGGTTTATTGATGGTATCTCCCGAACTTCTTTCTCCATATGTTCCCTTCTCGGAAATCTTCTTCCTCGTATTTTATCTATGGTACTCTTTGAAATCTTCTTCTGGATCCTTCTTGATCCATCTATTGGCTTCGGTGGCAGGATAGTAGGGGTCTACGTGGAGACGAAGTCTAGCTGATATGCCTATGCGAGAATAGGGGTAAGAAGCATATGAAGAATCTAAGTGTGTGGTTCTATTGTAACGCAAAATACTCGTATAGTATTTTAAATATGTAAAAGTTTTCTTTGTATGGTTTGTTGGTAAGTTTTAGACTCGTCATCCACTATGACCATTCCTCGGCATACGTTAGTCACCTCTTGGATAAATATAGTTGATCAGGCTATATTCATCCCAGACACGATTACATGCCCCGAGGCTTACTCGCAGTGTTTAACTTATCTTAATACTTTTTGTTTTGTTGCCAATATGACTCCTTACTAGTATGTTTGTATGCACTTACATTTTTCGTGAAATCTCGGTCCATTCATGGTCCTTCTATGGTTGCCTTGTGTATATAGGTCATATACAGTCAAGATTAAATAGTCAGTCGAATAAGTGATCTTACCTTATATCCACACCCAAACAAGGAAAAGGAAGTAAAGTGAAAATCACAAATTCTAAGTCTATAAAACTTTTAGTATATACCACCTTAATGTATACACTTAGCAAACATAGACTTAACAGCAAAGGACCCCTAATGTTCCAGTTTTGAAATTGTTAAGTCAGAGGGTTTTAGTCCCTATGTATTTATAGTTTGTCTATCTTATGTGGTTTGATATACTTAGCTCACTATAAACAATGCTCTGATATCAATCTGTCACACCCCCAAACCGGAACGGCGGAAACGTTCGGGGGCGGATGACTTCATGTGGTAATGTAACAAATGAATACATAGTAAAGAAAGCAATACAACCATCATATATATAATTGAAAGTTTACATTGTTAAAATGTACATGTTCAAAATCAATTACAATATGATGCCAAAATATGAATTTAAACTGGCGCCACAGCGTCCCTTCTTCAAAAGCTGTTTGTTACCTGTAATTATTGAATCCCTGGGAAATACAAGTAGTTTTGAAAAAGTAGATCAGCATTTAAGCTGGTGAGTTTCATAAGTATTAAATGACAATGTTTGTATGAAATGAAATGTTTTGTTCTTGTTTGTTTGCTTCTAGAAAATCCTATATTTTCTACTAGTATAAATGTAGCCTTCTCTCAAGACCAATGTTTGTTTCTAAAAATGTATGTAAGTATAAAATTTCCAATACGTCTGAAAAACCCTGTAAATCAATGTGTTTTCAATACTCCATGTGAGTTTTATAACCATGCTATTGACTAGAAATGCCTATACACAACGTTCTTCAGGCGTTGGAATGTTCTGACGTCTGTCACCCCTAATGGTGGACTATAGCTAACAGTCAGGGCGCGGGTTGTCAAGCCCGTATAGATCTATACACAAACACCATGCTCCCCCTCCAAGGGATTCTGGTATATAATACAGGACTTGAAATGTGTACTCGAACGTACGTGAAGTTAATGTCTCACAAAACTTAGTATAAAAACAGATTTACGTGTGAAAATGTTTGTATAAATGATCATCCCCTAAGACTAGGATAGCTATGAAAAACGACGTGAAATCTTTAGATATGCATTTGACAATATTTTAGCCTTTGTTGAACAGGATACAAATGGAGTAGAGTTTCGTAAACTATATATGTATATTTTTTGATGTAGAAGACAAATTTGTAAACAAAACATATATACGTATATTTTTGATGTAGAAGACAAGTTTGTAAACATAACATATATATGTATATGGTTATATATATATGTATCAATTTTAAAGGATGATTTGGTATGTTTCGTAATTGTTGTTCATATTCTTACGTTTTTATTAGAAACTTTGCATGAAATAATCCTTAAGTCTGATACTAAAGACCTTTTTGTACTTATCACTTTTGTAAAAATGGTAATTAAACATATTGAAATGATTGTATTTTAACTTCCTCAATGTATAAACATTGCTCAAAAATGTTAGAAGGTGTTAATAAAATGAGTCTACTTTGTTCCTAATTTTTATTATGATTTTTAGTGGTCTCAAACTAGTGTGAAAATGAACATCATCACAGACTGGTCCGAAATCACTTCAGAAATGACAGGCAGTATTATAAAAATCGCCATAAATTGTAGAAAAGTCGTATGAATGCGTGTGAGTAGTCCTTAGAAAGGTACAAACATGAACTATTTGCATATTGTACAGTTTTGAAAGATATTAAGTTTAAGATGGTCAAAACAGTCCGTGATAAGGACTCAACTTTTCTGTAGAAAGCTGTCGTTTAAATTTAAGTTATGTTTAGTGTTCTAACTTGTATTTCCCCCCTTAAAACTTGAAAAAACATGAAAATGCAGGGGTATGAACTCACCTTATGTGAATACTTGAAGAATGGAAGGTTGAAGATGAACTTTTGGTTGTTGGTTTGATGCTCCAAAACAACCACTCTTTAGGCTATGTTGTTGTCACGAAAATTTCACAGCAAAAGAGCAAGAAAAAGGGTAGTTTACTCACTGTTTTGATTCAATAATTTTGAGTATCATAACAAGTAGCTTCCAGGGGTATTTGGTGGTAAAAATATCAAGCAAAAGGAAGGTGTAGATGGGTGAAATGGTTGCTGAAAAACAAAAGGGACAGTAGCCCTTTAGTTCATGGTTTTGATGGCTTTGGAAGGAAGTTCTTGTGCTTGAAAATGAGATGAAGGTTGAGAGTAATTCCCTGGAGTATTGGCTGGTCAAATGAGGGTAAAATGAAGAGGAAATTTTGTGGATATGAAGGAGGAAAGAGTGGAAGAGGATAAGGGGACAAAACCTAGACTAGCTTGTGATGGAATGTGAGTTTAAGTGATGTGATCTTGTCTAGCCACTTGCTTGGGTGGTTGCTTAGAGATAGGGTTAGTTAACTAACTAACTACTAGTTATTTAGTTAGTTAGGAGTTCTAGTTAAGGAGAGGGAAGGTCTTAATCTCGAAAATTAGAAGAGGGATTAAGAAGCATTCTTAGTAAAATGTCTTAAGTGATTAAGCACTTATTAATTAAGTTGACACTTATCTCCACCAATTCTCTTATCTTAATTGATTTAGACATAATAAAACTTACATGAAATCACTTTAAGTCATGACCCATAACTAGTCATTCACCAGATAATAATACATATATACAAATACATACATGTATACTTAGTATAAAATAACAATGTAGTTTTTGTGTATTTGAACTTTAATGTTTATGTTTTATTCTGTTTATTCAAAAAGACTTAAATACATTCTAATTATACCTTATAATAATTCGTTTTATATTTTAAGTTATTTAAATATAAAATTTATAGACCAATGTATAATTTCGTGACATTTAACTGGTTAACCATATCGTTAAACACGTTTTGTCACTTTGGTTTGTATATTTGTCAAATTTAGATCCTCCACAACTATTAAGCGCATGTTTTACATAGAACCTAACTTAATTATCAACTAGATACATGTTGATACAAAAATTAAGTTTGTTGCGTTCAAATGATGTTATATGCTAATTTTCACAAACCGGTGATGGTTCGTAGTCATACATCATAACGAAATTATCATTAGTTACTTGTTTTATATTTCACAAGAAATTATTTAAACAAAAGAGGTTAAATTCCTTCAACCATTCTTGATAAAATACTCATATTGCTTAATAATCAAAACATAGCATCATACGATCGTTGCTATTTTTACCAATTGTTACAAAAGAGCATTCTTGTCGAAGAACCAAGTCATTAACAATGACTGTCCATTCGCATCTATCCGCACAGATCAAGGAGACTCAGCTTAAAGCCTTAAAGCCTGAGAATGTGACGGGAGAATCCTTGCGTAGAATGGATAAGAGTTTGGAGGTCAAGGGTGACGGAGTTTACTACCTTATGGACCGAATCTGGATTCCGTGCCATGGAGGTTTCAGAGAGGTAGTCATGAAGGAAGCTCACAATACTCGATACTCCGTCCACCCAGGTTCGGATAAGATGTATCTGGATCTCAAGAAGCTATACTGGTGGCCTAACATGAAAGCAGAGATCGCTACCTTCGTGAGTAAGTGCCTTACATGCGCGAAGGTCAAGGTCGAATATCAAAAGCCATCAGGACTCCTCAAACAACCAGAGATACCGAAATGGAAGTGGGAGCGGATTACAATGGACTTTATAACCAAACTGCCCAAGACAACGGGTAGGTTGGATACCATTTGGGTCGTCGTCGACAGATTGACCAAGTCTGCACAGTTCCTACCCATCAAGGAAACAGACAAGATGGAGAAGCTCACGAGAACATACCTTAAGGAGATAGTACGGCTGCATGGCATCCCTATATCTATTATCTCAGACAGAGATAGTAGATTTACCTCGAGAATTTGGCAATCACTACAAAAGGCTCTAGGGACGAGGCTGGACATGAGTACAACTTACCATCCGCAGACCGACGGACAAAGTGAGAGGACGATCCAAACTTTAGAAGACATGTTGCGAGCTTGTGTGATCGACTTCGGTAAATCATGGGATACACACTTACCTCTTGTGGAATTTTCCTACAATAATAGTTATCAAATGAGCATCAAGGCAGCTCCATTCGAAGCCCTCTATGGCCGAAAGTTCAGATCCCCTCTGTGCTGGGCTGAGGTAGGTGACACTCAGTTGGCTAAAGGACGAGTTCCTGGCAGCGCTCTCACTGGTCCGGAGAGCATTCGAGAAACGATCGAGAAGATTGTACAGATTCGTGGACGATTAAAAGCCGCTAGGGATCGACAGAAAAGCTATGCGGACAAACGAAGAAAACCCTTGGAGTTTCAGGTAGGAGACCGAGTCCTTTTGAAGGTCTCGCCTTGGAAGGGCACGATACGCTTCGGAAAGCGTGGAAAGCTGAACCCAAGGTACATAGGGCCTTTCGAGATTCTTGCAAGAGTCGGCCCTGTAGCTTACAAACTCAACTTACCCCACGAGCTAAGTAACATACATCCTACCTTCCACGTCTCAAACTTGAAGAAATTCCTATCCGATTAGACTCTCATGATTCCCCTCGATGAGATCTAGGTCAATGAGAGCCTCAAATTTGTGGAAGAGCCTGCGGAGATTATGGACCGAGAAGTGAAACGAACAAAACAAAGCCAGATCTCAATTGTGAATGTTCGGTGGAACGCCAAGCGGGGACCGGAATTCACTTGGGAGCGCGAGGATCAAATGAAACTCAAATATCCCCATCTTTTTGCGTAGTAGTTCTGTAACTACCCTCTGTAGGAAATTCTAAATTTCGGGACGAAATTCCCTCTAACGGGGGGATAATGTGACAACCCGAAACTTTCATCCTATGTAAATGGTCCGCGTATTGTCTTTAAATCTTGAATTCATCATCCTTTGTAAATCTTGTGGTTCCAAATGCGTGTTTTGGACATAATATAGTGTAGTTATGGGTCTTAGGAGGTGTTGGAAAGTGTTTTGCATCATGAAATTGGATCAAACACACCAAAAGAGGTGTGTGCGGCCACACTTTTGTGTGTACGGCCGCACACCCATGTGTACTGCCGCACACCCAACCGCACACCCTCCAGCCTCACACCTAAACATGCATATAGATGGATACCCTCTTCATTCATTCATTTGGATGCTCCTTACCCTCTCTCTACTTTCTCTCTCTAAAATCTTCAACCAAGAACACCTTAAAGGCCTCATATTTGTAATCTAGTTCATCTTCAAGCTTATTAGTGGTAAACACTTGAATCCCAAGCTTTAAAACTTATCATGTTCATCATATTCATGGTCCCTTGAAGGTGTACGGCCGCACACCTTCATGAGGGGGGCAGCACACATTCAAATCTCCTTAGTATGAAGAGCAAACACTTCATTTGGACTCACAAGAGGAGTGTACGGCCGCACACTCCTGTGTACGGGCGCACACACACTCTGAACGGCCGCACACACTTGTGTGCAACCTCACACACCCTTCTGGCCGCACACCTCAGCCGCATACTCAATTTCAAGGCCATGCACTCACTCGAATGCCCACTTTTGGCCCTAAACTTGCATGAATCATTAAGTACGGATCATGAGACACTTGTACTCAGTAATGCCAAGCCCTAAGGATGTTTTTCCATTATGTTTAAGCATTAAACACCCTAGTTCTTACCCAATTATGTGTCATCACATGATTTATAGGGACCATTGGCATTCAGGGCATCCGTTGACACTCGAACCCTACGATAAACTGTGAGTACATACCCCTTTAATGAACCTTTCAAATGTTTTTTATGTTTTAGGGGGGGATACAAGTCAAATATACATGTTTATGAAAATTAATCACATGTGATTCACTATCCGTAACTCAAATCACATGTGATTTATCACTATGCCTTATAAAAGAACTTTGCGTTTTCAAAACTATTTTGGATAAATAAACTATTTTCGAAATGTTCCCTTTTGACAAGATTTTCATTCAATATATTTTCTTATAAAATGTAACCACACTAATATATTTACATAAGTAAGACTTGAAGGACTTAGGACCGATAGCTCACCTTATTTGTTGTTCTTGTTTGATTGTCGGGTTAGGGTAGTTATTATCCGTCCGACTGTCGTTGATTTCTTAATTATATATCATGTATATTGGTGTTGGATACGGTCCTTTTCATTTCAATCGATGTCTACACTACTTAATTGCCAAGAATTACACACACTAAGTTAACTATAATGGGTATAGTTAAGGCCACTACTACTCGTTACTGGCACTATTTTACATACTATAATACACACTATCACGAGACGACTCACTATTAAGAGACCTCACTACGAGCTATACAAAAGACTACTATACTACGAATCACTAGTAAGAGAACTCACTATGAACTATACAAAAGACTACTACACTATAATACAAGAGAAAGCACTAATCAGGGGATAACACACTAACCCACTACGAGATACGCTATTCGCTACATACTTTGCCCAGAGTTTTCCGATAGGAAGATGATGCTGCATGTATAGATCTATACGGGGCAGACACTATTACATCCCGACTGTTAACCTCTGTCCGAGCCATGCAGGCCCAGGGATGCCGCTACTTCTCTACACTATGCATGACCGGGAAGGTCATGGGGTACTCAATTACTCACACTATCAGTAGCATACAAGGAATACACTACATTCACACTAAAATACTAACACTAAAGAATAAGTTAAAATTTCCGAAGTAAATAAGTATCTAATTTTTTTATGGGAGTTTTCCCCATTATCACCGATATCAGGCATAACTTTTCTTATTACACTACCTATTGGAGACTCACTAATATACCTTTACAACAAATGGTTTTAAATGAAGGTAAGTACATGCAACTTAAAGGCTTTCACTTACAAGGTATTTTCTGGAAAATATAGGATTTTCTAGAGTTTTCTACTACTTACGAATGTAAACTGCAGCTTTTCAGACTATCTGCACTAATACATTTTATACTAAAATTTACACTAAACTCTTATGAACTCACTAGCTTTATGCTGATACTCATTTTCAAAATAACTTGTATCCTCAAGTCAAATATAGACAGGTACAGGTGCAACATTTTGGAGAAGGTGGAGCATACAAGATCCATCTCTTATTTTTGTATACTTTCGGTGTTTGTTGAACTTTACAGAACACACTTGTAATTAAACTCACTATGTAAATGAAATGGTTGCATGTTTCTTGTTTTTACTATTATACAATTGTGATGATATTGTACATGACGTCCTCCACCCCGAAACGTATTTCGGCCATTACCGGTTTTGGGGTGTGACAATAGTAATTTTTGCATTCTCAAAATTGTTAGTAGGCTTACTAACATGGACTTATGAGAAATAGCAAAGGTCTAAACAATTAAGACTATGATTATGGAATCCCTTTTCATAGTTCTTAAATTGTTTAGACACACCTGTGAGCTATCTTAGATAAGGTGTATGATTTTGATAAAGTCTTATCAAAACAATCTAGTATCAGAAATCTAAACATTGGTAAAAAAGTCAATAGTTGATTTCTGAGTACATGTCGAAGCAAGTGGGAGCATAAGTGTTATGCTAATAATCATCATGTTAGTGGGGGCATGATAATTATGATAAGTATTGCAAGTTAGAAACGTTAATTATAGAAAACAAAAGTTTCAATTCGTGAGGTTGCACGGGTTGAAAAAGTTGTTTTGCTATAATTAAGGGAGAGGAAATTATACTTCATTTCAATTATGAAAAGCTTAGATTGAGTTTATAATCATTCTAAAGAGCTTATATTGAGATTTTAATCACCTTTAGTCAAGAATATATATATATATATATATATATATATATATATATATATATATATATATGAATTTCATTTTGGATTGGTTCAACTTAAGAAAATTCTATATATTGCGTTCTCAAAATTTGATTATGATTACAGAATCCCTTTTCCTAGTAAAATTTTGAGAATATGGCAAACAAAAAACAAAAAAAATATTATTATGGCAAAAGACTGGTCTAGAACCATGTCTTTATGTGAAACATCATGAATCATGCCCCATTTACTTTGGGTACAAGATCGATTACTTGTGCTATAATATTTATTCATTCTGAATTTTCCAAATGCCTAAGGGCATTAAGGAGGAAAATGTCTAGAATTGGATATGACTAAAGTAATTAAGCAATTGTCGAGGACAATCTAAGGTTTACCAAAGACTGGTTGCTCAAGGACAGTTGGAAGTATAGTGTGAATTTTGGAAGGGCCATATTGACATAGTCTGAAAAGAGGCAACTCTTGTTCAGAAGTAGTAGTCAAATTGGGAATATAGAGTTGTCTCTATAGATAGACGCAGTCTGTGTAAGATTAGAAAGAACTTAGTGCAAGAAGCATGTTCAAAGCAGTGCATACTTTGAACATAAGGCTTTGTGTCCATGGAGTAGGTCTTCATTGGAATACCCTGTAATGGTTGCTGACAAGTCTTTGTGACTTTGTACACATTCATTGCAAGAGGGTAGTGCATTTAAGTTTAAAGCCTAACAAGATTTCGATTTGGGAGTGTGAAATTAGAATCATTGAAAGTTTGCAATTGGTTTATTTCACAAAGTAAGGATCATAGATAAACATAGAGTGCATACTTGCTGTATGGCAAACCTATTGTTTAGAAAAAAACATAGTGTACATGCTCGGAGCATGGGACAACTAGTGTTTTTAATTCAAGTATAAAGTTAATAAAATCGAAACAATGAATAATGAGTAATTAGTATGGTGATAAATAGAAAGTGTTTTATTTATATTCATAGGTTTTGATACCATATTAGATTCATTTATTCGTGTGTTTCACTTTGCATGTTTTGACTTCCATAATAACTTGGTTATTCTTCCGGAATAACTAAGTTATTTAAACCATCCATAGTCGGTCATATGTTAGAAGTAGATACGAATCAAGACTGTCATGGGTTGGCTTGTAGAGGTCGAAGTTGGTGGACAAAGTTGTGCTACAACACTCATGAGTGCTCATAAGTTCTGAGTATTGGATTCAACCCGCGCTCATTTGAATCACTTCATGGATTTTATCATGAGTGATCATGAGACGATAATATCTTATATTTTTCAAACCTAGTGATATGAGTTGTTACTATGAGTTGGTTATACGTTGATTGCGCGAAAACGCATTGGTAACTCGATGTTATAAAACGTGTGTTTATGTATGATTCAACAAGTAGTAGAACAAGCCATATGAGTCGAAGTTTAGCCATTCCTTTTACCTTCGGGATAAAAGCGATATTTATGGGCCCCTTGATGATTTAATGATGATACATGTGAGTGCTTGGCCAAGCCAGGAATGAATTGATTTGTTCAATCAGTTAGTTGTCATAAATCGAAAATCAGGAAACAACAAATAGACAGAGAGAATGATTTATAATCAATGTCTCAGTCCATATGATATCTGGAATTGAGGAATATATGATCCTTTATCTAATGGACAAGTCATTGAAAAAGGTCAGAGATCATCGACAAGGTCAGAGTTCAAGCTTTTGAGAGCCACGATTGCCAGTTGCTTCTTGAAGTCATACGCAATAATAGTTTTAGACTTATCCAAGTGGGAGAATGTTGGGTTAGTGTCTAATTCCATAACTATAATTGGTAATACTTGACCCGACCCGACATGGTCCATTTGGGTTGCATGGCATGATGCATTTGGATAGACTATAATGAGAGAAATAACACTTAAGGTTTGTTAATATATTATAAGTTATAATATATTAATAAGATTATTTAATTAGTATTGATCAAGAATTAGTCTAGAATTAATTAAGTGATCAAAAGAAGACTAATTAAATATATAGGTTGATTGTGTAAATCATCCATACTTGTATAGTGGGCTAATGCTCCATGGATTATCAAGTTGGGCTAAAACCCATATGATGCTCCATGCTCCATGGATGCTCCATGGTGTATTTGAACCCATGGATCCAAGGAAATGGAAAGCCATGACAATTATGGTTTACCCTAATTGTAACACTACATAAAGATCATACTCTTGGAAAAATTGGCGACTATGGAGATAAGAAAGGGCTAGCCGATTTTCATGAAGTGTGATGTTTCTATCTAAGTCTTCCAAGTGCATATGATGTTGTGTGAACCATTTGAGGTGTCACACTTGGGGAACTAGGCACTCAAGCTTCTTGAGAACATTCTACATCAAAGAGTTATGTATTCTATCTTGTTATATTCATTGATTTATATGCTAGATTAGGATAATACCTTGGATGTTCATATTTGCATGTATAATAGAGAAAACATAGATCCAAGGTATTTAGGGTTGCATGTACACTTAGGAGTGTTAGAATGCTCAAAACCCAACAGATTCATCACTTTTCATCACCATCTTCATGGTATTCGAGAGTTCACAACCGTGAACCCTTCATAGGACCGTGAACCCTTCTGCATGGGCTGTAAACCCTTCATAATGGGCCGAAAACCCTTCAAGTATTCATGTGTTCTTTGGTCATGAACACATCTTGGTCCGTGAACCCTTCTTGTATTCATGGGCCATGAACACCTCTTGGGCCGTGAACCCATGGTGTGACAACCCGATATTTCGATTCTATGTAATGACTTAAAAAGCCAAGTATTGTAACCACTTTTGAAAATAATGAAATTAACTTTGAAAATAAAAGTGTACAAAAGTCTCTATTTGGTTACGTACTATGTTACCTATTATGAAGTTATGATTTTTCCAAGTTCGGAATAGCGATAGGCACCTAAAACTCGAAACAGAGATCGAGCGACTTTTGGCCAGAATGACCTAAATGAGAATCGAAGGTCTCGACAATGGTTTTTCAATGGTAAAAAGTCTGGCAAAAACAGAAATCGGGTAAAGAAGTTATGGATTTCTAATGAACTTTTCTTACCCCGACCTTTTAATAAATAAATAATAAAAATAATTTCAAAATTTGCCGACGGAGTCTAAACGAAAGTTGTAGAGCGTAGTCTCACCTACGCATGGATATAAAGAACGTCAAAAACGGAGTTCGTATGAAGAAGATATGAATTTTTGAAGTTTACTAAATAATAAAAATATAAATTTAATGCAAATTTCCGTGTTATCCGAAGGAGGAGTCATCAGGCCAATCCGAGTTACGCCCAGCGTACTCAAGGACTAGGCCTCGGGTCGTCCACGTCGCCCCCTATGCCAGGCTATGCCCCGTCCCATCCGAGCTCAGAGGCAGTCGAGGATGCATTCACGCATGACGCACGCGTACGCCTAGTGTACCGAGGCGCTTCCCAGCCCCTATAAAAGGGATGCGAGGGTTCCGGGGAAAATGCTCATTTCCTCTCATCTTTCTTGTGTTTTTGCCTCGTTTTCCATGAAATTAATATCCTGAATCCCCGGTTTCCATACCCAATCCACGAAGGTCGTTTGTGCTCCCGAGATTCCTGAGAATCCCGAGAAAATCCGCCTGCTCGAGTCAAAGTTCTGCTCGGTTTTCATCTCGCCTTCTTTGATCTTTCAAGTGAGTTCATACCCCTATAATCTACGCTTTTAAATGTTTGATAAATGATTTTTATACAATATTAAGGGGGAGGAATGCAAGTAAAACACGCGGTTATTATTGTGTATAACTTAACGATTCAGTATATATGCTTTTTATCTAAGTAATCATATGTGATTCATAAACTACTACATGAGTATTCTTGCATGAAATATATATTTTCAATAACACCTTGTCTTGTGGAAATAAAATGTGTTTATATATATATATATATATATATATATATATATATATATATATATATATATATATATATATATATATATATATATTTATATACAAATCAAATGCTCCATTTTTACATTAGGTATATGTGATCAGTCAAGTCACTTAACGTGTTATACTTTACATAATGAGTGAGCATTACACTAGGGTTTACTATACGAACGAAACACACATTTTGAAAAACTATAATAGGTATAGTTTACGAGAAAGTCTGGAACATTTACACACTAGAAACACTATATCAAAGAGATATTCTCTTACACAAGAATAAATGGACATTTTTCACATGTAAATCTGTTTTATACTATGCTTTGTGAGACATTTCACGTACTTTCGAGTATGCATTTTAAGTCCTGTATTATATACCATAATCTCGTGTAGGGGGAGCATGATACTTGTGTATAGATCTATACGGATTGACAATCCCACACCTAAGTTGTTAGCTACAACTAGGTCGGCAGGTTTGGGGTGACAAACGTCATAACTTTCCAACGCTTGAAGAAGGTTGTTATAGGCATCCGGGTCAAATAGTATGGTTATAAGACTCACATGGAGTATTAAAAACACATTGATTTATGGGGTTTTTCAAATGCCTTAACGATTCACACATAAAACTACTATTTTAAGCAAGAATAGCACTATTGAAATCACAGTTTTGGAAAAATCAAACTACCATCTACTATAGTAGAAAATATGGGATTTTCTTGGAACATTTAACATGAACAAACCATTTTCATTCTTTTTCATATAAACATTGCCACTAAATACGTATGAACTCACCAGCTTAAATGCTGACATACTCTTTCAAAACCACTTGTATTTCTCAGGGATTCAGTAATACAGGTAAACTGCAATTTTTGAAGAAGGGACGCTGCAGCGTTAGTTTAATTTCATTTTAAACATCATATTGTAATTTTCTTTTGAAACAAGTACCATTCAACAATGTAAACTTTTAAATTATAAATGTGATGGTTATATTGCTTTCTTTACTATGTATTCAATTGTTTCGATACCACATGAAGTCATCCACCCTCGAACGATTCCGCCGTTCTGGTTTGGGAGTGTGACAGATTGGTATCAGAGCATTGTTTATTGTAAACTAAGTATATCAAACCACATAAGATATACAAACTATAAATGCATAAGGGACTAAAACTCTCTAACAAAACGTTTTTTTTATACCTAAAGCCTCATTTCGTTTAATCTAGATTATTTTGGGTCGTAAAAGTACAAATACATGCATACAACAATGTATTTTCATGGTTAGAAATATACAAGAAGTATTAAGACAAGTTGAACACTACGATTAGACCTTGAGATATGTAATCGGATTTGGGACGAATATAGCATGATCAACTATATTTATCCGAGATTAGACTAACGTATGTCGAGGAATGGTCATAGTGAGCAACAAGTCAAAACTTACCAAAAATAAACACTGGTATCAAACATATAAATTTAAATAATATAGGAGTATTTGGTACATGCAATAAGTTTAATCGACATGCTTAGTTTTACATATTTCAAATTTTGTTCAATTCCTATAACCATATTCACGTACAGACTCAATGGCTAGATTTCATCACCCCGGCGGCCCCTACTACCCCAACCAAGGTAACGGGGGATGGATCTAAGAAGATCCCGAAGAGGATGAAGAATCTATCAAGTTGGAAGGAGGGGATGACTCCGGGACGGACTAAGAACCAAAAGTAGTCGACCCTCCAGCTGCTCAACCTCCCGCTATTAGGAGGAACTTCCAGGGACCGACTCCCGTTTGGGGAAGTCACCTCCACCATTGGAGCTAGCAACAAGGGATACGTCCTCGCTACGGCATGTGTCGAGACTTCTACGATGTCCGCGGCGGAGGTTCAGCCGATCGAGCACTCCCAATCATGGTGGGCAAGCTGGCCATCCAGTCCTATCAATCCGGGGTTCAAGCGAGCCAGATTCGTGAAGTCAACGTGGAAGTACAGTTCACACTTCCGACATCCGTAGGCTAGACAGAGCACAAGATAATGCCCAACTCCAAACCGATGCCTTCCAAGCACAAATGATTGCAGCCCTCTCCGAGATGAGGGAACAACAAGCCGCCTTCGATAGGCGTCTTATGGAAGCAAAACAATCGGATGTGGAGTCAAGCTCCAAGCGCAACATACGTCGCAAGTGGTGCTTGCCGAATCCCAAAATTTTGATATAGAATAGGACCATCGGCTAAAAGTCTTACCCTCTTTAACTTCCTGTAATCGGAGACCTTTAGAAAGGTCACAATTTTCTAACTTCAGATGTAACACAACCATATGTTTAATATATATATATATATATAGGACATATCTCTTTTGTGTGTTAATTCTATGCATTTCATTCGAGTTCATGAGTTTGTTTATTGTTATTCAAACTCCATTGGTGTATCAAACTCAAAACCCTGTGTTGGTCAAACCAAATTCTCGAATTGTTAAAGATAGTTAACTCATTATCATTCAACTCTCAACCCCTATAGGGTTTCAAAGCACTTCAAGGATGATGGCAATGGGCCCCTTTGATGAATTCTAGGTTAAAAGCCCAAGACTGGTCTTTTCCCTATAAATAGTCATGTATTATTCACAATTAGGGTTAAGAAAGAGGCAAAATGTAGCCGCCACGTGAGGTTTCTTATGTAGTGTTAGATTCTTTAGTCTATGCTGAAAGTGTAATTTATTCCTCATATTTGAATAAATCGAGTGATCATTCGACATAATCTTCATATTTGTGTTTGATCTTTTTTTCCGCATCTTGTTCATCAAATCTCAATTAGGGTTTTAATCCCAACAAGTGGTATCAGAGCGGGTCTTTGAAGATCTATTGATTTTTGAAGTATCGGTTCTTGATTTGGTGATTTTCTACACAAGTTATTAAAGATTTTGATGTTTTGGCAGTATGGACTCAAGATTTAAGTTCAAGCTACTATTCATGGAAATTTATGGGTTTTTCTACTGTTCATCTGGGTATAATTTCAATCCAACTCTCTTTTCAGTTTTAATTTGTTTTTGGATCTAATATGCTTTCTTACTCTAAACCATATCATCTCGCCCAATTGTTTTTTTTATCCATATTCTTGATCTAATAACTATGCATTCAACCGATCCTTATAATTTTTCTCACTGTTCATTCGTTCCATTCTTGAGCCCATAGTTCTTGATTACTGCTCATTGGTTTAGCCCACATATGGTTCTTTGAAATCGTATCACACAAGTGGAATCATCTTGTATCTCGAAATCCTTTGTTCAAATTAAGAGATTCATTCTTATATTTTGATTCGTTACGCTTATTTGATTTATTAATCAATTTTTGTTCTTGAGTCAAAATTTCTGAAAAGTATCATTCTCAAAATCAATTTTGATTTTGTTCTTTGATTATCTGCTTGAACTAAGTTAATCTATCATGTTCCATAATCGATCTGTTTAGCTTGGAAATTGAGTTGAGAAAATTGATTGTGTTGTTTGGCATTGCCTGTATTGGATGGTCAAAACCAAAAATCAAGAATCAGATCAAAAGGCTTAATGTTGAAATCGGAACAGCAAAATCACTTCGTTGGAACAAAAATCGGATCCTGAATCATGTGTGGTATTGATCAGAATAGTTGGAATCTATCGGAACTTGCACAAAATCATTCTTTGCAAATGGAAAATACATCCGGAATTATCTTGATGCCATGTACACAATTGCCAAGTCAAACCTGTAAGTCATAATCGAAAGAATGATGAGTTAACTGTGAATGAATGAAATCATAATCGTGACTACAATCGGGTGTGTAATCTGGGTAGTTGTGTGCTTATTCGCAATTGAAAGTCAAAGGTACATTAGAAAAGTCAAAATTGCCTTGAAAGTTCTTCCTGTGAACGTTCGCTTTGGGGGTATAATCGGTGGACTCGGAACGAACTTGGGTTTTATGTTTGTGCTTGGAACGAACGAGGGGTGATTCAGGGGTTGGTAATTTCTTGGATTCGTTGTTACGGGTGATTCGCATCGGGTCTGTGGTCGACTGATTCGGAGTGAAAGGTCAAGGAATCGGGTTCGCACTCATCTCCTCATGGACCTTGTGCTCGGAACGAAAGTCTACACGGAGTTATGGCTGTTTTAATCATCTGTCTAAATGGGAGTTGTTTGAATTCGTGTTCTTCAAATACGAAAATGAGTTGTAACAGACGTTAAATTGGGAAAGATGACTCATGTTATATTTTTGGTCCCTTCAACTTAAGTGATTTGACCCTTTTGGTCCCCGTTGTTTACATAGCTTGGTGATTATGGACCATTTCCAAAAAATGTTACAATTAAAGGGGGAAATTGATGCAGAATTACCATTCCAGGCCCTGTCTTTCTGCAAGTGACAGTTTCTGCTCAATATTCAGAAAAGTTTACAAATTTGAGGGCTGGTGAATAGTTTTGAATTTTTTAACGCACAAATTTTTTGTGAACAAAAAAATAATGATTCCATCAAGTCTTGGCGGTTTGGAAAGTCGTTTTTAGCAATAACGTCAAATTTTCTCGACTTTTTCAGATTTTATACTTCATCGTTTATATCATTTTGTTGCGGGGGAGCATAGTAATTTTTTATCCGTTCAAGATCATTGTCATGACCATTTGAAGGCTTTATAATCATGTTATTGATTAGAAATCGGCAGAGAATTTGATATGGCCATTCGAAATTGGATTTGTAACTTTTCAAATTTGAAAGATTTTTGATAAAGCTTGTGGTAGAATTATGAAGGTAGCTTTTATAGTGGAAGTTCTTCATCGAGCTCTTCTAAAGCTTTTACATAGAAGTATCCTTTACAGTAGAAGTTCTTCATCGAGCTCGGCTAAGGACTTGTTATATCTCCGACTTCTAGTATTTTCTCGATCAAGTGGCATTACGAATCTTAAATTTGGGTTGTTACATGATATTTTTTTGATGGCTTATATCATTAGCTTATTTGAAGATTATTGTGACTTGGAGGGGGAGCTCTTCAAAGACAAGAAGTGATTGGTTTCTTTGTTCTGGAATGTGTTTTTATGGCGAGTTTGGTTTTCATGAAGATTCTTTGGGATTACATTCGAAAATGAAGTTTAAAGATATTACTTCAGTGCTTGATTTATATATCCTAGAGCCCGTGTTTGAAGACTATTGAAGAATCAAAATTCGTGGATAGCTTCATATATTCCTAGTTGCATATCTTTTTATTTTCTAGATGCTTGTTTTGGAAGTTAAAGCATTGTCATCCATTCCATACTTTGAGGGGGAGATTATAGGGTTTCAAAGCACTCCATGGATGATGGCAATGGGCCCCTTTGATGAATTCTAGGTTAAAAGCCCAAGACTTGTCTTTTCCCTATTAATAGTCATGTATTATTCACAATTAGGGTTAAGAGAGAGGCAAAATGTAGCCGCCATGTGAGATTTCTTATGTAGTGTTAGATTCTTTAGTCTATGCTGAAAGTGTAATTTATTCCTCATATTTGAATAAATCGAGTGATCATTCGACATAATCTTCATATTTGTGTTTGTTTTTATTTTCCGCATCTTGTTCATCAAATCTCAATTAGGGTTTTAATCCCAACAACCACCAAAACTTATAATCTTTTATTTTATTTCTTGGTAGCGCGATGCCTCCTCGTCCAAACCTAAGACCCAGGCCAGGAACAATGCCTCCACCACCACCGCCTCCATCAACGGAAAATGCCGCATTGATAGCCGTTGTAACGGCTGTAGTAACAACTGCAATGACCCAAATGAGTAACAATGGTTCTGGTGGGGGAGTGAGTCGTTCTACGAATGGCCAACGTCCAGGTCATTCGGGGGATTGTACATAAAAGGATTTCATGAATAGAAAATCATTTACTTTTAATGGGCTGGAGGGATAATGGCTCTATCACAGTGGATAGAGAAAACTGAAGCAGTTTTGGAGATTTGTTCTTGTCCGGAAGGGAACAAAGTGAATTTCGCTGCCTGTACTTTCTATGGAGAGCTCTGACATGGTGGAATGGCCATGTCAAATCACTAACACTAGTAGTGGCTAACTCTATGGGCTGGGAGAACCTAAAACAAATCTTACTGCAGGAGTACTGTCCACGGGGCGAATTGCAAAAGCTCGAACAGGAGCTTTAGGGCCTTACCATGGTAGGCTCAGACATCATGACCTATACCAGCAGGTTCAGTGATTTCACAATCCTTTGCCCAGGAATAGTTGCTCTAGAGAGCAAGAAGATCGAAAGGTACATCTGGGGACTGTCACCCTAGATTCGAGGAAGTGTTCTAGCTTCCAAACCAATCACTTTCGATAGTGCCAAACAGTTGGCACAAGCTCTCGTAGACCATGGGGTATGCCAAGACTTCGCAACTACTGCACCGGAGTAACCCAGAGGAAGCAACAACAACAATGGCAATACCAACAACAGCAGAAGAAGAGATTCTGGAACAAAAGGAAGAGTCAACCTTCACATGAACCTTCCAAGAAACAACAGATTGTGGCAGTCCATGCCGCTACTGCCCCCACTACTGCTTAAATTACCACTACACCAGCAAAGACATATGCTGGGAACCTACCAAAGTGCAACAAATGCAATTTCCATCACAACGGAAATTGTCGGGAGATGCACTACAACAACTGCAACAAGAAGGGGCACACTGCCTGTTTCTGTAAGGCACCGGCACGACCAATCACCCAAGTCCCTGGGGTCGGTGTGGAACAGATGTGTTATGGTTGTGGTGAGGCTGGACGCTACAAAAGAGACTACCCTAAGGCAAGGAATGCTGGCGGCACGGGACGAGTGTTGGCAATAGGGCAGAACGAAGCGATAGCTGATCCTACGGTGGTTACAGGTACGTTTCTCCTCAATAACGTTTATGCATGCATACTCTTTGATTGTGGTGCGGAGAGGAGTGTTAGAACACTGAAAGTGACCCTCTTGAACTTTCTAGAACCGCAATCAACTTGCTACCCCAATGAAAGCATCTACCGCAGTAATCCGAAGTCAGAAGACATCAAGCCTTTGTACTTAGTCTATTTTGTCTTTTCTTTATGCTTTCTATTTTCCAGTATGCCTTGCATGGCTACTTCTAGAAGTTATATTTTGTAATGCTTGAGTCTCTATAAATAGAGCTCACTTGTTCTAAATAAAATACGCATCTTCAAGTATCTTTACTACTTATCTCAGAAATCTTCTATCTATCTAATATTTTACTATCATATCAGATCGTAATCTCTCTTCGGAGCAAGTCCTTGTGACTTCTTCACTAAGTTTGATGTCACTTACTAACATTGGTTTGAATGCAATCCAAGTTATGAATCAACTTACGTGTATTCTTGATATAACAATTGCTGTCATTTACATTACTTTACTTTCCGCATCTAACTCACTAACCTCTAACTATTAATATTATTGTTGAGTTAACAGATCCTTCGTGATTAACTATTTCGCTATATACTTGTTCTAACCATTTTTTCAAGTGTGTCTCAAATTTTTTCTCTCAACAATTGGTATCAGAGTCAGAGTGGTTGCTTTTTGAATATCGGAACTCTGATTTTTCAAAGAGCCCTCTATACCACTGAAGCTCATTTCTACACAAAATTTCTAATGGCACAATCATTATCACTGAATGTTTCCAACAGTATTGGTGGTTCCAATCGAGCCTCAATACTGGTTGCAAATGAGTATCACCACTGGTCTCAAAGGATGGAGAGATATCTCAGACGACTTGGTAGAGACGTCTGGAGATCTGTAGAAGAAGGACCCCATGTTCCAGTCCTTACCCCTGTTCAAACTGATGGAGCCACAGCAAGACTTGGAGGAGGTCCACCAGCCATGAATCGTCCCACAAAGGATGATCTAGACAAAATGGAAACTGATGCTATTGCCTTTTATGAAATCTCTTGTGGAGTTGATCCTGACAAGTTCAACATCATCATAAATTGCAGATCAGCAAAGGAGATTTAGGATGTTCTCAAAAACTTGTATGAAGGTTCAGAGCAGGCTCAATACAAGAAGCTCACTACAACACTCAACAAATTCAATAATTTCAAAGCCCACTCCGGTGAAAGTTTGGAAGATTCATTTAAAAGGTTCAAGTTGATTGTCACAAAACTGTCCAATGCGGGTACCATCCGCAGCAATCATGAAACAAATCTGCAGTTTCTTAATGGCTTAGGAAGACACTAGACAACAGCCAAAATGATTGTACAAGGTGACAAGAAGATTCACTCCTTATCTCTCTATAAGCTTTATGGAGAATTGCAAGCTCAAGAGTCCACTGTACTTAAGGACTGCTCAGACTTTGGAGGACCACTCGCATTAGTAGCCCAATCACCTCACACTCAAACCTATTCCACCTCATATGACTCTCCATCGTAGTCATATGAAGTTGACTCAGAATATGACGACGAAGAAGAATTTCAAAATGTCATTGCTCTTATTAGTCAGAAATTCAATCCCTTACCACCTTCATTTCGCAAAAACCAACAATTCAATCGACCACCTTTCAACCATATCTTTCAGAACAATCACTTTCATTCCACTAAAAACCCTCCCCCTCCACCGCAGTCTCAGTAGACACAGTCAAAAGAAGTACCACCGCAGTCCCAATCAACTGACTCCGGTACCTCTATTGTGTTGGATTAATGTCTAAGTCCATAACTATAATTGGTAAGACTTGACCCGACCCGGCATGGTCCATTTGGGTTGCATGGCATCATGCACTTGGATAGACTATAATGAGAGAAATAAGACACTTATGGTTATTAATATATTATAAGTTCTAGTATATTAATAATAAGAATAATAAGATTATTTAATTAGTGTTGATCAAGAATTAATCTAGGATTAATTAAGTGATCAAAGGAAGACTAATTAAATATATGGGTTGATTGTGTAAATCATCCATACTTGTATAGTGGGCTAATGCTCCATGGATAATCAAGTTGGGCTAAAACCCATAGGATGGTCCATGGATGCTCCATGGTGTATTCGAACCCATGGATCCAAGGAAATGGAAAGTCATGACAATTAGGGTTTACCCTAATTGTACCACTATATAAAGATCTTATTCTTGACAAAATCGGTCACTAGTGTGAGTAATAGAAGGGCTAGCCGATTTTCATGAAGCGTAGAATTCTCTCAAGTTATTCCAAGTGTATTTGGTGTTGTGTGAACCATTTGAGGTGTCACACTTGGGGCACTAGGCACTCAAGATTCATGAAGACTTTCTACATCAAAGAGGTATGTATTCTATCTTGTTACACTCATTGTTTTGTATGCTAGATTAGGATAATACCTTGGAAGTTCTTATTTGCATGTATAATAGAGAAAACATAGATCCAAGGTATTTAGGGTTGCATGTACACTTAGGAGTGTTAGAATGCTCATAACCCAACAGTGGTATCAGAGCCTAGGCTTGTTTTCTTGTTATACTTGCAAAACTGCTTAAAAAAATCGAAATTGTTGCTGTCTGATCATCAGACTCGGCGAGTCCATCAGGAGACTCAGCGAGTCCATGCCTAAAAAGTGATCAATTCGATCCAACTCGCCGAGTTGGTTCATGCACTCGACGAGTTGGACCCCCAGACAGCATAAATTCGACTTTTTTGGCTGGAATTGGACTAGGAACATTACCCAAAGATGTTTTGGACTTATAAACTCTTTTTTGATGTGGTAATGTTCATGCTAATCCAATTTTAAAGATAATTGTCAATAGATTCATGTTTTGTATTAGTTTAAAGTGTTACTCTAATTACATGGAAAAGTTTGATTTGAATTATCTTGTTCTTATGAGTTGTTTAGATTAATAGAAAAGTTGAGTGAAATAGTTGTTTTCAATCCAAATTAATCTAAGAGTTGATTCTAAAATGTGTTTTTGTAACTTGTCCTCAAGTTATATGAAAAGTCACATTTAAGTTTCATAAAACTCATAAAAGTTGGCAATGGTTACAAAATATGAAGAGTCTTGTCCTTAAGTTATGGAGGTTCAAGAGTCACTTCATTAATAAATAAATAAATAAAGTGTAACCTTAATTAATTCCATAAGTTATAAAATAAAGAAAACTTAATTCTTTTATTAGTTTAAAGTCTTCCATAACTTGTCCTCAAGTTATGGAACTTGAAGAGTTTTTGGATTAAAACTACTTTAAACACATAAGCTATGGAATTAATTAGTTTTGAATAGTTTCAAAACTTGCCCTCAAGTTTTGGAATTTGTAAAGTTTTCTCTTATGAATACTTTAATTCCAAGTTAGCCCTTAGAATTTTAAAGAGTTAAAATTCAACCCTTATACTTTATAATATTATAAGTTAATAATATATATATGTATAAGAGTAAAGTCAGTCTTACCACTAGTACGCCTCATTCACGAAGCCGGTCTATAAGGTGGGTATAAGGTTGTTGCCTATAAAATGGCAAGTTAATGGGTGTCCACTCTCACTCACCGCTTGCTTGACTGGTGGAGGGTCGTTAGCCGAACGGGTTTGACAGGACTAGAATTCTCCCTTCATTAAATGTATTAATGATAAATACTAAGTAACTAAACTCTTAATAATACCCAATCTTAGTTACTTAGGAAAATGTGAATAAGGTGCTAATCCATGAAATTACACTTTGCACTTTGTTTAAGTCGGTTAGTGGAGCGTGTGTTGTTAACCGGCACACTAACTCGTATTTAACAAGGTAGGGAAAGAGTAACTTAATGTTTGTCATAGTATCGATGGAGCGTGTGTGGTTAACCGGCACATCGATTGAGGGGTAAACACTTAAGGGTACCAAGTAATTTGCATGGTTACTTGACACCTTGTTTTGTGATCCTCGGCATCCCAGTCACAAAACCTGAAGGGCACACTCGAGATTGAAACATGCCATTGAACAGTTCAATGAATCTCAAAGATCTAGGAGTTTCAAAACCAATTAATGATGGGTTTTAGCCATAAGAACTTTCCTATGTGCGCATGCAAAACCCTAATGCTTGGATCTAGGCTTTCTAATAAACATGCTTTGAATCCAAGACTTCTAATTACTAATTAGGTTAAATAACAACATTAAAACAGATCTAGAATCATACCTTTGAGTTCCTTGTTGATCTTGAGGTCTTGGAGCTTCTAGAGTCACAAATGTCACTCCTCTAATGGCTTACAAACACCAAAAGCAAGGAGAATGATTTAGGAGAGAGGAGAGGGGAGGAATTCGACCAGAGTTCTCTTGCTTTTTCAGAAGTATCGAATTCCCTATGCCATGGGGTCTATTTATACTTGTAGACTCCTTAAGGATTACAGATAAGTCCCTATCAGATAATCTTCTCTTAAGGCTATCCAAATCCATTCCTAGATAACTCTAATGGACGATTTTAGCTATCCTAATCCTCTTAGAATTCGTTCATAGTATATCCAAATGGATTTACAGTTTAAAGCTTAACTATCAAACAATTGACAGTTTATACCCCTTTATTTAATTAATCTCTTTAAGTCACCAAATTAATTCTAATTAATTCTATGACTTATATTAATCAAATAACAAATATATTATTCATTATATTATTCCCATAATATATTAATAATATTTATTCTCTCTTAATAAATCATCCTATCACGTTGCTATGGTGAAGGCAACCCAAAAGGACCATGCACAACCGGATATAGTTACAGCCTTAGACACTATTCCAACAGTCTCCCACTTGGATAAGTCTAGTAACTATACAAGTACAATTTGGTTTGCAATCGTAGCTCTCAAAGACGCTGTCAACTCTGATCTAATCAATCTTGTCCTTTAGATAAGGGAACGTACAGTCCTCTGTTAGATATCATGCTGACAATCCTATGGAATGGTTAGTCAAGCATTTTGGTTTCTCGATCTCTGATTTATTTGACATAGAACTTAATCGAACACATCAATTCAGTTCTGACCGGGCCCGACACATAAGTCAAATCAAATCATCGAGCGGCCGAGATATCGCTTTTACCTTATTAGATAAAAGTTACAGATAAACTTCGACTTATATGCATTTACTTATTCATTTACCAACTATACACAACAATACGTTTTATAACACCAAGTTACTGATGCGTTTTCGTATTATCAATGTACAATCAATTAACAAATAATAAACCATATATCTAAGTTTTAAGACTATATGATATTATCGTCTTGCGATCACCTTTTCTATCTTATTCCATAAGGTGATTCCAGCAAGCGCGGGTTTATTCCAATGCTCAAAACTAGTTCATAAGCACTCATGAACGTTGCAGCAATCCTTTGCTATGTCTAACACCATTTAGACATTCTACACACCAATTCACGACAATCTTCTTTCATATCTACTTCCAACATATGAACGATTGTGGACCATTTGAACAATTCTATTATTCCTAATAATTTCAATTATTCTGGAAGTCAAAACATGCAAAGTGAAACAATAGCTAAACAATTAACATAAGATAGTAACATTACTCATAAATAAAACTCCTTTATTTAATCATCAAATGTCAATTACATTTATCTATTACACGTTTCTAATACTATCTAATCTATGCTAATATCATCCTTCAGCCCAATACTCCTAGCATGCTGCAAGTGCTTAACCCTACTCAGTCCCTTCGTAAGCGGATCTGCTGGGTTATCTTCTGATGATATCCTCTTAACTACGAGTTGTCCTTCTTCTACACGATGTCTAATGAAGTGATACTTTCTGTCGATATGTCTTGATCTACCATGATCCCTCGGTTCCTTGGTTAAGGCAACCGCACCTTCGTTATCACAGAAAATCTCCATTGGCTCCTTTATGGCAGGTACGACTCCAAGATCACCGATGAAGTTCTTTAGCCATATTGCCTCCTTCGACGCTTCGCTCGCTGCAATGTACTCTGATTCGCACGTTGAATCAGCTACGGTTTCCTGCTTGGAACTTTTCCATGTCACTGCTCCTCCATTTAGGGTAAAGACCCAGCCCGACTGCGAACGGTAGTTGTCCCTGTCGGTTTGAAAACTGGCGTCACTATACCCTCGCACCTTCAAGTCATCACTTCCTCCGAGGACTAAGAACCATTCCTTCGTCCTCCGAAGGTACTTAAGAATATTCTTCACCGCTATCCAATGGGCTTTGCCAGGATTCCCTTGATATCTGCTAACCATGCTCAAAGCGAAGGCTACATCAGGGCGAGTACAAGTCATAGCGTACATGATTGAGCCAACTGCGGAAGCGTATGGTACTCGGCTCATTTCTGCTATCTCAGCTTCGGTACTCGGACTTTGAGTCTTACTCAATTTGGCATTACTTTGTATCGGTAGTTCTCCCTTCTTTGAGTTTTCCATACTAAAACGTTTTAGTACCTTCTCTAAGTAAGTATTCTGACTAAGTCCAATTAGTCTCTTACTTCTTTCTCTTACTATCCTTATTCCCAAAATGTAAGAAGCCTCTCCGAGGTCCTTCATAGCGAAACACTTCCCGAGCCAGGACTTTACCTCCTGCAGAGTCGGGATGTCGTTTCCTATGAGTAATATGTCATCGACATATAGAACGAGGAAGCTTACTATACTCCCACTGGCTTTGACATATACACAAGATTCGTCTTCGCTTCGTACAAATCCAAACTCTTTGACTTTCTCATCGAAACAAAGATTCCATCTGCGAGATGCTTGCTTAAGTCCATAAATGGACTTCTCAAGCTTACACACTCTATCCGGATGCTTCGGATCCACAAACCCCTCTGGCTGAGCCATGTAAACATCCTCAGCCAACTTTCCGTTAAGGAAAGCGGTCTTGACATCCATTTGCCAAATCTCATAATCATGAAATGCGGCAATTGCTAACATCACTCTAATAGATTTAATCTTCGCAACTGGTGAGAAGGTCTCATCATAGTCTACTCCGGGAGTTTGAGTAAAGCCCTTCGCGACCAATCGCGCTTTATATGTGTGTACGTTCCCATCCACGTCGGTCTTCTTCTTGAAGATCCATTTGCACCCAACGGTCTTACGTCCGGGCACGTAATCAACCAAATTCCAAACTTGGTTATCATACATGGATTGGATCTCGCTATCCATTGCCTCTTTCCACTTTACAGACTCCGGGCCTGCCATGGCTTCCTTGTAGCTATTAGGTTCATCAAGATTTACTAGTGTACCATCACTAATATACGTGTCCCCTTCGGTAGTAATATGAAAGCCATAGAACTGGGGATGAACTCTAACTCTATCGGAACGTCTAAGAGGTAAGGATTCGTCAATTGGTTCAACCGGAGTTTCCTCCTCGGGTTGAGTGCCAGCGGTAGAGGTTCCTTCATCCATCGACTCTTGAATCTCTTCAAGTTCGATTTGCCTCCCACTGTCTCCTTGGCTTATGAGTTCTCGCTCTCGGAAAACTCCTCTCCTCGCAACGAAGACAACATTGTCCTTCGGTCTATAGAAGAGATATCCAAAGGATGTCTGCGGGTAGCCGATGAAAATACAACGCTCACTTCGAGGTTCAAGCTTGTCGTGAGTATCTCATCTTACGAAAGCCTCGCAACCCCAAACCTTGATATGTGCCAACGAGGGAGCTTTCCCTGTCCACATCTCGTGAGGTGTTTTGGCAACCTTCTTAGTAGGGACTCGGTTAAGGATATGGGCGGCAGTCTCTAAGGCATACCCCCAAAAAGAGATTGGTAGTGAAGAACGACTCATCATAGAGCGAACCATATCCAATAAGGTTCGATTACGCCTTTCTGCCACACCATTCAACTGCGGTGTCCTAGGAGGCGTCAATTGCGAAACTATTCCACACTCCTTGAGATAATCGTGGAATTCAAGACTTAGGTACTCTCCTCCTCGATCGGATCGAAGCATCTTGATTTTCCTGCCCAATTGATTCTCCACTTCGTTCTTGAACTCTTTGAACTTTTCAAAGGTGTCTGACTTTTGCTTGATTAAGTAGATATACCCATATCTATTATAGTCATCGGTAAAAGTCACATAGAAGCGGTTCCCATCCTTCGTGGTTGATCTAAACGGTCCACATACATCGGTATGTATTAAGTCCAATAGACCATCGCCCCTTTCACAAGTACTCGTGAAGGGCGACTTAGTCATCTTTCCAAGCAAACAAGACTCGCATGTGTCATCTTCCCTAAGGTCGAATGACTCCAACACTCCATCCTTTTGGAGTTGGGCTATGCGTTTCTTGTTGACATGTCCAAGACGACAATGCCACAAGGATGCTTTATCCATACTAGTGGAAGAATCAATATTCAAAACATCATTTCCAAAGTCATCAACAATCATAACAGTTTCATATATTCCATTACATGGTATAGCTTCAAAGTAAAAGACACCATTTAGATAAGCCAAAATAGAACCATTCTCATTATTAAAAGAAAATCTAAATCCTTGTCTAAATAAACCATGAAATGAAATGATGTTTCTTGCCATTTCTGGCGAATAGCAACAATTGTTCAAATCTAAAACTAAACTATTCCTAAGCACTAAGGAATACACTCCAATCTTGGTTACAGGTGACGATCTTCTGTTCCCCATGATTAGATTGATCCTTCCTTGCTCCACATCCCTACTTCTTCTTAGTCCCTGCACATTAGAACAAATGTGATAACCACAACCGGTATCAAGAACCCAAGAAATAGCATGATTAGAATCGTTAGATTTGATTGTATATATACCTGCGAAAGATGGCTTGATCTTTCCTTCTTTGATTGCTTGCAGGTAATCCGGGCAGCTTCTCTTCCAATGTCCTATCTTGTGGCAGTGGTGACACTCTGCCTCCTTCGGGTTAGAGCGGGGCTTGGCGGGATCAACTTTGGTCCCACTAGAAGAGGCACCATCTCGGGCTTTCACCTTGCGATAGTTCTTCGATGAAGCTTTCCTCTTCTTTCCCTTCCCTTGTCCAATAGCCAAGACAGGAGCAACGGGCGGATTGGGAGTAGGTGCAACAGACTTGTCTTTAAAGTTGCTCTCAGCAACCCTCAAGAGACCTTGGAGCTTGCTTAGGGTGACCTCTTCTTTGTTCATGTGATAGGTCATCCTAAATTGGTTGTACATCGGAGGTAAAGAGTGAAGCACCATGTCGATTGCCAAATCCTCACCGAAGTCAACATTTAACTTGCGAAGGCGGTCGACATACCTTTGCATCTTTTGCAAGTGCACGGTAAGAGATTCTCCATGACCCATCTTCGCGGAAATCATGTTAGTGAAAATCTCGTACCTCTCTTGTCTCGCGTTTTGGTGGTACCTTTCCAATAAGTCTTGGTGCATCTCGTACGGGTACATGTCCTCGTAGGACTTTTGGAATTCGGAGTTCATGGTGGCGATCATGATGCAATGTACCTTCGTTGCATCTCGCTCATGAGTTTCAAAGGCGGTGATTTCGGCTGGAGTAGCGATTTCGGTGTTGATTTTCTCGAGCTTCTCATCAAGGACATACTCTTTGTCCTCATAGCGAGCAATGGTGCGAATGTATCTTATCCATTCGCTAAAGTTCGTTCCATCGAAGGTGACCTTTTGGCAAAGGCTCATCAATGTGAAAGAACTAGCAGCAGCGTTGTTTGCGTTCGACATCTACAATTAGAAAAGGACAAAGATAGATTAGAATATGAATCCCTAATTATCACCCAATAAGAAAATTATGACTAGGATCCAACAATAACATTTACATACTAGAAAAGGGATGCCGTAATCTAACATGCAAATAAATTGAAGGTAAGTGAATGACGATTCACTAATTCTCCATCATGAAACTTAAACTATTAGTCCTAAGTGTTTTTGAGAATTCCTAGGTTCGGATGAGATTCATTGAAACTATTCAATGGCATGTTTAAATCTCGATATGCCCCTCTTGTTTGTGACTGGGATGCCGAGGATCACAAAGCGGGTGTGAATTACCATGCAAATTCACATGGCGCCTTCATTGTAACAATCACCTATTCGATGTGCCGGTAAACCACACACGCTCCATCGAACTATGATAAACAACGAATCACCCTTTGCCACCTTCGCTTAGAACCAATTAGTGTGCCGGTAAACCACACACGCTCCACTAACATCTTAGCAAGGTGCAAAGTGTAATTTCATGGGATTGCATCAATTCACTTTTCCTAAAGTAACTAGGATTGGGAAATTTTAAAATATGTGTAGTTACTTTGTATTTCTTATTATACTTTTAATGAGAGGATGAGGTTGCCCTATCCTACCCGTTCGGCTAACGACCCTCCACCAATCAAGCAAGCGGTGGGTGTGAGTGTACACCCATTAAGCGCCATTTTATAGGCCGCAACCTTATACCCACCTTATAGATCGGCTTCGTGAATGAGGCCTACTAACGGTAAGACTAGCATTTAGTTATACATATATATATTATTCTAGTAATATCATATTAGTATAGGGTTGTATTTTAAAACTTTTAAAATCTAGGGCTTGAAATTTAAGTTGTCTAAATTAAAGCTTTTAATCACAAAAGTAAATTTCAAAACATGAGGGTAGGTTTTAAACATTTAAAACATGGAGGATCAAATAACAAATAATTCCAATTAACAATTAATATCCTAATTATCTATATTTGATTTATTCAAGATTTCTTTTTAAGATAATTACCAAAATAATTAAAATAATTAATTAATTATCATATAAGGAAATTAAATATTTAATTAGTTGATAATTACCCTTAACTAGATCAAGATAATAGTCATATTTATCAGAAAAACGAATTAATATTGATCTAATTAGTTTATGGTAAGTTAAGATAAGATAAACACAAAGAAATCCCGAATCTGGCCATTCCTGACGCCTGGACTCGCCGAGTGCACAAATGGACTCGCCGAGTCAGGCCTACTCGCCGAGTCCACTTTGAGACTCGCCGAGTCAACCAAAAATTCGAATTTTGCAGGTTTGTTTCAGTTAATCAAGCAACAATTTACAGAAAACCAAGCTAGGCTCTGATACCACTGATGGGTTTTAGCCATAAGAACTTTCCTATGTGCGCATGCAAAACCCTAATGCTTGGATCTAGGCTTTCTAATAAACATGCTTTGAATCCAAGACTTCTAATTACTAATTAGGTTAAATAACAACATTAAAACAGATCTAGAATCATACCTTTGAGTTCCTTGTTGATCTTGAGGTCTTGGAGCTTCTAGAGTCACAAATGTCACTCCTCTAATGGCTTACAAACACCAAAAGCAAGGAGAATGATTTAGGAGAGAGGAGAGGGGAGGAATTCGACCAGAGTTCTCTTGCTTTTTCAGAAGTATCGAATTCCCTATGCCATGGGGTCTATTTATACTTGTAGACTCCTTAAGGATTACAGATAAGTCCCTATCAGATAATCTTCTCTTAAGGCTATCCAAATCCATTCCTAGATAACTCTAATGGACGATTTTAGCTATCCTAATCCTCTTAGAATTCGTTCATAGTATATCCAAATGGATTTACAGTTTAAAGCTTAACTATCAAACAATTGACAGTTTATACCCCTTTATTTAATTAATCTCTTTAAGTCACCAAATTAATTCTAATTAATTCTATGACTTATATTAATCAAATAACAAATATATTATTCATTATATTATTCCCATAATATATTAATAATATTTATTCTCTCTTAATAAATCATCCTATCACGTTGCTATGGTGAAGGCAACCCAAAAGGACCATGCACAACCGGATATAGTTACAGCCTTAGACACTATTCCAACAATTAAAACCTAATAATAAATTTCGTTTATCTTGGTGGAAATTGGTGAATCGTCATTCACCTACCTTCAAATATTTTATAGCTTGGATTACGGCATACCTCTTCTAAGTTATAAAATAGTTTGTTGGGTCCTAGCCTTAATATTTCATATTAGGTGTCATATTAAGGACTTAAGATCAACTATCTTGAATATCTCCCAAAAGATGTCTAGTTTAGACATTTATGATCTTCCCAAATCTCTTGAAACAAAATTTCCTAAATGAAGATGATGTCCCTTGGAAATCATACTTCTTTCACCTCCTCCAATTATCCTCCCTAACCCACAAGTTCTTCAAAATTTTAAGGTCACTCAAGCCCTACTGGCACGGCAAGGTCTAGGTGTGGTCATGTCTTGGAGATGTAGTCGCATATTGACAAGCCGGGAGAGTTGGGTGTCAAAGTCTTGAGAAAGTTGGTGGTTCAATCACTTTTTAAGTCACATAGTGAGTTCCTTTGGGACACCTATGAAACAGAATATGACAAGACCCTTAATGATCTTATCTATTTGTTAAGATCAACTTTCTTAAAACTTGATGGACATTGACAATAGTGACACAGGAAATCCAGAAAAGCATTCTCTTCCGAATGGAAAGGGATCGGCCATAGTCAACTCGGTTGACCAAATGGTAAAGAGAAAAGCTAAGTCTGTGATAGTCCCGTGTACCATTATCAAAGGGTCCATATGTTTATATTGCCAAAGGAAGGGGCATTGGTTGCGAAGCTACCAAATTTACCTAAGGATGTTAAAGTCAATAAGTTTGACTCTACTTCAGGTAAAGTCCACTATCTAACTCTGTTAAGTTTCTATTCTGAGATTCTTGATATATGATGTGACTAGGTCACATGGTGATGTTTTAAGAATCAAAGAAAAGTGAAGAAACTTAAAGAAAGAATATGCTGAATCTGATCACGTAGATGGATTTCTATCGCATAGTTTGAAGATCGAATTCTTGAGGTACTTCTTAGGAGTTATGAGATATTGCTTAGGAATAGATAACAACAAGTTTTCATATGGATTGTAAGGATAAGTTTTTCCACTAAGTTTTAAAATAAAAGAAAATTTTTGATTTTATTTATTTTAAAATATCCTTACAATGGCATTTGAGGAAAAATTGTTGCTTATATGATTCCATTAATAGCAAGAGTGGAAATATGAAATTGATTCTTTCATTTGTGGTAATGTCTAAATTTACCAAATAAGGAAAGATTCTCATCACCCAAATTTCAATTGGACCGGAACTTGGAATCATGCATGTTGTATAGTATGATGAATGAGAACATTCATGTATTGGAAAAATTAAGACTAATTACTCGGTCACATGGATGTGTGAATCAAGTAAAGGACTAAGGGATCGAGTACACATTCTTGTGCACTGATTAGGTCCACCACAAAAGATTGATAAGACTATTCGTCATAGTTTACTAAAGCTCAGTAAATATGATTATACTTACAAGCTTAAGTGTAACTCTGAGACATTTGAAAAGGTTCCAATGTATGGCAGAGCGAATAAGAAGAATCAAATTAGGCGGAAGGATAAAAGTTTCTCAAATCTGAAAAGATGGGAGAGTACTTTAGTATCAGTTTTGTGATCATCTTAATGATTAAGAAACCATATCAAAATTAGTTCTCTAAGGAAGTCTTAGTGCATTCTTATGACTAAGAAGAAGGGATCTTGAATTGTTGAAATGGTTAAATCAAGAAGATGAGTCATACTTCATTCCAATACAAGTCTTAGAGTCATACTCCAAGATTGTAACTTGAGTGACATGTCTTAAAGAAGGTTTAAAACACTTGTCAAATGTAAGAGTAAAAGTTTTCTACTCTTGTACATTTGAAATTGGTAAGCTGTGATGTTTTGGATAAAACAAAGACCAACTTAGGCCAATTGTGTGGAGTGTTTGTCTTGATTAGAATCCACACTATCTCTTGAATATCTGAAAAGAAAGTCTTATATGTCAAGAGGACAGTGGGAGTCTTAAAGGTCTTGAAAGTCTCAAGAACTAATCAAGAATGAAACCTGAAGTTCCTCACTAGCACACAACTTGAGGTTCATAACCTATCGTGTTGACATATTCTGTGCCCATTCCAGTTAAAGTTGGCTTTGCATATGAGTTCTTTGAGTTCTTAATTTGTTGCACAACAACTTGGAAGCAATGGCAGGCCCTTGAGCTGCCAGGTGGCAAGAAATTAAGATTGAGTTCAGTCCATATGAGTTTGGATTTGTCATTAGTCTTGTCTTGTGACTATGGTTTTGACAATTCACATGGATAAGAACACATACACCATTAAATCTAAGTGTCATAAGGTTTCTCTCCGATTCATGAAAATGATGGTGAGGAAACACTTTCAATAAGTAGATTTTAGCTAGATAGCAATTGTGAGAAGTGGCAAAAAGGTCTAACCATTATGATTACGGCATCCCTCTTCATAATTTTTTAGACACACAAGTGTGCTATCTAAGGGAAGGTGTATGATTTTGATAAAGTCTTATCAAAACAATCTAGTATCAGAAATCTGAACTTTGGTAAGAAAGTCAATGAAGTATTGATTCCTAGAAGTCCAGCTGATTTCTGAGTACATGTCAAAGCTAGTGGGAGCATAAGTGTTATGCTAATAATCATCATGTTAGTGGGAGCATGATAATTATGATAAGTATTGCAAGTTAGCAATGTTAATTATAGAAAACAAAAGGTTTCAATTGGGAAAAGTTGTCTTGCTATAATTAAGGGAGAGAAAATTATACTTCATCTCAAATCTATAAGCTTAGATCGTGAGGTTTTAATCATTTAGTCAAAGATATATATATGAATTTCATGTTGGAATGGCTCAACATAAGGAAATTCTGTATATGGGTCCATTATTTGCGTTCTAAAATTCTATTATGATTGCGGCATCCCTTTTCATAATCTGAATTATGAGAACTTGGCAAATTGAGATGGAAATATTATAGCAAAAGACTGGCTTAGTCTTTATGTGAGACATCATGAATCGTGTCCCATATGCTTCGGATATAGGATCGATTACATGTGCTATATTCATCCATTCTAAAATTTTCCTAATGCCTGGGGCATTAAGAAGTGAAAAGGTTTAGAACTGGATGTGACTAAAAAGGATTAAACAGTTGTCGAGGACAATCTAAGGTTTACCAAAGATTGGGTGCTCAAGGACAGTTGGAAGTATAGTGATAATTCTGGAAGGACCATATTGACATAGTCTATAAGGAGGCAACTCTTGTTCAGAAGTGATAGTCAAAATGGAATCTGGAAATGTTTCAAAGTTAGAATTTTCAATCTATTTAAGATTAGGAAACTTAATGCAAGAAGGATGTTCCCAAGGAGCTGATCTCCTTTGGAATGGTCTGTAATGGTTGTTGTCAAGTCCTTCTGACTTTGTGCATAATCATTACAAGAGGTTCAATGCATATAAGTTTAGAATCAGACAGATTTCAGTAAATGGCATGAATTTGGAATTCTTGCATTTGCAGTAAGGATTTGGGAGTGTGAAAAGAGAATCATTGAAGTTTTGTTGAATTGATCTAGTTCACAATGTAAAGATCATAGACAAACATAGTATGCATACTTGGTGTGTGGCATGAGTAGTGTTTAGAAAACATAGTGTACATGCTTGGGGCATGGGACAACTATTGTTTTAAATTCAAGAATAAAGGTGATAGCTGAAACAGTATACAATGAATAATGTGTAATCATATGGTGATAAATAAAAGGTGTTTTATTTATGTTCATAGGATTGATACCATATTCGATTCAATTATTATTGTGTTTCATTTTGCATGTTTTGACTTCCAGAATAAACTAGGTTATTCTTCCGGAATGACTAAGTTATTCAAACCATCCACAGTCAGTCATATGTTGGAAGTAGATATGAATTAAGACTGTCATGGGTTGGCTTGTAGAGGTCTAAGGTGTTGGACAAAGGGCTACAACACTCATGAGTGCTCATAAGTTCTGAGTATTGGATTCAACCCACGCTCATTGGACTCACTTCATGGATTTTATCACGAGTGATCATGAGACGATAATATCTTATATTCCTCAAACCTAGAGATATGAGTTGTTACTATGAGTTAGTTGTACATTGATTGCATGAAAACACATTTGGTAACTCGGTGCTATAAAACGTGCCTTTGTGTATGATTCAACAAATAGTAGAACAAGCCATATGAGTCAAAGTTTATCCATTCCTTTTACCTTCGGGATAAAAGCGATATCTGTGGGCCCCTCGATGATTTGATGATGACAAATTGAAGTGCTCGGCCGGGCCAGGATTGATTTGATTTGTTCAATTAGTCAGCGTCATAAATCGGAAATCGGGAAACAACAAATGGACAGAGAGAATGATTATAATCCATGTCTCAGTCCATATGATATCTAGAATGGAGGAATATATGATCCATTATCTAATGGACTAGTCATTGACAAAGGTCAGAGTTCATCGACAAGGCCAGAGTTTGACAGAAGCTTTTGAGAGCTATGATTGCCAGTCGGTTCCTGAAGTCATACTCAATATTAGTTTTAGACTTATCCAAGTGGGAGACTGTTGGATTAATGTCTAAGTCCATAACTATAATTGGTAAGACTTGACCCGACCCGACATGGTCCATTTGGGTTGCATGGCATCATGCACTTGGATAGACTATAATGAGAGAAATAAAACACTTATGGTTATTAATATATTATAAGTTCTAGTATATTAATAATAAGAATAATAAGATTATTTAATTAGTGTTGATCAAGAATTAATCTAGGATTAATTAAGTGATCAAAAGAAGACTAATTAAATATATGGGTTGATTGTGTAAATCATCCATACTTGTATAGTGGGCTAATGCTCCATGGATACTCAAGTTGGGCTAAAACCCATAGGATGGTCCATGGATGCTCCATGGTGTATTTGAACCCATGGATCCAAGGAAATGGAAAGTCATGACAATTAGGTTTTACCCTAATTGTAACACTATATAAAGATCTTATTCTTGACAAAATCGGTCACTAATGTGAGTAATAGAAGGGCTAGCCGATTTTCATGAAGTGTAGAATTCTCTCAAGTTATTCCAAGTGTATTTGGTGTTTTGTGAACCATTTGAGGTGTCACACTTGGGGCACTAGGCACTCAAGATTCATGAAGACTTTCTACATCAAAGAGGTATGTGTTCTATCTTGTTACACTCATTGTTTTGTATGCTAGATTAGGATAATACCTTGGAAGTTCTTATTTGCATGTATAATAGAGAAAACATAGATCCAAGGTATTTAGGGTTGCATGTACACTTAGGAGTGTTAGAATGCTCATAACCCAACATATAGAAGACAAGAGTGATGTCATCATATGTCACAAATGCAACAAGGAAAACCATTTTGCCAAAGATTGCAAGGCAAATGTAGTAAAAGATAGAGCATTCTATATTTGAATGGCTCAAGAACTGGAAGATAAAGAAAAGGGAAAGGCCTATGTTGCTCAAGTGAAAAGGAATCATCAAGTGTGGTCATCAGGAGATGAAGATGAAGAAGTCCTTAGCAAAGGAAAAGGCAAGATCTGTATGGTAGCAACTGCTGATGAAGATGGCTCGTCCAATCCAAAGAATAACCATTTGTATATGGCTAAAAATGGAACTCTCAGCATTGTGGAACAGGTAAAATTCATGAGTCAATCTTTAAATTACAACATGCATGATTGTCAACCTTTCATAGACACACTCAATGACACTTGTGATGCCGTCCTTACAGACTACAACAAAGCCCTAGATGAGAAGAACATCGCTTCGCTGGAGATGTTCCGTGTTAGAGGACCTTTGGACAATAAGAGACTCAAAATGGTAATGTTAGAGAAGGATTTAATGTTAGAAAAGGATGCTAGAATTCTTAGTGAAACTCAATTAGAAATAGCCTTAAATCAAAGAGATCTAGCACAAAATGAAATTGTACGTTTAAATCTTTTAATTGAAAAGTTGTTTAATGAAACTGAGGCCATTGAGAATCTTGTCAATAATGGGAATGTTGATAACACTTTTAACTGGGGTTGATCCAATGGTTACCCAACCGCAACGGACTCATCACCTTGGTTCACACTGAAACATCCCTATGTCCCACCAGACCGCAATTTCTTATTTCCAGTCAATAACAAAACATTTCCTGAGGATATCCAAGCCCACTTTGGAAAACTTCATGATTTGAGTAATAATTGTGTTATAGAAGAAATTCTCCCTGAATCTTCTACTCATGTCAACAACACAGATTCTCAGACATCATTCGTAGTTGATGAGGAAGTTGTTATTAAAAGTCCTGAAGTCTTTTTAGACTTCCCATCCTTAGAGTCCGACCGCAGTATCTCTGACTGCAGTCACATACCGCAATCTGTCCCATTACCTAATATCAATTGTCCCAAAGAAGTATTCACCAAGACTTACTCTGCGGTAGTCCAAAACACTACTCTACAGATTGAAGTCAAGAGTTCTGTGATCATTGAGCCAATTTATCATGAATTACCAATTGAAAATTTTGAATTTGGTCAATGTTGTCAAAGTCCTAATTTCTCAAGTTCGGATGAATCGAGTCAGTATTTTTCAAAATCCTCTAAAGGTTCTAGGAAACCGCAATTAAATATCACTGACTGCGGTTCTCCTAAGACCAAAGCAAAAAGAGTTTTTAAAGAAGAATTTCGTTCTCGTGGCAAGCAACGAGAAATTTGCTCAAAAGTCAAGAAATCTGTGAAATGTCCTAAAACACTGAGAAGTTTTCAAATTATCATTTCAAGAAAATTGTTTCCAAGAAAACAAAAAGAAAGGAGTTCACTGTTTCTTACAATACTCAAAAACAATCCAAACATGAGGATAAGTCTTTTCGTTCAAATGGATTTCAAATCTATTCTATTAATGACCCAAAATTGAAAGGTATCTTACCTATTCCAACCATTTCAATATCACAGTCCCAAAAATGGAAAGGAATTTTGCCAACTCCAGCACCCAAAAAGTCATTCCAAACATTTAAGAAATCACATCACAAAAGGTCAGCACGTATCTTCACACCTGCCAGATTTGCACAAAACACCCTTTCAAAACACACAAACAAAAAGGTCAAATCTAACAATCCTTGGAATGGACAAAAACATACTTTATCTTTAAAACCTCAGACCAGGTCAAATGTCAGGAAAAATGACAAAAAGTTCTCTTGTCAATGTCAATGTGAAAGAATTCAAAAAATTTCCAACACCCAGGATTTCAAGGTAAATCCTAATAATTACTCACAATCTCACAAAACTCCAAAGATCTTCAAACACCCAGGACTAGGTTTGAAAGTTGACTTAAAACCTGTCCCTGCCGCCTCGTATCATGCATCGATTAACACATCGTATGTGACCTCGGGCTCCAAATTCACTTGGGTGCCCAAATTAACCACTTAACTTTGTAGGCATTGTGTAAGGAGGATCAAGAAGAAGAATGGTTGATCGACAATGCCTGCTCCTTGCACATGACCGGAAGGTTAGAATACCTTCGAGATTTCAGGCCTATATGCAATGGTGGAAATGTCACCTTTGGAAACATTGCAAATGGCATCATACGAGGCTACGATGTTCTCACCACGGGGAACTTTTCCATTCAGAAGGTCGCTTATGTAGAAAGCCTTGAACACAATCTCATCAGTGTTGGGCAACTATGTAAAGCAGGTCATCGAGTGGAATTTGATGATCAATTCTATTACATAATAACTAGTGACCAAAGCACTTGCTTAATGAAGTCTCGCTCAGAAGGCACAATGTATCCTCTAGATATTTCTCTGATCATTGGTAAACTGCAGCTGTGTTTTCTTTCTAAAGTTCTATCCGAAGTCAGCTGGCTATGGCACCGCAAGCTAGCTCATCTTAACTTCAGATACATCAACAATCTAGTCACTGGAGAACTAGTCCGCGGTCTCCCTACTCTTAAATTCAACAACGGTACTCTCTGTCCAACTTGTGAATGTGGAAAACAAGTCAAAGCCAGTCACCCTCTGATAATGGATTCGTCAATTTCAGAGCTTCTGGAACTATTACACATTGATCTCTGCGGTCCTTCAATTGTAGCCAGTCTCCACCACAAAAAATACATACTGTTTGTTGTTGATGACTTCACTAACTTTACATGGGTCTTCTTCCTCAGACTCAAATCAGAGACACCGCAGATCTTTATCAACTTCATCAAAGAAATAGAACTTCAGATCAAGCTTCCAGTCAGACGCATCCGCAGTGATAATGGAACTGAGTTCACTAATCATCTTCTCAACAGTTTGTTGGTGTCCAAGGGTATTTCTCACAACTTCTCAACAAAATGGTGTCGTCGAACGAAGAAACCGCACATTAGTAGAAGAAGCCAGATCCATGCTTAACTTCGCCCATCTTCCTCTCTACTTCTGGGCTGAAGCTGTAGCACCTGTGTGCTTTGTCCTAAAGCGAAGCATTGTGTGCAAACGTCTCAACAAAACACCATACTTAGGTCTTAACAACTGCAAAGCGAATGTTCTTTTTTTTCACATCTTTGGGTGTGGATGCTTCGTGATCAACAACAGAGATCAACTTAATAAATTTGCACCAAAGTCTGATGAGGGCATCTTCCTTGGTTACTCCACTAACAAGGTTGCTTATCGAGTGCTTATCAGATGTACAAGGTTGATCATTGAAAGCTTCGATGTGAAATTCGATGATTCTCACATACGCGATGCCCTTTCATCCACTGAAGCCACCGCAATCATGGAATGTGACATTCCTGCATCTTCTGGCCCCTTAAACCTAGTCGAAGTCAGTTATGATGATCTCTTTGAACCGGTTGAAACGGCAAAACTATCAGAAGTTCTTATATCTCCCACCACTCAACAACAAAATGCTAACATCTCTAGACCATCTACATCCGAAGAAGTTTCTATCAATACTTCCACCTCTCTAGTTGAGGGGGAAAGCTCTACTCCAGATCTAGCCGCAACCAACGAGGTTCTAGTACTTGATGTTGTTCAAGTTCCTGCCAGCAGATAAGCATTTCCATCAAATGTATCCTCGGATTCGGATGATGAACTCATAGAGAATATTGATACCAGAACCGATCCAAGAGTTGTCACTCTCCCATCCGCAGTCCAGGGGGAACCCTCTCAGGTTCCAGATAGATTCCTTCAACAATCCAGGGGGAACCTATCAATGATAATGTCTCTCTCACTCCAACAAGCCAGGATCACTCAGCAGGCTGTTCTCAAATCCAGGGGGAACTTCCTTCCTCACTTGAAGCAACCTTGGATATTGAAAACATTCCTTCTACCGTAGCTGCTGATCATCTGATGCCTCGCCTACATGTATGGATGAAGGATCACCCACCAGGTCCAATTATTGGGAATCCATCCGCGGGTATAGAATGTTGATCTGCCAAAGATTTATCTGATCATTGTCACTATGCAACATTTATGTCCGCAGTCGAGCCTTGATCTATCAAAGAAGCCCTATTGGAACCAGATTGGATTTTTGCAATGCAAGAAGAACTAGAAGAATTTGAAAGAAACAATGTGTGGCAACTTGTTCCTATCCCACAAGGTCATACTATTGCTTGTACCAGATGGGTTTTCAAGAACAAGCTAGATGAGTCTGGTGCAGTCATCATGAATAAGGCAAGGCTAGTTGCTAAAGGTTATAGCCAACCGGAAGGTGTTGACTACGATGAGACATACGCTCCGGTAGCTAGAATGGAAGCAATCAGAATATTTTTAGCATATGCCTCTCACAAAAACATCAAACTGCACCAAATGGACGTTAAGAGTGCTTTTCTCAATGGGGAATTAAAAGAAGGGGTTTATCTTCAACAACCTCCCGGATTTGAAAGTATCGAATTCCCTGATCATTATTACAAGCTTCAGAAAGATGTTTGTGGTCTGAAACAAGCCCCTAGAGCTTGGTATGAAACTCTTTCTAAATTCTTAGTCTCTTTAGGATACAAAAGAGGAGTGATTGGTCCCACATTATTTAGAAAAGCAAACGGGACTCACCTTATGCTTGTACAAATATATGTGGATGATATCATCTTCGGATCATCTGATCAAGGAATGGTGGATGAATTAGCTAAGCTCATGACAAACAAATTTCAAATGAGCATGAATAGAGAGATTAACTTCTTTCTAGGTCTACAAGTCAAACAAATTCAGCAAGGAATATTCATTCATCAAGAGAAATACACTACTGAACTTCTGAAAAAATACTCAATGGAAAAATGTTCTTTTGCTAAGGTACCTATGGCCTTCGGATATAAGATCTCTGCTGATCCCTCTGGTGAATCTGTGGATCACAAGACTTATAGAGGTATCATTGGTTTGCTAATGTACCTCACCGCAAGCAGACCTGACATTGTCTTCGCAACCGGTGTGTGTGCAAGGTACCAGGCTGATCCAAAAGTGTCACACATGACCACATCCAAACAAATTCTTCGGTATCTAAAAGGAAGGAAATCTATGGGTCTATGGTACCCCGCAGGCAATGACTTCAGTCTTCAAGCATTTACTGATGCAAATCATGCCGAATGCAAACTTGATCAAAAAAGTACATCTGGTGGTTGCCAATTTTTAGGAGGAAGACTTGTCAGCTGGTCCTCAAGAAAACAAAGTTGTGTATCTTTATCTACCGCAGAAGCAGAATACGTGGCCGCAACCAGCTGTTGTTCCCAAGTCCTTTGGATGAAGACACAATTACTAGACTACGGGTACAGAATGATGCGGATACCAATTTACTGTGACTCTGAAAGTGCCATAGCGATCTCTCACAATCCTATTCAGCACTCCAAGACAAAACATATTGAGTTACGGTATCATTTCATCAAAGATCATATTCTGAAAGGTAATATTGAACTCATCTTTGTTCCTACTCATGAAGAGATTGCTGATGTTTTTACAAAACCACTTGACTCTACAAAACTCAATGTATTGCTACAAATGTTGGGAATGATGAATCCAGACCCACAATTCTTTTTGAATTTTTAGCTACCGCAGACCATCCTTGGTCTCCGTTGTGGTTCTAACTGAGAATTACATATGATGGATGGTTTTGGTACCGCAGTCTAGGTACCGCAACCATATGTCATACATATCACTCAGGGGTCCTAATGGTCTGTTGTTACTAATTTTTGTTCCGAATGTTTTCCTCTCAGCTCCTCACTGCAGTGTTTCCTTTATTCATCCACAATGACATCTCCAACCATAATGAAATTTTTTCATCCTTGATCTTTGTGATAATTTCTCAACTGATGTTTTCAACTTAAAAAAAAACTTTGTGTGCTATTTAGTGATCCTTCATTAAATAAAATAAAACATTCTCATTGAATTTGTCATCCTTTCTTTAAAAAAAATTATTAAAAAAAAAACCTATTATCAGACCTATTTTAGGGATGATGACAAAAAGAGCATATTTCCATCCAACTCATTCTTAATTTGTCCTTTCCTCTCGCAAACACGTCCCATCTCCCAAACACGTCCCATCCGTTACCACTTCCTCTTCCATCACCCCACGATTACCTGACGTATAAACATGCGTCCGTCTTTACATTAAATGCAAACCCTTTTTGAATATCTCCCAAAATCTTTTTCAACCCGTTTTTAATATCTGTGGCAGAGATTCAATCTATAATTCATCGTTTCCCCCCAATAAAACCCAATCGTCGTTTTATCCTCTTCTTACCCTTTACCTAGGGTAAAACCATTTTCACCCCCCCCCTTTATAAACCCATCTTCTTCTCCATCAATCCTTTACGCTTTCTGAATATCGATTGTCTCTCAACTTTCAAAAACTCCATTACTCTCAAGAACTCTGTTTCACTTTTCTCAGAATGGTGAAATCCGGTGCATCCAAGAAGCAATCCAAGGCTTCAGGTTCTGCAAATCCCACAGGTTCAGACTCTCCATCAATCGCCTCCAGCAATTTTAGAGCCGTATTTGAAGATCATCATTCATACAATGCTCCATTCAATCTCATGATAAAGTTCCTCAAGAATCACCCTCTGTTTGGACCCTTTGATGCGTTTACGAAAATCGTACCAATTTCCACCCTGTTCAAGTGTACATTCTCGGCATATCGACCACTCCAAAACCATCAAGAAGTGCATCCCCATCTTATGAATGACGCATTGGTCATTCTGACCAAGGAGAAGTTTCTAAGGTCCATCAATCTACTGGTTCATCTGTCGATCAAGTTCTTCTCTCCATCAATGGCGGATGTTACTGCTGCACTATACCAAATGGGATACCAGAAAAGAATCAAGGGTATCGGCAAATTCAAGAAAAATCAACTGCCCGCAGTGTGGCAATATGTTTGCCACTTCATCATCCGAAGCCTATCTGGTAGAACTGGAGGAACTGATAATATGGGGCATAAGCTCCTTGAATTTGTTTGGAGCATATTCACAGGCCATGATGTGAATTACAGGCAAATTCTATGGGATGACTTCCTTCAATACATCCCTAAGGAACACCGCAAGGGAAACCCAACAGAACTCACCTTTGCTAGGTTCTGGTCATTGTGCATCCTGGATCTTCATGCCGATGTAGCCATCCCCATGGGCAACGAAATAAATCTTTTCACTACAAAAGATCTCAAAAGGTACAATCCTTCATCCGATCAATCTCTTTTTAGACCAATCTGCAGGCTTCCCACCCATATTCTCTCTACTCTTGGTCCTGAGACTGCTGATGTCTCAGACCATATTGAGGCTACGGAGGGTATTGCCCCATACCCTTCTACTCCGCCTCTTTCATCTGCAACCATTATCCCTGAGGGTACCACAGTCCCCTCTGCCACTACTCTATCCAATCTTTCTCAAAGAAGAAAGACGTTGGCATCCAAAAGGAAACAAAAAACACCACAGAAGGATGCTCCCAAACCAACCGCACCCGCTAAGAAACGCAAAACCAAACCCACCATTGTATCTGACAGTGATTCTGAAGAAGATAGACAACCAATATCAATCCTCAAGAAAAGAAAAACCACCAATACCTCTAGCCAAATGCGTGACCGGACTGATACCTCAGCCTCTCCACAGTCTAAGGTAGTCCTTGGGATTTCCGCAGCTCCATTCAATACCACCATCGAATACCACTCAAGCTCATCATGTGAGCTTGTTTCATCATCATCATCATCTGAACATGGATATAGCCCCCAAATTCTATCTCAAGCAGATAAATCTGGACATCGCCCTAAGGTATCTAGGGCTTCCTAACTGCATGTTTTTTCTCCCGAGGAGTTAGACTCCATCCTCTTGAATATATCCTAAACACTTCAAACACCAATCCATCCGCATGGCATTTCTTTTGCTCATGCTAGAACGGAGCCAAGGTCAAACATGAACACGGGTCATGGAGACCAAGGAAGCTCCGAAAATCCTACTCTGCTTCCATCATTTACAGGTGGTTTAGGCATGGTGAGCACACATGTGCAAGGATCCGTGAACCCAAGGGACACCTTGGTGCATACTCAAAGAATTGACGGAGATGATTCAAGTGATTCTTGGAGTCGGTATCAACTAACTACTGATGCCGAAATCAAGAAATATGCTGCATTTTGAAGGGCATTCCAAGCCCGAAAGGATCAACAAATCAAACAGCAACAACAAAAGGAACGAGAACTTCAGGTGGTTGCTAAGTATTGGGCTGATGCAATCAACAATGCCTATACTATAGCAGGAATTCTTCATATTCAAGACTAGATGTCTCAGAAGGACGATTTACTCCTCAAAGCTCAAGCAGCATCCGTAGTCCAACATACCACCCAAATTCCTCCCACTACGGTTCTTGAAAAGTCACAAGACGAAGGTCCTGAAATAGCAATCAGTTCAGCTCCTACCTTCGGTCTTGATGATGATGAGGTACAAGAAGTGAACAAACCCTCTCCTTATGGCGATGACCTCATGATGTTCGATGAAGGTGAAGAATGAAGTGGTTCTCACCATTCCACCTCAAAGCCCAAGAAGAAGAAGAACGCAGTCACCAGAAAAGAGTTTCTATCTCTCCAGGAAAAAGTCGATCAAATCCTGGCTCCGGTCAAGCCAACTCAACCGTAACCAGAGGATGTTCCTGGACCTCAATCGCTGATTGAGAGGATATAAAGACTAGAAGCAAGAGAACGACTGGCTGCGGAGCGCGTATCTTTAAAGGTCGAAATGGGAATCTGATCCCTCGGCAACAATCGCAAAGCAGACCACAAAGACTTCATGGAAGCCACTGAACGCCTTATCTCCGAAGTCACTCCAATCAAGAATGATCTTCAAACCGCTATCAAAGATCAAGCCTCTCAGTTTCAAAAAATAATAGATGAAACTTATACCGCTTATGAGTCTACCATCTCGGTTCTTCATTCCACCATCAACCGCCTTCAACGATCATTAACAACCAACTTCCATGGCCCTGAAATCCTTCAACTCACTAAGGAGATTCATCGTCTGCTGTTCAAATCATCCTCTCCAACCAATCAACAACTCACAGACGCTATCAAGGCTCAATTTCCGGTGGCCTTCTCCAAAATTGATGGCCTTCGGACATGGCTTGAGGAAGCTCCGGTTTGGACTTCCTCAAGAGGGGGAAGTGAAAAAGATCAAGCCCATCAATCTCATCAATCATATCACGATCATCATTCTCAGCAATCAATTTGACCACATCAAACTCCACCCATCATCACTGGCAAAATCCCCTCACCGCAACCATCATCTCACAATGTACCTCACATTCTAGAGAAACCTCAAACTCCCCCACACATCAAACATCTTGAGGAGCATATGTCATCTCTAAGCTCAACAAATTCTCCCACCACTGCCCAGAGGAAGAAAGACTGGAGGGCAGCCAAATTTGGTGAAGAGATCTGGAGGCTATGCAGATTTGATATAGTCATGGATGAAACTCTGATCAATTCTTGGGTTAATCCACACCGAAGACTGCTGGATGAAGACTATGTTCCTCATCTTACATATGTTGATCCCCCTACTGATGGTTACTAGGATATCCCCATCTTACCCAATGCCAAATACTTCACTATGTTTGAGCCATTTGATCAAAGCCTTCCAGATGCCAAACAATTGCCTATGGAATTTGAGAGAATTTCTCAATTCTATGCAAAACATGCTTCTCCATTTGAGCATATTTGGTCAAATGATCGACCATCCGCAGTGGTAAACTACAGAGCCAGAAAATTTATGAAGGCAGAGTTTTTCCGATACACTCTGACCCGAAGGGAACAAGATTATGACCAGAACCAAGCTGATTTTCCTTGCATGAATCCGGAGGAGATTTTCCTCATTGCAAGAGTGTTCTGGGGCAAGGCAAAGAAAAATCTGAAGATGCAAATTACACTGGATAGAGTCAACAGCTTTCTGATGGACACTATATGCGATTTTGCTAAAATCGATGCATATATTTATCCTATCATTGCTATGACGCATGAGTTACCTCCACTTGATCCAACACCGATGCCCTCCGAAGGCTTTGAAGAAAGACCCTTAGGTGCATCCAACTTCCCTGAACTCGGTGTCATCTTTAAAAGAAAAACCGATAATGTCAAATATTTCATCTTCGTCTTGATAAGTGATAAAAGTTAAAGATGTCACTAAGGGGGGAAATTGTTAGAACACTAAAAGTGACCCTCTTGAACTTTCCAGAACCGCAGTCAACTTGCTATCGCAATGAAAGCATCTACCGTATTAATCCAAAGTTAGAAGATAGCAAGCCTTTGTACTTAGTCTATTTTGTCTTTTCTTATGCTTTCTATTTTTCAATATGCCTTACATGGCTACTTCTAGAAGTTATCTTTTGTAATGCTTGAGTCTCTATAAATATAGCTCACTTGTTCTAAATAAAATACGCATCTTGAAGTATCTTTACTACTTATCTTAGAAATCTTCTCTCTCTCATTTCTTACTATCATATCTAATCATAATCTCTCTTCGGAGCAAGTCCTTGTGACTTCTTCACTAAGTTTGATCTCACTTACTAATATTGGTTTGAATGCAATCCAAGTTATGAATCAACTTACGTGTATTCTTGATATAACAATTGCTGTCATTTACATCACTTTACTTTTCGCATCTAACTCAGTAACCTCTAACTATTATTATTATTGTTAAACAGATCCTTCGAGATTAACTATTCCGTTGTATACTTGTTCTAACCATTTTTTCAAGTGTGTCTCAAAGTTTTTCTCTCAACAAGGAGTTTCGTGAGTCATAAATTCAAGCACGTACTAAAAAAGAACCCTAAAACACTCAATAAGATATTACAGTAGAAATGGCAAACGGTAGAACAGAACGCACGGACGATATGTACATAGGTTGCACACTAACTCTAAACGAACATTCATTTCAAATTGATCTAATGCCGATCACTATAAAGCGCTTTGAGATCATCATCGGTATGGATTGGTTAAGCCTACACCATGCTGATATACTTTGTCATGAAAGGGTCGTTCGCCTAAATCTGCCAAACGGCGAAAGTCTTGTCATTTATGGTGACAAACCCGATACCAATTTAAAAATCATCTCTTGCGTCAAAGCCCATAAATACCTACATAAGGAGTACCATGCCTTCTTAGCCCACGTGGTAGATAAAGAAAAAGAAACGAAAGGCATCAAAGACATTCCAGAAATCTGTGATTTTCCCGATGTTTTCCCTGAAGATCTCCCAGGAGTCCCACCAGAACGACCAGTCGAGTTCAGAATCGACTTAATCCCCGGAGCTACACCAGTAGCTAAGTCGTCGTACCGTCTAACACCGGCAGAGATGCAGGAGTTATCCAGCCAGCTAAACGAACTAGTCAACAAAGGGTTCATCAGGCCGAGCTTCTCACCTTGGGGAGCACCATTCTTATTCGCAAAGAAGAAGGATGGATCTTTCCGTATGTGCATCGACTACCGAGAACTTTACAAGCTCACTATCGAGAACCGATATTCACTACCACGCATTGACGACTTGTTCGACCAACTCCATGGATCGAGTTATTTCTCAATGATCGACTTAAGATCCGGGTACCACCAACTATCAGTCTTGGAAGGAGATGTTCCCAAAACAGCTTTTCGAACTCGTTATGGTCACTATGAGTTTATGGTGATGCCCTTTGTATTAACCAACGCACTAGCGGTGCTCATGGACTTAATGAATCGGGTGTGTCGTTCGTTCCTAGACAAGTTTGTGATCATATTCATAGATGACATACTCATCTATTCGAAGACTAAAGAGGATCACGATCAACACCTTTGACAAGTCTTGGAAACGCTAAGAAAAGAGAAGCTATACGCAAAATTCTCCAAGTGCGAATTTTGGATTCGGAAGGTAGATTTCCTAGGTCACGTGATTAGCAAAGACGGAATACACGTGGACCCTTCCAAAATCAAAGCAATTGAGAATTGGTCAGCTCCAAGAACCCCAACGGAAATTCAACAATTTTTGGGCCTTGCTGGCTACTACCAAAAGTTCATACATAACTTCTCTAAGATTGCGAAACCAGTTACCACCCTGACCCAAAAGGGTGTTACTTTCTATTAGAAAGAAAGACAAGACACTGCATTCCAAACACTGAAGCAAGCACTGTGCAGCGCACCTATATTGTCCTTGCCAGAAGGAATAAAAGACTTTGTGGTCTACTGTAATGCATCTCATCAAGGTCTTGGATGCGTACTAATGCAACGAGGTAAGGTCATCGCTTACGCCTCAAGACAACTCAAGACGCACAAAGTCAACTACACTACCCACAATCTTGAACTAGGAGCAGTTGTTTTCATGCTATAAATCTGGAGACACTATCTTTATGGCACGAAATGCACGATCTTCACCGATCACAAGAGCCTTCAGCACATCCTTAACCAAAAAGAACTCAACATGAGGCAGAGACGATGGGTTGAACTACTGTGACAACCCGAAATTTTCCATTCAAATCAAACCACCTCAATCCAATGGAAGTAGAGCAATTTCAGTGAAAATTCAGACTTATGGAATAAGTTTGACAATTTTAGGGTTTTACACCTAAGGAGTTATTAGGAGAGTGGGTGCACTAGGATTTTGTGCAACACTGTAATTCCATTACTCTAGGTCATTAGAATCCATTCCGAGAATAGAAATATTTTCTACCAAAAATCTCTGGACTATAAATAGAATTCTGAACCAAATTGGTTCATTATTTGATTTCCATTTAGAGAAAAGCCAAATACTCTCTCACGGATCTTCGGGTTTTCATCCCAGATTGTGAGTCTACTTCCCTAAATGTGTTTTAATACTTGTTATATGCTTTATAACATTGTTTGCATGTCCAAAACACAAGATCCGGGAGTTTACCGCCCAAGAACGTTCTTGGGGAGTAAACTCCAAAATCAAGCCTAAAGGCCACCTAGTCCCATTTCCGTGTTAGGAAACTAACTAAGGACTTAGTGTATGATCATTAGAGGCTAGAAACAAATCAAAATCACTTAGTTTGATGAGTTTATGGCCAAGGAACCACCTCTTGGGCCGTAAACTCCAAGTAAAGGGCACAAATGAGTGCCTAGTGATCCTTTAGCCTTAGAACAAGAACCTAGAAGCCTTAAGCAGGTGTTTTAGACCAACAAAACAATTAGAAACCAACATTGGAAGGGAGTTTTACGGCCAAGATGCTCCTTAGGCCGTAAACTCCAAGTTTTAGGTTCCAAAATGCCTTCAAACTCTTCCTAAGGCTTAGTATTCATTTTTGGCATGTACCTTAATGTGTTTGGGGCCTAGATAACACATGAAAAGCATAAGTGTTGGAGAGTTTACGGCCAAAAGTATTTCTTGGGCCGTAAACTCCTTTAATGGGGTCAAAGGACACCCTAGACACTTCCTTAGGCCAAGAAACTTTTAGGGCAAGTACTTAGATGAGATATGGACTAGTTAAAATTCTTAGGACCTCATGTGTGAGGGAGTTTACGGCCCAAAGAGTTCTATGGCTGTAAACTCCATCAAATGGTCCCATTTAGTGCCTTAAATCTTCCTTAATCCAAATATTGAAGCCTAGACTTGTTCCTAGATATATTGGAGACTTGAAAGCACAATAAGAACCCTTCCAAGGGAGTTTACGGCCGTAAACTCCAAGGGAAAAGGGTCTTTGGGCCGTAAACTCCCCTTAGGAGTCAATATGGTACCTTAAACTCTTGTCTAGCCTTGAAGCAATTCCCCTCTAAAGTTGTAGTACTTCTAAACTCCATTTCATGGCTTGTTTGAGAGTTTACGGCCAGGAGCTTACTCCCCTGGGCCGTAAACTCTAATGAATATGGTCTTTTGACCTTAAACTTCCATTAGGGGCATTGCACTTCTTTGTTGCAACCCATTAGCCTCCTAGCACTTGACCAAAAGTGTTGACCTCACGCGTAAATGTTTATACTTGCATAGTTAGTGATTAAATCTCTAATTATTTATATACATATGTCTTCATATGTAATTAGGATCATTGTGTGTGTCTAAGTCATCACTTGACACCAAGCACTTGTCCGATCCTTCCGTACGATAACAACCCGTTCATTTCCAGTCACATACTGCAGGTGAGTTCATACCCCTTAACTAATGTTTTAAACTATTTTAAATGTTTTATGGGGGGGATACAAGTAGAATCATGCTACTTTTTATGTCAATCACATGTGATTAGTAAGTAGGATTATATTACTTATTACATCAATCACATGTGATTAATATACAACATTCTAAAGATTTGGCTACTCACTAGCCATTTTACCAAACAGTTTCCTTCAAATGATTTTTATAAACATTTTATATGTTTTCAAACTACTTATTACACTGTACTTCTTACTCTGTTTATCATACTTCAAACTTATTTACGACTGTGTTTCAAACAAATGTTTCTTTATACTCAAAACTGTTTTATTATACTTATGCCTTCAAATTGTTTTATAGATTGACATCAAGTCGATCTTCTCTTAAAATAATATTTCTGTTTCAAATGTTTTACAAAACTTATTCATGCTTTTATATTATAAATTGCATGCCTCTATATGTATAGTTATATAAGAAATGTTTAAAAGACTTAGGAAGACTATCCACCCTATTTCCTTTTCGCGCCTTGAGATGTGGTCTGGTGGGACATTGGGTATTCGTCCGAAAGTCGTTTAAAGATTTGTTATATATCATGTGTACATATATAGTCATAAAAGGTCCTTCCAAATTCATCCTATGCCCTTGGGTAGCAAGGGTATACATCCACGTCCATACGTACCACTTAGATTACTAGTAAGCTACCATATGGGTAGTTCAGGAAGATACTAGAACCATTACTAGAACGCGATATCATACAATGAGTCAGTTCATTCATGAGTCAATACTTTCTAGAACATTACAGTACATTACATATACGACTACACTAGGACGAGAACATATACGACTATACTAGAACGTTTACATTACTATACTTGCTAGATAGAGAGAACACACATTACAGCTCGCACACGTTGAACATTACAGTACAATTACTATACTTGCTAGATAGAGAGAACACACATTACAGCTAGCACACGTAGAACCTTCTAGTACTCTACTATATTACTTACATGATAACACTTATAGGAGTACTTTTACATAGATATATCAGGAGGAGTCCTATTACATTTTATATGTATCGACTCCGTTATTAAATCTGTGTTCTTACCTTTACCTTGTGATAAAATCACATAATCGACGAGATAGAATGGATAATTATCCTAGTACCAGAGGATACGTATTGAGGGATTGACCATTCCTAGAATCTCTGTTAGCTACAGAGGTAAAAGTACATCCACGGATGTCAAACGGTTGGTACCATTACAGGTGCACAATTAAGGGATTAACTATTCCTATACCCAGCTGTTAGCAATAGAGGTAAGAGTACGCCTACGGATGGCTTAAAGTTAACGTTAACAGTTACCCTAGTACCAAAGGGTATGATTCAGGTTAGTTATATTATTACCTATATTTGTGACTCATTCACATAACCAGTGAGGTAAAATTATATTTAGGTATCCTAGTACCAAAGGATACAATTTCTTATAATAATAATAATAGTAACACAATTAGGTCTTGGTAGAAGACTACAAAGAGCACAGTTAAGTCTTGGTAGAAGACTCCTTTTGTTACTAATAGGAATCATAGGGATTCTAGGGTTTTTCATACATTTACAGCTGATCTACAAACATGTTCATACTTATATGAGCTTTCTTTCAAAACAATGTCAAGTCTTAAAAATTATAAGTTTTACAAATTAAGACACATTAATACTTACAATCTCACCAGCTTTAAAGCTGATACTCGCTTTCAAAATTACTTGTATCCTGAGGTCATCATAGATAGGTACCGATGCAAGGAGAAAGGAAGATGAAGCTTACTCAAGACTTATCTTTCATTTTGATTTATGCTTTAGTGTTTATCAAAATTTGACAGAATACAATTGTATAATAATTATTTTATTAATGCAATGGATGATGTTGTTGCTTGTTTACTACTTTACACTGTTGTTGATATTATACATGACGTCCTCCGCCCCAGAACGTTTCCGTCGTTCTTGGTTTTGGGGTGTGACAACTACTTATTGACTACGAATGCGAGATTCGCTATCACCCAGCAAAAGCGAATGTAGTAGCTGATATCCTAAGTCGGAAAGAATACTCAGGTCAACGATTTAAATCCTTAACCATGACGATCCATTCACATCTGTCCACACAAATCAAGGAAGCTTAGAGAGAGGCCTTGAAAACCGAGAATGTGGCAGGTGAATCCCTAAGAGGAATGGACAAAAATCTTGAAGTCAAGGGTGACAGAGTTCATTAATTCATGGATCGGATCTGGACACCGAAGTTTGTTGGATTCAGAGACGTGGTCATGAACGAGGCTCATAAGACTCGATACTCCGTACATCCAGGTTCGGACAAGATGTATTTGGACCTCAAGAAACTATATTGGTGGCCGAACATGAAAGCAGAGATCGCTACCTATGTGAGCAAGTGTCTGACTTTCGCTAAGGTCAAGGTAGAGTACCAGAAGCCATCGGGATTGCTGCAACAACCCGAAATACCCATGCGGAAGTGGGAACGGATAATGATGGACTTCATAACCAAATTACCAAAGACAACAGGTGGACTAGACACCATCTGGGTAATCGTGGATAGGTTAACAAAATCCGCACAATTCCTGCCAATAAGAAAAACTGACAAGATGGAGAAGCTAGCTTGAACCTACATCCGAGAGATTGTGCGACTACATGGTGTACCAATATCCATTATCTCCGACAGAGATACTAGGTTCACCTCGCAGTTCTGGCAATCGTTACAAAAATCTTTAGGAACGAGGCTCGACATGAGTACTGCTTACCATCCACAAACCGACGGTCAAAGTGACAGGACCATACAAACCGTGGAAGATATGCTAATATCTTGTGTAATCGATTTTGTTAAAGCATAGGATACCCATTTACCACTAGTCTAATTTTCGTACAACAATAGCTATCACTCCAGCATTAAAGTTGCTCCATTTGAAGCCCCCTACGGACGGAAGTGCAGATCACCATTGTGCTGGACTGAAGTAGGTGACACACAACTGGCTAAGGGACATGTACCCGACAACACTCTCACTGGCTGGGAAATCATAAGAGAGACAACCGAGAAGATTGTACAAATTCAGGAATGACTAAAAGCTTCAAGAGACAGACAAAAGAGTTATGCAGACAAAAGCCGGAAGCCCTTGGAATTTCAGGTTGGGGACCAAGTGCTATTAAAGGTCTCGCCCTGGAAAGGACTAATATGTTTTGGAAAACGTGGGAAACTAAACCCAAGGTATATCGGACCATTCGAGATCCTTGCAAGGATCGGCCCGGTAGCCTACAAACTTCGTCTACCACAGGAACTCAATAACGTACACCCTACCTTTCATGTGTCAAACTTGAAGAAATGTTTGTCCGATGATACCCTCTTCGTACCTCTAGACGAGATCGAAATCAACAAGAGTCTCCACTTTATAGAAGAACCAATTGAAATCATGGATAGGAAAATTAAAAGAACAAAAAAAATTCACATACCCATCGTGAAGGTCCTCTGGAATGCAAAGCGAGGACCTGAATACACCTGGGAACGCGAAGATCAGATGAAACACAAGTACCCACATCTTTTTCCCTAATCCACAAGTGTGTTGTTTAAATTAAATTTCAGGACGAAATTCCCTCTAACGGGGGGATGATGTCACAACCCGATATTTCGATTTTCTGTAATGACCTAAAAAGCCAAGTATTGTAACCACTTTTGAAAATAATGAAATTAACTTTAAAATTAAAAGTGTACAAAAGTCTCTATTTGGTTACCTACTATGTTAGATATCATTAAACCGTGATCGTACATAGAAAGAATGTCCAAATCTGACTTCGTATAAGGAAGTTATGATTTTTCCAAGTTCGGCATAGCGATAGACATCTAAAAACTCGAAACAGAGATCAAGCGACTTTTCGCCGGAATGACCTAAATGAGAATCGAAGGTCTCGACAATGGTTTTTCAACGGTAAAAAGTCTGGAAAAAACAGAGATCGGATAAAGAAGTTATGGATTTCTAACGAACTTTTCTTACCCCGACTTTTTAATAAATAAATAATAAAAAAAAAATTTCAAAATTTCCCGACGGAGTCTAAACGAAAGTTGTAGAGAATAGTCTCACTTACGCGTGGATATAAAGAACGTCTAAAACGGAGTTCGTATGAATAAGATATGAATTTTTGAAGTTTACTAAATAATAAAAATATAAATTTAAATCAAATTTCGGTATTATCCGAAGGAGGAGTCACCGGGCCAATCCGAGTTACGCTCATCATACTCTCGTACGCCCAGCGTACTCGAGGACTATGCCTCGGATTGTCCATGTCGCACCCTATGCCAGGCTATGGCTCGTCCCATCCGAGCTCCGAGGCATTCGAGGATGCGGTCACGCAAGACGCACGCGTACACCCAGCGTACCGAGGCGGTTCCCAGCCCCTATAAAAGGGATGCGAGGGTTCCAGGGAAAATGCTCATTTCCTCTCATCTTTCTTGCATTTTTGCCTTGTTTTCCATGCAATTAATATCCCGAAGCCCTGGTTTCCATACCCAAGCCCCGAAGGTCGTTTGTGCTCCCGAGATTCCCGAGAATCCCGTGAAAATCTGCCTTCTCGAGTCAAAGTTCTGCTCGGTTTTCATCTCGCCTTCTTCGATCTTTCAAGTGAGTTCATAACCGTATAAACTACGCTTTTAAATGTTTGCTAAATGCTTTTTATACAATATTAAGGGGGAGGAATGCAAGTAAAACATGCGGTTATTATCGTGTATAACTTAACGATTCACTATATACACTTTTTATCTAAGTAATCATATGTGATTCATAAACTACTACATGAGTATTCTCGTATGAAATATATATTTTCAATAACACATTGCCTTGTGGAAATAAAATGTGTTTATATATATATATATATATATATATATATATATATATATATATATATACACACACACACACAAATCAAATGTTCTATTTTTACATTAGGTATATGTGATCAGTCAAGTCACTTTATGTGTTATACTTTACATAATGAGTGAGCATTACACTAGGGTTTACTATACGAACGAAACACACACTTTGAAAAACTATAATAGGTATAGTTTATGAGAAGATCAGGAACATTTACACACTAGAAACACTATATCAAAGAGATATTTTTTTACACAAGAATAAATGGACATTTTTCATACGTAAATCTGTTTTATACTAAGGTTTGTGAGACATTTCACGTACTTTCGAGTATGCATTTTAAGTCCTGTATTATATACCATAATCCCTTGTAGGGGGAGCATGACACTTGTGTATAGATCTATACGGGATTGAAAATCCCACACCTAAGTTGTTAGCTACAACTAGGTCGGCAGGTCTGGGGTGACAAACGTCATAACTTTCCAACGCTTGAAGAACGTTGTTATAGGCATCCTGGTCAAATAGTATGGTTATAAGACTCACACGGAGTATTAAAAACACATTGATTTATGGGGTTTTTCAAATGCCTTAACGATTCACACATAAAACTACTATTTTAAGCATGAATAGCACTATTGAAATCACAGTTTTGGAAAAATCAAACTACCATCTACTATAGTAGAAAATATGGGATTTTCTTGGAACATTTAACATGAACAAACCATTTTCATTCTTTTTCATATAAGCATTGCCACTAAATACTTATGAACTCACCAGCTTAAATGCTGACCTACTCTTTCAAAACCACTTGTATTTCTCAGGGATTCAGTAATACAGGTAAACTCTAACTTTTGAAGAAGGGACGCTGCAACGTTAATTTAATTTCATTTTAAACATCATATTGTAATTTTCTTTTGAAACAAGTACCTTTCAACAATGTAGGCTTTTAAATTATATATGTGATGGTTGTATTGCTTTCTTTACTATGTATTCAATTGTTTCGATACTACATGAAGTCATCGCCCTTGAACGCTTCCACCGTTCTGGTTTGGCGGTGTGTCACATGGAGGTTTGCTGTGAACACTTCCTTGTCGCTCATTCTTAATCATAACACTTCAATGTGAGTGTTTCCTACATCCTAAGGGTGTTTCTTATGATTGTTAGTGGTATTAGACACTAATTGTAGGCCTGTACATGTTAATATGTACTTAATAGGACCGTATTGGGCCCGAGACTTCTCTTAGCATACCAAGCATCTTTTTTTGTTATTCATCCAACCCACTCTTAACCAAGTGTGTCCATACCCCTATTTCTTTTCAGTTTTAACGTTTTCGGGGGAGGGGGGATACAAGCCAAACATCATTGATTTAGTAAAACTATAAAGAACGGATTTCAATACACTTAGAACTGATATAATTGACACAATGAAACAGTTTTCATACTTTTATCAAATATTCAGATATTTCATCCCTTTTGTATATTGTTGAGCATAAGGGAGGTTTCCAACACAAAATCATAGAGTTTTTAACGAATATATAAACTATAATAGGTATAGTTTATCGAACAATCGACTTATCAATGTACAAATATAGATTCAACGTGATCAAACATATAAGCTATATATAGTATAGTTTATGAGACATATTTTCAGCTAGTTAAATTCAAGAATTCATTTATTTCTTCATGTAATCGTTAGTATAGCATTTTATGAGGGAGAATTCTTCGCGTACTTACTAAGTACTAACAAAAGTCCTAAAATTATAGCTAGGGTCTCCTCACAGGAGAACGTGAGTTTATGTATAGATATATACGGGATTGACAATCCCGCACGATAACTGTTAGCTACAATTAGGCCGACAGGCCTGGGTGACAAAGTCATTTCGATTCGGACACCTGAAGAACGTCGTTCAGGCAATTCAATGGTCAAGTATGGTTATAACAACTCATAAATTTGGTACTAAGAATATACGATTAATGTATGAATGGTAATAAATTCAATTAGTTTTATTATAAAGTAATAGAACTACTATACATATTAGAGATTTTAGAGTTTTTCCGAACTTATTATACATACTGGTGATAGATAGAGTTTTTCCTTTCAAAAACATGCTTATGAACTCACCATCTTTATGTTGATACTCTTTCAAAACTTCTTGTATCCTCTGGAAATCAGTAGACAGGTACCTCACACAGATTTTGAAAAGACGGAGCGTATAGGGTCACGTCTTTTACTTTTGTTACACTTTCCATTTATGTATATGTATATGTATATATATATATATATATATATATATATATATATATATATGTATATATATATATATATCTATATATATATATATATATATATATATATATATATATGAATCAAACAGATGTAAATGTTTTAATTAATCAATGTAATGGTTGTGTTTACTTTGATTACTATGATGCAATTGTTGTGATACTACATACGACGTCCTCCTCCCCGAATGTTTCCGTCGTTCCGGTTTGGGGATGTGACATCTTTTTAGGCTTGGGCTTTGAAGGAGAAGTCTTCCTTTTGGCAGAATTTTCAAATTTTCCTCCGGACGTAGTCGGATGGGCCTCTTATGGAATAGGCTCAATAGAGACAGGGGCAGGTTGTGTTGGGTCGAACACAACCGAAGTCTCTAAATGATGTTTCAAGTAAATTGAAGAGGAAGATATTAAGGCCAACATATGGTCTAGAAGACGTCTAACGTGACCAAAGGAAGATTGGTCTGGAACTCTATAGTGCTTAACAGTTTTGAAGGATAGATATACCTCTATCAGAATTGTAGCAATTGGGATTGGTTCAGACCGTTCCTTCTAGAGTTCTTGAATCGTCAGGGCCCAAAATCTAGGGCTTGAGATTTCATTGCTTTTTCTTTTGATAGCAAATTTTTGAAAATCCTCCCTTAACACTTCGGGAAGATCGATTGCATTGTTTTTTCTGGAGTAGATGGTGTAAACCACATACAACCAGTCCTTGCTTAGGGTGTCCGTACCACCATGCTTTCCAGACAGCCCTCGAATGATGAAGTGCATCAACACAGTCCAAAGACCTAAAACTGCTGACTGTTGAAGTCCTTCGCCGTATTGTCTTGATTGTACCCAATGTGATCCATGAATTGTTGAAATTCTTCAGTGGTTGGTTCTTGAACCTTGAACCCTTCAGGATTCTCATCGACACCGATAGCCTTGGGGAATGTAGTTTTGTGGATGGGCATGATCCTATCACCTGTGATATTTGTTTTGAGAACACCATTGTCGATCTTGATTCTTGTGAAAGCGGTGTGCAAGAGATTGAGTTGTAGTGGAGGATCTGGGCTTTTGGAGAGTGGGATGGATATGGGAGGATTTGCAAAGAACTCAATCATCACTCTAATGGGTTCATCAAAATCTAGAGGGTTTGTCGAGAAAAGCTTTGTGGTGTCTCTAAGAAAAGGCTCAGATGTTTGTGAGGATGATGATTCTATGGAAGATTTCTTCTTGGTGATAGATTTCTTGGGTGTTAAGGCAGTTATAGCAAGCTTTTGGGAAGAAGAATGGGACGCTATTGTTGGAAGATTATGATAGCTTGAAGAACACGATGAACATAGAGAATTTGGGAGTTTTGGAGAGTTTGAGCACGTAAAAGGGTAAATGGGGGTTTTATAAGGTTTATATAGGTGATGGAAACGGGTCGGGTCCAAAAGGGTAATGATGAGGATCTGAAATGGAAATGGGTCGCATTTAATATGTTTTCATTTTAGGGGTAAGTTGACTAATGATGATAAAAGGTTTCTATGAAATGAAGTGATCAATAAAAACTGCCAAACGACGATGGGACGTTTACTAAAAACCTTTTGAAAGTAAACGTTTGAAAAAGTATCACCTTAAAAACCTTTAGACTTCTGAATATTGATTCCGGACAGTTTGAGAACTGGAGGGTAAAGAAGTGAATTTGGATCATGGTGTTTTGAGAAAAGGGCCCGGAATTTGAAAATCCAGAGTGAAACTTTTAGGTTCCAGAGTCAAACACATTTGAATTCTTGAGCACAATTTTTCAAAGAAATTCCAGAGTAAGTAATTTTCAATGATTTCCGAAAAGGTTTTGAGAAATGATTCCGGAGCAAAATGCGAAATTTTGAAAGGATTATTTTGATATTCTGGAGTGAAATTTTGAAAGAATTTCCGGAACAAGATTTTAAAAGATGATTCGGAGTGGGATTTAGGAAAGTTCCGAAGTATGAAGTACAATACCTTTCCGGATTTAAATTTCAGGATGATCTTATGAAGTAAATTCCGAGGTGAAAATTTTGATCATTGACTATGTGAACTGTAGTCATCATATAATAAGATGAACTGTACAACTTAAATCTCAAGTGGTGGTTAGAGATAAAGACAAGTAAAATGATCCTATGTATTCCGATAGACAATAGTTCCGAGATAAAAAAGAGTTTTGAGTTCGGAACCAATTTTCTAACTCATGTTGCCCTTAGAGAGAGCATGACTCTTGAAAGAACTGAGGATCAGACATCATCATACCCATCTTATTCAGAAAACCATTAAATTTGGTTTCGTCTGATGCCTTAGTAAAAGCGTCAGCAATTTCATCGTCAGATGGAACAAAAATGAGTTCAATGTTGCCATATAAGACATGATCTTTTATGAAATGGTACCGTATGTCAATGTGCTTCGCCATGGAGTGCTAAATTAGATTGTGTGAAATCGCAATGACACTTTGAGAATGACAATAGATAGGAATGCATTGAAAGAGGTAACCATAATCCAAGAGTTGAGATTTCATCCATAGAACTTGAGAGATATAGCTGAAAGCAGTAATGTATTCTGCTTCGGATGTAGAGAGTGCAATGCAATTATGTTTCTTGGATGACCAACTAACCAATCAACCACCTAAAAATTTGATGGATTTTGAGCATTCTAACACTCCTATGGTGTACATGCAACCCTATAAACCTTGGATCTATGTTTTCTCTATTATACATGCAAATATTCAATATTCCAAGGTTTCATTCTAACTAGCATAATATTAAGTATATACAATACAAGAATCTATTAGAATGACGTACCTTTTGATGGAGTATGAAGTCTTGAACCTTTAAGAGCTTAGTGCCCCAAGTGTTACACCTAAAATGGTTCACACAACACCAAAAATCCTTGGAATAACTTGAGAAGAAGAATACTTAAGTTTAGTCTTATGAAATCAGATTTGCCCTCTTGCGTACTATATACTAGTCCTAATTTCATGAACTAGAGACCTCTTTATATAGTGTGGAGGATTAGGGTTACATTCATGTAAACCCTAATACCTATGACCTTTCATTTCCATAGGATCCATGGGTTAAACACTTCATGGACTATCCATGAAAGCTTAGCCCAATGTAAATGAACTTGGCCCATGCTATATATCTATATATATATATATATATATATATATATATATATATATATATATATATATGAGAGCCCATATTTAATTAGTTCCTTTTTTATCACTAAATTAATTCTTGATCAATACTAATTAAAGAATATGATTCCATATTAATATATTTGAACTTATAATATATTGATATAAATCATAACTATCCTTTTTCTCATTTTGTCTATCCCATTGTTCCGATGCCATGCAACCCATATGGACAATGCCAAAATGGGTCAATTACATACCAATTATAGTTATGGACTTAGACACTAATCCAACAGTCTCCTACTTGGATATGTCTAAAACTATTGTTGCATATGACTCCAAAATCCGACTAGTAATGGTAGTTCTGAAAGTCGCTATTAAACTCTGACCTAGTCAATCACTTGTCCATTAGATAAGGGATCATATATTCCTCCATTCAAGATATCATATGGACTGAGACATGGATTATAATCATTCTCTTTGTCCATTTTTTGTTTCCCCGATTTCCGATTTATGACAACTAACTAATTGAACAAATAAAATCAGTCCAGGCTTGGCCAAGCACTTAGGGGTGTCATCACTAAATCATCGAGGGGCTCAAAGATGTCGCTTGTTGAATCATACACAAAGGCAGGTTTTATAACATCAAGTTACCAATATGTCTTAGTACAATCAATGTATAACCAACTCATAGTCAACAATTCGTATCTGTAGGTTTGAAGAATATAAGATATTATTGTCTCATGACTCACTCGTGATAAAATCCATGAAGTGATTCAAATGAGTGTGGGTTAAATCTAATACTCGAATCTCATTCCAGGAGCACTCATGAACACTACAGCCACATTGTCCCAGACAAACTATAGACCCTTCATGATAGTCTTGCTTCAATACCTACTTCCAAAGTATGATCGACTGTGGATAGTTTGAATAACCTAGTTATTCGGGAACTCAAATCATGCAAAGTGAAACACAAGAATAATCGAGTCCAATATGGTCTCAGAACTTATGAATATAAATAAAACACATTTTATTTATCACCATATTGATTACACATTATTCATTGTATAAGTTTCAAATAATCAACTTAATACTTGAATTAAAACAATAGTCATGCCATGCTCCAAGCATGCACACTATGTTTGTCCAAAAAATAGTTATGACATACACCAAGTATGCACACTATGTTTGTCTATGATCCTTACTTTATGGAATAGATCAATTGAAGATAATTCTAATGATTCTCATTTCACAATCCCAAAACCTTACCGTAAATGTAAGAATTCCAAATTCATGACATTTAGCGAAATTTGTTAGATTCTAAACTCATATGCATTGATCCTCTCGTAATGACTATGCACAAAATCACAAAGACTTGTCAACAGACATTACAGAGTATTCCAATGGAGATCAATTCCATGGACAAAAAAGTCTCAAATTCAAAGTACATTCCATTGAACATCCTTCTTGCATTATGTTTTTCTAATCTTACACAGATTTAATGAATATCTTCCTCCTATGGAAACATTTCTACATTCCCATTTTGACTATCACTTCTGAGCAAGAGTTGTCACTTTTCAGAATATGTCCACATTCCCATTTTGAGAATCACTTCTGAACAAGGGTTGCCTCTTTTTAGAATATGTCAATATGGTCCTTTCAAAATTAACACTAAACGTCCAATTGTCCATGCGCATCCAATCATTGGTAAACCTCAAATTGTCCTCGACAATTGCTTAATCATTTTAGTCATATCCAATTCTAGACCTTTTCCCCTCTTAATGCCCTAGGCGTTTGGAAAATTTAGAAAGTATAAATAGTATAGCACATGTAATCGATCCTATATACGAAGTATATGGGACACGATTCATGATGTCTCACATAAATACATGATCCCAGACCAATCTTTTGCTATAATATTTTAATTTGCCATGTTTTCTGAATTCGACTATTAAGAGCGATGTTGTAATCATAATCGAATTTGAGAACATAATATATATAGAATTTCCTCATGTTGAACCATTCCAACACAAGGTTCATATATATATATATATATATATATATATATATATATATATATATATATATATATATATATATATCCTTAACTAAAGATGATTAAAATCTAAATCTAAATTTTTAGAATTGAAATGAAGTATAATTTCCTCTCCCTTAATTATTGCAAAACAACTTTTTCCAATTAAAACTTTTGTTTTCTATAATTAACATTGCTAACTTGCAACACTTATCATAATTAGTTATGCTCCCACTAGCATAATAATTACCAACATAACACTTATGCTCCCACTAGCTTTGACATGTATCCAGAAATACGTTGGATTTCAAGAATCAATACTTTAATGACTTTCTTTCCAAAGTTCAGATTTCTGATACGAGATGCTTTGATAAAACTTTATCTAAATAAAAAATCATACACCTTTCCTTAGATAGATCACATGTGTGTCTAAACAATTTTAGAACTATGAAAAGGGATGTCATAATCATATTCTCAATTGTTTAGACCTTTTCCATTTCTCACAAGTTCATGTTAGTGTGACGGTTAACCACAGATGCTCCACTAACGACTTTGAGAATGCAAGTATCATAATTGCTATCTACTTAAAATTTACTTAGTGAAAGCGTTTCCTCACCATCATTTTCATGAATCGAAGAGAAACCTTATGACACTTAGATTTCTATGGTGTATGTGTTCCTATCCATGTAAATTTGTCAAAAACCATGATCAGAAGACAAGGTTAGTAACAAATCCAAACTCATATGGATTGAACTTGTCCAATCTTAACTTCTTGCCACCTGGTAGCACAGGGGCCTACCATTGCTTCCAAGTAGTTATGTAAAAAACTGATAACTCATAGAACTCACATGCATAGTCAACTTTAACTGGAATGGGCATAGAAATGAAAATATGTCAACACGATAGGTTACAAACCTCAAGTCGTGTGCTAGCGATAAGCAACAGTTCTTGACATATAAGATTCTCTTGTCAAGAAACAATTCTTGATTAGTTCTTGAAACTTTTTCAAGAACTTTAAGACTCCCACTGACTTCTTGACATATAAGATTCTCTTGTCAAGAAACATTTCTTAACAAAGCAAATATTCAAGAGTTAGTGCGGATTCTTATCAAGACAAACACTTCACACGATTGGCCTTAGTTGGCCTTTGTTTTATCCAAAACATCACAACTTACCAATTTTAAATGTACAAGAGTAAGAAAACATTTTACTTTGCATTTGACAAGTGTTATAAATCTGCTTAAGATTATGTCACTCAAGTTTCAATCTTGGAGTATGACTCTAAGAATTGTTTTGGAACGAAGTATGACTCATCTTCTTAATTTACCATTTCAATAATTCATGATTCCTCTTCTTAGTCGTAGGAATGTACTAAGATGTCCTTAGAGGACTAATTGTGATATGGTTTCTTAATCATTAAGATGATCACAAAACTTGATACTACAGTACTCTCCCATCTTTTCAGATTTGAGAAACTTTTATCTTTCTGCCTAATTTGGTCCTTCTCATTCGTTCTACCATACATCGAAACTTTTCCAATGTTTCAGATTATACTTAAACTTGTAAGTATAACCATATTTACTAAACTTTAGTAAATCATGACGAATAGTCTTATCGATCCTTTGTGGTGGACCTGACCAGCGCACACTCAAGTGTACCCGATTCCCTAATCCTTTTCTTGACTCACAAATACATGTGGTCAAGGAATTAGTCTTAAGTTCCCAAAGATGAAAATTCTCATTCATTATACAATACAAGTTGCATGATTCCAAGTTTCTATCCAACTGAAACTTGGGTGATGAGAATCTTCCCTTATTTGGTAAATTATGACACTATCACAAACGAAAGAATCAAATCCATTTTCAAATATTGCTATCAATGGAATCATATAAACAACAATTTTTCACAAATGCCATTGTAAGGATATTTAAAATAAATAAAATTAAAACCTTTTCTTTTATTTTAAAATTTGAAGAAAAACTTATCCTTACAATGCAAATGCATATGAAAACAATGTTGTTATATATTCCTAAGCAATCTATCATAACTCTTAAGCATCAACTCAAAATTATGATCTTCACGATCAGAATCTGCTTATTCTTCCTTTAAGCTTCCTCTTTTCTTTGATTCTTAAAACATCAACATGTGACCTAGTCACATCATGTAATAAAAATCTCCAAATAAGAACTTAACGGAGTCAGATAGTGGATTTTACCCGAAGTAGATTCATAATTTTTTAACTTTACCATCCTCATGATATTTCAGGTAAATACGGCATGTGACAACCCGAAATTTCCATTCTGTACGAACATTATCAAGTCAATAGAAGTTAGATCAGTTGTAATGAATTTCAGACTTTTCCGAATAAGTTTGACTATTTCAGGGTTTACATTTAAGGAGATAACAGGAGAGTGGATGCACATGGGTTTGTGCAACTCGGGTATTTCAAAACCTTATGATATTAGAGTTCATTTCTTGAATAAAAATATTTTCTGCCAAAAATCCCAGGACTATATATATGATTCTTAACCAAATTATTTCATTAGTTACATTTCCAACTAGAGAAAAGCCATTTTCTCTCTCTCGGATCTTCTGGTTTTCATCCCAAATCGTGAGTACCTCTCTCTAGTTGTGTTATATGGCTTATAATGTGTTTAATAACATAGATTACATAGCAAAACTGCGAGATTCGAGAGTGTACCGCCCAAGAACGTTCTTGGAGAGTAAACTCTTATATAAGGCTTAAATGCTACCTAGTCCTTTCCCCTTGTTAAGTAACTGTCTTAGGCTTATATGTAGGTGTATTTGAGACTAGAAATCATTCAAGAACACCAAGATTTAGGTGTTCACGGCCCAAGAAGTTCTTGGACCGTGAACTCCAAATTCAAAGGCCAAAGAGTGCCTTAATCACTCCTAAAGCCTTGGACATGAGCCTCTAATTATTCCTAGTTAATTTGTGGACCTTAAAACATCAAAAACCCATCTCCATGAGAGATTGCGGCCGTAATCTCTAAGGTAAATGGTTCTTGGGCCGTGAACATCAAGGAAGGGTACCAAAGTGTGCCTAATGCCTTCACTAGCCTTAGATAATTGTCTAGAACCTATCCTAGATGAGTATGGGACTTGAAAACATAAAAATACCCACTTCAATATGAGTTTACGGCAGTAAACTCAAAAGGAAATGGCCTTAGGGCCGAAAACTCCTAAAAGGAGTGTCTTAATGCCCTAAAGTAGTCCAAGGATTTAACCACCAAGTAGAATTGCTTCTAGGAATCAAGTAACACTTCAAAACACATAATATCATAAAGTTTGGGAGCTTACGGCCGTAAACTCAAGGGTTTACGACCGTAAACTCCTTGTGTGGGGTTTAATGAAGACTAAACACATATATAGGGTCTTTTGGAACCCTAAACCCCTTTAGTCGTGTCCCACAATAGCTTAGATGCAACCCTTAGGACTTATAACACTTATACAAATTGTTTTCATGTTCTAGAGTGTCCCAACTTAATTTATTAGTTATTATTTGGCTGATTAGTTATATATATGTTCATTATATGATAACTAGGCTCGTGTGTGTGTACAAGTCTCCGTTTGCCACCTAGCACAGTATCCGACACTTCAATCCAATCCACTCACCACAAGTGACTTCATACCCCTTTAATTAACCTTTGAAATACTTTTAAATGTTTTAAATGCTTTTATGGGGGGATACAAGTTGAATAATTATAGTTATTACATCAATCACATGTGATTAACAACTACAAAGGCAATGATTTTATTTCCGTTCAAATTGTTTATCAAACTGTTTTACTTCAAACTGCATTACAAACTCTTTTATTTATCAAATACATTTACTTAAACTTTGTTATACTTATAATAAATTGAATGCCCGTATATGTATAGTTATATAAGAAATGTTTAAAAGGCTTAGGAAGGTCGTCCGCCCTGTTTCCTTTTCCTCGATTTGGATGTGGTCTGGTGGGATATCGGGTAGTCATCCGAAGGCCGTTTCAATATTGATTATATATCATGTGTATATATGTAGACATAAAAGTGCTTACATATTCATGCATACTAGTTACATCATTAGTAAGCTACCATCAGGGTAGCACAGGATCATACTTATACTATTGGTAGATCAATTAGTCAGTTCATTCATGAGTCAATAGTTATTACTATGAGAACATATGCATTACATTACTATGAGTACATATACAACTATACTAGGAGAAGAACATATACAACTATACCAGAAAGAGAACATATACAACTATACTAGAAAGAGAACATATACAACTATACTAGAAAGTGAACATATACAACGATACTAAAACGGGTAACACTACATTACATATACATATATACATTGACAGAATTGTGATCCACTGTATCGGAGCATGCCTTAAATGTCATGGCCCGAGTTGTAGCCAGAGTCTCTTGAAGGGAGAGCATGAGTTTGTGTATAGATCTATACTGGATTGACTATCCTACACATTACTGCTAGCTACAGCCGGACCTGCAGGTCTGCGGGTGCCAAACGTCATTTCTTTTTACGACCATACCTTTGTCGTTGTTACTAGTCGATAGTATGGTACAATTAATCACATGATACCTTAATATAAATCCGGTTTAAGGTAGTTAGTACAGCAGCAGTTCCTATAATACAACACTACAGTACTACAGTAATTTACCCTTTATATACATTTAGTGATCATTTCACTTAAACATTAATGTACAAACTATATTTTGTTAATGATAGTTACACTTGGGAAAATTACACACTTTTACGATAAACGAACGTATAAAACAGTTATGCCTTGGTAGAAGGCTACTTTTAATAGAAAATATAGGTTTTTCTGAGAGATTCAAACTTTTACAAACACTTACAAACATTCACATATTTTTATCGCCAATATGTACATATTCATACTTTAAACCACGTTCAAACATTTTGATACAAACAACGACACTAAAATACTTATGAACTCACCAGATTAATGTTGATAAACTCTTTCAAAATAACTTGTATTCTCAGGTCGACCGTAGACAGGTACCGAGGGCAGCTTTTGAGAAGATGGAGCGCATCCAAGACTCATCTTATTATTTTGATTTACTTTTGGTTTCTATAACTGTACAGAACACTTGTATTAAAATTATATATATTTTATGCAATGGATGATGCTGTTTGCTTATTTACTGTTATATTGTGTTGTGATACTTTACATGACGTCCTCCGCCCCAGAACGTTTCCGCCGTTCTTGGTTTTGGGGTGTGACAGGGCAGCTTCAAAACCAATGCCCCTTCGTTTGGCAATAGAAACATATTGACTCTTTAGTAATGGTACACGGGACTATCTCAGACTTAGGCTTTCTCTTTACCATTTGGTCAACCTGGTTGACTATGGCCGATCCGTTTCCATTGGGAAAAGAAAGATTTTATGGATTTCCAATGTTACCATTGTCAAGGTCCATGGAAGTTTGGGAAGTCGATCTTCCAGTCAAATTTGCTTTACCAGTGCTCCAAATCATTGTTGATTCAGGAACATCAAGCAAATAGGTAAGATCATTAAGGGTCATGTAATGGTCTGTCATATAGTAGTCCTAAAGGAACTCACTGTGTAACTTAGAAAGTGATTGAAGAACCTAGTCAACAACAAACTTCCTCATGACTTTGACACCCAAGTCTCCCGGCTCATCAATATGTGACTTCATCTCCAAGATGTGAGCACACATAGACTTTGCTTGCCAATAGGGATTCGGGGACCTTGAATTATTCAAGAACTTGTGGGTTAGGGAGAATAATTGGAGGAGGAGGAGGAGGAATTGAAGTATGATTTCCATGATCCAACCACGAGACATCATCTTCATTAGGAAAGCTTGTTCCAAGTAATTTGGGATGATCATAGTTGTCTGAACCAAACATCTAAAATGGAAGATATCCAAGTTAGTTGACTTAAGTCCTTAATATAACACACAATATGAAATATTAAGGCTAGGACCCAACACAATATTTTATAACTTGGAAGAGGGATGCCGTAACCCAAGCTACAAAATATTTAAAGGTAGGCGAATGATGATTCACCAATTTCCACCATGAAAACGAAATAAATTATTAGGTTTTAATCAGATTTGAAATTCCTAGATCTTTTGAGATTCATTGAACTTTTCAATAACATGTTTAAATCTCGATTGTGCCATCTCAAGTTTGTGACTGGGATGTCAAGGATCACAAACAAGGTGTGAATAACCATGCAAATTAACTTGGTGGTCTTAGTTTTATCACCTAATCGATGTGCTAGTTAACCACACGCGCTCCACCGATCTATAATAAACCTTAAGCGACCCTTTGGCAACCTTGTTAAATCCAAGCTAGTGTGTTGGTTAACCACACGCGCTCCACTAACAACTTAAGCAAGGTCTAAAGTGTAATTTCATGGGTTAGCACTAAACTCACATTTTCCTAAGTAACTAACATTGGGAATTTATAAGTATTTAGTTACTTAGTATTTATCATTATGCTTTTAATGAAGGGAGAACTATAGTGTCGTCCTACCCGTTCGGCTAATGACCATCCACCAGTCAAGGAAGCGGTGGGTGACAGTGGACACCCATTAAATTGCCATTTTATAGGCAGTAACCATATACCCCCTTATAGACCATCTTCGTAAATAAGGCCTACTAACGGTAAGTCTGACTTTGTTCTTATAAATATATATAACTAATAACTATTAATAATATAATAGTATAAGGTTTGACTTTTAACTTTTAAAATTTTGAGGGTGTAACATGGAATTGAAGTATTCATGAGGGGAACTTTACAAATTCCAAAACTTGAGAGCAAGTTTTGAACAATTCAAAAACTTTTCAATTCCATAACTTATGAGTTTAAAGTAGTGTTAATGAAAAAACTCTTCAAGTTCCATAACTTAAGGACAAGTTATGGCAGACTTTAAAGCATTAAAAACATGAGACTCTTCATTTTTATAACTTATGGAAATCTTATGAGTTTTAAAAATCATAAATGTAACTTTTCATATAACTTGAGGAAAGGTTACAAAAACACATATTATTAACAACATTTAGATCAATTTGGATCGAAAACGTATTATCACATAATTTTCTATTAATCTAAACTAACTCATAAGAACAAGATAATTCAAATCAAACAATTTTCATGAAATTAAACTAACCATTAAACTAATACAAAACATGAATCTATTGACAATTATCTTTGAAATTGGATTAGCATGAAAATTACCATATCAAAATCAGGTTTACAAGTTCAAAAACAGCTTAGGGTAATGTTTCGAGTCCAATTCCAGCCAAAAAACTCGAATATATGCTGTCAGGGGGTCAAAATCATCGAGTGCATGAACCAACTCGACGAGTTGGACGAACTTGCACATGGACTCGTCGAGTCCCTCAATGGAGTCGTCGAATCCCTTGCCCAGACAACAAAAATTTCAATTTTTGCAGCTTTTTTCAGCAAATTGCATCAAGTATAATTGAAAACAAGCCTAAGCTCTGATACCACTGATGGGGTTTGAGTATACTAACACTCCTATGTTGTACATGCAACCCTATAAACCATGGATCTATGTTTTCTCTATTATACATGCAAATATTCAATATTCCAAGGTTTCATCCTAACTAGCATAATGTAAAGTATATATATAATACAAGAATCTAGTAGAATGATATACCTTTTGATGGAGCTTGAAGTCTTGAACCTTTAAGAGCTTAGTGCCCCAAGTGTTGCACCTCAAATGGTTGACACAACACCAAAAACCCTTGGAATAACTTGAGAAGAAGAATACTTAAGTTCACTCTTATGAAATAGGATTGGCCCTCTTGTGTACTTTATACTAGTCCCCATTTCATGAACTAGAGACCTCTATATATAGTGTGGAGGATTACGGTTACATTCATGTAAACCCTAGTACCCATGACCTTTCATTTCCATAGGATTCATGGGTTAAACACTCCATGGACTATCCATGAAAGCTTAGCCCAACCTAATTGTACTTGGCCCATCATATATATATATATATATATATATATATATATATATATATGTGAGAGTCCATATTTAATTAGTTCATTTTTTATCACTAAATTAATTCTAAATTAATTCTTGATCAATACTAATTAAATAATATGATTCCATATTAATATATTAGAACTTATAATATATTAATATAAATCATAAGTATCCTTTTTCTCATTTTGTATATCCAATTGTTCCGATGTCATGCAACCCAAATGGACCATGCCAAATCGGGTCAAGTACATACCAATTATATTTATGGACTTAGACACTAATCCAACAAAATTGATAGCCACCAGATGTGCTTTTCCTATCCAATTGAAGACCACCATAGTTTGAATCTGAATATGCTTGAAGTAGGAAGCTCTCATTTGTTGGGTACTAGATTCCAAGATTCTTTGTACCTTTAAGGTATCGAAAAATTTGTTTCACAGCCAAAAGATGAGACAACTTTGGGTTGAATTGAAATCTAGCACACAAACATGTAGAAAACATGATGTCTGGACGACTTGCTGTAAGATAGAGCAGGGATCCAATCATTCATCTATACTTCTTTTCATCAACTTCTACACCTGAAGGGTTGGCAAAGATCTTGTGTTCGAAACCCATTGGTACCTTGCCTGAGGCACAGGTGTCCATTGAGTACTTATTGAGGAGTTCTGAAATGTACTTGTCTTCGTGAATGAAAATTTATTTATTAGTATGTTTGACTTGGAATTCAAAAAGAAGCTTTATTCGTGACTCATGCTCTTTTGAAATCTACTAACCATTAGCTTAGCAAAGTCAGGAACCATTGAAGAGTCGGTGGATCTGAAAATGATTTTGTCGACATAAATTTGGACCAACATGAGATGCTTTCCATTTGACCTTCGGAACAGAGTGGGATCTAGAATTCCTTGTTGAAAACTTGAACGCTTGAGAAAATCGGTGACAGTAGCGTACCATACGCGAGGAGCTTGGTTAAGGTCGTAGACATCTTTCCTGAGTTTGTAGTAGAAGTTTGGATATGAAAGATTCATAAAATCGAGAGGCTGTTGAAGATACTTCAGTGTTAAGTTCACAATTTAGAAAAGAACTTTTGACATCCATCTAGTAAACTTTGAAGCCTTTGTAAACATCATAAGCAAGAAAGATTCTGATAGCTTCAAGACGTGCAACAAGGGCGAAGGTCTCATCATAATCAAGGCCTTCAATCTGTGTAAATCCTTTAGTTATCAATCTTGCTTTGTGTCGAATGATGACTACTGCATCATCTAACTTGTTGCGAAACACCCATCTAGTACCAATAATGGGATGATTCTGAGGAGGAGGGACGAGAGACCAAACTTCATTTCTATCAAATTCTACTAATTCTTCTTGCATGGTTGTGATCCAATCAATATGTTTGAGTGCTTCTTTGACGGATTTAGGTTCAAAGATTGATATAAATGCCGACAAATGACATTCATTTTGAATACTTGTGGCAGATCGAGTTTGTACACCAACATTTCGATTTCCTATCACTTGGTTCGGAGGATGATCCTTGGTCCAAACATGTAACCTTGGGAGTTCTTGTGAAGCCGATGATCCAAAATCAACAATGGGGTTGAGTTGCTCCTCCTGAATAGTTTGAACATGTGGATGATGCTCCCCATGAACTTCTGAATCAGATAGGTTGACATCATCTTCAGGTTGGAATTCAAATAAGTTTGGATCATCATCGATGTTAATAGGACTGGAATCATCAAAATCAGTAGTTGCATCTTGAAATCCATCCACATTTGATTCAAGGGAAGAGTGACCATTCTCCCCCTCAACCTGAGATGGTTGAAATGGTTCGTAATCAAATGGATGAAGACTTGGTGTTGGACCGGACATGTTTTGAGAGACCGGGGCTTTGGACATAGTGGATCTTATTTGAGATTCCGAATTAAGAGCCGTGTCTGAAGGTCTAAACAAGGTCTCAAAGTCAACTTCAAGGATTGTTTGCTGGTTCGGACATCATGGAGCTGGAGCATCGGACTCCATAATGTGAGTTGTAACATGAGTTGGGCCAGAATTCCGAACAAAGTTGTCAACAAAGGTAACATCAAAGCTTTCTTCCAGAACACGAGTTCTTCGATTAAGAACCATGTAAGCCTTTGATTTAGAAGAGTATCCAAGGAAGATGGCTTCATCAGCTTTAGGTTGGAACTTGGTAAGTTGATCACGGTTGTTCTTGATGAATCATCGACATCCAAAGATGTGAAGAAAATAGATGTTGGGCTTCCGACCATTAATGGCTTCATATTGTGTCATGTTGAGGCGACGATTGATGATGCTTCTATTATGAGTAAAAGATGTCATAGACACAGCTTCAGCCCAAAGATAGAGTGGAAGATTTGCAAAATTGAGCATAAATCGAGCAGTTTCAACAAGCGTTGTATTGAATCTTTCAACAACACCGTTCTGTTGTGGAGTGTAAGGAGCAGAGAAGTTGTGATCAATTCCTTTCTCGGTGAGGAAATTCTCAATGGTTCCATTAGAGAATTCCGAACCATTATCACTTCCGATTCCTCGAACTGAAGTTTGATGAAGACTTTTATTCCTTTGATGAACTTGATGATTTTAGTGGTTGTTTCGGATTTTTTCCTAAGGACGAAGACCCAAGTGAACCTTGTAAAGTCATCAATAATCACAAGGATGTATTTCTTGTGAAGTAGACTCTCTATAGTTGAGGGTCCACATAAGTCAATGTGAAGAAGTTCCAATGGTTCAGAGATTGATTTTTCAATGATGACATGATGACCCTTCTTCGACTGCTTACCACACACACATGTAGCACATAAATGATCATTTTCAAACTTGAGGAGCAGTAGTCCTCTCACCATTTCACCATACGCAAGATCATTCATGTAGCAAAAGTTTAGATGAGCAAGTCTTCGATGCCATAACTAGTAGACGTCAGGAATAGCTTTTGAAAGAAGACACAATTGAGGTTTGCCAATGATCATGTTGATGTCAAGCGGGTACATGTTCTTGTTGCGAATGGACTTAATCAAGCATTCTTTTCTATCTTCAAACATTACGTAGCTATGTTTCTTGCAAAATTCAACATGTCGATTTGAGTTAGTGAGTTGAGAAACACTTATCAGATTGTGCTTCAGGTTAGCTACGTAGGCTACATTTGAAATAGAGAAGTTTCCATTGGTGAGGATTCCATAACCACGAATTGGAGAGTTGGAGTTGTTGCCATATGTTATGTAACCAACATTTGGAGAAAGTTTGAGATCTTGCAGAAAGTCTTTCTCCCCCATCATGTGCGTGGAGCAAGCACTATCAATATAGCATATTGTCTCTTCCTCCAAAGCGCAGAGTGCCTGCAAAGTGAGTGAGTGGTGGAGTTTTTAGGCTCTATCTTAGGTTTTGGAACAAGGGACCAAGTCTTGGGTTTTGGTAGTGATTTTTGAGAAATAAATGGTTTTGAACATTTGTTCTGAGATTCCTTTGGGAACAAGCAGAATGACATGGTTCTTTCATCTATCTAGTAGTTATATTCAATGATAGGAGAGTTCGGAACAACTTTCTTTGGACTTTTAACTTCTGGAGTAGTGACAACTACCTTGGTTGCCAGAGTGATTGTTTCATCAATACGAGTCTTAACATTCTACACAAGGTTTTGTTTTGAAGATTTTGAAAGATTTGTTTTCTTAACATCATTTTGTTGGCTTGATGGCACATTTGATTTTGAAAGACATGGTTTGAAAATTGTACCATAAGATTTTGCAATGAAAACAAATGAAACAGTCCGAGGAGGGATGTTTTGGGCAGATTTGGTGCTTACACTTGACTTTTCATGAGTGGGACTGACCACTTTCTTTTGTTCTATAGGACTTGGAGGATTTGAGGGTCTTTTAAGGATCTTAGTGGGTGTGAAGGAGTTTTGAATATGGGTTGACGAATGTGAGTTCCGAGATACACTCTTTTTGGAGTTCTTGACGAATCTTAAGTTATGTCTTGTCTTAACTTCCTTTTTGTGTGCATTTCGAGCTTCCATTTTAGGATCTACAATATCCTTCCTATTTAACATTGGTTTTCTTTGGATTGAGATAAAGATTTAGAAGTGTCTCCTACTGAGGGATTATTGAACACATGCTTTGTCACACCCCCGAACCAGACGGCGGAAACGTCCGAGGGCTGTCGTGACTTAATTGAATACCGTAACATTGAATATATATGAAACATAACATCATTCGTCACCATGCATTATTATAGTACAACTGATAAAGTTTACACTGATTACATTGTCTTAGCATTACATTCCCAAAAATAAATTGTTCCGTTCATAGATAAACAAACTGCAAGCCATCACTGAGTACATTTTCCTTCGGTTTACTTGTTACCTGAGAATACAAGTATTTTGAAAAACGTCAACATATGAAATGTTGGTGAGTTCATAAGCGGTATTTGAAAAGCAATGTTTTGTATTATTTTGAAAACCACCAGAAAATCCGATATTTTCTGAAAAGAGTTTATGAAAAGTTTGTGAAGATCCATAAGTATGCTTGTTTGTTTCTATAGTTGTAAAAAAAATTGATTATTAAACTTGTATACATTTCGAAACCGTATGTATTGAAAAACCCTAGGAAAACCCGATGTTTTCCTAACACTTTGAATTCCATGTAGTTGTTGTACCATCGCGACGTGTGAAGTCATTGATTCCAGGCGACGTCGGATTATTACGCATGGTGAATTGCTATAAACACGTGTTACGCAAACGACCCATTTACAACTATACTAACGATCCCGTAGGCGTCGTCCGTACTATTCACGTAATCCAACCGCCCTGACTTCTTGTAGTCCCACATCCGAAGAGAAAGAGGGCACGAAGACCTCGATAACTCCGTTAATCGGTTGGGGATAAAAAAGAGTGCGAAGGGCCCTTGACCCGACTCGCATTAGAATAACCGACTTTACTAGCAGTACCAGAGGACCCTTGGGGACCAGTAGTATAAAAGCCATTGAAAGTCCTTTTACGCTATGTTGGATCATGTAAGACCCAACAACTCGTAAGGTTGAAGTCTTCGGGCCAAAAGATTAGGTCATTGGGCTAGCTAGGCCCAATAAACAAGATTTTACACTTTGGGGCCCAAAGATGGTGCGTCGACGTCTGTGCACTCTCACGTGTGTATTGAATTCCCAAATGTTACTTGTATGAATTGAGTTATCGTCGTGTTAGTAGTTTCGGGTTGTTATTGATTCGAGACCGAATCAATTCGTTTAACAACGATTTTTGGTATTGTTGTGTATCGTATTTCGTCGGTAGTCGCGGTGCCAATATTTGATCACGATGGGTGTATTGAATTAGCCTTGAAAATTTTCTGTTTTCAGCCCCTCTTTATTTTGTAAATTTACTTTTTCAACCCTTTGCATAAATAAATTTCCGGTTTAGTCCTTAAACTATTTTTCTTGGCATTTTAACATCAAAACTTATTGGAATTGATATTTTTCAGCACATTTTTAGTTGAAAACAGTTTTAGTCCCTGAAAATACAGTTTTCTCGGTTGTAAACCCTTTTTTGCGCAGTTTTTACAATTTTGGCCCAAATTGGAAAATTTTTGCAACTTTGGTCCTTTTTAATTTTGAAAATCATTTTAAACCTTAGAAAAGGACTTGGAACACTAGTAGTCCACTGTTTTACAGAAAAACACAGTTTTGCCCCTTCAAAACAGAAAATATCGCATATTGGGCCCTATTGGGCCAAAAATGCCATTTTTAGCCCATTAAGCTTGAAATTTATATTTTTAATCCTCCAAAAGAATGTATTTCCAGAAAACACTTTATTGAAACTGTTTTGACTCATCTCACCCATCAGAATTCGTAATATGTCGTTTTGGGCCCTTTAACTTTATATTTTTAACATTTTGTGTCCAAAAATTGAGTTTTTAGCCTAAGGAAGATGTTATTAAGCCACTTAACTATTTTTCTTGAAATACTTTGTATGTAGAAATATAATTGATGCTAGTATCATTTAACATAAAGTATATCTCGATTTTTAGGGGCTTATGACTAGATCCAACATCATAATCACACAAAAACACACATATAAGCATACAAATCATACAAGGCATACAAAATACATATAGATCTACACTTTCACTTGCATTCCCCCCCCCCCTCCATAAAACTTATAAAATAGAAAAATAGGGAGTATGAAGCTCACCTTAGGGTGTAGTTTCGGTTTTTGAAGAAAAGATGGAAGAAAACTTGGTGATTTTTGGCCCTAGCTCCCCTTGATGAAGATCTCGAGTTTATGGAGTTTCTAGGATGTAAGATCACGATTTTGGCATGGATTAGGAAGAGATTTTTGATAAAACAAAGAATCTAAGTCATGGATCCAAGCATAACCTTACCTTAGATGAAGTGTTTGTGGATATATCCTCTTGAAAACCTCCTAATTTTCGAGATTTTTGAATGGATAGGAAGGATGATTTCTTGAGTAATCTAGAGTGAGTTTGTGAGGTGTGTGTGTGTGTGGGTTATTCTCGGCCGAAACAAGAAGGGAGAGGGAGAGAGAGAAGAAGAGACCTTGAGGTGATGTTTGCATGGAAGAATGAGAATACATGGATGTTTGAAGGGTAATACTTAGATATACACCATGAAAAGATGATGTGTCATGCAAGAAGTCAACTCCTCCCTTTTATTTGGGCTTGGGCCGAGAATGGTGGGGGAAAAGAGAATGTTTGGGCCTTAAATTCTTAAGCCCAATTTTCATGGATATGTTGAGTGATTTTTGGTCCAAATAAATATAAAGGTGATATTTATGACTTGTTAGGGATAAATTAGGTTAATTATGGTTCATAGTTATTAATTTATTTCATTCTAGGCCCAATGTGGTCCAAAATGTTGAAATAAATGGATGTGGGTCCAATTAGAGCCCATTTAAGGGTTCTAAGCCCATGATAGTCAAATTGGAAGCTTATTGGGCCATTGAGTCCAATAAGGAAGTCCTAGCCCAAAATGGACCTAAGCAAGAACTTCTAGGGTTTCCAATTGCTTAATGACTATTTGTAGTATTTGTATGATGTATTGATTGAAGTTTTTGATGCCATGATAATAGGTATCACACATGTTCTTATGTTTTTGATTCAACATTTTACTTAAGTATTGTGATTACAAGACACAAAATTTCTAGTTGTGACATCATCCTCCCGTTAGAGGGAATTTCGTCCCGAAATTCTGTTTGAAAGCTAGATTTGAGAATGCTAGAATAGGTGAGGGTACTTTTGCTTCATTTGGTCTTCGTGTTGCCACATGAATTTTGGCCCACGCTTTGCGTTCCACCGTACTTTCATGATCGGGATGTGACTTTGCTTAGTACGCTTCACCTCCCTGTCCACGATTTTAATTGGTTCTTCAACGAACAGGAGATTCTCATTGATTTCGATCTCGTCAAGGGGAATGACGAGTGTTTCATCTGATAGGCACTTCTTTAGATTAGAGACATGGAACACGGGGTGTACACTGCTTAGCTCTGCGGGTACCTGCAGCTTATATGCCACTGGACCTATTCGGGCGACGATCTCGAAAGGTCCAATGTATCGTGGGTTCAGCTTTCCCTATTTTCCGAAACGTATAACCCCTTTCCAGGGTGAGACTTTCAACAGTACTCGATCACCGACCTGAAACTCTAAGGGCTTTCGCCGTTTATCAGCGTAGCTCTTTTGTCGGTCACGCGATGCTTGTAATCGAGCTCTGATTTGAACGATCTTTTCCGTGGTTTCGCGAATGATCTCCGGTCCCGTTAGCGCCTGATCCGACGTGAGTGATTTTGCTAGCTGGGTGTCACCTACTTCAGCCCAACATAACGTTGATCTACACTTACGCCCGTACAGTGCTTTGAAAGGAGCGACCTTAATTCTTGAATGATAACTGTTGTTATACGAGAATTCGACTAAAGGTAAATGGGTATCCCATGACTTCCCAAAGTCTATCACACATGCGCGAAGCATGTCTTCAAGAGTTTGAATGGTTCGTTCGCTTTGACCGTCCGTTTGTGGGTGATACGCGGTGCTCATGTCGAGATGAGTTCCTAGTGCCTTATGGAGAGATTGCCAAAAGCGCGAAGTGAATCTACTGTCCCTATCCGAGATAATAGACACTGGTACTCCATGGAGTCTCACGATCTCTCGAATGTACAAACGTGTCAATCTTTCCATCTTGTAGGATTCTTTTATAGGCAGGAAATGGGCAGATTTTGTCAGTCGGTCGATTACTACCCATATGGTGTCTAGTCCACCCGACGTTTTGGGTAGCTTGGTCACGAAATCCATAGAAATTCCCTCCCATTTCCACTCAGGAATTACTGGTTGCTGTAATAACCCTGAGGGCTTCTGGTATTCCACCTTTACCTTGGCACACGTAAGACACTTACTAACGTAGGTAGCAATTTCCGCCTTCATGTTAGGCCACCAATAGTGTTGTTTAATATCCAAATACATCTTGTCTGAACCCGGATGAATGGAGTATCGTGTCTTGTGGGCTTCCTTCATAACAACCTCCCTAAATCCTCCAATTTTTGGGACCCAAATACGGTTCATGAAGTAGTATACTCCATTCTCCTTTGCCTCTAGGTTCTTCTCCATCCCGCGCAATGCTTCGCTTGCTCTATTTTCCGTCTTCATGGCCTCTGACTGGACTGCTGCAATTTGGGTGGCCAAATGAGATTGAATGGTTATCGAGAGGGTTTTCGCACGGCGATTAGAGTACTCCTTCCGACTTAATGCGTCAGCTACCACGTTGCCCTTGCCTGGGTGGTACTTGATCACGCACTCATAATCGTTTAGCAATTCAACCCATCTTCGTTGCCTCATGTTCAGCTCCTTCTGGTTCAGGATGTGTTGGAGACTCTTGTGGTCCGTGAAGATGGTGCACTTCGTACCATACAGGTAGTGCCTCCAAATTTTCAGAGCGAAGACCACGGCTCCCAATTCCAAATCATAGGTCGTATAGTTTACTTCGTGAGTCTTTAGTTGGCGAGATGCGTAAGCTATCACCCTTCCACGCTGCATGAGAACGCAACCTAAGCCCTGATTTGACGCGTCACAGTAGACTACAAAATCTTCCGTTCCTTTAGGTAGAGATAGCACCGGGGCGCTGCAAAGAGCTTGTTTCAGGGTTCGGAATGCGACTTCTTGTGTGTCCGTCCATTTGAATGGTACACCCTTTTGTGTAAGCGAGGTAAGTGGTTTGGCGATCTTAGAGAAGTTCTGAATGAATCTCCTATAGTAGCCTGCTAGACCCAAGAATTGACGAATTTTTGTGGGCATTGTCGGGGTTGCCCATCCTTCCACGGCTTTGACCTTAGAGGGATCCACATGAATTCCATCTTGACTAACTACGTGACCTAGGAAGTTCACATTCCGGAGCCAGAACTCACACTTGGAGAGTTTTGCGTATAGGCTCTCCGATCGCAGCGTTTCTAGGATTTGTCGGAGATGTCGGCCATGCTCTTCTTCGCTTCGAGAATAAACGAGAATGTCATCAATGAAGACAATGACAAAGTTGTCGAGGAATGGTTGACAGATTCGATTCATTAGGTCCATAAATGTGGCAGGAGCATTTGTCAGACCGAAGGGCATTACTAAAAATTCATAATGTCCGTAGCGGGTTTGGAAAGCGGTTTTTGGAATATCCTCTTCCCGGACTTTGAGTTGGTGGTATCCGGACCGTAGATCTATTTTAGAAAAATAACTAGCTCCTTGGAGCTGGTCGAATAGATCATCGATTCGTGGGAGTGGGTAGCGATTTTTAATAGTGAGTTTATTTAACTCTCTGTAGTCGATGCACATTCTAAAAGATCCATCCTTCTTTTTGACAAAAAGGACTGGAGCTCCCCATGGCGAGTAACTAGGTCAGATAAATCCATTATACAGAAGCTCACTGAGTTGGCTGGACAATTCCTGCATTTCAGCAGGAGCCAGCCGATAGGGTGATTTAGCGAGAGGAGTTGCTCCTGGAACGAGGTCGATTCGAAACTCCACTTGTCTCTCTGGGGGTACTCCCGGAAGATCTTCAGGAAACACGTCTGGAAATTCACACGCTACTGGAATATCTTGAATGTTAGTTTCTTCCTTGGTTTTATCCACTATGTGAGCCAGAAATGCCGAATCCTTCTTTCGTAGGTGTTTTTGTGCCTTGATGCACGAGACGAGACGAAGGTTCATGCTAGGTTTGTCTTCGTAAATTACTAGGGTTCCGTGATTAGGAAGGCGAAGGCGAACGGCCTTCTCGTGACACATAATTTCAGCATGGTGGGGGCTTAACCAGTCCATGCCAATAATCACATCGAAACTCCTAATTGATACAGGCATCAAGTCTATTTGAAAGACATGTTGATTGAGGGTTAGGGTACATCCTATGTAGATTTCCCCAGTGGATTCGGTTTTCCCATTGGCCATTTCCACCGTAAAGGTTTAATTTAACTTTTGGGGTTGTTGTTTTAATAAATACTTAAGCTTATCGCTTACAAAACTTCGCTCCGCTCCGGTGTCAAATAAGATGCATGCATAAGTGTGGTTTAGGGGAAACGTACCGGTAACAACAGAGGGGTCCTGAATAGCCTCACCCTGACCCATGGTCTGCATCCTTCCTGTTCCTCCGTTTCCTGAATTGTTGTTGTTAGGGCAGTCTCGGCGGAAATGCCCCGTCCTTCCACACCCATAACAGGTGTGGCTAGGTCCTGCATTGCTGCCGCCGGTGATGATGTTGTTGTTGTTGCGATGGTTGTTATTGTTGTTTCCCTGATTTTGGTTCTGGAGAGGGTAAGTCCTGCAGTACCTTGCAGTGTGTCCCCTTCGATTGCAACTGGTGCACTGAAAATCCTTGCATTCTGCATTATGATGGAGACCGCACTTATTGCACCTGGGAAGATTACCGGAATAAGGTCTTGAAGCATTTGAAGCAGCTGAGGCTGGAGCATGTGGTGCGGTGACAGCGTTAACCGCCACTGTCTGCTACTTTTTAGAGGTCTCGGGGCCCTGGCGCCCCTTCCTCTTATTGTTCTTTCCCTTCTTGCCATCACCTTCCTTCTTTTTCTCAGCCTCCACTGGCTTCTCGCCCTTCTTGTTGTTATGGTCATACAGCTTCTTTGCCAATCTTTTTGCACTGTCAAATGTCTCGGGGTTTGCAGCTATCACATTCCCTTGAATTGGTGATGTTAGTCCCAGATGAATCGCTCAATCTTCTTTCCTTCCGAGGTGATCATACCCGGGCAAAACAGAGATAGTTCACTAAATCTTGATATGTAGGCATCGATATTCGCATTCTGCACAGTTAGGTTCCATAGCTCTTGCTCCATCTTCTGTATCTCCCCTCGTGGGCAGTACTCAGCCCTTACCATTTCTTTCATCTCCGCCCACGGCATAGAGTTGGCTACAGGGAGCGTCATGGCTTCCACATGTCTGTTCCACCAGGTGAGTGCTTGATCCGCAAAAGTGCAGGCCGCGAACTTCACTTTCATCTGCTTAGGGCAATCGCATATCTCGAATACCGACTCCACCTTCTCGATCCATCGCTTCAGGGCGATCACTCCTCCAGTGCCGTTAAAAGTTCGTGGTTTCGCGTTCGTAAAGTCCTTATAGGTACATGTTTTGGTAGGTCCTTGATTCATCCCGTTGTTCGAACTCCCTGCCCCTTGCCCGTTGCCTCCTCCATTATTTCCCTGATGGAGTTGTGCCATAGCTGCGGTGACCGCAGCAGACACGGCTGCCTGGAATGCAGTGGAGTCAACTTCGGGTGGAGTTGGTCCTGGGTTTCCGCGTGTAGGTCGGAGAGGCATCTTTCTGTCACGAAATGGAAAGATGTTGAGTGTATGTGGTTTCTGTGAGGTTGTGATCCTACTAACTAGGTGCATGGTACGAACTTAGACACTACTACCTTTGGACATACAATCATAACTTCTCAACACATAGCAATTTGCAATATCATAACAAAGCACATAAAAGTTTATTAATATTATCCACATTTGATACAAGAAAATTTTGCTCGTAAGAGCATACATGAGTGACACTAATTTGACAGCATAACGGCTCTATGAGTAGTCTAGTCACTTAAACATAGAGTCGGGGTACATAGCATAGTTCCTAATGATCTACTAAGATAAGTCTATCCCTAAACGCGATGGGCTGCGTCCGGAGGTGGTGCCGAGGATGTGGATGCTCCCTGAAGACGGGCCACCAATTGTTCAGCGTCCTGAAGTCGAGACTCCCACCTTACCTGTCTCATGTGAAACTCCCGAAGGACATCACGTGTCTCCTGTTCCGCACGCTCGACCCTAGTCCATAGCTGGCGTACCTGATCAACAGTGCCCTGAGCAAGATCGCCGGTGTCCCGTAATCGTCTCACCATGACTGATAGGGCTCTATCGGCCGGTCCTCTGTCCCTCAGGTCGAAGAACTCACGTGACATGCCGAACGGAGGTCGCTGTCCCTAATGTCTGCTCCATCTCCAAAGATCAATACCCCAAGGAGGGGTAGGACCAGTGGGACCCACACGGTAGGCAGGCACCCTGATCGGGTAAGGGGGGTTGATGACTTCGGACTCTGCGTCCGAATCACCCCCTTCACTGTCATCGGGTTCCTCTTCGAAGTTCTCTTCGTCCTCTTCGGGTTCGGCAGGCTCGCCTTCATCTCCAGCCTCCGGTTCCCCGTCAGATTCCTCTTCGGGGTCTTCCTCAGGCTCTTCCTCAGGCTCTTCCTCTAACCATCCGTTATTTCCCATATTAGGGAAATAAGGTTCTCCAGGGTGATGAAAACCAGCCATGCTATCTACGCGAGTATGTAAATATGCTAACATTATTCCTAGGAGGCTACAACTATTGTACAAACTAAACAAGCGTTCTCTTTTTGGTGATAAAGGGTATAGTTTTAGGTTCCCTAGTTATCCTGGTCTCATCAAAACGTGTGTTAGTTGTACTTTGGAGAGAATGTAGTTGATCAGGCTACATCCACTCCTTGGTACCACTAAGAACAGTCCTGAATTAACCGAGATAGTAGCATTAATTTGTTTGGTTCGGCGTTATGTTCTTATTCCTAGTGCAAGCAAGGGTGTTTTATTTACTCGTTTTGTTCAGAATTATGTCAGTCCCTCTTTTTGGTTTATACTTGAATATCAATGTGTGGCTAGATATGCTAGTTCACTATAAACAAAGCTCTGATACCAACCAATCACACCCCCGAACCAGACGGCGGAAACGTCCGAGGGCTGTCGTCACTTAACTAAATACCATAACATTGAATATATATGAAACATAGCATCATTCGTCACCATGCATTAATATAGTACAACTGATAAAGTTTACACTGATTACATTGTCTTAGCATTACATTCCCAAAAATAAATTGTTTGGTTCATAGATAAACAAACTGCAAGCCATCACTGAGTACATTTTCCTTCGGTTTACTTGTTACCTGAGAATACAAGTATTTTGAAAAATGTCAACATATGAAATGTTGGTGAGTTCATAAGCGGTATTTGAAAAGCAACGTTTTGTATTATTTTGAAAACCACCAGAAAATCCGATATTTTCTTAAAAGAGTTTATGAAAAGTTTGTGAAGATCCATAAGTATGCTTGTTTGTTTCTATAGTTGTAAAAAAAATTGTTTATTAAACTTGTATACATTTCGAAACCGTATGTATTGAAAAACCCTAGGAAAACCCGATGTTTTCCTAACACTTTGAATTCCATGTAGTTGTACCATCGCGGCGTGTGAAGTCATTGATTCCAGGCGACGTTGGATTATTGTGCATGGTGAATTGCTATAAACACGCGTTACGCAAACGACCAGTTTACAACTATACTAACAATCCCGTAGGCGTCGTCCGTACTATACACGTAATCAAACCGCCCTGACTTCTTGTAGTCCCACATCCGAAGAGAAAGAGGGCACGAAGACCTCGATAACTCCGTTAGTCGGTTGGGGATAAAAAAGAGTGCGAAGGGCCCTTGACCCGACTCGCATTAGAATAACCGATTTTACTAGCAGTACCAGAGCACCCTTGGGGACCAATAGTATAAAAGCCATTGAAAGTCCTTTTACGCTGTGTTGGATCATGTAAGACCCAACAACTCGTAAGGTTGAAGTCTTCGGGCCAAAAGATTAGGTCATTGGGCTAGCTAGGCCCAACAAACAAGATTTTACACTTTGGGGCCCAAAGATGGTGCGTCGACGTCTGTGCACTCTCATGTGTGTATTGAATTCCCAAATGTGACTTGTATGAATTGAGTTATCGTCGTGTTAGTAGTTTCGGGTTGTTATTGATTCGAGACCGAATCAATTCGTTTAACAACGATTTTTGGTATTGTTGTGTATTGTATTTCGTCGGTAGTCGCGGTGCCAATATTTGATCACGATGGGTGTATTGAATTAGCCTTGAAAATTTTCTGTTTTCAGCCCCTCTTTATTTTGTAAATTTACTTTTTCAACCCTTTGCATAAATAAATTTCCGGTTTAGTCCTTAAACTATTTTTCTTGGCATTTTAACATCAAAACTTATTGGAATTGATATTTTTCAGCACATTTTTAGTTGAAAACAATTTTAGTCCCTGAAAATACAGTTTTCTCGGTTGTAACCCCTTTTTTGCGCAGTTTTTAAAATTTTGGCCCAAATTGGAAATTTTTTGCAACTTTGGTCCTTTTTAATTTTGAAAATCATTTTCAACCTTAGAAAAGGACTTGGAACACTAGTAGTCCACTGTTTTACAGAAAACATAGTTTTGGCCCTTCAAAACAGGAAATTTCGCATATTGGGCCCTATTGGGCCAAAAATGCCATTTTTAGCCCATTAAGCTTGAAATTTATATTTTTAATCCTCCAAAAGAATGTATTTCTAGAAAACACTTTATTGAAACTGTTTTGAGTCATCTCACCCATCAGAATTCGTAATATGTCATTTTGGGCCCTTTAACTTTATATTTTTAACATTTTGTGTCCAAAAATTAAGTTTTTAGCCCAAGGAAGATGTTATTAAGCCACTTAGCTATTTTTCTTGAAATACTTTGTATGTAGAAATATAATTGATGCTAGTATCATTTAACATAAAGTATATCTCGATTTTTAGGGGCTTATGACTAGATCTAACATCATAATCACACAAAAACACACATATAAGCATAGAAATCATACAAGGCATACAAAATACATATAGATCTACACTTTCACTTGTATTCCCCCCCCCCCCATAAAACTTATAAAACAGAAAAATAGGGAGTATGAAGCTCACCTTAGTGTGTAGTTTCGATTTTCGAAGAAAAGATGGAAGAAAACTTGGTGATTTTTGGCCCTAGCTCCCCTTGATGAAGATCTCGAGTTTATGGAGTTTCTAGGATGTAAGATCACGATTTTTGCATGGATTAGGAAGAGATTTTTGATAAAACAAAGAATCTAAGTCATGGATCCACGCATAACCTTACCTTAGATGAAGAGTTTGTGGAAATATCCTCTTGAAAACCTCCTAATTTTCGAGATTTTTGAATGGAGAGGAAGGATGATTTCTTGAGTAATCTAGAGAGAGTTTGTGAGGTGTGTGTGTGTGTGGGTTATTCTCGGCTGAAACAAGAAGGGAGAGGGAGAGAGAGAAGAAGAGACCTTAAGGTGATGTTTGCATGGAAGAATGAGAATACATGGATGTTTGAAGGGTAATACTTAGATATACACCATGAAAAGATGATGTGTCATGCAAGAAGTCAACTCCTCCCTTTTATTTGGGCTTGGGCCGAGAATGGTGGGGGAAAAGAGAATGTTTGGGCCTTAAATGCTTAAGCCCAATTTTCATGGTTATGTTGAGTGATTTTTGGTCCAAATAAACATAAAGGTGATTTTTATGACTTGTTAGGGATAAATTAGGTTAATTATGGTTCATAGTTATTAAGTTATTTCATTCTAGGCCCAATGTGGTCCAAACTGTTGAAATAAATGGATGTGGGTTCAATTAGAGCCTATTTAAGGGTTCTAAGCCCATGATAGTCAAATTGGAAGCTTATTGGGCCATTGAGTCCAATAAGGAAGTCCTAGCCCAAAATGGACCTAAACAAGAACTTCTAGGGTTTCCAATTGCTTAATGACTATTTGTAGTATTTGTATGATGTATTGATTGAAGTTTGTGATGCCATAATAATAGGTATCACACATGTTCTTAAGTTTTTGATTCAACATTTTACTTAAGTCTTGTGATTACAAGACACAAAATTTCTAGTTGTGACATGCTTAATGGGAACTAGATTTGTTTTTGAAAGCACTTGAGGTTCAAAATCGCATGAGATTGTCTCATCGACTTCACTATCTAAAGATAACCAAACACACTCTGATGGTTTAGAAGAGGTTGATTCCAGAAAAATTTCTTCAACAACACCGTTGTTAGGAGGGCTGAGGTTTGGATTTTGAACATCAGACTTTTGAGTGTTAGAGTTAAGTTCAGAGGTCTGATTCAGGTCCAGGTTTATTAGAGGTATAAGTTGCATGGAATCGGGACTCTTAACAACTATGGGCCTAAATTCGGGAATCAACGATGCAAAATGATCAGAAGTCTCATTAAGAGGTGACAAAGGAGAAGCAGGAGTAACCAAATTTTTGCGGTTTGGAACATCTCCCACAAAAGTTAGATTTTGCAATTCCTTTAAGAGACTAAGTATTGGTTTTGGAAACTCACTTCCGAGACCAGGAGATTTAGACCAAGGATGACGAAAGTTATGTGTCATCCTTTGATTTGCTTCGAGTAAGTCAATAGAATTATGCAAATCATCAATTTTGGCATTAAAATGTTTATTATCAGAAATTAAAACATTTCTTTCTGAATAAGTGATTTCACATTTGTCTTTGAGAATGATACATTCATCTACATTACAAGTTCATGCTCTAAAGACTCTATTTTTAATTTCTTATGCTCAAAACGTAACGTAAGACGACTCAATTCACAGTCCTTCTTCTCACTGGCTTCTATGGCGGATTCATAGGCCCTAAAGATGGTGTTCATATCTGTTTGTATCTGGGTCAGATAAGATTCACAAAGATGCATATCAAAGTTATTATCAGTAATCAAAGATGTTACTTGCTGAACGATGCATCGACCTGGTGGATCATTGGTGCCATGTAGCAGTAGTTTAGTTCAACAACATTTTCTTCATCTTCATCTTCTGACCCTGAGGACCAATAGCGTTCATCACACTCAATGGTTTATCTCTCCATCAAACACATGTTTCTTCCAGCTATCACATCATCATCATCTCCGGATGACCAATATCCTTCCACATCTCTAGACATAATTGTTACAAACGCCTTCTGACTTTCAACCAATTCTTGTGCTTTTTGGGTATACTAAGCCGAATCTTTGATTTTTGGTTTTTGCAAAATATTAGCCAGAAAATCCTCTACAAAATGATTTGCACGTCCACACTTATGACACACAATTTTGGATTTGTCCTTTTTCGAAATCCGTTGAGGTTCAGGAGTGGAATTAGGTTTAGAGATGTTTGGTTTGCAGGCTAGTGAGTTTTCCAAGGTCGCTTGCTGTTGCAAAGTAGATTATGATTGAGGATTGTTTTGATGAGGAGCGTGAAAGTGATTGTGATAATGTTTATGAGAGGGATTAAATGGACGTTAGTATTTCATAGAGAGTAATGTGAACTCCTGCTGAAAACATAGTTCGGAGTCTATGGCTTCGGAATCATGACCACCACCATAGTTTTGAGTGGATAGAATAGGTAAGGAGGATTGAACAGGTGGAAAAACGGTTTAAGAGGGTCCGAGATAGACGGGTTCGGAACAGATGATTAAAAAGAACTGACCAGAGCAAGAGGGCCTCTAGAGATTTCTCTTAATGTCTGAGCAACAATTGATTCATGACCCTGCAGTTCATCAAATAGTTGGTAGAGCTTCAACTTCTTCAGAGATCTGTTGCTTTCAAGACAGGACTTTACATTTCCCCATCCTTTACTAAGGCTATTGATGAACTTGAGGTTGTATTCCAAAGGAGTTCGGACAATCCCATGAGCAGTCATATTATTGACTACAATTTGGTATCGGTTGGAGGCTGAGGCAACTGATTCACCGGGTGTTGTTGTAAAGGTGTCAAACTTGTTTACAACAGATGTTAGAAGCTTGTCTTTCATATTTTCAGAATGTTCGATCAAGTCTTGAAGAGTGTTCCAAATTTCTTTGGCAGATTTACACAACTTGATGTGTTCAAAGAGAGATGGTGGAACACCAAATACAATTTCAGAGAATGCCACTTGATCAGCATGTAGCTTCTCAATGGCATCAACAGTGAGAGGAGTTGGGCGTTGTTTATCTTGACCCATGAGTTGAGCAGCAGCATCTCTAACCGTTCTTCTAACTAGAATATGAGGACCTTCTTTGATGGATTTCCAGATAACTTCACCTTTCTCTTTAGCCAGTAAAAATCTTTCCATTCTAACTTTCCAATGATAATATTCTTCAACAACTAGCAGTGGGGCACAAGTAGGGCAACCCACGCCATTTGCTATTTGCATTGAATACATTTGTTGAGGATTAGAAGCAGCCATTGAAGTGAACATATCTTTAAGCAAAAGTCGTATATAGAAGAACTTTTATCCTGAACACAAAATGGTTGAAATACCAAAATAGTCTCAAACCAACTATAATTTGATCTTATGGATTCAAAAGACAACCACTCAAGCTCTGATACCAATTGTGAGAATAAGGATGATCCAATGTGCAGGGACAAGGTTTCAAAACTCAAACCTTGAGTGAATGCTTAAGATCAATGTCTGCTTACTAAAAGGTATTCCAGTCGAGCCTGGTAAGACCAGTCAAGTCTGAGTTAATGCATTCAACAAAGTGTTTAATACATAAATGAAGAGTGAAGATAATGATCAAGGTAAAATAATAAACGAAGAACAAGAAGAATGTTTGAGAGAATAACTTGATGATGGGTTTTGAGCATTCTAACACTTCCTAAGTGTACATGCAACCCTAATAACCTTGGATCTATGTTTGTCTAATTATCATGCAAATTTGAATTCCAAGGTTATATTCCTATCTAGCATACATGGGGAACAATTTTAACTTGAATCATAGATAGAATAACTTACCTTGTTGTTGCTTGTGTTCCTTGAAACCTTGTGAGCCTAGCACCCCAAGTGTGATGCCTCAAATGCTTCACACAACACCAAATGCTCTTGGAAAGACTCTTGAGATAACACACACTTCTCAAAATCGGCCAAGCCCTCTAGTTTCTTAGTGTTCAACTTGTGTTGCACTTGTGTAGCCAATTTTGTGGAGAATGGGACTCTTATATAGTGTTGGCACATCTAGGGTTACACCATGTAAACCCTAATGTGTCATGACTCTTTATTTCCATGACCCATGGGTGTGTAACTCCCATGGAGCATCCATGGAGCATCCTATGGGTAGAACCCAACTTGATAATCCATGGAGCCTCTTAGCCCACTATACAAGATATGAACCCATATATTTAATTAGTTATCCTTTGATCACTTAATTAATTCTAAATTAATTCTTTGATCAACTAATCAAATAATATTATTAATATATTAGAACTTATAATATATTAATAATCTCCAAGTGTTATTTCTCTCATTTAGTCTATCCAATTGCATGGTGCCATGCAACCCAAATGGACCATGCCGGGTCGGGTCAAGTACAAGCCCGAAATAGTTATGGACTTAGACACCTTATCCAACAGTCACCCACTTGGATAAGTCTAATAACTATATCTCTAGTACTTCAGGAACCGACCGGCAATCGTAGCTCTTTCAAGGTCTCTCGGAACTGAGAAGATGATGATACGCCATTTAAGATAAGTGATCATATAATCCTCTGTTCTAGATATCAGCCGGACAAATACATGGAACACGTCTTGCTTATTGTCCAGCATTTGTTTCCCGATTTCCGATTTGTTTGACATAGAACTTAATTGAACACATCAACTTAGTTCTGACCGGGCCCGGTACATGGGTCAAAACAAAATCATCGAGGGGCCCAGATATCAGCTTCTAATCCAAGAAGGAACAGATAAACTTCGACTCATATGTTTGTTCTACCACTTATTGAATTACACACAAAAGTACGTTTTATAACATCGAGTTACCAATGCGGTTTCGTACAGTCAATGCATAACCAACTTGTAAGTAACAAATCATATCTCTAGGTTTGAAGACTTATATGATATTACCGTCTCACGATCACTCGAGATAAAATTCCATGAAGTGATTCCAGTGAGCGTGGGTTGAGTCCAATGCTCAGAACTTATGAGCACTCATGATTGTTGTAGCCTTGTCCAAGACCTCTACACCCAAACATGACAGTCTTGATTCATATCTACTTCCAACATATGACCGACTGTGGAGGTTTGAATAATATGTTATACCAAACAAAATTATTCTGGAAGTCAAAACATGCAAAAGAAATATAGTAAACGATTGACAAGAGATAGCAACACTTTACTCATAAATAAAACACCTTTTATTCATCATCAAATGTCAATTACACTTTACAAATTTCTGAGTTATCTAACTACTAAAACTTATATCATCCTTCAGCCCTATGCTCCGAGCATGCTGAAGATGCTTAACCCTACTCAGTCCCTTCGTGAAGGGATCTGCTGGGTTCTCATCCGATGATACCCTCTTTGCCACGAGGAGTCCTTCTTCGATTCGATGTCTGATGAAATGGTATTTTCTATCGATGTGTCTGGATCTCCCGTGATCCCTTGGTTCCTTGGCTAAGGCAACAGGACTTTCACTATCACAGAAAATTTCCATTGGCTCTTTAATAGCTGGTACAACTCCAAGGTCTCCAATGAAGTTCTTCAGCCATATCGCCTCCTTTGCTGCTTCACTAGCTGCAATATACTCTGATTCACAAGTAGAATCTGCCACTGTCTCTTGCTTGGAACTCTTCCAAGAAATTGCTCCTCCGTTTAGGGTAAAGACCCAGCCCGACTGAGAGCGGAAATTATCCCTATCAGTCTGGAAGCTAGCATCACTATACCCTACAACTCTCAAGTCATCACTCCCACCGAGGGTAAGAACCCAGTCCTTAGTACTCCGTAGGTACTTGAGGATATTCTTTACCGCAGTCCAGTGTGCCTTGCCAGGGTTCGCCTGATACCTGCTAACCATGCTCAAGGCAAAAGCTACATCGGGTCGAGTACACGTCATAGCATACATGATCGATCCTACAGCCGAAGCGTAAGGTGTTCGACTCATTTCTGCTATCTCAGCCTCAGTGCTAGGGCTTTGTGTCTTACTCAATCTGGTGTTACTCTGGATGGGTAACTCTCCTTTCTTGGAATCCTGCATGCTGAATCTCTTCAGCACCTTATCCAAGTAGGTACTCTGACTAAGTCCAATTAGTCTTTTACTCCGATCTCTCAAGATTCTTATCCCTAGAATATAGGCAGCTTCACCAAGGTCCTTCATAGCGAAACACTTCCCAAGCCAGGACTTTACTTCCTGCAGGGTTGGAATGTCGTTTCCTATGAGTAGTATGTCATCCACATACAATACCAAAAAGCTAACTATACTCCCACTAGCCTTGACATACACACAAGATTCATCTTCGCTCCTAGAAAAGCCAAATTCCTTGACCTTTTCATCAAAGCAAAGATTCCATCTGCGAGGTGCTTGCTTCAATCCATAAATGGATTTCTCAAGCTTACACACTCTATTGGGGTAATTGTTGCTGACAAAACCCTCTGGCTGACTCATGTAAACATCTTCAGCCAACTTTCCATTAAGGAAAGCGATTTTGACATCCATCTGCCATATTTCATAGTCATGAAATGCAGCTATGGCTAACAGAACCCGAATAGACTTAATCTTGGCTACCGGAGAAAAGGTCTCATCATAGTCCACTCCAGGAATTTGAGAGAAGCCCTTTGCAACCAGTCTAGCCTTATAAGTGTGTACTTTACCATCCATGTCGGTCTTCTTCTTGAAGACCCATTTGCACCCTACTGTCTTACGACCTGGTACATTTTCAACCAAGTTCCAAACTTGATTGTCATACATGGATTGTATCTCGCTATCCATAGCCTCTTTCCATTTAGCAGACTCGGGGCCTGCCATGGCTTCCTCGTAGTTGTTAGGGTCATCTTGACTTACTAGTGTTTCATCACTAATAAGTGTCTCACCTTCTGCAGTAATATGGAATCCATAGTAATGCTCAGGTGCACTCCTAACTCTCGTGGAACGTCTCAGAGGTACAGATTTGTCAATTGGCTCAACAGGAGTTTCCTCCTCAAGTTGAGGGCTAGAGTTTGAAGTTCCTTCACCGCTTGATTCTTGAATTTCTTCAAGATCAATTTGCCTCCCACTGTCTCCTTGGCTTATAAATTCTCTCTCTCGAAAGACACCTCTTCTTGCTACAAAGACCACATTGTCACTAGGTCTGTAGAAGAGGTAACCAAAGGATCGTTGTGGGTAACCGATGAAAATACACCTCTCGCTTCGAGGTTCGAGCTTATCATGAGTCTCGCGTCTCACGAAAGCCTCGCAACCCCAAATCTTGATGTGGTCTAGTTTAGGTACTTTACCAGTCCACATCTCGTGAGGAGTTTTGGCAACTTTCTTTGTAGGGACTAGATTAAGAATATGGGCGGCAGTCTCTAAGGCATACCCCCATAATGAGATTGGTAGCGTAGCTCGACTCATCATGGAACGAACCATATCTAGCAAGGTTCGATTACGCCTCTCAGCCACACCATTCAACTGTGGTGTCCTAGGAGGTGTCAATTGTGACACTACCCCACATTCCCTTAGATAGTCGAGGAACTCTGAACTAAGATACTCACCACCACGATCGGATCGAAGCATCTTAATGTTCCTGCCCAATTGATTCTCGACTTCCTGTTTAAATTCCTTAAACCTCTCGAAAGTCTCTGACTTATGCTTGATCAAGTAGACATATCCATATCTACTATAATCATCAGTAAAAGTCAAATAATAACGATTAGCATCCCTTGTGGCATGTTTGAATGGTCCACACACATCCGTGTGTATAAGGTCCAACAAACCTTCACCCCTCTCACACGAACCTGTGAAGGGTGACTTTGTCATTTTTCCAAGTAAGCATGATTCGCAACTATCATCTGACTTTAGGTCAAACGACTCCAAGACTCCATCCTTTTGGAGTTGGCCTATGCGCTTCTTGCTTATATGTCCAAGACGACAATGCCATAATGATGCTTTATCCAAGTTATTATTAGTAGAATCAATACACAAAACATTATTTCCTAAGTTATCTACAACAGATACAGCTTCATACACACCATCACAAGGTAATGCTTTAAAATAAAGAACATTATTAAAGAAAGCATCAATAGAACCAACTTCATTATTAAATGAAAAGGTAAACCCTTGTTTGTACAAAGCATGAAAGGAAATAATATTTCTTGCCATTCCTGGCGAATAACAACACTTATTCAGATCTAAACTAAACCCACTACTTAGCGATAAAGTATAAACTCCAATCTTGGTAACAGGTATAGCTTTCCTATTCCCCATGATCAAGTTTATCCTTCCTTGCTCCACATCCTCACTTCTTCTTAGTCCCTGCAAGTCACAACAAATGTGAATACCACACCCGGTATCAAGGACCCAAGAATTAGAATGGGGTGAGTTATTAGAAATGATAGTGTAAATACCTGCATGGTTGGGTTTAACTTTCCCATCCTTCACATCTTGCTGGTATTTTGGGCAGTTCCGCTTCCAATGAGCTTTTTCATGGCAATAGAAGCATTCAGCCTCTTTTGGGTCAGAAGAAGGAGTAATGAAACCTTTCTTGGTTCCACTTGAAGAAGAGCCATCAAGGGTCCGAGCCTTGGTACCCTTCGAAGATCTCTTTCTCTTCCTCCATCGATTCTTCCCAATTGCCAAAACCGGAGTAGAGTTTTGAGTAGGAGTGACAGCAACCGACTTCCCCTTAAGACCTGATTCTGCGGTCTTGAGAAGTCCCTGAAGTTTGCTGAGGGTGACTTCTTCCTTGTTCATGTGATATGTCATGCGGAATTGATCATAGCACGATGGTAAGGAATGCAAAATAATATCTATTGCAAGATCCTCCGGGAAGTTCACATTAAGCTTCAGCAAACGATCCACATACCTTTGCATTTTCTGCATGTGGCTCGTGACGGATTCCCCGTCCTTCATCATGGTTGTTATCATGGAGCAGATGATTTCATACCTCTCTTGTCTTGCACTTTGATGGTATCTTTCCATCAAATCTTGGTGCATGTCATAAGGGTAGAAATCCTCATAAGACTTTTGGAGTTCCGCTGTCATCGTGGCCGTCATGATGCACGCCACTTTCGTAGCATCCCTTTCATGTGCCCGAAATTCAGCGATCTACTGAGGAGTTGCAGTGGACTCATCAATCTCCTTAAGCTCCTTGTCAAGGACATATTCTTTGTCCTCGTAGCGGGTAATCATCTTGATGTTTCTGATCCACTCATTGAAGTTGGATCCATCAAAGGTGACTTTCCCACACAAGTTCATAAGGGTAAAGGAGCCATTAGGATTAGAGCCAGAAGCGTTGTTGAAAGACATCTGAAGGAAGGAGGACAAGATTAGTTTAGATATAAGAGAGTCCTTAATAAAACACCCAAATGTAATATTAAGGCTAGGATCCAATCACAATATAATATAACTTAGAAGAGGTATGCCGTAATCTAAGCTATATCATATTTGAAAGGTAGGTGAATGACGATTCACCAATTTCCACCACGAAAACCGCAATATTTTAGTATTAGGTTTTTGAATGGTTCTTAGAAATTCCTAGATTCTTTGAGATTCAATGAACTTTTCAAAGGCATGTTTCAATCTCGAGTGTGCCCTCCAAGTTTTGTGATTGGGATACCGAGGATCACAAAACGAGGTGTGAAGTAACCATGCAAATCACTTGGTACCCTTAAAGTTTATCACTCAATCGATGTGCCGGTTAACCACACACGCTCCATCGATACTATAATAAACCCTAAGTCACCCTTTACCTACCTTGTTAAGTCCAAGTTAGTGTGCCGGTTAACCACACACGCTCCACCAACGACTTAATCAAAGTGTAAAGTGTAATTTCATGGAATAGCACCTTATTCACATTTTTCCTAAAGTAACTAAGATTGGGAATTTAATAAAACATTTAGTTACTTTATAATATTCATCATACTTTGAATGAGAATTAATAAGTCCTTGTCTTACCCGTTCGGCTAACGACCCTCCACCGATCAAGCAAGCGGTGGGTGAGAGTGGACACCCATTAAGTCACCATTTTATAGGCAACAACCTTATACCCACCTTATAGACCGGCTTCGTGAATGAGGCGTACTAGCGGTAAGACGACTTTGTTCTTATACATATATATATAATTATTAAATCATAATAATATAAGTATAAGGGTTGAATTTTAACTTTTAAAATTCTAGGGTTTGGAACTAAAGTTTTAACTTAACTTTACTTGTTCCAAAACTTGAGGGCAAGTTTTGTAAACCTTCAAAACTTTTCATTTCTTGTAACTTATGAGTTTAATAGAGTAATAAAATGAGGACTTTTCATTTTTCCTAACTCTTGTGTTCTTTTAATGGTTTTTAATCCAAGAGACTTTTGGTTTTCCATAACTTGAGGACAAGTTATGGACTCCATTAAAACACATTATGATCATGAATTAATCTACCACATAGGTTACAAATAATTCCTATGATCATCTAAACATCATAAGAACAAGAATATGAATATGAACACTTTCAAGAATCAAAATCACATTTAATCTTTGTAATTTTGATAACTAGTTGTTGTAAATGAGTTAGAAAAGACATTACACCTTCTAAAACAAGTTTTCAAGTACCAAAACATTTTAGGGTAATGATTCTAATCCATTTCCAGCAACTCAAGTCGAAATTCTGCACTCTGTCGACTCTACTCGCCGAGTGCATAAACCTACTCGCCGAGTAGGTTGAAGATACACATGAACTCGACGAGTCCTCCCCATGGACTCGCCGAGTCCATCAGTCAGACAGCAGAAATTTCGACTTTCTTCAACTTTTAAGCACAAATAACAAACAAACAAGCCTAGGCTCTGATACCACTGATGGGTTTTGAGCATTCTAACACTTCCTAAGTGTACATGCAACCCTAATAACCTTGGATCTATGTTTGTCTAATTATCATGCAAAGTTGAATTCCAAGGTTATATTCCTATCTAGCATACATGGGGAACAATTTTAACTTGAATCATAGATAGAATAACTTACCTTGTTGTTGTTTGTGTTCCTTGAAACCTTGTGAGCGTAGCACCCCAAGTGTGATGCCTCAAATGCTTCACACAACACCAAATGCTCTTGGAAAGACTCTTGAGATAACACACACTTCTCAAAATCGGCCAAGCCCTCTAGTTTCTTAGTGTTCAACTTGTGTTGCACTTGTGTAGCCAATTTTGTGGAGAATGGGACTCTTATATAGTGTTGGCACATCTAGGGTTACACCATGTAAACCCTAATGTGTCATGACTCTTTATTTCCATGACCCATGGGTTTGTAACTCCCATGGAGCATCCATGGAGCATCCTATGGGTAGAACCCAACTTGATAATCCATGGAGCCTCTTAGCCCACTATACAAGATATGAACCAATATATTTAATTAGTTATCCTTTGATCACTTAATTAATTCTAAATTAATTCTTTGATCAACTAATCAAATAATATTATTAATATATTAGAACTTATAATATATTAATAATCTCCAAGTGTTATTTCTCTCATTTAGTCTATCCAATTGCATGGTGCCATGCAACCCAAATGGACCATGCCGGGTCGGGTCAAGTACAAGCCCGAAATAGTTATGGACTTAGACACCTTATCCAACACTTGAAAGATGAAGTAACTACAATATTGTTATATTTGAGTGAAAATGATCCAACATTGATTTAACATTGAAAGCTCCTATAAATAGGAGAAGAAGGTACGTGGTACTAACTGATTACATACATAGGACTGGATAAAAGAGTTACATCTGACACTCTGAATATCTTTGTTTGACAAAAGCGACTAAGTCCTATGACAAGTTAAATAAAGCTAAAAGACAAAGATATTAAATGCACAAAGACAAAACATTGATTCAGATACACTAACATTCCGGACACATAGTCCATTCCGGAATGCCTTCACCGATCTTCTCATCCGGAGGATATCTTCAAGTCTGGACACAACAGTAATTTTAGAGCATAACTTCGATTATGGACAGCAACTAATCTATTTATGAACTCTGACTGACTTGGGATTGGGATTGCTAGAGGTTCACTTTCAGGTTCTATTAGTTATAGAGCGATTTAAACACCAACCAAAGAATAGGTGAAGAAATAACAACCTTTGTAGTCCTTTGGGTCGTCTTAGGAGTCTTGGAAGTTCATGAATAATGTGGAACCTTTGAGACACCAACAATGACTCAACTTTATGTAAATGCGAGTCCAAAACTCTTAAACTCTTAAGCTTGAAGTTCATAACCAAAGTATGAACTTTAAGAGAGTATAAATGCAAGTAATCTCCAAGTCTTCAAAGCAAAACTAGAGAGAATGAGAGAAGAAGAGGAACTTTCGGCCATATGCCTAAAGGAAGCAATGAGCACTCTTGCCAAATGCAAGCCCTCTTATTTATATGTATAAAGTGAGGTTATTAACCATTAGTCCTTAGCACTTTAAGCAAACTTGTCCCCATTTTCATAAGCATGTTTCACATGACTTTAAAGCATGATTAGACAAGTCATACACTTCTTCTTTTTATGCATATCTCGAAAATTGCATAAAGAAGAAGAAAGTTAGTTTAAATTTTATAAACTCAAGGTTTATATAATATAATCTTTGTCTTTTAAGTATAAGACAAAAGGTTTTTCAACTAGTCCAGAAAGTTGTGCATGGCTTATTAATTCATACCATATGAAATAATATAATGTTACTTGCTAATGAAAAATATTATTTCCATGAAACAAATAATTTCCAATTTAATTGTAATAGTTTTATTGAATATTTATTAAAATCAATTTCTAATAAATAATCAATTGTATCGAGTTGTTAGTGTGAACCATTAGTATCATATGTTATTTAGTAATATCACTTTAATATGATTCTTGAGCATAATAGACTTTTCAGTAGTTTCTTTTCCCATTGCCAAAGCCAATTCGACATCATTCAAAGCTAAGTATTCATAGTAGTTGTCAATGAAATGCTTTATGTGTGCATGACCCAACAAATAATACCTTAAATAATCTTCGCAAATGTGATCAAGCCGTGTAGATTCATGAGTAGGAATTTAGCAATCGAAAAGTCGAATGTAGTACTGTTTGCTCACATCTTTGAAAATACTAAGAACTCGAACTATTTTGACAAGTGACCGGACTTCTTCTTGTTGTTTTCCAAGAACAACATGAAATCGAAGCTTTAATCTATTGAACTCCTCTATGTATTGGAACTTATCAACAATTTGATATTGAGTAGTAATGAACATCATCTTGTTGATTGGAAAGTCCAACTGATTCAAATCTATATTTTTTTTTTCATAGCTTTACTTTGGAATCTTCTCAAAATCATGCATTTCATCATAAAAAACCATTGCCTCGATATTCTCAAAGCTATACAGCTTCTTTGGATCACTATTCTCTAATCCTGGAGGATCACTTTCACGAAGTCGAAGAATTCTTTGTATATGCCTTTGTTTTTCCATCCCTTGTTCTAAAACAACTTCTTCTCCTCTTTCAAAAGCTCAACATTTACACCATTTCCTATCCCTTTATCTGCTTCTGTAGGCTTGGGTTTCGAAGAAGAACTTGAACCTCCAATTACAATTCCTTTTGTCAAAGGCTTTCTTCTTGTTGTTCTTGAGATTATTGGATCAGTCTTCTTAGGCATTATCACAAGAATCTGAGTAGTTCTAACCATTCCAACTACCTTCGTATCATCACCTGTTTTGCCAGAACCTCCTTCGCCTTTACTTATGCCAACATTCCTCATTTCTCCCCTTTGCACCCTTGTGACAACAGATGGGGCATCCGTTCGCATCAAATTGATAAGTTTCACAAGCGGATCCAATTTGTTGGGAATGGTTGACTCTAATAAGCGAAACTTCTGAGTTAAGAACACAGGAGTGAATAATGAAGATGAACCAGAATGCGAAACTAATGCTTTCAAATCCACCAACAATTTATCAACATTCCCAAAACACTTTGTATTAACCACAACCTTCTTATCAAGTTTCAGAATCAAGGAGTTATAGCATTCAACCTCTTTCATTACTGCCTCAACAATTATATCAACCTTCGTGAGAGGAGAATAATAATTGTGATTCAAATCCTTAATCTCCTTTTCCATATCAACTCCTAACTCTTCGATTTTTCTATTCACATCTTCTTGAATAGTCTTGACATATTGAACAAAAAGAACATGTCGTTCTCTCGCAACATCCTTCAAGTCACTAAGTGCACCAATAAACTTATTTGATTGAGCTTGAATTCGTAACTCGTTGTATTTGTCCATCAAATCAAGTTTATTCTGAATGCGATGCTCTTGAGCTTTCAGCATCACATCTACCTTTATGCAAGAAACTGAATGTCTACCCCCTGCATCCGCTTGTAATTGTAGTAATGAATTAAGCTTCCGATTTAGAATCTTAAATTGCTTCCTAGACATCAACATGTGATCGGGTATGTTTTCTTCTTTAGAGTCGAATTCACCATCATCAGTTTCATCATCCTGAATGGTTTTTGGTCCTTCTGTGGATTGGGATGGGAATAAGAAGTGATGGGTTGTTGCATGATGTTATCGAAGGTAGGTAAGTGGGTTGATGAAACTAATTTGGATGAAGTAGTAATATGAAATGGAGGTAAAGAGACCGTGGTATCGACAACTGAAGTTCCAAAAGTAGAAGAGATAATAAGAGAAGAATTACCTTGGGCTTCTTCGTTCGATACTCCTTCACCCTTATTGACATTTGTGTCAATATTAGATATGTTCGCAGTGATGCTTGAAGTGCGAACCTCCTCAAAAATTGATTCGGCATTGGCCACTTTGAGTAGTATGATAATAGTCTTCGCAGGAGTACAATTCTTCGATTGTTCACCTTGATTGGTGGTTGTGTCAACTTGAGAAGCTTCCACATGGCCAATAGGATTTCGACTATATTGGAGAACCCCTCTTAGGTGAAGAATTGCCCATTGTATCATTTCCAAAAAGGAGATTCGGGAACTACTTCCTCATCCATTGAGTCTTCACGAATCACAACCCCCTTTCTATTGAGCTGAGGCTTGCGAGTATGTTTTGGTGAAAAAATTATTGATCGTTCAGGTGATTGGTGTGGTTTATGAGCCATTTTCTTCAACTGTTTCAACACACCTGACTTCGAAGGTACCACCTCCTTCTAAGTTGTTCAGGTTTCTTCAACAGCAGGCTTGGGATTTTGTTTTGAACACTTCACTTCCTTGATAACTTTCTTCGAAATAGGATGAGCCGACTTTTCAAGTTGTACAAGAGTGGGTTTCAAGGTACTAGCCTGATCATCCTTCATTGATCCTCTGTTCTTCTTCGAAGGACCTTCATTAGACTTTTGCAACAACACTCTAGTCTCAACTGATGGATTGCTAGTTTGTAAGTAAGCTACCAATTTGGGTTTCAAAGGATCAACCTTTCTCAACATCACATCTAGGATACGAGCAATTGTAGGAAACACATCTTGATTATCTTCGACAGTTTTTGGATAATGACACACTGAGAATTCAGCCGTTTCTTCATTTTCAGGAACCATAATGCCTTCCTTCTCATAGACAAATTGCAGAATTAGGCTCCAGTAGCGAGCACACGATATCACATCGATAGCATTGGTATTCCCGATGCTTTTTACAAACTCATCCCACAATTAGTTTGCATAGTCCACTGATAAATCACAGTAGATACCAGCCATCATAGCGTAAACATCCGATCCAACTTTATCCAACCCTACACTTCGACTCGTCAAGCATCGAAGGTATATGCTAAATAAGAAGTTCTAGATACAAGGTAATCCAGACTTCTTAAATTCACTGATCTTGGTAAGAATAGGTTGATAACCTATCTCGTGGAACATATGATTGACTTTTTCATTCGTTACCTTGTAGAAAGGTTCAGCATTTGGAATATTGAGAATTTGAGCAAAAGTTTCTTCGTTAACCTGAATTTCTTGTCATTCATCATCTGGAATGTCACAATCTTCATTGTCTTGCTGTAAGTGGCCATAGAACCAACAAGAGATAACCAAGAAATTGGTATAAAAAACGAATTGAACATCGTCGTGGATAACACTGATATTTGAAGAGAAGCAATTACCATCTGCAATCCCTTTAGGTAAGCATTAACATCGCCTTGATCTTGATAGTTGGTGCTTCGAATTTTTATGATGGGTTGTGAAGAAACGTCTTCAGTGGTTTGAGATTGTTGAACATGCTTAGCCGGCATTGTTAGGTTTTGAAAAGCTTGAAGAATATCAAACAAAAAAGGGCACAAATCTTTTGAAAAAAGTATGTGAGTATAAAATTGGAATAGAATACCCAAATCCCTTTTTATACGTACACCCAATTTAAATTTCAAGCGGTTGCTATTAAATTCATGCCGTTTGACACCTTGACAATCAGGCCAGTATCTATTAAGGACGCCATGTGTCACAACTAGAAATTTTGTGTCTTGTAATCACTATACTCAAGTAAATGTTGAATCAAAAACTTAAGAGCATGTGTGATACCTATTATTATGACATCAAAAACTTCAATCAAATACATCATACAAATACTACAAATAGTCAACAAGCAATTGGAAACCCGAGAAGTTCTTGTTTAGGTCCATTTTGGACTAGGACTTCCTTATTGGACTCAATGGCCCAATAAGCTTCCAATTTGACTATCATGGGCTTAGAACCTTTAAATGGGCTCTAATTGGACCCACATTAATTTATTTCAACATTTTGGGCCATATTGAGCCTAGAATGAAATAAATTAAAAGTTTTGAACCATGATTAACCTAAACTAGCCCAACAAAGTGTTGAAATCATATTATATTTTTTTTTGGGTCAAAAATCATCCAACCTAACTCTAATATTGGGCTTAGGGGCATTAAAGCCCAATACTCTCTTTTCCTTCAAAATCTAGGCCAAACAACCCAACATGGAAGAGGGTTGACTTGCAAGTGACACCTCATTATTATCTCTTGGTTCTCCATGCAACCTATCCCATGTTTCCATGCATATCACCTCAAGGTCTATATCTCCCTCTCTCTCTCTTGCTCTCGGCCATTTTCAAACACACACACACCTCACAAACTCTCTCTAGATTACTCAAGAAATCATCTTTCCTCTCCATTCAAAAATCTGGAAAATTAGGAGGTTTTCAAGAGGATATTTCCACAAACTCTTCATCTAAGGTAAGGTTATGCTTGGATCTATGACTTAGATTCTTTGTTTTATCAAAAATCTCTTCCTAATCCATGCAAAAATCGTGATCTTGCATCCTAGAATCACCTTAAACTCGAGATCTTCAAGAAAAGGGTGCTAAGGCCAAAAATCACCAAGCTTTCTTCCATCTTTTCTTCAAAAACCGAAACCACACCCTAAGGTGAGCTTCATACTCCCTATTTTTCTATTTTATAGGTTTTGTGGGGGGGGGGAATACAAGTGAAAGTGTAGATCTATATGTGTTTTGTATGTCTTGTATGATTTCTATGCTTATATGTGTGTTTTTGTGTGATTTTGATGATGGATCTAGCCATAAACTCCTAAAAATCAAGATATACTTTATGTTAAATGATACTAGCATCAAATATATTTCTACATACAAAGTATTCCAAGAAAAATAGCTAAGTGGCTTAATAACATCTTCTTTGGGCTAAAAACTCAATTTTTGGACATAAAATGTTAAAAATATAAAGTTAAAGGGCCCAAAATGACATATTACGAATTTTGATGGATGAGAGGAGTCAAAACAGTTTCAATAAAGTATTTTCTGGAAATATACTCTTCTGGAGGGTTAAAAATATAAATTTCAAGCTTAATGGGCTAAAAATGACATTTTTGGCCCAATAGGGCCCAATATGCGAAATTTTTTGTTTTGAAGGGCCAAAACTGTGTTTTTCTGTAAAACAGTGGACTACTAGTGTCCCAAGTCCTTTTCTATGGTTAAAAATGCTTTTCATAATTAAAAAGGACCAAAGTTGCAAAATTTTTCCAACTTGGGCCAAAAGTGTAAAATTGTGAAAAAGGAAGGTTTCAACCGAGAAAACTGTATTTTCAAGGACTAAAACTGTTTTCAACTAAAAATGTGCTGAAAAATATCAATTCCAATAAGTTTTGATGTTAAAATGCCAAGAAAAATAGTTTATGGACTAAACCGGAAATTTATTTATGCAAAGGGTTGAATAAGTAAATTTACAAAATAAAGAGGGGCTAAACACAGAAAAATTTCAATGCTAATTCGATACATCCGTTGTGATCAAATATTGGCACTGCGACTACCGACAAATTACAATACACATCAACACCAAAAATCGTTATCTAACGAATTGATTCGGTCTCGAATCAATAACAAACCCGAAACTACTAACACGACGACAACTCGATTCGTACACGGAAAATTTGGGAATTTAATACACACGTGAGAGTGCACAGACGTCGACGCACCATCTTTGGGCCCCAAAGTGTAAAATCGTGTTTGTTGGGCCTAGCTAGCCCAATGGCTTGATCTTTAGGCCCGAAGACTTCAACCTTACGAGTTGTTGGGTCTTACATGATCCAACACAGCGTAAAAGGACTTTCAATGGCTTTTATACTATTGATCCCCAAGGGTCCTTTGGTACTGCTAGTAAAGTCGGTTATTCTAATGCGAGTCGGGTCAAGGGCCCTTCGCACTCTTTTTTTTTATCCCCAACCGACTAACGGAGTTATCGAGGTCTTCGTGCCCTCTTTCTCTTCGGATGTGGGACTACAAGAAGTCAGGGCGGTTGGATTACGTGAATAGTACGGACGACGCCTACGGGATCGTTAGTATAGTTGTAAACTGGTCGTTTGCGTAACGCGTGTTTATAGCAATTCACCATGCGCAATAATCCGACGTCGCCTGGAATCAATGACTTCACACGCCGCGATGGTACAACAACTACATTGAATTCAAAGTGTTAGGAAAACATCGGGTTTTCCTAGGGTTTTCAATACATACGGTTTCGTAATGTATACAAGTTTAACGAACAATTTCTACAACTATAGAAACAAACAAGCATACTTATGGATCTTCACAAATTTTTTTGAAACTCATTTCAGAAAATATCGGATTTTCTGGTGGTTTTCAAACTAATACAAAACGTTGCTTTTCAAATACCGCTTATGAACTCACCAACATTTCGTATGTTGACATTTTTCAAAATACTTGTATTCTCAGGTAACAAGTAAACCGCATGAAAATGTACTCAGTGATGGCTTGCAGCTTGTTTATCTATGAACCGAACAATTTATTTTTGGGAATGTAATGCTAAGACAATATACCCAGTGTAAACTTTATCAGTTGTACTATATTAATACATGGTGACGAATGATGTTATGTTTCATATATATTCAATGTTATGGTATTCAATTGAGTCACAACAGCCCCTGGACGTTTCCGCCGTCTGGTTCGGGGGTGTGACAGCATGTCTGTAAAAGTAATGATCACTATTTTCCTTGGAAATCGCACAGCAGCCAAATCGTCACATAAGTTGTTTTTTCGATAGTACTCAACTGATAAGGACCAACAATGAACCCTTCAAAATGATGGCTGGGCTCTTTCACTTTTGGGTTGAAAAGCAAAGTTATTTGCCAGACTTGTGAAATCTTCATCCTGAGTTGGTATTACTCAGAACCTCAAGGATTTTGTGAGTGCAAAGTGTGCCAAAGAAAAAGATAAGAAACAACATAAGAAAATTTTGGTTCTGTGATGTCAAAAATATTTCGACACAAATGCAGTAAGATCACAGATAAAGATCGCTTCATTATTCATCAAAAGAGATGACTAACAACTTGTGTGGTTTCCCATGAATTACAATTGAATACTTATAGAAAAGTATCGAAGGGCTTCTTTTAATAGGTTTCATGGGTGGTTAAAAGTTTCATTACACATAACAACTAAACATAAGTGTGAGAAATTGTAATCGAAATTACCTGTTCGACAGTGTAGTCAATGACAAGTATGCTTTCGAAAAATTTATCAAGAAACAATGAATCAGATTGATACTCACATTGAAGTCATATTCCACAAAACAAAATTATTCCTGGATCTTGTTAGGTAAAAATGTCGTGGGTTTCAAACATTTATCAAGACCACGCAAAAAGAAAGAAAATGATTTGGAGTATCAAAAAGTGGTACTGAAACAAATGTTTCCTTAAAATATGGAACAAAGTTCCCCGTCAATTCCTCTAATAGTTCAAAAAATTGGGTTTTACTTTCGTCACAGTCTCATGAATCTAGATCATAAACATAGAATGTTTACATACCTATAACCTGGTTGGTTTCGACCAGAGATGTCTTGGGTATGTGTCTTTGTGTGTGATCGTGAAAGAACGTTAGGATGAAAAACAGTGGTTCAAGAATCGAAAGTACCTATGCTATGATTGGACCAAGCAGTTAACTATTAACTCATGTGAGAAGAGTAAGGTAGCTCATTAACTAATGTGAATATAGCCTGGTTGGGAAGGAATCCTCGTGAGGAGAGATCCATTAAGGCTTTGAAACACATTGAGTTATGATGGCTTAGGTCGACATGCTGCAACATGCTTCTAGGGACATCTATACTAGTACATAGTTTCGAAGATATACCTTTCCCTCTCGCAGCAGGCATGAACCAACAAGAATCTTCGCTAAAAGCTACACAAGAAAAATTAAAAGAACACAAAAAAAAATTTTGGATTTTTTATTTTAGAAAGAAAATTACAAAAATAAGAAAATATTTTTGTTATTTTTGAAGTTTGAAGAAGAAAGTAAAAAATGAAAAATTATTTTGTTGTTTTTGATTTTCAAAGAAAAGTTGCAAAAAATAAATGAAATGTACCTGGTTAGCGAAAATAAGAAAAGTACAAAAGTAGCAAAGATCTTGTCAATGTAACACCGTAAATTTCAAAACAATTTTTTATTTAAAAATAATCGTTTAATTCTTAAAAACACTTTTCTTAAAATCTCATTCATAATCGAATTACAAAACATAACTCCATTTTCACTTGCATAATAAACCAGGATCCTCAAAACATGACTCTTTCTCTGGTGTGTACAATCGAGCCGGTGCCGTCCCGTGATCCTCAGATAAACCTGAAACACATAACACAAAACACTATAAGCACGAAGCTTAGTAAGCTCCCCAAAATACCACACATAACACATATTAGCCACTCGTGGCTATAACTCTGTGGGCCCGTGGGCCCTACTTTGTGAACCTTTCGGTTCTTACTCTACGAACCCTCTGGTTCTAACTCTGGGAACCTTCCGGTTCTAACTCTGTAAACATGCACAACATAAATCACATAGAAATAATGCATTACAACACATAACACACATAGCATACAAATACTCTGTCATATAGCTCTGGTTACCTGCTCAAGGTAAAGTATAGTGAGAAGACTCACCTGGCAAGCAGGTGGCAGATATCCTCAAGCTTGCATCTCGAACTCACCACCATCTATCACATAAGGCAAATGCTCTCATCAACATAACTCTCGAGACTAAACTCAATCCTCTCTTGGCACCCTCTTAAGGGTAAAAGACCATTTTACCCCCTTCTTGGCCCAAAGGCCATATTGCTGACTAGATCCTAAAAGTCAACAAAAGTCAACGGTCAAACTTTGACCCAACTCGCCGAGTGCACTCTGGTAACTCGACGAGTACACACATGTCCACTAACTCTTTGTCCCGTTTGGTACGTCGAGTCCCTCCCTATGCTCGACGAGTCACACCAGGCATGAATCATGGGGCCACCCCGACTCAACTCGCTGAGTCCCAAGAACAACTCGGCAAGTACCGCCTTGAACTCCAGTCCTGTAATCCCTTTCTGACTCACTGAGTTATCCCCCAACTTGGTAAGTCCACTCACTAAGTGATTTACATGAAACCCCTGTTGGATTAATGTCTAAGTCCATAACTATATTTGGTATGTACTTGACCCAACCCGACATGGTCCATTTGGGTTGCACTTCACCGACACAATTTATATGGATAATCTTTTGAGAATAGTATGTTTATGATTAATATTAATATGTTATAAGTTCTAATATATTAATATGGAATCATATTATTTAATTAGTATTGATCAAGAATTAATTCATAATTAATTAAGTGATCAAAAGGAACTAATTAAATATGGACTCTTATATATATGGAATGGGCCAAGTTCATTTAGGTTGGGCTAAGCTTTCATGGATAGTCCATGGAGTGTTTAACCCATGGATCCTAGGAAATGAAAGGTCATGGGTATTAGGGTTTAACCCTAACCCTCCATACTATATAAAGATGTCTTTGGTTGGTGAAATTGGCACTAGTGTGGATACACTAAAGAAGGGCTAGCCAATTTCACTAGAGAGAACCAAGTAATCATATTCTCTAAAGTATTCCAAGGTGTCTTGGTGATTTGTGATTCCACTTGAGGCTTCCACACTATTGGGGCTAAGCTCTTAAAGCTTGAAGACATCAAGCTACATCAAGAGGTATGTATTCTATCTTGTTACATTCATAGTTTTTGTATGCTAGATTACGATAATACCTTGGATGTTCTCATTTGCATGTATAATAGAGAAAACATAGATCCAAGGTATTTAGGGTTACATGTACACATAGGAAGTGTTAGAATGCTCAAAACCCAACAGTGGTATCAGAGCCACGGGTTGTTTTCTGTTATATTGATGCAAATATTTTATTTTCAAAGTTGAAAAAAAAAAACATGAAGTTTGTCAAATTTTAAGATAATTACTTGTTCTTGTGAAAAGCTAATTATTTGTAAAATTTGAATAATTTGCTTTATGAGTTGAATTAGGTCAAATTTAATAAAACATAAAATAATATGATTATTTTATTAGTTTTAAAAGTTTGATCTAAAGAGTTTTATTTTTTGAAACCTCCATAAGTTATGGATATGAAAAGGTTTTTTTTTTTTTTTTAAAAAAAAAAAAAAAAAAAAAAAAAAAACAAAAAATTGATTCAAAGTTTTTTTTGGAGTTACAAAATTTGGTGTTAATGTTTTAAAGGATTCCTTGTTTTAAGTTATGGATCACCAAAAGTTTTTTGTGTTACCTTGTTTTATGAGTGAATTTAGATTAATGAATAAAATTATGTGATAGTTGGTTTTAATCCAAATTAATCTAAGAATTGATTCTAAAATGTGTTTTTGTAACTTGTCCTCAAGTTATATGAAAAGTCACATTTAAGAATCATAAAACTCATAAAAATTGGCAAAGGTTACAAAAATGAAGAGTCTAGTTCTAATTAAATGGTTTTATGACTCCATAACTTGTCCTCAAGTTATGGAGGGCCAAGAGTCTCTTCATTTAATAAAATAAAAAAAAAAAAAAAAAAGGTGTAACCTTAATTAATTCCATAAGTTATAAAATAAAGAAAAGTTAATTCTTTTATTAGTTTAAAGTCTTCCATAACTTGTCCTCAAGTTATGGAACTTGAAGAGTTTTTGGATTAAAACTACTTTAAACACATAAGTTATGGAATTTGTAAAGTTTTCACTTATGAATACTTTAATTCCAAGTTAGCCCTTAGAATTTTAAAAGTTAAAATTCAACCCTTATACTTTATAATATTATAAGTTAATAATATATATATATATGTATAAGAGTAAAGTCAGTCTTACCGCTAGTACGCCTCATTCACGAAGCCGGTCTATAAGGTGGGTATAAGGTTGTTGCCTATAAAATGGCAACTTAATGGGTGTCCACTCTCACCCACCGCTTGCTTGACTGGTGGAGGGTCGTTAGCCGAACGGGTTTGACAGGACTAGAATTCTCCCTTCATTAAAAGTATTAATGATAATACTAAGTAACTAAACTCTTAATAATACCCAATCTTAGTTACTTAGGAAAAATGTGAATAAGGTGCTAACCCATGAAATTACACTTTACACTTTGTCTAAGTCGTTAGTGGAGCGTGTGTGGTTAACCGGCACACTAACTTGGACTTAACAAGGTAGGTAAAGGGTGACTTGATATTTATCATAGTATCGATGGAGCGTGTGTGGTTAACCGGCACATCGATTGAGGGGTAATTTATTAAGGGTACCAAGTGATTTGCATGGTTACTTCACACCTTGTTTTGTGATCCTCGGCATCCCAGTCACAAAACCTGAAGGGCACACTCGAGATTGAAACATGCCTTTGAAAATTTCAATGAATCTCAAAGATCTAGGAGTTTCAAAACCAATTAAAACCTAATAATTCATTTCGTTTATCTTGGTGGAAATTGGTGAATCGTCATTCACCTACCATCAAATATTTTATAGCTTGGATCACGGCATACCTCTTCTAAGTTATAAAATAGTTTGTTAGGTCCTAGCCTTAATATTTCATATTGGGTGTCATATTAAGGACTTTAAATAAACTATCTCGAATATCTCCCAAAAGATGTCTGTAATAGACACCTATGATCTTCCCAAATCTAGTGAAACAAGGTTTCCTAAATGAAGATGATGTCCTTTGGAAATCATACTTCTTTCACCTCCTCCAATTATTCTCCCCAACCCACAAGTTCTTGAAAAGTTTAAGGTCACTCAAGCCCTATTGGCAAGGCAAGGTCTAGGTGTGAGCACATCTTGGAGATGTAGTCACATATTGACAAGCCGGGAGAGTTGGGTGTCAAAGTCTTGAGAAAGTTGGTGGTTCAATCACTTTCTAAGTCATATAGTGAGTTCCTTTGGGACACCTATGAAACAGACTATGACAAGACCCTTAACGATCTTATCTATTTGCTAAGATCAACTTCCTAAAACTTTATGGACATTGACAATGATGACATTGGATATCCAGTAAAGCATTCTCTTCCCAATGGAAAGGGATCAGCCATAGTCAACTCGGTTGACCAAATGGTAAAGAGAAAAGCTAAGTCTGTGATAGTCTCGTGTACCATTATCAAAGGGTCCATATGTTTATATTGCCAAGGGAAGGGGCATTGGTTGCGAAGCTGCCAAATTTACCTAAGGATGTTAAAGTCAATAAGTTTGACTCTACTTCAGGTAAAGACCGCTATCTAACTCTGTTAAGTTTCTATTCTGAGATTCCTGATACATGATGTGACTGGGTCACATGGTGATGTTTTAAGAATCAAAGAAAAGTGAAGAAACTTAAAGAAAGAATATGCTGAATCTGATGGCTTAGATGGATTTCTATCGCATAGTTTGAAGATCGGATTCTTGAGCAACTTCTTAGGAGTTATGAGATATTGCTTAGGAATAGATAACAACAAGTTTTCATATGGATTGTAAGGATAAGTTTTTCCGCAAAGTTTTAAAATAAAAGAAATTTTTTTTGATTTTATTTATTTTAAAATATCCTTACAATGGCTTTTGAGGAAAAATTGTTGCTTATATGATTCCATTAAAAGCAAGAGTGGAAATATGAAATTGATTCTTTCATTTGTGGTAATGTCTAGATTTACCAAATAAGGAAAGATTCTAATCACCCAAGTTTCAATTGGACTGGAACTTGGAATCATGCAAGTTGTATAGCATGATGAATGAGAACTTTCAAGTTTTGGAAAATTAAGACTAATTACTCGGCCACATGGATGTGTGACTCAAGTAAAGGACTAAGGGATCGAGTACACATTCTTGTGCACTGATTAAGTCCACCACAAAAGATTGATAAGACTATTCGTCATAGTTTACTAAGGCTCAGTAAATATGATTATACTTACAAGCTTAAGTGTAACTCTGAGACATTGGAAAAGGTTCCAATGTATGGCAGGGCGAATAAGAAGAATCAAATTAGGCAGAAGGATAAAAGTTTCTCATATCTAAAAAGATGGGAGAGTACTTTAGTATCAGTTTTGTGATCATCTTAATGATTAAGAAACCATATCAAAATTAGTTCTCTAAGGAAATCTTAGTGCATTCTTATGACTAAGAAGAGGAACTTGAATTGTTGAAATGGTTAAATCAAGAAGATGAGTCATACTTCGTTCCAATACAAGTCTTAGAGTCATACTCCAAGATTGTCATTTGAGTGACATGTCTTAAAGAATGTTTAAAACACTTGTCAAATGTAAGAGTAAAAGTTTTCTACTCTTGTACATTTGAAATTGGTAAGTTGTGATGTTTTGGATAAAACAAAGACCAACTTAGGCCAATTGGGTAAAGTGTTTTTCTTGATTAGAATCCGCACTATCTCTTGGATGTTTGACAAGGGAGTCTTATATGTCAAGAGGACAGTGGGAGTCTTAAAGGTCTTGAAAGTCTCAAGAAATAATCAAGAATAAAACCTGAAGTTCTTCACTAGCACACGACTTGAGGTTTATAACCTATCGTGTTGACATATCTGTGCCCATTCCAGTTAAAGTTGGCTTTGCATATGAGTTCTTAGAGTTCTCAGTTTGTTGCATAACAACTTGGAAGCAATGGCAGGCCCTTGAGCTGCCAGGTGGCAAGAAGTTAAGATTGAGTTCAATCCATATGGTTTTGGATTTGTTAGTATCTTTATCTTGTGATTATGTTTTGACAAATTCATATGGGTAGGAACTCATACACCATATAAATCTAAGTTTCATAAGGTTTCTCTCCGATTCATGAAAATGATGGTGAGGAAACGCTTTCACTAAGTAGATTTTACGAAGATATCAATTGTGTTATTTGCATTTTCAAAAGTCGTTAGTGGAGCGCGTGTGGTTAACCGGCACACTAACATGGACTTGTGAGAAATGGCAAATGCCTAAGCAATTGAGACTATGATTACGGTATCCCTTTTCATGGTTCTTGAAATTGCTTAGACACACAGGTGAGCTATCTACGGAAAGGGTGTATGAATGTAAATTTCAGACTGTCCAGCTGATTTCTGAGTACATGTCAAAGCTAGTGGGAGCATAAGTGTTATGCTAATAATCATCATGTTAGTGGGAGCATGATAATTATGATAAGTATTGCAAGTTAGCAATGTTAATTATAGAAAACAAAAGTTTCAATTGGGAAAAAGTTGTTTTGCTATAATTAAGGGAGAGGAAATTATGCTTCATCTCAAATCTATAAGCTTAGATCGTGAGGTTTTAATCATTTAGTCAAGGATATATATGAATTTCATGTTGGAATGGCTCAACATAAGGAAATTCTGTATATGGGTCCATTATTTGCGTTCTAAAATTCGATTATGATTATGGCATCCCTTTTCATAATCTGAATTATGAGAACTTGGCAAATTGAAATGGAAATATTATAGCAAAAGACTGGTTTAGTCTTTATGTAAGACATCATGAATCGTGTCCCATATGCTTCGGATATAGGATCGATTACATGTGCTATATTCATCCGTTCTAAAATTTTCCAAATGCCTGGGGCATTAAGAAGGGAAAAGGTTTAGAACTGGATATGACTAAAAGGATTAAACAATTGTCGAGGACAATCTAAGGTTTACCAAAGATTGGTTACTCAAGGACAATTGGAAGTATAGTGATAATTCTGGAAGGACCATATTGACATAATCTGTAAGGAGGCAACTCTTGTTCAGAAGTGATAGTCAAAATGGAATCTGGAAATGTTTCAAAGTTAGAATTTTCAATCTGTGTAAGATTAAGGAAACTTAATGCAAGAAGGATATTTCCAAGGAGTTGATCTCCTTTGGAATACTCTGTAATGATTGTTGCCAAGTCTTTATGACTTTGTGCATAATCATTACGAGAGGATCAATGCATATAAGTTTAGAATCTAACAGATTTCAGTAAATGGCATGAATTTGGAATTCTTGCATTTGCGGTAAGGATTTGGGAGTGTGAAAAGAGAATCATTGAAGTTATGTTCAATTGATCTAGTTCACAAAGTAAGGATCATAGACAAACATAGTATGCATACTTGGTGTGTAGCATGACTAGTGTTTAAGAAAACATAGTGTACATGCTTGGAGCATGGGACAACTATTGTTTTAAATTCAAGAATAAAGTTGATAGCTGAAACAATATACAATGAATAATGTGTAATCATATGGTGATAAATAAAAGGTGTTTTATTTATGTTCAAAGATTTGATACCATATTGGATTCAATTATTATTGTGTTTCACTTTGCATGTTTTGACTTCCCGAATAAACTAGGTTACTCTTCCGGAATGACTAAGTTATTCAAACCATCCACAGTCGGTCATATGTTGGAAGTATATATGAATTAAGACTGTCATGGGTTGGCTTGTAGAGGTCTAAGGTGTTGGACAAAGGGCTACAACACTCATGAGTGCTCATAAGTTCTGAGTATTGGATTCAACCCGCGCTCATTGGAATCACTTCATGGATTTTATCACGAGTGATCATGAGACGATAATATCTTATATTCTTCAAACCTAGAGATATGAGTTGTTACTATGAGTTGGTTGTACATTGATTGCACGAAAACGCATTTGGGAACTCGGTGCTATAAAACGTGCCTTTGTGTATGATTCAACAAGTAGTAGAACAAACCATATGAGTCGAAGTTTATCCATTCTTTTTACCTTCGGGATAAAAGCGATATCTGTGGGCCCCTCGATGATTTGATGATGACAAATGGAAGTGCTCGGCCGGGCCAGGACTGATTTGATTTGTTCAATTAGTCAGTCGTCATAAATCGGAAATCGGGAAACAACAAATGGACAGAGAGAATGATTATAATCCATGTCTCAGTCCATATGATATCTAGAATGGAGGAATATATGATCCCTTATCTAATGGACAAGTTCGTTGACAAGATCAGAGTTCGACAGCAGCTTTAAGAGCTACGATTGCCAGTTAGGTTTGAAGTCATACGCAATAATAGTTTTAGACTTATCCAAGTGGGAGACTGTTGGATTAATGTCTAAGTCCATAACTATATTTGGTATGTACTTGACCCGACCCGGCATGGTCCATTTGGGTTGCACTTCACCGACACAATTTATATGGATAATCTTTTGAGAATAGTATGTTTATGATTAATATTAATATGTTATAAGTTCTAATATATTAATATGGAATCATATTATTTAATTAGTATTGATCAAGAATTAATTCATAATTAATTAAGTGATCAAAAGGAACTAATTAAATATGGACTCTTATATATATGGAATGGGCCAAGTTCATTTAGGTTGGGCTAAGCTTTCATGGATAGTCCATGGAGTGTTTAACCCATGGATCCTAGGAAATGAAAGGTCATGGGTATTAGGGTTTAACCCTAATCCTCCATACTATATAAAGATGTCTTTGGTTGGTGAAATTGGCACTAGTGTGGATACACTAAAGAAGGGCTAGCCAATTTCACTAGAGAGAACCAAGTAATCATATTCTCTAAAGTATTCCAAGGTGTCTTGGTGATTTGTGATTCCACTTGAGGCTTCCACACTATTGGGGCTAAGCTCTTAAAGCTTGAAGACATCAAGCTACATCAAGAGGTATGTATTCTATCTTGTTACATTCATAGTTTTTGTATGCTAGATTAGGATAATACCTTGGATGTTCTTATTTGCATGTATAATAGAGAAAACATAGATCCAAGGTATTTAGGGTTGCATGTACACTTAGGAAGTGTTAGAATGCTCAAAACCCAACAACCCCAACTCTACTCGCCGAGTCTCAAGAACAACTCGGCGAGTTCATGCCATGCACAAACTCTAATGTCCTCCTGAGGTCAGATCTATGCCCCTAAGCCTTAGATCTGGCCTTCCCAAGCATGAATGTCACGTAAACTCAAAATCTTGATGCTTATATACCAACAACAAGGCAAGAAATGGTGATTTAGCCCCAAAAATGACAACCTTAGTCCAATAACCCGAAAATGACTCATAAAGCTCCAAGGGTTAAGGTATTTGGACCTCTTTGAGTCCAGATCCAAGGCACAAACTCGAGGAGGGACCAATTGCTCCACATAACCACCCTCAAAAGGGGTTAGAAAACCCTATCTCTAAGGATCAACACCAAAACTGAAGAAGGTTAGAACTATTACCTCAAAAATGAAATCTCTGAACTCTGGAACTGCTAGAATTGCACCTCCTCTTGCTCTTGGTCACCTTCTTCTTGCTAAACCAAAGATACAAGGATCAAATGTGACTTCTCCTTCCTCTCAAACGATTTGGCTCTCTTAGGGTTCTCTCAAGGGACTGGTCGCCGCAATGGGAGGCTATAAGTGCCCTTAAATAGGCCCCAACCCCTGGGGGATTAGGGTTTCATTAAACAACATGGACTCGCCGAGTCCGGACGTGACCTGGATGAAAATCCGTGACCCTACTCGGCGAGTCTAAGGTCCAACTCGGCGAGTTCTTCTACAAACTCCACAAATAATTAAGTAAAATAATATACCTGGGAATCCTAATGTTACAATTCTCCCCCACTAGAATCAGACTTCGCCCTCGAAGTCTCACTCTGCAATTAACTCCAGATGCTGCTCACGCATCTCCTGCTCCGGCTCCCAAGTAAGCTCTGACCCCTTCCGATGTTGCCACTGGACCTGTACCAGAGGCATTTCCTTGTTCCTCAGAACCTTGATCTTTCGATCCCTAATCATCACCGGCCTCTCAACGTAGTTCAGGCCCACATCTACCTGAATATCCTTTAATGGCTCCACTGCCGACTCATTGGCTATACACTTTCTCAGCTGCGACACATGGAAGGTGTCATGAATTTGACCTAACTCTGCAGGTAGCTCCAAACGGTAGGCTACCCTGCCTACTCTCGCAATCACCCTGAAAGGACCAATACATCGGGGCCCCAGCTTGCCTCTCTTCCTGAATCGGATCACTCGTTTCCAAGGAGGGATCTTCAGGAGCACGAAGTCACTGACCAAAAATTGGAGCTCGGACCGGCGCCTGTCCGCATAACTCTTCTGGCGACTCTGAGCGGTCAACAACCTCTGCCTAACCTGATGTATCTGCTCTGACGTCTGAAGCACGATCTCTGTACTTCCCATCACACGTTGCCCTACCTCTCCCCAGCAAATGCGGCCCGATACCTCCTTCCCTACAACAACTCAAAGGGTGGCATACTGATGCACTAATGATGGCTGTTATTCTAGGAAAACTCTGCCAAGGGCAAATACGGGCCACAATTCCCCCCCCCCCCCCGAAATCTAACATACATGCCCGAGGCATATCCTGGAGTGTTTGAATCGTTCGCTCGCTCTGAAGTGTCCACAGACATCACCATGGTAAACTCTAGCTCATTCATCATATTCATCTTCGATACCGAGCACCAGGTCAGCTTTTGGCCCCAGAGCTGAACCCCCAAAGGTCACACATAACATGATCCAAAATATCTCACTAACTTCCTCCCCGTGAGCACTATCACGGCCCACTGACACGCAAGTCACGAAATTATCTTTTCCTCATAAAAAAAATACAATCCAATCGAAGATCGACTCAGCTCTAACCTCTGCCGTTTGCTGCGCATATTCTCCCGTGTGCCTCGTTGACCCTCCCGACAGAGTCGGAGACCCCAGTCTCGCCCCGGTTTAACCACTAGGCTCCATAAACTCAAAACTAGGGCTTATCAAGCCTAAAATTCTTCTGCATCATGCACTTATCGGAGAACAATCCATCATCACACTCTCTTGCCGTCTAGTGGGTACTATGGCTTCCTGCTACAGTACGAAAGCCTCTGACTAGTGAGTACTACGACTCCCCGTAGTATCACAACGCCAACTAACTAGTGAGTACTACGGCTCCCCGTAGTACCACGACTCCCTCCCTTTGACTTGTGAGTACTATGGCTCCCCGTAGCATCACAACACCCTCTGACTGGTGAATACTACGGCTCCCCATAGTATCACGACTCTCTCTCTGGCTTGTGAGTACTACAGCTCCCCGTAGCATCACAACACCCTCTGCCTGGCGAATACTACAGCTCCCCGTAACATCACGACTCTCTCTCTCTCTCTGACTTGTGAGTACTACGGCTCCCCGTAGCATCACAACATCCTCTGACTGATGAGTACTACGGCTCCCCATAGCTTTATCATATACTCTGATTCTCATTACAACACCACATTATGTTCACTAACTCATGCACCGAAGACTATCATAGATAGTTACACACACACTTGCCCCGATATGCATTACAAACTCTGGCGGTGATCCACTTCCTTAAATAATCCCTCTTGATGACAATACACGAAGGGCTCCCACTGGAACCGTAGATACATGATACATCACTAGTCGTCTTAAACCCAAGACTCTAAATAACTCCGAAATTGGGACGCTATATGCAAAAGCCACGAAACACCATAACAGAGCATCACAATGTCCTGCCTCTACCACTGATTCCCTTACTTCCAGCACCATACACACACAACAATACATTTCCTCTGAATCCCATAAATAATTTCCTATTTCACTCAATGCGCAACTTCAGTGCATCCAAACACTCAATTGGAATACAAGGAAGGAGCTAACTCTTCAGAACACACTGATGATCCTCCGAAACCCTTTCCACTACTGCTCAAAATCCAAGCAAGAATACACATCCTAGCCCGGGAGTTGGCTACTCGACAACCTTCTACCCATATTTCAACCTAGAAGTTCTCAACTGCCCATACCATCATTACGAGCCTTCCACTTGAAACGACTCTGAACACCACCAGATTCCTGACCATTGACCACTCGCCGTGGAGACACCCATCCTTCTCTCAGACATATACCACATGCATTATCTCGCCCTGCACCTTTCCTTGATCACCAATGACCCTGATCTCATGAATTCAAGCCGCAGGTTTCTGTATCCAACCCCTAACCGCTCTTGCACAAATCTCTGGTTCTCTCAATAAACCACCCGGTTCTCCCCCACTTAGGGTTCGAACCATCACTATCTGACACATCAACAATCTCACAAACTATTTTCACTAGCAAAATCGTACCTGCCCCTGGAAAGTGCTACGCAACACCCAATAATCCCCTTTAAGGAAATCAATCGATCTCATATACTCTGAACCTCAGTTGAAATCCTCAAGAACTTCTCGTCATGACTGCCTCTAGTCGTTCCAAGTCTCGTACCAATCCAATACCAAACAACTCAACTGTCAAATAACATCACTGACTCATAGACTGAACCACGATATCATCATACTCCCCTACCTCGACTCATCAACCAACGTTCCAACACATGGATCATCCCAAGAACAAGGACCCACTCCCGTATTAAATACCCAACATAGATAGAAAAACCATTGCACTGTTAAACTCGACTGGACTCCCCACTGATACCTCTACAATACACCCTACTATACTCAAATAGGTGTAATGTGGTCCTCGACTATCTCAGTCCCAACTGACTATCTGCTCATGGTAAATCACTGCCTCACGGCACACATGCTACCTGATACTCTGATGGAGAATCATCATCAATGACAACCTGCAGGGTTTACCCCCAAACCCAAAACTTAAACATCATGGCTCTCATGTTTCGCACACGAACATAAATAACACTACCCAGGTCATAGAAGGTGACATCTCCTCTATCGACTGATTGCTCAACTCAGACAAAAATTCTCCACTCCCTCTGACTCCTTACCAAAATACTCTGAAAGGCTCTCGACCTCCCTCTCAAGGGACGCCTCTTCGAACTCAATCATGGCCCACAGGCCTAAAACCCATAGCGTCCAATCTCTACCACATCAATCATGACCGGATAATCGGAGAACCACAAGCATCATTCACTACGAACCATGGTACTCATCCCATGACATCTCTTCTCAATATGCTCTGGTGTATGGTACCCGAACCATAGCATCACTCCTCCATCTGCTCCGATGTATGGTACTCGAACCATAACATCACTCCTCAATCCGCTCATTAGAACCTTCAGAATACTCCCTGTATCAAGTATGGGTCCTCTGCTTTCAGTAGTACGGGCCCATACTACCTGCCACATCTACCCATACTTTCCACACGGACTATCCCGAAGCTCCTACGTAGCTGCTCGACCTTCTCGTTCACCAATCCCGTCGCACGTGCTCGCTCCCCAGCGAAATTCTCTACTCTGCCAGCGCACTCATTTGGCTAAGGTTACTCCCTACGCACTTCCTAGATTCCCATACTTGTCTGCCATCAGCTGCTGAAGAGCTCCTAATGATGCCAGCCATTTACCTCCTAAATATCATCATATTCGTTTGGTAGCTGACTCCCATCATCGAGAGTTTCACAAAGCATGAAGCAAGCAGCATTCAAGCATCAAAGAATACATAGGACTCACTCTGGGTGATAACTCCACTTGCTCTGCTCATCCTCGAAAGTTCCACTGAACTCTGCAACTCTTCCCCTCGCGGGTTCTAACTATTCTTTTGCTAAGTACCACGATACTCATCTAGGCATCTCCCCTAGATTACTCCTCTACTCAAATCCCCTAAAGGATTCCAACTAAATATTCTCACTCATCACATACTCAAAAGCACATCGCATATAACAGCAATTCCTAGGCTAAGGCATCACAAATCAGGCGACTCTAGTCCTAAGACGTGACATACCTAGCCTGTCTCTAGCATGCAATAACATCTCATAAAGTGCATCATAAATATCTCATAACATAAAAGTAAGGGTATTTTGGGAAATCACCGTTCGGGCTCTGGCTGATTGTACACACTGCTCTTTCTCGCTTTCTCTTTGAACTCTTATTCGCTTTAGAAATTATTTCTTTCATAATTTTTCTTACTTCCTCAGTTTAAGTCCAGATATACCCGAAGGTGCATCCGAATCCCTCAAACCAAGGCTCTGATACCAACTTGTAACCCCGTAAATTTCAAAACAATTTTTCATTTAAAAATAATCGTTTAATTCTTATAAACACTTTTCTTAAAATCTCATTCATAATCGAATTACAAAACATAACTCCATTTTTACTTGCATAATAAACCAGGATCTTCAAAACATGACTCTTTCTCTGGTGTGTACAATCGAGCCGGTGTCGTCCCGTGATCCTGAGATAACCTTGAAACACATAACACAAAACACTATAAGCACGAAGCTTAGTAAGTTCCCCAAAATACCACACATAACACATATTAGCCACTCGAGGCTATAACTCTGTGGGCCCGTGGACCCTACTCTATGAACCTTTTGGTTCTTACTCTGTGAACCCTCTGGTTCTAACTCTGGGAACCTTCCAGTTCTAACTCTGTAAACATGCACAACATAAATCACATAGAAATAATGCAGTACAACACATAACATACATAGCATACAAATACTCTGTCACATAACTCTGGTTACCTACTCAAGGTAAAGTATAGTGAGAAGACTCACTTGGCAAGCAGGTGGCAGATATCCTCACGCTTGCATCTCGAACTCACCACCATCTATCACATAAGGCAAATGCTCTCATCAACATAACTCTCGAGACTAAACTCAATCCTCTCTTGGCACCCTCTTAAGGGTAAAAGACCAGTTTACCCCTTCTTGGCCCAAAGGCCACATTGCTGACCAGATCCTAAAAGTCAACAAAAGTCAACGGTCAAACTTTGACCCAACTCACCGAGTGCACTTCGGTGACTCGGCGAGTACGCACATGTCCACTAACTCGTTGTCTCGTTTGGTACATCGAGTCCCTCCCTATGCTCGACGAGTCACACCAAGCAAGAATCGTGGGGCCACCCCGACTCAACTCGCCGAGTCCCAAGAACAACTCGGCGAGTACTGCCTTGAACTCCAGTCCTCTAATCCCTTTCTGACTCACTGAGTTATCCTCCAACTCAGCAAGTCCACTCACTGAGTGATTTACGTGAAACCCTAACTCTACACGCCGAGTCTCAAGAACAACTCAGCGAGTTCATGCCATGCACAAACTCTAATGTCCTCCTGAGGTCAGATATGTGCCCCTAAGCCTTAGATCTGGCCTTCCCAAGCATGAATGTCACGTAAAGTCCGAATCTTGATGCTTGTATACCAACAACAAGGCAAGAAATGTTACTTTAGCCCCAAAAATGACAACCTTAGTCCAATAACCCCAAAATGACTCATAAAGCTCCAAGGGTTAAGGTATTTGGACCTCTTTGAGTCCAGATCCAAGGCACAAACTTGAGGAAGGACTAATTGCTCCACATAACCACCCTCAAAAGGGGTTAGAAAACCCTATCTCTGAGGATCAACACCAAAACTGAAGAAGGTTAGAACTATTACCTCAAAAATGAAATCTCTGAACTCTGGAACTGCTAGAATCGCACCTCCTCTTGCTCTTGGTCACCTTCTTCTTGCTAAACCAACGATACAAGGATCAAATGTGACTTCTCCTTCCTCTTAAACGATTTGGCTCACTTAGGGTTCTCTCAAGGGATTGGTAGCCGCAATGGGAAGCTATAAGTGCCCTTAAATAGGCCCCAACCCCCGGGGGATTACGGTTTCATTAAACAGCGTGGACTCACCGAGTCCACGAATGGGCTCGCCGAGTCCGGACGTGACCTAGATGAAAATCCGCAACCCTACTCGGCGAGTCTAAGCTCCAACTCGTCGAGTTCTTCCACAAACTCCATAAATAATTGAGTAAAATAATATACCTGGGAATCCGGATGTTACTATCAAATCATTGTCCATGATGTCGAAAGTGAGGCATGTTGAAGCATTGACTGTGAACCATTACCGCTGAATAATGAATAGTAACCACTAAATCGACATCTTTCCATCACTTTGGCTTGTCATTCTAACGAAATCAGTCCTTGAACTGAATTTGCATCGATCATTCCTAAGCCCGTCAGTATTCTTACGAAAGACTTTTCATCTAATGGTTGTGTAAATATATCAGCAAGCTGATCAATTGTGTTTACAAAAGGAACTTCAATGTTTCCACCTTCAACATGATCTTTAATAAAGTGTAACAACCCGATATTTTAGGTCAATATAATGAATTAAAGTCAAATATTGTAACCTACTTTTGATAATAAAAATAGCATAAAAAATGAAATATTCAAAAATCTCAATTCGAAGGTACTAAGTGGTATATATCGTAACAAGGTTTTCAAAAATATAGAGAACACTAAAATTCGAGTTATAACGAAGAAGTCATGACCAATTGAAGATCCGCAACAAAACCTGTAAAACACTGTTAAGCATAAAATGTGAAATTTCAATAAAATACTTTTTAGCCTGAGGTATCTAAATGATAGTCGTAGATATCATTAAACCGTAAACATATATAAAAAGAACGTCCAAATCTGACTTCGTATGAGGAAGTTAAGATTTTTCTATGTTTCGGATTCAACAGTAGACAACTAAAAACTCGAAATAGAGATCGAGGGACTTTTAGCCGACACAACCTAAACGAGAATCAAAGACCTCAACAATAGTAATGCAATGGTAAAAAGACAGACGAAATCGGACGTCGGATGAAAAAGTTATGTATTTTTAACGGACTTTGCCAGTCCCAGCCTGTTAAAAATATAATATTAAAAATAAATTCAAAATTAGCCATTGGAGTCTAAACGAAAGATGTAGAGGATAATCTCACCTACGCGTGGATTTAAAGAGCATCAAATTCGGAACTCGTATGCGAGAGATATGAATTTCTAAAGTTCGGAACACGAAACCCCACACTGCCAGACTAACGACGTGAGCCAGAAGTTCATGATGTGAGTTAGTGACTGATGTGTGCCAGAGTCGGGCTATTAGATGTCGAGTCTACGTGAGGGATAAGATCAAAACTCACAACGTGAACCTCCCCAAGTTCACGACGTGAATCCCAAAAACGCACCCTATAAATAGAAACCAAGGGCTTTGGTTTTGGCTGCTCACTTCTACTCCCCTTTCCCACTTTTACTCTGTGTTAAGCACCCCAAGACTACCCTGAAGCCCCGGTTATGTATCCAAGCCCTGACGGAAGCCCAAATTCCCGATGTTCCCGAGAAACTTGCTTCTTTCAAGTCGAAGTGATGCCCGAGTTTAACATCGTCTTCTTCAAACCGTCATTCTTACCAAGTGAGTTCATACCTCTATCACCACACATTCAAATGCTTTTAAATGATTTTAAACACTTTTAAGAAGGGGGGAATACAAGTAAACACACGGTTAAACTCGTGTGAAAAACATCAATCTTTTGCTATACTTTTCATACTGTTGTGATAACTATCATACGAAAATATTGGCATGCAAAACATCTTAAGACACCACTTTACCCTCTCGGGATGAAATGTGTTTATAAATAATAACATGCTTTATTTATCTGTTTGCATAACATATCATGACAAGGGTAATCATTTTTGACATAAACATATACATTTCAAAATATGTGACTTAATTGAGAATATGTAAGTTATTCGTCTTCATCGTACCTATCAAGGTATACAAGAAAGCCCTGTTTTGTTACCAGAGTCTCCGTCCGGAGAACATGATAAGTGTGTATAGATCTATATGAGACTGATGATCCCACACCTTGGCTGTTAGCTACAGACGGACCAGCAAGTTAAGGGTGACAAGTGTCATAACATTTCAACGCGTAAAGAACATCGCTACAAGCAAATCCATCATAGTACGGTTATTGACAAACCCAAAACCAAGAACGGCGGAAACGTTCTGAGGCGGAGGACGTCATGTACAGTATCACAACAATGAAAAATAGTAAACAAGCAACAATATCATCCATTACATTAATAATATAATTATTATACAAGTGTGTTCTGTCAAATTTTGATAAACACAAAAGCATAAATCAAAATGAAAGATGAGTATTGAACAAGCTCCATCTTCTCTAAACCTTGCATCAGAACCTGTCTATAATGACCTGAGGATACAAGTAATTTTGAAAGTGAGTATCAGCTTTGAAGCTGGTGAGATCATAAGTAGTTTAGTATCTTAATTTGTATGTAAGAATTTGTATGTAAGAATTTGTAAGTAAGAATTTGTAAGTATTAAAAGTGTATATGAACTGTAAGTATGAAAATGTTTGTAAAACAACTATAAATGTTTGAAAAACCCTAGAAATCCCTATGATTCCTATTATAACAGGGAGTCTTCTACCAAGACTTAACTGATCTATATGCAACCTTCTACCAAGGCATCTAGTGTCTGTGTGTGTCTCTTGTAAGAGTGTGTATTTTCCCAAGTCTGACTACCATTAATCAAAAAGATAGTTTCTACATTACCGTGCGTCGTATGAATGTTCACGAAGTGAATGTAATGGGAAAATGAAATAGTACAATGGTGTAGCGTTGAACTACAACCGTACCAATCACCTACATTCTAGGGTAATTCTTCTAAGTATCGTAGCATTTGTAATAAATAACTACATCGGTACTCAACTGCCTTATTTGAGGGATAAGGTATAACGTGATGTCTAGATCCCAGACTATACGCTCCCTATCAAAGGGATTTTGGGACCTACCCACGACCCCTGCATGTATCCAAGCCGTGAGCATCTGCATTACTATGATCATGTATACTCGATATAACTATCACAATTGCATTGTGTTTCGTCGGTATAGTTAGATCCTAAACTGGTTCCATGCTATAGCACCTAGTGACGTGTGTTCTATGTATATGTAAGCGTACTCATGTAAGTGTGATCATGTAATTGTACTCATGTAAGTGTGATTATGTAAAAGTATAGTAATGTACTGTAATGTTCTACGTGTGCTAGTTGTAATGTGTGTTCTCTCTCTATCTAGCATGTATAGTAATGTACTGTAATGTTCTAGAAAGTATTGACTCATGAATGAACTGACTCATTGTATGATATCGTGTTCTAGTAATAGTTCTAGTATCTTCCTAAACTACCCATATGGTAGTTTACTAGTAATCTAACTGGTATGTATGGACCTGGATGTATACCCTTGCTACCCAAGGGCATTGGATGAACTGGAAGGACCATTATGACTATATATGTACACATGATATATAACAAATATTTAAACGACCTTCGGACGAGTACCCGATATTCCACCAGACCACATCCAAATCGAGGAAAAAGAAACAGGGTGGATAGCCTTCCTAAGTCTTTTAAACATTTCTAATATAACTATACATATAGAGGCATGCAATTTATAATATAAAAGCAATGAAATAAGTTTTGTAAAACCTTTGAACATAATTATCATCTAAGAAAAGATCGACTTGATGTCAATCTATAAAACAGTTTGAAGGCATGAGTTTGATAAAATAGTTTAGTATAAAGAAACATTTGTTTGAAACACAGATGTAAATAAATTTGAATTGAAACATAAAAAATAAAAGGTACAGTGTAACTAGGAGTTTTAAACACATAAAGTGTTTATGAAAAACATTTGAAGGAAACTATTTGGTAAAACGACTAACGAGCAGCCAAACATTTGAATGCTGCTTATTAATCACATGTGATTGATATAATAATTAGCATATTTCTACTTGTATCCCCCCCCCATAAAACATTTAAAAACAGTTAAAACATTGATTAAGGGGTATGAACTCACCTGTTGTGGGTGATACGGATGAACTGAAGAGGTAGAACCGCTAGGTGTCAAGTGAAGTCTTTAACACACTCTATTATCCTAGTTAACATATAATTTCACATATATGTAAAAAATTAGTTTATAAACAACTAATGAACAAGTCAAGACACCCTAGGAGATGCTAAACACATTTATCAAGTGTTATTAGCCTCTTGGATTGCATCTAAGTGTTTGTAGGGGAAGCTATTGTGTGTAGGGCTCAAGGAAAACTCCATAAGGGAGTTCACGACCCTAATGACACTACCAAATGAGTTTACGGTCGTAAACTCATGAGTTGACAGCTGTAAGCTCATACTTAGGTTACTATTTGATGTTTGATGCTCTATAAGGCCCTAATAAGCATTTCTACTTAATGGCTTGGTCTATGGAAGAGTTTAGGGCATAATATAACTCCTTTAAGGAGTTTACGGCCCTGGGACCATATCCCTCGGATACTACGGCCATAATCTCCATTGGGAGGATGTTTATGGTGTTCTCAAGTCCCTAAATTAACTAAGAATGAAGCAAGGAAATTGTCCAAGGCTTTAGGAGAGTTTATAGCACCATTTGACACTATTTTATGGAGTTCACGGCCCTAGAACTTCTTGGGCCGTGAACACCTTACTCTTGGTGTTCTAAGGGTGTTTGCTAGTCCTAAACTCATTTAGGTACATGTCTAAATTAGTCTCTTGGCTTAAGGAAGGTTTTTAGGGTGTTTTGGCACCTAAAAATGGAGTTCACGGCCCAAGAACTTCCTTGGCCGTGAACTCACTTTCACCCTTTGTATCTAATTGATTTGGTGGTCTAAAAATGTATTGGTGGCTTCTAGTTTGAGTTCCAAGGCTTTGAGGGACATTAGGCACACTTTTGGCCCTTAAAAAGGAGTTTACTCTCCAAGTGTTCTTGGGCGGTAAACTCCCGAATCTTGGGGTTTTGATCCGATTTTGATGTTATAAAACACAATCTAAGTTATACAATACAACTAGATAGAAGTACTCACGATTTGGGATAAAAAACCGAAGATCCGTGAGAGAGAATTCGACTTTTCTCTAGTTGGAAATGTAACTAATGAATGAATATGGTTCAGATTTATATATATAGTCCTGGGATTTTTGGCAGAAAATTTTTTTATTCTGGGAATGAACTCTAATATCCTAGAGTATTGGAGTAACAGTGTCGCACAAAACCCTAGTGCATCCACTCTCCTGATATCTCCTTTAGTGTAAATCCTGAAAAACTGTCAAACTTATGCACAAAGTCTGGAATTTCACTATAACTATTCTAACTTCTATTGGTTTGATATGGTTTGTTTAGAATGGAAATTTCGGGTTGTCACATCATCCTCCTGCTGAAGGGAATTTCATCTTGAAACTATAATTTAGGCAAGGAAGTAGGTACGAATGATCGAGTGGTGAGGAGGAAACTTCCTAATCGATTGGTTCTTGTGCTCCTAAGTGAAATCGGGTCCTCAGTTGGTATCCCAACGAACCTTCGCTAACGGGAGATGGCGTTGCTTCGTCTGCATGACCTCTCTGTTGAGGGTCACTACGGTTCTAATACGAAGGCGTGGATCTCGACGAGTGGACTTACTAAAGTCCTAACAGAAATGTATGGTTTGACGATCGAGATGTGAAGAGTAAATGTACGCTACTGAGTTCGCAGAGTAGGTCTAGTTTGTGCGAGCCATAGGACCGATTCTGGTAAGAATCTCGGAGGTCCCAACTATATTGGATTTAGCTTTCCACGCTTTACGAAGCGTATTAAGCCATTCCTAGAGTGAGTTTTCATAAAGAACTTGGTCTCTCACTTGGAATTCCAAAGGTTCATTCTCTTGCTAAACTTCCTAGTCAAGGGCCACCCCTTACCGGGTAAAAGTCATATAGGTTTCTGTGATTTGCGAGGAGTTATGGACGAACTATGACAGTAGGTCTGTAAGACCTAGAATTTGGCGAATGTATGTCGGCGTCTCTGGTGTCGACAAATTCTCAACAGTTTTGACAAATTGAAAGAGTACTAAAAAATTCCCACATCACTAACAGTGTGTCATAGGAACCTGACTCTCCAATTTCAAAATTTGTGCTTAGAGAACTTCACGAAAGTTCCTCTGAAGGTAATGTTTCCAGGGGTTCCTTCTCACCATGAGGGTAGATAAGTAAGTCGTTACGTGGAGAATGACGAATTGATCCAAGTAAGAAAGACAGACTCTATTCATTAAGCTCATGAATACTATGGGCGTATTGGTCCTATCCGAAGGGTATCACTACGGACTCGATGTGTCTGCATCGAGTTCGGAAGATAGTCTTCCGGACATCCTTCCCTAACACTCGAACTCGTGATATTCGGATCTCAGGTCCGTTTCTGAAAGTAATTATTTCCTTGCGTTTGCTCAACCAATTCCTCTATGCGAGGCAGAGACAACAATTTCTAACGGAAAAAAATTTTGGACGGAGCCCTCGATAGCCGAGGCACATATGATGCAATCCGTCGATCTCTGGAAGAATATGACCGGGGTTCTCCAGGGTGAGAAGCCCGGTCTTCTTATTCTATCACTATGTGGTTTGCTAAGTTATCTGCACTGTTCTTGTGTCTCCGTAGGTGTTTAGGCTGTAGGGAAATCTGTTTACAGGAGTCGTACTGGGTTCTAAGTTTGTTCACATGACGATGTGATTACTCGTAGTCTTGAGCAGTTCTCCGTCCTGCAGTTCATATTAAAATTCATACATGGTTTCACAATCACAATTTCGTGTATACGAGTCGTATATAATTAAGATTGAAAAGGTAGTCGAATAACTGATTCTTCTTTAAGCTCACATCCTTTCGAGGAAAAAGAAGTTAAAGTGGAATCATCAGTTCTAAAGCTGTAGAACCTTTATTATATATCACTCTTATGTATACATTCCTCAGTGATAGATCGACCGTATGAATCCTTGGATTGAACTTGACGTACTGCACGAGTGGTACTTCAGGGATTTCTTCGGAAAGAAAAGAACTATGAGGTACTCCATGCATGAGTACTTCAGTGATCTGATATGACGCTTCGATAGAAAGGCGATCTTGAAGAAAGAGATGTACGTGTGAAGCTGATTGTTTCTTGATGACGACATGATTCTGATAGCACGAAAGATAAGGATTTTGTGAGCGAGTCTGGTTGACCTTAGATGTACTTCGATTGCTCAAGAAAAGAGTAGAAGTATGTTCTCGAAAGGTTGACCTACATCCCTATGATGTAGTCCTAGTACAGATTGGAGGTGAGTTTGCAGAATGGTCTCAAGACGTTCGTTGTTCAAGCCGAGGTATCGTGGGTTGGTGAATAACAGGATCCAACCACTAAAAGAGACTTGGAAATGTCTCCAGAGGTAAATTACTATAGTCCAATGACTTGACTAAAGCAGGTTTCAGATAGACTCCAATGAAAGTATGGTGAGAGTACTTGAATAAAGGAAATGACACAGAAGTTAGCCGGCTGTCAATAACTTTGATATTCACAACGTAAAGATTCAGGAAAATGACCTTGCAAAAGGTCTTTCATCATATCCAGAGAAGATAGTTCTTGACAGCATAAAGACCTAAACAAAAGTACTTACAGTACAAGATAATTTCATAGAAAATGACACATCGGGCAAAGACATAAAATGATTCCTTCTAACAAGGACAATAAAGTAAAACATCTACTACTGGTGACGGTCATCCCTCTGGTGAACTCTCAGTTCATCCAGTTGACGTTCCATGTCAAGTAGGTGTCTTTCGTACACCCTCTGGCATACTCGGAGCTCTATGACTTCGGCTCGTGACTCAGCCAGTGCGTGAAGCAGGGCTTCATGGTTTCTCTCTGATCTCTCGCGAGCATCTTCTAGACGAATGGTGCGGAGGGTATGCATTCTCGCATCGGCGACAACTTCGGTGATCTAATGTAGGGCTGTCCTGCCTTGAATCTCATTTCGGGCCACTTTGCGGACCAAGATTGGAAAGATTCTGTCTGCTGAGCCCCCATTACTCAGGTCAGAAAACTTCCGGTCACCATTAAATGGCATGGGCTGATCTTGTCCTTGGCTCCATGTTTCCAGGCATTCCACCCACTCAGGCGTCGGGCCATGAAAAGTCGGACGAGGGTTAGGAATTGGAACGGGAGCTGCCTGGGGTAGGCTCTCAACCTTGGGTTCGGAGTTGGCATCGTCCGAAAGGTCTTCATCATGGTGATCATTCAAAGGTATAGGATGATCATTCTCTGGTTCTTCTCCAAACCAACCAGCAATGACTTCGTTCAGAAGACACGGGTTGTCGTGGGGATGGAGTCCAGCCATGTTATCTACGCGAGAATTGGGGTAAGAAAATAATTATTAGACGAACTATCTAGATAACTATTTAGAAAATCTTCATTAGTTACATTGCTATTTGTGAAGTGCATACCAGTTATATGTAATCTAAACAGGATAGGCCTTCGAATAAGTGACCTTAACTCCAAATTCACACAGAATAGGGGTAAAGTAAAATTTTCACAGATTCTAAGTCTATAACATCCTAATTACATATAGCCTTAGTGTATCCACTTAGCAACTATCAACTTGGTAATGAAGATCCCGTTTTAGTTCTCAAGTATAACGTACTTACAGTAACACCAAATACCCCTATAGTATTTTAAGTTTAATGTTATGTTCTACTGTTCTCATTGTTGTAGGGTTGGTAAAACTTTAGATTTGTTGCAACCGCACAACTACACTTAGGCACATGCTAGTCAACCCTCGGATAATATAGGTGATCAGGCTATATCTTCCCAGTTTTGACCATATGTCTCTAAGTGCACTTGTGTTGCCCAACAACCATAATTCTTTTGTACTGTCCTAGTGAGACTGATTTTAGTATGAATGCAGGCACGTATACTTTATTAATTATTTTATTATTTAAAGTATAAACTCTTGTCAGAGTATTTTTTTAATCCCATTGTATTTATAGTTAGTATTGTTGGATTAATGTCTAAGTCCATAACAATAACTGCTAAGACTTGACCCGAGCCGACATGGTCCATTTGGGTTGCATGGCATCATGCACTTGGATAGACTATAATGAGAGAAATAAGACACTTATGGTTATTAATATATTATAAGTTCTAGTATATTAATAATAAGAATAATAAGATTATTTAATTAGTATTGATCAAGAATTAATCTAGGATGAATTAAGTGATCAAAAGAAGACTAATTAAATATATGGGTTGATTGTGCAAATCATCCATACTTATATAGTGGGCTAATGCTCCATGGATTATCTAGTTGGGCTAAAACCCATATGATGCTCCATGGATGCTCCATGGTGTATTTGTACCCATGGATCATGGAAATGAAAGGCCATGTCAATTAGGGTTTCCATGGTGTAACCCTAACTATATAAGCATCTTATTCTTGACCAAAATCGGCCACTAGAGAGAGTAAGAAGGGCTAGCCGATTTTCATGAAGTGTAGAATTCTCTCAAGTCATTCCATTTGTATTTGGTGTTGTGTGAACCATTTGAGGTGTCACACTTGGGGCACTAGGCACTCAAGCTTCATGAAGACTTTCTACATCAAGGATGTATGTATTCTATCTTGTTACCCACATTGTTTTGTATACTAGATTAGGATAATACCTTGGATGTTCATATTTGCATGTATAATAGAGAAAAGATAGATCCAAGGTATTTAGGGTTGCATGTACACTTAGGAGTGTTAGAATGCTCAAAACCCAACAATGGTATCAGAGCCTAGGCTTGTTTTCTTGTTATACTTGCAAAACTGCTTAAAAAAATCGAAATTGTTGTTGTCTGATCATCAGACTCGGCGAGTCCATCAGGAGACTCGGCGAGTCCATGCCTAAAAAGTGATCAAATCGATCCAACTCACCGAGTTGGTTCATGCACTCGACGAGTTGGACCCCCAGACAACATAAATTCGACTTTTTTGGCTGGAATTGGACTAGGAACATTACCCTAAGATGTTTTTGAACTTATAAACTTATTTTTAATGTGGTAATGTTCATGCTAATCCAATTTCAAAGATAATTGTCAATAGATTCATGTTTTGTATTAGTTTAAGGTTTAGACCAATTACATGAAAAAGTTTGATTTGAATTATCTTGTTCTTATGAGTTGCTTAGATTAGTAGAAAAGTTGAGTGAAATAGTTGTTTTCAATCCAATTTAATCTAAGAGGTGATTCTAAAATGTGTTTTTGTAACTTGTCCTCAAGTTATATGAAAAGTCACATTTAAGTTTCATAAAACTCATAAAAGTTGGCAATGGTTACAAAAGATGAAGAGTCTTGTCCTTAAGTTATGGAGGTTCAAGAGTCACTTCATTAATAAATAAATAAATAAAGTGTAACCTTAATTAATTCCATAAGTTATAAAATAAAGAAAAGTAATTCTTTTATTAATTTAAAGTCTTCCATAACTTGTCCTCAAGTTATGGAACTTCAAGAGTTTTTGGATTAAAACTACTTTAAACACATAAATCATGGAATTAATTAGTTTTGAATAGTTTCAAAACTTGCCCTCAAGTTTTGGAATTTGTAAAGTTTTCTCTTATGAATACTTTAATTCCAAGTTAGCCCTTAGAATTTTAAAAGTTAAAATTCAACCCTTATACTTTATAATATTATAAGTTAATAATATATATATATATATATATATATATATATATATATATATATGTATAAGAGTAAAGTCAGTCTTACCGCTAGTACGCCTCATTCACGAAGCCGGTGTATAAGGTGGGTATAAGGTTGTTGCCTATAAAATGGCAACTTAATGGGTGTCCACTCTCACCCACCGCTTGCTTGACTGGTGGAGGGTCGTTAGCCGAACGGGTTTGACAGGACTATAATTCTCCCTTCATTAAAAGTATTAATGATAAATACTAAGTAACTAAACTCTTAATAATAACCAATCTTAGTTACTTAGGAAAATGTGAATAAGGTGCTAATCCATGAAATTACACTTTGCACTTTGTTTAAGTCGGTTAGTGGAGCGTGTGTGGTTAACCGGCACACTAACTCGTATGTAACAAGGTAGGCAAAGGGTAACTTAATGTTTATCATAGTATCGATGGAGCGTGTGTGGTTCACCGACACATCGATTGAGGGGTAAACACTTAAGGGTACCAAGTAATTTGCATGGTTACTTCACACCTTGTTTTGTGATCCTCGGCATCCCAGTCACAAAACCTAAAGGGCACAATCGAGATTGAAACATGCCATTGAACAGTTCGATGAATCTCAAAGATCTAGGAGTTTCAAAACCAATTAAAACCTAATAATACATTTCGTTTATCTTGGTGGAAATTGGTGAATCGTCATTCACCTACCTTCAAATATTTTATAGCTTGGATTACGGCATACCTCTTCTAAGTTATAAAATATTTTGTTGGGTCCTAGCCTTAATATTTCATATTGGGTGTCATATTAAGGACTTAAGATCAACTATATTGAATATCTCCCAAAAGATGTCTGGTTTAGGCATTTATGATCTTCCCAAATCTCTTGAAACAAGCTTTCCTAAATGAAGATGATGTCCCTTAGAAATCATACTTCATTCACCTCCTCCAATTATTCTCCCCAACCCACAAGTTATTGAAAAGTTTAAGGTCACTCAAGCCCAATTGGCAAGGCAAGGTCTAGGTGTGGTCACCTCTTGGAAATGTAGTCACATATTGACAAGCCGGGAGAGTTGGGTGTCAAAGTCTTGAGAATGTTGGTGGTTCAATCACTTTCTAAGTCACATAGTGAGTTCCTTTGGGACACCTATGAAACAGACTATGACAAGACCCTTAATGATCTTATCTATTTGTTAAGATCAACTTCCTTAAAACTTGATGGACATTGACAATAGTGACACAGGAAATCCAGAAAAGCATTCCCTTCCCTATGGAAAGGGATCAGCCATAGTCAACTCGGTTGACCAAATGGTAAAGAGAAAAGCTAAGTCTGTGATCATCCCGTGTACCATTATCAAAGGGTCCATATGTTTATATTTCCAAAGAAAGGGGCACTGGTTGCGAAGTTGCCAAATTTACCTAAGGATGTTAATGTCAATAAGTTTGACACTACTTCAGGTAAAGTCCACTATCTAACTCTGCTAAGTTTCTATTCTGAGATTCTTATTACATGATGTGACTAGGTCACATGTTGATGTTTTAAGAATCAAAGAAAAGTAAAGGAACTTAAAGAAAGAATATGTTGAATCTGATCGCGTAGATGGATTTCTATCGCGTAGTTTGAAGATCGGATTCTTGAGCTACATATTAGGAGTTATGAGATATTGCTTAGGAATAGATAACAACAAGTTTTCATATGGATTGCAAGGATAAGTTTTTCCGCAAAGTTTTAAAATAAAAGAAAAATTTTTGATTTTATTTATTTTAAAATATCCTTACAATGGCATTTGAGGAAAATTGTTGCTTATATGATTCCATTAATAGCAAGAGTGGAAATATGAAATTGATTCTTTCATTTGTGGTAATGTCTAAATTTACCAAATAAGGAAAGATTCTCATCACCCAAGCTTCAATTGGACCGGAACTTGGAATCATGCAAGTTGTATAGCATGATGAATGAGAACTTTCAAGTATTGGAAAAATTAAGACTAATTACTCGGTCACATGGATGTGTGAGTCAAGTAAAGGACTAAGGGATCGAGTACACATTCTTGTGCACTAATTAAGTCCAACACAAAAGATCGATAAGATTATTTGTCATAATTTACTAAAGTTTAGTAAATATGGTTATACTTACAGACTAAAGTATAATTCTGAGACATTGGAAAAGTTTCAATGTATGGCAGAGCGAATAAGAAGAATCAAATTAGGCAGAAGGATAAAAGTTTCTCAAATCTGAAAAGATGGGAGAGTATTTTAGTATCAGTTTTGTGATCATCTTAATGATTAAGAAACCATAGCACAATTAGTTCTCTAAGGAAATCTTAGTGCATTATTATGACTAAGAAGAGGGATCTTGAATTGTTGAAATGGTTAAATCAAGAAAATGAGTCATACTTCGTTCCAATACAAGTCTTAGAGTCATACTCCAAGATTGTAACTTGAGTGACATGTCTTAAAGAAGGTTTAAAACACTTGTCAAATGTAAGAGTAAAAGTTTTCTACTCTTGTACATTTGAAATTGATGAGTTGTGATGTTTTGGATAAAACAAAGACCAACTTAGGCCTATTCTGTGAAGTGGTTGTCTTGATAAGAACCCACACTATCTCTTGAATATCTGACAAGAAAGTCTTATATGTCAAGAGGACAGTGGGAGTCTTAAAGGTCTTGAAAGTCTCAAGAACTAATCAAGAATAAAACCTGAAGTTCTTCACTAGCACACGACTTGAGGTTTATGACCTATCGTGTTGACATATTCTGTGCCCATTCCAATTAAAGTTGGCTTTGCATATGAGTTCTTAGAGTTCTCAATGTGTTGCACAACAACTTGGAAGCAATGGCAGGCCCTTGAGCTGCCAGGTGGCAAGAAATTAAGATTGAGTTCAGTCCATATGAATTTGGATTTGTCATTAGCCTTGTCTTGTGACTATGGTTTTGACAATTCACATGGATAAGAACACATATACCATTAAATCTAAGTGTCATAAGGTTTCTCTCCGATTCATGAAAATGATGGTGAGGAAACACTTTCACTAAGTAGATTTTAGTTAGATAGCAATTGTGATATTTGCATTCTCAAAGTCGTTAGTGCAGTGTGTGTGGTTTACCGGCACATTAACCTGGATTTGTGAGAAGTGGCAAAAAGGTCTAACCATTATGATTACGGCATACCTCTTCATAATTGTTTAGACACACAAGTGTGCTATCTAAGGGAAGGTGTATGATTTTGATAAAGTCATATCAAAACAATCTAGTATCAGAAATCTGAACTTTGGTAAGAAAGTCAATGAAGTATTGATTTCTAGAAGTCTAGTTGATTTCTAAGTACATGTCAAAGCTAGTGGGAGCATAAGTGTTATGCTAATAATCATCATGTTAGTGGGAGCATGATAATTATGATAAGTATTGCAAGCTATCAATGTTAATTATAGAAAACAAAAGTTTCAATTGGGAAAGAGTTGTTTAGCTATAATTAAGGGAGAGGAAATTATACTTCATGTCAAATCTATAAGCTTAGATCGTGAGGTTTTAATCATTTAGTCAAGGATATATACGAATTTCATGTTGGAATGGCTCAACATAAGGAAATTTTGTATATGAGTCCATTATTTGCGTTCTAAAATTCGATTATGATTACGGCATCCCTTTTCATAATCTGAATTATGAGAACTTGGAAAATTGAAATGGAAATGTTATAGCAAAAGACTGGTTTAATCTTTATGTGAGACATCATGAATCGTGTCCCATATGCTTCGGATATAGGATCGATTACATGTGCTATATTCATCCTTTCTAAAATTTTCGAAATGCTTGGGGCATTAAGAAGGGAAAAGGTTTAGAACTGGATATGACTAAAAGGATTAAACAATTGTCGAGGACAATCTAAGGTTTAGCAAAGATTGGGTGCTCAAGGACAGTTGGAAGTATAGTGATAATTCTGGAAGGGCCATATTGACATAGTCTGTAAGGAGACAACTCTTGTTGAGAAGTGATAGTCAAAATGGAATCTGGAAATGTTTCAATGTTAGAATTTTCAATCTGTTTAAGATTAGGAAACTTAATGCAAGAAGGATGTTTCCAAGGAGCTGATCTCCTTTGGAATACTTTGTAATGATTGTTGTCAAGTCTTTCTGACTTTGTGCATAATCATTACAAGAGGTTCAATGCATATAAGTTTAGAATTTAACAGATTTCAGTAAATGGCATGAATTTGGAATTCTTGCATTTGCAGTAAGGATTTGGGAATGTGAAAAGAGAATCATTGAAGTTATGTTCAATTGATCTAGTTCACAAAGTAAAGATCATAGACAAACATAGTATGCATACTTGGTGTATGGCATGACTAGTGTTTAGAAAACATAGTGTACATGCTTGGAGCATGGGACAACTATTGTTTTAAATTCAAGAATAAAGTTGATAGCTGAAACAGTATACAATGAATAATGTGTAATCATATGGTGATAAATAAAAGGTGTTTTATTTATGTTCATAGGTTTTGATACCATATTGGATTCAATTATTCTTGTGTTTCATTTTGCATGTTTTGACTTCCTGAATAAACTAGGTTATTCTTCCAGAATGACTAAGTTATTCAAACCATCCACACTCGGTCATATGTTGGAAGTAGATATGAATTAAGACTGTCATGGGTTGGCTTGTAGAGGTCTAAGGTGTTGGACAAAGGGCTACAACACTCATGAGTGCTCATAAGTTCTGCGTATTGGATTCAACCTGCGCTCATTGGAATCACTTCATGGATTTTATCACGAGTGATCATGAGACGATCATATTTTATATTCTTCAAACCTAGAGATATGAGTTGTTACTATGAGTTGGTTGTACATTGATTGCACAAAAACGCATTTGGTAACTCGGTGCTATAAAACGTGCCTTTCTGTATAATTCAACAAGTAGTAGAACAAGCCATATGAGTCGAAGTTTATCCATTCCTTTTACCTTCAGGATAAAAGCGAAATCTGTGGGCCCCTTGATGATTTGATGATGACAAATGGAAGTGCTCGGCCGGGCCAGGATTGATTTGATTTGTTCAATTAGTCAATCGTCATAAATCGGAAATCGGGAAACAACAAATGGACAGAGAGAATGATTGTAATCCATGTCTCAGTCCATATGATATCTAGAATGGAGGAATATATGATCCCTTATCTAATGGACAAGTCGCTGACAAAGGTCAGAGTTCATCTACAAGGTCAGAGTTCGACAGAAGCTTTTGAGAGCTACGATTGCCAGTTGGTTCCTGAAGTCATACGCAATAATAGTTTTAGACTTATCCAAGTGGGAGACTGTTGGATTAGTGTCTAAGTCCATAACTATAATTGGTAAGACTTGACCCGACCCGGCATGGTCTATTTGGGTTGCATGGCATCATGCACTTGGATAGACTATAATGAGAGAAATAAGACACTTATGGTTATTAATATATTATAAGTTCTATTATATTAATAATAAGAATAATAAGATTTTTTAATTAGTATTGATCAAGAATTAATCTAGGATTAATTAAGTGATCAAAAGAAGACTAATTAAATATATGGGTTGATTGTGCAAATCATCCATACTTATATAGTGGGCTAATGCTCCATGGATTATCTAGTTGGGCTAAAACCCATATGATGCTCCATGGATGCTCCATGGTGTATTTGTACCCATGGATCATGGAAATGAAAGGCCATGTCAATTAGGGTTTACATGGTGTAACCCTAACTATATAAGCATCTTATTCTTGACCAAAATCGGCCACTATAGAGAGTAAGAAGGGCTAGCCGATTTTCATGAAGTGTAGAGTTCTCTCAAGTCATTCCATTTGTATTTGGTGTTGTGTGAACCATTTGAGGTGTCACACTTGGGGCACTAGGCACTCAAGCTTCATGAAGACTTTCTACATCAAGGAGGTATGTATTCTATCTTGTTACCCACATTGTTTTGTATACTAGATTAGGATAATACCTTGGATGTTCATATTTGCATGTATAATAGAGAAAACATAGATCCAAGGTATTTAGAGTTGCATGTACACTTAGGAGTGTTAGAATGCTCAAAACCCAACAAGTATATCTTTTATGGGTTGATACACTTAATTCACTATAAACAATGCTCTGATACCAATCTGTCACACCCCAAAACCAAAAACGGCGGAAACGTTCTGGGGCGGAGGACGTCATGTACAGTATCACAACAATGAAAAATACTAAACAAACAACAACATCATCGATTGCATTAATAATATAATTATTATACAAGTGTGTTCTGTCAAATTTTGATAAACACTAAAGCATAAATAAAAATTAAAGATGATTCTTGAACATGCTCCATCTTCTCTAAACCTTGCATCGGAGCCTGTCTATGATGACCTAAGGATACAAGTAATTTTGAAAGCGAGTATCAACTTTGAAGCTGGTGAGATCATAAGTATTTTAGTGTCTTAATTTGTATGTAAGAATTTGTATGTAAGAATTTGTAAGTAAGAATTTGTAAGTATTAAAAGTGTATATGAACTGTAAGTATGAAAATGTTTGTAAAACAGCTGTTAACATTTGAAAAACCCTAGAAATCCCTATGACTCCTATTATAAAAGGGATTCTTCTACCAAGACTTAACTCATCTATATGTATCCTTCTACCAAGGCATCTAGTGTCTCTTGTAAGAGTGTGTATTTTCCCAAGTCTGACTACCATTGATCAAAAAGAGAATTTCTACATTACCGTTCGTCGTGTGAATGTTCACGAAGTGAATGTAATGGGAAAATGAAATAGTACTATGGTGTAGCGTTGAACTACAACCGTACCAATTACCTACAGTCTAGGGTAATTCTTCTAAGTATTGTAGCATTTGTAATAAATAACTACATCGGTACTCAACTGCCTTATTTGAGGGATAAGGTATAATGTGATGTCTAGATCCCAGACTATACGCTCCCCTATCAAAGGGATTTTGGGACCTACCCACGACCCTTGCATGTATCCAAGGCGTGAGCATCCACATTACTATGATCATGTATACTCGATATAACTATCACAATTGCGTTGTGTTTCATTGGTATAGTTAGATCCTGAACTGGTTCCATGCTATAGCACCTAGTGACGTCTGTTCTATGTATATGTAAGCGTACTCATGTAAGTGTGATCATGTAATTTTACTCATGTAAGTGTCATCTTGTAATAGTATAGTAATGTACTGTAATGTTCAATGTGTGCTAGCTGTAATGTGTGTTCTCTCTCTATCTAGCATGTATAGTAACGTACTGTAATGTTCTAGAAAGTATTGACTCATGAATGAACTGACTCATTGTATGATATCGTGTTCTAGTAATAATTCTACTATCTTCCTAAACTACCCATAAGGTAGTTTACTAGTAATCTAACTGGTACGTATGGACCTGGATGTATACCCATGCTACCCAAGGGCATTGGATGAACTAGAAGGACCTTTATGACTATATATGTACACATGATATATAACAAATATTTAAACGACCTTCGGACGAGTACCCGATATTCCACCAGACCACATCCAAATTGCGGAAAAGGAAACAGGGTGGATTGCCTTCCTAAGTCTTTTAAACATTTCTTATATAACTATACATATAGAGGCATGCAATTTATAATATAAAAGCAATAAAATAAGTTTTGTAAAACCTTTGAACATAATTATCATCTAAGAAAAGATCGACTTGATGTCAATCTATAAAACAGTTTGAAGGCATGGGTTTGATAAAATAGTTTAGTATACAGAAACATTTGTTTGAAACACAATTGTAAATAAGTTTGAATTGAAACATACAGAATAAAAGGTATAGTGTAGTGAGGACTTTTAAACACATAAAGTGTTTATGAAAAACATTTGAAGGAAACTATTTAGTAAAACGGCTAATGAGTAGCCAATCATTTGAATGCTGCTTATTAATCACATGTGATTGATATAATTATTAGCATATTTCTACTTGTATCCCCCCCATAAAACATTTAAAAACAGTTAAAACGTTGATTAAGGGGTATGAACTCACCTGTTGTGGGTGATACGGATGAACCGAAGAGGTAGGACCGCTAGGTGTCAAGTGAAGTCTTGAACACACTCTATGATCCTAGTTAACATATAATTTCACATATATGTAACAAATTAGTCTATAAACAACTAATAAACAAGTGAAGACACCCTAGGACATGCTAAACACCTTTATCAAGTGTCATTAGCCTCTAGGATTGCACCTAAGTGTTTGTAGGGGAAGCTATTGTGTGTAAGGCTCAAGGAAAACTCCATAAGGGAGTTCACGACCCTAATGACACTACCAAATGAGTTTACGGTCGTAAACTCATGAGTTTATGGACGTAAGCTCATACTTAGGTTACCATTTGATGTTTGATGCTCTATAAGGCCCTAATAAGCATTTCTAGTTAATGGCTTGGTCTATGGAAGAGTTTAGGGCATAATATAACTCCTTTTAGGAGTTTACGGCCCTGGGACCATATCCCTTGGATATTACGGCCGTAATCTCCCTTGGGAGCATGTTTATGGTGTTTTCAAGTCCCTAAATTAACTAAGAATGAAGCAAGGAAATTGTCCAAGGCTTTAGGAGAGTTTATAGCAGCATTTGGCACTATTTTATGGAGTTCACAGCCCTAGAACTTCTTAGGCCGTGAACACCTTACTCTTGGTGTTCTAAGGGTGTTTGCTAGTCCTAAACTCATTTAGGTACATGTCTAAATTAGTCTCTTGGCTTAAGGAAGGTTTTTAGGGTGTTTTGGCACCTAAAAATGGAGTTCACGGCCCAGAAACCTCCTTGGCCGTGAACTCACTTTCACCCTTTGTTTCTAATTGATTTGGTGGTCTAAACATGTATTGGTGGCTTCTAGTTTGATTTCCAAGGCTTTGAGGGACATTAGGCACACTTTTGGCCCTTAAAAAGGAGTTTACTCTCCAAGTGTTCTTGGGCAGTAAACTCCCGAATCTTGGGGTTTTGATCCGATTTTGATCTTATAAAACACGATCTAAGTTATATAATACAACTAGATAGAAGTACTCACGATTTGGGATAAAAACCCAAAGATCCGCGAGAGAGAATTCGGCTTTTCTCTAGTTGGAAATGTAACTAATGAATGAATATGGTTCAAATTTCTATATATAGTCCTGGGATTTTTGGCAGAAAATATTTTTATTCCTAGAATGAACTCTAATATCCTAGAGTATTGGAATAACAGTGTTGCACAAAACCCTAGTGCATCCACTCTCCTGATATCTCCTTAAGTGTAAATCCTGAAAAACTGTCAAACTTATGCCCAAAGTCTAGAATTTCATTGTAACTGTTCTAACTTCTATTGGTTTGATATGGTTTGTTCAGAATGGAAATTTCAGGTTGTCACAGTTATGATAACTCACAGGATAGTCAATTATTATGGTATTATGTTTTTTTACGGGAAACGTAATATTATAGTTATTTTTACGTGAAAATACAAACTTCCTATAGTTTTTTTTACTAATAAAACTATACATCATCATTTTAAGTATGACATATTTACTTACAAGTTACAGTCTTGGGCATTTAAGACTAATTCTCACTTTTTGGAAAACATAGGTTTTTCCTGGTTCAATGCATTCATTTCATACAAACAACGATTCATAACTCATTTTATAAGAAAATATCGGATTTTCCGGAAAACAAACATGAACTTTCGAATGGCATGCATTTACACAAATATCTACTTATGAACTCACCAACTTAATTGTTGACACTTTTTCTTTGAAATAACTTTTATTCTCAGGGAATCGCTAAACACCAGGTTAGCATCTACTTTTAGGGACTAATGCTCTGGCGTTAGTAACATCTTTTGGAGCATCATATTGTATTTGACTTTTGAAACATGTAATACTACAATCATGTGATGTTTTCAAATATATATGATGGTGGTGTGTACTTTCTTTACTATTCAATTATTATGATACTGTACATGACGTTCTCTGCCCCCGAATGTTTCCGTCGTTCAGGTTTGGGGTGTGATTGATTGGTATCAGAGCATTCTTTATAGTGAACTAAGTATATCAAAACCATTTTTAATATATAACTATAAGCACAACTGGGCAAAAACACTATGATTAAGAGATATACTTTTAAAAAAATATACTTTTATTAAAATTATACATGCATACATTACATAACAGTAACAATATCATAAGGAAAACAATATAGAAGTATTATAGATGAGTTGTGCACTACACGTATGCCTTGGAATATGTAATCGGGACTTGGATGAATATAGCCTGATCAACTATATTTATCCGAGAGCCGACTAACATGTGTCAGGGAATAGTTGCAGTGGACGACAATTGTAAAACATACCAAACATATAATCTTTAGAATCAAACATAACATTTAGAATACTATAGGAGTATTTTGTAAATGAAATAGTTTAACCTCGACCAGTCAAGGATCTCAATGACCCGGATTCGAGAAGTCAATGCAACGACACAAAGTAACACTACATATATATGCCGCCTAGACGAACTACATGATGAGACTCGAGTTCACACCAGGACACTAAAGGGCAAAATGGATGCAACCCTCGCCTAAATAAGAGAAATGAGGGAGCTACAAGCCATCCTTGAGAGGGAAACACTCAAATTCATAGGCTTATCTGTTATTTTATAAACTACTATTATGAATCAAACACAAGTTCATTTTTATGTCGAATATTAACATATGAAGAATTCTAAATAACCACCCTTTTATCACTCGACTTTCAAATATTCAGAGACTTATTGTCTTTCATTGTTAATTCTTTGGCAGTAAGATGCCTCCTCGCAGATCTGCACGCCGCGTCAACAACGCAACACCAACGCCACCGCAACCACCTCCACAATATGATCTCGTCATGGTACAGGCTACTGTCACTGCAGCAATAGTAGCTGCTCTTACGTAAATAAACACTAACGGCGCTGGAAGAACTAGAAGTAGTACCAACCACTTAAATCATGGCACTAGCCATGGTCCTATCAGGGAATGCACATACAAAGAATTTTCAAATGCGAAGCCAAAGACTTTCAACGGGGTAGGAGGAGTCACTGCACTTATGTAATGGTTCGAGAAGACCGAAATGGTCTTCGATATCTGTGCATGCCCGAAAACAAGAAAAGTTAATTTCGCTGTTTGCACTTTCTCTGATCAAGCCCTCACCTGGTGGAAGGGCCATGTGAAAGTCCTATCTGTCCTAGTTGATAATGCCATGAGCTGGGAAGATCTCAAAATCTTGATGCTGGAAGAATACTGCCCGAGGGGAAAAATCCAAAAGTTAGAGCAGGAGTTATGGAACCTAAGGATTATTGGATCGTACGTAGCCACTTACACGAGCAGGTTCAGTGATTTGTCAGCCTTGTGCCCAGGTATGGTAAACCCGGAACAAAAGAAGGTGGAGAGGTACATTTGGGGATTGTCATCCCAGATTCAAGGGCATGTTCTGCCTTCTAACCCAATCACGTTTGACAGCGCGAAACGCTTGGCTCAACGATTCATTGATTATGGTGTTAAGCAGGGTACTATTACACTTGTTTCTAAGCCACCGAAGAAGGTAGAGGACCGAAGGAAACCCTTGAACAAGAGAAAGTGGCAGGCCACGCAAGAGAACCCCAAGAGGCAACAATTAGTGACAGCTTACGTTGTTACTGTTCCTACCACCCCCACACAAACAAATTCGTACATCGGCAACCTGCCGAAGTGCAATAGATGCAATTTTCATCACCACGGACCCTGCCATGAAATGTATTACACTAAGTGCAACAAGAAGGGACACATTGTCCGCTTTTACAAGGAACCAACTCAACCGGCTGCTTCAGGCGTAAATGTTGGAGTAGGTCGTACTTGTTATGAGTGTGGAGCAACGGGGCACTTCCGAAGGAACTGTTCGAAAGCGAACAATGGGAATGCTAGTGGAAGAGGCCGAGTATTCGCAATGGGCCAAGAGGAAGCCATTTTTGATCCCACGGTGGTTACGGGTACGTTTTTCCTCGATAACTCTTATACATGCATTCTATTTGATAGTGGAGCGGAGACGATATTCGTAAGTCACAATTTTAAGAATCTACTCAAGCAAACACCCCAGTCCTTAAGCGAAACATTCATAGTAGAAATGGCTAACAGAAAGACAGAAGGCGCTAAAGAAATATACTTAAATTGTACGCTCGCACTAAACAAAAATTCGTTTCCAATCAACCTCATGTCGGTTTCAATAAAAAGTTCCGACGTTATCATAGGCATGGGATGGCTGAGTTCTCATCGAGCGCACATTTTATGTTACGAAAAGGCCGTTCGCCTTAATCTGCCAAATGGAGAAAATCTTGTTATTTATGGTGATAAACCCAGTACAAATCTTCATATCATCTCTTGCATCAATGGTCAAAAATATTTATGCAAGGAATACCATGCATTCTTGTCACACGTTGTGGATGTAAAGCGAGGAGTAGAAGACATTAAGAGCGTGCCTGATGTTTGTGATTTTCCCAATGTCTTTCCCGAAGATCTACCAGGAGTACCTCCTACAAGACAAGCCAAATTCAGAATCAACTTAAATCCTAGAGCCGTCTCTATAGCCAAAGCATCGTATCGTTTAGCCCCGACAAAGATGCAAGAATTATCCAGTCAACTAAACTAATTGCTCAGCAAAGGATTCATCAGACCAAGCTTCTCACCTTGGGGAGCATGATTTTTATTCGTGAAGAAGAAAGACGGATCGTTCGAATGTGCATCGACTACCGAGAGCTAAACAAAACCGGTATCCCTTGCCACGAATAGACAATTTGTTCGATCAACTCCAGGGAGAAAATTACTTTTCAAAGATCGATCTGAGATCGGGATATCACCAGCTACGAGACCTAGAAGGTTATATTCCTAAGACGACTTTCCAAACAAGATACGGTTACTACGAATTTGTAGTGATGCCTTTCGGGCTAACCAATGCACCCGCTGTGTTCATGGACTTAATGAATCGGGTAAGTCGTTCGTTCCTAGAAAAATTTGGGATTGTATTCATAGATTACATACTCATTTATTCAATGAGTAAAGAAGAACATGGTCAACACCTGAGACAAGTCTTGGAGACACTACGAGCAGAAAAACTTTACGCAAAGTTCACGAAGTGTGAGTTTTGGATTAGGAAGGTGGACTTCCTAGGTCACGTGGTTAGTGAAGAGGTAATCCATGTTGAACCTTCCAAAATCAAGGCAATCAAAAATTGGTCAACACCGAAGACGCCGACCAAAATTCGCCAATTCCTAGGCCTTGTTGGCTATTACCGCAGATTCATACAGAACTTCTGCAGTACTGCAAAAAACCCCTTACCACCCTGACTCAAAAAGGTGTAGTTTTCTGTCACAACTAGGAAATTCGATGCCTTGTAAACATGGAACAATGATAACAAATGTGAACCAACAATGTGAAAGCATGTAAGATGTTTATTCAATAACAACAAACTTCAATCAAAAATTTCATACAAGCACTGCAAATAGTCAACAAAGAATTGGAAACCCTAGAAATTCCGGTTTAAGTCCATTCTGGACTAGGATTTCCTTATAGGACCCAATGGGCCAATAAGCTTCCAATTTGACTATCTTGGACTTAGAACTCTTAAATGGGCTCTAATAGGACCCACTTCTATTTATTTTAATATTTTGGCCCATATTGGGCCTAGAATGAAATAAAATACTTTAATGGACCTCATTGGGCCATAACTAACCGAATTAGCCCTAATGAGCCATAAAAATCATATCTTGAATTTTTTTGGGCCAAAAATCATCTAATTAAGCCATAATATGGATTAAACACCAAAGGCCCAAAAATTTCCTTCTCTTTCTCTAATTCTCGGCCCAACCTCAAAGCATGAAGAAAGGAGAGTTGACTTTTATGCCACCTCATTTTTATTTGTTGGGTCTCCATGCATGCAATTCATACTTCCAAGCAAACATCTCATCAAGGTCTCTCTCTTCCCCTCCCTTCTTCTCTCGGCCGAACACACACACACACTCACAAAATTTATCTTCATTCTCTCAAACTCTCACTAGAACATCCTTACAGTCTCCCTCAAAAATTTCGAGACTCACAAGGGCTACAAAGAAATCTCTTCTTAATATCACAAATCTAAGGTACGTTGATGTTTGATCCATGCTTTAACTCACTTCTTTTCATCAAAAAATCATCTCTTAATCCATTCAAATTCATGATCTTGCATCTTAGAACCCACTAAGTTCGAGATCCATCCAAGAAACTTGCTAGGGCCGAAAATAAGACCAAACTTCTCCCAATCTTCTTCAAAACCGAAACCACAACTCAAGGTGAGCTTCATACCCCTTTCTTTTTGGTTTTCATGAGTTTTATGCGGGAGAATACAAGAAAATGTGTAGATCTATGTGTATGTGTATGCTATGTGTGATTTTATGCATGTACGTGTGTGATTTCTTGTGTTTTTGTGATGAATATGTTAACAAAAGGGGTGTAAACCCAAGATTTATGACATGAGAAAGGAAACAAACATAATCTAAGCAATTTTACAGCTAACAAGTCAAGAATGATAGCTTATAAGGTTATGATGAACATATTCTAACATAAAACCAAGGGCTTAAATTGTCAAAAATAAAAAAAACTTGGGTTACAAATCGACGAGTCACGGTTTCTTGAGGGCCAAAAGGGTCAAAAACAGTTTCTATAATCATTTTTCTGAATAATAGAATTTTCAAGGGACTTAAAATGTAAATTTTTAGCTTAATGGACTAATTTTGGGCTTTTCGGCCCAGTAAGCTTCAAAATGCGAAAAATGATAAATTTAAGGGGCTGAAATGAAACTTTCTGTAAAACAGGGGTTAATTAGCATAACAAAATATTTTAAGGGTCAAAAATGCTTTTCACTGTGAAAAAGGACCGAAAATGCAAAGTTTTTAGATTTTGGGCCAAAACTGTAAAAGTTAAGAAAAATAGGGTTCTAACCGAGAAACACCATTTTCGAAGGGCTGAAGCTGCCAACAAAATAAATTTTGGGTTAGAACTATCTTTTCAACAAGTTTATGATACAAAAGTATCAAGAAAATGTTTTAAGGAACTAAAAATGAAATTCTTTTATATTATAGGACCAAAAGTGTTATTTTTATAAAAGAAGGGTAGTGAAAAGGTCAAATTCCACCTTTAAACAAATTAATTCATTAATACAAAATACAAGATCCACGACTTCCAACACAACGGAAAACAAATACACTTTCAACAACAAATATCGTTACAAACGAAGTGATTCGGTCTCGAATCAATACAAAACAACAAGCGCTAAACCAAACCACCTAAATAAATACGCGATAACTACGATGAGCCAATTTAAAAACTTTCGGCTTGGAAGTTTCAAATCATGCTTGTTGGGCCTTGCTAGCGCATTAACATGATCTTTGGGCCCAAAGGGAATATGCTTATGTGCTATTAGGCCTCCTATGACCCGATTTCATGTACAAGGACTTCAACGGTTCTAATGTGCTATTGGGACCTAGTGGCCCGTTAGTGTTGCTAATGAGGTCAAGAAGTCAAGTGCGAATTGCGCCAACGTGCCTTTCGCATCCCCGACAGCCTAAAATAACTCACTGAAATAACGGGACTTCGTACTCCCCCTTTTCCTTGTTTGTTAGGCTTACGAGTAATCAAGATAAACAAATTCAGGACGTTAATCAAGAGTAATCATGGTTGTGGATTAAGTGAGTAGTAACCGGCGATGCCTTTAAGGATCGTTCGAAATCTGTAGTTATAAACAAGTCATTTTTTAATGCGTGGTTATAACAACTCACAAACCTAAATTAATCCAACGCCACCCGAGTAATCAACATCATTCGTCGTGACGGTATAACAATTGAGAACTCACTGTAATTTATGTATTGAGAAAACATCGGGTTTTCCTAGGAAGTTCAACATCTTCACTTGCGCGATTAACACTAAAGTTCAACATTTATACATGTTTTGAAAATCAACAAATATATATTTACGGATCTTCACACTTTTATTTTATAAACAATGATCTTTTCAGAGAATATCGGATTTTTTGGGTTTTACAAACTCAAACAAATCATTTTATCACAACATTGCTTATGAACTCACCAACATTTCAGATGTTGACGTTTTTCAAATTAACTTGTATTCTCAGGTAACAGGTAAACCGAAGAATAAGTACCAAGTAACGTCTGGGTGTTTTGCTTATTATATCTATCAGATAATCTATTTTATGAATTCGAAATGTTCAAAACAACGTACTGGATGTAAACAATATCAGTTGTATTATTTTAATGCATGGTGATGATTTATGTTAAGATTCATGTATATTCATTGTGATGGTATTTAATTTAAGTCACAAGAGCCCTCGGACGTTCCGCCGTCTGGTTCGGGGGTGTGACAGGTTAGTATCAGAACTTTGTTTACAGTGAACTAGCATATCTAACCACACATTGATATGCAACTATAAACCAAAAAGAGGGACTAACACAACTCTGAACAAAATAAGTAAAACACAATGATAAAACATCTTTGCTTGTGTGAATTAGGAAAAAGAACATAATACCGAACCAAGCAAGATAATGCTAGCATCTCGGTTAAGCCAGGACCATTCATAGTCGTATCAAGGAGTTGATGTAGCCTGATCAACAACATTTCCTCCAAGGCACAACTATCACATGTCCCGAGGAAATCGTGATGGCTAGGGAAGCTAAAAACATATCCCCTTTATCACCAAGAAGAGAACATCAGCTCAATCTATACAATAATTGTAGCATCCTAGGAGTAATGATAGTTTATTCGTATACCTCCTCTCAGTCGCTATGGAAGGGGAGCAGCAGGGCATTCTGTTTCATCAGGTCTTAGTGGCTCACAGGATGATTGAAGATGAGCCTGAAGGAGATCAAAGGGGAGCACATGACATTGGGCCTGACGAGTACACGGACACTGACTACGAGTTCGATGAGGCTGATGATGACATGGAGGAAGGACAAGACTTAGGCGAGGACTTCGCCACACCACCTGTCAGCGAGGCGCAACAGGACCACCCCGCCCCACCAGTGAATCCCACAAGGGAGAATCCCTCCCCCAAAGCTGAGATTGCCGCCCTACGGCGACAACTATTTGCCATGGAAGCACGCGTAGTGCGAGCTAAGCATGAGAGGGATGAGGTCATTGGAGAAATGAGTGAGATGGCTCAGTTGTTAGCTCAACACTTCGGCATATGATCTCGCTACTGTCATAGCTCCATAGAGTGTTAGGAATAGACTTATCTTACTAGTACTATGATCTATGCTATGTACCATCAAATCTATGTTTAAGTGATTACACTACTCATAGAGCCGTTATGCTGCCGAACTAGTATCGTTTATGTATGCTCTTTCGAGCAAAGTTTTCATGTATCAAAGTGCGGATAATATTAATGAAGACTTTTATATGTTTACTGTGACGTTTTAATCTGCTATGTGTTACATATCCATGATTGTGTGCTAATTTGTGAAATTACTTAAGTTTGTGCCACACCTAGTTTATAGGATCACAATCTCACAAAAAGCACAGACACTCAACATCTTTCCGTTCCATGGCAGAAAGATGCCTCGACGACCAACCCGCAGAAACCCTGAGCCAAACCCGCCTGAGTTCAACTCTGTTGCTTTTCAGGAAGCGGTATCCGCTGCAGTCACCGCGGCTATGGCACAAATTCACCAAGGGAACAATGGAGGAGTCAACGGCCAAGGGGCTGGAAGTTCAAACAACGGGTGATATGTGCATAATTAGTTCAAATTAAGTATACATTTTTATTCATTTATTAGCTTAATTATTGCATATTATGGACAAAAGGTACTCAAAAGTGTTAAATTATGTTTTTCAGTCCAAAGATGAAGCTCGGAAGCGAAAGGAAGCGGGAGAAATAGTTAGAAGATCGAGAATGGAAAAAAGAAGAGAAACACTAAAAATGTCATCTACTCGGCGAGTCAGATTGGCTACTTGGCGAGTCCAATCGAAGAATCGAGAAGATAATGACTCGGGATCCCAGAGAGTTATCACAATACGGGGAATGTGAGAGGGACTCGACGAGTCACCACTTGACTCGACGAGTCGATTCGTATATTTAAAGATAATTCTGCAGATCGATTGAGGAGAGTTCTGGGACGATTCAGAAGTATTTTGCTACGATTGAGAAGCCAGAAAAACCCTAGAAGACGACGAAGGAAGCTAGAATTCAATTCCGGAGAGTAATTAAGGCAAAATTTCATCATTCCACTTATTCTTTTGTTTTATCATCATGATTAAGCAACTTGACTTTGTTTGTTTGCTGTTATTTACTTTAATTATGAGCTAAAACCTTTAGACTTCTGTTTGGGAATACAAAGTTGACAATATGGTTTGATTGATTGGTAGGATTAATTCCAAGTTGGTGAATTTTTGTTATTTTAGCTTGCTAAAGAACCTTGTGTGTGAATAATAATTAATTTTCTGTTAATAGGAAGATAATTGATTAGCATGAACATCTATTGATTATTGACCTCATATGCTATGTGATCACTATGCTATATGTCTAGGATTAATGAATATGAAACTAGAATTAATAAGAAAATTGAGTAAATTCATGTGCAAGCTTGTAAGATGACCATCAAACAAGAAGTTAATTAAAAGAATAAATTAGTTAACTATTGCAAGTCTAACTTAACCCGAATAATTAATCTAGTGAATTGAATTAAATTAGACAATTGGCCACTATTTAAGTTAGTTTATTTGCTAAGGATTAGGGTAGTGAATACGAATCTAATCACTTGAATCGATAACCAACGAAAGAATTAATCCATTGCACCATTACCTTGAAATCAACCATAGAGTTAACCAAGTTGAACTAAACAGAAGTTCCTTTCCAATTATTGAATCTAGTTAAGTCGTTACTTTCTAGTCTTAAATTAGTAATAGTTAGTAAGTTTCTAGTCTTGTAAAACTAGAGAAAAACCCCTACTTCTTAATTAACTTAGATTAAATTAGTTTTTAGTTTAATTTGTCGTTCCCTGTGTTCGATTCCCTGCTTATTTAGCTATACCACAATTGATAGGTTCACTACCTTTTGTGTGTTATTTGATAATTAAAAGTAGATTTAAAACTAAGTGAGTTTGCACACATCAAGTTTTTGGCGCCGTTGCTGGGGAGTGGTTCTAAAATTAGTATTAAATTCTAGTTTAATCGATCCTTTGTGTGGGATTTATCTTACACAAAGTTATTTACAAAGTTATTTACAAAGTAATTTAGTAAGTACAATTAGTTTAAATAAAATTCTGGTTTTAGGATAACTAGAAATTTTTTTTCAGTTTTTGCTTTGAACTCGCTGAGTGCATTCGTGCCAACTCGGCGAGTACATCGCTGTTTCAGCTTTAATTTTTTTATTCCGTTTTTGTTCTTTTTACGCGTTTTGTTTCTTTTGTTTTGTTTGTTTACAGTTGTTTCATGACCCGAGGATCTGATACACCTCTGGTCCCTCCTTTGGAAGACCCGGAATCCGCATTAAGAAGAAGCAAAGGAAAAGCCGTTGGAGAAACCACATCTTCAAAGAACTCACCACTCAAAAACATAAAATTCATTTTCAGCAAGAAGAAGAGCAACAAATTAGGAGTATTCAGTGCCTCGTTGACAATTGAAGAACCAATTCAAGAAGATATCGAGTACGAGACAGAGGAAGAAGAAGAGCATACTTACGAGCACGAAACCGATTCCAAAGAAGGGTTAGCTATCACAATGGCTAACATTGATGAAGTCCCCATGGGGGAATGGAAGAAAAGGATGCGTGATGACACCGGGCCGGGACTTGTGCAACCCTCAATTCCTGCAACCACAACTTTCGAACTGAAAGGCCATATTCTCGCCCAACTCAAGGAGATTCCTTTTTACGGGAAGGATCATGAAGACGCTTACAAGCACTTGGACAAAGTGAATGATGTGGCCGATTACTTCAATGTCCCGAATGTTCCACGCGAGACCCAGCTTCTTCGCATGCCTCCTGTCACATTTGAAGGAGCTGCAAAAGATTGGTTAAAGTCACTTCCTCCCGGATCGGTCACCACATGGGCCAAAATGAAAGAAGAGTTCATAGACCATTTCTGCCCGCCCTCCAAGATAGCCAAGCTAAAGAAAGCCATTGCCAACTTCGAACAACAACCCGGAGAATCTCTTTATGAAGCTTGGTAAAGGTACAAGAGCCTACTTAGAAATTACCCACACCATGACCTTAATAGCCAACAAGAGGTCTCCATTTTCTATGATGGAGTCAATGTCACCACAAGGCAATTACTTGATTCTCAAGGCCCGCTCACAAAGAAGGCGACCCCGGTAATTAAAGAATTAATTGAAGAATTCTCTACGCACTCTAGAGAATACCACAATCCGAGAAACGAAGTAATTCGAGGGGTAGTAAACGCGGAAAATGATAGCATGGCGGCGGTGATAGCAAAGCTTGATAGTCTAGATCGAAGAATGACAAAAATGGATCAAGCAATCCACGCTATTAGGGTAGGATGCAAAAACTGCGGAAGGCCCCATCTCACAAAGGATTGTGATTTGGACGAGAATGGAAATAAGAAAGCTCAAGTCTTTTATTCAAGTGGTGATCGATATGATGAAAATTGGCGGAAACCTATGAAGGATTGGCTACCATACGAGGAGTATAAGAAGGCAAAGGAGGAGAAATACAAGCAGAAGGAAAGGGGACTATACCAAAAGGAAGAACCGGTAGAAAAGAAAGCCGATTTAGAAGAGTTATTCACTAGATTCATAGCCGCGTCCGAAAAAAGACACAATGATCACGATGCTGCCATACACGAGACCAGAAACATGCTTAGGAATCAGCAAGCATCGATTCTCAACATTGAGAAACAGCTGGGGCAGCTTGCACATCAAGTGAATGATAGAAGACCGGGTCAACTTTCGAGCAACACCGAACCCAATCCAAGAATGGAGAATGTAAGTGTAATAACCTCCAGCAGTGAAGAAACAGTTACAGAAGCACTATCAATCTCCAAGAAGAAGGCAGAAAAGGTAAAAGAATCGGACCCAGCAAAACCCGATCCGACTCGCCGAGTCACTCCAATGGACTCGACGAGTCCATGCGTAAATGAGAAACCTGTCAGTTCTTTGAAGCCTTATAATCCCCCTCTGCCATACCCAATCAAAGCCATGCCTGCAGAAAAAGTAGAAGCATACAGAACCTTCATGATGCATGTTAAAGCCTTACAAGTTAATGTACCGTTTGTGGAAACAATGCTACAAACTCCTAAGTACTTCAACTTGCTTAAGGGCCTTTTTGCTGCTAGGAAAGGTTTGGCTGAAGTTGCGGAAATATTGATGAGTGAGCTACCTGAAAAGAAGGGTGATCCGGGAAATATGGTGATTCCGTGCCAATTTGGTAATGAAGTTTTCACCCGAGCATTAGCCGATTCGGGGGCAAGCATCAATTTGATGCCTTTGTCATTCTTTAAGAAGTTGAATTTACCAGAACCAAGGCCGGTGAATATGAAGATCCATTTGGCGGACAAGACGATAATTCATCCACAAGGCGTTTGTGAGGATCTCCTAATAAAATTTGACAACTTTATTTTCCCAGTAGACTTCGTGGTAGTTGATATGAAAGAAGACCCCGAAATTCCAATTATTTTGGGGAGATCATTCTTGAACACCGCGTGTGCTTTGATTGATATATGTGAGTCTACATTGACATTGAGGGTGGGTGATGAATCTATAATGTTTAAAGCTGTTCTAGAAGCCAAGAAAGAAGAGGAAAAGAATGAAGAAATCTCAATTATCCAATTGGATGATGAGATATTACAAAGAGAGCTTGAACTTTTGCTAAAAGATGATCCGAGCAAGTTTTTGATACACTCTGAAGAAGATGTGGATGTTAACAAGGACTTGGAAGAGTTACAAAAGCTACTGGAAGGAGCCAACTCAGAAAACACCCAAGAAGTAATGAAACCCGATCAGACTCGCTGAGTCACTTTAATGGACTCGACGAGTTCAGTCGAATTGGACAAAGACTTGGCCGACTTAAATCTGCTTGTTACTAGTTCTTCACATACCTCGAATTTAGATATTATTCATGATTCTTTAGAAGAACAAACAACAGAAAGAGGAAAAGGGATGGAAAGTTCAATATGCCGATGTAGCATGTCTTGATACAATTCCGTTTGAAGATGGGTTGAGCACTGGAAGGGATGAAGAGACAAAGGAAAGGGGGGTGGAAGCTGATCAACCATTCGCTACTAAACCTAAAGCACGAACCATCATGAAATGTGAAGTAATTAAATTCAAAGAGAAGGAGGTGCAAGAGAAGGTGAAAAACAATGGGATAAAGAAGAAAAAGAGAAAAAGGGAAGCCCAAGCAGCTGAGGATGAGGTTGTGAAAAGGAAAAGAGATGCATTGAAAAGGGCTTACAAGAAGAAGATTCACGCTTACAAGACCAAGTACAAATCACAAAAAGTTAGGCGTGCGTTCCCGGTGCTCGGAGATGACGAAACGTAGATGGGAAGAAGTCTAGCTAATGACTCCTTAAAAAGAAGCTCTTGGCGGGAGGCAACCCGTTATATAGAGTTTGCTTTCTTTTACTTTTTAGTTTTTTTTTTTTATTTTTCCCTCGTTTTTAGAATTTTAATCTTCCAAATCATCGGACATGTCTACCTGAGAGTGTGCATAGGTTAAGTGTGGGGTGAAATGATTTTAAATAAATAACAAAATTTTGAAAATTATGAAAAAGTTTGACTTCGCGACCAGACTCGCTGAGTCTGACCACGACTCGACAAGTCGGTATTATTTACAGAAAAAAAAAAATTTCGAAATTACTTTTACAACCGGTAACTAGGGTTTTAACCCTAAGAATCAGTTTTTCACATACACACTCGTCGGGCGCCTCTCTCTAAACTTTCTCTCAAGCATTCATCTTTGTTCTTCAAGTTTTCTTCAAATTTCTCAAGTTCAATCTCAAAAGGTAACAAATTTCTTCTTGTTTTCTGTTAAGAACGTGATTATAAGGCCATCTATGGTAGCAATTGCATGAAAAACCCATTTTTGAAAAGTAGTAAATTTCTAGGGTTTTGATTTTTTATGAATTATGTTGTTTTGACTGCGTATTCTGGCCTTAGTACCTTAATAGTAAGTGCCTAGACAAAACCCTTGACGAAATTTCCAGGTTTCATGGTTCAATTTCCATCGACCCGCCGACTGACTCGTGCAGTTCGCGCGACTCGCCGAGTCGTGCCTGGACTCGACGAGTCGAGTCGGGAAACATATACGAGATGTTTTTTTTTAATTATATTCTGTGTTTTCTGGGTTTTGGGTATTTGTTTTGCAGAAACCATGTTCAGAAGGGGGCAAAGTTCCAGTGGCAACCAAGGGGATTTTCCATGGCTAAACTTCCCACAAATCGAGTCCGCTTCGACATTGCGGAAATGGAAGAAGAAGCTGGCTGATATCAAGAAGAAAGAGGTCTATGTGCCCAACCGGATAGATTGGGATTGGCTGCAGAATGTTCGTTATGAGGAGGAGTTAGCTCCTTATCTTTTGAAGGAGTTTCACCATGAAGGCGAAACAATGGTTTGTGACGGGTGGAGCCGGGTTTTCCGTATTCAAGAGCCGGTTTATTTGGAGCTTTGTTTGGAGTTTTTCTCCACGGTATCTTTCACCGGGGGAGTGGATGCTTATCACCCGTCCAACTTCAGTTTTTGTCTTGGGGGAGAGTTTCATCAATGCTCTGTGGTGGATCTTGCCTGTTGATTAGGGGTTTATGATCAGCCCTTGGTCTCAACACCCATCTTTCGGGCCTTTTTGGCACAAACCCATATGGTGTTTCCCGAAGGAGTTACGAGTATGGGCTGGTGGAATACAATTGGTAACAAAGTCTATATTCCAAAGTCGACACAGGAAGGGAGCATTCGATCCCAAACACACCGCCTCATTTCATCCACCATCAATCAACGAAAGGATGATACAAGGTTTCCAACCTTGACGTCTTCTACTTATGGAGCATCATTACACCCGACGTTTTTTGCAACATTCCTTGGTGTCTAGCTTCATATCTCTGGGAGGGTGCGGTCAAGGATCGCAAAACTTCCCGAATTAATGGTGGGATGTTTGTCACCCGGTTAGCTAATTCATTCGGGTTGATGAACCGCGGTGCATGGAACTTCATGACGATGATCCCTACACCTCCGTTCAATCCAATTCTTTTCCAAAGAGCGAGGATTATTGAAGATTATGGTGGTGGCCATTATGCCATCCCGAATGATGATCCGGTTGTTGGTCCCGAAGCACCGGGGAGGAGGGTTCGTTCGAGGAGAGAGCGGGGTATTGAGGAGGAGGCACCGGTGATTCCGGTTGAGAATGACGAAGTACTAATGGATTGGTACAATGTGGAGATGAGGCGACTACAGGATCAAATGGCGCGGGGCTTGAATTTTAGCAACCAATCTCATATCCGACTTTTTGACTACTTTAACATTCCACACATCGATGGTGGTAACTTTCCATATATTCCATCATGGGAAGAAGTGATAAGTGCATGAAGAAGTGGGGTTGGAGGAAGTGGAGTAGGGCTTGATGATGATGAGGAGGAGGATTGATGTTTTTATGCATTTTTATTGAACAATTTTTAATTTTGTGTTTGTTTGTTTTATTTGGTTTGTTCGATGTTTTTAAAACTTGCTTTTGATGTTTAATTGATGTTTGATGTTTTGACAATTTTTCAGAATTGAATTAGGAGTGCTAGCTTTAAAAAGGGTTTAGGGTTATAGAATCCAAGTGAGAAAGAGAGTCAAGAAAAATGAGCGTTAGAGTTAAAGTATTGAGTCCGGTCCTTAGAGATGTTGGCAAGGAAGTCTAGAAGTGAATAGAGAGTATAGAGAGTTTATTGGAAGCTGGATCAGATGCAGAGTTCTATAATTTTCATTCAGTGACCAACTCGTCGATTTCACTAAACTGACTCGACGAGTCGCCCTTAATTCTCAAAAATCCGAAGATTTCCCGAAGTAACTCGACGAGTCTGGTATATACTCGACGAGTCGTTTGGTTTCATGTCGAAGGGGCTGCTGATTTGATGCTAATTAGAGTACCACTTGACTACTTATTCTTTCCATATTGATTCTTGAAGATCTTACACTGTTTTCCGCGTATTTGGAGCGACCCACACGAGACGAGACACCCAAGGCATGGATGAGATGTTACCATGTCTAAAGTCAATTGAAGTTGGAGCTAAAATGAAAGTGATCAACCTATCCACTGCTATCCCAGGGGAGTTTGTTCCAATTCCCTCTTTAGTTTCTTTTTATGTTTTTATTATGCATAATGTGCAATGAGGGCATTGCATCAAATAAGTGTGGGGTAGGGGGTTGGTTACATATTAGAAAATTTAGAATCTTAATTTAGGTTAATTTTAAAATTTTGCATACCAAAAGTATTACTTAGGATTTAATTTAGAAAATTTTGGTAAAAGTAATTAGGACTCCATGTTAGAGTTGTGTTGATAATTGCATGATAACCCAAATGTTAGTTGAGCCTATATACGTTCTAGTGCATTTGTGGCTTCCTTATTCCAGTGAAATCATGGGACAAAAACACAACCTTGCTCAGCCCGAGGGATGCAATATGTTTAGCAGCCTAAACTTGAAATGTATCCAGGAAGATTGTTATCGTTAGCCAATAAAGGTTGAGATTGAGCGCCCCTGCTTAAGCATGTAGGGCTTTGAGTGAAAAAAATGAGGTACATGTTAAAAAAAAAAGAGAATTACAAGAGAAATTGTATGAATTTTGGAGCAATTAAAGTGAAGATCAAAAGATCAAAATTTCAAGAAATCCAAAAAATTGAAGATACCCGAAAATCAAACAATAAAGGTGGTGAATTCAAAGAGATCAAAGCAAATATCAAAGAAGAGATGAATTCAAAAGAGCTCCATAGTGGTATCAAAAAGTTGTAATTTTAGAATATGTATGCTCGGGTTACTCAATTAAAAACACCTTGAGGGTAAGAGGTTTTCTGTGGATGGATTCGGAGGGTTGCACAAAATGAGCATAGTTCGGGGTGAGTGGGCAAGTGTTTATGAGGATTGTGAGTATTTGGAGTATGGGAGGTTTTTATGAAAAATTTTAGACACAAATGCATGCGTTGCGGTCTTGGCATAATGGCTGGGTTAAATTGGAGTTGTTATATATGATTCTAATGTGTTTAAAATTCAGTTTTGCTTGGGGGCAAGCAAAAGACAAGTGTGGGGTATTTTGATATGTGCATAATTAGTTCATATTAAGTATACATTTTTATTCATTTATTAGCTTAATTATTGCATATTATAGACAAAAGGTACTCAAAAGTGTTAAATTATGTTTTTCAGTCCAAAGATGAAGCTCGGAAGCGAAAGGAAGCGGGAGAAACAGTTAGAAGATCGAGAATGGAAAAAAGAAGAGAAACACTAAAAATGTCATCTACTCGGCGAGTCAGATCGTGTAACAACGCAAATCATTTATACCTAGTCTTCTAGCATGCATAACAATTCATATCATAACTCATCTCATAACATAACATTGTAAGGTATTTTGGGGATCTTTACCGTTCGGGCGCTGACTGATCGTACACACTGCTCCTTTCTTGTTTACCACAAAATCATTTATAAAAGTTTATGCCTTTATTTTTTTTTTAAAAGTTTTCCTCAAATCCTCGGTTTGAGTTCAGTTACGCCCGAAGGTGTACCCGAATCCCTCAAAACAAGGCTCTGATACCAATTCTAACAACGCAAATTTTCAAACAAACTTTTCATTTCAAAAATAAAGTATTTTCATTCAAACAACGCATAATTATTCCAAGTGTTATGTCAAAATACAATTCCTAGAATTCCCAAGATCTCAAAACATCAATCAGTGTGTACAGATCACGCCGGCGCCTTCCCACGATCCTCGCTAGTACCTGAAACACATACATAAAAACTGTAAGCATAAATGCTTAGTGAGTTCCCCAATATACAACTTACGCACATACGCCTTTCCAGGCCCTGACCTTCCGGTCCATGTGTCTCAGGGGACTTCCGTCCCTGCTGGGTAAACCTTCCGGTCCTACCCACGCCGACCTTCCGGTCCATAACACAACGCCTTCCGGCCCATAACATAATCGCCTTCCGGCCCATAACATAATGCCTTCCAGCCCATAACATAATCGCCTTCCGGCCCATAACATACATAGAACATATAACAAATAATTTACCACATATATCACATATCACATCTGACTTTCCGGTCATACAGTCAAACCCTTCCGGGTACAGTATAGTGAGAAGACTCACCTCGTGAATATCGAAAGCTAGCAAATCCCGAAATCACTCGTGCTCGATCCGCCGAGCTACAATCTCCCTATAACATCATATATCTCTTATTAACACTTTTATCTTCTAAGTTTGACTATCCCTAAGAAGTCAGACATAGGTCAACTCTGGTCAACGGTCAACGGTCAACGGTCAATCTTGACCGGACTCGGCGAGTGCTATGGCGACTCGGCGAGTCTAGACGTCCTCACCAATTCTCTAATATTCCCTTTCTACTCATCGAGTATCACTCTTGACTCGACGAGTTCCTCCTGGAAGAATCGCGGGGCCACCCCGACTCAACTCGCCGAGTCTGAAGAACAACTCGACGAGTTCCAGTTAATCTTCAAGCTACTCGCCGAGTCTGTTCATCGGACTCGGCGAGTCCATGCCATGCAACCGCTCAAACTCCTTTCTAAGGTCAGAACTGCTCCGACCATTCATAGGTTTGGCCTTCCTAGACTGATTCATCACGTAATGTCCTCACTTCGGTGCTCATAATACACCCCATGACTCATAATTTACATTTTGACCTAAGGCATAAGGATTCCAATCCAAAACGTCCATTGATTCCCGAAATGCTCAGGCATGGGACATTCTGGACCTCCAAAGGTCCCAATACAGGGTTCCAATCGTTTGGGGGACTAAGGTAACATTCAATCTAGCCACAAAAGGGTTCCATAAACCCTAAATCTATATACACATCAACATAGAAGAATGTAACTCGAATTATTACCTGAATAATGTGCTCTCTGTGTCCCCAATCCTCAGAACGTGACTTCTCTTGTTGTTCCCTTAACCAAGCCTTCTCTTCCTTGCACAACCACTCTTCCAAAATCAACAATGGTCTTCAACCTTGCTCCAGATGCACACAAACGAATTAGGGTTTCTCTCAGAAGGCTAGAGTGAACAATGATGGCCATAAAGTCCCTCATATACGTCCCAAACCTAAACGGTTAGGATTTTTGCTAAACAGCGCAGACTCGCCGAGTCCATATCCGGACTCGTCGAGTCTAGTCGCGAACCCGCGACCAGATCCGCGATCCTACTCGGCGAGTCTAGGCTTCAACTCGCCGAGTCCCCTCTAAAAACACCCCAAAAACATGATTATAACAATACCTGAAATTCCGGGCTGTTACAACTCTCCCCCACTAGGACTAGACTTCGCCCCTGAAGTCTCACTCTGAAAATAGCTCCGGATGCTGCTCCCGCATCTCACGCTCCGGCTCCCAAGTCATTTCCGATCCCTTCCGGTGTTGCCACTGAACCAACACCAGGGGTACCTCCTTGTTCCTCAGAACCTTGATCTTCCGATCCCTGATGGCCACTAGTCTCTCGGCATAATTCAGGCTCGCATCCACCTGAATATCCTCTAATGGAACCACTGCTGACTCATCGGCTATACACTTCCTCAATTGCGACACATGAAAAGTGTCGTGGATCTGCCCCAACTCTGCTGGCAACTCCAAACGATAGGCTACCCGGCCTATCCTTGCAATCACACGAAATGGCCCAATATACCGGGGCCCCAACTTAACCCTCTTCCTGAATCGAATCACTCCTTTCCAAGGAGAGACCTTCAGGAGAACGAAGTCGCCGACTTGAAACTCAAGTTCGGATCGGCGTCTGTCTGCATAACTCTTCTGTCGGCTCTGGGCGGTCAATAACCTCTGCCTAACCTGTTGAATCTGCTCTGTCGTCTGAAGCACGATCTCTGTACTGCCCATCACTCTCTGCCCCACCTCTCCCCAGCAAATGGGGGTTCGACATCTCCTGCCATACAACAGCTCAAAGGGTGGCATACCAATACTCGAATGATGGCTGTTGTTGTAGGAAAACTCTGCCAAGGGTAAATACGCATCCCAGCTACCCCCGAAATTCAATACATACGCTCGAAGCATGTCCTCCAGCGTCTGAATCGTTCGCTCACTCTGGGCGTCTGTCTGGGGATGGTATGCGGTACTAAAATGCAATTTAGTACCCTGCTCCTCATGGAATTTCTTCCAGAATCTGGAAGTGAAGCGCACATCACGGTCTGAAACAATCGAGATCGGCACCCCATGCCGAGATACCACTTCTCTCACATATATCTCCGCCAACTTCTCCGCTGAAGAACTCTCACTGATGGCAAGGAAGTGTGCACTATTTGTCAACCTATCCACAATCACCCAAATGGCATCGACTCCTCTGGAAGTCCTCGGCAATTTGGTGATGAAATCCATAGTGATCTGTTCCCACTTCCACTCGGGGACCTCCAATGGCTGCAACTTGCCATGCGGTCTCTGGTGCTCGGCCTTAACCCTACGGCAGGTCAAACACCTCTCAACGAACCATGCGACGTCCCTCTTCATACAGGGCCACCAATACTCTTTCCTCAAATCCAAATACATCTTCGTAGCCCCTGGGTGGATCGAGAATTTCGATCGATGAGCCTCTTCCATCAAAGTAATACGCGTACCACCCACGAACGGTACCCAAATCCGACCCTGAAACGTCATAAGCCCTCGTCCATCTGTAACGAACTCTGAAACCAAACCAACGACCCGCTCTCTCTTCTGCATCTCTGGTTGCACAGCCTCGGCCTGTGCCCCACGAATAGCATCCAATACTGGAGCTATCACAGTCAATCTCAAACATACATCTCGCAGTGGAGTGCTCTCCGCCCTGCGGCTCAATGCATCGGCTACCACATTAGCCTTGCCTGGGTGGTACAGGATCTCACAATCATAATCCTTGACCACATCCAACCATCTCCTCTGACGCATATTTAGGTTGGGCTGATCCATCAAATACTTCAAGCTCTTATGGTTCGTGTATATCGTACATCGAACCCCATATAAGTAGTGACGCCAAATCTTGAGAGTGAACACTACTGCCCCCAACTCTAAATCATGCGTGGGATATCTCGCCTCATGAGGCTTCAACTGCCTCGACGCATAAGCTATCACATGACCCCTCTGCATCAACACTGCACCCAGCCCCGAGATCGATGCATCGCAATATACTACAAAATCCTCCATCCCTTCTGGGAGAGCTAATATCGGGGCTTCGCACAACCTTTGGCGAAGTGTCTCAAAGGAGGTCTGCTGCTTGGGTCCCCATGAGAATGCAACACCCTTCCGGGTCAATCTGGTGAGCGGCACTGCGATCTTGGAGAAATCCTTAATAAATCTCCGATAGTAACCTGCCAACCCAAGGAAGCTCCTGATCTCAGAGGGTGACTTCGGCACCTCCCAACTCATCACCGCCTCAACCTTGGCCGGATCGACCAATATCCCTTCCTGATTAACAACATGTCCTAGAAATTGGACCTCCCGCAACCAGAAGTCACATTTGGAGAACTTTGCATAAAGCTTCTCCGATCTCAATACCTCAAGGACCTCCCTCAAATGCTCCTCATGCTGCTCTCTAGATCTCGAATACACTAGAATATCGTCGATAAATACAATCACTGACCGATCCAACATCGGCCTGCATACTCTGTTCATGAGATCCATGAACACAGCCGGGGCATTGGTGAGCCCGAAAGGCATCACTACAAACTCATAATGCCCATATCGCGTCCTAAACGCTGTCTTCTGGACGTCCTCATCCCATACTCTCACCTGATGGTACCCTGACCTCAGATCGATCTTGGAAAACCAAGATGCTCCCTGTAACTGATCGAATAAATCATCGATCCTCGGTAACGGGTAACGGTTCTTGACCGTCAACTTGTTCAACTCCCGGTAATCAATGCACATCCGGTGTGAACCATCCTTCTTCTTGACGAACAGAATAGGCGCTCCCCACGGCGAGCTGCTCGGCCGAATGAATCCCTTCCCCAGCAACTCCTGAAGCTGCGAGGACAACTCTTGCATCTCTGGAGGTGCAAGACGATAAGGCACCTTAGCAATAGGCGCGGCCCCCAGAACCAGATCGATACCAAACTCTACCTGCCTCACATGGGGTACTCCCGGCAGCTCCTCGGGGAAAACATCTGGAAACTCACGCACCACTGGGACCTCCTCAACTGATCTCGGTCTCTCGGAAACCTCCCGCGTATCCATCACATACGCCACAAAACCCTTACAACCCTGCTGTAGACACTGCCTCGCCCTAGCGGCCGAACAAAAAGTTGATCCCGAACGGGTACCCTCGCCGTACACCGAAAGTACTCCCCCACTAGGGTCTCGTATAGTCACCAGCTGACGCTCACAGTCGATGACGGCGCCGAATCGGCTCAACCAGTCCATGCCCACAATGACACAGACATCACCCATCGCAATAGGAATCAGGTCAATCGGAAACTCAACCCCGAAAATCTCTAACACACATCCCCGGAGAATCTCCGTGGCACAAATCACTCTCTCGTCAGCTATAGAAACTCTCAGAGGCCGGCTCAACGACTCACGACTAATGCCGATATGTTGACTAAAAGCTAAAGATAGAAAGGACCTACTCGCACCCGAGTCAAATAACACTAAAGCAGGCACAGAGTTCACAAGGAAGGTACCTACACACATCACAACATAAGCATAACATCGCGACATCAAAATAAATACATGAAATACAACATACCTGCCACAACATCGGGCGCAGCGCGGACCTCCTCCGCAGTCAGCTGAAAGGCTCTCCCACGAGCCCTCGGGGCCTCGGCCTTCACCGGTCGAGTCGCAGTAGCTCTGGCAGTAGGTGCAGATCCCTGAAGAAGCTGAGGGCACTCGGCCTTCCGATGGCCTGTCTGGTTGCAATGAAAGCAAACCATAAACCCCTTGGGGCACTCCCTAGCAATGTGCCCCTCCTTGCCACACTTGTAGCAAGCACTAGATCGACATGCCCCATCATGACCCTTTCCGCACTTTCCGCAAGTGCGGCCCTTCGGACCTCCCGTCCTCGAATCGGCGGACTTGGTCCGCTTGGCTGCCGACTGAGACTGAGCCGGCCGCCGGTCTACCCGCTGAGACTCGGCCTCCTCCCTGGCCTGGGTCTCCAACTCGATCTCGCGCTTCCTGGCATTCGCCTGAAGCTCAGCAAAGGTATGATAGGTGGAGTTTGACACAAACTCCCGGATATCCCTCCTCAAAACACCCAAGTACCGGCTCATCCGAGCCTGCTCTGTGGACACCAGCTTGGGGCAGAACATCGCCCTCTCATGAAACTTCCGCGTGATCACCGCAACCGAATCAGTACCCTGCTTGAGGGTCAAGAACTCCTGAACCAATCGTTCCCTCTCCACCGGGGGAACGTACTCGTCTCTGAACATAGAAGTAAACCCCTCCCATGTCACTGCTGAAATCTCTGCCAAAGTGAAGTTCGCCGTCACGAACTTCCACCAATCCTTCGCTCCCAGACGGAGCTGGTTCAAAGCGAACCGTACCCTCAGGTGCTCCGGACATGAACAAGTGTAGAAGCACCGCTCAATATCAGCGATCCACCTGATCGCAGCAATCGGATCCTGCGTCCCATCGAACTCAGGTGGCTTCGTGTTGCTGAACTCCCGGAACAGCAACGAGTCACCCCCCTGTGGCCTGGCAGCGGCCACAGCTGCGGTAGCTGCAGCGGCTGCAGCTTCAGTCAATGCGGCGTACCGCTCCTCAAACGTCTCCATCAGGGTGGTCTTAATAGACCCAAACATCTCCGGGATCTCAGCCCGGATCGCTGCAGCTACCTCCTCATGAATCATCTGACGAATCTCCTCATCACTCACACCGCTCGAACTCGCTCTGTGGCGTGGTCTAACCATGATGTCTCTGAAGTACAACATAAAACTATCAGAGACTCCATCGAGTATAATCGCACTCGATAACGCAACCCTACTCAGTCTCCGATATCCAGGGATTCTTACTTGGGTCTCCCACTGACCCGGTGTCTTCGGTAGTACGGGCCCAATACTACCGACCACAACGCATCAGCATTCATCCCAAATCTTCTTCCCCAAACCCCGGATAGTGAGTACTCTACTTTTGATATGCACTATCTACCTGCACGCTATCAAGCATCTCATATCGGCAAACTCCCTAGACTAAGGCATCACAAATCAGGCCACTCTAGTCCTATCATGAATACCTAGTCTTCTACCATGCATAACAATTCATATCATAACTCATCTCATAACATAACATTGTAAGGTATTTTGGGGATCTTTACCGTTCGGGCGCTGACTGATCGTACACACTGCTCCTTTCTTGTTTACCACAAAATCATTTATAAAAGTTTATGCCTTTACTTTTTTTTAAAAGTTTTCATCAAATCCTCGGTTTGAGTTCAGTTACGCCCGAAGGTGTACCTGAATCCCTCAAACCAAGGCTCTGATACCAATTGTAACAACGCAAATTTTCAAACAAACTTTTCATTTCAAAAATAAAGTATTTTCATTCAAACAAGGCATAATTATTCCAAGTGTTATGTCAAAATACAATTCCTAGAATTCCCAAGATCTCAAAACATCAATCAGTGTGTACAGATCACGCCGGCGCCTTCCCACGGTCCTCGCTAGTACCTGAAACACATACATAACAACTGTAAGCATAAATGCTTAGTGAGTTCCCCAATATACAACTTACGCACATACGCCTTTCCAGGCCCTGACCTTCCGGTCCATGTGTCTCAGGGGACTTCCGTCCCTGCTGGGTAAACCTTCCGGTCCTACCCACGCCGACCTTCCGGTCCATAACACAACGCCTTCCGGCCCATAACATAATCGCCTTCCGGCCCATAACATAATGCCTTCCAGCCCATAACATAATCGCCTTCCGGCCCATAACATACATAGAACATATAACAAATAATTTACCACATATATCACATATCACATCTGACCTTCCGGTCATACAGTCAAACCCTTCCGGGTACAGTATAGTGAGAAGACTCACCTCATGAATATCGAAAGCTAGCAAATCCCGAAATCACTCGTGCTCGATCCGCCGAGCTACAATCTCCCTATAACATCATATATCTCTTATTAACACTTTTATCTTCTAAGTTTGACTATCCCTAAGAAGTCAGACATAGGTCAACTCTGGTCAACGGTCAACGGTCAACGGTCAATCTTGACCGGACTCGGCGAGTGCTATGGCGACTCGGCGAGTCTAGACGTCCTCACCAATTCTCTAATATTCCCTTTCTACTCATCGAGTATAACTCTTGACTCGACGAGTTCCTCCTGGAAGAATCGCGGGGCCACCCCGACTCAACTCGCCGAGTCTGAAGAACAACTCGACGAGTTCCAGTTAATCTTCAAGCTACTCGCCGAGTCTGTTCATCGGACTCGGCGAGTCCATGCCATGCAACCGCTCAAACTGCTTTCTAAGGTCAGAACTGCTCCGACCATTCATAGGTTTGGCCTTCCTAGACTGATTCATCACGTAATGTCCTCACTTCGGTGCTCATAATACACCCCATGACTCATAATTTACATTTTGACCTAAGGCATAAGGATTCCAATCCAAAACGTCCATTGATTCCCGAAATGCTCAGGCATGGGACATTCTGGACCTCCAAAGGTCCCAATACAGGGTTCCAATCGTTTGGGGGACTAAGGTAACATTCAATCTAGCCACAAAAGGGTTCCATAAACCCTAAATCCATATACACATCAACATAGAAGAATGTAACTCGAATTCTTACCTGAATAATGTGCTCTCTGTGTCCCCAATCCTCAGAACGTGACTTCTCTTGTTGTTCCCTTAACCAAGCCTTCTCTTCCTTGCACAACCACTCTTCCAAAATCAACAATGGTCTTCAACCTTGCTCCAGATGCACACAAACGAATTAGGGTTTCTCTCAGAAGGCTAGAGTGAACAATGACGGCCATAAAGTCCCTCATATACGTTCCAAACCTAAACGGTTAGGGTTTTCGCTAAACAGCGCAGACTCGCCGAGTCCATATCCGGACTCGTCGAGTCCAGTTGCGAACCCACGACCAGATCCGCGATCCTACTCGGCGAGTCTAGGCTTCAACTCGCCAATTCCCCTCTAAAAACACCCCAAAAACATGATTATAACAATACCTGAAATTCCGGGCTGTTACAGATCGGCTACTCGGCGAGTCAAATCAAAGAATCGAGAAGATAATGACTCGGGATCCCAGAGAGTTATCACAATACGGGGAATGTGAGAGGGACTCGACGAGTCACCACTTGACTGGACGAGTCGATTCGTATATTTAAAGATAATTCCGCAGATCAATTGAGGAGAGTTCTGGGACGATTCAGAAGTATTTTGCTACGATTGAGAAGCCAGAAAAACCCTAGAAGACGACGAAGGAAGCTAGAATTCAATTCCGGAGAGTAATTAAGGCAAAATTTCATCATTCCACTTATTCTTTTGTTTTATCATCATGATTAAGCAACTTGACTTTGTTTGTTTGCTGTTATTTACTTTAATTATGAGCTAAAACCTTTAGACTTCTGTTTGGGGATACAAAGTTGACAATATGGTTTGATTGATTGGTAGGATTAATTCCAAGTTGGTGAATTTTTGTTATTCTAGCTTGAAAAAAGAACCTTGTGTGTGAATAATAATTAATTTTCTATTAATAGGAAGATAATTGATTAGCATGAACATCTATTGATTATTGACCTCATATGCTATGTGATCACTATGCTATATGTCTAGCATTAATGAATATGAAACTAGAATTAATAAGAAAATTTAGTAAATTCATGTGCAAGCTTGTAAGATGACCATCAAACAAGAACTTAATTAAAAGAATAAATTAGTTAACTATTGCAAGTCTAATTTAACCCGAATAATTAATCTAGTGAATTTAATTAAATTAGACAATTGGCCACTGTTTAAGTTAGTTTATTTGCTAAGGATTAGGGTAGTGAATATGAATCTAATCACTTGAATCGGTAACCAACGAAAGAATTAATCCATTGCACCATTACCTTGAAATCAACCATAGAGTTAACCAAGTTGAACTAAACAGAAGTTCCTTTCCAATTATTGAATCTAGTTAAGTCGTTACTTTCTAGTCTTAAATTAGTAATAGTTAGTAAGTTTCTACTCTTGTAAAACTAGAGAAAACCCCCTACTTCTTAATTAACTTAGATTAAATTAGTTTTTAGTTTAATTCGCCATTCCCTGTGTTCGATACCCTGCTTATTTAGCTATACCACAATTGATAGGTTCACTGCCTTTTGTGTGTTATTTGATAATTAAAAGTAGGTTTAAAACTAAGTGAGTTTGCACACATCAACGGGATAAATCAAGGACCTACCAAAACATGCTCCTACAAAGACTTCACCAACGCCAAACCACGAACCTTTAACGGCACTGGACGAATGATTACCTTGATACGATGGATCGAGAAGGTGGAATCGAAGTTCGAGATATGTGAATGCCCTGAGGAGATGAAGGTGAAGTTTGCCGCATGCACTTTCGTTAACCAAACACTCACATGGTGGAATGGACACGTGGAAGCCATGACACTCCCCGTAGCCAATTCCATGCCATGGGCAGAGATGAAACAAATGTTGATGGCCGTGTACTGCCCTCGTGGCGAAATTCAGAAAATGGAACAAGAGCTGTGGAATCTCACCGTCCAAAACACTGATATAGATGCATACATATCAAGGTTTATCGAACTGTCTCTGCTATGCCCTGGCATGATCACCTCAGAAGGAAAGAAGATCGAGCGATTCATCTGGGGACTAACCTCCCCGCTCCAAGGAAACGTGATAGCTGCAAATCTCGAAACTTTCAACAGTGCCAAGAGATTGGCCAAGAAGCTGTATGGCCATGACAACAAGAAGGGTGAGAAGCTAGTGGAGGCTAAAGGTAAGAAGGAAAATGACAACAAAAAAGGAAAGAACAACAAGAGGAAGGGACGTCAAGGCTCCGAATCATCCAAGAAACAGCAAACAATGGCAGTTAATGCTGCAACCACCCAATTTCCAACCACACCACATGCTCCAGCCTCAACTGCTCCAAGTGCTCCTAGGCCTTATTCCGGTAATCTTCCTAAGTGCAACAAGTAAGGTCTCCATTACAATGGAGAATCTAGAGAGATGCAGTGCACCAGTTGCAATCGGAAGGGGCACACGACCAAGTATTGCAGGACCTACCCTCCTCAGAACCAACAACAGGGAAACAACAACAACAATAACCGCAACAACAACACCGACAATGGCGGCAACAATATAAGACCAAGCCACACCTGCTATGGATATGGAAGGACTGGGCATTTCCGTCGAAACTTCCCCAACAACAAAAATTCCGGGAATGGAGGGGCAGGAAGGGTGTTGACCATGGGTCAGGGAGAAGCGGTTCAGGATCCCGCTGTCGTCACCGATACGTTCCTCCTAAACTACACTTATGCATGCATCCTATTTGATACCGGAGCAGAACGAAGTTTTGTGAGCAATAAGTTTAAGCATTTGTTAAAACAACAACCCCAGAAGCTCAATGAAACCTTTACGGTGGAAATGGCCAATTGGAAAACAGAATCCACTGGGGAAATCTATATCGGATGTACCCTAGCCCTAAATTAACACGTCTTTCGAATAAACTTAATGCCTGTTTCCATTAGGAGTTTTGATGTGATTATTGGCATGGATTGGTTAAGCCCCCACCATGCTGAAATTATGTGTCATGAGAAGGCCCTTCGCCTTCACCTTCCAAATCATGAAACTCTAATTATTTACAGAGACAAACCCAGCACGGATCTTCGTCTCATCTCGTGCGTCCAGGCATAGAAGTATCTACGAAAGAAAGATTTGACGTTCCTGGCGCACATAGTGGATAAATCCAAGGAAGAGGTTAATGTTCAAGACATTCCTGTAGCATGTGAATTCCCAGACATCTTTCCTGAAGATCTTCCTGAGATATCCCCAGAAAGACAAATTGAATTTCGAATTGATCTTGTGCCAGGAGCTACTCTCATCGCAAAATCTCCTTACTGATTGGCTCTTGCTGAGATGTAGAAATTGTCTACCCAACTCAGTGAACTCCTGGACAAGGGATTCATTCGACCCATCTTCTCGCCATGGGGAGCTCTAGTTCTCTTTGTCAAAAAGAAAGACGGGTCTTTTAGGATGTGCATCGATTACAGAGAACTAAATAAGCTCACTGTCAAAAATCGCTATCCACTCCCACGAATCGACGATCTATTTGACCAACTCCAAGGAGCTAGTTACTTCTCTAAGATAGATCTTCGGTCTGGGTACCATCAACTCAAGGTCCGGGAAGAGGATATTCCCAAAACCGCTTTCCGAACTTGTTACGGACATTATGAATTTGTCGTAATGCTCTTTGGTCTCACGAATGCCCCTGCCGCATTCATGGACGTAATGAATCGAATCTGCTGACCATTCCTCGACAACTTTGTTATTGTTTTCATTGACGAAATTCTAGTTTATTCTCGAAGCAAAGAAGAGCATGGCCAACCTCTCCGACAAATCCTGGAACTCCTACAAACTAAGAAGCTATACGCAAAACTCTCCAAGTGTGAGTTCTGGCTCCGTAGCGTTAACTTTTTGGGTCATGTTGTTAGTCAGGAAGGAATACATGTGGATCCTTCTAAGGTCAAACCCATCGAAGGATGGGCAGTCCCAACAACGCCCACAGAAATTCACCAATTCTTAGGTCTAGCAGGTTACTATAGGAGGTTCATTTAAAACTTCTCTAAGACCGCCGAGCCACTTACCTCGCTTACACAAAATGGTGTACCATTCGAATGGACGGACAAGCAAGAAGATGCATTCCGAACTCTGAAGCAAGCACTCTGCAATGCCCCGGTACTATCACTACGAGAGGGAACAGAAGATTTCATAATCTACGATGACGCATCAAATCAGAGTTTAGGTTGTGTTCTCATGCAGTATGGAAAGGTGATTGCTTACGCGTCCCGACAACTAAAGACACACGAAGTTAACTATACAACCCATGATCTGGAATTGGGAGCAGTGGTCTTCGCCCTGAAAATTTGGAGGCACTACCTATATGGTACGAAGTGCACCATCTTCACAGACCACAAGAGTCTCCAGCACATCTTGAATCAAAAAGAGTTGAATATGAGGCAACGAGGATGGGTTGAACTATTAAACGTTTATGAGTGTGAAATCAAGTACCACCCAGGCAAGGCTAACGTAGTAGCTGATGCCTTGAGTCGGAAAGGGTACTCTAATCGTCGTGTGAAAACACTCACAATAACCATCCAATCTCACCTAGCCACTTAGATTAGGGAAGCACAGTCAGATGCCATGAAGGCGGAAAAAAAAACAAGCGAAGCGTTACGCGGAATGGAGAAGAAGCTCGAGGTGAAAGAGGGCGGAGTATATTATTTCATGAACCGTATTTGGGTCCCTGAACTTGGAGGATTTAGGGAGGTAGTCATGAATGAATCTCACAAGATGCGATACTCCATCCATCCGGGTTCGGACAAAATGTACTTGGATATTAAACAACATTATTGGTGGCCTAACATGAAGGCAGAGATTGCCACCTATGTTAGCAAATGCCTTACTTGTGCCAAAGTAAAGGTAGAATACCAGAAGCCCTCAGGGTTATTACAGCAACCAGTAATTCCCAAGTGGAAATGGGAAAGGATTACCATGGATTTTGTGACCAAGTTACCGAAGTCGTCAGATAGATTGGACACTATATGGGTAATAGTCGACAGACTGACGAAATCCGCTCATTTCCCGCCAATAAAAGAATCCTACAAGATGGAGAGATTGACAAGAATATACATTCGAGAAATCGTGAGACTTCACGGAGTGCTGGTGTCTATCATCTCAGATAGAGATAGTAGATTCACTTCATGTTTTTGGCAATTACTTCAGAAAGCATTGGGAACCCATCTCGACATGAACACTGCTTATCACCCACAAACGGATGGTCAAAGCGAACGAACCATTCAGGCGCTTGAAGACATGCTTCGCGCATGTGTGATAGACTTTGGGAAGTCCTGGGATACCCACTTATCCTTAGTTGAATTCTCATACAACAACAATTACCATTCGAGCATCAAAGTTGCTCCTTTCGAGGCACTATATGGACGTAAGTGTAGATCACCATTGTGTTGGGCTGAGGTAGGCGACACCCAGCTAGCGAGAGAACTGACATCAGACAAGACGTTAACGTGACCGGAGATCATACGTGAAACCATGGAAAAGATAGTTCAAATCAGAGCTCGACTACAAGCATCACGCGACCAACAGAAGAGCTACGCTGATAAACGACGAAAGGCCTTAGAGTTTCAGGTCAGGGATCGGGTGTTGTTAAAAGTTTCTCCCTGGAAAGGAGCTATTTGTTTTGGAAAGCATGGAAAATTGAATCCACGATACATTGGACCTTTCGAGATTCTTGCCCGAATTGGTCTAGTAGCGTACAGACATCAGCTACCGCTGAGCTCAGCAGCGTACATCCCGTGTTCCATTTTTCCAACCTAAAGAAGTGCTTATCTGATGAAACTCTCGTCATTCCCCTTGATGAAATTGAAATCAATGAGAATCTCTTGTTCATGGAGGAACCAGTCGAAATCATGGACAGGGAGGTGAAGCGTACCAAGCAAAGTCGCATTCTTATTGTGAAGGTACAGTGGAACGCGAAGCGTGGGCCAGAGTTCACATGGGATCGCGAAGACCAGATGAAGCAGAAGTACCCTCACCTATTCTCGCATTCTCAAATCTAGCTTTCAAAAGAATTTCGGTACGAAATTCCCTCTAACGGGGGGATGATGTCACAACTAGGAAATTTGATGCCTTGTAAACATGGAACAATGATAACGAATGTGAACCAACAACGTGACAGCATGTAAGATGCTTATTCAATAACAACAAACTTCAATCAAAAACTTCATACAAGCACTGCAAATAGTCAACAAAGAATTGGAAACCCTAGAAATCCCGGTTTAAGTCTATTATGGACTAGGATTTCCTTATTGGACCCAATGGGGCAATAAGCTTCCAATTTGACTATCTTGAGCTTAGAACTCTTAAATGGGCTCAAATTGGACCCACTTCTACTTGTTTTAATATTTTGGGCCATATTGGGCCTAGAATGAAATAAAAAACTTTAATGGACCTCATTGGGCCACTACTAACCTAATTATCCCTAATGAGCCATAAAAGTCATTTCTTGATTTTTTTTGGGCCAATAATCATCTAATTAAGCCATAATATGGATTAAACACCAAAGGCCCAAAAATTTCCTTCTATTTCTCTAATTCTTGGCCCAACCTCAAAGCATGAAGAAAGGAGAGTTGACTTTTGTGCCACCTCATTTTTATTTGTTGGGTCTCCATGCATGCAATTCATACTTCCAAGCAAACATCTCATCAAGGTCTCGCTCTTCCCCTCCCTTCTTCTCTCGGCCGAACACACACACACACACACTCACAAAATTTATCTTCATTCTCTCAAACTCTCATTAGAACATCCTTACACTCTCCCTCAAAAATTTCAAGACTCACAAGGGCTACAAGGAAATCTCTTCTTAATATCACAAATCTAAGGTACGTTGATATTTGATCCATGCTTTAACTCACTTCTTTTCATCAAAAATCATCTCTTAACCCATTCAAATTCATGATCTTTCATCTTAGAACCCACTAAGTTTGAGATCCATCCAAGAAACTTGCGAGGGCCGAAAATAGCACCAAACTTCTACCAATCTTCTTCAAAACCGAGACCACAACTCAAGGTTAGCTTCATAACCATTTCTTTTCGGTTTTCATGAGTTTTATGGGGGAGAATACAAGAAAATGTGGAGATCTATGTGTATGTGTATGCTATGTGTGATTTTATGCATGTATGTGTGTGATTTCATGTGTTTTTGTGATGAATATGTTAACAAAAGGGGTGTAAACCCAAGATTTATGACATGGGAAAGGAAAAAAACATAATCTAAGCTATTTTACAGCTAACAAGTCAATAATGATAGCTTATAAGGTTATGATGAACATATTCTAACATAAAACCCATTTTAGGGCTTAAATTGTCAAAAATAAAAAGAAAAAACTTGGGTTACAAATCGACAAGTCATGGTTTCTTGAGGGTCAAAAGGGTCAAAACAGTTTCTATAATCATTTTTCCGAATAATAGAATTTTCAAGGGACTTAAAATGTAAATTTTTAGCTTAATGGGATAATTTTGGGCTTTTCGGCCCAATAAGCCTCAAAATGCGAAAAATGATAAATTTAAGGGGCTGAAATGAAACTTTCTGTAAAACAGGGGTAATGAGCATAACAAAATATTTTTAGGGTCAAAAATGCCTTTTACTGTAAAAAAAGGACCGAAAATGCAAAGTTTTTAGATTTTGGGCAAAAATTGTAAAAGTTAAGAAAAATGGGGTTCTAACCGAGAAATACCATTCTGGAAGGGCTGAAGCTGCCAACAAAATAAATTTTGGATTAGAACTGTATTTTCAACAAGTTTATGATACAAAAGTGTCAAGAAAATGAATTAAGGAACTAAAACTAAAATTCTTTTATATAAAAGGACCAAAAGTGTTATTTTTATAAAAGAAGGGTAGTGAAAAGGTCAAATTCCACCTTTAAACAAATTAATTCATTAATACAAAATACAAGATCCACGACTACCAAGGAAACGGAAAACAAATACACTTTCAACAACAAATATCGTTACAAACGTAGTGATTCGGTCTCGAATCAATACAAAACAACAGACGCTAAACCAAACCACCTAAATAAATACGCGATAACTACGATGAGCCAATTTACAAAATTTGGGCTTGGAAGTTTCAAATCATGCTTGTTGGGCCTTGCTAGTGTCACACCCCGAAAACCATAGGCGGAAACATTTCCGGGGTTGACTCCACGTTGAGTATCAAATCCAATGCACATAGTAAAGCAGTAATCATAAAACATTACATTACATAATATTGTTTACATTTGTTTAAAAGTAAAAGTTGTACAAGTGTTTTACATATGTAATATGAACAAAAGTAAAGACGAGTCTTCGGGACGCTCCGTCTTCTCCAAAAAGTTGCGGTGTACCTGACTAACGCTGACCTGAGAATACAAGCAGTTTGAAAATCAGCATAAAGCTAGTGAGTTCATAAGCGGTTTAGTTTTGAAAAGAACGAGTTCCCTTTACTTTCTGAAATGGTTATTGTTCAAGAAAATCCCATATTTTCTTATAAAATGGTTTAGTTATCTTTTATTACAATTTCAAAAACGGTTTGTTGTGTTATTCCAGGAAAATCCCATATTTTCCTTATAGTTTTAGTTATTCGTTTGTTACTTTATTCGCTTATGTTTTGTTATGCTATCTAGGAAAATCCCATATTTTCCTATGTGTTGAATTGGCTATTTGATTGTAAGTTCGTTACTAGTTGTTATGTTATCCCAGGAAAATCCCATATTTTCCTATGTGTTGAGTTGTTTGGTTCTTAGGTTTGATTTCATAGTATTAGTACTTACCATATGTGTAGAATTAGTTAAGTATTCTAAACTCCAAGATATACTACATTCGTATGACTATAACCTACAAACTTAGTTGTATTTTCGTATATTTGGATTCACCAGAAACGTACATTACAGTATTTTCGATTATTCTGGTGTATTCCAAAAGAGTACATTAGTTGTATTTTCGTATTTATGTCGACATTCTGAGGCGGATGTAATCAAAAGTAAGTAGAGGTCCAGAGGCGTACTTTCGTATTTGGAACTCTGGTGACATTCAAGGCGTACACTAGTTGTATATTCGAAGTCTTGCTGTCATCCAAAGGCGTTATTTCGCATTCGTAGTCCTAAGCCTATTCATATTCGTTCTATCCTGTTAATTATATTCGTTATTCGTATTTGTTTTATCATCATAGTTATATTCATTATTCGTATTCGTACTTAGTTATATTCGTATTCGCATTCGTTCTGTCCTATTAGTTATATTCGTTATTCGTATTCGTACTTAGTTATATTCGTTATTTGCATTCGTTCTATCCTATTAGTTATATTCGTTATTCGTATTCGTACTTAGTTATATTCGTTATTCGCATTCGTTCTATCCTATTAGTTATATTCATTATTCGTATTCGTACTTAGTTATAATTAGTATGATTTCTTTTACAAAAGACAATATAATTACAATATTTAAAAGAAATCTGTATTTAACCTGCAGTTCAAAACATCAGTTGTCACAATCAAGAAATTTAGTAAATAAACCATTATATTGAAAATCAGTTTAAGTACAAAATATATTTGTAATTTTGCTTGTATTCCCCCCCTGAAAAACAGTGAAAACAGTGAAAAACACGGAAAAGGGTAGGGGTATGAACTCACCGGACGCGGAAATGTGTCGATTTCAGGTGCTAAACGTCGAATCGAGGCCTGATAATATGTGAGGTTCCTATGTAATATGAAATGGCATACAAATATATCTAATTAGATTCATAAACTCTAATTAGATATGAAGTCACACTCCAACGAACAAAAACGCCCCAAAACGGGTGTTTGGAGTGACCCGGGTGACATCTACGGACGGGAATTGAAGCGAGGGACTTGGGATTTGAGTTTACTCCCCAAGAGCAAACTCCCTAATGAAGTTTACGACCTAAACACCCATTCCCCATGAGTTTACGGCCGTAAACTCACGGTGGGGTGGTTTATGGTGCTTAAAGGGGTCACAAATGGCTATTGACACTTGGAAATGTTTGGAATAATTTTACCTAAGGCTTGGAATGAATTAAAATCACCAAATACAACACTTAAGGGAGTTTACGGCCTTGGCATGGGGCCTATGGCCGTAAACTCTCATAACCCCTTGAATAAGTGTTTTTAGGGTCTCAAAATTAATCACATGTGATTCTAAAAATTCCTACAAGCCTAGAAATGAATATGTGGCACCATTTGACACACTTTTAGGAGTTTACGGCCATGGGGCATGTTCAATGGCCGTAAACTCTCATATGTGAGGTTTTCATGTGTTTAAGGTCCTTAAACTATTTTTGGTTGGTTCTATGATTTATTCCAAGGCTTTTGGTGGTGTTGGATGGCTTTCTAACACCTTAGAAGTGAGTTTATTCCCATAATAGAGGAGTTTACGGCCCAAGCACATGCCTTGGCCGTAAACTCATACAAACATCTTAAAATTTTATGTTTGAAGTGTTCTAGGTCCATAACCAATATTCTAAAAGTCGTATCTATGTCTTGTTTGAGCCATGGAAGGGTTTAAGGGCTTAAAAACCCTCTAAATTAGTGTTTACGGCCTAGAAACTTTCCAGGGCCGTAAACTCTTAAACAAGGCTCTAAATCGTGCTTCAAGGCATTCTAAACTCATTCCATAATGTCATTTAGCCATATCTAACATCTAGTTGAGGTTTGGAAGCGTTTTGTTGCTCAAAAACCCCTTAAAAAGGAGTTTACGGCCTAGTATAGTTCTAGGGCCGTAAACACATGATAATGGTCCTAATCCATAGATTATACTCGAATTTGAAGGCTAAAGAGGTTGTATAACATGCTAGGGAAGTTACCTCAAAGATTTGAAGCCTTAAACTTGAGATTTGGACCTTTAATTCTAGTTTGAGGAGACAGGTTTGGGTGATAGTTGTAGAATGAGGCAAAAGCTTCAAAATGAAGTCTTAGAACACTTTAAATAGTGCTCGGGATTTGGACACGATGAAATTCTACCCGATACCGGCTTTAGACGGGGCTTTTGATCGCACCCGGCTAATTTGCAGTAACCCGACATGGTTGATTCTAGAAATGTTCCGATCATTAATATTAGGCGTTAGAATGAGTTCTAAGGGCATATGGACACTCATTAAGTCATAACATAAAATATACAATAATGACTTAATAAAATGCTGAAATCGAAAATGAAACCGGAAACGGCGATTGGATAATCGGAACGAGTCGCAAGAAGGGTTACATTTAGGGATATGAATTTCGGGTTGTTACATTATCCCCCCGTTAGAGGGAATTTCGTCCCGAAATTCAAAGATTCGAACACAGATCACAAAGTGAGAAGAGATACGAGGATGAATCTACTGCTTCGGGTCTTCGCTTGATGTTTTAGTGAACCCTCACTATCGGGACGCGTCTTGATTTCATTGGGTAGATACTTCTCAAAGACCGATGCATTAAGTATCAGATGGATGCTACTAGGTTCCGAGAGTAATCAAAGTTTGAAGGTTACAGAATTGATTCCACAAGGGTTGCGAAGAGTCTACTGAATCACTAGGAAAGTATTTCGCTTTCCCAAGCATTAGGTCGATACTAGACTTGGCTAGACGTTCGGAAGGAAATTTCGAAAGTTTTCAGGAAAGGCATCGGGGAAGGAGCTGCAGAATTTTCGCTTTCCGAATGTCACATAGTCGATAAATGCATGGAAAACTTTCTAAGCTTAATGCCCGAAGATGTGAAGGTTGGATTCAGGTTTGATGTCGAAGATCAGGAGAGTTGGGTCAGGGATAGATTCGGATGGACGACTCTTTCAAAGACAAGAACAACAACATGAATGAGACTGAGTCATTCCATGCCAAGATTGCATCAAGCTTTCAATGAAAGATTTACCATTTGATAGAATGGAAAGGAATATTCATCCGCATTAAGGATACGATCTAGGGGTATGGCGTTAACGTTCTCTCTCTCTCACTAGTTGGTCATTTCGACGGCACACATTTCGATTATAAATGAAGGATTTAGTTTAGAAGAATATTTGAATGAATGATTAGCAATTTCTTACAACATTAGAATCGAGAAGGATCACGGGCACAAGATTTATCAAAGAGAAGTATACATGTAGCAACGGTGGGATCGGCGGCTGTCCTTTCTTGTCCCATGGTTAGCACTCTCCCGGTGTTGGCAGATGTTACTGTCTTCGGACAGTTTCGCTTATAGTGTCTGACCTCTCCACAACTGTAGCAGGTTTGACCGATACCTACTCCGGAAGCCTGACTAGTTGACGGTGTGACAACCCGAAATTTTCCATTCAAATCAAACCACATCAATCCAATAGAAGTAGAGCAGTTTCAGTGAAAATTCAAACTTTTGGAATAAGTTTGGCAGTTTTAGGGTTTTACACCTAAGGAGTTATTAGGAGAGTGGTTGCACTAGGATTTTGTGCAACACTGTAAATCCATTACTCTAGGTCATTAGAATCCATTCCGAGAATAGAAATATTTTCTGCCAAAAATCTCAGGACTATAAATAGAATTCTAAACCAAATTGGTTCATTATTTGATTTCCAATTAGAGAAAAGCCAAATACTCTCTCACGGATCTTCGGGTTTTCATCCCAGATTGTGAGTCTACTTCCCTAAATGTGTTTTAATACTTGTTATATGCTTTATAACATTGTTTATATGTCCAAAACACAAGATCCGGGAGTTTACCGCCCAGGAACGTTCTTGGGGAGTAAACTCCAAAATCAAGCCTAAAGGCCACCTAGTCCCATTTCCGTGTTAGGCATCTAACTAAGGACTTAGTGTATGATCATTAGAGGCTAGAAACAAATCAAAATCACTTAGTTTGAGGATTTTACGGCCAAGGAACCACCTCTTGGGCCGTAAACTCCGAGTAAAGGGCACAAATGAGTGCCTAGTGATCCTTTAGCCTTAGAACAAGAACCTAGAAGCCTTAAGCAAGTGTTTTAGTCCAACAAAACAACTAGAAACCCACTTTGGAAGGGAGTTTACGGCCAAGATGCTCCTTAGGCCGTAAACTCCAAGATTAAGTGCCAAAACCACTTCAAACTCTTCCTAAGGCTTAGTCTTCATTTTTGGCTAGTACCTTAATGTGTTTAGGACCTAGATAACACATGAAAAGCATAAGTGTTGAAGAGTTTACGGCCAAGAGTATTTCTTGGGCCGTAAACTCCTATTTAGGGGTCAAAGAGCACCCTAGACACTTCCTTAGGCCAAGAAACTTTTAGGGCAAGTACCTAGATGAGATATGGACTAGTTAAAATTCTTAGAACCTCATGTGTGAGGGAGTTTACGGCCCAAAGAGTTCTATGGCCGTAAACTCCATCAAATGGTCCCATTTAGTGCCTTAAACCTTCCTTAAGCAAATGGTTGAAGCCTAGACTTGTTCCTAGAATTGTTAGAGACTTGAAAGCACAATAAGAACCCTCCCAAGGGAGTTTACGGCCGTAAACTCCAAGGGAAAAGGGTCTTTGGGCCGTAAACTCCCCAAAGGAGTCAATGTGGTGCCCAAACACTTGTATAGGCTTTGAAACAATTCCCACTAGAGTTGTAGTAATTCAAAGTACCATTCCAAGCCTTGATTTAGAGTTTACGGCCAGGAGCTTACTCCCCTGGGCCGTAAACTCCAATGAATATGGTCTTTTGACCTTAAACTTCCCTTAGGGGCATTGCACTCCTTTGTTGCAACCCATTAGCCTCCTAGCACTTGACCAAAAGTGTTGACCTCGCGCGTAAATGTTTATACTTGCATAGTTAGTGATTAAATCTCTAATTATTTATATACATATGTCTTCATATGAAAATAGGATCATTGTGTGTGTCTAAGTCATCACTTGACACCAAGCACTTGCCCGATCCTTCCATACGATAACAGCCGTTCAATTCCAGTCACATATTGCAGGTGAGTTCATACCCCTTAACTAATGTTTTAAACTATTTTAAATGTTTTATGGGGGGAATACAAGTAGAATCATGCTACTTATTATGTCAATCACATGTGATTAGTAAGTAGGATTATATTACTTATTACATCAATCACATGTGATTAATATACAGCATTCAAAAGATTTGGCTACTAATTAGCCGTTTTAACAAATAGGTTTCCTTCAAATGGTTTTTATAAACATTTTATATGATTTAAACTACTTATTACACTGTACTTCTTACACTGTCATCATATTTCAAACTTATTTACAACTGTGTTTTCAAACAAATGTTCCTTGTACTTATATCGTTTTATCAGACTTATGCCTTCAAATTGTTTTATAGATTGACATCAAGTCGATCTTTCCGTTGACTAATATTTATATTTCAAATGTTACTAAACTTATTTATGCTTTGATATTATAAATTGCATGCCTCTATATGTATTGTTATATAAGAAATGTTTAAAAGACTTAGGAAGGCTATCCACCCTATTTCCTTTTCGCGCTTGAGATGTGGTCTGGTGGGATATCGGATACTCGTCCGAAGGTCGTTTAAATATTAGTTATATATCATGTGTACATATAAAGTCATCAAAGTTCCTTCCAAATTCATCCTATGCCCTTGGGTAGCAAGGGTATACATCCACGTCCATACGTACCACTTAGATTACTAGTAAGCTACCATATGGGTAGTTCAGGAAGATACTAGAACCATTACTAGAACGCGATATCATACAATGAGTCAGTTCATTCATGAGTCAATACTTTCTAGAACATTACTGTACATTACATATACATCTATACTAGGACAAGAACATATACAATTATACTAGAACGCTTACACTACTATACTTGCTAGATAGAGAGAACACACATTACAGCTAGCACACATAGAACATTACAGCTCATTACATTGCTATACTTGGTAGAACAGTCCATTTCATTATAGCTAGAACAGTACATTACATTTACATATACGAGAATACGTCGATAGTGTGATTTAAATCGGAGCATGACTTAAAACCTCATGACTTGAGTTGCGGCCAGAGTCTCTTGAAGGGGGAGCGTTGAGTTTGTGTATAGATTCTATAATGGATTGACTATCCTACGCCTTGCTGCTAGCTATAGCCGGACCTGCAGGTCTGCGGGTGCCAAACGTCTTACCTTATTTCGACCATTCTTATGTCGATGAACCAGTCCATAGTATGAGTTTGTGTATAGATCTATGCTGGATCGACAATCCTACACCTTGCTGCTAGCTACAGCCGGAGCTGCAGGTCTGCGGGTGCCAAACGTCATTTCTTTATTACGACCATTCATTATGTCGTTGTTACTAGTCGATAGTATGGCGCAATTTATCACATAGTGCCTTTGCCCAAAATCCGGCCTGAGGTAGTTAGTACGGTAGTAGTCCTTTTAGAGCTACGTTTAGTACTACGTAAATTTTTCCAGTACATATTTTTAGTGATAACCTCACTTAAACATAAATGTACAAACTATATTTTTGGATAATGATAGTTATACTTTGGAAAAACACATACTCTTACAAGAGACACACACACAGAACAGTTAGGTCTTGGTAGAAGACACCTTCACATACTAGAAGCAATCATAGGGATTCTAGGGTTTTTCAAACACTTACAATTCATATACATTTACAAATTCTTACAATACATAGACTTACAAATACTTACATACAAATTAAGACACTAAATGCTTATGATCTCACCAGCTTTAAAGCTGATACTCGTTTTCAAAATTAGTTGTATCTTCAGGTCATCATAGATAGGTACCGATGCAAGGAGAAAGGAAGATGAAGCTTATTCAAGACTTATCTTTCATTTTGATTTATGCTTTAGTGTTTATCAAAATTTGACAGAATACAATTGTATAATAATTATTTTATTAATGAAATGGATGATGTTGTTGCTTGTTTACTACTTTACATTGTTGTTGATAATAAACATGACGTCCTCCGCCCCAGAACGTTTCCGCCGTTCTTGGTTTTGGGGTGTGACAGATTGGTATCAGAGCATTCTTTATAGTGAATTAAGTATATCAACCCATAAAAGATATACTAACTATAAATACATAAGGGATTAAAAATACTCTGACCAAGAGTTTATACTTTAAATAGTGAAATATTTATGTAAGTATACGTGCTACATTCATACTAAAATCAATGTCATTAGGACAGTACAAAAGAATTACAATTGTTGGGCAACACAAGTGGGCTTAGAGACATATGGTCAAAACTGGGAAGATATAGCCTGATCACCTATATTATCCGAGGGTTGACTAGCATGTGCCTAAGTTTAAGTGTGTGGTTGCAACAATGCTAAAATCTTACCAACCCTACCACAATGAGAACAATAGAACATAACATTAAAAATTTAAAATACTATAGGAGTATTTGGTGTTACTATAAGTACTTTATACTTGAGAATTAAAATGGGATCTTCATTACTAAGTTAATAGTTGCTAAGTGGATACACTGAGGCTACATGTAATTAGGATGTTATAGACTCAGAATCTGTGATAATTTTGCCTTACCCCTATTCTGTGTGAATAAGGAGTTAAGGTCACTTATTCGAAGGTCTATCCTGTTTAGATTACACATAGCTGGTATACACTTCACAAATAGCGATGTAACTAGTGAAGGTTTTCTAAATAATTATCTAGATAGTTCGTCTAATAATTATCTTCTTACCCTAAATTCTCGCATAGAAATCATAACTAGACTCCATCCCCTTGACAACCAGTATCTTCCGAATGAAGTCATAGCTGGCTGGTTTGGAGAAGAACCAGAGAATGATCATCCTATTCCCTGGATGATCACCATGATGAAGACTTTTCGTATGATGCTAACCCCGAACCAGAGGTTGAGAACCTACCTCGAGCAGCTCCCGTTTCAATTCCTAACCCACTTTCGGCTTTTCATGGCCCGACCCTGAGTGAGTGGAATGCTTGGAAACATGGAGCCAAGGACAAGATTAGTTATGCTATTTAATGGCGACCGAAGCTTTTACGACTGGAGCAATAAGCGCTTAGCGGATATAGTCTTGCCAATCTTGGTCCGCAGAGAGGCCAGAAATGAGATTCAAGGCAGGACAGCCCTACATCAGATTACAGAAGTAGTCGCCTATGCTAGAATGCATACCCTCCACACCATTCATCTAGAGGATGTTCACGAGAAAACAGAGAGAAACCATGAAGCCCTGTTGCAAGCACTGGCTGAATCACACGCCGAAGTCTAAGAGCTCCAAGTACGCCAGATAGTGTGCGAAAGACACCTACTTGACGTGGAACGTCAATTGGCTGAACTAATAGTTCACCAGAGGAATGACCGTCGCCAGTAGTAGACACTTTACTTTATTTCCCTTATAAAAAGGAATCGTGTTTTTCTGTCTATGCCCGATGTGGCATTTTCTACGAAATTATCTTGTTCCGTAAGTACTTTAGTTAGGTCTTTATGCTGTCAGGAACTATCTTCTGTGGATATGATGTAAGACCTTTACAAGGTCATTTTCCCGAATCTTTACGTCGTGAATATCAAAGATATTGACAGTCGGCTAACTGTTGCGTCATTCTTCATTTCAAGTACTTTTATCTTACTTTCATTGGAGTCTATCTGAATCATACTTTAGTCAAGTCATTGGACTATGGTGATTTATTCAGGAGACACTTCCAAGTCTCCTTCAGTGGTTGGATCTTGTTATTCACCAACCCACGATACCTCAACTCAAACGACAAACGTCTTGAGACCATTCTACGAACATACTTCCATTCCGTACTAGGACTACATCATGGAGATGTAGGTCAAAACCTTCGCGAACATACTTTCGTTCTTTAACTAGGGCTGCATCATAGAGATGTAGGTCAAACTTTCGAGAACATACTCTTACTTTTAGCGTGAACAATCTAAGTACATCAGGGTCAACCGGAATCCCTCACAAATCCTTATCTTTCGTATTACAGAATCATGTCGTCATCCAGAAACAACCAGCCAAGCAACGAGACCTCTACTTTTCCTATGGACGCCGCTACTTTTCAAGCCACCGTTACAGCTGCTGTGATGGTTGCCGTGACCGCAGTCCTGGCAAACCGCAGCACTGCCAATGCAGACAAGGCTGCAAAAGGGATTGAAAATCCCGATCATGTTAATGATCCGGGGAACCAACAAATAGTAACAGTCGCCACCACCCAAAACAACAACTCAGAGTTCAAGAAAAGAAAATGTCAAGCCAAAGTGGAACGCAAACGGTTCCGGAGAATTGCCATGCAACAGTCACAAACCTCTGTCATCCCAGTACCGAGCAGACCATATAAGGGAACACTCCCGAAGTGCGACCGGTGCAATTACCACCACAAGGGAATGTGCCGAGTCTTGCAGTGCGTGAACTGCAACAAGAAAGGGCACATCGCCCGTTTCTGTAGAGCTACCTCCACCACTTGGGCCAGCCTAAATTGCTATAACTGTGGTGAGGCAGGGCACTATTACAGAAATTGCCCAAAAGGGGAGATCGATGAAAACAACCGCGTTCCCATAACTTCTACTCGACGTTTCACTTCCACCACCAACGTGGGTACTGTCCATATATGTCACCAATGCAGTGAAATTGGACACCTCCAGAGGAATTGCCCGATAACGCAAAATTCTGGCGCTGATGGGAAGATTCTCAGGATCACAGCTGCAGGAGAGCCTGCTCAGGAACCACGTTAATGTATTTAAGGCATTTCGTTGTAACAGACTTATAAACTATTTAGAACTAGTGCAACTAGAGTCTTACCTTTTGCGAGATCCTGTCTGTATAGGAATTCTCGTGCTGCGTATACTTGTCTTTTGTAGTATATCTTATTCGCAGCAATAGTCTAGTAGTAAATCTAAAGTACTGTAACTCTTGTTCATGGTTGCACGGTTGTGTTTGTCTGTAAACGTCTTATGTTTAATTCGAATGTCTTTAAAGTTTCTGTATGATTCCGACATTATCATACGACTCGATTAAAATTGATCCTCACGAAAACAGCTCCATACGTACATCCCTATCTTCTAGATCACTTTTCCAGCGAAGCCGTCATATCAGAATCCCCGAAGTACTCATTCCAGGAGTAACTCTTAGTTATTTCCTTTCTGAAGTAATCCCCGAAGTACCACTCGTGCAGTACATCAAGTCCAATCTAAGGATTCATACAATTGATTTATCACTGAGGAAGGTATACGTAAGAGTTATATATAATCAAGCTTCTACAGGTTTAGAATTGATGATTCGACTACCTTTTCAATCTTAGTTATATACGACTCGTATACCCGAAGTTGTGATTGTGAAACCAAGTATGAATTCTAAAATGGACTTCAGGACGGAGAAACTGCCTAAGTATACGAGTAATCACATCGTCATGTGAAAAACTTAGAACCCAGTACGACTCCCGAAAACATATCACCCTATAGTTTAAACACCCACGGAGATGCAAGAACAGTACGAACAACTTAACGATCTACACAGAAATAGAATTAGAAGACTAGGCTTCTCACCTTCGAGAACCCCGGTCAGATTCTTCCAGAGATCGATGGATCGCATCGTATGTGCCTCGGATATCGAGGATTCCGTCAAGATTTTCATAGAAATCGTTATCTCTGCCTCGCATAGACAAAATGGTTGAGCAAACGTAAGGAAAGAAACTACTTCCAGGAATGGAACTGAAATCTGAATATCACCAGTTCGAGTGTTAGGGAAGGATGTCCGAAAGACTATCTCCGGAACTCGATATGGACACTTCGAGTTCGTAGTGATACCTTTCGGATAGGACCAATACGCCCATGGTCTTCATGGGATAAATGAATAGGGTAACGTCTTTCTTACTTGGATCGATTCGTCATTTCTCCATGAAATGACTTACTTATCTACCCTCGTAGTAAGAAGAAAACCCATGAAAACATTTCCTACAGAGGAACTTTTAGCAAAGTTCTATAGGCTTGAGTTTTGAAATTGAAGAGTCAAATTTCTAGGACACACGGTTATTAATGTGAGAAATTTTGAGTACTCTTTCAATTTGTCAAAAACCATTGAGCATTTATCAACACCAGAGAAGCCGACAGTTTTTCGCCAAATTCTAGGTCTTACCGACCTACCGCCTTAGTTCATTCAGAACTCATCACAAGCTACAGAAACTCGTACGACTTCGACCCAGCAAGGGGTGGCCTTGGACTGGGAAGCTACGCAAGAAAAGGAACCTTTGAGAATTCCAAGTGAGTGACCAAGTTATTTAGGATAACTCACTCTGAGAATGGCTTAATACGCTTCGTAAAGCGTGGAAAGCTAAAATCCAAATTTGACAGGGCCTCCGAGATTCTTATCAGAATCTGTCCTGTGCCTCGCACACACTAGACCTACTCCGCGAACTCAGTATCGTACTTTCTACTCTTCGCATCTCGATCGCGAAACCATACCTTCCCGTTAGGACTCTTACAAGTCCATTCGTCGAGATCCTTGCCTTCGAATCAGAAACGTAGTGACCCTCGACCGAGAGGTCAAGTGGACGAAGCAACGCCGTCGCCAATTAGTGAAGGTTTGTTGGGATACCAACCGAGAGCCCGATTTCACTTAAGTGCGCTAGAACCAATCGATTAGGAAGTTTCCTCCTCACGTCTCGATCATTCGTGCATACTTCCATGCCTAAATTCTAATTTTGGGACGAAATTCCCTTTAATAGGGGGATGATGTGACAACCCGAAATTTTCCATTCAAATCAAACCACATCAATCCAATAGAAGTAGAGCAGTTTCAGTGAAAATTCAAACTTTTGGAATAAGTTTGGCAGTTTTAGGGTTTTACACCTAAGGAGTTATTAGGAGAGTGGTTGCACTAGGATTTTGTGCAACACTGTAAATCCATTACTCTAGGTCATTAGAATCCATTCCGAGAATAGAAATATTTTCTGCCAAAAATCTCAGGACTATAAATAGAATTCTAAACCAAATTGGTTCATTATTTGATTTCCAATTAGAGAAAAGCCAAATACTCTCTCACGGATCTTCGGGTTTTCATCCCAGATTGTGAGTCTACTTCCCTAAATGTGTTTTAATACTTGTTATATGCTTTATAACATTGTTTATATGTCCAAAACACAAGATCCGGGAGTTTACCACCCAGGAACGTTCTTGGGGAGTAAACTCCAAAATCAAGCCTAAAGGCCACCTAGTCCCATTTCCGTGTTAGGCATCTAACTAAGGACTTAGTGTATGATCATTAGAGGCTAGAAACAAATCAAAATCACTTAGTTTGAGGATTTTACGGCCAAGGAACCACCTCTTGGGCCGTAAACTCCGAGTAAAGGGCACAAATGAGTGCCTAGTGATCCTTTAGCCTTAGAACAAGAACCTAGAAGCCTTAAGCAAGTGTTTTAGTCCAACAAAACAACTAGAAACCCACTTTGGAAGGGAGTTTACGGCCAAGATGCTCCTTAGGCCGTAAACTCCAAGATTAAGTGCCAAAACCACTTCAAACTCTTCCTAAGGCTTAGTCTTCATTTTTGGCTAGTACCTTAATGTGTTTAGGACCTAGATAACACATGAAAAGCATAAGTGTTGAAGAGTTTACGGCCAAGAGTATTTCTTGGGCCGTAAACTCCTATTTAGGGGTCAAAGAGCACCCTAGACACTTCCTTAGGCCAAGAAACTTTTAGGGCAAGTACCTAGATGAGATATGGACTAGTTAAAATTCTTAGAACCTCATGTGTGAGGGAGTTTACGGCCCAAAGAGTTCTATGGCCGTAAACTCCATCAAATGGTCCCATTTAGTGCCTTAAACCTTCCTTAAGCAAATGGTTGAAGCCTAGACTTGTTCCTAGAATTGTTAGAGACTTGAAAGCACAATAAGAACCCTCCCAAGGGAGTTTACGGCCGTAAACTCCAAGGGAAAAGGGTCTTTGGGCCGTAAACTCCCCAAAGGAGTCAATGTGGTGCCCAAACACTTGTATAGGCTTTGAAACAATTCCCACTAGAGTTGTAGTAATTCAAAGTACCATTCCAAGCCTTGATTTAGAGTTTACGGCCAGGAGCTTACTCCCCTGGGCCGTAAACTCCAATGAATATGGTCTTTTGACCTTAAACTTCCCTTAGGGGCATTGCACTCCTTTGTTGCAACCCATTAGCCTCCTAGCACTTGACCAAAAGTGTTGACCTCGCGCGTAAATGTTTATACTTGCATAGTTAGTGATTAAATCTCTAATTATTTATATACATATGTCTTCATATGAAAATAGGATCATTGTGTGTGTCTAAGTCATCACTTGACACCAAGCACTTGCCCGATCCTTCCATACGATAACAGCCGTTCAATTCCAGTCACATATTGCAGGTGAGTTCATACCCCTTAACTAATGTTTTAAACTATTTTAAATGTTTTATGGGGGGATACAAGTAGAATCATGCTACTTATTATGTCAATCACATGTGATTAGTAAGTAGGATTATATTACTTATTACATCAATCACATGTGATTAATATACAACATTCAAAAGATTTGGCTACTCATTAGCCGTTTTAACAAATAGTTTTCCTTCAAATGGTTTTTATAAACATTTTATATGATTTAAACTACTTATTACACTGTACTTCTTACACTGTCATCATATTTCAAACTTATTTACAACTGTGTTTTCAAACAAATGTTCCTTGTACTTATATCGTTTTATCAGACTTATGCCTTCAAATTGTTTTATAGATTGACATCAAGTCGATCTTTCCGTAGACTAATATTTATATTTCAAATGTTACTAAACTTATTTATGCTTTGATATTATAAATTGCATGCCTCTATATGTATAGTTACATAAGAAATGTTTAAAAGACTTAGGAAGGCTATCCACCCTATTTCCTTTTCGCGCTTGAGATGTGGTCTGGTGGGATATCGGATACTCGTCCGAAGGTCGTTTAAATATTATTTATATATCATGTGTACATATAAAGTCATAAAAGGTCCTTCCAAATTCATCCTATGCCCTTGGGTAGCAAGGGTATACATCCACGTCCATATGTACCACTTAGATTACTAGTAAGCTACCATATGGGTAGTTCAGGAAGATACTAGAACCATTACTAGAACGCGATATCATACAATGAGTCAGTTCATTCATGAGTCAATACTTTCTAGAACATTACTGTACATTACATATACATCTATACTAGGACAAGAAGATATACAATTATACTAGAACGCTTACACTACTATACTTGCTAGACAGAGAGAACACACATTACAGCTAGCACACATAGAACATTACAGCTCATTACATTGCTATACTTGGTAGAACAGTCCATTTCATTATAGCTAGAACAGTACATTACATTTACATATACGAGAATACGTCGATAGTGTGATTTAAATCGGAGCATGACTTAAAACCTCATGACTTGAGTTGCGGCCAGAGTCTCTTGAAGGGGGAGCGTTGAGTTTGCGTATAGATTATATAATGGATTGACTATCCTACGCCTTGCTGCTAGCTACAGCCGGACCTGCAGGTCTGCGGGTGCCAAACGTCATACCTTATTTCGACCATTCTTATGTTGATGAACCAGTCCATAGTATGAGTTTGTGTATAGATCTATGCTGGATTGACAATCCTACACCTTGCTGCTAGCTACAGCCGGACCTGCAGGTCTGTGGGTGCCAAACGTCATTTCTTTATTACGACCATTCATTATGTCGTTGTTACTAGTCGATAGTATGGCGCAATTTATCACATAGTGCCTTTGCCCAAAATCCGGCCTGAGGTAGTTAGTACGGTAGTAGTCCTTTTAGAGCTACGTTTAGTACTACGTAAATTTTTCCAGTACATATTTTTAGTGATAACCTCACTTAAACATAAATGTACAAACTATATTTTTGGATAATGATAGTTATACTTTGGAAAAACACATACTCTTACAAGAGACACACACACAGAGCAGTTAGGTCTTGGTAGAAGACACCTTCACATACTAGAAGGAATCATAGGGATTCTAGGGTTTTTCAAACACTTACAATTCATATACATTTACAAATTCTTACAATACATAGACTTACAAATACTTACATACAAATTAAGACACTAAATGCTGATGATCTCACCAGCTTTAAAGCTGATACTCGTTTTCAAAATTACTTGTATCCTCAGGTCATCATAGACAGGTACCGATGCAAGGAGAAAGGAAGATGAAGCTTATTCAAGACTTATCTTTCATTTTGATTTATGCTTTAGTGTTTATCAAAATTTGACAGAATACAATTGTATAATAATTATTTTATTAATGAAATGGATGATGTTGTTGCTTGTTTACTACTTTACATTGTTGTTGATATTAAACATGACGTCCTCCGCCCCAGAACGTTTCCACCGTTCTTGGTTTTAGGGTGTGACAGACGGGGTTGGGGTTTTGCAGGTTTGTGCGAGGTGACCTTCCTGGCCACAGCTTCTACAAATCTTTGCACGACAAGGGCCAGGGATGCGATGGTGGTAGCTGCAACGGTTACACCATGAGAGGATACCGGCATATCCGGTGACAGGTGCTTGAGATGTGGAATTGACAACAGAAACAGCTGCAGGGATAGTGACAGCGTGGACTGCCACCATTTGCTGTTTCTTCGAGAGTTCTGGGGAAGACTGACTCTTCTTCTTCTTTTTCCAAAACCTTCTTTTCTCGCCACTCTTTTCTGTTGGCTTGGGAGTGGCATCTGCTTCTTCAGGGTTTGTGCTAGACATTTGGCGCTGTCATAGGTATCTGGCTTTACTGGTATAACGTTCCCTTTTGTTGGTTGGGTTAATCCCCAAATGAACCTTTCAACCTTTTTGCTTTCCGGGCTAACCATTCCCGGACAAAGGAGTGCCAGGTCATCAAACCTTGAAGTGTAAGAGGCGATATCAGAACCTTTCATCTTCAGGTTCCATAGCTCGTATTCCAGCTTCTGGATTTCACCCCGAGGGCAATACTCTGCGCGTAGTAGTACCTTCATAACTTCCCATCCCATAGCATTAGTTACAGGTAAAGTCAGGGATTTTGTTGGATTAATGTCTAAGTCCATAACTAAAATTGGTAAGACTTGACCCGACCCGACATGGTCCATTTGGGTTGCATGGCATCATGCACTTGGATAGACTTTAATGAGAGAAATAAGAAACTTATGGTTATTAATATATTATAAGTTCTAGTATATTAATAATAAGAATAATAAGATTATTTAATTAGTATTGATCAAGAATTAATCTAGGATTAATTAAGTGATCAAAAGAAGACTAATTAAATATATGGGTTGATTGTGTAAATCATCCATACTTGTATAGTGGGCTAATGCTCCATCGATAATCAAGTTGGGCTAAAACCCATAGGATGGTCCATGGATGCTCCATGGTGTATTTGTACCGATGGATCATGGAAATGAAAGGCCATGTCAATTAGGGCTTACATGGTGTAACCCTAACTATATAAGCATCTTATTCTTGACCAAAATCGGACACTAGTGTGTGAAGTAAAAGGGCTAGCCGATTTTCATGAGTGTAGAATTCTCTCAAGTTATTCCAAGTGTATTTGGTGTTGTGTGAACCATTTGAGGTGTCACACTTGGGGCACTAGGCACTCAAGCTTCATGAAGACTTTCTACACCAAAGAGGTATGTATTCTATCTTGCTATAGTCATTGTTTTGTATGCTAGATTAGGATAATACCTTGGATGTTCTTATTTGCATGTATAATAGAGAAAACATAGATCCAAGGTATTTCGGGTTGCATGTACACTTAGGAGTGTTAGAATGCTCAAAACCCAGCAGTGGTATCAGAGCCTAGGCTTGTTTTCTTGTTATACTTGCAAAACTGCTTAAAAAATCGAAATTCGTGCTGTCTGATCATCAGACTCGGCGAGTCCATGCCTAAAAAGTGATGAAATCGATCCAACTCGCCGAGTTGGTTCATGCACTCGACGAGTTGGACCCCCAGACAGCATAAATTCGACTTTTTTGGCTAGAATTGGACTAGGAACATTATCTTAAGATGTTTTTGAACTTAGAAACTTGTTTTTGATGTGGTAATGTTCATGCTAATCCAATTTCAAAGATAATTGTCAATAGATTCATGTTTTGTATTAGTTTAAGGGTTAGACTAATTACATGAAAAAGTTTGATTTGAATTATCTTGTTCTTATAAGTTGCTTAGATTAATAGAAAAGTCGAGTGAAATAGTTGTTTTCAATCCAAATTAATCTAAGAGTTGATTCTAAAATGTGTTTTTGTATCTTATCCTCAAGTTATATGAAAAGTCACATTTAAGTTTCATAAAACTCATAAAAGTTGGCAATGGTTACAAAAGATGAAGAGTCTTGTCCTTAAGTTATGGAGGTTCAAGAGTCACTTCATTAATAAATAAATAAATAAAGTGTAACCTTAATTAATTCCATAAGTTATAAAATAAAGAAAAATTAATTCTTTTATTAGTTTAAAGTCTTCCATAACTTGTCCTCAAGTTATGGAACTTCAAGAGTTTTTGGATTAAAACTACTTTAAACACATAAGTTATGGAATTAATTAGTTTTGAATAGTTTCAAAACTTGCCCTCAAGTTTTGGAATTTGAAAAGTTTTCACTTATGAATACTTTAATTCCAAGTTAGCCCTTAGAATTTTAAAAGTTAAAATTCAACCCTTATACTTTATAATATTACAAGTTAATAATATATATATGTATAAGGGTAAAGTCAGTCTTACCGCTAGTACGCCTCATTCACGAAGCCGGTCTATAAGGTGGGTATAAGGTTGTTGCCTATAAAATGGCAACTTAATGGGTGTCCACTCTCACCCACCGCTTGCTTGACCGGTGGAGGGTCGTTAGCCAAACGGGTTTGACAAGACTATGATTCTCCCTTCATTAAAAGTATTAATGATAAATACTAAGTAACTAAACTCTTAATAATACCCAATCTTAGTTACTTAGGAAAAATGTGAATAAGGTGCTAATCCATGAAATTACACTTTGCAGTTTTTTTAAGTCGGTTAGTGGAGCGTGTGTGGTTAACCGGCACACTAACGCGTATTTAACAAGGTAGGCAAAGGGTAACTTAATGTTTATCATAGTATCGATGGAGCGTGTGTGGTTAACCGGCACATCGATTAAGGGGTAAACACTTAAGGGTACTAAGTAATTTGCATGGTTACTTCACACCTTGTTTTGTGATCCTCGGCATCCCAGTCACAAAACCTGAAGGGCACACTCGAGATTGAAACATGCCTTTGAACAGTTTAATGAATCTCAAAGATCCAGGAGTTTCAAAACCAATTAAAACCTAATAATACATTTCGTTTATCTTGGTGGAAATTGGTGAATCATCATTCACCTACCTTCAAATATTTTATAGCTTGGATTACAGCATACCTCTTCTAAGTTATAAAATAGTTTGTTGGGTCCTAGCCTTAATATTTCATATTGGGTGTCGTATTAAGGACTTAAGATCAACTATCTTGAATGTCTCCCAAAAGATGTTTGGTTTAGACATTTATGATCTTCCCAAATCTCTTGAAACAAGCTTTCCTAAATGAAGATGATGTCCCTTGGAAATCATACTTCATTCACCTCCTCCAATTATTCTCCCCAACCCACAATTTCTTGAAAAGTTTAAGGTCACTCAAGCCCTATTGGCAAGGAAAAGTCTAGGTGTGATCACATCTTGGAGATGTAGTCACATATTGACAAGTCGGGAGAGTTGGGTGTCAAAGTCTTGAGAAAGTTGGTGGTTCAATCACTTTCTAAGTCACATAGTGAGTTCCTTTGGGACACCTATGAAACAGACTATGACAAGACCCTTAATGATCTTATGTATTTGTTAAGATCAACTTCCTTAAAACTTGATGGACATTGACAATAGTGACACAGGAAATCCAGAAAAACATTCTCTTCCCAATGGAAAGGGATCGGCCATAGTCAACTCGGTTGACCAAATGGTAAAGAGAAAAAACTAAGTCTGTGATAGTCCCGTGTACCATTATCAAAGGGTCCATATGTTTATATTGCCAAAGGAAGGGGCATTGGTTGCGAAGCTGCCAAATTTACCTAAGGATGTTAAAGTCAATAAGTTTGACTCTACTTCAGGTAAAGTCCACTATCTAACTCCGTTAAGTTTCTATTCTGAGATTCTTGATACATGATGTGACTAGGTCACATGGTGATGTTTTAAGAATCAAAGAAAAGTGAAGAAACTTAAAGAAAGAATATGTTGAATCTGATCGCGTAGATGGATTTCTATCGCGTAGTTTGAAGATCGGATTCTTGAGCTACTTCTTAGGAGTTATGAGATATTGCTTAGGAATAGATAACAACAAGTTTTCATATGGATTGTAAGGATAAGTTTTTCCGCAAAGTTTTTAAAATAAAAGGAAAATTTTGATTTTATTTATTTTAAAATATCCATACAATGGCATCTGTGGAAATTTTTGTTGCTTATAAGATTCCATTAATAGCAAGAGTGGAAGTATAAAATTGATTCTTTCATTTGTGGTAATGTCTAAATTTACCAAATAAGGAAAGATTCTCATCACCCAAGTTTTAATTGGACCGGAACTTGGAATCATGCAAGTTGTATTGCATGATGAATGAGAACTTTCAAGTATTGGAAAAATTAAGACTACTTACTCGGTCACATGGAAGTGTGATTCAAGTAAAGGACTAAGGGATCGAGTACACATTCTTGTTCACTAATTAAGTCCACCACAAAAGATTGATAAGACTATTCGTCATAGTTTACTAAAGCTCAGTAAATATGATTATACTTACAAGCGTAAGTGTAACTCTGAGACATTGGAAAAGGTTCCAATGTATGGCAGAGCGAATAAGAAGAATCAAATTAGGCAGAAGGATAAAAGTTTCTCAAATCCGAAAAGATGGGAGAGTACTTTAGTATCAGTTTTGTGATCATCTTAATGATTAAGAAACCATATCAAAATTAGTTCTCTTATGACTAAGAAGAGGAACTTGAATTGTTGAAGTGGTTAAATCAAGAAGATGAGTCATACTTCGTTCCAAAAACAATTCTTAGAGTCATACTCCAAGATTGTAACTTGAGTGACATGTCTTAAAGAAGGTTTAAAACACTTGTTAAATGTAAGAGTAAAAGATTTCTACTCTCGTACATTTGAAATTGGTAGGTTGTGATGTTTTGGATAAAACAAAGACCAACTTAGGCCAATTGTGTGAAGTGTTTGTCTTGATTAGAATCCGCACTATCTCTTGGATGTTTGACAAGGGAGTCTTATATGTTAAGTGGACAGTGGGAGTCTTAAAGGTCTTGAAAATCTCAAGAACTAATCAAGAATAAAACCTGAAGTTCTTCACTAGCACACGACTTGAGGTTTATAACCTATCGTTTTGACATATTCTATGCCCATTCCAGTTAAAGTTGGGTTTGCATATGAGTTCTTAGAGTTCTCAATGTGTTACACAACAACTTCGAAGCAATGGCTGGCCCTTGAGCTGCCAGGAGGCAAGAAATTAAGATTGAGTTCAGTCCATATGACTTTGGATTTGTCATTATCCTTGCCTTGTGACTATGGTTTTGACAATGCACATGGATAAGAACACATACACCATTAAATCCAAGTGTCATAAGGTTTCTCTCCGATTCATGAAAATGATGGTGAGGAAACACTTCCACTAAGTAGATTTTAGCTAGATAGAAATTGTGATATTTGCATTCTTAAAGTCGTTAGTGGAGTGTGTGTGGTTAACCGGCACACTAACCTAGACTTGTGAGAAGTGGCGAAAAGGTCTAACCATTATGATTGCAGCATCCCTCTTCATAATTGTTTAGACACACAAGTGTGTTATCTAAGGTAAGGTGTATGATTTTGATAAAGTCTTATCCAAACAATCTAGTATCAGAAATTTGAACTTTGGAAAGAAAGTCAATGAAGTATTGATTTCTAGAAGTCCAGCTGATTTCTGAGTACATGTCAAAGCTAGTGGGAGCATAAGTGTTATGCTAATAATCATCATGTGAGTGGGAGCATGATAATTATGATAAGTATTGCAAGTTAGCAATGTTAATTATAGAAAACAAAAGTTTCAATTGGGAAAGAGTTGTTTTGCTATAATTAAGGGAGAGGAAATTATACTTCATCTCCAATCTATAAGCTTAGAACGTGAGGTTTTAATCATTTTGTCAAGGAAATATATATGAATTTCATGTTGGAATGGCTCAACATAATGAAATTATGTATATGGGTCCATTATTTGCGTTCTAAAATTCGATTATGATTACGGCATCCCTTTTCATAATCTGAATTATGAGAACTTGGCAAATTGAAATGGAAATATAGCAAAAGACTGGTTTAGTCTTTATGTGAGACATCATGAATCTTGTCCCATATGCTTCGGATATAGGATCGATTACATGTGCTTCTAGAATTGGATATGACTAAAAGGATTAAACAATTGTCGAGGACAATCTAAGGTTTACCAAAGATTGGTTGCTCAAGGACAGTTGGAAGTATAGTGATAATTCTGGAAGGACCATATTGACATAATCTGTAAGGAGGCAACTCTTGTTCAGAAGTGATAGTCAAAATGGAATCTAGAAATGTTTCAAAGTTAGAATTTTCAATCTGTTTAAGATTAGGAAATTTAATGCAAGAAGGATGTTCCCAAGGATCTGATCTCCTTTGGAATGGTCTGTAATCATTGTTGTCAAGTCTTTATGACCTTGTGCATAATCATTATAAGAGGATCAATGCATATAAGTTTGGAATCTAACAGATTTCAGTAAATGGCATGAATTTGGAATTCTTGCATTTGCGGTAAGCATTTGGGAGTGTGAAAAGAGAATCATTGAAGTTATGTTCAATTGATCTAGTTCACAAAGTAAAGATCATAGACAAACATAGTATGCATACTTGGTGTATGGCATGACTAGTGTTTAGAAAACATAGTGTACATGCTTGGAGCATGGGACAACTATTGTTTTAAATTCAAGAATAAAGTTGATAGCTAAAACAGTATACAATGAATAATGTGTAATCATATAGTGATAAATAAAAGGTGTTTTATTTATGTTCATAGGTTTTGATACCATATTGGATTCAATTATTATTGTGTTTCATTTTGCATGTTTTGACTTCCCGAATAAACTAGGTTATTCTTCCGGAATGACTAAGTTATTCAAACCATCCACAGTCGGTCATATGTTGGAAGTAGATATGAATTAAGACTGTCATGGGTTGTCTTGTAGAGGTCTAAGGTGTTGGACAAAGGGCAACAACACTCATGAGTGCTCGTAAGTTCTGAGTAATGGATTCAACCCGCGCTCATTGGAATCACTTCATGGATTTTATCACGAGTGATCATGAGACGATAATATCTTATATTCTTCAAACCTAGAGATATGAGTTGTTACTATGAGTTGGTTGTACATTGATTGCACGAAAACGCATTTGGTAACTCGGTGCTATAAGACGTGCCTTTGTGTATGATTCAACAAGTAGTAGAACAAGCCATATGAGTCGAAGTTTATCCATTCCTTTTACCTTCGGGATAAAAGCGATATCTGTGGACCCCTCGATGATTTGATGATGACAAATGGAAGTGCTCGGCTGGGCCAGGACTGATTTGATTTGTTCAATTAGTTGGTCGTCATAAATCGGAAATCGGGAAACAACAAATGGACAGAGAGAATGATTATAATCCATGTCTCAGTCAATACGATATCTAGAATGGAGGAATATATGATCCCTTATCTAATGGACAAGTCATTGACAAAGGTCAGAGTTCATCGACAAGGTCAGAGTTCGACATAAGCTTTTGAGAGCTACGATTGCCAGTTGGTTCCTGAAGTCATACACAATAATAGTTTTAGACTTATCCATGTGGGAGACTGTTGGATTAATGTCAAAGTCCATAACTATAATTGGTAAGACTTGACCCGAACCGGCATGCTCCATTTGGGTTGCATGGCATCACGCACTTGGATAGACTTTAATGAGAGAAATAAGACATTTATGGTTATTAATATATTATAAGTTCTAGTATATTAATAATAAGAATAATAAGATTATTTAATTCGTATTGATAAAGAATTAATCTAGGATTAATTAAGTGATCAAAAGAAGACTAATTAAATATATGGGTTGATTGTGTAAATCATCCATACTTGTATAGTGGGCTAATGCTCCATGGATAATCAAGTTGGGCTAAAACCCATAGGATGGTCCATGGATGCTCCATGGTGTATTTGTACCCATGGATCATGGAAATGAAAGGCCATGTCAATTAGGGCTTACATGGTGTAACCCTAACTATATAAGCATCTTATTCTTGACCAAAATCGGACACTAATGTGTGAAGTAAAAGGGCTAGCCGATTTTCATGAGTGTAGAATTCTCTCAAGTTATTCCAAGTGTATTTGGTGTTGTGTGAACCATTTGAGGTGTCACACTTGGGGCACTAGGCACTCAAGCTTCATGAAGACTTTCTACACCAAAGAGGTATGTATTCTATCTTGCTATAGTCATTGTTTTGTATGCTAGATTAGGATAATACCTTGGATGTTCTTATTTGCATGTATAATAGAGAAAACATAGATCCAAGGTATTTAGGGTTGCGTGTACACTTAGGAGTGTTAGAATGCTCAAAACCCAACAGTGGTATCAGAGCCTAGGCTTGTTTTCTTGTTATACTTGCAAAACTGCTTAAAAATCGAAATTGGTGCTGTCTGATATTGGACCCAATGGGCCAATAAGCTTCCAATTTGACTATATTGAGCTTAGAACTCTTAAATGGGCTCTAATTGGACCCACTTCTATTTGTTTTAATATTTTGGGCCATATTGGGCCTAGAATGAAATAAAAAACTTTAATGGACCTCATTGGGCCACTACTAACCTAATTATCCCTAATGAGCCATAAAAGTCATTTCTTGATTTTTTTTGGGCCAATAATCATCTAATTAAGCCATAATATGGATTAAACACCAATGGCCCAAAAATTTCCTTCTATTTCTCTAATTCTTGGCCCAACCTCAAAGCATGAAGAAAGGAGAGTTGACTTTTGTGCCAACTCATTTTTATTTGTTGGGTCTCCATGCATGCAATTCATACTTCCAAGCAACCATCTCATCAAGGTCTCGCTCTTCCCCTCCCTTCTTCTCTCGGCCAAACACACACACACACACACACACTCACAAAATTTATCTTCATTCTCTCAAACTCTCATTAGAACATCCTTACACTCTCCCTCAAAAATTTCAAGACTCACAAGGGCTACAAGGAAATCTCTTCTTAATATCACAAATCTAAGGTACGTTGATATTTGATCCATGCTTTAACTCACTTATTTTCATCAAAAATCATCTCTTAACCCATTCAAATTCATGATCTTTCATCTTAGAACCCACTAAGTTTGAGATCCATCCAAGAAACTTGCGAGGGCCGAAAATAGCACCAAACTTCTCCCAATCTTCTTCAAAACCGACACCACAACTCAAGGTTAGCTTCATACCCCTTTCTTTTCGGTTTTCATGAGTTTTATGGGGGAGAATACAAGAAAATGTCGAGATCTATGTGTATGTGTATGCTATGTGTGATTTTATGCATGTATGTGTGTGATTTCATGTGTTTTTGTGATGAATATGTTAACAAAAGGGGTGTAAACCCAAGATTTATGACATGGGAAAGGAAAAAAACATAATCTAAGCTATTTTACAGCTAACAAGTCAATAATGATAGCTTATAAGGTTATGATGAACATATTCTAACATAAAACCCATTTTAGGGCTTAAATTGTCAAAAATAAAAACAAAAAACTTGGGTTACAAATCGACAAGTCATGGTTTCTTGAGGGTCAAAAGGGTCAAAACAGTTTCTATAATCATTTTTCTGAATAATAGAATTTTCCAGGGACTTAAAATGTAAATTTTTAGCTTAATGGGATAATTTTGGGCTTTTCGGCCCAATAAGCCTCAAAATGCGAAAAATGATAAATTTAAGGGGCTGAAATGAAACTTTCTGTAAAACAGGGGTAATGAGCATAACAAAATATTTTTAGGGTCAAAAATGCCTTTCACTGTAAAAAAAAGGACCGAAAATACAAAGTTTTTAGATTTTGGGCAAAAATTGTAAAAGTTAAGAAAAATGGGGTTCTAACCGAGAAATACCATTCTGGAAGGGCTGAAGCTGCCAACAAAATAAATTTTGGATTAGAACTGTATTTTCAACAAGTTTATGATACAAAAGTGTCAAGAAAATGTTTTAAGGAACTAAAACTAAAATTCTTTTATATAAAAGGACCAAAAGTGTTATTTTTATAAAAGAAGGGTAGTGAAAAGGTCAAATTCCACCTTTAAACAAATTAATTCATTAATACAAAATACAAGATCCACGACTACCAAGGAAATGGAAAACAAATACACTTTCAACAACAAATATCGTTACAAACGTAGTGATTCGGTCTCGAATCAACACAAAACAACAAGCGCTAAACCAAACCACCTAAATAAATACGCGATAACTACGATGAGCCAATTTACAAAATTTGGGCTTGGAAGTTTCAAATCATGCTTGTTGGGCCTTGCTAGTGTCACACCCCAAAAACCAAAGGCGGAAACATTTCCGGGGTTGACTCCACGTTGAGTATCAAATCCAATGCACATAGTAAAGCAGTAATCACAAAACATTACATTACATAATATTGTTTACATCTGTTTAAAAGAAAAAGTTGTACAAGTGTTTTACATATGTAATATGAACAAAAGTAAAGACGAGCCTTCGGGACGCTCCTTCTTCTCCAAAAGGTTGCGGTGTACCTGACTAACGGTGACCTGAGAATACAAGCAGTTTGAAAATCAGCATAAAGCTGGTGAGTTCATAAGCGGTTTAGTTTTGAAAAGAACGAGTTCCCTTTACTTTCTGAATTGGTTATTGTTTAAGAAAATCCCATATTTTCTTATAAAATGGTTTAGTTATCTTTTATTACAATTTCAAAAACGGTTTGTTGTGTTATTCCAGGAAAATCCCATATTTTCCTTATAGTTTTAGTTATTCGTTTGTTACTTTATTCGCTTATGTTTTGTTATGCTATCCAGGAAAATCCCATATTTTCCTATGTGTTGAATTGGCTACTTGATTCTAAGTTCGTTACTAGTTGTTATGTTATCCCAGGAAAATCCCATATATTTCCTATGTGTTGAGTTGTTTGGTTCTTAGGTTTGATTTCAAAGTATTAGTACTTACCATATGTGTAGTATTAGTTAAGTATTCTAAACTCCTAGATATACTACATTCGTATGACTATAACCTACAAACTTAGTTGTATTTTCGTATATTTGGATTCACCAGAAACGTACATTACAGTATTTTTGATTATTCTGGTGGATTCCAAAAGAGTACATTAGTTGTATTTCCGTATCTCTGTCGACATTCTGAGGTCGATGTAATCGAAACTCGGTAGAGGTCCAGAGGCATACTTTCGTATTTGGAACTCTGGTGACATTCAAGGCGTACACTAGCTGTATATTCGAAGTCTTCCTGTCATCCAAAGGCGTTATTTCGCATTCGTAGTCCTAAGCCTATTCGTATTTGTTCTATCCTGTTAATTATATTTGTTATTCGTATTCGTTTTATCATCTTAGTTATATTCATTATTCGTATTCGTACTTAGTTATATTCGTATTCGCATTCGTTCTATCCTATTAGTTATATTCGTTATTCGTATTCGTACTTAGTTATATTCGTTATTCGCATTCGTTCTATCCTATTAGTTCTATTCGTTATTCGTATTCGTACTTAGTTATATTCGTTATTCGCATTCGTTCTATCCTATTAGTTATATTCGTTATTCGTATTCGTACTTAGTTATAATTAGTATGATTTCTTTTACAAAAGACAATATAATTACAATATTTAAAAGAAATCTGTATTTAACCTGCAGTTCAAAACATCAGTTGTCACAATCAAGACATTTAGTAAATAAACCATTATATTGAAAATCAGTTTAAGTACAAAATATATTTGTACTTTTGCTAGTATCCCCCCCCCCCCCCTTAAAAACAGTGAAAACAGTGAAAAACACGGAAAAGGGTAGGGGTATGAACTCACCGGACGCGGAAATGTGTCGATTTTGGGTGCTAAACGTCGAATCGAGGCCTGATAATATGTGAGGTTCCTATGTAATATAAAATGGCATACAAATATATCTAATTAGATTCATAAACTCTAATTAGATATGAAGTCACACTCCAACGAACGAACACGCCCCAAAACGGGTGTTTGGAGTGACCCGGGTGACATCTACAGACGGGAATTGAAGCGAGGGACTTGGGATTTGAGTTTACTCCCCAAGAGTAAACTCCCTAATGAATTTTATGGCCTAAACACCCATTCCCCATGAGTTTACGGCCGTAAACTCATGGTGGGGTGGTTTATGGTGCTTAAAGGGGTCACAAATGGCTATTGACACTTGGAAATGTTTGGAATAATTTTACCTAAGGCTTGGAATGAATTAAAATCACCAAATACAACACATAAGGGATTTTACGGCCTTGGCATGGGGCCTATGGCCGTAAACTCTCATAACCCCTTGAATAAGTGTTTTTAGGGTCTCAAAATTAATCACATGTGATTCTAAAAATTCCTACAAGCCTAGAAATGCATTTGTGGCACCATTTGACACACTTTTAGGAGTTTACGGCCATGGGGCATGTTCTATGGCCGTAAACTCTCATATGTGAGGTTTTGATGTGTTTAAGGTCCTTAAACTATTTTTGGTTGGTTCTATGATTTATTCCAAGGCTTTTGGTGGTGTTGGATGGCTTTCTAACACCTTAGAAGTGAGTTTATCCCCATAATAGAGGAGTTTACGGCCCAAGCACATGCCTTGGCTGTAAACTCATACAAACCTCTTAAAATTTTATGTTTGAAGGGTTCTAGGTCCATAACCAATATTCTAAAAGTCGTATCTAAGTCTTGTTTGAGCCATGGAAGGGTTTAAGGGCTTAAAACCCCTCTAAATTAGTGTTTACGGCCTAGACACCTTCCAGGGCCGTAAACTCTTAAACAAGGCTCTAAATCATGCTTCAAGGCATTCTAAACTCATTCCATAAAGTCATTTAGCCATATATAACATCTAGTTGAGGTTTGGAAGGGTTTTGTTGCTCAAAAACCCCTTAAAAAGGAGTTTACGGCCTAGTATAGTCCTAGGGCCGTAAACACATGATAATGGTCCTAATCCATAGATTATACTCGAATTTGAAGGCTAAAGAGGTTGTATAACATGCTAGGGAAGTTACCTCAAAGATTTGAAGCCTTAAACTTGAGATTTGGACCTTTAATTCTAGTTTGAGGAGAGAGGTTGGGGTGATAGTTGTATAATGAGGCAAAAGCTTCAAAACGAAGTCTTAGAACACTTTAAATAGTGTTCGGGATTTGGACACGATGAAATTCTACCCGATACCGGCTTTAGACGGGGCTTTTGATCGCACCCGACCAATTTGCCGTAACCCGACATGGTTAATTCTAGAAATGTTCCGATCATTAATATGAGGCGTTAGAATCAGTTCTAAGGGCATTTGGACACTCTTTAAGTCATAACATAAAATATACAATAATGACTTATTAAAATGCCAAAATCGAAAATGAAACCGGAAACGGCGATTGGATAATCGGAACGAGTCGCAAGAAGGGTTACATTTAGGGATATGAATTTCGGGTTGTTACAGCTAGCCCATTAACATGATCTTTGGGCCCAAAGGGAATATTCTTATGTGCTATTGGGCCTCCTATGACCCGATTTCATGTAAAAGGACTTCAATGGCTCTAATGTGCTATTAGGCCCTGTTGGCCCATTAGTGTTGCTAGTGAGGTCAAGAAATAAAATGTGAGTTGGGCCAATGTGCCTTCCGCATCCCCGACAGCCTAAAATAACTCACGGAAATAACGGGACTTCGTACTCCCCCTTTTCCTTGTTTGTTAGGCTTACGAGTAATCAAGATAAACAGATTCGGGACGTTAATCAAGAGTAATCATGGTTGTGGATTAAGTGAGTAGTAACGGGCGACGCCTTTAAGGATCGTTCGATATCTTCACTTGCGCGATTAATACTAAAGTTCAACATTTATACATGTTTTGAAAATCAACAAGAATATATTTACGGATCTTCACACTTTTATTTTATAAACAATGATCTTTTCAGTGAAAATCGGATTTTCTGGATTTTACAAACTACACCAAATCACTTTATCACAACATTGCTTATGAACTCACTAACATTTCATATGTTGATGTTTTTAAAATTAACTTGTATTTTTAGGTAACAGGTAAACCGAAGAATAAGTACCAAGTAATGTCTGGGTGTTTTGCTTATGATATCTATCAAATAATCTATGTTATGAATTTTAAATGTTTAAAACAATGTACTGGATGTAAACAATATCAGTTGTATTATTTTAATGCATGGTGATTATTTATGTTAAGATTCATGTATATTCATTGTGATGGTATTCAATTTAGGTCACAAGAGTCCTCGGACGTTCTGCCGTCTGATTCGGGGGTGTGACACTTTCAACTGGGGAGAAAAGCAAGATGTTGCATTTCAAACTCTGAAGCAAGCCCTATGTAGCGCACCCATTTTTTGTCTCCCAGAGGGGACAGAAGACTTCTTTGTATATTGCGATGTATCCAAGAAAGGGTTGGGTTGTGTGCTAATGCAGCGCGGAAATGTTATTTCTTACGCCTCGCGACAGCTAAAAACACACGAAGTCAACTACACTACTCATGATCTAGAGCTTGGAGCAGTAGTGTTCACTCTGAAAATTTAGAGGCACTACCTACACGGTACAAAATGCACCATCTTCACAGACCACAAGAGCCTCCAACACATATTCAATCAGAAGGAGCTAAATATGAGGCAACGACGTTGGGTTAAGCTACTCAACGACTACGAATGTGAAATTCGTTATCATCCGGGAAAAGCCAATGTAGTTGTAGATGCCCTAAGTCGAAAGGAGTACTCCGGTCGAAGATTGAAAGCGCTAACCATGAAAATCTATTGACACATGTCAACGTAAATCAAGGAAGCCCGGCTAGAAGCCTTGAAACCAGAAAACATGACAAGTAAAGCACTTAGAGGAATGGACAAGAATGCTGACATCAAAAGTGACGGAGTTCGTTATCTCATGAATTGAATCTGGACACCAAAATTTGGTGGTTTCAGAGAAGTGGTTATGAACGAAGCTCACAAGACTCAATACTCTATACATCCAGGTTCAGATAAGATGTATGTGGATCTCAAATAACTCTATTGGTGGCCAAACATGAAAGAAGAGACTGCTACCTACGTTGGCAAGTGCATAACTTGTGCCAAGATCAAGGTAGAACATCGAAAACCCTCAGGTCTACAACAACCAGAAATACCTAAGTGGACATAGGAGCAGATTACCATGGATTTCATAACCAAACTAACCAAGACGCAAGGTGGTCACGATACCATTTGGGTGACCGTCGATAGGTTAACCAAGTCTGCCCACTTCTTTCCAATCAAGGAGACCGTTAAGATGAAAAGACTGACAAGGACTTACATCCAGGAAATCGTGCGACTTCATGGAGTGCTGATATCTATTATCTCATATAGAGACAGCCGATTCACTTCACGATTCTGGCAATCACTACAGAAGTCCTTGGGAACTAGGCTAGATATGAGTACAGCCTATCACCCACAAACTGATGGACAGAGTGAGAGAACTATCCAAACCCTAGAAGACATGTTATGGGACTGTGTAATAGACTTTGGTAAAGCATGAGACAACCACTTACCGTTAATCGAGTTCTCGTATAATAACAGTTATCACACTAGCATCAAGACTGCTCCATTTAAAGCCCTTTACGGGCGCAAGTGCAGATCACCTCTGTGTTGGGCGGAAGTGGGTGACACGCAGTTGGCGAGATGCCTAGTCCCTGATAGCACTCTCACTGGTCCGGAAATCATTAGAGAGACAACTGAGAAGATCGTTCAAATCTGTGAACGACTGAAAGCCTCACGAGACAAGCAAAAGAGCTACACGGACAAGAGACGAGAACCCTTGGAATTTCAGGTTGGTGACCGTGTCCTACTAAAGGTCTCATCCTGAAAGGTCTTGATACACTTTGGGAAGCGTGGAAATCTAAACCCAAGATACATTAGACCCTTCGAAGTTACTGCGAGGATTAGTCCAGTAGCTTATAGACTCCAGCTACCACTCGAACTTAACAACGTACATCCTGTGTTTCACCTGTACCTAATAAAAAAAAGTGTCGATCTGATGAAACTCTCGTAATTCCACTCGAGGAAATCGAATTGAATGAAAACCTTAGCTTTGTGGAAGAACCTGTTAAGATCATGGATAAGGAAATCAAACGAACAAAGCAGAGTCGCATACCAATAGTGAAGGTTCACTGGAATGCTAAGCGGGTACCTGAATTCACTTGGGAGCGAGAAGACCAGATGCAACAAAAGTACCCGCATCTCTTCCATAGTCCATAGACACGTACTTTGTAAATAATTTCGGGACGAAATTCCCTCTGACGGGGGGATGATGTAACAACCCGATATTTCAGGTCAATATAATGAAATAAAGTCAAATATTGTAACCTACTTTTGATAATAAATAATAGCGTCAAAAATGAAATATTCAAAAATCTCAATTCGAATGTACTAAGTGGGAGATATCGTAACAAGGTTTTAAAAAATATAGAGAACACCAAAAATTCGAGTTATAACGAAGAAGTCATGACCAATCGAAGATCCACAACAAAACATATAAAACACTGTTAAGCATAAAACGCGAAATTTCAATAAAATACTTTTTAGCCTGAGGTATCTAAATGAAAGTCGTAGATATCATTAAACTGTAAACGTACATAAAAAGAAGACTAAATTACACGAATGGTCCCTATGGTTTAAGGTAATTTGCACATTTGGTCCCTAACTTATTTATTTAACTCGGAAGGTCCCTACTGTTTGTTTTTGTTACACACTTGGTCCCTGTCTTACCTAAAAAGACTATTTTTCCCTTGATTTATTTATTTATTTAAATAAACACACCTCCAACTCCACCGTTTTCATTTTATCTTACCTACCTCATCATTCCCCCCCTACTTAAATAATAGTATTTTTAGGTAAAACATGGACCAAACGTGTAACAAAAACAAATAGTAGGGACCAAGTAATTAAAAAAAACAAATAGTAGGGACCTTCTGAGTTAAAAAAGTAAGTTAGGGACCAAACGTGCAAATTACCCCAAAGCATAGGGATCATTCGTGTAATTTACTCTAAAAAGAATGTCGAAATCTGACTTCGTATGAGGAAGCTATGATTTTTCTATGTTTCAGATTCAACAGTAGACATCTAAAAACTCGAAATAGAGATCGAGCGACTTTTAGCTGACACAACCTAAACCAGAATCGAAGACCTCAACAATAGTAATGCAACGGTAAAAAGACAGACGAAATCGGACATCGGATGAAGAAGTTATGGATTTTTAACGGACTTTTCCAGTCCCGGCCTGTTAAAAACATAATATAAATAATAAATTCAAAATTAGCCATTGGAGTCTAAATGAAAGTTGTAGAGGATAATCTCACCTACGCGTGGATATAAAGAACGTCAAAAATCGAAACTCGTATGCAAGAGATATGAATTTCTGAAGTTCGAAAAACGAAACACCACACTGCCAGACTCACGACGTGAGCCAGGAGTTCATGACGTGAGTTAGTGACTGATGTGTGCCAGAGTCGGGCTATCAGACGCTGAATCTATGGGAGGGATAAGATCAAAACTCACGATGTGAACCTCCCCAAGTTCACGACGTGATTCCCAAAGATGAACCATATAAATAGAAACCAAGGGCTTTGGTTTTGGCTGCTCACTTCTACTCCCCTTTCCAACTTTTACTCTGTGTTAAGCATCCAGAGACTACCTCCATGCCACGGTTACGTATCCTAGCCCTGACGGAAGCCCAAAGTCCTGATGTTCCCGAGAAACTTGCTTCTTTCCAGTCGAAGTGATACCCGAGTTTAACATCGTCTTCTTCAAACCGTAATTCTTACCAAATGAGTTCATACCCCTATCACCACACTGTTGCTTTTAAATGCTTTTAAACACTTTTAGGGGGGGGATACAAGTAAACACACGGTTAAACTCGTGTGAAAAACATCAATCTTTTGCTATACTTTTCATATTGTTGTTATAACTATCATACGAAAACGTTGGCCTGCAAAACTTCTTACGACACCACTTTACCCTCTCGGGATGAAATATGTTTCTAAATAATAACATGCTTTATTTATCTTTTTGCATAACATATCATGACAAGGGTAATCATTTTGGACATAAACATATACATTTCAAAACACGTGACTTAATTGAGAATATGTGAGTCATTCGTCTTCATCGTACCTATCAAGGTATACAAGAAAGCCCTATTTTGTTACCTGAGTCTCCGTCCAGAGAACATGATGATATGATATTGATGATCCTACACCCTGGTTGTTAGCTACAGCCGGACCAGCAAGTTAAGGGTGACAAGTGTCATAACATTTCGACGCCTAAAGAACGTCGCTACAGGCAAATCCATCATAGTATAGTTATGAAAATTCACTGGATAGTCAATTATTATGGTATTATGTTTTTGACAGGAAAAGTATTATTATAGTTATTTTTACGTGAACATACAAACTTCCTATAGTTTTGTTTACTAATAAAACTATACATCATCATTTTAAGTATGACATATTTACTTACAAGTTACTGTCTCGGGCATTTAAGACTAATTCTCACTTTTAGGAAAATATAGGTTTTTCCTGGTTCAATACATTCATTTCATACAAACAACGATTCATAACTCATTTTATAAGAAAATATCGGATTTTCTGGAAAACAAACGTGAACTTTCGAATGGCATACATTTACACAAATATCTACTTATGAACTCACCAACTTAATGGTTGACACTTTTTTTTTAAATAACTTGTATTGTCAGGGAATCGCTAAACACCAGGTTAGCATCTACTTTTGGGGACTAATGCTCTGGCGTTAGTAACATCTTTTGGAGCATCATATTGTATTTGACTTTTGAAACATGTAATACAACAATCATGTAATCTTTTCAAATATATATTATGGTGGTGCGTACTTTCTTTACTATTCAATTGTTATGATACTATACATGAAGTCCTCTTCCCCCGAATGTTTCCACCGTTTAGGTTTGGGGGTGTGACATAAAGTGATAGTGAAGAGATATGTGTTTTGTTGCAAAGGATTGTGACAAATGCATATGGCACTTTGTGAATTACAATACAACAGAATTTTCTTCATGTTGATTGCATAATCATGCAGTTGACTTTGAATCAATATGATTTGAGAAGTGCGAGCTGCAGCAACAACATACTCTATTTCTGATGTGGAAATTGAGACCCATGTCTATCTCTTCAATTTTCAGCTCACGAGCTTCCCATCTAAAAATTTACATCCACCACTTGTGCTTTTTCGATCAAGTTGACACCCACAAAGATTAGCATCTGAAATTGCTTGAATGAAAAACCCTGTATTAGAAGGATACCACAATCCTAACAAAACTGTGCCTTTGAGATAGCGAAAAATGTTCTTCACAGCAGTAAGATGAGATTCTCTCGAATTCGATTGCTACCTAGCACAACTGCACGCAGAAAACATTATATCAGGTCAACTAGCTGTGAGGTATAGTAACGAACCTGACATGCTTCGATACAATCTGAAATAAACATCTGGTTTATCCAAAGATAGACTTAGTCTTGTTCCAATTACTATCGGTACTCGTAACATGGAACTATTCGTCATTCCGAACTTCTCAAGTAGATTTCTTGTATACTTCTCTTGATTGATGAAAATTCCTTCTCTACGTTGATGAATATTTAATCCCAGAAAATTGTTTATCTTCCCTATCATGCTTATCTCAAACTGATAAGTAGATGTCAAAACAAAGCACTTCCTAGTGACTTGCTCTTCCTCCTTATCCTCAAGCATCGCGAAAATAGCCCCATGTGTAGGGTTTTGCATCTCGTTATCATCAAGACCAGATGACCAAATCTGGTATGTTCCATCTTTTGCATCCATACCTTTGGCCACCAAAGATAACCCCTTCATCTTTGCACGCACCTCTTCCAATCTCTTAATATAGTAAGCTTTCTCTTTGCCTTTGTTCTTCTTTTCATCTCACTTTCGCAGCATACAGTCATTGGCCATATGATTCACCCCATTGTAGTAATGGTAGTCGAATCCAAAATCACCTTTCAGCTTTTTCTCTTTCATCTCTTCCTCGGCACAAACTTCCTTTTTCTCAACTTTCTTCTCATCATTCCATGATTTTCCAGCAAAACTTCCCTTCACAACACTTGTTTTCGACATTCCATTGAAAGGTTTCTTGAAAAAATTCTTTACTCGATTGTTTGAGTAAAGTGCCACAGCTTCATCATCAGAATTGACGATTAGGCCTTCTTTTTGACAACCCGAAATTTCCATTTGTACGAACGTTATCTATTCAATAGAAGCTAGTCCAATTTTAGTGAATTTCATACCCTTCTGAATGAGTTTGTGTACATTAGGGTCTACGTTTAAGGAGATATCAGGAGAGTGGATACTCCTGGGGTTGTGAAATTTGAACATTCGAAGTTTTATAATGTTACAGTCCAAGTTCGAGAATAAAAATATTTTCTGTCAAAATATTTTAGGACTATAAATAGTTTTCTGAACCAAATTTATTCATTATTCACATTTCCAACTAGAGAAAAGCCATTTTCTCTCTGACGGATCTTCGGGTTTTTATACCAAAACGTGAGTAACTCTTTCTAGTAGTGTTAGAATACTTATTAGATGCTTATAACATGATTTAGTTGGCTAAATCATTGGATCTAGGAGTTTACTCCCCAAGGTGTTCTGGTCGGTAAACTCCCGAAACGAAGCCAAAATCGAAACTTTTGTTATGATAAGGCCTTAGACTCTTTATGTATGCATGTTAGGGACAAGAAAACAAGCCAAATCCACCCAAGTTTGGGTGTTTACGGCCCTAGATAATCCTAGGCCGTAAACTCCAAAATCAAACACAAAATGGTGATTTGAGGACTTAAGGACTTAAGGCTTGTATCTAGGCTATTTTCCCAAGTAGTATAAGGTCTTAAACACATCAAAAGACGCAAACAAATGTGAGTTTACGGCCCAAGTGTATCTTAGGTCGTAAACTCCATATAAATTGACAAAAGGGTGTTTTCATGACACCTAAAGCCCTAGGCCTTTACAAGAAATTGTTACACACTTAATGGAAGGACCAAACCACATCAAAATCACCTAACCAAGTGAGTTTACGGCCAAGACATGGTTCTTGGGCCGTAAACTCCTAAAAAGGGCACTAAGGTGTGCCTAATGCCTTCATATGCTAGGAATAAAAGTCTAGAACATATCCTACAAGTGGAAGAGGCTTGAAAGCAACAAAAACAACACCCCAAGGGAGTTTAGGGCCGTAAACTCCAAGGGGAATGGCCTTGGGGCCGTAAACTCCTATTTGGAGTACTTCTAGACCTTAAACCCTTCCAAGGACTTAGCCACTAAGTTAGAATAATTCTAGAAAGCATTTGGGACTTCAAAACACACCAAACACACATGTTTGGGAGTTTACGGCCGTAAACTCAAGAGTTTACAACCGTAAACTCCATGTGTGATGGTTTATGGAGAGTAAACTCTCATATAGGGCCCTTTGGAAACCCTAAACACAAATACCCTATCCCACAATAGCTTAGATGAAGTCCTTACGGCTTAAAACACTTATATAAAGTGTTAACTATGTCTAGGATGTCTTAAACATTATCAATTAGTCTTTTGAGTCTAATTGAGTGCATATATGTGTGATTATATGTTCATTAGGATCGTAGTGTGTGTACAAGTCCTCGCTTGACACCTAGCCATCCTATACCGTTCAGTTCATCCAAATCACCAACTACAGGTGAGTTCATACCCCTAATCAATGTTTTAAATGATTTTAAATGCTTTAATGGGGGGAATACAAGTAGAAACAAACATGTTATTAAATCATTGATATGTATTTTATAACTATGTTTGTCATTTAACAGATTTCCCATGCTACAAAATGTGATACATGAAATGGTTTTACATCTTAAAAGCACATTGCTACCAAATGTTTTACATTTGAAATGTTTATTAAAATGACATCAAGTCATTGTTAATTATTGTTCAAAACCCATAAGATGTCTTACAAAAACCATTTTTCATTCTTGAACTAAACTATGCGTATACACTTATATTCTTATATATGTATTGATGTTATAGCTTACATCTTTCATTTAGTTTCCCACACCCTTGAATAGTAAGAGTGTACAAACCTACATGATCAACCAGTTATATTACAGTAAATTATCATAGGGATAATTTGAAGATATCAAACATTACTTCTATTACAAGGAATCACACAAGATTTAGTTCATTCATGAGTCTTTACTAGTACCTTACCTGATACATGAGTACTTACAGATGTTTACCTGATACATGAATATGTTTACATATACTTACCTGTTACATGGACACACATACATGAATACCATACAGGAACACTTTTACATAGGTGCACTATCCTGTATTCACTTACCTGGATACTTGTACTTAGAACTACGATGATGATTTATTAGTACTTACTGTGTAAATTGTCATTCCTATCTCGGTTCAATGGGATAGCTAGGCGGGACTTACCATTCCGAACCCCACTGATTAGCACTAGTGGTCGATGACCATCTACGAAGGTCTAAGGTTACTATTTATATTAGGTAGATCGATTGGGACTAACCCTTCCACCCACCTGTTGCTGCTACAGAGGACAATTGGATAATCTTCGGATGTTCATTAGGTTATACCTTTCGCTTATTGCGATGATTGTGTTACTCCTAGTACCCAGCGATGACACTTACATTAATACTTGTTTTGGACAATCATCGGATGTTCATTTGGTTACATATTTTGCTTAATGCGATGTTGTGTTAGTCCTAGTACCCAGTGACAACACTTACAGTAGTACATTTTTCCTGTTTACTTTATTTTGTGATACATTCACATAATCGATGAGTTAGACTAAGCACTTTTAGTACTAGTCAATACTAAGGGAAAACTATCATTTTACAAAACATTCGGGTCTTGGTAGAAGACTACATTTCATATTTATAGAAAATAAGGGTTTTTCTAGGGATTTCATACTTACCTCAACATTTTCATTTAAAAGGTTTACATGGCTTTCAAAATAGATTTTCACAAACAAAGCAATGACACTTATATACTTACGAATTCACCAGCTTTAAAGCTGATACTTGCTTTCAAAATAACTTGTATTCTCAGGTCATCAGTAGACAGGTACGGAGGCCAGGTTTTGAGAAGACGGAGCAGACAAGTCTCGTCTTTTATTTTTGATTGTATATTTTTGGTGTCTTATTACAATGAAAGAACACACATGTATTAAACTTTACTTATAATGCAATGGATGATGTTGTTGCTTGTTTATTATATTACACTATTGTGATACTGTACATGACGTCCTCCACCCCTGAACGTTTCCGCCGTTCGTGGTTTTGGGGTGTGACATTCTTCTTCTGAATTCTTCTTCTCAACAACTTCTTTCTCAGCTTCTCTTCCAGTAACCTTCGACATAAGATCAAATGTACCACCTAAACAAATCTTTGATTCGTCAGCAATTTTATTCACTTCGGATTTATGTGCTTTCATCACATTATAAAGATCATTCAGACAGAAGTAATCAAAACTTTTTTGTGTCTTTATCATAAAGCTGACATTTCTCCATTCCTTAGGAAGACCCATGATAAAAATGATATTGAACTCCATTGTTCATTGTTTTACTCCATAATGGGAACACCATATTATGAGCTCATTGAGACGATCATAATAGGAATCAATTGTCTCTCCTTCCTTCTGCTTAAACTCTCCTAATTCAAACAGACATTGTTTGACTGAACTGATCATAGTTTTTTTCTTCCTTGACACTTTTCCTTCAAAGTATCATAAATCTCTTTTGCAGTCTTACAGCTATGAACGTAATTATGTACAACTAGAGGAAGAGCACCTCTGAGTTCACGCATACACTTCTTTTCATTCTTTAACAATCTCTCAGGCTATTCATTGACATTTTGATTGTTCTAAGAAGTTCCAATACTCTGAACAGTAGCAGGAGGATGAACACCGTCGAGAATACACTTCCAGAGTTCCTCATCAATTATGTTCAAATAATCCTCCATTCGATCAATCCATTGATCGTAGAACTCTTAAATCAACATAGGAATCTTTATTGATGAAACAAGGAGATGAGAGTAAGAAGTCATGGTGTTCATGTTAAAGTTCGCCATTGCTGCTTAGAAAATTTTGAGAAAAGCTCAAATCAAATTGAGGTCAAACAGCTAAAACACTCAGAATACAACAAACGAATACTCGATTTTACAACTAGAACACAGAATCAAATCAGAACAGATGATCTCAGATGATTTTCTGAGACAAAAGAGCAGAAAATTGAAATCTAGAACGAGACTCAAAACTTTTGCCAAAACTCAGAAAAAACTGATCAATTATGTATGAATCCCGCTCTGATACCAAATGTAGTTGTAGTGAAATCGAGTATGAATTACGAAATCCGAGTAAAGTAAGAATGATGAACACAAGATCTAAATAAACTCTGTTTGGCTCAATTGTGCTATCAGTAAGCACAGAGAGTGTCACACCCCGAAAACCAAAGGCGGAAACATTTCCGGGGTTGACTCCACGTTGAGTATCAAATCCAATGCACATAGTAAAGTAGTAATCACAAAACATTACATTACATAATATTGTTTACATTAGTTCAAAAGTTAAAATTTTACATGTGTTTTACATATGTAATATGAACAAAAGTAAAGACGGGTCTTCGGGACACTCCGTCTTCTCCAAAAGGTTGCGGTGTACCTGTCTAACGCTGACCTAAGAATACAAGCAGTTTGAAAATCAGCATAAAGCTGGTGAGTTCATAAGCGGTTTAGTTTTGAAAGAGTGAGCTCCTTTGTTTTCTGAAAAGTTGTGGTTCAAGAAAATCCAATATTTTCTTATGAAAACAGTTTGGTTATCCTTTGTACAATTTCGAAAGCGTTGATTATGTCGTTCCAGGAAAATCCCATATTTTCCTTATAGTTTTAGTTATTCGTTTGTTAATTTACTCGATTATGTGTTAATGTACTACCTAGGAAAATCCCATATTTTCCTATGTGTTGAGTTGTTTGTTCGTTTCTAGGTTCGTTACTAACTGTTATGTTATCCCAGGAAAATCCCATATTTTCCTTTGTGTTGAGTTGTCTGTTCGTTTTCAGGTTCGTTACTAACTGTTATGTTATCCCAGGAAAATCCCATATTTTCCTATGTGTTTAATATTAGATAAGTATTCTAACCCTTAGTTATTCTACCTTCGGATGATTACTATCTACTAACTTAATTGTATTTTCGAAGTTTTGGAACCACACATAAGCGTACATCACAGTATTCTCGAAGTTGTGTTAAGTTCCAAAAGAGTACATTTCGTTGTGTATTCGAAGCTCTGTCAACATTCTGAGGCGGATATACTTGAAGCTCAGTAGAGGTTCAGAGGCATAATTTCGTATTCGTTTTTGAAACTCTGGTGACACTCAGAGGGTACAGCAACTGTATGATCGGAGTCTTTGTGTCCACCAAAGGCGTCACTTTGCATTCGTAATCGGATTCGCATTCGCATTCGCATTCGTATTCGTATTCGTATTCGTATTCGTATTCGTATTTGTATTCGTATTTGTATTCGTATTCGTATTCATATTCGTATTCGTATTCGTATTCGTATTTGTATTCGTATTCATATTCGTATGATTTCTTTATAAAAGCAATATAGATCAAAACACTTTTCAAAAGAAATCTATACTTAACCTGCAATTCGAAACGTCAGTTATCTAAATCTTTAAAAAAATCAAGACATTTAGAAACTGAAACCATTAAGTTGAAAATAAGTTGAAGTACAAGATACACTTGTACTTTTGCTTGTATTCCCCCCTGAAAACAGTTAAAAACAGTGAAAAAGGGTAGGGGTATGAACTCACCGGACGAGAAACGTGACGATTTCGGACGTCAAACAACAGTTCAGGACTTGCAAACGCACGAGGTTCCTATGTATAATGACAAGATACACATTTGTATCTAATTAGGACTTAGATTATTCGATTGTTAGGGACCAAAACTTCTAGTCGTGAAAACATCCCGAAACAAGCGTTTGGAGGGACCTAGGTGGCGTTTAAGGACGTGCAATGGTACTAAGGACTTGGAACTTGAGTTTATTCCCCATGAATAAACTCATACAAGAGTTTAAGGTCTAAAACACCCATTCCCCATGAGTTTACGGCGGTAAACTCATGGTGGGGTGGTTTATGGGCAAAAATGACTTCATACACTTAGGGGAATTCTTCTAGGCTTGGATTAAAGTATTGGAATGGATTTTTAACATCATATTAACTTATATATCGGAGTTTACGGCCTAGCATAGGCTCCTGGCCATAAACTCCTAAATGCTCATGGAAAATGTGTTTATGATGTTAAAACAAATCATTTGTGATTGGTAAATTTATCCCAAGGCCTTACATGCAATTATTTGAAATTTAGGAGGGGTTTTTGGAGTTTACGGCCTATGACACCCCCCTCATGGACGTAAAATCTCTTAGAGAGTGATTCCATGTGTTTTAAAGCCAAAAACTTGTTTGTAAGGACTTCTAAAATTCATTACAAGGCTTTAGGGGTGTTATAGGGGTTAGACAACACTTTAAAATGAATTTTCACCATGTTTTAAAGAGTTTACGGCCCAAGTACTTTCCTTGGCCGTAAACTCACAATAATCCCTCAAAAATTATGTTTCAAGTGTCCAAAATGCTAAAACTAATATCCTAAAATTCATATCTAAGCCTTACAAGTGAATTGGAGGGGTTTAAGGTCATAAAAGTCCCAATTATATGAGTTTACGGCCTAAGCATGAGGCTTGGCCGTAAACTCCTTCAAATCCTTCAAAAACCATGTGTTAAATGTTATAAGTCCATTCCTTGAAGTCATTTAGCCATATCTAGGTTCCAACATTGTCTAGGAGGGGTTTAAGGGCTTAAAACCCTTCAAACTTAGTGTTTACGGCCTAGGCATCCTCCTGGGCCGTAAACTCTTATACAAGGCCAAATTTTTTGTTTCAATCCCGGATTTGAAGGTCTAAAATGCTATACAATGAAGTTAGAAAGGTACCTTAGGGATTTGAGGCCTTAAAAGTGAGTTTTGGACCCTTGAAGTTAGATTTAGGAGAAAGGTTAGAGAGAGAGTAGAGAGAGGAAGCAAAAGCTTCAAATGGAAGCTGAAATGTGTTTATATAGGTCAAGAAATTTGGACACGGTAGAATTCTACCCGATACCGACATTAAACGGGGCTTTTGGTCGCACCCGATTAAGTTTCCGTGACTCGGCGGGATTGTTTCTAAAATTTTTGGGATAATTATTTGGGTTTGTTTTGTGAGTTCCTAACAGGTTTGGACACTCATTAGTATCAATTAAACATATAAGTTTAATTTATTCGACCCAAAAACGACATCGGGACGATTTGGTACTCGGCGAGTTATACGGGTAGAATAGGTTTTCGGCGATGAACAACTTCGGGTTGTTACAGAGAGTATTAGACAAAATGACAAAGGTTCTCTCTATCTCTAGTACACATCTCGTATTTATAGGGATCATGAAAAATTACAAAAAATACGAGGGACTGAACACTGAAAACTTCGATACATAAAGTTCCCTTATAATAAAATAACAAACTGTCGAAACTATCCATGATCTTTGACACCTCACAAAAATATTCGACATCTACAAAAGCCACTAGATAGCTAAGGTATGTAAGGTTTGAATCCATGAGTACTTCGTGGTTAAACTTTATGTCAAAATAATCAACAGGAAATGTATTACTTGTAATTGTGACAGAAAAGAGTTAAACAAAAAAATGGAACTTTATTAATTTAAACGAATCTCTCAATGAGAAAAATAAGGTACTGCCAATTCAGTTTCCAGACATCTTAGATTCACACACCTTTTTTCGTAAAATCCTAATTCAGTTACTTAGGTGCAATTGGGGTTTATTATCTTGTGACATATATTTTTGGGTACACGATATGTTTATTCAAGTAGTTGTCTTTCTCCCTACATCAAATTGGATTAGAAACAATTATTTAATTGGAAATAAAGTGTCTTGCGACTATCTATTACAATATTAAGTACTTAATATTGGAAGTTGGAATAATGTATGTGGATTCAATTGATTTTCTTTGTTCCTAAACTACTTGAACTTGGAACAACTGACGAATTGACAGTATACTATTTTTGTTATGACATCAAAAAATTCATGCAATCCAATCTCAATTATTATTACTAAAAGGTCATTTCATAAAGCATAAAATATCAACTGAATCAATTAGACTCAAGTAACAATCAAATGCTTTCATCCAAAAGTCCTAATCGTCCCCGAAAGTAACCCTAATGGTTTAGCCTGCCATAGAAATCAATAAACAAAAAAGTTTAATGAAAAAAAAAATTCGACATAACATTCATGAAAAAAAAGACCGTAAAAACTATTAATGTTTACTATCCTGTAAAAAATCGAAACGAATAAACCTTGTGGAATAAGTAACGAACTTGTGGAGCTTAGACAAAACGATGATGAAATGAAGGATTAACGATCTTTAATTGTTTGATGTTGAACTTGATTATTTGTATCTTGGAAGTGTTCTAAACCTCCGAAGTGCATCAAAATCGTCCTAGAAGAAGAGGCAAAAAGTACTCTAGGGTTTGGGAATTAATAGGTATGTATAGATGAGAAAAGGCTGAAATTCTGTAACATTCCGTACATAATTTTCTCGTCACCATCCTAGAAAATAACCCGAATCATCATACTTATAATTGGGATGGTCCACGATGTCAAGTATTCTGTGAAAATTGTAGAAATTAGGTCACCGTTAAACAAACAGTGTTAACATAATCACTATTGTAATAGACCTAACGAGCATATAAGATATGATTTAATTTGTTTCTTATAGGGTAGTATACTTTGAAATACATCCAAAATATCAATCAAGTCTTGCATTCATTTGAATCTCTAATAAATGAACAGTTTTAGTATACATAAAGAATGGGTTAATACATATGATTGAAAGAGATATATGTATTAGATATTATTATGTGGTATAAATAGATTCATCACCTACTCCTTGAAAATAGGAAAATTTGTACATAAATAATGTCAAAAATGGAGCTTATAAGCAAAAGATATGACTGTCTTAAGACGACAAATAACTAGGTAACAAGTCACCACCTGATAGGTGTCAAACATGAGCTTCAAAAAAAACAAGACATATTAGGAAATGGATTTCTATTTCATATCAATTTTCCATTGAGTCTCATTCAATTTAGGAATTTATAACATTTCTAAATTTTTATGCCTAAAAATATCTCGAGCTGTTGTGGATAAGGTTGAACAGATAAGGTTTGCCTTCTTCCCTAACTAAACGTCATATGATATGTTGGATCATTTCCAGTTTTTGTATCGAAAAGTTAGCTATATATTATGAATCATGTTTTGATGTATTATTTTATTTAAGAGTTATCTTTTTCATCTCACGCCATATCGACTCTTTTACAAAGTGAAAGTTCGTGACTGTAAACACATAATGTCCGAAAAACAGTTTCAAATGCTTCGTTAGGATAGCTACACTATTTCTTAATGGCTAGAAATTGAACCTTTTTTATTAGAAAATCATCTAGTATTTGATTTTATTAATGAAAATTTCACAACTCGAAATTTCCCAAAATCCTGTCACTTAGTCGGATAAGTTTGGAAACTAGCATTGATTTTGGACCCCTAGGATCGGATCGGATTTAGACGAGTAGATCCAGATGTATTTTAGTATAAATAGGAGGGAAGGTGCTCTTGTTTCTCACACCTCTTTTTCTCTCCCATCTCACTTCCATCATATATCTCTCTCTCTCTCGCTTTCTCTCTCTTTCTCTCTCTCTCTCTAGTTCTAATCGTTGCAATCCACCGTTAGCCGCCAAGAGCCGTCCTTCTAGAAAATGAAAGCAAGCCCGACGACCAGATGCCACCCTTCCTTCTCTAATCCAGCCACCAACGAACCTCCCTCCGACGACCTCCTACCAACCAGCAACCTCCTTTGAGCCAAACAACGCTAACAGTTGTCACCGCTCGTCGTCGCAATATACCTTTTTTAGCCAGTTTTTCAAGTAGATTCCTATTCAGTACTATTCACGCCACTTAATATCACTATTCATGTGGGTTAATGTTACTATTCATCAAAGTGAAAAACTATCGAATTCTGGAAAATTATAATCTCTTGGGTTTATCGCATACACTTTAACCCAAGTGAGTGTCATGACCTCATTTAAAATATTTTATCATTTTCAGAAGGAATACATGCAATAACTATATTGTTTCTATTATCTGTATAAAAATATTATTAAAACTATATCAGGAATTTGTTAAAAAAATAGATATAGTAGGTTTGTATTGTAAATAACTCTATTTTAATACTGAACTTAGTATAAACACTATAGAACCTCGAACTAATGAATGTTTTTCAGTATTTTGTATTACTGCGGGAATAATAACCAAAAACTTGTTACTAAAGTTAGGATTATTAATATACTTCAAATTCATGTGAGCCTTTTATTCATCAAACTATGTGTCACTATACTTAGAAAGACCTCTAGCTTACAACCGTTAATTATTAAGAGCGAAAGACTTATGTATTGACTTATACGTGTTGACACCCTACCTACAATTTCTAGCTACAACATTGTCAGTCAAGTTACACTTGGTGATAATTGTCTTGTTACTATTTTGATGCCCTGGTGAAGCATTGGGAAAGGCATATCAGTCTGAACTAGCTCGATTATGGCACTCACAATGAATGTAATATATGTATAGGAAGCTTGAAATACATATGGCATATAAAGGAATATAGGATACTTTAAATGCCTATAGAGAATATCTTTTTAATAGGAACTTAGTTATGAAAAGTCATGATAATAAAGATACATTATATAATAGATATGAAACTATCTATATATCCAAACAATTCTTTTTCGGCCTCAAAAAAGTACTAAACAACTCTAATATAGCTATACTTTAGGGAGAAAGTATATTTTGGTTCAACTATTGCAAACCTGTGAACTCACCAACATTTTGTTGATACTCTGTCAAACACATGTATTCTCAAGGATTTAGACTACATGATGAAATATACAAGGAAGATGATGGGATTGTAGTGGTCTTTTATATTTTAGTATTCCCCTTGTTGCATATATCTTAAGGATTGTTTTGTACTTTTCTTGTACCTTAGACTAGGGGATATTGTAATCTACACATTCAATGAATAAAAGTGTTTATTCTACTACCGTATTTTTGTATGTTCAATATATGCTTATTATTGTGATCCATGATGTTGTCTCACTGCCCGATGTTTTCTCCGTCGGATGGGGCTGTGACACATTCTTTTTCTTTTTGTTCCAACCGTACTAGAATAGGTACAAGTCATATAAGATTAAAAGTAGGTAGAATATGCTTCTCCTTCTTCTTCCATGGTCCTTTTAGAGCCGAAAACATCAAAACCAGCGAAAATGTGAAACATGAAAGTTGTAGGAAATTTTGTCTTGTTTTCCAAAACATCTTGATCCAAGTAAATCAGAACTTTTGAGCTTGAGATATGATCAAAAAATTAAATATGTTGGATTAGTGTCTAAGTCCATAACTATATTTGGTAAGTATTTGACCCGGTTATGCATGGTCCTTTTGGGTTGCCTTCATCAAAACAACTAGATAGGATGATTTATGAAGAAAGAGGTTAATTATGGTTTATTATTATATTATATGAATAATATATTAATAGAGAAATCATAGATTTTAATTAATATTGGACAAGAATTAATTAAGAAATTAATTTTGTGGCTATAAGAGATTAATTAGACTTGGGGGACTAATATTGTAATTATAAGATAATTGCATTGTGGGCTATGGATTCCTAAAGGGAAGGAGGTCAGACGAAATATATGGGAAGCCCATATGATTTTAGTCCAAGGGCCTTCTAGAAAGGTTCCATGGGTTGCTTAAGGCCTAAGAAGAGAATTAGGGTTTCTCCTGAAACCCTAGCAGCCCATACAAGTATAAATAGACCCCTAAGGATCCCAAAAACATGGCTAAGTCTTCTGATAGATATTTTGGATGGTTTTGGTTCTCCTCTCCTCTTTAAGTATCATCCTCTTGCTTATGGTGTTTGTAAACCATTAGAGGAGTGACAATTGTGACTCTAAGCTCCAAGGACACGAGATTCAAGCCATTTTATAAGTGGTATTCATCAATATCTGTTCTTACATGTTAATTTCGATATTCATATGCTAGATCTAGGGTTTATGGCTTTGGATGATTATTGCATGTTCGTTAGACAAAATAGATCCAAAGCTTTAGGGTTTGCATGTACACCATAGGAATGATGTAGTGCTCAAAACCCATCAGTGGTATCAGAGCCTTAGCTGTTTGTATAAGGAATTGATGCAATTGTGAACTGTAAAAGATTAGGAAATCGAAAATTTTTGTTGTCTGGAGCATGAACTCGACGAGTTCTATATGAACTCGATGAGTTGGGTGAACTAGATGTGTTCAGAAGCCCAACTCGACGAGTTTCCTGTTCTGTTTCCGGGATTTTCGATTTTTCTGCCAGATTTTGTTGAGGATAATTGCCAAAACTCGTTTTTCTTGCCTAAATTCGATTTGTTTAGTTTGGAATGACTATCTTCATTAAAATTGATGGATTTTGTTACATATGGATAATATAGGCTTATTATAAGTCAAGTATTTAACCTAGTTACATTGAAAAGTTTCAAATTACACCCTTAAGTTTTATAATTTAAATTTGAACTCAATACTTTTAGTTTTGAAATTTAAATAGTTAAACCTAACTGTTTTGAAAGGTTTCAAAACTTGCCCTCAAGTATTGGAATTTAAATTTTAATTAAAAGTTTGATTTTAAAATGTTAAATTCTAAAACCCTAATTTTTTAAATGTCCAAATTGCACCCTTATGGTTTTATTAAATTAATTAAGTGTATAATTAAAAGAGAGTTAATAAATTCATAGTGATATGGTTTACATTTAATTAAATTAAAAGTGTAATTTATTGAATTATACCACATAGTATTTTAAAAGTGTAAAATATACCCTTATACTATATATAAAATTAAAAGGTCTAATATTATATATGTATAACTTAAATGCTAGTCTTGCCATTAGTAGGCCTCGTTCATGAAGTTGATCTATGAGGGGGGTATAAGGTTATGGTCTATAAAATGGTTGTTTAATGGGTGTCCACTCTCACCCACCGCTTCCATAATTGGTGGAGGGTCGTTATCCGAACGGTTAGGATAGGGCAAACCCTTTCCATTAAAAGTACAATGAATTATATAGCAACTAAATGTTTTTTTAATTCCCAATCTTAGTTACTTTAGAAAAAAGTGAATTTGATGCAATTCCATGAAATTACACTTTGTACCCTAGCTAAGACGTTAGTGGAGCGTGTGTGGTTAACCGGCACACAAAATGGGTTCTAAGCAAAAGTTGTGAAGGATCGATGTTTGTCATAGTTCGGTGCAGCGTGTGTGGTTAACCGGAACATCGAATAGGTGACTGTAACATTGGGGGCACCATGTATGTTTGGATGGTTATTCACACCCTATTTTGTGATCCTCGACATCCCAGTCACAAATCGAGGGGCATATCGAGATTTAAACATACCATTGAAAAGTGCAATGAATCTCAAAGGATCTAGGAGTTTTTCAATATATTTAAAACTTAATCTTTTTTGTTCGTTTTTCATGGTGGAAAATTAGTGAATCGTCATTCACTTACCTTCAAATGTTCTGCAATTTGGATTACGACATCCATCTTCCAAGTTGTAGAATATTGTGTTGCGTCCTAGCCTTAATATCTCATTTGAGTGTTTTATTAAGGACTCAATCAATAAACTAACTTGAATTTTTCTCCCATTTTGTAGTTGTCAAATTATGACAACTATGGTCTTCCCAAATCCCTTGGAACAAGCTTTTCACATGAAGATGATATTCCACGATTCAATCAAGGAATAAGAGATCATGCTTCACTTCCTCCACCTCCTCCTATTGTTCTCCCTAACCCACAAGTTCAAAGGCTTGAAAAGTTCAAGCTCACTCAAGCCCTTTTGGCAAGTAAACATAAAGATGGAAAGTCAATGTGTGCACACGTCTTAGAGATGAAGTCACACATTGATAGGTTAAGAATGTTGGGAGTCATTGTCTGTGAGAAGTTGGCTGTTGATTGGGTTCTTCAATTGCTTCCTGACTTATATAATGAGTTCGTAAGAGAGTACTATATGGACGTGACCCTCATCAATCTCACCTATTTGCTTGTTTCTGCTGAATCAACAATGATTTGGCGCACTGGAGAAGCAAAGTTGAATGGTGGATCTGCCTTCCAAACCTCCATGGACATAGGAAATGGCAACGAAAGGCATGCCATGGTCGAAAAGTTTGATCATAAGAGAAAGACAAAGTCTTTGGTAGTTATGTGTGCTGTTCCAAAAGAGTCAACTTTCTTTTATTTCCAAGAGAATAGGCATTGGAGACGAAGTTGCGCTGCCTACCTGAGAGATCTAAGAGATGGGAGAGTCAAGTCGCATGGCTCTACTTCAGGTAAAATCCATTAACTAAATCTATAAGTTCCTATTTTTGATTCTTGATACATTATGTGATAAGATGACATTTTTGATGTTTTGTAGGATCGAAGAAAAGAGAAGAAGCTTAAAATAAGAAGCGTTCGGAATCTAATCGTGAAGAAATGTATTTCGATCGCATGGATTCGAAGATTGGATTTTTTGAGCTGATACATTAGACTTAGGATAGATTGCTAAGAAATGTAATAGCATAGTTTTTCAATTGAGTTGCGTTGTAAGGACAAATTTTTCCTCAATAAAATAAATTTTTATTTTGTCTTATTTATTTATCCTTGCAATGACATGTATGAAAAATTGATGTTTGTGTATTTCTATTATTAGAAATGTTGAAATGGATGTGATTCTTAGTTATGTTATTTATGGTACTGTCATAATTTTCTGTGGAAAGATTCCCATCGCCCAAGTTTCAATTGGATAGAAACTTGGAATCATACAACTTGTATTGTGTGATGTACGGAAATCTTGGTACTTAGGTAATTAAGACTAATTCCTTGTTCACATAAGTGTGTGAGTCAAGTGAAGGACTAAAGGAACTAGTACACAATGTTGTGAACTAGTCAAGTCCACGATAAATAACAATAACATTATTAGTCATGATTAAATAAAAGGCTAGTAAATGTGGTTATACTTACAAGATTAAGTGTAATTTTGAATCATTGAAAAGTTTCAATGAATGGCAGAATGAATAAATAGAATCAATGAAGGCAGAAAGATAAAAAGTTTCTGCAATCTAAAAAGAAGGGAGAGTACTTTTGTATCTTGTTTTATGATCGTCTTGGTAATCATAGGAACCATATTACAATTCATCCTCTAAGGACACCTTAGCGCACTAGTTTGGCTAAGAAGAGGAATTGAGAATTGTTGTAGTGGTTAAGTCAATAAGATGTATCATACTTCTTTCCAAAATCAAGTCTTAGAGTCATACTACAAGATTGTGACTTGAGTGACATAATATTAAGTAGGAATGTTCTTACACTTGCAAATTTTAGTAGGTTGTGATGTCTTTAATAAGACAAAGACCAACTAGTACCAAATTGCGTGTAGGTTTTGTCTTGATATACACACACACTAACTCTTGGATATGTGTTTTTCATAAGAGAATCTAATATGTCAAGAGATCAGTGGGAGTCAAAGATCTTCAAAAGTTTCTAGAACTAATCAAGACATATTAAACACTAGCACACGACTTGAGGATTGTAACCTATCGTGTTGACGTATTCTTGTTTTTATGCCAATCCGGTTGAGTTGATTATGCAAATGAGTTCTACGAGTTCTCAATAGGTTGCATAGGGGCAAGGCACCTTAATCAATGGAAAGTACACTGAAAGGTAGGGGTGAGCTGCTCAATAACTTGGAAGCAATTCTAGGACCCTTGACGGCAAGAAATTAAGAATGAACAAGTTCTGTCCATAAGAATTTAGATTTGTCACAAACATTATCTTATGATTGTGCTTATGAAAAATTTGCATGGACGGGAACACATGCACCATAAAATCTAAGTGTCATAAGGTTTCTCTCCTTCTTGAAAATGATTGTGAGGAAACGCTTTCACTAAGAGAGATTTTAAGGAGATAGAGATTATGAAAATTGCATTCTCAAATTGATTATGATTATGGAATTCCTCTTCATAGTTCGAATTGTGAGATTTGGCAATTAGTCTAAACATTTGGGACTTACTAATATAAGTTTTGAATTAGTTTAGACACACATGTGAGCTATCAAAGGAATGGTGTGTGAGTTTAAGAAGCTTAGATAAAGGCTTATCGAAGCACATCGTATTGGAAATATGAACTTTGGAAGTCAATAAGTATTATCTTCTAGAAGTTCAATTATTATCTGAATACGTGTCAAAGTTAGTGGGAGAATAAATGTTATGATGGAATGGATATAATCATCATGTTAGTGGGAGAAATTTTAATTGAATTTAGTCAAGGATATATTGATTAATTGCATTCTCAAAGTTCGATTATGATTATGGCATCCCTCTTCATAGTTCGAATTTTGAGAACATGGCAAATAGGAATATTATATAAATATTATAGCAAGAAACTGGTAAAGTATCATGTTTTTCATTATGAATTGTATCCCATACGCTTCGGGTATAGGATGGATTGCATATGCTGTAATGTTAGACTGTTCTAAATTTTTCCAAATGCCTAGGGCATTTAGAGGGAAAAAGGGAATAGAACCGGATTTGACTAAAATAATTAAACAACTGTCAAGGACAGTCTAAGGTTCACCAAGGATTGGTCGCTTGCAGACAATTGGAAGTATATTCATAGATGACCATATTGGCATTATTATGAATAGATAAAATTCTATTTAAAATGAGTTGTCATATGGCAAATATGGAAATGTTTCCTTATTGGGAGTTGGACGTTAAGAATCTATGTCTAGATTTGAAACTTCTATGCAAGAAGGATGTTCAGAATGTACTTTGAATGTGAGACTTCATGACTATGGCATTGTCTTGTAACAATCTCCAATAGAGAATTTTGTAATTTCATTGGCAAAGTCTTCGTGACTTTGGCACTATGACATTACGAAAGGACCATTGCAAAAAATGTTAGAATCTAACATATTCTAGTAGTGGCGAGAATTTTGTATTCTTACACTAATTGATTAGGATTAGGAATTGTGAAATGAGCATCATTGGAAATGTGTTCATTTGATCTATTTCACAAAGTAATGACCATAGATAAACATAGTGTGCATGCTTGATGCATGGGACAACTATTATAATTCAAGTAAGAAGTTGATTACTCAAAACAACAAATAATGAGTAGTCAATATGGTGATTAAATGAAAGGTGTTTTATTTATACTGAAAAGTTTGGGGCCATATAGGATTAGTATTATTCTTGTGTTTCACTTCTCATGTTTTGACTTCCCGAAAAATAAGATTATTCAAACCCTCCACAGTCGCTCATACTTTGGAATTAGGTATGAAAGAAGACTGTCATGAATTCATCTGTAGATTGACTAAAGTGTTTATACATAGCACAAGGTTGTTGTAGATTTCATGAGTGCTGCTATAAGATTAGAGTATTAGATTAAACCCACGCTCACTTGGATCGCTTCATGGATTTTATCACGAGTGATTAGTGAGACGATAATATCTTATATTCTTGAAATCGAGATGTGTGAGTTGTATTCTGCAAGTTGGTTGCACATTGATAATATGTAAACGCACCAATAACTTGGTGTTATAAAACATATTGTTGTGTGTGATTTGATGAGTAGGTACAAGCCAGCATCAAGTTGGAGTTTATCCGTTCCTTTTGTCCAAAGTGGGATAAAAGTGATATATGTAGGCCTAGATGATTTAGTGATGACACCCTAAGTGCTTGGCCAAGCCGAGACTAAGTTGATGTATTCAATGAAATCTATTGTCATTCATCATAAATCGGAAATCAGGAAACAACACGTGAGAAGAGAGTATGATTTAAATCTATGTCTCAGTTCATACAATATCTAGAATGGAGGAATATATGATCCCTTATCTAAAGGACAGGTTACTGATAAGATCATAGTTCGACAGCGTCTTTGAGAGCTACGATTGCTAATCGGATAATAGTTGCATTTATCGTTACTAGACTTATCCAAGTGGGAGACTGTTTGTCACACCCCAAAACCACGAACGGCGGACACGTTCAGGGGTGGAGGACGTCATGTACAGTATCACAACAGTGTAATATAATAAACAAGCAACAACATCATCCATTGCGTTATAAGTAAAGTTTAATACATGTGTGTTCTTTCATTGTAATAAGACACCAAAAATATACAATCAAAATAAAAGACGAGACTTGTCTGCTCCGTCTTCTCAAAACCTAGCCTCCGTACCTGTCTACTGATGACCTGAGAATACAAGTTATTTTGAAAGCGAGTATCAGCTTTAAAGCTGGTGAATTCATAAGTATATAAGTGTCATTGCCTTGTTTGTGAAAATCTGTTATGAAGGCCATGTAAACCTTTAAATGAAAATGTTGAGGTATGTATGAAATCCCTAGAAAAACCCTTATTTTCTATAAGTATGAAATGTAGTCTTCTACCAAGACCCGAATGTTCTGTACGTATGAAGTGTAGTCTTCTACCAAGACCTGAATGTTTTGTAAGTATGAATTGTAGTCTTCTACCAAGACCCGAATGTTCTGTTTGTAAAATGATAGTTTTTCCTTTGTATTGACTAGTATTAAAAGTGCTTAGTCTAACTCATCGTTTATGTGAATGTATCACAAAATAAAGTAAACAGGAAAATATACTCATGTAAGTGTTGTCACTGGGTACTAGGACCAACACAACATCGCATTAAGCGAAATGTATAACCTAATGAAAATCCGAAGATTATCCAATTGTCCTCTGTAGCAGCAGCAGGTGGAAGGAAGGGTTAGTCCCTGTAAAGGTACTCCTAGTATAAGTAATAACCGTAGGCATCCGTATATGTTCATTACCCACTGTTACTAACAGATGGGTTCCGGAATGGTTAGTCCCGTCCATATATCCCGAGGTACTGGGGATAGAGTCCTATTCTAGATATCCCGAGGTACTGGCGATATGCAGGATAATTTACACAGAAGGTACTAATAAATTATCCTCGCAATTTGTGATACAAATATTCAAATAAGTATACACAGGTAAAGGTATCAACGTAAAGGTACTAATGTAATGTATTCATGTATCAGGTAAACATATGTAAAGGTAAGGTACTAGTAAAGACACATGAATAAACTGACTCTTGTGTGATTCCTTGTAATAGGAATAATGTTTTGTTATCTTCAAATTATCCCTATGATAATTTACTGTAATGTAACTAGTTGATCATGTAAGTTTACACACTCTTACTACTCAAGGGTGTGGGAAACTAAATGAAAGATGCAAACTATAACATCAATACATATATCGGAATATAAAGTGTATATGCATAGTTTAGTTCAAGAATGTAAAATGGTTTTGTAAAACATCTTATGGGTTTTGAACAATAATTAACAACGACTTGATGTCATTTTAATAAATATTTCAAAGGTAAAACATTTGGTAACAATGTGTTGATAAGATGTAAAATCATTTCATGCATCACATTTTGTAGCATGTGAAATCTGTTAAATGACAAACACAATTATAAAATACATATCAATGATTCAATAACATGTTTGTTTCTACTTGTATTCCCCCCCCCCCCATTAAAGCATTTAAAATCATTTAAAATATTGATTAGGGGTATGAACTCACCTGTAGTTGGTGATTGGAATGAACTAAACGGTATAGGATGGCTAGGTGTCAAGCGAGGACTTGTGCACACACTACGATCCTAATGAACATATATTCACACATATATGCACTCAATTATACTCAAATGACTAATTGATAATGTTTAAGACATCCTAGACATAATAAACACTCTATATAAGTCTTTTAAGCCTTAAGGATTGCATCTAAGCTATTGTGGGACAGGGTATTTGTGTTTAGGGTTTCCAAAGGACCCTATATGAGAGTTTACTCTCCATAAAGTATCACACATGGAGTTTATGGTTGTAAACTCTTGAGTTTATGGCCGTAAACTCCCAAACATGTGTGTTTTGTGTGTTTTGAAGTCCCAAATGCTTTCTAGAATTATTCTAACTTAATGGCTAAGTCCTTGGAAGGGTTTAAGGTCTAGAAATACTCCAAATAGGAGTTTACGGCCTCAAGGCCATTCCCCTTGGAGTTTACGGCCGTAAACTAGCTTGGGGTGTTGTTTTTGTTGCTTTCAGGCCTCTTGCACTTGTGGTATATGTTCTAGACTATTACTCCTAGCATATGAAGGCATTAGGCACACCTTGGTGCCCTTTTTAGGAGTTTACGGCCCAAGAACCATGTCTTGGCCGTAAAATCACTTTGTTAAGTGATTTTGATGTGGTTTGGTCCTTCCATTAAGTGGAAACAATTTCTTGTAAAGGTCTAGGGCTTTAGCTGTCATGAAAACACCCCTTGTGTCCATTTATATGGAGTTTACGGCCTAAGATTCACTTGGGCCGTAAACTCACCTTTGTGTGTGTCATTTGATGTGTTTAAGACCTTACACTACTTGGGAAAATACTCTAGATACAAGCCTTAAAGTCCTAGAGTCCTTAAATCATCATTTTGTGTTTGATTTTGGAGTTTACGGCCTAGGATTATCTAGGGCCGTAAACTCCCAAACTTGGGTGGATCTTGGCTTGTTTTCTTGTCCCTAACATGCATACATAAGCAACTAAGGCCTTATCATAAAACAAGTGTCGGTTTTGGCTTCGTTTCGGGAGTTTACCGCCCAAGAACACCTTGGGGAGTAAACTCCTAGATCTAATGATTTAGCCATCTAAATCATGTTATAAGCATCTAATAAGCATTCTAATCACTACTAGAAAGAGTTACTCACGTTTTGGTATAAAAAAACCCGAAGATCCGTGAGAAAAAAAATGGCTTTTCTCTAGTTGGAAATGTGAATAATGAATAAATTTGGTTCAGAAAACTATTTATAGTCCTAAAATATTTTGGCAGAAAATATATTTATTCCAGAAATGATCTCTAATATAACAGAGTGTTGGAATAACAGTGTTGCACAAAACACTAGTGCACCCACTCTCCTGATATTTCCTGAAGTGTAAACCTTGAATTACTCAAACTTATATGAAAAGTCTGAAAATTAACAGTGACACTATAACTTCTAATGAAGTGATATAGATTGTACATAATGGGAATTTCGGGTTGTCACACTATTGGAGTAGTGTCTATGCCCGTAACTATATTTGGTAAGTATTTGACTCGGTTGTGCATGGTCCTTTTGGGTTGCCTTCATCAAAGCCACTAGATAGGATGATTTATGAAGAAAGATGTTAAATATGGTTTATTAATATATTATATGAATAATATATTAATAGAGAAATCATAGACTTTAATCAATATTTTACAAGAATTAATTAAGAAATTAATTATGTGGCTAAAAGAGATTAATTAGACTTGGGGGACTAATATTGTAATTATAAGATAATTGCATTGTGGGCTATGGATTCCTAAAGGGAAGGATGTTGGACAAAATCTATGGGAAGCCCATATGATTTTCCTCCAAGGGCCTTCTAGAAAGGTTCCATGGGTTGCGTAAGGCCTAAGAAGAGAATTAGGGTTTCTCCTGAAACCCTAGTAACCCATACAAGTATAAATAGACCCCTATGGATCCCAAAAACATGGCTAAGTCTTCTGGTAGAGATTTTGGACGGTTTTGGTGCTCCTCTCCTCTTTCAATATCATCCTCTTGCTTATGGTGTTTGTAAACCATTAGAGCAGTGACATGTGTCACTCTAAGCTCCATGGGAGACGAGATTCAAGCCATTCTATAAGAGGTATTCGTCTAGATATGTTCTTGCAAGTTAATTTTGATATTCATTTGCTAGATCTAGGTTTTATGGCTTTGGATGATTATTGCATGTTCATTAGACAAACTAGATCCAAATCTTTAGGATTTGCATGTACACCATAGGAATAATGTAGTGCTTAAAACCTATCAAAAGAGTGGCCAAATTTCCCAACACCATTTTATTCGTAACTTTGTGCAATCCATCCCCATGCTTGTTAGCTTCCTTTTACTCGTTTTGTATATACTTTTCATCCGATTCCATAAATTTTAATTGCCTACAAATTTATTCAACATTCTATCAAAGTAAGGACATTATTGGGTTATCAAACATCAAAATAAATGAATTAAATATTTTTATATTAAACCCAAATGAACCGATCAACCTTCACATGCACAAAATCTCCCACTAAAACTTGAGAACAGACCAACGTCGGTCCGCATAACTCTTCTGGCGTAAGCTAAGTCTAAAGCCTCCCACACACCTTCTGGATCAAATTAGCAGTCATGAGTACAATATCAATGCTCCCCATAACCCCCTGACCAACCTTTCCCCCAACAAATTAGGGTCGGACACTTCCTTCCATAAAACAACCTGAAAGAAGGTATATTGATAGTGGAGTGATAACTATTGTTCTATGAGAACTCTGTTAATGGAACGTATGTGTGACAACCCGAAATTTCCATTCTGTACAAACCATATCAAGTCAATAGAAGATTAGAACAGTTACAGTGAATTTCCAGACTTTTGGGTACAAGTTTGAGTATTTCAGGATTTACACTTAAGAAGATATCAGGAGAGAGGATGCACTAGGGTATTGTGCAACACTATTATTCCAAAACTCTATGATGTTAGAGTTCATTTCAGGAATAAATTATTTTCTGCCAAAAATCCCAGGACTATATATAGAATTTTGAACCATATTTATTCATTAGTTACATTTCCAACTAGAGAAAAGCCGGATTATCTCTCAAGGATCTTTGGACTTTCTTTCCAGAAAGTGAGTACTTCTATCTAGTGTTGTTTTAGAGCTTCTTGTATGCTTAATACACTAGAAATCATAGGAAAACACTAAGATCTGAGAGTTTACCGCCCAAGAACACCTTGGGGAGTAAACTCTTCTATAAGGGCCAAAGTGTGCCCAATGTCCCTCCAAGCCTTGGAACTAAACCTAGAAACTACCATGACATGTTTAGGCCACAAAATCATTAAGAAACAAATACTAGATGTGAGTTCACGGCCAAGGATGTTCTTGGGCCGTGAACTCCATTTTAAGGTGTCAAAATGCCCTAAAAGCTTTCCTTGAGCAAAGAGACTAGTTTAGACATGTACCCTAATGTGTTTAGGACTAGCAAACACCATTAGAACACCAAGAGTAAGATGTTCACGCCCCAAGAAGTTCCAGGGCCGTGAACTCCAAACAATAGGGCTAAAAGGTGCTACAACCTCTTCTAAAGCCTTGTACACTAGCCTAGTTTAGTTCCTAGTTAAATTAGGGACTTGAAAACACCAAAAGCACCCATCCAAGGGAGATTACGGCCGTAATCTCCATGGGATTTGGTCCCAAGGCCGTAAACTCCTAAAAGGAGTTATATAATGCCCTAAACTCTTCCATAGACCAAGCCATTCAGTAGATATGCTTCTTAGGGTCTTGTAGAGCATCAAACACAAAATGGTCACATAAGTATGAGCTTACGGCCGTAAACACAAGAGTTTACGACCGTAAAGCCATTTGATAGTGACATTAGGTATGTGAACTTCATGGTGGAATTTTCCTTGAGCCCTACAGCCAATAGCTTCCCCTGCAAACACTTAGATGCAATCTTATAGGCTAATAACACTTGATAAAGGTGTTTAGCATGTCCTAAGGTGTCTTGAATTGTTTATTAGTTGTTTATAGACTAATTTGTTACATATATGTGATATTATATGTTAACTAGGATCATAGAGTGTGTTCAAGACTTCACTTGACATCTAGCAGTCCTACCTCTTCAGTTCATCCGTATCACCCACAACAGGTGAGTTCATACCCCTTAATCAATGTTATAAATGTTTTTAAATGTTTTATGGGGGGATACAAGCAGAATCATGCTAGTTATTATATCAATCACATGTGATTAATAAGCAGTATTCAAATGATTTACTACACATTAGCTGTTTTACCAAACAGTTGTTATTCAAAAGATTTTCATATACGTTTCATATGTTTAAAACTCCTGATTTAATTGTTCATTATACACTGTATGTTTCATTTCAAACTCATTTACAATTTTGTTTTAAACAAATGTTTCTTTGTATTTAAAATTGTTTTGTTAGATAAATACTTCCAACCCGTTTTATAGATTGACATCAAGTCGATCTTTTCTTAGATAGTAATCCTGTTCAAAAGGTTTTACAAAACTTATTTTATCCTTTTATATTGTCAATTGCATGCCTATATATGTATGGTTATCTAAGAAATATTTAAAGAACTTAGGAAGGCTATTCATCTTATTTCCTTTTCGAGCTTGAGATGTGGTCTGGTCAGATATCGAGTATCCGTCCGAAGGTCGTTTAAATATTAGTTATATATCATGTGTACATATATAGTCATAAAGGTTCTTCCAGTTCAGTTCAATACCCTTGGGTAGCAAGGGTACACATCCTTGTTCATACGTACCAGTTACATTACTTGTAAGCTACCACATGGGTAGTTTAGGAAGATACTAGGACTATTACTAGAACGCGATATCATACTATTAGTCAGTTCATTCATGAGTCAATACTTGCTAGATAGAGAGAACATACATTACAGCTAGTACACACAGTACATTACTATACATGCTAGATAGAGAGAGAACACACGTTACGGCTAGCACACACAGAACATTACAGTACATTACTATACATGCTAGACAGAGAGAGAACACACGTTACAACTAGCACACGCAGAACATTACAGTACATTAGTATACTATTACATAGATATGTTTTACATGATTACGCTTACATGAGTACGTTTACATGAGTGTAGTTACCTACACTTTGATAGGACAGACATCACTAGGTGCTATAGCATAGAACGAGTTCAGGATCTAACTACACCGATGAATCACAACACATTGTGATAGTTATATCGGGAATACATGATCATAGTAATGTGGATGTTCACGACTTGCATACAGGCAGGGGTCGTGTAAAGGTCCCAAAATCCCTTTGACAGGGGAGCGTTTAGCCTAGGATCTAGCCATCATATTAGGCCTTTTCCCTTAAATAAGGCAATAGGAGTACAGAGGTAGTCACTTATTACAAATACTACAGTACTTACGAGATTACCCTAGACTTAAGGTAATTAGTACGGTTGTAGTTCGACACTACACCATAGTACAATTTCCTTTTCCCATTACATTCACTTCGTGAACATTCACATGATGCACGGTAATGTAGAAGCTATATTTTGGATAATGATAGTTAGATTTGGGAAAATACCCACTCTTACAAGAGCCACACACACAGACACTAGATGACTTGGTAGAAGGATACGATTAGTAGGAAACATAGGGCTTCCTAGGATCATACAAAACATTTTCATACTTACAGTTCATATACATTTTTAATACTTACAGTTCATATAAATTTTCAATACTTACAGTTCATATACATACAAATACTTACATACAAATTCAGACACTAAAATACTTATTATCTCACCAGCTTTAAAGCTGATACTCACTTTCAAAATAACTTGTATCCTCAGGTCAACCATAGACAGGTACCGATCCAAGGTTCAGGGAAGATGGTGCTCGTTCAAGACGCATCTTTCATTTTGATTTATTCTTTAGTGTCTATTATAATTTGACAGAACACACTTGCAGTAAAATTATATTATTAATGCAATGGATGATGTTGTTGCTTGTTTACTACTTTTCATTGTTGTGATACTGTACATGACGTCCTTCGCCCCAGAACGTTTCCGCCGTTCATGGTTTTGGGGTGTGACAGATTGGTATCAGAGCATTGTTTATAGTGAATTAAGTATATCAACCCATAAAAGATATACAGACTATCAATACAATGGGATTAAAAATACTCTGAACAAGAGTTTATACTTTAAGTAATAAAATATTTAAGTAAGTATAAGTGCCTACATTCATAGTAAAATCAGTGTCGCTAGGACCGTACGAAAGAATTACGATTGTTGGGCAACACAGGTGGACTTAGAGACATATGGTCAAAACTGGGAAGATATAGCCTGATCACCTATATTATCAGAGGGTTGACTAGCATGTGCCTAAGTGTAGTTGTGTGGTTGCAACAAGTCTAAAATCGTACCAACAATACCACAATGAGAACAGTAGAACATAACATTAAATTTAAAATACCATAGGGGTATTTGGTGTTACTATCATTACTTTATACTTGAGAACTAAAAAGGGATCTTCATTACTAAGTTGATAGTTGCTAAGTGGATACACTAAGGCTATATGTAACTAGGATGTTATAGACTTAGAATCTGTGAAAATTTTGCTTTATCCCTATTCTGTGTGAATTTGGAGTTAAGATCACTTATTCGAAGGCCTATCCTGTTTCAATTACATATAACTGGTATGCACTTCACAAATAGTTATGTAACTAATGAAGATTTTCTAAATAATTATCTAGATAGTTCGTCTAATGATTATTTTCTTACCCCAATTCTCGCATAGATAACATGGTTGGACTCCATCCCCACGGCAACCTGTACCTTCCGAACGAGGTCATTGCTGGATAGTTTGAAGAAGAGCCAGAGAATGATCATCCTATCCATGTGAATGATCACCATGATGAAGACCTTTAAGACGGTGCTAACTCTGAACCCGAGGTTGAGAACCTACCCCAGGCAGCTCCCTTTCCAATTCCTAACTCTCGTCCGGCTTTTCAAGGCCCGACGCCTGAGTGGGTGGAATGCTTGGAAACATGGAGCCAAGGACAAAACCAAACCATGTCATTTAATGGTGACCGAAGCTTCTATGACCTGAGTAATGGGGGCTCAGCAGACAGAATCTTGCCAATCTTGGTTCACAGAGTGGCCCAAAATGAGATTTAGGGCAGGACAGCCCTACATCAGATTACAGAAGTTGTCGCCGATGCGAGAATGCATACCCTCCACACCATTCGTCTAGAAGATGATCGTGAGAGATCTGAGAGAAACCATAAAGCCCTGCTGCAAGCACCGGCTGAATCACGAGCCGAAGTCATAGAGCTCCGAGTACGCCTGAGAGTGTACAAAATACACCTACTTGATGTGGAACGTTAACTGGCCGAACTGAGAGTTCACCAGAGGGATGACCGTCGCCAGTAGTAGATGCTTTACTTTATTTTCCTTGTTAAAAGGAATCGGTTTTCTGTCTATGCTCTATGTGGCATTTTCTATGAAACTATCTGGTACTGTAAGTACTTTTTGTTAGGCCCTTATGCTATCAAGAACTATCTTATCTGGATATGATATAAGACCTTTTACAAGGTCATTTTCCAGAACTTTTACGTCATGAATATCAAAGATATTGTAAGTCGGCTAACTTCTGTGTCATTCTTTATTCAAGTACTCTTATCATACTTTCATTGGAGTCTATCTGAAACATGCTTTAGTCAAGTCATTGGACTATAGTAATTTAGCTCCGGAGACATCTACAAGTCTCTTTTAATGGTTGGATCATGTTATTCACCAACCAACGATACCTTGGCTTGAACGAAAAACGTCTTGAGACCAGTGTTCGAACTTACTTCCACTCATCACTAGGACTGCATCATAGGGATGTAGGTCAACCCTCCATAAACACACTTCCACTCACTACTAGGACTACATCATAGGGATGTAGGTCAAGCCTTCGCGAACATACTTCCATTCCGTGCTAGGACTGCATCATAGGGATGTAGGTCAAACTCTTGAGAACAGTCTTACTCTTTACTTGAACAATTGAAGTACATCTAGGGTCAACCAGGATCGCTCACAAAATCCTTATCTTTCCTATTGCAGAATCATGCCTCCATCCAGAAATAGTCACCCAAACAACGAAACCCCTACCCTTTATATTGATGCAACTACCTTTCTAGTTGCAGTCTTAACTGCCGTGGCAGCTATTCTGACCCACCTTAACACTAATAATGTAAATTTTAGCGGAATGAGTATCAACAATTCCAATCCAAGACACAACCAAGTACACCCAGGAGCAACGAATTACCGCAACACTCCGAAACGTAAGCCCAAGAATAGCAAACGAAAGTTCAAGGATGGAGTCAAGGGAAAATCACACCAAGGGACGAGCAAAAGACAACAACCAGTGACAGCCTTCCTAGCTACAATATTTGTGCCTTCTGTAACAACTCGAAATTTCATATCACTTCTTGTAACTCAACTTGTAATCCAATTTGATCAACCAAACGTCGTTTTCAAATTCGTTTCCGATTTCGCCATTTTATTAATTCATTAGCTTATATCAACCTAAAATGACTTAATGGGTGTCTTAATACATTTAGAAATCATTTTAACACCCCACTTTAGTAATTGGAATAATTATAGAATCGACCATATCGAGTCACGACAATTTGCTCGGGTATGACCAAAAGCCCCACTTAACGTCGGTAGCGGGTAGAATTCCATCGTGTCCAATTCCCGAAAACTATATAAAGTGTTTTAAGACTTCATTTGAAGCCTTTGGCCAATTTCCCATTAAACTCTCACAACCTCTCTCCTCAAGCTAGAATTAAGGTCCAAATCTCAAGTTTAAGGCTTCAAATCTTTGAGGTAACCTCCCTAGCATGTTATTCAACATCTTTAGCCTTCAATTTGATGAATTATTTGAGTTTTGGGACCAAGAACATGAGTTTACGGCCAAGGAGCAAGCTTGGGCCGTAAACTCCATTATTTGGGGTTTTTAAGCCAAATTACCCTTCCAAATCAAAGTTAGGACTTAGATATGACAATACGGCTTGCAAATCTAGACTTAAATCAATTAAAACTTGAATTATAAGGGACAAAAGAGAGTTTACGGCCAATGTATGTTCTTGGGCCATAAACTCCTCTTTAATGGGGATTAAGTCCTTTAAAACATGTCCAAATGCCTTGAAACTCAACCAATGGCCTTGTGGTAAATCCTAGAATCATCTAAAAATGGTTTGGAGTCCTTAAACACACCAAATGCCCTACATAAGTGAGTTTACGGCCAAAGAACTCCTCCTAGGCCGTAAACTCTTATAAGTGTGTCAAATGATGTTTTAAACCACCCTAAAGGCTTGGAAAAATTCCTAGAATTTCATATGAGTGTTTTAAGCATCAAAAACTAATTTTTCAAGACCATAAGGAGAGTTTACGGCCATAGAACATGCCTCTAGGCTGTAAACTCCTAAAAGTTTGTTAAATGGTAACCTAAATTCATAACAATGCTTAGAAAATTAGTTAGAATCACATGTGATTGTCCTTTGTAGCTCAAATTAATCATTCTTGGCCATGGGTGAGTTTACGGCCGTAAACTCCAAGAGTGTGGCCGTAAAATCCCTTTTAAATGATGTTAATTCATTCAATTTATCCCAAGGCATTTTAGATATCCATTCTAGCAATCCCCATGTCCATTTAAGCCATTAAAACCTCAAAATCACACCAACATGAGTTTACGGCCGTAAACTCATGTGTGGGTGTTTTTTGTGGTTGTAAACTCATTTAAATGTTTACTTATGGAGAGTAAACTCAATTCCCAAGTCCCTAGTGCCATATTACGTCCGTAGATGTCACCCGGGTCACTCCAAACGCTCGTTTTGAGGTGTTTAACCTCGTTGGAGTGTAATGTCCCAAATAATTAGTGATTGTAAATCTAATTAGTATTATATGGACATTATTACATTTTACATAGGGACATCGCGAGTAAACAATCCCCGAACCAAAGTCTAGTATCCAAAACCGACACATTTCCGAGTCCGGTGAGTTCATACCCCTACCTTTTCACAGTTTACACTGTTTTCATGGGGGAACACAAGCAAAGTACAAGGGTTTTCATATACTCAAAACTTATTTTCGTGTGCGTGTTTCACATTTCATATGCTTTTAATACTGATATACACAACTGATAACTAGTAGAACATACAGGTCACTTAAACATTTATTTGTGAAATGGGTTTTATAAACTGTTATGTTTCATGTATTTCACAAATGTTTTCCACATTTTATCAGTTAAAAGCATGACATTATAACACATGAACAATATAATTCGTACACTGTCTTGTCCTCGGTAACATTCCACAGAGATACGCGAATGAAGGATTATCCTATTATTACTAGTAAATTTGTTATTCCGTATGATTGGACACCCGTCCTCGGCGAACACTCCACAGAGATATGCGAGTGGAGGACTACACCTATAACCAGAAACTCTGGGATTTAGAGAGCGTGACTTGAGTGTATAGATCTATACGGGGCTGACTACCCCACACCTGGCTGCTAGCTACAGCCGAACCGAAATGGTTCAAGGGTGACGAAAGTCATAAGATTGTGGACTACTTATTGCCACAAGGTTATGGACTACTTATTGCCACAGGTTCAGTCTTTAGTATGGTTATGGAACTCGCAATTAGGATAACAGAGATTTACTTATAGTAATAATGAACCACTTACTACATTTTACAGATAACCAGGATTCAGTTTACATCTTTCACATCTTTTACATCTTTTACATCTTTTACATAAGATAACCAACATTTAGGAAGGTATGGGACCTTCTTGGGGAAACTTTGTACATAACCAGGTTTAACAAAATACATCTTTCACATTGAAAATCAACATACAGGAAAGCATGGGGCATTCCTGGGTAACATATACATAACCAGAAAAGTGTAACCAACTGAATAACATTACATCTTTTATAATAACTAACATTCAGGAAAGTATGGGACTTTCCTGGGAATACACTGATACATAAAAGAAATAGAACAATGAATTGGATAATCAAACTATACTTTACTTTTGTGAAACAACAACCAACTTTTAAGAAAATATGAGATTTTCTTGGCGTGTGTTACATTTTCAGAAACAGAAAGGAAACATAAACATTTTCACAAAACAAAACTACTTATGAACTCACCAGCGTTATGCTGATTTTCAAACTGCTTGTGTTCTCAGGTCAACGATAGTACAGGTACCCGAAGACGTACTTGGTTCAGGATCGTGTGCGTGCAAGGCTCGTTCGTTTTGTTAATATCTATATGATGTATCACAACTGTATAAACTGTGTCTTTTGAAACAAATTGTAAAACTTTTAATATGTAATGTAATGTTTGTTTCACTTTACTTACTATGTACATTGGATTTGATACTCAACGTGGAGTCAACCCCGGAAATGTTTCCGCCTTCGGTTTTTGGGGTGTGACAGATTGGTATCAGAGCCCTTGTTTATAGTGAATAAAGTATATCAAACCTTACATGGTATAAAACTATAAACACTAAAGGGCCTCAGTGCTCTGAATTAAAAGTATTTTCAAACTACAATTATTTTCAAAAATATATAAGTATACCGAACCATCGAGATCCGTAACTATAAGTAGAACAAAACATAAGTAAATGGGTGTTGTGTATTGCAGTTAAACCTGGGCAGTTATGTAGTCGTGTCTAGGGTCAATATAGCCTGGCCAACTATATTCATTCGAGACACGGCCAACATGTGCTTGGCAGTGACTGTGATATGCGGCATGCCTAAAACCTACCCTAATACCACAAACATAGAGCCAGTATCGTAGCAAACCACGAAATACTATGGGAGTATTTCTCGAATCATCGTACACGTATAAAACCCCGATCATTGCTTAGCGATAGTTTACATGCTTCAATAACTCTTTCCTGCTTTATCGCTTAATCGGAATAAATATTTGTCATACCTCTCGATTTAATTCAGAGGAATTATCATCCTCTCTCTTTCTTGATCTTATTAGATCAAGATGCCTCCCAGAAGAATATCCAACTCCAACAACCCTCCGCCACCTCCTCCTGAAATCGATCCCGTGTTATTTCAAACAGCTGTTACCGCCGCGGTGGCAACTGCCATGTCTCAGCTAAACACCGGTGGTTCCGGTGGTTCAGGAGGCATTAATCAGAATCAAGACGGTAACCAGGAACGCCGTAAGGAGGGTCCCTACAAGGACTTCATGAATGCGAAGCCTTCTTTCTTTAATGGCACTGGTGGTATCATTTCCTTATCCCGATGGTTCGAGAGAACCGAATCCATCTTCGAAATCTGTGCCTGTGCTGAATCCGATAAGGTCAAGTTCGCAGCTTGTACCTTCCTTGATAAAGCATTGACTTGGTGGAATGGCCGAGTCAAATCCTTAACCCTCCCTGTAGCCAATGCTATGAGCTGGGAAGCTATGAAAGAACTCCACCTTGCTAAATATTGTCCCCGAGGTGAAATGCAAAAGCTAGAGCACGAGCTCTGGAACCTGAAGATGAAGGGTTCCGACATTGCTGCCTACACTTCCCGATTTGATGATCTTGCCCTTCTTTGCCCTGGTCTAGTCACCCCTGAAAGCAAAAAGATCGAGAGGTTTATTTGGGGGCTAACCAATCCGACAAAAGGTCATGTCTTAGCTGCTCGCCCAGATACTTACGATAGTGCTAAGACTTTAGCCCAAGCCATAATTCACCACAGTGATGATGTTGAGGAAGCCACCACTGCTACCCCTGAGTCAACTAAAAGCAGTGGTGAGAAAAGGAAATTCGGGAAGAAGAAGAAGGGTCAATCTTCCCAAGGCTCCTCCAAAAGACAACAAACAGTAGCAGTTCATGCTGCTGCTACCCCCGTTGCTGCTGCCTCTGTTGTGTGATCCACAGCTCCATCTCCTACCAGCCGGTATGTTGGTAATCTCCTTCATTGTGAAAAATGCAAGTATCACCACAACCCTGGTCCCTGTCGAGAACTATCCTGTACAAATTGTGGTAAGAAGGGGTACACCGTTCGATACTGCAAAGCTCCGACCCAATCAGCAAATCAATCCTCTGGAATAGGCGTCGGTCAAGCCTGATATAACTGTGGTGAAGCCAGGCACTTTAAAAGGAACTGCCCCAAGAAGACTACTGTTGACAACACTGGAAAGGTCCTTGCTATGGGATGGGAAGAAGCGGTCGCCGATCCCACTGTTGTCTCGGGTACGTTCCTTCTCGACAACTTGTATGCTAATATTCTTTTCGAATCGGGTGCTGAAAGAAGTTTTATTTGTCATGCATTCAAACATAACCTAAAACATGATTCCCAACCCTTGACCGAAATATTTACCGTCGAGATGGAAAACGGAGAGAAAGAAAGTGCAAGTGAGGTATTCGTAGATTGCACTCTTACCTTGAACGACCATTCATTTCCTATCGATCTTATGCCAGTATCCATAAAGAGCTTTGATGTCATCATTGGCATGGATTGGTTGAGTCCAAATCATGCAGATATCCTTTGCTTCGAAAAAGCCATCCGTCTCAACCTTCCTTCGGGTCAAACCCTAGTGATCTATGGCGATAAACTCGGTTCCATCCTTCGTATCATTTCCTGCATCAAAGCTCAGAAACTCCTGTGAAAGGAGTGTGTTGCATTCTTGGCCCATGTAATCAATGAGAAACAAGAAGTTAAAGACTTCGCGAGCATCCCCGAGGTCTGTAATTTTCCTGATGTGTTTCCCGAAGAGCTTCCAGGAATCCCTCCCGAGCGTCAGGTCGAGTTCCGTATTGACCTAATTCCTGGGGCTACTCCTGTAGCGAAGTCTCCGTATCGCTTAGCTCCAGTAGAGATGCAGGAGTTATCCAGTCAACTTAATGAGTTGCTTAGCAAAGGATTCATTAGACCGAGTTCCTCACCCTGGGGAGCTCCGGTTTTGTTTGTCAAGAAGAAGGATGGATCCTTTCGTATGTGTATTGATTATCGCGAGCTGAACAAGTTGACTGTCAAAAACCGATATCCTCTTCCGCGAATAGATGACCTTTTCGATCAACTCCAGGGAGCTAGTTACTTCTCTAAGATAGATCTTCGGTCAGGGTACCATCAGTTACGAGTTCATGAAAGTGATGTGTCCAAAACAGCTTTCAGGACTCGATATGGACACTACGAGTTCGTAGTGATGCCCTTTGGTCTAACCAACGCACCGGTAGTGTTCATGGACCTGATGAACCGGGTGTGTCGTCCTTATTTGGATAAGTTTGTCATAGTGTTCATCGATGACATACTCGTCTATTCCCGAAGTGAACAAGACCACAAACAACACTTGAGGCTAGTGTTGGAGACCCTGCGATCCGAGAAGTTATACGCGAAGTTTTCAAAATGCAAGTTCTGGATACGGAAGGTAACTTTCCTTGGTCACGTGGTAAGTGAGGAGGGTCTTCATGTCGATCCTTCCAAGATTAAGGCAATAGAGAATTGGTCAGCACCGAAGACACCCACAGAAATCCGGCAATTCTTGGGTCTCGCTGGCTATTATCGAAGGTTCATCCGAAACTTTTCCAAAATCGCCAAACCTCTAACCACTCTAACACAGAAAGGTGTACCCTTTTGTTGGGGTGATAAACAAGAAACCGCATTTCAGACACTGAAGAAAGCTTTGTGCAGCGCGCCTGTCCTGTCCCTACCCGAAGGGACAGAGGACTTTGTTGTCTACTGCGATGCATCTACTCAAGGCTTAGGCTGTGTGCTTATGAAAAGGGGGAAAGTAATTGCTTATGCCTCTAGACAGTTGAAAGCACACGAGGTCAACTATACAACACACGACTTGGAGCTAGGAGCCGTAGTCTTTGCATTGAAGATTTGGAGGCATTACCTCTACGGAACCAAGTGCACGATCTTCACTAACCATAATAGCCTGCAACACATCTTCGACCAGAAAGACTTGAACATGAGACAGAGGCGATGGGTAGAATTACTCAGTGATTATGAGTGTGAAATCCGTTACCATCCCGGCAAGGCCAATGTGGTAGCAGATGCCCTTAGCCGAAAGGAGAGTACAAGCAACAAGGTGAAGAGCCAGTTGATAACCATCCATTCCAACCTACCCATGCAAATCCGAGAAGCTCAGTTAGAAACCCTTAAACCTGAGAACATGTCAATTGAAGTTTTGAGAAGAATGGAAAAGAAACTTGAGATCAGAGGTGACGGAGTCCATTGTTTCATGGATCGGATCTGGATTCCCAAGTCCGGAGGATTCAGAGAGTTAGTCATGGAGGAAGCACACAGAACCAGATATTCTGTTCACCCGGGCTCTGAAAAGATGTACTTAGATCTCAAGAAACAATATTGGTGGCCAAATATGAAGGCTGAGATAGCTTCATTTGTGGGCAAGTGTCTGACTTGCGCCAAGGTAAAAGTTGAACACCAGAAACCCTCGGGTCTGCTCCAGCAACCTGAGATACCTAAATGGAAATGGGAGATGATCACCATAGATTTCATCACCAAACTACCCAAGTACTCGAGTGGGTATGATACCATTTGGGTGATTGTCGATCGTTTGACAAAGTCAGCTCACTTCGTTCCAATCAAAGAATCATTCAAGATGGAAAGACTGGCACGGATTTATATTCAGGATGTAGTCCGACTACACGGTGTAACTGCATCCATTATCTCTGATCGAGATAGCAGGTTTACTTCCCGATTTTTGCAGTCTCTTCAGAAAGCCCTTGGAACCCAACTAGACATGAGCACGGCATATCATCCTCAGACCGACGGACAAAGTGAGAGAACAATCCAAACCCTGGAAGACATGCTTAGGGCATGTGTCATTGACTTTGGAAAGTCGTGGGACGCACATCTACCTTTGATCGAATTCTCATACAACAACAGTTACCACACCAGTATTAGGGTTGCCCTGTTCGAAGCCCTATACGGTCGCAAGTGCAGATCTCCTCTGTGCTGGGCCGAGGTGGGAGATACACAGCTAGCCAAAAGTCGAGTCCCCGACAGTGCTCTCACTGGTCCTGAGATCATCCGTGAAACCACTGAGAAGATTATCCAAATCCGTGAACGACTAAAGGCCTCGCGCAATCGCCAGAAGAGTTACGCTGATAATCGTCGGAAACCACTAGAATTTCAAGTTGGAGATCGTGTTCTGTTGAAGGTATCGCCCTGGAAAGGCACTGTACGCTTCGGTAAGCGTGGGAAACTTAATCCGAGGTACATTGGACCTTTTGAAATCATCGCCAGAGTTGGTCCGGTAGCCTATAAGCTTCATTTACCTCACGAACTCAGTAACATCCATCCCGTCTTTCATGTTTCAAACCTCAAGAAGTGCCTATCCGATGAAACCCTAGTGATTCCGTTAGACGAGATTGAGATCAATGAAAACCTCAACTTCGTGGAGGAACCGATCGAAATCATGGATCGAGAAGTCAAACGTACGAAACAAAGTCGCATCCCGTTGGTGAAGGTTCGCTGGAATGCCAAGCGGGGACCGGAGTTCACTTGGGAGCGAGAAGACTCGATGAAACAGAAGTATCCACAACTCTTTCTAGATCCATGATTTGTATTTTATCTTATTTCTTGTCTTGAATTTCGGGACGAAATTCCCTCTAATGGGGGGATAATGTAACAACCCGAAATTTCATATCACTTCTTGTAACTCAACTTGTAATCCAATTTGATCAACCAAACGTCGTTTTCAAATTCGTTTCCGATTTCGCCATTTTATTAAGTCATTAGCTTATATCAACGTAAAATGACTTAATGGGTGTCTTAATACATTTAGAAATCATTTTAACACCCCACTTTAGTAATTGGAATAATTATAGAATCGACCATATCGAGTCACGACAATTTGGTCGGGTATGACCAAAAGCCCCACTTAACGTCGGTATCGGGTAGAATTTCATTGTGTCCAATTCCCGAACACTATATAAAGTGTTTTAAGACTTCATTTGAAGCCTTTGGCCAATTTCCCATTAAACTCTCACAACCTCTCTCCTCAAGCTAGAATTAAGGTCCAAATCTCAAGCTTAAGGCTTCAAATCTTTGAGGTAACCTCCCTAGCATGTTATTCAACATCTTTAGCCTTGAATTTGATGAAATATTTGTGTTTTGGGACCAAGAACATGAGTTTACGGCCAAGGAGCAAGCTTGGGCCGTAAACTCCATTATATGGGGTTTTTAAGCCAAATTACCCTTCCAAATCAAAGTTGGGACTTAGATATGACAATAAGGCTTGCAAATCTAGACTTAAATCAATTAAAACTTGAATTATCAGGGACAAAAGAGAGTTTATGGCCAAGGTATGTTCTTGGGCCGTAAACTCCTCTTTAATGGGGATTAAGTGCTTTAAAACATGTCCAAATGCCTTGAAACTCAACCAATGGCCTTGTGGTAAATCCTAGACTCATCTAAAAATGGTTTGGAGACCTTAAACACACCAAATGCCCTACATAAGTGAGTTTACGGCCAAAGAACTCCTCCTAGGCCGTAAACTCCCATAAGTGTGTCAAATGATGTTTTAAACCACCCTAAAGGCTTGGAAAATTTTCTAGAATTTCATATGAGTGTTTTAAGCATCAAAAACTAATTTTTCAAGAGCATAAGGAGAGTTTACGGCCATAGAACATGCCTCTAGGCCGTAAACTCCTAAAAGTTTGTTAAATGGTAACCTAAATTCATAACAATGCTTAGAAAATTAGTTGGAATCACATGTGATTGTCCTTTGTAGCTCAAATTAATCATTCTTGGCCATGGGTGAGTTTACGGCCGTAAACTCCAAGAGTGTGGCCATAAACTCCCTTTTAAATGGTGTTAATTCATTCAATTTATCCCAAGGCATTTTAGATATCCATTCTAGCAATCCCCATGTCCATTTAAGCCATTAAAACCTCAAAATCACACCAACATGAGTTTACGGCCGTAAAATCATGTGTGGGTGTTTTTTGTGGTTGTAAACTCATTTAAATGTTTACTTATGGAGAGTAAACTCAAGTCCCAAGTCCCTAGTGCCATATTACGTCCGTAGATGTCACCCGGGTCACTCCAAACGCTCGTTTTGAGGTGTTTAACCTCGTTGGAGTGTAATGTCCCAAATAATTAGTGATTGTAAATCTAATTAGTATTATATGGACATTATTACATTTTACATAGGGACATCGCGAGTAAACAATCCCCGAACCAACGTCTAGTATCCAAAACCGACACATTTCCGAGTCCGGTGAGTTCATACCCCTACCTTTTCACTGTTTTCACTGTTTTCATGGGGGAACACAAGCAAAGTACAAGGGTTTTCATATACTCAAAACTTATTTTCGTGTGCGTGTTTCACATTTCATATGCTTTTAATACTGATATACACAACTGATAACTAGTAGAACATACAGGTCACTTAAACATTTATTTGTGAAATGGGTTTTATAAACTGTTATGTTTCATGTATTTCACAAATGTTTTCCACATTTTATCAGTTAAAAGCATGAAATTATAACACATGAACAATATAATTCGTACACTGTCTTGTCCTCGGTAACATTCCACAGAGATACGCGAATGAAGGATTATCCTATTATTACTAGTAAATTTGTTATTCCGTATGATTGGACACCCGTCCTCGGCGAACACTCCACAGAGATATGCGAGTGGAGGACTACACCCGTAACCAGAAACTCTGTGTCACACCCCAAAACCACGAACGGTGGAAACGTTCTGGGGCGGAGGACGTCATGTATGCATCATAACAAATGTAAAGTAGTAAACAAGCAACAGCATCATCCATTGCATTAATAGTATAGTTTTAGTTACAAGTGTTTTCTTTCATAGTACAAGACATGATGATAACTTATCAAAATAAAAGACGAGTCTTGACTGCTCCGTCTTCTCTGAACCTTGTATCGACACCTGTCTATTTGTAACCTGAGAATACAAGTTATTTTGAAAGAGTAGATCAGCATTTAAGCTGGTGAGTTCATAAGTAATTAATGTCATTGTTTTGATTAGTTGATATGAAAGACTGGTAAATGAATGATGAAACATTTAGTATAAGTATGAAAAGCTCTAGAAAATCCCATATTTCCTACTAGTATAAAAGTAGTCTTCTACCAAGACTCGAATGTTTTGAAAGTAGTCTTTTACCTAGACCTGACTGTTTTGAAAGTACGCATCTCTTGAAAATGTGATGGTTTTTCCTTGTTTAACTCTTATTAGTAGTCTCTTAAGTATACCTGAAATGGTATCAACTTTAAAACATCCGTAGATTGTTCATTTACCTCTGTTGCTAACAGCCGGGTTTAGGAATAGTCAGTCCCTTATGTATACCCACGATGGTATCAACCTAGAACATCCGTAGATTGTTCATTTACCTCTGTAGCTAGCAGTGGTTGTCGGAATGGTTAGTCCCTCAAAGTATGATGTGGTACTAGGAGATAAAGTCCCAGTCTACCTCGTCGATGATGTGATTGAATCACAAGGTAAAGATAGAAAGGCGAACAATATAACCATATCTAGACATATAACATGTAATATTAAATTTCCATATAATGTCTATGTAAAAGTATTCATGTATAAGTATTCATGTAAGAGTATTCCTTCATATAACATGTAGTAGTAATTTGCCATATAATGTCTATGTAAAAGTATTCATGTATAAGTATTCATGTAAGAGTATTCCTTCATATAGCATGTAGTAGTAATTTGCCATATAATGTCTATGTAAAAGTATTCATGTATAAGTATTCATGTAAGAGTATTCCTTCATATAGCATGTAGTCTAGACTCATGAATGAACTGACTCCGGTGCAATTTCTTGTAGTAGTGATAATGTTTTGTTTACTCTAAACTATTCCTATAACAGTTTACTAAAATGTAATTGATGAGTGTCCAAGTAGGTTTATACACCTTTGCTACCCAGGAGTATCGAAACTAAATTAACTGGTGGAACATTTATGACCATATATGTATACATGATATATAACTAATATTTAAACGACCTTCGGAGGAGTACCCGATATCCCACCAGACCACATCCAAATCGAGGAAAAGGAAACAGGGTGGATAGCCTTTCTAAGTCTTTTAAACATTTCTTATATAACTATACATATAGAGGCATGCAATTTATAATATAAAAGCATAAAGAAGTTTTGTAAAACCGTTGAAAAGTCTAATAAAGAATTTGTGACTTGATGTCAGTTTATAAAATGATTGAAAGTATTTTGTTTGATAAGACAGTTTAAGTACACGTAAAAACCATTGTTTGAAAACACCCTTGTAACCGATTTTGAAAGGAAGCTTACAGTATGTAAGACAGTTTGATAAAGACCTTTAATCATGTAAATACGTTTAAGAAAGTCATTTGAAGTAATATGTTTAGTAAAACTGTTAAACTTGTAGTAAATCCATTTGTATACTAGTTATAAATCCCATATGATTGATTTATTAACAACAAGTATCTCAAAATATTAACGTTTTTCGTGCCAAAATAATCGTATGTTTGTAGTACCAAAGATGGACACATATACATACAATATAAGCAGAGTGTTTGATTTATATATATATATATATATATATATATATATATATATATATATATATATATATATATATATATATATAACAACACTTTTCATTTCAAAAGCTATGATGTTATCGTGATACATTTTGTATACAAAAGTTTGCTACAAAGTTTATAATATCACATATGATTTCGTTGATAAAAAGCGTATAATGAACTTTATTATATAACACACGACAATAATCGAGTATTTAACTTGTATTCCCCCCCTTAAAAGCATATTAAAGTATTTATAAAACATTTAAAAGTGTAGTTTATAGGGGTATGAACTCACTTGTTTGATTGAAGAAAGCGTGACGAAAACCGAGCAGAACTTCTACTCGAGAAAGCGGATCTCTCGAGATTCTCGGGAAATCTCGGGAGTCTCGGGAGTGTAAAACTTTCTTCCCACCTTGGATATGAAAACCGGGCCTTTGGGATGATTCCAAGGGTTGAAACGCAGAGCTTCGGCGCGAGAAAGGAAGGAAATTAGCAATTTTGGCCGGCACCCTCGCATCCTTTTTATAGGGGTCTGAGAGGTTGCGTTACGCGGGGCGTACTAGAGTACGCGCTGCGTACTCATGCGTCATGCATGAGCGCATCCTCGGTCGAAGCATTGGAGCGACATGGACGAACCGGAGCCTAGCATCCGAGTACGCTGGGCGTACGACGGTACGCTGGGCGTACGAGGGATCGGACCGGTGACTCCTTCTTCGGATAATACCGGGATTTAATTTAATTTATATTTAAATTAATTAACAAACTTCAAAAATTCATATCTTTCTCATACGAACTCCGTTTTTGACGTTCTTTATATCCACGCGAAGGTGAGACTACGATCTACAACTTTCGTTTAGACTCCGTCGGCTAGTTTTGAATTTATTTTTAATATTATATTTTTAATAGGTCGGGACAGGAAAAGTCCGTTAAAGTTCCATAACTTCTTCATCCGACGTCCGTTTTCGTCAGACTTTTTACCGTTGCGCTAGTATTGTTGAGCCCTTCGATTCTCATTTAGATTGTGTCGGCCAAAAGTCTCTCGATCTCTATTTCGAGTTTTTAGTTGTCTACTGCTATATCTGTAACTTAGAAAAATCACAACTTCCTCATACGAAGTCAGATTTGGACGTTCTTTTTATGTACGGTTACGGTTTGATGATATCTAAAACTTTCATTTAGATACCTAAGGCCAAAAACTATTGTATTGAAACTTCGCGTTTTACGTTTATCAGTATTGCCGGTTTTTGCCGAGAATCTTCGGTTGGTCATAACTTCTTCGTTATAACTCGGATTTTAGGGATCTTTATATGTATGAAAACCTTGACACGATTCCTACCACTTTATTTAACCCAAATAAGATTTTAGGAAAGTTAAATTTTGACCTAAATTTGACTTGCGTTCCATCATAATGCCTCGAAATATCGGGTTGTCACACTCTGGGATTTAGAGAGCGTGACTTGAGTGTATAGATCTATACGGGGCTGACTACCCCACACCTGGCTGCTAGCTACAGCCGAACCGAAATGGTTCAAGGGTGACGAAAGTCATAAGATTGTGGACTACTTATTGCCACAAGGTTGTGGACTACTTATTGCCACAGGTTCAGTCTTTAGTATGGTTATGGAACTCGCAATTAGTATAACAGAGATTTATTTATAGTAATAATGAACCACTTACTACATTTTACAGATAACCAGGATTCAGTTTACATCTTTCAGATCTTTTACATCTTTTACATCTTTTACATAAGATAACCAACATTCAGGAAGGTATGGGACCTTCCTGGGGAAACTTTGTACATAACCAGGTTTAACAGAATACATCTTTCACATTGAAAATCAACATACAGGAAAGCATGGGGCATTCCTGGGTAACATATACATAACCAGAAAAGTGTAACCAACTGAATAACATTAAATCTTATACAATAACTAATATTCAGGAAAGTATGGGACTTTCCTGGGAATACACTGATACATAAAAGAAATAGAACAATGAATTGGATAATCAAACTATACTTTACTTTTGTGAAACAACAACCAACTTTTAAGAAAATATGGGATTTTCTTGGCGTGTGTTACATTTTCAGAAACAGAAAGGAAACATAAACATTTTCACAAAACAAAACTATTTATGAACTCACCAGCATTATGCTGATTTTCAAACTACTTGTGTTCTCAGGTCAACGATAGTACAGGTACCCGAAGACTTACTTGGTTCAGGATCGTGTGCGTGCAAGGCTCGTTCGTTTTGTTAATATCTATATTATGTATCACAATTGTATAAACTGTGTCTTTTGAAACAAATTGTAAAACTTTTAATATGTAATGTAATGTTTGTTTCACTTTACTTACTATGTACATTGGATTTGATACTCAACGTGGAGTCAACCCCGGAAATGTTTCCGCCTTCGGTTTTTGGGGTGTGACAGATTGGTATCAGAGCCCTTGTTTATAGTGAATAAAGTATACCAAACCTTACATGGTATAAAACTATAAACACTAAATGGCCTCAGTGCTCTGAATTAAAAGTATTTTCAAACTACAAGTATTTTCAAAAATATACAAGTATACCGAACCGTCGAGATCCGTAACTATAAGTAGAACAAAACATAAGTAAATGGGTGTTGTGTATTGCAGTTAAACCTGGGCAGTTATGTAGTCGTGTCTAGGGTCAATATAGCCTGGCCAACTATATTCATTCGAGACACGGCCAACATGTGCTTGGGAGTGACTGTGATATGCGGCATGCCTAAAACTTACCCTAATACCAGAAACATAGAGCCAGTATCGTAGCAAACCATGAAATACTATGGGACGATTTCTCGAATCATCGTACACGTATAGAACCCCGATCATTCCTTAACGATAGTTTACATGCATCAATAACTCTTTCCTGCTTTATCGCTTAATCGGAATAAATATCTGTCATTCCTCTCGATTTAATTCAGAGGACTTATCATCCTCTCTCTTTCTTGATCTTATTAGATCAAGATGCCTCCCAGAAGAAGATCCAACTCCAACAACCCTCCGCCACCTCCTCCTGAAATCGATCCCGTGTTATTTCAAACAGTTGTTACCCCCGTGGTGGCAGTTGCCATGTCTCAGCTAAACACCGGTGGTTCTGGTGGTTCAGGAGGCATTAATCAGAATCAAGACGGTAACTAGGAACGCCATAAAGAGGGTTCCTACAAGGACTTCATGAATTCGAAGCCTTCTTTCTTTAATGGCACTGGTGGTGTCATTTCCTTATCCCGATGGTTCGAGAGAATCGAATCCATCTTCGAAATATGTGCCTGTGCTGAGTCCGATAAGGTCAAGTTTGCAGCTTGTACCTTCCTTGATAAAGCATTGACTTGGTGGAATGGCCGAGTCAAATCCTTAACCCTCCCTATAGCCAATGCTATGAGCTGGGTAGCTATGAAAGAACTCCTCCTTGCTGAATATTGTCCCCGAGGTGAAATGCAAAAGCTAGAGCACGAGCTCTGGAACCTGAAGATGAAGGGTTCCGACATTGCTGCCTACACTTCCCGATTTGATGATCTTGCCCTTCTTTGCACTGGTCTAGTCACCCCTGAAAGCAAAAAGATCGAGAGGTTTATTTGGGGGCTAACCAATCCGACAAAAGGTCATGTTTTAGCTGCTTGCCCAGATACTTACGATAGTGCTAAGACTTTAGCCCAAGCCATAATTCACCACAGTAATGATGTTGAGGAAGCCACCACTGCTACCCCTGAGTCAACTAAAAGCAGTGGTGAGAAAAGGAAATTCTGGAAGAAGAAGAAGAAGGGTCAATCTTCCCAAGGCTCCTCCAAAAGACAACAAACAGTAGCGGTTCATGCTGCTACTACCCTCGTTGCTGTTGCCTCTGTTGTGGGATCCACAGCTCCAACTCCTACCGGCCGGTATGTTGGTAATCTCCCTCATTGTGAAAAATGCAAGTATCACCACAACCCTGGTCCCTGTCGAGAACTATCTTGTACAAATTATGGTAAGAAGGGGCACACCGTTCGATACTGCAAAGCTCCGACCCAATCAGCAAATCAATCCTCTGGAACAGGCGTCAGTCAACCTGATATAACTGTGGTGAAGCCGGGCACTTTAAAAGGAACTGCCCCAAGAAGACTACCGCTGACAACACTGGAAGGGTCCTTGCTATGGGACGGGAAGAAGCGGTCGCCGATCCCACTGTTGTCTCGGGTACGTTCCTTCTCGACAACTCGTATGCTAATATTCTTTTCGATACGGGTGCTGAAAGAAGTTTTATTAGTCATGCATTCAAACATAACCTAAAACATGATTCCCAACCCTTAACTGAAATATTTACCGTCGAGATGGAAAACGGAGAGAAAGAAAGTGCGAGTGAGGTATTCGTAGATTGCACTCTTACCTTGAACGACCATTCATTTCCTATCGATCTTATGCCAGTATCCATAAAGAGCTTTGATGTCATCATTGGCATGGATTGGTTGAGTCCAAATCATGCAGATATCCTTTGCTTCGAAAAAGCCATCCGTCTCAACCTTCCTTCGGGTCAAACCCTAGTGATCTATGGCGATAAACTCGGTTCCAACCTTCGTATCATTTCCTGCATCAAAGCTCAGAAACTCCTGCGAAAGGAGTGTGTTGCATTCTTGGCCCATGTAATCAACGAGAAACAAGAAGTTAAAGACTTCGCGAGCATCCCCGAGGTCTGTAATTTTCCTAATGTGTTTCCCGAAGAGCTTCCAGGAATCCCTCCTGAGCGTCAGGTTGAGTTCCGTATTGACCTAATTCCTGGGGCTACTCCTGTAGCGAAGTCTCTGTATCGCTTAGCTCCAGCAGAGATGCAGGAGTTATCCAGTCAACTTAACGAGTTCCTTAGCAAAGGATTCATTAGACCGAGTTCCTCACCCTGGGGAGCTCCGGTTTTGTTTGTCAAGAAGAAGGATGGATCCTTTCGTATGTGTATTGATTATCGCGAGCTGAACAAGTTGACTGTCAAAAACCGATATCCTCTTCCGCGAATAGATGACCTTTTCGATCAACTCCAGGGAGCCAGTTACTTCTCTAAGATAGACCTTCGGTCAGGGTACCATCAGTTACGAGTTCATGAAAGTGATGTGTCCAAAACAGCTTTCAGGACTCGATATGGACACTACGAGTTCATAGTGATGCCCTTTGGTCTAACCAACGCACCGGCAGTGTTCATGGACCTGATGAACCGGGTGTCTCGTCCTTATTTGGATAAGTTTGTCATAGTGTTCATCGATGACATACTCGTCTATTCCCGAAGTGAACAAGACCACAAACAACACTTAAGGCTAGTGTTGGAGACCCTGCGATCCGAGAAGTTATACGCGAAGTTTTCAAAATGCGAGTTCTGGATACGGAAGGTAACTTTCCTTGGTCACGTGGTAAGTGAGGAGGGTATTCATGTCGATCCTTCCAAGATTAAGGCAATAGAGAATTGGTCAGCACCGAAGACACCCACAGAAATCCGGCAATTCTTGGGTCTCGCTGGCTATTATCGAAGGTTCATCCAAAACTTTTCCAAAATCGCCAAACCTCTAACCACTCCAACACAGAAAGGTGTACCCTTTTGTTGGGGTGATAAACAAGAAACCACATTTCAGACACTGAAGAAAGCTTTGTGCAGCGCACCTGTCCTGTCCCTACCCGAAGGGACAGAGGACTTTGTTGTCTACTGCGATGCATCTACTCAAGGCTTAGGCTGTGTGCTTATGCAAAGGGGGAAAGTAATTGCTTATGCCTCTAGACAGTTGAAAGCACACGAGGTCAACTATACCACACACGACTTGGAGCTAGGAGCCGTAGTCTTTGCATTGAAGATTTGGAGGCATTACCTCTACGAAACCAAGTGCACGATCTTCACTGACCATAAGAGCCTGCAACACATCTTCGACCAGAAAGACTTGAACATGAGACAGAGGCAATGGGTAGAATTACTCAGTGATTATGAGTGTGAAATCCGTTACCATCCCGGCAAGGCCAATGTGGTAGCAGATGCCCTTAGCCGAAAGGAGAGTACAAGAAACAAGGTGAAGAGCCAGTCGATAACCATCCATTCCAACCTACCCATGCAAATCCGAGAAGCTCAGTTAGAAGCCCTTCAATCCGAGAACATGTCACTTGAAGTTTTGAGAGGAATGGAAAAGAAACTTGAGATCAGAGGTGACGGAGTCCATTGTTTCATGGATCGGATCTGGATTCCCAAGTCCGGAGGATTCAGAGAGTTAGTCATGGAGGAAGCACACAGAACCAGATACTCTGTTCACCCGGGCTCTGACAAGATGTACTTAGATCTCAAGAAACAATATTGGTGGCCAAATATGAAGGCTGATATAGCTTCATTTGTGGGCAAGTGTCTGACTTGCGCCAAGGTAAAAGTTGAACACCAGAAACCCTCGGGTCTGCTCCAGCAACCTGAGATACCTGAATGGAAATGGGAGATGATCACCATGGATTTCATCACCAAACTACCCAAGTACTCGAGTGGGTATGATACCATTTGGGTGATTGTCGATCGTTTGACAAAGTCAGCTCACCTCGTTCCAATCAAAGAATCATTCAAGATGGAAAGACTGGCACCGATTTATATTCAGGAGGTAGTTCGACTACACGGTGTACCTGCATCCATTATCTCTGATCGAGATAGCAGGTTTACTTCCCGATTTTGGCAGTCTCTTCAGAAAGCCCTTGGAACCCAACTAGACATGAGCACGGCATATCATCCTCAGACCGACGGACAAAGTGAGAGAACAATCCAAACCCTGGAGGACATGCTTAGGGCATGTGTCATTGACTTTGGAAAGTCGTGGGATGCACATCTACCTTTGATCGAATTCTCATACAACAAAAGTTACCACACCAGTATTAGGGCTGCCCTGTTCGAAGCCCTATACGGTCGCAAGTGCAGATCTCCTCTGTGCTGGGCCGAGGTGGGAGATACACAGCTAGCCAAGAGTTGAGTCCCCGACAGTGCTCTCACTAATCCTGAGATCATCCGTGAAACCACTGAGAAGATTATCCAAATCCGTGAACGACTAAAGGCCTCGCGCAATCGCCAGAAGAGTTACGCTGATAATCGTCGGAAACCACTAGAATTTCAAGTTGGAGATCGTGTTCTGTTGAAGGTATCGCCCTGGAAAGGCACTGTACGCTTCGGTAAGCATGGGAAACTTAATCCGAGGTACATTGGACCTTTTGAAATCATCGCCAGAGTTGGTCCGGTAGCCTATAAGCTTCATTTACCTCACGAACTCAGTAACATCCATCCCGTCTTTCATGTTTCAAACCTCAAGAAGTGCCTATCCGATGAAACCCTAGTGATTCCGTTAGACGAGATTGAGATCAATGAAAACCTCAACTTCGTGGAGGAACCGATCGAAATCATGGATCGAGAAGTCAAACGTACGAAACAAAGTCGCATCCCGTTGGTGAAGGTTCGCTGGAATGCCAAGCGGGGACCGGAGTTCACTTGGGAGCGAGAAGACTCGATGAAACAGAAGTATCCACAACTCTTTCTAGATCCATGATTTGTATTTTATCTTATTTCTTGTCTTGAATTTCGGGATGAAATTCCCTCTAACGGGGGGATAATGTAACAACCCGAAATTTCATATCACTTCTTGTAACTCAACTTGTAATCCAATTTGATCAACCAAACGTCGTTTTCAAATTCGTTTCCGATTTCGCCATTTTATTAAGTCATTAGCTTATATCAACGTAAAATGACTTAATGGGTGTCTTAATACATTTAGAAATCATTTTAACACCCCACTTTAGTAATCGGAATAATTATAGAATCGACCATATCGAGTCACGACAATTTGGTCGGGTATGACCAAAAGCCCCACTTAACGTCGGTATCAGGTAGAATTCCATCGTGTCCAATTCCCGAACACTATATAAAGTGTTTTAAGACTTCATTTGAAGCCTTTGGCTAATTTCCCATTAAACTCTCACAACCTCTCTCCTCAAGCTAGAATTAACAAATCTCAAGTTTAAGGCTTCAAATCTTTGAGGTAACCTCCCTAGCATGTTATTCAACATCTTTAGCCTTCAATTTGATGAATTATTTGAGTTTTGGGACCAAGAACATGAGTTTACGGCCAAGGAGCAAGCTTGGGCCGTAAACTCCATTATATGGGGTTTTTAAGCCAAATTACCTTTCCAAATCAAAGTTGGGACTTAGATATGACAATAAGGCTTGCAAATCTAGACTTAAATCAATTAAAACTTGAATTATAAGGTACAAAAGAGAGTTTACGGCCAATGTATGTTCTTGGGCCGTAAACTCCTCTTTAATGGGGATTAAGTGCTTTAAAACATGTCCAAATGCCTTGAAACTCAACCAATGGCCTTGTGGTAAATCCTAGATTCATCTAAAAATGGTTTGGAGACCTTAAACACACCAAATGCCCGACATAAGTGAGTTTACGGCCAAAGAACTCCTCCTAAGCCGTAAACTCCTATAAGTGTGTCAAATGATGTTTTAAACCACCCTAAAGGCTTGGAAAATTTCCTAGAATTTCATATGAGTGTTTTAAGCATCAAAAACTAATTTTTCAAGAGCATAAGGAGAGTTTACGGCCATAGAACATGCCTCTAGGCCGTAAACTCCTAAAAGTTTGTTAAATGGTAACCTAAATTCATAACAATGCTTAGAAAATTAGTTAGAATCACATGTGATTGTCCTTTGTAGCTCAAATTAATCATTCTTGGCCATGGGTGAGTTTACGGCCGTAAACTCCAAGAGTGTGGTCGTAAACTCCCTTTTAAATGATGTTAATTCATTCAATTTATCCCAAGGCATTTTAGATATCCATTCTAGCAATCCCCATGTCCATTTAAGCTATTAAAACCTCAAAATCACACCAACATGAGTTTACGGCCGTAAACTCATGTGTGGGTGTGTTTTGTGGTTGTAAACTCATTTAAATGTTTACTTATGGAGAGTAAACTCAAGTCCCAAGTCCCTAGTGCCATATTACGTCCGTAGATGTCACCCGGGTCACTCCAAACGCTCGTTTTGAGGTGTTTAACCTCGTTGGAGTGTAATGTCCCAAATAATTAGTGATTGTAAATCTAATTAGTATTATATGGACATTATTACATTTTACATAGGGACATCGCGAGTAAACAATCCCCGAACCAAAGTCTAGTATCCAAAACCGACACATTTCCGAGTCCGGTGAGTTCATACCCCTACCTTTTCACTGTTTACACTGTTTTCATGGGGGAACACAAGCAAAGTACAAGGGTTTTCATATACTCAAAACTTATTTTCGTGTGCGTGTTTCACATTTCATATGCTTTTAATACTGATATACACAACTGATAACTAGTAGAACATACAGGTCACTTAAACATTTATTTGTGAAATGGGTTTTATAAACTGTTATGTTTCATGTATTTCACAAATGTTTTCCATATTTTATCAGTTAAAAGCATGACATTATAACACATGAACAATATAATTCGTACACTGTCTTGTCCTCGGTAACATTCCACAGAGATACGCGAATGAAGGATTATCCTATTATTACTAGTAAATTTGTTATTCCGTATGATTGGACACCCGTCCTCGGCGAACACTCCACAGAGATATGCGAGTGGAGGACTACACCCATAACCAGAAACTCTGGGATTTAGAGAGCGTGACTTGAGTGTATAGATCTATACGGGGCTGACTACCCCACACCTGGCTGCTAGCTACAGCCGAACCGAAATGGTTCAAGGGTGACGAAAGTCATAAGATTGTGGACTACTTATTGCCACAAGGTTATGGACTACTTATTGCCACAGGTTCAGTCTTTAGTATGGTTATGGAACTCGCAATTAGGATAACAGAGATTTACTTATAGTAATAATGAACCACTTACTACATTTTACAGATAACCAGGATTCAGTTTACATCTTTCACATCTTTTACATCTTTTACATCTTTTACATAAGATAACCAACATTTAGGAAGGTATGGGACCTTCCTGGGGAAACTTTGTACATAACCAGGTTTAACAAAATACATCTTTCACATTGAAAATCAACATACAGGAAAGCATGGGGCATTCCTGGGTAACATATACATAACCAGAAAAGTGTAACCAACTGAATAACATTACATCTTTTATAATAACTAACATTCAGGAAAGTATGGGACTTTCCTGGGAATACACTGATACATAAAAGAAATAGAACAATGAATTGGATAATCAAACTATACTTTACTTTTGTGAAACAACAACCAACTTTTAAGAAAATATGAGATTTTCTTGGCGTGTGTTACATTTTCAGAAACAGAAAGGAAACATAAACATTTTCACAAAACAAAACTACTTATGAACTCACCAGCGTTATGCTGATTTTCAAACTGCTTGTGTTCTCAGGTCAACGATAGTACAGGTACCCGAAGACGTACTTGGTTCAGGATCGTGTGCGTGCAAGGCTCGTTCGTTTTGTTAATATCTATATGATGTATCACAATTGTATAAACTGTGTCTTTTGAAACAAATTGTAAAACTTTTAATATGTAATGTAATGTTTGTTTCCCTTTACTTACTATGTACATTGGATTTGATACTCAACGTGGAGTCAACCCCGGAAATGTTTCCGCCTTCGGTTTTTGGGGTGTGACAGATTGGTATCAGAGCCCTTGTTTATAGTGAATAAAGTATATCAAACCTTACATGGTATAAAACTATAAACACTAAAGGGCCTCAGTGCTCTGAATTAAAAGTATTTTCAAACTACAAGTATTTTCAAAAATATATAAGTATACCGAACCATCGAGATCCGTAACTATAAGTAGAACAAAACATAAGTAAATGGGTGTTGTGTATTGCAGTTAAACCTGGGCAGTTATGTAGTCGTGTCTAGGGTCAATATAGCCTGGCCAACTATATTCATTCGAGACACGGCCAACATGTGCTTGGCAGTGACTGTGATATGCGGCATGCCTAAAACCTACCCTAATACCACAAACATAAAGCCAATATCGTAGCAAACCACGAAATACTATGGGAGTATTTCTCGAATCATCGTACACGTATAAAACCCCGATCATTCCTTAGCGATAGTTTACATGCTTCAATAACTCTTTCCTGCTTTATCGCTTAATCGGAATAAATATCTGTCATACCTCTCGATTTAATTCAGAGGACTTATCATCCTCTCTCTTTCTTGATCTTATTAGATCAAGATGCCTCCCAGAAGAAGATCCAACTCCTACAACCCTCCGCCACCTCCTCCTGAAATCGATCCCGTGTTATTTCAAACAGCTGTTACCGCTGCGGTGGCAGCTGCCATGTCTCAGCTAAACACCGGTGGTTCCGGTGGTTCAGGAGGCATTAATCAGAATCAAGACGGTAACCAGGAACGCCGTAAGGAGGGTCCCTACAAGGACTTCATGAATGTGAAGCCTTCTTTCTTTAATGGCACTGGTGGTATCATTTCCTTATCCCGATGGTTCGAGAGAACCGAATCCATCTTCGAAATCTGTGCCTGTGCTGAATCCGATAAGGTCAAGTTCGCAGCTTGTACCTTCCTTGATAAAGCATTGACTTGGTGGAATGGCCGAGTCAAATCCTTAACCCTCCCTGTAGCCAATGCTATGAGCTGGGAAGCTATGAAAGAACTCCACCTTGCTAAATATTGTCCCCAAGGTGAAATGCAAAAGCTAGAGCACGAGCTCTGGAACCTGAAGATGAAGGGTTCCGACATTGCTGCCTACACTTCCCGATTTGATGATCTTGCCCTTCTTTGCCCTGGTCTAGTCACCCCTGAAAGCAAAAAGATCGAGAGGTTTATTTGGGGGCTAACCAATCCGACAAAAGGTCACGTCTTAGCTGCTCGCCCAGATACTTACGATAGTGCTAAGACTTTAGCCCAAGCCATAATTCACCACAGTGATGATGTTGAGGAAGCCACCACTGCTACCCCTGAGTCAACTAAAAGCAGTGGTGAGAAAAGGAAATTCTGGAAGAAGAAGAAGGGTCAATCTTCCCAAGGCTCCTCCACAAGACAACAAACAGTAGCAGTTCATGCTGCTACTACCCCCGTTGCTGCTGCCTCTGTTGTGTGATCCACAGCTCCATCTCCTACCAGCCGGTATGTTGGTAATCTCCTTCATTGTGAAAAATGCAAGTATCACCACAACCCTGGTCCCTGTCGAGAACTATCCTGTACAAATTGTGGTAAGAAGGGGTACACCGTTCGATACTGCAAAGCTCCGACCCAATCAGCAAATCAATCCTCTGGAATAGGCGTCGGTCAAGCCTGATATAACTGTGGTGAAGCCGGGCACTTTAAAAGGAACTGCCCCAAGAAGACTACTGCTGACAACACTGGAAAGGTCCTTGCTATGGGATGGGAAGAAGCGGTCGCCGATCCCACTGTTGTCTCGGGTACGTTCCTTCTCGACAACTTGTATGCTAATATTCTTTTCGAATCGGGTGCTGAAAGAAGTTTTATTTGTCATGCATTCAAACATAACCTAAAACATGATTCCCAACCCTTGACCGAAATATTTACCGTCGAGATGGAAAACGGAGAGAAAGAAAGTGCAAGTGAGGTATTCGTAGATTGCACTCTTACCTTGAACGACCATTCATTTCCTATCGATCTTATGCCAGTATTGTCACAACTAGAAATTTTATGTCATGTAATCTATACACTCAAGTTAATGTGAATCCAAAACTTAAGAGCATGTGTGATACCTACTATTATGACATCAAAAACTTCAATCAAATACATCATACAAGTGCTACAAATAGTCATCAAACAATTGGAAACCCTAGAAGTTCTTGTTTAGGTCCACTTTGGACTAGGACTTCCTTATTGGGCCCAAATGGACCAATAAGCTTCCAATTTGACTATCATGGGCTTAGAACCCTAATTGGGCTCTAATTGGACCCACAATCATTTATTTTAACATTTTGGGCCATTGTGGGCCTAGAATGAAATGAATTAAAAACCTTGATCCATAATTAACCTAATCTAGCTTAATGAAGAATAAAAGTCACAATTTTATTTTAAAGAGCCAATGATCACCCAAACTAACTCTAATATTGGGCCTAGAGGCAAAAAGCCCAAAAATCTTTCCTTCCCTCTCTATTTTCGGCCCAAGCCCAAGGATAAAGCAGGAGTTGACTTTGGATTGCCACCTCATTTTTATTCATTGGATATCCATGCATGGAACTCATACTTCCAAGCACCTATCTCATCAAAGATCACTTCTCCTTTCTCCCTCCCTCACTCTCGGCCGAAACACACACACACATACACAAATATCTCTCAAACTCTCTCAAGAACACTCAAGAACACATCCTCCCTCTCCACTCAAAGATCTCAAAATTTAGGAAGCTTTCAAGAGGATATTTCCACAAATTCTTCATCTAAGGTAAGATTATGCTTGGATCTATGACTTAGATTCTTTTTGTCATCAAAATCTTTTCCTAATCCATGCCAAAACCGTGATCTTACATCCTAGAAGCACATCAAACTCGAGATCTTCAAGAAAAGGGTGCTAAGGCCAAAAATCACCAAGTTTTCTTCCATCTTTTCTTCAAAAACCAAAATCACACCCTAAGGTGAGCTTCATACCCCCTATTTTCTGTTTTTATGAGTTTTGTGGGGGGGGGAATACAAGTGAAAGTGTAGATCTATATGTGTTTTGTATGCCTTGTATGATTTCTATGCTTATGTGGGTGTTTTTGTGTGTTTATGATGTTGGATCTAGCCATAAACCCCTAAAAATCATGATATACTTTATGTTAAAGGATTCTAGCATCAAATATATTTCTACATACAAAGTGTTCCAAGAAAAAATAGCTAAATGGCTTAATAACATTTTCTTTGGACTAAAAACTCAATTTTTGGACATAAAATGTTAAAAATATAAAGTTAAAGGGCCCAAATTGAAATATTTCGAAATCTGATGGGTGAGATGAGTCAAAACAGTTTCCATAATGTATTTTCTGAAAATATACTTGTTGGAGGATTAAAAACATAAATTTCAAGCTTAATGGGCTAAAAATGGCATTTTTGGCACGATAGGGCCCAATATGCAAAATTTTCTGTTTTGGAGGGCTAAAACTGTGTTTTTCTGTAAAACAGTGGGTTACTAGTGTTCCAAGTACTTTTCAAAGGTTTAAAATGCTTTTCAAATTTAAAAAGGACCAAAGTTGCAAAAAATTTCCAATTTGGGCCAAAATTGTAAAAACTACGAAAAAGAGGGGTTATAACCGAGAAAACTGCATTTTCAGGGACTTAAACTGTTTTCAATGAAAAATATGCTGAAAAATATCAATTTCAATAATTTTTGGTGTTAAAATGTCAAGGAAAATGATTTAAGGACCAAACTAGAAAGTTATTTAATTAGAGGGTTGAAAAAGTAAATTTACAAACTATGAGGGGCTGAAAACAGAAAATTTTCAAGGCTAATTCAATACACTCAACTTGATCAAATATTGGCACCGCGAGCATCGACGAAATACAATACACAACAATACCAAAAATCGTTGTTAAACGAATTGGTTCGGTCTCGAACCAATAAAAATCCGAAACTACTAACGCGACAATACCTCGATTCACACAAGTAACATTTGGGAATTTAATACACACGTGAGAGTGCACAGATGTCTACGCACCATCTTTGGGCCCCAAAGTGTAAAATCTTGTTTGTTGGGCCTAGCTAGCCCAATGACGTGATCTTAAGGCCCGAAGACTTCTACCTTACGAGTTGTTGGGTCTTACATGATCTAACACAGCGTAAAAGGACTTTCAATGGCTTTTATACTATTGGTCCCCAAGGGTCCTATGGTATTGCTAGTAAAGTCGGTATTTTATGCGAGGCGGGTCAAGGGCCCCTCGTACCTTTTTTTTATCCCCAACCGGTTAATGGAGTCATCAGGGTCTTCGTGTCCTCTTTCTCTTCGGATGTGGGATTACTCGAAGTCAGGGCGGTTGGATAACGTGATTAGTACGGACGACGCCTACGGGATCGTTAGTATAGTTATAAACGGGTCGTTTGTGTAACGCGTGTTTATAGCGATTAATGTTTAAACAATGTACTTCATGTAAACTTTATCGGTTGTACTATATTAATGCATGGTGACGAATGTTGTTATGTTTCATATATATTCAATGTTATGGTATTCAATTAAGTCACGACAGCCCTCAGACGTTTCCGCCGTCTGGTTTGGGGGTGTGACAGGTTGGTATCAGAGCTTTGTTTATAGTGAACTAGCATGTCGAGCCACACATTGATATGCAACTATAAACCAAAAAGAGGGACTAACATAACTCTGAACAAAACAAGTAAATTTAACACCCTTGCTTGCATTAGGAATAAGAACATAACGGCGAACCAAACACAATAATGCTAGTATCTCGGTTAATTCGGGACTGTTCTTAGTGATACCAAGGAGTGGATGTAGCCTGATCAACTACATTCTCTCCAAAGTAAAACTAACACACGTCTTGATGAGATCGGGATAGCTAGAGAACCTAAAACTATACCCTCTATCACCAAAAAGAGAGCGTCTAGTTAGCATAAGTCATAGTCAGAAGAGTGACGATAGTTTATATTTTCCCCCAGTCGTCATGGAGGAAGAGCAGCAGGGTATTTAGTTCCATCAGGTCCTAGTAGCTCACGGGATGCTTGAGGATGAACCGGGAGAGAATCCAGGGGAAGCACACGACGTCGGACCCGACGAATACGTAGACACAGACTACGAATTTGGAGAGATCGACGACGATGACGAGGAAGGTCAGGTCGGGGACCAGGACCCCGTCCCGCCGTGTGAGAACAAGGCACAACCAGGCCACCCCGCTCCACCAGTGAACCCCCCCCCCCCAAGGGAGAACCGTTCCCCCAAAGCTGAGATCGCCGCACTGCGACAACAGCTGTATGCTATGGAAGCTCGGGCAGTGCGAGCAGAGCATGAGAGGGATGAGGTTGTTGGCGACATGGCAGAGATGGCGCAGTTACTGGCGCAACATTTCGGCATATGACCTCGGCACCACCTCCGGATGCAGCTCATCACGGTTAGGGATAGACTTGTCTTAGTAGGTTGTTAGGAACTATGCTATGTACTCCGGCTCTATGTTTAAGTGACTACACTACTCATAGAGCCGTTATGCTGTCGAAATAGCGTCACTTATATATGCTCTTACGAGCAAAATTTTCTTGTATTAAATGCGGATAATATTAATGAACTTTTGTGTGTTTTGCTATGATATTACAAATTGTTATGTGTTGAGAGGTTATGATTGTATGTCCGATGGTAGTAATGTCTAAGTTCGTACCATGCACCTAGTTAGTAGGATCACAACCTCATAGAAACCACATACACTCAACATCTTTCTGTTTCGTGACAGAAAGATGCCTCTCCGACCTACTCGCGGAAACCCAGGACCAACTCCACCTGAGGTTGACTCCACTGCATTCCAGGCAGCCGTGTCTGCTGCGGTCACCGCAGCTATGGCACAACTCCATCAAGGAAATAATGGAGGAGGCAACGGGCAAGGGGCAGGAAGTTCGAACAACGGGATGAACCAAGGGTCTACCAAAACATGTACCTACAAGGAATTCACAAACGCTAAACCACGAACTTTCAACGGCACTGGAGGGGTAATCACTCTGAAGTGATGGATTGAAAAGGTGGAGTCGGTATTCGAGATATGCGATTGCCCCGAGCAGATGAAGGTGAAGTTCGCGGCCTGCACTTTTGTGGACCAAGCACTCACTTGGTGGAACGGACACGTGGAAGCCATCACGCTCCCTGTAGCCAACTTTATACCATGGGCAGAAATGAAGGAAATGTTAATGGTTGAGTACTGCCCACGAGGCGAAATACAGAAGATGGAGCAAGAGCTATGGTACCTCGCTGTGCAGAATGCGAATATCGATGTCGACGTATCAAGATTTAGTGAACTATCTCTGTTGTGCCCGGGTATGATCACATCAGAAGGAAATAAGATTGAGTGATTCATCTGGGGACTGACATCACCCATTCAAGGGAATGTGATAGCTGCGAACCTTGAAACGTTTGACAGTGCGAAGAGATTGGCGAAGAGGCTGTATGATCATAACAACAAGAAGGGAGAGAAGACAGTGGAGGCTGAGAAGAAAAAGGAGGGTGATGGCAAGAAAGGGAAGAACAACAAGAGGAAGGGACGTCAGGGCCCCGAGACCTATAAAAAGAAGCAGACAGTGGCAGTTAACGTTGTCACCGCACCGGTTCCAGCCACACCACATGCTCCAGCCTCAGCTACTTCAAATGCTTCAAGACCCTATTCCGGTAATCTTCCCAAATGTAATGAGTGTGGTCTCCATCATCACGGCGAATGCAGGGAATTCCATTGCACCAGTTGCAACCGAAGGGGACACACTGCAAGATACTGCAGGACTTATCCTCCCCAGAATCAAAATCAGGGAAACAACCACAACAACAACAACAACAACCACCGCAATAACAACAACACCAATGTCGGTGGCCATAATGCAGGGCCTAGCCACACCTGCTTCGGGTGTGGAAGGACGGGGCATTTCCGCCGAGATTGCCCTAACAACAACAATTCAGGAAACAGAGGAGCAGGAAGGATGCTGACTATGGGTCAGGGTGAGGCAGTTCAGGACCCCGCAGTTGTGACCGGTACGTTTCTCCTAAACCACACTTATGCATGCATCTTATTTGACACCGGAGCAGAGCGAAGTTTCGTAAGCGAGAAGTTTAAACATTTATTAAAAAAACAACCCCAGAAGCTAAATGAAACCTATACGGTGGAAATGGCCAATGGGAAAACCGAATCCACTGGGGAAATCTACATCGGATGTACCCTAACCCTTAACCAACACGTCTTTCGAATAGACCTAATGCCAGTGTCAATTAGGAGTTTCGATGTGATTATCGGCATGGATTGGTTAAGCCCCCACCATGCTGAGATTATGTGCCACGAGAAGGCCGTTCACCTTCGTCTCCCAAATCATGAAACCCTAGTAATTTACGGAGACAAACCCAGCATGAATCTTCGCCTCATCCCGTGCATCAAGGCACAAAAACATCTACGAAAGAACAACTTGGCGTTCTTGGCTCACATAGTGCATAAGCCCAAGGAAGAAATTAACATCCAAGATATTCCGGTAGCGTGTGAATTTCCAGAAGTGTTTCCTGAAGATCTTCCGGGAGTACCCCCAGAGAGACAGGTTGAGTTTCGAATCGACCTCGTTCCAGGAGCAACTCCTCTCGCTAAATCACCCTATCGGTTGGTTCCTGCTGAAATGCAGGAATTGTCCAGCCAACTCAGTGAGCTTCTGGACAAGGGATTTATCCGACCTAGCTACTCGCCATGGGGAGCTCCAGTGCTCTTTGTCAAAAAGAAGGACGGATCTTTCAGAATGTGCATCGATTATAGAGAGTTAAATAAACTCACTGTTAAAAACCGCTACCCACTCCCACGAATCGATGATCTATTCGACCAGCTCCAAGGAGCTAGTTATTTTTCTAAAATAGATCTACGGTCCGGATACCACCAACTCAAAGTCCGGGAAGAGGATATTCCTAAAACCGCTTTCCGAACCCGCTACGGATATTATGAATTCGTCGTAATGCCCTTCGGTCTAACAAATGCACCTGCCGCATTTATGGACCTAATGAATCGAATCTGCCGCCGTTCCTTGACAACTTCATCATTGTGTTTATCGATGACATCCTCGTCTATTCTCGAAGCAAAGAAGAGCATGGACAACATCTCCGACAAGTCCTAGAAACTCTGCGATCGGAAAAGCTTTACGCCAAACTCTCCAAGTGTGAGTTCTGGCTCCAGAATGTGAACTTCCTAGGCCACGTAGTTAGCCAAGACGGAATTCATGTGGATCCCTCTAAGGTCAAAGCCGTGGAAGGATGGGCAATTCCAACCACGCCCACTGAAATTCGTCAATTCTTGGGTCTAGCAGGCTACTATAGGAGATTCATTCAAAACTTCTCTAAGATTGCCAAGCCACTTACCTCGCTTACACAAAAGGGCGTACCATTCAAATGGACAGACAAACAAGAGATTGCGTTTCGAACCTTGAAGCAAGCTCTCTGTAGCGCTCCCGTACTATCTCTACCTGAAGGAACGGAAGATTTTGTAGTCTACTGTGACGCGTCGAATCAGGGCTTAGGTTGCGTTCTCATGCAACGTGGAAGAGTGATAGCATACGCGTCCCGCCAACTAAAGACGCACGAAGTAAATTACATGACCCATGATCTAGAATTGGGAGCCGTGGTCTTCGCTCTGAAAATTTGGAGGCACTACATGTACGGTACGAAGTGCACCATCTTCACGGACCACAAGAGTCTCCAGCACATCTTGAACCAGAAGGAGCTGAACATGAGACAGCGAAGATGGGTTAAATTGCTAAACGACTACGAATGTGAGATCAAGTACCACCCAGGCAAGGCCAACGTGGTAGCTGATGCATTAAGTCGGAAGGAGTACTCTAATCGCTGTACGAAAACTCTCTCGATAACCATTCAAACTCATCTGGCCACTCAAATTGCATCAGTCCAGTCGGAGGCTATGAAAACGGAAAATAGAGCTAGCGAGGCATTGCGCGGGATGGAGAAGAACCTAGAAGCAAGGGAGAATGGGGTATACTACTTCATGAACCGTATTTGGGTCCCAAAAATCGGAGGATTTAAGGAGGCTGTTATGAAGGAAGCCCACAAGACACGATACTCCATTCATCCCGGTTCAGACAAGATGTATTTGGATATTAAACAACACTATTGGTGGCCTAACATGAAGGCGGAAATCGCGACCTATGTTAGTAAGTGCCTTACGTGCGCCAAAGTAAAGGTGGAATACCAGAAACCCTCAGGATTGTTACAGCAACCGGAAATCCCTGAGTGGAAATGGGAGGGGATTTCTATGGATTTCGTGACCAAGCTACCCAAGACGTCGGACGGACTGGACACGATATGGGTAATAATCGACCGACTGACGAAATCTGCCCATTTCCTGCCAATCAAGGAATCCTACAAGATGGAGAGATTGACGCATTTGTACCTATGAGAAATCGTGAGACTCCATGGAGTGCCAAAATCTATTATCTCGGATAGGGACAATAGGTTCACTTCGCGCTTTTGGGAATCACTCCACAAGGCAATGGGAACTCATCTCGACATAAGCACCGCGTATCACCCACAAACGGACGGCCAAAGTGAGCGAACCATTCAAACGCTTGAAGACATGCTTCGTGCATGTGTGATAGACTTTGGGAAGTCTTGGGATACCCACCTACCTTTGATCGAGTTCTCATATAACAACAGTTATCATTCGAGCATCAAGGTGACTCCTTTCGAAGCACTATACGCGCGTAAATGTAGATCACCGTTATGTTGGGTTGAAGTAGGTGATACCCAGCTAGCAAGAACACATACGTCGGACAAGGCACTAACGGGACCGGAGATCATTCGCGAAACCACGGAAAAGATCGTTCAGATCAGAGCTCGATTGCAAGCATCGCATGACCGACAAAAGAGCTACGCCGACAAACGGAGAAAGCCCTTAGAATTCCAGGTCGGTGATCGAGTACTATTGAAAGTCTCACCCTGGAAAAGGTTATACGTTTCGGAAAACGGGGAAAGCTGAACCCGCGATAATTGGACCTTTCGAAATCGTCGCCCGAATAGGTCCGGTAGCCTACAGACTGCAACTACCCGCAGAGCTAAACGGTGTACACCCCGTGTTTCATGTCTCTAATCTGAAGAAGTGCCTATCAGATGAAACCCTTGTCATTCCTCTTGACGAAATCGAAATCAATGAGAATCTCCTGTTCGTTGAAGAACCAATCGAAATCATGGACAGGGAGGTGAAGCGTACTAAGCAAAGTCGCATCCCGATCGTGAAAGTACGGTGGAACGCAAAGCGTGGGCCAGAGTTCACGTGGGAACGCGAAGACCAAATGAAGAAAAAGTACCCTCATCTATTCTAGCATTCTCAAATCTAGCTTTCAAACAGAATTTCAGGACGAAATTCCCTCTAACGGGGGGATGATGTCACAACTAGAAATTTTGTGTCATGTAATCTATACACTCAAGTTAATGTGAATCCAAAACTTAAGAGCATGTGTGATACCTACTATTATGACATCAAAAACTTCAATCAAATACATCATACAAGTGCTACAAATAGTCATCAAACAATTGGAAACCCTAGAAGTTCTTGTTTAGGTCCTCTTTGGACTAGGACTTCCTTATTGGGCCCAAATGGACCAATAAGCTTCCAATTTGACTATCATGGGCTTAGAACCCTAATTGGGCTCCAATTGGACCCACAATCATTGATTTTAACATTTTGGGCCATTGTGGGCCTAGAATGAAATGAATTAAAAACCTTGATCCATAATTAACCTAATCTAGCTTAATGAAGAATAAAAGTCACAATTTTATTTTAAAGGGCCAATGATCACCCAAACTAACTCTAATATTGGGCCTAGAGGCAAAAAGCCCAAAAATCTTTCCTTCCCTCTCTATTTTCGGCCCAAGCCCAAGGATAAAGGAGGAGTTGAATTTGGATTGCCACCTTATTTTTATTCATTGGATATCCATGCATGGAACTCATACTTCCAAGCACCTATCTCATCAAAGATCACTTCTCCTTTCTCCCTCCCTCACTCTCGGCCGAAACACACACACACATACACAAATATCTCTCAATCTCTCTCAACAACACTCAAGAACACATCCTCCCTCTCCACTCAAAGATCTCGAAATTTAGGAAGCTTTCAAGAGGATATTTCCACAAATTCTTCATCTAAGGTAAGATTATGCTTGGATCTATGACTTAGATTCTTTTTGTCATCAAAATCTTTTCCTAATCCATGCCAAAATCGTGATCTTACATCCTAGAAGCACATCAAACTCGAGATCTTCAAGAAAAGGGTGCTAAGGCCAAAAATCACCAAGTTTTCTTCCATCTTTTCTTCAAAAACCGAAATCACACCCTAAGGTGAGCTTCATACCCCCTATTTTCTGTTTTTATGAGTTTTGTGGGGGGGGGAATACAAGTGAAAGTGTAGATCTATATGTGTTTTGTATGCCTTGTATGATTTCTATGCTTATGTGGGTGTTTTTGTGTGTTTATGATGTTGGATCTAGCCATAAACCCCTAAAAATCGTGATATACTTTATGTTAAAGGATACTAGCATCAAATATATTTCTACATACAAAGTGTTCCAAGAAAAAATAGCTAAATGGCTTAATAACATTTTCTTTGGGCTAAAAACTCAATTTTTGGACATAAAATGTTAAAAATATAAAGTTAAAGGGCCCAAATTGAAATATTTCGAAATCTGATGGGTAAGATGAGTCAAAACAGTTTCCATAATGTATTTTCTGAAAATATACTTGTTGGAGGATTAAAAACATAAATTTCAAGCTTAATGCGCTAAAAATGGCATTTTCGGCTCAATAGGGCCCAATATGCAAAATTTTCTGTTTTGGAGGGCTAAAACTGTGTTTTTCTGTAAAACAGTGGGTTACTAGTGTTCCAAGTACTTTTCAAAGGTTTAAAATGCTTTTCAAATTTAAAAAGGACCAAAGTTGCAAAAATTTTCCAATTTGGGCCAAAATTGTAAAAACTGCGAAAAAGAGGGGTTATAACCGAGAAAACTACATTTTCAGAGACCTAAACTATTTTCAATGAAAAATATGCTGAAAAATATCAATTTCAATAATTTTTGGTGTTAAAATGTCAAGGAAAATGATTTAAGGACCAAACCGGAAAGTTATTTAATTAGAGGGTTGAAAAAGTAAATTTACAAACTATGAGGGGCTGAAAACAGAAAATTTTCAAGGCTAATTCAATACACTCAACTTGATCAAATATTGGCACCGCGACCATCGACGAAATACAATACACAACAATACCAAAAATCGTTGTTAAACGAATTGGTTCGGTCTCGAACCAATAAAAATCCAAAACTACTAACGCGACAATACCTCGATTCACACAAGTAACATTTGGGAATTTAATACACACGTGAGAGTTCACAGACGTCTACACACCATCTTTTGGCCCCAAAGTGTAATATCTTGTTTGTTGGGCCTAGCTAGCCCAATGACCTGATCTTAAGGCCCGAAGACTTCTACCTTACGAGTTGTTGGGTCTTACATGATCTAACACAGTGTAAAAGGACTTTCAATGGCTTTTATACTATTGGTCCCCAAGGGTCCTATGGTATTGCTAGTAAAGTCGGTATTTTATGCGAGGCGGGTCAAGGGCCCCTCGTACCTTTTTTTTATCCCCAACCGGTTAATGGAGTCATCGGGGTCTTCGTGTCCTCTTTCTCTTCAGATGTGGGATTACTCGAAGTCAGGGCGGTTGGATAACGTGATTAGTACGGACGATGCCTACGGGATCGTTAGTATAGTTATAAACGGGTCGTTTGTGTAACGCGTGTTTATAGCGATTAATCATGCGCAAAAATAATCCGACGTCGCCTGGAATTAATGACTTCACGCGCTGCAATGGTTTTATTTTTAACTTCATGGAATTCAAAGAATTAGGAAAACATCGGGTTTTCCTATGGTTTTTCAATAAACACGGTTTTCAAAATGTACACAATTTTGATGAACATTTTCCTTACAACTATAGAAACAAACAAGCATACTTATGGATCTTCACAAATGTTTTCAAAATGATACAAAACTTTGCTTTTCAAATACCACTTATGAACTCACCAACATTTCACATGTTGACGTTTTTTTTAAAATACTTGTATTCTCAGGTAACCAGTGAATCAAAGGAAAATGTACTCAGTGATGGCCTGCAGTTTACTTATTAACGAATCGAACAATTTATTTTTGGGAATGTAATGTTTAAACAATGTACTTCATGTAAACTTTATCGGTTGTACTATATTAATGCATGGTGACGAATGTTGTTATGTTTCATATATATTCAATGTTATGGTATTCAATTAAGTCACGACAGCCCTCGGACGTTTCCGCCATCTGGTTCGGGGGTGTGACAAGTATCCATAAAGAGCTTTGATGTCATCATTGGCATGGATTGGTTGAGTCCAAATCATGCAGATATCCTTTGCTTTGAAAAAGCAATCCGTCTCAACCTTCCTTCGGGTCAAACCCTAGTGATCTATGGCTATAAACTCGGTTCCAACCTTCGTATCATTTCCTGCATCAAAGCTCAGAAACTCCTGCGAAAGGAGTGTGTTGCATTCTTGGCCCATGTAATCAACGAGAAACAAGAAGTTAAAGACTTCGCGAGCATCCCCGAGGTCTGTAATTTTCCTGATGTGTTTCCCGAAGAGCTTCCAGGAATCCCTCCCGAACGTCAGGTTGAGTTCCGTATTGACCTAATTCCTGGGGCTACTCCTGTAGTGAAGTCTTCGTATCGCTTAGCTCCAGCAGAGATGCAAGAGTTATCCAGTCAACTTAACGAGTTCCTTAGCAAAGGATTCATTAGACCGAGTTCCTCACCCTGGGGAGCTCCGGTTTTGTTTGTCAAGAAGAAGGATGGATCCTTTCGTATGTGTATCGATTATCGCGAGCTGAACAAGTTGACTGTCAAAAACTGATATCCTCTTCCGCGAATAGATGACCTTTTCGATCAACACCAGGGAGCCAGTTACTTCTCTAAGATAGACCTTCGGTCAGGGTACCATCAGTTACGAGTTCATGAAAGTGATGTGTCCAAAACAGCTTTCAGGACTCGATATGGACACTACGAGTTCGTAGTGATGCCCTTTGGTCTAACCAACGCACCGGCAGTGTTCATGGACCTGATGAACCGGGTGTGTCGTCCTTATTTGGATAAGTTTGTCATAGTGTTCATCGATGACATACTCGTCTATTCCCGAAGTGAACAAGACCACAAACAACACTTGAGGCTAGTGTTGGAGACCCTGCGATCCGAAAAGTTATACGCGAAGTTTTCAAAATGCGAGTTCTGGATACGGAAGGTAACTTTCCTTGGTCACGTGGTAAGTGAGGAGGGTATTCATGTCGATCCTTCCAAGATTAAGGCAATAGAGAATTGGTCAGCACCGAAGACGCCCACAGAAATCCGGCAATTCTTGGGTCTCGCTGGCTATTATCGAAGGTTCATCCAAACCTTTTCCAAAATCGCCAAACCTCTAACCACTCTAACACAGAAAGGTGTACCCTTTTGTTGGGGTGATAAACAAGAAACCGCATTTCAGACACTGAAGAAAGCTTTGTGCAGCGCGTCTGTCCTGTCCCTACCCGAAGGGACAGAGGACTTTGTTGTCTACTGCGATGCATCTACTCAAGGCTTAGGCTGTGTGCTTATGCAAAGGGGGAAAGTAATTGCTTATGCCTCTAGACAGTTGAAAGCACACGAGGTCAACTATACCACACACGACTTGGAGCTAGGAGCCGTAGTCTTTGCATTGAAGATTTGGAGGCATTACCTCTACGGAACCAAGTGCACGATCTTCACTGACCATAAGAGCCTACAACACATCTTCGACCAGAAAGACTTGAACATGAGACAGAGGCGATGGGTAGAATTACTCAGTGATTATGAGTGTGAAATCCATTACCATCACGGCAAGGCCAATGTGGTAGCAGATGCCCTTAGCCGAAAGGAGAGTACAAGCAACAAGGTGAAGAGCCAGTCGATAACCATCCATTCCAACCTACCCATGCAAATCCGAGAAGCTCAGTTAGAAGCCCTTAAACCCGAGAACATGTCAATTGAAGTTTTGAGAGGAATGGAAAAGAAACTTGAGATCAGAGGTGACGGAGTCCATTCTTTCATGGATCGGATCTGGATTCCCAAGTCCGGAGGATTCAGAGAGTTAGTCATGGAGGAAGCACACAGAACCAGATACTCTGTTCACCCGGGCTCTGACAAGATGTACTTAGATCTCAAGAAACAATATTGGTGGCCAAATATGAAGGCTGAGATAGCTTCATTTGTGGGCAAGTGTCTGACTTGCGCCAAAGTAAAAGTTGAACACCAGAAACCCTCGGGTCTGCTCCAGCAACCTGAGATACCTGAATGGAAATGGGAGATGATCACCATGGATTTCATCACCAAACTACCCAAGTGCTCGAGTGGGTATGATACCATTTGGGTGATTGTCGATCGTTTGACAAAGTCAGCTCACTTCGTTCCAATCAAAGAATCATTCAAGATGGAAAGACTGGCACAGATTTATATTTAGGAGGTAGTCCTACTACACGGTGTACCTGCATCCATTATCTCTGATCGAGATAGCAGGTTTACTTCCTGATTTTGGCAGTCTCTTCAGAAAGCCCTTGGAACCCAACTAGACATGAGCACGGCATATCATCCTCAAACCGACGGACAAAGTGAGAGAACAATCCAAACCCTGGAGGACATGCTTAGGGCATGTGTCATTGACTTTGGAAAGTCGTGGGACGCACATCTACCTTTGATCGAATTCTCATACAACAACAGTTACCACACCAGTATTAGGGCTGCCCCGTTCGAAGCCCTATACGGTCGCAAGTGCAGATCCCCTCTGTGCTGGGCCGAGGTGGGAGATACACAGCTAGCCAAGAGTCGAGTCCCCGACAGTGCTCTCACTGGTCCAGAGATCATCTGTGAAACCACTGAGAAGATTATCCAAATCCGTGAACGAGTAAAGGCCTCGCGCGATCGCCAGAAGAGTTACGCTGATAATCGTCGGAAACCACTAGAATTTCAAGTTGGAGATCGTGTTCTGTTGAAGGTCTCGTCCTGGAAAGGCACTGTACGCTTCGGTAAGCATAGGTAACTTAAACGGAGGTACATTGGACCTTTTGAAATCATCGCCAGAGTTGGTCCGGTAGCCTATAAGCTTCATTTACCTCACGAACTCAGTAACATCCATCCCGTCTTTAATGTTTCAAACCTCAAGAAGTGCCTATCCGATGAAACCGTAGTGATTCCGTTAGACGAGATTGAGATCAATGAAAACCTCAACTTCGTGGAGGAACCGATCGAAATCATGGATCGAGAAGTCAAACGTACGAAACAAAGTCGCATCCCGTTGGTGAAGGTTCGCTGGGATGCCAAGCGGGGACCGGAGTTCACTTGGGAGCGAGAAGACTCGATGAAACAGAAGTATCCACAACTCTTTCTAGATCCATGATTTGTATTTTATCTTATTTCTTGTCTTGAATTTCGGGACGAAATTCCCTCTAACGGGGGGATAATGTAACAACCCGAAATTTCATATCACTTCTTGTAACTCAACTTGTAATCCAATTTGATCAACCAAACGTCGTTTTCAAATTCGTTTCCGATTTCGCCATTTTATTAAGTCATTAGCTTATATCAACCTAAAATGACTTAATGGGTGTCTTAATACATTTAGAAATCATTTTAACACCCCACTTTATTAATCGGAATAATTATAGAATCGACCATATCGAGTCACGACAATTTGGTCGGGTATGACCAAAAGCCCCACTTAACGTCGGTATCGGGTGGAATTCCATCGTGTCCAATTCCCGAACACTATATAAAGTGTTTTAAGACTTCATTTGAAGCCTTTGGCTAATTTCCCATTAAACTCTCACAACCTCTCTCCTCAAGCTAGAATTAACAAAACTCAAGTTTAAGGCTTCAAATCTTTGAGGTAACCTCCCTAGCATGTTATTCAACATCTTTAGCCTTCAATTTGATGAATTATTTGAGTTTTGGGACCAAGAACATGAGTTTACGGCCAAGGAGCAAGCTTGGGCCGTAAACTCCATTATATGGGGTTTTTAAGCCAAATTACCCTTCCGAATCAAAGTTGGGACTTAGATATGACAATAAGGCTTGCAACTCTAGACTTAAATCAATTAAAACTTGAATTATAAGGTACAAAAGAGAGTTTACGGCCAAGGTATGTTCTTGGGCCGTAAACTCCTCTTTAATGGGGATTAAGTGCTTTAAAACATGTCCAAATGCCTTGAAACTCAACCAATGGCCTTGTGGTAAATCCTAGATTCATCTAAAAATGGTTTGGAGACCTTAAACACACCAAATGCCCGACATAAGTGAGTTTACGGCCAAAGAACTCCTCCTAAGCCGTAAACTCCTATAAGTGTGTCAAATGATGTTTTAAACCACCCTAAAGGCTTGGAAAATTTCCTAGAATTTCATATGAGTGTTTTAAGCATCAAAAACTAATTTTTCAAGAGCATAAGGAGAGTTTACGGCCATAGAACATGCCTCTAGGCCGTAAACTCCTAAAAGTTTGTTAAATGGTAACCTAAATTCATAACAATGCTTAGAAAATTAGTTAGAATCACATGTGATTGTCCTTTGTAGCTCAAATTAATCATTCTTGGCCATGGGTGAGTTTACGGCCGTAAACTCCAAGAGTGTGGTCGTAAACTCCCTTTTAAATGATGTTAATTCATTCAATTTATCCCAAGGCATTTTAGATATCCATTCTAGCAATCCCCATGTCCATTTAAGCTATTAAAACCTCAAAATCACACCAACATGAGTTTACGGCCGTAAACTCATGTGTGGGTGTGTTTTGTGGTTGTAAACTCATTTAAATGTTTACTTATGGAGAGTAAACTCAAGTCCCAAGTCCCTAGTGCCATATTACGTCCGTAGATGTCACCCGGGTCACTCCAAACGCTCGTTTTGAGGTGTTTAACCTCGTTGGAGTGTAATGTCCCAAATAATTAGTGATTGTAAATCTAATTAGTATTATATGGACATTATTACATTTTACATAGGGACATCGCGAGTAAACAATCCCCGAACCAAAGTCTAGTATCCAAAACCGACACATTTCCGAGTCCGGTGAGTTCATACCCCTACCTTTTCACTGTTTACACTGTTTTCATGGGGGAACACAAGCAAAGTACAAGGGTTTTCATATACTCAAAACTTATTTTCGTGTGCGTGTTTCACATTTCATATGCTTTTAATACTGATATACACAACTGATAACTAGTAGAACATACAGGTCACTTAAACATTTATTTGTGAAATGGGTTTTATAAACTGTTATGTTTCATGTATTTCACAAATGTTTTCCATATTTTATCAGTTAAAAGCATGACATTATAACACATGAACAATATAATTCGTACACTGTCTTGTCCTCGGTAACATTCCACAGAGATACGCGAATGAAGGATTATCCTATTATTACTAGTAAATTTGTTATTCCGTATGATTGGACACCCGTCCTCGGCGAACACTCCACAGAGATATGCGAGTGGAGGACTACACCCATAACCAGAAACTCTGGGATTTAGAGAGCGTGACTTGAGTGTATAGATCTATACGGGGCTGACTACCCCACACCTGGCTGCTAGCTACAGCCGAACCGAAATGGTTCAAGGGTGACGAAAGTCATAAGATTGTGGACTACTTATTGCCACAAGGTTATGGACTACTTATTGCCACAGGTTCAGTCTTTAGTATGGTTATGGAACTCGCAATTAGGATAACAGAGATTTACTTATAGTAATAATGAACCACTTACTACATTTTACAGATAACCAGGATTCAGTTTACATCTTTCACATCTTTTACATCTTTTACATCTTTTACATAAGATAACCAACATTTAGGAAGGTATGGGACCTTCCTGGGGAAACTTTGTACATAACCAGGTTTAACAAAATACATCTTTCACATTGAAAATCAACATACAGGAAAGCATGGGGCATTCCTGGGTAACATATACATAACCAGAAAAGTGTAACCAACTGAATAACATTACATCTTTTATAATAACTAACATTCAGGAAAGTATGGGACTTTCCTGGGAATACACTGATACATAAAAGAAATAGAACAATGAATTGGATAATCAAACTATACTTTACTTTTGTGAAACAACAACCAACTTTTAAGAAAATATGAGATTTTCTTGGCGTGTGTTACATTTTCAGAAACAGAAAGGAAACATAAACATTTTCACAAAACAAAACTACTTATGAACTCACCAGCGTTATGCTGATTTTCAAACTGCTTGTGTTCTCAGGTCAACGATAGTACAGGTACCCGAAGACGTACTTGGTTCAGGATCGTGTGCGTGCAAGGCTCGTTCGTTTTGTTAATATCTATATGATGTATCACAATTGTATAAACTGTGTCTTTTGAAACAAATTGTAAAACTTTTAATATGTAATGTAATGTTTGTTTCCCTTTACTTACTATGTACATTGGATTTGATACTCAACGTGGAGTCAACCCCGGAAATGTTTCCGCCTTCGGTTTTTGGGGTGTGACACCTTCCACTCCCATTCTTTCTAGTATCCCAGTTAACCCAGTAAGACCTTATGTTGGCAAACTCCCAAAATGCATCAAATGCAATTACCACCACCATGGACTCTGTTGGGAAATGCAGTGCTTAAACTGCAACAAAAAGGGACATACCATTCGTTACTACAATACTCCGATCCAACACATTACTTCAACCACAAATGTTGGAACTTCTCGGATATGCCATCTATGTGGTGTAATGGGACACCTCAAGAGGGAATGCCCATCAGAGAAGAACAACGGAAAATCCAGAGGAGTTTGACCTCAGAATGGAAAGAGGCAGTTAAGGACCCTACTATAGTATAGGTTCCCTTCCAATCGTCAGTATTTTGTATGTTTAAAACTAGTGCAACTAGAGTCTTACCTTTTGCGAGATCTTGTCGGTATAGGGATGCTCGTGCTGCGTATACTTGTGTTTTGTAGTATACCTCATTCGCAGCAATAGTCTTGTAGTAAGTCTAAAGTATTGTAGCTCTGTTGATGGTTGCACTGTGGTGTTTGTCTGTAATGCCTTATGTTCAAATCTAATGTCTTTAGTTTCCGTATGATTCCGAATTTATCATACGACTCGAGTAAATTCGATCCTCGTAATACCAGCTTCATACGTACATCTCTTTCTTAGTAAACGTCTTTTAGTGAAGCCATCATTTCAGAACACTGAAGTACTCATGCATAGAGTACCTCATAGTTCTTTTTCTTTTCGAAGAAATCCCTGAGGTACAACTCGTACAGTACGTCAAGTTCAAATCCAAAGATCCATACGGTTGACCTGTCGCTGAAGAATGTATACTGTGACAACCCGAAAAACTTCTCGCATGCACTCTTCAATTCTTTCCAATATTAGACTTATTTTACTATATAGTAGTACCCTTTAGAGTCTAATTAAGCAATCTAAATGAGATATAATCAAGGTAGGAATGTTAAGAAGGGTTAACTCGAAGTGTAGCAATCAAAACCGGGCCAAACACTCCAACACATGGAGTGTGCGGCCATACACTTGAGTGTGCGGCCACACACTCTTGTTTGCGGCCTCACACCTTCCCAACCGCACACTCCACCTATATATGCCACACTTAGATCATTCTTGAACCCTTCCTTCACTTCTTCAAGCATAGAACACGAAAATCCTCTCAAGTATCATCCATTCTCCTTGAAGATCTTCATAAAAGGTACCAAGAACACCAAGAACACCAAGATCTTCATCTGGCCGCACACATGGCAGCACACATGGCTGCATACAGGGCCACACACAAGTGCTGGCAGCACACTAGGCCGCACACCTGGCCGCACACACACATATAGTGTGTATTTTGGCCATACACCCTCTTGTATAGCCTTATAAACCCTCATACAATCATATATGATTATAACACTTCATTATAAGTGTTTAATAGTCCCTAAGGTGGTCCCAAAATCATCAATTAGTTGTTCATAACACTAATTAAATCCATATATGTGCCTATATATGCTAAATATGATTCGCGCGTGCTCTCAAGTCACCACTTGACACCTAGCACCAAATCCAACATTGTCATCAGAACCATTCACTACAGGTGAGTTCATACCCCTTTAATTAACCCTTGAAATACTTTTAAATGTTTTAAATACTTTTATGGGGGGAATACAAGTTGAATACTTATAGTTATTACATCAATCACATGTGATTAATAACTAGAAAACCAATGATTTTATCACTGTTCAAACTGTTTATCAAACTGCTTACTTCAAAATGTTTTACAAACTCTTTTACTTATCAAATACTTTTAATTAAACCCTGTTATACTTCTTATAAATTGCATGCCCATATATGCATAGATATATAAGAAATGTTTAAAAGGCTTAGGAAGGCCATCCGCCCTATTTCCTTTTGCTCGATTTGGATGTGGTCTGGTGGGATGTCGGGTATTCGTCCGAAAGTCGTTTCAATATTTAGTATATACCATATGTGCATATATAGACATAAAAGTACTTCCGTATTCATGCTTATCAGTTACATCATTAGTAAGTTACCATCGGGGTAACAAAGGAATACACTTATACTATTTCTAGATCAATGAGTCAATTCATTCATGAGTCAATACTTATTACTATGAGAACATATACATTACATTACTATGAGAACATTTACAACTATACTAGAAAGGGAACATAGACAACTATACTAGGAGGAGAACATATACAACGATACTAGAACAAGTAACATTACATTAAATATACATGAATACGTTAACAATTGTGATCCATTGTATGGGAGCATGCCTTAATTGTCATGACCCGAGTTGTAGCCAGAGTCTCTTGGAGGGAGAGCGTGAGTTTGCGTATAGATCTATACTGGATTGACTATCCTACACCTTGCTGCTAGCTACAGCCGGACCGGCAGGTCTGCGGGTGCCAAACGTCATACCTTATTTTTCGACTATACGTTGTCGTTATTACCAGTCTATAGTATGGTGCAATTTATCACATGATACCTTAATATAAATCCGGTTTAAGGTAGATAGTACAACAGTAGTTATTATAATACAATACTACAAGTACTACAATAATTTATCCTTTATATAGATTTCGTGACTATTTCACTTAAATAATAATGTATAATCTATATTTTGATAATGATAGTTACATTTGGAAAATTACCCACTTTTACGATAAACAAACATACGAAACAGCTACGCCTTGGGAGAAGGCTACTTTTAATAGAAAATATAGGTTTTTCTGAGAGATTCAAACTTTTACAAACACTTACATACATTTTACAAACTTACAATGGAGACATGTTCAAACGTTTTGATAACAAACCCCGACACTAAAATACTTATGAACTCACCAGCTTAATGCTGATACTCGTTTTCAAAATAACTTGTATTCTCAGGTCATCAGTAGACAGGTACCGAGACCAGCTTTTGAGAAGATGGAGCGCATTCAGGACTCATGTCTTTATTTTGACTTACATTATTTTTTGGTGTCTATAACTGTTGGGTTGAAGATTCGTTTGAAGATTGTGTCATTGGGCTCGACTGTTAAACCATTTATTTTATGCTCCGGTAATGGGCCTGTCCAATCGAGAGCCTGTTAGGTTTATTATATTAGTATATGCTTGCATGCATATTAGGTTAACGATGTAGATTACAAGATAGAGAATTACGATAGCTTTGATTTTCTTTATTGTTCTTGTAAACCTACTAACCCTCTACAGTTGATGTTCTTGATCGAGCTCTTCTGAGGGTTGTTTTATAATCATTCGACACGTTTGATTCATTCTTGACTTGTTCATTATTTTCGTGTTCTTGCTGTTTAATCATTAATTACCTGTTTGAGATCTAATGGATCTTCAAGATTAAGTTTTAATCTCATCAATAACTGTACAGAACACACTTGTATTAAAATTATCTATTTAATGCAATGGATGATGTTGTTTGCTCGTTTACTTTTACTGTGTTGTGATACTTTACATGATGTCCTCCACCCCAAAACGTTTCCGCCGTTCTTGGTTTTGGGGTGTGACAGATTGGTATCAGAGCATTTTTTATAGTGAATTAAGTATATCAACCCATAAAAGATATACTAAACTATAAACCCATTTGGGATTAAAACACTCTGACCGAGAGTCTATACATTAAATACCAAAAATATTTAATTAAGTATACTAGACTGCATTCATACTAAAATCAGTGTCACAATGACAAGAACAAAAGTATTACGATTGTTAAATATCACAGGTAAGCTCGGGGATGTATGGTCAGTCTTGGGAATGGCATAGCCTGATCAACTATGCTCGGGGATGTATGATCAGTCTTGTGATATGTTAACAAGTCTAAAAACTTACCAACAATACCACAAGAAGATCAGTAGAGCCTAAACTTAAAATACTATAGGTGTATTTTGTACTACTAGCTACATATATACTATATTCTTATACCTCTCCTCTCGCGTAGATTTAAATGGCTGGATTCCATCACGGCGACCCGTACTTCCCAAATGAAGACAACGCAGGATGGCTCGAAGCAGAGTCCGATGATGAGCATCCAATCCCTTTGGATGATCACCTAACATAAGGTTTTTCTGACGGATCTGACTCCGAGCCGGAATTCAACAATCTACCTCTCATAGGTCAAGCCCCAAACAACGATCCCCGACCAGCATTTCCAGGTCCCACTCCCTTGTGGGTGAACAACTTGAATCGCTGGAGCGACGAACAGGGTCAACCTTTACCATACTTTGGGGACCGAAGCTTTTACAACGTTAGCGAAGGTGGTTCTGCGGATAGAGCTCTGCCTGTCATGGTCCATAGAATTGCTCGAAATGTCGAGCAAGGTCGAGCAGCCATCGACCGAGTCATGGAAATTGATGCCAACTCAGGCGTTAATTGATGGGTTTTGAGCATTCTAACACTTCCTAAGTGTACATGCAACCCTAATAACCTTGGATCTATGTTTGTCTAATTAGCATGCAAAGTTGAATTCCAAGGTTATATTCCTATCTAGCATACATGGGGAACAATTTTAACTTGAATCATAGATAGAATAACTTACCTTGTTGTTGATTGTGTTCCTTGAAACCTTGTGAGCCTAGCACCCCAAGTGTGATGCCTCAAATGCTTCACAGAACACCAAATGCTCTTGGAAAGACTCTTGAGGTAACACACACTTCTCAAAATAGGCCAAGCCCTCTAGTTTCTTAGTGTTCAACTTGTGTAGCCAATTTTGTGGAGAATGGGACTCTTATATAGTGTTGGCACATCTAGGGTTACACCATGTAAACCCTAATGTGTCATGACTCTTCATTTCCATGACCCATGGGTTTGTAACTCCCATGGAGCATCCATGGAGCATCCTATGGGTAGAACCCAACTTGATAATCCATGGAGCCTCTTAGCCCACTATACAAGATATGGATGATTTCCATAATCAACCCATATATTTAATTAGTTATCCTTTGATCACTTAATTAATTCCAAATTAATTCTTGATCAAACTAATCAAATAATATTATTAATATATTAGAACTTATAATATATTAATAATCTCCAAGTGTTATTTCTCTCATTTAGTCTATCCAATTGCATGGTGCCATGCAACCCAAATGGACCATGCCGGGTCAGGTCAAGTACAAGCCCGAAATAGTTATGGACTTAGACACCTTATCCAACAGTCTCCCACTTTGATAAGTCTAATAACTATATCTCTAGTACTTCAGGAACTGACCGGCAATTGTAGCTCTTTCAAGGTCTCTCGGAACTGAGAATATGATGGTACGCCATTTAAGATAAGTGATCATATAATCCTCCGTTCTAGATATCAGTCGGACAAATACATGGAAGATTGTCTTGCTTATTGTCCAGCATTTGTTTCCCGATTTCCGATTTGTTTGACATAGAACTTAATTGAACACATCAACTTAGTTCTGACCGGGCCCGGTACATAGGTCAAAACAAAATCATCGAGGGGCCCAGATATCAGCTTCTAATCCAAGAAGGAACAGATAAACTTCGACTCATATGTTTGTTCTACCACTCATTGAATTACACACAAAAGTACGTTTTATAACATCGAGTTACCAATGCGGTTTCGTACAGTCAATGCATAACCAACTTGTAAGTAAGAAATCATATCTCTAGGTTTGAAGACTTATATGATATTACCGTCTCACGATCACTCGAGATAGAATTCCATGAAGTGATTCCAGCGAGCGTGGGTTGAGTCCAATGCTCAGAACTTATGAGCACTCATGATTGTTGTAGCCTTGTCCAATACCTCTACAACCAAACATGACAGTCTTGATTCATATCTACTTCCAACATATGACCGACTGTGGAGGTTTGAATAATATGTTATACCAAACAAAATTATTCTGGAAGTCAAAACATGCAAAAGAAATATAGTAAATGATCGACAAGAGATAGCAACACTTTACTCATAAATAAAACTCCTTTTATTCATCATCAAATGTCAATTACACTTTACAAATTTCAAGGTTATCTAACTACTAAATCTAATATCATCCTTCAGCCCTATGCTCCGATCATGCTGAAGATGCTTAACCCGAGTCAGTCCCTTTGTGAGGGGATCTGCCGGATTCTCATCTGATGATACCCTCTTTGCCACGAGGTGTCCTTCTTCGATCCGATGTCTAATGAAATGGTATTTTCTGTCGATGTGTCTGGATCTCCCATGATCCCTTGGTTCCTTGGCTAAGGCAACAGCACTTTCACTATCACAGAAAATTTCCATTGGCTCTTTAATAGCTGGTACAACTCCAAGGTCTCCAATGAAGTTCTTCAGCCATATCGCCTCCTTTGCTGCCTCGCTAGCTGCAATATACTCTGATTCACAAGTAGAATCTGCCACTGTCTCTTGCTTGGAACTCTTCCAAGAAATTGCTCCTCCGTTTAGGGTAAAGACCCAGCCCGACTGAGAGCGGAAATTATCCCTATCAGTCTGGAAGCTAGCATCACTATACCCTACAACTCTCAAGTCACCACTCCCACCGAGAGTAAGAACCTAGTCCTTAGTCCTCCGTAGGTACTTGAGGATATTCTTTACCGCAGTCCAGTGTGCCTTGCCAGGGTTCGCCTGATACCTGCAAACCATGCTCAAGGCAAAAGCTACATCGGGTCGAGTAGACGTCATAGCATACATGAACGATCCTACAGCCGAAGCGTAAGGTGTTCGACTCATTTCTGCTATCTCATCCTCAGTGCTAGAGCTTTGTGTCTTACTCAATCTGGTGTTACTCTGGATGGGTAACTCTCCTTTCTTGGAATCCTGCATGCTGAATCTCTTCAGCACCTTATCCAAGTAGGTACTCTGACTAAGTCCAATTAGTCTTTTACTCCGATCTCTCAAGATTCTTATCCCTAGAATATAGGCAGCTTCACCAAGGTCCTTCATAGCGAAACACTTCCCAAGCCAGGACTTAACTTCCTGCAGGGTTGGAATGTCGTTTCCTATGAGTAGTATGTCATCCACATACAATACCAAAAAGCTAACTATACTCCCACTAGCCTTGACATACACACAAGATTCATCTTCACTCCTAGAAAAGCCAAATTCCTTGACCTTTTCATCAAAGCAAAGATTCCATCTGCGAGGTGCTTGCTTCAATCCATAAATGGATTTCTCAAGCTTACACACTCTATTAGGGTACTCGTTGCTGACAAAACCCTCTGGCTGACTCATGTAAACATCTTCAGCCAACTTTCCATTAAGGAAAGCAGTTTTGACATCCATCTGCCATATTTCATAATCATGAAATGCAGCTATGGCTAACAGAACCCGAATAGACTTAATCTTGGCTACCGGAGAAAAGGTCTCATCATAGTCCACTCCAGGAATTTGAGAGAAGCCCTTTGCAACCAGTCTAGCCTTATAAGTGTGTACTTTACCATCCATGTCGGTCTTCTTCTTGAAGACCCATTTGCACCCTACTGTCTTACGACCTGGTACATTTTCAACCAAGTTCCAAACTTGATTGTCATACATGGATTGTATCTCGCTATCCATAGCCTCTTTCCATTTAGCAGACTCGGGCCCTGCCATGGCTTCCTCGTAGCTGTTAGGGTCATCTTGACTTACTAGTGTCTCATCACTAATAAGTGTCTCACCTTCTGCAGTGATATGGAATCCATAGTAATGCTCAGGTGCACTCCTAACTCTCGTGGAACGTCTCAGAGGTACAGATTTGTCAATTGGCTCAACAGGAGTTTCCTCCTCAGGTTGAGGGCTAGAGTTTGAAGTTCCTTCACCGCTTGATTCTAGAAATTTCTTCAAGATCAATTTGCCTCCCACTGTCACCTTGGCTTATAAATTCTCTCTCTCGAAAGACTCCTCTTCTTGCTACAAAGACCACATTGTCACTAGGTCTGTAGAAGAGGTAACCAAAGGATCGTTGTGGGTAACCGATGAAAATACACCTCTCGCTTCGAGGTTCGAGCTTATCATGAGTCTCGCGTCTCACGAAAGCCTCGCAACCCCAAATCTTGATGTGGTCTAGTTTAGGTACTTTACCAGTCCACATCTCGTGAGGAGTTTTGGCAACTTTCTTTATAGGGACTAGATTAAGAATATGGGCGGCAGTCTCTAAGGCATACCCCCAGAATGAGATTGGTAGCGTAGCTCGACTCATCATGGAACGAACCATATCTAGCAAGGTTCGATTACGCCTCTCAGCCACACCATTCAACTGTGGTGTCCTGGGAGGTGTCAATTGTGAGACTATCCCACATTCCCTTAGATAGTCGAGGAACTCTGAACTAAGATACTCACCACCACGATCGGATCGAAGCATCTTAATGTTCCTGCCCAATTGATTCTCGACTTCCTGTTTAAATTCCTTAAACCTCTCGAAAGTCTCTGACTTATGCTTGATCAAGTAGACATATCCATATCTACTATAATCATCAGTAAAAGTCAAATAATAACGATTAGCATCCCTTGTGGCATGTTTGAATGGTCCACACACATCCGTGTGTATAAGGTCCAACAAACCTTCACCCCTCTCACACGAACCTGTGAAGGGTGACTTTGTCATTTTTCCAAGTAAGCATGATTCGCAACTATCATCTGACTTTAGGTCAAACGACTCCAAGACTCCATCCTTTTGGAGTTGGCCTATGCGTTTCTTGCTTATATGTCCAAGACGACAATGCCATAAAGATGCTTTATCCAAGTTATTATTAGTAGAATCAATACACAAAACATTATTTCCTAAGTTATCTACAACAGACACAGCTTCATACACACCATCACAAGGTAATGCTTTAAAATAAAGAACATTATTAAAGAAAGCATCAATAGAACCAACTTCATTATTAAATGAAAAGGTAAACCCTTGTTTCTACAAAGCATTAAAGGAAATAATATTTCTTGCCATTCCTGGCGAATAACAACACTTATTCAAATCTAAACTAAACCCACTACTTAGCGATAAAGTATAAACTCCAATCTTGGTAACAGGTATAGCTTTCCTATTCCCCATGATCAAGTTTATCCTTCCTTGCTCCACATCCTCACTTCTTCTTAGTCCCTGCAAGTCACAACAAATATGAATACCACACCCGGTATCAAGGACCCAAGAATTAGAATGGGGTGTTTTATTAGAAATGATAGTGTAAATACCTGCATGGTTGGGTTTAACTTTCCCATCCTTCACATCTTGCTGGTATTTTGGGCAGTTCCGCTTCCAATGAGCCTTTTCATGGCAATAGAAGCATTCAGCCTCTTTTGGGTCAGAAGAAGGAGTAATGAAACCTTTCTTGGTTCCACTTGAAGAAGAGCCATCAAGGGTCCGAGCCTTGGTACCCTTAGAAGAGCTCTTTCTCTTCTTCCCTCGACTTTTCCCGATTGCCAAAACCGGAGTTGAGTTTGGAGTAGGAGTGATAGCAACCGACTTCCCCTTAAGACCTGATTCTGCGGTCTTGAGAAGTCCCTGAAGTTTGCTGAGGGTGACTTCTTCCTTGTTCATGTGATATGTCATGCGGAATTGATCATAGCACGATGGTAAGGAATGCAAAATAATATCTATTGCAAGATCCTCCGGGAAGTTCACATTAAGCTTCAGCAAACAATCCACATACCTTTGCATTTTCTGCATGTGGCTCGTGACAGATTCCCCGTCCTTCATCATGGTTGTTATCATGGAGTAGATGATTTCATACCTCTCTTGTCGTGCACTTTGATGGTATCTTTCCATCAAATCTTGGTGCATTTCATAAGGGTAGAAATCCTCATAAGACTTTTGGAGTTCCGCTGTCATCGTGGCCATCATGATGCAAGCCACTTTCGTAGCATCCCTTTCATGTGCCCGAAAGTCAGCGATCTCCTGAGGAGATGCAGTGGACTCATCAATCTCCTTAAGCTCCTTGTCAAGGACATATTCTTTGTCCTCGTAGCAGGTAATCATCCTGATGTTTCTGATCCACTCATTGAAGTTGGATCCATCAAAGGTGACTTTCCCACACAAGTTCATAAGGGTAAAGGAGCCATTAGGATTAGAGCCAGAAGCATTGTTGAAAGACATCTGAAGAAAAGAGAACAAGATTAGTTTAGATATAAGACAGTCCTTAATAAAACACCCAAATGTAATATTAAGGCTAGGATCCAATCACAATATAATATAACTTAGAAGAGGTATGCCGTAATCTAAGCTATATCATATTTGAAAGGTAGGTGAAGGACGATTCACCAATTTCCACCACGAAAACCGCAATATTTTAGTATTAGGTTTTTGAATGGTTCTTAGAAATTCCTAGATTCTTTGAGATTCAATGAACTTTTCAAAGGCATGTTTCAATCTTGAGTGTGCCCTCCAAGTTTTGTGACTGGGATACCGAGGATCACAAAACGAGGTGTGAAGTAACCATGCAAATCACCTGGTACCCTTAAAGTTTATCACTCAATCGATGTGCCGGTTAACCACACACGCTCCATCGATACTATAATAAACCCTAAGTCACCCTTTACCTACCTTGTTAAGTCCAAGTTAGTGTGCCGGTTAACCACACACGCTCCACCAACGACTTAATCAAAGTGTAAAGTGTAATTTGATGGAATAGCACCTTATTCACATTTTTCCTAAAGTAACTAAGATTGGGAATTTAATAAAACATTTAGTTACTTTATAATATTCATCATACTTTGAATGAGAATTAATAAGTCCTTGTCTTACCCGTTCGGCTAACGACCCTCCACCGATCAAGCAAGCGGTGGGTGAGAGTGGACACCCATTAAGTCACCATTTTATAGGCAACAACCTTATACCCACCTTATAGACCGGCTTCGTGAATGAGGCGTACTAGCGGTAAGACGACTTTGTTCTTATACATATATATATATATATATATATATATATATATATATATATATATATATATATATATAATTATTAAATCATAATAATATAAGTATAAGGGTTGAATTTTAACTTTTAAAATTCTAGGGGTTGGAACTAAAGTTTTAACTTAACTTTACTTGTTCCAAAACTTGAGGGCAAGTTTTGTAAACTTTCAAAACTTTTCATTTCTTGTAACTTATGAGTTTAATAGAGTAATAAAATGAGGACTTTTCATTTTTCCTAACTCTTGTGTTCTTTTAATGGTTTTTAATCCAAGAGACTTTTGGTTTTCCATAACTTGAGGACAAGTTATGGACTCCATTAAAACACATTATGATCATGAATTAATCTACCACATAGGTTACAAATAATTCCTATGATCATCTAAACATCATAAGAACAAGAATATGAATATGAACACTTTCAAAAATCAAAATCACATTTAATCTTTGTAATTTTGATAACTAGTTGTTGTAAATGAGTTAGAAAAGACATTACACCTTCTAAAATAAGTTTTCAAGTACCAAAACATTTTAGGGTAATGGTTCTAATCCATTTCCAGCAACTCAAGTCGAAATTCTGCACTCTGTCGACCCTACTTGCCGAGTGCATAAACCTACTCGCCGAGTAGGTTGAAGATACACATGAACTCGACGAGTCCTCCCCATGGACTCGACGAGTCCTCCCCATGGACTCGCCGAGTCCATCAGTCAGACAGCAGAATTTTCGACTTTCTTCAACTTTTAAGCACAAATAACAAACAAACAACCCTAGGCTCTGATACCACTGATGGGTTTTGAGCATTCTAACACTTCCTAAGTGTACATGCAACCCTAATAACCTTGGATCTATGTTTGTCTAATTATCATGCAAAGTTGAATTCCAAGGTTATATTCCTATCTAGCATACATGGGGAACAATTTTAACTTGAATCATAGATAGAATAACTTACCTTGTTGTTGATTGTGTTCCTTGAAACCTTGTGAGCCTAGCACCCCAAGTGTGATGCCTCAAATGCTTCACACAACACCAAATGCTCTTGGAAAGACTCTTGAGGTAACACACACTTCTCAAAATCGGCCAAGCCCTCTAGTTTCTTAGTGTTCAACTTGTGTAGCCAATTTTGTGGAGAATGGGACTCTTATATAGTGTTGGCACATCTAGGGTTACACCATGTAAACCCTAATGTGTCATGACTCTTCATTTCCATGACCCATGGGTTTGTAACTCCCATGGAGCATCCGATGGGTAGAACCCAACTTGATAATCCATGGAGCCTCTTAGCCCACTATACAAGATATGGATGATTTCCATAATCAACCCATATATTTAATTAGTTATCCTTTGATCACTTAATTAATTCCAAATTAATTCTTGATCAAACTAATCAAATAATATTATTAATATATTAGAACTTATAATATATTAATAATCTCCAAGTGTTATTTCTCTCATTTAGTCTATCCAATTGCATGGTGCCATGCAACCCAAATGGACCATGCCGGGTCGGGTCAAGTACAAGCCCGAAATAGTTATGGACTTAGACACCTTATCCAACATTAATACCATCCGCATTCGACATCTAGAAGAAGCGCTCGAAGGGACGAGCAGAACCAATGACGCACTGCGACAACAATTAACCACCGAAATCGCAGAACGTCGAGTTCGCCAGAGAGCTCACGAACGACACCTTCAAGAAGTGGTTCGCCAACTGGCAGATATGAGGATTCGCCCTAGGAATTCTCGTCGTCGTTAGAAGATGTCTAGTACATCTTTATCTTTTGATTAAGGAATAGCCTTTAGTATCTGTACTTTTGGTAACGCTTGTCTGTAAAATATTCCTAACTCTCAGTACGCTAACTAGGAATCTAGTAACTGTCAAACTTTTACGTATGGTATGATGTAAGACCTACTGTTAGGTCGATTTTTCCCCTGAACCTATTACATCAATAATACCAGTAATATTGACAGCTAGCTAATCTGGGAGAAAATCTTTATACTTGCGTTTTCCTACTATTCTTCCCTATTGTGAACTCAATTCGTTCATACATTCAACTATTAGGCTATGGTCAGTTAGTCCATGTGTCACTCTCAACTTGCTTACAATTGATTCTTACCATTATATCTGTCTTTATAAACTTATAGCTGAAAGATGCCTCCTTGCAAATCTCCCCGGAAGAACCCTACACCTCCACCACCTCCTCCTCCTGTCATCGATACCGCAGCTCTAAATGCTGCAGTAGCTACGGCAGTGGCAACTGCCATGGCTTAATATCACTCAACTAACAATAGCCAAGGGGGAACCCCATTTGAATCCACTCATGCTGAAATCCATGTGCGCACGAAAGAATGCTCCTACAAGGATTTCACCAACTGTAAGCCGAAGTCCTTTTATGGAACCGGCGGAGTCATTTCCCTCTCGCAATGGTTCAAAAAGACTGAATCAGTCTTCGAAATCTGTTCATGCCCTGCTGCGAGCAAAGTTAAATATGTCACATGCACCTTTGAAGGAAAAGCCCTAACATGGTGGAACGGCCACGTTAAAGCTCTAACTCTCGTGGGAGCCAACGACATGGGCTGTGAAACAATGAAAGACCTCATGATTGAGGAGTATTACCCGAGGGGCGAAATCCGGAAATTGGAGCAAGAACTATGGGGCCTAACCATGAAGGGCTCCAACATAGTCGCTTATACCGCCAGGTTCCGTGAACTGGTGGCTCTCTGTCCAAATATGGTTCCCACTGAAGGGAAAAAGATCGAAAGGTACATCTGGGGGCTGGTGCCTCCGTACCAAGGAAATGTTCTATCATGAAACCCCACTACTTTCGATAGTGCCAAGCGACTGGAACAGCGACTCATCGACCATGGAATTCAATCCCCAACAGCGACAACAACTCAAGCCGTCTCAGAACCCTCCAAACCCGCTGACTCTAAGCGGAAGTTCTGGGATGACAAGAAGAAGCAGCGAGCTGCCAAAAAGCAGCAAATTTTGGCTGTACATGCTGCAATAACCCCTGCTGCTGCTGCTACTGCTCCGGTGGGACAGTATGCTGGAAGTTTACCCAAGTGAAACAAATGCAACTACCACCACAATGGCCCCTACCATGAAATGCAGTGCTCTAACTGCCACAGGAAAGGACACAAAGTCCGTTTCTGAAAATCTCTGGCGAGACCGATCACTTAAGTCCCTGGCTCAGGCGCGAGCCCAACCTGCTATGGATGTGGTGAAGCAGGCCACTTCAAGAGGGACTACCCCAAAGAAAAGAATGCAGGTGGATCGGGGAGAGTACTGGCAATAAGCCATGGGGAAGCAGTTGTTGACCCGACGGTGGTGACTGGTACGTTCCTTCTCGATAACTCCTATGCATGCATTCTGTTCGATAGTGGAGCGGAGCGAAGCTTCGTAAACCATAAATTTGCTCACATACTTAAACATCAACCTCACGCACTTAAAGAACAATTCACGGTAGAAATGGCTAATGGGAAAACTAAAAGCACCAAGAGCATATACTTAGGTTGTACCTTAACTCTAGATAACCATTCATTTCCAATCGACCTCATGCCGGTTTCCAATAAAAGCTTAGACGTTATCATCGGCATGGATTGGTTGACTCTTCATCACGCCGACATCATGTGCTTCGAGAAAGCAATCTGTCTAAACCTCCCATCTAACGAAACTCTCATAGTCTTCGGTGACAAACCCAGTACAAGTCTTCGTATTATCTCCAGTATCCAAGCACAGAAATACCTACGTAAATAATATCGCGCGTTCCTTGCTCACGTTGTCGATACAAGCCTAGAAACGAAAGAACTAAAGAACATCCCAGTGGTGAGCGACTTCCCCGACATTTTCCCAGAAGAGCTACCAGGATTACCTCCGCAAAGACAGGTCGAGTTCAGAATCGACTTAATTCCAGGAGCTACCCCAGTAACTAAGTCGCCATGCCGATTAGCACCAGCAGAGATGCAGGAATTATCTGGTCAACTTAACGAACTGCTCAGCAAGGGCTTCATAAGACCAAGCTTCTCGCCTTGAGATCCGGATATCACCAATTACGAGTGCTAGAGGAAGATGTTCCGAAGACAGCCTTCCGGACTCATTACGGACACTACGAGTTCGTGGTGATGCCATTCGGATTGACCAATTCGCCTGCAGTTTTCATGGATCTGATGACTCGAGTATGTCGACCCTACTTGGATCAGTTCGTAATTGTATTCATCGACGACATTCTGATCTACTCCCGGAGTAAGGAAGAGCATGGCAGTCACTTACGACAGGTCTTAAAAACTTTACGAACGGAGAAGCTCTATGCAAAATTCTCGAAATGTGAATTTTGGATCCGAAGAGTCGAATTCTTAGGACATGTGGTAAGCGAAGAGGGAATCCACGTGGATCCATCCAAAATTAAGGCTATTGAGAACTGGTCCGCACCAAATACGCCTACAGAAATTCGTCAATTTCTAGGCCTTGCTGGCTACTACCGCAGGTTCATACAGAACTTTTCCAGTATTGCGAAACCTCTTACAACACTGACCCAGAAGGGCGTGGCCTTCAACTGGGAAGAGAAACAAGAGAGAGCATTTCAAACGCTCTAATGAGCCTTGTGCACCGCACCAATACTATCCCTACCCGAAGGGATAGAAGACTTCGTGGTCTATTGCGATGCGTCAAACCAAGGGCTTGGTTGTGTCCTGATGCAACGGGGTAAGGTCATTGCCTACGCCTCGAGACAGCTGAAGACACACGAAGTCAACTACACCACACATGATCTTGAGTCGGGGGCAGTCGTGTTTTCCCTAAAGATCTGGAGACATTACTTGTATGGCACAAAAAGCACTATTTTTACCGACCACAAGAGTTTACAACACATACTAGATCAGAAGGATTTCAACATGAGGCAACGACGGTGGCTCGAGCTACTCAATGACTATGAATGCAACATTCGTTATCATCCGGGTAAAGACAACATAGTAGCAGACGCCCTAAGTCGAAAGGAATATTCTGGTCGAAGAGTCAAGTCGTTAATAATGACTGTCCATTCGTACTTGTCTAAACAAATTCAGGCAGCTCAACTTGAAGCAATGAAACCTGAACATGTGGCGAGTGAATCACTCAGAGGAATGGATAAGAACGTAGAAGCCAAGGGTGGCGGAGCACTATATTTCATGGACCGGATCTGGACCCCGAAGCACGGTGGTTTCCGAGACTTGGTCATGACCGAGGCGCACAACGCTCGGTATTCCGTCCACCCAGGTTCAGATAAGATGTATCTGGATCTTAAAAAGCTATACTGGTGGCCTAATATGAAAGCAGAGATTGCTACCTTCGTAAGTAAATGCCTTACTTGCGCAGAGGTAAAGGTCGAGTACCAGAAACCCTCTGGTTTACTGCAACAACCGGAGATCCCAGAATGGAAGTGGGAGCGGATCACTATGGATTTCATAACCAAGTTGCCCAAGACAACGGGTGGACTTGATACCATATGGGTCATCGTCGATAGATTGACCAAGTCTGCACACTTCCTACCTATCAAGGAAACCGATAAGATGGAGAAACTTACAAGAACATACATTAGGGAAATTGTGCGACTACATGGTGTTCCTATATCCATTATCTCCGATAGAGATAGTAGATTCACCTCAAGATTCTGGCAATCGTTGCAACGTTCCCTAGGAACAAGGCTAGACATGAGCACAGCCTACCATCCTCAGACCGATGGACAAAGTGAGAGGACCATCCAAACACTGGAAGATATGTTGAGAGCCTGTGTGATTGACTTTGGAAAGGCATGGGATACTCATTTACCCCTTGTCGAGTTTTCCTATAATAATAGTTATCATATGAGCATCAAGGCTGCTCCATTTCAAGCCCTATACGGCCGAAAGTGCAGATCTCCTCTGTGCTAGGATGAGGTGGGTGATACCCAATTAGCTAAGGGTCAAGCTTCTGACAGTACTCTCACAGGTCCGGAGATCATTCGGGAAACGACGGAAAAGATTGTTCAGATCCGTGAACGATTGAAAGCTTCCAGAGACTGACAGAAGAGCTACGCTGATAAACGAAGAAAACCTTTGGAATTTCAGGTAGGAGACCGAGTCCTTCTCAAAGTCTCACCCTGGAAGGGCTTGATACGCTTCGGAAAGCATGGAAATCTAAATCAAAGGTACATTGGGCCTTTCGAGATTCTCGCAAGAATCGGCCCAGTAGCTTACAAACTCAATCTACCGAACGAACTTCGTAACGTACATTCTACATTCCACGTTTCCAATTTGAAAAAGTGTCTATCCGACGAGACTCTTGTAATCCCACTCGACGAGATCGAGATCAGCGAGAGCCTCAACTTCGTGGAAGAACCCGTAGAAGTCATGGACCGTGAGGTCAAGCAGACGAAGCAAAGTCGTATCCCGATTGTGAAGGTTCGCTGGAATGCCAAGCGCGGGCTGGAATTCACTTGGGAATGCGAGGATTAGATGAAACTGAAATATCCTCATCTTTTTACTTAGTTATTTGTAATAATCTAGTAACACATGGAGTGTGCGGCCAAACACTTGAGTGTGCGGCCACACACTCTTGTTTGCGGCCTCACACCTTCCCAACCGCACACTCCACCTATATATGCCACACTTAGATCATTCTTGAACCCTTCCTTCACTTCTTCAAGCATAGAACACGAAAATCATCTCAAGTATCATCCATTCTCCTTGAAGATCTTCATAAAAGGTACCAAGAACACCAAGAACACCAAGATCTTCATCTGGCCGCACACATGGAAGCACACACCACCTGGCAGCACACATGGCCGCACACAGGGCCGCACACAAGTGCTGGCAGCACACTAGGCCGCACACCTGGCCGCACACACACATATAGTGTGTATTTTGGCCATACACCCTCTTGTATAGCCTTATAAACCCTCATACAATCATATATGATTATAACACTTCATTATAAGTGTTTAACAGTCCCTAAGGTGGTCCCAAAATCATCAATTAGTTGTTCATAACACTAATTAAATCCATATATGTGCCTATATATGCTAAATAGGATTTGCACGTGTTCTCAAGTCACCACTTGACACCTAGCACCAAATCCAACATTGTCATCAGAACCACTCACTACAGGTGAGTTCATACCCCTTTAATTAACCCTTGAAATACTTTTAAATGTTTTAAATACGTTTATGGGGGGAATACAAGTTGAATACTTATAGTTATTACATCAATCACATGTGATTAATAACTAGAAAACCAATGATTTTATCACTGTTCAAACTGTTTATCAAACTGCTTACTTCAAAATGTTTTACAAACTCTTTTACTTATCAAATACTTTTATTTAAACCCTGTTATACTTCTTATAAATTGCATGCCCATATATGCATAGATATATAAGAAATGTTTAAAAGGCTTAGGAAGGCCATCCGCCCTATTTCCTTTTGCTCGATTTGGATGTGGTCTGGTGGGATGTCGGGTATTCATTCGAAACTCGTTTCAATATTTAGTATATACCATATGTGCATATATAGACATAAAAGTACTTCCGTATTCATGCTTATCAGTTACATCATTAGTAAGTTACCATCGGGGTAACACAGGAATACACTTATACTATTTCTAGATCAATAAGTCAATTCATTCATGAGTTAATACTTATTACTATGAGAACATATACATTACATTACTATGAGAACATTTACAACTATACTAGAAAGGGAACATTTACAACTATACTAGAAAGGGAACATAGACAACTATACTAGGAGGAGAACATATACAACGATACTATAACAAGTAACATTACATTACATATACATGAATACGTTAACAATTTTGATCCATTGTATGGGAGCATGCCTTAATTGTCATGACCCGAGTTGTAGCCAGAGTCTCTTGGAGGGAGAGCGTGAGTTTGCGTATAGATCTATACTGGATTGACTATCCTACACCTTGCTGCTAGCTACAGCCAGACCGGGAGGTCTGCGGGTGCCAAACGTCATACCTTATTTTTCGACTATACGTTGTCGTTATTACCAGTCTATAGTACGGTGCAATTTATCACATGATACCTTAATATAAATGCGGTTTAAGGTAGATAGTACAATAGTAGTTATTATAATACAATACTATAAGTACTACAATAATTTATCCTTTATATACATTTAGTGACTATTTCACTTAAATAATAATGTATAAACTATATTTTGATAATGATAGTTACATTTGGAAAATTACCCACTTTTACGATAAACAAACATATGAAACAGTTACGCCTTGGGAGAAGGCTACTTTTAATATAAAATATAGGTTTTTCTGAGAGATTCAAACTTTTACAAACACTTACATACATTTTACAAACTTAAAATGGAGACATGTTCAAATGTTTTGATAACAAACCCCGACACTAAAATACTTATGAACTCACCAGCTTAATGCTGATACTCGTTTTCAAAATAACTTGTATTCTCAGGTCATCAGTAGACAGGTACTGAGACCAGCTTTTGAGAAGATGGAGCACATTCAGGACTCATCTCTTTATTTTGACTTACATTATTTTTTGGTGTCTATAACTGTACAGAACACACTTGTATTAAAATTATATATTTAATGCAATGGATAATGTTGTTTGCTCGTTTACTTTTACTATGTTGTGATACTTTACATGACGTCCTCTACCCCAGAACGTTTCCGCCGTTCTTGGTTTTGGGGTGTGACATATACATAGGGGTGATATATAATCAAGGTTCTACAGGTTTAGAATTGATGATTCCACTTTAACTTCTTTTTCCTCAATGGGATATGAGCTTAAAGAAGAATCAGTTATTCGACTACCTTTTCAATCTCAATTATATACGACTCGTATACACGATATTGTGATCGTTGAACCAAGTATGAATTCTAATATGAACTTCAGGACAGAGACTGCCCAAGACTACGAGTAATCGCATCGTCATGTGAACAAACTTAGAACCCAGTATGGCTCCTGTAAACAGATCGCCCTACAGTCTAAACACCTACGGAGATACAAGAGCAGCCCGGACAACTTAGCGAACTACACAGAAATAGAATTGGAAGACTAGGCTTCTCACCCTGGAGAACTCCGGTCTTATTCTTCCAGAGGTCAATGGATTGCATCGTATGTACCTCGGCTATCGAGGACTCCGTCAAGAGTTTCCATTAGAAATTGTTGCCTCTACCTCGCATAGATGAATCGGTTGAGCAAACGTAAGGAAAGAATTACTTTCAGAAATGGACTTGAGATCCGAATATCACCAGTTTGAGTGTTAGGGAAGGATGTCCGGAAGACTACCTTCCGAACTCGATGTGGACACTTTGAATCCATAGTGATACCCCTCGGATAGGACCAATGTGCCCGAAGCATTTATGAGTTTAATGAATAGTGTCCGTCTTTCTTACTTGGATCAGTTTGTCATTCTCCATGTAACGACTTACTTATCTACCCTCATAGTAAGAAGGAACCCGCGGAAACATTACCCTCGGAGATACTTCTCGCAAAGTTCTCTGAACACGAGTTTGGAATTGAAGATTCAAAATTTCCTAAGACACGCTATTAGTGATGTGGAAATTCTTGAGTACTCTGTCAATTTATCAAAGTCGTTGAGAATTTGTCAACACTAGAGCCGCCGACAGGAATTCACCAAATTCTAGGTCTTACAGACCTACTGTTATAGTTCTTTCAGAACTCCTCACAAATTACAGAAACCCTTTCAACTTTGACCCAACAAGGGGTAGCCCTTGACTGGGAAGTTTAGCAAGAGAAAAAAACTTTGGAATTCCACGTGAGAGGCTAAATTCTTTAGGAAATCTCACTCTGGGAATGGCTTAATACACTTCGTAAAGCATGGAAAGCTAAATCCAATACAATTAGGACCTTCGAGATTCTTACTAGAATCGGTCCTGTACCTCGCACAAACTAGACCTACTCCGCGAACTCAGTAACATACATTTTACCCTTCGTGTCTCGATCTTGAAACCGTACCTTTCTGTTAGGACTCTCGTAATTCCACTCGACGAGATCGAGATTAACGAGATCCTCGCCTTCATGTTAGAACCGTAGTGACCCTCAACCGAGAGGTCAAGCGGACGAAGCAACGCCGTCACCAGTTAGTGAAGGTTCGTTGGGATACCAATCGAGGACCCGATTTCACTTAGGAGCGCGAGAACCAATCGATTAGGAAGTTTCCACCTCACGACTTGATCATTCATACCTACTTCCTTACCTAAATTTTAATTTCAGGATGAAATTCCCTTTAACAGGGGGATGATGTGACAACCCGAAGTTTCCATTCTGTACAAACCATATCAAGTCAGTAGAAGATTAGAACAGTTACAGTAAATTTCCAGACTTTTGGGTATAAGTTTGAGTATTTCAGGATTTACACTGAAGGAGATATCAGGAGAGTGGATGCACTAGGGTTTTGTGTGACATTGTTATTCCAAAACTCTATGATATTAGAGTTCATTTCGGGAATAAAATATTTTATGCCAAAAATCCCAGGACTATATATAGAATTTTGAACCATATTTATTCATTAGTTACATTTCCAACTAGAGAAAAGCCGAATTCTCTCTCAAGGATCTTCGGACTTTCATTCCGGAAAGTGAGTACTTCTATCTAGTGTTGTTTTAAAGCTTCTTATATGCTTAATACACTAGAAATCATAGGAAAACACCAAGATCTGAGAGTTTACCACCCAAGAACACTTTAGGGAGTAAACTCTTTTATAAGGGCCAAAGTGTGCCCAATGTCCCTCCAAGCCTTGGAACTAAACCTAGAAACTACCATGACATGTTTAGACCACAAAATCATTAAGAAACAAAGACTAGAAGTGAGTTCACGGCCAAGGATGTTCTTGGGCCGTGAACTCCATTTTAAGGTGTCAAAATGCCCTAAAAGCTTTCCTTGAGCAAAGAGACTAGTTTAGACATGTACCCTAATGTGTTTAGGACTAGCAAACACCATTAGAACACCAAGAGTAAGGTGTTCACGGCCCAAGAAGTTCCAGGGCCGTGAACTCCAAACAATAGGGCCAAAAGGTGCTATAACCTCTTCTAAAGCCTTGTACACTAGCCTAGTTTAGTTCCTAGTTAAATTAGGGACTTGAAAACACCAAAAACATCCATCCAAGGGAGATTGCAGCCATAATCTCCATGGGATTTGCTCCCAAGGCCGTAAACTCCTAAAAGGACTTATATAATGCCCTAAACTCTTCCATAGACCAAGCCATTAAGTAGAAATGCTTCTTAGGGTCTTGTAGAGCATCAAACACAAAATGGTCACATAAGTATGAACTAACAGCCATAAACTCATGATTTTACGACCGTAAACTCATTTGGTAGTGACATTAGGGTCGTGAACTTCATGGTGGAGTTTTCCTTGAGCCCTACACCCAATAGCTTCCCCTACAAACACTTAGATGCAATCCTAGAGGCTAATAACACTTGATAAAGGTGTTTAGCATGTCCTAGGGTGTCTTGACTTGTTTATTAGTTGTTTATAGACTAATTTGTTACATATATGTGATATTATATGTTAACTAGGATCATAGAGTGTGTTCAAGACTTCACTTGACACTTAGCAGTCCTACCTCTTCAGTTCATCCGTATCACCCACAACAGGTGAGTTCATACCCCTTAATCAATGTTTTAAATGTTTTTAAATGTTTTATGGGGGGGATACAAGTAGAATCATGCTAGTTATTATATCAATCACATGTGATTAATAAGCAGCATTCAAATGATTTACTACACATTAGCTGTTTTACCAAACAGTTGTTATTCAAAGGATTTTCTTATACGTTTTATATGTTTAAAACTCCTGATTTAATTGTTCATTATACACTGTATGTTTCATTTCAAACTCATTTAGAATTGTGTTTCAAACAAATGTTTCTTTGTATTTAAAACTGTTTTGTTAGATAAATACTTCCAACCCGTTTTATAGATTGACATCAAGTCGATCTTTTCTTAGATAGTAATCTTGTTCAAAAGGTTTTACAAAACTTATTTTATGCTTTTATATTGTCAATTGCATGCCTATATATGTATGGTTATCTAAGAAATGTTTAAAGAACTTAGGAAGGCTATTCACCTTATTTCCTTTTCGCGCTTGAGATGTGGTCTGGTGAGATATCGAGTATCCGTCCAAAGGTCGTTTAAATATTAGTTATATATCATGTGTACATATATAGTCATAAAGGTTCTTCCAGTTCATTTCAATACACTTGGGTAGCAAGGGAACACATCCATGTTCATACGTACCAGTTACATTACTAGTAAGCTACCGTATGGGTAGTTTAGGAAGATACTAGGACTATTACTAGAACATGATATCATACCATGAGTCAGTTCATTCATGAGTCAATACTTGCTAGATAGAGAGAACATACATTATGGCTAGTACACACAGTGCATTACTATACATGCTAGATAGAGAGAGAACACACGTTACAGCTAGCACACGCAGAACATTACAGTACATTACTTTACTATTACATAGATATGTTTTACATGATTACGCTTACATGAGTACGTTTACATATATATGTTTACATGAGTGCGGTTACATATACTTTGATAGGACAGACATCACTAGGTACTGTAGCATAGAACGAGTTCAGGATCTTACTATACCGATGAATCACAACGCATTGTGATAGTTATATTAGGTATACATTATCATAGTAATGTGGATGTTCACGGCTTGCATACAAGTGGGGTTCGTGTAAAGGTCCCAAAATCCCTTTGACAGGGGAGAGTTTAGCCTGGGATCTAGCCATCACATTAGGCGTTATCCCTCAAATAAGGCAATAGGAGTACAGAGGTAGTCACTTATTACAAATAGTACAGTACTTACGAGATTACCCTAGACTTAAGGTAATTAGTACGGTTGTAGTTCGACACTACACCATAGTACTATTTCCTTTTCCCATTACATTCACTTCATGAACATTCACATGATGCATGGTAATGTAGAAGCTATATTTTGGATAATGATAGTCGGATTTAGGAAAATACACACTCTTACAAGAGCCACACACACAGACACTAGATGCCTTGGTAAAAGTATACGATTAGTAGGAAACATAGGGCTTCCTAGGATCATACAAAACATTTTTCATACTTACAGTTCATATACATTTTTAATACTTACAGTTCATATACATTTTCAATACTTACAGTTCATATACATACAAATACTTACATACAAATTAAGACACTAAAATACTTATGATCTCACCAGCTTTAAAGCTGATACTCGCTTTCAAAATAACTTGTATCCTCAAGTCAACCATAGACACATACCGATGCAAGGTTCAGGGAAGATGGTGCTCGTTCAAGACGCATCTTTCATTTTGATTTATTCTTTAGTGTCTATTATAATTTGACAAAACACACTTGTATTAAAATTATATTATTAATTCAATTGATGATGTTGTTGCTTGTTTACTACTTTTCATTATTGTGATACTGTACATGACGTCCTCCGCCCCAGAACGTTTTCGCCGTTCATGGTTTTGGGGTGTGATAGTATGAATCCTAGCTCCTACTAAAATCAAGGATACACACTCTCAACAAATCCTGTAAAGTATGGATTGTTTTCTCACTCTCATTGTTGTAAAAATGTCGACTAGGTCCCGATTAATCTCTAATTAATCCCTAGGCGCTACCCGACCGATTAGAGGGCGCCTGGCGATTAATCCATGCATACATTATGAGTGAAATATTATAAAACGATGAAATTTTAACATTTTGAAAAAGTTTTATCTCAATGGAAATTATTTGAGGCATAATTAGTGTTGTATTAATCATATTAACCTATTTTGTTATCATATTAGTGGTATTTACGAACTTTGATATGATATTAGTCATATTTATTTTTTTTTAAATTCAAAAAATTAGCAATTAATGGTAGCTTATTAATCCCCCAATTAATCTCCGCCTAGCCGATTAATCTCTTGACCCCAGTCCACTCACTAGCTAACGTCGAGCGTTTTTTGCAACCTTGCTCACTTTACATATCAGCCTATAAATGGTATCTTGGGCTGAAGTGCAATCAAGTACCCAAATCATAATGGAACCTCTTCCAAAAACCATGAATAAAAACTAACATCTCTGTCAGAGATCACCGAAGTAGGCACCCCATGGAGAGCAACCACCTCCAAAATGTATATGTGTGCCAATTTTTTTACTGAAGACCTCTCCTGAATGTCAATAAAGTGTACACTTTTGGTTAGCCGGTTCACAATAACTCGGATAACATCGAATCCCCTAGCAGTATTTGATAGTTTCTTGATTAATCCATGGTGATCTTCTCCCATTTTCATAAAGGGATCTCTAATGGATTCAACTTGGGGTGAGGAATCTAATGCTTGGCTTTAACTCTCTGGAAAGTCAAACATCTCTGAACATACCAAGCCATGTCCCTTTTCACACAGAGCCACCAACAATTGCGTCACAAATCTATAAACATCTTTGTGGCAATGAGATGAATCGAAAGTGTTAATGTATCAACCTCTTTCCTCCTCCAACAATGTATGTTGGGCCCTGCCCAAATAAGGAACCTAAACTCTACCATGCATAGTCAATAAATCTCGACTATCGATGTGGAAAATAGAATATTGACCGACTACCCTCTCACTTTTTTGGTTCTATTCTTTAAATATTTCAACATGCGCTTCGTAATCATATTCAACGTTGGTGTCACAACATTTATTCGCAAATATAGATCTCGAATTGGTGTGCTAGTTGTCTTGCGACTCAACCCACTACTTGCTATATTGGCCTTAACTTGAATGGAAGTTTAATCATTCACAAAAAGAAATCAAAGTAAAAATGAACACATGATGTAAATAAGTTCTTGTTTCAGCTCGTATTTATCCAGATTAGTACAAGTACAATTGAAGAGAGAGAAAGCACACTGCTTAAAATGGAAAAAACTACAAAAGACTTATGTAACTACACTATTTATACTATACTCAATGATTCTAAAAGTATACCAGGACTTCGAAATTAAAAGTGAATCTACAAAAGCACATGGCAAATACATACACAATAGAAGTCATGTTGACCTTCAATATTTGCTAACACTTCACTACTAAGACCACTACCTAAGGCTTTAATATATCACAACAAATGATACTCTATATTATCCCATTTTCTGATCAATTTCAAACCTTCAGACTGTGGGTAGTGTCTTTTGATGGGTTTTCGGCCATATGAACATTCCTATGTGCACATGCAAACCCTAACAAACCATATATCTTTGTTTTAAGACTATATGATATTATCGTCTTGCGATCACCCTTTTTATCACATTCCATAAGGTGATTCCAGCAAGCGCGGGTTTGTTCCAATGCTCAAAACTGGTTCATAAGCACTCATGAACGTTGCAGCAAACTTTTGCTATGTATAATACCATTTAGACAATCTACACACCAATTCATGACAATCTTCTTTCATACCTACTTCCAACATATGAACGATTGTGGACAATTTGAATAATTCAATTATTCCTAATAAACTCAATTATTCTGGAAGTCAAAACATGCAAAGTGAAACAATAGTTAAACGATCAACATAAGACAGTAACATTACTCATAAATAATACTCTTTTATTTAATCATCAAATGTTAATTACATTTATCTATTACACATTTCTAATACTATCTAATCTATACTTAATATCATCCTTCAGCCCAATACTCCTAGCATGCTGCAAGCGCTTAACCCTACTCACTCCCTTCGTAAGCGGATCTGTTGGGTTATCTTCTGATGATATCCTCTTCATTATGAGTTGTCCTTCTTCTACACGATGTCTAATAAAGTGATATTTTATGTCGATATGTCGAGATCTACCATGATCCCTCGGTTCCTTGGTTAAGGCAAACGCTTCTTCATTATCACAGAAAATCCCCATGGGCTCCTTTATGGCAGGTACAACTCCAAGATCACCGATGAAGTTCTTCAACCATATTGCCTCCTTCGACGCTTCACTCGCTGCAATGTACTCCGATTCGCACGTTGAATCAGCTACGGTTTCCTGCTTGGAACTTTTCCAAGTTACTGCTCCTCCATTCAGGGTAAAGACCCAGCCCGACTGCGAACGGTAGTTGTCCCTGTCGGTCTGAAAGCTGGCGTCACTATACCCTCGCACCTTCAAGTCATCACTCCCTCCGAGGACTAAGAACCATTCCTTCGTCCTCCGAAGGTACTTAAGGATATTCTTGACCGCAATCCAATGGGCTCTGCCAGGATTCCCTTGATATCTGCTAACCATGCTCAAAGCAAAGGCTACATCAGGGCGAGTACAAGTCATAGCATACATGATTGATCCAACTGCAGAAGCGTATGGAACTCGGCTCATTTCAGCTATTTCAGCTTCGGTACTCGGACTTTGAGTCTTACTCAACTTGGCATTACTTTGTATCGGTAATTCTCCCTTCTTTGAGTTTTCCACACTAAAACATTTTAATACTTTATCTAAGTAAGTGTTCTGACTAAGTCCTATTAGTCTCTTACTTTGTTCTCTCACTATCCTTATTCCCAAAATATAGGAAGCCTCTCGTAAGTCCTTCATAGTGAAGCACTTCCCGAGCCAGGACTTAACCTCCTGCAGAGTCGGGACGTCGTTTCCTATGAGTAGTATGTCATCGACATACAGAACGAGGAAGCTTACAATACTCCCATTGGCTTTGACATATACACATGATTCATCTCCGCTTCGTACAATTCCAAACTCTTTGACTTTCTCATCGAAGCAAAGATTCCATCTGCGAGACGCTTGCTTAAGTCCATAAATGGACTTCTCAAGCTTACACACTCTATTTGGATGCTTCGGATCGACAAAACCCTCTGGATGAGCCATGTAAGCATCCTCAGCTAACTTTCCATTAAGGAAATCGGTTTTGACATCCATTTGTCAAATCTCATAATCATGAAATGCGGCAATAGCAAGCATCACTCTAATAGACTTTATCTTCGCAACTGGTGAGAAGGTCTCATCATAGTCAACTCCAGGAGTTTGAGTAAAGCCCTTTGCAACCAATCGCGCCTTATATGTGTGTACGTTTCCATCCACGTCGGTCTTCTTCTTGAAGATCCATTTGCATCCAACGGTCTTACGTCCGGACACATTATCAACCAAATTCCAAACTTGGTTGTCATACATGGACTGGATCTCGCTGTCCATTGCCTCTTTCCATTTCGCAAACTCCAGGCCTGCCATGGCTTCCTTATAGCTATTAGGTTCATCAAGGTTTATTAGCTTACCATCACTATTATACGTGTCCCCTTCGGTAGTAATATGAAAACCATAAAACTAGGGTTGAACTCTAACTCTTTCGGAACGTCTAAGAGGTAATGACTCGTCAATCGGTTCAACCGGAGTTCCCTCCTCGGGTTGAGTGCCAGCGGTGGAGGTTCCTTCATCTATCGACTCTTGAATCTCTTCAAGCTCGATTTGCCTCCCACTGTCTCCTTGGCTTATGAGTTCTCGCTCTCAGAAAACTCCTCTCCTCGCAACAAAGACAACATTGTCCTTCGGTCTATAGAAGAGATATCCAAAGGATTTCTGCGGGTAGTCGATGAAAATACATCGCTCACTACGAGGTTCAAGCTTGTCGTGAGTATCTCGTCTTACGAAAGCCTCGCAACCCCAAACCTTGATATGTGCTAACGAGGGAGCTTTCCCTGTCCACATCTCGTGAGGTGTTTTGGCAACCTTCTTAGTAGGGACTCGGTTAAGGATATGGGCGGTAGTCTCTAAGGCATACCCCCAAAAAGAGATAGGTAGTGAAGCACGACTCATCATAGAGTGAACCATGTCCAACAAGGTTCGATTACGCCTTTCTGCCACACCATTCAACTACGGTGTCCTAGGTGGCGTCAATTGTGAAACTATTCCACACTTCTTAAGATAGTCATGGAATTCAAGACTTTGGTATTCTCCTCCTCGATCGGATCGAAGCATCTTGATTTTCCTGCCCAATTGATTCTCCACTTCATTCTTGAACTCTTTGAACTTTTCAAACGTTTCTGACTTTTGCTTGATTAAGTAGATATACCCATATCTACTATAGTCATCGGTAAAAGTCACATAGAAGCGGTTCCCATCCTTCGTGGTTAATCTAAACGGTCCACATACATCGGTATGTATTAGGTCCAATAGACCCTCACCCCTCTCACATGTACTAGTGAAGGGTGACTTAGTCATCTTTCCAAGCAAACAAGACTCGCATGTGTCATCTTCCCTAAGGTCGAATGACTCCAACACTCCATCCTTTTGGAGTTGGGCTATACGCATCTTGTTGACATGTCCAAGATGACAATTCCACAAGGATGCTCTATCCATACCATTGGAAGAATCCATGCATAAAACATCATTTCCTAAGTTATCTACAATCATAACAGTTTCATAAATTCCATTACACGGTATTGCTTCAAAATATAAGACACCATTTAGATAAGCAAGAATAGAACCATTCTCATTATTAAAATAAAATCTAAAACCTTGTCTAAACAAACCATGAAATGAAATGATGTTTCTTGCTCCACATCCCTATTTCTTCTTAGTACCTGCAATTCAGAACAAATATGGTAACCACAACCGATATCAAGGACCCAAGAAATAGCATGAGATGAATCATTAGATTTAATTGTGTATATACCTGCGAAAGACGGCTTGATCTTTCCTTCCCTTATGGCTTGCAGGTAGTCTGGGCAGCTGTGACAACCCGAAAAACTTCTCGCATGCATTCTTCAATTCTTTCCAATATTAGACTTATTTTACTATATAGTAGTACCCTTTAGAGTCTAATGAAGCATTCTAAATGTGATATAATCAAGGTAGGAGTGTTAAAAAGGGTTAACTCGAAGTGTAGGAATCAAAACTGGGCCAAACACACCAACACATGGAGTGTGCGGCCGCACACTTGAGTGTGCGGCCCCACACTCTTGTTTGCGGCCTCACACCTTCCCAACCGCACACTCCACCTATATATGCCACACTTAGATCATTTTTGAACACTTCCTTCACTTCTTGAAGCATAGAACACGAAAATCGTCTCAAGTATCATCCATTCTCCTTGAAGATCTTCATAAAAGATACCAAGAACACCAAGAACACCAAGATCACAATCTGGCCGCACACATGGAAGCACACACCATCTGGCAGCACACATGGCTGCACACAGGGCCGCACACATGTGCTGGCAGCACGCTAGGCCGCACACCTGGCCGCACACACACATATAGTGTGTATTTTGGCCATACACCCTCTTGTATAGCCTTATAAACCCTCATACAATCATATATGATTGTAACACTTCGTTATAAGTGTTTACTAGTCCCTAAGGTGGTCCCAAAATCATCAATTAGTTGTTCATAACACTAATTATATCCATATACGTGCCATTATATGCTAAATAGGATTCGCGTGTGTACTCAAGTCACCACTTGACACCTAGCATCTAATCCAACATTGTCATCAGAACCACTCACTACAGGTGAGTTCATACCCCTTTAATTAACCTTTGAAATACTTTTAAATGTTTTAAATGCTTTTATGGGGGGGATACAAGTTGAATACTTATAGTTATTACATCAATCACATGTGATTAATAACTACAAAACAAATGATTTCATCACTGTTTCAAAATGTTTATCAAACTATTTTACTTCAAAATGTTTTACAAACTCTTTTACTTATCAAATACTTTTATTTAAACTTTATTATACTTCTTATAAATTGCATGTCCATATATGTATAGATATATAAGAAATGTTTAAAAGGCTTAGGAAGGCCATCCGCCGTATTTCCTTTTCCTCGATTTGGATGTGGTCTGGTGGGATGTCGGGTAGCTGTCCGAGGGTCGTTTCAATATTAATTATATATCATATGTGCATATATAGACATAAAAGTACTTCCATATTCATGTGTATCAGTTACATCATTAGTAAGTTACCATCGGGGTAACACAGGATTACACTTATACTTTTTCTAGATCAATGAGTCAGTTCATTCATGAGTCAGTACTTAGTACTATGAGAAACATATACATTACATTACTACGAGAACATATACATGATATTACTATGAGAACATATACAACTGTACTAGAAGGAAAACATATACAACTATACTAGAAAGAGAACATATACACGATACTAGAACAGGAACAATACATTACATATACATACATACACTTACATAAATGTGATCCACTGTATCAGAGCATGCCTTAAATGTCATGGCCCGAGTCGTAACCAGAGTCTCTTGGAGGGAGAGCGTGAGTTTGCGTATAGATCTATACTGGATTGACTATCCTACACCTTGCTGCTAGCTACAGCCGGACCTGCAGGTCTGCGGGTGCCAAACGTCATACCTTTTTACGACCTACATTTGTCGTTGTTACTCAGTCGATAGTATGGTACAATTAATCACATAATACCTTAATATAAATCCGGTTTAAGGTAGTTAGTACAGCAGTAGTTCCTATAATACAACACTACAGTACTACATTAATTTACCCATTACATACATTTAGTGATTATTTCACTTAAACATTAATGTACAAACTATATTTTATTAATGATAGTTACACTTGGGAAATTACACACTTTTACAACAAACGAACATACAAAACAGTTAAGCCTTGGTGGAAGGCTACATTAAAATATTCCTAACTCTCAGTATGCTAACTAGGAATCTAGTAACTGTCAAACTTTTCCCGTATGGTATGATGTAAGACCTACTGTTAGGTCAATTTTTCCCTGGAACCCATTACATCAATAATACCAGTAATATTGACAACTAACTAATCTGTGAGAAAATCTTTACACTTGTGTTTTCCTACTATTCTTCCCTATTGTGAATTCAATTCGTATGTTCATTCAACTGTTGGGCTATGGTTAGTTAGTCCATGTGTCACTCTCAACTAGCTTACAATTGATTCTTACCATTGTAATTGTCTTTATAAACTTATAGCTGAAAGATACCTCCTCGCAAATCTCCCCGGAGTAACCCTGCACCTCCACCACCTCCTCCTCCGGTCATCGATATTGCAGCCCTGAATGTTGCGGTAGCTGCGGTAGTGGCAACTGCCATGGCTCAATATCACTCAACTAACAACAGCCAAGGTGGAACCCCTGTTGAATCTACTCATGCTGAGATCCATGTGCGCACGAGAGAATGCTCCTACAAGGATTTCACCAACTGTAAGCCGAAGTCCTTTTATGGAACTGGCAGAGTCATTTCCCTCTCGCAATGGTTCGAGAAGACTGAATCGGTCTTCGAAATCTGTTCATGCCCTGCTGCGAGCAAAGTCAAATATGCCGCATGCACCTTTGAAGGAAAGGCCCTGACGTGGTGGAACGGCCACGTTAAAGCTCTAACTCTCGTCGGAGCCAACGACATGGGCTAGGAAACAATGAAAGACCTCATGATTGAGGAGTATTGCCTGAGGGGTGAAATCCAGAAATTAGAACAGGAACTTTGGAGCCTGACCATGAAGGGCACCGACGTGGTCGCTTATACCGCCAGATTTAGCGAACTGGTGGCTCTCTGCCCCAATATGGTTCCCACCGAAGGGAAGAAGATCGAGAGGTACATCTGGGGGGCTGGTGCCTCCGTATCAAGGAAATGTTCTATGATCAAACCCCGCTACTTTCGACAGTGCCAAGCGACTGGCACAGCGACTCGTCGACTATGGAATTCAATCCCCAACAGCGACAATAACCCTAGCCATCCCGGAACCCTCCAAACTCGTTGACTCTAAGCGGAAGTTATGGGATGACAAGAAGAAGCAGCGAGCTGCCAAAAAGCAGCAGATTGTGGCTGTACATGCTGCGATAACCTCTACTGCTGCTACTACCCCAGTGAAGCAGTATGCTGGAAATTTGCCTAAGTGCAACAAATGCAACTTCCACCACAACGGCCCCTGCCGTGAAATACAGTGTTCTAACTGCGACAAGAAAGGACACATTGTTCGTTTCTGTAGGTCTCCGGCAAGACCTATCACTCAAGTCCCTGGCTCAGGCGCGATCCCAACCTGCTATGGATGTGGTGAAACAGGCCACTACAAGAGGGACTGCCCCAAAGCAAAGAATGCAGGTGGATCAGGGAGAGTACTAGAAATAAGCCATGGGGAAGTAGTTGTTGACCCGACGGTGGTGACTGGTACGTTCCTTCTCGATAACTCCTATGCATGCATTATGTTCGATAGTGGAGCGGAGCGAAGCTTCGTGAACCATAAATTTGCTCACATACTTAACATCAACCATACGCACTTAAAGAACAATTCACGGTAGAAATGGCTAATGGGAAAACTGAAAGCACCAGGAGCATATACTTAGGATGCAACCTAACTCTAGATAACCATTCATTTCCAATCGACCTCATGCCGGTTTCAATTAAAAGCTTCGACGTTATCATCGGCATGGATTGGTTGAGTCTTCATCACGCCGACATCATGTGCTTCGAGAAAGCAATCCGTCTAAACCTCCCGTCTAACGAAACTATTATCGTCTATGGAGACAAACCCAGTACAAGTCTTTGTATTATCTCCTGTATCCAAGCACAGAAATACCTACGTAAGGAATATCGCGCATTCTTTGCTCACATTGTCGATACAAGCCTAGAAACGAAAGAACTCAAGAACATCCCAGTAGTGAGCGACTTCCCCGACATTTTTCCAGAAGAGCTACCAGGATTACCTCCGCAACGACGGGTCGAGTTCAGAATCGACTTAATTCCAGGAGCTACCCCAGTAGCTAAGTCGCCCTACCGATTAGCACCAGCTAAGATGCAGGAATTATCTGGTCAACTTAACGAACTGATCAGCAAGGGCTTCATAAGACCAAGCTTCTCGCCTTGGGGAGCACCAGCCTTGTTTGATAATAAGAAAGACGGATCATTCCGTATGTGTATCGACTACAGGGAACTCAACAAACTAACGGTCAAAAACCATTACCCTCTGCCTCGCATCGACGATTTATTCGACCAACTCCAAGGGGCGAATTATTTTTCCAAAATTGATCTGAGATCCGGATATCACCAGTTACGAGTGCTAGAGGAAGATGTTCCAAAGACAGCCTTCTGGACGCGTTATGGACACTACGAGTTCGTGGTGATGCCATTCGGACTGACCAATGCGCCCGCAGTTTTCATGAATCTGATGAATCGAGTATGCCGACCTTACTTGGATCATTTCGTAATTGTTTTCATCGACGACATTCTGATCTACTCCTGGAGTAAGGAAGAGCATGGCAATCACCTACGACAGGTTTTAAGAACTTTACGAATGGAGAAGCTCTATGCGAAGTTCTCGAAATGTGAATTTTGGATCCGAAGAGTCGAATTCTTAGGACACGTGGTAAGCGAAGAAGGAATCCATGTGGATCCATCCAAAATTAAGGCTATTGAGAACTGGTCAGCACCAAAGACGCCTACATAAATTCGTCAATTTCCAGGTCTTGCTGGCTACTACCGCAGATTCATACAGAACTTCTCCAGTATTGCGAAACCTCTTACAACACTGACCCAGAAGGGCGTGGCCTTTGACTGGGAAGAGAAATAAGAGAGAACATTTCAAACGCTCAAGCGAGCCTTGTGCAGCGCACCAATACTATCCCTACCCGAAGGAATAGAAGACTTCGTGGTCTATTGCGATGCATCAAACCAAGGGCTCGGTTGTGTCCTGATTCAATGGGGTAAGGTCATCACCTACGCCTCGAGACAGCTAAAGACACACGAAGTCAACTACACCACACATGATCTTGAGCTGGGGGCAATTGTGTTTGCCCTGAAGATCTGGAGACATTACTTGTATGGCACAAAAAGCACTATTTTTACCGACCACAAGAGTTTACAACACATATTCGATCAGAAGGAGCTCAACATGAGACAACGATGGTGGGTTGAGCTACTTAATGACTATGAATGTGACATTCGTTATCATCCGGGTAAAGCCAACGTAGTAGCGGACGCCCTAAGTCGGAAGGAATATTCAGGTCGAAGAGTCAAGTCGTTGACAATGACTATCCATTCACACTTATCTAAACAAATTCAGGCGGCTCAACTTGAAGCTATGAAACCTGAACATGTGGCAAGTGAATCCCTCATAGGAATGGATAAGAACTTAGAAGCCAAGGGTGGCGGAGCCCTATATTTCATGGACCGGATCTGGACCCCGAAGCACGGTGGTTTCCGAGACTTGGTCATGACCGAGGCGCACAACGCTCGGTATTCCGTCCACCCAGGTTCAGATAAGATGTATCTGGATCTTAAAAAGGTATACTGGTGACCTAATATGAAAGCAGAGATTGCTACCTTCGTAAGTAAATGCCTTACTTGCGCAAAGGTCAAGGTCGAGTACCAGAAACCCTCTAGTTTACTACAACAACCAGAGATCCCAGAATGGAAGTGGGAGCGGATCACTATGGATTTCATAACCAAGTTGCCCAAGACAACGGATGGACTTGATACCATATGGGTCATCATCGATAGATTGACCAAGTCTGCACACTTCCTACCTACCAAGGAAACTGATAAGATGGAGAAACTTACGAGAACATACATTAGGGAAATCGTGCGACTACATGGTGTTCCTATATCCATTATCTCCGATAGAGATAGTAGGTTCACCTCAAGATTCTGGCAATCGTTGCAACATTCCCTAGGAACAAGGCTAGACATGAGCACAGCCTACCATCCTCAGACCGACGGACAAAGTGAGAGGACCATCCAAACACTGGAAGATATGTTGAGAGCTTGTGTGACAGACTTTGGAAAGGCATGGGATACTCATTTACCCCTTGTCGAGTTTTCCTACAACAACAGTTATCACACGAGCATCAAGGCTGCCCCATTTGAAGCCCTCTACAGCCGAAAGTGCAGATCCCCTCTATGCTGGGCTGAGGTGGGTGATACCCAATTAGCTAGGGGGCAAGCTTCTGACAGTACTCTCACCGGTCCGGAGATCATTCGGGAAACGACAAAGAAAATCGTACAGATCCGTGAACGATTGAAAGCCTCTAGAGACCGACAGAAGAGCTACGCTGATAAATGAAGAAAACCTTTGGAATTTCAGGTGGGAGACCGAGTCCTTCTCAAAGTCTCACCCTGGAAGGGCTTGATACGCTTCGGAAAGTGTGGAAAGCTAAATCCAAGGTACATTGGGCCTTTCGAGATTCTCGCAAGAATCGGCCCAGTGGCTTACAAACTCAATCTACCGAACGAACTTCGTAACATACATTCTACATTCCACGTTTCCAATTTGAAAAAGTGTCTATCCGACGAGACTCTTGTAATCCCACTCGATGAGATCGAGATCAACGAGAGCCTCAACTTCGTGGAAGAACCCGTAGAAGTCATGGACCGTGAGGTCAAGCAGACGAAGCAAAGCCGTATCCCGATTGTGAAGGTTCGCTGGAACGCTAAGCGTTGGCCGGAATTCACTTGGGAATGCAAGGATCAGATGAAACTGAAATATCGTCATCTTTTTACTTAGTTATTTGTAATAATCTAGTAACTTAAACTCAAATTTCAGGATGAAATTCCCTTAACAGGGGGATGATGTGACAACCCGAAAAACTTCTCGCATGCACTCTTCAATTCTTTCCAATATTAGACGTATTTTACTATATAGTAGTACCCTTTAGAGTCTAATGAAGCATTCTAAATGTGATATAATCAAGGTAGGAGTGTTAAAAAGGGTTAACTCGAAGTGTAGGAATCAAAACCGGGCCAAACACTCCAACACATGGAGTGTACGGCCACACACTCTTGTTTGCGGTCTCACACCTTCCCAACCGCACACTCCACCTATATATGCCACACTTAGATCATTTTTGAACACTTCCTTCACTTCTTCAAGCATAGAACACGAAAATCCTCTCAAGTATCATCCATTCTCCTTGAAGATCTTCATAAAAGGTACCAAGAACACCAAGAACACCAACATCACCATCTGGCCGCACACATGGCAGCACATACCATCTAGAATCACACATGGCTGCACACAGGGCCGCACACATGTGTTGGCAGCACACTAGGCCGCACACACACATATAGTGTGTATTTTGGCCATACACCCTCTTGTATAGCCTTATAAACCCTCATACAATCATATATGATTGTAACACTTCGTTATAAGTGTTTACTAGTCCCTAAGGTGGTCCCAAAATCATCAATTAGTTGTTCATAACACTAATTATATCCATATATGTGCCATTATATGCTAAATAGGATTCGCGTGTGTACTCAAGTCACCACTTGACACCTAGCATCTAATCCAACATTGTCATCAAAACCACTCACTACAGGTGAGTTCATACCCCTTTAATTAACCTTTGAAATACTTTTAAATGTTTTAAATGCTTTTATGGGGGGAATACAAGTTGAATACTTATAGTTATTACATCAATCACATGTGATTAATAACTACAAAACAAATGATTTCATCACTGTTTCAAAATGTTTATCAAACTATTTTACTTCAAAATGTTTTACAAACTCTTTTACTTATCAAATACTTTTATTTAAACTTTATTATACTTCTTATAAATTGCATGTCCATATATGTATAGATATATAAGAAATGTTTAAAAGGCTTAGGAAGGCCATCCGCCGTATTTCCTTTTCCTCGATTTGGATGTGGTCTGGTGGGATGTCGGGTAGCTGTCCGAGGGTCGTTTCAATATTAATTATATATCATATGTGCATATATAGACATAAAAGTACTTCCATATTCATGTGTATCAGTTACATCATTAGTAAGTTACCATCGGGGTAACACAGGATTACACTTATACTTTTTCTAGATCAATGAGTCAGTTCATTCATGAGTCAGTACTTAGTACTATGAGAAACATATACATTACATTACTACGAGAACATATACATGATATTACTATGAGAACATATACAATTGTACTAGAAGGAAAACATATACAACTATACTAGAAAGAGAACATATACACGATACTAGAACAGGAACAATACATTACATATACATACATACACTTACATAAATGTGATCCACTGTATCAGAGCATGCCTTAAATGTCATGGCCCGAGTCGTAACCAGAGTCTCTTGGAGGGAGAGCGTGAGTTTGCGTATAGATCTATACTGGATTGACTATCCTACACCTTGCTGCTAGCTACAGCCGGACCTGCAGGTCTGCGGGTGCCAAACGTCATACCTTTTTACGACCTACATTTGTCGTTGTTACTCAGTCGATAGTATGGTACAATTAATCACATAATACCTTAATATAAATCCGGTTTAAGGTAGTTAGTACAGCAGTAGTTCCTATAATACAACACTACAGTACTACATTAATTTACCCATTACATACATTTAGTGATTATTTCACTTAAACATTAATGTACAAACTATATTTTATTAATGATAGTTACACTTGGGAAATTACACACTTTTACAACAAACGAACATACAAAACAGTTAAGCCTTGGTGGAAGGCTACTTTAATAGAAAATATAGGTTTTTCTAATAGATTCAAACTTTTACAAACACTTACAAACATTTACATACATTTACATACATTTTACAAACTTACACTTGAGACATGTTCAAACGTTTTGATAACAAACACCGACACTAAAATACTTATGAACTCACTAGCTTAATGCTGATGCTCGCTTTCAAAATAACTTGTATTCTCAGGTCATTAGTAGGCAGGTACCGGGACCAGCTTTTGAGAAGATAGAGCGCTTTCAGGACTCGTCTCTTTATTTTGATTTACATTATTTTTGGTGCCTATAACTGTACAGAACACACTTGTATTAAAAATTATATATTTAATGCAATGGATGATGTTGTTTGCTTGTTTACTATTACTGTGTTGTGATACATTACATGACATCCTCCGCCCCAGAATGTTTCTGCTGTTCTCGGTTTTGGGGTGTGACAGCAGCTTCTCTTCCATTGCCCTATTTTATGGTAATGATGGCACTCTGCCTCCTTTGGGTTAGGGTTAGGTTTAGCGGGATCAACTTTGGTCCCACTAGAAGATGAACCATCTCGGGACTTTCCCTTGCAGTGGCTCTTAGACGGAGCCTTCCTCTTCTCGCCTCTTCCTTGCCCAATGGCCAAAACAGGAGCAGCGGGTGGATTGGGAGTGGGTGCAACAGACTTGTCCTTGAGGTTGCTTTCAGCAACTCTAAGGAGACCTTGGAGCTTACTTAGGGTGACCTCTTCTTTGTTCATGTGGTAGGTCGTCCTAAATTGATTGTAACATGGAGGCAAAGAGTGAAGCACCATGTCGATCGCCAAGTCTTCCCCAAAGTCAACATTCAACTTGCGAAGACGATCGACATACCTTTGCATCTTTTGCAGGTGCACGGTAAGAGATTCTCCATGACCCATTTTGGTGGAAATCATGTTAGTGAAAATCTCATAACGCTCTTGCCTTGCGTTTTGGTGGTATCTCTGCAATAAGTCTTGGTGCATTTTGTACGGATACATGTCCTCATAGGACTTTTGGAATTCGGCATTCATGGTGGCTATCATTGAAACTTTTCAATGGCATGTTTAAATCTCGATATGCCCCTCTCGTTTGTGACTGGGATACCGAGGATCACAAAGTGGGTGTGAATTACCATGCAAATTCACATGGTGCCTTCATTGTAACGATCACATATTCGATGTGCCGGTAAACCTCACACGCTCCATCGAACTATGATAAACAATGAATCACCATTTGCCACCTTTGCTTAGAACCAATTAGTGTGCCGGTAAACCACACACGCTCCACTAACTTCTTAGCAAGGGTGCAAAGTGTAATTTCATGCGATTGCTCAATTCACTTTTCCTAAAGTAACTAAGATTGGGAAATTTTAAAAAAGATGTAGTTACTTTGTATTTCATATTATACTTTTAATGAAGAGATGAGGTTGCCCTATCCTACCCGTTCGGCTAACGACCCTCCACCGATCAAGCAAGCGGTGGGTGTGAGTGTACACCCATTAAGCGCCATTTTATAGGCAGCAACCTTATACCCACCTTATAGACCGGCTTCGTGAATGAGACCTACTAACGGTAAGACTAGCATTTTTAATCATATATATATATATATATATATATATATATATATATATATATATATATATATATATATTTATACATATATATATATATATATATATATATATATATAGGGTTAGGTTATTTTGTTTTCACTATATATTGTGTGCATGTATGATTGATTCTGGACCAATCATTTTAGTTATTTTAAGAAAGTAATTAATGCATATTACATGTTGAAAATATAATGGATATTGATTACATCTTCAGCATTTAATATGCATTAATTACTTTCTTAAAATAACTAAAATGATTGGTCCAGAATCAATCATACATGCACACAATAGATAGTGAAAACATTTGAACCTAACTCTCTCTCTCTCTCTCTCTCTCTATATATATATATATATATATATATATATATATATATATATATATATATATTAATCTTGTAATATTATATTAGTATAGGGTTGAATTTTAAACTTGTAAAATTCTAGGGTTTGAAATTTAAATTGTCTAAATTAAAACTTTTAATCACAAAACATAAATTTCAAAACTTGAGGGCAAGTTTTAAACTTTTCAAAACATAGGGGATTAAATAACAAATAATCTAAATTAACAATTAATCACATAATTATCGATATTTGATTTATTTAATGATTTCTTGCAAAACAATTTACCAATTAAATTAAAATAATTAATCAATTATCACATAAGGAAATAAATATTTTATTAATTGATAAATATCTTCAATTAGGTCAAGAATATACTCATATATATCATAAAATCGGATTTATATTGATCTAATATGATTAAGGTAAGTATCTCAAAGATAAACAACAAGAAATCTCGAATATTGCTCTTTCTGACGCTTGGACTCGCCGAGTACCCCAATGGACTCGCCGAGTCCACTATGGGACTCGCCCAGTCCATCAGACAGAAACATAAAAATCGAATTTAACAAGCAAACAATGCATCAATTCAATAGAAACCAATCTAGGCTCTGATACCACTGATGGGTTTTCGGCCATATAAACATTCCTATGTGCACATGCAAACCCTAATGCTTGGATCTAGGTTTCTAATTAAACATGCATTCAATCCAAGACTTCTAATGGCTAATTAACTATAATAACATTATGAAATCAGAGTTAGAAGTATAGCTTGATCCACTTGCTTAATCTTCTTGTCCTTGGAGCTTTAGAGTCACAATTATCACTCCTATAATGGCTTACAAACACCAACTAGCAAGAGGATGATTTGAGAGAGAGGAGAGGGAAGAGATATCGGCCAAGGTTTCTTTCTAAAGCACACGTGTCGATTTCCTTAACCCTTGGGGTCCTTTTATACTTGTAAGGCTCCTAGGGTTTCACCCTTAAACCCTAATTGGATAACTTAGGCCCTAAGCAATCCTAATCCCTTCCATGATAAGCCTTGGATGATTTTAAAGCCTATCCAAAGTCCTTAAAACCGGCCACCCTTTATCCATAAGGGATTTATAGCCCAAAGTACAACTATCACACAATTGACAGTTTATGCCCCTTTTATTCAGTTAATCTCTTTAAGTCACCAAATTAATTCCTAATTAATTTATGACTTATATTAATCAAATAATAATACTATTATCCCTTATATTATTCTCATAATATATTAATAATATTCCTTCTCTTATAATAAATCATCTTGTCAAGTTGCTATGGTGAAGGCAACCCAAAATGACCATGCACAACCGGGTTAAATACTTGTCTAATATAGTTGCAACCTTAGACACTATTCCAACATCTTTGTCACTTGCATAAAAACTCTTCTAATTTCCATGTACCAGAATATGATCTTCGTAATCTCCGCTCTATCTTCATTCAAATTCTTCTTCCAAATGTTGATAAGAAGAAGGACACTGGAAAGATTCTTATTTGAATATCTATCCACATTGTCAGTACACAAGAAGAACTTCTATTTCCCACCCTTCAAATTATTCCCTTGAAAAAAAACTCCCAAAGGTTGATTGATGATTTCATTGTCTTCATAATAATTAATATTGAATTTCCCTTCAACAAATACTTGGGAACCTTTGACTATACCCAATGATATACGAATCTTTGTCTTGAACCTGGTGATTATTCATATCCCCCATTATCTTCGTAATTGTGATGAGATCATTCAAATTCATGAAAGGGATGTTAGTAATGATGAAGTCAAACATAACATTGTTTTCTTTGACAACAATATATTGATAGTTTTGTAAGACTCCTTCGAACACAACATCAAGAGTTATCAATATCAGTTTGACAGTTTTCACTAAAGACAAGACATTTTATTCCTTCTTACCAAGAACAACATGAAAACAAATGTTCATCTTCTTTAACTCTTATGTATCTTTAAAATTCTCAGTAAGCTTGAACTGAGCAAAAGTAAGCATGACATGATTAACTGGAAAATCTAGTTGGTTGAAATCTGAGTCATCAATGGCAAAGCTTCTTTTTGGCCTTTAATTGAACGCATCCACTTCACCATAAGCCACATTATCAATCATTTCATAACACCACACCTTGTTTGGATCTTCGATATCAAGTCTAGGTAGGTCATTCACTATCATTCGCATGATACTGTCGAGCTGCGTCATTCTTTCAAACTCAAGCTCTTGAAGCTTCTTCTTCTCTTGTGTTATAGGTTCCACATGAACATCTTTTCCCATCCCTTTTGGTTCAGAAGTTGCAACAGGTTTGACTATTAAAGAACCTGAGACTCGGTTGCTTATGTTCAAACCTTTCTTCTACTATAGCTTTGACATATCAACTTTAACATTTGGTATAGCAGTCGTTGTCGAAGTTGTCATAATGGCTTTCGTTGGTAGTGAAGTTAGGATTTGAGTAGAAAGCAAATTTCCAACTACTTTTCCTTTATCTTCTCCAACATCTTTCGATGAACCACCCCCTTGTATCCCCCTTGTGACACGATCATTGATGGGCGTGGAGTATTAATGAGTAACCGAAGAACAAGATCTAGAATATGTGCAGTTGAGATTTAAAACCTAATTCTATAGATGAAACCATAAATGAGATTTGTTCTTGAGATATCAAAGTTGTGGTCAAAAAATAAACCTTGATAAAGAATCATGAAAACTTGTAAGAGAGTTCTCAATATTTTTAAATACCTTGCCATCAATTCCTTCTTGACCATCATGTCTCCAACATGTTTCTTATTGAAGGCTCGAATATCTTCAATCAAGGTTCGAGTGGCTCCCATAAGAACATAAACATTATCTTTAATTCCCACAAAGTATGTGACATCCCCAAATTTACGACCATTTAAAACCTTTTTATTTATGCTTATTTTAAATCAGAGTGATCTTTAAAAATGCAAAATTTTTCCCATTAATAGTATTTCTGAAGAGAATGTTTTTCATTGATTATTAAACATTGGGATGGCATAACTGATATAGAAACATTAGCATAAATGGGCCTTACATCAATATTCTAGCAGCCTACGAGCTCCTAAAAATCTCTCAACAGAATATTACGTTATCGATTACCACCTTCATATCGCTACCTGTGATACAAAGAAAATGTGTGGGTAAGGTTGGAAACCAGGTGAGCACAAAGGGTTTTCAACCCATAATATTATATTCCTATAATTATATAATCTTTAGCAATTAAATATCCTAGTTACCCCATTCCCTCTATTCTATTTTCCTAATCCTAGAATAATGATCTCTAAACAATCCTTGACATTAGTCATCTATATTTTCCTAAATGATCAGAAACGACAATATGATAATACTTTGGACATGGCATGAAAGTACAAATAGTACTTTTGGGTAAGCGTGGTATTATAATAATACTTTGGACATTGTACGACAATACGATAGTACTTTAGGTAGGCACGACAGTACTTTTGTACTTTGGATAGGCACGGAAAGTCACGACTTATTATTCTGCACAACTCTCACTTAACCTATCACAACCACTAACTCACATGGCCCTATCACAACCTCTCATTTATTATTCTTTCTTTTCTTTTAAAGCCTCAAAAACTCAAAAATACAAAAAGATTTTTGTTCTTTTTTTTCGTTTTTGGCCTTAGAAAAACTCGAAAAATAGAAAAAGAATGTATTTCAGTTCTTGTTCTTTAAGGTTAATGTTCAAGATGCGATCAGTTGCGATCGATTGCAATGAGTCGCAACCGGTCAATTTTCTTCTACGAAAATGACTTCCTTGTTGCGAGGGCTACTTATCATTGTGAACGAAACTGTTCAGATGTGAACGTCATTCAGATGAAAACAAGACGGTTCAGATACGAACGTGAGTGGTTTAGATACGAAAATGAATGGTTTAGAGATGTGATTGGGTGCGACCATTTGTAGTGGACCGTAGTCAATTTTTTTACCCATCGATTAAAGCATTTATCAACTGATTACTTCTGTATTTTGCCGATTTTTCGCGGGTTCTTTGAAGATTATGGTGTTTATGCGAATGTTTGGGAACAAAAGTGCAACATTTCATATTCAAATCTTATTCACATGAATTTTTGAAGATGATTTCAGATCTGATGGGTTTTGAAGTTCCATGTTAGCCTTAGGAAAGCTTTCATGTTTGCTAGCTAAATTACTTGTGATTCAAGTATGTTGTTGGTGATTTTGATACTTCTTAACTTTATAGATCCTCTCCATATTATTTGTTGAAGATTCAAGGGGAAGTGATGATTGTTCAAGGAGGAGTTCGCATTTTCATATCTTTGTTCTTTGAAGATGATATTTTTCAGATCTGTTCCTCTCTCTTTGAAGACCCCAAGTTCTGATGAGTCTCACAATTTAAAGGGGAGTAATGCCAAGAAGATGTGAATCGTGATTTTCATCAGTTTCAACATTTATGGGAGATTGTTAAGTATTGAAAATATTGAAACTGAGTTGGCATTTTTGATGAAGGTTACGATTGAAGACTTAAGTGGTTTCTTAGTTTATTTGGCATTTAATAATGTATTTAACCTATATATATATATATATATATATATATATATATATATATATATATATATATATATATATATATATATATATATATATATATATAATTTAGCATAGCTTGTTAGGTAAGCTTCCTACAATGACTCCCTTTTTGTATCAACATCAATTAGGTTGAGAAAACCAAAGCTCTTTGTTTGTTCCATTTCACAATTGTGACGTCCCAAAATTTAGGTCAAAGACTATGAACGGTCAAGTTCACAGTAACTCTCTTGGTAAATTGAGTCATTGAGTTTTAGTACATCTAATGTAAAATAAATGAGCTATTTCAACTATTATAAGATACCAGATTATATCTTACTTCCAAATTTGTAAATTGGCAAACAAATCAAACAGCTCAAACTACAACTATAGGAATGTGTCTGAAAAAATGAAAGTTCGTGTTAAGCAGTTGTGAGCAATACAGTCACTCTAGTCAGGTAGTATGTGTTTCCCTGATTCCAAAAATACAAAAAACGTCCAAAACGGATTTTGTATGCAAAAAAACATGATCGTTTTAAGAATCCAAACACCAGTATAATACTGATATTTTAAAAATCGCTAAAACCGCTTTCACCCGTTGAGGGACTTGCACACCTCAAATAGAAATTCTGAAAGCATTTTTGGACTCAGGATATAGCCAAATATTTAATTTTATATTTGACACATTATTTATAAAAAATATTTATAAAAGTCAAAAATCAGACGTTTTTCAGCTTTAGTTAAACGCGAAACTTTAAATGTCATTTAACAGTGATCAGTATAACATAATTAAATTCCGTTTGCATTTTTGGAATCACCACGACCTGAACATTAGGCAAACACTTTTAAAAAATTTATATGAGTCGATAAGAGGACATGAGAATCGAGATATACATCACGATAAATAAATATATATGAAATGTATTGTAGTTATTATTGTGAAAAATGTTTATAAGTTGTATAATGACAAGGCCACTACATATGTATATATTTTTGGTGTCGTATGTGACTTCAAAAGATTCAAATAAGTCGTTTAATCACAATGCTTATATGTTATATAATTAAAACTAGCAGGTGAGCATGGGCTTTGCCCAAAGATGGTTACTTTCTTATTAGGATATTGTACTTTGAAAAGTCAATTATAACATTCTACTATGTAATGTTTTATATAAAAAGTAATTGTTTTTTTTTTGTTTCCCCATCTCAGTCGAACCAAGTTCATTTGTAGGATTGTTTATCTACAAAAAGCATCAAACTGTAAGACATCATGTTTTAAAAACTAGAAATAATTTCAATTTTATGTTTTAATTAACATTATGAACACCATCTTGTACTGTCTACATGAAGTAAAAAGCAGAACAAAAAAAAAGGATACATGTTTTCACATTTACCACACAATAACTAAAAATACAAAAGCTCATCACAACCAATGAACTATAACCTCTTAGCTTATCTTCCTCACCTGGAAGAGGGCATTCTGGGAACTTTTAAACAATATATGTAACAATTGACCTGTCATGCAACCACTTGGCCTTCATGTCTACTTTAAAGCTTCTATGTATAGCAATACCATTGAGATCAAGTAAAAGCTACATATTTGTAAGGAATAAGCTTCAGAAAAAAAACAAACATAAGTTGCCTTTACGGAAATTGAAATGAATAAACATACACATAATGCCAGCTAAAGATGTTTTAAAATGACAAACATATTTTACTCACACATGCTTTATTTTCTAATCACAATATCCATATACTTGCACGTTTCTCTATTGATAGCAGATATATGTAACTTGTAACTTGTTACTTGTAAAATATAATTTTTTAGCAACAAGAGGAATATAGTTATGTTTACCAAGTAGAAACACATTTTTAACAACATTTTTTGTCGAGCAGTTGGTGTTCAAAACAAAAAAGCACAAAGAACATACAATTGTACTCCATAACTGAATTTCTATTCTAATACAAAAAAAAAAAAAAAAAAGATGAATTCCAAATAAATAGTGAGTTACGACTTCATGTAAAGGTTAAATTAAAATTGATAGGATTCAAAATAGGAAAAACTTATGAAATTGAGAAATAAATGGTGGAATCAGGGGTTACCTACATTCTTCCTTCTCCTCCCTCACTCTCCCTCTCTCTCCCCTAACCAAATTAGTGGACAACTGTGTGTGTGTGTGTGTGTGTGTGTGTGTGTGTGTGTGTGTGTGTGTGTGGGGGGGGGGGGGGGAGACTGCCTCAAATAACAAAAAATCAGTACACTGTATAGAAAAAGTTAACTTCTAGCTTTGACATTTTGGTATTTATAATATCTTGGTTTCATTTTAATTTTATTTATTTAAAAACTAGAGTATATTAATAAAAATGCTTACCATGAAATCGTAACAAATTAGTTTCAGTTCTATGAATATTGAACAATATTGTGTACTCCAGAAGGCTGTCTGCAACAGAAAAATAGGCCAAACATAAAATCAAAAATTGCTTTTAGAAACTTCTTTCCTATCAGCACCTGTCTTAAATCCAGCCAAGTGTATATAATAATCACATTTATCACTCCTTGTGTTTCTATATATTTTGATTCTAATCTCTTAACTTCACTCTCGAGGTTTACTCTTTGATCCTGCAATAAAAACAATGCATTTGATATTTACAGCAGTCACATTCAAGGAATGTAATTCTCATTGACTGAAATGACAAATTATAGGAAAAAAATTCTTTTACAGATAAAAAGGTTGATCTCTATGTCTAAAACTAATCCAAGGAAAAGATTTAAGAAAAAATTGGTGTTGCTTGAAATGCATTTTCTTCACTAGAGAAAATGGAAATTTGAACGCCTAAATATATAAACATACCTGATATTCACAATATTTTCTTCCAAGTTTCATTTTTAACATCAACTATAAGAACCCAAACCTGCAATTAAAATACAAATGTTGCATTATTCCTTAGTAAAATATCCAACAGACATCTACATGTTTCCTCATATGGGTAAGATGATATTATTGCTGCTTCCTCAGATCTGCAGTTAAAAAAAAGAGAGAATTTTGTATTAGATGTGGTTAGAAAATCAAGAATATTTTATCCAGTAAAAATGAGTTACATTGCACAAACTAAAAATGAGTTATTTTGTTATTTTTTATTCTTAAGGCAAACATGTTGACCCATTTTTATTTTATGTAATTAACACAGAAACAAATAGTTGTAAATACATTTTATTTGTTTACATAAAGTAAGATTTTAACGACCGTGAATTTGGCAGAAAAAAAAATGATTTATGAATTATAATCATATAAGTATGATTTTAATGACACTTTTGGTCCATTTTGAAAATGGTTAGCAACAGGAACCTTTAGTGCTTCATAGTTTAGCCACAAAAGGCTTAAGAAGTTGACACTTTTGGTCCATTTTGAAAAAAAAAACATCTTCGGCAAACATTATTCCATTCAATTAGTTTAAAAATGTAGAATACACATCAGCATACAAATATTGGAAGTGCTAGCATTAAAAAGATTTTATATATTCATGATAGGCTTCCTATATTTTGACCTGTTGAGGTTTTAAAAAAGATACAGATTGTTTCATGCAAGTAGTCAAAACAAAAATGGTCATCGATGAAGCAAGAAATTCAGAAAATCACAGCTTCTCATATTAATAATAGGATTTTTTAGGGAATTAAACATGGATCATGGAGATATGAAGGCAATAACTTCCATTGTATAAACAATTATTAAGATCAATAGGAAGCACCTCCCAATAATCTCTACAACCTTAAATAATACATATTATAGTGAGTATGAAAACTAAAAAGCAAGATAAAATAGAATTAAATCAATAATAATCGAAACTTATTTCTTCGGATACCTAGTTTTAGTAAACATTTCAGCAAACATTGTATTTGCCACCACAACCTTGTCATTAAATTCCCCTAAATGCCCCAACATATCTCAACAAAATGATTTTACTAACAGCACCAATGATAGATAAAAACCCCTTCAAACTACATGTGTAGTGAATGTATTTGAAAGCTCATAACTATATTGTTCTCGAAAAAGAGAATTTTTTTCACATATTTGAATATTTGTAGAAACTACCGGAAGGAAATAGTGTTAGAAGCTGACTGCAATTGGAGGTGGATTCCCAGGAACCTTAACTATCCATGGTTACCCGGGTAAATGCTTAGGGAGGTCCTCTGAATCTATACTAATAGAGGGAAACATGAAATCCACCCCTCCAATGTCGTATCTTGCAAGAGCATCCAAGATTAATTAGGATTAGAGGACTCACAGCTCACTCAAGCAAATGATCAAACACTTGGTGGGAAACTCATGATTCAATGATATTTCAACTTGATGTTCCTCTGGCATCAGAGAACTACTTCTACAATCGATAACGAAATTTGGAGGGTATACCTGTGTGGAAGCAAATGTGAAGCAAATGTGACAACCAGAAAAGTTTTATCTTGTAAGTCCATTCAATCAACCAAAAGTCAGACTTAATTCTATTACCTTCTAGCCTTGTTAAGGGCCATTTTAATGAGTTTTAAGCCGATTACACTTAGAGATTGAGTGTTAGGAAGTATTAGCTCGAGATCAGAAGACTTCACCTGAACCAGAAAGCCAACCACATGGGCTTTATGGCCGTAAACTCTATTCACTGTCGTAAACACCCTCCTAGCCGTGAACTCCTTCCATAAGGATGATATCCCTTCATTTTTCATCATTTCTCACAATTTCAAGTCAAGAACTTCCATTCTCTCTCAAGTATCATCAAGGATATCCTTCTTGATCTTCAAAACTGTAAGTTATTCTTCCATTATTTCTTGATATCCTTCTTGACCTTGTGAAACCCTTTGATTTCATCCATGAATGCATCACTTTTGGTCTAGATCTTCAAGATCATCATCTTTCACCAAGAACACACACTTGTTCTTAGTGGCTGTGAACACCCTAAATTCATCCAAAGTGTAAGTATTTCTTTTATCATCTAGTAATCCATAAGAGACACTTGATTCCTAACCACGAAACAAGCACCAAATGCAAGATCTTCAAGAGTTCACGGTCATGAAACCTTCAAAGATGCTTGATAGGACTGTGAACCATCCTTCCTTGGCCGTAAACCATTCATATGATCATACTTTGTGACAACCCGATATTCCAACTCTATGTAATGCCCTAAAAAGTCACGTATTGTAACCACTTTTGTGATAATGAAATTAACTTCGAAAATAAAATGTCCAAAAAGTTTCTATTTAATTACCTACTATGATAGATGTCATTAAACTGTATTCGTACGTAAAAAGAACGCCCAAATCCGACTTCGTATATTGAAGTTATGATTTTTCCAAGTTCGGCTTAGCGACAGACAGCTAAAAACTCGAATCGGAGATCGAACGACTTTTGACCGGAATGACCTAAGCGAGAATCGAAGGTCTCGACAATGGTATTTCAGCGGTAAAAAGTCTGGCAAAAACAGACGTCAGATAAAGAAGTTATGAATTTCTAAATAAAATTTCTTAAACACGACCTTTTAAAAATAAATAATAAAAATAATTTCAAATTTTTCCGACGGAATCTAAACGAAAGTTGTAGAGCGTAGTCTCACCTACGCATGGATATAAAGAATGTCGAAAACGGAGTTCGTATGATGAAGATATGAATTTTAGAAGTTTATTAAATAAATAAAATATAAATTTTATTATTAATCCTTGGTATTATCCGAAGGAAGAGTCAGCAAGTCTATCCGAGTTATGCCTAGTGTACAGGCGTACGCCCAGCGTACTCAAGGGCTAGGCTTCGGATCGTCCACGTCTCGCCCTATGCGAGGCTATGCCCCGTCCCATCCGAGTCCGAGACAGTCGAGGATCCGGTCATGCGTGACGCACGCGCACGCCCAGTGTACCTGCGTACGCCCAGCGTACCGAGGTGGTTCCCAGCCCCTATAAAAGGGATGCGAGGGTTCCGAAGAAAGGGCTTCATTTCTCTCATTTCTCTTGCGTTCTTGCCTCGTTTTCCGTGCTCGTGCTAACCCGAAGCCCCGGTCACTTTGCTCAAGTCCCGAAGGTCGTTGTGCACCCGAGATTCCCGAGAATCCCGAGAAAATCCGTTTTCTAGAGAAGAAATTATGCCCGGTTTTCATCTCGCCTTTCTTCGATCTTTCAAGTGAGTTCATACCCCTTAATTAACCCTTTTAAATATTCTAAATTCTTTTATATGCTTTCAAGGGGGGGAATACAAGTAAAACACATGATTATTATCGTGTGTTATATATAAAGTTTTATTATACACTTTTATTAAATAGAATCATATGTGATTTATAAACTTTATAGGGAACTCTCGTATATAAAATATATTACAATAGCATTCTATCTTTTGAAATTTAAATGTTGTCATATATGTATAAACTAAACATTTTGCTTAGATTACATGTATACGTGTCTATCTTAGACACTATAAAAATTTATACTTTCATATCTTGTGATTCATTTTCTAGGGATTTCTAAACAAATGAGACACACTTTTAGAAAGCTATAATAGGTATAGTTTTACGAGAATATTGCTAACTTTTACATACTAGAAACATAATTTTCAAGAAGTCACTTTCATATACAAGAACAAACGAACATTTTAACACGTAAATCTGTTTTTATACTAAGATTTGTGAGACATTAACTTCACGTACGTTCGAGTACACATTTCAAGTCTTGTATTATATACCAGAATCCCTTGGAGGGGGAGCATGGTGTTTGTGTATAGATATATACGGGCTTGACAACCCACGCCTTGACTGTTAGCTACAGTCCACCATTTGGGGTGACAAACGTCATAACATTCCAACGCCTGAAGAACGTTGTGTATAGGCATTCCGAGTCAATAGTATGGTTATAAAACTCACATGGGGTATTAAAAATGCATTGATTTACAAGGTTTTCAAACATATTGGTTATTTTACACGTACATACATTTTCTAGAAACAAACATTTGTCTTGTTAGAAGGCTACATTTATGTTAGTAGAAAATATGGGATTTTCTAGAAACAAACAAACAAAAACAAAACATTTCATTTTCATACAAACATTGTCATTTAATACTTATGAAACTCACCAGCTTAAATGATGATCTACTCTTTCAAAACTACTTGTATGTCCCAAGGATTCAGTAATTACACGTATCAAAACAGCTTTTGAAGAAGGGACGCTGCATCGTCAGTTTAAATTCATATTTTGGCATCATATTGTAATTGGTTTTGAACATGTACTTTTAACAATGTAAACTTTCAATTATATATATGATGGTTGTATTGCTTTCTTTACTATGTATTCATTTGTTATGCTACCACATGAAGTCATCCGCCCCCGAACGTTTCCGCCGTTCCGGTTTGGGGGTGTGACAGATTGGTATCAGAGCAATGTTTATAGTGAACTAAGTATATCGAACCACATAAGATATACAAACTATAAATGCTTAAGGGACTAATATTCTCTGATAAAACATTTTCTTTTGTTTTGTTTTACGCCTAAGCCGCGTTTCGTTTAACTTAAATTATTAGTTCATTCAAGTACAAATACATGCATACAACAAACTTATTTTCATAGTTATAACTATACAAAGAAGTATTTAGACAACTTGGACACTACGATTAAGACTCGATATATGTAATCGGATTTGGGACAAATATAGCTTGATCAACTATATTTGTCCGAGATCGGACCAACATATGTCGAGGATTGCTCGTAGTAAGCAACAAGTCAAAACTTACCAAAAACATCACAAGAATCAAACACTAGAATTTAAATACTATAGGAGTATTTGCTACATAAACTAACTTAACTTGCATTTTTAAATCTTACATATTCCAACTTTATTCTTATAACCCTATTCTCGTACAGTCAAATGGTTGGATTTCACCACCCCGGCGACCCCTACTATCCCAACCAAGGCAACGGGGGATGGATCGAAGATGATCCCGAGGAGGACGAAGAGCCCATAGAATTGGATGATGACTCCGGTACCGACTCAGAGCCGGAAGTGATCAATCCACCACCCGCACAACCTCCCGTCTTCGTCAGGAACTTTCAAGGACCGACTCCCGTCTGGGGAAGTCACCTCCACCATTGCAGCCAACAACAAAATCTACGCCCTCCCTACGGCATGTGCCGAGACTTCTACGATGTCCGTGGCGGAGGTTCGGCTGATCGGGCACTCCCAGTAATGGTGGGCAAGCTAGTCAATCAGTCCTACCAATCCGGAGTTCAAGCTAGCCGGATTCGGGATGTCAACGTGGAAGTACAGGTTCACACTTCTGACATCTGTAGGCTGGACAGAATTCAGGACAATGCCCAACTCCAAACCGAGGCATTTCAAGCACAAATGATTGCAGCCCTCGCCGAATTGAGGGAACAACAAGCTGCTTTTGATAGGCGTCTAATGGAATCGAAGCAATCGGATGCGGAGTCAAGCTCCAAGGGCAACCTACGTCGCAAGTAGTGCTTGCCAAAATCTCAAATTTTGTTATAAGTTAGGACCTCAGCTAAAAGTTTTTTTTTTAATTTCTTAAGCTTTGTAACCGGAGACCCTTATAGGGGTCAAATTTTCGTGATCATTGTATCAATTATTATATTAATATAAGCGGCACTATTATTACTACATGGAGCATTTCATTCCATCCTTAAAAAGTTATGGAAAAACAAAATGCTTGTTTCATATTTTCAATCTTGCAAAATAACTTCCATTCTTCTATTTTGGAACTTGTACTATCATCTGTCGTTGTACCATAGAAATCTAGTTCATAAAACACATTCAGTTTCTATACTAAGTAATTCTTATCGTTATCTTTTCAACCTTTAGTTGAAGGATGCCTCGGCGTAGGAACCCAAGGCGAAACAACGGTGGGGAAGCACCTATACCACCACCACCTCCACCTCCTCAATTTGATGCTGTCATGTTCCAAGCAGCAGTCACCGCAGCGGTAGCAGCTGCCATGTCACAGATCAATAACTCGAGTACTACTGGCTCGGGAACTGGCACACACCTATCCAACCATGGGGAGAGTCATGGGCAACCCCGAGAATGCACCTATAAGGACTTTACTAATGCCAAACCCCGGATGTTTTATGGAACTGGTGGTGTGATGGCTCTGAGGCAGTGGATCGAAAGGACAGAAACAGTCTTTGAAATTTGCTCCGTCCCGAGCACAGCAAAGTCAATTTTGCAACCTTCACCCTTATTGATAGAGCTTTAGCTTGGTGGAATGGCCACGTTAAGGTACTTACCCTAATAGTGGCAAACTCCATAAGCTGGGAGAGCTTAAAAATCATGCTGATGAGAGAATACTATCCATGAGGGGAGATTCAAAAACTCGAACACGAGCTCTGGACTCTTGGAATGGTTGGTACCGATATCGCAACTTATACCAACAGATTCTGTGATCTGGCAATCCTCTGTCCAGATATGATTGCTCCTGAGAGCAAGAAAATAGAGAGATACATTTGGGGACTGTCGCCCCAAATTCGGTCAAGCGTGTTAGCTTCGAAACCTGACACTTTTGAAAGTGCCAAGGAACTGGCACAATCTCTTGTTAACTACGGTGGTCATCAGAACTCAACGGTTTCTACACCAGAACCACAAAAGGGAAACAACAATAACAACAATAACAGGAAGAGAGTATGGAATAAAGGGAAGGGTGGGTCTTCCCAAGAATCCACAAAGAAACAACTGGTTTTAGTGAATGTTGACACTGTACCTACTATCGTTCCTACAAATCCCTACCCAACAAAGACTTATGGGGGTAACCTTCCAAAGTGCACCAAATGCACTTACCACCATCATAGACCTTGTCGGGAAATGCAGTGCTCCAACTGCAACAGAAAGGGACACACTGTCCGTTTCTGCAAGGATCCCGCAAAGCCGATCACTCTAGGTCCCAGCGCGGGTGTAGGCCAAACTTGCTACGGTTGTGGCGAGGTGGGCCACTATAGGAGAAACTGCCCAAAGGCAGCAAATACCAGCGGGGTGGGACGAGTTTTGGCTATAGGCCATGATGAAGCCGTAGCTGATCTGACTGTAGTTAGTGGTACGTTCCTTCTAGATAATTCATATGCATGCATATTATTCGATAGTGGAGCAGAGAGAAGCTTCGTGAGTCAAAACTTTATTCACTTACTTAAACCAAAACCTAGCAAGTTTGAAAAATCATTCACTATAGAGATGGCCAATGGAAAAACGGAAAACACTAACTACATATACATGGACTGTACGTTAACTTTAGACAGTCATTCTTTCCCAATCAACCTCATGCCAGTCCAAATTAAAAGTTTCGACGTCATAGTCGGCATGGATTGGTTAAGTCTTCTTCGCGCTAACATCATGTGCTTTAAGAAAGCAGTTCGTCTTAATCTCCCTAACAACGAAACATCAGTGATTTACGGCGACAAATCAAATACACACCTTCGCATCATTTCGTGCATCCAAGCTCGAAAGTGTTTACGGAAGGATTGTCGAGCATTCCTAGCACACATCGCCGATACGATTCAAGAACTGAAGGACATCAAGAACATTCCAGAAGTACGCTACTTTCCCGATATCTTTCCAGAAGAACTACCAGCATTACCACCACAACGCCAAGTCGAGTTTAGAATCGACTTAGTTCCAGGGGCTACCCCAGTAGCGAAATTGCCTTATCGCCTAGCACCAGCAGAGATGCAAGAACTTTCCAGTCAAATTAACGAACTCCTTCAAAAAGGATTCATAAGACCAAGTTTCTCACCTTGGGGAGCACCGGTCTTGTTCGTAAAGAAGAAAGACGGATCGTTCCGTATGTGCATTGACTACAGAGAACTGAACAAACTTACTGTCAAAAACCGTTATCCTCTACCCCGTATTGACGACCTATTTGATCAACTTCAAGGAGCAAACTACTTCTCAAAGATAGATCTACGATCCGGATATCACCAATTACGAGTACTAGAGGGGGATATTCCCAAGACAGCCTTCCGAACTCGTTATGGACACTACGAATTTGTAGTGATGCCGTTCGGATTAACCAACGCACCAGTAGTATTTATGGACCTAATGAATAGGGTGTGCCGTCCTTACTTGGATCAGTTCGTCATCGTCTTTATCGATGATATACTTATCTACTCCCGAAGTAAGGAAGAGCATAGTCAGCACCTACGAAAAGTCTTAGAAACACTGCGATCGGAGAAACTCTATGCGAAGTTCTCTAAATGCGAATTTTGGATTCGAAGAGTTGAATTTTTGGGCCACGTTGTTAGCGAGAAAGGGATACACGTGGACCCCACCAAAATTAAGGCCATTGAGAATTGGTCGGCACCAAAGACACCTACAGAGATTCGTCAATTTCTAGGTCTCGCCGGCTACTATCGCAGATTCATAAAGAACTTCTCTAGCATTGCGAAACCTCTTACTACATTAACCCAGAAAGGCATGGCCTTAGACTGGGAAGTGACACAAGAGAAGGCGTTCCAAACACTGAAACAGGCCTTGTGCACTGCACCGATACTATCCCTCCCCGAGGGGATAGAAGATTTCGTAGTGTATTGCGATGCATCAAACCAAGGACTTGGTTGTGTTCTTATGCAGAGAGGGAAGGTTATTGCTTATGCCTCCCGACAGCTTAAGACACACGAAGTGAACTATACGACCCACGATCTTGAGTTAGGAGCAGTGGTATTTGCTCTGAAGATCTGGAGACACTACTTATACGGAACAAAGAGTACTATTTTAACCGATCACAAGAGCCTTCAACACATTTTTGATCAGAAGGAACTCAACATGCGACAACGACGATGGGTCGAGTTACTCAATGATTACGAATGTGAAATTTGTTATCATCCTGGCAAGGACAACGTGGTAGCTGACGCCCTCAGCCAAAAAGAATACACTGGTCGGAGAGTCAAATCTCTGACTATGACTATCCATTCCCACTTATCCACGCAAATTAAGGAGGCTCAACTGGAAGCTTTGCAACCTGAAAATGTGGCGAGTGAATCCCTAAGAGCAATGGAAAAGAATCTAGAAATCAAGGGTGGCGGGGCATATTATCTCATGGACCGAATCTGGACGCCAAAACATGGTGGTTTCAGAGACGTAGTCATGACCGAAGCACACAACACAAGATATTCCGTTCACCCAGGTTCAGATAAAATGTATCTGGATCTTAAGAAACTGTACTGGTGGCCTAACATGAAAGCAGAAATTGCTACCTTCGTAAGTAAATGCCTTACTTGCGCTAAAGTTAAGGTCGAGTATCAGAAACCGTCAGGATTACTACAACAACTGGAGATACCAGAATGGAAATGGGAGCGGATTACTATGGACTTCATAACCAAGTTGCCCTAGACAACGGGTGGACTCGATACCATATGGGTCATCGTCGACAGATTGACCAAATCCACGCATTTCCTACCAATCAAGGAGACTGACAAGATGGAAAAGCTTACTAGAACTTACATAAGGGAAATAGTGCGACTGCATGGTGTTCTGAAATCCATTATCTCCGATAGAGATAGTAGATTCACTTCAAGATTCTGGCAGTCACTACAAGTTCCCTGGGGACTAGGCTAGACATGAGTACAGCCTACCACCCACAAACAGACGGGCAAAGTGGGAGAACAATACAAACTTTGGAAGATATGCTGAGAGCCTGTGTGATTGACTTTGGAAAGGCATGGGATATCCATTTACCCCTTGTCGAATTTTCATACAACAATAGTTATCATACAAGCATAAAGGCTGCTCCGTTTGAAGCCCTCTATGGTCAAAAGTGCAGATCCCCTCTGTGCTGGACTGAAGTTGGCGACACCCAGTTAGCTAGAGGACGAGTTCCTGAAAGCACTCTCACCGGTCCGAAAATCATACGAGAAACGACAGAAAAGATCGTTCAAATTCGTGAACGGTTGAAAGCCTCCAGAGACCGACAGAAAAGCTATGCTGACCAAAGGAGGAAACCTTTGGAATTCCAGGTAGGAGACCACGTTTTATTGAAGGTCTCACCGTGGAAGGGTTTAATATGCTTTGGAAAGCGTGGGAAACTAAATCCAAGATACATAGGGCCTTTCGAGATTCTTGCTAGAATCGGCCCTGTGGCTTACAAGCTTAATCTACCGCGTGAACTTAGTAACATACATCCAACCTTCCATGTCTCGAACTTGAAAAAGTGTCTGTCCAATGATACTCTTGTTATTCCACTCGACGAGATCGAGATCAATGAGAGCCTCAACTTTGTGGAAGAACCAGTAGAAATCATGGACTGAGAGGTCAAACAAACAAAACAAAGTCGCATACCCATCGTGAAGGTTCGCTGGAACGCCAAGCGGGCACCTGAATTGACATGGGAACACGAAGATCAGATGAAACAAAAGTACCCTCATCTTTTTCATATTCACTAGTATCCTTACTACTATTAATTTCGGGACGAAATTCCCTCTAACGGGGGGATGATGTTACAACCCGATATTCCAACTCTATGTAATGACCTAAAAACTCAAGTATTGTAACCACTTTTGTGATAATGAAATTAACTTCGAAAATAAAATGTCCAAAAAGTTTCTATTTAATTACCTACTATGATAGATGTCATTAAACTGTATTCGTATGTAAAAAGAACGCCCAAATCCGACTTCGTATATTGAAGTTATGATTTTTCCAAGTTCGGTTTAGCGACAGACAGCTAAAAACTCGAATCGGAGATCGAACGACTTTTGACCAGAATGACCTAAGAGAGAATCGAAGGTCTCAACAATGGTATTTCAGCGGTAAAAAGTCTGGCAAAAACAGACGTCAGATAAAGAAGTTATGAATTTCTAAAGAAAATTTCTTAAACACGACCTTTTAAAAATAAATAATAAAAATAATTTCAAAATTTGCCGACAGAATCTAAACGAAAGTTGTAGAACGTAGTCTCACCTACGCGTGGATATAAAGAACGTCGAAAATGGAGTTCGTATGATGAAGATATGAATTTTAGAAGTTTATTAAATAAATAAAATATAAATTTTATTATTAATCCTTGGTATTATCCGAAGGAAGAGTCAGCAAGCCTATCCGAGTTACGCCCAGCATACTCAAGGGCTAGGCTTCGGATCGTCCACGTCTCACCCTATGCGAGGCTATACCCCATACTATTCGAGTCCAAGGCAGTCGAGGATCTGGTCATGTGTGACGCAACGCCTACACCCAGCGTACCGAGGCGGTTCCCAGCCCCTATAATAGGGATGCGAGGGTTCCATAGAAAGGGCTCCATTTCTCTTGCGTTCGTGCCTCGTTTTCTGTGCCCGTGCTAACCCGAAGCCCCGGTCACTTTGCTCAAGTCCCGAAGGTCGTTGTGCTCCCGAGATTCCCGAGAATCCCGAGAAAATCCGTTTTCCCAAGAAGAAATTATGCCCGGTTTTCATCTCGCCTTTCTTCGATCTTTCAAGTGAGTTCATACCCCTCAATTAACCCTTTTAAATATTCTAAATTCTTTTATATGCTTTCAAGGGGGGAATACAAGTAAAACACACGATTATTATCGTGTGTTATATATAAAGTTTTATTATACACTTTTATTAAATAGAATCATATGTGATTTATAAACTTTATAGGGAACTCTCGTATATAAAATATATTACAATAGCATTCTATCTTTTGAAATGTAAAATGTTGTCATATATGTATAAACTAAACATTTTGCTTAGATTACATGTATACGTGTCTATCTTAGACACTATAAAAATTTATACTTTCATATCTTGTGATTCATTTTCTAGGGATTTCTAAACAAATGAGACACACTTTTAGAAAGCTATAATAGGTATAGTTTTACGAGAATATTGCTAACTTTTACATACTAGAAACATAATTTTCAAGAAGTCACTTTCATATACAAGAACAAACGAACATTTTAACACGTAAATCTGTTTTTATACTAAGATTTGTGAGACATTAACTTCACGTACGTTCGAGTACACATTTCAAGTCTTGTATTATATACCAGAATCCCTTGGAGGGGGAGCATGGTGTTTGTGTATAGATATATACGGGCTTGACAACCCACGCCTTGACTGTTAGCTACAGTCCACCATTTGGGGTGACAAACGTCATAACATTCCAACGCCTGAAGAACGTTGTGTATAGGCATTCCGAGTCAATAGTATGGTTATAAAACTCACATGGGGTATTAAAAATGCATTGATTTACAAGGTTTTCAAACATATTGGTTATTTTACACGTACATACATTTTCTAGAAACAAACATTTGTCTTGTTAGAAGGCTACATTTATGTTAGTAGAAAATATGGGATTTTCTAGAAACAAACAAACAAAAACAAAACATTTCATTTTCATACAAACATTGTCATTTAATACTTATGAAACTCACCAGCTTAAATGCTGATCTACTCTTTCAAAACTACTTGTATGTCCCAAGGATTCAGTAATTACAGGTATCAAAACAGCTTTTGAAGAAGGGACGCTGCATCGTCAGTTTAAATTCATATTTTGGCATCATATTGTAATTGGTTTTGAACATGTACTTTTAACAATGTAAACTTTCAATTATATATATGATGGTTGTATTGCTTTCTTTACTATGTATTCATTTTTTATGCTACCACATGAAGTCATCCGCCCCCGAACGTTTCCGTCGTTCCGATTTGGGGTGTGACATACTTGGGCCGTGAACACTTCTTGTGTGGCCGTGAACTCCTTTCATACAATTACATGTGATTATAACACTTCATTCCAAGTGTTTCCTAGTCCCTAAGGTTGTTTCCGTGCATGCTAGTTGTTTAAAACACTACTTAGATGCCTATATATATGCCATTATATGTCATTTAGGACTCGATTGTGTCTCAGGAATTCATTCGTGGAACTTCTCATCCTTACGTGAATCTTCAATCTAATCACCCACATAAGGTGAGTTCATACCCCTATAATCAATCTTTTAAATGTTTTAAATGCTTTTAAAGGTGGTGGGGGGATACAAGTTGAACACAATGATAATTGTGTAAATGTTATTTATGATAACCGTCACGTTAAGGGATTTCTTATTCTTTTATAAGTCATCAAAATCATTTCAAAAACTCTTTTTAAGTTGTGTTACTTTATTGTTTATAAAACTCTGTTTTTAAAGTACGAGCATAACTCAATAGATAATCGAGTCTTTTCTACAAATCAAAGACAGTTCAAAACAAACATACTAGTAAACTATAATAGGTATTGTTTAGGGGTTCAGAACATACTATAACGAGAAACAAAAAGAACATACAATAAAGAGAAACAGAGAGGAACATAAAATAACAAGAACAGAAGGAACATACAATAACAAGAACAAGATAACAATAATGTGAAACCACTACTTCACGGCTTAGCAATATACTTGCTAAGTTGTGTTTTGTAACCAGAGTCTCCAGAAGGGAGAGCATGAGTTTGTTTATAGATCTATAAAGGATTGACACCCCACACGTTGCTGCTAGCTACAATGGGACTTGCAAATCTACGGGTGACAAATGTCACATCAGTTTTGGCGCCAGTAGGTCGTCGTGTTAAACACATGTCATATCAGTATGGTTATAACCACATCACATTTTAACCTTAATTAACAAACTGGTTTTAAGGTAGTAAGTGTTAAGTAGTTACTTTATACAACATTACTGAATACTTTCATTTTTCTCATTACGTTCATATTGTGATCTTCTCACATAAAAGGTAATGCAAACTATTTTCTAGTAAAGATAGTCTTAAACTGGGGAAAACTTACAAAAGACAAACAGTACCGTCGAGTCTTAGTACATTCAGTAAAAAGGGGCCTATAATGCTAATTTATGATTCCTCGGTAGATACATCAGGGATATATATTAATCGGGTCCGTCAGAAAGTAGGATGTGTACTTTCCGCTTCATTTCCTGTTCCTTGTTTGGTTGTGGGTTTAGAGCAGATTCACCCAGTCTACTATTTAATTGATCTTTTCTATATATATTATGTATACACCAAGTAATCATAAGTAGTACCAGGTATAGGTGAGGTCATAGCATACAAATTCAGTATAATGTTTTCTAGTACAAAAACTGAGCAGAACCAGTGGGGTGAATCGTTTGAGATGATCGATTGCACTCATGTTTGTATACGCTGGTGGTGAGTAGTGGCGTATCGGGCGGTGGTAGTGAGAGGGTTTTAGGTCTCAACTGTGAAGAACAAAAACGGTGATGTTAATCTACATATGATAGCTCCTTGACTTCTCCTGGACCAATTAAATAAGAAGAACTCCAAAAACAAATCAATGGAACAGTGACGGATGAATGAAAAACACTGAATATTCAAATAGATAGCCCAATATTCGAGAAAGGGGAATTCTCCATGTTCTAGAAGAACATTACAATGATTTTCTGCATACCCTAAATGACTAAAGACAGCATATAAATACCCTTAGCAGAGGACAAAACAAAATGGTCCCCCACTGCAAAAGATAAACGCCTAAAGGTAGTGGCACGATAACAATAACTGACTAATATAAAGTAAAAGACCGAATTACCCTTCTTCCCATCATTCTGAAAACATCACTCAATTGGACTATTCTTCAATTGGGCCTTGCGCTTGTTTCTCTGGTAAACCTTCAGGGGTGGGGAGTTATCATTACCGGCGGCCCAAAGTTTCACCTTGTCCCCAAGGTGAAATTCTGGGAATTGCTTGTCCAGCTTCTCAAAATCTTCCCAGGTTGCTTCTTGCTCAGATAAATCTTGCCACTATACCAAGACTTTTGTGCCCTCTAACTTGTCATGGCTATTCCCCCTTTTCTCCCGAACTCCTTTGATTAATGCAGGCCGTACCACCAATTCCATTTCAGCATTCAACTGTGGGGGAAGTTGGGTGGGATTGCTTGGGATACCGTAGGCTGAGCAGAGCAGGGAGACATGAAACACTGGGTGTATAGTAGTTGTTGGTGGCAGGACTAGTTTATATGCTACTTTCCCCAATCGTTGAAGGATCTTATAGGGTCCATAAAATCGAGCAGCTAACTTTTCATACCTTCGTCTAGCTAAGCTTTGCTGCCTATAAGGCTTGAGTTTGAGGTAGACCAGGTCCCCTTCCTTAAATTCCACGTTTGCCCTGTTTTTGTTGGCCTGATCCCTCATCTTTTGTTGGGCTCGGATTAAATTCATCCTCAAGTCGTTCAACATTGCATCTCTGTCTTCTAGAAGCTGCTCCAAGGCATCCATAGGGGTATTTTGGCCTTCAAAGCGGATGAGGGGTGGAGGATCCCGACCATAGAGAGACTTGAAGGGGGTACCCTTCAAGGACGTGTGATAAGTGGTATTATACCAAAATTCTGCCCAAGCTAGCCATTTAGCCCATGTCTTCGGATTACCGGAAGAGAAACATCTTAAGTATGTTTCAAGACAGTGGTTCACCACCTCTGATTGCCCATTCGTTTGGGGATGGTAGGAGGTGCTCCTTTTTAGCTCCACCCCATGTAGACGAAATAACTCCATCTAGAATTGGCTGAGGAAAATCCTGTCACGATCGCTAATAATTGATAAGGTTAATCCATGAAGTCTCGCCACTTCCTTCATAAATTTATCAGCCACTGTGGCTGTAGTAAACGGGTGTCGGAGGGGAATGAAATGGGCATATTTGCTCAGCCGGTCCACTACGACCCATATGGTGTCCCAACCTTCCGACCGAGGTAGCCCCTCGATGAAATCCATCGTGACTTCATCCCATGTTTGTGTAGGTAGAGTAATGGGTTGTAGCAGCCCTGACGGTGAGGCAGTGCTATACTTCTGTTGCTGACAAACTGCGCATCGCTTGACATATTCAATGATGTCCTCCTTCATTCCTTGCCAGAAAAGCTCTGCTGCAGCCCTTTGATAAGTTTTCTTTGTGCCTGAGTGACCTCCTACCGGTGAATCATGGAAGGCTTTGATGACTTCTGGAATGAGGGGTGACTTGGAGGATATAAACAACCTGCCCTTGAAAAAAAGATTCTCATGGTAGAGCCCAAAATTCTTGTGAGAATTCTCATCCTCCAAGAGTTCCTTGTTAATCCTATTGATGAATGCATCTTCTGACAATTCTGCTTTCAGTTTGTCCCAGAACTCCCAACACCCAACGGCTATTTCATTGCACTCAATAGAGGAATGCCTTCTAGACAAGGCATCTGCCACCTTATTGCTTGCTCTCGTACGATATTGCACTTCAAATTCGAACCCCATGAGCTTCGATACCCACTTTTGATAGTCACTTCCCACCACTCTTTGTTCCAGAATATACTTTAAGCTTAATTGGTCAGTTTGGACTATGAATCTCCGTCCAATAAGATACGGCCTCCATTTGATGACTGCCTTGACTATCGTCATTAGTTCTTTTTCATAAATTGATTTTAGTCAGGCTTGAGCTCCCAGGGCACAGCTATAGTATGCAATCGGTCTTCCTTCTTGAATTAGCATCGCCCCAAGTTCGTACCCCGAAGCGTCAGTCTCGACAATGAAAGTCTTGGTGAAGTCAGGCATTGCTAAAACTGGAACAGTGGTCATAGCTAGCTTCAACTCCTGAAAAGCATTTTCAGCCTCTTCATTCCACCGAAAGCTGTCTTTTTTCAGCTGATCCGTTAGTAGGGTGGCGATGCAGGCATAGCCTTTCACAAATTTCCTGTAGTATCCAGTAAGCCCCAAAAAACCCCTTAACTCTTTTATGTTGCAGGGAAAGGGCCACTCCACCATTGCTTGAATCTTTGTTGCCTCCGTCGATACACCTTCCTCCGATAATTCATGTCCCAAGTAGGATAGTCGTGCCCTCCCAAATCCGCACTTCTTGTAGTTCACATATAATTGATGTTCCCAGAGTTTCTCTAGAGTTGTCTTCACATGGTCATAATGGTTGAGCTCGTCTCTACTGTAAATCAGTATATCATCAAAAAACACCAAGATGAATTTTCTTAGGAAGGGGCGGAACACTTCGTTCATAAGAGCTTGGAATGTAGTTGGTGCGTTAGTGAGGCCGAAGGGCATCACCCTGAATTCAAAATGGCCATCATGTGTGCGAAAGGCGGTCTTTGGGATATCCTTCGTGCGTGCCCGAATTTGGTGATATCTGGATCGAAGATCCAATTTGCTGAACACCCTTGATCCGTGCAATTCGTCCAATAACTCGTCGATGACAGGAATGGGGTATTTGTCTGGGACTGTTGCTCGGTTTAAAGCCCGGTAATCCACGCAGAATCTCCAAGAACCGTTCTTCTTTTTAACAAAGACGACAGGGCTAGAATAGGGACTATTGCTAGGTTGACTGATCTTTGCTGCCAACATCTCTTGGATCATCCTCTCGATTTCATTTTTTTGAAAATGTGGGTACCGGTATGGTCGTACACTCACCGGTGGAGTTACTTCCTTTAAAACAATCTGATGCTCCTGCAACCTCTTGGGTGGTAGTCCCTTTGGGTCTTGGAAAACATCTTCAAAGCTACCTATAAGCTTTCTTAGGAATTCAGGGGGTTCCACCTCCTCGTGCTTCTCCAATTCCGAATTGCTAAGTTCAATTAAGACACCGCCCTTTTCCTTTTTTTAGTTCCCGTGACATAGCTTTGAGAGTGATCAATGATTTTCCCAAGGACAGGTCCCCCTTAAGACATACCGACTCTCCACCAACTTCAAATGCCATTGTTTGGGTCTTCCAATTCGTTTGAGTAGTTCCCAGTGTCTCCAGGCACTTTACCCCGAGAATAATATCTGAACTGCCCAGCCGAAGAAGAAGGAATTCCTCCACAACATCAATACCTTCCAGTTGCAGTAAAACCCCTTTGCAAATGCCCCTGCCTGTTTCTTTGTCTTCTGTACCCATCTGTACTCCATACGGTTCCGTATCATTTATCGGAAGCTTCAATTGAGACACCAAAGTTGATGATATGAAATTATGAGTAGCCCCTAGGTCTATTAGAGTAACCACAGGTTGGTCCTAGACCACCCCCTTCAACTTCATAGTTTTAGGAGAAGAAATTCCTGCTACCGAGCTTAACGAGACTTCGATAACAGGTGCCACCTCTACCAAGTCTAAGGTGGTCGGATTCATACCTGTTGCGTCGCCATTGTCCAGGTCTTCTCCTGACTCCTCGCCATCCTCCACAAGAATCACATTCACTTGGGTTTTGCACACATTCCCTTTATGCATTTAGCGTCACATCTGTAGCATAATCCCCGTGCTCGCTTATCGTTGATCCGAGTTTCCGTTAGGCGACGGTTGTCGAAGGCTAGATTTGGTTGGGGCGACGCGTCTGAACGAAGCCAGGTTCCACTAGTATAGCCCTTCGAATTTCCCCCAATTTGCCGTATCGTCGTTTGTGGTGGGTTATTAGGGATTCGGTTTCCCAGAGACCCGAACCCACTTTGAATAAGGGCCCTATTCTTCTCATCAATTTGTAGGGCTAAATATATGGCACGGCCCATATCACGAGGAGCCCACATACGCAACTCAGTCTTGATGTGGGGTTTCAACCCATCCAAAAAATTTCCCAAGGTAACTCGCTCCGTTACCTCATCTAACGGCGTTGATAGCTCAATGAATCGCTTCACGTACTCCTCGGCGGTGCCCGTCTGTTCCACAGCCGACCATTGTTCATACAGATCGCCGCCCTGAATGGATCGAAAGCGGTGAAGAAACACCTACTTCATCTCCTCCCAGGTGTTGATCGCCTTCTGTCTGTTGGCCCAACGGAACCAAGCTAGCGCATCCCCGCTGAGAGCTAGGATCGCTGCTTCAATCTTCTCTTCATCCAATAGCTGGTAAATTGCAAAGTACCGGTCTGTCTGTAATATCCATCCATCGGGGTCATTACCATCAAATGTCGGCATGTCAATCTTCCAATGCCTGTACTCATATCGACCCCTCATTTTTTCCCCCGTCGTTCTGCTGGAGGGACCCAAAAATGATCCCCTCTGCCCCACCGGAGTTTTGGCCGCCATGCCCTGAACCCCCAGAACTTGACCCGCCATGGCCAGATCCTATCACCACAGAGCTTGCAATACCCTTGTTCTTGTTTATTGGGTTCCCTGCCGGAGTTGAGTTACCAGCTTGATGAACGGTCGACGTTCCTCTTCCTCTTCCATCCATAAGATCCAAACGTTCCAGCACCTTCTTCATGGTTGCATTCGACTCCTCTTGTTTCTGCATAATCTCCTCATGACCCTGCAGGATAGTGTCCATCCTTGCCTTCATTTCTTGGATGTCCCCATTATGAGACTGAAGCTGGATCTGTATTACCCCCACTTGATCTTCCAGCTTTTTCACAGCTACTCCTTCCTTCGATGCACCTCCCATTGGATAGAACTACTCTGATACCAACTGATAGCTCCTTGACTTCTCCTGAACCAATTAAATAAGAACTCCAAAAACAAATCAATGGAATAGTGACAGATGAATGAATAACACTGAATATTCAAATAGATAGCCCCATATTCGAGAGAGGGGAATTCTCCATGTTCTAGAAGAACTTTACAATTATTTTCTGCAGTGGCACGATAACAATAACTGACTAATATAAAGTACAACACCGAATTACCCTTCTTCCCATAATTCTGAAAACATCACTCAATCGGACTATTCTTCATTTGGGCCTTGCGCCTGTTTCTCTGGTAAACCTTCAGGGGTGGGGAGTTATCAACATAATCTGGGAGAGAGACTATGATGGCGGAAGAAAGGTGATATTTTATTGAAAGTGGATGGTGGTGGGTGACACTCGAATGGACCGGAGAAGCAACAGAGGGCAGAAAGTAAATGGAACAACTACCGTTCCAAAGCATGTTAGGATTTTAATATGTATATTATATATATATATATATATATATATATATATATATATATATATATATATATATATATATATATATGTCATGTAAATTTCCAAATACCAATTAATAGTATATATGATACCATAATTCCATAGAAGGCCCAGGGGTACCATATAGTTATACCAAAATCGGTCATAGGATTATTTACAATAACAAATAATTTAATTTGAAATGTTAATATATACCAAGTCAATGATAAAACAACCCTAAAAACTCCAAACCTTGGCTAAAGACGGGCAACATCACGACTAATGGTAAGACATTTCAACTTAAATTACTTGTTAATAACCTAGACTTTTGTATTTCAAATAACTATATGATACCTAAGGTTTCTACAAAATTAATAAAGCCATAATTTCATGAGATTACTTAACAATTAAAAGGGTTTAGCCTATCATTAGGCTAATTCAAACAATAATAAAGTATAAGTAATGAAAACTTACAAGAGTGAAGGGAAACACAATCAACGAAACAAGGATGCACCAGTAATACTTTAAAACTTATTTTATTGCTTCAGAATTTATCAATCGTTTGTTTAGAATTTATCTCATTTGAAGTCAGATCTTTTTGTAACATCTTTGCCCAAAATTTTGTAAGATATGACTTTTGTAAAGATGGGAACGTATTAGGACTATAATCGACTTCTGGGATCCATTTCCAAATCCAAGGAATTGAGAATTCTATGAAAAAATTTAGAGTATGTATTACTTCTCTTCCCCCATTGGAATGTTCAAGAGCCTCCTTGTATTTCAGAGCTACATGTAGCCATTCAACATATAAAGATTTGAATGGTTCAGGTAGAATTTGAATACTTGGACCATATGATGTCCACCATTGTGTAAACCAATTTGGCAACTTTTGTTTATAAACTTGGTCACAAATTTTGAAAAACCAGGAATGTTTCCTTTTTGGATTTTCATAAAGAAAAGCTTTATAAAAGTTGTCGATATAATCCCAGAAATTGTATTTTATTGAGATCTTTTGTTCAGGGTGGAGAAATTCTCTTTCCCTGAGGGTGCTTAAACCCCATTCCTCTACAGATATAATCCTTTTGAATATTACTTTGCTGAAGTTATAAACTTTCTTGTCTGCTGAAGAGGAGAAATGTGAGATTTCACATGTACCTATAGAAATTAGAATATTTTCATAATAATTTCTTGATTTGTAAGAACATCCTGCGTGTGACGTAGTATCCAAATATCTGGAAAATAAATTCCATGGATCATCATTATCCTCAAAATATAACATGATATCCTTTTCTTCCAAAAGAATTATTAAATCTTTATGGGGAGTCAAAATGCTAAGGAATCATCATTATCTTCCTCCGAAACTATTTTTGAAAAAGAAGGCTTATTATCCTTTTGTTGTTTCGAGAATTGTTGGAAAGCCGAGTATAATGGAGCCAGGTTTGGGTATATTAGATGATGATGGTTGGGAGGCAATATTTTCTGCTATTAGCAATTATTTCGCATGTTGTATAAGAGGATATGATCCTCTTCCTCTGCCACCTCTATTAGGGTAGCCATCTCTTCCCCTAATGGAGATCATCCTGCAAAAATTTAATTCAAAAGTAATATAAGTTTATTCTCTAGAAACCTAAGATGAGCTCTTAGGCCTATTAGTCTGAATCGTAGTAAATGAATTCGTCAAGTATGGCGAATTCGGTCTAGGATATCTGTGTCTGTTGTTGGCATATTATCCAATAAGTTGGTTATTTCAACTTTAGTTTCTTTAATCGAGTTTCTTGTATTAAAAATATCATTAGATAATTGTTTCAAATGCTCATTACTCATTTAAGAATTCTCTAGTTAGAAAATCAGGAAGACTATTATCTTCACCTTTTCTATATATTATCGTAAAATCAAATGGTGCTAAATGAGCTTGCCATCTCACAAACATTTGTTTAGATACATCATGTTTAAAATCTTTATTAAACATAAATTTTGTTGATTGACATTCAGTAATTATAGTAAATTGTTGATTGTAAAGATCATCTTGAAATTTTAAAACACATTTTACTATTGCCAGAATTTCTTTGGCAGTAGTAGCATAATTCTTTTGAGAATCAGACCATTTTCCTGAATGAAATCTAACTAAATATACTTGTTTATTATTTGGATCAATTTGTTTTAAGACCCCTCCATAACCTATATTTGAGGCATCAGTTTCAATAATTTCCCCCCAATTTGGATTTGCCAAAGACAAACAAGGTAACGATTTTGCCTTCTCTTTTATTCTTTGGACCGCTTGAGTATGAAGATCAGTCCATGGAACAGGTTTCTTTTTTAGTCTATCATATAAGATAGTTGTATCTTTAACTAAATCTTTGTAAAAAGAAGATATATAATTTAAACTTCCTAAAAATCTTTGTAATTGAGTTTTGTCAATAATTTTGTCAGGGAATTTAGATGCAAACTCTATACTTCTATTTATTGGAATTATCTTTCCTTTCTCTATATTATGGCCAAGAAATCTAATTTTGGATTGAAATAAAACCATTTTGGGTTGGGATATAACTAAACCATTTTTTTCTATAATTTGTTGAAAAAGATTTAAATGTATGAAATGATCTTCGATGTTTTTAGAAAAAACTAATATATCATCGATGTAAACTATCATGCAATTACTATGAGGATAAAAAATATCATTCATAATATTCTGAAATTCAGAAGGTGCATTTTTTAAAACAAATGGCATAACATTCCATTCATATTGACCAAAAGGAACATTAAAAGCAGTCTTATATCGATCCTTTTCATCAATTTGAATTTGCCAATATCCTGATTTTAAATCGAATTTAGAAAATATGATTGCAGTATTTAATCTATCTATTAAATCTTTTTTAATTGGGATCGGATACCTAATCCACTTTAAAACTTTATTTAAAGGCTTATAATTTATTACTAGTCTGGGAATTCCTCTTTCTTGTTCTGAATGTTTATTGACATAAAAAGCAGTGCATGACCAAGCTGATTTAGAAGGTCTAATTAAATTTTTACTTAGTAAAGAGGATATTTCTCTTTTACAAAGGTCTAAATAGCGATGATTCATTTGACAAGGACGGGCCTTGGTTGGAATATTTCTTTCATCAAAATTATCTTCATATGGAAGAGGAATTATATGTTTCTTTCTTTCCCAAAAAGCATTAGGATGATCGGAACATATTTTTAAGATAAACTTATTTCTGAGATTATTAATTTTTTCTTGTAACTTTGGATTTTGTAATTTTTCGTCTATGTTTATTATTAAAATTTCTTCTTTTAAAAAGTTTATTTGTTTCGTTTTCAAGTCTATAAGATCTATCCAACGAGTAAAAGGTTTTGTAATAAATTCAAAAAATACTTCATAATTTTGAAAATTGCCTAAGATTCCCTTTTCATTAACTCCAAATGGCAATATTTTGTGTAAGAATGGAGTGCCTAAAATAATTTCATTGTGGGACATATTCTTAATTATTGTAAAGTTTAGTGGAATACAAACTCTATTATTACAAATCTTTGCATTAGATAATTTATAATTGATATTCAATTTTTCTCCACTAACGGTGCGAATCACATGGGTGGATTTTTCAAAATATTTGACAGGTATTAAACCTTCTTGTATACAGTTTATATCTGCTCCACTGTCAATAAGAGCAATAAATTCTTTTTTATAATATTCTCCAATTATTAATTTTATTTTGACGTACCATTTTTGGGATGTGACTAATTCCATGCCACTTAAAAATTCATTAGACTCATTATTTGAAGTTGATGTCTTATCATTATTGGATTTTTTTTTCAAGAGTAATAATTCTATTTTCTAACTTATTATGATTTTTTTTTAGAAAAATAATTTCATTTTTGAAATTATTGATTTCTTGTGTGTAATCCATGATTGTAGTGTTTAATGAAATATTATTTTTCATTTTTAATCTTTGATCTATTTCTTTCATAGAATAAATTGGTTCGTTAACCTGAGTATTTCTTTGATTATTCATTATTTGATCAATGATTTGTGATCTTAATTCAGAATCATCTATATTTTTTAAAATAGATAATATATCTTTATCTAAAACGTTTATTTGTAAATTATCCTGAAATTGTGATTGAATATTATATATTTCATCATCACATGAACAGTTATTTTTATTTATACAAAAACAATTATTTTCTTCTTCACTAGAGCTATTTGAAGATGTATAAATTTCTTCATCTGAATTTATATTATTTATTTCATCATCTGATGAGGATTCTTCCAAATTGTTTAAAAGAATTTCTTTTAATTTCTCTTTCATATTATCGTCTAGATTTAGATTATTATTCTTTTTGTTTATTTTACACTTATTAGCAAAATGACCAATTCGACCGCATTTATAACACACCCTTTGCAGAAAGAGTTAGGAAACAATTACAAGGAAATCACTCTCAAATTCCTTATGAAAATTATTCATATGGAAAACTCATAGGAATATGTACTCAAGTAGGTTTAGCTTTATGCAACGAAATAAAATTGAATCAACAAATTAAAAAATAACGACTCATTGAAAGACAACAATTAGGTCATTTTTGTGAACAATTTGGTATTGATACTTCAAAAAATAGAAAGAAATCTAAAAGGGAATATATCCCTAAAAAATATAAAAAAATATAGTGAAAATCAAAAACAATATAGATTAAAAAGCAAATCTCTTAGAAAAGAAAAACATAATAAACAAAAAAGAGATAATCCACCAACTTGTTATAAATGCGGTCGAATTGGTCATTTTGCTAATAAGTGTAAAATAAAGAAAAAGATTAATAATCTAAATCTAGACAATAATATGAAAGAGAAATTAAAAGAAATTCTTTTAAACAATTTGTAAGAATCCTCATCAGATGATGAAATAAATAATATAAATTCAGATGAAGAAATTTATACATAATGATGATCCATGGAATTTATTTTCCAGATATTTGGATACTGCGTCATACGCAGGATGTTCTTACAAATCAAGAAATTATTATGAAAATATTCTAATTTCTACAGGTACATGTGAAATCTCACATTTCTCCTCTTCAGCAGACAAGAAAGTTTATAACTTCAGCAAAGTAATATTCAAAAGGATTATATCTGCAAAGGAATGGGGTTTAAGCACCCTCAGGGAAAGAGAATTTCTCCACCCTGAACAAAAGATCTCAATAAAATACAATTTCTGGGATTATATCGATAGCTTTTATAAAGCTTTTCTTTATGAAAATGCAAAAAGGAAACATTCCTGGTTTTTCAAAATTTGTGACCAAGTTTATAAACAAAAGTTGCCAAATTGGTTTACACAATGGTGGACATCATATGGTCCAAGTATTCAAATTCCACCTGAAATTCATTATAAATTATTGTTCTTGCCGGTGATCCCGGACTAAAGTTTATTATTTCTTCTTTATCCATTAAATTGGAAAGTTCATTTATGAGGCAGTAGGATCCTCTTTATAGACACCTTGGACTATATTTTCTTTTATATTTAATTGATTTATTTTCTTGTCTAATTGAGATGTGGAACACCTAGAAGGGGTTTCTATCTTATATTCTAAAGACGATATATGAGAATATAGTGACCTAGTTGATCTACTTCTTCTTAATAGAGGTATTTCTCCATCATCATTATCGAATTCTATTAGAATTCTTCCTTCCGACGTTTGTATAATTCCTGTGATTTTATTATTTAGTTTTGGTTGAGGAGGAACTGCTCCTTCTAAAACCCAATTTTTTGGAAAATCTATTTCATCCCACTTAATATCTTTTCTAGTGGTTATCTTAGACATGTCTAAATTACTTTCTATTAAAATAGTTTCATTATTAGGTTTATTAGTTTTTTTACACCTAGGATTCATTGTTTTTAAAGGTCTGTAGTATATTCTATAGCATATACATATTAATTCAGATCCTGGCATATAATTGTATCCATTTGTTTTAACATTTAGAGTTAAAGCATCAAATATATTAACATCAGATAATGATAATTGTAAATTAGGATAAACATTAAAATATATTGGACCATTGGTCAAACTAGACTGTATTATGCCCATAAAAGACTGTTTCTAATTCATATTACGACCATCACGTAACACAGCTAAAAAACTTTTTGGTAAACCTTGTAAAGTTAAAGGTTTAAAAGCAATTTGCACTAATCCTATATGTAAATAATTATGAGTATATTGATATTTATGAATATCTTCATAGGTTAATAATTTAACAATCATATCATCTTGATTCATTGTTAAATTTTCTTCAGTTGTTTTAACTGATTGTATAAAACCTAATTCTTCAAAAGTACCTAGCTCATATAAAACTTTTGGTTGTATTCTAGGAATTGTCTATTTGTTTAGTAAATCTAATTGTTTTGGGATTTCATATTCTTCATTTATTTGATTTTTAACATTATTTCTATTATTCTTTTTGAACATTTGAAAATTCATTTGGAGATTAAGTGTTAAATAATCTTATGAAACACATGGCTCTGATACCATAATTCCATAGAAGGCCCAGGGGTACCATATACTTATGTCAAAATACGGTCATAGGATTATTTACAATAACAAATAATTTAATTTGAAATGTTAATATATACCAAGTCAATGATAAAACAACCCTAAAAACGCCAAACCCTGGCTAAAGACGGGCAACATCACGACTAATGGTAAGACATTTCAACTTAAATTACCTGTTAATAACCTAGACTTTTGTATTTCAAATAACTATATGATACCTAAGGTTTCTACAAAATTAATAAAGCCATAATTTCATGAGATTACTTAACACTTAAAAGGGTTTAGCCTATCATTAGGCTAATTCAAACAATAATAAAGTATAAGTAATGAAAACTATATATAGGCCCGGACTTCAACCAAAGATTAAAAACTATAAAATGTTACAGAATAATAATTGGGTGCACTATCGAGTGCATTGTGACAACTGGTTGATTTGATGCCGAGATGCCTCTATTATTGTTGCTTTATAAAAGCAAATGGCGAACAGGTGTAGAAATTTCCATCATGAACTTATTAAGTTTTTGTCTTTTTCTTTTGTAGCTTTTCCAATATCATATCTTCAATAGTGGCAAAAGCATCTTCGACAGTACATTCGTCCATAATGTCATTATTATCATTAAGTGGCTGAGATTCTCCTGCAAGACAGTTGTCATCATTGCCTGTAGATAATATGGAGCTATCTGACGATTGTTTATTGATGTTCTGAAGCAGGTCTTCTTTCATTTGACGGAAATAGGTCTTGATAATTTCATCTTTTGATGGAGAGGAATTTCCTTGTGCTTTGATGGAGTTCAATACCTTCTCATAAGGATTAAAACTGTTGGATTGTTCCTTATGGGATAAAAATTCTTTTTGTGATTTATAATTCAAAATTGTTTGATTGATATTATCAATCGTTTGTTTAGAATTTATTTCATTTGAAGTCAGATCTTTTTGTAACATCTTTGCCCAAAATTTTGTAAGATATGACTTTTGTAAAGATGGGAACGTATTAGGACTATAATCGACTTCTGGGATCCATTTCCAAATCCAAGGAATTGAGAATTCTATGAAAAAATTTAGAGTATGTATTACTTCTCTTCCCCCATTGGAATGTTCAAGAGCCTCCTTGTATTTCGGAGCTACATGTAGCCATTCAACATATAAAGATTTGAATGGTTCAGGTAGAATTTGAATACTTGGACCATATGATGTCCACCATTGTGTAAACCAATTTGACAACTTTTGTTTATAAACATGGTCACAAATTTTGAAAAACCAGGAATGTTTCCTTTTTGGATTTTCATAAAGAAAAGCTTTATAAAAGTTGTCGATATAATCCCAGAAATTGTATTTTATTGAGATCTTTTGTTCAGGGTGGAGAAATTCTCTTTCCCTGAGGGTGCTTAAACCCCATTCCTCTGCAGATATAATCCGTTTGAATATTACTTTGCTGAAGTTATAAACTTTCTTGTCTGCTGAAGAGGAGAAATGTGAGATTTCACATGTACCTGTAGAAATTAGAATATTTTCATAATAATTTCTTGATTTGTAAGAACATGCTGCGTATGACGCGGTATCCAAATATCTGGAAAATAAATTAAATGGATCATCATTATCCTCAAAATATAACATGATATCCTTTTCTTCCAAAAGAATTATTAAATCTTTATGGGGAGTCAAAATGTATTCTGAGGAATTATCATTATCTTCCTTCGAAACTATTTTTGAAAAAGAAGGATTATTATCCTTTTGTTGTTTCAAAAATTGTTGGAAAGCCGAGTATAATGGATCCCCAGGTTTGGGTATATTAGATGATGATGGTTGGGAGGCAATATTTTCTGCTATTAGCAATTATTTCGCATGTTGTATAAGAGGATATGATCCTTTTCCTCTGCCACCTCTATTAGGGTAGCCACCTCTTCCCCTATTGGAGATCATCCTGCAAAAATTTAATTCAAAAGTAATATAAGTTTATTCTCTAGAAACCTAAGATGAGCTCTTAGGCCTATTAGTCTGAATCGTAATAAATGAATTCGTCTAGTATGGCGAATTCGGTCAAGGATATGTGTGTCTGTTGTTGGCATATTATGCAATAAGTTGGTTATTTCAACTTTAGTTTCTTTAATTGAGTTTCTTGTATTAAAAATATCATTAGATAATTGTTTCAAATGCTCATTACTCATTTAAGAATTCTCTAGTTAGAAAATCAGGAAGACTATTATCTTCACATTTTCTATATATTATCGTAAAATCAAATGGTGCTAAATGAGCTTGCCATCTCGCAAACATTTGTTTAGATAAATCATGTTTAAAATCTTTATTAAACATAAATTTTGCTGATTGACAATCAGTAATTATAGTAAATTGTTGATTGTAAAGATCATCTTGAAATTTTAAAACACATTTTACTATTGCCAGAATTTCTTTGGCAGTAGTAGCATAATTCTTTTGAGAATTAGACCATTTTCCTGAATGAAATCTAACTAAATATACTTGTTTATTATTTGGATCAATTTGTTTTAAGACCCCTCCATAACCTATATCTGAGGCATCAGTTTCAATAATTTTCCCCCAATTTGGATTTGCCAAAGACAAACAAGGTAACGATTTTACCTTCTCTTTTATTCTTTGGACCGCTTGAGTATGAAGATCGGTCCATGGAACAGGTTTCTTTTTTAGTCTATCATATAAGATAGTTGTATCTTTAACTAAATCTTTGTAAAAAGAAGATATATAATTTAAACTTCCTAAAAATCTTTGTAATTGAGTTTTGTCAATAATTTTGTCACGGAATTTAGAAGCAAACTTTATACTTCTATTTATTGGAATTATCTTTCCTTTCTCTATATTATGGCCAAGAAATCTAATATTGGATTGAAATAAAACCATTTTGGGTTGGGATATAACTAAACCATTTTTTTCTATAATTTGTTGAAAAAGATTTAAATGTATGAAATGATCTTCGATGTTTTTAGAAAAAACTAATATATCATCGATGTAAACTATCATGCAATTACTATGAGGATAAAAAATATCATTCATAATATTCTGAAATTCAGAAGGTGCATTTTTTTAAACCAAATGGCATAACGTTCCATTCATATTGACCAAAAGGAACATTAAAAGCAGTCTTATATCGATCCTTTTTTCATCAATTTGAATTTGCCAATATCCTGATTTTAAATCGAATTTAGAAAATATGATTGTAGTATTTAATCTATCTACTAAATCTTTTTTATTTGGGATCGGATACCAAATCCACTTTAAAACTTTATTTAAAGGCTTATAATTTATTACTAGAACCTTGCTTAACGGTATGAAATGTAAAACTTTAACCTCATTTAGATAGTACAAAGATACTTTCATGAGTAGAGTATTAGAATTAGATGATTGTAATTCAAATTATTTAGATAGTACAAAGATTGTAATTCAAATCATTGATCAAATAATGAATAATCAAAGAAATATTCAGGTTAACAAACCAATTTATTCTATGAAAGAAATAGATCAAAGATTAAAAATGAAAAATAATATTTCATTAAGCACTACAATCATGGATTACACACAAGAAATCAATAATTTCAAAAATGAAATTATTTTTCTAAAAAACAATCATAATAAGTTAGAAAATAGAATTATTACTCTTGAAAAAGAATCCAATAATGATAAAACATCAACTTCAAATAATGAGTCTAATGAATTTTTAAGTGCCATGGAATTAGTCACATCCCAAAAATGGTACGTCAAAATAAAATTAATAATTGGAGAATATTATAAAAAAGAATTTATTGCTCTTATTGACAGTGGAGCAGATATAAACTGTATACAAAAAGGTTTAATACCTATCAAATATTTTAAAAATCCACCCATGTGATTCGCACCGTTAGTGGAGAAAAATTGAATATCAATTATAAATTATCTAATGCAAAGATTTGTAATAATAGAGTTTGTATTCCACTAAACTTTACAATAATTAAGAATATGTCCCACAATGAAATTATTTTAGGCACTCCATTCTTACAAAAAAATATTGTCATTTGGAGTTAATGAAAAGGGAATCTTAGGCAATTTTCAAAATTATGAAGTATTTTTTGAATTTATTACAAAACCTTTTACTCGTTGGATAGATCTTATAGACTTGAAAACGAAACAAATAAACTTTTTAAAAGAAGAAATTTTAATAATAAACATAGTCGAAAAATTACAAAATCCAAAGTTACAAGAAAAAATTAATAATCTCAGAAATAAGTTTATCTTAAAAATATGTTCCGATCATCCTAATGCTTTTTGGGAAAGAAAGAAACATATAATTCCTTTTCCAATGAAGATAATTTTGATGAAAGAAATATTCCAACCAAGGCCCGTCCTTGTCAAATGAATCATCGCTATTTCGACCTTTGTAAAAGAGAAATATCCTCTTTACTAAGTAAAAATTTAATTAGACCTTCTAAATCAGCTTGGTCATGCACTGCTTTTTATGTCAATAAACATTCAGAACAAGAAAGAGGAATTCCAGACTAATAATAAATTATAAGCCTTTAAATAAAGTTTTAAAGTGGATTAGGTATCCGATCCCAAATAAAAAAGATTTAATAGATAGATTAAATACTGCAATCATATTTTCTAAATTCGATTTAAAATCAGGATATTGGCAAATTCAAATTGATGAAAAGGATCAATATAAGACTGCTTTTAATGTTCCTTTTGGTCAATATGAATGGAATGTATTGGGATTAAAACCCTAATTGAGATTTGATGAACAAGATGCGGAAAATAAGAACAAACACAAATATGAAGATTATGTCGAATGATCACTCGATTTATTGAAAACATGAGGAATGAATTACACTTTAAGCATAGACTAAAGAATCTAACACTACATAAGAAACCTCACACCGTGGCGGCTACATTTTGCCTCACTCTTAACCCTAATAATAAATAATACATGACTATTTATGGGGAAAATACAAGTCTTGGGCTTTTAACCTACACTTCATCAAGGGGCCCATTGTTATCATCTATGGAGTGCTTTGAAACCCTACAATCTCCCTCTCAAAGTATGGAATGGATGACAATGCTTTAACTTGCAAAACAATCATCTAGCAAATAAAAAGATCTTGCAACGAGGAATAGATGAAGCAATCCACCAATCTTGATTCTTCAATAGTCTTCAAACACGGGCTCTACGATATATAAATCAAGCACTGAAGTAATGTCTTTAAACTTCATTTTCGAATGTAATCCCAAAAAAATCTTCATGAAAACCAAACCCACCAAAAAAACCCATTTCAAAACAAAGAAACCGAATCACTTCTTATCTTTGAAGAGCTCCCCCTCCAAGTCACAATGATCTTCAAATAAGCTAATGATATAAGCCATCAAAAAAAATATCATGTAACAACCCAAACTTTAAGATTCGTAATGCCGCTTGATCGAGAAAATACTAGAAGTCGGAGATATAACAAGTCCTTAGCAAAGCTCGATAAAGAACTTCCGCTGTAAAGGATACTTCTCTGTAAAAGTTTTAGCAGAGCTCGATGAAGAACTTCCACTGTAAAAGCTACCTTCATAATTCTACCACAAGCTTTATAAAAAAATCTTCAAATTTGAAAAATTACAAATCCAATTTTGAATGGTCATACCAAATTCTCTCCCGATTTATAATCGAAAACATGATTATAAAGCCTTCTTATGGTCATGAGAATGATCTTGAATGGATAAAAATTATTGTGCTCCCCCGCGACAAAATGATATATACAATGAAGTATAAAATCCGAAAAAGTCATGAAAATTTGTCATTATCACGAAAAACGACTTTCCAAACCGCCAAGACTTGATGGAATCCTTAATTTTCTATTCACGAAAAAAAATATGTGTGTTAAAAAATCCAAAAGTGTTCACCAGCCCTCAAATTTGCAAACTTTTCGTAAGATGGGCTGAAACTGTCACATTGCTGAACGAATAAAACTGCATCACATTTCCCTTCATTTATAACAGTTTCTGAATATGATCCAAAACTGCCAAGTCATGAAATATACAGGGACCATAACTGTTAAATCACTGAAGTTTCAGGGACCAGAATTGTAACTTGAGTCATCTTCCCCGTTAAATCAGTGTATTGAAAGAATACAGCGACAACATTCACGCGATTAAATTCCGAATCCAAGAAATCGACATCCACGAATTACACTTTAGTTCCGAGCACAAAAATGTGAATCAAAGCCAATCCCCAAATCCAAAGGTTCCAGACTCCGAATCAATCGGTTCCGAGCATCGCAATTCCGAACGGTGCGTGATTCCGAACACAATCCAATTCTTCCGATTCCGAGTCCATTCGCTCCTATTTTGACTATAATCTTTGACAGCCAATTGCGAACGGGTACACAACCATATTCTGAATTCTGAATTCATTTGTTCCGATTCCGATTGTGAATTCAATTTCATTCGTTCCAATGTCATAAGTCCCGATTGCAAGACTTGTGAATTCCAAACAACAATTTTTTTTTTTGACATTTAAGCATTGACCACCAAGAACAACTTCTTCCAATCGATTCCAGATCAAGAAAAGTCAATATTGATTCCCGAAACAAAACTTATCACAACCATGTCAAACGATCGACCAAAATCGATGTTGAACAAATCAAACAATTTGGATTCGATTATCAAACTTGAACAAGACTTGATTTCGATTATTGAAAATAACAATTTTGTGATTTAAGGAATGGATTCAATAAACAGAAGATGCGATAAGAACGTGAGAGCGGAAAACAGAAACAATCCCCAAAACTTTTGCCATTTAGGTCAATGAAAAAAATGTGCTCGAGACGTATCACGACAAGAAAAAAAAACATTTAAGATCACGACCCAATTTGAACTAGATGTACAGCAATGAACTGGATTTATGGGCCAAAAGGAACGAAATTTATCCACGAAGCTAACAATTGAATTTGAATGACAATACAGTGAAGGAACGAATTAATGGCAATGAAACAGATCCATCGACAATACTTTGAATTTGGATAAAACTAGTGATTAGATCCAATCAGAAAACACAGAAAAACAAATTGGATAGAAACTATACCAGATGAACAGTAATAGAATACATGAGTCTCCATGAACACTGCATGAACAGTTGCTTGAACAAGAATCTTGATTCCAAAACGTCAAAACACCAATAATCTTCAATCACCTGTGCAGAAAATCATCAAACCAAGAACCGATACTTCAAAAATCAATAGATCTTCAAAGACCCGCTCTGATACCACTTGTTGGGATTAAAACCCTAATTGAGATTTGATGAACAAGATGCGGAAAATAAGAACAAACACAAATATGAAGATTATGTCGAATGATCATTCGATTTATTGAAAACATGAGGAATGAATTACACTTTAAGCATAGACTAAAGAATCTAACACTACATAAGAAACCTCACACCGTGGCGGCTACATTTTGCCTCACTCTTAACCCTAATAATAAATAATACATGACTATTTATAGGGAAAAGACAAGTCTTGAGCTTTTAACCTACACTTCATCAAGGGGCTCATTGTCATCATCCATGGAGTGCTTTGAAACCCTACAGAATGTTATGTCATTTGGTTTAAAAAATGCACCTTCTGAATTTCAGAATATTATAAATGATATTTTTTATCCTCATAGTAATTTACATCGATGATATATTAGTTTTTTCTAAAAACATCGAAGATCATTTCATACATTTAAATCTTTTTCAACAAATTATAGAAAAAAATGGTTTAGTTATATCCCAACCCAAAATGGTTTTATTTCAATCCAAAATTAGATTTCTTGGCCATAATATAGAGAAAGGAAAGATAATTCCAATAAATAAAAGTATAAAGTTTGCTTCTAAATTCCCTGACAAAATTATAGACAAAACTCAATTACAAAGATTTTTAGAAAGTTTAAACAAAGATTTAGTTAAAGATACAGCTATCTTATATGATAGACTAAAAAAGAAACCTGTTCCATGGACCGATCTTCATACTCAAGCGGTTCAAAGAATAAAAGAGAAGGTAAAATCGTTACCTTGATTATCTTTGGCAAATGTAAATTGGGGGAAAATTATTGAAACTGATGCCTCAGATATAGGTAATGGAGGGGTCTTAAAACAAATTGATCCAAATAATAAACAAGTATATTTAGTTAGATTTCATTCAGGAAAATGGTCTGATTCTCAAAAGAATTATGCTACTACTGCCAAAGAAATTCTGGCAATAGTAAAATGTGTTTTAAAATTTCAAGATGATCTTTACAATCAACAATTTACTATAATTACTGATTGTCAATCAGCAAAATTTATGTTTAATAAAGATTTTAAACATGATGTATCTAAACAAATGTTTGCGAGATGGCAAGCTCATTTAGCACCATTTGATTTTACGATAATATATAGAAAATGTGAAGATAATAGTCTTCCTGATTTTCTAACTAGAGAATTCTTAAATGAGTAATGAGCATTTGAAACAATTATCTAATGATATTTTTAATACAAGAAACTCGATTAAAGAAACTAAAGTTGAAATAACCAACTTATTGCATAATATGCCAACAACAGACACAAATATCCTTGACCGAATTCGCCATACTAGACGAATTCATTTATTACGATTCAGACTAATAGGCCTAAGAGCTCATCTTAGGTTTCTAGAGAATAAACTTATATTACTTTTGAATTAAATTTTTGCAGGATGATCTCCAATAGGGGAAGAGGTGGCAGAGGAAGAGGATCATATCCTCTTATACAACATGCGAAATAATTGCTAATAGCAGAAAATATTGCCTCCCAACCATCATCATCTAATATACCCAAACCTGGGGATCCATTATACTCGGCTTTCCAACAATTTTTGAAACAACAAAAGGATAATAATCCTTCTTTTTCAAAAATAGTTTCGGAGGAAGATAATGATAATTTCTCAGAATACATTTTGACTCCCCATAAAGATTTAATAATTCTTTTGGAAGAAAAGGATATTATGTTATATTTTGAGGATAATGATGATCCATGGAATTTATTTTCCAGATATTTGGAGACTGCGTCATATGCAGGATATTCTTACAAATCAAGAAATTATTATGAAAATATTCTAATTTCTACAGGTACATGTGAAATCTCACATTTCTCCTCTTCAGCAGACAAGAAAGTTTATAACTTCAGCAAAGTAATATTCAAACGGATTATATCTGCAGAGGAATGGGGTTTAAGCACCCTCAGGGAAAGAGAATTTCTCCACCCTGAACAAAAGATCTCAATAAAATACAATTTCTGGGATTATATCGACAACTTTTATAAAGCTTTTCTTTATGAAAATCCAAAAAGGAAACATTCCTGGTTTTTCAAAATTTGTGACCAAGTTTATAAACAAAAGTTGTCAAATTGGTTTACACAATGGTGGACATCATATGGTCCAAGTATTCAAATTCTACCTGAACCATTCAAATCTTTATATGTTGAATGGCTACATGTAGCTACGAAATACAAGGAGGCTCTTGAACATTCCAATGGGGGAAGAGAAGTAATACATACTCTAAATTTTTTCATAGAATTCTCAATTCCTTGGATTTGGAAATGGATCCCAGAAGTCGATTATAGTCCTAATACGTTCCCATCTTTACAAAAGTCATATCTTACAAAATTTTGGGCAAAGATGTTACAAAAAGATCTGACTTCAAATGAGATAAATTCTAAACAAACGATTGATAAATTCTGACTTTTGTATATATGTCATGTAAATTTCCAAATATCAATTAATAGTATATATGACAAATTTGGACACTTATTATGTATAAATCCCCAATTCTTTATATATATATATATATATATATATATATATATATATATATATATATATATATATATATATATATATATATATATATATATGAGTGAATTGGTTGAGAACTCATATTTTCTCGAGACCCGAGAACTAAAAGTGGAACGTTGGATCAAAAAGAATTCATTAAGGATATGATCGTCATCTTACCAAATCTCATTTAATATTTAATTTTTTTTGTGTTATTTAATATATTAATATAAATGTCTAAAAATTTAAATCATAAATCAAATTTTCAGATTTTTTTAAATATAGTAATTTTGGTTTTTTTTAAATGGAGATATTTTTAATTTTTTTTATAGAAAACATGAATTTTTGAAAAAAAATATTTTTATAAAAAAACTATAATTTTTGAAAAAACTACATTTTTTTTGTTTTTCTAAAGAAAACTTCATTTTTTCCAAAAAAAAATATTGCATTTAAAAAAAAAAAGTAAATTTTTAGGTGTATATATGCATATTTTTTTTTCAAATGCATATATGTATATTTCTTATACTAAAATATTAGTAAGTAAATCAAAAAAAAAAACTCATTTTTATTAATTAATCTATAAACATAATAGTACAAGTATTTTATTCGATACAAAATAAAATATAAAAAATAAAAAATGCTACAAATTTAAAAACGTTTTCATGTCTTCATGTCAATATTTCCTTATTTTATTCAATTTATCATTTTTCACCTCTTCAATATTCACCACAATTTCTTCCAAATCTACAAAAAATTAAACAAAAAAATGATTGTTGCAAAAACACTCACAAAAATACATATGTGATTTTCATGTGATTAACATATTAATCACATGCGATTCACATATGAATCACATGTGTGACAACCCAAAGTTATTCCATTACATTACCCCGTTACCGTTAACGGAATATTCCATTTTATAAAAGTTCCGTTAATTAGAGGTCGCAAAATAAATAAATGTTTTATTTATTTATATTTTTGTGTCGTTATAGTCGTAATAAAGTAAATAAAAACACTTAAGTTGCATTTCCATTTAATTGGAAAAAGTTAGTTTTTATTATTACGACCACTAAACCGGGTGCGACCAAAAACCCCGTATAACGACAGCATTGGGTAGATTCCCACCGAGCTCCAACTCCAACCCATATATAAGGGGGAATGGACTTCATTCCACCCCTTTACTCTCTCTCTCTCTCTCTCTCTCTCTCTCTCTCTCTCTAAACTCTCTCATACAAGCCCGATTTCGCCTCAAATCCGCAACCAAACGCCTCCCAATCGTAAGTCCCCTTACCCTAGTTTGTTCTAAACATTATGGATTGTGGTTTAACCCCAAAAATCGACCTTAGAAGCTGTTGAGTTTACGGCCTAAGAGCCTCCTTAGGCCGTAAACCCCTTAAATGAGGCCAAAATGACCCAAATTTGTCCCTTTGAGCCTAGGAACCAATTAAGGATTTAGCCTATGAGTGTTTGAAGCATAAAACAATCAGTTTTATGGCATAAAAGAGAGTTTACGGCCCAAGCACATGCTTAGGCCGTAAACACCTCAAACCCTTGCAAAAATGCCCCAAAAACATTCCCAAACCACCCTTAGGCTTAATACATAAATTAGAGGCTTGCTATTTCGGGTTTAGAACATTTGAACACAAAGAATTGAGGGGTAAATTGGAGTTTACGGCCCAAGCACATGATTAGGCCGTAAACACCCCCAAACCTCACCAAATGATGGTCTTAATCCCCCCAAGTGGCCTCATACTTCATTATAAATCACTAGAATTGAACCAAGGGCCTTAAACTTCAATAAAACCAAAGGGATAGGAGTTCACGGCCGTGAACTCCCATAGTGATGGTTCATGGGCCGTAAACTCCCATTTAATGCCCAAATGGTGCCCAAACTCCTTCATTCAACTTGGAAAAATACATAGGATTTATTCTCTACCACTTAAGCCCTTAAAACACCAAAGGAATGAGAGTATAGGAGCTTACGGCTATAAGCTCCCTTGCTTAGGGCTGTAAACTCCTCAAAGGGTCCATTTGATGTCATAAACCCATTCACACCTTTTATAATTGGGCCTAGCAAAATTTCACGATTGATATGAGACCTTTTAGCACCCTAGAACACCCTCACCATGAGTTTACAGCCGTAAACTCATGGGGAGTGTCCCACGGTCGTGAACTCTATGTATAGAGTTTACTCTTGAAGAGTAAACTCCATTCCTAAGTCATTCAAGCCCTTAATTGTTACCCGGGACACCCCTAACGCTTAATTAAAAGTGTTTTCGCACTTAGGAAACGTATACTTGTTTAATTGGTATTAAATGTACTAATTGTATGTGAACATATGCTATCATATGTTAAATAGGTCACTAAGTGTGTCCAAATCTTCACTTGACACCGAGCACCCAACCGGCACCTTCGTCAGATCCACTTACATCAGGTGAGTTCATACCCCTGAATGAACCTTTTAAATGTTTTTACATGTTTTATGGGGGGGGGGGGGGGGGGGGGGGGAATACAAGTTATACATGTCAGTTATCATATCAATCACATGTTATTGATAACCCGCATGCACAAGGATTTACCACACTATAAACTGTTTTACCAAGTAGGATACTATAAAAGGTTTTTCCAAAAGGTTTTCACTTGTTCAAAACTCTTACTTATATTGTTTTATCAAAGTTCATTTTAAACTGGTTTATGAAAAATTTCCAAAGGATTTCTAAAGGTTTTCAAACTTATTTTACAAAAGTATACCCTGTTGTGATTTTCTCAAGAATAAAGGTTTTTCTTCCATGTTTTGATACTCCCTCTTAGTTTAAACTCCTACTTGTTAACGCTTTCACTTCGTGATGCGTTTATACATGTTATCGCCTCTATTTCGCTTATACTTGTAGTCGCTTATGCCTGTTAAACGCTCTTACTTCACGTGTTGTCACTTTTACTTCGTTATTCCACACTGTACGTTTATACATCACGATTCGGTTATTACGCACTGTACGCTTATACTTCACGATTCGGTTATTCCACACGATTCGGTTATACATCACGATTTGGTTATACTTCATGATATGATTCCACTTGTTACACACTCAAGCGTAGTTAGATGTATGTATGTGCTTGTTTAGATGCATATAAGTAATGATTGAAGGACTTAGGAAGGCTTGTTCGCCCTATTTCCTTTTCTTCGTTGAGATGTGGTCTGGTGGGATCGAATGTCCATCCGAAGGTCGTTTGATTCATTAGTTATATATTATGTACACAAGCATAGACATATAGGGTTACTTTAGTCAGTTCAGTTATGAGTCTCTACCTCTAGTTCAACACTGTATTAGAAACACACTACCCACTATTTGGGATGCATCTTCAGGACACGGCCTTCTCCGTCGTTTAGTTGGTAACCAGAGTCTCCTGTAGGGAGAGCGGACATTGTGTGTATAGATCTATACGGGATTGACACCCCCGCACCCTGACTGCTAGCTACAGTCCACGGCCTACCAAGCCAAGAGGTGACAAATGTCATATTCTCTAGACGCTTGTAGGGCGTTAGGTACTCTAGTGTTGGTTAGTATGGTTACGAGTATCCCAGGTTACCTTATAATTCATGGCCTTAAGGTAATGGTTTGTCACCAGCAATTTACACCGTATGCTGGAACCCACTCTCGGAGTCACACTGTTTTTAGACCTTGCTAGCTGTATCTTTCATTTGATATTGTTTGGGGTCTGTATTCACTGTTTGTAGACCTTACTAGCTGTATCTTTCATTTGGTACTATCTGGGGTCTATGTCTCTCTTAGTTAGACTGAGTCAGGCGTGTCGTTTGTTCAATACTTTCCTGGAGTCTATGATTCCTTTTGCCTTAGTCAGCAGTCCTCACTGCTGAGACATATGTTATTTTCCTTGATTCCTCTTGCTTTTTTTAATAATCAAATTCTGTATTTTGATAATGATAGCGATTAAGGGAAAAACTACTTTTTACCACATAACACCGTCCAGTCTTGATAGAAGACTGTTTTTATTAAAAAAAAATATAGGATTTTATGGAAAAGACACTAATGTAATAGATACACTGAAACTACCATTTTTATTAAAGTTATTTGGATAAAATGTCACTAAATGCTTATGAACTCACCAGCATTTGTAAAAATGATGATACTCGCTTTTCAAATAACTTGTATTCTTAAGTCAGCATTAGACAGGTACATCCCCGGAGCTGTTGATGAAGATAGCTTAGTACCATGATGTACTTATATTATTGCTTGTATTACTATGATGTATTGAAATGTAAACCATATAAAACTATTACTATTAAGGCAATGGTTATTGTACTTTGCTTACTATAATGCATGTGTTGTGATACTTGACATGACGTCATCCACCCCAGAACGTTTCCGCCGTTCCGGTTTTGGGGTGTGACAACATGCGATTCACATGTGAATCACATATGATTTACATATGGATCGCATGTGATTTACATGTGATTCATATGTGATTTACGTGTGAATCACATGTGAATTACCTGTGATTTACATGTGATTCACGTGTAAACGTGATTTACATGTGAATCATATGTGACCAACTTGTGATTTACATATGAATCATAGGTTATTCATATGTGAATTACATGTGAATCACGTGTAATTGTAATTTACATGTGATTCATATGTGCTTTACATGTGAATCACGTGTACTTATGATTTAGGTGTGAATCATATGTGATTTATATGTGAATTACATGTGATTTATGTATGAATCACATATGATTCATATGTGAATTACATGTGATTTACATGTGAATCACATGTAATTCATATGTGATTTATTTTATTCGCTATGATAACTCCATTAAGTCAAAAAGAAAGAGAATGGAATCAATCCAAATCATAATTTATACCTGGATCTTTTCAGCCACATCTAAAATTGAAAGACAATGGCTACCCTCGAGTGAAAGAACATGAAAAACTGCGTATTTAACAGTGCCAAGTGTCAACCTATGCCTAGACCTTCTATTAGAGAAACCCTTCTCTTATGGCCAACGCTTTTTCAGCTGCCACACCACTTCGTAAATTTGAAATTATATTTCCACCATCAACACCCTGCACTTGCAAATACCCATTTATCAAGTTATGATTTTGATTTTGATTTCATTATAGAAATGTTTCTTGATAAAACTAGATTTCAAAAAGATAACAATTTAGGAATTAGGGCATAAAAAAGATAGTTCCAAGCTAAAAATAGTGTTATAATTTATCAAAATCCCACCTGTGCTGAAAGGCGTGTTCTTACAAGATCCAAAGGGTATGTGACAGAAGCAGCTAAGCTAAACCACCACCTGCAAGGCATATACACAAGTCTGCACTTATATTTGTCCCATTGCTCTTTACATAGACAAACATGGTATACAATCGCCACAAACATATAAACTTCTGAAATGGTAATTAGTAATGTGTGTATTTGGCTATTTAAAAATGAAAAAGAGAAACTCATTACACAAAACAAAAGTCACCAAAAATTGAGCAATCAATGCATGAGAATGATCCCATAGACATTTTCAAAATCTGAATTCATTCAAATTGTTAATAAAAGTTTCCTTGATAACAGATGCTCTATTTCTTTGTTTTCTTTTTAAATAAATTGCAAAGTTTGATAGGGTCCCCCAAATAGCTAATGAAGCCTTATATTTTGAACATCTCTTGCTATCAAATTTCAATTGAAAGGCTTTGAATATAATCATCTAAAAACAAACTAATTGCACCAACTTACCATTTATCCAAAAGATTCAGGATGCCATACTCTCCAACTCTGCAGGCTGCAGCAGATAATAATCTGTTAAAAAGCAGATAATAATCTGTTAAAAAGTTTGGACTCGCTCTATTGAAAGATTCCACAATAAAACCTTTTTCTATGTAAAAAGCTCTTTAAATTTGACCATGCCTTTGCTTCATTGACTATACATGTTGCTTCAGCCATATATTGGCTTTTCTTAATGTAGAAGCATCAGAATGCATACCTTGCACCTGTAGAATCAAGAAATTACAGCTTGAGATACATGAGCTCTGATTAATTTTTGATTTCCAATATATTTCCCAAATCAATCAACAGCAAGTCTTAGGTCACTGATTGAAGTGTATGAAATATACAAATTAAGAAGGATATAAAAGAAAACCTGAAAAAGTATAGTGAGGCGAGCTAGAGGTGCAGTGCAGGTCTTGCTAACGGCTCCAACAACACCACCGGCTATGAGCTGAGACAGCGTCCCTACATGAGATTGCTGCTATTACACCGGCCTCTGGTGATGCGTTACCAATTTACGAGCGGGTCCACCGCCTTCCACCACCCCCATCGTCGCTTCCATTTTCATATTTAATTTGAGAGTTCATCCCAAAAGTATACATAAAATCTCTAGTGTACGAATCGAAGAAAAACCGAAAAAGTTAAAGCTAATTTCGGATAAAACATGCGCTTACTTGAGATTTGTCTGTAAAATTACAAAACCCTAGCAGATGACGATCTTGTTTCTCCGATGAATCACTAAGCTTGGGTTTGAAAAGCTTGGAGATAACAAGATACAAATCGCAAGGTCTGGAATTAGGGAAGGATTGATTTAGGGCTTCGCGTATCGCAATCAAAAGTAAACACGAACGACGACGATTGAGGGAGAAGGGGGACAATCAATGAGAGATTAAGGATTCGACTTCACTGTAAAAGTAATGTTCGGGTAATCTCTGTCGATTTTGGGCATCTAACTCACTGGAAACACATATTTTGTTAAACCAGATGTAGTCAACGACATGGAGATAATCGAATATGGATGGCCGGAGGTGAGACGGCCGGAGGCGGAATGAAAGAGTGTGTGTATGTGAGAGAGAGATACAGGGAAAGAGTATAAGCATATTGTTTAACCATCATTCAATCTGATTTAATGAAGTAAATTGTTTTATCCAAAAATGTTCTCTAGTCCATTTTATTAAGTTACCCTGCCTTATTTATTTCGAAGGGATAATGACTTGAAAGGTTAACGATCGATTTTTTTCATATTTAGTCACTAAATTTTTTTTCGTTATCTATTTGTCATTGAACTATTGAAACTATTCACATTTTACCCTTATGACCGACTGTTACCAGTCATAAGGGTAAAATGTGAACAGTTTCAATAGTTTAGTGGCAAATAGATAACGAAAAAAACTTTAGTGACTAAATATGAACAAAATCAAAAGTTCGTTTCCCTCTAAAAAGTTCAATAACTAAATGTGAACAAACTTCCTCTTGTATTATGTTTTAGCAAAATAATTTATTTTTGTTAAATTGTAGCAACATTTGTTGATGAAGAAATCTATGAAATAAAAAAAACAAAACCCTGAAAATATATTTAAAAAAAAACAAAAAACCGAAACCGAAATAAAAAACCAATGGTTTGACATTTTTCAAAATGAAAAATCAAAATTTCCAATCTGATTTTTGTTTTACAAAAAAAATAAACCATTCTCACTGATGTGAATTGTGACCATTGGTTTGGCATGTGGAATTTGTGACATCCCATGAATACGTAGTTACAACATCGTTTGAACTCGTAATTCATAGTAAGGGGTTAGAGTATCATCGCATGAATACGTAGTTACAATATCGCCTGGACTCGTAATTCATCACCTACAGGTGATGGGCCTGCTGGTGTTTCCACTGGGTTGTCTAGAATAGTCCGTGGTCGCCATCTATACTCTGGTAGATGACTACATCGCCACATTGTCGGTTAAGGTTATGGTATCTCCTTTCATCCTACATCACCTATTCATCATCATCTATTTACCTAATTATCATCACCTTTCTATCATTACCTATCTCTCATCATTTTATTTCATCACACACCAACTATTTCATCTACCCATGTTTCATCAGTAACATACTTGTAGATATAAAATAAATATACCGTTTAAATCTTTTAAAACATGTATAAAATCGTTCATCCATCATAGGCAACAAGTATTCAAATAATATGCACACATAGCACGTAATTTATATAAAATACTTCATATCTATGTGTAAGATGAAAGTAACTATATATACCATAAAAATCCCATAAATGCTTCCTAACTTCAAACCCCAAGGTTTACTCTACTAAAGCTTCATATTCTCGGCTCTCTGGACCTAGAAGGGTCCAGATTCCTAACTTCAAACCCCAAGGTTTACTCTACTAAAACTTCATATTCTCGGCTCTTTGGACCTAGAAGGGTCCAGATCTATAACACAAACTTGCAAGAGTGGTTTGAGGCATTCAAAACCCAAAAGATGAAGTGATTCAAGCCCTAACCCCAAAATGGAATCTACACAATAGGGAAGGAAAGGGGTTCATTTTTGTACCTCAGAATGAAGCTCCTTGCTTGAATAACTCATAACAATAACCTTCCTTGGTCCCTCTTGTTGGAACTCTTCTCCTTTCTTGCAAAATCACACCAAAAAGCTCAAGATAGCTCTTCCTCTCACTCTACACACTCAAGCTCGCTAGAGTTCTCACTTATGGGAAAGGTAGTCGCAATTGAAGGCCATAAGTGCCTTTAAATATGGCTCGGGCCCAAAGATTTAGGGTTTCTGCCAATAGCGCGGACTTGACGAGTCGCCTCACCGACTCGTCGAGTCCATTCATTAATCCAAGTCATCAGTCGCGAACTTTCTCGACGAGTTGAGGCGTCAACTCGTCAAGTCTCTCTTCTTAACATAAAAAAGAAAAATACTTAAATTATGATACCTGGAAATCCGGATGTTACATTTTGTTTTTTTATTTCATAGATTTCTTCATCAACAAATGTTGCTACAATTAAACAAAAATAAATAATTTGCTAAAACATAATACAATAGGAAGTTTGTTCACATTTAGCCATTGAACTTTTTAGAGGGAAACGAACTTTTGATTTTGTTCACATTTAGTCACTAAACTTTTTTTTTGTTATCTATTTGCCACTAAACTATTAAAACTGTTCACATTTTACCCTTATGACCGGTAACAGCCGGTCATAAGGGTAAAATGTGAACTGTTTCAATAGTTTAATGGCAAATAGATAACGAAAAAAAGTTTAGTGACTAAATGTGAAAAAAATCGAAAGTTCGTTACCCTTTCAAGTCATTATCCCTTATTTCTAATTATTTACAATAATGCCACAATTATCTTGACCTTCTATTATTTTGATCTAACGATTCTTGTTTGGTTCTTGAGTTTTCGGGAATATATATATATATATATATATATATATATATATATATATGTGTGTGTGTGTGTGTGTGTGTGTGTGAGCCCCATGTATTACATGTGTTTATTTAAAAAAAATATTAAACATTAAAGTGTAAACAAAAAATATTTTTTAGTATAAAACTTTAAAATAAAAAAGAAATAAACGTATTTATTGCAATTTAATATTATATATATATATATATATATATATATATATATATATATATATATATATATATGATATTTAATAGTTTACGTATATAAGTATATGATTTTAATTTTAAAAATTGAAACAAACAAAAAATTGACAAGCGGATAATATTTATTTAAAAAATATCACAAAATGACAAGTGTCAAAAGTCATGAGAAATTGACATGTGCCAAAATAACCTTCATTTATTAAGAATGATATATATATATATATATATATATATATATATATATATATATATATATATATATATAAAGCATTTTAGACATTTCTTGAAATTTAAGGGGTATCATACCTACTACATCATGTATAATCAATTTATGTTTACCCTTTAATACACATATTACATTCGCGTTTCATAAATTAATCACATTAAACATTAATACTTCATAAATTAAATCAAACCATACTCTTTATCACACCCCAAAACAGGAACGGCGGAAACGTTCGGGGGTGGAGGACGTCATGTTTAGTATCACAAGACATGTATCATAGTAAGCAAGTAATGAACAACCATTTCATTAGAAAAAAGTGTTTACAAAGTATGTGTTCACAAAACATAGAGTACATAAGCAAATAACAAAACAAGACTTGAAGCTAAACTGCTCCATCTTCTGAATTCCCAGAGCGAGTACCTGTCTACTAGTTTCCTGATAATACAAGTTATTTGAAAGAGTTTATCAGCAATTAAGCTGGCGAGTTCATAAGATTTTAGTGATGTAAGTAAGTTGTTGAAAATGTAGTTGAAATGTAGTAAGTTATAAGTTATGTTTTTAGAAAAGTTCGCATGTTCCTCTAGAAAATCCTATATTTCCTAATTTGATGAAAGATACATGAAAATGATTCTACAATCCTTTCTTTGAGTACTAAATGGATACAAGTTATATAAAACTCAGAGTAAACAAACAATTGATTGTGCGCATCTGCCCTAAGTCCATAACCAAACAAGGAACATGAGGTAAGGCGGATAGCACACATCCCATTGTTTGTTAGGTCCTTGTTGTATATAACCCTGGTGCATTCACTTGTTACTCATGAAGTTAATTGTAATAGTTCCTTTATATTTAATGAAAAGATCCTTTAAGAAAACCCTTATTTCTTATAATAAAATCGTGACCACAGTGAATACTTCTATAATCGCTTAGTTTATACTTGCTATATATAATCTAATATCGAATAGATAGTTGATTGGATGAATCTGCCCTAAGCCTACAACCAAACAAGGAACAGGAAATAAGGCGGAAAGCACACATCCAACTATCTATTGGGTATTAATGATATATAACCATGATGTATAAACTAAGGTATCATAGAGTCAATCACATAAAGTCCTTTAAGTCTACACTAGTTTAATAAAATGGATTAAACCCTTTACTGATGAGTTTCTAGCTTTGAGTACTAAGAGTTCTGTTTGGAAAATATGCTTTGTACTAGAAAACTGTGCATTGAATTAGTGTCCTATGACTTGACCCATACCAGGTACCCCTTATGATGACTTAATGTATACGAAACATATATATAACTAAAATCGAATAGATAATAGGTTGGGTGAATCTGCTCTAAGCCCACAACCAAACAAGGAACAAGAAATGAAGCGGAAAGCACACATCTTATTACCTGTTGGATCCTTTATATATATATATATATATATATATATATATATATATATATATATATATATATATATATATATATCTTGATGTATACATTAAGGAATCATAAGGTTAGCATTATGGTCCCTTTTTACTGAATGTACTAGACCCGACTGTTCTGTTGTTGTTTGTAAAATGTAAGTACTGTAGTATTGTATATAGTAACTACTATTGTACTAAATGCCTTAAATTGATTATTAAGATATAATGTGATGGCTAGATCCCATACTAAACGCTCTCCTTGTCAAAAGATTCTGGGAACCACACGCGACCTCTGCAATCAATTGCAAGTCGTGAACATCTACATTAAAATTATATGATCATGTATACCCAATATAACCATCACCTTTTGTTTAGAACAATGTGTTAGTGATTCATTGGTATAGTTAGATCCTGTATTAGTGTCATGCTATAGCATCTTAGTATGTTCGTTCTGTTGTAGTATCTTAGTATATTCTCTTGTTATAGTATCTTAGTATGTTCTTTCTATTATCGTGTATTGTATCTAGTATGAACTGAACCTCTAAACTATACTTATTATAGTTTACTAGTATTTTACTTGAACTGTTATTGAAAAGACTCATTTTACTACTAAGTTATGCTTGTACTTTAAAAACGGAGTTTTGTTAAATTATAAAACAACATAAATGTAAAATAGTTTTTGAAATGTTTTAACCACATATAGAAGACATAAGTAACATTTTGAAAGATGTTTATAACAAACAATTACACAATTATCATTGTGTTCAACTTGTATTCCCCCCCCCCCCTTTAAAAGCATTTAAAACAGTTAAAAGATTCATTACGGGGTATGAACTCACCTGATATGGGTGATTCAAACGGGTATGCGTGTAAGGATGAGAAGTTCCACGAATGAAGTCCTGAGACACAATAAGTCCTAAATGACATATAAGGACACATATTGACATGAATATAGTGTTTATAAACAACTATATGAAAGGAAACACCTTCCGGGACTAGGAAACACCTTGACCAAGTGTTGGAATCACATGTGATTCAACAAAGGAAGGTAGAATGGCACTCACATGAGTTTACTACCATGGGTTTACGGCCCAAGGGAGTTTACGGCTGTAAACTGTCACTCATGTATAATTGCAAGTTTGAATGCTAGGGAAACTTTAGGGACTTTTGCTCTACACTAGGATGAGAAAGACACCTTCATTGAGGCTTTTGATGAGTTTACGGCCCAAAGGAGTTTACAGCCGTAAACTCATGACCATTTGTGTTTATAAGAGTAGTTTAAGGTCCTACAATCATCAAGGAAGGGTTATAGGTCACTAGCTTTGCATCTTATAGGGTTTAGGGCTCAAACATGCCCTAACATTGAGTTTACGGCCAAGGATGATCTTGGGCCGTAAACTCATGATGTTCTTGGGAAAATGTGTGTTTCCAAGTCTCTAAGCATGAGTCCTAACTGAATATGAAGTATAGGGAAGAGTACTTACTATCTAGAAGCTTGAAGTGGTTGATATTGGCCAAGAACACTAGTGTGTGTTCTTGGTGATCTTGGTGAAACTTGAAGATCTAAGAAAATAGTGATTTCCATGGATGAAATCATGTAAGGATACTAGATTAAGAGGTGTATCATCAAATCTAGGAAGAATACTTGCATCTTTTGAAGATATAGGAAGAAAGTTGGATGATACTTGAGAGGATTTAAAGAAAAATCGGCCAAGGAATGAAGAAATGAGAAGAAATGGCCAAATGCCTTATATATGCACTTGAGTTTACGGCCACATGAGTTTACGGCCGTAAACTCATGGTCTTGTGGCCGTGAACTCAATTAGATGAGGTTAATATTCGATTTGCTACACTGTGGCTCTAGCATGTATTTTCTAACACTTATTCCTTAAGTGTATTAGGCTCAAAACTCCTTAGAATGACCTTTTACTAGGCTAGAACTCAGTACTAATGAGTCTGATACTCAGTTGAGCTGATTGACTAGGCTTTAAGAGTAAAATAATTTCGGGTTGTCACACTCTTCCATCAATTAAATGATTTTCCTTGTTTATTCCCCCAATCACGCATTGGTATCTTCGACCTTCCTCCATTAAAACATAAATTAAATCACACCATATTCTTCCATCAATTAAATTATCTCCATTTTATTATAAACAATTTTTTTTTGAAGAAAACAAAGCATTTTAAAATCAATAATTAGGTATCAAACATATAATCATTGTATCATGGTGTTTGTATATTTAATAGGTTAGAAATCTTAAATGCGGGTGAGATATGTTTTTAGTGGTTGTCATCACAACATATGATTTTCCAGAGAGGTAATCATAAAAAAATTGAAAAAAACATTGATAATAAAAGTAAAATATTATAATAAATAAATAAATGGATAAATATTTACGTTAAGTGTATAAATTAAAATTGTTTCAAGACTACAAAAACAATTTAAACTATATTGAAAATAAAAAATCGGATTAAATTATTACAACGCTACAACCCACCAAACCGGTCAAACTTCTTAAACAAATTAAGATATTACGGTTATTAGAAGTTAACATTATGAATGAGTGATTAATTGCAATTTGCAAGAAAGTAATGCATAAATAGATTAATCAACGTTGGAGGATTGTAAAAATGAAAGAATTATCAATATTGTAACTTGGTTATATTTTAAAGTTTTTATTGTTTGATCTAATAGCCGCAAGGAAACTATTCACCGAAATAAATTAATTAGCATTCGAAAACTATTTGTCGCCACTACTTTGCACGGGCACACCACTGGTATATATATATATATATATATATATATATATATATATATATATATATATACACACACACACACACATAGAGAGAGTTAGGTTCAAATGTTTTTACTATCTATTGTGTGCATGTATGATTGATGCTAGACCAATCATTTTAGTTATTTTAAGAAAGTAATTAATGCATATTAAACGCTGAAGATGTAATTAATATTCATTATATCTTCAACATATAGTATGCATTAATTACTTTCTTAAAATAACTAAAATAATTGGTTCAGAATCAATCATTCATGCACACAATAGAGAGTGAAAACAAAATAACCTAACCCTATATATATATATATATATATATATATATATATATATATATCAAGGTTGTAGAATTCGCTCGGCGGTAGCTCGACGGTGGACTGGGTCAAACAATTAATCGGTTAGGCGGGGATTAATCGGGGACCATTAATTATTAAAATATTAATATATATAACATTATACCTAAGAATATAACATTAAATATAACATTATATCAATTAAAAAATTTATTAAAAACCTAATAAAGATCATATTATAACAACAAACCATGATTACAAAAAACCCTTTTGATCCTTAATACATCACATTTAAATAACCAACTACTGCATTTGGATCTAAGTTATCAAATGAAAACAGGAAGTATCCATTCTTGGGAGACATGATTTTACCTTATCAACATGTTGTTGCACCTTATCAACATTAACACTTTCATTGTGAGTTTATATCCAATCCATTCTTATGTCCTGCAATGCACAATCTATTATTGTGAGGCATGATTTCACCAATCAATTCATATTATCTTTTTGTCTATCATAGTTTGTATGCATAACCAATCCATTATTATATGTAGCATATATTCCAGCAACAACAATTAAACCCAATACATATTGCTAAAGTTTTAATTAAGAACCCATGAATACCAATACCTCACTTTGATAATCAAGACTACAAGATTCACTCAGGCAATTGATCAAACACTTGGTGGGCGGATGGTTTCATACACTAAGTAAGCAATTTCCTAATCATATAAACCACCATTCACACATAAAACCAACGTGTGTCAAGATTGAAGAAGTAAGAAACATGAAACTAAGATTGAACGACCATAGTGAAGTGTGAATCAGATTTGCTAACAGGCTATGTGTAGAAGTAAGAAACATGAAACCAATTTGTAAGAAATGGCTTACCTACGAAGCAGATTTGCTTATGAAGCAATACATCTCCAATATGGAAGGGGCAGAGAGTCATTGAACGGCCATAGTTAGGAATCATGTCGACAGTGTTGGGGCCGACGATCATCGTCTTCAAGGTGATTGTTCGACGGATCCTAAGGAAGTTTCATCTCGACCTGAACCCAGATTCTAAATTGACGAATTTCATCTCGACCTAATAATGGGGAAGTTTCGTGTTTCCAGTGAAGAAGGATGGTGGTGTAGTGAGTGTTCGATGGAGTTGTGAAGAAGGAAGTTTTGGGTTTGCATCCCACATCGCTCATGTTTCCAGTGAAGAAGGAAATTTCGTGTTTGTATCCCTCATCGTTGGTGGGACAATAGACGAAGGCACACATATCTTATAAAAGGAGAGTTAGTTCCTTCAAAAATTCAAACCCAACTAGGTGGGCTAAAAAAACCCGACCCAACTATATTTTGGGTGGGTTTGCTCCTTTGAGCTAGTGGGTTGAAGTCATTTTGGTCCGATTTGGGACGAATTAGTCCAATTTGGACCGTCTTTTACCGATATTGACCAAGGCCGACTAGCTTACCCAATAACAGCTATTCGTAAGCAGTTAGAGTCCGCCAAGCGCCGATTAATCAGCTGCCTAGACCGATTTTTACAACCATGATATATATCAAGAATAAAAGCAATAAAATTTCTCAACAATACATACACAAATACAAATAAATAAATAGATAAAGACAGCCAAATAATACCTTCTTCCAAGTTTCATTTTATACAAAGAACAACTCAAAAAAAACTTGCACTCCATTATTTTTACTTCCTTCCCACGTTTTTCTTTCACCTGTATTACAACTCACACACAGTTAAGGGAAAACCCATGGCATTGCTTCTACTCATCAAGTACTGATTCACAAACAATTAAACAAAAATTAAACCCTTACAGTAAAGTTGATCGATCCTTTATATCTGCTTGCATCTTCATTTCCAGCAACAACAAATGGATTCTTCCTTCCCATCAAATTCACAGCAGCAATCGGTGGTTGCTAAAACCCCAACACCACCTTGCACTGTCACCACCCTACCACCATTTTACCTTCTTTCCTGTCAAACAATCAAACCCAAACATCCTTTTCCCTATACCGATTCCTGTCAACAACACAAGAACTGTTCTTGTTCTCGGGTATACCTGCAAACAAAAAGAGTAACCTCACGTTTGTATTTCTTTTCCTTCCCTGTAAAATGATCCAACCAAACATCCACCTAAATCTATCCCTATCAAACAACAGACAATCCCAAAAATCAACCATTTTACCTTTTATGGATCGGAACTGCCACTGTTGTCCCTTCGTGTTCTTGCTGCCAGAGATGAGGAAGAAACCTAAGAAGGTTCGATGGAAATAAGCCGCCCCACTGATAACCACCGTCGAACCAAATCACTTTCATGTTTCTTTTTCTCGAACCAGTCAAGCACATCGTCTTTCTATTTTCGTTTTCTGCTCTTGGTCAAACAAGGATCCAACCCTCCACTTCTTCTGTTTCCGTTCCTTTACAATCGATCAGATGAGGATCGAACAGCCCCCAATCGAAGGTGCCTTCCTCCTCGCGATTTTCGCCCATCGAACACCCATTGTCACTGCCCACCGTTCCCCTCTCGCGATTCCTCAACCACCGATCGACAATCTGGGACTCCCCATCGGACCCCTCACCTGATTTCGTACACCCTTCACCGATCAGACGAGGATCGAACCTTCTCCAACTGATTTGCTTCCGATTCCTCATTAACTAGGTGCCTTCCATCTCATCTGCCTGTGTTCGAGTTTGTACCTCTCTATTTTTGCGCGACCATAAAACGAACATGGGCACAAAAAGCCCCAAGTCAGTTTTGATTTACGAAATAACCAAAATGCCCTTGCTCTTAAGTTCTTTATTCAAAATATGTCCCAATCCCCAAAAGATGATTCCATTTATCCACAAACAGCCCCTCATTTGGTTATTTTTAACATAATAGATCCCAATCTACAAACTATGAATAAAAATAACCATTTTAGCCCATCTTTTGAAATTATTTTTACCAAACCAGTCCCACTTCGGTTAATTAAATTACTAAACAGCCCCCAATAGTTTAAATTTCTCACAACAAGTTTCTCAAAAGAAAACGAATTCGAACAAATGGAATTCACGCTTTAAGGGTGAGTGCTTACGACTCTTTTTTAATATTTTAATTATTTCGGTAGAGGGGGGGAATACATGTGACAACCCGAAGTTCGTTCCGTCGTCGTAACCCGATACGTCATTAAAAATTCGTCGTCTTAAATTGTTTCCGTTCGTTTCTAAATTAAGTCATTTATTTTAAGTTTGTTATTATGACTTAATAATTGTCCAAATACGTTAAAAATCCATGGAAACGCTTCAATTTATTAATTTGAAAAATAATTGTTTTATTCCGTCAAGTTATAAAAATAACTTAATCGGGTGCGACCAAAAGCCCCGTTTAACGTCGGTATTGGGTAGAATCCCACCGTGTCCCGAACTTAGGACCTATTTAAAGCTCAAAAGACTTCATTTGAAGCCTTTCCCCTCTCTCACTACTCTCTCTCTAACCTCTCTCCTCAAACTCAAGATTAAGGTCTAAAAACATCAAATTTAAGCTCCAAATCACCAAGGTAACTACCCTAACTCCTAGTATAGCATCTTAGACCTTCAAATTCGAGTTCAAATCATGGAATAGGACCTTATTCATGAGTTTACGACCCTAAAACAGTCCTAGGCCGTGAACTCACATAAAATGGGTTTTGGAGCCCAAAAACCCTTCCAATCGACCTTTGGAGCTTAGATATGACTTAGGGGCTTACCAAAATGGACTTAGAACACCTTGAACTTAATTTTTGGAGAGTAAACATGAGTTTACTACCCAAGAACATGCTTGGGCCGTAAAATCCATATCATGGGGAGTAAACTCATTTTGAAGTGTTAAAATACAATTTAAACACACTAATAGCCTTGGAATAAATTCTAGAATCAACCATAAACGAATTAGAAGCCTTAATGTAACAACTCAAATTTTCAAACAAATTTTTCATTTTAAAAATATATTTATTTCCATTCAAAACAAGGCATAAATAGTTTAAGTGTTCTGTCAAATACAAATAATCCAAAATCCCAAGATCATAAAAGTAGTCTTCAGTGTGTATCGATCATGCCGGCGCCTTCCCACGGTCCTCGCTAGTACCTGAAATACATGCACAACAACTGTAAGCATAAATGCTTAGTGAGTTCCCCAATATACAACTTACGCACATACGCCTTTCCAGGCCCGACCTTCCGGTCCATGTGTCTCAGGGGACTTCCGTCCCTGCTGGGTAAACCTTCCGGTCCTACCCACGCCGACCTTCCGGTCCATCACACAACATATCGCCTTCCGGCCCATAACATATTGCCTTCCGGCCCATAATATAATCGCCTTCCGGCCCATAATATAATCGCCTTCCGGCCCATAACATACATAGCACATATAACAAATAACTTACCACATATAGCATACATATCACATATCATATCCGACCTTCCGGTCACACAGTCAAACCCTTCCGGGTACAGTATAGTGAGAAGACTCACCTCGTAAAAGCTGAAAGCTAGCAAATCCTGAAATCACTCGTGCACAATCCGACGAGCTACAACCTCCCTATAACATCACATATCTCATTAATACTTATATCTTCTAAGTGTGACTATCCCTAAGAAGTCAGACTTAGGTCAACTCTGGTCAACGGTCAACGGTCAACTTGACCGGACTCGGCGAGTACCATGGCGACTCGGCGAGTCTAAACGTCCTCCAACTTTCTGAGATTCCTTATCTACTCGTCGAGTATCCTCCTCGACCCGACGAGTTACCCCTGGAAGAATCGCGGGGCCACCCCGAATCCACTCGCCGAGTCTGAAGAACAACTCGGCGAGTCCCAGTAAATCTTCAAGCTACTCGCCGAGTCTGAAGAACAACTCGGCGAGTCCATGCCATGCAGACGATCAACTGCTTCCTGAATTACGTATGGTCCCGAGATATACAATCATGGGACTTTCTGGACTTCTAAACACCTTATTACTGGGGTATAAACGTTTGGGTAATAACATAATAACCCATCTAATCACTAAATGGGTTTCATAAACCCTAATTTCGCATACACATCAAAATAACATAAAGGAATCCGAAATATTACCTGGAATATGCCCTCTTTGAGTCTCCAAACCGCAGAACTCGAATCCCTTGCTGTTCCTTTAGCCAAAACCCTTCTCCTCCTTGCCCAACAATCTCTTCAAGCCCTAATATCCTCCAATCTTGCTCTAGATGCCCACAGCCGTTTAGGGTTCCTCTCAATCGACTAAAGACGGACAATGACGGCATATAAGAGCATTATATACGATCCAAAACCGAACGGTTAGGGTTTCTGCTGAACAGCGTCGACTCGCCGAGTCCATATCTGGACTCGTCGAGTCCAGTCGCGGACCCGCGACCAAGTCTGCGATCCTACTCGGCGAGTCTAGGCTCCAACTCGCCGAGTCCCCTCTTAACTCACCCCAAAACATAATTAAACAATACCTGAGATTTCGGGCTGTTACAACTCTCCCCCACTTGGATTAGACTTTGCCCTCGAAGTCTCACTCTGCAAATAGTTCCGGATGCTGCTCCCGCATCTCGCGTTCCGGTTCCCAAGTCATTTCCGATCCCTTACGGTGTTGCCATTGAACCAACACCAGAGGTACCTCCTTGTTCCTGAGAACCTTGATTTTCCGATCTCTGATAGCCACTGGTCTCTCCGCGTAATTCAGGCTCGCATCCACCTGAATATCCTCCAATGGAACCACTGCCGACTCATCGGCTATGCACTTCCTCAACTGCGACACATGAAAAGTGTCGTGGATCTGACCCAACTCCGCTGGCAACTCCAACCGATAAGCTACCCGGCCTATCCTTGCAATCACACGAAATGGCCCAATATACCGGGGCCCCAATTTGCCCCTCTTCCTGAATCGAATCACCCCTTTCCAAGGAGAGACCTTCAGGAGAACGAAGTCGCCGACCTGAAATTCAAGCTCGGATCGGCGCCTGTCTGCATAACTCTTCTGTCGGCTCTGGGCAGTCAATAACCTTTGTCTCACTTGCTGAATCTGCTCTGTCGTCTGGAGCACGATCTCCGTGCTGCCCATTACTCTCTCTCCCACCTCTCCCCAGCAAATGGGGGTCCGACACCTCCTACCATACAACAGCTCAAAAGGTGGCATACCAATGCTCGAATGATGGCTGTTGTTGTAGGAAAACTCTGCCAATGGTAAATACGCATCCCAACTACCCCCGAAGTCTAACACACACGCTCGGAGCATGTCCTCCAGCGTCTGAATCGTCCGCTCGCTCTGACCGTCTGTCTGGGGATGGTATGCGGTACTAAAATGCAATTTAGTACCCAGCTCCTCATGGAATTTCTTCCAGAACCTGGAAGTGAAGCGCACATCACGGTCTGACACAATCGAGATCGGCACCCCATGCCGAGATACCACTTCTCTCACATATATCTCTGCCAACTTCTCCGCTGAAGAACTCTCGCTGATGGCAAGGAAGTGTGCACTCTTCGTCAACCTATCCACAATCACCCAAATTGCATCAACTCCCCTGGCAGTCCTCGGCAATTTGGTGATAAAATCCATAGTGATCTGATCCCACTTCCACTCGGGGATCTCCAATGGCTGTAACTTGCCATGCGGTCTCTGGTGCTCGGCCTTAACCCTACGGCGGGTCAAGCACCTCTCAACGAACCATGCCACGTCCCTCTTCATACAGGGCCACCAATACTCCTTCCTCAAATCCAAATACATCTTTGTAGCACCGGGATGGATCGAGAATTTCGATCTATGAGCCTCTTCCATCAAAGTAATACGCGTACCGCCCACGAACGGTACCCAGATCCGACCCTGAAACGTCATAAGCCCTCGACTATCCTTAACAAACTCTGAAATTAACCCCACAACCCGCTCTTTCTTCTGCATTTCTGGTCGCACAGCCTCTGCCTGTGCCCCACGAATAGCGTCCAATACTGGAGTCATCACAGTCAATCTCAAGCATACATCTCGCAATGGAGTGCTCTCCGCCCTGCGGCTCAACGCGTCGGCTACCACATTAGCCTTGCCTGGGTGGTACAGGATCTCACAATCGTAATCCTTGACCACATCCAACCACCTCCTCTGACGCATATTTAGGTTGGGCTGATCCATCAAATACTTCAAGCTCTTATGGTCCGTATATATCGTACATCGGACCCCATACAGGTAGTGACGCCAAATCTTGAGAGCGAACACTACTGCTCCCAACTCTAAATCATGCGTAGGGTATCTCGCCTCATGAGGCTTCAGCTGCCTCGACGCATAAGCTATCACATGACCCCTCTGCATCAATACTGCACCCAATCCCGAAATCGATGCGTCGCAATATACCACAAAATCTTCCATCCCTTCTGGAAGAGCTAATACCGGGGCTTCGCACAACCTCTGGCGAAGTGTCTCAAAGGAGGTCTGCTGCTCGGGCCCCCATGAGAATGCAACACCCTTCCGGGTCAATCTGGTGAGTGGCACTGCGATCTTGGAGAAATCCTTGATGAATCTCCGGTAATACCCTGCCAACCCAAGGAAGCTCCTGATCTCAGAAGGTGACTTCGGCACCTCCCAACTCATCACCGCCTCAACCTTGGCCGGATCGACCAATATCCCTTTCTGATTGACAACATGTCCTAGAAATTGGAGCTCTCGCAGCCAGAAGTCACATTTGGAGAACTTTGCATAAAGCTTCTCCGACCTCAATACCTCAAGGACCTCCCTCAAATGCTCCTCATGCTGCTCTCTAGATCTAGAATACACCAGAATGTCGTCGATGAATACAATCATTGACCGATCCAACATCGGTCTGCATACCCTGTTCATGAGATCCATGAACACCGCCGGGGCATTGGTGAGTCCGAAAGGCATCACCACAAACTCATAATGCCCATATCGCGTCCTAAACGCTGTCTTCTGGACATCCTCCTCCCGCACTCTCACCTGATGGTACCCTGACCTCAGATCGATCTTGGAAAACCAAGACGCTCCCTGCAACTGATCGAATAAATCATCGATCCTCGGTAACGGGTAACGGTTCTTGACCGTCAACTTGTTCAACTCCCGGTAATCAATACACATCCGGTGTGAACCATCCTTCTTCTTGACGAACAGAATAGGTGCTCCCCACGGCGAGCTGCTCGGCCGAATGAATCCCTTCCCCAACAGCTCCTGGAGCTGCGAGGACAACTCTTGCATCTCTGGAGGTGCAAGACGATAAGGCACCTTAGCAATAAGCGCGGCCCCCGGAACCAGATCGATACCAAACTCTACTTGCCTCACAGGAGGTACTCCCGACAGCTCCTCGGGGAAAACATCTGGAAACTCACGCACCACAGGGACCTCCTCAACTGATTTCGGTCTCTCGGGAACCTCCCGTGTATCCATCACATACGCCACAAAACCCTTACAGCCCTGCTGTAGACACTGCCTCGCCCTAGCGGCCGAACAAAAAGCTGATCCCGAACGGGTACCCTCGCCGTACACCGAAAGGACTCCCCCACTATGGTCTCGTATGGTCACCAGCTGACGCTCACAGTCGATGACAGCGCCGAATCGGCTCAACCAGTCCATGCCTACGATGACACAAACATCACCCATCGCAATAGGGATTAGGTCAATCGGGAATTCAACCCCGAAAATCTCTAGTACACATCCCCGAAGGACCTCCGTGGCACAAATCACTTTCTCATCAGCTATAGAAACTCTCAAAGGTCGACTCAACGACTCACGACTAACGCTGATATGCTGACTAAAGGCTAAGGACACAAAGGACCTACTCGCACCCGAGTCAAATAACACTAAGGCAGGCACAAAGTTCACAAGAAAAGTACCTACGCATATAATAACATAAGCATAACATCTCGACATTAAAATAATTACATGAATTACAACATACCTGCCACAACATCGGGCGCAGCGCGGACCTCCTCCGCAGTCAGCTGAAAGGCTCTCCCCCGGGCCCTCGGGGCCTCGGCCTTCACCGGTCGAGTCGCAGTAGCTCTGGCAGCAGGTGCAGATCCCTGAAGAAGCTGAGGGCACTCGGCCTTCCTATGGCCAGTCTGGTTGCAATGAAAGCAAACCGTAAATCCCTTGGGACACTCCCTAGCAATGTGCCCCTCCTTGCCACACTTGTAGCAAGCACCAGATCGACACGCCCCCTCATGACCCTTGTCGCACTTTCCGCAAGTGCGGCTCTTCGAACCTCCCGTCCTCGCATCGGCGGACTTGGTCCGCTTGGCTGCCGGCTGGAACTGAGCCGGTCGCCGGTCCACCCGCTGAGACTCGGTCTCCTCCCTGGCCTGGGTCTCCAACTCGATCTCGCGCTTCCTGGCATTCGCCTGAAGCTCAGCAAAAGTATGGTAGGTGGAGTTCGACACAAACTCCCGGATATCCCTCCTCAACACTCCCAAGTACCGGCTCATCCGAGCCTGATCAGTGGACACCAGCTCGGGGCAGAACATTGCCCTCTCATGAAACTTCCGCGTAATCACCGCAACAGAATCAGTACCCTGCTTGAGGGTTAAGAACTCCTGCACCAATCGTTCCCTCTCCACCGGGGGAACGTACTCATCCCTGAACATGGCAGTAAACCCCTCCCATTAATTTAGTGATCAAGTGTAATTAATTAAACTAAAGGGGCTGAACTGTAATTATGTGATAGTTACAAAGTAGGATAAGGATTATCCTTGATATGGGTTGGACGAATTCAAGGGATAAGATATCCTTGAAATCGTCCAAAGGATAAAGGATAAGGGTTTTTAAGGCTTATCTTATGATTGCTTGGTGGGCAAGCAACTAGATAAGGATAAGGACTGAAACCCTAATCTCTACACCTATATAAAGACCCCTAAGGCCATAAGAATTCGTCCATGCCTTGTCTAGGGTTCCTAGGGACGAATTTCATACCTCTTCTCTCTCTCTCTCTCTCTCTCTCTCTTGCCTTTCCATTTGCTCTTGATGTTTGTGAGCCATTAGAGGTACTACACTTGTGGTACTTGCTTTCAAAGACAAGAAGATTCAAGATTTAAGTTGTTATTACAATATAACAACAAGAGGTATGTATTTCATCTTTCCTTGTGGATTTCAAAATTCCTAGAAGCCTTTTAGGGTTCTTCAAGTGTTCATAATGTTGTATAACTAATAGTGATAACATAGATCCAACTCTAGGGTTGCATGCACACATAGGATTGTTTGTATAAAACCCATCAGAGAGTTATTCTAAAACTTTTTTAGTTAAGGGATTTTTAGTGAGACGTTATTCATTAGCTAAGTTTAAACACTTAGCATAGCCACACTACTATAACCATTAATCTTCGGAGCGAGATACATATGTATAGATCTATACGGTGTTGACATCCCCACCAACGATTGCTAGCTACAACCCTCGACCGATCAATCAAAGCGCGTGATAGGTGTCTATAATTTTTACTACAACGTCCAATGAAGTAGTAGGGGTATATTCACTCACATAGCTTGGTAATAGGACTCAGTAAAAACATTAACTAGAATATCTCTTTCTCTTTCTCCCTCACTACAACCATGGGCTTATTTGCTTTCAAAACTATTTTAAGTATGAAATTACTTATGTAATATAATAGTTTGGTTTTCAAGGATATACGACTTGTATACACGAGGTAATGATATATGGACCAAGTATGAATCCTATCAGGAACATCAGGGCAAAGTTGCCAGGTCTACTAGTGAGTATTCTACAAAGCAGAAAAGCTCAACCCCATAGTAATGTTAAGAATGCTAATTTCGGGACGAAATTCATTCTAACGGGGGGATGATGTGACAACCCAAAAATTTCTTTTCTGTACAACCACTCACTTCAACAGAAGTCAAAACTGTGCCTGCTAACTTTCAAGCTTTTTGGAATAAGTTTGAGTGTTTTAAAGTTGGTGCTTCGGAAGATATCAGGAGAGAGGATACCCTAGGGTTTATTATGTAGCAATAAGTGCCCAAAATTTCAAGAGTTTGGAGTTTACGGTCCAAGATGTTATTGGGACCGTAAACCCTGAAGACTATATAAGTAAGACTTAGCCATTTTGGTTCATTTCTTCCATTTCAACTAGAGAAAACCTGATTTCTCTTCCAAGGATCTTCAACCGTTCATCCCAAATTGTAAGTACTTCAACCTTAGAGTGTATTAAAGTGTATTACATGCCTAGATACCATTGAAATCTTCCAAGAATCACTAGGACAAGGTGTTTACGGCCCAAGATCCTCTTGGACTGTAAACACTAAATATGTGGCCAAAAGTGTGCCCTATGTACCTATAAACCTTGGTATCAAACCTCGAACTTTCACTTGATGTGTTTAGCACCTAAAAGTCACCAAAATACCCCATGTATATGTGTTTACGGTTTGGGAACCTCCCACAACCTTAAACACCCCAAATGCATGTTTTGATGCCCCAAATTCTTTCCTTAAGCCTAGAAACTAGCCTAGACCTTTACCTTGAAGTGTTTAAGACTTGAGAACATCATTTGACCATAAACCATTTGGGTTTACGACCATAAAACCAAATACAAATGGTCCAAAAACCGTAAACCCCCTAAAGGGGTGATATGTTGCCCTAATCACTACCTAAGGCTAAGACTTGAAGTTAGGATGCTTCAAAATGACTTCTAGGACCTCAAATCACAAAATGGTCAAGGTACCATGAGTTTACGGCCGTAAACTCATGGGTTTACAACCGTAAACTCAAGTGGAGTTGGTTACAAAACCGTAAACACCCTTAGATGCCATTTCACTTCCCTTTGATGAATCACATGTGATTCCAACACTTAACCAAGGTGTTTCCTAGTCTTGGAAGGTGTTTCCTTTCATATAGTTGTTCATAAACACTATATTCATGTCAATATGTGTCCCTATATGTTATTTATGACTTGTTGTGTCTCGGGACCTCATTCGTGGAACTTCTCATCCGTATGCGCATACCCGTTTGAATCACTGACATCAGGTGAGTTCATACCCCGTAATGAATCTTTTAATTATTTTAGCTGTTTTAAGGGGGGGGGGGGGGAATACAAGTTGAACACAATGATAATTGTGTAAATGTTTGTTATAAACATCTTTCAAAATGTTACTTATGTTATTTATAAGTTGTCAAAACATTTCAAAACTCTTTTAAAGGTTATGTTACTTTATAGTTATACAAAACTCCATTTTTAAAGTACAAGCATAACTTAGTAGAGAAATGAGTCTTTTTAGTAACAGTCCAAGTAGAGCATTAGTAAACTATTATAGGTATAGTTTAGGAGAATGCTATTCGTTACTTCTAGTACAATGAAGCACACAAAGAGTCAGTCCAGTTCATGAGTCTATACTAACACAATACGCTTACATAGTTACGATATCAATATACGATAACAGAACAGAACATAATAAGGTGCTTTAGCATGGAACATGTTAAGGAGCTAACTATACCAATGAATCACAACGCATTGTGATAGTTATAGTGGGTATACATGATCATAGTAATGTGGAGGTTCGCGGCTTGCACTCATGCAGGGGTCGCGTGTAGTTCCTAGAATCTCTTGACAAGGGAGCATTTAGCATAGGATCTAGCCATCACATTATGCCTTAACCCTCAATTAAGGAAAAATAGTACTTAAAGTAGTCCCTTATTACAAATACTGCAGTACTTACACTGCCAATGTTATTAATAATCGTTACAGTCGGGTCTTGGTAGAAGGCTACTTTCAAAACAGTCAGGCCTTGGTAGAAGACTACTTATAAAAGTTAGGACCATAATGCTAGACTTATGATTCCTTAATGTATACATCATAGGATATATATATATATATACCAATAGGATCCGACAGCTAATAGGATGTGTGTTCTCCGCTTCATTTCTTGTCCTTGTTTGGTTGTGGGCTTAATCCATTTTATTAAGTCATCATAAGGGTACCATGTATGGATCAGGTTATAGGACACAAAGTCAAAGAACAACTTTTCTAGTACAAAACATACTTTTCAAAGTCATTAGTTTTGGAATACAAAACTAGAAACTTCCCAGATAAGGGCTCAATCCATTTTATTAAGCCAGTATACACTTAAAGACTTTAGATGAATAACTCTATAACACCTTAGTTATACACCATGTTTATATATAAAACTAATACCCAATAGATAGTTAAATGTGTTTTTTCCGCCTTACTTCCTATCCTCGTTGGGTTGTGGACTTAGGGCAGATTCACCCAATTAACTTTCTACCCCATATCAAATTATATATAGCAGTATAAACAAAGCTATTACAGAAGTAGTCACTATGGTCAATATTATACTACAAGAAATTTAGGTTTTCTTAAAATAACTTTTCATTAAATATAAAGGAACCATTACAACTAACTCCATGAGTAACAAGTGAACACACCAGGGTCATATATGACAACGATCTAACAACCAATGGGATGTGTGCTATCCACCTTACTTTCTGTTCCTCGTTGGGTTGTGAACTTAGGGCAGATCCGCACAATCGATTGTTTGTTTACTCCAAGACTTATATAACTTGTACCCACTTAGTACCCATAGAAAGGCTTAAGTGTCATTTTACTTACTTTCATTCAAGTAGGAAATATAGGATTTTCTAGAGGAACAGGCGAACATTTCAAAACAGAACTTACAACTTACACCACTTTTACATATACATTTTCAACCACAGTTTACAGCTTACTCACATCACTAAAATCTTATGAACTCACCAGCTTAATTGCTGATCAACTCTTTCAAATAACTTGTATTCTTAGGAGACTATTAGACAGGTGCTCGTGTTGGGGATTCAGAAGATGGAGCATTATTGTGACAACCCTATATTTTTCCAAAGCAATGTAACACTCAAAAGTCAAATACAACGAAACTATTTGGAATCAACGAAATTAGCCAAAAAAATAAAGTGTTCAAATATCTAGATTGGGATGCATCAAATGTTAGATATCGTGCCAAGGTTTCCAAAAACATAAAGAACATTCGAAACCGGGTTATAATAAAGAAATTATGACCACTCAAATATTTACGACACACCCGGTAAAACATTATTTAACGTAAAAAGTGAAATTCCAATAAAATTCATTTTAGCCTTAAGTATCTAAACAAAAGTCGTAGAGTTCGTTAAACCGTAAACGTACATAAAAAGATCGCCCAAATTGGACCTCGTATGAAGAAGTTACGAATTTTATAAGTTTCGTAACAGCGGTAGAGAGCTAAATACTCGAATTAAAGATCGAACAATATTTAGCTAATGCAACCTAAACGAGAGTTGAAGGTCTCCACAACGGGAGTAAGATGATAAAAAGACAAACGAAAACAGACGTCGGATGAAGAAGTTATGAATTTTTAACAGACTTTAGCAGTCCCGACCTATTAAAAACATAGTATTAAATATAATGTCAAAACTAGCTGACAGGGTCTAAATGAAAGTTGTAGAGCATAGTCTCACCTACGCGTGGATATAAAGAACGCAAAAAATGGAGCCCGTACACGAAAGTTATGGAATTTAGAAGATTGAAGCCGGAATTACGCCCAGTGTAATTCAAGAGTACGCCCAACGTACTCAGGTGCAGGGTCGAGTCCCATCGGCTGCAAGCTCTACGCCTAGCTAGACCCGAGTCGTAAGCCATGACGCAAAGTTACGGACAATGTAACCGAAGTACGCCCAGAATAACGCATACGCCCAACGTACTCTGGTGGTACGCCCAACGTACTCATGCCTTCAACCCTATAAATAGAGGGCATGAACTCCGGATTTTGGCACACTTTTCTCAAACTCTCACTGACTTTCACACACTTGTAAGCACCAGAGGACATCCCGACATGCTCGGTTCCACACCCGAGCCCCCGACGAAGGTTCTACGCTACCGAGATCCCCGAGAAGCTCGAAGACGCAACTTTCCGCAGTTGAAGTTCTGCTCGACTCTAGTCCCACTCTCTTCAAACCGAACAAGTGAGTTCATACCCCTACTTTTCAAATCTTTTCATGTTTTAGGGGGGGGGGGGGGGAATACAAGTACAATACAAGAAAACGTATCGTTTTATAAAAATATAAATACAACATCTATCTTATTATTATTCGATACCAACATCTTAGTTTACGTATAAAGTTTAGTATTTCACCAAGTTATTTTCACCAAATGGAACATACTTTCTGAAAAATTATAATGGGTATAGTTTGCGAGTTATTCATACATTCTTACGTATACATCTTGAAAAACGAAATACTTTCATCTAAAGTGAAATAAAGACTTTCTTATCGTAAATCTATTTATACTAAGTGATGTGAGATATTCAACTTCAACGTACTCTTAAGTATGCGTTTCAAGTCGTGTATTTTAAGCCATAATCTCTTGGAGGGAGAGCGTGATACTTGTGTATAGATCTATACGGGATTGACAGCCCTGCACCTGAATTGTTAGCTACAGTTAGACCGGCAGGTCTGGGATGACAAATGTCATAACACTACAACACCTGAAGAATGTTGTTACAGGCAGTTTGTGTCAATAGTATGGTTATAAGACTCACACGAAAGTATAAAAATAAGCTTGATTTACGAGACTCATATATGCATTCAGTATTTACATTATTTTGAGTACACAATTCATCTTTATCATTTAAGTACGAAAGATACTAACGCCCTCCAACTTTAGGAACTTTTCAAACTATATGTGGAAAATATTGGATTTTATGGAAACTACCTTCATCTATTTTCTTCCAAAAAGACATACTTTTTCAGTACAAAAACACTTATGAACTCACCAACTTTATTGTTGATACTTTTTCGAAACCACTTGTATTTCTCAGGGAATCAGTAATACAAGTAACTACTAGCTTGTGAAGAAGGAACGCTAATGCGTGTGTTGGGATTAAAACCCTAATTGTGATTTGATGAACAAGATGCGGAAAATAAGAACAAACACAATAATGAAGATTATGTCGAATGATCACTCGATTTATTGAAATATGAGGGATAAATTACACTTAAAGCATAGACTAAAGAATCTAACACTAAGAAACCTCACGTGGCGGATACATTTTGCCTCACTCTTAACCCTAATAATGAATAATACATGACTATTTATAGGGAAAAGACAAGTCTTGGGCTTTTAACCTAGAATTCATCAAAGGGGCCCATTGCCATCATCCATGGAGTGCTTTGAAACCCTACAATCTCCCCCTCAAAGTATGGAATGGATGACAATGCTTTGACTTCCAAAACAAGCATCTAGCAAATAAAAAGATTTGCAACGAGGAATATATGAAGCAATCCACGAATCTTGATTCTTCAATAGTCTTCAAACACGGGCTCTAGGATATATAAATCAAGCACTGAAGTAATGTCTTTAAACTTCATTTTCGAATGTAATCCCAAAGAATCTTCATGAAAACCAAACCCGCCATAAAAACCCATTTCAGAACAAAGAAACTGAATCACTTCTTGTCTTTGAAGAGCTCCCCCTCCAAGTCACAATGATCTTCAAATAAGCTAATGATATAAGCCATCAAAAAATATCATGTAACAACCCAAACTTTAAGATTCGTAACGCCACTTGATCGAGAAAATACAAGAAGTCGGAGATATAACAAGTCCTTAGCAGAGCTCGATGAAAAACTTCCGCTGTAAAGGATACTTCTCTGTAAAAACCTTAGTAGAGCTCGATGAAGAACTTCTGTTGTAAAAGCTACCTTCATAATTTTCCCACAAGCTTTATCAAAAATCTTCAACTTTGAAAAGTCACAAATCCAATTTCGAATGGCCATACCAAATTCTCCCCCGATTTATAATCGAAAACATGATTATAAAGCCTTCAAATGGTCATGAGAATGATCTTGAATGGATAAAAATTTACTATGCTCCCCCGCGACAAAAAAATCCAAAAAAATCGTGAAAACTTGACGTTAAAAAAAAACGACTTTCCGAACCGCCAAGACTTGATGGAATCCATAATTTTTCTGTTCACGAAAAAAAAATATGAGCGTTGAAAAATCCAAAACTGTTCACCAGCGCTTAAAATTGCAAATTTTTCGAAAAATGGGCTGAAATAGTCACTTTGCTGAAAGATCCAGGACTGAAAAGGTAATTCTGCATCAAATGCCCCTTCATTTGTAACAAATTCTGGATATGGTCCATAATCGCCAAGCCATGAAAAATACAGGGACCGGAATTGACAAATCGTAGGTGTTGCAGGGACAAAAAAGAAACGTTAAGTCATCTTCCCCAATTTAAAGAACACGACTGGAAGGGGGATCATACGAGCGTTCACAAACGATTCCAATCAACTCCTTGTAGACTTTCGTTTCAAGCACAACCAACCGAACCAAGGTTCGTTTCAAGATCGCCATTTATTCACGCGAACCGAACGTTCGGTTCGTTTCATATCAAGCTTCATCAGGCGAAACTCCTTTCGCTTTCGGTTCATCCTTCGTTCGCTCCAACCATTAACAACCGAACCCAGTTTCAAAAGCAAAACCGAGCATCCCGATTAGAATAAGGAGCGAAACCTTAGCCAAGCCGAATCACAGGTTCGCTTTCGGTTCATCTCCTATTTCAGTCCCAGCATAAACACTCGAACCCAAGATCGAGGTTCGTTCCAATTCCGTTGATTATACCCCAAGGCGAGTCTCCATTCCCAGGTTCGCTTATAGTTCCACTCTACATTCACTTCAAGCTTTTTCGTTCCAAGAGCTAGCACCCGAACCCAAGTTCGCTTTTTGTCTTCCTTTCTTTCGTTCCAAGGCAACAAACAAACCCAATCATAGATTCGCTTCAATTTTGACGATTATACCCCAAAGAGAAGAACAGTAAATGAGCATTCACAGGTAAGGCAATCATAGCGATTTTGACTTTCGTTTGATAATTGTTCTTCCCAATTGATTTCCAATTCCAGTTTCATTCGTTTGCAGTGAACATCATCGATTTTGACTTTTTGATTTTGACTATCGTTTGCACCAGTTACGATTTCATTCCGATAAACTCTCAAATCCGATTCGTTCTCAGTGAGTTCAATGGAATCAAAGATTTTGCATTACCATTCCATCTCGTTCCGATAGACGCCATCCAACATCACAACTTTGAAACCAAATTCTGAGAAATTGGTACCAACTCCGAGATCTGTATTCTAATTGCAAAAGCCATCTGTTCTGATTAAAAGCTAATCTCTGATTGGTGATTTGAGTTCCGTGAAAATCACAAGTCATTTCCAGATCGAATGTGTTTTTCATTTAAAATAGCAAACTTCCTTCAATGGTTCATCAAAGTACCCAGAAACTCATGAACACCAATCGTTAAAAAAAAAAACTTGAAATCAAAAGGAACCGATTCATGAGTCGATAATTACGACACGGATGTTGAAATTGATAATCACGAATGATTGAATTTAAGCACAGAACAAAAACGCAAACGGAAACGGAGACATAGATGTAATATTAGGGCCAAATAAAACTGGATCGTGATTTACCATATGGACGAGGAATAGTGAATTGACCAAAAGATTGGGCCAGATTGAAAGAGTTTACGAACAGATCCAATTAGGTCAAAACAGAGTAATAAAACCGATGAACTGATTCAATATGAGCAGAAGAATGAATCGAAAAATACCAGATGAACAGTATATATCTCCATGAACAGTAACTTGTACAAAAATCTTGATTCCATACCGCCAAAACACCAATAATCTTCAATATATGTGCAGAAAATCACCAAATCAAGAACCGATACTTTAAAAATCAATAGATTTTCAAAGACCCGCTCTGATACCACTTGTTGGGATTAAAACCCTAATTGTGATTTGATGAACAAGATGCGGAAAATAAGAACAAACACAATAATGAAGATTATGTCGAATGATCACTCGATTTATTGAAATATGAGGGATAAATTACACTTAAAGCATAGACTAGAGAATCTAACACTAAGAAACCTCACGTGGCGGCTACATTTTGCCTCACTCTTAACCCTAATAATGAATAATACATGACTATTTATAGGGAAAAGACAAGTCTTGGGCTTTTAACCTAGAATTCATCAAAGGGGCCCATTGCCATCATCCATGGAGTGCTTTGAAACCCTACAACGTTTATTATCAAACATTTTAAATCATCGTATTATATTATTCTTTTGGAAACATGTATAACGCAACAATGTACGTTATATATATATATATATATATATATATATATATATATATATATATATATATATGATGGTTGTGTTATTTCTTTACGATATTCAATTGTTATGATACTACGTGAAGTCATCCACCCCCGAATGTTTCCGCCATTTTGGTTTGTGGGTGTGACAGATTGGTATCAGAGCATTGTTTATAGTGAACTAAGTATATCGAACCACATAAGATATACAAACTATAAATGTAAAGGGGACCAAAAACCCTCTGACAAAACGTTTTCATAAACAATATATTTTCTTTTAAAATATACATTTTTACACGCATGCATTGGTCTCGTATCATAACAAAGTTTTCTAAAAAGTATTAAGGCAAGTTGCGACACTACGATTGGGCCTCGAGGTATGTAATCAAATCGAGAATAAATATAGCATGATCAACTATATTTATCCTGGATTTGACCAACGTACGCCGAGGAATGGTCGTAGTGGACAACAAGTCAAAAACTTACCAAATAAAATTTCTACACTTGCAAATTCGAAATACTATAGGAGTATTGTTATAAAACATAAGGACAATGAAAAACCTGCACACCACAAGATATAGTTAAACTTAGGATGCCGTTAAATAGAGATTTCTTTTCTTATAAAATTCTTATACCTTTATCCTAGTACAGACAAAATGGCCGGATTCCATATACCGGGAGATCCCTACTACCCAAACCAAGGTAACTGTGGATGGATAGAAGAAGATCCGGAAGAAGACCCAGAGGAAATTGAAGAGGAAGTTGGAGAGGAATTCGAAGTTGACGAGGAAGTCGAAGAGGAGGAAGAGGAAGTTACGGATGGAACAGACTCCGAGCCGGAAGTAATCAACCCTCCCGGTCCTCGTCCTCACGAAGTTAGTGTTGGGTTTTGAGCAATCTAACACTTCCTAAGTGTGCATGCAACCCTAATAAACCTTGGATCTATGTTTGTCTAAATACATGCAAAATAATAATTTTCCAAGGTTCATAACCTATCTAACATGGCATGGGGAACTTTTAAACGTAAAAGAGTTAGAAGAGATTACATACCTTTTTGATGAGTTTGATTCTTGAGGAGTTTGAGGGCCAAGCACCAATAATGTGAATGCCTCAAATGGAATCACAAATCACCACAAACTCTTGGAAAACTTTGAGAGAGTATACACACTTGTATTTTCGGCCACACACAAGCACACACACATACACACTAGTTCACTAGTCCCATTTCATGCATCATAAGCATGCTTATATAGTGTGCATGGTTAGGGTGAAACCCTAATAACCCATGACCTTTCCTTTTCCAAGGATCCATGGGTTAAAAGCTCCATGGATCATCCATGGACTTCCATATAAGCCTAGCCCATTAACAAATGAGTATTAGCCCACACTATATAAAACCAATAGCCCATAATCTAATTAGTCTTCCTTTTAATCTCTAAATTAACTCATAATTAATTTAAGACTAAGACTAATTAAATAACATGACTTCATATTAATATATTATAACTTATAATATATTAATAAACATATGTGTATAACTCTCATAAAATTATCCATAAATAGTTCGGGTGAAGTGCAACCCAAATGGACCATGCCGGGTCGGGTCAAGTATATACCAAATAAGTTATGGACTTAGACACCTTATCCAACAGACTCCCACTTGGATAAGTCTAATAACTGTATTTGCCTATATAACTTCAGGAACCAACCAGCAATCGTAGCTCTCGAAAACTCCGTTGAACTATGAAGCGCCATTTTAAGACAAGTGATCATATAATCCTCTATTCTCATGATATCAGCCGGACAAACACATGGAACTATGTCTTGCTTATTATCTGGCAGTTGTTTCTCGATTTCTGATTTGTTTGACAAAGAACTTTACTGAACACATCAGTTTAGTTCTGACCGGGCCCGGTACATGGGTCAACACAAAATCATCGAGGGGCCCAGATATCGCTTCTATTTCTAGAAGGAACAGATAAACTTCGACTCATATGCTTGTTCTAGTACTTGTTGAATTGTACACAAAGGCACGTTTTATGACATCAAGTTACTGATGCGTTTACGTGCAATCAATGCACAACCAACTCATAGGTAACAACTCATATCTCTAGGTTTGAAGACTTATATGATATTATCGTCTCACGAGCACTCGAGATAAATTCCATGAAGTGATACAAGTGAGCGTGGGTTTATACCAATACTCATAACTTATGAGTACTCATGAACGTTGCAGCAACCATTGCCATGTCTAAACACCTTTAGCCATCTACAAACCCAATTCATGACAATCTTGATTCATACCTACTTTCGACGTATGACCGATTGTGGAGGTTTGAATAAATTAGTTATTCCGGAAGTCAAAACATGCAAAACTGAAACAATAGTAAATAATTGACAATGACAGCAACACTTTACTCATAAATAAATCACAAATTTTATTCATCATCAAACGTCGATTACATTTTACAAGTTTCAGGAAAACTATCTAATCTGTAAAACGAATATCGTCCCTCAGCCCGATGCGCCTCGCATGCTGAAAATGCTTAACCCTCGTCAGTCCCTTCGTAAGGGGATCTGCAGGATTCTCATCCGATGATATCCTCTTTGCCACAAGGAGTCCTTCTTCAATCTTGTGTCTTATGAAGTGATATTTTCTGTCAATGTGTCGGGATCTGCCATGATCTCTTGGTTCCTTGGCTAAGGCAACCGCACTATTGCTGTCACAGAAAATCTCCATAGGTTCCTTAATAGCTGGTACAACTCCAAGGTCTCCGATGAAGTTCTTCAGCCATATCGCCTCCTTCACGGCTTCACTCGCTGCTATATACTCTGATTCACAAGTCGAATCACCCACCGTCTCCTGCTTGGAACTCTTCCAAGAAATTGCCCCTCCATTTAAGGTAAAGACCCAGCCCGACTGAGAGCGGAAGTTATACCTATCAGTCTGAAAACTAGCATCACTATACCCTAATACTCTCAAGTCATCACTCCCACCAAGGGTAAGGATCCAATCCTTAGTCCTCCGCAGGTACTTGAGAATGTTCTTTACCGCGGTCCAATGAGCCTTGCCAAGGTTCCCTTGATACCTGCTGACCATGCTCAAAGCAAAGGCCACATCAGGGCGGGTACAAGTCATAGCATACATGATCGAGCCAACAACTGAAGCATACGGTAGTTGGCTCATCTCAGCTATCTCTGCCTCTGTACTCGGACTCTGAGTCTTACTCAGTTTGGCATTGCTTTGGATCGGTAAATCTCCTTTCTTGGAATTCTCCATGTTGAACCTTTTCAACACCTTATCCAAGTAGGTACTCTGACTAAGTCCAATTAGTCTTTTACTCCCCTAGGTCCTTCATAGCAAAGCACTTCCCAAGCCAGGACTTAACCTCCTGCAAGGTTGGGATGTCATTTCCTATAAGTAGTATGTCATCCACATACAGTACCAAGAAGCTAACTATACTCCCACTAGCTCTGACATACACGCAAGACTCATCTTCACTTCTCGAGAAGCCAAACTCTTTTACCTTCTCATCGAAACAAAGATTCCAGCTACGAGATGCTTGTTTTAATCCATAAATGGATTTCTCAATCTTGCATACTCTATTAGGGTACTCTGCACTGACAAAACCCTCTGGCTGATTCATGTACACATCCTCAGCCAATTTTCCATTAAGGAAAGCGGTTTTGACATCCATTTGCCATATTTCATAATCATGAAATGCATCAATGGCCAACATTACCCTAATAGACTTAATCTTTGCTACCGGCGAGAAGGTTTCATCATAATCAATACCCTGAGTCTGAGTAAAACCCTTCGCAACCAGTCGAGCCTTATAAGTATGCACTTTTCCTTCCATTTCGGTCTTCTTCTTGAAGATCCATTTGCACCCGACTGTTTTACGGTTTGGTACATTGTCAACCAAGTTCCAAACTTGATTGTCATACATGGACTGTATCTCGCTGTCCATAGCCTCCTTCCATTTAGTAGACTCCGGGCCTGCCATGGCTTCCTTAACACTGCTAGGTTCATCCAAATTTACCAGTGTACTATCACTGATAAACGTATCACCTTTCGTAGTAATATGAAAGCCATAATAAAACGAAGGTGTGTTCCTAACCCGTGTGGAACGCCTCGGAGGTACAGACTCGTCAGCTTGCTCAACAGGAGTTTCCTCCTCAGGTTGATTGCTAGTGTCTGAGGTTCCTTCACCAATTGCTTCTTGAATTTCTTCAAGATCAATTTGCCTCCCACTGTCTCCTTGGCTTATAAATTCTCTCTCACGAAAGACCCCTCTTCTTGCTACAAAGACCACATTCTCACTAGGTCTATAGAAGAGGTAACCGAAGGATTTCTGTGGGTAGCCGATGAAAATACACCTTTCACTTCGGGGTTCGAGCTTATCATGAGTCTCACACCTCACGAAAGCCTCGCAACCCCAAATCTTGATGTGGTCTAAATTGGGAAACTTCCGAGTCCACATCTCATGAGGTGTTTTGGTAACCTTCTTTGTAGGGACTAGATTAAGGATATGGGCTGCAGTCTCTAAGGCATACCCCCAAAAAGAGATTGGTAACGAAACTCGACTCATCATAGAGTGAACCATGTCCAACAAGGTTCGATTACGCCTCTCAGCTACACCATTCAGCTGTGGTGTCCTGGGAGGAGTCAATTGTGAGACAATCCCACACTCCTTAAGATAGTCAAGGAACTCGGTACTAAGATACTCACCACCTTGATCGGATCGAAGCATCTTAATGTTCCTGCCCAATTGATTTTCTACTTCCTGTTTGAATTCCTTAAACCTTTCAAAGGTTTCTGACTTATGTTTGATTAAGTAGACATACCCATATCTACTAAAATCATCAATAAAAGTCACATAATACCGATTAACATCCCTTGTGGCGGTTTTGAATGGCCCACATACATCAGTATGTATTAGGTCCAACAAACCCTCACCCCTTTCACAAGTTCCAGTGAAGGGTGATTTTGTCATCTTTCCAAGTAGACAAGATTCACAACAATCATCCGATTTAAGGTCGAATGATTCCAAGACTCCACTCTTTTGGAGTTGGCCTATGCGTTTCTTGTTTACATGTCCAAGACGACAATGCCACAATGATGCTTTATCTAGGCTAGTAGAAGAATCAATATATAACACATTATTTCCTAAGTTGTCTACAATCGACACAGTTTCATACACACCATCACAAGGTAACGCTTTAAAATAAAACACATTTTTAAAGAAAGCATTAATACCACCACATCCATTATCAAACGAAAAGGTAAAACCTTGTTTGTACAAAGCATGAAAATAAATAATATTCCTCGCCATTTCAAACGAGTACACACATTTATTCAAATCTAATTTTAACCCATTATTAAGCAACAAAGTATAAACTCCAATCTTGGAAACAGGTGAAGCCTTCCTATTCCCCATGATCAAGTTTATCTTCCCGTGCTCCACATCCTCACTTCTTCTTAGGCCCTGCAAATCAGAACATATGTGAATACCACATCCTGTATCAAGCACCCAAGAGTTAGAATATGTTGAGTAATTAGACAATATAGTGTAAATACCTGCATGGGTGGGTTTCACTTTCCCATCCTTTAGATCCTGCAAGTACTTAGGGCAGTTTCGCTTCCAGTGTGCCTTTTCATGGCAATAAAAGCATTCAGCATCCTTGGGAATGGCAGAAGGAGTGACAGAACCACTCTTGGTCTTCGATGAGGAGCCTTCAAGAGACTTTCCCTTGGTACCCTTCGAAGGGTGCTTCCTCTTTTTCCCTTTGCCTTGCCCGATAGCCAAAACAGGGGTAGATGTTGGAGTAGGAGTAGTAGAGGTAACAACCGCCTTGCCCTTAAGACCGGTTTCAGCGGTCTTCAAGAGTCCTTGAAGCTTGCTGAGGGTAACTTCCTCCTTGTTCATATGATATGTCATACGAAAATGGTCATAACAAGAAGGTAAGGAGTGCAAAATGATGTCAATTGCCAACTCCTCAGGGATGTTCACATTCAGCTTCAGCAAACGGTCCACATACCTTTGCATCTTTTGCATGTGAGCCGTGACGGAATCACCGTCCTTCATGCGGGTAGTTATTATGGAGGAGATTATTTCATACCGCTCCTGACGAGCACTCTGATGGTACCTTTCCATCAGGTCTTGGTGCATCTCAAAAGGATAGAAATCTTCATATGACTTTTGGAGCTCGGCTGTCATCGTGGCCATCATGATGCATGCCACCTTAGTAGCATCTCTCTCATAAGTCCTGAATTCAGCGATCTCCTCAGGAGTAGCAGTAGACTCATCAAGCTCTTTTAACTCCTTATCGAGGACATATTCCTTGTCCTCATAACGAGTAACCATCCTGATGTTCCTAATCCAATCCATGAAGTTGGAACCATCAAAGATGACCCTCCCACAAAGATTCATGAGAGAGAAAGAACTAGTTGGGTTAGAGCCTGAAGAATTAGTGTTGGAAGACATCTGAAAGAAGAAAGCAAGTTTAGATTAGATATATAGAATCTTTAATAAGACACCTAAATGTAATATTAAGGCTAGGACCCAATCACAATATATTATACTTAGAAGAGGGATGCCGTAATCTAAGTAATAATATATTTGAAAGGTAGGTGAATGACGATTCACCAATTTCCACCATGAAAAACAAAATGAATTATTAGGTTTTAATTGGATTTGAAATTCCTAGATTCTTTTGAGATTCATTGAACTTTTCAATGGCATGTTTCAATCTCGATTGTGCCCTTCAAGTTTTGTGACTGGGATGCCGAGGATCACAAAACAAGGTGTGAATAACCATGCTAATTCACTTGATACCCTTAATATTATCACCTAATCAATGTGCCGGTTAACCACACATGCTCCATTGATCTATGACAAACATTAAGTCACCCTTCGTGATCCTTACTAGTCCAAGTTAGTGTGCCAGTTAACCACACACGCTCCACCAACGACTTGGTAAGGTTCAAAGTGTGAATTCCATGGACTAGCACCATGTTCACATTTTTCCTAAAATAACTAAGATTGGGAATTAAAGAGGTTTAGTTACTTTATAATAATCATTATACTTTTAATGAGGATTTAAAGTCATTGTCCTACCCGTTCGGCTAACGACCCTCCACCAGTCAAGCAAGCGGTGGGTGAGAGTGGATACCCATTAAGTTGCCATTTTATAGGCAACAACCTTATACCCACCTTGTAGACCGGCTTCGTGAATGAGGCCTACTAATGGTAGAACGACTTATTCTTATACATATATATAATAATTAACCATTAATGTTATAAATAGTATAAGGGTTGAATTTTAACTATTAAAACTCTAAGGGTTGGAATTAAAGTTTATTAAAGTGTGTGAAACTTTACAAATTCCAAAACTTGAGGGCAAGTTTTGTAACTATCCAAAACTTTTCATTTCATAACTTATGAATTAAAGGACCATAAAAATGAAGACTCTTCATTTTCATGTAACTTATGTGTTTAAATGTGTGTGTTAAAGAAAGTGACCTTTGGATATCCATAACTTGAGGACAAATTATGGACTCCATTAAAACACATAAATGATCAAGAATTAATTCTAAACAATTCAGAAAATAATTCCTATCATCTTCTAAATTCATAAGAACATCAACATGATCATGAAAATTTCAAGAATTATATGAACACATAAAATCATGGAATTTTGATATATGCTATTGTAAATGGATTAGAGCAACCATTACACCAACTAAAACAAGTTTTAAAACACCAAAACAGTTTAGGGTAATGTTTCTAGTCCATTTCCAGCAGCTAAAGTCGAAAATCTGCACTCTGTGGCTCCTACTCGTCGAGTGCATGAACCTACTCGGCGAGTAGGTTGAAGATACACATGAACTCGGCGAGTCCCCCCATGGACTCGGCGAGTTCATCAGGCAGACAGCAAGTTTTTCGACTTTTTCAACTATTTTGCATCAAGTATCAAACAAGCAAGCCTAGGCTCTGATACCACTGTTGGGTTTTGAGCAATCTAACACTTCCTAAGTGTGCATGCAACCCTAATAAACCTTGGATCTATGTTTGTATAAATACATGCAAAATAATAATTTTCCAAGGTTCATAACCTATCTAACATGGCATGGGGAACTTTTAAACGTAAAAGAGTTAGAAGAGATTACAAACCTTTTTGATGAGTTTGATTCTTGAGGAGTTTGAGGGCCAAGCACCAATAATGTGAATGCCTCAAATGGAATCACAAATCACCACAAACTCTTGGAAAACTTTGAGAGAGTATACACACTTGTATTTTCGGCCACACACAAGCACACACACACACACACTAGTTCACTAGTCCCATTTCATGCATCATAAGCATGCTTATATAGTGTGCATGGTTATGGTGAAACCCTAATAACCCATGACCTTTCCTTTTCCAAGGATCCACGGGTCAAGTATATACCAAATAAGTTATGGACTTTGACACCTTATCCAACAGTTAGAATGGGTTACCAAGGTCCCATTCCCATTTGGGGAAGCCATCTCTACCATTGGAGTCGTCAAATAGGTGTACGCCCTCCCTTCGGCATGTGTTGGGAGTTTTACAATGTCAGTGGGGGAGGTTCAGCCGATCGAGCGTTTCCCGTTCTTGTGGGCACAATAGCCACCCAGAACTACCATTCGGACATGCAAGAGACCAGAATTTGTGAGATCAATACTGCTACATAGGGTAACGCCGCAGACATCCGTTATCTGGACGGACTACACGAAGATACCCAACTCCACACAGGGATGCTTCAAAGCCAAATGGAGGCAGCACTTGCAGAAATAAGAGAGATGAAGGAACAACAAGCGGTTCTTGAGAGGCGTTTAATGGGAGTCAAACAATCGAATGCCGAGTCTAGCTCCAAACGCACAACACGTAACAAGTAGGACTTGCCCAACTCCAACAATTTTGATATAGAATAGGACCTTGGATAAAGTTTTTCTTACTTTCTTTGAACTTGTAATCAGAGACCTCTAGATAGGTCAAATTTTCCTAAACACGAAGCATAATGTAACGCACCGTATGTGTGACAGATATATATATATATATATATATATATATATATATATATATATATGTATGTATGAAATATTTATTTACATACCTCTTGAAACTTATAGGATTATCTAAATTGCTATATCTACTTTGAAACCATTAACTAAAGTCAAAACAAACTACAAGATATAACTAACTCTCTAGTGCGCGATTGTCAAATCATTAGAAACTTACAGTCTTCATTATTATTTCTCTACCAGAACATGCCTCCTCGTAGATCATCACGCAGAAACTCAGCTCTAACACCACCTCCACCACCCCTCCAACTATTGATGCAGCTGTGTTCCAAGCTGCTGTAACAGCTGCTGTAACCGCAACGATGGCACAAATGAGTAACAACGGGTTAGGAGGAGGAATAAATAGCTTTACAAATGGCCAAAGCCAAGGCCGTTCCGGGGAATGTACTTACAAAAACTTCACCAACGGCAAACCTATTCCCTTTAATAGGACTGAGGAAGTGATGGCTCTATCCCAATGGATAGAGAAAACGGAAGCTGTGTTCGAAATTTGCGCGTGCCCCAAAGAAAGCAAAGTGAAATTCGCCGCCTATACTTTCTCCGAACGAGCCCTAACATGGTGGAACGGACATGTCAAGACACTAACCCTAGTAGTGGCGAACTCCATGGGTTGGGAAAACCTGAAACGAATGCTCCTACGAGAGTACTGCCCAAGAGGCGAGATTTAGAAGCTCGAACAGGAACTGTAGGGCCTTACGATGGTAGGCTTGGACATCGCAGGTTATACCAACAGATTCAGTGACTTGATAATAATTTGCCCAGGAATGATGATCCTAGAAAGCCAAAAGGTGGAAAGGTATATCTGGGGACTATCACCCCAACTTCGAGGGAGTGTGTTAGCCTCCAAACCCACGACGTTCGACAACGCCAAGGAATTGGCGCAATCTCTCGTTGATCATGGTGTCTATCAAAGTGTCACGACCTTCGTCGCTAAACCAACCAAAGGAAGCAATAACAACGACAACAATGCGAACAACAACAAGAAGAAGAAGTTCTAGAACAAGAGAAAAGGGCAAACTTCGCAAGAACCTTCAAAGAAACAAATGGTGGCGGTCCATGCCGCTACTGCCCCCACTAAAACTCCTGCTACCCCTGCGCCAACGAAACAATATGCTAGGAACCTGCCAAAGTGCAACAAATGCAATTACCATCACCACGGTAATTGCCGCGAGATGCACTGTAAAAACCGCGACAGGAAAGGGCACATTGCCCATTTCTGTAAGGCACCGGCGCGACCAATCACTCAAGTTCCTGGTGCTGGAATAAGCCAGGCATTTTATGGGTATGGAGAAACTGGGCACTTCAAGAGGGATTGACCTAAGGCAAAGAATTCTGGCGGTGTTGGAAGAGTGTTGGCGATAGGACAAAATGAAGCAATAGTTGACCCCACGGTGGTTACGGGTATGTTTCTCCTCGACAACATTTATGCATGCATACTCTTTGACTGCGGTGCGGAGAGAAGTTTTGTGAGTCATAAATTCAAACACCTACTTAATCAAAAACCCCAACCACTCAATAAAATATTCACTGTAGAAATGGCAAACGATAAAACGGAAAGCGCAAGCGATATGTACGTAGGGTGCACATTAAATTTAAACGAGCACTTGTTTCAAATCGATCTTATGCCCATTTCAATAAGAAGTTTTGATGTCATCATCGGTATGGACTGGTTAAGCCTTCACCATGCCGATATACTTTGTCACGAAAGGGCCGTTCTCCTCAATCTGCCAAACGGCGAAACTCTTGTCATTTATGGTGACAAACCTAGTACAAATTTACAAATCATCTCCTATGTTAAAGCACAAAAATATCTTCGCAAGGAATATCATGCCTTTCTAGCCCACGTAGTAGACAAGAAACAAGAATCGAAGAACATTACATTCCGGAAGTCTGCAACTTCCCAGACATCTTTCCAGAAGATCTTCCAGGGATCCCACCAGAACGCCAAGTCGAGTTCAGAATCGACTTAATTCCCGGAGCTACTCCAGTAGCAAAATCGCCTTACTGTCTAGCCCTAGCCGAGATGCAGGAACTGTCCAGTCAATTGAACAAGCTGTTGAGCAAAGGCTTCATCAGACCGAGCTTCTCACCATGGGGAGCACCGGTCCAATTCGTGAAGAAGAAGGACGAATCTTTTCACATGTGCATCGATTACCGGGAGCTGAACAAACTCACGATCAAGAACCGATACCCCCTACTACGCATAGACGATTTGTTCGACCAACTACAGGGAGCAAGCTACTTCTCAAAGATCGATATAATATCCGGTTATCACCAACTGTGAGTGCTGGAAGGAGACATCCCCAAAACGGTATTCCGAACACGCTATCGTCACTACGAGTTTGTAGTGATGCCCTTTGGATTGACAAATGCAGCAGCAGTGTTCATGGACTTGATGAACCGAGTATTTCATCCCTTCCTGGATAAATTCGTGATCGTGTTCATAGATGATATACTCATCTATTCAAGAAGCAAGGAAGAACACAACCAAAACCTCCGCCAAGTCTTGGAAACATTGAGGGCAGAAAAGCTGTACGCAAAATTTTCAAAGTGCGAATTTTGGATTCGGGAAGTAGATATCCTAGGTCACGTAGTAAGCAAAGAGGGGATACACGTGGATCCTTCCAAGATCAAAGCAATAGAGAATTGGACGACTCCAAGAACCCCAACAGAAATCCGACAATTTTTGGGACTCGCCGGGTACTATCGAAGGTTCATACAAAACTTTTCGAAGATTGCTAACCCACTTACCACCCTAACTCAGAAGAGTGTGACCTTCGACTGGGGAGAAAAACAAGACATCACGTTTCAAACACTAAAGCGAGCCTTATGTAGTGCGCCCATCCTAACCTTACCAGAAGGAACAGAGGACTTCGTGGTTTATTATGATGCGTCAAACCAAGGACTTGGGTGTGTTCTGATGCAACGAGGGAAGGTCATCGCCTACACCTCAAGACAACTAAAGACGCACGAAGTAAACTACATGACGCACGATCTCGAGCTAAGAGCAGTCATTTTCGCTCTAAAGATATGGAGACACTATCTCTACGGCACAAAATGTACAATCTTCACCGATCATAAAAGCCTCCAGCATATCCTCAACCAGAAAGAACTCAACATGAGACAAAGACGGTGGGTAGAACTACTAAATGATAACAAATGCGAAATTCGATATCATCCTAGAAAGGCTAACGTGGTGGCTGATGCACTCAGCCGAAAGGAATACTTGGGCCGCCGAGTGAAGTCTCTAACTATGACAATCCATTCACACTTGTCTACGCAAATCAAGGACACCCAAATTGAAGCCTTGAAATCCGAAAATGTGACATGGGAAGCCTTAAGGGGAATGGATAGGAATCTTGAAGTCAAGAATGATGAAGTTCGTTACTTCATGTATTGGATCTGGACACCGAAGTTGGGCGGATTCAGAGAAGTCATCATGAACGAAGCCCATAAGACATGATACTCCATACATCCCGGCTCCGATAAGATGTATTTGGACCTCAAGAAACTGTACTGGTGGCTGAACATGAAAGCCGAAATTGCTACTTATGTGAGGAAATGTCTGACGTGCACCAAAGTCAAGGTGGAATACCAAAAGCCCTCGGGATTGTTACAACAACCAGAAATACCTGAATGGAAGTGGGAGCGGATAACCATGGATTTCATAACCAAATTACCCAAGACGACAAGCGGAATCGACACCATCTGGGTGATCATCGACAGGTTAACTAAATCCGCGTACTTTCTACCAATCAAAGAAACATATAAATTGGAGAAGCTAACTAGAACATACCTTAGAGAGATTGTATGGCTGCATGGTGTGCCAATATCCATTATCTCGGACCGGGATAGTAGATTCACCTCAAGGTTCTGGCAGTTGCTACAAAGATCTCTAGAAATGAGACTAGACATGAGTACTACGTATCACCCGTAAACTGATGGCTAGAGTGAGAGAACCATACAAACCCTAGAAGATATCCTGAGAGCTTGTGTAATCGATTTTGGCAAGGCATGGGAAACCCAATTACCATTATTCGAGTTTTCGTACAACAATAGATACCACACTAGCATCAAGGCTGCCCCATTCGAAGCCCTCTACGGCCATAAGTGCAAATCACCTCTGTGATGGGCTGAAGTGGGTGACACACAGCTAGCAAGAGGACAAGCAACAGAAAACACTCTCACTGGGCCAGAAATCATAAGGGAAACAACGGAGAAGATTGTTCAGATCCGGGAACGATTGAAGGCATCAAGGGACAGACAAAAGAGTTATGCGGATAAAAGACGGAAACCCTTGGAATTCTAGGTTGGAGACCGTGTCCTACTAAAAGTCTCGCCCTGGAAAGGATTAATATGTTTTGGAAAGCGGGGGAAACTGAACCCAAGGTACATTGGACCATTTGAGATCCTTGCTAGGATCGGTCCGGTGGCTTACAAACTTCGATTACCTCAGGAACTCCACAACGTACATTCACGTATCAAACCTAACGAGGTGCTTGTTCGATGAGACCCTTGTCGTCCCTCTGGACGAAATTGAAATAAATGAGAATCTCCAATTCGTAGAAGAACCAGTAGAGATCATGGATCGGGAAATTAAAAGAACTAAACAAAGCCGCATACCTATTGTAAAGGTCCGCTAGAATGCCAAGCGAGGACCTGAATACACCTGGGAACGCGAGGATCAGATGAAACAAAAGTACCCGTATCTCTTTCCTAACACGTAAACTCTGTCTTAGATTAAATTTCGGGACGAAATTCCTCTAACGAGGGGATGATGTGACAACCCTATATTTTTCCAAAGGAATGTAACACTCAAAAGTCAAATACAACAAAACTATTTGGAATCAACGAAATTAGCCTAAAAAATAAAGTGTTCAAATATCTAGATTGGGATGCATCAAATGTTAGATATCATGCCAAGGTTTCCAAAAACATAAAGAACATTCGAAACCGGGTTATAATAAAGAAATTATGACCACTCAAATATTCACGACACACCCGGTAAAGCATTATTTAACGTAAAAAGTGGAATTCCAATAAAATGCATTTTTGCCATAAGTATCTAAACAAAAGTCGTAGAGTTCGTTAAACCGTAAACGTACATAAAAAGATCGCCCAAATTGGACCTCGTATGAAGAAGTTACGAATTTTCTAAGTTTCGTAACAGCGGTAGAGAGCTAAAAACTCGAATTAAAGATCGAACGATATTTAGCTAACGCACCCTAAACGAGAGTTCAAGGTCTCTACAACAGGAGTAAGATGATAAAAAGACAAACGAAAACAGACGTCGGATAAAGAAGTTATGAATTTTTAATGGACTTTAGCAGTCTCGGCCTATTAAAAACATAGTATTAAAAATAAAGTCAAAACTAGCCGACATGGTCTAAATGAAAGTTGTAGAGCATAGTCTCACCTACGCGTGGATATAAAGAACGCGAAAAACGGAGCCCATACACGAAAGTTACGGAGTTTAGAAGATTGAAGCCGGAATTACACCTAACGTAATTCAAAAGTACGCCCAGCGTACTCAGGTGCAGGGTCGAGTCCCATCAGCTGCAAGCTCTACGCCTAGCTAGACCCGAGTCGTAAGCCATGACGCAAAGTAACGCCCAGCGTACTATGGTGGGACGCCCAACGTACTCACGCCTTCAACCCTATAAATAGAGGGCATGAACTCCGGATTTTGGCACACTTTTCTCAAACTCTCACTCATTTTCACACTCTTGTAAGCACCAGAGGACATCCTGACACCCTCGGTTCTACACCCAAGCCCCCGACGAAGGTTCTACGCTACCGAGATCCCCGTGAAGCTCGAAGACGCAGCTTTCTGCAGTTGAAGTTCTGGTTGACTGTAGTCCCACTCTCTTCAAACCGAACAAGTGAGTTCATACCCCTACTTTTCAAGTCTTTTCATGTTTTAGGGGTGGAAATACAAGTACAATACAAGAAAACGTATTGTTTTATATAAATACAAATACAACATCTATTTTATTATTATTCGATACCACCATCTTACTTTACGTATAAAGTTTAGTATTTCACCAAGTTATTTTCACCAAATGGAACATACTTTCTGAAAAATTATAATAGGTATAGTTTGCGAGTTATTCATACATTCTTACATATACATCTTGAAAAACGAAATACTTTCATCTAAAGTGAAATAAAGACTTTCTTATTGTAGATCTATTTATACTAAGTGATGTGAGATATTCAACTTCAATGTACTCTTAAGTATGCGTTTCAAGTTCGGTATTTTAAGCCATAATCTCTTGGAGGGAGAGCGTGATACTTGTGTATAGATCTATACGGGATTGACAACCCCGCACCTGAACTGTTAGCTATAGTTAGACCGGCAGGTTTGGGGTGACAAATGTCATAACACTACAACACCTGAAAAATGTTGTTACAGGCAGTCTCTGTCAATAGTATGGTTATAAGACTCACACAAAAGTATAAAAACAAGCTTGATTTACGAGAGTCATATATGCATTCAGTATTTACATTATTTTGAGTACCAAATTCATCTTTATCATTTAAGTACGAAAGATACTAATGCCCTCCAACTTTAGGAACTTTTCAAACTATATGTGGAAAATATTGGATTTTCTTCCAAAAAGAAATACTTTTCAGTACAAAAACACTTATGAACTCACCAACTTTATTGTTGATACTTTTTCGAAACCACTTGTATTTCTCAGGGAATCAGTAATACAGGTAACTACCAGCTTGTGAAGAAGGAACGCTAAGGCCTTTATTATCAAACATTTTAAATCATCATACTGTAATATGATGGGTTTTAGCCATAAGAACTTTCCTATGTGCGCATGCAAAACCCTAATGCTTGGATCTAGGCTTTCTAATTAAACATGCTTTGAATCCAAGACTTCTTATGACTAATTAGGAATAAGAACAATACTAAATCAGATCTAGAATCATACCTTTGAATCTCTTGTTTGATCTTGTTGTCTTTGTAACAGCCCGGAATCTCAGGTATTATTAAATTATGTTTTTGGGGTGATTTAAGAGGGGACTCGGCGAGTTGGAGCCTAGACTCGCCGAGTAGGATCGCAGACTTGGTCGCGGGATCGCGACTGGACTCGACGAGTCCAGATATGGACTCGGCGAGTCTACGCTGTTTAGCGAAAACCCTAACCGTTCAGGTTTGGGACGTATAAAAAGGACTCATTGCCCGTCATTGTTCATTTTAGCCTTCTAAGAAGAACCCTAAATCGATTGTGTGCATCTGGAGCAAGGATTATAGACCATTGTTGATTATAGAAGAGTGGTTGTGCAAGGAAGAGAAGGGATTGGCTAAAGGAGCAGGAAGGGAGTCACATTCTGAGGATTGGGGACACAGAGGATACATCATCCAGGTAAGAATTCGAGTATACTCTGCTATGTTGATGTGATTATGGAATTAGGGTTTATGGAACCCTTTTGTGAATAGATTGAATGTTACCCTAGTCCCCTAAACGATTGTAACCCTGTATTGGGACCTATGGAGGTCCAGAATGTCCCATGTCTGTGCATTTCGGGAATTGATGAAGGTTTTGGATTGGAATCCTTATGCCTTAGGTCAAAATGCAAATTATGAATCATATGATGTATCATGAGCACTGAAATGAGGACTTTACGTGATGGATCAGCCTAGGAAGGCCAGACCTAGGAATGGTCGAAGCAGTTCTGACCTTAGGATGCAGTTTGAGCGGTTGCATGGCATGGACTCGCCGAGTCCGATGAACAGACTCGGCGAGTAGCTTGAAGATTAACTGGGACTCGTCGAGTTGTTCTTCAGACTCGGCGAGTTGAGTCGGGGTGGCCCCGCGATTCTTCCAGGAGTAACTCGTCGGGTCAAGGAGGATACTCGACGAGTAGATAGGGAATCTCAGAGAGTTGGAGGACGTCTAGACTCGCCGAGTCGCCATGGCACTCGTCGAGTCCGGTCGAGTTGACCTTTGACCGTTGACCGTTGACCAGAGTTGACCTAAGTCTGACTTCTTAGGGATAGTCACACTTAGAAGATATAAGTGTTAATGAGAGATATGTGATGTTATAGGGAGGTTGTAGCTCGTCGGATTGTTCACGAGTGATTTCAGGATTTGCTAGCTTTCAGCATTCACGAGGTGAGTCTTCTCACTATACTGTACCCGGAAGGGTTTGACTGTGTGACCGGAAGGTCAGGTATGATATGTGATATGTATGCTATATGTGGTAAGCTGTTTGTTATATATGCTATGTATGTTATGGGCCGGAAGGCGATTATATTATGGGCCGGAAGGCAATATGATATGGGCCGGAAGGCAATATGTTATGGGCCGGAAGGCAATATGTTGTGTTATGGACCGGAAGGTCGGCGTGGGTAGGACCGGAAGGTTTACCCAGCAGGGACGGAAGTCCCCTGAGACACATGGACCGATAGGTCAGGGCCTGGAAAGGCGTATGTGCGTAAGTTGTATATTGGGGAACTCACTAAGCATTTATGCTTACAGTTGCTGTGTATGTGTTTCAGGTACTAGCGAGGACCGTGGGAAGGCGCCGGCGTGATTGATACACACTGAAGGATGTTTTTATGATCTTGGGATTTAGACAATTTGTATTTGACATGACACTTAAATTATTTATGCCTTGTTTTGAATGGAAATACTTTATTTTTAAAATGAAAAATTTGTTTGAAAATTTGAGTTGTTACAATTGGTATCAGAGCCTTGGTTTGAGGGATTCGGGTGTACCTTCGGGAGTAACTGAACTCAAACCGAGGATTTGAGGAAAACTTTTTAAATAAAGGCATAAACTTTTGTAAACGGTTTTGTGGTAAGCAAGAAAGAAGCAGTGTGTACGATCAGTCAGCGCCCGAACGGTAAAGATCCCCAAAATACCTTACAATATTATATGATATGAATTGTTATGCATGCTAGAAGACTAGGTATTCATGATAAGACTAGAGTGGCCTGATTTGTGATGCCTTAGTCTAGGGAAGTTTGCCGATATGAGATGCTTTGCTAGTGTGCGGGGAGATAGTGCATAACAGAAGTAGAGTACTCACTATCCGGGGTATGGGGAGGAAGACTTGGGATGAATGCTGATGCGGTGTGGTCGTTAGTATTGGGCCCGTACTACCGAAGACACCGGGTCAGTGAGAGACCCAAGTAAGAATCCCTGGATATCGGAGACTGAGTAGGGTTGCGTTATCGAGTGCGATTATACTCGATGGAGTCTCTGATAGTTTTATGTTGTATTTCAGAGACATCATGGTTAGACCACGCCACGGAGCGAGTTCGAGCGGTGTGAGTGACGAGGAGATTCGTCAGATGATTCACGAGGAGGTAGCTGCGGCGATCCGGGCCGAGATCCCGGAGATGTTTGGGTCTATTAAGACCACCCTGATGGAGACGTTTGATGAGCGGTACGCCGCATTGACTGAGGCTGCAACCGCTGCAGCTACCGCAGCTGTGGCCGCTGCTAGGCCACAGGGGGGTGACTCGTTGCTGTTCCGAGAGTTCAGCAACACGAAGCCACCAGAGTTCGATGGGACGCAGGATCCGATTGCTGCGATGAGGTGGATCGCAGATATAGAGGGGTGCTTCTACACTTGTTCATGCCCGGAGCACCTGAGGGTACGGTTCTCTTTGAACCAGCTCCGTCTGGGAGCGAAGGACTGGTGGAAGTTCGTGACGGCGAACTTCACTTTGGCAGAGATTACAGCAGTGACTTGGGAGGGGTTTACTGCTATGTTCAGGGACGAGTACGTTCCCCCGGTGGAGAGGGAACGATTGGTTCAGGAGTTCTTAACCCTCAAGCAGGGTACTGATTCTGTTGCGGTGATCACGCGGAAGTTTCATGAGAGGGCGATGTTCTGCCCCGAGCTGGTGTCCACTGATCAGGCTCGGATGAGCCTGTACTTAGGAGTGTTGAGGAGGGATATCCGGGAGTTTGTGTCAAACTCCACCTATCATACCTTTGCTGAGCTTCAGGCGAATGCCAGGAAGCGCGAGATTGAGTTGGAGACCCAGGCCAGGGAGGAGGCCGAGTCTCAGCGGGTGGACTGGTGGCCGACTCAGTCTCAGCCGGCAGCCAAGTGGACTAAGTCCGCCGATTCGAGGACGGGAGGTCCGAAGGGCCGCACTTGTGGAAAGTGCGGCAAGGGTCATGAGGGGGCATGTCGATCTGGTGCTTGCTACAAGTGTGGCAAGGAGGGGCACATCGCTAGGGATTGCCCCAAGGGGTTTATGGTTTGCTTTCATTGCAACCAGACAGGCCATAGGAAGGCCGAGTGCCCTCAGCTTCTTCAGGGATCTGCACCTGCTGCCAGAGCTACTGCGACTCGACCGGTGAAGGCCGAGGCCCCGAGGGCTCGGGGGAGAGCCTTTCAGCTGACTGCGGAGGAGGTCCGCGCTGCCCCCGATGTTGTGGCAGGTATGCTGTAATTCATGTATTTATTTTTAATGTCGAGATGTTATGCTTATGTTATTATATGCGTAGGTACTTTCCTTGTGAACTCTGTGCCTGCCTTAGTGTTATTTGACTCGGGCGCGAGTAGATCCTTTGTATCTTTAGCCTTTAGTCAGCATATTAGCGTTAGTCGTGAGTCGTTGAGTCGGCCTCTGAGGGTTTCTATAGCTGACGAGAGAGTGATTTGTGCCACGGAGGTTCTCCGGGGATGCGTGTTAGAGATTTTCGGGGTCGAATTCCCGATTGACCTGATTCCTATTGCGATGGGTGATGTCTGTGTCATCGTGGGCATGGACTGGTTGAGCCGATTCGGCGCTGTCATCGACTGTGAGCGTCAGCTGGTGACTATACGAGACCATAGTGGGGGAGTTCTTTCGGTGTACGGCGAGGGTACCCGTTCGGGATCAGCTTTTTGTTCGGCCGCTAGGGCGAGGCAGTGTCTACAGCAGGGCTGTAAGGGTTTTGTGGCGTATGTGATGGATACGCGGGAGGTTTCCGAGAGACCGAAGTCAGTTGAGGAGGTCCCTGTGGTGCGTGAGTTTCCAGATGTTTTCCCCGAGGAGCTGCCGGGAGTACCTCCTGTGAGGCAAGTAGAGTTTGGTATCGATCTAGTTCCGGGGGCCGCGCCTATTGCTAAGGTGCCTTATCGTCTTGCACCTCCAGAGATGCAAGAGTTGTCCTCGCAGCTCCAGGAGTTGCTGGGGAAGGGATTCATTCGGCCGAGCAGCTCGCCATGGGGAGCACCTATTCTGTTCGTCAAGAAGAAGGATGGTTCACACCGGATGTGCATTGATTACCGGGAGTTGAACAAGTTGACGGTCAAGAACCGTTACCCGTTGCCGAGGATCGATGATTTATTCGATCAGTTGCAGGGAGCATCTTGGTTTTCCAAGATCGATCTGAGGTCAGGGTACCATCAGGTGAGAGTGCGGGACGAGGATGTCCAGAAGACAGCGTTTAGAACGCGATATGGGCATTATGAGTTTGTGGTGATGCCTTTCGGGCTCACCAATGCCCCGGCTGTGTTCATGGATCTCATGAACAGGGTATGCAGGCCGATGTTGGATCGGTCAGTGATTGTATTTATCGACAACATTCTGGTGTATTCGAGATCTAGAGAGCAGCATGAGGAGCATTTGAGGGAGGTCCTTGAGGTATTAAGGTCGGAGAAGTTTTATGCAAAGTTCTCCAAATGTGACTTCTGGTTGCGGGAGGTCCAATTTCTAGGACATGTTGTTAATTAGAAAGGGATATTGGTCGATCCGGCCAAGGTTGAGGCGGTGATGAGTTGGGAGGTGCCGAAGTCACCCTCTGAGATCAGGAGCTTCCTTGGGTTGGCAGGGTATTATCGGAGATTCATTAAGGATTTCTCCAAGATCGCAGTGCCGCTCACCAGATTGACCCAGAAGGGTGTTGCATTCTCATGGGGGCCCGAGCAGCAGACCTCCTTTGAGACACTTCGCCAGAGGTTGTGCGAAGCCCCGGTATTAGCTCTCCCGGAAGGGATGGAAGATTTTGTAGTATATTGCGACGCATCGATTTCGGGACTGGGTGCAGTGTTGATGCAGAGGGGTCATGTGATAGCGTATGCGTCGAGGCAGCTGAAGCCTCATGAGGCGAGATATCCCACGCATGATTTAGAGTTGGGGGCAGTAGTGTTCGCTCTCAAGATTTGGCGTCACTACTTGTATGGGGTTCGATGTACGATATACACGGACCATAAGAGTTTGAAGTATTTGATGGATCAGCCCAACCTAAATATGCGTCAGAGGAGGTGGTTGGATGTGGTCAAGGATTATGATTGTGAGATCCTGTACCACCCAGGCAAGGCTAATGTGGTAGCCGATGCATTGAGCCGCAGGGCGGAGAGCACTCCATTGCGAGATGTATGCTTGAGACTGACTGTGATGACTCCAGTATTGGATGCTATTCGTGGGGCACAGGCCGAGGCTGTGCTACCAGAGATGCAGAAGAAAGAGCGGGTTGTGGGGATAATTTCAGAGTTCGTTAAAGATGGACGAGGGCTTATGACGTTTCAGGGTCGGATTTGGGTACTGTTCGTGGGCGGTACGCGTATTACTTTGATGGAAGAGGCTCATAGATCGAAATTCTCGATCCATCCCGGTGCTACGAAGATGTATTTGGATTTGTGGAAAGAGTATTGGTGGCCCTGTATGAAGAGGGACGTGGCATGGTTCGTTGAGAGGTGCTTGACCTGCCGTAGGGTTAAGGCCGAGCACCAGAGACCGCATGGCAAGTTACAGCCATTGGAGATCCCCGAGTGGAAGTGGGAACAGATCACTATGGATTTCATCACCAAATTTCCGAGGACTGCTAGGGGAGTTGACGCAATTTGGGTGATTATGGATAGGTTGACGAAGAGTGCACACTTCCTTGCCATCAGCGAGAGTTCTTCAACGGAGAAGTTGGCGGAGATATATGTGAGAGAAGTGGTATCTCGACATGGGGTGCCGATCTCGATTGTTTCAGACCGTGATGTGCGCTTCACTTCCAGGTTCTGGAAGAAATTCCATGAGGAGCTGGGTACTAAATTGCATTTTAGTACCGCATACCATCCCCAGACAGACGGTCAGAGTGAGCGGACGATTCAGACGCTGGAGGACATGCTTCGAGCGTGTGTGTTAGACTTTGGGGGTAGCTGGGATGCATATTTACCCTTAGCAGAGTTTTCCTACAACAACAGCCATCATTCGAGCATTGGTATGCCACCTTTTGAGCTATTGTATGGTAGGAGGTGTCGGACCCCCATTTGCTGGGGAGAGGTGGGACAGAGAGTGATGGGCAGCACAGAGATCGTGCTTCAGACGACAGAGCAAATTCAGCAAGTTAGACAGAGGTTATTGACCGCCCAGAGCCGACAAAAGAGTTATGCAGACAGGCGCCGATCCGAGCTTGAATTTCAGGTCGGCGACTTCGTTCTCCTGAAGGTCTCTCCTTGGAAAGGAGTGATTCGATTCAGGAAGAGGGGCAAGTTGGGGCCCCGGTATATTGGGCCATTTCGTGTGATTGCAAGGATAGGCCGGGTAGCCTATCGGTTGGAGTTGCCAGCGGAGTTGGGACAGATCCACGACACTTTTCATGTGTCGCAATTGAGGAAGTGCATAGCCGATGAGTCGGCAGTGGTTCCAATGGAGGATATTCAGGTGGATGCGAGCCTGAATTATGCCGAGAGACCAGTGGCCATCAGGGATCGGAAGATCAAGGTTCTGAGGAACAAGGAGGTACCTCTGGTGTTGGTTCAGTGGCAACACCGTAAGGGATCGGAAATGACTTGGGAGCCGGAACGTGAGATGCGGGAGCAGCATCCGGAACTATTTTCAGAGTGAGACTTCGAGGGAGAAGTCTAATCCAAGTGGGGGAGAGTTGTAACAGCCCGGAATCTCAGGTATTATTAAGTTATGTTTTTGGGGTGATTTAAGAGGGGACTCGGCGAGTTGGAGCGTAGACTCGCCGAGTAGGATCGCAGACTTGGTCGCGGGATCGCGACTGGACTCGACGAGTCCAGATATGGACTCGGCGAGTCTACGCTGTTTAGTGAAAACCCTAACCGTTCAGGTTTGGGACGTATAAAAAGGACTCATTGGCCGTCATTGTTCATTTTAGCCTTCTGAGAAGAACCCTAAATCGATTGTGTGCATCTGGAGCAAGGATTATAGGCCATTGTTGATTATAGAAGAGTGGTTGTGCAAGGAAGAGAAGGGATTGGCTAAAGGAGCAGGAAAGGAGTCACATTCTGAGGATTGGGGACATAGAGGATACATCATCCAGGTAAGAATTCGAGTATACTCTGCTATGTTGATGTGATTATGGAATTAGGGTTTATGGAACCCTTTTGTGAATAGATTGAATGTTACCCTAGTCCGCTAAACGATTGTAACCTTGTATTGGGACCTATGGAGGTCCAGAATGTACCATGTCTGTGCATTTCGGGAATTGATGAAGGTTTTGGATTGGAATCCTTATGCCTTAGGTCAAAATGCAAATTATGAATCATATGATGTATCATGAGCACTGAAATGAGGACTTTACGTGATGGATCAGCCTAGGAAGGCCAGACCTAGGAATGGTCGAAGCAGTTCTGACCTTAGGATGCAGTTTGAGCGGTTGCATGGCATGGACTCGCCGAGTCCGATGAACAGACTCGGCGAGTAGCTTGAAGATTAACTGGGACTCGTCGAGTTGTTCTTCAGACTCGGCGAGTTGAGTCGGGGTGGCCCCGCGATTCTTCCAGGAGTAACTCGTCGGGTCAAGGAGGATACTCGACGAGTAGATAGGGAATCTCAGAGAGTTGGAGGACGTCTAGACTCGCCGAGTCGCCATGGCACTCGCCGAGTCCGGTCGAGTTGACCGTTGACCAGAGTTGACCTAAGTCTGACTTCTTAGGGATAGTCACACTTAGAAGATATAAGTGTTAATGAGAGATATGTGATGTTATAGGTAGGTTGTAGCTCGTCGGATTATGCACGAGTGATTTCAGGATTTGCTAGCTTTCAGCATTCACGAGGTGAGTCTTCTCACTATACTGTACCCGGAAGGGTTTGACTGTGTGACCGGAAGGTCAGGTATGATATGTGATATGTATGCTATATGTGGTAAGCTGTTTGTTATATATGCTATGTATGTTATGGGCCGGAAGGCGATTATATTATGGGCCGGAAGGCAATATGATATGGGCCGGAAGGCAATATGTTATGGGCCGGAAGGCAATATGTTGTGTTATGGACCGGAAGGTCGGCGTGGGTAGGACCGGAAGGTTTACCCAGCAGGGACAAAAGTCCCCTAAGACACATGGACCGATAGGTCAGGGCCTGGAAAGGCGTATGTGCGTAAGTTATATATTGGGGAACTCACTAAGCATTTATGCTTACAGTTGCTGTGTATGTGTTTCAGGTACTAGCGAGGACCGTGGGATGGCGCCGGCGTGATCGATACACACTGAAGGATGTTTTTATGATCTTGGGATTTAGACAATTTGTATTTGACATGACACTTAAATTATTTATGCCTTGTTTTGAATGGAAATACTTTATTTTTAAAATGAAAAATTTGTTTGAAAATTTGAGTTGTTACAGTCTTGGAGCTCTAGAGTCACAATTGTCACTCCTCTAATGGCTTACAAACACCAAATAGCAAGGAGGATGATTTGGGAGAGAGGAGAGGGGAGGAATTCGGCCAGGGGTTCTCTACTTTTGATGAAGTGCCGATTTCCCTTTGCCATAGGGTCTATTTATACTTGTATACTCCTTAAGGGTTACAGCTTAAACTCTAATTAGATAATCTTCTCTTAAAGCAATCAAAATCCATTCCTTAGATAGACTTGGACGATTTGAAGCTATCCATAGCTTCTAGAATCCGTCCACCATCTATCCAATATGGATTTACAGTCTAAAGTTTAACTATCAAACAATTGACAGTTTATACCCTCTTATTTAATTAATCTCTTTAAGTCACCAAATTAATTCTAATTAATTCTATGACTTATATTAATCAAATAAGAATATTATTATTCTATATATTATTCTCATAATATATTAATAATATTTATTCTCTCTTGATAAATCATCCTATCAAGTTGCTATGGTGAAGGCAACCCAAAAGGACCATGCATAACCGGGTCAAATACTTGCCTAATATAGTTGCAGCCTTAGACACTATTCCAACATAATATTCTTTTGGAAACATGTATAACGCAACAATGTATGTTTATATTATATATATGATGGTTGTGTTACTTTCTTTATGATATTCAATTGTTATGATACTACGTGAAGTCATCCACCCCCGAATGTTTCCACGATTCTGGTTTGGGGGTGTGACAATTATAGCTTCAAGTCTTGTTTTGTTATTTGTTTATGACTTCTATGTTTTGTGAACACACACATTGTAAACACTTTCTTTCTAAATGAAATGGTTGTTCATTACTTGCTTACCATATACATATCTTGTGATACTAAACATGACGTCCTCCACCCCCGAACGTTTCCGCTGTTCCAGTTTTGGGGTGTGACAATTACCAATACGTTTAAAGTATGGACGTACTTATACAGAAATATATTTTGGGCTTTTAAAGTCTCATTGCAAACACTGTTTTAACTATTGTTATACATACAAAGAAAATACTTTTTAGACTTATTAAAAGTATTACTACTGTTAGCAGAAAACCTGCAACACTCACTAACCTTGTGTTAACTCTCAAAACTACTTATATTCTTAGGAAACCACTAAACAGACATTCAAGATGGATTGGATTATAGGTGACCTAGTTTACTAGCTTTTGTATTATATGCCTATCTATTAAGGCAATTCATGTATTATTATTATTTTGTAAAAACCTTGTTGTCAAACATCAAGATGGAATGTAAATGCTATTTTGTTTATTGTACTACTTGTGATATATATTCAGTTTACCTGTGATCCATAAACTTAATCGCACAGCCCGATGTGTTCCGCCACCTCGGCCGGGGGGGGGGGTGACAATAATCAATAATATTATAGAAAATCTTTTACCAATATTACTTGCAAAGTTTATGTGATTGATTAATGATTCTGATTCTTATTCTACACACGTCATTTCGTTTTGGACTTCACACACAATTCATTAGCTTTCCAAGTCAGTTGTTGTCCTACTGACCTCAGAAGTCTCAACAGAGACGATATCCACCAAAGGACTCTCAGGAGTTACTTGTAATGAATAAAATGAAATACTTAATAGGGCTCAACTCTGGTTTCCAGATCCGACAAGAGATCAAATCGAGTTTATGCTCCTCGGAATGAGATATCGAGCACTTCACATCAAGCTCACAATGATGTGCCCAACTGATTATGAAATTGATGCTCTCCTACCTGGATCATGTCACACCCCAAACCAGAATGGCGGAAACATTCAGAGGTGGAGGACGTCATGTACAGTATGAAAACAATGCACAATATTAGACAAGCAACAACATCATCCATTGCATTAATAATATAATTTAATACAAGTGTGTTCTATGCATAGTTTGAAAGACACCAAAATATGAATCAAAATAAACGACGAGTCAAAAATATGCTATGTCTTCTCAAAACCTGGTCTAGTGTATCTGTCTACTGGTGACCTGAGAATACAAGTTATTTTGAAAGAGTAGATCAACATTAAAGCTGGTGAGTTCATAAGTATTTTAGTGTCAAATGTTTGTATAAGTTTGATGAAAGTATTTGTAAGTGTTTGATCTAAATGTTTGTAAATGTTTGATGTAAATGTTTGTAAGTGTTTGAAGTAAATGTTTATATATCCTAGAAATTCCTATATTTTCTACTTATAATGAAATTTAGTCTTCTACCAAGACCCGAATGTTCTGTATGTTTTTTCTTTTGTAAAAGTGAGTGTTTTTCCCAAGTATGACTATCATTCCCAGAAAATAGTTTAAATTACCGTTTATGTGAGAAGATCAGTATATGAATGTAATGGGAAAATGAAGATGTACCGTAGTATTGTATATAGTAACTACCGATGTACTAACTACCTTAAACCAATTGTTTAATTAAGGTAAAATGTGATGAGATTATAACCATACTTAATTGACTAGTAAAACACTACGATCAACGACGTCGAAATGGTATGACATCCGTCACCCGTAGACCTGTAGGTCCCCACTGTACCTATCAGCAAGTTGTAGGATGGTCAATCCCATATAGTTCTATACACAAATTCACGCTCTCCCCCAGGAGAATCTGGTTACAAAACGTGACACATCAGTATATTGCCATGCCATAAATTAGTGGCTCACATTAATGTTATATTGTTCTTGTATTTGTATAGTATGTTCTCTCTGTTCTAGTGTATAGTATGTTCTCTCTGTTCTAGTGTATAGTATGTTCTCTCTGTTCTAGTGTGTAATATTTTCTTTCTGTTCTAGTGTATATTATGTTCTTTCTGTTTCTCATTATAGTATGTTTGAACCGACTCATGTATGAACTGACTCTTGTATGTTTCATTGTTCTAGAAATAGTGAGTAGTAATCCTCTAAACTATACCTATTATAGTTTACTAGTATTGTTGTTTGAATGACTAATCATGTTTGTACACCTTTACTACCCAAAGGTATTGAACTGGTTGGAAGGACTTTTATGTCTACATACATATACATAATATATAATTAAGATTCAAACGACACTCAGACAAACGATCAATACCCTAAGTCCGCAACCAAACAGGAACAGGAAATAAAGCGAGTTATCAGTCCTAAGCCCTTTCAACCTTATTTATATAACTATATCTATATAGACATGATTTTGACAATATATAAGTTTAAAAGCGTTTGATAAAGAGTTTAGCATATAAAAGAGTTTTAACCATTTGAATGGTTATTAAGGACTTGATGTCAGTTTATAAAATGTTTTGAAATAATTTGTTTTGATAATACAGTTTTGAAGTATAAGAAATCCACTTGTTTGATAGTTATAAATCACATGTGATTCATACTATAACTATAATGTTTTCTACTTGTATTCCCCCCCCATAAAAGCATTTAAAATCATTTCAATGATAAGTTTAGGGGTATGAACTCACCTGTAGTGAGTGATTCGAATGTAAGATCGATATAGGATGCAAAGTGTCGAGTGAAGTCTCGAGCACAAGCGGGTCCTATTAAGCATATAATGACACATATATGTATATAATTAGTGTATATAACAATTAATAATGTTAGGGAGCAACCTTAGGGACTAGGGAACACTTGGAATGAAGTTTTACCATCACATATGATTGTACAAAAGGTGTTCACAGCCACACAAGGGGTGTGTTTATGACCAATGGGTGTTCACGGCCATGACATGAAGGGTTTATGGCCATATGAAGAGTTTACGGCCGTAAACTCTTGATGTTCATGCTAAAATGGTTGATTCTTAGATGCTAATCATATGCTTCTAATGGATAACAAGTATATGGAAAGGATACTTACTATTCGGAAGCTTGAAGGGGTGTTTACGGCCCAAAGAACTAGTGTGTGTTATTGGTGTTCTTGATGATTTGAAGATCTAACCCGACATGGATGAAATCATAGGGTTTTACTAGATCAAGAAGGATATCAACTAATAATGAAAGAATCACTTACAACTTTGACGAGAAATGGAAGTGATCTTGATGATACTTGAGAGATAAATGAGTGTTCTTGACTTGAAGATGTTCGAAGTGAAGAAAAATGAAGGAAAATCATACTTAAGGAGAAGAGTTCATGGCTAACAAGAGTTCATGGCTAACAAGAGTTTATGGCCGTAAACTATAGTTTGTGGCCGTAAACTCCTTGTGATGGAGTTTTTGGATTGAATGCAACACAATGAACTTTATTAGATACATCCTAACTTCTTTAGAATTGATGATTCCACTCTAACTTCTTTTCCTCAATGGGATGTGAGCTTAAAGAAGAATCAGTTATTCGACTACCTTTTCAATCTTAACTATATACGACTCGTATACATGAAATGGTGATCGTTTAACCATGTATGAATTCCAATATGAACTTCAGGACGGAGAATTGCCCAAGACTACGAGTAATCGCATCGTCATGTGAACAAACTTAGAACCCAGTATGACTCCCGTAAACAGATCGCCCTTCAGTCTAAACACCTACGGAGATACAAGAACAGTCCGGACAACTTAGCGAACTACTCAACAATTGAATTGGAAGACCAGAATTCTCACCCCGGAGAGCTCCGGTTTTATTCTTTCAGAGATCGACGGATTGCATCATATGTACCTCGACTATCAAGGACTCCGTCCAGATTTTCCATTAGAAATCATTGTCTCTGCCCCGCATAGATGAATTGGTTGAGCAAACGCAAGGAAAGGATGAATTTCATAAATGGACCTGAGATCCGAATATCACCAGTTTGAGTGTTAGGGAAGGATGTCCGGAAGACTACCTTCCGAACTCGATGCGGACACTTCGAGTCCGTAGTGATACCCTTCGGATAGGACCAATACGCCCGAAGCATTCATGAGTTAAATGAATAGAGTCCGTCTTTCTTACTTGGATCAGTTCTTCATTCTCCATGTAATGACTTACTTATCTACCCTTGCAGTAAGAAGGAAGCCGCGGAAACATTACCCTCGGAGATACTTCTTGCAAAGTTCTCTGATAACGAGTTTTGGAATTGAAGAGTCAAAATTTCCTAAGACACACTGTTGGTGATGTGGAAATTCTTGAGTACTCTGTCAATTTATCAAAACCGTTGAGAATTTGTCGACACCAGAGCCGCCGACAGGAATTCGCCAAATTCTAGGTCTCACAGACCTACTGTCTTAGTTCATCCAGAACCCCTCGCAAATCACAAAAATCTTTACGACTTTGACCCAGCAGGGGGTGGCCCTTGACTGGGAAGTTAAACAAGAAAAAGAAACCTTGGAGATTCCAAGTGAGAGACCAAGTTCTTTAGGAAAACTCACTCTGGGAATGGCTTAATACGCTTCGTATCGCGTGGAAAGCTCAATCCAAGATAGTCAGGACCTCTGAGATTCTTACCAGAATCGGTCCTGTACCTCACAAACTAGACCTACTCCACGAACTCAGTAAAGTACATTTACTCTTCGCGTCTCGATCTTGAAACCATGCCTTTCCGTTAGGACCCTCGTAAGCCTACTCGACGAGATCAAGATTAACGAGATCCTCGCATTCGTATTAGAACCGTAGTGACCCTAGGCATAGAGGTCAAGCGGACGAAGCAACGCAGTCGCCCGTTAGTGAAGGTTCATTGGGATACCAACCGAGGACCCGATTTCACTTAGGAGAGCGAGAACCAATTGATTATGAAGTTTCCACCTCACGACTCGATCATTCATACGTACTTCCTTACCTAAATTCTAATTTTGGGACAAAATTCCCTTTAACAGGGTTATGATGTGACAACCCAAAATTTCCATTCCGTACAAACCATATCAAGTCAATAGAGGTTAAACAGTTACAGTCAATTTCCAGACTTTTGTGTATAAGTTTGAGTATTTCAGGATTTACACTTAAGGAGATATTAGGAGAGTGGATGCACTAGGGTTGTGTGCAACACTGTTATTCCAAAACTCTATGATATTAGAGTTCATTTAGTGAATAAAATATTTTCTGACAAAAATCCCAGGACTATATATAGAATTCTGAACCATATTTATTCATTAGTTACATTTCCAACTAGAGAAAAGCCGAATTCTCTCTCAAGGATCTTCAGACTTTCGTTCCGGAAAGTGAGTACTTCTATCTAGTGTTGTTTTAAAGCTTCTTATATGCTTAATACACTAGAAATCATAGGAAAACACTAAGATCTGAGAGTTTACTGCCCAAGAACACCTTGGGGAGTAAAGTCTTTTATAAGGGCCAAAGTGTGCCCAATGTCCCTCCAAGCCTTGGAACTCAACCTAGAAACTACCATGACATGTTTAGACCACAAAATCATTAAGAAACAAAGGCTAGAAGTGAGTTCACGGCCAAGGATGTTTTTGGGCCGTGAACTCCATTTTTAGGTGCCAAAACACCCTAAAAGCCTTCCTTAAGCCAAGAGACTAGTTTAGACATGTACCCTAATGAGTTTAGGACTAGCAAACACCATTAGAACACCAAGAGTAAGGTGTTCACAACCCAAGAAGCTCCAGGGCCGTGAACTCCAAACAATAGGGCCAATTGATGCTATAACCTCTTCTAAAGCCTTGCACAATAGCCTAGTTTAGTTCCTAGTTAAATTAGGGACTTGAAAACACCACAAACACCCATCCAAGGGAGATTATGGCCGTAATCTCCATGGGATTTGGTCCCAGGTCCGTAAACTCCTAAAAGGAGTTATATGATGCCCTAAACTCTTCCATAGACCAAGCCATTAAGTAGAAATGCTTCTTAGGGTCTTGTAGAGCATCAAACACAAATTGGTCACATAAGTATGAGCTTATGGCCGCAAACTCACGAGTTTACGACCGTAAACTCATTTAGTAGGGTCATTAGGGCCGTGAACCTCATGGTGGAGTTTTCCTTGAGCCCTACCCACAATAGCTTCCCCTACAAACCCTTAGATGCAATCCTAGAGGCTAATAACACTTGATAAAGGTGTTTAGCATGTCATAGGGTGTCTTGACTTGCTTATTAGTTGTTTATAGACTAATTTGTTACATATATGTGATATTATATGTTAACTAGGATCATAGAGTGTGTTCAAGACTTCACTTGACACCTAGCAGTCCTACCTCTTTAGTTCATCCGTATTACCCACAACAGGTGAGTTCATACCCCTTAATCAATGTTTTAAATGCTTTATGGGGGGATACAAGTAGAATCATGCTACTTATTATATAAATCACATGTGATTAATAAGCAGCATTCAAATGATTTACTATTCATTAGCCGTTTTACCAACCAGTTTCCTTCAAATGATCTTCATAAATACTTTATATGTTTAAAACTCCTTATTAAACTGTACATTTTACTCTGTATGTTTCATTTCAAACTCATTTACAATGGTGTTTCAAACAAATGTTTCTTTATACTTAAACTGTTTTACCAAACCCATGCTTTCAAACCATTTTATAGATTGACATCAAGTCGATCTTTTCTTAGATAATAATTATGTTGAAATGTTTTACAAAACTTATTGTCACACCCCAAAACCAAGAACGGCGGAAACGTTCTGGGGTGGAGGACGTCATGTATAATATCACAACAATGTAAAGTAGTAAACAAGCAACAACATCATCGATTGCATTAATAATATAATTATTATACAAATGTGTTCTGTCAAATTTTGATAAACACTAAAGCATAAATCAAAATGAAAGATGAGTCTTGAACAAGCTCCATCTTCCTTTCTCCTTGCATCGGTACCTATCTATGATGACCTGAGGATACAAGTAATTTTGAAAGCGAGTATCAGCTTTAAAGCTGGTGAGATCATAAGTATTTAGTGTCTTAATTTGTATGTAAGAATTTGTAAGTAAATGAATTGTAAGTATTGAAAATGTATATGAACTGTAAGTATGAAAATGTTTGTAAAGCAACTGTAAACGTTTGAAAAACTCTAGAAATCCCTATGATTCCTACTATTATATAAAGTGCGTCTTCTACCAAGACCTAACTGTTCTCAATGTTCGTTTCTTGTAAAAGTGTGTAATTTTCCCAAGTATAACTATCATTTATAAAATATAGTTTTTACATTTATAGTTTAAGTGAAAAGATCACTAAATATATGTACAGGGAAAATTAATGTAGTAGTAAAACGTAGCGCTATAAGAACTACTGCTGTACTAACTACCTTAAACTGGATTTATATTAAGGTATCATGTGATAAATTGCACCATACTATAGACTGGTAACAACGACAACGTATAGTCGAAAATAAGGTATGCCGTTTGGCACCCGCAGACCTGCCGGTCTGGCTGTAGCTAGCAGCAAGGTGTAGGATAGTCAATCCAGTATAGATCTATATGCAAACTCACGCTCTTCCTTCAAGAGACTCTGGCTACAACTCGGGTCATGACAATTAAGGCATGCTCCCATACAGTGGATCACAATTTTATTAGCGTATTAATGTAAGTGTAATGTAACGAACTGTTCTAGCTGTAATGTACGTGCTCTCTACCTAGCAAGTATAGTAATGTAATCATCCTAGTATAGTTGTATATGGTCTCTTTCTAGCATAGTTGTATATGTTCTTCTAGTAGTAAGTATTGACTCATGAATGAACTGACTCATAGTATGATACCGCGTTCTAGTAATAGTTCTAGTATCTTCCTAAACTACCCATATGGTAGTTTACTAGTAATCTAACTGGTACGTATGGACATGGATGTATACCCTTGCTACCCAAGGGCATGGGATGAACTGGAAGGACCTTTATGACTATATATGTATATATGTTATATAACTAATATTTAAACGACCTTCGGACGAGTACCCGATATCCCACCAGACCACATCTCAAGCGCGAAAAGGAAATAGGGTGGATAGCCTTCCTAAGTATTTTAAACATTTCTTATATAACTATGCATATAGAGGCATGCAATTTATAATATAAAAGCATAAATAAGTTTTGTAAAACCTTTGAACATAGTTATTATCTTAAGAAAAGATCGACTTGATGTCAATCTATAAAACGGTTTGAAGGCATGGATTTGATAAAACGGTTTAGTATAAAGAAACATTTGTTTGAAACACAATTGTAAATAAGTTTGAAAAGTAATATACAGAGTAAAATATACAGAGAAATAAGGAGTTTTAAACACATAAAGTGTTTATGAAAGACATTTGAAGGAATCTGTTTAGTAAAATGGCTAACGAGTAGCCAATCATTTGAATGCTGCTTATTAATCACATGTGATTGATATAATAACTAGCATAATTCTACTTATTAATCACATGTGATTGATATAATAAATAGCATGATTCTACTTGTATCCCCCCCCATAAAACATTTAAAAATAGTTTAAAACATTATTTAAGGGGTATGAACTCACCTGTAGTGAGTGGTTCTGATGAAAATGTTGGATCAGTTGCTAAGTATCAAGTGGTGACTTGAGTAGACACGCGAATCCTATTTAGCATATATTGACACATATATGAATATAATTAGTGTTATGAACAACTAATTAATGAATTGGGACCACTTTAGGGACTAGTGGACACTTATAATGAAGTGTTACAATCATATATGATTGTATGAGGGTTTTAAGGCTATACAAGAGGGTGTATGGCCAAAATACACACTATATGTGTGTGTGCGGCCAGGTGTGTGGCCTAGTGTGCTGCCAGCACATGTGTGCAGCCCTGTGTGCGGCCATGTGTGCTGCCAGATGGTGTTCTTGGTACCTTTTATGAAGATCTTCAAGGGGAATGGATGATACTTGAGAAGATTTCGTGTTCTATGCTTGAAGAAGTGAAGGAAGTGTTCAAAAATGACTAAGTGTGGTATATATAGGTGGAGTGTGCGGTTGGAAAGGCTGTGAGGCTGCAAACACATGTGTGTGGCCGCACACTCAAGTGTGTGGCCGCACACTCCATGTGTTGGAGTGTTTGGCCTCTTTTTGATTCCTACACTTTGAGTTAACCCATTTCCACACTCCAACCTTGATTATAACACGTTTAGAACTCTCCAATAGACCCTAAATGGTACTACAAGATAGCAAAACGAGTCTATTATTGATAAGAAATGAAGAATGCAAGTTAGAAATTTTCGGGTTGCCACACTTATTTTATGCTTTTATATTATTAATTGCATGCTTATATATGTATAGTTATATAAGAAATGTTTAATAGACTTAGGAAGGCTATCCACCCTATTTCCTTTTCGCGCTTGAGATGTGGTCTGGTGGGATATCGGGTACCCGTCCGAATGTCGTTTAAATATTATTTATATATCCTGTGTACATATATAGTCATAAAGGTTCTTCCAGTTCATCTAATGCCCTTGGGTAGCAAGGGTATACTTCCATGTTCATACGTACCAGTTATATTACTAGTAAGCTACCATATGGGTAGTTTAGGAAGATACTAGAACTATTACTAGAACGCGATATCATACAATGAGTCAGTACATTCATGAGTCAGTACTTATTACTATGAGAACATATACATTACATTACTATGAGAACATATATAACTATACTATAAGAAGAACATATACAACTATACTAGAAAGAGAACATATACAACTATACTAGAAAGAGAACATATACAACGATACTATAAAGAGAACATATACAACGATACTAGAACGAGTAACAATACATTACATACATGTGAATAATTTAACATAATTATGATCCACTGTATCGGAGCATGCCTTCAATGTCATGGACCGAGTTGTAGCCAGAGTCTCTTGGAGGGAGAGCGTGAGTTTGCGTATAGTTCTATACTGGATTGACTATCCTACACCTTGCTGCTAGCTACAGCCGGACCTGCAGGTCTGTGGGTGCCAAACGTCATACCTTTTTACGACCTATATTTGTCGTGTTTCATAGTCGATAGTGTGGTATAATTTATCACATAATACCTTGATATAAATCCGGCTTAAGGTAGTTAGTACAACAGTAGTTCCTATAATACAACACTATAATACTACATTAATTTACCCTTACATATATTTAGTGATCATTTCACTTAAACATTAAATGTACAAACTATATTTTGTTAATGATAGTTACACTTGGGAAAATTACACACTTTTACAAGAAACGAACATTTAGAACAGTTAAGTCTTGGTAGAAGGCTACATTTAGAACAGTTAGGTCTTGGTAGAAGACACCCTTATATAATAGTAGGAATCATAGGGATTTCTAGGGTTTTTCAAACATTTATAGTTGTTTTACAAACATTTTCAATACTTACAGTTCATATACAGTTTCAATACTTACAGTTCATATACATTTTCAATACTTACAGTTCATATACAAACAATTTCTTACATAAAAATTAAGACACTAAAATACTTATGATCTCACCAGCTTTAAAGCTGATACTCGCTTTCAAAATACTTGTATCCTCAGGTCATCAATAGACAATTACCGATGCAAGGTTTAGAGAAGATGGAGCTCGTTCAAGACTCATCTTTCATTTTGATTATACTTTAGTGTTTATCATAATTTGTCAGAACACTTGTATTAAAATTATATTATTAATGCAATGGATGATGTTGTTGCTTGTTTAGTACTTTTCATTGTTGTGATACTGTACATGACGTCCTCCGCCCCAAAACGTTTCCGCCGTTCTTGGTTTTGGGGTGTGACACCTTCTTTCGAAAGAAAGAAGGCGAACATCTAATGATTGTTCAAATTTATGTTGATGATATCATCTTCGGCTCTACGAATCCTAGCTTAACAACTGAATTCAGAAAGTTGATGGAGACTAAATTTGAAATGAGCGCAATGGGTCCAATTAATTTCTTTCTTGGTTTTAATATTAGATAGGGAACAAAAGGTATATTCATCAACCAGGAGGCTTATACAAAAACCTTACTGACAAAATTCGATATGACGGGTGACTCAAAAGTAAAGGTTCCAATGGCATTTGGCACTAAACTAACACCATCTTTGAAAAAACATGCTGTTGACATAACAAAATATCGTCAAATGATAGGTTCACTTATGTATTTAACAGCTAGTAGACCAGACATTATGTTTTCTGTGTGTTATTGTGCTAGGTTTCAAGGTAATCCAAGAGAACCTCACATGGTTGCTGTGAAGAACATTTTTCGTTACCTAAAGTGAACCTCTTCTCTCGGTCTCTGGTACCCTGCAAGATCTAGATTCTTCATTCAATCTTATTCTGATGCTGATCTAGGAGGATGTGGACTGGACAGAAAGAGCACCACAGGTGGATGCCAATTTCTTGATGGAAAACTTGTTAGCTGGCAGTCCAAAAAGAAAACGTGCGTGTCATTATCTACAACTGAAGCTGAGTATATTGCTGCAGCGTCTTGCACTTCTCAAGTAATCTGGATTCATAGTCAACTGAGAGACTATGGGCTAAGCATGAAGATCATACCTCTTTATTGTGACTCAGAAAGTGCGATAAGGATCTGTCACAATCCGGTGCAACATTCAAAGACTAAACATATTGCACTTAGATACCACTTTATTAAAGATCATGTTGAAGATGGGAACATAGAAGTACATTTTGTTCGATCTGGTGATCAACTAGCCAACATATTCACTAAGGCATTACCAGAAGCATTCTTTAACAGAATCTTACAAGGCCTGGGTATGATGGAAGCAGAGTCGGTATCGAATCCTTAATCCTCTAACTAAAAATTAGACAAGCAAAATGGAGCGACCGCTCGGTCTATTTTGGCTCCTTAAATTTTGGGAACCGTAATACACCGACCGCTCGGTCTATTTCGGCTCCTCAAATTTTTGAGAACCGAAATGAACCGACCGCTCGGTCTATTTCGCTTCATTCAACTAAGATAAGGTTTCGATTGTAAATTGTTTACGTTTCTATTTCTGTTTTTATTCTTTTTCAGAAAACCTCAAAAATCCAAAAATATTTTTTTTTCGGTTTTTATTCTTTTTCAGAAAACTTCAAAAATCCAAATTACATTTTCTTTTTCTGTTTTTATTCTTTTTCAGAAAAATTCAAAAACCCAAAAACATTTTCTTTTTTTGTTTTTATTCTTTTTCAGAAAACTTCAAAATCCAAAAACATTTTCTTTTTCTGTTTTTATTCCTTTTCAGAAAAATTTAAAAACTCAAAAATATTTTTGTGTGTGTGTGGTATATTTGTTTGTTTTTGTCTCATTTCGGTCTCAAGGATACACGAAGAACAGAAAATGGAGCTGGTACAGGTATTATGTGTACTTTATGAACTAGTTAAGGGTCCCTAGAAGCATGTTGCTGTATGTTGACTCAAGCCTCTACGACCTAGAGCAAGGCCTTAATGATTTGATCCAACCTATCGTTTCTTCCCAAATAGGCAATTCTTATTTACTCGGTCTAGAGCTACCTTACTCTTCTCACATGAGTTAAGAGTTTCTCTGCTTTGTCCTCTTATATAGCAGAAGGTGCCTTCCTTTCTTTCACCATCCTCAAACCATTCTCCATCTACTATCGGTTCACTATTGTAACCGTAGAGACTCTCGGTTTTTACCACTAAGGTTTATGGTTGCACAACATCTGTGTTTATGATCTTATATACGTATACCACGTTCTGAGTGAAACCCATAATGAATTAACGGTGAATTTCTATATTCAAGCTCTTACTTGGTACCAAATGAAATCATTTTTTTGCGAGGTCTTTTATGAATATGTCTAATACCAAGACTATTCTTCCCATAAAGATCCAATTTTATTTTTTTTAGATTTCTATACATTCTTTTGTCATCCCAAACTACCACCTGCCTACTTGTTCAACATACCACATCGGTCTCACAAGTACTTCTTCCGACCCTCGGTCTTATTTTAAGTATTGATGTTTGGTTGAAGATAAGCCACCATAAGCCTATGTCATGAAAAGAAACCTTTCAATGTTTATTAAGAAACACTTGATCGGATTCTCGGGAATCCACACAAGCACTTTGAGTCTCTCTTGACTTCGAAGGAAGCGATTCTTGCCCGGAATCCTCTGTTTTTCATCTAATTGTCAGACATCACTCATTACCGATACACATTTGATTTATTCCTTTATCTTTTGTCACTCTAATGCACGAAATTTTTTAATTTTCCCCATTCTATTGATGATATGTTTGAGTATATTTGTCATCTAGTGAATCAAGGGCTACTCAGGTTCTGATGGTACATTCTAATTCAAATGCAGATTGATGAAATCTTTTTGGGCGCGTGAATTTGAACGGTCGCTATACACACACGTGATGATGCCTACCTAGGAACATCCAACCTGTCAAATCGCACTTTTTCAGGCTACTTTTTAGAAGATAACGTCACAATCGTCATGATTTTCTCTCTCCTACCAACGGTATATAAAGGGATTGCACGATTCTTTGTCTTCTACTACTTCAAAGAATTCTACACTGTAACGTGATTTACACTGTTCATCTTCTTCCTTTGATCAACAATGGCAACTTCTTCTTATGCACAAGATCAAACTTCTTCATCTGCCTTTCTTACCATCAAGCCTAATCAAAATATGATTATTGAACTCACTCCTTTCGTGTATGATTCCTACATCGTGGAATGTTTGAAGTATTCCCCACTAGTTGTTGCCCTAACCCAGTTCGAGGCGGTTCCAATGTCATTGTTATCTCAAGTTTACTCTTCTACATCATATGACAAGAACAAGGAATGAATCTATTTTCAAATCCACAACAAGAAGGCCTCTATTTCCAAAGGGAGGTTTTGCTCGTTGCTTCATCTTGCAGTTGATTCTTCGGTGGTTTCTCCTGATTTTATCACCACCGCACAACTCTTCTCAATGATGTATGAGATGGGCTACACTGATGTCTTGACAACCATTGCCAAAGTCAAGAAATCCTGTCTACCATCTCAGTGGAATGGTCTTCTCACTTTGCTGATAAAAGGCTTGGCAGAACGAAGTGCTAGATCCGATGGCACTATCAAGGGGTTTCTGGCAATTCTCTACGACTTGTATAATGGGTTGAACCTGGACTATGGGTCGATCATATGGTCTCAGGTTGTGCAAAGTCTGAACACATCCACTTGTCATTCCGAAATCTCTTGTGGATGATTTTGGACAATTATTACTCAACGAGCCATTGACACTTTGGAAATTCCGGTGATGAAGGATGCTCTAATTGCGTCAATTGCAACCTTCCATACGAAGAAGATCATCATCTCTGACCCAATCAAGTTTCGTCACAATGGTTCGATTCCGGAGTCAATGTACCGAAGTGGTACCCCACACAGTAAGGTGATGGCCGACTACAACGAGCTTCATCCTACAAAGCCGAGAGCTCTTACTACCGAACTACAAGCTGCTTTAGATGCTCTTGACAAGCCAAGTAACTGAGGCAAATGGGTCACTACTAAGAAGGAGACAACCAAGCATAAACCCTCTAAGCCTTCCAAAAGCAAGAATCGAAAGTCTGAGACCGAAAGTTCTACTAAGCCAAAGAAGATCAAATGAATGGCATGAAAACCTAAGGGTCCATCTCCTTCACAATCTGACAATGAAGATGATGAAGAAGCCGCATCTCCACATGTGTCTCCAAGAGGTAATACTCCACCTAGATCTCCTTCCCCAACTCAAGAAGTCAACGTTCCAACTCCACCTCCATCACCAAAACAATCCCCTCCTAAACCCGAAGATGTTAAAATTCCAACTCCACCCCCTTCACCAAAACCAACAACCCCAACACTAACACAACCGAAACAACCAACTCCAACACCGACACCGAAAGTTCCAGTTTCGGTTGTTCCCACTACTACAACCGAAACTTCTCTACCACCTCCACCAGTATCTTCTGTTTCTGTTTCCACAACACTTTTATTTACTCCAATCATTACCCCTGTCACAACCACTACACTCCCTGAACAAACAGCAAGGGTCAACGTATCTAATACGGGGGCACCTACTGTATCCGACACCCCCGTCGTCACTATACCTCCCTTGCAAACCCAATCAAGCGATTCCGGTGCTACTCTTGGAGGCGACAATGATGAGTATGACTCCACATACTTTAGTCCCTATCGGCTACAATCTGATGAAGATACTGAAGCTCCAATCGACCGCCAACACTTAGACAGTATTCATGAAAAGTTGGATAAATTGCTTGTTGATACTCAAGCCTATGGAGGAGTTGTTCTTAAAGCTTTTATGGAGACAACTATAGAGCAATATAAAAAAGCTATGGATAAATCAACCGATGCCATCAAGGAATCGAATTCAGTTTGCTAGAAAGCTTCTGCTGATGTGATTGAAGTTATTCGCACCGCACAGATCTTTTTAGATTCTTTGAAAGGGCATGCAGATACAAATGCTGCTACACTTCGTGAATTGGTTGCCTCTCTTTCTCAGTCTTTAAAGGAAGAACAAAAGAAGTTTGAAGACGTTCGTTCTTCGATGCAAACTGATAATGTCTCTCTCATTAGTTCAGTTTCCTCCAAACTGGACTCTCTGCATGCAAATATTGCCAAAGAGGGGGCTCTAAAAGAAGAAATTGCAAGACAAGCCTCTACAATTGCCATCCAGCACGTGCAACTTGCTCAGGCAGAGAAGGAGATTTCATTGCTGAAAACCGAAAGAGTTGTTTTTCGTAGTTGTGCCAACAATGCTAAGGACATGTTGACCAACATACTTGGTGCTCATGATCCGATTCTGACTCTCACCATTTGCAATCATCTCACAACCAAACTTCTTCCCGCCCTTGCTATTATTCATGAAATGAAAGGTGTTTCGGAGCCTTTTGTTACTCCAAAACAAGGGGGAGAGGAATCTCAGAAAGAAGTCATTACAAAAGAACTGAAGGATAATGTAGCTTCAGGTTCTGGCCCGAAAGAAAAGCTGAAACAGATTGTACACGACAACGATAGTGATACAGATGAGACTATTGCCGAGGCTTTGCAAAGAAAGAAAAGGGATAAAGAGCTGGATGACAATTTGAAAAGCACAAAAGCGGCTGAGGAAACAGAGCAACGAAACAAAGAAACCGAAGATATCTTACAATGTAAGAAAGCTCTTTTTCCTGAATGGACTTGGGATGTGTTGATCAGTCAAGCAATTGAATCACCGAGTTTATACTGGTTAGAACCGATTGCTTTGTTTGACTGCAACAATTCCAAAGACTCCAGTTTGATATGATGGATTTTAAACAAACAATCCTATGTGTACATGCAACCCTAGCTTTGGATCTATGTTTTCACTATTAGATATACAACATTATGAACACAAGAATAAAACCCTAATGTACAATGCTATTTTCGAAATTATCATATAAGGTTAGGTCACATACCTCTTGTTGTTATATTGTAATAACAACTCAAATCTCCAAACCCTTTGTCTTGAAAGCAAGCACCACAAGTGTAGTGCCTCTAATGTCTCACAAACACCACAAGCAATTGGAGAAACTATAAAGAGAGAGAGGAGTAGAAATCGGCCTTGGTATCTCTTAGATGCATGTGTGTCGATTTCTCAAGGCCAAGGGGTCTTTATATAGGGTTGTGATTAGGGTTTCAGCCCTTATCTTTATCCAATTACTTCCCCACCAAGCAATCACAAGATAAGCCTTAAAAAGCCCATATCCTCTATCCCTTGGATGATTTCAAGGATATCATATCCTTGATTTCATCCAACCTATAATAAGAATAATCATTGCCCTAATTTGTAACTATCACATAATTACAATTCAGTCCCTCTAGTTTAATTAATTACACTTGATCACAAAATTAATTCCTTATTAAATATTGACCAATATTAATTAAACAAATATGATTCCTCCTTTAATATATTATTCTTATAACATATTAATAAATCATAATAACCTCTCTCTTCAACTATTTCTCCAGTCAAGTTGCTTTGGTGAAGGCAACCCAAAAGGACCATGCACAACCGGGTTAAGTACTTACCAAATATGGTTACAGCCTTAGACACTAATCCAACAATCTCCTACTTGGATAAGTCTAGTAACCACAAATATAACATACACCTCGATTAGCAATCGTAGCTCTCAAAGATGCTGCTGAACTCTGATCTTATCAGTAACTTGTCCTTTAGATAAGGGATCGCACAGTCCTCTGTTTAGATATTGTGCTGACAATTTTATGGAACTAATTGTCCAGCAGTTGGTTTCTTGATCTTAGATTTATTTGACATAGAACTTAATTGAAGACATCAATTCAGTCCTGACCGGGCCCGACACATAAGTCAAATCAAATCATTGAGCGGCCGTGATATCGCTTTTATCCTCTTAGGATAGAAGTAACAGATAAACTTCGACTTATATGTATTTACTTATTCACCAATCAATCATACACAACAATGCATTTTATGACATCAATTTACTGATGCGGTTTCGCATTATCAATGCACAACCAATAAGCAAATAACAAACCATATATCTAGGTTTTAAGACCATATGATATTATCATCTTGCGATCACTTTTTGTCATATTCCATAAAGTGATTCCAGCAAGTGCGGGTTTATTCCAATGCTTAAAACCTTTTCATAAGCACTCATGAACGTTGCAGCAAACATTTGCCATGTCTAATACCATTTAGACAATCTACACAGCAATTCATGACAATCTTCATTCATACCTACTTCCAACATATGAACGATTGTGGACTGTTTGAATAATTCGATTATTCTTAATAAACTCAATTATTCTGGAAGTCAAAACATGCAAAGTGAAACAATAGTTAAACAATTAACATAAGACAGTAACTTTACTTATAAATAATACTCCTTTATTTAATCATCAAATGTCAATTACATTTATCTATTACATGTTTCAAAACTATCTAATCTAAACTAATATCATCCTTTAGCCTAATGCTCCTAGCATGCTGCAAGTGCTTAACCCTACTCAGTCCCTTCGTAAGCGGATCTGCTGGGTTATCTTCCGATGATATCCTCTTAACCACGAGGTGTCCTTCTTCTACTCGATGTCTAATAAAATGATATTTCCTGTCGATATGTCGAGATCTACCATGATCCCTTGGTTCCTTGGTCAAGGAAACCGCTCCTTCATTATCACAGAAAATTTCGATAGGCTCCTTTATGGCAGGCACAACTCCAAGGTCACCAATGAAGTTCTTCAACGATGTCGCCTCCTTTGATGCTTCGTTCGCTGCAATGTACTCTGATTCGCACGTTGAATCAGCTACAGTTTCCTGCTTGGAACTTTTCCAAGTCACTGCTCCACCATTTAGAGTAAAGACCCAGCCCGACTGTGAACGGTAGTTGTCTCTGTCGGTTTGGAAGCTGGCGTCACTATACCCTCGCACCTTTAAGTTATCACTCCCTCCGAGAACTAAGAACCATTCCTTCGTCCTCCGAAGGTACTTAAGTATATTCTTGATAGCAATCCAATGAGCTTTGCCTGGGTTCCCTTGATATCTACTGACCATGCTCAAAGCAAAGGCCACATCAGGGCAAGTACAAGACATAGCATACAAGATTGAGCCAACTACGGAAGCGTAAGGTACTCGGCTCATCTTTGCTATTTCGGCTTCGTTACTCGGACTATGAGTCTTACTCAACTTGGCATTACTCTGTATCGGTAGTTCTCCCTTCTTCGAGTTTTCCATACTAAAACGTTTTAGTACCTTTTCCAAGTAAGTATTCTGACTAAGTCCTATTAGTCTCTTACTTCGTTCTCTCACTATCCTTATTCCCAAAATTTAGGAAGCCTCTCCGAGGTCCTTCATAGCGAAGCACTTCCTGAGCCAGGACTTAACCTCCTGCAGAGTCGGGATGTCGTTTCCTATGAGCAGTATGTCATCGACATACAAAACGAGGAAGCTAACTATACTCCCACTGGACTTGAAATATACGCATGATTCATCTTCGCTTCGTACAAATCCAAACTCTTTGACTTTCTCATCAAAGCAAAGATTCCATCTGCGAGATGCTTGCTTAAGTCCATAAATGGAATTCTCAAGCTTGCACACTCTATGGGGATGCTTCGTGTCGACAAAACCCTCTGGCTGAGCCATGTAAACATCCTCAGCCAACTTCCCATTAAGGAAAGCGTTCTTGACATCCATTTGTCATATCTCATAGTCATGAAATGCAGCAATGGCTAGCATCACCCTAATAGACTTTATTTTCACAACTGGTGAGAAGGTCTCATCATAGTTAACTCCGGGAGTTTGAGTAAAGCCCTTCGCCACCAATCGCACCTTATAAGTGTGTACATTCCCATCCACGTCGGTCTTCTTCTTGAATATCCATTTGCACCCAATCGTCTTACGTCCGGGTACATTGTCAACCAAATTCCAAACTTGGTTGTCATACATGGACTGAATCTCGCTGTCCATCACCTCTTTCTATTTCTCAGACTCTGGGCCTGCCATGGCTTCCTTATAGCTATTAGGTTCATCTAAATTTATTAGTGTACCATCACTAATATACGTGTCCCCTTCAGTAGTAATATGAAAACCATAAAACTGGGGTTGAACTCTAACTCTTTCGGAACGTCTAAGAGGTAAGGACTCGTCAATTGGTTCAACCAGAGTTTCCTCTTGGGGTTGAGCACTAGCGGTATACGTTCGTTCATCACTCGATTCTTGAATCTCTTCAAGATCGATTTTCCTCCCACTGTTTCCTTGGCTTATGAGTTCTCGCTCTCGGAAAACCCCTCTCCTTGCAATGAAGACAAAATTATCATTCGGTTTATAGAAGAGATATCCAAAAGATCTCTGCGGGTAGCCGATGAAAATACATCGCTCACTACGAGGCTCGAGCTTGTCGTGAGTTTCTCATCTTACGAAAACCTCACAACCCCAAACCTTGATATGTGCCAACGAGGGAGCCTTCCCTGTCCACATCTCGTGAGGTGTTTTGGCAACCTTCTTTGTAGGGAACAGGTTAAGGATATGGGCGGCAGTCTCTAAGGCATACCCCCAGAATGAGATAGGTAGTGAAGCACGACTCATCGTTGAACGGACCATGTCTAACAAGGTTCGATTGCGCCTTTCTGCCATACCATTTAACAGCAGTGTCCTAGGTGGCGTCAATTGCGAAACTATTCCGCATTCCTTGAGATAGTCGTGGAATTCAAGACTTAAGTACTCTCCTCCTTGATCGGATCGAAGCATCTTGATTTTCCTGCGCAATTGATTCACCACTTCATGCTTGAACTCTTTGAACTTTTCAAACGTTTCTGACTTGTGCTTGATTAAGTAAATATACCCATATCTACTATAATCATCGGTAAAAGTTACATAGAAGCGGTTTCCATCCTTTGTGGTTGATCTAAAGGGCCCACATACATCGGTATGTATGAGATCCAATAAACCCTCACCCCTCGCACAAGTGCCAGTGAAGAGTGACTTGGTCATCTTTCCAAGCAAACAAGATTCACACGTGTCATCTTCCCTAAGGTCGAATGAATCCAACACTCCATTCTTTTGGAGTTAGGCTATGTGCTTCTTGTTGTCATGTCGAAGACGACAGTGCCACAAAGATGCGTTATCTATAATATTGGAAGAATCCATACACAACACATCATTTCCTAGGTTATCTACAACCATAACAGTTTCATAAATTCCATTGCAAGGTATTGCTTAAAAGTATAAGACACCATTTAGATAAGCATAAATAGAACCATTCTCATTATTAAATGAATATCTAAATCCCTGTCTAAATAAACCATGAAATGACATGATGTTTCTTGCCATATCTGGCAAGTAGCAACAATTACTCAAATCTAAATTTAATCCATTACTAAGCACTAAAGAATACACTCCAATCTTGGTGACAACCGACGTTCTTTTGTTCCCCATGATTCGATTTATTCTTCCATGCTACACATCCCTATTTCTTCCTAGTCCCTGCAAATCAGAACAAATGTGGTAACCACATCCTGTATCAAGAACCCAAGAAATAGCATGTGATGAATCATTAGATTTAATTGTGTATATACCTGCATAAGACATCTTGATCTTTCCATCCTTGATGGCTTGCAGGTATTCTGGGCAGCTTCTCTTCCAATGCCCTATTTTGTGGCAATGATGACACTCTGCCTCCTTTGGGTTAGGATTGGGCTTAGCAGGATCAACCTTGGTCCCACTAGAAGAGGAACCATCTTCGGACTTTCCCTTGCGTTGGCTCTTTGACGGAGCCTTCCTCTTCTTGTCTCTTCCTTTCCCTATAGCCAAAACATGAGCAGTGGATGGATTGGGAGTTGGTGCAACAGACTTGTCCTTTAGGTTGCTCTCAGCAGTCCTTAGGAATACTTGGAGTTTGCTTAGGATGACCTCTTACTTGTTTATGTGGTAGGTCATCCTAAATTGGTTGTAGCATGAAGGCAAGGAGGAAGAACAATGTCAATAGCCAAATCCTCCCTAAAGTTAACATTTAACTTGCGAAGACGATCGACATATCTCTTCATCTTTTGCAAGTGCACGGTAAGAGATTTTCCACTTCCCATCTTAGCGGTGATCATATTCGTAACGATCTCATAGCGCTCTTGCCTCGCGCTTTGATGATACCTCTCCATCACATCTTGATGCATTTCATACGAATACATGTCCTCATAGGACTTTTGGAATTCTTGGTTCATGGTGGCTATCATGATGCAATGTACTTTCGTTGCATCACGTTCGTGGGTCTCAAAGACAGCCATTTCATCGGGAGTGGCGACTTCTGGATTGATCTTCTCGAGCTATTCATCGAGGACATACTCTTTGTCCTCGTAGCGCGCAATAGTGCGAATGTATCTTATCCATTCGCTAAAGTTCGTTCCATCAAAACTCACCTTTTGGCAAAGACTCATTAACGTGAATGAGTTAGCAGCAGCGTTGTTTGCGTTCGACATCTACAAATAGAAAGGACAAGGTTGATTAGAATTGAATCCTTAATTAAACACCCAAAATGAAAAATTAGGGCTAGGACCCAACAACATTGTTCACATATTAGAAAAGGGATGCCGTAATCTAACACGCAAATAATTTGGAGGTAAGTGAATGACGATTTACTAATTCTTCACCATGAAAAACATAACCTTAAGTTTTTAATGCATTGAGAATTTCAAGATTTTCTTTGAGATTCATTGAACTTTTCAATGGCATGTTTAAATCTTGATACGCCCCTCTCGTTTGTGACTGGGATGCCGAGGATCACAAAGTGGGTGTGAATAACCATGCAAATCTACATGGTGCCTTCATTGTTACAATCACCTATTCGATGTGCCGGTAAACCACACACACTCCATCGAACTATGACAAACAATTAATCACCCTTTGCCACCTTTTCCTAGAACCAATTAGTGTGCCGGTAAGCCACACACGCTCCACTAACTTCTTAGCAATGGTGCAAAGTGTAATTTCATGGAATTGCATCAATTCACTTTTCCTAAAGTAACTAGGATTGGGAATTTGTAAAAAAATTGTTTAGTTACTTTGTATAGATTCATTATACTTATTAATGAAGAGAGGATTGCCCTATCCTACCCGTTTGGCTAACAACCCTCCACCAGTCAAGCAAGTGGTGAGTGTGAGTGTACACCCATTAAGCGCCATTTTATAGGCATCAACCTTATACCCACCTTATAGACCGGCTTCGTGAATGAGGCCTACTAACGGTAAGACTAGCTCTTTAATTATACATATATATTTATTAAGCTTGTAATAATATAATAGTATAGTGTGTATTTTAAACATTTCAAAATACTAGGGTTTTAATCTTCAATTTAAAATTTTTGAAATTTAATACAATTTAAATTAAAATTTTAAATATTAAAACTCTCTTGATTTAATAATTACCATAAATTAAACAATTAATTTGAATTATTAAATCACAAGGGATTTATTAAATCATGAGGATAATTACCATTTATACATTTAAAATATCCTAATCACTTGAATCCCTCTCTAAATCTCGATAATAAGGGATAGGATAATGCAAGATCTTCAATTACCATATTTAACAATTAAAGGATAATTACAAGATATGGGATTATCCAAATCCCTAAAATTTAGGATCTTATCTTGGGGAAGGAGGCTAATCTAAAAATTTAAGGGTTTGCAAACCCTAGATTTCGAAATCTTGAATCAAAGGAAAGGATTCACAAAACCTTTCATGATATTTTTTTTTGCAAATTAGGGTTAGGAAACCCTATTCTCAAAATCTATAGCCTCCTAGGGTTTATTGGCTATAAACCGTAATTTGTCAAGTTCATACATTTGAATATACTAATTGAAAACAAGTAAACCAATGGCTCTGATACCACTTATGGGTTTTATACAAACAATCCTATGTGTACATGCAACCCTAGCTTTGGATCTATGTTTTCACTACTAGATATACAACATTATGAACACAAGAATAAAACCCTAATGTACAATGCTATTTTCGAAATTCTCATATAAGGTTGGATCACATACCTCTTGTTGTTATATTGTAATAACAACTCAAATCTCCAAACCCTTTGTCTTGAAAGAAAGCACAACAAGTGTAGTGCCTCTAATGGCTCACAAACACCACAAGCAATTGGAGAAACTATAGAGAGAGAGAGGAGGAGTAGAAATTGGCCTTGGTATCTCTTAGATGTATGTGTGTCGATTTCTCAAGGCCAAGGGGTCTTTATATAGGGTTGTGATTAGGGTTTCAACGCTTATCTTTATCCAATTACTTGCCCACCAAGCAATCACAAGATAAGCCTTGAAAAGCCCATATCCTCTATCCCTTGGATGATTTCAAGGATATCTTATCCTTGATTTCGTCCAACCTATAATAAGGATAATCATTGCCCTAATTTGTAACTATCACATAATTACAATTCAGTCCCTTTAGTTTAATTAATTACACTTGATCACAAAATTAATTCCTAATTAATTATTGACCAATATTAATTAAACAAATATGATTTCTCCCTTAATATATTATTCTTATAACATATTAATAAATCATAATAACCTCTCTCTTCAACTATTTCTCCAGTCAAGTTGCTTTGGTGAAGGCAACCCAAAAAGACCATGCACAACAGGGTCAAGTACTTACCAAATATGGTTACAGCCTTAGACACTAATCCAACATGATATGCCGATTACAAGGAAGGCATTTACTTTTCATTGTTTTGATTCAACTGTAGAGATTCCGTTTCCAAGTCCAAAGGTTGACCGAGAGCTTATCGAATGGTATTTGAAATATGGTCAACCTCAATATCTGACATGGAGTGCACAAAAGATTACAACTGTCAAGGTATTGAAGCCGACTCCAGCTGGCAAGTTTGTAAACGTCCATTTCAAAGTTACATGAGGAACTGCAAACTCTGTTTCGTTGACATCGCTTGCTGACCTTCCCAATCTTAATCCACACGGTTGGATTTTGCTTGTCATAGAAAGGGTAATGAACAAGAGACTGACAGTCAAGCCTACCCAAAAGCCTTGTGATGTAAACAAGATGAAGATTAGGCAAATTGACTCGACTCACTTAACTGTGATGTTTACGAAGGGTGGTGCTCATAAGTTCTTGTTTGCTTTGGTAGATAAACATCTGTTTTCTACTGACTGCTTGGAGCACATCATCAATTTGATACATCGGTGCAAGCAGAACTCGGATGCTGATAAGAAAATTTTTACTGATATGCTTCGGTGGTATATCACCTTTCGGTACCATTTGTTAGCTATCATACCAAGAGTGTTCAAGACGATGAAAAAGCCCTCGGTTCCTAAATAGAAGTGAAGTCTCGGTCCCAAAGACGCAAAGGGGGAGATTTTTGGCACTTATCGTGTTGCGTCTTAGGGCTTTTTGTGTATATCCGGATTGGGCCTGTCCATCTGCGATTATCTCTTAGGGTTAGACTATATATATGCATGCATGTATGCATTATGTTTGAGACGTCTTATTAATTACGCTTGAGTTTTGTAACCCTACACACCTCTACAGTCGAAGTTCTTAATCGATATCTTTCTTGAGTTCACTTTACGTTCTTTCTTGTTTGCGTGCTTAGAATTAATCGATCCTGATAGAACTTTGTTCTAACAACATATGTATATATATATATATATATATATATATATATATATATATATATATATATATATATAGATTTGACCAAGGACATGAAAGAGGTTTTGTAAAACATTTAAGAGTTTTGAAGAATAAATAACAATGACTTGATGTCATTTTATAAACATTTCAAAAGTAATTCATTTGATAACAAAACATTTTAAGACTGAAAACCTTTTCATGTATCACATTATGAAGCATGTGAAATCAGTTGGATGAAAACACAGTGATGAATCACATATGATTGATTCTATAGCATGCTGTTTTCTACATGTATTCCCCCCTATTAAAGCATTTAAAATCATTTAAAACATTGGTTAAGGGGTATGAACTCACCTGTAGATGGTGGTTTGGATGAACTGAACGATGTAGGATTGGTAAGTGTCAAGTGAAGACTTGTACACTCTCAAAGATCCTTGTTAACATATAATCACACATATATGTATCCAATTAGTCTTTAAACTACTAATTGACAATGTTAAGACATCCTAGAACACGCTAAACACCTTATATAAGTGTTATAAGTCCTAAGGATTGCATCTAAGTTGTTGTAGGACAAAGCTATTGGGTTTAGGGTTCCAGAGAACCCCTTTCTTGAGTTGACTCCCCAAGGACCATATCACATTGAGTTTACGGTCGTAAACCCTTGAGTTTACGGCCGTAATCTACTAAACTCTTGATCCTTTGATGGTTTGAAGCCTTACATGTCCTTTAGAAGTGTTTCCACTTGATGGGTTAGTCCTTGGAAGAGATTAGGGCACCCTTTACCTCCATTTGAGGAGTTCACGGCCCTAAGACCAATTCCCATAGGGATTGCGGCCGTAATCTCTCATGGACATGGTATTTTTGTGCTTTCAAGTCCTATACACATTAAGGTATGAGTCTAGGCTAGTTTCACAAGGAAGGGAAGGGACTAGGGCACACTTTTGGCCCTTAAAGAAGGGTTTATGGTCCAAGCTGTTCTTGGGCCGTAAACTCTTTGATCTTGATGTTTCCTTGTGATTTCTTGATGTTAAGACACATTAAAAGCCCTATTATACTCTTAGATAGAAGGACTTACAATTTGGGATGAAAAGCTGAAGATCCTTGAGAGAGAATCAGGTTTTTCTCTAGTTGGAAATGGAACAAATGAATAAATATGGCTAAGGACCATATATATACCCCTTGGGGTTTTTGACCGCGAACTCCATGTTTGGGTCATAAATTCCAATTTCTTAGAGTATGAAATGTTATTGTTGCAAAATAAACCCTAGGACATCTCCTCTCCTGGCATCTCCTAAAGTGTTAAATCAAAGAATACTCAAACTCATCCCAAATAGTCTGAAAATTATCAGTAACTGTTCTGACTTCTATTGACTTGGTATGTAGTATAGAATGGAAATTTCGGGTTGTCACATCATATTACCTTCTTGCTTGTGGGGTTTGTGAACCATAAGAGGAGCTACAATTGTGACTCTAAGCTCAACATCAAGAAGACTACAAGTTTTTTAAGCTATTTGGAAGAGGTATACACTTTGTACCCTTGCCAATCGTTGGTGGAGTGCGTGTGGTTAACCGACACACTAATTTGGGAATGACATTGGTAGCGAAGGGTGACTCGATGTTTGTCATAGATCAATGGAGCGTGTGTGGTTTACCGGCACATTGATTAGGTGATAAAGAGATTGAGTGCACCATGTTGATTCGCATGGTTATTCACAACTTGTTTGCGATCCTCGGTATCCCAATCGCAAATTTGAAGTGCATATCAAGCTTCAAACATGCCATTAAAAAGTTCAATGAATCTCAAAGATCTAGGAGTTTTCAATACATTTAAAACCTAAATCTCTTTTTCGTTTTTCATGGTGAGAATTAGTGAATCGTCATGCACTTACCTTCAAATTATTTACTTTTAGAGTACGACATCCCTAGTACGGCATCCCTTTCTAAGTTGTAAATAATGTTGTTTGATCCTAGCCATAATTTCACGTTTGGGTGTTTAATTAGGGATTCATTTCTAATCAAACTTTGTTCCTTTCTTTTTCAGATGTCTGCAAACAACAACAACAACGCTTCTGGGTAATTCTCGTTGATGAACCTATGTCAAAAGGTGACATTTGATTGGTCAAACTTCAACGAGTGGATGAGGCATATTCGCATGATCACATGCTACGAGGACAAAGAATATGTCCTCAATGAAAAGCTTGAAAAGATCATCCTAGATGTTGCTACTCATGAAGAGTTGGCTGCCTTTGAGGCCCACAAGCGTGATGCTATGAAAGTTCATTGCATCATGCTGGCCACCGTATACCTCTAACTCCAAAAGTCCTATGAGGACATGTATCCGTATGAAATGCATCAGGATTTGCTGGACAGGTATCACCAGAGCGCGAGGCAAGAGCGCTATGAGATGATTACTAACATGATCACCGCTAAGATGGGGAGTGGAGAATCCCTAACCTCTCATTTGCATAAAATGCAGAGGTATGTTGATCGTCTTATCAAACTTAATGTTAAGTTTTATGAGGATTTGAAAATCGACATAATCCTCTACTCCTTGCCCTCTTGTCACAACCAGTTCAGAATGACCTACCACATGATCAAGGAGGAGGTCTCCTTGAGCAAGCTCCAAGGACTGTTGAGGACTGCTGAGAGCAACCTCAAAGACAAATCTATTGCATCTTCCCCTGCCGTGGCTGCTCCCGTGTTGACAATTGGCCAAGGAAAGGGTAAGAAGAGGAAGGCTCCATGTAAGAGCCACCATAAGGGTAAGACCCAAAATGGTTCCTCTTCTAGTTGAACCAAAGCTGGTTTGGTCAAACCCTCTTCCGACCCCAAAGAAGCAAAGTGCTATTACTGCCACCAGAAGGGCCACTGGAAACGAAGCGGCCCTCAGTATCTGTAAGACATAAAGGATGGAAAGATTAAACCCACATTCGCAGGTATGTGTTCTATTAAATCTAATAACTCATCATTTGCTACTTCATGGGTTCTTGATACAGGGTGTGGTTACCACATTTGTTCTGATTTGCAGGGCCTAAAAAGAAGTAGGGAAATGGAACATGGAAAGATGAACCTGATTATGGGAAATAGAAGATCGTCGCTTGTGACCAAAGTTGGAGTTTATTCTTTAGTATTGAGTAATGGGTTAGGGATAGATTTAAATTATTGTTGTTATTCGCCAGATATGGCAATAAAAATTATTTCATTTCATGGATCGTTTAGACAAGGTTTCAAATATTCTTTTGATAATATCAATGGTTCTATTAATGTTTATTTGAATGGCGTCTTTTATTTCAATGCATTACCTTGTAATGGGATTTATAAACCTGTGATGATTGTTGATAATTTAGGAAATGATGTATTGAATATTGATTCGTCTACTAGCCTAGACAAAGCATGCTTGTGGCATTGTCGCCTTGGCCATGTCAACAAGAAACGCATAGCCCAACTCCAAAAGGATGGAGTGTTGGAGTAATTCGACCTTAGGTATGATGACACGTGTGAATCTTGTTTACTTGGGAAGATGACCAAGTCACCCTTTACTGGAACTTGTGAAAGGAGTGAGAGTCAATTGGATCCCATACACACCGATGTGTGTGGGCCCTTTAGATCCACCACAAGGGATGCTTGCCGCTTTTACGTGACTTTTACAGATGATTATAGCAGATATGGATATATCTACTTAATCAAGCAAAAGTCGGAAGCCTTTGAAAAGTTCAAAGAGTTCAGGAATGAAGTGGAGAATCAGCTGGGCAGGAAAATCAAGATACTTCGGTCAGACCGAGGAGGAGGGTACCTAAGTCTTGAGTGTCACGACTATCTAAAAGAATGCAGAATTGTTTCGCAATTGACGCCTCCGAGGACGCCACAATTGAATGGTGTGGTTGAGAGACGTAATCGGACCTTTTTGGACATGGTTGGTTCTATGATGAGTCGGACTTCGTTACCAATATCCTTCTGGGGGTATGCCTTAGAGACTGCCGCCCATATCCTTAACTTAGTTCCCACCAAGAAGATTACCAAGACTCCTCACGAGATGTGGACAGGGAAATCTCCCTCATTGGCACATATTAAGGTTTGGGGTTGTGAGGCTTTCAGAAGATGAGAGACTCACGACAAGCTTGAACCTCGTAGTGAGAAGTGTTATTTCATCGACTATCCGTAGAAGTCTTTTGGCTATCTTTTCTATAGACCGAGTGACAATGTTGTGTTCGTTGCTAGAAGAGGAGTTTTCCGAGAAAGGGAATTGATTAGCCAAGAAGACATTGCGAGGCAAATTGAACTTGAAGAGATTCAAGATCAAAGAGATGAAGGAACCTCTGATGCTGGCACTCAACTTGAGGAGGAAACTCCTGTTGAGCCCGTTGACGAGTCCTTGCCTCTTAGACGTATTAGTAGAGTTAGTATTCAACCCCAGTTTTATGGTTTTCATATTACTAGTGAAGAGAATACGTTTATTAGTGATGAAACACTAATGGTTTTGGACGAACCTAGCAGCTACAAGGAAGCCATGGCAGGCCCGGAGTCTGCTAAATGGAAAGAGGCGATGGACAGTGAAATTCAGTCCATGTACGACAACCAAGTTTGGAATTTGGTTGACAATGTACCGGGTCGTAAGACAGTCGGGGTGCAAGTAGATCTTCAAGAAGTAGATGGACATGGGTGGGAAAGTGCATACTTATAAAGCGTGATTGGTTGCGAAGGGCTTTACTCAAACTCCCAGAGTTGACTATGATGAGAGCTTCTCACCAGTTGCGAAGATAAAGTCTATTAGAGTAATGCTCGTAATAGCTGTGTTTCATAATTATGTAATATGGTAGATGGACGTGAAAACCGCTTTCCTTAATGGAAAGTTGGCTGAGGATGTTTACATGAATTAGACAGAGGGTTTTGTCGATGCGAAACATCCAAATAGAGTATGCAAGCTTGAGAAATCCATTTATGGATGGAAACAAGCGTCTCGCAGATGAAATCTTTGTTTTGACGAGAAAGTTAAAGAGTTTGGTTTTCTGCGAAGCGAAGATGAATCTTGTGTATATGTCTAAGCCAGTAGGAGTGTGGTGAGCTTCCTCGTATTGTATGTCGATGACATACTACTCATAGGAAACGACGTCCCAACCTTGCAGGAGGTCAAGTCCTGGCTTGGGAAATGTTTCGCTATGAAGGACCTCGGAGAGGTTGCTTATATTCTGGGAATATGGATAGTAAGAAACAGAGAAAAGCGACTGATAGGACCCAGTCAGGATACATAATTGGATAAAGTACTAAAGCGTTTTAGTATGGAAAATTCCAAGAAATGGGAGTTGCCAATCCAAAGCAATACCAAGCTGAGTAAGACTTAGAGCCCGAGTACAGAGGCAGAGATAGCTTATATGAGACGAGTACCGTACGCTTCCGCAATAGGCTCTATCATGTATGCTATGACTTGTAGTCGTCCTGATGTGACGTTCGCCTTGAGCATGGTCAACAGATATCAGGGGAACCCTGGTAGAGCTCATTGGATTGCAGTAAAGAATATTCTTAAGTACCTGTGAAGGACCAAGGAATGGTTTCTAGTCCTCGGTGGGAGTGATGACGTAAGGGTACGAGGGTACAGTGACACTAGTTTTCAGACGGATCAGGATAATTACCTATCGCAGTCAGGCTGGGTCTTTACCCTAAACGGAGGACCAATGACTTGGAAAAGTTCCAAGCAAGTGACCGTGGCTGACTCAACGTGCGATTAAGAATATATTACAGCAAGCGAAGTGTCAAAGGAGGCTATATGGTTGAAGAAATTCATTGGAGACCTTGGAGTTATGCAATCCATAAAGGAGCCGATGGAAATTTTCTGTGATAATGAAGGAGCAGTTGCCTTAACCAAGGAGCCAGGAGATCATGGTAGATCTTGACATATAGATAGAAAATACCATTTTATCAGACATCGGGTAGAAGAGGGACTTCTCGTTGTTAAGAGGGTATCATCAGAAGAAAATCCACCAGATCCCCTTACGAAGGGACTGAGTAGGGTCAAACACTTGCAGCACGCTAGGAGCATTGGGTTGAAGGATGATATAAATTTGGATTAGATAGGAAACATGTAATAAACATTTTGTACTTAACATTTGATGAATAAATAAAGTTGTGTTATTTATGAGTAAAGCTACTATCTTGTGTTGGTTATTTATATATTGTTTCAATTTTGCGTGTTTTGACTTCCTGAATAATAAGATTATTCGAACAGTCCACAGTTGTTCATATTTTGGAAGTAGATGTGAATGAAGACTGTCATGAATTGTTTGTAGATTGTCTAAAAGGTTTTGGTCCTAGCAAAGGTTTGCTGCAAAGTTCATGAGTGCTTATGAAAATGATTTGAGCATTGGAATAAACCCGCGTTTGCTAGTATCACTTCGTGGTGTTTTACCTTAAGTGAGCGCAAAGCGATAATATCATATAGTCTTAAAACTTAGAGATATGGTTATTATTTGCTGGTTGGTTATGCATTGATAATGTGTAAACGCATTAGTAACTTGATGTTATAAAACACATTGTTGTGCACGATTCAATTACTAAATAATAGATGCGTATGAGTCGAAGTTAATATGTTCCTTTTATTTTATGAGAATAAAGGCGATATCTTGGCCACTTGATGATTTGGTTTGACTTATGTGCTGGGCCCGGTCAGAATGAAGTTGACGTGTTCAACTATATTTTATGTCAAACAAATTAGTAATCGAGGAAAAAATGCCTGACGATAAGCATCGTCAACATGCTATCTAGAACAGAGGATTATATGATCCCTTATCTGAAGGACAGTTTGCTGATCTGAGTTAACTCCAAAGTATAAGAGCTACGATTGCTAATCGGATTTTGAAGACATATATGAGATATAGTTACTAGACTTATCCAAGTGGGAGACTGTTAGATTAGTGTCTAAGCCCGTAACTATATATGGTATGTACTTGACCCGTTTGTGCATGGTCCTTTTGGGTTGCCTTCACCAAAGCAACTTGACAAGGTAATTTAAGGAGAGAGAGAGAGAGAGAATATTATGGTTTATTAATATATTATGAGAATAATATATTAAAGGATAAATCATATTTATTTAATTAGTATTGGTCATAAATTAATTGGGAATTAATTTGGTGACTAAAAGAGATTAATTGAATAAAGGGGCATAAACTGTTAAATGTATGATAGCTGAGTTTTAGGATGGGAAACCTAATGGACTAAGGGGGGGTGGGGGAATGAAATTATGATGGGGATCCATGATATTTTCGTCCAAGTCCCTAATCTAGAAGGTTCCTTGGGCTGCTTGGTGATTAAGCTCTCCATTAGGGTTTAGACTGAAACACTAGCAGCATGCAGTATAAATAAGACCCCTAGGCTATGAAAATCGGCTACACTTCATTCCAAGAGAACCCTAGGGCCGATTTTAGCATCTCTCACCCTCTCTCATATTGCCTTCTTGCTTGTGGGTTTTGTGAACCATTAGAGGAGTTACAATTGTGACTCTAAGCTCAAGATCAAGAAGGCTATAAGTTTTTTAAGCTATTTGGAACAAGTATACACTTATATATGTTCTTATGATGTTAATTTCGAATTTTATATGATGGATCTAGGGTTGTAAGTCTTGGATTCAAAGCATGTATAATAGAGAAACCTATATCTAATCATTAGGGTTTGTATGAGCACATAAGATTGTTCTTATGCATAAAACCCATCAATAACCATACTTGATTGAATAGTAAAACACGATGATCAACGATGTCGAAGTGGTATGACATTCATCACCCATAGACCTGCACGTCCCACTGTAGCTAGCAGCAAGGTGTAGTATGGTCAATCCCGTATAGATCTATACATAAATTCATGCTCTCCCTCTAGGAGAACCTGGTTACAAAACGTGACACAGTAGTATATTGTCATGCCATGAAGTAGTGGCTCACATTAGTGTTATATTGTTCTTGTATTTGTATAGTATGTTCTCTCTGTTCTAGTGTATAGTATGTTCTCTCTATTCTAATGTATAGCATGCTCTCTCTGTTCTAGTGTATAATATGTTCTTTCTATTCTAGTGTATAGTATGTTCTTTCTGTTGCTCGTTATAGTATGAACTGACTCATGTATGAAATCAATCTTGTGTGTTTCATTGTTCTAGAAATAGTAAGTAGTAATCCTCTACACTATACCTATTGTAGTTTACTAGTACTGTTGTTTGAATGACTAATCATGTTTGTACACCTTTGCTACCCAAAGGTATTGAACTGGTTGGAAGGACTTTTATATCTACATACATATACATAATATATAATTAAGATTCAAACGATACTCAGACAAACAGCCGATACCCTAAGTCCTCAACCAAACAAGGAAGATGAAATAAAGTGAGTTATCAGTCGTAAGCCCTTTCAACCTTATTTATATAACTATATATATATATATATATATATATATATATATATATATATATATATATATATATATATATATATAGACATGATTTTGACAATATATAAGTTTAAAAGAGTTTGACAAAGAGTTTAGCATACAAAAGAGTTTTAACCATTTGAATGGTTATTGAGGACATGATGTTAGTTTATAAAATGCTTTGAAATAGTTTGTTTTGATAACACAGTTTTGAAGTATAAGAAATCGACTTGTTTGATAGTTATACATCACATGTGATTCATACTATAACTATAATATTTTCTACTTGTATTCCCCCTATAAAAGCATTTAAAATCATTTAAAATATAAGTTTAGGGGTATGAACTCACCTGTAGTGAGTGATTCGAATGTAAGATCGATATAGGATGCAAAGTGTCGAGTGAAGTGTCGAGCACAAACGGGTCCTATTAAGCATATAATGACACATATATGTATATAACTAGTGTATATAACAATTAATGATGTGACGGAACAACCTTAGGGACTAGGGAGCACTTGGAATGAAGTGTTACAATCACATATGCTTGTACAAAAGGTGTTCATGCCACTCGAGGGTGTGTTTACGGCCAAGGGGTGTTCACGACCATGACATGAAGGGTTTACGGCCATATGAAGAGTTTACGAGTGTAAAGTCTTGATGTTCATGCTAAAATGGTTGATTCCTGGATGTTAATCACGTGCTTCTAATGGATAACAAGTATATAGAAAGGATACTTACGATTTGGAAGCTTGAAGCAGTGCTTATGGCCCAATGAACTAGTGTGTGTTCTTGGTGTTCTTGATGATTCGAAGATCTAACCCCAAAAAGAGATGAATTCACAGATGAAATCATAGGGTTTTACTTGATCAAGAGGATATCAACTAATAATGAAAGAATCAGTTATAACTTTGACGCGAAATGGATGTGTTCTTGATGATACTTGAGAGAGAAATGAGTGTTCTTGACTTGAAAATGTGAGAAGTGAAGAAAAATGAAGGAAAATCATACTTAAGGATTAGAGCACTCAAACAGGCCCTTAACAATGTTAAAAGATAGAAGAAACAAGTCTGACTTTTGATTAAAAAAAATTCAATGGCTTTACAAGATAGAAATTTCGGGTTGTCACAGATCAGTCCAGTCACAAATCGATGATGTTCCCGGTTAAGCGGATGATCCATCGAAACATGAAGATAAGGAGATTACAAAAGGAGATGTGCCTGAATCAATGCCAATTTTGGATGAGCCTCCTCTAAAAGACGATCAAGCCACATGAGAATTTCCTGTTACCAATCCTATCTCAGATGATCCTCCTCACGATGACCATGATGATGTTGATGTATATATCGAATTTTCTTACACTCGAGTTGATTTTTCAAACCTTCATCCCTCTATGTCAAACTTTTTATTTCTTCAAGCCTCTTCCTCCAAACCACCGATTGATCTTGACCACCAGTCATCATCTATAGAGATGGATCGTGGAGATGATGATGATACTACAAAAAGGATGGTGATTATACTAAAGGTGTTGATAATTTGGATGATGATGATAATGATGAGATATACGAAGGATGCAGCTTAGACACATGATCCTATGACGAACAAATTGTTGATCCTTTTTCTTTTGAAGTTCAATACAATGTTGATAAAGTTGATTTAAAGATCGACAATGTCAATACCAAAGTCAAAGTGCTTGACTCATAAATCGATTTGGTGATCAAATCTCTTTCTGGGATAATGAATTTTTTCCCTCGAAACTTGATAGGCCAAACCCATTATATCAAATCATCTCTCTCTGATTAAGACATATTTTAGAAGAAGCCGAGCAAAGATACAAGGACAACTTCAATCACCACATTTCCACCACTTCTATAATGTTCAAGATTTTGACAATATGATCTATGCTACCAATGAGCTCATCAAGCAGACTCATGTCCGTCATGAAAAAAAATTCAACGATCATAGAAGGAGATCCGATAGAAAGATGGGATGAACATGATAATGCAACAAGATCTAATCAAGGTAATTCGTTCTTCTCAACACTTTGTGGACATTTCAAATTACAAGTTCGATGAAGTCATTCTTGTTATGGATGAAACTCTTGATACTCTCAAGGCTTAGGCTCCGACTTCGGATATCTATGAAAAACTCTCCAAGCAAATCAATCTGATCTTCCAAGGGGTGTTTGAAAAGATAAGTGATATAATGTCTAATGCATTTCTTGAATCGGAAGCAAGGGCTTACCCTACAAGAGGGGGATAAATGATGACTTACTGGAAACCATGCTTAGAATTTTGACTCGAGATGAGCTAACAGATGGAAATAAAGATGAAGTTGAACTCTTGGTGACTGGTGAAAAGAGAGAAAGTGAGGTAGATGAAGGAATGGAATGGGAACGTGATGATGATACGGAAATGGTGAAAGCAGTGCTAGCTTTACCTTTCGAAAGAAAGGAACCCCCTTTTGAAAGAATTTTTTCAGACCAAGAAAATAAAAAATAGTCCTCAGTTTCTTGGCCATCCAATCTTGTCAACACGTTTAAATGCAGCAGAGAAATGGAAAAGCTAAAAATGAAGCTCACTAGTAACACGTTTTGAGTTACTCAATATAAATTCCTTTTTGTTCCTTCTCCTAAAATTGTTAAAATTGATCAAGGTTCCCCAATCCAAAAAGATGACAGCCTCCCGACACTGGAATTGGTCCTACCATTTTCTGAGGTACTTGTGACTCTTGCGACTCATCCGTTAACTTTAGTAACACCTGGACTGCCTATTAAAGATAGATTCAAGGTAATTTCGTTTGAGGCTATTAGCCTGATGAAGTCGTCGAAAAAGTCTGAGGGCTGGCCATCGGATCAAATCAATCCAACTATTGAAGAAAGTCTCAAACTACAACCTCTAAAGGGTTCACCTAACCCTTTCTTCGGAATTTCTCCTCTCTGTCCTCATGGGATCTTGCATTGGAATCACGTGGTGCCTTGTATGAGCTATGATCTTCCAATGTTGGATGCTAATCAACTTGATTTGGTGAGATCACCATATATGGAATTCTATATCAAGTTCTCTCTACTACATCTGAATGAAGATGCTGAAACGATATAAAGAGAAAGTTTGAACACTTTTTATGCCACTAATACACTTCCAGGAAAACAAGTGTTGTAAAAAAAAAGGATCACTCACGTGGATATGGAATGAAAGTGTTAAATTTTTTTTGACTAGATTGCCTCCTCCACAACTACTAGATTTATCAAAACACTCATAAAAGGATCACGATCTCAGATGCAGATTTCCCAACCATTAATTCGAACGATGTACTTACGGTTGGAGATCTTCTTAAAGACAAATAAGTTAACGAACTAAGCTTTGGAGCCTTAAATGCAACATTTAGTTTTCTAAAAGACAACATTGCTGAGTTCTGACGATCAGATATCGAATTTGCTCCACTGTTCAAAACTGACAAGCTCCTTGCTCTAGTTGACACCTCGTCGGAAGAAATCTACTTGTTAGATGAAGGTCCAATCGCCGAACCTAAACTTGGTTACATCTAGAAGAAAAAGAATTCAGAGAAGAATGAGTTCTTCAGAGCTGTGAAAAATCACTTTGTTTTCACTAGTGTGCTTCAGAAGATTATTCCCAGGACATCGAAGTAAGAAACTGGTTGAAAACTGGCTATCTATTTGCTTTTGGAGATAATGTGTAAAATACTATGTACTTCTAAGGCCACTTAAGGGGAGATTGTTAGTGCATGAATAGTGACCCTTATTCATTCCGAGCTCATGTCCATTTTCAAGATGATATATGTTCTGTGGTGAAGAAACATAGTGGTTGTCCTTTCAATCGATAAGAACAAATTTTAGTTGGTTGAAGATTACCTTGGTATCTCAATTATTTTTGTATTTAGGATAAAGGTTATTTTATATAACACTTCAACTCTAATATCTAAACATCATTGACTGCTTCTAATCAATCTCAACAAATGTATTTAATGAAAATTGCAAATAACATGGGTTACTGATCGCATGCCCCATTGCTAGTTTTCGAAGAGTATGATCACTATAAGTTAGAATGGAGTGATTTTTGGTTGGCAAAGAAAAAGTTGAAGAAATATGGAGGTCAGTGAAAGAAGGTACACATGTTCCTGTTAGGAAAACAGTCATAGATGCTGCTGCTACTATGATAGGCCAAGATGAGCTCCGTCCGACACCACTAACTACACAAAATGTTGAGAAACTAAATGCATATCAGATTGCATTTACTGAAATGGTTTTTGGTGTTCCACCATCTCTCTACCAAGTAGATATGGGACACACTTCAAGATTTGTTTGAGGGATTGGAAAACATAAAGGACAAGCATCAAGCGTCCGTGGTGAGCGACTTTGATACCTTCGCTACCACCCCTGGTGAATCTGTTGCCTTTGCATCAATTCGATAAAAAATCATGGTGAACATCATGACTGCACATGGTGTTGTCCAAAATCCTCTGGAGTATAATCTCAAGGTGATCAACAGTCTCGGGAGAGGATGGGGAAATGTCAAGTCCTGTCTTTAGAGTAATTTATCTCTAAAGAAATTAAATCACTATCAGTTTTTAGTCGAATTGTAAAGTCACGGGTCAAATGTTACGTAAACCTTAAGATAACTCTCTGGAGGTCCTCTCGCTCTCGTCATTTCTTTCAATCCAATTCTTTCGAACGTATCTGTCTTGGATCCATTCAGAGCTGTCCCACCTGTTCTACCTGCTCAACTTACTGAAACTGTTCTACCAACTCTGAACTTCCCATATGAAGAAAACCTTGATCCTTAATTTGTAGATGTCGAACATCGTTTCTAATAAGAGTTTGATCTTATATCTATAAAATACATGAGACCATGGAATCCAAATCAAAAACCTCGTTCGAACAAATTTGAAGCTCCTCCCCAAACAAAATCCTTAACCTAACCCCAAACCTATTGAAAACCAACCAACTTATCGACCAAACATTTTGAATCGTTCCTTGAAACCTCAAGAAATTTTGACTTCAGCCAATCCCAAGATTGTGTGTCACATGTGTGGTCTCGGAAACCACTACGCTAAGGACTATTATGGTGATGTTCCTTCCAAAAAAAGGTGAAAGACTCTTCTTACAATGCTCTTCGTGCACAAGAGCTAGCATCGAGTGAAAAGGCCTTTGTCACTATAGATTCTCGGAATGTAGAAGTGTATTGGTCATCTAGTGATAAGGGTGAAGGCAACTCTAGGAGAAATGTGTGTCTTATGGCTAGACAAACCATTAAGTATGATGAAGGCAATTGGTCTTCTAGTTTTGAATATGAAGATGAGGATACTGAGCCAAACTATTGCTACATGGCTACCAATGACCCACCAAGATAAAGCATCATTGAACAGGTAAAATCCATGATTACTGAAAATAATTTTTGATTGTCTGTTTTTGAACCTTATCTAACTCAAATCGAATCAGATATAATAGTGGTCCTTAAAGCTTATAAGTCTGCTATAGATGTGAGTGAGAAGATAAATACTGAATTAACTAGACTTAGATTGTGTTTGGATGATCGCAAGCTTAAGTTGTAGTAGATAGGGATGAATGTGTTATCCTAAATGGAAATGTGAAATTTTAGTTAGTAAAAGAAATTAAATGGACGAATGAAACACAATTTTCATCATCCTTGGTGCAAAGAAACTGGTCTTTGAAGCGAGTTTCAAAAACATGTTGTTCATCCTTTGAAGGAACTCCAAAATCATATGCTTATGGGAGATTCTGAACCATACCTATTCAGATACTCTTATCTCACCATTCTCATCCCTTCAACAGACTTCAGAAGTAAATCAATCATCAAGTCCTGAGTTCAAACAAATCACTATTACATGTCCTGATTCCATGCTACTTCTTCCTCTGATATCCCTGGACCTGAATCAGTCTTCAGAAATTCCACATGGAGCAGGGGGTACTGGAATTTCTCTTTTGAACTCTGGTCCTCCAACAAATTATGTCATTAAAGAAATTATTCATGAGAAATGTGGACATGACTCGGATATACCTAATGGTAATGATAACTCATTTTGCGCATCCTTTGATGGTAATGTAGAAGATGAGTATAGGTGTGATGAAAAATCCTCATCTTATTCTTGTATTTCAAATACAAAAGTTATTTCTAAGTATAGCTTAGTTATAATTAACCTTTGTTTCAAGAATCAATCTGTCGGTCAGTTTCCAAGTCAAAAGACGACTCTAAAAAAAGCCTTGGATTAACAAGAAGGACATTGTTCATCTAAAGAAAGAGGCTAAGAAAGCCCTTGAAAAAGAACCTACGTCTAGATAATGCGCTAGCTTCCTTGAGAAATCTGATAAGAAAATGTTTCAGAAAGTTGTGAATCCAGCTACTAGGAAGCACAATATGTTCATTCTTGTCAAAATTATCTTGTATACACTAGTGAGACAAAGGATATCTAACCGCTTGGTGTTATCTTTTGATGATCGGGGTGTATTTGCGATTTCTATATCCATGTTATAGTCCGATTGCATAAGTTTTTCAAATTGGACAATTTGATCAGAAATTTTTTTGTGATAAAGAATATCTAATATAGAGACTTCTGAGGCATAGATAAGATCAAAAATGTCTAATAGAATTTGTTATTAGCGATCCCATAAATTTTGGAATTATATACTAGTATACAATTGATAATCCTTATCTACCTAATTGGATTTAAATGAATGGGATAAAGGATACCTAATGGTGTTTTTTTTTTTTTTTTTTTTTTTTTTTTTGCAAATTGGATCCTAGACTTTAATAATTAATGTTTATAGAAACTAAAAAGGGTATTATTTATTGAATATTAACTATAAGAAATACTTAATGATTTTTGTTAGAATTTTGTAGACTTTAATAATTAATTTTGGTAATAATTAATGTTTGTAGACTTTAATAATTAATCCATTCTCATTACACTAAATCATCATTTCTTTAAATGATCAAATAATAATATTCAATGCATACAATTTCAATGAATAGGTCCTTGTCTTAAGAAACTGAAAATTATATACTCTTAAAGGATGTATTCGTAAATAACCTACTATGAACAATAGACCTGAACATGATACATAATAAAGGCATTATCGTGATGCTTAAGATGCATCGAACATCATAATAGGAATAATTATTCCCGACTTCCAAGAATTCTTGGATAATTTAGATGTATATATGATGATATAACAATTTATGCAAAATTTCCCACAATAGAGTGATAGTTTAATCAAGTTCAAACAATGGAATAATGCAAAGTTGGAAAGAGTCACCACGTATGATTTAAGAGGCACATAGTTTATGGAATTATTACCTTTAGGGCTGAGAAATTGTTTTAGGGAGAAACATGATATTGGAATAGGAACTACTCCTCTATTTGAAAAGGAAGTCATGAAGAAACTAGTACTTTAGGTATCTAATAGATAGAACTTATTTTTTCATTTAACGCTACATTACTTGGTACATAAATATTAATCTAATATTTGTAAATGGCTTGCAAATATTTATATAAAAATAACCAGCTGTGCACAAGAAATTTGGAACCACACTCTCATAGTTTAGTTTACTATTTATACTTAGAACATAAAGTACTTGTAATGTATAACAATGTATGTTTTAAAATTAACCCTATCTAAATATGTGTCTCAGTTAATTTACTCAAATTAGATTATTTACACAAATCATTTTTTATAACGATCACAGTCATCGGAACTGAGTAAATTCTATTTATGAGACTGGATCTCTAAGTAAGAATTATAAAGTAAATATCAACGTTTTCTAAACAACAAGTTCTATATTCAAACATTTCTAACTTAAACTTGTTTTAAATCATAGTTATCTAAAGTTCATATGAATCGAGTGTGAGAATGAAATCAGAGTATGATTTGATTAAAGAACACAAAAAGTAAATATAATATGTTTGGCTCTTTATTGCTTCAGAGAGAGTACAAAATATGAAAGAGTAAAGTGTTCTTACAGTTCACCCTAAAACATTTTCTAATACGCATACTTACCCATATTTATAGGAGTTAACAAAAGCACAAAAAATACATAAGGGCTAAGACACTGAAGCTTCGAACTTTAAACCGCCCTTATGAAATACATATAACGAATACATCAAAATAGACTTCGACACTAGATATGACCAAAGACACTTCGACATCTCATAATATATTTCGAACCCTACATTCTCCCCCTTTGTGAGAAATGTCAAATCCTGAGTCATTAGCATCTTCGTTACTTGATGAAGTACTCCTCGAATCTCAGCCTTATCACCAACTATATTCCTTGTGCAAAAGTAGACTCGTGTATTGTGTATTTATATATCTCTTAACATCTTCCACCTTGAACAAAAACATAATGATCTTTTGATTTTTGTTCTTCCCAACGAACATAGCTGTCACACCCCCAAACCAGAATGGCGGAAACGTTCGGGGGTGGAGTACGTCATATTCAGTATAATAACAGTTCATAGAAAGGAAAGTACACACCACCATATATATATATATATATATATATATATATATATATATATTCGTTACATGTTCAAAAGTTAAATACAATAACATCTTTCAAAAGAAGTAATTAACGTCAGCACGTTAATCTCCAAAAGTTGATTTCCAAACCTGCTTAGCGGTTCCCTGAGAATAGAAGTTATTTCAAAGAAAAAGTGTCAACAATTAAGTTGGTGAGTTCATGAGTAGTGTTTTGAGAAAATGTACGCCATTCGAAAGTTCGTATATGTTTTCCAGAAAACGCAGTGTTTCAAATGTAAAGAGTTATGATTTGTTGTGTTGAAAATGAATGTATTAGATCTAGAAAATCCCATATTTTCCCTAACAGTTGAGATAAGACTTGCTGTGTTTTCCAAGAAAAACCTTTATTTTCTTATAAAAGTATGAAATGCATATGAATGTTCGTGTCATAAGTGGTAAGTAATTGCACCAGGAAAATCCCTTATTTTCCTATTAGTTGTTTGTTTTGTGTACAGGAAAAACCCTTATTTTCCTAACATAACTGGCAGCCTCTAAGACCGAAAATCGCAAGCAACCGACGTGCTTGAAAGTTGTGTCATAGTCTTATATAATAAAGCTATACGGAGATCGCACTTGTTAGATGAAGAATAGATTTAATAGCTACTCGTTCATAAAAACATAACACTACAATAATTGTATATCCGATGAGTTTTATAACCATACTAAACATAATATGCCTGTTGCGACGTTCTTCAGGCGTCGTAGCGTTATGACAAACTGTCACCCCAAAGGAAGGACTGTAGCTTAACAGTCAGGGCGCGGGATCATGACTTCCCATATAGATCTATACACATTTGACACGTTCTCCGAACGGGAGACTCTGGTTATAGACAGGACTTGTAGCGATACCTTCTAATAAAAAGGCAGTAGTTGAAGATGTACGTATCTCATGGATTCTTAACTAAGTCTGTATTAAAGTAATAGTTTTGTGTGCAAAGTTTATCCTTTTTCACAATGTTTGACAAAGCATAAATCATAAGTTTTTAGAATGTATAAAACGGTTTAGTAATGAAGGATACTTTGGAATTACTAAATACTTTGTATAAATCTAATGCATGTAAAGTATGACAAGAGTTTTCACATAGCAGTACTAAATCATAAGTGATTCATTTGATAAAAATGAGTAAGTGAAATATTATGAAATACACGATAATAACCGTATGTTTACTTGTATTCCCCCCCCCCCCTAAAAGAGTATAAAAGCATTTAAAATATAATTAAAGTGTGTTTGAAGGGGTATGAACTCACTTGAAAGTTTGAAGAAAGCGAGTAGAGTTTCGTCTCGGGAAGCGGATCTTTCTCGGGATTCTCGGGAATCTCGGGAGTAAAATCGACTCTCGGGACTTGAGTAAAAATGTCCAGGGCTTCGGGTTTGAACGGGCATGGAAAACGAGGCAAAACGCAAGAGAAACGAGAAGAAATGAGCAATTTTTCCGGAGACCCTCACATCTCTATTTATAGTGGTCTGGGAAGCCTCGGTACGCGGGGCGTACTAGAGTACGCGCTGCGTACTCATGCGTCATGCATGAGCACATCCTCGGTCGAAACATCGGAGCGACGTGGACAGTTCGGAGCCCTTGATTTGAGTAAGCGGGGCGTACGAGGGTACGCAGGGCGTACTCTGGTCCTATCTGCTGACTCCCCTTCGGATATTACCAAGAGTTTTTATTTATTTTTATATTTATTTTAAATAAACTTCTAAAATTCATATCTCCTTCATACGAACTCCGTTTTCGACGTTCTTTATATCCACGCGTAGGTGAGACTAAGATCTACAACTTTCGTTTAGATTCCGTTGGCAAATTATGAAATTATTTTTATTATTTATTTATTAAAATGACGTGATTAAGGAATTTATTTAAAAATTCATAACTTCATTATCTGACGTCGGTTTTTGCCAGACTTTTTACCGCTGAAATACCATTGACGAGACCTTCGATTCTCGTTTAGGTCATTCCGGCCAAAAGTCGCTCGATCTCCGATTCGAGTTTTTACGTAACTTCGTATTGCCGGTTTTTGTCGGAAAACTTAGAATGGTCATAACTTCTTCGTTATAACTCGGATTTTAGTGTTCTTTATATGCTTGGAAACCTTAAGACGATATCTATTACATAGCGTACTCTAAACAGAGCCTTTGAATACTTCATTTTTTGATGATATTCTAATTACTTTTTCAAAGAGGTTACAAGACTCGAATTTCAAGGACCTGAAATGACGGGTTGTTACATCATCCCCCCGTTAGAGGGAATTTCTTCTCGAAATTAGAGTTCATGCTACAAATAGAAGTTTTATTTGCTCCCCATGTTCTTAATTGAATCTGGTTCCTCGCTTGGCATTCCAGCGAACCTTTCACTATCGGGATACGACTTTGTTTCCTTCGTTTGACTTCACTGGCATGATAACTCTTCTTGGTCGAACGTATGTTGAATGTTTTTGTGGATTGTGAGAGTAGTACATCTTGTACCAATCGACAGAAAGGGTCATGTGTTGAGCTTCTAAGTTTATTTGTATGGCAACACGATCACTCATAGTCTTAGGCAGTCTCCGTCCTGAAGTTCATATTAGAAATTCATACATGGTTCCACGATCAAAATCTCGTGTATACAAGTTGTATATAATTAAGATTGAAAAGGTAGTCGAATAACTTATTCTTCTTTAAGCTCACATCCTATTGAGGAAAAAGAAGTTAAAGTGGAATCGTCAATTCTAAACCTGTAGAACCTTGATTATATATCACCCCTACGTATACATTCATCAGAAACAGATCAACCGTATGGATCTTTGGATTTGAACTTGAATTACTGTACGAGTGGCACTTCAGGGATTTCTTCGGAGAGGGAAAGAATTATGAGGTACTCCATTCATGAGTAATTGGTGTTCTGATATGACGGCTTCGCTGGAAAGGCGATTTCGAAGATAGAGGTGTACGTATGAAACTGTTTTTGTGAGAATCAAATTGAATCAAGTCCTATGATAATGTCGGAATCATAAGGAAACTTAAAGACATTAGATTTGAACATAAGACGCTTACCGAAAAAACACAACCATGCAACCATCAATAGAGTTACAGTACCTTAGACTACTACAAGACTATTGCTGCGAATAAGGTATACTACAAAGGCAAGTATACGCAGTATGAGTATCCCTATACTGCTGGGATTCCGCTAAAGACAAGGCACTGGCTGCACTTGTTTTGGATGGTTTATAAGTCTGTTACTACGAAACGTCTAAACTACATTAATGTGGGTTCGGAGTAGGTCCTCCTGCAATTGTGGTCCTGAGAATCCTACCGTCTATGCCAGAACTCTTTGTGATAGGGCAATCCTTCTTGAGGTGCCCTTATCTCCTCGCCTTGGCGGCATGACTGGCTAGTGCTAACTTTAGTGGCGGGGGTGAGGTGTTTAGCCAGCGTTAAGTGGACACGAGTGCCTTCCTCAATACCCCACCTTGGAAATTGCTTCCTAAGGCGTTCTGCAGGAGTTTCCACTTGTTTCTTTATGAATCTAGATCCTAATGTGCGTGTTTCAGCGGACCTTCATTACTCCGCCTATCACTTCGATTGATCGGGATCGTGTGGTTTTGGGTTTAATTACTTATGTTCTTCTAAATGCTAGCATATTCACTCGATGCATTAGGGTAGCTACGTTTTGGAGTTCATGGTTGAATTCACTACTAGTTTCTGGGCTTGGATTTGACTTGTTGCATGCGTGGTATTTCTAAATGATTTGTTGGGGGATACTACGGGAAGGTTGTAAAGATTCCTCATATGAGTACTTCGGGGTTTTGAAACTAGAAACCAATTGGGGTTTGTGTGGGGTTTGTCATTATAAATCGATCGAGTTTCGTTAGTCGATGGTTAAAGTGAAAGGGTCCTTTATAACACATGGAACTGGTATGGGTAGGGCCACACCTATCCACGTCGAATGCCAATGTCGGTACTTCTCATGGTAAGACGTTCGTTAGTGGGATAGGGCATTCTACGTATGTGTTTTCAATGCTTTTTAGTCTATCTCTATTATTACTACTATGAAAGTTTTGTTTAATGATTAGGGTGTTTGTTCGAGTAGATTTTTAAACTTATGACTCACGGAACTCCTCTGTGTCCCTACTATCAAATGGAATGTATGTAAATAAGTTATCAAGGAGAAATGTACCCAGAATAACCGTGGGGTCTGCAATAGCCTCCTCTTGGCCCATTGCGAATACTTGGCCTTCTCCACCAGCATTCATGATGCTTGACTCCAGGCAGTCCCTTTGGAAGTGTCCCGTTACTCCGCACTCATAACAAGCGCGGTCTACTCCTACATTTGTGGCTAGAGCAGTTGGTTGGGCTAATTCTCTGCAGTAGCGGACGATGTGTCCCTTTCTATTGCACCTAACGCAATACATTTCACGGCAGGATCCGTGATGATGAAAGTTGCATCGGTTGCACTTAGGCCGGTTGCCGTTGTATGGCTTTTTGGGTGTAGGGGTATGGTTTGTTGATTGCTTTTTGGCATTTATTTGAGTTGATTTGCCTCCCCTCTTGCTCCAGGGTTTTCGTTTCATGTTCTTGTGTTCGCATCTTGCGGTATTCTTGTAGGTAGCTACTGGTAGGTGGCTTCGATTGTTTCTCTGATTAGGATTTTTGATACCGTTTCCTTCCCTGCCTGAGTTGACAGAGTTATTGTACGCTATAATGGCTGTCACTGTGGCTATAACTGTAGCTTGCAGAGTGGCGGTGTCCAATTGTAGGAATGGGGTTGCGTTGCTAAGTTGATTATTTCCAGTCCTTGCTACGCCACTAAAGTTTTCTTGAGACAGTGTAGCTGTTACTGCCGCAGCGATAGCAGATTACACTATGTTGGGGTCATATTGAGGAGGTGGTGGGGTTGCGTTTCTACGTGCTGATCTACGAGGAGACATTGTTCTGATAAGGAAATAACATGAAAAACTATAAGTTTTAATGATTCGAAAGTCGCGCATTAGTGATTTGCTATATTAGAAGTTTGGCTTACCCCTGAATAGGGTTTTGAGTTCGACTCATGAGGAGAGTAGATAAACTCATGAATTTGAGGGGTATGCAAAAGGGTTCAATAAAGGAAATACATCATATATTATAAAACATGGTGCGTTACATTTTGTAGTTAGCAAAATTTTGACCTATCTAAAGGTCTCCGATTACAAGGTTAAGAAAAGTAAGGACTTTATCCGAGGTCTTATGCTATGACAAAATTTTGGAAGTCAGACAGGTTTTATTTGTTACGCGAGCTGGCTACACGGGCTTTAGATTCTGCCAACTGACGCTCCATCTCGAGCATACGTAGATCATGTCTTGCCTGGCGTGCCCAAAGTTCTATCACTTCGGTTTGAGTTGTTGTTAGCTATCTCTGTAACGCTTCATTACGATTTACGATTCTCCCGTGAGCTAATCCTAATGTTCGGATGTGAACTGTGTTGACTCCAGTGTTCGCATCATTTTCCTCAGTTCGATGGAGGGTCGACCGTCCTTGCTCACCAATGCGAGAAATCCGACGAACCAATATAGGAAGGGCTCCGTCTGCTGAGCCTCCCTTGCTTAGGTTGTAGAAGCTTCGGTCTCCGTTGAATGGAAGGGGTTGATCCTGATCGCGGCTCCACCTATCCAAGTAAGTTGCCCAAAGGGGCGTCGAGCCATGAAATTCCGGTCGAGGATTAGGATTTTGAATTGGAGTCGTTAAGGGTAGGTTATTGTTCTCGGGATCTGAGTCTGATCCTTCTAGCATTCCTCCTTCAGGATCACTCTCTATCCCTTCTCCACTACTTTGGTTAAGGTAGTAGGGGTCACCGGGGTGATGGAATCCAGCCATTTGAGTCTATACGAGAATAGGGTTAAGAATTGACTATAAGCTAAAGCACATGGAATTTACTCTTTAAGTTTAAGGGTTGAAGGCACTTGAATACACCCTTAGTATTCTTTAACGATATGCTTTTGGTAAGTTTTAAATTTTTTGTCCATTGCAGACACTCCTTGGCATACGTTAGTCGGCTCTTGGACAAATATAGTTGATCAGGCTATATTCTTCCCAGTTTCGATTACATGTCCCAAGGCATACTTGCACTGCACAACTTATTTATAATACTTCTATATTGTTTTAATTATGATACTGACCATGTTATTAGTATGAAATGAATGCATGCCTACTTTACAAAAACTAAATAAATTTAATTTTTAAAAGTATGACTCTTACTCAGAGTGTTTTTGCCCAGTTGTGTTTATAGTTGTATACCAAAATGGTTTTGATATACTTAATTCACTATAAACAATGCTCTGATACCAATCTGTCACACCCCCAAACCAGAACGGCGGAAACGTTCGGGGGTGGAGGACGTCATATTCAGTATCATAACAGTTCATAGAAAGGAAAGTACACACCACCATATATATTAAAGTTTCCAAAATGTTTACATAATTGTATTCGTTAGATGTTCAAAAGTTAAATACAATAACATCTTTCAAAAGAAGTAATTAATGTCAGCACGTTAATCTCCAAAAGTTGATTTCCAAACCTGCTTAGCGGTTCCCTGAGAATAGAAGTTATTTCAAAGAAAAAGTGTCAACAATTAAGTTGGTGAGTTCATGAGTAGTGTTTTGAGAAAATGTACGCCATTCGAAAGTTCGTATATGTTTTCCAGAAAACGCAGTGTTTCAAATGTAAAGAGTTATGATTTGTTGTGTTGAAAATGAATGTATTAGATCTAGAAAATCCCATATTTTCCCTAACAGTTGAGATAAGACTTGCTGTGTTTTCCAAGAAAAACCTTTATTTTCTTATAAAAGTATGAAATGCATATGAATGTTCGTGTCATAAGTGGTAAGTAATTGCACCAGGAAAATCCCTTATTTTCCTATTAGTTGTTTGTTTTGTGTACAGGAAAAACCCTTATTTTCCTAACATAACTGGCAGCCTCTAAGACCGAAAATCGCAAGCAACCGACGTGCTTGAAAGTTGTGTCATAGTTTTATATAATAAAGCTATACGAAGATCGCACTTGTTAGATGAAGAATAGATTTAATAGCTACTCGTTCATAAAAGCATAACACTATAATAATTGTATATCCGATGAGTTTTATAACCATACTAAACATAATATGCCTGTTGCGACGTTCTTCAGGCGTCGTAGCGTTATGACAAACTGTCACCCCAAAGGAAGGACTGTAGCTTAACAGTCAGGGCGCGGGATCATGACTTCCCGTATAGATCTATACACATTTGACACGTTCTCCGAACGGGAGATTCTGGTTATAGACAGGACTTGTAGCGATACCTTCTAATAAAAAGGCAGTAGTTGAAGATGTACGTATCTCATGGATTCTCAACTAAGTCTGTATTAAAGTAATAGTTTTGTGTGCAAAGTTTATCCTTTTTCACAATGTTTGACAAAGCATAAATCATAAGTTTTTAGAATGTATAAAACGGTTTAGTAATGAAGGATACTTTGGAATTACTAAATACTTTGTATAAATCTAATGCATGTAAAGTATGACAAGAGTTTTCACATAGCAGTACTAAATCATAAGTGATTCATTTGATAAAAATGAGTAAGTGAAATATTATGAAATACACGATAATAACCGTATGTTTACTTGTATTCCCCCCCCCCCCCCCATAAAAGAGTATAAAAGCATTTAAAATATATTTAAAGTGTGTTTGAAGGGGTATGAACTCACTTGAAAGTTTGAAGAAAGCGAGCAGAAAACCGGGCAGAGTTTCGTCTCGGGAAGCGGATCTTTCTCGGGATTCTCAGGAATCTCGGGAGTAAAATCGACTCTCGGGACTTGAGTAAAAATGTCCAGGGCTTCGGGTTTGAACGGGCATGGAAAACGAGGCAAAACGCAAGAGAAACGAGAAGAAATGAGCAATTTTTCCGGAGATCCTCACATCTCTATTTATAGTGGTCTGGGAAGCCTCGGTACGCGGGGCGTACTAGAGTACGCGCTGCGTACTCATGCGTCATGCATGAGCGCATCCTCGGTCGAAACATCGGAGCGACGTGGACAGTTTGGAGCCCTTGATTTGAGTACGCGGGGCGTACGAGGGTACGCAGGGCGTACTCTGGTCCTATCTGCTGACTCCCCTTCAGATATTACCAAGAGTTTTTATTTATTTTTATATTTATTTTAAATAAACTTCTAAAATTCATATCTCCTTCATACGAACTCCGTTTTCGACGTTCTTTATATCCACGCGTAGGTGAGACTAAGATCTACAACTTTCGTTTAGATTCCGTTGGCAAATTATGAAATTATTTTTATTATTTATTTATTAAAATGACGTGATTAAAGAATTTATTTAAAAATTCATAACTTCTTTATCTGACGTCGGTTTTTGACAGACTTTTTACCGCTGAAATACCATTGACGAGACCTTCGATTCTCGTTTAGGTCATTCCGGCCAAAAGTCGCTCGATCTCCGATTCGAGTTTTTACGTAACTTCGTATTGCCGGTTTTTGTCGGAAAACTTAGAATGGTCATAACTTCTTCGTTATAACTCGGATTTTAGTGTTCTTTATATGTTTGGAAACCTTAAGACGATATCTATTACATAGCGTACTCCAAACAGAGCCGTTGAATACTTCATTTTTCGATGATATTCTAATTACTTTTTCAAAGAGCTTACAAGACTCGAATTTCAAGGACCTGAAATGACGGGTTGTTACAATAGCTCCCAGTGGCTTAACACGAATTTCTCTATCTTCGAAATCCTTCAAGATTCCTTGACCTTTCATCAATGATTATGGCACAGTCACTTGTCTTCCCATTGCTAAAGCAAGCTCCAGATCATTCAAGGCTAGACAATCATAATAATTGTCTATGAATAGCTTGATATGTGCAAAACCTATCAAGAAATCTTCTTTGTTATTCACTTGAAGTTTCAACACATCAAAGCCACTCAAGATCTTTGAAACACATATGATATCATTGAGATTCATTAAAGGAAAATCAGCTATTGAGAAATCACAAGCAACGTTGCTAGCATGAACCACATGATAAAGAAAGTTTTGCAACAACCCTTTGAACATCTTATCCTTGGAGACACTTAGAACTTTCACAATCTTTACTAAGGACCGGACTTCCTCCTCCTTCTTTCCAACGACAACATGAAATATCAACTTAAGCTTATTGTATTGCTCCTTGTCATCAAACTTGTTTACCAACTGATACTAAGCCGAGAAAAACATCATAGGATTGATGGGAAAATCCAGGTGGTTGAAGTCTGAATTCTCTATCTCATAACTCTTTTTCAGTATTTTCTCAAAATCATACATCTCACCTGATGAAACAATATGTTCAATTGTCTCATAGCAATATTGCTTTGTTGGATCTCCTTTCTCAAGACCTGGAGGATCACCTTGCCTTTGCCTCAAGATGCTATTAATTTGTCTATTTTTTTGAATTTCTTTCTCAATATTCCTCTTTTTCTCTTCGTCTGACAACTCCTTTGAAATACCCTTTCGTTTATGACCATTAGCTAGATTCGAGGATGGTGGCTTAGAACTCGAACCCCCGATAGTTGAACCAATGACTATGCCTTTGGTGAATGTGTAGCACCCGGTTCCTGGTATGTATTTCATTCAAGTGTTTTTAGCAATTTGGACTAAGACTGGGCGAGTTGATGGACAACTCATCGAGTAGTAGCGACTTGGACCTGGGGGTTAAATGGCGGACTCGTCGAGTCAACAGCATGACTCGATGAGTAGACTCTGGCAGGACAAAACCCTTATCTAAGGGTTTGCACCCTATTTAAACATCTTATTCAGCCTCCCTCGTCCCTTATGCTCTCAGAACCCCCTAACACCAAACCCTAATCGTCCTTGGTGAAGGTCTAAGGCCTTTTTAGTGATTCTTGGTGGTTTGTGGTGCTAAGAAGGAAGGAGAAGCTTGAGGAACTAAGAGGTTGGCTAGAGGAGTCAAACTTGTGCATCATCTCCAGTTCTTGGAAGGTATAAAGTTGACACCTTGCTCCTTCTTGTATTAGATCCCCTTTTAGGGAGCTTTAGGGCTTTTATAAGCTATTCTTGGTGACCAACCATGATTGCAAGCATGGTGGGGGTTAAGGTTTCAGATCCAAGCTCATTAAAGGGTTAGAAGGCAGAAAAGGGACTGCCTTTCCACCCACGGAAAGCCTCATGCAACTCAAGAGCTTCTTTTAGGGTATTTTCAGCTCATAGTCCCATGCATGCAAGTAAAGTTCGTAACTTTACATGCTAGATTGATCTTAGGAGCCTAGATATATCATTTGGACAAGTGTTGTACATCATAAATTGAGAAATGAGACTTGGACAACCTCGACTCGGCGAGTTGTTCTTGGGACTCGGCATGTCCGAGGCTTGACTTCCCTTTTTCTGTTAGGGTTCAAAAGAACCCAGAGGGTGTTAGAATGGCCTTAGAAGGGTCCGGGGGAGTGAACCAATTCATTGGACTTAGCCATAGACCTGGAATTCATAGGACTCGACGAGTGCATGAGCAGAATCGGCGAGTCCAAGGCAATCTCCCAATTGTTGAAGATGAACTCGACGATTTGTTCATACAACTCGTCGACTCAAGGACAGGACTTGTTTATAGGACGATAATAAACTCGACAAGTTGTTCATACAACTCGGCGAGTCGGATAAATGTTCATTCGAGGTTGTTTTAGAAAGAGAACTCGTCGAGTCATTGTTAAACTCAACGAGTAAAAGTGTGTAGAAGGACAGATGAATGGTAGGGACTCGTCAAGTTGGAGGCCCAACTCGGTGAGTCAGGTCAACTGGAAGTTGACTTTGACTTTGACTTGGTTATGGGTAAAATAGTCATTTCAACCAAAGAACAGTTATCTGTGTATGACGAAGTATTTTATGGGAATTATAGCCGGAGGATGACCGGAGCAGCAGTCATACATCTGTCGATTAGCTTTTCAGCAATCAGCCTTACGAGGTGATTAACCTTCCGGTAGGGGTGGGTCTAAGGCACCAATGCCGGCCCACCAGTAGGTGATTATGGCTGAGATGGTTATCTTTGTGATAATTGTCGGGTTGCTATATATGTGCTGAGAATGTGTTCAGTAGTAGTAGGGCACACTAGCCCTGGTTACTGGTTGAAAGATACCAAGGACGATTACCAGTTGAAAGATACCGAATGGGTGGATAAAACCCATGCATGTATAGTAGTATTATTATGATAAGTCATTATGTGACTCAATATGCTTATGTATGTTATTATGAAACCAATATGTTATGACTTGTAATATATAATAGGGATAGGGGTGAAATAGTCCCCAGATACCGGTTGAAAGATACCGAAGGGGAGGTTAGTTCCTAGGTACCGGTTGAAAGATACTGAAGGCGAGAGTAGCTCCCGACTACCGGTTGAAAGATACCGAAGGGGAGGATGGTTCCCGGTTACCGGTTGAAAGATACCGAAGGGGAGGTTAGTTCCCGGTTACCGGTTGAAAGATACCGAATTGGAGGGTAGCTCTCGGTTACCGATTGAAAGATACCGAAGGGGAGGGTAGCTCCCGGTTACCGGTTGAAAGATACTGATGATTATGTTCTATGGGTATGATGGGGAAACTAACTAAGCTTCGTGCTTACAGTTTCAGTTTTGGTTTCTGGTACCTCTTTGTCCAAGGGAAGGAGCCGGCGGTGTAGCAGCGCATCACACACACACACATGTTTTCCATATGGAGCTTCCTTGGAATGTACTCTGATTTATTTTACTTTTGACAAAATGATTTTTATGGGGACATGTTTTGGATTATCGACACATTGGTTGTGACATGAGATATCATTTTGAATGTTTTTATACCGATGGTTTTATGTTACAATTTATTTAAAAATGAAATTTTTTGGCCTTGAATTTTGGGATGTAACAAGTTGGTATCAGAGCCCTAGTTTGAGGGATTCGGACACACCCTCGGGGGTGTCTAGACTCAAACCGTGGGGCTAAAGGATTTTTTTTAAAAGAAATAGTTTCTAAATCTAAGAAAAAGAGTTTGAGAAAGAACAAAGTGTGTGACGTGTGCGACCGACTGAGCTCAAGTAAGTTTTCCCCAGGATACCCATACATGTTATGTTATGTTATATGATATTTAACTCTGAGAACTGCATGCTAGATTAGGGCTAAGGATCTAGAAGGATGCCTTTTAGGCTTGATATAGGTTTATGAGAACTGCATGCTAGATTAGGGTTGAGGATCTAGGAAGGATGCCTTATATGCCTATTGTATGAGCTGCATGCTAGGACGACCTAGTCAGTAGTAGGATGGCCTAGTTAGGTAATGCTTGATATGGTTACTCGATGAAAGAATGCTACTTGCTTTGTGCTATAGGGGTCCTGGCTAACTTCAATTAACTAGTGAGCGGATATGAAACAGTATCTACAAGCTAGTTAGGGGAGTATGGTAAGGACTCCTAGTGCAGCTGATGGCGGAGAGTAGGTCGGAGAGTGCCCCAAGGAAGCCGAGGATGAGAATATTTGGAAAGGGATATTGGTTAAGGGACTTGGTGAAGTCAAAGCAATCCTTGAGGAAAGTACGGATAGATGTGGAAGGTAGTATGGGCCCGTACTACTGAAAGCAGAGGATCCGTACTCGAGTCAAGGAGGGCTGAGATAGAACCAGGAATCTTGGATAATGTGTGAGACCTCTCGGGGTATGTTTTGATCCTGAAATTTATGTGTTTATTCCTAGTATGGTGGTCACACGACATGGAGTAGGATGCTCAGGATCTAGATCAGGATCGGGATCGGGCTCGGGCGCGAGATCCAAGCAGGTTGATGATGGATTACGCGAGTTCACTGCGTCTAAAATTATGAGAAGTATCCTTGAGTCGACCCCGATCATTTTCGAGTCGATCAAGGAGGGGATGATCGCCTCCGAGCATTCAAAAGTGATTTGGCATCTGAACGGGCGAGTACGCGCACAATGTCCTTCAAGGACTTCAGAGGGATTGGTGCGCTAGATTTTCATGGGGCGAAGGACCCCATTGCTATCAGGAGACGGATTGCAGACATTGAGTCTGCACAGTTAACAAGCTTCTGCCCGGAAGGGTCGAAGGTCCGCTTTGCGGTGGATGTTTGAGAGATAGAGCTAAAGATTGGTGGGAGTCGGTTGGTGACTCATTGGAGCCCCAGCCATCGATGCTATGACCTAGTTAGACTTTGTGACCAGATTCGTGGCGGAGTTTGTGCCAGCTGTAGAGCTTCAGCAGCTGGCCAGAGAGTTTTTAGACATGCGACAGACTACGAAGATTATCGCGGAGATCACTGCCAAGTTCCAGGAGGGGGCTCTTTTGGTACCCCAGTATGCCGGCGATGAGGATATGAGGAGGACCCGCTATCACGACATGTTGAGAGGCGACATCAGGGAGCCTGTAAGCTTCTCGGCATGTCCGAACTTGGACTCTATGATTGCCAGGGCGCGGGAGAGGGAGATTGATTTGGAGCACCTCAGGAAGAGGAAGGCCGAGATTGGGCAGGTTATAGTGGTTTCGGGGAAGAAACCCAAGGGATTCGACTCTAGGTCGAAGGGCTAGCAGGGCCGGGACCGCTGTGGAAAATGCGATCGGTCATACAAGCGAGATTGTCGCACTTGGTCGGGTTCCGGCTGCTATAAGTGCGGCAAGGCTGAGCATTTTGGCATGGATTGTACTGCCCCGTCCCCATAGTGTAGATGATAGACCTGATTTGCTTTCATTGCAATCAGAGGGGCCACAAGAAGGCCAATTGCCCTAGATTGACAGCAACGCCAACAGCGGCGCCGACCCCTGCAGCAGCATGGGTTACAGATGGCCGAAAGGCCAAGGTAGAGGCTCCAGTGATGCGGAGCTGAGTATTTCAGTTGACAGCCGAGGAGGCACGCGCTACACCCGATGTGGGGACGGGTTCGTTTTCTTCTCTTATTTCTTTATGTTATGCCGCTGTGATTTTGATATGTTATGTGTATGATCTGTTTAGGATCGTTCCATGTGAACGGTATTCCGGTTCAGGTGTTGTTTGACTCGGGTGCTACCTGATCATTTGTTTCTCTTGCGCTTAGCAAGAAGTTTCCTGAGTTTTCGGGCATGCTAGACTGCCCTCTAGAGGTCATGATTGCGGACGACCGACTAGTGCGAGCTGCACGGTCAGTGCGAGCATCTGAGGTCTATTGGGATTACGTATTGAGGCTGTTCGAGGAACGTTACCTGGTAGACTTAGTTCCCATACCTTTGCGGGGGAACAAGGTTATTATTAGTATGGATTGGCTAAGCCCCAATGGGGGCAGTGATCGACTGTGCTTAACAGTTTGTGTGGATTAGGACCCCAAAGGGGGGAGAGTTGGTGATCCAGGGCGAGGGGCCACATCGAGGACCAGCTTTATGTTCAGCAGCGAGAGCGAGGCGCTACCTCCAGTAGGGTTGCGCAAGATTTTTCGCCTATGTTACGGATACCCGAGAGACGGGTAAGGCGACGGTGGGTGATGTGCCCGTGGTATGGTAGTTTGCAGATGTATTCCCCGAGGATTTTCCTGGGATACCTCCGGAGAGGCAGGTGGAGTTCAGGATCGACCTTATCCCTGGTGCGACTCCAATAGCCAAGGCACCGTATCTGTTGGCTCCTCCTGATATGCAGGAGTTGTCTACATAGCTGTAGGAGCTTTTGGATAAGGGATTCATCAGACCGAGCATTTCACCTTGGGGAGCCTCGATTCTATTTGTGAAGAAGAAGGATGGGTCGCATCGGATGTGTATAGATTACTGGGAGTTGAATAATGTAATTGTGAAGAGCCGTTACCCACTCCCGAGGATTTATGACCTCAATCACGAGCTACAGGGAGCGTCTTGGTTCTCCAAGAATTATCTGCGTTCAGGATATCATCAGATGAGGGTCAGAGAGGAGGATGTGTAGAAGACTGTGTTCTGGACACGCTATGGTCACTATAAGTTTGTGGTGATGCCTTCGGGCTCACCAATGCTCCTGCCGCGTTCATGGATCTCATGAACTGCGTGTGCAGACCAATGTTGGACCAGTCTGTGATAGTTTTCATCAATGGCATCTTAGTTAATTCCAAGACGCGAGAGCATAATGAGGAGCATTTGCGGGAGGTTTTGGATACTTTGAAGAGGGAGGATTTGTATGCTAAGTTCTCCAAGTGTAAGTTCTGGTTGCGCGAAGTGCAGTTTCTTGGGCACCTTGTCAACCAGGACGGGATTTCGGTGGATCCGGCCAAGGTAGAGGCCGTGATGAGGTGGGAAGTCCCGAGGTCTCCATATGAGATTCGGAGCTTCCTGGGGCTGGCAGGCTACTATCGGGGATTCATCCAGGACTTCTCCAAGATAGTCGTACCTCTGACCAGGCTGAAAAGGAAAGTCGTGGTCTTTCGCTGGGGACTTGTGCAGCAAGCTGCGTTTGAGACATTGAGACATAGATTATGTGAGGCGCCAATCTTATCCCTACCGGAGGTCATGGAGGATTTTGTAGTGTACTACGATGCGTCCATCTCGGGTTTGGGCACGATATTGATGCAGAGAGGGATGTTATAGCTTACGCTTTGAGGCAGCTGAAGCCTCACGAGGCGAACTACCCGATGCATGATTTGGAGCTGGGGGCGGTTGTTTTTGCCCTCAAGATTTGGAGTATTTACCTCTGTGGGGTTCGTTGTACCATTTACACGGACCACAGGAGCCTAAGGTATCTCATGGATCAGCCGAATCTGAACATGAGGAAGCATCGGTGGTTAGATGTGGTGAAGGATTATGATTGTGAGATCCTTTACCACCCGGGAAAGGCCAATATGGAGGTGGATGCACTCAGCCGCAAAGTGGCGCCGTTAGAGATATTTGCATGCGGATGACTGTGGTGACTCCGCTGTTGGAGCAGATCCGAGAGGCCTAACATGAGGCTATGAAGGAGGAACATCAGAAGAGCGAGGGTATTGTAGGTCAGGTTTCGTCCTTCGACTATGATAGCCGAAGGTTGTTGACCCTCCATCGTAGGGTGTGGGTCCCCTATCATGGAGGAATGCGTCAGAAATTGATGGAGGAGGCACACAAATCCAAGTTTTCTATCCATCCCAGGGCGACCAAGATGTATAGAGATCTTTTCTTGACTATTGGTGGCCCTGCATGAAGCGGGACGTAGCATGGTATGTGGAGCGGTGCTTGACCTGCAGGAAGCTCAAGGCCAAACATCAGAAGCCACACGAGAAGATGCAGCCGTTGGATATTCCCATGTGGAAATGGGAAGATATCACCATAGACTTCATCACCAAACTTCCTAGGACTGCACGGGGAGTGGATTCCATATGGGTAATTGTGGATCGATTGACCAAGAGTGCCCATTTTATACCGATGCAGGAGAGTATACCAGCCAAGAAGCTAGCTGACATCTACATTCGAGAGGTGGTGGCGCGGCATGGGGTGCCAGTGTAGTTGATTTCAGACAGGGACGTGCAACTTACTTCCAGGTTCTGGAAGAAATGCCACGACGAGTTGGTTACTCGTCTCCACTTTAGCACCGCTTTTCATCCACAGACAGAGGGTCAGAGCGAGCGGACCTTCCAGACTCTGCAGGATATGCTGCGGGCATGTGTGCTAGACTTCGGTGGTAGCCGGGACACTTATCTCTCATTGGCTGAATTCTCCTACAACAACAACTACCACGCGAGTATCGATCATCCTCGCTTTGAGATGTTATACGGGAGGAAGTACAAGACCCCGATATGTTCAGGTGAGGTTGGCCAGAGGGTCATGGGGAGCACCGAAGTGGTGCTCAAGACAACAGAGAGGATACAACAGGTCAGGAGCAGGCTCCAAACTGCACAGAGTCGGCAGAAAAGCTATACCGACAAGCGCCGTTCCGAACTAGAATTCCAGGTCCGGGATATGGTTCTCCTGAAGGTGTCGCCTTGGAAAGGCATCATTCGATTCAAGAAGCGTGGCAAGCTGGGTCCCAGGTACATTGGATCCTTCAGGGTTATAGCCCGGGTGGGCAGGGTGGCATATCGGCTGGATTTGCCAGCCGAACTCAGTCAGATCCACAACACTTTCCACGTCTCCCAGCTGCGGAAGTGTCTAGTGGACGACTCAACGGTGGTGCCCCTAGAGGATATTCAGGTTGATGACATCCTGAACTACATTGAGCGGCCTATCATGATCCTTGACCCAAAGATAAAGGACCTGAGGAACAAGAAGGTCAAGCTGGTGAAGGTGCAATGGCAGCACCTGAAGGGCTCGAGTGGACGTGGGAGCCGGTGGACGAGATGAGGGAGCATTATCCAGAGCTTTTCCAGGATCGAGTAGCAGTCTTCAAGGACAATGTCTAAAAAAAGCGGGGGAGATTTGTAACACCCGATTCCTGGTATGTATTTCATTCAAGTGTTTTTCACAATTTGGACTAAGACTCGACGAGTTGATGGACAACTCGTCGAGCAGTAGTGACTTGGACCCGGGGGTTAAGTTGCGGACTCGTCGAGTCGGCGGCATGACCGAGGAGTAGACTCTGGCAGGACAAAACCCTAATCCAAGGGTTTGCACCCAATTTAAACGTCTTATTCAGCCTCCCTCGTCCCTTATGCTCTCAGAACCCCCTCACATCAAACCCTAATCGTCCTTGGTGAAGATCTAAGGCCTTTTTAGTGATTCTTGGTGGTTTGTGGTGGCAAGAAGAAAGGAGAAGCTTGAGGAACAAAGAGGTTGGCCAGAGGAGTCAAACTTGTGCATCATCTCCAGTTCTTGGAAGGTATAAAGTCGACACCTTGCTCCTTCTTGTATTCTCTCCCTTTTTGGGGAGATTTAAGGCTTTTATAAGCTATTCTCGGTGACCAACCATGATTGTAAGCATGGTGGGGGTTAAGGCTTTAGATCCAGGCTCATTAAAGGGTTAGAAGGTAGAAAGGGACTGCCTTTGTGTTGGATAAGGTGTCTAAGTCCATAACTTATTTGGTATATACTTGACCCGACCCGGCATGGTCCATTTGGGTTGCATTTCATCCGAACTATTTATGGATAATTTTATGAGAGTTATACACATATGTTTATTAATATATTATAAGTTATAATATATTAATATGAAGTTATGTTATTTAATTAGTTTTAGTCTTAAATTAATTATGAATTAATTTAGAGATTAAAAGGAAGACTAATTAGATTATGGGCTATTGGTTTTATATGGTGTGGGCTAAGACTCATTTGTTAATGGGCTAGGCTTGGATTGAAGTCCATGGATGATGCATGGAGCTTTTAACCCATGGATCCTTGGAAAAGGAAAGGTCATGGGTTATTAGGGTTTCACCCTAACCATGTACACTATATAAGCATGCTTATGATGCATGAAATAGCTACTAGTGAGTGTGCTTGTGTGTGGCCGAAAATATAAGTGTGTGTGTACTCTCTAAAAGTTTTCCATGAGTTTGTGGTGATTTGTTATTCCATTTGAGGCATTCACACTATTGGTGCTTGGACCTCAAACTCCAAAGAATCAATCTCATCAAAAAGGTATGTAATCTCTTCTAACTCTTTTATGTTTAAAAGTACCCCATGCCATGTTAGATAGGTTATGAACCTTGGAAAATTATTATTTTGCATGTATTTAGACAAACATGGATCCAAGGATTATTAGGGTTGCATGCACACTTAGGAAGTGTTAGATTGCTCAAAACCCAACAGTGGTATCAGAGCCTAGGCTTGCTTGTTTGATACTTGATGCAAAATAGTTGGAAAAGTCGAAAAACTTGTTGTCTGCTTGATGAACTCGCCGAGTCCATGGGGGGACTCGCCGAGTCCATGTGTATCTTCAACCTACTCGCCAAGTAGGTTCATGCACTCGACGAGTAGGAGCCACAGAGTGCAAATTTTCGACTTTTGCTGCTGGAAATGGACTAGAAACATTACCCTAAATTGTTTTGGTGTTTTAAAACTTATTTTAGTTGGTGTAATGGTTGTTCTAATCCATTTACAATAGCATATATCAAAATTCCATGATTTTTATGTGTTCATATAATTCTTGAAATTTTGATGATCATGTTCATGTTCTTATGAATTTAGAAGATGATAGGAATTATTTGCTGAATTGTTTAGAATTAATTCTTGATCATTTATGTGTTTTAATGGAGTCCATAATTTGTCCTCAAGTTATGGATATCCAAAGGTCACTTTCTTTAACACACACATTTAAACACATAAGTTACATGAAAATGAAGAGTCTTCATTTTTATGAACCTTTAATTCATAAGTTATGAAATGAAAAGTTTTGGATAGTTACAAAACTTGCCCTCAAGTTTTGGAATTTGTAAAGTTTCACACACTTTAATAAACTTTAATTCCAACCCTTAGAGTTTTAATAGTTAAAATTCAACCCTTATACTATTTATAACATTAATGGTTAATTATTATATATATGTATAAGAATAAGTCGTTCTACCGTTAGTAGGCCTCATTCACGAAGCCGGTCTATAAGGTGGGTATAAGGTTGTTGCCTATAAAATGGCGACTTAATGGGTGTCCACTCTCACCCACCGCTTGCTTGACTGGTGGAGGGTCGTTAGCCGAACAGGTAGGACAATGACTTTAAATCCTCATTAAAAGTATAATGATTATTATAAAGTAACTAAACCTTTTAATTCCCAATCTTAGTTATTTTAGGAAAAATGGGAACATGGTGCTAGTCCATGGAATTCACACTTTGTACCTTACCAAGTCGTCGGTGGAGCGTGTGTGGTTAACCGGCACACTAACTTGGACTAGTAAGGATCACGAAGGGTGAATTAATGTTTGTCATAGATCAATGGAGCGTGTGTGGTTAACCGGCACATTGATTAGGTGATAATATTAAGGGTACCAAGTGAATTAGCATGGTTATTCACACCTTGTTTTGTGATCCTCGGCATCCCAGTCACAAAACTTGAAGGGCACAATCGAGATTGAAACATGCCATTGAAAAGTTCAGTGAATCTCAAAAGAATCTAGGAATTTCAAATTCAATTAAAACCTAATAAATCATTTTGTTTTTCGTGATGGAAATTGGTGAATCGTCATTCACCTACCTTTCAAACATATTATTACTTAGATTACGACATCCCTCTTCTAAGTATAATATATTGTGATTGGGTCCTAGCCTTAATATTACATTTGGGTGTCTTATTAAGGATTCTATATATCTAATCTAAACTTGCTTTCTTCTTTCAGATGTCTTCCAACACTAATGCTTCGGTGAAAGACCCTGTATAGTGGTTTGGTCTAGGCATAGTCGTTGATAGCAGTAGATATGTAATTATGATTGTTTTGTCATGAGTTTACGGTCGGACTGTGTTTACGGCCGTAAACACTTTACGTTTGTAAGTCGAGCCTATAAATAGCGAGTTGTGTCAGTCTTTGTTGGTTGTTGATGCTTTCGTATACTCCCAAGTTGTATCAGACGTTTTATAGCATTGAAGCGTATGCAAGCTTGGTCTTTTGTTCTATATTCGCTTATTAATTCGTGTTTGCATCTGTTGTTATCTTTGATCATTGGTAGATCTGTTTTTCGGGACTTTACAATTGGTATCAGAGCTATACCAGTGTCAAAGGCGTTCAACAGCTGCGTTTTCAACTAAATCGATATTCACAACAGTATAGAGGGATTTATTCCAGTCGAAATCATAGTTTCTCGAAGTTTACGGCCGTAAACTCCTCTTCACGGTCACAAGTGCATTCCACGAAAACGATTGTTTTACACATCATTCAAGCTTTCGTGATCACAATTTAATTCTGGCATTTAATTGAGTTGTTTTTAAGATAAAAATCGAACTTTTATATTTAACTTTCATTGACCGTAAACTCGAGCATTCACGAAAAATCGATTTTCTGTTAAACGATAATTACACCATTATTTTTCGGAGTTTAAATCAAAAGGTATACTTGGACCGTAAACTCGAGTTTACGGCCTAAGGTTTACGGCCTACGAGTTTACGGCCTATTGAGTTTACGGCTAAGTCAGTTACCATATATTAGTTGAAATGAATTCCTGAATTAAAAAAATTATTATTAAATATAATAATTAAAATTAAATTTACAGCCTTAAAATTTACTACATATTTTTTTTTTAAAATGGAAACACAAAACTCAACTCAATACCAAGAACTTGATGCTGTGATGGGAACAACCACGCGTATTCCAAGACTTATGTCTGCTGATAGTTTCCCCGAGTGGAAATATAGAATTGAAAAGTATATAAAGATGAAGGATTTCAAGATTTGGAAATGCGTTTTAAAGGATCCAGTCAGAATCACCACTACAGTTGGGGGGCAGGTAGTCGACAAGAAAATCGAAAACTACACTGATGAAGACTTTGAGAGTGTAGAAGAACAAGAAAAGGCATTGGCCATTTTGACTATGGCTTTATCTCTAGACATTGCACAAGGATTCAGAGAGTATACTTCTGCTAAAGCACTGTGGGAAGCTCTCATTGAAGTATATAAGGGAAATGAAGACATGCGAGAAAGTCGCCAAGATATGCTGAGACAACGCTTCAATATGTTTAATTATGTTCCCGAAGAGACTCTCGAAGCTCAACTGCAGCGATTCACAACTCTCAACATAGAGATGACTGTGGCAGGGATTTTTTATACAAAGTCAGAAATTAACAAGAAGCTACTAAATGCACTCCCAAAATCTTGGGACATGAATGTAGCAGTAATTAAGAAGACTAAGGGTCTTAATCGCCTTTCCCTAGCTGAAGTGATGGCTGTTATCAAAGTGTGTGATATTGATGACAAGCAACGAGAGATCAATCATGTGAACTCCTACTCAGCCGCTAATCTTGGCATTTCAACTAATAATGCTCTCTATTCTTTCTCTTATACTCCTGCAGGTTCATCTTCCTCTGCACCGGTCATTCCTTACCCACAAAGCCAGCCTCTCATGTCTACCCAAAATGCTTCATCCTCAAATGTGGCTTCTTCTTCAAAGGGAAAGGAGGGTGATGAAAATATTGTCTTTGCAACAGGGCTTGTGAATTGCTACAATGCTCTTGTAGCTGGGGAACTTCCACCTCAATTGTCATTTGTAGATCTTGATCAAATCCATCCGGAGGACGTTAAGGAAATGGACATCACATGGCAAATTGCCATGGTTGTATTTAGGGCAAAACAGTTTGCCAAAAAGACAGGAAAGAACAATTGGGGAATGAGTGCTGACAAGAAGGTTGGATTCAACAAAGGAAAGCTTCGATGTTTCAATTGCCACGAGCCAGGGCATTTTGCTCGTGATTGCCCACACCCTGATAGGAGGGTTAATAATGACAGAACAATGGTTGCAGTTGGGAACAACCGAAGCAGTGGTCAAGCAAACAATGAAAAGGCTATGGTTGCACAATCATTTGACTGGGATGATCAAATACAAGCTCTAAATTTGTCTGGACCAGAAAATGCTCACCTAGCACAAGTGAGGGATGACACTCAAGCAGGGACTGCAGTAGCTGAAGACAATATGATGAAGCTACAATTTGGCTTGATGGTATCTTCTTCCCATGTTCCTAATTCGTCCAAGGTAAGTCTTCTATCGTGCTCTAAAGCTTGTGTAGATTATGTGAAAACTTTACATTATAAAATTCAGACATTAGGAAATGAAGCAGAAAATCTTAGGATTCTTCGTGAACTCAATGACAAATTAATAAGAGACGTAGAAGACCTTAGATATGAAGGGTGCCGACTTCGAAAAGGACAAAAACCACTTAAAGCTCAACTAGAATAAAAAATTAAAGACTTTAGGAGACTCCAGGAAGACTACAACAACAAATGTGAAAACTATGATTATGTAGTCAAACAAAATGCTGAGCTAGTAGCTGAAGTTGAATCCTTGAAAGGAAAATTTGAGACTGCCAAACTTGATGTTAGAAAATATGATTTCTCAAGTGAGGTGGTTGCAAATATGATAGACCAAAGTATGCAGTTTAAAAGGAATCAATCAAAAGGTCTAGGGTATAATCATGTACCTCCTCCTTTCAATCATTCATATGTGTCCAAGCCCTTGTCCAAAGAAGAGATTGCCAATGAATCATTTATGATTTATGGCAAGCCCTCCGGTTTTGTTTCGGGAGGATTTATTAATGTTGAAAGTACTAACATTTCTACTTCTCCTGCAGATCAATCCTTGAATCAGTCAAAGCACAAAGTTGAAGGATGTGTTTCTGAAAATAAAATCGAGTCCAAACCTGAAGCTTTCATTTTAAATAAAGACAATTCTTTGTTAAATGCTTTAAGTAACAATTTTTCTTGTGGTGTTTTTAATTATTCTGATACAGTAGCTGCTACCTCTGATACAGTTTTGAGTGTTTCTAATATGTCTGATAAATCTTTGAACAGTTTGGTTGACAATTTAAACGTTTGTGATAAAAATGTTGAGATACCACTAGTATCACAACCCTCAATAAATATAGCACCCTCACTTGCCTCACAATCTAATAATATTGCATGTTTCTGTGAGACAAGCAAGGGTGTTTGTAGGGAAAGCAAATCTGATAAATGCAGCACAAGTTCTAACAATAACAATCAGATCTGTTTTAATTGTGGTACTAAGGGTCATATTGCTAGAAATTGTCTTAATCGAATGTTTGTGAGTTATAATCTTCCAAGAGGAGAGAACGAGTTCAGAGGAAGATCTTTAAACAAAAATTTCTCTAGAAGTCGTTCTCGAAATGATTATTGGGTAGATAAAAAAATTAGAAAAAGGGATATTTTTCACAGTCATAAAAGGTTTTTTAATCACCTTGTCCTGAACAGTCTACCAAAAAGGAGCATAGCCACGCCAAGGCCAAGCTCATCCCAAAGCAATAGTGGATCTTCAACCAATTCTGGTAGAAGTAACACATGCTTTAAGCAGATTGTTAAACATAAAATGACAAAGTTGACTGAATTTTTCAAAAAACCTAATTATAAATGGAAGCCCAAATCTACTCCCAATATATCATCTGTATCCTCAGAGAAGTTCATATGCAATAAATATGAAAAGGTATCGGGATCACCCAGGAAGATCATGACCTGGGTGCCCAAATCTAATTAAACCCGCACATTTTGCAGGGGCAGTTGCGGGGAAATGTCGTCAGACCATGGTTCGTCGACAGCGGCTGTTCCCGGCACATGACAGGAGACATCACCCAATTGAACAACATTCAATCATTTAATGGGGGATACGTCTCCTTTGCGGGTGGAGATGGAGGAAAAATTACACAAAAGGGCACGGTATCAAATGGAGTTTTGAGTTTTGAAAATGTGAATTTCGCTCCAGAGCTAAAACACAGCCTGCTAAGTGTCTCGTAGATCTGTGACAAGGGCTATTCTACGCATTTCACTGACAAGGAATGCATGATCTTAAAGCCAGGCTTTGTCATCCCTGAAGAATGGATTCTCGTAAAGTCAAAAAGGGATGGAAATGCTTATATTATTGATATGAATAGAAATCTCCCAGAGCAAGTTACTTGTTTGTTCTCAAAGATCTCTGAGCAAACTGCAATGTTGTGGCACCGAAGATTAGGTCACGCCAACGCCAAAAATCTCAATCGTCTTGCAAAGAATGAGATGGTCTGTGGATTACCTGTCAAAGAATTTATCACGTTTGAGAAATGTGAGTCCTGTGCTCAAGGAAAGCATCATCGAAAGCCACATTTGCCGAAGCAAGTTAACTCAATAAGTCAGGTTCTACAACTTCTTCACATGGATTTATTTGGTCCAGTGAACATGCTAAGCATCAATAGGAGTTCCTACTGTCTAGTTGTGATTGATGATTTCCCTCATTTTACGTGGGTTTTCTGTCTATCCAAAAAAGCTGGCGTCACTGAATTGATCAAGAGGTTCATCATACTTGTTGAGAATCAGACCAATCAAAGGGTGAAGGCACTTCGCACTGATAATGGAACGAAATTCAAGAATTCTGTTCTCAATCACTTCTGCTCTGAGAAGGGGATCCTGCGTTAATTTAGTTCCGCTCACACACCTCAACAAAATGGTGTTGCTGAGAGGCGAAACAGAACACTTAAAGATGCTGCAAGGACGATGTTGTGTGACTCCAAGCTTCCTGTTTTCTTTTGGGCAGAGGCAATAAACACTGCCTGTTATGTTCAGAATCGAGTACTCATCAACAAAGCTGAAATGAAAACTCCATATGAAATTTACTATGGTCACAAACCGTCAGTTAGTCATTTTCGAGTATTTGGCTGTCCTTGCACCCTTCTTCACCTAGATGCCAATCCGAAGTTCAATGCCAAAGCTGATGACTGCTATTTTGTTGGGTATGCTACACGTACCGCCTATAGAGTCTATAACAAGAAAACCAAACAGATTGTGGAATCCTATGACGTGCGTTGGTTGGAAGAGAATGAGACAGACGCAAGAGTGGGCCCGGACTGGTTGTTTGATTACACGCCACTCTTCAAATCCTTAAACGTGTATTCAAATGATGTATCAAGAACTAATTCACATTGGAAGAGTATCTCTGAAGATGAAGACGAAGAAGTTGTATACAAACCTGTATCTAAACCTTCTAATTCATTGAAAGGAAAGTCTAAAGCTTCAACCGAATGGAAGTCCTCTGACTCGCACAAGGGAGAATCTTCTGCTTCATCTGAGGGGGAGCCTTTTGCTGCAATTGAGGGGGAGCCTTCTTCTTCATCTTTGGGGGAGCCTTCTGCTTCATCTGAGGGGGAGCCTTTTGCTGCAATTGAGGGGGAGCCTTCTGCTGAAATTGAGGGGGAGTCTTCTGCAACATCTTCCGAAAAGTCCTCTGCTACCTCTCAGGGGAGGCCGTTCTTGGAACATGACAGTCCTCAATCAGACCACACTGATTCTTCTGATGCTGAATCAAGACCTCTCACATCATTAGAGAAAGAGTTCATTCCAAATGATGCTTCCGCTGTCTCTTCAACCCTGATGGAATTACTCTTTCCTGACCTTATTGCAGATGAGTATGTTGTAGAACCATCTGGTTCTACTCAACAAGCAAATGAAGGAGGTCTTAACATTCACACTCTACCTGTCTCTATCAATGACATCAGCCAAGAAATACCCTCTAGGATTCAACGAGATCATCCGATCAAGAACGTTATCGGCCAGCTAGATGGTGGTGTTAAAACTAGAAGTCAAAGTGGAGACGTGAATACATGTCTGTATTCTTGCTTTATCTCTCAAATTGAGCCCAAGAATGTAGAAATGGCTCTAAATGAACCTAGCTGGGTAGATGTAATGCATGAAGAATTGCATCAATTTGAAAAACTCGGTGTTTGGAAGTTAGTTAAGTTACCAAAGGGCAAAAAGTCTCTTGACACACGGTGGGTCTATCGTAACAAGCAGGACGATTCAGGGGTCATTGTGCGAAACAAAGCTAGACTGGTAGTTCGCGGGTTTCGACAAGTCCAGGGTCTTGACTACACTAAGGTTTATGCTCCCGTAGCTCGCTTGGAGGCTATTCGTATCTTCTTAGCGTATGCTTCGTATATGAACTTTACTGTTTTTCAAATGGATGTCAAGACTGCCTTCTTGTATGGCAAGGTGAAGGAAGAAATCTACGTTGATCAACCTCCAGGGTTTGTCGACCCGAAGTTTCCTAATCATGTTTACAAGTTGGACAAAGCGTTGTATGGGCTGCATCAAGCTCCTAGAGCATGGTATGCAACTCTAACTAAGCATTTGCTCGAACATGGTTATACACGTGGTACTATCGATCAAACATTATTTATAAAGCATGTCGACAAGGACCAGATACTTGTTCAAATATACGTCGACGACATAATTTTTGGATCAACCAGCCAACAACTTTGCAAGGAGTTCGAAAGTGTAATGAAGAAAAGATTTGAAATGAGCTCTTTGGGAGAAATGACCATGTTTTTGGGGCTTCAGATTAAACAGAATTCAACCGGCATCCTTCTTCATCAGGCCAAGTATGTGGAAGATATTCTTGAGAAGTTCGCACTTCATGATGCTAAATCTGCTTCAACACCGATGGCTGAACGACCCCTCCTGACTCCAGATCCAGAAGGCGAACCCGTAGATCAAACTCTTTATCGATCGATGATCGGATCCCCGATGTATCTTACTGCAAGTCGACCAGATATTATGTTTGCAGTTTGTCAATGCGCACGCTATCAGGCTAATCCTAAACTCTCTCATCTTATTGCTGTTAAAAGAATTTTTCGATATATCAAAGCAAGCCCTAAATTGGGTCTTTGGTATCCGAAGAATTCTAAATTTAATCTTTATGCTTTTACTGACAGCAATTATGGAGGTTGTGAGCTTGACAGGAAATCAACTTCAGGAGGATGTCAATACCTAAGTGACAGACTAGTTTCATGGTAATGCAAGAAGCAACACACTGTCTCGACTTCAACAGCAGAGGCGAAATATGTGCATCAACTTGTTGTTCTCAAGTTATTTGGATCCAACATCAGCTATTGGACTACGGTTTGAATTACTTAGAAACCCCTATCTATTGTGATAATGAGGCTGCCATTCAAATTGCTAAGAACCCAGTCCAACACTCTAAAACCAAGCACATCGATATTAAAATTCACTTTATCAGAGACTGTTATGAACGATCTTTAATTCGAATCGAACAAGTCCACACTGATAACAATGTGGCTGACTTGTTCACAAAGCCTTTTAACAAAGCTCGTTTTGATGTGCTTGTGGGATTTCTGAAAACGATACGTTTTGAGGATTAAGTTTTTTTCTTTTTCTTTGTTTGTTTTTATTTTTTATTTTTTATTTTTTTTGGTCTTATTAGTCTACTTTCAAATTTTATTAGGTTTGTTTTCAATTTTTGTTAGGTTTGTTTAAATTTGCGCATTTTTCTTTTGTTTAAATTCTCAACCATGCTCAAATTTAGGGGGAGAAAGAAAATCCAAAAACAACAAAAATTACACAAAAATCCAAAAATAGTGTCATTTCAGTAAAAATCCAAAAATAGTGTCATTTCAATTCAGCATTTTAAAATTTTTTTGTTAACAGCCTCCGTTGTAAGTACTGTGATGGGAAATGATATTAATAAGTGATAAAGGACGACCTGAATCGGCGTAACGTACCTAAGTTGAATCGTCTACGCTCTGTACTCGATGTGCTGGTAGGCGCGAAAGATTTTAAAAAGGGACTTGACTAGGAAAGTTGAACCTAATGAATTTAAGGACTCGACAAATTTTGACCTAGTTAGATCCGTTTAATCTGACATCACGACGCTCTGATAGGTTGAGCAGGGAGATAAACATGAGAATCTACTCGTCACAATAATTGAACCCGTACTTGGAACCGTGGCTTAACTTTTCCTCGATGTGCGGATTCTGTCCTTAATTCTGGTTGGATGGGGCGACTGGTAAATTCCGATAAATTATGTCTGTAGAAAATCGTTTTCTTTGTTTCCGTCTGTTAGCCATATGTTGTCTCCTTTGCGCGACTTCGAATCCGACCTGGTACACAACATATGCAACTCTATTTCTATGTAGGAAATATATATGTGCGTGAAATATATGTGTGAAAAACTTCTCATCTGTTAGCCATATGTTGTCTCCTTTGCACGACTTCTAATCCGACCTTGTACATAGCATATGCAACTTTCTTATTCTCAACCCCTCTGAAGTAGTTAGCAATAGAATTCTGTATCCCTTCTCTCTCTGAATGGTTGTCTGCTCACCCGGTGTAAGGAGTACTCTGGAAGTTCTTGATGGCTGGGGCATATCAGGAAGCGGGAAACACGTTCCAGTACACCTAAAAATTGAACTCATACAGATTGTCTGTAGATCTCGCTGCTCAATTTAGGTGGACAACAATATCCCTGGTTGTAGTCAATTAAATGGTCATAAGGTGATTTCACGTAAGATTTAGGAGTTATCATAATTACCAGAAACTTACAATTAGGTATATGCCCGAATCATGTCATTGGTAAAAAGTCCAAAAATGTCACAAATCCTTCGCGCTTAAGTGGACCACAATACTGGCAATTGGTCAGACGAAGATGTGAAGATAAGGGTACCGATAAGTAGAATAAGGCTGTCCAATAACTTTGATCCAAGCATCACAAAAGAAGTGGTAGTTAAAGTGTTTCTTAATTTTCTTTGACGTTAATTTTTATCTTATTTTATTTTTATTTTTAATTTTATTTAATTTTTGCAACTTCAAATTTTATGTTAATTTTATTTACTTTTATTTTTATTGTTTTATTTAAATTTGTTTTATTTTTCTAGCATTTAAAATTATGGTGTGTTAGTTTTTATTTTAAAAGTTTTTTTTTTAAATTAAATCAATCCTCAAAAGTTTTTTTTAATTAACTGGCGAAAAATTGGAAAGACTGGGTAGCTATCAGGCAGGAGGGTAAGAAAGGTGGAAAGGTAAAAGGGTAAAAAAGGGGGGTTCATGGCCGGAATCTCCCCACTCAACAGTTTCCGGCCGCAAACTCACTCTCAAAAGCTCTCAAAGTGCTGGAAAATTTATCTTCGATTTTCAGAAAAACGATTACATCATCGTGAAGGTAGCATCGTGTAGATCTCGAATATGTATTTTATTTCACAGTTCACCATCGCATTGTGTGTCAAAATTAAAAAAAACCAAGTCGAGGAGTTTACGGCCGTAAGCATAGGCTGTAAACTCTGAAAATTGATGATTTCGATTCGAAGTTATTTTATTATGATGCTATTTATCTTTATATTCATGATTGTATGCTTTTCGTTTGTTATTTCAAAGAGAAAGATCGATTTTTAGCCACTTTTCGGAGTAAACATTCATAGGCCGTAAACTCCAAGTTTACGGCCCGTGAATTCGAGTGTAACTGCCCTGGATCGTTTGAAAGATTTCAATCATAACTGCGCATCGTTTTTTCGAAGTAATTTCTAGGCCGTAAACTAGAGTTTACAGCCCAAGAACAAATTCTCGATTCAAGCTTATTTTGGTCGTAAATAGGTTGGGTAACGATTGCGTGGTGCTTTCTCTTAGACCATGAACCAAAGGTTTTTTTTTGAAGTGTTCCTTAGGCCGTAAACTAGAGTTTACGGCCCAAGAACCAAATTGCCAAAAGGTTTCGTTTTTTTTATTTTTAAAGGTGGAGGGCAGTAAACATACATCATTAATAAATAAATTTTATTTTGATCATATTTTTATTATCATATTATTGGTCAAAATAAGTTTTTATTGTTGGTGTCGGTTTCTTACAATTGTGTTTGAGTGCAGAAAAATGGCAAATCTCAAGTTTGCAGACATGCACAATCTGGCAATCGTTCTTGCTGATCCACCTGTCATACATTCCGATATGCTATCTATGGTTCACAGGTTGCGTGAATGTTGTGTTGCATCAGCATTAACAGTCACTCCGGTGATATATCAGAACATTGTTCGTGAATTTTGGGAGACGGCAAGGACGCAGATGGATGATGATGGAAATTTCACGGTTGCGGCGAAGGTGCAAGGACGAGACATCGTGATCAATGAAAGCTTTGTTCGAGAGGCATTGTTGATTGACGATCAACCTAACTATCCGACGGAGATTGGTATCAAAGACGTTCAGAGAATACTACGACGGATGAGTTATGAGGGAACCTACCCACCAACGTTGAAAAAGCTGCTCCATCCGTATTGGAGATTTCTAGCTCATGTGTTCGTGAGTTGCATATTGGGTAGAAGGAGTGGGGCTGATGAAATTTCTCAACGCACAACTGGTGCGTTGGTGTCTTTAGCTGCAGGAATCCATTTCAATTTCTCGAAGTTCATCCTAGAGGAATTTGTAATAAACATCCGAGCTTCTACGAGGGATACCTTTCTACAATATCCCGCTTCATTCAAGTGTTTGTCGAGATGCAGTTTCCTGAGGTTAGAAAGTCGGGAGACACTTTGGATATGAAATCTTTGGGTCCACACACTGTGGGACTCATTAAGCAAAACAGAAGAGGAAAAGTTGTTTTTCGAGGGCGTTATCCATTGGAGAAATTTGGAAAGTTTACAGAATTAGATGAGACGCCAGTGTCATACGAATCGTCAGAACCGACCTCTTCTGAGAAAACATCTACTGAGGGTTCGACTCCAGCAAACATAGTGATAGATGTGACTGAAGATGATGAAGATTCACCAACTCCGAGAGACCAAAGTGCTTCTAGTCATGAACACGAATTGAATGAAAGACAAGATGAAAGGGAAATGGGTATTGGTGATGATGGACATGATTCATTTGAAGATCTTGATCTTACGGGATTTGATAATGATGATATTGCGGTTTCTTTAGCTAGTAGCGCCAATGTTGTGTATGAGATTCTTGACACAATTTTTCAAAATGTCGATGATGGTGTTTTGCCGACAACTGAGATGAGGAAGTCGAGCGAAACTCTTACTCCAACTTCTGAGCAGATGGTGTCAACTTCGATTCCAATGGAGGTAGTTATGGGATGTTCCCCTCCCGTGTCTATTTCCCCTACAACTGAACCATTTGTTAGTGTAATACCTCCACAAGCTGACCAACCTCAATCAAAGAGGAGAAGACTTGATGAAAGACAATCCGAGCTAATTACTAGTTTGGTCAGTGGTCTTCCTACACCACCAATTACTACTGCTACTACACGACTTTCTGCAACAAAGATGTTTGCAACTGGACCTAGTTCAATTTTTGATGTTGGCGGCCCTTCAGCTCCGCTCGGTTTTCCTGTTCCAAGATTCAATAGGGATGCAGCTTCTGAGAGGCTGGCTTTGCACATGGCAGACGAACAGCTTCGTTCGCCCAGTCCTCAAGGAAAGAGCATTTCTATGAACGAAGGGGGTACTCCAGATGATGATCCATCTCTTGCTAGTTTACGAAAGGAGATCTCTGTGCTAAGTCAGATGAACATAGAGCTTGACATTCAAGTAGCTGAACTTCGTGCTCAGAACATTGAGCTTCGTACTCAAGTGTCTAAGCTTCAGTCAGATAGAACTTATCTTGGCGGACAGCTTGCAGTAGTTAAAAGGGATAAGAAAGTGAAAAATAAGCAGATTTCTGATCTTCAAGAACATTTCAATCTGCTAACTTCGAGCTACTTCGAATTGAAAAAGAAACTGGAGGATGATTTTGGTGAGAAGTATAAAACAAGCATAGAAGAACAAAGAATAAATCTACATGTGCAAGCTTATCCAGTAGATGTGCCAACTGGTCAATCATCTCATTCTGCTGAACGAATTGCAGTTGTTCCTCCTATGGCTTCTCATATTCAAGAGATCATTCAGAAAAATAAAGAAGATGATACTGAAAAGGGGCAGTTGTTATTTAAGAGAAATGCTACTCAAAGCACTTCTAAAGGAGGACCTTTGATCACTGTCACTGATCTTGAAATTGTTCGGTTCAGAGATACTTTTAGGGATCGATCAGGTGTGGCTGCTTGGGGATTTCACGATCCTCTTCGACTTTGGATTATTATTCGCAAGAGTGGTAATTCAGAATTGTATAAAGATGTTCGTGCTTTTAGTTCATTGAAAAGGGTTGATCTTACAGAGTTATCACAAGCTCCTTTTATCAATCTATTAAACAATCCTCAGGTTTCGCAGTTCAAATTCTTTCTGGATGAGCAAGTCAAGAAGGGTTTTCCAACAATGGCAACTGCCGAGTCAGTCATTCTAGAACATCCAGATGTGTTTGAAGCCTCTTCTGATAACCTCTGCAAGTGGTTATGTGGCCTCCCACATCTCAAGTGAAACAATTTCCCATTGTTCAAGGCTATCCAGATGGATCACTCGGTTCTACGGAGTGCTGGGTTTATGATGAGAGTACTTGTGGTGCAGTCATTAAGCTCAAGAATGGGTGCATACGACTGTATGATCGAAGAGACCTACTGTAGTTCAGGAAGTGGGATATTCATTACCTGAGCAATTTTCAGATCAAAGTAGTTGAAGATATCTATGAGGAGGGAGCCAAGGCGTATACCAGGATGGTTGCTGAGATCTTGAGCAAGCAGATGTGGAATGGCGCTATGGGCCAAATGGATGTCATGTTGGTAAAGAAAGGAATGGGGCCGAGCTAGTCCATACCAAGGGGGAGATTGAAAGACCCTGTATAGTGGTTTGGTCTAGGCATAGTCGTTGATAGCAGTAGATATGTAATTATGATTGTTTTGTCATGAGTTTACGGTCAGACTGTGTTTACGGCCGTAAACTCCTTACGGCCGTAAACACTTTACGGTTGTAAGTCGAGCCTATAAATAGCGAGTTGTGTCAGTCTTTGTTGGTTGTTGATGCTTTCGTATACTCCCAAGTTGTATCAGACGTTTTATACCATTGAAGCGTATGCAAGCTTGGTCTTTTGTTCTATATTCGCTTATTAATTGATGTTTGCATCTATTATTATCTTTGATCATTGGTAGATCTGTTTTTCGGGACTTTACATTCGGGCTCTAACCCAACTGGTTCTTTGTCTCTCATGAATCTTTGTGGGAGGGTCATCTTTGATGGTTCCAACTTCATGGATTGGATTAGGAACATCAGGATGGTTACTCGTTATGAGGACAAGGAATATGTCCTCGATAAGGAGTTAAAAGAACTTGATGAGTCTACTGCTACTCCTGAGGAGATCGCTGAATTCAGGACATATGAGAGAGATGCTACTAAGGTGGCATGTATCATGATGGCCACGATGACAGCCGAGCTCCAAAAGTCATATGAAGATTTCTACCCTTTTGAGATGCACGAAGACCTGATGGAAAGGTACCATCAGAGTGCTCGTCAGGAGCGGTATGAAATAATCTCCTCCATAATAACTACCCGCATGAAGGTTGGTGAATCCGTCACGGCCCACATGCAAAGGTATGTGGACTGTTTGCTGAAGCTGAATGTGAACATCCCTGAGGAGTTGGCAATTAACATCATTTTGCACTCCTTACCTTCTTGTTATGACCATTTTCGTATGACATATCATATGAACAAGGAGGAAGTTACCCTCAGCAAGCTTCAAGGACTCTTGAAGACCGCTGAATCCGGTCTTAAGGGCAAGGCGGTTGTTACCTCTACTACTCCTACTCCAACATCTACCCCTGTTTTGGCTATCGGGCAAGGCAAAGGGAAAAAGAGGAAGCACCCTTCGAAGGGTACCAAGGGAAAGTCTCTTGAAGGCTCCTCATCAAAGACCAAGAGCGGTTCTGTCACTCCTTCTGCCATTCCCAAGGATGCTGAATGCTTTTATTGCCATGAAAAGGCACACTGGAAGCGAAACTGCCCTAAGTACTTGCAGGATCTAAAGGATGGAAAAGTGAAACCCACCCATGCAAGTATTTACACTATATTGTCTAATTACTCAACATATTCTAACTCTTGGGTGCTTGATACAGGATGTGGTATTCACATATGTTCTGATTTGCAGGGCCTAAGAAGAAGTGAGGATGTGGAGCACGGGAAGATAAACTTGATCATGGGGAATAGGAAGGCTTCACCTGTTTCCAAGATTGGAGTTTATACTTTGTTGCTTAATAATGGGTTGAAATTAGATTTGAATAAATGTGTGTACTCGTCTGAAATGGCGAGGAATATTATTTCTTTTCATGCTTTGTACAAACAAGGTTTTACCTTTTCGTTTGATAATGAATGTGGTGGTATTAATGCTTTCTTTAAAAATGTGTTTTATTTTAAAGCTTTACCTTGTGATGGTGTGTATGAAACTGTGTCGATTGTAGACAACTTAGAAAATAATGTGTTGTATATTGATTCTTCTACTAGCCTAGATAAAGCATCATTGTGGCATTGTCGTCTTGGACATGTAAACATGAAACGCATAGGCCAACTCAAAAAGAGTGGAGTCTTGGAATCATTCGACCTTAAATCGGATGATAGTTGTGAATCTTGTCTACTTGGAAAGATGACAAAATCACCCTTCACTGGAACTTGTGAAAGGGGTGAGGGTTTGTTGGACCTAATACATACTAATGTATGTGGGCCATTCAAAACCGCCACAAGGGATGCTAATCGGTATCATGTGACTTTTATTGATGATTTTAGTAGATATGGATATGTCTACTTAATTAAACATAAGTCAGAAACCTTTGAAAGGTTTAAGGAATTCAAACAGGAAGTAGAAAATCAATTGGGCAGGAACATTAAGATGCTTCGATCCGATCGAGGTGGTGAGTATCTTAGTTCCGAGTTCCTTGACTATCTTAAGGAGTGTGGGATTGTCTCACAATTGACTCCTCCCAGGACACCACAGTTGAATGGTGTAGCTGAGAGGCGTAATCGAACCTTTTTGGACATGGTTCGCTCTATGATGAGTCGAGTTTCGTTACCAATCTCTTTTTGGGGGTATGCCTTAGAGACTACCGCCCATATCCTTAATTTAGTCCCTACAAAGAAGGTTACCAAAACACCTCATGAGATGTGGACCGGGAAGGTTACTAGTTTAGACCACATCAAGATTTGGGGTTGCGAGGCTTTCGTGAGGCGTGAGACTCTTGATAAGCTCGAACCCCGAAGTGAAAGGTGTATTTTCATCGGCTACCCACAGAAATCCTTCGGTTACCTCTTCTACAGACCCAATGAGAATGCGGTCTTTGTAGCAAGAAGAGGGGTCTTTCGTGAGAGAGAATTTATAAGCCAAGGAGACAGTGGGAGGCAAATTGATCTTGAGGAAATTCAAGAAGCAATTGGTGAAGGAACCTCAGAAACTAGCAATCAACCTGAGGAGGAAACTACTGTTGAGCAAGCTGACATGTCTGTACCTCCGAGGCGTTCCACACGGGTTAGGAACACACCTTCATTTTATTATGGCTTTCATATTACTACGGAAGGTGATACGTTTATCAGTGATAGTACACAGGTAAATTTGGATGAACCTAGCAGTGTTAAGGAAGCCATGGCAAGCCCGGAGTCTTCTAAATGGAAGGAGGCTATGAACAGCGAGATGCAATCCATGTATGACAATCAAGTTTGGAGCTTGGTTGACAATGTACCAGGCCGTAAAACAGTCGGGTGCAAATGGATCTTCAAGAAGAAGACCGACATGGAAGGAAAAGTGCATACTTATAAGGCTCGACTGGTTGCGAAGGGTTTTACTCAAACTCTAGGTATTGATTATGATGAAATCTTCTCGCCGTTAGCAAAGATTAAGTCTATTAGGGTTATGCTAGCCATTGCCGCATTTCATGATTATGAAATATGGCAAATGGATGTCAAAACCGCTTTCCTTAATGGAAAGTTGGTTGAGGATGTGTACATGAATCAGCCAGAGGGTTTTGTCAGTGCAGAGTACCCAAATAGAGTATTCAAGCTTAATAAATCCATTTATGGATTAAAACAAGCATCTCGTAGCTGGAATCTTTGTTTTGATGAGAAGGTCAAAGAGTTTGGTTTCTCGAGAATTGAAGATGAGTCTTGCGTGTATGTCAGAGCTAGTGGGAGTATAGTTAGCTTCTTGGTACTGTATGTGGATGACATACTACTTATAGGAAATGACATCCCAACCTTGCAGGAGGTTACGTCCTAGCTTGGGAAGTGCTTTGCTATGAAGGACCTAGAGGAGGCTGCCTATATCCTAGGGATAAGGATATTAAGAGAAAGGAGTAAAAGACTAATTGGACTTAGTCAGAGTACCTACTTGGATAAGGTGTTGAAAAGGTTCAACATGGAGAATTCCAAGAAAGGAGATTTACCAATCCAAAGCAATGCCAAACTGAGTAAGACTCAGAGTCCGAGTACAGAGGCAGAGATAGCTGAGATGAGCCAACTACCGTATGCTTCTGCTGTTGGCTCGATCATGTATGCTATGACTTGTACCCGACCTGATGTGGCCTTTGCTTTGAGCATGGTCAGCAGGTATCAGGGGAACCCTGGCAAGGCTCATTGGACCGCGGTAAAGAACATTCTCAAGTACCTGCGGAGGACTAAGGATTGGATCCTTACCCTTGGTGGGAGTGATGACTTGAGAGTATTAGGGTATAGTGATGCTAGTTTTCAGACTGATAGGGATAACTTCCGCTCTCAGTCGGGCTGGATCTTTACCTTAAATGGAGGGGCAATTTCTTGGAAGAGTTCCAAGCAGGAGACGATGGCTGATTCGACTTGTGAATCAGAGTATATAGCAGCGAGTGAAGCATCGAAGGAGGCGATTTGGCTAAAGAACTTCATCGGAGACCTTGGAGTTGTACCAGCTATTAAGGAACCTATGGATATTTTCTGTGACAACAATAGTGTGGTTGCCTTAGCCAAGGAACCAAGAGATCATGGCAGATCCCTACACATTGACAGAAAATATCACTTCATAAGACACAAGATTGAAGAAGGACTCCTCGTGACAAGGAGGATATCGTCGGATGAGAATCCTGCAGATCCCCTTACGAAGGGACTGACGAGGGTTAAGCATTTTCAGCATGCGAGGCGCATCGGGTTGAGGGACGATATTAGTTTTACAGAGTAGATAGTTTTCCTGAAGCTTGTAAAATGTAGTCGACATTTGATGATGAATAAAATTTGTGATTTATTTATGAGTAAAGTGTTACTGTCATTGTCAACTATTTACTATTGTTTCAGTTTTGCATGTTTTGACTTCCAGAATAATTAATTTATTCAAACCTCCACAATCGATCATACGTCGGAAGTAGGTATGAATCAAGATTGTCATGAATTGGGTTTGTAGATGGCTAAAGGTGTTTAGACATGGCAATGGTTGCTGCAACATTCATGAGTACTCATAAGTTATGAGTATTGGTATAAACCCACGCTCACTTGTATCACTTCATGGAAATTATCTCGAGTGATCGTGAGACGATAATATCATATAAATCTTCAAACCTAGAGATATGAGTTGTTACCTATGAGTTGGTTGTGCATTGATTGCACGTAAACGCATCAGTAACTTGATGTTATAAAACGTGCCTTTGTGTACAATTCAACAAGTAGTAGAACAAGGATATGAGTCAAAGTTTATCTGTTCCTTCTAGAAATAGAAGCGATATCTGGGCCCCTCGATGATTTTGTGTTGACCCATGTACCGGGCCCGGTTAGAACTAAACCGTTGTGTTCAGTGAAGTTCTTTGTCAAACAAATCGGAAATCGAGAAACAACTGCCAGACAATAAGCAAGACATAGTTCCATGTGTTTGTCCGGCTGATATCATGAGACCGGATGATTATATGATCACTTATCTTAAAATGGCGCTTCATAGTTCAGCGGAGTTTTCGAGAGCTACGATTGCTGGTTGGTTCCTGAAGTTATATAGGCAAATACAGTTATTAGACTTATCCAAGTGGGAGTCTGTTGGATAAGGTGTCTAAGTCCATAACTTATTTGGTATATACTTGACCCGACCCGGCATGGTCCATTTGGGTTGCATTTCATCCGAACTATTTATGGATAATTTTATGAGAGTTATACACATATGTTTATTAATATATTATAAGTTATAATATATTAATATGAAGTTATGTTATTTAATTATTTTTAGTCTTAAATTAATTATGAATTAATTTAGAGATTAAAAGGAAGATTAATTAGATTATGGGCTATTGGTTTTATATGGTGTGGGCTAAGACTCATTTGTTAATGGGCTAGGCTTGGATGGAAGTCCATGGATGATCCATGGAGCTTTTAACCCATGGATCCTTGGAAAAGGAAAGGTCATGGGTTATTAGGGTTTCACCCTAACCATGTACACTATATAAGCATGCTTATGATGCATGAAATAGCCACTAGTGAGTGTGCTTGTGTGTGGCCGAAAATATAAGTGTGTGTGTACTCTCTAAAAGTTTTCCAAGAGTTTGTGGTGATTTGTGATTCCATTTGAGGCATTCACACTGTTGGTGCTTGGCCCTCAAACTCCAAAGAATCCATCTCATCAAAAAGGTATGTAATCTCTTCTAACTCTTTTATGTTTAAAAGTACCCCATGCCATGTTAGATAGGTTATGAACCTTGGAAAATTATTATTTTGCATGTATTTAGACAAACATAGATCCAAGGTTTATTAGGGTTGCATGCACACTTAGGAAGTGTTAGATTGCTCAAAACCCAACACTTTGCACCCATGGAAAGCCTCATGCAACTCAAGAGCTTCTTTTAGGGTCTTTTTAGCTCATAATCCCATGCATGCACGTAAAGTTCGTAACTTTACGTGCTAGATCGATCTTAGGAGCCTAGACCTATCATTTGGACATGTGTTGTACATCAGAAATTGAGAAATGAGACTTGGACAACCTCGACTCGGCGAGTTGTTCTTGGGACTCGGCGAGTCCGAGGCTTGACTTCCCTTTTTCTGTTAGGGTTCAAAGGAACCCGGTGGGTGTTAGAATGGCCTTAGAAGGGTCCGGGGGAGTGACCCAACGCATTGGACTTAGCCATAGACCTGGAGTTCATAGGACTCGACGAGTTCATGAGCAGACTCGACGAGTCCTAGGCAATCTCCCAACTGTTGAAGATAAACTCGACGATTTGTTCATACAACTCGACGACTCAAGGACAGGACTTGTTTGTAGGACGAGAATGAACTCGACGAGTTGTTCATACAACCCGGCGAGTCGGATGAAGGTTCATTCGAGGTTGTTTTAGAAGGATAACTCTTCGAGTCATTGCTAAACTCGATGAGTAAAAGTGTGTAGAAGGACAGATGAAGGGTAAGGACTCGACCAGTTGGAGGCCTAACTCGGCGATTCAGGTCAACTGGAAGTCGACTTTGACTTTGACTTAGTTAGGGGTAAAATAGTCATTTTAACCTAAGAACAGTTATCAGTGTCTGACGAAGTTTTTTATTGGAATTATAGTCGGAGGATCACCAAAGCAGTAGTCAGACATCTGTCGATCAGCTTTTCAGCTGTCAGCCTTACGAGGTGATTAACCTTCCGGTTGGGGTTGGTCTAAGGCACCAATACCGGCCCACCAGTAGGTGATTATGGTTGAGATGGTCATGTTTGTGATAATTGTCTGGTTGCTATATTTGTGTTGAGAATCTGTTTAGTAGTAGTAGGGCACACTAGCCCTGGTTACCGGTTGAAAGATACTGAGGACGATTACCGCTTGAAAGATACCGAAGGGGTGGATAAAACCCATGCATGTATGATTATGATAAGTCATTATGTGACTCATTATGCTTATGTATGTTATTATGAAACTGATATGTTATGACCTAAAATATGTAATAGGGATAGAGGTGAAATAGTCCCCAGATACCGGTTGAAAGAGACCGAAGGGGAGGTTAGTTCCCAGGTACCGGTTGAAAGATATTGAAGGGGAGAGTACCTCCTGGTTACCTGTTCAAAGATACCGAAGGGGAGGATTGTTCCCGGTTACCGGTTGAAGATACCGAAGGGGAGGGTAGTTCCCGATTACCGGTTGAAAGATACCGAAGGGGAGGGTAGCTCCCGGTTGCCGGTTGAAAGATAACAAATGGGAGGGTAGCTCCCGGTTACTAGTTGAAGGATACCGATGATTATGTGCTATGGGTATGATGGGGGAACTCATTAAGCTTTGTGCTTACATTTTTAGTTTCGGTTTTAGGTACTTCTTTGTCCAAGGGAAAGGAGCTGGCGGTGTAGCAACGCATCAGACACACACACACACACACACCTGTTTTCCGCATGGAGCTTCCTAGGAATGTACTATAATTTATATTACTTTTGACAAAATGATTTTCATGGGGACATGTTTTGGATTATCGACACATTGGTTGTGAAATGAGATATCATTATGAATGTTTTTATACTGATGGTTTTATGTTACAATTTATTTAAAAATGAAATCTTTTGGCCTTGAATTTTGGGATGTTACAGAATGGATTCGAAGTTACTGTGGTTGAAGTTTTGACATAGGCTTAGGAAGTGAAGTTGGAATTTGTATGCGTATCACCTTCCTAACCACTTTCCCTTGATCAGGATAATTTGATGAACCATCACCCTTTTCTCGCCTTAGGGCATTTGTTGGCATCAAATTCAGCAGCTTAAGAAGAGGAGAAAGTTCGGCTTTCAGATTAGACTTTGAAGAGGAAAACATTTGAGATAAGGACTCCTGAGAAACAAATGATTTTGGAGAAGAATCAAGCTTCGAAATGGACTCCTTCAAGCTTGAAAAAAAGTCTTCCATCTTGGTAAACACTTGTGCATCCTTGATCGAGAAGGCAGTAAAATTTTTAACAAGCTTTTGAATTGCCTCAGAAACAACATCCACTTTTATATGAAGAGATAGATGAGTTTGTTCAAGTTTAGTCACCTCCTTCGACAGTTCTGACTTGAGGGACTCCACCTTTAAATTCACAGATTCTTGAACCTTCTTGACCTCTTCGACAGACAAAATATGTCATTCTTTGGCTTCTTCACGCATCTCTTTAAATTCGTTTTGAAAATTCGCAACCTGATGCTTCAAATGCTCTTCATGTTTTGATTCTATCTATTCCATAGCAGCCTTCAACCTATGCTCTTGAGAGTGCAGTAAGACATCAACCTCAATCCCATACACCGTATTGCGACTCCCAGTGTCAACCTTAATCTATAACAAACAATTCAACTTGTGGTTCAAGATTTTGAACTACTTTCCTAACACCAGCATGTGATCTGGAATGTTCTCCTCCTCAGGGTCGAATTCAATGTCAACAAACGAGACCATGACATCATCTTCATATTGATCAACCTTAGGAATTTATTTTTCCCCTTTAGTTGATTGAAAAAGGGAAAAGGGAATTAATAGGATGATTCAAGATATTTTTGTAGGTAGGTGAAATAGTGGAAGCAGGTAACGAATTAGGAGTGGGTGTATGAAAGAGTGATAAGGAAGCAGATGTGTCAGTAAGTGAAATTGGAATAGATGATGTTGCAATAGTAGGGTTACCTTCAGCTTCGAATATCGACATACCATCACGCTTGTTGACATTTGTGTCCATATTAGATATGTTCATTGGGATGCCTGAAGTTCGAACCTCCTCCGAAATGGATTCAGCCATCGAAACATTGGGTGGTTTGACAAAAGACTGCATAGGGATGGAAATGGTTGAATGATCACCCAAAGGAGTGGTTGTATCTGTATTAGGTACTTTCACAGAGCCACCAATGATGGGTTTTTAGCATTCTAACACTCCTATGGTGTACATGCAACCCTATAAACCTTGGATCTATGTTTTCTATAGTATACATGCAAATAAGAACTTTCCAAGGCTTTAATCCTAACTAGCATATTATGAAGCTCTTATACTACAAAGTACTAGTTAGATGACATACCTTTTGATGTAGCTTGATGTCTTCACGCTTTAAGAGCTTAGCCCCAATAGTGTGGAAGCCTCAAGTGGAATCACAAATCACCAAAACACCTTGGAAGACTTTAGAGAATATGGATACTTGGTTCTATCTAGTGAAATTGGCTAGCCCTTCTTACTGTACCCACACTAGTGCCAATTTCACCAACCAATGACATCTTTATATAGTATGGAGACTAGGGTTATACCCATGACCTTTCATTTCATATGATCCATTGGTTAAACACTCCATGGACTATCCATGAAAGCTTAGCCCAACCTAAATGAACTTGGCATATTCCATATATATAAGAGTCCATATTTAATTAGTTCATTTTGATCACTTAATTAATTATAAATTAATTCTTGATCAATACTAATTAAATAATATGATTATATATTAATATATTAGAACATATAATATATTAATATAAATTATAAATCTACTATTCTCAAAAGACTATCCATATAAATTGTGTCGGTGAAGTGAAACCCAAATGGACCATGCCGGGTCGGGTCAAGTACATACCAAATATAGTTATGGACTGACATTAATCCAACAGTCTCCCACTTGGATAAGTCTAAAACTATTATTGAGTATGACTTCAAAACCTCACTGGAAATCGTAGCTCTTAAAGCCGCTCTCGAACTCTGACCTTGTAAATGATTTGTCCATTAGATAAGAGATCATATATTCCTTCATTCTAGATATCATATGGACTGAGACATGGATTATAATCATTCTCTATCTCCATTTGTTGTTTACCGATTTCCGATTCATGACGACTGACTGATTGAACAAATCAAATCAGCCCTGGCTTCGCCAAGCACTCACATGTGTCATCATTAAATCATCGAGGGGCCCACAGATATCGCTTTTATCCCGAAGGTGAAAGGAATGGATAAACTTCGACTCATATGGCTAGTTCTACTACTTGTTGAATCATACATAAAGGCACATTTTATAACATCGAGTTACCAATGCGTTTTCGTGCGATGAGTGTACTATCAACTCATAGAAACAACTCATATCTCTAGGTTTGAAGAATATAAGATATTATCGTCTCACGATCACTCATGATAAAATCCATGAGGTGATTCAAATGAGCGCGGGTTGAATCCAACACTCAGAACTTATGAGCACTCATGAGTATTGTAGCACAACTTTGTCTACCAACTTGGACCTCTACAGGCCAACTCATGACAGTCTTGATTCATATCTACTTCCAACATATGACCGACTGTGGATGGTTTGAATAACTTAGTCATTCCGGAAGAATAACCTAGTTTATTCTGGAAGTCAAAACATGCAAAGTGAAACACAAGAATAAATGAATCAAATATGGTATCAAACCCCATGAATATAAATAAACACTTTTATTTATCACCATACTGATTACTCATTATTCATTGTTTCGGTTTTATCAACTTTATACTTGAATTAAAAACACTAGTTTTCCCATGCTCCAAGCATGTACACTATGTTTTTCTTAAACAATAGCTTTGCCATACACCAATTATGCACTCTATGTTTGTGTATGATCCTTACTTTGTGAAGTAGATCGATTGAACATAATTTCAATGATTATCTTTTCACACTCCCAAATCGTTATCGAAAAAATTTAAGAATTCCAAATTCCTATCATTTATCGAAATTTGTTTAGATTTTAAACTTATATGCATTGAATCTCTTGTAATGATCATGCACAAAGTCACAACGACTTGTCAACAGGCATTACAAAGTATTCTGATGGAGATCAACTCCATGAAACAAAGTCTCATATTGCATTAAGTTTTCTAACACAAATAAATTGCACCTATGGAGATAACTCTATATTCCCATTTTGACTACCACTTCTGAACAAGAGTTGACTCTTTTCAGACTACGTCAATATGGTCTTTCCAATATTAACAGTATACTTCCAACTGTCCTTGAGCAACCAATCTTTGGTAAAACCTTAGATTGTCCTCGACAATTCCTTACTCACTTTAGTCATATCGAATTCTAAACCTTTTCCCTCCATCATGCCCCAAGGTATTTGGAAAATTTAGAAAGGATAGATATTATAGCACATGTAATCGATCTTGTACCCAAAGAAAATGGGACACGATTCATGATGTCTCACATAAAGACATGATTCTAGACCAATCTTTTTCTACAATATTTTTATTTGCCATGTTCTCCAAAATTTGACTATGAAGAGGGATGCCATAATCATAATCAAATTTTGAGAACGCAATATTTAGAATTTCCTTAAGTTGAACCAATCCAACATGAAATTCATATATATACATTCTTGACTAAAGATGATTAAGGTCTCAATCTAAGCCTTTAGAACTGAAATGAAGTATACCCTCTTCCTTAATTATAGCAAAACAACTTTTTCCCAATTGAGACCTTTTGTTTTCTATAATTAACATTGCTAACTTGCAACCTTTATCATAATTATCATGCTCCCGCTAACATGATGATTATTAGCATAACACTTATGCTCCCACTAGCTTTGACATGTACTAAAAAATTAGTTGAACTTCTAGGAAAAACAATACTTTACTGAGTTTCTAACCAAAGTTCAGATTTCTGATACTAGATTGCCTTGATAAGACTTTATCAAAATCATACACCTCTCTTAGATAGCTCACAGGTGTGTCTAAGCATAGTCTCAATTGTTTATACCTTTTGCCATTTCTCATAGTCAATGTTAGTGTGCCGGTTAACCACGCACGCTCCACTAACGACTTTGAGAACTGCAAATATCACAATTGCTATCTACTTAAAATCTACTTAGTGAAAGATTTTCCTTATCATCATTTTCATAAATCGAAGATAAACCTTATGACACTTAGATTTTATGGTATATGTGTTCTTATCCACGTGAATTTGTCAAACCATAATCACATGACTAGGTTAGTGACAAATCCTAACTCATATGGATTGAATTTGTGCAATCTTTACTTCTTGCCACCTGGCAGCTCAAAGGCCTGCCATTGCTTCTAAGTAGTCATGCAAACAATTGAGAACATGTAGAACTCCAATGTATAGCCAACTTAACTAGAATGGGCACAAAAATGTCAACATGATAGATTATAAACCTGTAGTTGTGTGTTGGTGATGAAATACATGTTTTTTATTCTTGATTACTTCTTGAAACCCTTTCAGGATCTTTTTGACTCCCACTGTCTCCTTGACATATAAGACTATCTAGCCAAATATTCAAGAGATAGTGTGGATTCTTTATCATGACAAACACTTCACACAATTGGCCTAAGTTGGTCTTTGTTTTATCCAAAACATCACAACTTACCAATTTCAAATGTACAAGAGTAAGACACTTTTACTCTTACATTTGACAAGTGTTTTAAACCTTTCTTTAAGATATGTCACTCAATTTAAAATCATGGAGTATGACTCTAAGAATTGTTTTGGAATGAAATATGACTCATCTTCTTGATTTAACCATTTCAACAATTCATAGCTCCTATTCTTAGCTATCAGAATGCACTTAAAGGATGAATTGTGATAAGGTCTCTTAATCATTAAGATGATCATATAACATAATACTAAAGTACTCTCCCATCTTTTCAGATTTGAGAAACTTTTATCTTTTTGCCATAATTTGATTCTTGTTATTCGCTCCGCCATACATTGGAACCTTTTCCAATGTCTCAGAATTACACTTAAGCTTGTAAGTATATACCATATTTACTGAGCTTTAGTAAATTATGATGAATAATCTTATAGATATTATGTGGTGGACTTGACCAGTGCATAAGAATGTGTACTCGATCCCTTAGTTCTTCACTTGACTCACATATACATGTGAACAAGGAACTAGTCTTAATTTTCTAAAGATGAAAAATTCTCATTCATCATGCTATACAACTTGCTTGATTCCAAGTTTCTATCCAACTGAAACTTGGGTGATGAGAATATTTCCTTATTTGGTAAATTTAGACACTACCACAAATGAAAGAATCAAATTCATATTTCCAATATTGCTATCAATGGAATCATATAAGCAACATCTTATTTTCTCTTTCCCAAATGCCATTGTAGGGATATTTTAAAATAAATAAAATTAAAAACTTTTCTTTTATTTTAAAACTTTGCGGAAAAACTAATCCTTACAATGCAAATGTATATGAAAAGTTGTTGTCATCTATTCCTAAGCAATCTATCATAACTCTTAAGCACCTGCTCAAAATTCTGATCACCGAACCATGCGATTGAAATCCTTCTTCGCTATCAGAATCAGCATATACTTCCTTTAAGTTTCTTTACTTTTCTTTGATTCTTAAAACATCAACATGTGACCTAGGCACATCATGTAAGAAGAATCTCCAAGTAGGAATTTAACTGAGTTAGACAATGGACTTTATCTGAAATAAAGTAAAACTTATTGACTTTACCATCCTTAGGTAAGTTTGGCAGCTTCGTAACCAAAGCCCCTACCTTTGGCAATAGAAACATACAGACCCTTAGGTAATAGTACATGGGACTATCTCAGGGTTAGCCTTTCTCTTTACCATTTGGTCAACCAAGTTGACTATGGCCAATCCCTTTCCATTGGGAAGAGAATGCATTTCTGGATTTCCTGTGTCACTATTGTCCCTATCCATAAAGTTTTGGGAAGTTGATCTCCTAATCAAATTTGCTTTACTAGTACACTAAATCATTTCTGATTTAGCAGCATCAACCAAATAGATAAGATCATTAAGGGTCTTGTCATAGTCTATTTCATAGGAGTCCCAAAGGAACTCACTATCTGACTTAGAAGGTGATTGGACAACTAACTTTCTCAAGACTTTGACACCCAACTCTCCCGGCTTGTCAATATGTGACTACATCTCCAAGATGTGATCACACATAGACCTTGTCTTTCCAATAGGGCTTGAGTGACCTTGAACTTGTGGGTTAGGTAGAATAATTGGAGGAGGTGGAGGAAGTGAAGTTCCAAGATATTTGGGAAGATCATAGATGTCTGAACTAGACATCTTTTGGGAGATATTCAAGATAGTTGATTTAAAGTCCTTAATATAACACCCAATATGAAATATTAAGGCTAGGACCCAAAAAACTATTTCATAAGTTGGAAGAGGGATGCCGTAATCCAAGTTATAGAATATTTGAAGGTAGGTGAATGACGATCCACCAATTTCCACCATGAAAAACGAAATAATTTATTTGGTTTTAATTGGATTTGAAACTCCTAGATCTTTGAGATTCATTGAACTTTCAATGGCATATTTCAATCTCAAGTGTGCCCTTCAGGTTTTGTGATTGGGATGCCGAGGATCACAAAACAAGGTGTGAAGTAACCATGCAAATTACTTGGTACCCTTAATTGTTTACCCCTCAATCGATGTGTTGGTTAACCACACACGCTCCATCGATACTATGATAAACATTAAGTTACCGTTTGCCTACCTTGTTAAATACGAGTTAGTGTGCCGGTTAACTACACACGCTCCACTAACCGACTTAAACAAAGTGCAAAGTGTAATTTCATGGATTAGCACCTTATTCACATTTTCCTAAGTAACTAAGATTGGGTATTTATACAAGGTTTAGTTACTTAGTATTTACCATTAATACTTTTAATGAAGGGAGCATTATAGTCCTTGTCCTACCCGTTCGGCTAACGACCCTCCACCAATCAAGGAAGCGGTGGGTGAGAGTGGACACCAATTAAACTACCATTTTATAGGCAGTAACCTTATACCCCCCTTATAGACCGGCTTCGTGAATGAGGCCTACTAATGGTAAGACTGACTTGCTCTTATACATATATATATATATATATATATATATATATATATATATATATATATTATTAACTTATAATATTATAAAGTATAAGGGCTAAACTTGGAATTAAAGTATTCATGAGAGAAAAAATTTCAAATTCCAAAACTTGAGGGCAAGTTTTGTGACTTTCAAAACTTTTCTATTCCATAACTTATGTGTTTAAAGTAGTTTTAATTAAAAACTCTTCAAGTTCCATAACTTGAGGACAAGTTATGGTTATGGAAGACTTTAAACTAATTAAGAAAGTGACTCTTCATAATTCATAACTTATGGAAGCTTTATGAGATTAACTAAGGTTACACATATTTTATTTAATGAAGAGACTCTTGAACCTCCACAACTTGAGGACAAGTTATGGAGTCATAAAACCATTTAATGAGAACAAGACTCTTCATTTTGTAACCTTTGCCAACTTTTATGAGTTTTAAGAAACTTAAATGTGACCTTTCATATAACTTGAGGACAAGTTACAAAAACACATTTTAGAATCAACTCTTAGATTAAAATGGATTGAAATCACATACTCAATTAACTTTTATATTAATCTAAGAAACTCATAAGAACAAGATAATTCAAATCAAAATTTTTTCATGTAATTAGTCTAAACTTTAAACTAATACAAAACATGAATCTATTGACAATTATCTTTGAAATTGGATTAGTATGAACATTACAACATCAAAAACAAGTTTATAACTACAAAACAACTTAGGGTAATGTTCCTAATCCATTTCTAGCCAAAACAATCGAATTTATGCTGTCTGGGGGTCCAACTCGTCGAGTGCATGAACCAACTCGGCGAGTTGGATCGTTTTGATCTCTTTTTAGGCATGGACTCGCCGAGTCTCCTGATGGACTCGCCGAGTCTGATGCCCAGACAGCAAAAAACATCGATTTTTAAGCAGTTTTGCAAGGATAACAAGAAAACAAACCTAGGCTCTGATACCACTATTGGGTTTTTAGCATTCTAACACTCCCATGGTGTACATGCAACCCTATAAACCTTGGATCTATTTTTTCTCTATTATACATGCAAATAAGAACTTTCCAAGGCTTTAATCCTAACTAGCATATTATGAAGCTGTTATACTACAAAGTACTAGTTAGATGACATACCTTTTGATGTAGCTTGATGTCTTCAAGTTTTAAGAGCTTAGCCCCAATAGTGTGGAAGCCTCAAGTGGAATCACAAATCACCAAAACACCTTGGAAGACTTTAGAGAATATGGATACTTGGTTCTCTCTAGTGAAATTGGCTAGCCCTTCTTACTGTAGCCACACTAGTGCCAATTTCACCAACCAATGACATCTTTGTATAGTATGGAGACTAGGGTTAAACCCATGACCTTTCAGTTCATATGATCCATGGGTTAAACACTCCATGGACTATCCATGAAAGCTTAGCCCAACCTAAATGAACTTGGCCCATTCCATATATAAGAGTCCATATTTAATTAGTTCATTTTGATCACTTAATTAATTATAAATTAATTCTTGATCAATACTAACTAAATAATATGATTATATATTAATATATTAGAACTTATAATATATTAATATAAATCATAAATATACTATTCTCAAAAGACTATCCATATAAATTGTGTCGGTGAAGTGCAACCCAAATGGACCATGCCGGGTCGGGTCAAGTACATACCAAATATAGTTATGGACTTAGACATTAATCCAGCAACCAAAACTTCCAGTTGCCTTGAAAGTCAACTTGACAGGAGAGTCCCTATGAGGTGCAGCGAAGCCAATGTCTGAATTACGAAGAGGAGATTGAGTACCCTCATCTTCGATGTCAGTTTTTTGAACAACCTCATCCAAAGGATCTTCTAATTGCTTCTTCTTTTTCTTTATTTTCTTAACCATAACATGTGCTCTTTGTTTCTTTGAAGGAGGAGAAACAGGAGCTGGAATTTCTCTGATGATAACACCCTTTCAATTGAGTTGGGGTTTGCGAATCTTCCTAACATTCGACACAAAATCCTCCTTAGGTGAAGAAAGAGACTTCTCAAGAACTCCTTCGACAATAGGCCTCCTTTTTGGTGAATGATGAGGTCTGTGTGCTGGCTTCATTTTTCTTTTAAGAACACCTGTTTTCGAAGGTATTATCTCCTTGTTAGTTTCTTGAACAACATGATCTTGAACAGGCTTCGTGAGCTCCTTCGCAATCGCCTCAGGTACTGATTTAGGTTGTGCAACCTTAGTGGATTTCTTGGAGCTTTTACCATGTTTCGAAGTACGTTAAATTCGTTTGGGCAACAAAACCCCTATTTGCACATCAGGGTTGAATTTTGAAAGGTAAGAAAGAAGAATAGGGTGCCTCGGATCCACCTTTCGAAGCATGGCATCCGGAATTCTTACAACATAAGAAAAAATCTGAGTCATATTCAATAGTCTTCGAATGTTGATAGATGGTGAACTCTACTTTTGGAACATCAGATGGAACAAGAATGCCTTCCTTTTCATACACATCTTGAAGAATTAAACTCCAGTATCTAGCACACGAGACACCATTGGCAACATTGGTGTATGAGATACCAGTTCCAAACTCCTCCCATAACTGTGAAACATAGTCCACATCTAAGTCATAATATAACCTAACAATCAGGACATAAATCTCCAACTTGGCTTTGTCAAGACCAAAACTTCAACAAGTGAGACATCGAAGAAAAATTCCAAACATAAAATTCCAGACACAAGGCAAAGATGACTTCTTGAACTGACTGATTCCGGTGACTTGAGGTTGATGACCTATCTCATTGAACATATGGATCACCTGGTCATTGGTGACTTCATAAAACAAACCAGTGTTGGGAAGTTTTTGTTGGGTTTTGAGCATTCTAACACTCCTATGGTGTACATGCAACCATATAAACCTTGGATCTATGTTTTCTCTATCATACATGCAAATAAGAAGTTTCCGAGGCTTTAATCCTAACTAGCATATTATGAAGCTCTTATACTTCAAAGTACTAGTTAGATGACATGCCTTTTAATGTAGCTTAAAGTCTTCAAGCTTTAAGAGCTCAACCCCAATAGTGTGGAAGCCTCAAGTGGAATGACAAATCACCAAAACACCTTGGAAGACTTTGAGAATGAGAATACTTTGGTTCTCTCTAGTGAAATCGGCTAGCCCTCTTAGTGTACCTACACTAGTGCCAATTTCACCAACCAAGGACATCTTTATATAGTTTGGAGACTAGGGTTAAACCCATGACCTTTCATTTCATATGATCCATGGGTTAAACACTCCATGGACTATCCATGAAAGCTTAGCCCAACCTAAATGAACTTGGCCCATCACACACATATATCTAAGAGTCCATATTTAATAAGTTCATTTTGATGACTTAATTAATTCTAAATTATGTCTTGATCAATACTTATTAAATAATATGATTCCATTTTAATATATTAGAACTTATAATATATTAATATAAATCATAAATATGCTATTCTCAAAAGACTATCCATATAAATTGTGTCGGTGAAGTGCAACCCAAATGGACCATGTCGGGTCTGGTCAAATACATACCAAATATAGTTATGGACTTAGACATTAATCCAACAGTCTCCCACTTGGATAAGTCTAAAACTATTATTGAGTATTATTGGATAAGGTGTCTAAGTCCATAACTATTTCTGGTATGTACTTGACCCGACCCGATATGGTCCATTTAGGTTGCATGGCACCATGCAATTGGATTGACTAAATGAGAGAAATAACACTTGTGGTTTATTAATATATTATAAGTTCTAATATATTGATAGTATTATTTAATTAGTTTGATCATGAATTAATTTAGAATTAATTAAGTGATCAAAAGATAACTAATTAAAAATATGGGTTGATTATGTAAATCATCCATAACTTGTATAGTGGGCTAAGAGGCTCCATGGATTATCAAGTTAGGTTAAACCCATAGGATGCTCCACGTGAGTTACAAACCCATGGGTCATGGAATTGAAGAGTCATGACACATTAGGGTTTACATGGTGTAACCCTAGATGTGTCTACACTATATAAGGAACATACTATCCACCAAAATCGGCTACACTAAGAAACAAGAGGGCTAGGCCGATATTTAGAGTGTGTGCATTCTCTCTAAAGTCATTCCAAAAGTATTTGGTGTTATGTGAAGCATTTGAGGCATCACACTTGGGGTGCTAGGCTCACAAGGTATCAAGGAATCAAAATCAACTAGAAGGTATGTATTTCTAGCTATTCTTTTAGGATTAAAGTTCCCATGTATGCTACATAGGATTATGAACCTTGGAAACCAAAATTTTCATGCATTTCGACAAACATAGATCCAAGGTTTATTAGGGTTGCATGTACACTTAGGAAGTGTTAGAATGCTCAAAACCCATCAGTGGTATCAAAGCCCAGGTTTTTTTGTTGAATACTTGATGCAAACTTGATTTTCAAAAGCCAAAAACTGTCTAGACAAGAAAACTTGATGAGTTCTGGCCAAAAACTCGCCGAGTTTGTGTGTTAAAGCATGAACTCGATGAGTTCCCAGTTGAACTCGATGAGTTTGTCATCTAGTGAGCAGTTTTGGAGTTGGCTGCTGGAAATGGACTAGAAAGATTACCCTAAACTGTTTTGGTGTTATAAAACTTGTTTTAGAGGGTGTAATGGTTGTTCTAATCCATTTACAATGGCTAATATCAATTTTTCATGATTATATGTGTTCATATGTTCTTGAAATGTTGATATGAATATTCATGTTCTTATGAGTTCTTGATAGATCATAGGAGTTACTTTTTTATATGATTAATTCATGATCTTTATTTGTTTTAATGGAGTCCATAACTTGTCTTCAAGTTATGGATAATTAAAAGTCTCTTTGTGTTAAAAGCCTTTAAAAGAACATGTAAGTTATAAAATGAAGAGTCTTCATTTTAATAAGTCATAAGTTATGAATATGAAAGGTTTTGTAAAGTTAGAAAACTTGCCCTCAAGTTTTGGAACATGTAAAGCCACTTAATAAACTTTAGTTCCAACCCTTAGAATTTTAACAGTTAAAATTCAACCCTTATACTTTATATTATAAGTTAATAATATATATGTATAAGATCAAGTCGTGCTACCACCAGTACGCATCATTCACGAAGCCGGTCTATAAGGGGAGTATAAGGTTGTTGCCTATAAAATGACAACTTAATGGGTGTCCACTATCACCTACCGCTTCCTTGATCAGTAGAGGGTCGTTAGCCAAACCGGTAAGTCAAGGACTTATAAATTCTCATTAAAAGTATGATGAATATTATATAGTAACTAAATGCTTTTATTAATTTCCCAATCTTAGTTACTTTAGGAAAAATGTGAATATGGTGCTAATCCATAAAATTACACTTTACACTTTGTTTAAGTCGTTGGTAGAGTGTGTGTGGTTAACTGGCACACTAACTTGGACTTAACAAGGTAGGTAAAGGGTGACTTAAGGTTTATCATAGTATCGATGGACCGTGTGTGGTTTACCGGGACATCGATTGAGTGATAAAATTTAAGGGTACCAAGTGACATTTGATCCGTTACTTCACACCTTGTTTTGTGATCCTCGGTATCCCAGTCACAAAACTTGGAGGGCAAACTCGAGATTGAAACATGCCTTTGAAAAGTTCATTGAATCTCAAAAGAATCTAGGAATTTCTAAGAACCAATTAAAAACGTAATATTTATATTTCATTTTTCATGGTGGAAATTGGTGAATCGTCATTCACCTACCTTTCAAATATGTTATAGCTTGGATTACGACATACCACTTCTAAGTTATAATATATTGTGATTGGATCCTAGCCTTAATATTGAATTTCGGTGTTTTATCGATGGAGCGTGTGTGGTTTATCGGGACATCTTGTTCTCTTCTTTCAGAGGTCTTCAAACAATGCTGCTTCTGGCTCTAATCCTAATGGCTCCTTTGCCCTTATGAACTTGTGTGGGAAAGTCACATTTGATGGATCCAACTTCAATGAATGGATCAGAAACATCAGGATGATTACCTGCTACGAGGACAAAGAATATGTCCTTGACAAGGAGCTTAGGGAGATTGATGAGACCACTGCAACTCCCCAGGAGATCGTTGACTTCCGGGCACATGAAAGGGATGCTACAAAAGTGGCATGCATCATGTTGGCCACCATGACGGCGGAACTCCAAAAGTCCTATGAGGACTTCTACCCTTTTGAAATGCACCAAGATCTGATGGAAAGATACCATCAAAGTGCACGACAAGAGATGTATGAAATCATTTGCTCCATGATAACAACCATGATGAAGGACGGGGAATCCGTCACGAGCCACTTGCAGAAAATGCAAAGGTATGTGGATCGTTTGCTGAAGCTTAATGTGAACTTCTCTGAGGAGCTTGCAATAAATATTATTTTGCACTCCTTACCATCGTGTTATGATCAATTCCGCATGACATATCACACGAATAAGGAAGAGGTCACACTCAGCAAACTTTAGGGACTCCTCAAGACTGCAGAAACAGGTCTTAAGGGTAAGTCGGTTCTTAACACTCCTACTCCAAACTCAGCCCCGGTTTTGGCAATCGGCAAAAGGTCGAGGGAAGAAGAGGAAGAGCTCTTCGAAGGGTACCAAGGTTAGGATCCTTGATGGCTCTTCTTCAACTGGAGCCAAGAAAGGTTTCGTCACACCTTTTTATGACCCAAAAGAGGCTGAATGCTTCTATTGCCATGAAAAATCACATTGGAAGCGGAACTACCCAAAGTACCAGCAAGATGTGAAAGATGGGAAAGTTAAACCAAACCATGCATGTATTTACACTATCTTATCTAATAACTCACCAGATTTTAACTCTTGGGTCCTTGATACCGGTTGTGGTATTCATATCTGTTTGGATTTGCAGGGACTAAGAAGAAGTGAGAATGTGGAGCATGGAAGAGTAAACTTAATCATGGGGCATAGGAAAGCTTTACCTATCACCAAGATTGGAGTTTATATTTTATCGCCAAGTAGTGGGTTTAGTTTAGATTTGAATAAATGTTGTTATTCTCTAGAAAAGGCAAGAAGCATTATCTCCTTTCATGCATTGTGTAAACATGGTTTCACCTTTTCATTTGATTATGAAGTTGGTTCGATTAATGCTTTATTTAATAAGGTTCTTTATTTTAAAGCATTACCTTGTGATTGTGTGTATGAAACTGTATCTGTGGTTGATAACCTAGGAAATAATGTATTGTGTATTGATTCTGTTAATTGTAACAACCCGAAATTTCCATTCTGTACAAACTATATCACTTCAATAGAAGTTATAGCAGTCACAGTTAATTTTCAGACTTTTTCGCGTAAGTTTGAGTAATTCAGGGTTTACACTTCAGGAGATATCAGGAGAGTGGATGCACTAGGGTTTAGTGCAACACTGTTATTCCAACACTCTGTTATATGAGAAATCATTTCAGGAATAAAAATATTTTCTGCCAAAAATATCTCAAGACTATAAATAAAATTCTGAACAAAATTCATTCATTATTAACATTTCCAACCAGAGAAAAGCCATTTTCTCTCTCACGGATCTTCGGGTTTTTATACTAAAATGTGAGTAACTCTCTCTAGTAGTGTTAGAAAGCTTATTATGTGTTTCTAACATGATTTAGATGGCTAAATCACTAGATTTAGGAGTTTACTCCCCAAGATGTTCTTGGGCGGTAAACTCCCGAAGCAATGCCTAGACCTTCCCTTGTGTTACGCTACCACCTTAGACTCATATATATGTGTGTTAGAGACAAGAAAACAACCAAGAAACACAAAAACATGGGTGTTCACGGCCCAAGATGATCTTGGACCGTGAACTCCTAAAACTTGGATCAAAGGGTGCTTTTAAGGCACCTAAAGCCTTGGACATTTACTAGGAATTGTTCCCACTTAATTGAAGGACCAAAACACATCAAAAACACCCCTCAAAGTGAGTTCACAGCCCTAATAAGGATCTTGGGCCGTGAACATCAAACAAAGGCACTAAAGTGTGCCTAATGCCTTCATATGCTTTAGATAAAAGTCTAGAACCTATCCTACATATGCAAGAGACTTGAAAGCATCAAAAACACCTTTCCTTAAGAGTTTACGGCCGCAAACTCTAAAGGAAATTTCCTTAGGGCCATAAAATCCTCAAAAGGGTGTTTCTATGCCTTAAACCCTTCCAAGAATTAAACCACCAAGTTGGAATAATTCTAGGGATCATTTAGAACATCAAAACACAAAATACCACCAAGCTTGGGAGTTTACGACCGTAAGCTCAAGAGTTTACAACCGTAAACTCCATGTGTGAGGATATATGGAGAGTAAACTCATATATGGGGTCCCTTGGAACCCTAAACACAAGTGCCTTGTCCCACAATAGCTTAGATGCAATCCTTAGGGCTTAAAACACTTATATAAAGTGTTTATTATGTCTAGGATGTCTTAACATTATCAATTAGTAATTTAAGACTAATTGAGTGCATATATATGTGTGATTATATGTTCATTTAGGATCGTAGTGTATGTACAAGTCCTCACTTGACACCTAACAATCCTACACCGTTCAGTTCATCCAAACCACCATCTACAGGTGAGTTCATACCCCTAATCAATGTTTTAAATGATTTTAAATGCTTTAATGGGGGGGGGGGATACAAGTAGAAAACAACATGTTATTAAATCATCTATATGTATTTTATAACTGTGTTTTCATTCAACATATTTCACCTACTACAAAATGTGATGCATGAAATGGTTTTCTATCTTTAAAATACTTTGTTATCAGATGTATTACTTTTGAAATGTTTATCAAAATGACATCAAGTCACTTTTAAATTTGTTCAAAACCCTTAGATGTCTTACAAAACCATTTTTCATTCTGGAACTAAACTATGCATATACACTTATAATCTTATATATGTATTGATGTTATAGTTTACATCTTTCATTTTAGTTTCCCACACCCTTGAGTAGTAAGAGTGTATAAACCTACTTGAACAAACAATTACCTTTCCATAAATTATTATAGGGATAATTTGAAGAATTTAAACATTATTCCTATTACAAGGAATCACACAAGAGTCAGTTCATTCATGAGTCTATAGCAGTACATTACATGATACATGAGTACATTTATCTAGGATTACATGATACATGAGTACATTTATCTAGGATTACATGATACATAAGTACGTCTTTCATAGATACATTTATCTGAATACGCTTACATGAATACCATACACGAGTACTGTTACATAGATAAATTATCTTGTATTCACTTACCTGGATACTTGTACCTAGAGCTATGAGGAAGATTTATTCGTACCTTCTGTGTAAATTTTCCTGCCTATCCCTATTCGACGGGATATCTAGACGGGACTAACCATTCCGGAACCCAGCTGTTAGCACTACTAGGTGATGAACATCTACGGATGTCTAAGGTTATCCCTTATCATAGATAGATTGATATCGGAACTAGCTATTCCTCCATCTTGCTGTTGCAACAGAGGATGAGATGAAAATCTTCGGATGATCATTAGGTTACCATTATATTAGGAGTCGGCTACGGGACTAACCCTTCCTCCAACCTGCTGCTGCTATAGAGGACAATTGGACCATCTTCGGAGGTTCATTAGGTTATACATATCGCTTACTGCAATGGCGTGCTAGTCCTGGTATCCAGGGATAACACTTACGTGGTTATATTTTTCCTATTTACTTTATTTTGTGATATATTCACATAAACGATGAGTTAGACTAATTACTGTTTGTAGTAGTCAAAAAGAAGGAAAAACTATCATTTTACTAACAAAACATTCAGGTCTTGGTAGAAGACTACATTATCATAACAAAACATTCGGGTCTTGGTAGAAGACTACATTATCATAACAAAACATTCGGGTCTTGGTAGAAGACTACATTGTCATAACAAAACATTCGGGTCTTGGTAGAAGACTACATTTCATACTAGTAGGAAATAAAGGATTTATTAGGGCTTCTCATACTTATATCAGCTGTCTTACTTAAAGGTTTTACATGACATTCATAACAGCTTTGCAAAGCAAGACAGTGACACTTAAATACTTATGAATTCAACAGCTTTAAAGCTAATACTCTCTTTCAAAATAACTTGTATTCTCAGGTAATCTGTAGACAGGTACGGTGGCCAGGTTTTGAGAAGACGGAGCAGACAAGTCTCGTCTTTTATTTTTATTATATATTTTTAGTGTCTTATTAAAATGAAAGAACACACATGTATTAAAACTTTATTTATAATGCAATGGATGATGTTGTTGCTTGTTTACTATTTTACACTATTGTGATACTGTACATGACGTCCTCCACCCCTAAACGTTTCCGCCGTTCGTGGTTTTGGGTTGTGACAGATTGGTATCGGAGCATTGTTTATAGTGAATAAAGTATATCAACCCATAAAAGATATACTAACTATAAATACATAGGGATTAAAACACTCTGTCTAAGAGTTATACTTTTAAATTATAAAATATTTAAGTAATTATACGTGCCTGCATTCATACTAAAATCAGTGTCACAATGACAAGAACAAAAGTATTATGATTGTTGAATATCACAAGTAAGCTTGGGGATATATAGTCAGTCTTGGGAATGGCATATCCTGATCAACTATGCAGGTCCGAGGAGTGATTAGCATATGCCCAAGAATGGTTGTGATATGGAAACAAGTCTAAAAACTTACCAACACAACCATAAAGAAATACCATAGGGGTATTTGGTCTTACTATAATTATCTTAGTCAGTTCGTCTATTTAGCTATTTCTTGTATCCCTTTTCTCGCGTAGATTTTAATGGCTGGATTTCACCATGTTAATCCGTACTTCCCGAACCAAGGCAATCCTGGTTGGCTAGAGGCAGAACCAGTAGATGATCACCCAATCCCTTTGGATGATCACCATGCTGAGGGTTCTTCCGATAGTTCTGACTCGGAGCCTGAGGTCAACAACCTACCCCCAGATGCTCAAAACCCAAACCTGAACCCCCGTCTCACATTTCACGGACCCACACCTCTGTGGGCCACTAACTTGACTAGATGGAGTCAGGAACAAGGTCAGCCCATTCCCTACAATGGGGACCGAAGTTTCTACAACCTCACTGAAGGAGGTTCTTCTGAGAGGGTCCTACCCATCATGGTTCGTAGAATTTCCAGAAACACGATACTGGGTCAAGCAACTATTGACCGGGTCGTGGAGATTGAAGCCAAATCTGGCGTTAACACTGTCCACATTCGCCAATTGGAGTCTGCTCATGAAAGGACTCTGGTCCGCAATGCAAATCTACAGAGGGAACTTGCTGAAACTCAAGCTGATGTTAGGGAACTTCGAGCTCAGCAAGTGAGAGCTGACAAGTGTATGAGGGACATGGAACGTCTACTATCGGGATCAAGAACTCACGCTAGCAGTTCTCGTCGCCGATAGAATCTCGATGACTCATCTTTTGGATATAACCTAGTTTATGTAAAACTTTGGTCTAATTTCCTGTCTTTATAAATCTTAGACCTGTTAGGTCTTGATCTAGTCTTAATTCTGTCAAAATTTTCCATCTTGGTTGATGTAAGGCCTACTTTTAGGCCATTTTCCCGAACTTGTTTACATCTGTAATCCCAGTATTATTGACAGATGTCTAATCTTATGGAAATTATTATCCAAATGCTGTCATCTTCATTTAGTCATTCTATTCATTCTGTTGTTGGACTATGGGGAGTTAGTCCATGAGACACAGTCATTATTCATTTATTCTTATCCATGTCGTCATCTTTTAAACGTATAGTTAAAGATGCCGCCACGCAGAAATACAAGGCGTAACCCAAACAACGAAACACCGATACCACCACCTCCACCACCACCTGAACCTCTTCAACCACCTAATCCTTTCGATGCCAATATGTTCCAAGCAGCTTTCACAGCAGCAGTTGCAACTGCTGTGTCAGCAATCAATGCTCCTGCCCTTAGTGGATCAGGAACAGGTGCACCTCCCTCGAACCACAGCGAAGCCATGGACACCCTCGGGAATGCACCTACAAGGACTTCACGAAAACCAAACCCCACAGCTTCAATGGAACTGGGGGTGTTATGGTATTGAGACAATGGATTGAAAAGATGGAATCCGTCTTTGAAATCTGTGCTTGCCAAGAAGGCAACAAGGTCAAGTTCGTAGCTTGTACCTTCTCTGACAGAGCACTAACATGGTGGAACGGCCATGTTAAGTACCTGACTTTGGTTGTGGCGTATTCCATCAGCTGGGAAAAGTTGAAAGACATGCTTATGAAAGAATATTGTCCTCGAGGTGAAGTACAAAAACTCGAGCAGGAATTCTAGGGTCTTCAAATGGTTGGATTCGACATCACGACCTACACAAATAGGTTCTGTGATCTGGCAAACCTATGCCCTGATATGGTTGCTCTCGAGAGCAAGAAGATATAGAGGTATATCGGGGGACTGTCGCCCTAGATCCAGTCAACTGTGTTAGCCTCCAGGCCTATCACTTTTGATAGTGCCAAGGAACTGGCACAATCTCTCATAGATCACAGGAAACCTCAGAACCCAACAATCCCTACACCCGTACCACAAAAGTCCAACCCCGACCACAAAAGGAAGGGGTGGAATAAGAGGAAAAGAGGGCTTCGCAAGGATCCTCCAAGAAACAACAACTTGTGGCGATCAATGCTGCCATAGTGACTCCCATTGTCCCTGCGAACCCCTTACCAGCAAAAAGATATGCTGGAACTCTCCCGAGGTACACCAAGTGTAATTTCCAACACCACGGACCTTGCAAGGAGATGCAGTGCTCTAACTACAACAGGAAGGGACACACAGTCCGTTTCTGCAAGACTCCAACAGCTCAGGCCGCCCAGGTTCCTAATGCCGGTATGGGCCAAACTTGCTACGGTTGTAGCGAGGTGGGCCACTACAAGAGGATCTGCCCTAAAGCAGGGATGGCTGGAGGAGTAGGAAGAGTTATGGCCCTAGGACACGAGGAAGCGGTAGCTGATCCTACGATAGTTACTGGTACGTTTCTCCTCTATAACTCATATGCTTGCATACTTTTCGATAGTGGAGCAGAGAAAAGTTTCGTAAGCCACAAATTTGCACACCTGCTTAAACAAAAACCCTGTGCATTAGATAATTCATTCACGGTAGAAATGGCTAACGGGAAAACGGAGAGTACTAACTGCATATACGTAGGTTGTACTTTAACTTTAGATGGCCATACTTTCAAGATAGATCTCATGCCAGTCCCAATTAAATGTTTCGACGTTATCCTCAGCATGGATTGGTTGAGTCTTCTTCACGCCGACATCATTTTCTTTGAAAAAGCAGTTTGTCTTAACCTTCCTAACAACGAAACCTTAATTATCTACGACGACAAACCTAGTACGAGCCTTCGCATCATTTCGTGCATTCAAGCCCAGAAGTGCTTGCGGAAGGAGTACCATGCATTCCTCGCACACGTCGTTGATACAAGTCAAGAAACGAAAAACATTCAGAACATCCCCGAAGTACGTGACTTTCCCGACATCTTCCCAGAAGAACTCCCCGGTTTACCACCGCAACGTCAAGTCGAGTTCAGAATCGACTTAGTACCGGGAGCTACCCCAGTAGCCAAATCTCCTTATCGTCTGGAACCAGCCGAAATGCAAGAACTTTCCAGCCAGCTTAACGAACTTCTCAAGAAGGGATTCATTCGACCAAGCTTCTCACCATGGGGAGAACCGGTCTTCTTCATCAAGAAGAAGGATGGATCGTTTCGCATGTGCATCGACTATAGAGAGCTCAACAAACTTACCATTAAAAATTGTTATCCTTTGCCCCGCATTGATGATTTATTTGATCAACTTCAAGGAGCCAACTACTTCTCGAAGATAGATCCACGATTCGGATATCAGCAACTATGAGTGTTAGAGGAGGATATTCCCAAGACAGCCTTCCGAACTCGTTATGGGCACTACGAGTTTGTAGTGATGTCGTTCGGATTAACTAACGCGCCCGCAGTATTCATGGATCTGATGAATAAGGTGTGTCATCCTTACTTGGATCAATTCGTCATTGTCTTCATTGATGACATACTCATCTACTCTCGAAGTAAGGAGGAACATAGCCAACATCTCCGTAAAATCTTAGAAACGTTGCGGTCGGAGAAGCTCTACGCGAAGTTCTCCAAGTGCGAATTTTGGATTCGGCGAGTCGAATTTTTGGGCCATGTTGTTAGCGAAGAGGGAATACACGTGGACCCTTCCAAAATTAAGGCCGTTGAGAACTGGTCAGCACCGAAGACACCTACAGAAATTCGTCAATTTCTAGGTCTGGCTGGCTACTATTGCAGGTTCATTCAGAACTTCTCCCGCATAGCAAAACCTCTTACAACACTGAACCAAAAGGGCGTAGCCTTTGACTGGGAAGAGAAACAAGAAAGAGCGTTCCAAACGCTCAAGCGAGCCTTATGCACCGCACCAATACTGTCCCTCCCCGAAGGGATAGAAGACTTCGTAGTCTAGTGCGACGCATCAAATCAAGGGCTCGGATGTGTTCTGATGCAGCGAGGTAAAGTCATAGCCTATGCCTCGAGACAGCTGAAGACACATGAGGTTAACTATACCACCCACGATCTTGAGCTAGGAGTAGTTGTGTTTGCTCTGAAGATCTGGCGACATTACCTATATGGTACAAAAAGCACGATCTTTACAGACCACAAGAGTCTACAACACATTTTCGACCAGAAAGAGCTCAACAGGAGACAACGATGGTGGGTCGAGCTACTCAGTGATTACGAGTGCGATATTCGTTATCATCCGGGTAAAGCCAACGTAGTAGCCGACGCCCTAAGTCGGAAAGAATATTCTGGTCGAAGGGTAAAATCTTTGACTCTAACTATCCATTCACACTTGTCCACGCAAATAAAGGAGGCTCAGCTCGACGCTTTGAAACCTAAAAACGTGGCTGGTGAATCCCTTAGAGGGATGGATAAGAACTTAGAAGTCAAGGGTGGTGGAGCCTTGTACCTCATGGATCAGATCTGGACACCGAAACATGGTGGCTTTAGAGACTTGGTCTTGACGGAAGCTCACAACACTCATTATTCCGTCCACCCGGGTTCAGATAAGATGTATCTGTATCTTAAAAAGTTATACTGGTGGCCTAACATGGAAGCAGATATTGCTACCTTCGTGAGTAAATGCCTTCCTTGCGCAAAGGTTAAGGTCGAATACCAGAAACCCTCCGGTCTTCTACAACAACCGGAGATACCAGAATGGAAGTGGGAGTGGATCACTATGGACTTCATAACCAAGTTGCCCAAGACAACGGGTGGACTTGATTCGATATGGATCATCATTAATAGACTGACCAAGTCTGCACACTTCTTGCCAATCAAAGAAACAGACAAGATGGAGAAACTCACACGAACATACATTAGGGAGATTGTAAGACTGCATGGTGTTCCTATATCCATTATCTCAGATAGAGATAGTAGATTCACTTCGAGGTTCTGGCAGTCATTACAAAGTTCCCTAGGAACTAGGCTGGACATGAGTACAGCCTACCACCCACAGACCGATGGGCAAAGTGAGAGAACTATGCAAACCATAGACGATATGTTGCGTGCCTATGTGATTGATTTTGGAAAAGCTTGGGATAGGAATTTACCCATCGTTGAATTTTCCTACAACAGCAGTTAGCACACGAGCATAAAGGCAGCTCCATTCGAGGCCCTCTATGGCTGAAAGTGCAGATCCCCTCTATGCTGGGCTGAGGTGGGTGATACCCAGTTAGCTAAGGGACGAGTTCTCGAGACTGACAGAAAAGCTACGCTGACAAGCGAAGGAAACCATTGGAATTTCAGGTGGGCGACCGAGTCCTACTGAAGGTCTCACCCTGGAAGGGCTTGATACGCTTTGGAAATCGTGGGAAGCTCAATCCAAGATACATAGGGCCTTTCGAGATTCTCGCGAGAATCGGCCCTGTAGCTTACAAACTCAATCTACCGCACGAACTCAGTAATGTGCATCCTACCTTCCACGTCTCGAACTTGAAAAAGTGTCTGTCCGACGAGACTCTTGTTATTCCACTCGACGAGATCGAGATCAACGAGAGCCTCAACTTCGTGGAGGAACCAGTAGAGATCATGCACCGATAGGTCAAGCAAACAAAGCAGAGCCATATCCCGAAAGTGAAGGTGTGCTGGAACGCAAAGCATGGACCTGAATTCACTTGGGAACGAGAGGATCAGATGAAACTGAAATACCCTCATCTTTTCGCTTAGTTATGTGTAATTTCTTGTTTGCTTAAATTCTAATTTCGGGACGAAATTCCTTCTAACGGGGGGATGATGTGACAACCCGAAATTTCCATTCTGTACAAACTATATCACTTCAATAGAAGTTATAGCAGTCACAGTTAATTTTCAGACTTTTTCGCGTAAGTTTGAGTAATTCAGGGTTTACACTTCAGGAGATATCAGGAGAGTGGATGCACTAGGGTTTAGTGCAACACTATTATTCCAACACTCTGTTATATGAGAAATCATTCCAGGAATAAAAATATTTTCTGCCAAAAATATCTCAGGACTATAAACAGAATTTTGAACCAAATTCATTCATTATTCACATTTCCAACCAGAGAAAAGCCATTTTCTCTCTCACGGATGTTCGGGTTTTTATACCAAAACGTGAGTAACTCTCTCTAGTAGTGTTAGAAAGCTTATTATGTGTTTATAACATGATTTAGATGGCTAAATCACTAGATTTAGGAGTTTACTCCCCAAGATGTTCTTGGGCGGTAAACTCCCAAAGCAATGCCTAGACCTTCCCTTGTGTTATGCTACCACCTTAGAATCATATATATGTGTGTTAGAGACAAGAAAACAACCAAGAAACACAAAAACATGGGTGTTCACGGCCCAAGATGATCTTGGACTGTGAACTCCTAAAACTTGGATCAAAGGGTGCTTTTAAGGCACCTAAAGCCTTGGACATTTACTAGGAATTGTTCCCAGTTAATTGAAGGACCAAAACACATCAAAAACACCCCTCAAAGTGAGTTCACGGCCCTAATAAGGATCTTGGGCCGTGAACATCAAACAAAGGCACCAAAGTGTGCCTAATGCCTTCATATGCTTTAGATAAAAGTCTAGAACCTATCCTACATATGCAAGAGACTTGAAAGCATCAAAAACACCTTTCCTTAAGAGTTTATGGCCGCAAACTCTAAAGGAAATGGCCTTAGGGCCGTAAACTCCTCAAAGGGGTGTTTCTATGCCTTAAACCCTTCCAAGAATTAAACCACCAAGTTGGAATAATTCTAGGGATCATTTAGAACATCAAAACACAAAATACCACCAAGCTTGGGAGTTTACGATCGTAAACTCAAGAGTTTACAACCGTAAACTCCATGTGTGAGGATATATGGAGAGTAAACTCATATATGGGGTCCCTTGGAACCCTAAACACAAGTGCCTTGTCCCACAATAGCTTAGATGCAATCCTTAGGGCTTAAAACACTTATATAAAGTGTTTATTATGTCTAGGATGTCTTAACATTATCAATTAGTAATTTAACACTAACTGAGTGCATATATATGTGTGATTATATGTTCATTTAGGATCGTAGTGTATGTACAAGTCCTCACTTAACACCTAAGAATCCTACGTCGTTCAGTTCATCCAAACCACCATCTACAGGTGAGTTCATACCCCTAATCAATGTTTTAAATGATTTTAAATGCTTTAATGGGGGGGGGGGGAATACAAGTAGAAAACAACATGTTATTAAATCATCTATATGTATTTTATAACTGTGTTTTCATTCAACATATTTCACCTACTACAAAATGTGATGCATGAAATGGTTTTCTATCTTTAAAATACTTTGTTATAAAATGTATTACTTTTGAAATGTTTATCAAAATGACATCAAGTCACTTTTAAATTTGTTCAAAACCCTTAGATGTCTTACAAAACCATTTTTCATTCTGGAACTAAACTATGCATATACACTTATAATCTTATATATGTATTGATGTTATAGTTTACATCTTTCATTTTAGTTTCCCACACCCTTGAGTAGTAAGAGTGTATAAACCTACTTGAACAACCAATTACCTTTCCGTAAATTATTATAGGGATAATTTGAAGAATTCAAACATTATTCCTATTACAAGGAATCACACAAGAGTCAGTTCATTCATGAGTCTATACCAGTACATTACATGATACATGAGTACATTTATCTAGGATTACATGATACATGAGTACATTTGTCTAGGATTACACGATACATATGTACGTTTTTCATAGATACATTTATCTGAATACGCTTACATGAATACTGATAGATTAAAAACAAACTTGAAGATCGATTAGATCTATAAAACAGGTAAATTAATAAACGAGTAAACAACAAGAACACAAGAATGGATCAAAAATGTCGAATGATTAATAAACAATCCTCAGCAGAGCTCGGTAAAGAACTTCTACTGTAGAGAATTTAGGGTTTACAAGAACGATGAAGAAAATCTATAAAGCTATCGTAATTGCTATCAATCGTTAACCTAATATGCATGCAAGTACATTATTATATACTAAACCCTTTCAGCTCACGGTTGGACAGGCCGAAACCGTAGTACAAAACATGGACTATTAACCGAGCCCAATAGACGCAATATACAAAAATGCTACTCTATGCTACCCAACAATCTCCCGTTTTGCGTCAAATTGGAGCGAGATCACTTTGTCTTCTTACTTGGGCCAGTAGCAGCAGGAACCTTCTTCTTTACAGTTTCAAACAGACGAGAGATTAGCGTGAGGATTGTCTGTCTGAATCAGATATACCATTGTATCATATCGTCAAAGTATTTGATATCATCCGCTGTATTTTCTTTGCATCTGTGGATGATCCCCAGCACATGCTCTAGACAAGCAGTGGTATAAAGATGTTTATCCGCTAAGGCAAAGAGACATTTCTGTCCTTCACTCCTAGTGAACATGACCGAGTTTCGCCTAGGGTCAATCTTTCCCATCTTCATCTGGTTTAGATCACTGGCCGAGCCAACAGGAGAGATCTTCGGTTTCTTCTTGAAGACATTTGCAATCTCCTGATCCATCAGAGCGACCTCCATGATATAGCACACCAACATCCTCTTGAGATGGTCAATAATCGGACCGTATTCAACTTCATTAGTCAATAGGATGTTGTGCAGAATGATCCAGTCATGGGGGTTGAGGTTCGGTAAAATCTGCTAAGAATATGGCATGTTCGGTTTTTGCAGACCCTCTGAGCACTTTGAACCGAACGTTGATAAATCTCCCTTCAGTGTATGGCTTCAGAACCCGAACGTTGATGATCTTCTGAGCGCTCCAGGTTTCGTACTGGGGTTGAGCGGCCTTTAGATAGAACTTAATTAATTCCCGATCAACCTCCGGATGAGGATGAGGGAACTCAGCAACGTTGGCGAAGGCGTGAAAGATGAACGCCTTTCGGGTTAAGGGCATGTCGAACTGAGAGTCGACAGAATTGTAGCAGTCAATGGAGATTACCGGTTCAAGCCATAAGATACTCGGAGTATCGATTGCCTCCTTTATCATCCTCTCGAGAGTCGAAGCAGGAAACAGAGTCTTCCTACTCTCGAGAAGGTCGTGGGCTTCCTTCTGTTTGCGCTCAGCTTCTTCAGCTTCTCTCGCCACACGAACGTTATCATCTTCAACATTGCGTCGACTTTTGCATTTCAGCAAGTCGGTAATGGTTTCTTGATCATCTTCCACTTCATCCTCAACAAGTTTCTTGCCTTTGTCCTTCACACCTGAACCAGAGGCTTGACCTATAGGAGGAGGTTCGGTTGTGTGAGTTTCCTTTGAGGAATGAGGTGGTTGCGATCCGGACTCCTTTTCTCCCCCGTGTTTCGGAGTGGACACGAAACTGGGTAGCCCTTCAATTTTACTTAGCAGATCCAGGGTAGGAGTGAGTTTTTCTGCAAGGGTACGCCTCACAAAATGGTTCAGGATCGGATCATGCGCTTCGAGGATGTTGGATATGGATGAGTGTACATCCGAAACACATGTCTTGATAACCTCCCGTTCGGATCGAAGAGTGTCAATTTGTTGTTGAGAATTGGAAAGTTGAGCACTCTTAACCTTTAGGGCAGTGGTCTTCCTTGCTAGAACATCCATCAACGAGTTCTCAGCAGCCAGATCCTCTTGGAGTTTTGAGAGGCGCTCGTCAATGGAAGTACGGAAGGCGGAATTGTCATCACTGAGCGATTGGCGAAGTGTGGCAAATGACTTCAACTACGTGGAGACAAACGTGGCCAACTGTTGAACAATTGGTTCCAACGTTGTCTTGGTAGCAGAGGCACTCTCCTGCAATGATTGTAACAGGGTAGAGGCGTCTGAGAATAGTTTATCGACTTTTTCGGGCAGCCTCACAAGCTTTCGTCGAGGCATTTATGGCGGCGGTGGCAGAAGCGACTGAATCTTGCTGACCCCTGGAGAAGGCATCAACAATCTTCTAAAGAGCAGCTTCAGAGAGAGGTGATTGAGAGCTGGAGGAGGAAGCAATGAGCAAGTCGACCTTCTCATGCAGCTCCTTAAGGTGCTTCTTTGTTACCAGAGCATCCTCATCATCGTCGCTTTGCAGTTGAAACGGACTGTAATAGACCGAATCAAATGTCATGTTCTCCCCGCCAAGGAAAGGGTTATCTCCGTCAGAGGCATGACTGGGAGATGGTGGTGGTGGTGAAGCTGGTGGTGGTTCGGTTGTATGGGTGGGTTCTGGTTGGGTTGTTTCGGGTGTAGGGGTAGGTGTAGGTTCGGTTTGGTTTTGAGTAGGGGTGGGTTCGGGTGGTTGTTGGGTTTCGGTTGTGTGTCTGGGTTCGGTTGCTGGTGGAGGTTCGGTTGCATCGGTATGAACCCCCGTATCAGATACGTTGGTTGTAACCTTTGCTCTGGATGTAGTTGTTGCGTCGGTAAAGATGGGTGGTGGCATTGGGAATGAGGTTTTGGGAATATGGGTACAGGGGTTTATGGTGGGAATGGAAGTAGGAATTGTTTGAGTAGGAGAGGGAATTGGAGAAGTATGGATTTGCATGTGTGGGGTAGGTGATCTGGGTGGTGTGTTGCCCCTTGGAGGTGTGTTGCCTCTTGGAGAGTTGTCAGAATCCGAACTCTCACCCTCCGACTCACTTGAAGAGGAAGCGATAATGAGCTTTCGCTTTGGTTGAGTCTTTCGCCTCTTCTACTGCGGGGACTGAGCAGCTTTAGTAGCTTTCCTCTTTTTAGGAGAAGGGCCTTTAGCCCCTTTTGCCACCTGCTTGCCTTTGTCTGCCTTTTTGCCTCTCGGAGCAGGCTTATCGGCATCGTGAATAGATTTGAGCATCTCCGGCGTGAGATCCCTTGGACAAGACTTCTTGAACTCCTTATAGGTCCGGATGATCCTGCTGTCAGCTGGAACATCAGCGTACATGGTCTCTAGGATGGAACCATTGAAAGGGAATTTCGATGCATCTGAGACGATGATCTCCGTGGTATGGAATGTACCAATTGAAGACATCGGTGCTCCGGCAACAGTGGGGACATTGTTCTTATCCATCGCCCACTTAGTGATCAAGGTCCAAAACCTGGCATACGACACCTCAGAATGTCGTGAAGAAGAAGATAAACTCTGGATGAGTTGTTTCCAGAGAACCAACCCATAATCGACGTTGACGCCGTTGTAAACTCCGTACAGAATGGACAGGAATAGTCGACTGGAGCCATCTGAACCTAAGCTCCTTTCTGAGAGACCCTTGAAAAGTACAGTGAACATTCCGTTCCACTGTGGCGGTAAACACGACTTTTTGAACTTTGCGACGGAGGTGAGCGCCTCCGTGTACCCCATATTATAGAACACATTGAAGAGATGCCCCATCGGAATAGTCTCCGGATTAACCCTTGAAGGGTCAGCTTCAAACCCCAGCAGTGAGCTAAATCGTTGCTTGGAGATAGAGGCTTTATGATGAGCAACTTCGAAAAAGATCCTGTCGACGACTTTGTCGTAATGCGCCGTCGCGTAGATCTGTGAGAGGAACTCCATTGGCACTGATTCTGCCCGTGAAAGTGCAGGTGCGATTGGCGAATACTTCAAACATTCGATGACTGGGACCATGTAGGAGTCATATGCGTGAGGGGTTAAGTCAATGATGAGACATTGCTGAGGGCAAATGGGCATGATATGAGAAGTAGCGTGAACGGAGGATGAATCTGCCATTGTTGAAGAGAGGGAAGAAGATGATGAACAGTTAGGGTTCAGGGAATTCTTTTGCTCTGGGAATTTTGATTGCAGTAAAGAGGTAAATGGTAGATGCTAACGCCTTTTTATACTGGGGTTTAAGGAGAGGGAAGGATCTTTCCAAATCTTCTATCGAAAAACCAAGAGTTTTTCGGAGTGACGGATGTGTGACAGTTGTGGAACCGATGATCACGCATGAGAGAGAGTGTCAGATTCCAAAGAACACGCCTCCCATCAAGCGCCGTTTCTGCTAAACCGTTTCAAATCCACACGCGCCTTTCTGTGCCAGAGAGGAATCGTTTCAAATTCGCACACGCGTCTGCGACGTCAGTTTGAGATTAGACGCTTCAAATTCGCACGCTTTCCCTGTTCTGCCGTTTGAAATCAAATCAATTAATCTCCCGCCTGAGTCAGCAACTCTTCATCTTATCCCTTTAATGTGTAACGACATCTTTTGAATAACACGCCCACGTGGATTAATTCTGACCACATCTTTATAATTAATCACCGATCCAAAGAAAAAGCCTATAATTATTAATACCAGAATGTTGGAAAATCAAAGATTTTCGTGCTAAGGGTGTGAAAAGAAAAGAAATAAAGCAAATCTTTTTAGGAATAATTGTGATGTCAATGATGACACGAAACAAATGATCCCGGGCACGAATCTATTCCTTCAAAGTCAAGAGAGACCTTAAAGTGTTAGTGTGGTTTCCCGTTGAATAACGATCAAACACTTATTAAGAAGTGTTGAAAGGCTTCTTTTAATTAGGCCTCTTAAGGTGGCTTTAGCTTTGATTCAACAGTCCTAATCTTGAAATAAGATAGAAAGTGAACACAGTACTTGTGAGACCGGTGTAGTCTGTTGAACAAGTAGGTAGGAAATAATTTTAAAGTGGCTTGGAAAATATAAAATCTCAAAAAGAATTTAAAACTGAATCCCAAGTGAAGAAATGTTATGGCGTTTAACAATTTCATAGGAATCACACAAAATAAAAACTTGAGATTTCATGAGGATACCGTCAATTCAGATTTGGTATTGAATTTTGGGTTTCACTCAGCTCGTAGTGGCACGAAACTAAGATCATGAACACAATTTTTGAGTAACCATAAACCTCAGTGGTAAATTCTGAGAGTCTCAAGGGTTACTTTGGTGAAACGAATTTAATGGAGAAATGTAATGGAGATGGTGTAAGAAAGCAAAGTACCTCTGCTGTGAAAAGTAGGACTAAGCAGAAAACTCTTATTTCATGTGAGAAGAGAGTTAGGTAGCTCACGATTAGAATAAATGAGATCGCCTAATTGGGAAGACAAGGTTTGTGTATACCAAGTCATTAAGGCTAGTATTCAGAATCTAATGAGGCTTGGGGCACATACAACAGCATGCTTCTAGGGACACTTAACTAATCCAACAATTATATCCCCATAAACGAACGAACACACAAAGAAAAATTAAAGACAAAAAGCAAATGAAGAACAAAATATTTTTGGAGTTTTGATATATATAAAAAAAATAAAAAAAGTAAGACTAAGAAAGAAAATAAAAAGATTTAAAAAAAAAAAAACTTGGAAAAGAAAAGAAAAACATTAAAAAAACTTTGGAAAATTTTGGAACCGAACCCAAGCGTTCGGTTGATTTCGGTTGAGAAAATTTTTGAAAAACCGAACCCGAGCGTTCAGTTGGTTTCGGTTTTGAAAAATTTTGAAAAACCGAACCCGAGCGTTCGGTTGGTTTCGGTTTTGAAAAATTTTGAAAAACCGAACCCGAGCGTTCTGTTGGTTTTGGTTTTGAAAATTTTTAAAAAACCGAACCCGAGCGTTCGGTAGATTTCGGTTTTGAAAAATTCTGGAAAACCGAACCCGGACCTTCGGTTGATTTCGGTTTTGAAAAATTTTGGAAAACCGAACCCGAACCTTCGGTTGATTTCGGTTTTGAAAAATTTTGGAAAACCAAGGAATTTGGACTTTCAAAAAGGAAAGACTTTTGACAATAAGATAAACAACTTTGTACATGAAATTTACAACCAAGAAAACTACCTTTGAAATGATGAGCGAGTGCAGATGATTCAACCGAACCCGAACGTTCGGTCTATTTCGCTTCTTACGTTTGAGATCGAGAGGTAGTTTGTGGTACTGACTCTGATTCCATCATACGTAGCCCTTGTAGAATTTTGTTGAATGACGCTTCAGGAAGAGCTTTGGTAAAGACATCAGCCAATTGATCAGTGGTTCTAACAAAGTGAATTTCAACGTTTCCATCTTCCACATGATCTTTGATGAAGTGATACCTCAGTGCTATGTGCTTGGTGTTGGAGTGTTGCACTGGGTTATGACAGATCCTAATTGCACTTTCAGAGTCACAATATAGGGGAATCTTTTTCATATTGAGTCCATAGTCTCTGAGTTGACTCTGGATCCAAATCACTTGAGAGGTGCAGGATGCAGCTGCAATATATTCTGCTTCAGCTGTAGATAACGATACATAGGTTTGTTTCTTTGATTGCCAACTAACCAACTTCCCGTCAAGGAATTGGCAGCCACCAGTGGTGCTTTTCCTGTCGAGTCCACAACCTCCAAGGTATGCATCTGAGTAGGCTTGAACGAATAAGCCTGAGTTGGAAGGTTACCATAAACCTAAAGAGGTAGTTCGCTTGAGATATCGTAGAATGTTCTTCACTGGAAGCATGTGAGGTTCGCGTGGGTTTGCCTGAAATCTAGCACAGTAACAAACAGAAAACATTATGTCAGGCCTGCTAGCAGTGAGATACATTAGAGAGCCTATCATTTGACGATAAAGCATAATATCAACAGCCGGTTTATCCAGGGATGGAGTGAGCTTGGTGCCGAACGCCATTGGAACTTTGACTTTGGAATCTCCCATCATGCCAAATTTTGCAAGGAGAGTCTTCGTGTAAGCTTCCTGATTAATAAAGATGCCTTCGAGTCCCTGTCTAATATTTAAACCAAGGAAAAAGTTAATAGGACCCATTGAGCTCATTTCAAATTTAGTCTCTATCAGCTTTCTGAAATCAGCCGTTAAGCTGGGATTCGTAGAGCCAAAGATAATATCATCGACGTAAATTTGAACAATCATAAGGTGGTTACCTTCCTTCTTGCGAAAGAAGGTTGGGTTAACCGAACCTTGTTTGAATTTGGACATCTTTAAGAATTTAGTCAGCGTTTCATACCAGGCTCTCGGAGCTTGTTTCAGTCCATACACGGCTTTATCCAAAATGTAATAATGATCAAGATACCTTTCATTCACGAATCCAGGAGGTTGCTCCACGTATACTGTTTTTTCGAGTTCACCATTGAGAAATGCACACTTGATGTCCATTTGGTAAACTTCAAAGTTTTTGTGTGCAGCATAGGCGAGAAAGATTCTAACAGATTCCAGTCTAGCAACAGGAGCGAAAGTCTCTTCGTAGTCAATACCTTCCTCCTGACAGTATCCTTTCAATACCAGATGTGCTTTGTGACTTATAACGTTCCCTTCCTTGTCCATTTTATTCCTGAAGACCCATTTGAGACCAACAACCGAGGCATCTGGAGAAGTTGGAATAAGTCGCCAAACTTTGTTCCTTTTGAATTCATTCAGTTCATCTTGCATAGCTTGAACCCAATCGGAGTGATCAAGAGCAGTGTTAACTGTCTTTGGTTCAACTTTTGATACGAATGAGTTAAACATGCAGAATTCGACTTTAGAAAACAAGGAAGTCTGTTTTGCCTTGAGTTGTGATCGAGTCAGAACTTTTTCAGATACATCACCAACAACTTGAGAGACAGGATGATCTCTGGTCCATTTGGTGAGAGGAGGGTAGTTAGGATCAAAGGTTGGATCTAATTCAGCGTTTATCATTTCTTCTGGTTCGGACTGGCTATCATAGTCGTAAGACATATCGGCTTGCTCCCCCTCGATAGATGATCTTACAGGAATGTCTTGAGAATCTTGAGCTATAGAGGTTTCTTGTGGTGCTGAGCTTTCAGGCGTTGATGCACCTTCGGATGGTGAGTCACTTTCGGTTGGTGAAGTGCTTTCGGGAGTAGTTTGAGACCTTAGCTCCCCCTCAACTTGTGAGCTCGGCTGGGATGATGATGGCGGATCCTCCCCCTCGATTGAAGCATTGGGTGATTGAGGCTCGTCAGAACTTGATCCTCCTTCATTCATTCTCCTTGCAGCGTCTTCAATAATTTGTTTCATGTGATCTACCTTGTTGTATGCTGCACTGGCTTCAGAGAGAGTGGCCTTCTCTGGTTCATCAAATAGCTCCATGAACTTCTCGAATAGATTAGCGATCGAGGCTGTGACTTGGCCAGTTTGAGGAAAGATTTCCCCAGCTGTGTCTTCGTTGGCCTTTAGCTTTTTGACATAGCTATCATCAAAATTCACGTAGTAAGTTTCTTTTATTTTCCTCGAACGCTTGTTTAATACGCTGTACGCTTTAGAAGTGAGATAATAGCCCAGAAATATCCCTTCGTCAGCTTTGACATCGAACTTGTTGCGGTTTTCTTTAGAATTGAAGATAAAACACCGTGAACCGAACACATGGAAAAACTTCACGTTTGGCTTCCTGTTGTTGATGATCTCATAAGGAGTGAGAGTAAAGCGCTTGTTAAGATATGACCTATTCTGTGTAAAACAAGCAGCAGAAATAGCATCAGCCCAAAAATACAGAGGTAAGGAAGCGAAACTTAGCATGGTTCGGGCAGCTTCACACAAAGATCGGTTTCGTCTTTCGACGATTCTGTTTTGTTGAGGTGTGTAGGGAGCTGAGAAGTTGTGAATAATTCACTTTTCTGTCAGGAATTCTTCGAAATCTTTATTTTTAAATTCCAGACCATTGTCGCTCCTGATGTTGCGAACGACCTTCTTCAGCTGTACTTCAATCTGCTTGATGAACACCTTTAGCTTATGAGTCGCTTCAGATTTAAGCTTCAGAAAGAACACCCATGTAAATCGCGAAAAGTCATCAACAATAACAAGAATATACTTGCTACCACCGATGCTTTTGATAGATGATGGACCACACAAATCAATATGAAGTAATTCTAGTGGTTCAACAACTTTAGTGTTTATTATAGATGAATGACTATGACGACTCTGCTTCCCCATTTCACATGCAGCACACAAATGGTCTCTATCGTACTTGAGCAATGGAAGACCTCGAACATGGCCTCTAGTGACAAGTTTGTTGATATCTTTAAAGTTGAGATGAGAGAGCCTTCGGTGCCACAACCAGCTTTCGTCAGATTGTGCTTTTGATAACAGGCAGATAGTTGGGTTTCCTTTGATGGGTTTGAGGTTTAGAGGAAACATTTCACCTTTACGCTCCGATTTGAGAATAACTCTTTTCGTTTTCTTCTCAATTATTTCAGAGCCCTCATCGTCGAATGAGACTTTGAGACCGGTACCTCCAACAAGCTGAGATACACTGATGAGGTTGTGTTGTAGCCCTTCCACGTATGCAACCTTCCTTATCGTGAAATCACCATTTGTAATCATTCCATATCCTTTTATGTTGCCGAAGGAGTTGTTTCCAAACTTGACGTTTCCACCATTTGAAAGAGACCTGTATTCCCTTAGCTCTTCCTTCCTTCCTGTCATGTGACGCGAGCAGCCACTGTCAATGTACCATTCTTCGTCAAACTGCTCGTCACTGATAACCTGCAAAAATTAAGCAGATTTAGGAACCCAAAGTTTCTTGGGTCCACGTGAGCCTTTCACAGGAACAGGAATAGTAAGAGAGATGTCAACAAGGTATGTTCTTTTTATTAGTGTTGTTTCATCTTTCTTTTTGATGGTAAAAACTTTAATTTTATTGGGATTTGATGCTTTCGGTTCAGATTCAGGTTTAACTGATGAGACCTTTTGTGTTCCTTTTTGTTCAGCTGATGATTGAGATTTTTGAGAGGGAATAGAATGGAATTTAGAACAAGGTGAAGAAGAGATAGAAGAGTTTGAAGAATTAGAGGCGTTAGAGTGAGAGAGCTTAGATTGAGATGACTTCTTGGCTTGAGATTCTAGGTGACCCTTTTGCTTTTGATCATTAGTGGGACAAACCTTAGAATTTTGATCTCTTTTGATTTCCGAACCAAACCTTTGCTTTCGGTTGATGTAGTTCTCTGAACCAAACTTCTGCTTTCGGTTGGAATCATTCTCAGAACCGAACCTTTACTTTCGGTTGACGTTTTTCTCCGAACCGAACCTCTGTTTTCGGTTGTTGTTTTTCTCTTGCGATTTAACAGGACCTTTCTCTGACTTTAAGTTCTTGTCTTGATGTGAGAAATAGGCATTCTGAGATTGCCAAAACTGTTTTCTTTCAGAGAGATTCTTCCTGTATCTCTGATTCCTTTGACGTTTTTGATTTCTCATCTGCTTCGGTTGATGATGGATGTTAGCTTTCGGTTTTTGTTTTTCTTCAGCTGGTTCACTCTGAACTGATGAAGTTTCACTTGGGGATGTGACTTCTTTTGCAGGAATTTCATTTTCCTGAGGAACTTCTTTCGTACCACTAGTATTTGGCACATCAAAGCTATCGGTTTTATTCAAAGGTTCTGGCACATATCTGCCTTTGCTTTTCCATGAAGTTCTTTCAGACAAACCTACCGTTTCATCAGCATTGTCAATGGGAGCTGACCAGAAGAACTCGTCACAGCCATCAGCATTGTCTTCGTTTACAATAGCTGTGAGTTCAGCAATCTGATTTTCGGTTACGCCTGTGACCTTGTACACCTGATTTGGAGTGGTTCTTACTTTTTGATATACTACTACCTTCTCTGCAAGAATCGGGGACTTTTGTTGGGACATACGAGCGAACTCCACTGAATTTTCTGAAATAAGATTCTTGTGGTTTTCGGGTTCGCTTTTGACAAATTCTGAATAGTCAACTGTATCCTCTACAGAAATTTCACTCATATTGTCGTCCTCATTAAGCTCAGATGCATTTTCAACATCAATTTTATTTTCTGAGCTCAAGTTGGCGTTTAAAGAGTGAAATTTTTGTATGGTTTCGGTTCTCAGTTTCAGTTTATCATTTTCATCCAAAAGGTTTTTAAGCATGTCCTTATGGTCCTTGGACTTAATAAAAGATTCGATTTTGTCCAGTCCATACATATATGTCGGATTAACATCCTCAGATGAAATAACACTCTCACAATTATACGCTTCAGCATCAATTTCATCCTCCTTAAACTCAAGGAAGGGTAAAATCATGCGATGAATCTTTTGTCCTATTTCACAATCCAAATGAAGCTGAGTATATATTAGTGTAAAGACGTTTGGCAATCAAACAAAAAACATTTCGCTGTTTCAAAAGCTTTAAATTGTCTCTTTGCAAATAAATGTTTTCATCTTTTATTTTGATTAATTCCGACTCCTTCAGTTCGATCCATATCCGCCGTTCCTCACTCTTCGAAGACACCCTGCTTAATTGGTCAGTTAGGTTAGAATTGGTGACTCGAGTTTGAGTTAAACTACTATCTAGATGAGAGATTCTTGAATTAACACTTTTTAATTCTTTTTCATATGAGCATTGTGGGACTTTAAATGAGACAAAAACGGATTGTACCTTCTTGATCAGTTCATCAAGCTCGTTGAACTGCACGCTGAGCGGTTTGGCTGTAAAGCACAAGTTCTGTTGCTCCTTCGTGTCATCCTTCCCACCATCAGTGTTGTATCCCCTCATCTGAGATACGTCGGACACCATCAAGCATCTTCCTCCACTACTCTCTTCTTTCGCCACATAAGCCTTTCCATGAGAAGGCTTCCTCACTTCATCATCTTCGGAGTCGGTTGACCAGACCTCCACGCCACCGAACTCATCATCAGCTACCGAACCCTGCACAATTAACGCATTCATAGAAGGGTTAGCAGTAGATTTCTTCTTCCTGATTTCATCTAGCTTTTTCTGCAACAAAGCTTCTTCATCCTTTTCCTCATCCTTTTCTGCCATCTTTTTGAGGACACAATCCTTTGCATAGTGGTTCTTTCCTCCACAATAATAGCAGCTCACTCCCGAATCTCCTTCAGCCTTCGGTTCCTTCTTTGATTCTTCAGCCTTCGGTTCATCTTTGAACTTTTCAGAACTATAACTCCCCTGCCAGTTTCGGTTTTTGTTGGTGGGGAATCTCTTCTTGATGAACCTCTTAGGGTTTGACACCATCATAGCATAGTCTTCAGAAGTGAGGTCATAGTCCTCCAATTTGAGGTCTTCTTCCTCCATCACCGCTTTGCTTTTGGACAGGAGGGCCAATGAACCTAGGCTTGAAACCACATTTTTCTCCTGTAGCATGATCTTTTCTTGAGATTTTAGAATGCCCACCAGTTTTGCCAAAGAATAGGATTTGAATTGCTCGTGCGCTTTAACTGTGGACACAACTGCTCTCCACTCAGATCTGAGTCCGTTCAAAAACGTAACCTTCTGCTCGATAAGCTTCCTTTCAATGTCGTGTTTGATCATCTTGCTAAGAAGATGATTGAAGCGATCGAACGTTTGAGTCACTGTTTCTTTGGCTCCTTGCTTGAATTCACCAAACTCAGACAAGAGTAAGGTTTGAATGGAGTGTTCAAGATCTTCGTCTGTAGAGTACAATTCTCGTAGCCTGTCCCATATCGGATTGAAGAGCGAATTTGATCAGTCTTAACGCTTTGATATTGCACTGAAATTTATCTTTTTCGTCTTGCGCAATATCTTTAACATCTTTCAGAAGATCATTGTATTCCTTTTGAGTTTTAATAATCCTTGAAGTTGCTGAATGAGAAAAGGGTCCAGAAACGATTGCTTCCCAGACGAGGTATCCATTATCCTCAGACCCTATAACATAATCTTCAAAGTGATGTGCCCAGACTTCATAACACTTAGGACTCTCTATAGTTCCGCGTCGACTCTATCGGTCCATGTATCCGTGGCAGTGATACACAGGACGAAACCCGAGACGCCTAGAACTTTTGTGCCTGTTCGGCGCATGACTCTATCGTTCTTCATTTTATGTCATGTCGAAGTATGCAAATTTCGACGACTCTACCGATCATGGGTTGACTTCGTTCAGCCATATGTAAATCCTTAGTGTTGTGTAAAAAGAACTTTCTCCATAGCCCTTTCGACAATTAAATGTTCTTCCGAACCTAAACATAATACAAATAATCAAACCTAATGCGATCCGTCAATCGTTCCTCTTACCTCAAACCTTCCGAAGTACCCAAGAGAGGGTACCGCGCGTTGCCGATCGACCTCTCTTAGTCATATGGAAACTGAAGCGAAAGACACTACAAGACACTCCAGAAGACAACAACCATCCGAAGCATACTTCGTAGATTCCCCAGAAAGACCCTTCGCACCTCGCACATCAGGTTCGTGAACCCAGAGAATAGAACTCATGAGACTGACCACTATAACCAGGTATATACGTAAAGGTGGTATACAATTGAGATAAAAAAGATTTAAGGTGTGTGTTTCCTCCCTACTCCCTGTTCCTTGTTGGGTTGTGGGTTTGGGGTGGAGACGCACAGCTGAACATCCTGCTGACCTCAATGATATACTGCTTGCATACACCAAGTATTGGTGGTTAAGCCAAGTATGAACTCTACCACGAACCTCTTAGCAAATCCCTTCATCCTATTCCATATAATAGAAGTTGGAGTCAAGAGAATCACTGCGGACTGATCTATTCAAGTTCCGAGTGATGAGACCCTATGCCCACTAAATTTGACCTAGACCGAGAAAACTCAGAACCTTCAGAAGAGTAGTGGCAGTAGATGCTCACACTACTCAGGCACTTCGTCCATCCTGTTATAGACAAGTAGTCCCTATCATCCTCCACCCTCTCGCATGGAGGAAATCGTCGTCACCCTGTAGACGATAGACTTCATTCTCCGAAGTAAACACTAGGATACCGAGAACCACAGGATAACCTCCGCAACCAGGAATACCTGATCAAAGTGCGAACGTAGTTGCATTCAGTCTCATGACCCGGATCCCGAAGAGATTATAGACTTAACACCAGCCTTGGTGTTAGTTGAGGGGTTATTCAGGAGCATGCGCTTTCCGCACTAGAATAAACAAAAGTCTTAGAGATTCATTGGACTATGAGGTGTTCCACGAATACTATCTCATGCAGAAATAGTAGAACCACCTCCCGAGATAGTCCAACACTCATCTAGTGAAACCCTATCTCCCTGACCCTGAGGGTTTCCGTTGGGAATATCTCAAGATTCATTCGTGCAAATTCATTTTGCACGAGCTTGAGATAGACACTCTACAGCAAACAGAAGACCGTAGTCACACAACCCATCCGATGACCTAGAAAGACTCTAAAAGCCAATTAACAGGAAAACGCGAAACCAAGGACAATTTGAGCTCCTAAGAACCAACCTGGAGGACTACACTACCAGTATGAGAGAGAGCGTTAGGAACTTCAGAATGGCAATCACGCCAGTGGCGATCTTGCCGTAGAAGTACACTATGTTCTAAGTACTGAAAAGCTCTACCCTTCCGAGAGCTTAGGACCATCTGAGAATCCTCATGGAGATTTGGTCCAACCCTCGTCAGACCACTACTAATTTCGGATATTCCACAAGCTTCACACCAGATCGATCCACTTCTTAGACTTGATATGTGTTTACCCGACGTCACTCTTCGTATCCCACTCATGTTGATAGAGACCATTGAGAACCCTAACCTCGTAGATACACCAGTCAGAACCCACTAACTACACGAGACGGAATCCGCATCCCGTAGGTTCAGGTTTGTTGAATTGACAAACACAGACCAAATTTCACTAGGGAATGCGAGGACAAAAAAAATAGGAAGTACCCTCCTGCCTCTATCATTCATACCTACTTCCTTGCCTAAACCTAAATTTCGGGACGAAATTCCCTCTAACGGGGGGATGATGTGACAACCCGAAATTTCTAGTTTACATTCTTGATTTTTATCAAAGTTAGCTTCGTTTTGCTATTTTCTAATGAAGTCTCAAGTATAAAAGAGTGCTTAAGGTCTAGTATAATTGAAATACGCATCGGAGGATGGGTTAGTTTGGGTGTAGCATTGGAAAAATGGGCCAAACACACCAAACCAGGTGTGTGCGGCCGCACACTAGTGTGTGCGGTCAGCCAGCCACACACAGGCCAACCACACACACCTCCATCCCCACACACCCTCCTATATATACTATCCTTGGTCATTTTGATCATTTCCTACACTCTTACAAAGCTAGGACTCGAAAATCCTCTCAAGTATCATCCGGAAAGGTAACATCTTTCACCAAGAACACCAAGAACACCAAGAACACCATGTTTTCTGGCAGCACACGCTTCTGGCAGCACACATGGCCGCACACACGTGCTGGCAGCACACCTGGCCGCACACATGGCCGCACACACACATATAGTGTGTATTCAGGCCATACACTCTCTTGTACAGCCTGTTAACCCTTCGTACGATCATTTATGGTTGTAACACTTTGATATAAGTGTTTACTAGTCCCTAAAGTGGTCCCAATTCAATAGTTAGTTGTTCATAACACTAATTGTATTCATATACATATCAATATGTGCTAAATAGGATTCGCGTGTGTACTCAAGTCACCACTTGATACTTAGCACCAGATCCAACATTGTCATCAGAACCACTCACTTTAGGTGAGTTCATACCCCTGAATGAACCTTTTAAATGTTTTTACATGTTTTATAGGGGGAGGAATGCAAGTTAAACATGCCAATTATCATATCAATCACATGTGATTGATAACCTGCATGCACAAGGATTTACCACACTGTTAACTGTTTTACCGAGTTTGATACTGTAAATGGTTTTCTAAAATGTTTCCACTTGTACAAATCTCTTACTTATATTGTTTTATCAAAACTTCATTTAAAACTAATTTATGAAACGTTTCCAAAGAAATTCTAAAGGTTTTCAAACTTATTTTACAAAGGAATACCCAGTCGTGTTTTTCTTAAGTATAAAGTTTTCTTCCATGTTTTGAGACCCCACTCGTGATATACCACTGCCTTGTTATACTTTCACTTAGTGGATACTTCTACTTAGTTAAATGATTATACTTGTTTACACTCTTACTTAGTGATACGCTTCTACTTCACTTATACTTGATATCGCTTCTACTTCACTTATACTTGATATTCGCTTCTACTTCACTTATACTTGATATCGCTTCTACTTCACTTATACTTGATATTCGCTTCTACTTCACTTATACTTGATATCGCTTCTACTTCACTTATACTTGATATCGCTTCTACTTCGTGATAGACTTATATTTTGGTGAGACTTATACTTCACGATTCGATTATTCCACACTGTATGATTACACGTCACAATGATACGTTTCCACTTGTTACACACTCAGTTGTAGTTAGATGTATGTCTGTGCTTGTATGGATATATATAAATAATGATTGAAAGACTTAGGAAGGTTCGTCCGCCCTATTTCGTTTTCTTCGTTGAGATGTGGTCTGGTGGGATCGGATGGCCGTACGAAGGTCGTTTGGTTCATTAGTTAAATATTATGTATACGAGTATAAATGTATAGGTATGCTCTAGTAAGTTCAGTCACGAGTCTCTACCTCTAGTTCAGCACTTACATTTGAAACCCACTACCCACTAGAAACCCACTACCCACTGTTTGGAAGTCATTACCCACTATTTGGGATGCATCTTCGGGACACGGCCTTCTCCGTCGTCTAGTTGGTAACAAGAGTCTCCTGTAGGGAGAGCAGACATTGTGTGTACAGATCTATACGGGATTGACACCCCCGCACCCTAACTGCTAGCTACAATCCACGGCCCACCAAGCCAAGCGGTGACAAATGTCATATTTTATAGACGCTTGTAGGGCGTTTGGTACTCTAGTGTCGGTTAGTATGGTTACGAGTATCCCGGGTTACCTTATAATTCATGGCCTTAAGGTAATGGTATTTCACCAACAATTTACACTGTATGCTAGTAACTCATTTTCAGACTCACACTGTTTGACCCTTCTAGATGTATCTTTCATTTAATACTGTCTGCGGTCTGTTTTCACTGTTTTGACCTTGCTAGATGTATCTTTCATTTGATACTGTCTGCGGTCTGTATTCTCTATTTTGACCTTGCTAGATGTATCTTTCATTTGATACTGTCTGTGGTCTGTATTCTCTGTTTTGACCTTGCTAGATGTATCTTTCATTTGATACTGTCTGCGGTCTGTATTCATTGTTTTGACCTTGCTAGATGAATCTTTCATTTGATATTGTCTGCGGTCTGTATTCTCTGTTTTGACCTTGCTAGATGTATCTTTCATTTGATACTGTCTGCGGTCTGTATTCTCTGTTTTAACCTTGCTAGATTTATCTTTCATTTGATACTGTCTGTGGTCTGTATTCTCTGTATTAGACCTTATTAGATGTACCTTTCATTTGGTACCGTCTAGGGTATGTGTCTCTCTTTGTTAGACTGAGCCAGGCATGTCGTTCATTCGATACTTTCCTGGAGTCTATGACCCCTTTTGCCTTAGTCAGTAGTCTTCACTGCTGAGGCATATGTCATTTTCCCTGATCTCCCCTGCTTTCTTTAAAAATTAAATTATGTATTTTGATAATGATAGCGTTTAAGGGAAAAACTAGTTTTTACCATATTAACTCCGTCCAGTCTTGGTAGAAGACTTCTTTTATTAAAGAAAATATAGGATTTTCTAGAAAGAACTCTAATACACTGTAAAGTCTTAAAGTACTACATTATAAGGTTATTTGAATAAAATGTCACTAAATACTTATGAACTCACCAGCATTTGTAAAAATGCTGATACTCGCTTTTCAAATAACATGGATTCTCAGGTCCGCATTAGATAGGTACAACCCAGGAGCTTCTGTTGAAGACCATTTTTGTGCCAAGCTGCACCTATATATTTACTTGTATTACCTTGATGTATTGAAAAGTAAACCATGTAAAATAATTACTATTAATGCAATGTTTTGTTGTATTTTGATTACTATAATACATGTGTTGTGATACTTGACATGACGTCATCCACCCCAGAACGTTTCCGCCGTTCCGATTTTGGGGTGTGACAACAACCGCCAACAAAGTTGAAGTTGGCAAGAAGAGGAAATTTGAGGGGTCTTCAAGGCCCAACAAGAGCAACATATCCTCAAAGTCTGGCAAAAGAAGAGATAAAGGAAAATGGTGCGGGAAGTGCAAAAATAAACACTCTGGGAATTGTGACGGGAAGGTGAAGTGCTTTGTGTGTGGAGAAATAGGGCATTACACCAATAAGTGTACGATTCCCAATCAAGTGTGCTACGGATGTAAAGAAGAAGGCCATATTTCTAAGAATTGTCCGAAGAACAATGAAGTAACAAGGCCAAGTGTACCATCAACGCCAAAGGAATTTTAGGATATCCTTGGTGAAGCGATTACTAACACCAGGAAGTAGAAGTCAAGACTTGATACCCGCAGATCAAGTTACGAAGTAGTAATGTGAAGAGTAACAAGTGGTTTAGCTTATGAGAGGCATAGTATAGGGTAAACTTGAACCTTTGTGTAATCGTTTCAAGGAAATAAAATAAACCCTGGTTTTGTCGTCTAATGAATAGAATGGCTGGTGTAGTTTTTGAACTTGTCCCAATCATCTGGAATTTCCTTCACCAACCAGGTTGAAGTAGAGTTGATCATTGAAGATATGCGTGAAAGAAGTCCTAGTAGAGTCTAGGAAAATTTTATGATTAATTGGACACATTTGTATGTGTTAAATTGTTTTGTGATTTTAGGACTTAGGGACTGCGAGAAAGTACTTGGGACGAGTATGAGTAGGTGTGAATAGTAGTAGAGATCTATACTACTGGAAGCACAGGACCCGCACTTGGATCAGGGAAAGTCAGAAGGTTACCAAATTAAGTAATGACTAAGAAGATGATTGTTATTCTGACCTTAGAGCTCATATCAAATTAAGTCCGACTACGATGAGTTTATTATGTGGTTCAGAGAACCAAGTTCGATGTAACATTTGACTTAAGCCGGAAGATTGAAATGAAAGATGATCAAAGCGATCAATAGAAGTATCGCACTCATTGTTAAAGAAGTTGGTAGTTAGAAATGATACATGTTGAACTGTGATTGTATCACATTAGAACATGAAGGAAGGTATAATTTGTTCTGAAAATTGTCCCTAGGAGATGTGAGTCTAAGTAGTGTAGTATACAATGAGAGATCTTTAGAACATGACCCATCGTTCTGTTATAATAAATGAAGGAAAATACTTATTCCCAAAAGAAGAAGGAGTCCTCAATAAGGATTTATTTTGTAACTCAAGGGTTACAATTGAAAGTCCTATGGAGATCTAAAGCTTTTTAGGATTAGCTGGATATTATCATTGAATTATCCAAGACTTTTCTTCGATCGCGACTCCATTGACAGCTTTGACCCACAAAGGAGCTGTCTATACTTGGAATGAGAAGCATAGGAAGCTTTGAGAAGTTAAAGAAGATGTTGTGTGAAGCACCGATTCTTTCGTTACCTAAAGGAGTTGATGACTTCACTGTTTATAGTGATGCTTCTAGAGTTGGGTCAGGATGTGTTCTGACCCAAAGGGATAAGGTGATAGTGTATGCATCGAGGCAACTGAAAGAGCATGAAAAGAACTACCCCACTCACGATTTGGAGTTGGCAGCAGTAGTATTTGCCCTAAAGATATGGAGGCATTATCTTTATGGAACAAAGTATAAACTTTTCACTGATCTTAAGAGTCTCCAATATCTCTTTGATCAGAAGGAATTGAACATCAGGCAACGACGCTGGCTATTGTTACTCAAGGACTACGACTGTGAGATACTTTACCACCGTGGTAAAGTAAATGTTGATGTTGATGCTCTCAGTCGGAAGGTGAACCTCGAAAAGAAAAAGCCAAGAGTGTTGAGAATTGAAGTTGTCTCCACAATTATGGAAAGTATAAAGAAAGCTCAAGAGGAAGCTTTAGAGAAAAATGACTGGAAGGAGGAACGTTTGAGTAAAACGTTGGTGTTTGATATAAACGGTCAGGGATTAAAGGTATTCAAAGATAGGATTTGGGTACCTAAGACGGGATGAGTAAGAGATCTTCTGATGGAAGAAGCTCACAAGACCATGTACTCGTTTCATCCTGGCAGTATGAAAATATATAGGGAGCTAAAACCCTATTACCAGTGGCCGACGATGAAGATCGATGTTGCTAAGTATATGGCCGAGTGTGTAACTTGTGCTAGGGTTAAGGCACAACATCAGAAAACATATGGGAGCTTAGAACCTTTACCTGTACCCATGGGTAAATGGGAAGATATCACTATGGATTCTGTGACTAAACTGCCCAGAACAATGAATGGTCACGACATGATTTGGGTGGTCGTTGATCGCTTCACTAAGAGTGCGCATTTCATAGCAGCCAACGAGAAATGGTCTATGGATAAACTTGCAAATTCTTATGTGAAGGAAAGTGTAAGGCTTCACGGTGTTTTGTTAACAATTGTATCCGATCGTGACAGCCGTTTTACCTCAAGGTTTTGGAGGAGTCTATAAGAGGAATTGGGTACCAAGTGGTGTTTGAATACAGCTTACCATCCGCAAACCGATGGTCAAAGCGAATTAACGATTCAAACATTGGAGGATATGCTGAGAGCATGTACCCTAGAATTTCAAGGTAACTGGGATGAACACTTACCTCTAATAGAATTCACCTATAATAATAGTTTCCACTCAAGCGTTAAGATGGCACCTTATCACGCTTTGTATGGGAAAAAGTGTCGGATGACATCATGTTGGCTGGAAGCTGAGGGAAAGCAGTTTATGGGACTTGAAATAGTCCATTAGATTGCTGAAAAGTTGTAAGTGACTAGGGATAAAGATGTTAGTTGCTCAAAAGAGCTATGCTGACAATAAAAGACAACCAATATCATTCGAAGTTGGAGATTCGGTTTCACTTAATGTCTCGTCGTGGAAGGGACTTATAAGATTTGGTAGAAGGGGAAAGTTGAGTCCAAGGTTTATTGGACCATTTAAAATTCTTCAGAGGATCGGGAATCAAGCTTACAAGCTAGAATTACCGGAAGAACTAGAGAGTATTCATAACACCTTTCATGTGTGTTATTTGAGAAAGTTCATGGGAGGTGTGCCCGACATAATTCCCATTTTTGAATTAAGATTGGACGAGAACAAGAGGTTAATTGGAGAACATGAGGCAATCGTTAACCGTAAGACTAAGAAGTTGTAACGTAAGATAGACAATTTAGTGCTCGTATGTTGGAAACATATAAATGGGCCAAATCCCACCTGGGAAACGGAGAGTGACATAGTGAGTCACTACCCGTAGTTGTTTGTCATTGTGTGATTCCGGGGACGGAAGCATCCTAAGGGGGAGAGAGTTGTAATGCTCGTGTTTTTAGGCTAGGCATTAATATTGACATAATGGTCTAGGTTAATCTTTGTAACTCATTTAGAAGAAATGAAAAGGAATTATGTGAATTTTATGTGAATTATGTGTTTTATGCTTAATTATTAGGGTTTAATTAATTAAGAATAAAAATAAGCATCAAAATTAAAGTGTGAGATAAGCCCGATATCTTTACATAAAGTTGTAGTGGTCGAAACAAGGATTTCGGGGATATAAAGAATGCCAAAATCCGAGTTATAACAAAGAAGTTATCACCTGTCAAAGTTTCGCGACAAAACCAGCACGGTGCCAAATGTCGTAAAAAGTGAGTTTTTGATAAACTACTTTTTAGCCTTAGTAATCTAAACCAAAGTCATAGTATTCGTTAAACTGAGAAGTTCGATAAAAAGAACGCCCAAATCTCGTATGAGGAAGTTATGATTTTTCGATGTTTCAGATTAGCAGTAGACAGCTAAAAAACTCGAATTTTAGATCGAGTGATTTTTAGCTGAAATAACCTAAACGAGAATTGAAGGTCTCGTCATTAGTAGCAGAATGGTAAAAAGTCTAACGAAAATGGACGTCGGATAAAGAAGTTATGATTTTTTAACAGATTTCCTGTCCCGGTCAGTTCAAAATAATAATATAAAAAGTAAATTCAAAATTAGCCGACGAAGTCTAAATGAAAGTTGTAGAGCGTAATTTTAGCTACGTGTGCATATAAAGAACGTCAAAAACAGAGCTCGTGTGCGAAAGTTACGGATTTTAGAAGTTTTTGCACAAAAATCGAGAAAATTCGCATAGTCATGCTTTTGCCATGTGTCCTCGCCTCGCATATGCCACGTGGCGAAATCTGCTGAGTCACCCTCGCATGAACAGTAGCCGTGTGATCCACGCATGCAACCCACGTGATCCGACCCGCGTGTAGGCTTCTGATTCGACCAAGGAGGAGGCCCAATCCGAACCGAGCATCTGTCCGAACCGAGGTTGCTGACCAATCCGAACCTCGCATGTAGACCAGTAGACCACGGTTCAATCAGCAACCGTCACCGAGACCCTCGCATGCGCAGACCATGTGCGAGCCATGTGGGAACCACCTCGCTGCGAGCCTCCGGATCTGCAACGCGTGTCTTCCCTCCTGATCGTCCGATCAGAAGCCTCGCCCCTATAAATAGAAGGTTGCGAGCCTTCCCGAGTAACTTTGGAAATTTGCCACTTTTCACCCTAAATCTCATATTTGTTTCATATTAGCATCCCCCAAAGCCCCGATATCAATTATAAGCCCCAGAATACTCCACGAAGTGCCCGAGAAGCCCGGAAAATTTATCTTTTTGGTTTCGAAGCCCGACCCTCGCAGAGCCCAGTTTCTCAATAAAAATCCCGGTTTTATTAGAAACGATCGTTTTAGGAAACGAATTGCTGCCCGATTTTCATTAAATCAGGTGAGTGTGTAGTTACTTTCACCTTACACATAGATATGACATATTTTATATAAAATACGTGCTGTGTGAATATATATTGTTTGTTTATTTGAGATGGGTGCTGAAGGAATGATTTATACATGTTTTTAAATAATTTAAACTATATATGTATTTGTATCTATGAAAAATGTTGGGTAAAACATGGGTAGATGAAATAGTGGGTATGATGAAAGGTGAGTTGGATAAAGGAGATGATCAATAATATTGATCATGAGTTGAGGGTGAGTGGTGAAATTTGAGAGAATCGCATACCCAAATTGTTGGCCCCCATCATTGAGCAGAGTATGAATGACAACCATGGACTATTCTAGACAGTCTATGGAACACTAGCAGGCCCGCAACCTGTTGGTTTAATGAACTATATGTTCATTTGCTGTACTATAAAAACCCATTGACATGTATTGCAGGAGAGAATACCTGTAAAATAATAATGTCGATAAATGAGAGCTATGGACTTAGCACATGTTGAATAAACCTTGGCAGCTATGGAATTAGTGCCCATTGTATAAACCCCGGTCACGAGGTGAATTTGTGTCTATTCCTTAGGATGAATCCTTAGGAAGGAGTGATAGTTGATTCTTAGGGTAAACCCTTAAGAAATAAATAAAATAATGGTGTTTGGGGTAATTCGGTTGATTGATTGATGTTTAAACATAATAAATTAATGTATTGTGGGTTGAAACCCCTATATCCTCACCAGGCTTCCAAGCCTGACCCACTCAACTGTTTATATTACAGGTAGAGGACCCCGAGCATAGTCGGATGATGATGATGAGTGAATTTTGGATTATAGGCCAGTAGTTACAAATAACTGTCGTAAGGTTTATAATGTCGTGTTTATGCTTTTGATCTGTATCGGAACATGACATCCGGAGGTTTGGATATAAAAAAGAAATGATATACTTCTTAAAGAAAGGTTTTGACAAACTTTTATCATATTTTGTTTTAGGGACCAGTTCCGCAACATCTTTTATAAAGATTTCTCTGATTTGATTTTAAAAAGCATAAATTACATTGGTCTTTTTCTGGCCGAGAAATTAGGGGATGTCACACGGTACCTGTCTGCTGTTGACCCGAGGATACAAGTTATTTTGAAAGAGAGTATCAGCTTTAAAGCTGGTGAGATCATATGTATTTTAGTTTCTTAATTTGTATGTAAGTATTTGTACGTATATGAAATGTAACTATGTAAAAGTTTTGAACCTCCTAGAAAACCATATGTTTCCTACTAAAAGTATCCTTCTACCAAGGCATCTAGTATCTGTGTGTGTCTCTTTTAAGTATGTGTACTTTCCCAAATGCGACTATCATTAACCAAAAATATAGCTTCTACATTACCGTGCATCGTGTGAATTTTCACGAAGTGAATGTAATGGGAAAATGAAATAGTACTATGATGTAGTATCAAATAACTACAACCGTACTAACTACTTTAAATCTATTGTAATATAAAGTAACATGTGATCGACCTGTATCCTGCTACCGACTCTAGTAAAACGACGATGTAAGATGCCATATGAAATGACATTTGGCACCCGTAGACTTGCAAGTCCCACTGTAGCGAGCAACAAGGTGTAGGATAGTCAATCCAGTATAGATCGATACGCAAACTCATACGCTCCCCAATTAAGGAGATTTGGGATACAAAAACGGTCAATTTGACAGAACACACTTGTATTAAAATTATATTATTAATGCAATGGATGATGTTGTTGGTTGTTTACTACTATTCTTTGTTGTGATACTGTACATGACGTCCTCCGCCCCAGAACGTTTCCGCCGTTCATGGTTTTGGGGTGTGACAGGTTGGTCCTCACGCTCCCAAGTGAACTTTGGTCTTCGCATGGCATTCCAACGAACCTTCATTAACAGGATGCGTATTCGCTTTGGTCGCTTGACCTTTCGGTCCATGATCCCTATAGGTTCTTCTACGAAGATGGCTCTCATCGATTTCGATCTTGATGAGTGGGGTTTCGAGAGTCGCGTCAGACAAACACTCTTTCAAGTCTAAGACGTGGATAGGTTTGGGTGGAATCTATGGAATTCCAACAGAAGTTGTGGTCCGACGAGGGTTGGACCAATTCTTGTCAAGAATCTCGAATGGTCCTATACTCTTGGGAAGATAGAGTTTTTTTGTACTTAGAACATAATGTACTTACAAGGTTAGATCATCACCCGATGTGATCGCCATTCTAAAGTTCCAAAAGTTCTGTCATACTGAGGGTGTAGTTCTCCGGGTTGGTTCTTAGAAGGCTTAGGTTATCCTCGGATTCGTATTTCCTACTGATTGGCTCTTGGAGGTTTTCTGGATCATCGAATGTATTGGCTACACACTAGCATCTATTGGTTACGGGGCATCTATCTCGATTCAGTGCAAATATGGACCTACACTACCGACTCTTGTGGTGCTTCCATTGGAAAATCTCAAAATCAGTGAGATAGGGTTTTACCAGACGATGTTTAGAAAGTTTTAGATTTTTCATCATCGTCTAATTGATGCTTTCACAATACGATTCCTAACTGGAATGAATCATGCTATTACTCGCGTTGCTGATTCATGGATAGCAGTCTCTGTTCAGGGTTAAGTTAGTCCTTAGAGATTTTGTGAAGTGTTGGACTATATCGGGAGGTGGTTCTACTATTTCTGTTGAGACAATATTCTTGGAACACCTAGTAGTCAAACAGATCTATAAGACATGCCTCATTCTTTAAGGTGTCAGCTCTTTCCAGTTCATGGGAAACACGTATTCTCTTATAACCCATCGCCTAGCACCTAGATCGGTGTCGAGTTTATAATCTCTTTACGACCTGGGTTATATAGCTTGACACAACTTATCGCTTACTATCCTCGAGTACTCTCAGTCGCGATGGTTATCCTGTGGTTCTTGGCAATCTAGTATTCAATCCGATGAATGCGGTCAATCGTCTAAAGGGTGCTGCTGACTTCTCTCACATGAAGAGGAGGTGTGTCCTAGTCATTACTCGTCTGTAACGGGATGAACGAAGTGCCTGAGCAGTGAGAGCATCTTCTGCAACTACTCTTCCGGTGTTTCAGAGTTTCCTCGATCTAGGTCAAATCTAGAGAGTATAGGGTTTCGTCACTCGGAACTTCTGATTTCCTCATTCACTCTTCTTAGAGTTTAACCTGTTACAACCTCTAGGTTTCTGGGATCTTTGTTGAGATGCTTAATTTGTGGGATTACACGTGAATGGATGGTCGTAGTTAATGTTTGACTCTTATGACTCGAGTTACTTTTCCTAACTGAGGGTGTTAGCTACTATGTTGGCTCCACCGGGATGACGACAAATTTCGAATTTGTGGCCATTTTAGTAGCTCAACCCACATCGGTTTTCTTGACTCAAACTCCTTTTCTACGGGGGAAAGGATGAAGGGTCTTATTATACGGTTCGTGGTAGAGCTCATACTCGGCTTAATCACTAATACTCGGTGCATGCAAGTTGTATATAATTGAGATCAACGGGGTGTTTAGATGTGTGGCCCCCCCGACCCACAACCCAAACAAGGAACAGGGGGTAGGGAGGAAGCACACATCTTAAATGCTATTGATTTAAATTATATACCACTCTAATACATATACTCAGTAGTAGCAAGTTAATCCCATGAGTTCCTTCTCTTGATTCACGAATCTAATTGAGAGGTGCTAAGGGTCTTTCGGAGGGATCTACCATGTAGGCTTCGGGCGGTTATCGTCTTCTGGAATACATGCAATGTCTTTCGCTTCGGGTTCTATCTGTCTAAGGAGGGGTTGGTTAACAATGCGCGATACCCATCTCCTAGGTATTTTGGAAGGTTTTAGGTAAGAGAGACGACCGACGGATTGCATTAGGTTTTATTATTATGTTCGAAAGAACCTTTATTTGCCGAATTGGCTATGGTGAAAGTTCTCTTTACACAGCACTAGGAATTTACACATGGTTGCACTTAGTCAAACCATGATTGATAGATGCGTCGAAGTTGACATACATCGACATGATATGGAATGAAGGTGGATAGGACCATGTGATGAACGGGCACATAAGCTCTTTGAGTCTCGGGTTTCGTCCATGGTATCATTGTCGTGGATACTTGGACCGATAGGATCGACGCGGAATTCTGTACTTTTCATGAATGGATTTCCTACAAGGCCTCTCTATAATCGCCTACTATACACTAGTCATGTATAATTAAGGTTGAAAGGACTATTGACTAAGCGACTCCGCCCTAAATCCACAACCCAACGAGGAACAGGAAATAAGGCAGCATCACTCACTCGAGGTCTATCAATCCTAATTATACATGCCCTTTACGTATATATCGAGCCTTTATAGCTTTACCTGATGGATTTTTGAATTTTAAAATAGTGCCACAACTTTCGCCTTAACGAGAGAGTAATTACAATTAGGATTAATCATTTAATGTTGTCGGTTAGTTACATAGGATCGAGAGACGTACCAAAATTCTACCGAGTTCATTGATGCTTTCCCCTAGGCATTAGGATCAACCTTCTCCTATGCCCTTGTCATTTCTTTCAGTTGGGCAGTCCCTCTTGAAGTGCCCAATTTCACCACATAGGTGGCATACTGGATTGGTCCCCACCTTGGTGGTTGATGTAATGAACTCAACCGGGGTTCTGCAGACGCGAGCAGTATGTCCCTTCATGTTGAACCTAACACAAAAGAGTTCTCGACAGATACCATGATGATGGTAGCTACACTTGCTGCAACGGGGAAGGTATCCTAGGTATGGTCTTCTTGGAGTCGAGGTGGAAGTGTTGATGGAGGTATTGACCACTTCAGCTTGTTGCCCTTCAGAAGGCCTTTGAGTCGAGGTACTTCCCTCCTCGTTCTTGAACTTCCTCTTCAATGGATTTTGTTGAGGTTCTAGGGTGGCTGGGTATGCAGGTGTTGGTTGCTGCTGTCCATTGCTAAGATCGAAAATCCCGATGGGGCTCCCGCTAACATTGGCGTTGTTACCATTCAGGTGAGCCATGACAGCTGCTACGGCTACTGAGAATGTTGCTTGAAACGTAGCTTCATCGAATAGGAGAGTCGGTGTCTTGACAGCGGGTTGCTTACGTTTCTTTGTAGGCATGGTTTTTCCTACACGAAAAGGATCACAAGCCGATGAGAGACGATGGTTAACTCTAGACGAATCTATCCTTACTATAATAGGCAATAATTTTTCCTGCGCCTCAGATATTGGTTATCTGAGTGTCGACCTACATCCCTATGATGCAGTCTGGGTAACAAGGTAGGAGTAAGTGTATCAGAAAGCCATAAAACGGGAGTTGTTCCTATTAAGTTATCTTTATTCTAGAGAGATTCAGTCTCCGATTTTGGAAAGGACCTGAGAGAAACTCGGAACGAAGTTTATAGGAGAAAAGGTTCGTGAAGACTTATGGCTAAACACTCTCATTCGAGGTTTTGGGATCCGATCTAATCGTATTACTTTCGACGGGGAAAGGCGATTCGCCTAGCACATACTGTGAGTGTCACACTGTGACAACCTAGATTTATATCCGTTACGTAATCTCGTTTTCACTAACGGAACTCGTCATTATATATATAAATTTCCGTAATATTTGGAGTCGTCAATAAATAAATATCTATTTATTTATATTTTCTTGACATTATCATTTTAGTATAAGTAAATATAAGTTGTAAGTGTAAACCCCGTTTAACAAAATAAAGTTATATTACTTTTCAACCACTTCACCCGGGTAAAAAGTTTAAACCCCGTTAAACTTGAGCATCGGGTAGTCGGGTACCGGGTGCAATACCCAAGGCATTTTAAGGAAATTGAATGCCACTCTACACCCTTTTACCACCCCAAGCATACACTCTCTCACTACTTTCTCTTTCTAGACCCGATTCCGACTCCAAAACCGCGAATTCTGGCTTCGAAACATAAGAGTTTCTTCCCTAACTTGATCTAAAACATGCATCAATGTGTTTATATCTCAAAAATCGTGTGAATGAGTCATGATCAAGGAGTTTACGGCCTAAGAAGCTCCTTAGGTCGTAAACAGCCTAAAGATGGCCAAAAGTCCCCATTTTTCTTCTTTTGAGCTTGGATACTAGTTAGGGGTTATACCTAGGAGCCTTTGATCATCAAAACCATAAGTTTTAGGGCACTAAAAAGGGTTTATGGCCCAAGCACATGCTTAGGCCGTAAACACCCTTTTTCCATGTTAAAAGTCCCAAAAACCCTTCCAAAGCATGTTTGGACTTAAGATGCAACCTATGGAACTTCCAATTCGAGTTTAGGCCAAGTAAAACACCATGTTTGAGGGGTAAACTAGAGTTTACGGCCCAAGCATATGCTTAGACTGTAAACTCCCCCAAACCTAGCCAAAATGATGGTTTAAGCCCCTAAACACCCTTATACCTTCACTAGAAATCAATGGAAATGGAATAAGGGCCTTAACATCATGAAATGGGGAGTGAACAAGAGTTCACGGCCAAGCCATGAGGCTTACGGCCGTAAACTCCCAAGGACTGGCCTTTGGGCCGTAAACTCCAAGGGAGTAAACTCATGAGCCCCTTGTTACCCCCCTTTGGCCTTGTAAAATGCCCTAGAACCACCACCTCTTGCATGTGAGACTAGATAGCATTCAAAAACACCCCTCCCATGAGTTTACGGCCGTAAACTCATGGGGGATAAGGCCTCCCAACCATAAACTCACATAGGGTGGGTTTTAGGAGAGTAAACTCCAATGTGAGGTCACACACTCCTTCCATACAACTCATTGACCTTCTAGTACTCAACCATTAGGCCTTTAATCAAGCTTGAATGTTTAAATGCTTTAAATAAAATATAAGTCACTAATTACTTTAAAAACACTTATCCCACATGTTAATAGGGTCTTAAAGGGTGTATAAGTCCTTAATTGACACCAAACGCTGAACCGACACTTTCACCCGATTTACCTGATTTACTCGGTTTCAGGTGAGTTCATACCCCTTTAATGAACCTTTCAAATGTTTTTATATGTTTTAGGGGGGGGGATACAAGTCAAATATACATGCTTATGGAAATTAATCATATGTGATTCACTATCCGTAGTTCAAATCACATGTGATTTACCACTATGTTTTATAAAAGGATTGTCGTTTTCAAACTATTTTGGATTAATAAACTATTTTCTAAATGTTCCTTTTTGACAAGAATTTTATTAAATAAATTCCTTATAAAATGTAACCACACTAATATATTTATATAAGTAAGACTTGAAGGACTTAGGACCGATAGCTCGCCCTATTTCCTGTTCTTGTTTGATTGTGGGCTTAGGGTAGTTGCTGTCCGTCCGACTGTCATTGACTTCTTAATTATATATCATATATATTAGTGTTGGATACGAGTATTTTCATTTCATTCGATGTTTAAAACCACTAAATTGACAAGAACGATACACACTAAGTTAACTATAATAGGTATAGTTAAGGCCACTATTGCTCGCTATAGCTACTACTCTACCCTCTATAATACACGCTATTACGATACTATATACTAATAAGAGAACACACTACGAGTTATACAAAAGACTACTACACTATAATACAAGAGAAAGCACTAATCAGGAGATAACACACTAACTTACTATGAGATACTCTATTCGCTACGCACTACGCCCAGAGTTTTCCACCAGGAGAACGACGCTACATGTATAGATCTATACGGGGCAGACACTATTAATTCCCGACTGATAACTTCAGTCCGAGTCGTGTAGGCCCAGGGATGCCGCTACTTCACTACACAGTGCATAACCGGGAAGGTCATGGGGTCTGCTATTATACATACTATTGGTAACATACAAGGAATACACTATAACTACACTAAAATACTAAACTAAAGGCTAAGTTAATATCCCAAAGTAAACAAGTATTTAACACTAAAGAATGTTTGCACCACTGTTATTGACTTCAGGCATAATCTACTGTATTGCATTACTTAATGGAAATCCACTATTATACTTTTACAATAAATGGTTTTCAAAGATGAAAATGACATGTTTCTTAAAGATTTTCACCTACAATGAATGTAAAATTGCAGCTTTTCAAACTATCGGTTCTAAAGCTTTTTGTACAAAAACTCACACTAAACTCTTATGAACTCACCAACTTTATGCTAATATTCGTTTTCAAAATAACTTGTATCCTCAGGTCAAAGATAGACAGGTATAGGTGCAACATTTTGGAGAAGGTGGAGCATACAAGATCCATCTCTTATTTTTGTATTACTTTTGGTGTTTGCTAAACATTACAAACACACTTGTAATTAAACTCACTATGTAATGCAATGGTTGTATGTTTCTTGTTTTTACTATTATGCAATTGTGATGATACTGTACATGACATCCTCCACCCCGAAACGTATTCCGCCGTGATCGGTTTTGGGGTGTGACAAATGCCGAAAATTTCAAAACAATTTTTCATTTAAAAATAATCGTTTAAATATTAAAAACACTTTGCTTAAAATCTCATTCATAATCGAATTACAAAACATAACTCCATTTTCACTTGCATAATAAACCAAGATTCTCAAAATATGACTCTTTCTCTGGTGTGTACAATCGATTCGGTGTCGTCCCGTGATCCTGAGAGAAACCTGAAACACATAACACAAAACACTGTAAGCATGAAGCTTTATGAGTTCCCCAAAATACCACACACGTAACACATATTAGCCACTCAAGGCTATAACTATATGGGTCTGTGGACCCTACTCTGTGAACCTTCCGGTTCTAACTCTGTGAACCTTCCGGTTCTAACTCTGGGAACTTTCCGGTTCTAACTCTGTAAACATGCATAGCAAAATCACATAGAAATAATGCAGTACAACACATAACATACACAACATACAAATACTCTGTCACATAACTCTGGTTACCTACTCAAGGTAAAGTATAGTGAGAAGACTCACCTGGAAATCAAAAAGCAATTATCTACACATGCGAACCTCAGACTCGCCACCGCCTAACACATAAGGCAAATATCTCTAATTAATACTTGAAGTCCCAACTCTAATTAACCAGCGATTACTCTTTCCCTCTCTAGTCAGGTAATGGGTAAAAGACCATTTTACCCCTCCCTGACCTCTAGTACCTCTGTTGACCGAAACTCCCAAAGTCAACATAAGACAACTCAAGTCAACGGTCAACACTGACCAGACTCAACGAGTACACAAGAGTGACTCGACGAGTCCATGCGGGTTCTCTAAATCCTTTTTAAACCTCTTAGACACGACGAGTTCCCTCTCCACTCGTCGAGTTACTCGGCAACGAAACACGGGGCAACCCCGACTCGACTCGTCGAGTCTGCCTATGGACTCGGCGAGTTGCTCCCATGACAACCCTCATCTGACCTTCTGAGGTCAGATCTGCTTCACCAACCGATAAATCTAACTCCCTCAAAGCCAATATCCACGAAAAGGTCGAACCTTGGGCACTCATGCAAGGTTCTACAACCTCATTTGGGTGAAACCCTTCACTACATAACAACCCTAGCTCAAAACTCCAAATAGAATGCATAAAGTAGGATGGAAGGGACTCTCTAGACCTCTTTGGGTCCAGATCTATGACTTCACACTCAATGGGACACTATACTCCACAAATCAAGCCATAAAAGAAGTTAGAAAACCCTAAAATCACCAATTTTACCCAAAACAGAAAAGGGAGAACGATTTGATACCTCTATGGTGAAGATACAAGCTCAGAAGCTCTGAATCGACACCCCCCTTGACCTCCACTTGCTGGAAATGACTACTCCATTGCACAACCACTTCAAGAATGCTCCAAAATGGCTCTTCTTCACTCTCTCAGCTCTCTGGTTCGATAGGAGTCTCTGAAAGGTGTAGGTGGCCGCCACTGGAGGCCATAAGGGCCTTTAAATAGGTCCCAAAACCGGACAATTAGGGTTTTCCTTGACAGCGCCAACTCGGCAAGTCCAAATACCCGACTCATCGAGTCCCTTCATTAAACTGGTCCCCAAAACGCGATCCTACTCGACGAATTGAGACGTCAACTCGCCGAGTCTCCTTATTCCCCAATATAAAATACTCAAATTCCCATACCTGGATATCCGGATGTTAAAATTCTCCCCCACTAGAATCAGACTTCGCCCTCGAAGTCTCACTCTAGAAACAACTCCGGATGCTGCACACGCATCTCGCGCTCTGGCTCCTAAGTAAGCTCTGACCCCTTCCGGTGTTGCCACTGGACCTGCACCAGAGGCACCTCTTTGTTCCTCAGAACCTTGATCTTTCAATCTCGATTAGCCACCGGTCTCCCAATGTAGTTCAGGCCCACATCCACCTGAATATCCTTTAATGGCACTACTGCCAACTCCTCGACTATACACTTTCGCAGTTGCAACACATGGAAAGTGTCATGGATCTGACCTAGCTCTGCAGGTAGCTCCAACCGGTAGGCTACCCTGCCTACCCTCACGATCACCCGAAAAGGACCGATATATCGGGGCCCCAACTTGCCCCTCTTCCTGAATCGGATCACTCCTTCCTAAGCAGAGACCTTTAGGAGTACACAGTCACCGACCAAAAATTCGAGCTCGGACCGGCGCCTGTCCGCATAACTCTTCTGGCGACTCTGAGCGGTCAACAACCTCTGCCTGACCTGCTGAATTTGCTCTGACGTCTGAAGCACGATCTCTGTACTTCCCATCACACATTGCTCTACCTCTCCCCATCAAATGGGGTCTGACACCCCCTTCCCTACAACACCTCAAAGGGTGGCATATTGATGCATAAATGATGGCTGTTATTGTAGGAAAACTCTGCCAAGGGCAAATGCGGGCCACAATTTCCCCCCGAAATCTAATACGCATGCCCAAAACATATCCTCGAGCGTCTGAATCGTTCGCTCGCTTTGAAGTGTCCACATACATCACCATGGTAAACTCTAGCTCATTTCTCATATTCATCTTCGATACCAAGCACCAGGTCAGCTTTTGGCCCCACAGCTGAACCCTCAAAGGTCACACATAACATGATCCAAAATATCTCACTAACTTCCTCCCTTTGACCACTATCACGGCCCAGTGACATGCAAGTCATGAAATTCCCTTTTCCTCATAAAAATTACAATCCAATCGAAGATCGACTCAACTCTAACCTCTGGCTCCTGCTACGTATATTCTCCCGTGCGCCTTGCTGACCCTCCTGACAGAGACGGATACCCCAGTCTCGCCCCGGTTTAACCACTAGGCTACAAAAACTCAACACTAGGGCTACTCAAGCCTAAAACTCTTCTGCATCATGCACTTATCGGAGAACACTCCAACATCACACCCTCTTGCCGTTTAGTGGGTACTATGGCTTCCCGCAACATTACGACAGCCTCTGACTAGTGAGTACTACGGCTCCCCGTAGTATCACAACGCCAACTAACTAGTGAGTACTATGGCTCCCCATAGTACCACGACTCCCTCCTGTTGGAATAGTGTCTAAGGCTGCAACTATATTAGGCAAGTATTTGACCCGGTTGTGCATGGTCCTTTTGGGTTACCTTCACCATAGCAACTTGATAGGCTGATTTATTAAGAGAGAGTAAATATTATTAATATATTATGAGAATAATATAAAGAATAATATATTTTTATTTGATTAATACAAGTCATAGAATAAATTGGAATTAATTTGGTGACTTAAAGAGATTAATTAAATAAAGGGGTATAAACTGTCAATTATTTGATAGTTAAGCTTTAGACTATAAATCCATATAGATATATAGTGGACGGATTCTAGAAGCTAGGATAGCTTCAAAATCGTCCATTGCTTATCTAAGGAAAGGATTTGTATAGCCTTAAGAGAAGATTATCCAATTAGGGTTTAGGTTGTAACCCTTAAGGAGTCTACAAGTATAAATAGACCCCATGGCTAAGCGAAATCTGCACCTAACCTAAAGTAGAGAAGCCCTGGCCGATTTCCTCCCCTCTCCTCTCTCATAAATCATCTTCCTTGCTATTGGTGTTTGTAAGCCATTAGAGGAGTGACATTTGTGACTCTAGAAGCTCCAAGACTACAAGATCAACAGGGAATTCAAAGGTATGGTTCTAGATTTGTTTCAATCTTGTTATTTAACCTAATTAGCCATTAGAAGTCTTGGATTCAAAGCATGTTTAATTAGAAAGCCTAGATCCAAGCATTAGGGTTTTGCATGCGCACATAGGAAAGTTCTTATGGCTAAAACTCATCAGTGGTATCAGAGCCTAGCTTGGTTTTCTTTAAATTGTTGCTTGATTAACTGAAACAAACCTACAAAATTCGATTTTTTGGTTTCTGAGTCATGGACTCGGCGAGTTCCAAAGTGGACTCGGCGAGTAGGCCTGACTCGACGAGTCCCTTTGTGCACTCGGCGAGTCCAAGCGTCAGGAATGGCCAGATTCGGGATTTTTTCATAATTATCTTATGGAAACTTACCTTAATCATAATAGATCAACCTAAATCTGATTTTTTGATATATATGACTATTATCTTGATCTAGTTAAAGGTATTTATCAACTAATAAAATATTTAATTTCCTTATATGATAATTAATTAATTATTATAATTATTTTGGTAATTATCTTTCAAAGAAATCTTGAATAAAATCAAATATAGATAATTAGGATATTAATTGTTAATTGGAATTATTTGTTATTTGATCCTCTATGTTTTAAATGTTTAAAACTTGCCCTCAAGTTTTGAAATTTATATTTGTGATTAAAAGTTTTAATTTAGACAACTTAAATTTCAGTCCCTAGATTTTAAAAGGTTTAAAATACAACCCTATACTAATATGATATTACTAGAATAATATATATATATATATATATATATATATATATATGTATATATATATATATATATATATATATATATATATATATATATATATATATATATATGTATAACTAAATGCTAGTCTTACTGTTAGTAGGCCTCATTCACGAAGCCGATCTATATGGTGGGTATAAGGTTGCAGCCTATAAAATGGTGCTTAATGGGTGTACACTCACACCCACCGCTTGCTTGATTGGTGGAGGGTCGTTAGCCGAACGGGTACGATAGGGTAACCTCATCCTCTTATTAATAGTATAATAAGTAATACAAAGTAACTACACATTTTTTTAAAATTTCCCAATCTTAGTTACTTTAGGAAAAGTGAATTGATGCAATCCCATGAAATTACACTTTGTACCCTTGCTAAGAAGTTAGTGGAGCGTGTGTGGTTTACCGGCACACTAATTGGTTCTAAGCAAAGGTGGCAAAGGGTGATTCATTGTTTATCATAGTTCGATGGAGCGTGTGTGGTTTACCGGCACATCGAATAGGTGATCGTTACAATGAAGGCACCATGTGAATTTGCATGGTAATTCACACCCGCTTTGTGATCCTCGGTATTCCAGTCACAAACAAGAGGGGCATATCGAGATTTTAACATGCCGTTGAATAGTTTCAATGAATCTCATCCGAACCTAGGAATTCTCAATACACTTAGGACTAATAGTTATGTTTTTGTGATGGAGAATTAGTGAATCATCATTCACTTACCTTCAATTTATTTGCATGTTAGATTACGGCATCCCTTTTCTAGTATGTAAATGTTATTATTGGATCCTAGCCCTAATTTTTCTTATTGGGTGATAATTAGGGTTTCTTGTTCTAATCCATTTTTGTCCTGTTTCTTTTCTAAATGTCGAACGCAAACAACACTGCTGCTAGTTCTTTCACGTTGATGAGCCTTTGCTAAAAGGTCACCTTCAATGGAACGAACTTTAGCGAATGGATAAGATACATTCGCACCATTGCTCGCTATGAGGATAAGGAGTATGTCCTCGATGAGAAGCTCGAGAAAATCAACCCTGAAATCGCTACTCCGGCCGAAATCACCGCTTTTGAGACTCATGAGCGAGATGCAACGAAGGTACATTGCATCATGATTGCCACCATGAACTCCGAATTCCAAAAGTCCTACGAGGACATGTACCTGTACGAGATGCACCAAGACTTATTGGAGAGATACCACCAGAACGCGAGACAACAGCGTTATGAGATTTTCACCAACATGATTTCCGCTAAGATGGGTCATGGAGAATCTCTTACCGTGCACCTGCGAAAGATGGAAAGGTATGTCGACCGCCTTCGCAAGTTAAATGTTGACATTGGGGAAGATTTGCCGATCGACATGGTGCTTCACTCTTTTCCTCCAATGTACAACCAATTTAGGATGACCTACCACATGAACAAAGAAGAGGGCACCCTAAGCAAACTCCAAGGTCTCTTGAGGGTCGCTGAGAGCGACTTCAAGGACAAGTCTGTTGCACCTACTCCTAATCCGCCTACTGCTCCTGTCTTGGCTATTGGTCAAGAAAAAGGAAAGAAGAGGAAGGCTTCATCGAAGAATTATCGCAAGGTCAAAGCCCGAGATGGTGCCTCTTCTAGTGGGACCAAAGTTGATTCCGCTAAGCCCTATCCTAACCCGAAGGAGGCAGAGTGCCACCATTGCCACAAGATAGGACATTGGAAGAGAAGCTGCCCAGAGTACCTGCAAGCAATCAAAGAAGGAAAGATCAAGCCATCTTTTGTAGGTATATACATAATTAAATCTAACGATTCTAATCATGCTATTTCTTGGGTTCTTGATACCGGTTATGGTTACCACATTTGTTCTAATGTGCAGGGACTAAGAAGAAGTAGGGATGTGGAGCAACGAAGGATCAATCTAATCATGGGCAACAGAAGATCGTCGCCTGTGACCAAGATTGGAGTGTATTCTATAGTGCTTAGGAATAATTTGTGTTTAGATTTGAACAATTGTTGCTATTCGCCAGAAATGGCTAGAAACATCATTTCATTTCATGGTTTATATAGACAAGGATTTAGTTTTTCTTTTAATAATGAGAATGGTTCTATTTTGGCTTATCTAAATGGTGTCTTTTACTTTGAAGCTATACCATGTAATGGAATTTATGAAACTGTTATGATTGCTGATATCTTAGGAAATGATGTTTTGAATATAGATTCTTCCACTAGTATGGATAAAGCATCCTTGTGGCATTGTTGTCTTCGACATGTCAGCAAGAAACGCATAGCTCAACTTTAAAAGGATGGAGTGTTGGAGTCATTCGACTTTAGAGAAGATGACACATGCGAGTCTTGTTTACTTGGAAAGATGACTAAGTCACCCTTCACAAGTACGTGTGAAAGGGGTGAGGGTCTATTGGACCTAATACATACCGATGTATGTGGACCGTTGAGATCAACCACGAAGGATGGGAACCGCTTCTACGTGACTTTTACCGATGATTATAGTAGATATGGGTATATCTATTTAATCAAGCAAAAGTCAGAAACCTTCGAAAAGTTCAAAGAGTTCAAGAATGAAGTGGAGAATCAATTGGGTAGGAAAATCAAGATGCTTCGATCCGATCGAGGAGGAGAGTACGTAAATCTTGAATTCCATGATTATCTCAAGGAGTGTGGAATAGTTTTGCAATTGACGCCTCCTAGGACACCGTAGTTGAATGGTGTGGCAGAAAGGCGTAATCGAACCTTATTAGATATGGTTCGCTCTATGATGAGTCGTGCTTCACTACCTTTCTCCGTTTGGGGGTATGCCTTAGAGACTGCCGCCCATATCCTTAACCGAGTCCTTATTAAGAAGGTTTCCAAAACACCTCACGAGATGTGGACAGGTAAAGCTCCCTCGTTGGCACACATCAAGGTTTGGGGTTGCGAGGCTTTCGTAAGACGAGATACTCACGACAAGCTCAAACCTCGAAGTGAGCGATGTATTTTCATCGGCTACCCGCAGACATCCTTTGGATATCTCTTCTATAGACCGAAGGACATTGTTGTCTTCATTGCGAGGAGAGGAGTTTTCCGAGAGCGAGAACTCATAAGCCAAGGAGATAGTGGGAGGAAAATCGAACTTGAAGAGATTCAAGAGTCAATAGATGAAGGAACCTTTACCGCTGGCCCTCAACCCAAGGAGGAAACTCCGGTTGAACCGATTGACGAATCCTTACCTCTTAGACGTTCCGATAGAGTTAGAGTTCATCCCCAGTTTTATGGTTTTCATCTTACTACCGAAGGGGACACGTATATTAGTGATGGTACACTAGTAAATCATGATGAACCTAATAGCTATAAGGAAGCCATGGTAGGCCCGGAGTCTGCAAAGTGGAAAGAGGCAATGGATAGTGAGATCCAATCCATGTATGATAACCAAGTTTGGAATTTGGTTGATTATGTGCCCGGACATAAGACCGTTGGGTGTAAATAGATCTTCAAGAAGAAGACCGACGTGGATGGAAACGTGCACACATATAAAGTGTGATTGGTTGCGACGGGCTTTACTCAAACTCCCGGAGTTGACTATGATGAGACCTTCTCACCAGTTGCGAAGATTAAATCTATTAGAGTGATGCTAGCAATTGCCGCATTTCATGATTATGAGATTTGGCAAATGGATGTCAAGACTGCTTTCCTTAACGGAAAGTTGGCTGAGAATGTTTACATGGCTCAGCCAGAGGGGTTTGTGGATCCGAAGCATCCGAATAGAGTGTGTAAGCTTGAGAAGTCCATTTATGGACTTAAGCAAGCGTCTCGCAGATGGAATCTTTGCTTCGATGAGAAAGTCAAAGTGTTTGGATTTGTACGAAGCGAAGACGAATCTTGTGTATATGTCAAAGCCAGTGGGAGTATAGTAAGCTTTCTCGTTCTATATGTCAATGACATATTACTCATAGGAAATGACATCCCGACTCTACAGGAGGTTAAGTCCTGGCTCGGGAAGTGCTTCGCTATGAAGGACCTCGGAGAGGCCTCTTACATTTTGGGAATAAGGATAGTAAGAGAAAGAAGTAAGAGACTAATTGGACTTAGTCAGAATACTTACTTAGAGAAGGTACTAAAATGTTTTAGTATGGAAAACTCAAAGAAGGGAGAATTACCGATACAAAGTAATGCCAAGTTGAGTAAGACTCAAAGTCCGAGTACCGAAGCTGAAATAGCAGAAATGAGCCGAGTACCATACGCTTCCGCAGTTGGCTCAATCATGTACGCTATGACTTGTACTCGTCCTGATGTAGCCTTCGCTTTGAGCATGGTTAGCAGATATCAAGGGAATCCTGGCAGAGCACATTGGATTGTGGTGAAGAACATCCTTAAGTACCTTTGGAGGACGAAGGAATGGTTCTTAGTCCTTGGAGGGAGTGATGACTTGAAGGTGCGAGGGTATAGTGACGCCAGTTTTTAGACCGACGGGGACAACTACCGTTCGCAGTCGGGCTGGGTCTTTACCCTAAATGGAGGAGCAGTAACATGGAAGAGTTCCAAGCAGGAGACCGTAGCTGATTCAATGTGCGAATCAGAGTACATTGCAGGGAGCGAAGTGTCGAAGTAGGCAATATGGCTAAAGAACTTCATCGGTGATCTTGGAGTTGTACCTGCCATAAAGGAGCCCATGGAAATTTTCTGTGATAATGAAGGAGCGGTTGCCTTGACCAAGGAACCGAGGTATCATGGTAGATCAAGACATATCGATAGAAAATATCACTTCATCAGACATCGGGTAGAAGAAGGACAACTCGTAGTGAAGAGGATATCATCAGAAGATAACCCAGCAGATCCGCTTACGAAGGGACTGAGTAGGGTTAAGCACTTGCAGCATGCTAGGAGTATTGGGCTGAAGGATGATATTAGCATAGATTAGATAGTATTAGAAACGTGTAATAGATAAATGTAATTAACATTTGATGATTAAATAAAGGAGTTTTATTTATGAGTAATGTTACTGTCTTATGTTAATTGTTTAACTATTGTTTCACTTTGCATGTTTTGACTTCCAGAATAATTGAGTTTATTAGGAATAATCGAATTGTTCAAATTGTCCACAATCGTTCTTATGATGGAAGTAGATATGAATGAAGATTGTCATGAATTGGTGTGTAGAATGTCTAAATGGTGTTAGACATAGCAAAGGGCTGCTGCAACGTTCATGAGTGCTTATGAACTAGTTTTGAGCATTGGAACAAACCCGCGCTTGCTGGAATCACCTTATGGAATATGATATAAAAGGATGATCGCAAGACGATAATATCATATAGTCTTAAAACCTAGATATATGGTTTGTTATTTGTTAATTGATTGTACATTGATAATGCGAAAACGCATCAGTAACTCGGTGTTATAAAACGCATTGTTGTGTATAGTTGGTTAATGAATAAGTAAATGCATATAAGTCGAAGTTTATCTGTAACTTTTATCTAAGAAGGTAAAACCGATATCTCGGCCACTCGATGATTTGATTTGACTTATGTGTTGGGCCCGGTCAGAACTGAATTGATGTGTTTGATTAAGTTTTATGTCAAATAAATCAGAGATCGAGAAACCTAAATGCATGAGTAATCATTCCATAGGATTGTCAGCATTCATACTAAAATCAGTGTCACAATAATAAAATATTTAATTAAGTATACAAGCCTGCATTCATACTAAAATCAGTGTCACAATGACGAGGAGGCAATTCCCAAAGTGGAGTAATGAGGAAGGCACTCGTGTCCACGTAACTCTGGCAAAACACCTCACTCCCACCACCAATGCTAGTGCTAGCCAGTCATGCCACCAATGCGGTGAGATAGGGCACTTCAAGAAGGATTGTCCTATACCAAAGAACTCCGGCACAGACGGCAGAATTCTAAGGATCACAGCTACAGGAGAACCTACTTTGGACCCACGTTAATGTAATTTAGGCGTTTCATTGTAACAGACTTATAAACCATCCAAAACTAGTGCAACCAGAGTCTTACCTTTTGCAAGATCCAGTCGGTATAGGGATGCTTATGCTACCTATACTTGTCTTTTGTAGTATGCCTTATTCGCAGCAATAGTCTTGTATTAAGTCTAAAGTACTGTAACTCTGTTGATGGTTGCACGGTTGTGTTTTGTCTGTAACGCCTTATGTTCAAATCTAATGTCCTTAATTTTCCTTATGATTCTGACATTATCATATGAGTCGATTCAATTTGATCCGCACAATACTAGCTTCATACGTACATCTCTTTCTCCGTAAACGTCTTTTTAACGAAGCCGTCATTTCAAAACTCGGAAGTGCTCATGCATAGAGTACCTCATATTTCTTATCCTTTCTAAAGAAGCCTCAGCAAACCTCCCCGAAGTACCACTTGTACAGTACGTCATGTTCAATCCAAGGATCAATACAGTTGACCTATCGCTGAAGAATGTATACATAGGGTTGATATATAATCAAGGTTCTACATGTTTAGAATTGATGATTCCACTTTAACTTCCTATCCTCATTGGGATGTGAACGTAAAGAAGAATCAGTTATTCGACTATGTTTTCAATCTTAATTATATACGACTTGTATACACGAGATTGTGATCGTTGAACCATATATGAATTCTAATATGAACTTTAGGACGGAGACTGCCCAAGACTACGAGTAATCCCATCATTATGTGAACAAACTTAGAACCTAGTATGACTCCTGTAACCAGATCGCCCTACAGTCTAAACACCTGCGGAGATACAAGAACAGTCTGGACAACTTAGCGAACTACTTAGCAATAGAATTGGAAGACCAGGCTTCTCACCCTGGAGAGCTCCGGTCGTATCCTTCCAGGAGTGGACGGGTTGTATCATACGTGCCTCGACGATCGGGGACTCCATTAAGATTTCCATTATAAATTTTTACCTCTACCTCGCATAGATGAATCGGTCGAGCAAACGCAAGGAACGAGTTACCTTTCAGAAACGGACCGAGATCCGAATATCAGCACTTTCAAGTGTGAGGGAAGGATGTCCTGAAGACTACCCTCCGAACTCGATGCGGACGCTTCAAGTCCGTAGTGATACCCCTCGGATAGGAGAAATACCCCCATAATATTCATGAGCTTAATGAGTAGGGTACGCCATTCTTACATAGATTAGTTCGTCCTTCCCTTTGTAATGACTTACTTATCTACCCTCGTAGTAAGAAAGAACCCATGGAAACATTACCCTCGGAGATACTTTTCGCAAAGTTCTCTGAACATGACTTTTGGAATTAAAGAGTCAAAATTTCCTAAGACACGCTATTGGTAATGTGGAAAATTCTTGAGTACTCTGTTAATTTATCCAAAGCCGTTTGGAATTTGTCGGCACCAGAGACGCCGACAGAAATTCGCCAAATTGTAGGTCTTGCAAACCTAATATCGTAGTCCATTCAGAACTCCTCGCAAATTACAAAAACCCTTATGACTTTAACGCAACAGGAGGTGGCCCTTGGCTGGTGTCACACCCCAAAACCAAGAACGGCGGAAACGTTCTGGGGTGGAGCATGTCATGTAAAGTATCACAACACAGTATAACAGTAAATAATCAAACAACATCATCCGTTGCATTAAATACATAATTTTAATACAAGAGTGTTCTATACAGTTATAGACACCAAATAGTAAATCAAAATAATAAGATGAGTCTTGGATGCGCTCCATCTTCTCAAAAGCTGGCCTCGGTACCTGTCTACTGACGACCTGAGAATACAAGTTATTTTGAAAGAGTTTATCAGCATTAAGCTGGTGAGTTCATAAGTAATTTAGTGTCGGTGTTTGTATCAAAATGTTTGAACGTGGTTTTAAACATGAGTTTGTAAACATTGGTGATAAAAGTATGTGAACGTTAGTAAGAGTTTGTAAAAGTTTGAATCTCTCCAAAAAACCTATATTTTCTATTAAAAGTAGCCTTCTACCAAGGCGTAATTGTTTTGTATGTTCGTTTATCGTAAAAGTGTGTACTTTTCCCAAGTGTAACTATCATTAACAAAATATAGTTTGTACATTAATGTTTAAGTGAAATGATCACCAAATGTATATAAAGGGTAAATTATTGTAGTACTGTAGTGTTGTATTATAGGAACTACTGCTGTACTAACTACCTAAAACCGGATTTATATTAAGGTATCATGTGATTAATTGTACCATACTATCGACTAGGTAATAAAGACAAATGTAGGTCGTAAAAAGGTATGACATTTGGCACCCACAGACCTGCAGGTCCGACTGTAGCTAGCAGCAAGGTGTAGGATACTCAATCCAGTATGATCTATACGCAAACTCACTTTCTCCCTCCAAGAGACTTTGGCTACAACTTGGGCCATGACATTTAAGGCATGCTCCGATACAGTGGATCACAATTTCGTCAACGTATTCATGTATATGTAATGTATTGTTACTCGTTCTAGTATCGTTGTATATGTTCTTTCTCTAGTATAGTTGTATATGTTCTTCCTCTAGTATAGTTGTATATGTTCTTCTTCTAGTATAGTTGTATATGCTCTAATAGTAATGTAATGTATATGTTCTCATAGTAATAAGTACTGACTCATGAATGAACTGACTCATTGATCTAGCAATAGTATAAGTATGATCATGTGCTACCCCGATGGTAACTTACTAATGATGTAACTAGTACGCATGAATATGGAAGAACTTTTATGACTATATATGTACACATGATATATAATTAATATTGAAACGACCTTCGGACGGCTACCCGATATCCCACCAGACCACACATCAAGCGCGAAAAGAAAATAGGGCAGACGGCCTTCCTAAGCCTTTTAAACATTGCTTACATAACTATACATATACGGGCATGCAATTTATAATAATTATAAGAAAGTTTAAATAAAAGTATTTGATAAGTAAAAGAGTTGGTAAAGCAGTTTGAAGTAAAACAATTTGATAAACAGTTTGAATAGTAATAAAATCATTGGTTTTGTAATTATTAATCACATGTGATTGATGTAATAACTATAAGTATTCAGCTTGTATTCCCCCCATTAAATCATTTAAAACATATAAAAGTATTTCAAAGTTTAGTTAAGGGGTATGAACTCACTTGTGGTGAGTGGATTGGATTGAAGTGTCGGGTACGGTGCTAGGTGACAAATGAAGACTTGTACACACGCACGAGCCTAGTTATCATATAATGAACATATATATAACTAATTAGCCAAATTATACTAATAAAATAAGTTGGACACTCTAGAAGATGAAAACACTTTGTTTCAAGTGCTAAAGATCACAAGGATTGCATCCAAGTGTTGGTAGGGCAAAGCTAGGGTGTTTGGAGTTCAAGGGTAAACTCCCTTGGAGTTTACGGTTTTGATGGTCATAACCCAAGGAGTTTAAGGCACTAAACTCTAGAGTTTACAGTCGTAAACTCTAGTCCTAATGACCATGTGTTGTTTTGTGGTTTAACAAGCCTTTTGAAGCATTTCTACTAAGTGGTTTGGCCTTTGGAATAGACTAGGGCAACAAAAACACTCCTTGGAGGAGTTTACTGCCTCAAGGACATTTCCCTTTGGGTTTACTACCGTAAAACCTTATGGAAAAGGGTATTTCCAGGTTTTCAAGTCCTTAACACAACTAGGTAATTGTCTAAGCTAGTTTTTAGGCCTAAGGAAGGAAAATGACCCATTTAAACACACTTTAGTGTGTTTACGGTTTTGGGAGATCCCCAAATCGTAAACACCTATAAATGTTGATATTTGGTGCTTTTCAAGGCTTAAACACATCAATGGAAGGTTTAAGCATGTCAAGGTAAGTCTTAAACTTCGAACTAGGGCTAAACAAGGGACTTAAGCACACTTTGGTGCCATTTATGGTGTTTACGGCCCAGAATCTCCTTAGACCGTGAACACCTATAACCTTGTGTTTTGGGCATAATTTCTTGATGTTTAAATGTAATACTAGCTTAATAACACTCAAGGATGGAAGTACTTACTATTAGGAGGCTTGATTTAAGCTAAAAGGCCAAGAACACTTAGTATGTGTTCTTGGTGTTCTTGGTGTTTTGGAAATCTTGACAAAATACATAAATGAATGGATGAATAGTTGTACAAACACTAGATTAAGTGTTTTAATAACTTGAAATGGTTAGAACACTTAGAACTTTGAAGATTTGGAATCAAATCTAGGATGATACTTGAAAGAGTTTTTGGAGTTTACTCTTTTGGGTATTTGGGGAGTAAACACAAATGGCTAGACTTTTGGGGAGTAAACTCATACATAGGTATGAGTTCATGGTTTTTGGGTGATTTTACAACCCAAACATAAAAGTTTGGTCGGGAATTTCTAAGACGCGGGGTGTTTGCGGTTTTTAAAATTCAAAACCCGAGACGGCACATTTTTTCACCCGTTCGTTTAAAAATAATATTAAAATAATCAAACGAACTTTATATTTCTTAAAAAATAATGACATTAACTTTTGATACAAAGTGGTTGACTTTTAGGGTTTGACCGAATGGAAATTTCGGGTTGTCACATCATCCCCCTGTTAAAGGGAATTTCGTCCCAAAATTAAAGTCTAAACAATTAAAGTAGTTACAAATAACTAAGCAAAAACATGAGGGTATTTCAGTTTCATCTGATCCTCACGCTCCCAAGTGAATTCTGGTCCTCGCTTGGCGTTCCAGCGAACCTTCACAATCAGGATACGGCTTTGCTTCGTCTGCTTGACTTCTCGGTCCATGATCTCTACTGGTCGTTCCACGAAGTTGAGGCTCTCGTTGATCTCGATCTCGTCGAGTGGGATTACAAGTGTCTTGTCGGACAGACACTTTTTCAAGTTAGATACGTGGAATGTAGAATGTACGTTACAAAGTTCGTCGAGTAGATTGAGTTTGTAAGCTACAGGGCCGATTCTTGCGAGAATCTCGAAGGGTCCTATATATCCCAGATTAAGCTTCCCATGCTTACCGAAGCATATCAAGCCCTTCCAGGGTGAGAATTTAAGAAGGACTTGGTCTCCCACCTGGAATTCCAAAGGTTTCCTTCGCTTATCTGCGTAGCTCTTCTATCGGTCTCTAGAGGCCTTCAATCATTCACGGATCTGAACGATCTTCTCTGTCGTTTACCGAATGATTTCTGGGCCTGTGAGAGTACTGCTAGAAACTTGCCCCCTAGCTAATTGGGTATCACCCACTTAAGCCCAGCATAGAGGGGATCTGCACTTTCGGCCATAAAGGGCTTTAAATGAAGCAGCCTTGATGCTCGTGTGATAACTGTTATTGTAGGAAAACTCGACAAGGGGTAAATGAGTATCCCATGCCTTTCCAAAGTCAATCACACAGGCTCTCAACATATCTTCCAGTGTTTGGATGGTCCTCTCACTTTGTCCGTCGGTCTGTGGATGGTAGGCTGTGCTCATGTCCAGTCTTGTTCCCAGGGAATATTGTAGTGATTGCCAGAATCTTGAGGTGAACCTACTATCTCTATCGGAGATAATGGATATAGGTACACCATGTAGTCGTACGATTTCCCTAATGTATGTTCTCGTAAGCTTCTCCATCTTGTCAGTTTTTTTGATTGGCAGGAAGTGTGCAAACTTGGTCAATCTATCAACAATGACCCATATGGTATCAATTCCACCCGTGGTCTTGGGCAACTTGGTTATGAAATCCATAGTGATCCGCTCCCACTTCCATTCTAGAATCTCCGGTTGTTGTAGTAAACCGGAGGGCTTCTGGTATTCGACCTTAACCTTTGCGCACGTATGGCATTTACTTACGAAGGTAGCAATCTCTGCTTTCATATTAGGCCACCAGCATAACTTTTTAAGATCCAGATACATCTTATCTGAACGTGGGTGGAAGGAATACCGAGTGTTGTGCACCTCGGTCATGACGAAGCCTCGAAAACCACCGTGCCTTGGTTTCCGGATCCGGTTCTTGAAATATCAGGCTCCGCCACCCTTGGTTTCTAAATTTTTATCCATTCCTCTAAGGGATTCACTCATCATGTTTTCAGGTTTCATGGCTTTAAGCTAGGCCGCCTGAATTTTCTTAGACAAGTGTGAATGGATAGTCATTGTCAACGACTTGACTCTTCGACCAGAATATTCCTTCCGACTTAGGGCGTCTGCTACTACATTGGCTTTACCCCGGATGATAATGAATTTCACATTCGTAGTCACTGAGTTGCTCGACCCACCGTCGTTGTCTCATGTTGAGCTCTTTCTGATCGAATATGTGTTGTAAACTCTTGTGGTCGGTAAAGATAGTGCTTTTCGTTCCGTACAAGTAATGTCTCCAGATCTTCAGAGCAAACACAACTACTCCTTGCTCAAGATCGTGGGTTGTGTAGTTAACTTCGTGTGTCTTCAATTGTCTCAAGGCGTAGGCGATGACCTTACCTCGCTGCATCAGAACACACCCGAGCACTTGATTTGATGCATCACAATAGACTACAAAGTCTTCTATCCCTTCGGGGAGGGATAGTATTGGTGCGGTGCACAAAGCTCGCTTGAGCGTTTGGAACGCTCTCTCCTGTTTCTCTTCGCAGTCAAAGGCCACGCCTTTCTGGGTCAATGTTGTGAGAGGTTTCACAATTTGGGAGAAGTTTTTTATGAACCTGCGGTAGTAGCCAGCGATACCTAGAAATAGGCGAATTTATGTAGGCGTCTTTGGTGCTGACCAATTCTCAATGGCCTTAATTTTGGATGGGTCCACGTTATGACAACCCGATATCTCGAGACAATGTAATGTAAAACCAATCAAATTTAGGTCAAAATGTAACTTTCCTAAAATTTTATTTGGGTTAAATAAAGTAGTAGGAATCGTATCAAGGTTTCCAAGCATATAAAGAACCCTAAAATCCGAGTTATAACGAAGAAGTTATGACCAACCGAAGATTCTCGGCAAAACCGGCATCAACGATTAAACGTAAAACGCGAAATTTCGATGCACTAGTTTTTAGCATTAAGTATCTAAATGGAAGTTATAGACAACCTCAATCTATGATCGTACATAAAAAGAACATCCAAATCTGACTTCGGATGTGAAAGTTATGAATTTTTGAAGAAATTCCTTAATCGCGTCATTTTATTTAATAAATAATAAAAATAATTTTGGAATTTGCCAACGGATTCTAAACGAAAGTTGTAGATCTTGGTCTCACCTTCGCGTGGATATAAAGAACGTCAAAAACGGAGTTCGTATGAGGGAGATATGAATTTTAGAAGTTTAATTAAAATAAATATAAATTTAATTATAAACTCCCGGTATTATCCGAAGGGGAGTCATCGGATAGGACCGAAGTACGCCGTGCGTACCTTCGTACGCCCCGCGTACTGAGATCAAGGGCTTCGGATCGTCCACGTCGCCATATCCGAGGAATCCGACCCGTCCGAAGCTCCGACCCGTCCGACCCGCTGTCCCGTCCGACCCGCCGTCCCATCCGACCCGCGTACCCAGCAACCCGTCCCATCCAAAGCCGAGGCAGTCGAGGCTTCGGTCATGCATGACGTACGCGTATGCGCTGCGTACGAGCGTACGCCCCGCGTACCGAGGCGGTTCAGCCTTCCTATAAATAGGATGCGAGGCTTTCCGAATTATTTGCTCAATTCTCCTCTTTTCTCTTGCGTCTTGCCTCGTTTTCCGTGCCCGTTCAAACCCGAAGCTCTGGCCTTTTTTACTCAAGTCCCGAGGGTCGATTTTACTCCCGAGATTCCCGAGAATCCCGAGAAAAATCCGTTTCCCGAGACGAAACTCTGCCCGGTTTTCCATCTCGCTATCTTCAAACTTTCATGTGAGTTCATACCCCTTAAATAATGTTTTAAACTACTTTTAAATGCTTTATGGGGGGGGATACAAGTAGAATCATGCTACTTATTATGTCAATCGCATGTGATTAGTAAGTAGGAGTATATTACTTATTACATCAATCACATGTGATTAATATACAACATTCAAAAGATTTGGCTACTCATTAGCCGTTTTACCAAACAGTTTCCTTCAAATGATTTTTATAAACATTTTATATGTTTTAAACTCCTTATTACACTGTACCTCTTACTCTGTTTATCATATTTCAAACTTATTTACAACTGTATTTCAAACAAATGTTCCTTATACTTATATTGTTTTATCAAACTTATGCCTTCAAATTGTTTTATAGATTGACATCAAGTCGATCTTTCCTTAAACTAATATTTATGTTTCAAATGTTTTACCAAACTTATTTATGCTTTTATATTATAAATTGCATGCCTCTATATGTATAGTTATATAAGAAATGTTTAAAAGACTTAGGAAGGCTATCCACCCTATTTCCTTTTCGCGCCTTGAGATGTGGTCTGGTGGGATATTGGATACTCGTCCGAAAGTCGTTTAAATATTAGTTATATATCATGTGTACATATAAAGTCATAAAAGGTCCTTCCAGTTCATCCTATGCTCTTGGGTAGCAAGGGTATACATCCACGTCCTTACATACCACTTAGATTACTAGTAAGCTACCATATGGGTAGTTCAGGAAGATACCAGAACCATTACTAGAATGCGATATCATACAATGAGTCAGTTCATTCATGAGTCAATACTTTCTAAAACATTACTATACATTACATGTACAAATTATACTAGGACGAGAACATATACATCTATACTAGAACGTTTATATTACTATACTTGCTAGATAGAGAGAACATACATTACAGCTAGCACACGTAGAACCTTACCGTACTCTACTATAATATTTACATTACTATACTTATAGGAGTACTTGTGCATAGATACATCAGTATGAGTCCTATTACATTTTATACGTATCGACTCTGTTTTTTTTTAAATCCGTGTTCTTACCTTTTCCTTGTGATAAGATCACATAATCGACGAGATAGAATAGATTATTATCCTTGTAATAGAGGATGCGAGTTGGGGGATTGACCATTCCTAGAATCTCTGTTAGCTACATACGTAAAAGTACATCTACGGATGTCAAAAGGTTGGTACCTTTTCAGGTGCACGAGGAGGGATTGACTATTCCTATACCCGGCTGTTAGCAATAGAGGTAAAGAGTACGTCTACGGATGGCTTAAAGTTAACGTTTACAGTACCAAAGGGTATGATTCAAGTTAGTTATATTATTACCTATATTTGTGACTCATTCACATAACCATTGAAGTAAAAATTATATTTAGGTATCCTTGTAACAGAGGATCAAATTTCTTATAATGATAATAATAGTAACACAATTAGGTCTTGGTAGAAGACTACAAAGAGCACAATTAAGTCTTGGTAGAAGACTCCTTTTGTTACTAATAGGAATCATAGGGATTCTAGGGTTTTTCAAACGTTTACAGCTGATCTACAAACATTTTCATACTTCTATGAGCTTTCTTTCAAAACAATGTCAAGTCTTAAAAATCATAAGTTTTACAAATTAAGACACATTAATACTTATGATCTCACCAGCTTTATAGCTGATACTCGCTTTCAAAATTACTTGTATCCTCAGGTCATCATAGACAGGTACCGATGCAAGGAGAAAGGAAGATGGAGCTTATTCAAGACTTATCTTTCATTTTGATTTATGCTTTAGTGTTTATCAAAATTTGTCAGAATACAATTATATAATAATTATTTTATTAATGCAATGGATGATGTTGTTGCTTGTTTACTACTTTACTTTGTTGTTGATATTATACATGACGTCCTCCGCCCCAGAACGTTTCTACCGTTCTCGGTTTTGGGGTGTGACAGATTGGTATCAGAGCATTGTTTATAGTGAATTGAGTATATCAACCCATAAAAGATATACTAACTATAAATACAATGGGATTAAAAATACTCTGACCAAGAGTTTATACTTTAAATAGTAAAATATTTAAGTGAGTATACGTGCTGCATTCATACTAAAATCAGTGTCACTAGGACAGTACAAAAAAATTACGATTGTTGGGCAACACAAGTGGGCTTAGAGACATATGGTCAAAACTGGGAAGATATAGCCTGATCGCCTATATTATCCGAGGGTTGACTAGCATGTGCCTAAGTTTAAGTGTGTGGTTGCAACAATGCTAAAATCTTACCAACCCTACCACAATGAGAACAATAGAACATAACATAAAAATTAAAATACTATAGGAGTATTTGGTGTTACTATAAGTACTTTATACTTGAGAATTAAAACGGAATCCTCATTACTAAGTTGATAGTTGCTAAGTGGATACACTAAGGCTACATGTAATTAGGATATTATAGACTTAGAATCAGTGGTAATTTTGCCTTACCCCTATTCTGTGTGAATTTGGAAATAAGGTCACTTATTCGAAGGTCTATCCTGTTTAGATTACACATAGCTGGTATGCACTTCACAAATAGTGATATAACTAATGAGGGTTTTCTAAATAATTATCTAGATAGTTCGTCTAATAATTATCCACTTACCCTAAATTCTCGCATAGAAATCATAGTTGGACTCCATCCCCTTGACAACCAGTATCTTCCGAATGAAGTCATAGCTGGTTGGTTTAGAGAAGAACCAGAGAATGATCATCCTATCCCTTTGGATGATCACCATGATAAAAACCTTTCAGCCAATGCTAACTCCGAACCAGAAGTTGAGAACCTACCCCAAGCAGCTCCTTTCCAATTCCTAACCCTCGTCTTGCTTTCCAAGACCTGACGCCTGAGTCAATGGAATGCTTGGAAACATGGAGCCAAGAACAAGATCAGCCATGCCATTTATTGGCGACCGAAACTTTTACGACTTGAGCAATGAGGGCTCAGCAGATAGAGCCTTGCCGATCTTGGTCCGCAGAGAGGCCCGAAATGAGATACAAGGCAGGACAGCTCTACATCAAATTACAAAAGTAGTAGCCTATGCTAGAATGCATACCCTCCACACCATTCTTCTAGAGGATGCTCAAGAGAGATCAGAGAGAAACCACGAAACCCTGCTGCAAGCACTGGCTGAATCACGAGCCGAAGTCATAGGACTCCGAGTACGCCACATAGGTGTGCGAAAGACATCTACTTGACAATGGAACGTCAATTGATTGAACTAAGAGTTCACCAGAGGGATGACCGTCGCCCGTAGTAGACGCTTTACTTTAATTCCCTTTTAAAAAGGAACTGTTTTCTGTCTATGCCCGATGTGGCATTTTCTATGAAATTATCTTGTTCAGTACGTACTTTAGTCAAGTCATTAGACTATAGTGATTTATCTCTGGAGACACTTCCAAGTCTCTTTCAGTGGTTGGATCTTGTTATTCACCAACCCACCATACCTCAACTCGAACGACAAACGTCTTGAGACAATCCTACGAACATACTCCCATACTGTACCAGGACTACATCATAGGGATGTAGGTCAAACTTTCGAGATCATACTCTTACTCTTTTCATGAACAATCTAAGTACATCAGAGTCAACCAGAATCACTCCCAAATCCTTACTCTTTCGTGTTACAGAATCATGTCGCCAAAGAAGGACGAACAACCCATCAACCAAGCACCAACCCTCCAGATTGATGCAACTACCGTTCAAGCTGCAGTCTCGGCTGCCGTGTCAGCTTTTCTGATGCACCTTGACGCTAACAATGCGAATGTTAACGGGATTATTAACAACAATTCCAATCCGAGTAACAATCAAATACCGCAGCGAGCAGCAAACTACCACGACACCCCGAGTTCCAAGACGAAGAGTAACAAACGGAAGTTTTGGGATAGAAAGAAGGACAAATCGCGTAAAGGGTCGAACAAGAAACAACCACGGGTAACGACCTTCACAACTACGACATCTATACCTCCTACTACCATCCCTTCAGAAACACCAGTTGTCCCAAGCTCAACCCGACAATATGCTGGAAAGCTCCCAAATTGCATAAAATGTAATTATCACCACCTTGGACCGTGTCGGGGGAAGCAGTGCTCAAACTGCAACAAAAAGAGGCACACCAAACGATACCGCAAGAGCCTATCAGGACCGACCAATAACTCACCCAACGCCGAGGGAAACCAGACTTGTCATCACTGTGGTGAGTTTGGTCACTATAAAAGAGAATGCCCGAAAAAGGAAAGAACCCGCGTCCCCATAACTCCTACTCGACGTTTCACTACCACCACCAATGTGGGTGATGTCCATATATGTCACCAATGCGGTGAAATTGGACACCTCCAGAAGGATTGCCCGATAACGCAGAATTCTGGCGCAGATGGGAAGATTCTCAGGATCACAGCCGCAGGAGAGCCTACTCCAGAACCACGTTAAATGTAATTTGGGCGTTCGTTGTAACAGACTTATAAACTATCTAGAATTAGTGCAACTAGGGTCTTACCTTTTGCGAGATCATGTCTGTATAGGAATGCTCGTGCTGCGTATACTTGTCTTTTGTAGTATATCCTATTCGCAGCAATAGTCTTGTGGTAAATCTAAAGTACTGTAACTCTGTTCATGGTTGCACAGTTGTGTTTTGTCTGTAATCGTCTATGTTTAATTCTAATGTCTTTAAAGTTTCTGTATGATTCCGACATTATCATACAATCCGATTCCATTTTATCGACGCGAAAACAGCTATATACGTACGTCCCTATCTTCTAGATCACTTTTCCAATGAAGCCGTCTTATCAAAACGCCAAAATACTCATTCCAGGAGTACCTCTTAGTTATTTTCTTTCCAAAGAAATCCCAGAAGTACCACTCGTGCAGTACGTCAAGTTCAATCTAGGAAAATTCATACAGGTGATCTATCACTGAGGAAGGTATACATAAGAGTGTTATATAATCAAGGTTCTACAGGTTTAGAATTAATGATTTCGCCTTAACTCTTTTCCTCCTTGGGATGTGAGGGTAAGGAAGAATCAGTTATTCGACTACCTTTTCAATCTTAATTATATACGCCTCGTATACACGAAATGGTGATCGTGAAGCCCTGTATGAATTCTCAAATGGACTTTAGGACGGAGAAACTGCCTAAGTATACGAGTAATCACATCGTCATGAGAATAGACTTAGAACCCAGTACAACTCCCGAAAACAGATCACCCTATAGTTTAAACACCCACGGAGATACAAGAACAGCACGAGCAACTTGGCGAACCAAACAGAAATAGAATTAGAAGACTAGGTTTCTCACCCTAGAGAACCCCGGTCAGATTCTTCCAGAGATCGATGGATCGCATTGTATGTGCCTCGGTTATCGAGTAATCCGTCAAGATTTTCATAGAAATCGTTATCTCTGCCTCACTTAGACAAAATGGTTGAGCAAACGTAAGGAGAGAATCTACTTTCAGAAATGGACCTGAGATCCGAATATCACCAGTTCGATGTGTTAGGGAAGGATGTCAGGAAGACTATCTTCCGAACCCGATACGGACACTTCGAGTTCGTAGTGATACCTTTCGGATAGGACCAATACGCCCATGGTTTTCATGAGTTAAATGAAGGGTTACGTCTTTCTTACTTGGATCAATTCGTCATTACCCCATGAAATGACTTACTTATCTACCCTCGTAGTAAGAGGAAGCCCATGGTAACATTACTACAGAGAAACTTTTAGCAAAGTTCTCTAGGCACGAGTTTTGAAATTGAAGAGTCAAATTTCTAGGACACACTAATAGTAATGTGAGAAATTTTGAGTACTCTTTCAATTTGTCAAAACCGTTGAGCATTTATCGACACCAGAGACACCGACAGTTTTTCACCAGATTCTAGGTCTTACCGACCCACCGCATTAGTTCATTCAGAACTCCTCGCAAGCTACAGAAACTCATACGACTTTGACCCAGCAAGGGGTGGCCTTTGACTGAGGAGTTACGTAAGAAAAGGGACCTTTTAGATTCCAAGTGAGTGACCAAGTTCTTTAGGATAACTCACTCTGGGAATGGCTTAATACGCTTCGTAAAGCGTGGAAATCTAAATCCAAGTTAGACAGGACCTCCGAGATTCTTATCAGAATCGGTCCTGTGCCTCACACAAACAAGACCTACTCCGCGAACTCAGTAACGTACTTTCTACTCTTCGCATCTCGATCGTGAAACCATACCTTTCCGTTAGGACTATTGCAAGTCCACTCTTCGAGATCCTCAACTTCGTATTAGAACCACAGTGACCCTCGACCAAGAGGTCAAGAGGACGAAGAAACGTCATCGCCAGTTAGTGAAGGTTCGTTGGAATGCCAACTGAAAACCCGTTATCAATTAGATGCACTAGAACCAATCGATTAGGAAGTTTCCTCCTCACGACTCGACCATTCGTGCATACTTCCTTTCTTAAAATCTAATTTCGGGACGAAATTCCTTCTAACGGGGGGATGATGTGACAACCCGATATCTCGAGACAATGTAATGTAAAACCAATCAAATTTAGGTCAAAATGTAACTTTCCTAAAATTTTATTTGGGTTAAATAAAGTAGTAGGAATCGTATCAAGGTTTCCAAGCATATAAAGAACCCTAAAATCCGAGTTATAACGAAGAAGTTATGACCAACCGAAGATTCTCGGCAAAACCGGCATTAGCGATTAAACGTAAAACACGAAATTTCGATACACTAGTTTTTAGCATTAAGTATCTAAATGGAAGTTATAGACAACCTCAATCTATGATCGTACATAAAAAGAACATCCAAATCTGACTTCGGATGTGAAAGTTATGAATTTTTGAAGAAATTCCTTAATCGCGTCATTTTATTTAATAAATAATAAAAATAACTTTGGAATTTGCCAACGGATTCTAAACGAAAGTTGTAGATCTTGGTCTCACCTTCGCGTGGATATAAAGAACGTCAAAAACGGAGTTCGTATGAGGGAGATATGAATTTTAGAAGTTTAATTAAAATAAATATAAATTTAATTATAAACTCCCGGTATTATCCGAAGGGGAGTCATCGGATAGGACCGAAGTACGCCGTGCGTACCTTCGTACGCCCCGCGTACTGAGATCAAGGGCTTCGGATCGTCCACGTCGCCATATCCGAGGAATCCGACCCGTCCGAAGCTCCGACCCGTCCGACCCGCTGTCCCGTCCGACCCGCCGTCCCATCCGACCCGCGTACCCAGCAACCCGTCCCATCCAAAGCCGAGGCAGTCGAGGCTTCGGTCATGCATGACGTACGCGTATGCGCTGCGTACGAGCGTACGCCCCGCGTACCGAGGCGGTTCAGCCTTCCTATAAATAGGATGCGAGGCTTTCCGAATTATTTGCTCAATTCTCCTCTTTTCTCTTGCGTCTTGCCTCGTTTTCCGTGCCCGTTCAAACCCGAAGCTCTGGCCTTTTTTACTCAAGTCCCGAGGGTCGATTTTACTCCCGAGATTCCCGAGAATCCCGAGAAAAATCCGTTTCCCGAGACGAAACTCTGCCCGGTTTTCCATCTCGCTATCTTCAAACTTTCATGTGAGTTCATACCCCTTAAATAATGTTTTAAACTACTTTTAAATGCTTTATGGGGGGGATACAAGTAGAATCATGCTACTTATTATGTCAATCGCATGTGATTAGTAAGTAGGAGTATATTACTTATTACATCAATCACATGTGATTAATATACAACATTCAAAAGATTTGGCTACTCATTAGCCGTTTTACCAAACAGTTTCCTTCAAATGATTTTTATAAACATTTTATATGTTTTAAACTCCTTATTACACTGTACCTCTTACTCTGTTTATCATATTTCAAACTTATTTACAACTGTATTTCAAACAAATGTTCCTTATACTTATATTGTTTTATCAAACTTATGCCTTCAAATTGTTTTATAGATTGACATCAAGTCGATCTTTCCTTAAACTAATATTTATGTTTCAAATGTTTTACCAAACTTATTTATGCTTTTATATTATAAATTGCATGCCTCTATATGTATAGTTATATAAGAAATGTTTAAAAGACTTAGGAAGGCTATCCACCCTATTTCCTTTTCGCGCCTTGAGATGTGGTCTGGTGGGATATTGGATACTCGTCCGAAAGTCGTTTAAATATTAGTTATATATCATGTGTACATATAAAGTCATAAAAGGTCCTTCCAGTTCATCCTATGCTCTTGGGTAGCAAGGGTATACATCCACGTCCTTACATACCACTTAGATTACTTGTAAGCTACCATATGGGTAGTTCAGGAAGATACCAGAACCATTACTAGAATGCGATATCATACAATGAGTCAGTTCATTCATGAGTCAATACTTTCTAAAACATTACTATACATTACATGTACAAATTATACTAGGACGAGAACATATACATCTATACTAGAACGTTTATATTACTATACTTGCTAGATAGAGAGAACATACATTACAGCTAGCACACGTAGAACCTTACCGTACTCTACTATAATATTTACATTACTATACTTATAGGAGTACTTGTGCATAGATACATCAGTATGAGTCCTATTACATTTTATACGTATCGACTCTGTTTTTTTTTAAATCCGTGTTCTTACCTTTTCCTTGTGATAAGATCACATAATCGACGAGATAGAATAGATTATTATCCTTGTAATAGAGGATGCGAGTTGGGGGATTGACCATTCCTAGAATCTCTGTTAGCTACATACGTAAAAGTACATCTACGGATGTCAAAAGGTTGGTACCTTTTCAGGTGCACGAGGAGGGATTGACTATTCCTATACCCGGCTGTTAGCAATAGAGGTAAAGAGTACGTCTACGGATGGCTTAAAGTTAACGTTTACAGTACCAAAGGGTATGATTCAAGTTAGTTATATTATTACCTATATTTGTGACTCATTCACATAACCATTGAAGTAAAAATTATATTTAGGTATCCTTGTAACAGAGGATCAAATTTCTTATAATGATAATAATAGTAACACAATTAGGTCTTGGTAGAAGACTACAAAGAGCACAATTAAGTCTTGGTAGAAGACTCCTTTTGTTACTAATAGGAATCATAGGGATTCTAGGGTTTTTCAAACGTTTACAGCTGATCTACAAACATTTTCATACTTCTATGAGCTTTCTTTCAAAACAATGTCAAGTCTTAAAAATCATAAGTTTTACAAATTAAGACACATTAATACTTATGATCTCACCAGCTTTATAGCTGATACTCGCTTTCAAAATTACTTGTATCCTCAGGTCATCATAGACAGGTACCGATGCAAGGAGAAAGGAAGATGGAGCTTATTCAAGACTTATCTTTCATTTTGATTTATGCTTTAGTGTTTATCAAAATTTGTCAGAATACAATTATATAATAATTATTTTATTAATGCAATGGATGATGTTGTTGCTTGTTTACTACTTTACTTTGTTGTTGATATTATACATGACGTCCTCCGCCCCAGAACGTTTCTGCCGTTCTCGGTTTTGGGGTGTGACAGATTGGTATCAGAGCATTGTTTATAGTGAATTGAGTATATCAACCCATAAAAGATATACTAACTATAAATACAATGGGATTAAAAATACTCTGACCAAGAGTTTATACTTTAAATAGTAAAATATTTAAGTGAGTATACGTGCTGCATTCATACTAAAATCAGTGTCACTAGGACAGTACAAAAAAATTACGATTGTTGGGCAACACAAGTGGGCTTAGAGACATATGGTCAAAACTGGGAAGATATAGCCTGATCGCCTATATTATCCGAGGGTTGACTAGCATGTGCCTAAGTTTAAGTGTGTGGTTGCAACAATGCTAAAATCTTACCAACCCTACCACAATGAGAACAATAGAACATAACATAAAAATTAAAATACTATAGGAGTATTTGGTGTTACTATAAGTACTTTATACTTGAGAATTAAAACGGAATCCTCATTACTAAGTTGATAGTTGCTAAGTGGATACACTAAGGCTACATGTAATTAGGATATTATAGACTTAGAATCAGTGGTAATTTTGCCTTACCCCTATTCTGTGTGAATTTGGAAATAAGGTCACTTATTCGAAGGTCTATCCTGTTTAGATTACACATAGCTGGTATGCACTTCACAAATAGTGATATAACTAATGAGGGTTTTCTAAATAATTATCTAGATAGTTCGTCTAATAATTATCCACTTACCCTAAATTCTCGCATAGAAATCATAGTTGGACTCCATCCCCTTGACAACCAGTATCTTCCGAATGAAGTCATAGCTGGTTGGTTTAGAGAAGAACCAGAGAATGATCATCCTATCCCTTTGGATGATCACCATGATAAAAACCTTTCAGCCAATGCTAACTCCGAACCAGAAGTTGAGAACCTACCCCAAGCAGCTCCTTTCCAATTCCTAACCCTCGTCTTGCTTTCCAAGACCTGACGCCTGAGTCAATGGAATGCTTGGAAACATGGAGCCAAGAACAAGATCAGCCATGCCATTTATTGGCGACCGAAACTTTTACGACTTGAGCAATGAGGGCTCAGCAGATAGAGCCTTGCCGATCTTGGTCCGCAGAGAGGCCCGAAATGAGATACAAGGCAGGACAGCTCTACATCAAATTACAAAAGTAGTAGCCTATGCTAGAATGCATACCCTCCACACCATTCTTCTAGAGGATGCTCAAGAGAGATCAGAGAGAAACCACGAAACCCTGCTGCAAGCACTGGCTGAATCACGAGCCGAAGTCATAGGACTCCGAGTACGCCACATAGGTGTGCGAAAGACATCTACTTGACAATGGAACGTCAATTGATTGAACTAAGAGTTCACCAGAGGGATGACCGTCGCCCGTAGTAGACGCTTTACTTTAATTCCCTTTTAAAAAGGAACTGTTTTCTGTCTATGCCCGATGTGGCATTTTCTATGAAATTATCTTGTTCAGTACGTACTTTAGTCAAGTCATTAGACTATAGTGATTTATCTCTGGAGACACTTCCAAGTCTCTTTCAGTGGTTGGATCTTGTTATTCACCAACCCACCATACCTCAACTCGAACGACAAACGTCTTGAGACAATCCTACGAACATACTCCCATACTGTACCAGGACTACATCATAGGGATGTAGGTCAAACTTTCGAGATCATACTCTTACTCTTTTCATGAACAATCTAAGTACATCAGAGTCAACCAGAATCACTCCCAAATCCTTACTCTTTCGTGTTACAGAATCATGTCGCCAAAGAAGGACGAACAACCCATCAACCAAGCACCAACCCTCCAGATTGATGCAACTACCGTTCAAGCTGCAGTCTCGGCTGCCGTGTCAGCTTTTCTGATGCACCTTGACGCTAACAATGCGAATGTTAACGGGATTATTAACAACAATTCCAATCCGAGTAACAATCAAATACCGCAGCAAGCAGCAAACTACCACGACACCCCGAGTTCCAAGACGAAGAGTAACAAACGGAAGTTTTGGGATAGAAAGAAGGACAAATCGCGTAAAGGGTCGAACAAGAAACAACCACGGGTAACGACCTTCACAACTACGACATCTATACCTCCTACTACCATCCCTTTAGAAACACCAGTTGTCCCAAGCTCAACCCGACAATATGCTGGAAATCTCCCAAATTGCATAAAATGTAATTATCACCACCTTGGACCGTGTCGGGGGAAGCAGTGCTCAAACTGCAACAAAAAGAGGCACACCAAACGATACCGCAAGAGCCTATCAGGACCGACCAATAACTCACCCAACGCCGAGGGAAACCAGACTTGTCATCACTGTGGTGAGTTTGGTCACTATAAAAGAGAATGCCCGAAAAAGGAAAGAACCCGCGTCCCCATAACTCCTACTCGACGTTTCACTACCACCACCAATGTGGGTGATGTCCATATATGTCACCAATGCGGTGAAATTGGACACCTCCAGAAGGATTGCCCGATAACGCAGAATTCTGGCGCAGATGGGAAGATTCTCAGGATCACAGCCGCAGGAGAGCCTACTCCAGAACCACATTAAATGTAATTTGGGCGTTCGTTGTAACAGACTTATAAACTATCTAGAATTAGTGCAACTAGGGTCTTACCTTTTGCGAGATCATGTCTGTATAGGAATGCTCGTGCTGCGTATACTTGTCTTTTGTAGTATATCCTATTCGCAGCAATAGTCTTGTGGTAAATCTAAAGTACTGTAACTCTGTTCATGGTTGCACAGTTGTGTTTTGTCTGTAATCGTCTATGTTTAATTCTAATGTCTTTAAAGTTTCTGTATGATTCCGACATTATCATACAATCCGATTCCATTTTATCGACGCGAAAACAGCTATATACGTACGTCCCTATCTTCTAGATCACTTTTCCAATGAAGCCGTCTTATCAAAACGCCAAAATACTCATTCCAGGAGTACCTCTTAGTTATTTTCTTTCCAAAGAAATCCCAGAAGTACCACTCGTGCAGTACGTCAAGTTCAATCTAGGAAAATTCATACAGGTGATCTATCACTGAGGAAGGTATACATAAGAGTGTTATATAATCAAGGTTCTACAGGTTTAGAATTAATGATTTCGCCTTAACTCTTTTCCTCCTTGGGATGTGAGGGTAAGGAAGAATCAGTTATTCGACTACCTTTTCAATCTTAATTATATACGCCTCGTATACACGAAATGGTGATCGTGAAGCCCTGTATGAATTCTCAAATGGACTTTAGGACGGAGAAACTGCCTAAGTATACGAGTAATCACATCGTCATGAGAATAGACTTAGAACCCAGTACAACTCCCGAAAACAGATCACCCTATAGTTTAAACACCCACGGAGATACAAGAACAGCACGAGCAACTTGGCGAACCAAACAGAAATAGAATTAGAAGACTAGGTTTCTCACCCTAGAGAACCCCGGTCAGATTCTTCCAGAGATCGATGGATCGCATTGTATGTGCCTCGGTTATCGAGTAATCCGTCAAGATTTTCATAGAAATCGTTATCTCTGCCTCACTTAGACAAAATGGTTGAGCAAACGTAAGGAGAGAATCTACTTTCAGAAATGGACCTGAGATCCGAATATCACCAGTTCGATGTGTTAGGGAAGGATGTCAGGAAGACTATCTTCCGAACCCGATACGGACACTTCGAGTTCGTAGTGATACCTTTCGGATAGGACCAATACGCCCATGGTTTTCATGAGTTAAATGAAGGGTTACGTCTTTCTTACTTGGATCAATTCGTCATTACCCCATGAAATGACTTACTTATCTACCCTCGTAGTAAGAGGAAGCCCATGGTAACATTACTACAGAGAAACTTTTAGCAAAGTTCTCTAGGCACGAGTTTTGAAATTGAAGAGTCAAATTTCTAGGACACACTAATAGTAATGTGAGAAATTTTGAGTACTCTTTCAATTTGTCAAAACCGTTGAGCATTTATCGACACCAGAGACACCGACAGTTTTTCACCAGATTCTAGGTCTTACCGACCCACCGCATTAGTTCATTCAGAACTCCTCGCAAGCTACAGAAACTCATACGACTTTGACCCAGCAAGGGGTGGCCTTTGAATGAGGAGTTACGTAAGAAAAGGGACCTTTTAGATTCCAAGTGAGTGACCAAGTTCTTTAGGATAACTCACTCTGGGAATGGCTTAATACGCTTCGTAAAGCGTGGAAATCTAAATCCAAGTTAGACAGGACCTCCGAGATTCTTATCAGAATCGGTCCTGTGCCTCACACAAACAAGACCTACTCCGCGAACTCAGTAACGTACTTTCTACTCTTCGCATCTCGATCGTGAAACCATACCTTTCCGTTAGGACTATTGCAAGTCCACTCTTCGAGATCCTCAACTTCGTATTAGAACCACAGTGACCCTCGACCAAGAGGTCAAGAGGACGAAGAAACGTCATCGCCAGTTAGTGAAGGTTCGTTGGAATGCCAACTGAAAACCCGTTATCAATTAGATGCACTAGAACCAATCGATTAGGAAGTTTCCTCCTCACGACTCGACCATTCGTGCATACTTCCTTTCTTAAAATCTAATTTCGGGACGAAATTCCTTCTAACGGGGGGATGATGTGACAACCCGATATCTCGAGACAATGTAATGTAAAACCAATCAAATTTAGGTCAAAATGTAACTTTCCTAAAATTTTATTTGGGTTAAATAAAGTAGTAGGAATCGTATCAAGGTTTCCAAGCATATAAAGAACCCTAAAATCCGAGTTATAACGAAGAAGTTATGACCAACCGAAGATTCTCGGCAAAACCGGCATTAGCGATTAAACGTAAAACACGAAATTTCGATACACTAGTTTTTAGCATTAAGTATCTAAATGGAAGTTATAGACAACCTCAATCTATGATCGTACATAAAAAGAACATCCAAATCTGACTTCGGATGTGAAAGTTATGAATTTTTGAAGAAATTCCTTAATCGCGTCATTTTATTTAATAAATAATAAAAATAACTTTGGAATTTGCCAACGGATTCTAAACGAAAGTTGTAGATCTTGGTCTCACCTTCGCGTGGATATAAAGAACGTCAAAAACGGAGTTCGTATGAGGGAGATATGAATTTTAGAAGTTTAATTAAAATAAATATAAATTTAATTATAAACTCCCGGTATTATCCGAAGGGGAGTCATCGGATAGGACCGAAGTACACCCTGCGTACCTTCGTACGCCCCGCGTACTGAGATCAAGGGCTTCAGATCGTCCACGTCGCCATATCCGAGGAATCCGACCCGTCCGAAGCTCCGACCCGTCCGACCCGCCGTCCCATCCGACCCGCGTACCCAGCAACCCGTCCCATCCAAAGTCGAGGCAGTCGAGGCTTCGGTCATGCATGACGTACGCGTATGCGCTGCGTACGAGCGTACGCCCCGCGTACCGAGGCGGTTCAGCCTTCCTATAAATAGGATGCGAGGCTTTCCGAATTAATTGCTCAATTCTCCTCTTTTCTCTTGCGTCTTGCCTCGTTTTCCGTGCCCGTTCAAACCCGAAGCTCTGGCCTTTTTTACTCAAGTCCCGAGGGTCGATTTTACTCCCGAGATTCCTGAGAATCCCGAGAAAAATCCGTTTCCCGAGACGAAACTCTGCCCGGTTTTCCATCTCGCTATCTTCAAACTTTCATGTGAGTTCATACCCCTTAAATAATGTTTTAAACTACTTTTAAATGCTTTATGGGGGGGATACAAGTAGAATCATGCTACTTATTATGTCAATCGCATGTGATTAGTAAGTAGGAGTATATTACTTATTACATCAATCACATGTGATTAATATACAACATTCAAAAGATTTGGCTACTCATTAGCCGTTTTACCAAACAGTTTCCTTCATATGATTTTTATAAACATTTTATATGTTTTAAACTCCTTATTACACTGTACCTCTTACTCTGTTTATCATATTTCAAACTTATTTACAACTGTATTTCAAACAAATGTTCCTTATACTTATATTGTTTTATCAAACTTATGCCTTCAAATTGTTTTATAGATTGACATCAAGTCGATCTTTCCTTAAACTAATATTTATGTTTCAAATGTTTTACCAAACTTATTTATGCTTTTATATTATAAATTGCATGCCTCTATATGTATAGTTATATAAGAAATGTTTAAAAGACTTAGGAAGGCTATCCACCCTATTTCCTTTTCGCGCCTTGAGATGTGGTCTGGTGGGATATTGGATACTCGTCCGAAAGTCGTTTAAATATTAGTTATATATCATGTGTACATATAAAGTCATAAAAGGTCCTTCCAGTTCATCCTATGCTCTTGGGTAGCAAGGGTATACATCCACGTCCATACATACCACTTAGATTACTAGTAAGCTACCATATGGGTAGTTTAGGAAGATACCAGAACCATTACTAGAATGCGATATCATACAATGAGTCAGTTCATTCATGAGTCAATACTTTCTAAAACATTACTATACATTACATGTACAAATTATACTAGGACGAGAACATATACATCTATACTAGAACGTTTATATTACTATACTTGCTAGATAGAGAGAACATACATTACAGCTAGCACACGTAGAACCTTACCGTACTCTACTATAATATTTACATTACTATACTTATAGGAGTACTTGTGCATAGATACATCAGTATGAGTCCTATTACATTTTATATGTATCGACTCTGTTTTTTTTAAATCCGTGTTCTTACCTTTTCCTTGTGATAAGATCACATAATCGACGAGATAGAATAGATTATTATCCTTGTAATAGAGGATGCGAGTTGGGGGATTGACCATTCCTAGAATCTCTGTTAGCTACAGAGGTAAAAGTACATCTACGGATGTCAAAAGGTTGGTACCTTTTCAGGTGCACGAGGAGGGATTGACTATTCCTATACCCGGCTGTTAGCAACAGAGGTAAAGAGTACGTCTACGGATGGCTTAAAGTTAACGTTTACAGTACCAAAGGGTATGATTCAAGTTAGTTATATTATTACCTATATTTGTGACTCATTCACATAACCATTGAGGTAAAAATTATATTTAGGTATCCTTGTAACAGAGGATCAAATTTCTTATAATGATAATAATAGTAACACAATTAGGTCTTGGTAGAAGATTACAAAGAGCACAGTTAAGTCTTGGTAGAAGACTCCTTTTGTTACTAATAGGAATCATAGGGATTCTAGGGTTTTTCAAACGTTTACAGCTGATCTACAAACATTTTCATACTTCTATGAGCTTTCTTTCAAAACAATGTCAAGTCTTAAAAATCATAAGTTTTACAAATTAAGACACATTAATACTTATGATCTCACCAGCTTTATAGCTGATACTCGCTTTCAAAATTACTTGTATCCTCAGGTCATCATAGACAGGTACCGATGCAAGGAGAAAGGAAGATGGAGCTTATTCAAGACTTATCTTTCATTTTGATTTATGCTTTAGTGTTTATCAAAATTTGTCAGAATACAATTATATAATAATTATTTTATTAATGCAATGGATGATGTTGTTGCTTGTTTACTACTTTACTTTGTTGTTGATATTATACATGACGTCCTCCGCCCCAGAACGTTTCCGCCGTTCTCGGTTTTGGGGTGTGACACACGTGGATTCCCTCTTCACTTACCACATGTCCTAAGAATTCGACTCTTCGGATCCAAAATTCACATCTAGAGAACTTCGCATAGAGCTTCTCTGTTCGTAAAGTTCCTAGAACTTGTCGCAGGTGATCGCCATGCTCTTCCTTACTTCGAGAGTAGATCAGGATGTCATCGATGAAGACAATGACGAACTGATCCAAGTACGGTCGACATACTCTATTCATCAGATCCATGAAAACTGCGGGCGCATTGGTCAATCCGAATGGCATCACCACGAACTTGTAGTGTCCGTAACGAGTTCGGATGGTTGTCTTCTGAACATCCTCCTCTAGCACTCGTAACTGGTGATATCCGGATCTTAGATCAATTTTCGAAAAGTAGTTCGCCCCTTGTAGTTGGTCAAATAGATCGTCTATGCGAGGCAGAGGGTAACGATTCTTGACCGTCAGTTTGTTGAGTTCTCTGTAGTCGATGGACATACGGAATGATCTGTCTTTCTTCTTAACGAACAAGACCGGTGTTCCCCAAGGCGAGAAACTTGGTCTAATAAATCCATTGCTAAGCAGTTTGTTAAGTTGACCAAATAGTTCCTGCATCTCTGCTGGTGCTAATCGGTAGGGCGACTTGGCTACTGGGGTAGCTCCTGGGAGTAAGTCGATTCTGAACTCGACCTGTCGTTGTGGAGGTAATCCTGGTAGCTCTTCTGGGAAGATGTCGGGAAAGTCGCTCACTACTGGGATGTTCTTTAGTTCCTTCGTTTCGAGGCTCGTATCGACAACGTGAGCAAGGAATGCATGGTATTCTGTACGTAGATACTTTTGTGCTTGATACTTTATATAATACGAAGACTCGCACCGGGCTTGTCGCCGTAGACGATAAGAGTTTCGTTAGACGGGAGGTTTAGACGGACTGCTTTCTCGTAGCACATGATGTCGGCGCACTGAAGACTCAACCAATCCATGCCGATAATAACGTCGAAGCTTTTAATCGAGACCCGAATAATGTCAATTGGGAATGAATGGTTATCTAGAGTTAGGGTACAACCTAAGTATATGCTATTCGTGCTTTCAGCTTTTCCATTAGCCATTTCTACTGTGAATTGTTCTTTAAGTGTGTGAGGTTGTTGTTTAAGCATGCGAGCGAATTTGTGGTTCACGAAGCTTCGCTCCGCTCCACTATCGAACAGAATGCATGCATAGGAGTTATCGAGGAGGAACGTACCAGTCACCACCGTCGGGTCAGCAACTGCTTCCCCATGGCCTATTGCTAGTACGCTCCCTGCTCCACCAGCATTCTTCTCTTTGGGGCAGTCCCTCTTATAGTGGCCCGCTTCACCACATCCAAAGCAGGTCAGGCTCACGCCAGAGCCGGGGACTTGGGTGATCGGCCTTGCCGGAGATTTACAGAAATGGATTGTGTGTCCTTTCCTGTTGCAGTTAGAGCACTACATTTCATGGTAGGGGCCGTTGTGGTGGTAGTTGCATTTGTTGCACTTAGGCAAACTTCCAGCATACTGCCCCACCAGAGCAGTAGCCTGGGTTATTGCGGCATGCACTGCCATAATTTGCTACTTTTTGGCAGCTCGTTGTTTCTTCTTCTTCTCCTCCCAGAACTTCCGCTTAGTGTCAGTAGGTTTGGAGGGTTCCGAGATGGTTAGGGTTGTTGTTGTTGCGGGGGTTTTGACTCCATGGTCAATGAGTCGTTGTGCCAGTCGCTTGGTACTGTCGAAGGTAGCAGGGTTTGATGATAGGACATTCCCTTGATATGGAGGCACTACCCCCATATGTACCTCTCTATCTTTTTCCCTTCAGTGGGAACCATATTGGGGCAGAGGGCCACCAGTTCGCTGAATCTGGCGGTATATGAGACTACGTCGGAGCCCTTCATGGTTAGGCTCCACAACTCCTGCTCCAATTTCTGGATTTCGCCTCTCGGGCTGTATTCCTCAATCATGAGGTCCTTCATGGTTTCCCAACCCATGTCATTTGCCACCACGAGAGTTAGTGCCTTAACATGGCCGTTCCACCTTGTCAGGGCTTTTCCTTCAAAGGTGCATGCGGCATATTTGACTTTGCTCACAGCAGGGTACGAACAAATTTCGAAGATTGTTTCAGTCTTCTCGAACCATTGCGAGAGGGCAATGACTCCGCCGATTCCCTAAAAGGACTTCGGCTTGCAGTTGGTGAAATCCTTGTAGGAGCACTCTCTCGAGCGCACAGGGATTTCAGCAGGAATAGAGTCAACAGGGGTTTCACCTCTGCTGGCATTAGTAGAGTGATGCTGAGGCATGGCAGTTGCCACTGCTGCAGCTACGACAGCATTCAGGGCTGTAGTATCGATGACCGGAGGAGGAGGGGGTGGAGGTGCAGCGTTAATCCTGGGAGATTTGCGAGGAGGCATCTTTCAGCTATAAGTTTATAAAGATAAACAAAATCATAAGAATCAATTGTAAATGGGGTGAGAGTGACACATGGACTAACTAACCATAGCCAACAGTTGAATGAGTGTTGGAGATCACAACAAAGGAGGATAGTAGGAAAACACAAGTGTACAGATTTTTCCCACAGATTAGGTAGTTGTCAATAATACTGGTATTACTGATGTAATATGTTCAGGGAAAATCGACCTAACAGTAGGTCTTACATCATACCATACGGAAAGTTTGACAGTTCCTAGATTCCTAGTTAGAGTACTGAAAGTTAGGAATATTTTACAGACAAGTGCTACTTAGAGCACAGATACTAAAGGCTATTCCTTAACCAAAATAAAAAGATGTACGAGGCATCTTCTAACGGCGATGGGAATTCCTCGGGCGAACCCTAAGGTCTGCCACTTGACGAACCACCTCTTGAAGGTGTCGCTCATGAGCCCTTTAGCGAACTCGAAGTTCTATGACTTCGGCTCGGGAGGTAGCCAGCTGTTGCTGCAGGGTTTCATTGGCTCTCCTGGTCCATTCCATTTCTTCTTCAAGATGGCAGATGCGGACTGTGTTGACACCAGAGTTGGCATCAATCTCCATGACCCGGTCGATGGCTGCTCGACCTTGCTCAACATTACGAGCTATTCTGCAGACAATGACAGGAAGAGCTCGATCCGCAGAGCCACCTTCACTGAGGTTGTAAAAGCTTCGGTCCCCAAATTAAGGTAAGGGTTGACCCTGTTCGTCACTCCAGCGATTTAAGTTAGTTGCCCACAAGGGTGTAGGACCTGAGAAAGCGGGTCGGGGGTTGTTTTTGGGGCTTGACCTACTGGCGGTAGGTTGTTGACTTCAGGCTCCGAGTTAGATCCATCAGAAAAGCCTTTTGCGAGGTGATCATCCAAAGGGATTGGATGCTCGTCTTCGGGCTCTTCTTTGATCCACCCAGCATTGCCTTCATTTAGGAAGTACGGGTCGCCATGATGGAATCCAGCCATTTAAATCTACGCGAGAAGAGAGGTATAAGAATATAGTATATAAGTAGCTAGTAGTAGCACAATATACCCCTATAGTATTTTAAGTTTACATTCTACTGATCTCCTTGTGGTATTGTTGGTAAGTTTTTAGACTTGTTAACATATTACAACCGTTCTAGGGCATATGCTAATCACTCCTCGGACCAGCATAGTTGATCAGGCTATGCCATTCCCAAGACTGACCATACATCCCCGAGCTCACTTGTGATATTTAACAATCATAATACTTTTGTTCTTGTCATTGTGACACTGATTTTAGTATGAATGCAGACTAGTATACTTAATTAAATATTTTAATATTTAAAGTATAAACTCTTGGTCAGAGTGTTTTAATCCCAAATGGGATTATAGTTAGTATACCTTTTATGGGTTGATATAGTCAATTCACTATAAACAATGCTCTGATACCAATCTGTCACACCCCAAAACCAAGAACGGCGGAAACGTTCTGGGCAGAGGACGTCATGTAAAGTATCACAACACAGTATAACAGTAAATAAGCAAACAACATCATCCATTGCATTAAATATATAATTTTAATAAAAGAGTGTTCCACACATTTATAGACACCAAAAAGTAAATCAAAATAATAAGATGAGTCTAGGATGCGCTCCATCTTCTCAAAAGCTGGCCTCGGTACCTGTCTACTGACGACCTGAGAATACAAGTTATTTAGGAAGAGTTTATCAGCATTAAGCTGGTGAGTTCATAAGTAATTTAGTGTCGGTGTTTGTATCAAAACGTTTGAACGTGGTTTTAAACATGAGTTTGTAAACATTAGTGATAAAAGTATGTGCATGTTAGTAAGAGTTTGTAAAAGTTTGAATCTCTCAGAAAAATCTATATTTTCTATTAAAAGTAGCCTTCTACCAAGGCGTAACTGTTTTGTATGTTCGTTTATCGTAAAAGTGTGTAATTTTCCCAAGTGTAACTATCATTAACAAAATATAGTTTGTACATTAATGTTTAAGTGAAATGATCACTCAATGTATATAAAGGGTAAATTATTGTACTAATGTAGTGTTGTATTATAGGAACTACTGTTGTACTAACTACCTTAAACCGGATTTATATTAAGGTATCATGTGATTAATTGTACCATGCTATCGACTAGGTAACAACGACAAATGTAGTTCGTAAAAAGGTATGACATTTGGCACCCGCAGACCTGTAGATCCGGCTGTAGCTAGCAGCAAGGTGTAGGATAGTCAATCCAGTATAGATCTATACGCAAACTCATGTTCTCCCTCCAAGAGACTCTGGCTACAACTCGGGCCATGACATTTAAGGTGTTCTTCGATACAGTGGATCACAATTTTGTCAACGTATTCATGTATATATAATGTATTGTTACTCGTTCTAGTATCGGTGTATATGTTCTTTCTCTAGTATAGTTGTATATGTTCTTCCTCTAGTATAGTTGTATATGTTCTTCTCCTAGAATAGTTGTATATGTTCTTCTTCTAGTATAGCTGTATATGTTCTAATATTAATGTAATGTATATGTTCTCATAGTAATAAGTACTGACTCATGAATGAACTGACTCATTGATCTAGCAATAGTATAAGTATGATCATGTGCTACCCCGATGGTAACTTACTAATGATGTAGCTAGTACGCATGAATATGGAAGAACTTTTATGACTATATATGTACACATGATATCTAATTAATATTGAAACGACCTTCAGACAGTTACCCGATATCCCACCAGACCAAATCTCAAGCACGAAAAGGAAATAGGGAGGACGCCCTTCCTAAGCCTTTTAAACATTGCATATATAACTATACATATATGGGCATGCAATTTATAATAAGTATAACAAAGTTTAAATAAAAGTATTTGATAAGTAAAAGATTTGGTAAAGCAGTTTGAAGTAAAACAGTTTGATAAACAGTTTGAATTGTAATAAAATCATTGGTTTTGTAGTGATTAATCACATGTGATTGATGTAATAACTATAAGTATTCAATTTGTATTCCCCCCCCCCCATTAAAGCATTTAAAACATATAAAAGTATTTCAAAGTTTAGTTAAGGGGTATAAACTCACTAGTGGTGAGTGGATTGGATTGAAGTGTCGGGTACGGTGCTAGGTGACAAATGAAGACTTATACACACGCACGAGCCTAGTTATCATATAATGAACATATATATAACTAATTAGCCAAATTATACTAATAAAATAAGTTGGGACACTCTAGAACATGAAAACACTTTGTATCAAGTGCTAAAGATCACAAGGATTGCATCCAAGTGTTGGTAGGGCAAATCTAGGGTGTTTGGAGTACGAGGGTAAACTACCTTGGAATTTACGGTTTTGATGGTCCTAACCCAAGGAGTTTATGGCAGTAAACTCTAGAGTTTACGGTCGTAAACTCTAGTCCTAATGACCATGTGTTGTTTTGTGGTTTAACAAGCCTTTTGAAGCATTTCTACTAAGTGGTTTGGCCTTTGGAATAGACTTGGGCAACAAAAGCACTCCTTGGAGGAGTTTACGGCCTCAAGGACATTTCCCTTTGGGTTTACTACCGTAAAACCTTATTGAAAAGGGTATCGCCATGTTTTCAAGTCCTTAACACAACTAGGTAATTTTCTAAGCTAGGTTTTAGGCCTAAGGAAGGAAAATGATCCATTTAAACACACTTTAAGGTGTTTACAGTTTTGGGAGATCCCCAAACCGTAAACACCTATAAATGTTGATATTTGGTGTTTTCCAAGGCTTAAACACGTCAATGGAAGGTTTAAACATTTCAAGGTAAGTCTTAAACATCAAACTAGGGCTAAACAAGGGACAGAGGCACACTTTGGTGCCATTTATGGTGTTTACGACCCAAGTATCTCCTTGGACCGTGAACACCTATAAACTTGTGTTCTTGGAATAATATCTTGATGTTTAAATGTAATACTAGCTTAATAACACCCAATGATGGAAGTACTTACTATTAGGAGGCTTGATTTGAGCTAAAAGGCCAAGAACACTTAGTGTGTGTTCTTGGTGTTCTTGGTGTTTTGGAAATCTAGACAAAATACGTAAATGAATGGATGAATAGATGTACAAACACTAGATTTAGTGTTTTACTAACTTGAAATGGTTAGAAAACTTACCTTTGATGATTTGGAATCAAATCTAGGATGATACTTGAAAGAGATTTTGGAGTTTACTCTTTTGGGTATTTGGGGAGTAAACACAAATGGCTAGATTTTTGGGGAGTAAACTCATACATAGGTATGAGTTCACGGTTTTTGGGTGATTTTACAACCCAAACATAAAAGTTTGGTTGGGAATTTCTAAGGCGCAAGGTGTTTGTGGTTTTTAAAATTCAAAACCCGAGACGGCACTTTCTTTCACCCGTTCGTTTAAAAATAATGTTAAAATAATCAAATGAACTTTATATTTCTTAAAAATAAGAAATAATGACACTAACTTATGATACGAAGTGGTTGACTTTTAGGGTTTGACCCAATGGAAATTTTGGGTTGTCACAACTAGTAAGTTAAGCAAGAGAAAGAACCCTTGGAATTCCAAGTGAGAGAGCAAATTCATTAGGAAGTCTCACTCTGAGAACGGCTTAATATGCCTCGCATCACGTGGAAAGCTAAATCCAAGATAGTCAGGACCTCCGAGATACTTACCAGAATCGGTCTTGTATCTCACAAACTAGACCTACTCCGTGAACTTAGTAACGTATATTTTACCCTTCACGTCTCGATCTTGAAACAGTACCTTTCCGTCAGGACTCTCGTAATCCCACTGAACGAGATCGAGGTTCACGAGATCCTCTCCTTCGTAGAATAACCGTAGAGACCCTCGACCGAGAGGTCAAGCGGACGAAGGAACGCCGTCGCCCGTTAGTGAAGGTTCGTTGGGATACCAACCGAGGACCCGAATTCACTTATGAGCAAGAAAACCAATCGATTAGGAAGTTTTCCCCACATCCTTGCACGATCGTTGATACCTACTTCCTTACCTAGATTCTAATTTCGGGACGAAATTCCCTCTAACAGGGGGATGATGTGACAACCCGAAATTTCCATTCTGTATAACATATCAACTCAATAAAAGTTAGAACAGTTGTAGTAAATTTTCAGACTTTTGGTATAAGTTTGAGTATTTCAGGATTTACACTTGAAGAGATATCAGGAGAGAGGATGCACTAGGGTATTGATCAACTCTGTTATTCCAAAACTCGTTGATATTAGAATTCAATGCCTGAATAAAATATTTTCTGCCAAAAACCCCAGGAGTATATATATGATTCTGAGGCATAATTAGTCATTTGTTACATTTCCATCTAGAGAGAAGCCAAATTCTCTCTCAAGAATCTTCGAACTTTCGTCCCAAAACGTGAGTACTTCTATCTAAGTGTGATATAAGGCTTGATATGTGTCTAATACACTAGAAATCATAGGAAACCATCAAGATTTAAGTGTTTACGGCCCAATAACATCTTGGACCGTAAACCCTTCTTTAAGGGGCAAAGAGTGCCCTAGTCCCTTCCTCTTGCAATGAAACTAGCTTAGACTCCTATCCTAATGTATTTAGGACTAGAAAACACCCCTAGAACACCAAGAGTACGGTGTTCACGGCCCAAGAAGTTCTTGGACCGTGAACTCCAAACAAAAGGGCCAAAGTGTGCTTTAAACTCTCCTTAAGCCTTGGACACTAGCCTAGATTCATTCCTAGTTAAGTTAAGGGCTTGAAAACACCAAAAACACCCTTTCTATGGGAGATTACGGCCGTAATCTCCAAGGGTGTCACAACTAGAAATTTTTGGTGCCTTGTAACTACAACACTTATGTCAACTATGAATCAAAAACATGAAAGCATGCATGATGCTTACTCTATGACAACATAATTTCAATCAAACACTTCATACAAGCACTACAAATAGTCAACAAATAATTGGAAACGCTAGAAGTCCTTGTTTAAGTCCTTTTTGGACTAGGACTTCCTTATTGAGCCCAATGGACCAATAAGCTTATAATTGGAATATCATGGGCTTAGAGCTCTTGAATGGGCTCTAATTGGACCCACTTTCATTTATTTTAATATTATGGGCCATATTGAGCCTAGAATGAAATAAGATATTTAACTGCACCATATTGGGCCATAATTAACCAAATTTAGCCCTTATAGGTCTTAAAAATCATATTTGTAATTATTTGGGCCAAACATCACTTAACACAACCATGAAATGGACTTAGTCATTTAAGGGCCCAACTCCTTCCTTTTTCTCTCCAAATCTCGGCCCAAGCCCAAAAGAAAGGGAAGAGTTGACTTCTTGCATGCCACATCATTTTTGTATAGGGGATAACTAGGCATTACACTTCAAACATCCATGCACTTCTCATCTTTCCATGCAAGCTCGCTCTCTCTTATTCTCGCGCTCTCCTTCTCGGCCGAATCCAAACAAACACACACACACACACACTTCACTCAAAATTCTCTCAAGGAAACTCTCTCCATTTCTCTTCAAACTTTCAAGATCTAAGAGACTTTCAAAGAGATTCTTCCACAAAATCATCATCCAAGGTAAGTTGTTTGTTAGATCCATGCTTTAACTCACTTCTTTTCATCAAAAATCATCTCTTAATCCATTCAAACTCATGATCTTGCATCTTAGAGCACATTAAGTTCTAGATCCTCCAAGAAAGGTTGCTAGGATCGAATTCTTCTTCATCTTTTCCTTCCAAAACCGAAACCACACCCAAGGTGAGTTTCATACCCCTTCCTTTTCGGTTTTTATAAGTTTTATGGGGGAGAATACAAGAAAATGTGTAGATCTATGTGTAAATGTATGCTATGTGTGATTTGATGCATGTATGTGTGTGATATCATGTGTTTTGTGATGATTTTGTTATCAAAAAGTGTGTAAAAACAGAGATCTAAGGCATGAGAAACGAAATAAACGTAACTTAAGTTATTATACACTAATCAAGTCAACAAAAATAGTTTATGAGGTTAGGATGAACATATCCTAACATAAAACACATTTTTGAGCTTAAAATGTCAAAAATACAAAACATAGGGTACAAACCGACAAATTTATAGTTTCTGGAGGGTCAAAGGTTCCAAACAATTTCTATAATAATTTTTCTGAACAACAACATTTTTAAGGGACTTAAAGTGTAAATTTTGAACCTAATGGGCTAGATTTGGGCTTTTTGGCCCAAGAAGCCTCAAAATGCGAGATTTATAAGTTTGAGGGGCTGAAAATGCAACTTTCTATAAAATAGGGAGTAATCAGCATAATAAAATGTTTTTAAGGTTCAAAAATGTTTTTCATTATCAAAAAGGACTAAAAATGCAAACTTTTTAGATATTGGGTTAAAACTGTAAAAGTTGTGAAAAATGAGTCCTTAACCGAGAAACACTTCTCTAGAGGGGCTGAAGCTGCCACTAAACAAACTTTGGGGTTAAAAACGTGTGTTCATCAAATAAAGTATACTAAAGTGTCAATAAAGGTGTTTTAAGGACTAAAAATGAAATACTTTTATATAAAAGGACCAAAGGCGTTATTTTTATAAAAGGAAGGAAATGAAAAGAACCAAACTACATTTTCAAACAAAATAAATCAATAATACAAAATACAAACCCGCGACTATCGACTAAACGGAAAACAATTACACTTTCAACAATAAATATCGGTACAAAACAAATTGATTCGGTCTCGAATCAACAACAAAACAAAATCATCAAACCAAAACAATTCGTTAAACACGTGCTAACTATGATAAGCCAATATACAAACTTTGGGCTTGGAAGTTTCAAATCATGCTTGTTGGGTCTTGCTAGCCCAATAACATGATCTTTGGGCTCGAAGGGAATATGCATACGCGATATTTGGCCTTCTATGACCCAATTTCACCTAAAAGGACTTTCAATAGCTCTAATGTGTTATTGGGCCCTAATGGCCCATTAGTACTGCTAGCGAGGTCGAGAAGTCAAATTTGAGTGGGACTAAGTGCTTTTAGCATTCCTGATAGCCTGGAATAACTCATGGAAGTAAAAGGGGGCTTCGTACCCTCCTTTCTCCTCGGTTGACCGGCTTATGAGAAATCGAGTAAACAGATTCATGGCGTTAACCAAGAGAAGTCAAGGTGGTTGGATTAAGTGAGTAGTGTGGGCGAAGCCTTAACGATCGTTCATAACCTGTGGTTATAAACTCGTCATTTTCAATATGCGTGATTGTAACAACTCACAAACCCTAATTAATCCAATGTCACCTGGGTAATCAAAAACATTCGTCGTATCGGTATAACAATAAACAAGTCATGTACTTTACGTATTGGGAAAACATCGGGTTTTCCCGGGGAGTTCAACAATGATACATGTTTTAACAATCAACAAGCATATTTACGGATCTTCACACTTTTTATAAACAAACATTTTTTTTATAGAAAATATTGGATTTTTTGGGGTTTTCAAACATCACCAAATCATTTTTCCATAACATTACTGATGAACTTACCAACATTTCATATGTTGACGTTTTCCAAAATAACTTGTATTCTCAGGTAACAGGTAAGACGAAGAATAAGTATCAAGAAATGTCATGGTGTTTTGCTTAAATTATCTGTCAGACAGTTCATATTATGGACTTGTAGTGTCTAAAACAATGTACTGAATGTAAACGATATCAGTTGTAATATTCCAATGCATGGTGATGATTGTGTTATGATTCATGTGTATTCATTGTGATGGTATTCAATTTGAGTCACAAGAGCTCAGATGTTTCCGCCGTCCGGTTCGGGGGTGTGACAGGTTGGTATCAGAGCTCTGTTTATAGTGAACTAGCATATCTAACCACACATTGATATGCAACTATAAACCAAAAGAGGGACTAACACAACTCTGAATAAAAGAAGTAAAACATAACAATAAAAACACCCTTGCTTGTATTAGGAGAAAGAACATAATACCGAACCAAACAAGATAATGCTAGTATCTCGGTTAAGCCATGACTGTTCTTAGTCGTATCAAGGAGTGGATGTAGCCTGATCAACTACATTTCCTCCAAGGTACAACTATCACATGTCCTGAGGAAATCGCGATCACTAGGGAACCTAAAAACATAACCCTTTGTCCCCAAGAAGGGAAACTCAACTCAATATGTGCAATAGTTGTAGAGTCATAGGAGTAATAATAGTTTATTCATATACCTTCTCCTAGTCTTCATGGAAGGAGAGCAACAGGGCATTCAGTTTCATCAAGTCTTAGTGGCTCACGGGATGCTTGAAGATGAACCTGAAGGGAATCAAGGGGAAGCACACGACGTCGGGCCTGACGATTACACGGACACCGAATACGAGTTCGAGGAGGCCGATGATGACGTGGAGGAAGAACAAGACTCAGGCAATGATCACACCACATCATTTGTCAGTGAGGCGCAACAGGACCACCCCAGCCCACCAGTGAACCTCGCAAGGGAGAATCGCTCCCCCGAAGCTGATATTGCCGCTCTACGGCAGCAGCTGTTCGCCATGGAAGCACGTGCAGTGCGAGCTGAGCATGAGATGGATGAGGTCATTAGAGACATGAGGGAGATGGCTCAGTTGTTGGCTCAACACTTCGGCATATGATCTCAACACTATCTTAGGACACTCCATAGAGTGTAGCGATAGACTTATCTTACTATGTCATTAGGGTCCACGCTATGTAACCCGACTCTATGTTTAAGTGACTACACTACTCATAGAGCCGTTATGCTGTCGAACTAGTATCACTTATGTATGCTCTTTCGAGCAAGATTTTCATGTTTCAAATGCGGATAATATTAGTAAAAATTTTATATGTTTTACTTTGATGTTGTAATCTGCTATGTGATACAAATCCATGATTGTGTGCCAAATTGTGAAAGTACCTACGTTCTTGCCACACACCTAGATCATAGGATCACACTCTCATAAAAACCACATATACTCAACATATTTCTGTTCCATAGCAGAAAGATGCCTCGATGACCAACCCGCGGAAACCCTGAGCCAAACCCTCGCGAGTTCAACTCTGTTGCTTTTCAGGCAGCGGTGTCGGTTGCGGTCACCGCGGATATGGCCCAAATTCACCAAGGGAACAATGGAGGAGTCAACGGACCAGGCGCTAAAAGTTCAAAAAACTGGGTGAATCAAGGACTTACCAAAACATGCTCCTACAAGGACTTCACCAACGCCAAACCACGAACCTTCAACGACACTAGAGGAATAATTACCCTGAAACGATGGATCGAGAATGTGGATTTGGTATTCGAGATATGTGAATGCCCTGAGGAGATGAAAGTCAAATTTGTCGCATGCACTCTTGTTGACCAAGCGCTCACTTGGTGGACCAGGCACTGGAAGTTCAAACAACGTGGAAGCCATGACACTCCCCGTAGCCAATTCCATGCCATGGGCAGAAATGAAAGAAATGCTGATCGACGTATACTGCCCTCGTGGCGAAATTCAGAAAATGGAACAAGAGCTGTGGAACCTCATCGTCCGAAACTCGGATATAGATGCATACATATCAAGGTCCAATGAACTGTCTCTGTTGTGCCCTGGCATGATCACCTCAGAAGGAAAGAAGATTGAGCGATTCATCTGGGGATTAACCTCCCCGATCCAAGGAAACGTGATAGCTGCAAATCCTGAAACATTCGACAGTGCCAAGAGATTGGCCCAGAAGCTGTATGACCACAACAACAAGAAGGGTGAGAAGCCAGTGGAGACTAAAGTAAAGAAGGAAAGCGACAACAAAAAGGGAAAGAACAGTAAGAGGAAAGTAAGTCAAGGCTCCGAATCATCCAAGAAACAGCAAACGGTGGCAGTTAATGCTGCAACCACTCAAGTTCCATCCACACGACCTACTCCAGCCTCAGCTGCTCCAAGTGCTCCTAGACCTTATTCCAGTAATCTTCCCAAGTGCAACAAGTGAGGTCTCCATCACAATGGAGAATGCAGAGAGATGCAGTGCACCAGTTGCAATTGGAAGGGGCACACGACAAAGTACTGCAAGACTTACCCTCCTCAGAACCAACAACAGGGAATCAACAACAACAACAACACCAACAATGGAGGCAACAATGCAGGACCAACTCACACCTGCTATGGATGTGCACAGACTGGGCATTTCCATCAAAATTGCCCCAACAACAACAATCCCGGAAATGGAGGGATAGGAATGGTGCTAACCATGGGTCAGGGAGAAGCGGTTCAGGATCTCGCTGTCGTTACCGGTACGTTCCTCCTAAACCACACGTATGCATGCATCCTATTTGATACCGGAACAGAACGATGTTTTGTGAGCAATAAGTTTAAACATATATTAAAACAACAACCCAGAAGCTCAATGAAACCTTTACGGTGGAAATGGCCAATGGGAAAACTGAATCCACTGGGGAAATCTACATCGGATGTACCCTAACTCTAAATCAACACGTCTTTCGAATAGACTTAATGCCCATTTCCATCAGGAGTTTTGATGTGATTATTGGCATGGACTGGTTAAGCCCCCACCATGCTGAAATTATGTGTCACGAGAAGGTCGTTCGCCTTCACCTTCCTGATCACGATACCCTAGTTATTTACGGAGACAAACCTAGCACGAACCATCGCCTCATCTTGTGCATCCAGGCACAGAAGCATCTGCGAAAGAACGATTTGACGTTCCTGGCGCATATAGTGGATAAAACCAAGGAAGAGGTTAACGTTCGAGACATTCCAGTAGCACGTGAATTCCTAGACGTATTTCCTGAAGATCTTCCTGGAGTACCCCCAGAGAGACAAGTTGAATTCCGAATTGATCTTGTTACAGGAGCAACTCCCCTCGCTAAATCGCCTTACCGACTAGTTCCTGCTGAGATGCAGGAATTGTCCAGCCAACTCAGCGAACTCCTGGGCAAAGGATTCATCCAACCCAGCTACTCGCCATGGGGAGCTCCGATTCTCTTTGTCAAAAAGAAGGACGGATCTTTTAGGATGTGCATAGATTATAGGGAGCTAAACAAGCTCACTATCAAAAATTGCTATCCACTCCCACGAATCGATGATCTATTTGACCAGCTCCAAAGAGCCAGTTACTTTTCTAAGATAGATCTACGATCTGGGTACCATCAACTCAAGGTCTGGGAAGAGAATATTCCCAAAACCGCTTTGCGAACTCGTTACAGACATTATGAATATGTCGTAATTCCCTTCGGTCTAACGAATGCCCTTGCGCATTCATGGACCTAATGAATCGAATATGCTGACCATTCCTCGACAACTTTGTTATTGTTTTTATTGACGACATTCTAGTCTATTCCCGAAGCGAAGAAGAGCATGGCCAACATCTCTGACAAATCCTGGAAACCCTACGAACGGAGAAGCTATATGCAAAACTCTCCAAGTGTGAGTTCTGGCTCCATAGCGTGAAATTTTTGGGTCATGTTGTTAGTCAGGAAGGAATACTTGTGGATCCTTCTAAGGTCAAAGCCATCGAAGGATGGGCAGTTCCAAAAACACCCACAAAAATTCGCCAATTCTTAGGCTTGGCAGGTTACTACAGGAGGTTCATTCAGAACTTCTCTAAGATCGCCAAGCCACTTACCTTGCTTACACAAAAGGGAATACTATTCAAATGGACAGACAAACAAGAAGTTTCATTCCGAACTCTGAAGCAAGCACTCTGCAGTGCCCCAGTACTATCTCGAGCAGAAGGAATGGAAGATTTTGTGGTCTACTATGACGTGTCAAATCAGGGTTTAGGTTGCGTTCTCATGCAGCATGGAAAAGTGATAGCTTACGCATCCCGCCAACTAAATACACACGAAGTGAGTTATACAACCCATGATCTAGAATTGGGAGCAGTGGTCTTCGCTCTGAAGATTTGGAGGCATTACCTCTATGGTACGAAGTGCACCATCTTCACGGACCACAAGAGTCTCCAGCACATCTTGAATCAAAAAGAGCTGAATATGAGGCAACGAAGATGGGTTGAACTATTAAACGATTACGAGTGTGAAATCAAGTACCACCCAGGCAAGGCCAACGTGGTAGTTGATGCCTTGAGCCGGAAAGAGTACTCTAATCGTCGAGTGAAAACTCTCTCAATAACCATCCAATCTCACCTAACCACTCAGATCAGGGCAGCCCAGTCAAATGCCATGAAGGCGGAAAACAGAACAAGCGAAGCATTACGAGGAATGGAGAAGAATCTTGAGGTGAAAGAGGACGGAGTATACTATTTCATGAACCGTATTTGGGTCCCTAAACTTGGAGGATTTAGGGAGGTATTCATGAATGAAGCTCACAAGACACGATACTCCATCCATCCAGGTTCGGACAAAATGTACGTGGATATTAAACAACACTATTGGTGGCCTAACATGAAGGCAGAAATTGCCACCTGTGTAAGCAAATGCCTTACTTGCGCCAAAGTAAAGGTGGAATACCAGAAACCCTCGGGGTTATTACAGCAACCAATAATTCCCGAGTGGAAATGGGAAGGGATTTCTATGGACTTTGTGACCAAGCTACCCATCGCGTCAGATGGATTAGGCACTAATGAGTAATAGTTGACCGACTGACAAAATCCGCCCATTCCTGCCAATAAAAGAATCCTACAAGATGGAGAGACTGACAAGAATATACATTCTAGAAATCGCGAGGCTTCACGGAGTTCCAGTTTCTATCATCTCAGAAAGAGATAGTAGGTTCACTTCATGTTTTTGGCAATCACTTCAGAAAGCACTGGGAACCCATCTCGACATGAGCACTGCTTATCACCCACAAATGGATGGTCAAAGCGAACAAACCATCCAGACGCTCGCAGATATGCTTCGCGCATGTGTGATAGACTTTGGGAAGTCCTGGGATACCCACTTACCCTTCGTTGAATTCTCATATAACAACAGTTACCATTCGAGCATCAAAGTCACTCCTTTCGAAGCGTTATATGAACGTAAGTGTAGATCACCGTTGTGTTGGGCTGAGGTGGGTGACACACAGGAAGCAAAGGAACTAGCATCATACAAGACATTAACGGGACCGAAGATCATATGTGAAACCATGGAAAAGATATTTCAAATCTGAACTCGACTACAAGCATCGCTCGACCTACAAAAGAGCTATGCTGATAGACGGCGAAAGCCATTGGAGTTTCAGGTCTGGGATCGAGTACTGTTAAAAGTTTCACCCTGGAAAGGGGTCATTCGTTTTTGAAAATGGGGAAAACTGAATCCATGATACATTGGACCTTTCGAGATCCTTGCCCGAATAGGTCCAGTGGCGTACAGATTGCAGCTACCCGCTGAGCTCAGCAGTGTACACCCTGTGTTCCATGTTTCAAATCTAAAGAAGTGTTTATCCGACGAAACTCTCGTCATTCCCCTTGACGAACTTGAAATCAACGAGAATCTCCTGTTCGTTGAAGAACCAGTCGAAATCATGGACAGGGAAGTGAAGCGTACTAACCAAAGTCGCATTCCGATCGTGAAAGTTCGGTGGAACGCAAAGCGCGGACCAGAATTCACGTGGGAACGCGAAGATCAAATGAAGCAAAAGTACCCTCATCAATTCTATCATTCTCAAATCTAGCTTTCAAAAGAATTTCGAGACGAAATTCCCTTTAACGGGAGGATGATGTCACAACTAGAAATTTTTGGTGCCTTGTAACTACAACACTTATGTCAACTATGAATCAAAAACATGAAAGCATGCATGATGCTTACTCTATGACAATTGAATTTCAATCAAACACTTCATCGAAGCACTACAAATAGTCAACAAATAATTGGAAACCCTAGAAGTCCTTGTTTAAGTCCATTGTGGACTAGGACTTTCTTATCGGGCCCAATGGACCAATAAGCTTCCAATTGGAATATCATGGCCATAGAGCTCTTGAATGGGCTCTAGTTGGACCCACTTTCATTTATTTTAATATTATAGGCCATATTGAGCCTAGAATGAAATAAGATATTTAAATGGACCATATTGGGCCATAATTAACCAAATTTAGCCCTTATAGGTCATAAAAATCATATTTATAATTATTTGGGCCAAACATCACTTAACATAACCAGGAAATGGACTTAGGCATTTAAGGGCCCAACTCTTTCCTTTTTCTCTCCAAATCTCGGCCCAAGCCCAAACGAAACGGAAGAGTTGACTTCTTGCATGCCACATCATTTTTGTATAGGGGATAACTAGGAATTACACTTCAAACAGCCATGCACTTCTCATCTTTCCATGCAAGCTCACTCTCTCTTCTTCTCCCTCTCTCCCTCTCGGCCGAATCCAAACAAACACACACACTTCACTCAAAATTCTCTCAAGGAAACTCTCTCCATTTCTCTCCAAACTTTCGAGATCTAAGAGACTTTCAAAGAGATTTTTCCACAAAATCATCATCCAAGGTAAGTTGATTGTTTGATCCATGCTTTAACTAACTTCTTTTCATCAAAAATCATCTCTTAATCCATTCAAACTCATGATCTTGCATCTTAGAGCACATTAAGTTCGAGATCCTCCAAGAAAAGTTGCTAGGATCAAATTCTTCTTCATCTTTTCCTTCCAAAACTGAAACCATTCCCAAGGTGAGTTTCATACCCCTTCCTTTTCAGTTTTTATGAGTTTTATGGGGAGAATACAAGAAAATGTGTAGATCTATGTGTTAATGTATGCTATGTGTGATTTGATGCATGTATGTGTGTGATATCATGTGTTTTGTGATGATTTTGTTATCAAAAAGTGTGTAAAACACGAGATCTAAGTCATGCAAAAGGAAATAAACATAACTTAAGTTATTATACACTAATCAAGTCAACAAAAATAGTGTATGAGGTTAGGATGAACATATCCTAACATAAAACACATTTTTGGGCTTAAAATGTCAAAAATACAAAACTTAGGGTACAAACCGAAAAATTTATAGTTTCTGGAGGGTCAAAAGGTTCCAAACAGTTTCTATAATAATTTTTCTGAACAGCAACATTTTTAAGGGACTTAAAGTGTAAATTTTGAACCTAATGGGCTAGATTTGGGCTTTTCAGCCCAATAAGCCTCAAAATGCGAGATTTATAAGTTTGAGGGGCTGAAAATGCAACTTTCTATAAAACAGGGAGTGATCAGCATAATAAAATGTTTTTAAGGTTCAAAAATGATTTTCATTATAAAATAGGACTAAAAATGCAAACTTTTTAAATTTTGGGCTAAAACTGTAAAAGTTGTGAAAAATGAGTCCTTAACCGAGAAGCACTTCTCTAGAGGGGCTGAAGCTGCCACTAAACAAACTTTGGGGTTAAAAATATGTGTTCATCAAATAAAGTATACCAAAGTGTCAGTAAAGGTGTTTTAAGAACTAAAAATGAAATACTTTTATATAAAAGGACCAAAGGCGTTATTTTTATAAAAGGAAGGAAATGAAAAGGACCAAACTACATTTTCAAACAAAATAAATCAATAATACAAAATACAAACCCGCGACTATCGACAAAATGGAAAATAATTACACTTTCAACAATAAATATCGGTACAAAACAAATTGATTCGGTCTCGAATCAACAACAAAACAAAATCGTCAAACCAAAACAATTCGTTAAACACGTGCTAACTATGATAAGCCAATATACAAACTTTGGGCTTGGAAGTTTCAAATCATGCTTGTTGGGTCTTGCTAGCCCAATAACATGATCTTTGGGCCCGAAGAGAATATGCTTACACGATATTGGGCCTTCTATGACCCAATTTCACGTAAAAGGACTTTCAATAGCTCTAATGTGTTATTGGGCCCTAATGGCCCATTAGTACTGCTAGCGAGGTCGAGAAGTCAAATGCGAGTGGGACTAAGTGCTTTTCGCATTCCTGATAGCCTGGAATAACTCATGGAAGTAAAAGGGGGCTTCGTACCCTCCTTTCTCCTCGGTTGACCGGCTTATGAGAAATCGAGTAAACAGATTCGTGGCGTTAACCAAGAGAAGTCAAGGTGGTTGGATTAAGTGAGTAGTGTGGGCGAAGCCTTAACGATCGTTCATAACCTGTGGTTATAAACTCTTCATTTTCAATATGCGTGATTGTAACAACTCACAAACCCTAATTAATCCAATGTCACCTGGGTAATCAAAAACATTCGTCGTATCGGTATAACAATAAACAAGTCATGTACTTTACGTATTGGGAAAACATCGGGTTTTCCCGGGGAGTTCAACATTTTCACTTGTGTGATGTATACAAAGTTCAACAATGATAGATGTTTTAACAATCAACAAGCATATTTACGGATCTTCACACTTTTTATAAACAAACATTTTTTTTACAGAAAATATCGGATTTTCTGGGTTTTTCAAACTTCACCAAATCATTTTACCATAACATATTACTTATGAACTCACCAATATTTCATATGTTGAATTTTTCCAAAATAACTTGTATTCTCAGGTAACAGGTAATCCGAACAATAAGTATCAAGATATGTCATGGTGTTTTGCTTATATTATCTATCAGAGAGTTTATGTTATGGACTTGTAGTGTCTAAAACAATGTACTGAATGTAAACGAAATCAGTTGTAATATTCCAATGCATGGTGATGATTGTGTTATGATTCATGTATATTCATTATGATGGTATTAAATTTGAGTCAGAAGAGCCCTCGGACGTTTCCGCCATCCGGTTCGGGGGTGTGACAAAGGGGTTTGGTCCCTGGGCCGTGAACTCCTCAGTGGAGTTATAGGATGCCCTAAACTCTTCCAAAGAGCTTGCCATTAAGTAGAAATGCTTCTTAGGGTCCTATGGAGCCTCAAACACCAAATGGTCATGTGAGTATGAGCTTACGGCCGTAATCTAATGAGTTTACGACCGTAAACTCATTTGTTGGTGACATTACGACCGTGAACTCCATTGGGGAGTTTTCCTTGAACCCTACACACACTAGCTTGTCCCTACAACACTTAGATGCAATCCTAGAGGCTAATAACACTTGATAAAGGTGTTTTGCATGTCCTAGGGTGTCTTGACTTTGTTTATTAGTTATTTAAAGTCTAATTTGATACATATATGTGATATTATATGTTAACTAGGATCATAGAGTGTGTTCAAGACTTCATTTGACACCTAGCAATCCTACATCTTTAGCTCATCCGTACCACTCACTACAGGTGAGTTCATACCCCTTAATCAATCTTTTAAATGTTTTTAAATGTTTTATGGGGGGATACAAGTAGAATCATGCTAGTTATTATATCAATCACATGTGATTAATAAGCAGCATTCAAATGATTTACTACTCATTAGCTGTTTTACCAAATAGTTTTCTTCACATGATTTTCATAAACGTTTTATATGTTTAAAACTCCTTATTAAACTGTTCATTTTACACTGTATGTTTCATTTCAAACTCATTTACAATTGTGTTTCAGACAAATGTTTCTTTATACTTAAACTGTTTAACAAACTGTTTTGCTTCAAACTGTTTTACAAATTCTTATACTTATCAAATACATTTACTGAAGCTCGGTTATACTTATTATCAATTTCATGTCTATGTATTTATAGTTATATAAGCAATGTTTAGAAGGCTTAGGAAGGCCTGCCCGCCTTATTTCCTTTTCGCCGTTGAGATGTGGTCTGGTGGGGTATCGGGTATCCGTGAAGGTCGTTTTAATATTAGTTATATATCATGTGTACATATATAGTCATAAAGGTTCTTCCAGATAGTTCAATACCCTTGGGTAGCAACGGTACACTCCCATGTTCATACGTACCAGTTTCATTACTAGTAAGCTACCATATGGGTAGTTTAGGAAAATACTAGAACTATTACTAGAACACGATATCATACAATGAGTCAGTTCATTCATGATTCAATACTTGCTAGATAGATAGGGAACACACATTACAGCTAGTACACACAGTACATTCTATACATGCTAGATAGAGAGAGAACACACATTACAACTAGCACATGTAGAACACACAGTACCTTACTATACTAGTACAAATATCTGTTTATATGATTACGCTTACATGAGTATGTTTACATAGATACGTTCACATGTGTACGTTTACATATACGATGATAGGACAAACATCACTAGGTGCTATAGCATGGAACATGTTCAGGATCTAACTATACCAATGAATCACAACGCATTGTGATAGTTATATTGGGTATACATGATCATAGTAATGTGGATGTTCATGGCTTGCAAACATGTAGGGGTCGTATATGGGTCCCAAAATCTCTTTGACAAGGGAGCGTTTAGCCTGGGATCTAGCCATCACATTATGCCTTATCCCTCAAATAAGGCAAAATAGTACAGAAGTAGTCACTTATTACAAACACTATAGTACTTACGACATTACAATAGACTTAAGGTAGCTAGTACGGTTGTAGTTATTTGATACTACACCATAGTACTATTTCATTTTTCCCAATACATTCACTTCGTGAACATTCACACGATGCACGGTAATGTAGAAACTATATTTTTGGTTAATGATAGTCAGACATGGGAAAATACACACTCTTACAAGAGACACGCACATAGATACTAGATGCCTTGGTAGAAGGATTCTTTTAGTAGGAAGCATAGGGTTTTCTAGGATGTTCAAACATTTTCATTACTTACAGTTCATATACATACAAATACTTACAGTTCATATACATACAAATACTTACATACAAATTAAGACACTAAAATACTTATGATCTCACCAGCTTTGAAGCTGATACTCATTTTCAAAATAACTTGCATCCTCAGGTCAACGATAGATAGGTACAGATACAAGGTTTAGAGAAGACGGACCTCGTTCAAGACTCAGCCTTCATTTTGATTTATGCTTTAGTGTCTATTAGACATATCAGAACAGTTGTATTAAAATGTATATTATTAATGCAATGGATGATGCTGTTGCTTGTTTACTACTATTCATTGTTGTGATACTGTACATGACGTCCTCGGCCCCAGAACGTTTCCGCCGTTCATGGTTTTGGAGTGTGACATATATGTTCTAATATATTAATATGGAATCATATTATTTAATTAGTATTGATCAATAATTAATTTAGAATTAATTAAGTGATCAAAAGGAACTAATTAAATATGGACTCTTATATATATGGAATGGGCCAAGTTCATTTAGGTTGGGCTAAGCTATCATGGATAGTCCATGGAGTTTTAACCCATGGATAATATGAAATGAAAGGTCATGGGTATTAGGGTTTACATGGATGTAACCCTAATCCTCCATACTATAAAAAGAGGCCTTTGGCACAAGAAATCACACTAGTGTGTGAGGACATAAGAGTGGGCCGATTTTCGTGTGCATACATATTCTCTCAAGTTCTTCCAAGGTGATTTGCTGATTTGTGATTCCACTTGAGGCTTCCACACTATTGGGGTTAAGCTCTTAAAGCTTGAAGACATCAAGCTACATCAAAAGGTATGTCATCTAACTAGAATTTTGTAGTATAGGTGCTTCATAATATGCTACTTAGGATGAAACCTTGGAATATTTAATATTTGAATGTGTAATAGAGAAAACATAGATCCAAGGTTTATAAGGTTACATGTACCCCATAAGAATGTTAGAATGCTCAAAGCCCAACAGAAAGAACATCATAGCCTCGTATTATATCATTTGAATCTTTACCAAAAGTTATATGTGCAACACTTCTGCCTACCTTATAGTTATGAAGGTATTATAAGATTCCAGTCATGTGTAAGGAATAAAAACTAGCAATCAACCATTCCATTTCATGATCTTCCATGCACATTGCCTACAAAATTCATTCAGTTAATTTGGAAACCCAAACTTGTTTCGAGCGTGCAACAACGTACACATATTTTCTAATGAATTTGTGAGAAGAATATGAAATTTAAGGTGTTGTTCCAGTCTGTGTGCTCTTAGCTTCTGATGTGAGGTTGTTCTTGGTATTCTTAACAGAATAGAGTTTAGAATTCTTAAGAACCTTTGACTAAGTTATAAAAGGATGTGACTATACCATTCTTTTTGATCTAGATTTCAGGGACAACCTTTGTCATGGAAGAAGGATGTGACACTAAAATTGGTGAAAAAGTTACTACAATTCGTATCTATCGGGGTGAATGAAGTGATCAGGTGGGTTGTATTTCATGTTTAAGGGAGGTTGTGTGAATTGTTGATTATTTCGGTAAGTTAGAGGATGGATTCGTTTGAACTGTTGATGTACAAGTGCTAGAGTATTATGAAAAACGTCCCTATCATCTAATTCCATGTCTTTTTCATATGTTTGTGGAGAATAGTCATGTGCAGATTGATACAAATGTTCATCGGTGTAAGGATCCTTTATTGATTTGTTGACAAGTTGTGGTGAATGAGCAACCAAGGTTAGTGGTCCACCAAGATCCTTTTAGTCTTTCATGAGTGTTGATTCTTGAGCTTGAAGTGTTCCATATAGTTTGTAAAAAGAAAGAGTTTTGTTCTTTCTATCACCATGAACCATCATCTTTGTCATTGTCGACTATCTTCCTAGACCTTTCAGAAACTAAAGATTATTTCATGGTAGCTATAACTGGTACCTGGATTTGAATTTAAGATTTTAGTGACGATTAGATTGAATCTTTTGAAGGTTTCATCAAGACTTTATCCTAGAAGAGATTTGAATTTTTCGAAGTCGATTAATGTAATGGCCAACTTCTTGTCATGTGTTTGTTGTGTTCCCTTGTACAAATTCTTGAGAATGTCCCAAATTTCTTTCCCATATTGACAGTTGATGATAAATGATAAATATTAGGTAGAACACCACAAGATATTTCATGAAAAGTAATCTCATTTTTTTCTATTTTTTCGATATCATTAACAGTGGATCTGGACATGGTGGCTCCACTACTAAGTATGTGACAACCCAAAATTTCTATCTTGTACAAACCATTCACTTCAATCAAATTCAAACTTTTTTCTGCTAACTTCTAGCACTATTTATAGTCTGTTTGAGCACTCTAAGCCTAGTACATCAAAGGATCAAGTGTTAGGATGGGTCAACTAAAGTTCCAAACCATCAAACAAGCCATAAACCCTCAAATGAGGAGTTTACGGCTAGGACCCATTAGTTTATGGCCGTAAACTCATGGTGGCCATAAACTCCAACCTATAAGTATGAAACTTTGGCCATTTTCTTCACTTTTTCCATTTCCAAGGGTTGGAACCCGGTTTCTCTCCTTAGGATCTTAAGTTTTGCTTCCAAACATCAAAATTGTAAAGTGATTTCCTTCCTTTATGACCTTATACTTCACTTATCCATGAATCACCATTGATTTCATCCATGGATTCCATCTTTGAGTCTAGCTCTTCAAGATCCTCAAGAACATCAATAACAATGAGGTGTTTTAGGCCGAAAACACCCTCCTTTGCCTTGAAATTGTAAGTATCTACCTCATATACTTGTTATTTAGTTAGGATATTGGATTAAGGGCTTGATAACAAACTTTTCCCAAGAACATGAGGTGTTTACGGCCGAGAGCATATTCCTTGGCCGTAAACCCTAATTAGTGGAGCATATCGACCATAACTTCCTCCTAAGGCTTGGACATGAACCTAGAAACCTTAGTCAATGCTTGAAAGCCCTTTAAAACACAAGTTGGCACTTTTCATCATGAGTTTATGGCCGTAAACTCATGGCTAAGAACTCCCTTGATCATGCCATTTGGGCCGTAAACTCCTTAGTGTGGCCATACACCCTTAGTATGCAATCATATGTAAATCATACCCTTCAATCTAAGTGTTGTCTATGTCCGAGGGTGTATTTCCTTGCATAATTAGTTGTTTAAACACTAATTATATACATATATGTATCATTATATGATAAATAGGATCCATGTTTGTGCTCAAGTCTTCACTTGACACTTAGCATTCTATACCACTCGTTCAACCAAACCACTCACTACAGGTAGGTTCATACCCCTTAATCTACCTTTTAAATGATTTTAAATGCTTTTATGGGGGGAATACAATTTGAAACATTATAGTTATTATATCAATCACATATGATTAATAACTATCAAACAAATGGATTTACTATACTTTTAACTATTTTATCAAACAAAGTACTTCAAAATGTTTATCAAACTCTTTTACATACTAAACTCTTTATCAAACTTGTTCTTATATGCCAAACCTTTTCTTTTAACTATTTTAAACTTATATATTGTCAAAACCATGTCTAATGCATATATAGTTATATAAGTAAGGTTGGAAGGACTTAGGACTGATAACTCACTTTATTTCTTGTTCCTTGTTTGGTTGAGGACTTAGAGTACTTAGTTGTTTGTCCGAGTGTCGTTTGATCCTTAGTTATATATTATGTATATATGTATAAGACAGAAAAGCTTTTATCTCTGTTTAACATACTCAGTCATATAAGCAACATTACTAGTAAATTATAATAGGTATAGTTTAGGAAGTCGTTAATACTATTACTAGAACAACGAAACATACAAAGAGTCAGTTCATACATTAGTCAATACATACTATAACCAAAAACACACTACAAGAAAAAAGGCCTTTTACGACGCGCAAAATACGACGCTCATTGATCTATGTTACGCAAGAGAGAGTGGCATTAAAAAAATGTCATCTCTTCAAAAAATTTAAGTATATATGTCGCGCTTTATTGAGTGCCCTTAGAGTTAGTGTCTAATGTAAAAAACTTAAAAACACGAAGGGCACTTAATGTAAAATGTGCGCCGTCTCAAAATGTCACATTATAATTTTAGTGAAAGGCGCGCATCTGTTCACAAAAATCAAGGTTACTAACAAAATATCTAACACTCACTATTCATCAGTCACTTCACTCTCTACTACGATTCTATCGATGGTGAGACCTCGACTCGCCTTCCCTTGCAGACAACGTCTCCTCCTCCGATCGTTAGGTTACTTCTCTGGCTGATTTCGCCTCGCCGACGACCGTGGGTTCAACTGACATCATTGGAGACTGCTAAAATTTACGTGCCCTAGGTCCGATTAAGGTGTTCCTGTTGAACCGATCATCGACCCAAGTGAGCTTCCCGGTTGGCCATATAACGTTGTAACAGAAGAGAAAGAGCAGAAGAAAGTCGAGACAAGGGGAAGAAGCGCCTGGTAGCCATGAATCTAATGCTAAGTTGAACACATTCAAGGGTTTCTCACCTACTGAAGCTTCTCAAGTCGAATACAAGGTAAAATCTCAAGCTTCTCAAGTTATATGTACTGTTTTTATCCCCTTCTTTCATCTTGCGAACATTTTCTCTACTTTTTATCCCAAACTTTCACCTTGTTCTCAAGGTGAAGAAAGGATTGACTAACCGTGTATACATAATGACAGTTGCCTAAGAAAAGAGTCGAAAAATCCCTCAAAATACTCTTAATCAAACTCGCCTGTGAGATGTTTCTCTTCAGGTTCTTCGAACCCTGGTCTGGTAGAACATAATTTTTTATGTTTTCTGATTGTACTTATGAAATTATGAAATCATGTTGTATCTTTCATTTCGATTGGGGGTATGTATGGACGATTTGTAATAGGGATTGAGATTATGAAATCATGGTTGAAGCATTCATTAAACCCTAAATGTAGATGTCTGAGTCTAGATTTATTTTTTAACTGTTGAGAAATTCTGGAAGGACACTTGATCTTCTTAAGAACATAGAAAAAAGTTCTAAGTTGTTTCACTTAATTAGTCAAAAAGCATCTTATTCTGGAACCAAAAGACTAGTTAGAGCATATTAAACATTGAAAGTGTATGTATTTATGAAATCAGCCATTGATTCATTTTGCATTTTGATCATCACACAACCTCTTTGATAGAAACCAAAATCCAATAACAGATAAATGAAACTCAAATATGAGATATATAGATCTAGGAAGCTATTTGATTACTAAATGGAAATAAGAACAAATCAGAAAGGAAATCCAAATGATTATCCTCCTGCCCTAATCAGAAAAGTTCTCTCAAGAGAAACTTCCTGCCCAAGCTAAAGTCGATACTCAAAGTTACAAAATACTAAATGATTCAATACTCTTAAGAATTAAAAATCTATAAAAAGCTTGCCTGTTTGTTTAAAGCATCCAAAGTTTCTTCATTGAGGTCATTACCAGCAGTGATTCCAGTCTTTCCAAACCTCGGAACTCCAAATTCCATTCCAATTGTTTCAAAGAACTTTCTTTTGTCACATGAAAGATAAGCAAGATCACCAAAATCCAACCGAATTCCCCTTGCTTTATACCTATACAAATAAATACATCAATTAACATATTAATTATTATCATTAAAGTTTAAACCTTGTGTATCATAAAATAGAAAAAGACAATAATACCCTAGATCATTTAGTGCTAGAAGAACAACACAGAAGTTAGGAACACCACTCTTCATCACTGTGTGTGAATGTTGGATCTTCCAAAAAAAATCACGTATTAAAAACCCACCCAACAATCTTTCTCCGAACTGGGTATCAACTATTAGGTTAGAGCTGCTACTCTCCACCAATACCAGCAACCATTGCAATCATCAAGGTGCGTTCATTGGAGAGTGCAACCCAATTGTTTTATCCCTCCGATGCTTTCAGATATAATATTTGCTAATTTGTTGTCATCATCTGAGCTTCCCAGTCTTCCACGAACACCCTTTCGAATCAAAAGATGTAAAATACCCCGATTACCCTTTCTATCTCTCTTTATCTGTGGGTGTGTTTGCAAAAATAGAAATAAACCTCTTTGATTTCGAATTTCATTATCTCACCTCTTCATCACTTCTATAACCGTCCCTCTCCCTCTAAATGAGAAATCTTTGTTGATTAGATCTGAAAAGCGGAGGAAGAGAAAAGACATCATGAACCTCGGAAAAAATTGACCAGGTAATACTTGTCTTATGTTTTACTTCATATATGTTCTTCTGTTACGCCTATTCCACTCCGATCCCAACTTAATTTTCCAACATAGTTAAGGTTTCACATAGTTGCACTCGACTTGTGTTTTTGTTGGAAATATTTTAATTAAACTACTACGTTTGTTAACATCTTTGATTTTTTTTGGAAGATCCAACCTTCACACACAATGAAAAAAAAAATTATCTGATAAGTGTTTGCTGACATGCAACCTACGTGGCATGTACTTGGCAAATTATTAAAAGGTTAAGGTCATATAATAACTCACGTATTTGTACTTTCTTACATATATTTTTTAGTTAAAATACTTCAGGCCTCAAGTATTTTATGCAAAAAAAATAATCCCTGTCAATTTTCATCACATATAAGAAATTTCAGGAGTGAAAATGTAACACCCAATGCACAAAGACCAAATTACCCTTTGCCTAATGCCTACCTTTTCTTATGACTACCTTCAGCAGTTTGTTTTGTTTCAATAACAGTGCTACGTAGGGATGTTTCTGCATAAGAGCAAAACAGAAAGCACACAATATTACAATTCGGTCCCTCCACTTTTCCCTTGTTTTCAAAGAAGGTCCATTCTTTATCACATTCTCTATCAATACCACCATCTTGAAGTAGAGGCTTGTAAATAATGATATACTCATCAGACTTATCATATTTAATTTTCAAATAGGTGCATAATTTGCAAAAAAAGACAAACACAAAACTGCTAGCTAAAGAAAATTCTGATTTTATTGCAACAAATCTTCTGGCTACAAACAAACAAAACATTCATCTCATCTTGTTAAAAATAAAGTCGATTCTTTGCCTTAATACAAAGCCAATTAATAATTGTTCATGTTTGTATATCAATAACAACTCTTTATTAGTTGATTATACTAAGATATAACACCAATAAACATCAACCACTAGACAATTCAATTCAACAGTGGAACAGGGAACCAAAATAACATTGTGATCCGGAGGTTTAGGAGGTATTAATTCCCCTAAAGCATACAAACCTCTGTATGAAGAATGAACTAACTCTATCTGTTTTTCCAATTGGACTCCGAAGTTGTACAAGGCTTCATTTGTTAAGCCTCCTATTAGCCCCTTAGATGGATCATTGACTCCTTGCGTGGAGATATCTGAAGTTGATTTAACTTCACTGACAAACACCCATGTACCAATCTTAGTAGAGAAGAGTAGTTTAATCTTACACCTAGGCTTATCAAGGTAGACCGAGTTATAAATAGATGGCAAGGAGATTGCAGGTACAATCAATCCTCCTGAATTGGAGTATTTTGCTTGCATGTGGGTCGATGAAAACAGAAAGCACACAATATTACAATTCGGTCCCTCCACTTTTCCCTTGTTTTCAAAGAAGATCCATTCTTTTGGCTAATTGCTACTTCCAAACATACATACATACATAATACATAGCCACACACATGTTCAATTCTTTTGGTCTCTCACACCTTTCTAAAACCAAAATATATACACCAACTTATCTTACTATCTTGTTTTATGAATATTAGTATTAAACCACTTTACAATGTTTATTTACAGCCAAGGGTCAGATTCAAAAGCTACATTAAAACATGGGTTCTTAAATAATTATAATTTGTATAAACATGAGCATGCCTAATAAGGCAAGCCTATCTTCAACTTCTTTTATGTACACCTGTATCAAACCACTGCCATCTGTAACTTGAAGCTTCCCATTTAACATTGTCTTGTATTCATCATCTGTAACTTGAAGCTTCTCATTAAACATTGAAAGTGTATGTATTTATGCTTCTAACTATTTTTGCTTGTAGGACTATTGGCAAGAGGATTAAAAGTGCATTGATCTGGGTGGTAACTACAGCTGTATGTGGCTTGGTGCTGTGCATATTATACGGTTAGTATCTCCAATTATTAATTTATTCTTACAAGAAACATTTTCACTTATGATCAAATGCAATTAGGAGTAGAACCTACTTTTAGTCATTTAGAAGGTTGATGTCCCTGGTTTCCCATGCAAGTAGGTATGATGGGCACTGCCAAAAAAATTAGCTTACATGGCAAAAATTACTATTCTAGCTTTGCATTTTGTATACTTATAATAGGATTGATGAATGAGATGTTTCTAGGCTTTGACATAATCTGACTGTGGTTTGTACACTAAATGTTGTTCGTTAATTTTTTTCATAATTGTGCATTGCAATATGCATGTAGTTACAATGAGTTACAATTTTTTTGTTACTTGCTGCAGGCTCAAAGGGTGATAAAGCAACAGTTTCTGCTATAAATTACACTGATATTCCACATACTCAGGTAAGAAAAGGTATTTATTTTTAATCTATCTATTTTTTAGGGTACATAAGTTTTTTATTTTTCATTTTCTAATATAGATTCTATTATATTATTTTGATTAAAAATTCACTTTTGTGAATATTCGTTTAAAATATCCAAGCCTTTTTAACTTAACATTAAAAACAATCAAAAGCCTAACATATATTGTACATACTCTAAAATAAATACATATAACATATAGCTCAAAAGAATGAGATTAAAAAGAATGTCATCCAAAAAGCTTCTTGCTACTCTACAAGCAATACATATAACACCTGCACCTCTTGTTTTCTAACAGATCCATCATGTTCACCCTGTAACAGGATTCATACAAATCAATTCAATCATATTATAACAAAAACAATAATTAATCTATAACTAAACTTATTATAGATTTTAAAAACAACCTTGAGAAACAGAGAGTTTACCTGTGATGAAAATTTTATAACAAAAACAATAATTACTCACCCTTTCACAGGATTCATACAAATCAATTCAATCATCTTTAAATAATAATAAAATGATAATTAATCGACTTGTGATGAAAATTTTACTAACCTCAATCTGCCACATTAAATCAGGAATGGAAACAAGTAGAAACATCAACTCATTAACCAACAAAGACAGAAGAGAAAGAAAGAAAGAAAAAAACAACAAAGAACAGCCATACCTATAGATCTTAGGTACTCACCCTGTAACAGGATTCATACAAATCAATTCAATCATATTATAACAAAAACAATAATTAATTTATGACTAAACTTATTACAGATTCTAAAAACAACCTTGAGAAACAGAGAGTTTACCTGTGATGAAAATTTTATAACAAAAACAATAATTACTCACCCTTTCACAGGATTCATACAAATCAATTCAATCATCTTTAAATAATAATAAAATGATAATTAATCGACTTGTGATGAAAATTTTACTAACCTCAATCTGCCACATTAAATCAGGAATGGAAACACCACTATAAATTAACCAACAAACATAAATATTTATACATTTGTAGAAACATCAACTCATTAACCAACAAAGACAGAAGAGAAAGAAAGAAAGAAAAAAACAACAAAGAACAGCCATACCTATAGGAAGTTCTTATGCAGTATTAATCACAATTAACATCAAACATAAATATTTATACATTTTTAGAATGTAACTGTCAACTAACAGTTAATACCTAATTTTAAACAGATTGACCACCCAAGGGTAAAAAGGTCAAACCCATAAATTATGAAATAACGGGTTTGCAGGTGGTTTTGTGCTGGACACCTGTTTAGCCCATTTCTAACTTTAAAATTTCTGCCAAAAAGATCATATTCAAAATTTTAAAAGTATTTCTAATTTTCAAATTTCTGTAAAAGTTCATAAAATTTTATAACAAACACATAAAAATATTCAAACAAGCTGAAAAAGCAACTGGATGCTGAAAAAGTAAATGATAACCTATACAGTTTTGTTCCCTGCTTCAGTTTTGTCACTGTACAGTTTTGGCCCCTGTACAATTTTTTTGTCCCTGTATAGTTTTGGCCCTGTACAGTTTTGTTTTTGCATGGTTTTTGTCCCTAAACATGCGTAATCATTATTGCTTTAAATGGTAAATAATTATGTAGGTTGGCAACAAATGTTTAATGGATAAATCATGGATTTCCTCTAGTAGATTATCAAATGCATATGATGAAGGTGTGAATGCTTTTCTAGAGTTTGCACAAACTAATAATCCAAAGTTAGATGTTATTCCATGCCCTTGTGTAAATTGCATCAATTTGTGTCACCACTCAATTGACAATGTCCGTTATCATTTGTTTGCCCACGGCTTCGATGAGAATTATAAGATTTGGTCTTTCCATGGAGAAAAACAACCCAATAGTGATTCTAGATGCCCTAACAATTCCATTCCTCCTGATGCTATTTATACAAAGGATATGCTTCATGATGCCTTCAAATACGTAGACGATGAACCTGATTCGTTGAAATCACTTCTTGAAGAGTGTGATAAGCCACTTTATGTAGGGTCAAAGTATAATGCACTTAGTGGATTATTGAAATTCCAACATTTGAACGGTCAATTTGGATGGTCTGATGCTAGTTTTGATGCTTTGTTGTCTGTCCTAAAAGATATCTTACCATCAAACAATACCATCCCTAGCTCGATATATGAGTCCAAGAAGTTGCTAAAAGGAGTAGGTCTACAATATGAGAAGATTCATGCATGTGAAAATGATTGTGTTCTATTCTGGAAAGAACATAAAGATGCTTCTCATTGTCCAACTTGTGGCACTTCTCGTTGGAAGAAGAATTCCAAAAACGTACCTTCAAAAGTTTTGTGGTATTTTCCTATCATCCCTAGATTTAGAAGAATGTTTTCAATACCACAAATTGCTCATGACTTAACTTGGCATGCACAAGGTCGGGTCAATAGTGGGAAGCTTACTCATCCTCGCGATACCCCTTCTTGGAAGCTTGTTGATAACACGTGGAAAGAATTCGGACAGGAAAAACGAAATCTTAGATTAGCCTTGTCTGCTGATGGTATCAATCCACACAAGTCATTAAGTTCCAATCATAGTTGTTGGCCAGTTATCCTAATAACATATAATCTACCCCCTTATTTGTGTATGTCAAGAAAATTCATGATGTTGACTCTGTTGATATCCGGGCCAAACCAACCTGGTAACAATATTGATGTCTACTTGGCACCATTGATAGAAGATCTAAAGCTCTTGTGGGAAACTGGCGTTGAGACTTTTGATTCTCATAAGAAAGAATACTTCAATTTAAGAGCAATATTACTTTGGACTATAAGTGATTTTCCCGCGTATGGTAATCTTTCGGGGTGTGTTACCAAAGGTTATTATGCTTGTCCAATATGTTCAAAGAATACTTGTTCACAATGGTTTCCAAAGTCCAAAAAAGTATGCTTCCTTGGGCATAGAAGATTCCTACCACTTGAACATCCTTTTCGCAAAAGAAAAAAACATTTCAACAATCAACAGGAGCACGATTTTATGCCACAACCATCATCAGGTGAAGAGATTTATGACTATCTGGCGGGATTTGAGACTACATGGGGTAAGAAGATAAAGCCAAAGAAGGTAGTATCAAAGAAGGTAGGATCAAAGAAGATAAAGTTAAAGAAGACAAAGTCAAGGAAGGGAGCGTCAAAGAAGGAAACGCCAAAGAAGGAGAAGACAAAGAAGAATAAAGAAAGTATCGACGAGAGATCTAAATTTTGGCATAAAAAGTCGATTTTTTTTGAACTTGAATATTGGAAGAAGTTGCCTGTTCGCCATCAGTTAGATCTCATGCACATAGAAAAAAATGTGACCGAGAGTGTTTATGGGACAGCGTTGAATTTGCCTCACAAGACGAAGGATGGATTAAAAGCACGAAAAGATCTTGAAGCGTTGGGCATCAAGATTGAATTACGACCTGAACCAAAAGGGGATCGACATTGGCTTCCGCCTGCCAAGTACACATTGAATTCCGCAGAGAAACATCTATTTTATGAAACCCTGTCTAACATAAAAGTTCCTTATGGGTATTGCTCTAATTTCAAGAATCTCGTGTCGGATGATGTTTCAAAGATGAATGGTTTGAAGTCTAATGATTGCCATGTACTAATGCAACAACTTCTTCCATTTGCAATCAAAGGGGTGTTAGATGTGAAGGTGCGGAGAACAATCCTAAGCCTGTGTCATTTTTTCAATGAGTTGTGTAGTAAAGTTGTTGATGTTAGTAAGCTAGGCAAGTTGCAAAGTGACATCGTATTAACATTATGTTTGTTAGAGAAGTACTTTCCTCCTTCATTTTTCGATGTCATGACTCACTTAATGGTGCATTTAGTTAGAGAGGTGAGGTTGTGTGGCCCGGTTCATTTTAGGTGGATGTATCCATTTGAGAGATACATGAAAACACTTAAAGGGTATGTAAGAAATCATCATCGACCCGAGGGTTGCATTGCAGAGTGTTATGTGGCAGAGGAGGCCTTAGAATTTTGTTCAGACTACTTAAAACACAAGAAATCAATTGGCAATCCTCATCAGCGTGTTGATGAAAGAATCCGCAGTGGCAAGCCTTTATCAAAGGCTACAATTGATGTTGTAGATGCTCAGTTACTTGATCAAGCTCATCTTTATGTATTACGAAACACTGCTGTTGTGGAGCCGTATATCGAGTAAGAATTACATGAAACTGTATACTCTTATACCATTATCTATCATATAAAACATTCTTTTAACTTGTAATACACTTCAGGCAACATATGTTGGAATTGAAGGATCTGAACCCCCGTCATGCTCGCAAGAGTACATGGTTGCAGAGCCAACATAGTCGGACATTTATTAGTTGGTTTAAGAAAGAGGTTTGTTTTTAAAATAAGATAGTTAGAATTACAATATTTTTAATTATTTTTTTGAATTACATTAATTATATATTTTTCTGTTAGGTTGGAAAACGTTTGGCTAACGGGGAAGATATTTGTGATGATGTTCGTTGGTTGGCCAAAGGGCCTAATTTTGCTGTTACTAAATATAACGGTTTTGCTATAAATGAATATCATTTTCATACAACATCTCGAGATGAGTCTAGAACAACTCAATGCAGTGGAGTGTCTTTAGTTGCACATATCATGCAGATTGCTAGTGCAAAAGACTCCAATCCTGTGTATGGTGTTGTAACTTACATCGGCCGTATAAAGGAGATATGGGATCTTAAATATCACATGTTTAGTATTCCTGTATTCATGTGTGATTGGGTTGATAGTCGTGGAGTAAAAAAGGATGATTTAGGATTCACGGTAGTTAACTTTGATAGGCTTGGTCAAAAGTCTGAACCCTTCGTATTAGCTAGTCAAGTCAAACAGGTTTGGCTAACGTTTGGCTAACGGGGAAGATATTTGTGATGATGTTCGTTGGTTGGCCAAAGGGCCTAATTTTGCTGTTACTAAATATAGCGGTTTTGCCATAAATGAATATCATTTTCATACAACATCTCGAGATGAGTCTAGAACAACTCAATGCAGTGGAGTGTCTTTAGTTGCACATACCATGCAGATTGCTAGTGCAAAAGACTCCAATCCTGTGTATGGTGTTGTAACTTACTTCGGCCGTATAAAGGAGATATGGGATCTTAATTATCACATGTTTAGTATTCTTGTATTCATGTGTGATTGGGTTGATAGTCGTGGAGTAAAAAAGGATGATTTAGGATTCACGGTAGTTAACTTTGATAGGCTTGGTCAAAAGTCTGAACCCTTCGTATTAGCTAGTCAAGTCAAACAGGTTTTTTATGTTCAAGATCAACAAGATGAGAATTTGCATGTTGTTGGATTCACACCTCATAGGATGTACAAGTATGGATCAAATGGTGAAACTGATGATATGTTGGAATTTGATGTTACTTTTGATTTAACACAAGACTCCGCTTTATTAGACCTTGATGATGATTTTTTGTGTACGCGTCCGGATGGCGAGGGCATATTAGTTTAAATATTTTTTGTTTCAGAATAATAAAGTTTTTGGTATGTTTTTATTTCAGATTTTGAATGTGATTAATCAATGTCCAACTGCAACAAATAACAACGTACTTAATTTAATTTGAATCTTGTTGAAACAGGTTGTGTTTTTGTGACATGGAATCAGATTCAGCTTCTGATCACGAGGACTCCAAACAAAGAGGTCCGACAACAAAGACAAAAGCTAATAAAGTGAAGCTTGTAATAACTTACAATAAAAAAGGTGTCCCGGTTGGAAAGGAAGCCACAAAACTGTCTACTTTTGAGGGTTTGGTTGCAAGAACAATGGTTCCCATAACATATGACTCGTGGCTGGAAGTTGGTGAGGAAGTAAGGGAAGGATTATGGCAATATGTTTTGGTAAGTCTTTGTTTTCTTCCTGTTATTACCTTTGTTCAGATCTGTTTTTGTCCCTGTTCAGATTTGTTTTTGAACCAACCTTTTTTTTATGTTTCAGGAAAAGTTTGTAGTTGACCCAAAGAGCCGGAAGCAAATTCTCCAATCGATCGGGAAGAAGTGGAGAAACTTCAAGCATTATCTATATGCCAAGTTCATTAAGAACCAAAGTAAAGATCCCAAGGCAAATCTATTCAAACCTCCGAAAGATTATCCGTTTATAAAGAAAGAAGATTGGAAAGTTTTTGTATCCCATAAAGTTACAAAGAAGTGGGAGGTTTGTTAAACTTTTCTTATATGCATTTTTAGTTACAATTTTAATGTTTGTATTTATAATTTTAATGTTTCTAATGCAGGAGAAAAGTATGAAAGCTAAAAATACTCGTGCACATCATAAATACAATCATCGTTTGAGCAGAAAAGGATATGCTGGACTCATTAATGACATTGTATGATTCCCACTGAATATTGATTATTTTATTTGTATATATTTATGTTAATTGATTTTGTTATTCTTGATAATTTAGATGCAAGAAATCGGCAAGTCGGAAGAGGAGATTGATAGGACAGTGCTGTGGAAAAAAGCAAGAGAGTTGAAGACAGGAGGATACGATGCAGATGTGAAGACGATTGTTGATAAAATTGTAAGTTTCATTAATTCCCAAATATATAAAAAAACATAACATTTGTCCCATTTTATTTTTCTAACATTTGTCCCATTTTATTTTTTTACAGGATGAGCTTCAGAAATCGGGAAGCTTTGGAGAGGTTACATGTGGAACACATGATGTGCTTACAGAGGCGTTGGGTACTCAGGAACAACGTGGGCGTGTACGAGGGATGGGTAGATTTATAACGCCACAGCAATACTTTTATTTACCCAAGAATGTTAAGTATTACTTGGAGATTGAGAACGAGAGGGTGGATAAACGAATAAACAAACTTGAAGATGACTTGGAGAAACTAAAAAGAGGTGTACTTAATGTTTCTGAAGCTGGAAGTTGCCAAATAGGGGGCGTCATTGAAGATTTTGAAAAACAACCACAGAATGAATCACTTTTAAGCCCTTGAAGACAATTATGAAAAATATATTTAAATAATTTTCTTTTTCTACAAACTAACATACTATATTTTGCAGGATAAATCATGTCTTCTTGCGGTTGAATTTGCTGCAAATGTGGTTGCTAAAGGAACCATAATGAAAGCATCGGGTATTTTGAAATATATTTGCATTATTATTATTTATATATTTTCATTTTTTAGAAGATTGAATCTTAATTATTTTTTATGTTTATGTAACAGATGAAAACATTGAAGTTATGATTGAAACAATTTTGCAAGGAGAAGCTTTAGTACCCTTTCCACTTGAAGAGGAGTTCATTGTGAAGGTCAAGATGCACTGGGACACATACTAAGCTGGCCAAGACACTTAGTTATTCGATGCTCTGACCTGGTAATACTATTTGAACATATTTTCCCTTGGTTATCTTAATTTTTCTGATATTTGAGTGAGTTCTTAATTTTTTTTTGGTAATACTATTTGTATTTTTGATTGCATTTGTAGGGAAAAGTGGTGGCGAAATCTGTGAAAAAGCATGCAACACCAGTGAAGAAAGCTGCAACACCAGTGAATGAAGATGTAACACCAGTGAAGGAAGATGCAACACCTCCACAAGAAGAAATAGGAAGTAATAAGAAAGAAAAACAACCATGTGATATGGAAGGAGGGAATGATGTGGAAGAAGTACTGATTGGGATAGAAAAGAAGATTAAAAAGGAGAAACAAAATGTGACCGTTCAAAGAAGGTGGACCAGAGCACAGATGAAGACAAGGATAAGGATTGAGAACAGTAGTATTTTGAAAATGACTGCAATGATGGCTGATGGACAAGTTACAAAGGTTGATTCTATAAGAGTGTAGAGTGAGAATGATCTTTTTGGGTACGATAGTTACACGTACTTAACTTGGGATGATTTTGAAGCAGTTCTTATAATGGATGAGCTGACTGGTGCTGTTATTGTGTCTTATATGATGTAAGTGCAAGAAATTTAATTTAAATAACAATGTGTCTTAAAAAAATGTTAATGAATTTAGTGTTTGTATGATAACAGGGTGTTGTTTAACAAATTGAAGTATGGCTCCCCAGAAAGAGACCATGGAATTTGCTTTGTGAACCCGGCAGTAATCTCACCAAGTACGCGTAAAGGGAAATCTAAGAATATTGACGATGCAAGCAGAGGTTTAGCAGATCGATTGTCTAAAAGAAAGGGCAATGACATCATCTTTATGCCCTACAATCCTGGGTATTGTTATTTGACATTTTATTTTTAAAATGACTGCAATTATGTTATTTGACATTTTTTTTTGTGGTTTTTGTAGAAGACATTGGGTATTGGGTGTACTAGACATGAAATCGGATACTTGCTATTATCTTGATTCCTTGAGCTCTGGCAATTTCAATATGCAGTTGAAGCAAATTGTTGATTCGTAAGTAATATAAATTATCAGAACACTTGATGTGAGTACAATAAACACATATTTGTTAATGTTTTTTTTATAGGGCAATGGTTTTGTACACTACACAAAGTGGATCCAACAAAAGGGTTAAACTAAATTGGGTTAATGTTACGGTCAGCACTTAATTCCTTATTGAAATTGTAGTTTTAACTTTATTTTTTGGATCAATTGAAATGATCATTTTATATGTAACTTTGTAGTGTCCAGTTCAGCCCGGATCTACCGAATGTGGCTACTACATGCTAAGGTTCATGAAGGAGATAGTGGAAGAAGGAATTGAAGTGTTGGTCAAAGACAATGTAAGGATATAGCATTCTACTTTCATTACTATAATTTATGGCATCCTTACTGTTAAAATATAGCAACTTACTATTAGAAGAATATTTTAATATGCTATTTTTTATTAATAAAAACAATATGCAAATGTTTTCACAGATCGGGGATGGCAAAGCTGAGTACACAACTGCTGATATCGATGAGATACGTGAAGAATGGTCAATGTTTGTTACAGGCTTCATTTATCGATGATATGTATGGTCTTTTGACAATGTATCCGCAAAACAATGTTATGGTTAACCACTAATGCTAGGTATGGTCTTTTGACATGTGTAATGCTAGGTAGTCTTTTAAGACACATGTACAATTTTTTGCTAACTTTTAGTAATGTTACTTAAGGTAACATGTAGTTACAACTTAGGTAATTCAACATATATGTAAAGTTTTGGTATATTTGACGTTTAGATGAAAATGAATGTTTTGGTATATTTGTCATTTATTATGTGTATTCACGTTGTAAATGTGTGTTGTAAATGCACGTCGTAAAAACGTCGTAAAGGTGCGTAGTAAAAACGAGAGACGTAAGGTTACGACATGCGAATGAGCGTCGTCTTCCTTTATGACATGGCCTTCCTTGACGCGCATTGCGTATCATAAGAGCGCGTCGTCTCTAGACGAAGCGCATTTGAGCGTCATCTTCGTTTATGACATGGCCTTCCTTGACGTGCATTGCGTATCATAAAAGGGCATCGTCTACAGATGACGCGCATTTGCACGTCGTCTATCTTTATGACATGGCCTTCCTTGACACCCATTGCGTATCATAAGGGTGCGTCGTCTCTAGATGACGCGCCTTTGCACGTCGTCTATCTTTATGACACGGCCTTCCTTGACGCGCATTGCGTATCATAAGAGAGCGTCGTAAATGCACGTCGTAAATGCGCGTCGTCTCTAGACGATGCGCATATGCGCGTCGTCTATCTTTATGACATGGCCTTCCTTGACACGCATTTGCGCGTCGTCTGAGCCTTTTACGACGCGCAATGAGCGTCGGAAAAGGCCTTTTTTCTAGTAGTGACAATACAAACATATTATTATGAGAAACAGGAAAGCACATACTAATAAGAGAAACAAGAAAAAACATACTATTATGAGAATCAAGAAAGAACATATTTTTATGAGAAACAAGAAAGAACATACTATTATGAGAAACAAGAAAGAACAGACTATTATGAGAACCAGAAAGAACATACAATACACTAGAACATAGTACACAAGTACTAGAATACTATAACTTTAATGTGAGTCTACTTTCTGGCATAACAACAAAGTTGTTATATCACGATTGGTAAGCAGAGTCTCCTGGAGGGAGAGCGGACATTATGTGTATAGATCTATACGTGACTGACAAGCCCGCATCCTGATTGTTCGCTACAGTTGGCCGAAAGGCTAGGGGTGACAAATGTCACATTTACTTTTCGGCGCCATCAGGTCGTCGTGTTATCTACTTGTTGATTTAGCATGGTTGCTACTACATCACATTCCAACCTTAATTTAATAAACTGGTTTAAGGTAGTTAGTACATTGGTAGTTACTTACATACAATACTACAATACTTATGTATTTTCCCCATTGCATTCATATAGTGTTCTTCTCACATAAAAGGTAATGTAAAAACTATATTTTGTTAATGATATTCACACTTGGCAAAAGTACACACTTTTACAAAGAAACAAACATACAGAACATTTGATGCCTTGGGAGAAGGCTACTTTTAGTAGAAAATATAGCATTTTCTAGGAGCTACAAAAATTTACCACAAACTTTTACAAACTTATAATTTAAACTTTTACAAACATTTACTACAAACAACGACATTAAAACGCTTATGAACTCACCAACTTTAAAGCTGATAAACTCTTTCAAAATAACTTGTATTCTCAGGTCATCGGTAGATAGGTACCGATGCCAGGTTTTGAGAAGATGGAGCTTTCAAGACTCATCTCTTATTTTGATTCATATTTTGGTGTCTTATAAACTATATAGAACACACTTATATTAAATTTTATTATTAATGCAATGGATGATGTTGATGCTTGTTTACTATTATGCTTTGTTGTGATACTGTACATGATGTCCTCCGCCCCAGAACGTTTTTGTCGTTCTGATTTGGGGTGTGACAGATTGGTATCAGAGCATTGTTTATAGTGAATCGAGTATATCAACCCATAAAACATATACAAACTATAAACACAACGGGATTAAAAATACTCTGACCAAGAGTTTATACTTTTAAATAATAAAATATTTAACCAAGTATACATACCTGCATTCATACTAAAATCAATGTCACTAGGACAGAAGAAAAGTATTACGATTGCCGAAAAACACAATTAGGCTTAGAGACATATAGTCAAATCTGGGAGTGCTATAGCCTGATCAACTATATTTTCCGAGGAGTGACAAGCGTGTGCCTAAGAATGGTTGTGAGGTTGCACCAAGTCTAAAAACTTACCAACACTACTACAATATGAATTTTAGAACAGAACATAAACTTAAAATACTATAGGAGTATTTTGTGTTACTATAATTACTTATTTGAAAACTACAAAGGTCTTTACTAGTAGGTCAATAGTTTCTAAGTGGATATGCTAATGTTATATGTGACTAAGGTGTCATAGAATTATAATATGTGATCTTTGCTTTACTTCCTGTTCCTTGTTTGGTTGTGGATTTGGAGATTGGGTTACTTATTCGAAGGTATATCCTGTTTTAGTGTCTTATAACTAGTATCTACTATGCAAGTATTGAACTAACTAGTAAGGATCATCTTATAATTATCTTAAGTAGTACATCTATTATTATAAGATTCTTATTCCCCTTTTCTCGAGTAAATATCATGGCTTGATTCCATCCTCCAGGCGACCCATACTTCCTAAATCAAGGCAATGTTGGATGGCTTGAAACAGAGCCAGAAGATAATCATCCAATCCCTTTAGATGATCACCTCGTAGAAGGCTTTTCGGATGGTTCTGACTCCGAACCAGAAGTCAACAACCTACCCCCTATGGCTCCTGTCCTAAATCCTAACCCTCGTTCGGCTTTTCAAGGCCCAACGCCTCCGTGGGTGGAAAGCTTGGAAACACGGAGCCAAGAGCAGAATCATCCCATGACATTCGATGGAGACCGAAGCTTTTATGACCTGAGCGAAGGAGGCTCAGCAGATAGGATTCTGCCAATCCTGGTCGGCAAAGTTGCACGAAACGAAATACAGGGCAGAACAACTCTCCATCAAATCACGGATGTTGATTCCAATGCGAGGATGCGTACAATCCGCATGCTTCATCTTGAAGATGCTCTTGAGAGATCTAGGAGACACCACGAGGCCCTGCAGCAAGAGCTTGTCGTGACTCGGGCTGAAGTCATAGAACTTCGGGTTTGTCAGAAGGTATATGAACGAGACCTTCTTGACATGGAGCATCAACTGGCAAGCTTGAGGGTTCACCCGAGGGGTACCCGACGCTGATAGAACATACTCTACTAGTCCTCTCTTTTGGTTTAAGGAATAGCCTTCGTATCTATGCTTTCTGTTGCACTTTTCCATGTAACTACTCTTCTACTATAGGTACTATTTCACTAGATCTTCGTTCTAACAAACATTCTCCCACTTATAAATATTGATGTAAGTCCTACTCCAAGGTCAATCTTCCCGAACTTATTACATCTTTAATATTAATGTTTTGTCAGTCGGCTAATTTCAGTAGAAATGTATGTCCAAATACTTTCATCCTGTTGCGAGAAAAACTTTAAGACACACTTGAACAAAATGGTTAGAACAAGTATATAGCAGAATAGTTAATCTCGAAGGATCTGTTAGCTCAACAATAATATTAATAGTTAGAAGTTAGTGAGTTAGATGCAGAAAGTAAAGTAATGTAAATGACAGCAATTGTTATATCAAGTATACATGTAAGTTGATTCATAACATGGGATGCATTCACACCAAAGTTAGTAAGTGAGATCAAACTTAGTGAATAAGTCACAAAGACTTGCTCCGAAGAGTGATTATAATCAGATATGTTTAAGTAAGAAGTGGAGAGTGTAGAGTGATAGAATGATAACTTTAGAAATTGTATTCAGATGAAATGCATAAGTTATCGGTTATCAGGAGAGGTATACAATACAAGAGAATAAGTCTCTATTTATAGAGACTTAGAACTACACTAGATTACAACTCTATAAGCAACCATGCAAGGCATACTTGATAAGAGAGTGTATTACATAAAAAACAAATAAAGTAATCTAGCTAATGACTGCGGCAACTGACTCCGGGTGCTGATGCAGTTGCGGTAGAGAAATGGTTGCGGTAGCTAAGTTCAAGAGGGTCACTTCCATGATTCAACAATTTCCCCTACGTGACCTCTTTAACTTTGGTTCAACTATCAAGTTTGAGGAACATGATCAAAATCCACTAGAACTTCCTAACATTTTCCAGCCATGTGATTCTTCTTGTAATCTCGAACTTGACTTTTGCTTTAGTATGCTTCGATCTTTCAACTACGGTCCGGCAGATGTCAAGTTGTTTCTTGGGCAGGCGGTTCATGGCACTTATGGGAATGAAGTATTTGACATTGTTGATTTTCTTTTTGAAAATGATGCCAAGCTCTAGGAAGTTAGTTGCACCTAAGGATCTATCAGCAAACCCTTCGGTGGGCATAGGTGCGGGGTCGAGAGGTGGTAGATCAAAGTTCTTGGAAATGATGGGATAGATGTCTGCATCAATTTTGGAAAACTCACACACAGTTTCTCTCAAGAAGTTGTTGACCCGATCAAGTGCAGTCTTCATTTTTGGATGCTTCTCAGCCTTGTTCTGAAATACTTTGGCTATGACAAACACTTCTTCCGGATTCATGTGGGGAAAGTCTGCTTGGGTGCGGATATAGTCATGTCCCCTTCGGGTGAGGGTGTATTAGAAGAATTCTGCTTTCATGAATCTCCGAGGCTTGTAGTTCACAACTACGGATGGCCTGTCATTGGACCATATGTGATCTATGGGGGAGGAATGCTTAGTAAAGAATTGTGCAAGTCTTTCAAACTCCATAGGCAGTCTCTTGGCATCAGGAAGGCTTTGGTCAAATTTCTCAAATATTGTGAAGTATTTGGCATTGGGTGAAATGGGAACATCCCAGTAGCCATCCAAAGGAGGTTCTGCATAAGTGAGGTGGGGAATCTAATCTTCATCTTGCAGCCTTCGGTGAGGATTGACCCAAGAGTTGATACGGGTTTCATCTATGACAGTGTCGAAACCACTTAGCCTCCAGATTTCTTCAACAAGTTTAGCTGACCTCCGGTCTCTCTTCTTTTGGGTTGTGGTAGGGGAATCAGTTGGGCTTGGTGAGGACATCTTCTCCTCAAGATTTTTGAAGTGTAGAGGAGTCTCAGGCTTTTGGGGAATATGTTGAGATGATTGCGGTGAGTGCTGCGATGTGGGAATTTTGATAGTAATGATGGGGGGACTCTGATGAATGGCAGTATCAGAGTGATGGACTTCTTCTTGTTCTTCACTTCCCCCTCTTGAGGAATGCAGCGCAGGTGCTTCCTCAAGCCATTGCTTAAGTCCATCTACTTTGGCAAAAACTTCTTGGAATTGAGCTTTTAGGATTTCTGCCAATTGTGAATTGTTTGGAGTGGAGGAGCAGAAGAGCAACTTGTGCATTTCTTTGGTAAGCTGGAGGATTTTAGGGCCATGGAAGTTAGAGGAAAGAGATTTCTGCAGTCTGTTGACTGTCGTTTGAAGAACAGAGATAGTGGACTTATAAGTATTATGAGTCTCATCTATCACTTTCTGAGACTGAGAAGCTTGATCCGCGATGGCGGCCTGGAGATCCGTTTTGATGGCGGTCACCTCCGTGATGAGACGTTCTGCTGCAGCCAAGAATTCTTTATGGTCAGCCTTGCGGTTGTTGTCAAGGGACCGGATCCCCATCTCTACTTTAAGAGAGATGCATTCAGCAGCCATATGTTCCCTTGTTTCCAGACGCTCTATTCTTTCAATCAATGACTGATGTCCTGGAGTGTCTTCAGGTTGCGGTTGAGTAGGCTTAACCGCAGCCAAGATCTGATCGACTTTGACTTGAAGGGATAAGAATTATTTTCTGGTCACCACATTCTTCTTCTTCTTCTTGGGTTTGGAGGTGGAGTGATGAGAACCACTTGATTCTTCACCTTCATCAAACATCATGAAGTCATCATCTGTGGGAGAGGGTCTATTTACCTCCTGAATGTCATCATCATCCAAACCAAAAGTAGGAGCAGGGCTGATTGAGATTCCGGGTTCTTCATCTTGTGATGGATTGACTGGGATGGAAGTTGGAGTAGGAGGAACTTTGGAGGTACTTGCAGGTGCACCGGAATCTTGTGCTTTGAGAATTGTTTCTTCCATTTCATCCATCCAGTTTTGAACTTTTTGAATGGTAGCTACAGTATGGGCATTACTGATGGCATTTGCCCAATACTTAGCCACAGACTGGATCTCCTGTTCTTTTTGTTGCTGCTGCTTGATTTGTTGTTCCTTGCGGGCTTGGAAAGCCCTTCGGAATGCTTCATACTTCTTGATTTCAGCTGCGGTTGTTGGTTGATAACGACTCCAAGAATCGCTAGAGTTACTACCTTCAATTCCTTTAGATCGCACCAAGGTGTCCCTTGGGTTCACAGATCCTAGCAAATTAGTGCTCACCATGCCTAAACCACCTGTAAGAGATGAAAGTAGAGTAGGATTTCCTGAGTGTCCTTTGTCTCCTTGATCCGTGAGCAAGTCTGGCCTCAACTCAGTTCTCGCATGGGCTGAAGAAGTGCCCTGTGGATGGGAAGGTGTTTGTAGTGTTTGGGTGACACAAAGAAGGATGGAGCGCAACTCCTCTGTAGAAAACAAATGCATTCGGTAGGCCCTGGAGACCTTAGGGCGAGAACCAGTATCATCCCTTTGGGATGATACTGGAGGGCTGTCTCCACGATGATGAGAATCAGAATCAGACTCACTTTCTAAGTCTAACTGAAAAATGATGGTGGTGATGAATGGGTCTGCGGCCACCCCAAGGACTACTGGAGCCTTTTGAGAGGCTTCAGCATCGGTCCGGTCACGCATATGGTTAGAGGCATCGGTTGTTTTTCTTTTCTTGAGGATAGAGATCGGTTGTCTGTCCTCTTCTGAATCACTGCTAGATACAGTGGTTGGTTCGGTTTTGCGTTTCTTAGTGGGTGTGGTTTGTTTGGGAACATCCTTCTTGGGTGTTCTTTGTTTCTTCTTGGATGCCAACTGCTTTCTTCTTTGAGAAAGATTGGATAATGTAGTGGCAGAGTGGGACTGTGGTACCCTCAGGGTTAACGACTGCAGATGGAAGAGTCGGGGTAGAAGGGTATGGGGCAATACCCTTCGTAGCCTCAAGGTAGTTTGAGACATCAGCAATCTCAGGACCAAGAGAAGAGAGGATATGAGTGGGAAGCCTGTGGATTGGTCCAAATAGAGTTTGATCAGAAGAAGGGAGGTACCTTTTAAGATCCTTAGTGACGAAGAAGTTGATTTCACTACCCATATCTATTACAACGTCTGCATGTAGGTCTGATATGCAGAGAGAACAAAATCTTGCAAATGTGAGCTCGGTTGGGTTTTCCTTTGGGTGCTTCTTGGGAATGTACTGGATGAAATCGTCCCAAAGAATTTGCTCGTAGTTGACATCGTGTCCGGTGAAGATGCTCCATACCAATTCCAAAAGCTTGAGTGCCATATTGTCAATGCCTCCAGTTCTGCCGGATAGGCAGCGGATGACAAAGTGACACACAAACTACCAAACCGCAGGCAGCTGATTCTTTTTGAACTCACCAATCCCTCGAATTGGTTTTTGATACCCCATCTGGTAGAGTGCGGATGTGATGTCAGCCGTTGATGGTGAGAATAATTCTATGGATGGATGAACCAGAAGGTTAATGGCTATGAGGAACTTTTCTTTGAACAAGATGACCAAAGAACCGTTAATGAGATTGAGATGAACTTCTTGAGGGTTTTCCAATGGGCGATAAGCAGAAAAAGCACTCTTAAAGAGAGTAGAAATTGGAACAACATCTGTAAATGCATCAAACGGACCAAACAGAGGGTGGTTCTTGAGAAACTTGATCATGAGCTTGATAGGAGCATTGTATGAAGGATGATCTTCAAATACTGCTCTGAAATTGCTTGATGCGATTGTAGGGAGTCTGAGCCTGTTGGATTCACCAAACCAGAAGCCTTGGATTGCTTCTTTGATACTCCTGATTTCACCATTGTTGAAGTTTGAAGGTGTTTGAAGAAGAAGTAGAACACAGAGTTCTTCATGGTTTTGAGAGGGAATGATTGATATTCAGAAAACGTAAAGTGAATTTAGGGAAGGAGATCAGTTTATAAAAGGGGTGAAAGAAAATGTTTAACCCTAGGTAAATGGTAGAATAGGGTAAAACGTCGATTGGGGTTTTTGGGGGGAATCTATGAATTTTGGATTAAATCTCAGCCACATTTAATTAAAACGGGTTGTAAAAGATTTTGGTAGAATAGGGTAAAATGTCGATTGGGGTTTTGGGGGGAATCTATGAATTTTGGATTAAATCTCAACCACATATAATTAAAACGGATTGTAAAATATTTTGGGAGATTTCCAAAAAGGGGTTTGCATTTAATGTAAAGTCAGACGCATGTCAATACGTCAGGTAATCGTGGGGGTGATGGGAGAGGAAGAGGTAACGGATGGGACGTGTTAGGGAGAGGAAAGGACAAATAAAGGATGAGTTTGTTGGAAAAACGTTCTTTTTGTCATCATCTCTAAACTAGGTCTAATAAAAGGATTATTCAGAAAGAGAAGGTGACAGTTTCTAAGGGGAATATTTTATTTTATTTAATGAAGGATCATTAAATAGCACACAAAGATTCATAGGTTGATAAAACAGTTGAGAAACTATCACGACGATTGCGGATGAATTTATAAAAGGGGTGAAAAAAAAATGTTTAACCCTAGGTAAATGGTAGAATAGGGTAAAACGTCGATTGGGGTTTTGGGGGGAGTCTACGAATTTTGGTTTAGATCTCAGCCACATATAATTAAAACGGGTTGTAAAAGATTTTGGGAGATTTCCAAAAAGGGTTTTGCATTTAATGTAAAGTCAGATGCATGTCAATACGTCAGGTAATCGTGAGGGTGATGGGAGATGAAAAGGTAACGGATGGGACGTGTTAAGGAGAGGAAAGGACAAATAAAGGATGAGTTTATTGGAAAAATGCTATTTTTGTCATCATCCCTAAAATAGGTCTGATAAAAGGATTATTCAGAAAGATAAGGTGACAATTTCTACGGAGAATGTTTTATTTTATTTAAGAAAGGATCAGTATATAGCACACAAAGATTCACAGGTTGATAAAATAGTTGAGAAACTATCACGACGATTGTGGATGAAAACTTCATTGCAGTTTGGAATTTCATCGCTGATGACCAAAGAAAAGACTGCAGTGAGAAACTGAGAGAAGCACTTCTACAAAAGTTAGTAAACACAAACAAGAAGGACCCATGAAAGATAGATATAATATATGGTTGCGGTACATTGACTGTAGAACAGGGGATGTTCCAAAACCATCTATTATAAATAACTTTCAGTAAGGACCGCAATGGGGACCAAGAGGGTCTACGGTACTAGCTATGTAACATCCCGAAATTCAGGTTCAACCATTTAACCCTTCTTCTTTTCCAAGTTGTCATATTAACTCCCTTTGTGAAAAGTGCTAAGCTTGTGAGTACACTGGGCATACTAAGGAGTACGATGCGCGTACTCGCGTGCTTATTTTGTATGCGGATTCATCCGGGTACGCTGGGTATAACTAAGGTTACACCGGGCATAACAGGCCTAGATGCAAAACCCTAATATGACTTGAGGGCTATAAAAGGAATGGGATGGTCTTGTCTCTCAACCACCATCTTACAAAAAGAGACCCTAAGAGAGTATTCCCTTCGTCCTTAGCTTGTGTGTGAGAGTTCTAAGCTTCAAAGTGCCATTTCAAGGTGGTGAAAGAGAAGATGAGGCCATTATGGAAGCTAGAAGTTGGTGGACAAGAGTAGATATGAGATCTACAAAGGCTGGAGCTTCTGCCTGAGGTATAAAGTTTAGAACTTGCTTTGTTATTTGTGTTGTGTGCTTCTTGGACCAAATTCTAGGCTTTTTGGTCCCAAGATGGAGACTTTATGAGCAAATAGTCTCCATTGGCCTAGATGTATTATATTTTGGGACTATATGAGTTGTATGTTCATAAAAATGCAATCTTGGATGTGAATGTTGAGCCATGCATGAGATCTAGACTTTTGGAGGAGAAAAGAAAGGTGTTAGAAGGTGTGGGAACCTTTATAGCCATGCAAAGGCTTAAAGTTTTGACTTTATGGATTAAGTGGTATTAGAATGGCCAGATCTGGAATGTGAGATTATGTCTTAACTGATTAAGACACTAAAATGTGGAAAGTAAGAAACTAGGATTTATGTTGGGCGTAATCCTAGTACGCGCCGCGTAGGGGGTCGCGTTCCCCGATTCTGGAGTGCAAGGGTATGCCCCGCATACAGGAGTTGGTACGCCCCGCGTACTGCTTGCTGTTGACTTTTAGGGTTTTGGTCAACATGTGGACTTTTGAATCAAGGAGGGGTAAAATGGTCTTTTACCCTTATGTAGGATTGTAGAAAGGGGTGTAGTATAGCCTTGAGAGTCGTTAATGATTTGGAATGATTAATTGTTGTGATTAGGCGAGGATAGGTCGTTGTTTCGAGATTCAGAGATATCAAGCACGTGAGATACTAGACATCATACGAGGTGAGTCTTCTCACTATATTGTACCTGGAAGGGTACCTATGTGTGACCGGAAGCTCTAGTATGCTATGATATATATGCATTGTATGCTATGAGTTGCATGTTTCGTATGCGCTATGTATGTGATATGTATGCTATGCTTTATATGGGCCGGAAGGCATTATGATATGGGCCGGAAGGCATTATGATGTGAACCGGAAGGTCAGGGAGTTATGGACCGGAAGGTCGACACGGGTAAGACCGGAAGGTTTACGGGGTTGGGACGGAAGTCCCCTGAGACACATAGACCGGAAGGTCGTGTGGGGTATGGCCTAGAAAGGCGTATGTGTATAAGTGGTATATTGGGGAACTCACTAAGCTTCTTGCTTACAGTATTTATGTGTAATGTGTTTCAGGTACTAGTGAGAACCGTGGGAAGGCGCCGACATGACTCGTACACACACAGACGCATTTGGATATGTTTGATCTTGGGATTGACATGTTTTGTATTATGACCATGTTACATTGGATTCTATGGTTCGTCTTGAACGAAATTATGTTTTAAAGAAATGAAAAATTGTTTTGAAAATTTACATTGTTACAAGTTGATATCAGATCCTTGGTTTGAGGGATTCGGATGTAGCTTCGGGCGTAACTGAACTCAAACTGAGGATTTTAGAAAATTTTCAAACGATAAAAACTAATTTTTCTAAAAAGCAAGAGATTTTGAGACAACCAGAGCGGAGCAGTGTGTACGGTCAGCCAGCGCCCGAACGGTGAACCCCCCAAAATGCCCTTACATTATGTGTTATGAGATATGATATGTCATACTATGCATGCTAGAGCTGGCTAGGTATTCATATTAGGACTATAGTGGCCTGATTTTGTGATTCCTTAGCTTAGGAAGGATTGTGTTGTTATGTAGCGAGTAGGTAGTAGTGAGGGGCTGATAAGAGGTCTACCGAAGGGTAGCCTATGCCAGTGAGATATAGAGTACTTGTGATCTGGAATCCAAGGAGGAGGACTTAGGATGAATACTGATGCGGTATAGGCGGTAGTATAAGGACCCGTACTACCGAAGACAGCGGAGCAGTGCGCACTCTAAGTAAGAATCCTTTGGGTACTACGGAAGAAGTAGGGTCGAGTTATTGAGTGTGAGCATACTCGAATGAGTCTTTGATATTATTATGTTATATTTCAGAGACATCATGGTTAGGACACGCCACTGATATGAGGCGAGCGGTGTGAGTGACGAGGAGCTTCGTCAGATTATCCACGATGAGGTGGTTGCGGCGATCAGGGCCGAGATTCTGGATATGTTTGGGTCTATCAAGACCACACTGATTGAGACTTTCGATGAGTGGTACGCCATGGTGACTGAGGCTGCAGTCGCTGCAGCTACAACAACTGTGGCTACTACCAGCCTCAGGGAGGCGACTTGTTGTTGTTCCGGGAGTTCAACAACACGAAGCCACCTAAGTTTGATGGGACACAGGATCCGATCGCTGCGATGAGATGGATTGCTGATATTGAGGGATGCTTCTATACGTGTCCATGTCCGGAGCATATGAGGGTACGTTCGCTTTGAACCAGCTGTGCTTGTGAGCGAAGGATTGGTGGAAGTTCATGATGGCGAGCTTCACTCTTGCAGAGATTTCAGCGGTTACCTGGGAGAGGTTCACCACCGTGTTCAGAGACGAGTATGTTCCCCCGGTGGAGAGGGAATGGTTGGTTCAGGAGTTCTTGACCCTCAAGCAAGGTAATCATTCGGTTACTATGGTCACCCGGAAGTTTCATGAGAGGGCAATGTTCTGCCCAGAGCAGGCACGGATGAGCCAGTATTTGGGCATTCTAAGGAGGGACATTCGGGAGCCCATGTCAAACTCGATGTACTGGACATTTGCTGAGCTCCAGGCAAATGCCTGGAAGAGGGAGATTGAGTTGGAGACTCAGGGTAGGGAGGAGGCCGAGTCTGAGAGGATGGATCGGTGGCCGGCTCAATCTCAGCCGGCAGCCAAGCGGACCAAGCCCGCTGATTCAAGTGCTTGCTACAAATGTGGCAAGGAGGGTCATATCGCCAAGGATTGCCCCAAGGGATTTATGGTTTGCATTCATTGCAACAAGACTGGTCATCAGAAGACCGAGTGTCCACAGTTGCATCAGGGGTCAGCACAGGGATCTACACCTGCTGCTAGGGTTACCGAGGTTCGATTGGTGAAGGCCGAGGCTCCGAAGGCTCGTGGGAGAGCTTTTCAGTTGACTGCGGAGCAGGTCCGTGCAGCGCCCGATGTCTTGGCTGGTATGTATTCTATATTTATCTTTTTTGTTGAGATATTGTGCTTATATGATGATATGCGTAGGTACTTTTCTTGTGAGTTGTGTACCTGCTTTGGTGTTATTTGACTCGGGTGCGAGTCGGTCATTTGTTTCCTTGCCATTTAGTCAGCACATTAGTATCCTCAAGAGGCATTGAGTCGACCTCTGCGAGTCTCCATAGCTGACGAGGAAGCAGTGTATGCTACGAATGTGATTCGAGGATGTATCCTTGAGATCTTCGGTGTGGAGTTCCCGATAGATCTGGTCCCAATTGTGATGGGGGACACGGGGGACATGTCCCAATTGGAGCTGTTATAGATTGCGAGCGTCAGTTGGTGATGATACGAGACCCCAGTAGGGGAGTACTTATGGTGTATGGCAAGGCAACTCGATGTGGATCAGCGTTTTGCTTGGCTGCCAGGGCGAGATAGAGTTTGCTGCAGGGCTGCAGTGGATTCGTAGCCTATATGATGGACACGCGAATGGCCACTGGGAGATCAGGTTCGATTTGATGAGGTTCCTGTAGTGCGCGAGTTCCCGGATGTTTTTCACGAGGAATTGTCGGGTGTGCCTCCCAAGAGGCAAGCGGAGTTCCGTATCGATTTGGTTCCGAGAGCAGCACATATCGCCAAGGTGCCTTATCCCCTCTCGCCGCCAGAGATGCAGGAGTTATCCTCGCAGCTTCAGAAGCTGTCGGGTAAGGGGTTTATTCGACTGAGTAGCTTGCCTTGGGGAGCACCGATCCTTTTTGTCAAGAAAAAAGGATGGTTCACACCGGATATGCATTGATTACCGGGAGTTTACAAGTTGACGATCAAGAACCGTTATCAGTTGCCGAAGATCGATGATCTGTTCGATCAGCTGCCGGGGGTGTCTTGGTTCTCCAAGATAGACGTGACGTCGAGTTTGTTGGGTTTTGAGCATTCTAACACTCCTATGGTGTACACGCAACCCTATAAACCTTGGATCTATGTTCTCTCTATTATACATTCAAATAAGAACTTTCCAAGGCTTTTAATCCTAACTAGCATATTATGAAGCTCTTATACTACAAAGTACTAGTTAGATGACATACCTTTTGATGTAGCTTGATGTCTTCAAGCTTTAAGAGCTTAGCCCCAATAGTGTGGAAGCCTCAAGTGGAATCACAAATCACCAAAACACCTTGGAAGACTTTAGAGAATATGGATACTTGGTTCTATCTAGTGAAATCGGCTAGCCCTCTTAGTGTAACCACACTAGTGCCAATTTCACCAACTAATGACATCTATATATAGTATGGAGACTAGGGTTAAACCCATGACCTTTCATTTCATATCATCCATGGGTTAAACACTCCATGGACTATCCATGAAAACTTAGCCCAACCTAAATGAACTTGGCCCATTCCCTATATATAAGAGTCCATATTTAATTAGTTCATTTTGATCACTTAATTAATTCTAAATTAAGTCTTGATCAATACTAATTAAATAATATGATTATATACTAATATATTAGAACTTATATATTAATATATATCATAAATACACTATTCTCAAAAGACTATCCATATAAATTGTGTCGGTGAAGTGCAACCCAAATGGACCATGCTGGGTCGGGTCAAGTACATACCAAATATAGTTATGGACTTACACATTAATCCAACAGTCTACCACTTGGATAAGTCTAAAACTATTATTGAGTATGACTTTAAAACCTAACTGGCAATCGTAGCTCTTAAAGCCGTTGTCGAACTCTGATCTTGTCAACGAACGTGTCCACTAGATAAGGGATCATATGTTCCTCCATTCTAGATATCATATGGACTGTGACATGGATTATAATCATTTTCTCTGTCCATTTGTTGTTTCCTGATTTCCGATTCATGATGACTAACTGTTTCAACAAATCAAATCATTCCTGGCTTGGCCAAGCACTCACATGTGTCATCATTAATTCATAGAGGGGCCCACAGATATCACTTTTATCCCGAAGGTAAAAGGAATGGATAAAATTCGACTCATATGGCTTGTTCTGCCACTTGTTGAATCATACACAAAGGAAAGTTTTATAACATCGAGTTACCAATGCGTTTTCGTGCAATCAATGTACTATCAACTCATAGTAACAACTAATATCTCTAGGTTTGAAGAATATAAGATATTAACGTCTCATGATCACTCGTGATAAAATCCATGAAGTGATTCAAATGAGCGTGGGTTGAATCCAATACTCAGAACTTATGAGCACTCATGAGTGTTGTAGCACAACTTTGTCCACCAACATAGACCTCTACAAGCCAACCCATGACAATCTTGATTCATATCTACTTCCAACATATGACCGACTATGGATGGTTTATATAACTTAGTAATTCCGAAAGAATAACCCTATTATTCTGAAAGTCAAAACATGCAAAGTGAAACACAAGAATAAATGAATCTAATATGGTACCAAAACCTATGAATATAAATAAAACACTTTCTATTTATCACCATACTGATTACTCATTATTCATTGTTTCGGTTTTATCAACTTTATACTTGAATTAAAACACTAGTTATCCCATGCTCCAAGCATGTACACTATGTTTTTTCTAAACAATAGTTTTGCCATACACCAAGTATGCACTCTATGTTTGCCTATGATCCTTACTTTTGTGAAATAAACCAATTGACCAAACTTTCAATGATTCTAATTTCACACTCCCAAATCGAAATATGTTAGATTTTAAACTTAAATGCACTACCCTCTTGCAATGAGTGTGTACAAAGTCACAAAAACTTGTCAACAACCATTACAAGGTATTCCAATGAAGACCTACTCAATCGACACAAAGCCTTATGTTCAAAGTATGCATTGCTTTGAACATGCTTCTTGCACTAAGTTTTTTTCTTAATCTTACATAGATTACTTCCACCTATGAACACAACTCTATATTCCCATTTTGACTACCACTTTTGAACAATAGTTGCCTCTTTTCAGACTATGTCAGTATGGTCCTTCCAATATTAACAGTATATTTCCAACTGTCCTTGAGCAACCAATCTTTGGTAAACCTTAGATTGTCCTCGACAATTGCTTAATCACTTTAGTCATATCCAATTCTTGACATTTTCCTCCTTAATGCCCCAAGGCATTTTGAAAATTCAGAAAGGATAAATATTATAGCACATGTAATCGATCTTGTACCCAAAGTAAATGGGACACTAATCATGATGTTTCACATAAAGACATAGTTCTTGACCAGTCTTTTGCCATAATAATTTTGTTTGCCATATTCTCAAAATTTGACTATGAAAAGGGATGCCGTAATAATAATCGAATTTTGAGAACACAATATATAGATTTTTTCTTAAGTTGAACCAATCCAACATGAAATTCATATATATATTCTTGACTAAAGGTGATTAAAATCTCAATATAAGCTCTTTAGAATGATTATAAACTCAATCTAAGCTTTTCATAATTGAAATGATAGTATAATTTCCTCTCCCTTAATGATAGCAAAACAAATTTTTCCACCCCTGCAACCTCACGAATTGAAACTTTTGTTTTCTATAATTAACATTGCTAACTTGCAATACTTATCATAATTATCATGCTCCCACTAACATGATGATTATTAGCATAATAGTTATGCTACCACTAGCTTTGACATGTACCCAGAAATCAACTGGACCTCTAGAAATCAATACTTTATTGACTTTCTTACAAAAGTTCAGATTTGTGATACTAGATTGCCTTGATCAGAATTTATCAATATCATACACCTCTCTTAGATAGCTCACATGTGTGTCTAAACAATTATGAAGAGGGATGTCGTAATCATAATGTTTAGACCTTTTGTCATTCCCACAGTTGCTATCTACTCAAAATCTACTTAGTGAAAGAGTTTCCTTACCATCATTTTCATGAATCGAAGAGAAACCTTATAACACTTAGATTTTATGGTGTAAGTGTTCCTATCCATGTGAATTTGTCAAAACCATAACCACAGGACTAGGTTAGAGACAAATCCTAACTCATATGGACTGAACTTGTGCAATCTTAACTTCTTGCCACCTGGCAGCTCGAGGGCCTGCCATTGCTTCCAAGTAGTTATGCAAACAATTGAGAACATGTAGAACTCAAATGTATAGCCAACTTAACTGGAATGGGCACAGAAATGTCAACACGATAGGTTATAAACCTCTAGTTGTGTGCTAGTGATGAAATACAGGTTTTTGTTCTTGATTACTTCTCGAACCCTTTCAGGATCTTTTAGACTCCCACTATCTCCTTGACATATAAGACTTTCTTGCCAAATATTCAAGAGATAGTGTGGATTCTAATCAAGACAGACACTTCACACAATTGGCCTAAGTTGGACTTTGTTTTATCCAAAACATCACAACTTACCAATTTAAAATGTACAAGAGTAGAAAACTTTTACTCTTACATTTGACAAGTGTTTTAAACCTTTTTTTAAAATATGTCACTCAACTTACAGTCTTGGAGTATGACTCTAATACTTGTTTTTGAAACAAAGTATGACTCATCTTCTTGATTTGACCACTTCAACAATTTATAGCTCCTCTTCTTCGCTATCAGAATGCACTTAGAGGATGAATTGTGATAAGGTATCACAATCATTAAGATGATCTTAAAACATGATACTAAAGTACTCTCCCATCTTTTCAGATTTGAGAAACTTTTATCCTTCTGCCTAATTGATTCTTCTCATTCGTTCTACGATACATCGAAATTTTTCAATGCTTTAGAATTATACTAAAGCCTGTAAGTATAACCATATTTACTAAACTTTAGTAAATCATGATGAATAGTCTTATCAATCTTTTGTGGTGGACTTAATCAGTGCACAAGAATGTGTACTCGATCCCTTAGTCCTCTACTTGACTCACAAATCCATGTGAACAATTAATTAGTCTTAATTTTCCAAAGTTGAAAATTCTCATACATCACACTAAACGCCTTGTATGATTCCAAGTTTCGGTCCAATTGAAACTTGGGTGATGAGAATCTTTCCTTATTTGATAAATTTTGACACTACCACAAATGAGAGAATGAAATTCATATTTCCAATATTGCTATAAACATAGAAACATCATGTTTTCATGAATGCCATTGTAAGGAGTTAAAAATAAAGTAAAACAAAATTTTATTTATTTTAAAATGCAGAAAAAACTTTTCCTTACAATGCAACATAAAATGAAAACTATGTTATTACATGTTTCCTAGCAATCTATCATAACTTTTAAGGAGTAGCTCAAGAATCCGATCTTCAACCAAGCGATAGAAATCCATCTTCGCAATCAGATTCAACATACTCTTCTTTTAATTTTCTTCACTTTTCTTTGATTCTTAAAACATCAACATGTGACCCAGTCACATCATGTAACAAGAATCTCAGAATAGAAACTTAACAAAGTCAGATAGTGGACTTTACCTGAAGTAGAGTCAAACTTATTGACTTTAACATCCTTAGGTAAATAGGCTGCTTCGCAACCAATGTCCCTTACTTTGGAAATATAACCATATGGACCCTTTGGTAATGGTACCTGTACTATCACAGACTTAGCCTTTTTCTTTACCCTTTTGTCAACCGAGTTGAATATGGCTGATCCCTTTCCAGTGGGAAGAGAATGCTATTTCTGGATTTCCAGTGTCTTCATTGTCAATGTCCATAAAGTTTTAGGAAGTTGATCTTAGTAAATAGATAAGATCATTAAGGGTCTTGTCATAGTATTTTTCATAGGAGTCCCAAAGGAACTCACTATGTGACTTAGAAAGTGATTGAACCACCGACTTTCTCAAGACTTTGACACCCAACTCTCCCGGCTTGTCAATATGTGACTTCATCACCAAGATGTGATCATGCATAGACCTTGCCTTGCCAATAGGGCTTGAGTGACCTTGAACTTGTGGGTTAGGGAGAATAATTGGAGGAGGTGAAGGAACAGAAGTTCCAAGAGATTTGGGAAGATCATAGATGTCTGAACCAGACATCTTTTTGGGAGATATTCAAGATAGTTGATTTAAAGTCCTTATTATAACACCCAATATGAAATATTAAGGCTAGGACCCAACACAATATTTTATAACTTGGAAGAGGGATGCCGTAATCCAAGCTATAGAATATTTAAAGGTAGGTGAATGACGATTCACCAATTTCCACCATGAAACACGAAATAATTTATTAAGTTTTAATTAGATTTGAAACTCCTAGATCTTTGAGATTCATTGATCTTTCAATGGCATGTTTTGATCTCGAGTGTGCCCTTCAGGTTTTGTGACTGGGATGTCGAGGATCACAAAACAAGGTGTGAAGTAACCATGCAAATTACTTGGTACCCTTAAGTGTTTACCCCTCAATCGATGTGCCGGTTAACCACACACGCTCCATCGATACTATGATAAACATTAAGTTACCCTTTGCCTACCTTCTTAAGTACGAGTTAGTGTGCCGATTAACCATACACACTCCACTAACCGACTTAAACAAAGTGCAAAGTGTAATTTCATGGATTAGCACCTTATTCACATTTTCCTAAGTAACTAAGATTGGGTATTTACATAAGGTTTAGTTACTTAGTATTTATCATTAATACTTTTAATGAAGGGAGAATTATAGTCCTTGTCCTACCCATTCAGCTAACGACCCTCCACCAGTCAAGGAAGTGGTGGGTGAGAGTGGACACCCATTAAACTACCATTTTATAGGCAGTAACCTTATACCCCCCTTATAGACCGGATTCGTGAATGAGGCCTACTAACGGTAAGACTGACTTTACTCTTATACATATATATAAATATTATTAACTTATAATATTATAAAGTATAAGGGTTGAATTTTAACTTTTAAAATTCTAAGGGCTAACATGGAATTAAAGTATTCTTAAGAGAAAACTTTTCAAATTCCAAAACTTGAGGGCAAGTTTTGAAACATTCAAAACTATTCTATTCCAAAATTTATGTGTTTAAAGTAGTTTTAATTAAAAACTCTTCAAGTTTCATAACTTGAGGACAAGTTTTCGATGACTTTAAACTAATAAAAGAATTAAGTTTTCTATATTTTATAACTTATGGAATAAATTAAGGTTACATATTTTATTACTTAATGAAGTGACTCTTGAACTTCCATAACTTGAGGACAAGTTATGAAGTCATAAAACCATTCAATGAGACAAGACTCATCATTTTTTTAACCTTTGCCATCCTTCATGAGTTTTAAGAATCTGTAATGTGATTTTTCATGTAACTTTTGGACAAGTTACACAAACACATTTTAGAATCAATTATTAGATTAAAATGGATCAAAGAAACATAATCAATCAACCTTTCTATTAATCTAAGCAACTCACATGAACAAGATAATTGGAATCAAACTTTTTCATGTAATTAGCATAACACTTAAACTAATACAAAACATGAATCAATTGACAATTATCTTTGAGATTGGATTAGCATGAACATTACCACATCAAAAACAAGTTTATAAGTCCAAGAACATCTTAGGGTAATCTTCCTAGTCCAATTCCAGCCAAAACAATCGAATTTATGCTGTCTGGGGGTCCAACTCGTCGAGTGTACGAACCAACTTGGCGAGTTGGATGCATTTTGTCTTGGACTCGGCGAGTCCATCAGTGGACTCGGCGAGTCTGCTGAGCAGACAACATAAAAACTCGATTTTTTAAGCAGTTTTGCAAGGATAACAAGAAAACAAGCCTAGGCTCTGATACCACTGTTGGGTTTTGAGCATTCTAACACTCCTATGGTGTACATGCAACCCAATAAACCTTGGATCTATGTTTTCTCTATTATACATGCAAATATGAACTTTCCAAGGCTTTTAATCCTAACTAGCATATTATGAAGCTCTTATACTACAAAGTTCTAGTTAGATGACATACCTTTTGATGTAGCTTGATGTCTTCAAGCTTTAAGAGCTTAGCACCAATAGTGTGGAAGCCTCAAGTGGAATCACAAATAACCAAAACACCTTGGAAGACTTTAGAGAATATGGATACTTGGTTCTATCTAGTGAAATCGGCTAGCCCTCTTAGTGTAACCACACTAGTGCCAATTTCACCAACCAATGACATCTTTATATAGTATGGAGACTAGGGTTAAACCCATGACCTTTCATTTCATATCATCCATGGGTTAAACACTCCATGGACTATCCATGAAAACTTAGCCCAACCTAAATGAACTTGGCGCATTCCATATATATAAGAGTCCATATTTAATTAGTTCATTTTGATCACTTAATTAATTCTAAATTAAGTCTTGATCAATACTAATTAAATAATATGATTATATATTAATATATTAGAACTTATAATATATTAATATAAATCCTAAATATACTATTCTCAAAAGACTATCCATATAAATTGTGTCGGTGAAGTGCAACCCAAATGGACCATGCCGGGTCGGGTCAAGTACATACCAAATATAGTTATGGATTTAGACATTAATCCAACAGTGTTATCATCAGATGTGGGTTCGGGTTGAAGATATGCAGAAGACAGTGTTCAGAACTCGTTATGGGCATTACAAGTTCGTGGTGATGCCTTTTGGGCTCACCAATGCACCAGTTGCGTTCATGGATCTCATGAACAGGTGTGTGTAGACTGATGCTAGATCGTTCGGTGATCGTACTCATTGATGATATTTCGGTGTATTCGAGGTCTAGGGAACAATATGAGGAGCATTTGAGGGAGATCCTTGGAGTTCTAAGATCAGAGAGGCTTTATGCCGAATTCTCCAAGTGTGAGTTCTGGTTACGAGAGGTCTAGTTCTTGGGACATCTCGTCAACTAGAATGGGATATTGGTCGATCCGGCCAAGATTGAGGTGGTCATGAGGTGGGAGGTGCCGCGATCGCCCACCAAAATCAGGAGCTTTCTAGGATTGGTCGGCTATTATCGGAGATTTATTAGGGATTTCTCCAAGATCGTCGTGCCACACACAAAGTTGACCCGGATGGGTGTCGCTTTTTCTTGAGGTCCGGAGCAGCAGACCTCATTTGAGACACTTCGCCAGAAATTGTGCGAAGCCCCGGTGCTCGCACTCCCGGAAGGGATGGACGATTTTGTGGTGTACTGTGATGCATCGATAATCGGGTTGGGAGCAGTGCTTATGCAGAGGGGGCATGTGATAGCATATGCATCGAGGTAGCTGAAGCCTCATGAGTCGAGGTATCCCACCCACGACCTGGAGCTGGGGGTTGTGGTGTTCGCCCTCAAGATCTGGCGTAACTATCTGTATGGGGTTCGGTGTACCATATACACGGACCACAAGAGTTTGAAGTACTTGATGGATCAGCCCAACCTGAATATGCGCCAGAGGAGATGGTTGGATGTGGTAAAGGATTATGATTGTGAGATCTTGTACCACCCGGGCAAGGCTAATGTTGTAGCCGATGCCTTGAGCCGTAGAGCGGAGAGCGCCCCAATACGAGACATTTGTATGAGGTTGACAGTGATGAATCCGGTGTTGGACACCATTCGAGGGACCCAGGCGGAGGCCGTGAGACCGGAGAACCGCAAAAGGGAACGGGTGATCGGCCAGGTATCCGAGTTCGTTACCGATAGTTGAGGACTTATGACTTTTTAGGGTCGGATTTGGGTACCGTTTGTGGGCGGAACGCGTACCATCTTGATGGAGGAGGCACATAGATCGAGGTTCCCGATCCATCCCGGGGCCACTAAGATGTTTTTGGACCTGAAAAGGGAATATTGATGGCCCTGTATGAAGAGAGATGTCGCATGGTTCGTGGAGAGGTGCTTGACCTGTCGCAAGGTTAAGGCCGAGCACCAGTGTCCACATGCTAAGTTGCAACCATTGGAGATTCCCGAGTGGAAGTGGGAACAGGTTATCATGGATTTTATCACCAAAATTCCAAGGACTGCAAGAGGTGCCGATGCGATTTGGGTGATTCTGGACAGGTTGACGAAGAGCACTCACTTTCTTTCTATCAGTGAGAGCTTTTCTGTTGAGAGGCTGGCAGAGTTGTATGTGAAGGAGGTGGTATCGCGGCATGGAGTCCCGATCTGGATTGTTTCAGACCGAGATGTGCATTTTACTTCCAGATTTTGGAAGAAGTTTCACGAGGAGTTGGGTACGAGATTGCATTTCAGTACCGCATACCACCCACATACGGACGGACAGAGTGAGCAGACGATTCAGACGCTCGAGGACATGCTTCGGGCATGCGTATTGGATTTCGGAGGGATTTGGAACACGTATTTTCCCTTGGCTGAGTTTTCCTATAACTACAGCCATCACTCGAGCATTGGTATGCCACCCTTTGACCTGTTGTATGGGAGGAAGTGTCGGACCCCCAGTTGTTGGGGTGAAGTAGGGCAACGTGTGATGGGTAGTATGGAGATAGTGCTTCGGAAGATAGAGCAGATACAGCAGGTCAGACAGAGGTTGTTGACCGCTCAGAGTCACCATAAAAGTTATGCAGATAGGCAACGATCCGAGCTCGAGTTTCAGATTGGGGATTTTGTACTCCTGAAGGTGTCTCCTTGCAAAGGTGTGATTCGATTCAGGAGGAGGGGCAAGCTAGGGCCTCGGTATATTGGGTCGTTTAGAGTGATTGCGAGGGTAGGCAGAGTAGCATATCGATTGGAGCTACCTGCGGAGTTGAGCCAGATTCATAATACATTCCATGTGTCTTAGTTGAGGAAGTGTATTGCCGACAAGTTGGCGGTAGTGCCACTAGAGGATATTCAGGTGGATGCGGTCCTGAATTATGCCGAGACACCAATTGCGATTGGAGATCAGAAGATCAAGGTTCTAAGGAACAAGGAGATACCATTGGTGCAGGTTCAGTGGCAGCATTGGAAGGGATCCGAGCTGACGTGGGAGTCCGAGTCAGAGATGCGGGAGCAGCATCCGGAGGTGTTTTCCATATAAGACTTCGAGGGCGAAGTCTGGTTCTAGTGGGGGAGAATTGTAACATCCCGAAATTCAGGTTCAACCATTTAACCCTTCTTCTTTTCCAAGTTGTCATATTAAGTCCCTTTGTGAAAAGTGCTAAGCTTGTGAGTACGCTGGGCATACTAAGGAGTACGTTGCGCGTACTCGCGCACTAATTTTGTATGTGGATTCATCTGGGTACACTAGGCGTACCTAAGGTTACACCGGGCGTAACCGGCCCAGATGCAAAACCCTAATATGACTTGAGGGCTATAAAAGGAATGAGATGGTCTTGCCTCTCAGCCACCATCTTACTAAAAGAAACCCTAAGAGAGTATTCCCTTCGTCCTTAGCTTGTGTGTGAGTGTTCTAAGCTTCAAAGTGCCATTTCATGGTGGTGAAAGAGAAGAGGAGGCCATTGTAGAAGCTAGAAGTTGGTGGACCAGAGTAGATCTGAGATCTACAAAGGTTAGAGCTTCTTCCTGAGGTATAAAGTCTAGCCTGCTTTGTTATTTGTGTTGTGTGCTTCTTGGACCAAATTCTAGGGTTTTTGGTTCCAAGATGGAGACTTTATGAGCAAATAGTCTCCATTGGCCTAGATCGATCATATTTCATGACTATATGAGTTGTATGTTCATAAAAATGCAATCTTGGACGTGAATGTTGAGCCATGAATGAAATCTAGACTTTTGGAGGACAAAGGAAAGGTGTTAGAAGGTGTGGGCACCTTTATAGCCATGCGAAGGCTTAAAGGTTTTGACTTTATGGATTAAGAGGTATTAGAATAGCCAGATCTAGAATGTGAGATTATGTCTTAACTGATTAAGACACTAAAATGAGGAAAGTAAGAAACTGGGATTTACATTGGGCGTAATCCCAGTACGCGCCGCGTAGGGGGTCACGTTCCCCGATTCTGGAGTGCAAGGGTACGCCCCGCGTACAGGAGTTGGTACGCCCCACGTACTGCTTGCTGTTGACTTTTGTTGACTTTTAGGGTTTTGGTCAACATGTGGACTTTTGAGTCAGGGAGGGGTAAAATGGTCTTTTACCCTTCTGTGGGATTGTAGAAAGGGGTGTAGTATAGCCTTGAGATCCGTTAATGATTTGGAATGATTATTTGTTATGATTAGGCGAGGCTAGGTTGTTTTTTTCGAGATTCAGAGATATTGAGAACGTGAGATACTAGACATCATACGAGGTGAGTCTTCTCACTATACTGTACCTGGAAGGGTACCTATGTGTGACCGGAAGGTATGGTATGCTATGAGATATATGCATTGTATGCTATGAGTTGCCTGTTTCGTATGTGCTATGTATGTGATATGTATGATATGCTTGATATTGCCGGAAGGCATATGATGTGGACCGGAAGGTTAGGGAGTTATGGACTGGAAGGTCGACACGGGTAACACCAGAAGGTTTACCGGGTTGGGACGGAGGTCCCCTGAGACACATGGACCGGAAGGTCGTGTGGAGTATGGCCTTGAAAGGCTTATGTGTGTAAGTCGTAGATTGGGGAACTCACTAAGCTTCTTGCTTACAGTGTTTATGTGTAATGTGTTTCAGGTACTAGTGAGGAGCGTGGGAAGGTGCCGGCATGACTCGTACACACATAGACGGATTGGATATGTTTGATCTTAGGATTGATATGTTTTGTATTATGACCATGTTACATTGGATTCTATGGTTTGTCTTGAACGAAATTATGTTTTAAGGAAATGAAAAATTGTTTTGAAAATTTATGTTGTTACAAGTTAATTCAAGAAGAATTTAGGATTCGGATTCATCATTCCCAACATTTGTAGGAACACATTGAGTTTTGAAGAGTCAAGTGCTTTTGTAAAAACATCAGCAATCTCTTCAGGAGTAGGAACAAAGATAAGTTCAATATTACCTTTCAGAATATGGTCTTTGACGAAGTGATACCGTAGCTCAATATGTTTCATCTTCGAGTGCTGAATAGGATTATGAGAGATCGCTATGGCACTTTCAGAGTCACAGTAAATTGGTATCCACAGCATCTTGTATCCGTAGTCTAATAATTGTGTCTTCATCCAAAGAACTTGGGAACAGCATCTGGCAGCGGCCACGTATTCTGCTTCTGCGGTAGATAAAGAAACACAACTTTGTTTTCTTGAGGACCAGCTAACATGTCTTCCTCTTAAAAATTGACATCCACCAGATGTACGTTTTCGATCAAGTTTGCATCCGGCATGATCCGCATCAGTAAATGCTTGAAGACTAAAGTCATTGCCTGTGGGGTACCATAGACCAAGAGATTTGCATCCTTTTAGGTACCGAAGAATTTCTTTGGCTGCGGTCATGTGTGACACTTTTCAGTCAGCCTGGTACCTTGCACACACACCGGTTGCAAAGACAATGTCAGTTCTGCTTGCGGTGAGATACATTAGTGAGCCAATGATACCTCTATAAGTTTTGTGATCCACAGATTCACCAGAGAGATTATCAGAGATCTTATATCCGAAGGCCATAGGGACCTTAGCCGAAGAGCAATTGTCCATAGAGTATTTCTTCAGAAGTTCAGTGGTGTATTTTTCTTGATGAATGAATATCCATTGTTGAATTTGTTTGACTTGAAGACGTAGAAAGAATTTAATCTCTCTATTCATGCTCATTTGAAATTTCTTTGTCATGAGCTTAGCAAATTCATCCATCATTCCTTGATCAGATGATCCGAAGATGATATCATCCACATATATTTGTACAAGCATAAGGTGAGCCCCGTTTGCTTTTCTAAATAGTGTGGGGTCAATCACTCCTCTTTTGTAGCCTGAAGATACTAAGAATTCAGAAAGAGTTTCATATCAAGCTCTAGGGGCTTGCTTCAGACTGTAGACTGTTTTCTGAAGCTTGTAGCAGTGATCAGGGAACTCGATACTTTCAAATCCGGTAGGTTGTTGAAGATAAACCTATTCTTTTAATTCCCCATTGAGAAAAGCACTCTTAACGTCCATTTGGTGTACTTTGATATTTTTGTGAGAAGCATATGCTAAGAAGATTCTGATTGCTTCCATTCTAGCTACTGGAGTGTATGCCTCATCGTAGTCAAGACCTTCTAGTTGACTATAGCCTTTAGCAACTAGCCTTGCCTTATTTCTGATAACCGCACCAGATTCATCTAGCTTGTTCTTGAAAACCCATCTTGTACCAACAATAGTATGATCTTATGGAATGGGAACAAGTTGCCACACGTTTCTTTCAAATTCTTCCAATTCTTCTTGCATTGCAGAAATCCAATATGGTTCCAATAAAGCTTCTTTGATAGATCGAGGCTCGACTGCAGACATAAATGCTGCATAGTGAGAATGATCAGATAAATCTTTGGCAGATCGAGTTTGGATACCTACGAATGGGTTGCCAATAATTTGGCCTGGTGGGTGATCCTTCGTCCATACATGTAGACGAGGCATCAGATGATCAGCGGTTGCGGTTGAAGGAATGGTTTCAATATCAGAGGTTGCTTCGGATTAGGAAGGAAATTCCCCCTGGATTTGTGAACAGCCTGCTGAATCATCTTGACTTGTTGGAGCGAGAGAGACATTTTCTTTGATAGGTTCCCTCTAGATTGTTGAAGGGAGTCTATCTGGAACCTGAGAGGGTTCCCCCTGGACTGCAGATGGGAGAGTGACAATTCTTGGATTGGTTCTAGTGTCAATATTTTCTATGAGTTCATCATCCGAATCCGAAGATACATTTGATGGTAATGTTTCTCTGCGAGCAGTAATTTGAACATCATTAAGTACTGGAACCTCGATGGTTGCGTGTAGATTTGGAGTAGAGCTTTCCCCCTCAACCAGAGAGGTGGAAGTATTGATAGATACTACGTCGGATGGAGATGGTCCAGAAATATCAGCGTGTTGTTGTTGAGTTGCAGGAGACACAAGAACTTCAGATAGTTTTGTCGTTTCAACAGGATCAAATAGATCATCATAATTGACTTCAACTAGATTTAAAGGACCGGAAGAGACAGGAATATCACATTCCATGATTGCGGTGGTTTCAGTGGATGGAGGGGCATCACGGATGTGAGAATCATCAAATTTCACATCAAAGCTTTCGATGATCAGCCTTGTACGCCTGATAAGCACTCGATAAGCAACCTTGTTAGTGGAATAACCAAGGAAGATGCCTTCATCAGACTTAGGTGAAAACTTGTTAATCTGATCTCTGTTGTTGATCACGAAGCATCTACACCCAAAAATATGAAACAAATGAACATTCAGCTTGTGGTTGTTAAGACCCTCATATGGTGTCTTGTTGAGACGTTTGCACACAATGCTTTGGTTTTGGACAAAGCATGCGGTTGCGACAGCTTCATCCCAGAAGTAGAGAGGAAGGTGGGCGAAGTTAAGCATGGATATGGCTGCTTCTACTAGTGTGCAAGTTCTTCTTTCTACGACACCATTTTGTTGCGGTATGTAGGGCGCTGAGAAGTTATGAGAAATACCCTTGGAGACCAAGAAACTGTTGAGGAGATGATTAGTGAACTCGGTTCCATTATCACTGCGGATGCGTCTTACTGGAAGCTTGATCTGAAGTTCTATTTCTTTGATGAAGTTTATGAGAATTTGCGGTGTTTCGGATTTGAGTCTGAGGAAGAAGACCCATGTGAAGCGAGTGAAGTCATCAACAATAACCAATATGTATTTCTTTTGGTGGAGACTGGCTACAGTTGAAGGACCGCAGAGATCAATGTGCAATAATTCCAGTGGTTTAGAAATAGACGAGTCCATTATCAGAGGGTGACTTGCTTTGACTTGTTTTCTACATTCACAGGATGGACAGAGAGTATCATTGCTGAATTTAAGAATAGGGAGACCGCTGACTAGTTCTCCAGTGACCAGATCGTTGATGTATCTAAAGTTCAGATGAGCTAGCTTGCGATGCCATAGCCAACTGACTTCGGATACAACTTTAGAGAGAAAGCACAGCTACGGTTTACGAATGATGAGAGAGACATCCAGAGGATACATTATGCCTTCGGATCGTGACTTGATTAAGCAAGTGCTTCTGTCACTTGTCATTATGTAACTGACTTGATCATCAAACTCCACTCGATGGACTGCTTTGCATAGTTGGCCAGCACTGATGAGATTGTGTTTAAGGCTTTCAACATAAGCAACCTTCTGAATGGAAAAATTCCCTGTGGTGAAAACACCGTAGCCTCGTATGATGTCATTTGCATTGTTTCCAAAAGTGACATTTCCACCATTGCATATAAACCTGAAATCACGAAGGTACTCTAACCTTCCGGTCATGTGCAAGGAGCAAGCACTGTCGATCAACCATTCTTCTTCTTGATCCTCCTTGAACAAAGCCTACAAAAACTAAGTGGTTAATTTGGGCACCCAAGCGAGTTTGGAGCCGGGGTCACATACGATGTGTTAATCGATGCATGATGCGAGGTGGCAGGGACATGTTTTAAGTCAACTTTCAAGCCTAGTCCTGGGTGTTTAAAATTCTTTCGAGTTTTGTGAAATTGTGAATAATCACGAGTACTTTTGGAGAGATTAGAAGTGACCCTGAAATCCTGGGTGTTTGAAGTTCTTTGAAATTTTTTGACATTGACATTGACATTGACAAGAGAACTTTTTGTCATTTTCCCTGATATTTGACCTGGTTTGAGGTTTTGAAGAAAAAGTATGTTTTTGTCCATTCCGGGGATTGTGAGATTTGACCCTTTTGGTTGTGTGTTTTGAAAAGGTGTTTTGTGCAGGTCTGGCAGGTGTGAAGGAACGTGCAGAGCTTTTGTGATGTGATTTCTCAAACATTTGAGATGACCTTTTGGGTGCCGGAGTTGGCAAAATTCCTTTCCACTTTTGAGATTTTGAGACTGACACTGGAAAGGTTGGAGTAGGTAAAATACCTTTCCATTTTGGATCATTGATAGAGTAGATTTGAAAACCATTTGATCGAAAAGACTTATCCTCATGTTTGGATATTTTTTGAGTATTGTCATAAACAGTGAACTCCTTTCTTTTTGTTTTCTTGGAAACAGTTTTCTTGAAATGATAATTTGAAAAAAATAAACTTTTCAGGACTTTTTGATTTAGGACATTTCACAGATTTCTTAACTTTTGAGCAAATTTCCCGTTGCTTTCCACGAGAGCGAAATTCTTCTTTAAAAACCCTTTTTGCTTCGGTCTAAGGAGAACCGCAGTTAGTGATATTTAATTGTGGTTTGCTAGAATCTTTTGAGGATTGTGAAAAGTAATGACTCGATTCATCTGAACTTGAGAAATCAGGACTTTGAGAACATTGACCAAATTCAAAATTTTCAATTGGTAACTCATGATTAATTGGTTCAATGGTCACTAAACTTTTGACTTTAATCAGTGGTGAAGTGCTTTGAACTACCGCAGAGTAAGTCTTGGTGGACACTTCTATGGGACATTTGATATCGGACAAAGGGACAGATTGCAGTTTATGACTGCGGTCAGAAACACTGCGGTCAGACTGTAAGGATGGGAACTTTAAAGAGACTTCAGGACTTCCAATAACAATTTCCTCATCGACTACGGATGATGTCTGAGAATCTGTGTTGCCAACATGAGTAGAAGATTCAGGGAGAATTTCTTCTATAACACAATTATTACTCAGATCATGAAGTTTACCAAAGTGGGCTTGGATATCCTCAGGAAATGTTTTGTCATTGATCGAAAATAAGAAGTTGCGGTCTGGTGGGACATAGGGACGTTCCGGTGTGAACCGAGGTGAGGAGTCCATTGCGGTTGGGTAACCATTAGACCAACCCCATTTAAAGGTGTTATCAACATTCCCATTATTAACAACATTCTCAATGGCCTCAGTTTCATTAAACAGCTTTTCAATTAAAAGATTTAAACTTACAATTTCAATATGTACTAGATCTCTCTGATTTAAGGCTATTTCTAATTGGGTTTCCCTAAGCATTCTAGCATCTTTTTCTAACATTAAATCCTTCTCTAACATTTCAATTTTGAGTCTCTTATTTTCCAAACTTCCTCTAACATTGAACATCGCCTGCGAAGCGATGTTCTTCTCATTTAGGGTTTTATTGTAGTCTGTAAGGATGGCAGCACAAGTGTCATTGAGTGTGTCTATGAAAGGTTGACAATCATGGATGTTGTAATTTAATGTTTGAATCGTGAGTTTTACCTGTTCCACAATGCTGAGAGTTCCATCTTTAGCCATATAGCAATGGTTCTTCTTTAGATTGTTTGAGCCGTCTTCATCAGTAGTTGCTACCATGCAGATCTTGCCTTTCCCTTTGCTAAGATCATCTTCAACTTCATCTCCTGATGACCACACTTGATGATTCATCTTCACTTGAGCAATGTAGGCCTTTCCCTTTTCTTTATCTTCCAGTTCTTGAGCCATTCTGAGATAGAAGGCTCTATCTTTCACTACGTTTGCCTTGAAATCCTTGGCAAAATGGTTTTCCTTGTTGCACTTGTGACATATGATGATGTCACTTTTGCCTTCAATAGAGGTACCGGAGTCAGTTGATTGGGACTGCAGTGGTACTTCTTTGGACTCATTTTGTTGAGACTGCGGTGGAGAGTGAGGGTTTTTGGTGGAATGGAAGTGATTGTTTTGAAAGTTGCGGTTGAAAGGTGGTCGATTGAATTGTCGGTTTTTGCGAAATGAAGATGGTAAGCGATTGAATTTATGACGGATAAGAGCAATGGCATTCTGAAACTCTTCTTCATCGTCATATTCTGAGTCAGCTTCATATGACTACGGTGGAGAGTGATACGAGGTGGGATAGGTTTGAGTGTGAGGTGATTGAGTACAGTGGACTCTTGAGCTTGCAATTCTCCATAAAGCTTATAGAGAGATAAAGAGTGAATCTTCATGTCACCTTGTACAATCATTTTGGCTGTTGTCCAGTGTCTTCCTAAGCCATTAAGAAACTACAGATTTGTTTCATGATTGTTGCGGATGGTACCCACATTGGATAGTTTTGAGACAATCAAGTTGAACCTTTTAAATGAGTCTTCCAAACTTTCACCGGGGTGGGCTTTGAAGTTATTGAACTCGTTGAGTGATGTAGTGAGCTTTTTGTCTTGAGCCTGCTCTGAACCTTCGTACATGTTTTTGAGAACATCCCAAATCTCCTTTGTTGATTTGCAATTTATGATGATGTCGAAGTTGTTAGGAGCAAATCCATAAGAGATTTCATAAAAGGCAATAGCAACATTTTCCATCTTGTCTAGATCATCTTTTGTGGGATGGTTCAAAGTTGGTTGACCTCCTCCAAGCCTTGTTGTGGCTCCATCAATTTGGACAGGGGTAAGGACTAGAACGTGGATTCCTTCTTCTATAGATCTCCAGACATCTCTACCAAGTCGTCTGAGATATCTTTCCATCCTTTGAGACCAGTGATGGTACTCATTTGCAACCAGTATTGGGGCTCAATTAGAACCACCAACACTGTTGGAAACATTCAGTGATAACGATTGTGCCATTTGAAAAAAAATTGTTTACAGATGACCTTTGGTGGTATAGAGGGCTCTTTGAAAAAGTAGAGTTCCGATTTTCAAAAAGCAACCACTATGGCTCTGATACCAATTGTTGAGAGGAAAACTTTGAGACACACTTGAACAAAATGGTTAGAACAAGTATATAGCAGAATAGTTAATCTCGAAGGATATGTTAGCTCAACAATAATATTAATAGTTAGAAGTTAGTGAGTTAGATGCGGAAAGTAAAGTAATGTAAATGACAACAATTATTATATCAAGTATACACGTAAGTTGACTCATAACTTGGGATGCATTCAAACCAAAGTTAGTAAGTGAGATCAAACTTAGTGAATAAGTCACAAAGACTTGCTCCGAAGAGTGATTATAATCAGATATGTTTAAGTAAGAAGTGGAGAGTCAAGAGTGATAGAATGACAACTTTAGAAATTGTATTCAAATGAAATGCATAAGTTATCGGTTATCAGGAGAGGTATACAATAAAAAAGAATAAGTCTCTATTTATAGAGACTTAGAACTACACTAGATTACAATTCTATAAGCAGCCGTGCAAGGCATACTGGATAATAGAGTGTTTTACATAAAAGACAAATAAAGTAATCTAGCTAATGACTGCAGTAGCTGACTACGGGTGCTGATGCAGTTGCGGTAGCTAAGTTCAAGAGGGTCACTTCCATGATTCAACACATCCTCCTGTCGTTAGAACTCTATCTAAGTCCCACACTCGTCAAATCGTTGAACTACGGAAATTTAGTTCATAGATCACTTTTGATTCTTTTTGAAAGTTGGAACACGTTACCCGCCAACCAAAGATGGCTTACTTAGGATGAAAATCGTCTTATAACCATTCTATAAACTTAATTCTACTCTTTACCAGGACTACATGATAAAGACGTAGGTCGGATCATAGAGAGCCATTGAACAATGATAACAATTTACCTATATATATGCTGGATGCAGCTTGTAACGATCATAATTATTAACAAACTCACTTCCCATTTTGTGACAGAATCATGTCGTCGCCTAGAAATAGCCAGCTAACCGACGAAATCCTGGTCCTTCATATAGACTCTGCTACATTCCAAGCTGCTGTAACGGCTGCTGTGACCGCTATCATGGCACAATTCCATTCTAACAACCCAAACGAACGTAGAAACAACATCAACACTTCAGACCGAGGTAACAACCAAGGAACCCAACGAGCACCAAATCACAAGGGCACCCTAACCCAGAAACCGAAGAGTAAGAAGTGAATATTATTGGATAAAAAGAAGTGCAAATTGTCCCAAAGAACGGCCAAGAGACAGCAACCTGTGGTAGCTTTTTCGGCCATGACATATTTTGCTTCTACTACCATTCCTACTAATATCCCGGTAACCCGAATCCAAGCAAGGAAGTATGCTGGAAGGCTACCCAAGTGCACAAAGTGGAGTTTCCACCACCTGGTTGCTTGCCGAACGTTGCATTGTAAGGGCTACAACAAAAGACTGGACACCCTACCCGTTTTTGCAAAACCCGAATCTAGCGCATCACTTCAACCACAAATGTTGCAACAAGTCTAATATGTCATCTTTGTGGTGAAATTGGACATTTAAAAAGGGACTGTCCAACCGAGAAGAATAAAGACAGATCAGGAGGAGTCTGACACTAGCATATCAAAGGACCCTGTTTCAATTTTGGTACGCTTCCAAACCCCAGTAATTAATTATAATTACTCTCTCGTTCGGATTGAATCTCAGCACTTGTATAAAACTAGGAACTCTATCTGGTAAGCTATAATTGTTTAGCGTATACATAAAAGCCATTTATACTTAAGATTTATAGACTTAGGATGGGTGGTTCCGCCTCACTCTCTTTTCCTAGTCTGGATGTGGATTTAGGGCAGAGTCACTCAGTCAATCGTCTCTCCAATTTTAACTATATGTAACTTGTATACACCCAGCGGCTATAGCAAAACCATGTAGAGGTCATATCATGAAAGTTCATTATGTCAAATTATTCAAAACCCGTGTATAATGAGTCCTTATCTAAGTCAGGTCAAAATATTCATTGTAAAAATACCAAGATTAATTATTCTTCCTAGTAATCATTCCTTCTTCTAGATCGTCACAACATCTAAGTCATCAAAAGTTCTGACATCTTCCTCCAACAGGGTTTGGCTTAGTCCTCACTATGCAAAAAAATTTGGGTACCGGATAAAGAAACACTCCCCTTAATCAAACGTCAGAGGAAACTCTTCTGATCCATAATGCGGAACCCTTATATCATCTGTCACTTCAGAACTCTAGAAGTACCCATGTGAGTGGTACCACGCCCTTCTTGTTGGATTAATGTCTAAGTCCATAACTATATTTGGTATGTACTTGACCCGACCCGGCATGGTCCATTTGGGTTGCACTTCACCGACACAATTTATATGGATAATCTTTTGAGAATAGTATGTTTATGATTAATATTACTATATTATAAGTTCTAATATATTAATATGGAATCATATTATTTAATTAGTATTGATCAAGAATTAATTTATAATTAATTAAGTGATCAAAAGGAACTAATTAAATATGGACTCTTATATATATGGAATGGGCCAAGTTCATTTAGGTTGGGCTAAGCTTTCATGGATAGTCCATGGAGTGTTTAACCCATGGATCCTAGGAAATGAAAGGTCATGGGTATTAGGGTTTAACCCTAATCCTCCATACTATATAAAGATGTCTTTGGTTGGTGAAATTGGCACTAGTGTGCTACACTAAGATGGCTAGCCGATTTCACTAAGAGAGAACCAAGTATTCATATTCTCTAAAGTCTTCCAAGGTGTCTTGGTGATTTGTGATTCCACTTGAGGCTTCCACACTATTGGGGCTAAGCTCTTAAAGCTTGAAGACATCAAGCTACATCAAAAGGTATGTCTTCTAACTAGTACTTTGTAGATTAAGAACATCATAATATGCTAGTTAGGATTAAAGCCTTGGAAAGTTCTTATTTGCATGTATAATAGAGAAAACATAGATCCAAGGTTTATAGGGTTGCATGTACACCATAGGAGTGTTAGAATGCTCAAAACCCAACAGTGGTATCAGAGCCACGGGTTGTTTTCTGTTATATTGATGCAAATATTTTATTTTCAAAGTTGAAAAAAAAAACATGAAGTTTGTCAAATTTTAAGATAATTACTTGTTCTTGTGAAAAACTAATTATTTGTAAAATTTGAATAATTTGCTTTATGAGTTGAATTAGGTCAATTTTAATAAAAGAAAAAATAATACGATTATTTTATTAGTTTTAAAAGTTTGATCTAAAGAGTTTTATTTTTTGAAACCTCCATAAGTTATGGATATGAAAAGGTTTTAAAAAAAATTGATTCAAAGTTTTTATGGAGTTACAAAATTTGGTGTTAATGTTTTAAAGGATTCCATAACTTAAGAATAAGTTATGGATCACCAAAAGTTTTTTGTGTTACCTTGTTTTATGAGTGAATTTAGATTAATGAATAAAATTATGTGATAGTTGGTTTTAATCCAAATTAATCTACTAATTGATTCTAAAATGTGTTTTTGTAACTTGTCCTCAAGTTATATGAAAAGTCACATTTAAGAATCATAAAACTCATAAAAATTGGCAAAGGTTACAAAAATGAAGAGTCTAGTTCTAATTAAATGGGTTTATGACTCCATAACTTGTCCTCAAGTTATGGGGGACCAAGAGTCTCTTCATTTAATAAAATAAAATAAAATAAAAAGGTGTAACCTTAATTAATTCCATAAGTTATAAAATAAAGAAAAGTTAATTCTTTTATTAGTTTAAAGTCTTCCATAACTTGTCCTCAAGTTATGGAACTTGAAGAGTTTTTGGATTAAAACTACTTTAAACACATAAGTTATGGAATTAATTAGTTTTGAATAGTTTCAAAACTTGCCCTCAAGTTTTGGAATTTGTAAAGTTTTCTCTTATGAATACTTCAATTCCAAGTTAGCCCTTAGAATTTTAAAAGTTAAAATTCAACCCTTATACTTTATAATATTATAAGTTAATAATATATATATGTATAAGAGTAAAGTCAGTCTTACCGCTAGTACGCCTCATTCACGAAGCCGGTCTATAAGGTGGGTATAAGGTTGTTGCCTATAAAATGGCAACATAATGGGTGTCCACTCTCACCCACCGCTTGCTTGACTGGTGGAGGGTCGTTAGCCGAACGGGTTTGACAGGACTATAATTCTCCCTTCATTAAAAGTATTAATGATAAATACTAAGTAACTAAACACTTATAAATACCCAATCTTAGTTACTTAGGAAAATGTGAATAAGGTGCTAATCCATGAAATTAGACTTTGCACTTTGTTTAAGTCGGTTAGTGGAGCGTGTGTGGTTAACCGGCACACTAACTCGTATTTAACAAGGTAGGCAAAGGGTAACTTAATGTTTATCATAGTATCGGTGGAGCGTGTGTGGTTAACCGACACATCGATTGAGGGGTAAACACTTAAGGGTACCAAGTAATTTGCATGGTTACTTCACACCTTGTTTTGTGATCCTCGGCATCCCAGTCACAAAACCTGAAGGGCACACTCGAGATTGAAACATGCCATTGAACAGTTCAATGAATCTCAATAGATCTAGGAGTTTCAAAACCAATTAAAACCTAATAATACATTTCGTTTATCTTGGTGGAAATTGGTGAATCGTCATTCACCTACCTTCAAATATTTTATAGCTTGGATTACGGCATCCCTCTTCTAAGTTATAAAATAGTTTGTTGGGTCCTAGCCTTAATATTTCATATTGGGTGTTATACTAAGGACTTAAGATCAACTATCTTGAATATCTCCCAAAAGATGTCTGGTTTAGACATTTATGATCTTCCTAAATCTCTTGAAACAAGCTTTCCTAAATGAAGATGATGTCCCATGGAAATCATACTTCTTTCACCTCCTCCAATTATTCTCCCTAACCCACAAGTTCAAGGTCACTCAAGCCCTATTGGCAAGGCAAGGTCTAGGTGTGATCACATCTTGGAGATGTAGTCACATATTGACAAGCCGGGAGAGTTGGGTGTCAAAGTCTTGAGAAAGTTGGTGGTTCAATCACTTTCTAAGTCACATAGTGAGTTCTTTTGGGACAACTATGAAACAGACTATGACAAGACCCTTAATGATCTTATCTATTTGTTAAGATCAACTTCCTTAAAACTTGATGGACATTGACAATAGTGACAGGAAATCCAGAAAAGTATTCTCTTCCCAATGGTAAAGGGACCGGCCATAGTCAACTCGGTTGACCAAATGGTAAAGAGAAAAGCTAAGTCTGTGATAGTCCCTTGTACCATTATCAAAGGGTCCATATGTTTATATTGCCAAAGGAAGGGGCATTGGTTGCGAAGCTGCCAAATTTACCTAAGGATGTTAAAGTCAATAAGTTTGACTCTACTTCAGGTAAATTCCACTATCTAACTCTGCTAAGTTTCTATTCTGAGATTCCTGATACATTATGTGACTGGGTCTCATGGTGATGTTTTAAGAATCAAAGAAAAGTGAAGAAACTTAAAGAAAGAATATGTTGAATCTGATGGCGTAGATGGATTTCTATCGCATAGTTTGAAGATCGGATTGTTGAGCTACTTCTTAGGAGTTATGAGATATTGCTTAGGAATAGATAACAACAAGTTTTCATATGGATTGTAAGGACAAGTTCTTCCGCAAAGTTTTTAAAATAAAAGGAAAATTTTTGATTTTATTTATTTTAAAATATCCTTACAATGGCATCTGTGGAAATTTTTGTTGCTTATAAGATTCCATTAATAGCGAGAGTGGAAGTATGAAATTGATTCTTTCATTTGTGGTAATGTCTAAATTTACCAAATAAGGAAAAATTCTCATCACCCAAGTTTCAATTGGACCGGAACTTGGAATCATGCAAGTTGTATAGCATGATGAATGAGAACTTTCAAGTATTGGAAAATTAAGACTAATTACTTGTTCACATGGATGTGTGAGTCAAGTGAAGGACTAAGGGATCGAGTACACAGTCTTGTGCACTGATTAAGTCCACCACAAAAGATCGATAAGATTATTCGTCATAATTTACTATAGCTCAGTAAATATGGTTATACTTACAAGCTTAAGTGTAATTCTGAGACATTGGAAAAGGTTCCAATGTATGGCAGAGCGAATAAGAAGAATCAAATTAGGTAGAAGGATAAAAGTTTCTCAAATTTGAAAAGATGGGAGAGAGTACTTTCGTATCAGGGTTTAACCCATCGAATGGGCCAAGTTCATTTAGGTTGGGCTAAGCTTTCATGGATAGTCCATGGAGTGTTTAACCCATGGATCCTAGGAAATGAAAGGTCATGGGTATTAGGGTTTAACCCTAATCCTCCATACTATATAAAGATGTCTTTGGTTGGTGAAATTGGCACTAGTGTGATACACTAAGAGGGCTAGCCGATTTCACTAAGAGAGAACCAAGTATTCATATTCTCTAAAGTCTTCCAAGGTGTCTTGGTGATTTGTGATTCCACTTGAGGCTTCCACACTATTGGGGCTAAGCTCTTAAAGCTTGAAGACATCAAGCTACATCAAAAGGTATGTCTTCTAACTAGTACTTTGTAGATTAAGAACATCATAATATGCTAGTTAGGATTAAAGCCTTGGAAAGTTCTTATTTGCATGTATAATAGAGAAAACATAGATCCAAGGTTTATAGGGTTGCATGTACACCATAGGAGTGTTAGAACGCTCAAAACCCAACACTTCTAACCTAACCAATAGACTTTAAACATGAAACGAAGTGCACCACATAACACCTCCGAAGTACAATACTTTCTAGACATCTTTCCAAACGAACGATCAAGAACACCACCGCAATGTTAAGGCAAGTTCCAAATCGACTTAAATCCAAGGAGCTACCACAGTAGTCAAGTACAGCCCACCATCCGTAGACCGACAGACAACGTAAGAAAACTTTTCAAACCTTGGAAGATATGTTGCAAGCCTGTGTGATCGACTTTGGGAAGACATGGGATACTCATTTACCTTTTCTCGAGTTCTCCTACAATAATAGTTATCACACAAGCATAAAGGCTGCTCCATTTGAAGCCCTCTATTGCCGAAAGTGCAGACCCCCTCTGTGTTGGGCTAAGGTGGGTGACACCCAGTTAGCTAAAGGTCGAGTTCCTGACAGCACTCTCACAGGTCCAAAGATCATTTGGGAAACGACAGAGAAGATCGTTCATATTTGTGAACGATTGAAAGCCTTTAGAGACCGACAGAAAAGCTACGCAGACAAGAGAAGGAAACCTTTGGAATTTCAGGTGGGAGACCGCATTCTTTTGAAAGTCTCACCCTTGAAGGGCTTGATACGTTTCAGAAAGCGTGGGAAGCTAAATCCAAGATACATAGGGCCTTTTGATATTCTCGCTACAATCGGCCCTGTGGCTTACAAACTCAACCTTCCCCGTGAACTTAGTGACGTGCATTCTACTTTCCTTGTTTTGAACTTGAAAAAGTGCATATCCGACGAGACTCTTGTAATCCCACTCGAAGAGATCGAGATTGACGACATCCTCAACTTCGTGGAAGAACCCGTAAAGATCGTGGACCGAGAGGTCAAGCAAACGAAGTCAACTATACAACACACGATCTTGAGTTAGGAGCACTGGTAATTGCTCTGAAGATCTGGAGACACTATATGTATGGTACGAAGAGTACTATATTCACATACCACAAAAACATTCAACACACATTCGACCAAGAAGAGTTATCATCCCAGTGAAGTTAAACAAAAGAAACAAAGTCGTATCCCGATAGTGAAGGTTCGTTCGAATGCCAAATGAGGATCTGAATTCATTTGGGAGTGCGAGGATCAAATGAAACTAAAATATCGTCATCTTTTCGCTTAGTTAGTTGTAACTTCTTAATTTCTTAAACTCTAATTTCGCGACGAAATTCTCTCTAACAGGGGGATGATGTGACAACCCGAAATTTCTATCTTGTAGAACCATTTACTTCAATCAAAGTCAAACTTGTTTCTGCTAAATTTTAGCACTATTTAGAGTCTGTTTGAGCACTCTAAGCCTAATACATCAAAGGATCAAGTGTTAGGATGGGTCAACTAAAGTTCCAAACCATAAAACAAGCCATAAACCCTCAAATGAGGAGTTTACGGCTCGGACCAATGAGTTACTGGCCGTAAACTCATGGTGGCCGTAAATTCCAACCTATAAGTATGAAACTTTGGCCATTTTCTTCACTTTTTCCATTTCCAAGGCTTGGAACCCGGTTTCTCTTCCTAGGATCTTAAGTTTTGCTTCCAAACTTCAAAATTGTAAAGTGATTTCCTCCCTTTTTGACGTTATACTTTACTTATCCATGAATCACCATTGATTTCATCCATGGATTCCATCTTTGAACCTAGCTCTTCAAGATCCTCAAGAACATCAATAACACTGAGGTGTTTTAGGCCGAAAACACCCTCCTTTGCCATGAAATCGTAAGTATCTACATCATATACTTGTTATTTAGTTAGGATAGTGGATTAAGGTGTTGATAACAAACTTTTCCCAAGAACATGAGGTGTTTATGGCCAAGAGCATCTCCTTTGGTCGTAAACCCTAATTAGTGGAGCATATGGACCATAACTTCCTCGTAAGGCTTAGACATGAACCTAGAAACCTTCCTTAATGCTTGAAAGCACTTTAAAACACCATTTGGAACTTTTCATCATGAGTTTACGGCCGTAAACTCATGTGGCCATAAACTCATGGCCGTAAACTCCCTTGGTCATGCCATTTGGGCCGTAAACTCCTTAGTGTGGCCATACACCCTTAGTATGCAATCATATGTGATTCATACCCTTCAATCTAAGTGTCTTCTATGTCCTAGGGTGTCTTTCCTTGCATAATTAGTTTTTTAAACACTAATTGTATACATATGTGTATCATTATATGATAAATAGTATTCGTGTGTGTGCTCATGTCTTCACTTGACACTTAACATTCTATACCACTTGTTCACCTAAACCACTCACTACAGGTTAGTTCATACCCCTTAATCTACCTTTTAAATGATTTTATGGGGGTGGGGGAGGAATACAAGTTGAAACATTATAGTTATTATATCAATCACATGTGATTAATAACTATCAAACAAATGGATTTACTATACTTTTAACTGTTTTATCAAACAAACTACTTCAAAATGTTTATCAAACTCTTTTACATACTAAACTCTTTATCAAACTTGTTCTTATATTCCAAACCTTTTCTTTTAACTCTTTTGAACTTATATATTGGTGAAAACCATGTCTAATGCATATATAGTTATATAAGTATGGTTGGAAGGACTTAGGACTGATAACTCACTTTATTTACCGTTCCTTGTTTGGTTGTGGACTTAGAGTACTCTGTTGTTTGTCCGAGTGTCGTTTGATCCTTAGTTATATATTATGTATATATGTATAAGACATAAAAGCTTTTATCTCAGTTTAACATACTCAGTCATACAAGCAACATTACTAGTAAACTATAATAGGTATAGTTTATGAAGTCGCTAATACTATTACTAGAACAACGAAACATACAAAGAGTCAGTTCATACATTAGTCAATACATACTATAAGTAGAAACTATACAAACAAATTATTATGAGAAACAAGAAAGCACATACTAAGAGAAACAAGAATAAACATACTGTTATGAGAATCAAGAAAGAACATATTATTATGAGAAACAAGAAAGAACATACTATTATGAGAAACAAGAAAGAACAGACTATTATGAGAAACAGAAAGAACAGACTATTATGAGAAACAGAAAGAACATACAATACACTGGAACATACTACACAAGTACTAGAATACTATAACTTTAATGTGAGTCTACTTTCTGGCATAACAACAAAGTTGTTATATCACGATTGGTAACCAGAGTCTCCTGGAGGGAGAATTGACATTATTTGTATAGATCTATATGGGACTGATAAGCCCGCATCCTGACTGTTAGCTACAATTGGCTGAAGGGCTAGGGGTGACAAATGTCACATTTACTTTTTGGCGCCATTAGGTCGTCGTGTTATCTACTTGTTGATTTAGCATGGTTGCTACTACATCACATTCCAACCTTTATTTAATAAACTGGTTTAAGGTAGTTAGCACATTGATAGTTACTTACATACAATACTACAATACTTTATTATTTTCCCCATTGCATTCATATTGTGGTCTTCTCACATAAAAGGTAATGTAAAAACTATATTTTGTTAATGATAGCCACACCTGGGAAAAATACACACTTTGACAAAGAAACAAACATACAGAACATTTGATGCCTTGGTAGAAGGCTGCTTTTAGTCGAAAATATTGGATTTTCTACGAGTTACAAACATTTACTACAAACTTTTACAAACTTATACTTTAAACATTTACTACAAACTTGTACAAACTTATACTTTAAACATTTACAAACATCTTCATAAAAACAACCACACTAAAATGCTTATGAACTCACCAACTTTAAAGCTGATCAACTCTTTCAAAATAACTTGTATTCTCAGGTCATCGGTAGACAGGTACCGATGTCAGGTTTTGAGAAGATGGAGCTTTCAGGACTCATCTCTTATTTTGATTCATATTTTGGTGTCTTATAAACTATATAAAACACATTTGTATTAAATTATATTATTAATGCAATGGATGATGTTGATGCTTGTTTACTATTATGCTTTGTTGTGATACTGTACATGACGTCCTCCACCTTAGAACGTTTCCGCCGTACCGGTTTTGGGGTGTGACAAAGTATAATTTAATTTTGGTCATTTACAGGTGTGAGATCTGGAACATGAGGTCCTTCCTCAATAGATCTCCAAACATCTTTACCAAGCCCTTTTAAATATATTTACATTCTTCGAGAAGGATGGTATTCACTAGTAACAACGTAAACTAAATAAACATAAGCCAAGTAAGGAAATACTTTGTTAATCTTAACCAAGCTAGCTTGGAAGCTTGAAATTAATAAGCGATGAACACCAAGAGCATAAATGGATAAACATTTTTGTATTCAGATAAGTTTCGATTACAAAACAAATTTGGATACATCCGTACACACTTTTAAAGATACACTAAAGCCCTCTATTTCTAGATAAGAAAAGTAAAATCTATTGACGAGACATATTTAATGTATGTCGTTTAGACGACCATGTCTCCAACACTGGACTAACTAGATCTTCTTTAAACTAAATAAACATAAGCCAAGTACGGAAATACTTTGTTAATCTTAACAAAGCTAGCTTGGAAGCTTGAAATTAATAAGCGATGAACACCAAGAGCATAAATGGATAAACATTTTTGTATTCAGATAAGTTTTGATTACAAAACAAATTTTGATACATCCGTACACATTTTTAAAGATACACTAAAGCCCTCTATTTCTAGATAAAAAAAGTAAAATCTATTGACGAGACATATTTAATGTATGTCGTTTAAACGACCATGTCTCCAACACCTGGACTAACTAGATCTTCCAAAAGATATCTACTAATAAAGCATATATGTACTTTCTTATTCAATGTAGAATAAAACAAAAGGACTTCTCACTTCGTATAGTCTCCTCATCCAATTCTTTGCATAAACACAGTTCCATCCTTCACATCTACTTAAACAAAAGCTTCACATATGAAAACACCTAATCAAATTCTTAGTTGTTGAGTGTCACTTCATGCATCAACATGTGGTTTTCATTTAGGTACTTCATCTTTATGAAAAATGATGGTTTATGTATACTTTAAAAAAATTCTAAATTTATGACGTTACATAGTTGACCCAAATACTTTCTATAATTCTTTTTCCAACTATGTGTTTTATGCTTTTGAAACTTAATAATTTTTAAAAATTTACTTTTAATAGTTTCATTTTAATCTTTTACAATTTTTATTATAAACTCATTTTTACAAAATAATTTTTGTTTATATAATTAGTATTTTACATTTTTTATATTTCTATATTTGTGTATAAAAAGTTATGTTTAAATGTTTTATTTTAAAACATATTTCCAGATTTTTTTTTTAAATTTTATATACTTTACTATAAATTCTGCTTTACTAGTTATATATTAGTAGATATAGTTGATAACGTTAAAGATAATAAAATTTATATAAAAAATAATGACCTAATAGCAATTGCTATCTCAATTATAAGAATATAATAGGACAACAATAGTCTTAATCAAGCCACATGAGCCGCTCATTATCATAAGGTTGGATTAGACACCATAAGTGTCTTATTTTAACTTTTGCTTTCTTTTTTGTCTAATTTTTGTACTTTATTAATGGCCATTTCATACTTTATATTTTTGGAATCATTGTTTGCAATAATGCCGTTCCGCTATCCATATAAATGTTATTATCTTCTCGCTTCATTAGTAGTTAAAATAAAAGGCAATCTCTCTCTCTCTCTCTCTCTCTTTATATATATATATATATATATATATATATATATATATATATATATATATATATATATATATCTTCTCATGCAAGACCACGGTGATAGATAACTCTTTTGACGAATAGAAAATAATTATAAAATTTTATTACTAGTTATTATGTAAAACAATAATCAGTTCTAAATAAAATATTTAGGTTTAGATCTAATATTTATATTGAATGTTTATGCAGTTTATCAAAAATAATTATTAACGATATCCTTTTTTTAACAGTAAAAAGTTAATACTAGTGTCTAGTTTTAGTAATTTATATATATATATATATATATATATATATATATATATATATATATATATATATATATATATATAATCCGATTGAAACCAAGAAAATGATAGAAACACAAAAAAAATTATTCACCACCAATTTCATCAATAACACAAATGTGACACACAATTATTAGATGGTAATACCTTCGTATACGACGCACGTCCGCATAATCTCATACGGACCCGAGGAATGTCCGTGGAACATCCTTTAAATGAAATTTTCATTTTCTTTCGGGTTTTTTTTCCAATTTTTCATTTTTTTTTTTAATTTTTTCTTATTCTTTAAAATGTATGTTCAAGATGTTCATATAATATATGATAAATAGTGAACCTTTAAAAGAATTTTTTAATTGGAGAAAAAAATTTTACGTCTTAAGTTTTATAAAAAGATCAAATTATTTCTATAAAATGTTCCTATTCTTAAAAATAATATTTTTGAAAAATTCTTTTTACATAATCACTATTTTAGTGAGTAGAAGGTTTTCTTAAAATTTTATACTTTCTGGGCAAGTTTTGATTTAGTATAAATTTTAATAACGTTGGTTTTTTTTGTCAGAATTTTTTGTGAAGAAAACAAAACGTATAACCGAAAAAAAAAAAAAAAAACACATAACGCTGGAAATTTGACACAAACTAGGTGAGTGTTGGTTGGAGGCAAAGAGGAAGAGTGATAAGGCTGGAAATTTGACACAAACCAGGTGATTGTTGGTTGGAGGCAAAGATGAAGAGTGTTGGCCGGGACATAGGTCGTGCTGGGAGGAGGTCGACTTTTTATTAGTTTTGAACATTTCTCTTTTTTTGTTGTTTATCTTTTGTACCTTCCAAACGTTAAATATTCGTAAAAAAATTTCAAAGTCTCGCAATTAAATACCAACATGTCATATCGTCTCATTGGATTTTAACGATAAATAAAATCAAATCTTGACAATTTATTTTTCAATCTTAGAACAAAAAATTGTCTTTATACTTCCTACCAATAGTTGAGTTCTTACATAATCGTGTGTGTGTGTGTATATATATATATATATATATATGAAATCAAATAAAATCAAATCTTGACAATTTATTTTTCAATCTTAGAACAAAAAATTGTCTTTATACTTCCTACCAATAGTTGAGTTCTTACATAATCGTGTGTGTGTATGTATATATATATATATATATATATATATATATATATATATATATATATATATATATATATATATATATATATGGCGTACCAGTCCACATAAAACAAGGATGACACGCTCTGCCTGCTCGGAGCACAAACTATAGGGTTTTGAGCATACTAACACTCCTATGGTGTACATGCAACCCTAGAAACGTTGGATCTATGTTTTATCTAAAATATATGCAAATTTGATTTCCAAGGTTCACAACCTAACTAGCATGTTATGGGGTACATGTAATACAAAACTTTAAGTAGAATAACATACCTTTCTTTTGTGCTTGATTGCTTGGAGTTTATGTGCCTAGCACCAATAGTGTGGATGCCACAAGTGGTGTCATAAATCACAAAAACAAATTGGAAGCTCTTGAGAGAATAAGAACACTTGTAGAAATTGACTCTCTCTTATGCTCACACACACTAGTGCCAATTCTAGAAAAAAGACTCCTTTATATAGTATGGAGGATTATGGGTTAAACCCTAATACTCACGACTCTTCATTTACCTAGGATCCTTGGATTAAAATCCTCATGGACTATCCATGGAGCCCATATACTCTTAGCCCATCCTAAATAAATCTTAGCCCAATCCATATATATATATATATATATATATATATATATATATATATATATATATATATATATATATATATATAACAGTCCATATTTAATTAGCTCCATTTTAATCACTAAATTAATTTTAAATTAATTCTTGATCAATACTAATTAAATAACTATGATATCATATTAATATATTATAACCAATAGTGTATTAATATATCATAAACATCTTATTCTCAAAACTATATCCATACAAGTTGTTAGGTGAAGTGCAACCCAAATGGACCATGCCGAGTCGGGTCAAGTTGATGCCAAATATAGTTACGGACTTAGATACCTTATCCAACAGTCTCCCACTTGCATAAGTCTGATAACTATAGTTGCAAGTATAACTTCAGAAACCAACCAGCAATCGTAGCTCTTTAAAACAGATGGACAAACAGATGGAAAATGGTCTAACTTATTGTCCAACATTTGTTTCTCGATCTCTGATTTGTCTGACATAGAACCAAATTGAACACATCAATTATGTTCTGACCGGGCCCGACACAAAAGTCAAAACCAAATCATCTAGGGACCTAGATATCACTTCTATTGCTAGAAGGAAAAGATAAACTTCGACTCATATGCTTGTACTAACCACTTGTTGAATTATGCACAAAAGCACGTTTTATGACATCAAGTTACTGATGCGTGTTCGTACAATCAATGGATAAGCAATTCATAGTCAACAACTCATATCTCTAGGTTTGAAGATATATATATATATGATATTACTGTCTTGCGATCACTCAAGATAAATTCCATGAAGTGATACAAGTGAGCGTGGATTTAATCCAATACTCAGGACTTATGAGCACTCATTATCACACCCCAAAATCGGAACGTTGGAAACGTTTGGGGGTAGAGGACGTCATGTTTAGTATCACGAGATATGTATATGGTAAGCAAGTAATGAAAAACCATTTCATTTCGAAAGAAAGTGTTTACAATGTGTGTGTTCACAAAACATAGAATTCATACACAAATAACAAAACAAGACTTGAAGCTATAATGCTTCATCTTCTGAATCCCCAGCACGAGCACCTGTGTAATAGTCTCCTGAGAATACAAGTTATTTGAAAGAGTTGATCAGCAATTAAGCTGGTGAGTTCATAAGATTTTAGTGACGTGAGTAAGTTGTAAAATGTTGTTGAAAATGTATATGTAAAAGTGGTGTAAGCTATAAGTTCTGTTTTGAAAAGTTCGCCTGTTCCTCTAGAAAATCCTATATTTCCTACTTGAATGAAAGTTAAGTAAAATGACACTACAAGCCTTTCTATGGGTACTAAGTGGGTACAAGTTATATAAGGCTCAGAGTAAACAACCAATCGACTGTGCGCATCTGCGCTAAGCTCACAACCGAACAAGGAACAGAAAGTAAGGCGGATAGCACACATCTCATTGGTTGTTAGATAGTTGTCATATATAACCCTGGTGTATTCACGTGTTACTCATGGAGTTAATTGTAATGGTTCCTTTATATCTAATGAAAAGTTCTTTAAGAAAACCTATATTTCTTATAGTAAAGTAGTAACCACAGTGACTACGTTTATAATAGCTTAGTTTATACTGCTATATATAATCTGATATCGAATAGAAAGTTAATTAAGTAATTCTGCCCTAATCCCACAACCCAACGAGGAACAGGAAGTAAGGCGGAAAACACATATTTAACTACCTATTAGATATTAGTTTTATATATAAACATGGTGTATAAACTATGTTATTATAGAAACACAAAAAAATTTATTCACCACCAATTTCATCAATAACACAAATGTGAAACACAATTATTAGGTGGTAATACGTTCGTATACGACGCACGTCCGCATAATGTCATACGGACCCGAGGAATGTCCATGGAATATCCTTTAAATGAAATTTTCATTTCCTTTCGGGTTTTTTTTTCCAATTTTTCGTTTTTATTTTTTATTTTTTTCTTATTCTTTAAAATTTATGTTCAAGATGTTCATATAATATATGATAAATAGTGAACCTTTAAAAGAATTTTTTTAATTGGAGATAAAATTTTTACGTCTTAAGTTTTATAAAAAGATAAAATTATTTCTATAAAAGGTTCCTATTCTTAAAAATAATATTTTTGAAAAATTCTTTTTACATAATCACTACTTTAGTGAGTAGAAGGTTTTCTTAAAATTTTATAGTTTATGGGCATGTTTTGATTTAGTATAAATTTTAATAACGTTGGTTTTTTTGTCAGAATTTTTTTTGAAGAAAAAAAAACTTATAACCGAAAAAGTAAGCAAAAGGAAAAAAACATAACGCTAGAAATTTGACACAAACTAGGTGAGTGTTGGTTGGAGGCAAAGAGGAAGAGTGATAAGGCTGGAAAATTAACACAAACTAGGTGATTGTTGGTTGGAGGCAAAGAGGAAGAGTGTTGGCCAGGACACATGTCGTGCAGGGAGGAGGTCGACTTTTTATTAGTTTTGAACATTTCTCTTTTTTTGTTGTTTTTTATTTGTACCTTCCAAACGTTAAATATGATGGGTTTTTGCTATAAGGACATCCTATGTGCTCATACAAACGCTAATGCTTGGATCTAGATTTCTCTATTGTACATGCAAGTTATCCAAGACAATAAACTCTAATTCTAGCATACAAGTAATCATATTAACATGAGAATAGGTTTAAGATGTTACCTTGATTGTTATGTAGCAATAACAATCCCAAATCTCCTTGTATTGACTTTAGAAAGCTTAGAGTCACAAATGTCACTCCTCTAATGGTTCACAAACACCATAAGCAAGAGGATGGAGGATGCCCAAAAAATGTGAACCCCTAGAATAAAGCTTAGCCACGTTTTTGAGTCATAAGGGTCATATATATAGTGAGGCTATTAGGGTTATCTAACAAGGAAACCCTAATTTGACTAATATTAATTAAACAATATGATTTCTCCTTTAATATATTATTCTCATAATATATTAATAAATCATATTTAATCCTTTCTCTCCATAATTCATCCTATCAAGTTGCTTTGGTGAAGGCAACCCAAAAGGACCATGCACCATCGAGTCAGGTACATACCAAAATAGTTATGGACTTAGACACTAATCCAACAGTCTCCCACTTGGATAAGTCTAATAACTATTATGCGTATGACTTCAGATACTGATCTGCAATCGTAGCTTTCCAAAGCCGCTGTCAACTCTGATCCTATCAGATACGCGTGTCCTTTAGATAAGGGATCATATATTCCTCTATTCTAGATATTATATGAGATATGATTTCAAATCATTCTCTTTGTACTATTTCTCGACTTATGATTTATGACGACTGACTAATTGAACAAATCAAATTAGCCCTAGCCCGGCCGAGCATTTACGTTTGTCATCACTAAATCATCGAGGGGCCCAAAGATATCGCTTTTATCCTACTTTGGATAAAAGGAACGGATAAACTTTGATACAATGCTTGCTTGCGCTCACTCACCGAATCACACACAACAATATGTTTTATAACACCAAGTTACTAGTGCATTTACATATTATCAATGTGCAACCGATTTGCAAGATACAACTCACACATCTCGGTTTCAAGAATATAAGATGCTATTGTCTCACCAATCACTCGTGATACAATTCATGGAGTGATCTAAGTGAGCGTGGGTTTAATCCAATGCTCAAATTCATATTCATAAGCACTCATGAACGTTGCAGCAAACATTTGCTTATGTCTAATGCTCTTTAGACAATCCACACACCAATTCACGACAGTCTTCGTTCATACCTACTTCCAACATATGAACGACTGTGGCCCGTTCGAATAATTTAACTGTTCTTAACCAATTAAATTATTCAGGAAGTCAAAACATGCAAATGTGAAACACAAGAATAATACTAATCCCATATGGCCTCAAACCTTTGAGTATAAATAAAACAACTTTTATTTATCACCATATCGATTACTCATTATTTGTCGTTTCGGGTAATCAACTTCTTACTTGAATTATTACACTTGTCCCATGCTCTTAGCATGCACACAATGTTTACCTATGGTTCTTACTTTGTGAAATAGATCAAATGGAGCACATTTCCAATCATTCTCATTTCACAACCCCAAATCCTTTTTCATAAATGAAAGAATATCAAATTCTTGCTACTTATAGAATATGCTAGATTCTAACATTCTATGCAAATATCCTTTCATAATGTCACTGCACCAAAGTCACAAAGACTATTGCCAATGACATTACAAAGTCTTCTATCGGAGATTGTTACAAGACAATTCCTTAGATATGATGTCTCTCACTCAAAGTACATTCCTTTGAACATCCTTTTGCATAAAGGTTTCTAATCTAGTCATAGATTTTTCAATATTCAATTTCTAATATGGATACATTTCCATATTTTCCATATGACAACTTATTCTTAATAGAATCTTATCTATTCATAATAATGTCGATATGGTCCATCCAATATGGAAACATTTCCATATTTTCCATATGACAACTCATTCTTAATAGAATCTTTTCTATTCACAATAATGTCGATATGGTCCATTCAATACCATGCTTCCAACTACTCACAAGCAACCAATCCTCGTCGAACTTTAGATTGTCCTTTGATAGTTGTTTAATTATTTTAGTCAAAACCGATTCTAGTCCCTTTTCCCTCTAAATGCGCTAGACATTTGGAAAGTTTTAGAATGGTCAAATATTAAAGCATTTGCAATCGATCCTATACCCGAAGCATATGAGACACGATGCATAATGTTTTATTTGCTATGTTCTCAAAAATCGAATTGTGAAGATGAATGCCGTAATCATAATCGAAATTTTAAGAACACACTATGTACCTTTGACTAAATTTATTAACATTTCTCAACCTAAGCCTTTAGATTTGAAATGAAGCATAATATTCTCTCCCTTAATTATAGCAAAACGACTTTATAACCCTTACGACTTTGCAAGGTATAACTCTTGTTTTCTATAATTAATATTGCCAACTTGCAATACGTGCCTTAATAATCATACAATCATAACATTTATGCTCCCACTATCATGATGATTATTATAAAACATAACACTTATACTCCCACTAGCTTCGACATGTATTCATAAACATCTTAACTTCCAGAAAGACAATACCTATTGAATTCCTTAAGTCCATGTTTCTAATACTTAATGCTTTGATAATCTTTTATTGAGGCCTCTTAAACTTATACACCTTTGCCTTAGATAGTTCATATGTGTGTCTAAACAATTAAGACTAATTGCCAAACTTCACAATTCAAATCATTGAAAGGGATACCGTAACCATAATCGAATTCGAGAATGCAATTTTACAATCACTATCTTCTTAAAATCTTTCTTAGTGAAAGTATTTCCTCACAATCATTTTCATGAAGGAGGAAATCTTATGACACTTAGATTTAAATGGTGTATGTTTTCCTATCCATGTGAATTTGTTAAAACCAAAGTTTACGACAAATTCAAACTCATAGGGACCGAACTTTCTTAATCTTGATTTCTTGCCTTATGGCAACACAGCTGCCCACCATGTCTTCCAAGTAGTTAAGCAGCTCACCCTTTCCTATCAATATACCTTTCATTGATTAAGGTGCCTTGCCTTTTATGCGTTCAAAATGAGAACTCATAGAACTCACATGCATAATTAACTCAATTGGAACAGCACAGAAACAAAATATGTCAACACGATAGGTTGTAAACCTCAACTCGTGTGCTAGTGATGATCGATAAGGTTTATTTGATTTGTTCTTGAACCCTTTCAAGACCATTAAGACTCCCACTGACTCTTTGACATATAATATTCTCTTGTTAATAACCATTTCTTGACAAACAAATATTCAAGAGTTAGCGTAGTTTTTGTCAAAACATTTTATAAATTGGTCCTAGTTGGTCTTTGTCTTATCCAAGAGATCACAACTTTTCCATATTTGATGAATGCTATAAACCTTCTTAATACTTATCACTCAATGTCACAATCTTAACTTTAAGACTTGTTTTGGAACGAAGTATGATTGACCTCTTGATTTAACCATTTCTTCAATTCTTGATTCCTCTTCATAAACATACAATTGTACTAAGACTCTCTTAGAGGATCAATTCAGATATGGTTCTTAATCATTAAGACTTATCATAAAGCATAAAAGGTACTCTCCCTTCTTCTTAGAATGGAGAAACTTTTATCTTTCTGCCTACTTGATTCTTCTTATTCGTTCTGCTATTGATTTAAACATTTTCAATCAATTCAGAATTACACTTAATCTTATAAGTATAATCATATTTACTAAACTTTTAGCAAATCATGACGAATATCTTTGTTACTCTTATGTTGGACTTTGATCAATACACAACTTTGTGTACTCGATCTCCTAGTCCTTCACTTGACACTTTGTCAATGAATTAGTCTAATTTCCAAATATGAAATTTCTCATTCATCGTGCAACCAAGTTGCATGATTCCAAGTTTCTGTCCAATTGGAACTTGGGCAATGAGAAACTCTCCCTATTTGGTAAATTCTTGACATTTCCACAAACAATATAATTAAGAATCAAATCCATTATTGCTAATATTAGAAACATTCAAACATCAATTTTTCATACACGCCATTGCAAGGATAAATAAATAATATAAAATCAAAATTTATTTTATTGCGGAAAAATTTGTCCTTACAACGCAATTCATTGAAAACTATGCTAATACATATTTCTTAGCAATCTAATTCTAACTCTAAGTAGTAGCTCAAGAATCTAATCTTCAAGTAATGCGATCGAAATCCATTTCTTCATGGTTAGATTTTGCTCACTTCTTCCCTTAAGCTTCCTTTCTTTTCTTCGATCCTACAAAACATCAATTGTAATCTTATCACATTATGTATTAAGAATCTAGAATGAAGCTTAAAAGAGTTAGTCAATGGATTTTACCTAAAGCAAAGCCATACGTTTTGACTCTCCCATCTCTTAGATCTCTTAGGTAAATGGGGCAGCTTCGTCTCCAATGCCCCTTCTCTTGGCAATAAAAGCAAATTGACTCTTTTGGAACGGGACATGGAACTACTTCAGACATTGCCTTTCTCTTATGATCAAACTTTTAGATCATAGCATGTCTTTCGTTGCCATTGTCTATATCCATAGAGGTCTTGAAGGCAGATTCACCAATCAACTTTGCTTTTCTATTGCACCAAACCATTGTTGATTCAGCAACAATAAGCATATAGGTGAGATCTATAAAGGTCACGTCGCAGTTCATCATATAATACTCTTTTACAAACTCACTATAGGAAGTGACTGAAGAACCCAATCAACAGCCAGACAACGGATCCCAGCATTCTTAACCTATCAATGTGTGACTTCATCCCTAGGACGTGTGCACACACCAACTTTCCTTCTTTATGTTTACTTGCCAAAAGGGCTTGAGTGAGCTTGAACTTTTCAAGCCTTCGAACTTGTGGGTTAGGGAGAATAATTGGAGGAGGTGGAGGAAGGGAAGCATGATCTCTTGTTCCTCGATCGAATCGTGGAATATCATCTTCATGTGGAATGCTTGTTCCACGGGATTTGGGAAGACCATAGTTGTCGAACTTTGACATCTACAAAACCGGAGAAAACAAACTCAAGTTAGTTGATTGATTGAGTCCTTAGTAAATCACCCAAATGAAATACTAAGGCTAGGACCCAACACAATATTCCACAACTCGGGAGAGGGATGCCGTAACCCTACTTGCAGAATATTTGAAGGTAAGTGAATGACGATTCATTAATTTCCACCACGAAAAACGAAAAAGAAATTTAAGTTTTAAATCTATGAAAACTCCTAGATCCTTTGAGATTCATTGAACTTTCAATGACATGTTTAAATCTCGATATGCCCCTCTAGTTTGTGATTGGGATGCCGAGGATCACAAAGCGGGTGTGAATAACCATGCAAACTTACATGGTGCCCTCACATGTTACAGTCACCTATTCGATGTGTTGGTAAACCATACACGCTCCACCGAACTATGACAAACATTGAGTCACCCTTTGCTACCTTTGTTTAGAACCATTTAGTGTGTCGGTTAACCACACACGTTCCACTAACATCTTCGCAAGGGCACAAAGTGTAATTTCATAGAATTGCATCAATTCACTTTTGCCTAAGTAACTACGATTGGGAATTTGTAAAACATTTAGTTACTTTTGTACTTCATTATACTTATAATGGAAGGTTTTGTCCTATCTACCCGTTCGGCTAACGACCCTCCATTAGTCAATAGTGCGGTGGGTAAGAGTGCATACCCATTCAATTGCCACTTTATAGGCAATTTCCTTAAACACCCCTTATAGACCAGCTTCGTGAATGAGGCCTACTAACGGTAAGACTGACTTTTACTCATACATATATATAATTTTAGACTTTTAATGTTATATATAGTATAGGGTGTATTTTACCCTTTTTAAAATACTAGGTGGTCAAATTTAACGATTATACTTTTAATTCAATTAAATGTAAACAAAAACTTTTATGGATTTTTTAAACCTCTTTTAATTATACACCTTAATTAATTAAGAAAACCATCAGGGTGTGATATGAACTTTTCAAAACAATACTAGGGTTTTAGAATTTAACATTCCTAAATTAAACTTTTAATCAACTTTTAAATTCCAAAACTTGAGGGCAAATTTTGAAACATTTCAAAAACTTAGGGTTTAGAATTTAAATATACATCAAAATTAAACTATTAATCAAAATTTAAATTCCAAAACTTGAGGGCAAGTTTTGAAACCTTTTCAAAACACTAGGTTTTCAACTATTTAAATTTCAAAACTAAACTTTTGAGTTCTAATTTAAACTATAAAACCTAAAGTGATTAATTTGAAACTATTCTAAACTTTGTCAAGAATATTCTAGATCACATAATTCAAATAAGGAAATTAACTATAATTGGTGATTATCTAACTAGATGTAGTTCAAATTCTTGCAAGATAATGATCAAATAATTTCCATAACTTAACATATATCAAATAAGGTAACAATTATCTAATTAGATGACCAAAATCTTTTATTTTGACAAGGATAATCATAAAGGATTAACAAAATTCGAATTTTATTAAGTTTAAACAATTATGGCAATTATCCTAAGTCAAAATAGGTAAAAATCCCGAAAATCCGCCTGTCTGACAGCTAAACTCGCCAAGTCCCCTTATGGACTCGTCGAGTAGGGGCCTACTTGCCGAGTCCACAATGGGACTCGCCGAGTACATCAGGCAGGAGGCAAAAAATGATTTTTTCAAGCATGAACAAATTATCAAGGCATCAATACAATAGAAACCAATCAAGGCTCTGATACTACTGATGGGTTTTTGCTATAAGGACATCCTATGTGCTCATACAAACCCTAATGCTTGGATCTAGGTTTCTCTATTGTACATGCAAGTTATCCAAGACTATAAACCCTAATTCTAGCATACAAGTAATCATATTAACATGAGAATGGTTTTAAGATGTTACCTTGATTGTTATGTAGCAATAACAATCCCAAATCTCCTTGTATTGACTTTAGAAAGCTTATAGTCACAAATGTCACTCCTCTAATGGTTCACAAACACCATAAGCAAGAGGATGAAGAGGTGAGAGGATGGAGGCTGCCCAAAAAATGTGTGGAACCCTAGTATAAAGCTTAGCCACGTTTTTGGGTCATAAGGGTCATATATATAGTGAGGCTATTAGGGTTATCTAACAAGGAAACCCTAATTTGGATGCTTAAGCCCTAAGCAACCCATGGACTCCTTTAATTAAGGCCTTGGACGATTTCCCCATGGGTTTCCCATAGAATTCGTCCACTCCTTAATTTAAGACAATCCATAGCCCATATTGCAATTATCTTATAATTACAAATACAGTCCCTTAAGTTTAATTAATCTTTTTTAGTCACAAACTTAATTCTTATTAATTCTTGACTAATATTAATTAAACAATATGATTTCTCCTTTAATATATTATTCTCATAATATGTTAATAAATCATATTTAATCCTTTTTCTCCATAATTCATCCTATCAAGTTGCTTTGGTGAAGGCAACCCAAAAGGACCATGCAACATCGGGTCAAGTACATACCAAAATAGTTATGGACTTAGACACTAACCAACATCTTTGACATTTAATATCCACAAAAAAATGTTTGTAACTTATTAATATTAAAGTTTGACACAATATTGGCATAATTCTATTGTAGTAGTATGTATACTAGTGTTAGATTTAAATTAGAGACTCACTAGCAAATACATTATTGTAGGAATCGGTAGTGGTACAAGTGGAACTTAGATCAAGGCATCATTTGCATCTTCTCAATGTATTGTGAGTATTCACGACTCCCCCTATTTTCGGTTTTTATGTTTTGGGGTGGAAAAGCATGTCTTAAACTATTTAGGTTTGTTTTATTTAATTTGACTTTTATCAGACTTGGTTGCTATATGTTGCTCCGGTGAAGGCAACACAAAAGGACCATGCTACTATCGGGTCAAGTACATACCATTTATAGTTATAGGCTTAGACACCTAATCCAACAGTCTCCCACTTGGATAAGTCTAATAACTATAACTGCCAATGTAACTTCGAAATCCGATTAGCAATCGTAGCTCTCAAAATCCGTAGTTGAACTCTGACCTAGTCAATAATGTGTCTGTTAGATAAGGGATCATATCATCCTCTCTTGTTCAAGATATCGTGTGGACATAGTGTGACAACTGTCAAAATTCAAGTCGGTTCTAGATTTGATAAACTTAATTGCATGTGTAGGCACGACACATACTAGACTTAGTAACTAGAAGCTAAGTTATAACATAATAGAAACTTTAAAACAAGTAGAATCGATGGACAGTGTACTTAGGTTTCACATTGCTAAGTGAATTCTACAACTACTTAACTGTAGTGAATATCCATATTCAGGTCACTCTTTGATTCAGACACCTTTTCATGAATCATATACACACATGCATTTGACCTAGTAGTAGAAATTAGGTCAAAGTCTCATAGAAACTTAAGTCAAAGTTGAAGACTAAAACTAGTATACTTGATTACTCAATTTCGTTTGGATCTCGAAATCACTACATAGAATGCCAATAAACCGATAAAAATAAATTACAAACAGTATTTCTAACTTGAATAAGAGTTAGGAAACACAAAAATAATTTGAAGTCTGAAAGATTCTGTGACAATCCGAAATTTCCATTTGTACGAACATTATCTATTCAATAGAAGTTAGTCCAGTTTCAGTGAATTTCATACTTTTTCGAACAAGTTTGTGTACATTAGGGTTTACGTTTAAGGAGATATCAGGAGAGTGGATGATCCTGGTTTTGTGAAATTTGAGCATTCCAAGTTTCATAATGTTACAGTACAATATCCGGAATAAAAATATTTTCTGCCAAAATATTTCAGGACTATAAATATATTTCTGAATTAAATTAATTCATTATTCACAATTTCAAATAGAGAAAAGCCACTTTCTCTCTCACGGATCTTCGGGTTTTCATCCCAGATTGTGAGTCTACTTTCCTAGATGTGTTTCATTACTTGTTATATGCTTTATAACATCATTTACATGTCTAAAATGCAAGATCCGGGAGTTTACCGCCCAAGAACGTTCTTGGGGAGTAAACTCCAAAATGGAGCTTTAAGGCTACCTAGTCCCGATTCCTTGTTAGACAAACTGTTTAGGACTTAATATATAAACATTAGAGGCTAGAAATCATTCAAGAAACACTAGATATAGGAGTTTACGGCCAAGGATATCTCTTAGGCCATAAACCCCTTTTTAAGGGCTATAAGTGCCCTAAATCACCCCTAAAGCCTAAGGACATTTACCCTCTAATGCTTGTAGCTAATTTGGACACCAAAACACTTCAAAATCATAGGGTTTTAGGAGTTTGTGGCCAAGGATATGCTCTTGGGCCGTAAACCCCTTTTCCAAGGGTAAAATGCACCCTAAACTCCCCTAAGGCTTTAAGACAATTACCCTTGAATACATAGGACTTGAATGGGGAGTAAAAGACATCAAAACCATCCCTTAAAGGGAGTTTACGGCCAAGGAACATTACTTGGGCCGTAAACTCCAAGTAAAGGCACAAATGTGTGCCTAATGTCCCATTTAGCCTTAGATAAAAACATAGATGCAACCATTAGGACCTTTAACACTTATGAAAAGTCCCATTTAGCAACTTAGATGCAACCATTAGGACCTTTAACACTTATGAAAAGCTTTTACATGTTCCTAAGTGTTCTAACTTATTTTATTAAGTTATTAATTGGCTAATTAGTTATATATATGCTTATTATATGATAACTAGGCTCGTGCGTGTAAACAAGCCTCCGTTTGCCACCTAGCACGGTATCCGACACTGCAATTCAAACAGCTCACCACAGGTGAGTTCATACCCCTTTAATCAACCTTTGAAATGATTTTAAATGTTTTAAATACTTTATGGGGGGGGGATACAAGTCAAACACTTATAGTTATTGCTTCAATCACATGTGATTGCATTTAATCACATGTGATTAATAACTAGGAAACCAATGATTTTACCACTGTTCAAACTGTTTATCAAACTGCTTTACTTTGAAATGTTTTACAAACTCTTTTACTTTCCAAACTTATTTACAAACTGTGATTAAACATATATTCCTTATACATAAACTGTTTTATCAACTTATGCCTTCAAATTGTTTTATATATTGACATCAAGTCGATCTTTTCTTGAAATAATATTTATGTTTCAAATGTCTTATGAAAACTTATTTATGCCTTAATATTATCAATTGCATGCCCATATATGTATAGATGTATAAATAATGTTTAGAGGGCTTAGGAAGGCCATCCGCCCTATTTCCTTTTTCTCGATTTGGATGTGGTCTGGTGGGATTTCGGATGACCATCCGAAGGTCGTTTCAATATTAGTTATGTCACACCCCAAAACCAGGAATGGCGGAAACGTTCTGGGGCGGAGGACGTCATGTGTAATATCAACAACAATGTAAAGTAGTAAACAAGCAACAACATCATCCATTGCATTAATAAAATAATTATTATACAATTGTATTCTGTCAAATTTTGATAAACACTAAAGCATAAATCAAAATGAAAGATAAGTCTTGAACAAGCTCCATCTTCCTTTCTCCTTGCATCGGTACCTGTCTATGATGACCTGAGGATACAAGTAATTTTGAAAGCGAGTATCAGCTTTGAAGCTTGTGAGATCATAAGAATTTAGTGTCTTAATCTGTATGTAAGAATTTGTAAGTCTATGTATTGTAAGAATTTGAAAGTGTATATGAATTGTAAGTGTTTGAAAAACCCTAGAATCCCTATGATTCCTTCTAGTATATGAAAGTGTCTTCTACCAAGACCTAACTGTTCTGTGTGTGTGTCTCTTGTAAGAGTAAGTATTTTCCAAAGTATAACTATCATTATCCAAAAATATAGTTTGTACAATTATGTTTAAGTGAGGTTATCACTAAAAATATGTAATGGGAAAATTAACGTAGTACTACAACGTAGCTCTAAAAGGACTACTACCGTACTAACTACCTTAAACCGGATTTTAGGCTAAGGCAATATGTGATAAATTGCACCATACTATCGACTGATAACAACGACATACGAATGGTCGTAATAACGGAATGACGTTTGGCACCCGCAAACCTCCAGTTCCCACTGTAGCTAGAAGCAAGGTGTAGGATAGTCAATCTAGTATAGATCTATACACAAAGTCATACTATAGACTGGTTACAACGACATCGTATAGTCGAAAATAAGGTATGACGTTTGGCACCCGCAGAACTGCAGGTCCCACTGTAGCTAGCAGCAAGGTGTAGGATAGTTAATCCATTATAGATCTATACGCAAACTCAACGCTCTCCCTCCAAGAGAATTCTGGCTACAACTCGGGCCATGACATTTAAGGCATGCTCCGATACAGTAGATCACAATTGTTAACGTATTCTTGCACATGTAATGTACTGTTCTAGCTGTAAAGTACGTGCTCTCTACCTAGCAAGCATAGTAATGTAATCATTCTAGTATAGTTGTATATATTCTAGTATAGTTGTAAATATTCTAGTATAGTTGTATATGTAATGTACTGTACTGTTCTAGAAAGTATTGACTCATGAATGAACTGACTCATTGTATAATATCGCGTTCTAGTAATTGTTCTAATATCTTCCTAAACTACCCATATGGTAGTTTACTAGTAATCTATCTGGTATGTATGGTCATGGATGTATACCCTTGCTAACCAAGGGCATGGGATGAACTGGAAAGCCCTTTTATGACTATATATGTACACATGATATATAACTAATATTTAAACGACTTTCGGACGAATACCCAATATCCCACCAGACCACATCTCAAGGCGCGAAAAGGAAATAGGGTGGATAGCCTTCCTAAGTCTTTTAAACATTTCTTATATAACTATACATATAGAGGCATGCAATTTATAATATAAAAGCATAAATAAATTTTGTAAGACATTTGAAACATAAATATTATTTTAAGAAAAGATCGACTTGATGTCGATCTATAAAACAATTTGAAGGCATAAGTATGATAAAACATTTTTGAGTATAAGGAAACATTTGTTTGAAACACAGTTGTAAATGAGTTTGAAAGGTAATGTACTGAGTAAGATGTATAGTGTAATAAGTAGTTTAAAACATATAAAATGTTTATAAAAATCATTTGAAGGAAACTGTTTGGTAAAACGGTTAATGAGTAGCCAAATCTTTTGAATGCTGTATATTAATCACATGTGATTGATGTAATAACTAGCGTAATTCTACTTATTAATCGCATGTGATTGATATAATACTAGCATGATTCTACTTGTATCCCCCCCCCATAAAACATTTAAAAGTAGTTTAAAACATTAGTTAAGGGGTATGAACTCACATGAAAGTTTGAAGATAGCGAGATGGAAAACCGGGCAGAGTTTCGTCTCGGGAAACGGATTTTTCTCGGGATTCTCGGGAATCTCGGGAGTAAAATCGACCTTCGGGACTTGAGCAAAATGACCAGGGCTTCGGGTTTGAACGAGCACGGAAAACGAGGTAAAACGCAAGAGAAAAGAGAAGAAATGGGCAAGTTTTTCGGAAACCCTTGCATCCCTTTTATAGGGGTGCTGAACCGCCTCGGTACGCTTGGTGTACGAGGGTACGCAGCGCGTACTGGGACGTCATCGCTTACGCACTTCGGATGGGACGGATCGGATGGGGCAGCGGGTCGGACGGGGCGGCGGGTCGGACGGGTGGGTCGGAAGCTTCGCATAGGGCGACGTGGACGATCCGAGGCCTTTGATCCGAGTACGCGGGGCATACGAGGGTACGCAGGGCGTACTCCGGTCCTATCCGCTGACTCCCCTTCGGATAATACCGAGAGTTTTTATTTAAATTTATATTTATTTTAAATAAACTTCTAAAATTCATATCTCCTTCATACGAACTCCGTTTTCGACATTCTTTATATCCACGCGAAGGTGAGACTACGATCTACAACTTTCGTTTAGATTCCATCGGCAAATTATGAAATTATTTTTATTATTTATTTATTAAAATGACGTGATTAAGGAATTTCTTCAAAAATTCATAACTTCTTTATCCGACGTCCATTTTCGTCAGACTTTTTACCGTTGCGCTAGTATTGTTGAGCCCTTCGATTCTCATTTAGATTGTGTCGGCTAAAAGTCTCTCGATCTCTATTTTGAGTTTTTAGTTGTCTACTGTTATATCTGTAACTTAGATAAATCACAACTTCCTCATACGAAGTCAGATTTGGACGTTCTTATGATGTACGTTTACGGTTTAATGATATCTAAAACTTTTATTTAGATAACCAAGGCTAGAAACTATTGCATTGAAACTTCGTATTTTACGTCTATCAGTATTGTCAGTTTTGCCGAGAATCTTCGGTTGGTCATAACTTCTTCGTTATAACTCGGATTTTTGGGTTCTTTATATGCATGAAAACCTTGATACGATTCCTACTACTTTATATAACCCAATTAAGATTTTAGGAAAGCTATATTTTGACCTAAATTTGATTGGTTTTACATTGCATTGTCTCGAAATATCGGGTTGTCACATCATCCCCCCGTTAGAAGGAATTTCGTCCCGAAATTAGAATTTAAGCAAGGAAGTATGCACGAATGATCGAGTCGTGAGGAGGAAACTTCCTAATCGATTGAGTTCACGGAGTAGGTCTAGTTTGTGTGAGGCACAGGACCGATTCTGATAAGAATTTCGAAGGTCCTGTCTAACTTGGATTTAGCTTTCCACGCTTTACGAAGCGTATTAAGCCATTCCCAGAGTGAGTTATCCTAAAGAACTTGGTCACTCACTTGGAATCTCAAAGGTTCCTTTTCTTGCGTAACTTCCCAGTCAAAGGCCACCCCTTGCTGGGTCAAAGTCGTACAAGTTTCTGTAGCTTGCGAGGAGTTCTGAATGAACTAAGGCGGTAGGTCGGTAAGACCTAGAATCTAACGAAAAACTGTCGGCGTCTCTGGTGTCGATAAATGCTGAACGGTTTTGACAAATTGAAAGAGTACTCATAATTTCTCACATTACTAACAGTGTTTCCTAGAAATTTGACTCTTCAATTTCAAAACTCGTGCCTAGAGAACTTTGCTAAAAGTTCCTCTGTAGGAATGTTACCATGGGCTTTCTTCTTACTACGAGGGTAGATAAGTAAGTCATTACATGGAGAAATGATGACTGATCCCGGTAAGAAAGACGTAACTCTATTTATTTAGCTCATGAAAACTATGGGCGTATTGGTCCTGTCCGAAAGGTATCACTACGAACTCGAAGTGTTCGCATCGAGTTCAGGAGATAGTCTTTCGGACATCCTCCCCTAACAATCGAACTGGTGATATTCGGATTCCAGATCCATTCCTGGAAGTAGTTTCTTTCCTTGCGTTTGCTCAACCATTTTGTCTATGCGAGGCGAAGATAACGATTTCTATGAAAATCTTGACGGAGTCCTCGATATCCGAGGCACATACGTTGCAATCCGTCGATCTCCGCGAGAATATGACCGGGGTTCTCTAGGGTGAGAAGCCTAGTCTTCTACTTCTCGTTCTGTGTAGTGCGTCAAGTGGTTTGTACTGTTCTGGTGTCTCCGAGGGTGTTTAAACTATAGGGCGATCTGTTTTCGGGAGTCGTATTGGGTTCTAAGTTTGTTCACATGACGATGTGATTACTCGTATACTTAGGCAGTTCTCCGTCCTGAAGTCCATTTTAGAATTTATATAGGGCTTCACGATCACAATCTCGTGTATACGAGTCGTATATAATTAAGATTGAAAAGGTAGTCGAATAACTGATTCTTCCTTACCCTCACATCCCATCCGGGAAAAGAAGTTAAAGTGGAATCATCAATTCTAAACCTGTAGAACCTTGATTATATATCACTCTTATGCATACATTTCTCAGTGATAGATCAATCGTATAAATCCTTGGATTGAACTTGACGTACTGCACGAGTGGTACTTCGGGGATTTCTTCGGAAAGAAAGTAACTAAGTGGTACTCCTGGCATGAGTACCACGGTGTTCTGATATGACGGCTTCGCTGGAAAAACGATCTAGAAGAAAGAGATGTACGTATGAAGCTGTTTTGGCATCGATCAAATTGAATCTGATTGTATGATAATGTCGGAATCATACAGAAACCTTAAAGACATTAGAATTAAACATAGACGATTACAGACAAAACACAACTGTGCAACCATGAACAAAGTTACAGTACTTTAGATTTACCACAAGACTATTGCTGCGAATAAGATATACTACAAAAGACAAGTATATGCAGCACGAGAATTCCTATACAGACAGGGTCTCGCAAAAGGTAAGACTCTAGTTGCACTAGTTCTAGATAGTTTATAAGTCTGTTACAACGAAACGCCCAAATTACATTTAACGTGGTTCCGGGGTAGGCTCTCCTGCAGCTGTGATCCTGAGAATTTTCCCATCTGCGCCAGAGTTCTTTGCTATTGGGCAATCTTTCTTGAAGTGCCCTACCTCACCGCATTGGTGGCATGACTGGCTAGTACTAGCCTTGGGGACGGGATTGTGGTGTTTAGCCAATGTTATGTGGATACGAGTGCCTTCCTCGTTACTCCACTTTGAAAACTGCTTCTTAAATCGTTCAGTGCTATAACAAATCTTGTGTGCAGGTTTAGTCCCGATGAAAGGGACTTGAGTGATGGGTCGCGCCGGTGCTCCACAGTTACGAGCATGGTGCCCTATGCTTAGGCAATTGTAACACTGCATCTCATGGCAATCCCTATGATGATGGAAACTACACTTATCACACTTCGGGAGTTTTCCCTCGTACGGCCTGCTCGGTACTGGGATGGCAGGGGTTTCCACTTGCTGTTGTTGTATAGCTAGCTTTTGGGATCTCTTGCGTTCCTTCTGGGCTTGACGCTTTCGTTTCTTGTTTTCTGTTTTTCGGCTTTGCGAGCCTGAGACTGTTACTGTTTGACGACTTCCTGGATGGATACCACGATTGGAAACTTTGTTCCCATCAGTTGCATTGACTGTGCTGTTAGCGCTACGGTGTGCAAGGACCGCGGTTACGGCAGCCACCACGGCAGCTGTAACTGTTGTCTGAAAGATAGCGACGTCCATAGGAAAAGTGGGGGTTTCGTTGATCGACTGATTGCTTCTAGATGACGACATGATTCTGTAACACGAAGAGTAAGGATTTTGTGAGCGATTCTGGTTGACCCTGATGTACTTAGATTGTTCATGTAAAGAGTACGACGATGTTCTCGAAAGTTTGACCTACATCCCTATGATGCAGTCCTAGTACAGAATGAAAAGTATGTTCGCGAAGGTTTGACCTACATCCCTATGATGCAGTCCTAGTAATGAGTAGAGGTAAGTTCGTAGAAAGGTCTCAAGACGTTTGTTGTACAAGTTGAGGTATCGTGGGTTGGTGAATAACAAAATCCAACCACTGAAAGAGACTTGGAAATGTCTCCGTATCTAACTTGCTATGGTCCAATGACTTAACTAAAGCAAGTTTCAGATAGACTCCAATGAGAGTATGATAAGAGTACTTGAATGAAGGAAATGACACAAAAGTTAGCCGGCTGACACTATCTTGGATATTTACGATGTACAGGTTCAGGAAAATGACCTTGTAAAGGTCTTACATCATATCCATAGGAGATAGTTTCCTGATAGCATAAAGACCTAACTAAAGTACTTACGATACAAGATAATTTCATAGAAAATGCCACATCAGGCATAGACAGAAAAATACGATTCCTCCTTATAAGGAAATAAGGTAAAGCGTCTACTACTGGCGACGGTCATCCCTCTGGTGAACGCTTAGTTCAGCCAATTGACGTTCCACGTCACGTAGGTGTTTTTCGCACACCATCTGGCGTACTCGGAGCCCTATGACTTCGGCTCGTGATTCAGTCGATGCTTGTAGTAGGGTTTCATGGTTTCTCTCTGATCTCTCGTGAGCATCTTCTAGATGAATGGTGTGGAGGGTATGCATTCTAGCATAGGCGACTACTTTTGCAATCTGATGTAGGGTTGTCCTGCCTTGAATCTCATTTCAGGACAGTCTGCGGATCAAGATTGGCAAGACTCTATCTGCTGAGCCCCCATTGTTCAAGTTGCAAAAGCTTCGGTCGCCATCAAATGGCATAGACTGATCTTGTCCTTGGCTCCCTATTTCCAAGCATTCCACTCACTCGAGGTCGGGCCATGAAAAGTCGGACGAGGGTTAAGAGTTGGAACAGGAGTTGCTCGGGGTAGGTTCTCAACTTCTGGTTCGGAGTTAGCATCATACGAAAAGTCTTCATCATGGTGATCATCCAAGGGGATAGGATGATCATTCACTGGTTCTTCTCTAAACCAACCAGCTATGACTTCGCTCGGAAGATACTGGTTGCTGAGGGGATGGAGTCCAGCTATGATTTCTATGCGAGAATTTAGGGTAAGAGGATAATTATTAGACGAACTATCTAGATAATTATTTAGAAAACCTTCATTAGTTACATCGCTATTTGTGAAGTGCATACCAGCTATGTGCAATCTAAACAGGATAGACCATCGAATAAGTGACCTTAATTCCAAATTCACACATAATAGGGGTAAGCCAAAATTATTACAGATTCTAAGTCTATAACATCCTAATTACATATAGCCTCAGTGTATCCACTTAGCAACTATCAACTTAATAATGAAGATCCCGTTTTAGTTTTCAAGTATAAAGTACTTATAGTAACACCAAATACTCCTATAGTATTTTAAATTTTTAATGTTTATGTTCTATTGTTCTCATTGTGGTAGGGTTGGTAAGATTTTAGCATTGTTGCAACCACACACTTAAACTTAGGCACAGGCTAGTCAACCCCCGGATAATATAGGTGATTAGGCTATATCTTCCCAGTTTTGACCAGATGTCTCTAAGCCCACTTGTGTTGCCCAACAATCGTAATTCTTTTGTACTGTCCTAGTGACACTGATTTTAGTATGAATGCAACACGTATACTTACTTAAATATTTTACTATTTAAAGTATAAACTCTTGGTCAGAGTATTTTTAATCCCCTATGTATTTATAGTTAGTATATCTTTTATGGGTTGATATACTTAATTCACTATAAACAATGCTCTGATACTAATCTGTCACACCCCAAAACCAGGAACGACGGAAACGTTCTGGGGCGGATGATGTCATGTGTAATATCAACAACAATGTAAAGTAGTAAACAAGCAACAACATCATCCATTGCATTAATAAAATAATTATTATACAATTGTATTCTGTCAAATTTTGATAAACACTAAAGCATAAATCAAAATGAAAGATAAGTCTTGAACAAGCTCCATCTTCCTTTCTCCTTGCATCGGTACCTGTCTATGATGACCTGAGGATACAAGTAATTTTGAAAGCGAGTATCAGCTTTGAAGCTGGTGAGATCATAAGAATTTAGTGTCTTAATTTGTATGTAAGAATTTGTAAGTCTATGTATTGTAAGAATTTGAAAGTGTATATGAATTGTAAGTGTTTGAAAAACCCTAGAATCCCTATGATTCCTTCTAGTATATGAAAGTGTCTTCTACCAAGACCTAACTGTTATGTGTGTGTGTCTCTTGTAAGAGTAAGTATTTTCCAAAGTATAACTATCATTATCCAAAAATATAGTTTGTACAATTATGTTGAAGTGAGGTTATCACTAAAAATATGTAATGGGAAAATTAACGTAGTACTACAACGTAGCTCTAAAAGGACTACTACCGTACTAACTACCTTAAACCGGATTTTAGGCTAAGGCAATATGTGATAAATTGCACCATACTATCGACTGATAACAACGACATACGAATGGTTGTAATAACGGAATGACGTTTGGCACCCGCAGACCTGCAGTTCCCACTGTAGCTAGCAGCAAGGTGTAGGATAGTCAATCTAGTATAGATCTATACACAAACTCATACTATAGACTGGTTACAACGAAAACGTATAGTCGAAAATAAGGTATTACGTTTGGCACTCGCAGACCTGCAGGTCCCACTGTAGCTAGCAGCAAGGTGTAGGATAGTTAATCCATTATAGATCTATACGCAAACTCAACGCTCTCCCTCCAAGAGAATTCTGGCTACAACTCGGGCCATGACATTTAAGGCATGCTCCGATACAGTGGATCACAATTGTTAACGTATTCTTGCACATGTATTGTACTGTTCTAGCTGTAAAGTACGTGCTCTCTACCTAGCAAGCATAGTAATGTAATCATTCTAGTATAGTTGTATATATTCTAGTATAGTTGTATATATTCTAGTATAGTTGTATATGTAATGTACTGTACTGTTCTAGAAAGTATTGACTCATGAATGAACTGACTCATTGTATGATATCGCGTTCTAGTAATTGTTCTAATATCTTCCTAAACTACCCATATGGTAGTTTACTAGTAATCTATCTGGTATGTATGGTCATGGATGTATACCCTTGCTAACCAAGGGCATGGGATGAACTGGAAAGCCCTTTTATGACTATATATGTACACATGATATATAACTAATATTTAAACGACTTTCGGACGAAAACCCAATATCCCACCAGACCACATCTCAAGGCGCGAAAAGGAAATAGGGTGGATAGCCTTCCTAAGTCTTTTAAACATTTCTTATATAACTATACATATAGAGGCATGCAATTTATAATATAAAAGCATAAATAAATTTTGTAAGACATTTGAAACATAAATATTATTTTAAGAAAAGATCGACTTGATGTCGATCTATAAAACAATTTGAAGGCATAAGTATGATAAAACAGTTTTGAGTATAAGGAAACATTTCTTTGAAACACAGTTGTAAATAAGTTTGAAAGGTAATGTACTGAGTAAGATGTACAGTGTAATAAGTAGTTTAAAACATATAAAATGTTTATAAAAATCATTTGAAGGAAACTGTTTGGTAAAACGGCTAATGAGTAGCCAAATCTTTTGAATGTTGTATATTAATCACATGTGATTGATGTAATAACTAGCGTAATTCTACTTATTAATCGCATGTGATTGATATAATACTAGCATGATTCTACTTGTATCCCCCCCATAAAACATTTAAAAGTAGTTTAAAACATTAGTTAAGGGGTATAAACTCACATGAAAGTTTGAAGATAGCGAGATGGAAAACCGGGCAGAGTTTCGTCTCGGGAAACGGATTTTTCTCGGGATTCTCGGGAATCTCGGGAGTAAAATCGACCTTCGGGACGTGAGCAAAATGACCAGGGCTTCGGGTTTGAACGGGCACGGAAAACGAGGTAAAACGCAAGAGAAAAGAGAAGAAATGGGCAAGTTTTTCGGAAACCCTCGCATCCCTTTTGTAGGGGTGCTGAACCGCCTTGGTACGCTGGGCGTACAAGGGTACGCAGCGCGTACTGGGACGTCATCGGTTACGCACTTCGGATGGGACGGATCGGATGGGGCGGCGGGTCGGACGGGTGGGTCGGAAGCTTCGCATAGGGCGGCGTGGACGATCCGAGGCCTTTGATCTGAGTACGCGGGGCGTACGATGGCACGCAGGGCGTACTCCGGTCCTATCCGCTGACTCCCCTTCGGATAATACCGGGAGTTTTTATTTAAATTTATATTTATTTTAAATAAACTTCTAAAATTCATATCTCCTTCATACGAACTCCGTTTTCGACGTTCTTTATATCCACGCGAAGGTGAGACTACGATCTACAACTTTCGTTTAGATTCCGTCGGCAAATTATGAAATTATTTTTATTATTTATTTATTTAAATGACGTGATTAAGGAATTTCTTCAAAAATTCATAACTTCTTTATCCGACGTCCGTTTTCGTCAGACTTTTTACCGTTGCACTAGTACTGTTGAGCCCTTCGATTCTCATTTAGATTGTGTCGGTTAAAAGTCTCTCGATCTCTATTTCGAGTTTTTAGCTGTCTACTGTTATATCTGTAACTTAGATAAATCACAACTTCCTCATACGAAGTCAGATTTGGACGTTCTTATGATGTACGTTTACGGTTTAATGATATCTAAAACTTTTATTTAGATACCCAAGGCTAGAAACTATTGCATTGAAACTTCGTATTTTACGTCTATCAGTATTGTTGGTTTTGCCAAGAATCTTCGGTTGGTCATAACTTCTTCGTTATAACTCGGATTTTTGGGTTCTTTATATGCATGAAAACCTTGATACGATTCCTACTACTTTATATAACCCAATTAAGATTTTAGGAAAGCTATATTTTGACCTAAATTTGATTGGTTTTACATTACATTGTCTCGAAATATCGGGTTGTCACAAGTTATATATCATATATACATATATAGACATAAAAGTACTTCCATATTCATACTTATCAGTACATCAATAGTTAGTTACCATCGGGGTAACACAGGAACGTATACAACTATACTAGAAACATGAACATATACAACTATACTAGAAACATGAACATATACAGCTATACTAGAAACAGGAACATATACAACTATACTAGAAAAAGGACATATACATCTATACTAGAAGGAGAACATATACAATTATACTAGAACGAGAAACATTACATATACATGAACACGTTAACAATTGTGATCCACTGTGTCGGAGCATGCCTTAAATGTCATGGCCCGAGTTGTAGCCAGAATTCTCTTGGAGGGAGAGCGTGAGTTTGCGTATAGATCTATATTGGATTGACTATCCTACACCTTGCTGCTAGCTACAGCCGGACCTGCAGGTCTGCGGGTGCCAAATGTCATTTTCTTTATTACGACCATTCATTATGTCGTTGTTACCAGTCGATAGCATGGTGCAATTTATCACATTTTACCTTAATGTAAATCTGGTTTAAGGTAGTTAGTACAACAGTAGTTCTTATTATACAAAACTACAGTACTACAATGATTTACCCATTACATATTTTAGTGATAACCTCACTTAAGCATTAATGTACAAACTATATTTTATTAAATGATAGTTATACTTGGGAAATTACACACTTTTACAACAAACAAGCATACAAAACAGTTAGGCCTTGGTAGAAGGCTACTTTAATAGAAAATATAGGTTTTTCTGAGAGATTCAAACTTTTACAAACACTTTCAAACACTTACATACATTTTTACAAACTTATACATTGAGACAGGTTCAAACGTTTTTGACAACAAACATTGACACCTAAAATACTTATGAACTCACCAGCTTAATGTTGATAAACTCTTTCAAAATAACTTGCATTCTCAGGTCATCAGTAGACAGGTACCGAGGCCAGCTTTTGAGAAGATGGAGCATATTCAAGACTCATCTCATACTATTTTGTTTTACATTATTTTGGTGTCTATAATTGTACAGAACACGCTTGTATTAAAATTATATATTTAATGCAATGGATGATGTTGTTTGCTTATTTACATTTATTGTGTTGTGATACTATACATGACGTCCTCCGCCCCAGAACGTTTCCGTCGTTCTTTGTTTTGGGGTGTGACAGATTCAATTTACCTTGATATCTAAAGTTTAGCAAATCCAAAAAATCCTAAAAACCCTAAAAGCCCTAAAAACTCATATTTATAAACTTTAACCTTAAAAACCCTATAAAAATAATTATGAACCTTATAATATTATCTTATCAAAATAATTATTATGAAATACAATCAATGAAAAATAAAGAGTTAGTTATTAACATTTACCCTTGATTTATAAGTCAAAAATCAAGAGTTTTATGCATAAAACCTAGGTTAAGGTGCACATTTTATAAAAAGTTGGATATTTTCATAAAAGATTTGAATTTTTATAAAAGAAACAAGAGAGAGGGAGCCTTTCACCCCTAAAATTCATCCTCTCTCTCCCATTATCTCTCTTCCCCAAAATTTGAATCATTTCTCACTTCTCCACACTTCACCTCCTTATTCTCTCTCACACTCTACATCACCATCACATTTTCTCTCTTCCCCTCACCCTACCCATGAAATGTTACAGAAAATGGTACCAAGAACACACTTTAAACTCTAAATATTCATCATTTGAAGTTATCTTGAAGGTAATCCCAAATTTTCTTTCATTCTACTTCACTTTTACTTCAATTTTTGCTATTTTCTTATACTTTCTCCTTCTTCTCCTTCTTCATCTTCTTCATCTTCTTCAAACATGTTTTCTTTTTTTTTTAAATGGTTTTTAGAACATCATGGATGTATTTTAACACCATGCATGTATGATAAACAAGGTTGCATGTTCATGATCTAGGTGTAAAAATCGATTTTAAGGATTTTTTTTGTTACTGCTTAGTATGGTTTTAATTTTCTTTTTATTTAGCTCCAATAAATCATAAAACCACTTTAGGTAATGTAAAAATATTATTTCGTATTTTTAGCAGCTTCTACCTTATGTTTAAGACTCATAAAAATATTTTGGGAAATTTTCAAAATGTATATCTATTTTTCCTGGATTTTTGTGTTTATAATGGATTAGAAACAGAAGAAATTGTTTTACTCTTTCAAAATTCATGAAAATATACCAGAACTCTTATAATGTATTAGGATATTACACAAAATTTTTAATGATATTTCTCATCTTCATGCCTTTTTTCTTCTATTTTCCAAGATTTAATACGCTTAAATGCACAAAAATCATAAAATTGGGTTAAACAGTGTCGCAATCCATTTTTATATTTTTCCTAGCTTAAGTATGTGTAATAACACGTGTAAGAAAAAGTTTAGTGAAGTTTTCAAACTGTTATCTATTTATTTCTATTTTTGTAGAATAAATACACAAAAATCAGAAAAATTGTGTTAAACTTTTTGAAAACACATATTAATATTTTTCCGAGATTATGTACACCGTAAAACATATACACAAAAATATAAGAATTTTTCATGATAATTTACTATTTTTTTCATGATTTTATGATTATTCAAGGAATTAAATTGTGAAAAATAGTTAGACAAATCAAAGATTCAAGAAAATTTATCTTAAGGTCTTTGACTTCAATTAAAACTGAAATGCAAAGTTTGGGAAAGTGTAGAACTAAATTGATTTAGTTTTTGAATATTTAATCCTTGGAACACCTCTTAAAATGTTAAATATTAACATTTCAATAATGGGAATTTTCCACTTAAATTGTTATATAACAATTGATTCTTTGAAATTTAATTTCCATAGAAAAATGTTTGCAACTTACCAATATTAATGTTTGACACAATATTGGCATAATTCTATTGTAGTAGTATGTATACTAGTGTTAGATTTCGATTAAAGACTCAATAACGAATATCATTATTGTAGGAATCGGTAGTGGTACAAGTGGAACTTAGATCAAGGCATCATTTGCATCATCTCAATGTATTGTGAGTATTCACGACTCCTATTTTCGGTTTTTATGTGTTGGGGTGGAAAAGCATGTCCTAAACTATTTATGTTTGTTGTATTTAATTTGACTTGTATCAAACTTGGTTGCTATGTGTTGCTATGTTTGTGTATGTTATTATTAATTCATGAGGCCTTATCGCGTTTAAGTCCCTGGAATCAGTTCACACAAGTCATTAACTCATTTGAGCGTATGGTTATTATGGATAACACTATTAGGAGGTAGAAAACTCCTCACTCGCATGATTCGCTTGAGTGCATTTTACCATATTTCCCTATGTTAGCGATAGACATAGAAGAGGGCACCCTCTGTCATTAGGCTTGGGTTGTGAACTCATGGTATAATCATTATGCACATACAAACCTTTTATGTTGTTTTAGCAACAAACTTCATTTCCCATGAGAATATGAACATTGCATCTCATTTGGGCAACATACTTCATTTCTCATGATGACAACAGACTTTGTTTATGCGAACTTATTTACTGATTTTTGGAATATGTTTTCATTTATGGAAACTCTTATAAGAACTTTGAGTTCAATTCATGAAACTAATATTATTTTTAAATCTGTGAGTACTCACCAACTATTTTTATAGTTGACGCTCGTTTTACATGCTTTTTCAGGAATCATCGAGTAAGTGGCACTTAAGGACACATCACTGTTAGGAGCATTCGTATGTGTTGTATTTTAATTTACATTGTAATTTCTTTGAAAATTTGTTCAAACCCATTGTAAATTGGTAATGATTTTGAATACTATGGTTGGTGTTGTCTTTTAACTTTTGCTATGAAACCCTTTATACTGCCACGCCTCGTGTTTCCGCTTTAGCGGGGTGTGACACATAGACATGGAATAAAGGCATACTCATTTTCCAAAAGTTGGTTTCCTGATTTTTGATTTGTTTGGCATAGAACTTAATTGAACACATCAATTGAGTCCTGACCGGGCCTGACACATAAGTCAAAACAAAATCATCGAGGGGCCCATGAAATCGCTTTTAATCCTCTTAGGATAAAAAGAACAGATAAACTTCGACTTATATGTTTGTACTAATTACTTTTTAAATTATACACAACACATTTTATAACATCAAGTTACTGATGTGTTTTTGTACTATCAATGCACAACCAACTCGTCATCAACAACTCATATATCTTATTTCCGGAGCACTCACAAAGGCTGTAGCAAACTTTTTCTATGTCTAAACAATTTAGACAATCTACAAGCCGATTCATGATAGTCTAACCTGATGGCTTACTTCCACATTATGATTAACTATAGATATTTTGAATAATCATATTATTTTGGAAGTCTAAACATGCAAAGGTGAAACATAAAATAAGTAATTGACACAAGACAATAAACTTTACATATAAATAAAACCCTTATTATTTAATCATCAATTGTCAACTACACATATTTATTATAAGTTTCTAACTACCTATGTAACCACTAAGGCTAATATCATCCCTTACGTCAATGCTCTTAGCATGCTGCAAATGCTTAACCGTACCCAGTCTGTAACATCCAGATTTCCAGGTATCATACTTCAATTATTTATTTTAAGTTTAGAAGAGGGACTCGACGAGTTGATGCTTTAACTCGTCGAGTAGGATCGTGACTGCTGACTGGATTTAATGAATGGACTCGACGAGTCGGCGACTTGACTCAACTAGTCTGTGCTATGGACAGAAACCCTAAATCTTTGGGTGTGACCTATTTAAGGGTCCTTATAGCCCTCAGTTGCGGCTACCAATCCAGAAAAAAGAACCCTAGTGAGCTTGAGCGTATAGTGTGAGAGGAGGAGTAATCTTGAGCATTGTAAGTGTGATTTTACAAAGAAAAAGGGAGTTCCAGCAAGAGGGGTGTCACACCCCAAAACCGGTAATGGCGGAATACGTTATGGGGTGGAGGACGTCATGTACAGTATCATAATAATTGCATAATAGTAAAAACAAGCGACAACAACCATTGCATATATATAGTAAATTTAATTACAAACGTGTTCTGTATAGTTTCATAGACACCAAAAGTTTAACAAAATAAAATATGGGTCTTGTATGTGCTCCGTCTTCTCCAAAAGCTGCACCTGTACCTGTATATCTTTGACCTGAGGACACAAGTTACTTTGAAAACGAGTATCAGCATAAAGCTGGTGAGTTCATAAGAATTTAGTGTCTCTGTTGTATAAAAGTGTTTTCAAACTTATAGAATAAAAAACTGAAATTTATGTTTATAAGTAGTAGAAATCCCTAGAAAATCCTATATTTTCCAGAAAAGTACTTTGTAAGTTAAATCCTTTGAGTTGTGTGTAAGCATTATCATTGAAAACCTTCAGCTGTAAAAGTACAGTAATAAATCTCATGTGAGTAACATAGGTGAAGAAAAGTTATGTCTGTTAACAGTAGGAGTGGTGCAAACTTCCATTAGTAATAGATATTTACTTACTTCTCGATGTTAGCTTAGACTCAAGTCTTAGTGTATTATGTTGGATAAAGGTGTAACCCCTCAGGTGACCAGACTGAAGTGATAATAGAGAACCCGATGACCTTCCCGGTCATGCGTAGTGTAGTGATGTAGTGCCACTCCTGAGCCTAGTCGGATCAGACTGCAGCTAGCAGTCGGGATGTAATAGTGTCTGCCCCGTATAGATCTATACATGTAGTGTTGCCTTCCAACCGGAAAGCCCTGGTCATATGGTGTAAGTGTAGTAGAGGTTCTTATAGAGGGAGAGTATGTTATACTCTAGATTCGTGTATTCTTCGGTATTATAGTATAATATTCTTTTGTATAGTTCTTAGAGTGTTCTCTTATACGAGTATTAACTTGTAGTAATAGCCGTTAGAGTGAGTATAGCAGTAGTAAAGATAACGAGTAGTAGTCTTAGCTATACCTATTATAGCTAACTAGAGTGTATGATTTCCTGCCTTTGAAGAACAAAGGTATTGTATGGGATGAAGAATTTCATATCTAACACTAATATATATGATATATAACTAAGAAATCAACGACAGTCGGACGGATAACAGATACCCTATGACCATATCAAACAAGAACAGGAAATAAGGCGAGCAATCAGTCCTAAGTCCTTCAAGTCTTACTTATATAAATATATTAGTGTAGATATATTTTAAAAAGAAAAGTAATTTAAACACAGTTTTAAAAACAATTTAATCCTAAAAATGCATTTGATAATCAAGTAAAACAATTTTATTGGAAAGCAGCTAAAAGTGTAGGAAATTCCTTTTTGATGATAATTTGTGAATCACATATGATTTAATAATAAAAACTTGTAGAATTTATACTTGTATCCCCCCCTAAAACATGTAAAAACATTTAAAAAGGTTCATTAAGGGGTATGAACTCACCTGAAATGAGTAGATCGGGTGGAAGTGTCGGATGAGCGTTTGGTGTCAAGTAAAGACTTGTACACCCTTTATGACCCTAGTAACATATGAAGACATATGTTTACAACTAATTTGTGATTTAAAATCTAATTAAACACATAAAGGCATCCTAATGTGATTAATGGTCTTATGGTTGAGTGCTAGAAGGCTAATGGGTTGCAAGGAAAGAGTATAAGACCTCACCATGGAGTTTACTCTCCTAAAACTCACCTTAAGTGAGTTTACGGTTGGGAGACCACATCCCCCATGAGTTTACGGCCGTAAACGCATGGGAGGAGTGTTTTTGAGTGTTTTCAAGCCTCATGTGGTTTTAGAAGTGGTTCTAAGGTAATATACAAGGCTATAGGGGTGTTTAAGGTTCCAAGAGTGTACTCCCTTGGAGTTTACGGTCCAAAGACCACTGCTTGGGAGTTTACGACCATAAACCCCATGGTTTATGGTAGTAAACTCTTGTCCACTCTCCAATCTTCGTGTTTGAGGTCCTTGGCTCATTCCTAACAATTTCTAGTGAGGGTGTAAGGGTTTTAAGGGTTTAAACTTTCATTTCGCATGTTTAAGGGGAGTTTACGGTCTAAGCATATGCTTGGGCTGTAAACTCTTGTTTGCCCTTCAAATGACAAGATTTAGGTGTTCCATGTCCGAAATAGCAAGTCCCTAAGCCATATCTTAAGCCTAAATGTGATTTGAAAGTGTTTTGGGCATGGTTTGCAAGCTTAGAGGGTGTTTACGGTCTAAGCGTGTGCTTGGACTGTAAACCCTCTTTCAAGCCCTAAAAATTGATGATTCAATGTCCAAACACTTCTAGGTTAAGTCCAAATCTAGTTTCTAGGCTTTAGGGGAAGAAATTTTGCACTTTTGACGAAATTTTAGGTGTTTACGGCCTAAGGAGGTTCTTAGGCCGTAAACTCCTCCTTTTCAGCCTTCTAGCATGATTTTCAAGCTAAAACACAAATCAAAGGTGCCTAGAACAAGTTAGGGTAAGAGAACTTAAGTTTTGGAGGCGGAAACTTGCGGTTTTGAGGCGAAATCAAACTTGATGAGAAAGAGTAGAGAGAGAAAGTGGGTCTAGAGTGGTAAAAGGTTCCTATGGAGTGACCACCCTCCTTTATATAAGGCTTGGGTGTTGTACCCGGTATATGACTACCCGATACTTATGTTTAACGAGGTTTAAACTTTTTACCCGGTTAAATAGTCATAATAAAAATAACTTTTTCCAAATAAATGGAAATGATATTTTACGTGTTTTTATTTATTTTATCACGACGATAATAGCATGTAATAAAAATAAATAAAAACTTTATTTATTTGCCGACCCCAAATTAACGGAACTTGTATAAAATAGAATATTCCATTAACGGAAACGGGGCATAATAAAGAATAAACTTTGGGTTGTCACATCATCCCCCCGTTAAGGAAATTTCATCCCGAAATTTAGAATTCAAACAGTTAAGTTATTACAGTACTACTAAGTAAAGAGATGGGGATATTTGAGTTTCATTTGATCCTCGCGTTCCCAAGTGAATTCCGATCCTCGTTTGGCGTTCCATCGAACCTTCACAATTGGGATGCGGATTTGTTTCGTTAGCTTTACTTCACGGTCCATAGTCTCTGCAGGTTCTTCCACGAAGTTGAGGCTCTCGTTGACTTCGATCTCGTCGAGTGGGATAACGAGAGTCTCATCGGACAGGCATTTCTTCAAGTTTGAGACATGGAAGGTAGGATGTATGTTACTTAGCTCGTGAGGTAGGTTGAGTTTGTAGGCTACGGGGTCGATTCTAGCGAGAATCTCGAAAGGCCCTATGTACCTTGGGTTCAGCTTTCCATGCTTTCCAAATCGTATCGTGCCCTTCCAGGGTGGTCTTTCAAAAGGACACGTTCTCCCACCTGGAATTCCAAAGGTTTTCTTCGTTTATCTGCGTAGCTTTTCTGTCAATCCCTAGCGGCTTTTAATCGTTTGCGAATCTGCACAATCTTTATGGTCGTCTCTCTGATAATCTCCGGACCTGTGAGAGCACTGTCAGGAACTCATCCTTTAGCTAACTGAGTGTCACTCACTTCAGCCAAGCATAGAGGGGATCTACACTTCTGGCCGTAGAGGGCTTGAAATGGACCTGCCTTGATGCTCGTATGATAACTATTATTGTAGGAAAACTCCACAAGAGGTAAGTGTGTATCCCACGATTTACCAAAGTCAATCACACAGGCTCGCAGCATATCTTCTAAGGTTTGGATCGTCCTCTCACTTTGTCCGTCAGTCTGCGGATGGTAGGCTGTACTCATGTCCAGCCTCGTCCCTAATGCTTTTTGTAGTGATTGCCAAAATCTCGAAGTAAACCTACTATCTCTATCAGAGATAATAGATATAGGCACGCCATGCTGCCGTACTATTTCCTTAATGTATGTTCTTGTGAGTTTCTCCATCTTGTATATTTCCTTGATGGGTAGGAAGTGTGCGAACTTGGCCAATCTGTCGACGATGAACCAGATGGTATCCAACCCACCCGTTGTCTTGGGTAGCTTGGTTATGAAATCCATGGTGATCCGCTCCCACTTCCACTCCGGTATCTCCGGTTGTTGGAGTAGACCTGATGGCTTCCGGTATTCGACGTTGACCTTTGCATAAGTAAAGCACTTACTCACGAAGGTAGCAATCTCTGCTTTCATGTTAGGCCACCAGTAAAGCTTTATGAGATCCAGATACATCTTATCTGAACCTGGGTGAACGGAGTATCGACTGTTGTGTGCTTCTTTCATGACCAAGTCTCTGAAACCACCGTGGCGCGGAGTCCAGATTCGGTCCATGAGATAATAGGCTCCGTCACTCTTGACCTCCAAGCTCCTATCCATTCCACGCAGGGATTCTCCCACCACATTCTCAGGCTTTAAGGCTTCATGTTGAGCCTCCTTAATCTGTGCGGATAGATGTGAATGGATAGTTATTGTTAATGACTTGGTTCTCCGACCAGAATACTCTTTCCTACTCAAGGCGTCTGCTACCACATTGGCTTTCCCCGAGTGATAACGAATTTCATAGTCGTAATCATTGAGTATTTCGATCCATCATCGTTGTCTCATGTTGAGCTCTTTCTGGTTCAGTATGTGTTGGAGGCTTTTATGATTAGTGTATATTATGCTCTTCGTTCCATACAAGTAGTGTCTCCAGATCTTTAGAGCGAATACGACCGCCCCTAACTCGAGGTTGTGAGTGGTGTAGTTTACCTCATGTGTCTTTAGTTGTCTTGAGGCATAGGCGATGACCTTACCTCGTTGCATCAAGACACAATCGAGCCCTTGATTCGATGCATCGCAATATACCACAAAATCATCTATTCCTTTGGGAAGGGATAATACCGGTGCGGTGCATAGAGCTCGCTTCAGGGTCTGGAATGCCTTCTCCTGTTTCTCTTCCCAGTCGAATGTTAAGCCTTTCTGTGTCAACACGGTGAGAGGTTTCGCAATCCGAGAGAAGTTCTGAATGAATCTGCGGTAGTAGCCAGTGAGGCCTAGAAATTGACGAATTTCTGTAGGCGTCTTCGGTGCTGACCAGTTCTCAATAGCTTTAATCTTGGATGGATCCACGTGGATTCCTTCTTCACTAACCACGTGTCTTAAGAATTCTACTATTCGTATCCAAAATTCGCACTTAGATAACTTTGCATATAACTTCTCCGATAGCAGGGTTTCTAGGATTCGTCGTAGATGATTCATGTGTTCTTCCTCGCTCCGAGAGTAGACGAGTATATCATCAATAAAGACGATAACGAACTGATCTAAGTATGGACGACACACCCTATTCATCAAATCAATGAACACTGCGGGTGCGTTAGTCGGTCCAAAAGGGCATCACTACGAACTCATAGTGCCCGTAACGAGTTCAGAAGGCAGTCTTCGGCACATCCTCCTCAAGTACTCGTAACTGGTGATACCCGGACCTAAAATCAATCTTGGAAAAGTAACTCGCCCCTTGTAGTTGGTCGAATAAGTCGTCGATACGGGGAAGAGGTTAGCGATTTTTGACCGTGAGTTTGGTGAGTTCCCTATAATCGATGCACATACGGAACGATCCATCCTTCTTCTTCATGAACAAGACCGAAGCTCCCCAGGTTGAGAAGCTCAGTCTTATAAAGCCCTTGCCGAGTAGCTCGTTAAGTTGACCGGATAGTTCTTGCATCTCGGCGGGCGCTAAATGATAGTGCGACTTAGCTACGGTAGTAGCTCCTACGACTAGGTCGATTCTAAACTCAACCTGACGATTGGGAGGTAAACCTGGTAGGTCCTTTGGAAAGACGTCAGGAAAATCGCACACAACAGGGATGTTTTTTGGATCTCTTGCTTTCTGGCTTGTGTCGACGACGTGTGCAAGAAAGGCGCGGTATTCCTTACGCAAGTATTTCTGGGCTTGAATACTTGAGATGATACGAAGGCTCGTACCGGGATTGTCTCCGTAGATTAACAGAGTTTCGTGATTCGATGGATTTAGGGGAATGGCTTTGTCGAAGCATAGGATATCAGCATGATGAAGACTCAACCAGTCCATGCTAACAATGACATCGCAACTCTTGATCGAGACTGGTATGAGATCGATTGGGAATGAATGATCGTCTAATGTGAGAGTACAACCTATGTAAATTTCATTAGAGCTTTCGGTCTTTCCGTTAGCCATTTCTATGACGAATGTTTCTTTTAGTGATTGTGGGGATTGTTTAAGCAAGTTTTTAAAGTTTTGGTTTATGAAGCTTCTTTCTGCACCACTATCGAATAAGACACATGCATAAGAGTTGTTGAGAAGGAACTTACCCGTGACTACTGCGGGATCCGCTACTACTTCATTGTGGCCAATAGCAAGTAGTCTTCCTGTTCCTCCCGCATTCCCACCCTTCAGACAGTTTTTCTTGAAATAACTAGCTTCACCGCAGCCATAACAGGTCCGGGTCACTCCCAAAATGGGAACTTGCGAGATAGGTTTGGGTTGGGCTCTGCAAAACCGGACAGTATGGCCCTTCCGGCTGCAGTTGGTGCATTGCAATTCACGCCAGGGGCTGTTGTGATGGAAAGGGCACTTGGGACACTTAGGTAGGTTCCCAACATAAGCTTTTGCCGGTGCAGGGGTAGCAGGAGTGGTGGCAACATGGACAGCCATGATATGTTAGTTTTTGGAAGAAGATTGAGTCTTCTTGCCCTTCTTCTGATCCCCACGCTTCCTCTTATTTTCGGATGATTTGGGTGGTGCGGTGGTATTTGTCGGGGTTGTTGCTGGTGGGGAAGGAACTTCATGATCAATTAACCTCTGGGCCAATTCCTTGGCGCTGTAAAAGGTCGTAGGGCGGGAGGCTAGAACGTTTCCTCGATACGGGGGCATTAAACCCCAAATGTATCGTTCAATCTTCTTGCTCTCCGAAGGGATCATGTTGAGACACATAGCCGCCAAATCGCAGAACCTGGTTGTGTAAGCTGCTATGTCGTTCCCTTTCATCTTGAGGTTCCAGAGTTCCTCATCAAGTTTCTGAATTTCGCCCCTAGGGCAGTACTCCCCTCTTATGAGGTCCTTCAGTGTGTCCCAGCCCATGGCGTTGGCTGTTACCAAGGAGAGTGCACTGACATGGTCGTTCCACCATGTCAGGGCCCTGTTAGTGAAGGTGGCAGCAGCGAACTTTATTTTGCTCTCCTCGGGGCATGTGCACATTTCAAAGACAACCTCAGTTCTTTCGAACCACTAATACAATTCTAGAATTCCTCCGGTCCCATCGAAGAAAGTGGGTTTGCAGTTCATGAAGTCCTTATAAGTAAATCCCTGCGTCCTTTGATGGACTTCACCAAATCTAGAGTTGTCACCCCTCACATCACCAGAGTTCATTTGAGCCACAGCTGCCGTCACAGCTGTTTGAAATAGCACTGGATCGAACTGCGGAGGAGGAGGTGGTGGAGGAGGGGTTTGAGTTGCTGGTCTGGCTCTGGTTGGGCGCTTGTGAGGAGGCATCTATTATTGAAAGTTCATAGAAAAGATAGCAATAGTAAGAGTCTATTGCAAGTATGATAAGAGTGTTTCATGGACTAAATCAACATAGTTCAAAATCAGAGAGAGAGTCATAGCAATAGAGTAGTTAACTGCCAATTACTGGTATTAATGATGTACTACAAGTTCGGGAAAAGCGACCTAACAGTTGATCTTGCATCAAACCAAAGGAAAATGCTGGCAGTCTAGAGGCCTAATTAGAGTACTTTCAAAGTTAGGAATGTTTACAGACAAGTGCTCTACTGAACTTAGAAGGAAAAGGCTAGTCCTTAAACAAAAGAGTGAGATGATTTGACATCTTCTATGGGCGACAGGCACCCTTGGGTGAACCCTCAGATCAGCTAGTTAACGGATAACTTCCTGAAGATGTCATTCATGAGCCCTTTGACGTGCTCGAAGTTCCCTAACTTCAGCTCGGGATGTAGCTAGTTGTTGCTGTAGAGCCTCGTTGGTCCTCCTTGTCCTATCCATAGCTTCTTCAAGTTGGCGGATGCGAACCTGTTGAGGTTTGAGTTGGCATCCACTTCTACAACTCGACCAATGGCTGATTGGCCTTGCTCGACGTTCCTGGCAATCCTTCGGACCATGATGGGCAGGACTTGGTCTGCTGATCCTCCCTCTCTTATGTTGTAGAAACTTCGGTCTCCATTGTAAGGTAAAGGCTGACCCTGCTCCTCGCTCCATCGGTTCAAGGTTATTGCCCACATGGGAGTGGGACCCTGAAATGCCGGACGGGGGTTGGGGTTTGGAGCTTCAGGGGGTAGGTTGTTAACTTTTGGCTCGGAGCTGGAGCTATCCGAGAAGCCTTTAGCATGATGATCATCCAAAGGGATCGGGTGATCATCGTCTGACTCCTCATCGAGCCATCCTCCATTGCCCTGGTTTGGATAATACGGGTCGCCCGGATGGTGGAAGCTAGCCATGCTATCTACGCGAGAAAGGGGGAAAGAAAGGTTAATAGACATACTAATCTAGGATACTTATAAGATGAATCGTTATTAGTCGACCCAATACTTGCGTAGTGCATACCAATTACATGCAACCGAAGTAAGATAGTCCTTTGAATAAGCAGCCCTAACTTCAGATCCCCAATCAAACAAGAACAGGAAATGAAGCAAAGGCTACAGATTCTGAGTCTATAGCGCCCTAGTCACATGTAACCGTGGTGTATCCACTTAGCAACTATTGTCCTACCAGTAACAACCCTTTTAGTTATCACATACGTGGTTAGTAGTATATAGAATACTACTATAGTATTCTTGTTCTAACGTTCTTGTGGTAGTGTTGGTAAGTTTTTAGACTTGTTGCAACTCCACAATCACTCTTAGGCACATGCTAGTCCCTCCTGGATAGATGTAGTTGATCAGGCTACATCCCCCCAGACGTGACTATATGTCTCTAAGCTTAATTGTGTTGTTCAACAATCTTAATACTTTTGTTTTGTTCTAGTATGATACTGACCCTTTTGTAGTGGTGAGTGTATATATATATATATACTTAATTAAATCTTTTAGTATTTAGAAGTATATATTCTTGGTCATAGTGTTTTAGTCCCGAAGTGTTTATAGTTTGTATATCTTTTTATAGGTTGATATACTTGACTCACTATAAACAATGCTCTAATACCAATCTGTCACACCCCAAAACCGGTAACGGCGGAATATGTTCTGGGGTGGAGGACGTCATGTACAGTATCATAACAATTGCATAATAGTACAAACAAGCGACAACAACCATTGCATACATATAGTAAATTTAATTACAAATGTGTTCTGTATAGTTTCATAGACACCAAAAGTTTAACAAAATAAAAGATGGGTCTTGTATGTGCTCCATCTTCTCCAAAAGGTGCACCTGTACCTGTCTATCTTTGACCTAAGGACACAAGATATTTCAAAAACGAGTATCAACATAAAACTGGTGAGTTCATAAGAATTTAGTGTCTTTGTTGTATAAAAGTGTTTTCAAACTTATAGAATAAAAACTGAAATTTATGTTTATAAGTAGTAGAAATCCCTAGAAAATCCTATATTTTCCAGAAAAGTACTTTGTAAGTTAAATCCTTTGAGTTGTGTGTAAGCATTATCATTGAAAACCTTCAGTTGTAAAAGTACAGTAATAAATCTCATGTAAGTAACATAGGTGAAGAAAATTTATGTCTGTTAACAGTAGGAGTGGTGCAAACATCCATTAGTAATAGATATTTACTTACTTCGGGATGTTAACTTAGACTCAAGTCTTAGTGTATTATGTTGGATAAAGGTGTAACCCCTCAGGTGACTAGACTGAAGTGATAATACAGAACCCGATGACATTCCCGGTCATGCGTAGTGTAGTGATGTAGTTGTTGGATTAGTGACTAAGTCGATAACTATTTTGGTATGTACTTGACCCGATGGTGTATGGTCCTTTTGGGTTGCCTTCACCAAAGCAACTTGATAGGATGAATTATGGAGAGAAAGGATTAAATATGATTTATTAATATATTATGGAATAATATATTAAAGGAGAAATCATATTGTTTAATTAATATTAGTTAATAATTAATTGGTAATTAGTTTTGTGACTAAAAGAGATTAATTAAACTTAAAGGACTGGAATTGTAATTATAAGATAATTGCAATTTGGGCCATGGATTGCCTTATATTAAGGAGTGGACGAATTCTATGGGGAAACCCATGCAGAAATCATCCAAGGCCTTAAGGAAAGGAATTTATGGGTTGCTTAGGGCTTAAGCATCCAATTTAGGGTTTCTTTGTTAGATAACCCTAATAGCCTCCTATATATATATACATCCCTTATGACCTAAAAACGGGCTAAGCATCCTTTTAGGATTTCACACGTTTTTGGGTAGCATCCATCCTCTCTCCTCCGCATCCTCTTGCTCTTGGTGTTTGTGAACCATTAGAGGAGTGACATTTGTGACTCTAAGCTTTCTAAAGTCAATACAAGGAGGAATTGGGATTGTTATTGCTATATAACAATCAAGGTATGATCTAAACCCTAATTATATGTCATATTGATTATCATATTCTAGATCTAGGGTTTATAGTGTTGGATAACTTGCATGTACAATAGAGAAACCTAGATCCAAACATTAGGGTTTGTATGAGCACATAGGATGTTCTTAGGACCAAAACCCATCAGTGGTATCAGAGACAGGCTGGTTTCTATTGTATTGATGCTTTGTATGTTGAAAAAATTCGATTTTTGTGTTTCCGGGGGCTGAACTCGCCGAGTTTTTTTGATGAACTCGCCGAGTTCATGCTAACTTGACGAGTCCATGCCTGACTCGACGAGTCGGCTGGTCAGTAAGAGGGATAACCGGGATTTCTTGCTGTTTTTGCTTGAGGATACTTGCCTTATCATATTAGATCAATATAAATCCGATTTTTTGATATATATATATATATATATATATATATATATATATATATATATATATATATATATATATATATGACTATATTCTTGATCTAATTGAAGATATTTATAAATTAATAAAATAATTGTTTCCTTATGTGATAATTGATTAATTATTTTGATTAAATTGATAAATTGTTTTTCAAGAAATCATTAAATAAATCAAATATGGATAATTATGTGATTAATTGTTAATTTAGATTATTTGTTATTTGATCCTTGTGTTATGAAAAGTTTCACATTTTCCCTTTAGGTTTTATAGTTTAAATTTGACCTCAAAAGTTTTGTCGTTTTGAAATTTAAATAGTTGAAACCATAATGTTTTGAAAAAGGTTTCAAAACTTGCCCTCAAGTTTTGGAATTTAAATTTTGATTAATTGTTTAATTTTGATGTATATTTAAATTCTAAACCCTAATTTTTTGAAATGTTTCAAAACTTGCCCTCAAGTTTTGGAATTTAAAAGTTGATTAAAAGTTTAATTAGGAATGTTAAATTCTAAAACCCTAGTATTGTTTTGAAAAAGTTCAAATCACACCCTTATGGTTTTATTAATTAATTAAGGTGTATAATTAAAAGAGGTTTAATAAATCCATAAAAGTTTTGGTTTACATTTAATTGAATTAAAAGTATAATCGTTAAATTTGACCACCTAGTATTTTAAAAAGGGTAAAATACACCCTATACTATATATAACATTAAAAGTCTAAGATTATATATATGTATGAGTAAAAGTCAGTCTTACCGTTAGTAGGCCTCATTCATGACGCTGGTCTATAAGGGATGTTTAAGGAAATTGCCTATAAAATGGCGATTGAATGGGTATCCACTCTTACCCACCGCACTCTTGACTAGTGGAGTGTCGTTAGCCGAACGGGTAGGATAGGACGAAACCTTCCATTATAAGTATAATGAATTACTAAAGTAACTAAATTTTTTCAAATTCCCAATGTTAGTTATTTAGGCAAAGTGAATTGATGCAATTCCATGAAATTACACTTTGTGCCCTTGTGAGGATGTTAGTGGAGCGTGTGTGGTTTACCGGCACACTAAATGGTTCTAAGCAAAGGTAGCAAAGGGTGACTCAATGTTTGTAATAGTTCGGTGGAGCAAGTGTGGTTTACCAGCACATCGAATATGTGACTGTAACATGTGAGGGCACCATGTAAGTTTGCATGGTTATTCACACCCGCTTTGTGATCCTCGGCATCCCAGTCACAAACTAGAGGGGCATATCGAGATTTAAACATGCCGTTGAAAGTTCAATGAATATCAAAGGATATAGGAGTTTTCATAGATTTAAAACTTAAATTTCTTTTTCGTTTTTCGTGGTGGAAATTAGTGAATCGTCATTCACTTAACTTCAAATATTCTGCAATTAGGGTTACGGCATCCCTCTCCCGAGTTGTGGAATATTGTGTTCGATCCTAGCCTTAGTATTTCATTTGGGTGATTTACTAAGGACTCAATCAATCAACTAACTTGAGTTTATTTTCTCCCGTTTTGTAGATGTCAAAGTTCGACAACTGTGGTCTTCCCAAATCCCGTGGAACAAACATTCCACATGAAGATGATATTCCATGATTCGATCGAGGAACAAGAGATCATGCTTCACTTCCTCCACCTCCTCCAATTATTCTCCCTAACCCACAAGTTCAAAGGCTTGAAAAGTCAAGATCACTCAAGCCCTTTTGGCAAGTAAACAAAAGAAGGAAATCCGGTGTGTGCACACGTCCTAGGGATGAAGTCACACATTGATAGGTTAAGAATGTTGGGATCCGTTGTCTGTAGGGAGATGGCTGTTGATTGGGTTCTTCAGTCACTTCCTAACTCATATAGTAAGTTCGTAAGAGAGTACTATATGACGAACCACGACGTGACCCTTATAGATCTCACATATATGCTTATTGCTGCTGAATCAGCAATGATTTGGCGCAATAGAAAAGCAAAGTTGATTGGTGAATCTGCCTTGAAGATCTCTATGGATATAGACAATGGCAACGAAAGACATGCTATGATCGAAAAGTTTGATCATAAGAGAAAGGCAATGTCTGAAGTAGTTCCATGTCATGTTCCGAAAGATTCTATTTGCTTTTATTGCCAAGAGAAAGGGCATTAGAGATGAAGCTGCCCCATTTACCTAAGAGATCTAAGATATGGGAGAGTCGAAACGTATGGCTCTAATATAGGTAAAATCCATTAACTAACTCTTTTAAGCTTCTATTCTAGATTCTTAATACATAATGTGATAAGATTACTATTGATGTTTTGTAGGATCGAAGAAAAGAAAGGAAGCTGAAGGGAAGAAGTGAGCAGAATCTAACCGTGTAGGAATGGATTTCGATCGCATTTCTCGAAGATTAGATTCTTGAGCTACTAGTTAGAGTTAGAATTAGATTGCTAAGAAAGATGTATTAGCATAGTTTTTCAATGAATTCCATTGTAAGGACAAATTTTTTCCGCAATAAAATAAATTTTGAAAAATTGATGTTTGAATGTTTCTATTATTAGCAATAATGGATTTGGTTCTTATTACGTATATGAAAAATTGATGTTTGAATGTTTCTATTATTAGCAATAATGGATTTGGTTCTTATTACGTTATTTGTGGAAATGTCAAAGAATTTACTAAATAAGGAAAGTTTCTCATCACCCAAGTTTCAATTGGACAGAAACTTGGAATCATGCAACTTGGTTGCACGATGAATGAAAATTTTCATATTTGGAAATTAGACTAATTCATTGATAAAGTGTCAAGTGAAGGACTAGGAGATCGAATACACAAAGTTGCGTGTTGATCAAGTCCACCATAAGAGTAACAAAGATATTCGTCATGATTTACTAAAGGTTTAGTAAATATGATTATACTTATAAGATTAAGTATAATTCGGAATTGATTAAAAAGATTTAAATCAATAGCAAAACGAATAAGAAGAATCAAGTAGGCAGAAATATAAAAGTTTCTCCATTTAAGAAGAAGGGAGAGTAGCTTTTATGCTTTATGATAAGTCTTAATGATTAAGAACCATATCTCAATTGATCCTCTAAGTAAGTCTTAGTTCAATTGTATGTTTAAGAAGAGGAATCAAGAATTGAAGAAATGGTTGAATCAAGCAGTCAATGATACTTCATTCCAAGACAAGTCTTAGAGTTAAGATTGTGACAATGAGTGAAAAGTATTAAGAAGGTTTATAACATTCATCAAATGTGGAAAGTTGTGATGTCTTGGATAAGACAAAGACCAACTAGAACCAATTTATGAAGTGTTTTTGATAAAAGCTACAGTAACACTTGAATATTTGTTTGTTAAGAAATAGTTATTAACAAGAGAATCGTATTTGTCAAGGAGTCAGTGGGAGTCTTAATGGTCTTGAAAGGATTCAAGAACAAATCAAATAAACCTTATCGATCATCACTAGCACACGAGTTGAGGTTTACAACCTATCGTGTTGACATTATTTTGTGTCTGTGCCGTTCCAATTGAGTTAGTTATGCATGTGAGCCCTATGAGTTCTCATTTGAATGCATAAAAGGCAAGGACCTTGATTAATGAAAAGTACATTGATGGGAAAAGGTTAACTGCTTAACTACTTGGAAGACATGGTGGGCAGCTATGCTACCAAAAGGCAAGAAAGCAAGACTAAGAAAGTTCGGTCCATATAAGTTTGAATTTTTCGTGAACTTTGGTTTTGACAAATTCACATGAATAGGAACACATACACCGTTTAAATCTAAGTTTCATAAGATTTCCTCCTTCATGAAAATGATTGTGAGGAAATGCTTTCACTAAGAAAGATTTTAAGAAGATAGTGGTTGTAAACTTGCATTCTCGAATTCGATTATGGTTACGGTATCCCTTTCCATGATTTGAATTGTGAGGTTTGGCAATTAGTCTTAATTGTTTAGACACACATATAAGCTATCTAAGGCAAAGGTGTATAAGTTTAAGAGGTCTTGATAAAAGATTATCGAAGCATTAACTATTAGAAACATGGACTTAAGAAATTCAATAGGTATTGTTTTTCTGAAAGTTAAGATGTTTATGAATACATGTAGAAGCTAGTGGGAGCATAAGTGTTATGTTTTATAATAATCATCATGATAGTGGGAGCATAAATGTTATGATTGTATGATTATTAAGGAACGTATTGCATGTTGGCAATATTAATTATAGAAAACAAGAGTTATACCTTGCAAAGTCGTAAGGGTTGTAAAGTTGTTTTACTATAATTAAGGGAGAGAATATTATGCTTCATTTCAAATCTAAAGGCTTAGGTTGTGGAATGTTAATAACTTAGTCAAAGAAACATAGTGTGTTCTTAAAATTTCGATTATGATTACAGCATTCCTCTTCACAATTCGAATTTTGAGAACATAGCAAATAAAATATTATGGCAGAAGATTGATATAGCATCAAATCTTTATGTAAGACATTAGGCATCGTGTCTCATATGCTTCGGGTATAGGATCGATTGCAAATGCTTTAATATTTGACCATTCTAAAATTTTCCAAATGTCTAGCGCATTTAGAGGGAAAAAGGACAAGAATCGGTTTTGACTAAGATAATTAAACAACTATCAAAGGACAATCCAAAGTTCGCCGAGGATTGGTCGCTTGTGAGTCGTTGGAAGTATAGTATTGGAATATATGGAAATGTTTCCATATTGGATGGACCATATCGACATTATTATGAATAGACAAGATTCTACTAAGAATGAGTTGTCATATGGAAAATATGGAAACGTGTCCATATTGGGAATTAAATATTGAAAACCTATGACTAGATTAGAAACTTTTATGCAAAAGGATGTTCAAAGGAAAGTACTTTGAGTGAGAGACAGCATATCTAAGGAATTGTATTGTAACAATTTCCGATAGAGGATTTTGTAATATCATTGGCAATAGTCATTGTGACTTTGGTGCAGTGACATTACGAAAGGATCATTGCATAAAATGTTAGAATCTGACATATTCTATAAGTGGCAAGAATTTGATATTCTTACACTTATGGAAAGGATTAGGAGGTGTGAAAAGAGTATGATTGGAAATGTGTTCATTGGATCTATTTCACAAAGTAAGAACCATAGGTAAACATTGTGTGCATGCTTAGAGCATGGGACAAGTGTTGTAATTCAAGTAAGAAGTTGATTAACCGAAACGAAAAATAATGAGTAATCGATATGGTGATAAATAAAAGGTGTTTTATTTATGCTCAAAGGGTTGAGGCCATATGGGATTAGTATTATTCTTGTGTTTCACTTTGCATGTTTTGACTTCCTGAATAATTTAATTGGTTTAGAACAGTCAAATTATTTGAACGGGCCACAGTCGTTCATATGTTGGAAGTAGGTATGAATGAAGACTGTCGTGAATTGGTGTGTGGATTGTCTAAAGAGTATTAGACATGAGCAAATGTTTGATGCAACGTTCATGAGTGCTTATGAATATGATTTGAGCATTGGATTAAACCCATGCTCACTTGGATCACTCTATGAATTGGATCACGAGTGATTGGTGAGACGACAACATCTTATATTCTTGAAACCGAGATGTGTGAGTTGTATCTTGCAAATTGGTTGCGCATTAATAATATGTAAACGCACTAGTAACTTGGTGTTATAAAACATATTGTTGTGTGTAATTCGGTGAGTGAGTGCAAGCAAGAATTGTATCAAAGTTTATCCGTTGCTTTTATCCAAAGTGGGATAAAAGCGATATCTTTGGGCCCCTCGATGATTTAGTGATGACAAACGTAAATGCTCCGCCAGGCTAGGGCTAATTTGATTTGTTCAATTAGTCAGTCATCAAAAATCGGAAGTCGAGAATTATTACAAAGAGAATGATTAGAAAGCATGTCTCATACGATATCTAGAATGGAGGAATATATGATCCCTTATCTAAAGGACACGCGTATCTGATAGGATCAAAGTTGACAGCGGCTTTGGAAAGCTACGATTGCAGATCAGGATCTAAAGTCATACGATGAATAGTTATTAGACTTATCCAAGTTGGAGACTGTTGGATTAGTGTCTAAGTCCATAACTATTTTAGTATCTACTTGACCCGATGGTGCATGGTCCTTTTGGGTTGCCTTCACCAAAGCAACTTGATAGGATGAATTATGGAGAGAAAGGATTAAATATGATTTATTAATATATTATGAGAATAATATATTAAAGGAGAAATCATATTGTTTAATTAATATTAGTCAATAATTAATTGGTAATTAGTTTTGTGACTAAAAGAGATTAATTAAACTTAAGGGACTGGAATTGTAATTATAAGATAATTGCAATTTGGGCCATGGATTGCCTTATATTAAGGAGTGGACAAATTCTATGGGGAAACCCAAGAAGAAATCGTCCAAGGCCTTAAGGAAAGGAATTTATGGGTTGCTTAGGGCTGAAGCATCCAATTTAGGGTTTCCTTGTTAGATAACCCTAATAGCCTCCTATATATATATATATATATATATATATATATATATATATATATCCCTTATGACCTAAAAACGGGCTAAGCATCCTTTTAGGATTTCACATGTTTTTGGGCAGCCTCCGTCCTCTCTCCTCCTCATCCTCTTACTCTTGGTGTTTGTGAACCATTAGAGGAGTGACATTTGTGACTCTAAGCTTTCTAAAGTCAATACAAGGAGGAATTGGGATTGTTATTGCTATATAACAATCAAGGTATGATCTAAACCTTAATTATATGTCATATTGATTATCATATTCTAGATCTAGGGTTTATAGTCTTGGATAACTTGCATGTACAATAGAGAAACCTAGATCCAAGCATTAGGGTTTGTATGAGCACATAGGATGTTCTTAGGACCAAAACCCATCAGTAGTGCCACCCCTGAGCCTAGTCGGCTCGGACTGTAGCTAGCAGTTGGGATGTAATAGTGTCTGCCCCGTATAGATCTATACATGTAGTGTTGCCTTCCAACCGGAAAGCCCTAGTCACATGGTGTAAGTGTAGTAGAGTGTCTTATAGAGGGATAGTGTGTTATACTCTGGATTCGTGTATTCTTCAGTATTATAGTATAATAGTCTTTTGTATAGTTCTTAGAGTGTTCTCTTATACGAGTATTAACTTGTAGTAATAGCCGTTATAGTGAGTATAGCAGTAGTAAAGATAACGAGTAGTAGTCTTAGCTATACCTATTATAGTTAACTAGAGTGTATGATTTCCTGCCTTTTAATAACAAAGGTATTGTATGGGATGACGACTTTCATATGTAACACTAATATATATGATATATAACTAACAAATCAACGACAGTCGGACGGATAACAGATACCCTAGGACCACATCAAACGAGAACAGGAAATAAGGCGAGCTATCGGTCCTAAGTCCTTCAAGTCTTACTTATATAAATATATTAGTGTAGATATATTTTAAAAAGAAAAGTAATTTAAACACAATTTTAAAAACAATTTAATCTTAAAAATGCATTTGATAATCAAGTAAAACAGTTTTATTGGACAGCAGCTAAAAGTGTAGGAAATCCCTTTTTAATGATAATTTATGAATCACATGATTTAATAATAAAAACTTGTGGAATTTATACTTGTATCCCCCCCTAAAACATGTAAAAACATTTAAAAAGGTTCATTAAAAGGTATGAACTCACCTGAAATGAGTAGATCGGGTGGAAATGTCGGATGAGCGTTTGGTGTCAAGTAAAGACTTGTACACCCTTTATGACCCTAGTAACATATGAAGACATATGTTTACAAGTAATTAGTGATTTAAACTCTAATTAAACACATAAAGGCATCCTAATGTGATTAAAGGTCTTATGGTTGAGTGCTAGAAGGCTAATGAGTTGCAAGGAAAGAGTATAAGACCTCACCATGGAGTTTACTCTCCTAAAACTCACCTTAAGTGAGTTTATGGTTGGGAGACCACATCCCCCATGATTTTACGGCCGTAAACTCATGGGATGAGTGTTTTTGAGTGTTTTTAAGCCTCATGTGGTTCTAGAAGTGGTTCTAAGGTAATATACAAGGCTATATAGGTGTTTAAGGTTCCAAGAGTGTACTCCCTTGGAGTTTACGGTCCAAAGACCACTCCTTAGGAGTTTACGGCCGTAAACCCCATGGTTTATGGTAGTAAACTCTTGTGTACTCTCCAATCTTCGATTTTGAGGTCCTTGGCTCATTCCTAACAAGTTCTAGTGAGGGTGTAAGGCTTTTTAGGGGTTTACACTTTCATTTGGCATGTTTAAAGGGAGTTTACGGTCTAAGCATATACTTGGGCTATAAACTCTTGTTTTCCCTTCAAATGACAAGATTTAGGTGTTCCAAGTCCGAAATAGCAAGTCCCTAAGCCATATCTTAAGCCTAAATGTGATTTTAAGTGTTTTGGGCGTGTTTTGCAAGCTTAGAGGGTGTTTACGGTCTAAGCATGTTCTTGGACCGTAAACCCTCTTTCAAGCCCTAAAAATTGATGATTCAAGGTCCAAACACTTCTAGGTTAAGTCCAAAGCTAGTTTCTAGGCTTAAGGGGAAGAAATTTGGCACTTTTGACGACATTTTAGGTGTTTACGGCCTAAGGAGATTCTTAGGCCATAAACTCCTCCTTTTCAGCCTTCTAACATGATTTTCAAGCTAAAACACAAATCAAAGGTGCCTAGAACAAGTTAGGGTAAGAGAACTTAAGTTCTGGAGGCGGAAACTTGCGGTTTTGAGGCGAAATCGAACTTGAGGAGAGAGAGTAGAGAGAGAAAGTGGGTCTAGAGTGGTAAAAGGTTCCTATGGAGTGACCACCCTCCTTTATATAAGGCTTGGGTGTTGTACGCGGTATACGACTACCCAATACTTATGTTTAACAAGGTTTAAACTTTTTACCCGTTTAAATAGTCGTAATAAAAATAACTTTTTCCAATTAAATGGAAATGATATTTTACGTGTTTTTATTTATTTTATCACGACGATAATAGCATGAAATATAAATAAATAAAACATTTATTTATTTGCCGACCCCAAATTAACGGAACTTTTACAAAATAGAATATTCCATTAACGGAAACGGGGCATAATAAACGGAATAAACTTTGGGTTGTCACAAGGGGACAAAGGAGGTTATTATTCTGGGGCATTGAAGCATAAAGCTTCACTTTGATGTAACAAATCTGTTAGGATTAAAACCCTAATTGTGATTTGATGAACCAGATGTGGAAAATAAGAACAAACACAAATATGAAGATTATGTCGAATGATCACTCGATTTATTGAAATATGAGGAATAAATTACACTTTCAGCATAAACTAAAGAATCTAACACTACATAAGAAACCTCACAACGTGGCGGCTACATTTTGTCTCACTCTTAACCCTAGTTATGAATTATTTATAGGGAAAATAAGAGTCTTGGGCTTTTAACCTAAACTTCATCAAGGGGCCCATTGCCATCATCCATGGAGTGCTTTGAAACCCTATAATCTCCCCCTCAAAGTATGGAATGGATGACAATGCTTTAACTTCCAAAACAAGCATCTAGCAAATAAAAAGGATCTTGCAACGAGGAATAGACGAAGCAATCCACGAATCTTGATTCTTCAATAGTCTTCAAACACGGGCTCTAGGTTATATAAATCAAGCACTGTAGTAATGTCTTTAAAATTCATTTTCGAATGTAATCCCAAAAGAATCTTCATGAAAACCAAAACCACCACAAAAACCCATTTCAGAACAAAGAAACCGAATCACTTCTTGTTTTTGAAGAGCCCCCCCTCCAAGTCACCTTGATCTTCAAATAAGCTAATGACATAAGCCACCAAAAATTATCATGTAACAACCAAAAATTTAAGATTCGTAATGCCACTTGATCGAGAAAATACTAGAAGTCAGAGATATAGCAAGTCCTTAGATGAGCTTGATGAAGAACTTTTACTGTAAAGGATATTTCTTTGTAAAAGCTTTAGCAGAGCTCGATGAAGAACTTCTACTGTAAAAGCTATCTTCATAATTCTACCACAAGCTTTATAAAAAATCTTCAACTTTGAAAAGTCACAAATCCAATTTCGAATGACCATACCAAATCCCCACCCCCCCCCCCCCCCCGATTTATAATAAAAAACATGCTTATAAAGCCTTCAAATGGTCATGAGACTGATCTTGAATGGATAAAAAATTACTATGTTCCCCCGCGACAAAACGATGTAAACGATGAAGTATAAAATCCGAAAATGTCGAGAAAATTTGACGTTATTGCGAAAAACAACTTTCCCAACCGCCAAGACTTGATGAAATCTTTATTTTTCTGTTCACGAAAAAAATATGTGCATTAAAAAAATCCAAAACTGTTCACCAGCCCTCAAATTTGAAAAGTTTTCGAAAAATGGGCTGAAACTGTCACGTTGCTGAAAGTTAGGGGATTTAAATGGTAAAACTACATCATCTTCCCCTTCATTTGTAATAATTTCAGAAATTGCACTAAAGCTGTCACTTTGTCAAATACCCAGGGACCAAATGCGTAAATCTGCAGTCTTCTTCCCAATTTGTTCTGATAATGTTAACAACAACGATGACAACTCATAACGTGAAAACCGATTCCAAAGTCAAACAACTTCCGATTCCATAAGATATTCCGATTGTGAGACCTGCTTGGCAACAAAGTTCCAATCACGGGTTCATTCCGAGTGAAGAATTAAGGTTCGATTACAATTTAGTTTTGATGTACTAATTCCTAATGCAATTTCCATTCAGAAAGTGTCCAAATTCCGATAACATAATTTTGATTGGTGATTTGAGTTCCGATTCCGAGACCATTTATCATTTCAATTCCTAAATTGATTTCAAGAACAAAGATTGGTTTCGATTCCGAGCAGTCTTCGTAGCAATTCCGAAAATGGTTCTAGTTCCGAACAATTCCATTCTGATCCATCGACATTCGACTCGATTCTTTCTTCGTTTCCAATTACATTTGTGGATGAGACAATTTGCTCCAATTTTGACCACCGAAGTCAATTAACGCCAAACAAAAAAATCAATTTTTCTCAACTCCATCTCCGGGCTAAACAGGTCGATTTAAAGATCAAACATCACATTCAATCAAAAATCAGTACAAACTACATCTGTTCTTCATCTGTTCATCATCGGTTCTCAAAAAGAAATCAATTTATCAACAAGAATGACCAATTAACATTGAAGGATAATTCTGGACCCAAAATCACAGTCGAGGATAACAAGAGATGATTCACTTTCAGAAAAATCATTATCAATCGTTAAATAAAATCGACGTTAAGAACACAGCACAAGAAACAAGAACAAAACGATTAGCGATTTAAACAAAAATCAATTTTGGAATATGATAGATTAGATCGAGAATATAATAAAATAAGAAAATAAAAATCGATTTTGAGAATGGTATTGTTCAGGAATTCCGATTCAGGAACAGAAGAACAAAGAATTTCGAGATACGACATTCACAGATTTGAGATGAGTCGACTTGCAATATACGGTTTCAAAGAACGCTAAACCAATGAACAGTAATAGATAATAGTGGGCTCAAGAACATATGAACAGAATGAAATCGGCTGAATGAATAGTGATCTAGAATATGGATAATTGTTGATATGGTTTAGGGTAACAAACCAGATCTGATCCAAAAACAAAATACGAATAAAAATTGAATTGGATCGAAATTATACCAAATGATTAGTAGAAAAACACCATAAATCTTCATGAACAGTAGCTTGAACAAGAATCTTGATTCCAAAACGACAAAACACAAAAAAATTTCAATAACTTGTGTAGAAAATCATCAAATCAAGAATCTATACTTCAAAAATCATTCAGATCTTCAAAGACCCACTCTGATACCACTTGTTAGGATTAAAACCCTAATTGTGATTTGATGAACAAGATGCGGAATATAAGAACAAACACAAATATGAAGATTATGTCGAATGATCACTCGATTTATTGAAATATGAGGAATAAATTACACTTTCAGCATAGATTAAAGAATCTAACACTACATAAGAAACCTCACTTCATCAAGGGGCCCATTGCCATCATCCATGGAGTGCTTTGAAACCCTATAAAATCGACCCTTTCCTTCGGTATGGTGTAGATTACATGAATCTAGGGTTTCTTGACTCTTTTTCTTTTGTGGAATATGGAGCATATGAAGTCCTAATGTGGAATAGGCTTTAGATCTGGACCTTAAGAGGTCCAGAGAGTCCTAATCTTCCAGCTTTATACTGTTCCATTGGAGTTGTGAACCTAGGTTGCCATTTGAGGAGCTATTTCATCAAATAGAGCCATATGAGTGTTGCATGAGCATAAAGATTGGACATTTACATGATTATTGGGTGTTGGAAGGTCAGATCTATAAGTTAGAGAAACAGATCTGGCCTCAGAATGTCATTTGAGTGTTGCCATGGAGGAAACTCGTCGAGTCCATAAGAGGACTCGACGAGTCGAGTCGGGTTGCCCCGCGATTCGTGACCAGTGGTAACCCGTCGAGTGAAAGGTTGACTCGACGAGACGTGTGAGGCCTTCGGAGGATTCAGATTACACACATGGACTCGCCGAGTCACCCAAGTGCACTCAGCGAGTTTGGACAAAGTTGGACCATTGATGGGAGTTGACTTCAGTTGACCTTAGGGTTTTGGTCAGACTGATTCAAGAGAGGTTAGGGAGGGTTAGAATGGTCTTCTACACATTCTTTAGAGATGAGAACATAAGAGGGTATCGATTAGAGATGTTATTATTTTGATAGGAGGAGGCTAGGTCGGGATATCGAGCACGAGAGTTTATCCGACATTATACGAGGTGAGTCTTCTCACTCTACATTACCTAGAGTGGTATCTATGTGTAGACCGGAGGGTCTTATGTGTATGTGTATATTTGAGATTATGTGCATTGTGATATATGTATGTTATGTGATATATAGATCGGACAGGAGGGTCCAACGAGTTACGGGACTGGAAGGTCCCACTGAGACACATCGACCGGAGAGTCATACCGAGTTATAGCCCCGAGTGGCGTATGTGTTGTATGTGGTATTTTGGGGAACTCGCTAAGCATTTATGCTTACCGTGTTATGTGATATGTGTTTCAGGTACCAATGAGGATCGCGAGAAGGCGTCAGCATGATCAGTACACATTGATGGAGATTTATGTATTTTGAGATTCTGGGATTTGTTTATCGAGATAACATGTGATACATTGAGTGTTGAGAATATTTTATGAATTATATTATGTTTTAAAAAAGAAAAATTGCTTTGAAATTCTCGTCGTTACAAGTTGGTATCAGATCCTTGGTTTGAGGGATTCGGATACACCTTCGGGTGTACCTGAACTCAAACTGAGGATTTGAGAAAAAGAAAATTCATAATTAAACAATTTTTCTAAATGAGTAAAAGAGTTTGAGACAATCAGAGTTGAGCAGTGTGTACGATCAGTCAACGCCCGAACGATGATTTCCCAAAAATACCCTTATATTATGTGTTATAAGATATTATGTGATATGCTATCCATGCTAGAGTAGGCTAGTTATTCATCCTTAGGACTAGAATGGCCTGATTTGTGATGCCTTAGCCTAGGAGATTACTGTTGCTATGAGATATTTCGAGAGTGAATAGGTAGCAGTTAGGAGATTATGAGTGGCCTATTAGAGGTTAGCATGTGTTTAGCGGGATATAGAGTACTTGTGATATGGGATCCTAGGCGGAGGACTTGGGGTGAATACCGATGTGTGGTGGAAGGTAGTATAGGACCCGTACTACTGGAAACACCGGATCGGTGAGGAGTCCAAGTAAGAATCCTTAGGGTACTAAGGGACAAGTAAGGTTGAGTATCGAGTGTTAGTACATTCGAGCAGGTCTCTGATAGTTTTGTGTTGTCTTTCAGAGGCATCATGGTGAGGTGTAACGACCCGTCTTTGGTATGTTGTTTCCATGACATTTATTTAGAAGTTTTCAAGAGGGACTCGGCGAGTCTATGGCCGGACACGTCGAGTAGGGACGAGATTTCGAGCACGTGTTAGTCGGCGACTGACGAGTCCATATTCGGGACTCGGCGAGTCCGCCTGCCAGGAAGAAACCCTAAATCCCCGGGTTTGCACCCTATTTAAACCACCTTATGAGCCCCAAACTCGTCCCCTTCACCCTCAGAGCATCATTTAGCAAACCCTAACCATTTCCTTGAGTATCTGAGCATTTCTTGTGTGAATCTTGAAGTTTTGAAGAGAAGAGGGAGGCTAGATCCAAAGGAGAAGAAGAAGATCCAAGGTCTTGCACCCATTTCAGAATTTATTGAGGTATTAATCGAATTCCTTCTGTTTCTATGATTGATTTCTCTTTCATAAGCATATTTAGCCTGTTTTATCCATTCCTTAGCTTGTTCATAGTAGAGAGATCACATTAGATTGATTAGCCTTCGGATCTAGCCATGTTTCAGTTCCAAAATCGTAGATCTATCACCTTTATAGAGCCATTTTGCATGATAGCCCTAGATCTACTCTTCTAAGTGCCTTTTTAGCCTTTATATCCTTTTTCATGCGTATGTACACGTAAAGTTGGAAACTTTACCTGGTAAAACAGCCTTAGAAACTCAGATCTATAAATTGTATGCGGTGGTTTTGAGCAGAATTGAGTTTTTAGTAACTGCATGCCTGTGACTCGGCGAGTCGTTCTTCGGACTCGGCGAGTCAGGTCGCGAGTCCCCGATCTTTCCCCTTTGAGTGATTCCGAGTGGGGACCAGTGAGCAGTAGGATGGACTCAGTGAGTCGGAGGTTAGACTCAGTAATGGAGGGACTCGACGAGTTGTTCATACAACTCGACGAGTCCAAGACAATCTTCTTAGCTCAAGAACAACTCGTCGAGTTGTTCATACGACTCGGCGAGTCGGATGCAGTTTGCTTGAGTTTTTGAATCGAAGAGGGGACTCGTCGAGTCGATGCCATACTCGACGAGTAGCCACGAGTAGGGTTGAGAAGTGAGACTAGAGACTCGGCGAGTTGGTGGCCCAACTCGGCAAGTCAGGTCAACTATAGGTTGACTTTGACCGGGAGAGTTGACTTTGACCAGGGGTAAAAGAGTCATTTTACCCACTACAGTGATTAGCATCTGATTGAGTGTGTTTATGGATTTGTAGCCGGGGAGATACCGGAGCAGCAGCAGATAGCTTCCAGAGCCATACGCACAGCAGCCAGTTCACGAGGTGAGTTTCCTTCCAGTAGGAACGGGTCTACGGCCACAATGTCGGCCCGTTAGTTAGTAGTAGTTCCGGACTTCAGTCCGATGTAGTAGTTAGAGTGCTTGATGTCTTTGTGATTCAAGCATGTTTGTCTTATGTGTTCCGGACTTCAGTCCGATGCAGTATATGTGTTCTGTTAGCAAATACGTGTTTATGTTATGTTATGTTCAGACAGTTCCGGACTTCGGTCCGATGCAGTTAGTTCCGGACTCCGGTCCGATGCAGGGGACGAGGTCCCAGTTAGTTTCGGACTTCGGTTCGATGCAGTTAGTTCCGAACTTCGGTCCGATGCAGGGGACGAGGTCCCAGTCAGTTCCGGACTTCGGTCCGATGCAGCCAGTTCCGGACTTCGGTCCGATGCAGTGGGCAAGGCCCAGTATGTGCTTTATATGTTGTATGGTATGTGGTAGTTTGGGGGAGCTCACTAAGCTTCGTGCTTACAGTTTCAGTTCTTGGTTTCAGCTACTTCCGCAAGCAAAGGGAAGAGCTCGGGATGATGGCATCGCATACACCACAGCTTCAGTTTTTGTCCTGGGAGTTGACTCAGTTTCTTTGATATGTTTTGATACAGTTGTGATACAGTTTTTCTCACAGTATTTTATTATGGTTTTGGAACACGCAATGTATGGTTTTATCATGTGATACTCAGTTTTATAATCTTTGTTATATTAAAAATGAAATTTTCGGGTCGTATCTTCGAGATGTTTCATGAGGACACGCCACAACCCGGAGGGTAGTAGGAGTAGTGATGTGAAGATACGGAGGATGATCCATGCGGAGGTGCCTGCGGCTATCCGCGCAAAGATTCCAAAGATGTTCGAGTCTATCAAGACCACCCTGATTGAGACATTCGATGAGAGATACGATGTTGTTACTGAGGCTGCAGCAGCTGCAGCTACTGCAACTGTTGTTGCTGCAATACCTTAGGGGAGTGACGCGTTGCTGTTCCGGGATTTAAACAACACGAAGCCACCAGAGTTCGATGGGGCGCAGGTCCCGATTGCTACGATGAGATGGATTTCCAATATTGAGGGGTGAGTTTATACGCGTTTATGCCCCGACCACTTGAGAGTTCGGTATGCACTCAACCAGCTTCGCTTTGGAGCGAAGGACTAGTGGTAGTTTACGACAACTAGCTTTACCCTCCAGATCATGCATCGGTAACATGGGAGAGATTTGTTCAGACGTTCCGAGACAAGTATGTTCCCCCGATGGAAAGGGAACGATTGGCACAGGAGTTTCTGTCCGTGACATCCCCAAAATCATGGCCAGAAAAGACCGCTTTGTTTATGCTTTGTTTAAAAATCAGAGTAACATTTTAAATAAAAGTGTTGCGGAACTTTTCCCAAAACAATATATGATAAAGATTTATCAAAAGCATTTACATAGAAATGTATTTCATTAAAAGACTTGGGATGTCATGTTCGTACAGATCAAAAGCATAAACAGTACAATATAAGCCTTACTACATTATTTCATATCTACAGGCCTATATCCGTAATCCCTCGTCCAAACATCATATCTATGCTCAAGCGTCACTACCTGTAATGCATAAAACTGAGTGGGTCAGGCTTGGGAGCCTGGTGAGCACATAGGGTTTTCAACCCACAATAAATAAGTTTATTAACTTTATTAAACTAAACAAAGCCGATTACCCGTTCCCGTTATTCTCACTTTACGTCCCTAAAACATCTAACACAAGGGACCTAGTCTAAGGACTATCATCGGGATGGACACTATTGCTAAGGGGATTCCTTAGCAATAAATGTCCTTAAGGCAACAATGTGGGGGATGGAGTACATCTGGTGAGCACACAGTTCAAATAAACACAAAGTTCGAATAAACACCTACAGGTTGAGAGCCTGCTAGTGTTCCACTAGACTGTCTAAAATAGTCCGTGGTCGACATCTATACTCCGCTAGATGACTGGATCATCAGTAACATCTATAACGAGGCCTCTCATTATCTTATTTTATCACACAACAACTAATACATCTACTCATGTTTTACCCCAACATTTTCGTAGATATATAATACATATACAGTTTAAATTATTTAAAACATGTATAAAAATGTTCATCCAGCATAGATAGCAAGTACTCAGATAATATGCACACACAACACGTAATGTATATAAAATACTTCATATCTATGTGTAAGCTGAAAGTAACTATGCACTCACTTGAAAGGTGGTGACTCAGCACTCGGACAGCGCTTCGATACTCTCAAAACGATATTCCTTCGATAAAACCTAGTACCAGTACCACTACGGTTTAGTCTAACGATAACCACAACAAATTAATAGTCTCACTATTACTATTATTATATAAGCGTTAATAACACTCGATATAACTCATAATAATAGCCCAAATAATTATTTTAAGGACCTAATAACATTCCTATAATTATTTGAAAGCTATATTAAAAATTGCGTAAGCATAGCACATTTACAGCGAATTTTATTGAAAACCGGAACTTAATTGGAGTAGCGTTTTGAAACCAAAAGACTCCTTTTCCTCGGGACTCTGGGAGCCTCGGGGCTTCCTTCAGGTGCTAGGTATTTTTCCTAGGGCTTAGGGGTGGTTTGGGAAGCTAAAGAGATAAAGCAGTTAGAGAGAGAATGAATTATGGTGTGTTTTGCTCGGCAACCCTCGCAGCCTATTTATAGGCGCGAGCCTTCGGAGGTACGCTGCGCATCCAGCAGCTACGCTGAGCGTAGTCTCGGATAAGAATGCCATCATCGGTCCAGCTGTCTCGCATCTTCGACGGATGGATAAGGCACGAAGGTACGCTGGGCGTACCAACCTCGGACGCGGGGCATAGCGAAGGAAGGTGTGTTCGAATCCGAAGCGTTCACTGATAAGCGATGGACGGCCCACAACGTGCCACGTCATCAATTCCTTATCAGCCTTCGCAAATTCGATCAAAAACTTTAAAAATTCGTAACTTTCACGTACCAGCTCCGTTTTCGATGTTCTTTATATCCACGCGAAGGTGGGAATGTACTCTACAACTTTCGTTTAGACTTCGTTGGCTAATTTTGAGTCGATTTTAAATTTTATATTATTAACAGATCAGGACAGGATTGGTCCGTTAAATCCTCATAACTTCTTCATCCGACATCCATTTTCGCCCATCTTTTTCTTGTTATGCTACTCTTAACGAGATCTTCGATTCTCGTTTAGGTCGTGTCGGCTAAAAATCACTCGATCTAATATTTGAATTTTGGGTTCTACACTGCTAATTCGAAACTTCGAAAAATCATAACTTCTTCATACGAAGTCAGATTTGGGCGTTCTTTTTATCGATGTTCTTAGTTTAACATATTCTACGACTTTTGTTTAGATCACTAAGGCTAAATCTCGCTCTATCGTAAATTCACTATTTACGCTTCCCAGTATCGTGCCGGTTCTGTCGCGAAACTTCGACGGGTCATAACTTCTTCGTTATAACTCGGATTTCGGCGTTCCTTATATCCCCGGAATCCTTGTTTCGACCACTACAACTTTATGTTAAGATATTGGGCTTATCTCACACTTTAATTTTGACGCTTATTTTTATTCTTTATTAATTATACATTTATAATTTAATAATAAACACATAAACACACATAATTCACATAATACTCAAATATTTCATCTTTATTACTTCAAAAAGAGTTACAATATTTGACCTAGACTATTACGTTGACAATTATGCTTAGCCCTGAAACCCGGGTGTCACAATTCTCTCCCTCTTAGGATGATTTCGTCCTGGAATCATGCATCAGCAAACAGATGTGGATAGCGACTCATCATGTCATCCTCTGTTTCCCAAGTGAGATTCGGCCCATTCGAATGTTTCCACCGAACTAGCACTAAGTCGACCATCTTGCATCGTAACTTCTTAGTCTTACGGTTAACAATTTCCTCAGGTTCTTCGATCAACCTTTTATTCTCATCCATCCTTAACTCTGAGATTGGAATTATGTCGGGAACATCTCCTATGAATTTCCTCAAATAACACACATGGAAGGTGTTATGAATACCATTGACTTCTTCGGGCAATTCCAGCTTGTAACTTTGGTTCCCAATCCTCTGAAGAACTTTAAACGGTCCAATGAACCTTGGACTCAACTTTCCTCGTTTCCCGAATCATATAAGTCCCTTCCACGGTGAGACTTTTAGCAAAACCGAATCCCCAACTTCAAAGGTTATCGGTTGTCTTTTCTTGTCAGCATAGCTCTTCTGACGATCTTGAGCTGCTAACATTCTTTCCCTAATCATCTTCAAAATCTCAGCAGTCTCGTGGACTATCTCGGGGCCCATAAATTGCTTCTCTCCGGATTCTAGCCAACAAGACGGCGTACGACACTTCTATCCATACAAGGCTTGTAAGGTGTCATCTTGATGCTCGAGTGAAAACTATTATTGTAGGAAAATTCTACCAGAGGTAAGTGCTCGTCCCAATTCCCTTGGAATTTGAGGGTACATGCTCTAAGCATATCTTCCAATGTCTGAATCGTTCTTTTGCTCTGACCATCAGTTTGTAGGTGATAAGCAGTACTCAAACACAACTTTGTACCCAACTCCTCTTGTAGACTCCTCCAAAACCTCGACGTGAAACGATTATCACGATCTGATACGATCGTAAGAGGAACACCATGAAGTCTTACAATTTCCTTCACGTAAGCATTTGTGAGCTTATCCATAGACCACTTCTCGTTGGCTGCTATGAAGTGTGCACACTTGGTGAAACGATCCACGACTACCCAAATCATGTCATGTCCGTTCTTCGTCCTGGGCAGTTTAGTCACAAAATCCATGGTGATGTCTTCCCATTTACACATGGGTACAGGTAAAGGTTCTAAACTCCCATACGGTTTTTGATGTTGTGCCTTAAACCTTGCACATGTTACGCACTCGGCCACATACTTCGCAACATCGAGCTTCATCGTCGGCCACCAGTAGTAGGGTTTTAGGTCCCTATACATTTTAGTGCTACCGGGATGAATTGAGTACATGGTCTTATGTGCTTCTTCCATCAGAAGGTCTCTTATTCCTCCCGTCTTAGGTACCCAAATCCGATCTTAGAATACCTTCAATCCTAGACTGTTTGTTCCGAATACTAACATTTTGCCCAAACGTTCTTCCTTTCGCTCATTCTTCCCTAAAGCTTCTTCCTGAGCCTTCCTGATACTTTCCACAATCGTCGAGACGACTTCAATTCTCAACGCTCTTGGCCTTTTCCTTTCAAGGTTGACTTTCCGACAGAGAGCATCAGCAACAACGTTTGCTTTACCTGGGTGGTAAAGTATCTCACAATCGTAGTCCTTGAGTAGTTCTAGCCAGCGTTGTTGCCTCATGTTCAACTCCTTCTGATTAAAGAGATACTGGAGACTCTTATGATCAGTAAAGAGCTTGAACTTCGTGCCGTAGAGGTAATGCCTCCATATCTTTAAGGCAAATACTACCGCTGCCAATTCCAGATCATGAGTGGGGTAGTTCTTTTCGTGCTCTTTCAATTGTCGAGATGCGTATGCTATCACCTTTTCTCTTTGGGTCAGAACAAAACCCAACCCGACTCCAGATGCATCACTGTAAACCGCGAAATCTTCAACTCCATCAGGTAGAGAAAGAATCGGTGCTTCGCATAACTTCTTCTTCAGCTTCTCAAATGCTTCCTCGTGCTTCTCATTCCATGTATACGTAGCTCCTTTATGGGTCAACGTTGTTAATGGAGCAGCTATCGAAGAAAAGCCTTGGATAAATCGTCGATAATATCCGGCTAATCCTAGAAAGCTTCGGATCTCCATAGGACTCTTTGGACCTTCCCACTTCATTACAGCCTCGATCTTTGCGGGGTCAACCATTATTCCCTCCTGGTTATAAATATGACCCAAGAATTGAACTTCTCGGATCCAAAAATCACACTTGGAGAACTTTGCAAAAAGCTTCTCCTTCTTCAACAATTCTAATACTTCTCGTAGACGCTTGCCATGCTCTTCCTGGCTTTTCGAGTAGATGAGAATGTCGTCGATGAACACTATCACGGATTTATCGAGGAATGGTTTACAAACCCTATTCATCTAATCCATGAATGCTGTTGGAGCATTGCTTTGTCCAAACAACATAACCATGAACTCGTAGTGTCCATATCTCGTTCTGAATGCAGTCTTCTCGATATCCTGATCTCTCACTTTCAGCTGATGATATCCTGACCTAAGATCGATCTTTGAGAAGTAGCTCGAACCTTGCAGCTGATCGAATAGGTCGTCAATCCTTGGCAATGGATACTTGTTCTTCACCGTTGCCTTGTTCAGCTCTCGGTAGTCTATACACATTCTCATGCTTCAGTCCTTCTACTTCACGAATAACACCAGAGCTTCCCAGGATGATGAACTAGGTCGAATGAAACCGTTTTCCAACAGCTCTTGAAGTTGCGTCATAAGCTCCCTCATCTCTGTCGGTGCTAATCGGTATGGTGCTTTTGCTATCGGTGTCGTTCCTGGTAACAAGTCTATACAAAACTCCACTTTCCTATGAGGTGGTAATCCGGGAAGATCTTCAGGAAAGACTTCCGGATAATCACACACAACCGGTATATTCTGCACCTCTTTCTTCTCCTTCTTAGCATCGATTACGAATGCCAAGTATGATGCACATCCCTTGGACAAACATTTCCTGGCTTTCATCAGGGAGATGATTCCAGAATTCACTCTGCGTTTGTCCCCATACACCATAAATGATTTTCCGGGTGGGTTTACCCTTACTATCTTCTTCTAGCATTGAATCTCAGCATCGTTGGCGCTAAGCCAATCCATACCCAAAACGATGTCGAAACCGTTTAACTCTATGGGTAATAGCTCTTTGTGGAATTCGTTTCCGTTTAGGTCAATGACGATGTTCCTAATATGATTACTAACAGGTACGAATTTGCCACTGGAAAATTCTACAATTAGGGCATTATCTAGTTTTTCTACAGGCAATGCTAATTTCCCACCAAATTTATGCGACACAAAAGAGTAGTTGGCTCCAGAATCAAATAGTATATTTGCAGGCAAACCATTTACAAGAAAGGTACCTGAAGCGATGTCTGCTGCCTCCTTAGCAGCCTCTAGCGTCATCTGGAAGGCTCTCGCCTTCGACTTCGGTGGAATGTTGGGCCTTCCCGCATCTTTCTTCTTTGGGCAATCCTTGGCAATATGCCATTCTTCACGACACTCGTAGCACACCCTCTTGTTGGTGGTGCACTCATTGGCATAGTGCCCTGTTTTCCCACACTTATAGCAGGTTACTTCCTCACCACATTTTCCTGAGTGCTTCTTCTTGCACTTCTTGCACCATTTAAATTCGTTTCCTCCTTCGAACTTCTTTGAACCGAACTTGCTCTTCTTTTTGTTGGGTTTAGCAGACCCTTCAAATTTCCTCTTCTCGCCAATCTCGACTTGCTGGCAGCTCTTCCCTTAATCATATCCTCCACAGACTTGGTAACCCAGATAGCTGCCTCCAAAGTAGGTGCCTAACGTACCGGCACCGCGTACTCCCATGGTAATCCCTTTGCGTACTTATCAATTTTCGTCAGCTCATTCGGAACAAGACGTAATGCAAACTCCGTCTTTTGTATGAAGTTGTTCGTGTATTCATCGATTGACATGCTTCCCTTCTTTAGGGTTAGAAACTGGTTCTCTAGCTCGAGCAGGTTTTGAGCTGAGCAGTACTTTCGTTTGAATTGCACCAGAAATTTTGCCCATGTCAGTTGCAGGGGCTTGTTGGGGCTTGAAGTCTTCCCCAAGGTATTCCACCAACGTACAGCGCCTCCTCGAAACTGATGCACTGCAAATGTGGTCTATAGCTTTCCTCTGCAACCACACGTCATTAAAGCTAACTCCATTTCCAAGATCCAATCCATGACCCCAATTGGATCTTCCTTTCCCATGAAAGTCGATGGCTTGCATGTCTGAAAATCCTTATACTAGCATCCATTTCTCTCGACTCCGTCATCTTGGTTGTTTTGTTGAACTATTGGTGGGTTGACTTGACCAACAATTCCACTGTAGTCTCCCTCCTCAGTCCGCCCTTTATTCAACTCGGGCTGTTCAATCTGAATAGTTGCTTCCGCTCGATTTTGCTAGAGCAAACATCTGGTTTTCTCCATTTGACGATCCAACATCGCTTGGATCATCGCTTGCACTCCGGCCATCGTTATTGGCTCAGCAGCGGGTTCCACAACTGGTATTTGCTCAATCACTGGGGGTTGGTTTCTGTTCCCATTTGCATTCACGTTTCCGCTATGGGTCCTTGCCATCTTGATCTATACACCGAATAAGGTGAATTTAGATCTTTATTTAGGACTGATGTTCAAATCATCCTTATCTCTCCAAAACGTTTACATGCTAGTTCTAATATCGTAGTCGTACGTTAGTATCCTAAACACATAACGTTTCTAGATCCGGTCGGCAACAGACCATAGATCCGAACAATTTACAGCATACCAGGCACAAAGCATTTAGCACATAAAAGCATTTTAGGCATAATTCCTAAAATATGCTAGTGCTCACACCTCACAATCATCGCTTAGCATTCTAAGTTTAAGTCTAGAAATCCTACAAATTCCTAGTTCGCTTAAACTAATGCTCTGATACCAACTGTGACATCCCCAAAATCACGACCAAAAAAGACCGGTTTGTTTATGCTTTGTTTAAAAATCAGAGTAACATTTTAAATAAAAGTGTTGCGGAACTTGTCCCAAAACAAAATATGATAAAGATTTATCAAAAGCATTTCCATAGAAATGTATTTCATTAAAAGACTTGGGATGTCATGTTCGTACAGATCAAAAGCATAAATAGTACAATATAAGCCTTACTACATTATTTCATATCTACAGGCCTATATCCGTAATCACTCGTCCAAATATCATATCTATGCTCAAGCGCCACTACCTGTAATACATAAAATTGAGTGGGTCAGGCTTGGGAGCCTGGTAAGCACATAGGATTTTCAACCCACAATAAATAAGTTTATTAACTTTATTAAACTAAACAAAGCCGATTACCAGTTCCCGTTATTCTCACTTAACGTCCCTAAAACATCTAACACAATGGACCTAGTCTAAGGACTATCATCGGGATGGACACTATTGCTAAGGGGATTCCTCAGCAATAAATGTACTTAAGGCAACCATGTGGGGGATGGAGTACATCTGGTGAGCACACAGTTCAAATAAACACACAGTTCGAATAAACACCTACAGGTTGCGAGCCTGCTAGTGTTCCACTGGACTGTCTAGAATAGTACGTGGTCGTCATCAATAGTCCGCTAGGTGACTGGATCATCAGTAACATCTATAACGAGGCCTCTCATTATTTCATTTTATCACACAACAACTAATACATCTACCCATGTTTCACCCCAACATTTTTGTAGATATAATATACATATACAGTTTAAATTATTGAAAACATGTATAAAAATGTTCATCCAACATAGATATCAAGTTATTAGATAATATGCACACACAACACCTAATTTATATAAAATACTTCATATCTATGTGTAAGCTGAAAGTAACTATGAACTCACTTGAAAGGTGGTGACTCAGCACTCAGACAGCGCTTCGATACTCTCAAAACGATATTCCTTCGATAAAACATAGTACCAGTACCACTAGAGTTTAGTCTAACGATAACCGCGACAAATTAATAGTCTGACTATTAATATTATTATATAAGCGTTAATAACACTCAATATAACTCATAATAATAGCCCAAATAATTATTTTAAGGACCTAATAACATTCCTATAATTATTTGAAAGCTACATTGAAAATTGCGTAAGCGTAGCACACTTATAGCGAATATTATCGAAAACCGGAACTTAATTGGAGTAGTGTTTCGCAACCGAAAGACTCCTTTTTCTCGGGACTCCGGGAGCCTCGGGGCTTTCTTTAGGTGCTAGGTATTTTTCCTAGGGCTTAGGGGTGGTTTGGGAAGCTACAGAGAGAATGAATTTTGGTGTGGTTTGCTTGACAACCCTCGCAGCCTAATTATAGGCGCGAGCCTTCGGAGGTACACTGCGCGACCAGCAACTACGCTGGGCGTAGTCTCGGATAAGAATGCCAGCATCGGTCTAGCTGTCTCGCATCTTCGTCGGATGGATAAGGCGCGAAGGTACGCTTGGTGTACCAACCTCGAACGCGGGGTGTAGCGAAGGAAGGCGTGTCCGAATCACTGATCAGCGATGGACGGCCCACAACGCGCCACGTCATCAATTCCTTACCAGTCTTCGCAAATTCGATCATAAACTTTAAAAATTCGTAACTTTCGTGTACGCACTCCATTTTTTACGTTCTTTATATCCACGCGAAGGTGGGAATGTACTCTACAACTTTCGTTTAGACTTTGTCGGCTAATTTTGACTCGATTTTAAATTTTATATTATTAACAGACCGGGACAGGATTAGTCCGTTAAATCCTCATAACTTCTTAATCCGACATCCGTTTTCACCCATATTTTTTTCTCATTATGCTACTCTTAACGAGATATTCGATTCTCGTTTACGTCGTGTCAGCTAAAAATCAATCGATCTAATATTCGAATTTCGGGCTGTACACTACTAATCCGAAACTTTGAAAAATCATAACTTCTTCATACAAAGTCAAATTTGGGTGTTCTTTTTATCGATGTTCTTAGTTTAACATATTCTATGACTTTTGTTTAGATCGCTAAGGCTAAATCTCGCTCTATCTTAAATTCACTATTTACGCTTCCCGGTATCGTGTCGGTTCTGTCGCGAAACTTCGACGGGTCATAACTTCTTCGTTATAACTCGGATTTCAGCGTTCCTTATATCCTCGGAATCCTTGTTTCGACCACTAAAACTTTATGTAAAGATATCGGGCTTATATCACACTTTAATTTTGACGCTTATTTTTATTCTTTATTAATTATACATTTATAATTAAATAATAAACACATAAACACACATAATTTACATAATACTTAAATATTTCATCTTTATTACTTCAAAAAGAGTTACAATAGTTGAACTAGACTATTACATTGACAATTATGCTTACCCTGAAACTCGGGCGTTACACTGTCTCTCAAGCAAAAGACAGAATCAGTGACTGAGATTTCGAGGATGTTCCATAAACGGGCAATGTTTTGCCCCGAACAAGTGTCCACTGAGCAGGCACGCGTGAGCGAATATCTAACCATACTAAGGAGGGATATACGGGAGTTCGTGGCAAATTCGTTGTATAAGACATTGGCCGAGCTTCAGGCCAATGCTAAGAGGAGGGAGATTGAGCTGGAGCTATAGGCCAGGGAGGAGGCGGAGGAGTCCCGGGGGAGGGACCGGAGACCAGTGCAGCTGCAGCCAATAGCAAAGCAGGCTAAGCCTGCTGATTCCAGAGCTAGGGGCCAGAAAGGCCGCACTTGGGGCAAGTGCGGCAAGAGTCACGAGGGTTCTTCCTGATTAGGGATTTGTTTCAAATGCGGTAAGGAGGGGCACATGGCGAAGGATTTCCCCAAGGGATTCTCGGTCTAGTTTCATTGCAACCAGACGGGCCACAGGAAGGCCGAGTGCCCTCAGCTCGTGTAGAGATTAGCTCAGGGATCCACACTTACTTTTGTACACGCTACTGATAACCGACCAGTGAAGGCCGAGACACTTGGGGTTCGTGGTAGAGCATTTCAGTTGACAGCGGAGGAGGTCCGCGCAACGCCCGATGTCGTGGTTGGTATGTATTCTTTCATTTACTTATATTGAGTTTGAAGTATTGTGCTTATATTGTGATATGATCAGGTACTTTTCTTGTGAGCTCTGTTCCCGCTTTGGTGTTATTTGACTCAGGTGCGAGTTGATCTTTTGTGTCTTTACCATTTAGTCGGCACATCTGTATCCGACGAGAGGCGTTGAGTCGACCTCTACGAGTTTTTATAACTAAGGATCATGCGGTTTATGCTACCAATGTTATTCGAGGATGCGTACTCGAGATATTCGGTGTTGAGTTTCCGATAGATCTGGTACCGATAGCGATGGGGAATGTTTGTGTCATCGTGGGCATGGACTGGTTGAGCCGATTTGGAGCAGTTATTGACTATGAGTGACAGTTGGTGACTATACGAGACCCAAGTAGGGGAGTACTTACAGTGTACGGTGAAGGTACCCGATCTGGTTCAACATTCTGTTCAGCTGCCACAGCGAGACAGAGTCTATAGCAGGGCTGCAGTTGGCTTGTAGCCTATGTGATGGATACACGAGTTGCTGCAGAGATTCCGAGTTCGGTCGGTGACGTACCAATAGTACGAGAGTTCCTGGATGTTTTCCCCGAAGAGTTGTCGGGTGTGCCTCCCGCGAGGCAGGTGGAGTTTCGTATTGATTTGGTTTCGGGAGCGGCACCTATTGCCAAGACACCCAATCGCCTTGCACCACCAGAGATGTAGGAGTTATCCTCGCAGCTTCAGGAGTTGCTAGGGAAGGGGTTCATACGGCCGAGTAGCTCGCCGTGGGGAGCGCCGATCCTTTTTTCAGGAAGAAGGATGGTTCACATCGGATGTGCATTGATTACCAGGAATTGAACAAGTTGACAGTCAAGAACCATTATCCATTACCGAGGATCGATGATATGTTCAATCAGTTGCAGGGAGCGTCTTGGTTCTACAAGATAGACTTGAGGTCTGGATATCATCAGATGAAGGTGCGTGATGAGGATATCCAGAAGACTACATTTAGGACGCGTTACGGGCATTACGAGTTCGTGGTGATGCCTTTTGGGCTCACTAATGCACCAGCATTCATGGATCTCATGAACTGAGTTTGTAGGCCGATGTTAAATGGACTGGTGATTGTATTAATTGATGATATTCTAGTGTATTCGAGATCCAAAGAGTAGCACGAGGAGCATCTTAGAGAGATACTTGGAGTATTGAGATCAGAGAGGCTTTACGCCAAATTCTCCAAGTGTGATTTATGGTTACGAGAGGTCCAGTTCTTGGTATACCACGTTAATCAAAATGGTATATTGGTCGACTCGGCCAAGATTTAGGCTGTGATGAGCTAGGAGGTGTCGAGACCCCCCACCAAGATATGGAGTTTTCTGGGGTTCGCCGGCTACTACCGGAGACTTATCAGGGATTTCTCCAAGATTGCTGTCCCTCTCACCAGATTAACCAGGAAGGGCATGGCTTTTACTTGGGGTCTAGAGCAGCAGACCTCATTTGAGACTCTTCGCTAGAGATTATGCGAAGCCCCGGTGTTAGCCTTTCCGGAGGGAATGGAGGATTTTGTGGTGTACTATGACGTGTCTATATCGGGGTTGGGTATGGTGCTTATGCTGAGAGGGCACGTGATAGCATACGCATCGAGGCAGCTAAAGCCTTATGAGACGAGGTATCCCACCCACGATCTGGAGTTGTGGGCTATGGTGTTCGCCCTCAAGATATGGCACCATTACTTGTACGGGGTTCGGTGTACCATATACACGGACCACAAGAGATTGAAGTATCTGATGGATCAACCTAACCTAAACATGCGCCAGAGGAGATGGTTGGATGTGGTACATGATTATGACTGTGAAATCTTGTACCACCCGGTCAAGGATAACGTGGTAGCCGATGCTCTGAGTCGTAGGGTGGAGAGTGCCCCTATTCGAGATATATGCATGAGGATGACGGTGATGACTCTGGTGTTGGATACCATTCATGAGGCCCAAGCAGAGGCTAAGAGATCGGAGAACCACAAGAGAGAGCGAGTGATCGGGCAGGTATCCAAGTTTGTTACCGATAGTCGAGGGATTATGACCTTTCAGGGTCGGATTTGGGTGCCGTTTATGGGCGGGGCACGTAGTATATTGATGGAGGAGGCGCACAGATCGAGATTCTCGATCCATCCCAGGGACACTAAGATGTATTTGGACCTAAGGAGAGATTACTAGTGGCCCTGTATGAAGAGGGATGTTGCGTGAGTAGTATAGATGTGCTTGACATGTCGCCGGGTTAAGGCCGAACACTAGCGTCAGCATGGAAAGTTGTTGCCACTAGAGGTTCCCCAGTGGAAGTGGGAACAGATTACTATGGATTTCATCACCAAATTGCCGATGATCGCGAGGGGATTCGTTGCAATTTTTGTGATTGTAGATCGGCAAAAGAAGAGTGCTCACTTCCTCACTATCAGTGAGAGCTCTTCCGCAGAGTGGTTGGCCGAGATATATCTCAGAGAGGTGGTGTGGTGGCATGGGGTGTCGATCTCGATTGTGTCAGATCGAGATGTACGTTTCACTTCTAGGTTCTAGAAGAAGTTCGATGAGGAGTTAGGCATGAGAATGAACTTCAGCACTGCTTACCACCCACAGACGGATGGACAGAGTGAGCGGACAATTCAGACACTCGAGGACATGCTTCGGGCATGTGTTTTGGACTTCGGTGGAAGTTGGGACACCTACCTACCCCTGGCTGAGTTTTCCTACAAAAACAGCCACCACTCGAGTATTAGTATGCCTCCCTTTCAACTGTTATATGGGAGGAGGTGTAGGATCCCCATCTATTAGGGGGAGGTAGGACAACGAGTGATGGGTAGCATTGAGATAGTGCTTAAGTCAACTGAGTAGATTCAGCAGTTCAGACAGAGGTAACTGAGAGCCCAGAGTCGCCAGAAGAGTTACGCAGATAGGAGACGATCCGAGCTTGAGTTCCAGGTTAGAGACTTCGTACTCCTGAAGGTATCTCCTCGGAAAGGAGTGATCCGATTTAGGAAAAGGGGCAAGCTGGGGCCCTGTTACATTGGTCCTTTCAGGGTGACCACGAGGGCGGTCAAGGTAGCATACTGTTTGGAGCTACCTATGTAGTTGAGCAGGATACATGATACCTTCCATGTATCCCAGTTAAGGAAGTGTGTAGCCGATGAGACGGTAGTAGTGCCGCTAGAGGATATTCAGGTGGATGCGAGCCTGAACTACGTTGAGAGACCGATCGCGATCTTGGATCGGAAGATCAAGGTTCTGAGGAACAAGGAGGTGCCCTTGGTTTAGGTCCAATGGTAATATTGGAGAGGGTCTGAGCTGACTTGGGAGCCGGAAGCAAAGATGTGGGAGCAGCACCCTGAGTTGTTTGCAAAGCGAGACTTCGAGGGCAAAGTTTGATTCTTGTTGGGGAGAATTGTGACATTCGGATTTCCAGGTATCCTATTTGAATTATTTATATTGAGTTTAGAAGAGGGACTCGACGAGTTGATGCTTAAACTTGTCGAGTAGGATCACGACTGCTGACTGTATTTAATGAATGGACTCGACGAGTCGGCGAGTCGACTTGATGAGTCCGTGCTATGGACAGAAACCCTAAATCTTTGGGGCCGAGACCTATTTAAGGGTCCTTATAGCCCTTAGTTGCGGCTACCATTCCAGAAAAAAGAACCCTAGTGAGCTTGATCGTATAGTGTGAAAGGAGGAGCCATACTGAGCCTTGTTGGTGTGATTTTGCAAACAAGAAAGGAGTTCCATCAAGAGGGGACAGAGGAGGTTGATATTCTGGGGCATTGAAGCATAAAGCTTCACTTTGAGGTAACAAATTGACCCTTTCCTTCTGTATGGTGTAAATTACATGAATATAGGGTTTCTTGACCCCTTTTCTTTAGTGGAATATGGAGCATGTGAAGTCCCAATGTGGAATAGGCTTTAGATCTAGACCTTATGAGGTCCAGAGAGCCCCAATCTTCCAGCTTTATACTATTCCATTGGAGTTGTCAACCTAGGTTGCCATTTTAGGAGCTATTTCACCAAATAGAGCAATATGAGTGTTGTATGAGCATAAAGATTAGACCTTTACGTGATTATTGGGTGTTGGAAGGTTAGATCTATAAGGTAGAGAAACAGATCTGACCTCAGAAGGTCATTGGAGTGTTGCCATGGAGGAAACTCGTCGAGTCCATAAGAGGACTCGACGAGTCGAGTCGGGTTGCCCCGTGATTCGTGACCAGTGGTAACCTGTTGAGTGAAAGGTTGATTCGACGAGTTGAGTGAGGCCTTAGGAGGATTCAGAGGACACGCATGGACTCACCGAGTCACCCAAGTGCACTCGGCGGGTCTGGTCAAAGTTGGACCCTTGACGGGAGTTGACTTCAGTTGACCTTAGGGTTTTGGTCAAACTGATTCAAGAGAGGTTATGGAGGGGTAGAATGGTATTCTACCCATTCTTTAGAGATGAGAACATGAGAGGGTATTGATTAGAGATGTTATTATTTTGATAGGAGGAGGTTAGGTCGGGATACTGAGCACAAGAGTATATCCGACATCATACGTGGTGAGTCTTCTCACTATATATTACCTAGAGTGGTATTTATGTGCAGACCGGAGGGTCTTATGTGTATTTGTATGTTTGAGATTATGTGCATTGTGATATATGTATGTTGTGTGATATATATCGGATTGGAGGGTCCAACGAGTTACGGGACAAGAGGGTCCTGCTGAGACACAACGACTGGAGGGTCATATCGAGTTATAGCCTCGAGTGTCGTATGTGTTATATGTGTATTTTGGAGAACTCACTAAGCATTTATGCATACCGTGTTATGTCATATGTGTTTCAGGTACCAGCGAGGATCACAGGAAGGCGCCTGCATGATCTATACACACTGATGGAGATTTATGTATTTTGAGATTCTGGGATTTGTTTATCGAGATAACACGTGATACATTCAGTTTTGAGATTATTTTATGAATTATATTATGTTTTAAAAATGAAAAATTTCTTTGAAATTCTCATTATTACACAGTCCCTTCGTAAGGGGATCTATTGGGTTATCCTCTAACGATACCCTCTTCACTACAAGGAGTCCCTCTTCTACTCGATGTCTTATGAAGCGATATTTTCTGTCGATGTGCCTGGATCTGCCATGATCCATCGGTTCCTTGGTTAAGGCAACAATACCCTCATTGTCACATAAAATCGCCATAGGCTCCTTTACAGCTGGTACAACTCCAAGGTCTCCGATGAAGTTCTTTAGCCATATTGCAACCTTCGACGCTTCACTGGCTGCTATGTATTCTGATTCTCACATTGAATCAGCTACAGTCTCCTGTTTGGAATTTTCCATGTTACTGCTCCTCAATTTAGAGTAAATAGCCAGCCCAATTTAGAGTGGAAGTTATGTATGTCGGTCTGAAAGTTCGCGTCACTATACCCTATCACTCTCAAGTTATCACTCCCACCGAGGGTAAGGAACCAGTCCTTAGTTGTCCACAAGTACTTAAGAATATTCTTTACTGCTATCCAATGAGTTCTACCAGGATTCCCTTGATATCGACTAACCATACTCAAAGCAAAAGCCACATCAAGGCGAACACAGGTCATAACATACATGATTGAGCCAAGGGAAGAAGCATATGGTACTCGACTTATTTATGCTATTTCGGCATTGGTACTCAAACTCTGAGTCTTACTCAGTTTGGTTTTGCTCTAGATAGGCAATTCTCCTTTCTTGGAATTCTCGATGTTGAAACGTTTCAACACCTTGTCCAAGTAGGTACTTTGACTAAGTCTTATTAGTCTTTTGCTCCTATTTCTCAATATCCGTATTCCTAGAATGTAAGCAGCTTCCTCGAGGTCATTCATAGCGAAACACTTCCCAAGCCAGGACTTAACTTCCTGCAAGGTTGGAACATCGTTTCCTAGGAGTAGTATGTAATCCACATACCATACCTGAAAGCTAACTATGCTCCTACTAGCTTTGACATATACGCAGGCCTCATCCTCACTTCTTGAAAAACCATACTCTTTAACTATCTCATCAAAAGAAAGATTACATATGCGAGATGCTTGCTTTAATCCGAAAATGGATTTCTCAAGCTTCCACTCTCTTTTGGGGGTACTTCACATCTACAAAACCCATTGGATGACTCATGTAAACCTCCTTAGCCAACTTCCCATTAACGAAAACAGTCTTGACATCCATCTGCCATATTTCATAATCATGAAACGCAACTATGGTCGGTCTTTGTCACACCCCAAAACCGATCGTACCATATACGTGTGTACTTTACCATCCATGTCGGTCTTTGTCACACCCCAAAACCGAAACGGCGGAAACGTTCGGGGGTGGAGGACGTCGTGTATAGTATCACAACAAAGCATAGTAGTAAACAAGCAACAACATCATCCATTGCATTAACAATATAATTTAATACAAGTGTGTTTTCTGAAGTTTATTAGACACCAGAAAATGTAAATCAAAATAAAAGATGAGTCTTGGACGGGCTCTATCTTCTCAAAACCTGGCATCGGTACCAGTCTACTGATGACCTGAGAATACAAGTTATTTTGAAAGAGTTTATCAGCTTGAAAGCTGGTGAGTTCATAAGCATTTTAGTATCATTGTTTGTATGAAAATGTTATATAAGTGTTTGAATGTATACGTTTGCAAATGTTGGTAGTAAAGTTGTAAGTGTTTGCTTGCAGTAAAATGTTCGTTGTAAATGTTTGTAAACCGTTTGTACAATGTTCGTATCTTCTTGGAAAATCCCTTATTCTCTACTAAATTGTAGTCTTCTACCAAGACCCAATGTTTGCTTTGTTTGTTTGTAAGAGTATGTATTTTCCCAAGTCTAACTATCGTTCTCAAAATATAGTTTGTACATTATTGTTTAATGAGAAAACATTTCAAGGTAAATGTATTAGGGAAAATATTATAGAACTGTAGTTTTGCATGTGGAAACTACTGTAGTCCTACTTACCTTACAACCAATGAATTATAAGGTAAGGTGAGATTTGTAACCATACTGATTGACGGCTGAAGAACACGACGATGAATAACGTCAAAATATATGTGACATTTGTCACCCCTTGGCTTGATCGGCCAGGTAGTGTAGCTAACAGTCAGGGTACGGGATAGTCTATCCCGTATAGATCTATACAGACAATGCCTGCTCTCCCTCCAGGAGACTCTGGTTACCAACATGACTACGGTGGAATTTGCGTCATGTAGAAGTAAATCTCATATTCTAATCGTTATGTTGGTGTATGTTCCTTCTGTTTACATGTAAATGTAAATGTATATGTATATGTTCTCGTTTGTTCCTCATAATAGTAAGTTATGTTTGATTCTCATCATAGTAAGTTTGTGTTGTTTCATATATAGTATGTATTGAATCATGTATGAACTGACTCTTTGTATGTTTCATTGTACTAGAAGTAATGAGTAGTATCTTCCTAAACTATACCTATTACAGTTTACTAGTAGAGTTGTTTGTATACTGAATGTATTGAACTGAGATAAAAACTTTTATGTCTTCTACATATATACATAATATATAACTAAGGATCAAACAACACTCGGACAAACAACTAGGTACTCTAAGTCCACAACCAAATGTGGAACAGGAAATAAAGTGAGTTATCAGTCCTAAGTCCTTCAAACCTTACTTATATACTATATATGCATTAGACATGCTTTAGACAATATATATATTTTTAAAAAGAAGTTTGTAAAGCCTTTTGAAGAGTTTAAATAAATATTTATGACTTGATGTCATTTTATAAAATGATCTAAAAGCAGATTGGCATATATAAACAAGTTTGATAAAAAGTTTAACCTGTAAAACGAGTTTGGTAAACAGTTTGAAGTAGTTTGTTTGATAAAACAGTTGAAAGTATAGTAAATCCATTTGTTTGACAGTTATTAATCACTTGTGATTGATATAATAACTATAATTTTTCAACTTATATCCCCCCTATAAAAGCATTTAAAATCATTTAAATGGTAGATTAAGGGGTATGAACTCACCTGTAGTGAGTGGTTTGGATGAAGGTGTTGGATAAGATGCTAAGTGTCATGTGAAGACTTAAGCACACACACGGATCCTATTTAACATATAATGACACATATGTGTATCTAATTAGTGATTTAACCACTAATTAAGTAAGTAAAGACACCCTAGAACATGGGAAGCACTTTGATTCACGTGTTAGAAAATCATAGGGTTGCATCTAAGGGTTGTAGGACCTCACTATGGAGTTTGCGGCCCGATGGCAGGCCGCCCATGAGCTTACGGCCCATGGGTTTATGGCCCAATGAGTTTACGGCCGTAAACTCATGGTCCTTTGTACAATGTGATGTTTAAGGTCCTATAAGTGCATTGGGAGTGTTCTAGCCTTGGTTCCAAGGCTTAGGAAGAAGTTGTGGCAACATTGCACCACATATTAGGGTTTATGGCCCAAGGAGATTGCCTTGGCCGTTATCTCTCTTTTAATCTTTATTTCTTGACGTTTTCAAGGTGTAAACTAAGTGATTCAAGCATATAACAAGCTGATACAAGAGTACTTACAATATAGAAGCTTAATAGGGTGATTAAGGTTCAAGAACACTAGTGTGTTTTCTTTGTTAAATGAAGAACACTTGAAGATCTAACCAAAAGAAGAGATTTCATGGATGAAATCATGTGTATGCACTAGATATGTGTGACAACCCGAAATTTCAATTCTAATCAAACCATTTCAATCCAATAGTAGTAGAGCAGTTACAGTGAAAGTTCAGACTTATGGAATAAGTTTGGCAGTTTTCAGGGTTTTACACCTAAAGAGATATTAGGAGAGTGGTTGCACTAGGATTAGGTGCAACACTGTAATTCCATTACCCTAGACCATTAGAATTCATTCCAAGAATAGAAATATTTTCTTCCAAAAATCTCGGGACTATAAATAGAATTCTAAACCAAATTGGTTCATTAGTTGAATTCCAATTAGAGAAAAGCCAATTTCTCTCTCACGGATCTTCGGGTTTTCATCCCAGATTGTGAGTCCACTTTCCTAGATGTGTTTTAATACTTGTTATGTGCTTAATAACATTATTTACATGTCCAAAATACAAGATCCGGGAGTTTACCGCCCAAGAACGTACTTGGGGAGTAAACTCCAAAATCAAGCCTAAAGGCCATCTAGTCCCATTTCCTTGTTAGGTAACTAGCTTAGGATGTTATGTATGAGCATTAGAGACTAGAAATCAATCAAAACCATATAAATTTTAGGAGTTTACGGCCAAGGATATGCTCTTGGGCCGTAAACCCCTTTTTCAAGGGCTAAGAGTGCCCAAATCACCCCCAAAGGCTTGAACTCTATTTTAGGCAAATACCTTAATGTGTTTAGGACCTAGGAAACATAAGAAAAGCACAAGTATTGAAGAGTTTACGGCCAAGAGTGGTTCTTGGGCCGTAAACTCCCACAAAGGGGTCAAAGGACACCCTAGACACTTCCTTAAGCCAAGAGACAATTTGGGCATGTACCTAAATGAGTTATGGACTAGTTAAAACATTTAGAACCCCATGTGTGAGGGAGTTTACGGCCCAAAAGGTTCCAAGGCCGTAAACTCCATAAAATGGTACCATTTAGTGCCATAAACCCTCTTAAAGCCAAGTATTAAAGCCTAGAATTGTTCCTAGTTGTTATAGAGACTTGAAAGCAACATAATCACCCTCCCAAGGGAGTTTACGGCCGTAAACTCCAAGGGAAAAGGGTCTTTGGGCCGTAAACTCCCCATAGGAGTCAATATGGTACCTTAAACACTTGTTAAGCCTAGAAACAATTCCCCTCTAGAGTTGTAGAAATTCTATGCACCATTTCATGACTTGTTTGAGAGTTTACGGCCAGGAGCTTACTCCCCTGGGCCGTAAACTCCAATGAATACGGTCTTTTGACCTTAAACTTCCATTAAGGGCATTGCACTCCTTTGTTGCAACCCATTAGCCTCCTAGCACTTGACCAAAAGTGTTGTCCTCGCGTTAAATGTTTATACTTGTATAATTAGTGATTAAATCTCTAATTATTTATATACATATGTCTTCATATGTAATTAGGATCATTGTGTGTGTCTAAGTCTTCACTTGACACCAAGCACTTGTCCGATCCTTCCGTACGATAATAACCCGTTCAATTCCAGTCACATACTGCAGGTGAGTTCATACCCCTTAACTAATGTTTTAAACTATTTTAAATGTTTTATGGGGGGGATACAAGTAGAATCATGCTACTTATTATGTCAATCACATGTGATTAGTAAGTAGGATTATATTACTTATTACATCAATCACATGTGATTAATATACAACATTCAAAAGATTTGGCTACTCATTAGCCGTTTTACCAAATAGTTTCCTTCAAATGATTTTTATAAGCATTTTATATGTTTTAAACTCCTTATTACACTGTACCTCTTACTCTGTTTATCATATTTCAAACTCATTTACAACTATGTTTCAAACAAATGTTCCTTGTACTTATATTGTTTTATCAAACTTATGCCTTCAAATTGTTTTATAGATTGACATCAAGTCGATCTTTCCTTAAACTAATATTTATGTTTCAAATGTTTTACCAAACTTATTTATGCTTTTATATTATAAATTGCATGCCTCTATATGTATAGTTATATAAAAAATGTTTAAAAGGCTTAGGAAGGCTATCCACCCTATTTCCTTTTCATGCCTTGAGATGTGGTCTGGTGGGATATCGGATACTCGTCCGAAGGTCGTTTAAATATTAGTTATATATCATTTGTACATATAAAGTCATAAAAGGTCCTTCCAGTTCATCCTATGCCCTTGGGTAGCAAGGGTATACATCCACGTCCATACGTACCACTTAGATTACTAGTAATCTACCATATGGGTAGTTCAGGAAGATACTAGAACCATTACTAAAACGCGATATCATACAATGAGTCAGTTCATTCACGAGTCAATACTTTCTAGAACATTACTGTACATTACATATACAATTATACTAGGACGAGAACATATACAACTATGCTAGAATGTTTACATTACTATACTTGCTAGATAGAGAGAACACACATTACAGCTAGCTCACATAGGACATTACAATTCATTACATTAAAGCTAGAACAGTACATTACATTACATATACAAGAATACGTTAATTACTATGATTTAAATCGGAGCATGACTTAAAACCTCATGACTTGAGTTGCGGCCAGAGTCTCTTGAAGGGGGAGCGTTGAGTTTGCGTATAGATCTATGCTGGATTGACAATCCTACGCCCTGCTGCTAGCTACAGCCGGACCTGCAGGTCTGCGGGTGCCAAACGTCATTTCTTTATGACGACCATTCATTACGACCAGCTTCAAAGCTGATACTCGCTTTCAAAATTACTTGTATCCTAAGGTCATCATAGACAGGTACCGATGCAAGGAGAAAGGAAGATGGAGCTTATTCAAGACTTATCTTTCATTTTGATTTATGCTTTAGTGTTTATCAAAATTTGACAAAATACAATTGTATAATAATTATTTTATTAATGCAATGGATGATGTTGTTGCTTGTTTACTACTTTACATTGTTGTTGATATTATACATGACGTCCTCCGCCCCAGAACGTTTCCGCCGTTCTTGGTTTTGGGGTGTGAAAATATGGAAGGATATCAAGTTGAAAATGGAAAGATTACTTACTAGATTGAAGATTGGAATGAAAGTTCTTGATGATACATGAGAGCAAAATCGAGTTCTAGGCTTGAAAGTGTGATAATGAATGAAAATGGCCAAGTATTTCATATATAGTCATGGATTTTACGTCCACCATGAGTTTACGGCCATAAACCCATGGTCTCATGGCCGTAAACTCCGCATTTGAGGGTGTAAAGCATGTTTGGTGGTTGGTAACTCTAGTTGACCCATTCTAGTATTTGATCCCTTGATGTAATAAGTTCAGAAAGGTCCAACAGATTCTATACAGTGCTAAAAGTTAGCAGACACAACTTGGACTTTGATTGAGATGTAGGGTTTGTACAAGATAGAAATTTCGGGTTGTCACATCATCCCCCCGTTAGAGGGAATTTTGTCGCGAAATTTGAGTTTAGGAAAGAACAGAAGATTATGCTATGTGATGAGGATATTTATGTTTCCTATGATCCTCATGGTCCTAAGTGAATTCAAGTCCTGTCTTGGCGTTCCAGCGAACCTTCACTATCGGGATACGGCTTTGCTTCGTTCGCTTAACCTCTCGATCCATGATCTCTTACAGGTTCTCCCAAGAAATTGAGGCTCTCGTTGATCTCGATCTTGTCGAGGGGGATAACAAGAGTCTCGTCAAATAGGCACTTTTTCAAGTTTGAGAAGTGGAAAGTAAAATGTACGTCACTGAGTTCGCGGGGTAGGTTCAGTTTGTAAGCTATAGGGCTGATTCTAGCAAGAATTTCGAAAGGCCCTACGTATCTTGGATTTAGCTTTCCACGCTTTTCCTAAGCGTATCAAGCCCTTCCAGGGTGGTACTTTCGAAAGAACGCGGTCTTCCACATGGAATTACAGGGGTTTCGTTCTCTTGTCAGCGTAGCTTTGCTGTCGGTCTCTAGAGGCTTTCAATCCTTCACGAATTTGAACGATCTTCTCTGTCGTTTCCCGAATGATCTCCGGACCTTCGGAGCAATTACCACTGCCCCTAACTCCATATCGTGTGTTGTATATCTGGCTTCGAGTTTCTTAAGTTGATGGGAGGCATAGGGAATGACCTTACCTCATCGCATGAGAATACAACCGAGCCCTTTCTCGGATGCATCGCAGTAGACGACGAAGTCTTCTATTCCTTTTGGGAGGGATAGTATTGGTGTGGTGCATAAGGCTCGTTTCAACGTTTGGAATGGTTTCTCTTGCTTCTCTTCCCAGTTAAAGGCCACGCCCTTCTGGGTCAAAGTCATAAGAGATTTTGCAATTTGAGAGAAGTTCTGAATGAACCTACGATAGTAGCCAGCAACGCCTAGAAATTGGTGAATTTCTGTAGGCGTCTTTGGTGCTGACTAGTTCTCAATGGCTTTAATTTTGGAAGCGTCCACATGAATTTCCTCTTCACTAACAACGTGACCTAGGAATTCGACTCTTCGAATCCAAAACTCGCATTTAGAGAACTTCGCGTAGAGCTTCTCTAATAGTAACGTTTCCAAGATCTGACGTAGATGCTTACTATGCTCTTCCTTACTATGAGAGTAGATAAGTATGTAATCTATTAATACAATGACCAACTGATCCAAGTAATACCAGCATACCATATTCATTAAGTCCATGAATATTGTGGGTGCATTGGTCAATCCTAATGGTATCAATACAAACTCGTAGTATCCGTAACGAGTTCGGAAGGATGTCTTCGGGGCATCTTCCTCTAGAACTCGTAACAGGTGATACCTAGATCTCAGATCTATTTTTGAAAAGTAATTCGCCCCTTGAAGTTGGTCAAACAAATCGTCTATGCAAGGTAGGGGTAACGATTTTTAACTGTAAGCTTGTTGAGTTCCCTGTAGTCGATGCACATATGAAACGATCCGTCTTTCTTCTTGACGAACAAGACAGGTGCTCCTCAGGGTGACAAGCTTGGTCTAATAAAACCCTTCTGAGCAGTTCGTTAAGTTGACTGGACAGTTCTTGCATCTCTGCAGGTGTTAGACGATAGGCCGATTTGGCTACAGGGGTAGCCCCTATAACTTAGTCGATTCTGAACTCGAATTACTCATGTCGGAAAGAGCTAAAAGAAAGTACGATTACTCATGAATTAAAGAAAGGATAAGTATTTCTGTTCTATATGTATCTCTTGTCTCGATCGTCGGAAAAGGCATTTGTTTGGCTTTTAAGTTTATTCGTATGACAGCACGATCAATCGTAGTCTTGAGCAGTCTCCGTCCTGAAGTTCATATTATAAGTCATATTTGGATCATCAATCATAGCTTCGCTTATATGAATCGTATATAATTAAGACTGAAAAGGCAGTGGAATAAATGATTCTTCTCTAAGCTCACATCCAAACAAGGAAAAGAAGTAAAAGCGGAATCACCAATTCTAAGCCTGTAGAACCTTGATTATATACCACCCTTGCATATACATTCATCAGCGATAGATTAACCGTATGGGTCTTCGGATTGAACTTGATGTACTGTATGAGCGGTATACCAGGGAGGTTTTTTCGGAAAAAATACGAAACATAAGATACTCTATGCATGAGTACCTCGGAGTTCTGGAATGAAGGCTTCGCTAGAAAGGCGATTACAGGGAAAAGGAACTTCGCTCACGAAACTGGCATTGTGAGGATCGAATTGACTCCAGTCACATGATAATTTCGGACTACTCGGAATAAAAGGCGTTAGACTAATTTATAAAGGTGTTACAAAAACCTAACGACGCAAATTTGACAGAGTTTCAGTACTTTAGTTTTATCTATGAAACTACTGTTGCGAACAAGGTATACTACAAAAGCAAGTATATGCAGCACAAGAGTCCCTTGACTGATGGGATCTCGCAAAAAGATAAGACTTGAGTTGCACTAGTTTTTAACAGTTTATAATTATAATTAATTACTGCTGTTTGGATGTGTACCTATATTATAGTAGGATCCTTTGATGCCTTTTGTTAATCTGAGGTCAAACTCCTCCTGTTCCCCCATCATTCTTCTCTGTTGGGCAGTCCTTCTTGAAGTGTCCAATTACACCGCATAGATGGCATATCCAAGAAATTTCAACATTGGTGGTCAAAGTAATGTGCTGGATCCGAGTCCTGCAGAAACAGGTAGTGTGCCCATTCTTGTTGTATTTTTGACAATGTAACACTCGGCAGGCACCCAGGTGATGGAAACTACACTTTGTGCATTTGGGTAGATTTCTGGCATAACACCTTGCAGGGATAGGGGCAACTGGGATATTAGTCGGAATGGTAGTAGGAGTTACAGATGTCGTGTCAGTGAAGGCTCTCACTGGTTGCTGTCTTTTGGTCACCCCTTGGGGTGATCTAACCTTAAATTTATCCCAGAAATTCCGTTTGTTGCCCCTAAGTTTGAGGTTCGGGGTGTCGTGGTAGTTTGATACTCGTTGATGTACTTGATTCTTACTTTGATCAGAGTTACTGGTAACAATTCTGCTAACATTTGCATTGTTAGCGTTAAGGTGAGTCATGACAGCTGTCACGACAACTAAGACCGTAGCTTGAAAGGTAGCTGCATCTATCTGAAGGGTTGGTGTTTTGTTGATAGGTTGATTTCTTTTCTTCGACGACATGATTCTGTTACACAATAAGGAAAATGAGTTCATGGGCTATTATGGTCGGCCCTAGATGTATTCTATTCATCCATGTAAATGTAAATATTACATTTTGTTAAACTGCTCTCGATGGTTTGACCCACATCCCTATGATGTAGTACTGGTAAAGATTTGAAGTAAGTTCATAGAATGGTCACTAGATGATTTCTATTTCGAACTAGGCTATCATTGGTTGGTAGATAATGTGATCCAACCTTTGACAAGAATTGAAAGTGATCCTTGAGCTAATTTACCACAACTCAACAATTTGACGAAAGTGAGCGTTAGATAGAATTCTATTAATAGTAGAATGAAAGTATTTAAACAAGGATTGTTACAGGAATTAGTCGACTGTCAAATATCATTGATATTTAAGATGTAATAAGTTTGGGAAAATTAACCATGGAGTAGGTCTTACTATTGGGTTTTGAGCATTCTAACCCTTCTATGTGTACATTCAACCCTAAATACCTTGGATCTATGTTTTCTCTATTATACATGCAAATATGAATATTCCAAGGTATTACCCTATCTAGCATACAATCTTTTAATACTTAGGTAATATAACAAGTTAGAATACATACCTCTTGATGTGACTTGACTCCATGAAGCTCAAGAGCCTAGTGCCCCAAGTGTGACACCTCAAATGGTTCACACAACATCATCAACACTTGGAATAACCATGAGAAGAAGAAACTTCATGCTCAAATTGGCTAGCCCTCATATAAGTATCACTAGTGCCAATTTCTTGAGCTAAAGGGGTCTTTATATAGTGTGGCTATTAGGGTTACACAATGTAACTCATGACTTTACCCATTCCTTATGCTCCATGGGTTTTAACCTCCATGGAGTATCCATGGGTCACCACATGGGTTAAACCCAACATAAGGAATCTTGGATCATAAGCCCATATATATAAGAATTAACGATTTTTCACAATCAATCCCCATATATTTAAGTAGTCTCTTTTGATCACTAAATTAAGTCCAAATTAATTGTTTATCAATACTAATTAAATAACATGATTTCATATTAATATATTAGAACTTACAATAAATTAATATGTCACAAATGTCTGCTTCTCACAAACGGTCTATCAAAATGTTCTGATGCCATGCAGCCCAAATGAACCATTCCGAGTCGAGTCAAGTATATACCATTTATAGGTATGGACTTAGACACTAATCCAATAGTCTCCCACTTGGATAAGTCTAAAACTATTATTGAGTATGACTTCAAAACCTAACTGGCAATCGTAGCTCTCAAAAGCCGTTGTCGAACTCTGACCTTTTCGATGAACTCTGACCTTTGTCAATGACTTGCCCATTAGATAAGGGATCATATATTCCTCCATTCTAGATATCATGTGGATTGACACATGGATTAACATCATTCTCTCTGTCCATTTTTTGTTTCCCGATTTCCGATTTATGATGACTGACTAATTGAACAAATCAAATCAGTCCTGGCTTGGCCAAGCACTCACAAGTATCATCATTAAATCATCGAGGGGCCCACATATATCGCTTTTATCCAGAAGGTAAAAGGAATGGATAAACTTCGACTCATATGGCTTGTTCTACTACTTGCTGAACCATATACAAAGGCACGTTTTATAACATCGAGTTACCGAATGCGTTTTCGTGCAATCAATGTACAACCAACTCATAGTAACAACTCATAGCTCTAGGTTTGAAGAATATAAGATATTATCGTCTCATGATCACTCGTGATAAAATCCATGAAGTGATTCCAATGAGCGCGGGTTGAATCCAATACTCAGATAGTCATGATTCATATCTACTTCCAACATATGATCGACTGTGGATAGTTTGAATAACTTAGTCATTCTGGAAGAATAACCTAGTTTATTCTGGAAGTCAAAACATGCAAAATAAATCTAATATGGTATCAAAACATATGAACATAAATAAAACACCTTTTATTTATCACCATATGATTACACATTATTCATTGCATACTGTTTCAGCTACCAACTTCATTATTGAATTAAAAAAATAGTTGTCCCATGCTCCGAGCATGTACACTATGTTTTTCTAAACAATAGCTTTGCCATACACCAAGTATGCACTCTATGTTTGTCTATGATCCTTTCTTTGTGAAATAAACCAATTGACCAAACTTTCAATGATTCTAATTTCACACTCCCAAATTCTTATGGCAAATGCAGGAATTCCAAATTCATGCCATTTTACCGAAATTTGTTAGATTCTAAAGGAGAGCATTCCAAAGGAGATCAACTCCTTGGAAACATTCTTCTTGCATTAAGTTTCCTAATCTTACACAAATTTATTGAACAACTTCCACCAATGGGATCATTTCTACAATCCGCTTTTTGACTATCACTTCTGAACAAGAGTTGCCTCTTTTCAGAATATGTCAATATGATCCTTCCAACAATTAACCCTATACTTCCAACTGTCCCTGAGCAACCAATCTTTGGTAAACCGTAGATTTTCCTCGACAATTACTTAATCGTTTTAGTCATATCCAGTTCTAGACCTTTTCCATTCTTAATGCCCCAGGCTTTGGAAAATTTTAGATATGATGAATATAGCACATGTAATCGATCCTATATCCGAAGCATATGGGACACAATTCATGATGTCTCACATAAAGACTAAAGCAGTCTTTTGCTATAATATTTCCATTTCTATTTGCCAAGTTATCATCATTCAGATTGTGAAAAGGGATGCTGTAATCATAATCGAATTTTAGAACACAAATAATGAACCCATATATAGAATTTCCTTATGTTGAGCCATTCTAACATGAAATACATATATATATATATATATATATATATATATATATATATATATATATATATATATATATCCTTGACTAAATTTGATGAAAATCTCAATCTAAGCTTTTAGAATTGAAATGAAGTATAATTTCCTCTCCCTTAACTGTAGCAAAACAACTTTTTCATACCTTGCAGCCTCACAGATTGAAACTTTTGTTTTCTATAATTAACATTGCTAACTTGCAATACTTATCATAATTATCATGCTGCCACTAACATGATGATTATTAGCATAACACTTATGCTCCCGCTAGCTTTGACATGTACTCAGAAATCAGTTGGACTTCTAGAAATCAATACTTTAATGACGTTCTTACCAAAGTTCAGTTTTCTGATACTAGATTGCTTTGATAAGACTTTATCAAAATCATACATCTTTCATTAGATAGCTCACAGGTGTGTCTAAACAATTTAATAACTATGAAAAGGGATACCGTAATCATAGTCTCAATTGTTTAAACCTTTGTCACTTCTCACAAGTCCAGGTTAGTGTGCCGGTTAACCACACACGCTCTAATAACGACTTTGAGAATGCAAATATCACAATTTCTTTCTAGTTAAAATCTACTTAGTGAAAGTGTTTCCTCACCATCATTCTAATGAATCGGAGAGAAACCTTATGACACATAGATTTAATGGTGTATGTGTTCATATCCATGTGAATTTTCAAAACCATAGTCACAAGACAAGGATAATGACAAATCCAAACTCATAAGGATTGAACTCAATCTTAATTTCTTGCCATCTGGCAGCTCAAGGGTCTGCCATTGCTTCCAAGTTGTTATGTAACCAATTGAGAACTCAAAGAACTCATATGCAAAGCCAACTTTAACTGGAATGAGCACAAAATATGTCAACATGATAGGTTATAAACCTCAAGTCGTGTGCTAGTGATAAACTTACAGGTTTTTATTCTTAATTATCCTTTCAGGATCTTTAAGACTCCAACTATCCTCTTGACACATAAGGCTCACTTGCCAAATATTCAAAAGATAGTTTGGATTCTTTATCAAGACAAACACTTTACACAATTGGCCTTAGTTGGTCTTTGTTTTGTCCAAAACATCACAACTTACCAATTTCAGATGTACAAGAGTAGAAAACTTTTACTCTTACATTTGACTAGTGTTTTAAACCTTTCTTTAAGATATTTCACTCAACTTACAGTCTTGGAGTATGATCCTAAGACTAGTTCTGGAACGAAGTATAACTCATCTTCTTGATTTGACCTCTTCAACAATTCATAGCTCCTCTTCTTAACTATCAAAATGCACTTAGGGAATGAATTGCGATAAGGTCTCTTAATCGTTAAGATGATCATATGACATGATAATAAAGTACTCTCCCATCTTTTCAGATTTGAGAAACTTTTATCCTTCTACCTAATTTGATTTTTCTTATTCGCTCTGCCATACATTGGAACCTTTTCCAATGTCTCAGAATTAGACTTAAGCTTGTAAGTGTAACCATATTTACTGAGCTTTAGTAAATTATGATGAATAATCTTATCGATCTTTTGTGGTGGACTTGACCAGTGCACAAGAATGTGTACTCAATCCCTTAGTCCTTCACTTGACTTCACATATACATGTGAACAAGGAACTAGTCTTAATTGTCCAATGATGAAAAATTCCCATTCATCATGTTATACAACTTGCATGATTCCAAGTTTCGGTCCAACTGAAACTTGGGTGATAAGGATCTTTCTTTATTTGGTAAATTTAGACATTACCACAAATGAAAGAATCAATTTCATATTTCCGCTCTTGCTATTAATGGAATCATATAAGCAACAATTTTTTCCCCTCAAATGTCATTGTAAGGATATTTTAAAATAAATAAAATCATCATTTTTTCCTTCTATTTTAAAAACTTTTCAGAAAAACTAACCTTACAATGCAAAAGAGCATGAAAACTATGTTGTTATCTGTTCCTAAGCAATATATCATAACTCCTAAGAAGTAGCTCAAGAATCCGATCTTCAAACTATGCGATAGAAATCCATCTACGCGATCAGATTCAACATATTCTTTCTTTAAGTTTCTTCACTTTTCTTTGATTCTTAAAACATCAACATGTAACCCAGTCACATCATGTATCAAGAATCTCAGAATATATACTTAGCATAGTTAGATAGTGGACTTTACCTAAAGTAGAGTCGAACTTATTGACTTTAACATCCTTAGGTAAAATTTGGCAGCTTCGCAACTAATGCCCCTTTCTTTGGCAATATAAACATGTGGAGCCTTTTGTAATGGTACTGGTACTATCACAGACTTAGCTTTTCTCTTTACCATTTGGTCAACCGAGTTGACTATGGCCGATCCCTTTCCATTGGGAAGAGAATGCTTTTTCTGGATTTCCAGTGTCATCATTGTCAATGTCCATAAAGTTCTAGGAAGTTGATCTTAGCAAATAGATAAGATCATTAAGGGTCTTGTCATAGTCTGTTTCATAGGGGTCCCAAAGGCACTCACTATGTGACTTAGAAAGTGATTGAACATCCAACTTTCTCAGGACTTTGACACCTAACACTCCCAGCTTGTCAATATGTGATTTCATCTCCAAGATGTGATCACACCTAGACCTTGCCTTGCCAATAGGGCTTGAGTGACCTTGAACTTGTGGGTTAGGGAGAATAATTGGAGGAGGTAGAGAAAGTGAAGTTCCAAGAGATTTGGGAAGATCATAGATATCTGAACTAGACATCTTTTGGGAGATATTCAAGATAGTTGATCTAAAGTCCTTAATATAACACCCAATATGAAATATTAAGGTGAGGAACCAACAATATTTTATAACTCGGAAGAGGTATGCCGTAATCCAAGCTATAAAATATTTGAAGGTAGGTGAATGACGATTCACCAATTTCGACCATGAAAATGAAATAATTATTAGGTTTTTAATTGGATTTGAAACTCCTAGATCTTTTGAGATTCATTGAACTATTCAACGGCATGTTTCAATCTCGAGTGTGCCCTTCAGGTTTTGTGACTAGGATGCCTAGGATCACAAAACAAGGTGTGAATAATGATGCAAATATACTTGGTACCCTTAATATTTACCACTCAATCGATGTGCCGGTTAACCACACACGCTCCATCGATACTATGATAAACATTAAGTTACCCTTTGCCTACCTTGTGAAATACGAGTTAGTGTGCCGGTTAACCACACACGCTCCAATAACCGACTTAAACAAACTACAAAGTCTAATTTCATGGATTAGCACCTTATTCACATTTTCCTAAAGTAACTAAGATTGGGAATTATAAAAAACATTTAGTTACTTTATATTTATCATTAATAATTTTAATGAAGGGAGAAATATAGTCCATGTCCTACCCGTTCGGCTAACGACCCTCCACCGGTCAAGGAAGGGGTGGGTGAGAGTGGACACCCATTAAACTGCCATTTTATAGGCAGTAACCTTATACCCCCCTTATAGACCGACTTCGTGAATGAGGCCTACTAACGGTAAGAATGACTTGCTCTTATACGTATATAAATATTATTAACTTATAATATTATAAAATATAAGGGTTGAATTTTAACTCTTTAAAATTCTAAGGGCTTAACTTGGAATTAAAGTATTCATAAAAGAAAACTTTTCAAATTCCAAAACTTGAGGGAAAGTTTTGAAACTATAATTAAAGTATTCATAAAAGAAAACTTTTCAAATTCCAAAACTTGAGGGAAAGTTTTGAAACTATTCAAAACTCTTGGATTTTCATAACTTATGAGTTTTAATTAAAGGTTTAATGTAACACCGAAAATTTCAAAACAATTTTTCATTTAAAAATAATCGTTTAATTCTTAGAAACACTTGTTTAAAATCTCATTCATAATCGAGTTACAAAACATAACTCCATTTTCACTTGCATAGTAAACCAGCATCCTCAAAACATAACTCTTTCTCTGGTGTGTACAATCAAGCCGGTGCCGTCCCGTGGTCCTGAAAGAAACCTGAAACACATACATAACACAAAACACTGTAAGCACGAAGCTTAGTGAGTTTCCCAAAATACCACACATAACACATATTAGCCACTCGAGGCTATAACTCTGTGGGTCCGTGGACCCTGCTCTGTGAACCCTCTGGTTGTAACTCTGTGAACCTTCCGGTTCTAACTCTAGGAACCCTCCGGTTCCAACTTTGAAAACATGCACAACATAAATCACATAGAAATAATGCAGTACAACACATAACATACATAGCATACAAATACTCTGTCACATAACTCTAGTTACCTACTCAAGGTAAAGTATAGTGAGAAGACTCACCTGGCAAGCAGAAAGCAGATATCCCCACACTTGAATCTTGAACTCGCCACCACCTAACACGTAAGGCATATACTCTCATGAGTATAACTCTCGAGACTAGAATCAACCCTGTCATGGCACCCTCTTAAGGGTAAAAGACTATTTTACCCATCTCTTGGCCCAAAGGCCACATTCACTGACCAAGCGCTAAAAGTCAAAGGTCAACTCTTGGTCAAAGTCAAAGTCCTCAGTCAAAGTCAACCCTCCTGGTTGACCCTGCTCGCCGAGTCAACCCGTCGACTCGTCGAGTCCCATCCGCGACTCAACTCGCCGAGTCATCCCGAGACTCGTCGAGTCCCACAACTCTGAGTCCACTCGCACACAACTCACTGAGTCATCCCTTGACTCACCGATTCTCGACTCAACCAGAAAATATTGGGACTCTTCGACAAGACTCGCCGAGTCCAAGAACAGACTTGCCAAGTCTAAGGCTATCCTCAACCTACTCGCCGAGTTGTTCATACAACTCGCCGAGTTCCAGGCCATCTTCATCCAACTCGCCGAGTTGTTCTTCCAACTCGTCGAGTTCCAGGTCATCTTCAAGCAACTCGTCGAGTACACCCATGTGACTCGCCGAGTACCACCGGTCTGAATCCATACAGAAGCATTCCAGACCATGCAATTGGTCCAAAACATAGATCTAGTCTCCTACAACTCATCCATCACGTAAAGTGCCAAACTTTACAAATCCAAGGAGATCTAGGACTTTTACACTTTAGGGCTAAGGTTTGGGACATGATAGCTTCACTACATACTCAAACACAGGGACTTTCAGGCATTTCCAATCCTTCTCCATTCCAGATCTGAGGTAGCATCCTCAAATCTAACCTCTAAGCTCCAAAACACCAAACGATATGATCTCAACACCCCCAAACATGAAGAATCTAGACAATAGCAGCTGAAACAATGGAAAGATACCTCAAAAGGAAGCTCCAAGAGAAGATTATCCCGAATGCTTGCAAAGCCCTTTGATCCAAGCCTCTTCTTCTTCAAGATCTCTTCAACAACCACCTCTCCAAGCTCCAATTTGCTCAACAATGGGGGTTTCTCCATGCAATTAGGGTTTCTGGGACTCAAGGGGGTGATAAAGAGGCTGGGGAGGGAACATAATGTTCCTTATATAGGGCTCAACCCCGAGAATTAGGGTTTTCTCCACTCAGCGCCTACTCTCCGAGTCCATCTCGTTGACTCGCCGAGTCGGCTACTTGGCACGCGACAAAGTCACGACTCTACTCGCCGAGTCACCCATGGACTCGCCGGGTCACTCTTTCCCAATTTACTCTTTTAGCCCTTCAACTCTACTCTTGATATTTCGGGATGTTACATTTAAAACTTTTAATGAAAAGACTCTTGGACATCCATAACTTGAGGACAAGTTATGGAGCCATAAAAACTATTTATAAGGAAAGATTCTTCATTTTTTTTGTAACCTAAGGCATTTTTATGAGTTTTTAAGATTCATAAATTTGACTTTTCATATGACTTGAGGACAAGTTACAAAAACACATTTTATGAACAACTTTTAGATTAATTTGGATTGAAAACTACTAACACATATTTTTCATTAATCTAAAAAATAACTCATAAAACAAGGTAACACAAAAAAAAACTTTTGGATTCCATAACTTATGGAGTTTAATGTTTCTTTTATGATGAAAATTTTCATGTTCCATAACTAAAGAACAAGTTATGGAACAAGTTATGGAATTCTTTAAAACTTTTGAATCAATTTTTTTAAAACCTTTTCATATCCATAACTTATGGAGGTTTCAAAAAACTCTTTAGATCAAACTTTTAAAACTAATAAAATAATCATATAATTTTATCTTTTACTAAATTTGACCTAATTCAACTCATATAGCAAAGGATTTAAATTTTACAAATAATTAGTTTTTTACAAAAACAAGTAATTATCTTAAAATTTGACAAACATCATGTTTTTTTTCCTTTTTTTTCAACTTTGAAAATAAAACATTTGCATTAATATAACAGACAACAACTCATGGCTCTGATACCACTGTTGGGTTTTGAGCATTCTAATCCTTTTAAGTGTACATGCAACCCTAAATACCTTGGATTTATGTTTTCTCTATTATACATGCAAATACGAATATTCCAAGGTGTTGCCCTATCTAGCATACAATCATTTAATACTTGGGTAATGTAACAAGTTAGAATACATACCTCTTGATGTCCCTTGACTCCATGAAGCTCGAGAGCCTAGTGCCCCAAGTGTGACACCTCAAATGGTTCACACAACATCATCAACACTTGGAATAACCATGAGAAGAAGACACTTCATGCTCAAATTGGCTAGCCCTCATATAAGTATCACTAGTGCCAATTTCTTGAGCTAAAGGGGTCTTTATATAGTGTGGCTATTAGGGTTACACCATGTAACTCATGACTTTACCCATTCCTTATGCTCCATAGGTTTTACCCTCCATGGAGTATCCATGGGTCACCACATGGGTTAAACCCAAGATAAGGAATCTTGGATCATAAGTCCACATATATAAGAATTAACGATTTTTCACAATCAATCCCCATATATTAATTAGTCTCTTTTGATCACTAAATTAAGTCCAAATTAATTGTTGATCAATAATAATTAAATAAAATGATTTCATATTAATATATTAGAACTTACAGTATATTAATATGTCACAAATGTCCTCTTCTCACAAACGGTCTAGCCAAATGTTCTGATGCCATGCGACCCAAATGGACCATGCCAAGTCGGGTCAAGTACATACCAATTATAGTTATGGATTTAGACATTAATCCAATACTTACATCAAATTTGGAGTAGAAAAGTTCTGACAACATGAAGGCCTAACTAAGAGCACATACAGTACAGGAATAGTTACATAGAAAAATGCTACATGGAGCATAGATAGGAAGCCGATTCCTTAAACCAAGGAAAGAAAGGTAGAATATCTCCTACTGGCGATGATTATCCCTCGGGTGAACCCTTAGTTCAGCTAGCTGACGCTCCACATCAAGCAGGTGCCTTTCGTACACCTTTTGGCGTACTCGAAGGTCTATGACTTCAGCTCGATTTTCAGCTAGCTCTTGTTATTGGACCTCGTGGTCTCCCCTAGATCTATCACGAGCATCTTCCAGATGAATGGTGCAGATGATATGCATTCTCGCATTGGTGTTAACTTCCGTGATTCGATGGAGAGCTGTCCTACCCTGACTTTCGTTTCGGGCAACTCTACGGACTAGGATTGGCAAGACCCTGTCTGTTGAGCCTCCTTCGCTTAGGTCATAAAAGCTTTGGTTTCCATTGAATGGCATGGGCTGATTCTGCTGTTGGCTCCATTTTTCCCAAACTTTCCACCCATTGAGGCGTCGGGCCTTGAAAAGCTGGACGAGGGTTAGGATTTGGGACAGGAGCCACCAGGGGTAGGTTCTCAACTTCTGGCTCGAAGTCAAAACCATCCGAAGAGCCTTCTGCGAGGTGATCATTCAAGGGGACTGGATGGTCATCATCTGGCTCTTCTTCAAGCCATCCTGCATTGCCTTGGTTAGGGAAGTACAAGTCGTCGTGGGGATGGAATCCAACCATGTTATCTACGCGAGAATAGGGATAAAGAAGTAATTAATGGACGTACTAACTAGATAATTATAAAATGATCTTTATTAGTTACTTAAATACTTGTATAGTGCATACTAGTTATATGTAATCAAAACAGGATAGGCCTTCGAATAAGTGACCCTAACTCCCAATCCACAAGGAACAGGGAGTAAGGCAAAGATTTGCATATTCTAAGTCTATGACATCCTATTTACATATAACCTTAGCGTATCCATTTAGCAACTATTGACCTACTAATGGAGACGTTTAGTTCTAAGATAAGTAATTATGGTAACATAAAATACTCCTATAGTATTTTAGGTTTATGTTCTAATGTTTTCATTGTATTATTGTTGGTATGCTTTTAGACTTGTTGTCACATCACAACCATTCTCGGGCATATGCTAATCACTTCTCGGGCCAACATAGTTGATCAAACTATGTCACTCCCAGAACTGATCATACATCCCCGAGTCTACTTGTGATGTTAAACAATCGTAATACTTTTGTTTTGTCCTAGTGACACTGATTTTAGTATCAATGCAAGTATGTATACATGGTTAAATATTTTAGTATTTAAAAGTATAAACTCTTGATCAGAGTATTTTAATCCCGATGTGTTTATAGTTTCTATATCTTTTATGGGTTGATACACTCGATTCACTATAAACAATGCTCTGATACCAATCTGTCACACCCCAAAATCGGAATGGCGGAAACGTTTGGGGGTGGAGGAACAACATCATCCATTTCATTAATAATATAATTTAATACAAGTGTGTTATGTGAAGCTTCTTAGACACCAAAAAATGTAAATCAAAATAAAAGATGAGTCTTGGACGAGCTCCATCTTCTCAAAACCTAGAATCGGTACATGTCTACTGATGACCTGAGAATACAAGTTATTTTGAAAGAGTTTATCAGCTTTAAAGCTGGTGAGTTCATAAGCATTTTAGTATCATTGTTTGTATGAAAATGTTATATAAGTGTTTGAATGTATAAGTTTGAAAATGTTGGTAGTAAAGTTGTAAGTGTTTGCTTGCAGTAAAATGTTCGTTGTAAATATTTGTAAACCGTTTGTACAATGTTCGTATCTTCCTAGAAAATCCATTATTTTCTACTAAATTGTAGTCTTCTACCAAGACCCAATGTTTGGTTTGTTTGTTTGTAAGAGTATCTATTTTCCCAAGTCTAACTATCGTTCTCAAAATATAGTTTGTACATTATCGTTTAATGAGAAAACGTTGCAAGGTAAATGTGTTAGGGGAAAATATTGTAGAACTGTAGTTTTGTATGTGGAAACTACTGTAGTACTACTTACCTAAAAGCCAATGAATTATAAGGTAAGGTGAGATTTGAAACCATGCTGATTGACGGCTAAAGAACAGGAAGATGAAAGACGTCGAAATAAATGTGGTATTTGTCACCCCTTGGCTTGGTCGGTCGGGGACTGTAGCTAACAGTCAGGGTGCCGGATAGTCTGTCCCGTATTGATCTATACACACAATGCTCTCTCTCCCTCCAGGAGACTCTGGTTACCAACGTGACAACGGTGGAATCCACGTCATGTAGAAGTAAATCTCGTATTCTAATCGTTATGTTGGTTCCTCATAATAGTAAGTTATGTTTGATTCTCATCATAGTAAGTTTGTTTTGTTTCATATATATTATGTATTGACTCATGTATTAACTGACTCTTTGTATGTTTCATTGTACTAGAAGTAATGAGTAGTATCTTCCTACACTATACCTATTATAGTTTACTAGTAGAATTGTTTGTATACTGAATGTATTGAACTGAGATAAAAGCTTGTATGTCTTATCCATATAGACATAATATATAACTAAGGATCAAACATCACTCGGACAAACAACCGGGTACTCTAAGTCCACAACCAAACGAGGAACATGAAATAAAGTTTGTTATCAGTCCTAAGTCCTTCAAACCTTACTTATATAACTATATACGCATTAGACATGATTTAGACTATATATATATATATATATATATATATATATATATATGTTTAAAAAGAAGTTTTGTAAAGCCTTTTAAAGAGTCTAAATAAATATTGATGACTTGATGTCATTTTATAAAATGATTTAAAAGAAGATTGGCAAATAGAAAGAAGTTTGATAAAGAGTTTAACGTGTAAAATGAGTTTGTTAAATAGTTTGAAGTAGTTTGTCTGATAAAACAGCTGAAAGTATAGTAAATCCATTTGTTTGACAGTTAATAATCACATGTGATTGATATAATAACTATAATGTTTCAACTTGTATTCCCTCCCCCCGCCCCCATAAAAGCATTTAAAATCATTTAAAAGGTAAAGGGGTATGAAGTCACCTGTAGTGAGTGGTTTGGATGAAGGTGTTGGATAAGATGCCAAGTGTCAAGTGAAGACTTGAGCACACACACGGATCCTATTTAACATATAATGACATATATGTGTATCTAATTAGTGATTTAACAACTAATTAAGCAAGTAAAGACACCCCTAGAACATGGAAAACACTTTGAATCAAGTATTAGAAGATCATAGGGTTGCATCTAAGGGTTGTAGGGCCTCACTATCAAGTTTGTGGCCCAATGGCAAGTCCCCCATGAGTTTATGGCCCATGGGTTTATGGCCCAATTAGTTTAAGGCCGTAAACTCGTGGTACATTGTACCATCTGATGTTTAAGGTCCTATAAGTGCATTGGGAGTGTTCTAGACTTGGTTCCAAGGCTTAGGAAGAAGTTGTGGCAACATTGCATTACATATTAAGGTTTACGACCCAAGGAGATTGCCTTGGCCGTAAACTCTCTTTTGATCTTGATTTCTTGATGTTTTCAGGGTGTAAACTAAATGATTCAAGCATATAATAAGCTAATGCAAGTGTACTTACAGTATATAAGCTTGATACGATGATTAAGGTTCAAGAACACTAGTGTGTGTTCATGGTGTTCTTAGTGAAATGAAGAACACTTGAAGGTCTAACCAAACGAAGAGATTTCATGGATGAAATCATATGTATTCACTAGATATGGAAGGATATCAAGTTGAAAATGGAAAGATTACTTACTGGATTGAAGATTGGAATGAAAGTTCTTGATGATACTTGAGAGCAAAATCGAGTTCTAGGTTTGAAAGTGTGATAATGAATGAAAATGGCCAAGTATTTCATATATAGTCATGGAGTTTAAAACCACCATGAGTTTACGGTCGTAAACCCATGGTCTTATGGTCGTAAAATCCTCATTTGAGGGTTTAAAGCATGTTTGGTGGTTTGTAACTCTAGTTGACCCATTCTAGTAGTTGATCCATTGATGTATTAAGCTCAGCAAGCGCCAACAGATTCTATACAGTGCCAAAAGTTAGCGGAAGCAAGTTGGACTTTGATTAAGATGTAGGGTTTGTACAAGATAGAAATTTCGGGTAGTCAAAGTCTTCTTCTTGAAGATCCACTAGCAACTGAGCGTCTTACGACCTGGTACATTGTCAATCAAGTTCCAAGCTTGATTGTCATACACGGACTGAATCTTACTGTCCATTGCCTCTTTCCACTTTGCAAACTCTTGGCCTGCCATGGCTTCCTTGTAGTAGTTAGGTTCATCCAAATTTATTAGTGTGCTATCACCAATAAACACGTCACCCTCAGAAGTTATATGGAATCCATACAATACAGGTGGAACACTAACTCTACTAGAAGGTCTCAGAGGTAAGGACTCGTCAACTGGTTCAACAGGAGTTGTTGGGTTTTGGTATTCTACAACATCCTATGGTGCACATACAACCCTAAATACCTTGGATATGTGTTTTCACTAATTATACATGAAAATGGTTTCCAAGGTATAAATCTTACAACTAGCATGCATTTAACATAAGAATATAATATAATAGTTAGCATGACATACCTTTTGATGGAGCTTGAATTGTTGGTGTATTTGGCCTTAAAGAGCTTAGCCCCAATAGTGTGGAAGCCTCAAATGGAATCACAACACACCATGGACAAATGATGAACTTGAGAGAGAATTCCATGCACACAAAAGACATCATGAACTCTAAAAAGATACAAGTAACGATTTTGGGCAATGAAGTATCTATTTATATGTGGGATTTCGAGGGTCATGGATATAACCCAAATCCATACCCATGGGTTTTATGGTCAATGGTTCATGTGGCCCAACTCTTTATGTATCCATACATAAACTTGGTCCAACATGGATCATAAGCCCAACACATATAAATATAAGTAATTATCATAATTAGTCCCATAGATTTAATTAGTCTGTTTCGACCACTAAACTAATTCCAAATTAATTCTTGATCAATACTAATTAAAACATATGATTTGATATTAATATATTATTACTTATAATGTATTAATAAACCATAAATAATCTACTCTCAAAAGTCCATCCTAACAAATTGTCCTGATGATATGTAACCCAAACGGACCATGCTACTCTCGGGTCGAATACATACCAATAATAGTTATGGGCTTAGACACCTAATCCAACAGTCTCCCACTTGGATAAGTCTAAAAATATTATTCAAGTATGACTGCAAGATCCTGACTAGCAATCGTAGCTCTTAAAGCCGCTGTCAAACTCTGAACAAATCAAATGACATGTACATTCGATAAGGGATCATATATTCCTCCATTCTAGATATCATATGGACTGAGACATGGATTATAATCATTCTCTCTGTCCATTTGTTGTTTCCCGATTTCCGATTTATGACGACTAACTAATTGAACAAATCAAATCAGTCCAGGCCCGGCCGAGCACTTACGTTTGTCAAGACCAAATCATCAAGGGGCCCAGAGATATTGCTTTTATCCCGAAGGTAAAAGGAATGGATAAACTTTGACTCATATGGCTTGTTCTACTACTTATTGAATCATACACAAAGGCACGTTTTATAACATCGAGTTACCAATGCATTTTCGTGCAATCAATTTACAACCAACTCATAGTAACAACTAGTATCTCTAGGTTTGAAGAATATAAGATATTATCATCACATGATCACTCGTGATAAAATCCATGAGGTGATTCCAATGAGCGCGGGTTGAATCCAATACTCAGAACTTATGAGCACTCATGAGTGTTGTAGCACAACGTCTAACATCTTAGACCTCTACAAGCCAACCCATGACAGTCTTAATTCATATCTACTTCCAACATATGACCGACCGTGGATGGTTTGAATAACTTAGTCATCCAGAACAATGACCTAGTTTATTCTGGAAGTCAAAGCATGCAAAATGAAACACAAGAATAATTGAATCGAATATGGTATCAAAACCTATGAACATAAATAAAACACCTTTTATTTATCACCATATGATTACACATTATTCATTGTAAACTGTTTCAGCTATCAACTTTATCCTTGAATTTAAAACAATAGTTGTCCCATGCTCCAAGCACGTACACTATGTATTCTAAACACTAGTCATGCCATACACCAAGTATGCATAGTACGTTTTTCTATGATCTTTACTTTGTGAAATAGATCAGTTGAACATAACTCCAATGATCCTCTTTTCATAGTCCCAAATCCTTACTGCAAATGCAAGAATTCCAAATTCATGCCATTTACTGAAATATGTTAGATTCTAAACTTATATGCATTGATATTCTTGTAATGATTATGCACAAATTCAGAAAGACTTGAAAACAAACATTACAGAGCATTCCAAAGGAGATCAACTCCTTGGAAACATCCTTCTTTCATTAAGTTTCCTAATCTTGATGTTTGTATGTTTATAGCAATAATGGAAATATGAATTTGATTCTTTAATTTGTAGTAGTGTCTAAATTAACCAAACAAGGAAAGATTCTCATCACCCAAGTTTCAATTGGATCGAAAGTTGGAATCATGCAAGTTCTATAGTATGATGAATGAGAAATTTCAAGCATTGGAAAATTAAGACTAATTACTTGTTCACATGGATGTGTGAGTCAAGTAAATGACTAAGTGATCAAGTACACACTCTTGTGCACTGATCAAGTCCACCAGAAATGATCGTTAAGACTATTCGTCATGATTTACTAAAGTTTAGTAAATATGATTATACTTACAAGCTTAAGTATAATTCTGAGACATTGGAAAAGTTTCAATGTATGACAGAACGAATAAGAAGAATCAAATTTGGCAGAAAGATAAAAGTTTCTCAAATCTAAAAAGATGGGAGAGTACTTTAGTATCATGTTCATGATAATCTTAATGATTAAGATACCATATCACAATTGATCCTCTAAGGTCATCTTAGTGCATTTTTATGACTAAGAAGAGGAGTCATGAATTGTTGAAATGGTTAAATCAAAAAGATGAGTCATACTTCGTTCCAAAACAATTCATAGAGTTATACTTTAAGATTGTAACTTGTGTGACATGTCTTAAAGAAGTTTTAAAACACTTGTCAAATGTAAGAGTAAAATTTTTCTACACTTGTACATTTGAAATTGGTAAGTTGTGATGTTTTGGATAAAACAAAGACCAACTAAGGCTAATTGTGTTAAGCGTCTATCTTGATTAGAATTCACACTATCTCTTGAATATTTGGCAAGAAAGTCTTATAGATGAAGGAGACAGTGGGTGTCTAAAAGATCCTAAAAGGGTTTCAAGAAGTAATCAAGAATAAAAACCTGAAATTCTTCACTAGCACACGACTTGAGGTGTATAACCTATCGTGTTGACATTTCTGTGCCTATTCAAGTTGGCTTTGCATAGTATTTCTAAGAGTTCTCAATTGGTTGCACAACTACTTGGAAGCTATGGCAGGCGCTTGTGCTGCCAGGTGGCAAGAAGTTAAGATTGCGCAAGTTCAATCCATATCAGTTAGGATTTGTCACTAACCTAGTCTTGTGATTATGGTTTTGACAAATTCACTTGGATAGGAACACTTACACCATAAAATCTAAGTGTCATAAGGTTTCTCTTCGATTCATGAAAATGATGGTAAGGAAACTCTTTCACTAAGTAGATTTTGAGTAGATAGCTATTGTGGAAATGGCAAAAAGTCTAAACAATTGAGACTATGATTACGGCGTCCCTTTTCATAGTTCTGAAATTGTTTAGACACACTTGTGAGCTGTCTAAGAGAGGTGTATATTTTTGATAAACTCTTATCAAGGCAATCTAGTATCAGAAATCTGAACTTTGGTAAGAAAGTCAATAAAGCATTGTTTTTCTTAGAAGTTCAGCTGATTTCTGAGTACATGTCAAAGTTAGTGGGAGCATAAGCGTTATGCTAATAATCATCATGTTAGTGGGAGCATGATAATTATGATAAAGGTTGCAAGTTAGCAATGTTAATTATAGAACACAAAAGGTCTCAAATGTGAAAAAAGTTGTTTTGCTATAATTAAGGGAGAGGAAATTATACTTCATCTCAAATCTAAAAGCTTAGATTGAGGTCTTAATCGTATTTAGTCAAGAATATATACGACTTTCATGTTGGAATGGCTAAACATAAGGAAATTCTATATATGGGGTCATTATTTGCGTTCTAAAATTCGATTATGATTACGGCATCCCTTTTCATAATCTGAATTATGGGAACTTAGCAAATAAAAATGGAAATAGTATAGCAAAAGATTGGTTTAGTCTGTATGTGAGACATCATGAATCATGTCCCATATGCTTCGGATATAGGATCGATTACATGTGCTATATTCATTCATTCTAAATTTTTCCAAATGCAAGGGGTATTAAGAAGGGAAAAAGGTCTAGAAATTGATATGACTAAAATGATTAAGCAATTGTTGAGGACAATCTAAGGTTTACCAAAGATTGGTTGCTCAAGGATAGTTGGAAGTATAGTGTTAATTCTGGAAGGACCATATTGACATAATTTGTAAAGGAGGCAACTCCTGTTCACAAGTGATAGTCGAAATGGAATATAAAGTTAGAAAGTATTCAATCTGTAAGATTGGAAAACTTAATGCAAGAAGGATGTTTCCAAGGAATTGATCTCCTTTGGAATACTCTATAATGATTGTTGCCAAGTCTTTGTGAATTTGTGCATAATCATTACAAGAGGATCAATGCATATAAGTTTAGAATGTAACATATTTCAGTAAATGGGATGAATTTGGAATTCTTGCATTTGCAGTAAGGAATTGGGACAGTGAAATGAGAATCATTGGAGTTATGTTCAACTGGTCTATTTCGCAAAGAAAAGGATCATAGACAAACATAGAGTTCATACTTGGTGTATGGAAAAGCTATTGTTTAGAAAACATAGTGTATATGCTTGGAGCATGGGACACCTAGTGTTTTAATTCAAGTATAAAGTTGATAAAACCGAAAAAATGAATAACAAGTAATCAATATGGTGATAAATAAAAGTGTTTATTTATATTCATAGGGTTTGATACCATATTTGATTCATTTATTATTGTGTTTCACTTTGCATGTTTTGACTTCCATAATAACTAGGTTATTCTTCCAGAATGACTAAGTTATTCAAACCATCCACAGTCAGTCATATGTTGGAAGTAGATATGAATCAAGACAGTCATGGGTTGGCTTGTAGAGGTCCAAGTTAGTGGACAAGGTTGTGATACAACACTCATGAGTGCTCATAAGTTCTGAGTATTGGATTCAACCCATGCTGATTTGAATCACTTCATGGATTTTATCACGAGTGATCATGAGACGATAATATCTTATATTCTTCAAACCTAGAGATATGAGTTGTTACTATGAGTTGATAGTACATTGATTGCACGAAAACGCATTGGTAACTCGATGTTATAAAATGTGCCTTTGTGTGTGATTCAACAAGTAGTAGAACAAGCCATATGAGTCGAAGTTTATCCATTCCTTTTACCTTCATGATAAAAGTGATATCTGTGGGCCCCTCGATGATTTAATGATGATACATGTGAGTGCTTGGCCAAGCCAGGACTGATTTGATTTGTTTAATGAGTCAGTCATCATGAATCGGAAATCGGGAAACAACAAATGGACAGAGAGAATGATTATAATCCATGTCTCAGTCCATATGATATCTGGAATGGAGGAATATATGATCCCTTATCTAATGGACAAGTTATTTATAAGTTCAGAGTTCGACAGCGGCTTTAAGAGCTACGATTGCTAGTTAGGTTTTGAAGTCATACTCAATAATAGTTTTAGACTTATCCAAGTGGGAGACTATTGGATTAATGTCTAAGTCCATAACTATATTTGGTATGTACTTGACCCGACCCGGCATGGTCCATTTGGGTTGCACTTCACCGACACAATTTATATGGATAGTCTTTTGAGAATAGTATATTTATGATTTATATTAATATATTATAAGTTCTAATATATTAATATGGAATCATATTATTTAATTAGTATTGATCAAGAATTAATTTATAATTAATTAAGTGATCAAAATGAACTAATTAAATATGGACTCTTATATATATGGAATGGGCCAAGTTCATTTAGATTGGGCTAAGCTTTCATGGATAGTCCATGGAGTGTTAAACCCATGGATCATATGAAATGAAAGGTCAGCGGTTTAACCCCAGTCTTCATACTAGATAAAGATGTCCTTGGTTGGTGAAATTGGCACTAGTGTTGGTACACTAAGAGGGCTACCCGATTTCACTAGAGAGAACCAAAGTATTCTTATTCTCAAAGTCTTCCAAGGTATTTTGGTGATTTGTGATTCCACATGAGGCTTCCACACTATTAGGGCTAAGCTCTTAAAGCTTGAAGACATCAAGCTATATCAAAAGGTATGTCATCTAACTAGCACTTTGTAGTATAAGAGCTTCATAATATGCTAGTTAGGATTAAAGCCTTGGAAAGTTATTATTTCCATGTATAATAGAGAAAACATAGATCCAAGGTTTATAGGGTTATATGTACACCATAGGAGTGTTAGAATGCTCAAAACTGAACAAAACTTTTCAGGAACTTGTGGGTTAAGGAGAATAATTGGAGGAGGTGAAAGAAGTATGATTTCCATGGGACATCATCTTCATTTAGGAATGCTTGTTTCAAGATATTTGGGAAGATCATAAATGTCTAAACCAGACATCATTTGTGAGATATTCAAGATAGTTGATTTAGAGTCCATAAAGTTTCAACTTTAACTTTTAAAATTCTTGGGTTTGGAATTAAAGTGTATGTGGGGTTTGACTTTACAAATTCCAAAACTTGAGGACAAGTTTTGAACAATTCAAAAAACTTATGGTTTCCATAACTTATGAATTTTAAACTGGTTTAATGGAGAAAACCCTTCAAGTTCCATAACTTGTAGACAAGTTATGGAAGACTTTAAAAGCATTGAAAATGTGACTCTTCATTTTTTCATAACTTATGGAAATTTTATGAGTTTTAAAATTCATAAATGTGACTTTTCATGTAACTTGAGGACAAGTTACAAAAACACATATTATGAACAACTTGAAGATTAATTTGGATTGAAAACAACTATCTCATAATTTTTCCTATTAATCTAAACAAACTCATAAACATGAACATTCATAATCAACATTTTTCAAGCATCATATAAACATGTATAAAACTTGAAAATTTGATTATTAACCTTTATTCGGATGAGAATAAACATTACCATAATATTAAAAAACAAACTTTATGAACAAAAACGCTTTGCAGTAATGATTCTAATCCAAAACAGGCCAAAAAACTCGAAGATAAGCTGTCAGGGGGTTCAACTCGTCGAGTGCATGAACCAACTCGATGAGTTGGATGAATTTGTTCATGGACTTGTCGAGTCCTATCACTGGACTCGTCGAGTCTGCTGTCCCGATAGCAAAAAATTCGATTTTTTTTACTTTTTTTTCAGCAATTTGCATCAATTATAATTGAAAACAACCCATGGCTCGGATACCACTGTTGGGTTTTGGTATACTACAACATCCTATGGTGCACATGCAACCCTAAATACCTTGGATCTATGTTTTCACTAATTATACATGCAAATGGTTTCCAAGGTATTAATCTTACAACTAGCATGCATTTAACATAAAAATATAATATACTAGTTAGCATGACATACCTTTTGATGGAGCTTGAATTCTTGGTGTATTTGGCCTTAAAGAGCTTAGCCCCAATAGTGTGGAAGCCTCAAATGGAATCACAACACACCATGGACAAAGGATGAACTTGAGAGAGAATTCCATGCACACAAAAGACACCATATATGTGGGATTTCTAGGGTCATGGATATAACCCAAATCCATACCCATGGGTTTTATGATCCATGGTTCATGTGGCCCAACTCGTTATGTATCCATACATAAACTTGGTCCAACATGGATCATAATCCTAACACATATAAATATAACTAATTATCATAATTAGTCCCCATAGATTTAATTAGTGTCTTTCGACCACTAAATTAATTCCAAATTAATTCTTGATCAATACTAACTAAAACATATGATTTCATATTAATATATTATTACTTATAATATATTAATAAACCATAAATAACCTTCTCTGAAAAGTCCATCCTAACAAATTGTCCTGATGATATGCAACCCAAATGGACCATGCTACTCTCGGGTCGAATACATACCAATAATGGTTATGGGCTTAGACACCTAATCCAACAGGAGTGTCATCCTCAGGTTGTGCGCTAGTGTTAGATGTGTTGGGTTTTGAGCACTATAACACTTCTACGGTGCACATGTAACCCTAAATGCTTTGGATCTATGTTTCCTCTAATTATACATGAATATTTTCAGTTTTCTAGAGCATTGTCCTAACTAACATACATTTGAACAATTGAATGTTACAACTAGTTAGATGACTTAGCTCTTGGAAGGACTTGTAGTTCACGACCTTTGAAAGATTGAGCACCTCAAGTGTGATGCATCTAATGGTTCACAAACACCAATATGCAAAATGTGGCGTAAGAGATTAAGTTATTTAGCTCAAATGAAGGTGCAACTGGTTTTGGTTCATGAGGGTTCTATTTATAGTGTTGCACATGCTAGGGTTACACTTTGTAAACCCTAATGACCCATGACTTTCCACATTCTCATGCTCCATGGATTTAACCTCCATGGACAAGACATGGGTTATCTCATTGGATTACCCCATCTATATAATCATGGATCATTGGCTCACACTACAAGAATCATTGATTTACATAATCAGTCCCCATATATTTAATTAGTCTCTTTTGACCACAAAATTAATTCCAAATTAATTTTTGATCAATACTAATTAAATAATTTCATATTAATATCTGATACTTTTAATATATTAATCAACCATAAATAACCTTATTCTAAAAATCCATCCTATCAAATTGCACTGGTGAAGGCAACCCAAAAAGGACCATGCTACAATCAGGTCAAGTACATCCCAGTTATAGTTCTGGGCTTAGACACCAAATCCAATAGTGTCCCACTTGGATAAGTGTAATAACTATAACTGCCAGTGCGACTTCTGGATCCGACTTAGCAATCGTAAGCTTTCAAAAGCCATTGTCGAGCTCTGACCTAGTCAGTGACATGTCCTTCAGATAAGGGGTATATACTCCCCTGTTCTCAAGATATCTATACGGAAAAACACATGGAACATAGTCATACTTATTGTCCTGCAATTTGTTTCCAGATTTCTGATTCATTTGACATAGAACAACACTGAACATATCAATTTAGTCCTGACCGGGCCCGACACATAGTCATAACAAAATCGTCGAGGGGCCCAATATATCACTTTAATCCTCTTAGGATAAAAGGAAAATATAAACTTTAACATTATATGCTTGTACTAACTACTCATCAAATCATGCACAACGACACATTTTATAATATCAAGTTACCGATGCGTTTTCGTGCCATCGATGCACAACCAAGTCGTATTCAACAACTCATACATCTTCGTTTGAAGACTATATGATATTATCGTCTCACAATTACTCGTGATAAATTCAATGAAGTAATTCAGGTGAGTGCAGGTTGAATCCAATACTCAAATCTTATTTCAGGAGCACTCATGAATGGTGTAGCAAAATTTTGCCATGCCTAACACCTTAGTCAATCTACATGTCAACACATGATAGTCTTCTTTCATATTTACTTCCCACGTACGATCGACTGCAGATAGTTTGAATAAATCTTATTATTCTAGAAGTCAAAATATACAAAGTGAAACAATTGTAAGTAATTGACACAAGACAGTAAGTTTACTAACAAACAAAAACCCTTTTATTTAATCATCAAATGTCAATTACAATTTAGCTATCACGAGTTTCTATTTATCTAACCACTAAAACTAACATCGTTCGTTAGCCCAATGCCCATGCATGATGCAAGTGTTTAACCCTAGTCAGTCCATTTGAAAGAGGATCTGTTGGGTTGTCCTCTAACGATACCCCCTTTACCACGAGGTGTCCTTCTTTTACTTGATGTCTCATGAAGTGGTATTTTCTGTCGATATGTCTAGATCTATCATGATCTCTTGGTTCCTTGGTTAAGGCAACCTCCCTTTAAGTATCACAAAAAACTCCAATGGCTCCTTTATGGATGGAATAACTCCAAGGTCTTTGTGACAACCCGAAATTCTATTCTGTACAAACAATATCACTTCAATAGAAGTCAGAATAGTTGAAGAAAATTTTCGGACTTTTTAGTATAAGTTTGAGTATTTCAGGATTTACACTTAAAGAGATATCAGGACAGAGGGTGCACTAGGGTTTTCTGCAACTCTGTTATTTCTAAACTCTATGATATTAGAGTTCATTTCTTGAATAAAAATATTTTCTGCCAAAACTCCCAGGACTATATATATGATTCTTAACCAAATTATTTCATTAGTTACATTTGCAACTAGAGAAAAGCCATTTTCTCTCTCACGGATCTTCGGGTTTTCATCCCAAATCGTGAGTACCTCTCTATAGTTGCATTATATGGCTTATAATATGCTTATTAACCTAGATTTCATATCAAAACAACAAGATTTGAGAGTGTACCGCCCAAGAACACCTTGGGGAGTAAACTGTTTTATAAGGATAAATTGATGCCTATTCCTTTCCCCTTGATATGTAACTACCTTAGGCTTTTATGTTAGTGTTTATAAGACTAGAAATCACCCATGAACACCAAGAGTAAGGTGTTCACGGCCCAAGAAGTTCTTGGACCGTGAACTCCAAACTCAAGGGCCAAAGAGTGCCTTAATCACTCCTAAAGCCTTGGAACAATAGCCTTGATTTACTCCTAGTTATTTAGGGACATTAAATCATCAAATGCCCATCGTAAAGAGAGATTACGACCGTAATCTCTTATGGTTTTGGTCTTTGGGTCGTGAACATCAAAGAGGGGTACCAAAGTGCGCCTAAGGCCTTCATTAGCCTTAGATAATTGTCTAAAACCTATCCTAGATGAGTATGGGACTTGAAAACATAAAAACACCCCTTTCCATATGAGTTTACGGCAGTAAACTCAAAAGGAAATGGCCTTGGGGCCGTAAACTCCTCAAAGGAGTGTATTAATGCCCTAAACCCTTCCAAGGGTTAATCCACCAAGTACGAATGCTTCTAGGGATCATTTAGAACCTCAAAACACCAAATGACATTAAGCTTAGGATTTCATGGCCGTAAACTCAAGGGTTTATGACCTCAAACTCCTTGTGTGAGGTTTATTGGAGAGTAAACTCATATATGTGGTCCTTTGGAACCCTAAACTCACTAGCCGGGTCAATAACAACTTAGATGTAATCCTTAGGGCCAATAACACTTATTATAAGTGTTTAACATGTTCTTGGAAGTCTAAACAATTTCAATTAGTAGTTTAAAGCTAATTTGTTACACATATGTGTGATTATATGTTAACAAGGATCATAACGTGTGTACAAGACTTCACTTGACACCTAGCAATCCTACATCTTCAGTACATCCGTACCATTCACTACAGGTGAGTTCATACCCCTTAATAAATGGTTTAAATGTTTTAAATGCTTTTATTATGGGAACACAAGTCAAATACTTATAGTTATTACATCAATCACATGTGATTAATAACTACAAAACCAGTGATTTCCTTATTGTTCAAATTGTTTATCAAACTATTTTTCTTCAAACTGTTTTACAAATTCTTGTACTTATCAAATACATTTACTTAAAATCTGTTTTACTTATTATCAGTTGCATGTCTAGGTATGTATAGTTATATAAACAATGTTCAAAAAGCTTAGGAAGGCATGCCCGCCCTATTTCCTTTTCGCGCTTGAGATGTGGTCTGGTGGGATATCGGGTTCCCGTCCGAAGGTCGTTTAAATATTAGTTACATATCATGTGTACATATATAGTCATAAAGGTCCTTCCAGTTCATTCGGTACCCTTGGGTAGCAAGGGTATACATCCATGTTCATACGTACCAGTTACATCAATAGTAAGTTACCATAGGGGTAGCATAGGAGGATACTATTAGTATCACTAGAACAATGAAACATACAATGAGTCAGTACGAGTAATACATACAGTACATTACAACTAGTACGCACAGTACATTACTATACATGCTAGATAGAGAGAACATACATTACAGCTAGCGCACGCAGAACATTTCAGTACATACTGGATAGACGGAGAAAGATTACACTTTCAGTTAGTACATTCATTACATATACATTCATGCAGTTATGTGAACCGTTGAGCAGGTCATGGCACTTCCTGGCACGACCGCTCTTGTATCCTGAATCTCTTTAATTCAGGAGCGTATGAGTTTGCGTATAGATCTAGACTGGATTGACTATCTGTGACATCCCCAAAATCACGGCCAGAAAAGACCGATTTTCATTTATGCTTTTAAATAATTTCAGAGTAAATCCTTTTGATTTGAAAGAGTTGCGGAATTTGTTCCCAAAACAAAACATGATAAAATAATATTTATCAAAGCATTTCATCAAGAGATGCATTTCGTTATATAATCAAAACTCGGGATGTTGTAACGACCAAAATTTCAAAACAATTGAAACTTTTCAAAAACCACCCATTTTAATAACGTTGTTACAAAAAAGTTTTCAATACATTATTTAACAAAGTATTTTTCCCAGGTTCAAATCATAAAACACCAACGCGGGGAACGGTACGATCACGCCTTTGCCTTGCCACAGACTCCTGAGAACCTGAAAACATAAAACCACAACTGTAAGCCCGAAAGCTTAGTGAGATACCCCCAAAAATACCAACCACAAATACGCCCTTCCAGGCCACGACCTTCCGGTTCAAAACATATCGCCTTCCGGCCCAAAACATATTGCCAAATGGCCCATAACACATCGCCTTCTGGCCCATAACATAACAGCATACATAACATAACAGAACATAGAACAACCATGCATACCGGGCCACATTCCAGACCAAGCAACTATACACATAACATATAACCATATAACAGTTCGCAGTCAACAATTGATCAGCAGATCACATAACATATCATTACCCTAACCAAGATACCGGCCTAACCGGTCACTAGCATAACATCACCCTAAGAATCAGTCAACATACTAATTACACACATATGCCTTTCCAGGCCATGACCTTCCGGTCCACATCGCAATGCCTTCCGGCCCACAACATGTAATGCCTTTCGGCCCACAACATATAATGCCTTCCGGCCCATAACGTAATGCCTTCCGGCCCATATTCCGCACTATCATAAAACAGACACTACCCGGATTTCCATCCGATAAAGGGTCGGCCTTGGTGCCTTAAACCCTATTGATATAGTGAGGATAACTCACCTCGAAACTGCCGACTGAACAGATAACTCAAGCTGCTCTGATCACTGATACGATCTCCACCTCTGGACATCCACCAATGCACTGAACTCAAACAATAATCAACAATTACCAAAATGCCCCTGGAAACCACTGGTTAACCCTTGGTCTAAGACAAGGTCAAAGTCAACCCCTGACTCACCCTACTCGCTGAGTCAACCCGATGACTCGCCGAGTTCCCATACTCAGAACTTCACTCAATCCGCGACCTAACTCGCCGAGTCACCCCAAGACTCGCCGAGTCCCACAACTTCTAAGTCCTCTCGCACACAACTCACCGAGTCACCCCTTGACTCACCGATTCTCGACTCAACCAGAGAATATCGGAACTCTTCGACAAGACTCGCCGAGTCTAAGAACAGACTCGCCGAGTCTATGGCTATCTTCAACCTAATCGCCGAGTTGTTCATACAACTCGCCGAGTTCCAGGTCATCTTCATCCGACTCGCCGAGTTGTTCTTCCAACTCGCCGAGTCCCAGCTCATCTTCAAGCAACCCGTCGAGTACACCCATGTGACTCGTCGAGTACCACCGGTCTGAATCTATACAGAAGAACTCCAGGCCATGCAATTGCTCCAAAACATAGATCTAGCCTCCTACAACTCATCCATCACGTAAACTGGCAAACTTTACGTGAATCCATCGAGATCTAGGCTATTTGCACATTGGGCTAGGGTTCGGGACATGTAAGCTTCACTAAACACTCCAACACAGGGACTTTCATGCTCTCTGATTCTTCTCCATTCCAGATCTGAGGTAGCAACCTCAGATCTAACCTCTAGACTTCCAATTACATCCATAGGCAAGTTCCCACAAACCCCAAAATGAAGAAACAACATAACAATAGCCCAAGAACGAGATATTACCTCCAATGGACGCCCAAACTGCAATGTAATTCGAATCCAAGCAAAGCCCCTTGCTCCAAGCCTTCAATCTCTCAAAATTCCTTCAATAATCATCTCCTTCAAGCTCCCAATTGAGATACGATCACTCACACACGAAGACTAAGGGTTTCTGGACTTGGAGATGAATAAAGAGGCTGAGAGTGGGCTATTATGTTCTTTATATAGGGCTCAACCCCGGGAATTAGGGTTTTCTCCACTCAGCGCCTACTCGCCGAGTCCTCCTTACCGACTCGCCGAGTCGGCTACTTAACACGCGACCCAGTCGCGACTCTACTCGCCGAGTCCATCCATGGACTCGCCGAGTCACTCTTCCACAACTTACTCTTTTAGCCCTTCAACTCTACTCTTGATATTTCGGGATGTTACAATTCTCCCCCACTTATATTAGGCTTTGCCCTCGAAGCCTACAGCAACTCAATTCAAAGGATACTTCCACAACGCTCCACCTGGCCTTAACCGGACCAGGTCCCTCAAGGCATACTTATCGAAACTCGAACACACTTTCCCCTCCTTCACGGTGCCCTGACCACCGTCTCGAATCGATCACCGACTGTACCCTCTGATAATCACACTCAACAACCGAGAATTACCTATGACGCATCACTGCCCCAAATCCCAACAATCACTCGACCCATAAGGGCTAGAAAACCATGAACCATCGGATCCCCGATCCGAATCCCACTCTATCCATTCCGTGACAACGGAAAGACCCATTCTCAATCTCAGAGCAACTCCCATGAGTTCTCCCCTTGCAACCGCATACACACGCTGAACTAGCTCTAACACCCTCAGGTTGGGAAAACCTGATACACTGATAATACCCTCAAACATTCCCCAGGATGAACCGCTAATATACATCCCATACCCTGATCAGAATCACACTGAGAGTTCATGACTCTCTCTCTCCCTACATCCCTTCCGAGCCTCTTGGCTCTACACTTGTGGATTTCCCTCCGCGACCTCAGCAGACATTCCAAACCGGATGAGCTTCTAATCCACTGCCGCAAACACGCTGCTCAATAACCATACTCGAATTGCTTTAGTCATAACTCTGCTCTGCCGCTTTCACTTCCGTGAACTTGCACTCCATGTCGGAGTTACACACCTCTTACCTCTCTCTCTTCCTTTACCAAGGAATCCACCCGGCCACAATGTCACCCCGACAAATGCCACGGTGCTCGCCCGACGCTACACCACCCTTAGCGTGTCCGCTATCCATCTAACACACTTACTCTAACTCTCCTCGCAGGGACTCTCAAGCCCATGCACTACCTCAACTAAACAAGATCACTACCCGGGGCCAGACCTTCCAATGCAATCACACTGCAACATACACAATCCGCAATCTCAAACTGATCCAATAATACCAGCAGAGTCTCCAGCATGACTGGACCGACTCACATAACACATATTAGCCACTTGAGGCTATATCTCTGTGGGTCCGTACACCCAAACTCTGTGAACCCTCGGGATCTAACTCTGGGAACCTTCCGGTTCCAACTCTATAAACATGCACAGCATAAATCCCATAGAATTAATGCAGTACAACACATCACGTACATAAAGCATACAAATACTCTGATCCCATGACCCCGGTTACCTAATCAAACTTGATCCCGGCCTGCTTCCAGGCCTCCACAATCAAATGCCCTAGGTCTGTATCCCGCCCCGCATGCCCGACACTCGCTCATATCAGCCTATACTCTGGGCTGACAGAACACTGCTGAATCCCAACAGCTAAGCACCCTCAAATACTCCTCGATCTCCCGGAGAATTCTCCAATTCTCCTCCACTTAAAGCACTGACTAACAACCACCGGTCGCCATTAACGACCTTCCAGAACAACCCCGCACAAAGAGAACACTTACACACTAACTGCTTCCCACAAGCATTAGCAATCCTCAGCAAAACACATCTCCTCACTGATCAATCCGCTCAAAAAGAATCTGATCTCCAAATTTCCCTTCCACGAATGTAGATGCTACCAGCCATTCAACACAATGCCGCATCTCCACTAATAACCCTCACGAACGATAACCAACGAAATCCCCAAAACAATAACCCATAACCAAAACCACAACCCGCAAAATGACGAATACCGCGTCGAAAACCACACAAAGATACCAGCACAAAACACCAAACTATAACCATACCAAACCCTCAGGGAACAACGGATACCAAGATGAAAACCCGTAACACAAATCCATAACCATGCCAAACTCGCAAAACGACGAATACCGCATCGAATCCACACAAAGATACCAGCACAAACAATACACCGCAATAATCGCAAGATAACAAGACATTAAGAAAGAAACATACCCGCAGATGCATCCGGCACTGCTCTGACCTCCTCTGCCGCAAGCTGATAAGCGCGACCCTGAGCCCCTAGGGGCTCCGCTCCACCCTGACCTTCATCTGAAATCCTCAAAGTGGCCAGTGCTGGAGTCTGCACCGGTCCTGCAGAAAGCTGTGGAAAGTTGCCCCGCAAATGTCCAACTTGACGACAATGATAACAAATCCTCAGATCCCGAATCGGCACTGACTGCCGACAATCCCGCGCATAGTGCCCCTCCTTTCCGCACTTATGGCATGCACCACCGGACCAACAAACTCCGGTGTAACCCCTCCCACACTTCCCACAAGTGTGGCCGCTCCGATCCCCCACTCTAACATCAACGGTCCTGGACCGTTTCGGCGCCGGCTGCGACTGCATCGGAGCCTGCCTCAGCTCACGCAACTGCAACTCAACCTCTAACTCACGCCGCCTGGCGGCCTCCTGCAACTCCAACAAGGTCTCGCACCTCCGCGCAGACACGAACTGTTTGATATCCCCATTGAGCATACTCAGATATCGGGACATCTGGGCCTGTTCCGAAGCGAACTCAGGGCAAAACATCGCCCTCTCAGTGAACATCCTGGTGATCTCAGTCACCGACTCCGAATCCTGCTTCAACTCAAGGAACTCCTGAGCCAATCTCTCCCTCTTAACCTGCGGAACATAACGAGTGATGAACATCCCTGGAACTGATCCCATGATACCGCAGCCCTCTGCGCATCTGAATATGACCCCGTGGTCAATCTCCACCAATTCTTTGCTCCGAGCCTCAACAGGTTCAGAGCACACCTCACCCTCTGATCAGCAGGGCATAAACACATGAAGAAACACCCCTCCACGTCTGATAACCATCTCATAGCAACAATCGGGTCCTGAACTCCATCGAATGTGGGAGGCTTCGTATAATAGAAGTCCCGATACTGAAAACCCCGACTAGCTCCTCCTCCTGCCGTTGCTACAACCGTTGTAGCCGCCGCGGCAGCCGTCTCTGCGAGAGGCGCATAACGCTCATCAAAATACTCAACCATGGCGGTCTTGATCGACCCAAACAGTTCCGGAAACTCAGCCCAGAACAATGCAGCAACCTCATCATTCAGGATCTCGCGAATCCTCGCATCCAACTCGCTTGTGCTCATCTGATCGATAACCTCAGACGGCACCGATCCACCCGAAACTCTCTCTCCAGCTCCCTATCCTGATTCGGATCCACTCTCATCTTGCCTCGGAATCTCCATACTGGAAAACACCATACCAAATCTTAGACTCATCCCACAAACCTGGGATCCAACTCTCTCAACCCAACCCTAGAGATCATGGTTTCCCTGATACGCGTATGGGTCCTGTGCTTTCAGTAGTACGGGCCCATACTACCTTCCACACCTACCCATATTTGTATGAAGTACTACCACAATACCCTAGAGAACATGCATAACAACTATCAACCCTCACCACTAGAGGAACACTGAGAATCTCCCAAATGGGACCCTAGGCTACAGGCATCACAAATCAGGCAACATTATCATGAAATCCTGAAGATCCCTAGCCTAACTCTAGCCTGCTGTTCTATCAAAGCTCAATAAAACAAGTGTCATGAATGGTAAATTTGGGGTTACTTACTGGCTCCGGCTGATCGTACCTCCACGTCCCCCTTTTACTTAATTTGAAAACCATTTTAGTTTCTCTTTTTAAAACCTTCCTCGATTTGGGACTGGAGTTACACGAGTGTTCCTCCAATTCACTCAAACCAAGGCTCTGATACCAACTTGTAACGACCAAAATTTCAAAACAATTGAAACTTTTCAAAAACCACCCATTTTAATAACGTTGTTACAAAAAGGTTTCAATACATTATTTAACAAAGTATTTTTCCCAGGTTCAAATCATAAAACACCAATGCGGGGAACGGTACGATCACGCCTTTGCCTTGCCACAGACTCCTGAGAACCTGAAAACATAAAACCATAACTGTAAGCCCGAAAGCTTAGTGAGATACCCCCAAAAATACCAACCACAAATACGCCCTTCCAGGCCACGACCTTCCGGTCCAAAACATATCGCCTTCCGGCCCATAACATATTGCCTACCGGCCCATAACACATCGCCTTCCGGCGCATAACATAACAACATACATAACATAACAGAACATAGAACAACCATGCATACCGGGTCACATTCCAGACCAAGCAACTATACACATAACATATAACCATATAACAGTTCGCAGTCAACAATTGATCAGCAGATCACATAACATATCATTACCCTAACCAAGATACCGGCCTAACCGGTCACTAGCATAATATCACCCTAAGAATCAGTCAACATACTAATTACACACATACGCCTTTCCAAGCCATGACCTTCCGGTCCACATCGCAATGCCTTCCGACCCACAACATGTAATGCCTTCCGGCCCACAACATATAATGCCTTCCGGCCCATAACGTAATGCCTTCCGGCCCATATTCCGCATTATCATAACAACAGACACTACCCGGATTTCCATCCGATAAAGGGTCGGCCTTGGTGCCTTAAACCCTATTGATATAGTGAGGATAACTCACCTCGAAACTGCCGACTGAACAGATAACTCAAGCTGCTCCGATCACTGATACGATCTCCACCTCTGGACAGCCACCAATGCACTGAACTCAAACAATAATCAACAATTACCAAAATGCCCCTGGAAACCACTGGTCAACCCTTGGTCTAAGACAAGGTCAAAGTCAACCCCTGACTGACCCTACTCGCCGAGTCAACCCGATGAATCGCCGAGTTCCCATACTCAAAACTTCACTCAATCCGCGACCTAACTCGCCGAGTCACCCCAAGACTCGCCGAGTCCCACAACTTCTGAGTCCTCTCGCACACAACTCGCCGAATGACTCTTCCACAACTTACTCTTTTAGCCCTTCAACTCTACTCTTGATATTTCGGGATGTTACACACGTCATGTTCCGATACAGACCATAAAGCATAAACGATAACATTACAAGTCATTCAACAAATATATACATATACAGACTTGTAAATAGAACAACAAGGTGATCCATCCATCTTACGCCCTTGTGCCACTTCCTGTAATACAAATAAAACTGAGTGGCTCAGGCTTGGGAGCCTGGTGAGCATATACGGTTTTCAACCCACAATAAATAAGTTATATTTAATTTCACCAACCAATCACTATCCTGATTACCCATTCCCGTTATCCTCACTTTACGTCCCTAAAACAACATCTATCTCAAGGGACCTAATCTAGGATTTTCATCGGGACGGACATCACTGCGAAGGGGTTTCCTCAACAATAGATATCCTAAAGGCAACCATGAGGGGGATAGAGTACACCGGTGAACACATTGTTCACAACACCTACAGGTTATGAACCTGCTAGCGTTCCACTGGACTGTCTAGAAGGAGTCCGTGGTCGTTATCCATACTCCGCTGAATAACTAGATCAATAACAACAACAACATCGAGGCCTCTCATCTGTTTATTACACACCAACTATCTACCCATGTTCTACCCAACATATTAGTAGATAAGAATATATATTTTCATACATAGTTAATAAGATGTATATCATTTTCATTCAATATATATATTCCACATACAAATGAGGCATACCACATAACACGTATTTCATAGAAAGCAATTCAGATCTATGAGATGGAATAAAGTGAATATCCATTCACGCATAGAATCACAAAATATACACATAACAAGTATATCGCATAAAATACTTCATAGTTACTTGTTAGAAGAAAGTAACTGCACCCTCACACATATAAACCACAATTTACTTAATACACCCAAACCGCACTTGTATTATTATCGTGTTTATGAAAGGTAGTATACACTCAGTTGATCAGAAGATGATCGGACAGCACTACCACTTGCAGAAGTAGTAATCCACAGCAGATCTGCAAGATCTCCATAAAAATCGAACTTCTCGCGGGCAGAGCTTCGGCTCGGGAACCGCACTTCTCGGGATCTTCGGGATCTCGGGACTTGCCTCGGGGCTAGAGTATGATACCGGGGCTTCGGGGTATTTCTGGCATGCAAAACGATGCAAAACGGGAGAGAGAAGAGAAGAAATTGGCAAAATAATCGGCTGCCCTCACATCCTATTTATAGGAGGCTGGAGCCTCGGAGTACGCGGGGCGTACGCCAATACACGGGGCGTACTGGTCCGAAGTCGTCACTGCATGCGTCATCCGAAGCCACTTGCTGCGATGTCGACACCTACGGAGTACGTGGGGCGTACTCGAGTACGCGACGCGTACCTCGGATCAAATCGGTGACTGGCCTTCGGATAATGCTTCCGAATTAATGATTTAATTTAAATACAAAATAATTAATAAACTTCGGAAATTCATATCTTCTTCATACGAACTCCATTTTCGACGTTCTTTATATCCACGGAAAGGTGAGACTACGCTCTACAACTTTAGTTTAGACTCCGTTGGCTAATTTTGACTTTATTTTTATTATTTATTTTTAATAGGCCGCAACAGAAAAACTTTGTTATAAATTCATAACTTCTTCGTTTGACGTCCGTTCTCGCCTAATTTTTTATCGCTTCGATACCAACAATGAGATCTTCGATTCTCATTTAGATTGCTTCGGCTAAAAACCACTCGATCTCAAATCGAGTATTTCAGGCTGCACACCGCTAAGTCAAAACTTCGATAAATCATAACTTCCTCATACGAAGTCAGATTTGGGCATTCTATATATATTCGGAAACCTCGTTTCAACTACTACAACATTAACCAAAGATATTAAGTTTATTTTACACTTAAATTTTGACGCTTATTTTTATTCTTAATTAATCAGACCACATAATTAAGCAATTAAGCACAAAACACATAATACTCAAATAATACATTCTTATTATTTCAAAATGGGTTACAAAGGTTAACCTAGACTATCACATTGCTAAAAATGGCAAGCCTGGAAACATAGGCGTTACAATTCTCTCCACCTTAGAATGATTCCGTCCCCGGAATCACACATCAACAAACAAATGCAGATAGCGACCCATCATGTCACTCTCCGTCTCCCAGGTGAGATTCGGCCCATTCGTGTGTTTCCATCGGACAAGCACTAACCCAACCATCTTGTGTCGCAATTTCTTAGTCTTTCGTTCAACAATTGCCTTTGGTTCTTCAATCAACCTTTTGTTCTCATCAATTCTCAATTCAAAGATTGGAATTATGTTGGGAACTTCTCCCGTGAACTTCCTCAAATAACACACATGAAAAGTGTTATGAATTCCATTCAGTTCTTCTGGTAATTCGAGCTTGTAAGCTTGGTTCCCAATCCTCTGAAGAACTTTAAACGGTCCAATAAACCTTGGACTCGACTTTCCCCTTTTACCAAATCTTATAATCCCTTCCACGGCGAGACTTTAAGCAAAACCGAATCCCCAACCTCAAAAGTCATTGGTCTTCGCTTCTTGCCAGCATAGCTCTTTTGACGATCCTGAGCTGCTAACATTCTTTCCCTAATTATTTTCAACTTTTCAGCAGTTTGATGAACCATCTCCGGTCCCATAAACTGCTTTTCCCCAGCCTCAAGCCAACAAGACGGCGTACGACACTTCTGTCCATACAAAGCTTGGTAAGGTGCCATCTGAATGCTCAAGTGGAAACTATTATTATAGGAAAATTCTACCAACGGTAAATGTTCATCCCAATTACCTAGGAATTCCAGAGTACATGCTCTCAGCATATCTTCAAGTGTTTGTATCGTTCGTTCGCTCTGACCATCAGTCTGCGGATGGTAAGCTGTACTTAAACACAACTTGGTACCCAATTCCTCTTGTAGACTTTTCCAAAATCGTGAGGTGAAACGGCTATCATGATCCGACACAATCGTTAACGGAACACCGTGAAGCCTCACAATTTCCTTCACATAAGAATTCGCAAGCTTCTCCATAGACCATTTCTCCTTGGCCGCTATGAAATGCGCACTCTTAGTGAATCGATCAACGACCACCCAAATCATGTCGTGACCATTCTTTGTTCTAGGCAATTTAGTGACAAAATCCATAGCAATGTCTTTCCACTTACCCATAGGCACAGACAAAGGTTCTAAACTCCCGTACGGTTTCTGATGTTATGTCTTGACTCTCGCACAAGTCACACACTCGGCCACATACTTTGCAACATCAAGCTTCATCGTCGGCCACCAGTAGTAGGGTTTCAGGTCCCTATACATTTTAGTGCTACCCGGATGAATCGAGTACATGGTCTTGTGAGCTTCTTCCATCAGAAGATCTCTGACTCCTCCTGTCTTAGGTATCCAAATCCGATCTTGGAACACCTTCAGCCCATGACTGTTTACACCGAACACCAACGTTTTATCCAAACGTTCCTCCTTTCGGTCATTCTTCTCAGAAGCTTCGCTCTGAGCTTTCTTTATACTTTCCAAAATAGTCGAGACAACTTCAATTCTCAACGCTCTTGGCCTTTTCCTTTCAAGATTGACTTTCCGACTGAGAGCATCAGCAACAACATTAGCTTTACCGGGGTGGTAAAGTATCTCGCAGTCGTAGTCCTTAAGTAATTCTAGCCAGCATCGTTGCCTCATATTCAATTCTTTCTAATTAAAGAGATATTGGAGACTCTTATGATCAGTGAAAAGTTTGCACTTCATTCCATATAGGTAATGCCTCCATATTTTCAAAGTGAAAACTACCGCCGCCAACTCCAAATCATGAGTCGGGTAGTTCTTTTCATGCTCTTTCAGCTGTCAAGACGCATATGCTATCACCTTTTCTCTTTGGGTCAAAAGACAACCCAATCCAACACCAGACGCATCGCTATAGACAGAGAAGTCTTCAACTCCATCGGGTAGAGAAAGTATCGGTGCCACGCATAGCTTCTTCTTTAGCTTCTCGAATGCTTCTTTATGCTTCTCACTCGAAGCATAAGTAGCTCCTTTGTGGGTCAAAGCTGTCAACGGAGTAGCAATCGAAGAAAAGCCTTGGATAAACCTTCGGTAATATCCGGTTAATCCTAAAAAGCTTTGAATCTCCGTGGGACTTTTCGGTTGTTCCCACTTCGTTACAACTTCAATCTTTGCTGGATCAACCATTATCCCTTCTTGGTTGACCACGTGACCCAAGAATTTGACTTCACGAATCCAAAAATCACATTTGCAGAACTTAGCATATAGCTTCTCATTCTTCAAGACCTCAAACACTTCTCGCAAGTGTCTGCCATGCTCCTCCTGGATTTTCGAGTAAATCAGAATGTCGTCTATGAACACTATCACGAATTTATCAAGGAAAGGATTACAAACCCTATTCATCAAATCCATGAACACTGCCAGAGCATTGGTTAGTCCAAACGACATAACCAAGAACTCGTAGTGTCCATATCTAGTTCTAAATGCAGTCTTCTCGATATCTTGCTCTCTTACTTTTAGCTGATGATATCCTGACCTTAGATCGATCTTCGAGAAATAGCTCGAACCTCGCAATTGATCAAACAAGTCATCAATCCTCGGCAACTGATATCTATTCTTGATTGTTGCCTTGTTCAGCTCTCGGTAATCAATGCACATTCTCATACTTCCATCTTTCTTCTTCACGAATAACACCGGAGCTCCCCAGGGTGATGAACTAGGTCTAATGAAACCTTTGTCCAATAACTCCTGAAGTTGCATCATTAACTCCTTCATCTCCGTCGGTGCTAATCGATAAGGTGCTTTTGCAATTGGCGTCGTTCCTGGCAACAAGTCAATACGAAATTCCACTTGTCGATCTGGTGGTAATCCAGGAAGATCTTCGGGAAATACTTCCGGATAATCACACACCACTGGAATATTCTGCATCACCTTCTTTTCCTTCTTAGCATCAATCACGAATGCTGAATATGATGTACATCCCTTGGTTAAACATTTTCTGGCTTTCATCAATGAAATGATTCCAGAATTCACTCTGCGTTTATCTCCATACACCATAAACGAATCTTTCTCAGGCGGGTTTACTTTGACTATTTTCTTCTTGCATAAAATTTCGGCGTCATTGGCGCTAAGCCAATCCATTCCCAAAACAATGTCGAAACCATTTAGTTCGATAGGCAATAATTCCTCGTAGAACTTATTCCCATTTAGATCAATTAAGATGTTTTTCATGCGATAGCTAACAGGTACAAACTTGCCACTAGCAACTTCGACTAATAAGGCATTATCTAGTCTAACAACAGGCAAAGCTAGCTTTCTACCAAATTCATGCGATATAAAGGAGTAGTTGGCTCCAGAATCAAATAAAATTTGGGCAGACAATTCGTTAACGAGAAAGGTACCTGAAGCGACATCAGCTTCATCTTTAGCAGCTTCCAGTGTCATCTGGAATGCTCTCGCCTTTGGCTTTGGCGGAATGTTGGGTCTAGCTGCCTCCTTCTTCTTCGGGCAGTCCCTCGACATATGACCCTCCTCACCACAACCATAGCAAACTTTCTTTGTGAGGGTACACACATTGGCATAGTGCCCTGGCTTTCCACACTTGTAGCATGTGTTCGCCACCTCACATTTTCCATGATGCTTCTTCTTACATTTGTCGCACCATTTCGCTTCACCTCCACTTCCCCTCGAACCAGACTTCGAGAACTTGTTTTTCTTGTTGGACCCTGAAGTTCCATCGAACTTCCTCTTCTCACCAACATCTATTCTTTCTAGACCCTTTTCCTTCTGCTGGGCATCCACATTCTTAGCTGCACGAACAACCGTTTTCAGAGTGGTTGCCATCTCGACTGTCGGACCAAAGTCGGCAGGCAGTCCATTAGCAAACCTCTCAATCTTGGAGAGTTCCGTTGGCACTAGGTACAGAAACAACTTCATCTTCTTAGTAAATGTAGTAGCATAGTCATCTATGCTCATCTTCCCCTTCTTCAAGTTTTGGAACTCATTGTTCAGATCAATCAGATCTATCTCTGAACAATACTGCACCCTTAGCTGTTCCAAGAACTCATCCCATGACATTTTCAGGGCTTCTCCTCGTGGCATAGTATCTGCCAACAACTTCCACCAACTCAAGACTCCAGTCTTCAGTTGTCTAACCGCAAAGACGGTCTTTTGTTTGTTGCTACAGTCGCAACTTTCAAATACCATCTCCATCTCGGAGATCCAATCCATTATCTCAACAGGCTTTGGGCTCCCAGAAAGACTTGGCGGTTTGGCGCCCAAGAATTTCTTGTACATTCGCCCATCCTTGTTGTTTCTCTTTTCTGGATCGTTCCTTCGTTCCCCTTGAGTCCCAACTTGACTCATCATGCGACTATAGTTCCCTTCCTCCGATTGCTCGGGAATCAATTCAGGTTCCTCAATAGGTATGATAGGTTCATCCCTATTATTATGCAACATTTGTCGCATCTCCTCCCTTTGTTTGGCTAGCATAGCCCGAATCATGGCTTGCACCGCAGCCATTGTTATTGGTTCTGGTGCTGCTGCTACAACAGGTGTCTGCTCAATCACTGGCGGTTGATTCCTGTTTTCATCCGCGTTTCCAACGCCACTCCTTGTTCTCACCATTTTGATCTACACACCGAATAACGTGAAATTAGATCCTCATTCACGATAGATATTCAAATCATCCTTATTACTCCGAAACATTTACATGCTAGTTCTAATAACGTAGACACACGCTTAGAATCCTACACACATAAGGTTTCTAGATCCGGTCGGCAACAGACCGTAGATCTGAACAATTAATATCATATATGGCAACATATAACATTTAGCACATAAAGCATTTTAGGCAACTTTCCTAAAATAAACTAGTGCTCGTGTCTAAAATCCAACAGACACACATCTTAAAATTCCATTTAGCATTCTAAGTTTAAGTCTAGAAATCCTACAAATTCCTAGTTCACTTAAACTAATGCTCTGATAGCAACTGTGACATCCCCAAAATCACGGCCAGAAAAGACCGATTTTCATTTATGCTTTTAAATAATTTCAGAGTAAATCCTTTTGATTTGAAAGAGTTGCAGAATTTGTTCCCAAAACAAAACATGATAAAATAATATTTATCAAAGCATTTCATCAAGAGATGCATTTCATTATATAATCAAAACTCGGGATGTCATGTTCCGATACAGACCATAAAGCATAAACGATAACATTACAAGTCATTCAACAAATATATACATACACAGACTTGTAAACAAAACAACAAGATGATCCATCCATCTTACGCCCTTGTGCCACTTCCTGTAATACAAATAAAACTGAGTGGCTCAGGCTTGGGAGCCTGGTGAGTATGTAGGGTTTTCAACCCACAATAAATAAGTTATATTTAATTTCACCAACCAATCACTATCCCGATTACCCATTCCCGTTATCCTCACTTTATGTCACACCCCAAAACCAAGAACGGCGGAAACGTTCTGGGGCGGAGGACGTCATGTATAGTATCACAACACAGTAAATGTAAATAAGCAAACAACATCATCCATTGCATTAAATATATAATTTTAATACAAGCGTGTTCTGTACAGTTATAGACCCCAGAATAATGTAACACAAAATAATATGAGATGAGTCTTGAATGCACTCCATCTTCTCAAAAGCTGGCATCGGTACCTGTCTACTGATGACCTGAGAATACAAGTTATTTTGAAAGAGTTTATCAGCATTAAGCTGGTGAGTTCATAAGTATTTTAGTGTCAATGTTTGTTGTCAAAAACGTTTGAACCTGTCTCGATGTATAAGTTTGTAAAAATGTAAGTAAGTGTTTGAAAGTGTTTGTAAAAGTTTGAATCTCTCATAAAAAACCTATATTTTCTATTAAAGTAGCCTTCTACCAACGCCTAACTATTTTCTATGCTTGTTTGTTGTAAAAGTGTGTAATTTCCCAAGTGTAACTATCATTTAATAAAATATAGTTTGTACATTAATGCTTAAGTGAGGTTATCACTAAAATATGTAATGGGTAAATCATTGTAGTACTGTAGTTTTGTATAAAAGGAACTACTGTTGTACTAACTACCTTAAACCGGATTTATATTAAGGTAAAATGTGATAAATTGCACCATGCTATCGACTGGTAACAACGACATAATGATTGGTCGTAATAACGGAATGACGTTTGGCACCCGCAGACCTGTAGGTCCGGCTGTAGCTAGCAACAAGGTGTAGGATAGTCAATCCAGTATAGATCTATACGCAAACTCATGCTCTCCCTCCAAGAGAATTCTGGCTACAACTCGGGCCATGACATTTAAGGCATGCTCCGACACAGTGGATCACAATTGTTAACGTATTCCTGTATATGTAATGTTTCTCGTTCTAGTATAGTTGTATATGGTCTCCTTCTAGTATAGTTGTATATGTTCTATTTCTAACATAGTTGTATATGTTCATGTTTCTAGTATAGCTGTATATGTACATGTCTCTAGTATAGTTGTATATGTTCATGTTTCTAGTATAGCTGTATATGTTCCTGTGTTACCCCGATGGTAACTAACTATTGATGTACTGGTATGTATGAATATGGAAGTACTTTTATGTCTATACATGTATATATGATATATAACTAATATTGAAACGACCTTCGGATGGTCACCCGAAATCCCACCAGACCACATCCAAATCGAGAAAAAGGAAATAGGGCGGATGGCCTTCCTAAGCCCTTTAAACATTGCTTATATATCTATACATATATGGGCATGAAATTTATAAGGAAATAAACTAAAGTTTAGTAAAAGCTTTTGATAAGTAAAAGAGTTTGTAAAACATTTTGAAGTGAAACAATATGATAAACAGTTTGAACAGTGAATAAATCATTGGTTTTCTAGTTATAAATCATATGTGATTAATGCAATCACATGTGATTGATGCAATAACTATAAGTATTTAACTTGTATTCCCCCCATAAAGTATTTAAAACATTTAAAAACATTTCACAGGTTGATTAATGGGGTATGAACTCACTTGTGGTGAGCTGTTTGAATTGCAGTGTCGGATACCGTGTTAGGTGGCAAACGGAGACTTGTTTACACGCACGAGCCTAGTTATCATATATTAAGCATATATATAACTAATTAGCCAAATAATAACTTAATAAAATAAGTTGGGACACTTAGGAACATGAAAACACTTTGTATGAATGTTATAGGTCCTAAGGGTTGCATCTAAGTCGATACGGGACAAGGCAAAAGGGGTTTAATGCACCAATGACCTTGTATAAGAGTTCACCACCCAACAAGCCCCACCTTTGGAGTTTACGGCCGTAAACTCATGAGTTTATGGCCAGTGATCTCCTCACTTGGTGGTTTTGGGTGTCTTAAGGTGCTATCTAGATCCTAGAATAAGCCTAGCTTTGTTGGAATAATCCTTGAAGTAGTTTAAGGCCCTAGAATGCTCCATAGAGGAGTTTACGGCCTAATGACCATATCCTCTAGAGTTTACGGCCATAAACTCCTATGGGGTGTTGGTTTTAATTCATTTGAGGCACTTGCACATGTAGGATAGCTTCTATGTTTTTATCTAAGGCTAAAGGGGACAAGAGGCACACATTTGTGCCTTCACTTGGAGTTTACGGCCCAAGTGATGTTCCTTGGCCGTAAACTCCCATTTAGGGATGATTCTTATGTAGTTTAATCCCCATTCAAGTCCTATGTATTCAAGGGTAATAGTCTTAAGGCCTTAGGGGTGTTTAGGGTACATTTTGCCCTAGAAAAAGGGGTTTACGGCTCAAGTGATATCCTTGGCCGTAAACTCCTATAACTCCTTGATTTTGAAGTGTTTTGGTGTCCAACATAGCTACAAGCATTAGAGGGTAATTGTCCTTAAGCTTTAGGGTGGTTTAGGGCACTTATAGCCCTTAAAAAGAGGTTTACGGCCCAAGAAATATCCTTGGCCGTAAACTTCTATTACTTGTGGTTCTTAAATGATTTCAAGCCTCTAATGATCATACATTAAGTCCCTAACTAGTTGTCTATCAAGGAAATGGGACTAGGTAGCGTTAAAGTTCCATTTTGGAGTTTACTCCCCAAGAACGTTCTTGGGCGGTAAACTCCCGGATCTTGTGTTTTAGACATGTAGTCTATGTTATAAAGCATAAAACAAGTAATAAAACACATCTAGGAAAGCAGACTCACAATCTGGGATGAAAACCCGAAGATCCCTGAGAGAGAAAATGGCTTTTCTTTAGTTGGAATTGTGAATTATGAATTAATTTAATTTAGAAATCTATTTATAGTCCTGAAATATTTTGGCAGAAAATATTTTCATTCTAGAAATAGGACTTTAACATTATGAAACTTGGAATGCTCAAATTTCACAAAACCAGGAGCATCGACTCTCCTGATATCACCTTAAACGTAAACCCTAATGTTCACAAACTTGTTCGGAAAAGTATGAAATTCACTGAAACTGGACTAGCTTCTATTAAATAGATAATGTTCGTACAAATGGAAATTTCGGGTTGTCACATCATCCCCCCGTTAGAAGGAATTTCGTCCCGAAATTAGAATTTAAGTAAATATGAAGTTACAGTAATTAAGCGAAAAGATGAGGGTATTTCAGCTTCATCTGATCCTCGCGTTCCCAAGTGAATTCTGGTCCTCGCTTTGCGTTCCAGCGAACCTTCACGATAGGGATACGACTTTGTTTTGTCTGCTTGACCTCACGGTCCATGATCTCTACAGGTTCTTCCACGAAGTTGAGGCTCTCGTTGATCTCGATCTCGTCGAGTGGGATTACAAGAGTCTCGTCGGACAAACACTTTTTCAAGTTAGATACGTGGAATGTAGAATGTACGTTACGAAGTGTGTCGGGTAGGTCGAGTTTGTAAGCTATGGGGCCGACTCTTGCAAAAATCTCGAAAGGCCCTATGTACATCAGATTAAGCTTCCCACGCTTGCCGAAGCGTATCAAGCCTTTCCAGGGTGATACTTTGAGAAGGACTCGGTCTCCCACTTGAAATTCCAAAGGTTTTCTTCGTTTATCGGCGTAGTTCTTATGTCGGTCTCTAGAGGCTTTCAATCGTTCACGGATCTGAACGATTTTCTCTGTCGTTTCCCGAATGATTTCCGGACCGGTGAGAGTACTGTCGGAAGCTTGACCCCTAGCTAATTGGGTATCACCCACCTCAGCCCAGCACAGAGGGGATCTGCACTTTCGGCCATAGAGAGCTTCGAATGGAGCAGCCTTGATGCTTGTGTGATAACTGTTATTATAGGAAAATTCGACAAGGGGCAAATGAGTATCCCATGCTTTCCCAAAATCAATCACACAGGCTCGCAACATATCTTCCAGTGTTTGGATGGTCCTCCCACTCTGTCCGTCGGTCTGTGGATGGTAGGATGTGCTCATGTCTAGCCTTGTTCCTAGGGAATGTTGTAGTGATTGCCAAAATCTTGAGGTGAACCTACTATCTCTATCGGAGATAATGGGCATAGGTACTCCATGTAGCCGTACGATTTCCCTAATGTGTGTTCTCGTAAGTTTCTCCATCTTGTCGGTTTATTTGATAGGCAGGAAGTGTGCAGACTTGGTCAATCTATCGACGATGACCCATATGGTGTCAAGTCCACCCGTTGTCTTGGGCAACTTGGTTATGAAATCCATAGTGATCCGCTCCCACTTCCATTCTGGAATCTCTGGTTGTTGCAGTAAACCAGAGGGCTTCTGGTACTCGACCTTAACCTTTGCGCAAGTAAGGCATTTACTTACGAAGGTAGCAATCTCTGCTTTCATATTAGGCCACCAGTATAGCTTTTTAAGATCCAGATACATCTTATCTGAACCTGGGTGGACGGAATACCGAGTGTTGTGCGCCTCGGTCATGACCAAGTCTCGGAAACCACCGTGTTTCGGTGTCCAGATCCGGTTCATGAAATATAAGGCTCCGTCACCCTTGGCTTCTAACTTCTTGTCCATTCCTCTAAGGGATTCACTCGTCACATTTTCAGGCTTCATGGCTTCAAGTTGAGGCGCCTGAATTTGTTTAGACAAGTGTGAATGGATGGTTATTGACAATGACTTGACTTTGCGACAAGAATATTCCTTCCGACTTAGGGCGTCTGCTACTATGTTGGCTTTACCCGGATGATAACGAATATCGCATTCGTAATCACTGAGTAGCTCGACCCACCGTCGTTGTCTCATGTTGAGCTCCTTCTGATCGAAAATATGTTGTAAACTCTTGTGGTCGGTAAAGATAGTGCTCTTCGTTCCATACAAGTAATGTCTCCAGATCTTCAGAGCAAACACTACTGCTCCTAGTTCAAGATCGTGGGTCGTGTAGTTAACCTAATGTGTCTTCAACTGTCTCGAGGCGTAGGCGATGACCTTACCTCGCTGCATCAGAACACATCCGTGTCCTTGATTTGATGCATCGCAATAGACTACAAAGTCTTCTATTCCTTCGGGAAGGGATAGTATTGGCGAGGTGCACAAGGCTCGTTTGAGTGTTTGGAACGCTCTCTCTTCTTTCTCTTCCCAGTCAAAGGCCACGCCTTTCTGGGTCACGGTCGTAAGAGGTTTCACTATTCGGGAGAAGTTCTGAATGAACCTGCGGTAGTAGCCAGCGAGACCTAGAAATTGACGAATTTTTGTAGGCGTCTTGGGTGCTGACCAGTTCTTAATGGCTTTAATTTTGGATGGGTCCATGTGGATTCCCTCTTCGCTTACCACGTGTCCTAAGAATTCGACTCTTCGGATCCAAAATTCACATTTCGAGAAATTCGCATAAAGTTTCTCTTTTCGTAACGTCTCTAGAACTTGTGGCAGGTGATCGCCGTGCTCTTTCTTACTTCGGGAGTAGATCAGGATGTCGTCAATGGAAACGATGACAAACTGATCCAAGTAAGGTCGGCATACTCTATTCATCAGATCCATGAAGACTGCGGGCGCGTTGGTCAATCCGAATGGCATCACCACGAACTCGTAGTGTCCGTAACGAGTTCGGAAGGCTGTCTTCGGCACATCCTCTTCTAGCACTCGTAACTGGTGATACCCGGATCTCAGATCAATCTTGGAAAAATAGTTCACCCCTTGCAGTTGGTCGAATAGATCATCTATGCGTGGCAGAGGGTAACGATTCTTGACCGTCAGTTTGTTGAGTTCTCTATAGTCGATACACATACGGAATGATCCGTCTTTCTTCTTAACGAACAAGACCGATGCTCCCCAAGGTGAGAAACTCGGTCTTATGAAGCCCTTGCTGAGTAGTTCGTTAAGTTGACCAGAGAGTTCTTGCATCTCAACTGGTGCTAAGCGATAGGGTGACTTGGCTACTGGGGTAGCTCCTGGGACTAAGTCGATTCTGAACTCGACTTGTCGTTGCAGAGGTAACCCGGGTAGTTCTTCTGGGAAAATGTTGGGGAAGTCGCTCACTACTGGGATGTTCTTTAGTTCTTTCGTTTCGAGGTTCGTGTCGACGACGTGAGCAAGAAATGTGTGGTATTCTTTGTGCAGATATTTTTGTGCTTGAATACTTGATATAATGCGAAGACTCGCACCAGGTTTGTCGCCGTAGACTATAAGAGTTTCATTAGACGGGAGGTTTAGACGGACTGCTTTCTTGTAGCACATGATGTCGGCGCGATGAACACTTAACCAATCCATGCCGATAATAACGTCGAAGCTTTTTATTGAGACCGGCATAAGGTCGATTGGGAATGAATGGTTATCTAGAGTTAGGGTACAACCTAAGTATATGCTATTAGTACTTTCAGTTTTCCCATTGGCCATTTCTACTGTGAATTGTTCATTAAGTGTGTGTGGTTGTTGCTTAAGCATGCGAGCAAATTTATGGTTTACGAAGCTTCGCTCCGCTCCACTATCGAACAGAATGAATGCATAGGAGTTATCAAGGAGGAACGTACCAGTCACCACTGTCGGGTCAGCAACTGCTTCCTCGTGGCCTATAGCTAGTACTCTCCTTGCTCCTCTAGCATTCCTCGCTTTGGGGCAGTCCCTTTTAAAGTGGCCTATTTCGCCACATCCATAGCAAGTTGGGCTCGTGCCTGAGCCAGGAACTTGGGAGATCGGTTGTGTCGGGTACTTACAGAAACGGACGGTGTGTCCTTTTCTGTTGCAGTTAGAACACTGCATTTCACGGCAGGCACCGTTGTGGTGGAAGTTGCATTTGTTGCACTTCGGCAAACTTCCAGCATACTGCTTCCTCGGAGCAGTAGCAGCAGTAGGGTTACCGCAGCATGCACTGCCACGATTTGCTATTTCCTGGCAGCTCGCTGCTTCTTCTTCTCATCCCAGAATTTCCGCTTAGTGTCAGCGGGTTTGGAGGGTTCTGGAATGGCTAGGGTGGTTGTGGTTGCAGGGGTTTTGACTCCATGGTCAATGAGTCTTTGTGCCAAACGCTTAGCACTGTCGAAGGTAGCGGGGTTTGATGCTAAGACGTTCCCCTGATACGGAGGCACTAGCCCCCATATGTACCGTTCGATCTTTTTCCCCTCAGTGGGAACCATATTGGGGCAGAGGGCCACCAGTTCGCTAAATCAGGCAGTGTAAGCGATCACATTGGTGCCCTTCATGGTCAGGTTCCAGAGTTCATGTTCTAACTTTTGGACTTCGCCCCTCGGGCAGTATTCCTCAGTCATGAGGTCCTTCATCGTTTCCCAGCCCATGTCGTTGGCCACGACGAGCATTAGGGCTTTAACGTGGCTGTTCCGCCATGTTAGGGCTTTTCCCTCAAAGGTGCATGCGACATATTTAACTTTGCACGCAGCAGGGCATCAACAGATTTCGAAGACTGATTCAGTCTTCTCGAACCATTGCGAGAGGGCAATAACTCCGCCGATGCCATAGAAAGGCTTCGGCTTGCAGTTTCTGAAATCCTTGTAGGAGCACTCTCTCGAGCGCACAGGGATTTCAATCGGAATAGATTCAAAAGGGGTTTCACCTCTGTTGGCGTCGGATGAGTGATACTGAGCCATGGCAGATGCCACTGCTGCAGCTACGGCAGCATTCAGGGCTGCAGTATCGATGACCGGAGGTGGTGGAGGCGGTGGAGGTGCAGGATTATTCCTATTCCTGGGAGATTTGCGAGGAGGCATCTTTCAGCTATAAGTTTATAAAGATAAGAAAAATGGTAAGAATCAATTTGTAAGCAACATGAGAGTGACACATAGACTAACTACCCATAGCCCAACAGTTTGATGAGTGTTTGAAATCACAATAAGAAATATTAGTAGGAATACACAAGTGTATAGATTTTCCCACAGATTAGATAGATTTCAATAGTACTGGTATTACTGATGTAATAAGTTCAAGGAAAATCGACCTAACAGTAGGTCTTACATCATACCAAATGGATAAGTTTGACAGTTCTTAGATTCCTAATTAGAGTACTGAAAGTTAGGAATATTTTACAGACAAGTGCTACTTAGAGCATAGATGTTTAAAGGCTAATCCCTAATCAAAAGACAGAGATGTACTAGACATCATCTAATGGTGATGGGAATTCCTCGAGCGAGCCCTGAGGTCGGACACTTTACGAAACACCTCTTGAAGGTGTCGATCCTGAGCCCTCTGACGAGCTCGAAGTTCCAAGACTTCAGCACGGGAGGCAGCCAGCTGTTGCTGCAGGGTTTCGTTGGTTCTCCGGGTCCGTTCCATGTCTTCTTCAAGACGGCGGATGCAGACTGCGTTGACACCTGAATTGGCATCAATCTCCATGACCCGGTCGATGGTTGCTCGACCTTGCTCGACATTACGAGCTATTCTGCGGATAATGACAGGCAGAGCTCTGTCAGCAGAGCCACCATCGCTGATGTTGTAAAAGCTTCGGTCCCCAAAGTATGGTAAGGGTTGACCCTGTTCATCACTCCAGCGATTCAAGTTGGTTGCCCACATAGGAGTAGGACCTAGAAAAGCTGGTCGGGGATTGTTGTTCAGGGCTTGACCTACAAGCGGTAGGTTGTTGACTTCAGGCTCGGAGTCGGATCCATCAGAAAAGCCTTCTGCGAGGTGATCATCCAAAGGGATTGGATGATCAACTTCGGGCTCTTCATCGATCCACCCGGCATTGCCTTCATTTGGAAAGTACGGGTCGCCATGATGGAATCCAGCCATTTAGATCTACGCGAGAAGAGAGGTATAAGAATATAGTATATGTGTAACTAGTAGTACAAAAATACACCTATTGTATTTTAAGTTTAAGTTCTACTGATCTTCTTATGGTATTGTTGGTAAGTTTTTAGACTTGTTAACATATCACAACCATTCTAGGGCATTTGCTAATCACTTCTAGGACCAGCATAGTTGATCAGGCTATGCCATTCCCAGGACTGACCATACATCCCCGAGCTCACTTGTGATATTTAACAATCGTAATACTTCTGTTCTTGTCATTGTGACACTGATTTTAGTATGAATGCAGACTAGTATACTTAATTAAATATTTTAATATTTAAAGTATAGACTCTTGGTCAGAGTGTTTTAATCCCTTTTGGGTTTATAGTTTAGTATATCTTTTATGGGTTGATATACTTGATTCACTATAAACAATGCTCTGATACCAATCTGTCACACCCCAAAACCAAGAACGGCGGAAACTTTCTGGGGCGGAGGACGTCATGTATAGTATCACAACACAGTAAATGTAAATAAGCAAACAACATCATCCATTGCATTAAATATATAATTTTAATACAAGCATGTTCTGTATAGTTATAGAAACCAAAATAATGTAACACAAAATAATATGAGATGAGTCTTGAATGCGCTCCATCTTCTCAAAAGCTGGCATCGGTACCTGTCTACTGATGACCTGAGAATACAAGTTATTTTGAAAGAGTTTATCAGCATTAAGTTGGTGAGTTCTTAAGTATTTTAGTGTCAATGTTTGTTGTAAAAAACGTTTGAACCTGTCTCGATGTATAAGTTTGTAAAAATGTAAGTAAGTGTTTGAAAGTGTTTGTAACAGTTTGAATCTCTCAGAAAAAACCTATATTTTCTATTAAAGTAGCCTTCTACCAAGGCCTAACTGTTTTCTATGCTCGTTTGTTGTAAAAGTGTGTAATTTCCCAAGTGTAACTATCATTTACTAAAATATAGTTTGTACATTAATGCTTAAGTGAGGTTATCACTAAAATATGTAATGGGTAAATCATTGTAGTACTGTAGTTTTGTATAAAAGGAACTACTGTTGTACTAACTACCTTAAACCGGATTTATATTAAGGTAAAATGTGATAAATTGCACCATGCTATCGACTGGTAACAACGACATAATGAATGGTCGTAATAACGGAATGACGTTTGGCACCCGCAGACCTGCAGGTCCGGCTGTAGCTAGCAGCAAGGTGTAGGATAGTCAATCCAGTATAGATCTATACGCAAACTCACGCTTTCCTTCCAAGAGAATTCTGGCTACAACTCGGGCCATGACATTTAAGGTATGCTCCAACACAGTGGATCACAATTGTTAACGTATTCCTGTATATGTAATGTTTCTCGTTCTAGTATAGTTGTATATGGTCTCCTTCTAGTATAGTTGTATATGTTCTATTTCTAACATAGTTGTATATGTTCATGTTTCTAGTATAGCTGTATATGTACATGTCTCTAGTATAGTTGTATATGTTCATGTTTCTAGTATAGCTGTATATGTTCCTGTGTTACCCCGATGGTAACTAACTATTGATGTACTAGTAAATATGAATATGGAAGTACTTTTATGTCTATACATGTATATATGATATATAACTAATATTGAAACGACCTTCGGATGGTCACCCGAAATCCCACCAGACCACATCCAAATCGAGAAAAAGGAAATAGGGCGGATGGCCTTCCTAAGCCCTTTAAACATTGCTTATATATCTATACATATATGGGCATGCAATTTATAAGGAAATAAACTAAAGTTTAATAAAAGCATTTGATAAGTAAAAGAGTTTGTAAAACATTTTGAAGTGAAACAATTTGATAAACAGTTTGAACAGTGAATAAATCATTGGTTTTCTAGTTATAAATCACATGTGATTAATGCAATCACATGTGATTGATGCAATAACTATAAGTATTTAACTTGTATTCCCCCCCATAAAGTATTTAAAACATTTAAAAACATTTCAAAGGTTGATTAAAGGGGTATGAACTCACTTGTGGTGAGCTGTTTGAATTGCAGTGTCGGATACCGTGTTAGGTGGCAAACGGAGACTTGTTTACACGCACGAGCCTAGTTATCATATATTAAGCATATATATAACTAATTAGCCAAATAATAACTTAATAAAATAAGTTGGGACACTTAGGAACATGAAAACACTTTGTATGAATGTTATAGGTCCTAAGGGTTGCATCTAAGTCGATACGGGACAAGGCAAAAGGGGTTTAATGCACCAATGACCTTATATAAGAGTTCACCACCCAACAAACCCCACCTTTGGAGTTTACGGCCGTAAACTCATGAGTTTATGGCCAGTGAACTCCTCACTTGGTGGTTTTGGGTGTTTTAAGGTGCTATCTTGAACCTAGAATAAGCCTAGCTTTGTTGGAATAATCCTTAAAGTAGTTTAAGGCCCTAGAATGCTCCATAGAGGAGTTTACGGCCTAATGACCATATCCTCTAGAGTTTATGGCCATTAACTCCTATGGGGTGTTGGTTTTAATTCATTTGAGGCACTTGCACATGTAGGATAGCTTCTATGTTTTTATCTAAGGCTAAAGGGGACAAGAGGCACACATTTGTGCCTTCACTTGGAGTTTACGGCCCAAGTGATGTTCCTTGGCCGTAAACTCCCTTTTAGGGATGATTCTTATGTAATTTAATCCCCATTCAAGTCCTATGTATTCAAGGGTAATAGTCTTAAGGCCTTAGGGGTGTTTAGGGTACATTTTGCCCTAGAAAAAGGGGTTTACGGCTCAAGTGATATCCTTGGCCGTAAACTCCTATAACTCCTTGATTTTGAAGTGTTTTGGTGTCCAACATAGCTACAAGCATTAGAGGGTAATTTTCCTTAAGCTTTAGGGGTGGTTTAGGGCACTTATAGCCCTTAAAAAGGGGTTTACGGCCCAAGAAATATCCTTGGCCATAAACTTCTATTACTTGTGGTTCTTAAATGATTTCAAGCCTCTAATGATCATACATTAAGTCCCTAACTAGTTGTCTATCAAGGAAATGGGACTAGGTAGCGTTAAAGTTCCATTTTGGAGTTTACTCCCCAAGAACGTTCTTGGGCGGTAAACTCCCGGATCTTGTGTTTTAGACATGTAATCTATGTTATAAAGCATAAAACAAGTAATAAAACACATCTAGGAAAGCAGACTCACAATCTGGGATGAAAACCCGAAGATCCGTGAGAGAGAAAATGGCTTTTCTTTAGTTGGAATTGTGAATAATGAATTAATTTAATTTAGAAATCTATTTATAGTCCTGAAATATTTTGGCAGAAAATATTTTCATTCTGGAAATAGGACTTTAACATTATGAAACTTGGAATGCTCAAATTTCACAAAACCAGGAGCATCGACTCTCCTGATATCTCCTTAAACGTAAACCCTAATGTTCACAAACTTGTTCGGAAAAGTATGAAATTCACTGAAACTGGACTAGCTTCTATTGAATAGATAATGTTCGTACAAATGGAAATTTCGGGTTGTCACATCATCCCCCCGTTAGAAGGAATTTCGTCCCGAAATTAGAACTTAAGTAAATATGAAGTTACAGTAATTAAGCGAAAAGATGAGGGTATTTCAGCTTCATCTGATCCTCGCGTTCCCAAGTGAATTCTGGTCCTCGCTTTGCGTTCCAGCGAACCTTCACGATAGGGATACGACTTTGTTTCGTCTGCTTGACCTCACGGTCCATGATCTCTACAGGTTCTTCTACGAAGTTGAGGCTCTCGTTGATCTCGATCTCGTCGAGTGGGATTACAAGAGTCTCGTCGGACAAACACTTTTTCAAGTTAGATGCGTGGAATGTAGAATGTACGTTACGAAGTGTGTCGGGTAGGTCGAGTTTGTAAGCTACGGGGCCGACTCTTGCAAAAATGTCGAAAGGCCCTATGTACCTCAGATTAAGCTTCCCACGCTTGCCGAAGCGTATCAAGCCTTTCCAGGGTGAGACTTTGAGAAGGACTCGGTCTCCCACTTGAAATTCCAAAGGTTTTCTTCGTTTATCGGCGTAGCTCTTATGTCGGTCTCTAGAGGCTTTCAATCGTTCACAGATCTGAACGATTTTCTCTGTCGTTTCCCGAATGATTTCCGGACCGGTGAGAGTACTATCGGAAGCTTGACCCCTAGCTAATTGGGTATCACCCACCTCAGCCCAGCACAGAGGGGATCTGCACTTTCGACCGTAGAGAGCTTCGAATGGAGCAGCCTTGATGCTTGTGTGATAACTGTTATTATAGGAAAATTCGACAAGGGGCAAATTAGTATCCCATGCTTTCCCAAAATCAATCACACAGGCTCGCAACATATCTTCCAGTGTTTGGATGGTCCTCCCACTCTGTCCGTCGGTCTGTGGATGGTAGGATGTGCTCATGTCCAGCCTTGTTCCTAGGGAATGTTGTAGTGATTGCCAAAATCTTGAGGTGAACCTACTATCTCTATCGGAGATAATGGGCATAGGTACTCCATGTAGCCGTACGATTTCCCTAATGTATGTTCTCGTAAGTTTCTCCATCTTGTCGGTTTCTTTGATAGGCAGGAAGTGTGCAGACTTGGTCAATCTATCGACGATGACCCATATGGTGTCAAGTCCACCCGTTGTCTTGGGCAACTTGGTTATGAAATCCATAGTGATCCGCTCCCACTTCCATTCTGGAATCTCTGGTTGTTGCAGTAAACCAGAGGGCTTCTGGTACTCGACCTTAACCTTTGCGCAAGTAAGGCATTTACTTACGAAGGTAGCAATCTCTGCTTTCATATTAGGCCACCAGTATAGCTTTTTAAGATCCAGATACATCTTATCTGAACCTGGGTGGACGGAATACCGAGTGTTGTGCGCCTCGGTCATGACCAAGTCTCGGAAACCACCGTGTTTCGGTGTCCAGATCCGGTTCATGAAATATAAGGCTCCGTCACCCTTGGCTTCTAAATTCTTGTCCATTCCTCTAAGGGATTCACTCGTCACATTTTCAGGCTTCATGGCTTCAAGTTGAGGCGCCTGAATTTGTTTAGACAAGTGTGAATGGATGGTTATTGACAATGACTTGACTTTGCGACCAGAATATTCCTTCCGACTTAGGGCGTCTGCTACTATGTTGGCTTTACCCGGATGATAACGAATATCGCATTCGTAATCACTGAGTAGCTCGACCCACCGTCGTTGTCTCATGTTGAGCTCCTTCTGATCGAAAATATGTTGTAAACTCTTGTGGTCGGTAAAGATAGTGCTCTTCGTTCCATACAAGTAATGTCTCCAGATCTTCAGAGCAAACACTACTGCTCCTAGTTCAAGATTGTGGGTCGTGTAGTTAACCTCATGTGTCTTCAACTGTCTCGAGGCGTAGGCGATGACCTTACCTCGCTGCATCAGAACACATCCGAGTCCTTGATTTGATGCATCACAATAGACTACAAAGTCTTCTATTCCTTCGGGAAGGGATAGTATTGGCGAGGTGCACAAGGCTCGTTTGAGTGTTTGGAACGCTCTCTCTTCTTTCTCTTCCCAGTCAAAGGCCACGCCTTTCTGGGTCACGGTCGTAAGAGGTTTCACTATTTGGGAGAAGTTCTGAATGAACCTGCGGTAGTAGCCAGCAAGACCTAGAAATTGACGAATTTCTGTAGGCGTCTTGGGTGCTGACCAGTTCTTAATGGCTTTAATTTTGGATGGGTCCATGTGGATTCCCTCTTCGCTTACCACGTGTCCTAAGAATTCGACTCTTCGGATCCAAAATTCACATTTCGAGAAATTCGCATAAAGTTTCTCTTTTCGTAACATCTCTAGAACTTGTGGCAGGTGATCGCCGTGCTCTTTCTTACTTCGGGAGTAGATCAGGATGTCGTCAATGAAAACGATGACAAACTGATCCAAGTAAGGTCGGCATACTCTATTCATCAGATCCATGAAGACTGCGGGCGCGTTGGTCAATCCGAATGGCATCACCACGAACTCGTAGTGTCCGTAACGAGTTCGGAAGGCTGTCTTCGGCACATATAGACATCCTAATGTGAATAAAAGCTATATGGTTGAGTGCTAGAAGGCTAATGGGTTTCAAGGAAGGAGTTTTAGGATTAACTATGGAGTTTACTCCTCACATACCCACCTTTGGTGTGTTTACGGCTGGGAGACCACCTCCCCCATGAGTTTACTGCCGTAAACTCATGGGAGGAGTGTAATTGAGTGATTCCAAGACCCTTGTGGCTCTAGAAGGGATTCCAAGGAAATATACAAGGCTAGAAGGGTGTTTAAGGTTCCAAAAGAGCACTCCCTTGGAGTTTACGGTCCTATGACCACTCCTTGGGAGCCTACAGTCGTAAGCCCCATGGCTTAGGCCATGAACTCTTGGACACCCTTCATTCTTCGATCTTGAGGTCCTTGGCTAATTCCTAACAATTTCTAAGTGAATATATGAGGCTATTTAGGGGTTTAAAGGCTCATTTGGCATGGTTTAGGGATTTTACGGTCTAAGCATGCGCTTGGGCCATAAAATCATGTTTACCCTTCAAATTATAGGGTTTAGGTGTTCCAAGTCCGAAATTGTAAGTCCCTAAGTCATATCTAACTCCAAATGTGGTTTGGAAGGGTTTTGAGGCTTGATTTGCATGTTTAGAGGGAGTTTACGGCCTAAGGATGTTTTTGGGCCGTAAACCCTCTTTCAAGCCCCCAAACATGATGATTCATGACTCAAACACTTCAAGGTTTAATCCTAAACTAGTTTCTAAGCACAAAGGGGAGAAATTGGGCATGTTTGGCACCTTTTTAGGTGTTTACGGCCTAAGGATGTTCATAGGCCGTAAACTCTTTATCTTAGGCCTCCTTGAATGATTTTTGAGCTATAATTACATGCACTGGATTGTAGAACAACTTAGGGTAATGGAACTTACGTTTTGGAGGCGGAAACTTGCGGTTTTTGTAGAAAATCGACCTTGAGGAGAGAGAGTAGAGAGAGAAAGAGTGTCTAGTGTGGTAAAAGGTACAAAAGAGTGTCCACTCACCCTTATATAGGGCTTGAGTGTTGTACCCGGTATACAACTACCCGATACTTATGTTAAATGAGGTTTAAAGTTTTACCCGGTTAAATGGTCGTAATTAAAAATACACTTTTTCCAACTAAACGGAAGGGTAATTCATGTGTTTTTATTTATTTCATTACAACGTTAATAACATAAAAATAAAATAAAATAAAACATTTATTGATTTGTCCACCCCAAATTAATGGAACTTTTATAAAATAGAATTTTCTATTAACGAAAATGGGTTATAACGATGGAATAAAATTTGGGTTGTCACATCATCTGTCACAACTAGAAATTTTGTGTCTCGTAATCACTATACTTAAGTAAAATGTTGAATCAAAAACTTAAGAGCATGTGTGATACCTATTATTATGACATCAAAAAGTTCAATCAAATACATCAAACAAATACTACAAATAGTCAACAAATAATTGGAAACCCTAGAAGTTCTTGTTTAGGTCCATTTTGGACTAGGACTTCCTTATTGGACTCAATGGACCAATAAGCTTCCAATTTGACTATCATGGGCTTAGAACCCTTAAAATGGGCTCTAATTGGACCCACATTAATTTATTTCAACATTATGGGCTATATTGGGCCTAGAATGAAATAAATTAAAAGTTTTGAACCATGATTAACCTAAACTAGCCCAACAAAGTGTTAAAATCATATTATATTTCTTTTAGGTCAAACTCATCAAACCTAACTCTACATATTGGGCTTAGGGGCATTAAAGCCCAATACTCCCTTTTCTTTACAAAATTCCGGCCCAAGAAAAGCCCAAGAGGAGAAGTTGACTATTACCATGCCACCTCATTTTTATCTCTTGGTTTTCCATGCAACATCTCTCATATCTCCATGCATGTATCACTTCATGTCTATTTCTCTCTCTCTCTTCTTGTTTCGGCCGTGAGCAACACACACACACACACACAAATCTCTCACAAACTCTCTCTAGATTACTCAAGAAACCATCCTCCCTCTTCATTTAAAATCTCGAAACTTTGCTTGTGCATCAAGAGGATTTCAAGAAAATATCATCACTTCTTGGTAAGTTACACATATCTAAGGAATTTATAACTCTTTTTCTCATGATTAGATCCTTTCTCTTAAACAATTTTGGTAATCATGCTCCTAGAAAACTCCTTACACTCGAGATCTTCATCAAGGGGAGCTAGGGCCAAAAATCACCAAGTTTTCTTCCATCTTTTCTTCAAAAACCGAAACCACACCCTAAGGTGAGCTTCATACTCCCTATTTTTCTATTTTATAAGTTTTATGGGGGGGGAAATACAAGTGAAAGTGTAGATCTATATGTGTTTTGTATATCTTGTATGATTTCTATGCTTAAATATGTGTTTTTGTGTGATTATGATGATGGATCTAGCCATAAACTCCTAAAAATCGAGATATATTTTGTGTGAAATGATGTTAGCATAACTTATATTATTACATACAAGGTATTCCAAGAAAAATGGCTAAGTGACTTGATAACATCTTCTTTGGGCTAAAAACTCAATTTTTGGACACAAAATGTTAAAAATATAAAGTTAAAGGGCCAAAATTGTCATATTACGAATTCTGATGGATGAGAGGAGTCAAAACAGTTTTAATAAAATATTTTATGGGAATATACTCATTTGGAGGATTAAAAATATAAATTTCAAGCTTAATGGGCTAAAAATGACATTTTCGGCCCAATAGGGCCCAATATGCGAAATTTTCTATTTTGGAGGGCTGAAACTGTGTTTTTCGGTAAAACTATGGACTATTAATGTTATAAATCCTTTTCAAAGGTTAAAAATGCTTTTCATAATTAAAAAGGACCAAAGTTGCAAAAATTTTCCAATTTGGGCCAAAAATGTAAAAACTGCGAAAAAGAGGGGTTACAACCGAGAAAACTGTATTTTCAGGGATTAAAACTGTTTTCAACTAAGAATATGCTGAAAAATGTCAATTGCAACAAGTTTTGGTGTTAAATGACAAGAAAAATGGTTTAAGGACTAAACCGGAAACTTATTTATTCCAAAGGTTGAAAAAGTAAATTTACCAAATAAAGAGGGGCTGAAAACAGAAAATTCTCAATGTTAATTCAATACATCCGTTGTGATTAAATAATGGCACCACGGCTACCGACGAATTACAATACACAACAATACCAAAAATCGTTGTTAAACGAATTGATTCGGTCTCGAATCAATAACAACCCGAAACTACTAACGTGACGATAACTCGATTCATACAAGTAACATTTGGGAATTCAATATGCACGTGAGAGTGCACAGACATCGACGCACCATCTTTGGGCCCCAAAGTGTAAAATCTTGTTTGTTGGGCCTAGCTAGCCCAATGGCTTGATCTTTTGGCCCGAAGACTTCAACCTTACGAGTTGTTGAGTCTTACATGATCCAACACAACGTAAAAGGACTTTCAATGGCTATTATACTATTGGTCCCCAAGGGTCCTTTGGTACTGCTAGTAAAGTCAGTTATGCTAATGCGAATCGGGTCAAGGGCCCTTCGCACTCTTTTTTTTTTATCCCCAACCGGCTAACGGAGTTATCGAGGTCTTCGTGCCCTCTTTCTCTTCGGATGTGGGACTACAAGAAGTCAGGGCGGTTGAATTACCTGAATAGTACGGACGACGCCTACGGGATCGTTAGTATAGTTGTAAACTGGTCGTTTGTGTAACGCGTGTTTATAGCAATTCACCATGCGCAATAATCCGACGTCGCTTGGAATCAATGACTTCACATGCCGCGATGGGACAACAACTACATGGAATTCAAAGTGTTAGGAAAACATCGGGTTTTCCTAGGGTTTTTCAATACATACGGTTTCGAAATGTACACAAGTTTAATGAACAATTTTTACAACTATAGAAACAAACAAGCATACTTATGGATCTTCACAAACTTTTTCATAAACTCTTTTCAGAAAATATCGGATTTTCTGGTAGTTTTTCAATACAAAACATTGCTTTTCAAATACTGCTTATGAACTCACCAACATTTCATATGTTGACGTTTTTCAAAATACTTGTATTCTCAGGTAACAAGTGAACCAAAGGAAAAACGTACTCAGTGATGGCTTGTCGTTTGTTTATCTATGAACCGAACAATTTATTTTTCGGAATGTAATGCTAAACAATGTACTCAGTGTAAACCTTATCAGTTGTACTATATTAATGCATGGTGACGAATGATGTTATGTTTCATATATATTCAATGTTATGGTATTCAATTAAGTCACGACAGCCCTCGGACGTTTCCGCCGTCTGGTTCGGGGGTGTGACAGGTTGGTATCAGAGCTTTGTTTATAGTGAACTAGCATATCTAGCCACACATTGATATGCAACTATAAACCAAAAAGAGGGACTAACTTAACTCTGAACGAAACAAGTAAAAATACAACAATAAAACATCTTTGCTTGCATTAGGAACAAGGAACATAACGCCGAACCAAACAAAATAATGCTAGTATCTCGGTTAATTCAGGACTGTTCTTAGTGGGACCAAGGAGTGGATGTAGCCTGATCAACTACATTCTCTCCAAAGTATAAGTAACACACGTCCTGATGAGATCGGGATAGCTAGGGAACCTAAAACTATACCCTTTTAGCACCAAAAAGAGAACGCCTGTTTAGCTTATGCAATAGTCGTGGCGCCTTAAGAATAATATTAGCGTATTCACACACTCTCGCAGTCAGCATGGCTGGTTTTCATCATCCCAGGGATCCCTACTTCCCTAACCAGGGATACAACGGATGGCTAGAGGAGGAGGAGCCTGAGGAGGAACCTGAGAAAGACCCCGAAGAGGAATCTGATGGGGAACCGGAGGCAGAAGTCGAGGGCGAGCCTGCTGAATCAGAGGAAGACGAAGGAAGCCTCGAGGAGGATACTGATGACAGTGAAGGGGGTGATTCGGACGCAGAGTTCGAAGTCGTCGACCCCCCTTACCCGATCAGAGTGTCTGCGTATCGTGTAGGCCCCGTTGGTCCTACACCTCCTTGGGGTATTGATCTTTGGAGGTGGAGCAGACAGCAGGGACAGCGACCCCCGTACGGCATGTCATGCGATTTCTTTGACCTGAGAGATGGAGGACCGGCTGATCGAGCCCTTCCAGTCATGGTGAGGCGGTTACGGAACACGGGCGACCTTGCCCAGGACACTGTTGATCATGTACGCCAGTTGAGGACTAGGGTCGAGCGTGTGGAGCAGGAGACGCGAGACGTCCTTCGAGAGTTTCACATGAGGCAGGTTCGGTGGGAGTCTCGACTTCAGGACGCAGAACGCTTGGTGGCTCGCCTTCAGGGAGCATCCACATCCTCGGCACCACCTCCAGACGCAGCTCATCGTGGTTAGGGATAGACTTATCTTAGTAGATCGTTAGGAACTATGCTATGTACCCCGACTCTATGTTTAAGTGACTACACTACTAATAGAGCCGTTATGCTGTCGAATTAGTGTAACTCATGTATGCTCTTACGAGCAAAATTTTCTTGTATCAAATGCAGATAATATTAATAAACTTTTAACGGCACTGGAGGGGTGATCACTCTGAAGCGATGGATCGAAAAGGTGGAGTCGGTATTCGAGATATGTGATTGCCCTGAGCAGATGAAAGTGAAGTTCGCGGCCTGCACTTTTGTGGATCAAGCACTCACCTGGTGGAACGGACATGTGGAAGCCATGACGCTCCCTGTAGCCAACTCTATGCCGTGGGCAGAGATGAAAGAAATGTTAATGGCTGAGTACTGCCCACGAGGCGAAATACAGAAGATCAAGCAAGAGCTATGGAACCTCACTATGCAAAATGCGAATATCGATGCCTACATATCGAGATTTAGTGAACTATCTCTGCTGTGCCCGGGTATGATCACCTCGGAAGGAAAGAAAATTGAGCGATTCATCTGGGTACTGACATCACCAATTCAAGGGAATGTGATAGCTGCAAACCCCGAAACATTTGACAGTGCAAAAAGATTGGCAAAGAAGCTGTATGACCATAACATCAAGAAGGGCGAGAAGCCAGTGGAGGCTGAGAGAAAGAAGGAAGGTGATGGCAAGAAGGGAAAGAACAACAAGAGGAAGGGGCACCAGGGCCCCGAGACCTCTAAAAAGCAACAGACAGTGGCGGTTAACGTTGTCACCGCACCGGTTCCAGCCGCACCACATGCTCCAGCCTCAGCTGCTTCAAACGCTTCAAGACCTTATTCCGGTAATCTTCCCAAGTGCAATAAGTGCGGTCTCCATCATAATGGAGAATGCAAGGATTTTCAGTGCACCAGTTCCAACCGAAGGTGTCACACTGCAAGGTACTGCAGGACTTACCCTCCCCAGAACCAAAATCAGGGGAACAACAATAACAACCATCGCAACAACAACAACATCAGCACCGGCGGCAGCAATGCAGGGCCTAGCCACACTTGCTATGGGTGTGGAAGGATGGGGCATTTCCGTCGAGACTGCCCTAACAACAACAATCCAGGAAACGGAGGAACAGGAGGGATGCTGACCATGGGTCAGGGTGAGGCGATTCAGAACCCCTCAGTTGTTACCGATACGTTTCCCCTAAACCACACTTATGCATGCATCTTATTTGACACCGGAGCGGAGCGAAGTTTTGTGACAACCCGATATTTCAACTCTTTGTAATGACCAAAAAGGGTCAAGTATTGTAACCACTTTTGAGTAATAAAATTTACTTTCATAATAAAATGTACAAATAGTTCTATTTAATTTCCTTCTATGTTTAAATGTCTTTGAACCATGATCGTACGTGAAAAGAACGCCCAAATCCGACTTCATATAGCGAAGTTATGATTTTTCCAAGTTCGGCTTAGCAACAGACAGCTAAAAACTCGAATCGGAGATCGAGCGACTTTTGGCCGGAATGACCTAAACGAGAATCGAAGGTCTCGACAATGGTATTCTAGCGGTAAAAAGTCTGGCAAAAACCGACATCAGATAAAGAAGTTATGAATTTTCAAAGAAATTCCTTAAACACGTTGAGTTTAAAATAAATAAAAAAAAATAAAATAATTTCGGAATTTGCCGACGAAGTCTAAACGAAAGTTGTAGAGCGTAGTCTCACCTACGCATGGATATAAAGACCATCGAAAACGGAGTTCGTATGAAGAAGATATGAATTTTTGAAGTTTATTAAATAAATTATATATTTATTTAATTCAAAAATCGGCCCTTATCCGAAGAGGAGTCAGCGTCCTCATCCGAGGTACGCGCTGCGTACCCCTGTACGCCATGCGTACCCGAGAGACTTGGCCTCTGATCGTCCACGTCGCCCTATCCGAGGCATCCGACCCGTCCGAAGTATCCGACCCGTCCGACCCGCTGTCCCGTCCGACCCGCCGTCCCATCCGACCCGTCTCCCCAGCAACCCGTCCCATCCGACCCGCTTACCCAGCAACCCGTCCCATCTGAAGCCGAGGCAGTCGAGGCTTCGGTCATGCATGACGTACGCGTATGCGCTGTGTACGAACGTACGCCCCGCGTACCGAGGCAGTTCAGCCTTCCTATAAATCGGATGCGAGGGCTTCCGAGAAAAGGGCTCATTTCTCTCCTCTCTGTCACAATCTTGCCTCGTTTTCCGTGCCCGTTCAAACCCGAAGCTCTGTTCTTTTTGCTCAAGTCCTGAGGGTCGATTTTACTCCCGAAATTCCCGAGAATCCTGAGGAAAATCCGTTTCCCGAGACGAAACTCTGCCCGGTTTTCCATCTCGCTATCTTCAAACTTTCAAGTGAGTTCATACCCCTTAATTTACCTTTTAAATATTTTATAAATTCTTTTATATGCTTTCAAGGGGGGGATTACAAGTAAAACACACGAGTATTATCGTGTGTTACATAAAGAAACTCTTTATATGCTGTTATATATCCAAATCACATGCGATTTATAAACCTTTAAGGAACTTTCATATATATAACATATGTTAAAATAGCATTCTATCTTTTGAAATATACATTGTTGTAATGCATGTATAAACTAAACTTTTCTTAGATTATTCTTGTCTATCTTAGACTCTACACCAAAAATCTATGCTTTCATAAACAAGTGATTTCTTTTCTAGGTATTTCTAAACAAACAAGACACACTTTTAGAAAACTATAATAGGTATAGTTTTACGAACAAATTTCTAACTCTTATGTACTAGAAACATGAATTTCAAGAAGTTTACTTTCGTATACAAGAACAAACGTAACATTTTAACAAGTAGATCTGTTTTTATACCACAGTTTTGTGAGACACTAACTTCATGTACGTTCGAGTACACATTTCAAGTCCTGTATTATATACCAGAATCCCTTGGAGGGGGAGCGTGGTGTTTGTGTATAGATCTATACGGGCTTGACAACCCGCGCCCTGACTGTTAGTTGCAGTCCACCGTTTGGGGTGACAAACGTCATAACATTCCAACGCCTGAAGGACGTTGTGTATAGGCATTCCGAGTCAATAGTATGGATATAAAACTCACAAGGGGTATTAAAAATGCATTGATTTACAAGGTTTTCAAACTCATTGGTTATTTTACACTTACATACATTTTAGAAACAAACATTGTTCTTGAGTGAAGGCTACTATTATACTAGTAGAAAATATAGGATTTTCTAAACACAAACAAACAAAGACAAAACATTTCATTTCATTCAAACATTGTCATTTAAATACTTATGAAACTCACCAGCTTAAATGCTGATCTACTCTTTCAAAATTACCTGTATGTCCCAGGAAATCCGTAAATTTCAGGTATTCATTTTGCTTTTGATGAAGGGATGCTGCGGCTCCAGTTTAATCTCGTATTTTGACATCATATTGTAATTGGTTTTGAACATGTAACTTTTGACAAATGTAAACTTTCAATTATATATATGATGGTTGTATTGCTTTCTTTACTATGTATTCATTTGTTACGTTACCACATGAAGTCATCCGCCCCCGAACGTTTCCGCCGTTCAGGTTTGGGGGTGTGACAGATTGGTATCAGAGCAATGTTTATAGTGAACTAAGTATATCGAACCACATAAGATATACAAACTATAAATGCTTAAGGGACTAATACTCTCTGACAAAACAAATTTTCTTTTTACCCTTAAGCAGCATTGCGTTCAACTTAAATTGATAGTTCATTTAAGTACAATTACAAGCATACCACAAATTATTTTCATGTTATTCAACTATACAAGTATTTAGACAAGTTGACACTACGATTGAGACTCGATATATGTAATCAGATTTTGGACAATTATAGCGTGATCAACTATATTTGCCCGAGATTGGACCAACGTATATCGAGGAATGATCGTAGTAAGCAACAAGTCAAACCTTACCAAACCATTACGAGAATCAAACACAAGAATTTAAATACTATAGGAGTATTTGCTATCTAAACTAGTTTAACTTACATGTTTTGCATGTTTCAACTTTATTCCATTCTTATAACCCTATTTCTCGTACAGTCAAATGGCTGGATTTCACCACCCCGGCGACCCCTACTTTCCTAACCAAGGCAACGGAGGATGGATCGAAGATGATCCCGAAGAGGACGAGGAACCCATAGAAGTGGGTGATGACTCCGGTACCGACTCAGAGCCGGAAGTTATCGATCCACCACCCATTCAACCTCCCGTCTTCGTAAGGAACTTTCAAGGACCGACTCCCGTCTGGGGAAGTCACCTCCACCATTGGAGCCAACAGCAAAACCTACGCCCTCCCTACGGCATGTGCCGAGACTTCTATGATGTCCGCGGCAGAGGTTCGGCTGATCGGGCACTCCCGGTAATGGTGGGTAAGTTAGCCAATCAGTCCTATCAGTCTGGAGTTCAAGCTAGTCGACTCCGGGATATCAACATGGAAGTGCAGGTTCATACTTCTGGCATCCGTAGGCTGGACAAGATACAAGACAATGCTCAACTCCAAACCGAAGCATTTCAAGCGCAAATGATTGCAGCCCTCGCTGAACTGAGGGAACAACAAGCCGCTTTTGATAGGCGTCTAATGGAGTCGAAGCAATCAGATGCGGAGTCAAGCTCCAAGCGCAACCTACGTCGCAAGTAGTGCTTGTCAAGGACTCAAATTTTGTTATAGCTTAGGACCTCGGCTAAAAGTCTTTAAAATTCTCAAACTTTGTAATCGGAGACCCTTATAGGGGTCAAATTTTCATGATCGTTGTAACAACTTTTATATTAATATAAGTGACACTATTACTACTATGTTAAGTATTTCGTTCAAACCTTGAATGGTCTTTGGGAAACCAAATACTTGTTTCATACCTCAATTTGATGCTGTTATGTTTCAAGCAGCAGTCACCGCAGCGGTGGCAGCTGCCATGTCACAGATCAATAACTCGAGTACTAATGGCTCGGGATCTGGCACCCACCTATCCAACCATGGCGAGAGTCATGGACCACCTTGAGAATGCACCTATAAGGACTTCACTAATGCCAAGCCCCGGATGTTTTATGGAACTGGTGGTGTGATGGCCCTGAGGCAGTGGATTGAGAGGACGGAGGCAGTCTTTGAAATCTGCTCCTGTCCCGAGCACAGCAAAGTCAAATTTGCAACTTTCACCCTTCTTGATAAAGCTTTAACTTGGTGGAATGGCCACGTTAAAGTACTTACCCTAATCGTGGCAAACTCCATAAGCTGGGAGAGCCTGAAAGCCATGATGATGAGAGAATACTGCCCACGGGGAGAGATTCAAAAGCTTGAACGCGAGCTATGGACTCTTGGAATGGTTGGTACCGACATCGCTACTTATACCAACAGATTCTGCGAGCTGGCAATCCTTTGTCCAGATATGATTGCTCCCAAGAGCAAGAAAATAGAAAGGTACATCTGGGGACTGACGCCCCAAATGTGATCAAGTGTGTTAGCTTCTAAACCTGACACCTTTGAAAGTGCTAAGGAACTGGCACAATCTCTGATTGACTACGGAGGTCATCAGAACTCAACCACTTCTGCACCAGCACCACAGAAAGGAAACAACAACAACAACAACAACAACTACAACAACAACAACAACAACAACAACAACAATGGCAGAAAGAGAGTGTGGAATAAAGGGAAGGGTGGGTCTTCCCAAGAATCCGCAAAGAAACAACTGGTTTCAGTGAATGCTGCCACTGTACCTACTACAGCTCCTACAAATACCTACCCAACAAAGCCTTATATAGGTAACCTCCCAAAGTGCACCAAATGCAATTACCACCACCATGGACCTTGTCGGGAAATGCAGTGCGCCAACTGCAACAGGAAGGGACACACAGCCCGTTTCTGCAAGGACCCTGCAAAACCTATCACTCAAGTTCCCGGTGCGGGTGTAGGGCAGACTTGCTACGGTTGTGGCGAGGTGGGCGACTACAAGAGGAACTGTCCTAAGGCAGCAGGCACCGGAGGTGTGGGACGAGTTTTGGCAATAGGCCACGACGAAGCTGTAGCTGACCCAACTATAGTTGCTGGTACGTTCCTTCTCGATAATTCATACGCATGCATATTATTCAATTATGGAGCGGAGAGGAGCTTCGTAAGTCAAAACTTTATTCATTTACTTAAACCTAAACCTAGCAAGTTAGAAAAATCATTCACTGTAGAGATGGCCAATGGAAAAACCGAAAACACTAATTTCATATACATGGGCTGTACGTTAACTTTAGACGGCCATTCTTTCCCAATCAATCTCATGCCGGTCCAAATTAAAAGTTTCGACGTCATAGTCGGCATGGATTGGTTGAGTCTTCTTCGCGTCAACATCATGTGCTTTGAGAAAGCAGTCCGTCTTAATCTCCCTAACAACAAAACATTAGTTATCTACGGCGACAAATCTAGTACAAACCTTCGCATCATTTCGTGCATCCAAGCTCGAAAGTGCTTGCGGAAGGATTGCCAAGCATTCCTAGCGCACATCGTTGATACAAGTCAAGAACTGAAGGACATCAAGAGCATCTCGGTAGTACGCGACTTTCCCGATATCTTTCCAGAAGAACTACCAGGATTACCACTGCAACGCCAAGTCTAGTTCAGAATCGACTTAGTTCCAGGAACTACCCCAGTAGCGAAGTCGCCTTACCATCTCGCACCAGCAGAGATGCAGGAACTTTCCAGTCAACTTAATGAACTCCTTCAAAAAGGATTCATAAGACCAAGTTTCTCACCTTGGGGAGCACCGGTCTTGTTTGTAAAGAAGAAAGACGGATCGTTCCGTATGTGCATCGACTATAGAGAGCTGAACAAACTTACTGTCAAGAACCGCTATCCTCTACCCCGCATTGACGACCTATTCGATCAACTTCAAGGAGCGAACTACTTCTCAAAGATAGACCTACGATCCGGATATCAGCAACTACGAGTTCTAGAGGGGGACATTCCAAAGACAGCTTTCCGAACTCGTTATGGACACTACGAATTTGTAGTGATGCTGTTCGGATTAACCAATGCACCAGAAGTATTTATGGACCTAATGAATAGGGTATGCCGCCCTTACTTGGATCAATTCGTCATCGTCTTTATCGATGATATACTTATCTACTCTCAAAGTGAGGAAGAGCATAGTCAGCACCTACGAAAAGTCCTAGAAACACTGCGAACGGAGAAACTCTATGCGAAGTTCTCTAAGTGCGAATTTTGGATTCGAAGAGTCGAATTTTTAGGCCACGTTGTTAGCGAGAAAGGTATACACGTGGACCCCTCCAAAATTAAGGCTATTGAGAACTGGTCGGCACCAAAGACACCTACAGAAATTCGTCAATTTCTAGGTCTAGCTGGCTACTATCGCAAATTCATAAAGAACTTTTCGAGCATTGCGAAACCTCTTACTACATTAACCCAGAAAGGTGTGGCCTTTGACTGGGAAGCGAAACAAGAGAAGGCATTCCAGACACTAAAGCAAGCCTTGTGCACCGCACCGATACTATCCCTCCCCGAAGGGATAGAAGACTTCGTGGTGTATTGCGATGCGTCAAATCAAGGACTTGGTTGTGTTCTTATGCAGAGAGGGAAGGTTATCGCTTATGTCTCCCGACAGCTTAAGACACACGAAGTGAACTATACGACACACGATCTCGAGTTAGGAGCAGTGGTATTTGCTCTGAAGATCTGGAGGCACTACTTATACGGAACAAAGAGTACTATTTTCACCGATCACAAGAGCCTTCAACACATTTTCGATCAAAAGGAACTCAACATGCGACAACGACGATGGGTTGAGTTACTAAATGACTACGAATGCGAAATTCGTTATCATCCTGGCAAGGCCAACGTAGTAGCTGACGCCCTCAGTCGAAAGGAATACACTGGTCGGAGGGTCAAATCTCTGACCATGACTATCCATTCCCACTTATCCACACAAATTAAGGAGGCACAAATGGAAGCTTTGCAACCTGAAAATGTGGCAGGTGAATCCCTGCGAGGAATGGAGAAGAATCTAGATGTCACACCCCCGAACCAGACGGCGGAAACGTCCGGGGGCTGTCGTGACTCAATTGAATACCATAACATTGAATATATATGAAACATAACAACATTCGTCACCATTCATTAATATAGTACAACCAGTAGCGTTTACATGTCATACATTGTTTAAACATTACATTCCCAAAAATTAAATTGTTCGGTTCGTACATAAATAAACTGCAAGCCGTCACTGAATATGATTTCCTTTGGTTCACTGGTTCCCTGAGAATACAAGTATTTTGAAAAACGTCAACATATGAAATGTTGGTGAGTTCATAAGTAGTGTTTGAAATCCAATGTTTGTACTGTTTAAAAACCACCAGAAAATCCGATATTTTCAGAAAAGAAAAAGCTTTAGAAAACGTTTGTGAAGATCCATAGGTATGCTTGTTTGTTTCTATACTTGTAAAAAAAATGTTCATTGAAGTTGTATGCATTTCAAATCTGTATGTATTGAAAACCCTAGGAAAACCCGATGTTCTCCTAGTTCCTTGAATTACATGAAGTTACATTGAAACCATTGCATAGCGTATAGTGTCAGTCCCAGGCGACGTTGGATTGTTTTTGAGCATGATTATTTACTACAAACCCGCATTACACAAACGCCCAGTTTATAGCTATACTAACGATCCTGAAGGCGTCGTCCGTACTAATCACGTTATCCAATCGCCCTGACTAAGTGTAGTCCCACATCCGAAGAGAAAGAGGTCACGAAGACCCCGGTGACTCCATTAACCGGTTGGGGATAAAAATGTACGAGGGCTCCCCGACCCGCCTCGCATAAAATGTAGACTTTACTAGCTATACCAAAGGACCCTTGGGGACCAGTAGTATACAAGCCATTGAAAGTCCATTTACGTTGTGTCGGATCGGTAAAACCCAACACTCCGTAAAAAAAATGTCTTCGGGCCTTAAGATCAGGTCATTGGGCTAGCTAGGCTCAACGAACAAGATTTTACACTTTTGGGGCCCAAAGATGGTGCGTAGACGTCTGTGCACACTCGCATGTATAATGTATTACCAAACGTTACTTGTATGAATCGTAGTGTCGTAGTGTTAGTAGTTGTAGATTTCTATTGGCTCGAGACCGAGCCAATTCGTTTAACAACGACTTTTGGTATTGTAATGTATTGTATTTCGTCGATAGTCGCGGTGCCATTATTTGATCAAATTGTGTATATTGAATTAGCCTTGAAATATTTCTGTTTTCAGCCCCTCAGTATTTGTAAAATTTACATTTTCAACCCTTTTATTGAATATTTCCCGGTTTGGTCCTTAAATTAATTTTCTTGACATTTTAACACCAAAAATTATTGAAATTAATATTTTTTCAGCATATTTTTCATAGAAAACAGTTTAAGTCCCTGAAAATGCAGTTTTCTCGGTTTTAATCCCTTCTTTTCGCAACTTTGACAATTTTGGCCCAAATTGGAAATTTTTTGCAACTTTGGTCCTTTTTAAATTTAGAAAGCATTTTAAACCTTTCAAAAGGACTTGGATCACTTATGGTCCACTGTTTTACAGAAAATCACAGTTTTGGCCTTCCAAAACAGAAAAATTCGCATAATGGGCCTCATTGGGCCGAAAATGTCATTTTTAGCCCATTAAGCTTGGAATTTATGTTTTTAATCCCCTAAATGAGTATATTTCCAGAAATTGGTTTATGGAAACTGTTTTGGCACACTTCATCCATCAGAATTCGTGATATGCCCATTTGGACCCTTAATTTTGTATTTTTCACATTTTAGGCCCAAAATTTGTGTTTTTAACCCAAAGAAAATTGTTACTAAACCACTTAGCCATTTTTCTTGAAACACTTTGTATTTAGAAATATATTTGAAGCTAAAATCATTTAACACAAGATATATCTCGGTTTTGAGGGGTTTTATGGCTAGATCCAACATTATAACACACAAATGCATACATATAAGCATGGAAATCATACAAGGCATACAAAACACATATAGATCTACACTTCCACTTGTATTCCCCCCCCCCCCCCCCCCATAAAACTGACAAAAACAGAAAATAGGGGGTATGAAGCTCACCTTGGGTGTGGTTTCGGTTTTTGGAAGAAAAGATGGAGGAAAACTTGATGATTTTTGGCCTTAGCACCTTTCCTTGGTAGATCTCGAGTTTGAGATGGTTCTAGGGTGCAAGATCACGATTTTTGCATAGATTAGGAAAGGTTTTTGATAACAAAAAGAATCTAAACCATAGATCCAAGCATAATCTTACCTTAGATGATGATTAACTTGCAAGATCCTCTTGAAAGCTTCTTAAAATCTCGAAATTATGGGGAGGAAATGAGAGAGTTTTCTTGAATGTTCCTTGAAAGAATTTGTGAAATGTGTGTGTGTGTTTGAGATGTGGCCGAGAGTGAGAGAGAGAAGAAGAGAGAAGTGATCTTGATATGATGCTTGCTTGGAAACATGAGTTATGTGCATGGAAACCCAACAAATAAAAGTGAGGTGGCAACCCAAGGTCAACTCTCCCTTTTTCCTTGGCTTGGGCCGAGAATGGGGAGAGAAGAAAGGATTTTTGGGCTTTTTGCCCCTAAGCCCAATATTAGAAGTAGCTTGGGTGTTTATTGGCCTTATAAAATAAAATTGTGATTTTTATGCTTTAATAAACTAGATTAGGTTAATCATGGATCAAAGCTTTCAATTCATTTCATTCTAGGCCCAACATGGCCCAAAATGTTGAAATAAATTAGTGTGGGTCCAATTAGAGCCCAATTAGGGTTCTAAGCCCATGATAGTCTATTTGGAAGCTTATTGGTCCATTTGGATCCAATAAGGAAGTTCCAGTCCAAGGTGTACCTAAACAAGAACCTTTAGGGTTTCCAATTGTTTGATGACTATTTGTAGTACTTGTATGATGTATTTGATTGAAGTTTTTGATTCACATTAACTTGAATGTATAGATTACATGACACAAAATTTCCAGTTGTGACATCATCCCCCTGTTAGAGGGAATTTCGTCCCGAAATTCTGTTTGAAAGCTAGATTTGAGAATGCTAGAATAGGTGAGGGTACTTCTGCTTCATTTGATCCTCACGTTCCCACGCGAATTCTGGCCCACGCTTTGCGTTCCACCGTACCTTCACGATCGGGATGCGACTTTGCTTAGTACGCTTCACCTCCCTGTCCATGATTTCGATTGGTTCTTCGACGAACAGGAGATTCTCATCGATTTCGATTTCGTCAAGAGGAATGACAAGATTTTCATTTGATAGGCACTTTTTCAGATTAGAGACATGAAACACGGGTTGTACACCGTTTAGCTCCGCGGGTAGTTGTAGTATGTATGCCACTGGGCCTATTCGGGCGACGATTTCGAAAGGTCCAATGTATCGCGGGTTCAGCTTTCCCCATTTTCCGAAACGTATAACCCCTTTCCAGGGTGAGACTTTCAACAGTACTCGATCACCGACCTGGAATTCTAAGGGTTTTCGCCGTTTATCGGCGTAGCTCTTTTGTCTGTCACGCGACGCTTGCAATCGAGCTCTGATCTGAACGATCTTTTCTGTGGTTTCGCGAATAATCTCCTGTCCTGTTAGTGCCCTGTCCGACGTATGCGTTCTTGCTAGCTGGGTGTCACCTACTTCAGCCCAACATAACAGTGATCTACATTTACGCCCGTACAGTGCTTCGAAAGGGGCCACCTTGATGCTCGAATGATAACTATTGTTATATGAGAAGTCGATCAACGGCAGGTGGGTATCCCAAGACTTTCCAAAGTCTATTACACAAGCACGAAGCATCTCTTCAAGCGTCTGAATGGTTCGTTCACTTTGACCGTCCGTTTGTGGGTGATACGCGGTACTCATATCGAGATGAGTTCCCATTGCCTTGTGGAGTGATTGCCAAAAGCGCGATCTGAATCTACTGTCCCTATCTGAGATGATAGATTTTGGCACTCCATGTAGCCTTACGATTTCTCGTAGGTACAAACGCGTCAGTCTCTCCATCTTGTAGGATTCTTTGATTGGCAGGAAATGGGCAGATTTCATCAGTCGGTCGATTATTACCCATATGGTGTCCAATCCGTCCGACGTCTTGGGCAGCTTGGTCACGAAATCCATAGAAATCCCCTCCCATTTCCACTCAGGGATTGCCGGTTGCTGTAACAATCCGGAAGGTTTCTGGTACTCCACTTTTACTTTGGCGCACGTAAGGCACTTACTAACATAGGTCGCGATTTCCGCCTTCATGTTAGGCCACCAATAGTGTTGTTTAATGTCCAAATACATCTTGTCCGAACCAGAGTGAATGGAGTATCGTGTCTTGTGGGCTTCCTTCATAACGGTCTCTCTAAATCCTCTGATTTTTGGGACCCAAATACGGTTCATGAAGTAGTATACCCCATTCTCCTTAACTTCTAGGTTCTTCTCCATCCCGCGTAATGCCTCGCTAGTTCTATTTTCCGCTTTCATAGCCTCTGCCTGAACTGATGCAATTTGAGTGGCCATATGAGACCGAATGGTTATCGAGTGCGTTTTCGTACGGCGATTAGAGTACTCCTTCCGACTTAATGCATCAGCTACCACGTTGGCCTTGCCTGGATGGTACTTGATCTCGCATTCGTAGTCGTTCAGCAATTCCACCCATCTTCGTTGTCTCATGTTCAGCTCCTTCTGATTCAAGATGTGCTGGAGGCTCTTGTGGTCCGTGAAGATGGTGCACTTTGTACCGTACAGGTAGTGCCTCCAAATTTTTTTAGGGGGAAGACCACGGCTCCCAGTTCTAGGTCATGGGTCGTGTAATTTACTTCGTGCGTCTTTAGTTGGCGGGACGCATATGCTATCAGTCTTCCACGTTGCATGAGAACGCAACCTAAGCCTTGATTTGACGCGTCACAGTAGACTACAAAATCTTCCGTTCCTTCGGGTAGAGATAGCACAGGAGAGCTACAGAGAGCTTGCTTCAAGGTTCGAAACGCAATCTCTTGTCGGTCTGTCCACTTGAATGGCACGCCCTTTTGCGTGAGCAAGGTAAGCGGCTTGGCGATCTTAGAGAAGTTTTGGATGAATCTCCTATAGTAACCTGCTAGGCCTAAGAACTGACGAATTTCGGTGGGCGTAGTCGGAGTTGCCCATCCTTCCACAGCTTTGACCTTAGAAGGATCCACATGAATTCCGTCTTGGCTTACTACGTGGCCTATGAAGTTCACACTCCGGAGCCAGAACTGGCACTTGGAGAGTTTGGCGTACAGCTTTTCCGTTCGCAGAGTTTCTAGGATCTGTCGGAGATGTTGGCCATGCTCCTCTTTGTTTCGAGAATAGACGAGGATGTCGTCGATAAACACAATGACGAAGTTATCCAAGAACGGTCGACAGATTCGATTCATTAGGTCCATAAATGCGGCGGGTGCATTTGTTAGACCGAAGGGCATTACGACGAATTCATAATGTCCGTAGCGGGTTCGGAAAGCGGTTTTAGGAATATCTTCTTCTCGGACTTTGAGTTGGTGGTATCCGGACCGTAAATCTATTTTAGAAAAATAACTAGCTCCTTGGAGCTGGTCGAATAGATCATCGATTCGTGGGAGTGGGTAGCGGTTTTTGACAGTGAGTTTATTTAACTCTCTGTAATCGATGCACATTCTGAAAGATCCGTCCTTCTTTTTGACAAAGAGCACCGGAGCTCCCCATGGCAAGTAGCTAGGTCGGATAAATCCCTTGTCCAGAAGCTCACTGAGTTGGCTGGACAATTCCTGCATTTCAGCAGGAGCCAATCGATATGGTGATTTAGCAAGAGGAGTTGCTCCTGGAACGAGGTCGATTCGGAACTCAACCTGTCTCTCTGGGGGTACTCCTGGAAGATCTTCGGGAAACACGTCTGGAAATTCACATGCTACTGGAATGTCTTGGATGTTAGTTTCTTCTTTGGTCTTGTCCACTATGTGAGCCAAGAATGCCAAATTGTTCTTTCGCAAGTGTTTTTGTGCTTTGATGCACGAGATGAGACGAAGACTCGTACCGGGTTTGTCTCCGTAAATTACTAGGGTTTCGTTATTTGGGAGACGAAGGCGAATGGCCTTCTCATGGCACATAATCTCAGCATGGTGGGGGCTTAACCAATCCATGCCGATAATCACATCGAAACTCCTAATTGATACTGGCATCAGATCTATTCGTAAGACGTGTTGGTTGAGGGTTAGGGTACATCCGATGTAGATCTCCCTAGTGGATTCGGTTTTCCCATTGGCCATTTCCACCGTATAGGTTTCATTTAGCTTCTGGGGCCGTTGTTTTAATAAATCTTTAAACTTCTCGCTTACGAAACTTCGCTCCGCTCCGGTATCAAATAAGATGCATGCATAAGTGTGGTTTAGGAGAAACGTACCGGTCACAACTACGGGGTCCTGAACTGCATCACTCTGACCCATAGTCAGCATTCTTCTTGCTCCTCTATTTCCTGAGTTGTTGTTGTTAGGGCAATCCCGACGGAAGTGTCCCGTCCTTCCGCACCCGAAACAGGTGTGGCTAAGCCCTGTATTGTTGCTACCGGCATTGGTGTTGTTGTTATTGCGGGGGTTGTTGTTGTTCTGGTTGTTTCCCTGACTCTAGTTCTGAGAAGGATAAGTCCTGCAGAACCTTGCAGTGTGTCCCCTTCGGTTGCAACTGGTGCATTGGAACTCCCTACATTCTCCTTGGTGATGGAAACCGCACTTGTTGCATTTGGGAAGATTACCGGAATAGGGTCTTGAAGCATTTGAAGCAGCTGAGGCTGGAGCATGTGGTGTGGCTGGAACCGGTGCAGTGACAGCGTTAACTGCCACTGTCTGCTGCTTTTTAGAGGCCTCGGGGCCCTGACGCCCCTTTCTCTTGTTGTTCCATCCTTTCTTACCATCACCCTCCTTTTTCTTCTCAGTCTCCACTGGCTTCTCGCCCTTTTTGTGGTTATGATCATATAGCCTCTTTGCCAATCTCTTTGCACTGTCAAACGTTTCAGGGTTCGCAACTATCACATTCCCTTGAATGGGGGATGTCAGTCCCCAGATGAATCGTTCAATCTTCTTTCCTTCTGATGTAATCATACCCGGGCACAACAGAGATAGTTCGCTGAATCTCGATATGTAAGCATCGATGTTCCCATTCTGCACCGTGAGATTCCATAGTTCCTGTTCCATCTTCTGTATTTCGCCTCGGGGGCAGTACTTAGCCTTTAACATCTCTTTCATTTCTGCCCATGGAATAGAGTTGGCGACAGGGAGCGTCATAGCTTCTACGTGTCCATTCCACCAAGTGTGCTTGGTCCACAAAAGTGCAGGCCGCGAACTTCACCTTCATCTGCTCGGGGCACTCGCATATCTCGAATACCGACTCTACCTTCTCGATCCATCGCTTTAGGGCGATCACTCCTCCAGTGCCGTTGAAAGTTCGAGGTTTAGTATTCGCAAAGTCCTTGTAGGTGCACGTTTTAGTGGGTCCTTGGTTCGTCCCGTTGTTCGAACTTCCAGATCCTTGCCCGTTACCTCCTCCGTTGTTCCCTCGGTGAAGTTGTGCCATAGCTGCTGTGACCGCAGCAGACACGGCTGCCTGGAAAGCAGTGGAGTCAACTTCGGGCGGGGTTGGTTCGGGATTTCCGCGAGTAGCTGGGCGAGGCATCTTTCTGTCATGAAACGGAAAGATGTTGAGTGTACGTGGTTTTTGTGAGGTTGCGACCCTACTAACTAGGTGTATGATACGAACCTAAACATTACTACCATCGAGCATACAATCATAACGTCTCAACACATAACAACTGAGAATATCATAGCAAAACACACAAAAGTTTATTAATATTATCCGTGTTTAGTACAAGAAAATTTGCTCGTAAGAGCATACATAAGTAACACTAATCCGACAGCATAACGGCTCCATGAGTAGTGTAGTCACTTAAACATAGAGCCGGAGTACATAACATAGTTCCTAATGATCTACTACGATGAGTCTATCCCTAACCGCGATGAGCTGCGTCAGGAGGTGGTGCCGAGGTCATATGCCGAAATGTTGTGCCAGTAGCTGCGCCATCTCTGCCATGTCTCCTATAACCTCATCCCTCTCATGCTCTGCTTGCACTGCCCAAGCCTCCATAGCATACAGCTGTTGTCGCAGTGCGGCGATCTCAGCTTCGAGGGAACGGTTCTCTCTTGGGGGGTTCGCTGGTGGAGCAGGGTGATCTGGTTGTGCCTCGTCCTCGCATGGCGGGATGGGGTCCTGGTCCCCGACCTGACCTTCCTCGTCGTCACTGTCGATTTCTCCAAATTCATAGTCGGTGTCTACGTATTCGTCGGGTCCGACATCGTGTGCTTCACCTGGATTCTCTCCTGGCTCATCCACAAGCATCCCGTGAGCTACTAAGGCCTGATGAAACTGGATACCCTGCTGCTCCTCCTCAGGCTCCTCCTCGTCCTCTAGCCACCCGTTGTTTCCCTGATTAGGGAAGTAGGGGTCTCCAGGGTGATGAAAACCAGCCATGCTGTCAGCGCGAGTACGTAAATATGCTAACATTATCCTAGGATGCTATGACTATAGTTTTAGGTTCCCTGGCTATCCCGATCTCATCAAGACGTGTGTTAGTTTTACCTTGGAGAGAATGTAGTTGATCAGGCTACATTCACTCCTAGGTATCACTAAGAACAGTCCCGAATTAACCGAGATACCAACATTATTGTGTTTGATTCGGCGTTAGGTTCTTATCCCTAATGCAAGCAAGTGTGTTTTATTTACTTGTTTTGTTCAGAGTTATGTTAGTCCCTCTTTTTGGTTTATAGTTGCATATCAATGTGTGGCTCGACATGCTAGTTCACTATAAACAAAGCTCTGATACCAACCTGTCACACCCCCGAACCAGACGGCGGAAACGTCCGGGGGCTGTCGTGACTCAATTGAATACCATAACATTGAATATATATGAAACATAACAACATTCGTCACCATTCATTAATATAGTACAACCAGTAGCGTTTACATGTCATACATTGTTTAAACATTACATTCCCAAAAATTAAATTGTTCGGTTCGTACATAAATAAACTGCAAGCCGTCACTGAATATGATTTCCTTTGGTTCACTGGTTCCCTGAGAATACAAGTATTTTGAAAAACGTCAACATATGAAATGTTGGTGAGTTCATAAGTAGTGTTTGAAATCCAATGTTTGGACCCTTAATTTTGTATTTTTCACATTTTAGGCCCAAAATTTGTGTTTTTAACCCAAAGAAAATTGTTACTAAACCACTTAGCCATTTTTCTTGAAACACTTTGTATTTAGAAATATATTTGAAGCTAAAATCATTTAACACAAGATATATCTCGGTTTTGAGGGGTTTTATGGCTAGATCCAACATTATAACACACAAATGCATACATATAAGCATGGAAATCATACAAGGCATACAAAACACATATAGATCTACACTTCCACTTGTATTCCCCCCCCCCCCATAAAACTGACAAAAACAGAAAATAGGGGGTATGAAGCTCACCTTGGGTGTGGTTTCGGTTTTTGGAAGAAAAGATGGAGGAAAACTTGATGATTTTTGGCCTTAGCACCTTTCCTTGGTAGATCTCGAGTTTGAGATGGTTCTAGGGTGCAAGATCACGATTTTTGCATAGATTAGGAAAGGATTTTGATAACAAAAAGAATCTAAACCATAGATCCAAGCATAATCTTACCTTAGATGATGATTAACTTGCAAGATCCTCTTGAAAGCTTCTTAAAATCTCGAAATTATGGGGAGGAAATGAGAGAGTTTTCTTGAATGTTCTTTGAAAGAATTTGTGAAATGTGTGTGTGTGTTTGAGATGTGGCCGAGAGTGAGAGAGAGAAGAAGAGAGAAGTGATCTTGATATGATGCTTGCTTGGAAACATGAGTTATGTGCATGGAAACCCAACAAATAAAAGTGAGGTGGCAACCCAAGGTCAACTCTCCCTTTTTCCCTTGGGCTTGGGCCGAGAATGGGGAGAGAAGAAAGGATTTTTGGGCTTTTTGCCCCTAAGCCCAATATTAGAAGTAGCTTGGGTGTTTATTGGCCTTATAAAATAAAATTGTGATTTTTATGCTTTAATAAACTAGATTAGGTTACTCATGGATCAAAGCTTTCAATTCATTTCATTCTAGGCCCAACATGGCCCAAAATGTTGAAATAAATTAGTGTGGGTCCAATTAGAGCCCAATTAGGGTTCTAAGCCCATGATAGTCTATTTGGAAGCTTATTGGTCCATTTGGATCCAATAAGGAAGTTCCAGTCCAAGGTGTACCTAAACAAGAACCTTTAGGGTTTCCAATTGTTTGATGACTATTTGTAGTACTTGTATGATGTATTTGATTGAAGTTTTTGATTCACATTAACTTGAATGTATAGATTACATGACACAAAATTTCCAGTTGTGACACTAGAAGTCAAGGGTGGCAGAGCCTACTATCTCATGGACCAAATCTGGACCCCGAAACATGGTGGTTTCAGAAACGTAGTCATGACCGAGGCTCACAACTCAAGATATTCCGTTCACCCGGGTTCAGATAAAATGTATCTGGATCTTAAGAAGCTGTACCGGTGGCCTAATATGAAAGCAGAAATTGCTACCTTCGTGAGTAAATGTCTCACTTGCGCTAAGGTTAAGGTCGAGTATCAGAAACCGTCAGGATTACTACAACAACTAGAGATACCAGAATGGAAATGGGAGCGGATTACTATGGACTTCATAACCAAGTTACCCAAGACGACAAGTGGACTCGATACCATATGGGTCATTGTCGACAGATTGACCAAATCCGCGCATTTCCTACCCATCAAGGAGACTGAAAAAATGGAGAAGCTTACAAGAACTTACTTAAGGGAAGTAGTGCGACTACATGGTGTTCCGATGTCCATTATCTCCGATCGAGATAGTAGATTTACTTCAAGATTCTGGCAGTCACTACAAAGTTCCCTAGGAACTAGGCTAGACGTGAGTACAACCTACCACCCACAAACAGACGGACAAAGTGAGAGAACAATACAAACTTTAGAAGATATGCTGAGAGCCTGTGTGATTGACTTTGGAAAGGCATGGGATACTCATTTACCCCTTGTCGAATTTTCATACAACAATAGTTATCATACAAGCATAAAAGCTGCTCCGTTTGAAGCCCTCTATGGTCGAAAGTGCAGATCCCCTCTGTGCTGGACTGAAGTTGGCGATACCCAGTTAGCTAGAGGAAGAGTTCCTGAAAGCACTCTCACCGGTCCGGAAATCATACGAGAAACGACAGAGAAGATCGTTCAGATTCGTGAACGATTGAAAGCCTCTAGAGACCGACAGAAAAGCTACGCTGACCAAAGGAGGAAACCTTTGGAATTCCAGGTAGGAGACCACGTCTTATTAAAGGTCTCACCGTGGAAGGGTTTAATACGATTTGGAAAGCGTGGGAAACTAAATCCAAGATACATAGGGCCTTTCGAGATCCTTGCCAGAATCGGCCCTGTGGCTTACAAGCTTAACCTACCGCGCGAACTTAGTAACATCCATCCAACCTTCCACGTCTCAAACTTGAAAAAGTGTCTGTCCGACGAGGCTCTTGTTATTCCACTCGACGAGATCGAGATCAACGAGAGCCTCAACTTTGTGGAAGAACCAGTAGAAATCATGGACCGAGAGGTCAAACAAACAAAACAAAGTCGCATACCCATCGTGAAGGTTCGCTGGAACGCCAAGCGGGGACCTGAATTCACAAGGGAACGCGAAGATCAGATGAAACAAAAGTACACTCATCTCTTTCATGTTCACTAGTATCTTTACTACTTTAAATTTCGGGACGAAATTCTCTCTAACGGGGGATGATGTGACAACCCGATATTTCAACTCTTTGTAATGACCAAAAAGGGTCAAGTATTGTAACCACTTTTGAGTAATAAAATTTACTTTCATAATAAAATGTACAAATAGTTCTATTTAATTTCCTTCTATGTTTAAATGTCTTTGAACCATGATCGTACGTGAAAAGAACGCCCAAATCCGACTTCATATAGCGAAGTTATGATTTTTCCAAGTTCGGCTTAGCAACAGGCAGCTAAAAACTCGAATCGGAGATCGAGCGACTTTTGGCCGGAATGACCTAAACGAGAATCGAAGGTCTCGACAATGGTATTCCAGCGGTAAAAAGTCTGGCAAAAACCGACATCAGATAAAGAAGTTATGAATTTTCAAAGAAATTCCTTAAACACGATGAGTTTAAAATAAATAAAAAAATAATAATAATTTCGGAATTTGCCGACGGAGTCTAAACGAAAGTTGTAGAGCGTAGTCTCACCTACGCATGGATATAAAGACCATCGAAAACAGAGTTCGTATGAAGAAGATATGAATTTTTGAAGTTTATTAAATAAATTATATATTTATTTAATTCAAAAATCGGACCTTATCCGAAGAGGAGTCAACGTCCTCATCCGAGTTACGCGCTGCGTACCCCTGTACGCCCTACGTACCCGAGAGACTTGGCCTCTGATCGTCCACGTCGCCCTATCCGAGGCATCCGACCCGTCCGACCCGTCCGAAGTATCCGACCCGTCCGACCCGCTGTCCCGTCCGACCCGCCGTCCCATCCGACCCGTCTCCCCAGCAACCCGTCCCATCCGACCCTCTTACCCAGCAACCCGTCCCATCCGAAGCCGAGGCAGTCGAGGCTTCGGTCATGCATGACGTACGCGTACGCGCTGCGTACGAACGTACGCCCCGCGTACCGAGGCAGTTCAGCCTTCCTATAAATCGGATGCGAGGGCTTCCGAGAAAAGGGCTCATTTCTCTCCTCTCTCTCACAATCTTGCCTCATTTTCCGTGCCCGTTCAAACCCGAAGCTCTGGTCTTTTTGCTCAAGTCCTGAGGGTCGATTTTACTCCCGAAATTCCCGAGAATCCCGAGGAAAATCCGTTTCCCGAGACGAAACTCTGCCCGGTTTTCCATCTCGCTATCTTCAAACTTTCAAGTGAGTTCATACCCCTTAATTTACCTTTTAAATATTTTATAAATTCTTTTATATGCTTTCAAGGGGGGGATTACAAGTAAAACACACCAGTATTATCGTGTGTTACATAAAGAAACTCTTTTATATGCTGTTATATATCCAAATCACATGCGATTTATAAACCTTTAAGGAACTTTCATATATATAACATATGTTAAAATAACATTCTATCTTTTGAAATATACATTGTTGTAATGCATGTATAAACTAAACTTTTCTTAGATTATTCTTGTCTATCTTAGACTCTACACCAAAAATCTATGCTTTCATAAACAAGTGATTTCTTTTCTAGGTATTTCTAAACAAACAAGACACACTTTTAGAAAACTATAATAGGTATAGTTTTACGAACAAATTTCTAACTCTTATGTACTAGAAACATGAATTTCAAGAAGTTTACTTTCGTATACAAGAACAAACGTAACATTTTAACAAGTAGATCTGTTTTTATATCACGGTTTTGTGAGACACTAACTTCATGTACGTTCGAGTACACATTTCAAGTCCTGTATTATATACCAGAATCCCTTGGAGGGGGAGCGTGGTGTTTGTGTATAGATCTATACGGGCTTGACAACCCGCGCCCTGACTGTTAGCTGCAGTCCACCGTTTGGGGTGACAAACGTCATAACATTCCAATGCCTGAAGAACGTTGTGTATAGGCATTCCGAGTCAATAGTATGGATATAAAACTCATAAGGGGTATTAAAAATGCATTGATTTACAAGGTTTTCAAACTCATTGGTTATTTTACACTTACATACATTTTAGAAACAAACATTGGTCTTGAGTGAAGGCTACTATTAAACTAGTAGAAAATATTGGATTTTCTAAACACAAACAAACAAAGACAAAACATTTCATTTCATTCAAACATTGTCATTTAAATACTTATGAAACTCACCAGCTTAAATGTTGATCTAATCTTTCAAAATTACTTGTATGTCCCAGGAAATCCGTAAATTTCAGGTATTCATTTTGCTTTTGATGAAGGGATGCTGCGGCGCCAGTTTAATCTCGTATTTTGACATCATATTGTAATTGGTTTTGAACATGTAACTTTTGACAAATGTAAACTTTCAATTATATATATGATGGTTGTATTGCTTTCTTTACTATGTATTCATTTGTTACGTTACCACATGAAGTCATCCGCCCCCGAACGTTTCCGCCGTTCAGGTTTGGGGGTGTGACAAGTTTCGTAAGCGATAAGTTTAAACATTTATTAAAACAACAACCCCAAAAGCTAAATGAAACCTATACGGTGGAAATGGCCCATGGGAAAACCGAATCCACTCGGGAAAGCTACACCGGATGTACCCTAACCCTTAATCAACACGTCTTTCAAATAGATCCAATGCCAGTATCAATTAGGAGTTTCGATGTGATCATCGGCATGGACTGGTTAAGCACCCACCATGCTGAAATTATGTACCACGAGAAGGCCGTTCGTCTTCGTCTCCTAAATCACGAAACCGTAGTAATTTACGGAGACAAACCTAGTATGAACCTTCGCCTCATCTCGTGCATCAAGGCACAAAAGCACCTATGAAAGAAGGATTCGGCATTTCTGGCTCACATAGTGGACAAAACCAAGGAAGAAACTAACATTCAAGATATTCCGGTAGCGTGTGAATTTCTAGACGTGTTTCCTGAAGATCTTCCGGGAGTACCCCCAGAGAGACAGGTTGAGTTTCGAATCGACCATGTACCAGGAGCAACTCCTCTTGCTAAATCACCCTATCGGCTAGATCCTGCTGAAATGTAGGAATTTTCCAGCCAACTCAGTGAGCTTCTGGACAAGGGATTTATCCGACCTAGTTACTCGCCATGGGGAGCCCCAGTACTCTTTGTCAAAAAGAAGGACGGATCCTTTAGGATGTGCATCGATTACAGAGAGTTAAATAAACTCACAGTCAAGAACCGCTACCCACTCCCACGAATCGATGATCTATTCGACCAGCTCCAAGGAGCTAGTTATTTTTCAAAAATAGATCTACAGTCCGGATACCACCAAGTCAAAGTCCGAGAAGAGGATATTCCAAAAACCGCTTTCCGAACCCGCTACGGACATTATGAATTCGTCGTAATGCCCTTCGGTCTAACAAATGCACCTGCTGCATTTATGGATCTGATGAACCAAATCTGTCGACCATTCCTCGACAACTTTGTCATTGTCTTCATTGATGACATTCTCGTTTATTCTAGAAGCAAAGAAGAGCATGGCCAACATCTCCGACAAATCCTAGAAACGCTGCGATCGGAGAAGCTATACGCAAAACTCTCCAAGTGTGAGTTCTGGCTCCGGAGTGTGAACTTCCTAGGTCACGTAGTTAGCCAAGATGGAATTCATGTGGATCCCTTTAAGGTCAAAGCTGTTGAAGGATGGGCAACCCCGACAACGCCCACAGAAATTCGTCAATTCTTAGGTCTAGCAGGCTACTATAGGAGATTCATTCAAAACTTCTCTAAGATCGCCAAGCCACTTACCTCGCTTACACAAAAGGGAGTACCATTCAAGTGGACAGACAAACAAGAGATTTCGTTTCGGACCTTGAAGCAAGCTCTCTGTAGTGCTCATGTACTATCTCTACCAGAAGGCACGGAAGATTTTGTAGTCTACTGTGACGCGTCAAACCAAGGTTTAGGTTGCGTTCTCATGCAACGTGGAAGAGTGATGGCATACGCATCCCACCAACTAAAGACGCACGAAGTAAATTATACGACCCATGACCTAGAATTGGGAGCTGTAGTTTTTGCCCTAAAGATTTGGAGGCATTACCTTTACGGTACGAAGTGCACCATCTTCACGGATCACAAGAGTCTCCAACACATCCTGAACTAGAAGGAGCTGAACATGAGACAACGAAGATGGGTTGAATTGCTAAACGATTATGAGTGTGAGATCAAGTACCACCTAGGCAAGGCCAACGTGGTAGCTGACGCATTAAGTCGGAAGGAGTACTCTATCGTCGTGCGAAAACTCTCTCGATAACCATTCAATCTCATCTGGCCACCCAAATTGCAGCAGTCCAGTCAGAGGCCATGAAGACGGAAAATAGAGCAAGTGAAGCATTACGCGGGATGGAGAAGAACCTGGAGGCAAGGGAGAATGGAGTATACTACTTCATGAACCGAATTTGGGTCCCTAAAATCGGAGGATTTAAGGAGGTTGTTATGAAGGAAGCCCACAAGACACGATACTCCATTAATCCCGGTTCAGACAAGATGTATTTGGACATTAAACAACACTATTGGTGGCCTAACATGAAGGCGGAAATTGTGACCTATGTTAGTAAGTGCCTATCAGATGAAACCCTCGTCATTCCTCTTGACGAGATCGAAATCAACGAGAATCTCCTGTTCATTGAAGAACCAATTGAAATCATGGACAGGGAGGTGAAGCGTACTAAGCAAAGTCACATCCCGATCGTGAAAGTACGGTGGAACGCAAAGCGTGGGCCAGAATTCACGTGGGAACGCGAAGACCAAATGAAGCAAAAGTACCCTCATCTATTCTAGCATACTCAAATCTAGCTTTCAAACAGAATTTCGGGACGAAATTCCCTCTAACGGGGGGATGATGTCACAACTAGAAATTTTGTGTCTTGTAATCACTATACTTAATTAAAATGTTGAATCAAAAACTTAAGAGCATGTGTGATACCTATTATTATGACATCAAAAACTTCAATCAAATACATCAAACAAATACTACAAATAGTCAACAAACAATTGGAAACCCTAGAAGTTCTTGTTTAGGTCCATTTTGGACTAGGACTTCCTTATTGGACTCAATGGACCAATAAGCTTCCAATTTGACTATCATGGGCTTAGAACCCTTAAAATGGGCTCTAATTGGACCCACATTAATTTATTTCAACATAATGGGCCATATTGGGCCTAGAATGAAATAAATTAAATGTTTTGAACCATGATTAACCTAAACTAGCCCAACAAAGTGTTAAAATCATATTATATTTCTTTTAGGTCAAACTCATCAAACCTAACTCTACATATTGGGCTTAGGGGCATTAAAGCCCAATACTCCCTTTTCTTTACAAAATTTCGGCCCAAGAAAAGCCCAAGAGGAGAAGTTGACTATTACCATGCCACCTCATTTTTATCTCTTGGTTTTCCATGCAACATGTCTCATATCTCCATGCATGTCTCACTTCATGTCTATTTCTCTCTCTCTCTTCTTGTTTCGGTCGTGAGCAACACACACACACACACAAATCTCTCACAAACTCTCTCTAGATTACTCAAGAAACCATCCTCCCTCTTCATTTAAAATCTCAAAACTTTGCTTGTGCATCAAGAGGATTTCAAGAAAATATCATCACTTCTTGGTAAGTTACACATATCTAAGGAATTTATAACTCTTTTTCTCATGATTAGATCCTTTCTCTTAAACAATTTTGGTAATCATGCTCCTAGAAAACTCCTTAAACTCGAGATCTTCATCAAGGGGAGCTAGGGCCAAAAATTACCAAGTTTTCTTCCATCTTTTCTTCAAAAACCGAAACCACACCCTAAGGTGAGCTTCATACTCTCTATTTTTCTGTTTTATAAGTTTTATGGGGGGGGGGGGAAGACAAGTGAAAGTGTAGATCTATATGTGTTTTGTATGTCTTGTATGATTTCTATGCTTAAATATGTGTTTTTGTGTGATTATGATGATGGATCTAGCCATAAACTCCTAAAAATCGAGATATATTTTATGTGAAATGATGTTAGCATAACTTATATTATTACATACAAGGTATTCCAAGAAAAATGGCTAAGTGACTTGATAACATCTTCTTTGGGCTAAAAACTCAATTTTTGGACACAAAATGTTAAAAATATAAAGTTAAAGGGCCAAAATTGTCATATTACGAATTCTGATGGATGAGAGGAGTCAAAACAGTTTTAATAAAATATTTTCTGGGAATATACTCATTTGGAGGATTAAAAATATAAATTTCAAGCTTAATGGGCTAAAAATGACATTTCCGGCCCAATAGGGCCCAATATGCGAAATTTTCTATTTTGGAGGGTTGAAACTGTGTTTTTCGGTAAAACTGCGGACTACTAATGTTATAAATCCTTTTCAAAGGTTAAAAATGCTTTTCATAATTAAAAAGGACCAAAGTTGCAAAAATTTTCCAATTTGGGCCAAAAATGTAAAAACTGCGAAAAAGAGGGGTTACAACCGAGAAAACTGTATTTTCAGGGATTAAAACTGTTTTCAACTAAGAATATGCTGAAAAATGTCAATTGCAACAAGTTTTGGTGTTAAATGACAAGAAAAATGGTTTAAGGGCTAAACCGGAAACTTATTTATTCCAAAGGTTGAAAAAGTAAATTTATCAAATAAAGAGGGGCCGAAAACAGAAAATTTTCAATGTTAATTCAATAGATGCGTTGTGATTAAATAATGGCACCACGGCTACCGACGAATTACAATACACAACAATACCAAAAATCGTTGTTAAACGAATTGATTCGGTCTCGAATCAATAACAACCTGAAACTACTAACGCGACGATAACTCGATTCATACAAGTAACATTTGGCAATTCAATATACACGTGAGAGTGCACAGACGTCGACGCACCATCTTTGGGCCCCAAAGTGTAAAATCTTGTTTGTTGGGCCTAGCTAGCCCAATGGCTTGATCTTTAGGCCCGAAGACTTCAACCTTACGAGTTGTTGAGTCTTACATGATCCAACACAACGTAAAAGGACTTTCAATGGCTATTATACTATTGGTCCCCAAGGGTCCTTTGGTACTGCTAGTAAAGTCAGTTATGCTAATGCGAATCGGGTCAAGGGCCCTTCGCACTCTTTTTTTTTATCCCTAACCGGCTAACGGAGTTATCGAGGTCTTCGTGCCCTCTTTCTCTTCGGATGTGGGACTACAAGAAGTCAGGGCGGTTGGATTACGTGAATAGTATGGACGACGCCTACGGGATCGTTAGTATAGTTGTAAACTGGTCGTTTGTGTAACGCGTGCTTATAGCAATTCACCATGCGCAATAATCCGACGTCGCCTGGAATCAATGACTTCACACGCTGCGATGGTACAACAACTACATGGAATTCAAAGTGTTAGGAAAACATCGGGTTTTCCTAGGGTTTTTCAATACATACGGTTTCGAAATGTACACAAGTTTAATGAACAATTTTTACAACTATAGAAACAAACGAGCATACTTATGGATCTTCACAAACTTTTTCATAAACTCTTTTCAGAAAATTTTGGATTTTCTTGTAGTTTTTCAATACAAAACATTGCTTTTCAAATACCGCTTATGAACTCACCAACATTTCATATGTTGACGTTTTTCAAAATACTTGTATTCTCAGGTAACAAGTGAACCAAAGGAAAAACGTACTCAGTGATGGCTTGCCGTTTGTTTATCTATGAACCGAACAATTTATTTTTGGGAATGTAATGCTAAACAATGTACTCAGTGTAAACCTTATCAGTTGTACTATATTAATGCATGGTGACGAATGATGTTATGTTTCATATATATTCAATGTTATGGTATTCAATTAAGTCACGACAGCCCTCGGACGTTTCCGCCGTCTGGTTCGGGGGTGTGACATCATCCCCCCGTTAAAGGAAATTTCGTCCTGAAATTTAGAATTCAAGTAGCTAGGTTATTACAGTACTATTAAGCAAAGACATGGGGATATTTGAGTTTCATTTGATCTTCGCGCTCCCAAGTGAATTATGGTCCTTGTTTGGCGTTCCATCGAACCTACACAATTGGGATGCGACTTTGTTTTGTTCGTTGAACCTCCCGATCCATAATCTCCGCAGGCTCTTCTACGAAGTTGAGGCTCTTGTTGACTTCGATCTCGTCAAGTGGGATTACGAGAGTCTCGTCGGACAGGCATTTCTTCAAGTTTGAGACATGGAAGGTAGGATGTATGTTACTTAGCTCGTGGGGTAGGTTGAGTTTGTAAGTTACGGGGTCGATTCTAGCGAGAATCTCGAAAGGCCCTATGTACCTTGGGTTCAGCTTTCCACGCTTTCCAAAGCGTATCATGCCCTTCCATGGTGAGACTTTCAAAAGGACTCAGCCTCCCACATGGAACTCCAATGGTTTTCTTCGTTTGTCTGCGTAGCTTTTCTGTCGATCCCTAGCGGCTTTCAATCGTTCGCGAATGTGTACAATCTTCTCGGTCATTTATCGAATGATCTCCGGACCGATGAGAGTGCTGTCAGGAACTCGTCCTCTAGCTAACTGAGTGTCACCCACCTCAGCCCATCACATAGGGGATCTGCACTTCCGGCCCTAGAGGGCTTTGAACGGAGCTGCCTTGATACTCGTGTGATAACTGTTATTGTAAGAAAAATCCACAAGGGGTAAGTGTGTATCCCATGCCTTACCAAAGACGATCACACAGGCTCGTAGCATATCTTGTAGGGTTTGGATCGTCCTCTCACTTTGTCCGTCAGTCTGCGGATGGTAGGTTGTACTCATGTCCAGCCTCGTCCCTAATTCTTTTTAAAGTGATTGCCAAAATCTTGAAGTAAATCTACTGCCTCTATCAGAGATAATAGATATAGGGACACCATGCAGCCGTACTATTTCCTTAATGTATGTTCTTGTGAGTTTCTCCATCTTGTCTATTTCTTTGATGGGTAGGAAGTGTGTGGACTTGGTCAATCTGTCGACGATGACCCATATGTTATCCATCCCACACGTTGTCTTGGGTAGCTTGGTTATGAAATCCATAATGATCCACTCCCACTTCCACTCCGATATCTCTGGTTGTTGGAGAAGACCTGATGGCTTCTGGTATTCGACCTTGACCTTTGCGGAAGTAAGACATTTACTCACGAAGGTAGAAATCTCTGCTTTCATGTTAGGCCACTAGTATAACTTTTTGAGATCCAGATACATCTTATCTGAACCTGGGCGAACGGAGTATCGAGTGTTGTGTGCTTCCTTCATGACCAAGTCTCTGAAACCACCATGACGTGGCGTCCAGATTCGGTCCACGAGATAATAGGCTCCATCACCCTTGACCTCCAAGTTGTTTTCCATTCCACGTAAGGATTCTCTCGCCACATTCTCAGGCATTAAGGCTTCGAGCTGAGCCTCCTTAATCTATGCGGATAGATGCGAATGGATAGTCATTGTTAACGACTTGACCCTTCGTCCAGAATACACTTTTCTACTCAGGACGTCTGCTACTACATTGGCTTTTCCCCGGTGATAACGAATCTTGCAGTCGTAATCATTGAGTAGTTCGACCCACCGTCGTTGTCTCATATTGAGTTCCTTTTGGTTCAGTATCTGTTGGAGGCTTTTATAGTCAGTGTATATTATGCTCTTCGTCCCATACTGGTAATGTCTACAGATCTTCAGAGCGAATACAACCGCCCCTAACTCGAGGTCGTGAGTGGTATAGTTAACCTCATGTGTCTTCAGCTGCCTTGAGGCATAGGCGATGACCTTACCTCGTTGCATCAAGACACAACCGAGCCCTTGGTTCGATGCATCGTAGTATACCACAAAATCTTCTGTCCCTTCGGGAAGGAATAATACTGGTGCGGTGCATAGGGCTTGCTTCAGGGTCTGGAATGCCTTCTCCTCTTTTTCTTCCCAGTCAAATGTCACACCCTTCAATGTCAAAGCGGTGAGGGGTTTCGCAATCTGAGAGAAATTCTGAATGAATCTGCGGTAGTAGCCAGCGAGGCCTAGAAATTGAAGAATTTATGTAGGCGTCTTCGGTGCTGACCAGTTCTCGATAGCATTAATCTTGGATGGGTCCACGTGGATTCCTTCCTCACTAACCACGTGTCCTAAGAATTCAACTCTTCGGATCCAAAATTCGCACTTAGAGAACTTCACGTATAACTTCTCCGATCATAGGGTTTCTAGGACTCGTCGTAAATGATCTTTATGTTCTTCCTCACTCCGAGAGTAGACAAGTATGTCATCAATAAAGACGATGACGAACTGATCTAAGTATGGACGACACACCCTATTCATCAAGTCCATAAACACAGCGGGTGCGTTAGTCAGTCCAAAAGGCATCACTACGAACTCGTAGTGTCCGTAACATGTTCGGAAGGCTGTCTTCGGAACATCCTCCTCAAGCACTCGTAACTGGTGATACCCGGACCTAGGATCAATCTTGGAGAAGTAACTCGCCCCTTGCAGTTGGTCGAATAGGTCGTCTATACGGGGAAGAGGGAAGCGATTTTTGACCGTGAGTTTGTTGAGCTCCCTATAGTCGATGCACATACGGAAAGATCCGTCCTTCTTTTTCACGAACAAGACTGGAGCTCCCCAGGGTGAGAAGCTTGGTTTTATAAAGCCCTTGTTGAGCAGCTCGTTAAGTTGACCGGACAGTTCTTGCATCTCTTCCGGCGCTAAACGATAGGGCAATTTAGCTATGGGGGTATCTCCTAGGACTAGGTCGATTCTGAACTCGACCTGATGCTTGGGAGGTAAACCTGGGAGCTCCTCTGGAAAGACGTCGGGGTAATCGCATACAACAGGGATGTCTTTTAGATATCTCACTTTCCGGCTCGTGTCGACGACGTATGCAAGGAATGCGCGATATTCCTTACGCAAGTATTTCTAGGCTTGAATACTTGTGATGATACGAAGGCTCGTACCGGGTTTGTCTCCGTAGATTAACAAAGTTTTGTTATTTGGAGTATTTAGGCGGATGGCTTTGTTGAAGCATAGAATATCCACACGATGAAGACTCAACCAGTCCATGCCAACAATGACATCGAAACTCTTGATCGAGAATGGTATGAGGTCGATCTGGAATGAATGATCGTCTAACATGAGGGTACAACCTATGTAAATTTTGTTAGAGCTTTCTGTCTTTCCGTTAGCCATTTCTACGACGAATGTTTCTTTTTGTGGTTGTGGGGATTGCTTAAGTAAGTGTTTAAAGTTTTGGTTTATGAAGCTTCTTTTTGCACCACTATCGAATAAGATACATGCATAAGAATTGTTGAGAAGGAACGTACCCGTGACTACTGCGGGATCCACTACTGCCTCATTGTGGCCAATAGCGAGTAGTCTTCCTATTCCTCCCGCATTCCCAGCCTTCAGACAGTTTTTTCTTGAAATGGCCAGCTTCACCGCAGCCATAGCAGGCCTGGCTCACTCTCGAATTGGGAACTTGGGAGATAGGTTTGGGTTGGGATCTGCAAAACCAGACAGTATGTCCCTTCCGACCGTAGTTGGTGCATTGCAATTCACGGTAGGAGCTGTTGTGATGGAAGGGGCACTTGGGGCACTTAGGCAGGTTGCCAACATAGGTTTTTGCTAGTAAAGGGGTAGCAGGAGTGGTGGCAGCATGGACAGCCACGATTTATTGGTCTTTGGAGGATGTTTGAGTTTTCTTGCCCTTCTTCTGATCCCAACGCTTCCTCTTTTTGTCAGTTGATTTGGGTGGTGCAGTGGCAGTAGTGGTTGTTGTTGCTGGAGTGGAAGGAGTTTCAATATCAATCAACTTGTGGGCCAATTCCTTGGCGCTGTCAAAGGTTGCAGGATGTGAAGATAGAATGTTTCCTTGATACGGGGGAACTAAACCCCAGATGTATCTTTCGATTTTCTTGCTCTCAGAAGGGATCATGTTAGGGCACATAGCTACCAGGTCGCAGAACCTGGCCATATAAGCCACTATGTATGTCCCCCTTCATCTTGAGGTTCCAGAGTTCCTCTTCAAGCTTCTGTACCTCACCTCTAGGGCAGTACTCCTTTCTCAGTACATCTTTTAGCGTGTCCCAGCCCATGGCATTGGCTGTTACTAAAGAGAGTGAATTGACATGGCCATTCCACCATGGCAGTGCCCTTTCGCTGAAGGTGGCAGCAGCGAACTTGATTTTGATTTCTTTGGGGCACGAGCACATTTCAAAAACGGCTACGGCTCTTTCGATCCATTGGGAGAGAGCAAGGATTCCTCCGGTCCCATTGAAAAATGTTGGTTTACAGTTCATGAAATCTTTATAAGTACACCCCTGTGTACGTGGGGGAATTTCACCATGTCTGGAGTTGGTGCCCATTCCGGCTCCACTAGCATCGCCAGAATTCATTTGGGCCATGGCTGCCGTCACAGCTGCGGTCACAACTGTTTGAAATAGCACTGGATCGAACTGCGAAGGAGGAGGTGGTGGAGGTGGAGTTTGAGTCACAGGTCTGCCTCTGTTCGGGCGCTTGCGAGGAGGCATCTTTTACTGAAAGTTCATAGAGATGTTGGCAATAGTAAGAGTATATTGCAAGTATGATAAGACAGTTTTATGGACCAGATCAACATAAGTCAATAATCAGAGAGAGATTCATAGCAATAGAGAAGTTAACTGCCATTTTACTGGTATTAATGATGTAATACAAGTTCGAAAAAAAATAACCTAACAGTAGGTCTTACATCAAACCATAAGGAAAATGTTGGCAGTCTAGAGGCCTAATTAGAGTACTTTCAAAGTTAGGAACGTTTATAGACAAGTTCTCTACTGAGCATAGAAAAGGAAAGGCAAATCCTTAAACAAAAGAGTGAAATGTTTTGACATCTTCTACGGGCGTTGGGCACTCATTGGGCGAACCCTCAGATCAGCTAGTTGGCGCATAACTTCCTGGAGATGTCATTCCTGATTCGTATGACGTGCTCGGAGTTCCTTAAATTCGGCTCGGGATGCAGCTAGCTGTTGCTGTAGAGCCTCATTGGTCCTCCTCGTCCTATCTATAGCTTCTTCAAGTTGGCGGATGCGAACAATGTTGAGATTAGAGTTGGCATCCACTTCTACAACTCGGCCAATAGCTGCTTGACCTTGCTCGACGTTCCTGGCAATCCTACGGACCATGATGGGCAGAACTCGCTCCGCTGATCCTCCCTTGCTTATGTTGTAGAAGCTTCGGTCTCCATTGTAAGGTAAAGGCTGACCCTGCTCTTCGCTCCATCGATTCAAGCTTATTGCCCACATGGGAGTGGGACCTTGAAATGCCGGACAGGGCTTGGGGTTTGGAGCCACAAGGGGTAGGTTGTTAACTTCTGGCTCGGAGCTGGAGCTATCCGAAAAGCCAGCCATGCTATCTACGCGGGAATGGGGAAAGAAAGGTTAATAGACGTACTAATCTAGGATACTTATAAGATGGATCGTTATTAGTCGACCCAATACTTGCGTAGTGCATACGAATTACATGTAATCGAAGCAAGATAGTCCTTCGAATAAGCGACCCTAACTCCAGATCCCCAATCAAACAAGAACAAGAAATTAAGCAAAGGCCACAGATTCTAAGTCTATAGCGCCCTAGTCACATGTAACCGTGGTGTATCCACTTAGCAACTATCGCCCTACCAGTAACGACCCTTTTAGATATCACATATGTAGTTAGTAGAGTGCGGAATACTCCTATAGTATTCTTGTTCTAACGTTCTTGTGGTAGTGTTGGTAAGTTTTAGACTTGTTGCAACACCCCAATCACTCTTAGGCACAAGCTAGTAACTCCAGAAAGATGGGTCTTGCATACGCTCCATCTTCTCAAAAGTTGCATAGTTTACTAGACACCAAAAGTATAACAAAAATAAAAGATGGGTCTTGCATATGCTTCATCTTCTCAAAAGCTGCACCAGCACCTGTCTATCTTTGACCTGAGGATATAAGTTATTTTGAAAACGAGTATCAGCATAAAGTTGGTGAGTTCATAAGAATTTAGTGTCGTTGTTTGTGTAAAAGTGTTTACAAACATGTAATATAAAAACCGAAATTTATGCTTGTGAGTAGTAGAAATCCCTAGAAAATCCTATATTTTCTAGAAATGTACCTTTGTAAGTTAAATCCTTTGATTATAAAAATTATAGTAATAGATCTCATTTAGATAACATGGATGAGGAAAAGTTTTGCCTGCTAACTATAGTAGTGATGCAAACTTCAATTAGCAATAGATATTTATTTACCTCAGAATACTAGTTTAGACTTTGAGTCTTAGTGTTTTAATTTGGATATGGATATAACCCCTCATGTAACCAATTAAATGATAATAGAGAGCCCGATGACCTTCCCCATCATACGTAGTGTAGTGAGGTAGTGCCACCCCTGGGCCTAGCCGGCTAGGACTATAGTTAACAGTCGGGATGTAATGGCGTCCATCCTGTATAGATCTATACATGTAGTGTTGCTTTCCTTTCGGAAAGCCCTGGTCACATGGCGTAAGCGTGGTAGGGTGCCTTATACAGGGGTAGTGTCTTATACTCTGTATTAGTGTATTCTCTTGTGTTATAGTGTAGTAGGCTTTTAGTATAGTACATAGAGTGTTCTCTTATACGTACATTAACTTGTTATAGAAGTTATAGTGAGTATAGTACTAATAGAGGTAACGAGCAGTAGTCTTAACTATACCCATTATAGTTAACTAGAGTGTATGATTTCATACCTTTGAATAACAAAGGTATTGAATAAGATGAAGACTTTCATATCTAACACAAATATATATGATATATAACTAAGAAATTAACGACAGTCGGACGGATAACAGATACCCTAAGACCACATCAAACAAGAACAGGAAATAAGGCGAGCTATCGGTCCTAAGTCCTTCAAGTCTTACTTATATAAGTATATTAGTGTAGATATATTTTAAAAGAAAAGTAGTTTAAACATAGATTGAAAATAGTTTAACAACAATTTAATCTTAAAAACGCATTTGATAATTATTTAAAACAGTTTGATTGATAAATACCTAAAAGTATAGAAAAATCCTTTTTTGATGGTGAGTTATGAATCACATATGATTTGATAATAAAACTTGTAGCATTATACTTGTATCCCCCCTTAAAACATGTAAAAACATTTGAAATGGTTCATTAAGGGGTCTGAACTCACCTGCAATGAGTAGATCGGGTGGAAGTGTCGGATGAGCGTTTAGTGTCAAGTAAAGACTTGTACACCCTTTATGACCCTAGTAACATATGAAGACATATGTTTACAAGTAATTAGTGATTTAAACTATAATTAAACACATATAGACATCCTAATGTGAATAAAATCTTTATGGTTGAGTGCTAGAAGGCTAATGGGTTTCAAGGAAGGAGTTTTAGGCCTCACTATGGAGTTTACTCCTCACATACCCACCTTTGGTGAGTTTACAGCTAGGAGACCACCTCCCCCATGAGTTTACGGCCGTAAACTCATGGGAGGAGTGTAATTGAGTGATTTCAAGACCCTTGTGGCTCTATAAGGGATTCCAAGGCAATATACAAGGCTAGAAGGGTGTTTAAGGTTCCAAAAGAGCACTCCCTTGGAGTTTACGGTCCTATGACCACTCCTTGGGAGCCTACAGTCGTAAGCCCCATGGCTTAGGCCATGAACTCTTGGACACCCTTCATTCTTCGATCTTGAGGTCCTTGGCTCATTCCTAACAATTTCTAAATGAATATATGAGGATATTTAGGGGTTTAAAGGCTCATTTGGCATGGTTTAAGGGAGTTTACGGTCTAAGCGTGTGCTTGGGCCGTAAACTCTTGTTTACCCTTCAAATGATAGGGTTTAGGTGTTCCAAGTCTGAAAATGTAAGTCCCTAAGTCATATTTAACTCCAAATGTGGTTTAGAAGGGTTTTGAGGCTTGATTTGCATGTTTAGATGGATTTTGCGGCCTAAGGATGTTCTTGGGCCGTAAATCCTCTTTCAAGCCCCCAAACTTGATGATTCATGACTCAAACACTTCAAGGTTTAATCCTAAACTAGTTTCTAAGCCTAAAGGGTAGAAATTAGGCATGTTTGGCATCTTTTTAGGGGTTTCCGGCCTAAGGATGTTCTTAGGCCGTAAACTCCTTATCTTAGGCCTTCTTGAATGATTTTTGAGCTATAATTACATGCAATGGGTTGTACTACAAGTTAGGGTAATGGAACTTACGTTTTGGAGGCTGAAACTTGCGGTTTTTGGAGAAAATCGACTTTGAGGAGAGAGAGTAGAGAGAGAAAGAGTGTCTAGTGTGGTAAGAGGTCCAAAAGAGTGTCCACTCACCCTTATATAGGGATTTAGTGTTGTACCCAGTATACAACTACCCGATACTTATGTTAAACGAGGTTTAAAGTTTTACCCGGTTAAATGGTCGTAATTAAAAATAAACTTTTTCCAACTAAATGGAAGGGTAATTCATGTATTTTTATTTATTTCATTACGATGTTGATAACATAAAAATAAAATAAAATAAAACATTTATTGATTTGTCCACCCCAAATTAACGGAACTTTTATAAAATAGAATATTCTATTAACGGAAACGGGTTATAACGATGGAATAAAATTTGGGTTGTCACACCAGATTAGTGTACCGGTTAACCACACGAGCTCCACTAACGACTTAACAAGGTGAAAAGTGTAATTTCATGTATTAACACCATTTTCACATTTTTCCTAAAGTAACTAAGATTGAGAATTTAATAAAAGTTTAGTTACTTTATATTTATCATTATACTTTCAATGAGGGAGAATTAATGTCTTATCCAACCCATTCAACTAATGACCCTCCACTTGTCAAGGAAGTGGTGGGTGAGAGTGGACACCCATTAAACCACCATTTTATAGGTAGTAAGCTTATACCCCCCTTATAGACCAACTTCGTGAATGAGGCCTAATAACAGTAAAACTGACTAGTCTTATATATATATATATATATATATATATATATATATATATATATATATATATATATATATAAACTTATAATACTATAAAGTATAAGGGTTGAATTTTAACTTTTAAAACTCTAGGTTTTGGTATTAAAGTTTCATTAGAGTGAATTTACATATCCCAAAACTTGAGGGTGAGTTATAAAACTAGTCAAAACTCTTCATATTCATAACTTATGAGTTTAATTGGATTTTAATGTATGAGACCTTTTAGTTTACATAACTTAAGGACAAGTTATGGAGGTCATTAAAATTCATATAGATCATTTTCTAACAACAAAAATTATCACATAATTCATAGATGATCTAACCAAACTCATAAACAAGATAATTCTAAGTCAACAATTTGCAACCAACTTGGTTTATCATATAAAACAACAATTATTTTAAAAAAACTTTGACAATTAGCTTATGGTTGGATGAGTACAAGCAATACAATATCATAAAGAAAACATTTCCAATGATCCAAAACGGTTTGTGGTAGTGTTCCCAATTCAAATCAAGCCAAGAAACTCGAAATTATGCAAATAGAGCCTTCAACTTGTCGAGTGCATGAACTGACTCGTTGTATTGCTCTGTTATTAAGTGAAATCGTCGATTCTATTCATGGACTCGGCGAGTTCACCATTCAGAGGCTAAAATTTTGACTTCTTCAACTTTGCAAAAGTAGTAAGCATAAAATATAATAGAAAATAATCTTAGGCTCTGATACCACTATTGGGTTTTGAGCACTATAACACTCCTATGATGCACATACAACCCTAAATGCTTTGGATCTATGTTTCCTCTAATTATACATGCATATTTTCAATTTTCCAAAGCATTGTCCTAACTAGCATACATTTGAAAACTTGAATGATACAACTAGTTAGATGACGTAGCTCTTGGAAGGACTTTTAGTTCATGACCTTTGAAAGCTTGAGAACCTCAAGTGTGATGCCTCTAATGGTTCACAAACACCAATATGAAAAAGTGGCTTAAGAGAATAAGTTATTTAGCTCAAATGAAGGTGCAACTGATTTTGGTTCATGAGGGTTCTATTTATACTGTTGCACATGCTAGGGTTACAATTTGTAAACCCTAATGACCCATGACTTTCCACATTCTCATGCTCCATGGATTTAACCTCCATGGGCTATCTATGGGTTATCTCATTGGATTAGCCCATTTATATAATCATGGATCATTGGCCCACACTATAAGAATCATTGATTTACATAATCAATCCCCATATATTTAATTAGTCTCTTTTGACCACAAAATTAATTCCAAATTAATTTTTGATCAACATTAATTAAATAATTCCATATTAATATGTTATACTTGTAATATATTAATAAACCATAAATAACCTTATTCTCAAAATCCATCCTATCAAATTGCACTGGTGAAGGCAACCCAAAAGGAAAATGCTACAATTGGGTCAAGTACATCCTAGTTATAGTTATGGGCTTAGACACCAAATCCAACAATGTCAATTTGCCTCTAACTATCCTCTTGGCATATGAACTCTCTCTCGCGAAAGACTCATATTCTCGCAATGAAGACAACATTGCCACTCGGTGTGTAGAAGAGATATCGAAAGCACTTCTATGTATAGTCAATAAAAATACAATGATCACTACGAGGTTTAATCTTGTCATGAGTCTCTCATCTTACGAAAGCCTCGCTACCCCAAACCTTGATATGTGCTAATGCGGGAACCTTCCCTATCCACATTTCAGGAGGTGTTTTGGCAACCTTCTTAGTTGGGACTAGATTAAGGATATGGGTGGAAGTCTCTAAGGCATACACCCAGAATGAGATAGGAAACAAAGCTCGAGTCATCGTAGAACGTGTCACACCCCAAAACCATGAATGGCGGTAACATTCTGGGGCGGAGGATGTCATGTACAACATCGCAACAATGAATAATAGTAAACAAGAAACAACATCATCCATTGCATTAATAATATAATTTCATACATGTGTGTTCTGTCAAGTTATATAGACACCAAATATAGATATCGAAAATAAAAGACGAGTCTTGAACTAACTGATGGGTTTTGAGCATTCTAACACTCCTAAGTGTACATGCAACCCTAAATACCTTGGATCTATGTTTTCTCTATTATACATGCAAATAAGAACTTCCAAGGTATTATCCTAATCTAGCATACAAACACATTGACTATAGCAAGATAGAATACATACCTCTTTGATGTAGAAAGTGTTCATGAAGCTTGAGTGCCTAGTGCCCCAAGTGTGACACCTCAAATGGAATCACAATCATCAAAACACTTGGAATAACTTGAGAGAATTCTACACTTATCAAAATCGGCTAGCCCTCTCTAGAATAATACTAGTCGCCAATTTTGTCAAGAATAAGATCTTTATATAGTGTTACAATTAGGGTAAACCCTAATTGTCATGACTTTCCATTTCCTTGGATCCATGGGTACAAATACACCATGGAGCATCCATGGACCATCCTATGGGTTTTAGCCCAACTTGATTATCCATGGAGCATTAGCCCACTATACAAGTATGGATGATTTACGCAATCAACCCATATATTTAATTAGTCTTCTTTTGATCACTTAATTAATCCTAGATTAACTCTTGATCAATACTAATTAAATAATCTCATTATTCTTATTATTAATATACTAGAACTTATAATATATTAATAACCATAAGTGTCTTATTTCTCTCATCCAAGTGCATGATGGTATGCAACCCAAATGGACCATGCCGGGTCGGGTCAAGTCTTACCAATTATAGTTATGGACTTAGACATTAATCCAACAGTCTCCCACTTGGATAAGTCTAAAACTATTATTGCATATGACTTCAGGAACCAACTGGCAATCGTAGCTCTCAAAAGCTTCTGTCGAACTCTGACCTTGTAGATGAACTCTGACCTTTGTCAGTGACTTGTCCATTAGATAAGGGATCATATATTCCTCCATTCCAGATATCATATGGACTGAGACATGGATTGTAATCATTCTCTCTGTCCATTTGTTGTTTCCCGATTTCCGATTTATGACGAATGACTAATTGAACAAATCAAATCAGTCCTGGCCCGACCGAGCACTTCCATTTGTCATCATCAAATCATCGAGGGGCCCACAGATATCGCTTTTATCCCGAAGGTAAAAGGAATGGATAAACTTCGACTCATATGGCTTGTTCTACTACTTGTTGAATCATACACAAAGGCACGTTTTATAGCACCGAGTTACCAAATGCGTTTTCATGCAATCAATGTACAACCAACTCATAGTAACAACTCATATCTCTAGGTTTGAAGAATATAAGATATTATTGTCTCATGATCACTCGTGATAAAATCCATGAAGTGATTCCAATGAGCGCGGGTTGAATCCAATACTCAAAACTTATGAGCACTCATGAGTGTTGTAGCCCTTTGTCCAACACCTTAGACCTCTACAACCCATCATGACAGTCTTAATTCATATCTACTTCCAAAATATGACCGACTGTGGATGGTTTGAATAACTTAGTCATTCCGGAAGAATAACCCAGTTTATTCGGGAAGTCAAAACATGCAAAATGAAACAAAATAATAATTGAATCCAATATGGTATCAGAACTTATGAATATAAATAAAACACCTTTTATTTATCACCATATGATTACACATTATTCATTGTATACTGTTTCAGCTATCAACTTTAATCTTGAATTTAAAACAATAGTTGTCCCATGCTCCAAGCATGTACACTATGTTTTTCTCAACACTAGTCATGCCATACACCAAGTATACATACTATGTTTGTCTATGAACTTTACTTTGTGAACTAGATCAATTGAACATTACTTCAATGATTCTCTTTTCACACTCCCAAATCCTTACTGCAAATGCAAGAATTCCAAATTCATGCCATTTACTGGAATCTGTCAGATTCTAAACTTATATGCATTGATCCTCTTGTAATGATTATGCACAAAGTCATAAAGACTTGGCAACAATCATTACAGAGTATTCCAAAGGAGATCAGCTCCTTGGAAATATCCTTCTTGCATTAAGTTTCCTTAATCTTACACAGATTGAAAAATCTAACTTTGAAACATTTCCAGATTCCATTTTGACTATCACTTCTGAACAAGAGTTGCCTCCTAACAGATTATGTCAATATGGTCCTTCCAGAATTATCACTATACTTCCAATTGTCCTTGAGTAACCAATCTTTGGTAAACCTTAGATTGTCCTCGACAATTGTTTAATCCTTTTAGTCATATCCAGTTCTAAACCTTTTCCCTTCTTAATGCCCCAGGCATTTGGAAAATTTTAGAACGGATGATTATAGCACATGTAATCGATCCTATATCCGAAGCATATGGGACACGATTCATGATGTCTCACATAAAGACTAAACCAGTCTTTTGCTATAACATTTCCATTTCAATTTGCAAAGTTCTCATAATTCAGATTATGAAAAGGGATGCCGTAATCATAATCGAATTTTAGAACGCAAATAATGGACCCATATACATAATTTCCTTATGTTGAGCCATTCCAACATGAAATTCATATATATCCTTGACTAAATGATTAAAACCTCACGATCTAAGCTTATACATTTCAGATGAAGTATAATTTCCTCTCCCTTAATTATAGCAAAACAACCTTTTCCCAATTGAAACCTTTTGTTTTCTATAATTAACATTGCTAGCTTGCAATACTTATCATAATTATCATGCTCCCACTAACATGATGATTATTAGCATAACACTTATGCTCCCACTAGCTCTGACATGTATTCAGAAATCAGTTCACTTTCTTACCAAAGTTCAGAATTCTGATACTAGATTGTTTTGATAAAACTTTATCAAAATCATACACCTTCCCTTAGATAGCACACTTGTGTATCTAAACAATTATGAAGAGGGTTGCCGTAATCATAATGTTTAGACCTTTTTGCCACTTCTCACAAGTCCATATTAGTGTGTCGGTTAACCACACGCGCTCCACTAACGACTTTGAGAATGCAAATATCACAATTGCTATCTAGCTAAAATCTACTTAGTGAAAGTGTTTCCTCACCATCATTTTCATGAATCGGAGAGAAACCTTATGACACTTAGAATTACTGGTGTATGTGTTCTTATCCATGTGAATGGTCAAAATCGTAGTCACAAGACAAGGATAATGACAAACCCAAACTCATATGGACTGAACTCAATCTTAATTTCTTGCCACCTGGCAGCTCAAGGGCCTGCCATTGCTTCCAAGTTGTTGTGCAACAAACTGAGAACTCTAAGAACTCATATGCAAAACCACCTTTAACTAGAATGGGCACAAAATATGTCAACACGATAGGTTATAAACCTCAAGTCGTGTGCTAGTGAAGAACTTCAGGTTTTATTCTTGATTAGTTCTTGAGACTTTCAAGACCTTTAAGACTCCCACTGTCCTCTTGACCTATAAGACTCCCTTGTCAAATATCCAAGAGATAGTGTGGATTCTAATCAAGACAAACACTTCACACAATTGGCCTTTAGTTGGTCTTTGTTTTATCCAAAACATCACAACTTACCAATTTCAAATGTACAAGAGTAGAGAACTTTTACTCTTACATTTGACAAGTGTTTTAAACCTTCTTTTGAGACATGTCACTCAAGTTACAATCTTGGAGTATGACTCTAAGACTTGTATTGGAACGAAGTATGACTCATCTTCTTGATTTAACCATTTCAACAATTCAAGATCTCTCTTCTTAGTCATAAGAATGCACTAAGATTTCCTTAGAGAACTAATTGTGCTATGGTTTCTTAATCATTAAGATGATCAAAAAAGTTGATACTAAAGTACTCGCCCATCTTTCCAGATTTGAGAAACTTTTATCCTTCTGCCTAATTTGATTCTTCTTATTCGCTCTGCCATACATTGAAACTTTTTCCAATGTCTCAGAGTTACACTTAAGCTTGTAAGTATAATCATATTTACTGAACTTAAGTAAATCATGACGAATAGTCTTATCAAACTTTTGTGGTGGACTAAATCAGTGCACAAGACTATGTACTCGATCCCTTAGTCCATTACTTGACTCACACATCCATGTGAATAAGTAATTAGTCTTAATTTTCCAATGCTTGAAAGTTCTCATTCATCATGCTATACAACTTGCATGATTCCAAGTTCCGGTCCACTTGAAACTTGGGTGATGAGAATATTTCCTTATTTGGTAAATTTAGACATTACCACAAATGAAAGAATCAATTTCATATTTCCACTCTTGCTTTTAATGGAATCATATAAGCAACAATTTTTCCTCAAATGCCATTGTAAGGATATTTTAAAATAAATAAAATCAAAAATTTTTCTTTTATTTTAAAACTTTGCGGAAAAACTTATCCTTACAATCCATATGAAAACTTGTTGTTATCTATTCCTAAGCAATATCTCATAACTCCTAAGAAGTAGCTCAAGAATCCGATCTTCAAACTATGCGATAGAAATCCATCTACGCCATCAGATTCAGCATATTCTTTCTTTAAGTTTCTTCACTTTTCTTTCATTCTTAAATCATCACCATGTGACCCAGTCACATCATGTATCAAGAATCTCAGAATAGAAACTTAACAGAGTTAGATAGTGGAATTTACCTGAAGTAGAGTCAAACTTATTGACTTTAACATCCTTAGGTAAATTTGGCAGCTTCGCAACCAATGCCCCTTTCTTTGGCAATATAAACATATGGACCCTTTGATAAAGGTGCACAGGACTATCACAGACTTAGCTTTTCTCTTTACCATTTGGTCAACCGAGTTGACTATGGCCGATCCCTTTCCATTGGGAAGAGAATGCTTTACTAGATATCCAATGTCATCATTGTCAATGTCCATAAGGTTTTAGGAAGTTGATCTTAGCAAAGATCATTAAGGGTCTTGTCATAGTCTGTTTCATAGGTGTTCCAAAAGAACTCACTATGTGACTTAGAAAGTAGTTGAACCACCAACTTTCTCAAGACTTTGACGCCCAACTCTCCCGGCTTGTCAATATGTGACTACATCTCCAAGATGTGACCACACCTAGACCTTGCCTTGCCAATAGGCCTTGAGTGACCTTAAACCTTTTTCAAGAACTTGTGGGTTAGGGAGAATAATTGGAGGAGGTGAAGAAGTATGATATCCATGGGACATCATCTTCATTAGGAAAGCTTGTTTCAAGAGATTTGGGAAGATCATAAAAGTCTAAACCAGACATCTTTTGGGAGATATTCAAGATAGTTGATCTTAAATCCTTAATATGACACCCAATATGAAATATTAAGGCTAGGACCCAACAAACTATTTTATAACTTAGAAGAGGTATGCCGTAATCCAAGCTATAAAATATTTGAAGGTAGGTGAATGACGATTCACCAATTTCCACCAAGATAAACGAAATGAATTATTAGGTTTTAATTGGTTTCGAAACTCCTAGATCTTTGAGATTCATTGAACTGTTCAATGGCATGTTTCAATCTCGAGTGTGCCCTTCAGGTTTTGTGACTGGGATGCCGAGGATCACAAAACAAGGTGTGAAATCACTCGGTACCCTTAATAAATTACCCCTCAATCGATGTGACGGTTAACCACACACGCTCCATCGATACTATGATAAATATTAAGTCACCCTTTACCTACCTTGTTAAGTCCAAGTTAGTGTGCCGGTTAACCACACACGCTCCACTAACGACTTTGACAAAGTGTAAAGTGTAATTTCATGGATTAGGACCTTATTCACATTTTCCTAAGTAACTAAGATTGGGTATTATTATGAGTTTAGTTACTTAGTATTTTTCATTAATACTTTTAATGAAGGGAGAATTCTAGTCCTGTCAAACCCGTTCGGCTAACAACCCTCCACCAGTCAAGCAAGCGGTGGGTGAGAGTGGACACCCATTAAGTTGCCATTTTATAGGCAACAACCTTATACCCACCTTATAGACCGGCTTCGTGAATGAGGCGTACTAGCGGTAAGACTGACTTTACTCTTATACATATATATATATATATATATATATATATATATATATATATATATATATATATATTATTAACTTATAATATTATAAAGTATAAGGGTTGAATTTTAACTTTTTAAAATTCTAAGGGCTAACTTGGAATTAAAGTATTCATACTTGAAAACTTTTCAAATTCCAAAACTTGAGGGCAAGTTTTGAAACTATTCAAAACTTTTCATTTCTTGTAACTTATGAGTTTAATAGAGTAATAAAATGAGGACTTTTCATTTTTCTAACTCTTGTGTTCTTTTAATGGTTTTTTTTTTTTAATCCAAGAGACTTTTGGTTTTCCATAACTTGAGGAGAAGTTATGGACTCCATTAAAACACATTATGATCAAGAATTAAACTACCATATAGGTTACAAATAATTCCTATGATCATCTAAACTTCATATGAACAAGAACATGAATATGAACACTTTCAAGAATCAAAATCACATTAAACTTTGTAATTTTGATAACTAGTTGTTGTAAATGAATTAGCAAAAACATTACACCAGCTAAAACAAGTTTTCAAGTACCAAAACGGTTTAGGGTAATGTTTCCAATCCATTTCCAGCAACTAAAGTCGAAAATCTGCACTCTGTCGACCCTACTCGCCGAGTTGCATGAACCTACTCGCCGAGTAGGTTGAAGATACACATGAACTCGCCGAGTCCCCCCATGGACTCGCCGAGTCCATTCGTCAGACAGCAAGTTTTTCGACTTTTTTCAACTTTTAATTACAAGTATAAGAGAAAGCAAGCCTAGGCTCTGATACCACTGATGGGTTTTGAGCATTCTAACACTCCTAAGTGTACATGCAACCCTAAATACCTTGGATCTATGTTTTCTCTATTATACATGCAAATAAGAACTTCCAAGGTATTATCCTAATCTAGCATACAAAAACAATGACTATAGCAAGATAGAATACATACCTCTTTGATGTAGAAAGTCTTCATGAAGCTTGAGTGCCTAGTGCCCGAAGTGTGACACCTCAAATGGAATCACAATCATCAAAACACTTGGAATGACTTGAGAGAATTCTACACTTATCAAAATCGGCTAGCCCTCTCTAGAATAATACTAGTCGCCAATTTTGTCAAGAATAAGATCTTTATATAGTGTTACAATTAGGGTAAACCCTAATTGTCATGACTTTCCATTTCCTTGGATCCATGGGTACAAATACACCATGGAGCATCCATGGACCATCCTATGGGTTTTAGCCCAACTTGATTATCCATGGAGCATTAGCCCACTATACAAGTATGGATGATTTACACAATCAACCCATATATTTAATTAGTCTTCTTTTGATCACTTAATTAATCCTAGATTAACTCTTTATCAATACTAATTAAATAATCTCATTATTCTTATTATTAATATACTAGAACTTATAATATATTAATAACCATAAGTGTCTTATTTCTCTCATCCAAGTGCATGATGGTATGCAACCCAAATGGACCATGCCGGGTCGGGTCAAGTCTTACCAATTATAGTTATGGACTTAGACATTAATCCAACACTAACTCCATCTTCTCAAAAGCCTGGCACCTCTACCTGTCTAGTGGTGACCTGAGAATACAAGTTATTTTGAAAGGGAGTATCAGCTTAAAGTTGGTGAGATCATAAGTATATTAATATATGTATTTGTATGAAAGCAATTGTAAGATGTTTCGTAAGATGTTTCGTAAGATGTTTTGTACAATGTTTTGTAAAATGTTTGAACTCCCCTAGAAAACCCTATGTTTCCTACTAACTGTAGCCTTCTCCCAAGGCATCTAGTGTCTGTGCGTGTGTCTCTGGTTAGAGTGTGTGTTTTCCTAATTCTGACTATGATTTACCAAAAATATAGTTTTTACATTAGTGTGCATCATGTGAATATTCACGATGTGAATGTTATGGGAAAATATCATAGTGTCGTAGTATTCGTAATATGTGACTACCGCTGTACTAACTACCTTAAAACAAAAAGTGTTCAAAGTAACATGTGATCGACATGTATCGTGCTACCAACTCTAGTAAAACGACGATGTAAGACGCCGTAAGAAACGACATTTGGAACCCATAGACTTGCAAGTCCTACTGAAGCGAGCAGCAACTGTTGGATTAATGTCTAACTCCATAACTATATTTGGTATGTACTTGACTCGACCCGGCATGGTCCATTTGGGTTGCACTTCACCGGCACAATTTATATGGATAATCTTTTGAGAATAGTATGTTTATGATTAATATTAATATAGTATAAGTTCTAATATATTAATATGGAATCATATTATTTAATTAGTATTGATCAAGAATTAATTTATAATTAATTAAGTGATCAAAAGGAACTAATTAAATATGGACTCTTATATATATGGAATGGGCCAAGTTCATTTAGGTTGGGCTAAGCTTTCATGGATAGTCCATGGAGTGTTTAACCCATGGATCCTAGGAAATGAAAGGTCATGGGTATTAGGGTTTAACCCTAATCCTCCATACTATATAAAGATGTCTTTGGTTGGTGAAATTAGCACTAGTGTGGATACACTAAAGAAGGGCTAGCCAATTTCACTAGAGAGAACCAAGTAATCATATTCTCTAAAGTATTCCAAGGTGTCTTGGTGATTTGTGATTCCACTTGAGGCTTCCACACTATTGGGGCTAAGCTCTTAAAGCTTGAAGACATCAAGCTACATCAAGAGGTATGTATTCTATCTTGTTACATTCATAGTTTTTGTATGCTAGATTAGGATAATACCTTGGATGTTCTTATTTGCATGTATAATAGAGAAAACATAGATCCAAGGTATTTAGGGTTGCATGTACACTTAGGAAGTGTTAGAATGCACATAACCCAACAGTGGTATCAGAGCCACGGGTTGTTTTCTGTTATATTGATGCAAATATTTTATTTTCAAAGTTGGAAAAAAAAACATTAAGTTTGTCAAATTTTAAGATAATTACTTGTTCTTGTGAAAAACTAATTATTTGTAAAATTTGAATAATTTGCTTTATGAGTTGAATTAGGTCAAATTTAATAAAAGATAAAATAATATGATTATTTTATTAGTTTTAAAAGTTTGATCTAAAGAGTTTTATTTTTTGAAACCTCCATAAGTTATGGATATGAAAAGGTTTAAAAAAAAAAATTGATTCAAAGTTTTTTTTTGGAGTTACAAAATTTGGTGTTAATGTTTTAAAGGATTCCATAACTTAAGAATAAGTTATGGATCACCAAAAGTTTTTTGTGTTACCTTGTTTTATGAGTGAATTTAGATTAATGAATAAAATTATGTGATAGTTGGTTTTAATCCAAATTAATCTAAGAATTGATTCTAAAATGTGTTTTTGTAACTTGTCCTCAAGTTATATGAAAAGTCACATTTAAGAATCATAAAACTCATAAAAATTGGCAAAGGTTACAAAAATGAAGAGTCTAGTTCTAATTAAATGGTTTTATGACTCCATAACTTGTCCTCAAGTTATGGAGGACCAAGAGTCTCTTCATTTAATAAAATAAAATAAAATAAAAAAAAGGTGTAACCTTAATTAATTCCATAAGTTATAAAATAAAGAAAAGTTAATTCTTTTATTAGTTTAAAGTCTTCCATAACTTGTCCTCAAGTTATGGAACTTGAAGAGTTTTTGGATTAAAACTACTTTAAACACATAAGTTATGGAATTAATTAGTTTTGAATAGTTTCAAAACTTGCCCTCAAGTTTTGGAATTTGTAAAGTTTTCACTTATGAATACTTTAATTCCAAGTTAGCCCTTAGAATTTTAAAAGTTAAAATTCAACCCTTATACTTTATAATATTATAAGTTAATAATATATATATATATATATATATATATATATATATATATATATATATATATATGTATAAGAGTAAAGTCAGTCTTACCGCTAGTACGCCTCATTCACGAAGCCGGTCTATAAGGTGGGTATAAGGTTGTTGCCTATAAAATGGCAACTTAATGGGTGTCCACTCTCACCCACCGCTTGCTTGACTGGTGGAGGTTCGTTAGCCGAACGGGTTTGACAGGACTAGAATTCTCCCTTCATTAAAAGTATTAATGATAATACTAAGTAACTAAACTCTTAATAATACCCAATCGTAGTTACTTAGGAAAAATGTGAATAAGGTGCTAACCCATGAAATGACACTTTACACTTTGTCTAAGTCGTTAGTGGAGCGTGTGTGGTTAACCGGCACACTAACTTGGACTTAACAAGGTAGGTAAAGGGTGACTTAATATTTATCATAGTATCGATGGAGCGTGTGTGGTTAACCGGCACATCGATTGAGGGGTAATTTATTAAGGGTACCAAGTGATTTGCATGGTTACTTCACACCTTGTTTTGTGATCCTCGGCATCCCAGTCACAAAACCTGAAGGGCACACTCGAGATTGAAACATGCCTTTGAAAAGTTCAATGAATCTCAAAGATCTAGGAGTTTCAAAACCAATTAAAACCTAATAATTCATTTCGTTTATCTTGGTGGAAATTGGTGAATCGTCATTCACCTACCTTCAAATATTTTATAGCTTGGATTACGGCATACCTCTTCTAAGTTATAAAATAGTTTGTTGGGTCCTAGCCTTAATATTTCATATTGGGTGTCATATTAAGGACTTTAAATCAACTATCTTGAATATCTCCCAAAAGATGTCTGTAATAGACACCTATGATCTTCCCAAATCTAGTGAAACAAGGTTTCCTAAATGAAGATGATGTCCTTTGGAAATCATACTTCTTTCACCTCCTCCAATTATTCTCCCCAACCCACAAGTTCTTGAAAAGTTTAAGGTCACTCAAGCCCTATTGGCAAGGCAAGGTCTAGGTGTGAGCACATCTTGGAGATGTAGTCACATATTGACAAGCCGGGAGAGTTGGGTGTCAAAGTCTTGAGAAAGTTGGTGGTTCAATCACTTTCTAAGTCACATAGTGAGTTCCTTTAGGACACCTATGAAACAGACTATGACAAGACCCTTAACGATCTTATCTATTTGCTAAGATCAACTTCCTAAAACTTTATGGACATTGACAATGATGACATTGGATATCCAGTAAAGCATTCTCTTCCCAATGGAAAGGGATCGGCCATAGTCAATTCGGTTGACCAAATGGTAAAGAGAAAATCTAAGTCTGTGATAGTCTCGTGTACCATTATCAAAGGGTCCATATGTTTATATTGCCAAGGGAAGGGGCATTGGTTGCGAAGCTGCCAAATTTACCTAATGATGTTAAAGTCAATAAGTTTGACTCTACTTCAGGTAAAGACCACTATCTAACTCTGTTAAGTTTCTATTCTGAGATTCCTGATACATGATGTGACTGGGTCACATGGTGATGTTTTAAGAATCAAAGAAAAGTGAAGAAACTTAAAGAAAGAATATGTTGAATCTGATGGCTTAGATGGATTTCTATCGCATAGTTTGAAGATCGGATTCTTGAGCAACTTCTTAGGAGTTATGAGATATTGCTTAGGAATAGATAACAACAAGTTTTCATATGGATTGTAAGGATAAGTTTTTCCGCAAAGTTTTAAAATAAAAGAATTTTTTTTTTTGATTTTATTTATTTTAAAATATCCTTACAATGGCTTTTGAGGAAAAATTGTTGCTTATATGATTCCATTAAAAGCAAGAGTGGAAATATGAAATTGATTCTTTCATTTGTGGTAATGTCTAGATTTACCAAATAATGAAAGATTCTCATCACCCAAGTTTCAATTGGACCGGAACTTGGAATCATGCAAGTTGTATAGCATGATGAATGAGAACTTTCAAGTTTTGGAAAATTAAGACTAATTACTCGGCCACATGGATGTGTGAGTCAAGTAAAGGACTAAGGGATCGAGTACACATTCTTGTGCATTGATTATGTCCACCACAAAAGATTGATAAGACTATTCGTCATAGTTTACTAAAGCTCAGTAAATATGATTATACTTACAAGCTTAAGTGTAACTCTGAGACATTGGAAAAGGTTCCAATGTATGGCAGGGCGAATAAGAAGAATCAAATTAGGCAGAAGGATAAAAGTTTCTCATATCTGAAAAGATGGGAGAGTACTTTAGTATCAGTTTTGTGATCATCTTAATGATTAAGAAACCATATCACAATTAGTTCTCTAAGGAAATCTTAGTGCATTCTTATGACTAAGAAGAGGAACTTGAATTGTTGAAATGGTTAAATCAAGAAGATGAGTCATACTTCGTTCCAATACAAGTCTTAGAGTCATACTCCAAGATTGTCATTTGAGTGACATGTCTTAAAGAAGGTTTAAAACACTTGTCAAATGTAAGAGTAAAAATTTTCTACTCTTGTACATTTGAAATTGGTAAGTTGTGATGTTTTGGATAAAACAAAGACCAACTTAGGCCAATTGGGTAAAGTGTTTTTCTTGATTAGAATCCGCACTATCTCTTGGATGTTTGACAAGGGAGTCTTATATGTCAAGAGGACAGTGGGAGTCTTAAAGGTCTTGAAAGTCTCCAGAAATAATCAAGAATAAAACCTGAAGTTCTTCACTAGCACACGACTTGAGGTTTATAACCTATCGTGTTGACATATTTTGTGCCCATTCCAATTAAAGTTGGCTTTGCATATGAGTTCTTAGAGTTCTCAATTTGTTGCACAACTTCTTGGAAGCAATGGCAGGCCCTTGAGCTGCCAGGTGGCAAGAAATTAAGATTGAGTTCAGTCCATATGAGTTTGTATTTGTCATTATCCTTGTCTTGTGTATGGTTTTGACAATTCACATGGATAAGAACTGATAGGATTAAAACAGACTTTTAATCTATGAAGATCGATTAGATCTTGAACAAGTATATGAATATTAAACAGCAAGAACACAATATTAATAACAAGGCAGAACGCAATAATAAGAACAAACAGCTTGAATCAAACGTGTCGAATGATTAAATAAAATCCTTAGAAGAGCTCGATTAAGAACATCAACTGTAAAGGATTGGAAGATTACAAGAACGATTACTGAAAATATTGTTCTCTTGATAAATCGCTATATCGATGATTTCTAGAATCTTATGAATCTTAACCTAATATGCATGCAAGCATTAACTTAAATACTATACATAAAAGGCTCTCGGTTGGACAGGCCCAAACCGGAGAATAAAAGGCTAATCTAACGAGCCCAAAAGACGCAACATCAAAACTCTTTTCAGCCCAACAATCTCCCCCTTTGCATCAATTTGGAGCGAGACCTTCACTTCCTACTTGGGCCGGCGGCTGAAGCTGGTACCTTCTTCTTCACAGTACTAAACAGACACTTGGTTATGGAAAGGATGATCTGTCTAAACCGGATGTACCAATTGATCATATCATTGAAGTACTTGATATCATCAGCCGAATTGTCTTTACACTGCTTGATGATGAATAAGATGTGCTCCAAGCAAGTTGTGGTGTAAAGATGTTTGTCAGCTAAAGCGAAGAGACGTTTTTGTCCTTCGGCTCTAGTGAACATCACAGAGTTTCGCCTCGAATCTATCTTGCCCATTAGCATTTGATTCAGATCACTGGCCAATCCCACAGGCTTGACTTTCGGTTTCTTCTTAAAAACTGTGGCAACCTCCTGATCCATTAGGGCCACCTCCATGATGTAGCATGCCAGCATCCTTTTGACATGGTCTAAGATGGGACCATATTCGGCTTCGTTTGTCAGCAGGATGTTGTACAAGACTATCCAATCATGAGGGTTCAGATTGGGCAGATCCGCCAGAGAGATCATGTGAGCAGTTCTTGCAGATCCTCGGATAAGCTTGAACTTGACGTTTGTGAATCTCCCCACGGCAAAAGGCTTCATCACCCGAACATTGACAATCTTCTGGGCGCTCCATGTAAGGTATTGAGGGCGAGCGGCCTCCAGGTAGAAGTCAATGAGCTCCCTGTCAAGCTCATCGTTCGGATGCGGGACTTCAGAAATGTTAGAGAAGGCGTGGAAGATGAACGCCTTTCGAGTCAGTGGCATATCGAACTGCGAATCGATGGTGTTGTTGCAGTCGAATGATATCACCGGCTCGAGCCATAGTATGCTTGGAGTCTCTATGGCCTCTTTTATCAAACGATCCCTGGTCCAGGCAGGGAAGAGCAACTTTCGGCTCTCAAGGAGATCGTTGGCTTCTTTTTGTTTACGTTCGGCTTCTTCAGCTTCACGTGCCACACGACTGACATCGTCATCAGTATTGCGACTGTTCTTTCTCTTTAACACGTCCGCAATAGTCTCCTTGTCTTCATCTTCATCTTCATCTCCATCCTCTGCTATGTGTTTGCCCTTGTTCTTCACACCCGAACCCGAGGCATGACCAGTTGGGGGTGGTTCGGTTGTGTGAGTAGCTTTGGAGGACGGAGGTGGTTTCGATCCTTTCTTCTCATCTCCCCCTTGTTTCGGAATGGACACGAAACTCGGCAGGCCTTCAATTTTGCTTAGGAGGTCCATGGCCGGGGAGAGCTTTTCAGCGAGGGTGCGCCTCACCAAATGATTAAGGATGGGTTCGTGTGCTTCCAGGATGTTGGATAGAGCTGCGTGGACATCCGAAACACACGTTTTTATGACTTCCCTCTCGGATCGAAGAGCTTCCAATTGTTCTTGAGAGTTGGAAAGCTGTGTGCTCTTGACCTTAAGGGCAGTAGTCTTACTCGCCAGGACGTCCATCAGGGAATTTTCAGCCGCAAGATCCTCTTGTAGCTTTGCCAGGCGGGCATCGATGGAGGCACGGAGTGCCGAGTTGTCGTCGCTGAGGTTTTGGCGGAGGGTAGCGAACGAAGTCAACTCCGTCGAGACGAACTTGGCCAATTTTTGAACAATCGGTTCAAGAGTCGTCTTTGTGGCATTGGCGCTTTCCTGCAGAGACTTTAGCAGGTCCGAAGCGTCGGAGAATAGTTTATCGACTTTTTCGGTCGTAGCCTCACAGGCTCGGGTGGAGGCGTCTATCGCAGCAGTTGCTGAGGCTACTGAGTCATGTTGAGCCCTGGAGAAGGCATCAACTATCCTCTGAAGGGCAGCTTCAGATAAGGTGGACTGCTGGTTTGAAGAGGAGGCAAGAAGTTGATCAACCTTCTCGTTCAGCTCGCGGAGATGCTTCTTTGTCACTGGAGCATCATCCTCCTCATCACTTTGAACTTGAAACGGACTATAATAGACCGAATCAAAGTTCATGTGATCACCACCAAGGAATTGATCATCGCCATCGGAGGCGTCTTCTGGAGATTGAGGTGGTGGTGAAGCTGGGGGTGTTATGGGTTTAGTTGGTTCAGGTTGAGTGGGTGGGGGGTTAGTTTCGGGTGGTGGTTGTGTATGGGTTTCGGTTTGTGGAGGTTCGGTTACGGGAGGGGTTTCGATTACAGGTGGTGTTTCGGTTGATGTGGTGAAAATGGGTGGAGGTATAGGGAATGAGGTTGGTGGTATAGTAGGGGTTATGGTGGGAATGGAAATAGGTATTGTGGGTGGAGGGGAAGGAACTGGGGATTGGTGAAGTTCCATCTCCGGGGTTGGGGACCGAGGGGGTGTGTTACCTCGCTGAGGAGATTCGTCGCCTTGTGAGCCCTCAGAGTCCGAACTCCCACCTTCGGATTCGCTTGAAGAGGAGGGTATGAGGAGCTTTCACTTCGGTTGGGTCTTCCTCCTTTTCGGTTGTGGGGAAGAGGCAGTCTTTGGTTGTTTGCGTTTCTTGGGAGTAGGTTTTGGGGCTTTGGATGGTTTCTTTCCCTTGTCTGCCTTCTTACCCCTGGCCACCGGTTTGTCGGCATCATGAATCGATCTCAACATGTCCGGTGTCAGTTCCCTCGGACCAGATGGCCCTAACTCCTTGATCGCCTTGATCATACTGCTCTCTAAAGGCACACATCCATACATAGTCTCCGGGATGGAGCCAATGAAGGAGAATTTTGATGCATCCGAGACGATGATCTTCTTGGTGTGGAACGTACCAATCGAAGACATCGGTGCACCGTCAGCAGTTTGGACATCGAACCTGTCCATAGCCCATCTTGTGATCAAGATCCAGAACCGGGCTAGTGACACCTCGGAGTGTCGGGAAGCGGAAGAGAGGCTCTGAATCAGTTGTTGCCAAAGGACAAATCCATAGTCCAGATTGATCCCGTTGTACACCGCATACATAATCGACAGGAAAAGATGACTGGCCCCGTCCGATCCTGAGCTTCGTTCTGACAGTCCCTTGAAGAGAACTGTAAATAACCCATTCCATTGGGGCGGTAGGCATGACTTCTTGAATCTGGCGACGGAGGTGAGAACTTCCGTGTAGCCCATGTTGTAGAACATGCTGTAGAGCATACCAACCGGAATTGTCTCTGGGTGAACACGCGATAGGTCAGCAGCAAACCAAAGCATAGAGCAGAAGCGGGAACGAGAAATCGACGTCTTGTGTTCCGCCACTTCGAAAAAGACCCTGTCAACGGCCTTGTCGTAATAAGCCATTGCGTAGACCTGAGATAGGGCCACCATTGGCACCGTTTCAATCCGTGACAGTGCCGGAGCAAGCTGGGAGTATTTGAGACACTCGATGACCGGCGACATGTAGGGATCATAAGCCAGTGGGTTCAGATCAATCACGAGGCATTGCTGAGGACGGATTGGAAGAATCTGAGAAGTAGCATGGACGGAAGAGGATTCAGCCATTGTTGCAGGTTGGAGAAGAAGATAACCGGGAGAGAGTTTGGAAGTATTTTTGCTTTGGAAATTATGGGGCAGTAAAGAGGTAAAAGGTGGTGTGGATGGGTTTTTATAGTAGGTGATAGGAGAGAGAAAGATCGATTCAAATCTCTTATGGAAATACGGAAGGGTTTTTGAGTGACTGATTGGTGACAGTTGGGACGTGCGATGATCACGTAGGAGAGAGAGTGTCAGATTCCTAGGATCACGCCGCCCAATAAGCGCCGGTTCAGAGAGAGGAACCGTTTCCATTTCCACACGCGCCATTAATGCCAGATGGATGACGCTTCAATACTGCACACGCGTCCAAAAGTGTCAGAAAAAGCGCGGCCGCTTCAAATTCACGCGCCCTCCTTTTTTACCGTCATTTGAATTTCTATCCTTTGAACTTCCGCCGCGTCAGCAACTTTTTGTCTTTTCCCCTTTTTAATCAGCTGTATTCAATTTAGGACCCACGTGGCTAATTTTTGACCACTAACTCTTTAGGAATCCTTCAGTAATAAACCAGCCTGTAAAATAATTAGTAACGGAATTTTGAAAATCTAGGATTTTCGTGCAAAGAGTGTAAAAGATAAGGAAATAAAGCAACTCTTTTTGGGATTATCTGTGATGTCAATTATGACACGAAACTGATGATCCCGGGCACGAATCTCTTCCTTCAAGATCAAGAGAGACCTCAAAGTGTTAGTGTGGAATCCCGTTGAATTACGATCAAACATTTATTAATAAATGTTGAAAGGCTTCTTTTAATAAGGCTAATTAAGGGTGGTTACGCTTTGATTCAACAATTCAATTCTTGATATAAGAACGAATGTGAACAAAGTACTTGTGAGACCGGTGTAGTCTGTTGAACAAGTAGGTTGGAGTTGATTGTTAAGTGACTTGGATAAGTATAAAATCTCAGATAAAAATTATAACTGGATCCCATGGGAAGAAATGTTATGGTGTGTAACAATTTCATTGGAATCAGAAAAAAAAATTGAGATTTCATGAAGGTACATTCGTCAATTCATTGGTGAAAACTTGATCAAATTAATTTGTCACCGTCAATTCTTTGGTGTTGAATTTTGGGTTTCACTCAGCTCGTAGTGGCACGAAACTAAGATCATAAACATAGATGCTGTGTAACCATAAACCTCAGTGGTAGTTTCTGAGAGTCTCAAGGGTTACAGTGATGAAACGAATGTTATGGAGAAGTGTAATGGGGATGGTGAAAGAAGACATAGTACCTCTGCTGCGAAAGAAAGGACCAAGCAGGAGACTCTTAACTCATGTGAGAAGAGTGTGAGGTAGCTCACGATTAGAATAAATAAGTTAGCCTTATTGGGAAGACAAGGTTTGTGTATACCAAGTCGTGAAGGCAATTAATCAAAATCTTATGAGGCTTGGGACACATACAGCAGCATGCTTCTAGGGACACTTAAGTAATTTATCAAATATATCCCCATGAACAAACGAACACAAAAAGAAAAATGAAAGAAAATATTTTTGGAGTTTTTGAAATTTATATAAAAACAAATAATAAAAATAAATAATAAAAAAAATTAAAATTAGATTTAAAAAAAATTATAAAAGAGAGAAAAAAAATAATAAAAAAAAACTTGGAAAAAGATTGAAAAACCGAACCCGAGCGTTCGGTTGGTTTCGGTTCAGGAAAATTTTGAAAAACCGAACCCGAACCTTCGGTTGGTTTCGGTTCCACAAAATTTTGAAAAACCGAACCCGAACCTTCGGTTGGTTCCGGTTTTGGAAAATTTTGAGAAACTAAGAAAGTTAGATACAAAATAAATACTTTAAATATAGAGAAAACCAAAGTGGTACAAGAAATATACAACATAGAAAGACTACCTTTGAGGTGATGAGCGAGCCAGAGGATTGAACCGAATCCGAACGTTCGGTTGATTTCGCTTCTTACGGTTGAGTTTGAGAGGTAGTTTGAGGTACTGACTCTGATTCCATCATACCTAGCCCTTGCAAAATTTTATTGAATGATGCTTCAGGAAGAGCTTTGGTGAAGACATCAGCCAGTTGATCAGTGGTTCTTACAAAGTGAACTTCGACATTTCCATCTTCCACATGATCTTTGATGAAGTGATACCTCAGTGCTATGTGTTTGGTTTTAGAGTGTTGCACTGGGTTATGACAGATCCTAATTGCACTTTCAGAGTCACAATATAGTGGGATCTTCTTCATATTGAGTCCATAGTCTCGAAGTTGACTCTGGATCCAAATCACTTGTGATGTGCAGGATGCAGCGGCAATGTATTCCGCTTCAGCAGTAGACAGCGACACACATGTTTGTTTCTTGGATTGCCAACTGACCAACTTCCCATCAAGAAATTGACAGCCACCTGTTGTGCTTTTGCGGTCGAGTCCACATCCTCCAAGGCCAGCATCAGAATAGGCTTGAACGAAGAAGCCTGAATTGGATGGACACCATAGACCTAAGGAGGCGGTTCGCTTGAGATAGCGTAGGATGTTCTTCACTGCCAGCATGTGAGGTTCGCGTGGGTTAGCCTGAAATCGAGCACAATAACACACAGAAAACATGATATCAGGCCTGCTAGCAGTTAGATACATCAATGAGCCTATCATTTGACGATAGAGCGTGATGTCAACAGCCGGTTTATCTAGTGAAGGGGTCAGCTTGGTGCCGAATGCCATTGGGACTTTGACTTTTGAGTCTCCCATCATTCCAAACTTTGCTAGGAGAGTCTTCGTGTAAGCTTCCTGATTGATAAAGATGCCTTCGGGTCCCTGTCTTATGTTTAAACCAAGGAAAAAGTTAATAGGACCCATTGAGCTCATTTCAAACTTAGTCTCCATCAACTTTCTGAATTCAGCTGTTAAGCTAGGATTCGTGGAGCCAAAGATGATGTCATCGACATAAATTTGAACTATCATAAGGTGGTTACCTTCCTTTTTGCGAAAGAAGGTTGGGTCAACCGAACCTTGTTTGAATTTGGACATCTTCAAAAATTTGGTAAGCGTTTCATACCAGGCTCTCGGAGCTTGTTTGAGGCCGTACACAGCTTTATCCAGAATGTAGCAATGATTTGGATGCTTTTCATTCACGAACCCAGGAGGTTGCTCCACATACACAGTTTCTTCAAGTTCTCCATTGAGAAACGCACATTTGACGTCCATTTGGAAAACCTCAAAGTTTTTGTGAGCAGAATAAGCCAGAAATATTCTAACAGATTCGAGCCTAGCTACTGGAGCGAACGTCTCTTCGTAATCTATTCCTTCCTCCTGACAGTATCCCTTGACCACCAGACGAGCCTTGTTCCTTATGACATTACCTTCCTTGTCCATTTTATTTCTGAAAACCCATTTAAGACCAACAACTGAAGCATCTGGAGGCGTTGGAATGAGACGCCAGACTTTGTTCCTTTCAAACTCGTTCAGTTCGTCTTGCATTGCTTGAACCTAATCAGAGTGATCGAGGGCAGTATTCACTGTCTTCGGTTCAACTTTTGATACGAATGAGTTAAACATACAAAACTCAACCTTTGAAAATAAGGATGTCTGTTTTGCCTTCAGTTGAGATCGTGTCAGAACCTTTTCAGATACATCACCAACTATTTGAGATATGGGATGATCTCTGGTCCATTTGGTAAGAGGAGGGTAATTTGGATCGAAGGTTGGATCTAGTTCGGCGTTGATCATCTCTTCTGGCTCAGATTGGCTATCGAAATCAAGTGTCATATCATCATGCTCCCCCTCAATTGATGAGTCTTGAGAAACACGAGGTTCAGGGGTTTCTTGTGGTGCTGGATTTTCAGGCGTTGAAGCACCTTCGCTTGGAGAGGGATCTTCGGTAGGAGAGGTACCTTCGGTTGTTGAAGGACCTTCGGTTGAAGTAGTAGAGCTTGGCTCCCCCTGGACTTGTGAGCTTGGCTCCCCCTCGACTGATGCATTGTTGGTTGGAGATTCATCAGTGGGCGATTCTCCTTCATGCATTCTTCTTGCAGCATCTTCGACTATCCGCTTCATATTATCTATTTTGTTGTCGGCTGCCCCTGCTTCTGAGAGAGAAGCTTTTTCCGGTTCGTCAAAGAGATCCAGAAAGTTCTCGTATATATTGGCGATTGAGACTGTGACTTGACCAGTTTGAGGAAAGATTTCCCTGGCAGTGTCATCTATGGCCTGTAGCTTCTTGACATAGCTATCGTCGAAGGTCACATAGTATGTCTCTTCAATCCTTCTTGATCGTTTGTTTAGGACCCTGTACGCCTTTGAAGTGCGTGAGTAACCCAGAAAGATTCCCTCGTCAGCCTTGACATCAAACTTGTTGCGGTGTTCTTTAGAGTTAAAGATGAAACACCTTGAGCCAAACACGTGGAAAAATTTCACGTTGGGTTTTCTGTTATTTATAATCTCATATGGTGTGAGCGTGAATCGCTTGTTGAGATAGGACCTGTTTTGTGTATAACAAGCAGCAGAAATAGCGTCAGCCCAAAAATAAAGAGGTAAGGAAGCGAAACTTAACATAGTTCGGGCAGCTTCACACAACGATCGGTTTCGTCTTTCGACTATTCCGTTCTGTTGTGGTGTGTAGGGAGCTGAGAAATTATGACTGATTCCCTTTTCTGCAAGAAACTCTTCAAACTCTTTGTTCTTGAATTCGAGACCATTGTCGCTCCTTATGTTGCGAACGACCTTCTTGAGCTGGACTTCAATTTGCTTGATAAACACTTTCAGCTTTTGAGTCGCTTCAAATTTGAGCTTTAGAAAGAACACCCATGTAAATCGAGAGAAGTCATCAACGATAACAAGAATGTACTTGCTACCACCGATGCTTTCAATAGATGAAGGACCACACAAATCGATATGAAGCAATTCAAGTGGTTCAACAACTTTTGTGTTAATTATGGATGGGTGACTTTGACGACTCTGCTTTCCCATTTCGCATGCAGCACACAAATGCTCTCTGTCAAACTTGAGCAATGGAAGACCCCTAACATGACCTCCAGTGACAAGTCGGTTGATATCTTTGAAATTGAGATGAGAGAGTCTTCGGTGCCACAACCAGCTTTCGTCGGATTGAGCTTTTGATAGCAGACATATGGCTGGGTTTCCTTTGATGGGTTTCATGTTCAGAGGAAACATTTCACCCTTTCGCTCTGACTTCAGAATCACTTTCTTTGTCTTTTTCTCTATGATTTCAGAACCTTCATCATCGAATGAAACTTTGAGGCCAGTACCTCCAACAAGCTGAGATACACTGATGAGGTTGTGTTGAAGTCCTTCCACATAGGCCACCTTTCTTATGGTAAAATCACCATTCGTTATCATCCCATATCCCTTTATGGTGCCGAAAGAATTATTTCCAAACTTAACATTGCCACCATTTGCAAGAGATCTGTATTCCCTAAGCTCCTCTTTCCTCCCAGTCATGTGACGCGAGCAGCCACTGTCGATGTACCATTCTTCGTCAAACTGCTCGTCACTTATAACCTGCAAAAATTAAGCAGATTTAGGAACCCAAAGTTTCTTGGGTCCATGTGAGTTTTTCATGGGAACAGGAATAGTAAGAGAGATGTCAACAAGATATGTTCGTTTTATTAGAGTTGTTTCATCTTTCTTTTTAATGGTGAAGACTTTTATTTTGTTAGGATTGGGTTTGTTCGCTTTGCACTCAGGTTTGGATTCATCGACCTTCTGCTTTCCCTTCTGTTCAGCAGATGGACGAGGTTTTTGAGAACCAACGGAATTAGCGTTAGAGCAAGATGGAGATGAACGAGAAGAATTAGGAAGAGAGGATTTGGATTTGGATGGAGATGTCTTCCTTGCTGATGACTCTAGGTGACCCTTTTGCTTTTGATCGTTGGTGGGATTAACCTTTGAGTCTTGTTCTTTTCTGACTTCAGAGCCGAACCTCTGAGTTCGGTTGGAGTTGTTCTTGGAACCGAACCTTTGGTTTCGGTTGAAATCCTTTTCACAACCGAACCTTTGCTTTCGGTTGGTATTTTCATGCGAACCGAACCTTGGCTTTCGGTTGTTGTTTTCTTGCGAACCGAACCTTGGCTTTCGGTTGTTGGAATTATCAGGCTTTCTTACGGGATTATTTTCATACTTCAGATTCTTGTCCTTGTGTGAATAGTATGCATTCTGGGAGTGCCAGAATTGTTTCCTTTCAGAAAGGTTTTTCCTATATCTTAGGTTCCTCTCTATCTTTTTATCCCTCATCTGTTTAGGTTGATGATGAACGTTCGCTTTCGCTTTTGATGTCACCTTGGCTGGTTCCTTTTGAACTTGAGGAGTTTTTCTTTGAGCCGAGGGAGCAGAGGGTATATCTGAAGAAGGTTCAGCTTCCCCTGAGGAAGTGGAAGGAGTATCTGATGAAGTTTCACTTCGAGCTGTTGGCGTTGAAGGAATGTCTTCTTTTGCAGAACGATCAACCTCTTGAGGAGTACCTTTTGTACCACTTGTGCTTGGTTCACTGAAATTATCAGGCTTGTTCAAGGGTTCAGGTATGTATCTCCCTTTCTTCATCTAGGAGGTTCTTTCAGACAGACCGACGGTTTCGTTTCCATTATCAATAGGAGCTTCCCAGAAATACTCATCACAGCCATCAGCATTGTCTTCATTAACAATAGCTGTGAGTTCAGCTGTTTGATGTTCGGTTACTCCAGTGACCTTGCATACCTGATTTGGAGTGGTCCTGACCTTTTGATATACAATAGCTTTTTCTATTAATTTCGGGGACTTTTGTTGGGACAATCTAGCGAATTCCACAGAATTTTCAGAAATAAGATTTTTGTGGTTTTCAGTTTCGCTTTTAACAAATTCTGAGCAGTCAACCGTATCCTCTACAGAAATTTCACTCATGTTTTCGTCCTCGTTAAGCTCAGATGCATTTTCAACATCGATTTTATTTTCTGAGCTTACTTTGGCGTTAAGAGAGTCAAACTTTTGTATGGTTTCGGTTCTCAGTTTAAGTCTGTCGTTTTCATCCAAAAGATTTTTGAGCATGTCCTTGTGGTCTTTGGACTTAATGAAGGTCTCAATTTTGTCCAGTCCAATTTTATAAGTTGGGTTGACATCATCAGACGATATCACACTCTCACAATTGTAAGCTTCGGCATCGATTTCATCCTCCTTAAATTCTAGGAAGGGCAAAATCATGCGATGGATCTTTTGGCCTATCTCACAATCCAAGTGAAGTTGAGTAATATTGGAATATAAACGTTTAGCTATTAAACAAAAAACATTTCGTTGTTTTAACAATTTCAAATTGTCTCTCTGCAAATAAATGTTTTCGTCTTTAACTTTAATTAATTCCGACTCTTTTAACTCAATCCACATTCGCCGCTCCTCACTCTTCGACGCCACCCTGCTTAATTGATCAGTCAGGTTAGAATTGGTGACTCGAGTTTGAGTTAAGCTACTATCTAAATGAGAAATTCTCGTATTCACATTTTTTAGTTCTTTCTCATATGAGGATGATGGTACTTTAGATGAAATAAAAACAGATTGTACCTTCTTTATCAGTTCATCGAGTTCATTGAACTGTTGGCTGAGTGGTTTGGCCGTAAAGCACATATCCTCCTGCACCTTCGGTCCATTGCCTCCTCCATCGGTGTTGTATCCCCTCATTTGAGACACTTCAGTCACCATGAAGCATTTTCCAGCACTGCTTTCCTCCTTAGCCACATATGCCTTTCCATGAGTAGGCTTCCTAACTTCTTCGTCTTCTGAGTCAGTAGACCAAACTTTGGTGCTACCGAACTCATCGTCATTGACCGAACCCTGCACAATAAGAGCATTTATAGAAGGGTTAGCGTTAGACTTCTTCTTTCTCAACTCATCCAATCTCCTCTGCAGCACAGCTTCCTCATCATTTCCATTGTCCTTTTCAGCCATCTTCTTAAGAACACAGTCCTTAGCGTAGTGGTTCTTGCCACCACAATAGAAACAGCTTACTCCGGAATCGCCATCTGCTTTCGGTTCCTTTTTGGGCTCCTCAGCTTTCGGTTCATTGTTCGCTTTTTCTGAGCTGTAACTCCCCTGCCAGTTTCTGTTTTTGTTGTTGGGGAATCTCTTCTTTATGAACCTCTTAGGATTGGATACCATCATGGCATAATCCTCAGTTGTGAGGTCATATTCTTCCAAGTTGAGCTCTTCATCCTCCACCACAGCTTTACTTTTAGATAGGAGGGCCAACGAACCAAGACTGGAGACAACATTCTTCTCTTGAACCACAATCTTCTCTTGGGACTTTAGAATACCCACCAGTTTCGCCAAAGAATATGATTTAAACTGTTCATGGGCTTTGACTGTGGAAACAACTGCTCTCCATTCAGATCGCAGTCCGTTCAAGAAAGTAACCTTTTGTTCGATGAGCTTCCTTTCAATGTCGTGTTTGATCATCTTGCTGAGAAGATGATTGAAGCGATTAAACGTTTGGGTCACAGTTTCTTCGACCCCTTGCCTGAATTCACCAAATTCAGATAGAAGCAAGGTTTGGATGGAATGTTCAAGATCTTCGTCTGTGGAATACAGTTCGCGAAGCCTATCCCACACTTCCTTCGCCGTAGTGCATGAGCTGACCAGTTTGAATGTGTCGGACTGAAGGGCGAATCTGATCAACCTTAGTGCCTTAATATTGCACTGGAATTTGTCTTTTTCATCTTGCGCAATATTCGTCACGTCCTTGAGCAGATCGTTGTACTCTTTTTGCGTCTTAATAACTCTGGAAGTCGCGGAATGAGAAAACGGTCCGTTGATGATAGCTTCCCATATGAGAAAACCATTATCTTCCGATCCAATCACATAGTCTTCAAAATGATGTGCCCATACTTCATAGTCATGGGTATACAAGATTGGAATCTTTGTCGTCGAACCGATGCTGTTGGAAATATTAATAGGGTTTGATTGCGTTGAGTCCATAATGATCGTAATAACCTGTTCAAAGATCAGACTTGTAATAAAGCAGATTAGGGCAAAACAATAAATACTAAGATACGTCAATTAAGATGACGGCTCAATAAATATCGATGATTGCGGAAAACCCTAATGGAAATCTTTTTCACAGAAAAGATGTGTATCGATTACACAGCCTCCTGCTCTGATACCAATTGATAGGATTAAAACAGACTTTTAATCTATGAAGATCGATTAGATCTTGAACAAGTATATGAATATTAAACAACAAGAACACAATATTAATAACAAGGCAGAACGCAATAATAAGAACAAACAGCTTGAATCAAACGTGTCGAATGATTAAATAAAATCCTTAGAAGAGCTTGATTAAGAACATCAACTGTAAAGGATTGGAAGATTACAAGAACGATTACTGAAAATATTGTTCTCTTGATAAATCGCTATATCGATGATTTCTAGAATCTTATGAATCTTAACCTAATATGCATGCAAGCATTAACTTAAATACTATACATAAAAGGCTCTCGGTTGGACAGGCCCAAACCGGAGAATAAAAGGCTAATCTAACAAGCCCAAAAGACGCAACATCAAAACTCTTTTCAGCCCAAAAAGAACACATACACCATTAAATCTAAGTGTCATAAGGTTTCTCTCCGATTCATGAAAATGATGGTGAGGAAACACTTTCACTAAGTAGATTTTAGCTAGATAGCAATTGTGATATTTGCATTCTCAAAGTCGTTAGTGGAGCGTGTGTGGTTTACCGGCACACTAACCTGGACTTGTGAGAAGTAGCAAAAAGGTATAACCATTATGATTACGGCATCCCTCTTCATAATTGTTTAGACACACAAGTGTGATATCTAAGGGAAGGTGTATGCTTTTGATTAAGTTTTATTAAAACAATCTAGTATTAGAAATATGAACTTTGGTAAGAAAGTCAGCTGATTTCTGAGTACATGTCAAAGCTAGTGGGAGCATAAGTGTTATGCTAATAATCATCATGTTAGTGGGAGCATGATAATTATGATAAGTATTGCGAGTTAGCAATGTTAATTATAGAAAACAAAAGTTTCAATTGGGAAAAAGTTGTTTTGCTATAATTAAGGGAGAGAAAATTATACTTCATCTCAAATCTATAAGCTTAGATCGTGAGGTTTTAATCATTTAGTCAAGGATATATATGAATTTCATGTTGGAATGGCTCAACATAAGGAAATTTTGTATATGAGTCCATTATTTGCGTTCTAAAATTCGATTATGATTACGGCATCCCTTTTCATAATCTGAATTATGAGAACTTGGCAAATTGAAATGGAAATGTTATAGCAAAAGACTGGTTTAGTCTTTATGTGAGACATCATGAATCGATTCCCATATGCTTCGGATATAGGATCGATTACTTGTGCTATATTCATCCTTTCTAAAATTTTCCAAATGTCTGGGGCATTAAGAAGGGAAAAGGTTTAGAACTGGATATGACTAAAAGGATTAAACAATTGTCGAGGACAATCTAACGTTTACCAAAGATTGGTTACTCAAGGACAATTGGAAGTATAGTGATAATTCTGGAAGGACCATATTGACATAATCTGTTAGGAGGCAACTCTTGTTCAGAAGTGATAGTCAAAATGGAATCTGGAAATGTTTCAAAGTTAGATTTTTCAATCTGTGTAAGATTAAGGAAACTTAATGCAAGAAGGATATTTCCAAGGAGCTGATCTCCTTTGGAATACTCTGTAATGATTGTTGCCAAGTCTTTATGACTTTGTGCATAATCATTACAAGAGGATCAATGCATATAAGTTTAGAATCTGACAGATTCCAGTAAATGGCATGAATTTTGAATTCTTGCATTTGCAGTAAGGATTTGGGAGTGTGAAAAGAGAATCATTGAAGTAATGTTCAATTGATCTAGTTCACAAAGTAAAGTTCATAGACAAACATAGTATGTATACTTGGTGTATGGCATGACTAGTGTTGAGAAAAACATAGTGTACATGCTTGGAGCATGGGACAACTATTGTTTTAAATTCAAGATTAAAGTTGATAGCTGAAACAGTATACAATGAATAATGTGTAATCATATGGTGATAAATAAAAGGTGTTTTATTTATATTCATAAGTTCTGAGACCATATTGGATTCAATTATTATTTTGTTTCATTTTGCATGTTTTGACTTCCCGAATAAACTGGGTTATTCTTCCGGAATGACTAAGTTATTCAAACCATCCACAGTCGGTCATATTTTGGAAGTAGATATGAATTAAGACTGTCATGATGGGTTGTAGAGGTCTAAGGTGTTGGACAAAGGGCTACAACACTCATGAGTGCTCATAAGTTTTGAGTATTGGATTCAACCTGCGCTCATTGGAATCACTTCATGGATTTTATCACGAGTGATCATGAGACAATAATATCTTATATTCTTCAAACCTAGAGATATGAGTTGTTACTATGAGTTGGTTGTACATTGATTGCACGAAAACGCATTTGGTAACTCGGTGCTATAAAACGTGCCTTTGTGTATGATTCAACAAGTAGTAGAACAAGCCATATGAGTCGAAGTTTATCCATTCCTTTTACCTTCGGGATAAAAGCGATATCTGTGGGCCCCTCGATGATTTGATGATGACAAATGGAAGTGCTCGGCCGGGCCAGGATTGATTTGATTTGTTCAATTAGTCAGTCGTCATAAATCGGAAATCGGGAAACAACAAATGGACAGAGAGAATGATTATAATCCATGTCTCAGTCCATATGATATCTGGAATGGAGGAATATATGATCCCTTATCTAATGGACAAGTTTGATGACAAGATCAGAGTTCGACAGCAGCTTTAAGAGCTACGATTGCCAGTTAGGTTTGAAGTCATACGCAATAATAGTTTTAGACTTATCCAAGTGGGAGACTGTTGGATTAATGTCTAAGTCCATAACTATATTTGGTATGTACTTGACCCGACCCGGCATGGTCCATTTGGGTTGCACTTCACCGACACAATTTATATGGATAATCTTTTCAGAATAGTATGTTTATGATTAATATTAATATATTATAAGTTCTAATATATTAATATGGAATCATATTATTTAATTAGTATTGATCAAGAATTAATTTATAATTAATTAAGTGATCAAAAGGAACTAATTAAATATGGACTCTTATATATATGGAATGGGCCAAGTTCATTTAGGTTGGTCTAAGCTTTCATGGATAGTCCATGGAGTGTTTAACCCATGGATCCTAGGAAATGAAAGGTCATGGGTATTAGGGTTTAACCCGAATCCTCCATACTATATAAAGATGTCTTTGGTTGGTGAAATTAGCACTAGTGTGGACACACTAAAGAAGGGCTAGCCAATTTCACTAGAGAGAACCAAGTAATCATATTCTCTAAAGTATTCCAAGGTGTCTTGGTGATTTGTGATTCCACTTGAGGCTTCCACACTATTGGGGCTAAGCTCTTAAAGCTTGAAGACATCAAGCTACATCAAGAGGTATGTATTCTATCTTGTTACATTCATAGTTTTTGTATGCTAGATTAGGATAATACCTTGGATGTTCTTATTTGCATGTATAATAGAGAAAACATAGATCCAAGGTATTTAGGGTTGCATGTACACTTAGGAAGTGTTAGAATGCACATAACCCAACAGCAAGGTGTAGGATAGTCAATCCAGTATAGATCTATATGCAAACTCATACGCTCCCCAATTAAGGAGATTCGGGATACAAGATCGGTCATGGCAGGAAGTGCCATGACCCACTTAATGGTTCACATAACTGCATAAATGTACATGTGATAAATGTGCTAACTGTAAGTGTACTCTTTCTCTGTCTAGCTTGTATGTACTGCAATGTTCTGCGTGTGCTAGCTGTAATTTATGTTATCTCTCTATCTAGCATGTATAGTAATGTACTGTATGTCCTACTCGTACAGACTCATGAATGAACTGACTCATTTTATGTTTCATTGTTCTAGTAATAGTATTTGTATCTTCCTGTGCTACCCCAATGGTAGCTTACTAGTAATGTAACTGGTACGTATGAACATGGAAGTATACCCTTGCTACCCAAGAGTATTCAATTGACTGGAAGAACCTTTATGTCTATATATGTATACATAATATATAACTAATATTTATATAACCTTCAGACGGATTACCGATGCCCTTACAGCCACATCCCAGCGAGGAAAAGGAGGTAAAGCGAGTTGGCCTTCCTAAGCCTTTTAAACATTACATATATAACTATACATACATAGGCATGCATTTGATAATAAGTATATAAGAGCTTAAGTAGAAGTATTTTATAAGTAAAAGATCTTGTAAAACAGTTTGAAGCAAAACAGTTTGACAAACAGTTTGAACAGTAAGAAAATCACTGGTTTTGTAGTTATCAATCATATGTGATTGACATAATAACTATAAGTATTCAACTTGTATTCCCCCCCCCCCCCGCCCCATAAAATCATTTAAAAACATTTAAACCATTGATTAAGGGGTATGAACTCACTTGTAGTGAGTGGTACGGATGAACTGAAGATGTAGGATTGCTAGGTGTCAAGTGAAGTCTTGAACACACTCTATGATCCTAGTTAACATATAATATCACTTATATGTATCCAATTAGTGTTTAAAAAACTAATAAACAAAGTTAAAACACCCTAGGACATGCTAAACACCTTATACAAGTGTTATAAGTCTTAAGGATTGCATCTAAGTGTCGTAGGGAAGGGCTAGTGTGTGTAGGGTTCAAGGAAAACTCCATTAGGGAGTTTACGGTTTTGTGGTCATAACCACAAGAGTTTACGGTCGTAAACACTTGGGTTTATGGTCGTAAGCTCACCCACTTGTTGACCATTTGATGTTTGAAACCTTAAGAGTCCCTAGAAGCTTTTCTACTTGATGTATGTGACCATGGAAGGTACTAGGGCACCATTTCACTCCTAATTGGAGTTTACGGTCCCTAAACCATTTTCCTTTGAGTTTAATACTATAAACTCATAAATTTTATGGTATTTGAGGCTTTACAAGTCCTTATCTCATCAAGGTAATAGTCTAGGTTAGATTCTAAGCATAAGGAATAAATATGGGACATTTATACACTCTTTGGGGTGTTTACGGTTTTGGGAGCTCCCCAAACCATTAACACATATAAATGGGTGATTTTTGTGCCTTTTGTGTGATAAAATCATCAAGGAAGGATCTAGACAAGTCCCTATGGCATTGTAAAGCACCTAGGCACCCTAAGGCACCCTTTGGCACCATAACATGGTGTTTACGGTTTTGGGAGCTTCCCAAAAGGGTGAACACCTTGTTCTTGGTATTCTTGGGACATTTCCTTGATGTAATGATGTATAACAAGCCTTACAGTACACTAGGGTAGGAATACTTACTAGTTGGAAACTTGAAATGAGCTAAAAGTCCAAGAACACTAGTGTGTGTTCTTGGTTTTCTTGGTGTTTTGGAAATCTAATCAAAACACAAAAATGGATGGATGATAAGATGTATAATCACTAGTTGTTGTGATATATCAACTAATCAAGTCGAGAAATACTTACGTTTTTGGGAAATCGGGTGAAACCCGGATAATAGTTGACAGTGTTTGGAGTTTACTCTTGAGATTGAAAGAAAGAAATGAGGTATTTTGGGGAGTAAACTCATGCTTAAGGCATGAGTTTACGGTTTTGGAGAAATTTTTGGCCCAAAGATAAAAGTTTGGCCGTGAATTTCTTAACTACGTGATACTTGTGGTTTTGAAATTTCAAGACCCAAGACGACATTTCCTTTCACCCGTTCTTTTAAAGATTAATTATTAAAATAATCAAACGAACTTTAAATTTTCTAAAAACAAATAAAAGTGAACTTGACTTATAACTTGAAATGATTGACTTTTGGGTTTTACCGAATGAAGATTTCGGGTTGTCACATCATCCCCTCCTTAGAAGGAAGTTCGTCCCGAAATTAGAATTTAAGCAAATAAATAGTTACAATTAACTAAGTAACAAGACGAGGATATTTCAGTTTCATCTGATCCTCATTCTCCCAAGTGAATTCCGGTCCTCGCTTCGTGTTCTAATGAACCTTCACTATCGGGATACGGCTTTGTTTCGTTTGCTTGACCTCTCGGTCCATGATATCTATAGGTTCTTCCATGAAGTTGAGGCTCTCGTTGATCTCGAACTCATGGAATGGGATTACAAAAGTCTCGGCGGACAGACACTTTTTCAAGTTCGAAACGTGGAAGGTAGAATGTCCGTTACTGACTTCGCTTGGTAAGTTAAGTTTGTAAGATACAGGGTTGATTCTTGCGAGAATCTCGAAAGGCACTATGTACCTTGGATCCACGCTTTCCAAAGCGTATCAAGCCCTTCCAGGGTGAGACCTTCAATAGAACGCGATCGTCCACCTCGAGTTACAATGGTTTCCTTCGTTTATCAGCGTAGCTTTTCTATCAGTCTCTAGAGGCTTTCAATCATTCACGAATCTGAACAATCTTCTATGTCCTTCCCGTATGATCTCTGGACCTGTGAGAGTGCTGTCAGGAACTCGTCTGTTAGCTAGCTAGGTATCACCCACCTCATCCCAGCATGGAGGGGATCTGCACCTTCGGCTATAGAGGGCCTCGAATGGAGCAGCCTTTATGCTTGTGTGATAATTGTTGTTGTATGAAAATTCGAGAAGGGGTAAATGAGTATCCCATGCTTTCCGGAAGTCGATCACACAGGGTCGCAACATATCTTCCAAGGTTTGGATAGTTCTCTCACTTTGCCCGTCGGTCTGTGGATGGTAGGCTGTACTCATGTCCAGCCTAGTTCCTAAGGAACTTTGAAACGACTGCTAGAACCTATAAGGGAATCTACTATCTCTGTCCGAGATAATGGATAAGGGAAGACCATGCAGTCATACAATCTCTCTAATGTAAGTTCTTGCAAGTTTCTCCATCTTGTCTTTTCTTTGATCAGCAGGAAGTGTGCAGACTTGGTCAATCTGTCAACGATGACCCATATGGTATCAAGTCCACCCGTTATCTTGGGCAACTTGGTTATGAAATCCATAGTTATCTGCTCCCACTTCCATTCCGGTAACTCAGGCTGTTGTAATAGGCCGGAGGGTTTTAGGTATTCGACATTGACCTTTGTGCAAGTAAGGCATTTACCCACGAAGGTAGCAATCTCTGCTTTCATGTTAGGCCACTAGTATAACTTTTTGAGGTCCAGATACATCTTATCTGATCCTAGATGCACGGAATAGCGAGGGTTGTGCGCCTCGTTCATGACCAAGTCTCTGAAACCACCGAGTTTCGGTGTCCAAATCCGGTCCATGAAATAATGAGCTCCGCCACCCTTAACCTCCAAGTTCTTATCCATCCCTCTTAGGGATTCACCCGCCACATTTTCAGGCTTCAAAGCGTCGAGCTGAGCTGCCTTAATTTGTGTGGACAAGTGTGAATGGATAGTCATAGTCACTGATTTGACTCTACGACCAGAATATTCCTTCCGACTCAGGGCGTCAGCTACTACATTGGCTTTACCCGGATGATAACGAATATCGCATTCGTAATCACTAAGTAGCTCGACCCACCATCATTGTCTCATGTCGAGCTCCTTCTGGTCGAATATATGTTGTAAGCTTTTGTGGTCTGTGAAGATAGTGCTTTTCGTTTTGTAAAAGTAATGTCTACAGATCTTTAGAGCAAACACAACTACTGCTAGTTCAAGATCGTGGGTCGTGTAGTTGACCTCATGTGTCTTTAGTTGTCTCGAGGCATAGGCGATGACCTTACCTCGCTGCATCAGAACACTTCTGAGTCCTTGATTCAACGCATCACAATAGACGATGAAGTCTTCTATTCCTACTGGAAGGGATAGTATTGGTGCAGTGCACAAGGCTCGTTTGAGCGTTTGGAATGCTCTTTCCTGTTTCTCTTCCTAGTCAAAGGCCACACCCTTCTGGGTCAGTGTTGTAAGAGGTTTTGCTATGCGGGAGCAGTTCTGAATGAACCTACGATAGTAGCCAGCGAGGCCTAGAAATTGCCGAATTTCTATAGGCGTCTTCGGTGCTGACCAGTTCTCAATAGCCTTGATGTTGGAACGGTCCACGTGTATACCCTCTTCGCTAACCACGTGCCCAAAGAATTTGACTCGTCGAATCCAAAATTTGCATTTCGAGAACTTCGCGTAGAGTTTCTCCGAACGTAATGTTTCGAGGACTTGTCGCAAATGTTGACTATGCTCCTCCTTACTATGAGAGTGGATAAGTATGTTATCAATGAAGACGATGACGAACTGATCGAAGTAAGGACGACACACCCTATTCATTAAGTCCATGAATACTGCTGGCGTGTTTTTCAATCCGAACGACATCTCTACGAATTCGTAGTGCCCATAACGAGTTCGGAAGGCTGACTTTGGAACATCCTCCCCTAGAACTCGTAGTTGGTGATATCCGGATCTCAAGTCGATTTTGGAAAAGATGTTCGCCCCTTGAAGTTGGTCAAATAAATCGTCGATACGAGGCAACGGATAACGATTTTTGACCGTCAGCTTGTTGAGCTCCCTGTAGTCGATACACATACGAAACGATCTGTCTTTCTTCTTGGCGAACAAGACTGGAGCTCTCCAGGGTGAGAAGCTTGGTCTTATAAAGCCCTTGCTGAGCAGTCGTTAAGTTGACCGGACAGTTCATGCATCTCTGTAGGTGCTAGACGATAGGGCGAATTGGCTACGGGGATGGCCCCTGGAACTAATTCGATTCGGAACTCGACTTAATGTTGCGGAGGTAATCCTGGGAGTTCTTCTAGAAAGATGTCGGGAAAGTCACGTACTACTGGAATGTTCTGAATGTCCTTCGTTTCTTGGCTCACATCCTGTGACAAGCCGATATTTTAATTCTATGTAATGACCTAAAAAGTCAACTATTGTAACCACTTTTGATATAATGAAATTAACTTCGAAAATAAAATGTCAAAAAGTCTCTAATTGATTACCTACTATGTTAGATTTCATTAAACCGTGATCGTACGTAAACAGAACGCCTAAATCTGACTTCGTATAAGGAAGTTATGACTTTTCCAAGTTCGGTATTGCGACAGATAGCTAAAAACTCGAAACATAGATCGAGCGAATTTTGGCCAGAATGTCCTAAATGAGAATCGAAGGTCTCAACAATGGTTTTTCAACGGTAAAAAGTCTGGCAAAAATAGACGTCGGATTATGAAGTTATGTATTTCTAACGAAATTTTCTTACCGCGACCTTTTAAAAATAAATAATAAAAATAATTTCAAAATTTGCCGACAGATTCTAAACGAAAGTTGTAGAGCTTAGTCTCACCTACGCGTGGATATAAAAAACATCGAAAACGGAGTTCATATGAAGAAGCTATGAATTTTATAAGTTTACTAAATAATAAAAATATAAATTTTAAATCAAAATTCGGTATTCTCCGAAGGAGGAGTCACCAGGCCAATCAGAGTTATGCCCAGCGTACACTAGTACGCCTAGCATACTCGAGGACTAGGCATCAGATCGTCCACGTCGCCCCCTATGCGAGGCTATGCCCCATCCCATCCGAAGCTCCGAGGCAATCAAGGAAGCAGTGACGCATGACGCACGCGTACGCCCAGCGTAACAACATATGCCCAGCGTACCGAGGCGGTTCCTAGCCCCTATAAAAGGGATGCGACGGTTCCGAAGAAAGGGCCCAATTCCTCTCATCTTTCTTAAGTTTTTGCCTCATTTTCCGATCACATGATATCTCGAAGCCCCGGTTTCCTTGCTCACGTCCTGAAGGTTGTTTGTGATCCCGAGATTCCCGAGAATCCCGAGAAAATCCGCTTTCTCGAGTCGAAGTTCTGCTCGATTTTCATCTCGCCTTCTTCGATCTTTCAAGTGAGTTCATACCCCTATAATCCACACTTTTAAATGTTTTATAAATGCTTTTATATGGAATTTTTATCGCGTGTTACATAAAGTTTCATTATACACTTTTTATCAATGGAATCATATGTGATTTATAACTATTATAGGGAAACTATCGTATGCAAAATATATCACGATAATATCTTGTCTTTTGAACTGAAAAATATTGTTATATATATATATATATATATATATATATATATATATATATATATATAAGTCAAACACTCTGCTTGTACAGTATGTGTATGTGTCCATTTTTGGCACTACAAAAGTTATACTTTCATAACAAGTGAGCATTTCACTAGGGTTTACTATACAAACGAGACACTTTTAGAAAACTATAATAGGTATAGTTTTACGAGAACATCATGAACTTTTACATACTAGAAACACTATTTCAAAGAGATACATTCATATACAAGAACAAACGAACATTTTCATACGTAAATCTGTTTTATACTAGATTTTGTGAGACATTAAACTACACGTACGTTCGAGTACACATTTTAAGTCCTGTATTATATACCAGAATCCCTTGGAGGGGGAGCATGGTGTTTGTGTATAGATCTATATGGGATTGACAACCCCACGCCCTGACTATTAGCTACAGTACACCATTTGGGGTGACAAATGTCAGAACATTCCAACGCCTGAAGAACGTTGTGTATAGGCAAATCCAGTCAATAGCATGGTTATAAAACTCACATGGAGTATTAAAAACACATTGATTTACGGGGTTTTTCAGACGTCTTGACGACTTTATACGTACATAAATTAACTACTTTAGGCATGAAAAACATTATTGTGTTGCAGTTTTGGAACTTCTAAACTGCCACCCACATACGGAAAAACATCAATTTTCTAGAAACAAACATTGGTCTTGATAGAAGACTACATTTATATCAGTAGAAAATATGGGATTTTCTAGGAAGAAACAAACAAAAACAAAACATATCATTTTAGTTCATACAAACATTTTCATTTAATACTTATGAAAACCACCAGCTTAAATGCTGATCTACTCTTTCAAAACTACTTGTATGTCCCAGGGATTCAGTAATTTCAGGTAACAAATAGCTTTTGGAGAAGGGACGCTATGGCGCCAGTTTAAATTTCATATTTATCCATCATATTGTAATTGGTTTTGAACATGTACCTTTTAACAATGTAAACTTTCAATTATATATATGATGGTTATATTGCATTCTTTACTATGTATTCAATTGCTACGGTACTACATGAAGTCATCCGCCCCCGAATGTTTCCACTGTTCCGGTTTGGGGGTGTGACAGATTGGTATCAGAGCGTTGTTTATAGTGAACTAAGTATATCGAACCACATAAGATATACAAACTATAAATGCTTAAGGGACTAATACTCTCTGATAAAACATTTTTTTGGTTTTACGCCTAAGTAGCATTTCGTTTAACGTAAATTTTTAGTTCATTTAAGTACAAATACATGCATACAACAACTTATTTTCATGATTATAACTATACAAGAAGTATTTAGACAAGTTGGACACTAGGATTAAGACTCGATATAGGTAATTAGATTTGGGCCAAATATAGCATGATCAACTATATTTATCCGAGATTGGACCAATGTATATGGAGGAATGCTCGTAGTGAGCAACAAGTCAAAACTTACCAAAACATCACAAGAATCAAACACACGAATTTAAATACTATAGGAGTATTTGGTACATAAAATAGATTAACATACATGTTTAGTCTTACATGTTCCAAATTTTGTTCAATTCTTATAACCCTATTCTCTTATAACACGAATTTAAATACTATGTATCGAAGAGGATCCCGAGGAGGACGAAGAACCCATAGAATTGGATGAAGAGGAGGACTCCAGTACCGACTCAGAGCCGGAAGTAATCAACCCACCACCCGCACAACCTCCCGTCTTCGTAAGAAACTTTCAAGGAACGACTCCGGTTTGGGGAAGTCACCTCCACCATTGGAGCCAGCAACAAAGTCTATGCCCTCCCTACGACATGTGTCGAGACTTCTACGATGTCCGCGGAAGAGGTTCAGCCGATCGAGCACTCCCGGTCATTGTGGGCAAACTAGCCAACCAGTCCTACCAATCCGGAGTTCAAGCTAGCCGGATTCGGGAAGTCAACGTGGAAGTACAACTTTACACTTCCGACATTCGTAGGGTGGACAGAGCTCAGGACAATGCCCAACTCAAACCGAAGCATTCCAAGCTCAAATGATTGCAGCCCTCTCCGAGATGAGGGAACAACAAGCCGCCTTCGATAGGCGTCTTATGGAATCAAAGCAATCGGATGCGGAGTCAAGCTCCAAGCGCAATCTATGTCGCAAGTAGTGCTTGCCAAATCCCAAATTTTGTTATAAGTTAGGACCTCGGCTAAAAGTTTTATTTTTCTTAGACATTGTAACCGGAGACCCTTAGAGGGGTCAAATTTTCGTGATCGTTGTATCAACTATTATATTAATATAATTGGCACGCTATTATTACTACATTGAGTATTTCATTCAATCTTTTAAATATTATGGAGAAACCCTGCACTTGTTTCATATATTCAGATTTACGAATAACTTCCATTCTTCTATCTTTGAGACTCATACTATCATCTGTTGTTGACCTATAGCAATTTAGTTCATGAGACACATTCATTTTCTATGCTATGGAATTCTTATCTTTATCTTCTCAACCTACAGTTGACGGATGCCTCCGCGTAGAAACCCAAGACGAAACAACGGTGGGGAAGCACTGATACCACCACCGCCTCCACCTCCTCAATTTGATGTTGCCATGTTCCAAGCAGCAGTCAAAGCAGCTGTGGCGGCTGCCATGTCACAAATCATTACCCCTGTTACTACTGGTTCGGGAATCGGCACACTTCCTTCCAACCATGGCGAGAGTCATGGGCAACCCCGAGAGTATACCTATAAAGATTTGACTTATGCCAAACCCCGGATGTTTAATGGGACTGGTGGTGTGATGATTTTAAGGCAATGGATCGAAAGGACGTAATCAGTCTTTGAAATCTGCTCCTGTCCCGAGCATGGAAAAGTCAAGTTTTCCACTTACACGCTCACTAATAGAGCTTTAACTTGGTGGAATGGCCATGTTAAGGCACTTAATCTGATAGTGGCGAATGTAATAAGCTGGGAGAGCTTAAAAATCATGATGTTGAGAGAGTACTGTCCACAAGGAGAGATTCATAAACTCGAGCACGAACTCTAAACTCTTGGAATGATTGGTACCGACATAGCAACTTATACCAACAGATTATGCGATCTGGCAATCCTTTGCCCAGATATGATTGCTCCCGAGAGCAAGAAAATAGAGAGATACATTTGGGGACTGTCACCCCAAATTCAGTCAAGCGTGTTAGCTTCAAAACCTGACACTTTTGAAAGTGCCAAGGAGCTGGCACAATCTCTTATTGATCACGGAAGTCATCAAAACTCAAAAATTTCTGCACCAGAACAACAAAAGGGAAACAACAACAATAACAAGAAGAGAGTATGGAATAAGGGGAAAGGTGGGTCTTCCCAAGAATCCTTGAAGAAACAACAACTTGTTACAGTGAATGCTGCTACTGTACCTACTACCGTTCTTACAAATCTCTACCCAACAAAGCCTTATGTGGGTAACTTTCCAAAGTGAACCAAATGCACTTACCACCACCATGGACCTTGTCTGGAAATGCAGTGCTCCAGCTGCAACAGAAAGGGCCACACTGTCCGGTTCTGCAAAACCCCCATAAATCCTATCACTCAAGTTCCTAATGCTTGTGTAGGCCAAGCTTGCTAAGGTTGTGGTGAGGTGGGCCACTACAAAAGCAACTGCCCGAAGGCGGCGAATACTGGAAGAGTGGGACGAGTTTTGGCTATAGGCCACGAAGAATCCGTAGTTGATCCTATAGTAGTTGTTGTTACGTTTCTTCTCGATAATTCATATGCATGCATACTCTTCGATAGTGGAGCAAAGTGAAGCTTCGTGAACAAAAATTTTATTCACTTACTTAAACGTAAACCTAGCATGTTAGAAAATTCATTCACTGTAGAAATGACAAATGGGAAAACGGAAAACACTAACTGCATATACATGAGTTGTACATTAACTTTAGACGGTCATTCTTTCGCAATCAGCCTCATGTCGGTCTAAATTAAAAGTTTCGACGTCATAGTCGGCATGGATTGCTTAAATCTTCTTCGCGCCGACATCATGTGCTTTGAAAAAGCAGTTCATCTTAATCTCCCTAACAATGAAACATTAGTGATTTACGGTGGCAAATCAAGTACAAACCTTCGCATCATTTCGTGCATCCAAGCTTAAAAGTGTTTGCGGAAGGATTCTCATTCATTTCTTGCACACATCGTCGATACGAGTCAGGAAGTAAAATACATTAAGAGCATTCCAGAAGAATGCGACTTTCCCGATATCTTTCCAGAAGAACTACCGGGAATACCACCGCAACATCAAGTCGAGTTTAGAATCGACTTAGTTCCAGGGGCTACCCCAGTAGCAAAATCACCTTATTGTCTGGCACCAGCAGAGATGCAAGAACTTTCCAGTCAGCTTAACGAACTCCATTGAAAAGGATTCATTAGACCAAGCTTCTCACCTTGGGGAGCACCGGTCCTGTTTGTAAAGAAGAAAGACGGATCGTTCCGTATGTGCATTGACTATAGAGAACTGAACAGCTTACTGTCAAAAATCGTTACCCTCTGCCCCGCATTAACGACCTATTTGATCAGCTTCAAGGAGAAAACTACTTCTCCAAGACAAATCTACGATACGGATATCACCAATTACGAGTACTAGAGGAGGATATTCCCAAGACAACCTTCCGAAGTTGTTATGGACACTACGAATTTGTAGTGATGCCGTTCGGATTAACCAACGCACCAGCAATATTCATGGACCTAATGAACAGGGTGTGCCATCCTTACTTGGATCAGTTCATCATCGTCTTCATCGATGATATACTTATCTACTCTCGAAGTAAGGAAGAGCATAGTCAGCACCTACGAAAAGTCTTAGAAACATTACGATCAGAGAAGCTCTATGCGAAGTTCTCTAAATGCGGTTTTTGGATTCGAAGAGTCGAATTTTTGTGCCAAGTTGTTAGAGAAAAGGGGATACACGTGGACCCCTCCAAAATTAAGGCCATTGAGAACTGGTCGGCACCAAAGACGCCTACAGAGATTCATCAATTTCTAGGTCTTGCTGGCTACTATCGCAGATTCATAAAGAACTTCTCTAGCATTGCGAAACCTCTTACTACATTAACCCAGAAAGGCGTGGCCTTTGACTGGGAAGCAAAACAAGAGAAGGCGTTCCAAACACTGAAATAGGCCTTGTGCACCGCACCGATACTATCCCTCCCCGAAGGTATAGAAGATTTCGTAGTGTATTGCGATGCATCAAATCAAGGACTTGGTTGTGTTCTTATGCAAAGAGGGAAGGTTATTGCCTATGCCTCCCGTCAGCTTAAGATACACGAAGTAAACTATACAACACACAATCTTGAGTTAGGAGCAGTGGTATTTGCAGTGAAGATCTGGAGACACTACTTGTACGGAACAAAGAGTACTATTTTCACCGACCACAAGAGCCTTCAACACATTTTCGATCAAAAGGAGCTCCACATGAGACAACGGCGATGGGTAGAGCTACTCAATGACTACGAATGCGAAATTCGTTATCATTCTAGCAAGGACAATGTAGTAGCTGACGCCCTCAGTAGAAAAGGATACACTGGTCGGAGAGTCAAATCTCTGACTATGACTATCCATTCCCACTTATCCATACAAATAAAGGAGGCTCAACTGGAAGCTTTGCATCCTGAAAATGTGATGGGTGAATCCCTGAGAGGAATGGAAAAGAATCTAGAAGTCAAGGGTGGCGGAGCATATTATCTCGTGGCCATATCTGGACACTGAAACATGGTGGCTTCAAAGACGTGGTAATGACCGAAGCACACAACACGAGATATTCCGTTCATCCAGGTTCAGATAAAATGTATCTGGATCTTAAGAAACTGTACTGGTGGCCTAACATGAAAGCGGAAATTGCTACCTTCGTAAGTAAATGCCTTAATTGCGCTAAGGTTAAGGTCGAGTATCAGAAACCTTCAGGATTACTACAACAACCAGAGGTACCGGAATGGAAATGGGAATGGATTACTATGGACTTCATAACCAAGTTGCCCAAGACAACGGGTGGAATCGATACCATATGGGTCATCGTCGACAGATTGACCAAATCCGCGCATTTTCAACCAATCAAGGAGACTGACAAGATGGAAAGGCTTACAAGAACTTACATAAGGGAAATAGTACGACTACATGGTGTACATCCTACCATCCACAAATAGACGGGCAAAGTGAGAGAACGATACAAACTTTGGAAGATATGCTGAGAGCATGTGTGATTGACTTAGGAAAGGCATGGGATATCCATTTACCCATTGTCGAATTTTCATTCAACAATAGTTATCATACGAGCATAAAGGCTGCTCCATTTGAAGCCCTCTATGGCCGTAAGTGCATGTCCCCTCTGTGCTGGGCTGAAGTTGGCGACACACAGTTAGCTAAAGGACGAGTTCCTGAAAGCAATCACCCCGGTCCGGAAATCATACGAGAAACGACAGAGAAGATCATTCAGATTCGTGAACGGTTGAAAGCTTCTAGAGACCGACAGAAAAGCTACACTGACAAAAGGAGGAAACCCTTGGAGTTCCAAGTGGGAGACCGCATTCTGTTGAAGGTCTCATCGTGGAAAGGCTTAATATGCTTTGGAAAGCATGGAAAGCTAAATCCAAGATACGTAGGGCCTTTCGAGATTCTTGCCAGAATTGGCCCTATAGCTTACAAACTCAATCTACCACGTCAACTTAGTAACATCCATCCAACCTACCACGTCTCGAACTTGAAAAAGTGTTTGTCCGATGAGACTCTTGTTATTCCACTCGACGAGATCGATATCAACGAGAGCCTCAACTTCATGGAAGAACCAGTAGAAATCATGGACCGAGAGGTCAAACAAACGAAACAAAGTCGCATACCCATCGTGAAGGTTCGCTGGAACGCCAAGCGAGGACCTGAATTCACATGGGAGCACGAAGATCAGATAAAACAAAAGTACCCACATCTTTTTCTCTGATTTCCAAGTATCTTTCTTACTTTAAATTTCGGGATGAAATTCCCTCTAACATGGGGATGATGTGACAACCCAATATTTGAACTCTATGTAATGACCTAAAAAGTCAAGTATTGTAACCACTTTTGATATAATGAAATTAACTTCGAAAATAAAAGGTCCAAAAGTCTCTAATTGATTACCTACTATGTTAGATGTCATTAAACTGTGATCGTACATAAAAAGAACGCCCAAATCTGACTTCGTATAAGGAAGTTGTGATTTTTCCATGTTCGGCATAGTGATAGACAGCTAAAAACTCGAAACAGAGATCGAACGACTTTTGGCCGGAATAACCTAAATGAGAATCGACGGTCTCAACAATGGTTTTTCAACGGTAAAAAGTCTGGCAAAAACAGATGTCGGGTAATGAAGTTATGGATTTCTAACGAAATTTTCTTACCGCGACATTTTAAAAATAAATAATAAAAATAATATCAAAATTTGCCGACGGAGTCTAAACGAAAGTTGTAGAGCGTTCTCACCTACGCGTGGATATAAAGAACATCAAAAACGGAGTTCGTATGACGAAGATATGAATTTTTGAAGTTTACTAAATAATAAAAATATAAATTTTAAATCAAAATTCGGTATTATCCGAAGGAGGAGTCACCATGCCAATCCAAGTTACGCCCAACGTACACTCGTATGCCCAGCGTACTCGAGGACTAGGCCTCGGATCATCCACGTCGCCCCCTATGCGAGGCTATGCCCCATCCCATCCGAAGCTGCGAGGCAGTCGAGGATGCAGTCACGCATGACGCAAGCATACGCCCAGCGTAACCGCGTACGCCTAGCGTACCGAGGCGGTTCCCAGCCCCTATAAAAGGGATGCGACGGTTCCGAAGAAAGGGCCCAGTTCCTGTCATCTTTCTTGCGTTTTTGCCTCGTTTCCCGTACACGTGATATCCCGAAGCCCCGGTTTCCTTGTTCAAGTCCCAAAGGTCGTTTGTGATCCCGAGATTCCCGAGAATCCCGAGAAAATCCGCTTTCTCGAGTCGAAGTTCTGCACGGTTTTCATCTCGCCTTCTTAGATCTTTCAAGTGAGTTCATACCCCTATAATCCACACTTTTAAATGGTTTATAAATGCTTTTAAGGGGGGGGGGATTACAAGTAAAACACATGATTATTATCGTGTGTTATATAAAGTTTCATTATACACTTTTTATCAATAGAATCATCTGTGATTTATAACTATTATAGGGAAACTTTCGTATGCAAAATATATCACGATAATATCTTGTCTTTTGAAATTAAAAATGCTGTTATATATACACACACACACACACACACACATATATATATATATATATATATATATATATATATATATATAATTCAAACACTCTGCTTGTACTGTATGTATATGTGCCCATTTTTGGCACTACAAAAGTTATACTTTCATAACAAGTGAGCATTTCACTAGGGTTTACTATACAAACGAGACACACTTTTAGAAAACTATAATAGGTATAGTTTTACGAGAACATCACGAACTTTTACATACTAGAAACACTATTTCAAAGAGATACATTCATATACAAGAACAATCGAACATTTTCATACGTAAATCTGTTTTATACTAAATTTTTTGAGACATTAAACTTCACGTACGTTCGAGTACACATTTCAAGTCCTGTATTATATATCAAAATCCCTTGGAGGGGGAGCATGGTGTTTGTGTATAGATGTATACGGGATTGACAACCCCGCGCCCTGACTGTTTGCTACATTACACCATTTGGGGTGACAAATGTCATAACATTCCAACGCCTGAAGAACGTTGTGTATAGGGAAATCCAGTCAATAGCATGGTTATAAAACTCACATGAAGTATTAAAAACACATTGATTTACGGGGTTTTTCAGACGTCTTGACGACTTTATACGTACATAAATTAACTACTTTAGGCATGAAAAACATTATTGTGTTGTTGTTTTGGAACTTCTAAACTGCCACCCACATACGGAAAAACATAAATTTTCTGGAAACAAACATTGCTCTTGATAGAAGACTACATTTATATTAGTAGAAAGTATAGGATTTTCTAGGAAGAAATAAACAAAAACAAAACATTTCATTTTAGTTAATACAAACATTGTCATTTAATACTTATGAAACTCACCAGCTTAAATGTTGATCTACACTTTCAAAACTACTTGTATGTCCCAGGGATTCAGTAATTTCAGGTAACAAACAGCTTTTGAAGAAGGGACGTTGTGGCGCCAGTTTAAATTTCATATTTTGGCATCATATTGTAATTGTTTTTGAATATGTACCTTTTAACAATGTAAACTTTAAATTATATATATGATGGTTATATTGCTTTCTTTACTATGTATTCAATTGTTACCGTACTACATTGTCACACCCCCGAACCAGACGGCGGAATGCAGATACAGCCGCCTGGAATGAAGTGGTGTCAGCTTCGGGTGGGGTTGGTCCAGGGTTTCCGCGAGTAGGTCGGCGAGGCATCTTTCTGTCATCAAACGAAAAGATGTTGAGTGTTTGGGGTTTCTGTGAGGTTGTGATCCTACTGACTAGGTGCATGGTACAAACTTAAACACTTCTACCATTTAGCATACAATCATAGATTCTCAACGCATAGCAATTTATAATGTCATAATAAAACACGCAAAAGTTCACTAATATTATCCGCATTTAATACATGAAAATTTTGCTTGTAGGAGCATACATGAGTGACACTAGTTCGACAACATAATGGCTTTGTGAATATGTAGTCACTTAAACATAGAGTCGGGGTACATAGCATAGTTCCTAATGACCTAGTAAGATAAGTTTATCCCTAACCGTGATGCGCTGTGTCCGGGAGTGGTGCTGAGGATGTGGATGCTCCCTGAAGAGGAGCCACCTGTCGTTATGTGTCCTGGAGTCGAGACTCCCACCTCACCTGCCTCATGTGGAACTGTCGAAGGACGTCACGTGTCTCCTGATCCGCACGCTCGACCCTAGTCCAGAACTGGCGTACCTGATCAACAGTGCCCTGAGCAAGGTTGCCAGTGTTCCGTAATCGTCTCACCATGACTGGAAGGGCTCGATCAGCCAGTCCTCTGTCCCTCAGGTCAAAGAACTCGCGTGACATGCCGTACGGGGGTCGTTGTTCCTGCTGTCTGCTCCATCTCCAAAGATCAATACCCCAAGGAGGTGTAGGAACAGTGGGGCCCACCCGGTAAGCAGGCACCCTGATCGGGTAAGGGGGTTGATGACTTCGGACTCCGCATCCGAATCACCCCCTTTACTGTCATCGGGTTCCTCCTTGAAGCTTCCTTCATCTTCTTCTGGTTTGGAAGGCTCGCCCTCGACTCCTGCCTCTGGTTCCTTGTTGGATTCCTCTTCGGGGTCTTCCTCAAGCTCTTCCTCAGGCTCTTCCTTAGGCTCCTCGTCTAACCATCCGTTATTCCCCTGATTAGGGAAATAAGGATCTCCGGGGTGATGAAAACCAGCCATGCTGTCTGCGAGAGTGTGTAAGTATGCTAACATTATTCCTAGGATGCTACAACTATTATATAGACTATGCAGGCGTTCTTCTCTTTTGGTGATATAGGGGTTTGTTTTTAGGTTCCCTAGCTATCGCGATCTCATCAGAACATGTGTTAATTATACCTTAGAGGGAATGTAGTTGATCAGGCTACATTCAGTTCTTGATAACACTAAAACAGTCCTGAATTAACTGGGATACTAGCGTTATCTTGTTTGGTTCGGCGTTATGTTCTTATTCCTAATACAAGCAGGGGTGTTTTATTGTTATGTTTTACTTGTTTTGTTCAGAGTTGGGTTAGTCCCTCTTTTGGTTTATAGTTGCATATCAATGTGTGGTTAGACATGCTAGTTCACTATAAACAGAGCTCTGATACCAACCTGTCACACCCCCGAACCAGACGGCGAAAACGTCCGAGAGCTGTTGTGACTCAATTGAATACCATCACAGTGAATATACATGAAACATAACATCATTCATCACCATGCATTGAAATAGTACAACTGGTAGTGTTTACCTTTTAGTACATTGTTTCATAACATTACATTCCCAAAAAGTAAATTGTTCGATACTGAATAAACAAACAACAAGACATCACTGAGTACATTTTTCCCTTCGATTTACCTGTTACATGAGAATACAAGTATTTTGAAAAACATCAACATATGACATGTTGGTGAGTTCATAAGTAATGTTTGAAATATAATGTTTTGTATTGTTTTGAAAACCACGAGAAAATCTGATATTTTCTGAAAAGAGTATCATAAAAAAAAAAGTGTGAAGATCCGTAAGTATGCTTGTTTGTTTCTAAAAAAAAACATTGTTAGACTTGGTATGCATCTTGTAGGTGTATGACTTGAAAAACCCTAGGAAAACCCGATGATTTCCTAATAGTTTGAATTATGTGTTTTCTATTTTGTTATACCGTTGTGACGTGTGTATTCGATAATTCCACGTGACGTTGGATTAATTATGGGTTGTGAATTGTTATAAACACGCATTAATGAAAACGACTAGTTTACAACCATACAAACGATCCCTTAGGCGTCGTCCGTACGATTCATTTAATTCAATCACCCTAACTTCTCATAGCCCCACAACCGAGGAGAAAAGAGAGCACGAAGCCCTCGATAATTCCATAAGTCGTTCAAGGCTATCGTGAATGCGAAGGGCCCTTGGCCCGGCCCGCATTGGTGAATTCTTGACTTTACTGGCAGTACCAAAGGACCCTTGGGGCCCAACAACACAAAAGCCATTGAAAGTCCTTTTACATGGAATTAGGTCATATAAGACCCAACAACATGTAAGCGAGTTTCCTTCGGGCCTAAAGATCATGTCATTGGGCTAGCTAGGCCCAACACGCACGATTTGAAACTTTCAGGCCCAAAGATGGTGTATCGATGTCTGGTGAATTCCCACGTGTGTATTGACTTCCCGTAATTTTAGCGTGTGTATTGTAGTATCGTCGTGTATAGATTTCTGATTCGTTATTGATTCGAGACAGAATCAATTCGTTTGGTAACGATTTTTGGTGTTGAAGGTGTATTATGTTTCGTCGGTAGTCGTGGTACTAGTATTTTAGCATAACGAATTTATAGTTTAACACATTAGAATTTTACTTTTTACAGCCCCTTTATTATGAATAATTTACACTTTTGACCCTTTGTATAAAAGAATTTCCATTTTAGTCGTTAGAACATTTTTCTTGACACTTTAGTATCAAAACTTGTTGAAAAGGTATCTTTCAGCTCAAACTTGTTTGGAAAACAGTTTTAGTCCCTCAAAATGAAGTTTTCTCGGCTGAAACCTCTATTTTCGCAATTTTTACACTTTTGGCCCAAAATGGAAAATATTTGCAATTTTGATCCTTTTTAAATTTGAAAAGTAATTTTAACCTTTGAAATAGACTTGGTACACTAATAGTCCCCTGTTTTACAGAAAAGTGCAGTTTCAACCCCTCTAAATTAAAAATCTTGCAATTTGGGCCTTATTGGGTCGAAAAGTTCATTTTTGGCCCATTAGGTTTAAAAATTCACATTTAAATCCTTCAAAAGAGTAAATTTTCAGAAAATACATTTTTGAAACTGTTTTGACTCATCTCAACCCTCAGAATTTGTATTTTGTCATTTTGGGCCCTTTAGTTTTATATTTTTAGCATTTTGAGCCCAAAATGGGTTTTAAGCCCAAAGAGTTTCATATTAACCAACTTGGTTACTTTTCTAGAAATGATTTGTGTAAAATAACATAAGTTATACTTATTTCATTCAACACATTGTAGATCTCGATTTCTAAGCGCTTTTTTACTAGATCCAACATCACAATCACATAAGAACATATATATAAGCATAGAAATCACACAAAGCATACATATACTCATAGATCTACACATTTGCTTGTATTCTCCCCCCACAAAACTTATAAAACCCGAAAAATAGGGGGTATGAAGCTCACCTTGAGTTGTGGTTTCGATTTGAAGAAGAAAAGAGAAGAGTTTGTTGCTATTTTGACCCTAGCAACCTTTCCTTGGAAGATCTTGAATTTTAGGGGGGTTCTAAAATACAAGATCATGATTTCATATGAGTTAAGAAAAGATTTTTGGATAGAACAAGGAGTCTAAAATGTGGATCCAAGCATCAACTTACCTAGATGATGATTCTTGTGGAAAATATCATTGAAATGCTCTTATGTCTCGAAAATTTGATGAAGAAAGGTGAGGGTGTTCCTTGAGAGAGTTTGATAAATAAAAAGTGGTTGAAGTGTGTGTGTGTGGGAACTCTCGACCGAGAACAAGAAGAGAGGGGAGGAGAGAGAGGTTTGACAAGATAGTTGCATGGGGATATGTGTGTTGCATGGAAATCCTAGGTGCAAAAGTGAGGTGTCACCCAAGAAAGTCAACCCTCCTTCTTTATGGGCTTGGGCCGAAAATGGAGAGGGTAGAGAGGGGATTTTTGGGCTTTTTGTCCTTAAGCCCCTGTTATAGTTAGGTTGGGTGATTTTTAGCCCTATAAAATATAAGTGCCATTTTTATGCTTTATTAGGCTAGATTAGGTTAATTATGGTCCATAATAGTTCATAATATTTAATTCATTTCATTCTAGGCCCAATATGGCCCAAAATGTTGAAATAAATGAAAGTGGGTCCAATTAGAGCCCATTTAAGAGTTCTAAATCCAAGATGGTCAAATCGGAAGCTTATTGGTCCATTGGGCCCAATAAGGAAGTCCTAGACCAAAATGGACCTAAACAAGAACTTCTATGGTTCCCAATTGCTTGTTGAGTATTTTGTAATGCTTGTATGGTGTATTTGGTTGCAAATTTTTGTTGTCATAAAGTAAGAATAATACATGCTCTTAAGACTTTGATTCATAATTTCACTACAATGTTGTAGTTACAAGGCAGAAAATTTCTAGTTGTGACATCAAAGTGGGTTAGATCTGATCCCACATCGGCTGGGAAGGAGAACTAAGCATTCCTTATAAGGGGTGTGGATACCTTCCCTATCACAACGCGTTTTAAAGCTGTGAGGGCAGCAGATCCCATTAGAACTCTACAGTTAAGCGTGCTCGGGCGGGAGTAGTACCAGGATGGGTGACCCCCTGGAAAGTCCTCGTGTCGAGTGGCCCAAAGCGGACAATATTGTGATACGTGTCAGAGGGGGATATTATAAATGGTATCAGAGCCAGGGCACGGGTCGATGTGTTCGACGGGGACGTCGAACCCTATAATGGGGGGGGGGGTGAAAGTGGGTTAGATCTGATCCCACATCGGCTGGGAAGGGGAACTAAGCATTCCTTATAAGGGGTGTGGATACCTTCCCAATTACAACGCATTTTAAAGCCGTGAGGGCAACAGATCCCATAAGAACTCTGCAGTTAAGCATGCTCGGGCGGGAGTAGTACCAGGATGGGTGACCCCTGGGAAGTCCTCGTGCCGAGTGGCCCAAAGCGGACAATATTGTGATATGTGCCAGAGGGGAATGTTACATACATGAAGTCATCTGCCCCCGAATGCTTCCGCCGTTCCGGTTTGGGGGTGTGACACATCGACCACATGAGCAAGGAATGATGTACATTCTTTTCACAATAATTTTTGAGCTTAAATGCTTGAGATGATACGAAGGTTTGTGCCAGGTTTGTCGCCATAAACTACTAAGGTTTCACCAGATAGCAGATTAAGGCGAACAACTTTTTTGTAACACATGACATCGGCACGATGAAGACTCAACCAATCCATGTCGATAATGACGTTGAAACTTTTAATTGAGACCGGCATGAAATCGATAGAAAATGACTTGTTATCTAAAGTTAGGGTACACCCTATGAATATACTGCTAGTGCTCTCTGTCTTTCCAATAGCCATTTCTACAGTGAATGATTCATTAAGTGCTCGTGATTTTTGCTTAAGTAAATGAGCAAATTTTTGGTTCACGAAACTCCTCTCCGCTCCACTATCAAATAGAATGCATGCATAAGATTTATTGAGCAGGAACGTACCAGTGACCACTGTGGGGTCGGCAACTGCTTATTCTTGGCCTATGGCCAGAACTCTTGCCGCTCCACCGACAAACCCTGCCTTCGGGCAGTTTCTCTTGAAGTGGCCTACCTCGCCACATCTGTAGCAAGTTTGTCCCACTCCAGCACCGGGGGCTTGGTTGATTGGCTTTGCCGGAGCTTCACAAAAATGGGTTGTGAGCCCCTTCCCGTTGCAGTTCAGACACTGCATCTCCAGGCAGGCGCCAACGTGATGAAAGTAGCACTTGTTGCACATAGGCAAACTTCCAGCGTATTGCTTTACCAGAGCAGCAGCGGCAGGTGCTATTGCAGCATGTATTGCCACAACTGGCTGCTTTTTGGTAGCCGTAGCCTTCTTCTTGTCATCCCAAAACTTCTGCCTGGAGTCAGCAGTTCTTCCAGGTTCTGAGATGGCCAGGGTAGTTGTTGCGGCCGGGGTACGAACCCCATGGTCTATGATCTACTGTGCCAATCATTTGGCACTATCAAATGTAGTGGGGTGTGACGCCAAAACATTTTCCTGGTATGGTGGCACCAGCCCCCATATGTATCTCTCAATCTTCTTTCCCTCTGAAGGAATCATGTTGGGACAGAGGGCCACCAGTTCACAGAATCTGGCGGTGTAGGCGACTACGTTGGAGCCCTTCATGGTTAGGCTCCATAGCTCTTCCTCCGGCTTTTGGGTCTCGCCCCTTGGGCAGTACTCCTCAATCATGAGGTCTTTCAATGTTTCCCATCCCATCGCATTAGCCACTATAAGAGATAGTGACTTCACATGGCCATTCCACCATGTTAGGGCTTTAGTTTCGAAGGTGCAAGCAGCAAACTTCACCTTACTCTCCTCGGAACAAGAGCATATTTCGAAAACCGATTTGGTTTTCTCGAACCATTGTGAGAGGGCAATGACTCCGCCAGTCCCCTTGAAGGACAATGGCTTGCAGTTGGTGAAGTCCTTGTATGAGCACTCTTTCAAGCGCACCGGGATTTCACCATGAGTTGAGAGGATAGGGGTTCGTCCTCCAGTGGAACCAGATGAATGATATTGAGCCATGGCTATAGCCACAGCTGCAGCTACAGCAACATTTAAAGATGTCGTGTCGAACTTGGATTTCTGCGAGGCGGCATCTTTGATCTATAGTTTATGAAGATGGAGATATTGATAAGATTTCAATCGAAGAATTGATGAGAATGGCTCATGGAATAACTCTCCATAGCCCAACGATACGATTGAATGGAAATCTAGAACTAATAGACGATCACATTTGGATAATAATTCCCATAAGATTAGGTACCTGTCAATATTGCTGGAATTATAGATGTAACAAGTTCAGGAAAAACGACCAACAGAAGTAGGCCTTACATCAACCAAAATGGAAAAATTTTGACAGTATTAGAACCTAACTAGGACCTAACAGGCCTAAGATTTACAACGATAGAGAATTAGACTAGAGTTTTACATAACTAGGTTATATCCAAAAGAGAGAAGTTGATGAGAATCTATCAGCAACTAGAACTACCAGAGTGAGTTCTTGATCCCGACAGAAGATTTTCTATGTCCCTCATGCACCTGTTTGCTCTTGCTTGCTGAGCTCGACGTTCTTTGACTTCAGCTCGGGTTTCAGCGAGTTCCCTTCGAAGAGCTGCATTGTGAACCAGAGCCCTTTCATGAGTAGACTCTAGTTGGCGAATGCGGACAGTGTTAACACCAGTGTTGGTGTCAATCTCCAAGACTCGATTGATAGATCATTGACCCAGTGTCATGTTCCGAGAAATCCTACGAACCATGATGGGTAGGAATCTCTCAATAGAACCTCCATCAGTGAGATTGTAGAAACTTCTGTCTCCATTGTACGGAATGGGTTGACCTAGTTTATGGCTCCATGTATTCAAGTTTGTGGCCCACAGGGGTATGGGTCCTTGAAATGCTGGACGAGGGTTAGGGTCTTCATCAGCTGGGGGCAGGTTGTTGACTTCTGGCTCTGAGTGAAAACCATCAGAAAAGCCTTTAGCTTCATGATCACCTAAAGGAAGTGGGTGATCATCTTCAGGTTCATCTTCTAGCCATCCTACATTGCCGTGGTTGGGATAGTATGGGTCTCTGGGAATGTGGAATCCAACCATTAAATCTACGCGAGAAGGGAGGTATAAGAATCTAGCATATAAGTAATTTATAGTAATGCAAAATACTCCTATAGTACTTTGATTTTAGATTCTATTGTTCTCATTATGGTATTGTGGGTAAGTTTTTAGACTTGTTGCAACCTCACAACCACACTTAGGCACATGCTAGTCAACCCTCAGATAATACAGTTGATCAGGCTATATCTTCCCTGTTTTGATATACGTCTCTAAGTCTACTTGTGTTGCCCAACAATCATAATACTTTTGTACTGTCTTAGTGACATTGATTTTAGTACGAATGCAGGCACGTATACTTAATTAAATATTTTAATATTTAAATTATAAACTCTTTGTCAGAGTATTTTAATCCCAATGTATTTATAATAAGTATATCTTTTATGGGTTGATATACTCCATTCACTATAAACAATGCCCTGATACCAATCTGTCACACCCCAAAACCATGAATGGCGGAAACATTATGGGGCAGAGGATGTCATGTACAGTATCACAACAATGAATAATAGTAAACAAGAAACAACATCATCCATTGCATTAATAATATAATTTCATACATGTGTGTTCTGTCAAGTTATATACACACCAAAATATACATATCAAAAATAAAAGACGAGTCTTGAACTAACTCCATCTTCTTAAAAGTCTGGCACCTATACCTGTCTATTGGTGACCTGAGAATACAAGTTATTTTGAAAGCGAGTATCAGCTTAAAGCTGGTGAGATCATAAGTATATTGATATCTATATTTGTATGAAAGCATTTGTAAGATGTTTCGTAAGATGTTTTGTACAATGTTTTTTAAAATGTTTGAACTCTCCTAGAAAACCCTATGTTTCCTACTAAGTGTAGCCTTCTCCCAAGGCATCTAGTGTCTGTGCGTGTGTCTCTTGTAAGAGTGTGTGTTTTCCTAATTCTGACTATCATTTACCAAAAAAATAGTTTTCACATTATCGTGCATCGTGTGAATATTCACGAAGTGAATGTTATGGGAAAATACATAGTGCCGTAGTATTTGTTATAAGTGACTACCGCTGTACTAACTACCTTAAAACAAAAGGTGTTGAAAGTAACATGTGATCGACCTGTATCCTGCTACCGACTTTAGTAAAACGACGATGTAAGACGCCGTAAGAAATGACATTTGGCACCTGTAGACTTGCAAGTCCCACTGAAGCGAGCAGCAAGGTGTAGGATAGTCAATCCAGTATAGATCTATACACAAACTCATACACTCCCCAATTAAGGAGATTTGGGATACAAGAGCGGTCATGGCAGGAAGTGCCATGACCCACTTAATGGTTCACATAACTACATAAATGTTCATGTGATAAATGTGCTAACTGTAAGTGTACTCTTTCTCTGTCTAGTCTGTATGTACTGTAATGTTCTGCGTGTGCTAGCTGTAATTTATGTTATCTCTCTATCTAGAACGTATAGTAATGTACTGTATGTACTACTCGTACAGACTCATGAATGAACTGACTCATTTTATGTTTCATTGTTCTAGTAATAGTATTTGTATCTTCCTGTACTACCCCTATGGTAGCTTACTAGTAATGTAACTGGTACGTATGAACATGGAAGTATACCCTTACTACCCAAGAGTATTCAATTGACTGGAAGAACCTTTATGTCTATATATGTATACATAATATATAACTAATATTTATACGACCTTCGGACGGATAGCCGATGCCCTTACAGCCAAATCCCAACGAGGAAAAGGAGGTAAAGCGAGTTGGCCTTCCAAAGCCTTTTAAACATTACTTATATAACTATACATACATAGGCATGCATTTGATAATAAGTATATAAGAGCTTAAGCATAAGTATTTGATAAGTAAAAGAGCTTGTAAAACAGTTTGAAGCAAAACAGTTTGATAAATAGTTTGAACAGTAAGAAAATCACTAGTTTTGTAGTTATTAATCACATGTGATTGATATAATAACTATAAGTATTCAACTTGTATTCGCCCCCCCCCCCCCATAAAATAATTTAAAAACATTTAAACCATTGATTATGGGGTATGAACTCACCTGTAGTGAGTGGTACAGATGAACTGAAGATGTAGGATTGCTAGGTGTCAAGTGATCTTTTGAACACACTCTATGATCCCAGTTAACATATAATATCACATATATGTATCCAATTAGTGTTTAAACAACTAATAAACAAAGTTAAGGCAACCTAGGGCATGCTAAACACCTTATACAAGTGTTATACAAGTCTCAAGGACTGCATCTAAGTGTCGTAGGGAAGGGCTAGTGTGTGTAGGGTTCAAGGAAAACTCCATTAGGGAGTTTACGGTTTTGTGGTCATAACCACAAGAGTTTACGGTCGTAAACCCTTGGGTTTATGGTCGTAAGCTCACCCACTTGTTGACCATTTGATGTTTGAAGCCTTAAGAGTCCCTAGAAGCTTTTCTACTTGATGTATGTGACCATGGAAGGTACTAGGGCACCATTTCACGCCTAATTGGAGTTTACGGTCCCTAAACCATTTTCGTTTGAGTTTCCTACCGTAAACTCATAAGGTTTATGGTATTTGGGGATTTTTAAGTCCATAGCTCATCAAGGTAATAGTCTAGGTTAGATTCTAAGCATAAGGAATAAATATGGGACATTTATACACTCTTTGGGGGTGTTCACGGTTTTGGGAGATCCCCAAACCGTAAACACATATAAATGAGTGATTTATGTGCTTTTTGTGTGATAAACTCATCAAGGAAGGTGTCACACCCCAAAACCACGAACGGCGGTAACATTCCGAGGCGGAGGACGTCATGTACAGTATCACAAACAATGAATAATAGTAAACAAGCAACAACATCATCCATTGCATTAATAAAATAATTTCATACATGTGTGTTCTTGTCAAAGTTATAGACACCAAAAATATACATATCAAAATAATAAGATGAGTCTTGAACGAACTCCATCTTCTTAAAAACCTGGCAGCTGTACCTATCTAGTGGTGACCTGATAATACAAGTTATTTTGAAAGTGAGTATCAGCTTAATGCTGGTGAGATCATAAGTATATTAATGTCTGAGTTTGTATGAAAACGTTAGTAAGATGTTTCTGCAATATGATTTTGTGTAATGTTTGAACTCTCCTAGAAAACCCTATGTTTTCTACTAACTATAGCCTTCTACCAAGGCATCTAGTGTCTGTGCGTATGTCTCTTGAGAGAGTGTGTGTTTTCCCCAATTTGTACTATCATTTACCGAAAATATAGATTCTACATTACCGTGCATTGTCTGAAAATTCACGAAGTGAATGTAAATGGGAAAAATGAGATAGTACTATGGTGTAGTGTCGTACTACAACCGTACTAATTACCTTAAGTCTAGGGTAACTTTTATAAGTACTGTAGTATTTGTAATAAGTGACTACCTCTATACTCCTATTGCCTTATTTGAGGGATAAGGCCTAATGTGATGGCTAGATCCCAGGCTAAACGCTCCCCTGTCAAAGGGATTTTGGGACCTTCACACGACGCTTGCCTGTATGCAAATCGTGAACATCCACATTACTATTATCATGTATACCCGATATAACTACCACAATGCGTTGTGATTCATCGGTATAGTTAGATCCTGAACTTGTTCTATGCTATAGCACCTAGTGATGTCTGTCCTATCAAAGTATATGTAACCGCACTCATGTAAACGTATATATGTAAACGTACTCATGTAAGCGTAATCATGTAAAACATATCTATGTAATAGTATAGTAATGTACTGTAATGTTCTACGTGTGCTAGCTGTAACGAATGTTCTCTCTCTATCTAGCAAGTATTGACTCATGAATGAACTGACTCATTGTATGTTTCATCGTTCTAGTAATAATAGACTCTTCTTGTGCTACCCCTATGGTAACTTACTGGTGATGTACTGGTACGTATGAACATGGGAGTATACCCTCGCTACCCAAGGGTATTGAATGAACTGGAAGGAATTTTTATGACTATATATGTACACATGATAGATAACTAATATTTAAACGACCTTCGGATGGGTACCAGATATCCCACCAGACCACATCTCAAGCGTGAAAAGGAAATAGGGCGGGCAGGCCTTCTTAAGCTTTTAAACATTGCTTATATAACTATACATACCTAGACATGCAATTGATAATAAGTAAAACAGAGTTTAAACAAATGTATTTGATAAGTATAAGAACTTGTAAAATAGTTTGAAGCAAAACAGTTTGATAAACAATATGAACAATAAGGAAATCACTGGTTTTGTAGTTATTAATCACATGTGATTGATGTAATAACTATAAGTACTTGACTTGTATTCCCCCTCCCCCCTAAAGCATTTAAAAACATTTAAATCTTTGGTTAAGGTGTATGAACTCACCTGCAGATGGTGATTTGGATGAAATGGACGGTATAGGATTGTTAAGTGTCAAGTGAGGACTTGTACACACACTACGATCCTAATGAAAATATAATCACACATATATGCATTCAATTAGTCTTAAATCACTAATTGATAATGTTAAAACATCCTAGACACAATAAACACTTTATATAAGTGTTTTAAGCCCTAAGGATTGCATCTAAGCTATTGTGGGACAAGGCACTTGTGTTTAGGGTTCCAAAGGACCCCATATATGAGTTTACTCCCCATACACCATAACACATGGAGTTTATGGTTGTAAACTCTTGAGTTTACGGCTGTAAACTCCCAACCATAGGGGTATTGTGTGTTTTGAAGTCCCAAATGATTCCTAGAATTATTCTAACTTGGTGGTTAAGTCTTTGGAAGGGTTTAAGGCCTAGAAACACTCCCTAGAGGAGTTTACGGCCCCAAGGCCATTTCCTTTGGAGTTTACGGCCGTAAACTCCCTTGGAATGGTGTTCTTGTTGTTTTCAAGTCTCTTGCATATGAAGCATAGGTTCTAGACTTTTACCTAAAGCATATGAAGGCATTTGGCACACTTTGGTGCCCTTAAATCATGTTTACGGCCCATGAACCATGTCATGGCCATAAACTCATTTTGAGATGTGTTATTGATGTGCTTAAGGCCTTAGATTAAATGGGAACAAGTCTAGGTAAAAGTCCAAGGCTTTAGGTGCCTTAAAAGCACCATTTGGAGCTTGAATTTGGAGTTTACGGCCTAAGAAACTCTTGGGCCGTGAACTCCCAAACTTGGGTGGTTTTTGCTTGATTTCATGTCCCTAACAGACTTATAAGAGAGTCTAAGGCAGTAGCATAACACAAGGGTCAGACTCTGCTTTGTTTCGGGAGTTTACCGCCCAAGAACACCTTGGGGAGTAAATTCCTAAATCTAGTGATTTAGCCTTCTAAGTCATGTTATAACTACATATAAAGCTTTCTAACACTACTAGAAAGAGGTACTCACGATTTGGGATAAAAACCCGAAGATCCGTGAGAGAGAAAATGGCTTTTCTCTAGTTGGAAATGTGAATAATGAATGAATTTGGTTCAGAATTCTATTTATAGTCCTGAGATATTTTTGGCAGAAAATATTTTTATTCCTGAAATGATCTCTATTATAATAGAGTGTTGGAATAACAGTGTTGCACAAAACCCTTGTACACCCACTCTCCTGATATTTCCTGAAGTGTAATCCCTGAATTATTCAAACTTATGCGAAAAAGTCTAAAAATTAACTGTGACTGCTATAACTTCTATTGAAGTGATATAGTTTGTACAGAATTGAAATTTCGGGTTGTCACATCATCCCCCGTTAGAAGGAATTTCGTCCCGAAATTAGAACTTAAGCAAATAGGAAATTACAAATAACTAAGCAAAAAGGTGAGGGTATTTCAGTTTCATCTGATCCTCACGTTCCCAAGTGAATTCCGGTCCACGCTTTGCGTTCCAGCGCACCTTCACTATCGGGATACGACTCTGCTTTGTTTGCTTGATCTCTTGGTCCATGATCTCTACTGGTTCCTCCACGAAGTTGAGGCTCTCGTTGATCTCGATCTCGTCGAGTGGAATAACAAGAGTCTTGTCAGACAGACACTTTTTCAAGTTCGAGACGTGGAAGGTAGGATGTACGTTACTGAGTTCTTGCGGTAGATTGAGTTTGTAAGCCACAGGGCCGATTCTCGCAAGAATCTCGAAAGGCCCTATGCATCTGGGATTGAGCTTCCCATGCTTCGCAAAACGTATCAACTCTTCCAGGGTGAGACCTTTAGTAGGACTCGGTCGCCCACCTGGAACTCCAATGGTTTCCTACGCTTGTCAGCGTAGCTTTTCTGTCGGTCTCTAGAGGCTTTCAACCGTTCGCGAATTTGAACGATCTTCTCTGTCATTTCCTGAATGATCTCCGGACCCATGAGAGTGCTTTCGGGAACTCGTCCCTTAGCTAACTTGGTATCACCCACTTCAGCCCAACACATAGGGGATCTGCACTTTCGGCCATAGAGGGCCTCGAATGGAGCTGCCTTTATGCTTGTATGATAACTATTGTTGTAGGAAAATTCAATTACACAGGCACGCAACATATCTTCTAAGGTTTGGATAGTTCTCTCACTTTGCCCGTCGGTCTATGGATGGTTGGCTGTACTCATGTCCATCCTAGTTCCTAAGGAATTTTGTAATGACTGCCAGAACCTCGAAGTGAATCTACTATCTCTGTCTGAGATGACAGATAAAGGAACACCGTGCAGCCTTACAATCTCCCTAATGTAAGTTCTGGTAAGTTTCTCCATCTTGTCTGTTTCTTTGATCGGCAGGAAGTGTGCAGACTTGGTCAATCTATCAACGATGACCCATATGGAATCAAGTCCACCCGTCGTCTTGGGCAACTTGGTTATGAAATCCGTAGTGATCCGCTCCCACTTCCATTCTGGTATCTCCGGTTGCTGTAGGAGACCGGAGGGTTTCTGGTATTCGACCTTGACCTTTGCGCAAGTAAGGTATTTACTCACGAAGGTAGCAATGTCTGCTTTTATGTTAGGCCACCTGTATAACTTTTTAAGATCCATGTACATCTTATCTGAACCCGGGTGGACGGAATAACGAGTGTTGTGAGCTTCGGTCATGACCAAGTCTCTGAAGCCACCATGTTTCGGTGTCCAGATCCGATCCATAAGGTACAAGGATCCGCCACCCTTGACTTCCAAGTTCTTATCCATCCCTCTAAGGGATTCGCCAGCCACGTTTTCAGGTTTCAAAGCGTCGAGCTGAGCCTCCTTTATTTACGTGGACAAGTGTGAATGGATAGTTAGAATCAAAGATTTAACCCTACGACCAGAATATTCTTTCCGACTTAGGGCGTCAGATACAACGTTGGCTTTACCCGGATGATAACAAATATCGCACTCGTAATCATTGAGGAGCTTGAACCACCGTCGTTGTCTCATGTTGAGCTCCTTCTGGTCGAAAATGTGTTGCAGACTCTTATGGTCTGTAAAGATCGTGCTTTTTGTACCATATAGGTAATGTCGCCAGATCCTCACAGCAAACACAACTGCTCCTAGTTCAAGATCGTGGGTTGTGTAGTTAACCTCATGTGTCTTCAGCTGTCTCGAGGCATAGGCGATGACTTTACCTCGCTGCATCAGAACACATCCGAGTCCTTGATTGGATGCATCACAATTGATAATGAAGTCTTCTATCCATTCCATGCTGGCAGAAAGACCCACTCTTCAATCACAGAGCAACTCCCACGAGTCCTCTTCTTGCAATCATACACACATGCTGCACCAACCTTCGCACCCTCGGGTTAGGAAAACCCGTCACACTGACGACATCTCTAACATCCCCAGGAGGAACCACCACTACGCACACAACCCTTGATCAGAATCAAGCAGAGAGTCCCAGACTCCATCCCTACATCGATCCTGAGACTCTTGGCTCTACACCCGCTGAATCCCTTCCGCGTCCTCAGTAGACATCCCATCATGATGTCTTTCCATACCACTGCCACAGACGCAGTGTTCAACCACTATACTCCAAATCATCCATTCTCACTACTACTTTCACTTCCGTGAACCAACACTTTCCCCCCGGGGTTACATACCTTTCTCTTCCCTTATCCAGGGAAATCCACTTGTCAACCTTGCCACCACTCCATGTATCGCACATGCTCTGGATCTGCTCGTAAGGGCTCTCGGGTCCATGCGCTACCTCTCCCTAGCAAATGAGGGTCTGACACCTCCTCCCATACAACAGCTCAAAGGGTGGCATACCAATGCACTAATGTTGGCTGTTGATATAGGATAACTCAACCAAGGATAAATACGTTCTGCAACTCCCTCCGAAATCTAATACACATGCCCGAAGCATATCTTCGAGCGTCAGAATCGTTCACTCGCTCTGAAGCATACTCAGACATCATCATGATAAGCTCTAGCTCATTTCTCATATCCCTCTTCGAGACTGAGCACCAGGTCAGCTTTTGACTCCACAGCTGAGCCTCCAAAGGTCACCCATATCATGATCCAATTATCCCACTAACTTCCTCCCCGTGACCACTATCCCGGCCCAGGGACACGCAAGTCACGAAATTCTCTTTTTCTCATGCGAGAAAATACAATCCAACCGAGGATCGTCTCAACTCTGATCTCTGGTTTCTGCTGCACATATCCCTTGCGCATCTCGCCGCATCTCCCGACAGAGACGGAGACCCTAGTCTCGCCCCCGGTTTAACACCCACGCTCCAAAAACTCAATACTAGGGCTACTCAAGCCCAAAACTCTTCCACATCATACACTGATCGGAGAACATTCCATCATCACATTCTCTTGCCATTTGGTGAGTACTACGGCCCCCCGTATTATCACAACACCCTCTGACTAGTGAGTACTACGGCTCCCCGCAGTATCACAACACCCTCTGACTAGTGAGTACTACGGCTCCCCGCAGTATCATAACACTCTCTGACCCCACTAGCTCATGCTCCGCAGACTATCATAGGCAACTACCCATACTCGACTCGAATATGCATCACAGACTCTGGAGGCAATTGACATATCAAAATGCCCACCCTTGCGAAGATCCACTCTCTTAAATAATCTCCTTGGATGCCCATACTCGAAGGGTTCCCACTAGATCCATAGATACCTGATATACCACAAGTCGTCTCAACTTAAGATTCACGAGTGACTCCGAAATAAAGATATCATACCCGGATACCTCGGAATAACCCAACAAAATATCACAAGATCTTGCCACAACCACTGATCTCCTACCCCCAAGCATCATATAGATACAATAATACATTTCCTCTGAACCCCATAATTAGATCTACATTTTTCCCAAAATGCAACTTCGGTGTATCTAATTTCTCAATTGGAATACGATAAAACGCTAATGCAACGAAATACGCTGATAATTCTCCGAAACCCTTTTTTTTCCACCGCTCAAAATCCAAGCAAGGATACCCATACCGACCCGGGAGTTGGCTGCCCAATCATTCTCTATCTACTTGCAACAACACTGACCACTACCAGGTTCCTGACCATTAAACACCTGCCGTGGAGACATTCATCCTTCTCAAACAAGTACTTCCCGCATTAACTCACTCTGACCCCCTTCCCTCGATCACCGACATCTCTGGTCTCATGATTTCTTACCGCAGATCTCTATACTCCACTTATAACTCCTCTTGACAAATCTCTGATTTCCTACATACGGTACCCAGTTCTCCCCCACTTAGGGTTCGAACCATCACCAATTAGCACACAACCAACCCACAACTATTTTCACCAGCAAAATCGCACCTGCCCCTGGAAAGTGCTACACAACGCCCGATAATCCCCTTTAAGGAAATCAATCGACCTCATATACTCAGAACCTCTGATGAACTCCTCAAGAACTTCTCGTCACGACTGCTCCTAGTCGTTCCAAATCTCGTACCAATCTAGTACCAAACAACTCAACTGCTCAATAACATCCCAGGCACATAAACTGAACCACAAAATCATCGTACCCCTCACCTCAACTCATCAACCAACGCTCCAACACCGGGATCATCCCAAGAACAAAGACCCACTCCCATATTCAATACCCAACATAGATAGAAAACTCTCTGCACTGCTAAACTCGACTGAACTCCCCACTGATACCACTACAATACATCCTACTATACTCAAATAGGCGTAATGTGGTCCTCGACTATCTCAGTCCCAACTGACTATCTGATCATGATAAATCACTGCCTCGCGGCACACATGCTACCTGATACTCTGGTGGGAAATCATCATCAATGACGACCTGCATGGTTTACCCCCAAACCCAAAACTTAAACATCATGCTTTTCATATTTTGCACACGAACATAATCAGTACCACCCAGATCATAGAAGGTGACATCTCCTTTATCGACTGATCGCTCAACTCAGATCGAAATTCTCCCTTCTCAATGACTCCTTACTAAAATACTTTGAGAGGCTCTCGATCTCCCTCTCAAGGGACGCCTCTTCGAACTCAAACATGACCGGATAGCCGGAGAACCACAAGCATCATTCCCTACGAACCATGGTACTCATTCCATGACATCTCATCTCAATATGCTCTGGCGTACGGTACTCGAACCGTAACATCACTCCTTAGTCCGCTCCGATGTATGGTACCCGAACCATAACATTACTCATAAATCCGCTCCGATGTATGGTACCCGAACCATAACATCACTCCTCAATCCGCTCCGATGTATGGTACCCGAACCATAACATCACTCCTCAATCCGCTCCGATGTATGGTACACGAACCATAACATCACTCCTCAATCCACTCCGATGTATGGTACCCAAACCATAACATCACTCCTCAATCCGCTCCGATGTATGGTACCCGAACCATAACATCACTCCTCAATCCGCTCCGATGTATGGTACTCGAACCATAACATCACTCCTCAATCCGCTCTGATGTGTGGTACTCGAACCATAACATCAGTCCTCAATCCGCTCCGATGTATGGTACTCGAACCATAACATCACTCCTCAATCCGCTCCGATGTATGGTACTCGAACGAGAACATCACTCCTCAATCCGCTCCTTAGAACCTTCAGAATACTCCTTGTATCAAGTATGGGTCCTCTGATTTCAGTAGTACGGGCCCATACAACCTGCCACATCTACCCATACTTTCCACATGGACCATCCCAGAGCTCCTAAGTAGCTGCTCGACCTGCTCTTTCACTAATCCCATCGCGCGTGATTGCTCCCCAACGAAATTCTCTACCCTACCAGCGCACTCACCTGGCTAAGGTTACTCCCTAGGCTCTTCCTTGGTCCTCCTACTTCTTTGCTATCAGCTGCTGAAGAGCTCCTAATGATGCCAACCATCTACCTCCTGAATATCGTCATATTCACTTGGTAGCTGACTCCCATCATCGAGAGTTCCACAAAGCACAAAGCAAGTAGCATTCGAGCATTGAAGAATACATAGAACTCACTCTCGGTGATAACTCCACTTTCTCGGCTCATCCTCGAAAGTACCACCAAACTTTGTAAGTCTACCCCTCATGGGTTCTAACTGGATACTCTCACTCATCACATACTCAAAAGCATAACATATATAACAACAAGTCCTAGGCTAAGGCATCACAACTCAGGCCACTCTAGTCCTAAGATATGAAATACCTAGCCTGTCTCTAGTATGCAATAATATCTCATAAAGTGCATCATAAATATCTCATAACACAAAAGTAAGGGTATTTTGGGAAATCACCGTTTGGGCTCTAGCTGATTGTACACACTGCTCTTTCTCGCTTTCTCTTTGAAATCTTATCCACTTTTAGAAATTCATTTCTTTCGAAAACCCTTCTTACTTCCTCAGCTTGAGTCCAGATTTACCCGAAGGCCCATCCGAATCCCTCAAACCAAGACTCTGATACCAACTTGTAACACCGAAAATTTCAAACAATTTTTCATTTAAAAATAATCGTTTAATTCTTAGAAACACTTGTTTAAAATCTCATTCATAAACGAATTACAAAACATAACTCCATTTTTCACTTGCATAGTAAACCAGGATCCTCAAAACATAACTCTTTCTCTGGTGTGTACAATCAAGCCGGTGCCGTCCTGTGATCCTAAAAGAAACCTGAAACACATACATAACACAAACACTGTAAGCACGAAGCTTAGTGAGTTCCTTAAAATACCACACATAACACATATTCGACACTTGAGGCTATAACTCTGTGGGTCCGTGGACCCTGCTCTGTGAACCTTACACTACTAACTCTATGAACCTTCTGGTTCTAACTCTAGGAACCCTCCGGTTCCAACTCTGTAAACATGCACAGCATAAATCACATAGAAATAATGCAGTACAACACATAACATACATAGCATACAAATACTCTGTCACATAGCTCTGGTTAATTACACAAGGTAAAGTATAGTGAGAAGACTCACCTGGCAAGCAGAAAGCAGATATCCCCACAGTTAAATCTCGAACTCGCCACCGCCTAACACGTAAGGAAAATACTCTCATGAATATAACTCTCGAGACTAGAATCATTCCTCTCATGGCACCCTCTTAAGGGTAAAAGACTATTTTACCGCTCTCTTGGCCCAAAGGCCACATCGCTGACCAAACCCTAAAAGTCCACGGTCAACCCTTGGTCAAAGTCAAAGTCCTCATTCAGAGACAACCCTCCTGGTTGACCCTGCTCGCTGAGTCAACCCGTCGACTCGATGAGTCCCCATGCTCAGATCTTCCCCAATCTGCGACTCAACTCGTCGAGTCACCCTGAGACTCGCCGAGTCCCACAACTCTGACTCCACTCGCACACAGCTCACTGACTCATCCCTTGACTCACCGATTCTCGACTAAACCAGAAAATATTGGGACTCTTCAACAAGACTCGCCGAGTCCAATAACAGACTCGCCGAGTCTTAGGCTATCTTCAACCTACTCGCCGAGTTGTTCATACAACTCGTCGAGTTCCAACTTATCTTCAAGCAACTCGTCGAGTCCACCCATGTGACTCGCCGAGTACCACCGGCTGAATCCATACAGAAGCATTCCAAGCCATGCAATTGATCCAAAACATACATCTAGCCTCCTACAATTCATCCATCACGTAAAGTGGCAAACTTTACGTGAATCCAAAGAGATCTATGCATTTTCACTCTAGGGTTTGGGTTTAGGACAAAATAGCTCCATCAACCACTCACAAACAGGGACTTTCATGCATTCCAACCCTTCTCCATTCCAGATCTGAGGTAGCAACCTCAGATCTAACCTCTAAACTCCAATACATCCAAATATATGACCTCTAACACCCCCAAAATGATACATCTAAGAAATAGCAGCTCAAAAACGGGATATTACCTCAAAAGAACGCCCCAACTGCAATGAAGCTCGAATCCAAACAAAGCCCCTTGCTCCAAGCCTCTTACTCTTCAAGATTCCCTCAACAATTGCTTCACCAAGCTTCCAAATGCACTTGATGCACTCACACATGAAGGATAGAGTTTCTGGACTTGAGGATGAGTAATGAGGCTGGGGGAATGGATGTTATGTTCTTTATATAGGGCTCAACCCCGATAATTAAGGTTTTCTCCACTCAGCGCCTACTCACCGAGTCGGCCACTTAACACGCGACCAAGTCGCGACTCTACTCGCCGAGTCCACACATGGACTCGCCGAGTTGCTCTTTCCCAATTTACTCTTTTAGCCCTTCACTCTACTCTTGATATTTCGAGATGTTACAGTTTCGAGGACTTGTTGCAGATGTTGACTATGCTCGTCCTTACTACGAGAGTAGATAAGTATGTCATTAATGAAAACAATGACGAACTGATCCATGTAAGGACGACACACCCGATTCATTAAGTCCATGAATATTGCGGGCACGTTTGTTAATCCGAATTGCATCACTACGAATTCATAGTGCCCATAACGAGTTCGGAAGGCTGTCTTCAAAACATCCTCCCCTAGTGCTTTTAATTGGTGATATCCGGATCTTAGGTCAATTTTTTTAAAAGAAGCTCGCCCCTTGCAATTGGTCAAACAAATCGTCGATCCGAGGTAATGGATAACGATTTTTGACCATTAGTTTGTTGAGTTCCCTGTAGTCGATGCACATACAAAACGATCTGTCTTTCTTCTTGACGAACAAGACTGGAGTTCCCTAGGGTGAGAATCTTGGTCTTATAAAGCCCTTGCTGAGCAGATCGTTAAGTAGACCGGACAGTTCTTGCAGCTCTGTAGGTGCTAGGCGATAGGGCGATTTGGCTACTGTGGTAGCCCCTGGAACTAAGTCGATCCGGAACTCGACTTAACGTTGTGGAGGTAATCCTGGGAGTTCTTCTGGAAATATGTCGGGAAATTCGCGTACTATTGGAATGTTCTGAATGTCCTTCGTTTCTTGGCTCACCTTGACCACATGAGCAAGGAATGCATGACATTCCTTTCGCAATAATTTATGAGCCTGGATGCTCGAGATGATACTAAGGTTCGTGTCGGGTTTGTCACCATAAACTACTAAGGTTTCGCCAGACAGCAGATTAAAGCGAACCGCCTTTTCGTAACACATGATATCGGCACGATGAAGACTCAGCCAATCCATGCCGATAATGACGTCGAAACTTTTGATTGAGACCGGCATATGATCGATAGAAACTGAATGGTTGTCTAAAGTTAGGGTACACCCTATGAATATACTGTTAGTGCTCTCTGTCTTCCCATTAGCCATTTCTACAGTGAACGGTTCATTAAGTGCTCGTGATTTCTTCCTAAGTAAATGAGCAAATCTTTGGTTCACGAAAATCCTCTCCGCTCCACTATAAAAAAGAATGCATGCATAAGATTTATCGAGGAGGAACGTACCAGTGACCACTGTAGGGTCGGCAACCGCTTCCTCTTGGCCTATGGCCATAACTCTTACCACCCCACCAGCAAACCCTGCCTTCGGGCAGTTGCTTTTGAAGTGGCCTACTTCGCCACATCCGTAGCAAGTTTGGCCCGCTCCAGCACCGGGGGCTTGGTTGATTTGCTTCGTAGGGGCTTTACAGAAACGGGCAGTGTGCCCCTTTTCGTTGCAGTTCAGACACTGCATCTCCCGGCATGCGCCGACGTGATGTAAGTTGCATTTGTTGCAATTAGGAAGACTTCTAGAGTACTGCTTTACCGGAGCAGTAGCGGCAGGGGCTATCGCAGCATGTGCTTCCACGACCTGCCTCTTCTTGGTAGCCTTAGCCTTCTTCTTGTCGTCCCAGAACTTCCTCTTGGGGTCAGCGGTCCTTTCAGGTTCTGAGACGGCCAAGGTAGTTGTTGCGGCCAGGGTACGAACCCCATGGTCTATGAGTCGCTGCGCCAATCGCTTGGCACTATCAAATGTAGTGGGGTGTGATGCCAAAACATTTCCCTGGTATGGGGGCACTAGTCCCCATATGTATCTTTCAATCTTCTTTCCCTATGAAGGAATCATGCTGGGACAGAGGGCCACCAGTTCACAGAATTTGGCGGTGTATGCGACTACGTTGGAGCCCTTCATGGTTAGGCTCCACAGTTCTTCTTCCAGCTTTTGGATCTCGCCCCTCGGGCAATATTCCTCAATTATGAGGTCTTTCAAGGTTTCCCAGCCCATCGTATTAGCCACTATAATAGTTAGTGACTTAACATGGCCATTCCACCATGTTAGGGCTTTTGTTTCAAAGGTGCAATCAGCATACTTCACATTGCTCTCCTCGGGACAAGAGCAGATTTTGAAAATCGATTCGGTTTTCTCGAACCATTGCGAGAGGGCAATGACTCCGCCAGTCCCTTTGAAGGACAATGGTTTCCAGTTCGTGAAGTCCTTGTAGGAGCACTCTTTCGAGTGCACATGAGCTTCAACCTGAACCGACTGAACAGGGGTTCCTCCTCCGGTAGAACCAGATGAATGATATTGGGCCATGGCAGAAGCCACAGCCGCGGCTACGGCAGCATTGAGAGCTGTCGTGTCGAACTGAGGAGTAGGCGGTTGTCGAGGTGGAGGAGGTGGTGTTTCGTTATTTGGGTTTCTCCTTGGATTTCTGCGAGGCAGCATCTTTGATCTATAAGTTTATGAAGATGAAAGCATTGATAAGAATTCAATGGAAGAATTGACGAGAATGACTCATGGACTAATTCCCCATAGCCCAACAATACGATTGAATGAAGATTTAAACTAATAGTAATGTAAAATACTCCTATAGTATTTTAAGTTTAATGTTATGTTCTAGTGTTCTCATTGTAGGGTTGCTAGTAAGATTTTAGACTTTTTGCACCCACACAATTACACTTAGGCACATGCTAGTCAACTCTCAGATAATATAGTTGACCAGGCTATATCTTCCCAGTTTTGACCATATGTCTCTATGTCCACCTGTGTTGTTCAACAATCATAATTCTTTTGTATTGTCCTAGTGACATTGATTTTAGTATGAATGCAGACCTATATACTTAATTAAATATTTTGCTACTTATAAGTATAAACTCTTGGTCAAAGTATTTTTAATCCCTTATATATTTATAGTTAGTATATCTTTTATGGGTTGATATACATAATTCACTATAAACAATGCTCTGATACCAATCCGTCACACCCCAAAACCACGAACGGCGGAAACGTTCCGAGGCGAAGGACGTCATGTACAGTATCACAAACAATGAATAATAGTAAACAAGCAACAACATCATCCATTGCATTAATAAAATAATTTCATACATGTGTGTTCTTGTCAAAGTTATAGACACCAAAAATATACATATCAAAATAATAAGATGAGTCTTGAATGAACTCCATCTTCTCAAAAACCTGGTAGCTGTACCTGTCTAGTGGTGACCTGAGAATACAAGTTATTTTGAAAGCGAGTATCAGCTGAATGCTGGTGAGATCATAAGTATATTAATGTCTGAGTTTGTATGAAAACGTTAGTAAGATGTTTCTGCAATATGCTTTTGTGTAATGTTTGAACTCTCCTAGAAAACCCTATGTTTTCTACTAACTGTAGCCTTCTACCAAGGCATCTAGTGTCTGTGCATATGTCTCTTGAGAGAGTTTGTGTTTTCCCCAATTCGTACTATCATTTACCGAAAATATAGATTCTACATTACTGTGCATCGTGTGAAAATTCACGAAGTGAATGTAAATGGGAAAAATGAGATAGTACTATGGTGTAGTGTTGTACTACAACCGTACTAATTACCTTAAGTCTAGGGTAACTTTTATAAGTACTGTAGTATTTGTAATAAGTGACTACCTCTGTACTCCTATTGCCTTATTTGAGGGATAAGGCCTAATGTGATGGCTAGATCCCAGACTAAACGCTCCCCTGTCAAAGGGATTTTGGTACCTTAACACGACGCTTTCATGTATGCAAACCGTGAACATCCACATTACTATGATCATGTATACCCGATATAACTACCACAATGCTTTGTGATTCATCGGTATAGTTAGATCCTGAACTTGTTCTATGCTATAGCACCTAGTGATGTCTGTCCTATCAAAGTATATGTAACCGAACTCATGTAAACGTATATATGTAAACGTACTCATGTAAGCGTAATCATGTAAAACATATCTATGTAATAGTATAGTAATGTATTGTAATGTTCTGCGTGTGCTAGCTGTAACGAATGTTCTCTCTCTATCTAGCAAGTATTGACTCATGAATGAACTGACTCATTGTATGTTTCATCGTTCTAGTAATAATAGACTCTTCTTGTGCTACCCCTATGGTAACTTACTGGTAATGCACTGGTACGTATGAACATGGTAGTATACCCTCGCTACCCAAGGGTATCGAATGAACTGGAAGGACTTTTTATGAATATATATGTACACATGATATATAACTAATATTTAAACGACCTTCGGATGGGTACCCGATTTTCCAACAGACCACATCTCAAGCATGAAAAGGAAATAGGGCGGGCAGGCCTTCCTAAGCTTCTTAAACACTACTTATATAACTATACATACCTAGACATGTCATTGATGTAATAACTATAAGTACTTGACTTGTATTCCCCCCCTAAAGCATTTAAAAACATTTAAATCATTGGTTAAGGGGTATGAACTCACTTGAAGATGGTGATTTGGATGAACTGGACGGTATAGGATTGTTAAGTGTCAAGTGAGGACTTATACACACACTACGATCCTAATGAACATATAATCACACATATATGCATTCAATTAGTCTTAAATCACTAATTGATAATGTTAAAACATCCTAGACACAATAAACACTTTATATAAGTGTTTTAAGCCCTAAGGATTGCATCTAAGCAATTGTGGGACAAGGCACTTGTGTTTAGGGTTCCAAAGGACCCCATATATGAGTTTACTCCCCATATACCATCACACATGGATTTTACGGTTGTAAACTCTTGAGTTTACGGCCGTAAACTCCCAACCATGGGGGTATTGTGTGTTTTGAAGTCCCAAATGATTCCTAGAATTATTCCAACTTGGTGGTTAAGTCTTTGGAAGGGTTTAAGGCCTAGAAACACTCCTTACAGGAGTTTACGGCCCCAAGGCCATTTCCTTTGGAGTTTATGGCTGTAAACTCCCTTGGAATGGTGTTCTTGTTGTTTTCAAGTCTCTTGCATATGAAGGATAGGTTCTAGACTTTTACCTAAAGCATATGAAGGCATTTGGCACACTTTGGTGCCCTTAAATCATGTTTACGGCCCATGAACCATGTCATGGCCATAAACTCATTTTGAGATGTGTTATTGATGTGCTTAAGGCCTTAGATTAAATGGGAATAAGTCTATGTAAAAGTCCAAGGCTTTAGGTGCCTTAAAAGCACCATTTGGAGCTTGAATTTGGAGTTTACGGCCTAAGAAACTCTAGGGCTGTGAACTCCCAAACTTGGATGGTTTTTGCTTGATTTCATGTCCCTAACACACTTATAAGAGAGTCTAAGGCAGTAGCATAACACAAGGGTCGGTCTCGGCTTTGTTTCGGGAGTTTACCGCCCAAGAACACCTTGGGGAGTAAACTCCTAAATCTAATGATTTGGCCTTCTAAATCATGTTATAACTACATATAAAGCTTTATAACACTACTAGATAGAGGTACTCACGATTTGGGATAAAAATCCGAAGATCCGTGAGAGAGAAAATGGCTTTTCTCTAGTTGGAAATGTGAATAATGAATGAATTTGGTTCAGAATTCTAGTTATAGTCCTGAGATATTTTTGGCAGAAAATATTTGTATTCCTGAAATGATCTCTAATGTAATAGAGTGTTGGAATAACAGTGTTGCACAAAACCCTTGTGCACCCAATCTCCTGATATTTCCTGAAGTGTAAACCCTGAATTACTCAAACTTACGCGAAAAAGTCTGAAAATTAACTGTGACTGCTATAACTTCTATTGAAGTGATATAGTTTGTACAGAATGGAAATTTCGGGTTGTCACAGAAGGATCTAGACAAGTCCCTAAGGCATTATGAACCACCTAGGCACCCTAAGGCACCCTTTGGCACCATAACTTGGTGTTTACGGTTTTGGGAGCTTCCCAAAACTGTGAACACCTTGTTCTTGGTGTTCTTGGGACATTTCCTTAATGTAAAGATGTATAACAAGCCTTACAATACACTAGGGTAGCAATCCTTACTAGTTGGAAGCTTGAAATGAGCTAAAAGTCCAAGAACACTAGTGTGTGTTCTTGGTGTTTTTGAAATCTAATCAAAACACAAAAATGGATGGATGAAAAGACGTATAATTGTCACACTCCGAAAACCGAAGAAGGAAACATTTCCGGGGTTGACTCCACATTGAGTATCAAATCCAATGTACATCGTAAGTAAAGTGAAACAAACATTACATTACATATTTCGAAAATGGATTCGATTTTCTCGAACCATCGGGACAAGGAAATGACACCACCAGTGCCATCGAAGGATGAAGGCTTCGCATTCATGAAATCCTTGTAGGAACTTTGATGTCCTTGATTGCCTTCTTGATCTTGAGTACCACCTCCTGAACCACCAGAACCACCGGTGTTGAATTGGGACATGGCAGCTGCCACCGCGGCGGTAACAGCTGTCTGAAATAACACGGTATAAATTTAAGGAGGAGGTGGTGGTGGAGGGTTTGAGTTGGGTCTCTTTCTGGGAGGCATCTTGATCTAATAAGATCAAGAAAGAGAGGATGATAAGTCCTCTGAATTGAATCGAGAGATATGACAGATATTTATTCCAAATAAGCGATAAAATAGGAAAGAGTTATTGAAGCAGATAAACTATCGCTAACGGAATGATTGGGGGTCTATACGTGAACGAGGATTTCTACAAAGAATTGATTCAAGAAATACTCCCATAGTATTTCATGATTCGCTACGATACAAGTTCGATGTTTGTGGTCTTTAAGGTAAGTTTTAGGCATGCCGTACACCGTAGTTACTCCCAAGCACATGTTGGCCGTGTCTCGAATGAATATAGTTGGCCAGGCTATATTGATCCTAGACACGACTACATAACTGCCCGGGTTTAACCACAATACACAACACCCATTTACTTATGTTTTGTTCTACTTATAGTTACGGATCTCGACGATTTGGTATACTTATATACTTTTGAAAATACTTATAGTCTAAAGATACTTTTATTTCAGAGCACTTAGGCCCTTTAGTGTTTATAGTTTTATACCATGTAAGGTTTGGTATACTTTATTCACTATAAACAAGGGCTCTGATACCAATCTGTCACACCTCGGAAACCGAAGGCGGAAACATTTCCGGGGTTGACTCCACGTTGAGTATCAAATCCAATGTACATAGTAAGTAAAGTGAAACAAACAGTACGTTACATATTAAAAGTTTTACAATTTGTTTCAAAAGACACAGTTTATACAGTTGTGATGCATAGTATAGATATAAACAAAACGAACGAGCTTTGCACGCACACCATCATGGATCAAGTAAGTCTTCGGATACCTGTACTATCGTTGACCTGAGAACACAAGCGGTTTAAAAATCAGCATAACGCTGGTGAGTTCATAAGTAGTTTTGTTTTGTAAAAATGTATATGTTTCCTTTCTGTTTCTAAAAATGTAACACACGCCAAGAAAATCCCACATTTTCATAAAAGTTGGTTGTCGTTTTCACAAAAGTGAAATATAGTTTGGTTATCCAATTCGTTAAACTATTCTGCTTACGTGCCAGTGTATTCCCAGGAAAGTCCCATACTTTCCTAAATGTCAGTTATTGTAAAAGATGTAATGTTATTCAGTTTGTTACACTTTTCTGGTTATGTATATGTTACCCAGGAATGCCCCATGCTTTCCTGTATATTGATTTTCGATGTGAAAGATGTATTATGTTAGACCTGGTTATGTACAAGGTTTCCCAGGAAGATCCCATACCTTCCTGAATGTTGGTTATCATTGTAAAAGATGTATTCGTGTTATGTTCATTGTTTTTTTTTCCCTAGGAAAGTCCCATACTTTCCTGAATGTTGGTTACCTTATATAAAAGATGTAAAAGATGTAAACCAAAACCTGGTTATCTGTAAAATGTAATAAGTGGTTCATTATTACTATAAGTAAATCTCTGTTATCCTAATTGCGAGTTCCATAACCATACTAGAGACTGACCCTGTGGCAATAAGTAGTCCACAATCTTATGACTTTCGTCACCCTTGAACCATTACGGTTCGGCTGTACCTAGCAACCAGGTGTGGGGTAGTCAGCCCCGTATAGATCTATACACTGAAGTCACGCTCTCTAAATCCCAGAGATTCTGGTTACGGGTGTAGTCCTCCACTCGCGTATCTCTGTGGAGTGTTTGCCGAGGACGTGTCTCCAATCATACAGGAATAACAAATTTACTAGTAATAATATGATAATCCTCCATTCGCGCATCTATATGGAATGTTACCGAGGACAAAACAATGTACAATTTATATTATTCATGTATTCTAATGTCATGTTTTTAACTGATAAAATGTGGAAAACCATTTGTGAAATATATAAACATAACAGTTTATAAAACCCATTTCACAATTAAATGTTTATGTGATCTGCATGTTCTACTAGTTATCAGTTGTGTATATCAGTATTAAAAGCATATGAATTGTGAAACACACACACACAAAATAAGTTTTGAGTAAAAGAACCCTTGTACTTTGCTTGTGTTCCCCCCTGAAAACAGTGAAATAGTGAAAAAGGGTAGGGGTATGAACTCACCAGACTCAGAATCGCAACTGTTTCGGATACTAAACGTGGTTTTGGGGCTTGATTACTCGTGATGTCCCTATGTAAAATGAAATAATGTCCATATATATTTAATTAGGGATACATTCACTAATTAACTGGAATATTACACTCCGACGAGATTAAACACATCAAAACAAGCGTTTGGAGTGACCCGGGTGACATCTACGGACATGTATTGGCACTAGGGACTTGGGACTTGAGTTTACTCCCCAAGAGTAAACATTTAAATGAGTTTACAACCACAAAACACACCCATACATGAGTTTACGGCCGTAAACTCATGTTGGTGTGAATTTGGGTGTTTAATTGCTTGTTTGGACATGGGGATTGTTGGAATGGATTTCTAAAATGCCTTGGAATGGATTAATTGTAATTATACCATTTAAAAGGGTGTTTATGGCCACACACTTGGATTTTACGGCCGTAAACTCACCCATGGCCAAGAATGATTAATTTGAGCTACAAAGGACAATCACATGTGATTCTAACTAATTTTCTAAGGCTTGGAATCAATTTTTGGGTTCAATTAACATCTTTGTATGAGTTTACGGCCCAGATGCATACTCTCTGGCTGTAAACTCTAATTTGGGTAAGAAAAATTAGTTTTTGATGCTTAAAACAATCACATGTGATTCTAGGAATTTATCCAAACCTTTGGGGCGGTTTAAGGCATCACTTGACACACTTATAGGAGTTTACGGCCCAGGAGGTGTTCTATGGCCGTAAACTCACTTATGTAGGGCATTTGGTGTGTTTAACGTCTCCAAACCATTTTTAGATGACTCTAGGATTTACCACAAGGCCATTGGTTAAATTACAAGGCATTTGGACATGTTTAAAGGCACTTAATCCCCATTTTAGAGGAGTTTACGACCCAAGAAGGAGTCTTGGCCGTAAACTCTCTTGTGTCCCCTATAATTCATGTTTAATGTGTTCCAAGTCTAGATTTGCAAGCCTCAAGGTCATATCTAAGTCCCAACTATGATTTGGGAGGGTAAATTTGGCTTAAAAACTCCATTTTGAGGAGTTTACGGCCCAAGCTTGCTCCTTGGCCGTAAACTCATGTTCTTGGTCCCAAAACATAATTTAAACATCAATTTGAAGGCTAAAGAGGTTGGATAACAAGTTAGGGATGATACCTCTTTGATTTGAAGCCTTAAATCTTTGTTTTTGGACCTTTGATTATGGATGAGGAGAGAGGTTGGGAGAGTTTTATGAGAAAATGGCCAAAGGCTTCAAATGGAGTCTTAAAATACTTTATATAGTGTCTAAGTTTTGGACACGGTGGAATTCTACCCGATACTGGCATTAGGTGAGGCTTTTGGTCGTACCCGATTAGGTTGCCGTAACCCTATATGGTAAATTGTAGGAATATTCCGATCACTAAAGTGAGGTGTTAAAAATGATTTCTAAATGTATTAAGACACCCATTAAGTCATTTTAGATACGTACAAGTTAATGAATTAATTAAAATGGTGAAATCGGAAACGAAATTAGAAACGACGTTTGGTTGATCAAATTGGATTACAAGAAGTGATATGAAATTTCGGGTTGTTACATTATCCCCCCGTTAGAGGGAATTTCGTCCCGAAATTCAAGACAAAATACAAGACTAATACAAATCATGGATCTGGAAAGAGTTGTGGATACTTCTGTTTCATCGAGTCTTATCGCTCCCAAGTGAACTCCGGTCCCCGCTTGGCATTCCAACGAACCTTCACTAACGGGATGCGACTTTGTTTCGTACGTTTGATTTCTCGATCCATGATTTCGGTCGGTTCCTCCACGAACTTGAGGTTTTCATTGATCTCGATCTTGTCTATGGGAATCACTAGGGTTTCATCAGATAGGCACTTCTTGAGATTTGAAACATGGAAGACAGGATGGATGTTACCGAGCTCGTGAGGTAAATGAAGTTTATAGGCTACCGGACCAAATCTAGCGAGGATCTCAAAAGGTCCAATGTACCTCAGATTTAGTTTCCCACGCTTACCAAAGCGTACAGTGCCTTTCCAGGGCGAGACCTTCAACAGGACATGGTCTACAACCTGAAATTCCAGTGGTTTCCGACGGTTATCAGCGTAACTCTTCTGACGATCACATGAAGCTTTCAGTCGTTCTCGTATTTAGATGATCTTCTCAGTGGTTTAACGGATGATCTCAGGACCAGTGAGAGCACTGTCGGGGACTCGACTCTTGTCTAGCTGTGTATCTCCCACCTCGGCCCAGCACAGAGGGGATCTGCACTTACGACCGTATAGGGCTTCGAACGGGGCAGCCCTAATGTTGGTGTGATAACTGTTGTTGTACGAGAATTTGATCAAAGGTAGATGTGCGTCCCACGACTTTCCAAAGTCAATGAAACATGCCCTAAGCATGTCTTCCAGAGTTTGGATTGTTCTCTCACTCTGTCCATCTGTTTGAGGATGATACGCTGTGCTCATATCTAATTTGGTTCCAAGAGCTTTCTGAAGAGACTGCCAAAATCGGGAGGTAAATCTGCTATCTCGATCAGAGATAATGGATGCAGGTACACCATGCAGTCGGACTATCTCCTGGATATAAATTCGCGCGAGTCTTTCCATTTTGTATAATTCTTTGATCGGAATGAAGTTAGCTGACTTTGTCAAACGATCGACAATCACCCAAATGGTATCATACCCACTCGAACACTTGGGTAGCTTGGTGATGAAATCCATGCTAATTATCTCCCATTTCCATTCGGGTATCTCAGGTTGCTGGAGCAGACCTGAGGGTTTCTGGTGCTCAACTTTTACCTTGGCGCAAGTCAAACACTTGCCCACAAACGTAGCTATCTCAGCCTTCATATTTGGCCACCAATATTGTTGCTTGAGATCTAAGTACATCTTGTCAGAGCCCGGGTGAACAGAGTATTTGGTTCTGTGTGCTTACTCCATAACTATCTCTCTGAATCCTCCGAACTTAGGAATCCAAATCCGATCCATGAAACAATGGACTCCGTCACCTCTGATCTCAAGTTTCTTTTCCATTCCTCTTAAGGCTTCAGTCGGTATGTTCTCAGGTTGGAGGGCTTCTAATTGAGCTTCTCGGATTTGTACGGGTAGGATGGAATGGATGGTCATTGTCTGGTTCTTCACTTTACGGCATGCACTCTCCTTTCGGCTAAGGGCATCTGCTACCACATTGGCCTTGCCGGGATGGTAACGAATTTCGCACTCATAATCACTGAGTAGCTCCACCCATCGCCGTTGCCTCATGTTCAAGTCTTTGTGATCAAAGATGTGTTGCAGGCTTTTGTGGTCAGTGAAAATTGTGCACTTGGTTCCGTAGAGGTAATGTCTCCAAATCTTTAATGCAAAGACTACGGCACCTTGCTCCAAATCGTGTGTAGTATACTTGACCTCATGTGCTTTCAACTGTCTAGAAGCATAGGCAATTACTTTTCCCCTTTGCATAAGCACACAACCTAAGCCTTGATTAGACACATTGCAGTAGACAACGAAATCCTTTGTCCCTTCGGGTAGGGACAAAATAGGCGCGCTGCACAAGGCTCTTTTCAGCGTCTGAAATGCGGTTTCTTGTTTATCACCCCAACAAAAGGGTACACCTTTCTGTGTTAGAGTGGTTAAAGGTTTGGCAATTTTGGAAAAGTTTTGGATGAATCTTCGATAATAGCCAGCGAGACCCAAGAATTGCCGGATTTCTGTGGGTGTCTTCGGTGCTGACCAATTCTCTATCGCCTTTATCTAGGAAGGATCTACATGAATACCCTCCTCGCTTACCACATGACCGAGGGAAGTTACCTTCCAAATCCAGAACTCACACTTGGAAAATTTCGCGTACAACTTCTCTGATCGCAAGGTCTCCAACACTAGCTTCAAGTGTTGTTTGTGGTCTTCTTCGCTTCGGGAATAGACGAGTGTGTCATCGATGAACACAATGACAAACTTATCCAGATAAGGACGACACACCCGGTTCATCAGGTCCATGAACACTGCCGGTGCGTTGGTTAGACCAAAGGGCACCACTACGAACTCGTAGTGTCCATATCGAGTCCTGAAAGCTATTTTGGACACATCACTTTCATGAACTCGTAGCTGATGGTACCCTGATCGAAGGTCTATCTTGGAGAAGTAACTGGCTCCCTGAAGTTGATCGAAGAGGTCATCTATTTGCGGAAGAGGATATCGATTTTTGACAGTCAACTTGTTCAGCTCGCGATAATCGATACACATCCGAAAGGATCCATCTTTCTTCTTGACAAATAGAATCGGAGCACCCCAAGGCGAGGAACTCGGTCTAATGAATCCTTTACTGAGCAACTCATTGAGTTGACTGGATAACTCCTGCATCTCTGATGGAGCTAAGTGATATGGAGATTTTGCTATGGAAGTAGCTCCAGGAATTAGGTCAATACGGAACTCGACCTGACGCTCGGGAGGGATTCCTAGAAGCTCTTCAGGAAACACATCAGGAAAGTTACAGACTTCGGGGATGCTCGCGAGGTCTTTAACTTCCTGCTTCACATTGATTACATGGGCCAAGAATGCAATACACTCCTTTCGCAGGAGTTTCTGAGCTTTGATGCAGGAAATGATACGAAGGTTGGAACTGAGTTTATCACCATAGATTACTAGAGTTTGACCCGAAGGAAGGTTGAGACGGATGGCTTTTTCAAAACAAAGGACATCCACATGATTGGGACTCAACCAATCCATGCTAATGATGACATCAAAGCTCTTTATGGATACTGGCATAAGATCGATAGGAAATGAATGATCGTTCAGGGTAAGGGAACAACCTACGAACACCTCACTAGCACTTTCTTTCTCTCCGTTTGCCATCTCGACGGTAAATGTTTTCGTTAAAGGTTGGGAATTATGTTTTAGGTTATGTTTGAGTGCATGACTAATAAAACTCCTCTCAGCACCCGAATCGAAAAGAATATTAGCATACGAGTTGTCGAGAAGGAACGTACCCGAGACAACAATGGGATCAGCAACCGCTTCCTCCCGTCCCATGGCGAGGACTCCTTCGGTGTTGTCAGCAATAGTCTTCTTGGGACAGTTCCTTTTATAGTGCCCAGTTTCACCACAGTTATAGCAGGGTTGACCAACGCCTGCTCCCGAAGATTGATTAGCCGATTGGGCCGGAGCTTTGCAGTATCGGACGGTGTGCCCCTTTTTACCACAATTGGTACAGGAAAGTTCTCGAGAGGGGCCAGGTTTGTGGTGATACTTGCACTTATCACAGAGAGGGAGATTACCAATATACCGGCTGGTAGGAGTTGGAATTGTGGATCCCGCGACAGAAGCAGCAGCAACGGGGGTAATAGCAGCATGGACTGCTACTGTTTGCTGTCTTTTGGAGGATCCTTGAGAAGATTGACCCTTCTTCTTCTTCCAGAATTTCCTTTTCTCACCACTGCTTTTAGTCGACTCAGGGGTAGCAGTGGTTTCCGTGACATCATCACTATAGTCGATTATGGCTTGGGCGAAAGTCTTAGCACTATCATATGTGTCCGGGCGAGCAGCTAAGACATGACCTTTTGTTGGATTTGTTAACCACCAAATAAACCTCTCGATCTTTTTGCTTTCAGGGGTGACCAATCCAGGGCAGAGGAGGGCAAGATCATCAAATCGGGAAGTGTATGCAGTAATGTCGGAACCTTTCGTCTTTAGGTTCCAGAGCTCATGCTCTAGCTTCTGCATTTCACCACGAGGACAATATTCAGCAAGGAGGAGTTCTTTCATGGCGTCCCAGCCCATGCATTGGCTACGGGTAAGGTCAAGGATTTGACTCGGCCGTTCCACAAAGTCAAGGCTTTATCGAGGAAGGTACAAGCCGCAAATTTTACCTTGTCGGACTCAACACAGGCACAGATTTCGAAAATGGATTCGATTTTCTCGAACCATCGGGACAAGGAAATGACACCACCAGTGCCATCGAAGGATGAAGGCTTCGCATTCATGAAATCCTTGTAGGAACTTCGATGTCCTTGATTGCCTTCTTGATCTTGAGTACCACCTCCTGAACCACCGGAACCACCGGTGTTGAATTGGGACATGGCAGCTGCCACCGCGGCGGTAACAACTGTCTGAAATAACACGGGATAAATTTAAGGAGGAGGTGGTGGTGGAGGGTTTGAGTTGGGTCTCTTTCTGGGAGGCATCTTGATCTAATAAGATCAAGATAGAGAGGATGATAAGTCCTCTGAATTGAATCGAGAGATATGACAGATATTTATTCCAAATAAGGGATAAAATAGGAAAGAGTTATTGAAGCAGATAAACTATCGCTAACGGAACGATCGGGGGTCTATACGTGAACGAGGATTTCTACAAATAATTGATTCGAGAAATACTCCCATAGTATTTCATGATTCGCTACGATACAAATTCGATGTTTGTGGTCTTTAAGGTAAGTTTTAGGCATGTCGTACACCGTAGTCACTCCCAAGCACATGTTGGCCGTGTCTCGAATGAATATAGTTGGCCAGGCTATATTGATCCTAGACACGACTACATAACTGCCCAGGTTTAACCACAATACACAACACCCATTTACTCATGTTTTGTTCTACTTATAGTTACGGATCTCGACGATTTGGTATACTTATATACTTTTGAAAATACTTATAGTCTGAAGATACTTTTATTTCAGAGCACTTAGGCCCTTTAGTGTTTATAGTTTTATACCATGTAAGGTTTGGTATACTTTATTCACTATAAACAAGGTCTCTGATACCAATCTGTCACACCCCGGAAACCGAAGGCGGAAACATTTCCGGGGTTGACTCCACGTTGAGTATCAAATCCAATGTACATAGTAAGTAAAGTGAAACAAACAGTACATTACATATTAAAAGTTTTACAATTTGTTTCAAAAGACACAGTTTATACAGTTGTGATGCATAGTATAGATATAAACAAAACGAACGAGCTTTGCACGCACACCATCATGGATCAAGTAAGTCTTCGGATACCTGTACTATCGTTGACCTGAGAACACAAGTGGTTTAAAAATCAGCATAACACTGGTGAGTTCATAAGTAGTTTTGTTTTGTAAAAATGTGTATGTTTCCTTTCTGTTTCTGAAAATGTAACACACGCCAAGAAAATCCCACATTTTCTTAAAACTTGGTTGTCGTTTCACAAAAGTGAAGTATAGTTTGGTTATCCAATTCGTTAAACTATTTTGTTTACGTGCCAGTGTATTCCCAGGAAAGTCCCATACTTTCCTAAATGTCAGTTATTGTAAAAGATGCAATGTTATTCAGTTTGTTACACTTTTCTGGTTATGTATATGTTACCCAGGAATGCCCCATGCTTTCCTGTATGTTGATTTTCGATGTGAAAGATGTTTTCTGTTAGACCTGGTTATGTACAAGGTTTCCCAGGAAGATCCCATACCTTCCTGAATGTTGGTTATCATTGTAAAAGATGTATTCGTGTTATGTTCATTGTTTTTTTCCCCAAGGAAAGTCCCATAATTTCTTGAATGTTGGTTACCTTATGTAAAAGATGTAAAAGATGTAAACCAAAACCAGGTTATCTGTAAAATGTAATAAGTGGTTCTTTATTACTATAAGTAATTCTCTATTATCCTAATTGCGAGTTCCATAACCATACTAGAGACTGAACCTGTGGCAATAAGTAGTCCACAATCTTATGACTTTCGTCACCCTTGAACCATTTCGGTTCGGCTGTAGCTAGCAGCCAGGTGTGGGGTAGTCAGCCCTGTATAGATCTATACACTCAAGTCACGCTCTCTAAATCCCAGAGATTCTGGTTACGGGTGTAGTCCTCCACTCGCGTATCTCTGTGGAGTGTTTGCCGAGGACGTGTCTCCAATCATACAGGAATAACAAATTTACTAGTAATAATATGATAATCCTCCATTCGCGCATCTATGTGGAATGTTACCGAGGACAAAACAATGTACAATTTATATTATTCATGTATTCTAATGTCATGCTTTTAACTGATAAAATGTGGAAAACCATTTGTGAAATATATAAACATAACAGTTTATAAAACCCATTTCACAATTAAATGTTTATGTGATCTGCATGTTCTACTAGTTATTAGTTGTGTATATCCGTATTAAAAGCATATGAAATGTGAAACACACACACACAAAATAAGTTTTGAGTACAAGAACCCTTGTACTTTGCTATTGTTCCCCCCTAAAAACAGTGAAAGCAGTGAAAAAGGGTAGGGGTATGAACTCACCAGACTCAGAATCGCAACTATTTCGGATACTAAACGTGGTTTCGGGGCTTGATTACTCGTGATGTCCCTATGTAAAATGAAATAATGTCCATATATATTTAATTAGGGATACATTAACTAATTAAATGGAATATTACACTCCGACAAGATTAAACACCTCAAAACGAGCGTTTGGAGTGACCCGGGTGACATCTACGGACATGTATTGGCACTAGGGACTTGGGACTTGAGTTTACTCCCCAAGAGTAAACATTTAAATGAGTTTACAACCACAAAACACACCCATACATGAGTTTACATCTGTAAACTCATGTTGGTGTGAATTCGGGTGTTTAATGGCTTGTTTGGACATGGGGATTGTTGGAATGGATTTCTAAAATGCCTTGGAATGGATTAAATGTAATTATAACATTTAAAAGGGAGATTACAGCCACACACTTGGAGTTTACGGCCGTAAACTCACCCATGGAGAAGAATGATTAATTTGAGCTACAAAGGACAATCACATGTGATTCTAACTAATTTTCTAAGGCTTGGAATCAATTTTTGGCTTCAATTAACATCTTTGTATGAGTTTACGGCCCAGATGCATACTCTCTGGCTGTAAACTCCAATTTGGGTAATAAAAATTAGTTTTTGATGCTTAAAACAATCACATGTGATTCTAGGAATTTATCCAAACCTTTGGGGCGGTTTAAGGCATCACTTGACACACTTATAGGAGTTTACGGCCCAGGAGGTGTTCTATGGCCATAAATTCACTTATGTAGGGCATTTGGTGTGTTTAAGGTCTCCAAACCATTTTTAGATGATTCTAGGATTTACCACAAGGCCATTGGTTAAATTACAAGGCATTTGGACATGTTTAAAGGCACTTAATCCCCATTTTAGAGGAGTTTACGGCCCAAGAAGGAGTCTTGGCCGTAAACACTCTTTTTACCCTATAATTCATGTTTAATGTGTTCCAAGTCTAGATTTGCAAGCCTCAAGGTCATATCTAAGTCCCAACTATGATTTGGAAGGTTAAATTTGGCTTAAAAACTCCATTTTGAGGAGTTTACGGCCCAAGCTTGCTCCTTGTCCGTAAACTCATGTTCATGGTCCCAAAACTTAATTTAAACATCAATTTGAAGGCTAAAGAGGTTTCCGACGGTTATCAACATAACTCTTCTGATGATCACGTGAAGCTTTCAGTCGTTCTCGTATTTAGATGATCTTCTTAGTGGTTTCACGGATGATCTGAGGACTAGTGAGAGCACTGTCGGGGACTCGACTCTTGGCTAGCTATGTATCTCCCACCTCGGCCCAGCACAGAGGGGATCTGCACTTACGACCGTATAGGGCTTCGAACGGGGCAGCCCTAATGTTGGTGTGATAACTGTTGTTGTACGACAATTCAATCAAAGGTAGATGTGTGTCCCACGACTTTCCAAAGTCAATGACACATGCCCTAAGCATGTCTTCCAGAGTTTGGATTGCTCTCTCACTCTGTCCATCTGTTTGAGGATGATACGCCGTGCTCATATCTAATTTGGTTCCAAGAGCTTTCTGAAGAGACTGCCAAAATCGGGAGGTAAACCTGCTATCTCGATTAGAGATAATGGATGCATGTACACCATGCAGTCGGACTATCTCCTGGATATAAATTCGCGCGAGTCTTTCCATTTTGTATGATTCTTTGATCGGAACGAAGTGAGCTGACTTTGTCAAACGATCGACAATCACCCAAATGGTATCATACCCACTCGAACACTTGGGTAGCTTGGTCATGAAATCCATGGTAATCATCTTCCATTTCCATTCGGGTATCTCAGGTTGCTGGAGCAGACCCGAGGGTTTTTGGTGCTCAACTTTTACCTTGGCGCAAGTCAAACACTTGCCCACAAACGTAGCTATCTCAGCCTTCATGTTTGGCCACCAATATTGTTTCTTGAGATCTAAGTACATCTTGTCAGAGCTCGGGTGAACAGAGTATCTGGTTCTGTGTGCTTACTCCATAACTATCTCTCTGAATCCTCCGAACTTAGGAATCCAAATCCGATCCATGAAACAATGGACTCCGTCACCTCTGATCTCAAGTTTCTTTTCCATTCCTCTTAAGGCTTCAGTCGGTATGTTCTCGGGTTGGAGGGCTTCTAATTGAGCTTCTCGGATTTGTACGGGTAGGATGGAATGGATGGTCATTGTCTGGTTCTTCACTTTACGACCTGCACTCTCCTTTCGGCTAAGGGCATCTGCTACCACATTGGCCTTGCCGGGATGGTAATGAATTTCACACACATAATCACTGAGTAGCTCCACCCATCGCCGTTGCCTCATGTTCAAGTCTTTGTGATCAAAGATGTGTTGCAGGCTTTTGTGGTCAGTGAAAATTGTGCACTTGTTTCCGTAGAGGTAATGTCTCCAAATCTTCAATGCAAAGACTACGGCTCCTAGCTCCAAGTCGTGTGTAGTATAGTTGACCTCGTGTGCTTTCAACTGTCTAGAAGCATATGCAATTACTTTTCCCCTTTGCATAAGCACACAGCCTAAGCCTTGATTAGACGCATCGCAGTAGACAACGAAATCCTCTGTCCCTTCGGGTAGGGACAAAATGGGCGCGCTGCAGAAGGCTCTTTTCAGCGTCTGAAATGCGGTTTCTTGTTTATCACCCCAACAAAATGGTACACCTTTCTGTGTTAGAGTGGTTAAAGGTTTGTCAATTTTGGAAAAGTTTTGGATGAATCTTCGATAATAGCCAGCGAGACCCAAGTGTAACAGCCCGGTATTTCAGGTATTGTTTTAAAACTATTTTTGGGGACATTTTAGGAAGGGACTCGGCGAGTTGGTGCCTGACTCGCCGAGTAGGACCACAGGCTTGGTCGCGGATGCGCGACTGGACTCGACGAGTCCAGATATGGACTCGGCGAGTCGACGCCGTTCAGCAGAAACCCTAGCCGTTTAGTTTGGAACATATATAATGCCTCTTAGGCCGTCACTGTACGTTTTTTGGCCGATTGTGAAGCACCTAGCATCTGTGGACGATTAGAGGAGAAGGGAAGGCTATTGGGGACCTTGAGGAGATTGTTAGGCAAGAAGAGGCAAGGTTTTGGTCAAAGGAAGATCAAGAGGATTGAGTTCTGAAGGTTGGGGACACAGAGATCACGTTCTTCAGGTAATACTCGGCCCATTTCTGTTGTTTTGATGGTGAGCACGAATCTAGGGTTTATGAAACCCATTTAGTGATTAGATAGATTATAATGTTGTTACCAAGCGTTTAAATCCCAGTAATAGTATGTTTAGAGGTCTAGGAAGCCCCATGTATATATATATATATCGGAACCATGCGGATTACAGGAGGCAGTTGATCGACTGCATGGCATGGACTCGCCGAGTCCAATGATCAGACTCGGCGTGTAGCTTGAAGGCTCACTGGGACTCGCCGAGTTGTTCTTCAGACTCGGCGAGTATCTTGAAGGTTCACTGGGACTCGCCGAGTTGTTCTTTAGACTCGGCGAGTGGAGTCGGGGTGGCCCCGCGATTCTTCCACGAGGATCTCGTCGAGTCAGGAGGGATACTCGATGGGTAGAAAGGGGAACAACAGGGAAGTTGGGGAGGACGTCTAGACTCGCCGAGTCGCCTTTGCACTCGACGAGTCCGGTCAAGTTGACCGTTGGCCAGAGTTGACCTGCATGTAATTTCGTAGGGTCAGTTGTCTTGTTTGATAAGATTATTAATAAGGGTATGTGGTATTATAGGGAGTCTGCAGTTTGGCGGATTGAGTGCGAGTAGTTTCAAGAGTTCTAGCCTACATACTACGAGGTGAGTTTTCTCACTATACTCCACCCGGAAGGGTTTGACTGTGAGACCGGAAGGTCGTATATGATATGTGCTATTTATGTTATAAATAGAAAGATAGATGCTATGCATGATATGTATGTTTATGTGGGCCGGAAGGCGATATATTATGTGGCAGAAAGGTCAGGTATGATGTATGTGCTACGTGCTATGTGTGTTAAGTTATATGTATTATGTGTTGTAAATGTTATGGGCCGGAAGGCAATATACTGTGGGCCGGAAGGCAATATGATACGGGCCGGAAGGCGATATGTCATGGGCCGGAAGGCAATTATGTTACGGGCCGGAAGGCAATGTATTGTGGACCGGAAGGTCAGGGGCTGGAAAGGCGTATGTGTGTAAGTCGTATACTGGGGAACTCACTAAGCATTTATGCTTACAAGTTGTATGTATGTGTTTCAGGTACTAGCGAGAACCGTAGGAAGGCGCCGGCGTGACGCGTACACACTGCCATTGTTGGAGATCTTGGGGATCCTTTAAATTGTATTTTGAAACGAAATTTGGAATAAATACTATTGATGAGTGAAATTGTTTTATTTTAAATGAAAATTTTATTTGAAAATTTGAGCTGTTACAATTGGTATCAGAGCCTTGGTTTGAGGGATTCGGGTGTACCTTCGGGTGTAACTGAACTCAAACCGAGGATTTGAGGAAAAATCTTTTAAAAGTAATAAAGACATACAATTTTATAAATGGTAAAGCGGTAAACAAGAACGGAGCAGTGTGTACGATCAGCCAGCGCCCGAATGGTAAAGATCCCCAGAATACCTTACAATGTTATGTTATGCACTGAATTATGAATTGTTATGCATGCTAGAAGACTAGGTATACATGATAGGACTAGAATGGCCTGTTTTGTGATGCCTTAGTCTAGGGAGATTGCTTATACGAGATATTTGGTAGCATTCAAGTAGATAGTGCATACTGGAGGTAGAGTACTCATTATTCGGGGTTTGGGGAGGAAGATTTGGGACGAATACTGATACGGTGTGGTCGGTAGTATTGGGCCCGTACTACCGAAGACACCGGGTCGGTGGAAGACCCAAGTAAGAATCCCTGGATATCGGAGACTGAGTAGGGTGCGTTATCGAGTACAATTGTACTTGGTGGAGTCTCTGATAATTTTATGTTGTATTTCAGAGACATCATGGTTATCACACGCAATGGGGCGAGTTCGAGCACTGTGAGTGACGAGGATATTCGTCAGATGATCCAGGAGGAGGTGGCTGCAGCGATCCGGGCCGAGATCCCGGAGATGTTTGGGTCTATTAAGACCACACTGATGGAGACATTCGAGGAGCGGTACGCCGCACTGACTGAGGCTGCAGCTGCTGCCGCTACCGCAGCCGTGGCCGCTGCCAGGCCGCAAGGGGGCGATTCGTTGCTGTTCCGAGAATTCAGCAACACGAAACCCCCTGAGTTCGATGGGACACAGGATCCGATTGCGGCGATGAGGTGGATCGCCGACGTTGAGGGGTGCTTCTATACCTGCTCATGCCCGGAGCACCTGAGGGTACGGTTCGCCCTGAACCAGCTCCGACTGGGAGCGAAGGATTGGTGGAAGTTCGTGACGGCGAACTTCACTCTGGTGGAGATTACAGCGGTGACGTGGGAGAGGTTTACCGAGATGTTCAGGGACGAGTACGTTCCCCCAGTGGAGAGGGAACGATTGATTCAGGAGTTCTTGACCCTTAAACAGGGTACTGATTCCGTTGCAGTGGTCACCCGGAAGTTTCATGAGAGGGCGATGTTCTGCCCCGAGCTGGTATCTACAGAGCAGTCATGGATGAGCCGGTATTTGGGCGTGCTGAGGAGGGATATCCGAGAGTTTGTGTCAAACTCCACCTATCGTACTTTCACTGAGCTTCAGGCGAACGCCAGGAAGCGCGAGATCGAGTTGGAGACTCAGGTGAGGGAGGAGGCCGAGTCTCAGCAGGTGGATCGGCGGCCGGCTCAGTCTCAGCCGGCAGCCAAGCGGATCAAGTCCGCTGATTCGAGGATGGGAGGTCCGAAGGGCCGCACTTGCGCGAAGTGCGGCAAGAGTCATGAGGGGGTGTGTCGAGCTGGTGGTTGCTACAAGTGTGGCAAGGAGGGACACATTGCCAGGGATTGCCCTAAGGGGTTTATGGTTTGCTTTCACTGCAACCAGACAGGCCATCGGAAGGCCGAGTGCCCGCAGCTTCGTCAGGGAGCTACACCTACTACCAGGACTACTGAGACCTGACCGGCGAAGGTCGAGTCCCCGAGGGCTCGCGGGAGAGCCTTTCAGCTGACTGCGGAGGAGGTCCGCGCTGCGCCCGATGTTGTGGCAGGTATGCTATCATTCATGTATTTACTTTAAAGTCGTAATGTTATGCTTATATTAATGTATGTGTAGGTACTTTTCTTGTGAACTCTATGCCTGCTCTAGTGTTATTTGATTCGGGTGCGAGTAGATCTTTTGTATCGTTAGCTTTTAGTCAGCATATCGGCATTAGTCGTGAGCCGTTAAGTCGGCCTTTGGGCGTTTCTATTGCGGCCGAGAGGGTGGTTTGTGCTACGGAGGTTCTTCGGGGATGCGTGCTAGAGATTTTCGGGGTTGCGTTTCCGATTGACCTAATTCCTATTGCGATGGGGGATGTCTGTGTCATCGTAGGCATGGACTGGTTGAGCCGATTCAGCGCCGTCATTGACTGCGAGCGTCAGCTGGTGACTATACGAGACCCTAGTGGGGGAGTTCTTACGGTATACGGCGAGGGTACCCGTTCGGGATCAGCTTTTTGTTCGGCTGCTAGGGCGAGGCAATGCCTACAGCAGGGATGTAAAGGTTTTGTGGCGTATGTGATGGATACGCGGGAGACTTCCGAGAGACCGAAGACAGTGGAGGAGGTTCCAGTGCTGCGCGAGTTTCCAGATGTTTTTCCCGAGGATTTGCCGGGAGTACCTCCTGCGAGACAGGTAGAGTTTGGTATCGATCTGGTTCCGGGGGCTGCGCCTATTGCGAAGGTGCCTTATCGTCTTGCACCTCCAGAGATGCAAGAGTTGTGCTCGCAACTCCAGGAGTTGCTGGGAAAGGGATTTATTCGGCCGAGTAGCTCGCCGTGGGGAGCACCGATTTTGTTCGTCAGGAAGAAGGATGGTTCACACCGGATGTGTATCGATTACCGGGAGTTGAACAAGGTGACGGTCAAGAACCGCTATCCGTTACCGAGAATCGATGATCTATTCGATCAGTTGCAAGGGGCATCTTGGTTTTCCAAGATCGATTTGAGATCAGGATACCATCAGGTAAGAGTGCGGGATGAGGACGTCCAGAAGACAACATTTAGGACGCGGTATGGGCATTACGAGTTCGTGGTGATGCCTTTTGGGCTCACCAATGCCCCGGCAGTGTTCATGGACCTCATGAACAGGGTATGCAGGCCGATGCTGGATCGGTCAGTGATTGTATTTATCGACGACATCCTGGTGTATTCGCAGTCTAGAGAGCAGCATGAGGGGCATTTGAGGGAGGTCCTTAAGGTACTGAGGTCGGAGAAGCTATATGCGAAATTCTCCAAATGTGACTTCTGGTTGCGGGAGGTCCAATTTCTGGGACATGTTGTTAATCAGGCAGGGATATTGGTTGATCCGGCCAAGGTGGAAGCAGTGATGAGTTGGGAGGCACCGAAGTCACCTTCCGAGATCAGGAGTTTCCTTGGGTTGGCGGGGTACTATCGGAGGTTTATTAGAGACTTCTCCAAGATCGCGGTACCGCTCACTAGATTGACCCGGAAGGGTGTTACATTCTCATGGGGACCCGAGCAGCAGACTTCCTTCGAGACACTTCGTCAGAGACTGTGCGAAGCCCCGGTATTAGCTCTCCCGGAAGGGATGGAGGACTTTGTCGTATATTGCGACGCATCGATTTCGGGACTGGGTGCAGTGTTGATGCAGAGGGGCCATGTGATAGCTTATGCATCGAGGCAGCTGAAGCCTCACGAGGCGAGGTATCCCACGCATGACTTAGAGTTGGGGGCAGTAGTGTTCGCTCTCAAAATTTGGCGTCACTACCTGTACGGGGTTCGTTGTACTATATACACGGACCATAAGAGTTTGAAGTATTTGATGGATCAACCCAACCTAAATATGCGACAGAGGAGATGGTTGGACGCGGTTAAGGATTATGACTGTGAGATCCTATACCACCCAGGCAAGGCTAATGTGGTAGCCGATGCATTGAGTCGTAGGGTGGAGAGCACTCCATTGCGGGACGTATGTCTGAGGTTGACGGTGATGACTCCGGTATTAGATGCTATTCGTGGGGCACAGGCCGAGGTTGTGAGATCCGAGATGCAGAAGAAGGAGCGGGTCGTCGGGTTAATTTCAGAGTTCGTTAAAGATGGACGAGGACTTCTGACGTTTCAGGGTCGGATTTGGGTACCATTCGTGGGCGGTACGCGTGCTACTTTGATGGAGGAGGCTCATAGATCGAAATTCTCGATCCATCCCGGTGCTACGAAGATGTATTTGGATCTGAGAAAGGAATATTGGTGGCCTTGCATGAAGAGAGACGTCGCTTGGTTCGTTGAGAGGTGTTTGACCTGCCGTAGGGTTAAAGCCGAGCACCAGAGACCGCATGGTAAGTTGCAGCCCTTGGAGATTCCTGAGTGGAAGTGGGAACAGATTACGATGGATTTCATCACCAAATTGCCGAGAACTGCCAGAGGAGTCGATGCAATTTGGGTGATTGTGGATAGGTTGACAAAGAGTGCACACTTCCTTGCCATTAGCGAAAGTTCATCAGCAGAGAAGTTGGCGGAGTTATACGTGAGAGAGATAGTATCTCGGCATGGAGTGCCGATCTCGATTGTTTCGGACCGCGATGTACGTTTCACTTCCAGGTTCTGGAAGAAATTCCATGAGGAGCTGGGTACTAAACTGCATTTTAGTACCGCATACCATCCCCAGACAGACGGTCAGAGCGAGCGGACGATTCAGACATTGGAAGACATGCTTAGAGCGTGTGTGTTAGACTTCGGGGGTAGCTGGGATGCGCATTTGCCTTTGGCTGAGTTTTCCTACAACAACAGCCATCATTCGAGCATTGGTATGCCACCTTTTGAGTTGTTGTATGGTAGGAGGTGTCGGACTCCCATTTGCTAGGGAGAGGTGGGACAGAGAGTGATGGGCAGTACAGAGATCGTACTTCAGACGACCGAGCAGATTCAGCAGGTTAGGCAGAGGTTATTGACCGCCCAGAGCCGACAGAAGAGTTATGCGGACAGACGCCGGTCCGAGCTCGAATTCCAGGTTGGCGACTTCGTCCTCCTAAAGGTTTCTCCTTGGAAAGGAGTGATCCGGTTCAGAAAGAGGGGCAAGTTGGGGCCCCGGTTCATAGGTCCATTTCGTGTAATTGCAAGGGTAGGTCGGGTAGCTTATCAGTTGGAGTTGCCAGCAGAGTTGGGTCAGATTCACAATACCTTTTACGTATCACAGTTGAGGAAGTGTATAGCCGATGAATCGGCAGTGGTTCCGTTAGAGGATATTCAGGTGGATGCGAGCCTGAATTACGCCGAGAGACCAGTAGCTATCAGGGATCGGAAGATCAAGGTTCTGCGGAGCAAGGAGATACCTCTGGTGTTGGTTCAGTGGCAACATCGGAGGGGATCGGAGATGACTTGGGAGCCGGAGCGTGAAATGCGGGAGCAACATCCGGAGTTATTCGCAGAGTGAGACTTCGAGGGCGAAGTCTAGTTCTAGTGGGGGAGAGTTGTAACAGCCCGGTATTTCAGGTATTGTTTTAAAACTATTTTTGGGGACATTTTAGGAAGGGACTCGGCGAGTTGGTGCCTGACTCGCCGAGTAGGACCACAGGCTTGGTCGCGGATGCGCGACTGGACTCGACGAGTCCAGATATGGACTCGGCGAGTCGATGCTGTTCAGCAGAAACCCTAGCCGTTTAGTTTGGAACATATATAATGCCTCTTAGGCCGTCACTATACGTTTTTTGGCCGATTGTGAAGCACCTAGCATCTGTGGACGATTAGAGGAGAAGGGAAGGCTATTGGGGACCTTGAGGAGATTGTTAGGCAAGAAGAGGCAAGGTTTTGGTCAAAGGAAGATCAAGAGGATTGAGTTCTGAAGGTTGGGGACACAGAGATCACGTTCTTCAGGTAATACTCGGCCCATTTCTGTTGTTTTGATGGTGAGCACGAATCTAGGGTTTATGAAACCCATTTAGTGATTAGATAGATTATAATGTTGTTACCAAGCGTTTAAATCCCAGTAATAGTATGTTTAGAGGTCCAGGAAGTCCCATGTATATATATATATATATATATATATATATATATATATATATCGGAACCATGCGGATTACAGGAGGCAGTTGATCGACTGCATGGCATGGACTCGCCGAGTCCAATGATCAGACTCGGCGAGTAGCTTGAAGGCTCACTGGGACTCGCCGAGTTGTTCTTCAGACTCGGCGAGTATCTTGAAGGTTCACTGGGACTCGCCGAGTTGTTCTTTAGACTCGGCGAGTGGAGTCGGGGTGGCCCCGCGATTCTTCCACGAGGATCTCGTCGAGTCAGGAGGGATACTCGATGGGTAGAAAGGGGAACAACAGGGAAGTTGGGGAGGACGTCTAGACTCGCCGAGTCGCCTTTGCACTCGACGAGTCCGGTCAAGTTGACCGTTGGCCAGAGTTGACCTGCATGTAATTTCGTAGGGTCAGTTTTCTTGTTTGATAAGATTATTAATAAGGGTATGTGGTATTATAGGGAGTCTGCAGTTTGGCGGATTGAGTGCGAGTAGTTTCAAGAGTTCTAGCCTACATACTACGAGGTGAGTTTTCTCACTATACTCCACCCGGAAGGGTTTGACTGTGAGACCGGAAGGTCGTATATGATATGTGCTATTTATGTTATAAATAGAAAGATAGATGCTATGCATGATATGTATGTTTATGTGGGCCGGAAGGCGATATATTATGTGGCAGAAAGGTCAGGTATGATGTATGTGCTACGTGCTATGTGTGTTAAGTTATATGTATTATGTGTTGTAAATGTTATGGGCCGGAAGGCAATATACTGTGGGCCGGAAGGCAATATACTGTGGGCCGGAAGGCAATATACTGTGGGCCGGAAGGCAATATGATACGGGCCGGAAGGCGATATGTCATGGGCCGGAAGGCAATTATGTTACGGGCCGGAAGGCAATGTATTGTGGACCGGAAGGTCAGGGCCTGGAAAGGCGTATGTGTGTAAGTCGTATACTGGGGAACTCACTAAGCATTTATGCTTACAAGTTGTATGTATGTGTTTCAGGTACTAGCGAGAACCGTGGGAAGGCGCCGGCGTGACGCGTACACACTGCCATTGTTGGAGATCTTGGGGATCCTTTAAATTGTATTTTGAAACGAAATTTGGAATAAATACTATTGATGAGTGAAATTGTTTTATTTTAAATGAAAATTTTATTTGAAAATTTGAGCTGTTACACCAAGAATTGCCGGATTTCTGTGGTGTCTTTGGTGCTGACCAATTCTCTATCGCCTTTATCTTGGAAGGATCTACATGAATACCCTCCTCGCTTACCACATGACCGAGGAAAGTTACCTTCCAAATCCAGAACTCACACTTGGAAAATTTCGCGTACAACTTCTCTGATCGCAAGGTCTCCAACATTAGCCTCAAGTGTTGTTTGTGGTCTTCTTCGCTTCGGGAATAGACGAGTGTGTCATCGATGAACACAATGACAAACTTATCCAGATAAGGATGACACACCCGGTTCATCAGGTCCATGAACACTGTCGGTGCGTTGGTTAGACCAAAGGGCATCACTACGAACTCGTAGTGTCCATATCGAGTCCTGAAAGCTATTTTGGACACATCACTTTCATGAACTCGTAGCTGATGGTACGCTGATCGAAGGTCTATCTTGGAGAAGTAACTGGCTCCCTGAAGTTGATCGAAGAGGTCATCTATTCGCAGAAGAGGATATCGATTTTTGACAGTCAACTTGTTCAGCTCGCGATAATCGATACACATCCGAAAGGATCCATCTTTCTTCTTGACAAATAGAATCGGAGCACCCCAGGGCGAGGAACTCGGTCTAATGAATCCTTTACTGAGCAACTCATTGAGTTGACTGGATAACTCCTGCATCTCTGCTGGAGCTAAGTGATACGGAGATTTTGCTATGGAAGTAGCACCAGGAATTAGGTCAATACGGAACTCGACCTGACGCTCGGGAGGGATTCTTGGAAGCTTTTCGGGAAACACATCAGGAAAGTTACAGATTTCGGGGATGCTCGCGAGGTCTTTAACTTCCTGCTTCACATTGATTACATGGGCCAAGAATGCAATACACTCCTTTCGCTGGAGTTTCTGAGCTTTGATGCAGGAAATGATACGAAGGTTGGAACTGAGTTTATCACCATAGATTACTAGAGTTTGACCCGAAGGAAGGTTGAGACGGATGGCTTTTTTAAAACAAAGGATATCCACATGATTGGGACTCAACCAATCCATGCTAATGATGACATCAAAGCTCTTTATGGATACTGGCATAAGATCGATAGGAAATGAATGATCGTTCAGGGTAAGGGAACAACCTACGAACACCTCACTAGCACTTTCTTTCTCTCCGTTTGCCATCTCGACGGTAAATGCTTTCGTTAAAGGTTGGGAATTATGTTTTAGGTTATGTTTGAGTGCATGACTAATAAAACTCCTCTCAGCACCCGAATCGAAAAGAATATTAGCATACGAGTTGTCGAGAAGGAACGTACCCGAGACAACAATGGGATCAACAACCGCTTCCTCCCGTCCCATGGCGAGGACTCCTTCGGTGTTGTCAGCAATAGTCTTCTTGGGACAGTTCCTTTTATAGTGCCCAGTTTCACCACAGTTATAGCAGGGTTGACCAACGCCTGCTCCCGAAGATTGATTAGCCAATTGGGCCGGAGCTTTGCAGTATCGGACGGTGTGCCCCTTTTTACCACAATTGGTACAGGAAAGTTCTCGAGAGGGGCCATGGTTGTGGTGATACTTGCACTTATCACAGAGAGGGAGATTACCAATATACTGGCTGGTAAGAGTTGGAATTGTGGATCCCGCGACAGAAGCAGCAGCAACGGGGGTAGTAGCAGCATGGACTGCTACTGTTTGCTGTCTTTTGGAGGATCCTTGAGAAGATTGACCCTTCTTCTTCTTCCAGAATTTCCTTTTCTCACCATTGCTTTTAGTCGACTCAGGGGTAGCAGTGGTTTCCGTGACATCATCACTATAGTCGGTTATGGCTTGGGCTAAAATCTTAGCACTATCATATGTGTCCGGGCGAGCAGCTAAGACATGACCTTTTGTTGGATTTGTTAACCACCAAATAAACCTCTCGATCTTTTTGCTTTCAGGAGTGACCAATCCAGGGCAGAGGAGGGCAAGATCATCAAATCGGGAAGTGTATGCAGTAATGTCGGAACCTTTCGTCTTTAGGTTCCAGAGCTCATGCTCTAGCTTCTGCATTTCACCACGAGGACAATATTCAGCAAGGAGGAGTTCTTTCATGGCGTCCCAGCCCATGCATTGGCTACGGGTAAGGTCAAGGATTTGACTCGGCCGTTCCACCAAGTCAAGGCTTTATCGAGGAAGGTACAAGCCACAAATTTTACCTTGTCGGACTCAGCACAGGCACAGATTTCGAAAATGGATTCGATTTTCTCGAACCATCGGGACAAGGAAATGACACCACCAGTTCCATCGAAGGATGAAGGCTTCGCATTCATGAAATCCTTGTAGGAACTTCGATGTCCTTGACTGCCTTCTTGATCTTGAGTACCGCCTCCCGAACCACCGGAACCACCGGTGTTCAATTGGGACATGGCAGCTGCCACCGCGGCGGTAACAGCTGTCTGAAATAACACGTGATCAATTTCAGGAGGAGGTGGTGGCGGAGGGTTTGAGCTGGGTCTCTTTCTGGGAGGCATCTTGATCTAATAAGATCAAGAAAGAGAGGATGATAAGTCCTCTGAATTGAATCGAGAGATATGACAGATATTTATTCCAAATAAGCGATAAAATAGGAAAGAGTTATTGAAGTAGATAAACTATCGCTAACAGAATGATCGGGGGTCTATACGTGAACGAGGATTTCTACAAAGAATTGATTCGAGAAATACTCCCATAGTATTTCATGATTTGCTACGATACAAGTTCGATGTTTCTGGTGTTTAAGGTAAGTTTTAGGCATGCCATATACCGTAGTCACTCCCAAGCACATGTTGGCCATGTCTCGAATGAATATAGTTGGCCAGGCTATATTAATCCTAGACACGACCACATAACTGCCCAGGTTTAACCACAATACACAACACCCATATACTTATGTTTTGTTCTACTTATAGTTACGGATCTCGACGATTTGGTATACTTATATACTTTTGAAAATACTTATAGTCTGAAGATACTTTTATTTCAGTGCACTTAGGCCCTTTAGTGTTTATAGTTTTATACCATGTAAGGTTTCGTATACTTTATTCACTATAAACAAGGGCTCTGATACCAATCTGTCACACCCCGAAAACCGAAGGCGGAAACATTTCCGGGGTTGACTCCACGTTGAGTATCAAATCCAATGTACATAGTAAGTAAAGTGAAACAAACATTACATTACATATTAAAAGTTTTACAATTTGTTTCAAAAGACATAGTTTAGACAGTTGTGATACATAGTATAGATATAAACAAAACGAACGAGCTTTGCACGCACACCATCCTGGATCAAGTAAGTCTTCGGGTACCTGTACTATCGTTGACCTGAGAACACAAGTGGTTTAAAAATCAGCATAATGCTGGTGAGTTCATAAGTAGCTTTGTTTTGTAAAAATGTATATGTTTCCATCTCTGTTTTTGAAAATGTAACACACACCAAGAAAATCCCACATTTTTTAAAAGTTGGTTGTCGATTCACAAAAGTGAAGTATAGTTTGGTTATCCAATTCGTTAAACTATTCTGTTTACGTGCCAGTGTATTCCCAGGAAAGTCCCATAATTTCCTAAATGTCAGTTATTGTAAAAGATGCAATGTTATTCAGTTTGTTACACTTTTCTGGTTATGTATATGCGACCCAGGAATGCCCCATGCTTTCCTGTATGTTGATTTTCGATGTGAAAGATGTATTCTGTTAGACTTGGTTATGTACAAGGTTTCCCAGGAAGATCCCATACCTTCCTGAATGTTGGTTATCATTGTAAAATATGTACTCGTGTTTTTTTCATTGTTTTTTTTCCCCCCAGGAAAGTCCCATAATTTCTTGAATGTTGGTTACCTTATGCAAAAGATGTAAAAGATGTAAAAGATGTAAACCAAAACCTGGTTATCTGTAAAATGTAATAAGTGGTTCATTATTACTATAAGTAAATATCTGTTATCCTAATTGCGAGTTCCATAACCATACTAGAGACTGAACCTGTGGCAATAAGTAGTCCATAATCTTATGACTTTCGTCACCCTTGAACCATTTTGGTTCGGCTGTAGCTAGCAGCCAGGTGTGGGTAGTTAGCCCCGTATAGATCTATACACTCAAGTCACGCTCTCTAAGTCCCAGAGATTCTGGTTACGGGTGTAGTCCTCCACTCGCGTATCTCTGTGGAGTGTTTGCCGAGGACGTGTCTCCAGTCATACAGGAATAACAAATTTACTAGTAATAATATGATAATCCTCCATTCGCGCATCTATGTGGAATGTTACCGAGGACAAAACAATGCACAATTTATATTATTCATGTATTCTAATGTCATGCTTTTAACTGATAAAATGTGGAAAACCATTTGTGAAATATATAAACATAGCAGTTTATAAAACCCATTTCACAATTAAATGTTTATGTGATCTGCATGTTCTACTAGTTATCAATTGTTGTAACGCTCGTGTTTCTGGGCATGCCATTTTTAGCAATGTAATAGTCTAGGTTAACCATTGTAACCCCAATTTGAAATAATAAAATGTATTATTTGTGAATTTGTGTATTATGTGAGTTATGTGTTTATTTGCTTAATTTTGTGATGTAATTAAATTAAGAATAAAATAAGCGTCAAAATTAAAGTGTGAGAGAAGCCCAATATCTTTGCATAAAGCTTTAGTGGTTGAAACAAGGATTCCGGAGATATAAGGAATGCCAAAATCCGAGTTATAACGAAAAAGTTATGACCTGTCGAAGTTTCGCGACAGAACCGGCACGACGCCGAGTGACGTAAAATATGAATTTAAGTTAGAACAATATTTAGCTTTAGCGATCTAAACGAAAGTCACAGATTTCGTTAAACCGAGAGCGTGCATAAAGAGAACGCCCAAATCTGACTTCGTATGAGGAAGTTATGATTTTTCTAGGTTTCGACTTAGCAGTATGCAGCCCGAATACTCGATTTGAGATCGAGCGGTTTTTAGCCGAAACAATCTAAATGAGAATCGAAGATCTCGTTGTTAGTAGCGAAACGATGAAAAGATAGGCGAGAACGGACGTCGGACAAGGAAGTTATGATTTTATAACGAAGTTTTCCTGTCCGGGCCTTCTAAAAATAATTAATAAAAATAAAAGTCAAAATTAGCCGACGGAGCCTAAACGAAAGTTGTAGAGCGTAGTCTCACCTTCGCATGGATATAAAGAACGTCGAAAACGGAGTTCGTATGAAGGATATATGAATTTTTGAAGTTTAATAAATATTTAATATTTATTTTTAAATTAACTCCGATATTATCCGAAGAAGGGTGAGGCGGTCTATCCGAAGTACGCAGCGCGTACTGCTGTACGCCCCGCGCACAACGAGGGACACTCGAGTAGTCCGAAGTCGTATGCAATGACGTAAGGGGACCGATGACGTAACCGCTGACGACCTGCGAGGCGTACGCCCCGCGAACGTGCGAGGGACATCCTATAAAAGGGGTCCGAAGGCAGCTCATTCTTCACACACAGTTCCATCATTCTCTCTAGTCCTTTGCCTCGTTTTGCGTGCCGTTTGTACCCCAAAGCCCCGGTAATATTCCCGAGCCCCGAAGCGAGATCCGATGCCCCGAGAATCCCGAAGAGCGTTATTCCCGAGCCGAAACCCTGCCCGCGAAGAGCCGGTTTTTGAGGAGATCTTCCAGATCTACGGAGACACGCTACTTCTATAAGCCGTAGTGCTGTCGGATTATCTTCTGATCAAGTGAGTGTATAGTCCCTTTTCAATACGTGATATTATACAAGTAATCGTTAAACGTATTTAAGAATATGGGATGTGAGTGTGTAGTTATTTTCTCTCCAACGCAATATTATGAAGTATTTATTATAAAATACGTGCTACGTGTATATATTTTGTGGTTATATGTGTGAATATATATTCTCTATGAAATACGTGTTATGTGTGTATGCCTCATCTGTTATGTGGAATATGTTTTGATTAAAGCATGTTGTACAGGTTTTTAAATAATGTATAAAAATGTATATTTTTATCTACTAATATGTTGGGTAGAACATGGGTAGATAATTGGTGTGAAATAAACAGATGAGAGGCCTCAGTGTTATTGGTGTTATTCTAGTCATTCAGCAAAGTATGGATGACGACCACAGACTATTCAAGACTTTCCTGTGGAACACTAGCAGGCTCATTACCTGTAGGTGTTGTGAACGACGTGTTCACCGGTGTACTCTATCCCCCACATGGTTGCCTTTAGGGCACTTATTGTTGAGGAAGCCCCTCTGCAGTAATGTCCGTCCCGATGAAAATCCTGAAATAAGTTCCTTATAATAGACGTTATTTTTAGGAACGTAAGGTGAGGATAACAGGAATGGGTAATCGGGTTTATTGTTGAATGTTGTAATTAAATATAATTATTGTGGGTTTGAAAACCCTATATGCTCACCAGGCTCCCAAGCCTGACCCACTCATTTTAATTGTATTACAGGAAGTGGCGCAAGAGCTTAAGATGGGCGAATCATCAAGTCGTTTTTGTTTACAAGTCAGCATATGTATATATTTGTTGAATGAGTTGTAATGTAATCGTTTATGCTTTATGATCTATATCGGAACATGACATCCCGACTTTTGATTATGAAATGAAATCATATTTCTATATGAAATGTTTTGATAAATATCTATTTTATCATGTTTTGTTCTTGGGAACAAATTTCGCATCTCTTTTAAAATCAAACGGATTTACTCTGAAAATGTTTTAAAAAGCAGAAATGAAATCGGTCTTTTCTGGCCGAGATTTTGGGGATGTCACAGTTGGTATCAGAGCATTAGTTTAAGCGAACTAGGAATTTGTAGGATTTCTAGACTTAAACTTAGTATGCTAAGTGGAGATTGTGAGATATGTGTCTGATAAATTTCGGACACGAGCACTAGTTTATTTTAGGAAAGTTGCCTAAAATGCTTTTATGTGCTAAATGTTATATGTTGCCATATATGATATTGTTTGTTCGGATCTACGGTTTGTTGCCAACCGGATCTGAAGGTTTATGTGTTTAGGATTCTAAGCGTATGTATACGATATTAGAACTAGCATGTAATCGTTTGGAGTAATAAGGTGAAATTATTCGGTGTGTAGATCAAAAATGGTGAGAACAAGAAGCGGAGTTGGAAATGCTGATGAAAACAGGAATCAACCGCCTGTAATTCAACAAGTACCTGTCGTAGCTGATGCACCTGAGCCGATAACAATGACTGGTGTACAAATGATGATTCAAATGATGTTGGATCGTCGGATGGAAGAAACAAGACGCCTGCTTAGGCAGCATCGTGAAGAACCATCAATTCAAGCGGAAGAGCCCGAGGAGAATGGAGGGCAATCTGCGGGAGAAAACTTTAGTGGAATCATTGGTCAAGACGAACAACCAGTGGTTAGACGCAATAACCAGTATGGAGGAAATAATGGTCGTGGGTGCAAGTATAAGGATTTCATGGCATCCAAACCACCATGTCTATCCGGAAGCGCGACGCCGGTACAAGTTATGGACTGGGTCTCCGAAATGGAGACTATGTTTGAAAGTTGCGAATGCAGCAACAGGCAGAAGACCGCTCTTGCGATCCCTCTGCTAAAATCTGGTGTGTTGAGTTGGTGGAAGCTGTTAGCTGACTCTATGCCCAAGGGAGAAGCAAGCAAAATGTCTTGGGAAGACTTTGTGGAACAACTAAAAATGCAATACTGCTCCGAGCAGGACCTTCTGGAAATCAATAATGAGTTTCAGAATTTGAAGAAAGGGAAATTGAGCGTTACTGAATACGCTGCAAGTTTCACGGAAAAGATGAAGTTTATCCCATATTTGGTGTCTATAGAACTCTCTAAGGTCAACAAGTTTGCCCTTGGACTACCAGCGGACTATGGTCCAATGGTTAAGCAAGCAACCACATTGAAATCCGTCATCTGGGCTGCTAGAAATGTTGAGACCCAGATCAGGGAAAAAGGTCTGGAAAGGTCAGAGGTTGGTGAAAAGAGGAAAATCGATGGATTTTCAGGGTCCAACAAGAAAAGTAAATTCTCGAAGTCTAGTTCGAGAGGAAGTGGAGGAAAGGTAGAGGTGAAATGGTACGACAAGTGCAAGAAGAAGCATCACGGGAAGTGTGGCGGGGAAACCACATGCTTCAAATGTGGAAAACTAGGACATTATGCCAATGACTGCACCTTCACCAAGAATGTTTGTTATGGTTGTGGTGAGGAGGGGCACATCTCAAGGGATTGTCCGAAAAAGAAGGAAGCAGCAATACCCAACATTCCGCCGAAGCCAAAGGCGAGAGCATTCCAGATGACACTGGAAGCTGCTAAAGATGAAGCTGATGTCGCTTCAGGTACCTTTCTCGTTAACAAATTGCCTGCCCAAAATTTATTTGATTCTGGAGCCAACTACTCCTTTATTTCGCATGAATTTGGTAGAAAACTAGCTTTTCCTGTCAATAGACTAGATAATGCTTTATTAGTCGAAGTTGCTAGTGGCAAGTTTGTACATGTTAGCCATTGTATGAAAAACATCTTAATTGACTTGAATGGGAATAAGTTCCACGAGGAATTATTGTCTATCGAACTTAACGGTTTCGACATCGTTTTGGGAATGGATTGGCTTAGCGCCAATGATGCCGAAATTTTATGCAAGAAGAAAATAGTGAAAGTGAATCCGCCTGGGAAAGAATCGTTTATGGTGTACGGAGATAAACGCAGAGTAAATTCTGGAATCATTTCTCTAATGAAAGCCAGAAAATGTTTGACCAAGGGGTGTACATCATACTTAGCATTCGTGATCGATGCTAAGAAGGAAAAGAAGGTGATGCAAAATATTCCTGTTGTGTGTGATTATCCGAAAGTATTTCCCGAAGATCTTCCTGGATTACCGCCCGATCGACAAGTAGAATTTCATATCGACTTGTTGCCTATAACAACGCCAATTGCAAAAGCACCTTATCGATTAGCACCGACGGAGATGAAGGAGCTAATGATGCAACTTCAGGAGTTATTGGACAAAGGTTTCGTTAGACCTAGTTCATCACCCTGGGGAGCTCCGGTGTTATTCGTAAAGAAGAAAGATGGAAGCATGAGGATGTGCATTGATTACCAAGAGCTGAATAAGGCAACAATAAAGAATAGATATCCGTTGCTGAGGATTGATGACCTATCCGATCAGCTACAAGGATCGAGTTATTTCTCAAAGATCGACTTGAGGTCAGGATATCATCAGCTGTAACTAAGGGAGCAGGATATAGAGAAGACTGCATTCAGAACGCGATATGGACACTACGAGTTTTTGGTCATGTCGTTTGGACTAACCAATGCTCCCGCAGCATTCATGGCTTTAATGAATAGAGTTTGTAACCCGTTTCTTGATAAATCTATGATAGTGTTCATAGATGACATTCTGATTTATTCAAAAAGCCAAGAGGAGCATGGCAGACACTTGCGAGAAGTGTTAGAAGTCTTGAAGAAGGAAAAGCTGTATGCGAAGTTCTCCAAATGTGATTTTTGGATTCGTGAAGTCCAATTCTTGGGTCACGTGGTCAACCAAGAAGGGATAATGGTTGATCCAACGAAGATCGAAGCTGTGATGAAGTGCGAACAACCGAAAAGTCCCACGGAGATCCGAAGCTTTTTGGGATTAGCCGGATATTACCGAACGTTTATCCAAGGCTTTTCTTCGATCGCTAGTCCATTAACAGCTTTGACCCACAAAGGAGCTACTTATGCTTGGAGTGATAAGCATAAAGAAGCATTCGAGAAGCTAAAGAAGAAACTATGCGAGGCACCGATACTTTCTCTACCCGATGGGCTTGAAGACTTCGCTATTTATATCGATGCGTCTGGAGTTGGATTGGGTTGTGTTTTAACCCAAAGAGATAAGGTGATCGCATATGCGTCTTGAGAATTGAAAGAGCATGAAAAGAACTACCCGACTCATGATTTAGAGTTGGCAGCGGTAGTTTTCGCACTGAAAATATGGAGGCATTACCTCTATGCTACGAAGTGCAAACTCTTCACTGATCATAAGAGTCTTCAATATCTCTTTGGTCAGAAAGAATTCAATATGAGGCAACGACGCTAGCTGGAATTACTTAAAGACTACGACTGTGAGATACTTTACCACCCCGGTAAGGCCAATGTTGTTGCTGATACTGTGACAACCCTATATTTTCCAAAAGCATTGTAACACTCGAAAGCTAAGAACAACGAAATTATCCTCGAAAATAAAGTGTTCAAGTATCTAAGTTGGGATGCATCGAATATTAGATATCATACCAAGGTTTCCAAAAACATAAAGAACGCTCAAAACCGGGTTATATTGAAGAAGTTATAACCACTCGTATATTTACGACACGGCGTTAAAACATTATTTGACATAAAAAGTAGAATCTCAATAAAATACATTTTAGCCTTAAGTATCTAAACCAAAGTCGTAGATCTCGTTGAAAGGTGAGCGTACATAAAAAGATCGCCCAAATTGGACCTCGTGTGAAGAAGTTACGAATTTTCAAAGTTTTCGTAACAGTAGTAGAGGGCTAAAAACTCGGATTGAAGATCGAGTGTTATTTAGCTATCGCCACCTAAACGGAAGTTGAAGATCTCCTCAGTAGTAATAAAACGATAAAAAGACAAACGAAAACCGACGTCGAATAAAGAACCTATGAATTTTTAACGAACTTTAGGAGGCCCGGCCTATTAAAAATACATCATTAAAAATAAAGTCAAAACTAGCCGACGGAGTCTAAAGGAAAGTTGTAGAGCATAATCTCACCTACGCGTGGATATAAAGAACGTGAAAAACGGAGCTCGTACGCGAAAGTTACGGAATTTAGAAGTCGGAAGCAGGGATTACGCCTCGCGTACTCTGGGAGTACGCCCCGCGTACTAGACCCAGTAGTCCCATCGACCCGCCCAAGCTACGCTAGCTAGACCCGAGTCGTAAGCCATGACGCCATTTTACGCCCCGCATACTCCGGAAGTACGCGCCGCGTACAGGGTTTTCCAGCCCTATAAATAGAAGGCATAAGCTTCGAGTTTAGGCACACCTTCACCATTTCTCAGCCATTCTCCCAGCTCCAGAGACTCTTTTCTTACCTTGGTTTCCGCACTCGAGCCCCCGACGAAAGATTTACGCTGCAGAGACCCCCGAAGAGCCCGACGACGCAACCATCCGCGATCGAAGTTCTACCCAAACCTAGCCTCTCTCTTCAAACTTAACGAGTGAGTTCATACCCCTACTTTTCAATTCTTTTCATGTTTTAGGGGGGGGGGGGAATACAAGTACATTACAAATCAAAGTATCATTTTCATAATATCGTTCTTATAAGGTTTTGATACAAAAATAACCTTATGTTTAAAGGACTATTATATCACCAAGTTGTTATTATCAAATGGGAAATACTTTTGAAAAACTACAATGAGTGTAGTATTCAAGTGATTCATACGTTTTACATATACATCTCGACAAATGAAATGCTTTCAAAAGAAGTAAAGTCTTTATTATCGTAAATCTGTTTATACCTAGTAATGTGAGACAACTTCACGTACGTTCGAGTATGCATTATTAAGTCCTGTATTATATACCATAATCCCTTGTAGGGGGAGCGTGATACTTGTGTATAGATCTATACGGGATTGACAATCCCACACATAAGCTGTTAGCTACAGCTAGGCCGGCAGGCCTGGGGTGACAAATGTCATAACAGTTCCAACGTCTGAAGAACGTTGTTACAGGCCATCAGTGTCAATAGCATGGTTATAAAACTCACATAAAAGTATAAAAACAAGTTTGATTTACGAGATTCATATATGCATTTCAGTTTTCCATTTTATTGTTAACACAAATTTTATCACTAGTATTCAAGCATGGAAAACACTAATGCACTCCAACACGGGAAACTTTTCAAATCATGTGGGGGACAGAGTACACCAGTGAACTCACCAACTTAATTGTTGACACTTTTTCGAAACCACTTGTATTTCTCAGGGAATCAGTAATACAGGTAACCACCAGCTTTTGGAGAAAGGAACACTAAGGATGTTTTATTATTGAACATTTATCATCTCATTGTAATATTCTTTTGCTAATATGTATAACGCAACAACATACGTTTTCATTATATATGTGATGGTTGTGTTACATTCTTTACAATATTCAATAGTTCTGATACTACGTGAAGTCATCCACCCCCAAATGTTTCCGCCATTCTGGTTTGGGGGTGTGACAGATACTCTCAGTCGGAAAGTCAATCTTGAAAGGAAAAGGCCAAGAGCGTTGAGAATTGAAGTTGTCTCGACTATTTTGGAAAGTATCAAGAAAGCTCAAAGCGAAGCTTCTGAGGAGAATGACCGAAAGGAGGAACGTTTGGGCAAAACGTTGGTGTTCGGTATAAACAGTCACGGACTAGAGGTGTTCCAAGATCGGATTTGGATACATAAGATAGGAGGAGTCAGGGATGTTCTGATGGAAAAAGCTCACAAAACCATGTACTCGATTCATCCCGGTAGCACAAAACTGTATAGGGACCTGAAACCCTATTATTGGTGGCCGACGATGAAGCTCGACATCGTGAAGTATGTGGTCGAGTGTGTGACCTGTGCAAGAGTCAAGGCACAACATCAGAAACCATACGGGAGTTTAGAACCATTACCTATGCCTATGGGTAAGTGGGAAGACATTGCTATGGATTTTGTCACTAAACTACCCAGAACAAAAAGTGGTCACGACATGATTTGGGTGGTCGTTGATCGATTCACTAAGAGTGCGCATTTCATAGCAGCCAACGAGAAATGGTCTATGGAAAAGCTTGTGAATTCTTACATGAAGGAAATTGTGAGGCTTCACGGTGTTCCGCTAATGATTGTGTCGGATTGTGATAGTCGTTTCACCTCACGATTTTGGAAAAGTCTACAAGAGGAATTGGGTACCAAGTTGTGTTTAAATACAGCTTACCATCCGCAGACTGATGGTTAGAGCGAACGGACGATACAAACACTTGAAGATACGCTGAGAGCGTGTACCTTGGAATTCCTAGGTAATTGGGATGAACATTTACCTTTGGTAGAATTTTCCTATAATAATAGTTTTCACTCGAGCATAAAGATGGCACCTTATCAAGCATTGTATGGACAGAAGTGTCGTACGCCGTCTTGTTGGCTTGAGGCTGGGGAAAAGCAGTTTATGGGACCGAAGAGAGTCCATCAAACGGCTGAAAAGTTAAAAATAATTAGGGAAAGAATGTTAGCAGCTCAGGACCGTCAAAAGTGTTATGCTGACAAAAAGCAAAGACCGATGACTTTTGAAGTTAGAGATTCGGTTTTGCTTAAAGTCTCGCCATGGAAGGGACTTATAAGATTTGGTAAAAGGGTAAAGTTAAATCCAAGGTTTATTGGACCGTTTAAAGTTCTTCAGAAGATTGGGAACCAAGCTTACAAGCTCGAACTACCAGAAGAACTGAATGGAATTCATAACACTTTTCATGTGTGTTACTTGAGGAAGTTCACGGCAGAAGTTCCCGACATAATTCCACTTTCGGAGTTGAGGATCGATGAGAACAAAAGGTTGATTGAGGAACCGGAGGCAATCGTTGACCGAAAGACTAAGAAATTGCGACGTAAGATGGTTGAGTTAGTGCTTGTCCGATGGAAACACACGAATGGGCCGAATCTCACCTGGGAGACGGAGAGTGACATGATGAGTCGCTATCCGCATTTGTTTGCTGGTGTGTGATTCCGGGGACGGAATCATTCTAAGGTGGAGAGAATTGTAACGCCCGTGTTTCTGGGCTTGCCATTTTTAGCAATGTAATAGTCTAGGTTAACCATTGTAACCCCAATTTGAAATAATAAAATGTATTATTTGTGAATTTGTGTATTATGTGAGTTATGTGTTTATTTGCTTAATTTTGTGATGTAATTAAGTTAAGAATAAAATAAGCGTCAAAATTAAAGTGTGAGATAAGCCCGATATCTTTGCATAAAGTTGTAGTGGTTGAAACAGGGATTCCGGAGATATAAGGAATGCCAAAATCCGAGTTATAACGAAGAAGTTATGACCTGTCGAAGTTTCGCGACAAAACCGGCACGACGCCGAGTGACGTAAAATATGAATTTAAGTTAGAACAATATTTAGCCTTAGCGATCTAAACGAAAGTCGTAGATTTCGTTAAACCGAGAGCGTGCATAAAAAGAACGCCCAAATCTGACTTCGTATGACGAAGTTATGATTTTTCTAAGTTTTGACTTAGCAGTATGCAGCCCGAATACTCGATTTGAGATCGAGCGGTATTTAGCCGAAACAATCTAAATGAGAATCGAAGATCTCGTTGTTAGTAGCGAAACGATGAAAAGATAGGCGAGAACGGACGTCGGACGAGGAAGTTATGATTTTATAACAAAGTTTTCCTGTCCGGGCCTTCTAAAAATAATTAATAAAAATAAAAGTCAAATTTAGCCGACGGAGCCTAAACGAAAGTTGTAGAGCGTAGTCTCACCTTCACATGGATATAAAGAACGTCGAAAACGGAGTTCGTATGAAGGAGATATGAATTTTTGAAGTTTAATAAATATTTAATATTTATTTTTAAATTAACTCCGATATTATCCGAAGAAGGGTGAGGCGGTCTATCCGAAGTACGCAGCGCGTACTGCTGTACGCCCCACGTACAGCGAGGGGCACTCGAGTAGTCCGAAGTCGTATGTAGTGACGTAAGGGGACCGATGACGTAAGCGCTGACGACCTGCGAGGCGTACGCCCCGCGTACCCCCGAAGTTGCGCCCCGCGTACATGCGAGGGACAGCCTATAAAAGGGGTCCGAAGACAGCTCATTCTTCACACACAATTCCATCATTCTCTCTAGTCCTTTTCCTCGTTATGCGTGCCGTTTGTACCCCAAAGCCCCGGTAATATTCCCGAGCCCCGAAGCGAGATCCGAAGCCCCGAGAATCCCGAAGAGCGTTATTCCCGAGCCGAAGCCCTGCCCGCGAAGAGCCGGTTTTTTAGGCGATCTTCCAGATCCACGGAGAGACGCTACTTCTATAAGCCGTAGTGCTGTCGGATTATCTTCTGATCAAGTGAGTGTATAGTCCCTTTTCAATACGTGATATTATACAAGTAATCGTTAAACGTATTTAAGAATATGGGATGTGAGTGTGTAGTTATTTTCTCTCCAACGCAATATTATGAAGTATTTATTATAAAATACGTGCTACGTGTATATATTTTGTGGTTATATGTGTGAATATATATTCTCTATGAAATACGTGTTATGTGTGTATGCCTCATCTGTTATGTGTAATATGTTTTGATTAAAGCATGTTGTACATGTTTTTAAATAATGTATAAAAATGTATATTTTTATCTACGAATATGTTGGGTTGAACATGGGTAGATAATTGGTGTGAAATAAACAGATGAGAGGCCTCGATGTTATTGGTGTTATTCTAGTCATTCAGCAGAGTATGGATGACGACCACAGACTATTCTAGACTGTCATGTGGAACACTAGCAGGCTCATTACATGTAGGTGTTGTGAACGACGTGTTCACTGGTGTACTCTGTCCCCCACATGGTTGCCTTTAGGGCACTTATTGTTGAGGAAGCCCCTCTGCAGTAATGTCCGTCCCGATGAAAATCCTGAAATAAGTTCCTTATAATAGACGTTATTTTTAGGAACGTAAGGTGAGGATAACGGGAATGGGTAATCGGGTTTATTGTTGAATGTTGTAACTAAATATAATTATTGTGGGTTTGAAAACCCTATATGCTCACCAGGCTCCCAAGCCTGACTCACTCAGTTTAATTGTATTACAGGAAGTGGCGCAAGAGCTTAAGATGGGCGAATCATCAAGTCATTTTTGTTTACAAGTCTGCATATGTATATATTTGTTGAATGACTTGTAATGTAATCGTTTATGCTTTATCATCTATATCGGAACATGACATCCCGACTTTTGATTATGAAATGAAATCATATTTCTATATGAAATGTTTTGATAAATATCTATTTTATCGTGTTTTGTTCTTGGGAACAAATTCCGCATCTCTTTTAAAATCAAACGGATTTACTCTGAAAATATTTTAAAAAGCATAAATGAAATCGATCTTTTCTGGCCGAGATTTTGGGGATGTCACAGTTGTGTATATCAGTATTAAAAGCATATGAATTGTGAAACACACACACACACAAAATAAGTTTTGAGTACAAGAACCTTTGTACTTTACTTGTGTGCCCCCCCCCCTGAAAATAGTGAAAACAGTGAAAAAGGGTAGGGGTATGAACTCACCAGACTCAGAATCGCAACTGTTTCGGATACTAAACGTGGTTTCGGGGCTTTATTACTCGCGATGTCCCTATGTAAAATGAAATAATGTCCATATATATTTAATTAGGGATACATTCACTAATTAAATGGAATATTACACTCCGACGAGGTTAAACACCTCAAAACGAGCGTTTGGAGTGACCCGGGTGACATCTACGGACATGTATTGGCACTAGGGAGTTGGGAGTTGAGTTTAATCCCCAAGAGTAAACATTTAAATGAGTTTACAACCACAAAACACACCCATACATGATTTTATGGCCGTAAACTCATGTTGGTGTGAATTTGGGTGTTTAATGGCTTGTTTGGACATGGGGATTGTTGGAATGGATTTCTAAAATGCCTTGGAATGGATTAAATGTAATGATACCATTTAAAAGGGAGTTTACGGCCACACACTTGGATTTTACGGCCGTAAACTCACCCATGGCCAAGAATGATTAATTTGAGCTACAAAGGACAATCACATGTGATTCTAACTAATTTTCTAAGGCTTGGAATCAATTTTTGGCTTCAATTAACATCTTTGTATGAGTTTACGGCCCAGATGCATACTCTCTGGCCGTAAACTCTAATTTGGGTAAGAAAAATTAGTTTTTGATGCTTAAAACAATCACATGTGATTCTAGGAATTTATCCAAACCTTTGGGGCGGTTTAAGGCATCACTTGACACACTTATAGGAGTTTACGGCCCAGGAGGTGTTCTATGGCCGTAAACTCACTTATGTAGGGCATTTGGTGTGTTTAACGTCTCCAAACCATTTTTAGATGACTCTAGGATTTACCACAAGGCCATTGGTTAAATTACAAGGTAGCAGGAGTCTTGGTCGTAAACTCTCTTTTTTCCCCTATAATTCATGTTTAATGTGTTCCAAGTCTAGATTTGCAAGCCTCAAGGTCATATCTAAGTCCCAACTATGATTTGGAAGGGTAAATTTGGCTTAAAAACTCCATTTTGAGGAGTTTACGGCCCAAGCTTGCTCCTTGGCCGTAAACTCATGTTCTTGGTCCCAAAACTTAATTTAAACATCAATTTGAATGCTAAAGAGGTTGGATAACAAGTTAGGGATGATACCTCTTTGATTTGAAGCCTTAAATCTTTGTTTTTGAACCTTTGATTATGGATGAGGAGAGAGGTTGGGAGAGTTTTATGAGAAAATGGCCAAGGCTTCAAATGGAGTCTTAAAACACTTTATATAGTGTCTAAGTTTTGGACACGGTGGAATTCTACCTGATACCGGCGTTAGGCGAGGCTTTTGGTCGTACCCGATTAGGTTGCCATAACCCGATATGGTAAATTCTAGGAATATTTCGATCACTAAAGTGAGGTGTTAAAATGATTTCTAAATGTATTAAGACACCCATTAAGTCATTTTAGATACGTACAAGTTAATGACTTAATTAAAATGGTGAAATCGGAAACGAAATTAGAAACGACGTTTGGTTGATCAAATTGGATTACAAGAAGTGATATGAAATTTCCGGTTGTTACAATAATCACTAGTTGTTATGAGATATCAACTAATCAAGTCGAGAAATACGTACGTTTTCGGGAAGTCGGGTGAAAACCGGGATGATAGTTGAGAGTGTTTGGAATTTACTCTTGAGATTGCAAGAAATAAATGAGGTATTTTGGGGAGTAAACTCATGCTTAAGGCATGAGTTTATGGTTTTGGAGAAATTTTTGGCCCAAACATAAAAGTTTGGCCTTGAATTTCTTAACTACGTGATACTTGCGGTTTTGAAATTTCACGACCCAAGACGACATTTCCTTTCACCCATTCGTTTAAAGATTAATTCCTAAAATAATCAAATGAACTTTAAATTTTCTAAAAACAAATAAAAGTGAACTTGACTTATAATTTGAAATGATTGACTTTTGGGTTTTACTTATTGAAGATTTCGGGTTGTCACAAAACGAACCATGTCCAACAAGGTTTGATTGCGCCTCTCAGCCACACCATTAAGTTGTGATGTCCTAGGTGGCATCAATTGTGAAACAATTCCACATTCTTTACGATAGTCTTGGAACTCAATACTAAGATACTCACCACCTCGATCGGATCGGAGCATCTTTATCTTCCTACCCAATTGATTATCCAATTCTTGCTTAAACTCTTTCAACTTTTCAAAGGTTTCCAACTTGTGCTTGATTAAGTAGATATATCCACATCTGCTATAATCGTCGGTAAAGGTTACATTGAAGCGGTTATTATCCCTTGTGGTGGATCTGAAGGGTCTACACACATTGGTGTGTATGAGATCCAACAAACCCGCACGTCTTTCACAAGTACCTGTGAAAGGTGGCTTGGTTATCTTTCCAAGAAAACAAGATTCGCACGTGTCATTCGACTTTAAGTCAAATGACTCCAACACTCCATCCATTTGGAGTTGGGATATGCTCTTCTTGTTGACATGTCCAAGAGGACAATGCCACAAACATGCATTGTCCAAACCACTAGACAAATCAATATGAAATACATTATTTCATAAGTTATCTACAACCATCACAATTTCATATATCCCATTACTAGGCAATTCTTCAAAATAAAATTTACCATTATAAAAAGCATGAATAAAACCAATTTCATTGTTAAAGGAAAATGTAAAACCTTGTTTATACAAATCATCAAAAGAAATCATGTTTCTCACCATATCTGGCGACTAACAACAATCGTTGAAATCTAACCCAAACCCATTACTAAGCAATAAAGAATAAAATCCAATCTTCATGATAGGCAACGCTTTCTTATCCCCCTTGATCAAGTTCATCTTCCCGTGCTCCACATCCCTACTTCTTCTTAGCCTCTGCAATTCATAACAAATGTTGGATTAATGTCTAAGTCCATAACTATATTTGATATGTACTTCACCCGACCCGGCATGGTCCATTTGGGTTGCACTTCACCAACACAATTTATATGGATAATCTTTTGAGAATAGTATATTTATGATTAATATTAATATATTATAACTTCTAATATATTATAACTTCTAATATATTAATATGGAATCATATTATTTAATTATTATTGATCAAGAATGAATTTATAATTGATTAAGTGATCAAAACGAAACTAATTAAATATGGACTATTAGATATATATATATATATATATATATATATATATATATATATATACATATATATGTATGTGTATATATATATATATATATATATATATATATATATATATATATATATATAGTGGGCCAAGTTCATTTAGGTTGGGCTAAGTCTTCATGGATAGTCCATGGAGCTTTAATCCATGGATCCTAGGAAATGAAATGTCATGGGTATTAGGGTTTAACCCTAATCCTCAACACTATATAACGATGTCCTTGGTTGGTGAAATTGGCACTAGTGTGGGTACACTAAGAGGGCTAGCCGATTTCACTAGAGAGAACCAAGTATCCATATTCTCTAAAGTCTTCCAAGGTGTTTTGGTGATTTGTGATTCCACTTGAGGCTTCCATACTATTGGGGCTAAGCTCTTAAAGCTTGAATACATCAAGCTACATCAAAAGGTATGTCATCTAACTAGAACTTTGTAGTATAAGAACTTCATAATATGCTAGTTAGGATTACAGCCTTGGAAAGTTCTTATTTGCATGTACAATAGAGAAAACATAGATCCAAGGTTTATAGGGTTGCATGTACACCATAGGAGTGTTAAAATGCTCAAAACCCAACAGTGGTATCAGAGTCTAGGCTTGTTTTCAGTTATACATGATGCAAATTGCTGAAAAACGTTGAAAAAGTCGAATTTCGGGCATTGGACTCGCCGAGTCCATGAGTAAAATCATCCTACTCGTCGAGTAGGTTCATGCGCTCGACGAGTAGGAGCCCCAGACAGCATATATTCGACTTTTTTGGCTAGAAATGGACTCGGAACATTACCCTAAGCTGTTTTTGGACTTATAAACTTATTTTTGATGTGGTAATGTTCATTCTAATCCAATTTCAAAGATAATCCAATCAAATGAACTTTAAATTTTCTCAAAACAAATAAAAGTGAACTTGACTTATAATTTGAAATGATTGACTTTTGGGTTTTACTTATTGAAGATTTCGGGTTGTCACAGAACGAACCATGTCCAACAAGGTTTGATTGCGCCTCTCAGCCACACCATTAAGTTGTGATGTCCTAGGTGGCATCAATTGTGAAACAATTCCACATTCTTTACGATAGTCTTGGAACTCAATACTAAGATACTCACCACCTCGATCGGATCGGAGCATCTTTATCTTCCTACCCAATTGATTATCCACTTCTTGCTTAAACTCTTTCAGCTTTTCAAAGGTTTCCAACTTGTGCTTGATTAAGTAGATATATCCACATCTGCTATAATCGTCGGTAAAGGTTACATTGAAGCGGTTATTATCCCTTGTGGTGGATCTGAAGGGTCTACACACATTGGTGTGTATGAGATCCAACAAACCCGCACCTCTTTCACAAGTACCTGTGAAAGGTGGCTTGGTTATCTTTCCAAGAAAACAAGATTCGCACGTGTCATCCGACTTTAAGTCAAATGACTCCAACACTCCATCCATTTGGAGTTGGGATATGCTCTTCTAGTTGACATGTCCAAGAGGACAATGCCACAAACATGCATTGTCCAAACCACTAGACAAATCAATATGAAATACATTATTTCCTAAGTTATCTACAACCATCACAGTTTCATATATCCCATTACTAGGCAATTCTTCAAAATAAAATTTACCATTATAAAAAAGCATGAATAAAACCAATTTCATTGTTAAAGGAAAATGTAAAACCTTGTTTATACAAATCATCAAAAGAAATAATGTTTCTCACCATATCTGGCGACTAACAACAATCGTTGAAATCTAACCCAAACCCATTACTAAGCAATAAAGAATAAAATCCAATCTTCATGATAGGCAACGCTTTCTTATCCCCCTTGATCAAGTTCATCTTCCCGTGCTCCACATCCCTACTTCTTCTTAGCCTCTGCAATTCATAACAAATGTTGGATTAATGTCTAAGTCCATAACTATATTTCGTATGTACTTCACCCGACCCGGCATGGTCCATTTGGGTTGCACTTCACCAACACAATTTATATGGATAATCTTTTGAGAATAGTATATTTATGATTAATATTAATATATTATAACTTCTAATATATTAATATGGAATCATATTATTTAATTATTATTGATCAAGAATGAATTTATAATTGATTAAGTGATCAAAACGAAACTAATTAAATATGGACTATTAGATATATATATATATATATATATATATATATATAGTGGGCCAAGTTCATTTAGGTTGGGCTAAGTCTTCATGGATAGTCCATGGAGCTTTAATCCATGGATCCTAGGAAATGAAATGTCATGGGTATTAGGGTTTAACCCTAATCCTCAACACTATATAACGATGTCCTTGGTTGGTGAAATTGGCACTAGTGTGGGTACACTAAGAGGGCTAGCCGATTTCACTAGAGAGAACCAAGTATCCATATTCTCTAAAGTCTTCCAAGGTGTTTTGGTGATTTGTGATTCCACTTGAGGCTTCCATACTATTGGGGCTAAGCTCTTAAAGCTTGAATACATCAAGCTACATCAAAAGGTATGTCATCTAACTAGAACTTTGTAGTATAAGAACTTCATAATATGCTAGTTAGGATTACAGCCTTGGAAAGTTCTTATTTGCATGTACAATAGAGAAAACATAGATCCAAGGTTTATAGGGTTGCATGTACACCATAGGAGTGTTAAAATGCTCAAAACCCAACAGTGGTATCAGAGTCTAGGCTTGTTTTCAGTTATACATGATGCAAATTGCTGAAAAACGTTGAAAAAGTCGAATTTCGGGCATTGGACTCGCCGAGTCCATGAGTAAAATCATCCTACTCGTCGAAGGTTCATGCGCTCGACGAGTAGGAGCCCCAGACAGCATATATTCGACTTTTTTGGCTAGAAATGGACTAGGAACATTACCCTAAGCTGTTTTTGGACTTATAAACTTATTTTGAAGTGGTATTGTTCATTCTAATCCAATTTCAAAGATAATCCAATCAAATGAACTTTAAATTTTCTAAAAACAAATAAAAGTGAACTTGACTTATAATTTGAAATGATTGACTTTTGGGTTTTACTTATTGAAGATTTCGGGTTGTCACAGAACGAACCATGTCCAACAAGGTTTGATTGCGCCTCTCAGCCACACCATTAAGTTGTGATGTCCTAGGTGGCATCAATTGTGAAACAATTCCACATTCTTTACGATAGTCTTGGAACTCAATACTAAGATACTCACCACCTCGATCGGATCGGAGCATCTTTATCTTCCTACCCAATTGATTATCCACTTCTTGCTTAAACTCTTTCAACTTTTCAAAGGTTTCCAACTTGTGCTAGATTAAGTAGATATATCCACATCTGCTATAATCGTCGGTAAAGGTTACATTGAAGCGGTTATTATCCCTTGTGGTGGATCTGAAGGGTCTACACACATTGGTGTGTATGAGATCCAACAAACCCGCACCTCTTTCACAAGTACCTGTGAAAGGTGGCTTGGTTATCTTTCCAAGAAAACAAGATTCGCACGTGTCATCCGACTTTAAGTCAAATGACTCCAACACTCCATCCATTTGGAGTTGGGATATGCTCTTCTTGTTGACATGTCCAAGAGGACAATGCCACAAACATGCATTGTCCAAACCACTAGACAAATCAATATGAAATACATTATTTCATAAGTTATCTACAACCATCACAGTTTCATATATCCCATTACTAGGCAATTCTTCAAAATAAAATTTACCATTATAAAAAGCATGAATAAAACCAATTTCATTGTTAAAGGAAAATGTAAAACCTTGTTTATACAAATCATCAAAAGAAATAATGTTTCTCACCATATCTGGCGACTAACAACAATCGTTGAAATCTAACCCAAACCCATTACTAAGCAATAAAGAATAAAATCCAATCTTCATGATAGGCAACGCTTTCTTATCCCCCTTGATCAAGTTCATCTTCCCGTGCTCCACATCCCTACTTCTTCTTAGCCTCTGCAATTCATAACAAATGTTGGATTAATGTCTAAGTCCATAACTATATTTGGTATGTACTTCACCCGACCCGGCATGGTCCATTTGGGTTGCACTTCACCAACACAATTTATATGGATAATCTTTTGAGAATAGTATATTTATGATTAATATTAATATATTATAACTTCTAATATATTAATATGGAATCATATTATTTAATTATTATTGATCAAGAATGAATTTATAATTGATTAAGTGATCAAAACGAAACTAATTAAATATGGACTATTAGATATATATATATATATATATATATATATATATATATATATATATATATATGTATGTGTATATATATATATATATATATATATATATATATATATATATATAGTGGGCCAAGTTCATTTAGGTTGGGCTAAGTCTTCATGGATAGTCCATGGAGCTTTAATCCATGGATCCTAGGAAATGAAATGTCATGGGTATTAGGGTTTAACCCTAATCCTCAACACTATATAACGATCTCCTTGGTTGGTAAAATTGGCACTAGTGTGGGTACACTAAGAGGGCTAGCCGATTTCACTAGAGAGAACCAAGTATCCATATTCTCTAAAGTCTTCCAAGGTGTTTTGGTGATTTGTGATTCCACTTGAGGCTTCCATACTATTGGGGCTAAGCTCTTAAAGCTTGAATACATCAAGCTACATCAAAAGGTATGTCATCTAACTAGAACTTTGTAGTATAAGAACTTCATAATATGCTAGTTAGGATTATAGCCTTGGAAAGTTCTTATTTGCATGTACAATAGAGAAAACATAGATCCAAGGTTTATAGGGTTGCATGTACACCATAGGAGTGTTAAAATGCTCAAAACCCAACAGTGGTATCAGATTCTAGGCTTGTTTTCAGTTATACATGATGCAAATTGCTGAAAAACGTTGAAAAAGTCGAATTTCGGGCATTGGACTCGCCGAGCCCATGAGTAAAATCATCCTACTCGTCGAGTAGGTTCATGCGCTCGACGAGTAGGAGCCCCAGACATCATATATTCGACTTTTTTGGCTAGAAATGGACTAGGAACATTACCCTAAGCTGTTTTTGGACTTATAAACTTATTTTTGATGTGGTAATGTTCATTCTAATCCAATTTCAAAGATAATTATCAATAGATTCATGTTTTGTATTAGTTTAAGTGTTATGCTAATTACATGGGAAAAGTTTGATTGGATTATCTTGTTAATATGAGTTGCTTAGATTAATAGATAAGTTAATTGAATAGTTGTTTTCAATCCATTTTAAGTTAAGAGATGATTCTAAAATGTGTTTGTGTAACTTGTCCTCAAGTTACATGAAAGGTCACATTTAAGTTTCATAAAACTCATAAAAGCTGGCAATGGTTACAAAAATGAAGAGTCTTGTCTCATTGAATGGTTTTATGACTCCATAACTTGTCCTCAAGTTATGGAAGTTCAAGAGTCACTTCATTAAGTAATAAAATGTGTATCCTTAATTAATTCCATAAGTTATAAAATAAAGAAAAGTTAATTCTTTTATTAGTTTAAAGTCTTCCATAACTTGTCATCAAGTTATGGAACTTGAAGAGTTTTTAATTAAAACTACTTTAAACACATAAGTTATGGAATAGGGAAAGTTTTGAATGTTACAAAACTTTCCCTCAAGTTTTGGAATTTGAAAAGTTTTCTCTTATGAATACTTTAATTCCAAGTTAGCCCTTAGAATTTTAAAAGTTAAAATTCAACCCTTATACTTTATAATATTATAAGTTAATAATATTTATATATATGTATAAGAGTAAAGTCAATCTTACAGTTAGTAGGCCTCATTCACGAAGCCGGTCTATAAGGGGGGTATAAGGTTACTGCCTATAAAATGGTAGTTTAATGGGTGTCCACTCTCACCCACCGCTTCCTTGACCGGTGGAGGGTCGTTAGCTGAACGGGTAGGAGAAGGACTATAATTCTCCCTTCATTAAAAGTATTAATGATAAATACTAAGTAACTAAACCTTTTATAAATACCCAATCTTAGTTACTTAGGAAAATGTGAATAAAGTGCTAATCCATGAAATTACACTTTGCACTTTGTTTAAGTCGGTTAGTGGAGCGTGTGTGGTTAACCGGCACACTAACTCATATTTAGCAAGGTAGTCAAATGGTAACTTAATGTTTATCATAGTATCGATGGAGCGTGTGTGGTTAATCGGCACATCGATTGAGGGGTAAACACTTAAGGGTACCAAGTAATTTGCATGGTTACTTCACACCTTGTTTTGTGATCCTCGGCATCCCAGTCACAAAACCTGAAGGGCACACTCGAGATTGAAACATGCCATTGAACAGTTCAATGAATCTCAAAGATCTAGGAGTTTCAAATCCAATTCAAACCTAATCAATTATTTCGTTTTTCATGGTGGAAATTGGTGAATCGTCATTAACCTACCTTCAAATATTCTATAGCATGGATTATGGCATCCCTCTTCCAAGTTATGAAATAGTTTGTTGGGTTCTAGCCTTAATATTTCATATTGGGTGTTATATTAAGGACTTTAAATCAACTATCTTGAATATCTCCCAAGAGATGTCAAGTTCAGACATCTGTGATCTTCCCAAATATCTTGGAACTTCACTTCCTGCACCTCCTCTAATTATTCCCCCTAACCCACAGGTTCAAGGTCACTCAAGCCCTATTGGCAAGGCAAGGTCTAGGTGTGATCACATCATGGAGATGAAGTCACATGCTGACAAGCCGACAGAGTTGGGTGTCAAAGTCTTGAGAAAGTTAGTTGTTCAATCACTTTCTAAGTCACATAGTGAGTTCCTTTGGGACTCCTGTGAAATAGACTATTACAAGACCCTTAATGATCTTATCTATTTGCTTGGTGCTACTAAATCAGAAATGATTTAGTGTACTAGTAAAGGAAATTTGATTAGGAGATCAACTTCCCAAAACTTTATGGACAGGGACAATAGTGACATAGGAAATCTAGAAATGCATTCTCTTCCCAATGGAAAGGGATTGGCCATAGTCAATTTGGTTGACCAAATGGTAAAGGGAAAGGCAATGTCTGAGATAGTCCCATGTACTATTACCTAAGGGTCTGTATGTTTTTATTGGCAAAGGAAGGGGCTTTGGTTACGAAGCTGCCAAACTTACCTAAGGATGGTAAAGTCAATAAGTTTGACATTATTTCAGGTAAAGTCTAGTGTCTAACTCAATTAAGTTCCTACTTGGAGATTTTTATTACATGATGTGCCTGGGTCACATGTTGATGGTTTAAGAATCAAAGAAAAGTAAATAAACTTAAAGCAAGTATATGTTGATTCTGATCGCGAAGATGGATTTTAATCGCATGGTTCGGTGATCAGAATTTTGATCATGTGCTTAAGAGTTATGATAGATTGCTTAGGAATAGATGACAACATGTTTTCATATACATTTGCATTGTAAGGATTAGTTTTTCCGCAAAGTTTTAAAAGAAAAGAAGAGTTTTTAATTTTATTTATTTTAAAATATCCTTACAATGGCATTTGTAGAAAAAGGAAAAAAGATGTTGCTTATATGATTCCATTGATAGCAATATTGGAAATATGAATTTGATTCTTTCATTTGTGGTAGTGTCTAAATTAACCAACTAAGGAGATATTCTCATCACCCAAGTTTCAGTTGGATAGAAACTTGGAATCATGCAAGTTGTATAGTATGATGAATGAGAACTTTCGAGCATTGGAAAATTAAGACTAACTGCTTGTTCACATGGATGTGTGAGTCAAGAGAACGACTAAGGGATCAAGTACACTTTCTTATGCACTTGTCAAAGTCCACCACAAAGGATAGATAAGATTATTCGTCATGATTTACTAAGGTTTAGTAAATATGATTATACTTACAAGCTTAAGTATAATTCTGAAGCATAGGAAAATTTTCAATGTATGACAGAACGAATAAGACGAATCAAATTAGGCAGAAGGATAAAAGTTTCTCAAATCTGAAAAAGATGGGAGAGTACTTTAGTATATGTTTTAAGATCATCTTAATGATTTTGAGACCTTATCACAATTCATACTTCATTCCAAAACAATTCATAGAGTTATACTCTAAGATTGTAACTTGAGTGACATGTCTTAAAGAAGGTTTAAAACACTTGTCAAATGTAAGAGTAAAATTTTTCTACTCTTGTACACTTGAAATTGGTAAGTTGTAATCTTTTGGATAAAACAAAGACCAACTATGGCTAATTGTGTTAAGTGTCTGTCTTGGTTAGAATCCATACTATCTCTTGATTATTTGGCAAGAAAGTCTTATAGGTCAAGGAGACAGTGGGAGTCTAAAAGATCCTGAAAGGGTTTCAAGAAGTAATCAAGAACAAAAAAAAACATGTATTTCATCACTAGCACACAACTAGAGGTTTATAACCTATCGTGTTGACATTTTAGTGCACATTCCACTTAAGTTGGCTATACATTTGAGTTCTACATGTTCTCAATTGTTTATAGCTACTTGGAAGCAATGGCAGGCCCTTGAGCTGCCAGGTGGCAAGAAGTTAATGTTTCACAAGTTCAATCCATATGAGTTAGGATTCGTCACTAACCTAGTCTTGTGATTATGGTTTTGACAAATTCACATGGATAGGAACACTTACACCATAAAATCTAAGTGTCATAAGGTTTCTCTTCGATTCATGAAAATGATGGTAAGGAAACTCTTTCACTAAGTAGATATTAAGTAGATAGCAATTGTGACTTTTGCAGTTCTCAAAGTCGTTAGTGGAGCATGCGTGGTTAACCGGCACACTAACATTCACTTATGAGAAATGGAAAAAGGTCTAAACAATTGAGACTATGATTACGACATCCCTTTTCATAGTTCTGAAATTGTTTAGACACACTTGTAAGCTATCTAAGAGAGGTGTATGATTTTGATAAAGTCTTATCAAGGCAATCTAGTATCAGAAATCTGAACTTTGGTAAGAAAGTCAATAAAGTATTGATTTCTAGAAGTCCAGTTGATTTCTAGGTACATGTCAAAGCTAGTGGGAGCATAAGTGTTATGCTATTAATCATCATGTTAGTGGGAGCATGATAATTACGATAAAGGTTGCAAGTTAGCAATGTTAATTATAGAAAAATAAAAGGTCTCAATTGGGAAAAAGTTTTTTTGCTATAATTAAGGGAGAGGATATTATACTTCATCTCAAATATAAAAGCTTAGATTGAGGTCTTAATCATATTTAGTCAAGAATATATATGAATTTCATGTTGGAATGGCTCAACATAAGGAAATTCTATATATGGGTTCATTATTTGCATTCTAAAATTCGATTATGATTACGACATCCCTTTTCATAATCTGAATTTTGAGAACTTGGCAAATAGAAATGGAAATATTATAGGAAAAGATTGGTTTAGTCTTTATGTGAGACATCATGGATCATGTCCCATATGCTTCGGATATAGGATCGATTACATGTGATATATGTATCCTTTCTAAAATTTCCCAAATGCCTGGGGCATTAAGAAGGGAAAACGTCTAGAATTGGATATGACTAAAATGATTAAGCAATTGTCGAGGACAATCTAAGGTTTACCAAAGATTGGTTGCTCAAGGACAGTTGTAAGTATAGTGTTAATTGTTGGAAGGACCATATTGACATATTCTGGAAAGAGGCAACTCTTGTTCAGAAGTGATTATCAAAAGGGGAGTATGGAAATGATCCCATAAGTGGAAGTTGTTCAATAAATCTGTGTAACATTAAGAAACATAATGCAAGGAGGATGTTTCCAGGAGTTGATCTCCTCTGGAATACTCTATAATGAGTGTTTCCAAGTGAATTTGTGCATAATCATTACAAGAGGATCAATGCATATAAGTTTAGAATCTAACAAATTTCAGTAAATGGCATGAATTTGGAATTCTTGCATTTACAGTAAGGGTTTGGGACTGTGAAAAGATGATCATTGGAGTTATGCTCAATTGATCTATTTCACAAAGTAAAGATCATAGACAAACATAGTATGCATACTTTGTGTATGGCATGACTAGTATTTAGAAAACATAGTGTACATGCTTGGAGCATGGGACAACTACTGTTTTAAATTCAAGTATAAAGTTGATAAAACCGAAACAATGAATAATGAGTAATCAGTATGGTGATAAATAATAGTGTTTATTTATATTTATAGGGTTTGATACCATATTTGATTCATCTATTCTTGTGTTTCACTTTTCATGTTTTGACTTCTAGAATAAACTAGGTTATTCTTCCGGAATGACTAAGTGATTCAAACCATCCACAGTCGGCCATATGTTGGAAGTAGATATGAATCAAGACTATCATGGGTTGGCTTGTAGAGGTCTAAGATGTTGGACAAAGGGCTACAAACACTGATGAGTGCTCATAAGTTCTGAGTATTGGATTAAACCCGCGCTCATTGGAATCACTTCATGGATTTTATCACGAGTGATCATGAGACGATAATATCTTATATTCTTCAAACCTAGAGATATGAGTTGTTACTATGAGTTGGTTGTACATTGACTGCATGAAAACACATTCGGTAACTCGGTGTTATAAAACGTGCCTTTGTGTATGATTCAACAAGTAGTAGAACAAGCCATATGAGTCGATGTTTATCCATTTCTTTTACCTTCGGGATAAAAGCGATATATGTGGGCCCCTCGATGATTTAATGATGATACATATGAGTGCTTGGCCAAGCCAGGACTGATTTGATTTGTTTAATCAGTCAGTCGTCATGAATCGGAAATCGGGAAACAACAAATGGACAGACAGAATGATTATAATCCTTGTCTCAGTCCATATGATATCTAGAATGGAGGAATATATGATTCCTTATCTAATGGACATGTTTGTTGACAAGAATCAGAGTTCGACAGCGGCTTTAAGAGCTATGATTGCTAGTTAGGTTTTGAAGTCATACTCAATAATAGTTTTAGACTTATTCAAGTGGGAGACTGTTGGATTAATGTCTAAGTCCATAACTATATTTGGTATGTACTTGACCCGACCCGGCATGGTCCATTTGGGTTGCACTTCACCGACACAATTTATATGGATAATCTTTTGAGAACAGTATATTTATGATTAATATTAATATATTATAAGTTCTAATATATTAATATGGAATCATATTATTTAATTAGTATTGATCAAGAATGAATTTATAATTAATTAAGTGATCAAAAGGAAACTAATTTAATATGGACTATTAGATATATATATATATATATATATATATATATATATATATATATGTATGTAGTGGGCCAAGTTCATTTAGGTTGGGCTAAGTCTTCATGGAGCTGTAATCCATGGATCCTAGGAAATGAAAGGTCATGGGTATTAGGGTTAAACCCTAATCCTCAGCACTAAATAAAGATGTCCTTGGTTGTTGAAATTGGCACTAGTGTGGGTACACTAAGAGGGCTAGCCGATTTCACTAGAGAGAACCAAGTATCCATATTCTCTAAAGTCTTCCAAGGTGTTTTGGTGATTTGTGATTCCACTTGAGGCTTCCACACTATTGGGGCCAAGCTCTTAAAGCTTGAAGACATCAAGCTACATCAAAAGGTATGTCATCTAACTAGAGCTTTGTAGTATAAGAACTTCATAATATGCTAGTTAGGATTAAAGTCTTGGAAAGTTCTTATTTGCATGTATAATAGAGAAAACATAGATCCAAGGTTTATAGGGTTGCATGTACATCATAGGAGTGTTAGAATGCTCAAAACCCAACAAAAACCACATCCTGTATCAAGGAACCAAGAACTATCAGGTGATGAGTTTTTAGATTGTATAGTGTAAATACGTGTGAAAGGTGGGCTTTATCTTCCCATCCTTAGTGTACTTCGAGTATTTAGGACAACTTCGTTTCCAATTCCCTTTTCATGACAATGGAAGCACTCTGCTTCTTTTGGATTGGATGAGGGAGCAGCATAACCACCTATGGACCCACTAGAAGAGGATCCATCATGAGACTTTCCCTTGTGATTCTTTGAGGAAGCTTTCCTCTTCATTCCCTTCCCATGTCCAATTGCCAAGACTGGGCAGCAACTGTAGGAGTGGGTACAGCAGACTTGCCTTTTAAACTACTTTCAGCAGTTCTCAGTAGGCCTTGAAGATTCTGAGAGTGACTTCGTCCTTGTTCATATGATAAGTCCTTCTGAACTGATCATAACAAGGAGGCAAGGAGTGTAGGATAATGTAAATAGCCAAATCTTCATCAAAATTGACATTTAACTTTATCAATTTGTCCACACATCTTTGCATCTTTGGTAACTGGGCCGTGATGGACTCTCCATCCTTCATTTTTGTTGTTATCATGGAGGCAATGATTTCATACCTTTCTTGTCGAGCACTCTGATGGAACCTTTCCATCATGTCTTGGTGCATCTTAAAAGGCCAAAAGTCCTCGTAGGACTTCTAAAGCTCAGAAGTCATAGTGGCTAGCATGATGCACAACACCTTTCCTGCATCCTTCTCATAAGCCCTATACCCAGCCAGTTGCTCAGAAGTAGCAGTTTCTTCATCAATATCCTTTAGCTCTTTTTCAAGGACATACTCCTTTTCCTTGTATTGAATGGCCATGTGAATGTTTCGAATCCATTCATAGAAATTCAACCCATCGAAAATGACCCTCCCACATAAGTTCATGAGGGAGAAAGAGCCAGAAGCATTTGAGTTTGAAGCGTTCTTTGAAGTAGACATCTGAAAAGAAAGACAAGTTTCACTAGATAGAAATTCCTTAATATAACTCCCAAATGAAATATTAAGGCTAGGACCCAAACACAATAATTCAAAACTTTGAAAAGGGATGACGTAATCTAATTGAAAATTATTTGAAGGGAGATAAATGACGATTCACCAAATTTCACCTCCCAAAACCAAAATTTAAAAGAATTAAATTTTATGAAAATCCAAAATCTTTGAGATTCATTGTGTAACACCCTGTTTATAAAATAAATAAATAAATGTATAGAAGCCCTAAAATGAATAATAATTGAGCGAGGCGTTAGTTTTGAGGAGTTAAAAGTCATAATTACAAAAGTCAGGGTGCGTTTGGTAATTAATGGACTTAATTGACAAGATTTGAAGGCTTAAGGTTTTATTGGTAATTTAGGGATCTATCATGAAAGGAATTTATGGGAACAGGGTTTAAAAAGTAAGTTTTGGATTCAGTTTGTAAAGATTTATGAGGGGAGGGTTTGTTTGGTATGTTTTGGATGTAAGTTGAAAAGATTCCATGGAGAGGGATCAAAATTGTAATTATGGGAAAGTTGTTATATTGCAGGCGGGTATAAAACCCTTGTGAAACCCTAACCCTAATGAGAGAGAGACAGTCGTCACCCCCCATCCCCATCTTCCTTGCCTCAGGCGTTGTCGCCACCATCCACCCATCTGTCTTCCGACCACCTTGCGCCATGGATCAGCCCTTGTCACCGGCAGCAGCGAGAATCGACGTGGAGGACTTGTGCCGACGGAGATGAAGCGTAGTAAGCCGATAGCGCCTGTCACTGCTATCTCCGGCAGTTGGCGCCGATGCTGCTACTGTTATGTTGTCGGCAACGGCGAGCAAGGTTCTTGTCCTGGTGTTTCACTACTGCGACTCCGACGCCAACTCCCCAGCCGCCGCCGTTAAAAACCCAAGACCACCGCGGAAATCGAAGCCGCTTGCGTTGCTGTCGTTGGTTGCTGGTGAGAACCTCTTTCAGTCGCCGGCAACTCTGTTGTAGGCACCGTGGTGGCGGTATTGTTCTGCCTCCTCTTCAGTCTCTTTGTCAACCTCAACCTGCCATCGTTCCAACCGCCGCCGGTGCCGATCAAAGCGTAGTTGTTACCGGCCGTTATACCACTGCCGTCTCTGCCCACCGTAGGTGGGAGATTTGGGTTCGTCTCTTGAGCATAAGAGTGTATTTTGTTATGGGTGTGCTGTGTGTGCCATGTTTGGTCGGAAAAATCAAGAAAAGCCACTGCCACCACCTTGAGGTGGTGGCTGCCGCCTTGTACCACCGTCGGCCACCACTAGGGTGGTTGTGTGTGTGTGTTAGTTAGTTAGTGTGTGTGTGTGTGTATAAAGCATTGTAATTGTAATTTCCAAAAGATTAATGAAAAGAAATGTAAAACCACAACCTTAGGGTGGTGGCCGCCGCCGTGAGCTGCCATTGACCACCACTACCCGAGGCAGTAGCGGGTGGTGCCCCACAAGCAAACCCTAATGGGGCTAGCAAGACCCTAATGGGCTCAAAGATTAATTTTGGGCTTATTGGGCCATGTTTGAGTGGAAACCCTAATTAGGGTTTAGAAAACCCTAATTATGAGTAATTGGGCCTTAGACTTATTGGACCCATCTTTGGGCCAATGGGATTGGAGTGTGTGTTAAGCTAAAATCACTCCATATCACTTATCAACTAAAGTAAAGCACTTAATGGATTAACTCCTTAATGGGTTAAGTAAGAAACACTTAACCCTAGTTATCATTTGATGTGAAACCCTAATTTCACTTGGGCTTTGTGTCGGGCCATCCAACAATAATCAAATGGACTAGAGTAATTAGTTGGGCTCTAGGGTAAGGCCCATATGAAGGATTGGGCCTAATTTGGAAAATTGGGCCATAGTTGGGCCTAGATGGTTGTATGATATTGGGCCCCTAGAATGAGACATGTTGGACTGGACTGAACAATTGGGCCTTAAGGGAAGTCTATGTAGAGGTTTAGGCCCAATTTGGAAAGTTGGGCCATAGGTTGGGCTTTGTTCCCTAGTTGACTTTGGGCCTATTGATTGGGCCTTGGGCTTGGGTAAGCCAAGCTAGGGGTAATGTAGTAATTATCCAAAGTATGGATTTATAGTTATGAGTTCAAACCCAATTATTAATTGCGTGTTATTTTGGTGTTGACAGTTCGGGAATTTGTCATCCAGCAGCTAGGGTTGAGTCTGCGGGACTTTAGCAGTGTGGGATTGTGTGTACGGGACTTCAGCAGTGTGAGGTGAGTTTGTTTCCAGTAGGAAGGGGTCTACGGCCATAATGTCGGCCCATTTAGTTAGCAGTAGTTCCGGACTTCAGTCTGATGCAGTAGTTCAGTATGGCCGGTGTCTTTGTGATACATACATGGTATGAGTTATGTGTTCCGGACTATGGTCCGATGCAGTATGCAGTATATGTGTTCATGTTATTTGCTATGATTATGTTATGCTATGTTCAGTTAGTTCTGGACCTCAGTCCGATGTAGTAGTTAGGGTGCTTGATGTCTTTGTGATTCAAGCATGTTTTGTGTTATGTGTTCCGGACCATGTTCCAATGCAGTATGCTGTATATGTGTTCATGCTAGTTGACATGTTATGCTATGTTATGCTTAAGTCAGTTCCGGACTTCGGTCCAATGCAGTTAGTTTCGGACTTCAGTCCGATGCAGGGGTCAAGGTCCCAGTTAGTTCCGGACTTCGGTCTGATCCAGTTAGTTCTGAAATTCAGTCTAATGCAGTTTCCGGACTTCAGTCCGATGCAGAGGGCAAGGCCCTGGTTAGTTTCCAGACTGCAGTCCGATGCAGATTCCAGACTACGGTCCGATGCAGTGGGCAAGGCCCAATATTTGTTTATATGTTATTGTGGTAGTTTGGGGGAGCTCACTAAGCTTCGTGCATACAGTTTCAGTGTTGGTTTCAGGTTCTCAGTTTTCAAAAGAGAAGATCGGGAAGATTGCAGTGCACACACCATTTGTTCAGCCTGGGATGTTTATACTCTGATATACTTGACGGTTGTTATGATATTTTAAGATACAATGCTTATGATTTTTATATGAGGTTTATCGACTACGGTTTTTATTATTAAATTAAACGAAAATTTCAGACTGTGTTTTTGGGATGTTACAAGTTGGTATCAAAGCCTTGGTTTGAGGGATTCAGGCGCACTCCCGAGTGTTTCTGAACTCAAACTAAGGAAGTGGTAAAAAAATTTTAAAAAAGGAAAGAGTTATAGAAAAGCAAAAAGAATTTTTAGAAAGAAAAGAACTTTGAAAAGAGAAAAAGGGTGTGGTGCATGCAATCAGCCGAGCTAAAGTAAGTACTCCCAAATTAACCGTACAAGTTTATGTTATGAATATCAGTTACAGTTTCAGTAGAACAGCATGCTAGAATAGGACTAAGGATATAGGAAGGATGCCTTATGTGCCTACTATATGTGTATCAGCTTTATGAGAATTGCATGCTAGTTGGGGCTAAGGATCTAGGAAGGATGCCTTATGTGCTTGTTATATGTGTACCAGCTTATTGAGAGATGCATGCTAGTACAGAGTGGCCAGTATGATAGCCAGAGTAGTATATGCTTTAGTATGTGTACTCAACACCCGAATGCTGCTTGCTTTGTGCTCATAGGAGTTTTAGTTGTCTTTCACTAACTAGTAAACGAATATGATAAATTACATATTGCAAGGACTAAATAATTTCAAAAGGTTAGGTCTAGCCCTATTTCGCAGCTCTTGTCCGAGTCCAACCGTTGTAGGGTAGGGTCTCTCATTCGAAGAATTATCTAGTCTGAGTAATATGTAATAGTATTCGCGAGCTAGTTAGGGGAAGAAAGCAGGAACTTCTTATGCAGCTGATGGCGGGGAGTGAGTTGGTGGAGTCACAGATTTCCTTAGGGCAAGCCTAGGATGAGAGTAGCAGAGATCAGCAGTACCAGAAGGGACTTGGTGGAGTCGAGGCAGTACTTCAGGAAAGTACGGAGAGATGTGGAAGGTAGTATGGGCCCGTACTACTGAAAGCAGAGGATTCGTACTCAAATTAAGGAAGGCTAAGATGAATCCAAGAAAGTTGTAGTGTGTGAGATCCCTCGAGTTTTGATGAGCATTGTGATGTTAGTGGTGGTAATTACCGAGTATAGTGACGCTACGTGGTAGACGAGATGGTAGCTCTACTGTTGACGAGGGATCAAGCTCGGACTCTGTAGCCGGCAGCTCGATGTTCAGATGAGGGAGTTCATTCCATATGAGAATATGCGCAGTATCATTGACTAGGCTCCTGTGATCCTCAGTGAGGATATTATAAAGATTGGTAACGAGAGGCCGAGTGCATTATGCACTGAGATAACAGTCATGATAGAGACCCGTACGTTGATGTTTCGGGATTTCAGAGTTTGTGAGGCTTCAGATTGACATGAGGGTTAGGGACCCCATTGTTAGCAGCCGATGGTTAGCAGAAGTTGCCAACACTTTTCATACCAAAGGTTGTCTCGAATGGAGACAAGATCTGACTTACTTCCTGTCTCTTGAGGGATAGAGCACGAGATTGATAGGAAGAGCTCGGCAGTGAGTTGTGTGATGATGCAGTTAATGCTATGTCATGTGATGGCTTTTATACCAGATTATGGGCAGAGCCTGCCCAGGCGATTGTGGCGCAGCAGTTGGCGTAAGAGTTGTTAGATCTCCACTAGACGACTGAGACTGTGGCAGAGGTCACTGCCAAGTCTCGGGAAAGAGCTTATATAGTACCACAGTATGCAGCAGATGAGGAAACAAAGAATGTAAGTTATCAGAACATACCACAGGATGATAGCAAGTACATCGGGAGTACCTCCGGGTGTGAGACTCTGGGTAATATGACTGCTACAGCTCGAGAGCGGGATATTGACTTAGAGCACACTGGGAAGAGGGAACCAGATCAGTTGCTTATAGTAAGCGGTCTCGGGAGGAGACCGTAGATTTCAGACTAGCTTTCAAGAGACCAGCAGGACCAGATTCGATGCAGCACTTGCGGGAAACTGCACAAGGGAGCCTTTTGTTCCATGGGTTGAGTGAGTGTAACCCTGAGTTAACCTCTGTTTATGTCCGAATTATTATTATTTTTTTAAAAGAGATGTCATATGCCAATTGCATACTGAGAAGCATTAGCGAATAGTGATAGGTCAATCCCCCAGATTATGGGATTGGGAAGTACAACGTCATCTTGGTTTATTCCAAGACTGAGGAGCAGCACGAGAAGAACCTGAAGGAGGTGCTAGAGACTTTGAGGAGGGAGAGAATTTTCGCACGGTTCTCTAATTGTGAGTTCTGGTTGCAAGGGGTGCAATTTATTGGGCACCTTGTCAATCAGAACGCTATTCTAGTCGATCCGGCCAAGTTAGAGGCCGTGATGCAGTGGGAGATTCCGAGGTCTCCAATTGAGATTCAGAGCTTCCTAGGTCTAGCGGGTTATTACCAGAGATTAATTCGGATTTTTTTAGAAGTTGGGTGTGATGGGTTTTAGCCATAAGAACATCCTATGTGCTCATACAAACCCTAATGCTTGGATCTAGTTTTCTCTATTGCACATGCAATCCATCCAAGATTATAAACTCTAGATCTAGTATACGATAATCAATATAACATATGAATTAGGGTTTAGATCATACCTTGATTGTTATGTAGCAATAACAATCTCAAATCCTTCTTGTATTGACTTTAGAAAGCTTAGAGTCACAAATGTCACTCCTCTAATGGTTCACAAACACCAAGAGCAAGAGGATGAAGAAGAGAAGAGAAGGAGGCTGCCCAAAACGTGTGGAAACCCTAATCAACAAGTTCACCACGTTTTTGGGGCATAAGGGTTCTTTAAATAGTGAGGCTATTAGGGTTATCAAACAAGGAAACCCTAATTTGGATGCTTAAGCCCAAAGCAACCCATGGACTCCTTCCTTAACAAGCCTTGGACGATTTCTAATGGGTTTCCCCATAGAATTCGTCCAACCTTATATTATAAGATAATCCATGGCCCAATTGCAATTATCTTATAATTACAATTCCAGTCCCTTAGGTTTAATTAATCTCTTTTAGTCACAAACTTATTTCTTATTAATTCTTGACTAATATTAATTAAACAATATGATTTCTCCTTTAATATATTATTCTCATAATATATTAATAAACGATAATCAATCCTTTCTCTCCATAATTCATCCTATCAAGTTGCTTTAGTGAAGGCAACCCAAAAGGACCATGCACCATCGGGTCAAGTACATACCAAAATAGTTATGGACTTAGACATTAACCCAATAGTCTCCCACTTGGATAAGTCTAATAAGTATTTTGCGTATGACTTCAGATCCTGATCTACAACTGTAGCTTTCCAAAGCCACTGTCAACTCTGATCTTATCAGATACGCGTGTCCTTTAGATAAGGGATCATATACTCCTCCATTCTAGATATCGTATAGACTGAGACATGGATCTAAATCATTCTCCCTATCTATGTGTTGTTTCCCAAATTCAGATTTATGATGACTGACAACAGACTACAATTTCAACACATCAAATTAGTCCCGGCTTGGCCAAGCGATTAGGTGCCATCACTAAATCATCGAGGGGCCCACAGATATCACTTTTATCTTACTTTGGATAAATGGAGCGGATAAACTTTGACACAATGCTCATTTGCACTCACTCACCGAATCACACACAACAATATATTTTATAACACCAAGTTACTGGTGCGTTTACATATTATCAATGTGCAACCGACTCGCCAGGTACAACTCACACATCTTGGTTTCAAGAATATAAGATGTTATCATCTCACCAATCACTCGTGATAAAATCCATGAAGTGATCCATGTGAGCGTGGGTTTAATCCAATGCTCAAATCATATTCATAAGCACTCATGAACGTGCAACAAACATTTGCTTATGTCTAATACTCTTTAGACAATCCACACACCAATTCATGATAGTCTTCATTCAAATCTACTTCCAACAAATGAACGACTGTGGCCCGTTTGAATAATTTGACTGTTCTCAACCAATTAAATTATTCAGGAAGTCAAAACATGCAAAGTGAAACACAAGAATAATACTAATCCCGTATGGCCTCAAACCTTTGAGTATAAATAAAACACCTTTTATTTATCACCATATCGATTACTCATTATTTGTTGTTTCAGGTAATCAACTTCTTACTTGAATTCTTACAACACTTGTCCCATGTTGTTAGCATGCACACAATGTTTACCTATGGTTCTTACTTTGTGAAATAGATCAAATGAACACATTTCCAACCATACTCGTTTCATAACTCCTAATCCTTTTTCATGAGTGAAATAATATCAAATTCTTGCCACTTATGGAATATGTTAGATTCTAACATTTTATGCAATGATCCTTTCGTAATGTCACTGCACTAAAGTCACAATGACTATTTCCAATGAAATTACAAATTCCTCTATCGGAGATTGTTACAAGACAATTCCTTAGAAATGATGTCTCTCACTCAAAGTACATTCCTTTGAACATCCTTTTGCATAAAAGTTTCTAATCTAGACATTGATTCTCAATATCCAATTCCCAATATGGAAACGTTTCAATATTTTCCATATGACAACTCATTCTTCACAGAATCTTATCTATTCATAATAATGTCGATATGGTCCATCCAATACTATACTTCCAACTACTCACAAGCGACCAATCCTCGGCGAACTTTGGATTGTCCTTTGATAGTTGTTTAATTATCTTAGTCAAAACCGATTCTTGTCCTTTTTCCCTCTAAATGCGCTAGACATTTGCAAAATTTTCGAATGGTCAAATATTATAGCATTTGCAATCGATCCTATACCCGAAGCGTATGGTACACAATGCATAATGTCTTACATGATGATACGATACTTTATCAATCTTCTGCCATAATATTTAATGTGTCACGCTCTCACAATTCGAACTATGAAGAGGGATGCCATAATCATAATCGAAATTTTGAGAACACACTTTTCATCCTTGACTAAATTTATTAACATTCCACAACCTAATCCTTTAGATTTGAAATGAAGCATAATATTCTCTCCCTTAATTATAGCAAAACAACCTTTCAACCCTTATGACTTTGCAAAGTATAACCCTTGTTTTCTATAATTAATATTGCTAACTTACAGCACAACTTTTATGCTCTCACTATCATGATGATTATTATCATATAAGCATAACTCTTATGCTCCCACTAGCTTTCACATGTATTCAGAAAACAGCTTAACTTCCATAAAAATAATACCTATTGAATTTCTTAAGTTCATATTTCTAATACCTAATGCTTCGATAATCCTTTATCTAAGCTTATACACCTTTGCCTTAGATAGTTCATATGTGTGTCTAAACAATTTAGACTAATTGCCAAATCTCACAATTCAAATCATGGAAAGCGATACCGTAACCAAAATCGAATTTAAGAATGCAATTTTCACAATCACTATATTCTTAAAATGTCTCTTAGTGAAAGCATTTCCTCACAGTCATTTTTATGAAGGAGGGAATCTTATGACACTTAGATTTTAATGGTGTATGTGTTCCTATCCATGTGAATTTGTCAAAACCAAAGTTTGCGACAAATCCAAACTCATATGGACCGAACTTTCTCAATCTTGAATTCTTGCCTTATGGTAACACGAGTGTCCACCATGTCTTCCAAGTAGTTAAGCGGCTCACCCTTTCCTATCAATGTACTTATCATTGATCAAGTTCCTAGCGTTTTTATGCGTTCAAATGAGAACTCATAGAACTCACATGCATAATTAACTCAATTGGAATGGCACAGAAACAAAATAACGTCAACACGATAGGTTATAAACCTCAAGTCGTGTGCTAGTGATGATCGATAAGGTTTATTCTTGATTTGTTCTTGAAACCTTTTAAGACCATTAAGACTCCCACTGACTCCTTGACATATAAGATTCTCTTGTCAATGAACAAACAAATATTCAAGAGTTAGTGTAGCTTTTATCAAGACAAAACACTTCGTAAAATTGGTCCTAGTTGGTCTTTGTCTTATCCAAGACATCACAAATTTCCACATTTTATGAATGTTATAAGCCTTCATTAAGACTTGTCACTCAATGTCACAATCTTAACTCTAAGACTTGTTTTTGGAACAATGTATGATTGACTTCTTGATTTAACCATTTCTTCAATTCTTGATTCCTCGTCTTATACATACACTTGTACTAAGACTTATTTAGAGGATCAATTGAAATATGGTTCTTAATCATTAAGACATATCATAAAGTATAAAAGGTACTCTCCCTTCTTCTTAGAATAGAGAAACTTTTATCTTTCTGCCTACTTGACTCTTTTATTCGGTCTGCTATTGATTTAAACCTTTTCAATCAATTCAGAATTACTCTTAATCTTATAAGTATAATCATATTTACTAATCCTTTAGTAAATCATGACGAATATCTTTGTTACCCTTGTGGTGGACTTGATCAACACACATCTTTGTGTAGTCGATCACCTAGTCCTTCACTTGACACTTTGTCAACGAATTAGTCTAATTTCCAAATATAAAATTTCTCATTCATCGTGAAATCAAGTTGCATGATTCCAAGTTTCTATCCAATTGAAACTTGGGCGATGAAAAATTGTCCCTATTTGGTAAATTCTTGACATTTCCACAATTATCATAATTAAAAATCACATCCACTCCTTGTAGAAATATACGAACATCAATTTTTCATAATGATTTCATTGCAAGAAATAAATAAATAAATGAGTCAAGCCAAAATTTATTTTATTCATAAAAGCAGCGGAAAACATTTGTCCTTACAATGCAAAATCAACTGAAAACTATGTACAAAAATTCCTAACAACTCTATCATAATTTTCTAAGCTGAAAATCTAATCTTCAAATCCATGCGATTGAGATCCATTTCTTCGTGATTAGATTTATCTTGCTTTTCTATCAAGCTTTCTCTCTTTTCACTGATCCTGCAAAACATTCAAATGCAATCTTATCACATCATGTATTAAGAATCAACGAATAGGAACTTAATGGAGTTAGATAGTGGATTTTTCCTGAAGCACAACCATACTCTTTGACTCTCCCATCTTCTGGACTCTTTAGGCTCTTAGGGCAGACTTGTATCCAACGCCCTTTTTCTTGGCAGCAAACGCATGTCGGTTCTCCTAGAACGTCCTCGGAAGCATGGTTGGTTGACTTTCCCAAAAATATGCTCCATTGCTTTGCCAAATCATTTCTGATTCAACAACAATGAGCATGTAAGTTAGGTCAATGAGGTTTTCGTCATGATCCATCATATAATACTTTCTTTTAAACTTATTATATGATTCAGGGAGTGACTGCAAAACCCAGTTCACAACCAACTTATCAGGGAATGACGCACCCAACATTATCAACCTATCGATGTGTGATTTCATTCCTAGAATGTGGGCACACATGGGTTTACCATCATCATGCTTCATTTCCAATAGGGCTTTAGTGACATTGAACCTTTCAATTCTTCGATCTTGTGGGTTAGGGAGAATAATTGGAGGAGGAGGAGGAAGTGAAGCATGATCTCTTGTTCCTCAATCGAATCGTGGAATATCGTCTTTGTATGGAAAGCTTGTTCCACGGGATTTAGGAAGACTATAGTTGTCGTACCTTGACATCTACAAAACGGGAGAAAAACAAATTCAAGTTAGTTGATTGATTGAGTCCTTAATAAATCACCCAAATGAGATATTAAGGCTAGGACCCAACACAATACGCTACAACCTAGAAAAGGGTTTCCGTAATCTAGTTGCAGAATATTTGAAGGTAAGTGAATGACGATTCACTAATTTCCACCAACAAAAAACGAAAAAGAAATTTAAGTTTTAAATCTATGAGATTCATTGAACATTTCAATGGCATGTTTAAATCTTGATATGCCCCTCTAGTTTGTGAATGGGATGTCGAGGATCACAAAGCGGGTGTGAATAACCATGCAAACTTACATGGTGCCCCCACATGTTACAGTCACCTATTCGATGTGCCGGTAAACCACACACGTTCCACCGAACTATGACAAACATTGAGTCACCCTTTGCTACCTTTGCTTAAAACCATTTAGTGTGCCGGTAAACCACACACGCTCCACTAACGTCTTCGCAAGGGCACAAAGTGCAATTTCATGGAATTGCATTAATTCACTTTTGCCTAAAGTAACTAAGATTGGGAATTTGTAAAACATTTAGTTACTTTTGAACTTGATTATACTTATAATGGAAGGTTTCTGTCCCATCCTATCCGTTTGGCTAACGACCCTCCACTAGTCAAGAGTGCGGTGGGTAAGAGTGGATACCCATTCAATCGCCATTTTATAGCCAATTTCCTTAAACACCCCTTATAGACCAACTTTGTGAATGAGGCCTACTAACGGTAAGATTGACTTTTACTAATACATATATATAATGTTAGACTTTTAATGTTATATATAGTATAGGGTGTATTTTACACTTTTAAAATACTAGGTGGTCAAATTTAACAATTATACTTTTAATTCAATTAATTTGTAAACCAAAACTTCTATGGATTTATTAAACCTCTTTTAATTATACACCTTAATTAATTAATAAAACCATAAGGGTGTGATTTGAACTTTTCAAAACATCACAAGGGTTTTATAATTTAACATTCCTAAATTAAACTTTTTTTCAACTTTTAAATTCCAAAACTTGAGGGCAAGTTTTGAAACATTTCAAAACATTAGGGTTTAGAATTTAAATATACATCAAAATTAAACTTTTAATCAAAATTTAAATTCCAAAACTTGAGGGCAAGTTTTGAAACCTTTTCAAAACATTAGGGTTTCAACTATTTAAATTTCAAAACAAAACCTTTGAGTTCAAATTTAAACTATAAAATCTAAAGGGGGAAAATTGAAACTTTTCATAACACAAGGATCAAATAAGAAATAATATAACTTAAACAATTAATTTCATCATTATCTATATTTGACCTAATTTTAATTTCTTGCAAAATAAGTTACCGAATTAATACAAATAATCTAACTTTAATCATATAAGGAAGTTATTATCTAATCAATTGGTAATTATCTTTTGATTAATACAAATAATCTAACTTTAATCTAACTTTAATTAGATAAGGCAAGTATCCATGAGAAAAACAGCAAGAAATCCCGAAAATAGCTCCATCTGACGCTCGAACTTGCCGAGTACCACACTGGACTCGCCGAGTTGAGGCCTACTTGCCGAGTACACTGTGGTACTCGCCGAGTTCATCAGGCAGGGAGCTCAAAACTCGATTTTGCAACTTGAACAAACACACAAGGCATCAATACAATAGAAACCAACCAAGGCTCTGATACCACTGATGGGTTTTAGCCATAAGAACATCCTATATGCTCATACAAACCCTAATGCTTGGATCTAGGTTTCTCTATTGTACATGCAATCCATCCATGACTATAAACCCTAGATCTAGTATATGATAATCAATATAACATATGAATTAGGGTTTAGATCATACCTTGATTGTTATGTAGCAATAACATCTCAAATCCTTCTTGTATTGACTTTAGAAAGCTTAGAGTCACAAATGTCACTCCTCTAATGGTTCACAAACACCAAGAGCAAGAGGATGAAGAAGAGAAGAGAAGGAGGCTGCCCAAAACATGTGGAAACCCTAATTTGGATGCTTAAGCCCTAAGAAACCCATGGACTCCTTCCTTAACAAGCCTTGGACGATTTCTAATGGGTTTCCCCATAGAATTCGTCCAACCTTATATTATAAGATAATCCATGGCCCAATTGCAATTATCTTATAATTACAATTCCAGTCCTTTAAGTTTAATTAATCTCTTTTAGTCACAAACTTAATTCTTATTAATTCTTGACTAATATTAATTAAAGAATATGATTTCTCCTTTAATATATTATTCTCATAATATATTAATAAATCATAATTAATCCTTTCTCTCCATAATTCATCCTATCAAGTTGCTTTGGTGAAGGCAACCCAAAAGGACCATGCACCATCGAGTCAAGTACATACCAAAATAGTTATGGACTTAGACACTAATCCAACAAGGTGATCTTTTGGATTAGCTGGTGTTGAAAACAATAGAAAGGGTAAGCTTGGTTCTAGCAGATTAGTCATGGGTGGTAAGAAGGATCGGGAATCCTTTCCAGACAATGAACTGTAAGGAGCTAGTTGAATCGAAGTGGGGGAGGAACCCTTGTATAGTCGGGAACGGAAGAAAGTACAAACCTGGGATGAGTTTGCAACTTTCTTGAGCAGGATAGTGGTCCGAGTGGCTGATTGGATTGAGAAACGCATGAGTTGGGAGTTAGGAAACTCCCTAGTATTGAGTGCGTGTAATAGCGATCAGTATGTGATTGGTTTGGGAAAACAGGTTGAAGATTTTCTCGGCAGGACGTGATCTTAGTTATGATGTAAGACTACAGGACAGTCGTAGCATTCACCAACAGGTAGACAGTACGGGAAGTGTAGCGAGGCTACGGGATGACCATAGTAATCACGTTAGACGATAGCTGGTTCAGAAAAAACTAGGTTGGAGGATCGCCGACAAGATTCGAGTAATTCAAGATGCAGATTTAGTGAAGGTTCGACATGGGATGCTTTCAGATTAGTAGGCGGTGTAGAGTCGGAATGGAGAGTGTAATAGGACTGCGGAATAGCTGCAACATTCCCCAGCAGCGACTTAGTGAGGGAAGTGATGTAATTCTACAGGTGTAGCCGTAGCATTCACTAACAGTCAGATAGTATCAAAGTGTTTTAAGTCTATGGGTGTAGCCGTAGCATTCACTAGCAGTCAGACAGTATCAGAGTGTTGTAAGTTTGCGGGTGTAGTCGTAGCGTTCACTAGCAGCCATATAGTGATAGAGTGTTGTAACTCTGTGGGTATAGTTGTAGCATTCACTAGCAGCCAGGCAGTGATAGAGTGTTGTAAGCCTGCGGGTGTAGCCGTAGCATTCACTAGGTTATTAGATAGCGTGAGTGCGTCGTTAGGACGCAGGAATGATAGTAGTACCCACCCATTCGGGTATAACAGTGAGGATATGGAAATCCATGGATTGGATTTTTGGGATTATCTAGATGGATTAGATCTAGTTGAGCCAGTGATAAGACTGTAGGAAGCGTCACTACAGCTATGAGAGCAAGGAAGCAGTGGACTGCCTAAGGTCATTTATGACATAAGGCTACCAATGGTCGTGTAGCAATCACTTTTAGCCTTGGGTTTTGTGGCGTCAGGATTCGACACATGGAACCAGTCAGTTAGATTAGAAGGGCGTTAAGGCCACAGTGATGAGATAAATAGTTGCAGCTAGTTCCAGAGAAGGATTTCGTTAAGAAGATGTGCGAGGCGATAAGGTAGGGAGTCCTTTGGCTCTGCAGCCGAGTTCGAACCCGGTACTTCAGATGATGGTTGAATCAGTTGAGACCATGAAGGCCTAGATGGATTTCGGAAGCAACCATGTGGCAACATACTGCTTCATTGTCACACCCTAAAACCAAGAACGGCGGAAACGTTCCGGGGTGGAGGACATCATTATAGTATCATAACAATGTAAAGTACAAAACAAGCAACAACATCATCCATTGCATTAACACTGAAGTTTTAATACATGTGTGTTCTTTCTTAATGTACAACAATAACATAAATAATCAAAATAAGATGAGTCTTGACTGTGCTCCGTCTTCTCAAGGCCTGGACATCATACCTGTCTAACTGGTGACCTGAGAATGCAAGTTATTTTGAAAGCGAGTATCAGCCTAAAGCAGGTGAATTCATTAGTATTTATGTGTCATTGACTTGTTTGGAAAACTGTTATGAATGTCTTGTAAATCTTTAAATGAAACAATTGATATAAGTTTGAAAACCCAAGAAAATCCCTTATTTCCTACTAGTATGAAATGTAGTCTTCTACCAAGACCCGAATGTTTTTCTATGAAAATGATAGTTCTTCCTTCTTTTTGACTATTACTAACAGTAATTAGTCTAACTCATCGTTTATGTGAATGGGTCACAAAATAAACTAAATAGGAAAAAGTACTAATGTAAGTGTTATCACTGGGTACTAGGACTAACACAACATAAGAATATGATAGTCTTCTACCAAGACCTGAACGTTCTGTAAGTAAAATGATAGTTTTTCCCTTCTATTGACTAGTACTAAAGTACTTAGTCTAACTCCTCGTTTATGTGAATGTATCACAAAATAAAGTAAATAGGAAAAAGTACTAATGTAAGTGTTATCACTGGGTATTAGGACTAACACAACATAAGAATATGATAGTTTTCTACCAAGACCAAAACATTCTATAAGTAAAATGATAGTTTTTCCCTTATATTGACTAGTACTAAAGTACTTAGTCTAATTCCTCGTTTATGTGAATGTATCACAAAATAAAGTAAATAGGAAAAAGTACTAATGTAAGTGTTATCATTGCATACTAGGACAAACACAACATAAGAATATGATAGTCTTCTACCAAGAGCTGAACGTTCTATAAGTAAAATGATAGTTTTTCCCTTTTATTGACTAGTACTAAAGTACTTAGTCTAACTCCTCGTTTATGTGAATGTATCACAAAATAAAGTAAATAGGAACAACTACTAATGTAAGTGTTATCACTGGGTACTAGGACTAACACAACATCGCAGTAAGCGAAATGAATAACCTAATGAACATCTGAAGATTGTCCACTTATCCTCTGTAGCAACAGCATGGGGCAGGAACGGTTAGTCCCGTAATCGATCTACCTAGTATAAGTATTAACCATAGACCTTCGTAGATGGTCATCAACCACTGGTGCTAATCAGTTGGGATTCGGAATGGTTAGTCCCGCCAAGTTATCTTGGGTACTGGGATAGACAGGACAATTTACACAGAAAGTACGAATAAATCTTCCTCGTAACTCTAGGTACAAGTATCCAGGTAAGTGAATACAGGATAATGTATCTATGTAACAGTACTCATGTATGGTATTCATGTAAGCGTATTTAGATAAATGTATCTATGTAAACGTACTCATGTATCAGGTAATCCTAGGTAAATGTACTCATGTATCATGTAAGCATATGTAAGTGTACTCATGTATCATGTAATGTATCGGTATAGACTCATGAATGAACTGACTCTTGTGTGATTCCTCGTAATAGAAATAATGGTTTGTATCTTCTAACTATCCCTATGATAATTAACTGAAAGATAATTGGTTGTTCAAGTACATTATACACCCTTACTACACAAGAGTGTGGGAAACTGAATGAAGGATGAAAAGTATAATCTCAAAAATTTATATGAACATAAGTGTATATGTATAGTTTTGTTTCAAGAAGGTAAAAATAATGGTTTTGTAAGATATCTAAGAGTTTTGAACAATAATTAAGAGTGACTTGATGTCATTTTAATAAACATTTCAAAACTAATACTTCTGTTATCAAGGTATTTTAAGATAGAAAACCATTTCATGTATCACATTTTGAAGTATGTGAAATCCACTGGGTGAAAACACAGTTATAAAATACATAAGAGTGATTTAATACTATACTGTTTTCTACTTTTATTCCCCCCATTAAAGCATTTAAAATCATTTTAAACATTGATTAATGGGTATGAACACAGCTGTAGATGGTGGTTTGGATGAACTGAACGGTGTAGTATTGTTAGGTGTCAAGTGAGGACTTGTACACACACTACGATCCTAAAGATCATATAGTCACACATATATGCACTCAATTAGTCTTAAATTACGAATTGATGTGGGACAAGGCACTTAGGTTTAGGGTTCCAAAGGACCCCCTATTTTAGTTTACTCTCCATATAACCCCACACAAGGAGTTTACGGTCGTAAACCCTTGTGTTTACGGCCGTGAACTCCTACACTTGGTGTCATTTTGTGTTCTGAAGTTCTAAATGATCCCTAGAAGTATTCCAACTTGGTGGTTTAATTCTTGGAAGGGTTTAGGGCACTACTAATCTCCTTTGAGGAATTTATGGCCCCAAGGCCAATTCCATTTGAGTTTACTGTCATAAACTCTTATGGAAGGGTGTTTTTGATGCTTTCAAGTCTCATGCACATGTAGGATAGGTTCTAGACTTTTACCTAAAGCAAATGAAGGCCTTACGCACACTTTGGTGCCCTTCTTTCATGTTTACGGCCCAAGCACAATATTAGGGCCGTAATCTCTCTTTGAGAGGGGTTTTTGAGGTGTTAATGTCCTTGATTTAAGTGGAAGTAAACCAAGGTAATTGTCCAATACTTTAGGAGTGCAAAAAGCACTCTTTGTTCCATGTTTTTGGAGTTCACGGTCCAAGATCTTCTTGGGCCGTGAACACCCAAACTTTGGTGTTTCATTGTTGTTTTCTTGTCCCAATTATACCTATATACAAGCCTAAGGTAGTAACATATCACGGGGGGGAAAGGCTAGGCATTGTTTCGGGAGTTTACCGCCCAAGAACACCTTGGGGAGTAAACTCCTAAATCTATTTGTTTAGCTATGTAATCTATGTTATTAACACATTATAAGCTATATAACACTACTAGAGAGAGGTACTCATGATTTGGGATGAAAACCCGAAGATCTGTGAGAGAGAAAATGGCTTTTCTCTAGTTGGAAATGTAACTAATGAATGAATATGGTTCAGTTTTCTATTTCTAGTCCTGAGATTTTTGGTAGAAAATATTTTATTCCTAGAATGAACTCTAATATCATAGAGTATTTGAATAACAGAGGTGCACAAAACCCTAGTGCATCCACTCTCCTGATATCTCCTGAAGTGTAAACCCTGAATTATTCAAACATATACGGAAAAGTTTGAAAATTTGTTGTGACTGCTATAACTTCTATTGAAGTGATATTGTTTGTTCAGAAGGGAAATTTTGGGTTGTCACATCATCCCCCTGTTAAAGGGAATTTCGTCCCGAAATTAAAATTTAGGCAAGGAAGTAGGAACGAATGATCGAGTCATGTGGTGGAAACTTCCTAATCGCTTTGGTTCTCGTGCTCCCAAGTGAAATCGGGTTCTCGGTAGGTATCCCCGTTGGGTTTTGAGCATTCTAACACTCCTAAGTGTACATGCAACCCTAAATACCTTGGATCTATGTTTTCTCTATTATACATGCAAATAAGAACTTCCAAGGTATTATCCTAATCTAGCATACAAACACAATGACTATAGCAAGATAGAATACATACCTCTTTGATGTAGAAAGTCTTCATGAAGCTTGAGTGCCTAGTGCCCCAAGTGTGACACCTCAAATGGAATCACAATCATCAAAACACTTGGAATGACTTGAGAGAATTCTACACTTATCAAAATCGGCTAGCCCTCTCTAGAATAATACTAGTTTAATTCTAGTTGCCAATTTTGTCAAGAATAAGATCTTTATATAGTGTTACAATTAGGGTAAACCCTAATTGTCATGACTTTCCATTTCCTTGGATCCATGGGTACAAATACACCATGGAGCATCCATGGACCATCCTATGGGTTTTAGCCCAACTTGATTATCCATGGAGCATTAGCCCACTATACAAGTATGGATGATTTACACAATCAACCCATATATTTAATTAGTCTTCTTTTGATCACTTAATTAATCCTAGATTAACTCTTGATCAATACTAATTAAATAATCTCATTATTCTTATTATTAATATACTAGAACTTATAATATATTAATAACCATAAGTGTCTTATTTCTCTCATCCAAGTGCATGATGGTATGCAACCCAAATGGACCATGCCGGGTCGGGTCAAGTCTTACCAATTATAGTTATGGACTTAGACATTAATCCAACAGTCTCCCACTTGGATAAGTCTAAAACTATTATTGCGTATGACTTCAGGAACCAACCGGCAATCGTAGCTCTCAAAAAGCTTCTGTCGAACTCTGACCTTGTAGATGAACTCTGACCTTTGTCAGTGACTTGTCCATTAGATAAGGGATCATATATTCCTCCATTCTAGATATCATATGGACTGAGACATGGATTATAATCATTCTCTCTGTCCATCTGTTGTTTCCCGATTTCCGATTTATGACGACTGACTAATTGAACAAATCAAATCAGTCCTCGCTCGGCCGAGCACTTCCATTTGTCATCATCAAATCATCAAGGGGCCCACAGATATCGCTTTTATCCCGAAGGTAAAAGGAATGGATAAACTTCGACTCATATGGCTTGTTCTACTACTTGTTGAATCATACACAAAGGCACGTTTTATAGCACAGAGTTACCAAATGCGTTTTCGTGCTATCAATGTACTATCAACTTATAGTAACAACTCATATCTCTAGGTTTGAAGAATATAAGATATTATCGTCTCATGATCACTCGTGATAAAATCCATGAAGTGATTCCAATGAGCGCGGGTTGAATCCAATACTCAGAACTTATGAGCACTCATGATTGTTGTAGCCTTGTCCAACACCTTAGACCTCTACAACCCATCATGACAGTCTTAATTCATATCTACTTCCAAAATATGACCGATTGTGGATGGTTTGAATAACTTAGTCATTCCGGAAGAATAACCCAGTTTATTCGGGAAGTCAAAACATGCAAAATGAAACAAAATAATAATTGAATCCAATATGGTCTCATAACTTATGAATATAAATAAAACACCTTTTATTTATCACCATATGATTACACATTATTCATTGTATACTGTTTCAGCTATCAACTTTAATCTTGAATTTAAAACAATAGTTGTCCCATGCTCCAAGCATGTACACTATGTTTTTCTCAACACTAGTCATGCCATACACCAAGTATACATACTATGTTTGTCTATGAACTTTACTTTGTGAACTAGATCAATTGAACATTACTTCAATGATTCTCTTTTCACACTCCCAAATCCTTACTGCAAATGCAAGAATTCCAAATTCATGCCATTTACTGGAATCTGTCAGATTCTAAACTTATATGCATTGATCCTCTTGTAATGATTATGCACAAAGTCATAAAGACTTGGCAACAATCATTACAGAGTATTCCAAAGGAGATCAGCTCCTTGGAAATATCCTTCTTGCATTAAGTTTCCTTAATCTTACACAGATTGAAAAATCTAACTTTGAAACATTTCCAGATTCCATTTTGACTATCACTTCTGAACAAGAGTTGCCTCCTAACAGATTATGTCAATATGGTCCTTCCAGAATTATCACTATACTTCCAATTGTCCTTGAGTAACCAATCTTTGGTAAACCTTAGATTGTCCTCGACAATTGTTTAATCCTTTTAGTCATATCCAGTTCTAAACCTTTTCCCTTCTTAATGCCCCAGGCATTTGGAAAATTTTAGAACGGATGATTATAGCACATGTAATCGATCCTATATCCGAAGCATATGGGACACGATTCATGATGTCTCACATAAAGACTAAACCAGTCTTTTGCTATAACATTTCCATTTCAATTTGCCAAGTTCTCATAATTCAGATTATGAAAAGGGATGCCGTAATCATAATCGAATTTTAGAACGCAAATAATGGACCCATATACAGAATTTCCTTATGTTGAGCCATTCCAACATGAAATTCATATATATCCTTGACGAAATGATTAAAACCTCACGATCTAAGCTTATAGATTTCAGATGAAGTATAATTTCCTCTCCCTTAATTATAGCAAAACAACCTTTTCCCAATTGAAACCTTTTGTTTTCTATAATTAACATTGCTAGCTTGCAATACTTATCATAATTATCATGCTCCCACTAACATGATGATTATTAGCATAACACTTATGCTCCCACTAGCTCTGACATGTATTCAGAAATCAGTTCACTTTCTTACCAAAGTTCAGAATTCTGATACTAGATTGTTTTGATAAAACTTTATCAAAATCATACACCTTCCCTTAGATAGCACACTTGTGTATCTAAACAATTATGAAGAGGGATGCCGTAATCATAATGTTTAGACCTTTTTGCCACTTCTCACAAGTCCATATTAGTGTGCCGGTTAACCACACGTGCTCCACTAACGACTTTGAGAATGCAAATATCACAATTGCTATCTAGCTAAAATCTACTTAGTGAAAGTGTTTCGTCACCATCATTTTCATGAATCGGAGAGAAACCTTATGACACTTAGATTTACTGGTGTATGTGTTCTTATCCATGTGAATGGTCAAAATCGTAGTCACAAGACAAGGATAATGACAAACCCAAACTCATATGGACTGAACTCAATCTTAATTTCTTGCCACCTGGCAGCTCAATGGCCTGCCATTGCTTCCAAGTTGTTGTGCAACAAACTGAGAACTCTAAGAACTCATATGCAAAACCACCTTTAACTGGAATGGGCACAGAATATGTCAACACGATAGGTTATAAACCTCAAGTCGTGTGCTAGTGAAGAACTTCAAGTTTTATTCTTGATTAGTTCTTGAGACTTTCAAGACCTTTAAGACTCCCACTGTCCTCTTGACCTATAAGACTCCCTTGTCAAATATCCAAGAGATAGTGTGGATTCTAATCAAGACAAACACTTCACACAATTGGCCTTTAGTTGGTCTTTGTTTTATCCAAAACATCACAACTTACCAATTTCAAATGTACAAGAGTAGAAAACTTTTACTCTTACATTTGACAAGTGTTTTAAACCTTCTTTTGAGACATGTCACTCAAGTTACAATCTTGGAGTATGACTCTAAGACTTGTATTGGAACGAAGTATGACTCATCTTCTTGATTTAACCATTTCAACAATTCAAGATCTCTCTTCTTAGTCATAAGAATGCACTAAGATTTCCTTAGAGAACTAATTGTGCTATGGTTTCTTAATCATTAAGATGATCACAAAAGCTGATACTAAAGTACTCTCCCATCTTTCCAGATTTGAGAAACTTTTATCCTTCTGCCTAATTTGATTCTTCTTATTCGCTCTGCCATACATTGAAACTTTTTCCAATGTCTCAGAGTTACACTTAAGCTTGTAAGTATAATCATATTTACTGAACTTAAGTAAATCATGACGAATAGTCTTATCAAACTTTTGTGGTGGACTAAATCAGTGCACAAGACTATGTACTCGATCCCTTAGTCCATTACTTGACTCACACATCCATGTGAATAAGTAATTAGTCTTAATTTTCCAATACTTGAAAGTTCTCATTCATCATGCTATACAACTTGCATGATTCCAAGTTCCGGTCCAATTGAAACTTGGGTGATGAGAATCTTTCCTTATTTGGTAAATTTAGACATTACCACAAATGAAAGAATCAATTTCATATTTCCACTCTTGCTTTTAATGGAATCATATAAGCAACAATTTTTCCTCAAATGCCATTGTAAGGATATTTTAAAATAAATAAAATCAAAAGTTTTTCTTTTATTTTAAAACTTTGCGGAAAAACTTATCCTTACAATCCATATGAAAACTTGTTGTTATCTATTCCTAAGCAATATCTCATAACTCCTAAGAAGTAGCTCAAGAATCCGATCTTCAAACTATGCGATAGAAATCCATCTACGCCATCAGATTCAGCATATTCTTTCTTTAAGTTTCTTCACTTTTCTTTCATTCTTAAAACATCACCATGTGACCCAGTTACATCATGTATCAAGAATCTCAGAATAGAAACTTAACAGAGTTAGATAGTGGAATTTACCTGAAGTAGAGTCAAACTTATTGAGTTTAACATCCTTAGGTAAATTTGGCAGCTTCGCAACCAATGCCCCTTTCTTTGGCAATATAAACATATGGACCCTTTGATAATGGTACACGGGACTATCACAGACTTAGCTTTTCTCTTTACCATTTGGTCAACCGAGTTGACTATGGCCGATCCCTTTCCATTGGGAAGAGAATGCTTTACTAGATATCCAATGTCATCATTGTCAATGTCCATAAAGTTTTAGGAAGTTGATCTTAGCAAATAGATAAGATCATTAAGGGTCTTGTCATAGTCTGTTTCATAGGTGTTCCAAAAGAACTCACTATGTGATTTAGAAAGTAGTTGAACCACCAACTTTCTCAAGACTTTGACACCCAACTCTCCCGGCTTGTCAATATGTGACTACATCTCCAAGATGTGACCACACCTAGACCTTGCCTTGCCAATAGGGCTTGAGTGACCTTAAACCTTTTTCAAGAACTTGTGGGTTAGGGAGAATAATTGGAGGAGGTGAAGAAGTATGATATCCATGGGACATCATCTTCATTAGGAAAGCTTGTTTCAAGAGATTTGGGAAGATCATAAAAGTCTAAACCAGACATCTTTTGGGAGATATTCAAGATAGTTGATCTTAAATCCTTAATATGACACCCAATATGAAATATTAAGGCTAGGACCCAACAAACTATTTTATAACTTAGAAGAGGTATGCCGTAATCCAAGCTATAAAATATTTGAAGGTAGGTGAATGACGATTCACCAATTTCCACCAAGATAAACGAAATGAATTATTAGGTTTTAATTGGTTTTGAAACTCCTAGATCTTTGAGATTCATTGAACTGTTCAATGGCATGTTTCAATCTCGAGTGTGCCCTTCAGGTTTTGTGACTGGGATGCCGAGGATCACAAAACAAGGTGTGAAGTAACCATGCAAATCACTCGGTACCCTTAATAAATTACCCCTCAATCGATGTGCCGGTTAACCACACACGCTCCATCGATACTATGATAAATATTAAGTCACCCTTTACCTACCTTGTTAAGTCCAAGTTAGTGTCCCGGTTAACCACACACGCTCCACTAACGACTTTGACAAAGTGTAAAGTGTAATTTCATGGATTAGCACCTTATTCACATTTTCCTAAGTAACTAAGATTGGGTATTATTATGAGTTTAGTTACTTAGTATTTTTCATTAATACTTTTAATGAAGGGAGAATTCTAGTCCTGTCAAACCCGTTCGGCTAACGACCCTCCACCAGTCAAGCAAGCGGTGGGTGAGAGTGGACACCCATTAAGTTGCCATTTTATAGGCAACAACCTTATACCCACCTTATAGACCGGCTTCGTGAATGAGGCGTACTAGCGGTAAGACTGACTTTACTCTTATACATATATATATTATTAACTTATAATATTATAAAGTATAAGGGTTGAATTTTAACTTTTTAAAATTCTAAGGGCTAACTTGGAATTAAAGTATTCATACTTGAAAATTTTTCAAATTCCAAAACTTGAGGGCAAGTTTTGAAACTATTCAAAACTAATTAATTCCATAACTTATGTGTTTAAAGTAGTTTTAATCCAAAAACTCTTCAAGTTCCATAACTTGAGGACAAGTTATGGAAGACTTTAAACTAATAAAAGAACTAACTTTTTTCTTTATTTTATAACTTATGGATTTAATTATGGTTACATATTTTTCTTTAATGAAGTGACTCTTGAACTTCCATAACTTGAGGACAAGTTATGGAGTCATAAAAAGTTATTCAATGACACAAGACTCTTCATTTTTGTAACCATTGCCAACTATTATGAGTTTTATGAGTCTTTAATGTGACTCTTCATGTAACTTGAGGACAAGTTACACAAACACATTTTATACTCAACTCTTAGATTAAAATGGATTGAAAACAACTATTTCACTCAACATTTCTATTAATCTAAGCAACTCATAAGAACAAGATAATTCAAATCAAACTTCTTCATGTAATTAGTCTAAACCTTAAACTAATACAAAACATGAATCTATTGACAATTATCTTTGAAAATGGATTAGCATGAACATTACCACATCAAAAACAAGTTTATAAGATCAAAAACAACTTAGGGTAATGTTCCTAGTCCATTTCTAGCCAAAACAGTCGAGTTTATGCTGTCTGGGGGTCCAACTCGTCGAGTGCACGAACCAACTCGGCGAGTTGGATGCATTTTGCCTTGGACTCGGCGAGTCCATTCATGGACTCGGCGAGTTTGCTGGGCAGACAGCATGAAAACTCGATTTTCCAGCTTCTTTTGCAAGTATAACAAGAAAACAAGCCTAGGCTCTGATACCACTGTTGGGTTTTGAGCATTCTAACACTCCTAAGTGTACATGCAACCCTAAATACCTTGGATCTATGTTTTCTCTATTATACATGCAAATAAGAACTTCCAAGGTATTATCCTAATCTAGCATACAAACACAATGACTATAGCAAGATAGAATACATACCTCTTTGATGTAGAAAGTCTTCATGAAGCTTGAGTGCCTAGTGCCCCAAGTGTGACACCTCAAATGGAATCACAATCATCAAAACACTTGGAATGACTTGAGAGAATTCTACACTTATCAAAATCGGCTAGCCCTCTCTAGAATAATACTAGTTTAATTCTAGTTGCCAATTTTGTCAAGAATAAGATCTTTATATAGTGTTACAATTAGGGTAAACCCTAATTGTCATGACTTTCCATTTCCTTGGATCCATGGGTACAAATACACCATGGAGCATCCATGGACCATCCTATGGGTTTTAGCCCAACTTGATTATCCATGGAGCATTAGCCCACTATACAAGTATGGATGATTTACACAATCAACCCATATATTTAATTAGTCTTCTTTTGATCACTTAATTAATCCTAGATTAACTCTTGATCAATACTAATTAAATAATCTCATTATTCTTATTATTAATATACTAGAACTTATAATATATTAATAACCATAAGTGTCTTATTTCTCTCATCCAAGTGCATGATGGTATGCAACCCAAATGGACCATGCCGGGTCGGGTCAAGTCTTACCAATTATAGTTATGGACTTAGACATTAATCCAACAATCCCAACAAACCTTCACTAACGGCGATGGCGCTGCTTCGTTCGTTTGACTACTCGGTCGAGGGTCACTACAGTTCTAATATGAAGGCGAGGATCTCGTAAATCTCGATCTCGTCGAGAGGGCTTACGAAAGTCCTAATGGATAGGTACTACTTCATGTTCGAGATGCGAAGGGTAAAATGTATGTTACTGAGTTCGCGGGGGTAGGTCTAGTTTGTGAGATGCAGGACCGATTCTGGTAAGAATCTCGGAGGTCCTAACTACATTGGATTTAGCTTTCCACGCTTTACGAAGCATATTAAGCCATTTCCAAAGTGAGGTTTCTTAAAGAATTTAGTCTCTCACTTGGAATTCCAAAGGTTCTTTCTCTCGCTTAACTTCCCAGACAAGGGCCACCCCTTGCTGGGTCATATTTGAAAGGGTTTTTGTAATTTGCGAGGAGTTCTGAATGGACTATGATAGTAGGTCTGTAAGACCTAGAATTTGGCGAATTTTCCGTCGGTGATTACGGTGCCAACAAATTCCCAACGGTTTTGGATAATTTGCCAGAGTACTCAAAAATTTCCACATCACTAATAGTGTGTCTCAGGAAATTTGACCCCTTTAATTCCAAAACTCATGTTCAGAGAACTTTGCGAAAGTATCTCCGAGGGTAATGTTTCTATGGGTTCTTTCTTACTACGAGGGTAGATAAGTAAGTCATTTACATGGAGAAATGACGAACTGATTCCAGTAAGAAAGGCGTACTCCACTTATTTAGCTCATGAATACGATGGGCGTATTGGTCCTATCCGAGGGGTATCACTACGGACTCAAAATGTCTGCATCAAGTTCGGAGGGTAGTCTTCATGACATCCTTCCCTATCACTCGAACTGGTGATATTCAGATCTCAGGTCCATTTCTGAAAGTAACTCTTGCCCTAAGTTTGCTCAATCAACTCGTCTATGCGAGGCAGAGACAACGATATCTAAAGGAAATCTTAATGGAGTCTCCGGTCGTCGAGGTACATACGATGCACTCCGTCGACTTCTGGTAAGAATAAGACCAGAGCTCTCAAGGGTGAGAAGCCTGGTCTTCTAATTCTATTGTGGAGTAGTTCGTTGTGTTGTCCGGGTTATTCTTGTATCTTCCGTAGGTGATTAGACTGTAATGCGATCTGGTTATAAGAGTCATACTGGGTTCTAAGTTTGTTCCTACGCCAATGCAATTACTCGTACTCTTGGACAGCCTCCGTCCTGAAGTTCATATTAGAATTCATACATGGTTCAATGATCACAATCTCGTGTATACAAGTCGTATATAATTAAGATTGAAAAGGTAGTCGAATAACTGATTCTTCCTTAATCTCACATCGCATCGAGGGAAAAGAAGTTAAAGTGGAATCATCAATTCTAAACCTGTAGAACATTGATTATATATCACTCTCTTGTATACATTCTTCAGTGATAGATCAACCGTATGAATCCTGGAATTGAACTTGACGTACTGCACGAGTAATACAGTGTGGATTACTTTGGAAAGGAAAAGAACTATAAGGTACTTCATGCACAAGTACCTCGGTGTTCTGATATGACGGCTTCGCTAAAAGACGTTTACTGAGAAAGAGATGTACTTATGAAGCTAGTATTGCGAGGATCGAATCTACTCCAGTCATATGATATAGTCGGAACCATATGGAAACTAAAGACATTAGATTTGAACATAAGGCGTTACAGACAAAGCACAACAGTGCAACTTTTAACAGAGTTACTGTACTTAGGATTTACTACATGACTATCGCTGCGAACAAGGTATACTAGAAAAGACAAGTATACGCAGCACGAGCATCCCTAAACAGACGGGATCCCACAAAAGATAAGCCTCTGGTTGCACTAGTTTTCGGATGGTTCATAAGTCTGTAACAATGAAACGCCTAAACTACATTAATGTGGGTCTGGAGTAGACTCTCTTGCGGTGGTGGTCGGTAGCACACTTTTGTCTGTGCCAGCATTTTCTACCTCTGGGCAGTTTCTTCTGTAGTGACCTACCTTGCCACAACCGTAGCAAGCCTCGTTCACACCGGTGCTGGGCACTTGGTTGATCGGCCTTGTCAGGCTCCTGCAGCAATGTCAGGTGTGCCCCTTCCTTTTGCAGTTTGAGCACAACATTTCCTCACAAGGTCCAAGGTGGTGCAAACTGCATTGAATGCATTTTGGGAGATTTCCAGCATAAAGTTTGGCTGGTTTAGGGACAATTGGGATGCCCAAAGGGATGGTAGTAGGAGGTACTGATGTCGTGGTTGTGAAGGTTGTTACTGGTGGTTGTTTCCTGTTCGCCCTTCGAAGCGACTTGTCCTTAGGTTTATTCCAAGACTTCCGTTTGTTACTCTTGGTCTTAGGACTCGGGGTTTCGTGGTAGTTTGTTGCTCGTTGAGAGGGTTGATTGTTACTTGGATTGGAATTGTTGTTAGCAATCCCGCTAAGTCTTGTGTTGTTAGCGTTCAGGTGGGTCAGAATAGCTGACACGACAGCCGAGACTGCAGCTTGAAAGGTAGCTGCATCAATCTGAAGAGTTGGTGTTTGGTTAATGGGTTGATCGTCTTTCTTCTGTGACATGACTCTGTTATACCAAAAGAAAATGAATTTGTGAGCGAAAATGGTTGAACCTAGACGTAGATCGATCGCTCAAGAAAAGAATAGATGTATGTTCTCTAAGGTTCTATCTACATCCCAATGATGTAGTCCTAGTACGGAATGGAAGTGTGTTCATGAAGGTTTGACCTACATCCCTATGATGCAATCCTAGAAAAGATCGGAAGTAAGCTCATACAGTGGTCTCAAGACGTCTTTCGTTCGAGCCGAGGTATTGTTGGTTGGTGAATCTCATGATTCAACCATTAAAAGAGACTTGGAGATGTCTCCGGAGTTCAATTGTTATAGTCCAATGACTTGACTAGAGCATGTTTCAAATAGACTCTGATGAAAGTATGATAAGAGTATTTGAATAAAGAATGACATAGAAGTTAGCCGACTGTCAATATCTTTGATATTCATGACGTACAAGTTCGGGAAAATGAACTTGTAACAAGGTCTTACATCATATCCAGAAAAGTTAGTTCTTGACAGCATAAAGACCTAACCAAAAGTACTTATAGTACAGGATAGTTTCATAGAAAATGCCACATTGGGCACAGACAGAACACGATTCCTTTCGAAGAAAGAATATAAAGTACAATATCTACTACTAGCGACGGTCATCCCTCTGGTGAATTCTCAGTTCAGCCAGTTGGCGTTCCACATCAAGTAGGTGTCTTTCGTACACTCTCTGGCGTACTCGAAGTTCTATGACATCGGCTCGTGATTCAGCCAGTGCTTGCAGTAGTGTTTCATGGTTTCTCCCAGATCTCTCACGGGCATGTTCAAGGAGACTGGTAAAAAGCACATGCATTCCTCCATTTGTATCAACTTCTACGATACGTTGTAGGGTTGTCCTGCCCTGAATTTCGCTTCGGGAAAGTCCACGGATCAGAACTGGTAGAACTCTGTCTGCTGAGCTTCATTCACTTACGTTGTAGAAGCTTTGGATTCCATTGAACGGCATAGGTTGATCTTGATCTTCGCTCCATGTTTCCAGATATTCCACCCATGGAGGCGTCGGGCCATGAAAAGTCGGACGAGGGTTAGGAATTGGAACGGGAGCTACATGGGGTAGGTCCTCAACCTCTGGTTCAGAGGTAGCACCGTCTGAAAGGTCTTCAGCATGGTGATCATTCAGAGGGATCGGATGATCATTATCTAGTTCTTCTCCAAACCATCCAGCAATAACCGCGTTCGGAAGGAACAGGTTGCCATGAGGATGGAGTCCAACCATATTATCTACGCGAGAATTTGGGGTAAGAAAATAATTATTAGACGAACTATCTATATAATTATTTAGGAAATCTTCATTATTTACATCACTATTTGTAAAGTGCATACTAGTTATATGTAATCAACACAGGATAGGCCTTCGAATAAGTGACCTTAACTCCAAATCCACAAGGAATGGGGATCCTGCTTTAGTTCTCAAGTATAAAGTACTTATAGTAATACAAAACACCCCTATGGTATTTTAGACTAAGGTTCTGTTATAATGTTATCATTTTGGTAATGTTGGTAAGTTTTTAGACTTGTTGCCATATCACAATCATTATTAGGCATGTGCTAATCACTCCTTGGAACATCATAGTTGATCAGGCTATACCACTCCCAAGACTGACCATACATCCCTGAGCTTACTTGTGATATTCAACAATCGCAATACTTTTGTTCTTATCAGAGTGACACGAATTTTAGTATGAATGCAGGAACGTATACTTTGTTAAATATTTTCTTATTTAAAAGTATATACTCTTAGATAGAGTGTTTTAATCCCAATGTATTTATAGTTAGTATATCTTTTATGGGATGATATACCTAATTCACTATAAACAGTGCTCTGATACCAATCTGTCACACCCCAAAACCAAGAACAGCAGAAACGTTCCGCGGTGGAGGACGTCATGTATAGTATCATAACAGTGTAAAGTAGTAAACAAGCAACATCATCCATTGCATTAAAAGTGAAGTTTTAATACACGTGTGTTCTTTCTTAATGTACAACAATAACATAAATAATCAAAATAAGATGAGTCTTGACTATGTTCCGTCTTCTCAAGGCCTGGACATCATACCTGTCTAACTGGTGACCTGAGAATACAAGTTATTTTGAAAGCGAGTATCAGCCTAAAGTTGGTGAATTCATAAGTATTTAAGTGTCATTGACTTGTTTTGGAAAACTGTGACAACCCGAAATTTCCATTCTGAACAAACCATATCAAGCCAATAAATGTAGATTAGTTACAATGAAAATTCAGACTCCGAGTGTAAGTTAGGCAGTTTTCAGGATTTACACTTAAGAAGATATTAGGAGAGTTGTTACACTAGGGTTTTGTGCAACACTGTTATTCCATTACTCTAAGACATTAGAGTTCGTTCCAGGAATAAAAATATTTTCTGCCAAAAATATTTCGGGACTATAAATAGAATTCTGAACCAAATTTGTTCATTAATTAAATTCCAATTAGAGAAAAGCCAAATTCTCTCTCACGGATCTTCGGGTTTTTATCCCAAATTGTGAGTAACTCTTTCTAGTAGTGTTAGAAAGCTTTAAATTATGTTCATAACATAGATTACATAGCTAAATCATCCGATTTAGGAGTTTACTCCCCAAGGTGTTCTTGGGCGGTAAACTCCCGAAACCGAGCCTAGATTGTCCCCCGTTCTTAGTAACTACCTTGGACATGTATAGGAGTGTTTTAGATACACGAAATCAGCCAAGAAACACCCAAGTTTAGGAGTTCACGGCCCAAGAATAGCTTAGGCCGTAAACACCCTTGAAACATGCTCAAATGGTGTTTTTAAGGCACCTAAAGCTTGGACTTTATGTTAGAAAAATACCCTAAAGTGTTTAGGACCTAGAAAACATAAGGAAAACACAAGTGTGGAAGAGTTTACGGCCAAGAGTATTTCTTGGGCCGTAAACTCCTTTAAAGGGGTCAAAGGACACCCTAAATCCTTCCTTAAGCCAAGAGACTATTTGGGCAAGTACCTAGATGAGTTTTGGACTAGTTAAAATACTTAAAACACCAATAGTGAGGGAGTTTACGGCCCAAAAGGTTCCATGGCTGTAAACTCCATAAAATGGTACAAATTGGTGCCATAAACCCTCCTAAAGCCAAGTACTAAGGTCTAGATTTGTTCCTAGAAATGTTTGAGACTTGAAAGCACCATAAGAACCCTCCCAAGGGAGTTTACGGCCGTAAAATCCAAGGGAATAGGGTCTTTGGGCCGTAAACTCCCCAAAGGAGTCAATATGGTGCCTAAAAACTTGTTTAAGCCTTGAAACAATTCCCTTCTAGAGTTGAGATAATTCTAAGCTCCATTTAAGCCTTGGTTGAGAGTTTACGGCCAGGATCTTACTCCCATGGGCCGTAAACTCCAATGATTATGGTCATTTGACCTTAAACTTCCATTGGGGGCATTGCACTCCTTTGTTGCGACCCTTTAGCCTCCTAGCACTTGACCAAAAGTGTTTTCCTCGCGCTTAAATGTTATTACTTGTATAATTAGTGTTATAATCACTAATTATTTATATACATATGTTTTCATATGTAATTAGGATCATTGTGTGTGTCTAAGTCTCCACTTGACACCAAGCACTTGTCCGATCCTTCCGTACGATAACAGTCCGTTCAATTCCAGTCACTTACTGCAGGTGAGTTCATACCCCTTAACTAATGTTTTAAACTGTTTTAAATGTTTTATGGGGGGGATACAAGTAGAATCATGCTACTTCTCATATCAATCACATGTGATTAATAAGTAGAATTACACTAGTTATTACATCAATCACATGTGATTAATATATAGCATTCAAATGATTTGGCTACTCATTAGCCGTTTTACCAAACAGTTTCCTTCAAATGATTTTTATAAACATTTTATATGTTTTAAACTCCTTATTACACTGTACATCTTCTCCGTACATTACCTTTCAAACTTATTTATAACTGTGTTTCAAACAAATGTTTCCTTATACTCAAACTGTTTTATCAAACTTATGCCTTCAAATTCTTTCATAGATAGACATCAAGTCGATCTTTTCTTAAAATTATTTATGTTTCAAATGTCTTACAAAACTTATTTATGCTTTTATATTATAAATTGCATGCCTCTATATGTATAGTTATATAAGAAATGTTTAAAAGACTTAGAAAGGCTATCCACCCTATTTCCTTTTCGCGCCTTGAGATGTGGTCTGGTGGGATATCGGGTATTCGTCCGAAAGTCATTTGAATATTAGTTATATATCATGTGTACATATATAGTCATAAAAGGTCCTTCCAGTTCAACATATGCCCGTGGGTAGCAAGGGTATACATCCATGTCCATACTTACCAGATAGATTACTAGTAAACTACCATATGGGTAGTTTAGGAAGCTACTAGAACAATTACTAGAACACGATATCATACAAATGAGTCAGTTCATTCATGAGTCAATACCTTCTAGAACATTACAGTACATTACTATACTTGCTAGATAGAGAGAACACACATTACAGCTAGCACACGTAGAACATTACAGTACATTACTATACTTGCTAGATAGAGAGAACACACATTACAGCTAGCACATGTAGAACATTACAGTACATTACTTTACTTGCTAGATAGAGAGAACACACATTACAGCTAGCACACGTAGAACCTTACAGTACTCTACTATACTATTACATGATCACACTTATAGGAGTACTTTTACATAGATATATCAGGAGGAGTCCTATTACATTTTATATGTATCGACTCTGTTATCAAACCCTCATTCTTATCTTTACCTTGTGATACAATCACATAATCGACGAGACAGAATGGATTTAATATCCTAGTACCAAAGGATACATTGTGGGATTGACCATTCCTAGAATCTCTGTTAGCTACAGAGGTAAAAGCACATCCACGGATGTCAACGGTTGGTACCATTACAGGTATACTCTAAGGGACTGACTATTCCTACACCCAGCTGTTAGCAATAGAGGTAAAAGTATGTCTACGGATGTCTTAAAGTTAACAATGTTAGTTACCCTAGTACCAAAGGGTAATATTCAGGTTAGTTATATTATTACCTTTATTTTGTGACTCATTCACATAACTAATGGGGTGAATTATATTTAGGTATCCTAGTACCAAAGGATACAATTTCTTATAATGATAATAATAGTAACATAGTTAGGTCTTGGTAGAAGACTACATTCAGAACAGTGAGGTCTTGGTAGAAGACACCTTCATATTCGAGTAGGAATCATAGGGATTTCTAGGGTTTTTCAAACACTTACAGTTCATATACACTTTCAATACTTACAATACATAGACTTACAAATTCTTACATACAAATTAAGACACTAAATACTTATGATCTCACCAGCTTTAAAGTTGATACTCGCTTTCAAAATTACTTGTATCCTCAGGTCATCATAGACAGGTACCGATGCAAGGAGAAAGGAAGATGGAGCTTGTTCAAGACTTATCTTTCATTTTGATTTATGCTTCAGTTTTTATCAATATTTGACAGAACACATTTGTATAATAATTATATTATTAATGCAATGGATGATGTTGTTGCTTGTTTACTACTTTACATTGTTGTTGATATTATACATGACGTCCTCCGCCCCAGAACGTTTCCGCCGTTCCTGGTTTTAGGGTGTGACAAAAACTCTTATGAATGTCTTGTAAATCTTTAAATGAAACAATTGATATAAGGTTGAAAACCCTAGAAAATCCCTTATTTCCTACTAGTATGAAATGTAGTCTTCTACCAAGACCCGAATGTTTTGCTATGAAAATGATAGTTTTTCCTTCTTGTTGACTATTACTAACAGTAATTAGTCTAACTCATCGTTTATGTGAATGGGTCACAAAATAAACTAAATACAAAAAAGTACTAATGTAAGTGTTATCACTGGGTACCTAGGACTAACACAACATAAGAATATGATAGTCTTCTACCAAGACCTGAACGTTCTATAAGTAAAATGATAGTTTTTCCCTTCTATTCACTAGTACTAAAGTACTTAGTCTAACTCCTCGTTTATATGAATGTATCACAAAATAAAGTAAATTGGAAAAAGTACTAATGTAAGTGTTATCACTGGGTACTAAGACTAACACAACATAAAAATATGATAGTCTTCTACCAAGACCTGAACGTTCCATAAGTAAAATGATAGTTTTTCCCTTCTATTGACTATTACTAAATTACTTAGTCTAACTCCTCGGTTATGTGAATGTATCACAAAATAAAGTAAATAGGAAAAAGTACTAATGTAAGTGTTATCACTAGGTACTAGGATTAACACAACATCGCAGTAAGCGAAATGAATAACCTAATGAACATCCGAAGATTGACCACTTATCCTTTGTAGCAACAACAGGGGGCAGGAAGGGTTAGTCCCGTAATCGATCTACCTAGTATAAGTATTAACCATAGACCTCCGTAGATGGTCATCAACCACTGGTGGTAATCAGTTGGGATTCGGAATGGTTAGTCCCGCCTAGTTATCTCGGGTACTGGGATAGACAGGACAATTTACACAGAAAGTACGAATAAATCTTCCTCGTAACTCTAGGTACAAGTATCCAGGTAAGTGAATACAGGATAATGTATCTATGTAACAGTACTCATGTATGGTATACATGTAAGCATATTCAGATAAATGTATCTATGTAAACGTACTCATGTATCAGGTAATCCTAGGTAAATGTACTCATGTATCATGTAAGCATATGTAAGTGTACTCATGTATCATGTAATGTACTGGTACAGACTCATGAATGAACTGGCTCATGTGTGATTCCTTGTAATAGAAATAATGGTTTGTATCTTCTAACTATCCCTATGATAATTAACTGAAAGATAATTGGTTGTTCAAGTACTTTATACACCCTTACTACACAAGAGTGTGGGAAACTGAATGAAGGATGAAAACTATAATCTCAAAACATTTATATGAACATAAGTGTATAAGTATAGTTTTGTTTCAAGAAGGTAAAAATAATGGTTCTGTAAGATATCTAAGAGTTTTGAACAATAATTAAGAGTGACTCTATGTCATTTTAATAAACATTTCAAAAGTAATACTTTTGTTATCAAGGTATTTTAAGATAGAAAACCATTTCATGTATCACATTTTGAAGTATGTGAAATCTACTGGGTGAAAACACTGTTATAAAATACATAAGAGTGATTTAATACCATACTTTTTTCTACTTGTAGTCCCCCGCATTAAAGCATTTAAAATCAATTAAAACATTGATTAATGGGTATGAACTTACCTGTAGATGGTGGTTTGGATGAACTGAACGGTGTAGGATTGTTAGGTGTCAAGTGAGGACTTGTACACACACTACGATCCTAATGATCATATAGTCACACATATATGCACTCAATTAGTCTTAAATTACTAATTGATAATGTTAAGACATCCTAGATCATAATAAACACTTTATATAAGTGTTATAAGCCCTAAGGGTTGCATCTAAGTTGTTGTGGGATAAGGTACTTGGGTTTAGGGTTCCAAAGGACCCCATATTTGAGTTTACTCTCCATATAACCCCACACAAGGAGTTTGCGGTCGTAAACCCTTGTGTTTAGGGCCGTGAACTCCTAATCTTGGTTTCATTTTGTGTTTTGAAGTTCTAAATGATCCCTAGAAGTATTCCAACTTGGTGGTTTAATTCTTAGAAGCGTTTAGGGCACTACTAACCTCCTTTGAGGAGTCTACGGCCCCAAGGCCAATTCCATTTGAGTTTACTGTCGTAAACTCTTATGGAAGGGTGTTTTTGATGCTTTCAAGTCTCATGCACATGTAGGATAGGTTCTAGACTTTTACCTAAAGCAAATGAAGGCGTTAGGCACACTTTGGTGCCCTTCTTTCATGTTTACGGCCCAAGCACAATATTAGGGTTGTAATCTTTCTTTGAGAGGGGTTTTTGAGGTGTTATTGTCCTTAATTTAAGTGGAAGTAAACCTAGGTAATTGTCTAAGAATTTAGGAGTGCCAAAAGCACTCTTTGGTCCATGTTTTTGGAGTTCACGGTCCAAGATCTTCTTGGGCCGTGAACACCCAAACTTTGGTGTTTCATTGTTGTTTTCTTGTCCCAATTACACCTATATACAAGCTTGAGGTAGTAACATATCACGGGGGAAACGCTAGGCATTCTTTTGGGAGTTTACCGCCCAAGAACACCTTGTGGAGTAAAATCCTAAATCTAGTTGTTTAGTTATGTAATCTATGTTATTAACACATTATAAGCTATATAACACTACTAGAGAGACGTACTCACGATTTGGGATGAAAACCCAAAGATCTGTGAGAGAGAAAATGGCTTTTCTCTAGTTAGAAATGTAACTAATGAATGAATATGGTTCAGATTTCTATTTATAGTCCTGAGATTTTTGGTAGAAAATACTTTGTTCCTAGAATGAACTATAATATCATAGAGTATTGGAATAATAGAGGTGCACAAAACCCTAGTGCATCCACTCTCCTGATATCTCCTGATGTGTAAACCCTGAATTATTCAAACTTATACGGAAAAGTATGAAAATTTGCTGTGACTGCTATAACTTCTATTGAAGTGATATTGTTTGTTCAGAAGGGAAATTTCGGGTTGTCACATTCAAGCAGTTCAGTGTTTCAGACAGTCAGTGTTTCAGGCAGTTCAGTGTTTTCAGGCAGATCAGTGATTCAGACAGTTTTGGGTCTCCAACTGTAATGGTATTTGAGGATCTAATGTATGATAAGCGTAACAGATTGCTGAGTAATCCTTAGTCACCCACCATAGGGATTCAGATCATCTAGAGATAGAAAAATCCAGATAGAGTACATGTGACCTTGTTGCGAGGGATTAGTTCGCCTGCAGATGTTAGGGCTTTGTGATGATTCGTCACAGCTACCGTGAGAAGTTTAGGGTGCGCCCAGGATGGTGACCATATTACTTGAGTGGTTAGTGTGTAAGGTATGATAAGGAGTGATTTCGAGGACGAAATCTAATTTAAGTGGGGGAGAGTTGTAACACCCCATTTATAAAATAAATAAATAAATGTATAGAAGCCCTAAAATGAATAATAATTGAGTGAGGCGTTAGTTTTGAGGAGTTAAAAGTCATAATTACAGAATTCAGGGTGCGTTTGGTAATTAATGGACTTCGATTGAAAAGATTTGAAGGATTAAGGTTTTATTTGTAATTTAGGGATCTATTATGAAAGGAATTTATGGGAACAGGGATTAAAAAGTAAGTTTTGGATTCAGTTTGTAAAGATTTATGGGGGCAGGGTTTGTTCGGTATGTTTTGGATGTAAGTTGAAAAGATTCCATGGGGAAGGACCGAAACTATAATTATGGGAAAGTTGTTACATTAGAGGCGGGTATAAAACCCTTGTGAAACCCTAACCCTAATGAGAGAGAGGAAGCTGTCACCCCCCCATCTTCCTTGACTCAGGCGTCGTCGCCACCATCCACCCATCCATCTTCCGACCACCTTGCACCATCGATCAGCCCTTGTCACTGGCAGTAGCGAGAACCGACGCGGAGGACTTGTGCCGACGGAGATGAAGCGTAATAAGCCGATAGCACCTGCCGCCGCTATTTCCGCCAATTGGCGCCGATGCTGCTACTGTTCTGTTGCCGTCAACGACGGGCAAGGTTCTTGTCCTGATGTTTTACTACTGCGACTCCGACACCTACTCCCCAGCCGCCGCCGTTTAAAAACCCAAGACCACCGCAGAAATCAAACCCGCTTGCTTTGCTGCCGTTGGTTGCTCGTGAGAACCCCTTTCAGTCGCCGCCAACTCTGCTGTAGGCACCGTGGTAGCAGTGCTGTTCCGCCTCCTCTTCAGTCTCTTCGTCAACCTCAACCCGCCATCGTTCCAGCCGCCGCCGGTGCCGATTGAAGCGTAGTTGTTACCGGCCGTCGTACCACTGTCGTCTCCGCCCACCGTAGGTGGGAGATTTGGGTTCGTCTCTCGAGCATAGGAGTGTATTTTGTTATGGGTGTGTTGTGTGTGCCATGTTTGGTCGGAAAAATCAAGAAAAGCCACTACCACCACCGTGTGGTGGTGACTGCCGCTTTGTACCACCGCCGGCCATCACTAGGGTGGTTGTGTGTGTGTGTGTTAGTTAGTTAGTGTGTGTGTGTGTGTATAAAGCATTGTAAATGTAATTTCCAAAAGATTAATGAAAAGAAATGGAAAACCACCACCTTAGGGTGGTGGCTGCCGCCGTGAGCCACCATTGACCACCACTACCCGAGGCGGTAGTGGGTGGTGCCTGACAAGCAAACCCTAATGGGCCTAGCAAGACCCTAATGGGCTCATAGATTAATTTTGGGCCTATTGGGCCATGTTTGAGTGGAAACCCTAACTAGGGTTTAGAAAACTCTAATTGTGAGTAATTGGGCCTTAGACTTATTGGAGCCATCTTTGGGCCATTGGGATTGGAGTGTGTGTTAAGCCCAAATCGCTCCATATCACTTATCTAGTAGAGTAAAGGACTTAATGGATTAAGTCCTTAATGGGTTACGTAAGAAACACTTAACCCTAGTTATCGTTTCATGTGAAACCCTAATTTCACTTGGGCTTTGTGTCGGACCATCCAAGAATAATCAAATGGACTAGAGTAATTAGTTGGGCTCTAAGCTAAGGCCCATATGAAGGATTGGGCCCAATTTGGAAAATTGGGCCATAGTTGGGCCTAGATGGTTGTATGATATTGGTCCCTTAGAATGAGACATGTTGGACTGGACTGAACAATTGGGCCTTAAGGGAAGTCCATGTAGAGTTTTGGGCCTGATTTGGAATGTTGGGCTTTGATCTCTAGTTGACTTTGGACCTATGGATTGGGCCTTGGGATTGGGTAAGCCACGCTAGGGGTAATGTAGTAATTATCTAAAGTATGTATTTATAGTGATGAGTACGAACCCATTTATTAATTGGGTATTATTTTGGTGTTGATAGTTCGGGAATCTATCATCCAGTAGCTAGGGTTGAGTCTACGGGACTTTAGCAGTGTGGGACTGTGTCTACGGGACTTCAGCAGTGTGAGGTGAGTTTCCTTCTAGTAGGAACGGGTCTACGGCCACAATGTCGGCCTGTTTAGTTAGCAGTAGTTTCGGACTTCAGTCTGATGCAGTAGTTCAGTATGCTTGGTGTCGTTGTGATACAGACATGGTATGAGTTATGTTTTCCGGACTATGGTCCGATGCAGTATGCAGTATATGTGTTCATGTTATATGCTATATTATGTTATGCTATGTTCAGTTATTTCTGGACCTCGGTCCGATGCAGTAGTTAGGGTACTTGATGTCTTTGTGATTGAAGCATGTTTTGTGTTATGTGTTCCGGACTCTGTTCTGATGCAGTATGCAGTATATATGTTCATGCTAGTTTACATGTTATGCTATGTTATGATTGAGTCAGTTCCGGACTTCGATCCGATGAAGTTAGTTCCGGACTTCAGTCCAATGCAGGGGACAAGGTCCCAGCTAGTTTCGGACTTTGGTCCGATGCAGTTTCCGGACTTCGGTCTGATGCAGAGGGCAAGGCCCTGGTTAGTTTTTGGACTGCGGTCCGATGCAGTTTCCAGACTTCAGTCCGATGCAGTGGGCAAGGCCTAATATTTGTTTATATGTTATTGTATGGTATGTGGTAGTTTGGGGGAGCTCACTAAGCTTCGTGCATACATTTTCAGTGTTGGTTTCAGGTTCTTAGTTTTCAAAAGAGGAGCTCGGGAAGATTGCAGTACACAGACCATTTGTTCAGCCTAGGATGTTTATACTCTGATATACTTGATAGTTGTTATGATATTTTGAGATACATTGCTTATGATTTTTATATGAGGTTTATCGACGATTGTTTTTATTATTAAATTAAACGAAATTTTCAGACTGTGTTTTTGGGATGTTATACATTGAACCATTAAGTGGCATGTTTAATCTCGATTATGCCCTTCAAGTTTGTGACTGGGATACCGAGGATCACAAACAAGGTATGAATAAATATGCAAATGTGTGTGGTACTCTTGATGTCATTTATCACCTAATAATTGTTCCTTTGAACCACACACGCTCCATTGATCTTTTAAAAACATTGAGCTACCCTTTGCCACCCTTGTTAGTCCAATTTAGTGTGTTGATAAACCACACACGCTCCAATAATGACTTAGCAAGGTGCAAAGTGCAATTTCATGGAATAGCACCATTTTCATATTTTTCCTAAATAAACTAACATTGGGAATTTGGAAAAACATTTAGTTACTTTTATAATTATCATTATACTTTTTAATGAGAATTAGTGTCCTATCCTACCCGTTCGGCTAACAACCCTCCACTAGTCATGGAAGCGGTGGGTGAGAGTGGACACCCATTCAATCACTTTTTTATACGCTATAGACCAGTTTCATGAATAAGGCCTTTTAACGGTAGGATTGACTGTCTTATACATACATATATATATATATATATATATATATATATATATATATATATATATATATATATATATATATATATATATATATATATATAAGTATTATGTTATTAATATTATAAGAGTAAAAGAGTTGAATTTTAAACTTTTAAAACTCTAGGGTTTAGAATTTTAATATTTCAAAATCAAACTTTTTAATCAAATTCTAAATTCCAAAACTTGAAGGAAAGTTTAGAAACTTTTCAAAGTCTCTTAGATGAAATTTGAAAACAATTGAATTAATCATATAATTTATCTATATCACAAAATTTGACCTAATCTATTTTCATATAGAAAGATAATTCACATCAAATTCTACAAATAATTAATTTATCACATAAACAAGTAATTATCTCAAACTTTAACAATTCTCCTTCAATTGGATGAGGATAATCATTACCTTATCATAAAAAATGAATTTTATCAATCAAAACAGTTTGTGGTAATGATCCTAATCCAATTCTGGCCAAAAAAAACCAGAAAATCTGCAAACAAATGATCCAACTCGTCGAGTCAGGCAATGGACTCGTCGAGTTGGCTCTAGTCGCCGAGTTCCTTCATAGGACTCGTCGAGTCCACCGGTATAGAGAGAAGATTTCAGTTTACTTCAACTTTGAACAATTAACCAATACATCAATATAACAGAAAACATCGTAAGCTTTGATACCATTGATGGGTTTTAAGCACTATAACAATCCTATGGTGCACATGCAACCCTAATGCTTTGGATCTAAGTTTTCTCAAGTTATACATGAAATTTTCATTTATCCAAAGCATGAACCCTAACTAGCATAAAAATTTAGAGATTTATAACATAAAACAACTTAAATGAATACCTCTTGATTATAGCTTGTAGAACTTGGCCTTTCAAGAACTTAGTACCTGAAATGTGATACCTCAAATAAGTCACAAACACCAGGAACAATGGAGGATTATGAGAGAGAGGTTAGGAGGCACCAAAAATCGGCTAGGGTTGCTTCTTGGATGTTTTGGCCGATTTTAGGAGTGTTAGGGGTTACATTTATAATGTGGAATTCTTAGGGTTTCAACTTATAAACCCTAATTCATTCACCTAGGCCTTTAATCCAATAACTCATTTGATAGTCTTTTGGACTAACTCTTCATGGACTCTCGCATAGATTTAGTCCATCCCTAATCAACATGGATCATTAGCACAAACTATATGTATCACTAATTTACTTAATCAGTCTCCGTTAATTTAATCAGTCTCTTTTGATCGCTAAATTAATTCCAAATCAATTCCTGATCAATACCAATTAAATAATATGATTTATCAATTAATATATTATTCTTATAATATATTAATAACTCACAAATAACCTCTTTCTCAAATATCCATCATATCAAATTGCTCCGATGAAGGCAACCCAAAAGGACCATGCTACTATCAGGTCAAGTACATACCATTTATAGTTAAGGGCTTAGATACCTTATCCAACATATTCCTTTTTTTAGTTTTAGAACCAAAAATATGGACTCCATTTTGTTTAATTTTTCTTTTACTGTTTCAGTTTACCTTTTTGTTGGTTATCTCTTACACTACATTTCAAATTCGATTTGATGGATCAACAAGGTTTTTGAATTTTGATGCCTGGGATTTGGCTTTCAAGAAGCATGATGCAATGGGTACTAAAGGTTTAAGAAATAGCAATGTACTTTCTGAAATGGCAGTTTTAACAGCAACATTGTTTCAAAAAGCTTTTTAATAGCAATGTAACATCCCGGGATATCAAGAGTAGAGTGGAAGGGCTAAAAGTGTAAGTGCGAGAGGGAAAATCGGCGAGTAGCATGGATGGACTTGGCGAGTTGGTGTTGAGTGGAGAAAACCCTAATTTCGGAGGTTGAGCCCTATATAAAGAACATAACACTTCTTCCCCAGCCTCTTTACCTCCCCTTTGAGTTCCAGAAACCCTAAATTCGTGTGAACCTTCCTTGGTGAGAGATTAGAGCCTTGGAGGAGGTAATCTTAGAAGGAAATTGAAGAGCAAGAAGAGTGGAGCAAGGGGCTCTGCAGAGAATTGGTTCATTCATCAGTAGGAGCCTTCATTTGAGGTAATAATCTTATGTTTGAGCTTTTGTGCATCTAGATCTATCATTTGTGGGGGTTTTGGGGCATAAATGAGGTCCCTCTCAAGTTTGGTGTAAGATCCGAGGTTGCTACCTAAAATCTAGGTTGTTAATGATCCAGAAAGCGATAAAGTCTATGCTCAAGAGTTGTTAGTGAAGTCCTTTTGTCCAAAACCCTAGCCCTAGAGTGTTAAATGTCTAGATCTCTTTGGATTCACGTAAAGTTTGCCACCTTACGTGATAGATGGCTTGTAGAAGGGTAGATCTGTGGTTTAGAGCTTCTGCATGGCTTGGAAAGCCTCTGTATGGTTTCAGATCTAGGGGTACTCGGCGAGTCACAAGGGTATACTCGGCGAGTTGCTTGAAGATAGACTGAAACTCAACGAGTTGGAAGAACAACTCGGCGAGTTGGTTGAAGATGGGCAGGAACTCGACGAGTTTGAAGAACAACTCGCCGAGTTGGTTGCAGATAGCCTTGGACTCGGTGAGTCTGTTCTTGGACTCAGCGAGTCTGGTCGTGAGGTCCTAACCTTTCTTTTGGTTGAGCTGTGAATCAGTGAGTCAAGGGATGAATCGGTGAGTCAAGGGTGAAAGGACTCAGAGTTGTTGGACTCGGCGAGTCTCGGGGTGACACGGCGAGTTGAGTCGCAAATTGGGGAATGTTCTGAGCATGGGGACTCGGCGAGTCATCGGGTTGACTCAGCGAGTAGAGTCAGTCAGGGGTTGACTTTGACTTTTACTTTGACCAAGGGTTGACCAGTTGACTTCCAGGGGCATTTGGTAATTGTTGGATATTGTTTTGAGTTCAGTGTTGGTGTTGGATAGTGGTGGAGATCTTCTCAGTGGTCGGAGCAGCTTAGGCTTATCTGTTCAGTCGGCAGTTGCGAGGTGAGTTATCCTCACTATATCAACAGGGTCTACGGCACCAAGGCCGACCCTTTATCAGATTGTGATCCGGGTATCGTTGTTATGTTATTGCTTTGCTATGTTGCATCCTGGTAGTTAGGATGGTATATGTTAGAGACCTGGTTAAGGTCGGAATCCTGGTATATAGGATGATGCTATGCTAGTGACCGGTTAGGTCGGTATCCTGGTTAGGATGATGTTATGCTATGTGAACTGTTAGATCAGTTTGATTGGATGTGATATGTTATATAATTGAATGTTTATGTGCACATGGTTGTTGGACTAGGGTTGGGTTGAGGTGGGACCTGCTTGTGCTGTAGGCCAACATACCCAGGGCGGACAGGTTATCCCGAAGGCCCAGTGAGTGGTCCGGATAGGCTGTAGGCCCTAAGAGGGCGGACCAGACGTGCCGAGGCTTGGAGAGTGGATCAGGATGATTGAAGGCCCAGTGCGGGTGGACCAGTCATACTATAGACTCAGAGAGTGGACCAGGTGGATTGAAGGCCCGGTGCGGGCGGACCAATCACACTGTAGACTCGATGTATGTGGTTAGACTCGGAGGGTGGACCAGGTGGACTGAAGGCAGGTGTGGCGGACCAGTCACACATTAGACCCGAATGCATGGCTGTTCTGTGTTCTGTTACGATATTGCATGTTATGCGTGTATGGTATATGTGGTTGGTATTTTGGGGATATCTCACTAAGCTTTCGGGCATACAGTTGTGGTTTAATGTTTTTCAGGTTCTTCAGGAGACCGTGGCAAGGCAAAGGCATGATCCTACCGCTCCTCATGATTATGTTTTGTGATGTGATTCTGGGAAGACTCTGAAATAATTTTATTGAAAAACTTTTTGTAATAATTTTATGAAATCGGGTTGTTTTTGAAATGTTTAAACATGTTGAAATTTTATGGAGGTTACAAGTTGGTATCAGAGCCTTGGTTTGACTGAATTGGAGGAACATTCATGTGAATCCAGTCTCAAATCGAGGAGGGTTTTCAAAAGAGATTTTAAAATGGTTTTCAAAATGAGTAAAGGAGGACATGGAGGTACGATCAGTCGGAGCTAGTAAGTAACTCCAAAATACCATACATGGTATTTGGTTTGAGCTTTGATAGAATAGTGTAACAGCCCGAATTTCCAGGTACCTTTTATGTTTATGATTTTGGTGTTTTGAGAGGGGACTCGGCGAGTTGGAGCTTCGACTCGCCGAGTAGGATCGCGGATCTGGACGCGGGTTAGCGCCTGGACTTGGCGAGTCCAAGATATGGACTCGGCGAGTCCGCGCTGTTTAATGAAACCCTAATTTCTCGGGTTTGGGACCTATTTAAAGGGCCTTATGGCCGTCATTTGTGCTCACCAGTCCCTTGAGAGAAACCCTAATCGAGTGTGAGCGTTTGAAGCAATGTAGGAGGCCATTATTGATCTTGGAGGTGTCATCTTGCAAGGGAAAGAGAGGATCAGCTAAGGGGAAAGCAAGGGGAGCCATTTCTGAGAGTTTGGAGTCCAGAGCATCACTATTGTGGTAATATCTTTGAGCTATCCTTTTCTATGTTGATGTTTATTTTGATTTAGGGTTTATTGAACCCTTTTGTGGCTAGATCTAGAGCCCCCTTGGCCCCTTAAGCGATTTAGACCATAGATCTGGACCCTTGGAGGTCCAGAATGTCCCTTTGCCCAAGCTTTCTATGAATCAATGGAGGTTTTGGATTGGAATCCTTATGCCTTGGGCCAAAATGCCATTTATGAGACATGGAGTGTATTGTGAACACCTAGATAAGGGCTTTACGTGATGAATCAGTCTAGGAAGGCCAGATCTATGAATTGTTGGAGCTGATCTGACCTTAGAAGCGAGTTTGAGTGATTGCATGGCATGGACTCGCCGAGTCCAATGAGCAGACTCGGCGAGTAGCTTGAAGAGTGCCCTTAGATCGGCCAGTGAGTGGCCCAGTCGAGTCATGGGTTGACTCAGTGGGTCAGGGCGAGTTAGAGAGGGTGGTCAAGTGGACTGAGTTGAACTGGGACTCGCCGAGTTGTTCTTGAGACTCGGCGAGTTGAGTCGGGGTGGCCCCGCGATTCTGCCAGGTGGAACTCGTCGAGTCAGGGGGAGTACTCGACGTGTAAAAAGGGAATCTTGGAGAGTTGGTGAAAATGTCTAGACTCGCCGAGTCGCCTTAGTTTACTCGCCGAGTCCGGTCAAAGTTGACCGTTGACCGTTGACCAGAGTTGACCAGTGTTGACTTTTGAGGGATAGTCAACCTTAGTGTTAAAAGTGTTAATTAGAGACATATGATGTTATAGGAGGATTATAGCTCGGAGGATCGAGCACGAGGGATTTCGGGATTCGTAAGACATCGAGATACGCGAGGTGAGTATTCTCACTATACTGTACCCAGAAGGGTTTGACTGTGTGACCGGAAGGTCGTATATGGTATGAGACATTTGTGCTATACGTGATAAGTTAATTGTTATATGTGCTATGTATGATATGCTTGATATGGGCCGGAAGGCATTATGTTATGGGCCGGAAGGCGTTGTAATGTGGACCGTAAGGTTGGCGTGGGTAGGACCGGAAGGTTTACCCAGCAGGGACGGAAGTCCCCTGAGACACATGGACCGGAAGGTTAGGGCCTAGAAAGGCGTATGTGCGTAAGTTGTATTTTGGGGAACTCACTAAGCATTTGTGCTTACAGTTGTTGTGTATGTGTTTCAGGTACTAGCAAGGACCGTGGGAAGGCGCCGGTGTGATCTGTACACACTGATGGATGATTTATGATCTTGGGATTCATATGATTTGTATTATGACATGACACGTTGGATATTTATGCCTTGTTTTGGGTGAAAATACATTTTTAGAAATGAAAATTTTGTTTTAAAATTTCCGTTCTTACAATTTGGTATCAGCGCCTTGGTTTGAGGGATTCGGGTACACCTTCGGGCGTAACTGAACTCAATCCGAGGATTTGAGGAAAACTTTTAAAAACAAAGGCATAAAATTTTTATAAAGGATTTTATGGTAAACTAGAATGAAGCAGTGTGTACGATCAGCCAGCGCCCGAACGGTAAAGATCCCCAAAATACCCTTACAATGTTGTGTTAAGAGATGATATGATATGAATTGTTATGCATGCTAGAAGACTAGGTATTCATGATAGGACTAGAGTGGCCTGATTTGTGATGCCTTAATCTAGGGAAGTCTGTTGCTATGAGATGCTTTGAGAGCGAGCGGGTAGTTAGTGCATAACAAGAGTAGAGTACTCATGATCCGGGGTTTGGGGAGGAGGACTTGGGATGAATGCTGATGCGGTGTGGTCGGTAGTATTGGGCCCTTACTACCGAAGACACCGGGTCAGTGGGCGACCCAAGTAAGAATCCCTGGGTATCGGAGACTGAGTAGGGTTGCGTTATCGAGTACGATTATGCTCGATAGAGTCTCTGATAGTTCTATGTTGTATTTCAGAGGCATCATGGTTGGACTACGCCACAGACCGAGTACGAGCAGTGTGAGTGACGAGGAGATTCGTCAGATGATTCATGAGGAGGTGGCTACAACAATCCGGGCTGAGATTCCGGAGATGTTTGGGTCTATTAAGACCACTTTGATGGAGACCTTTGATGAGCGGTACGCCGCGTTGACTGAGGCTGCAGCCGCTGCAGCTACCGCAGCTGTGGCCGCAACCAGACCACAGGGAGGTGACTCGTTGCTGTTTCGGGAATTCAGCAACACGAAGCCACCTGAGTTTGACAGGACGCAGGATCCGATCGCTGCAATGAGATGGATTACTGATATCGAGGGATGCTTCTACACTTGTTCATGTCCGGAGCATCTGAGAGTACGGTTCGCCTTGAACCAGCTCCGTCTGGGAGCGAAGGATTGGTGGAAGTTCGTGACGGCGAACTTCACTTTGGCAGAGATTTCAGCCGTGACGTGGGAGAGGTTTACCTCTATGTTCAGAGACGAGTACGTTCCCCCGGTGGAGAGGGAACGGTTGGTTCAGGAGTTCTTGACCCTCAAGCAGGGTACTGATTCGGTTACGGTGATCACGCGGAAGTTTCATGAGAGGGCGATGTTCTTCCCCGAGCAGGTCCACAGAGCAGGCTCGGATGAGCCAGTATTTGGGGGTGTTGAGGAGGGATATCCGGGAGTTCGTGTCGAACTCCACATATCATACCTTTGCTGAGCTTCAGGCGAATGCCAGGAAGCGCGAGATCGAGTTGGAGACCCAGGCCAGGGAGGAGGCCGAGTCTCAACGGGTGGATCGGCGGCCGGCTCAGTCTCAGCCGGCATCCAAGCGGACTAAGTCCTCCGATTCGAGGATGGGAGGTCCGAAGGGCCGCACTTGTGGAAAGTGCGGCAAGGGTCACGAGGGGACATGTCGATCAGGAGCTTGCTACAAGTGTGGCAAGGAGGGGCACATTGCGAGGGATTGCCCCAAGGGGTTTAAGGTTTGCTTTCATTGCAACCAGACCGGCCATCGGAAGCCGAGTGCCCTCAGCTTCATCAGGGATCTATACCTGCTGCCAGGGCTACTGAGACTCGACCAGTGAAGGCCGAGGCCCCGAGGGCTCGTGGGAGAGCTTTCCAGTTGACAGCGGAGGAGGTCCGCGCTGCGCCTGATGTTGTGGCAGGTATGCTTTATTTCATGTATTTATTTTGATGTTGAGATATTATGCTTATGTTATGCTATGCGTAGGTACTTTCCTTGTCAACTCTGTACCTGCTTTAGTGTTATTTGACTTGGGTGCGAGTCGGTCTTTTGTTCTTTGGCCTTTAGTCAGCATATCAGTGTTAGTCGTGAGCCGTTGAGTCGGCCTCTGAGAGTTTCTATAGCTGACGAGAGAGTGATTTGTGCCACGGAGGTTCTCCGTGGATGTGTGTTAGAGATTTTCGGGGTTGAGTTTCCGATTGATCTGGTTCCTATCGTGATGTATGATGTCTGTGTCATTGTGGGCATGGACTGGTTGAGCAGGTTCGGCGCGGTAATCGACTGCGAGCGTCAGTTGGTGACTATACGAGACCCTAGTGGGGGAGTTCTTTCGGTGTACGGCGAGGGTACACGTGCGAGATCAGCTTTTTGTTCCGCCGCTAGGGCGAGACAGTGTCTACAGCAGGGCTGTAAGGGTTTTGTGGCGTATGTGATGGATACGCGAGTGGCTTCCGAGAGATCGAGTTCAGTTGAGGAGTTTCCGGTGGTGCATGAGTTTCCACATGTCTTTCCCGAGGAGCTGCCAGGTGTGCCTCCTGTGTGGCAAGTGGAGTTTAGTATTGATTTGGTTCCGAGGGCCGCGCCTATCGCTAAGGTGCCTTATCGCCTTGCACCACCAGAGATGCAGGAGTTATCCTCGCAGCTTCAGGAGTTGCTGGGGAAGGGATTTAGTCTGCCGAGCAGCTCGCCGTGGGGAGCACCTATTTTGTTCATCAGGAAGAAGGATGGTTCACACCGGATGTGCATTGATTACCGGGAGTTGAACGAGCTGACGGTCAAGAACCGTTACCCATTGCCGAGGATCGACGATTTATTCGACCAGTTGCAGGGAGCATCTTGGTTCTCCAAGATTGATTTGAGGTCGGGATATCATCAGGTGAGAGTGTGGGATGAGGACGTCCAGAAGACAGCGTTCAGGACGCGATATGGGCATTATGAGGTTGTGGTGATGCCTTTTGGGCTCACCAATGCCCCGACTGTGTTCATGGATCTCATGAACAGGGTATGCAGGCCGATGTTGGATCGGTCAGTGATTGTATTTATCGATGATATCCTGGTGTAATCGAGATCTAGAGAGCAGCATGAGGAGCATTTGAGGGAGGTCCTTGGGGTTTTGAGATCGGAGAAGCTTTATGCAAAGTTCTCCAAGTGTGATTTCTGGTTGCGGGAGGTCCAGTTCCTAGGGCATCTTGTTAATCAAGAAGGGATATTGGTCGATCCGGCCAAGGTTGAGGCGGTGATGAATTGGGAGGTGCCGAAGTCACCCTTTGAGATCAGGAGTTTCCTTGGGTTGGAGGGTATTATCGGAGATTTATCAAGGATTTCTCCAAGATCGCAGTGCCACTCACCAGATTGACCTGGAAGGGTGTTACATTTTCATGGAGTCCCGAGCAGCAGACCTCCTTTGAGACACTTCGCCAAAGGTTGTGCAAAGCCCCGGTATTAGCTCTCCCAGAAGGGATGGAGGATTTTGTAGTATATTGTGATGCATCGATTTTGGGGCTGGGAGCGGTGCTGATGCAGAGGGGGCATGTGATAGCATATGCCTCGAGGCAGCTGAAGCCTCATGAGACGAGATATCCCACGCATGATCTAGAGTTGGGGGCAGTAGTGTTCGCCCTCAAGATTTGGCGTCACTACCTGTATGGGGTTCGGTGTACGATATACACGGACCATAAGAGTTTGAGGTACCTGATGGATCAGCCCAACTTAAATATGCGACAGAGGAGGTGGTTGGATGTGGTCAAGGATTATGATTGTGAGATCCTGTACCACCCAGGCAAGGCTAATGTGGTAGCCGATGCATTGAGCCGCAGGGCGGAGAGCACTCCACTGCGGGATGTATGTTTGAGATTGACCGTGATAGCCCCGGTACTGGATGCCATTCGTGGGGCACAGGCCGAGGCTGTGCGACCGGAGATGCAGAAGAGGGAGTGGGTCGTTGGGTTGGTTTCAGAGTTCGTTATGGATGGACGAGGGCTTATGACTTTTCAGGGTCGGATTTGGGTACCGTTTGTGGACGGTACGCGTACTACCTTGATGGAAGAGGCTCATCGGTCGAAATTCTCGATCCATCCAGGTGCTACGAAGATGTATTTGGATTTGAGGAAAGAGTATTGGTGGCCCTGTATGAAGAGGGACGTCGCATGGTTTGTTGAGAGGTGCTTGACCTGCCGCAGGGTTAAGGCCGAGCACCTGAGACCGCATGGCAAGTTGCAGCCATTGGAGGTTCCCGAGTGGAAGTGGGAACAGATCACCATGGATTTCATCACCAAATTGCCGAGGACTGCCAGAGGAGTTGATGCAATTTGGGTGATTGTGGACAGGTTAACGAAGAGCGCTCACTTCTTTGCCATCAGTGAGAGTTCTTCAGCGGAAAAGTTGGCAGAGATATATGTGAGGGAAGTGGTGTCTCGGCATGGGGTGCCGATTTCGATTGTTTCGGACCGTGATGTGCGTTTCACTTCCAGATTTTGGAAGAAATTTCATGAGGAGTTGGGTACTAGACTGCATTTTAGTACCGCATATCATCCCCAGACAGACGGTCAGAGTGAGCGAACGATTCAGACGCTTAAGGACATGCTCCGTGCATGCGTGTTGGATTTTGGGGGTAGCTAGGATGCGTATTTACCCTTGGCAGAGTTTTTCTACAACAACAGCCATCATTCGAGCATTGGTATGCCACCCTTTGAGCTGTTGTATGGGAGGAGATGTCAGACCCCCATCTGTTGGGGAGAGGTTGGGCAACGAGTGATGGGCAGTACAGAGATCGTGCTACAGACGACAGAGTAGATTCAGCAGGTCAGACAGAGTTTATTGACCGCCCAGAGCCGACAGAAGAGTTATGCAGACAGACGCCGGTCCGAGCTTGAGTTTTAGGTCGGCAACTTCGTACTCCTGAAGGTCTCTCCTTGGAAAAGAGTGATTCGATTCAGGAAAAGGGGCAAGTTGGGGCCCCGGTATATTGCACCATTTCGTGTGATTGCAAGGGTAGGCCGGGTAGCCTATCGTTTGGAGTTGCCAGCAGAGTTGGGGTAGATCCACGACACTTTTCATGTGTCGCAGTTGAGGAAGTGTATAGCCGATGAGTCGACAGTGGTTCCATTAGAGGATATTCAGGTGGATGCGAGCCTGAATTATGCCGAGAGACCAGTGGCCATCAGAGATCGGAAGATCAAGGTTCTGAGGAACAAGGAGGTACCTCTGGTGTTGGTTCAGTGGCAACACCGGAAGGGATCGAAGATAACCTAGGAGCCGGAGCGTGAGATGCGTGAGCAGCATCCGGAGCTATTTTCAGAGCGAGACTTCGAGGGCGAAGTCTAGTTCTAGTGGGGGAGAGTTGTAACAGCCCGGATTTCCAGGTATCTTTTATGTTTATGATTTTGGTGTTTTGAGAGGGGACTCGGCGAGTTGGAGCTCAGACTTGCCGAGTAGGATCGCGGATCTGGACGCGGGTTCGCGCCTGGACTCGGCGAGTCCAAGATATGGACTCGGCGAGTCCGCGCTGTTTAATGAAACCCTAATTTCTCGGGTTTGGGACCTATTTAAAGGGCCTTATGGCCGTTATTTGTGCTCACCAGTCCCTTGAGAGAAACCCTAATCGAGTGTGAGCGTTTGGAGCAAAGTAGGAGGCCATTATTGATCTTGGAGGTGTCATCTTGCAAGGGAAACAGAGGATCAGCTAAGGGGAAAGCAAGGGGAGCCATTTCTGAGAGTTTGGAGTCCAGAGCATCACTATTGTGGTAATATCTTTGAGCTATCCTCTTCTATGTTGATGTTTATTTTGATTTAGGGTTTATTGAACCCTTTTGTGGCTAGATCTAGAGCCCCCTTGGCCCCTTAAGCGATTTACACCATAGATCTGGACCCTTGGAGGTCCAGAATGTCCCTTTGCCCAAGCTTTCTGTGAATCAATGGAGGTTTTGGATTGGAATCCTTATGCCTTGGGCTAAAATGCCATTTATGAGACATGGAGTGTATTGTGAACACCAAGATAAGGGCTTTACGTGATGAATCAGTCTAAGAAGGCCAGATCTATGAATTGTTGGAGCAGATCTGACCTTAGAAGCGAGTTTGAGTGATTGCATGGCATGGACTCGCCGAGTCCAATGAGCAGACTCGGCGAGTAGCTTGAAGATTGCCCTTAGATCGGCCAGTGAGTGGCCCGGTCAAGTCATGGGTTGACTCAGTGGGTCAGGGCGAGTTAGAGAGGGTGGTCAAGTGGACTGAGTTGAATTGGGACTCGCCGAGTTGTTCTTGATACTCGGCGAGTTGAGTCGGGGTGGCCCTATGATTCTGCTAGGTGGAACTCGTCGAGTTAGGGGGAGTACTCGACATGTAAAAAGGGAATCCTGGAGAGTTGGTGAAAACGTCTAGACTCGCCGAGTCGCCTTAGTGTACTCGCCGAGTCCGGTCAAAGTTGACCGTTGACCGTTGACCGTTGACCAGAGTTGACCAGTGTTGACTTTTGAGGGATAGTCAACCTTAGTGTTAAAAGTGTTAATTAGAGACATATGATGTTATAGGAGGATTATAGCTCGGAGGATCGAGCACGAGGGATTTCGGGATTCGTAAGACATCGAGATACGCGAGGTGAGTATTCTCACTATACTGTACCCGGAAGGGTTTGACTGTGTGACCGGAAGGTCGGATATGGTATGAGACATTTGTGCTATACGTGATAAGTTAATTGTTATATGTGCTATGTATGATATGCTTGATATGGGCCGGAAGGCATTATGTTATGGGCCGGAAGGCGTTGTAATGTGGACCGTAAGGTTGGCATGGGTAGGACCGGAAGGTTTACCCAGCAGGGACGGAAGTCCCCTGAGACACATGGACCGGAAGGTCAGGGCCTGGAAAGGTGTATGTGCGTAAGTTTTATTTTGGGGAACTCACTAAGCATTTGTGCTTACAGTTGTTGTGTATGTGTTTCAGGTACTAGCAAGGACCGTGGGAAGGCGCCGACGTGATCTGTACACACTGATGGATGATTTATGATCTTGGGATTCATATGATTTGTATTATGACATGACACATTGGATATTTATGCCTTATTTTGGATGAAAATACATTTTTAGAAATGAAAATTTTGTTTTAAAATTTCCGTTGTTACAAACAGCATGCTAGTACTAGGCTAGGGATCTTTAGGATTTCATGATAATGTTGCCTGATTTATGATGCCTGTTAGCCTAGGGTTTCCTTTTTGGGAGATTTTCAGTGTTCCTCTAGGAGTGAGGGTTAAGTGCTTGTTATGTATATTCTTCACTAGGGTGTTGTGGTATAATTAATACAAATATGGGTAGGTGTGGAAGGTAGTATGGGCCCGTACTACTGAAAGCACATGACCCATACGCATATCAAAGAAACCATGACCTCTAGGGTTGGGTTGGGAGTTGGTTTCCAGGTTTGTGACAAGTATCTGAGATCTTGTGGTGTTTTTTAGTATGGTGGTTACGAGGCATGCTGGGAGCGGATCCGGGTCAGGATCGGGAGCAAGAGAGGGAGGTCAGGGTGGGTCAGTACCTGATGGGTTTTGAGCATTCTAACACTTCCTAAGTGTACCTGCAACCCTAATAACCTTGGATCTATGTTTCTCTAATTATCATGCAAAGTTAATTTCCAAGGATATGATCCTATCTAGCATACATGGGGAACAATTTTGACTTAAATAATAGATAGAACTACATACCTTGTTGTTGTAAATATTCCTTGAAACCTTGTGAGCCTAGCACCCCAAGTGTGATGCCTCAAATGCTTCACACAACACCAAATGCTATGGAGTAAACTTGGAGAGAAAGTATAACACACTAAAATCGGCCAAGCCCTCTTGCTTCACTAGTAGTCCCGATTTTGGGAGAACACATGAGCTTTATATAGTGTTGACACATCTAGGGTTACACCATGTAAACCCTAATGTGTCATGACTCTTGATTTCCATGACCCATGGGTTTGTAACTCCCATGGAGCCTCCATGGAGCATCCAATGGGTTTAACCCAACTTGATTATTCATGGAGCCTCTTAGCCCACTATATAAGTTATGGATGATTTACATAATCAACCCATATATTTAATTAGTTATCTTTTGATCACTTAATTAATTCTATAATTAATTCTTGATCAAACTAATTAAATAATATTATTAATATATTAGAACTTATAATATATTAATAACCACAAGTGTTATTTCTCTCATTTAGTCTATCCAATTGCATGGTGCCATGCAACCCAAATGAACCATGCTGGGTCGGGTCAAGTACATACCAGAAATAGTTATGGACTTAGACACCTTATCGAACAGTCTCCCACTTGGATAAGTCTAATAACTATAACTGCAAGTATGACTTCAGGAACCGATCGACAATCGTAGCTCTTTTCAAGGTTTCTCGGAACTGAGAAGCTGATGGTACGCCATTTCAGATAAAGGATCATATAATCCTCTGTTCTTGATATCAGCCGGACAAACACATGGAAGATAGTATTGCTTATTGTCCAGCAGTTTGTTTCCCAATTTCCGATTTGTTTGACAAAGAACTTAATTGAACACATCAACTTAGTTCTGACCGGGCCCAGTACATAGGTCAAAACAAAATCATCGAGGGACCCAGATATCAGCTTCTAATCCAAGAAGGAACAGATAAACTTCGACTCATATGCTTGTTCTACTACTTGTTAAATTACACACAAACGCACGTTTTATAACATGGAGTTACCAATGCGGTTTCGCACGTTCAATGCAAAACTAACTCATAGTTAACAAGTCACATCTCTAGGTTTGAAGACTTATATGATATTACCATCTCGCGATCACTCGAGATAAAATTCCATGAAGTGATACCAGCGAGTGTGGGTTGAATCCAATACTCAGAACTTATGAGCACTCATGAGTGTTGAGGCCATGTGCAACATCTTAGACCTCTACAACCAACTCATGACAGTCTTACTTCATATCTACTTCCAACATATGACTGACTATGGATAATTTGAATAATATGTAAAACAACATAAATATTCTAGAATTCAAAACATGCAAAAGAAATAATAGTAAACGATCAACATAAGACAGTAATAGTTTACTCATAAATAAACACAACTTTTATTCATCATCAAATGTCAACTACATTTTACAAATTTCAAAATTTCCTAACTACTAAAACTAATATCATCCTTCAGCCCTATGCTCCTAGCATGCTGGAGATGCTTAACCCTACCCAGTCCCTTCGTGAGGGGATCTGCCGGGTTCTCATCTGATGATACCCTCTTTGCCATGAGGAGTCCTTCTTCTATACGATGTCTGATGAAATGATATTTTATGTCATTGTGTCTGGATCTCCCATGATCCCTTGGTTCCTTTGCTAAGGCAACTGCACTTTCACTATCACAGAAAATCTCTATAGGCTTCGATATAGCTGGTACAACTCCAAGGTCTCCAATGAAGTTCTTTAGCCACATAACTTCTATTGCCGCCTCGCTTGCTGATATATACTCTGATTCGCAAGTTGAATCAGCCACTGTTTCCTGCTTGGAACTTTTCCAAGAGATTGCTCCTCCATTTAAGGTAAAGACCCAGCCTTACTGAGAGCGGAAATTATCCCTATCAGTCTGGAAGCTAGCATCACTATACCCTACAACTCTCAAGTCATCACTCCCACCGAGGGTAAGGACCTAGTCCTTAGTCCTCTGCAGGTACTTGAGTATGTTCTTTACCGTTGTCCACTAAGCCTTACCAGGATTCCCCTGATACCTGCTAACCATGCTTAAAGCAAAGGCTATATCAGGACGAGTACATGTCATAGCATACATAATCGAGCCTACTGCCGAAGCATAAGGTATCTGAATCATTTCTGCTATCCCAGCCTCAGTACTCGGGCTCTGAGTCTTACTCAGTCTAATGTTACTCTGGATGGGTAGCTCTCCTTTCTTGGAATCTTGCATGCCGAATCTCTTCAACACCTTGTCCAAGTAGGTACTTTAACTAAGTCAAATTAGTCTTTTACTCCAGTTTCTCAAAATACTTATCCCTAGAATATAGGCAGCTTCCCCTAGGTCCTTCATAGAGAAACACTTCCCAAGCCAGGACTTAACTTCCTGCAGAGTTAGGATGTCATTTCCTATGAGTAGTATGCCATCCACATACAGAACCAAAAAACTAACTATACTCCCACTAGCCTTGACATATACACAAGATTCATCTTCACTACTAGAGAAGCCAAACTCTTTGACCTTCTCATCAAAGCAAAGATTCCATCTGCGAGGTGCTTGCTTTAATCCATAGATGGATTTCTCAAGCTTACACACTCTATTAGGGTACTCAGTGCAGACAAAACCCTCTGGTTGATTCATGTAAACATCCTCATCCAATTTTCCATTAAGGAAAACGATTTTGACATCCATTTTCCATATTTCATATTCATGAAATACAACTATGGCTAGCAATACCCTAATAGACTTAATCTTGGCTACTAGTGAAAAGGTCTCATCATAATCAACTCCTGGAGTTTGAAAAAAGCCCATTGCAACCAGTCGTGCCTTATAAGTGTGTACATTACCATCCATGTCGGTCTTCTTCTTGAAGATCCTTTTGCACCCTACAGTCTTACGACCTGGTACATTCTCAACCAAGTTCCAAACTTGATTTTCATACATGGATTGTATCTCGCTATCCATTGCCTCTTTCCATTTAGCAGACTCAGGGCCTGCCATTGCTTCCGCATAGTTGTTAGGTTCATCTAGACCTACTAGTGTCTCATCACTAATAAGTGTCTCACTTTCCGCAGTAATATGGAAACCATAATAATGCTCAGGTACATTCCTAACCCTTGTGGAACACCTCAGAGGTACAACTGGAGGTATAATTGGATCAACAGGAGGTTCCTCCTCAAGTTGACTGCTAGGGTTTGAGGTTCCTTCACCACTTGACTCTTGAAGTTCTTCAAGGTCAATTTGCCTCCCACTGTCTCCTTGGCTTATGAACTCTCTCTCTCTCTCTCTCTCGAAAGACAGCCCTCCTTGCTACAAAGACCACATTCTCACTACGTCTGTAAAAGAGGTAACCAAAGGATTTTTGTGGGTAGCCGATAAAAATACACTTCTCGCTTCGAGGTTCGAGCTTGTCATGAGTCTCACGTCTCACGAAAGCCTCGCAACCCCAAACTTTGATGTGGGCTAGACTAGGAACTTTTCCAGTCCACATCTCGTGAGGTGTTTTGGCAACCTTCTTTGTAGGGACCAGATTAAGGATATGGGTGGCAGTCTCTAAGGCATACCCCCAAAATGAGATTGGTAGTGTAGCTCGACTCATCATGGAACGAACCGTGTCCAACAAGGTTCGATTACACCTCTCAGCTACACCATTCAACTGTGGTATCCTGGGAGGTGTCAATTGTGAGACAATCCCACATTCCCTAAGATAGTCGAGGAACTCTAAACTAAGATACTCACCACCTCGATCGGATCGAAGCATCTTAATGTTCCTGCCCAATTGATTCTCGACTTCCTGTTTAAATTCCATAAACTTTTCGAAAGTCTCTGACTTATGCTTGATTAAGTAGACATATCCATATCTACTATAATCATCCGTAAAAGTCACGTAATAATGATTAGCATCCCTTGTGGCATGTTTGAAGGGTCCACACACATCCATGTGTACAAGATCCAACAAACCTTCACCCCTCTCACACGAACCAGTGAAGGGTGACTTTGTCAATTTTCCAAGCAAGCATGATTCGCAACTATCATCTGACTTTAGGTCAAATGACTCCAAGACTCCATCCTTTTGGAGTTGGCCTATGTGTTTCTTGCTTATATGCCCAAGACGACAATGCCATAATGATGCTTTATCCAAGTTATTACGATTAGAAGAATCAATACACAATACATTATTTCCTAAGTTATCTACAACAGACACAGCTTCATACACACCATCACAAGGTAATGCTTTAAAATAAACCACATTTTTAAAGAAAGCATTTATTCCACCAGTTTCATTATCAAAAGAAAAAGTAAAACCTTGTTTATACAAAGCATGAAAGGAAATAACATTTCTTGCCATTTCTGGCGAGTAACAACATTTATTCAAATCTAAAGTAAATCCACTACTAAGCAACAAAGTATAAACTCCAATCTTGGTGACAGGTGAAACTTTCCTATTCGCCATGATCAAGTTTATCTTTCCATGCTCCACATTCTCACTTCTTTTTAGTCCCTGTATTTCAGATCAAATATGAATACCGCAACCGGTATCAAGGACCCAAGAGTTAGAATAGAGTGAATTATTAGATGAGATAGTGTAAATACCTGCATGGTTGGGTTTAAGTTTCCCATCCTTCAAATATTGCTGGTAGTTTGGGCAGTTGCGCTTCCAGTGCGCCTTTTCGTGGCAGTAGAAGCATTCAGCCTCTTTGGGATCAGAAGAAGGTGTAATGAAGCCTTTCTTGGTTCCGCTAGAAGAGGAGCCATCAAGGGTGTTACCCTTGGTACCCTTCGAAGGGTTCTTTCTCTTCTTCCCTCTACCTTTCCCGATTGCCAGGACAGGTGTTGAGTTTGGAGTAGTAGCAGGAGTGGTCACAACCGACTTACCTTTAAGACCTGATTCTGCGGTCTTTAGGAGTCCCTGAAGTTTGCTAAGTGTAACTTCCTCCTTATTCATGGGGTATGTCATGCGGAATTGATCATAACACGAAGGTAAGGAGTGAAAAATAATATCTATTGCTAACTCCTTAGGGAAATTCACATTCAACTTTATCAAACGATCCAGATACCTTTGCATTTTCTGCATGTGGTTTGTTATGGGTTCACCATCTTTCATTCGGGTTGTGATCATAGAGGAGATGATTTCATATCGCTCTTGACGAGCACTCTGATGGTAGCGGTCCATCAAATCCTGGTGCATCTCAAAAGGATAGTATTCCTCATAGGACTTTTGGAGCTCGGCTGTCATGGTGGCCATCATGATGCATGCCACTTTGGTAGCATCTCTTTCATGAACCTCATATTCAGCATGCTCCTCAGGAGTAGCAATTGGCTCTGGCACCTTGAGCTCCTTGTCAAGAACATATTCCTTATTCTCGTAACGAGTGACCATCCTGATGTTTCTGATCTAATCAGTAAAGTTGGATCCATCAAAGATGACTCTCCCACAAAGGTTCATGAGAGAGAAGGAGCCTGTAGGGTTTAAGCCAGGAGTAGCATTGTTGGAAGACATCTGAAAAGCAGGAAGAGTTTATGTTTAGATATTGGGATAGTCCTTAATAAAACACCCAAATGTAGAATTAAGGCTAGGATCCAATCACAATATATTATAACCTAGAAGAGGGATGTCGTAATCCAAGTTATAACATATTTGAAAGGTAGGTGAATGACGATTCACCAATTTCCACCATGAAAACAAAATATTAATTATTAGGTTTTATATGGCTTTTAGAAATTCCTAGATTCTTTGAGATTCATTGAACTTTTCAATGGCATGTTTCAATCTCAAGTGTGCCCTTCATGTTTTGTGATTGGGATACCGAGGATCACAAAACAAGGTGTGAAGTAACCATGCAAATTACCTGGTACCCTTAATGTTTTTCACTTAATCGTAGTGCCGGTAAACCACACGCGCTCCTTCCGACCTCATGAAAAAACTTAAGTCACCCTTTGCCTTCCTTGTTAAGTCCAAGTTAGTGTGCCAGTAAACCACACACGCTCCACCAACGACTTAGACAAGGTGCAAAGTGTAATTTCATGGATTAGAACCTTATTCACATTTTTCCTAAAGTAACTAAGATTGGGAATTTATAAAACATTTAGTTACTTAATAATAATCATTATACTTTTAATGAGAATTTATAAGTCCTTGTCTTACCCGTTCGGCTAACGACCCTCCACCAGTCAAGCAAGCGGTGGGTGAGAGTGGACACCCATTAAGTTGCCATTTTATAGGCAACAACCTTATACCCACCTTATAGACTGGCTTCGTGAATGAGGCGTACTAGCGGTAAAACGACTTTAATCTTATACATATATATATTATTAATAAGTTTATAATATTATAAGTATAAGGGTAGAATTTTAACTTTTAAAAAACTAAGGGTTGGAACTAAAGTTTTAATCAAGACTTTACTTGTTCCAAAACTTGAGGGCAAGTTTTGTAAACTTTCAAAACTTTTCATTTCTTGTAACTTATGAGTTAATTAGAGTATTAAAAATGAAGACTCTTCATTTTTCTAACTTTTGTGTTCTTTTAATAGTTTTTAATTCAAGTGTGACTCTTGGTTTTTCCATAACTTGAGGACAAGTTATGGACTCCATTAAAACACATTATGATCAAGAATTACACTACTCACCGAGTGCATGAACCTGTCGCTCCTACTCGCCGAGTGCATGAACCTACTCGCCGAGTAGGTTGAAGATACACATGAACTCGACGAGTCCCCCATGGACTCGGCGAGTTCATCAGGCAGACTGCAAGTTTTTGGACTTTTTCCAACTTTTTAGCACAAATAACAAACAAACAAACCTGGCTCTGATACCACTGATGGGTTTTGAGCATTCTAACACTTCCTAAGTGTACATGCAACCCTAATAACCTTGGATCTATGTTTGTCTAATTATCATGCAAAGTTGATTTCCAAGGCTATGATCCTATCTAGCATACATGGGGAACAATTTTAACTTAAATAATAGATAGAACTACATACCTTGTTGTTCTAAATATTCCTTGAAACCTTGTGAGCCTAGCACCCCAAGTGTAATGCCTCAAATGCTTCACACAACACCAAATGCTATGGAGTAAACTTGGAGAGAAAGTATAACACACTAAAATCGGCCAAGCCCTCATGTTTCACTAGTAGTCCCGATTTTGGGAGAACACATGAGCTTTATATAGTGTTGACACATCTAGGGTTACACCATGTAAACCCTAGTGTGTCATGACTCTTCATTTCCGTGACCCATGGGTTTGTAACTCCCATGGAGCCTCCATGGAGCATCCAATGGGTTTAACCCAACTTGATTATTCACGGAGCCTCTTAGCCCACTATATAAGTTATGGATGATTTACATAATCAACCCATATATTTAAGTAGTTATCTTTTGATCACTTAATTAATTCTACAATTAATTCTTGATCAAACTAATTAAATAATATTATTAATATATTACAACTTATAATATATTAATAACCACAAGTGTTATTTCTCTCATTTAGTCTATCCAATTGCATGGTGCCATGCAACCCAAATAGACCATGCCGGGTCGGGTCAAGTACATACCAGAAATAGTTATGGACTTAGACACCTTATCCAACAGTACCGCCCGAGGTTACTGATCAGATGAGCACGTGCGAGTTGGATGCGAGGATTCGTGAGATTCTGCATGATGAGGTTGCTGCGTTGTTCCGGGCTGAGTTGCCGGAACTATTTGGGTCGATCAAGACCGCCATGGTTGAGTATTTTGACGAGCGCTATGCAACTCTCATAGAGACGGGTGCCGCAGCGGCTACAGCGGTAGTAGCAGCGGCAGGGGAGGAGTCGGTCGAGGTTTTCAGTGTCAACACTGCGATAATACGAAGCCTCCTACCTTCGACGGGGTTTAGGACCTGATTGTTGCTATGAGATGGTTGTCGGACGTGGAGGGGTGTTTCTTCACGTGTTCATGCCCTGCTGATCAGAGGGTGAGGTGTGCTCTGAACCTGTTAAGGCTCGGGGCGAAGGATTGGTGGAGATTGACCACGGGGTCGTATTCGGATGCACAGAGAGATGCGGTATCATGGGATCAGTTCCAGGAGATGTTCAACACTCGTTATGTTCCACGGGTCGAGAGGGAGAGATTGGCTTAGGAGTTCCTGGTGCTGAAGCAGGATTCGGAGTCGGTGACGGAGATCACCAGGATGTTCACTGAGGGCGATGTTTTGCCCTGAGTTCGCTTCAGAGTAGGCTCAGATGTCCCGATATCTGAGTATGCTCAAGAGGGATATCAGACAGTTTGTGTCTACGCAGAGGTGCGAGACCTTGTTGGAGTTACAGGAGGCCACCAGGCGGCGTGAGTTGGAGATTGACTTGCAATTGCGAGAACAGAGGCAGGCTCTGGTGCAGTCGTAGCCGGCGCCTAAACGGTCCAAGACCATTGATTCTAGATTGGGAGATCAGGGCACCCACACGTGTGGCAAGTGTGGGAACGGTCACACCGGAGTTTGTAGGTCCGGTGGTGCATGCTGCAAGTGCGGAAAGGAGGGGCACTATGCGAGGGATTGTCGGCAGACAGCCCCGGTTCGGGATCTTAGGATTTGTTATCATTGCCATCAGGTTGGACATGATGGGTTTTGAGCATTCTAACACTTCCTAAGTGTACATGCAACCCTAATAAACCTTGGATCTATGTTTGTCTAAGATACATGCAAATAATTATTTTTTCAAGGTTCATATCCTAACTAGCATGGCATGGGGAACATGAATCAAATAAAGCTAGTAGAAATACTTACCTAGAAGTTGTATTTGATTGCTTGGAGTTTTAGAGCCTAGCACCAATAGTTTGGATGCCTCAAGTGGAAATCACAAATCACCACAAACTTGGAACTTTGAGAGAATAGTCACTACTATCTTGAAATCGGCCCTCACCTCAACAAGTGTCAACTAGTGTGATTTCAAGAACCAAAGCCTCCTTTATATAGTGTGATGGATTAGGGTTACTTCCATGTAAACCCTAATACCCATGTCTCTTCATTTCCATGAGATCCATGGGTTAAAGCTCCATGGAGTATCCATGGACTTTTCCCATGCAAGCCTAGCCCATTCCAAATAAGCACTAGCCCACACTATATAAATATAGAAGCCCATATTTAATTAGTAATATCTTTGATCTCTAAATTAATCCTAGATTAATTATAGATCACTACTAATTAAATAATATGATCTTATATTAATATATTAGAACTTATAATATATTAATAAATCATAACTTGTACTATTCTCAAATATTATCCATAAATTGTTCGGGTGAAGTGCAACCCAAATGGACCATGTCGGTTCGGGTCAAGTACATACCAAATATAGTTATGGACTTAGACACTATATCCAACAGTCTCCCACTTGGATAAGTCTAGTAACTATATTTGCAAGTATAACTTCAGGAACCGATCAGAATCGTAGCTCTTTAAACTCTGTTGAACTAGAACGCGCCATTTAGATAAGTGATCATATAATCCTCTGTTCTAGATATCAGCCGGACAAATACATGGAACATTGTCTTGCTTATTGTCCAGCATTTGTTTCCCGATTTCCGATTTGTTTGATATAGAACTCAACTGAACACATCAATTTAGTTCTGACTGGGCCCGGTACATAGGTCAAAACAAAATCATCGAGGGGCCCAGATATCAGCTTCTAATCCAAAAAGGAACAAATAAACTTCGACTCATATGTTTGTTCTACCACTCATTGAATTACACACAAAAGCACGTTTTATAACATCGAGTTACCAATGCGTTTTCGTACAATCAATGCATAACCAACTCGTAAGTAACAAATCATATCTCTAGGTTTGAAGACTTATATGATATTACCGTCTCACGATCACTTGAGATAAAATTCCATGAAGTGATTCCAGTGAGCGTGGGTTGAGTCCAATACTCAGAACTTATGAGCACTCATGATTGTTGTAGCCATGTCCAACACCTTAGACCTCTGCAACCAATCATGACAGTCTTGATTCATACCTACTTCCGACATATGACCGACTGTGGAGGTTTGAATAATATGATATACCAAACATAATTATTCTGGAAGTCAAAACATGCAAAAGAAATATAGTAAACGATTGACAAGAGATAGCAACACTTTACTCATAAATAAAACCCCTTTTATTCATCATCAAATGTCAATTATACTTTACAAATTTCATAATTTATCTAACTACTAAAACTTATATCATCCTTCAGCCCTATGCTCCGAGCATGCTGGAGATGCTTAACCCTACCCAGTCCCTTCATGAGGGGATCTGCTGGGTTCTCATCTGATGATACCCTCTTCGCCACGAGGATCCCTTCTTCTATTCGATGTCTGATGAAGTGATATTTTCTGTCAATGTGTCTGGATCTCCCATGATGTCTTGGTTCCTTGGCTAAGGCAACCGCACTATTGCTGTCACAGAAAATCTCCATTGGCTCTTTTATAGATGGTACAACTCAAAGGTCTCTGATGAAGTTCTTTAGCCATATAGCCTCCTTTGCTGCCTCGCTTGCCGCTATATACTCTGATTCACAAGTAGAATCAGCCACTGTCTCCTGCTTGGAACTCTTCCAAGTGATTGCTCCTCTGTTTAAGGTAAAGACCCAGCCCGACTATGAGCGGAAATTATCCCTATCAGTCTGGAAGCTAGCATCACTATACCCTACAGCTCTCAATTCATCACTCCCACCGAAGGTAAGGACCCAGTCCTTAGTCCTTCGCAGGTACTTGAGGATATTCTTTACCGCAGTCCAGTGTTCGTTGCCAGGGTTCCCCTGATACCTGCTAACCATGCTCAAAGCAAAGGCTACATCAGGTCGAGTACACATCATAGCATACATGATCGATCCTACAACTGAAGCATAAGGAAGTCGACTCATTTCTGCTATCTCAGCCTCAGTACTAGGGCTTTGTGTCTTACTCAATCTGGCATTACTCTGAATGGGTAACTCACCTTTCTTGGAGTTATGCATGTTGAATCTTTTCAACACTTTGTCCAAGTAGGTACTCTGACTAAGTCCAAATAGCCTTTTACTCCTGTTTCTCAAAATCTTTATCCCTAGGATATAGGCAGCTTGACCAAGGTCCTTCATAGCGAAACACTTCCCAAGCCAGGACTTTACTTCCTGCAGGGTTGGGATGTCATTTCCTATGAGTAGTATGTCATCCACATACAGTACCAAAAAACTGACTATGCTCCCACTAGCCTTGATATAGACGCAAGATTCATCTTCACTCCTTGAAAAGCCAAATTCCTTGACTTTCTCATCAAAGCAAATATTCCACCTGCGAGGTGCCTGTTTCAATCCATAAATGGATTTCTCGAGTTTACACACTCTATTGGGGTACTCGGTACTGACAAAACCCTCTGGCTGAACCATGTAAAATTCCTCAGCCAACTTTCCATTAAGGAAAGCGGTTTTGACATCCATTTGCCATATTTCATAGTCATGAAATGCAGCAATGGCTAACAGAACCCTAATAGACTTTATCTTGGCCACTGGTGAAAAGGTTTCATCATAATCAACTCCCGGAGTTTGAGAATAACCTTTTGCAACCAGTCATGCCTTATAAATGTGTACATTACCATCCATGTCGGTCTTCTTCTTGAAGATCCATTTGCACCCTACAGTCTTACGACTAGGTACATTCTCAACCAAGTTCCAAACTTGATTGGCATACATGGATTGTATCTCGCTATCCATAGTCTCTTTCCATTTAGCAGCCTCAGGGCCTGCCATGGCTTCCGTGTAGCTGTTAGGTTCATCCAGACCTACTAGTGTCTCATCACTAATAAGTGTCTCACCTTCCGCAGTAATATGGAAACCATAATAATGCTCAGGTGCATTCGTAACTCTCTTGGAACGCCTCAGAGGTACAGGCACATCAACTGGCTCAACAGGAGTTTCCTCCTCAAGTTGAGGGTTAGGGTTTGAAGTTCCTTCACCACTTGACTCTTGAATTTCTTCAAGATCAATTTGCCTCCCACTGTTTCCTTGCCTTATAAACTCTCTTTCTCGAAAAACTCCTCTTCTTGCTACAAAGACCACATTATCACTAGGTCTGTAGAAGAGGTAACCAAAGGATTGCTGTGGGTAGCCGATGAAAATACACCTCTCGCTTCGGGGTTCGAGCTTATCATGAGTCTCGCGTCTCATGAAAGCCTCACAACCCCAAAATCTTGATGTGGTCTAGTTTAGGTACTTTACCAGTCCACATCTCGTGAGGAGTTTTGGCAACTTTCTTTGTAGGGACTAGATTAAGAATATGGGCGGCAGTCTCTAAGGCTACCCACAGAATGAGATTGGTAGCGTAGCTCGACTCATCATGGAACGAACCATATCTAACAAGGTTCGATTACGCCTCTCAGCTACACCATTCAACTGTGGTGTCCTGGGAGGTGTCAATTGTGAGACAATCCCACATTCCCTAAGATAGTCAAGGAACTCTGAACTAAGATACTCATCACCACGATCGGATCGAAGCATCTTAATGTTCCTGCCCAATTGATTCTCGACTTCCTGTTTAAATTCCTTAAACCTCTCGAAAGTCTCTGACTTATGCTTGATTAGGTAGACATATCCATATCTACTGTAATCATCAGTAAAAGTCAAATAATAACGATTAGCATCCCTTGTGGCATGTTTGAATGGTCCACACACATCCGTGTGTACAAGATCCAACAAACCTTCACCCCTCTCACACGAGCCTGTGAAGGGTGACTTTGTCAATTTTCCAAGGAAGCATGATTCGCAACTATCATCTGACTTTAGGTCAAATGACTCCAAGACTCCATCCTTTTGGAGTTGGCCTATGTGTTTCTTGCTTATATGTCCAAGGCGACAATGCCATAATGATGCTTTATCCAAGTTATTATTATTAATAGAATCAATACACAAAACATTATTTCCTAATTTATCTACAACAGATACAGCTTCATACACACCATCACAAGGTAATGCTTTGAAATAAATAACATTATTAAAGAAAGCATCAATAGAACCAACTTTATTATTAAACGAAAAGGTAAACCCTTGTTTGTACAAAGCATGAAAGGAAATAATATTTCTTGCCATTCCTGGCGAATAACAACATTTATTCAAATCTAAATTAAACCCACTACTTAGCGATAAAGTATAAACTCCAATCTTGGTGACAGGTGAAGCTTTCCTATTCCCCATGATCAAGTTTATTCTTCCTTGCTCCACATTCTCACTTCTTCTTAGTCCCTGCAAGTCACAACAAATATGAATACCACAACCAGTATCAAGGACCCAAGATTTAGAATGGGGTGAGTTATTAGATAAGATAGTGTAAATACCTGCATGGTTGGGTTTAACTTTCCCATCCTTTACATCTTGCTGGTACTTTGGGCAGTTCCGCTTCCAATGAGCTTTTTCATGGCAATAGAAGCATTCAGCCTCTTTTGGGTCCGAAGAAGGAGTGATGAAACCTTTCTTGGTTCCACTTGAAGAAGAGCCATCAAGGGTCCGACCCTTGGTACCCTTCGAAGATCTATTTCTTTTCTTCCCTCGACTTTTCCCGATTGCCAAAACCGGAGTAGAGTTTGGAGTAGGAGTGTTAACAACCGACTTCCCCTTAAGACCTGTTTTTGCAGTCTTGAGAAGTCCCTGAAGTTTGCTGAGTGTGACCTCTTCCTTATTCATGTGATATGTCATGCGGAATTGATCATAGCACGATGGTAAGGAGTGCAAAATGATATCTATTGCAAGATCCTCAGGGAAGTTCACATTAAGCTTCAGCAAACGATGCACATACCTTTGCATTTTCTGCATGTGGCTCGTGACGGATTCCCCGTCCTTCATCATGGCTGTTATCATGGAGCAGATGATTTCATACCTCTCTTGTCGTGCACTTTGATGGTATCTTTCCATCAAATTTGGTGCATTTCATAAGGGTAGAAATCCTCATAAGACTTTTGGAGTTCCGCTGTCATCGTGGCCATCATGATGCAAGCCACTTTCGTAGCATCCCTTTCATGTGCCCGAAAGTCAGCGATCTCCTGAGGAGTTGCAGTGGTCTCATCAATCTCCTTAAGTTCCTTGTCAAGGACATATTCTTTGTCCTCGTAGCGGGTAATCATCCTGATGTTTCTGATCCACTCATTGAAGTTGGATCCATCAAAGGTGACTTTCCCACACAAGTTCATAAGGGTAAAGGAGATATTAGGGTTAGAGCCAGAAGCAACATTGTTTGAAGACATCTGAAAGAAATGGACAAGATTAGTTTAGACATTAGGAGAGTCCTTAATAAAACACCCAAATGTAATATTAAGGCTAGGATCCAATCACAATATATTATAACTTAGAAGAGGTATGCCATAATCCAAGCTATAACATATTCGAAAGGTAGGTGAATGACGATTCACCAATTTCCACCACGAAAACCCAAATATTAGATATTAGGTTTTTTGATTGGTTCTTAGAAATTCCTAGATTCTTTGAGATTCAATGAACTTTTCAAAGGCATGTTTCAATCTCGAGTGTGCCCTCCAAGTTTTGTGACTGGGATGCCGAGGATCACAAAACGAGGTGTGAAGTAACCATGCAAATCACTTGGTACCCTTAAAGTTTATCACTCAATCGATGTGCCGGTAAACAACACACGCTCCATCGATACTATAATAAACCTTAAGTCACCCTTTACCTACCTTGTTAAGTCCAAGGTAGTGTGCCGGTTAACCACACACGCTCCACCAACGACTTAAACAAAGTGTAAAGTGTAATTTCATGGATTAGCACCTTATTCACATTTTTCCTAAAGTAACTAAGATTGGGAATTTAATAAAACATTTAGTTACTTTATAATATTCATCATACTTTTAATGAGAATTTGTAAGTCCTTGTCTTACCCGTTCGGCTAACGACCCTCCACCGGTCAAGCAAGCGGTGGGTGAGAGTGGACACCCATTAAGTTGTCATTTTATAGGCAACAACCTTATACCCACCTTATAGACCGGCTTCGTGAATGAGGCATACTAGCGGTAAAACGACTTTGTTCTTATATATATATATATATATATATATATATATATATATATATATATATATATATATATATATATATATCATAATAATATAAGTATAAGGGTTGAATTTTAACTTTTTTTTAAAATTTTAAGTGTTGGAACTAAAGTTTAACTTGACTTTACTTGTTCCAAAACTTGAGGGCAAGTTTTGTAAACTTTCAAAACTTTTCATTTCTTGTAACTTATGAGTTTATTAGAGTAATAAAATGAAGACTCTTCATTTTTCTAACTCTTGTGTTCTTTTAATGGTTTTCAGCTCAAGTGACTTTTGGTTTTCCATAACTTGAGGACAAGTTATGGATACCATTAAAACACATTATGATCAATAATTAAACTACCACATAGGTTACAAATAATTCCTATGATCATCTAAACATCATAAGAACAAGAACATGAATATGAACACTTTCATGAATCAAAATCACATTTAAAACTTTGTAATTTTGATAACTAGTTGTTGTAAATGAATTAGCAAGACATTACACCAACTAAAACAAGTTTTCAAGTACCAAAAGAGTTTAGGGTAATGTTTCTAATCCATTTCCAGCAACTTAAGTCGAAAATCTGGACTCTGTCGACCCTACTCGCTGAGTGCATGAACCTACTCGACGAGTAGGTTGAAGATACAAGTGAACTCGTCGAGTCCCCCATGGACTCGCCGAGTCCAGCAGTCAGACAGCAAGTTTTTCGACTTTCTCCATAATATTGCAACAAGTATCAAACAAACAAGCCTAGGCTCTGATACCACTGATGGGTTTTGAGCATTCTAACACTTCCTAAGTGTACATGCAACCCTAATAAACCTTGGATCTATGTTTGTCTAAGATACATGCAAATAATTATTTTTTCAAGGTTCATATCCTAACTAGCATGGCATGGGGAACATGAATCAAATAAAGCTAGTAGAAATACTTACCTTGAAGTTGTAGTTGATTGCTTGGAGTTTTAGAGCCTAGCACCAATAGTTTGGATGCCTCAAGTGGAAATCACAAATCACCACAAACTTGGAACTTTGAGAGAATAGTCACTATTATCTTGAAATCGGCCCTCACCTCAACAAGTGTCAACTAGTGTGATTTCAAGAACCAAAGCCTCCTTTATATAGTGTGATGGATTAGGGTTACTTCCATGTATACCCTAATACCCATGTCTCTTCATTTCCATGAGATCCATGGGTTAAAGCTCCATGGAGTATCCATGGACTTTTCCCATGCAAGCCTAGCCCACTCCAAATAAGCACTAGCCCACACTATATAAATATAGAAGCCCGTATTTAATTAGTAATATCTCTGATCTCTAAATTAATCCTAGATTAATTATAGATCACTACTAATTAAATAATATGATCTTATATTAATATATTAGAACTTAAAATATATTAATAAATCATAACTTGTAATATTCTCAAATATTATCCATAAATTGTTCGGGTGAAGTGCAACCCAAATGGACCATGCCGGGTCGGGTCAAGTACATACCAAATATAGTTATGGACTTAGACACTATATCCAACAGGACACTTGAGGGTCAACTGTCCATAGCTTGCTGCAGGACCGGTGCAGGCTCCAGCACCAGCCACTTTGAGGATTACGGGAGGAGGTCAGGGTGGAGCGGAGCCCCCAAGGGCTCAGGGTCATGCTTTTCAGCTTACAGCAGAGGAGGTCAGGGCAATGCCGAATGCAGCTGCAGGTATGTTTCTTCCTTGATGTCTTGCTATTTTGTGATTATTTTGGAGTATTGTATATCTGCTAGTCACGTTGTGTGGTTTCTGGTATTGTATTCGTTGTTCCTTGAGGGTTATTAGTGGGAATCTAGCGTTTGGTCTGAATGTTGGGTTGAGGCGGGACCTGCTTGTGTTGTAGGCCAACATACCCAGGGTGGACCGTTTATCTCGAAGGTGCAGCGAGCGGTCCGGATAGGCTGTAGACCCCAAGAGGGCGGACCAGACGTGCCGAGGCTCGGAGAGTGGACCAGGCCGACTGAAGGCCCAGTGCGGGCGGACCAGTCATACTATAGACTCAGAGAGTGGACCAGGTGGACTGAAGGCCCGGTGCAGGCGGACCAATCACACTGTAGACTCGATGTATATGGTTAGGCTCGGAGGGTGGACCAGGTGGACTGAAGGCAGGTGCGGCGGACCAGTCACACAGTAGACCCGAAGTGCATGGCTGGGGATATCTCACTAAGCTTTCGGGCTTATAGTGGTGGTTTAATGTTTTTCAGGTTCTTCAGGAGACCGTGGCAAGGCAAAGGCATGATCGTACCGCTCCTCATGATTATGTTTTGTGATGTGATTCTGGGAAGACTCTGAAATAATTTTATTGAAAACCTTCTTGTAATAATTTTATGAAATCGGGTTGTTTTGGAAAAGTTTAAACTGGTTGAAATTTTATGGTTGTTACTAGTTGGTATCAGAGAGTCCAGATGGGCTAAAGGCCTGGAAAGGCGGTCCAGTCATGCTGAAGACTCTGCATGTGTTGATAAATCGGTAAGAGGAAATGAATTGAGTATGTCGCGACGTGTTAGCGTCAGAAGGTCTGGCCCCGGGTAGTGATCATGGTGAGTGGATGGTAGAGCATGGACATGAGAGTTCTTGCGAGCGGATCCAGAGCATGTGTGGTGCATGGAATAGTGGTTATGCTATAAGAGAATGATGTAGTATTGGGTGAGCACCGTCGCACTTGTTGTAGTGACAAGACGGCCAAGTGGATTTCCTTGGTAAGGAAAGGGAGAGGAATGTAGCTTCGAGATAGAGTGTAAATTCATGGAAGTGAAAGCAGTAGTGCAGAGCTATGATTGGGGTGTCCTAATCATGGTTGATGAGCAGTGCATCTGCGACTGTGGTATGGGATCACATCCGGGTTGGATGTTTGCTGAGGTCACGAAAGGAATTTCCGAGGGTAGAGCCAAAATGCTCGGAAGGAATGCAGGGATGGAATCTTGGACTTCCATTTTGATTTTGATCAAGGATTTATGTATGTGGTGGAAATTCATCCTGGGGGATGTTTGGTGGTGTCGTCAGTGTATCGGGTTTTCCCAACCCGAAGATGCTAGAGCCAGTTCATCATGGGTATGAGATTGCGGTGGAGAAATTCATGGGAGTTGCTCTGAGGCTGAAGGATGTGTCATCCTGTCAGCATGGAATGGATAAAGTTGGGCTCAGACTGGAATTCCGATGGTTCATGGTTACTTTCTAGCTCGTATGAGTCGAGTGATTGTTGTGATTTGGAGCGAGTGATGCATCATGGGGTGGTACTCAGTTGATAATTGTGGCTATCAGAGGATGAGGCCGATGGCCGGCTTGAAGCGGTGGTCAGAACACCGCGAGAAGGAAAATTGGGTTTGGGTTTCGGTGGTTGTGCTTTGAGGAACCTGATCTGGTCAATGCCAGGTGGTGCATTGCGAGAGTAGTTCTGGAGTTGTGTTGCCGCAGGCTTCGAGGACGAAGCCTAATTTAAGTGGGGGAGAATTGTAACATCCCGAAATATCAAGAGTAGAGTTGAAGGGCTAAAAGTGTAAGTGCGAGAGGGAAACTCGGCGAGTCCATAAGTGGACTCGGCGAGTAGGGTCGCAACTCTAGTCGCGTGTCAAGTGACCGACTCGGCGAGTAGCATGGATGGACTCGGCGAGTAGCATGGATGGACTCGGCGAGTTGGTGCTGAGTGGAGAAAACCCTAATTTCGGAGGTTGAGCCCTATATAAAGAACATAACATTTCTTCCCCAGCCTCTTTACCTCCCCTTTGAGTTCCAGAAACCCTAAATTCGTGTGAGCCTTCCTTGGTGAGAGATTAGAGCCTTGGAGGAGGTAATCTTGGAAGGAAATTGAAGAGCAAGAAGAGTGGAGCAAGGGGCTTTGAAGAGAATTGGTTCATTCATCAGTGGGAGCCTTCATTTGAGGTAATAATCATCTGCTTGAGGTTTTGTGCATCTAGATCTATCATTTATGGGGGTTTTGGGGCATAAATGAGGTCCCTCCCAAGTTTGGTGTAAGATCTGAGGTTGCTACCTCAGATCTAGGTTGTTAATAATCCAGAAAGCCATAAAGTCTATGCTCTAGAGTTGTTGGTGAAGTCCTTTTGTCCTAAACCCTAGCCCTAGAGTGTTAAATGTCTAGATCTCTTTGGATTCACGTAAAGTTTGCCACTTTACGTGATGGATGGCTTGTAGAAGGGCAGATCTATGGTTTAGAGCTTCTGCATGGCTTGGAAAGCCTCTGTATGGTTTCATATGTAGGGGTACTCGGCGAGTCACAAGGGTATACTCGGCGAGTTGCTTGAAGATAGACTGAAACTCGACGAGTTGGAAGAACAACTCGACGAGTTGGTTGAAGATGGGCAGGAACTCGGCGAGTTAGAAGAACAACTCACCGAGTTGGTTGTAGATAGCCTTGGACTCGGCGAGTCTGGTCGTGAGGTCCTAAGCTTTCTTCTAGTTGATCTGTGAATCAGTGTGTTAAGGGATGACTCGGTGAGTCGAGTGTGAAAGGACTCAGAGTTGTTGGACTTGGCGAGTCTCGGGTTGACTCGGCGAGAGTCGCGAATTGGGGAAAGTTCTGAGCATGGGGACTCGGCGAGTCATCGAGTTGACTCGGCGAGTAGAGTCAGTCAGGGGTTGACTTTGACTTTGACTTTGACCAAGGGTTGACCAGTTGACTTCCAGGGGCATTTTGGTAATTGTTGGATATTGTTTTGAGTTCAGTGTTGGTGTTGGCTAGTGGTGGAGATCTTGTCAGTGGTCGGAGCAGCTTGGGCTTATCTGTTCAGTCGTCAGTTGCGAGGTGAGTTATCCTCACTATACCAACAGGGTCTATGGCACCAAGGTCGGCCCTTTATCGGATTGTGATCCGGGTATCGTTGTTATGTTATTGCTTTGCTATGTTGCATCCTGGTAGTTAGGATGGTATATGTTAGAGACCTGGTTAAGGTCGGAATCCTGGTATATAGGATGATGTTATGCTAGTGACCGGTTAGGTCGGTATCCTGGTTAGGATGACGTTATGCTATGTGATCTGTTAGATTGGATGTGATATGTTATATGATTGAATGTTTATGTGCACATGGTTGTTAGACTGGGGTTGGGTTGAGGCGGGACCTGCTTGTGCTATAGGCCAACATACCCAGGGCGGACCGGTTATCCCAAAGGCCCAACGAGCGGTCCGGATAGGCTGTAGGCCCCAAGAGGGTGGACCAGACGTGCCGAGGCTCGGAGAGTGGACCAGGCCGACTGAAGGCCCAGTGCGGGCGGACCAGTCATACTATAGACTCAGAGAGTGGACCAGGTGGACTGAAGGCCCGGTGCAGGCGGACCAATCACACTGTAGACTCGATGTATATGGTTAGGCTCGGAGGGTGGACCAGGTGGACTGAAGGCAGGTGCGGCGGACCAGTCACACAGTAGACCCAAAGTGCATGGCTGTTCTGTGTTCTGTTATGATATGGCATGTTATGCGTGTATGGTATATGTGGTTGGTATTTTGGGGATATCTCACTAAGCTTTCAGGCTTACAGTTGTGGTTTAATGTTTTTCGGGTTCTTCAGGAGACCGTGGCAAGGCAAAGGCATGATCGTACCGCTCCTCATGATTATGTTTTGTGATGTGATTCTAGGAAGACTCTGAAATAATTTTATTGAAAACCTTTTTGTAATAATTTTATGAAATCGGGTTGTTTTTGAAAAGTTTAAACCGGTTGAAATTTTATGGTTGTTACAAGCAAGATCTGTTGTGTATCAGCTATGAATATAATACAAAAATGCAGGAATGTCCTATATATAATTACGAGCAATCTGAATGCAAAAAATCATGAATTCCATATATAACCAACACTAATTTGTTTCAACAGAAAATGACTTAAAAGCCCAACGAAGTTTCCAAACCATTCAAAAAATCTCAATCATGTTTTATCCATTCAAGAAACCCAATGAACGTAACCTTATGTATAAAAAAAACCCAATGAAGTTTTCAAACCATTTGAAAAACCCCAATCATGTTTTGTCTTTTCAAAAAGTTAAGTTCATTGACTTTTTTGAACACACAAAATATGATTGAGGTTTTTTAAACGGTTTGAAAACTTTGTTACTCTTACATGTCATTTTTTTCTTATATGGTAATAAGTCACGTCATATGTTTCTATTCTCTGACTTCCATAGAATTAAACAAAAGTATAACTTAATTCGGCATTTTTAGAAAAAAAAAAGTTAAATTCGTTGGTTTTCATGAATAGTTAAGACACGATTGATATTTTTTGAACGTTTGGAAACTTTATTAGGCTGACAAGTCATTTTCCCTTTGTTTCAAACGATGAAATAAATAAAAAAAATAAAATAAAAAAAAATAAAAATAAAAACTCATCCATAAGAAGCTTGGGTCCCTCTGGCTTACATCAAATTAGCATCCTTTATTTTAATAATTTCTAAATTTCCACTTTTAAAAATCTATATATAAAATTAATACCTTTTTCGAATTATTATATACTAAAAAATATATGAATTATAAACCTTGCACAAACGAATACACCATCCCCACTAGTTGACTATCAATTTTTACGTGGCCAATAAAGTTGTGAAAATAATGGTTTATGTCAAATAAAACCGAAGATTAATTTACTATTATTTCTCTAACTGGACAAGAAAGGGCATGACAAGGTTCCTCACAATAATAAATTATAGATCATGTGTACTCACTTATACTATTTTGTGGATAGGGAGTAACCACAATTTTCCTGGCCATAGAACATATGAGGCGAGGAATATAAGATTTTAAAATCATTATGACTGAATGATATGCCAAAAAAAGGTTCGTCCTAGGTTACTCATTTTTTTCAATAACATCTATAATAAATAACTCAAATAATAAAATAACATGGAAAAGACATTTAAAATGGAAAAGGTAACAGAGTTTGCAGGATTTAAAACTAGACATTCAATAGCACACTAAAAAGGTGTTTTGCGTATATAAATTGAAATAAAACATCAATATTTAATCATCAAACTTTTTCTTTTATATTTTGAATTATTTAAATTGATAGAAAAAATTGATATGGTATCTTGCACCTATTATCTAAATATATATTATTTTAAAAAGTAGAATGTTTTTAAAATCATTTTGAATTCCATCGAAACAAACAAAAGTATACTTGACAATTTCAAATTATGAAGTCACCGTTTGTTTTAGATCTGTTTTTTGTTACTTTTATTTAAACATATCATAAGATTTGAACTAGATTAATTTTTAATAATAATAATAATAATAATAATAATAATAATATTATTATTATTATTATTATTATTGTTATTTGTTAAGAATAAGTGTCATGTTATATCTATTATACTTTTCGATTTATGTTAGACTATTTTTATTGGCAAATAAAATTATTTTTTGTTGTGAAAATATTAAAAGAAGAAAGGAAGTCCTTTAGAACCCACCGACATGTTCGGTGCACAGAACACTAGCCGTCACTTTCAAATCTTAAATTAATTAATTTAAAAAAATATTAAAACAATTGTAAAATTGTAATTTTTTCCTTTACAAATTGACATAGTAAATATACTTACAAATTCTATTACTTATATTTAATTAATAAAAAATAAGTTTGGGTTGAGTTGATAATGTGAATGGAAAATTGGGTTCACTTTGGTTGTATAGGTGGAAATGTAAGAAGTTAGTTATTAGAAAACAATTTTGGTTGGACAGAGAGAGCAAATTTGAACCATATAATTTTTTTAATTAAAATCGTCAAATAATGTTAATTTAAGAAAGAAATAAATAAAAAATTAAAAAAACTCACTAACCAACACTACTCACTATCCAAACAACACCATCCACCACCAACCACCACCCGTACCATCACCCGTCATCAACACCCTCACCCACCACCGACACAAATAGCTACCCACCATCACCACCACCAACCACGACCACGACCACCACCACCCCGGTCACCACCATCACCATCATTATCACCATCACCCCCACCACCCACCACAACCACTACCCACCTACCTTCACCACTCATCACCACCACCTACCATTTTGACCACCACCAACCACTATCCACCACCACTCGCCACCACCACCAACCTCCACCACACATCACAACCACCCACCTTTTTTACCACCACCACCCACTACCTACCACCACCCATCACCACCGACCACTATCACCCTCACCCATTACCCACCAAAACCACCAGTCACTACCATCAACACTACCCACAAGACCCACGCATCACAACCACCACCCACCCACCTCCACCAACCATCACTACCACTCACCCACTACCTGATATTCTGACCACCACCCCTTCCACTAAACACCACCGATCACCACCTCCCGCCTCTAAACCAAAATCACCATACACCGCCACCACCACCCATCACCACCACCCCCACCACTTGTGACACCCCAAAACCAAGAACGGTGGAAACGTTCTGGGGCGGAGGACGTCATGTAAAGTATCACAACACAGTAAATGTAAATAAGCAAACAACATCATCCATTGCATTAAATATATAATTTTAATACAAGCGTGTTCTGTACAGTTTTAGACACCAAAAATATAATGTAAATCAAAATAATATGATGAGTCTTGAGTGCGCTCCATCTTCTCAAAAGCTGGCATCGGTAGCTGTCTACTGATGACCTGAGAATACAAGTTATTTTGAAAGAGTTTATCAGCATTAAGCTGGTGAGTTCATAAGTGTTTTAGTGTCGGTGTTTGTTATTAAAAACGTTTGAACCTGTCGCAAGTATAAGTTGTAAAATGTATGTAAGTGTTTGTAAAAGTTTGAATCTCTCAGAAAAACCTATATTTTCTATTAAAGTAGCCTTCTACCAAGGCTTAACTGTTTTGTATGCTCGTTTGTTGTAAAAGTGTGTAATTTCCCAAGTTTAACTATCATTTAACAAAATAAAGTTTGTACATTATTGTTTAAGTGAGGTTATCACTAAAAATATGTAATGGGTAAATTATTGTAGTACTGTAGTTTTGTATTATAGGAACTACTGCTGTACTAACTACCTTAAACCGGATTTATATTAAGGTATCATGTGATTAAGTGTACCATACTATTGACTGGTAACAACGACATACGAATGGTCGTAAAACGGAATGACGTTTGGCACCCGCAGACCTGCAGGTCCGGTTGTAGCTAGCAGCAAGGTGTAGGATAGTCAATCCAGTATAGATCTATATGCAAACTCACGCTCTCCCTCCAAGAGATTTCTGGCTACAACTCGGGCCATGACATTTAAGGCATGCTCCGATACAGTGGATCACAATTGTTAACGTATTCTTGTATATGTAATGAAATGTTTCTCGTTCTAGTATAGTTGTATATGTTCTCCTCCTAGTATAGTTGTATATGTTCTCTTCCTAGTATAGTTGTATATGTTCTCATAGTATTGTTGTATATGTTCTCTTCCTCGTATAGTTGTATATGTTCTCTCCCTAGTATAGTTGTATATGTTCTCTCCCTAGTATAGTTGTATATGTTCTCTCCCTAGTATAGTTGTATAGGTTCTCATAGTAATGTAATGTATAGACTCATGAATGAGCTGACTCATTGATCTAGCAGTTGTAATAGTATGATCCTGTGTTACCCCGATGGTAACTTACTAATGATGTGTCTAGTACGTATGAATACGGAAGTACTTTTATGTCTATATATGTATATTTGATATATAATTAATATGGAAACGAACTTCGGATGGTCACCCAAAATCCCACCAGACCACATCCAAATCGAGAAAAAGGAAATAGGGCGGATGGCTTTCCTAAGCCCTTTAAACATTATTTATACATCTATACATATATGGGCATGCAATTTATAAGAAGTAAAACAAGGTTTAAATAATAGCATTTGATAAGTAAAAGAGTTTGTAAAACATTTTGAAGTAAAACAGTTTGATAAACAGTTTCAACAGTGATAAAATCATTGGTTTCCTAGTTATTAATCACATGTGATTGAAGCAATAACTATATGTATTTAACTTGTATCCCTCCATAAAGTATTTAAAACATTTAAAATCATTTCAAAGGTTAATTTAAGGGGTATGAACTCACTTGTGGTGAGCTGTTTGGATTGTAGTGTCGGATACCGTGCTAGGTGGCAAACGGAGACTTGCTGTCACACCCCGAAACCAGAACGGCGGAAACGTTCGGGGGCGGAGGACGTCATGTTCAGTATCATAACAATTTATAGAAAGGAAAGTACACACCACCATATATAAAGGTTTTAAAAATGTTTACATCATTGTATTCATTACATGTCTAAAAGATAAATGCATAAACATCTTTCAAAAGAAGTAAATAATGCCAGCGCGTTATTCACCAAAAGTTGATTTCCAAACCTGCTTAACGATTCCCTGAGAATACAAGTTATTTCAAAGAAAAAGTGTCAACAATTAAGTTGGTGAGTTCATAAGTGATTTAGAAACATTGAATGCCATTCAAAAATGAGTGTATATTTTCCAAGAAAATCCCATATTTCCTTATAAAAGTGTGAAATGCATGAGAATGTTGGTATTGAAAAACGTAGATAGTTGAACCAAGAAAATCCCTTATTTTCCTAATAGTTGTTTGTTTAATGTCTAAGACTAACATTTTGAAGCAATCCACATGCTTTAGAAGAGTTTTAAACATAGATTTAAATAATAAACCTATTAGAAGATTTCAGTTTGTTAGATAATGAATAACTGTAGTAACTACTCATTCATTATTCAAAAGTGCTATAATAGTTGTATATCCGATGAGTTTTATAACCATACTGAACATAATATGCCTGTAGCGACGTTCTTCAGGCGTCGTAGCGTTATGACAAACTGTCACCCCAAAAGACGGACTGTAGCTAACAGTCAGGGCGCGGGATCATGACTTCCCGTATAGATCTATACACATTTGACACGTTCTCCGAACGGGAGACTCTGGTTATAGACAGGACTTGTGGCGATACCTTTTATCTAAAAGGCAGTGTTTGAAGATATACACGTCTCATGGATTCTCAACTAAGTCTGTATTAAAGTGATAGTTTTGTATGCAAAGTTTATCCTTTTTCACAATGTTTGACCAACATAAACTATAAGTTTTTAGAATATATGAAACGGTTTTAACAACGAAAGATGCTTTGGTGTTACTAAATACTTTGTATAAAACTATTGCATGCAAAGTATAACAAGAGTTTCCACATAATAGAACTAAATCACAAGTGATTCATTTGATAGAAACGAGTAAATGAGATTTTACACGATAATAACGGTATGTTTACTTGTATTCCTCCCCTAAAAGAGTATAAAAGCATTTAAAATGTATTTAAAGAGTGTTCGAAAGGGGATATGAACTCACTTGATAGTTTGAAGATAGCGAGATGGAAAACCGGGCAGAGTTTCGTCTCAGGAAACGGACTTTTCTCGGGATTCTCGGGAATCTCGGGAGTAAAATCGACCCTCAGGACTTGAGCAAAAGTGACCAGGGCTTCGGGTTTGAACGGGCACGGAAATCGAGGCAAGATCGTGAGAGAAAGGAGAGAAATGAGCATTTTTTTCGGAAAGCCTCGCATTCTATTTATAGGGGGGTCTGAGAAGCCTCGTACGCGGGGCGTACGCTCGTACGCAGCGCGTACGCGTACGTCATGCATGACCGAAGCCTCGACTGCCTCGGCTTCGGATGGGACAGCGGGTCGGATGGGACGGCGGGTCGGACGGGCGGGTCGGACAGGCGGGTCGGACGGGTCGGTAGCCTCGCATAGGGCGACTGGACGATCCGAGGCCAAGGCCCTCGGGTACCCAGGGCGTACAGGGGTACGCGGCGCGTACCTCGGATGAGGACGCTGACTCCTCTTCGGATAATACTTGATTTTTGAATTAAATAAATATATAATTTATTTAATAAACTTCAAAAATTCATATCTTCTTCATAAGAACTCCATTTTCGATGGGCTTTATATCCACGCGTAGGTGACACTATGCTCTACAACTTTCGTTTAGACTCCGTTGGCAAATTCCGAAATTATTTTTATTATTTATTTTATAACTCATCGTGTTTAAGGAATTTCTTTAAAAATTCATAACTTCTTTCTCTGACGTCGGTTTTTGCCAGACTTTTTACCGTTGAAATACCATTGTCGAGACCTTCGATTCTCGTTTAGGTCATTCCGGCCAAAAGTCGTTCGATCTCCGATTCGAGTTTTTAGCTGTCTGCTGCTAAGCCGAACTTGGAAAAATCTTAATTTCAATATACGAAGCCGGATTTGAGCATTCTCTTTAAGTATGATCCCGGTTTAATGATATTACATATAATAGGAATTTAAATAGATACTTTTTGGGGCATTTTATCCTCAAAGTAAATTTTATTACCCCAAGATGGTTACAATACTTGACTTTTTAGGTCAATACAAAGAGTTGAAATATCGGGTTGTTACATCTACTTACACGCACGAGCCTAGTTATCATATAATAAGCATATATATAACTAATTAGCCAAATAATAACTTAATAAAATAAGTTGGGATACTCAGGAACATGTAAACACTTTGTATAAGTGTTATAGGTCCGAAGGGTTGCATCTAAGTCGATACGGGACAAGGCAAAAGGGTTTAATGTACCAAAAGACCTTGAATAAGAGTTCACCACCCAACAAACCCCACCCTTGGAGTTTACGGTCGTAAACCCTTGAGTTTACGACCGTGAACTCCACACTTGGTGGTTTTGGGTGTTTTAAGGTGCTATACTAATCCTAGAATTAGCCTAGCATTTGTGGAATAATCCATGAAGTAGTTTAAGGCCCTAGAATGCTCCATAGAGGAGTTTACGGCCTAAAGACCATATCCCCTAGAGTTTACGGCCGTAAACTCCTATGGGGTGTTGGTTTTAATTCTCTTAAGTCACTTGCACATAAAGGATAGCTTCTAGCTTTTTGTTTAAGGCTAAAGGGGATATTAGGCACACCTTTGTGCCTTTACTTGGAGTTTACGGCCCAAGAGATGTTCCTTGGCCGTAAACTCCCTTTAAGGGATGATTTTGATGTAATTTACTCCCCATTCAAGTCATAAGTATTAAAGGGTAATTGTCTTAAAGCCTTAGGGGTGTTTAGGGCACTCTTAGCCCTTGAAAAAGGTGTTTACGGCCCAAGAGCATATCCTTGGCCGTAAACTCCTAAAACTAGATGATCTTGATTGATTTCTAGCCTCTAATGTTCATACATAAAGTACCTAACTAGATACCTAACATGGAAATGAGACTAGGTAGCTTTTAGGCCTTGTTTTGGAGTTTACTCCCCAAGAACGTTCTTGGGCGGTAAACTCCCGGATCTTGCATTTTAGACATGTAATTAATGTTATTAAGCATATAACTAGTATTAAAACACATCTAGCAAAGTAGACTCACAATCTGGGATGAAAACCCGAAGATCCGTGAGAGAGAAAATGGCTTTTCTCTATTTGGAAATGTGAATAATGAATTAATTTATTTCAGAAATCTATTTATAGTCCTGAAATATTTTGACAAAAAATATTTTTATTCTGGAAATTGGACTATAACATTATGAAACTTGGAATGTTCAAATTTCACAAACCCAGGAGCATCCACTCTCCTGATATCTCCTTAAACGTAGACCCTAATGTACACAAACTCATTCGGAAAAGTATGAAATCCACTGAAACTGGACTAGCTTCTATTGAATAGATAACGTTCGTACAAATGGAAATTTCGGGTTGTCACACCACTACTCACCCACCTCCACCACCTGCCACCACCAGTCCACCCACCAAAATCACCATACATCGCCACAGCCACCCATCACCTCCACCACCCGTACCCACCATCTACCATCATTACCACCGACCAACTCTACCACCACCACCACCACCTACCTGCACCACACATCACCATCACCCACCCACCAAAACCACGATACACCATCACTGCCACCCATCACCACCACTCCAACCACTATTCACGCACCACCATCCATCACCACCACCCGCCTCCACTACCTATCGCCACCACTCGCTACCACCACCACCACTCATCACCCACCAAAACCACCACCGCTACCACCAATCACCATCTACCTCCACCACTCATTACTACTATCTGTTAACATCATCCCTACCTCATTACCATTACCACCACCACTTAGCTGTATTGGATTTAGTGTCTAAGCACATGACTATAACTGGTATGTACTTGACCCGATAGTAGTATGATCCTTTTGGGTTGCCTTCACCAGTGCAATTGGAGAAGATGGTTTTTTGAGAATAATGTTATTTACGGTTTATTAATATATTATAAGTGTAATACATTAATATGTTTATTTAATTAGTATTTTCCAAGAATTAATTTGGAATTAATTTTGTGGTCAAAAGAGACTAATTAAATATGGAGGGATTGATTATGTAAATCAATGATTCTAATAGTGTGGGCTAGTGATCCATGATTATGTAGATGGGCTAAACCAATAAGATAACCCATGGATAATCTATGGAGGTTAAACCCATGGAGTATAGGAATGTGGAAAGTCATGTATCATTAGGGTTTACAAAGTGTAACCCTAGCACTTACCACAACTATAAATACACCCCTCCATACAGCAAAATCGGTTGCACCTACATTTGATATAAGTAACTTATTCTCTTAGAGCCACCTTTTGCATATTGGTGTTTGTGAACCATTAGAGGCATCACACTTGAGGTGCTCAAGCTTCCAAAGGTCAAGAACTCTACCCGACTCAAGAGGTATGCATCCAAACTATGTTTTATTATACAACTTCAATTGTATGCTAGCTAGGGTGAATGCTTTGGAAAAAGAAAAATTCATGTATAATTAGAGAAAACATAGATCCAAAGCATTTAGGGTTGCATGTGCACTTAGGAAGTGTTATAGTGCTCAAACCCCAATAGTGGTATCAGAGCCTATGACTGTTTTCTGTTATATTTGATGGTTACTTGTTTTCAAAGTTGAAAAAATCAAGTTTTCGGCATTTTTCCTGATGAAATCGTCGAGTCCACTGGGGAACTTGACGAGTCCATGCAAAAATGAAGATACTTGACGAGCCCAGTTCATGGACTCGCCGAGTTGGTTGATCAGAGTGCATAATTTTGTGTTTTTGGCCCAAAATAGGATATAGTCATTACCACAAACTGTTTTGAATCATAAAAATATGTTTTTAAGATATGGTAGTGATCATGCTTATCCAATTGAAAGATAATTGTCAAAGTTTCATGTTTTGTATTAGTTTATATGATTAGGCCAATTACATGAAATTTGTTTGATATGAATTATTTTGTTCTTATGAGTTTGAATAGATTATGTATGGATTATTTGGTTATTGTGTTAGTTAAATTACTGATTTAAGTGCTTTTAAATGTGCTCAATAACTTGTCCTCAAGTTATGGAAAATGAAAAGACATTAAAACTCATCAGTTATGGACTTCAAGGGTTTTGACAAGTTTCAAAACTTTCCCTCAAGTTTTTGAATTTGCAAAGTCCCATTAAATGAAACTTTAATTCCAAACCCTAGAGTTTTAAAAGTTAAACTTCATCCCTTATACTTTATAATAATACAATAAGTTTAATAATATATAAAATTGCAAGAATGGTCCCTGTTGTTAGGTGGGAATTGCCACTTTAGTCCAAAAATGTTTGGACTAGCACTCATGGTCCAAAAGTTTTCATTTTCTTGCCACTTTGGTCCAATTACTTTCAACTTTTCTGTTATGATGATTTTTCCCTTGGTTTTTTTGTTTTCCAGTTTTATTTATTTATTTAAATTCTTTAATATTTAAAAGAAAAAAAATACCTCTCTCTCTCTCTCTCGTTCCTCTTGATCACCAGAAAAACCCATCATCAACCGAATTTGTTGCATTCTTTAGCCCAACCTCTCGCCTTCCTTCCATTTTAATGACAGACTGACCCAATAACCAGCAAACCACCGCCATGGCTAGCTGAAGCAAGCCTCCGATTGATCACAAACAGGATCGTCGGTACTGTTCAGCGGAGAAGAAGAATCGGCGACAACCACCATTTTCCCTTCTGTATTCATCTCTTTTCGACCCTCAAGAAGCTTCCAGTCATTCTTCCTTATTCCTCCATTGATCTCAGGTAACCATTTCTCTTTTCTATTCAAAACGAACCATTTTCATATTCTTTGAATGTGATCCCGATTTCCTTTTGAGTGTGTATATTTAACCCAAATCTCAAAGTTTGATTAAGGAGCAGGTTTTGTAGGTGCCACCTCTGATACCAGTGTTGGTTATGAATCAGCATTAAGGGCAAGATCAATTTTGAACTTAGCTTCTTCCAATATTAGTTTGCAACCCAATTTAACTCCTAATCAGACAGATCTAGCCTTGTTTCCCCCCAATTTCCTTTAATTCATGCTCAAGCAAAGTCGATTCATCAATAATACAAGGTATCTTATCAGATTCAAGCCTTAATCCTTCTATTCAAGTTTCGATTTTGGATCCCAAAATTGATGCTTCATCAACAATATGAGGTATCTCATCGGATTCATCAACCCCTTTTGAAATATGTTCGTCGACGAAGAGGTTCAGATGGTGCTAAGGCTTGCTGTAATAGGAAGCTCCAGTGAAAGCCCCTAGAAACAGGATCTTAATCAGTGATCAATCAATCTAACAATCAAACAAGATAAGAACTGAGAAGAAGAAGATCAAACCAAAGCGTGCACATGTTTAGATCAGAAAAACGTCTAGTACAACTTGGACACACACTAATAACCGTAAACAATAGTGAACCATCAACAAAAACAACAGACTTAGACATTTACTATATATAAGAAGGATGGACTGGTCGTAAACAGGTTTATGTCTGTAAACCTGTTTACGGCCGTAAACTATCTCTAGTCGTAAACTCACCAATAACACATCAATTACATGCAAAAGACACAATAAGACCTAAACGTTAAATAGCCTAGACCAAACCATTAAATGGAGCCTTCAATCTCCCCCTTGGTTTAGGGCTAGCTGTGACTCAGTCTTTTTCATTTATAAGCACGTCGTACCCCCCTCCCCCGATTGCCCCTTGACACATCTCTTTTGCAATAATCTTGACGACCATTGAGGTAAACTCCTTAGCAGCAGACTCGGAAATCTCTTCAGCCACCTTGATCTGATGTAGAGATGATTGATAAATATCCCACTTTCCAAATTGAAGTAGGTCTCTTTTGTCATATAGGCAAAAGCAACCATCTTGGAATTTTATGATAGCAGTCACAGTTGTTTTATCAAAGACCCAGTAAAGCATTTTAGCAAGTGATCCATCATTGAAGTTCTGCAGCACCGAAATCTGTCTTACTTGATTGGTTGGTGGCCACATAACAATCTGAAAAGGATTATTTGTCTTGGGATCCAATACTTTAGGGAAGCTTTTAATAAAAGACTCAACAGTATTCATGCCAGAAAATCCCTTCTTTACTTGGTCCTCCAAGAACAGCTTGAAATGAGTTGCATTTGGATCTCCGGAAGGATTCGCGAATGGAGCACTTGCTAGTTCTGAAAGATCAACCCTAGTCCAGGAACTGAAATCATGGAAGTCTTTGTAGTACTCCACATTTTTTCTTTTGCGACTTACTAACGACATCTTTAGCCTTTCATGAAAGCCCCATGAGACGATTCTTGTCCTATCATTGTACCTGTGTCCAAATTTCATCTTTTTAAGATTAGTGGCGGTGATTTTGGATTGATTTATAGGTGCGCTTTGATCTGAGATTTTCTTGAACAGTAATTGTTTTTTCTTGTCAGATGCTGCAAGTTTTGCACGTTTAAGAGCAACTACATTTGGTGCTTGAACTGGTTCGGTCTCAAATCGATCTACGACCCGAGATGTTCTTTCAATAGGCGGATTAACAGGGGGATCTTGAATAGATGACTGACCGGCATTGGATTTGAATTTTTCGCCAAACTCCTCTGCCAGCTTCTTCTTTAGATCAAAATAACATGAAGTCAGCGTTCCCATGTGTGTTTCCAGATCAGAAATTTGTTGAAATTTCAGAGTTTTATCCACTTCAAGATTTTAAAAACATATTAAGTTGGGCCTTTTCAGCTTCAAGATTGGCCACATAGATATCAAGCTCAATATTCTTCTGATTAAGCATGCTGATCCCCTTTTGAAGTCCAAGAATAATGGGGTCATCTTCTCCAGAGTGGCCTTCCTCAATAGAGATTCCTTTAGCTCGGGAGGAAGGCTCTGAGCTTTGTTCTTGGGCCAGATGTAAAGCAATTCTCTTAGAGACAAGTTCATGATAAGGTCTAGAAGGAGATGATTCTGGGGGAACATAAGAACTACCAACCTCAAAAATAGTACTTGGACCTTCATTGGATGGAATGGATTAAGTAGCAGCAAAAAAAGTAGTTATTGGTTGAGTCGGAAGGCCTTGAGACAGTTCAGGAACAAGAACTCCCTGTCTTGGATCCTATCTTCTCCTCTTCAATGGAGGCAAGGAGGTCTAAGTCATCAATGAATCACTTACTGTTGGCTCAACAGTAGGAATGGCATCCTCAACAGGAGGAATCCCTCAAGTTGTCTCCATAGGAGTTGAAGTGTCAGCCATTTGATTAGAAGAAGGAGGCATTGTTTCAAGAGCATATTCTGTCTCCCTTATCTTCATTGCTGGATGAGTAACATCATAGATATTGTCAAAGAATGTATCGAGGTCTCCATTTGATAGAAGGTTTTTATTGCCTCCAAAATTCAAGGAAATATCATGCTTGTCAAAACCAATAAGATCCAAATTAGAAAAAGAGTCACCATCATCTTCTTCGTTCTCTGTCACATCCACTGTCTTTCCCTCGATGTAATCATTCTCAACTTGTACTTAATGTAGATCATTCTATTCAGCTACAATGGCAACAGGTGTATCTACATCATCTTCATGATCAGAAACCGGAATAACATCATCTTCAGAAATGATATCGTCTTCGGAGGTCATGCGATCAGTTGATACATGAGAATCAGAAGCTTCACATGAATCGGCAAACAAGCCGAACTTCACCAAGGGATACTTTTCTTGAAAAGTGATTTTTCCCTTTCTGTTTTTCTTCATTAAAACGACAATGTTCAGCCCAAGAGATTTCATGTCAAGAGTTTCTCCGTCTTTGGCCATTGCGGGAAATTGTTCGTTAATTAACACTTGAATGAATCTAGGGTACAACAAGAACTTGTCCCTTGTCTTTTCTTGGATATTTGAAATCAACTCATGGAAGATGAATTTGGAGAAATTGTAATTGAGTCCTGCAGCCAGAGAGATGATAGCACCAGTATTCCTCAAAGAAATTTCATCTGCAGCATATTTTCTGCCGGAAATGCAGCTCACAAAGACATGAGCTAAGAATCTCTAGAACGGTGGCATCAACTTCTTCAGAGTTGGAGGGAAAGCACCTTCATATCCCATTTTGATAGGAAAATATTCAACTTGAGAGATCTCAATCTCAGAGGGGAAGGTTGATTGATCGTCAGTTTTGAGAACATCCCTGATGAACTGTTGTGTGATGATGATTTTGCTGTTGGATTCATGTCTAAGTCCATAACTATAATTGGTGAGACTTGACCTGACCCGACATGGTCCATTTGGGTTGCATGGCATCATGCATTTGGATAGACTATAATGAGAGAAATAACACTTAAGGTTGGTTAATATATTATAAGTTCTAATATATTAATAAGGTTATTTAATTAGTATTGATCAAGAATTAATTTGGAATTAATTAAGTGCTCAAACGGAGACTAATTAAATATATGGGTTGATTGTGTAAATCACTCCTTCTTATATATGTGGGCTTGTGATCCAAGATTCCTTATGTTGGACTAAGTCCATGGGGAGACCCATTGATACTCCATGGGGGTTAAAATCCATGGAGCATAAGGAATGGGTAAAGTTATGAGTTACATGGTGTAACCCTAATATCCACCATATAAAAGAATCCCATGGCTCAAGAAATCATGCACTAGTGTGTGAATATGAGGGCTAGACGATTTGAAGGAGTGTTGTGTGAACCATTTGAGGTGTCACACTTGTGGTACTAGGCACTCAAGCTTCATGAAGACAAGCTACATCAAACAAATGTATGTATTCTATCCATTTGATTACCCAAGTATCAAGTATTGTATGCTAGATAGGGTAATACCTTGGAAAGTTCATAATTGCATGTATAATAGAGAAAACATAGATCCAAGGTATTTAGGGTTGCATGTACACTTAGGAGTGTTAGAACGCTCAAAACCCATCAGTGGTATCAGAGCCTAGGCTTGTTTTCAATTATACTTGATGCAAATTGCTAAAAAATGCTGAAAAAATTGATTTTCTGGCTTTCAGGGCACTGGACTCACCGAGTCCACTGATGAACTCGCCGAGTGCATGAAGAAAATCATCCTAATCGTCGAGTAGGTTCATGCACTCGAAGAGTAGGAGCCCCAAACAACATGAAAAAGTTTGATTTGAATTATCTTGTTCTTATGAGTTGCTTAGATTAATACGAAGTTATGTGAAATTGTTGTTTTCAATCCAAATTAATCTAAGAGTTGATTCTAAAATCTGTTTTTGTAACTTGTCCTCAAGTTATATGAAAAGTCACATTTAAGTTTCAGAAAACTCATAAAAGTTGGCAATCGTTACAAAAAATAAAGAGTCTTGTCCACAAGTTATGGAGGTTCAAGAGTCACTTCATTAAGTAATAAAATGTGTAACCTTAGTTAATTCCATAAGTTACAAAAAATAAAGAAAAAGTTACATTCTTTTATTAGTTTAAAGTCTTCCATAATTTGTCCTCAAGTTATGGAACTTGAAAAGTTTTAATTAAAACTAGTTTAAACTCATAAATTATGGAATTAATTAGTTTTGAATAGTTTCAAAACTTGCCCTCAAGTTTTGGAATTTGAAAAAGTTTTCACTTATGAATACTTTCATTCCAAGTTAGCCCTTAGAATTTTAAAGGTTAAAATTCAACCCTTATACTTTATAATATTATAAGTTAATAATATTTATATATATGTATAAGAGTAAAGTCAGTCTTACCGTTAGTAGGTCTCATTCACGAAGCCGGTCTATAAGGGGGGTATAAGGTTACTGCCTATAAAATGTCAGTATAATGGGTGTCCACTCTCATCCACCGCTTCCTTGACTGGTGGAGGTTCGTTAGCCGAACGGGTAGGACAAGGACTAGAATTCTCCGTTCATTAAAAGTATTAATGATAAATACTAAGTAATTAAACTCTTATTAATACCCAATCTTTGTTACTTAGGAAAATGTGAATTTGGTGCTAACCCATGAAATTACACTTTTCACTATTCTTAAGTCGTTAGTGGAGCGTATGTGGTTAACCGGCACACTAACCTGGACTTAACAAGGTAGGAAAAGGGTAACTTAATATTTATCATAGTATCGGTGGAGCGTGTGTGGTTAACCGAAACATTGATTAAGGGGTAAATAATTAAGGGTACCAAGTATATTTGCATGGCTACTTCACATCTTGTTTTGTGATTCTCGACATCCCAGTCACGAAACCTGAAGGGCACACTCGAGATTGAAATATGCCATTGAATAGTTCAATGAATCTCAAAAGAATCTAGGAGTTTGAAAACCAATTAAGACCTAATAATACATTTCATTTATCTTGGTGGAAATTGGTGAATCGTCATTCACATACCTTCAAATATTTTATAGCTTGGATTACAGCATTCCTCTTCCGAGTTATAAAATAGTTTGTAGGGTCCTAGCCTTAATATTTCATATTGGGTGTAATGTCTCCCAAAATATGTCTAGTTCAGACATATATGATCCTCCCAAATCTCTTGGAACTTCACTTCCTCCACGTTCTCGAATTATTCTTCCTAACCCACAAATTTCAAGGTCACTCAAGCCCTATTGGCAAGGCAAGGTCTAAGTGTGATCACATCTTAGAGATGAAGTCACATATTGACAAGCCGAGAGATTTGGGTGTCAAAGTCTTAAGAAAGTTGGTGGTTCAATCACTTTGTAAGTCACATAGTGAGTTCCTTTGGGGCCCCTATGAAACAGACTATGACAAGACCCTTAATGATGTTATCTATTTGCTAAGATCAACTTCCTAAAACTTTATGGACATTGACAATGAAGACACTGGAAATCCAAAAAAAGCATTCTCTTCCCAATGGAAAGGGATCGACCATAGTCAACTCGGTTGACCAAATGGTAAAGAGAAAAACTAAATCTGTGATAGTATCGGTACGATTACCAAAGGGTCTGTATGTTTGTATTGCCAAAGGAAGGGGTATTAGTTGCGAAGCTGCCAATTTTACCTAAGGATGTTAAAGTCAATAAGTTTGACTCTACTTTAGGTAAAGTACACTATCTAACTCTGCTATGTTTATATTGTCAAATGTGTTCTGATAAAGTGGCCTGCCTTTGAGATACAGAAAGATTCTTTTGACAGCAATCAGATGTGAAAGTTTAGGATTAGCCTGATAGTGTGCGCATTGACAAATTGCAAAAATGATGTCTGGCCGGCTTACAGCTAAATACATCAACGAACCGATCATCGATCTGTAGTGAGTTTGATCTATAGATTTGCCATTAGTTTCTAGAGTCAGTAAGGGTGTTTCGTGTCATACCCCAAGACCTGAACGGCAGAAACGTTTGGGGGTGGAGGACGTCATGTACAGTATCACAACAATGCAACGTAGTAAACAAGAAACAACATCATCCATTGCATTAATAATATAATTTCATACACGTGTGTTCTGTCAAGTTATATAGACACCAAAAATATACATCAAAATAAAAGAGGAGTCTTGAACGAGCTCCGTCTTCTCAAAAACCTGGCACCGGTACCTGTCTACTGCTGACCTGAGAATACAAGTTATTTTGAAAGAGTTTATCAGCTTTAAAGTTGATCAGATCATAACCAAAAATATAGTTTTTACATTACCGTGCATTTTCCCAAATCTGACTATCATTAACCAAAAATATAGTTTTTACATTACCGTGCATCGTGTGAATGTTCACGAAGTGAATGTAATGGGAAAAATATTATAGTATTGTAGTATTGTATTAAGTAACTATTGTTGTACTAACTACCTTAATCTAATTGTTGTTTAAAGTACCATGTGATCGGCCTGTACCCTACTACGGACTCAATAGTAAAACGATGATGTAAGATGCCATAAGAAATGGCATTTGGCACCCGTAGACTTGCAAGTCCCACTATAGCGAGCAACAAGGTGTAGGATAGTCAATCCAGTATAGATCTATACGCAAACTCATACGCTCCCCAATTAAGGTGATTCTGGATACAAAAACGGTCATGGCAGGTAGTGCCATGCCCCGTTTAATGGCTCACATAACTGTATTAATGTATATTTAATGTATGTGCTAGCTGTATTATGTGTTCTTTCTATGTGTAGCATGTATGTTAGTTTCTCATCCTAGTATCTATCATGTTTTTCTCGTTAAAGTATCTCTTGTTAGTTTCTCATCATAGCATCTATTGTTTTTATTGACTCATGTATGAACTGACTCTTTGTATGTTTCGTTGTTCTAGTAATACTATTAGTATATCTCTAAACTATACCTATTATAGTTTACTAGTAATGTTGTTTGTGTATATGAGCTTGTTTGTATACCCTTTCTACCCAAAGGTATTGTACTGAATGACGTAACATTTTATATCTATATACATATACATACTATATAACTAGGATTCAAACGACCCTCGGACAGATAACCCTAATACCCTAAGTCCACTACCAAACAAGGAAGAGGAAGTAAGGTGAGTTATTAGTCCTAAGTCCTTTCAATCCTACTTATATAACTATATCTATATAGATACACATTTAACAGAATATAAGTTTAAGTATCAGTAGTTGACATGTGAAAGAGTTGATAAAAGCATTTGATATGTAAAAGAGTTTGTAAAACAGTTTGAAGTAAAACAGTTTGATAACACAATTTGAAAAGTAAGAAGACCAATTGTTTGGTAGTTATTAATCACATGTGATTGATATAATAACTATAATTGATTAACTTCTATCCCCCCATAAAAGCATTTCAAAACATTTAAAAGGTTAATTAAAGGGGTATGAACTCACCTGTAGTGAGTGGTTTGGATGAACGGATTGTATAGAATACTAAGTGTCAAGTGAAGACTTGAGCACACACGCGGATCCTATTTAACATATAATGACACATATATGAATATAATTAGTGCTTATAACAACTAATTATTGAATTGAAACCACCTTAGGGGCTAGTGAACACTTATTTTGAAGTGTTACAACCATATATGATTATATATAAGGGGTATATGGCTATACAAGGGAGTGTATGGTCAAAATACACACCATTTGTGTGTGTGCGGCCAGGGTGTGCGGCCGCACACTCCCTATGGAATGTGTCAAAACGTATTTTAAGGCTTTAAGACTCATCTAGGAGGGTTTCATACTTCATGCTTTAGCCTTATATGAAGTTTATTGCTATTTTGGACCTAAAAAGAGTGTGTGCGGCCAGCATGATGTGTGCGGTCGCACACCCTTGATGAACATGATAAAATCATGTTTTTGTAGCATATCATCAAGTGTTCTTAGCATATAACAAGTTATCATAAGTGTATACACGTTATAGAGGCTTGAAAGGGTGATTAAGGTCCAATACTAGTGTGTGTTCTTCATGTTCTTGGTGTTCTTGACTTAAAATGGATGTTTTCATGGATCAAACCAAGGGAAAATGCTAGATAAGGTCATGTATTAGCGAAACTAAGAAGGAATCACTCACTTGATTGAAGATTGGAGTGAAACTTTGGATGATAGTTGAGAGAAAACGTGTTCTAGCTTTGAAGAAGTGCAAAAGTGTTCAAAAATGACAAGTATAGTATATATATGGGAGAGTGTGCGGCTGGGGATGGGTGTGCGGCCGCACACACCTTGTTTGGTGTGTTTGGCCCGATTTTATGATGCTACAAACATACTATCCCATTCTATGACTCATATCTTGATTATACTAAGTCTCAAGCACTCCTATAGAGCCAGTTGTTCATTATAAAATAGCAAAACAAGGCTAACTTTGATAAAAATGAAGAATGTATCAGTTAGAAATTTCGGGTTGTCACATCATCCCCCCGTTAGAAGGAATTTCGTCTCGAAATTAGAGTTCAAGCAATTAAGCAGTTACAAATAACTAAGTAAAAAGACGAGGATATTTCATTTTCATCTGATCCTCTCGCTCCCAAGTGAATTCGGGTCCTTGCTTGGCATTCCAGCGAACCTTCACTATCGGGATACGGCTTTGTTTCGTTTGCTTGACATCTCGGTCCATGATCTCCACAGGTTCTTCCACGAAGTTGAGGTTCTCGTTGATCTCGATCTCATGGAATGGGATTACAAGAGTCTCGTCGGACAAACACTTTTTCAAGTTTGAGACGTTGAAGGTAGAATGTACATACTGAGTTCGCTTGGTAAGTTAAGTTTGTAAGCTACAGGGCCGATTCTTGCGAGAATCTCGAAAGGCCCTATGTATCTTGGATTTATCTTTCCACGCTTTCCAAAGCGTATCAAGCCCTTCCAGGGTGAGACCTTCAACAGAATGCGACCGCCCACCTGGAATTCCGTTGGTTTCCTTCGTTTAACAACATAGCTTTTTTGTCGGTCTCTAGGGGCTCTCAATCGTTCATAAATCTGAACAATCTTCTCTGTCGTTTCCCATATGATCTCCGGACCTGTGAGAGTGCTGTCAGGAACTCGTCCATTAGCTAACTGGGTATCACCCACCTCAGCCCAACATAGAGGGGATCTGCACTTTCGGCCATATAGGGTCTCGAATGGAGCAACCTTTATGCTCGTGTGATAACTATTGTTGTAGGAAAATTCGACAAGGGGTAAATGAGTATCCCATGCTTTCCCAAAGTCGATCACACAGGCTCGCAACATATCTTCCAAGGTTTGGATAGTTCTCTCACTTTGTCCATCGGTCTGTGGATGGTAGGCTGTACTCATGTATAGCCTAGTTCCTAGGGAACTTTTTAGCGACTGCCAGATCCTCGAAGTGAATCTACTATCTCTGTCAGAGATAATGGTTAAGGGAACACCGTGTAGTCGTACAATCTCCCTAATATAATTTCTTGTAAGTTTCTCCATCTTGTATGTTTCCTTGATATGCAGGAAGTGTGCAGACTTGGGTCAATCTGTCGATGATGACCCATATGGTATCAAGTCCACCTGTTTTCTTGGGAAACTTGGTTATGAAATCTAAAGTGATCCACTCCCACTTCCATTCCGTTATCTCCGGCTGTTGTAGAAGGCCGGAGGGTTTCTAGTATTCGACCTTGACCTTGGCGCAAGTAAGGCATTTACTCATGAAGGTAGCAATCTCGGCTTTCATGTTAGGCCACCATTATAACTTTTTAAGATCCAGATACATCTTATCTAAACCCGGGTTCATGGAATAACGAGTGTTGTGCGCCTCGTTCATGACCAAATCTCTGAAACCACCGAGTTTCGGGGTCCAGATCTGATCCATGAAATAATAAGCTGCACCACCCTTAACCTCCAAGTTCTTATCCATCCCTCTCAGGGATTCACCCGCCACATTTTCAGGTTTCAAAGCATCGAGTTGAGCCACCTTAATTTGTGTGGACAAGTGTGAATGGATAGTCATAGTCAATGATTTGACTCTACGACCAGAATATTCTTTCCGACATAGGGCGTCAACTACTACATTGGCTTTACCCGGATGATAACGAATTTCGCATTCGTAATCACTGAGTAGATCGACCCACCATCGTTTTCTCATGTTGAGCTCCTTCTGGTCGAATATGTGTTGAAGGCTTTTGTGGCCTGTATCGTGCTTTTTGTACCATACAGTTAGTGTCTCCATATCTTCATAGCAAACAAAACTGCTCCTAGTTCAAGATCATGGGTGGTGTAGTTGACTTCGTGCGTCTTCAACTGTCTCAAAGCATAGGCGTAACCTTACCTCGCTGCATCAGAACACATCCGAGCCCTTCATTCGACATATCGCAATAGACTACAAAGTCTTCTATCCCTTCGGGGAGGGTTAGCATTTGTGCGCTACACAAGGCTCGCTTGAGCGTTTGGAATGCTCTCTCCTGTTTCTCTTCCCAGTCAAAGGCTACGCCCTTCTAGGTCAGTGTTGTAAGAGTATTCGCTATGCGGGAGAAGTTCTGAATAAACTTGCGATAGTAGCCAGCGAGGCCTAGAAATTGACGAATTTCTGTAGGTGTCTTCGGTGCCGACTAGTTCTCAATGGCTTTGATTTTGGAAGGGTCCACGTGTATTCCCACTTTGCTAACCACGTGCCCTAAGAATTCGACTCATCGGATCCAAAATTCGCATTTTGAGAACTTCGCGTAGAGCTTCTCCAAACATAATGTTTCTAAGACCTGTCGCAGATGTTAACTATGCTCCCCTTACTACGAGAGTAGATTAGTATGTCATCGATGAAGACGATGACGAACTAATCCAAGTAAGGACGACACAACCTATTCATTAAGTCCATGGATACTGTAGGCGCATTTGTTAATCCGAATGGCATCACTACGAATTCGTAGTGCCCATAACGAGTTCGGAAGGCTGTCTTCGGAACATCCTCCCCTAGCACTCGTAGTTAGTGATATGCAGATCTTAAGTCGATTTTTGAAAAGAAGTTCGCCCCTTGAAGTTGGTCAAATAAATCGTCGATTCGAGGTAACGGATAACGATTTTTGATGGTCAGTTTGTTAAGCTCCCTGTAGTCGATGCACATACGAAACGATCCGTCTTTCTTCTTGACAAAAAAGACTGGAGCTCCCCAGGGTGAGATGCTTGGTCTTATAAAGCCCTTGCTGAGCAGTTCGTTAAGTTGACAGGACAGTTCATGCATCTCTGCAGGTGCTAGATGATAGGGCGATTTGGCTACGGGGGCAACCCCTGGAACTAAGTCGATTCAGAACTCGACTTGACGTTGCGGAGGTAATCCTGGGAGTTCTTTTGGAAATATGTCGGGAAAGTCGCGTACTACTGGAATGTCCTTAATAGATTTCGTTTCTTGGCTCACATCCATGACATGAGGCAGGAATGCGTGACATTCCTTTCGCAAGAATTTATGAGCTTGAATGCTCGAGATGATACGAAGATTCGTTCCGGGTTTGTCGCCATAAACTACTAGAGCTTCGCCAGATGGCAAATTAAGGCGAACAACCTTTTCGTAAGACATGATGTCAGCACGATGAAGACTCAACCAATCCATGCCGATAATGACGTCGAAACTTTTAATTGATACCAGCATGACGTCGATCGAAAATGAATGGGTATCTAAAGTTAGGGTACATCCTATGAATATGTTGCTAGTTGTCTCTGTCTTTCCATTAGCCATTTCTATAGTGAACGGTTCTTTAAGTGCTCGTGATTTTTTCCTAAGTAAATTAGCAAATTTTTGGTTCACGAAACTCCTCTCCGCTCCACTATCAAAAAGAATGGATGCATAAGACTTATCGAGGAGAAACGTACCAGTGACCACTGTGGGGCCAGCAACCGCTTCCTCGTGCTCTATGGCCAGAACTCTTGCCACTCCACCGACATTCCTTGCCTTCGGGCGGTTTCTCTTGTAGTGGCCCGCCTCGCCACATCCGTAGCAAGCCTGGCCCACAACAGTGCCAGGGACTTGGGTGATTGGTCTTGTCGGAGCTTTGCAGAAACGGGCAGTGTGCCCCTTCCTGTTGCAGTTCAAACGTTGAATTTCCCGGCAGACACCGACGTGATGGAAGTTGCATTTGTTGCACTTAGGCAAACTTCCAGCGTACTGCTTTACCAGAGCAACAACGGCAGGTGCTAACACAGCATGAACTGCCACGACCTGCTGCTTAATTGTAACATCCAAATTTCCAGGTACATTATTTATTCATTTATTTTGGAGATCTTGGAGGGAATCGGCGAGTTGATGCTTAGACTCGCCGAGTAGAGTTGCAAATTTCATCCGGGTTAATGACCGGACTCGGCAGGTCGACTAGTGGACTCGGCGAGTCCGCGTTGTTTAATGAAACCCTAATCCCTGGGGTTTGCGGCCTATTTAAAGGGGCTTATAGCCACTAATTGCGGCTACCAGACCCCTGAGTGAAACCCTAAGCGATCTAGAGCGTTTGTGATGAAGGAGAGGCCATTTTTGATCCTTGTGTGGGTGTTTTTGCAAGAAGAAGGTGACCAAGCGAAGAGGGAGCTGAAGAGGGTGCTCTTCTGTGGATTTCAGAGCCTAAGAACTTCATATTGAGGTATATATTCGATCCTTCTTCAGTTTTGGGGGTTAATCCTCGAGAGTTGGGGTTTCTAGCCCATTTAGCGTGTGAATGATGGTGCAATTGGTCCCTTCTTGTGTTGAGGCTTCGGATCTGGATCCAAAGAGGTCCAGAGACCTTAACTCCCTGATATTTATGGGTTGACATTGGATAATATGAGCTTAGGGTGACATATTGAGGCCATTTCTTCAAATCGAGCCATTGGATCTTTGCATGGGCATCAAGATCCAGACTTTACTTGTTTATAATGCTTAAGGAAGCCATATCTATGGGTTAGAGGAACGGATCTGACCTCAGGAGGTCCCTTGAGCTTGAGCATGGCATGAACTCCCCGAGTCCTAAGCACAGACTTGGCGAGTAGGGCTAGGGTTTCCCATAGTTCACTCAGTGAGTAACTTGCCGAGTTGCGGGAATGACTCGATGAGTTAGAAGGAATTAGAGGACTGGAGTTCAAGGCGGAACTCGCCGAGTTCATTATAGGAGTCGGTGAGTTGAGTCGGGGTAGCCCCACGATTCATGCCAGGTGTAACCCGTCGAGCAGGGGAAAGACTCGACGTGTCATGAGAGACTAGAGGGATAGTGGACTCGCTTAGACTCCCCGAGTCACCCAAGTGCACTCGGCGAGTCGGGTCATAGTTTGACCATTGACTTTGAGGGTTTGGTCAACAATGGGGTCTTTGTGTCAAGAGAGGGGTAAAATGGTCTTCTACCCTTCTGAGGACCCCAAGAGAGGGTTGAGTCTAGTCTCGAGAGTTATATTTATGAGAGTATTTACTTTATGTGATTAGGCGGAGGCTACACCATATTTCTGCCGAGTCAGAGATTTACCGCGACATCTGAGGTGAGTCTCCTCACTATACATTACCTAGTGTGGTAACAGAGTTATGTGCTAGTGTATTGTATGCTATTAATGTGTTATTATGATATGTGATATGCATGATTCAGAGTTTCCAGTGTTAGGACCAGTAGGTCCGTAGAGTTAGGGCTAGAGGGCCCACATAGAGAGTTGGGACTGGAGGGTCCCACTGAGACAAACAGGCCAGAGGGTGAGTAGAGTTATAGCCTTGAGTGGATAATGTATGTTAGAGTGGTATATTTGGGAACTCACTATGCTTCTTGCTTACAGTGTTTTGTGTTATGTGTTTCAGGTACTAGTGAGGAGCGCGGGAAGGCGCCAACACGATTCGTACACAGACACATGGAGTTTTATGTATTTCGATTTTGAGAAATGTTTTGTGGAACTGAGTTATGATACAATGAGATTTTATTAATAATTGTGAATGAACAATGTGTTTTGAAAATGGGAAAAACTGCTTTAATTTTTATGATGTTACAAGTTGGTATCAGAGCCTTGGTTTGAGGGATTTGGATGCATCTTCGGGCGTATCTGAACTCAAACTGAGGATTTGAGAAACGTTTTGATAATAAAACAGTTTTAAAAGAGTAAAAAGAGTTTTGAGACAAGCAGATCATAGCCGTGTGTACGAGCAGCCAGCGCCCGAATGGTGATTTCTCAAAATACGCTTGCAATAAGTTTAATGAGATATATTATGTTATGAGTTATATTATGCATGCTAGAGTAGACTAGGTATTCTTATTAGGACTAGAGTGGCCTGATATGTGATGCCTTAGTCTCGGAGTTTTGCTGTTAGGGATGCTTGATAGTGTTTAGATAGAAGCGAGGAGCTTATGAGATATCTGCTAGTGAGTAGCATATGATTAAAGAGAGTAGAGTACTTGGGATTTGGGACTCTGGGAGGAGGACTTGGGATGGATGCTGATGCGGTGTGGATGGTAGTATTGGGCCCATACTACTGCAGACACCTGGTCAGTGCGCAGTCAAAGTAAGAATCCTTAGAGTACTAAGGAACAAGTAGGGTGGAGTCATCGAGTGTGGGTATACTCGAGCGAGTCCCTAATATTCTTATGTTGTATTTCAAAGGGAGATCATGGTTGAGACACGCCACACACTAGGGAGCAGCCATGCTAGGGAGGAGGAGATCCGTAGGATCATTCATGAGGAGGTGGCTGCGGCCATCAGAGCAGAGATACCAGAGATGTTCGGGTCTATCAAGAACACCCTGATCGAGACATTTGATGAGAGATACGCTGCTCTTTCTTAGGCTGCGGTTGCTGCGGCCACTGCAGCCATAGCCGCGACTAGGCTGCAGGGTGGTGATATGCTGCTGTTCCAGGAGTTTAGCAACACAAAACCACCGGAGTTTGATGGGACCTAGGACCCGATTGCATCGATGAGGTGGATTTCAAACATCGAGGGGTGTTTCTTCACTTTCTCATATCCCTAGTATTTGAGAGTCCGGTTCGCGTTGAACCGGCTTTGCTTGGGAGCGAAGGACTAGTGGAAGTTTGTGACGGCGCATTATTCTCCTACTGAGCTTGCTACAGTGACCTGGGAGAGGTTCACTACTATGTTTCAAGATGAGTACATTCCCTAGGTGGAGATGGAGCATTTGGCCTAGGAGTTTCTGACCCTCAAGAAGGATACTGAGTCTGTTACAGTGATTACGAGGATGTTCCATGAGCGGGCGATGTTCTGCCCAGAGCACGTGTCCTCTGAGCAGGCACGTATAAGCCGATATCTTAGCATTTTGAGGAGCGATATACGAGAGTTCGTGGCGAACTCGACGTATCGGACATTTGATGAGCTCCAGGAAAATGCCCGGAAGAGGGAGATAGTGTCACACCCCAAAACCAAAGGCAGAAACGTTCCGGGGTGGAGGACGTCATGAATATCACAACCAATGTACATAGTAAGCATAGTAAACACAAAAGTTTACATTACATAGATTCATTTACATTGTCTGAGAACAAAGAGTTACATGTGTTATACATATATATAAAATGAACAAACATAAAGAAGTGTCTTCTACGCACTCCGTCTTCACCAAAGAGGATCGCTGGTACCTGTCTAATGTGGACCTGAGAATACAAGCAGTTTGAAAATCAGCATAAAGCTGGTGAGTTCATAATAGGTTTGTTTTCTTAAAATGTACAAGTTTCCTTCGGTTTTCCGAAATGTTTGTAATCCAAGAAAATCCCATATTTTCTTATAAGTATAGTTTAGTTATCCATTAATTACACGTTCTAGTTAAGAACAGTTCAGTTATCCTAGGAAAAACCCTTATTTTCCTAAAAGTAATGTTTAGTTAAATACCATAATGTATAGTTTAATACATAAAACTATATATTGAAAACCACTGGGAAATACCATCCAGTATAACAGTAGATATTTTTAGTACATAAAAATATTGATTGAAAACCATGGCAATACTATCCCGTACTAGATATAAAATAGTTTTTAATACACAAAACTATAGATTAAAAGTCATGGGAATACATCCCGTATTAGATATAAATTCAAAACCATGGGATTAACATCCCGCACTAGATATAGATTCAAAACCATGGGATTAACATCCCATACTAGATATAGATTCAAAACCATGGGATTAACATCCCGTACTAGATATAGATTCAAAACCATGGGATTAACATCCCATACAAGATATAGATACTATAGATTGAAAATAGATATAAAATCAAATCCGTGAATAAACTTATATTAATACGTATTATGAGTCGGGTAACCATGCTGATGCGACACCGAGACCTTCTTGACGTTCGTCAGACGTCGGACGATATCCAAAATTTGTCACCCCGGGCATACCCGCCTAACTGTAGCTATCAGTTTAGGTGTGGGATTGTCAGTCCCGAATAGATCTATTCACAAATTCCACGCTCTCCCTCCAGGAGACTCTGGTTATGTTTTCGGGGACGATTTACTGATAACCCAAAGGGTAATGACGAATCTCACAAGCTAGTATTAAATTTTTCACGGTGTTTTCAGACGTTATCAAACATACTAATCGTTTTGAAACATAATACAGTGAAAACAGTTAAATACAATAGAATTATCTGGCAATATACTCTAAATTAAATAGATATGAACTGAATCAGACATAGTTTATCTAATAACTTTACAAAAATCAGTACTCGTTAAACAAGAACTACAGATCCCAAATTATTCCCATAATAATTTGATTGTTTCTTTTACTGAAATCCATCTAATTATAATCGATAAAACATCCCTTATGCTTAACATAATACATAAGGGGTAAAGATATCTAAAGGTTAGCCATATATTTATAGAAATATATCAGTTTTAGGTTTTGAAAACATTTATAGTTTGCTTGTATTCCCCCCATGAAAACATTGAAAACATGGAAAAAGGGTATGGGTATGAACTCACCAGTCGAGGAACGTGTCGTCTAGGATGCTAAGTGTCAGTTCGGGGCTTGATAACGCGCGAGGTTCCTATGTAATATGAAATGATATACAAATGTATCTAATTAGACTTTGAATCACTAATTAGATATGATTATACACTCCAAGGCGCAAAAACACTTCAAATCAAGTGTTTGGAGTGACCCGGGTGACATCTACGGACGTATAGGGCTTAGATAATGAGTTTGCTCTTCAAGAGGAAACTCCTTCGGGAGTTTACGGCCCTAAGACTATGACCACATGATTTCACAGCCGTGAACTCATGGTTGATGGGTTTTAAGGTGCTTAATGGTCAAATAACACATGTAAAATGTTGCTAAGATTTAATCTAAGACATAGGAATGGATTTAACCACCAAAGAGACCATCAATGCGAGTTTAAGGCCGTGAACTAGGATTTTACGGCCGTAATCTTTCTTTTCTTGCTTAGATGGACCTACATTAATCATATGTGATTCAAACCAATTTTACAAGCCTTAGAATGAATTTAGGGCATCATTTGAATTGTGTATGTGAGTTTATGGCCCAGGAACCCATTCTTGGGGGATTTACGGTCGTGAACTCCTAAAGGGAGGGTTTTCAACATGTTTAAGGCCTCTAAATCGATTGTGGTTGGTTCTAGACTTTAATCCAAGGCTATTGGTGTGTTTAAGTGGCATTTAACCACTCAAATTTGAGTTTACTCCCCATGAATATGAGTTTACGGCCAAGCATGTTCTTGGGCAGTAAACTCATGTTTACTCCTTAAAAGTTGTGATGAGATTAAAACTTAATCTTGAAGATCGATTAGATCTTAAACAGGTAAATAAATATTTAAACAGTAAGAACGAATGCAAAATAAAGAACAACTCAACGATGAATCAAACGTGTCGAATGATTAAAACAAAATCCTCAGAAGAGCTCGATTAAGAACATCAACTGTAGAGGATTAGTAGGTTACAAGAATGATAAAGAAACGTAATGCTATCGTAATCGTCTCAATCAATCGTAAAAATCATTAACCTAATATGCATGCAAGCATATACTTATATAGTAACCTAGCAAGCTCACGGTATGGACTGGCCCAAAACCGGAATACAAAACTAAATGGACTAACAGCCGAGCCCATTGACGCAATCTTCAAATGAATCTTCAACCCAACAATCTCCCCCTTTGCATCAATTGGAGCGAGATCTTCACTTGTTACTTGGGCCAGCAGCGGAGGCAGGTACTTTCTTCTTCACGGTGTTAAACAGACGAGAGATAAGAGCCAGTATCGTCTGCCTAAACCTAATGTACCACTGGATCATGTCATTGAAGTACTTAACATCATCCGCTGAATTCTCTTTACACCTTCGGATGATCGATAACACATGCTCCAGACAAGCAGTGGTGTAAAGATGTTTGTCAGCTAAAGCAAAGAGACATTTCTGTCCTTCTGCTCTAGTGAACATGACCGAATTGCGTCTCGGGTCGATCTTGCCCATCTTCATTTGATTGAGATCACTGGCTGATCCCACAGGAGCTATCTTCGGTTTCTTCTTGAAGACTGTGGCAACCTCCTGATCCATTAGGGCAACCTCCATGATATAACAGACAATCATCCTCTTGATATGGTCTATAATCGGACCATATTCAGCTTCATTTGTCAAGAGAATGTTATGCAGAACGATCCAATCATGAGGATTTAAGTTTGGTAGATCTGCCAGGGAAATATGATGTGCAGTTCTTGCAGATCCTCGAATCACCTTGAACCGAACATTGATGAATCTTCCTTCGGTGTAAGGCTTCAAACACGAACGTTCACTATCTTCTGGGCGCTCCATGTTAAATACTGAGGACGAGCAGCCTTCAGATAAAATTCGATCAACTCCCTATCCACCTCAGGGTTCGGATGAGGGACTTCAGAAATGTTAGAGAAGGCGTGGAAGATAAACGCCTTTCGAGTCAGCGGCATGTCGAACTGCAAATCGACAGAATTATAGCAGTCGAATGAGATAACCGGCTCGAGCCATAGGATGCTAGGAGTATCTATGGCCTCCTTAATCATTCGCTCCCGAGTCCAGGCAGGGAAGAGAGTTTTCCTGCTCTCGAGGAGATCGTGGGCTTCCTTCTGCTTGCATTCGGCTTCTTCAGCTTCTCGCGCCACACGATTAACATCATTATCAACATTGCGACTGTTCTTTCGTTTCAACAAGTCAGCAATGGTTTCATCATCTTCATCATCATCTTCTTCCTCAGCTATGTTTTTCCCTTTATCCTTCACACCCGAACCCGAAGCTTGACCAGTCGGAGGTGGTTCGGTTGTGTGAGTAGCTTTGGAGGAAGGAGGTGGTTTCGATCCGGTAAGCCTTCAATTTTGCTGAGAAGGTCCATGGCAGGAGAAAGCTTTTCAGCAAGGGTTTGCCTCACCAAATGGTTTAGAATCGGATCGTGTGCTTCCAGGATGTTGGATAAGGCAGCGTGTACATCCGAAACACATGAATTGATGACCTCCCTTTCGGATCGAAGAGCTTCAAGCTGTTGCTGTGAGTTTGAAAGCTGCGTGCTCTTGACCTTGAGGGCGGTGGTTTTGCTTGCCAGAACGTCCATCAATGAATTTTCAGCTGCGAGATCCTCCTGAAGCTTAGCGAGGCGCTCATTGATGGAGGCACGAAGGGCCGAGTTGTCATCGCTTAAGGTTTGGCGAAGGGTAGTGAACGATGTCAACTCCGTTGAGACAAACTTTGCCAATTGCTGAACAATCGGTTCCAAAGTTGTCTTGGTGGCGTCAGCGCTTTCCTGTAAGGACTGCAACAGGATAGAAGCGTCTGAGAATAGTTTATTGACTTTTGCGGTCGCAGCCTCACAGGCTTTTGTGGAGGCGTCTATGGCGGCAGTGGCTGAGGCTACCGAATCATGCTGAGCCCTGGAGAAGGCATCAACAATCTTCTGAAGAGCGGCTTCAGAGAGAGATGATTGTTGGTTGGAAGATGAAGCGAGAAGTAAGTCAACCTTCTCGTTGAGCTCCTTAAGATGCTTCTTGTCTTGATGTGAGAAGTATGCATTCTGGGATTGCCAGAATTGCCTCCTTTCAGAGAGATTCTTCCTGTATCTCTGGTTCCTTTCACGTTTCTTATTTCTCATCTGCTTCGGTTGATGATGAATATCCGCTTTCATTTTTGGTTTCTCCTTAGCAGGTTCACTTTGAGCTTTGGGAGTTTCACTTTGAACTGAGGAACTAGAGGGAATGTCTTCTTTTGCCGAACATGCATTCTCTTGAGGAATGTCTTTCTTACCACTGGTGCTTGGCTCATCGAAATTGTCTGGCTTATTCAAAGGTTCTGGTATGTATCTACCTTTACTCATCCATGAGGTTCTTTCTGATAGGCCTACCGTTTCGTTTGCATTATCTATTGGAGCTGACCAGAAGTACTCATCGCAACCATCTGCATTGTCTTCGTTTACAATAGCTGTGAGTTCAGCGGTCTGATGTTCGGTTACTCCAGTGACCTTGTAGACTTGATTTGGAGTGGTCCTGACCTTTTGATATACAACTGCTTTCTCTGCTAAGATCGGGGACTTTTGTTGGGACAATCGCGCGAACTCCACAAAATTTTCAAAAATTAGATTTTTGTGGTTTTTAGGTTCGCTTTTTACAAATTCTGAGCAGTCAACCGTGTCCTCTACAGAAATTTCACTCATGTTGTCGTCCTCATTAAGCTCAGATGCATTTTCAACATCTATTTTGTTTTCTGAGCTCAAGTTGGCGTTTAACGAGTCAAATTTTTATATGGTTTCGGTTCTCAGTTTGAGTCTATCATTTTCATCCAAAAGGTTTTTGAGCATGTCCTTGTGGTCCTTGGATTTAATGAAAGATTCTATTTTGTCCAGTCCATACATGTAGGTTGGATTGACGTCATCAGATGATATCACACTCTCACAATTATAAGCCTCGGCATCGATTTCATCCTCCTTAAACTCAAGGAAGGGCAAAATCATGCGATGGATCTTTTGGCCTATTTCACAGTCCAAGTGAAGCTGAGTAATATTAGAATAAAGACGTTTTGCAATTAAACAAAAAACATTCCGCTGTTTTAACAACTTTAAATTGTATCTTTGTAAATAAATGTTTTTGTCTTTTATTTTAACTAATTCAGACTCCTTCAACTCGATCCACATGCGCCGCTCCTCACTCTTCGAAGACACCCTGCTTAATTGATCAGTTAGGTTAGAATTGGTGACTCGAGTTTGAGTTAAGCTACTATCTAGATGAGAAATTCTTGTATTAACATTTTTTAGTTCTTTCTCATATGAGGATTGTGGTACTTTAAATGAAATGAAAACCGATTGTACCTTCTTTATCAGTTCATCAAGCTCATTGAACTGCTGGCTGAGTGGTTTGGCCGTAAAGCACATGTCATCCTCCCCCTTCGGTTCATTGCTTCCACTATCAGTGTTGTATCCCCTCATCTGAGATACATCAGACACCATGAAGCATCTTCCTCCACTGCTCTCCTCCTTTGCCACATAAGCCTTTCCATGAGTGGGCTTCCTCACTTCATCGTCTTCTGAGTCGGTAGACCAAACTTCCACGCTACCGAACTCGTCATCAGCAACCGAACCCTGCACAATAAGAGCATTCATGGAAGGGTTAGTGGTAGACTTCTTCTTTCTCATCTCATCGAGCCTTTTCTGCAGCACGGCTTCCTCATCCTTTTCATCATCCTTTTCAGCCATCTTTTTAAGGAGACAATCTTTAGCATAGTGGTTTTTCCCACCACAGTAGTAACAGCTTACTCCAGAATCACCATCCACCTTCGGTTCCCTCTTGGGCTATTCAACCTTCGGTTCATTGTTAACTTTTTCTGAACTATAACTCCCCTGCCAGTTTCGGTTTTTATTGCTGGGGAATCTCTTCTTTATGAACCTCTTGGGGTTAGACACCATCATAGCATAATCCTCAGACGTGAGGTCATACTCCTCCAAGTTAAGGTCTTCATCTTCCATCACAGCTTTACTTTTTGACAGGAGGGCCAGCGAACCAAGGCTTGAAACAACGTTCTTCTCCTGCAGTACAATCTTCTCCTGGGACTTGAGAATACCCACCAGTTTCGCCAAAGAATATGATTTAAACTGCTCATGGGCTTTGACTGTAGACACCACTGCTCTCCATTTAGACCTCATACCATTTAAGAATGTAACCTTCTGCTCGATTAGCTTCCTTTCGATGTCATGTTTGATCATCCTGCTGAGAAGATGATTAAAGCGATCGAACGTCTGGGTCACTGTTTCTTCTGCTCCTTGCCTGAATTCTCCAAACTCAAATAAGAGCAAGGTTTGGATAGAATGTTCAAGATCCTCGTCTGTAGAGTACAGTTCGCGAAGTCTATCCCAAACTTCCTTTGCCGTCGTGCATGAGCTGACCAACCTGAAGCTGTCGGACTGAAGGGCAAATCTTATCAATCTTAACGCCTTGATATTGCACTGGAATTTATCCTTTTCATCTTGTGCAATATCTTTAACATCCTTCAGCAGATCATTGTACTCCTTTTGAGTTTTGATAATCCTGGACGTTGCAGAATGAGAAAAAGGTCCATTAATGATAGCTTCCCATATGAGGTATCCATTATCCTCAGATCCTATCACGTAGTCTTCGAAGTGATGCACCCAGACTTCATAATCATGGGTATATAGGATTGGAATCTTCGTGGTTGAACCGATGCTGTTGGAAATATTGATGGGGTTTGATTGCGACTCGTCCATTATGATCGAAAAACCTGTTTAAAGATCAGACTTGTAATAAATCAGATTAGGGCAAAACAATAAATATCAAGATACGTCAATAATGAGATGACGGCTCAATAAATATCAGTGATTGCGGAAAAACCCTAATTGAAACCTTTTCACAGAAAAGATGTGTATCGATTACACAGCCTCCTGCTCTGATACCAATTGATGAGATTAAAACTTAATCTTGAAGATCGATTAGATCTTAAACAGGTAAATAAATATTTAAACAGTAAGAACGAATGCAAAATAAAGAACAACTCAACGATGAATCAAACGTGTCGAATGATTAAAACAAAATCCTTAGAAGAGCTCCATTAAGAACATCAACTGTAGAGGATTAGTAGGTTACAAGAATGATAAAGAAACGTAATGCTATCATAATCGTCTCAATCAATCGTAAAAATCATTAACCTAATATGCATGCAAGCATATACTTATATAGTAACCTAGCAAGCTCACGGTATGGACAGGCCCAAAACCGGAATACAAAACTAAATGGACTAACAGCCGAGCCCATTGACGCAATCTTCAAATGAATCTTCAACCCAACAAGTTGGATTCAATGTGTTCTAAGTCCGTTTCATTAAGCCATTATGCCATATCTAAGCCCTAAAGGTGATTTGGAAGGGTTTTAAGGCTCAAAAACCCCTTTTATGTTTGTTTACGGCCCAAGCATGTTCCAGGGCCGTAAACACATGAATATGGTCCTTTTTCAAAGATTAAACATGAATTTGAAGGCTAAGGATGCTAATCAATGAGTTAGGGGAGTTACCTTGATGAAATGGAGCCTTAAATTGATGATTTCGGACCTTAAGTTTGGATTGAGGAGAGAGGTTAGAGAGAGAGAGTAGTGAGAGAGTGCAAAATCTTCAAATGGAAGCTTAATCCACTTTAAGTATGTTCCAAGTTTGGGACACAGTGGAATTCTACCCGATACCGATGTTAGACGTGGCTTTTGGTCGCACCCGATTAAGTTGTCGTAACCCGATATGGTCGAAACTAAAATTTCTCTAATTATTAATTTATAATATTTTCTTGAGTTATTATCATGTTTGAACACCCATTCAATCATAATAAATGACCCAAATTTAATGACTTAATTTAATAACGAAACGGAAACAATTCGAAAACGACGAATTTTATTAACGGAACGGGTTTATAATGACGGAAAGAATTTCGGGTTGTCACATTATCCCCCCGTTAGAGGGAATTTCCTCCCAAAATTCAAAGATTAAGATACTGTTCATGAATTGAAAAGAGATGTGGATGAATCTACTAATTGGGGTCATGATGCTCCCAAGTGGAATCGGGTCTCCGCTTGACATTCCAACGAACGCTCACTATCGGGATGCGGCTTTGGTTCGTACGTTTGTTCTCTCGATCCATGATCTCAATTTGTTCTTCCATGGGGGTTCAGACTTCCGTTGATTTCGGAATTACTAGGGTTTTGTTGGGCAGGCACTTCTAAAGATTCAAGACGAGGAAGACAGGATGGATACTACTGAGTCCTTGAGATAGTCGAAGTTTGTAGTTCACGGTTCCGATTCTGGCGGGGATTTCGAAAAGTCCGATGTATCATGGGTGAAGTTTTATGCACTTCCCAAAGCATATCATGCCTTTCTGGGATAAGACATTCAACAGGTCATAAGCTCCAACAAGAGGGTACATCTTCATGTGGAAGGATAGTTAAGGGTTTGATGATTCTGAAAGAAATTTCTGGGTGGGTCTGCGATAATAGCTGGCGGGACCTAAGAATTGACGGGTTTCTATGGGTATCTTCGGTTCCGACTAAGTCTCTATTGCTTTGTTTTTTGGAAAGGTCTGCGGGTATGGCTGCTTTGCTTACTACATGACCAGGTAAAGTGGTTTGACCGAAGGGCACCACTACTGACTCGTAGTGACCATATCGAGCCCTGACCGCTATCTTGGACACATCATCCTCACGGAGGTTTGACTACAAGGTAGTTCCAGGGATTAGGTCGAGACGAGACTTGACTAGACGTTCGGAAGGAGTTATAGGAATATCATCGGGAAGGACATCAGGGAAAGAGTTGCAGACTTCCCGTTTCCTGATGATCACATGGACGAGGAATGCATGGCCCTACTTTCGGGGAAACTTTTTAAGTATTGATGTACGAAGTGATGCGAAGGTTGGATTTAGGTTCGTTGTCGAAGATCATGAGAATTGGATCAGAGGAAAGATTTAGACGAACAACCTTTTCGAAACCAAGAATAACAACATGAATGAGACCTGATCATTACATGCCAATGATAGCATCAAAGCATTTCATGAAAAGTTTTCCATTTGATCGAATGAAAAAGAATAATCGTCCGGATTAAGGATACAACCTATGGGTATGACGTTAGTGTTCTCTTTCTCACTGGTTAGCCATCTTGACGGTACACGTTTCGGTTACTAACGAAGGATTAAGTTTAGAAAGGTGTCTGAATTGATAGTTAGCAAATTTTCTTTCAGTACAAGAATCGAAAAGGATTATAGGCATAAGATTTATCGAGGAGGAATATACCTGTGGCAACGGTGGCATCGGTGGCTGCCTCATTTTGTCTTATAGCTAGGACTCGCCCGGTGTTGCCAGATGTTGCAACCTTAGGGCAGTTTCGCTTGAAGTGTCCAACTTCACCACAATTATAGCAGGCTTGACCGACACCCGCTCCGGAAGATTGATTTGTTGATTGGGCAGGTTTGCTGCAGTTTTGAGCAAGGTGGCCCTTTTTGCCACAGTTGTTGCAGAGACGTTCACGACATGGCCCGGGAGTACGGTGATGGTAGCTGCACTTGTTGCACCAAGGAAGGGTACCAGTATATCCGCTGGTAGGAGTCTGTGTTGGGTTTTGAGCATTCTAACACTCCTAAGTGTACATGCAACCCTAAATACCTTGGATCTATGTTTTCTCGATTATACATGCAAATATGAATATTCCAAGGTATTACCCTAACTAGCATACTATCTGTTGATACTTGAATAATAAACTAGATAGAAATACATACCTTGTTGACGTAGCTTAAATCCATGAAGCCCGAGAGCCTAGTGCCCCAAGTCTGACACCTCAAATGGTTCACACAACATCATCAACACTTGGAATAACCATAAAAAGAAGACACTTCATGCTCAAATTGGCTAGCCCTCATATAAGTATCACTAGTGTGACAACCCAAAATTTCCATTTTGTACGAACATTATCAATTCAATAGAAGCTAGACCAGTTACATTGAATTTCATACTTTTCCGAATAAGTTTGAGTATATTAGGGTTTACGTTTAAGGAGATATCAGGAGAGTAGATGGACATGGCTTAGTGAAACTCGAGTATTTCAAAACTTCATAATATAAGAGTGCATTTCCGGAATAAAAATATTTTCTGCCAAAATTATCTCAGGACTATAAATAGATTTCTGAACCAAATTCATTCATTATTCACATTTCCAACTAGAGAAAAGCCATTTTCTCTCTCACGGATCTTCGGGTTTTTATCCCAAATCGTGAGTACACTTCTCTAGTTGTCTTATAATGTTTATTATGTGTTTAATAACTTAGTTTACATATCAAATCTGTGAGATTCGGGAGTTTACCACCCAAGAACGTTCTTGGAGAGTAAATTCCAATATAAGGCTTAAATGCTACCTAGCCTTTTCCCCTTGATAAGTGACGGACTTAGGCTTATTTGTAAGCGTATTTAGGACTAGAAAACAATGAAAAACACCAAGATTAGGGTGTTGACAGCCCAAGAAGTTCTTGGACCGTGAATTCCAAAATCAAGTGCCATAGAGTGTTTAAATCACTCCTAAAGCCTTATACTTTAACCCCTATTTAATCCTAACTATTTTGAGGACTTTAAAACATCAAAGACACCTTACTATGTGAGTTTACGGCCGTATTAATGTGCTTGGGCCGTGAACATCAATCAAGGGGACCAAAGTGTGCCTAGGACCTTCTTTAGCTTAAAACAAATGCCTAGAAACTATCCTACATGTGCTTGGGACTTGAAAGCATAAAAACATCCATCCCATGAGAGTTTACAGCCGTAAACTCCACAGGAATTGGCCTTGGGACTGTAAACTCCTCAAAGGAGTGTTGCTATGCCCTAAACTACCCAAAGAACTAAACCACAAAGTAGAACTTATTCTAGAAATCAAGTAACACTTCAAAACACCAAATGCCATCAAGTTTGGGAGTTCACGGCCGTAAACTCAAGGGGTTTATGACCGTAAAATCCTTATGTGGAGTTTATTGAAGAGTAAACACCTATACAAGGTCCTTGGAAACTTTAAACCCCTTTAGCCCTGTCCCACAACAACCCAGAAGCAACCCTTAGGAGTTATAACACTTATACAAAGTGTTTACATGTTCTAGAGTGTCCCGAATTAATTCATTAGTTATTATTTGGCTAATTAGTTATATATATGCTCATTATATGATAACTAGGCTCGTGCGTGTGAACAAGTCTCCGTTTGCCACCTAGCACAATATCCGACACTTCAATCCAATCCACTCACCACAAGTGAGTTCATACCCCTTTAATTAACCTTTGAAATACTTTTAAATGTTTTAAATGCTTTTATGGGGGGGGGGGAATACAAGTTAAATACTTATAGTTATTACATCAATCACATGTGATTAATAACTATAAAACCAATGATTTTATTACTGTTCAAACTGTTTATCGAACAGTTTTACTTCAAACTGCTTTACAAACTCTTTTACTTATCAAATACTTTTATTTAAACATTTTTATACTTCTTATAAATTGCATGCCCATAGATGTATTGATATATAAGAAATGTTTAAAGGGCTTAGGAAGGCCATCTGCCTTATTTCCTTTTTCTCGATTTGGATGTGGTCTGGTGGGATTTCGGGTAGCCGTCCGATGGCCGTTTCAATATTAATTATATATCAAGCGTACATATATAGACATAAAAGTACTCCCATATTCATGCGTATTAGTTACATCATTAGTAAGTTACCATCGGGGTAACATAGGATCATACTACTACAATTGCTAGATCAATGAGTCAGTTCATTCATGAGTCAATACTTATTACTATGAGAACATATATAACTATACTAGAAAGAGAACATATATAACTATACTAGAAAGAGAACATATACAAGTATACTAGGAAGAGAACATATACAACGGTACTAGAACAAGTAACATTACATTACATATACATGAATACGTTAACAATTGTGATCCACTGTATCGGAGCATGCCTTAAATGTCATGGCCCGAGTTGTAGCCAGAATTCTCTTGGAGGGAGAGCGTGAGTTTGCGTATAGATCTATACTGGATTGACTATCCTACACCTTGTTGCTAGCTACAGCCGGATCTGCAGGTCTGCGGGTGCTAAACGTCATTCGTTTTTACGACCATTCGTATGTCGTTGTTACCAGTCAATAGTATGGTACAATTAATCACATGATACCTTAATATAAATCTGGTTGAAGGTAGTTAGTACAGAAGTAGTTCCTATAATACAACATTACAGTACTTCAATAATTTACCCATTACATATATTTAGTGATTATTTCACTTAAGCATTAATGTACAAACTATATTTTGTTAATGATAGTTACAGTTGGGAAATTACACACTTTTACAACAAACGAACATACAAAACAGTTAAGCCTTGGTAGAAGACCACTTTAATAGAAAATATAGGTTTTTTCTGAGAGATTCAAACTTTTACAAACATTTACATACATTTTACAAACTTACACTTGCGACATGCTCAAACGTTTTGATAACAAACACCGACACTAAAACACTCATGAACTCACCAGCTTAATGCTGATAAACTCTATAAAAATAACTTGTATTCTCAGGTCATCAGTAGACTGGTGCCGAGGCCGCTTTTGAGAAGATGGAGCGCTTCCAAGACTCATCTTATTATTTTGATTTACATTATATTTTTGGTGTCTATAACTGTACAGAACACGCTTGTATTAAAATTATATATTTAATGCAATGGATGATGTTGTTTGCTTGTTTACTTTTACTGTGTTGTGATACTCTACATGATGTCCTCCGCCCCAAAACGTTTCTGCCGTTCTCGGTTTTGGGGTGTGACAACTAGTTCCAATTTCTTGAGCTAAAGGGGTCTTTATATAGTGTGGCTATTAGGGTTACACCATGTAACTCATGACTTTACCCATTCCTTATGCTCCATTGGTTTTAACCTCTATGGAGTATCCATGGGTCACCACATGGGTTAAACCCAACATAAGGAATCTTGGATCATAAGCCTACATATATTAGAATTAACGATTTTCACAATCAATCCCGATATATTTAATTAGTCTCTTTTGATCACTAAATTAAATCCAAATTAATTCTTGATCAATACTAATTAAATAACATGATTTCATATTAATATACTAGACATTCTTATATATTAGTATGTCACAAATGTCCTCTTCTCACAAATGTTCTGATTCCATGCAACCCAAATGGACCATGTCAAGTCGGGTCAAGTACATACCAATTATAGTTATGGACTTAGACACTAATCCAATAGTCTCCCACTTGGATAAGTCTAAAACTATTATTGAGTATGACTTCAAAACCTAACTAGCAATTGTAGCTCTCAAAAGCTGCTGTCGAACTCTGACCTTGTCGATTAACTCTGACCTTTGTCAATGACTTGTCCATTAGATAAGGGATCATACATTCCTCCATTCTAGATATCATATGGACCGAGACATGGATTAAAATCATTATCTTTGTCCATTTGTTGTTTCCCGGTTTCCGATTTATGATGACTGACTAATTGAACAAATCAAATCAGTCCTGCCTTGGCCAAGCACTCACATGTATCATCATTAACTCATCGAGGGGCCCACAAATATTTCTTTTATCCCGAAGGTAAAGGAATGGATAAACTTCGACTGATTTGATTTACTACTTGTTGAATCATACACAAAGGCACGTTTTATAACATCGAGTTACCGAATGCGTTTTCATGCAATCAATGTACAACTAACTTATAGTAACAACTCATAGCTCTAGTTTGAAGAATATAAGATATTATCGTCTCATGATCACTCTTTATAAAATCCATGAAGTGATTCCAATGAGCGCGGGTTGAATCCAATACTCAGAACTTATGAGCACTCATGAGTGTTGTAGCACCACCTTGTCCAACATCTTAGACCTCTATAAGCCCAACCCATGATAGTCTTGATTCATATCTACTTCCAACATATGACCGACTGTGGATGGTTTGAATAACTTAGTCATTCAGGAAAAACGACCTAGTTATTCTGGAAGTTAAAACATGCAAAATGAAACACAAGAATAATTGAATCGAATATGGTCTCAGAACTTATGAATATAAATAAAACACATTTTATTTTCACCATATGATTACACATTATTCATTGCATACTGTTTGAACTATCAAATTTATTCTTGAATTAAAAAACACTAGTTGTCCCATGCTCCGAGCATGTACAATATGTTTTTTCTAAACAATAGCTTTGCCATACACCAAGTATGCACACTATGTTTGTCTATGATCTTTACTTTGTGAAATAGATCGATTGAACGTAACTCCAACGATTCTCATTTCACAGTCTAAAATCCGTTCTGCAAATTCAAGAATTCCAAATTCATGCCATTTTCCGAAATCTGTTAGATTCTAAACTTATATGCATTGATCCTCTTGTAATCATTATGAACAGAGTCACAAAGACTTGACAACAAACATTACAGAGCATTCCAATAGACATCAACTCCATGGAAGCATCCTTCTTGCATTATGTTTCCTAATGTTACACAGATTTATTGAAAACTTCCAGGAGTGGGATCATTTCCACATTTCCCTTTTGGACTATCACTTCTAAACAAGAGTTGCCTCTTTTCAAAATATGTCAATATGATCCTTCCAAAAATTAACACTATACTTCCAACTGTCCCTGAGCAACCAATCTTTGGTAAACCTTAGATTGGCCTCGACAATTGCTTAATCATTTTAGTCTTATCTAGTTCTAGACCTTTTCCCTTCTTAATGCCCCAGGCGTTTGGAAAATTTTAGAAAGATGACTATAGCACATGTAATCGATCCTATATCCGAAGCATATGGGACATGATTCATGATGTCTCACATAAAGACTAAAATAGCCTTTTGCTATATTATTTCCATTTCTATTTGCCAAGTTCTCATAATTTAGATTATGAAAAGGGATGCCATAATCATAATCGAATTTTAGAACGCAAATAATGAACCCATATATAGAATTTCCTTATGTTGAGCCATTCTAACATGAAATTCATATATATATATATATATATATATATATATATATATATATATATATATATATATATCCTTGATTAAATTTGATTAAAATCTCAATCTAAGCTTTTAGAATTGAAATGAAGTATAATTTTCTCTCCCTTAATTATAGCAAAACAACTTTTTCAAACCCTGCAGCCTCACGGATTGAAACTTTTTTTTTCTATAAATAACATTGCTAACTTGCAATACTTATCATAATTATCATGTTCCCACTAACATGATGATTATTAGAATAACACTTATGTTCCCACTAGCTTTGACATGTACTCAGAAATCAGCTGGACTTCTAGAAATCAATACTTTATTGACTTTCTTACCAAAGTTCAGTTTTCTGATACTAGATTGCTTTGATAAGACTTTATCAAAATCATACACCTTTCATTAGATACCTCACATGTGATTATAAAAATTTAAGAACTATGAAAAGGGATGCCATAATCATAGTCTCAATTTTTAGACCTTTTTCACTTCTCACAAGTCCAGGTTAGTGTGCCGGTTAACCACACACGCTCCACTAACGACTTTGAGAATGCAAATATCACAATTTCTATCTAGTTAAAATCTACTTAGTGAAAGTGTTTCCTCACCATCATTTTCATGAATCGGAGAGAAACCTTATGACACTTAGATTTAATGGTGTATGTGTTCTTATCCATGTGAATTGTCAAAACCATAGTCACAAGACAAGGATAATGACAAATCCAAACTCATATGGATTGAACTCAATCTTAATTTCTTGCCATCTGGCGGCTCAAGGGCCGGCCATTGCTTCCAAGTTGTTATACAACCAATTGAGAACTCTAAGAAGTCATATGCAAAGCCAACTTTAACTTGAATGAGCACAGAATATGTCAACATGATAGGTTATAAACCTCAAGTCGTGTGCTAGTGATAAACATACAGGTTTTTATTCATGATTATCCTTTCAAGATCTTTAAGACTCCCACTATCCTCTTGACACATAAGGCTCACTTGCTGAATATTCAAGAGATAGTTTGGATTCTTTATCAAGACAAACACTTTACACAATTGGCCTTAGTTGGTCTTTGTTTTGTCCAAAACATCACAACTTACTAATTTCAAATGTACAAGAGTAGAAAACTTTTACTCTTACATTTTACTAGAGTTTTAAACCTTTCTTTAAGATATTTCACTCAACTTACATGTAACAGCCTGAAATCCAGGTATTCTCCTTTTGGCCTTACATCTTGGTTAAGTTGATGATTTAGGGTTTTCATGGTAGGCGAGTACGCTGGGCGTACAAGGTGTACGCTGCGCGTACTCGCGCACCTCATTTGGACGTGTTTCCCCTCAGGTGCACGGGGCATACCCAAGGTTACGCCCGGCGTAACTTATTCAGACCCAAACCCTAAATTCCTTTGATGAGGCTATAAAAGGAACATGTGGCTGGTCTTCTCAGCCACCATCCCTCAGAGTGAAACCCTAAAAAGAGTGTACCCTCGTTTTTAGGCCATTTTGTGTGTATTCTAAGCTTAGTGGTGTCATTTCAAGGTTGCAAAGGAGAAGAAGAGCTTATTGGAGAGGCTAGAAGTGGTGCTCAAGTGTAGATCTGAACTTTGCAAGGGCTAAAGCTTCATTTCCAGGTATAAAGTTCGGATCTTGTCAGTTGGTTCATGTTGTATGCTTAAAAGGTCATTTTCTAGGGTTTAAGTCCTAAAGGTGGAGACTTTGGTGCAAATGGCCTCCATAAGCTTAGATACTTCATATTTCTGATCTATTGGGGTTGTAGACTCATAAAAATGGCATCTTCGACGTGGGGCTTGCACCATGCATGAGATCTAGGTCCTTGAGTTTGAATAAAGGGTTGTTATGTGATGTTGTAGCCTTTACAGCCATGCCAAGGCTTAAAGGTCTCGACTTTATGGGTTTAGACACACTAGAAGAGTCAGATCTAGAAGTGGAAGTAATGGCTTAACCTATTAAGACCATAAATGGAGAGTGGCTGATTCTGGGGGTTACGCTGCGCGTAACTTCCAGTACGCGCAACGTATTGGGTGGAGACCCCGATCAGGGAAGGGTTGGCGACGTATGCCCCGCGTACATCTGGAGTACGACCCGCGTACTGTCGGGGTTTGACTTTTGTTGACTTTTAGGGTTTTGGTCAACTTGAGGACTTTAGGTCAAGGAAGGGTAAAATGGTCTTTTACCCTCTAAGGAATGATGATAAAGAGTAAAGTTCTAAGTGGTGGAAGTCCTTGTGTAATAAATGATATTTTTATGTTTAGGCGAGGTTGAGCCGTCGTTCAAGGTCAGTGTTAGCGAGGACACGAGATCTTAGACTTTCCACGAGGTGAGTCTTCTCACTATACTATACCCGGAAGGGTTTGACTGTGTGACCGGAAGGTCGGATATGATATGAGACATATGTGTGTTGTGTGTGATAAGTTAATCGTTGTTTATGCCATGTGTGATATGCTTGATATGAGCCGAAAGGCATTATGTTATGGGCTGGAAGGCGAATATGTTATGGGCCGGAAGGCGTTGTAACGTGGACCGTAAGGTTGGCGTGGGTAGGATCGGAAGGTTTACCCAGTCGGGACGGAAGTCCCCTGAGACACATGGGCCGGAAGGTCAGGGCCTGGAAAGGCGTATGTGCGTAGGTTGTATTTTGGGGAACTCACTAGGCATTTATGCTTACAATTGTTGTGTATGTGTTTCAGGTACTAGCGAGGACCGTGGGAAGGCGCCGACGTGATCTGTGCACACTGATGGAGGATTTATGATCTGGTATTTATATGATTTGTATTATGACATGATACATTGGATCTTTATGCCTTATTTTGCATGGAAATACATTTTTAAGAAATGAAAAATTTGTTTTAAAATTTCCGTTGTTACAAGTTGGTATCAGAGCCTTGCTTTGAGGGATTTGCGTACGCCTTCGGGCGTAACTGAACTCAAACCGAGGATTTAAGGAAAACTTAAAAAAAAACAAAGGCATAAAGTTTTTATAAAGGATTTTGTGAATGAAGCAGTGTGTACGATCAGCCAGCGCCCGAACGGTAAAAATCCCCAAAATACCCTCACAATATGTGTTATGAAATATGATATGATATGATACGCATGCTAGGAGACTAGGTATTCATATTAGGACTAGAGTGGCCTGATTTGTGATGCCTTAGTCTAGGGAAATATGTTGCTACGAGGTGATTTGAGAGCGAGTGGGTAGCTAGTGCATGGCAAGAATAGAGTACTCAGGATCCGGGGTTTGGGGAGGAGGACTTGGGGTGAATGCTGACGCGGTGTAGTCGATAGTATTGGGCCCGTACTACCGAAGACACCGGGTCAGTGGGCAACCCAAGTAAGAATCCCTGGGTATCGGGGAATGCGTAGGGTTGCGTTATCGAGTACGATTATGCTTGATAGAGTCTCTGATATTTCTATGTTGTATTTCAGATGCATCATGGTTGGACCACGCCACAGACCCAGTACGAGCAGTGTGAGTGACGAGGAGATTTGTCATATGATACATGAGGAGGTGGCTGCAGCGATCCGGGCTGAGATTCCGAAGATGTTTGGGTCTACCAAGACCACGTTGATGGAGACATTTGATGAGCGGTACACCGCGTTGACTGAGGTTGCAGCCGCTGCAGCTACCGCAGCTGTGGCCGCTGCCAAACCATAGGGAGGTGACTCGTTGCTGTTCCGGGAGTTCAGCTACACGAAGCCACCTGAGTTTGACGGGACGCAGGATCTGATCACTGCGATGAGATGGATTGCTGATATCGAGGGATGCTTCTACACTTGTTCATGTCCGGAGCATATGAGGGTACGGTTCGCCTTGAACCAGCTCCGTCTGGGAGCAAAGGATTGGTGTAAGTTCGTGACGGCGAGCTTCACTCTGGCAGAGGTTTCAGCTGTGACATGGGAGAGGTTTACCACTATGTTCAGAGACGAGTACGTTCCCCCGGTAGAGAGGGAACGTTTGGTTCAGGAGTTCTTATCCCTCAAGCAGGGTAATGATTCTGTCACGGTGATCACACGGAAGTTTCATGAGAGGGCGATGTTCTGCCCCGAGCAGGTGTCCACGAAGCAGGCTCGGATGAGCTGGTATTTGGGTGTGCTGAGGAGGGACATCCGGGAGTTCGTATCGAACTCATCATACCAGACTTTTGCTGAGCTTCAAGCGAATGACAGGGAGGAGGCCGAGTCTCAACGGGTGGATCGGCGGCCGGCTCAGTCCCAGTCGGCAGCCAAGCGGACCAAGTCCGCCGATTCGACGACGGGAGGTCAGAAGGGCCGCACTTGCGGAAAGTGCGGCAAGGGTGACGAGGGGACATGTCGATCAGGTTCTTGCTACAAGTGTGGCATGGAGGGGCACATTGCTAGGGATTTCCCCAAGGGGTTTATGGTTTACTTTTATTGCAACCAGACCGGCCATCGGAAGGCCGAGTGCCCTCAGCTTCTCCAGGGATCTGCACCTGCTGCCAGGGCTGCTGAGACTCGACCAGTGAAGGATGAGGCCCCGAGGGCTCGTGGGAGAGCTTTCCAGTTGACTGCGGAGGAGGTCCGCGTGGCGCCTGATGTTGTGGCTGGTATGTATTCTTTCATGTATTTATTGTTCTTTTATGAAATGTTGTGCTTATTTCATGATATGCGTAGGTACTTTTCTTGTGAACTCTGTACCTGCTTTAGTATTATTTGACTCGGGTGCGAGTCGGTCTTTCGTATCTCTGGCTTTTAGTCAGCACCTCGGTATTGATCGAGAAGTGATGAGTCGACCTCTGAGGGTTTCCATAGCAGATGAGAAAGTGATATATGCTGCAGACGTCATTCGAGGATGTGTGCTCGAGATTTTTGGTGTCACATTCCCTATAGACTTGGTTCCTATAGCGATGGGGGATGTCTGCGTTATCGTGGGTATGGACTGGTTGAGTAAGTTTGGGGCAGTCATTGACTACGAGAGACAGTTGGTGACGATTCGAGACCCTAGTGGGGGAGTGCTTACGGTGTATGGCGAGGGGACCCGATGTGGGTCGGCGTTTTGTTCGGTTGCCAGGGCGAGGCAGAGTTTGCAGCAGGGCTGCAATGGATTCATAGCCTACGTGACGGATACTCGAGTGGCCACGGGAAGGCCCAAATCGGTGGGTGACGTTCCTGTTGTATGCGAGTTTTCGGATGTGTTCCCCGAAGAGTTACCAGGTGTGCCTCCGGAAAGGCAAGTGGAGTTCCGTATTGATTTGGTTCCGGGAGTGGCGCCCATCGCCAAGGCGCCTTATCGTCTCGCTCCTCCGAAAATGCAGGAGTTATCCTCACAGCTTCAGGAGCTGTTGGGGAAGGGGTTTATTCGACCGAGTAGTTCACCTTGGGGAGCACCGATTTTGTTTGTCAAGAAAAAGGATGGTTCACACCGGATGTGTATCGATTACCGGGAGTTGAAAAGTTGACGGTTAAGAACCGGTATCCGTTACCTAGGATCGACGATCTGTTCGACCAGTTGCAGGGGGCATCTTGGTTCTCCAAGATAGACTTGAGGTCGGGTTATCATCAGATGAGGGTTCAGGCTGAAGATATTCAGAAGACTGCTTTCAAAACTCGTTATGGGCATTATGAGTTTGTGGTGATGCCTTCTGGGCTCACCAATGCCCCAGCTGCATTCATGGATCTCATGAACAGGGTGTGCAGGACGATGCTGGATCGGTCGGTGATCGTATTCATTGATGATATTCTGGTATATTCGAGGTCTAGGGAGCAACACGAGGAGCATTTGCGGGAGATTCTTGGACTTCTGAGGTCGGAGAGGCTGTACGCCAAATTCTCCAAGTGTGATTTCTGGTTACGAGAGGTCCAGTTCCTAGGGCACCTTGTTAACCAGAAAGGGATTTTGGTCGATCCGGCCAAGATAGAGGCGGTGATGAGATGGGAAGTGCCGAGATCGCCCATAGAGATCAGGAGCTTTCTGGGTTTGGCTGGATATTATCGCAGGTTTATCATGGATTTCTCCAAGATCGTCGTTCCACTTACTAGGATGACCCGAAAGGGTGTTGCATTTTCATGGGGACTAGAGCAGCAGTCCTCATTCGAGACCCTTCGTCAGAAATTGTGCGAGGCCCCGGTTCTTGCACTCCCGAAAGGGATGGAGGATTTTGTGGTGTACTGTGATGCATCTATATCGGGTTTAGGGGCGGTGCTTATGCAGAGGGGGCATGTGATAGCGTATGCTTCGAGGCAGTTGAAGCCTCATGAGTCGAGATATCCCACCCACGACCTGGAATTGGGGGCTGTGCTGTTTGCCCTCAAGATCTGGCGACATTATCTTTATGGGGTTCGGTGTACCATCTACACGGACCACAAGAGTCTGAAGTACTTGATGGATCAGCCAAACCTGAATATGCGACAGAGGATATGGTTGGATGTGGTGAAGGATTACGATTGTGAGATCCTGTACCACCCGGTTAAGGCTAATGTGGTAGCCGACGCGTTGAGCCGTAGGGCGGAAAGCGCCCCGATCCGAGATATTTGTATGAGGTTGACGGTGATGACCCCGATTTTAGATACCATTCGAGGAGCTCAGGCTGAGGTTGTGAAACCAGAAAACCAGAAGAGGGAGCGGGTTGTGGGTCAGGTATCAGGATTCGTTACGGATGGTCGAGGGCTTATGACTTTTCAGGGTCGGATTTGGGTACCGTTTGTGGGCGATACGCGTACTATTTTGATGGAGGAAGCTCAACGATCGAAATTCTCGATTCATCCCGGGGCTACGAAAATGTATTTGGACCTAAGGAAGGAGTATTGGTGGCCCTGTATGAAAAGGGATGTTGCATGGTTTGTTGAGAGATGCCTGACCTGTCGGCAGGTTAAGTCCGAGCACCAGCGTCCGCACGGTAAGTTGCAGCCGCTAGAGATTCCCGAATGGAAGTGGGAACAGATTACCATGGATTTTATCACCAAATTGCCGCAGACTGCGAGGGGAGTCGACGTGATTTGGGTGATCGTGGATAGATTGACGAAGAGCGCTCATTTTCTAGCCATCAGCGAGAGCTCTTCTGCGGAGAAGTTGGCGGAATTATACGTGAGGGAGGTGGTATCGCGGCATGGGGTTCTGATGTCGATTGTTTCAGATCGTGACATGCGTTTTACTTCCAGGATTTGGAAGAAGTTTCATGAGGAGTTGGGTACGAGACCGCATTACAATACCGCATACCACCCGCAGACAGACGGACAGAGCGAGTGGACGATTCAGACGCTTGAGGATATGCTCCGTGCATGTGTTTTAGATTTTGGAGGGAGCTGGGACACCTATCTGCCTTTAGCAGAGTTTTCGTACAACAACAGCCATCATTCGAGCATTGGTATGCCACCCTTTGAGCTGTTGTATGGTCGGAGGTGTCGCACCCCCATCTGTTGGGGAGAGGTGGGGCAGAGGGTGATGGGTAGCACGGAGATTGTACTCCAGACGACTGAGCAGATTCAGCAGGTTAGGAAGAGGTTGTTGACCGCGCAGAGTCGCCAGAAGAGTTATGCGGACAGGCGGCGGTCCGAGCTCGAGTTTCAGGTTGGCAACCTTGTGCTCCTAAAGGTCTCTCCTTGGAAAGGGGTGATATGATTCAGGAAAAGGGGCAAGTTAGGACCCCGGTATATTGGACCCTTCAGGGTAATTGCTAGGGTGGGCCGGGTAGCCTACCGGTTGGAGCTACCTGGTGAGTTGGGGCAGATTCATGATACCTTTCATGTCTCGCAGTTGAGGAAATGTATTGCCGACGAGTCGGCAGTGGTGCCATTGGATGATATTCAGGTGGATGCAGGCCTGAACTATGTGGAGAGACCAGTAGCGATCAGGGATCGGAAAGTTAAGGTTTTGAGGAACAAGGAAATACCCCTGGTACAAGTGCAGTGGCAACATCGGAAGGGGTCCGAGCTGACAAGGGAAACCGAGTCTGAGATGCGGGATCAGTACCCAGAGTTGTTTTCAGTATGAGACTTCGGGGGCGAAGTCTGATTCTAGTGGGGGAGAATTGTAACAGCCCGAAATCTAGGTATTCTCCTTTTGGCCTTACATCTTGGTTAAGTTGATGATTTAGGGTTTTCATGGTAGGCAAGTACACTGGGCATACAAGGTGTACGCTACGCGTACTCGCGCGCCTCATTTGGACGCGTTTCCCCTCAGGTACGCGGGGCGTACCCAAGGTTACGCCCGGCATAACTTATTCAGACCCAAACCCTAAATTCCTTTGAAGAGGCTATAAAAGGAACATGTGGCTGATCTTCTCAGCCACCATCCCTCAGAGTGAAAGCCTAAAAAGAGTGTACCCTCGTTCTTAGGCCATTGTGTGTGTATTCTAAGCTTGGTGGTGTCATTTCAAGGTTGCAAAGGAGAAGAAGAGCTTATTGGAGAGGCTAGAAGTGGTGCTCAAGTGTAGATCTGAACTTTACAAGGGCTAAAGCTTCATTTCCAGGTATAAAATTCGGATCTTGTCACTTGGTTCATGTTGTATGCTTAAAAGGTCATTTTCTAGGGTTTAAGTCCTAAAGTTGGAGACTTTGGTGCAAATGACCTCCATAAGCTTAGATACTTCATATTTATGATCTATTGGGGTTGTAGACTCATAAAAATGGCATCTTGGACGTGGGGTTTGCACCATGCATGAGATCTAGGTCCTTGAGTTTGAATAAAGGGTTGTTATGTGACGTTGGAGCCTTTACAGCCGTGCCAAGGCTTAAAGGTCTCGACTTTATGGGTTTAGACACACTAGAAGAGTCGAATCTAGAAGTGGAAGTAATGGCTTAACCAATTAAGACCATAAATGGAGAGTGGCTGATTCTGGGGGTTACGCTAGGCGTAACTTCCAGTACGCGCAACATACTGGGTGGAGACCCCGATCAGGGAAGGGTTGGCAACGTACGCCCCGCGTACATCTGGAGTATGCCCTGCGTACTCTCGGGGTTTGACTTTTGTTGACTTTTAGGGTTTTGGTCAACTTGAGGACTTTAGGTCAAGGAAGGGTAAAATGGTCTTTTACCCTTTGAGGAATGATGATAAAGAGTAAAGTTCTAAGTGGTGGAAGTCCTTGTGTAATAAATGATATTTTTATGTTTAGGCAAGGTTGAGCCGTCGTTCGAGGTCGGTGTTAGCGAGGACACGAGATCTTAGACTTTCCACGAGGTGAGTCTTCTCACTATAATATACCCGGAAGGGTTTGATTGTGTGACCGAAAGGTCGGATATGATATGAGACATATGTGTGTTGTGTGTGATAAGTTAATCGTTATATGTGCCATGTATGATATGCTTGATATGGGCCGGAAGGCATTATGTTATGGGCTGGAAGGGGAATATGTTATGGGTCGGAAGGCGTTGTAATGTGGACCGTAAGGTTGGCGTGGGTAGGACTGGAAGGTTTACCCAGTCGGGACGGAAGTCCCCTGAGACACATGGGCCGAAAGGTCAGGGCCTGGAAAGGCTTATGTGCGTAGGTTGTATTTTGGGGAACTCACTAAGTATTTATATTTACAGTTGTTGTGTATGTGTTTCAGGTACTAGCGAGGACCGTGGGAAGGCACCGGCGTGATCTGTACACACTGATGGAGGATTTATGATCTTGGGATTTATATGATTTGTATTATGACATGATACATTGGATCTTTATGCCTTATTTTGGATGGAAATACATTTTTAAGAAATGAAAATTTTGTTTTAAAATTTTCGTTGTTACATTATAGTCCTGGAATATGACCCTAACACTAGTTTTGGAACGAAGTATGACTCATCTTCTTGATTTGACCATTTCAACAATTCATAGCTCCTCTTCTTATCTATCAGAAAGCACTTAGGGAATGAATTGCGATAAGGTTTCTTAATCGTTAAGATGATCATATGACATGATACTAGAGTACTCTCCCACCTTTTCAGATTTGAGAAACTTTTATCCTTCTGCCTAATTTGATTCTTCTTATTCGCTCTTCCATACATTGGAACCTTTTCCAATGTTTCAGAATTACACTTTAGCTTGTAAGTGTAACCATATTTACTGAGCTTTAGTAAATTATGACGAATAATGTTATCGATCTTTTGTGGTGTACTTGACCAGTGCACAATAATGTGTACTCAATTCCTTAGTCCTTCACTTGACTTCACATATACATGTGAACAAGGAACTAGTCTTAATTTTCCAAAGATGAAAAATTCTCATTCATCATGCTGTACAACTTGCATGATTCCAAGTTTCAGTCCAATTGAAACTTGGGTGATGAGGATCTTTCTTTATTTGGTAAATTTAGACAATACCTCAAATGAAAGAATCAATTTCATATTTCCACTCTTGCTATTAATAGAATCATATAAGCTACAATTTTTTCCCCTCAAATGCTATTGTAAGGATATTTTAAAATAAATAAAATCATCGTTTTTCCTTTTATTTTAAAAACTTTGCAGAAAAACTATCCTTATAATGCAAAAGAGCATGAAAAATATGTTGTTATCTGTTCCTAAGCAATATATCATAACTCCTAAGAAGTAGCTCAAAAATCCAATCTTCCAACTATGCAATAGAAATCCATCTACGCGATCAGATTCAACATATTCTTTCTTTAAGTTTCTTCACTTTTCTTTGATTCTTAAAACATCAACATGTGACCCAGTCACATCATGTATCAAGAATCTCAAAATAGAAACTTACCAGAGTTAGATAGTGGACTTTACTTGAAGTAGAGTGGAACTTATTGACTTTAACATCCTTAGGTAAAATTTGGCAGCTTCGCAACTAATGCCCCTTCCTTTGGCAATATAAACATATGGACCCTTTGGTAATGACACCGGTACTATCGCAAACTTAGATTTTCTCTTTACTATTTGGTCAACCGAGTTGACTATGGCCGATCCCTTTCCATTGGAAAGAGAATGCTTTTTCTGGATTTCCAGTGTCATCATTGTCAATGTCCATAAAGTTTTAGGAAGTTGATCTTAGCAAATAAATAAGATCATTAAGGGTCTTGTCGTAGTCTGTTTCATAGGGGTCCCAAAGGAACTCACTATGTGACTTAGAAAGTGATTGAACATCCAACTTTCTCAAGACTCTGACAGCCAACTCTCCCGGCTTGTCAATATGTGACTTCATCTCCAAGATGTGATCACACCTAGACCTTGTCTTTCCAATAGGGCTTGAGTGACCTTGAACTTGTGGGTTAGGGAGAATAATAGGAGTAGGTGGAGAAAGTGAAGTTCCAAGAGATTTGGGAAGATCATAGATGTCTGAACTAGACATCTTTAGGGAGATATTAAAGATAGTTTATCTAAAGTCCTTAATATAACACCCAATATGAAATATTAAGGCTAGGACCCAACACAATATTTTATAACTCGGAAGAGGGATGTCATAATCCAAGCTATAAAATATTTGAAGGTAGGTGAATAACGATGCACCAATTTCCACCATCAAAAACGAAATAATTATTTGGTTTTTAATTGGATTTGAAACTCCTAGATCTTTTGAGATTTGCTGAACTGTTCAATGGCATGTTTCAATCTCGAGTGTGCCCTGTAGGTTTTGTGACTGGGATGCCGAGGATCAGAAAACAAGGTGTGAATAACCATGCAAATATACTTGGTACCCATAATATTTACCCCTCAATCGATGTGCCGGTTAACCACACACGCTCCATCGATACTATGATAAATATTAATATACCCTTTGCCTACCTTGTTAAATACGAGTTAGTGTGCCGGTTAACCACACACGCTCCACTAACCGACTTAAAAAAAGTGCAAAGTGTGATTTCATGGATTAGCACCTTATTCACATTTTCCTAAAGTAACTAAGATTGGGAATTATAAAAAACATTTAGTTACTTCATATTTATCATTAATACTTTTAATGAAGGGGGAATTATAGTCCTTGGCCTACCCGTTCGGCTAACGACCCTCCACCGGTCAAGGAAGGGGTGGGTGAGAGTGGACACCCATTAAACTGCCATTTTATAGGCAGTAACCTTATACCCCCCCTTATAGACCGACTTCGTGAATGAGGCCTACTAATGGTAAGACTGACTTGGTCTTATACATATATAAATATTATTAACTTATAATATTATAAAGTATAAGGGTTGAATTTTAACTTTTTAAAATTCTAAGGGCTTAACTTGGAATTAAAGTATTCGTAAAAGAAAACTTTTCAAAGTCCAAAAGTTGAGGGAAAGTTTTGAAACTATTTACCTACTATGATAGATGTCATTAAACCGTGATCATACGTAAAAAGAACGCCCAAATCCGACTTCGTATATTGATGTTATGATTTTTCCATGTTCGGCATAGCGACAGACAGCTAAAAACTCGAATCGGAGATCGAGCGACTTTTGGCCGGAATGACCTAAACGAGAATCGAAGGTCTCGACCATGGTAATTCAGCGGTAAAAAGTCTGGCAAACACCGACGTCAGATAAAGAAGTTATGAATTTCTAAAGAAATTCCTTAAACACGACCTTTTAAAAATAAATAATAAAAATAATTTCGAAATTTGCCGATGGAATCTAAACGAAAGTTGTAGAGCGTAGTCTCACCTACGCGTAGATATAAAGACCATCGAGAACGGAATTCGTATGAAGAAGATATGAATTTTAGAAGTTTATTAATTAAATAAAATATAAATTTAATTATTATTCCTTGGTATTATCCGAAGGGGAGTCATCAGATAAGGTAGAGTTACGCCCCGCGTACTAAAGGCCTAGGCTTCGGATCGTCTACGTCTCACCCTATGTGAAGCTAGCAGCCCGTACCATCCGAGTCCGAGATAGTCGAGGATCCGGTCATGCGTGATGTACACGTACGCCCAGCGTACCCTCGTACGCCCCGCATACCGAGGCGGCTCCCAGCCCCTATAAAAGGGATGCGAGGGTTCTAAAGAAAGGGCTCCATTTCTCTCATTTCTTTTGCGTTCTTGCCTCGTTTTCCATGCCCGTGCTAACCCGAAGCCCCGGTCACTTTGCTCAAGTCCCGAAGATCGTTTGTACTCCCGAGATTCTCGAGAATCCCGAGAAAATCTGTTTTCCCGAGACAAAATTATGCCCGGTTTCCATCGCGCTTTCTTTAAACTTTCAAGTGAGTTCATACCCCTTAATTAAACTTTGAAATGTTCTATACATGCTTTTATATGCTTTCAAGGGGGGGGGGGGGGAATACAAGTAAAACACACGAGTATCATCGTGTGTTTTATAAAGAATTATTATATACTTTTATTTAACCAAATCATATGTGATTTATATACTTTATAGGGAACTCTCGTATATAAAATATATTACAATAGCATTCTATCTTTTGAAATATAAATTGTTGTAATGCATGTATAAATTAAATATTTTGCTTAGATTATATGTATACGTGTCTATCTTAGACACTATAAAAATCTATACTTTCATATCAAGTGATTCATTTTCTAGGGATTTCTAAACAAAAGAGACACACTTTTAGAAACCTATAATAGGTATAGTTTTACGAGAATACTGCTAACTTTTACATACTAGAAACACGATTTTCAAGAAGTCACTTTCATATACAAGAACAAACGAACATTTTAACACATAAATCTGTTTTTATACTAAGATTTGTGACACATTAACTTCACGTACGTTCGAGTACGCATTTCAAGTCCTGTATTATATACCAGAATCCCTTGGAGGGGGAGCATGGTGTTTGTGTATAGATCTATATGGGCTTGACAACCCGTGCCTTGACTGTTAGATACAGTCCACCATTTGGGGTGACAAACGTCATAACATTCCAATGCCTGAAGAACGTTGTGTATAGGCATTCCGAGTCAATAGTATGGTTATAAAACTCACATGGGGTATTAAAATACATTGATTTACGAGGTTTTCAAATATATTGGTTATTTTACACGTACATACATTTTCTAGAAACAAACATTTGTCTTGTTAGAAGGCTACATTTATGTTAGTAGAAAATATGGGATTTTCTCGAAACAAACAAACAAAAACAAAACATTTCATTTTCATACAAACATTGTTATTTAATACTTATGAAACTCACCAGCTTAAATACTGATCTACTCTTTCAAAACTACTTGTATGTCCCAGGGATTCAGTAATTACAGGTATCAAAACAGCTTTTGAAGAAGGGACACTGCGTCATCAGTTTAAATTCATATTTTGGCATCATATTGTAATTGGTTTTAAACATGTACTTTTTAACAATGTAAACTTTCAATTATATATATGATGGTTGTATTGCTTTCTTTACTATGTATTCATTTGTTATGCTACCACATGAAGTCATCCGCCCCTGAACGCTTCCGCCGTTCCGGTTTGGGGGTCTGACAGATTGGTATTAGAGCAATGTTTATAGTGAACTAAGTATATCGAACCACATAAGATATACAAACTATAAATGCTTAAGGGACTAATACTCTCTGATAAAACATTTTCTTTTGTTTTGTTTTACACCTAAGCCGCGTTTCGTTTAACTTAAATTATTAGTTCATTCAAGTACAAATACATGCATACAACAAACTTATTTTCATAGTTATAACTATACAAAAAAGTATGTAGACAAGTTGGACACTATGATTAAGACTCGGTATATGTAATCGGATTTGGGACAAAATATAGCTTGATCAACTATATTTTTCCGAGATCGGACCAATATATATCGAGGATTGATCGTAGTAAGCAACAAGTCAAAACTTACCAAAACATCACAAGAATCAAACACAAGAAATTAAATACTATAGGAGTATTTGCCACATAAACTAACTTAACTTACATGTTTAAATCCTACATATTCCAACTTTATTCTTATAACCCAATTCTCGTATAGTCAAATGGCTGGATTTCACCACCCCGGCGACCCCTACTATCCCAACCATGGCAACGGGGGATGGATCAAAGATGATCCCGAGGAGGACGAGGAACCCATAGAATTGGATAATGACTCCGATACCGACTCAGAGCCGGAAGTGATCAATCCACCTCCCGCACAACCTCTCATCTTCGTCAGGAACTTTCAAGGACCGACTCCCATCTGGGGAAGTCACCTCCACCATTGGTGCCAGCAACAAAACCTACGCCCTCCGTACGGCATGTGCCGAGACTTATACGATGTCCACGGCGGAGGTTTGGCTGATCGGGCACTCCCAGTGATGGTGGGCAAGCTAGCCAATAAGTCCTACCAATCTGGAGTTCAAGCTAGCCGGATTCGGGATGTCAACGTAAAAGTACAGGTTCACACTTCTGACATCCGTAGGCTGGACATAATTCAGGACAATGCCCAACTCCAAACCGAGGCATTTCAAGTACAAATGATTGCAGCCCTCGCCGAATTGAGGGAACAACAAGCCGCTTTTGATAGGCGTCTAATGGAATCAAAACAATCGGATGCGGAGTCAAGCTCCAAGCACAACCTACATCGCAAGTAGTGCTAGTCAAAATCTCAAATTTTGTTATAAGTTAGGACCTCGGCTAAAAGTCTTTAAATTTCTTAAACTTTGTAACTGGAGACCCTTATAGGGGTCAAATTTTCGTGATCGTTGTATCAACTATTATATTAATATAAGTGGCACTATTATTACTACGTTGAGTATTTCGTTCAATCCTTGAAAAGTCATCGAGAAACCAAATGCTTGATTCATATTTTCAGTTTTACAAATAACTTTCATTCTTCTATTTTATGACTCATACTATCATCTGTTGTCAACCTATAGCAATTTAGTTCATAAGACACATTCAGTTTCTATACTAAGTGATTCTTATCGTTATCTTTTCAACCTTTAGTTGAAGGATGCCTCCGCGTAGGAACCCAAGGCGAAACAACGATGGGGAAGCACCTATACCACCACCACCTCCACCTCCTCAATTTGATGCTGTCATGTTCCAAACAGCAGTCACCGTAGCAGTAGCAGCTGCCATGTCACGGATCAATAACTCGAGTACTACTAGCTCGGGAACTGGCACACACCTATCGAACCATGGCGAGAGTCATGGGCAACCCCAAGAATGTACCTATAAGGACTTTACTAATGCCAAACCCCGGATGTTTTATGGAACTGGTGGTGTGATGGCTCTGAGGCAGTGGATTGAAAGGACATAATCAGTCTTTGAAATCTGCTCCTATCCCGAGCATAGGAAAGTCAAGTTTGCAACTTTCACCCTTATTGATAGAGCTTTAACTTGGTGGAATGGCCACGTTAAGGTACTTACCCTGATAGTGGCAAACTCCATAGGCTGGGAGAGCTTAAAAGTCATGCTGATGAGAGAATACTGTCCACGAGGAGAGATTCAAAAACTCGAGCACGAACTCTGGACTCTTGGAATGGTTGGTACCGACATCACAACTTATACCAACGGATTCTGCGATCTGGCAATCCTTTGCCAAGATATGACTGCTCCTGAGAGCAAGAAAATAGAGAGATACATTTGGGGACTGTCGCCCCAAATTAGGTCAAGCGTGTTAGCTTCAAAACCTGACACTTTTGAATGTGCCAAGGAACTGGCACAATCTCTTGTTGACTACGGAGGTCATCAGAACTCAACTGTTGCTACACCAGAACCACAAAAAGGAAACAACAACAACAACAACAATAACAAGAACAGGGTATGGAATAAAGGGAAGGGTGGGTCTTCCCAAGAATCCGCGAAGAAACAACTGGTTTCAGTGAATGCTGCCACTGTACCTACTACCGTTCCTACAAATCCCTACCAAACGAAGACTTATGGGGGTAATCTTCCAAAGTGCACCAAATGCACTTACTACCATCATGGACCTTGTCGGGAAATAAAGTGCGCCAACTGCAACAGAAAGGGGCACACTGTCCGTTTCTGCAAAGATCCCGCAAAGCCGATCACTCAAGTTCCCAGCGCGAGTGTAGGCCAAACTTGCTACGATTGTGGCGAGATGGGCCACTACAAGAGGAACTGCCCAAAGGCAGCAGGCACCGACGGTGTGGGACGAGTTTTGGCTATAGGCCACGATGAAGCTGTAGCTGATCCGACTATAGTTGTCGGTACGTTTCTTCTAGAAAATTCATATGCATGCATACTATTCGATATTGGAGCGGAGAGAAGCTTCGTGAGTCAAAACTTTATTCACTTACTTAAACCTAAACCTAGCAAGTTAGAAAAATCATTCACTGTAGAGATGGCCAATGGAAAAACCGAAAACACTAACTGCATATACATGGACTGTACGTTAACATTAGATGGTCATTCTTTCCCAATCAATCTCATACCGGTCCAAATTAAAAGTTTCGACGTCATAGTCGGCATGGATTGGTTAAGTCTTCTTCGCGCTGACATCATGTGCTTTGAGAAACCAGTTCGTCTTAATTTCCCAAACAACGAAACATTAGTGATTTACGGCGACAAATCAAGTACAAACCTTTGCATCATTTTGTGCATCCAAGCTCGAAAGTGTTTACGGAAGGATTGTCGAGCATTCCTAGCGCATATCGTCGATACGAGTCAGGAACTGAAGGACATCAAGAACATTCTAGAAGTACGCGACTTTCCCGATATCTTTCCAGAAGAACTACCGGGATTACCACCACAACACCAAGTCGAGTTTAGAATCGACTTAGTTCTAGGGGCTACCCTAGTAGCAAAATCGCCTTATCGCCTAGCACCAGCAGAGATGCAAGAACTTTCCAGTAAACTTAACGAACTCTTTCAAAAAGGATTCATAAGACCAAGTTTCTCACCTTGGGGAGCATAGGTCTTGTTCTTAAAGAAGAAAGACAGATCGTTCCATATGTTCATTGACTACAGAGAACTGAACAAACTTACTGTCAAAAACCGTTATCCTCTACCCCGTATTGAAGACCTATTTGATCAACTTCAAGGAGTAAACTACTTCTCAAAGATAGATCTACGATCCGGATATCACCAATTACGAGTACTATAGGGGGATATTCCCAAGACAGCCTTCCGGACTCGTTATGGACACTACGAATTTGTAGTGACGCCGTTCGGATTAACCAATGCACCAGCAGTATTTATGGACCTAATGAATAGGGTGTGCTGTCCTTACTTGGATCAGTTCGTCATCATCTTTATCGATGATATACTTATCTACTCCCGAAGTAAGGAAGAGCATAGTCAGCACCTATGAAAAGTCTTAGAAACATTGCGATCGGAGAAACTCTATGCGAAATTCTCTAAATGTGAATTTTGGATTCGAAGAGTCAATTTTTTGGGCCACGTTGTTAGCGAGAAAGGGATACACGTGGACCCCTCCAAATTTAAGGCCATTGAGAACTGGTCGGCACCAAAGACACCTACAGAGATTCGTCAATTTCTAGGACTCGCCGGCTACTATCGCAGATTCATAAATAACTTCTCTAGCATTGCGAAACCTCTTACTACATTAACCCAGAAAGGCGTGGCCTTTGACTCGGAAGCGAAACAAGAGAAGACGTTCCAAACGCTGAAACAGGCCTTGTGCACCGCACCGATACTATCCTTCCCCGAAGGGATAGAAGATTTCGTAGTGTATTGCGATGCATCAAACCAAGGACTTGGTTGTGTTCTTATGCAGAGAGGGAAGGTAATTCCTTATGCCTCCCGACAGCTTAAGACACACGAAGTGAACTATACGACCCACGATCTTGAGTTAGGAGCAGTGTTATTTGCTCTGAAGATCTGGAGACACAACTTATGCAATAAAAATTTGTTTTCAAGATTTGTTGTCAAGGAAGGCTCGTATGGGGGAACAACACAATTTGGTTCTTACTGAATTGAGGACAATTCCTTTCGAAGAAGGAGGGAATGATCCGTATATGGATAATGAAGGCCCAAAAGGTTATAGGTAGCTTAATGTTGGGCTAGAAAGTTGTTTGGGCTTAATGGCCTATGGGGTATGCATGGTGACATAGTTGATGGATTAGGGTTTTCATAATTAAATTAATAAAAGTTTAATAAATCCAAGACTTCATTTATTGATTGATTCAAAGCTAGGGTGATTATGGAAGCATTTGGAAGGGTATCATTGATGGCTCTCTTTAAACTTTGGGAGTTACACTCTTATCATTGATGGTTCTCTTTAATCCTTGGGAGTTACACTCTACATCTTCTCATAACCGATTACTAGCAATTGAAGACTAATTGAAGACATGGACGTTTTTTTGTCATTCATAAGTGTGGTAGATGTTTTTTTGTGTTATTTCAAGAGTTTCCTTAAATTTCATTTACTAGTTTTAATGAATAATTGGTTGGTTGGCTTGTAACCACCATGTTTGTAATAAAGGCTTCATATAAAGCCAAGTTTATGCATGGGAAAGTGAATAGACGAATTTTAATCAAAGAACCCTTTTGTCACTTTGAATTATTGTCATAGTTCACAAATTATCATCTTTTGGACGCGATCCTTGAGTTGATCGAATTCAAACTAATAGGTCTTAGTTTGTCTTCAGATTTACAAGCTATAGGTCTAGTTTGTTTATCAAATCTATCCTTTTATTGTTTTTGTCTCAAACACTATTCAATCTCAATACAAAACAGCCCATACACGTATCATAAGTGGTATCAGAGCCTAGTTCCGATTGGGTGTAACTAAGTTCTTATTCAAAAAAAAATCTGCTAAGTTTGTTTGAATTCAGTTGTTGTCCAAAAATGTTGCGCAAGCTATATGATGAAGAAGATATAGAGGAAGAGAAAATTGAAAATGATGAGGAAGAAGATTCCGGTCCCATCTACGACACCGATGGAGAAGGGGAATTTTGTGAAAGAATAAATTTCTTGGTTGAAGAGGAATTTATTGAAGAAATTGAAGAAGGAACTAATTTTGTGATCAGAGATGAAATTGTTGAAGCAATTGTGGAAGAAATCAATTTTGTTGATATGCACAAAATTATTGAAGAAATGGTGATTTTTGTTGAACAACTAAAATCATTCCGAGAGCTCACAACCTTGAGAACCAATGACTATAAGTGCCACAAAAATTCAGGTTCTCATATCTTTTATGAACACAATTCCTTTTCTAAAGTGTGGGGTATTTCCATTTTTCATCTTTATTTTCGTTTCAAAGTGTGGGAGATTTTTACACTTTGGATGCCATGGGATGCTGATTTTTTGCATTTTGAAGGCCTTAGTGACAAGAAGAAGTATGGTGAGAGGTTGGATTTTACTAATTATGATCTTAATAATGATGTTTTTGTTTTGTCTTCATTCATTGATCAAAAGGAGAAAAATGACTTGCGTATTACTTTTGATAAAAAGTTTTGTGCAATTAGAGATGAAGACTTTTCATTCGTGGCTCAAAAACAGCAAGACAAATTATTTTTGGATGATGGTAGAATTTTGTACCCTCCAAAAGACGATATGGTGATTTCCAAAACAATATGTGTTCATGGTGGTAGCAATCAGTCACCAAAAGAGGCATTGCGTGGCAATTCTTATGCCAATTTTCTATGTTGTCCACAAACAAAACATATTTTCATTAACTCTTCATTCATTGTTCAAAAACACCAAGACCGATGGCGTGAAGTTTATTGGGAACGAAAAAAGAAGGATGGTATCCATCTTTTTACAAACCATCTTTCTAAGAGAAAATATGAAGATACAAGTCCTAATTATTTACATAGGAGGGAGCTCGTGATGTTTGGACTCATATTCTTTTGGTGTCTCTTTAATTGGGAAGTCGTGATATTGGGGCATGTTGCTCATCAACTTATAAATACAAACCATGATCCATTCTTTAAAATGACTACAATTAACCATTTAAATTATTTCAAGGTTAATTTGCAGAGCCGGGTTCATGGGAATGTACGGAAGTGGTTTTTCATCCACAAATGAAAGATACGGTTAGGATTGAATTTGGCGAGTTATTTGAGTTATTTGAAGAAGAACATGTGTATGTGGAGAAAAGACCAAGTTGGAGTAAAGAAAAGGTCACATTATGCAATAAAAATTTGTTTTCAAGATTTGTTGTCAAGGAAGGCTCGTATGGGGGAACAACACAATTTGGTTCTTACTGAATTGAGGACAATTCCTTTCGAAGAAGGAGGGAATGATCCGTATATGGATAATGAAGGCCCAAAAGGTTATAGGTAGCTTAATGTTGGGCTAGAAAGTTGTTTGGGCTTAATGGCCTATGGGGTATGCATGGTGACATAGTTGATGGATTAGGGTTTTCATAATTAAATTAATAAAAGTTTAATAAATCCAAGACTTCATTTATTGATTGATTCAAAGCTAGGGTGATTATGGAAGCATTTGGAAGGGTATCATTGATGGCTCTCTTTAAACTTTGGGAGTTACACTCTTATCATTGATGGTTCTCTTTAATCCTTGGGAGTTACACTCTACATCTTCTCATAACCGATTACTAGCAATTGAAGACTAATTGAAGACATGGACGTTTTTTTGTCATTCATAAGTGTGGTAGATGTTTTTTTGTGTTATTTCAAGAGTTTCCTTAAATTTCATTTACTAGTTTTAATGAATAATTGGTTGGTTGGCTTGTAACCACCATGTTTGTAATAAAGGCTTCATATAAAGCCAAGTTTATGCATGGGAAAGTGAATAGACGAATTTTAATCAAAGAACCCTTTTGTCACTTTGAATTATTGTCATAGTTCACAAATTATCATCTTTTGGACGTGATCCTTGAGTTGATCGAATTCAAACTAATAGGTCTTAGTTTGTCTTCAGATTTACAAGCTATAGGTCTAGTTTGTTTATCAAATCTATCCTTTTATTGTTTTTGTCTCAAACACTATTCAATCTCAATACAAAACAGCCCATACACGTATCATTAAGGTGGCTCAATTGGAAGCTTTGCAACCTGAAAATGTGGCGAGTGAATCCCTGAGAGGAATGGAAAAGAATCTAGAAATCAAGGGTGGCGGAGCATATTATCTCATAGACCGAATCTGGACGCCGAAACATGGTGGTTTCAGAGACGTAGTCATGGCCGAAGCAGACAACACAAGATATTCCGTTCACCCGGGTTCAGATAAAGTGTATCTGGATCTTAAGAAACTATACTGGTGGCCTAACATGAAAGCAGAAATTGCTACCTTCGTAAATAAATGCCTTACTTGCGCTAAAGTTAAGGTCGAGTATCAGAAACCGTCAGGATTACTACAACAACCGGAGATACTAGAATGGAAATGGGAGCAGATTACTATGGACTTCATAACCAAGTTGCACAAGACGACGGGTGGACTCGATACCATATGGGTCATCGTCGACAGATTGACCAAATCCGCGCATTTCTTACCAATCAAGGAGACTGACAAGATGGAAAAGCTTACTAGAACTTACATAAGGGAAATAGTGCGACTGCATGGTGTTCCGAATCCATTATCTCCGATAGAGATAGTAGATTCACTTCAAGATTCTGGCAGTCACTACAAAGTTCCCTGGGGACTAGGCTAGACATGAGTACAGCCTACCACCCACAAACAGACGGGCAAAGTGAGGGAACGATACAAACTTTGGAAGATATGCTGAGACCCTGTGTGATTGACTTTGGAAAGGCATGGGATATCCATTTACCCCTTGTCGAATTTTCATACAACAATAGTTATCATACAAGCATAAAGGCTGCTCCGTTTGAAGCCCTCTATGGTCAAAAGTGTAGATCCGCTCTGTGCTGGACTGAAGTTGGCGATACCCAGTTAGCTAGAGGATGAGTTCCTGAAAGCACTCTCACCGGTCTGGAAATCATATGGGAAACAATAGAGAAGATCGTTCAAATTCGTGAACGGTTGAAAGGCTCCAGAGACCGACAGAAAAGCTACGCTGACCAAAGGAGGAAACCTTTGGAATTCCAGGTAGGAGACCACGTTTTATTGAAGGTCTCACCGTGGAAGGGTTTAATACGCTTTGGGAAGAGTGGGAAACTAAATCCAAGATACATAGGGCCTTTTGAGATTCTTGCTAGAATCAGCCCTGTGGCTTAGAAGCTTAATCTACCGCGTGAACTTAGTAACATACATCCAACCTTCCATGTCTCGAACTTGAAAAAGTGTCTGTCCGATGAGACTCTTGTTATTCCACTCGACGAGATCGAGATCAACGAGAGCCTCAACTTTGTGGAAGAACCGGTAGAAATCATGGACCGAGAGGTCAAACAAACAAAACAAAGTCGCATACCAATCGTGAAGGTTCGTTGGAACGCCAAGCGGGGACCTGAATTCACATGGGAACGCGAAGATCAGATGAAACAAAAGTACACTCATCTTTCTCATATTCACTAGTTTCCTTACTACTTTAAATTTCGGGACGAAATTCCCTTTAACGTGGGGATGATGTGACAACCTGATATTTCAACTCTATGTAATGACCTAAAAAGTCATATATTGTAACCACTTTTGTGATAATGAAATTAACTTCGAAAATACAATGTCCAAAAACTTTCTATTTAATTACCTACTATGATAGATGTCATTAAACCGTGATCGTACGTAAAAAGAATGCCCAAATCCAACTTCGTATATTGAAGTTATGATTTTTCCAAGTTCGGCATAACGACAAACAGCTAAAAACTCGAATCCGAGATCGAGCGACTTTTGGCCAGAATGACCTAAACGAGAATCGAAGGTCTCGACCATGGTAATTCAGCGGTAAAAAGTCTGGCAAACACCGACGTCAGATAAAGAAGTTATGAATTTCTAAAGAAATTCCTTAAACACGACCTTTTAAAAATAAATAATAAAAATTATTTCTAAATTTGCCGACGGAATCTAAACGAAAGTTGTAGAGCGTAGTCTCACCTACGCGTGGATATAAAGACCATCGAAAACGGAATTCGTATGAAGAAGATATGAATTTTAGAATTTTATTAATTAATGAAAATATAAATTTAATTATTAATCCTTGGTATTATCCGAAGGGGAGTCATCAGATACGGCCGAGTTACGCCCCGCGTACTAAAGGCCTAGGCTTCGGATCGTCCACATCTCGCCCTATGCGAAGCTAGCAGCCCGTCCCATCCGAGTCCGAGGCAGTCGGGGATCCGGTCATGCGTGACGTACGCGTATGCCCAACATACCCTCGTACGCCATGCATACCGAGGCGGTTCCCAGCCCCTATAAAAGGGATGCGAGGGTTCCGAAGAAAGGGCTCCATTTCTCTCATTTCTTTTGCGTTCTTGCCTCGTTTTCCGTGCCCGTGCTAACCCGAAGCCCCGGTCACTTTGCTCAAGTCTAGAAGATTCCCGAGAACCCCAAGAAAATCCGTTTTCCCGAGACGAAATTGTGCCCGGTTTCCATCTCGCTTTCTTTAAAATTTCAAGTGAGTTCATACCCCTTAATTAACCTTTTAAATGTTCTATAAATGCTTTTATATGCTTTCAAGGGGGGGGGGGGGAATACAAGTAAAACACACGAGTATCATCGTGTGTTTTATAAAGAATTATTATATACTTTTATTTAACCAAATCATATGTGATTTATATACTTTATAGGGAACTCTCGTATATAAAATATATTACAATAGCATTCTATCTTTTGAAATATAAATTGTTGTAATGCATGTATAAACTAAACATTTTGCTTAGATTATATGTATACGTGTCTATCTTAGACACTATAAAAATCTATACTTTCATATCAAGTGATTCATTTTCTAGGGATTTCTAAACAAATGAGACACACTTTTAGAAAGCTATAATAGGTATAGTTTTACGAGAATATTGCTAACTTTTACATACTAGAAACACGATTTTCAAGAAGTCACTTTCATATACCAGAACAAACGAACATTTAACACGTAAATCTGTTTTTATACTAAGATTTGTGAGACATTAACTTCACGTACGTTCGAGTACGCATTTCAAGTCCTGTATTATATACCAGAATCCCTTGGAGGGGGAGCATGGTGTTTGTGTATAGATCTATACGGACTCGACAACCCGCGCCTTGACTGTTAGCTACAGTCCACCATTTGGGGTGACGAACGTCATAACATTCCAACGCCTGAAGAATGTTGTGTATTGGCATTCCGAGTCAATAGTATGGTTATAAAACTCACATGGGGTATTAAAATACATTGATTTACGAGGTTTTCAAATATATTGGTTATTTTACACGTACATACATTTTCTAGAAACAAACATTTGTCTTGTTAGAAGGCTACATTTATGTTAGTAGAAAATATAGGATTTTCTAGAAACAAACAAACAAAAACAAAACATTTCATTTTCATACAAACATTTTCATTTAATACTTATGAAACTCACCAGCTTAAATGCTGATCTACTCTTTAAAAATTACTTGTATGTCCCAGGGATTCAGTAATTACAGGTATCAAAACAGCTTTTGAAGAAGGGACGCTGCGCCGTCAGCTTAAATTCATATTTTGGCATCATATTGTAATTGGTTTTGAACATGTACTTTTTAACAATGTAAACTTTCAATTATATATATGATGGTTGTATTGCTTTCTTTACTATGTATTCATTTGTTATGCTACCACATGAAGCCATCCGCCCCCGAACGTTTCCGCCGTTCTGGTTTGGGGGGGTGACAATCAACACTTGGAATAACCATGAAAAGAAGACACTTCATGCTCAAATTGGTTAGCCCTCGTATAAGTATCACTAGTGCCAATTTCTTGAGCTAAAGGGGTCTTTTTATAGTGTGGCTATTAGGGTTACACCATGTAACTCATGACTTTACCCATTCCTTATGCTCCATGGGTTTTAACCTCTATGGAGTATCCATGGGTCACCACATGGGTTAAACACAACATAAGGAATCTTGGATCATAAGCCTACATATATTAGAATTAACGATTTTCACAATCAATCCCCATATATTTAATTAGTCTCTTTTGATCACTAAATTAAGTCCAAATTAATTCTTGATCAATACTAATTAAATAACATGATTTCATATTAATATATTAGAACTTATAATATATTAATATGTCACAAATGTCCTCTTCTCACAAACGGTCTATCCAAATGTTCTGATGCCTTGCAACCCAAATGGACCATGTCGAGTCGGGTCAAGTACATACCAATTATAGTTATGGACTTAGACACTAATCCAAATGTCTGAGCAGTGGATCCAACAGCAGAAACAACAGCAGGGGCAGTAGCAGCATGGACTGCTACCGTTTGTTGTTTCTTAGAGGATCCTTGTGTACTTTGGGCCTTCCGCTTGCTCCTGAATTCCTTTTTACTTCCACCACTACTCTTAACCAGCTCAGGAGTGGTGGTCTCCTCATCAGGGTTATCTTCGTGATCGATCAGGGTTTACGCCAGACATTTAGCGCTATCATAGGTGCCTGGCTTCGCAGCCAAGACATTTCCTTTGTTTGGCTTGGTCAACCCCCAGATAAACATCTCAATCTTTTTACTTTCCGGGTTAACCATTCCGAGACAGAGTAGCGCCAAGTCATCGAATCTTGAAGTGTAAGCGGCGATATCAGAACCCTTCATCTTCAGGTTCCAGAGTTCGTGTTCTAGCTTTTGCATTTCGCCCCGAGGGCAGTACTCGGCAAGAAGAAAATCCTTCATGGCCTCCCAACCCATGGCATTGGCTACCGGTAGGTTTAGGGATTTGACTCAGCTGTTCCACCAAGTCAAGGCTTTATCGGTGAAGGTACAAGTGGCGAACTTCACTTTATCAGATTCTGAATAGGCACAAATTTCAAAGATAGATTCGATTTTATCGAACCATCGGGTTAGCGAAATGACACCTCCAGTGCCATCGAAGGATGTGGGGCTGGGGACCATCGGGGTTCATTTGAGACATGGCGGCTGCTACTGCGGCAGTAACAGCTGCTTGGAACATCACAAGATTAAATTGAGGAGGAGGTGGTGGCGGAGGAGGATTCTTGTTCTTTGAGCTGGGTCTCTTTCTTGGAGGCATCTTGATCTAAAAAGATCAGGAAAGAGAGGATCATAAGTCCTCTGAATTAAGTCAAGAGATATGGAATAGGGGATATCTCATTAAGACATAGATAGCATTCTATTAAGCGATAAAACAGGAAAAAGTTATCAAAGCAGATAAACTATCGCTAAAGGAATGATTGAGGAGCAACGCTGGAGTGAGGATTTCTATAACGGATTTGGCTCAAGAAATACTCCTATAGTATTTCATGCCACATACCACAGTGACTCCCAAGCACATGTTGGTCGTGTCTCGAATGAATATAGTTGGCCAGGCTATATTGATCCTAGACACGACTAAATAACTGCTCAAGTTTAACCGCAGCGTACAGCACCCATTTACTCATGTTTTGTTCTACTTGTAGTTATGGATTTCGACGGTTAGGTATACTTGTATACTTTTGAAAATACTTATACTTTAAGGTATACTTTTAGTTCAGAGCACTTAGGCCCCTTAGTGTTTGTAGTCTTATACCATGTAAGGTTTGGTATACTAGTTCACTATAAACAAGGGCTCTGATACCAATCTGTCACACCCCGAAACCAAAGGCGGAAACGTTCTGGGGCGGAGGACGTCATGAATATCACAACCAATGTACATAGTAAGCATAGTAAACACAAAACTTTACATTACATAGATTCATTTACATTGTCTGAGAACAAAGAGTTACATGTCTTATACATATATATAATATGAACAAACGTAAAGACGTGTCTTCTACGCACTCCGTCTTCGTCAAAAAGGATCGCTGGTACCTGTCTAATGTGGACCTGAGAATACAAGCAGTTTGAAAATCAGCATAAAGCTGGTGAGTTCATAAGAGGTTTGTTTTCTGAAAATGTACAAGTTTCCTTTGCTTTTCCGAAAAGTTTGTTATCCAAGAAAGTCCCATATTTTCTTATAAGTATAGTTTAGTTATCCATTAATTACACGGTCTAGTTAAGAACAGTTCAGTTATCCTAGGAAAAACCCTTATTTTCCTAAAAGTAAAGTTTAGTTAAATACCACAATGTATAGTTTAATACATAAAACTATATATTAAAAATCACTGCGAAATACCATCCAGTATAACAATAGATATTTTTAGTACATAAAAATATTGATTGAAAACCATGGGAATACTCTCCCGTACTAGATATAAAATAGTTTTTAATACATAAAACTATAGATTAAAAGTCATGGGAATACATCTCGTATTAGATATAAATTCAAAACCATGGGATTAACATCCCGCACTAGATATAGATTCAAAACCATGGGATTAACATCCTGTACTAGATATAGATTCAAAACCATGGGATTAACATCCTGTACTAGATATAGATTCAAAACCATAGGATTAACATCCCATACTAGACATAGATACTATAGATTGAAAATTGATATAAAATCAAATCCGTGAATAAACTTATATTAATACGTATTGTGAGTCGGGTAACTATGCTGATGCGACACCGAGACCTCCTTGACATTCGTCAGACGTCGGACGATATCCAGAATTTCTCACCCCAGGCGTGGCTGCCTAACTGTAGCTAGCAGTTTAGGCGTGGGATTGTTAGTCCCGAATAGATCTATTAACAAATTTCACGCTCTCCCTCCAGGAGACTCTGCTTACGCTTTCGGGGAGGATTTATTGATAACTCAAAGGGTAATGACGAATCTCACAAGCTAGTATTGAATTATTCACGGTGTTTTCAGACGTTATCAAACATACTAATCATTTTGAAACATAATACAGTGAAAACAGTTAAATACAATTGAATTATCTAGCAAGATACTCTAAATTAAACAGAGATGAACTGAATCAGACATAGTTTATCTAATAACTTTACATAAATCTATACTCGTTAAACAAGAACTAAAGATCCCAAATTATTCCCATAATAATTTGATTGATTTGATTGTTTCCTTTACTGATATCCATGTAATTATAATCGATAAAACATCCCTTATTCTCAACATAATACATAAGGGGTAAAGATATCTAAAGGGTAGCCAGATATTTATTGAAATATATCAGCTTTAGGTTTTGAAAACATTTATAGTTTGCGTGTATTCCCCCCTGAAAACATTGAAAAACACGGAAAAAGGGAAGGGGTATGAGCTCACCAGTCGAGGAACGTGTCGTCTAGGATGCTAAGTGTCAGTTCGGAGCTTGATAACGCACGAGGTTCCTATGTAATATGAAATGATATACAAATGTATCTAATTAGACTTTGAATCACTAATTAGATATGATTATACACTCCAAGGCGCGAAAACACTTCAAATCAAGTGTTTGGAGTGAACCGGGTGACATCTACGGATGTATAGGGCTTAAATAATGAGTTTGCTCTTCAAGAGTAATGGAGTTTACGGCCCTAAGACTATGACCACATGAGTTCACGGCCGTGAACTCATGGTTGATGGGTTTTATGGTGCTAAATGGTCAAATAACACATGGGAAATGTTGCTAAGATTTAATCTAAGACATAGGAATGGATTTAACCACTAAAGAGACCATCAATGGGAGTTTACGGCCGTGAACTAGGAGTTTACGGCCGTAAGCTCCTAAGTACTCTTTCTTTTCATGATTAGATGGCCCTAGATTAATCATATGTGATTTAAACCAATTTTACATGCCTTAGAATGAATTTAGGGCATCATTTGACTTGTGTATGTGAGTTTACGGCCCAGGAACCCTTTCTTGGGGGGTTTACAGCCGTGAACTCCTAAAGGGAGGGTTTTCAACATGTTTAAGGCCTCTAAATCGATCTTGGTTGGTTCTAGACTTTAATCCAAGGCTCTTGGTGTGTTTAAGTGGCATTTAAACACTCAAATTTGAGGTTACTCCCCATGAATATGAGTTTACGGCCCATACATGTTCTTGGGCAGTAAACTCATGTTTACTCCTCAAAATTTGGATTCAAGGTGTTCTAAGTCTGTTTCATTAAGCCATTATGCCATATCTAAGCCCCAAAGGTGATTTGGAAGGGTTTTAAGGCTCAAAAACCCCCTTTATATGTGTTTACGGCCCAAGCATGTTCTAGGGCTGTTAACACATGAATATGGTCTTTTTTCAATGATTAAACACGAATTGGAAGGCTAAGGATGCTAATCTATGAGTTAGGGGAGTTAAATTGATGAATTGGAGCCTTAATTTGATGATTTTGGACCTTAAGTTTGGATTGAGGAGAGAGGTTAGAGAGATAGTAGTGAGAGAGTGAGAAAGCATCAAATGGAAGCTTAATCCACTTTAAGTATGTTCCAAGTTTGGGACACGGTGGAATTCTACCCAATACCAACGTTAGACGTGGCTTTTGGTCGCACCCGATTAATTTGCTGTAACCCGATATGGTCGAAACTAAAATTTCTCTAATTATTATATTTGAATATTTTCTTGAGTTATTATCGTGTTTGAAAACCCATTAAGTCATAATAAACAACCCAAATTTAATGACTTAATTTAATAACGAAACGGAAACAATTCGAAAACGACGAATTTTATTAACAGAATGGGTTTATAATGATGGGAAGAATTTTGGGTTGTCACAGATAGAGTTGGAGACCCAGGCCAGGGAGGAGGCTGAGTCTCAGGGGAGAGATCAGCGATCAGTGCAGTCTCATCCGGCAGCCAAGTGGGCCAAGCCCGCTCATTCGAGATCTGGGAGTCAGAGGGGCCGCAATTGTGGAAAGTGCGGCAAGATCCATGATGGGGTGTGCAGAGCGGGGTCTTGCTACAAATGTGGCAAGGAGGGGCATATGGCCAAGGATTGCCCCAAAGGGTTTTCAGTATGTTTCCACTGCAACCAGACCAGACACCGGAAGCCAGAGTGTCAACAATTGTGAGGGACAGCCCAGGGAGCATCTCAGGGATCTACCCCAGCTGTAGTGAGAGCTACAGACAATCGGCCCGTAAAGGCCGAGGCACCGAAGTCGCGAGGGAGAGCTTTCCAGTTGACCGCAGGGGAGGTCCGCGCAGCGCCCGATGTCATGGCTGGTATGTATTCTTTCATGTATTTATTTTGATGTTTGAGATATTGTGTTTATATTATTTTATGCTTAGGTATTTTTCTTGTGAGTTCGATGCCTGCCTTGGTGTTATTTGACTCAGGTGCGAGTCGGTCTTTTTTATCTTTGGCTTTCAGTCAGCACATCAATATTAGCCGAGAGGCGTTGAGTCGACCTCTGAGAGTTTCCAAAGCTGATGAGTGGGCGGTGTATGCCACCGAGGTGATCCGAGGGTGTGTACTCGAGATTTTCGGCGTTGAGTTTCCGATTGATTTATTTCCTATTGTGATGGGAGATGTCTGTGTCATCATGGGCATGTATTAGTTGAGCAAATTTGGAGCGGTCATTGACTGCAAGAGACAGCTGGTGACCACATGAGACTCTAGTGGGTAAGTTCTTACGGTGTACGACGAGGGTAGACATTATGGGTCCGCATTTTTTTCGGCCGCTAGAGCGAGACAGAGTCTACAGCAGGGCTGTAGTGGGTTTGTGGCGTATGTGATGGATACGAGGGTTGATTCAGGGAAGCCGAGGTCAGTTGATGAGGTTCCAATAGTCCGAGAGTTCCCAGATGTTTTCCCAGAGGAGTTGCCGGGCGTGCCTCCTAGGAGGCAAGTAGAGTTTCGTATCAATTTGGTTCTGGGGGCAGCACCTATCGCCAAGGCGCCCTATCGCCTTGCACCTCCAGAGATACAGGAGTCATCCTCGCAACTTCAAGAGCTGCTGGGGAAGGGATTTATTCGGCCGAGCAATTCGCCGTAGGGAGCGCCGATCCTCTTTGCCAAGAAAAAGGATGGTTCACACCAGATGTGCATTGATTACCGGGAGTTGAACAAGTTGACGGTCAAGAATTGTTACCTGTTGCCAAGGATCGACGATTTGTTCGATTAGTTGCAGGGAGCATCTTGGTTCTCCAAGATTGACTTCAGGTCTCGATATCATCAGATGAGGGTGCGAGATGAGGATATCCAGAAGAAAGCATTCAGGACTCGTTATGGGCATTATGAGTTCGTGGTGATGCCTTTCGGGCTCACCAGTGCACTAGCGGCGTTCACAGATCTCATGAACAGAGTGTCCAGGCCGATGTTGGACCGCTCAGTGATCGTGTTCATCAACGATATATTGGTGTATTCAAAATCTAGAGAGCGGCATGAGGAGCATTTGAGGGAGATCCTTAGAATTTTGAGATCGGAGAGGCTTTACGCCAAATTCTCCAAGTGTGATTTCTGGTTATGAGAGGTCCAGTTCCTTGGGCACCTCGTTAACCAGAATGGGATATTGGTCGATCCGGGATTGAGGCAGGGATGAGTTGGGAGGTGCCGAGATCCCCCACCGAGATCAGGAGTTTCTTAGGTTTGTCAGGCTATTACTGGAGATTTATCAGGGATTTCTCCAAGATCGTCGTGCCACTCAACAAGTTGAACTGGAAGGGTGTTGCTTTTCCATGGGGCCCAAAGCAGTAGGCCTCCTTCGAGACACTTCGCTAGAGACTATGCGAAGCCCTAGTGTTTCCCCTTCCGGAGGGGATGGAGGACTTCGTAGTGTATTGTGATGCGTCGGTATCGGGGTTGGGAGCGGTGCTTATGCAGTGGAGGCATGTGATAGCATACGCATCGAGGCAGCTGAAGCTTCATGAGATGAGGTATCCCACCCACGATCTGGAGTTGAGGTCAGTGGTGTTCGCCCTCAAGATCTGGCGTCACTATTTGTATGGGGTTCGGTGTACCATATACACAGACCATAAGATATTGAAGTATTTAATGGATCAACCCAACCTGAACATGTGGTGAAGGATTATGATTGTGTGATCCTATACCACCCGGGAAAAGCTAACGTTGTAGCCGATGCCCTGAGTCATAGGTCCGAGAGTACCCCATACGTGATGTTTGTATGAGGTAGACAATGATGACCCTAGTGTTTGAAGCCATTCGAGGGGCCCAGGCTGAGGCCGTGAGACCAGAGAATTGTAAGAGGGAGCGGGTTATAGGGCAGGTATCAGAGTGCGTCACCGATAGCCGAGGGCTTATGACCTTTAAGGGTCAGATATGGGTGTCGTTTGTGGGCGGAACACGTACCATCTTGATAGAGGAGGCGTATAGATCGAGGTTTTCGATCCATCCCGGGGCCACTAAGATGTATTTGGACTTGAAGAAAGAGTATTGGTGGCTCTGTATGAAGAGGGATGTTGCATGGTTCGTCGAGAGGTGTTTGACCTGTCGCAGGGTTAAGGCCGAGCACCAGAGACCGCATGGTAAGTTGCAGCCGTTGGAGGTTCCCTAGTGGAAGTGGGAACAGATTACCATGGATTTTATCACCAAATTTCCGAGGACTGCTAGGGGCGTCGATGCAATTTGGGGGATTGTGGACAGGTTGACGAAGAGCGCTCACTTCCTTGCTATCAGTGAGAGCACTTCCGTTGAGAGGTTGGCAGAGTTGTACATGAAGGAGGTGGTATCGCGGCATGGAGTGCCAATCTCGATCGTCTCGGATCGAGATGTGCGTTTCACTTCCAGGTTCTAGTAGAAATTTCATGAGGAGTTGGGTACGAGGCTGCATTTTAGCACTGCATACCACCCACAGACAGACAGGCAGAGCAAGCAGACGATTCAGACGCTCGAGGACATGCTTCGGGCATGTGCACTGGACTTCGGAGGGAGTTGGGACACATTTTTGCCTTTGGCTGAGTTTTACTATAACAACAGGCATCACTCGAGCATCGATATGCCACCCTTTGAGCTGTTGTATGTGAGGAGCTGTCGGACTCCCATTTGCTGGGGTGAGGTCGGTCAGCGTGTGATGGGTAGTACAGAGATAGTACTTCAGACGACTCAACAAATTTAGCAGGTCAGGCAGAGGTTACTGATGGCTCAGAGTCGTTAAAAGAGCTACGCAGATAGGCGTCACTCGGAGCTCGAGTTCCAAGTTCATGATTCCATACTCCTGAAGGTATCTCCTTGGAAGGGAGTGATCCAATTCAGGAAGAGAGGCAATTTGGGCCTCGGTATATTGGTCCTTTCAGGGTGACCGCCAGGGTGGGCAAGGTAGCATACCGTTTGGAGCTACCTGCGGAGTTGAGTCAGATTCATGATACCTTCCACATGTCTCAGTTGAGGAAGTGTATCAGTGATGAGTCGACAGTGGTTCCATTAGAGGACATTCAGGTGGATGCGAGCCTGAACTATGTTGAGAGGCCGATCGCGATTTGGGATAGAAGGATCAAGGCTTTGAGAAACAAGGAGGTGCCATTGGTTCAGGTCCAGTGGCAACATCGGAAGGGTTCCGAGATGACCTGGGAGCCGGAGTTAGAGATGCTCGAACAGTATCCAGAGTTATTTGTGGAAAGAGACTTCGAGGGCGAAGTCTGATTCTAGTGGCGGAGAATTGTAACATCCAGATTTCCATGTACATTATTTATTCATTTATTTTGGAGGGACTCGGTGAGTTGATGCTTAGACTCGCCGAGTAGAGTTGCGAATTTCATCCGGGTTAATGATCGGACTTGGCGAGTCGACTAGTGGACTCGATGAGTCCGTGCTGTTTAATGAAACCTTGTGACAACCTGAAATTTCTATTTTGTATAAACAATATCAAGTCAATAGAAGTCAGAACAGTTGCAGTAAATTTTTAGACTTCTTAGTATAAGTTTGAGTATTTCAGGATTTACACTTAAAGAGATATCAGGAGAGAGGATGCACTAGGGTTTTGTGCAACTCTGTTATTCCGAAACTCTATGAATTTAGAGTTTCACTGCCTGAATAAAATATTTTATGCCAAAAACCCCAGGGGTATATATATGGTTCTTAGCCATATTTATTCATTTGTTACATTTCCAGCTAGAGAGAAGCCAAATTCTCTCTCACGGATCTTTGGCCTTTCGTCCCAAATCGTGAATACTTCTATCTAAGTGTATTATAGAGCTTGATATGTGTCTAATAACCTAGAAATCGTATGAAAACAACAAGATCAAAGAGTTTACGGCCCAAGAAAATCTTGGACCGTAAACCCTTCTTTAAGGGACAAACGAGTGCCCTAGTCCCTTCCTTTTGCAATGAAACTTGCCTAGACTCGTACCCTAATGTATGTAGGACTAGAAAACACCCCAAGAACACCAAGAGTAACGTGTTCATGGCCCAAGAAGTTCTTGGACCGTGAACCCCAATCAAATGTGCCAAAGTGTGCTTTAAACTCTTCATAAGCCTTGGACACTAGCCTAGATTCATTCCTAGTTTAGTTAGGGACTTGAAAACACCAAAAAAACCATGTCTATGAGAGATTACAACCATAATATCTAAGGGATTTGGTTCTAGGACCACGAACTCCTCAAAGGAGTTGAAAGGTGCCCTAATCTCTTCCAAAGACTTTACCATAAAGTAGAAATGCTTCTTAGTGTCTTATAAAGCCTCAAAACATCAAAGGGTCAAGGAAGTATGAGCTTACAGCCATAAACCCATGTGTTTACGACCGTAACTCATTTGTTGATGACCTTAGGGCCGTGAACTCCATTAGGGAGTTTTCCTTGAACCCTACTCACACTAGCCCTTCCCTACAAGACTTAGATGCAATCCTTGAGACTTATAACACTTGTATAAGGTGTTTAGCATGTCCTAGGGTGTCTTGAATTTGTTTATTAGTTGTTTAAAGACTAATTGGATACATATATGTGATATTATATGTTAACTAGGATCACAGAGTGTGTTCAAGACTTCACTTGACACCTAGCAATCCTACATCTTCAGTTCATCCGTACCACTCACTACATGTGAGTTCATACCCCTTCATGAATGGTTTAAATGTTTTTAAATGCTTTAATGGGGGGGGATACTAGTTGAATACTTATAGTTATTATATCAATCACATGTGATTAATAACTACAAAACCAGTGATTTTCTTACTGTTCAAACTGTTTATCAAACTATTTTGCTTCAAATTGTTTTACAAGCTATTTTACTTATCAAATACTTATACTTAAACTCTATTATACTTATTATCAAATGCATGCGTATGTATGTATAGTTATATAAGTATTGTTTAAAAGGCTTAGGAAGGCAAGCTCGCTTTATTTCCTTTTCCCCGTTGGGATGTGGTCTAGTAAGGTATCGGGTATCTGTCCGAAGGTCTTTTATATATTAGTTATATATCATGTGTACATATATAGTCATAAAGGTTCTTCCAGTTCATTCAATACCCTTGGGTAGCAAGGGTATACGTCCATGTTCATACGTACTAATTACATCACCAGTAAGTTACCATAGGGGTAGCACAGGAGGACACTAATACTATTACTAGAACAATGAAACATACGATGAGTCAGTACATTACTATCTATGCTAGATAGAGAGAGAACATACATTACAGCTAGCACACGCAGAACATTTCAGTACATACAAGCTAGAAAGAGAAAGAGTACACTTTTTAGTTAGGACATTGATTACATGTACATTCATGCAGTTATGTGAACCATTAGACAGGTCATGGCACTTCCTGCCATTACAGTTTTTGTATCCCGAGTCTCCTTAATTGGGGAGCGTATGAGTTTACGTATAGATCTATGCTAGATTGACTATCCTTCACCTTGCTGCTCACTACAGTGGGACTTGCAAGTCTATGGGTGCCAAATGTCATTTCTTACGGCGTCTTACATCATCGTTTTACTAGAGTTGGTAGCAGGATACAGGTCGATCTCTTGTTACTTTGAACACCTTTTGTTTTAAGGTAGTTAGTACAACGGTAGTCACTTATTACAAATACTACGGTACTATAATATTTTCCCCTTTACATTCACTTCGTGTATATTCACACGATGTACGGTAATGTAAAATCTATATTTTTGGTTAGTGATAGTCAGAATTGGGAAAACACACACTCTAACAAGAGACACACGCAGAGACACTAGATGCCTGGGTAGAAGGCTACAGTTAGTAGGAAACATAGGGTTTTCTAGGAGAGTTCAAACATTTTACAAAACATCTTAAAAAACATCTTACAAATGCTTTCATACAAACACAGACATTAATATAGTTATGATCTCACCAGCTTTAAGCTGGTACTCGCTTTCAAAATAACTTGTATTCTCAGGTCACCAATAGATAGGTATAGGTGCCAGGCTTTTGAGAAGATGGAGTTCATTCAAGACTCGTCTTTTATTTTGATATGTATATATTTTGGTGTCTATATAACTTGACAGAACTCACATGTATGAAATTATTTTATTAATGCAATGGATGATGTTGTTGCTTGTTTACTACTATTCATTGTTGTGATATTGTACATGACGTCCTCCGCCCCAGAACGTTTCCGCCGTTCATGGTTTTGGGGTGTGACAGATTGGTATCAGAGCATTGTTTATAGTGAATTGAGTATATCAACCCATAAATGATATACTAACTATAAATACATTGGGATTAAAATACTCTGACTAAGAGTTTATACTTTAAATATTTAAAATATTTAATTAAGTATATGTGTCTGCATTCATACTAAAATCAATGTCACTAAGACTATACAAAAGTATTACGATTGTTGGGCAACACAATTAGACTTAGAGACATATGGTCAAAACTGGGAAGATATAGCCTGATCAACTATATTATCCCAGAGTTGACTAGCATGTGCCTAAGTGTGGTTGTGAGGTTGCAACAAGTCTAGAAACTTACCTACAATACCACAATGAGAACAACACAACCTAAACTTAAAATACTATAGGAGTATTTTTCATTACTATAAGTTATTTATGTGATAGATTCTTATACCTCCCTTATGGCGTAGATTTAATGGCTGGATTCCACATTCCCGGAGACCCGTACTATCCCAACCACGGCAATGCAGGATGGCTAGAAGATGAACCTGAAGATGATCACCTAATTCCTTTGGATGATCATGAAGCTGAAGGATTTTCTGATGGTTCTGACTCAGAGCCAGAAGTCAACAACCTGCCTCCAGCTGATCAAAACCCTAACCCTCGTCCAACATTTCAAGGACCCACACCCTTGTGGGCAATAAACTTGAATACATTGAGCCATGAACAGGGTCAACCCATTCCCTACAATGTAGACATAATTTTCTACAACCTCACTGATGGAGGTTCTGCTGACAGAGTCCTACCCATCATGGTTCGTAGGATTTCTCGGAACACGATACTGGGTCAATCATCTATCAATCAAGTCTTAGAGATAGGATGCCAACACTGGTGTTAACACTGTCCGCATTCGCCAACTAGAGTCTGCTCATGAAAGGGCTCTGGTTCACAATGCAACTCTACAGAGGGTACTCACTGAAATGCGAGCTGAAGTCAGAGAACTTCGAGCTCAACAAGCAAGGGCTGACAGGCGCATGAGGGACATAAAACATCTTCTTTCGGGATCAAGAACTCACTCTGGTAGTTCTCGTCGCCGATAGATTCTCACCAACATCTCTCTTTTGGATATAACCTAGTTATGTAAAACTATGGTCTAATTCCCTATCTTTCTAAATCGTAGGCCTATTAGGTCTTGGTTAGGTTGTAATTCTGTCAAAACTTTCCCATTTTGGTTGATGTAAGGCCTATTTCTGTTGGCCGTTTTCCCGAACTTGTTACATCTGTAATTCCAGTAATATTGAAAGGTACATAATCTAATGGGAATTATTATCCAAATGTGATCACCTATTAGTTCTGGATTTCCATTCAATCGTATCGTTTGGGCTATGGAGAGTTAGTCCATGAGTCATTCTCATCAATCCTTCCATTGAAATCTTATCAATGTTTTCATCTTCATAAACTATAGATCAAAGATGCTACCTCGCAGAAATCCAAGGACAAACCTCAATAATGAAACACCACCTCCTCAACCACCTACTCCTCACCTCGCAGAAATCCAAGGGAAATGTTTGGGCATGACACCCCACCACATTTGATAGTGCCAAGCAATTGGCACAGCGACTCATAGATCACGGGGTTCGTACCCTGTCCGCAAGAACTACCCTGGCCATCTCAGAACCTGCAAGAACCGCTGACTCCAAGAGGAAGTTTTGGGATGACAAGAAGAAGACAAAGGCTGCCAAAAAGCAGCAAGTCGTGGCAGTCCATGCTGCGATAGCACCTGCCGCTGCTGCTCCTGTAAAGCAGTACGCTGGAAGTTTCCCTAAGTGCAATAAGTGCAACTTCCATCACATCGGCACATGTCGGGAGATGCAGTGTCTGAACTGCAATGGAAAGGGGCACACTGCCCATTTTTGTAAAGCTCCATCGAAGCCAATAAACCAAGCCCCCAGTGCTGGAGTGGGCCAAACTTGCTACGGATGAGGCGAGGTAGGCCATTTCAAGAGAAACTGCCCGAAGGCAGCGTTTTCCAATGGAGCGGCAAGAGTCCTGGCCATATGCCATGAGGAAGCGGTTGCCAACCCCACAGTGGTCATTGCTAAGTTCCTCCTCGATAACTCTTATGCGTGCATTCTATTTGATAGTGGAGTGGAGAGGAGTTTCGTGAACCAAAAATTTGCTCAGTTACTTAAGCAAAAATCACAAGGACTTAATGAACTTTTCACTGTAGAAATGGCTAATGGAAAGACAGAGAGCACTAGCAGTATATTCATAGGCTATACCCTAACTTTAGATAGTCATTCATTCACTATCGATCTCATGCTGGTCTCAATTAAAAGTTTTGACGTCATTATTGACATGGATTGGTTGAGTCTTCATCGTGCCGATATCATGTGTTACGAAAAGGTTGTTCGCCTTAATCTGCTATCTGGCGAAATCTTAGTAATTTATGGAGACAAACTCGGCACAAACCTTCGTATCATCTCGAGCATCCAAGCTCAGAAATTCTTGCGAAAGGAATGTCATGCATTCCTTGCTCATGTGGTCGATGTGAGCCAAGAAACGAAGGACATTCAGAACATTCCAGTAGTACGCGACTTTTCCGACATCTTTCCAGAAGAACTCCCAGGATTACCTCTGCAACGTCAAGTCGATTACCAAATTGACTTAGTTCCAGGGGCTACCCCAGTAGCCAAATCGCCCTATCATCTAGCACCTGCAGAGATGGAAGAACTGTCTGGTCAACGTAATGAACTGCTCAGAAAGGGCTTTATAAGACCAAGATTCTCACCCTGGGGAGCTCCAGTGTTATTCGTCAACAAGTAAGACGGATCATTTCGTATGTGCATTGACTATAGGGAGCTCAACAAACTGACCGTCAAAAATCGTTATCCTTTGCCTTGGATAGACGATTTGTTTGACTAACTTCAAGGGGAAAACTTCTTTTAAAAAATCGACTTGAGATCCGGATATCACCAACTACGAGTGCTAGGGGATGATGTTCCAAAGACAGCCTTCCAAACTCGTTATGGGTACTACGAATTCGTAGTAAGGCCATTTGGATTGACAAACGCGCCCACAGTATTCATGGACTTACTGAACAAGGTAAGTCGTCCTTACTTGGATCAGTTCGTCATCGTCTTCATCGATGACATACTTATCTACTCTCGTAGTAAGGAGGAGCTTAGACAACATCTGCGACAAGTCCTTGAAACATTACGTTCAGAGAAGCTCTACGCGAAGTTCACGAAATGCGAATTTTGGATTCAACGAGTCGAATTCTTAGGGCACGTGGTTAGCGAAGAGGCTATACACGTGGACCCTTCAAAAATCAAGGCCATTGAGAACTGGTCAGCACCAAAGACTCCTACCAAAATTCGTCAATTTCTAGGCCTCGCTGGCTACTATTCTAGGTTCATTATGAACTTCTCCCGCATAGCGAAACCTCTTACAACACTGACCCAGAAGGGCGTGGCCTTTGACTGGGAAGAGAAACAGGAAAGAGCGTTTCAAACACTCAAACGAGCCTGGTACACCGCACCAATACTATCAATTCCCGAACGAATAGAAGACTTCGTTGTCTATTGCAATGCGTCGAATCAAGGAGTCGGATGTGTTCTGACACATGAGGTCAACTACACGACCCACGATCTTGAACTAGGAGCAGTTGTGTTTGCTCTGAAGATCTGGATACATTACTTGTATGGAACGAAAAGCACTATCTTCACAGACCATAAGAGCTTACAACACATATTCGTCCAGAAGTAGCTCAACATGAGACAACGACGGTGGGTCGAGCTACTTAATGATTACGAATGCGAAATTCGTTATCATCAGGGTAAAGGCAACGTACTAGCCGACGCCCTGAGTCGGAAGGAATATTCTGGTCGTAGAGTCAAATCATTGACTATGACTATCCATTCACACTTGTCCACACAAATTAAGGCAGCTCAGCTCGACGCTATGATGCCTGAAAATGTGACGGGTGAATCCCTAAGAGGAATGGATAAGAACTTGGAGGTTAAGGGTGGCGGAGATTATTATTTCATGGACCGAATCTGGACCCCGAAACTCAGTGGTGTCCATGACCTAGTCATGAACGAGGCGCACAACACTCGTTATTCCATGCACCCGAAATAAGGTAAGATGTATCTGGATCTCAAAAAGTTATACTGGTGGCCTAAGATGAAAGCAGAGATTGCTACCTTCGTGAGTAAATGCCTTACTTGTGGAAAGGTCAAGGTTGAATACTAGAAACCCTCCAGTCTATTACAACAGCCAGAGATACTGGAATGGAAGTGGGAGCGGATAAATATGGATTTCATAACCAAGTTGCCGAAAACAACGGGTGGACTTGATACCATATGGGTTATCGTCGACAGATTGACCAAGTCTGCACACTTCCTGCCGATCAAAGAAACAGACAAGATAGAGAAACTTACAAGAACTTACATTAGAGAGATTGTAAGACTGCACGATGTTCTCTTATCCATTATCTTGGATAGAGGTAGTAGATTTACTTTGAGGTTGTGGCAGTCGTTACAAAGTTCCTTAGGAACTAGGCTGGACATGAGTATAGCCTACCATCCACACACCGACGGGCAAAGTGAGAGAATTATCCAAACCTTGGAAGATATGTTGCGAGCCTGTGTGATAGACTTCAGGAGAGCATGGGATACTAATTTACCCCTTGTCGAATTTTCCTACAACAACAGTTATCACACGAGCATGAAGGTTGCTCTATTCGAGGCCCTCTACGACTAAAAGTGCAAATCCCCTCTGTGCTGGGCTGAGGTGGGTGATACCTAGTTAGCGAAAGGACGAATTCCGGAAAGCACTCTCACAGGTCCGGAGATCATATGGGAAACGATAGAGAAGATCGTTCTAATCCATGAACGATTGAAAGCCTCCAGAGATCGACAGAAAAGCTACGCTGACACGCGAAGGAAACCGTTGGAATTCCAGGTGGGCGACCCTGTTCGATTGAAGGTCTCACCCTGGAAGGGCTTGATATGTTTCGGAAAGTGTGGAAAGCTAAATCCAAGGTACATTGGGCCTTTTGAGATTCTCGCAAGAATCGGCCCTGTAGCATACATACTTAACTTACAACGCGAACTCAGCTACGTACATCTTACCTTCCACGTATCGAACTTGAAAAAGTGTCTGTCCGATGAGAATCTTGTTATTCCACTCGACGAGATCGAGATCAACGAGAGCCTCAACTTCATGGAGGAACTAGTAGAGATCATGGAATGAGAGGTCAAGCAAACGAAACAAAGTCGTATCCCGATAGTGAAGGTTCGCTGGAACGTAAAGCAAGGACCGAAATTCACTTGGGAGTGTGAGGATCAGATGAAACTGAAATATCCTCGTCTTTTTACTTAGTTATTTGTAACTACTTATTTGCATAAATTCTAATATCGGGACGAAATTCCTTCTAGGGAGGGGATGATGTTACAACCCGAAATTTCTATTATGTATAAACAATATCAAGTCAATAGAAGTCAGAACAGTTGCAGTAAATTTTCAGACTTTTTAGTATAAGTTTGAGTATTTCAGGATTTACACTTAAAGAGATATCAGGAGAGAGGATGCACTAGGGTTTTGTGCAATTCTATTATTTCCAAACTCTATGAATTTAGAGTTTCACTGCCTGAATAAAATATTTTATGCCAAAAACCCCAGGGGTATATATATGGTTCTTAGCCATATTTATTCATTTGTTACATTTCCAGCTAGAGAGAAGCCAAATTCTCTCTCACGGATCTTTGGCCTTTCGTCCCAAATCGTGAATACTTCTATCTAAGTGTATTATAGAGCTTGATATGTGTCTAATAACCTAGAAATCGTATGAAAACAACAAGATCAAAGAGTTTACGGCCCAAGAACATCTTGGACCGTAAACCCTTCTTTAAGGGACAAACGAGTGCCCTAGTCCCTTCCTTTTGCAATGAAACTTGCCTAGACTCGTACCCTAATGTATGTAGGACTAGAAAACACCCCAAGAACACCAAGAGTAAGGTGTTCACGGCCCAAGAAGTTCATCGACCGTGAACCCCAATCAAGAGTGCCAAAGTGTGCTTTAAACTCTTCATAAGCCTTGGACACTAGCCTAGATTCATTCCTAGTTTAGTTAGGGACTTCAAAACACCAAAAACACCATGTCTATGAGAGATTAAAGCCGTAATCTCTAAGGGATTTGGTTCTAGGACCATGAACTCCTCAAAGGAGTTGAAAGGTGCCCTAATCTCTTCCAAAGACTTTACCATAAAGTAGAAATGCTTCATAGGGTCTTGTAAAGCCTCAAAACATCAGAGGGTCAAGGAAGTATGAGCTTACGGCCATAAACCCATGAGTTTACGACCGTAAACTCATTTGTTGATGACCTTAGGGCCGTGAACTCCTGTAGGGAGTTTTCCCTGAAGCCTACTCACACTAGCCCTTCCCTACAACACTTAGATGCAATCCTGGAGACTTATAACACTTGTATAAGGTGTTTAGCATGTCCTAGGGTGTCTTGAATTTGTTTATTAGTTGTTTAAAGACTAATTAGATACATATATGTGATATTATATGTTAACTAGGATCATAGAGTGTGTTCAAGGCTTCACTTGACACCTAGCAATCCTACATCTTCAGTTCATCCATACCACTCACTATAGGTGAGTTCATACTCCTTAATCAATGGTTTAAATGTTTTTAAATGCTTTAATGGGGGGGATACAAGTTGAATACTTATAGTTATTATATCAACCACATGTGATTAATAACTACGAAACCGGTGATTTTCTTACTGTTCAAACTGTTTTGCTTCAAACTATTTTACAAGCTATTTTACTTATCAAATACTTATACTTAAAATTTTTTATACTTATTATCAAATGCATGCCTATGTATGTATAGTTATATAAGAAATGTTTAAAAGGCTTAGGAAGGCCAGCTCGCTGTATTTCCTTTTCCCCGTTGGGATGTGGTCTGGTAAGGAATCTGGTATCCTTCCGAAGGTCGTTTATATATTAGTTATATATCATGTGTACATATATAGTAATAAAGGTTCTTCCAGTCCATTCAATACCCTTGGGTAGCAAGGGTATACTTCCATGTTCATACGTACCAGTTACATCACTAGTAAGTTACAATAGGGGTAGCACAGGAGGATACTAATACTATTATTAGAACAATGAAACATACAATTAGTCAGTTCATTCATGAGTCGGTACATTACTATACATGCTAGATAGAGAGAGAACATACATTACAACTAGCACACACAGAACATTTCAGTACATACAGGCTAGAGAGAGAAAGAGTACACTTTTTCAGTTAGCACATTCATTACATGTACATTCATGCAGTTATGTGAACCATTAGACGGGGCATGGCACTTCCTGCCATGAACGTTTTTTTTTATCCCGAATCTCCTTAATTGAGGAGCGTATGAGTTTGCGTATAGATCTATGCTGGATTGACTATCCTACACCTTGTTGCTCGCTAAAGTGGGACTTGCAAGTCTATGGGTGCCAAATGTCATTTCTTACGGCGTCTTACATTGTCGTTTTACTAGAGTTGGTAGCAGGATACAGGTCGATCACATGTTACTTTGAACACCTTTTGTTTTAAGGTAGTTAGTACAATGGTAGTCACTTATTACAAATATTACGGTACTATAATATTTTCCCCTTTACATTCACTTCGTGAATATTCACATGATGCACGGTAATGTAAAAAATATATATATTTAGTTAATGATAGTTAGAATTGGGAAAACACACTCTAACAAGAGACACACACACAAACACTAAATGCCTTGGTAGAAGGCTACACTTAGTAGGAAACATAGGGTTTTCTAGGAGAGTTCAAACATTTTACAAAACATCTTACAAATGCTTTCATACAAACACAGACATTAATATACTTATGATCTCACCAGCTTTAAGCTGATACTCGCTTTCAAAATAACTTGTATTCTCAGGTCACCAATAGACAGGTATAGGTGCCAGGCTTTTGAGAAGATGGAGTTCGTTCAAGACTCGTCTTTTATTTTGATATGTATATTTCGGTGTCTATATAACTTGACAGAACACACATGTATGAAATTATTTTCTTAACGCAATGGATGATGTTGTTGCTAGTTTACTACTATTCATTATTTTCCGTCGTTCATGGTTTTGGGGTGTGACAAACCCTAATCCCCGGGGTTTGAGGCCTATTTAAATGGGTTTATAGCCACCAATTGCGGCTACCAGACCCCTGAGTGAAACCCTAAGCGATCTACAGCGTTTGTGAGCATGGAGAGGCCATTTTTGATCCTTATGTGGGTGTTTTTGCAAGAAGAAGGTGAACAAGGGAAGAGGGAGCTGAAGAGGGCGCCATTTTCGAACCTTTTTCAGTTTTGGGGGTTAATCCTTGAGAGTTGGGGTTTCTAGCCCATTTAGAGTGTGAATGATGGTGCAATTGGTCCCTTCTTGTGTTGAGGCTTCAGATCTGATCCAAAGAGGTCCAGAGACCTTACCTCCCTGATCTTTATGGGTTGACATTAGGTAATATGAGCTTAGAGTGACATATTGAGGCCATTTCTTCAAATAGAGCCATTGGCTCTTTGCATGGGCATCAAGATCTAGACTTTACGTGTTTATATTGCTTAAGGAAGCCAAATCTATAGGTTAGAGGAACGGATCTGACCTCAGGAGGTCCCTTGAGCTTGAGCATGGCATGAACTCACCGAGTCCCAAGAACATATTCGACGAGTAGGGCTAGGGTTTCCCATAGTTCACTAAGTGAGTAACTTGTCGAGTTGAAGGAATGACTCGGTGAGTCAGAAGGAATTAGAGGACTAGAGTTCAAGGCAGAACTCGCCGAGTTCATTATAGGACTCGGCGAGTTGAGTCGTGGTGGCCCCGCGATTCATGCCAGGTGTAACCCGTCAAGCAGGGGAAAGACTCGACATGTCATGCGAGACTAGAGGGATAGTGGACACGCTTAGACTCCCCCAGTCACCCAAGTGCACTCGGCGATTGGGGTCAAAGTTTGACCGTCGACTTTGTTAACTTTGAGGGTTTGGTCAACAATGGGGTCTTTGTGTCAAGAGAGGGGTAAAATGGTCTTCTACCCTTCTGAGGACGCCAAGAGAGGGTTGAGTGTAGTCTCGAGAGTTATATTTACGAGAGTATTTACTTTTTGTGATTAGGCGGAGGCTAGACCATATTTCTGCCGAGTCAAAGATTTACCGAGACATCTGAGGTGAGTCTCCTCACTATACATTACCTACTGTGGTAACAGACTTATGTGCTAGTGTCTTCTATGCTATTTATGTGTTATTGTGATATGTGATATGCATGATTCAGAGTTTCCAGAGTTAGGACCAGTAGGTCCATAGAGTTAGGGATAGAGGGCCTACAGAGAGAGTTGGGACTGGAGGGTCCCACTGAGACACACTGGCCAAAGGGTCAGTAGAGTTATAGCCTTGAGTGGCTAATGTATGTTATAGTGGTATATTGGGGAACTCACTAAGCTTCTTGCATATAGTGTTTTCTGTTATGTCTTCAGGTACTAGTGAGGAGCGCGGGAAGGCGCCGACTTGATTTGTCCACATACATGGAGTTTTATGTATTTCGATTTTGGGAAATGTTTTGTGGAACCGAGTTATGATACAATTAGATTTTATTAATAATTGTGAATGAACAATGTGTTTTGAAAATGGGAAAAATTGATTTAATATTTACGGTGTTACATTTTTGGCAGCCTTCGTCTTCTTTTTGTCCTCCCAGAACTTCTGCTTGGGGTCAGCGGTTTTAGAAGGCTCTGAGATGGCCAGGGTTGTTGTTGCAGCCTAGGTACGAACCCCATGGTTTATGAGCCGCTGTGCCAATCGTTTGGCACTATCAAATGTAGTGGAGTGTGATGCCAAAACATTTCCCTGGTATGGTGGCCTCAGCCCCTATATATATTTCTTGATTTTCTTTCCCTCTGTATGAACCATGTTTGGACAGAGGGCCACTAGTTCACATAATCTGGCAGTGTAGGCGACTACGTTGGAGCCCTTTCATGGTTAGGCTCCACAATTCTTCTTCCATCTTCTGGATCTCACCCCTCGGGTAGTACTCCTCAATCATGAGGTCTTTCAAAGTTTCCCAGCCCATAACATTAGTGACTATGAGAGATAGTGACTTAACATGGCTATTCCACCATGTTAGAGCTTTTGTTTCAAAGGTGCAAGCAGCAAACTTGATCTTGCTCTCCTCTAGACAGGAGCCAATTTCGAAAACCGATTTGGTTTTCTTGAACCATTGCGAGAAGGCAATGACTCCGCAAGTCCCATTGAAGGACAATGGCTTGCAGTTGGTGAAGTCCTCGTAGGAGCACTCTTTCAAGTGCACAGGGATTTTGTAGAGGTTGAGTTGTAAAAGTCGAAATGTTTGTTTGTTTAGTTTCACATTTTTAGTTATTTTACTAAGTCAGTTTTATGCGAATCGTATTCTAATAGACTTAGTATATTTTTTGTACACTCAGGTGTCCTATAAATAGGGACTGAGGATAGAAGTAGAAAGAACTTTTTTCTCGAGAATTCTTTCTGCTTAAAAGCTTTGCAATCAGTCTTCATCAATATAAGATCTGATTAATATTTACTCGTTGTGTTCTTATTTTTCAATCATTCAATCATAATTGCTTTCATATTCTCGATAACAATTCTCTTCAATTGGTATCAAACCACTCGTGGGCAAACCTGCTGTGTTTTTACTATCAAAGGCATCTAATGATGTCAGCTAGATTTGGCATAGAAGATTGTTACATTTGAACTTTCGCAATATTAACAAACTTGTCACTGATGATTTTGTTCGAGGTTTACCTGTACTAAAATTTGACAATGATTCTTTGTGTGCAGCTTGCGAACAAGGAAAACAACATAGAAAGGTCATCCAATTGTGATAGATTCATAAATCGTAGAACCATTGGAACTTCTTCACATTGACTTATGTGGACCGTCGACTATTGCTACAATCAATAAAAAGCGGTACATTTTAGTTATTGTTGTTGATTTTTCTTGATTCACATGGGTATTCTTTCTCATGATAAAATCTGAAGTTGCTCAGACGATGATTGATTTTATCAAAATGATTGAGATTAGCCTTAAAAGGAATGTTCGCTAAATTAAAAGTGATAATGGTTCTGAGTTTAAAAACCAAACTCTTGATTCATTTCTCATAGGCAAAGGAATTTCGCATAATTTCTCCTCACCATATACTTCACAACAAAATGGTGTTGTTGAAAGAAGAAATCGATCTCTATGCGAAGCAGCCAGAACCATGTTAACATATGCGAATCTACCTCAATATCTTTGGGCTGAAGCAGTTTCAACTGCGCGCTTTACTCAGAATCGATCATTTAATCATCGCAGATTCAATATCACTCCATATGAAATCATTAACAATCGAAAACCTAATGTCAATTTTTTTCATGTTTTTGGTTGTAGGTGCTTCATAATGAATCTCAAAGATAATTTGACAAAGTTCGAAGCTAAAGCTAATGAAGGCATATTCTTAGGATATTCGCAAAATTCAGTAGCATAAAGGGTGCTAAACAAGCGAACAAGAAATGTTGAAGAAACTTTCAATTTAACTTTTGATGATTACTATCTTAAACAAAAGGATAGTAAATCTGAAATTAAATCAGTTCTTGTTGATTTAGATACACAAATTGATAATTCTGAAATAAATGATTTTGATTATGACTTAATTTTTGGAAATCCTGACAGGGCAATTGATGTGGAAAAGAATGCTCCTGATAATCAATCATCAGAATCCTCAAAACATACTGATAATTCAATATTCACTACAAGTTCAGTATCTTGCAAAAGTGTGCATAAAGTTCATATGGATGGGGAGAATATGATTAACAATGAACTCAGAACGCAAACTTTCGAGGGGGAGAATGAAAATTTGAATCATCAAGTTGAGGGGGAGCATTCGCAAGTTCAACAGGATCATCATTTTGAGGGGGAGCATCAAGATGAACATCATGTCGAGGGGGAGCATGATGAAACAGAGACAATTAATCTTGATGAAAATGATGAGTTTCATGAACTAAATGATAATTTTTCTGTTGCAGGATCTGAAAATGAAGATATGTATGAAGATGCACCATTGGAATTTAATCCAGATTATCCACCACTTGAGAAATGGACAAGAAATCATCCAAAAGAACAGGTAATTGGCAATCCACAAGATGGTGTGTTGACAAGAGCTCAAATTCGTGCGAAAATGAGGTACTGAATGCGAACCAAGAACTGTGTGTGTTTAATGTCTTTATTTCGAAAATAGAGCCAAAGACAGTAAAGGATGCTATGGAACACTCAGATTGGGTTGTTGCTATACAATCTGAACTGGCTGAATTTGAACGAAACAAGGTTTGGAGATTAATTCCTAAACCTTCTGATGTTTCAATTGTCGTATTAAAATGAATTTTTAAAAATAAAACCGACAAAGATGGCAATATTATTCGAAATAAAGCTAGACTAGTTGTTAAAGGTTATTCTCAACAGGAAGGAATAGACTATGAAGAAACATTTGCTCCTGTTGCAAGACTCGAAGCAGTTTGCATATTTTTAGCTTATGCAGCTCACAAAGACTTTGATGTTTTTCAAATGGATGTTAAGTGTGCATTCTTAAATGGAGAACTTGAAGAAACAATCTATGTTGAACAACCACCAGGATTTATAAATGATGAACATCCTGATCATGTTTACATACTAGACAAGGCAGTGTATGGATTAAAACATGCACCAAGAGCCTGGTACGCAACACTTACAAACTTCTTGAAACAATCTAAATTTAAACAAGGATCAGTAGACCCCACATTATTTCGCAAGAAAGTTGGGAATCATCTAATGCTAGTTCAAATTTATGTTGATGATATTATATTTGGCTCAACTGACCCAACATTGTCTATTGAATTTGAAAATCTAATGAAGAGTCAATTTGAAATGAGTATGATGGGAAAAATTAATAATTTTCTTGGATTGAACATAAGACAGAACAGGGATGGAATTTTAATCAATCAAGAAAAATACACGAAGAACTTGCTTGAAAAATTTGGAATGACCAACATGTCACACCCCCAAAACCACGAACGGTGGAAACGTTCCGGGGTGGAGGACGTCATGTACAGTATCCCAACAGTGTAAAATAGTAAACAAGCAACAACATCATCCATTGCATTATAAGTAATGTTTAATACATGTGTGTTCTTTCATTGTAATAAGACACCTAGAATATACAATCAAAATAAAAGACGATACTTGACTGTGCTCCGTCTTCTCAAAACCTGGCCATCGTACCTGTCTACTGTTGACCTGAGAATACAAGTTATTTTGAAAGCAAGTATCAGCTTAAGCTGGTGAATTCATAAGTATTTAAGTGTCATTGTCTTGTTTTGAAAGGTTATTATGAATGCCTTGAAAATCTTTAAATGCAACAATTTATATAAGTTTGAAAACCCTAGAAAATCCCTTGTTTTCTATCAGTGTGAAATGTAGTCTTCAACCAAGACCCAAATGTTTTATAAGTAAAATGATAGTTTGTCCTTCTATTGACTAGTACGAAAGTACTTAGTCTAACTCATCGTTTATGTTAAAGCATCACAAATAAGGTAATCCTAGGAAAATGTTATGATAGTCTTCTACCAAGACCCAAGTGTTCTATAAGTAAAATGATAGTTTTTCCTTCTATTGACTAGTACTAAAGTACTTAGTCTAACTCATCGTTTATGTGAATATATCACAAAAAAAAGTAAACAGGACAGAGTATATGATAGTCTTCTACCAAGACTTAAATGTTCTGTAAGTAAAATGATAGTTTTTCCTTCTATTGACTAGTACTAAAGTACTTAGTGTAACTCATCGTTTATGTGAATATATCACAAAATAAAGTAAACAGGAAAATGTACTACTATAAGTGTTGTCACTAGGTACTAGGACTAACACAACATCGCGTTAGTCGAAAAATGCAACCTAATGAACATCCGAAGATTTTCCAGAAAAGTAATAATGTAAGTGTCATCGCTGGGTACTAGGAGTAACACAACATCACAATAAGCGAAAAGTATAACCTTATGAACAATCGAAGATTGTCCACTTGTCCTCTGTAGCAGCATCAGGTGGGTGGAGGGGTTAGCCCCAGTTATCGATCTACCTAATATAAATAGTAACCTTAGACCTCCGTAGACGGTCATCGACCACTGGTGCTAATCAGTGGGGTTCGGAATGGAAAGTCCCGCCGAGATATCCCATTGAACTGGGATAGGAAAGATAATTTACACAGAAAGTACTAATAAATAATCCTCGTAGTTCTAAGTACAAGTATCCAGGTAAGTGAATACAGGATAATGCACCTATGTAACAGTGTTCATGTATGGTATTTATGTAAGTGTGTTCATGTATCAGGTAAGTATATGTAAACATATTCATGTAACAGGTAAGCAAATGTATATGTACTCACGTATCAGGTAATGTACTGGTATAGACTCCTGAATGAACTGACTCTTGTGTGATTCCTTGTAATGGGAATAATGTTTGATATCTTCAAATTATCTCTATGATAATTTACTGAAATGTAATTGGTTGTTCATGTAGGTTTATACACTCTTACTACTCAAGGGTGTGGGAATCTAAATGAAAGATGTAAGTTATAATATCAATACATGTATAAGAATGTAAATGTATATGTATAGTTTAGTTCAAGAATGTAAAATGGTTTTGTAAAACATCTAGTAGTTTTGAAACATTAATACAGGGTGACTTGATGTCATTTTGATAAATATTTCAAAGGTGAACACGTTTGATAACAACGTAGTTTTAAGATAGAAAACCATTTCATGCATCACATTTTGTAGTATGTGAAATCTGTTGAATGAAAACACAGTTATAAAATACATCAGAATGATTTAATAACATATTGTTTTCCACTTGTATTCCCCCATTAAAACATTTAAAATCATTTAAAACATTGATTAAGGGGTATGAACTCACCTGTAGATGGTGATTTGGATGAACTGGACGGTGTAGGATTGTTAGGAGTCAAGTGAGGACTTGTACACACACTACGATCCTAATGAACATATAGTCACACATATATGCACTCAGTTAGTCTTAAATTGCATCTATGCTATTGTGGGACAAGGCACTTGTGTTTAGGGTTCCAAATGACCCCATATATGAGTTTACTCTCCATATACCATCACACATGGAGTTTATGGTTGTAAACTCTTGAGTTTACGGCCGTAAACTCCAAACCATGGGGGTATTGTGTGTTTTGAAGTTCCAAATGATTCCTAGAATTATTCCAACTTGGTGGTTAAATTCTTAGAAGGGCTTAAGGCCTAGAAACACGCCTTAGAGGAGTTTACGGCGTTAAGGACATTTCCCTTAAGAGCTTGCGGTCGTAAACTCTTAATGGTGGGTGTTCTAGATTTTTTCAAGTCTCATGCACAAGTGGTAAAGGTTCTAGGCTTTTATTCCAAGCATATGAAGACCCTTGACACACTTTGGTGCCCCTTTAATGAGTTTACGGCCCATGAACCATGTCATGGCCGTAAAATCACTTTGCAAGGTGATTCTTATGTGTTTAAGGCCCTTGATTTATTGGGAACAATTCTAGGTAAAAGGTTAAGGCCTTAGGTGCCTTAAAAGCTCCAATTTAAGCATGCTTTTGGAGTTGACGGCCTAAGATATTCTTGGGCCGTGAACTCCTAAGCTTCGGTGGTTCTTGCTTGATTTCATGTCCCTAATACACTCCTATACAAGTCCAAGGCAGTAGTATATCACGGGGGACAGTCTAGGCTTCGCTTCGGGAGTTTACCGCCCAAGAACACCTTGGGGAGTAAACTCCTAAATCTAATGATTTAGCTATGTAATTGATGTTATGAACACATTTAAATCTTTCTAACACTACTAGAAAGAGTTAGTCACATTTTGGTATAAAAACCCGAAGATCCGTGAGAGATAAAATGGCTTTTCTCTAGTTGGAAATGCGAATAATGAATGAATTTGGTTCAAAATTCTATTTATAGTCCTGAGATATTTTTTGGCAGAAAATATTTTTATTTCTGAAATGATTTCTAATATAATAGAATGTTGGAATAACAGAGTTGCACTAAACCCTAGTGCATCCACTCTCCTGATATTTCCTGAAGTGTAAACCCTGAATTACTCAAACTTACGCAAAAAAGTCTGAAATTTCACTGAAACTGTCCTAACCTCTATTGGCTATATGGTTTGTTCAGAATGGAAATTTCGGGTTGTCACATCATCCCCCTGTTAAAGGGAATTTCGACCCGAAATTAGAATTTAGGCAAGGAAGTATGTACGAATGATCGAGTCGGTATGCAAACTTCCTAATCGATTTTCTCTCACGCTCCCAAGTGAAATCGGGTTCTTAGTTGGTATTCCAACGAACCTTCACTAATGGATGATGGCGCTGCTTCCTCCGCTTGACCACTCGGTTGAGCGTCACAACGGTTCTAATACGAAGGCGAGGATCTCGTTAATCTCGATTTCGTCGAGTGGGCTTACGAGAGTCCTAATGGAAAGGTATTGTTTAAAAATTGAGACGCGAAGGGTAACATGTGATGGGTTTTAGTCATAAGACATCCTATGTGCTCATACAAACCCTAATGCTTGGATCTAGGTTTGTCTATTGTACATGCTTTGAATCCAAGACTATAAACCCTAATTCTAGCATATGGAAATCAGAATTCACATGTAAATAGGCTTAAGAACATACCTTGATTGTTATATAGCAATAACAATCTAATTCCTCCTTGAATTGACCTTGGAAAGCTGAGAGTCACAAGTGTCACTCCTCTAATGGTTCACAAACACCATAAGCAAGAGGATGAAGAGGAGAGAGGATGGAGGCTGCCCAAAACATGTTCTAACCCTAGAAGAATGGTTCCCCACGTTTTTGGGTCATAAGGGTCTTATATATAGTTAGGCAATTAGGGTTATCTAACAAGGAAACCCTAATTTGGATGCTTAAGCCCTAAGCAACCCATAGACTCCTTTAATCAAGCCCTTGGACGATTTCCTTATGGGTTTCCCATTAGAATTCGTCCACCCCTTGATTCAAGACAATCCATGGCCCAAATTGCAATTATCTTATAATTACAATTCCAGTCCCTTAAGTTTAATTAATCTCTTTTAGTCACAAAACTAATTACTAATTAATTATTGACTAATATTAATTAAACAATATGATATCTCCTTTAATATATTATTCTCATAATATATTAATAAATCATATTTAATCCTTTCTCTTCATAATTCATCCTATCAAGTTGCTTTGGTGAAGGCAACCCAAAAGGACCATGCACCATCGGGTCAAGTACATACCAAAATAGTTATGGACTTAGACACTAATCCAACAGTCTCCCACTTGGATAAGTCTAATAACTATTCTGCGTATGACTTTAGATCCTGATCTGCAATCGTAGCTTTCCAAAGCCGCTTTCAACTCTGATCATATCAGATACGCGTGTCCTTAGATAAGGGATCATATATTCCTCCATTCTAGATATCATATGAGATATGATTTCAAATCATCCTCTTTGTACTATATCTCGATTTCCGATTTATGACGACTGACTAACTGAACAAATCAAATTAGCCCTAGCCCGGCAGAGCATTTACGTTTGTCATCACTAAACCATCGAGGGGCCCAAAGATATCGCTTTTATCCTACTTTGAATAAAAGGAATGGATAAACTTTGATACAATGCTTGCTTGCACTCACTAACCAAATCACACACAACAATATGTTTTATAACACCAAGTTACTGGTGCGTTTACATATTATCAATGTGCAACCGATTCGCAAGATACAACTCACACATCTCGGTTTCAAGAATATAAGATGTTATCGTCTCACTAATTACTCGTGATACAATTCATGGAGTGATCCAAGTGAGCGTGGGTTTAATCCAATGCTCAAATCATATTCGTAAGCACTCATGAACGTTGCAGCAAACATTTGCTTATGTCTAATACTTTTCTAGACACTCCACACACCAATTCACGACAGTCTTCATTCATATCTACTTCCAACATATGAATGACTGTGGCCCGTTCGAATAATTCGATTATTCTTAATAAACTCAATTATTCTGGAAGTCAAAACATGCAAAGTGAAACACAAGAATAATACTAATCCCATATGGCCTCAAACTTTTGAGTATAAATAAAACACCTTTTATTTATCACCATATTGATTACTCATTATTTGTCGTTTCGGGTAATCAACTTCTTACTTGAATTCCAACACTTGTCCCATGCTCCTAGCATGCACACAATGTTTACCTATGGTTCTTACTTTGTGAAATAGATCACATTGAACACATTTCCAATCATTCTCATTTCACAACTCCAAATCCTTTTCATAAGTGAAAGAATATCAAATTGTTGCTACTTATAGAATATGCTAGATTCTAACATTTTATGCAATGATCTCTTTTGTAATGTCACTGCACCAAAGTCACAAAGACTATTGCCAATGATATTACAAAGTCTTCTATCGGAGATTGTTATAAGACAATTCCATAGATGTGATGTCTCTCACTCAAAGTACTTTTTTTGAACATCCTTTTGCATAAAAGTTTCTAATCTAGTCATAGATTTTTAATTCCCAATATGGACACATTTCCATAATTTCCATATGACAACTTATTCTTAATAGAATCTTATCTATTCATAATAAAGTTGATATGGTCCATCCAATATGGAAACATTTCCATAATTTCCATATGACAACTCCTTCTTAATAGAATCTTTTCTATTCATAATAATGTCGATATGGTCCATACCATGCTTCTAACTACTCACAAGCGACCAATCCTCATCGAACTTTGGATTGTCCTTTGATAGTTGTTTAATTATTTTAGTCAAAACCAATTCTAGTCCCTTTTCCCTCTAAATGCGCTCGACATTTGGAAAATTTTAGAATGGTCAAACATTAAAACATTTTCAATCGATCCTATACCCGAAGCATATGGGACACGACACATAATGTTTTATTTGCTATGTTCTCAAAATTCAAATTGTGAAGAGGAATGTCGTAATCATAATAGAAATTTTAAGAACACACTATGTACCCTTGACTAAATTTATTAACATTTCTCAACCTAAGCCTTTAGATTTGAAATGAAGCATAATATTCTCTCCCTTAATTATAGCAAAACAACCTTTCAACTCTTACAACTTTGCAAAGTATGACTCTTGTTTTCTATAATTAATATTGCTAACCTTGCAATACTTTCCTTAATAATCATACAATCATAACTTTTATGCTCCCACTATCATGATGATTACTATAAAACATAACACTTATGCTCCCACTAGCTTCGACATGTATTCATAAACATCTTAACTTTCAGAAAAACAATGCTTATTGAATTTCTTAAGTCCATGTTTCTAATGCTTAATGCTTTGATAATCTTTTATCAAGGCTTCTTGAACTTATACACCTTTGCCTTAGATAGTTCATATGCGTGTGTAAACAATTGCCAAACCTCACAATTCAAATTATGGAAAGGGATACCGTAACCATAATCGAATTCGAGAATGCAATTTTACAATCACTATCTTCTTAAAATCTCTCTTAGTGAAAGCATTTCCTCACAATCATTTTCATGAAGGAGGAAATCTTATGAAACTTAGATTTAAACGGTGTATGTGTTCCTATCCATGTGAATTTGTCAAAACTAAAGTTTACGACAAATTCAAACTCATATGGACCAAGCTTTCTTAATCTTGATTTCTTGCCTTATGGTAGCACAGCTGCCCACCATGTCTTCCAAGTAGTTAAGCAGCTCACCCTTTCCTATCAATGTACCTTTCATTGATTAAGGTGCTTTGCCTTTTATGCGTTCAAAATGAGAACTCATAGGACTCACATGCATAATTAACTCAAGTGGAACGACACAGAAACAAAATAATGTCAACACGATAGGTTGTAAACCTCAACTCGTGTGCTAGTGATGATCGATAAGGTTTATTTGATTTGTTCTTGAAACCTTTCAAGACCATTAAGACTCCCACTGACTCCTTGACATATAAGATTCTCTTGTCAAAACATTTCTTGACAATCAAATATTCAAGAGTTAGTGTAGCTTTTATCGAAACCCTTCATAAATGGGCCATAGTTGATCTTTGTCTTATCCAAGACATCACAACTTTCCACATTTGATGAATGTTATAAACCTTTCTAATTCTTGTCACTCAATGTCAGAATCTTTACTCTAAGACTTGTTTTTGAACGAAGTATGATTGACTTCTTGATTTAACCATTTCTTCAATTCTTGATTCCTCTTCTTAGACATACAATTGTACTAAGACTCACTTAGAGGATCAATTGAGATATGGTTCTTAATCATTAAGACCTATCATAAAGCATAAAAGGTACTCTCCCTTCTTCTTAGAATGGAGAAACTTTTATCTTTCTGCCTAGTTGATTCTTCTTATTCGTTCTGCTATTGATTTAAACTTTTTCAATCAATTCAGAATTACACTTAATCTTGTAAGTATAATCATATTTACTAAACCTTTAGTAAATCATGACAAATACCTTTGTTACTCTTATGGTGGACTTGATCAACACGCAACTTTGTGTATTCGATCTCCAAGTCCTTCACATGACACTTTGTCAATGAATTTGTCTAATTTCCAAATATGAAATTTCTCATTCATCGTGCAACCAAGTTGCATGATTCCAAGTTTCTGTCCAATTTAAACTTGGGCGATGAGAAACTCTCCCTATTTGGTAAATTCTCGAATTTCCATAAATAACATAATAAGAACCAAATCCATTATAATAGAAACATTTTAACATCAATTTTTCATACACGCCATTGCAAGGATAAATAAATAAAATTTAAAATCAAAATTTATTTTATTGCGGAAAAATTTGTCCTTACAATGCAATTCATTGAAAAACTTATGCTAATACATCTTTCTTAGCAATCTAATTCTAACTCTAAGTTGTAGCTCAAGAATCTAATCTTCGAGAAACGCGATCGAAATCCATTCCTTCACGGTTAGATTCTGCTCACTTCTTCCTTTAAGCTTCCTTTCTTTTCTTCGATCCTACAAAACATCAATTGTAATCTTATTACATTATGTATTAAGAATCTAGAACAGAAGCTTAAAAGAGTTAGTAAATGGATTTTACCTATATTAGAGCCATACGTTTCGACTCTCCCATCTCTTAGATCTCTTAGGTAAATAGGACAGCTTCGTCTCCAATGCCCTTTCTCTTGGCAATAAAAGCAAATCGACTCTTTTGGAACAGGACATGGAACTACTTCAGACATCGCCTTTCTCTTATGATCAAACTTTTCGATCATTGCATGTCTTTCATTGCCATTGTCTATATCCATAGAGGTCTTGAAGGCAGATTCACCAATTAACTTTACTTTTCTATTGCGCCAAACCATTGCTGATTCGGCAGCAATAAGCATAGAGGTGAGATCTATAAGGGTCACATCATGGTTCATCATATAGTACTCTCTTATGAACTCACTATACGAGTTAGGAAGTGACTGAAGAACTCAATCAACAGCCATCTCTTCACTAATAACGGATCCCATCATTCTTAGTCTATCAATGTGCGACTTCATCCCGAGGACGTGCGCACACACCGACTTACCTTCTTTATGTTTACTTGCCAAAAGGGCTCGAGTGATATTGAACCTTTCAATTTTACAATCTTGTGGGTTAGGGAGAGTAATTGGAGGAGGAGGAGGAAGTGAAGCATGATTTCTTGTTCCTCGATCGAATCATGGAATATCATCTTCATGTGGAATGCTTGTTCCACGGGATTTGGGAAGACCATAGTTGTCGAACTTTGACATCTACAAAACGGGAGAAAAACGAATTCAAGTTAGTTGATTGATTGAGTCCTTGGTAGATAACCCAAATGAAATTCCAAGGCTAGGACCCAACACAATACGCTACAACCTAGAAAAGGGATGCCGTAATCTAGTTGCAGAATATTTGAAGGTAAGTGAATGACGATTCACTAATTTCCACCATGAAAAACAAAAAAGAAATTTATGTTTTAAATCTATGAAAACTCCTAGATCCTTTGAGATACATTGAACTTTCAATGGCATGTTTATATCTCGATATGCCCCTCTTGTTTGTGACTGGGATGCCGAGGATCACAAAGCGGGTGTGAATAACCATGCAAACTACATGGTGCCCACACATGTTACAGTCGCCTATTCGATGTGCTGGTAAACAACACACGCTCCACCGAACTATGAAAAACATTGAGTCATCCTTTGCTACCTTTGCTTAGACCCATTTAGTGTGCCGGTTAACCACACACGCTCCACTAACGTCTTCGCAAGGGCACAAAGTGTAATTTCATGGAATTGCATCAATTCACTTTGCCTAAGTAACTAAGATAGGGAATTTGAAAAACATTTAGTTACTTATATACTTCATTATACTTATAATGGAAGGTTTCGTCCCATCCTACCCGTTCGGCTAACGACCCTCCACTAGTCAAGAGTGCGGTGGGTAAGAGTGGATACCCATTCAATCGCCATTTTATAGGCAATTTCCTTAAACACCCCTTATAGACCAGCTTCGTGAATGAGGCCTACTAACGGTAAGACTGACCTTTAGTTATACATATATATAATGTTAGACTTTTAATGTTATATATAGTATAGGGTGTATTTTATAACTTTTAAAATACTATGTGGTTAACTATAACAATTATACTTTTAATTAAATGGTTAACCTAAACGTTTATGGATTTATTAAATCTCTTTTAATTATACACCTTAATTAATTAATAAAACCATAAGGGTGTATTCGAACCTTTTCAAAACTAGGGTTTTAGAATTTAACATTCCTAATTAACTTTTAATCAACTTTTAAATTCCAAAACTTGAGGGAAAATTTTGAAACATTTCAAATAATAGGGTTTAGAATTTAAATATGCATCAAAATTAAACTATTTAATCAAAATTTAAATTCCATAACTTGAGGACAAATTTTGAAACATTTCAACCATTGGGGTTTTAACTATTTAAATTTCAAAACAACAAAACCTTTGGGTTCAAATTTAAAACTATAAAACTTAAAGGGATAAATTGAAACTATTTCACAAGATAATTCAAATCTAAATTACAAATAATCAAACTTTATCTAATAAAACAAGTGATTATCTAAATTTTGACAATTATCTTCTATTTAGGTAAGGATAATCACATAATAATGAAAAAATTCGGATTTTATCACAAAAACGAGTTTATGGTAATTATCCAAAACCAAAACAGGAAGAAAATCGGGAAAACGAGCTGTCAGACACTTTGACTCGTCGAGTCTGGGCTTGGACTCGTCGAGTCCAGCTGACTCGGCGAGTTCACGAAGTGGCTCGGCGAGTCAAACCTTGAAAACTCAAAAAAAATCGATTTTCAGTGCTTATTTCGATCAAATATGCATCAATACAAAAGAAACCAATCAAGGCTCTGATACCACTGATGGATTTTAGTCATAAGACATCCTATGTGCTCATACAAACCCTAATGCTTGGATCTAGGTTTCTCTATTGTACATGCTTTGAATCCAAGACTATAAACCCTAATTCTAGCATATGGAAATCAGAATTCACATGTAAATAGGTTTAAGAACATACCTTGATTGTTATATAGCAATAACAATCTAATTCCTCCTTGAATTGACCTTGGAAAGCTGAGAGTCACAAGTGTCACTCCTCTAATGGTTCACAAACACCATAAGCAAGAGGATGAAGAGGAGAGAGGATGGAGGCTGCCCAAAACATGTTCTAACCCTAGAAGAATGGTTCCCCACGTTTTTGGGTCATAAGGGTCTTATATATAGTTAGGCAATTAGGGTTATCTAACAAGGAAACCCTAATTTGGATGCTTAAGCCCTAAGCAACCCATAGACTCCTTTAATCAAGCCCTTGGACGATTTCCTTATGGGTTTCCCATTAGAATTCGTCCACCCGTTGATTCAAGACAATCCATGGCCCAAATTGCAATTATCTTATAATTACAATTCCAGTCCCTTAAGTTTAATTAATCTCTTTTAGTCACAAAACTAATTACTAATTAATTATTGACTAATATTAATTAAACAATATGATATCTCCTTTAATATATTATTCTCATAATATATTAATAAATCATATTTAATCCTTTCTCTTCATAATTCATCCTATCAAGTTGCTTTGGTGAAGGCAACCCAAAAGGACCATGCACCATCGGGTCAAGTACATACCAAAATAGTTATGGACTTAGACACTAATCCAACAACATGTATGTTACTGAGCTCGCGGAGTAGATCTAGTCGGTGAGATGCACGACCGATTCTGGTAGGAATCTCGGAGGTCCTAACTATATTGGATTTAGCTTTCCACGCTTTACGAAGCATATTACGCCGTTCCCAGAGTGAGGTTTCTTAAAGAATTTGGTCTCTCACTTGGAATACCAATGGTTCTTTCTATTGCTTAACTTCCCAGTCAAGGGCCACTCCTCGCTAGGCCAATGTCAAAAGGGTTTCTGAAATATGCGAGGAGTTCTGTTTGGGCTATGATAGTAGGATTGTAAGACCTAGGGTTTGGCAAATTTTCCCGTTGTTGACTACGGTGTCGACAAATTCCCAACAGTTTTGGATAACTTGTCAGAGTACTCAAGAATTTCCACATCACTAATAGTGTGTCTCAAGAAATCTGACTCTTAATTACAAAACTCATGTTCAGAAAACTTTGCGAAAAGTATCTCCGAGGTTAATGTTTCCATGGGTTCCTTTTTACTACGAGGGTAGATAAGTAAGTTATTTTGTGGAGAAATGACAAACTGATCCCAGTAAGAAAAACGTACTCCACTCATTTAGCTCATGAATATTGTGGATGTAATGGTCCTATCCGAGTGGTATCACTATGGACTTGAAATGTCCGCATTGAGTTCGGAGGATAGTCTTCAGGACATCCTTCACTATCACTCGAACTGGTGATATTCGGATCTCAGGTCCATTTCTGAAAGTAATTCTTTCCCTGAGTTTGCTCAATCAACTCGCCTAAGCGAGGCAGAGACAGCGATTTCTAAAGGAAATCTAAATGAAGTCTCCGGTCGTCGAGGTACATATGATGCACTCCTTCGACTTTTGTTAAGAATAAGACCGGAGCTCTCAATGGTGAGAAACCTGGTCTTCAAATTCTATTGTTCAGTAGTTTGTTGTGTTGTTCGGGCTGTTCTTGTATCTTCCGTAGATGTTTAGGCTGTAAGGTGTTCTGGTTATAAGAGTCATATTGGGTTCTAAGTTTGTTCACATGCTATATGCAATTACTCGCAGTCTTGGGCAGTCTCCGTCCTGAAGTTCATATCATAATTCATACCTGGTTCATTGATCACAATTTCGTGTGTACGAGTCGTATATAACTAAGGTTGAAAAGGTAGTCGAATAACTGATTCCTCCTTAACCTCACATCCCATAGAGGGAAAATAATTTATAGTGAAATCATCAATTCTAAACCTGTAGAACATTTATTATATATCACTCTCATGTATACCTTCTTCAGTGATAGGTCACTCGTATGAATCCTGGAGTTGAACTTGACGTACTGCACGAGTAATACTGTAGGAATTCCTTCGGAAATGAATGGAACTATAAGGTATGTAACAGCCCGGATTTCCAGGTATCTTTTATGCTTTCAATTTTTGATGTTTTGTGAGGGGACTCGGCAAGTTGGAGCTCAGACTCGCCGAGTAGGATCGCGATTCTGGACGCGGGTTCGCGCCTGGACTCGCGATTCTGGACGCGGGTTCGCTGTTTCATGAAACCCTAATTTCTCGGGTTTGGGACCTATTTAAAGGGCCTTATGGCCGTCATTTGTGCTCACCAGTCCCTTGAGTGAAACCCTAATCGAGTGTGAGCGTTTGGAGCAAAGTAGGAGGCAATTATTGATCTTGGAGGTGTCATCTTGCAAGGGAAAGGGAGGATCAGCTAAGGGAAAACCAAGAGGAGCCACTTTCTAAGAGTTTGGAGTCCAGAACATCACTATTGTGGTAATATCTTCGAGCTATCCTCTTCTATGTTGATGTTTATATTGATTTAGGGTTTATTGAACCCTTTTGTGGCTAGATCTAGTGCTCCCTTGGTCACTTAAGCGATTTAGATTATAGATCTGGACCCTTGGAGGTCCAGAGTGTCCCTTTGCCCAAGCTTTTTGTGAATCAATGGAGGTTTTGGAGTGGAATCCTTATGCCTTAGGTCAAAATGCCATTTATGAGCCATGGGGTGTGTTATGAACACCAAGATAAGGACATTACGTGATGAATCAGTCTAGGAAGGCCAGATCTCTGAATTGTTGGAGTAGATCTGACCTTAGAAGCAAGTTGGAGTGGTTGCATGGGATGGACTCGCCGAGTCCGACGAACAGACTCGGCGAGTAGCTTGAAGATTTCCCTTAGATCGCCCAGTGAGTGGTCCAGTCAAGTCATAGGTTGACTCAGTGAGTCAGGGCGAGTTAGAGAGGGTTGACAGGTGGTCTGAGTTGAACTGGGACTCGGCGAGTTGTTCTTGAGACTCGGCAAGTTAAGTCGGGGTTGCCCCGCGATTCTTCCAGGTGGAACTCGTCGAGTCAGGGAGTACTCGACATGTCAAAAAAGGAATCCTAGAGAGTTGGTGAAAACGTCTAGACTCCCCGAGTCGCCCTAGTGCACTCGCCGTCCGGTCAAAGTTGACCGTTGACCGTTGACCGTTGACCGTTGACCAGAGTTGACCTGTGTTGACTTCTTAGGGATAGTCAACCTTAGAGATAAAAGTGTTAATTAGATACATATGGTGTTATAGGAGGATTAGAGCTCGGAGGATCGAGCACGAGGGATTTCCAGGATTCGTAAGATACCGAGATACGCGAGGTGAGTCTTCTCACTATACTTTACCTTGAGTAGGTAACCAGACTTATGTGACAGAGTATTTGTATGCTATGTATGTTATGTGTTGTACTGAATTATTTCTATGTGATTTATGTTGTGCATGTTTACAGAGTTGGAACCGGAAGGTTCCTAGAGTTAGAACCGAAAGGTTCACAGAGTTAGAACCTGAGGGTTCACAGAGTTTGGGTGCACGGACCCATAGAGTTATAACCTCGAGTGGCTAATATGTATTATGTGTGTGGTATTTTGGGGAACTCACTAAGCTTCGTGATTACAGTGTTAGCGATGACCGTGGGAAGGCGCCGACTTGATCTATACACACGCATGGGACTTTTGATATATATGTGATCTTGAGATTTTGTATGATACGAATTGGGATTTTAAACTTAATGTTTTATGAAATTAAATGAGAAATGTTTTTATATTTGCAAAAAATTATTTTGAAAATTCACGGTGTTACAAGTTGATATCAGAGCCTTGGTTTGAGGGATTCGAGTACACCTTCGGGCGTATTTGAACTCAAACTGAGGATTTGAGATTTATTTTCAAAAAGAGTAAAAGATTTTTGAAAAATGCAGAGCAAGAGATGTGTGTACGATCAGTCCGCGCCCGAATGGTGATTTCCCAAAATACCTTTATATTATGTGATATTGATATTGATATGATGTATCCGCATGCTAGAGTAGGCTAGGTATTGCTATTAGGACTAGAGTGGCCTGATTTGTGATGCCTTAGCCTAGGGAGAGGTGAGCTGCTATGAGATGCTTGAGAGTGAGTAGGTAGCAGCGAGGGGCTTATGGGAGATCTATTAGAGGGTGATCTACGCATGATAGAGTACTTGGGATTTGGGATCCGAAGAGGAGGACTTGGGGTGTATTTTGATACGGTGCGGACAGTAGTATTGGGCCCGTACTACTAAAAGCACCGGAGCGGTGTGCAGCCCATGTAAGAGTCTTTGGAATACCAAGAATCAAGGAGGAAAGAGTTGACAAGTGTGAGTATGCTCGTATGGGTTATAATTTATCGTATGTTGTATTTCAGAGGTAGATCATGGTGAGGACACGTTTGATGCCCGAGAGCAGTGGTACCAGTGATGAGGAGATCCGCCGGATCATCCAGGAGGAGGTGGCTGCGGCCATCAGGGCAGAGATACCGAAGATGTTTGGGTCTATAATGACCACACTGATTGAGACGTTTGACGAGCGTTATGCCACTCTTTCTGAGGCTGCTGTTGCAGCGGCTACCGCAGCGATTGCTGCTGCGAGGCCGCAGGGTGGTGATGCGTTGCTGTTTCGGGAGTTCAGCAACACCCAACCACCAGAGTTTGATGGGACCTAGGATCCAGTGGCAGCGATGAGGTGGATATCTGATATAGAGGGGTTCTTCTTCACTTGCTCATCTCCTGAGCATTTGAAGGTTCGGTTCGCACTGAACCAGCTTCGCTTGGGAGCGAAGGACTGGTGGAAGTTTGTGACGACGCATTATACACCTGCTGAGCTTTCGGAGGTGACCTGGGAGAGGTTCACTACCATGTTCTGAGATGAGTACGCTCCCCAGGTGGAGAGGGAGCGTTTGGCACAGGAGTTTCTGACCCTCAAGCAGGGTACTGAGTCAGTTACAGCGATCACGAGGATGTTCCATGAGAGGGCGATGTTCTGCCCTGAGCACGTGTCCACTAAGCAGGCACGTATGAGCCGCTACTTGAGCATTTTGAGGTGGGATATTCGGGAGTTCGCTGTGAACTCCTCATACCAGACATTTGCTGAGCTTCAGGCAAATGCCCGGAAGAGGGAGATTGAGCTTGAGACTCAGGTTAGGGAGGAGGCCGAGTCTCAGGGGAGGGATCGGCGAGTGGTACAGTCTCAGCCGGCAGCCAAGCGGGCCAAGCCCGCTGATCCCAAACCAGGGAGCCAGAAGGGCCGCACTTGCGAGAAGTGCGGCAAGGGTCATGATGGAGTCTGCCGAGCGGGATCTTGCTACAAATGTGGCAAGGAGGGGCATATGGCCAATGACTGCCCCAAGGGGTTTGCAGTGTGTTTTCACTGCAAACAGACCGGACATCGGAAGGCGGAGTGTCCGCAGTTGCACGGAGCATCTCAGGGATCTGCTCCTGCCGCCATCAGAGCTACAGAGAGTCGGCCTATGAAGGCCGAGGCGCCGAGAGCTCGAGGGAGAGCGTTCCAGCTGACTGCAGAGGAGGTCCGCGCTGCGCCCGATGTTGTGGCGGGTATGTTTTCTTCCATGTATTTATTTTGAGGTTGAGATATTGTGCTTATATTATGTTATGCGTAGGTACTTTCCTTGTGAACTCTGTACCTGCTTTAGTGTTATTTGACTCTGGTGCGAGTCGGTCTTTTGTATCTTTGGCCTTTAGTCAACATACCAGTGTTAGTCGTGAGGAGTTGAGTCGGCCCTTGAGAGTTTCCATAGATGACGAGAGAGTGGTTTATGCCAAGGAGGTTCTCCGAGGATGCGTGTTAGAGATTTTCGGTGTTGAGTTCCCGATTGATTTGGTTCCTATCGCGATGGGTGATGTCTGTGTCATTGTGGGCATGGACTGGTTGAGCAGATTCGGCGCAGTTATCGATTGCGAGCATCAGTTGGTGACCATACGAGACTCTAGTGGCGGAGTTCTTTCGGTGTACGGCGAGGGTACATGCTCGAGATCGGCTTTTTGTTCGGCCGCTAGGGCGAGGAAGTGTCTACAGCAGGGCTGTAAGGGTTTTGTGGCATATGTGATGGATACGCGAGTGGCTTCCGAGAGACCGAGTTCAGTTGAGGAGGTTCTGGTGGTGCGTGAGTTTCCAGATGTCTTTCCCGAGGAGTTGCCGGGTGTGCCTCCTGTGAGGCAAGTGGAGTTTAGTATTGATTTGGTTCAGGGGGCCGCGCCTATCGCTAAGGTGCCTTATCGTCTTGCACCTCCAGAGATGCAAGAGTTATCCTCGCAACTTTAGGAGCTACTGGGGAAGGGGTTTATTCGGCCGAATAGCTCGCCGTGGGGAACGCCTATCCTGTTCGTCAAGAAGAAGGATGGTTCACACCGGATGTACATTGGTTACCGGGAGTTGAACAAGCTGACGGTCAAGAACCGTTACCCATTACCGAGGATCGACGATTTGTTCGATCAGTTGCAGGGAGCATCTTGGTTCTCCAAGATCGATTTGAAGTTTGGATATCATCAGGTGAGAGTGCGGGATGAGGACGTCCAGAAGACAGCGTTCAGGACGCGTTATGGGCATTATGAGTTTCTGGTGATGCCTTTTGGGCTCACCAATGCCCCGGCTGTGTTCATGGATCTCATGAACAGAGTATGTAGGCCGATGTTGGATCGGTCGGTGATTGTATTTATCGATGATATTCTGGTATATTCGAGATCTAGAGAGCAACATGAGGAGCATTTGAGGGAGGTCCTTGAGGTCCTGAGATTGGAGAAGCTTTATGCAAAGTTCTCCAAGTGTGATTTCTGGTTGCTGGAGGTCCAGTTCTTTGGACATCTTGTTAACTAGGAAGGGATACTGGTCGATCCGGCCAAGGTTGAGGCGGTGATGAGTTGGGAGGTGCCGAAGTTACCCTCTGAGATCAGGAGTTTCCTTGGGTTGGCAGGGTATTATCGGAGATTTATCAAGGATTTCTCCATGATCGCAGTGCCACTCACCAGATTGACCCGGAAGGGTGTTGCTTTTTCATGGGTTCCCGAGCAGCAGACCTCCTTTGAGACACTTCGCCAGAGGTTATGCGAAGCCCCGATATTAGCTCTCCCGGAAGGGATGGAGGATTTTGTGGTATATTGTGATGCATCGATTATGGGGCTGGGTGCGGTGCTGATGCAGATGGGGCATGTGATAGCATATGCATCGAGGCAGCTGAAGCCTGATGAGACGAGATATCCCACGCATGATGTAGAGTTGGGGGTAGTAGTGTTCGCCCTCAAGATTTAGCGTCACTACTTGTATGGGGTTCGGTGTACGATATACACGGACCATAAGAGTTTGAGGTACTTGATGGATCAGCACAACCTAAATATGCGGCAGAGGAGGTGGTTGGATGTGGTCAAGGATTATGGTTGTGAGATCCTGTACCACCCAGGCAAGGTTAATGTGGTAGCCGATGCGTTGAGTCACAGGGCGGAGAGCACTCCACTGCGGGATGTATGTTTGAGATTGACCGTGATAGCTCCGGTACTGGATGCCATTCGTGGGGCACAGGCCGAGGATGTGCAACCGGAGATGCAGAAGAAGGAGCGGGTCGTTGGGTTGGTTTCGAAGTTCGTTATGGATGGACGGGGTTTATGACTTTTCAGGGTCGAATTTGGGTACCGTTTGTGGGCGGTACGCGTACTACTTTGATGGAAGAGGCTCATCGGTCAAAATTTTCGATCCATCCGGGGGGCTACGAAGATGTATTTGGATTTGAGGAAAGAGTATTGGTGGCCCTGTATGAAGAGGGACGTCACATGGTTTGTTGAGAGGTGCTTGACCTGTCGTAGGGTTAAGGCCGAGCACCAGAGACCGCATGGCAAGTTGCAGCCATTGGAGGTTCCCGAGTGGAAGTGGGAACAGATCACCATGGATTTCATCACCAAATTGTCGAGGACTGCCAGAGGAGTTGATGCAATTTGGGTGATTGTGGATAGGTTGACGAAGAGCGCTCACTTCCTTGCCATTAGTGAGAGTTGTTCAGCGGAAAAGGTGGCAGAGGTGTATGTGAGGGAAGTGGTATCTCGGCATGGGGTGCCGATCTCGATTGTTTCGGACCGTGATGTGCGTTTCACTTCCAGATTCTGGAAGAAATTTCATGAGGAGTTGGGTACTAGATTGCATTTTAGTATCGCATATCATCCCCAGACAGACGGTCAGAGTGAGCGGACGATTCAGACGCTTGAGGACATGCTCCGGGCATGTGTGTTGGATTTCGGGGGTAGCTGGGACGCGTATTTGCCCTTGGCAGAGTTTTCCTACAACAACAGCCATCATTCGAGCATTTGTATGCCACCCTTTGAGCTGTTGTATGGGAGGAGGTGTCGGACCCCCATTTGTTGGGGAGAGGTTGGGCAGAGAGTGATGGGTAGTACAAAGATCGTGCTTCAGACGACAGAGCAGATTCAGCAGGTCAGACAGAGGTTGTTGACCGCTCAGAGCCGACAGAAGAGTTATGCGGACAGACGTCGATCCGAGCTAGAGTTTCAGGTCGGCGATCTCGTTCTCCAGAAGGTCTCTCCTTGGAAAGGAGTGATTCGATTCATGTCACACCCCCAAACCGGAACGGCGGAAACGTTCGGGGGCGGATGACTTCATGTGGTAACGTAACAAATGAATACATAGTAAAGAAAGCAATACAACCATCATATATATAATTGAAAGTTTACATTTGTCAAAAGTTACATGTTGAAAACCAATTACAATATGATGTCAAAATATGAGATTAAACTGGCGCCGCAGCATCCCTTCTTCAAAAGCATATTAGTACCTGAAATTACTGAATCCCTGGGACATACAAGTAATTTTGAAAGAGTAGATCAACATTTAAGCTGGTGAGTTTCATAAGTATTAAATGACAATGTTTGTATGAAATGAAATGTTTTGTTCTTGTTTGTTTGCTTCTAGAAAATCCTATATTTTCTACTAGTATAAATGTAGCCTTCTCTCAAGACCAATGTTTGTTTCTAGAAAATGTATGTAAGTATAAAATTTCCAATACGTCTGAAAAACCCCGTAAATCAATGTGTTTTCAATACTCCATGTGAGTTTTATAACCATGCTATTGACTAGAAATGCCTATACACAACGTTCTTCAGGCGTTGGAATGTTCTGACGTTTGTCACCCCAAATGGTGGACTGTAGCTAACAGTCAGGGCGCGGGTTGTCAAGCCCGTATAGATCTATACACAAACACCATGCTCCCCCTCCAAGGGATTTTGGTATATAATATAGGACTTGAAATGCGTACTCAAACGTACGTGAAGTTGATGTCTCACAAAACTTAGTATAAAACAGATTTACGTGTGAAAATGTTCGTTTAAATGATCATCCCCTAAGACTGGGATAGCTATGAAAAACGACATGAAATTTATAGATATGCATTTGACAATTTTTACCCTTTGCTCAACAGGATACAGATGGAGTAGAGTTTCGTAAACTATATATGTATATTTTTGATGTAGAAGACAAGTTTGTAAACAAAACATATATATGTATATGGTTATATATACGTATCAATTTTAAAAGATGATTTGGTATGTTTCGTAATTGTTGTTCATATTCTTACGTTTTTATTAGAAACTTTGCATGAAATAATCCTTAAGTTTGATACTAAAGACCTTTTTGTACTTATCACTTTTGTAACAATTGTAATTAAACATACTTAAATGATTGTGTTTTAACTTCCTCAATGTATAAACATTGCTCAAAAATGTTAGAAGGTGTTAATAAATCTATAAACCACTTTTGACAGTTTTACCCTTTACTGTCCCTGTTTTTAGAAAACTCATAGAAAAATCATCGTAAGTCAAAAACTAAATCCGTCACCTCTGAGAGTTTATAAAATGAGTCTACTTTGTTCCTAATTTTTATTATGATTTTTAGTGGTCTCAAACTAGTGTGAAAATGAACATCTTCACAGACTGGTCCGAAATCACTTATGAAATGACAGGCAGTTTTATAAAAATCGCCATAAATTGTAGAAAAATCGTATGAACGCGTGTGAGTAGTCATTAGAAAGGTATAAACTTGAACTATTTTCATATTGTACATTTTTGAAAGATATTAAGTTTAATATGGTCAAAACAGTCCGTGAACAGGACTCAACTTTTCTGTAGAAAGCTGTCATTTAAATTTAAGTTATGTTTAGTGTTCTAACTTGTATTCCCCCCCTTAAAACTTGAATAAAACATGAAAATGTAGGGGTATGAACTCACCTTATGTGAATACTTGAAGAATGGAAGGTTGAAGATGAACTTTTGTTTGTTGGTTTGATGCTCCAAAACAGCCACTCTTTTGGCTATGTTGCTGTCACGAAAATTTCACAGCAAAAGAGCAAGAAAAAGGGTAGTTTACTCACTATTTTGAATCAATAATTTTGAGTATCAAAACAAGTAACTTCCAGGGGTATTTGGTGGTAAAAATATCAAGCAAAAGGAAGGTGTAGATGGGTGAAATGGTGCCTGAAACACAAAAGGGACAGCAACCCTTTAGTTCATGGTTTTGATGGCTTTGGAAGGAAGTTCTTGTGCTTGAAAATGAGATGAAGGTTGAGAGTAATTCCCTGGAGTTTTGGCTGGTCAAATGAGGGTAAAATGAAGAGGAAATTTCGTGGATATGAAGGAGAAAAGAGTGGAAGAGGATAAGGGGACAAAACCTAGACTAGCTTGTGATGGGATGTGAGTTTAAGTGATGTGATCTTGCCTAGCCACTTGCTTGGGTGGTTGCTTATAGATAGAGTTAGTTAACTAACTAACTACTAGTTATTTAGTTAGTTAGGAGTTCTAGTTAAGGAGATGGAAGGTCTTAATCTCGAAAATTAGAAGAGGGATTAATAAGCATTCTTAGTAACATGCCTTAAGTGATTAAGCACTTATTAGTTAAGTTGGCACTTATCTCCACCAATTCTCTTATCTTAATTGATTTAGACATCATAAAACTTACATGAAATCACTTTAATTCATGACCCATAACTAGTCATTCACTAGATAATAATACATATATACAAATACATACATGTATACTTAGTATAAAATAACAATGTAGTTTTTGTGTATTTGAACTTTAATGTCTATGTTTTATTCTTTTTATTCAAAAAGACTTAAATACATTCTAATTATACCTTATAATAATTCATTTTATATTTTAATTTATTTAAATATAAAATTTATTGACCAATGTATAATTTCGTGACATTTAACCGGTTAACCATATCGTTAGACACGTTTTGTCACTTTGGTTCGTATATTTGTCAAATTTAGATCCTCCACAACTATTAAGCACACGTTTTACATAGAACCTAACTTAGTTATCGACTAGATACATGTTGATACAAAAATTAAGTTTGTTGCGTTCAAATGATGTTATATGCTAATTTTCACAAACCAGTGATGGTTCGTAGTCATACATCATAACGAAATTATCATTAGGTACTTTTTTTATATTTCACAAGAACTTATTTAAATAAAAGAGGTTAAATTCTTTCAACCATTCTTGATAAAATACTCATATTGTTTAATAATCAAAACATAGCATCGTACGATCGTTCCTATTTTTACAAATTGGTACATTCTCCCCCCGTTAAAAGAATTTCGCCCCGAAATTCAATTTGTAGACGGGATATCACTAAACAATTGGGGGTGTTTCTTTTTTTTTCATTTGATTCTCGTGTTCCCTAGTGAATTCAGTTCCTCGCTTGGCGTTCCAACGGGCCTTCACTATGGGTATGCGGCTTTGTTTCGTCCTTTTGACCTCCTGATCCATGATTTCCATCGGTTCTTTGATGAAGTGTAGACTCTTGTTGTCTTCAATTTCGTTTAGTGGAATAACAAGAGTCTCATCAGACAAGCTCTTCTTCGGATCCTAGGATGCCTTCAATTGTTCACGGGTTTGAACAATCTTCTCTATAGTTTCTCGTATGATCTGGGGGCTGGTCAGAGTGTTGTTAGGAACTTGTCCCTTAGCTAGTTGCGTGTCACCTACCTCAGCCCAGCACAGAGGTGATCTACACTTGCTTCTGTAGAGAGCTTCGAATGACGCGACTTTGATGTTAATGTGATAGTTGATGTTGTATAAGGATTCGATGAATGGTTCTTCCTCTTTGTCTTTCAGTTTGAGGGTGATAAAAAGGACTTCTTTAACAACTATTGAAAACACGAGGCGAATCGCATGTCCCTTATCCAAAATGATAGATAGTGGTATACTATGCAGTCTCGCAATTTTCTTGTGATATGCTCCTGTCAGCTTTTCTATTTTTCTTTGTATCCTTGGTCGGTAGAAAGTGTGTGGGTTTGGTTGATTTGTCTACGATCGCTCAAGTGGTAGCATGTCCATCCACTGTCTTGGGTAACTTGTCATGGAGTTCATGGTATGACTCATAACTGATTCATCTATCATCTCTTTGTGTTTATAAGTCGTATATAATGAAGATTGAAAAGACAGTCGAATCGGTGATTCTATTCTAAGCCCACATCTAAACAAGGAAAAGGATTTAAAGCGGAATTACTAACCCTAAGTCCGTAGAATCTTAATTATATAGGGCTCCAATATATACACTTAGTAATCATAGATTCACTAGTATGGGTCCATAGTCTCTACTTGAGTGGGGTGATTAACTTGGGTGAGATGGCATTTACAACAACCCTTTTCCACAACTACTGCACTTAGGTTGATTTTTGAACTCGGGTTGCCGTACGGATGGTATTCCCAGGAGATCTTCTCGGAATATATCGAGAAGGTTATGGGCTTTTTCAACATCCATAATGTTTTTCTCTTCTTGTTTCTTATCCACAGCACGGGCTAGGACGGCGTGGTACCTCATTGTAGGTACTTCTGAGTCTTGTTGTAAAAGGTGAGTCGGGGGTTTGTGTCCTGTTTGATGCCATAGACAACGAGGGTTCTATTACTCGATGGGTTTAGGCGAATGGCCATGATATCGGTATGGTGAGGAAACTAACTAATACGTTGTTAAAATGAAAATGTTGTAAATTTTTATTGTGACCGGTGTTAGGATTATTTGAACGAAATGGTTGATTTAGTGTTAGAGTGCAGCCTATGTACACATATCTAGTGCTTTTGATTATTCCAATTCTACTGTAAATATTTCGATTAAGTTTTTGAGGTTTTTGGTTGAGAAATTGATTAAATCTACGACTCACAATACTCCTCTCCGCGTTGCTATTATATAGTATCCATGCATATGTGCTATCGGAAATGAACGTACCGAAATCTCAGCGGGGTCTATTATTGCATTCCCGTGCTCTGTTGCTAAAACACTTCCGATGCTCCTGACATCTTTGTTTTTAGTCTCCGGGAACTCCTTTATGAAATGCCCTACTTTTCCACATCTGTAGCAAGTTCGACTCATCCCAGCTTTTATGTTCTGGACGGTCTGTTGAGCCGGCACCCTACAGAAATCTGTGGTATGCCCCTTTTCATTACAGTCCTTGCAGTGCATTTCCCTGCACTTTCCTTTGTGATGAAAGCTACACTTGGTGCATTTTGGTAGGTTTCCAACATATGGTCTTATCGGCACTGAGGTAGTAGGGATGGTGGTGGTATGGAATGTCACTGTTTGTTGTCTTTTTGGTAGGTCCTTGATTTGGGGCGTCGTTGTAGGAACATACTCGGGGTGTCCCTGGTTGTTATTATGATTGGAACTTTCGGCGCTGTTCCCGCTTTTGTTTGTGTTGTTAGCGCCGAGGTGTGCCATGACTGCTGTCACAACGGCTGTTACCGCAATTTGAAATGTTGTAGGGTCTATTTATAGAACTAGTGTTGCACCAGTATGCTGATTACCTTCATGTGTCGGCATGATTCTATTTCGCGAGTGGCCTCTGTTCTCAGTTCTGTGATGACTGTCTAGGTTGTAGCTGTAAGGGTTCTTTTTCCTATAACGACTATCTCCTTTTCTAAGGAGTGTAGGTGATCCGTATTGTTCTCTTGATCTGATTGCCGGTCTATGGGTGCTATGGCCCGAACTACGGTGCAGTGAGTTTATGTCGGTTGTGGATCATCGGTTGTCCTCTCTAGTCTATATGTGTGGCTAGGTAGTTAATTGCTGGTTGCTTCCTGAAATGAGAGGTGGAGGTTCTCACACTCCTCTTGATAGGGTAAGGTTTATTGAAGGTATCTCCCGAACTTCTTTCTCCATCTGGTCCCTTCTCGGAAATCTTCTTCCTCGTATTTCATCTATTGGTACTCTTCGAAATCTTCATCTGGATCCTTCTTGATCCATCTATTGGCTTCGGTGGCAGGATAGTAGGGGTCTATGTGGAGATGAAGTCTAGTTGATATGCCTATGCGAGAATAGGGGTAAGAAGCATATGAAGAATCTAAGTGTGTGGTTCTATTGTAAGGAAAAATACTCCTATAGTATTTTGAATTTGTATGTTAAAGTTTTCTTTGTATGGTTTGTTGGTAAGTTTTAGACTCGTCATCCACTACAACCATTCCTCAGCATACGTTGGTCACCTCTTGGATAAATATAGTTGATCAGGCTATATTCATCCCAGACATGATTACATACCTCGAGGCTTACTCGCAATGTTTAACTTATCTTAATACTTTTTGTTTTGTTGCCAATATGACTCCTTACTAGTATGTTTGTATGCACTTACATTTTTCATGAAATCTCGGTCCATTCCTGGTCCTTCTATGGTTGCCTTGTGTATACAGGTCATATACAGTCAAGATTAAATAGTCAGTCGAATAAGTGATCTTACCTTATATCCACATCCAAACAAGGAAAAGGAAGTAAAGTGAAAATCACAAATTCTAAGTCTATAAAACTTTTAGTATATACCACCTTAACGTATACACTTAGCAAACATAGACATAACAGCAAAGGACCCCTAATGTTCCTGTTTTGAAATTGTTAAGTCAGAGAGTTTTAGTCCCTATGTATTTATAGTTTGTATATCTTATGTGGTTTGATATACTTAGCTCACTATAAACAATGCTCTGATACCAATCTGTCACACCCCCAAACCGGAACGACGAAAACGTTCGGGGGCGGATGACTTCATGTGGTAACGTAACAAATGAATACATAGTAAAGAAAGCAATACAACCATCATATATATAATTGAAAGTTTACATTTGTCAAAAGTTACATGTTGAAAACCAATTACACTATGATGTCAAAATATGAGATTAAACTGGCGCCGCAGCATCCCTTCTTCAAAAGCATATTAGTACCTGAAATTACTGAATCCCTGGGACATACAAGTAATTTTGAAAGAGTAGATCAGCATTTAAGCTGGTGAGTTTCATAAGTATTAAATGACAATGTTTGTATGAAATGAAATGTTTTGTTCTTGTTTGTTTGCTTCTAGAAAATCCTATATTTTCTACTAGTATAAATGTAACCTTCTCTCAAGACCAATGTTTGTTTCTAGAAAATGTATGTAAGTATAAAATTTCCAATACGTCTGAAAAACCCCGTAAATCAATGTGTTTTCAATACTCCATGTGAGTTTTATAACCATGCTATTGACTAGAAATGCCTATACACAACGTTCTTCAGGCGTTGGAATGTTCTGACGTTTGTCACCCCAAATGGTGGACTATAGCTAACAGTCAGGGCGCGGGTTGTCAAGCCCGTATAGATCTATACACAAACACCATGCTCCCCCTCCAAGGGATTTTGGTATATAATATAGGACTTGAAATGCATACTCAAACGTACGTGAAGTTGATGTCTCACAAAACTTAGTATAAAACAGATTTACGTGTGAAAATGTTCGTTTAAATGATCATCCCCTAAGACTGGGATAGCTATGAAAAACGACATGAAATTTTTAGATATGCATTTGACAATTTTTACCCTTTGCTCAACAGGATACGGATGGAGTAGAGTTTCCTAAACTATATATGTATATTTTTGAATTAGAAGACAAGTTTGTAAACAAAACATATATATGTATATGGTTATATATATGTATCAATTTTAAAAGATGATTTGGTATGTTTCGTAATTGTTGTTCATATTCTTACGTTTTTATTAGAAACTTTGCATGAAATAATCCTTATGTTTGATACTAAAGACCTTTTTGTACTTATCACTTTTGTAACAATTGTAATTAAACATATTTAAATGACTGTGTTTTAACTTCCTCAATGTATAAACATTGCTCAAAAATGTTAGAAGGTGTTAATAAATCTATAAACCACTTTTGACAGTTTTACCCTTTACTGTCCCTGTTTTTAGAAAACTCATAGAAAAATCATCGTAAGTCAAAAACTAAATCCGTCACCTCTGAGAGTTTATAAAATGAGTCTACTTTGTTCCTAATTTTTATTATGATTTTTAGTGGTCTCAAAATAGTGTGAAAATGAACATCTTCACAGACTGGTCCGAAATCACTTCTGAAATGACAGGTAGTTTTATAAAAATCGCCATAAATTATAGAAAAATCGTATGAACGCGTGCGAGTAGTCATTAGAAAGGTATAAACTTGAACTATTTGCATATTGTACAGTTTTGAAAGATATTAAGTTTAATATGGTCAAAACAGTCCGTGAACAGGACTCAACTTTTCTGTAGAAAGCTGTCATTTAAATTTAAGTTATGTTTAGTGTTCTAACTTGTATTCCCCCCTTAAAACTTGAATAAAACATGAAAATGTAGTGGTATGAACTCACCTTATGTGAATACTTGAAGAATGGAAGGTTGAAGATGAACTTTTGGTTGTTGGTTTGATGCTCCAAAACAGCCACTCTTTTGGCTATGTTGCTGTCACGAAAATTTCACAACAAAAGAGCAAGAAAAAGGGTAGTTTACTCACTGTTTTGAATCAATAATTTTGAGTATCAAAACAAGTAACTTCCAGGGGTATTTGGTGGTAAAAATATCAAGCAAAAGGAAGGTGTAGATGGGTGAAATGGTGCCTGAAACACAAAAGGGACAACAGCCCTTTAGTTCATGGTTTTGATGGCTTTGGAAGGAAGTTCTTGTGCTTGAAAATGAGATGAAGGTTGAGAGTAATTCCCTGGAGTTTTGGCTGGTCAAATGAGGGTAAAATGAAGAGGAAATTTCGTGGATATGAAGGAGAAAAGAGTGGAAGAGGATAAGGGGACAAAACCTAGACTAGCTTGTGATGGGATGTGAGTTTAAGTGATGTGATCTTGCCTAGCCACTTGCTTGGGTGGTTGCTTAGAGATAGAGTTAGTTAACTAACTAACTACTAGTTATTTAGTTAGTTAGGAGTTCTAGTTAAGGAGATGGAAGGTCTTAATCTCAAAAATTAGAAGAGGGATTAATAAGCATTCTTAGTAAAATGCCTTAAGTGATTAAGCACTTATTAGTTAAGTTGGCACTTATCTCCACCAATTCTCTTATCTTAATTGATTTAGACATCATAAAACTTACATGAAATCACTTTAATTCATGACCCATAACTAGTCATTCACTAGATAATAATACATATATACAAATACATACATGTATACTTAGTATAAAATAACAATGTAGTTTTTGTGTATTTGAACTTTAATGTCTATGTTTTATTCTTTTTAGTCAAAAACACTTAAATACATTCTAATTATACCTTATAATAATTCATTTTATATTTTAATTTATTTAAATATAAAATTTATTGACCAATGTATAATTTCGTGACATTTAACCGGTTAACCATATCGTTAAACACGTTTTGTCACTGTGGTTCGTATATTTGTCAAATTTAGATCCTCCACAACTATTAAGCACACGTTTTACATAGAACCTAACTTAGTTATCAACTAGATACATGTTGATACAAAAATTAAGTTTGTTGCGTTCAAATGATGTTATATGCTAATTTTCACAAACCAGTGATGGTTCGTAGTCATACATCATAACGAAATTATCATTAGTTACTTGTTTTATATTTCACAAGAACTTATTTAAATAAAAGAGGTTAAATTCTTTCAACCATTCTTGATAAAATACTCATATTGTTTAATAATCAAAACATAGCATCGTACGATCGTTCCTATTTTTACAAATTGTTACAATTCAGGAAGAGGGGCAAATTGGGGCCCCGATATATTCGTCCATTCCGTGTGGTTGCGAGGGTAGGCCGGGTAGCCCATCATTTGGATTTGCCAGCAGAGTTGGGGCAGATTCACGACACTTTTCATGTGTCGCAGCTGAGGAAGTGTATAGCCGATGAGTCGGCAGTGGTTCCATTAGAGAATATTCAGGTGGATGCGAGCCTGAATTATGCCGAGAGGCCGGTGGCCATCAGAGATCGGAAGATCAAGGTTCTGAGGAACAAGGAGGTACCCTTAGTGTTGGTTCAGTGGTAACATCGGAAGGGATCAGACATGACCTGGGAGCCGGAGCGTGAGATGCGTGAGCAGCATCCGGAGCTATTTTCAGAGCGAGACTTCGAGGGCGAAGTCTAGTTCTAGTGGGGGAGAGTTGTAACAGCCCGGATTTCCAGGTATCTTTTATGCTTTCAATTTTTTATGTTTTGTGAGGGAACTCGGCGAGTTGGATCTCATACTCGCCAAGTAGGATCGCGATTCTGGACGCAGGTTCGCGCCTGGACTCGACGAGTCCAAGGTATGGACTCGGCGAGGTCGCGCTGTTTAATGAAAACCGAATTTCTCGGGCTTGGGACCTATTTAAAGGGCCTTATGGCCGTCATTTGAGCTCACCAGTCCCTTGAGTGAAACCCTAATCGAGTTTGAGCGTTTGGAGCAAAGTAGGAGGCCATTATTGATCTTGGAGGTGTCATCTTGCAAGGGAAAGGGAGGATCAGCTAAGGGAAAAGCAAGAGGAGCCACTTTCTGAGAGTTTAGAGTCCAGAACATCACTATTGTGGTAATATCTTCGAACTATCCTCTTCTGTGTTGATGTTTATATTGATTTAGGGTTTATTGAACCCTTTTGTGGCTAGATCTAGTCTCCCTTGGTCCCTTAAGCGATTTAGATTATAGATCTGGACCCTTGGAGGTCCAGAGTTTCCGTTTGCCCAAGCTTTTTGTGAATCAATGGAGGTTTTGGATTGGAATCCTTATGCCTTAGGTCAAAATGCCATTTATGAGCCATGGGGTGTGTTATGAACACCAACATAAGGACTTTACGTGATGAATGAGTCTAGGAAGGCCAGATCTATGAATTGTTGGAGCAGATCTGACCTTAGAAGCAAGTTGGAGTGGTTGCATGGCATGGACTCGCGGAGTCCGACGAACAGACTCGGCGAGTAGCTTGAAGATTGCCCTTAGATTGCCCAGTGAGTGGTCCAGTCGAGTCATAGGTTGACTCAGTGAGTCAGGGCGAGTTAGAGAGGGTTGACAGGTGGTCTGAGTTGAACTGGGACTCGCCGAGTTGTTCTTGAGACTCGGCAAGTTGAGTCGGGGTTGCCCCGCGATTCTTCCAGGTGGAACTCGTCGAGTCAGGGAGTACTCGACGTGTCAAAAAGGGAATCCTAGAGAGTTGGTGAAAACGTCTAGACTCGCCGAGTCGCCCTAGTGCACTCGCCGAGTCCGGTCAAAGTTGACCGTTGACCGTTGACCGTTGACCAGAGTTGACCTGTGTTGACTTCTTAGGGATATTCAACCTTAGAGATAAAAGTGTTAATTAGAGACATATGGTGTTATAGGAGGATTAGAGCTCGGAGGATCGAGCACGAGGGATTTCCAGGATTCGTGAGATACCGAGATACGCGAGGTGAGTCTTCTCACTATACTTTACCTTGAGTAGGTAACCAGAGTTATGTGATAGAGTATTTGTATGCTATGTATGTTATGTGTTGTACTGCATTATTTCTATGTGATTTATGCTGTGCATGTTACAGAGTTGGAACCGGAAGGTTCCTAGAGTTAGAACCGGAAGGTTCACAGAGTTAGAACCTGAGGGTTCACAGAGTTTGGGTGCACGGACCCATAGAGTTGTAGCCTCGAGTAGCTAATATGTGTTATGTGTGTGGTATTTTGGGGAACTCACTAAGCTTCGTGCTTACAATGTTAGTGTTGTTGTTTCAGGTACTAGCGACGACCGCGGGAAGGCGCCGGCTTGATCTGTACACACGCATGGGACTTTTGATATATATGTGATCTTGGGATTTTGTATGATACGAATTGGGATTTTCAACTTAATGTTTAATGAAATTAAATGAGAAATGTTTTTATATTTGCGAAAAATTATTTTGAAAATTCACGGTGTTACAAGGTACTTCATGCACGAGTACCTCGGTGTTCTGATATGACGGCTTCGCTACAAGACGTTTTATTGAGAAAGAGATGTACTTATGAAGCTGGTATTGCGAGGATCGAATTGAATTGAGTCGTATGATAATGTCGGAATCATATAGAAACTTAAAGACATTAGATTTGAACATAAAACGTTAACAGACAAAAACAACCGCGCAATCTATGAACATAGTTACAGTACTTTAGATTTACTACTAGACTTTTGCTGCGATTAAGGTATACTACAAAAGACAAGTATACGCATCACAAGCATCCCTAAACTGACGGTATCTCGCAAAAGATGAGACTCAAATTGCACTAGTTTTAAACAGTTTGAAAGCATACAAAATACCGACGATTTGGAGGGAACCTATACTATATTAGGGTCCTTAACTGTCTCTTTGCATTCTGAGGTCAAACTCCTCCGGATTTGTCGTTCTCCTTCTCTGCTGGACAGTCCCTCTTGAAGTGCCCTGTTACACCACATAGATGACATATTCGAGAAGTTTTGACATTTGTGGTTGAATTAATGTGTTGGATCGGGATATTGCAATAACGGATGGTGTGTCCCTTTTTGTTGCAGTTTAGGCACTACATCTCCCAACAAGGTCCATGGTGGTGATAATTGCACTTGATGCATTTTGGGAGTTTGCCAGCATATGGCCTGACTGGGTTAGGGCTAACTGGGATACTAGAAGGAATAGCAGTGGGAGGTATGGATGTCGTGACTGCGAAGGCTGCCACAGGTTGTTGTCCTTTGCTCGTTCCTTGGGGTGATTTTCCCTTCACTCCATCTCTGGACTTTCGTTTCTTGTTCTCTTGTTTTCGGCTTTGCGAGCCTGGGGCTGCTACTGTTTGACGACTTCCTATATTTATACTACGATTGGAATCACCAACTCTGTCATCAACATTGCTAGTTCTGATAGCGCTATGGTGCGCAAGGATAGCTGTCACAACAGCCATCACAACGGTTGTAACTGCAGCTTGGAAAGTAGTGGTGTCCATAGGAAAACCCGGGGTCTTGTTGTTCGGTGGAGTGTTTCCAGGTGACGACATGGTTCTGTAACACGAAAGAAATGAATTTGTGAGCGAAAATGGTTGAACCTAGACATAGTTCAATCGCTGATGTAAAGAATAGAAGTATGTTCTCTAAGGTTCGACCTACATCCCTATGATGCAGTCCTGGTATGGAATGGAAGTATGTTAACGATGGGTTGACCTACATCCCTATGATGCAGTCCTAGTAAAATTTGGAAGTAAGCCCTTACAATGGTATCAAGATGTTTGTTGTGCGAGCTGAGGTATCGTTGGTTGGTGAATAATATGATCCAACCATTGACTCTGAATCCAAATAATTTGCGACATGCAAGCAGCAGCTGAAATGTATTCAGCCTCAGCAGTTGATATAGCCACACAAGTTTGCTTCTTCGATTGCCAACTTACCAACTTCCCATCCAATATTTGACATCCACCACTCGTAGTTGAAACTGTTCAATCTTCGAAACAAGGTCAAGAAGAAGAGGTTCAGATAGAGGAGACCTCGTCAAAATAGAAGAAGGAAACTTGACACACTTTGGTGCCCCTTTAATGAGTTTACGGCCCATGAACCATGTCATGGCCGTAAACTCACTTTGCAAGGTGATTCTTATGTGTTTAAGGCCCTTGATTTATTGGGAACAATTCTAGGTAAAAATTTAAGGCCTTAGGTGCCTTAAAAGCTCAAATTTAAGCATGCTTTTGGAGTTTACGGCCTAAGATATTATTGGGCCGTGAACTCCCAAACTTGGGTGGTTCTTGCTTGATTTCATGTCCCTAATACACTCCTATACAAGTCCAAGGAAATAGTATATCACAGGGGACAGTCTAGGCTTCGCTTTGGGAGTTTACCGCCCAAGAACACCTTGGGGAGTAAACTCCTAAATCTAATGATTTAGCTATGTAATCTAGGTTATGAACACATATAAAGCTTTCTAACACTACTAGAAAGAGTTACTCAAATTTTGGTATAAAAACCCGAAGATCCATGAGAGAGAAAATGGCTTTTCTCTAGTTGGAAATGCGAATAATGAATGAATTTGGTTCAGAATTCTATTTATAGTCCTGAGATATTTTTTGGCAGAAAATATTTTTATTCCTGAAATGATTTCTAATATAACAGAGTGTTGGAATAACAGAGTTGCACTAAACCCTAGTGCCTCCACTCTCCTGATATTTCCTGAAGTGTAAACGCTGAATTACTCAAACTTACGCGAAAATGTCTGAAATTTCACTGAAACTGTTCTAACCTCTATTGGCTTGATATGGTTCGTTCAGAATGGAAATTTCGGGTTGTCACACAACAACACGAAATTAAGAGTACCAATGGAAGTGGGAACAAGATTAACTCCTTCGTTAGATGCTCCTGCTGTTGATTTAACACTTTATCGAAGCATGATAGGGTCTTTATTGTACTTAACTGCAAGTAGACCTGATATTATGTTTTCAGTATGTAATTGTCCTAGATATCAAGTTAATCACAGAGAACCTCATTTGACTGCAGTGAAAAATACTTTTCGCTATCTTAAGGGAACAACTTCGTTGGGACTTTGGTATCCTTCGAAAACGGGATTTTTCATTCAAGCTTTTTCAGATTCTGATCTAGGAGGATGTACTTTGGATAGGAAAAGTACGAGTGGTGGATGTCAACTATTGGATGGGAAGTTGGTAAGTTGGCAATCGAAGAAGCAAACTTGTGTGGCTATATCAACTGCTGAGGCTGAATACATTGCGGCTGCTGCTTGCATGTCGCAAATTATTTGGATTCAGAGTCAACTTCGTGACTATGCAATAAACATGAAAAAGATTCCCTTGTATTGTGATTCACAAAGTGCAATTCGCATTTTTCATAATCCAGTATAACATTCAAAGAAAAAAACACATTTCTCTTCGATATCATTTTATCGAAGATCATGTGGAAGATGGGAATATTGAAATTCATTTTGTTAAAACAACTGAACAACTTGCTGATATTTTTAGTAAACCTCTTGATGAAAAATCATTTGTAAGAATTTTAGCAGGTTTGGGAATGATTGATGCAAATTCAATTCCAAAATATCAAGCATGAAAGTTTCATTCAACATTTATGAGTTAGAATTGTTCAGATGTTACTGTTCATCCAGAGGCTTCGCATGGCTTCGCATCCACATTTCTTTGCATTTGCGCTCATAACAACTAAGGTTAGGTTTACGATTTATTTTGTATCTTTGTTTTTGAAAAATCAAAAATCCAAAAAGATTTTATGTTTATTCATTTTTGTTTTTGAAAAATCAAAAATCCAAAAAGATTTTATTTTGTTATGTTTTTAATTTAGAAAAATTTTAAATCACAAAAATATTCTTTAGCGTGTTTTGAGTTTAGTCTAGGGCTTAATGCGATGAGGTCATGCTTATATGTTTCTATGGGAAGGTATCAATTTTTTTAAATTTCAACTAGTTAGGATGTCCCTAGAAGCATACTACAGCATGTTGACTCAAGCCTTATATGACTCTATGTGTGAGAAAAGAAAGCCTTAATGAAATTATCACATGAAAATTTCTTCCCAAAAGGCTTGTATTCGGATAAGTCAAAAGAGCTACCTTACTCTTCTCATATGAGTTAAGAGTTTTCTGTTTGGTCCACATATAACAGAGGTACATTCGATCTTATAATCAATCTTTTTCATCTCAAAATTCTACACACAAATCACACACAAAGACGTATGTCCAAGAGGTCTTTGATCAAACCCATCAAGACTTAGATATACAATTTTTTTTTTGAGTTTATGACCTAACATCATGAGTCCGTGATGAATGTGAAAGCCAAAAATCATAAACCTTGAGGAATTAACGAGGAACATTGTTCCAGATTTTATCGAAACCTTTGTTTCTGTACCAAAATTTCAAAACTCAAAATCATATTCAATTCGCATGTGTGGTCTTGATCAAACATTCGCAACCCACGATGTTAGTTAACCAACAAGATCCAGTACAATTTTTTTTATATGAATATGATTTCTATGTGAGTTTTATTCGCAAATTCTTGTCATGATAAATATTTTCAAAAGCCAACTTGCCACTGACTACACTGGTTATACAAGTAATTTCATTCACAATTTATCACCTTATGTTAAGGTTGATATGTAATGAAATTTGAAACCAACCCAAAAGTATCTTTTAAAAGAAGCCCTTCGATACTTATCAAAAAAGTATTTGATTGTAATTCACGGGACACTACACAAGGTGTTGATCATCTCTCTTGATGATTAACGAAGCAACCTTTGCCTGGGGTTCAACAGCATTCGTGTCGAATTGAATTTTTTACATCACAGAATTCCAAAAAAAAAATTTAATTGTTTCTCATCTTATTTCTTTGGAACAATGCACACACAAAATCCTTGAGGTTCTGAGTAACACCAACTCAGGCTGATGATTTCGCAAATCTGGCATATGACTTCACTTTACATCCCAAAAGTGAAAGAGCCTTGCTTCCATGTGAAGGGTTTTAACGGTTCAAATTCAATAACGGGAAAATTGACAGGCTGTGTACTCAAGATGGTTGGTATTTTGTCCGGTTTTCTAGGAGATGTGACAATTACTTTTTGAAGCATGACTATCTTTTACATTCATGATCCAATTTTCAAGTTGCCACATCGGATAACATTAAATGTATCCCGCTTGAATTTCAAATCGATTTGGGTAACCTATAAAAGGGGGATCAAGAACATTGTATACGGTTATGCGAACAAAACTCTCCCAATCCTAAAGATCTTCCAACTCTTTCAACTTCATCTTGTTCAAACTCTTACAAATGGCCGGTACTCAATCAAACACTGATGAAGTTCTCTCACAGTCACTCATGAAGATCCAAAGCAAAAACTATCTCGTTGATCCCAATGTCTCTTCATACCCAGAGGGATTGAAGATGTTAATCGTACTCTTGAAAAGATCTCCTCTGTCTACTGCAATGTTCAATTTCTTCTCAGTTCCGATGACTTGGTTGTCCTTGGCAGCATCATCAGCCTCATACAACTATGCAACTGATGTCATTACCTACCATATGATGAACAACAAAAGGGTCAAACTCACCAAGAAAATGTTCATCGAGTTCTTGAACATTCCTAACAACCCTCCCTTTTTCAAACCACTAAATTCCCAAATCATCTTTATGTTCAATGAAATGGGTCATCGGCCAGCATTGGAGAAGATTAGCGATTTTAGAAAGTCTGGATTACCATGTATGTGGAATTTTCTATTTGGGAGTTTCCTCAGATGTTTGACAGGAAGATCAGAAGGTCTGGACAGGGGACGAATGGAAGTATACGCAATGGTGATGGGCTTATACTATGATCTTAATGTTGATTATGGAACTCAGCTGTGGAAAGGTTCGTAAAAAGTTTGGAAAACACCAATTCTGAGAAAGGTGTCTCATGTGCAAGATAGTGGAGCCTTATTTTGGAAAAGGCGTATGAAAAAGAGGGTATTCCAGTTCCAGAGGATGCTGAGGTTCCAGAATTTTCAATGTATCAGTTTCCGAAGGAGGTGGAGGATGATGAAAACATTTTTTCTCAAATTGCTCGCATTCCGGATGCGATGCTTTGCAAAGTATCATCCACTCACAAAGTGTTGATACGCTACATGAAGACTTTTGATCCAGCTGTGGATACTGGGATTTTGTTAAAAGTTACTGCCAAAACCCCTTAGAAGAAGAAAGCCACCAAGAAGGATGAAACTGTTCAATCTTCGAAACAAGGTCAAGAAGAAGAGGTTCAGATAGAGGAGACCTCGTAAAAATAGAAGAAGGAAACTTGACACACTTTGGTGCCCCTTTAATGAGTTTACGGCCCATGAACCATGTCATGGCCGTAAACTCACTTTGCAAGGTGATTCTTATGTGTTTAAGGCCCTTGATTTATTGGGAACAATTCTAGGTAAAAATTTAAGGCCTTAGGTGCCTTAAAAGCTCAAATTTAAGCATGCTTTTGGAGTTTACGGCCTAAGATATTATTGGGCCGTGAACTCCCAAACTTGGGTGGTTCTTGCTTGATTTCATGTCCCTAATACACTCATATACAAGTCCAAGGAAATAGTATATCACAGGGGACAGTCTAGGCTTCGCTTTGGGAGTTTACCGCCCAAGAACACCTTAGGGAGTAAACTCCTAAATCTAATGATTTAGCTATGTAATCTAGGTTATGAACACATATAAAGCTTTCTAACACTACTAGAAAGAGTTAATCAAATTTTGGTATAAAAACCCGAAGATCCATGAGAGAGAAAATGGCTTTTCTCTAGTTGGAAATGCGAATAATGAATGAATTTGGTTCAGAATTCTATTTATAGTCTTGAGATATTTTTTGGCAGAAAATATTTTTATTCCTGAAATGATTTCTAATATAATAGAGTGTTGGAATAACAGAGTTGCACTAAACCCTAGTGCCTCCACTCTCCTGATATTTCCTGAAGTGTAAACCCTGAATTACTCAAACTTACGTGAAAATGTCTGAAATTTCACTGAAACTGTTCTAACCTCTATTGGCTTGATATGGTTTGTTCAGAATGGAAATTTCGGGTTGTCACACAACAACATGAAATTAAGAGTACCAATGGAAGTGGGAACAAGATTAACTCCTTCGTTAGATGCTCCTGCTGTTGATTTAACACTTTATCGAAGCATGATAGGGTCTTTATTGTACTTAACTGCAAGTAGACCTGATATTATGTTTTCAGTATGTAATTGTCCTAGATATCAAGTTAATCACAGAGAACCTCATTTGACTGCAGTGAAAAATACTTTTCGCTATCTTAAGGGAACAGTTTCGTTGGGACTTTGGTATCCTTCGAAAACAGGATTTTTCATTCAAGCTTTTTCAGATTCTGATCTAGGAGGATGTACTTTGGATAGGAAAAGTACGAGTGGTGGATGTCAACTATTGGATGGGAAGTTGGTAAGTTGACAATCGAAGAAGCAAACTTGTGTGGCTATATCAACTGCTGAGGCTGAATACATTGCAGCTACTGCTTGCATGTCGCAAATTATTTGGATTCAGAGTCAACTTCGTGGAGGATGATGAAAAAGAGGGTATTCCTGTTCCAGAGGATGCTGAGGTTGCAGAATTTTCAATGTATCAGTTTCCGAAGGAGGTGGAGGATGATGAAAACATTTTTTCTCAAATTGCTCGCATTCCAGATGCGATGCTTTGCAAAGTATCATCCACTCACAAAGTGTTGATACGCTACATGAAGACTTTTGATCCAGCTGTGGATACTGGGATTTTGTTAAAAGTTACTGCCAAAACCCCTGAGAAGAAGAAAGCCACCAAGAAGGATGAAACTGTTCAATCTTCGAAACAAGGTCAAGAAGAAGAGGTTCAGATAGAGGAGACCTCGTCAAAACAGAAGAAGGAAACAATACCCTCAAAATCAGGGGTATTGAAAAAGATTCGCAAAACCGAAGTGAGAAGTAAGGGGGTGACAGCTCGCAATATTCCAGCTCCTGTCTCTCCAGGATCTAAGAGGAAACGAGCTAAAGATGTTGCGAAACAGATGCAACAAACCTTGTTGAAGAAGCGAAAGTTGATTATTCGCATTGAGTCTTCAGATGAAGAGGTGGTTCCAGACACTCCACCAGTTTCTACACCGGTAATCGTTTCTCTTCCACCTGTGTCCAATATACATGTTCCGCAAATTTCCACACAACCACTTAAAATAGTCACTACCAAATCAGTTTCTGAGGAGGTACCTATTTTTGATACGGTTGTCAACGTATCTGATACGGGGGCACCTATCACAAGTGTTGAAACCACTTTGCCAATTAGTCTACCAGTCATCCTCTATAAAACCTATTTACAACCCAGTTTGCCAATTAGTCTACCAGTTGAAACTACTACACTTTCCACAACCTCATCCATTTTTGATCATCCTCTACAAAACCCATTTACAACCCTATTTCCCTCACAATCACCTGAAACTCCTTAACCTTCGCAACCCATGTCTGATAATGAAACCGAAGGACGCACTTTTGGAGGAGTATTTGAAGATATTCACTTTGATTCAGAGGAGGAGGATATACCTGATCGTATGCTTATGACAGGAAAGCAGTTTAAAATCCTGAATCATAAGTTGAAATCCATTATTCAGTCACAAGCAAATTGTGGCAGAATATCATCTATCTTAGCAATGGAGGTTGATGTTATGCTCAAGGCTGCTGAGAAAAGAATATTGGATAAGGTTGATCAGACAGACAAAAACAATGAGCTTCGCATTAAAGCTCAAGGAAGTTCATTCAATGGAGTGGTTAAAGATTTACAATCTGTAGCAAAAGAACGCCATGTTTTGTTTGTGCAGGATGTAAAAAAGGTTCGGGAGGATGTAAACTTCAAGATTGAAGTGTTAAAGACCGAACTTGCGACGGAGCTTCAAGATATTCATTCTCAACAGATTGAAGTTCAGAAGAGGGTTGAAGTAGTTGTCTGAGACATCAACAAAGTTATTGCTGCTCCTATCATTGATGCGAATCACAAAGAAAATATGGCGAAGTTTGATCAGTTGATTCAAATGGTGACTGAGTTGAAGGCCTTGATTTCGCAATCTTCATCTTCATCTATTCTTACTCCTGAATTCTTAACTCTCAAAGTAAATACTTTGGAACAAGCAATTAAGAAGGCACTGGCTCCGATTGCGAACATCCCCTCTTTACTACCAAAGAGTGCCCCACCTGCTTTCACAGGGGTGTAAGGGGGAGAGAAAAACACATGTAAAGAGGATGATGCGAAGACCGTGGGGAAAGTCATAGCTACTCAGCTCAAATCAACTCTTCCAATATTCACGATGCCAATTTCCTCAACAACAATAACCACAAGACCAATTGCCAAAGGAATATCGATTGGGGCAAAAGAAGGAAGTTCTAGTACGAAACCTCAAATTGATAGTGTGGGAAATGGAAAAGGAATTTTGTACGAAAAATCGAAGGAGAAGAAGAAAGCTGAAGCAGAGGCTGAGTTAGAAAGAATGAGGCAAGTTCAAAGCATTATGAGGCAAAGGGCTAGTGATCCTCCCACAATCTTTAAAGGAGATCCTGTGAAGCTATACTCTTATGGAACTATAGAGTCAAAAGTTGTGGGAAGGGAGATGTATGATTTCGAGAAGAAGACAAAGAGAAGTTACGATATTGCGAATTCAGACAAATGCCAGTTGGATTTTCCGATTAACGAAATGCTTTTCATTACAGCTCAATACAAGATTAGTGAGAAGTTCGATAATGCTGATGACTACATACACATGAAAATCAGATTTCATGCTGTATTGGGGAAAAATCCGGATGAAGTATGGTCTTTAATGAACATCAAAAAGGTGTTGACTATCAAGAAGGATACAATGTTTGAAGACATGCTTCAAAATTTTCATTATTTTGTTATTGGAGCTGATAACAAGCAATATGATTTCACAATAGCTGACATCCCTCTGATGAATTGCAATTATTTGATTCAAGTGGCTCTCATTTTGAAACATATGGAAGAGAATAAGCTCAAAGGATCTGAGACTGAAGTGTTTAGAATCGGGTTCGCACATGTCAAGACGTATATCGATAATTACTTCGATTGTTTGGCTTTAACTGATGAAGAATTGGCAACTACTTTGGGAAGAGAAGTGAATGTTCCTTGGGAAGAAACCTTGACTCAGTCAGCATTATCAAGTATGTTGTTGGGGAAATATGCCTGAAACCTTTCGGCATGGTATTTTCGGGGAGAGATACGAAGGGAAAGCCCAAGAAATTTTTGTTCAAGGTCTCAGAGGTTGAAAGATATACTTCTTTGCAATATACAAACTTTATTGTTCGTATGAACAACTACAAGAAGAATAATGGAAGAGACAAAAAGGAGCTCAAGAAGGTGATTTCCTGGTATGGAGAGGTGTGAAAGACAATTCACTCAGCTGTTCAAAGGCTTATGGACTGAATAGCTTCGACTGTTTACAAAAGGGGAGATTGTAGAGGTTGCATTGTAAAAGTCGAAATGTTTGTTTGTTTAGTTTTGCATTTTTAGTTATTTTACTAAGTCAGTTTTATGCGAAGCGTATTGTAATAGCCTTAGTATATTTTTTGTACACTTAGGTTTCCTATAAATAGGGACTGAGGATAGAAGTAGAAAGAACTTTTTTCTCGAGAATTCTTTCTGCTTAAATGCTTTGTAATCAGTCTTCATCAATATAATATCTGATTAATATTTACTCGTTGTGTTCTTATTTTTCAATCATTCAATCATAATTGCTTTCATATTCTCGATAACAATTCTCTTCAGATTTCACCATGAGTAGATAGGACAGGGGTTCCTCCTCCAGTGGAACCAGATGAATGATATAGAGCCATGGTTGTAGCCACAGATGCAGCTACAACAGCATTTAGAGTTGTTGTCATACCCCAAAACCAAGAACAGCGGAAACGTTCTGGGGTGGAGGACGTCATGTACAATATCACAACAATGTTAAGTAGTAAACAAGCAACAACATCATCCATTGCATTAATAATATAATTATTATACAAGTGTGTTCTGTCAAATTATAAAAGACACTAAAGCATAAATCAAAATGAAATATGATTCTTGAACGAGTTCCATCTTCTGTATACGTTGCATCTGTACCTGTCTATTGATGACCTGAGGATACAATTAATATTGCAAGCGAGTATTAGCTTTGAAGCTGGTGAGATCATAAGTATTTTAGTGTCTTAATTTGTATGTAAAAAATTGTATGTATATGAACTGTAAGTATTGAAAATGTATAGGAACTGTATGTATGGAAAATGTATATGAACGGTCAGTGTAAAAATGTTTGTAAAACAACTGTAAACGTTTGAAAAACCCTAGAAATCCCTATGATTCCTACTATTATATAAAGGGTGTCTTCTACGAAGACCTAACTGTTCTCAATGTAGTCTTCTACCACGACTTAACTGTTCTAAATGTTCGTTTCTTGTAAAAGTGTGTAATTTTCCCAAGTGTAACTATCATTAACAAAATATAGTTTTTACATTTAATGTGTAAGTGAAATGATCACTAAATATATGAAAAGGGGAAATTAATGTAGTACTGTAGTGTTGTATTATAGGAACTACTGCTGTACTAACTACCTTAAACTGGATTTATATTAAAGTATCATGTGATTAATTGCACCATACTATTGACTGGTAATAACGACATACGTATGGTCGTAAAAAGAAATGACGTTTGGCACCCGCAGACCTGCAGGTCCGGCTGTAGCTAGCAGCAAGGTGTAGGATAGTCAATCCAGTATAGATCTATACGCAAAATCACACTATCCCTTCAAGAGACTCTAGCTACAACTATCACAACTAGAAATTTTGTGTCTTGTAATCACTATACTTAAGTAAAATGTTGAATCAAAAACTTAAGAGCATGTGTGATACCTATTATTATGACATCAAAAACTTCAATCAAATACATCATACGAATACTACAAATAGTCATCAAGCAATTGGAAACCCTAGAAGTTCTTGTTTAGGTCCATTTTGGACTAGGACTTCCTTATTGGACTCAATGGACCAATAAGCTTCAAATTTGACTATCATGGGCTTAGAACCCTTAAATGGGCTCTAACTAGACCCACATTAATTTATTTCAACATTTTGGGCCATATTGGGCCTAGAATGAAATAAATTAAAAGTTTTGAACCATGATTAACCTAAACTAGCCCAACAAAGTGTGAAAATCATATTATATTTCTTTTAGGTCAAGACTCATGCAACATAACTTCTATATGGGCTTGAGGGCAATAAAGCCCAAAAACCCTTTTTCCTTTCACATTCTCGGCCCAAGGCCCAAACCCAAGAAGAAAAGAAGAGGGGTTGACTTAATGCATGCCACCTCACTAATATCCCACATATCTCCATGCAACATCTCATACTTCTATGAATACATCACCTCAAGGTCCATTTCTTCTCTCCCTCTCTCACTCTCGGCCGAATCACACACACACACACAATTCTCTCACAACTCTCTCTCAAGAAAACTCCCTCCATCTTTCATCAAGATCTCGAAAATTAGGAGGTTTTCAAGAGGATATTTCCACAAACTTTTCATCTAAGGTAAGGTTATGCTTGGATCTATGACTTAGATTCTTTGTTTTATCCAAAAATCTCTTCTTAACTCTCATGAAATCATAAACTTGTGTCTTAGAACCCCTCAAACTCGAGATCTTCAAGAAAAGGGTGCTAAGGCCAAAAATCACCAAGCTTTCTTCCATCTTTTCTTCAAAAACCGAAACCACACGCTAAGGTGAGCTTCATACTCCCTGTTTTCTATTTTATAAGTTTTGGGGGGGGGGGGGGGGCGAATACAAGTGAAAGTGTAGATCTATATATGTTTTGTATGTCTTGTATGATTTCTATGCTTATATGTGTGTTTTTGTGTGATTATGATGTTGGATCTAGCCATAAACTCCTAAAAATCGAGATATATGTTATGTTAGATGATACTAGCATAAATTATATTATTACATACAAAGTATTCCAAGAAAAATTGCTAAGTGACTTGGTAACATCTTCTTTGGGCTAAAAACTCATTTTTTGGACACAAAATTAAAAAAAAATAAAGTTAAAGGGCCCAAATTGACATATTACGAATTCTGATGGAGGAGAGGAGTCAAAACAGTTTTAATAAAATATTTTCTGGAAATATACTCATTTGGAGGATTAAAAATACAAATTTCAAGCTTAATGGGCTAAAAATGACATTTTCGGCCCAATAGGGCCCAATATGCGAAATTTTCTATTTTGGAGGGCTGTAACTGTGTTTTCCGGTAAAACAGTGACTATTAGTGTTATAAATCCTTTTCAAAGGTTAAAAATGCTTTTCATAATTAAAAAGGACCAAAGTTGCAAAAATTTTCCAATTTGGGTCAAAAGTGTAAAAATTGCGAAAAGAGGGGTTATAACCAAGAAAACTGTATTTTCAGGGACTAAAACTGTTTTCAACTAAAAATAGGCTGAAAAATATCAATTTCAGTAAGTTTTGGTGTTAAAATGTCAAGAAAAATGGTTTAGGGACTAAACCGGAAATGTGTTTATTTAAAGGGTTGAAAAAGTAAATTTACAACAAAAAGAGGGGCTGTAACATAAAAGTTGAAATGTTAATTCAATACAACTGTTGTGATCAAACACTGACACTACGACTACCGACGAATTATATTACACAACAACACCAAAAATCGTTATCAAACGAATTGATTCGGTCTCGAATCAATAACAAACCCGAAACTACTAACACGACGATAACTCGACTCATACACGGAAAAATTTGGGAAATCATTACACACGTGAGAGTGCACAGACGTCGACGCACCACCTTTGGGCCCAAAAGTGTAAAATCTTGTTTGTTGGGCCTAGCTAGCCTAATGACTTGATCTTTAGGCCCGAAGACTTCAACCTTACGAGTTGTTGGGTCTTACATGATCCAACACAACGTAAAAGGACTTTCAATGGCTATTATACTATTGGTCCCCAAGGGTCCTTTGGTACTGCTAGTAAAGTCAGTTATGCAAATGCGAATCGGGTCAAGGGCCCTTCGCACTCTTTTTATCCCCAATCGACCAACGAAGTTATCGAGGTCTTTGTGCCCTCTTTCTCTTCGGATGTGGGACTACAAGAAGTCAGGGCGGTTGGATTACGTGAATAGTACAAACGATGCCTACGGGATCGATAGTATAGTTGTAAACTGGTCGTTTGTGTAACGCGTGTTTATAGCAATTCACCATGCGCAATAATCCGACGTCGCTTGGAATCAATGACTTCACACGCCGCGATGGTTCTACAACTACATGGAATTCAAAGTGTTAGGAAAACATCGGGTTTTCCTAGGGTTTTTCAATACATACGGTTTTCGAAATGTACACAAGTTCAATGAACAATTTTTACAACCATAGAAATAAACAAGCATACTCATGGATCTTCACAAACTTTTTCATAAACTCTTTTCAGAAAATATTGGATTTTCTGGTAGTTTTTCAAAACAATACAAAACGTTGCTTTTCAAATACCGCTTATGAACTCACCAACATTTCATATGTTGACGTTTTTCAAAATACTTGTATTCTCAGGTAACAAATGAACCGAAGGAAAATGTACTCAGTGATGGCTTGCAGTTTGTTTATCTATGAACCGAACAATTTATTTTTGGTAATGTAACGCTAAAACGATGTACTCAGTGTAAACTTTATCAGTTGTTCTATATTAATGCATGGTGATGAATGATGTTATGTTTCATATATATTCAATGTTATGGTATTCAATTAAGTCAAGGCAGCCCTCAGACGTTTCCGCCGTCTGGTTCGGGGGTGTGACAACAACTAGGGCCATGACATTGATGTCATGCGCCGATACAGGATCACAATTTTGTCAATGTATATATGTATATGTGATGTATTGTTACTCGTTCTGGTATCGTTGTATATGTTCTCTTTCCAGTATAGTTGTATATGTTCTTCCTCTAGTATAGTTGTATATGTACTCATAGTAATGTAATGTATATGAACGTATGCCTTTGCTACCCAAAGGTATTGAACTGACTGAAAGGAACTATTATGCCCATATATGTATACATGATATATAACTAATGTTTAAACGACCTTCGGACGGTACCCGATATCCTATCAGACCACATCCAAATCGAGGAAAAGGAAACAAGGTGGATAGCCTTCCTAAGTCTTTTAAACATTACTTATATAACTATAAAAATATAGGCATGCTTATAACAAAATCTCTATGTAAACGTAATCATGTAATTGTATAGTAATGTACTGTAACGTATGATCTCTCTATCTAGCATGTATTGACTCATGAATGAACTGACTCTTTGTATGATATCGTGTTCTAGTAATAGGTCTAGTATCTTCCTAAACAACCCATATGGTAGCTTACTAGTAATATAACTGGTACGTATGAATATGGATGTATACCCTTGCTATCCAAGGGCATTGGCTGAACTGAAAAGACCTTTATGACTATATATGTACACATGATATATAACTAATATATAAACGACCTTCGGACGGTACCCGATATCCCACCAGACCACATCTCAAGCGCGAAAAGGAAATTGGGTGGATAGCCTTCCTAAGTCTTATAAACATTTCTTATATAACCATACATATAGAGGCATGCAATTTATAATATAAAAGCATAAAATAAGTTTTTTAAAAACCTTTGAACATAAATATTTTCTAAGAAAAGATCGACTTGATGTCGATCTAAGAAAACATGCTCTTGAACACCCTCTATAAGGCCCTAATAAGTTTTTTGACACCCCTAGGCATGGGTTTGCTAAAACGGTTTAGTATAAAGAAACATTTTTTTGAAACACAATTGTAAATAAGTTTGAAATGTAATATACAGAGTAAAATGTACAGTGTAATAAGGAGTTTTAAACATATAAAGTGTTTATGAAAATCATTTGAAGGAAACTATTTGGTAAAACGGCTAATGAGTAGTAAATCATTTGAATGCTGCTTATTAATCACATGTGATTGATATAATAAGTAGCATGATTCTACTTGTATCCCCCCGTAAAACATTTAAAAATAGTTAAAACATTGATTAAGGGGTGTGAACTCACCTGTTGTGGGTGATACGGATGAACTGAAGAGGTTGGACCGCTAGGTGTCAAGTGAAGTTTTGAACACCCTCTATGATCCTAGTTAATATATAATTTCACATATATGTAACAAATTAGTCTATAAACAATTAATAAACAAGTCAAGACACCCTAGGACATGCTAAACACCTTTATCAAGTGTTATTAGCCTCTAGGATTGCATTTAAGTGTTTATAGGGGAAGCTATTGTGTGTAGGGCTCAAGAAAAACTCCATAAGGGAGTTCATGACCCTAATGGCACTACCAAATGAGTTTACGGTCGTAAAATTATGAGTTTACGGCCGTAAGCTCATACTTAGGTCACCATTTGATGTTTGATGCTTTCAACCTTGCATCTATACATGTCTATTGATGACTTGAGGATACAAGTAATTTTGAAAGCGAGTATCAGCTTTGAAGCTGGTGAGATAATAAGTATTTTAGTGTCTTAATTTGTATGTAAAAATTTGTATGTATATCAATTGTAAGTATTGAAAATGTATAGGAACTGTAAGTATGGAAAATGTATATGAACGGTAAGTGTAAAAATGTTTGTAAAACAACTATAAACATTTGAAAAACCCTAGAAATCCCTCTGATTCCCACTATTATATAAAGGGTGTCTTCTACCAAGACCTAACTGTTCTCAATGTAGTCTTCTACCATGACTTAACTGTTCTAAATGTTCGTTTCTTGTAAAAGTGTGTAATTTTCCCAAGTGTAACTATCATTAACAAAATATAGTTTTTACCTTTAATGTTTAAGTGAAATGATCACTAAATATATGAAAAGGGGAAATTAATGTAATATTGTAGTGTTGTATTATAGGAACTACTGTTGTACTAACTACCTTAAACCGGATTTATATTAAGGTATCATGTGATTAATTGCACCATACTATTGACTGGTAACAACGACATACGTATGGTCGTAAAAAGAAATGACGTTTGGCACCCGCAGACCTGCAGGTCCGGCTGTAGCTAGCAACAAGGTGTAGGATAGTCAATCAAGTATAGATCTATACACAAAATCACGCTCTCCCTTCAAGAGACTCTGGCTACAACTCGGGCCATGACATTGAAGTCATGCTCCGATACAGGATCACAATTTTGTCAATGTATATATGTATTTGTAATGTATTGTTACTCGTTCTAGTATCATTGTATATGTTCTCTTTCTAGTATAGTTGTATATGTTCTTCCTCTAGTATAGTTGTATATGTAATCATAATAATGTAATGTATAAGGAAGTATGGCTTTGCTACCCAAAGGTACTGAATTGACTGAAAGGAACTATTATGTCCATATATGTATACATGATATATAACTAATGTTTAAATGACCTTCGGACGGTACCCGATATCCTATAAGACCACATCCAAATCGAGGAGAAGGAAACAGGGTGGATAGCCTTCCTAAGTCTTTTAAACATTACTTATATAACTATACAAATATAGGGATGCTTATAACAAAATCTCTATGTAAACGTAATCATGTAATTGTATAGTAATGTACTGTAATGTCCTAGCTGTAATGTATGTTCTCTCTATCTAGCATGTATAGACTCATGAATGAACTGACTCTTTGTATGATATCACGTTCTAGTAATAGTTCTAGTATCTTCCTAAACTACCCATATGGTAGCTTACTAGTAATATAACCGGTACGTATAAACATGGATGTATACCCTTGCTTGTTGGATAAGGTGTCTAAGTCCATAACTATTTCGGGCTTGTACTTGACCCGACCCGGCATGGTCCATTTGGGTTGCATGGCACCATGCAATTGGATAGACTAAATGAGAAATAACACTTGGAGATTATTAATATATTATAAGTTCTAATATATTAATAATATTATTTAATTAGTTGATCAAAGAATTAATTTGGAATTAATTAAGTGATCAAAGGATAACTAATTAAATATATGGGTTCATATCTTGTATAGTGGGCTAAGAGGCTCCATGGATTATCAAGTTGGGTTCTACCCATAGGATGCTCCATGGATGCTCCATGGGAGTTACAAACCCATGGGTCATGGAAATGAAGAGTCATGACACATTAGGGTTTACATGGTGTAACCCTAGATGTGTCAACACTATATAAGGATCCCATTCTCCACCAAAATCGGCTAGAGAAAAAGAAACTAGAGGGCTTGGCCGATTTTGAGAAGTGTGTGTTATCTCAAGAGTCTTTCCAAGAGCATTTGGTGTTGTGTGAAGCATTTGAGGCATCACACTTGGGGTGCTAGGCTCACAAGGTTTCAAGGAACACAAGCAACAACAAGGTAAGTTATTCTATCTATGATTCAAGTTAAAATTGTTCCCCATGGATGCTAGATAGGAATATAACCTTGGAATTCAACTTTGCATGATAATTAGACAAACATAGATCCAAGGTTATTAGGGTTGCATGTACACTTAGGAAGTGTTAGAATGCTCAAAACCCATCAGTGGTATCAGAGCCTAGGCTTGTTTGTTTGTTATTTGTGCTTAAAAGTTGAAGAAAGTCGAAAATTCTGCTGTCTGACTGATGGACTCGGCGAGTCCATGGGGAGGACTCGTCGAGTTCATGTGTATCTTCAACCTACTCGGCGAGTAGGTTTATGCACTCGGCGAGTAGGGACGACAGAGTGCAGAATTTCGACTTGAGTTGCTGGAAATGAATTAGAATCATTACCCTAAAATGTTTTGGTACTTGAAAACTTATTTTAGAAGGTGTAATGTCTTTTCTAACTCATTTACAACAACAAGTTATCAAAATTACAAAGATTAAATGTGATTTTGATTCTTGAAAGTGTTCATATTCATATTCTTGTTCTTATGATGTTTAGATGATCATAGGAATTATTTGTAACCTATGTGGTAGATTAATTCATGATCATAATGTGTTTTAATGGAGTCCATAACTTGTCCTCAAGTTATGGAAAACCAAAAGTCTCTTGGATTAAAAACCATTAAAAGAACACAAGAGTTAGGAAAAATGAAAAGTCCTCATTTTATTACTCTATTAAACTCATAAGTTACAAGAAATGAAAAGTTTTGAAAGTTTACAAAACTTGCCCTCAAGTTTTGGAACAAGTAAAGTTAAGTTAAAACTTTAGTTCCAACCCCTAGAATTTTAAAACTTAAAATTCAACCCTTATACTTATATTATTATGATTTAATAATTATATATATATATATATATATATATATATATATATATATATATATATATATATATATATATATATATGTATAAGAACAAAGTCGTCTTACCGCTAGTACGCCTCATTCACGAAGCCGGTCTATAAGGTGGGTATAAGGTTGTTGCCTATAAAATGGTGACTTAATGGGTGTCCACTCTCACCCACCGCTTGCTTGATCGGTGGAGGGTCGTTAGCCGAACGGGTAAGACAAGGACTTATTAATTCTCATTCAAAGTATGATGAATATTATAAAGTAACTAAATGTTTTATTAAATTCCCAATCTTAGTTACTTTAGGAAAATGTGAATAAGGTGCTATTCCATGAAATTACACTTTACACTTTGATTAAGTCGTTGGTGGAGCGTGTGTGGTTAACCGGCACACTAACTTGGACTTAACAAGGTAGGTAAAGGGTGACTTAGGGTTTATTATAGTATCGATGGAGCGTGTGTGGTTAACCGGCACATCGATTGAGTGATAAACTTTAAGGGTACCAAGTGATTTGCATGGTTACTTCACACCTCGTTTTGTGATCCTCGGTATCCCAGTCACAAAACTTGGAGGGCACACTCGAGATTGAAACATGCCTTTGAAAAGTTCATTGAATCTCAAAGAATCTAGGAATTTCTAAGAACCATTCAAAAACCTAATACTAAAATATTGCGGTTTTCGTGGTAGAAATTGGTGAATCGTCATTCACCTACCTTTCAAATATGATATAGCTTAGATTACGGCATACCTCTTCTAAGTTATATTATATTGTGATTGGATCCTAGCCTTAATATTACATTTGGGTGTTTTATTAAGGACTCTCTTATATCTAAACTAATCTTGTCCTCTTTCCTTCAGATGTCTTTCAACAATGCTTCTGGCTCTAATCCTAATGGCTCCTTTACCCTTATGAACTTGTGTGGGAAAGTTACCTTTGATGGATCCAACTTCAATGAGTGGATCAGAAACATCAGGATGATTACCCGCTACGAGGACAAAGAATATGTCCTTGACAAGGAGCTTAAGGAGATTGTTGAGTCCACTGCAACTCCTTAGGAGATCGCTGAATTTCGGGCACATGAAAGGGATGCTACGAAAGTAGCTTGCATCATGATGGCCACGATGACAGCAGAACTCCAAAAGTCTTATGAGGATTTCTACCCTTATGACATGCACCAAGATTTGATGGAAAGATACCATCAAAGTGCAAGACAAGAGAGGTATGAAATCATCTGCTCCATGATAACAACCATGATGAAGGACGGGGAATCCGTCACGAGCCACATGCAGAAAATGCAAAGGTATGTGGATCGTTTGCTGAAGCTTAATGTGAACTTCCCGGAGGATCTTGCAATAGATATTATTTTGCATTCCTTACCATCGTGCTATGATCAATTCCGCATGACATATCACATGAACAAGGAAGAAGTCACCCTCAGCAAACTTCAGGGACTTCTCAAGACCGCAGAATCAGGTCTTAAGGGGAAGTCGGTTGCTATCACTCCTACTCAAAACTCTACTCCGGTTTTGGCAATCGGGAAAAGTCGAGGGAGGAAGAGAAAGAGCTCTTCTAAGGGTACCAAGGCTCGGACCCTTGATGGCTCTTCTTCAAGTGGAACCAAGAAAGGTTTCATTACTCCTTCTTCTGACCCAAAAGAGGCTGAATGCTTCTATTGCCATGAAAAAGCTCATTGGAAGCGGAACTGCCCAAAATACCAGCAAGATGTGAAGGATGGGAAAGTTAAACCCAACCATGCAGGTATTTACACTATCATTTCTAATAACTCACCCCATTCTAATTCTTGGGTCCTTGATACCGGTTGTGGTATTCATATTTGTTGTGACTTGCAGGGACTAAGAAGAAGTGAGGATGTGGAGCAAGGAAGGATAAACTTGATCATGGGGAATAGGAAAGCTATACCTGTTACCAAGATTGGAGTTTATACTTTATCGCTAAGTAGTGGGTTTAGTTTAGATTTGAATAAATGTTGTTACTCGCCAGGAATGGCAAGAAATATTATTTCCTTTCATGCTTTGTACAAACAAGGGATTACCTTTTCATTTAATAATGAAGTTGGTTCTATTGATGCTTTCTTTAATAATGTTCTTTATTTTAAAGCATTACCTTGTAATGGTGTGTATGAAGCTGTATCTGTTGTTGATAACTTAGGAAATAATGTTTTGTGTGTTGATTCTACTAATAATAACTTGGATAAAGCATCATTATGGCATTGTCGTCTTGGACATATAAGCAAGAAACGCATAGGCCAACTCCAAAAGGATGGAGTCTTGGAGTCGTTTGACCTAAAGTCAGATGATAGTTGCGAATCATGCTTACTTGGAAAAATGACAAAGTCACCCTTCACAGGTTCGTGTGAGAGGGGTGAAGGTTTGTTGGACCTTATACACACGGATGTGTGTGGACCATTCAAACATGCCACAAGGGATGCTAATCGTTATTATTTGACTTTTACTGATGATTATAGTAGATATGGATATGTCTACTTGATCAAGAATAAGTCAGAGACTTTCGAGAGGTTTAAGGAATTTAAACAGGAAGTCGAGGATCAATTGGGCAGGAACATTAAGATGCTTCGATCCGATCGTGGTGGTGAGTATCTTAGTTCAGAGTTCCTCGACTATCTAAGGGAATGTGGGATAGTCTCACAATTGACACTTCCCAGGACACCACAGTTGAATGGTGTGGCTGAGAGGCGTAATCGAACCTTGTTAGATATGGTTCGTTCCATGATGAGTCGAGCTACGCTACCAATCTCATTCTGGGGGTATGCCTTAGAGACTGCCGCCCATATTCTTAATCTAGTCCCTACAAAGAAAGTTGCCAAAACTCCTCACGAGATGTGGACTGGTAAAGTACCTAAACTAGACCACATCAAGATTTGGGGTTGCGAGGCTTTCGTGAGACGCGAGACTCATGATAAGCTCGAACCTCGAAGCGAGAGGTGTATTTTCATCGCTTACCCACAGCGATCCTTTGGTTACCTCTTCTACAGACCTAGTGACAATGTGGTCTTTGTAGCAAGAAGAGGAGTCTTTCGAGAGAGAGAATTTATAAGCCAAGGAGACAGTGGGAGGCAAATTGATCTTGAAGAAATTCAAGAATCAAGCGGTGAAGGAACTTCAAACTCTAGCCCTCAACTTGAGGAGGAAACCCCTGTTGAGCCAATTGACAAATCTGTACCTCTGAGACGTTCCACGAGAGTTAGGAGTGCACCTGAGCATTACTATGGATTCCATATTACTGCAGAAGGTGAGACACTTATTAGTGATGAAACACTAGTAAGTCAAGATGACCCTAACAGCTACGAGGAAGCCATGGCAGGCCCCGAGTCTGCAAAATGGAAAGAGGCTATGGATAGCGAGATACAATCCATGTATGACAATCAAGTTTGGAACTTGGTTGAAAATGTACCAGGTCGTAAGACAGTAGGGTGCAAATGGGTCTTCAAGAAGAAGACCGACATGGATGGTAAAGTACACACTTATAAGGCTAGACTGGTTGCAAAGGGCTTCTCTCAAATTCCTGGAGTGGATTATGATGAGACCTTTTCTCCGGTAGCCAAGATTAAGTCTATTCGGGTTCTGTTAGCCATAGCTGCATTTCATGACTATGAAATATGGCAGATGGATGTCAAAACCGCTTTCCTTAATGGAAAGTTGGCTGAAGATGTTTACATGAGTCAGCCAGAGGGTTTTGTCAGCAACGAGTACCCTAATAGAGTGTGTAAGCTTGAGAAATCCATTTATGGATTGAAGCAAGCACCTCGCAGATGGAATCTTTGCTTTGATGAAAAGGTCAAGGAATTTGGCTTTTCTAGGAGTGAAGATGAATCTTGTGTGTATGTCAAGGCTAGTGGGAGTATAGTTAGCTTTTTGGTATTGTATGTGGATGACATACTACTCATAGGAAACGACATTCCAACCCTGCAGGAAGTAAAGTCCTAGCTTGGGAAGTGTTTCGCTATGAAGGACCTTGGTGAAGCTGCCTATATTCTAGGGATAAGAATCTTGAGAGATCGGAGTAAAAGACTAATTGGACTTAGTCAGAGTACCTACTTGGATAAGGTGCTGAAGAGATTCAGCATGCAGGACTCCAAGAAAGGAGAGTTACCCATCCAGAGTAACACCAGATTGAGTAAGACACAAAGCCCTAGCACTGAGGCTGGGATAGCAGAAATGAGTCGAACACCTTATGCTTCGGCTGTAGGATCGATCATGTATGCTATGACGTGTACTCGACCCGATGTAGCTTTTTCCTTGAGCATGGTTAGCAGATATCAGGCGAACCCTGGCAAGGCACACTGGACTGCGGTAAAGAATATCCTCAAGTACCTACGAAGGACTAAGGACTGGGTCCTTACCCTCGGTGGGAGTGATGACTTGAGAGTTGTAGGGTATAGTGATGCTAGCTTCCAGACTGATAGGGATAATTTCCGCTCTCAGTCGGGCTGGGTCTTTACCCTAAACGGAGGAGCAATTTCTTGGAAGAGTTCCAAGCAAGAGACAGTGGCAGATTCTACTTGTGAATCAGAGTATATTGCAGCTAGTGAAGCAGCAAAGGAGGCGATATGGCTGAAGAACTTCATTGGAGACCTTGGAGTTGTACCAGCTATTAAAGAGCCAATGGAGATTTTCTGTGATAGTGAAAGTGCTGTTGCCTTAGCCAAGGAACCAAGGGATCATGGGAGATCCAGACACATCGACAGAAAATACCATTTCATAAGACATCGGATCGAAGAAGGACACCTCGTGGCAAAGAGGGTATCATCAGATGAGAATCCGGCAGATCCCCTCACAAAGGGATTGACTCGGGTTAAGCATCTTCAGCATGCTCGGAGCATAGGGCTGAAGGATGATATTAGATTTAGTAGTTAGATAATCTCGAAATTTGTAAAGTGTAATTGACATTAGATGATGAATAAAACATGTTTTATTTATGAGTAAAGTGTTGCTATCTCTTGTCAATCGTTTACTATATTTCTTTTTGCATGTTTTGACTTCCAGAATAATTTTGTTCGGTATAACATATTATTCAAACCTCCACAGTCGGTCATATGTTGGAAGTAGATATGAATCAAGACTGTCATGTTTGGTTGTAGAGGTCTTGGACAAGGCTACAACAATCATGAGTGCTCATAAGTTCTGAGCATTGGATTCAACCCACGCTCACTGGAATCACTTCATGGAATTTTATCTCGAGTGATCGTGAGACGGTAATATCATATAAGTCTTCAAACCTAGAGATATGATTTGTTACTTACAAGTTGGTTATGCATTGACTGTACGAAACCGCATTGGTAACTCGATGTTATAAAACGTACTTTTGTGTGTAATTCAATAAGTGGTAGAACAAACATATGAGTCGAAGTTTATCTGTTCCTTCTTGGATTAGAAGCTGGTATCTGGGCCCCTCGATGATTTTGTTTTGACCCATGTACCGGGCCCGGTCAGAACTAAGTTGATGTGTTCAATTAAGTTCTATGTCAAACAAATCGGAAATCGGGAAACGAATGCTGGACAATAAGCAAGACGTGTTCCATGTATTTGTCCGGCTGATATCTAGAACAGAGGATTATATGATCAGTTATCTTAAATGGCGTATCATCATCTTCTCAGTTCCGAGAGACCTTGAAAGAGCTACGATTGCCGGTCGGTTCCTGAAGTACTAGAGATATAGTTATTAGACTTATCCAAGTGGGAGACTGTTGGATAAGGTGTCTAAGTCCATAACTATTTCGGGCTTGTACTTGACCCGACCCGGCATGGTCCATTTGGGTTGCATGGCACCATGCAATTGGATAGACTAAATGAGAAATAACACTTGGAGATTATTAATATATTATAAGTTCTAATATATTAATAATATTATTTAATTAGTTGATCAAAGAATTAATTTGGAATTAATTAAGTGATCAAAGGATAACTAATTAAATATATGGGTTCATATCTTGTATAGTGGGCTAAGAGGCTCCATGGATTATCAAGTTGGGTTCTACCCATAGGATGCTCCATGGATGCTCCATGGGAGTTACAAACCCATGGGTCATGGAAATGAAGAGTCATGACACATTAGGGTTTACATGGTGTAACCCTAGATGTGTCAACACTATATAAGGATCCCATTCTCCACCAAAATCGGCTAGAGAAAAAGAAACTAGAGGGCTTGGCCGATTTTGAGAAGTGTGTGTTATCTCAAGAGTCTTTCCAAGAGCATTTGGTGTTGTGTGAAGCATTTGAGGCATCACACTTGGGGTGCTAGGCTCACAAGGTTTCAAGGAACACAAGCAACAACAAGGTAAGTTTTTCTATCTATGATTCAAGTTAAAATTGTTCCCCATGTATGCTAGATAGGAATATAACCTTGGAATTCAACTTTGCATGATAATTAGACAAACATAGATCCAAGGTTATTAGGGTTGCATGTACACTTAGGAAGTGTTAGAATGCTCAAAACCCATCATTGCTATCCAAGGGCATTGACTGAACTGGAAAGACCTTTATGACTATATATGTACACATGATATATAACTAATATTTCAACGACCTTTGGACGGTACCCGATATCCCGCCAGACCACATCTCAAGCTCGAAAAGGAAATAGGGTGGATAGCTTTCCTAAGTCTTTTAAACATTTCTTATATAACCATACATATAGAGGCATGCAATTTATAATATAAAAGCATAAAATAAGTTTTGTAAAAACCTTTGAGCATAAATATTTTCTAATAAAAGATTGACTTGATGTCGATCTATAAAAGGGTTTTGAAGGCATGGCCAGGGCTGTTAATCGGGTTAACCCGATCGGGTTTCGGGATAACCGGGTCGGGTTAGTTGGGTTTTTCTAGAAAAACTATTCACCCGAAACCCGACCCTAATAAGGTACGAGTTAGTCGGGTTCGGGTTAATCGGGTTTCGGGTTTGTAGGGTCGGGTTGATCGGGTTAGTCGCGTTGAAGTTGAAATGTAAGATAAATTTATGTTGTGCCATTTTAATACATAATCCACATGGATTGGGACTTAAAATGTAAAGATGGTATTGGATATGAATTTGGAGTTTCTTTTAATGTAAATAGTGAATAAAATTCGTAAAATTGTTCCAACACAACCGTACTGCATTAAAAAGAGAGCAAAGTTATGCCATTTTAAACATCTCTGTACATAGTAATTTTACTATCTGGTTTGTTTAATTAAGAAAGATGAATTAGTTGTAAAATCTCATGGGATCTTGAATTCATGTCATGCAACGCAGTAAAAAAAATTTGGTAATAAATTCTTAATCGGGTTATTCGGGTTGAACCGAAACTCGAATTGTTTTGAAAAAATCAACCCTAAACCCAACCCTAATAATAATTCGGGTTAATTGGGTTAACCCGAATAACCCGATTAGGAGTTCTGACCCTATTAAACCCGACCCTAATTACCTTATTCTGGTTCGGGTCGAGTCGGGTTAATCGGGTTTGGGTTTTTTTGACACCCCTAGGCATGGGTTTGCTAAAACGGTTTAGTATAAAGAAACATTTTTTTGAAACACAATTGTAAATAAGTTTGAAATGTAATATACAGAGTAAAATGTACAGTGTAATAAGGAGTTTTAAACATATAAAGTGTTTATGAAAATCATTTGAAGGAAACTGTTTGGTAAAACGGCTAATGAGTAGTAAATCATTTGAATGCTGCTTATTAATCACATGTGATTGATATAATAAGTAGCATGATTCTACTTGTATCCCCCCATAAAACATTTAAAAATAGTTAAAACATTGATTAAGGGGTGTGAACTCACCTGTTGTGGGTGATACAGATGAACTGAAGAGGTTGGACCGCTAGGTGTCAAGTGAAGTCTTGAACACCCTCTATGATCCTAGTTAACATATAATTTCACATATATGTAACAAATTAGTCTATAAACAATTAATAAACAAGTCAAGACACCCTAGGACATGCTAAACACCTTTATCAAGTGTTATTAGCCTCTAGGATTGCAATTAAGTGTTTATAGGGGAAGCTATTGTGTGTAGGGCTCAAGAAAAACTCCATAACGGAGTTCATGACCCTAATGGCACTACCAAATGAGTTTACGGTCGTAAAATTATGAGTTTACGGCCGTAAGCTCATACTTAGGTCACCATTTGATGTTTGATGCTCTATAAGGCCCTAATAAGTTTCTACTTAATGGCTTGGTCTATGGAAGAGTTTTAGGGCATAATATAACTCCTTTTAGGAGTTTACGGCCTGGAACCATATTCCCTTGGAGATTACGGCCTTAATCTCCCTTAGGAGGATGTTTATGGTGTTTTCAAGTCCCTACATTAACTAGGAACTAAACTAGGCTTTTGTACTTGGCTTTAGAAGAGTTTATGGCACCATTTGGCACCATTTTATGGAGTTCACGGCCCTAGAACCTTTTGGGTCGTGAGCACCTTACTCTTGGTGTTGTAAGTGTGTTAGCTAGTCCTAAACTCATTTAGGTACATGTCCAATTTAGTCTCTTGGCTTAAGGAGGGTTTTTAGGGCACTTTGGCACATAAAAATGGAGTTCACGGCCCAAGAACTTCCTTGGCCGTGAACTCACTCTCACACTTGATTAATTGTTTTGGTGGTCTAAACATGCAATGGTAGTCCCTATGTCGAGTTCCAAGGCTTTGAGGGGCATTGGGCACACTTTTGGTCTTGAAAAAGGAGTTTACTCTCCAAGTGTTCTTGGGCGGTAAACTCCCAAGTCTTGTGGTTTTGGTCCGATTTTGATGTTATAAATCACAATCTAAGCTATATAATATAACTACATAGAAGTACTCACAATTTGGGATAAAAACCCGTAGATCCGTGAGAGAGAATTTTGGCTTTTCTCTAATTGGAAATGTAACTAATAAATTATTTTGGTTCAGATTTCTATATATTGTCCTGGGATTTTTGGCAGAAAATATTTTTACTCCCGAAAGGAACTCTAATAACCTAGAGTATTGGAATAACAGTGTTGCACAAAACCCTAGTGCATCCACTCTCCTGATATCTCCTTAAGTGTAAATTCTGAAAAACTGAAACTTATTCCTAAAGTATGGAATTTCACTATAACTGTTCTAACTTCTATTGGCTTGATATGGTTTGTTCAGAATGGAAATTTCGGGTTGTCACAGTTGTCGTGTCAAACTGAGGAGTAGGTGGTGTTGGTGCGGGAGGATTGCGTGTTGTTGATTTACGGGGAAGCATCTTCGAATTATAAGTTTACGAAGATGAAGACATTGATAAGAATTTAATAGAATAATTGACGAGAATGACTCATGGACTAACTCTCCATAGTCCAACAGTACAAATGAATAACACGACTAATTGTAAATGAAAAAATTTGGATATAATTTCCATGAGACTAGATATCTGTCAATAATACTGGAATTACTGATGTAATGAGTTCGGGAAAAATGACCTAAAAGTAGGTCTTACATCAACCTAGAGTTTTTACGCAAACTAGGTTATATCCAAAAGCAAAGTTGATGAGAATATAATGGCGACTAGAACTACTAGAGTGAGTTCTTGACTCCAACAGAAGACGTTCTATTTCCCTCACGCGGCTGTCAGATCTTGCTTGTTGAGCCTAAAGTTCCTTGACTTCAGCTTGGGTTTCAGTGAGATCTCTCTGTAGAGCTGCATTGTGGACCAGAGTCCTTTCATGAGCAGACTCTACCTGGCGAATGCGGACTGTGTTAACGCTAGAATTGGCGTCAATCTCCACAACTCGGCTGATAGCTGCTCGACCCTGCTCTGTGTTTCGAGCAATCCTACAAATTATGATGTGTAGGACTCTGTCAGCGGAACCCCCCTCAGTAAGGTTGTAGAATCTTCTGTCTCCGTTGTAGGGAATGGGTTGACCTTGTTCCTGACTCCATCTATTCAAGTTTGTGGTCCACAGGGGTGTTGGTCCTTGAAATTTTGGGCGAGGGTTTGGGTTTGGGTCTTGAGCAGCTGGGGGTTGGTTATTGACTTCTGGCTCTGAGTCAGAACCATCAGAAAAGCCTTCAGCTTCATGATCATCCAAAGGGATTGGGTGATCATCTTCTGGTTCTTCTTCCAGCCGTCCTACATTGCCATGGTTGGGGTAGTACAGGTCTTTGGGAAGATGGAATCCAGCCATTATATCTACACGAGAAAAGGGATAATGAAATAATTAATAGACAAACTAACTAGATAATTATAAGATGATCTTTATTAGTTACTCCAATACTTTTTTAGAGCATATGTGGCAACCCAAAATTTTCTAGCTTATATTCTTCATTTCTTATCAAAGTTAAACTCATTTATGCTATTTTCTAGCAATGTTTGGAGTCAAATAGAGTGTCTAAAGCTTAGTATAAGCAGGGTAGGAGACATTGGATAAGTATTGTGGGTGTATCGCCTTGCATTTGAGCCAATCACACCAACACAAGGTGTGTGCGGCCGCATACAAGAGTGTGCGGCCACACACCCATCCCAAACGCACACTCCCTCCTATATATTCAACACTTAGCCATTTGGAACACTTTCTACACTTCCACAAAGCTAGGACCAGAAATCCTCTCAAGTAGCATCCAAATCTCCTTGAGGATCTTCATAAAGGGTAGCATCATTAGCCAACAACACCAAGAACACTAGGTTTACGGCCGCACACCCAACGGCACACACCATGTATGGCCGCACACCTGGCCGCGCACACACATATAGTGTGTATTTTGGCCATACACTCCTTTGTGAAGCCATATACCCCCTTCATACAATCATATATGGTAGTAGAACTTCAATATAAGTGTTTACTAGTCCCTAAGGTGGTCCCAATTCAATAATTAGTTGTTTTAAACACTAATTATATTCATATATGTATCATTATATGTTAAATAGGAACCGCGTGTGTGTTCTAGTCTCAGCTTGACACTTAGCAGCCTGTCCGACACTTTCATCCAAACCACTCACTATAGGTGAGTTCATACCCTTTAACCAACGGTTTAAATGTTTTTAAATGCTTTTATTGGGGGGGGGATACAAGTTAAATACTTATAGTTATTACATCAATCACATGTCATTAATAACTATAACACCAGTGGTTTTCCTGACTATTCAAACTGTTTACCAAACTGCTATACTTCAAACTGTTTTACGAAGTCTTTTACTTATCAAATACTTTTAGTTAAAGTCTTTCATACTTATATATTTTCAAATGCATGTCTATGTATGTATAGTTATATAAGCAATGTTTAAAAGACTTAGGAAGGCCAGCTCGCTTTAATTTCCTTTTCCTTGTTTGGATGTGGCTTTAGGGCATCGGTTATCCGTCCGAAGGTTGTTTAAATATTAGTTATATATCATGTATACATATATAGTCATAAACGTTCCTTCAATCAGTGCTATAGCTTTGGGTAGCAAGGATACAAAAACGTGATCATACATTGCTAGAAAACTACTATAGGAGTAGTTTAGGAAGATACTAATACTATTACTAGAACAATGAAACCTACAATGAGTCAGTTCATACATGAGTCAAGAGATACAATGCCCTTGGGTAGCAAGGGTATACAAACATGTTAACACTATGATGAGAAACAAACAATAGACACTATGACGAGAAACAATCAATAGACACTATGACGAGAAACAAACATACAGGCTAGACAGAGAATGAACACATAGTACAGCTAGCACACATATACATTACATACACATTAACACAGTTATGTGAGCCATTAAACAGGGCATGGCACTACCTGCCATTACTATTTTTGTATCAGAATCTCCTTAATTGGGGAGTATATGAGTTTATGTATAGATCTATACTGGATTGACTATCCTACACCTTGCTGCTCGCTACAGTGGGACTTGCAAGTCTACGGGTGCCAAACGTCATTTCTATGGCATCTTACATTGTCGTTTTACTATTGAGTCGGTAGCAAGATACAGGTCGATCACATGTTACCTTAAAATTTACAATTGCTTAAGGTAGCTAGTACAACAATAGTTACTTAATACAACACTACAGTACTATAATATTTTCCCATTACATTCACTTCGTGAACATGCACACGATGAACGGTAATGTAAAAACTATAGTTTTGGTTAATGATAGTCGGATTGGGAAAATAGACCCTCTTACATGAGACAAACACACAGATACTAGATGCCTTGGTAGAAGGCTACTTTTAGTAGAAAACATAGGATTTTCTAGAAGAGTTCAAACAAATACAAACTTCACAAAATTTATACAAACATCTTAAAAACATCTTACAAATGCTTTCATACAAACACAGACACTAATATACTTATGATCTCACCAGCTTTAAAGTTGATACTCGCTTTCAAAATAACTTGTATTCTCAGGTTGCTAGTAGACAGGTACGGGTGCCAGGTTTTGAGAAGAATGAGCTAGTTCAAGACTCCTCTTTTATTTTGATGTATATTATTTTTTGTGTCTATATAACTTGTCAGAACACACTTGTATGAAATTATATTATTAATGCAATGGATGATGTTGTTGCTTGTTTACTACTTTGCATTGTTGTGATACTGTACATGACGTTCTCCACCCCAGAACGTTTCAGCCGTTCATCGGTTTTGGGGGTGTGACAGATTGGTATCAGAGCATTGTTTATAGTGAATTGAGTATATCAACCCATAAAAGATATTCTAACTATAAATACATTGGGATTAAAATACTCTGACTAAGAGTTTATACTTTAAATATTAAAATATTTTAATTAAGTATACGTGCCTGCATTCATACTAAAATTAGTGTCACTAGGACAGTACAAATGAATTACGATTGTTGGACAACACAAGTAGACTTAGAGACATATAATCAAAACTGGGAAGATGTAGCCTGATCAACTCAATTATCCGAGGGTTGACTAACATGTGCCTCAGTATAGTTGTGAGGTTGCAACAAGTCTAAAATCTAACCAACAAGACCACAATGAGAACAATAGAACTTAAACTTAAAATACTAAAGGAGTATTTTGCATTACTATCAGTTACTTATGTGCTAGATTCTTAATAACTCTCTTCTCGCGTTGATTTAATGACGGGATTCCACCTTCTCGGAGACCCGTACTATCCGAACCACGAAAATTCAGGATTGCTAGAAGATGAACCAGAAGACGATCAGCCAATTCCTTTGGATGATCTTGAAGCTGAAGGCTTTTCTGATGGTTCTGACTCAGATCCAGAAGTCAACAACCTGCCCCCAGCTAATTAAAACCCAAACCCTCGTCCAGCATTTCAAGGACCCACACCTCTGTGGGCCACAAAGTTGAATAGGTGGAGTAAGGAGGAAGGACAACCTATCCCCTACAATGGAGGCAGAAGCTTCTACAACCTCACTGAGGGAGGTTCAGCTGACAGAATCCTACCGATTATGGCGCATAGGACTGCTCGGAACACCAAGCAAGGTTGAGTAGCTATCGACTGAGTAATGGAGGTTGATGCTAATTCTGGCGTTAACACTGTCTGCATTCGCCAACTAGAGTCCGCTCATGAAAGGGCTCAGGTCAGCAATGCAATGCTCGAGAGGGAACTCGCTGAAACCCGAGCTGAAGTTAGAGAACTCCGAGCTTAGCAAGCCAGAGCTGATAGGTGCATAAGGGACATAGAACATCTTCTGTCGGAGTCAAGAGCTCACTCTGGTAGTTCTCATCGCCGATAGATTCTCATCAACTTCTCTTTTCGATATAACTTATTTATGCTAACAACCTTAGTTTAATTTCCTATCCTTGTAAATCTTAGGCCCGTTAGGTCTTGATTAGGTCGTAGTTCTGTTAAAATTTTCCACTTTGGTTGATGTAAGACCTACTTCTAGGTCACTTTTCCCGAACTTATTACATTGGTAATCCCAGTACCTTTGACAAATATCTAATCTAATGGAAATTATTATCCAAATGCTTCCATCTTCATTCAAGTATATAATTCAATCGTATTGTTGGACTATGAAGAGTTGGTCCATGATTCATTCACATCAATCCTTCAATTAAATTCTTATCAATGTTTTCATCTTCATAAACTATAGATCAAAGATGCCGCCTCGCAGAAATCCAAGGAGAAACCTCAATAACGAAACACCACCTCCTCAACGACCTTCTCCTCAATTCGACACGATAGCCTTAAATACTGTTGTAGCTGCAGTTGTGGCTACAACCATGGCTCAGTTTCATTCATCTGGTTCCACTGGAGGAGGAACCCCTATTCAGTCTATACAGGTTGAAGCTCCTTTGCACTCGAGAGAGTGCTCCTATAAGGACTTCACGAACTGCAAGCCATTGTCCTTCAAGGGGACTGGCGAAGTCATTGCCCTCTCGCAAGGGTTCGAGAAAACCGAATCAGTTTTGAAAATCTACTCCTGTTCAAAGGAGAGAAAGGTCAAGTCCGCTGATTGCACTTTCGAAACTAAAGCCCTAACATGGTGAAACGGCCATGTTAAGTCACTATCTCTTATAGTGGCTAATGCTATGGACTGGGAAACATTGAAAGACCTCATGATTGAGGAGTACTGCCCGAGGGGCGAGATCCCAAAGCTGGAGGAAGAGCTATGGTGCCTAACCATGAAGGGCTCCAACATAACCGCTTATACCGCCAGATTCTGCGAGCTGGTGGCCCTATGTCCCAACATGGTTCATACAGAGGGAAAGAAGATTGAGAGATACATATGGGGGATGGTGCCACCGTACTAGGGAAATGTCTTGGCATCACACCCCACTACATTTGATAGTGCCAAGTGATTGGCACAGCGGCTCATACACCATGGGATTCGTACCCTGGCCGCAACAACAACTACCCTGTCCATCTCAGAACATGCAAGAACCGCTGACTCCAAGCGGAAGGTTTGGGATGACAAGAAGAAGGCTAAGGCTGCCAAAAAGCAGTAGGTCGTAGCAGTACATGGTGCGATAGCACCTAACACTGCTGCTCCGGTAAAGGAGTACACTGGAAGTTTGCCTAAGTGCGACAAGTGCAACTTCCATCACGTCGGCGCCTGCCGAGAGATGCAGTGTATGAACTGCAACGGGAAGGGGCACACAACCCATTTTTGCAAATCTCCGATGAGGCCAATCACACAGCTCCCTGGCACTGGAGTGGGCCAAACTTGCTACAACTGCGGCGAGGTGGGCCATTTCAAGAGGATCTGCCCAAAGGCAGGAAATGTCGGTGGAGTAGGAAGAGTTTTGTCCATAGGCCATAAGGAAGCGGTTGCCGACCCCACAGTGGTCACTGGTACGTTCCTCCTCGATAACTCTTATGCATGCATTCTATTTGATAGTGGAGCGGAGAGAAGTTTCGTGAACTAAAAATTTGCTCATTTACTTAAGCATAAATCACGAGCACTTAAAGACCCGTTCACTATACAAATGGCTAATGGAAAGACAGAGAGGACTAGAAGTATATTCATATGATGTACCCTAACATTAGATAGCCATTCATTTTCTATCGATCACATGCCGGTCTCAATTAAAAGTTTCGACGTCATTATTGGCATGGATTGATTGAGTCTTCATCATGCGGATATCATGTGTTACGAAAATTTTGTTCGCCTTAATCTGCTGTCTAGCGAAACCTTAGTAGTTTATGGCGACAAGCCCGACACGAACCTTCGTATCATCTCGAGCATCCAAGCTCAGTAATTCTTGCGAAAAGAATATCGTGCATTCCTTGCTCATGTTGTCTATCTAAGCCAAGAAACGAAGGATATTCTGAACATTCCATGTGACAACCGTCAAATTCTGGTCAAGTCGAAGTCAAATAAAGTCGGCAAGTCAAACCGGTCAACCCAACTAACCCTTGTGTATTAGGGCTTACGTTAAGTAATTACTATACAACTCGCTACACTAATGAGAAATCATCAATTGAAAAGTTCGTATATCTAGATTTCCTTAAACTAAAACTATAGTAAGTAACAAACCAAACCGATAAAACAATGTTGCATACTCATCAGGAGTATGTAAGACCCTTAAACATGGCTTTACGGGGTTTACGGACCTTGCGTTGCGAAGCCGGACCCTCAAAAAGGTCACAAACGAAACCTCTCCCAATCTCTTTTACTCTATCTCTCTCTATTTAAAATCTCTCCCAAATATCTCTCTGAATGAGAAATCTCTCAAAGTATGCGGAATCTCTACCAAATATCTCTTTGTATGAGAAATCACTCTAAGAATGTCAAATCTCTCCATGTATGTAGAATCTATCCCAAATCTCTCTTTGTATGAGAAATCTCTCCAAGAATGTCAAATCTCTCCCAAATCTCTCCAAGTATGTGAAATCTCTCCCAAATATCTCTCTGAATGAGAAATCTCTCCAAGAATGTGAAATCTCTCCCAAATCTCTCTTAGTATGCCAAATCTCTCTAAGTATGTCGAATCTCTCTCAAATGTCTCTCAACTTCTTAAAACCACTCGGGGCATCCCGCTCTTAATTCAGTCGAAAACTGCTCAAAAACGGAAGTCTACGCGAAAAACAGCCTTAAGGAGCCGAACCCCCTCTTAGGAGCCGAAACTCCTCTTAGGAACCGAACCTCTTAGGAGCCGAACCTCTTAGAGCCGAACCTCCTGAGAACTGAGACCCTCTCAACCGAAATGGACCGAGGGCTCTATCTATTTCGGTCCCCTGATCATGTTGAACTGAGACTGACTTTCGGCTCCTCTTCCCACCTTCGGTCCGAGGACCTGACTCTCGGTCCCTTCTGATGAGCATGTTTGCGAGACATCTCAGTTCCCATGCATCCGAGCCCCACCTTCGGACTGAGAGGCAACCCGCGCAGCCGAACCCTCCTCTCTCAGTTTCTTCTCCTACTCTCGGTTCCAAGCTCCTAAGGAGCCGAACCTTCGCATCCTCGTCCCAAATTTCGGAATTTGGCAGTTTTTGCCCGGTTTTCAATATTTTTAGCGCTTTGAGCCCGTTTTTCGAGATTTTAACGCGGGATTTTCACCCAAACTCGTATTTTAATATAATAAAATCTAATAGGTAAGATTTATGGGTGGAGTGTTGACTTTGCCTTAGTGTATGACATAAGCAACCTCCCAATACCTTCATAGTACAACCCCTAGTCACTATTCACCCATACCTATTCAATAGTTGTCCTTTTGCCACTCTTTTTCAACCATAATGTTGAACAAAAGCTAGAGATATCCTTCTCTCTCCTCACATTACTCCATTTTTCCTCCAAGCGACAACTTCATTTTCTCTCACTCCCTCACATTACACCTTGTAACTTGTTGAGCAAGGTGTGTACCTTCATGTGATAATATGTTATTACCATATATGTCATCTTGGCTAATTATATAGACATACATCAGAAAACAAATGGATTCTTACCTTCATAAGTATGGTAAATATATAAATGGTATTACAAGGCTATATCCATTAAAATACAAACATTGGTAAACTATTACAAGTATAGTTGATGCTCACTACCCAAACAAATATTTAATAAGCTATAAGAGGTATAGTTTAGGATTCATTTACATGACAAACACATTATTAAAGGTATTACACATACAAAAGGGTTATTACCACTATGAATAATTAAGATAAACTATAACAACTATAGTTAAGTCCATTATACCCCCCCCCCCAAACGAACACGCTAGTTATAATCAGTATAGTTATGGCATATATACATTACAAACAAAGTGATAAACTATAATAGGTATAGTTTATCTGTCATCTACACCACGAACTTAATTACAAGAAAGGGATTCACCATCACCACCACTTTTGATAAGCTATAATACGCATAGTTCATGTTCACTACCACTATTGCTATTTGATGAACTATGATATGTATAGTTTATATTCACCATCACCACCAGTTTTGATAAACTATAATATGCATAGTTCATGTTCACTAGTCACTATCACTATCCGTTGAACTATGATATGTATAGTTTATGTTCACAGCCACTATTACTATTTCGTACACTACACTAGGGTTTGGTTTCGGTTTTTGGATTTAAGACCACATTCAATCTCGCATTGTTAGTTTTCAGCTATAATTTCTAAGTGTATATGCTAGAGTTATATAGAACCTAGTCGTGATTGGCTTAGAATTGGTGGTTCCGCCTTATTTCATGTTCCTCGTTGGGTTGTGGGCCTAGGGCAGACCCATTACATTCGACGTTTTATCTAACTTTAATTTTATATAACTTATATACACAAGGAAATTATAGAAGGAATCTATAGTGAATATTAGGATGCACTATTTCATAACATAGAAACTTACATTTCACATTTTGAGGAAAATATCGGATTTGCTGGAACAACTTAATCCTTTTACGGGGAAAGACAATTTATTTCTCAATTTAAAACTCTTATGAACTCACCAACCTTTGTGTTGACACTTTTCAAAACAACTTCTATTCTCAGGAAATTACTAAACAGGTAAATCAACTGCTTTCGAGGACGGGACGCTAAAGCGATAAACTCAAACTTACTTTGTCATCATGATGTAATTGATTTTGAAACATGTAAACTCACTCTATGATGTAACTCTTTCAATTATATTGATGATGGTTGTGTTTGCTTTCTTCACTATTACATTCGTTGTTATGATACTATACATGAAGTTCTCCACCCCTGGACGTTTCCGCCATCCTTGGTTTAGGGGTGTGACAGATTGGTATCAGAGCATTGTTTATAGTGAACTAAGTATATATCGAACCATATAAGATATACAAACTATAAATACATTGGAACTGAAGGTCTCTAATTTAACATTTTCCAAATAACTACACTTTTAGAAACAAATAATTTCTAGGTAAAAGTATGAGCACGTGCACACACACTAGGGTCAGTATCATGGTGGGATGGGACAAAAGTGGTGATTGTTGAACAATACGAGTAGGCTTGGGGATGTATAGTTAGGTCTAGGAATGACATAGCCTGACCAACTATGTCTTACCCAAAAGTGATTAGCATATACCCATGAATGGTCGTAGGTGTTGCAACAAGTCTAAAAACTTACCAACACTAGCACAATGAAATACCATAGGGGTATTTGGTGTTATTATAATTACGTATCTGAGAACTAAATATATTTTTATCAAGAGGTCAATAATTGCCTAGTGGATACATTAAAATTATATGTATCCAGGACGTCATAGACTTATAATCTGTGGATCTTTGCTTTACTTCCTGTTCTTGTTGGATTGGGGATTTAGAGTTAGGATCGCTTATTTGGGGGTCTATCCTGTCCCAAATTCATATGACTAGTATGCGCTAAACAAGGTATTAAAGTACCTGATAAAGATCATCTTATAATTATCTAATTACTACGTCTACTTAGTTACTCCTTATATTTCCATCTCTCGCAAAGATATCATAGCTGGATTTCATCCCCACGACGACCCGTACTACCCCAACCACGACAAAGCTGGATGGTCCGGAGAGGAGCCAGAGAATGATTACCCAATCCCTGTAGATGGTCACCAAGCTGAAGGATTTGCTGACGGTTCCGACTCCGAGCCTGAAGTGGAGAACCTACCCCCGATGACCCTTGTTCCGAATCCTAACCCTCGTCCGGTTTTTCAAGGCCCGACGCCTCCTTGAGTGGAGTGCTTGGAAACCTGGAGCGAAGAGCAAGACCAACCTATGCTGTTTAATGGAGACCGCAGCTTCTACAATATAAGCAAAGGGAGTTCAGCAGATAGAATTCTTCCAATCATGGTCCATAGAGTTGCCCGAAACGAGATTTAGGGCAGAACAACGCTCCATTGTATCGCAGAGGTTGATGTAAAGGCAAGAATGCATAACATCCGCACAAATCGCCTAGAGCACACTCGTGAAAAATATGAAAGAGACAATGAAACCCTGCTCCAAGCATTGGCTGAAACACGAACCGAAGTCATAGAACTTCGAGTACGCCAGAAGGTGCACGAAAGGCACATGCATGATATGGAGTGGCAACTAGCTGAACTGAGGGTTCACCAGAGGGATGACCCCCGCCAGTAGTGGATGCCTTACCTTCTTTCCCTGTTAAAAAGGAATCGTTTTTCCTATCTATGTCCTATGAGGCACTCTCTATGGAACTATCTAGCACTGTAGGTACTTTTGGTTAGGCCTTTAGGCGGCCAAAACTCCCCTGCTTCGGATGTAATGTAAGACCCTCTACAAGGTCAATTTTCCCAAGCCTGTTACATCTCAAACATCAAAGACATTGTCAGTCAGCTAAATTCTGCGTCATCCCTTGTCCAAATACTTCCATCATGCTACAATAGGAGTCTATCTGAAACCCACTCTAGTCAAGTTGTTGGACTAAGAGTAATTTAGCTCCGGGATCATTCCCAATTCTCTCTCAAAGGTTGGATCATGTTATTCACCAACCAATGGAACCCGGTTTTAGCGAAAAACGTCATGAGACCATTCTACGAACTTACTTCTACTCCGTAAAAGGACTGCATCATAGGGATGTAGGTCAAACCTTCGAGGACATACTTCTACTCTATAGGTGAACGGTAGAAATACATCTAGGTTCAATGATAGCCCTTACTAGGAATTCTAGTTCATTAAGAAGGATTAGTAAGAATGTTATTCGTTATGATTTCCTCACTTATACATTCCCCAGTTATATATAACGAAGACCTAGTAGACAATAGAATGTGAGATTTCTAACTTAGTTTCTTTTCCTCGTGGGATGTGAAACTGAAGTAGAATCACACATTTTACTATCCGCCTAGTCTTGGTTATATCATAATGTGTATAAGCTATGTTTTCATATATAATAACTCATCTCTTAGTTAATATCAAAATAATATAGAGCCAACCTTAGTCAGTCACAAACTCCTTCTCTTTCATGTTGCAGAATCATGTCATCATCTGTGAATAGTCAACCGAACAATGAAGCCCCTATCCTTCATATCGACACCGCTACATTTCAAGCCGCGGTAACAGCTGCCATGACAGCTGTCCTTACAAACCCCAACACTGGTAACGCAATCACGACTGACAAAGGAATTGAAAATTTCGATTGTTGTATCGATCCAGGAAGCCAACAAAGGGCAACAGTCACGGACGTACAGAATCGTAAAACGGAGAAGAGGAAACGAAATCACCGAGCTTGAAAGGAGTGTCACCGATCCCAAAGACTTGCCAGGCAACAGCAACAAGTGGCAACTCCTGCCCCTTTAGCACCGGCACAACCAATTTCTCAAGTCCCTGGCATCGGGACAAACCCTGCACACAAGGGTGGTGGTAAATCCAGACCGCATAAAAGGAAACTTTCGAAGTGGATGAATGAGGAGGGCACCCGTGTCCACGTAACTTTGACTAAACACCTCACTTCCGCCACCAATGCTAGTGCAAGCCAGATATGTTTCCAATGCGGCGAGATTGGACACCTCAAAAAGGACTGTCCAATCATGACGAACTCCGGCGCAGACTGGAAGATACTAAGGATCACTGCTGCAGGAGAAACTACTCTGGACCTCGTTAAAAATATCTAAAGCATTTGTTGTAACTGACTCATAAACTGCTTAAAACTAGTGCAACTAGAGTCTTATCTTTTGCGAAACCCCGTCAGTAAAGGGACCCTCGTGCTGCGCATACTTGTCTTTTGTAGTATACCTAGTTCGCAGCAATAGTCTTGTAGTAAATCTATAGTACTGTAACTCTGTAAAAAGTTGCATAGTGGTGTCTTGTCTGCAACGTCTTTTTGATCAAATCTAGTGCCTTTATTTCCAAGTCACTTCGATTTTTTTTTTATCACACGACTAGAATACCAACCAAGGACCTGCATTCACTGAGAGCATGAGAAGTAATGGATTAGGAAGTATCCCCACTTTTTGGCTCGATTATTCATGCCTACTCCTTGCCTAAATTCAAATTTCGGGACGAAATTCCCTCTAACGGGGGGATGATGCGACAACCGTCAAATTCTGGTCAAGTCGAAGTCAAATAAAGTCGGCAAGTCAAACCGGTCAACCCAACTAACCCTTGTGTACTAGGGCTTATGTTAAGTAATTACTATACAACTCGCTACACTAATGAGAAAGCATCAATTGAAAAGTTCGTATATCTAGATTTCCTTAACCTAAAGTATAGTAAGTAACGAACCAAACCGATAAAACAATGTTGCATACTCATCGGGATTATGTAAGACCCTTAAACATGGCTTTACGGGGTTTACGGACCTTGCGTTGTGAAGACTGACACTCAAAAAGGTCACAAACGAAACCTCTCCCAATCTCTTTTACTTTATCTCTCTGTATTTAAAATCTCTCCCAAATATCTCTCTGAATGCGAAATCTCTCCAAGTATACAGAATCTCTCCCAAATATCTCTTTGTATGAGAAATCACTTTAAGAATGTCAAATCTCTCCCAAATCTCTCTTTGTATGAGAAATCTCTCCAAGAATGTCAAATCTCTCCAAGTATGTGAAATCTCTCCCAAATATCTCTCTGAATGAGTAATCTCTCCAAGAATGTGAAATCTCTCTTAGTATGCCAAATCTCTCCAACTATGCCGAATCTCTCTCAAATCTCTCTCAAAATCTCTCTCAACTTCTTAAAACCACTCGGGGCATCCCGCTCTTAATTCAGTCGAAAACCGCTCAAAAACGGAAGTCTACGCGAAAAACAGCTTAAGGAGCCGAAACCCCTCTTAGGAGTCGAAACTCCTCTTAGGAACCGAACCTCTTAGGAGCCGAACCTCTTAGAGCCGAACCTCCTGAGAACCGAGACCCTCTCAACCGAAATGGACCGAGGGCTCTGTCTATTTTGGTCCCCTGATCATGCTGAACCGAGACTGACTTTCGGCTCCCCTTCCCACCTTCGGTCCGAGGACCTGACTCTCGGTCCCTTCTAATGAGCATGTCTGCGAGACCTCTCGGTTCCCATGCATCCGAGCCCCACCTTCGGTCCGAGAGGCGACCCGCGCAGCCGAACCCTCCTCTCTCGGTTTCTTCTCCTGCTCTCGGTTCCAAGCTCCTAAGGAGCCGAACCTTCGCATCCTCGGCCCAAATTTCGGAATTTGGCATTTTTTGCCTGGTTTTCAATATTTTTAGCGTTTTGAGCACGTTTTTCGAGATTTTAACGCGGGATTTTCACCCAAACTCGGATTTTAATATAATAAACCCCAAATAATCATATTTTAATTATATTTTGGGGGAAAATCCTTGCCTAAGAATAAAATCTAGTTGGTAAGATTTATGGGTAGAGTGTTGACTTTGCCTTAGTGTATGACACAAGCAACCTCCCCATACCTTCATAGTACATCCCCTAGTCACTATTCACCCATACCTATTCAATAATTGTCCTTTTTCCACTCTTTTTCAGCCATAATGTTGAACAAAAGCTAGAGATATCCTTCTCTCTCCTCACATTACTCCATTTTCCTCCAAGCGACAACTTCATTTTCTCTCACTCCCTCTCTCTAAGATTTCGAGATTCAAGGCTTGTTTCCAAGCGTGTCTTCTACATTTGGTAAGTATCATTCTCCTACATTGGGATACTATCCTACATCCAAATCATAGATTGCTTACACAAATATCGTCATATTTGTGTTAGATCTTCAAATCTTCAAGCATCTCCCAAGTGTTCTTGAGTTGGGCACTTCTTTCCTCCATCATCCATCTACTGAAATCACTCAAGGTGAGTTCATACCCCTACATTTTCATGTTTTCTCAAGTTTTTATGGGGGGGATACAAGTTAAAACACCAAGAACATAATTAAAAATTTCTAACAGCTTTCATCAGAAAAGTTGGACTCCATTCACGGACTGTTTTGGACAAATTAAACATTTTAGTTTTCAAAACTGTTTTAGGTGCAAGCAGTTCCAGTTCTTAGCTTTAAAATGATTACTTGCACATCTCCATACAATTTTTCTACAATTTATGGTGATTTTTACAAAACTGCCTATCATTTCAGACATCAATCTGGACCAGTCTGTGATTATGGACTTTTTCACACAAGTTAGAGGTGATTAAAATTTATAATAAAAAGTATGAACAAACTAGACTCATTTTCCAAACTCTCAGAATTTACAGATTCTGAGTTGCACCTTTAATTATTTTTCTATGAATTTACTAAAAACAGAATAGAAATGGAAATACTAGAAAAATGTTTTCAGTTTCATTTACACCTTGTAACTTGTTAAGCAAGGTGTGTACCTTCATGTGATGATATGTTATTACCATATCTGTCATCTTGGCTTATTATATAGACATACATCAGAAAACAAATGGATTCTTACCTTCATAAGTATGGTAAATATATAAATGGTATTACAAGGATATATCCATTAAAATACAAACATTGGTAAACTATTACAAGTATAGTTGATGCTCACTACCCAAACAAATATTTAATAAACTATAATAGGTATAGTTTAGGATTCATTTACATGACAAACACATTATTAAAGGTATTACACATACAAAAGGGTTATTACCACTATGAATAATTAAGATAAACTATAACAACTATAGTTAAGTCCATTATTACCCCCCCCCCCCCACACACACACACATACAAACGAACACGCTATTTATAATCGGTAGAGTTATGGCATATATACATTACAAACAAAGTGATAAACTATAATAGGTATAGTTTATATTTCATCTACACCACGAACTTAATTAGAAGAAAGGGATTCACCATCACCACCACTTTTGATAAGCTATAATATGCATAGTTCATGTACACTACCACTATCACTATTTGATGGACTATGATATGTATAGTTTATATTCACCATCACCACCACTTTTGATAAACTATAATATGCATAGTTCATGTTCACTAGTCACTATCACTATCTATTGAACTATGATATGTATAATTTATGTTCACAGCCACTATTACTATTTCGTACACTACACTAGGGTTTGGTTTCGGTTTTTGGATTTAAGATCACATTCAATATCGCATTGTTAGTTTTCAGCTATAATTTCTAAGTGTATATGCTAGAGTTATATAGAACCTAGTCGTGATTGGCTTAGAATTGGTGGTTCCGCCTTATTTCATGTTCCTCGTTGGGTTGTGGGCATACGGCAGACCCATTACATTCGATGTTTTATCTAACTTTAATTTTATATAACTTATATACACAAGGAAATTATAGAAGGAATCTATAGGGAATTCTAGGATGCACTATTTCATAGCATAGAAACTTACATTTCACATTTTGAGGAAAATATCGGATTTTCTGGAACAACTTAATTGCTTTTATGGGGAAATACAATTTATTTCTCAATTTAAAACTCTTATGAACTCACCAACCTTTGTGTTGACACTTTTCAAAACAACTTGTATTCTCAGGAAATTACTAAACAGGTAAATCAACTCCTTTCGAGGACGGGACGCTAAAGCGATAAACTCAAACTTACTTTGTCATCATGATGTAATTGATTTTGAAACATGTAAACTTACTCTATGATGTAACTCTTTCAATTATATTGATGATGGTTGTGTTTGCTTTCTTCACTATTACATTCGTTGTTATGATACTATACATGAAGTCCTCCACCCCCAGACGTTTCCGCCATCCTTGGTTTGTGGGTGTGACATTCCAGTAGTATGCGAATTTCCCGACATCTTTCCAGAAGAACTCCCAGGATTACGTCCACAATGTCAAGTCGAGTTCCGAATCGACTTAGTTCCAGGGGCTACCCCCGTAGCCAAATCGCCCTATCGTCTAGCACCTGCAGAGATGCAAGAAATGTCCGGTCAACTTAACGAACTACTCAGCAAGGGATTTATAAGACCAAGCTTCTCACCCTGGGGAGCTCCAATCTTGTTCGTCAAGAAGAAAGACGGATCGTTTCGTATGTGCATCGACTATCGGGAGCTCAACAAACTGACCGTCAAAAATCGTTATCTGTTGCCTCGTATCAACGATTTATTTGACCAACTCCAAGGGGCGAACTTCTTTTTAAAAATCGACTTGAGATCTGGATATCACCAACTACGAGTGCTAGGGGAGGACGTTCCAAAGACACCCTTCTGAACTCGTTATGGGCATTACAAATTTGTAGTGATGCCGTTCGGATTGACAAATGCACCCGATGTGTTCATGGACTTAATGAATAGGGTGTGTTGTCCTTACTTGGATTGGTTCGTCATCGTGTTCATCGATGACATACTTATCTACTATCGTAGTAAGGAGGAGCATAGTCAACATCTACGTCAAGTCGTAGAGACATTACGTTCGGAGTAGCTCTACGTGAAGTTCTCGAAATGCGAATTTTAGATTCGACGAGTCGAATTCTTAGGACACGTGGTTAGCGAAGAGGGTATACATGTGGACCCTTCCAAAATCAAGGCCATTGAGAACTGGTCATCACCGAAGACGCCTACAAAAATTCGTCAATTTCTAGGCCTCGCTGGTACTATCGTAGGTTCATTCAGAACTTCTCCCGTATTGCGAAGCCTCTGACAACACTGACCCAGAAAGGCATGGCCTTCGACTGGGAAGAGAAGCAAGAGAGAGCGTTCGAAACGCTCAAACGAGCCTGATGCACCACACCAATACTATCCGTCCCTGAAAGGATAGAAGACTTCGTTGTCTATTGCAATGCGTCAAATCAAGGGCTCGGATGTGTGCTAATGCAGAGAGGTAAGGTCATTGCCTATGCCTCGAGACAGCTGAAGACAGATGAGGTCAACTAGACGACCCATGATCTTGAACTAGGAGCAGTTCTGTTTGCTCTGAAGATCTGGAGACATTACTTGTACGGAACAATGAGCACTATCTTTACTGACCACAAGAGCTTACAACACATATTCGACCAGAAGGAGCTCAACATGAGACAACGACGGTGGGTCGAGCTACTCAGTGATTACAAATTTGAAATTCGTTATCATCCGGGAAAAAGCCAACGTAGTAGCTGGCGCCCTGAGTCGGATGGAATATTTTGGTCGTAGAGTCAAATCATTGACTATGACTATCCATTCACACTTGTCCACACAAATCAAGGCAGCTCAGCTCGACGCCTTGAAGCCTGAAAATGTGGCGGGTGAATCCCTGAGAGGGATGGATAAGAACTTGGAGGTTAAGGGTGGCGGAGCTTATTATTTCATGGACCCGATCTATACCCCGAAACTCGGTGGTTTCAGAGACTTGGTCATGAACGAGGCACACAACACTCGTTATTCCGTGCACCCGGGATCAGATAAGATGTATCTAGATCTCAAAAAGTTATGCTGGTGGCCTAACATGAAAGCAGAGATTACTACTGTCACACCCCAAAACCATGAATGGCAGAAACATTCTGGGGTGGAGGACGTCATGTACAGTATCACAAACAATGAATAATAGTAAACAAGCAACAACATCATCCATTGCATTAATAATATAATTTCATACATGTGTGTTCTGTCAAAGTATAGACACCAAAAATATACATATGAAAATAAAAGATGAGTCTTGAACGAACTCCATCTTCTCAAAAGCCTGGCACCTGTACCTGTCTAGTAGTGACCTGAGAATACAAGTTATTTTGAAAGCGAGTATCAGGTTAATGCTGGTGAGATCATAAGTATATTAATGTCTGAGTTTGTATGAAAACGTTTGTAAAATGTTTCTATAAGATGTTTTGTATCAGGTTTGAACTCTCCTAGAAAACCCTATGTTTCCTACTAAATGTAGCCTTCTACCAAGGCATCTAGTGTCTGTGTGTATGTCTCTTGATAGAGTGTGTGTTTTCACTAATTCAGACTATCATTAACCAAAAATATAGATTCTACATTACCATGCATCGTGTGAATATTCACGAAGTGAATGTTAATGGGAAAATAAGATAGTACTATGGTGTAGTGTCGTACTACAACCGTACTAATTACCTTAAGTCTAGGGTAATTCTTATAAGTACTGTAGTATTTGTAATAAGTGACTACCTCTGTACTCCTATTGCCTTATTTGAGGGATAAGGCCTAATGTGATGGCTAGATCCCAGGCTAGACGCCCCCCTGTCAAAGGGATTTTGGGACCTTTACACGACCCCTGCATATTTGCACGCCGTGAACATCCACATTACTATGATCATGTATACTCGATATAACTATCACAATGCATTGCGATTCATCGGTATAGTTAGATCCCGAACTTGTTCTATGCTGTAGCACCTAGTGATGTCTGTCCTATTATCGTATATGTAAACGCACTCAGGTAAAATTATGTATGTAAACATACTCATGTAAGCGTAATCATGTAAGAATATCTATGTAATAGTATAGTAATGTACTGTAATGTTCTGTGTGTGCTAGCTGTAACGAGTGTTCTCTCTCTATCTAGCAAGTATTGACTCACGAATGAACTGACTCATTGTATGTTTCATTGTTCTAGTAATAATAATTGTATCCTCTTGTGCTACCCCTATGGTAACTTACTAGCGATGTACTGGTACGTATGAACATGGAAGTATACCCTTGCTACCCAAGGGTACCGAATGAACTGGAAGAACCTTTTATGACTATATATGTACACATGATATAAAACTAATATTTAAACGACCTTCGGACGGGTACCCGATATCCCACCAGACCACATCTCAAGCGCGAAAAGGAAATGGGGTGGATAGCCTTCCTAAGTCCTTTAAACATTTCTTATATAACTATACATACCTAGACATGCAATTGATAATAAGTAAAACAGAGTTTAAGCAAATGTATTTGATAAGTATAAGAACTTGTAAAACAGTTTGAAGCAAAACAGTTTGATAAACAATTTGAACAATAAGGAAATCACATGTTTTGTAGTTATTAATCACATGTTATTGATGTAATAACTATAAGTATTTGACTTGTATTTCCCCCCATAAAATCATTTAAAAACATTTAAACCATTGATTAAGGGGTGTGAACTCACGTATAGTGAGTGGTACGGATGTACTGAAGATGTAGGATTGCTAGGTGTCAAGTGAAGTCTTGAACACACGCTATGATCCTAGTTAACATATAATCACACATATGTGCACCCAATTAGCTTTAAACTACTAATTGAAAGTCTTTAGACTTCCTAGAACATGTTAAACACTTATAATAAGTGTTATTTGCCCTAAGGATTACATCTAAGTTGTTGTAGGACCCGGCTAGTGTGTTTAGGTTTCCAAAGGACCCCATATATGAGTTTACTCTCCAATAAACCTCACACAAGGAGTTTACGGTTGTAAACCCTTGATTTTACGGCCATGAACTCCTAAGCTTAATGTCATTTGGTGTTTTGAAGTTCTAAATGATCCCTAGAAGCATTCCTACTTGGTGGATTAATCCTTGGAAGGGTTTAGGGCATTAATACACTCCTTTGAGGAGTTTACGGCCCCAAGGCCATTTCCTTTTGAGTTTACTGCCGTAAACTCATATGGAAAGGGGTTTTTTTATGTTTTCAAGTCCCATACTCATCTAGGATAAGTTTTAGACAATTATTTAAGGCTAATGAAGGCCTTAGGCACACTTTGGTACCCCTCTTTGATGTTCACGACCCAAAGACCAAAACCATAAGAGATTACGACCATAATCTCTCTTTAGGATGGGTATTTGATGATTTAAAGTCCCAAAATAACTAGGAGTAAATCAAGGCTATTGTTGCAAGGCTTTAGGAGTGATTAAGGCATTCTTTGGCCCTTGAGTTTGGATTTCACAATCCAAGAACTTCTTGGGCCGTGAACACCTTACTTTTGGTGTTCGTGGGTGATTTCTAGTCTTATAAACACTAACATACAAGCCTAAGGTAGTTACATATCAAGGGGAAAGTACTAGGCATCAATTTATCGTTATAAAAGAGCTTACTCCCCAAGGTGTTCTTGGGCGGTAAACTCTCGAATCTGGCTGTTTTGTTATGAAATCTATGTTAATAAGAACAATATAAGCCATATAATACAACTAGAGAAAGGTACTCACGATTTGGGATGAAAACCCGAAGATCCGTGAGAGAGAAACTGGCTTTTCTCTAGTTGGAAATGTAACTAATGAATAAATATGGTTCAGAATCCTATATATAGTCCTGGGATTTTTGGCAGAAAATATTTTTATTCAAGAAATGAACTCTAATATCATATAGTTTTGAGATAAATAAGTTGCACATATGTGACAACCCGAAATTTCCATTCTAATCCAACCATTTCAATCCAATAGTAGTAGAGCAGTTACAGTGAAAGTTCAGACTTATGGAATAAGTTTGGCAGTTTTCAGGGTTTTACACCTAAAGAGATATTAGGAGAGTGGTTGCACTAGGATTAGGTGCAACACTGTAATTCCATTACCCTAGATCATTAGAATCCATTCCGAGAATAGAAATATTTTCTGCCAAAAATCTCGGGACTATAAATAGAATTGTGAACCAAATTGGTTCATTAGTTGAATTCCAATTAGAGGAAAGCCAATTTCTCTCTCACGGATCTTCGGGTTTTCATCCCAGATTGTGAGTCCACTTTCCTAGATGTGTTTTAATACTTGTTATGTGCTTAATAACATTATTTACATGTCCAAAATACAACATCCAGGAGTTTACCACCCAAGAACGTTCTTGGGGAGTAAACTCCAAAATCAAGCCTAAAGGCCATCTAGTCCCATTTCCTTGTTAGGTAACTAGCTTAGGATGTTATGTATGAGCATTAGAGACTAGAAATCAATCAAAACCATATACATTTTAGGAGTTTACGGCCAAGGATATGCTCTTGGGTCGTAAACCCCTTTTTCAAGGGCTAAGAGTGCCCTAATCACCCCTAAAGGCTTGAACTCTATTTTAGGCAAATACCTTAATGTGTTTAGGACCTAGGAAACATAAGAAAAGCACAAGTATTGAAGAGTTTACGGCCAAGAGTGGTTCTTGGGCCGTAAACTCCCATAAAGGGGTCAAAGGACACCCTAGACACTTCCTTAAGCCAAGAGACAATTTGGGCATGTACCTAAATGAGTTATGGACTAGTTAAAACATTTAGAACCCCATGTGTGAGGGGGTTTACGGCCCAAAAGGTTCCAAGGCCGTAAACTCCATAAAATGGTACCATTTAGTGCCATAAACCCTCTTAAAGCCAACTATTAAAGCCTAGAATTGTTCCTAGTTGTTATAGAGACTTGAAAGCAACATAATCACCCTCCCAAGGGAGTTTACAGCTGTAAACTCCAAGGGAAAAGGGTGTTTGGGCCATAAACTCCCCATAGGAGTCAATATGGTACCTTAAACACTTGTTAAGCCTAGAAACAATTCCCCTCTAGAGTTGTAGAAATTCTATGCACCATTTCATGACTTGTTTGAGAGTTTACGGCCAGGAGCTTACTCCCCTGGGCCGTAAACTCCAATGAATATGGTCTTTTGACCTTAAACTTCCATTATGGGCGTTGCACTCCTTTGTTGCAACCCATTAGCCTCCTAGCACTTGACCAAAAGTGTTGTCCTTGCGTTAAATGTTTATACTTGTATAATTAGTGATTAAATCCCTAATTATTTATATACATATGTCTTCATATGTAATTAGGATCATTGTGTGTGTCTAAGTCTTCACTTGACACCAAGCACTTGTCTGATCCTTCCGTACGATAACAACCCGTTCAATTCCAGTCACATACTGCAGGTGAGTTCATACCCCCTAACTAATGTTTTAAACTATTTTAAATGTTTTATGGGGCGGGGGGGATACAAGTAGAATCATGCTACTTATTATGTCAATCACATGTGATTAGTAAGTAGGATTATATTACTTATTACATCAATCACATGTGATTAATATATAGCATTCAAAAGATTTGGCTACTCATTAGCCATTTTACCAAACAGTTTCCTTCAAATGATTTTTATAAGCATTTTATATGTTTTAAACTCCTTATTACACTGTACCTCTTACTCTGTTTATCATATTTCAAACTTATTTACAACTGTGTTTCAAACAAATGTTCCTTGTACTTATATTGTTTTATCAAACTTATGCCTTCAAATTGATTTATAGATTGACATCAAGTCGATCTTTCCTTAAACTAATATTTATGTTTCAAATGTTTTACCAAACTTATTTATGCTTTTATATTATAAATTGCATGCCTCTATATGTATATTTATATAAGAAATGTTTAAAAGGCTTAGGAAGGCTATCCACCTGTCACACCCCTAAACCTGAACGGCGGAAACGTTCGGGGGCGGATGACTTCATGTGGTAACGTAACAAATGAATACATAGTAAAGAAAGCAATACAACCATCATATATATAATTGAAAGTTTACATTTGTCAAAAGTTACATGTTCAAAACTCAATTACAATATGATGTCAAAAATACGAGATTAAACTGGCGTCACAGCATCTCTTCTTCAAAAGCATATTAGTACCTGAAATTACTGAATCCCTGGGACATACAAGTAATTTTGAAAGAGTAGATCAGCATTTAAGCTGGTGAATTTCATAAGTATTTAAGTGAAAATGTTTGAATGAAATGAAATGTTTTATCTTTGTTTGTTTGTGTTTAGAAAATCCTATATTTTCTACTAGTATAAAAGTAGCCTTCACTCAAGACCAATGTTTGTTTCCAAAATGTATGTAAATGTAAAATAACCAATGAGTTTGAAAACCTTGTAAATCAATGCATTTTTAATACCCCTTGTGAGTTTTATAACCATACTATTGACTCTGAATGCCTATACACAACGTTCTTCAGGCGTTGGAATGTTATGACGTTTGTCACCCCAAACGGTGGACTGTAGCTAACAGTCAGGGCGCGGGTTGTCAAGCCCGTATAGATCTATACACAAACACCATGCTCCCCCTCCAAGGGATTCTGGTATATAATACAGGACTTGAAATGTGTACTCGAACGTACATGAAGTTAGTGTCTCACAAATCCGTGGTATAAAAACAGATCTACTTGTTAAAATGTTACGTTTGTTCTTGTATACGAAAGTGAACTTCTTGAAATATGTGATTCTAGTACATAAGAGTTAGAAATCTGTTCGTAAAACTATACCTATTATAGTTTCCAAAAAGCGTGTCTTGTTTGTTTAGAAATATTGAGAAAAGGAATCACTTGTTTATGAAAGTATAGATTTTTGGTGTAGAGTCTAGGATAGACAAGAAAAATCTAAGAACAGTTTAGTTTATACATGCATTACAACAACATTTTATTTTAAAAGGTAAAATGCTATTGTGACATATGTTATATATATATATATATATATATATATATATATATATATATATATATATATATATATATATATATATATATATATAAGTTCCTTTAAATGTTTATAAATCGCATGTGATTTGAATATATAACAGTATATAAAAGAGATTCTTTATGTAAAACACGATAATACTCGTGTGTTTTACTTGTAATCCCCCCCTTGAAAGCATATAAAAGTATTTAGAATAATTAAAAAGGTTGATTAAGGGGTATGAAACTCACTTGAAAGTTTTGGAGATAGCGAGATGGAAAACCGGGCAGAGTTTCGTCTCGGGAAACGGATTTTCCTCGGGATTCTCGGGAATCTCGGGACTTGAGCCAAAAAGACCAGAGCTTCGGGTTTGAACGGACACGGAAAACGAGGCTAAGTTGAGAGAGAGAGAAGAGAAATGAACCCTTTCTTTGGAAACCCTCGCATCCTATTTATAGTAAGGCTGGTCTGCCTCGGTACGCGGGGCGTACGCTCGTACGCAGCGCGTACGCGTACGTCATGCATGACCGAAGCCTCGACTGCCTCGGTTCGGATGGGACGGGTTGCTGGGTACGCGGGTCGGATGGGACGTCGGGTCGGACGGGTCGGGGCTTCGGACGAGTCGGATGAGTCGGTTTCTTCGGATAGCGCGACGTGGACGATCAGAGGCCAATCCTCTCAGTTACGCGGGGCGTACAGGGGTACGCAGCGCGTACCTCGGAGGAGGATGCTGACTCCCCTTCGGATAATATCCGAATTTTGAATTAAATAAATAATTAATTTATTTAATAAACTTCAAAAATTCATATCTTCTTCATATGAACTCCGTTTTCGATGGTCTTTATATCCTCGCGTAGGTGAGACTACGCTCTACAACTTTCGTTTAGACTCCGTCGGCAAATTCCAAAATTATATTTTTATTATTTATTAAAAATCCATCGTGTTTAAGGAATTTCTTAGAAAATTCATAACTTCTTTATCTGATGTCGGTTTTTGCCAGACTTTTTACTGCTGGAATACTATTGTCGAGACCTTCGTTTCTCGTTTTTAGCTGTCTGTTGCTAAGCCGAACTTGGAAAAATCATAACTTCGCTATATGAAGTCGGATTTGGGCGTTCTTTTCACGTACGATCATGGTTCAAAGACATTTAATCATAGAAGGAAATTAAGTGGAACTTATTTATACATTTTATTATGAAAGTAACTTTTATTACTCAGAAGTGGTTACAATACTTGACCCATTTTGGTCGTTACAAAGAGTTGAAATATCGGGTTGTCACACCACCCTATTTCCTTTTCGCGCCTTGAGATGTGGTCAGGTGGGATATCGGATACTCGTCCGAAGGTCGTTTAAATATTAGTTATATATCATGTGTACATATAAAGTCATAAAAGGTCCTTCCAGTTCATCCTATGCCCTTGGGTAGCAAGGGTATACATCCACGTCCATACGTACCACTTAGATTACTAGTAAGCTACCATATGGGTAGTTCAGGACGATACTAGAACCATTACTAGAACGCGATATCATACAATGAGTCAGTTCATTCATGAGTCAATACTTTCTAGAACATTACTATACATTACATATACAATTATACTAGGACGAGAACATATACAACTATGCTAGAACGTTTACATTACTATACTTGTTAGATAGAGAGAACACACATTACAGCTAGCACACATAGGACATTATAGTTCATTACATTACTATACTTGCTAGAACAGTTCATTACATTACAGCTAGAACAGTACATTACATTACATATACGAGAATACGTTAATTACTGTGATTTAAATCGGAGCATGACTTAAAACCTCATGACTTGAGTTGCGGCCAGAGTCTCTTGAAGGGGGAGCGTTGAGTTTGCGTATAGATCTATGCTGGATTGACAATCCTACACCCTGCTATTAGCTACAGCCGGACGTGCAGGCCTGCGGGTGCCAAACGTCATTTCTTTATTACGACCATTCATTATGTCGTTGTTACTAGTCGATAGTATGGTGCAATTTATCACATAGTGCCTTAGCCTAAAATCCGGCTTAAGGTAGTTAGTACGGTAGTAGTCCTTTTAGAGCTACGTTTTAGTACTACGTTAATTTTTCCATTACATATTTTTAGTGATAACCTCACTTAAACATAAATGTACAAACTATATTTTTGGATAATGATAGTTATACTTTGGAAAAATACATACTCTTACAAGAGACACACATACAGAACAGTTAGGTCTTGGTAGAAGACACCTTCATATACTAGAACGAATCATAGGGATTTTAGGGTTTTTCAAATACTTACAATTCATATACACTTACAAATTCTTACAATACATAGACTTACAAATACTTACAATTCGTATACACTTACAAATTCTTGCAATACATAGACTTACAAATTCTTACATACAAATTAAGACACTAAATACTAATGATCTCACCAGCTTCAAAGCTGATACTCGCTTTCAAAATTACTTGTATCCTCAGGTCATCATAGACAGGTACCGATGCAAGGAGAAAGGAAGATGGAGCTTATTCAAGACTTATCTTTCATTTTGATTTATGCTTTAGTGTTTATCAAAATTTGACAGAATACAATTGTATAATAATTATTTTATTAATGCAATGGATGATGTTGTTGCTTGTTTACTACTTTACATTGTTGTTGATATTATACATGACGTCCTCCGCCCCAGAACGTTTCCGCCGTTCTTGGTTTTGGGGTGTGACAGATTGGTATCAGAGCATTGTTTATAGTGAATTAAGTATATCAACCCATAAAAGATATACTAACTATAAATACATAAGGGATTAAAAATACTCTGACCAAGAGTTTATACTTTAAATAGTAAAATATTTAAGTAAGTATACGTGCTGCATTCATACTAAAATCAGTGTCACTAGGACAGTACAAAAGAATTACGATTGTTGGGCAACACAAGTGGGCTTAGAGACATATGGTCAAAACTGGGAAGATATAGCCTGATCGCCTATATTATCCGAGGATTGACTAGCATGTGCCTAAGTTTAATTGTGTGGTTGCAACAATGCTAAAATCTTACCAACCCTACCACAATGAGAACAATAGAACATAACATTAAAATTTAAAATACTATAGGAGTATTTGGTGTTACTATAAGTATTTTATACTTGAGAATTAAAATTGGATCTTCATTACTTAGTGGATAGTTGCTAAGTGGATACACTAAGGCTACATGTAATTAGGATGTTGTAGACTTAGAATCAGTGATAATTTTGCCTTACCCCTATTCTGTGTGAATTTGGAAATAAGGTCACTTATTCGAAGGTCTATCCTGTTTAGATTACACATAGCTGGTATTCACTTCACAAATAGCGATGTAACTAATGAAGGTTTTCTAAATAATTATCTAGATAGTTCGTCTAATAATTATCCTCTTACCCTAAATTCTCGCATAGAAATCATAGCTGGACTCCATCCCCTTGACAACCAGTATCTTCCGAATGAAGTCATAGCTGGTTGGTTTGGAGAAGAACCAGAGAATGATCATCCTATCCCCTTGGATGATCACCATGATGAAGACCTTTCGTATGATGCTAACTCTAAACCAGAGGTTGAGAACCTACCCCAAACAGCTCCTTTCCAATTCCTAACCCTCGTCCGGCCTTTTCATGGCCCGACCCTGAGAGAGTGGAATGCTTGGAAATATGGAGCCAAGGACAAGATCAACCCATGCCATTCAATGGCGACCGAAGCTTTTACGACTTGAGAAATGAGGGCACAGCAGATAGAGTCTTGCAAATCTTGGTCCGCAGAGTGGCCCGAAATGAGATTCAAGGCAGGACAGCCCTACATCAGATTACAGAAGTAGTCGCCTATGCTAGAATGCATACCCTCCACACCATTCATCTAGAAGATGCACACGAGAGATCAGAGAGAAACTATGAAACCCTACTGCAAACACTGACTGAATCACGAGCCGAAGTCATAGAGCTCCGAGTACGCCAGATGGTGTGCAAAAGACACCTACTTGACATGGAACGTCAATTGGTTGAACTAAGAGTTCACCAGAGGAATGAGTGTCGCCAGTAGTAGACGCTTTACTTTATTTTCCGTTATAAAAAGAAATCGTGTTTTCTGTCTATGCCCAATGGGGCATTTTCTATGAAATTATCTTGTACCGTAAGTACTTTAGCTAGGTCTTTATGCTGTCAGGAACTATCTTTTGTGGATATGATGTAAGACCTTTACAAGGTCATTTTTCCCCGAATCCTTACATCGTGAATATCAAAGATATTGACAGCCGGCTAACTTCTGTGTCATTCTTCATTCAAGTACTTTTATCTTAGTTTCATTGGAGTCTATCTAAATCATACTTTAGTCAAGTCATTAGACTATAGTGATTTATCTCTGGAGACATTTCCAAGTCTCTTTCAGTGGTTGGATCTTGTTATTCACCAACCCACGATACCTCAGCTCGAACGACAAATGTTTTGAGACCACTCTACGAATATACTTTCATTCCGTAGTAGGACTGCATCATAGGGATGTAGGTCAAACCTTCGCGAACATACTTTCATTCTTTAACTAGGACTGCATCATAGGGATGTAGGTCAAACTTTCGAGAACATACTCTTACTCTTTACATGAACAATCTAAGTAAATCAGGGTCAACCAGAATCGCTCACAAAACCCTTATCTTTCGTGTTACAGAATCATGTCGTCATCCAGAAGCAATCAGTCGAACAAGGAAACCTCCGCTTTTACTATGGACGCCGCTACCTTTCAAACAGCAGTTACAGCTGCCGTGGTGGCTGCCGTAACCGCGGTCCTTGCGCACCGTAGCGCTAACAGCACAGTCAATGCTACTGATGGGAACGAAGTTTCCAATCGTGGTATCCGTCCAGGAAGTCGCCAACCAGTAACAGTCAAAGGCTCACAAAGCCAAAAAGCAGAGAACAAGAAACGAAAGTGTCAAGCCCGGAAGGAACGCAAGAGATCCCAAAAGCTGGCTATACAACAGCAGCAAGTGGAAACCCCTGCCGTTCCCGTACCGCGCAGGCCATATGAGGGAAAACTCCTGAAGTGTGATAAGTGTAGTTTCCATCATCATGGGGCTTGCCATGAGATGCAATGTTGAAATTGCCTAAACATAGGGCATCATGGTCGTGACTATGGAGCACCGAAACGACCCATCACTCAAGTCCCTTTCATCGAGATTAACCCTGCGCACAAGATGAGTTATAACACAGAGTGATTTAAGAAGCAATTTTCAAGGTGGAGTAACAAGGAAGGCACTCGTGTCCACATAACACTAGCTAAGCACCGCAATCCCGTCACCAAAGCTAGTATTAGCCAGTCATGCCACCAATGTGGCGAGACAGGGCACTTCAAGAAAGATTGCCCGATAGCAAAGAACTCTGGCGTAGATGGGAGGATTCTCAGGATCACAACTGCAGGAGAGCCTGCTCAAGAACCACGTTACTGGTGACAGTCATCCCTCTGGCAAGACTCTATCTGCTGAGCCCCCATTGCTCAAATCGTAGAAGCTTCGGTCACCATTAAATGGCATGGGCTGATCTTGTCCTTGGCTCCATGTTTCCAAGCATTCCACCCACTGAGGCGTCGGGCAATGAAAAGTCGGACGAGGGTTAGGAATTGGAACGAGAGCTGCCTGTGGTAGGTTCTCAATCTCGGGTTCGGGGTTAGCGTCGTTCGAAAGGTTTTCATCATGATGATCATTCAAAGGAATAGGATGATCATTCTATGGTTCTTCTCCAAACCAACCAGCAATGACCTCATTCGGGAGGTACGGGTTGCCGTGGGGATGGAGTCCAGCAATGTTATCTACGCCAGGATTGGGGTAATAAGATAATTGTTAGACGAACTATCTATATAATTATTTAGAAAATCTTCACCAGTTACATCTCTATTTGTGAAGTGCATACCGGTTATATGTAATCGAAACAAGATAGGCCTTCGAATAAGTGACCTTAACTCCAAATTCACACAGAATAGGGGTAAAGTAAAATTTTCACAGATTCTCAGTCTATAACATCCTAATTACATATGGACTTAGTGTATCCACTTAGCAACTATCAACTTAGTAATGAAGATCCCGTTTTAGTTCTCAAGTATAACGTACTTATAGTAACACCAAATACTCATATAGTATTTTAAGTTTAATGTCATGTTCTACTTTTCTCATTGTGGTAGGGTTGGTAAGATTTTAGACTTGTTGCAACCACACAATTAAACTTCGGCACATACTAGTCAACCCTTGCATAAAATAGGTGATCAGGCTATATCTTCCTAGTTTTGACCATATGTCTCTAAGCCTACTTGTGTTGCCCAACAACCGTAATTGTTTTGTACTGTCCTAGTGACACTGATTTTAGTATGAATGCAGGCACGTATACTATATTAAATATTTTATTAATTAAAGTATAAACTCTCGGTCAGAGTATTTTTAATCCCAATGGGTTTATAGTTAGTATATCTTTTATGGGTTAATATACTTAATTCACTATAAACAATGCTCTGATACCAATCTGTCACACCCCAAAACCAAGAACGGCGGAAACGTTCTAGGGCGGACGACTTCATGTATAGTATCATAACAATGAAAAGTAGTAAACAAGCAAAAACATCATCCATTGCATTGATGTGACACCCCGAAATTTCCATTATGAACAAACCATATCAAGCCAATAGAAGTAGATCAGTTACATTGTAAAGTCAGATTTTGAATATAAGTTTGGTAGTTTTCAGGATTTTTCACTTAAGGAGATATTAGGAGAGTGGATGGACTACGGTTTTGTGCAACACTGTTATTCCAATACTCTAAGACATTAGAGTTCGTTGCAGGAATAAAAATATTTTCTGGCAAAAATATCTCAGGACTATAAATAGAATTCTGAACCAAATTGGTTCATTTGTTGAATTCCATTTAGAGAAAAGTCAATATTCTCTCTCATGGATCTTCGGGTATTCATCCCAAATCGTGAGTATACTTCTCTAGTTGTTTTATAATACTTATTATAATCTTAATAACATAGATTACATGTCAAATATGTGAGATCCGGGAGTTTACCGCCCAAGAACGTTCTTGGGGAGTAAGCTCCATTTTAAGGTCCTAAAGGGTTCTAATGACCCTCAAAGCTTTAGAACTCGAACTAGAAGCCTCCAATTCATGATTTAGACCACAAAACAATTAGGAATCATGGCTAGACTTGAGTTCACGGCGAAGGAGCTTCTTAGGCCGTGAACTCCATGTTTTAGGTGCCAAAATGCTTTAAAACACTTCCTAAGGCTTAAGATTAAATTAGAACATGTACCCTAAAGTGTTTATAACCTAGCAAACATAAGAAATCACAAGGAAAAAGGAGTTTACGGCCAAGACAAACTCTTGGGCCGTAAACACCTATAAAGGGGTCAAATGACACCCTCACTCCTTCCTTAAGCCAAGAGACCAATTTGGGCATGTACCTAAATGAGTTTTGGACTAGTTAACACACTTAGAACACCAAGAGTAAGGGATTTTACGGCCCAAAAGGTTGTAGGGCCGTAAACTCCATAAAATGGTGCCAAATGGTGCCATAAACTCTTATAAAGACAAGTACAAAAGCCTAGTTTAGTTCCTAGTTAATTTAGAGACTTGAAAACACCATAATCACCCTCCCAAGGGAGTTTACGGCTGTAAACTCCAAGGAAATATGGTCTTTGGGCCGTAAACTCCAAAGATTATGGTTATTAGACATTAAACTCTCATTAGGGGCATTGCACTCCTTTGTTGCAACCCATTAGCCTCCTAGCACTTGACCAAAAGTGTTTTCCTCGCGTTTAAATGTTTATACTTGTATAATTAGTGTTATAATCACTAATTATTTATATACATATGTTTCATATGTAATTAGGATCAATGTGTGTGTCTAAGTCTTCACTTGACACCAAGCACTTGTCCGATCCTTCCGTACGATAACAGTCCGTTCAATTCTAGTCACATACTGCAGGTGAGTTCATACCCCTTAACTAATGTTTTAAACTATTTTTAAATATTTTATGGGGGGGGGGGGATACAAGTAGAATCATGCTACTTTTATGTCAATCACATGTGATTAGTAAGTAGAATTATGCTACTTACTACATCAATCACATGTGATTAATATATAGCATTCAAATGATATGGCTACTCATTATCCGTTTTACCAAATAGTTTCCTTCAAATGATTTTTATAAACATTTTATATGTTTTAAACTCCTTATTACAATGTACATCTTACTTCGTATATTACATTTCAAACTTATTTACAATTGTGTTCAAACAAATGTTTCTTTATACTAAACTGTTTTATCAAACTCATGCCTTCAAACTGTTTTATAGATTGGCATCAAGTCGATCATTTCTTAAAATAATATTTATGTTCAGATGTTTACAAAACTTATTTATGCTTTTATATTATAAATTGCATGCATCTATATGTATAGTCATATAACAAATATTTAAAAGACTTAGGAAGGCTATCCACCCTATTTCCTTTTCGCGCTTGAGATGTGGTCTAGTGGGATATCGGGTACTCGTCCGAAGGTAGTTTAAATACTAGTTATATATCATGTGTATATATATAGTCATAAAAGGTCCTTCCAGTTCATCCCATGCCCTTGGGTAGCAAGGGTATACATCCATGTTCATACTTACCAGTTAGATTACTAGTAAACTACCATATGGGTAGTTTAGGAAGATACTAGAACTATTAGTAGAATGTGATATCATACAATGAGTCGGTTCATTCATGAGTCAATACTTGCTAGATAGAGAGAGAACACATGTTACAGCTAGTACATTTACATGATTACATTTACATGAGTACAATTACATAAGTACATTTACATGATTACATTTACATGATTACGTTTACATAGATAATAGATGGCGAGTTATCATTACATTTTATATGTATATATTATGTTATATAATCCCCATTCTTATCTTTACCTTGTGATACAATCACATAATCGACGAGATAGATTGGATTTAATATCCTAGTACCAAAGGATACATTGCGGGATTGACCATTCCTAGAATCTCTATTAGCTACAGAGGTAAAAGCACATCCACGGATGTCAACGGTTGATACCATTACAGGTATACTTTAAGGGATTAACGATTCCTACACCCAGCTATTAGCAACAGAGGTAAATGTACATCTACGGATGTCCTAAGTTAACACTGTTAGTACCCTAGTACCAAAGGGTAATACTTAGGTTGGTTGTATTATTACCTTTATTTTGTGACTCATTCACATTACCAATGAGGTGTATTATATTTGAGTATCCTAGTACCAAAGGATAGAATTTCTTATAATAATAATAGTAACACAGTCGGGTCTTGGTAGAAGGCTACATTCAGAGCAGTTAGGTTTTAGTAGAAGACTCCATTTTATAATAGTAGGAATTATAGGGATTCCTAGGGCTTTTCAAACATTTACAGTTGTTCTACAAACATTTTCATACTTATACGAGCTTTCTTTCAAAACAATGTGAAGTCTTAAATTCCAAGTTTTACAAATTAAGACACATTAATACTTATGATCTCACAAGCTTTAAAGCTAATACTCTCTTTCAAAATTACTTGTATCCTCAGGTCATCATAGACAGGTACCGATGCAAGGAGAAAGGAAGATGGAGCTTGTTCAAGACTTATCTTTCATTTTGATTTACGCTTTAGTGTTTATCAAAATTTGACAAAACATATTTGTATAATAATTTTATTATTAATGCAATGGATGATGTTGATGCTTGTTTACTACTTTTCATTGTTGTGATACTGTACATGACGTCCTCCGCCCCAGAACATTTCCGCCGTTCTTGGTTTTGGGGTGTGACAGATTGGTATCAGAGCATTGTTTATAGTAAATTAAGTATATGAACCCATATAAGATATACTAAGTATAAATACATAAGGGATTAAAAATACTCTGACCAAGAGTTTATACTTTAAATAATAAAATATTTAAGTAAGTATATGTGCTGCATTCATACTAAAATCAGTGTCACTAGGCCAGTACAAAAGAATTACGCTTGTTGGGCAACACAAGTGGGCTTAGAGACATATGGTCAAAACTGGGAAGATATAGCCTGATCACCTATATTATCCGAGGGTTGACTAGCATGTGCCTAAGTTTAAGTGTGTGGTTGCAAAAATGCTAAAATCTTACCAACCCTACCACAATGAGAACAATAGAACATAACATTAAAAATTTAAAATACTATAGGAGTATTTGGTGTTACCATATGTACTTCATACTTGAGAACTAAAAATAGGATCTTCATTACTAAGTGGATAGTTGCTAAGTGGATACACTAAGGCTATATGTAATTAGGATGTTATAGACTTAGAATCTGTGATAATTTTGCCTTACCCCTATTCTGTGTGAATTTGGAATTAAGGTCACTTATTCGAAGGTCTATCCTGTTTAGATTACACATAGCTGGTATGCACTTCACACATGGCAATGTAACTAATGAAGGTTTTCTAAATAATTATCTAGATAATTTTTCTAATAATTATTCTCTTGCCCCCAATTCTCGCATAGAAAACATAGCTGGAATCCATCCCCTCGACAACCAGTATCTTCCGAATGAAGTCATAACTGGTTGGTTTGGAGAAGAATCAGAGAATGATCATCCTTTTCCCCTTGAATCATCACCATGATAAAGACTTTTAGTATGATGCTAATTTCGAACCAGAGGTTGAGAACCTACCCCGAACAGCTTCCATTCCAATTCCTAACCCTCATCCGGCTTTTCATGGCCCGACCCATGAGTGAGTGGAATGCTTGGAAACGAGGAGCCAAGGACAAGATCAGCCCATGCCATTTAATGGCGACCGAAGCTTTTACGACTTGAACAATGGGGGCTCAGTAGATAGAGTCTTGCCAATCTTGGTCCGTAGAATGGCCCGAAATGAGATTCAAGGCAAGACAGCCCTACATCAGATTACCGAAGTTGTCGCCAAGGCGAGAATGCATACCCTCCACACCATTCGTCTAGAAGATGCTCACGAGAGATCAAAGAGAAAACATGAAACCCTGCTGCAAGCACTGACTGAATCACGAACCGAAGTCTTAGAGCTCCGAGTATGCCAGCGGGTGTACGAAAGACACCTACTTGACGTGGAACGTCAACTGGCTGAACTGAGAGTTCACCTGAAGGATGACCGTCGCCGGTAATAAACGCGTTACTTTATTTTTCCTTATAAAAAGGAATCGTGTTTTTCTGTCTATGCCCGATGTGGCATTTTCTATGAAATTATCTTGTACCGTAAGTACTTTAGTTAGGTCTTTATGCTGTCAAGAACTATCTTCTATGGATATGATGTAAGACCTTTACAAGGTCATTTTCCAGAATCATTACATCGTGAATATCAAGGATATTGACAGCCGGCTAATTTTGGTGTCATTCTTCATTCAAGTACTCTTATCATACTTTCATAGGAGCCTATCTGAAACATGCTTTAGTCAAGTCATTGGACTATAGTGATTTATCTCCGGAGACATTTCCAAGTCTCTTTCAGTGGTTGGATCTTGTTATTCACCAACTCACGATACCTCGGCTCGAATGACAAACGTCTTGAGACCATTCTACGACTTACTTCTACTCATTACTAGGACTGCATCATAGGGATGTAGGTCAAACCTTCACGAACATACTTCCATTCCGTACTACGACTGCATCATAGGGATGTGGGTCAAACCTTCCTAATCATACCTTCAATCTGTACTAGGACTACGTCATAGGGATGTAGGTCAAACTCACGAGAACATACTTCTATTCTTTACATAAACAGTCAAATTAAGTCTAGGTTCAACCATGCTCGCTTACAAATTCATTTTCTTTCCGTGAAACATAATCATGTCGCCAAAGAAAGACGATCAACCCATCAACCAAGCACCAACCCTTCAGATTGATGCGGCTACCTTTCAAGCTACAGTCTCGGCTGCCGTGTCAGCTATTCTGACCCACCTTCATGCTAACGATGTGAATGTTAGCGGAGCTGTTAACAACAATGCCAATCCAGGTGACAATCCAGTACCTCGACGAGCATCAAACTACCACGATACTCCGAGTGCCAGGACCAAGAGTAACAAACGGAATTTTTGGGCCAAAAAGAAGGACAAATCGCTTCGAGGGGCGAATAAGAAACAACCACCGGTAACGACCTTCACAACTACTACATCTGCACCTCCTACTACCATTCCTTCTGGTGTCCTAATTGTCCCTTCCCCAGCCAGGCAATATGCCGGAAACCTACCAAAATGGTATGAGTGTAGCTTTCATCATCTGGGTAGTTGCCGTCCGTTACACTGTTTTAAGTGCAACATGAATGGACATACTACCAGCTGCTGCAGGATCCAGATTCAACACATTACATCAACCACCAATTTCCAAACCTCTCAGATATGCCATCTATGTGGCGTCATGGGACCCTTCAAGAGGGACTATCCAGCAGAGAAGGACAACAACGAACCCGCAGGAGTTTGATCGCAGAATGGAAAGAGACGGTTAAGGAACCTAATATAGCATAGGTTCCCTCCAAATCGTCAGTATTTGTATGATCAAAAACATGTTTAAAACTAGTGAAACTAGACTCTTACCTTTTGTAGGATCCTGTCCGTATATGGATGCTTGTGCTGCGTATACTTGTCTTTTATAGTATATCTTATTCGCAGCAATAGTCTGGCAGTAAATCTAAAGTATTGTAACTCTGTTCATGGTTGCACGGTTGTTTTGTCTGTAAACGTTTTATGTTCAAATCTAATGTCTTTAAGTTTCTGTATGATTCCGACATTATCATACGACTCGATTCAATTTGATCCTCACAAAAACAACTTCATACGTATGACTCCTTATCAGTAAACGTCATTTTAGCGAAACCGTCACATCAGAACACTGAAGTACTCATGCCAGGAGTACCTCTTAGTTATTTTCTTTCCGAAGAAATCCCTGAAGTACCACTCGTACAGTACGTCAAGTTTAATACAAGGATTCATGCGATTGATCTATCACTAAGGAAGGTATACATAAGAGTGATATATAATCAGGCTTCTACAGGTTTAGAATTGATGATTCCACTTTAAATTCTTTTTCCCCGATGGGATATGAGCTTAAAGAAGAATCAGTTATTTGACTACCTTTTCAACCTTAATTATATATGACTCGTATACACGAAATGGTGATTGTGAACCAAGTATGAATTCTAATACGAACTTTAGGACGGAGAACTGCTTAAGCCTACGAGTAATCGCATCGTCATGCGAACAAACTTAGAACCCAGTACGACTCTTGTAAACAGATCACCCATAGTTTTCATGAGCTAAATAAATAGAGTACGTCTTTCTTACTTGGATCAGTTCGTCATTTCTCCAGGTAATGAATTACTTATCTACCCTCGTAGTAAGAAGAAAACCCATGGAAACATTTCCTACAGAGGAACTTTAGCAAAGTTCTCTAAGCTCGAGTTTTGAAATTGAAGAGTCAAATTTCTAGGACACACTGTTAGTAATGTGAGAAATTATGAGCACCCTTTCTATTTGTCAAAATCGTTGAGCATTTATCGACACCAGAGACGCAGATAGTTTTTCGCCAAATTCTAGGTCTTACTGACCTACCGTCTTAGTTCATTCAGAACTCCTCGCAAGCTACAGAAACCCGTACGACTTGGACCCAGCAAGGGGTGGCCTTCGTCTGGGAAGTTAAGCAAGAAGAGGAACCTTTGGAATTCCAAGTGAGTGACCAAGCTCTTTAGGTTAACTCACTCTGGGAATGGCTTAATACGCTTCGTAAAGCGTGGAAAGCTAAATCTGAGATAGACAGGACCTCCGAGATTCTTATCAGAATCGGTCTTGCGCCTCGCACAACTAGACCTACTCCGCGAACTCAGTAACATACATCCTACTCTTCACGTCACGATCGTGAAACCATACCTTTCCATTAGGACTCTTGCAAGTCCCCTCGTCGAGATCCTCACCTTCGTATTAGAACCGTAGCGACCCTCAACTAAGAGGTCAAGCGGACGAAGCAACGTCGTCGCCAGTTAGTGAAGGTTCGTTGGAATGCCAACCGAGAACCCGATTTCTGCCAAAAATATCTCAGGACTATAAATAGAATTCTGAACCAAATTGGTTCATTTGTTGAATTCCATTTAGAGAAAACTCAATATTCTCTCACACAGATCTTCGGGAATTCATCCCAAATCGTGAGTATACTTCTCTAGTTGTTTTATAATACTTATTATAAGCTTAATAACATAGATTACATGTCAAATATGTGAGATCCGGGAGTTTACCGCCCAAGAACGTTCTTGGGGAGTAAACTCCATTTTAGGGTCCTAAAGGGTTCCAATGACCCTCAAAGCTTTAGAACTCAAACTAGAAGCCTCCAATTCATGCTTTAGACCACAAAACAATTAGGAATCATGGCTAGAAGTGAGTTCACGGCCAAGGAGCTTCTTAGGCCGTGAACTCCATGTTTTAGGTGCCAAAATGCTTTGAAACACTTCCTAAGGCTTAAGATTAAATTAGAACATGTACCCTAAAGTGTTTATAACCTATCAAACATAATAAATCACAAGGAAAAAGGAGTTTACAGCCAAGACAAACTCTTGGGCCATAAACACCTATATAGGGGTCAAATGACACCCTAACTTCTTCCTTAAGCCAAGAGACCAATTTGGGCATGAACCTAAATGAGTTTTGGACTAGTTAACACACTTAGAACACCAAGAGTAAGGGAGTTTATGGCCCAAAATGTTATAGGGCCGTAAACTCCATAAAATGGTGCCATAAACTCTTATAAAGACAAGTACAAAAGCCTAGTTTAGTTCCTAGTTAATTTATAGACTTGAACTCCATAAAATGGTGCCATAAACGACCGTAAACTCCAAGGGAATATAGTCTCTGGGCCATAAACTCCAATGATTATGGTCATTAGACCTTAAACTCTCATTAGGGGCATTGCACTTCTTTGTTGCAACCCATTACCCTCCTAGCACTTGACCAAAAGTGTTTTCCTCGTGTTTAAATGTTTATACTTGTATAATTAGTGTTATAATCTCTAATTATTTATATACATATGTTTCATATGTAATTAGGATCATTGTGTGTGTCTAAGTCTTCACTTGACACCAAGCACTTGTCTGATCCTTCCATACGATAACAGTCCGTTCAATTCCAGTCACTTACTACAGGTGAGTTCATACCCCTTAACTATTGTTTTAAACTATTTTTAAATGTTTTATGGGGGGGATACAAGTAGAATCATGCTACTTTTATGTCAATCACATGTGATTAGTAAGTAGAATTATGCTACTTACTACATCAATCACATGTGATTAATATACAGCATTCAAATGATATGGCTACTCATTAGCCGTTTTACCAAATAGTTTCCTTCAAATGATTTTTATAAACATTTTATATGTTTTAAACTCCTTATTACACAATACATCTTACTCCGTATATTACATTTCAAACTTATTTACAATTGTGTTCAAACAAATGTTTCTTTATACTAAACTGTTTTATCAAACCCATACCTTCAAATTGTTTTATAGATTGGCATCAAGTCGATCATTTCTTAAAATAATATTTATGTTCAAATGTTTTACAAAACTTATTTATGCTTTTATATTATAAATTGCATGCCTCTATATATATAGTTATATAACAAATATTTAAAAGACTTAGGAAGGCTATCCACCCTATTTCCTTTTCGCGCTTGAGATGTGGTCTGGTGGGATATCAGGTACTCATCCGAAGATCGTTTAAATACTAATTATATATCATGTGTACATATATAGTCATAAAAGGTCCTTCCAGTTCATCCCATGCCCTTGGGTAGCAAGGGTATACATCCATGTTCATACTTACCAGTTAGATTACTAGTAAACTACCATATGGGTAGTTTAGGAAGATACTAGAACTCTTAGTAGAACGCGGTATCATACAATGAGTCAGTTCATTCATGAGTCAATACTTGCTAGATAGAGAGAGAACACATGTTACAGCTAGTACATTTACATGATTACATTTACATGAGTACAATTACATAAGTACATTTACATGATTACATTTACATGATTACGTTTACATAGATAATACATGGCGAGTTATCATTACATTTTACATGTATAGATTATGTTATAAAATCCCCATTCTTATCTTTACCTTGTGATACAATCTCATAATCGACGAGATAGATATGATTTAATATCCTAGTACCAAAGGATACGTTGCGGGATTGACCATTCCTAGAATCTCTGTTAGCTACAGAGGTAGAAGCACATCCACGGATGTCAACGGTTGATACCATTACAGGTATACTTTAAGGGATTAACTATTCCTACACCCAGCTGTTAGCAATAGAGGTAAATGTACATCTACGGATGTCCTAAGTTAACACTGTTAGTACCCTAGTACCAAAGGGTAATACATAGGTTGTTTGTATTATTACCTTTATTTTGTGACTCATTCACATAACCAATGAGGTGAATTATATTTGAGTATCCTAGTACCAAAGGATACAATTTCTTATAATAATAATAGTAACACAGTCGGGTCTTGGTAGAAGGCCACATTCAGAGCAGTTAGGTCTAAGTAGAAGACTCCATTTTATAATAGTAGGAATTATAGGGATTCCTAGGGCTTTTCAAACATTTACAGTTGTTCTAAAAACATTTTCATACTTATACGAGCTTTCTTTCAAAACAATGTCAAGTCTAAAATTACAAGTTTTAAAAATTAAGACACATTAATACTTATGATCTCACCAGCTTTAATGCTGATACTCTCTTTGAAAATTACTTGTATCCTTAGGTCATCATAGACAGGTACCGATGCAAGGAGAAAGGAAGATGGAGCTTGTTCAAGACTTATCTTTCATTTTGATTTATGCTTTAGTGTTTATCAAAATTTGACAAAACATATTTGTATAATAATTATATTTTTAATGCAATGGATGATGTTGTTGCTTGTTTACTACTTTTCGTTGTTGTGATACTGTACATGACGTCCTCCGCCCCAGAACGTTTCCACCGTTCTTGGTTTTGGGTTGTGACAATTAATAATATAATTATTATACAAGTGTGTTCTGTCAAATTTTGATAAACACTAAGGCATAAATCAAAATGAAAGATGAGTCTTGAACATGCTCCATCTTCCCTAATCCTTGCATGGGTACCTGTCTATGATGACCTAAGGATACAAGTAATTTTGAAAGCGAGTCTTGAACGTGCTCCGTCTTAATTTGTATGTAAGAAAATGTTTGTACATGAACTGTAAGTACTAAAAGTGTATATGAACTGTAACTAAGAAAATGTTTGTAAAACAACTGTAAATGTTTGAAAAACCTTAGAAATCCCTATGATTCCTACTATTAAATAATGGTGTCTTCTACCAAGACCTAGCTGTTCTGAATGTTCGTTTCTTGTAAAAGTGTGTAATTTTCCCAAGTGTAAGTATCATTAACAAAATATAGTTTTTACATTTAATGTTTAAGTGAAAGGATCACTAAATATATGTAAAGGGAAAATCAATGTAGTACTGTAGTGTTGTATTATAGGAACTACTGCTGTACTAACTACCTTTAACCGGATTTATACTAAGGTATCATGTGATTAATTGCACCATAGTATTGACTGGTAACAACGACATATGTATGGTCGTAAAAAGAAATGACATTTAGCACCCGCAGACTTGCAGGTCCGACTGTAGCTAGAAGCAAGGTGTAGGATAGTCAATCCAGTATAGATCTATACGCAAACTCACGCTCTCCCTCGAAGAGACTCTGGCTACAACTCGGGCCATGACATTTAAGGCATGCTCTGATATAGGATCACAATTTTGTCAATGTATATATGTATATGTAATGTATTGTTACTCGTTCTAGTATCGTTGTATATGTTCTCTTTATATTATAGTTGTATATGTTCTTCCTCTAGTATAGTTGTATATGTACTCATAGTATTGTAATGTATATGAATGTATGCGTTTGCTAACCAAAGGTACTGAACTGACTGAAAGGAACTATTATTTCCATATATGTATACATGATATATAACTAATATTTAAACGACCTTCGGACGGGTACCCGATATCCTATCAAACAACATCCTAATCGAGGAAAAGGAAACAAGGTGGATAGCCTTCCTAAGTCTTTTAAACAATACTTATATAACTATACATATATAGGCATGCTAATAACAGAATCTCTATGTAAACGTAATCATGTAATTGTATAGTAATGTACTGTGTGTACTAGCTGTAATGTATGTTCTCTCTATCTAGCAAGTATTGACTCATGAATGAACTGACTCATTGTATGATATCGCGTTCTAGTAATAGTTCTAGTATTTTCCTAAACTAACCATATGGTAGCTTACTAGTAATATAACTGGTACGTATGGAAATGGATGTATACCCTCGCTATCCAAGGGCATTGGCTGAACGGGAAAGACCTTTATGACTATATATGTACACATGCTATATAACTAATATTTAAACGACCTTCGAACGGTACCCGATATCCCACCAGACCACATCTCAAGGGCGAGAAGGAAATAGGGTGGATAGCCTTCCTAAGTCTTCTAAACATTACTTATATAACTATACGTAGAGAGGCATGCAATTTATAATATAAAAGCATAAATAAGTTTTGTAAAACCTTTGAACATAATTATTATGTTAAGAAAAGATCGACTTGAAGTCAATCTATAAAACGGTTTTGAAAGCATGGGTTTGATAAAACAGTTTAAGTATAAGGAAACATTTGTTTGAAACACAATTGATAATAAGTTTGAAATAAAACATACAGAGTAAAAGTACAGTGTAATAAGGAGTTTTAAACATATAAAGTGTTTATGAAAATCGTTTAAAGGCAACTGTTTGGTAGAACGGCTAATGAGTAGTAAATCATTTGAATGCTGCTTATTAATCACATGTGACTGATATAATAAGTAGCATGATTCTACTTGTATCCCCCCATAAAACATTTAAAAATAGTTAAAACATTGATTAAGAGGTATGAACTCACCTGTTTTGGGTGATACGGATGAACTGAAGAGGTAGGACCGCTAGGTGTCAAGTGATGTCTTGAACACACTCTATGATCCTAGTTAGCATATAATTTCACATATATGTAACAAATTAGTCTATAAACAACTAATAAACAAGTCAAGACACCCTGGGACATGCTAAACACCTTTATCAAGTGTTATTATGTAACAGCCCGGAATTTCAAATATCGATATAACTATGATTTGGGGGTGTTTTAAGAAGGGACTCGGCGAGTTGGAGCCTAGACTCGCCGAGTAGGATCGGAGACCGGGTCGCGGGTTCACGACTGGACTCGACGAGTCCAGATATGGACTCGGCGAGTCTGCGCTGTTTGGAGAAAACCCTAACCGTTCAGGTTGGAACGTATAAGAGGCACTTATTGGCCGTCATTGTTCATTTTGGCCTTATGAGAAGAACCCTAAATCGATTGGGTGCATCTGGAGCAAAGTTTAAGGGCCATTGTTGATCTTGGAATGGTTGTAGTGCAAGGAAGAGAAGGGCTTGGCTAAAGGAATAGCAAGGGAGTCACGTTCTGAGGATTTAGGGACACAGAGGGCACATTATTCAGTGCATCGGTGGCTATCCAGAGGTGGAGATCGTATCAGTGATCGGAGCAGCTTAAGCTATCTGTTCGGTCGGAAGTTTCAAGGTGAGTTATCCTCACTATATCGTTAGGGTTTATGGCACCAAGGCCGACCCTTTTTACCGGATGGAAATCCGGGTAATTGTCATTATATGTTACAGGCCGGAAGGCATTACTATGTGGACCGGAAGGTCATGGCCTGGAAAGGCGTATGTATGCATTTAGTACGTTGACTGATTCATGGGGTAATGTTATGATAGTGACCGGCTAGACCGATATCTTGTTAGAGTAATGCTATGATATGTGATCTGTTGATCGATGGTTGTCTATGAACTGCTATATGATTGTTTGTTATGTTATATATGTATTTTATGCTTATGGGCCGGAAGGCAATATGTTAAGGGCCGGAAGGCGATATGTTATGGGCCGGAAGGCAATATGTTATGGACCGGAAGGTCAGGGCCTGGAAAGGCGTATATGTGGTTGGTATTCTGGGGGTATCTCACTAAGCTTTCGGGCTTACAGTAGTGGTTTTATGTTTCAGGTTCTCAAGAGTCTGTGGCAAGGCAAAGGCATGATCGTACCGTTCCTCGCGTTGGTGTTTAATGAATTGAACCTGGGAAATACTCTGTTAAATAATGTATTGAAAACCCTTTTTTGCAACAATGTTAATAAAATGGGTGATTTTGAAAAGTTTAAAATTGTTTTGAAATTTTGGATGTTACATATTAGCCTCCAGGATTGCATCTAAGTGATTGTAGGGGAAGCTTTTGTGTGTAGGGCTCAAGGAAAACTCCATAAGGGAGTTCACGACCCTAATAACTCTACCAACTTAGTTTACGGTTGTAAACTCATGAGTTTACGGCCGTAAGCTCATCCTTAGGTTACCATTTGATGTTTGATGCTCTATATGGCCCTAATAAGCATTTCTACTTAAGGGCTTGGTCTATGGAAGAGTTTAGGGCATAATATAACTCCATTTAGGAGTTTATGGCCCTGGGACCATATTCCTTGGAGATTACAGCCGTAATCTCCCTTGGGAGGATGTGTATGGTGGTTTCAAGTCCCTAAATTAACTAGTAACTAAACTAGGCTTTTGTACTAGGCTTTAGAAGAGTTTATGGCACCATTTGGCACCATTTTATGGAGTTCGCGGCCCTAGGACCTGTGGGGCCGTGAACACCTTACTCTTGGTGTTCTAAGTGTGTTTGCTAGTCCTAAACACATTTAGGTACATGCCCAAATTAGTCTCTTAGCTTAAGGAGGGTTTTTAAGGCATTTTGGCACTTGAAAATGGAGTTCACGGCCCAAGAACTTCCTTGCCCGTGAACTCACTTTCACCCATGATTCTTAATTGTTTTGGTGGTCTAAACATGTAATGGTAGTCCTTAGGTTGAGTTCCAAGGCTTTGAGGGACATTGGGACACTTTTGGCCCTTAAAATGGAGTTTACTCCCTAAGGTGTTCTTTGGCGGTAAACTCACAGATCTTAGTGTTTTGACATGATTTTGATGTTTCTAAACATAATCTAAGGTATATCATATAACTAGATCAAAGTACTCACAATTTGGGATAAAAACCCGAAGATCCATGAGAGAGAATTTTGGCTTTTCTCTAATTGGAAATGTAACTCATGAATTAATTTGGTTCAGATTTCTATATATAGTCCTGGGATTTTTCGCAGAAAATATTTTTATTCCCGGAATGAACTCTAATATCCTAGAGTATTGGAATAACAGTGTTGCACAAAACCCTAGTGCATCCACTCTCCTGATATCTCCTTAAGTGTAAATCCTGAAAAACTGTCAAACTTATACCTGAAATCTAGAATTTCACTATAACTGTTCTAACTTCTATTGGCTTGATATGGTTTGTTCAGAATGGAAATTTCGGGTTGTCACACAGTCCTCCCTACCTTAACTGTACATGACTACTATATGTTAGGCGATTATAGAAATGCCTCGTGAGAATCCATTCATGAAAAGGTACTCTACTCAGAAACATTCAGAACCCTCTATAGTTCTGCGTCGACTCTATCGGTCCAAGTATCCGCTACAGGGATACATGGTACGAAACCCAAGACGCTAAGAACTGGTGTGCTCGTTCAACACATGACTCAATCGACCCTCATTCTATGTCATGTCGGAGTATGCCAACTTCGACGCCTCTATTAATCTTGGTTCGACTTCCTGCAACCATGTGTAAATCCTTAGTGCTGTATAAAAAGAACTTTCTCCGTAGCCATTTTGGCAAATAAAGGTTCTTCTGAACCTAAACAAAATAAGAATAATAAAACCTAATGTGATCCGTCAGTCGTCACTCGTATTTCAAATCGTCCGAAGTACACAGGAGAAGGGTATCGCGCGCTGTTAACCAACCCCTCTTAGACATATTGGAACCGAAGCGAAAGCCAATGCAGGCATTCCAGAAGACGATAACCACCCGAAGCTTTCACCGTAGAAACCCAAAAAGACCCTTCGCACCTCGCAATCCGGTTCGTGAATCCAGAGGATAGAACTGATGACACTGACCACTATAACTGAGTATATGCATAAGAGTGGTATATAATAGAGATCAAAAAGATTTAAGATGTGTGCTTCCGCCCTACTCCCTATTCCAAGTTGGGTTGTGGATCTGGGGTGGAGTCGCACAACTGAACATCCTGCCGACCTCAATTATATACGGCTTGCATACACCAAGTATTAGTGGTTAAGCGAAGTATGAGCTCTACCATGAACCTCATAGCAAAACCCATCATCCTATTCCATGGAATAGGAGCTGGAGTCAAGAGAACCACGGCGGGTTGAGCTAATATGATGACCACAAATCCGAAATTGTTGTCATCCCGGTTAAGCCAACATAGTAGCTAACACCCTCGGTTGGTAAGAAAATCCGAGTCGTAAGAGTCAAGGACATTGACTACGACCATCCACTGAGGCTTAATCCCATGAATTAAGCATCTCAGCGGATATCCCAGAAATCTAGTAGCTATGATAAGTTAAACTCTGAGAAGAGTGGATGAGGAGATTGAAGTTCCGAGTGATGGAACCATATACTCACTAGATTTGACCTAGACCAAGAAAACTCAGAACCTTCGGGAGAGTAGTTGCAGAAGATGTTTGCACTACTCAGGCACTTCGTCCACCCCATTACCTATGAGTAGTGCCTAGAACCCTCCGCCCCCTTACATGGAGGAAGTCACTGTCGCCCTGTAGACGATAGATTGCATTCTCCGAAGCAAACACTAGAATACCGAGAACCACAAGATAACCTCCGCAGCCAAGAATACCTGAATAATGTGCGAGAGTAGGTTACATTAAGCCTTGTAACCCAGATCCCAAAGAGATTACAGACTTGACACCGCTCTAGGTGTTAGTCGATGGGTTATACAAGAGCACGCGCTTTCTGCACTAAAATAAACCAACACATTGAACAATAGGACATTTCGTAGAGATTCATTGGACTACTAGGTGTTCCATGAATACTATCTCGCACATAATTAGTAGAACCACCTCCCGAGATAGTCCAACATGTTGGATTAATGTCTAAGTCCATAACTATAATTGGTAAGACTTGACCCGACCCAACATGGTCCATTTGGGTTGCATGGCATCATGGACTTGGATAGACTAAAATGAGAGAAATAACACTTAAGGTTTATTAATATATTATAAGTTTTAATATATTAATAAGATTATTTAATTATTATTGATCAATAATTAATTTAGAATTAATTATGTGATCAAAAGAAGACTAATTAAATATATGGATTTATTGTGTAAATCATCCATACTTATATAGTGGGCTAATGCTCCATGGATTATCAAGTTGGGCTAAAACCGATTGGATGCTCCATGGATGCTCCATGGTGTATTTGAACCTATGGATCCAGGGAAATGGATAGCCATGACAATTAGGGTTTACCCTAATTGTAACACACTATATAATGATCTCTTTCATGGGAAGATCGGTGACAATGATATGCATGGAGGGCAAGCTGATTCTTGAAGTGTTCTAATTTCTCTCTAAGTTATTCCAAGCGCTTATGGTGTTGTGTGAACCATTTGAGGTGTCACACTTGGGGCACTAGGCACTTAAGCTTCATAAAGACAAGCACCAACAAAAGGTATGTTATTCTAACTTGTGTTATTCAAAGTTTTGTATGTTAGAATAGAACAATACCTTGGAAAGTTGGTATTTGCATGTATAATAGAGAAAACATAGATCCAAGGTATTTAGGGTTACATGTACACTTAGGAGTGTTAGATTGCTCAAAACCCAACAGTGGTATCAGAGCCTAGGCTTGTTTTCTTGTTGTACTTGCTTAAACTGCATAAAAATCGAATTTTGGTGCTGTCTGCCCAGCAGACTCGCCGAGTCCATGAAGGGACTCAATGAGTCCAAGGCAAAATACATCCAACTCGCCGAGTTTTGGTGCTGGAATTGGTCTAGAATCATTACCTTGGACTCTTTTGGGCTTATAAAACTTGTTTTGAATGTGGTAATGATTATGTTAAACCAATTTCAATGCTATAATAAAAGTTTCAAGTTTATATGTGTTCATGTTATTCTTACAATTGTTGATTATGGATGATCATGCTTATGAGTTTTGCTAGATCATAGGAATTGTGTGCAAATTGTTTGTTGATATAATTCATGATCTTGTTGAAAATTGTATGGAGTTTATAACTTGTCCTCAAGTTATAAACTTTCAAGAATTTTATGTTTCCTTGATTTATGAGTTAGTTTAGATTGATAATGAAAAAAATTATGTTTTAGTTGTTTTCAATCCACATTAGTCTAAAAGAAGTTCATAAAATATGTTTTTGTAACTTGTCTTCAAGTTATGTGAAAAGTTATATTTATGAATCTTAAAAACTCATAAAAGTTTTGTAGGTTACATAAAATGTAAGAGTTTTTCCATTAAATAGTTTAATGACTCCGTAACTTGTCCTCAAGTTATGGATGTTGAAGAGACACTTCCTTAAAGTGTTTTTAAAGAATAAAGGGTTACATTAAAATGAAGAGTCTTCATTTTAATGAACCATTAAACTCATAAGTTATGATTTAAATAGTCTTGAAATAGTTTCAAAACTTGCCCTCAAGTTTTGGAATTTAAAAAGTTACTCCTCATGTATACTTTAATTCCAAATTGAACATTGAAATTTTAAAATGTTTAAAATTCAACCCTTATACTATTATTATAATTTTAATTATATAGATATGTATAAGAGGAAGTCAATCTTACCGTTAGTAGGCCTCATTCACGAAGTCGGTCTATAAGGGGCGTATAAGGTTACTACCTATAAAATGACAGCTTAATGGTTGTCCACTCTCACACACCGCTTCCTTGACTGGTGGAGGGTCGTTAGCCGAACGGGTAGTAATGGACTATAATTCTCCCTTCATTAAAAGTATAATGAAAAATACTAAGTAACTAAACACTTATAAATTCCCAATATTAGTTACTTAGGAAAATGTGAAAGGGTGCTAGCCCATAAAATTACACTTTGTACCTTACCAAGTCGTTAGCGGAGCGTGTGTGGTTAACCGGCACACTAACATGGACTAGTAAGAGTGGCAAAGGGTAAGTTGACTTTATTATAGATCGGTGGAGCGTGTGTGGTTAACCGGCACATCGATTAGGTAATATTGTTAAGGGTACCAAGTCAATTTGTATGGTTATTCACACCTTGTTTATGATCCTCGGCATCCCAGTCACAAATTTGAGAGGGCACAATCGAGATTCAAACATGCCATTGAAAAGTTCAATGTATCTTAAAATATCTAAGTCACTCAATCCCTATTGGTAGGCAAAGTCTATATGTGCCTAGATCTTGGGGATTAAGCCGCATATTGACATGTCGGGAGAGTCGGGTGTCGAAGTCTCGGCATAGCTGGCTGCTGACTTGGTTCTTCAGTCACTCCCTGATGACAGGTCGCGACAAGACCCTTAACGATCTTACCTATTTGCTTGATGATGCTAAATCAGCAGTGATTTGGAGCATTAGTAAAGCAAATTGGATTGGAAGATCTACTTTCCAAACCTATTTATACATTGAAAATGGTGACATCAGAGGTCCAAGAAAAACTTTCTCTTCCCAATGGAAAGGGATCGGCCATAGTCAACTCGGTTAACCAAATGGTAAAGAGAAAGGTTAAGTTTGTGATATTCCCATGTACCGTTTCCAAAGAGTCCATATGATTCTGTTGCCAAAGGAAAGACATTGGTTGCGAAGCTGGTAAATTTACCTGAAACATCTTAAGGATGGTAAAGTCAATAGGTTTGACTCTACTTCAGGTAAAGTCCATTGTCTAACTCTATTAAGTTTCTATTCTGAAATTCTTATTGCATAATGTGATGAGGTCACATGTTGATGTTTTAAGAATCAAAGAAAAGGTGAAGAAACTTAAAGGAAGTATATGTTGATTCTGATCGCGAAGATGGATTTCGATCGCATGGTTCGGTGATCAGAATTTTGAGTTGTTACTTAAGAGTTATGATATACCGCTTAGGAATAGATAACAACAAGTTTTCCATATGGATTGTAAGGATAAATTTTTCCGCAATGTTTTAAAATAATAAAAGAAAAATGGTTTTGATTTTATTTATTTTAAGTATCCTTACAATGGCATTTGTGAAAAATTGTTGATTATATGTTTCCATTGATAAGCAATATGGGTAAATGGATTTGATTCTTTCATTAGTTGAAGTGTCATAATTTATCAAATAAGGAAAGATTCTCATCACCCAAGTTTCAGTTGGATAGAAACTTGGAATCATGCAACTTGTATTGTATGATCATGAGAATTTTTTTTATTTGGTAAATTAAGTCTAATTCCTTGTTGACATGTATATGTGAATCAAGTGAAGGACAAAGGGATCGGATACACTTGGGTGTGCGCTGATCAGGTCCACCACAAAGTTGATAAGATTATTCATTATTATTTACTAAAGTTTAGTAAATATGGTTATACTTACAAGTTTAAGTATAGTTCTGGATCATTGGAGAAGTTTCAATGATAGACATAACGAGTAAGAAGAATCAAATAAGGCAGAAAGATAAAAGTTTCTCTAATCTGAAGAGATGGGAGAGTACTTGAGTATCTTGTTTTATGATTATCTTAGTGATTATGAAACCATGTCACAATTGATCCTCCAAGGACACCTTAGGTCATTTTGTTTGACTAAGCAGAGGAATCGTGAATTGTTGAAATGGTTAGATCAAAAGATAAATTATACTTCGTTCCAAAATTAAATCTTAGAGTCATACTCCAAGATTAAGCCTTGAGTGACATAATCTTAAGAAAGGTTTAAAACACTTGTTAAATGTAGAGTAAAATGAGTTCTTACTCTTGTACATTTGAAATTGGTAAGTTGTGATGTTTTGGATAAAACAAAGACCAACTAAGACCAATTGTCAGAAGTGTTTAACTTAATAAGAATCTGCACTAACTCTTAAATATTCGTTTTTGTCAAGGAATGGTTCTTGACAAAGAGAATCTTATATGTCAAGAGGTCAGTGGGAGTCTTAAAAGGATCTTAAGATAGATTCAAGAACTAATCAAGAGTTTTGTTAATCTCTAGACCACGACTTGAGGTTTGTAACCTATCGTGTTGACATATTCTGTTCCCATTCCAGTTAAGGTTGGTTTTGCATTGGAGTTCTGAGAGTTCTCAACTAGTTGCATAACAACTTGGAAGCAATGGTGGGCCCTTGTGCTACCAGGTGGCAAGAAATTAATACTGCACAAGTTTGGTCCATATGAATTTGGATTTGTCATTAACCTTGTCGTGTGATTATGGTTATTTCAAATTCACATGGACAGGAAAACATACGCCATCAAAATCTAAGTGTCATAAGGTTTCTCTCCGATTCATGAAATTGATAGTGAGGAAACTCTTTCACTAAGTAGATTTAAGTGGATAGCAAGTGTGAAGTTTGCATTCTCATGTCGTTAGTGGTGTGTGTGTGGTTAACCGACACACTAACTAATGAGAATGGAAATGGTTTAGACTTACATGTGAGCTATCTAAGGAAAGGTTTACACTCTAGGTGTATGATTTGATAAAGTCTTATCAAGGCAATCTAGTATCAGAAATCTGACTAATTTCTAGGTACATGTCAAAGCTAGTGGGAGCATAAAGTGTTATGCTAGTTAGATAATAATCATTACGCTAGTGGGAGCATGATGATTATGTTGAAAGTTAGCAATGATAATAATAGAAAACAAAAGTTTCAACTCGGTTTGAAAAAGTTGTTTTACTATAATTAAGGGAGAGAAATTTATACTTCATTCCAATTCTACAAGCTTAGATTGAGATTTTAATCAACTTTAGTCAAGAATATATATGAATGTTATGTTGGAATGGTTCGACATAAGGAATTTCTATATATGTTGCTTTCTCAAAATTTGATTATGATTATGGCATCCCTCTTCATAGTTCGAATTATGAGAACGTGGCAAATAAAAATTTTATAGCATGAATCGTATCCCATATGCTTCGGATATAGGATGGATTGCATGTGTTATAATATCCATCCATTCTAAATTTTCCTAATGCTTAGGGCGTTAAGAAGGGAAAAGGGATTAGAACTGGATATGACTAAGATGATTAAGCAATTGTCGAGAACAATTTGGGGTTTTCCAAAGTTTGGTTACTCATGGACAATTGGAAGCATAGAGTAAGGATCGTATTGACATATTTTGGAAAGAGGCAACTATTGTTCAAAAGTGATGGTCAAGATGGGAATATGGAATTGTTTCCATAGGTGGAAGTTATTCGTTGAATCTGTGTAAGATTAAAGAACTTAATGCAAAGAAGGATGTTCAAAGGAATGTACTTTGAATTTGAGACTTCATCTCCATGGAATTGCTTTCCATTGGAATACTTTGTGATGTTTGTTGCCAAGTCTTTGTGACTTGTGTGAATATCATTACATGAGGAACATTGCATATATTACGGTAAATCACAATAACTTGGTATTCTTACATTCACAATAAGGATTGGGATTGAGAAATGAGAATCATTGAAGTCATGTTCAATTGATATACATTTCAAAAAGAGATGACCATATGTAAACATAGTGTGCATACTTGGAGTATGGCATAGCTATTGTTTAGAGAAACATAGTATGCATGCTTGGAGCATGGCATCACTACTGATTCAATTCAAGTATTAAGTTGATTAATCAAAACATGAATAATGAGTGATCAATATGGTGCTTAGATAAAAGGTGTTTTATTTACGCTCAAAGTGTTGAGGCCATATAGGACTAGTATTATTTTGTGTTTCACTTTGAATGTTTTCACTTCCAGAATAACTAGGTCATTCTCCCGAATGACCATGTTATTCAAACCATCCACAATCGGTCATATGTTGGAAGTAGATATGAATCAAGACTGTCGTGAATTTGGCTTGTAAGATTTGTCTAAAGTGCTTTAGACAATGCAATGGTTGCTACAACATTCATGAGTACTCATAAGGGGTGAGTATTGGATTCAACCCACGCTCATTTGGATTCACTTCATGGATTTTATCACGAGTGAATCATGAGACGATAATATCTTATATTCTTCAAACCTAGAGATATGAGTTGTTGCCTATGAGTTGGTTATACATTGATTGTACGAAAACGCATTGGTAACTTGATGCTAAAAAACGTGCCATTGTGTATGATTCAACAAGTAGTCAGTACATGCATATGAGTCGATGTTTATCCATTCCTTTTAACCTCAAAGGGATTAAAGCGATATCTGTGGGCCCCTCAATGATTTAGTGATGACAAATGGAAGAGCTCGGCCGGGCCAGGACTGATTTGATTTGTTCAGTTAGTCAGTCGTCATAAATCGGAAATCGGGAAACAACAAATGGATAGAGAGAATGAGTATAATCCATGTCTCAGTCCATATGATATCTAGAATGGAGGAATATATGATCCCTTATCTAATGGACAAGTCATTGACAAAGGACAGAGTTCATCTACAAAATCAGAGTTCAACAGAAGCTTTTGAGAGCTACGATTGCCAGTCAGTTCTTGAAGTCATACGCAATAATAGTTTTAGACTTATCCAAGTGGGAGACTGTTGGATTAATGTCTAAGTCCATAACTATAATTCGTAAGACTTGACCTGACCCGACATGGTCCATTTGGGTTGCATGGCATCATGCACTTAGATAGACTAAAATAAGAGAAATAACACTTATGGTTTATTAATATATTATAAGTTGTAATATATTAATAAGATTATTTAATTAGTATTGATCAATAATTAATTTAGAATTAATTATGTGATCAAAAGAAGACTAATTAAATATATGGGTTGATTGTGTAAATCATCCATACTTATATAGTGGGCTAATGCTCCATGGATTATCAAGTTGAGCTAAAACCTATTGGATGCTCCGTGGATGCTCCATGGTGTATTTGAACCCATGGATCCATGGAAATGGATAGCCATGACAATTAGGGTTTACCCTAATTGTAACACACTATATAATGATCTCTTTCTTGGGAAAATCGGTGACTATGATATGCATGGAGGGCAAGCCGATTCTTGAAGTGTTCTAATTTCTCTCTAAGTTATTCCAAGTGCTTATGGTGTTGTGTGAACCATTTGAGGTGTCACACTTGGGACACTAGGCACTCAAGCTTCATGAAGAAAAGCACCAACAAAAGGTATGTTATTCTAACTTGTGTTATTCAAAGTTTTGTATGCTAGAATACAACAATACCTTGGAAAGTTGATATTTGAATCTATAATAGAGAAAACATAGATCTAAGGTATTTAGGGTTGCATGTATACTTAGGAGTCTTAGATTGCTCAAAACCCAACACAACACTCGTCTGGTGAAACTCTATCTCCCCGACCCTAAGGGTTTCTATTAGAAATATCTCTAGAATCAGAAGTGCAGGTTCATTTTGCACAAGAATGAGATAAACACTCCGCAGCGAACAGATACCCGTAGACACGCAATCCATCCGATGATCTAGAAAACCTCGGAGAGCCAATCAATAGTAGAAACACGAATCCAAGGACAACCCGAGCTTTCTAAGAACCAACCAGAAGGACTACACTCCCAGTATGAGAGAACTGTTGGAACTTCGGAATGGCGATCATGCCAGTGATGATCTCGCCATGGAAGTACACTATGTTCTAAGTACTGAAAAGCTGTACCTTTCCGAGAACTTAGGACCATCCGAGATCCTTTACGGAGATTGGTCCAACCCTCGTCAGACCATAACTACTTTCAGAAATTCCACCAGTTTCACCCCAGATCGATCCACTTCTTAGACATTGATAAGTGTTGCTTGACGTCAGTCTTTGTATCTCAGTCATCTTGATAGGAACCATTGGGAACCCTAACTTCGTAGACGAACCAGTAGGATTCGCTAACTGCACGAGACGGAATCCGCATCCCGTAAGTGAAGGTTTGTTAGAACGCCAAGCAAAGGCCAGAGTTCACCTGGGAGTGCGAGGACCAACCGAATAGGGAGTATCCTCCTACCTTACTCGGTCATTCATACCTACTTCCTTGCCTAAACCTGAATTTCGCGATGAAATTCTCTCTAACGGGGGGATGATGTGACAACCCAAAAATTTTCGTTAGTTTTAACGTCGAAGTTAACGATGAAAATTAATGTCGAAATTAGTTATGTCAAAAATTAGCGAAATTTATCCCGAAATTTTTTTTTGACCGGAATTAAACCCGTTGGAATATTTTAAATAGTATTCGTCATGCGAACAAAAATTAAAGTGGTATAATTTTAAAATGTTGTCGTGTTTAACGGTTGACTTCAAAAACCCGTTCGCGGTTGGTGCCAGGAAAACCCCAGCGAGGCCACAAGCTCGACCCTATATAAGGGAGGAGTGGGTTTCACTCCCACCTTTTTCCCCACCTTAGGCTCTCTCTCTCTACAAACGGTTTTTGGTCAAAAATCACCCGTCCGAGCCTCAAATCGGTAAGTAAACCTTCCTAGCTTGTTATCTAACATATCTAGCTTACAAATTCTTGGTTTAAACATTCAAAAACCCCAAGAACATGAGTTTACAGTTTTGGGAGCCTCCTAAAACCGTAAACCCCTTTGAAGAGGGTTTTAATGCTCAAAAACCCTTCCAAAACACTTCTCATGCTTAGCAATGGCTTAGAGGCTTACCCGAAAGGACTTAGAACACGAAAATCGGACCAAATGGGGAGTAAACATGAGTTTACGGTCTAAGGATGTTCTTAGACCATAAACCCATATTCATGGACCATAAACACATGTCTATGTGTTAAACTACCCCTCAAACTCCTCCAAGAGCTTCCATGAACTTCCTTGAGTGCATAGAACCTTATTTTCCTTCAAGATATGCACCAAAGCATACAAAATCATGTCACACTTGAGTTTACGGTCCAAGAAGGATCTTAGACTGTAAATACCTATTCTTAGACCATACACACCCCCAAAGGGTGTTAAAGTGCCCTTAACACTTTGTATGGCTTGGAATTGGACCTAGAACTTCGTATGCTTAACCTACAACCACCAAAATAGAGGATTCATGGACTAACATGAGTTTACTGCCGTAAACTCATGTGTTTAAGGTAGTAAACTCCCCAAGAGCATCTCCTTAGACCGTAAAAACCTTTCCAAGGTGTTTAAGTACCCTAAACACCTTCCTATGCTCCTAAAAGTGACTAGAACCTTACATGCATGAGTTAGAACCACCAAACAACAAAAGAAATGGACCAACGTGAGTTTACTACCATAAACTCATGTGTTTACAGTCATAAACTCCTCAAGGGGTAGTCTTAGGCCGTAAACTCCCTAATGGCCCATTTTGAAGCCTTAAACCCTTCATAAGCCCTAGAATTGAACCTAGCCTAATACCACAAGTGTTATAAGACCTTAATGCATCAAAGAACACACCATCCATGAGTTTACCGCTGTAAACTCATGGGGACAAGGTCTTAGGTCCGTAAACTCAATAAAGAGTTTACTCTTGAAAAATAAACTCCCTATCTGGGCCATACACACCCTTAGATGTTACCCGGGACACTTCTAGCACTTGTAGCAAAGTCTTTTTATGTCTTAAGACATCCTTACTTGCTTAATTAGTTATTAAATGACTAATTAGATACTTAAATGTATCATTATATGTTAAATAGAATTTGCGTGTGTGGTCAAGTCCTCACTTGACACTTAGCATCCTACACCGGCACCTTTACCCGATCCAGTTACAACAGGTGAGTTCATACCCCTTAATGAACCTTTTCAACTTTTTTACACGCTTTTATGGGGGGGGGGATACAAGTTAAACATGCCAAATATCATATCAATCACATGTGATTGATAACCCGCATGCACAAGGATTTATTACACTGTTAACTGTTTTACCAAGTATGATACTGTAAATAGTTTTCTAAAACGTCTTTACTTGTTCAAAGCTTTCCTCAAATTGACTCTCGCGTTGAATGTTATATTAAAGTTTCATTTAAAAAATTTCTTATGAAAGGTTTATAAAGGATTTCAAAATGTTTTCAAACTTATTTTACAAAAGATTACCAAGTCGTGATTTTCTTAAAGCATAAAGGTTTTCCAAAGTTTTCTTCCATGTTTTTATATTCCTACTTGATTAAGATACTACTGCTTCACTTCTGCTTAGTTAATGCTCCTACTTCGCGCAACGTTTCCACTTCGTGATACGCTTATACTTATTAACGCTTCCACTTCGTGATATGCTTATACTTGTTAACACTTCCACTTCGTGACACGCTTATACTTATTAACGCTTCCACTTCGTGATACGCTTATACTTGTTAACGCTTCCACTTCGTGATACGCTTCTACTTATTAAGGCTTCCACTTCGTGATACGCTTATACTTATTAACACTTCCACTTCGTGATACGCTTATACCTTATTAACACTTCTACTTTGTTAACGCTTCTACTTAGTTAAATGTATGCCTATACTTGTATAGTTATATAAATAATGTTTAAAGGACTTAGGAAGGCTAGTTCGCCCTATTTCCTTTTCTTCGTTGATATGTGGTTTGGTGGGACCGGTCGTTTGATGATTAATTATATATCATGTATACATGTATAGACATATGGATTTACATCGATCGGTTCAGTTATGAGTCTCTACAGCACTTACATCAAAATTCACTGTTCGGGATACATCTTCAGCAGACGGCCTTCTCTGTTGTTTAGTTGGTAACCATAGTCACTTGTAGGGAGAGCGGACATTGTGTCTATAGATCTATACGGGATTGACACCCCCGCACCCTGACTACTAGCTATAGTCCACAGCCTACCAAGCCAAGGGGTGACAAATGTCACATTATTTTGAAGCTTGCAGGGCGTCAAGTACTCTAGTGTCGATTAGTATGGTTACAAGTATCTCCATGTTACCTTATAATTCATTGCCTTAAGGTAACGACGTTTATCACCGTATGCTGGAAATACACACCTAGAATTACACTGTTTTAGACATTGCTAGCTGTATCTTTCATTTGATATTGTCTGGGATCTGTATTCACTGTTTTGGACATTGCTAGCTGTGTCTTTCATTTGATACCATCTGGGGTCTGTGTCTCTCTTTTGTTAGACTGAGTCAGGCGTGTCGTTCATTCGATACTCTCCTGGAGTCTACGATCTCTTTTGCCTTAGTCAGCAGTTTTCACTGCTGAGGCATATGCTATTTACCCTAATATTCTCCTACTTTCTTTAAAAATCAACACCGTATTTTGGTAATGATAGTGTTTAAGGGAAAATTACTTTTTACAACATAACTCTGTCGGGTCTTGGTAGAAGACTACTTTTATTTAAGAAAATATAGGATTTTCAGGAAAGGATTCTAATACACTGTAGACTCTAAACTACTACTTTTTATAAAGTTATTTTGAATAAAAGGCTTACTTACACAAATGACATTAAATACTTATGAACTCACCAGCATTTATAAAAATGCTGATACTCGCTTTCAAAATAAGTTGTATTCTCAGGTCAGCTATAGACAGGTACATCTCAGGCGCTTTTGGTGAAGACAGTTTTGTACCAAGCTGCACCTACATGATTACTTGTATTACTTTGATGTTTCTATGTAATGTAAACCATGTAAAACTATTACTATTAATGCAATGATTGTTGTACTTTGATTACTATACTGCATATATTGTGATACTTGACATGACGTCATCCACCCCAGAACGTTTCTGCCGTTCCGGTTTTGGGGTGTGACAAATGCTCAAATCATATTCATAAGTACTCATGAACTTTGCAGCAAACCTTTGCTATGCCCAAAACCTTTTAGACAATCTACAAACAATTCATGACAGTCTTCATTCACATGTACTTCCAAAACATGTACAACTATGGACTGTTCGAATAATCTTATTATTCAGGAAGTCAAAACATGCAAAATTGAAACAATAGATAAATAACCAACACAAGATAGTAGCTTTACTCATAAATAACACAACTTTATTTATTCATCAATTGTTAAGTACAAAATATCTATTACACATTTCCTATCTAATCCAAACTTATATCATCCTTCAGCCCAATGCTCCTAGTGTGCTGCAAGTGTTTGACCCTACTCAGTCCCTTCGTAAGGGGATCTGCTGTATTTTCTTCTGATGATATCCTCTTAACCACAAGGAGTCCCTCTTCTACCCGATGACTGATTAAATGGTATTTTCTACCGATATGTCGAGATCTACCATGATCTATTGCTTCCTTGGTTAAGGCAACCGCTCCTTCATTATCACAAAAAATCTCCATCGGATCCTTTGCGGATGGCATAACTTCAAGGTCTCCAATGAAGTTCTTCAACCATATAGCCTCCTTTGATGCTTCGATCGCTGCAGTGTATTCTAATTCGCACGTTGAATCAGCCACGGTCTCTTGCTTGGAAGTTTTCCAAGTCACTGCTCCTCCATTTAGGGTAAAGACCTAGCCCAACTGTGATCAGTAATTATCCCAATCCATCTGAAAACTAGCGTCACTCTACCCTCGTACCCTTAAGTCATCACTCCCACCGAGGACTTGAAACCATTCCTTGGTCCTTCGCACCTACTTTAGAATATTTTTACTGCAATCCAATGAGCTCTACTAGGGTTCCCCTGATATCTACTGACCATGCTCAAGGCGAAGGCCACATCAGGGCAAGTACATGTGATAGCACACATGATAGAGCCTACTGCGGAAGCGTAAGGTACTCGGCTCGTATCAGCTATCTCTGCCTCTTTACTCATGCTCTGAGTCTTACTCAGCTTGGTATTGCTTTGGATTGGCAACTCCCCTTTCTTGGAATTTTCCATACTAAAACGCTTTATGACTTTATCCAAGTATGTATCCTGACTGAGTCCTATCAGTCTCTTTTCTCTGTTTCGTACTATCCTTATTCCAATAATATAAGCAGACTCTCCGAGGTCCTTCACAGCGAAACATTTCCCAAGCTAGGACTTGACCTCCTGTAGGGTTGGGACATGGTTTCCTATGAGTAGTATGTCATCGACATACAATACGAGGAAGCGCACTACACTCCCACTAGCTTTGACATATACACAACATTCATCTTCGGTTCGCAGAAAGCAAAACTCTTTAACATTCTTGTCAAACACAAAGATTCCATCTGCGAGACGCTTGTTTCAATCGATAAATGGATTTCTCAAGCTTGCATACTCCATTTGGATGCTTCGCATCGACAAAACCCTCTGGCTGATTCATGTAAACATCCTCAGCCAACTTTCCATTAAGGAAAGCGGTTTTCATGTCCATCTGCCATATTTCATAATCATGAAACGCATCTATTGCGAACATTACTCTAATAGACTTTATCTTCGCAACTGGTGAGAAGGTCTCATCATAGTCAACTCCGGGAGTTTGAGTAAAGCCCTTCGCAACCAATCGCGCTTTATAGGTATGCCCTTTCCCATCCATGTCTGTCTTCTTCTTGAAGATCCACTTGCACCCGACTGTCTTACGACCTGGTATATTATCAACCAAATTCCAACCTTGGTTTTCGTACATGGACTGAATCTCGCTGTCCATCGCGTCTTTCGATTTAGCAGACTCCGGGCCTGCCATGGCTTGCTTGTAGCTGCTAGGTTCTTCCAAATTCAGTAGTGTTTCATCACTAATAAACGTATCCCCTTCACTAGTAATATGAAAACCATAAAACTAGGGTTTAACACTAACTCTGCTAGTACATCTAAGAGGTAAGGACTCGTCAACGGGCTCAACAGGTGTTTCCTCCTCAGGTTGAGTGCCAGCGTCAGAGGTTCCTTCATCGCTTTGATCTTGAATCTCTTCAAGTTCAATTTGCCTCCTACTGTCTTCTTGGCTTATCAATTCCCTTTCTTTGAAGACTCCTCTTCTAGCAACGAAGACAACATTGTCACTCGGTCTATAGAAAAGATAGCCAAAAGACTTTTGCGGATAGCCGATGAAATAACACTTCTCACTACGAGGTTCGAGCTTGTCGTGAGTCTCACATTTTATGAAAGCCTCGCAACCCCAAACCTTAATATGTGCCAACGAGGGAGCTTTCCCTGTCCACATCTCGTGAGGAGTCTTGGTAACCTTCTTGGTGGGAACTAAGTTAAGGATATTGGCGGCGGTCTCTAAGGCATACCCCCAGAAAGCTATTGGTAACAAAGTTTGACTCATCATAGAACGAACCATGTCCAACAAGGTATGATTATGTCTCTCAGCCACACCATTCAATTGTGGCGTCCTCGGAGGCGTCAATTGCGAAACAATTCTGCATTCTTATAGATAGTCGTGAAACTCAAGACTTAGGTACTCTCCTCCTTGGTCTGACTGAAGCTTCTTCATTTTCATGCCCAGCTGATTCTCCACTTCATTCTTGAACTCTTTGCACTTTTCAATTGTTTCCGACTTTTGCTTGATTAATTAGATATATCCATATCTGCTATAATCATCTGTAAAAGTCATGTAAAAGCGGCAAGCATCCTTTGTGGTGGATCTAATGGGACCACACACATCGGTGTGTATGAGATCCAATAGACCCTCAGCCCTTTCATAAGTGCCAGTAAAGGGTGACTTGGTCATCTTGCCAAGTAAACAAGATTCACATGTGTCATTGTCCCTGAGGTCGAATGACTCCAACACTCCATCCTTTTGGAGTTGGGCTATGCGTTTCTTGTTGACATGGCCAAGGCAAAAATGCCACAAGCATGCTTTGTCTAGGCTAGTAGACAAATCAATATTCAAAACATCATTTCGTAAATTATCAACAATCATCACAGATTCATAAATCCCATTACAAGGTAATGCATTGAAATAAAAGGCGCCATTCAAATAAACATTAATAAACCATTGGTATTATCAAAATAATATCTAAAACCTTGTCTAAACAATCCATTAAATCAAATAATGGTTCTTGCCATATCTAGCGAATAACAGCAATCATTTAAATCTATCCGTAACCCATTACTTAACACTAAAGAGTAAACTCCGACTTTCGTCACATGCGACAGTCTTCTGTTTCCTAGAATCAGTTTCATCTTTCCGTGTTCCACTTCCCCACTCCTTTTTAGGCCCTACAAATCAGAACAAATGTGGTAACCACACTCAGTATCAAGAACCCACGAAGTAGCAAATGATGAGTTATTAGATTTAATAGAATACATACCTGCGAAGGCGGGCTTAATCTTCCCATCCTTTATGTCTTGCAGATACTGAGGGCAGCATCGTTTCCAGTGGCCCTTCTGGTGGCAGTAATAGCACTCTGCTTCTTTGGGGTCGAAAAAGGGTTTGACTGAACCAGCTTTGGTTCCACTAGAAGAGGAACCATTTTGGGTCTTACCCTTATGGTGGCTCTTACATGGAGCCTTCCTCTTCTTACCCTTTCCTTGGCTAATTGGCAACATAGGAGCAGCCACAGCAGGGGAAGATGCAACAGATTTGTCTTTGAGGTTGGTCTCAGCAGTCCTCAACAGTCCTTGGAGCTTACTCAAGGAGACCTCCTCCTTTTTCATGTGGTAGTTCATTCTGAAATGGTTGTAACAGGACGGCAAGGAGTGGAGGATTATGTCGATAGCCAAATCCTCATCAAACTTAAAATTAAGTTTGAGAAGAAGATCAACATACCTTTGCATTTTCTGCAAATCAGAGGTTAGGGATTCTCCACTCCCCATATTAGCGGTTATCATGTTAGTAATGATCTCATAGCGCTCTTGCCTCGCGCTCTGGTGATACTTGTCCAACAAATCTTGATGCATTTCATACGGATACATGTCCTCATAGGACTTTTGGAGTTCGAGGTTCATGGTGGCCAGCTTGATGCAATGAACTTTCGTACCATCACACTCGTGGGCCTCAAAGGCGGCCAACTCTTCAGGAGTAGCAACATCTGGGATGATCTTTTCAAGCTTTTCATTGAGAGCATATTCTTTGTCCTCGTAGCGTGTGATCATGCGAATATACCTCATCCACTCGTTGAAGTTTGTGATGGCTTTTAGCCATATGAACATCCCTATGTTCACATGCAACCCTAATGCTTGGATCTAGGTTTCTCTAATTGAACATACATTGAATCCAAGACTTCTAATAGCTAATATACAATAACAACAATATGAAATCAGAGATCAGAAGTTTACCTTGAATCACTTGCTTGATCTTGTTGTCCTTGAGGATTTAAAGTCACAATTGTCACCCCTCTAATGGATTACAAACACCAACTAGCAAGAAGATGATTTAGGAGAGAGGAGAGGGAATCAAATCGGCCAGGGTTTCTACTCAAAGCATGAGTCACAAATTCCCTTAGCCCTAGGGGTCTATTTATACTTGTAAGCCTCCTAGGGTTTCACCCTTAAACCCTAATTGGATAACTTAAGCCCTAAGCAATCCAAATCCTTTCCATGATAAGCCTTGGACGATTTTATTGCTATCCTTAGCCCTAGAAATCATCCACCCCTTATCCATAAAGGATATATATCCCAAAGTGCAACTATCAAACAATTGACAGTTTATACCCCTTTATTTAATTAATCTGATTAAGTCACCAAATTAATTCCTAATTAATTTATGACATATATTAATCAAATAATATTATTATTATACTTTATATTATTCTCATAATATATTAATAAGATTTATTCTCTTATAATAAATCATCTTGTCAAGTTGCTATGGTGAAGGCAACCCAAAAGGACCATGCACAACCGAGTCAAATACTTGCCTAATATAGTTGTAGCCTTAGACACTATTCCAACAGTCTCCTACTTGGATAAGTCTAGTAACAATATATATACAAGTATATTTCGATTAAAAATCGTAGCTCTCAAAGACGTTGTCAGACTCTGATCTAATCAATCTTGTCCTTTAGATAAGGGATCGTATAGTCCTCTATTTAGATATCATGCTGACAATTTTGTGGAACAATTTGTCTAGCATTTGGTTTCTCGATCTCCGATTTATTTGACATAGAACTTAATCGAACACATCAATTCGGTTCTGACCGGGCCCGACACATAAGTCAAATCAAATCATCGAGCGGCCGAGATATCGTTTGTACCCTCTTGGGATAAACGTAACAGATAAACTTCGAATTATATGCATTTACTTATTCATTAATAAACCATACAAAACAATGCACTTTATAACATCAAGTTACTGATGCGGTTTCGCATTATCAATGTACAACCAATCAACAAATAACAAACCATATATCTTGGTTTTAAGACTACATGATATTATCGTCTTGCGATCACCTTTTTTTTATCATATTCCATAATGTGATTCCAACAAGCACGGGTTTTTTCTAATGATCAAAACTAGTTCATAAGCACTCATGAACGTTGCAACAAACTTTTGCTATGTCTAATACCATTTAGAGAATCTACACACCAATTCATGAAAATCATCATTCATATCTACTTCCAACATATGAACGATTGTGGACAATTTGAACAATTCAATTATTATTAATAAACTCAATTATTCTGGAAGTCAAAACATGCAAAAGGAAACAATAGTTAAACAATTAACATAAGACAGTAACATTACTCATAAATAATACTCTTTTATTTAATCATCAAATGTTAATTACATTTATCTATTACACGTTTCTACTACTATCTAATCTATACTAATATCATCCTTCAGCCCAATACTCATAGCATGCTGCAAGTGCTTAACCCTACTCAGTCCCTTCATAAGCGGATCTGCTGGGTTATCTTTTGATGATATCCACTTCACTATGAGTTGTCCTTCTTCTACATGATGTCTAATAAAGTGATATTTTCTGTCGATATGTCTAGATCTACCATGATCCCTCGGTTCCTTGGTCAAGGCAACCGTTCCTTCATTATCACAGAAAATCTCCATGGGCTCCTTTATGGTGGGTACAACTCCAAGATCACCGATGAAGTTTTTTAACCATATTTCCTCCATCGACGCTTCGCTCGCTGCGATGCACTCTGATTCGCACGTTGAATCAGCTACGATTTCCTGCTTGGAACTTTTCCAAGTTACTGCTCCTCCATTCAGGGTAAAGACCCAGCCCGACTGCGAACGGTAGTTGTCCCTGTCGGTCTGAAAGCTGGCGTCACTATACCCTCGCAGCTTCAAGTCATCACTCCCTCCGAGGAATAAGAACCATTCTTTCGTCCTCCGAAGGTACTTAAGGATATTCTTAACCGCAATCCAATGGGATCTGCTAGGGTTCCCTTGATATTTGCTAACCATGCTCAAAGAAAAGGCTACATCAGGCCGAGTACAAGTCATAGCATACATGATTGAGCCAACAGAGGAAGCATATGGTACTAGGCTCATTTCTGTTATTTCAGCTTCAGTACTCGGACTTTGAGTCTTACTCAACTTGGCATTACTTTGTATCGGTAATTTTCCCTTCTTCGAGTTTTCCATACTAAAACGCTTTAGTACCTTATCTAAGTAAATGTTCTGCCTAAGTCCTATTAGTCTCTTACTTCTTTCTCTCACTATCCTTATTCCCAAAATATAGGAAGCCTCTCCAAGGTCCTTCATAGCGAAGCACTTCCCGAGCAAGGACTTAACTTCCTGCAGAGTCGGGACATCGTTTCCTATGAGTAGTATGTCATCGACATACAGAACGAGGAAGCTTACTATACTCCCACTGGCTTTGACATATACACATGATTCATCTTCGCTTCACACAAATCCAAACTCTTTGACTTTCTCATCGAAGCAAAGATTCCATCTGCGAGACCCTTGCTTAAGTCCATAAATAGACTTCTCAAGCTTACACACTCTATTCGGATGCTTCGGATCGACAAAACCCTCTGGCTGAGCCATGTAAACATCCTCAGCCAACTTCCCATTAAAGAAAGCGGTTTTCACATCCATTTGCCAAATCTCATAATCATGAAATGCAGCAATAGCTAGCATCACTCTAATAGACTTAATCTTCGCAACTGGTGAGAAGGTCTCATCATAGTCAACTCTGGGAGTTTGAGTAAGCCCTTCAAAACCAATCGCGCTTTACATGTGTGTACGTTTCCATCCACGTCGGTCATCTTTTTGAAGATCCATTTGCACCCAACGGTCTTATGTCCGGGCACATTATCAACCAAATTCCAAACTTGGTTGTCATACATGGACTGGATCTCGTTGTCCATTGCCTCTTTCCATTTCGCAGACTCTGAGCCTTCCATGGCTTCCTTATAGCTATTAGGTTCATCTAGATTTATTAGTGTACGATCACTAATATATGTGTCCCCTTCGGTAGTAATATGAAAACCATAAAACTGGGGTTGAACTCTAACTCTTTCGGAACGTCTAAGAGGTAACGATCCGTCAATCGGTTCAACCGGAGTTTCCTCCTCGGGTTGAGCGCCAACGTTAGAGGTTCCTTCATCTATCGACTCTTGAATCTCTTCATGTTCGATTTGCCTCCCACTGTCTCCTTGGCTTATGAGTTCTCGCTCTCGGAAAACTCCTCTCCTCGCAACGAAGACAACATTGTCCTTCGGTCTATAGAAGAGATATCCAAAGGATTTCTGTGGGTAGCCGATGAAAATGCATCGCTCACTACGAGGTTCAAGCTTGTCGTGAGTATCTCATCTTACGAAAACCTCGCAACCACAAACCTTGATATGTGCCAATGAGGGAGCTTTCCCTGTCCACATCTCGTGAGGTGTTTTGGCAACCTTCTTAGTAGGGACTCGGTTAAGGATATGGGCGACAGTCTCTAAGGCATACCCCCAAAAAGAGATAGGTAGTGAAGCACGACTCATCATAGAGGGAACCATGTCTAACAAGGTTCGATTACGCCTTTCTGCCACACCATTCAACTGCGGTGTCCGAGGTGGCGTCAATTGTGAAACTATTCCACACTCCTTGAGATAATCATGGAATACAAGACTTAGGTACTCACCTCCTCGATCGGATCGAAGCATCTTGATTTTCCTACCCAATCGATTCTCCACTTCATTCTTGAACTCTTTGAACTTTTCAAAAGTTTCCGACTTTTGCTTAATTAAGTAGGTATACCCATATCTAGTATAGTCATCAGTAAAAGTCACATAGAAGTGGTTCCCATCCTTCGTGGTTGATCTAAACGGTCCACACACATCGATATGTATGAGGTCCAATAAACCCTCACCCCTTTCACACGTACTTGTGAAGGGTGACTTAGTCATTTTTCCAAGTAAACAAGACTCGCATGTGTCATCTTCCCTAAGGTCAAATGACTCCAACACTCCATCCTTTTGGAGTTGGGCTATGCACTTCTTGTTGACATGTCCAAGACGACAATGCGACAAGGATGCTCTATCCATACCATTGGAAGAATCCACGCATAAAACATCATTTCCTAAGTTATCTACAATCATAACAGTTTCATAAATTCCATTACATGGTATAGCTTCAAAATTTAAGACACCATTTAGATAAGCAAGAATAGAACCATTCTCATTATTAAAAGAAAATCTAAAATCTTGTCTAAACAAACCATAAAATGAAATGATGTTTGAAGCCACCGTGTTTCGGTCTCAAGATCCAATCCATGAGGTATAAGGCTCCGCCACCCTTGACTTCTAAGTTCTTATCCATCCCTCTAAGGGATTCACTAGCCACATTTTTAGGTTTCAAAGCGTCGAGCTGAGCCTCCTAAATTTGCATGGACAAATGTGAATTGATAGTTAGAGTCAAAGATTTGACTCTACGACCAGTATATTCTTTCCGACTCAGGGCGTCGGCTACTACATTGGCTTTACCTGGATGATAACGAATTTCGCACTCATAATCACTGAGTAGCTCTACCCACCGTCCTTCTCTCATGTTGAGCTCTTTCTGCTCAAAGATGTGTTGTAGACTCTTGTGGTCTGTAAAGATGGTGCTTTTTGTACCATACAGGTAGTGTCTCCAGATCTTCAGAGCAAATACGACTGCTCCTAGTTCAAGATCATGGGTGGTGTAGTTAACTTCATGTATCTTAAGCTGTCTCAAGGCATATGATATGACTTTACCTTGCTGCATCATAACACATCCGAGTCCTTGATATGATGCATCGCAATACACAAGAAGTCCTTTATCTCTTCGGGGAGGGATAGTATCGGTGTGGTGCACTATCACAATCAGGAATTTTTGTGCTTTGTAACTACAACACTTAAGTCAAATTACGAATCCAAAAACATAAGGGCATGTATGATGCTTACTCTATGACAACAAAATTTCAATCGATTACACCATACAAGCACTACAAATAGTCAACAAGCAATTTGAAACCCTAGAAGTTCTTGTTTACGTCCATTTTGGACTAGGACTTTCTTATTGGGCCCAATGGACCAATAAGCTTCCAAATTGACTATCTTGGGCTTAGAACTCTTAAATCTTAAATGGGCTCTAATTGGACCCATTTCTAATTAATTCAATATTTTGGGCCATAATGGGCCTAGAATGAAATAGATTAATTATATGAAACATTTTGGACCATAATTAACCTAATCTAGCCTAAAAAGCATAAAAATCACAGAGGGGATCTGCACTTTCGGCCATATAGGGCCTCGAATGGAGATGCCTTTATGCTTGTGTGATAGACGAGGGGTAATGGGTATCCCAAGCTTTTCGAAATTCAATCACACAGGCACGAAACATATCTTCTAAGGTCTGGATAGTTCTCTCACTTTGCCCGTCGGTCTGTGGATGGTAGGCCGTACTCATGTCCAGCCTAGTTCCTAGGGAACTTTGTAACGACTGTCAGAACCTCAAAGTGAATCTACTATCTCTATCTGAGATAATGGATATAGGAACACCGTGCAGTCTTACAATCTCCCTCATGTATGTTCGTGTGAGTTTCTCCATCTTGTCTGTTTCTATAATTGGCAAGAAGTGTGCAGACTTGGTCAGTCTATCGACGATGACCCATATGGAATCAAGTCCACCTGTCGTCTTGGGCAACTTGGTTATGAAGTCCATATTGATCCGCTCCCACATCCATTCTGGTATCTCCGGTTGTTGTAGAAGACCGGAGGGTTTCTGGTATTCGACCTCCACCTTCGCGCAAGTAAGGCACTTACTTACGAAGCTAGTAATATATGCTTTCATGTTAGGCCACCAGTATAACTTTTTAAGATCCATATACATCTTATCTGAACCCGGGTGGATGGAATAATGAGTGTTGTGAGCTTCCGTCATGACCAAGTCTCTGAAGCCACCGTATTTCGGTGTCCAGATCCGATCCATGAGGTATAAGGCTCCGAAACCCTTGACTTGTAAGTTCTTATCCATCCCTCTAAGGGATTCACTAGCCACGTTTTTAGGTTTCAAAGCATCGAGCTGAGCCTCCTAAATTTGCATGGACAAATGTGAATGGATTATTAGAGTCAAAGATTTGACTCTACGACCAGTATATTCTTTCCGACTAAGGGCGTCGGCTACTACATTGGCTTTACCTGGATGATAACGAATTTCGCACTCATAATCACTGAGTAGCTCTACCCACCGTCCTTCTCTCATGTTGAGCTCTTTCTGGTCGAAGATGTATTGTAGACTCTTGTGGTCTGTAAAGATGGTGCTTTTTGTACCATACAGGTAGTGTCTCCAGATCTTCAGAGCAAATACGACTTCTCCTAGTTCAAGATCATGGGTGGTGTAGTTAACTTCATGTGTCTTAAGCTGTCTCAAGGCATAGGCTATGACTTTACCTCGCTGCATCATAACACATCCGAGTCCTTGATATGATGCATCGCAATACACAACGAAGTCCTCTATCTCTTCGGGGAGGGATAGTATCGGTGTGGTGCACTATCACAATCAAGAATTTTTGTGCTTTGTAACTACAACACTTAAGTCAAATTACGAATCCAAAAACATAAGGGCATGTATGATGCTTACTCTATGACAACAAAATTTCAATAAAATACACCATACAAGCACTACAAATAGTCAACAAGCAATTTGAAACCCTAGAAGTTCTTGTTTAGGTCCATTTTGGACTAGGACTTTCTTATTGGGCCCAATGGACCAATAAGCTTCCAAATTGACTATCTTGGGCTTAGAGCTCTTAAATGGGCTCTAATTGGACCCATTTCTAATTAATTCAATATTTTGGGCCATAATGGGCCTAGAATGAAATAGATTAATTATATGTAACATTTTGGACCATAATTAACCTAATCTAGCCTAAAAAGCATAAAAATCACAGAGGGGATCTGCACTTTCGGCCATATACGGCCTCGAATGGAGCTGCCTTTATGCTTGTGTGATAGACGAGGGGTAATGGGTATCCCAAGGTTTTCGAAAGTCAATCACACAGGCACGAAACATATCTTCTAAGGTCTGGATAGTTCTCACACTTTGCCCGTCGGTCTGTGGATGGTAGGCCGTACTCATGTCCAACCAAGTTCCTAGGGAACTTTGTAACGACTGTCAGAAACTCAAAGTGAATCTACTATCTCTATCTAAGATAATGGATATAGGAACATCATACAGTCTTACAATCTCCCTCATGTATGTTCATGTGAGTTTCTCCATCTTGTCTGTTTCAATAATTGGCAAGAACTGTGCAGACTTGGTCAGTCTATCGACGATGACCCATATGGAATCAAGTCCACCTGTCGTCTTGGGCAACTTGGTTATGAAGTCCATATTGATCCGCTCCCACATCCATTCTGGTATCTCCGGTTGTTGTAGAAGACCGGAGGGTTTCTGGTATTCGACCTCCACCTTCGCGCAAGTAAGGCACTTACTTACGAAGGTAGTAATATCTGCTTTCATGTTAGGCCACCAGTATAACTTTTTAAGATCCAGATACATCTTATCTGAACCCGGGTGGACGGAATAATGAGTGTTGTGAGCTTCCGTCATGACCAAGTCTCTGAAGCCACCGTGTTTCGGCGTCCAGATCCGATCCATGAGGTATAAGGCTCCGAAACCCTTGACATCTAAGTTCTTATCCATCCCTCTAAGGGATTCACTAGCCACGTTTTTAGGTTTCAAAGCATCGAGCTGAGCCTCTTTAATTTGCATGGACAAATGTGAATGGATTATTAGAGTCAAAGATTTGACTCTACGACCAGTATATTCTTTCCGACTAAGGGCGTCGGCTACTACATTGGCTTTACCTGTATGATAACGAATTTCGCACTCATAATCACTGAGTAGCTCTACCCACCCTCCTTCTCTCATGTTGAGCTCTTTCTGGTCGAAGATGTGTTGTAGACTCTTGTGGTCTGTAAAGATGGTGCTTTTTGTACCATACAGGTAGTGTCTCCAGATCTTCAGAGCAAATACGACTGCTCCTAGTTCAAGATCATGGGTGGTGTAGTTAACTTCATGTGTCTTCAGCTGTCTCAAGGCATAGGCTATGACTTTACCTCACTGCATCAGAACACATCCGAGTCCTTGATTTGATGCATCGCAATAGACAACGAAGTCCTCTATCTCTTAAGGGAGGGATAGTATCGGTGTTGTGCACTGTCACAATCAGGAATTTTTGTGCCTTGTAACTACAACACTTAAGTCAAATTATGAATCCAAAAACATAAGGGCATGTATGACGCTTACTCTATGACAACAAAATTTCAATCAAATACACCATACTAGCACTACAAATAGTCAACAAACAATTTGAAACCCTAGAAGTTCTTGTTTAGGTCCATTTTGGACTAGGACTTTCTTATTGGGCCCAATGGACCAATAAGCTTCCAAATTGACTATCTTGGGCTTAGAACTCTTAAATGGGCTCTAATTGGACCCATTTCTAATTAATTAAATATTTTGGGCCATAATGGGCCTAGAATGAAATAGATTAATTATATGAAACATTTTGGACCATAATTAACCTAATCTAGCCTAATAAAGCATAAAAATCACAAAGGGGATCTTCACTTTCGGCCATATAGGGCCTCGAATGGAGCTGCCTTTATGCTTGTGTGATAGACGAGGGGTAATGGGTATCCCAAGGTTTTCGAAAGTCAATCACACAGGCACGAAACATATCTTCTAAGGTCTGGATAGTTCTCTCACTTTGCCCGTCGGTCTGTGGATGGTAGGTCGTACTCATGTCCAGCCTAGTTCCTAGGGAACTTTGTAACGACTGCCAGAACCTCGAAGTGAATCTACTATATCTATCTGAGTTAATGGATATAGGAACACCGTGCAGTCTTACAATCTCCCTAATGTATGTTCGTGTGAGTTTCTCCATCTTGTCTGTTTCTATGATTGGCAAGAAGTGTGCAGACTTGGTCAGTCTATCGACGATGACCCATATGGAATCAAGTCCACCTGTCGTCTTGGGCAACTTGGTTATGAAGTCCATATTGATCCGCTCCCACTTCCATTCTGGTATCTCCAGTTGTTGTAGAAGACCGGAGGGTTTCTGGTATTCGACCTCCACCTTCGCGCAAGTAAGGCACTTACTTACGAAGGTAGTAATATCTGCTTTCATGTTAGGCCACCAGTATAACTTTTTAAGATCCAGATACATCTTATCTGAACCCGGGTGGACGGAATAATGAGTGTTGTGAGCTTCCGTCATGACCAAGTCTCTGAAGCCACCGTGTTTCGGTGTCCAGATCCGATCCATGAGGTATAAGGCTCTGAAACCCTTGACTTCTAAGTTCTTATCCATCCCTCTAAGGGATTCACTAGCCATGTTTTTAGGTTTCAAAGCATCGAGCTGAGCCTCCTTAATTTGCATGGACAAATGTGAATGGATTATTAGAGTCAAAGATTTGACTCTACGACCAGTATATTCTTTCCGACTTAGGGCGTCGGCTACTACATTGGCTTTACCTGGATGATAACGAATTTCGCACTCATAATCACTGAGTAGCTCTACCCATCGTCCTTCTCTCATGTTGAGCTCTTTCTGGTCGAAGATGTGTTGTAGACTCTTGTGGTCTGTAAATATCGTGCTTTTTGTACCATACAGGTAGTGTCTCCAGATCTTCAGAGCAAATACGACTGCTCCTAGTTCAAGATCATGGGTGGTGTAGTTAACTTCATGTGTCTTCAGCTATCTCAAGGCATAGGCTATGACTTAACCTCACTGCATCAGAACACATCCGAGTCCTTGATTTGATGCATCGCAATAGACAACGAAGTCCTCTATCTCTTAAGGGAGTGATAGTATCGGTGTTGTGCACTGTCACAATCAGGAATTTTTGTGTCTTGTAACTACAACACTTAAGTCAAATTATGAATCCAAAAACATAAGGGCATGTATGACGCTTACTCTATGACAACAAAATTTCAATCAAATACACCATACAAGCACTACAAATAGTCAACAAACAATTTGAAACCCTAGAAGTTCTTGTTTAGGTCCATTTTGGACTAGGACTTTCTTATTGGGCCCAATGGACCAATAAGCTTCCAAATTGACTATCTTGGGCTTAGAACTCTTAAATGGGCTCTAATTGGACCCATTTCTAATTAATTCAATATTTTGGGCCATAATGGGCCTAGAATGAAATAGATTAATTATATGAAACATTTTGGACCATAATTAACCTAATCTAGCCTAATAAAGCATAAAAATCACAGAGGGGATCTACACTTTCGGCCATATAGGGCCTCGAATGGAGCTGCCTTTATGCTTGTGTGATAGACGAGGGGTAATGGGTATCCCAAGATTTTCGAAAGTCAATCACACAGACACGAAACATATCTTCTAAGGTCTGGATAGTTCTCTCACTTTGCCCGTCGGTCTGTGGATGGTAGGCCGTACTCATGTCCAGCCTAGTTCCTAGGGAACTTTGTAACGACTGCCAGAACCTCGAAGTGAATCTACTATATCTATCTGAGATAATGGATATAGGAACACCGTGCAGTCTTACAATCTCCCTAATGTATGTTCGTGTGAGTTTCTCCATCTTGTCTGTTTCTATGATTGGCAAGAAGTGTGCAGACTTGGTCAGTCTATCGACGATGACCCATATGGAATCAAGTCCACCTGTCGTCTTGGGCAACTTGGTTATGAAGTCCATATTGATCCGCTCCCACTTCCATTCTGGTATCTCCGGTTGTTGTAGAAGACCGGAGGGTTTCTGGTATTCGACCTCCACCTTCGCGCAAGTAAGGCACTTACTTACGAAGGTAGTAATATCTGCTTTCATGTTAGGCCACCAGTGTAACTTTTTAAGATCCAGATACATCTTATCTGAACCCGGGTGGACGGAATAATGAGTGTTGTGAGCTTCCGTCATGACCAAGTCTCTGAAGCCACCGTGTTTCGGTGTCCAGATCCGATCCATGAGGTATAAGGCTCTGAAACCCTTGACTTCTAAGTTCTTATCCATCCCTCTAAGGGATTCACTAGTCACGTTTTTAGGTTTCAAAGCATCGAGCTGAGCCTCCTTAATTTGCATGGACAAATGTGAATGGATTATTAGAGTCAAAGATTTGACTCTACGACCAGTATATTCTTTCCGCAGGGCGTCGACTACTACATTGGCTTTACCTGGATGATAACGAATTTCGCACTCATAATCACTGAGTAGCTCTACCCACCATCCTTCTCTCATGTTGAGCTCTTTCTGGTCGAAGATGTGTTGTAGACTCTTGTGGTCTGTAAATATCGTGCTTTTTGTACCATACAGGTAGTGTCTCCAGATCTTCAGAGCAAATACGACTGCTCCTAGTTCAAGATCATGGGTGGTGTAGTTAACTTCATGTGTCTTCAGCTGTCTCAAGGCATAGGCTATGACTTAACCTCACTGCATCAGAACACATCCGAGTCCTTGATTTGATGCATCGCAATAGAAAACGAAGTCCTCTATCTCTTAAGGGAGGGATAGTATCGGTGTTGTGCACTGTCACAATCAGGAATTTTTGTGCCTTGTAACTACAACACTTAAGTCAAATTATGAATCCAAAAACATAAGGGCATGTATGACGCTTACTCTATGACAGCAAAATTTCAATCAAATACACCATACAAGCACTACAAATAGTCAACAAACAATTTGAAACCCTAGAAGTTCTTGTTTAGGTCCATTTTGGACTAGGACTTTCTTATTGGGCCCAATGGACCAATAAGCTTCCAAATTGACTATCTTGGGCTTAGAACTCTTAAATGGGCTCTAATTGGACCCATTTCTAATTAATTCAATATTTTGGGCCATAATGGGCCTAGAGTGAAATAGATTAATTATATGAACCTTTTTGGACCATAATTAACCTAATCTAGCCTAATAAAGCATAAAAATCACAGAGGGGATCTGCACTATCGGCCATATAGGGCCTCGAATGGAGCTGCCTTTATGCTTGTGTGATAGACGAGGGGTAATGGGTATCCCAAGATTTTCGAAAGTCAATCACACAGACACGAAACATATCTTCTAAGGTCTGGATAGTTCTCTCACTTTGCCCGTCGGTCTGTGGATGGTAGGCCGTACTCATGTCCAGCCTAGTTCCTAGGGAACTTTGTAACGACTGCCAGAACCTCGAAGTGAATCTACTATATCTATCTGAGATAATGGATATAGGAACACCGTGCAGTCTTACAATCTCCCTAATGTATGTTCGTGTGAGTTTCTCCATCTTGTCTGTTTCTATGATTGGCAAGAAGTGTGCAGACTTGGTCAGTCTATCGACGATGACCCATATGGAATCAAGTCCACCTGTCGTCTTGGGCAACTTGGTTATGAAGTCCATATTGATCCGCTCCCACTTCCATTCTGGTATCTCCGGTTGTTGTAGAAGACCGGAGGGTTTCTGGTATTCGACCTCCACCTTCGCGCAAGTAAGGCACTTACTTACGAAGGTAGTAATATCTGCTTTCATGTTAGGCCACCAGTGTAACTTTTTAAGATCCAGATACATCTTATCTGAACCCGGGTGGACGGAATAATGAGTGTTGTGAGCTTCCGTCATGACCAAGTCTCTGAAGCCACCGTGTTTCGGTGTCCAGATCCGATCCATGAGGTATAAGGCTCCGAAACCCTTGACTTCTAAGTTCTTATCCATCCCTCTAAGGGATTCACTAGTCACGTTTTTAGGTTTCAAAGCATCGAGCTGAGCCTCCTTAATTTGCATGGACAAATGTGAATGGATTATTAGAGTCAAAGATTTGACTCTACGACCAGTATATTCTTTCCGCAGGGCGTCGACTACTACATTGGCTTTACCTGGATGATAACGAATTTCGCACTCATAATCACTGAGTAGCTCTACCCACCATCCTTCTCTCATGTTGAGCTCTTTCTGGTCGAAGATGTGTTGTAGACTCTTGTGGTCTGTAAATATCGTGCTTTTTGTACCATACAGGTAGTGTCTCCAGATCTTCAGAGCAAATACGACTGCTCCTAGTTCAAGATCATGGGTGGTGTAGTTAACTTCATGTGTCTTCAGCTGTCTCAAGGCATAGGCTATGACTTAACCTCACTGCATCAGAACACATCCGAGTCCTTGATTTGATGCATCGCAATAGAAAACGAAGTCCTCTATCTCTTAAGGGAGGGATAGTATCGGTGTTGTGCACTGTCACAATCAGGAATTTTTGTGCCTTGTAACTACAACACTTAAGTCAAATTATGAATCCAAAAACATAAGGGCATGTATGACGCTTACTCTATGACAGCAAAATTTCAATCAAATACACCATACAAGCACTACAAATAGTCAACAAACAATTTGAAACCCTAGAAGTTCTTGTTTAGGTCCATTTTGGACTAGGACTTTCTTATTGGGCCCAATGGACCAATAAGCTTCCAAATTGACTATCTTGGGCTTAGAACTCTTAAATGGGCTCTAATTGGACCCATTTCTAATTAATTCAATATTTTGGGCCATAATGGGCCTAGAGTGAAATAGATTAATTATATGAACCTTTTTGGACCATAATTAACCTAATCTAGCCTAATAAAGCATAAAAATCACAGAGGGGATCTGCACTATCGGCCATATAGGGCCTCGAATGGAGCTGCCTTTATGCTTGTGTGATAGACGAGGGGTAATGGGTATCCCAAGATTTTCGAAAGTCAATCACACAGACACGAAACATATCTTCTAAGGTCTGGATAGTTCTCTCACTTTGCCCGTCGGTCTGTGGATGGTAGGCCGTACTCATGTCCAGCCTAGTTCCTAGGGAACTTTGTAACGACTGCCAGAACCTCGAAGTGAATCTACTATATCTATCTGAGATAATGGATATAGGAACACCGTGCAGTCTTACAATCTCCCTAATGTATGTTCGTGTGAGTTTCTCCATCTTGTCTGTTTCTATGATTGGCAAGAAGTGTGCAGACTTGGTCAGTCTATCGACGATGACCCATATGGAATCAAGTCCACCTGTCGTCTTGGGCAACTTGGTTATGAAGTCCATATTGATCCGCTCCGACTTCCATTCTGGTATCTCCGGTTGTTGTAGAAGACCGAAGGGTTTCTGGTATTCGACCTCCACCTTCGCGCAAGTAAGGCACTTACTTACGAAGGTAGTAATATCTGCTTTCATGTTAGGCCACCAGTATAACTTTTTAAGATCAAAATACATCTTATCTGAACCCGGTTGGACGGAATAATGAGTGTTGTGAGCTTCCGTCATGACCAAGTCTCTGAAGCCACCGTGTTTCAGTGTCCAGATCCGATCCATGAGGTATAAGGCTCCGCAACCCTTGACTTCTAAGTTCTTATCCATCCCTCTAAGGGATTCACTAGCCACGTTTTTAGGTTTCAAAGCATCGAGCTGAGCCTCCTTAATTTGCATGGAAAATGTGAATGGATTATTAGAGTCAAAGATTTGACTCTACGACCAGTATATTCTTTCCGACTCAGGGCGTCAGCTTCTACATTGGTTTTACCTGGATGATAACGAATTTCGCACTCATAATCACTGAGTAGCTCTACCCACCCTCCTTCTTTCATGTTGAGCTCTTTCTGGTCGAAGATGTGTTGTAGACTCTTGTGGTCTGTAAATATCGTGCTTTTTGTACCATACAGGTAGTGTCTCCAGATCTTCAGAGCAAATACGATAGCTCCTAGTTCAAGATCATGGGTGGTGTAGTTAACTTCATGTGTCTTTAGTTGTCTCAAGGCATAGGCTATGACTTCACCTCACTGCATCAGAACACATCCGAGTCCTTGATTTGATGTATCGCAATAGACAACGAAGTCCTCTATCTCTTCGGGGAGGGATAGTATCGGTGTGGTGCACTGTCACAATCAGGAATTTTTGTGCCTTGTAACTACAACACTTAAGTCAAATTATGAATCCAAAAACATAAGGGCATGTATTACGCTTACTCTATGACAACAAAATTTCAATCAAATACACCATACAAGCACTACAAATAGTCAACAAACAATTTGAAACCCTAGAAGTTCTTGTTTAGGTCCATTTTGGACTAGGACTTTCTTATTGGGCCCAATGGACCAATAAGCTTCCAAATTGACTATCTTGGGCTTAGAACTCTTAAATGGGCTCTAAATGGACCCATTTCTAATTAATTCAATATTTTGGGCCATAATGGGCCTAGAATGAAATAGATTAATTATATGAAACATTTTGGACCATAATTAACCTAATCTAGCCTAATAAAGCATAAAAATCACAGAGGGGATCTGCACTTTCGGCCATATAGGGCCTCGAATGGAGCTGCCTTTATGCTTGTGTGATAGACGAGGGGTAATGGGTATCCCAAGATTTTCGAAAGTCAATCACACAGACACGAAACATATCTTCTAAGGTCTGGATAGTTCTCTCACTTTGCCCGTCGGTCTGTGGATGGTAGGCCATACTCATGTCCAGCCTAGTTCCTAGGGAACTTTGTAACGACTGCCAGAACCTCGAAGTGAATCTACTATATCTATCTGAGATAATGGATATAGGAACACCGTGCAGTCTTACAATCTCCCTAATGTATGTTCGTGTGAGTTTCTCCATCTTGTCTGTTTCTATGATTGGCAAGAAGTGTGCAGACTTGGTCAGTCTATCGACGATGACCCATATGGAATCAAGTCCACCTGTCGTCTTGGGCAACTTGGTTATGAAGTCCATATTGATCCGCTCCGACTTCCATTCTGGTATCTCCGGTTGTTGTAGAAGACCGAAGGGTTTCTGGTATTCGACCTCCACCTTCGCGCAAGTAAGGCACTTACTTACGAAGGTAGTAATATCTGCTTTCATGTTAGGCCACCAGTATAACTTTTTAAGATCAAAATACATCTTATCTGAACCCGGTTGGACGGAATAATGAGTGTTGTGAGCTTCCGTCATGACCAAGTCTCTGAAGCCACCGTGTTTCGGTGTCCAGATCCGATCCATGAGGTATAAGGCTCCGCAACCCTTGACTTCTAAGTTCTTATCCATCCCTCTAAGGGATTCACTAGCCACGTTTTTAGGTTTCAAAGCCTCGAGCTGAGCCTCCTTAATTTGCATGGAAAATGTGAATGGATTATTAGAGTCAAAGATTTGACTCTACGACCAGTATATTCTTTCCGACTCAGGGCGTCAGCTTCTACATTGGTTTTACCTGGATGATAACGAATTTCGCACTCATAATCACTGAGTAGCTCTACCCACCCTCCTTCTTTCATGTTGAGCTCTTTCTGGTCGAAGATGTGTTGTAGACTCTTGTGGTCTGTAAATATCGTGCTTTTTGTACCATACAGGTAGTGTCTCCAGATCTTCAGAGCAAATACGATAGCTCCTAGTTCAAGATCATGGGTGGTGTAGTTAACTTCATGTGTCTTTAGTTGTCTCAAGGCATAGGCTATGACTTCACCTCACTGCATCAGAACACATCCGAGTCCTTGATTTGATGTATCGCAATAGACAACGAAGTCCTCTATCTCTTCGGGGAGGGATAGTATCGGTGTGGTGCACTGTCACAATCAGGAATTTTTGTGCCTTGTAACTACAACACTTAAGTCAAATTATGAATCCAAAAACATAAGGGCATGTATTATGCTTACTCTATGACAACAAAATTTCAATCAAATACACCATACAAGCACTACAAATAGTCAACAAACAATTTGAAACCCTATAAGTTCTTGTTTAGGTCCATTTTGGACTAGGACTTTCTTATTGGGCCCAATGGACCAATAAGCTTCCAAATTGACTATCTTGGGCTTAGAACTCTTAAATGGGCTCTAAATGGACCCATTTCTAATTAATTCAATATTTTGGGCCATAATGGGCCTAGAATGAAATAGATTAATTATATGAAACATTTTGGACCATAATTAACCTAATCTAGCCTAATAAAGCATAAAAATCACAGAGGGGATCTGCACTTTCGGCCATATAGGGCCTCGAATGGAGCTGCCTTTATGCTTGTGTGATAGACGAGGGGTAATGGGTATCCCAAGATTTTCGAAAGTCAATCACACAGACACGAAACATATCTTCTAAGGTCTGGATAGTTCTCTCACTTTGCCCGTCGGTCTGTGGATGGTAGGCCGTACTCATGTCCAGCCTAGTTCCTAGGGAACTTTGTAACGACTGCCAGAACCTCGAAGTGAATCTACTATATCTATCTGAGATAATGGATATAGGAACACCGTGCAGTCTTACAATCTCCCTAATGTATGTTCGTGTGAGTTTCTCCATCTTGTCTGTTTCTATGATTGGCAAGAAGTGTGCAGACTTGGTCAGTCTATCGACGATGACCCATATGGAATCAAGTCCACCTGTCGTCTTGGGCAACTTGGTTATGAAGTCCATATTGATCCGCTCCCACTTCCATTCTGGTATCTCCGGTTGTTGTAGAAGACCGGAGGGTTTCTGGTATTCGACCTCCACCTTCGCGCAAGTAAGGCACTTACTTACGAAGGTAGTAATATCTGCTTTCATGTTAGGCCACCAGTGTAACTTTTTAAGATCCAGATACATCTTATCTGAACCCGGGTGGACGGAATAATGAGTGTTGTGAGCTTCCGTCATGACCAAGTCTCTGAAGCCACCGTGTTTCGGTGTCCAGATCCGATCCATGAGGTATAAGGCTCCGAAACCCTTGACTTCTAAGTTCTTATCCATCCCTCTAAGGGATTCACTAGTCACGTTTTTAGGTTTCAAAGCATCGAGCTGAGCCTCCTTAATTTGCATGGACAAATGTGAATGGATTATTAGAGTCAAAGATTTGACTCTACGACCAGTATATTCTTTCCGCAGGGCGTCGACTACTACATTGGCTTTACCTGGATGATAACGAATTTCGCACTCATAATCACTGAGTAGCTCTACCCACCATCCTTCTCTCATGTTGAGCTCTTTCTGGTCGAAGATGTGTTGTAGACTCTTGTGGTCTGTAAATATCGTGCTTTTTGTACCATACAGGTAGTGTCTCCAGATCTTCAGAGCAAATACGACTGCTCCTAGTTCAAGATCATGGGTGGTGTAGTTAACTTCATGTGTCTTCAGCTGTCTCAAGGCATAGGCTATGACTTAACCTCACTGCATCAGAACAGATCCGAGTCCTTGATTTGATGCATCGCAATAGAAAACGAAGTCCTCTATCTCTTAAGGGAGGGATAGTATTGGTGTTGTGCACTGTCACAATCAGGAATTTTTGTGCCTTGTAACTACAACACTTAAGTCAAATTATGAATCCAAAAACATAAGGGCATGTATGACGCTTACTCTATGACAGCAAAATTTCAATCAAATACACCATACAAGCACTACAAATAGTCAACAAACAATTTGAAACCCTAGAAGTTCTTGTTTAGGTCCATTTTGGACTAGGACTTTCTTATTGGGCCCAATGGACCAATAAGCTTCCAAATTGACTATCTTGGGCTTAGAACTCTTAAATGGGCTCTAATTGGACACATTTCTAATTAATTCAATATTTTGGGCCATAATGGGCCTAGAGTGAAATAGATTAATTATATGAACCTTTTTGGACCATAATTAACCTAATCTAGCCTAATAAAGCATAAAAATCACAGAGGGGATCTGCACTATCGGCCATATAGGGCCTCGAATGGAGCTGCCTTTATGCTTGTGTGATAGACGAGGGGTAATGGGTATCCTAAGCTTTTCGAAAGTTAATCACACAGGCACGAAACATATCTTCTAAGGTCTGGATAGTTCTCTCACTTTGCCCGTCGGTCTGTGGATGGTAGGCCGTACTCATGTCCAGCCTAGTTCCTAGGGAACTTTGTAACGACTGCCAGAACCTCGAAGTGAATCTACTATCTCTATCTGAGATAATGGATATAGGAACACCGTGCAGTCTTACAATCTCCCTAATGTATGTTCGTGTGAGTTTCTCCATATTGTCTGTTTCTATGATTGGCAAGAAGTGTGCAGACTTGGTCAGTCTATCGACGATGACCCATATGGAATCAAGTCCACCTGTCGTCTTGGGCAACTTGGTTATGAAGTCCATATTGATCCGCTCCGACTTCCATTCTGGTATCTCCGGTTGTTGTAGAAGACCGAAGGGTTTCTGGTATTCGACCTCCACCTTCGCGCAAGTAAGGCACTTACTTACGAAGGTAGTAATATCTGCTTTCATGTTAGGCCACCAGTATAACTTTTTAAGATCAAAATACATCTTATCTGAACCCGGTTGGACGGAATAATGAGTGTTTTGAGCTTCCGTCATGACCAAGTCTCTGAAGCCACCGTGTTTCGGTGTCCAGATCTGATCCATGAGGTATAAGGCTCCGCAACCCTTGACTTCTATGTTCTTATCCATCCCTCTAAGGGATTCACTAGCCACGTTTTTAGGTTTCAAAGCATCGAGTTGAGCCTCCTTAATTTGCATGGAAAATGTGAATGGATTATTAGAGTCAAAGATTTGACTCTACGACCAGTATATTCTTTCCGACTCAGGGCGTCAGCTTCTACATTGGTTTTACCTGGATGATAACGAATTTCGCACTCATAATCACTGAGTAGCTCTACCCACCCTCCTTCTTTCATGTTGAGCTCTTTCTGGTCGAAGATGTGTTGTAGACTCTTGTGGTCTGTAAATATCGTGCTTTTTGTACCATACAGGTAGTGTCTCCAGATCTTCAGAGCAAATACGATAGCTCCTAGTTCAAGATCATGGGTGGTGTAGTTAACTTCATGTGTCTTTAGTTGTCTCAAGGCATAGGCTATGACTTCACCTCACTGCATCAGAACACATCCGAGTCCTTGATTTGATGTATCGCAATAGACAACGAAGTCCTCTATCTCTTCGGGGAGGGATAGTATCGGTGTGGTGCACTGTCACAATCAGGAATTTTTGTGCCTTGTAACTACAACACTTAAGTCAAATTATGAATCCAAAAACATAAGGGCATGTATTACGCTTACTCTATGACAACAAAATTTCAATCAAATACACCATACAAGCACTACAAATAGTCAACAAACAATTTGAAACCCTAGAAGTTCTTGTTTAGGTCCATTTTGGACTAGGACTTTCTTATTGGGCCCAATGGACCAATAAGCTTCCAAATTGACTATCTTGGGCTTAGAACTCTTAAATGGGCTCTAATTGGACCCATTTCTAATTAATTCAATATTTTGGGCCATAATGGGCCTAGAGTGAAATAGATTAATTATATGAACCATTTTGGACCATAATTAACCTAATCTAGCCTAATAAAGCATAAAAATCACAGAGGGGATCTGCACTTTCAGCCATATAGGGCTTCGAATGGAGCTGCCTTTATGCTTGTGTGATAGACGAGGGGTAATGGGTATCCCAAGCTTTTCGACAGTCAATCACACAGGCACGAAACATATCTTCTAAGGTCTGGATAGTTCTCTCACTTTGCCAGTCAGTCTGTGGATGGTAGGCCGTACTCATGTCCAGCCTGGTTCCTAGGGATGTTTGTAACGACTGCCAGAACCTCGAAGTAAATCTACTATCTCTATCTGAGATAATGGATATAGGAACACCGTGCAGTCTTACGATCTCCCTAATGTATGTTCGTGTGAGTTTGTCCATCTTGTCTGTTTCTATGATTGGCAAGAAGTGTGCAGACTTGGTCAGTCTATCGACGATGACCCATATGGAATCAAGTCCACCTGTCGTCTTGGGCAACTTGGTTATGAAGTCCATATTGATCCGCTCCCACTTCCATTCTGGTATCTCTGGTTGTTGTAGAAGACCGGAGGGTTTCTGTATTTGACCTCCACCTTCGCGTATGTAAGGCACTTACTTACGAAGGTAGTAATATCTGCTTTCATGTTAGGCCACCAGTATAACTTTTTAAGATCCAGATACATCTTTTCTGAACCCGGGTGGACGGCATAATGAGTGTTGTGAGCTTCCGTCTTGACCAAGTTTCTGAAGCCACCGTGTTTCGGTGTCCAGATCCGATCCATGAGGTATAAGGTTCCGCAACCCTTGACTTCTAAGTTCTTATCCATCCCTCTAAGGGATTCACTAGCCACGTTTTTAGGTTTCAAAGCATCGAGCTGAGCCTCCTTAATTTGCATGGACAAATGTGAATGGATTATTAGAGTCAAAGATTTGACTCTACGACCAGTATATTCTTTCCAACTTAGGGCGTCGGCTACTACATTGGCTTTACCTGGATGATAACGAATTTTGCACTCATAATCACTGAGTAGCTCTACCCACCGTCCTTCTCTCATGTTGAGCTCTTTCTGGTCGAAGATGTGTTGTAGACTCTTGTGGTCTATAAATATCGTGCTTTTTGTACCATACAGGTAGTGTCTCCAGATCTTCAGAGCAAATACGACTGCTCCTAGTTCAAGATCATGGGTGGTGTAGTTAACTTCATGTGTATTCAGCTGTCTCAAGGCATAGGCTATGACTTTACCTCACTGCATCAGAACACATCCGAGTCCTTGATTTGATGCATCGCAACAGACAATGAAGTCCTCTATCTCTTCGGGGAGGGAAAGTATCGGTGTGGTGCACTGTCACAATCAGGAATTTTTGTACCTTGTAACTACAACACTTAAGTTAAATTATGAATCCAAAAACATAAGGGCATGTATGATGCTTACTCTATGACAACAAAATTTCAATCAAATACACCATACAAGCACTACAAATAGTCAACAAGCAATTTGAAACCCTAGAAGTTCTTGTTTAGGTCCATTTTGGACTAGGACTTTCTTATTGGGCCCAATGGACCAATAAGCTTCCAAATTGACAATCTTGGGCTTAGAACTCTTAAATGGGCTCTAATTGGACCCATTTCTAATTAATTCAATATTTTGGGCCATAATGGGCCTAGAATGAAATAGATTAATTATATGAACCATTTTGGAGCATAATTAACATAATCTAGCCTAATAAAGCATAAAAATCACAGAGGGGATCTGCACTTTCGGCCATATAGGGCCTCGAATGGAGCTGCCTTTATGCTTGTGTGATAGACGAGGGGTAATGGGTATCCCAAGATTTTTGAAAGTCAATCACATAGGCAGGAAACATATCTTCTATGGTCTGGATAGTTCTCTCACTTTGCCTGTCGGTCTGTGGATGGTAGGCCGTACTCATGTCCAGCCTAGTTCCTAGGGAACTTTGTAACGAGTGCTAGAACCTCGAAGTGAATCTACTATCTCTATCTGAGATAATGGATATAGGAACACCGTGCAGTCTTACAATCTCCCTAATGTATGTTCGTGTGAGTTTCTCCATCTTGTCTGTTTCTATGATTGGCAAGCAGTGTGCAGACTTAGTCAGTCTATCGACGATGACCCATATGGAATCAAGTCCACCTGTCGTCTTGGGCATCTTGGTTATGAAGTCCATATTGATCCGCTCCGACTTCCATTCTAGTATCTCCGGTTGTTGTAGAAGACCGGAGGGTTTCTGGTATTCGACCTCCACCTTCGCGCAAGTAAGGCACTTACTTACAAAGGTAGTAATATCTGCTTTCATGTTAGGCCACCAGTATAACTTTTTAAGATCCAGATACATCTTATCTGAACCCGGGTGGACGGAATAATGAGTGTTGTGAGCTTCTGTCATGACCAAGTCTCTGAAGCCACCGTGTTTCGGTGTCCAGATCTGATCCATGAGGTATAAGGCTCCACAACCCTTGACTTCTAAGTTCTTATCCATCCCTCTAAGGGATTCACTAGCCACGTTTTTAGGTTTCAAGGCATCGAGCTGAGCCTCCTTAATTTGCATGGACAAATGTGAATGGATTATTAGAGTCAAAGATTTGACTCTACGGCAGTATATTCTTTTCGACTCAGGGCGTCGACTACTACATTGGCTTTACCTGGATGATAACGAATTTCGCACTCATAATCACTGAGTAGCTCTACCCACCGTCCTTCTCTCAAGTTGAGCTCTTTCTGGTCAAAGATGTGTTGTAGACTCATGTGGTCTGTAAATATCGTGCTTTTTGTACCATACAGGAAGTGTCTCCAGATCTTCAGAGCAAATACGACTGCTGCTAGTTCAAGATCATGGGTGGTGTAGTTAACTTCATGTGTCTTCAGCTGTCTCAAGGCATAGGCTATAACTTTACCTCGCTGCATCAGAACACATCCGAGTCCTTGATTTGATGCATCGCAATACACAACGAAGTCCTCTATCTCTTCGGGGAGGGATAGTATCGGTGTGGTGCACTGTCACAATCATGAATTTTTGGGCTTTGTAACTACAACACTTAAGTCAAATTACGAATCCAAAAACATAAGGGCATGTATGATGCTTACTCTATGACAACAAAATTTCAATCAAATACACCATACAAGCACTACAAATAGTCAACAAGCAATTTGAAACCCTAGAAGTTCTTGTTTAGGTCCATTTTGGACTAGGACTTTCTTATTGGGCCCAATGGACCAATAAGCTTCCAAATTGACAATCTTGGGCTTAGAACTCTTAAATGGGCTCTAATTGGACCCATTTCTAATTAATTCAATATTTTGGGCCATAATGGGCCTAGAATGAAATAGATTAATTATATGAACCATTTTGGAGCATAATTAACATAATCTAGCCTAATAAAGCATAAAAATCACAGAGGGGATCTGCACTTTCGGCCATATAGGGCCTCGAATGGAGCTGCCTTTATGCTTGTGTGATAGACGAGGGGTAATGGGTATCCCAAGCTTTTCGACAGTCAATCACACAGGCACGAAACATATCTTCTAAGGTCTGGATAGTTCTCTCACTTTGCCCGTCGGTCTGTGGATGGTAGGCCGTACTCATGTCCAGCCTGGTTCCTAGGGATGTTTGTAACGACTGCCAGAACCTCGAAGTAAATCTACTATCTCTATCTGAGATAATGGATATAGGAACACCGTGCAGTCTTACGATCTCCCTAATGTATGTTCGTGTGAGTTTGTCCATCTTGTCTGTTTCTATGATTGGCAAGAAGTGTGCAGACTTGGTCAGTCTATCGACGATGACCCATATGGAATCAAGTCCACCTGTCGTCTTGGGCAACTTGGTTATCAAGTCCATATTGATCCGCTCCCACTTCCATTCTGGTATCTCTGGTTGTTGTAGAAGACCGGAGAGTTTCTGTATTTGACCTCCACCTTCGCGTATGTAAGGCACTTACTTACGAAGGTAGTAATATCTGCTTTCATGTTAGGCCACCAGTATAACTTTTTAAGATCCAGATACATCTTTTCTGAACCCGGGTGGACGGCATAATGAGTGTTGTGAGCTTCCGTCATGACCGAGTTTCTGAAGCCACCGTGTTTCGGTGTCCATATCCGATCCATGAGGTATAAGGTTCCGCAACCCTTGACTTCTAAGTTCTTATCCATCCCTCTAAGGGATTCACTAGCCACGTTTTTAGGTTTCAAAGCATCGAGCTGAGCCTCCTTAATTTGCATGGACAAATGTGAATGGATTATTAGAGTCAAAGATTTGACTCTACGACCAGTATATTCTTTCCAACTTAGGGCGTCGGCTACTACATTGGCTTTACCTGGATGATAACGAATTTTGCACTCATAATCACTGAGTAGCTCTACCCACCGTCCTTCTCTCATGTTGAGCTCTTTCTGGTCGAAGATGTGTTGTAGACTCTTGTGGTCTATAAATATCGTGCTTTTTGTACCATACAGGTAGTGTCTCCAGATCTTCAGAGCAAATACGACTGCTCCTAGTTCAAGATCATGGGTGGTGTAGTTAACTTCATGTGTATTCAGCTGTCTCAAGGCATAGGCTATGACTTTACCTCACTGCATCAGAACACATCCGAGTCCTTGATTTGATGCATCGCAACAGACAATGAAGTCCTCTATCTCTTCGGGGAGGGAAAGTATCGGTGTGGTGCACTGTCACAATCAGGAATTTTTGTACCTTGTAACTACAACACTTAAGTTAAATTATGAATCCAAAAACATAAGGGCATGTATGATGCTTACTCTATGACAACAAAATTTCAATCAAATACACCATACAAGCACTACAAATAGTCAACAAGCAATTTGAAACCCTAGAAGTTCTTGTTTAGGTCCATTTTGGACTAGGACTTTCTTATTGGGCCCAATGGACCAATAAGCTTCCAAATTGACAATCTTGGGCTTAGAACTCTTAAATGGGCTCTAATTGGACCCATTTCTAATTAATTCAATATTTTGGGCCATAATGGGCCTATAATGAAATAGATTAATTATATGAACCATTTTGGAGCATAATTAACATAATCTAGCCTAATAAAGCATAAAAATCACAGAGGGGATCTGCACTTTCGGCCATATAGGGCCTCGAATGGAGCTGCCTTTATGCTTCTGTGATAGACGAGGGGTAATGGGTATCCCAAGATTTTTGAAAGTCAATCACATAGGCAGGAAACATATCTTCTATGGTCTGGATAGTTCTCTCACTTTGCCTGTCGGTCTGTGGATGGTAGGCCGTACTCATGTCCAGCCTAGTTCCTAGGGAACTTTGTAACGAGTGCTAGAACCTCGAAGTGAATCTACTATCTCTATCTGAGATAATGGATATAGGAACACCGTGCAGTCTTACAATCTCCCTAATGTATGTTCGTGTGAGTTTCTCCATCTTGTCTGTTTCTATGATTGGCAAGCAGTGTGCAGACTTAGTCAGTCTATCGACGATGACCCATATGGAATCAAGTCCACCTGTCGTCTTGGGCATCTTGGTTATGAAGTCCATATTGATCCGCTCCGACTTCCATTCTAGTATCTCCGGTTGTTGTAGAAGACCGGAGGGTTTCTGGTATTCGACCTCCACCTTCGCGCAAGTAAGGCACTTACTTACAAAGGTAGTAATATCTGCTTTCATGTTAGGCCACCAGTATAACTTTTTAAGATCCAGATACATCTTATCTGAACCCGGGTGGACGGAATAATGAGTGTTGTGAGCTTCTGTCATGACCAAGTCTCTGAAGCCACCGTGTTTCGGTGTCCAGATCTGATCCATGAGGTATAAGGCTCCACAACCCTTGACTTCTAAGTTCTTATCCATCCCTCTAAGGGATTCACTAGCCACGTTTTTAGGTTTCAAGGCATCGAGCTGAGCCTCCTTAATTTGCATGGACAAATGTGAATGGATTATTAGAGTCAAAGATTTGACTCTACGGCCAGTATATTCTTTTCGACTCAGGGCGTCGACTACTACATTGGCTTTACCTGGATGATAACGAATTTTGCACTCATAATCACTGAGTAGCTCTACCCACCGTCCTTCTCTCAAGTTGAGCTCTTTCTGGTCAAAGATGTGTTGTAGACTCATGTGGTCTGTAAATATCGTGCTTTTTGTACCATACAGGAAGTGTCTCCAGATCTTCAGAGCAAATACGACTGCTGCTAGTTCAAGATCATGGGTGGTGTAGTTAACTTCATGTGTCTTCAGCTGTCTCAAGGCATAGGCTATAACTTTACCTCGCTGCATCAGAACACATCCGAGTCCTTGATTTGATGCATCGCAATACACAACGAAGTCCTCTATCTCTTCGGGGAGGGATAGTATCGGTGTGGTGCACTGTCACAATCATGAATTTTTGGGCTTTGTAACTACAACACTTAAGTCAAATTACGAATCCAAAAACATAAGGGCATGTATGATGCTTACTCTGTGACAACAAAATTTCAATCAAATACACCATACAAGCACTACAAATAGTCAATAAGCAATTTGAAACCCTAGAAGTTCTTGTTTAGGTCCATTTTGGACTAGGACTTTCTTATTGGGCCCAATGGACCAATAAGCTTCCAAATTGACTATCTTGGGCTTAGAACTCTTAAATGGGCTCTAATTGGACCCATTTCTAATTAATTCAATATTTTGGGCCATAATGGGCCTAGAGTGAAATAGATTAATTATATGAACCATTTTGGACCATAATTAACCTAATCTAGCCTAATAAAGCATAAAAATCACAGAGGGGATCTGCACTTTCAGCCATATAGGGCTTCGAATGGAGCTGCCTTTATGCTTGTGTGATAGACGAGGGGTAATGGGTATCCCAAGCTTTTCGACAGTCAATCACACAGGCACGAAACATATCTTCTAAGGTCTGGATAGTTCTCTCACTTTGCCCGTCAGTCTGTGGATGGTAGGCCGTACTCATGTCCAGCCTGGTTCCTAGGGATGTTTGTAACGACTACCAGAACCTCGAAGTAAATCTACTATCTCTATCTGAGATAATGGATATAGGAACACCGTGCAGTCTTACGATCTCCCTAATGTATGTTCGTGTGAGTTTGTCCATCTTGTCTGTTTCTATGATTGGCAAGAAGTGTGCAGACTTGGTCAGTCTATCGACGATGACCCATATGGAATCAAGTCCACCTGTCGTCTTGGGCAACTTGGTTATGAAGTCCATATTGATCCGCTCCCACTTCCATTCTGGTATCTCTGGTTGTTGTAGAAGACCGGAGAGTTTCTGTATTTGACCTCCACCTGCGCGTATGTAAGGCACTTACTTACGAAGGTAGTAATATCTGCTTTCATGTTAGGCCACCAGTATAACTTTTTAAGATCCAGATACATCTTTTCTGAACCCGGGTGGACGGCATAATGAGTGTTGTGAGCTTCCGTCATGACCAAGTTTCTGAAGCCACCGTGTTTCGGTGTCCAGATCCGATCCATGAGGTATAAGGTTCCGCAACCCTTGACTTCTAAGTTCTTATCCATCCCTCTAAGGGATTCACTAGCCACGTTTTTAGGTTTCAAAGCATCGAGCTGAGCCTCCTTAATTTGCATGGACAAATGTGAATGGATTATTAGAGTCAAAGATTTGACTCTACGACCAGTATATTCTTTCCAACTTAGGGCGTCGGCTACTACATTGGCTTTACCTGGATGATAACGAATTTTGCACTCATAATCACTGAGTAGCTCTACCCACCGTCCTTCTCTCATGTTGAGCTCTTTCTGGTCGAAGATGTGTTGTAGACTCTTGTGGTCTATAAATATCGTGCTTTTTGTACCATACAGGTAGTGTCTCCAGATCTTCAGAGCAAATACGACTGCTCCTAGTTCAAGATCATGGGTGGTGTAGTTAACTTCATGTGTATTCAGCTGTCTCAAGGCATAGGCTATGACTTTACCTCACTGCATCAGAACACATCCGAGTCCTTGATTTGATGCATCGCAACAGACAATGAAGTCCTCTATCTCTTCGGGGAGGGAAAGTATCGGTGTGGTGCACTGTCACAATCAGGAATTTTTGTACCTTGTAACTACAACACTTAAGTTAAATTATGAATCCAAAAACATAAGGGCATGTATGATGCTTACTCTATGACAACAAAATTTCAATCAAATACACCATACAAGCACTACAAATAGTCAACAAGCAATTTGAAACCCTAGAAGTTCTTGTTTAGGTCCATTTTGGACTAGGACTTTCTTATTGGGCCCAATGGACCAATAAGCTTCCAAATTGACAATCTTGGGCTTAGAACTCTTAAATGGGCTCTAATTGGACCCATTTCTAATTAATTCAATATTTTGGGCCATAATGGGCCTATAATGAAATAGATTAATTATATGAACCATTTTGGAGCATAATTAACATAATCTAGCCTAATAAAGCATAAAAATCACAGAGGGGATCTGCACTTTCGGCCATATAGGGCCTCGAATGGAGCTGCCTTTATGCTTCTGTGATAGACGAGGGGTAATGGGTATCCCAAGATTTTTGAAAGTCAATCACATAGGCAGGAAACATATCTTCTATGGTCTGGATAGTTCTCTCACTTTGCCTGTCGGTCTGTGGATGGTAGGCCGTACTCATGTCCAGCCTAGTTCCTAGGGAACTTTGTAACGAGTGCTAGAACCTCGAAGTGAATCTACTATCTCTATCTGAGATAATGGATATAGGAACACCGTGCAGTCTTACAATCTCCCTAATGTATGTTCGTGTGAGTTTCTCCATCTTGTCTGTTTCTATGATTGGCAAGCAGTGTGCAGACTTAGTCAGTCTATCGACGATGACCCATATGGAATCAAGTCCACCTGTCGTCTTGGGCATCTTGGTTATGAAGTCCATATTGATCCGCTCCGACTTCCATTCTAGTATCTCCGGTTGTTGTAGAAGACCGGAGGGTTTCTGGTATTCGACCTCCACCTTCGCGCAAGTAAGGCACTTACTTACAAAGGTAGTAATATCTGCTTTCATGTTAGGCCACCAGTATAACTTTTTAAGATCCAGATACATCTTATCTGAACCCGGGTGGACGGAATAATGAGTGTTGTGAGCTTCTGTCATGACCAAGTCTCTGAAGCCACCGTGTTTCGGTGTCCAGATCTGATCCATGAGGTATAAGGCTCCACAACCCTTGACTTCTAAGTTCTTATCCATCCCTCTAAGGGATTCACTAGCCACGTTTTTAGGTTTCAAGGCATCGAGCTGAGCCTCCTTAATTTGCATGGACAAATGTGAATGGATTATTAGAGTCAAAGATTTGACTCTACGGCCAGTATATTCTTTTCGACTCAGGGCGTCGACTACTACATTGGCTTTACGTGGATGATAACGAATTTCGCACTCATAATCACTGAGTAGCTCTACCCACCGTCCTTCTCTCAAGTTGAGCTCTTTCTGGTCAAAGATGTGTTGTAGACTCATGTGGTCTGTAAATATCGTGCTTTTTGTACCATACAGGAAGTGTCTCCAGATCTTCAGAGCAAATACGACTGCTGCTAGTTCAAGATCATGGGTGGTGTAGTTAACTTCATGTGTCTTCAGCTGTCTCAAGGCATAGGCTATAACTTTACCTCGCTGCATCAGAACACATCCGAGTCCTTGATTTGATGCATCGCAATACACAACGAAGTCCTCTATCTCTTCGGGGAGGGATAGTATCGGTGTGGTGCACTGTCACAATCATGAATTTTTGGGCTTTGTAACTACAACACTTAAGTCAAATTACGAATCCAAAAACATAAGGGCATGTATGATGCTTACTCTGTGACAACAAAATTTCAATCAAATACACCATACAAGCACTACAAATAGTCAATAAGCAATTTGAAACCCTAGAAGTTCTTGTTTAGGTCCATTTTGGACTAGGACTTTCTTATTGGGCCCAATGGACCAATAAGCTTCCAAATTGACTATCTTGGGCTTAGAACTCTTAAATGGGCTCTAATTGGACCCATTTCTAATTAATTCAATATTTTGGGCCATAATGGGCCTAGAGTGAAATAGATTAATTATATGAACCATTTTGGACCATAATTAACCTAATCTAGCCTAATAAAGCATAAAAATCACAGAGGGGATCTGCACTTTCAGCCATATAGGGCTTCGAATGGATCTGCCTTTATGCTTGTGTGATAGACGAGGGGTAATGGGTATCCCAAGCTTTTCGACAGTCAATCACACAGGCACGAAACATATCTTCTAAGGTCTGGATAGTTCTCTCACTTTGCCAGTCAGTCTGTGGATGGTAGGCCGTACTCATGTCCAGCCTGGTTCCTAGGGATGTTTGTAACGACTGCCAGAACCTCGAAGTAAATCTACTATCTCTATCTGAGATAATGGATATAGGAACACCGTGCAGTCTTACGATCTCCCTAATGTATGTTCGTGTGAGTTTGTCCATCTTGTCTGTTTCTATGATTGGCAAGAAGTGTGCAGACTTGGTCAGTCTATCGACGATGACCCATATGGAATCAAGTCCACCTGTCGTCTTGGGCAACTTGGTTATGAAGTCCATATTGATCCGCTCCCACTTCCATTCTGGTATCTCTGGTTGTTGTAGAAGACCGGAGGGTTTCTGTATTTGACCTCCACCTTCGCGTATGTAAGGCACTTACTTACGAAGGTAGTAATATCTGCTTTCATGTTAGGCCACCAGTATAACTTTTTAAGATCCAGATACATCTTTTCTGAACCCGGGTGGACGGCATAATGAGTGTTGTGAGCTTCCGTCATGACCAAGTTTCTGAAGCCACCGTGTTTCGGTGTCCAGATCCGATCCATGAGGTATAAGGTTCCGCAACCCTTGACTTCTAAGTTCTTATCCATCCCTCTAAGGGATTCACTAGCCACGTTTTTAGGTTTCAAAGCATCGAGCTGAGCCTCCTTAATTTGCATGGACAAATGTGAATGGATTATTAGAGTCAAAGATTTGACTCTACGACCAGTATATTCTTTCCAACTTAGGGCGTCGGCTACTACATTGGCTTTACCTGGATGTTAACGAATTTTGCACTCATAATCACTGAGTAGCTCTACCCACCGTCCTTCTCTCATGTTGAGCTCTTTCTGGTCGAAGATGTGTTGTAGACTCTTGTGGTCTATAAATATCGTGCTTTTTGTACCATACAGGTAGTGTCTCCAGATCTTCAGAGCAAATACGACTGCTCCTAGTTCAAGATCATGGGTGGTGTAGTTAACTTCATGTGTATTCAGCTGTCTCAAGGCATAGGCTATGACTTTACCTCACTGCATCAGAACACATCCGAGTCCTTGATTTGATGCATCGCAACAGACAATGAAGTCCTCTATCTCTTCGGGGAGGGAAAGTATAGGTGTGGTGCACTGTCACAATCAGGAATTTTTGTACCTTGTAACTACAACACTTAAGTTAAATTATGAATCCAAAAACATAAGGGCATGTATGATGCTTACTTTATGACAACAAAATTTCAATCAAATACACCATACAAGCACTACAAATAGTCAACAAGCAATTTGAAACCCTAGAAGTTCTTGTTTAGGTCCATTTTGGACTAGGACTTTCTTATTGGGCCCAATGGACCAATAAGCTTCCAAATTGACAATCTTGGGCTTAGAACTCTTAAATGGGCTCTAATTGGACCCATTTCTAATTAATTCAATATTTTGGGCCATAATGGGCCTAGAATGAAATAGATTAATTATATGAACCATTTTGGAGCATAATTAACATAATCTAGCCTAATAAAGCATAAAAATCACAGAGGGGATCTGCACTTTCGGCCATATAGGGCCTCGAATGGAGCTGCCTTTATGCTTGTGTGATAGACGAGGGGTAATGGGTATCCCAAGATTTTTGAAAGTCAATCACATAGGTAGGAAACATATCTTCTATGGTCTGGATAGTTCTCTCACTTTGCCTGTCGGTCTGTGGATGGTAGGCCGTACTCATGTCCAGCCTAGTTCCTAGGGAACTTTGTAACGAGTGCTAGAACCTCGAAGTGAATCTACTATCTCTATCTGAGATAATGGATATAGGAACACCGTGCAGTCTTACAATCTCCCTAATGTATGTTCGTGTGAGTTTCTCCATCTTGTCTGTTTCTATGATTGGCAAGCAGTGTGCAGACTTAGTCAGTCTATCGACGATGACCCATATGGAATCAAGTCCACCTGTCGTCTTGGGCATCTTGGTTATGAAGTCCATATTGATCCGCTCCGACTTCCATTCTAGTATCTCCGGTTGTTGTAGAAGACCGGAGGGTTTCTGGTATTCGACCTCCACCTTCGCGCAAGTAAGGCACTTACTTACAAAGGTAGTAATATCTGCTTTCATGTTAGGCCACCAGTATAACTTTTTAAGATCCAGATACATCTTATCTGAACCCGGGTGGACGGAATAATGAGTGTTGTGAGCTTCTGTCATGACCAAGTCTCTGAAGCCACCGTGTTTCGGTGTCCAGATCTGATCCATGAGGTATAAGGCTCCACAACCCTTGACTTCTAAGTTCTTATCCATCCCTCTAAGGGATTCACTAGCCACGTTTTTAGGTTTCAAGGCATCGAGCTGAGCCTCCTTAATTTGCATGGACAAATGTGAATGGATTATTAGAGTCAAAGATTTGACTCTACGGCCAGTATATTCTTTTCGACTCAGGGCGTCGACTACTACATTGGCTTTACCTGGATGATAACGAATTTCGCACTCATAATCACTGAGTAGCTCTACCCACCGTCCTTCTCTCAAGTTGAGCTCTTTCTGGTCAAAGATGTGTTGTAGACTCATGTGGTCTGTAAATATCGTGCTTTTTGTACCATACAGGAAGTGTCTCCAGATCTTCAGAGCAAATACGACTGCTGCTAGTTCAAGATCATGGGTGGTGTAGTTAACTTCATGTGTCTTCAGCTGTCTCAAGGCATAGGCTATAACTTTACCTCGCTGCATCAGAACACATCCGAGTCCTTGATTTGATGCATCGCAATACACAACGAAGTCCTCTATCTCATCGGGGAGGGATAGTATCGGTGTGGTGCACTGTCACAATCATGAATTTTTGGGCTTTGTAACTACAACACTTAAGTCAAATTACGAATCCAAAAACATAAGGGCATGTATGATGCTTACTCTGTGACAACAAAATTTCAATCAAATACACCATACAAGCACTACAAATAGTCAATAAGCAATTTGAAACCCTAGAAGTTCTTGTTTAGGTCCATTTTGGACTAGGACTTTCTTATTGGGCCCAATGGACCAATAAGCTTCCAAATTGACTATCTTGGGCTTAAAACTCTTAAATGGGCTCTAATTGGACCCATTTCTAATTAATTCAATATTTTGGGCCATAATGGGCCTAGAGTGAAATAGATTAATTATATGAACCATTTTGGACCATAATTAACCTAATCTAGCCTAATAAAGCATAAAAATCACAGAGGGGATTTGCACTTTCAGCCATATAGGGCTTCGAATGGAGCTGCCTTTATGCTTGTGTGATAGACGAGGGGTAATGGGTATCCCAAGCTTTTCGACAGTCAATCACACAGGCACGAAACATATCTTCTAAGGTCTGGATAGTTCTCTCACTTTGCCCGTCAGTCTGTGGATGGTAGGCCGTACTCATGTCCAGCCTGGTTCCTAGGGATGTTTGTAACGACTGCCAGAACCTCGAAGTAAATCTACTATCTCTATCTGAGATAATGGATATAGGAACACCGTGCAGTCTTACGATCTCCCTAATGTATGTTCGTGTGAGTTTGTCCATCTTGTCTGTTTCTATGATTGGCAAGAAGTGTGCAGACTTGGTCAGTCTATCGACGATGACCCATATGGAATCAAGTCCACCTGTCGTCTTGGGCAACTTGGTTATGAAGTCCATATTGATCCGCTCCCACTTCCATTCTGGTATCTCTGGTTGTTGTAGAAGACCGGAGGGTTTCTGTATTTGACCTCCACCTTCGCGTATGTAAGGCACTTACTTACGAAGGTAGTAATATCTGCTTTCATGTTAGGCCACCAGTATAACTTTTTAAGATCCAGATACATCTTTTCTGAACCCGGGTGGACGGCATAATGAGTGTTGTGAGCTTCCGTCATGACCAAGTTTCTGAAGCCACCGTGTTTCGGTGTCCAGATCCGATCCATGAGGTATAAGGTTCCGCAACCCTTGACTTCTAAGTTCTTATCCATCCCTCTAAGGGATTCACTAGCCACGTTTTTAGGTTTCAAAGCATCGAGCTGAGCCTCCTTAATTTGCATGGACAAATGTGAATGGATTATTAGAGTCAAAGATTTGACTCTACGACCAGTATATTCTTTCCAACTTAGGGCGTCGGCTACTACATTGGCTTTACCTGGATGATAACGAATTTTGCACTCATAATCACTGAGTAGCTCTACCCACCGTCCTTCTCTCATGTTGAGCTCTTTCTGGTCGAAGATGTGTTGTAGACTCTTGTGGTCTATAAATATCGTGCTTTTTGTACCATACAGGTAGTGTCTCCAGATCTTCAGAGCAAATACGACTGCTCCTAGTTCAAGATCATGGGTGGTGTAGTTAACTTCATGTGTATTCAGCTGTCTCAAGGCATAGGCTATGACTTTACCTCACTGCATCAGAACACATCCGAGTCCTTGATTTGATGCATCGCAACAGACAATGAAGTCCTCTATCTCTTCGGGGAGGGAAAGTATCGGTGTGGTGCACTGTCACAATCAGGAATTTTTGTACCTTGTAACTACAACACTTAAGTTAAATTATGAATCCAAAAACATAAGGGCATGTATGATGCTTACTCTATGACAACAAAATTTCAATCAAATACACCATACAAGCACTACAAATAGTCAACAAGCAATTTGAAACCCTAGAAGTTCTTGTTTAGGTCCATTTTGGACTAGGACTTTCTTATTGGGCCCAATGGACCAATAAGCTTCCAAATTGACAATCTTGGGCTTAGAACTCTTAAATGGGCTCTAATTGGACCCATTTCTAATTAATTCAATATTTTGGGCCATAATGGGCCTAGAATGAAATAGATTAATTATATGAACCATTTTGGAGCATAATTAACATAATCTAGCCTAATAAAGCATAAAAATCACAGAGGGGATCTGCACTTTCGGCCATATAGGGCCTCGAATGGAGCTGCCTTTATGCTTGTGTGATAGACGAGGGGTAATGGGTATCCCAAGATTTTTGAAAGTCAATCACATAGGCAGGAAACATATCTTCTATGGTCTGGATAGTTCTCTCACTTTGCCTGTCGGTCTGTGGATGGTAGGCCGTACTCATGTCCAGCCTAGTTCCTAGGGAACTTTGTAACGAGTGCTAGAACCTCGAAGTGAATCTACTATCTCTATCTGAGATAATGGATATAGGAACACCGTGCAGTCTTACAATCTCCCTAATGTATGTTCGTGTGAGTTTCTCCATCTTGTCTGTTTCTATGATTGGCAAGCAGTGTGCAGACTTAGTCAGTCTATCGACGATGACCCATATGGAATCAAGTCCACCTGTCGTCTTGGGCATCTTGGTTATGAAGTCCATATTGATCCGCTCCGACTTCCATTCTAGTATCTCCGGTTGTTGTAGAAGACCGGAGGGTTTCTGGTATTCGACCTCCACCTTCGCGCAAGTAAGGCACTTACTTACAAAGGTAGTAATATCTGCTTTCATGTTAGGCCACCAGTATAACTTTTTAAGATCCAGATACATCTTATCTGAACCCGGGTGGACGGAATAATGAGTGTTGTGAGCTTCTGTCATGACCAAGTCTCTGAAGCCACCGTGTTTCGGTGTCCAGATCTGATCCATGAGGTATAAGGCTCCACAACCCTTGACTTCTAAGTTCTTATCCATCCCTCTAAGGGATTCACTAGCCACGTTTTTAGGTTTCAAGGCATCGAGCTGAGCCTCCTTAATTTGCATGGACAAATGTGAATGGATTATTAGAGTCAAAGATTTGACTCTACGGCCAGTATATTCTTTTCGACTCAGGGCGTCGACTACTACATTGGCTTTACCTGGATGATAACGAATTTCGCACTCATAATCACTGAGTAGCTCTACCCACCGTCCTTCTCTCAAGTTGAGCTCTTTCTGGTCAAAGATGTGTTGTAGACTCATGTGGTCTGTAAATATCGTGCTTTTTGTACCATACAGGAAGTGTCTCCAGATCTTCAGAGCAAATACGACTGCTGCTAGTTCAAGATCATGGGTGGTGTAGTTAACTTCATGTGTCTTCAGCTGTCTCAAGGCATAGGCTATAACTTTACCTCGCTGCATCAGAACACATCCGAGTCCTTGATTTGATGCATCGCAATACACAACGAAGTCCTCTATCTCATCGGGGAGGGATAGTATCGGTGTGGTGCACTGTCACAATCATGAATTTTTGGGCTTTGTAACTACAACACTTAAGTCAAATTACGAATCCAAAAACATAAGGGCATGTATGATGCTTACTCTGTGACAACAAAATTTCAATCAAATACACCATACAAGCACTACAAATAGTCAATAAGCAATTTGAAACCCTAGAAGTTCTTGTTTAGGTCCATTTTGGACTAGGACTTTCTTATTGGGCCCAATGGACCAATAAGCTTCCAAATTGACTATCTTGGGCTTAAAACTCTTAAATGGGCTCTAATTGGACCCATTTCTAATTAATTCAATATTTTGGGCCATAATGGGCCTAGAGTGAAATAGATTAATTATATGAACCATTTTGGACCATAATTAACCTAATCTAGCCTAATAAAGCATAAAAATCACAGAGGGGATTTGCACTTTCAGCCATATAGGGCTTCGAATGGAGCTGCCTTTATGCTTGTGTGATAGACGAGGGGTAATGGGTATCCCAAGCTTTTCGACAGTCAATCACACAGGCACGAAACATATCTTCTAAGGTCTGGATAGTTCTCTCACTTTGCCCGTCAGTCTGTGGATGGTAGGCCGTACTCATGTCCAGCCTGGTTCCTAGGGATGTTTGTAACGACTGCCAGAACCTCGAAGTAAATCTACTATCTCTATCTGAGATAATGGATATAGGAACACCGTGCAGTCTTACGATCTCCCTAATGTATGTTCGTGTGAGTTTGTCCATCTTGTCTGTTTCTATGATTGGCAAGAAGTGTGCAGACTTGGTCAGTCTATCGACGATGACCCATATGGAATCAAGTCCACCTGTCGTCTTGGGCAACTTGGTTATGAAGTCCATATTGATCCGCTCCCACTTCCATTCTGGTATCTCTGGTTGTTGTAGAAGACCGGAGGGTTTCTGTATTTGACCTCCACCTTCGCGTATGTAAGGCACTTACTTACGAAGGTAGTAATATCTGCTTTCATGTTAGGCCACCAGTATAACTTTTTAAGATCCAGATACATCTTTTCTGAACCCGGGTGGACGGCATAATGAGTGTTGTGAGCTTCCGTCATGACCAAGTTTCTGAAGCCACCGTGTTTCGGTGTCCAGATCCGATCCATGAGGTATAAGGTTCCGCAACCCTTGACTTCTAAGTTCTTATCCATCCCTCTAAGGGATTCACTAGCCACGTTTTTAGGTTTCAAAGCATCGAGCTGAGCCTCCTTAATTTGCATGGACAAATGTGAATGGATTATTAGAGTCAAAGATTTGACTCTACGACCAGTATATTCTTTCCAACTTAGGGCGTCGGCTACTACATTGGCTTTACCTGGATGATAACGAATTTTGCACTCATAATCACTGAGTAGCTCTACCCACCGTCCTTCTCTCATGTTGAGCTCTTTCTGGTCGAAGATGTGTTGTAGACTCTTGTGGTCTATAAATATCGTGCTTTTTGTACCATACAGGTAGTGTCTCCAGATCTTCAGAGCAAATACGACTGCTCCTAGTTCAAGATCATGGGTGGTGTAGTTAACTTCATGTGTATTCAGCTGTCTCAAGGCATAGGCTATGACTTTACCTCACTGCATCAGAACACATCCGAGTCCTTGATTTGATGCATCGCAACAGACAATGAAGTCCTCTATCTCTTCGGGGAGGGAAAGTATCGGTGTGGTGCACTGTCACAATCAGGAATTTTTGTACCTTGTAACTACAACACTTAAGTTAAATTATGAATCCAAAAACATAAGGGCATGTATGATGCTTACTCTATGACAACAAAATTTCAATCAAATACACCATACAAGCACTACAAATAGTCAACAAGCAATTTGAAACCCTAGAAGTTCTTGTTTAGGTCCATTTTGGACTAGGACTTTCTTATTGGGCCCAATGGACCAATAAGCTTCCAAATTGACAATCTTGGGCTTAGAACTCTTAAATGGGCTCTAATTGGACCCATTTCTAATTAATTCAATATTTTGGGCCATAATGGGCCTAGAATGAAATAGATTAATTATATGAACCATTTTGGAGCATAATTAACATAATCTAGCCTAATAAAGCATAAAAATCACAGAGGGGATCTGCACTTTCGGCCATATAGGGCCTCGAATGGAGCTGCCTTTATGCTTGTGTGATAGACGAGGGGTAATGGGTATCCCAAGATTTTTGAAAGTCAATCACATAGGCAGGAAACATATCTTCTATGGTCTGGATAGTTCTCTCACTTTGCCTGTCGGTCTGTGGATGGTAGGCCGTACTCATGTCCAGCCTAGTTCCTAGGGAACTTTGTAACGAGTGCTAGAACCTCGAAGTGAATCTACTATCTCTATCTGAGATAATGGATATAGGAACACCGTGCAGTCTTACAATCTCCCTAATGTATGTTCGTGTGAGTTTCTCCATCTTGTCTGTTTCTATGATTGGCAAGCAGTGTGCAGACTTAGTCAGTCTATCGACGATGACCCATATGGAATCAAGTCCACCTGTCGTCTTGGGCATCTTGGTTATGAAGTCCATATTGATCCGCTCCGACTTCCATTCTAGTATCTCCGGTTGTTGTAGAAGACCGGAGGGTTTCTGGTATTCGACCTCCACCTTCGCGCAAGTAAGGCACTTACTTACAAAGGTAGTAATATCTGCTTTCATGTTAGGCCACCAGTATAACTTTTTAAGATCCAGATACATCTTATCTGAACCCGGGTGGACGGAATAATGAGTGTTGTGAGCTTCTGTCATGACCAAGTCTCTGAAGCCACCGTGTTTCGGTGTCCAGATCTGATCCATGAGGTATAAGGCTCCACAACCCTTGACTTCTAAGTTCTTATCCATCCCTCTAAGGGATTCACTAGCCACGTTTTTAGGTTTCAAGGCATCGAGCTGAGCCTCCTTAATTTGCATGGACAAATGTGAATGGATTATTAGAGTCAAAGATTTGACTCTACGGCCAGTATATTCTTTTCGACTCAGGGCGTCGACTACTACATTGGCTTTACCTGGATGATAACGAATTTCGCACTCATAATCACTGAGTAGCTCTACCCACCGTCCTTCTCTCAAGTTGAGCTCTTTCTGGTCAAAGATGTGTTGTAGACTCATGTGGTCTGTAAATATCGTGCTTTTTGTACCATACAGGAAGTGTCTCCAGATCTTCAGAGCAAATACGACTGCTGCTAGTTCAAGATCATGGGTGGTGTAGTTAACTTCATGTGTCTTCAGCTGTCTCAAGGCATAGGCTATAACTTTACCTCGCTGCATCAGAACACATCCGAGTCCTTGATTTGATGCATCGCAATACACAACGAAGTCCTCTATCTCATCGGGGAGGGATAGTATCAGTGTGGTGCACTGTCACAATCATGAATTTTTGGGCTTTGTAACTACAACACTTAAGTCAAATTACGAATCCAAAAACATAAGGGCATGTATGATGCTTACTCTGTGACAACAAAATTTCAATCAAATACACCATACAAGCACTACAAATAGTCAATAAGCAATTTGAAACCCTAGAAGTTCTTGTTTAGGTCCATTTTGGACTAGGACTTTCTTATTGGGCCCAATGGACCAATAAGCTTCCAAATTGACTATCTTGGGCTTAGAACTCTTAAATGGGCTCTAATTGGACCCATTTCTAATTAATTCAATATTTTGGGCCATAATGGGCCTAGAGTGAAATAGATTAATTATATGAACCATTTTGGACCATAATTAACCTAATCTAGCCTAATAAAGCATAAAAATCACAGAGGGGATCTGCACTTTCAGCCATATAGGGCTTCGAATGGAGCTGCCTTTATGCTTGTGTGATAGACGAGGGGTAATGGGTATCCCAAGCTTTTCGACAGTCAATCACACAGGCACGAAACATATCTTATAAGGTCTGGATAGTTCTCTCACTTTGCCCGTCAGTCTGTGGATGGTAGGCCGTACTCATGTCCAGCCTGGTTCCTAGGGATGTTTGTAACGACTGCCAGAACCTCGAAGTAAATCTACTATCTCTATCTGAGATAATGGATATAGGAACACCGTGCAGTCTTACGATCTCCCTAATGTATGTTCGTGTGAGTTTGTCCATCTTGTCTGTTTCTATGATTGGCAAGAAGTGTGCAGACTTGGTCAGTCTATCGACGATGACCCATATGGAATCAAGTCCACCTGTCGTCTTGGGCAACAAGCAATTTAAAACCCTAGAAGTTCTTGTTTAGGTCCATTTTGGACTAGGACTTTCTTATTGGGCCCAATGGACCAATAAGCTTCCAAATTGACTATCTTAGGCTTAGAACTCTTAAATGGGTTCTAATTGGACCCATTTCCAATTAATTCAATATTTTGGGCCATATTGGGCCTAAAATGAAATAGATTAATTATATGAACCATTTTGGACCATAATTAACCTAATCTAGCCTAATAAAGCATAAAAATCACATTTGTATTTTTTTTGGGGCCAAAAATCACCCAACCTAACTATAACATGGGCTTAAGGGCAAAAAGCCCAAAAACCTCCTCTCACCCTCCCCATTCTCGGCCCAAGCCCAAAGGAAAGGAAGAAGTTGACTTATTGCATGACACCTCAATTTTATATGGGGGACATCCATGTTTTACACTTCAAACATCCATGCAATCTCATCTTTCCATGCAAGCACTCTCTTCTTCTCCCTCTCTCTCTCATTCTCGGCCGATTCCAAACACACACACACACACAATTCTCTCACAAATCTCTCAAGGAAACTCCCTCCACTCTTCATCAAGATCTTGAATTTAGAAGGTTTTTCAAGAAGATATTTCCAAAAATTCTTCATCTAAGGTAAGATTATGCTTGGATCTATGATCTAGATTCTTTGTTTTATCAAAAATCTCTTTCTAATCGATGCAAAAATCATGATTACTCTCTTAGAAACTCCGTAAGTTCGAAATCAACAAGGGAAGACTTGTTAGAGCCGAAAACAACATCAAACTTCTTCCAATCTTCTCCAAAACCGAAACACAACTCAAGGTGAGTTTCATACCCCCTATTTTTTGGTTTTTATAAGTTTTGTGGGGGAGAATACAAGCAAATGCATAGATCTATGAGTATATGTATTCTTTATGTGATTTCTATGCTTATATATATATATATATATATATATATATATATATATATATATATATGATCATATGTGATTGTGGTGTTGGTACTAGTCAAAAAGAACTTAGAAACCGAGATCTACAATATGTTGAATGAAATAAGTATAACTTATATTATTTCACACAAATCAAGTCTAGAAAAATAACCAAGTTGGTTAATATGAACATCATTGGGCTTAAAACCCATTTTTGGGCTCAAAATGCTAAAAATACAAAACTAAATGGCCGAAAGCGACAAAATATAAATTCGGAAGGTTGAGATGAGTCAAAACAGTTTCTAATATGTATTTTCTGAAAATTTACACTTTTGAAGGGTTAAAATGTGAATTTTTAAACATAATGGGCCAAAAATGGACTTTTTGGCCCAATAAAGCCCCAAATTGTGAAAATTTTGATTTGGAGGGGCTGAAACTGCACATTTCTGCAAAACAGAGGATTACTAGTGTACCAAATCTATTTCAACGGTCAAAAGTGCTTTTCAAATTTAAAAGGGACCAAAGATGCAAAAATTTTCCATTTTGGGTCAAAATTGAAAAAAATTGCGAAACTGGAGGTTTCAACCGAGAAATTTCATTTTGAAGGACTTAAACTATTTAATCAAGCAAATTTGGGCTGAAAAATGTCTTTTCAACAAGTTTTGATATTAAAGTGTCAATAAAAATGGTTTAAGGACTAAAATGGAAATTCTTTTATATAAAGGGTTAAAAGTATAAATTTTATCCAAGAAGGGGCATCAAACAGAAAAATTCTAATGTTTAAAACAATAAATCCTTTAAGATAAAATACGAGTACCACGACTACCGGTGAAATGTAATACACCCTCAACACCAAAATCATTACCAAACGAATTGATTCGGTCTCGAATCAATAACTAAACAAAAATCAATAAATAATGATACTTCAATACACACGCGGAAATTTACGGGAAGTCAATACACAGGCGGAAATTCACAAGAAGTCACTACACCATCTTTGGGTCCGAAAGTTTCAAATCGTGCTTGTTGGGCCTAGCTAGCCCAATGACATGATCTTTAGGCCCGAAGGAAACGCGCTTACATGTTGTTGGGTCTTATACGACCTAATTTCGTGTAAAAGGACTTTCAATAGCTTTTGTGCTGTTGGCCGCCAAGGGTCCTTTGGTACTGCTAGTAAAGTCGAGAATTCAAATGCGAGTCGGGCCAAGGGCCTTTCGCATTCACGATAGCCTTGAACGACTTAATAAAATAACGGGGTCTTCGCACCCTCTTTTCACCTAGGTTGTGGGGCTATGAGAAGTCAAGGTGATTGGATTAAGTTAGTAGTACGGACGATGCCTAAGGGATCGTTTGTATAGTTGTAAGCTAGTCATTTTCATTAATGCGTGATTATAACAACTCACAACCCATAATTAATCCAATGTCACCTGGATTAGCGAATACAAACGTCGCAACGGCATAACAATATATAAAACACGTAATTTAAAGTATTAGGAAAACATCGGGTTTTCCTATGGATTTCAGCACTTACACCTATGTGATGCATACAAAGTCTAACAATTATTCACGCTTATAGAAATCAACAAGCATATTTACGGATCTTCACACTTTTTCTTACTTACAATAATGTTTTCAGAAAATATCGGATTTTCTGGTGGTTTTCAAAATAATAGTAATCATTACTTTTCAAACATTACTTATGAACTCACCAACATTTCATATGTTGACGTTTTTCCAAAAGACTTGTATTCTCAGGTAACAGGTAAATCGAAGGAAAAATGTACCCAATGATATCATGAGGTTTTGTTTAATTAATATCGAACGATTTATGTTTTGGAATTGTAATGTGTAAAAACAATGTATTGAATGCAAACACTGATGGTTGTAATATTTCAATGCATGGTGACGAATGATGTTATGATTCATGTATATTCATTGTGCGGGTATTCAATTGAGTCACAATAGCCCTCGGACGTTTCCGCCGTCTGGTTTGGGGGTGTGACAGGTTGGTATCAGAGCTCTGTTTATAGTGAACTAGCATATCTAGCCACACATTGATATGCAACTATAAACCAAAAGAGGGACTAACACAACTCTTAACAAAACAAGTACAACACAACAATAAAACACCCTTGCTTGTATTAGGAACGAGAACCTAACACCGAACCAAACAAGATAACGCGAGCATCACGGTTAATCCAGGACTGTTCTTAGTTATATCAAGGAATGAATGTAGCCTGATCAACTACATTTTCTCCAAGGTGTAACAAACACATGTTCTGATGAGATCGTGATAGCTAGGGAACCTAAAAATATACCCCTTTAGCACCAAAAAGAGAATGTCTGTTTAGTCTATATCATAGTTGTAGAGTCATAGGAGTAACGATAGTTTATACCTTCCCCCAGTCTTCGTGGAGGGAGAGCAGCAGGGTATCCAGTTTCATCAAGTGCTAGTGGCTCACAGAATGCTTGAAGAGGAACCAAAAGGGAATCAAGAGGGAGCACACGACGTCGGACCTGACGAATACACAGACACCGACTACGAGTTCGAGGAGAGTGATGAGGACATGGAAGAAGGGCAAAACTCGGGCAGGGATAACACCACACCACCTGAAGATGAGGCGCAACCGGACCACCCCGCCCCACCAGTGAACCCCCCAAGGGAGAACCACACTCTCGAAGCTGAGATCGCCGCCCTGCGGAAATAACTGTACGCGATGGAAGCACGTGCAGTGCAAGCTGAGCATGAGAGGGATAAGGTTATTGGAGACATGATTGAGATGGCTTAGTTTCTGGCTCAACACTTCGGCATATGACCCCGCCACTATATAGGACACACCACGGAGTGTTAGGGATAGGCTTATCTGACTAGGTCATTAGGATCTATGCTATGTACCCCAACTCTATGTTTAAGTGACTACACTACTCATAGAGCCGTTATGTTGTCAAACTAGTATCACTCATCTATGATTTTACGAGCGAAATTTGCATGTATCAAATGCGGATAATATTAGTGAACTTTTTATGACATTATAAATTGCTATGTGTTGCGAATCCATGATTGTATACTAACTTGTAGAAGTACTTAAGTTCATACCATGCACCTAGTCAGTAGGATCACAACCTCATAGAACCCACAAAAATTCAACATCTTTCCGTTTCATGACAGAAAGATGCCTCACCGACCTACTCGCGTAAACCCTGGACCAACCCCACCCGAAGTTAACTCCACTGCATCCCCGGCAGCCGTATCTACTGCGGTCACCGCAACTATGGCACAAATTCACCAAGGGAACATCGGAGGAGGCAACGGGCAAGGGGCCGGGAGTTCGAACAATGGAATGAATCAAGGACCCACCAAAACCTATACCTACAAGGACTTCACAAATGCCAAACCACGAACCTTTAACAGCACTGGAGGGGTGATCACTCTGAAGCGATGGATCGAAAAGGTGGAATCGGTATTCGAGATATGCGATTGTCCTGAGGAGATGAAGGTGAAGTTTGCAGCATGCACTTTTGTTGACCAAGCACTCGCTTGGTGGAACAGACATGTGGAAGCAATAACACTCCCCGTAGCCAACTCCATGCCGTGGGTAGAAATGAAAGAAATGTTGATGGATGAATACTGCCCTTGTGGTGAGATATAGAAAATGGAGCAAGAGCTGTGGAACCTCACCGTGCGGAATGTTGATATTGATGCCTACATATCAAGATTAAGTGAACTTTCTCTGTTATGTCCGGGTTTGATCACCTCGGAAGGAAAGAAGATCGAGCGATTCATCTGGGGACTAACCTCTCCGATCCAAGGAAACGTGATAGCTGCAAATCCCGAAACATTCGACAGTGCTAAGAGGTTGGCGAAGAAGCTGTATGACCACAAAAAAAAAAGAAGGGTGAGAAGCCAGCGGAGGCTGAAGGCAAGAAGGAAGGTGATGGCAAGAAGGGGAAGAACAACAAGAGGAAGGGGCGTCAAGGCCCCGGGACTTCTAAGAAGTAGCAGATAGTGGCAGTTAATGCTGCCACCGCACAAGTTCCAGCCACGCCACATGCTCCAGCCTCAGCTGCTTCGAATGCTCCTAGACCTTATTCCGATAATCTTCCCAAGTGGAACATGTCACACCCCAAAACCACGAACGACGGAAATGTTCAGGGGTGGAGGACGTCATGTACAGCATCATAACAGTGTAATATAATAAAAAAGCAACAACATCATCCATTGCATTATAAGTAAAGTTTTAATACATGTGTGTTCTTCATTGTAATAAGACACCAAAAATATACAATCAAAATAAAAGACGAGACTTGTTTGCTCCGTCTTCTCAAAAACTGGCCTCCGTACCTGTCTACTGATGACCTGAGAATACAAGTTATTTTGAAAGAGAGTATCAGCTTTAAAGCTGGTGAATTCATAAGTATTTAGGTGTCATTGCATTGCTTACTAAAAGCTGTTTTAAAAGTGATGTAAACCTTTAAATGAAAATGTTGATGTAAGTATGAAAAGCCCTAGAATATCCCTTATTTTCTATCAGCATGAGATGTAGTCTTGTACCAAGACTCGAATGTTTTGTTAGTAAAATGATAGTTTTTTCCTTTTTTTTTACTACTACAAACAGTAATTAGTCTAACTCATTGTTTATGTAAATATATCACAAAATAAAGTAAACAGGAAAAAGCATAATCATGTAAGTGTTATCCCTGGGTGACCAGGATTATCACGACATCGCCGAAGCAAAAGTTATACCCTATGAACATCCGAAGATTGTCCACTCACCCTCTGTAGCGGCAGCAGGGTGGAGGGAGGGTTAGTCCCATAACAGCGTTAACCTAATGATCGTCCGAAGATTTTCATCTCATCCTCTGTTGCAACAGGAGATGGAGGAATGGTTAGTTCCGTAACTGACTCCAAATATCAGAAACATCCTTAGACATCCGTAGATGTTCATCACCTAGTGTTGCTAACAGCTGGGTTCCGGAATAGTTAGTCCCATATAGACATCCCATTAAACAGGGATAGGCAGGAATATTTACACAGAAGGTACGAATAAATCTTCCTAATAACTCTAGGTACAAATATATAGGTAAGTGAATACAGGATAATATATCTATCTAACAGTGTTCATGTATGGTATTCATGTAGGTGTGTTCATGTATCAGGTAAGTATATGTAACTGTACTCATGTATCAGGTAATGTACTGGTGTGGACTCATGAATGAACTGACTCTTGTGTGATTCCTTGTAATAGGAATAATGTTTGATATCATTCAAATTATCCCTATGATAATTTATTGAAAGGTAATTGGTTGCTCAAGTAAGTTTATACACTCTTACTACTCAAGGGTGTGGGAAACTCAATGAAAGATGTAAACTATAAAATCAATATATATATATATATATATATATATATATATATATATATATATATATATAATATAAGTGTACATGCATAGTTTAGTTCAAGAATGTAAAATGGTTTTGTAAGACATCCAAGGGTTTTTGAACAAACATAACAGTGACTTGATGTCATTTTGTTAAACCTTTCAAAAGTAATACATTTTATAACAAAATATTTTAAAGATAGAATACCATTTCATGCATCACATTTTGTAGTATGTGACATTCGTTGAATGAAAACACAGTTATAAAATACATACAGATGATTTAATAACATGCTATTTTCTACTTGTATTCCCCCCATTGAAGCAATTAAAATCATTTAAAACATTGATTAGGGGTATGAACTCACCTGTAGATGGTGATTCGGATGAACTGAACGGTATAGGATTGCTACGTGTCAAGCGAGGACTTGTACACACTACGATCCTAATGAACATATAATCACACATATACGTACTCAAGTAGACTTAAAATACTAATTGAAATGATAAGACATCCTAGAACATAATAAACACTTTATATAAGTGTTTTAAGCCTTAAGGATTGCATCTAAGCCATTGCGGGGCAAGGTACTTGGGTTTAGGGTCCCAAAGGACCCTATATATGAGTTTACTCCCCATATATCATCACACATGGAGTTTACGGTTGTATACTCTTGATTTTACGACCGTAAACTCCCAACCATGGGGGTATGGTGTGTTTTGAAGTTCCAAATGATTCCTAGAATTATTCTAACTTGGTGGTTAAATTCTTGGAAGGGTTTAAGGCATAGAAACACTCCATTTAGAAGTTTACGGACCCAAGGCCATTTCCCTTGGAGTTTAAGGTTGTAAACTCCCTTGGGGTGTTGTTTTTGTTGTTTTCAAGTCACATGCACAAGTGGGATAATTTGTAGGCATTTGTTTAAAGGTAATGAGGACCCTAGGCACACTTTGGTGCCCTTGTTTGGTGTTTACGGACTAGGAGCATTACCAGGGTCGTAAACTCACTTCAAAGGATTTTGATGTGTTTTTGTCCTTTAATTAAGTGGGAAACAATTCCATGTAAATGTCCAGGGCTTTAGGTGCCTTAAAAGCACCCTTTGGTCCATTTAATTGGAGTTTACGGCCTAAGATACACTTAGGCTGTGAACTCTCATGTGTTTGTGTTTCTTGATTGTTTTCTTGTCCCTAATACACATACAAATGAGTCTAAGGCAGTAGCATAACACAAGGGTCGGTCTAGGCTTTGTTTCGGGAGTTTACCGCCCAAGAACACCTTGGGGAGTAAACTCCTAAATCTAATGATTTAGCCATCTAAATCATGTTATAAGCACATAATAAGCTTTCTTACACTACTAGAAAGAGTTACTCACGTTTTGGTATTAAAACCCGAAGATCCGTGAGAGAGAAAATGGCTTTTTTCTAGTTGACAATGTGAATAATGAATGAATTTGCTTCATAAATCTATTTATAGTCCTGAGATATTTTTGGCAGAAAATATTTTTATTCCCGAAATGTTGTCTAATATAATAGAGTGTTGGAATAACAGTGTTGCACAAAACCCTAATGCATCCACTCTCTTAATATCTCCTGAAGTGTAAACACTGAATTACTCAAACTTACACGAAAAAGTCTGAAAATTAACTGTGACTGCTATAACTTCTATTGAAGTGATATAGTTTATACATAATGGAAATTTCGGGTTGTCACATCATCCCCCCATTAGAAGGAATCTCATCCCGAAATTAGAATTTAAGCAATTAAGAAGTTACAAATAACTAAGCGAAAAGATGAAGGTATTTATGTTTCATCTGATCCTCTCATTCCCAAGTGAATTTAGGTCCACGCTTTGCATTCCAGCGAACCTTCACTATCAGGATACGGCTCTGCTTTGTTTGCTTGACGTCTCGGTCCATGATCTCTACTGGTTCCTCCACGAAGTTGAGGCTCTCATTATTCTTGATCTCGTCGAGTGGAATAACAAGAGTCTCGTCAGACAGACACTTTTTCAAGTTCGAGACGTGGAAGGTAGGATGTACATTACTGAGTTCTTGCGGTAGATTGAGTTTGTAAGCCACAAGGCCAATTCTCGCGAGAATCTCGAAAGGCCCTATGTATCTTGGATTGAGCTTCCCACGCTTTCCAAAGCGTATCAAGCCCTTCTAGGGTGAGACCTTCAGTAGGACTCGGTCGCCTACCTGGAACTCCAATGGTTTCCTACGCTTGTCAGCGTAGCTTTTCTGTCGGTCTCTAGAGGCTTTCAATCGTTCACGAATCTGAACGATTTTCTCTGTCGTATCCCGAATGATCTCCGGACCCGTGAGATTGCTTTCCGGAACTCGTCCTTTAGCTAACTGGGTATCACCCACTTCAGCCCAACACAGAGAGGATCTGCACTTTCGGCCATAGAGGGCCTCGACTGGAGCTGCCTTTATGCTCATGTAATAACTGTTATTGTAGGAAAATTCGACAAGGGGTAAATGGGTATCCCAAGCTTTTCCAAATTCAATCACACAGGCACGCTACATATCTTCTAAGGTTTGGATAGTTCTCTCACTTTGCTCGTCGGTCTGTGGATGGTAGGCTGTACTCATGTCCAGCCTAGTTCCTAGGGAATTTTGTAATGACTGCCAGAACCTCGAAGTGAATCTACTATCTTTGTCTGAGATGATAGATAAAGGAACACCGTGCAGCCTTACAATCTCCCTAATGTAAGTTCTGGTAAGTTTCTCCTTCTTGTCTGTTTCTTTGATCGGCAGGAAGTGTGCAGACTTGGTCAATCTATCGACGATGACCCATATGGAATCAAGTCCACCCGTCGTCTTGGGCAACTTGGTGATGAAATCCATAGTGATCTGCTCCCACTTCCATTCTAGTATCTCCAGTTGTTGTAGGAGGCCGGAGGGTTTCTGGTATTCGACCTTGACCTTTGCGTAAGTAAGGCATTTACTCACGAAGGTAGCAATATCTGCTTTCATTTTAGGGCACCAGTATAACTTTTTACGATCCAGATACATGTTATCTGAACCCGGGTGGACGGAATGACGAGTGTTGTGAGCTTCTGTCATGACCATGTCTCTGAAACCACCATGTTTCGGTGTCTAGATCTGATCCATGATGTACAAGGCTCCGCCACCCTTGACTTCCAAGTTCTTATCCATCCCTCTAAGGGATTCACCAATCACGTTTTCAGGTTTCAAAGCGTCGAGTTGAGCCTCCTTTATTTGCGTGGACAAGTGTGAATGGATAGTTAGAGTCAAAGATTTGACCCTACGACCAGAATATTCTTTCCGACTTAGGGCGTCGGCTACTACATTGGCTTTACCCAGATGATAACGAATATCGCACTCATAATCACTGAGTAGCTCGACCCACCGTCGTTGTCTCATGTTGAGCTCTTTCTGGTCGAAAATGTATTGCAGACTCTTATGGTCTGTAAAGATCGTGCTTTTTGTACCGTATAGGTAATGTCGCTAGATCTTCAGAGCAAACACAACTGCTCCAAGTTCAAGATCGTGGGTGGTGTAGTTAACCTCATGTGTCTTCAGCTGTCTGGAGGCATAGGCGATGACTTTACCTCGCTGCATCAGAACACATCCGAGTCCTTGATTGGATGCATTGCAATAGATAATGAAGTCTTCTATCCCTTCGGGGAGGGATAGTATCGGGGCGGTGCACAAGGCTCGTTTGAGCGTTTGGAATGCTCTTTCCTGTTTCCCTTCCCAGTCAAAGGTCACGCCTTTCTGGGTCTGGGTTGTAAGAGGTTTCGCTATGCTGGAGAACTTCTGAATGAACCTGCGATAGTAGCCAGCGAGACCTAGAAATTGACGAATTTCGGTAGGTGTCTTCAGTGCTGACCAGTTCTCAATGGCTTTGATCTTGGAGGGGTCCACGTGTATTCTGTAACGACCCAAAAATCACGACTAAAAATTTTGTTAAAAACATTACTAAATCATATTTATGAAAACTGTATCATAAGTCATAACATAATTTTCAAGTATTAATTCAAAACATATTATTATTATCAGAGTCAAACATTCCCAGGTTAACCAACTATGGTGTGTGCACTGCAATCTTCCCAAGCTCCTCCTTTGAAAAACTGAGTACCTGAAACCAAAACTGAAAACCGTAAGCACGAAGCTTAGTGAGCTCCCCCAATCTACCACATACCATGCAATAACATATAAAGCACATACTGGGCCTTGCCCACTGCATCGGACCGAGGTCCGGACTAACTGGGGCCTTGCCCCCTGCATCGGACCGAAGTCCGGAAACTGACTGGGACCTTGTCCCCTGCATCGGACCGAAGTCCGGGCTAACTGGGGCCTTGCCCCCTGCATCGGACTAAAGTCCGAACTAACTGGGGCCTTGCCCCCTGCATCGGACCGAAGTCCGGACTAACTGACTGGGTCCTTGTCCCCTGCATCGGACCGAAGTTCGGGCTAACTGGGGCCTTGCCCCCTGCATCGGACCGAAGTCTGGACTAACTGACTGGGACCTTGTCCCCTGCATCGGATCGAAGTCCGGGCTAACTGGGGCCTTGCCCCCTGCATCGGACCGAAGTCCAGACTAACTGGATAGAACGTAACATAAACATATCAACTAGCATGAACACACATATGCTGCATACTACATCGGGCCGTAGCCCGGAACACATAACTCATAAATCCTGTCTGAGCCATGAAGGCATCAGACACACTAACTACTGCATCAAATCAAAATCCGGAAACTACTACTAGCTAAACGGGCCGGCATTGTGGCCTTAGACCCGTTCCTACTGGAAGGAAACTCACCTGAGTCTGTTGAACTGATGCTGCTAATCCTTCTGACTGCTACTTGACCTCTGACTCCGAACTGCTGCTCCACTAGCTCCTCGAGCTACCAATGACAATATAACACTTAGTCCAACTGACCTCCAAAGGTCAACTAGGTCAACTCTAGTCAAGGTCAAAATCCTGGTCAAAGTCAACCTTCCAGGTCAACCCTACTCGCCGAGTTCAAATGCTCAGGGTCTTTTTATTCACGACTCGACTCGTCGAGTCAGTCCATGACTCGCCGAGTCAACTATTCCCTAGTCCTGACCTGTCCAACTCGCTGAGTCTCCACCCGACTCACTGATTCGAGTTTCAACTCGAAGGGTTTGGGGTTTCGCGACCTGACTCGCCGAGTCCAAGAATAGACTCGCTGAGTACAAGGCAATCTTCAACCAACTCGTCGATTTGTTCTTCCGACTCGCCGAGTTCATGCCTAACTTCATCCGACTCGACGAGCTGTTCATCCCACTCGTCGAGTTCCTCCTCATCTTCAAGCTACTCGCCGAGTCCACTCGAAGGACTCGCCGAGTCTATTCAGTCCTTAATCCATGCAGGGGCTTTTCGAGCCAAACAGGGCTTCCAACTCATAGATCCATACTTCTAAGGCCTATCCCCCACGTAAAGTGGCAAACTTTACGTGTAGATCAAGAGATCTAGGCTTAAAACAATTCAAACTAGGGTTTAAGACAAAGAGGCTTCACTATCAACCCAAGAACAGATGCTTTATGACTTTCTAGGCGAAGATACACTCAGATCTGAAGTAGCAACTTCAGATCTAGGTTTCTAACTCGAAATAGCTCTTAAGCATGGCATAAAATCCCCAAATCACCTAGCCAAGGTTGATCTATTAAACAAAAGAGGGAAGGTAACGATTTATTACCTTTAAATGCTCAGAAATGACCCACCAGCTCTGGATCCAAGGCCCCCTTCTTGCTCCACAAAGACTAACTTCTCTCTCAAGCTCCAAAAGCTTCACTAAGTGTAGATCTTGCTCCAAAACGATTATGGCGGCTAGGATTTAGTGTTATGTGCTAGAGAGGCAGTAAAGGAACCCTAGGGGAGAGAATGAGACGTTTAAATAAGCTTCAAGTCCCGGATTTAGGGTTTTCCTTACTCAGACCAGACTCGCCGAGTCACCTTGGCCGACTCGCCGAGTCGGTCGCTTATACCTCAACCCGGATCCCGCTCGGACTCGCCGAGTCTCTCCTTGGACTCGCCGAGTCTCCCCTTAAAATTGGGGTTTTTCTTTCTTTTCATGGCTTTCCAAACTTTGGGTGTTACATGTTCCCTCTTCGCTAACAACATGGCCCAAAAATTCGACTCGCCGAATCCAAAATTCGCACTTTGAGAACTTCACGTAAAGCTTCTCCAATCGCAATGTTTGTAAGATTTTACGGAGATGTTGACTATCTTCCTCCTTACTTCGAGAGTAGATGAGTATGTCATCAATGAAGACGATAACGAACTGATCCAAGTAAGGATGACACACCCTATTAATCAGATCCATGAATACTACGGGCGCGTTAGTTAATCTGAACGGCATCACTACAAACTCGTAGTGCCCATAACGAGTTCGGAAGGCTGTCTTGGGAACATCCTCCTCTAACACTCGTAATTGGTGATATCCATATTGTAGATCTATCTTTGAGAAGTAGTTGGCTCCTTGAAGTTGATCAAACAAATCGTCAATACGGGGCAAAGGATAACGATTTTTAATTGTAAGTTTGTTGAGTTCTCTATAGTCGATGCACATGCGAAACGATCCATCCTTCTTCTTGACAAACAAGAACGGTGCTCCCCATGGTGAGAAGCTTGGTCGAATGAATCCCTTCTTGAGAAGTTTGTAAAGTTGACTGTAAAGTTCTTGCATCTCGGCCGGTGCCAGACGATAAGCAGATTTGGCTACTGGGGTAGCTCCTGGCACTAAGTCGATTCTGAACTCGACTTGGCGTTGCGGTGGTAAACCGGGAAGTTCTTCTGGGAATATGTCGGGAAAGTCACGTACTTATGGGATGTTCTGGATGTCTTTCAGTTCTTAACTGGTATCGACGACGTGTGCGAGGAATGCATGATATTCCTTTCGCAAGCACTTCTGGGCTTGAATGCACGAAATGATGTGAAGGCTCGTACTAGGTTTGTCGCCGTTGATAATTATGGTTTCGTTGTTAGGAAGATTAAGACAAACTGCTTTTTCAAAGCACATGATGTCGGCACAACGAAGACTCAACCAATCCATGCCGATGATAAAATCGAAACATTTAATTTGGTCTGGCATGAGATCTATCTTGAAAGTATGGCTAAGTAAAGTTAAAGTACAACCTACGTATATGCAGTTAGTACTCTCCGTTTTCCCGTTAGCCATTTCTACTGTGAATGAATGATCTAATGCACGCGGTTTTTGATTAAGTAGGTGTGCAAATTTGTGGCATACGAAACTTTTCTCTGCTCCGCTTTCGAAAAGTATGCAAGCATATGAGTTATCAAGGAGGAACTTACCAGTAACTATCATAGGATCAGCTACTGCTTCCTCGTGGCCTAGGGCCATAACTCTTCCCACTCCTCCGGCCATTCCTGCTTTAGGGCAGGTCCTCTTGTAATGGCCCACCTCGCCACATCCGTAGCAAGTTTGGCCCATACCGGCGTTAGGAACCTGGGTGGCCTGAGCTGTTGGAGCCTTGCAGAAACGGTCTGTGTGTCCCTTCCTATTGTAGTTAGCGCACTGCATCTCCTTGCAAGGTCCGTGGTGGTTGAAGTTGCACTTGGTGCATTTCAGGAGAGTTCCAGCATATGTTTTTGCTAGTAAGGGGTTCGCAGGGGCAAAAGGAGTCACTGTGGCAACATTGATTGCCACAAGTTGTTGTTTATTGGAGGATCCTTGCGAAGCCCCTCTTTTCCTCTTATTCCACCCCTTCTTGTTGTGGTCGGGGTTGGACTTTTTTGGTACGGGTGTAGGGATTGTTGGATTCTGAGGTTTCCGGTGATCGATGAGAGATTGTGCCAGTTCCTTGGCGCTATCGAAGGTAATAGGCCTGGAAGCGATCACACTTGACTAGATCTAGGGCGACAGTCCCCAGATATACCTCTATATCTTCTTGCTCTCGAGAGCAACCATATCAAGGCATAGGTTCGCCAGATCACAGAACCTGTTAGTGTAGGTCGTGATGTGAGATCCAACCATTTGCAGACCCGAGAACTCCTGCTCGAGTTTTTGTACTTTGCCATGAGGGCAATACTCTTTCATCAGCATGTCTTTCAAATTTTCCCAGCTGATGGAATACGCCACCACCAAAGTCAAATACTTAACATGGCCGTTCCACCATGTTAATGCTCTATCAGAGAAGGTACAAGCTGCGAACTTGACCTTGTTGCCTTCTTGGCATCCGCAGATCTCGAAGACAGATTTCATCTTCTCGATCCACTGCCTTAACACCATAACACCCCCAGTTCCATTGAAGCTGCAAGATTTGGCGTTCGTGAAATCCTTGTAGGTGCATTCCCGAGGGTGTCCATGGCTTTTGCTGTGGTTCGAGGGAGGTGCACCTGTTCCCGATCCACTAGGGACAGGAGCGTTGATTGCTGACACAGTAGCTGCAACTGTTGCTGTGAAAGCTGCCTAGAACATGTTGGCATCGAAAGGATTAGGTGGTTGAACAGGTTCAAGTGGTGGTGGAGGTGGTGGTATCGGTGTTTCGTTGTTTGGGTTACGTCTGGGATTCCTGCATGGCGGCATCTTTAACTATACGTTTAAAAGATGACGACATGGATAAGAATAAATGATTAATGAATGTCTCTCGTGGACTAACTCCCCATAGTCCAACAACAGAATGAATAGAATGACTAACTGAAAATGACAGCATTTGGATAATAATTTCCATAAGATTAGATATATGTCAATAATACTGGAATTACAGATGTAACAAGTTCGGGAAAATGGCCTAGAAGTAGGCCTTACATCAACGAAGATGGAAAATTTTGACCGAATTAAGACTAGATCAAGACCTAGCAGGTCTAAGATTTATAAAGACAGGAAATTAGACTAAAGTTTTACATAAACTAGGTTATATCCAAAAGATGAGTCGACGAGATTCTATCAGCGACGAGAACTGCTTGCATGAGTTCTCGATCCCAACAGTAGACATTTAATGTCCCTCATACGCCTGTGAACTCTCACTTGCTGAACTCGAAGTTCTCTAACTTCAGCTCGAGTTTCAGCAAGTTCCCTCTGCATATTTGCATTGCGGACCAGATTCCTTTCATGAGCAGACTCTAGTTGGCGAATGTGGATAGTGTTAACACCAGAGTTGGCGTCAACTTCCAAAACTTAATTGATAGTCGCCTGAGCCATTATCGTGTTCCGAGAAATCCTACGCACCATGATTGGTAGGACTCTATCAGCAGAACCTCCTTCAGTGAGGTTGTAGAAACTTCGGTCTCCATTGTAGGGAATGGGTTGACCCTGTTCATGGCTCCATGTATTCAAGTTAATGGCCCACAGAGGTGTGGGTCCTTGAAATGCGAGACGGGGGTTCAGGTTTGGGTTTAGAGCATTTGGGGGTAGGTTGTTGGCTTCTGGCTCTGAGTCAGAACTATCAGAAAAACCTTCAGCATGGTGATCATCCAAAGGGATTGGGTGATCATCTTCTGGTTCTGCCTCTAGCCAACCAGCATTGCCTTGGTTTGGGATGTACGGATCGTCGTGGTGAAATCCAGCCATTTTAATCTACCCGAGAAAAGGGATATAAGAAATAGCTAAATAGACGAACTAACTAAGATAATTACAGTAAGACCAAATACCCCTATGGTATTTCTTTATGGTTGTGTTGGTAAGTTTTTAGACTTTTTGCCACATCACAACCATTCTTAGGCATATGCTAATCACTCCTCGGACTAGCATAGTTGATCAAGCTATGCCATTCCCAAGACTGACCATATATCCCCAGGCTTACTTGTGATATTCAACAATCGTAATACTTTTGTTCTTGTCATTGTGACACTGATTTTAGTATGAATGCAGGCACGCATACTTACTTAAATATTTTATTATTTAAAAGTATAACTCTTAGACAAAGTATTTTAATCCCATGTATTTATAGTTAGTATATCTTTTATGGGTTGATAGTTAATTCACTATAAACAATGCTCTGATACAAATCTGTCACACCCCAAAACCATGAACGGCGGAAACGTTCAGGAGTAGAGGACGTCATGTACAGTATCACAACAGTGTAGTATAATAAACAAGCAACAACATCATCCATTGCATTATAAGTAAAGTTTTAATACATGTGTGTTCTTCATTGTAATAAGACACCAAAAATATACAATCAAAATAAAAGACGAGACTTGTCTGCTCCGTCTTCTCAAAAACTGGCCTCCGTACCTGTCTACTGATGACCTGAGAATACAAGTTATTTTGAAAGAGAGTATCAGCTTTAAAGCTGGTCAATTCATAAGTATTTAGGTGTCATTGCCTTGCTTACTAAAAGCTGTTTTAAAAGTGATGTAAACCTTTAAATGAAAATGTTGATGTAAGTATGAAAAGCCCTAGAAAATCCCTTATTTTCTATCAGTATGAGATGTAGTCTTCTACCAAGACTCGAATGTTTTGTTAGTAAAATGATAGTTTTTTCCTTTTTTTTTACTACTACAAACAGTAATTAGTCTAACTCATCGTTTATGTGAATAATATATCACAAAATAAAGTAAACAGGAAAAAACATAATCATGTAAGTGTTATCCCTGGGTGACCAGGATTATCACGACATCGCCGAAGCGAAAGGTATACCCTATGAACATCCGAAGATTGTCCACTCGCCCTCTGTAGCGACAGCAGGGTGGAGGGAGGGTTAGTCCTATAACAGCGTTAACCTAATGATCGTCCGAAGATTTTCATCTCATCCTCTGTTGCAACAGGAGATGGAGGAATGGTTAGTTCCGTAACTGACTCCTAATATCAGAAACAACCTTAGACATCCGTAGATATTCATCACCCAGTGTTGCTAATAGTTTTAGATGGTGATTCGGATGAACTGAACGGTATAGGATTGCTAGGTGTCAAGCGAGGACTTGTACACACACTACGATCCTAATGAACACATAATCACACATATATGTACTCAATTAGACTTAAATTACTAATTGAAATGATAAGACATCCTAGAACATAATAAACACTTTATATAAGTGTTTTAAGCCTTAAGGATTGCATCTAAGCCATTGCGGGGCAAGGTACTTGGGTTTATAGTTCCAAAGGACCCTATATATGAGTTTACTCCCCATATATCATCACACATGGAGTTTATGGTTGTAAACTCTTGAGTTTACGGCCGTAAACTCCCAACTATGGGGGTATGGTGTGTTTTGAAGTTCCAAATGATTCCTAGAATTATTCTAACTTGGTGGTTAAATTCATGGAAGGGTTTAAGGCATATAAACACTCCATTTAGGAGTTTACGGCCCCAAGGCCATTTCCCTTGGAGTTTACGGTTGTAAACTCCCTTGGGGTGTTGTATTTGTTGTTTTCAAGTCTCATGCACAAGTGGAATAATTTGTAGGCATTTGTTTAAAGGTAATGAGGACCCAAGGCACACTTTGGTGCCCTTGTTTGGTGTTTACGGCCTAGGAGCATTACCACAGCCGTAAACTCACTTCAAGGGGTGATTTTGATGTGTTTTTGTCCTTCAATTAAGTGGGAAACAATTCCATGTAAATGTCTAGGGATTTAGGTGCCTTAAAAGCACCCATTGGTCCATTTTATTGGAGTTTACGGCCTAAGATACACTTGGGTCGTGAACTCCCATGTGTTTGTGTTTCTTGATTGTTTTCTTGTCCCTAATACACATACATATGAGTCTAAGGCAGTAGCATAACACAAGGGTCGGTCTAGGCTTTGTTTCGGGAGTTTACCGCCCAAGAACACCTTGGGGAGTAAACTCATAAAGCTAATGATTTAGCCATCTAAATCACGGTATAAGCACATAATAAGCTTTCTAACACTACTAGAAAGAGTTACTCTTGTTTTGGTATTAAAACCCGAACATCCGTGAGAGAGAAAATGGCTTTTCTCTAGTTGACAATGTGAATAATGAATGAATTTGTTTCATAAATCTATTTATAGTCCTGAGATATTTTTGGCAGAAAATATTTTTATTCCCGAAATGCTCTCTAATATAATAGAGTGTTGGAATAACAGTGTTGCACAAAACGCTAGTGCATCCACTCTCCTAATATCTCCTGAAGTGTAAACACTAAATTACTCTAACTTACACGAAAAAGTCTGAAAATTAACTGTGACTGCTATAACTTATATTGAAGTGATATAGTTTGTACAGAATGGAAATTTCGGGTTGTCACACAACAAGTGCGGTTTCCATCATAATGGAGAGTGCAAGGAGATGCAGTACACTAGTTGCAATCGGAAGGGGCACACGGCAAGGTATTGCAGGACTTACCCTCCTCAGAATCAACAATAGGGAAGCAACAACAACAACAACCGCAACAACAACAACATCAATGCTGGCGGCAACAATGCCGGACCTAGCCACACCTGCTATGGGTGCAGAAGGACTGGGAATTTTCGTCGCGATTGCCCTAACAACAACAATCCCGAAAATGGAGGAGCAGGAAGGGTGCTGACTATGGGTCAGGGGGAGGCGATTAAGGATCCCGTTGTTGTTACCGGTATGTTTCCCCTAAACCACACTTATGCATGCATCCTATGTGACACCGGAGCAGAGCGAAGCTTTGTGAGCAATAATTTTAACACTATCTAGAACAACGACCCCAGAAGCTCAATGAAACCTTTATGGTGGAAATAGCCAATGGGAAGCCAAATCCACGGGGAAATCTACATCGGATGTACCCTAACCCTGAACCAACATGTCTTTTGAATAGACTTAATGTCTGTTTCCATTAGGAGTTTCGATGTGATTATTGGCATGGACTGGTTAAGCCCCCACCATGCTAAAATTATGTGTCACGAGAAGGCCGTTCACCTTCACCTTCCCAATCACGAAACCCTAGTTATTTACGGAGAAAAACCTAGCACGAACCTTCGTCTTATCTCGTGCATCCAGGCACAAAAGCATATATGAAAGAACGATTTGATGTTTCTGGCTCACATAGTGGATAAAACCAAGGAAGAGGGTAACATTCAAGACATTCCCGTAGCACGTGAATTCCCAGACGTATTTCCTGAAGATCTTCCTGCAGTACCCCCAGAGAGACAAGTTGAGTTCCGAATTGACCTCATACCAGGAGCAACCCCTCTCTCTAAATCGCCCTACCAGCTAGCTCCTGCTGAAATGCGGGAATTGTCCTGGCAACTCTGCGAACTCCTGGGCAAGGGATTCATCCAACCCAGGTACTCACCATGGGGAGCTCCGGTCCTATTTTTAAAAAAGAAGGATGGATCTTTTAGGATGTGCATCGATTACAAAGAATTAAACAAACTCACTGTCAAAAATCGCTATCCACTCCCACGAATCGAAGATCTATTTGACCAACTCCAAGGACCTAGTTACTTCTCTAAGATAGATCTACGGTCCGGATACCATCAACTCAAAGTCTGGGAAGAGGATATTCCTAAAACCGCTTTCCGAACTCGTTACGGATATTATGAATTTGTCGTAATGCCCTTCGGTCTATGAAATGCCCCTGCCGCATTTATGGATCTGATGAACCGAATCTGTCGACCATTCCTCGACAACTTTGTCATCGTCTTCATTTATGACATTCTCGTCTATTCCCGAAGCGAGGAAGAGCATGGCCAACATCTTCGACAAATCCTAGAAACTCTATGATCAGAAAAGCTATACGCAAAACTCTCCAAGTGTGAGTTCTGGCTCCGTAGTGTGAACTTCGTAGGTCATGTTGTTAGTCAAGAAGGAATTCATGTGGATCCTTCCAAGGTCAAAGCCGTCGAAGGATGGGCAGTCCCGACAACACCCATAGAAATTCGCCAATTCTTAGGCCAAGCAGGCTACTATAGGAGGTTCATTCAAAACTTCTTTAAGATCGCCAAGCCACTTACCTCACTTACACAAAAGGGCGTACCATTCAAATGGACGGACAAACATGAAGTCGCATTCCGAACCCTAAAGCAAGCCCTCTATAGTGCCCCGGTAATATCTCTACCGGAGGGAACGAAAGATTTCGTGGTCTTCTATGATGCGTCGAATCAGGGCTTCGGTTGCGTTCTCATGCAGCGTGGAAGGGTGATAGCTTACGCATCCCGCCAACTAAAGACACACGAAGTGAATTATACAACCATTGATCTGGAATTGGGAGCGGTGGTCTTTGCTCTAAAGATTTGGAGGCATTACCTTTATGGTACAAAGAGCACCATCTTTACGGACCACAAAAGTCTCCAGCATATCTTGAATCAGAAAGAGCTGAATATGAGGCAACGAAGATGGGTTGAATTATTAAACGATTACGAGTGTGAAATCAAGTACCACCCGGGCAAGGCCAACGTGGTAGCTGATGCGTTGAGTCGGAAGGAGTACTCTAATCGTCGTGCGAAAACTCTCTCAATAACCATCCAATCTCACCTAACTACTCAGATCGGGGTAGCCCAGTCAGATGCCATGAAGACGGAAAACATAGCAAGCGAAGCATTACACGGAATGGAAAAGAACTGTAGGGTTTCAAAGCACTCCATGGATGATGGCAATGGGCCCATTTGATGAATTCTAGGTTAAAAGCCCAAGACTTGTCTTTTCCCTATAAATAGTCATGTGTTATTCACAATTAGGGTTAAGAGTGAGGAAAAATGTAGCCGCCACGTGAGGTTTCTTATGTAGTGTTAGATTCTTTAGTCTATGCTTTAAGTATAATTTATTCCTCATATTTGAATAAATCGAGTGATCATTCGACATAATCTTCGTATTTGTGTTTGTTCTTATTTTCCGCATCTTGTTCATCAAATCTCAATTAGGGTTTTAATCCAAAAAAGTGGTATCAGAGCGGGTCTTTGAAGATCTATTGATTTTTTGAAGAATCGGTTCTTGATTTGGTGATTTTCTGCACAAATTAGTGAAGATTATTGGTGTTTTGGTGGTATGGAATCAAAATTCTGTTCAAGCTACTGTTCATGAAGATTTACAAAGTTCTTACTGTTCGTCGTGGTAATATGATCCAATTCCCTTTTCAATTCATTATTTTCCGTTGGATCTAATATGATTTTTGATCAAAATCTTTTGATTTAATAGATCTTTGTTTTACCCTAAGTCACGTGTTCCTACTGTTCACCGCTTGTATTTGGATATGAAACACAATTTTTCCAATCGATATTAAGCCCAGTTTGTTACTGTTCATCGTTTTTTTTCCTTGGGTCCAAATCGATTTTGTCCATTTGTTCAATTTGTTACTGGGTGTCTCAATTTTCGTTGACCTAAAGCTTTGACGATTGTTTCCTATTTTCTGTTCTTTAGTCCTCATCGCATCCTTTATTCACAGAATCGAATCCATGAATAAAAAAATCATTATTATCAAGAATCGAAATCAAGCATTTTTTTTACATCGATTATCGAATTCTAGTATTTCTCTCTTGACTATTTGATTTTGAGGTTTGGTGTGTATCATCTTCCGAATCGGTGAAGATCTTCTAATCGGAATGAATATCTTGTTGTGATGAAACCGATCTTGTGATCGGATTTGGAATGATGCATTTGATGCTCAGAATGAGTCGATGTGGAAGGAACTAGAGCTGAATTTGATATTGTGACATATATTTGCAATCAGAATGAAGCCTTTGATTTGGAAATGTTTGTCTGCGTAAATGGCGTATTTGGAATGCAATCGGAACAAGAAGGATTGTGATGAAGATTGAAAGAATGATGAGTTCCTGCGAACGAATGAAATCAAAATTGTTACTACAATCGGGAATGTAATCGGGGTGGTTATGTGCTTATTCGCAATTGAAAGTCAAAGGCACATTCATAAAAGTCAAAATTGTTGTGAACCTCTGTTACCTGTGAAAGTTCGTAATTTCCGTAAAATGGATCATCTTGGATTCGGAGTTACTGTTGATTCACGATCGGAATTGTGATTGATGCGAAAGGTATTGGAATCGGGGCTTATGTCAAAATTGATTGTTTGATGCAAAGAAAATCAGATTCGTAACTGGAATGGGCAATGGTGGAATTGTTGGTCAAAACGAAAAGTCAAAATTGTGACTGATTTGGGACGAATGTTCTTACCTGCAAAAATTATCGGATTCGTAGCTCCCTCAAACATCAGAAAAAGCGAACCTGGAACGAACTTGAGGTCGTTTGTTAGTGGTTGGAGCGAACGAAGGAAGGACCAAAAGTGAAAGGTGATTCGCCTGATGAAGCTTGGAAGGGACCTAGAAACGAATGTCTCAAATGGAAATGAATGGCTTCGGGTGTATAATTAACGATCTTGGAACGAACTTAGATTCAGTCGCTTGTGCTCGGAACGAAAGTAGATGAAACGAATTGGAGTCGTATTTGTAGGTTCGTCTGTGACCATTTGTTTAAAATCACCATTCCAGTCGCATCCTTTTATCAGGTGTCAAATGAAGAAGATAACTCAAAGTTTCACACTTGGTCCCTGCAACTTCAAGAACTTGGCGATCTGGTCCCTATACTTTTCATGCCTTGGCAATTTTGGACCATTTCCAGATTTTGTTACAAATAAAGGGGTATATTGATGTTGTATTACAATTCTAGCCCCTGAGTTTCTGGAAAGTGACAGTTTCTGTCCTATATTCAGAAAAGTTTACAAATTTAAGGGCCGCTGAACAGTTTTGAATTCTTTAACGCACACATTTTTTCGTGAACAGAAAAATAAAGATTCCATCAAGTCTTGGCGGTTCGGAAAGTCGTTTTTCATGATAACGTCAAATTTTCACGACTTTTTTCGGATTTTATACATTATTGTGTATATCATTTTGTCACGGGGGAGCATGGTAAATTTTTATCCATTCAAGATCATTCTCATGACCATTTGAAGGCTTTATAATCATGTTTTTGATTATAAATCGGGGGAGAATTTGGTATGGCCATTCGAAATTGGATTTGTGACTTTTCAAAGTTGAAGTTTTTTTGATAAAGCTTGTGGTAGAATCATGAAGGTAGCTTTTACAGCGGAAGTTCTTTATCGAGCTCTGCTAAAGCTTTTACAGAGAAGTATCCTTTACAGCGGAAGTTCTTTATCGAGCTCTGCTAAGGACTTGTTATATCTCCGACTTCTTGTATTTTCTCGATCAAGTGGCGTTACGAATCATAAAGTTTGGGTTGTTACATGATATTTTTTGATGGCTTATATCATTAGCTTATTTGAAGATCAATGTGACTTGGAGGGGGAGCTCTTCAAAGACAAGAAGTGATTCGGTTTCTTTGTTCTGAAATGGGTTTTTTATGGCGGTTTTGGTTTTCATGAAGATTCTTTGGGATTAAATTCGAAAATGAAGTTTAAAGACATTACTTCAGTGCTTTATTTATATATCCTAGAGCCCGTGTTTGAAGACTATTGAAGAATCAAGATTCGTGGATTGCTTCATATATTCCTCGTTACAGATCTTTTTATTTGCTAGATGCTTGTTTTGGAAGTTAAAGCATTGTCATCCATTCCATACTTTGAGGGGGAGATTGTAGGGTTTCAAAGCACTCCATGGATGATGGCAATGGGCCCATTTGATGAATTCTAGATTAAAAGCCCAAGACTTGTCTTTTCCCTATAAATAGTCATGTATTATTCACAATTAGGGTTAAGAGTGAGGAAAAATGTAGCCGCCACGTGAGGTTTCTTATGTAGTGTTAGATTCTTTAGTCTATGCTTTAAGTGTAATTTATTCCACATATTAGAATAAATCGAGTGATCATTCGACATAATCTTCGTATTTGTGTTTGTTCTTATTTTCCGCATCTTGTTCATCAAATCTCAATTAGGGTTTTAATCCCAACAAGAACCTAGAAGTGAGAGAGGACAGAGTATACCATTTCATGAACCGTATTTGTCGTAATGCCCTTCGGTCCATGAAATGCCCCTGCCGCATTTATGGATCTGATGAACCGAATCTGTCGACCATTCCTAGACAACTTTGTCATCGTCTTCATTTATGACATTCTCGTCTTTCCCGAAGCGAGGAAGAGCATGGACAACATCTCCGACAAATCCTAGAAACTCTATGATCAGAAAAGCTATACGCAAAACTCTCCAAGTGTGAGTTCTGGCTCCGTAGTGTGAACTTCCTAGGTCATGTTGTTAGTCAAGAAGGAATTCATGTGGATCCTTCCAAGGTCAAAGTCGTCGAAGGATGGGCAGTCCCGACAACACCCACAGAAATTCGCCAATTCTTAGGCCTAGCAGGCTACTATAGGAGGTTCATTCAAAACTTCTTTAAGATCCCCAAGCCACTTACCTCAATTACACAAAAGGGCGTACCATTCAAATGGACAGACAAACATGAAGTCGTATTCCGAACCCTAAAGCAAGCCCTCTGTAGTGCCCCGGTAATATCTCTACCGGAGGGAACGGAAGATTTCGTGGTCTTCTGTGATGCATCGTATTAGGGCTTCGGTTGCGTTCTCATGCAGCGTGGAAGGGTGAGAGCTTACGCATCCCGCCAACTAAAGACACACGAAGTGAATTATACAACCATATATCTGGAATTGGGAGCGGTGGTCTTTGCTCTGAAGATTTGGAGGCATTACCTTTATGGTACAAAGAGCACCATCTTCACGGACCACAAAAGTCTCCAGCATATCTTGAATCAGAAAGAGCTGAATATGAGGCAAAGAAGATGGGTTGAATTATTAAACGATTACGAGTGTGAAATCAAGTACCACCCGGGCAAGGCCAACGTGGTAGCTGATGCGTTGAGTCGGAAGGAGTACTGTAATCGTCGTGCGAAAACTCTCTCAATAACCATCCAATCTCACATAACTACTCAGATCGGGGTAGCCCAGTCAAATGCCATGAAGACGGAAAACAGAGCAAGCGAAGCATTACGCGGAATGGAAAAGAACTGTAGGGTTTCAAAGCACTCCATGGATGATGGCAATGGGCCCATTTGATGAATTCTAGGTTAAAAGCCCAAGACTTGTCTTTTCCTTATAAATAGTCATGCATTATTCACAATTAGGGTTAAGAGTGAGGAAAAATGTAGCCGCCACATGAGGTTTCTTATGTAGTGTTAGATTCTTTAGTCTATGCTTTAAGTGTAATTTATTCCTCATATTTGAATAAATCGAGTGATCATTCGACATAATCTTCGTATTTGTGTTTGTTCTTATTTTCCGCATCTTGTTCATCAAATCTCAATTAGGGTTTTAATCCAAACAAGTGGTATCAGAGCGGGTCTTTGAAGATCTATTGATTTTTTGAAGAATCGGTTCTTGATTTGGTGATTTTCTGCACAAATTAGTGAAGATTATTGGTGTTTTGGTGGTATGGAATCAAAATTCTGTTTAAGCTACTGTTCATTAAGATTTACAAAGTTCTTACTGTTCGTCGTGGTAATATGATCCAACTCTCTTTTCAATTCATTATTTTCCGTTGGATCTAATATGATTTTTGATCAAAATCTTTTGATTTAATAGATCTTTGTTTTACCCTAAGTCACGTGTTCCTACTGTTCACCGCTTGTATTTGGATATGAAACTCAATTTTTCCAATCGATATTAAGCCCAGTTTGTTACTGTTCATCGTTGACCTAAAGCTTTGACGATTGTTTCCTATTTTCTGTTCTTTAGTCCTCGTCGCATCCTTTATTCACAGAATCGAATCCATGAATAAATAAATCATTATTATCAAGAATCGAAATCAAGCCTTTTTTTTACATCGATTATCGAATTCTAGTATTTCTCTCTTGACTATTTGATTTTGAGGTTTGGTGTGTATCGTCTTCCGAATTGGTGAAGATCTTCTAATCGGAATGAATATCTTTTTGTGATGAAACCGATCTTATGATCGGATTTGGAATGATGCATTTGATGCTCATAATGAGTCGATGTGGAAGGAACTAGAGCTGAATTTGATATTGTGACTTATATTTGCAATCAGAATCAAGCCTTTGATTTGGAAATGTTTGTCTGCGTAAATGGCTTATTTGGAATGCAATCGGAACAAGAAGGAATTTGATGAAGAATGAAAGAATGATGAGTTCCTGCGAATGAATGAAATCAAAATTGTTACTACAATCGGGAATGTAATCGGGGTGGTTATGTGCTTATTCGCAATTAAAAGTCAAAGGCACATTCAGAAAAGTCAAAATTGCTGTGAACCTCTGTTACCTGTGAAAGTTCGTAATTTCCGTAAAACGGATCATCTTGGATTCGGAGTTATTGTTGATTCACGATCGGAATTGTGATCGATGCGAAAGGTATTGGAATCGGGGCTTATGTCAAAATCGATTGTTCGATGCAAACAAAATCAGATTCGTAACTGGAATGGGCAATGGTCGTATTGTTGGTCAAAACGAAAAGTCAAAATTGTGACTGATTTGGAACGAATGTTCTTACCTGCAAAAATTATCGGATTCGTAGCTCCCTCAAACATCAGAAAAAGCGAACCTGGAACGAACTTGAGGTCGTTTGTTAGTGGTTGGAGCGAACGAAGGAAGGACCAAAAGCGAAAGGTGATTCGCCTAATGAAGCTTGGAACGGACCTGGAAACGAATGTCTCAAATGGAAATGAATGGAACCGAACGTTCGGTTGGGTTCACTTCGGGTGTATAATTGACGATCTTGGAACGAACTTAGATTCAGTCGCTTGTGCTCGGAACGAAAGTAGATGAAACGAATTGGAGTCGTATTTGTAGGTTCGTCTGTGACCATTTGTTTAAAATCACCATTCCAGTCGCATCCTTTTATCAGGTGTCAAATGAAGAAGATAACTCAAAGTTTCACACTTGGTCCCTGCAACTTCAAGAACTTGGCGATCTGGTCCCTATATTTTTCATGCCTTGGCAGTTTTGGACCATTTCCAGATTTTGTTACAAATAAAGGGGTATATTGATGCTGTATTACAATTCCAGCCCCTGAGTTTCTGGAAAGTGACAGTTTCTGTCCTATATTCAGAAAAGTTTACAAATTTAAGGGCCGCTGAACAGTTTTGAATTCTTTAACGCACATATTTTTTCGTGAAAAGAAAAATAAAGATTCCATTAAGTCTTGGTGGTTCGGAAAGTCGTTTTTTGTGATAACGTCAAATTTTCACGACTTTTTTCGGATTTTATACATTATTGTGTATATCATTTTGTCACGGAGGAGCATGGTAAATTTTTATCCATTCAAGATCATTCTCATCACCATTTGAAGGCTTTATAATCATGTTTTTGATTATAAATCGGGGGAGAATTTGGTATGGCCATTCGAAATTGGATTTGTGACTTTTCAAAGTTGAAGTTCTTTTTGATAAAGCTTGTGGTAGAATCATGAAGGTAGCTTTTACAGCGGATGTTCTTCATCGAGCTCTGCTAAAGCTTTCACAGAGAAGTATCCTTTACAGCGGAAGTTCTTTATCGAGCTCTGCTAAGGACTTGTTATATCTCTGACTTCTTGTATTTTGTCGATCAAGTGGCGTTACGAATCATAAAGTTTGGGTTGTTACATGATATTTTTTGATGGCTTATATCATTAGCTTATTTGAAGATCAATGTGACTTGGAGGGGGAGCTCTTCAAAGACAAGAAGTGATTCGGTTTCTTTGTTCTGAAATGGGTTTTTTATGGCGGTTTTGGTTTTCATGAAGATTCTTTGGGATTAAATTCGAAAATGAAGTTTAAAGACATTACTTCAGTGCTTTATTTATATATCCTAGAGCCCGTGTTTGAAGACTATTGAAGAATCAAGATTCGTGGATTGCTTCATATATTCCTCGTTACAGATCTATTTATTTGCTAGATGCTTGTTTTGGAAGTTAAAGCATTGTCATCTATTCCATACTTTGAGGGGGAGATTGTAGGGTTTCAAAGCACTCCATGGATGAAGGCAATGGGCCCATTTGATGAATTCTAGATTAAAAGCCCAAGACTTGTGTTTTCCCTATAAATAGTCATGTATTATTCACAATTAGGGTTAAGAGTGAGGAAAAATGTAGCCGCCACGTGAGGTTTCTTATGTAGTGTTAGATTCTTTAGTCTATGCTTTAAGTGTAATTTATTCCTCATATTTGAATAAATCGAGTGATCATTCGACATAATCTTCGTATTTGTGTTTGTTCTTATTTTCTGCATCTTGTTCATCAAATCTCAATTAGGGTTTTAATCCCAACAAGAACCTAGAAGTGAGAGAGGACAGAGTATACCATTTCATGAACCGTATTTGGGTCCCTAAACTCGGAGGATTTAGGGAGGTAGTCATGAAGGAAGCTCAAAAAACGCGATACTCCATCCATCCCGGCTCAGAGAAGATGTATTTGGATATTAAACAACACTATTGGTGGCCTAACATGAAGGCAGAAATTGCCACCTATATTGGTAAGTGCCTTACTTGTGCCAAGGTAAAGGTGGAGTACCAGAAGCCGTCAGGATTATTATAGCAACCGGTGATCCCTGAGTTGAAATGGGAAGGGATTTCTATGGATTTTGTGACCAAGCTACCCAAGACGCCGGATGGACTAGACACCATATGGGTAATAGTCGACCGACTAATGAAATCCTCCCATTTCCTGCCAATAAAAGAATCCTACAAGATGGAGAGACTGACGCGTTTATACATTCGAGAAATCGTGAGACTCCACGGAGTACCAGTGTCTATTAGCTCGGATAGAGACAGTAGGTTCACTTCATATTTTTGGCAATCACTTCAGAAAGCACTTGGAACCCATCTCGACAAGAGCACCGCTTATCACCCACAAACGGACGGTCAAAGCGAATGAACCATTCAGACGCTCGAAGACATGCCTCACGCATGTGTGATAGACTTTGGGAAGTCTTGGGACATCCACTTACTCTTAGTTGAATTCTCTTATAATAACAGTTACCATTCGAGCATCAAATTCGCTCCTTTCGAAGCACTATATGGACGTAAGTGTAGATCACCGTTGTGTTGGGCTGAGGTGGGTGACACTCAGCTAGCAAAAACACTCGCATCGGACAAGGCGCTAACAGGACTGGAGATCATTCGTGAAACCACAGAAAAGATAGTTCAAATCAGAACTCGATTACAAGCATCGCGCGACCGACAAAAGAGCTACGCCGATAAACGGCCAAAGCCCTTAGAGTTTCAGGTTGGGGATCGAGTGTTGTTAAAAGTTTCACGTTGGAAAGGAGTCATTCATTTCGGAAAACGGGGAAAACTAAACCCACGATACATTGGACCTTTTGAGATCGTTGCCCGAATAGGTCCAGTGGCGTATAAACTGCAGCTACCCGCGGAGCTAAACAGTGTACACCCCGTGTTCCATGTCTCTAATCTAAAGAAGTATCTATCGGATGAAACACTCATCGTTCCCCTTGAAGAGATTGAAATCAACGAGAATCTCCTGTTCGTTGAAGAACCGGTCGAAATTATGGACATGGAGGTGAAGCGTACTAAGCAAAGTCGCATCCCAATCGTGAAAGTACGGTGGAACGCAAAGCGTGGGCCAGAATTCACATAGGAACGCGAAGATCAAAGGAAACAAAAGTACCCTCACCTATTCTAGCATTCTCAAATATACCTTTCAAAAGAATTCTGGGACGAAATTCCCTCTAACGGGGGGATGATGTCACAATCAGGAATTTTTGTGCCTTGTAACTACAACACTTAAGTCAAATTATGAATCCAAAAACATAAGGGCATGTATGATGCTTACTCTATGACAACAAAATTTCAATCAAATACACCATACAAGCACTACAAATAGTCAACAAGCAATTGGAAACCCTAGAAGTTCTTGTTTAGGTCCATTTTGGACTAGGACTTTCTTATTGGACCCAATGGACCAATAGGCTTCCAATTTGACTATCTTAGGCTTAGAACTCTTAAATGGGCTCTAATTGGACCCATTTCCAATTAATTCAATATTTTGGGCTATATTGGGCCTAGAATGAAATAGATTAATTATATGAACCATTTTGGACCATAATTAACCTAATCTAGCCTAATGAAGCATAAAAATCACATTTATATTTTTTTTTCGGGCCAAAAATCACCCAACCTAACTATAACATGGGCTTAAGGGCAAAAAGCCCAAAAACCTCCTCTCATCCTCCCCATTCTCGGCCCAAGCCCAAAGGAAAGGAAGAAGTTGACTTATTGCATGACACCTCACTTTTATATGGGGGATATCCATGTTTTACTCTTCAAACATCCATGCAATCTCATCTTTCCATGCAAGCACTCTCTTCTTCTCCCTAACTCTCTCATTCTCGGTTGATTCCAAACACACACACACACACAATTCTCTCACAAAATCTCTCAAGGAAACTCCCTCCACTCTTCATCAAAATCTCGAATTTTAGAAGGTTTTTCAAGAAGATATTTCCACAAATTCTTCATCTAAGGTAAGATTATGCTTGGATCTATGATCTAGATTCTTTGTTTTATCAAAAATCTCTTTCTAATCCATGCAAAAAACATGATCACTCTCTTAGAAACTCCCTAAGTTCGAAATCAACAAGGGAAGACTTGTTAGAGCCAAAAACAACATCAAACTTCTTCCAATCTTCTCTAAAACTGAAACCCAACTCAAGGTGAGTTTCATACCCCCTATTTTTCGGTTTTTATAAATTTTGTGGGGGAGAATACAAGTGAATGTGTAGATCTATGACTATATGTATGCTTTGTGTGATTTCTATGCTTATATATATGGTCATATGTGATTGTGGTGTTGGTACTAGTCAAAAAGAACTTAGAAACCGAGATCTACAATATGTTGAATGAAATAAGTATAACTTATATTATTTCACACAAATCAAGTCTAGAAAAATAACGAAGTTGGTTAATATGAACATCTTTGGGCTTAAAACCCATTTTTGGGCTCAAAATGCTAAAAATACAAAACTAAAGGGCCCAAAACGACAAAATATAAATTTTGAAGGTTGAGATGAGTCAAAAAAAGTTTCTAATATGTATTTTCTGAAAATTTACACTTTTGAAGGGTTAAAATGTGAATTTTTAAACGTAATGGGCCAAAAATGGACTTTTCGGCCCAATAAAACCCCAAATTGCGAAAATTTTTATTTGGAGGGGCTGAAACTGCACATTTCTGCAAAATAGAGGATTACTAGTGTACCAATAATCACGTAAAGTGCCTTTCAAATTTAAAAGGGACCAAAGATGCAAAAAGTTTCCATTTTGGGTCAAACTTATAAAAATTGCTAAAATGGAGGTTTCAACCGAGAAAATTTCATTTTGAGGGACTTAAACTGTTTAATCATGCAAATTTAGGCTGAAAAATGTGTTTTCAAGATGTTTTGATATTAAAGCGTCAATAAAAATGGTTTAAGGACTAAAATGGAAACTTTTTTATATAAAGGGTTAAAAGTATAAATTTTATCCAAGAAGGGGCATCAAAAAGAAAAATTCTAATGTTTAAAACAATAAATCCTTTAAGATAAAATACGAGTACCATGACTACCGGCGAAACGTAATACACCCTCAACACCAAAATCATTACCAAATGAATTGATTCGGTCTCGAATCAGTAACGAATCAAAAATCAATAAACAATGATACTTCAATACACACGCGGAAATTTACGAGAAGTCAATGCACACACGAAAATTCACAAGAAGTCAGTACACCATCTTTGGGCTCGAAAGTTTCAAATCGTGCTTGTTGGGCCTAGCTAGCCCACTGACATGATCTTTAGGCCCGAAGGAAACGCGCTTACATGTTGTTGGGTCTTATACGACCTAATTCCGTGTAAAAGGACTTTCAATAGCTTTTTTGTTGTTGGGCCCCAAGGGTCCTTTGGTATTGGTAATAAAGTCGAGAAGTCAAATGCGAGTCGGGCCAAGGGCCTTTCACATTCACGATAGCCTTGAACGACTTATGGAAATAACGGGGGCTTCGCACCCTCTTTTCTCCGAGGTTGTGGGGCTATGAGAAGTCAGGGTGGTTGGATTAAGTGAGTAGTACGGACGACGCCTAAGGGATCGTTTGTATAGTTGTAAGTTAGTCATTTTCATTAATGCGTGATTATAACAACTCATAACCCATAATTAATCCAATGTCACCTGGAATTATCGAATACAAATGTTGCAACGGCATAACAATATATAAAACACGTATTTTAAAGTATTAGGAAAACATCGGGTTTTCCTAGGGATTTCAACACTTACGCCTATGTGATGCATACAAATTCTAACAATTATTCACGCTTATAGAAATCAACAAGCATATTTACGGATCTTCACACTTTTTCATACTTACAATAATCTTTTCAGAAAATATCGGATTTTCTGGTTGTTTTCAAAATAATACAAATCATTACTTTTCAAACATTACTTATGAACTCACCAACATTTCATATGTTAACGTTTTTCCAAAAGACTTGTATTCTCAGGTAACAGGTAAATCGAAGGAAAAATGTACCCAGTGATATCATGAGGTTTTGTTTAATTAATATCGAACGGTTTATGTTTTGGAATTGTAGTGTGTAAAAACAATGTACTGAATGTAAATACTGATGGTTGTAATATTTCAATGCATGGTGACGAATGATCTTATGATTCATGTATATTCATTGTGATGGTATTCAATTGAGTCACAATAGCCCTCGGACGTTTCCGTCGTCTGGTTTGGGGGTGTGACATGCACAAGGCTCTTTTCAGCGTTTGGAACGCTCTTTCCTGTTTCTCTTCCCTGTTAAAGGCCACGCCTTTCTGGGTCAGGGTTGTAAAAGGTTTCGCTATGCTAGAGAAGTTCTGAATGAACCTGCGATAGTAGCCAGCGAGACCTAGAAATTGACGAATTTCTGTAGGTGTCTTCGGTGCTGACCAGTTCTCAATGGCCTTGATTTTGGAGGGGTCCACGTGTATTCCCTCTTCGCTAACAACATGGCCCAAAAATTCGACTCGTCGAATCCAAAATTCGCACTTGGAGAACTTCGCATAGAGCTTCTCCGCTCGCAATGTTTCTAAGACTCTACGGAGATGTTGGCGATGCTCCTCCTTACTTCGAGAGTAGATGAGTATCTCATCGATGAAGACGATGACGAACTAATCCAAGTAAGGACGACACTCCCTATTCATCAGATCCATGAATACGGCGGGCGCGTTTGTTAATCCGAACGGCATCACCACAAACTCGTAGTGTCCATAACGAGTTCGGAAGGCTGTCTTGGGAACATCCTCCTCTAATACTCGTAGTTGGTGATATCCGGATTGTAGATTTATCTTCGAGAAGTAGTTGGCTCCTTGAAGTTGATCAAATAAGTCGTCAATGCGGGGCAAAGGATAACGATTTTTAATGGTAAGTTTGTTGAGTTCTCTATAGTCGATGCACATGCGAAACGATCCATCCTTCTTCTTGACGAACAAGACTGGTGCTCCCCATGGTGAGAAGCTTGGTCTAATGAATCCCTTCTTGAGAAGTTCGTTAACTTGACTGGAAAGTTCATGCATCTCGGCCGGTGCCAGACGATAAGGAGATTTGGGTACTGGGGTAGCTCCTGGCACTAAGTCGATTCTGAACTCGACTTGGCATTGCGGTGGTAAACCGGGATGTTCTTCTGGGAAAATGTCGGGAAAGTCGCGTACTTCTGGGATGTCCTGGATGTTTTTCGTTTCTTGACTTGTATCAACGATGTGTGCGAGGAATGCATGATATTCCTTTCGCAAGCACTTCTGGGCTTTAATGCACGAAATGATGCGAAGGCTCGTACTAGGTTTGTCACCATAGATAACTAAGGTTTCGTTGTTAGGAAGGTTAAGACGAACTGCTTTTCCGAATCACATGATGTCGGCGCAAAGAAGACTCAACCAATCCATGCCGATATAAATTCTGAAAGTTTACTGTGACTGATATAACTTCTATTGAACTACAACCTATGTATACGCAGTTAGTACTCTCCGTTTTCTCGTTAGCCATTTCTACCGTGAAGGAATTATCTAATGCCCAAGGTTTTTGTTTAAGCAGGTGTGCAAATTTGCGACTTACGAAACTTTTCTCTGCTCCGCTGTCGAAAAGTATGCATGCATATGAGTTATCGAGGAGAAACGTACCAGTAACTATCGTAGGATCAGGTACCGCTTCCTTGTGGCCTAGTGCTATAACGCTTCCTACTCCGCTAGCCATCCCTGGTTTAGGGCAGTTCCTCTTGTAATGGCCCACTTCGCCACAACCGTAGCAAGTTTGGCCCATACCGGCGTTACGAACCTGGGCGGCCTGAGCTGTTGGAGTTTTGCAGAAACGGACTGTGTGTCCCTTCCTGTTGCAATTAGAGCACTGCATCTCCTTGCAAGGTCCATGGTGGTGGAAATTACACTTGGTGCACCTCGGGAGAGTTCCAGCATATGTTTTTCCTATTAAGGGGTTCGCAGGGACAATGGGAGTCACTGTGGCAGCATTGATCCCCACAAGTTGTAGTTTCTTGGAGGATCCTTGCGAAGCCCCTCTTTTCCTCTTATTCCATCCCTTCCTGTTGTGGTCGGGGTTGGACTTTTGTGGTACGGGTGTAGGGATTGTTGGGTTCTAAGGTTTCCTGTGATCTATGAGAGATTGTGCCAGTTCCTTGGCACTATCAAAAGTGATAGGCCTGGAGGCTAACACACTTCACTGGATCTGGGGCAACAGTCCCCAGATATACCTCTCTATCTTCTTGCTCTCAAGAGCAACCATATCAGGGCATAGGTTTTCCAGATCACATAACCTATTTGTGTAGGTCGTGATGTCGGATCCAACCATTTGTAGACCCCATAATTCCTGCTCGAGTTTTTGTACTTCGCCTTGAGGACAGTATTCTTTCATCAGCATGTCTTTCAACTTTTTCGAGCTGATGGAATACGCCACCACCAAAGTCAGATACTTAACATGGCCGTTCCACCATGTTAGTGCTCTGTCAGAGAAGGTACAAGCGGCAAACTTGACCTTGTTGACCTCCTGGCAAGCGTAGATTTCAAAGATCGATTCCATCTTTTCAATCCATTGTCTCAACACCTTAACACATCCAGTTCCATTGAAGCTGCGGGGTTTGGGGTTCGTGAAGTCCTTGTAGGTGCATTCCCGAGGGTGTCCATGGCTTATACGGGAAAGTCTGAAAGTTTACTGTGACTGATATAACTTCTATTGAAGTTATATGGTTTGTATAGAATGGAAATTCCGGGTTGTCACATGTGACAACCTAAAATTTTTTATTTTGAAAACTTAGTTAGTCAACTCAACTGAGTGTCATACTGATTAGTAATGAGTTCTAGCCTGGTTAAAGGTCATTCAATGGAGTTTTAAGCCTAATACACTCAAAGAATGAGTGTTAGGAAGTACCTACTAGGACCACAGTATAGCATGCAAACCTGAAACTCCATCAAGAGGAGTTTACGGCCAAGTTACCAAGAGTTTACGACCGTAAACTAAAGGGAGGCGTAAACTCACCTTTATATATATAAAACTTGGCCATTTTTCTCATTCCTCCTTTCCTTGGCCGATTTTTCTTCAAATCCTCTCAAGTATCATCCAACTATTGATCCTAGATCTTCAAAAGTTATAAGTGTTCTTCTTTGATTAGTTGATACATCTCTTAATCTAGCTTCATCCATTGATTTCATCAATGGAAGTCATATTTTCTTTGATCTTCAAGAAACACCAAGAACACACACTAGTGTTCTTGGCCAAAATCAACCATTTGAAGCCTCTATATAGTAAGTACTCTTCCCTACACTTCATATCTAGTAGGAGGCCTTGAATTACAACATTGAAACATGCCTTTTCCCATGAAGATCATGAGTTTATGGCCCAAGATATTCGTTGGCCATAAACTCCATGTTAAGGCGTGTTTTGGCCTTAAAGTCTTCCAACAAGCAAAGCTTTGACCTAGAACCCTTCCTTGATGGAATTAGGACCTTGAACTACTCTCAAATGCATCATTACCATGAGTTTACGGCTGTAAACTCCTTTGGGCCGAAACTCATCAAAAGCCTCCATTGGTTTGGTATTTCTCATCCTTGTGTAGAGCAAAAGTCCCTCAAGCTTCCCTAGCCGTAAACTCCCTTTGGCCGTAAACCCGTGGTAGTAAATTCTTGTTAGTGCCATTCCACACTCCTTAGTCCAATCACATGTGATTCCAACACTTGGTCAAAGTGTTTCCATGTCCCGGAAGGTGTTTCCTTTCATAAAGTTGCTTATAAACACTATATTAAAGCCAATATATGTCATTTAGAACTTATTGTGTCTCGGGAGTTCTTTCGTGGAACTTCTCATCCTTACGCACATATTCGTTAAATCACCCACATCAGGTGAATTTATACCCCGTGTTGAATCTTTTAATTGTTGTAAATGCTTTTAAGGGGGAAATACAAGTTGAACACAATGATAATTGTGTAAATATTTGTTATATATACATTGCTTATGTCTTCTATAAGTGATCAAAACATCTCAAAAACTCTTTTAAAGTTATGTTACTTCATAGTTTAACAAAACTCCATGTTTAAAGTACAAGCATAACTTAGTAGATAAATGAGTATTTTCAATAAAAGTTCAAGTAAAACATTAGTAAACTATAATGGGTATAGTTTAGAGATTCAGTTCATACTAGATACAATACATGATAACATAACGAACATACTATATGAGAAACAGAACAAACATATTAAGTTGCAATAGCATGGAACTACTATAGGATCTAATTATACCAATGAATCACCTGTTGGGTTTTGAGCAATCTAACACTTCCTAAGTGTGCATGCAACCCTAATAAACCTTGGATCTATGTTTGTCTAAATACATGCAAAATAATAATTTTCCAAGGTTCATAACCTATCTAACATGGCATGGGGTACTTTTAAACATAAAAGAATTAGATGAGATTACATACCTTTTGATGAGTTTGATTCCTTTGGAGTTTGAGATCCAAGCACCAATAGTGTGAATGCCTCAAATGGAAATCACAAATCACCACAAACACTTGGAAAAATTTAGAGAGTGTACACACACTTGTAAATTTCGGCCACACACAAGCACACACACTAGTGGCTATTTCATGCAACATAAGCATGCTTATATAGTGTACATGATTAGGGTGAAACCCTAATAACCCATGACCTTTCCTTTTCCAAGGATCCATGGGTTAAAAGCTCCATGGATCATCCATGGACTTCCATACAAGCCTAGCCCATTAACAAATGAGTGTTAGCCCACACTATATAAAACCAATGCCCACAATCTAATTAGTCTTCCTTTTAATCTCTAAATTAATTCATAATTAATTTAAGACTAAGACTAATTAAATAACATGACTTCATATTAGTATATTATAACTTATAATATATTAATAAACATATGTGTATAACTCTCATAAAATTATCCACAAATAGTTCGGGTGAAGTGCAACCCAAATGGACCATGCCGGGTCGGGTCAAGTATATACCAAATAAGTTATGGGCTTAGACACCTTATCCAACAGACTCCCACTTGGATAAGTCTAATAACTATATTTGTGTATGTTACTTCAGGAACCAACCAGCAATCGTAGCTCTCGAAAACTCTGTTGAACTGTGAAGCGCCATTTTAGATAAGTGATCATATAATCCTCTGTTCTCTTGATATCAGCTGGACAAATACATGGAACAACGTCGTACTTATTGTCCAACAGTTTGTTTCCCGATTTCCGATTTGTTTGACAAAGAACTTAATCGAACACATCAATTTAGTTCTGACCGGCCGGTACATAGGTCACAACAAAATCATCGAGGGGCCCAGATATCGCTTCTATTTCTAGAAGGAACAGATAAACTTCGACTCATATGCTTGTTCTACTACTTGTTGAATTGTACACAAAGGCACGTTTTATAACATCGAGTTACTGATGTGTTTACGTGCAATCAATGCACAACCAACTCATAGGTAACAACTCATATCTCTAGGTTTGAAGATTTATATGATATTACCGTCTCACGATCACTCGAGATAAATTCCATGAATTGATACAAGTGAGCGTGGGTTTATTCCAATACTCATAACTTATGAGCACTCATGAATGTTGTAGCAACCATTGCTATGACTAAACCCATTTAGCCATCTACAAACTCGATTCATGACAGTCTTGATTCATACCTACTTCCAACATATGAACGACTGTGGAGTGTTTAAATAACAAAGTCATTCGGAAAGAATAACCTAACTATTTTGGAAGTCAAAACATGCAAAGTGAAACACAATAATAATCGAATCCAATATGGTCTCAGAGCCCTTTTGAATATAAATAGAGCCACCTTTTATTTATCACCATATTGATTACACATTATTCATTGTATAATGTTTCAAACAATCAACTTAAGACTTGAATAAAAACAACAGCCGTCCCATGCTCCTAGCATGTACACTTTGTTTTTCTAAACAATAGTTATGCCATACTCCAAGTATGCACACTTTGTTTGTCTATGATCCTTAAATTGTGATGCAGATCAATTGAACATGATTCCAATGATACTCATTTCACAATCCCAAATCCTTATTATAAATGTGAGAATCCCCGATTCCTATCATTTACCAAAAAATCTGTTAGATTTTAAACTTTTATGCAATGTTCCTCTTGTAATGATTATTCACAAAGTCACCAAAACCTTGTCACCAGTGATTACAGATTATTCCAAAGAAGGTCAACTTCTATGGAACGGAAGTCTCATATTCAAAGTACATTGCTTTGAACATCCTTCTTGCATTAAGGTTTTCTAATCTTACATAGATTGAATAACTTCCACCTATGGAGACATTTCCATAGTCCCATTTTGACTATCACTTCCGAACAAGAGTTACTTCTTTTCAGAATATGTCAATATGGTCCTTTTTGACAACTTACATCATACTTCCAACTTTCCCTGAGCAACCAATCTTTGGCGAACCTCAGATTGTCCTCGACAATTGCTTAATCACTTTAGTCATATCCAGTTCTATACTTTTCCCTTCTCAATGCCTTAAACATTTGGAAAATTTAGAAAAGATGAATATTATAGCACATGCAATTGATCCTATATCCGAAGCATATGGGACACGATTCATGATGTTTGACATAAAGACATGATACTAGACCAGTCTTTTGCTACAATATTTTTTTATTTGCCATGTTTTCAAAATTTAACTATGAAGAGGGATGCCGTAGTCATAATTGAATTTTGAGAACGCAATATATATAGAATTTCCTTAAGTCGAACCATTCAGACCTAAAATTCATATATATGTCCTTGACTAAAGATGATTAAAATCTCAATCTAAGCTTCTAGAATTGAGATGAAGTATAATTTTCTCTCCCTTAATTATAGCAAAATAACTTTTCAACCCCTGCAACTTCACGAATTGAAACTTTGTTTTCTATAATTAACATTGCTAACTTGCAACACTAAACGTAATAATTATGCTCCCACTAACATGATGATTATCAGCATAACCCTTATGCTCCCACTAGCTCTAACATATTTCCAGAAATCTGCTGGACTTCTGAAATTTAGATTCATACACCTTTCCGTAGATAGCTCACTTGTGTGTCTAAACAATTTTCAGAACTATGAAAAGGGATACCGTAATCATAGTCTTAATTGTTTAGACGGTTGCCATTTCTCACAAGTCCATGTTAGTGTGCCGGTGAACCACATGCGCTCCACTAACGACTTTTGAAAATGCAAATAACACAATTGATATCTACGTAAAATCTACTTAGTGAAAGTGTTTCCTCACCATCATTTTCATGAATCGGAGAGAAACCTTATGACACTTAGATTTTATAGTGTATGAGTTCCTATTCATGTGAATTTGTCAAAACCATAAATCACAAGATAAGGTTAGAGACAAATTCAGCCTTACATGGATTAAACTTGTTCAATCTTAGTTTCTTGTCACCTTGGTAGCACAAGGCGCACCAATGCTTCCAAGTTGAACTCTGATAACTCACATGCAAATTCAACTTATTTGAAGTAGGTACAGAAATAAGAATTATGTCAACACAATAGGTTGCAAACCTTAAGTCGTGTGCTAGTGATAAATTATAGGTTTTACTCTTGATTAAATCTTGAAACTCCTTCAGGATCTTTAAGGCTCCCACTGTCCCCTTGACATATAAGTTTCCCCAGTCAAGAACCATTCCTTGACAAAACAAATATTCAAGGGATAGTGTGGATTCTTATCAAGACTAACACTTCACACAATTGGTCTTAGTTGGTCTTTGTCTCATCCAAGACATCACAACTTACCAATCTCAAATGTACAAGAGTAGAAAACATTTTACTCTTACATTTGACTAGTGTTAATAAATCATCATTTATGTCACTCAAGGTTACAATCTTGGAGTATGACTCTAAGAATTGTTTTGCAACGAAGTATGACTCATCTTCTTGATTTTAACCAATCCAACAATTCATGACCTCTCTTCTTAGCCATAACAATGCACTAAGACGTCCTTAGAGTATGAATTTGTGATATGGTTTCATAATCATTAAGATGATCATGAAATACGATACTAAAGTACTCTCCCATCCTTTCAGATTTGAGAAACTTTTATCTTTCTGCCCAATTTGATTCTTCTCATTTGTTTTGTCATACATTGTAACCTTTCCAATGTTACAAAATTATACTTAACCTCATAAGTATAATCATATTTACTAATCTTTAGTAAATCATGACAAATCAATCTTTGTGGTGGACCTTGACCAGCGCACACCCAGTGTACCTAATTCCTTAGTCCTTCAATTGACTCACATATACATGTGATCAAAGAATTAGTCTTAATTTTCAAAGATGAAAATTCTCATTCATCATACAATAAAACTTGTATGATTCCAAGTTTCTATCCAACTGAAACTTGGGTGATGAAAAACTTTCTTCATTTGGTAAATTCAGACACTACCACAAATGAATGAATCAAATCCACTTTCCAATATTGCTATTACTGGAAACATATAAGCAACAATTTTCCACAGATGCCATTGTAAGGATATTTTTAAAATAAATAAAATTAAAACCCCTTTTTTTTCTTTTATTTTAAAACTTTGCGGAAAAACTTATCCTTACAATCCACATGAAAACCTTGTTGTTATCTATTCATAAGCAATATATTATAACTCTTAAGCAACAGCTCAAAATTCTGATTACCGAACCATGTGATCGAAACCCACCTTCGCAATCAGAATCAACATATACTTACTTTAAGCTTCCTATCTTTTCTTTGATTCTTAAAAACATCAACATGTGACCCATTCACATTATGTAATAAGAATCTCCAAATAGAAACTTAATAGAGTTAGTCAATGGACTTTTAACTGAAGTGGAGTCAAACTTTTTGACTTAATTAATCTTATGATCTTTCAGGTAAATATGGCAGCTTCGCAATCAGTGTCCCTCCCTTTGGCAATAAAACATATAGACCCTTTGGTAATGGCACATGAGACTATCTCAGACTTAGCCTTTCTCTTTACCATTTGGTCAACCGAGTTGACTATGGCCGATCCCTTTCCATTGGGAAGAGAAATGCTTTTCTAGATATCCAATGCTACCATTGTCAATGTCCATTTAAGACTTGGGAAATTGTTCTTTTAATCAACTTTGCTTTACTGGTGTTCCAAATCATTGCTGATTCCACAACACTAAGCAAATAGATAACATCATTAAGGGTCATGTCATAGTCTGTCTGATAGTAGTCCCAAAGAGACTCACTATGTTACTAAGAAAGTGATTGAACATCCAACTTTCACAAGACTTTGACACCCAACTCTCCCGGCTTGTCAATATGTGACTTTATCTCCAAGATGTGAGCACACATAGACTATGCTTGCCAATAGGGATTGAGTGACTTTAAACTTTTCAAGAACTTGTGGGTGAGGGAGAATAATGGGAGGAGGTGGAGGAAGTGAAGCATGATGTTGAGGGACACCATCTTCAAGAGATTTGGGAAGCTCATAGTTGTCTGAACCAGACATCTATAATGGGAGAAAATCAAGTTAGTTGATTCAAAGTCCTTAACATAACATCCAATATGAAATATTAAGGCTAGGACCCAACACAATATTTTATAATTTGGAAGAGGGATGTCGTAATCCAAGCTATAAAATATTTGAAGGTAGACGAATGACGATTCACCAATTTCCACCATGAAAACAAAATAATTTATTAGGTTTTAATTGGATTTGAAATTCCTAGATCTTTTGAGATTCATTGAACTTTTCAATGGCATGTTTCAATCTCGAGTGTGCCCTCTCAAATTTTGTGACTGGGATGCCGAGGATCACAAAACAAGGTGTGAATAACCATACCAATTCACTTGGTACCCTTAATATTATCACCCAATCAATGTGCCGGTTAACCACACACACTCCATTGATCTATGACAAACATTAAGTCACCCTTCGTGATCCTTACTAGTCCAACTTAGTGTGCCGGTTAACCACACATGCTCCACCAACGACTTGGTAAGGTACAAAGTGTGAATTCCATGGGCTAGCACCAAATTCACATTTTTCCTAAAGTAACTAAGATTGGGAATTAAATAAAAAATATTTAGTTACTTTATAATATTCATTATACTTTTAATTTGAATTTAAAGTCACTGTCCTACCCGTTCGGCTAACGACCCTCCACCGATCAAGCAAGCGGTGGGTGAGAGTGGACACCCATTAAGTCGCCATTTTATAGGCAACAACCTTATACCCACCTTATAGACCGGCTTCGTGAATGATGCCTACAAACGGTAAAACGACTTGTTCTTATATATATATATATATATATATATATATATATATATATATATATATAATTAACCATTAATGTTATAAATAGTATAAGTGTTGAATTTTAACTTTTAAATTTCTAAGTGTTGGAATTAAAGTTTATTAAAGTGTGTGAAACTTTTCCAAAATCCAAAACTTGAGGGCAAGTTTTGTAACTCTTCAAAACTTTTCATTTCATAACTTATGAATTAAAGGTTCATAAAATGAAGACTTTTCATTTTATGTAACTTATGTGTTTTTAATGTGTGTTAAAGAAAAGTGACCTTTGGATATCCATAAATTGAGGACAAATTATGGACTCCATTAAAACACATAAATGATCAAGAATTAATTCTAAACAATTCAGCAAATAATTCCTATCATCTTCTAAATTCATAAGAACATGAACATGATCATCAAAATTTCAAGAATTATATGAACACATAAAATCATGGAATTTTGATATATGCTATTGTAAATGGATTAGAAAAACCATTACACTAACTAAAACAAGTTTTAAAACACCAAAACAGTTTAGGGTAATGTTTCTAGTCCATTTCTAGTAGCAAAAGTCGAAATTCTGCATTCTGGTCATTCTACTCGCCGAGTGCACGAACCTACTTGGCGAGTAGGATGAATTTTGCCTTGTACTCGGCGAGTCCCCCCATGGACTCGGCGAGTCCATCAGCCAGACAGCAACAATTTCAACTTTTTTCACTATTTTGCATCAAGCATCAAACAAGCAAGCCTAGGCTCTGATACCACTGTTGGGTTTTGAGCAATCCAACATTTCCTAAGTGTGCATGCAACCCTAATAAACCTTCGATCTATGTTTGTCTATATACATGCAAAATAATAATTTTCCAATGTTCATAACCTATCTAACATGGCATGGGGTACTTTTAAACATAAAAGAATTAGATGAGATTACATACCTTTTGATGAGTTTGATTCCTTTGAAGTTTGAGAGCCAAGCACCAATAGTGTGAATGCCTCAAATGGAAATCACAAATCACCACAAACACTTGGAAAACTTTAGAGAGTGTACACACACTTGTAAATTTCGGCCACACACAAGCACACACACTAGTGGCTATTTCATGCAACATAAGCATGCTTATATAGTGTACATGATTAGGGTGAAACCCTAATAACCCATGACCTTTCCTTTTCCAAGGATCCATGGGTTAAAAGCTCCATGGATCATCCATGGACTTCCATACAAGCCTAGCCCATTAACAAATGAGTGTTAGCCCACACTTTATAAAACCAATAACCCACAATCTAATTAGTCTTCCTTTTAATCTCTAAATTAATTCATAATTAATTTAAGACTAAGACTAATTAAATAAAATGACTTCATATTAATATATTATAACTTATAATATATTAATAAACATATGTGTATAACTCTCATAAAATTATCCCTAAATAGTTCGGGTGAAGTACAACCCAAATGCACCATGCCGGGTCGGGTCAAGTATATACCAAATTAGTTATGGACTTAGACACCTTATCCAACATCACTAACTCATTGTTCTAAACAAAAGCTGATATTTATATTGGGTATACATGATCATATAACTTTAATGTGAATTACATGGCTTGCAATTGATTGCAGAGGTCGCGTTTTGTTCCCTTAATCTCCAGGCAAGGAGAGCGTATAGTAGGGGTACTAGCCTTCACATTTTGACCAGTATAAAGTAAGCATGTTTTAAGGTCATCAGTATATTCGTATGTCATTTTAAACGACAACTGTGTACTTACATTTCCCATTACTTTCATAGAGTGGCAGTACCCCTTCAAAGTTAATGTAAACTATTTTCAAGTACATTCAATAGAAATGGACCATAATGTTAACCTTATGATTCATTAATGTATACCTCAAAGGATATATAACAATAAGATCCGACAGGTAATAGGTTGTGTGCTTTCCGCTTCATTTCATGTTCCTTGTTTGGTTGTGGGCTTGGAACGGATTCATCCAGTCTATTATCTATTCTATATTAGATATATAAATGCTCCGTATACATTAAGTCATCATAAGGGATACCTGGTATGGGTCAAGTCATACGACACTAATTCAATGCACAGTCTTCTAGTACAAAGCATACTTTTCAAATCAGAACTTTTGGTATACAAAACTAGAAACTTACCAGTAAAGGGTTTAATTGATTTTATTAAACCAGTATAAAACTTAAAGGACTTTAAGTGATTGACTCTATTATACCTTAGTTTATACATGATGGTTATATTGTTGGATTAATGTCTAAGTCCATTACTATAATTGGTAAGACTTGACCCGACCCGGCATGGTCCATTTGGGTTGCATGGCATCATGCATTTGGATAGACTATAATTAGAGAAATAACACTTATGGTTGGTTAATATATTATAAGTTCAAATATATTAATAAGATTATTTAATTAGTACTGATCATGAATTAATCTCGGATTAATTAAGTGATCAAAAGAAGACTAATTAAATATATGGGTTGATTGTGTAAATCATCCATACTTATATAGTGGGCTAATGCTCCATGGATTAGATAGTTGGGCTAAAACCAATATGATGTTTCATGGATGCTCCATGGTGTCTTTGTGCCCATGGATCATGGAAATGAAAGACCATGTCTATTTGGGTTTACATGGTGTAACCCTAATTATATATGCATCTTATTCTTGACCAAAAATGGTACTAGTATTATTCTAAAGAAGGGCTAGCCGATTTCAAGTGTTCCACATTTCTCTCAAGGTTATTCCAAAAGCATATGATGTTGTGTGAACCATTTGAGGTGTCACACTTGGGGCACTAGGCACTCAAGCTTCATGAAGACTTTCTATATAAAGAGGTATGTATTATATCTTGTTATATTCATTGTTTGTATGCTAGATTAGGATAATACTTTGGAAAGTTGATATTTGCATGTATAATAGAGAAAACATAGATCCAAGGTATTTAGGGTTGCATGTACACTTAGGAGTGTTAGAATGCTTAAAACCCAACAGTGGTATCAGAGCCTAGGCTTGTTTTCTTGTTATACTTGCAAAAGTACCTGAAAAATTGAGGTTTGATGTTGTTTTCCCAGCAGACTCGCCGAGTCCAAGGCAAAATGCATCCAACTCGCCGAGTTGGTTCGTGCACTTGACGAGTTGGACCCCCAGACATCATAAATTAGATTTTTTTTGGCTGGAATTGGACTAGGAACATTACCCTGAGATGTTTTTTGGACTTATAAACTTGTTTTTGATGTGGTAATGTACATGCTAATCCAATTTCAAAGATAATTGTCAATAGATTCATGTTTTGTATTAGTTTAAGGTTTAGACTAATTACATGAAAAATGTTTGATTTGAATTATCTTGTTCTTATGAGTTGCTTAGATTAATAGAAAAGTTGAGTGAAATAGTTGTATTCAATCCAAATTAATCTAAGAGTTGATTCTAAGATGTGTTTTTGTAACTGGTCCTCAAGTTATATGAAAAGTCACATTTAAGTTTCATAAAACTCATAAAAGTTGGCAAAGGTTACAAAACGAAGAGTCTAGTTCTAATTAAATGGTTTTATGACATCATAACTTGTCCTCAAGTTATGGAGGACCAAGAGTCTCTTCATTAAATAATAAATAAATAAATAAAAGTGTAACCTTAATTAATTCCATAAGTTATAAAATAAAGAAAAGTTAATTCTTTTATTAGTTTAAAGTCTTCCGTAACTTGTCCTCAAGTTATGGAACTTGAAGAGTTTTTGGATTAAAACTACTTTAAACACATAAGTTATGAAATTAATTAGTTTTGAATACTTTCAAAACTTGCCCTCAAGTTTTTGAATTTGGAAAGTTTTCACTTATGAATACTTTAATTCCAAGTTAGCCCTTAGAATTTTAAAAGTTAAAATCCAACCCTTATACTTTATAATATTATAAGTTAATAATATATATATATATATATATATATATATATATATATATATATAAGAGTAAAGTGATTCTTACCGTTAGTAGGCCTCATTCACGAAGTCGGTCTATAAGGGGGGTATAAGGTTACTGCCTATAAAATGGCAGTATAATGGGTGTCCACTCTCACCCACCGCATCCTTGACTGGTGGAGGGTCGTTAGCCGAACGAGTAGGACAAGGACTATAATTCTCCCTTCATTAAAAGTATTAATGATAAATACTAAGTAACTAAACCTTTTATAAATACCCAATCTTAGCTACTTAGGAAAATGTGAATAAGGTGCTAATCCATGAAATTACACTTCTCACTTTGTTTAAGTCGGTTAGTGGAGCTTGTGTGGTTAACCGGCACACTAACTCGTATTTAACAAGGTAGGCAAAGGGTAACTTAATGTTTATCATAGTATCGATGGAGCCTGTGTGGTTAACCGGCACATCGATTGAGGGGTAAAAACTAAAGGGTACCAAGTCATTTGCATGGTTATTCACACCTTGTTTTGTGATCCTCGTCATCCCAGTGACAAAACCTGAAGGGCACACTCAAGATTGAAACATGCAATTAAATAGTTCAATGAATCTCAAAGATCTAGGAGTTTCAAATCCAATTAAAACCTAATAATACATTTTGTTTATCTTGGTGGAAATTGGTGAATCATCATTCACCTACCTTCAAATATTTTATAGCTTGGGTTACAGCATCCCTCTTCTAAGTTATAAAATAGTTTGTAGGGTCCTAGCCTTAATACTTCATATCGGGTGTCATATTAAGGACATAAAATCAACTGTCTTGAATATCTCCCAAAAGATGTCTGGTTTAGACATTTATGATCTTCCCAAATCTCTTGAAACAAGCTTTCCTAAATGAAGATGACAAACCATACTTCTTTCACCTCCTCCAATTATTCTCCCTAACCCACAAGGTCAAGGTCACTCAAGCCCTATTGGCAAGGCAAGGTATAGGTGTGATCACATATTGGAGATGTAGTCACATATTGACAAGCCGAGAGAGTTGGATGTCAAAGTCTTGAAAAAGTTGGTGGTTCAATCATTTTCTAAGTCACATAGTGAGTTGCTTTGGGACTCCTATGAAACAGACTATGACAAGACCCTTAATGATCTTATCTATTTGCTAAGATCATCATCCTAAAACTTTATGTACATTGACAATGGTGACAATAGAAATCCAGAAAAAGCTCTCTCTTCCCAATGGAAAGGGATCGGCTATAGTCAACTCGGTTGACCAAATGGTAAAGAGAAAGGCTAGGTCTGTGATAGTCCCATGTTCCATTACCAAAGCGTCCATATGTTAAATTGCTAAAGGAAGGGGCATTGGTTGCGAAGCTGCCAATTTACCTAAGGATGTTAAAGTCAATAAGTTTGACTCTACTTCAGGTAAAGTCCACTATCTAACTCTGCTAAGTTTCTATTCTAAGATTCTTGATACATGATGCGACTGGGTCACATGGTGATGTTTTAAGAATCAAAGAAAAGTAAAGAAACTTAAAGAAAGAATATCTTGAATGTGATCGCGTAGATGGATTTCTATCGCATAGTTTGAAGATTGGATTCTTGAGCTACTTCTTAGGAGTTATGAGATATTGCTTAGGAATAGATAACAACAAGTTTTAATATGGATTTTAAGGATAGTTTTTCCGCAAAGGTTTTAAAATAAAAGGAAAAATGATGATTTTATTTATTTTAAAATATCCTTACAATGACATTTGAGGAAAAATTGTTGCTTATATGATTCCATTAATACCAAGAGGGGAAATATGAAATTGATTCTTTCATTTGTGGTAATGTCTAAATTTACCAAATATGGAAAGATTCTCATCACCCAAGTTTCAATTGGACCGGAACTTGGAATCATGCAAGTTCTATAGCATGATGAATGAGAACTCTCAAGTATTGGAAAATTAAGAGTAATTGTTCACATGGATGTGTGACTCATGTAAAGGACTAAGGGATCGAGTACACATTCTTGTGCACTGGTCAAGTCCACCACAAAAGATCGATAAGACTATTCGCCATACTTTACTAAAGCTCGGTAAATATGATTATACTTACAAGCTTAAGTGTAATTCTGAGACATTGGGAAAGGTGCCAATGTATGACAGAGCGAATAAGAAGAATCAACTTAGGCAGAAAGATAAAAGTTTCTCAAATCTGAAAAGATGGGAGAGTACTTTAGTATCAGTTTTGTGATCATCTTAATGATTTTGAGACCTTATCACAATTCATCCTCTAAGTGCATTATGATACTTAAGAAGAGGAGTTATGACTTGTTGAAGTGGTTAAATCAAGAAGATGATTCATACTTTGTTCCAAAAAAAATTCTTAGAGTTATACTCTAAGATTGTAACCTGAGTGACATGTCTTAAAGAAGGTTTAAAACACTTATCAAATGTAAGAGTAAAAGTGTCCTACTATTGTACATTTGAAGTTGGTAAGTTGTGATGTTTTGGATAAAACAAAGACCAACTTAGGCCAATTGTGTGAAGTGTTTGTCTTGATTAGAATCCACACTATCTTTTGAATATCTGACAAGAAACTCTTATATGTCAAGAGGACAGTGGGAGTCTTAAAAGTCTTGAAAGTCTCAAGAACTAATCAAGAATAAAATCAAAATTTCTTCACTAGCACACGACTTGAGGTTCATAACCTATCGTGTTGACATATTCTGTGCCCATTCCAATTAAAGTTGGCTTTGCATAAGAGTTCTTAGACTTCTCAATTGGTTGCACAACAACTTGGAAGCAATGGTAGGCCCTTGAGCTGCCAGGTGGTAAGAAGTTAAGATTGAGTTTAGTCCATATGAGTTTGGATTTGTCATTATCCTTGTCTTGTGACTATGGTTTTGACAATTCACATCGATAAGAACACATACACCATTAAATCTAAGTGTCATAACATTTCTCTCTGATTCATGAAAATGATGGTGAGGAAACACTTTGACTAAGTTGATTTTAGCTAGATAGCAATTGTGACATTTGCATTCTCAAAGTCGTTAGTGGAGCGTGTGTGGTTTAGCGGCACACTAACATGGACTTTGAGAAGTGGGAAAGGTCTAAACAATTGAGACTATGATTACGACATCCCTTTTCATAGTTCTTAAAAATGATTTAGACACACCTGTGAGCTATCTAATGAAAGGTGTATGATTTTGATAAAGTCTTATCAAAGCAATCTAGTATCAGAAATCTGAAGTTTGGTAAGAAAGTCAATAAAGTATTGATTTCTAGAAGTCGAGCTGATTTTTGAGTACATGTCAAAGCTAGTGGGAGCATAAGTGTTATGCTAATAATCATCATGTTAGTGGGAGCATGATAATTATAATAAGGTTTCAAGCTAGCAATGTTAATTATAGAAAACAAAAGGTTTCATTTGAGTTGTTTTGCTATAATTATGGGAGAGGAAATTATACTTCATCTCAAATCTAAAAGCTTAGATTGAGGTTTTAATCGTATTTAGTCAAGGATATATATATGAATTTCATGTTGGAATGGCTCAAAATAAGGAAATTTTGTATATGGGTCGTTTATTTGAGTTCGAAAATTCGATTATAATTACGGCATCCCTTTTCATAATCTGAATTATGAGAACTTGGCAAATTAAATTTGAAATAGTATAGCAAAAGACTGGTTTAGTCTTTATGTAAGACATCATGAATCGTCCCCCATATGCTTCGGATATAGGATCGATTACATGTGCTATATATTAATCCTTTCTAACATTTTCCAAATGTGTGGGGCATTAAGAAGGGAAAAGGTCTAGAATTGGATATGACTAAATGGATTAAACAATTGTCGAGGACAATCTAAGATTTACCAAAGATTTTTTGCTCAAGGACAGTTGGAAGTATAGTGATAATTCTGGAAGGACCATATTGACATAATCTGTAAGGAGGCAACTCTTGTTCATAAGTGAAAGTCAAAATGAACCTGGAAATGTTTCAAAGTTAGAATTTTCAATCTGTATAAGATTTAGGAAACTTAATGCAAGAAGGATGTTTCTGAGGAGCTGATCTCCTTTGGAATACTATGTAATGATTGTTGTTAAGTCTTTCCAACTTTGTGCATAATCATTACAAGAAGATCAATGCATATAAGTTTAGAATCTAACAGATTTTAGTAAATGGCATGAATTTGGAATTCTTGCATTTGCAGTAAGGCTTTGGGACTGTGAAAGAGGATCAGTGGAGTTATGTTCAATTGATCTAATTCACAAAATGAAGATAATAGACAAACATAGTATGCATACTTGGTGTATGGCATGACTAGTGTTTAGAAAACATAGTGTACATGCTTGGAGCATGGGACAACTATTGTTTCAAAATCAAGAATAAAATTGATAGCTGAAACAGTATACAATGAATAATGTGTAATCATATGCTGATAAATAAAAGGTGTTTTATTTATGTTCATAGGTTTTGATACCGTATTGGATTCAATTATTCTTGTGTTTCATTTTGCATGTTTTGACTTCCAGAATAAACTAGGTTATTCTTCCAGAATGACTAAGTTATTCAAACCACCCATAGTCGGTTATATGTTGGAAGTAGATATGAATTAAGACTGTCATGGGTTGGCTTGTAGAGGTATAAGATGTTGGACAAAGGGCTACAACACTCATGATTGCTCATAAGTTCTGAGTATTGGATTCAACCCGCGCTCATTGGAATCACTTGATGGATTTTATCACGAGTGATCATGAGACAATAATATCTTATATTCTTCAAACCTAGACATATGAGTTGTTACTATGAGTTGGTTGTACATTGATTGCACGAAAATGCATTTGGTAACTCGGTGCCATAAAATGTGCCTTTGTGTATGATTCAACAAGTAGTAGAACAAGCCATATGAGTCGAAGTTTATCCATTACTTTTACCATCGGGATAAAAGCGATATCTGTGGGCCCCTCGATGATTTCATGATGACAAATGGAAGTGCTCGGCCGAGCCAGGACTGATTTGATTTGTTCAATTAGTCAGTCTTTATAAATCGGAAATCGGGAAACAACAAATGGACAGAGAGAATGATTATAATCCATGTCTCAGTCCATATGATATCTAGAATGGAGGAATATATGATCCTTATCTAATGGAAAAGTCATTGACAAAGGTCAGAGTTTATCGACAAGGTCAGAGTTCGACAGAAGCTTTTGAGAGCTACGATTGCCAGTCAGTTCCTGAAGTCATACGCAATAATAGTTTTAGACTTATCCAAGTAGGAGACTATTGGATTAATGTCTAAGTCCATAACTATAATTGGTAAGACTTGACCCGACCCGACATGGTCCATTTGGGTTGCATGGCATCATGCATTTGGATAGACTATAATGAGAGAAATAACACTTATGGTTGGTTAATATATTGTACATTCTAATATATTAATAAGATTATTTAATTAGTATTGATCAAGAATTAATCTAGGATTAATTAAGTGATCTAAAGAAGACTAATTAAATATATGGGTTGATTGTGGAAATCATCCATACTTATATAGTGGGCTAATGCTACATGGATTATCTAGTTGGGCTAAAACCTATATGATTTTTCATGGATGCTCCATGGTGTCTTTGTACCCATGGATCATGGAAATGGAAGGTCGTGTCTATTAGGGTTTACATGGTGTAACCCTAACTATATATGCATCTTATTCTTGACCAAAAACGGTACTTGTATTATTATAGAGAAGGGCTAGCCGATTTCAAGTGTTCCACATTTCTCTCAAAGTTATTCCAAAAGCATATGATGTTGTGTGAACCATTTGAGGTGTCACACTTGGGGCACTAGGCACTCAAGTTTCATGAAGACTTTCTACATAAATTGGTATGTATTCTATCTTGTTATATTCATTGTTTGTATGCTAGATTAGGATAATACCTTGGAAAGTTCATATTTGCATGTATAATAGAGAAAACATACATCCAAGGTATTTAGGGTTGCATGTACACTTAGGAGTGTTAGAATGCTCAAAGCCCAACATATATATCATTAATACCCAACGGTAGTTGAATGTGTGCTTTCCGCTTTACTTCCTGTTCCTTGTTTGGTTGTGGTCTTAGGGCAGATTTACCCAATTAACTATCTATTCGATATTAGATCATATATAACTAGTATAAGCTAAGTGATTATAGAAGTAATCAATGTGGTCACCATTTTATTATAAGAAACAAGGGTTTTCTTAAAGAATCTTTTCATAAAATATAAAGGAACTATTACAATTAACTCCATGAGTAACAAGTGAATACACCAGGGTTATATACTACCAGGACCTAACAAACAATGGGATGTGTGCCATCCGCCTTACTTCATGTTCCTTGTTTGGTTGTCGGCCTAGGGCAGATGCGCACAGTCGATCGTTTGCTTAGTCTGAGTTTTATATAACTTGTATCGATTTAGTACTCATAGAAATGACTATAGAATCAATTTGTAGTATTTTTCATCAAATTAGGAAATATAATATTTTCTAGAGGAACAACGAACTTTTCTAAAATAGAACTTATAACTTACTACATTTCAACTACATTTTTCAACAAACTTTTTACAACTTACTTACAGCACTAAAATCTTATGAATTCACCAGCTTTATTGTTGATCAACTCTTTCAAATAACTTGTATTCTCAGGAAACTAGTAGATAGGTACTCGCTCTGGGAAATCAGAAGATGGAGCAGTGTAGCTTCATGTCTTGTTTTGTTATTTTCATATGTATTCTATGTTTTGTGAACACACACATTGTAAAAACTTTCTTTCTAATGAAATCGTTGTTCATTACTTGCTTACTATGATACATGTCTTTTGATACTAAACATGACGTCCTCCACCCTCGAACGTTTCCGTCATTCCGGTTTTGGGGTGTGACATAGGATTACCTCCGCAACGTCAAGTCAAGTTCAGAATCGACTTTGTTCCATGGGCTACCCCAGTAGCCAAATCGCCCTATCGTCTAGCACCAGCTGAGATGCAAGAACTATCTGGTCAACTTAACTAACTACTCAACGAGGGCTTTATAAGACCAAGCTTCTCACCCTGGGGAGCTCTGGTCTTGTTTCTCAAGAAGAAGTATAGATCGTTTCAAATACGCATTGACTACAGAGAACTAACAAGCTTATCATTAAGAATCGTTACCCTCTGCCTCGCATTGATGATTTGTTTGATCAGCTTCAAGGGGCGAACTACTTTTCAAAGATAGATCTAAGATCTGGGTATCACCAGTTACGAGTGCTTGAGGAGGATGTTCTGAAGACAGCCTTCCGAACTCGTTACAGACACTACAAGTTCGTAGTAATGCCATTCGGATTAACTAATGCAGCCGCAGTCTTCACAGACTTAATGAATCGGGTATGTCGTCCTTACTTGGATCAGTTCGTCATTGTCTTCATTGCTTACATACTTATCTTCTCTTGTAGTAAGGAAAAGAATAATAAGCATCTACTCCAGATCTTGGAAACCTTGCGATCAGAGAAGCGCTACGCAAAGTTCTCTAAATGCAATTTTTGGTTCCCAAGAGTCGAATTCTAAGGACACGTGGTTAGCGAAGAAGGAATCCACGTGGACCCTTCCAAAATTAAAGCCATTGTGAACTAGAGTTGGGCATTGTCCTAGCTCTGTCCATCCTACGGATGTCGGAAGTGTGAACCTGTCTTCCACGTTGACTTCCTGAATCCGGCTAGCTTGAACTCCGGATTGGTAGGACTGGTTGGCTAGTTTTCCCACCATGACTGGGAGTTCCCGATCGGCTGAACCTCCGCCGCGGACATCGTAGAAGTCTTGGCACATGCCGTAGGGAGGGCGTAGACTTTGTTGTTGGCTCCAATGGTGGAGGTGACATCCCCAGACGGGAGTCTGTCCTGGAAAGTTACTTACGAAGGTGGGAGGTTGTGCGGGTGTGGATTGATCACTTCCGGCTCTGAGTCGGTACTGGAGTCATGCTCTTTGTCCAATTTTATGGGTTCTTCGTCCTCCTCGGGATCCTCTTCGATCCATCCCCAGTCACCTTGGTTGCGGTAGTAGGGGTCGTCGGGGTGGTGAAATCTAGCCATTTGACTATACGAGAATAGGGTTATAAGAATCGAATAATGTTTGGAACATGTAAGACTAAACATGTATGTTAAGCTATTTTAAGTAATAAATACTCCTATAATATTTAAATTCGTGTGTTTGATTCTCGTGATGTTTTGGTAAGTTTTGACTTGTTGCTCACTATAAGCATTCGTCGATATACATTGGTCCGATCTCGGACAAATATAGTTGATCATGCTATATTTGTCCCGAATCTGATTACATATATCGAGTCTTAATTGTAGTGTCCAACTTGTCTAAATACTTCTTGTATAGTTATAACCATGAAAATAAGTTGTTGTATGCATGTATTGTACTTAATTCGAATAACAATTTAAGTTAAACGAAACATGGCTTAGGCGTAAAACAAAAAATATGTTTTATCAGAGAGTATTAGTCCCTTAAGCATTTATAGTTTGTATATCTTATGTGGTTCGATATACTTCGTTCACTATAAACATTGCTCTGATACCAATCTGTCACACCCCCAAACCAGATCGGCGGAAACGTTCGGGGGCGGATGACTTCATGTGGTAGCGTAACAAATGAATACATAGTAAAGAAAGCAGTACAACCATCATATATATAATTGAAAGTTTACATTGTTAAAAGGTACACGTTCAAAACCCATTAAAATATGATTCCAAAATATGAATTTAAACTGGCGCCGCAGCGTCCCTTCTTCAAAAGCTGTTAGTTACCTGTAATTACAGAATCCCTAGGACATACAAGCAGTTTTGAAAGAGTAGATCAACATTTAAGCTGATGAGTTTCATAAGTATTAAATGACAATGTTTGTATGAAATGAAATGTTTTGTTTTTGTTTGTTTGTTCCTAGAAAATCCTATATTTTCTACTAGCATAAATGTAGCCTTCTATCAAGACCAATGTTTGTTTCTAGAAAATGTATGTACGTATAAAATTTCCAATACGTTTGAAAACCCTCGTAAATCAATGTATTATTAATATCCCATGTGAGTTTTATAACCATGCTATTGACTCGGATTGCCTATACACAACGTTCTTCAGGCGTTGGAATGTTCTGACGTTTGTCACCCCAAATGGTGTGCTATAGCTAGCAGTCAGGGCGCGGGGTTGTCAATCCCACATAGATCTATACACAAACACCAGGCTCCCCCTCCAAGGGATTCTGGTATATAATACAGGACTTGAAATGTGTACTCGAACATACGTGAAGTTAATGTCTCACAAAACTTAGTATAAAAACAGATTTACGTGTTAAAATGTTCGTTCGTTCTTGTATGTGAAAGTGACTTCATGAAAATCGTGTTTCTAGTATGTAAAAGTTAGTAATGTTCTCGTAAAACTATACCCATTATAGTTTTCTAAAAGTGTCTCGTTTGTTTAGAAATCCTTAGAAAATTTCGTTAGAAATTCATAACTTCTTTATCTAACGTCTAATTTTGCCAGACTTTTTACCGTTGAAATACCATTGTCGAGAACTTCGATTCTCGTTTAGGTCATTCCGGCAAAAAGTCGCTCGATATCCGTTTCGAGTTTTTAGTTGTCTGTCGCTAAGCCGAACTTGGAAAAATCATAACTTCTTTATACGAAGTCAGATTTGGGCGTTCTTTTTACGTACGATCACGGTTTCATGTGATTAAACATAGTAGATAATTATTTAGAGACTTTTCGGACTTTTTATTTTCGAAGTTTATTTACTTATATCAAAAGTGGTTATAATACTTGACCTTTTTAGGTCATTACATAGAGTTGAAATATCGGGTTGTCACATCATCCCCCCGTTAGAAGGAATTTCGTCCCAAAATTTAAAGTAAGAAAGATACTTGTTAATCAGAGAAAAAGATGAGGGTACTTTTGTTTCATTTGATCTTCGCGTTCCCATGTAAATTTAGGTCCTCGCTTGGCGTTCCAGCGAACCTTCACGATGGGTATGCAACTTTGTTTCGTTTGTTTGACCTCTCGGTCCATGATTTCCATCGGTTCTTCCAAAAAGTTGAGGCTCTCGTTAATCTCGATCTCGTCGAGCGGAATAACAAGGGTCTCATCGGACATACACTTTTTCAAGTTCGAGATATGGAAGGTTGGATGTATGTTACCAAGTTTACGTGGTAGATTAAGCTTGTAAGCTACTAGGCCGATTCTGGCGAGAATCTCGAAAGGCCCTACGTATCTTGGATTTAGCTTTCCACGCTTTCCAAAGAGTATTAAGTCCTTCCAAGGTGAGGCCTTCAATAGAATGTCGTCTCCTACCTGGAATTCCAAAGGTTTCCTCCTTTGGTCGGCATAGCTTTTCTGTCGGTCTCTATAGGCTTTCAACCGTTCACGAATCTGAACGATCTTCTCTGTCGTTTCCCGTATGATTTCTGGGACGGTGAGAGTGCTTTCAGGAACTCGTCCTTTAGCTAACTAGGTGTCGCCAACTTCAGTCCAGCACAGAGGGGACCTGCACTTACGGCCATAAGGGCTTCAAATGGAGCATCCTTTATGCTCGTATGATAACTATTGTTGTATGAAAATTCGAAAAGGGGTAAATGGATATCCCATGCCTTTCCAAAGTCAATCACACAGGCTCTCATCATATCTTCCAAAGTTTGTATCGTTCTCTCACTTTGCCCGTCTGTATGTTGATGGTAGGCTGTACTCATGTCTAGCCAAGTCCCCAGGGAACTTTGTAGTGACTGCCAGAACCTTGAAGTGAATCTACTATCTCTATCGGAGATAATGGATATTGGAACACCATGCAGTCGCACTATTTCCCTTATGTAAGTTCTTGTAAGCTTTTCCATCTTGTCAGTCTCCTTGATTGGTAGGAAGTGCGTGGATTTGGTCAATCTGCCGACGATGACCCATATGGTATCGAGTCCACCCATCGTCTTGGGCAACTTGGTTACGAAGTCCATAGTAATCCGTCCCCATTTCCATTCGGGTATCTCCGGCTGTTGCAGTAATCCTGACGGTTTCTGATACTCGACCTTAACCTTAGCTCAAGTAAGGCATTTACTTACGAAGGTATCAATTTATGCTTTCATGTTAGGCCACCAGTACAGTTTCTTAAAATCTAGATACATTTTATTTGAACCTGGGTGGACGGAATATCTCGTGTTGTGTGCTTCGGCCATGACTACGTCTCTAAAACCACCATGTTTCGGTGTCCAGATACATCCATGAGATAATATGCTCCGCCACCTTTGATTTCTAGATTCTTCTCCATTCATCTCAGGGATTCACCCGCCACATTTTCAGGTTGCAAAGCTTCCAGTTGAGCCTCCTTAATTTGGGTGGATAAGTGGGAATGGATAGTCATAGTCATAGATTTGACTCTCCGACAAGTGTATTTTTTCGACTGAGGGCATCAGCTACCACATTGGCCTTGCCAGGATGATAACGAATTTCACATTCATAGTCATTGAGTAACTTGACCCATCATCGTTGTCGCATGTTGAGCTCCTTCTGATTGAAAATGTGTTGAAGGCTCATGTGATCGGTGAAAATAGTACTCTTTGTTCCGTACAAGTAGTGTCTCCAGATCTTTAGAGAAAATACTACTGTTCCTAACTCAAGATCGTGTGTTGTATAGTTTACTTCGTGTATCTTAAGCTGACGGGAGGCATATGTTAAACTGCTAAAGGAAGGGGCATTGGTTGCGAAGCTGCCAATTTACCTAAGGATGTTAAAGTCAATAAGTTTGACTCTACTTCAGGTAAAGTCCACTATCTAACTCTGCTAAGTTTCTATTCTAAGATTCCTGATACATGATGCGATTGGGACACATGGTGATGTTTTAAGAATCAAAGAAAAGTAAACAAACTTAAAGAAAGAATATGTTGAATCTGATCGCGTAGATGGATTTCTATCACATAGTTTGAAGATTGGATTCATGAGCTACTTCTTAGGAGTTATGAGATATTGCTTAGGAATAGATAACAACAAGTTTTCATATGGATTTTAAGGATAGTTTTTCCGCAAAGGTTTTAAAATAAAAGGAAAAATGATGATTTTATTTATTTTAAAATATCCTTACAATGGCATTTGAGGAAAAATTGTTGCTTATATGATTCCATTAATAGCAAGAGGGGAAATATGAAATTGATTCTTTTATTTGTGGTAATGTCTAAATTTACCAAATATCGAAAGATTCTCATCACCCAAGTTTCAATTGGACCGGAACTTGGAATCATGCAAGTTCTATAGCATGATGAATGAGAACTTTCAAGTATTGGAAAATTAAGATTAATTGTTCACATGGATGTGACTCATGTAAAGGACTAAGGGATCGAGTACACATTCTTGTGCACTGGTCAAGTCCACCACAAAAGATCGATAAGACTATTCGTCATACTTTACTAAAGCTCGGTAAATATGATTATACTTACAAGCTTAAGTGTAATTCTGAGACATTGGAAAAGGTGCCAATGTATGACAGAGCGAATAAGAAGAATCAACTTAGGCAGAAAGATAAAAGTTTCTCAAATCTGAAAAGATGGGAGAGTACTTTAGTATCAGTTTTGTGATCATCTTAATGATTTTGAGACCTTATCACAATTCATCCTCTAAGTGCATTATGATACTTAAGAAGAGGAGTTATGACTTGTTGAAGTGCTTAAATCAAGAAGATGATTCATACTTTGTTCCAAAAATAATTCTTAGAGTTATACTCTAAGATTGTATCCTGGGTGACATGTCTTAAAGAATGCTTAAAACACTTATCAAATGTAACAGTAAAAGTGTCCTACTCTTGTACATTTGAAGTTGGTAAGTTGTGATGTTTTGGATAAAACAAAGACCAACTTAGGCCAATTGTGTGAAGTGTTTGTCTTGATTAGAATCCACACTATCTTTTGAATATCTGACAAGAAACTCTTATATGTCAAGAGGACAGTGGGAGTCTTAAAAGTCTTGAAAGTCTCAAGAACTAATCAAGAATAAAATCTAAAGTTCTTCACTAGCACACGACTTGAGGTTCATAACCTATCGTGTTGACATATTCTGTGCCCATTCCAATTAAAGTTGGCTTTGCATAAGAGTTCTTAGACTTCTCAATTGGTTGACAACAACTTGGAAGCACTGGTAGGCCCTTGAGCTGCCAGGTGGTAAGAAATTAAGATTGAGTTCAGTCCATATGAGTTTGGATTTGTCATTATCCTTGTCTTGTGACTATGGTTTTGAAAATTCACATCGATAAGAACAGATACACCATTAAATCTAAGTGTCATAAGGTTTCTCTCTGATTCATGAAAATGATGGTGAGGAAACACTTTCACTAAGTAGATTTTAGCTAGATAGCAATTGTGACATTTGCATTCTCAAAGTCGTTAGTGGAGCGTGTGTGGTTTAGCGGCACACTAACATGGACTTGTGAGAAGTGGGAAGGGTCTAAACAATTGAGACTATGATTACGACATCCTTTTTCATAGTTCTTAAAAATCGTTTAGACACACCTGTGAGTTATCTAATGAGAGGTGTATGATTTTGATAAAGTCTTATCAAAGCAATCTAGTATCAGAAATCTGAACTTTGGTAAGAAAGCCAATAAAGTATTGATTTCTAGAAGTCGAGCTGATTTCTGAGTACATGTCAAAGCTAGTGGGAGCATAAGTGTTATGCTAATAATCATCATGTTAGTGGGAGCATGATAATTATGATAAAGATTTCAAGCTAGCAATGTTAATTATAGAAAACAAAAGGTTTCAATTGAGTTGTTTTGCTATAATTAAGGGAGAGGAAATTATACTTCATCTCAAATCTAAAAGCTTAAATTGGAATGGCTCAACATAAGGAAATTCTGTATATGGGTCCATTATTTGTGTTCTAAAATTCGATTATGATTACGGCATCCCTTTTCATAATCTGAATTATGAGAACTTGGCAAATTAAAATGGAAATAGTATAGCAAAAGACTAGTTTAGTATTTATGTAAGACATCATGAATCGTCTCCCATATGCTTCGGATATAGGATCGATTACATGTGCTATATACTAATCCTTTCTAACATTTTCCAAATGTGTGGGGCATTAAGAAGGGAAAAGGTCTAGAATTGGATATGACTAAAAGGACTAAACAATTGTCGAGGACAATCTGAGGTTTACCAAAGATTTGTTGCTCAAGGACAGTTGGAAGTATAGTGATAATTCTGGAAGGACCATATTGACATAATCTATAAGGATGCAACTCTTGTTCATAAGTGATAGTCAAAATGAACCTGGAAATGTTTCAAAGTTAGAATTTCAATCTGTATAAGATTTAGGAAACTTAATGCAAGAAGGATGTTTCTGAGGAGCTGATCTCCTTTAGAATACTATGTAATGATTGTTGTCAAGTCTTTCCAACTTTGTGCATAATCATTACAAGAAGATCAATGCAAATAAGTATAGAATCTAACAAATTTTAGTAAATGGCATGAATTTGGAATTCTTGCATTTGCAGTAAGGATTTGGGACTGTGAAAGAGGATCATTGTAGTTATGTTCAATTGATCTAATTCACAAAGTGAAGATAATAGACAAACATAGTATGCATACTTGGTGTATGGCATGACTAGTGTTTAGAAAACATAGTGTACATGCTTGGAGCATGGGACAACTATTGTTTCAAATTCAAGAATAAAATTGATAGATGAAACAGCATACAATGAATAATGTGTAATCATATGCTGATAAATAAAAGGTGTTTTATTTATGTTCATAGGTTTTGATACCGTATTGGATTCAATTATTCTTGTGCTTCATTTTGCATGTTTTGCCTTCTAGAATAAAGTAGGTTATTCTTCCAGAATGACTAAGTTATTCAAACCATTCATAGTCGGTCATATGTTGGAAGTAGATATGAATTAAGACTGTCATGGGTTGGCTTGTAGAGGTCTAAGATGTTGGACAAAGGGCTACAACACTCATGATTGCTCATAAGTTCTGAGTATTGGATTCAACCCGCGCTCATTGGAATCACTTGATGGATTTTATCACGAGTGATCATGATACAAAAATATCTTATGTTCTTCAAACCTAGACATATGAGTTGTTACTATGAGTTGGTTGTACATTGATTGCACGAAAATGCATTTGGTAACTCGGTGCCATAAAACGTGCCTTTGTGTATGATTCAACAAGTAGTAGAACAAGCCATATGAGTCGAAGTTTATCCATTACTTTTACCATCGGGATAAAAGCGATATCTGTGGGCCCCTCGATGATTTCATGATAACAAATGGAAGTGCTCGGCTAGGCCAGGACTGATTTGATTTGTTCAATTAGTCAGTCTTTATAAATTGGAAATCGGGAAACAACAAATGGACAGAGAGAATGATTATAATCCAAGTCTCAGTCCATATGATATCTAAATGAAGGAATATATGATCCTTATCTAATGGACAAGTCATTGAAAAAGGACAGAGTTTATCGACAAGATCAGAGTTCGACAGAAGCTTTTGAAAGCTACGATTGCCAGTCGGTTCCTGAAGTCATACGCGATAATAGTTTTAGACTTATCCAAGTAGGAGACTGTTGGATTAATGTCTAAGTCCATAACTATAATTGGTAAGACTTGACCCGACCCGGCATGGTCCATTTGGGTTGCATGGCATCATGCATTTGGATAGACTATAATGAGAGAAATAACACTTATGGTTGGTTAATATATTGTAAGTTCTAATATATTAATAAGATTATTTAGTTAGTATTGATCAAGAATTAATATAGGATTAATTAAGTGATCTAAAGAAGACTAATTAAATATATGGGTTGATTGTGTAAATCATCCATACTTATATAGTGGGCTAATGCTCCATGGATTATCCAGTTGGGGTAAAACCCATATGATTTTTCATGGATGCTCCATGGTGTCTTTGTACCCATGGATCATGGAAATGGAAGGCCGTGTCTATTAGGGTTTACATGGTATAACCCTAACTATATATGCATCTTATTCTTGACCAAAAACGGTACTTGTATTATTCTAGAGAAGGGCTAGCCGATTTCAAGTGTTCCACATTTCTCTCTAGGTTATTCCAAAAGCATATGATGTTGTGTGAACCATTTGAGGCGTCACACTTGGGGCACTAGGCACTCAAGTTTCATGAAGACTTTCTACATAAATTGGTATGTATTCTATCTTGTTATATTCATTGTTTGTATGCTAGATTAGGATAATACCTTGGAAAGTTCATATTTGCATGTATAATAGAGAAAACATAAATCCAAGGTATTTAGGGTTTCATGTACACTTAGGAGTGTTAGAATGCTCAAAACCCAACATATATATCATTAATACCCAACAGGTAGTTGAATGTGTGCTTTCCGCTTTACTTCCTGTTCCTTGTTTGGTTGTGGTCTTAGGGCAGATTCACCCAATTAACTATCTATTCGATATAAGATCATATATAACTAGTATAAACTAAGTGATTATAGAAGTAATCAATGTGGTCACCATTTTATTATAAGAAACAAGGGTTTTCTTAAAGAATCTTTTCATAAAATATAAAGGAACTATTACAATTAACTCCATGAGTAACAAGTGAATACACCAGGGTTATATACTACCAGGACCTAACAAACAATGGGATGTGTGCTATCCGCCTTACTTCATGTTCCTTGTTTGGTTGTCGGCCTAGGGCAGATGCGCACAGTCGATTGTTTGCTTACTCTGAGTTTTATATAACTTGTATCCATTTAGTACTCATAGAAATGACTGTAGAATCAATTTGAAGTATTTTTCATCAAATTAGGAAATATAAGATTTTCTAGAGGAACAACGAACTTTTCTAAAATAGAACTTATAACTTAGTACATTTCAACTACATTTTTCAACAAACTTTCTACAACTTACTTACAGCACTAAAATCTTATGAATTCACCAGCTTTATTGCTGATCAACTCTTTCAAATAACTTGTATTCTCAGGAAGCTAGTAGACAGGTACTCGCTCTGGGAAATCAGAAGATGGAGCAGTGTAGCTTCAAGTCTTGTTTTGTTATTTTCATATGTATTCTATGTTTTGTGAACACACACATTGTAAAAACTTTCTTTCTAATGAAATCGTTGTTCATTACTTGCTTACTATGATACATGTGTTTTGATACTAAACATGACGTCCTCCACCCTCGAACGTTTTCGTCGTTCCGGTTTTGGGGTATGACATAGGATTACCTCCGCAACGTCAAGTCGAGTTCAGAATCCACTTTGTTCCAGGGGCTACCCCAGTAGCCAAATCGCCCTATCGTCTAGCAACAGCTGAGATGCAAGAACTATCTGGTCAACTTAACGAACTACTCAACGAGGGCTTTATAAGACCAAGCTTCTCAACCTGGGGAGCTCCGGCCTTGTTTCTCAAGAAGAAGTATAGATCGTTTCATATATGCATTAACTACAGAGAACTAACAAGCTTACCATTAAGAATCGTTACCCTCTGCCTCGCATTGATGATTTGTTCGATCAGCTTCAAGGGGCGAACTACTTTTCAAAGATAGATCTGAGATCCGGGTATCACCAATTACGAGCGCTTGAGGAGGATGTTCTGAAGACATCCTTCCGAACTCGTTACAGACACTACAAGTTCGTAGTAATGCCATTCGGATTAACTAATGCGGCCGCAGTATTCAGGGACTTAATGAATCGGGTATGTCGTCCTTACTTGGATAAGTTCGTCATTGTCTTCATTGCTGACATACTTATCTACTCTTGTAGTAAGGAAAAGAATAATAAGCATCTACATCAGATCTTGGAAACCTTGCGATCATAGAAGCTCTATGCAAAGTTCTCTAAATGCAGTTTTTGGTTCCCAAGAGTCGAATTCTAAGGACACGTGGTTAGCGAAGAAGGAATCCACGTGGACCCTTCCAAAATTAAAGCCATTGTGAACTGGAGTTGGGCATTGTCCTAAGTTCTGTGCAGCCTACGAATGTCGGAAGTGTGAACCTGTACTTCCACATTGACTTCCCGAATCCGGCTAGCTTGAACTCCGAATTTGTAGGACTGGTTGGCTAATTTGCCCACCATGACTGGGAGTGGCCGATCGGCTGAACCTCCGCCGCGGACATCGTAGAAGTCTTGGTACATGCCGTAGGGAGGGCGTAGACTTTGTTGTTGGCTCCAATGGTGGTGGTGACTTCCCCAAACGGGAGTCTGTCCTTGAAAGTTCCTTACGAAGGCGGGAGGTTGTGCGGGTGGTGGATTGATCACTTTCGGCTCTGAGTTAGTACTAGAGTCATCCTCTTCGTCCAATTTTATGGGTTCTTTGTCCTCCTCGGGATCCTCTTCGATCCATCCCCCGTCATCTTGGTTGGGGTAGTAGGGGTCGCCGGGGTGGTGAAATCTAGCCATTTGACTATACGAGAATAGGGTTATAAGAATCAAATAATGTTTGGAACATGTAAGACTAAACATGTATGTTAAGATATTTTAAGTAATAAATACTCCTATAATATTTAAATTCGTGTGTTTGATTCTCGTGATGTTTTGGTAAGTTTTGACTTGTTGCTCACTACGAGCATTCCTCGATATACATTGGTCCGATCTCGGACAAATATAGGTGATCATGCTATATTTGTCCCGAATCTGATTACATATATCGAGTCTTAATCGTAGTGTCCAACTTGTCTAAATACTTCTTGTATAGTTATAACCATGAAAATAAGTTCTTGTATGCATGTATTTCTACTTAATTCGAATAACAATTTAAGTTAAATGAAACGCGGCTTAGGCGTAAAACAAAAAAAAATGTTTTATCAGAGAGTATTAGTCCCTTAAGCATTTATAGTTTGTATATCTTATGTGGTTCGATATACTTAGTTCACTATAAACATTGCTCTGATACCAATCTGTCACACCCCCAAACCAGAACGGCGGAAACATTCGGGGGCGGATGACTTCATTCGGGGGCGGATGAAAGTTTACATTGTTAAAAGGTACACGTTCAACACCAATTACAATATGATGCCAAAATATGAATTTAAACTGGCGCCGCAGCGTCCCTTCTTCAAAAGCTGTTTGTTACCTGTAATTACAGAATCCCTAGGACATACAAGTAGTTTTGAAAGAGTAGATCAACATTTAAGCTGGTGAGTTTCATAAGTATTAAATGGCAATGTTTGTATGAAATGAAATGTTTTGTTTTTGTTTGTTTGTTCCTAGAAAATCTCATATTTTCTACTAGCATAAATGTAGCCTTCTATCAAGACCAATGTTTGTTTCTAGAAAATGTATGTACGTATAAAATTTCCAATACGTTTGAAAAACCTCATAAATCAATGTATTTTTAATACCCCATGTGATTTTTATAACCATGCTATTGAATCGGATTGCCTATACACAACGTTCTTCAGGCGTTGGAATGTTCTGACGTTTGTCACCCCAAATGGTGTACTGTAGCTAACAGTCCCGGTGCAGGGTTGTCAAGCCCATATAGATCTATACACAAACACCAGGCTCCCCCTCCAAGGGATTTTGGTATAAAATACAGGACTTGAAATGTGTACTCGAACGTACGTGAAGTTAATGTCTCACAAAACTTAGTATAAAAACATATTTACGTGTTAAAATGTTCGTTCGTTCTTGTATGTGAAAGTGACTTCATGAAAATCGTGTTTCTAGTATGTAAAAGTTCGTAATGTTCTCGTAAAACTATACCCATTATAGTTTTCTAAATGTGTGTCTCGTTTGTTTAGAAATCCCTAGAAAATGAATCACTTGTTATGAAAGTATAAATTTTTATAGTGTCTAAGTTGGACACCTATACATGCAGTCTAAGCAGAGTGTTTAATTTATACATATAACAACATTTTTCATTTTAAAAGATATAATGTTATCGTGATATATTTTGCATACGAAAGTTTCCATATAAAGGTTATAAATCACATATGATTTGGTTGAATAAAAGTGTATAATAAAACTTTATATAACACACGATAATAATCGTGTGTTTTATTTGTATTCCCCCCCCCATGAAAGCATATAAAAGCATTTATAGAATATTTAAAAGGTTAATTATGTGGTATGAACTCACTTGAAAGATCGGAAAAAGGCGAGATGAAAACCGAGCAGAACTTTGGCTCGAGAAAGAGGATTTTCTCGGGATTCTTGGGAATCTCGGGAGCACAAACGACCTTCGGGACTTGAGCAAAGTGATCGGGGCTTCAGGTTACTGTTGGGTTTTGAGCATTCTAACACTCCTAAGTGTACATGCAACCCTAAATACCTTGGATCTATGTTTTCTAAAATATACATACAAATAAGAACTTCCAAGGTATTATCCTAATCTAGCATACAAAACAATAACTATAGCAAGATAGAATACATACCTCTTTGGAGAAGAAAGTCTTCATGAAGCTAGAGTGCCTAGTGCCCCAAGTGTGACACCTCAAATGGAATCACAATCATCAAAACACTTGGAATGACTTGAGAGAATTCTACACTCATCAAAATCGGCTAGCCCTTTCACTTCACACACTAGTGTGATTCTAGTTGCCAATTTTGTCAAGAATAAGATCTTTATATAGTGTTACAATTAGGGTAAACCTTAATTGTCATGACTTTCCATTTCCTTGGATCCATGGGTACAAATACACCATGGAGCATCCATGGACCATCCTATGGGTTTTAGCCCAACTTGATTATCCAAGGAGCATTAGCCCACTATACAAGTATGGATGATTTACACAATCAACCCATATATTTAATTAGTCTTCTTTTGATCACTTAATTAATCCTAGATTAATTCTTGATCAATACTAATTAAATAATCTTATCATTCTTATTATTAATATACTAGAACTTATAATATATTAATAACCATAACTGTCTTATTTCTCTCATCCAAGTGCATGATGGTATGCAACCCAAATGGACCATGTCGGGTCGGGTCAAGTCTTACCAATTATAGTTATGGACTTAGACATTAATCCAACAGTCTCCCACTTGGATAAGTCTAAAACTATTATTGCGTATGACTTCAGGAACCAACTGGCAATCGTAGCTCTCAAAAGCTTCTGTCGAACTCTGACCTTGTAGATGAACTCTGACCTTTGTCAGTGACTTGTCCATTAGATAAGGGATCATATATTCCTCCATTCTAGATATCATATGGACTGAGACATGGATTATAATCATTCTCTCTGTCCATTTGTTGTTTCCCGATTTCCGATTTATGACGATTGACTAATTGAACAAATCAAATCAGTCCTGGCCCGGCCGGGCACTTCCATTTGTCATCATCAAATCATCGAGGGGCCCACAGATATCGCTTTTATCCCGAAGGTAAAAGGAATGGATAAACTTCGACTCATATGGCTTGTTCTACTACTTGTTGAATCATACACAAAGGCACGCTTTATAGCACCGAGTTACCAAATGCGTTTTCGTGCTATCAATGTACTATCAACTCATAGTAACAACTCATATCTCTAGGTTTGAAGAATATAAGATATTATCGTCTCATGATCACTCGTGATAAAATCCATGAAGTGATTCCAATGAGCGCGGGTTGAATCCAATACTCAGAACTTATGAGCACTCATGATTGTTGTAGCCTTGTCCAACACCTTAGACCTCTACAACCCATCATGACAGTCTTAATTCATATCTACTTCCAAAATATGACCGACTGTGGATGGTTTGAATAACTTAGTCATTCCGGAAGAATAACCCAGTTTATTCGGGAAGTCAAAACATGCAAAATGAAACACAATAATAATTGAATCCAATATGGTCTCAGAACTTATGAATATAAATAAAACACCTTTTATTTATCACCATATGATTACACATTATTCATTGTATACTGTTTCAGCTATCAACTTTAATCTTGAATTTAAAACAATAGTTGTCCCATGCTCCAAGCATGTACACTATGTTTTCTAAACACTAGTCATGCCACACACCAAGTATGCATACTATGTTTTCTATGATCTTTACTTTGTGAACTAGATCAATTGAACATAACTTCAATGATTCTCTTTTTCACACTCCCAAATCCTTACCGCAAATGCAAGAATTCCAAATTCATGCCATTTACTGAAATCTGTTAGATTCTAAACTTATATGCATTGATTCTCTTGTAATGATTATGCACAAAGTCATAAAGACTTGGCAACAATCATTACAGAGTATTCCAAAGGAGATCAACTCCTTGGAAATATCCTTCTTGCATTAAGTTTCCTTAATCTTACACAGATTGAAAATTCTAACTTTGAAACATTTCCAGATTCCATTTTGACTATCACTTCTGAACAAGAGTTGCCTCCTAACAGATTATGTCAATATGGTCCTTCCAGAATTATCACTATACTTCCAACTGTCCTTGAGCAACCAATCTTTGGTAAACCTTAGATTGTCCTCGACAATTGTTTAATCCTTTTAGTCATATCCAGTTCTAAACCTTTTCCGTTCTTAATGCCCCAGGCATTTGGAAAATTTTAGAAAGGATGATTATAGCACATGTAATCGATCCTATATCCGAAGCGTATGGGACACGATTCATGATGTCTCACATAAAGACTAAACCGGTCTTTTGCTATAATATGTCCATTTCAATTTGCCAAGCTCTCATAATTCAGATTATGAAAAGGGATGCCGTAATCATAATCAAATTTTAGAACGCAAATAATGGACCCATATACAGAATTTCCTTATGTTGAGCCTTTCCAACATGAAATTCATATATATATATCCTTGACTAAATGATTAAAACCTCATGATCTAAGCTTATAGATTTGAGATGAAGTAGATGAAGTATAATTTCCTCTCCCTTAATTATAGCAAAACAACTCTTTCCCAATTGAAACGTTTGTTTTCTATAATTAACATTTCTAGCTTGCAATACTTAACATAATTATCATGCTCCCACTAACATGATGATTATTAGCATAACACTTATGCTCCCACTAGCTTTGACATGTACTCAGAAATCAGCTGACTTTCTTACCAAAGTTCAGATTTCTGATACTAGATTGTTTTGATAAAACTTTATCAAAAATATACACCTTCCCTTAGATAGCACACTTGTGTGTCTAAACAGTTATGAAGAGGTATGCCGTAATCATAATGGTTAGACCTTTTTGCCACTTCTCACAAGTCCATATTAGTGTGCCGGTTAACCACACGCGCTCCACTAACGACTTTGAGAATGCAAATATCACAATTGCTATCTAGCTAAAATCTACTTATTGAAAGAGTTTCCTCACCCTCATTTTCATGAATCGGAGAGAAACCTTATGACACTTAGATTTAATGGTGTATGAGTTCCTACCCATATGAATTTGTCAAACCATATTCACAAGACAAAGATAATGACAAATCCAAAACCATATGGATTGAACTCAATCTTAACTTCCTGCCACCTAGCAGCTCAAGGGCCTGCCATTGCTTCCAAGTTGCTTATGCAACAAACTGAGAACTCTAAGAACTCATATGCAAAGGCAACTTTAACTGGAATGGGCACAGAATATGTCAACACGATAGGTTATAAACCTCAAGTCGTGTGCTAGTGAAGAACTTCAGGTTTTTATTCTTGATTAGTTCTTGAGACTTTCAAGACCTTTAAGACTCCCACTGTCCTCTTGACCTATAAGACTCCCTTGTCAAATATCCAAGAGATAGTGTGGATTCTAATCAAGACAAACACTTCACACAATTGGCCTAAGTTGGTCTTTGTTTTATCCAAAACATCACAACTTACCAATTTCAAATGTACAAGAGTAGAAAACTTTTACTCTTACATTTGACAAGTGTTTTAAACCTTCTTTTGAGACATGTCACTCAAGTTACAATCTTGGAGTATGACTCTAAGACTTGTATTGGAACAAAGTATGACTCTTCTTCTTGATTTAACCATTTCAACAATTCAAGATCCCTCTTCTTAGTCATAAGAATGCACTAAGATTTCCTTAGAGAACTAATTGTGCTATGGTTTCTTAATCATTAAGATGATCACAAAAGCTGATACTAAAGTACTCTCCCATCTTTTCAGATTTGAGAAACTTTTATCCTTCAACCTAAATTGATTCTTCTTATTCGCTCTGCCATACATTGGAACCTTTTTCCAATGTATCAGAGTTACACTTAAGCTTGTAAGTATAATCATATTTACTGAGCTTTAGTAAATCATGACGAATAGTTTTATCAATCTTTTTGTGGTGGACTTGACCAGTGCACAAGAATGTGTACTCGATCCCTTAGTCCTTTACTTGACTCACACATCCATGTGAACAAGTAATTAGTCTTAATTTTCCAATACTTGAAAGTTCTCATTCATCATGCTATACAACTTGCATGATTCCAAGTTCCGGTCCAATTGAAACTGGGGTGATGAGAATCTTTCGTTAATTGGTAAATCTAGACATTACCACAAATGAAAGAATCAATTTCATATTTCCACTTTTGCTCTTAATGGAATCACATAAGCAACAATTTTTCCTCAAATGCCATTGTAAGGATATTTTAAAATAAATAAAATCAAAAATTTTTCTTTTATTTTAAACTTTGCAGAAAACTTATCCTTACAATCCATATGAAAACTTGTTGTTACCTATTCCTAAGCAATATATCATAACTCCTAAGAAGTAGCTCAAGAATCCGATTTTTCAAACTATGCGATAGAAATCCATCTACGCTATCAGATTCAACATATTCTTTCTTTAAGTTTCTCCACTTTTCTTTGATTCTTAAAACATCACCATGTGACCCAGTCACATCATGTATCAAGAATCTCAGAATAGAACCTTAACAGAGTTAGATAGTGGAATTTACCTGAAGTAGAGTCAAACTTATTGACTTTCACATCCTTAGATAAATTTGGCAGCTTCGCAACCAATGCCCCTTTCTTTGGCAATATAAACATATGGACCCTTTGATAAAGATACACGAGACTATCACAGACTTAGCTTTTCTCTTTACCATTTGGTCAACCGAGTTGACTATGGCCGATCCCTTTCCATTGGGAAGAGAGAGCTTTTCTGGATTTCCTGTGTCACTCTTGTCAATGTCCATAAAGTTTTAAGAAAGTTGATCTTAGATAAGATCATTAAGGGTCTTGTCATAGTCTATTTCATAGGTGTCCCAAAGGAACTCACTAAGTGACTTAGAAAGTGATTGAACCACCAACTTTCTCAAGACTTTGACACCCAACTCTCCCGGCTTGTCAATATGTGACTACATCTCCAAGATGTGACCACACCTAGACATTGCCTTGCCAATGGGGTTTGAGTGACCTTAAACTTTTCAAGAACTTGTGGGTTAGGGAGAATAATTGGAAGAGGTGAAGAAGTAGGATATCCATGGAACATCATCTTCATTAGGAAAGCTTGTTTCAAGAGATTTGGGAAGATCATAAATGTCTAAACCAGACATCTTTTGGGAGATATTCAAGATAGTTGATCTTAAGTCCTTAATATGACACCCAATATGAAATATTAAGGCTAGGACCCAACAAACTCTTTTACAACTTAGAAGAGGTATGCCGTAATCCAAGCTATAAAATATTTGAAGGTAGGTGAATGACGATTCACCAATTTCCACCAAGATAAACGAAATGTATTATTAGGTTTTAATTGGTTTTGAAACTCCTAGATCTTTGAGATTCATTGAACTTTTCAATGGCATGTTTCAATCTCGAGTGTGCCCTTCAAGTTTTGTGACTGGGATGCCGAGGATCACAAAACGAGGTGTGAAGTAACCATGCAAATCACTTGGTACCCTTAATAAATTACCCCTCAATCGATGTGCCGGTTAACCACACACGCTCCATCGATACTATGATAAATATTAAGTCACCCTTTACCTACCTTGTTAAGTCCAAGTTAGTGTGCCGGTTAACCACACACGCTCCACTAACGACTTAGACAAAGTGTAAAGTGTAATTTCATGGATTAGCACCTTATTCACATTTTTCCTAAGTAACTAAGATTGGGTATTATTAAGAGTTTAGTTACTTAGTATTTTCATTAATACTTTTAATGAAGGGAAAATTCTAGTCCTGTCAAACCCGTTCGGCTAACGACCCTCCACCGGTCAAGCAAGCGGTGGGTGAGAGTGGACACCCATTAAGTTGCCATTTTATAGGCAACAACCTTATACCCACCTTATAGACCGGCTTCGTGAATGAGGCGTACTAGCGGTAAGACTGACTTTACTCTTATACATATATATATTATTAACTTATAATATTATAAAGTATAAGGGTTGAATTTTAACTTTTAAAATTCTAAGGGCTAACTTGGAATTAAAGTATTCATACTTGAAAACTTTTCAAATTCCAAAACTTGAGGGCAAGTTTTGAAACTATTCAAAACTAATTAATTCCATAACTTATGTGTTTAAAGTAGTTTTAATCCAAAAACTCTTCAAGTTCCATAACTTGAGGACAAGTTATGGAAGACTTTAAACTAATAAAAGAACTAACTTTTTCTTTATTTTATAACTTATGGATTTAATTGTGGTTACATATTTTTCTTTAATGAAGTGACTCTTGAACTTCCATAACTTGAGGACAAGTTATGGAGTCATAAAAAAAACATTCAATGACACAAGACTCTTCATTTTGTAACCATTGCCAACTCTTATGAATTTTATGAGTCTTTAATGTGACTCTTCATGTAACTTGAGGACAAGTTACACAAACACATTTTATACTCAACTCTTAGATTAAAATGGATTGAAAACAACTATTTCACTCAACATTTCTATTAATCTAAGCAACTCATATGAACAAGATAATTCAAATCAAACTTTTTCATGTAATTAGTCTAAACCTTAAACTAATACAAAACATGAATCTATTGACAATTATCTTTGAAAATGGATTAGCATGAACATTACCACATCAAAAACAAGTTTATAAGTTCAAAAACAACTTAGGGTAATGTTCCTAGTCCATTTCTAGCCAAAAAACTCGAAAATATGCTGTCTGGGGGTTCAACTCGTCGAGTGCATGAACAAACTCGGCGAGTTGGATTGAATTCATCACTTTTTAGGCATGGACTCGTCGAGTCTCCTGATGGACTCGCCGAGTCTGATGATCAGACAGCAGCAGATTCGTTTTTTCAGCTTCTATTGCAGGTATAACAAGAAAACAAGCCTAGGCTCTGATACCACTGTTGGGTTTTGAGCATTCTAACACTCCTAAGTGTACATGCAACCCTAAATACCTTGGATCTATGTTTTCTAAAATATACATACAAATAAGAACTTCCAAGGTATTATCCTAATCTAGCATACAAAACAATAACTATAGCAAGATAGAATACATACCTCTTTGGAGAAGAAAGTCTTCATGAAGCTAGAGTGCCTAGTGCCCCAAGTGTGACACCTCAAATGGAAGCACAATCATCAAAACACTTGGAATGACTTGAGAGAATTCTACACTCATCAAAATCGGCTAGCCCTTTCACTTCACACACTAGTGTGATTCTAGTTGCCAATTTTGTCAAGAATAAGATCTTTATATAGTGTTACAATTAGGGTAAACCCTAATTGTCATGACTTTCCATTTCCTTGGATCCATGGGTACAAATACACCATGGAGCATCCATGGACCATCCTATGGGTTTTAGCCCAACTTGATTATCCAAGGAGCATTAGCCCACTATACAAGTATGGATGATTTACACAATCAACCCATATATTTAATTAGTCTTCTTTTGATCACTTAATTAATCCTAGATTAATTCTTGATCAATACTAATTAAATAATCTTATCATTCTTATTATTAATATACTAGAACTTATAATATATTAATAACCATAAGTGTCTTATTTCTCTCATCCAAGTGCATGATGGTATGCAACCCAAATGGACCATGCCGGGTCGGGTCAAGTCTTACCAATTATAGTTATGGACTTAGACATTAATCCAACAGTTACCACGGGCATGGAAAACGAGTCAAGAACGCAAGAAAGTTGGGAGAAATGGAGCTCTTTCTTGGGAACCGTCGCATCCCTTTTATAGGGGCTGGGAACTGCCTCGGTACGCTGGGCGTACTCGTGCGTCAAGCATGGCTGGATCCTCAATTGCTTCGGATTTTGGATGGGACTGTGCGTAGCTTCGCATAGACCCCGAGTACGATGGGCGTACGAGCGTACGCTGGGCATAACTCGGAGCGACTTGCTGACTCTTCCTTCGGATAATACCGAGATTAAATAATAAAATTTATGTTTTACTTACTCAATAAACTTCTAAAATTCATATCTTCTTCATACGAACTCCGTTTTCGACGTTCTTTATATCCACGCGTAGGTGAGACTACGCTCTACATCTTTCGTTTAGATTCTATCGGCAAATTTTGAAATTATTTTTATTATTTATTTTTAAAAGGTCGCGGTAAGAAAATTTCGTTAGAAATTCATAACTTCTTTATCTGACGTCTAATTTTGCCAGACTTTTTACCGTTGAAATACCATTATCGAGAACTTCGATTCTCGTTTAGGTCATTCCGGCCAAAAGTCGCTCGATATCCGTTTCGAGTTTTTAGTTGTCTGTCGCTAAGCCGAACTTGGAAAATCATAACTTCTTTATACGAAGTCAGATTTGGGCGTTCTTTTTACGTACGATCACGGTTTCATGTCATTAAACATAGTAGATAATTATTTAGAGACTTTTCGGACTTTTTATTTTCGAAGTTTATTTCCTTATATCAAAGGTGGTTACAATACTTGACCTTTTTAGGCCATTACATAGAGTTGAAATATCGGGTTGTCACATCATCCCCCCGTTAGAAGGAATTTCGTCCCGAAATTTAAAGTAAGAAAGATACTTGTTAATCAGAGAAAAAGATGGGGGTACTTTTGTTTCATCTGATCTTCGCGTTCCCATGTAAATTCAGGTCCTCGCTTGGCGTTCCAACGAACCTTCATGACGGGTATGCGACTTTGTTTCATTTGTTTGACCTCTCGGTCCATGATTTCCATCGGTTCTTCCACAAAGTTGAGGCTCTCGTTAATCTCAATCTCGTCGAGCGGAATAACAAGGGTCTCATCAGACAGACACTTTTTCAAGTTCGAGATATGGAAGGTTGGATGTATGTTAACAAGTTTACGTGGTAGATTAAGCTTGTAAGCTACTAGGCCGATTCTGGCGAGAATCTCGAAAGGCCCTACGTATCTTGGATTTAGCTTTCCACGCTTTCCAAAGCGTATTAAGTCCTTCCACGGTGAGACCTTCAATAAAACGCGGTCTCCTACATGCAATTCCATAGGTTTCCTCCTTTGGTCGGCATAGCTTTTCTGTCGGTCTCTAGAGGCTTTCAACCCTTCACGAATCTGAACGATCTTCTCTGTCGTTTCCCGTATGATTTCTGGGCCGGTGAGAGTGCTTTCAGGAACTCGTCCTTTAGCTAACTGGGTGTCGCCAACTTCAATCCAGCACAGAGGGAACCTGCACTTACGGCCATAGAGGGCTTCAAATGGAGCAGCCTTTATGCTCGTATGATAACTATTGTTGTATGAAAATTCGAAAAGGGGTAAATGGATATCCCATGCCTTTCCAAAGTCAATCACACAGGCTCTCAGCATATCTTCCAAAGTTTGTATCGTTCTCTCACTTTGCCCGTCTGTATGTGGAAGGTAGGTTGTACTCATGTCTAGCCTAGTCCCCAGGGAACTTTGTAGTGACTGCGAGAACCTTGAAGTGAATCTACTGTCTCTATCGGAGATAATGGATATTGGAACACCATGCAGTCGCACTATTTCCCTTATGTAAGTTCTTGTAAGCTTTTCCATCTTGTCAGTCTCCTTGATTGGTAGGAAGTGCGCGGATTTGGTCAATCTGTGTGCTTCGGCCATGACTACGTCTCTAAAACCACCATGTTTCGGTGTCCAGATACATCCATGAGATAATATGCTCCGCCACCTTTGATTTCTAGATTCTTCTCCATTCATCTCAGGGATTCACCCGCCACATTTTCAGGTTGCAAAGCTTCCAGTTGAGCCTCCTTAATTTGGGTGGATAAGTGGGAATGGATAGTCATAGTCATAGATTTGACTCTCTGACAAGTGTATTCTTTTCGATTGAGGGCATCAGCTACCACATTGGCCTTGCCAGGATGATAACGAATTTCACATTCGTAGTCATTGAGTAACTCGACCCATCTTCGTTGTCGCATGTTGAGTTCCTTCTGATTGAAAATGTGTTGAAGGCTCTTGTGATCGGTGAAAATAGTAATCTTTGTTCCATACAAGTAGTGTCTCCAGATCTTTAGAGCAAATACTACTGCTCGTAACTCAAGATCGTGTGTTGTATAGTTTAATTCGTGTGTCTTAAGCTGGCGGGAGGCATAAGCAATAACCTTCCCTCCTTGCATAAGAACACAACCAAGTCCTTGGTTTGATGCATCGCAACACACTACGAAATCTTCTATCCCTTCGGGGAGGGATAGTATTGGCGCGGTGCACAAAGCCTGTTTCAGAGTTTGGAACGCCTTCTCTTGTTTTGCTTCCCAATCAAAGGCCACGCCTTTCTGGGTAAATGTAGTGAGGGGTTTCGCAATGCTAGATAAGTTCTTTATGAATATGCGATAATAGTCAACGAGACCTAGAAATTGACGAATCTCTGTAGGTGTCTTTGGTGCCGACCAGTTCTCAATGGCCTTAATTTTGGAGGGGTCCACGTGTATCCCCTTCTCGCTAACAACGAGGCCCAAAAAATCGACTATTCGAATCCAAAATTCGCATTTAGAGAACTTCGCATAGATCTTCTCCGAACGTAATGTTTCTAAGACTTTTCGTAGGTGCTGACTATGCTCTTCCTTACTTCGGGAGTAGATAAGTATATCATAGATGAAGACGATGATGAAATGATCCAAGTAAGGACGACACACCGTATTAATTAAGTCCATGAATACTGCTGGTGCGTTGGTTAATCCAAACGGCATCACTATAAATTCGTAGTGTCCATAACGGGTTCGGAAGGCTGTCTTGGGAATATCTGTTGGAATAGTGTCTAAGGCTGCAACTATATTAGGCAAGTATTTGACCCGATTGTGCATGGTCCTTTTGGGTTGCCTTCACCATAGCAACTTGACAGGATGATTTATTATGAGAGAATAAATATTATTAATATGTTATGAGAATAATATAAGGAATAATAATATTGTTATTTGATTAATATATGTCATAAATTAATTAGTATTAATTTGGTGACTTAAAGAGATTAAGTAAATAAGAGGGTATAAGCTGTCAATTGTTTGATAGTTACACTTTAGACTGGAAATCCTTATTGGATAGAGGATGGACGAATTCTAGAAGCTAGGGATAGCTTAAAATCGTCCAAGGTTATCTAAGGAAAGTATTTGGATTGCTTTAAAGAAAGATTATCCAACTAGGGTTTAAGGTGAAACCCTTAAGGAGTCTACAAGTAGAAATAGACCCTCTGGCCAAGGGAATTCGGCATCTCATCTCAAGTAGAGAACCCCTGGCCGAGTTTCCTCCCCTCTCCTCTCTCTCAAATCATCCTCCTTGCTAGTTCGTGTTTGTAAGCCATTAGAGGAGTGACAATTGTGACTCTAGAGCTCCAAAACAACAAGATCAAACAAGAGATTGAAAGGTAAACTTCTAGATCTGATTTTGTATTGTTCTTATACCTAATTAGTCATTAGATGTCTTGGATTCAAAGCATGTTTAATTAGAAAGCCTAGATCCAAGCATTAGGGTTTTGCATGCGCACATAGGAATGTTCTTATGGCTAAAACCCATCAGTGGTATCAAAGCCTAGCTTGGTTTCTATTAAATTGTTGGTTGTTTGTATGATTCTTAACTGCAAAATTCGATTTTTATGTTTCTGAGTCATGGACTCGGCGATTCCCATAGTGGAATCGGCGAGTTGGCTTTGACTCGGCGAGTCCCTTGGTGCACTCGGCGAGTCCAAGCGTCAGGAATGGCCAGATTCAGGATTTCTTGATGATTATCTTATGGAAACTTACCTTAATCATATTAGATCAACCCTAATCCGATTTTTTGATATATATGACTATAATCTTGATCTAATTAAAGATATTTATCAACGAATAAAATATTTAATTTCCTTATATGATAATTAATTAATTATTTTGATTAAAATTGGTAATTATCTTATAAGAAATATTGAATAAATCAAATATAGATAATTATGGAATTAATTGTTGATTAAAATTATTTGTTATTTGATCCAACATGTTTTAAATGTTTTAAAACTTGTCCTCAAGTTTTGAAATTTATGTTTTGTGATTAAAAGTTTTAATTTAGACAATTTAAATTTCAAACCCTAGATTTTAAAAGTTTAAAATACAACCCTATACTAGTATAATATTACAAGATTAATATATATATATATATATATATATATATATATATATATATATATATATGTATAACTAAAATGCTAGTCTTACCGTTAGTAGGCCTCATTCACGAAGCCGATCTATAAGGTGGGTATAAGGTTGCGGCCTATAAAATGGCGCTTAATGGGTGTACACTCACACCCACCACTTGCTTGATCGCTATGGCTCCTATGGCCTATAAAATGGCGCTTAATGGGACGAACTTTAGCGAATGGATAAGATATATTCGCACCATTGCTCGCTATGAGGATAAGGAGTATGTCCTCGATGAGAAGCTCGAGAAGATTAATCCTAAAATCGCTACTCCTGTTGAAATGACCGCTTTTGAAACTCATGAGCGTGATGCAACGAAGGTACATTGCATCGTGATAGCCACTATGAACTCCGAATTCCAAAAGTCCTATGAGGACATGTACTCGTACGAGATGCATCAAGACTTATTGGAGAGATACCACCAAAACGCGAGACAAGAGCGTTATGAGATTTTCACTAACATGATTTATGCTAAGATGGGTCATGGAGAGTCTCTTACCGTGCACCTGCAAAAGATGCAAAGGTATGTCAACCGCCTTCGCAAGTTGAATGTTGACTTTGGGGAAGACTTGGCGATCGACATGGTGCTTCACTCTTTGCCTCCGAGCTACAATCAATTTAGGATGACCTACCACATGAACAAAGAGGAGGTCACCGTAAGCAAACTCCAAGGTCTCTTGAGGGTCGCTGAGAGCAACTTCAAGGACAAGTCTGCTGCACCAACTCCCAATCCACCCGCTGCTCCTGTCTTGGCTATTGGACAAGGAAAGGGAAAGAAGAGGAAGGCTTCGTCTAAGAACTATCGCAATGTTAAAGCCCGAGATGGTGCCTCTTCTAGTGGGACCAAAGTTGATCCTGCTAAGCCCTGCCCTAACCCAAAGGAGGCAGAGTGCTACCACAGCCACAAGATAGGACATTGGAAGAGAAGCTGGCCAGAGTACCTGCAAGCCATCAAGGAAGGAAAGGTATATATACAATTAAATCTAATGAATCATCTCACACTATTTCTTGGGTTCTTGATACCGGTTGTGGTTACCACATTTGTTCTAATGTGCAGGGACTAAGAAGAAATAGGGATGTGGAGGCTGGAAGAATAAATCTAATCATGGGGAACAGAAGATCGTCGCCTGTGACCAAGATTGGAGTGTATTCTTTAGTGCTTAGGGATGGTTTAAGTTTAGATTTGAACAATTGTTGCTATTCGCCAAAAATGGCTAGAAACATCATTTCATTTCAGGGTTTGTTTAGACAAGGTTTTAGATTTTCATTTAATAATGAGAATGGTTCTATTTTAGCTTATCTGAATGGTGTCTTTTATTTTGAAGCTATACCATGCAATGGAATATATGAAACTGTTATGATTGTTGATAACTTAGGAAATGATGTTTTGAATATAGATTCTTCCAATAGTATGGATAAGGCATCTTTGTGGCACTGTCGCCTTGGACATGTCAACAAGAAACACACAGCCCAACTCCAAAAGTATGGAGTGTTGGAGTCATTCGACCTTAGGGAAGATGACACATGCGAGTCTTGTTTACATGGAAAGATGACTAAGTCACCCTTCACAAGTACATGTGAAAGGGGTAAGGGTCTATTAGTCCTAATACATACCGATGTATGTGGACCGTTTAGATCAACCACGAAGGATTGGAACCGCTTCTATGTCACTTTTACCGATGACTATAGTAGATATGGGTATATCTACTTAATCAAGCAAAAGTTAGAAACTTTTGAAAAGTTCAAAGAGTTCAAGAATAAAGTGGAGAATCAATTGGGCAGGAAAATCAAGATGCTTCGATCTGATCGAGGAGGAGAGTACCTAAGTCTTGAATTCCACGATTATCTCAAGGAGTGTGGAACAGTTTCACAATTGACGCCACCTAGGACACCACAATTGAATGGTGTGGAAGAAAGGCGTAATCGAACCTTATTGGATATGGTTTACTCTATGATGAGTCGTGCTTCTCTACCTATCTCTTTTTGGGGGTATGCCTTAGAGACTACTGCCCATATCCTTAACTGAGTCCCTACTAAGAAGGTTGCCAAAATACCTCACGAGATGTGGACAGGGAAAGCTCCCTCGTTGGCACATATCAAGGTTTGGGGTTGCGAGGCTATCGTAAGACGAGATACTCACGACAAGCTCGAACCTCAAAGTGAGCGATGTATTTTCATCGGCTACCCGCATAAATCCTTTGGATATCTCTTCTACAGAACGAAGGACAATGTTGTCTTCGTTGCGAGGAGAGGAGTTTTCCGAGAGCGAGAACTCATAGGCCAAGGAGACAGTGGGCGGAAAATTGAGCTTGAAGAGATTCAAGAGTCGATAGATGAAGGAACCTCTACCGCTGGCACTCAACCTGAGGAGGAAACTCCGGTTGAACGAATTGACAAATCATTACCTCTTAGATGTTTCGATAGAGTTAGAGTTCAACCCCAGTTTTATGGTTTTCATATTACTACCGAAGGGGACACGTATATTAGTGATGGTACACTAATAAATCTTGATGAACCTAATAGCTATAAGGAAGCCATGGCAGGCCCGGAGACTGCAAAGTGGAAAGAGGCAATGGATAGCGAGATCCAATCCATCTATGATAACCAAGTTTCGAATTTGGTTGATAACGTGCCCGAACGTAAGACCGTCGGGTGCAAATGGATCTTCAAGAAGAAGACCGACGTGGATGGAAAAGTACACACATATAAAGTGTGATTGGTCACGAAGGGCTTTACTCAAACTCCCAGAGTTGACTATGATGAGACCTTCTCACCAGTTGCGAAGATAAAATCTATTAGAGTGATGCTAGCAATTGCCGCATTTCATGATTATGAGATTTGGCAAATGGATGTCAAGACCACTTTCCTTAATGGGAAGTTGGTTGAGGATGTTTACATGGCTCAGCCAGAGGGGTTTGTGGATCCGAAGCATCCGAATAGAGTGTGTAAGTTTGAGAAGTCCATTTATGGACTTAAGCAAGCATCTCACAGATGGAATCTTTGTTTTGATGAGAAAGTCAAAAAGTTTGGGTTTGTACGAAGCGAAGATGAATCGTGTGTATATGTCAAAGCCAGTGGGAGTATAGTAAGCTTTCTTGTTCTATATGTCGATGACATATTACTCATAGGAAACGACATCCCGACTCTGCAGGAGGTTAAGTCCTGGCTCGGGAAGTGCTTCGCTATGAAGGACCTCGAAGAGGCTTCTTACATTTTGGGAATAAGGATAGTGAGAGAAAGACGTAAGAGACTAATAGGACTTAGTCAGAACACTTACTTAGAGAAGGTACTAAAACTGAAAGAACATAATTTGTGGTTTGAGCTAGGCATCATTTTGTGTAGTTAATTGTGTCATTTTGCAGTGTTTTGTTTGTAGTCATGTAATGTATGCTGCCACACATGTGTGTGTTGGGTTTTGAGCATTCTAACACTCCTAAGTGTACATGCAACCCTAAATACCTTGGATCTATGTTTTCTCTATTATACATGCAAATAAGAACTTCCAAGGTATTATCCTAATCTAGCATACAAACACAATGACTATAGCAAGATAGAATACATACCTCTTTGATGTAGAAAGTCTTCATGAAGCTTGAGTGCCTAGTGCCCCAAGTGTGACACCTCAAATGGAATCACAATCATCAAAACACTTGGAATGACTTGAGAGAATTCTACACTTATCAAAATCGGCTAGCCCTCTCTAGAATAATACTAGTTGCCAATTTTGTCAAGAATAAGATCTTTATATAGTGTTACAATTAGGGTAAACCCTAATTGTCATGACTTTCCATTTCCTTGGATCCATGGGTACAAATACACCATGGAGCATCCATGGACCATCCTATGGGTTTTAGCCCAACTTGATTATCCATGGAGCATTAGCCCACTATACAAGTATGGATGATTTACACAATCAACCCATATATTTAATTAGTCTTCTTTTGATCACTTAATTAATCCTAGATTAATTCTTGATCAATACTAATTAAATAATCTTATCATTCTTATTATTAATATACTAGAACTTATAATATATTAATAACCATAAGTGTCTTATTTCTCTCATCCAAGTGCATGATGGTATGCAACCCAAATGGACCATGCCGGGTCGGGTCAAGTCTTACCAATTATAGTTATGGACTTAGACATTAATCCAACAGTCTCCCACTTGGATAAGTCTAAAACTATTATTGCGTATGACTTCAGGAACCAACTGGCAATCGTAGCTCTCAAAAGCTTCTGTCGAACTCTGACCTTGTAGATGAACTCTGACCTTTGTCAGTGACTTGTCCATTAGATAAGGGATCATATATTCCTCCATTCTAGATATCATATGGACTGAGACATGGATTGTAATCATTCTCTCTGTCCATTTGTTGTTTCCCGATTTTCGATTTATGACAACTGACTAATTGAACAAATCAAATCAGTCCTGGCTCGGCCGAGCACTTCCATTTGTCATCATCAAATCATCGAGGGGCCCACATATATCGCTTTTATCCCGAAGGTAAAAGGAATGGATAAACTTCGACTCATATGGCTTGTTCTACTACTTGTTGAATCATACACAAAGGCACGTTTTATAGCACCGAGTTACCAAATGCGTTTTCGTGCTATCAATGTACTATCAACTTATAGTAACAAATCATATCTCTAGGTTTGAAGAATATAAGATATTATCGTCTCATGATCACTCGTGATAAAATCCATGAAGTGATTCCAATGAGCGCGGGTTGAATCCAATACTCAGAACTTATGAGCACTCATGATTGTTGTAGCCTTGTCCAACACCTTAGACCTCTACAACCCATCATGACAGTCTTAATTCATATCTACTTCCAAAATATGACCGACTGTGGATGGTTTGAATAACTTAGTCATTCCGGAAGAATAACCCAGTTTATTCGGGAAGTCAAAACATGCAAAATGAAACAAAATAATAATTGAATCCAATATGGTCTCAGAACTTATGAATATAAATAAAACACCTTTTATTTATCACCATATGATTACACATTATTCATTGTATACTGTTTCAGCTATCAACTTTAATCTTGAATTTAAAACAATAGTTGTCCCATGCTCCAAGCATGTACACTATGTTTTTCTCAACACTAGTCATGCCATACACCAAGTATACATACTATGTTTGTCTATGAACTTTAGTTTGTGAACTAGATCAATTGAACATTACTTCAATGATTCTCTTTTCACACTCCCAAATCCTTACTGCAAATGCAAGAATTCCAAATTCATGCCATTTACTGGAATCTGTCAGATTCTAAACTTATATGCATTGATCCTCTTGTAATGATTATGCACAAAGTCATAAAGACTTGGCAACAATCATTACAGAGTATTCCAAAGGAGATCAGCTCCTTGGAAATATCCTTCTTGCATTAAGTTTCCTTAATCTTACACAGATTGAAAAATCTAACTTTGAAACATTTCCAGATTCCATTTTGACTATCACTTCTGAACAAGAGTTGCCTCCTAACAGATTATGTCAATATGGTCCTTCCAGAATTATCACTATACTTCCAATTGTCCTTGAGTAACCAATCTTTGGTAAACCTTAGATTGTCCTCGACAATTGTTTAATCCTTTTAGTCATATCCAGTTCTAAACCTTTTCCCTTCTTAATGCCCCAGGCATTTGGAAAATTTTTAGAACGGATGATTATAGCACATGTAATCGATCCTATATCCGAAGCATATGGGACACGATTCATGATGTCTCACATAAAGACTAAACCAGTCTTTTGCTATAACATTTCCATTTCAATTTGCCAAGTTCTCATAATTCAGATTATGAAAAGGGATGCCGTCATCATAATCGAATTTTAGAACGCAAATAATGGACCCATATACATAATTTCCTTATGTTGAGCCATTCCAACATGAAATTCATATATATCCTTGACTAAATGATTAAAACCTCACGATCTAAGCTTATAGATTTCAGATGAAGTATAATTTCCTCTCCCTTAATTATAGCAAAACAACCTTTTCCCAATTGAAACCTTTTGTTTTCTATAATTAACATTGCTAGCTTGCAATACTTATCATAATTATCATGCTCCCACTAACATGATGATTATTAGCATAACACTTATGCTCCCACTAGCTCTGACATGTATTCAGAAATCAGTTCACTTTCTTACCAAAGTTCAGAATTCTGATACTAGATTGTTTTGATAAAACTTTATCAAAATCATACACCTTCCCTTAGATAGCACACTTGTGTATCTAAACAATTATGAAGAGGGATTCCGTAATCATAATGTTTAGACCTTTTTGCCACTTCTCACAAGTCCATATTAGTGTGCCGGTTAACCACACGCGCTCCACTAACGACTTTGAGAATGCAAATATCACAATTGCTATCTAGCTAAAATCTACTTAGTGAAAGTGTTTCCTCACCATCATTTTCATGAATCGGAGAGAAACCTTATGACACTTAGATTTACTAGTGTATGTGTTCTTATCCATGTGATTGGTCAAAATCGTAGTCACAAGACAAGGATAATGACAAACCCAAACTCATATGGACTGAACTCAATCTTAATTTCTTGCCACCTGGCAGCTCAAGGGCCTGCCATTGCTTCCAAGTTGTTGTGCAACAAACTGAGAACTCTAAGAACTCATATGCAAAACCACCTTTAACTGGAATGGGCACAGAATATGTCAACACGATAGGTTATAAACCTCAAGTCGTGTGCTAGTGAAGAACTTCAGGTTTTATTCTTGATTGGTTCTTGAGACTTTCAAGACCTTTAAGACTCCCACTGTCCTCTTGACCTATAAGACTCCCTTGTCAAATATCCAAGAGATAGTGTGGATTCTAATCAAGACAAACACTTCACACAATTGGCCTTTAGTTGGTCTTTGTTTTATCCAAAACATCACAACTTACCAATTTCAAATGTACAAGAGTAGAAAACTTTTACTCTTACATTTGACAAGTGTTTTAAACCTTCTTTTGAGACATGTCACTCAAGTTACAATCTTGGAGTATGACTCTAAGACTTGTATTGGAACGAAGTATGACTCATCTTCTTGATTTAACCATTTCAACAATTCAAGATCTCTCTTCTTAGTCATAAGAATGCACTAAGATTTCCTTAGAGAACTAATTGTGCTATGGTTTCTTAATCATTAAGATGATCACAAAAGCTGATACTAAAGTACTCTCCCATCTTTCCAGATTTGAGAAACTTTTATCCTTCTGCCTAAATTGATTCTTCTTATTCGCTCTGCCATACATTGAAACTTTTTCCAATGTCTCAGAGTTACACTTAAGCTTGTAAGTATAATCATATTTACTGAACTTAAGTAAATCATGACGAATAGTCTTATCAAACTTTTGTGGTGGACTAAATCAGTGCACAAGACTATGTACTCGATCCCTTAGTCCATTACTTGACTCACACATCCATGTGAATAAGTAATTAGTCTTAATTTTCCAATGCTTGAAAGTTCTCATTCATCATGCTATACAACTTGCATCATTCCAAGTTCCGGTCCACTTGAAACTTGGGTGATGAGAATCTTTCCTTATTTGGTAAATTTAGACATTACCACAAATGAAAGAATCAATTTCATATTTCCACTCTTGCTTTTAATGGAATCATATAAGCAACAATTTTTCCTCAAATGCCATTGTAAGGATATTTTAAAATAAATAAAATCAAAAATTTTTCTTTTATTTTAAAACTTTGCGGAAAAACTTATCCTTACAATCCATATGAAAATTTGTTGTTATCTATTCCTAAGCAATATCTCATAACTCCTAAGAAGTAGCTCAAGAATCCGATCTTCAAACTATGCGATAGAAATCCATCTACGCCATCAAATTCAGCATATTCTTTCTTTAAGTTTCTTCACTTTTCTTTCATTCTTAAAACATCACCATGTGACCCAGTCACATCATGTATCAAGAATCTCAGAATAGAAACTTAACAGAGTTAGATAGTGGAATTTACCTGAAGTAGAGTCAAACTTATTGACTTTAACATCCTTAGGTAAATTTGGCAGCTTAGCAACCAATGCCCCTTTCTTTGGCAATATAAACATATGGACCCTTTGATAAAGGTGCACAGGACTATCACAGACTTAGCTTTTCTCTTTACCATTTGGTCAACCGAGTTGACTATGGCCGATCCCTTTTCCATTGGGAAGAGAATGCTTTACTAGATATCCAATGTCATCATTGTCAATGTCCATAAGGTTTTAGGAAGTTGATCTTAGCAAAGATCATTAAGGGTCTTGTCATAGTCTGTTTCATAGGTGTTCCAAAAGAACTCACTATGTGACTTAGAAAGTAGTTGAACCACCAACTTTCTCAAGACTTTGACACCCAACTCTCCCGGCTTGTCAATATGTGACTACATCTCCAAGATGTGACCACACCTAGACCTTGCCTTGCCAATAGGGCTTGAGTGACCTTAAACCTTTTTCAAGAACTTGTGGGTTAGGGAGAATAATTGGAGGAGGTGAAGAAGTATGATATCCATGGGACATCATCTTCATTAGGAAAGCTTGTTTCAAGAGATTTGGGAAGATCATAAAAGTCTAAACCAGACATCTTTTGGGAGATATTCAAGATAGTTGATCTTAAATCCTTAATATGACACCCAATATGAAATATTAAGGCTAGGACCCAACAAACTGTTTTATAACTTAGAAGAGGTATGCCGTAATCCAAGCTATAAAATATTTGAAGGTAGGTGAATGACGATTCACCAATTTCCACCAAGATAAACGAAATGTATTATTAGGTTTTAATTGGTTTTGAAACTCCTAGATCTTTGAGATTCATTGAACTGTTCAATGGCATGTTTCAATCTCGAGTGTGCCCTTCAGGTTTTGTGACTGGGATGCCGAGGATCACAAAACAAGGTGTGAAGTAACCATGCAAATCACTCGGTACCCTTAATAAATTACCCCTCAATCGATGTGCCGGTTAACCACACACGCTCCATCGATACTATGATAAATATTAAGTCACCCTTTACCTACCTTGTTAAGTCCAAGTTAGTGTGCCGGTTAACCACACACGCTCCACTAACGACTTTGACAAAGTGTAAAGTGTAATTTCATGGATTAGCACCTTATTCACATTTTCCTAAGTAACTAAGATTGGGTATTATTATGAGTTTAGTTACTTAGTATTTTTCATTAATACTTTTAATGAAGGGAGAATTCTAGTCCTGTCAAACCCGTTCGGCTAACGACCCTCCACCAGTCAAGCAAGCGGTGGGTGAGAGTGGACACTCATTAAGTTTCCATTTTATAGGCAACAACCTTATACCCACCTTATAGACCGGCTTCGTGAATGAGGCGTACTAGCGGTAAGACTGACTTTACTCTTATACATATATATATTATTAACTTATAATATTATAAAGTATAAGGGTTGAATTTTAACTTTTTAAAATTCTAAGGGCTAACTTGGAATTAAAGTATTCATACTTGAAAACTTTTCAAATTCCAAAACTTGAGGGCAAGTTTTGAACCTATTCAAAACTAATTAATTCCATAACTTATGTGTTTAAAGTAGTTTTAATCCAAAAACTCTTCAAGTTCCATAACTTGAGGACAAGTTATGGAAGACTTTAAACTAATAAAAGAACTAACTTTTTTCTTTATTTTATAACTTATGGATTTAATTATGGTTACATATTTTTCTTTAATGAAGTGACTCTTGAACTTCCATAACTTGAGGACAAGTTATGGAGTCATAAAAAGTTATTCAATGACACAAGACTCTTCATTTTTGTAACCATTGCCAACTATTATGAGTTTTATGAGTCTTTAATGTGACTCTTCATGTAACTTGAGGACAAGTTACACAAACACATTTTATACTCAACTCTTAGATTAAAATGGATTGAAAACAACTATTTCACTCAACATTTCTATTAATCTAAGCAACTCACAAGAACAAGATAATTCAAATCAAACTTCTTCATGTAATTAGTCTAAACCTTAAACTAATACAAAACATGAATCTATTGACAATTATCTTTGAAAATGGATTAGCATGAACATTACCACATCAAAACCAAGTTTATAAGATCAAAAACAACTTAGGGTAATGTTCCTAGTCCATTTCTAGCCAAAACAATCGAGTTTATGCTGTCTGGGGGTCCAACTCGTCGAGTGCACGAACCAACTCGGCGAGTTGGATGCATTTTGCCTTGGACTCGGCGAGTCCATTCATGGACTCGGCGAGTCTGCTGGGCAGACAGCATCAAAACTCGATTTTCCAGCTTCTTTTGCAAGTATAACAAGAAAACAAGCCTAGGCTCTGATACCACTGTTGGGTTTTGAGCATTCTAACACTCCTAATTGTACATGCAACCCTAAATACCTTGGATCTATGTTTTCTCTATTATACATGCAAATAAGAACTTCCAAGGTATTATCCTAATCTAGCATACAAACACAATGACTATAGCAAGATAGAATACATACCTCTTTGATGTAGAAAGTCTTCATGAAGCTTGAGTGCCTAGTGCCCCAAGTGTGACACCTCAAATGGAATCACAATCATCAAAACACTTGGAATGACTTGAGAGAATTCTACACTTATCAAAATCGGCTAGCCCTCTCTAGAATAATACTAGTTGCCAATTTTGTCAAGAATAAGATCTTTATATAGTGTTACAATTAGGGTAAACCCTAATTGTCATGACTTTCCATTTCCTTGGATCCATGGGTACAAATACACCATGGAGCATCCATGGACCATCCTATGGGTTTTAGCCCAACTTGATTATCCATGGAGCATTAGCCCACTATACAAGTATGGATGATTTACACAATCAACCCATATATTTAATTAGTCTTCTTTTGATCACTTAATTAATCCTAGATTAACTCTTGATCAATACTAATTAAATAATCTCATTATTCTTATTATTAATATACTAGAACTTATAATATATTAATAACCATAAGTGTCTTATTTCTCTCATCCAAGTGCATGATGGTATGCAACCCAAATGGACCATGCCGGGTCGGGTCAAGTCTTACCAATTATAGTTATGGACTTAGACATTAATCCAACAGTGTGTGTGTGGCCGCACACATGTGCTTGGCTGCACACACTTGTGCTGGTAGGAGGAGTACTATTTATAGCAACTGAGTTGTGTCAGTCTGTACTGTTTGCTAGAAGTCAGTGACGTATGTGTGTGTTTTCCCAAGGTGTACCTGACATTTATATGATATAGATGTGTGCATGCTTGATTCAATTTCTTCTTCTTCTCAATCTCAATCTAATTGTAGTTAACTTCATTGATTACTAAATTGGATCCTTAATTTTGGGGACTTACAATTGGTATCAGAGCCAATTTGGTATCAATTGAACTTGCTTTTTGAGGGTTTGCTGCCAACTGTTGAAGGTTTGCTGTTGACTTTCAAGGTTTGTTGTTAAGGTACGTGTGCGGTTGAAAGAGTTTGCGGTTGAAAGAGTTTGTGGTTGAAAGTGTGTGCGGTTGAACGAGTTTGCGGTTGAGAATATTAGTGTGCGGTTGAAGTGATTGCTAGTTTAGTGTAGGGTTCGATTGGTGTGTGCGGCTCAATTCAATGTGCGGCTGAATAAGTGTGTGCGGTTAAGGAGTATGTTTAAGAGTATTAGTGTGCGGTTTAAAATTACTAAAATGGAATCTCAAAACATGACTGCTCATCAAGATTTGGATGCAATAATGGGAACAACTACTCATATTCCTAGATTGCTATCAGCTGAAGGATTTCCTGAAGGGAAATATCGAATTGAAAAATACATCAAAATGAAGGATTTCAAAATTTGGAGAAGCATTTTGAGAGGACCAATTCGGATTACTTCTAATTTAGAAGATGGAACGGTAATTGACAAACAGGTTGAAAACTACACTAATGATGATTTTGAACGAGTTGAAGAACAAGAAAAGGCTCTAGCCACACTGACTATGGCATTGTCTCCTGAAATAGCACAAGGATTTCGTGAGTATACATCAGCAAAAGCATTATGGGAAGCACTCATAGAAGTTTATGAAGGAAATGAAGACATGAAGCAAAGTCGACAAGACATGCTCTGACAAAAATTCAACATGTTCAACTATGTATTGGGAGAAACATTGGAAAATCAATTGCAAAGATTTATCACACTAACCACTGAAATGAGCTCCGCAGGAGTGATGGTTACTAGATCTGAAATCAACAAGAAGTTACTAAATTCTCTTCCAAAATCATGGGACATGAATGTCTCGGTGTTTAAAAAAACAAAAGATCTGAACCGTTTAAGTCTGTCTGAAACAATGGCAATCATCAAAGCTTGCGATCTTGATGATAAACAAAGAGAAATCAATCATGTCAATTCGTACTCTACAGCCAATCTTGGACTTCAAAATAACAACACCGCTTTTTCAAGCTTCACCACTCTTCAAAATACTCAAATCCAGGTTCCTCAAGTTCAACCTCATACAGTCCATCAAAACATACCATACATCATACCTAACATGCAACAAACTGAAATCCCTCAAACCATATCTCAAGTTGGTTCTAGTGTTAGTCCTTCCATAGATGTTTTAGTTCAATCTCATGGAAGTGGTTCCCAAAGCTCATTTGCAAAAGAAAAGGAGGAAAATATGGCTTTAGCTACTGGGTTGGTGAACTGCTACAATGCCTTTGTTGCTGGAGAACTCTCTCCACAACTTTCATTCACTGATCTTGATCAAATTCATCCTGAAGATGTGGAAGAGATGGAAATGACTTGGCAAATGGCAATGGCAGTATTCAGGGCTAAACAATTCTTAAAAAAGACTGGAAAGAACAACTGGGGTGTAAATTCAGATAAAATGATGGGTTTTTAGCAAAGGAAAGTTACGTTGTTATAATTGTCATGAACCAGGACACTTTGCGAGGGAATGTCCAAAACCAAATCAGCGAGAAAACTCCAAAAGAACCATGGTGCAAGTAACTTACGTTCACAGCAACAACAGAGGATCATCATAAAACAATCAGTCTGCAAACATGGCAATGGTAGCTCAATCATTCAATTGGGAAGATCAAGTTCAGGCCCTAAACATTTCGGAACCTGAAAAGGCAAATCTTGCTCAAGTCAAGGATGCAAGTAATGAAATGGAAGCAGATCTAGAGGAGGAGATGATGAATTTGCAATTTGCATTCATGGTTCAGACCACTCCTGAACCAGTCAAATCTGAGGTTAGTGAATTCGGTTGTTCTCAATCTTGTATTAAAATTTTTAAGCTTTTGAGAGATCAAATTGAAATAATCAAAAGAGAGAACGAGGACTTGAAATATGAGGGATATACTCTTAGAAAAAATCAAAAGCCCTTAAAAACTCAATTAGAAAATAAAACAACAGACTTTAAAAAATTGCAAGAGGATTACAACAACAAATGCGAGAACTATGATCACCTCAAAAGAAAACTTGTTGCTGTAACCATGGAACTTGACACATTGAAAAATAGTTTTGAAAAAGCTGAACTTAATTTCAAAAAGTACGATGGGTCAAGTGAAAAGATTGCAAAATTAATCGAAGGTCAATCACACTGGAGAGATATCACTCATGGTAATCAAATAAAAGTTGGATTAGGTTATGAGAGTGTCCCTCCTCCCTTGAATCACAGTTATACTGCTATTCCCCTGTCTCAAGAAGAAATTGACAAAGAACCTTTCATGGTGTATGGAAAGTCAGCTTCTGAGCAGGAAATACAGTCTAGTTATGAGACTTTGCATACTAATGTTTTTGCTTCAAGTACAGATATACCAATAGTTCAGGGAGAGCATGCTGCTGAAACTTTTGAGTCAAATAATGTTGTGATTGAGTCTGGTGTTAATTACAGTCATGAGTCTGTGTCAAAATCAAACACAAATGTTTTTGTGTCGGGTGGTATTTTATTTCAGTCTGACAATGATTCTAATAGTGTTGTTTCTTATCAAACTGCTAAACCTGATTTACATGTCTCTGCATCTAACACATCCGTTACTAAATTCTATGATGGATCTTGCAACTGTAAATGTGTTAGAAGTGGAAAAGCAAAGAACAACACGTCAACAGTAGTGCCAAAGCTTCTGATAACAAACAAATTTGTTTTAACTGTGGCACTGCTGGACACATTGCAAGAAACTGTATGAACCGGATGTTTGTATCTCATACAACAAAAATAGGGGAGAATGAATTTCGGGGACAATCTTTGACTAGAAAAATTCCCAAAACTCATTCTAGAAATGGAGATTTGAATACAACATTAAACAAAAAATTCGAAAGATTTCAAAAGTATAAACAGATTTTTCGCAAAAACAACAGAAGTTTGCCAAAATCAACTCACGCCAAGCCTAAGTCGAATTTGTCAAAGAGCAGGAAAGGATCTTCTAACTCTTCAAGTAAGAGATCCACCGATTCAAAGCAAAGTCACAAATTTTTGAAACCTAACTTTCGATGGATTCCAAAATCTTTTTCAGATCAATCTCCATTACTCTCCAATTCAAAAGCAAAGAAAGAATCAAATGAAAAACTTCTAAAAGGAAAGAGTCAACCCAGGATTGTGATGACCTGGGTTCCCAAAACTAAATAATTCCATTCATCATGCAGGGACAGTTGCAGAGGAATGTCGCCAGACCTTGGTATGTCGACAGCGGCTGCTCCCAGCACATGACTGGAGACATATCCCAATTGCACGACATTCAAACTTTTAATGGGGGATATGTTTCTTTTGCGGGCGAACAGGGTGGAAAAATTACTCAAAGAGGAAGTGTGTCCAATGGAGTGTTGAATTTTGAGAATGTTAACTTTGCTCCAGAACTGAAGCACAGCTTGCTGAGTGTATCCCAGATATGCGACAAGGGCTACTCTACTCATTTCACAGATAAGGAATGTATGATCTTGAAACCAGGCATTATTATCCCTGACGATTGGATTCTTGTAAGATCTAAACGGGATGGAAATGCCTACATCATAGACATGAATAGCAATTTCCCTGATGATGTCACGTGTCTTTTCTCCAAAGCTTCTGAACAAAATGCGATGTTGTGGCATCGTCGTCTCGGTCATGCGAATGCAAAGAACCTGAATCGGCTTGCGAAGAACGAATTGGTTCGTGGGCTACCCATCAAAGATTTCATTACTTTTGAGAAATGTGTTTCGTGTGCCCAAGGAAAACATCATCGAAAACCACACTTTCCAAAGCAGATAAACTCCATAAGTCATGTGCTCGAGTTATTGCATATGGATTTATTTGGTCCGGTTAATGTTTTGAGCATCAATCGCAACTCTTTCTGCCTTGTTGTGATAGATGATTACTCTCGTTTCACTTAGGTTTTCTTTCTGTCTAACAAAGCTGAAATTCCTAACCTTATCAAAAGATTCATTGTGATGATCGAGAATCAGACTAACAATCAAGTGAAAGCGTTGCGTACTGATAATGGAATAGAGTTCAAGAACGCTCTTCTTGATCATTTTTGCACTGAGAAAGGGATTGTGCGTCAATTCAGTTCTGTTCGAACACCTCAACAAAACGAGGTTGCCGAACGTCGGAATCAAACTCTAAAAGATGCCGCAAGGACAATGCTCTGTGATTCCAAGCTTCCTGTATTCTTCTAGGCAGAGGCGATTAACACTGCATGTTATGTTCAAAATCGTGTGCTAATCAACAAAGCCAGAATGAAGACGCCGTACGAGATTTTATTTGGACACAAGCCATTTGTGACAACCCGATATTTCAACTCTTTGTAATGACCTAAAAATCAAGTATTGTAACCACTTTTGAGTTAATAAAATTAACTTTGATAATAAAATGTCCAAAAAGTTTCTATTTAAATTCCTTCTATATTTAAATGTCATTAAACCATGATCGTATGTAAAAAGAACGCCCAAATCCGACTTCGTATATTGAAGTTATGATTTTTCCAAGTTCGGCTTAGCAACAAACAACTAATAACTCGGATCGGAGATCGAGCGACTTTTGGCGGGAATGACCTAAACGAGAATCGAAGGTCTCGACAATGGTATTTCAGCGGTAAAAAGTCTGGCAAAAACCGACGTCAGATAAAGAAGTTATGAATTTTTAAAGAAATTCCTTAATCACGACATTTTATAAATAAATAATAAAAATAATTTCGGAATTTGCCAACGTAGTCTAAACGAAAGTTGTAGAGCGTAGTCTCACCTACGCATGGATATAAAGACCATCGAAAACGGAGTTCGTATGAAGAACATATGATTTTCTGAAGTTTATTAAATAAATTATATATAAATTTAATTCAAAAATCCGGTAATATCCGAAGGAGGAGTCAGCGTCCTCATCCGAGTTAGGCGCCGCGTAACCCCGTACGCCCCGCATACCCGAAGGCCTTGGTCTCGGTCCGTCCACGTCGTCCCTATGCGAGCCTATGCGATCCGTCCCATCCGAAGCGAAGCAGTCGAGGACTCGGTCACGGGTGACGCACGAGTACGCCCTGCGTATGAGCGTACGCCCCGCGTACCGAGGCTTCTCAGACCACTATAAATAGAGCTGCGAGAGTTCTGGAAAATTCACCCCATTTATCTCATTTCTCTCATGATATTACCTCGATTTCTGTGCCTGCACTACCCCGAAGCCCTAGTCATTTTGCCCAAGTCCTGAAGGTCGATTTTACTCCCGAGATTCCCGAGAATCCCGAGAAAAATCCGTTTCCCGAGACGAAACTCTGTCCGGTTTTCCATCTCGCTATCTTCAAACTTTCAAGTGAGTTCATACCCCTTAATTAACCCTTTTTAATTATTCTAAATGCTTTTATATGCTTTCTAAGGGGGGAAATACAAGTAAAACACACGACTACTATCGGGTGCTATATATAAAGATTTTTATACACTTTTACTAAGTAGAATCATATGTGATTTATAAACTTTATAGGGAACTCTCGTATACAAAATATATTACAATAGAATCCTATATTTAATAATATAAATTGTTGTAATGCATGTATAAACTAAACATTTCTTAGATTATATGTATACTTGTCTATCTTAGGCTCTACAAAAATCTATGCTTTCATAACAAATGATTCCTTTTCTAAGTATTTCTAAACAAACGGGACACACTTTTAGAAAACTATAATAGGTATAGTTTTACGAACAAATTTTTAACTCTTATGCACTAGAAACACGAATTTCAAGAAGTCACTTTCGTATACAAGAACAAACGAAACATTTTAACAAGTAGCTATGTTTTTATACAACGGTTTTGTGAGACACTAACTTCACGTACGTTCGAGTACACATTTCAAGTCATGTATTATATACCAAAATCCCTTGGAGGGGGAGCATGATGTTTGTGTATAGATCTATATGGGCTTGACAACCCGCGCCTTGACTGTTAGCTACAGTCCACCATTTGGGGTGACAAACGTCATAACATTCCAACACCTGAAGAACGTTGTGTATAGGCATTCCGAGTCAATAGTATGGTTATAAAACTCACATTGGGTATTAAAAATGCATTGATTTACAAGGTTTTCAAACACATTGGTTATTTTACACTTACATACATTTTAGAAACAAACATTGGTCTTGAGAGAAGGCTACTTTTATACTAGTAGAAAATATGGGATTTTCTAAACACAAACAAACAAGGACAAAACATTTCATTTCATACAAACATTGTCATTTAAATACTTATGAAACTCACCAGCTTAAATGCTGATCTACTCTTTCAAAATTACTTGTATGTCCCAGGGAATCAGTAATTTCAGGTATCATTATGCTATTGATGAAGGGATGCTGCGGCGCCAGTTTAATCTCATATTTTGACATCATATTGTAATTGGTTTTGAATATGTAACTTTTGACAAATGTAAACTTTCAATTATATATATGATGGTTGTATTGCTTTCTTTACTATGTATTCATTTGTTACGTTACCACATGAAGTCATCTGCCCCCGAACGTTTCCGCCGTTCAGGTTTGGGGGTGTGACAGATTGGTATCAGAGCAATGTTTATAGTGAACTAAGTATATCGAACCACATAAGATATACAAACTATAAATGCTTAAGGGACTAATACTCTCTGACAAAACATTTTTCTTTTTACGCTTAAGCAGCGTTACGTTTAACTTAAATTTATAGTTCATTTAAGTACAATTACATGCATACAACAAATTATTTTCATGATATCTCACTATACAACAAGTATTTAGACAAGTTGACACTACGATTAAGACTCGATATATGTAATTAGATTTTGGACAAATATAGCGTGATCAACTATATTTGCCCGAGATTGGACCAACGTATATCGAGGAATGATCGTAGTAAGCAACAAGTCAAAACTTACCAAACCATTACTAGAATCAAACACAAGAAGTTAAATACTATAGGAGTATTTGCTACCTAAACTAGTTTAACTTACATGTTTTGCATGTTTCAACTTTATTCAATTCTTATAACCCTATTTCTCGTACAGTCAAATGGCTGGATTTCACCACCCTGGCGACCCCTACTTTCCCAACCAAGGCAACGGAGGATGGATCGAAAATGATCCCGAAGAGGACGAGGAACCCATAGAAGTGGATGATGACTCCGGTACAGACTCAGAGCCGGAAGTGATCGATCCACCACCCGTTCAACATCCCGTCTTCGTAAGGAACTTTCAAGGACCGACTCCCATCTGGGGAAGTCACCTCCATCATTGGAGCCAACAACAAGGCATACGCCCTCCCTACGGCATGTGCCGGGACTTCTATGATGTCCACGGCGGAAGTTCGGCTGATCGGGCACTCCCAGTAATGGTGGGTAAGCTAGCCAATCAGTCCTATCAGTCCGGAGTACAAGGTAGCCGACTCTGGGATGTCAACGTGGAAGTACAGGTTCACACTTCTGACATCCGTAGGCTGGACAAGATACAAGACAATGCTCAACTCCAAACCGAGGCATTCCAAGCACAAATGATTGCATCCCTCGCTGACTGAGGGAACAACAAGCCGCTTTTGATAGGCGTCTAATGGAGTCGCAGCAATCAGATGCAGAGTCAAGCTCCAAGCGCAACCTACGTCGCAAGTAGTGCTTGTCAAAGAATCAAATTTTGTTATAGCTTAGGACCTCGGCTAAAAGTCTTTAAATTTCTCAAACTTTGTAATCGGAGAACCTTATAGCGGTCAAATTTTCATGATTGTTGTATCAACTTTTATATTAATATAAGTGACACTATTATTACTACGTTGAGTATTTCGTTCAAACCTTGAAAAGTCTTTGAGAAACCAAATACTTGTTTCATACTTTCAGTCTTACAAATAACTTTCATTCTTCTATTTTAAGACTCATACTAGCATCTGTTGTTGAACTATAGCAATTTAGTTCATGAGACACATACATTTTCTATTCTATGGAATTCTTATCTTTACCGTTTCAACCTATAGTTGAAGGATGCCTCTGCGTAGGAATCCGAGACGAAACAACGGTGGGAAAGCACCTGTACCACCACCACCTCCACCACCTCAATTTGATTCTGTTATGTTCCAAGCAGCAATCACCACAGCGGTAGCAGCTGCCATGTCACAGATCAATAACTCGAGTACTAATGGCTCATGATTCGGCACACACCCATCCAACCATGGCGAGAGTTATGGACCACCCCGAGAATGCACCTATATGGACTTTACTAATGCCAAACCCCGGATGTTTTATGGAACTGGTGGTGTGATAGCCCTAAAGCAGTGGATTGAAAGGACGGAGGCAGTCTTTGAAATCTGCTCCTGTCCCGAGCACAACAAAGTCAAGTTTGCAACTTTCACCCTTATCGATAGAGCTTTAACTTGGTGGAATGGCCACGTTAAGGTACTTACCCTGATTGTGGCAAACTCCATAAGCTGGGAGAGATTAAAGGTCATGCTGATGAGAGAATATTGTCCAAGAGGAGAGATTCAAAAACTCGAACATGAGCTCTGGACTCTTGGAATGGTTGGTAACGACATCGCGACTTATACCAACAGGTTCTGCGATCTGGCAATCCTTTGACCAGATATGACTACTCCGGAGAGCAAGAAAATAGAGAGGTAGATCTGGGGACTGACGCCCTAAATACGATCAAGCGTGTTAGCTTCCAAACCTGACACCTTTGAAAGTGCTAAGGAACTGGCACAATCTCTGATTGACTACGGAGGTCATCGGAACTCAACCGTTTCTGCACCAGAACCACAGAAAGGAAACAACAACAACAACAACAACAACAACAACAACAACAACAACAACAACAACAACAACAACAATAGCAAGAAGAGGGTATGGAATAAAGGGAAGGGTGGGTCTTCCCAAGAGCCCGCAAAGAAACAACTGGTTTCAGTGAATGCTGCCACTGTACCTACTACAGTCCCTACATATCCCTACCCTACAAAGCCTTATGTAGGTAACCTTCCAAAGTGCACCAAATGCACTTACCACCACCATAGACCTTGTCGGGAAATGCAGTGCGCCAACTGCAACAGAAAGGGACACACAACCCGTTTCTGCAAGGACCCCGCAAAGTCGATCACTCAAGTTCCCAGTGCGGGTGTAGGCCAGACTTGCTACGGTTGTGGCGAGGTGGGCCATTACAAGAGGGACTGCCCTAAGGCAGCAGGCACCGGCGGTGTGGGACGAGTTTTGGCTATAGGCCACGACGAAGCTGTAGCTGACCCAACTATAGTTGCTGGTACGTTCCTTCTCGATAATTCATATGCATGCATATTATTCGATAGTGGAGCGGAGAGAAGCTTCGTGAGTCAAAACTTTATTCACTTACTTAAACCTAAACCTAGCAAGTTAGAAAAATCATTCACTGTAGAGATGGCCAATGGAAAAACCGAAAACACTAACTGCATATACATGGGCTGTACGTTAACTTTAGACGACCATTCTTTTCCAATCAATCTCATGCCGGTCCAAATTAAAAGTTTCGACGTCATAGTCGGCATGGATTGGTTGAGTCTTCTTCGCGCCGACATCATGTGCTTTGAGAAAGCAGTCCGTCTTAATCTCCTTAACAACGAAACTTTAGTTATCTACGACGACAAATCAAGTACAAACCTTCGCATCATTTCATGCATCCATGCTCGAAAGTGCTTGCGGAAGGATTGTCGAGCATTCCTAGCGCACATCGTTGATACAAGTCAAGAACTGAAGGACATCAAGAACATTTCAGTAGTACGCGACTTTCCCGATATCTTTCCAGAAGAACTACCAAGATTACCACCACAACGCCAAGTCGAATTTAGAATCGACTTAGTTCCAGGGGCTACCCCAGTAGCGAAGTCGCCTTATCGTCTCGCACCAGCATAGCTGCAGGAACTTTCCAGTCAACTTAATGAACTCCTTCAAAAAGGATTCGTAAGACCAAGTTTCTCACCTTGGGGAGCACCGGTCTTGTTTGTAAAGAAGAAAGATGGATCGTTCCGTATGTGCATCGACTACAGAGAGTTGAACAAACTTACTATCAAGAACCGTTATCCTCTACCCCGTATTGACGACCTATTCGATCAACTTCAAGGAGCAAACTACTTCTCAAAGATAGATCTACGATCCGGATATCACCAACTACGAGTTCTAGAGGGGGATATTCCAAAGACAGCTTTCCGAACTCGTTATGGACACTACGAATTTGTAGTGATGCCGTTCGGATTAACCAACGCACCAACAGTATTGATGGACCTAATGAATAGGGTGTGCCGTCCTTACTTAGATCAGTTCGTCATCGTCTTTATCGATGATATACTTATCTACTCCTGAAGTAAGGAAGAGCATAGTCAGCACGTACGAAAAGTCCTAGAAACACTGCGATCGGAGAAACTCTATGCGAAGTTCTCTAAATGCGAATTTTTGGGCCACGTTGTTAGCGAGAAAGGGATACACGTGGACCCCTCCAAAATTAAGGCCATTGAGAACTGGTCGGCACCAAAGACACCTACAGAGATTCGTCAATTTCTAGTTCTCGCCGGCTACTATCGCAGGTTCATAAAGAACTTCTCTAGTATTGCGAAACCTCTTACTACTTTGACCCAGAAAGGCGTGTCCTTTGACTGGGAAGCAAAACAAGAGAAGGCGTTCCAAACGCTAAAACAGGCCTTGTGCACCGCACCGATACTATCCCTCCCCGAAGGGATAGAAGACTTCGTAGTGTATTGCGATGCGTCAAACCAAGAACTTGGTTGTGTTCCTATGGAGAGAGGGAAGGTTATTGCTTATGCCTCCCGACAGCTTAAGACACACGAAGTGAACTATACGACACACGATCTTGAGTTAGGAGCAGTGGTGTTTGCTCTAAAAATCTGGAGACACTACTTATACGGAACAAAGAGTACTATTTTCACCAATCACAAGAGCCTTTAACACATTTTCAATCAGAAGGAACTCAACATGCGACAACGATGATGGGTTGAGTTACTAAATGACTACGAATGCGAAATTCGTTATCATCCTGGCAAGGGCAACGTGGTAGCTGACGCCCTCAGTCGAAAGGAATACACTAGTCGGAGGGTCAAATCTCTGACTATGACTATCCATTGCCACTTATCCACACAAATTAAGGAGGCACAAATGGAAGCTTTGCAACCTGAAAATGTGGCTGGTGAATCCCTGCGAGGAATGGAAAAGAATCTAGAAGTCAAGGGTGGCGGAGCCTATTATCTCATGGACCGAATCTGGACACCGAAACATGGTGGTTTCAGAGACGTAGTCATGACCGAAGCACACAACTCAAGATATTCCGTTCACCCAGGTTCAGATAAAATGTACCTGGATCTTAAGAAACTGTACTGGTGGCCTAACATGAAAGAAGAAATTGCTACCTTCGTAAGTAAATGTCTTACTTGCGCTAAGGTTAAGGTCGAGTATCAGAAACCGTCAGGATTACTACAACAACCGGAGATACCAGAATGGAAATGGGAGCGGATTACTATGGACTTCATAACCAAGTTACCCAATACGGCGGGTGGACTCGATACCATATGGGTCATCGTCGATAGATTGACCAAATCCACACATTTCCTACCCATCAAGGAGACTGACAAAATGGAAAAGCTTACAAGAACTTACTTAAGGGAAGTAGTGTGACTGCATGGTGTTCCGATATCCATTATCTCCGATAGAGATAGTAGATTCACTTCAAGATTCTGGCAGTCACTACAAAGTTCCCTAGGGACTAGGCTAGACATGAGTACAACCTACCACCCACAAACAGATGGGCAAAGTGAGAGAACGATACAAACTTTAGAAGATATGCTGAGAGCCTGTGTGATTGACTTTGGAAAGGCATGGGATATCCATTTACCCCTTGTCGAATTTTTATACAACAATAGTTGTCATACAAGCATAAAGGCTGCTCCGTTTGAAGCCCTCTATGGTCGAAAGTGCAGATCCCCTCTGTGCTGGACTGAAGTTGGCGATACCCAGTTAGCTAGAGGAAGAATTCCTGAAAGCACTCTCACTGGTCCGGAAATCATATAAGAAACGACAGAGAAGATCGTTCAGATCCGTGAACGATTGAAAGCCTCTAGAGACCGTCAGAAAAGCTACGCTGACCAAAGGAGGAAACCTTTGGAATTCTAGGTAGGAGACCACGTTTTATTAAAGGTCTCACCGTGGAAGGGTTTAATATGCTTTGGAAAGCGTGGGAAACTAAATCCAAGATACATAGGACCTTTCGAGATTCTTGCTAGAATTGACCCTGTGGCTTACAAGCTTAACCTACCGTGTGAACTTAGTAACATACATCCAACCTTCCACGTCTCAAACTTGAAAAAGTGTCTGTCCGATGAGATTCTTGTTATTCCACTTGATGAGATCGAGATCAACGAGAGCCTCAACTTTGTGGAAGAACCAGTAGAAATCATGGACCGAGAGGTCAAACAAACAAAACAAAGTCGCATACCCATCGTGAAGGTTCGCTGGAACGCCAAGCGGGGACCTGAATTCACATGGGAACGCGAAGATCAGATGAAACAAAAGTTGTTGGATTAATGTCTAAGTCCATAACTATAATTGGTAAGACTTGACCCGACCCGGCATGGTCCATTTGGGTTGCATACCATCATGCACTTGGATGTGAGAAATAAGAAACTTATGGTTATTAATATATTATAAGTTCTAGTATATTAATAATAAGAATAATAAGATTATTTAATTAGTATTGATCAAGAATTAATCTAGGATTAATTAAGTGATCAAAAGAAGACTAATTAAATATATGGGTTGATTGTGTAAATCATCCATACTTGTATAGTGGGCTAATGCTCCATGGATAATCAAGTTGGGCTAAAACCCATAGGACGGTTCATGGATGCTCCATGGTGTATTTGAACCCATGGATCCAAGGAAATGGAAAGTCATGACAATTAGGGTTTGCCCTAATTGTAACACTATATAAAGATATTATTCTTGGCAAAATTGGCAACTAGAATCACACTAGTGTGTGTGAAGAAAGGGCTAGCCGATTTTGATGAGTGTAACATTCTCTCAAGTTATTCCAAGTGTTTTGATGATTGTGATTCCATTTGAGGTGTCACACTTGGGGCACTAGGCACTCAAGCTTCATGAAGACTTTCTACACCAAAGAGGTATGTATTCTATCTTGCTATAGTTATTGTTTTGTATGCTAGATTAGGATAATACCTTGGAAGTTCTTATTTGCATGTATAATAGAGAAAACATAGATCCAAGGTATTTAGGGTTGCATGTACACTTAGGAGTGTTAGAATGCTCAAAACCCAACAGTGGTATCAGAGCCTAGGCTTGTTTTCTTGTTATACTTGCAAAAGAAGCTGGAAAATCGAGTTTTGATGGTGTCTGCCCAGCAGACTCGCCGAGTCCAAGGCAAAATGCATCCAACTCGCCGAGTTGGTTGATGCCACTCGCCGAGTAGGAGCCCCAGACAGCATATATTCGATGTTTTTGGCTAGAAATGGACTAGGAACATTACCCTAAGTTGTTTTTGAACTTATAAACTTGTTTTTGGTGTGGTAATGTTCATGCTAATCCATTTTCAAAGATAATTGTCAATAGATTCATGTTTTGTATTAGTTTAAGGTTTAGACTAATTACATGAAAAAGTTTGATTTGAATTATCTTGTTCTTATGATTTGCTTAGATTAATAGAAATGTTGAGTGAAATAGTTGTTTTCAATCCATTTTAATCTAAGAGTTGAGTATAAAATGTGTTTGTGTAACTTGTCCTCAAGTTACATGAAGAGTCACATTAAAGACTCATAAAATTCATAAGAGTTGGCAATGGTTACAAAATGAAGAGTCTTGTGTCATTGAATAACCTTTTATGACTCCATAACTTGTCCTCAAGTTATGGAAGTTCAAGAGTCACTTCATTAAAGAAAAATATGTAACCATAATTAAATCCATAAGTTATAAAATAAAGAAAAAGTTAGTTCTTTTATTAGTTTAAAGTCTTCCATAACTTGTCCTCAAGTTATGGAACTTGAAGAGTTTTTGGATTAAAACTACTTTAAACACATAAGTTATGGAATTAATTAGTTTTTAATAGTTTCAAAACTTGCCCTCAAGTTTTGGAATTTGAAAAATTTTCAAGTATGAATACTTTAATTCCAAGTTAGCCCTTAGAATTTTAAAAGTTAAAATTCAACCCTTATACTTATAATATTATAAGTTAATAATATATATATGTATAAGAGTAAAGTCAGTCTTACCGCTAGTACGCCTCATTCACGAAGCCGGTCTATAAGGTGGGTATAAGGTTGTTGCCTATAAAATGACAACTTAATGGGTGTCCACTCTCACCCACCGCTTGCTTGACTGGTGGAGGGTCGTTAGCCGAACGGGTTTGACAGGACTAGAATTCTCCCTTCATTAAAAATATTAATGATAATACTAAGTAACTAAACTCTTAATAATACCCAATCTTAGTTACTTAGGAAAAATGTGAATAAGGTGCTAATCCATGAAATTACACTTTGCACTTTGTCTAAGTCGTTAGTGGAGCGTGTGTGGTTAACCGGCACACTAACTTGGACTTAACAAGGTAGGTAAAGGGTGACTTAATATTTATCATAGTATCGATGGAGCGTGTGTGGTTAACCGGCACATCGATTGAGGGGTAATTTATTAAGGGTACCAAGTGATTTGCATGGTTACTTCACACCTCGTTTTGTGATCCTCGGCATCCCAGTCACAAAACTTGGAGGGCACACTCGAGATTCAAACATGCCATTGAACAGTTCAATGAATCTCAAAGATCTAGGAGTTTCAAAACCAATTAAAACCTAATAATACATTTCGTTTATCTTGGTGGAAATTGGTGAATCGTCATTCACCTACCTTCAAATATTTTATAGCTTGGATTACGGCATACCTCTTCCAAGTTATAAAATAGTTTGTTGGGTCCTAGCCTTAATATTTCATATTGGGTATCATATTAAGGACTTAAGATCAACTATCTTGAATATCTCCCAAAAGATGTCTGGTTTAGACATTTATGATCTTCCCAAATCTCTTGAAACAAGCTTTCCTAATGAAGATGATGTCCCATGGGTATCATACTTCTTCACCTCTTCCAATTATTCTCCCTAACCCACAAGTTCTTGAAAAGTTTAAGGTCACTCAAGCCCTATTGGCAAGGCAAGGTCTAGGTGTGGTCACATCTTGGAGATGTAGTCACATATTGACAAGCCGGGAGAGTTGGGTGTCAAAGTCTTGAGAAAGTTGGTGGTTCAATCACTTTCTAAGTCACTTAGTGAGTTCCTTTGGGACGCCTATGAAATAGACTATGACAAGACCCTTAATGATCTTTGCTAAGATCAACTTCCTAAAACTTTATGGACATTGACAATGATGACATTGGATATCTAGTAAAGCTCTCTCTTCCCGATGGAAAGGGATCGGCCATAGTCAACTCGGTTGACCAAATGGTAAAGAGAAAAGCTAAGTCTATGATAGTCTCGTGTACCATTATCAAAGGGTCCATATGTTTGTATTGCCAAAGAAAGGGGCATTGGTTGCGAAGCTGCCAAATTTACCTAAGGATGTTAAAGTCAATAAGTTTGACTCTACTTCAGGTAAATTCCACTATCTAACTCTGTTAAGTTTCTATTCTGAGATTCTTGATACATGATGTGATGGGGTCACATGGTGATGTTTCAAGAATGAAAGAAAAGTGAAGAAACTTAAAGAAAGAATATGCTGAATCTGATGGCGTAGATGGATTTCTATCGCATAGTTTGAAAAATCGGATTCTTGAGCTACTTCCTAGGAGTTATGATATATTGCTTAGGAATAGATAACAACAAGTTTTCATGTGCTTATGGATTGTAAGGATAAGTTTTTTTCCGCAAAGTTTTAAAATAAAAGAAAATTTTTTTTGATTTTATTTATTTTAAAATATCCTTACAATTGCATTTGAGGGAAAATTGTTGCTTATATGATTCCATTAAGAGCAAGAGTGGAAATATGAAATTGATTCTTTTATTTGTGGTAATGTCTAAATTTACCAAATAAGGAAAGATTGTCATCACCCAAGTTTCAATTGGACCGGAACTTGGAATCATGCAAGTTGTATAGCATGATGAATGAGAACTTTCAAGTTTTGGAAAATTAAGACTAATTACTTGTTCACATGGATGTGTGAGTCAAGTAAAGGACTAAGGGATCGAGTACACATTCTTGTGCACTGGTCAAGTCCACCACAAAAAGATTGATAAAACTATTCGTCATAGTTTACTAAAGCACAGTAAATATGATTATACTTACAAGCTTAAGTGTAATTTTGAGACATTGGAAAAAGGTTCCAATGTATGGCAGAGCGAATAAGAAGAATCAATTTAGGCAGAAGGATAAAGGTTTCTCAAATCTGAAAAGATGGGAGAGTACTTTAGTATCAGCTTTTGTGATCATCTTAATGATTAAGAAACCATAGCACAATTAGTTCTCTAAGGAAATCTTAGTGCATTCTTATGACTAAGAAGAGGGATCTTGAATTGTTGAAATGGTTAAATCAAGAAGATGAATCATACTTCGTTCCAATACAAGTCTTAGAGTCATACACCAAGATTGTAACTTGAGTGACATGTCTCAAAAGAAGGTTTAAAACACTTGTCAAATGTAAGAGTAAAAGTTTTCTACTCTTGTACATTTGAAATTGGTAAGTTGTGATGTTTTGGATAAAACAAAGACCAACTAAGGCCAATTGTGTGAAGTGTTTGTCTTGATTAGAATCCACACTATCTCTTGGATATTTGACAAGGGAGTGTTATAGGTCAAGAGGACAGTGGGAGTCTTAAAGGTCTTGAAAGTCTCAAGAACTAATCAAGAATAAAACCTGAAGTTCTTCACTAGCACACGACTTGAGGTTTATAACCTATCGTGTTGACTTATTCTGTGCCCATTCCAGTTAAAGTTGGCTTTGCATATGAGTTCTTAGAGTTCTCAATTGGTTGCACAACAACTTGGAAGCAATGGTAGGCCCTTGAGCTGCCAGGTGGCAAGAAATTAAGATTGAGTTCAGTCCATATGAGTTTGGATTTGTCATTATCCTTGTCTTGTGACTATGATTTTGACAATTCACATGGATAAGAACACATACACCAGTAAATCTAAGTGTCATAAGGTTTCTCTCCGATTCATGAAAATGATGGTGAGGAAACACTTTCACTAAGTAGATTTTAGCTAGATAGCAATTGTGATATTTGCATTCTCAAAGTCGTTAGTGGAGCGCGTGTGGTTAACCGGCACACTAATCTGGACTTGTGAGAAGTGGCAAAAGGTCTAACCATTATGATTACGGCATACCCCTTCATAATTGTTTAGACTCACAAGTGTGCTATCTAAGGGAAGGTGTATGATTTTGATAAAGTCTTATCAAAACAATCTAGTATCAGAAATCTGAACTTTGGTAAGAAATTCAATGAAGTATTGATTTCTAGAAGTCCAGCTGATTTCTGGGTACATGTCAAAGCTAGTGGGAGCATAAGTGTTATGCTAATAATCATCATGATAATTATGTTAAGTATTGCAAGCTAGCAATGTTAATTATAGAAAACAAAGGTTTCAATTGGGAAAAGTTGTTTTGCTATAATTAAGGGAGAGGAAATTATACTTCATCTCAAATCTATAAGCTTAGATCGTGAGGTTTTAATCATTTAGTCAAGGAAATATATATGAATTTCATGTTGGAATGGCTCAACATAAGGAAATTTTGTATATGGGTCCATTATGTCCATTATTTGCGTTCTAAAATTCGATTATGATTACGGCATCCCTTTTCATAATCTGAATTATGAGAACTTGGCAAATTGAAATGGACATATTATAGCAAAAGACTGGTTTAGTCTTTATGTAAGACATCATGAATCGTGTCCCATATGCTTCGGATATAGGATCGATTACATGTGCTATATTCATCCTTTCTAAATTTTTCCAAATGCCTAGGACATTAAGAAGGGAAAAGGTTTAGAACTGGATATGACTAAAAGGACTAAACAATTGTCGAGGACAATCGAAGGTTTACCAAAGATTGGTTGCTCAAGGACAGTTGGAAGTATAGTGATAATTCTGGAAGGACCATATTGACATATTCTGTAAGGAGGCAAATCTTGGTCAGAAGTGATAGTCAAAATGGAATCTGGAAATGTTTCAAAGTTAGAATTTTCAATCTGTGTAAGATTAAGGAAACTTAATGCAAGAAGGATGTTTCCAAGGAGTTGATCTCCTTTGGAATACTCTGTAATGATTGTTGCCAAGTCTTTATGACTTTGTGCATAATCATTACAAGAGGATCAATGCATATAAGTTTAGAATCTGACAGATTTCAGTAAATGGCATGAATTTGGAATTCTTGCATTTGCGGTAAGGATTTGGGAGTGTCAGTGAAGTTATGTTCAATTGATCTAGTTCACAAAGTAAAGATCATAGACAAACATAGTATGCATACTTGGTGTGTGGCATGACTAGTGTTTAGAAAACATAGTGTACATGCTTGGAGCATGGGACAACTATTGTTTTAAATTCAAGAATAAAGTTGATAGCTGAAACAGTATACAATGAATAATGTGTATTCATATGGTGATAGGTTTTGATACCATATTGGATTCTATTATTATTGTGTTTCACTTTGCATGTTTTGACTTCCCAAATAAACTGGGTTATTCTTCTGGAATGACTAAGTTATTTAAACTATCCACAGTCGGTCATATGTTGGAAGTAGATATGAATTAAGACTGTCATGATAGGTTGTAGAGGTCTAAGGTGTTGGACAAGGCTACAACAATCATGAGTGCTCATAAGTTCTGAGTATTGGATTCAACCCGCGCTCATTGGAATCACTTCATGGATTTTATCACGAGTGATCATGAGACGATAATATCTTATATTCTTCAAACCTAGAGATATGAGTTGTTACTATGAGTTGATAGTACATTGATAGCACGAAAACGCATTTGGTAACTCGGTGCTATAAAACGTGCCTTTGTGTATGATTCAACAAGTAGTAGAACAAGCCATATGAGTCGAAGTTTATCCATTCCTTTTACCTTCGGGATAAAAGCGATATCTGTGGGCCCCTCGATGATTTGATGATGACAAATGGAAGTGCTCGGCCGGGCCAGGACTGATTTGATTTGTTCAATTAGTCAGTCGTCATAAATCGGAAATCGGGAAACAACAAATGGACAGAGAGAATGATTATAATCCATGTCTCAGTCCATATGATATCTAGAATGGAGGAATATATGATCCCTTATCTAATGGACAAGTCACTGACAAAGGTCAGAGTTCATCTACAAGGTCAGAGTTCGACAGAAGCCTTTGAGAGCTACGATTGCCGGTTGGTTCCTGAAGTCATACGCAATAATAGTTTTAGACTTATCCAAGTGGGAGACTGTTGGATTAATGTCTAAGTCCATAACTATAATTGGTAAGACTTGACCCGACCCGGACTGGTCCATTTGGGTTGCATACCATCATGCACTTGGATGAGAGAAATAAGACACTTATGGTTATTAATATATTATAAGTTCTAGTATATTAATAATAAGAATAATAAGATTATTTAATTAGTATTGATCAAGAATTAATCTAGGATTAATTAAGTGATCAAAAGAAGACTAATTAAATATATGGGTTGATTGTGTAAATCATCCATACTTGTATAGTGGGCTAATGCTCCATGGATAATCAAGTTGGGCTAAAACCCATAGGATGGTTCATGGATGCTCCATGGTGTATTTGAACCCATGGATCCAATGAAATGGAAAGTCATGACAATTAGGGTTTGCCCTAATTGTAACACTATATAAAGATATTATTCTTGGCAAAATTGGCAACTAGAATCACACTAGTGTGTGTGAAGAAAGGGCTAGCCGATTTTGATGAGTGTAGCATTCTCTCAAGTTATTCCAAGTGTTTTGATGATTGTGATTCCATTTGAGGTGTCACACTTGGGGCACTAGGCACTCAAGCTTCATGAAGACTTTCTACACCAAAGAGGTATGTATTCTATCTTGCTATAGTTATTGTTTTGTATGCTAGATTAGGATAATACCTTGGAAGTTCTTATTTGCATGTATAATAGAGAAAACATAGATCCAAGGTATTTAGGGTTGCATGTACACTTAGGAGTGTTAGAATGCTCAAAACCCAACAAAAGTACCCTCATCTCTTTCATGTTCACTAATATCTTTACTACTTTAAATTTTGGGACGAAATTCCCTCTAACGAGGGGATGATGTGACAACCCGATATTTCAACTCTTTGTAATGACCTAAAAATTCAAGTATTGTAACCACTTTTGAGTTAATAAAATTAACTTTGATAATAAAATGTCCAAAAAGTTTCTATTTAAATTCCTTCTATGTTTAAATGTCATTAAACCATGATCGTACGTAAAAAGAACGCCCAAATCCGACTTCGTATATTGAAGTTATGATTTTTCAAAGTTCGGCTTAGCAACAGACAACTAAAAACTCGAATCGGAGATCGAGCGACTTTTGGCCGGAATGACCTAAATGAGAATTGAAGGTCTCGACAATGTTATTTCAGCGGTAAAAAGTCTGGCAAAAACCGACGTCAGATAAAGAAGTTATGAATTTTTAAAGAAATTCCATAAGCACGACATTTTATAAATAAATAATAAAAATAATTTCGGAATTTGCCAACGGAGTCTAAACGAAAGTTGTAGATATGATTTTTATAAATAAATAATAAAAATAATTTCGTATGAAGAAGATATGATTTTTTTAAGTTTATTAAATAAATTATATATAAATTTAATTCAAAAATCCGATAATATCCGAAGGAGGAGTCAGCGTCCTCATCCGAGTTACGCGCCGCGTAACCCCATACACCCCGCGTACCCGATGGCCTTCGTCTCGGTCCGTCCACGTAGCCCATGTGCGAGCCGTCCCATCCGAAGCGAAGCAGTCGAGGACTCGGTCACGGGTGACGCACGAGTACGCCCCGAGTACCGAGGCTTCTCAGACCACTATAAATAGAGTTGCGAGGGTTCCGGAAAATTCACCCCATTTCTCTCATTTCTCTCATGATATTGCCTCGATTTCCGTGCCTGCACTACCTTGAAGCCCTGGTCATTTTGCTCAAGTCTTGAAGGTCGATTTTACTCCCGAGATTCCGGAGAATCCCGAGAAAAATCCGTTTCCCGAGACGAAACTCTGCCCGGTTTTCCATCTCGCTATCTTCAAACTTTCAAGTGAGTTCATACCCCTTAATTAACCCTTTTTAATTATTCTAAATGCTTTTATATGCTTTCTAAGGGGGAAAATACAAGTAAAACACACGACTACTATCGGGTGTTATACATAAAGATTTTTATACACTTTTACTAAGTAGAATCATATGCGATTTATAAACTTTATAGGGAACTCTCGTACACAAAATATATTACAATAGAATCCTATCTTTAATAATATAAATTGTTGTGATGCATGTATAAACTAAACATTTCTTAGATTATATGTATACTTGTCTATCTTAGGCTCTACAAAAATCTATGCTTTCATAACAAATGAGTCCTTTTCTAAGTATTTCTAAACAAACGAGACACACTTTTAGAAAACTGTAATAGGTATAGTTTTACGAACAAATTTCTAACTCTTATGCACTAGAAACACGAATTTCAAGAACTCACTTTCGTATACAAGAACAAACGAAACATTTTAACAAGTAGATCTGTTTTTATACCACGGTTTTGTGAGACACTAACTTCACGTACGTTCGAGTACACATTTCAAGTCCTGTATTATATACCAGAATCCCTTGGAGGGGGACCATGGTGTTTGTGTATAGATCTATACAGGCTTTACAACCCGTGCCTTGACTGTTAGCTACAGTCCACCATTTGGGGTGACAAACGTCATAACATTCCAAAGCCTGAAGAACGTTGTGTATAGGCATTCCGAGTCAATAGTATGGTTATAAAACTCACATGGGGTATTAAAAATGCATTGATTTACAAGGTTTTCAAACACATTGGTTATTTTACACTTACATACATTTTAGAAACATATATTGGTCTTGAGAGAAGGCTACTTTTATACTAGTAGAAAATATAGGATTTTCTAAACACAAACAAACAAGGACAAAACATTTCATTTCATACAAACATTGTCATTTAAATTCTTATGAAACTCACCAGCTTAAATGTGATCTACTCTTTAAAAATTACTTGTATGTCCCGGGAATCAGTAATTTCAGGTATCATTATGCTATTGATGAAGGGATGCTGCGGTGCCAGTTTAATCTCATATTTTGACATCATATTGTAATTGGTTTTGAACATGTAACTTTTGACAAATGTAAACTTTCAATTATATATATGATGGTTGTATTGCTTTCTTTACTATGTATTCATTTGTTATGTTACCACATGAAGTCTTCCGCCCCCGAACGTTTCCGCCGTTCAGGTTTGGGGGTGTGACACCATCTGTCAGTCATTTCCGAGTATTTGGCTGCCCTTACACCCTTCTCCACTTGGAATCCAATCCCAAATTCAATGCCAAAGTCGATGACTGTTACTTTGTTGGATATGCTGCTCGAACTGCGTACAGGGTTTACAATAAGAAGACTAAACAGATTGTAGAATCATTTGATGTTTGTTGGCTTGAGGAAAATGAGACAGATGCTAGAGTGGGTCCTGACTGGTTGTTTGACTACACATCTCTTTTCAAATCATTCAATGTGTCTTCAGATAATCAAGAAGGATCTAATTCCAATTCGAAGATTCCTAGTGAAGACGAAGAAGATGAAGTTGTTTATCGACCTCCATTGATTTCCACTAATCCTCCTTCGGTATCCCCTACTCATTTTGAATCTTCTGAGTCTCCTCAACAACCTTCTCCTGATGCCATTGCTACTCCTTTAACTCCAATGGAAAAAGAGTTCATGAACAACGAGACTTCCGCTGTAACTTCAACTCTGATGGAACTTCTTTTTCCAGAAAATATTGCAGAAGAGTTTGTAGCGGATTCTTCTAACGAACCTTGTTCATCCTCTACAGACCATAGAGCAAATGATAGAGTGGTTAACATTCATAATCTTCCTGTTTTCGGTCAATGATATTAGTTATCAGATCCCTTCACGCATTCAGCGAGATCATCCAATAGAGAACGTCATTGGCCAGTTGGGCGATGGGGTTCAAACGAGAAGTAAAAGTGCGGATGTAAATACATGTCTTTACTCTTGCTTCATATCTCAAATAGAACCTAAATCTGTCGAAATGGCTCTGAATGAGCCCAACTGGGTTGAAGCCATGCATGATGAATTAAATCAATTTGAGAAACTCGGAGTGTGGAAATTGGTGGAGCTAACAAAAGGAAAGAAATCTCTTGATACTTGTTGGGTATTTCGAAATAAACAAGACGATTTAGGTGTCATTGTGCGCAACAAGGCAAGATTGGTGGTTCGAGGGTTTTGACAGGTTGAGGGTCTTGACTATACAGAAGTTTATGCTCCGGTTGCTCGTTTGGAAGCCATTCGTATCTTCCTTGCTTATGCTTCCTACATGAATTTTACTGTATACCAAATGGACGTCAAGACGGCTTTCTTGTACGACAAAGTCAAGGAGGAGATTTACGTTGACCAACCACCTGGTTTTGTTAATTCATCTCTTCCAAACCATGTTTACAAGTTAGACAAAGCTTTGTATGGATTGCATCAAGCTCCTCGAGCTTGGTATGCTACTCTTACTCAGCATTTGCTCAATCACGGCTATTCCCGAGGCACCATTGATCAAACCTTATTTCTCAAGCATGTTGGTCTAGATCAAATTCTCGTTCAAATTTATGTGGACGACATTAGTTTCGGGTCGACAAGCCAGCAACTTTGCAAAGAGTTTGAAGCGGTGATGAAGAAGCGCTTTGAGATGAGTTCACTTGGGGAAATGACCACGTTTTTGGGGCTTCAGGTCCAACAATCTTCAACCGGAATCCTTATTCATCAAGCAAAATATGTGGAAGATGTACTGGAGAAGTTTGGGTTTCAAGACGCAAAACCTGCTCTTACGCCCATGGCGGAACGACCTCTTCTGACTCTTGATCTTGAGGGTGAATCCGTAGATCAAACTCATTATCGATCAATGATCAGATCACTCATGTATCTTATTGCTAGTCGCCCAGACGTCATGTTTGCGGTCTGTCAATGTGCTCGCTACCAGGTTAATCCTAAACTCTCTCATTTAATTGCTGTTAAAAGGATTTTTCGGTATCTCAAAGGGTGCCCAAAACTGGGTCTTTGGTATCCAAAAAATCCTGAATTTGATCTCTATGCTTTTGCAGACAGCAATTATGGCGGGCGTGAGCTTGATAGAAAATCGACTTCAGGAGGATACCAATTTCTAGGAGATAGATTGGTGTCATGGCAGTGCAAGAAGCAGCACACAGTCTCAACCTCAACAACAGAAGCAGAATATGTTGCTGCATCTGCTTGTTGTTCTGAAGTCATCTGGATCCAACATCAATTGTTGGACTACGGTTTGAATTTTCAAGAAACCCCTACTTTTTGTGACAATGAGGTTGCGATTCAAATTGCCAAAAACCCGGTCTTGCACTCAAAAACCAAGCACATCGACATTAAAATTCATTTTATTCGAGGATGTTATGAACGTTTGCTTATTCGGCTAGAACAGGTCCGCTCTGATAATAATGTAGCAGATCTGTTCACCAAGCCTTTTAACAAAGCTCGATTCGATGTGCTGGTTAATTTTCTAAAAATGATTCGTTTTGAGGATTAATTTATTTTTAAAATAAATTTGTGCATTTAATTTCTTTTATGCACAAATTTAGGGGGAGAAAATCCAAAAACATTAAAAAATATAAAAAAACCAAAAACATTAAAAAGAAAAAATCCAAAAACATTAAAAAATAGAAAATCCAAAAACATTAAAAAATAGAAAAACCAAAAACATTAAAAATTAGAAAATCCAAAAACTTTAGAAAATCAGAAAAATAAAAAAAAAATTATGCTGGTTATAGAATGTGTTTGAGGGGTATGGTTTGGGAAGTGATATGATCATGTGATAACAGGCAACCTGGGTCTGTGTAACGTACCCAAAGTTGAAGGGTCTATGCTCTGGTTCGGTGTGTCGGTAGGGACGAAAGATTCTAAATGGACATGACTAGGCAGAATTGAACTTAGGAAATCAAATGACTTGACAAATCTTGGCCTAGATAGTTCCGTTTAGCCTGACAATATGACGCTTGGATAGGTTGAGCAGGGAGATATATATGGGAATCTACTCGTCACATTAAATGAACCCGTACTTGGAACCGTGATTTAACTTTTCCTCGATGTGCGGATTCTGTCCTTAATTCCGGTTGGATGGGGTGACTGGTAAATTCCGATAAACTAGGTCTGTAGAATATCATTTTCTTTCTTTCCCTCTGTTAGTCATATGTTGTCTCTTTTGCGCGATCTCTAATCCGACCTGGTACACAACATATGCAATTCTATTTCTCTGCAAGCTATATATATATATATATATATATATATATATATATATATATATATGTGTGTGTGTGTGTGTGTGTGTGAAATACTTCTTATCTGTTAGCCATATGTTGTCTCCTTTGCGCGACTTCTAATCCGACATGGTACACAGCATATGCAACCTTCTTATTCTCAACCCCTCTGAAGAATTCTGTATCTCTTCTCTCTCTGAATGGTTGTCTGCTCACCCGGTGTAAGGAGTACTCGGGAAGTTCTTGATGGCTAGGGCATATCAGGATGCGGGAAACACGTTCTAGTACACTTAAAATTGAACACATACAAATTGTCTATAGATCTCGCTGCTCAATTTAAGTGGACAACAATATCCTTGGTCGTCGTCAGCTGAATGGTCCTTAATATATAGTATCTAGAAACTTAGGATCAGATATAATATCTAAGAATTTAGGATCACATTGTCTTGTCATTTGCAATACGTCCTATTTTTGTCACAATTTTTCGTGTTTAAGTGGACAACAATACCAACAATCGACCAGACAAAGATGTGAATATGAAAGGTACCGACAAGCGGATAATGGTCGTCTAAAAACTTTGATCCCTAATCCTCAACAGGTTAAAGAAATTTATAATGGTTTAAATTGATTCTTGTCGATTAATAAATTTTTAAATCTTATTTTATTTTATTTTTAATTTTTCAATTTTTAATTTTATTATTATTTTATTTTATTTTAAATTTTTCTTTAAAACTTTGAAATTAAAAATCTATTAATCCTCAAAACAATTCCTTTTGAGAAAATTGTGTCCGAAAAGGGGATTTGGGATAAATGTTTAACGGACAAGGGGAGAATATGTAAATTTTGTGCATATATATTGCGTGTGTGCGATGAGGCTTTTTCACCTTCATTTACTTTTGCCTCAACCGCACACACATATTTACTCTCTCTCAATCTCTTTAAAAATTTCCATCAAATTTCGGTGAAAACTTGCTTTTACTCGGTAATTCTTATGAACATGGCTGAATTTTTTTATCATTTTTCACAAATTTCTCTATTGTTTGCTGTTAGTTTTTTCATAAAAAGTGTTTGTTTGGGTAACCGCACACTGTGTATGTGGCCGCACACGTGAGTGTGGGGCTAACCATGTGCGGCTGCATGATTTTGTGAATGTGCGGTTGTGTGTATCTGCGTGTGCGGCTGAACATTTTCTTGTTGCCCTAATTTTTCATGTGTTTACTTTCAGATCAAAATGGGAGACCAGGAGTTTGCTATAGCTCATAACTCTGCAATTTTTCTTGAAGACCCTCCTGCAGCCCATAGTGACTTGAAATTCATTGTGGATGGTTTGAAGAAATCATGCTTGGTTCATGCCCTAACTACAAGTCCTGCTAGCTACCAGAATTTGATTAAGGAATTTTGGAGAAATGTTGTTGTAAAGAAAAATGGTCAGGGTGACAAATTTGTTGAAGCTACAATTGAAGACAAGAAAATCCAAGTAACAGAGAGCATCATTAGAGAATACCTTCAAATATCGGATAGACCTGAGTATACCATGGAGATTGATATTCATCAAACTCAGGATGTCTTAGAGCATATGGGCTACGAAGGAACATTTCCCCCTACAATCAAGAAGTTGCTTCCTCCGTGTTGGAAGTATTTGGCTCATGTGTTCGTGAGCTGTATTTCTGGTAGGAGATCTGGAGCAAACGAGATCTCTCTTGCTAACACTGGTGCCATTGCAGCATTGGCTGCAGGTTTTGAGTTTAATTTCTCAAAATTCATACTGAATGAAATGATCCTGAATCTTGAAGGGAGCAAAAGGGACAAATTCTAGATGTATCCAAGATTTATGCAAATCATCCTCAACGTGAATCACGCCGAGCTGCAGAGAGGAAATGATGTCTTGGATTTCAAATCCATTGGTCCAAGTGCTTTTGGGCTAATGAAACAGAAGAGAGGCGGGAAATTTGTATTTGAAGGAAAATTCCCATTGATAAAATTTGGAATTTTTAAAGAGGATGATAGAGAAGAATCAGAAGATCAATCTATGCCAATTGAAAATGAAGATATTCATCACTCTCCCTCCGAACCTGAAGTGGAGGAGATTCATCACTCCCCCACAGCTTGTGTAGCTGATGAACATGATTATCAGAAGGCAAATGATTCAAAATCTTCTCAAGGGGATGATGACAATAATCTTTATGATGATGTAGAATTCTTGAAAAAAATTGACTTTATAGGAATCAATGATGACATTCCAACAAACATAGAGTTTGATCTTGGTGATGAAGATTTTGATTCTCTTCTCAATATTCCCAGCAGCCGTGCAAATAAAGTCAATGAAGTTACTTCACTAGCAACCAAGACTAGAGATGAAGGAAACTTTCTTAAAATTCTACTCTCCACCTCGAAGCCCTTGGAGGTCACAACAAGCTAAGGAGATGTGGCATCAGAGATTCCTCCCTCTGTGTCACTTGTCTCTACATCAGCTCCAATCATTTCTGACTTTTCGGAACCTCGGACTTCTCAGACTTCCATAAGATCAAGCCAATTTCTTGAATGTCTGGTGATTCCCGCTGTAAAAGGTGCTCCTCAAGTTACCTCAACAATCACTGCAACCTCCGCTCACTCTCCTCCAAAGCAGACTAATGAAGGTCCAAGTACCATATTTGAGACTGGTGGATCCTCTTCTATTCCAGAATATTCTCCAACTCGACCTTCTCTAGATGAAGCTTCTATCAGATTAGTAAGGCATCTGGCTCAATCTAGTCCAACCTCTTCACGCGGGAAAGGAATATCATTTAACGAGGGTCGGACAGATGAAGACAAATTCTCTTCATCTGATCTTCGAGAGGAAATTGGAGTTCTCCGCCAACAGCTCATTGAAAAATCAATTCAAATGGATCAACTTTCTTCATATATATTTGAGCTCATGGCAAAGGATGAAGAAAAGACCAAGCCAATCAAAGATTTACAAACGAGTCTTGGATCCGTTCTAGCCAGTTATTTTAATCTCAAGAATGTATTGTGTGATGCTTTTGGTGAAAAAGTCAAAGCCCTCTTCCAACAGCCTCGTGGAGTAGTTGATCTTCCTTCTGCTCAATCACCTCCTGCAACTGATGATCTACCTGTTGACCCACCTGCTCCAAGAACAACTACCATTGTCGACAGATTTGCAATTGAACCAGAAGGAAGCAGAGCTGGAATCACAATTAAACATGGCAAAAGAGTTGTAACTGCAAACCAACGCGAAGTACTTTTTTTTATGAAAAATACAAATGAAAATCGCAAAGCAAAAGAACCTGCCCTGACTGTAACAGATTTGAAAAAGAGAAAGTTTGGCGATGAGTACGGTGACAGATTTGGTATCCATATGTGGGCTATCGATCTAGAAACTAATTTGTGGGTGGTAAAGCGAAACTCAGGAATATCTGAGTGTTACAAAAGCACCCATGATTTTAATTCTTGGACAAAGACTGATCTAGCAGAATTATCTAGAGTCCCCTTTCACAATCCCTCACAAGATCCAAGTGTATCTAACTTTAAGAGGTTTCTTGATAGGCAGGTCAAAGAAAATTTTCCCATTATGAAGACTGCCAAAGCCCTTTATCGAAAGGATAAAGATGTTCTTGATCCAGAAACAGGCAAGCCTATGAAGATTATCTTATTGCCTGCTACAAAAAGGCAGAAAGAAATTCCAATCCCTCAGCATTTCCAGAAGGGATATCTAGACAATATGGAATTTTGGGCATACGATGACGAAACTGCAACTGCTGCCATCAAATTCAAGGATCAAGAACGTGTTTTAGGCTGATTAATGCAAAGGATCTTCTTCGTTTTCGAGAAAGGGACATCCGGACTCTGGCTCGTCACCAGATAATCTGCAAAAAAGAAGTAATGGAAGCTGCCGCTAAAGAATACACTGCAATGGTAGCTACAATCATAAATGGAAGATTGTGGATGGGTTTAATGGGGAGATCAGATATGAGGCTGTTTGAGAAGCCTGCTGAGGAGCCAAATGAATGATGACAAGACTATGCTAGTCTCAAACCAAGGGGGAGACTGAAAAAACATAATTTGTGGTTTGAGCTAGGCATCATTTTGTATAGTTAATTGTGTCATTTTGCAGTGTTTTGTTTGTAGTCATGTAATGTGTGCTGCCACACATGTATGTGTGCGGCCGCACATTGGGTGTGCGGCCGCACACATGTGCTTGGCTGCACACACTTGTGCTGGTAGGAGGAGTACTATTTATAGCAACTGAGTTGTGTCAGTCTGTACTTTTTGCTAGCAGTCAGTGACGTATGTGTGTGTTTTCCCAAGGTGTACCAGACATTTATATGATATAGATGTGTGCATGCTTGATTCAATTTCTTCTTCTTCTCAATCTCAATCTAATTGTAGTTAACTTCATTGATTACTAAATTGGATCCTTAATTTTGGGGACTTACAAAAACGCTTTAGTATGGAAAATTCGAAGAAGGGAGAATTACCGATACAAAGTAATGCCAAGTTGAGTATGACTCAAAGTCCGAGTACCGAAGCTGAAATAGCAGAAATGAGCTGAGTAACATACGCTTCTGCAGTTGGCTCAATCATATACGCTATGACTTGTACTCGCCCTGATGTAGCCATTGCTTTGAGCATGGTTAGCAGATATCAAGGGAATCCTGGCAGAGCCCATTCGATTGCGGTGAAGAATATCCTTAAGTACCTTCGGACAACGAAGGAATGGTTCTTAGTCCTCGGAGGAAGTGATGACTTGAAGGTGCGAGGGTACAGTGACACCAGCTTTCAGACCGACAGGGACAACTACCGTTCGCAGTCGGGCTAGGTCTTTACCCTGAATGGAGGAGCAATGACTTGGAAAAGTTCCAAGTAGGAAACCGTGGCTGATTCAACATGTGAATCAGAGTACATTACAGCGAGCGAAGCATCGAAGGAGGCAATATGGCTGAAGAACTTCATTGGTAACCTTGGAGTTATACCTGCCATAAAGGAGCCCATGGAGATTTTCTGTGATAATGAAGGAGCAGTTGCCTTGACCAAGGAACCAAGTGATCATGGTAGATCATGACATATCGACATAACATATCATTTTATTAGACATCGTGTAGAAGAAGGACAACTCGTAGTGAAGAGGATATCATCAGAAGATAACCCAGCAGATCCGCTCACGAAGGGACTGAGTATGGTTAAGCACTTGCAGCATGCTAGGAGTATTGGTCTGAGGGATGATATTAGCATAGATTAGATAGTATTAGAAACGTTTAATAGATAAATGTAATTAACATTTGATGATTAAATAAAGGAGTTTTATTTATGAGTAATGTTACTATCTTATGTTAATTGTTTAACTATTGTTTCACTTTTCATGTTTTGACTTCCAGAATAATTGAATTTATTAAGAATAATTGAATTATTCAAATTGTCCACAATCGTTCGTATGTTGGAAGTAGATATGAATGAAGATTGTCATGAATTGGTGTGTAGATTGTCTAAATGGTGTTAGACATAGCAAAGGGTTGCTGCAACATTCATGAGTGCTTATGAAATGGTTTTAAGCATTGGAACAAACCCGTGCTTGCTAGAATCACCTTATGGAATATGATATAAAAGGTGATCGCAAGACGATAATATCATATATTCTTAAAACCTAGATATATGGTTTATTATTTGTTAATTAGATATACATTGATAATGCGAAAATGCGTCAGCAACTCGGTGTTATAAAACGCATTGTTGTGTATAGTTGGTTAATGAATAAGTAAATCCATATAAGTCGAAGTTTATCTGTAACTTTTATCCCAAGAAGGTAAAAGTGATATCTCGGCCGCTCGATGATTTGATTTGACTTATGTGCCGGGCCCCGTCAGAACTGAATTGATGTGTTCGATTAAGTTCTATGTCGAATAAATCGGAGATCGAGAAACCTAAATGCTTGACTAATCATTCCATAGAATTGTCAGCATGATATCTAACAGAGGACTGTACGATCCCTTATCTAAAGGACAAGATTGATTAGATCAGAGTTTGACAGCGTCTTTGAGAGCTACGATTGCAAATCGGATTGTACTTGTGCATATAGTTACTAGACTTATCTAAGTGGGAGACTGTTGGAATAGTGTCTAAGGCTGCAACTATATTAGGCAAGTATTTGACCCAGTTGTGCATGGTCCTTTGGGGTTGCCTTCACCATAGCAACTTGACATGATGATTTATTATGAGAGAATAAATATTATTAATATATTATGAGAATAATATAAGGAATAATAATATTGTTATTTGATTAATATAAGTCATAAATTAATTAGTATTAATTTGGTGACTTAAAGAGTTAATTAAATAAAAAGGTATAAACTGTCAATTGTTTGATAGTTACACTTTAGACTGTAAATCCTTATTGGATAGAGGATGGACGAATTATAGAAGCTAGGGATAGCTTAAAATCATCCAAGGTTATCTAAGGAAAGGATTTGGATTGCTTTAAGGAAAGATTATCCAACTAGGGTTTAAGGTGAAACCCTTAAGGATTCTACAAGTATAAAAAGACCCTCTGGACAAGGGAATTCGACATCTCATCTCAAGTAGAGAACCCCTGGCCGAATTTCCTCCCCTCTCCTCTCTCTCAAATCATCCTCCTTGTTAGTTGGTGTTTGTAAGCCATTAGAGGAGTAACAATTGTGACTCTAGAGCTCCAAGACAACAAGATCAAACAAGAGATTGAAAGGTAAACTTCTAGATCTGATTTTGTATTGTTCTTATACCTAATTAGTCATTAGAAGTCTTGGATTCAAAGCATGTTTAATTAGAAAGCCTAGATCCAAGCATTAGGGTTTTGCATGCGCACATAGGAAAGTTCTTATGGCTAAAACCCATCAATATCCCCCTCTAGTACTCGTAATTGGTGATATCCAGATCGTAGATCTATCTTCGAGAAGTAGTTTGCTCCTTGAAGTTGATCAAATAGGTCGTCAATTCGGGGCAGAGGATAACGGTTTTTGACAGTAAGTTTGTTCAGTTCCCTGTAGTCAATGCACATACGTAACGAGCTGTCTTTATTCTTTACAAACAAGACCGGTGCTCCCCAAGGTGAGAAACTTGGTCTAATAAATCCCTTTTGGTGGAGATCGTTAAGCTGACTGGAAAGTTCATGCATCTCTGCTGGTGCTAGACGATAAGGCGATTTTCCTATTGGGGTAGCCCCTGGAAGTAAGTCGATTCTAAACTCGACTTGACGTTGCGGTGGTAATCCTGGTAGTTCTTCTGGAAAGATATCGGGAAAGTCGCGTACTTCTGGAATGCTCTTAATATCCTTTACTTCCTTACTCGTATCGACGATTTGTGCAAGAAATGCATGATAATCCTTTCACAAACACTTTCGAGCTTGGATGCACGAAATGATGTGAAGGTTTGTACTTGATTTGTCGCTGTAAATCACTAATGTTTCATCATTAGGAAGACTAAGACGAACTGCTTTCTCAAAGCACATGATATTGGCGCGAAGAAGACTTAACCAATCCATGCCGACTATGACGTTGAAACTTTTAATTTGGACCGGCATGAGGTTGATTGGGAAAGAATGACCGTCTAAAGTTAATGTACAGTCCATGTATATGCAATTAGTGTTTTCCGTTTTTCCATTTGCCATCTCTATAGTGAATGATTTCTAACTTGCTAGGTTTATGTTTAAGTAAGTGAATAAAGTTTTGACTCACGAAGCTTCTCTCTGCTCCACTATCGAACAATATGCATGCATATGAATTATCGAGAAGAAACGTACGAGCAACTATTGTAGGATTAGCTACGGCTTCTTCGTGTCCTATAGTCAACACTCGTCCCATCCCGCTGGTATCTGCTGCCTTTGGGCAGTTTCTCTTGTAGTGCCCACCTTGCCACAATTGTAGCAAGCTCGGCCTACACCAGCATTGGGAACTTGATTTATTGGCTTTACGGGGTCCTTGTAGAAATGGACTGTGTGCCCCTTTCTGTTGCAGTTGGAGCACTGCATTTCCCAACAAGGTCCATGGTGGTGGTAAGTGCATTTGGCGCACTTTGGAATGTTAACCGCATATGGCTTTGTCGGGTAGGGATTTGTAGGAATGGTAGTATGTACAGTAGCAGCATTCACTGTAACTAGTTGCTGTTTCTTCGAGGATTCTTGGGAAGACCCACCCTTCCCTTTACTCCATCCTCTCTTCCTGTTATTGTTGTTGTTGTTTCCTTTTTGTGGTTCTGGTGTAGCAATTTCTGAGTTCTGATGACTTCCGTGATCAATGAGAGATTGTGCCAGCTCTTTGGCACTTTCAAAAGTATCAGGCTTTGAAGCTAACACGCTAGACTGAATTTGGGGCGACAGTCCCCAAATGTATCTCTCTATTTTCTTGCTCTTAGGAGCAATCATATCCGGGCAAAGGATTTCGAGATCACAGAATCTGCTGGTATAAGTTGCTATGTCGGTACCAATCATTCCGAGCGTCCAGAGTTCGTGCTCGAGTTTTTGAATTTCTCCTCGTGGACAGTACTCTCTCATCAGCATGGTTTTTAAGCTCTCCCAGCTTATTGAATTTGCCACTATCAGAGTAAGTACCATAACGTGTCCATTCCACAAAGTTAATGCTCTATCGGTAAGTGTGTAGGTTGCAAACTTGACTTTGTTGTGTTCAGGACAGGAGCAGATTTCAAAGACTGATTCTATCCTTTCGGTCCACTGCCTCAGAGTCATTACACCACCAGTTCCATTAAGCATCCGGGGTTTGGCATTAGTAAATTCCTTATAGGTGCATTCTTGGGATTGCCCATGACTCTCGCCATGGTTGGATGGATGTGTGCCAGTTCCCGAGCCAGTAGTAACTAGGTTATTGATCTGTGACATGACAGTTGCTACAGCTGCGGTGACTACTGCTTGGAACATTACAACATCAAATTGAGGAGGTGGAGGTGGTGGTGGTAGAGGTGCTTCCCCACTATTGTTTCGTCTCGGGTTTCTACGCGGAGGCATCCTTCAACTATAGGTTGAAAAGATAAAGATAAGAATTCCATAGCACAGAAAATGAATATGTCTCATGAACTAAATTGCTATATTTCAACAACAGATGATAGTATGAGTCTCAAAGATAGAAGAATGAAAGTTATTTGTAAGACTAGAATACGAAACAAGCATATGGTTTTTCATCATATTTTAAGGATCGAACGAAAAAATCAATGTAGTAATAATAGTGCCACTTATATTAATATAATAGTTGATACAACGATCACGAAAATTTGACCCCTAAAAGGGTCTCCGGTTACAAAGTTTAAGGAAATTAAAAACTTTTAGCCGAGGTCCAAATTTATAACAAAATTTGAGATTTTGGCAAGCACTACTTGCGACGTAGGTTGCGCTTGAAGCTAGACTCCGCATCCGATTGCTTCGATTCCATAAGACGCTTATCGAAGGCGGCTTGTTGTTCCCTCAATTCGGCGAGGGCTGCAATCATTTATGCTTGGAATGCCTCAGTTTGCAGTTGGGCATTGTCCTGAGCTCTGTCCAGCCTACGGATGTCGGAAGTGTGAACCTGTACTTCCACGTTGACTTCTCAAATCCGGCTAGCTTGAACTCCGAATTGGTAGGGCTAGTTGGCTAGTTTGCCAACCATGACTGGGAATGCCCGATCAGCGGAACCTCTTCCGTGGACATCATACAAGTCTTGACACATGTCGTAGGGAGGGCGTAGACTTTGTTGGATGCTCCAATGGTGGAGTTGAGTTCCCCAAACGGGAGTCAGTCCTTGAAAGTTCCTTATGGAGGCGGGAGGTTGTGCAAGTGGTGGATTGATCACTTCCGGCTCTGAGTCGGTACTGGAGTCATCCTCTTCGTCCAATTCTATGGGTTCTTTGTCCTCCTCGGGATCCTCTTCGATCCATCCCCCGTTGCCTTGGTTGGGGCAGTAGGGGTCGCCGGAGTGGTGAAATCCAGCCATTTGACTGTACGAGAATAGGGTTATAAGAATCGAATAATGTTTGGAACATGTAAGACTAAACATGTATGTTAAGCTATTTTAAGTAATAAATACTCCTATAATATTTAAATTCGTGTGTTTGATTCTCGTGATGTTTTGGTAAGTATTGACATGTTGCTCACTACGAGCATTCCTTGATATACATTGGTCCGATCTCGGACAAATATAGTTGATCATGCTATATTTGTCCCGAATCTGATTACATATATCGAGTCTTAATTGTAGTGTCCAACTTGTCTAAATACTTCTTGTATAGTTATAACCATGAAAATAAGTTGTTGTATGCATGTATTTGTACTTAATTCGAATAACAATTTAAGTTAAACGAAACATGGCTTAGGCGTAAAACAAAAAAAATGTTTTATCAGAGAGTACTAGTCCCTTAAGCATTTATAGTTTGTATATCTTATGTGGTTCGATATACTTAGTTCACTATAAACATTGCTCTCATACCAATCTGTCACACCCCCAAACCAGAACGGCAGAAACGTTCGGGGGCAGATGACTTCATGTGGTAGCGTAACAAATAAATACATAGTAAAGAAAGCAATACAACCATCATATATATACTTGAAAGTTTACATTGTTAAAAGGTACATGTTCAAAACCAATTACAATATGATGCCAAAATATGAATTTAAACTGGCGCCGCAATGTCCCTTCTTCAAATGCTGTTTGTTACATGTAATTACAGAATCCCTGGGACATACAAGTAGTTTTGAAAGAGTAGATCAGCATTTAAGCTTGTGAGTTTCATAAGTATTAAATGACAATGTTTGTTTGAAATGAAATGTTTTGTTTTTGTTTGTTTGTTCCTAGAAAATCTCATATTTTCTACTAGCATAAATGTAGCCTTCTATCAAGACCAATGTTTGTTTCTAGAAAATGTATGTACGTATAAAATTTCCAATACGTTGGAAAAACCTCGTAAATCAATGTACTTTTAATACCCCATGTGAGTTTTATAACCATGCTATTGACTCGGATTGCCTATACACAACGTTCTTCAGGGGTTGGAATGTTCTGACGTTTGTCACCCCAAATGGTGTACTATAGCTAACAGTCAGGGCGCGGGGTTGTCAAGCCCGTATAGATCTATACACAAACACCAGGCTCCCCCTCCAAGGGATTCTGGTTTATAATACAGAACTTGAAATGTGTACTTGAACGTACGTGAAGTTAATGTCTCACAAAACTTAGTATAAAAACAGATTTACGTGTTAAAATGTTCGTTCGTTCTAGTATGTGAAAGTGACTTCTTGAAAATCGTGTTTCAAGTATGTAAAACTTAGTAATGTTCTCGTAAAACTATACCTATTATAGTTTTCTAAAAGTGTGTCTCGTTTGTTTAGAAATCCCTAGAAAATGAATCACTTGGTATGAATGTATAAATTTTTATAGTGTCTAAGTTGGACACCTATACATGCAGTCTAAGCAGAGTGTTTGATATATACATATAACAGCATTTTTCATTTCAAAAGATATAATGTTATCGTGATATATTTTGCATAAGACAGTTTCGCTATAAAGGTTATAAATCACATATGATTCTGTTGAATAAAAGTGTATAATAAAACTTTATATAACACACGATAATAATCGTGTGTTTTATTTGTATTCCCCCCCCCCCCTTAAAAGCATATAAAAGCATTTATAGAGTATTTAAAAGGTTAATTAAGGTGTATGAACTCACTTGAAAGATCGGAAAAAGGAGAGATGAAAACCGAGCAGAACTTCGACTCGAGAAAGCGGATTTTCTCGGGATTCTCGGGAATCTCGGGAGCACAAACAAGCTTCGGGACTTGAGCAAAGTGACCGGGGCTTCGGGTTAGCACGGGCGTGGAAAACGAGGCAAGAACAAAAGAAAGTTGGGAGAAATGGAGCTCTTTCTTCGGAACCCTCGCATCCCTTTTACAGGGGCTGGGAACCGCCTTGGTACGTTGGGCGTACTTGAGTATGCTGGGCGTACTCGTGCGTCACGCATGACCGGATCCACGACTGCCTCGAAGTTCGGATGGGACGGGGCATAGCTTCGCATAGACCCCGAGTACGTTGGGCGTCTCTCGGATCGACTTGCTAACGCTTCCTTCGGATAATACCGAGATTAAATAATAAAATTTATATTTTATTTATTTAATAAACTTCTAAAGTTCATATCTTCTTCATACGAACTCCGTTTTCGACGTTCTTTATATCCACGACTAGGTAAGACTACGCTCTACAACTTTCGTTTAGATTCCGTCGGCAAATTTTGAAATTATTTTTATTATTTATTTTTAAAAGGTTGCGGTAAGAAAATTTCGTTAGAAATTCATAACTTCTTTATCTGACGTCTGATTTTGCCAGACTTTTTACCGTTGAAATACCATTGTGGAGACCTTCAATTCTCGTTTAGGTCATTCCTGCCAAAAGTCGCTCGATCTCTGTTTCGAGTTTTTAGCTGTCTGTCGCTAAGCCGAACTTTGAAAAATCATAACTTTTTTATACGAAGTCAGATTTGGGCGTTCTTTTTACATACAATCACGGTTTAATGTCATTAAACATAGTAGATAATTATTTAGAGACTTTTCGGACTTTTTATTTTCGAAGTTAATTTCCTTATATCAAAAGTGGTTACAATACTTGACCTTTTTAGGTCATTACCTAGAGTTGAAATATCGGTTTATCACACCTGTAGAGATCATGGACTGAGAGGTCAAGCGAATTGACTTGGGAGCGCGAGGATCAAATGAAATCGAAATATCCTCATCTTTTCACTTAGTTATCTGTAACTACTTAATTGCTTAAACTCTAATTTCGGGACGAAATTTTCCCTAACGGGGGGATGATGTCATAACCCGAAATTTCTATCTTGTACAGCTATTCAGCTCAATCAATTTCCGACTCGTTTTTCCTATCTTCTATCATTGATTAGAGTCAATTAGAGTGTTCTAAGCCTTGTACCTTCAAAGTTAGGGTTTAGAAATAAGTCACACAAGTTCAATACTTCAAAATTTTGCCAAACACTCCAACTTAAGGAGTGTACGACCGTACACCTCCTTCTGGCCATAAACTCTCATGTATAAATGAGAGTGTTATCCTCCTTTCATCTCTTTTCACACTATTAAGGCCGAAAATCACTTCCCTCTCAAGTATCATCGGAGTTTGCCTTCAAATCTTCAAGTTTTAAGTGTTTCCTTCCATCTATTTGATGATTCATTAGTATATCTAGTAAAGATCTAGCATTTCATCCCTGAAACTACTCATTTTATTTAGATCATCAAGTGTTCTCCAAGAACACCAAGAACACCAAGCACTCCTACTAAGTTTTGGACCTCAAACACCCCTAAAGGCTTCTCTATTGTAAGTACCACACCTTGTGATTATTACTTAATGATTTACTCCTTAGAAAACGTCCAAAAGAGGATCAATGAGGAGTGTACGGTCGTACACACCCTATGTGGCTATACACCCCTTCATTTGATGCTTAAAGGCCTTAAAACTCATGTTATAGGCTAGCACTTGATCAAGAACACTTAGGGAATGAAAGATAGAACCTTGGCATACCCTTTTGACCATTTTTACATAATCATCAAGGGTGTACGACCGTACACTCCTTTTGTGGCCGTACACACCCTTTTTAAGTCCCAAAATGGCATTAAACTTTCATTAAGGTTAAGGAATGGTCAAGACACACCTCCTAGATGCTTATAAGACTTCAAATCACTAAATAGAATGTTTCACCATGTGTGTATGGTCGTACACTCACTTAGTCCATACACTCTAGCTGTGCACACCCATGAGACACAATATTCTAGCCTTACACTCCTATGTGTGGCTATACACCCATTATATGCAACCGTTTGTACTTCTACCACTTGAATCTAAGGCTTTTCTATGACCTAGTGTGTCCTTACTTGTATAATTAGTTGTTTAAACACTAATTGTATACATATATGTATCATTATATGATAAATAGGATCTGTGTGTGTGCTCAAGTCTTCACTGGGCACTTAGCTTCCTATACCACTCGTTCGTCCAAACCACTCACTATAGGTAAGTTCATACCTCTTAATATACCTTTTAAATGATCTTAAATGCTTTTATGGAGGGGGAATACAAGTTGAAACATTATGGTTATTATATTAATCACATGTGGTTAATAACTATCAAACAAATGGATTTACTATACTTTTAACTGTTTTATCAAACAAGCTACTTAAAAATGTTTATCGAACTCTTTTACATGTTAAACTCTTTATTAAACTTGTATATTGTCAAAACCATGTCTAATTCATATATAGTTATATAAGTAAGGTTGGAGGGACTTAGGACTGATAACTCACTTTATTTCATGTTCCTTGTTTGGTTGTGGACATAGAGTACCCTGTTAATTGTCCGAGTGTCGTTTGATCCTTATTTATATATTATGTACATATGTATAGACATAAAAGCTTTTATCTCAGTTTAACACACTCAGTCATACAACCAACACTACTAGTAAACTATAATAGGTATAGTTTAGGAACTCACTACTCACTAGTTCTAGTTCAATGAAACATACAAAGATTCAGTTCATACATGAGTTAATACATACTATAAAGAGAAACAGATAGAGAATACTATAACAAGAAACAATACTTACTCTAAAGAGAAACATATAGAGAATACTATAATGAGAAACAATACATACTATAAAGAGAAACATATAGAAAATACTATAACGAGAAACAATACACACTATACATTATACAAGAGAACATACTATGATGAGAAACAAAGAGAACATACTACATACTAGACAGAGGGAACATACACTACACTAGTACATACAATACATATACAAGAATACTATAAAATAAATGTGAGTCGCCACTTCGGGGCATGGTATCACTACTATGGCTCGTTTTGAAACCCGAGTCTCCTGGAGGGAGAGCATGAATTTATATATAGATCTATACGGGACTGACCGTCCTACACGTTGCTTCTAGCTAAAGTGGGACCTGAATGTCTATGGGTGACGAATGTCATACCATTTCGACGTCTTTGAGCGTCGTGTTTTACTAGTCGATCAAGTATGGTTACAATCATATCACATTACACCTTAATTAACAATTGGCATAAGGTAGTTAGTACAACAGTAGTCACTATAATACAACACTACAGTACTTTATTATTTTCCCATTGCATTCACATTGTGATATTCTCACATAAACAGTAATGTATAAACTATATTTTCTTAATGATAGTCACACTTGGGAAAATACACACTTTTACGAGAAAGAAACAAACAGAACATTTGATGCGTTGGTAGAAGGCTACTTTTAGTAGAAAATATAGGATTTTCTAGGAGATACAAACATTTACTACAAACTTTTACAAACTTATACATCAAACACTTACAAACATTTTCATACAAACAATGACACTAAAATGGTTATGAACTCACCAGCTTTAAAATTGATCAACTCTTTCAAAATAACTTGTGTTCTCAGGTCATCAGTAGATAGGTACCGATGCCGGTTTTGAGATGATGGAGCACATTCAAGACTCATCACTTATTTTGATTGATATTTTTGGTGTCTTATAAACTACACAGAACACACTTGTATTAAATTATATTATTAATTTAATGGATGATGTTGTTTCTTGTTTATTATTATGCTTTGTTGTGATACTGTACCTCACATCCTCCGCTCCAGAACGTTTCCGCCGTTCCGATTTTGGGGTGTGACATTATTCATTGTATAATGTTTCAAATAATCAACTTAATACTTGAATTAAAACAATAGTTGTGCCATGCTCCAAGCATGCACACTATGTTTGTCTAAACAATAGATATGTCATGCTCCAAGCATGCACTCTGTGTTTTTCTATGGTCCTTACTTTATGAAATAGATCAATTAACAGCATTACAATGATGCTCATTTCACAATCCCAAATCTTTCACGTAAATGTAAGAATATCAAATTCTTGTCATTTACTGTAATCTGTTAGATTCTAAACTTATATGCAATGATCCTCTTGTAATGACTATACAAAAAAGTCATTGAGACTTGGCAATAGACATTACAAAGTATTCCAATGGAGAGCAATTCCACGGAAACAAAGTCTCAAATTCAAAGTACATACCTTTGAACATCCTTCTTACATTAAATTTTCTAATCTTACATAGATTTAAGGAATAACTTCCACCTAAGAAAAATATCCATCTTCCCATTTTGACTATCACTTCTAAATAAGATTTTCCTCTCTTCAGAATATGTCAGTATGGTCCATCCATTTTTATATTATACTTCCAAATTTCCATGAGCAACCAATCTTTGGTAAACCATAGAACGTCCTCGACAATTGGTTAATCATTTTAGTCATATCCAGTTCTGCTCCTTTTCCCTCATAATGCACTAGGCATTTGGAAAAAATGTAGAACGAATGAATATTCTAGCACATGTAATCGATCGTATACCCGAAACATATAAGACGTGATTCATGATGTCTTACGTAAAGCCATGATACTTGACCAGTCTTTTGCTATAAAAAAGCAGAACAGATGAATATTATAGCACATGTAATCGAATCTTGAGAACGCAATTAAAATTTCCTTATATAGAATTTCCTTATGTTGAACCATTCCAACATAACATTCATATATAGTTGACTAAATTTGATTAAAACCTCAATCTAAGCTTTTATAATTAAAATGAAGTATGAATTCCTCTCCCTTAATTATAGCAAAACAACTTTTCAAACCTTGCAACTTGCGAATTGAAACTTTTGTTTTCTATAATTAAATTGCTAACTTGAAACATTCATCATAACTAATTATGCTCCCACTAGCATTAGAATCATTACATTCATTAGCATAACATTTATGTTGTGACAACCCGAAATTTTTTATTTTATCAGCTCAGTCAGTCAACTCAACTGAGTGTCAAAATCATTAGTTGAGAGTTCTAGCCTGGTTACAGGACATTCTAAGGAGTTTTGAGCCTAATACACTTAAGGATTAGGTGTTAGAAAGTACCCGCTAGAACCACAGTGTAGCAAATCGGACCCTAACCTCATCTAAGTGAGTTCACGGCCACAAGACCATGATTTTACGGCCATAAACTCATGGGTATATATAAGGCAAAGGGTCATTTTCTAGTCATTTCTTCCTTCCTTGGCCGGTTTTCCTCCAAATCCTCTCAAGTATCATCCAACCTTCTTCCTTAGATCATCTAGAGAGTGAGTATTATATCCATTGATTAGTTTATACATCTTATTAACTAGCTTCTTACATTGTTTCATCCATGAAAATCATGTTTGATTAGATACGCAAGAAACACCAAGAACACACACTAGTTTTCTTGGCCAAATCGACTAGTTCAAGCTCCTATTTCATAAGCACTCTTATTCTAACTTGTTGTACACTAGATTAAACATGTATAGACCTTAGAAACATCAAGAAACAAAGGTTAGAAGAGACTTTACGGCCAAGAATGTTCTTGGGCTGTAAACTCCATTTTATGGTGCAAAGATGCCCCAAATACCTTCCTTAAGCCTAAAGATTACCCTACCACCTTACCTTGATGTGTTTAGGACTCAAAACAATCAAGATAACATCAACCATAGGTGATGACGGCCGCAAACACATTTCAAAATGGTCCATAGGCCGTGAACTCCATTAAGGAGTGAATTGTTTCCCTAAAGCACTTCCTAAGGCTTAAACATGAAATAGGAATGCTTAGTATGACTTGGAAGGCTTCAAAACTCAAAATGGTCAAAGAGTAATTAGTTTACGGTCGTAAACTCATGGGGTTATGACCGTAAACTCAATGAGTGATGGTCACAAGGCCTTAAACTCATGATTTGGTCATTCCACTTCCCTTTGTTGAATCACATGTGATTCCAACACTTAACCAAGGTGTATCCTAGTCCCGGAAGGTGTTTCCTTTCATATAGTTGTTTATAAACACTATATTCATGTCAATATGTGTCCCTATACGTTATTTAGGACTTATTGTGTCTCGGGACTTCATTCGTGGAACTTCTCATCCTTACACGCATACCCGTTTGAATCACCCACATTAGGTGAGTCCATACCCCATAATGAATCTTTTAACTATTTTAACTGTTTTAAGGGGGGAATACAAGTTGAACACATTGATAATTGTGTAAATGTTTGTTATAAACATTTTTCAAAATGTTACTTATGTCAATTATAATTTGTTACAATATTTCAAAACTCTTTTAAAGTTATGTTACTTTATCGTTAAACAAAACTCTGTTTTTAAAGTACAAGCATAACTTAGTAGATAAATGAGTCTTTTCAGTAACAGTCCAGGTAGAACATTAGTAAACAATTACAGGTATAGTTTAGGAGAATGCTATTCATTACTTCTAGTACAATGAAGCACACAAATAATCAATACCATAACAGAACAAAAGTGAAGAGAATCAAACAATACCAATCAGAACAAACAGTAAAGAAAATCAAACAATACTAGTACATAACATAACAAACAAGTTAAGTTGCTATAGCATGAGAACACACAAACAGGATCTAATTATACCAAAGAATCACTAACTCATTGTTTTAAACAAAAGGTGATAGTTATATTGGCTATACATGATCATATAACTTTAATGTGAATTACGCGACTTGCAAGAATTTGTTGGGGTCGCGTTTGGTTCCCTTAATCTCTTGACAGGGAGAGCGTTTAGTAGGGGTTCTATCCTTCACATTATGACCGTAGTAAAACAAATATTTTTTTAGGTTATTTAGTACATCCGCATGTCATTATAAACAACATCTGTGTACTTGCTTTTCCCATTACTTTCATATAGTGATAGTACCACTTGAAAGTTGATCTATTTTCTAGTTAAGATAGTTATAAACTAGGGAGAATATACTTTTACATTTAACAAAGGAACAATCAGGTTTAGCACAGAACAGAAGATGCCTTGGTACAAGGCTACGATTAAAGAATAGGACCATAATGCTACTCTTATGATTCCTTAATGTATACATCACAAGATACATATATACTAATAGGTTCCGACAGCTAATAGGATGTGTGATCTCCACTTCATTTCCTATCCTCGTTGGGTTATGGGCTTGGAACGGGTTCACCCAATCTATTATGTACTCGATTCTATATATATCTATGCTTAGTATACATTAAGTCATCATAAGGGTATCAAGTATGGATCAGATTATAGGACACAGAGTCAAAGCACAGTTTTTCTAGTACAAAACTTACTTTTCAAAGTCAGTACTTTTGGTATACAAAACTAGAGATTTCCCAGATAAGGGCTTAATCCATTTTATTATGCCAGTACAATTTTAGAGACTTTAGGCGAGTAACTCTATGACACCTTAGTTTATACACCATGTTTATATATAAAACTAATACTCAATAAGTAGTTAAATGTGTTTTTTCCGCCTTACCTCCTGTTCCCCATTGGGTTGTGGGTTTAGGGCAGATTCACCCAATTAACTTTCTACCCAATATTACATTATATATAGAAGTATAAACAAAGCTATTATAAAAGTAGTCACTATGGTCAGTATTTATACTATAACAAATATAGGTTTTCTTAAAGAACTTTTCATTAGATATTAAGGAACCATTACAAATAACTCCATGAGTAACAAGTGAATACACCAGGGTTATAATGATCTAACAACCAATGGAATGTGTGATATCCGCCTTACTTTCTGTTCCCCGTTGGGTTGTGAGTTTGGGACAGATGTGCCCAATTGATTGTTTGTTTACTCTGACTATATATAACTTGTACCCACTTAGTACCCATAGAAAGGCTTGTAGTGTTATTTTACTTAACTTTCATTCAAGTAGGAAATATATGATTTTCTAGAGGAACAAGCAAACTTTTCTAAATAGAACTTACAACTTACATCACTTTTACATATACATTTTCCACAACGCTTTACAGCTTACTCACATCACTAAAATCTTATGAACTCACCAGCTTCATTGTTGATCAAATCATTCAAATAACTTGTATTCTCAGGAGACTATTAGACAGGTGCTCGTGCTGGGGATTCAGAAGATGGAGCATTATAGCTTCAAGTCTTGTTTTTTTTATTAGTGTATGAATTCTATGTTTTGTGAACACACACATTGTAAACACTTTCTTTCTAAATGAAGTGCTTGTTCATTACTTGCTTACCATATACATACCTCGTGATACTAAACATGACGTCCTCCACCCCAGAACGTTTCCGCCGTTCCAGTTTTGGGGTTTAACAGATTGGTATCAGAGCATTGTTTATAGTGAACTAAGTATATCAACCGATAAAAGATATATAGCTATAAATACAATGGGGCTTAAGTGCTCGGGATAATGATATATTTTAGAGTATAACTACAAGTTATAAAAATATACCTACTTGCTTATACGTGTACATAATAGAACTAGTGTCATGAGGAGAACATAACTAAAGTATTTAAAGGTTGGACACTATCGTTAACCTGAACAGTTATGTAATAATAGCTAGGATCAGTATAGCTTGATCAACTATATTCATTCAAGATGTGACCGACATGTGTTTGGGAATGATATGGTGTTGGAACAGAGTTAAAACTTACTTGAACACCTGTAAAGAGAACGCCACAACAAGTACAGTTAGAGTTAGAGTACTATGGGAGTATTCTATGATACAATAGCGTGATAACGAGTTTAGAACATACTAAGTACATTACGTTAGAATACTATAGGAGTATTTTACTCCATATAAATAACTTATGTGATAACATAAAAGACCCTTGCGGATAGGTCTATAATCTTACAAGGTATATTCCTAAAGTATTATATAATCAGGATCTTATAGACATAGAATCTATGGCCTACACTTCGCTATCCTCTTGAGGGTGTATTGTTGAGGTGGGATCAATTATTCGAAAGTCTATTTGATCTTTAATTATATACAATCTTGTGTACCATATAAAATTATAGGAGGATTCAGTAAGGATCACCCCATAACGTTACGTTAAAGCTCATAAGTTCTTTGGTCACTTTCATTCACTCACGGCAAACCCAAATAAATGTAACCACATCCTTAGAGTATACATGTAACAGCCCGGATTTCCAGGTATCTTTTATGCTTTCAATTTTTGATGTTTTGTGAGGGGACTCGGCGAGTTGGAGCTCAGACTCGCCGAGTAGGATCGTGATTCTGGACGCGGGTTCGCGCCTGGACTCGGCGAGTCCAAGGTATGGACTCGGCGAGTCCACGCTGTTTAATGAAACCCTAATTTCTCGGGTTTGGGACCTATTTAAAGGGCCTTATGGCCGTCATTTGTGCTCAACAGTCCCTTGAGTGAAACCCTAATCGAGTGTGAGCGTTTGGAGCAAAGTAGGAGGCCATTATTGATCTTGGAGGTGTCATCTTGCAAGGGAAAGGGAGGATCAGCTAAGGGGAGAGCAAGAGGAGCCATTTTCTAAGAGTTTGGAGTCCAGAGCATCGCTATTGTGGTAATATCTTCGAGCTATCCTCTTCTATGTTGATGTTTACATTGATTTAGGGCTTATTGAGGCCTTTTGTGGCTAGATCTAGTGCTCCCTTGGTCCCATAAGCGTTTTAGACCATAGATCTGGACCCTTGGAGGTCCAGAGTGTCCCTTTGCCCAAGCTTTTTGTGAATCAATGGAGGTTTTGGATTGGAATCCTTATGCCTTAGGTCAAAATGCTATTTATGAGCCATGGGGTGTGTTATGAACACCAAGATAGGGGCTTTACGTGATGAATCAGTCTAGGAAGGCCAGATCTATGAATTGTTGGAGCAGATCTGACCTTAGAAGCAAGTTTGAGTGATTGCATGGCGTAGACTCGCCGAGTCCGAAGAACAGACTCGGCGAGTAGCTTGAAGATTGCTTTAGATCGGCCAGTGAGTGGTCCAGTCGAGTCATAGGTTAACTCAGTGAGTCAGGGCGAGTTAGAGAGGGTTGACAGGTGGTCTGATTTGAACTGGGACTCGCCGAGTTGTTCTTGAGACTCGGCGAGTTGAGTCGGGGTGGCCCCGCGATTCTTCCAGGTGAAACTCGTCGAGTCAGGGGGAGTACTCGACGTGTAAAAAAAGGAATCCTAGAGAGTTGACGAAAACGTCTAGACTCGCCGAGTCGCCTAGTGCACTCGCCGAGTCCGATCAAAGTTGACCGTTGACCGTTGACTAGAGTTGACCTGTGTTGACTTCTTAGGGATAGTCAACCTTAGAGATAAAAAGTGTTAATTAGAGACATATGATGTTATAGGAGGATTAGAGCTCGGAGGATCGAGCACGAGGGATTTTAGGATTCGTGAGATACCGAGATACGTGAGGTGAGTCTTCACACTGTACTTTACCCTGAGTAGGTAACCAGAGTTATGTGATAGAGTATTTGTATGCTGTGTATGTTTTGTGTTGTAGTGCATTATTTCTATGTGATTTATGCTGTGCATGTTTACAGAGTTGGAACCGGAAGGTTCCTAGAGTTAGAACCTGAGGGTTCATAGAGTTTGGGTGCACAAACCCATAGAGTCATAGCCTTGAGTGGCTAATATGTGTTTTATGTGTGGTATTTTGGGGAACTCACTAAGCTTCGTGCTTACAGTGTTAGTGTTGTTATATCAGGTACTAGCGATGACCGTTGGAAGGCGCCGGCTTGATCTGTACACACGCATGGGACTTTTGATATATATGTGATCTTGGGATTTTGTATGATACGAATTTGGGAATTTTAAACTTAATGTTTTATGAAATTAAATGAGAAATGTTTTTATATTTGCGAAAAATTATTTTGAAAATTCTCGGTGTTACAAGTTGGTATCAGAACCTTGGTTTGAGGGATTCGAGTACACCTTCGGGCGTATTTGAACTCAAACTGAGGATTTGAGATTTATTTTCAAAAAGAGTAAAAGAATTTTGAAAAACGCAGAGCAAGAGATGTGTGTACGAACAGTCCGCGCCCGAACGGTGATTTCCCAAAATACCTTTATATTATGTGATATTGATATTGATATGATGTATCCACATGCTAGAGTAGGCTAGGTATTGCTATTAGGACTAGAGTGGCCTGATTTGTGATGCCTTAGCCTAGGGAGAGGTGAGCTGCTATGAGATGCTTGAGAGTGAGTAGGTAGCAGTGAGGGGCTTATGAGAGATTTATTAGAGAGTGGTCTACGCATGATAGAGTACTTGGGATTTGGGATCCGAAGAGGAGGACTTGGGGTGTATTCTGATGCGGTGCGGACAGTAGTATTGGGCCCGTACTACTGAAAGCACTGGAGCGGTGTGCAGCCCAAGTAAGAATCTTTAGAATACCAAGAATCAAGGAGGAAAGAGTTGACGAGTGTGAGTATGCTCGTGTGGGTTCTAATTTATCGTATGTTGTATTTCAGAGGTAGATCATGGTGAGGACACGTTTGATGCCCGAGAGCAGTGGTACCGGTGATGAGGAGATCCGCCGAATCATCCAGGAGGAGGTGGCTGCGGCCATCAGAGCAGAGATACCAGAGATGTTTGGGTCTATAAAGACCACACTGATTGAGATGTTTGACGAGCGTTATGCCGGTCTTTCTGAGGCTGTTGTTGCAGCGGCTACCGCAGCGATTGCTGCTGCGTGGCCGCAAGGTGGTGATGCGTTGCTGTTCCGCGAGTTCAAGAACACAAAACCACCAGATTTTGATGGGACACAGGATCCGGTGGCAGCTATGAGGTGGATATCTGATATAGAGGGGTGCTTCTTCACTTGCTCATCTCCTGAGCATTTGAAGGTTCGGTTCGCGCTGAACCAGCTTCGCTTGGGAGCGAAGGGCTGGTGGAAGTTTGTGACAGCGCATTTCACGCCTGCTGAGCTTGCGACAGTGACCTGGGAGAGGTTCACTGCCATGTTTCGAGATGAGTACGTTCCCCAGGTGGAGAGGGAGCATTTGGCCCAGGAGTTTCTGACCCTCAAGCAGGGTACTGAGTCCATTACAGCGATCACGAGGATGTTCCATGAGAGGGCGATGTTCTGCCCTGAGCATGTGTCCACTGAGCAGGCACGTATGAGCCGCTACTTGAGCATTTTGAGGCGGGATATTCAGGAGTTCGCTGCGAACTCCTCGTACCGGACATTTGCTGAGCTTCAGGCAAATGCCTGGAAGAGGGAGATTGAGCTTGAGACTCAGGCCAGGGAGGAGGCGGAGTCTTAGGGGAGGGATACGCGACCGGCACAGTCTCAGCCAGCAGCCAAGCGGGCCAAGCCCGCTGATCCCAAACCAGGGAGCTAAAAGGGTCACACTTGCGGGAAGTGCGGCAAGGGTCATGACGGAGTTTGCCAAGCAGGATCTTGCTACAAATGTGGCAAGCAGGGGCATATGGCCAAGGACTGCCCCAAGGGGTTTGCAGTGTGTTTTCACTGCAACCAGACCGGACACCGGAAGGCGGAGTGTCCGCAGTTGCGCGGAGCATCTCAGGGATCTGCTCCTACCGCCATCAGAGCTACAAAGAGTCGGCCTGTGAAGGCTGAGGTGCCGAGAGCTCGAGGGAGAGCCTTCCAGCTGACTGCGGAGGAGGTCCGCGCTGCGCCTGATGTTGTGGCTGGTATGTTTCCTTTCATGTATTTATTTTGATGTCGAGATATTATGCTTATATTATGTTATGCGTAGGTACTTTCCTTGTGAACTCTGTACCTGCTTTAGTGTTATTTGACTCGGGTGCGAGTCGGTCTTTTGTATCCTTGTCCTTTAGTCAGCATATCAGTGTTAGTCGGGAGGCGTTGAGTCGGCCTCTGAGAGTTTCCATAGCTGACGAGAGAGTGATTTATGCCGCGGAGGTTCTCCGAGGATGCGTGTTAGAGATTTTTGGTGTTGAGTTCCCGGTTGATCTGGTTCCTATTGCGATGGGTGATGTCTGTGTCATTGTGAGTATGGACTGGTTGAGCAGATTTGGCGCAGTTATCGATTGTGAGCGTCAGTTGGTGACCATACGAGACCCTAGTGGAGGAGTTCTTTTGGTGTACGGCGAGGGTACACGTTCGGGATCGGCTTTTTGTTCGGCCGCTAGGGCGAGGCAGTGTCTACAGCAGGGCTGTAAGGGTTTTGTAGTGTATGTGATCGATACGCGAGCGACTTCCGAGAGACCGAGTTCAGTTGAGGAGGTACCGGTGGTGCGTGAGTTTACAGATGTCTTTCCCGAGGAGTTGCCGGGTGTGCTTCCTATGAGGCAAGTGGAGTTTGGTATTGATTTGGTTCCGGGGTCCGCGCCTATCGCTAAGGTGCCTTATCGCGTTGCACCTCTAGAGATGCAAGAGTTATCCTCGCAGCTCCAGGAGTTGCTGGGGAAGGGATTTATTCGGTCGAGCAGCTCACCGTGGGGAGCACCTATTTTTTCGTCAAGAAGAAGGATGGTTCACACCGGATGTGCATTGACTACCGGGAGTTGAACAATCTGACGGTCAAGAACCGTTACCCGTTACCGAGGATCGACGATTTATTCGATCAGTTGCAGGGAGCATCTTGGTTCTCCAAGATCGATTTGAGGTTGGGATATCATCAGGTGAGAGTGCGGGATGAGGACGTCCAGAAGACAGCGTTCAGGACGCGATATGGGCATTATGAGTTTGTGGTGATGCCTTTTGGGCTCACCAATGCCCCAGCTGTGTTCATGGATCTCATGAACAGGGTATGCAGGCCGATGTTGGATCGGTTGGTGATTGTATTTATCGATGATATTCTGGTATATTCGAGATCTAGAGAGCAGCATGAGGAGCATTTGAGGAAGGTCCTTGGGGTATTGAGATCGGAGAAGCTTTATGCAAAGTTCTCCAAGTGTGATTTCGTGTTGCGGGAGGTCCAGTTCCTAGGACATCTTGTTAATCAGGAAGGGATATTGGTCGATCCGGCCAAGGTTGAGGCGGTGATGATTTGGGGGGTGCCAAAGTCACCCTATGAGATTAGGAGTTTCCTTAGGTTGGCAAGGTATTATCGGAGATTATCAAGGATTTCTCCAAGATCGCAGTGCCAATCACCAGATTGACCCGGAAGGGTGTTGCTTTCTCATGGGGTCCCGAGCAGCAGACCTCCTTTGAGACACTTCGCCAAAGGTTGTGCGAAGCCTCGGTATTAGCTCTCCTGGAAGGGATGGAGGATTTTGTAGTATACTGTGATGCATCGATTTTGGGGCTGGGTGCGGTGCTGATGCAGAGAAGGCATGTGATAGCATATGCATCAAGGCAGCTGAAGCCTCATGAGACGAGATATCCCACGCATGATCTAGAGTTGGGGGCAGTAGTGTTTGCCCTCAAGATTTGGCGTCACTAGTTGTATGGGGTTCGGTGTACGATATACACGGACCATAAGAGTTTGAGGTACTTGATGGATCAGCCCAACCTAAATATGCGGCAGAGGAGGTGGTTGGATGTGGTCAAGGATTATGATTGTGAGATCCTGTATCACCCAGGCAAGGCTAATGTGGTAGCCGATGCGTTGAGCCGCAGGGCGGAGAGCACTCCACTGCGAGATGTATGTTTGAGATTGACCGTGATAGCTCCGGTACTGGATGCCATTCGTGGGGCACAGGTCGAGGCTGTGCAACCGGAGATGCAGAAGAAGGAGCGGTTCGTTGGGTTGGTTTCGGAGTTGTTATGGATGGTCGACGGCTTATGACTTTTCAGGGTCGGATTTGGGTACCGTTTGTGGGCGGTACGCGTACTACTTTGATGGAAGAGGCTCATCGGTCAAAATTTTTGATCCATCCGGGGGCCACGAAGATGTATTTGGATTTGAGGAAAGAGTATTGGTGGCCCTGTATGAAGAGGGCCGTTGCATGGTTTGTTGAGAGGTGCTTGACCTGCCGCAGGGTTAAGGCCGAGCACCAAAGACCGCATGGCAAGTTGCAGCAATTGGAGGTTCCCGAGTGGAAGTGGGAACAGATCACTATGGATTTCATCACCAAATTGCCGAGGACTGCCATAGGAGTTGATGCAATTTGGGTGATTGTGGACAGGTTGACGAAGAGCGCTCACTTCCTTGCCATCAGTGAGAGTTCTTCAGCGGAATAGTTGGCAGAGGTGTATGTGAGGGAAGTGGTATCTCGGCATGGGGTGCCGATCTCAATTGTTTCGGATCGTGATGTGCATTTCACTTCCAGATTTTTGGAAGAAATTTCATGAGGAGTTGGGTACTAGACTGCATTTTAGTACCGCATATCATCCCCAGACAGACGGTCAGAGTGAGTGGACGATTCAGACGCTTGAGGACATGCTCCGAGCATGTGTGTTGGATTTCGGGGGTAGCTAGGATGCATATTTACCCGTGGCAGAGTTTTCCTACAACAACATCCATCATTCGAGCATTGGAATGCCACCCTTTGAGCTGTTGTATGGGAGGAGGTGTCGGACCCCCATTTGTTGGGGAGAGGTTGGGCAGAGAGTGATGGGTAGTACAGAGATCGTGCTTCAGACGACAGAGCAGATTCAGCAGGTCAGACAGAGGTTATTGACCGCCTAGAGCCGACAGAAGAGTTATGCGGACAGACGTCGATCCGAGCTTGAGTTTCAGTTCGGCGATCTTGTTCTCCTGAAGGTCTCTCCTTGGAAAGGGGTGATTCGATTCAGGAAGAGGGGCAAATTGGGGCCCCGATATATTGGTCCACTCCGTGTGGTTGCGAGGGTAGGCTGGGTAGCCTATCATTTGGATTTACCAGCCGAGTTGGGGCAGATTCACGACACTTTTCATGTGTCGCAGCTGAGGAAGTGTATAGCCAATGAGTCGGCAGTGGTTCCATTAGAGGATATTCAGGTGGATGCGAGCCTGAATTATGCCGAGAGGCCGGTGGCCATCAGAGATCGGAAGATCAAGGTTCTGAGGAACAAGGAGGTACCTTTGGTGTTGGTTCAGTGGCAACATCGAAAGGGATCAGAGATGACCTGGGAGCCGGAGCATGAGATGCGTGAGCAGCATCCGGAGCTATTTTTAGAGCGAGACTTCGAGGGCGAAGTCTAGTTCTAGTGGGGGAGAGTTGTAACAGCCCGGATTTCCAAGTATCTTTTATGCTTTCAATTTTTGATGTTTTGTGAGGGGACTCGGCGAGTTGGAGCTCAGACTCGCCGAGTAGGATCACGATTCTGGACGCGAGTTCGCGCCTGGACTCGGCGAGTCCAACGTATGGACTCGGCGAGTCCACGCTGTTTAATGAAACCCTAATTTTTCGGGTTTGGGACCTATTTAAAGGGCCTTATGGCCGTCATTTGTGCTCACCAGTCCCTTGAGTGAAACCCTAATCGAGTGTGAGCGTTTGGAGCAAAGTAGGAGGCCATTATTGATCTTGGAGGTGTCATCTTGCAAGGGAAAGGGAGGATCAGCTAAGGGGAGAGCAAGAGGAGCCATTTTCTGAGAGTTTGGAGTCCAGAGCACCGCTATTGTGGTAATATCTTCGAGCTATCCTCTTCTATGTTGATGTTTACATTGATTTAGGGCTTATTGAGGCCTTTTGTGGCTAGTGCTCCCTTGGTCCCTTAAGCGTTTTAGGCCATAGATCTGGACCCTTGGAGGTCCAGAGTGTCCCTTTGCCCAAGATTTTTGTGAATCAATGGAGGTTTTGGATTGGAATCCTTATGCCTTAGGTCAAAATGCTATTTATGAGCCATGGGGTGTGTTATGAACACCAAGATAGGGGCTTTACGTGATGAATCAGTCTAGGAAGGCCAGATCTATGAATTGTTGGAGCAGATCTGACCTTAGAAGCAAGTTTGAGTGATTGCATGGCGTAGACTCGCCGAGTCCGACGAACAGACTCGACGAGTAGCTTGAAGATTGCCTTAGATCGGCCAGTGAGTGGTCCAGTCGAGTCATAGGTTGACTCAGTGAGTCAGGGCGAGTTAAAGAGGGTTGACAGGTGGTCTAAGTTGAACTGGGACTCGCCGAGTTGTTCTTCAGACTCGGCGAGTTGAGTCGAGGTGGGCCCGCGATTCTTCCAGGTGGAACTCGTTGAGTCAGGGGGAGTACTCGACGTGTAAAAAGTGTATCCTAGAGAGTTGGTGAAAACGTCTAGACTCGTCGAGTCGCCCTAGTGCACTCGCCGAGTCCGGTCAAAGTTGACCGCTGACCGTTGAACGTTGACCAGAGTTGACCTGTGTTGACTTCTTAGGGATAGTCAACCTTAGAGATAAAAAGTGTTAATTAGAGACATATGATGTTATAGGAGGATTAGAGCTCGGAGGATCGAGCACGAGGGATTTCAGGATTCGTGAGATACCGAGATACGCGAGGTGAGTCTTCTCACTATACTTTACCCTGAGTAGGTAACCATAGTTATGTGACAGAGTATTTGTATGTTGTGTATGTTATGTGTTGTACTGCATTATTTCTATGTGATTTATGTTGTGCATGTTTATAGAGTTGGAACCGGAAGGTTCCTAGAGTTAGAACTTCAGGGTTCACAGAGTTTGGGTGCACGGACCCATAGAGTCATAGCCTCGAGTGGCTAATATGTGTTTTATGTGTGTTATTTTGGGGAACTCACTAAGCTTCGTGCTTACAGTGTTAGTGTTGTTATTTCAGGTACTAGCGATGACCGTGGGAAGGCGCCGGCTTGATCTGTACACACGCATGGGACTTTCGATATATATGTGATCTTGGGATTTTGTATGATACGAATTTGGGAATTTTAAACTTAATGTTTTATGAAATTAAATGCGAAATGTTTTTATATTTGCGAAAAATTATTTTGAAAATTCTCGGTGTTACAATACAACAGAAGATTCTGGGAGGAACAAGGACAAGTACATGAGAAGGTTTCAAGGAAAGATCAGTCGAAGTAACCAAAACGCCTTACACGTCACACTAATAAATATTAATCCTGTTAATTTATCGAGCGAGTGGAAACACTACTCACATTATATGTGTTAGGATTAATTTCTTACATGCAGCTGGTAATAGTTATTCAGGAAACAAATATTCATTCGAGGATAGTTATTTCAAATTCATAGAGTTTATTAGGTATAGAATCATTTATGAATTGTTTCTAGAACCCTATGGAAGTTAGGACCCGATACGTCCAGAACGAGGATAATCTTGTCTTTTCAGCTTTCGGCTTGTGCCCATTGCTATAGACTTAATCTGTCTCATCTTTGTTTTCTTTTAGCAAAGATGCCTCCTCACAGATCACCCAGGCACACTACTCCGATAACTCCCATACCTTCTCCACAAATAGATGTAGCAACTCTGAACGTTGCAGTGGCCGCGACTGTGGCAACAACCATAGCTCAATATCACCCCATCAATACAGATGGAGGTGAAACGCCTACTAATTCTACTCAAGGTGAAGTCCCGGTGCGCCAGGGAGAGTTCTCCTACAAGGATTTCACCAGATGCCAGCCATTGTCCTTTAATGGGACTGAAGGAGTCATAGCCCTTATGCAATGGTTCGAGAAAACAGAGTCGGTTTTCGAAATCTGTTTATGCCCAGAAGGAAGCAAAGTGAAGTTTGCTGGTTGCACCTTCTTCGGCAAGGCCCTGACATGGTGGAACAGCCATGTTAAGTCACTGACCCTATCAGTGGCAAACTCAATAGGTTAGGAAAACCTAAAAGAGTTAATGCGGGAAGAATATTGCCTGTTAGGCGAGATTCAAAAACTGGAACAAGAGCTGTGGGATCTCACTATGGTCGGCTCAGACATAGTGACCTACATGGACCGGTTCAGCGAACTAGCAGCTCTATGCCCCGAGATGATTACCTCATAGAGCAAGAAGATAGAAAGGTACATTTGGGGTCTGACTGTTCTGACCAAAGGAAATGTATTGTCTTCTAACCCAGCCACGTTTGATAGTGCTAAACGCCTGGCTCAGCGACTCATCGAAAATGGAGTCTGCCATGGTGTAAAATTCCCTATTCCCGAGCCATCGAGGGAAGAGGACTATAATCAGAAGTCGGGGAACAAGAGGAAGTAGAAGCAAACGACACAAGACACCCCGCAAGAGCAACGAGTGAGTACTATGTATGCCACTACGACGCCTACTGCTTCAGCACCTACCAGTCGATATGCTGGAAACCTTCCAAAGTGTGGAAAGTGCAACTTTCACCACACCGGAGTATGCCGGGAAATGCAGTGTCTGAACTGCCACAGAAGGGGACACACAGTCTGCTACTGCAGGACACCGACTCAACCGATCTCCCAAGTCCTCGGAGCTGAAGAAAAACCAACCCTGCTATGGTTGTGGTGAGTCTAGACACAATCAAAGGAGTTGCCCGATAATCTGGAACTCAGGCATGCATGGACGCATTCTGATGATCACCGCAGGAGAATCTACCCTAGAGTCGTCGACGAGTAGTGTTACGTTTTCAAAATGGTAATTACTTTTAAAATTAATTTATATTCATATAAGATTAAAATTTGGGGATAACACTTAAAAGTAACTATAACCACTCACATGTTAAAATAGGCCGAAATATTCAAGAGAACTAAAAGATCCTTTAGAAAAACTATTATGGCTCACCATATACATCAGGGTTGTGTGCAACTAAGATGTTGCAGACATAGAGTGAGTGACTCCGCTTAGGTCCCCTTTCCTTAATTGGTTGAGGATTTCAAGCAGAGATGCTCAGTCGACATCTTGTCTCATCTTACGTATTCATAACTTGTATATGATGGGCGATAGTAGCGGTAACAGGAAGGATTATGCTATAAAAGTATCCCTACAATTAATAAAGCACTTTTTTTTGTATGTATGCGCACATAGCGGTACGATACATAGGAGTGTTAACTTCAAATAGAAAACAGGAAACACGAGAATAGCTACAAGAAGTACATTGTTGATCATACTAGGAATTCAATACCGAGCATGCCAGGGATACATCGTCGTTTATCAGACGTTTCTTTCATATGACCAAAACTTTCTTTAGTATACAGTCCGTTGTTTTCTTTCGTCATGAGTTGGCGTGGCCCTCACCATACTAATTTCATATGTTTCTATCGCCTCGATCAGCAAGTTCTCGAAACATTCATAATCCATATTGAAAGCCCAACCTGAATCAAAAATTTTATCTTTCGAATTCTAAACCCCCGAAGTACTCATGCGAAAAGTACTTTGTCCTCCGAAGCCTTATTGTCAGATGTCCGCAGACCGTCACGAAATACCACTCGTCCAACAGACCAAGTTCGAGCACAGAGGCTATGGATGAATACAACCCACCTATTATTATTTAGTGTATACGCGAGGGTGGCATATGATTATGATTACGCAGAACTAGTATGTGTGTTTCCGCCCTATCTCTTGTCCTCGTTGGGTTGTGGACCTAGGGCAGAGTCGCACATCCGACCGTCTAACTAACCCTAATTATATACGACTTGTGTACACGAGGTAATGATAGATAGACCAAGTGTGAATCCTATCATGAACGGAAGGGCAAAGTTGCCAAGTCTATGAGTGGGTATTCTGCCAATCAGAAGAGCGCAACCCCAGTAGTAATGCTAAAAGAGCTAATTTCGGGACGAAATTCCCTCTAACAGGGGGATGATGTGACAACCCGAAAATTTTTATTTTATAAGCTCAGTCAGTCAACTCAACTGAGTTCAAAATCATTAGTTCAGAGTTCTAGCCTAGTTACAGGTCATTCTAAGGAGTTTTAAGCCTAATACACTTAAGGATTAAGTGTTAGAAAGTACCCGCTAGAACCACAGTATAGAAAATCGGACCCTAACCTCATCTAAGTGAGTTCACGACCACAAGACCATGAGTTTACAGCCGTAAACTCATGTGGCCATAAACTCATGGGTATATATAAGGCAAAGGGTCATTTTCTAGTCATTTCTTCCGTCCTTGGCCGGTTTTCCTCCAAATCCTCTCAAGTATCATCCAACCTTCTTCCTTAGATCTTCAAAAGAGTGAGTATTCTATCCCTTGATTAGTTAATACATCTTATTAACTAGCTTCTTACATTGATTTCATCCATGATAATCATGTTTGATTAGATACTCAAGAAACACCAAGAACACACACTAGTGTTCTTGGCCAAATCGACTAGTTCAAGCTCCTATATCATAAGCACTCTTAATCTAACTTGTTGTACACTAGATTAAACATGTCTAGTCCTTAGAAACATCAATAAACAAAGGTTAGAATAGAGTTTACGGCCAAGGATGTTCTTGGGCCGTAAAGTCCCTTTATGGTGCAAAGATGCCCCAAATTCCTTACTTAAGCCTAAAGATTAGCCTACCACCTTACCTTGATGTGTTTAGGACTCAAAACAATCAAGATAACATCAACCATAGGTGATGACGGCCGCAAACACATTTCAAAATGGTCCATACGCCGGGAACTCCATTAAGGAGTGAACTGTTGCCCTAAAGCACTTCGTAAGGCTTAACCATGAAATAGGAATGCTTAGTATCACTTGGAAGTCTTCAAAACTCAAAATGGTCAAAGAGTAATGAGTTTATGGCCATAAACTCATGGGTTTATGACCGTAAACTCAATGAGTGATGGTTACAAGGCCTTAAACTCATGTTTTGGTCATTCCACTTCCCTTTGTTGAATCACATGTGATTCCAACACATAACCAAGGTGTTTGTTAGTCCCGGAAGGTGATTCCTTTCATATAGTTGTTTATAAACACTATATTCATGTCAATATGTATCACTATATGTTATTTAGGACTTATTGTGTCTCAAGAATTCATTCTTGGAGCTTCTCATCCTTACACGCATACCCGTTTGAATCACCCACATCAGGTGAGTTCATAACCTTTAATGAATCTTTTAACTATTTTAATTGTTTTTAGGGGGGGGGGGGAATACAAGTTGAACACAATGATAATTGTGTAAATGTTTGTTATAAACATCTTTCAAAATGTTACTTATGTCAATTATAATTTGTTACAATATTTCAAAACTCTTTTAAAGTTATGTTACTTAATCGTTAAACAAAACTCTGCTTTTAAAGTACAAGCATAACTTCGTAGATAAATGAGTCTTTTCAGTAACAGTCCAGGTAGAACATTAGTAAAAAATTACAGGTATAGTTTAGGAGAATGCTATTCATTACTTCTAGTACAATGAAGCACACAAATATTCAATACCATAACAGAACAAAAGTGAAGAGAATCAAACAATACCAATCAGAACAAACAGTGGAGAAAATCAAACAATACCAGAACATAACATAACAAACAAGTTAAGTTGCTATAGCATGAGAACACAGAAACAGGATCTAATTATACGAATGAATCACTAACTCATTGTTTTAAACAAAAGGTGATAGTTATATTGGGTATACATGATCATATAACTTTAATGAGAATTACACGGCTTGCAAGAATTGTTTGGGGTCGCGTTTGGTTCCCTTAATCTCTTGACAGGGAGAGCATTTAGTAGGGGTTCTAGCCTTCACATTATGACCGTAATAAAACAAATACGTTTTTAGGCTATTTAGTACATCTGCATGTCATTATAAATGCATCTATGTACTTACTTTACCCATTACTTTCATAAAGTGACAATACCACTTCAAATTTGATCTATTTTCTAGTCCAGATAGTTATAAACTAGGGAGAATATACTTTTACATTTGACAAAGGAACAATCAGGTTTAGCACAGGACAGAAGATGCCTTGGTAGAAGGCTATGATTAAAGAATAGGACCATAATGCTAGTCTTATGATTCCTTAATGTATACATCAAAGCATACATATATACTAATATGTTCCGACAGCTAACAGGATGTGTGATCTCCGCTTCATTTCCTGTCCTCATTGGCTTGTGGGCTTGGAACGGGTTCACCTAGTCTACTATCTACCCGATTCTATATATATATATATATATATATATATATATATATATATATATATATATATATATATATATGCTTAGTATACATTAAGTCATCATAAGGGTACCAGATATGGATCGGATTATAGGACACAGAGTCAAAGCACAGTTTTTCTACTACAAAACTTACTTTTCGAAGTCAGTACTTTTGGTATACAAAACTAGAGATTTCCCAGATAAGGGATTAATCCATTTTATTAAGCCAATACAATTTTAGAGACTTTAGGTGAGTAACTCTATGACACCTTACTTTTTACACCATGTTTATATATAAAACTAATAATCAATAGGTAGTTAAATGTATGTATTCCACCTTACCTCCTGTTCCCCGTTGGGTTGTGGACTTATGTGACAACTCGATATTTCAACTCTTTGTAACGACCAAAATGGGTCAAGTATTGTAACCACTTCTGAGTAATAAAAGTTACTTTCATAATAAAATTTATAAATAAGTTCCACTTAATTTCCTTCTATGATTAAATGTCTTTGAACCATGATCGTACGTGAAAAGAACGCCCAAATCCGACTTCATATAGCGAAGTTATGATTTTTCCAAGTTCGGCTTAGCAACAGACAGCTAAAAACTCGAATCGGAAATCGAGCGACTTTTGGCCGGAATGACCTAAACGAGAAACGAAGGTCTCGACAATGGTATTCCAGCAGTAAAAAGTCTGGCAAAAACCGACATCAGATAAAGAAGTTATGAATTTTCTAAGAAATTCCTTAAACACGATGGATTTTTAATAAATAATAAAAATATAATTTTGGAATTTGCCGACGGAGTCTAAACGAAAGTTGTAGAGCGTAGTCTCACCTACGCGAGGATATAAAGACCATCGAAAACGGAGTTCGTATGAAGAAGATATGAATTTTTGAAGTTTATTAAATAAATTAATTATTTATTTAATTCAAAATTCGGATATTATCCGAAGGGGAGTCAGCATCCTCCTCCGAGGTACGCGCTGCGTACCCCTGTACGCCCCGCGTAACTGAGAGGATTGGCCTCTGATCGTCCACGTCGCGCTATCCGAAGAAACCGACCCATCCGACCCGTCCGAAGCCCCGACCCGTCCGACCCGACGTCGCATCCGACCCGGCGTCCCATCCGACCCGCGTACCCAGCAACCCGTCCCATCCGAACCGAGGCAGTCGAGGCTTCGGTCATGCATGACGTACGCGTACGCGCTGCGTACGAGCGTACGCCCCGCGTACCAAGGCAGACCAGCCTTACTATAAATAGGATGCGAGGGTTTCCAAAGAAAGGGTTCATTTCTCTTCTCTCTCTCTCAACTTTGCCTCGTTTTCCGTGTCCGTTCAAACCCGAAGCTCTGGTCTTTTTGGCTTATGTCCCGAAGGTCGATTTTACTCCCGAGATTCCCGAGAATCCCGAGGAAAATCCGTTTCCCGAGACGAAACTCTGCCCGGTTTTCCATCTCGCTATCTCCAAAACTTTCAAGTGAGTTTCATACCCCTTAATCAACCTTTTTAATTATTCTAAATACTTTTATATGCTTTCAAGGGGGGGATTACAAGTAAAACACACGAGTATTATTGTGTGTTACATAAAGAAACTCTTTTATATACTGTTATATATTCAAATCACATGCGATTTATAAACATTTAAAGGAACTTATATATATATATATATATATATATATATATATATATATATATATATATATATAACATATGTCACAATAGCATTTTACCTTTTAAAATAAAATGTTGTTGTAATGCATGTATAAACTAAACTGTTCTTAGATTTTTCTTGTCTATCCTAGACTCTACACCAAAAATCTATATTTTCATAAACAAGTGATTCCTTTTCTCAATATTTCTAAACAAACAAGACACGCTTTTTGGAAACTATAATAGGTATAGTTTTACGAACAGATTTCTAACTCTTATGTACTAGAATCACATATTTCAAGAAGTTCACTTTCGTATACAAGAACAAACGTAACATTTTAACAAGTAGATCTGTTTTTATACCACGGATTTGTGAGACACTAACTTCATGTACGTTCGAGTACACATTTCAAGTCCTGTATTATATACCAGAATCCCTTGGAGGGGAAGCATGGTGTTTGTGTATAGATCTATACGGGCTTGACAACCCGCGCCCTGACTGTTAGCTACAGTCCACCGTTTGGGGTGACAAACATCATAACATTCCAACGCCTGAAGAACGTTGTGTATAGGCATTCAGAGTCAATAGTATGGTTATAAAACTCACAAGGGGTATTAAAAATGCATTGATTTACAAGGTTTTCAAACTCATTGGTTATTTTACATTTACATACATTTTGGAAACAAACATTGGTCTTGAGTGAAGGCTACTTTTATACTAGTAGAAAATATAGGATTTTCTAAACACAAACAAACAAAGATAAAACATTTCATTTCATTCAAACATTGTCACTTAAATACTTATGAAATTCACCAGCTTAAATGCTGATCTACTCTTTCAAAATTACTTGTATGTCCCAGGGATTCAGTAATTTCAGGTACTAATATGCTTTTGAAGAAGAGATGCTGCGACGCCAGTTTAATCTCGTATTTTTGACATCATATTGTAATTGAGTTTTGAACATGTAACTTTTGACAAATGTAAACTTTCAATTATATATATGATGGTTGTATTGCTTTCTTTACTATGTATTCATTTGTTACGTTACCACATGAAGTCATCCGCCCCCGAACCTTTCCGCCGTTCAGGTTTAGGGGTGTCACAGATTGGTATCAGAGCAATGTTTATAGTGAACTAAGTATATCGAACCACATAAGATATACAAACTATAAATGCTTAAGGGACTAATACTCTCTGACGAAACAAATTTTCTTTTTACACTTAAGCAGCATTTCGTTCAACTTAAATTGATTGTTCATTTAAGTACAATTACATGCATACCACAAACTATTTTCATGTTATACAACTATACAAGTATTTAGACAAGTTGACACTACGATTGAGACTCGATATATGTAATCAGATTTTGGACAAATATAGCGTGATCAACTATATTTGACCAAGATTGGACCAACATATATCGAGGAATGATCGTAGTAAGCAACAAGTCAAAACTTACCAAACCATTACAAGAATCAAACACAAGAATTTAAATACTATAGGAGTATTTGCTCTCTAAACTAGTTTAACTTACATGTTTTACATGTTCCGACTTTACTCGATTCTTATAACCCTATTTCTCGTACAGTCAAATGGCTGGATTTCACCACGCTGGCGACCCCTACTTTCCCAACCAAGGCAACGGAGGATGGATCGAAGATGATCCCGAAGAGGACGAGGAACCCATAGAAGTGGGTGATGACTCCGGTACCGACTCAGAGCCGGAAGTTATCGATCCACCACCCATTCAACCTCCCGTCTTCGTAAGGAACTTTCAAGGACCGACTCCCATCTGGAGAAGTCACCTCCACCATTGGAGCCAACAGCAAAACCTACGCCCTCCCTACGGCATGTGCCGGGACTTCTATGATGTCCGCGGTGGAGGTTCGGCTGATCGAGCACTCCCGGTAATGGTGGGAAAGTTAGCCAATCAGTCCTATCAGTCTGGAGTACAAGCTAGTCGACTCCGGGATATCACCGTGGAAGTGCAGGTTCACACTTCTGACATCCGCAGGTTGGACAAGATGCAAGACAACGCCCAATTCCAAGCTGAAGCGTTTCAAGCGCAAATGATTGCAGCCCTCGCCGAACTAAGGGAACAACAAGCCGCTTTCGATAGGCGTCTAATGAAGTCAAAGCAATCAGATACAGAGTCAAGCTCCAAGCGCAACCTTCGACGCAAGTAGTGCTTGTCAAGGACTCAAATTTTGTTATAGCTTAGGACCTCGGCTAAAAGTCTTTAAATTTCTCGAACTTTGTAATCGGAGACCCTTATAGGGGTCAAATTTTCATGATCGTTGTAACAACTTTTATATTAACATAAGTGGCACTATTACTACTATGTTAAGTATTTCGTTCGAACCTTGAATGGTCTTTGTGAACCCAAATACTTGTTCCATACCTTCAGTCTTACAAATAACTTTCATTCTTCTATTTTAAGACTCATACTATCATCTGTTGTTGAACTATAGCGATTTAGTTCATGAGACACATATGTTTTCCATTCTATGAAATTCTTATCCTTGTCTTTTCAATCTATAGTTGAAGGATGCCTCCGCGAAGGAATCCAAGGCGAAACAACGGTGAGGAAGCACCTATACCACCACCACCTCCACCACCCCAATTTGATGCTGTTATGTTTCAAGCAGCAGTCACCGCAGCGGTAGCAGCTGCCATGTCACAGATCAATAACTCGAGTACTAATGGCTCGGGATCTGGCACACACCTATCCAACCATGGCGAGAGTCATGGACCACCTCGAGAATGCACCCATAAGGACTTCACTAATGCCAAGCCCCGGATGTTTTATGGTACTGGTGGTGTGATGGCCCTGAGGCAGTGGATTGAAAGGACGGAGGCAGTCTTTGAAATCCGCTCCTGCCCCGAGCACAGCAAGGTCAAATTTGCAACTTTCACCCTTCTCGATAAAGCTTTAACTTGGTGGAATGGCCACGTTAAAGTACTTACCCTAATCGTGGCAAACTCCATAAACTGGGAGAGCTTGAAGGCCATGATGATGAGAGAATACTGCCCACGGGGAGAGATTCAAAAGCATGAACACGAGCTATGGACTCTCGGAATGGTGGGTACCGACATCGCTACTTATACCAACAAATTATGCGAACTGGCAATCCTTTGTCCAGATATGATTGCTCCCGAGAGCAAGAAGATAGAAAGGTACATCTGGGGACTGATGCCCCAAATGCGATCAAGCGTGTTAGCTTCTAAACCTGACACCTTTGAAAGTGCTAAGGAACTGGCACAATCTCTGATCGACTACGGAGGTCATCAGAACTCAACCACTTCTGCACCAGCACCACAGAAAGGAAACAACAACAACAACAACTACAACAACAACAGCAACAACAACAACAATGGCAGGAAGAGAGCGTGGATTAAAGGGAAGGGTGGGTCTTCCCAAGAATCCGCAAAGAAACAACTGGTGTCAGTAAATGCTGCCATTGTACCTGCTACAGCCCCTATAAATACCTACCCAACAAAGCCTTATATAGGCAACCTCCCAAAATGCACCAAATGCAATTACCACCACCATGGACCTTGTCGAGATATGCAGTGCGCCAACTGCAGCAGAAAAAGTCACACAGTCCGTTTCTGCAAGGAACCCGCAAAGCCGATCACTCAAGTTCCCGGTGCGGGTGTAGGGCAGGCTTGCTACGGTTGTGGCGAGGTGGGCCACTACAAGAGAAACTGTCCTAAGGCAGCAGGCACCGGAGGTGTGGGACGAGTTTTGGCAATAGGCCACGACGAAGCTGTAGCTGACCCAACTATAGTTGCTGGTACGTTCCTTCTCGATAATTCATACGCATGCATATTATTCGATAGTGGAGCGGAGAGAAGCTTCGTGAGTCAAAACTTTATTCATTTACTTAAACCTAAACCTAGCAAGTTGGAAAATTCATTCACTGTAGAGATGGCCAATGGAAAAACCGAAAACACAAATTGCATTTACATGGGCTGTACGTTAACATTAAACGGCCATTCTTTCCCAATCAATCTCATGCCGGTTCAAATTAAAAGTTTCGACGTCATAGTCGGCATGGATTGGTTGAGTCTTCTTCGCGCCGACATCATGTGCTTTGAGAAAGCAGTCCGTCTTAACCTCCCTAACAACGAAACATTAGTTGTCTACGGCGACAAATCTAGTACAAACCTTCGCATCATTTCGTGCATCCAAGCTCGAAAGTGCTTGCGAAAGGATTGTCGAGCATTCCTAGCGCACATCGTCGATACAAGTCAAGAACTGAAGGACATCAAGAGCATCTCGGTAGTACGCGACTTTCCTGATATCTTTCCAGAAGAACTACCAGGATTACCACCGCAACGCCAAGTCGAGTTCAGAATCGACTTAATTCCAGGAGCTACCCCAGTAGCGAAGTCGCCTTATCGTCTTGCACCAGCAGAGATGCAGGAACTTTCCAGTCAACTTAATGAACTCCTTCACAAAGGATTCATAAGACCAAGTTTCTCACCTTGGGGAGCACCGGTCTTGTTTGTAAAGAAGAAAGACGGATCATTCCGTATGTGCATCGACTACAGAGAGCTAAACAAACTTACTGTCAAGAACCGCTATCCTCTACCCCGTATTGACGACCTATTCGATCAACTTCAAGGGGCGAACTACTTCTCCAAAATAGACCTGCGATCCGGATATCACCAATTACGAGTTCTAGAGGGGGACATTCCAAAGACAGCCTTCCGAACTCGTTATGGACACTACGAATTCGTGGTGATGCCGTGCGGATTAACCAATGCACCAGCAGTATTTATGGACCTAATGAATAGGGTATGCCGTCCTTACTTGGATCAGTTCGTCATCGTCTTTATCGATGATATACTTATCTACTCTGGAAGTGAGGAAGAGCATAGTCAACACCTACGAAAAGTCCTAGAAACACTGCGAACGGAGAAACTCTATGCGAAGTTCTCTAAATGCGAATTTTGATTTCTAATAGTCGAATTTTTAGGTCACGTTGTTAGGGAGAAAGGTATACACGTGGACCCCTCCAAAATTAAGGCTATTGAGAACTGGTCGGCACCAAAGACACCTACAGAAATTCGTCAATTTCTAGGTCTAGCTGGCTACTATCGCAGATTCATAAAGAACTTTTCGAGCATTGCGAAACCTCTTACTTCATTAACCCAGAAAGGAGTGGCCTTTGACTGGGAAGCGAAACAAGAGAAGGCATTCCAGACACTAAAGCAGGCCTTGTGCACCGCACTGATACTATCCCTCCCCGAAGGGATAGAAGACTTCGTAGTGTATTGCGACGCTTCAAATCAAGGACTTTGTTGTGTTCTTATGCAGAGAGGGAAGGTTATCGCTTATGCCTCCCGACAGCTTAAGACACACGAAGTGAACTATACGACACACGACCTCGAGTTAGGAGCAGTGGTATTTGCTCTGAAGATCTGGAGGCACTACTTATACGGAACAAAGAGTACTATTTTCACCGATCACAAGAGCCTTCAACACATTTTCGATCAGAAGGAACTCAACATGCGACAACGACGATGGGTTGAGTTACTGAATGACTACAAATGCGAAATTCGTTATCATCCTGGCAAGGCCAACGTAGTAGCCGACGCCCTCAGTCGAAAGGAATACACTGGTCGGAGGGTCAAATCTCTGACCATGACTATCCATTCCCACCTATCCACACAAATTAAGGAAGCACAAATAGAAGCTTTGCAACCTGAAAATGTGGCGGGTGAATCCCTGCGAGGAATGGAGAAGAATTTAGAAGTCAAGGGTGGCGGAGCCTACTATCTCATGGACCGAATCTGGACCCCAAATCATGGTGGTTTCAGAAACGTAGTCATGACCGAGGCTCACAACTCAAGATATTCCGTTCACCCGGGTTCAGATAAAATGTATCTGGATCTTAAGAAACTGTATTGGTGGCCTAACATGAAAGCAGAAATTGCTACCTTCGTGAGTAAATGTCTTACTTGCGCTAAGGTTAAGGTCGAGTATCAGAAACCGTCAGGACTACTACAACAACCAGAGATACCGGAATGGAAATGGGAGCGGATTACTATGGACTTCATAACCAAGTTACCCAAGACGACAAGTGGACTCGATACCATATGGGTCATTGTCGACAGATTGACCAAATCCGCACATTTCCTACCCATCAAGGAGACTGACAAAATGGAGAAGCTTACAAGAACTTACTTAAGGGAAGTAGTGCGACTGCATGGTGTTCCAATATCCATTATCTCCGATCGAGATAGTAGATTCACTTCAAGATTCTGGCAGTCATTACAAGGTTCCCTAGGAACTAGGCTAGACATGAGTACACCCTACCACCCACAGACAGACGGACAAAGTGAGAGAACAATACAAACTTTAGAAGACATGCTGAGAGCCTGCGTGATTGACTTTGGAAAGGCATGGGATATTCATTTACCCCTTCTCGAATTTTCATACAACAATAGTTATCATACAAGCATAAAGCCTGCTCCGTTTGAAGCCCTCTATGGTCGAAAGTGCAGATCCCCTCTGTGCTGGACTGAAGTTGGCGATACCCAGTTAGCTAGAGGAAGAGTTCCTGAAAGCACTCTCACAGGTCCGGAGATCATACGTGAAACAACAGAGAAGATCGTTCAGATTCGTGAACGATTGAAAGCCTCAAGAGACCGACAGAAAAGCTACGCTGCCCAAAGGAGGAAACCATTGGAATTCCAGGTAGGAGACCACGTCATATTAAAGGTTTCACCGTGGAAGGGTTTAATACGATTTGGAAAGCGTGGGAAACTAAATCCAAGATACATAGGGCCTTTCGAGATTCTTGCCAGAATCGGCCCTGTGGCTTACAAGCTTAACCTACCGCGCGAACTTAGTAACATCCATCCAACCTTCCACGTCTAAAACTTGAAAAAGTGTCTGTCCGACGAGACTCTTGTTATTCCACTCGACGAGATCGAGATCAACGAGAGCCTCAAATTTGTGGAAGAACCAGTAGAAATCATGGACCGAGAGGTCAAACAAACAAAACAAAGTCGCATACCCATCGTGAAGGTTCGCTGGAACGCCAAGCGGGGACCCGAATTCACATGGGAACGCGAAGATCAGATGAAACAAAAGTACCCTCATCTCTTTCAAGTTCACTAGTATCTTTACTACTTTAAATTTCGGGACGAAATTCTCTCTAACGGGGGGATGATGTGACAACCCGATATTTCAACTCTTTGTAACGACCAAAATGGGTCAAGTATTGTAACCACTTCTGAGTAATAAAAGTTACTTTCATAATAAAATGTATAAATAAGTTCCACTTAATTTCCTTCTATGATTAAATGTCTTTGAACCATGATCGTACGTGAAAAGAATGCCCAAATCCGACTTCATATAGCGAAGTTATGATTTTTCCAAGTTCGGCTTAGCAACAGACATCTAAAAACTCGAATCGGAAATCGAGCGACTTTTGGCCGGAATGACCTAAACGAGAAACAAAGGTCTCGACAATGGTATTCCAGCAGTAAAAAGTCTGGCAAAAACCGACATCAGATAAAGAAGTTATGAATTTTCTAAGAAATTCCTTAAACACGATGGATTTTTAATAAATAATAAAAATATAATTTTGGAATTTGCCGACGGAGTCTAAACGAAAGTTGTAGAGCGTAGTCTCACCTACGCGAGGATATAAAGACCATCGAAAACGGAGTTCGTATGAAGAAGATATGAATTTTTGAAGTTTATTAAATAAATTAATTATTTATTTAATTCAAAATTCGGATATTATCCGAAGGGGAGTCAGCATCCTCCTCCGAGGTACGCGCTGCGTACCCCTGTACGCCCCGCGTAACTGAGAGGATTGGCCTCTGATCGTCCACGTCGCGCTATCCGAAGAAACCGACCCATCCGACCCGTCCGAAGCCCCGACCCGTCCGACCCGACGTCCCATCCGACCCGGCGTCCCATCCGACCCGCGTACCCAGCAACCCGTCCCATCCGAACCGAGGCAGTCGAGGCTTCGGTCATGCATGACGTACGCGTACGCGCTGCGTACGAGCGTACGCCCCGCGTACCGAGGCAGACCAGCCTTACTATAAATAGGATGCGAGGGTTTCCAAAGAAAGGGTTCATTTCTCTTCTCTTTCTCTCAACTTTGCCTCGTTTTCCGTGTCCGTTCAAACCCGAAGCTCTGGTCTTTTTGGCTCAAGTCCCGAAGGTCGATTTTACTCCCGAGATTCCCGAGAATCCCGAGGAAAATCCGTTTCCCGAGACGAAACTCTGCCCGGTTTTCCATCTCGCTATCTCCAAAACTTTCAAGTGAGTTTCATACCCCTTAATCAACCTTTTTAATTATTCTAAATACTTTTATATGCTTTCAAGGGGGGGATTACAAGTAAAACACAAGAGTATTATCGTGTGTTACATAAAGAAACTCTTTTATATACTGTTATATATTCAAATCACATGCGATTTATAAACATTTAAAGGAACTTTTATATATATATATAACATATGTCACAATAGCATTTTACCTTTTAAAATAAAATGTTGTTGTAATGCATGTATAAACTAAACTGTTCTTAGATTTTTCTTGTCTATCCTAGACTCTACACCAAAAATCTATACTTTCATAAACAAGTGATTCCTTTTCTCAATATTTCTAAACAAACAAGACACGCTTTTTGGAAACTATAATAGGTATAGTTTTACGAACAGATTTCTAACTCTTATGTACTAGAATCACATATTTCAAGAAGTTCACTTTCGTATACAAGAACAAACGTAACATTTTAACAAGTAGATCTGTTTTTATACCACGGATTTGTGAGACACTAACTTCATGTACGTTCGAGTACACATTTCAAGTCCTGTATTATATACCAGAATCCCTTGGAGGGGGAGCATGGTGTTTGTGTATAGATCTATACGGGCTTGACAACCCGCGCCCTGACTGTTAGCTACAGTCCACCGTTTGGGGTGACAAACGTCATAACATTCCAACGCCTGAAGAACGTTGTGTATAGGCATTCAGAGTCAATAGTATGGTTATAAAACTCACAAGGGGTATTAAAAATGCATTGATTTACAAGGTTTTCAAACTCATTGGTTATTTTACATTTACATACATTTTGGAAACAAACATTGGTCTTGAGTGAAGGCTACTTTTATACTAGTAGAAAATATAGGATTTTCTAAACACAAACAAACAAAGATAAAACATTTCATTTCATTCAAACATTGTCACTTAAATACTTATGAAATTCACCAGCTTAAATGCTGATCTACTCTTTCAACATTACTTGTATGTCCCAGGGATTCAGTAATTTCAGGTACTAATATGCTTTTGAAGAAGAGATGCTGCGACGCCAGTTTAATCTCGTATTTTTGACATCATATTGTAATTGAGTTTTGAACATGTAACTTTTGACAAATGTAAACTTTCAATTATATATATGATGGTTGTATTGCTTTCTTTACTATGTATTCATTTGTTACGTTACCACATGAAGTCATCCGCCCCCGAACCTTTCCGCCGTTCAGGTTTAGGGGTGTGACAACTTAGGGTAGATTCAACCAATTAACTTTCTACCCAAGATCAGATTATATATAGCAGTATAAACAAAGCTATTATAAAAGTAGGCAGTATGGTCAGTATTTTTACTATAAGAAATATAGGTTTTCTTAAAGAACTTTTCATTAGATATAAAGGAACCATTACAAATAACTCCATGAGTAACAAGTGAATACACCAGGGTTATATATGACAACGATCTAACAACCAATGGAATGTGTGCCATCCGCTTTACTTTCTGTTCCCCGTTGGGTTGTGAGCTCGGGGTAGATGCGCCCAATCGATTGTTTGTATACTCTGAGTATATATAACTTGTACCCACTTAGTACCCATAGAAAGGCTTGTAGTGTTATTTTACTAAACTTTCATTCAAATAGGAAATATATGATTTTCTAGAGGAACATGCGAACTTTTCTGAATACAACTTACAGCTTACATCACTTTTACATATACATTTTCCACAACGCTTTACAACTTACTCACATCACTAAAATCTTATGAACTCACCATCTTAATTGTTGATCAACTCTTTCAAATAACTTGTATTCTCAGGAGACTATTAGACAGGTGCTTGTGTTGGGGATTCAGAAGATGGAGCATTATAGCTTCTAGACTTGTTTTGTTATTAGTGTATGAATTCTATGTTTTGTGAACACACACATTGTAAACACTTTCTTTCTAAATGAAATGGTTGTCCATTACTTGCTTACCATATACATACCTCGTGATAGTAAACATGACGTCCTCCACCCCTAAACGTTTCCGCCGTTCCGGTTTTGGGGAGTGACATATGCTCCCACTAGCTTTGACATGTACTCAGAAATTTGTTGGACTTCTAGAAATCAATAGTTATTGACTTTCATTACCAAAGTTTAGATTTTTGATACGAGATGCTTTGATAAGACCTTATCTAGGCTTCTCAAACTCATACACCTTTCCTTAGACAGCTTACATGTGTGTCTAAACAATTTAAGAACTTACAACAATAAGTCTTAAATGTATTGACCTTTTTGCCATTTGTCACAATTCAAATTATGAAATGGTATTCTGTAATCATAATCAAATTTGAGAATGCAATTATCACAAATGTTATCTCCTTAAAATCTACTTGGTGAAACCATTTACTCACTATCATTTTCATGAATTGGAGAGAAACCGTATGAGACTTAGATTTTATGGTGTTTGTGTTCCTATTGATTTGAATTTGTCATAACCATAATCATAAGACAAGGTTAGTGACAAATCCAAACTCATATGGATTGAACTTGGTCAATATTAATTTCTTTCCACTTGGCAGTTCAAGGGCCTACCCTTTCTTCCAAGTAGTTATGCAAACATCTGAGAACTCATAGAACTCACATGTATAGTCAACTTTAACTAGAATGTGCACAGAAATTAGAATATGTCAACACGATAGGTTATAAACCTCAAGTCGTGTGCTAGTGTTTAACAATAGGTTTACTCTTGATTAGTTCTTGAAACTTTCAAGATCTTTAAGACTCTTGACATATAATATTCACTTTGTTAAGGAACATTACTTGACAAACAAATAACCAAGAGTTAGTGCGGATCCTAATCAAGACTATCACTTCACACAATTGGCCTTAGTTGGTCTTTGTTTTATCCAAAACATCACAACTTAACAATTTCAAATGTACAAGAGTAGAAACATTTTACTCTACATTTGATTACTGTTATAAACCTTTCTTACGATTATGTCACTCAAGGTTACAATCATAGAGTGTGACTCTAAGACTCATTTTGGGAACAAAGTATTACTCATCTTCTTGATTTAAACTATTTCAACAATTCACAATTCCTCTTCTTAGCGATACAAATGCACTAAGATGTCTTTAGAGGATCAATTGTGATATGGTTTTCCATAACCATTAAGATGATCATAAAACATGATACTAATGTACTCTCCCATCTTCTCATTCATTTTGCCATACAATGAAAATTTTCCAATGTTTCAGAATTATACTTAAACTTGTAAGCATAACCATATTTACTAAATTTTAGTAAACCATGACGAATAGTCTTATCGATCTTTGTGGTGGACCTGACCAACGCACAACCAAGTGTACCCAACCTCCTAGAGTGACAACCCGTAAAATTTTTGCTTTTAAGACCCAATCAATCAACTCAACTGAGTGTCGAACTCATTAGTACTGAGTTCTAGCCCAGTTAAAGGTCATTCTAAGGAGTTTTGATCCTAATACACTTAAGGAATAAGTGTTAGTAAGTACCTACTAGAAGCACAATGTAGCAAATTAAACCATAACCTCATCAATATGAGTTCACGGCTACAAGACCATGAGTTTACAGCCATAAACTCATGTGGTTGTAAACTCAAGGGTATGTAGATGATACTTGGCCATTTCTCTCATTCTTTCCTTCCTTGGCCGATTTTCCTTCAAATCCTCTCAAGTATCATCAAGACTTGCTTCCTAGATCCTCAAATGATGTAAGTATTCTTCCTAGATTTGTTGATACATCTCTTAATCTACTATCCTTCCATGATTTCATCCATAGAAATCACTCTTTTCTTAGATCTTCAAGTTTCACCAAGAACACATACTAGTGTTCTTGGCCAAAATCAACCATTTCAAGCGTCTAGATCGGAAGTGCTCTACCCTATACTTCTTATCTTGTTAGTATCCATGCTTAGAGACTTGAAAGATCCACTTTCTGAAGAACATCTTGAGTTTACGGCCTAAGATCTCCCATGGCCGTGAACTCAATATTGAAGCATGTATGGACCGTAAACCCTATAAGATGCAAAGCTAGTGACCTAGAACCCTTCCTTGATGATTGAAGGACCTTAAACTTCACACAAATACAAAAATGAGTATAAGTTTACGGCCGTAAACTCATCAAAAGCCTTCAATGGGTTGGTCTTTTTAATCCATGTGTAGATCAAAAGTCCCTAAAGTTTCCATAGCTTTCAAACCAACATTTTGCATGTTTCACCACGAGTTTATAGCCGTAAACTCCCTTGGTCTGTAAACCTATGGTAGTAAACTCATGTGAGTGTCATTCTACCCTCCTTTGTTGAATCACATGTGATTCCAACGCTTAGCCAAAGTGTTTCCTAGTACCGGAAGGTGTTTCCTTTCATATAGTTGCTTATAATCAGCATATTCATGCCAATATACGTCATTTAGGACTTGTTGTGTCTTGGGACTTCATCCGTCGAACATCTCATCCTTACACGCATACCCGTTTGAATCACCCACATCATGTGAGTTCATACCCCGTAATGAATCTTTTAACTGTTTTAAATGCTTTTAAGGGGAGGAATACAAGTTGAACATAATGATAATTGTATAACTGTTTGTTATAAACATCTTTCAAAATGTTGCTTATGTCTTCTATAAGTGATCAAAACATTTCAAAAACTATTTTACAGTTAAGTTGCTTTATAGTTTAGCAAAACTCCATTTTTAAAGTACAAGCGTAACTTAGTAGTAAAATGAGTCTTTTCAATATTAGATCAAGTAGAATACTAGTAAACTATAATGGGTATAGGTAAGGGGTTCAGTTCATACTAGATACAATACTCGATAACATAAAGAACATACTAAGATACTATAACAAGAGAAGGTACTAAGATACTATAACAAAACAAACATACTAAGATGGTATAGCATGGCAATATTACAGGATCTAATTATACAAATGAATCACAAACAAATTGTTCTAAACAAAAGATGATAGTTATATTGGGTATACATGATCACATAATCAGAATATGGATGTTCACGGCTTGCAATTGATTGCAGAAGTCGCGTTTGGTTCCCAGAATCTTTCGATAGGTAGAGTGTTTAGTATGGGATCTAGCCATCACATTATACCTTAATAATTAATTTAAGGCAATTAGTACAATAGTAGTTACTATATACAATAATACAGTACTTACATTTTACAAACGACAAACAAAACAGATAGGTCTAGTACATTCAGTAGAAAGGGACCATAATGCTAACCTTATGATTCCTTATTCTATACATCAAAGGATATATTTTAATAGTACCCGATAGGTAATAGGATGTGTGCTTTCCACTTCATTTCCTTTTCCTTGTTTGGTTGTGGGCTTAGAGCAGATTCACCCAGCCTATTATCCATTCGATCTTTGTTAAATATATGTTATGTATACATTAAGTCATCATAAGGGGTACCAGGTATGGGTCAAGTCATAGGACACTAATTCAATGCACAGTTTTCTCGTACAAAGCATACTTCTCAAAACAGAAATTTTGGTATACAAAACTAGAAACATACCAGTAAATGCTTTAATCCATTTTATTAGACCATCATTTTTAAAGGACCTTAGGTAGTGAACTCTACAATACCTTAACTTATACACCAAAGGTTATATATAATTAATATTCGATAGGTAGTTGGATGTGTGCCTTCCGCCTCCTTCCCTGTTCCTTGTTTGATTGTGGGTTTATGGCAGATTCATACAACTAACTATTTGTTCGATATTAGATTATATATAACTAAGTATAAACTAAGTGATTATAGTGGGAACCATTGTGGTCACTATTTTACTAAAAGAAATAACGGTTTTACTTATGTAACATCCCGAAATTCAGGTAAAGCTATTTAGCCCATCCATTTTGTCATGTTGTCAAGATTGGTCCCTTGAGAGAGTTCTTGTAGCAAATAAGTATGTTGGGCATACTGGGGAGTACACTGCGCGTACTCATGCACTCAATTTGGACGCAGACTTGCCTGCGTACGCTAGGTGTACCCAGGGTTATGCTGGGCGTAACGGGTCCAGATGAAAAACCTAAATGTTTTGCTTGTGCACTATTTAAAGGATGCTAATGCTCATTTCTCAGCCTCCATATCAGTGAGTGAAAGCCTAAGAGATAGCCTTCCATCGTTCTTAGCTTGAGTGTGTGTGTTTTGGAGCTAAAAGTGTCTTGGTATATTAGTGAAGAAGAAGGAGAAGAGCTTGTGGAGGCTAGGGCTTGAAGTGCAAGTTTGGATCAGAGATCTACATAGAAAGGAGCTTCATCTAGAGGTATAAAGTTCAAAACTTTCCTCTTTATTTGGTTTGATGAGTGCATGGACCATTTCTAGGGTTAAAAGTACCCAAGGTGGAGACTTTATGAGTGTAATGTACTCCATGGATCTAGATCTGTCCCATTTTAGTGATATTTGTGTTATAGATCCATAAAGTTTCCATCTTGGTCATTGTTATGAGGTCATGCTTGAGTTATGAGCTTTCTAGAGTTGGGAAATGGAATGTTATGGGTGTTAGTGACTTGTCAAGACATGCAAAGGCTTAAAGTCATCAACTTTATGGATTAAGAGGCTTAGAAATGGTCAGATCTAGAAGTTGGACGTGGGTCTTAACTGTTTAAGACCTAAAGAGATTAGGGTCTGAAACTAGGAGTTACGTGGGGCGCAATCCCAGTACGCACGGTGTAAGGGGTCCCACACCCCGTTTCTGTGTGGATACCGGGTACGCCCAGCGTACATGTTTGGTACACGCAGCATAACCCGGAGAGTTGACTTTTGTTGACTTTTAGGGTTTGGTTAACTTTAGGGTCTTTGAGCCATGGGAGGAGTAAAATGGTCTTTTACCCTTCTGAGAGTACTAAGAGAGGGTAAAGTCTAGCCTTGAGAGATGTATTGATTTAGAATGTTTATTTAACATGATTAGGCGGAGGCTAGACCAGATTTTTACAGAGTTCGAGATTACCGAGTTACCCGAGGTGAGCCTTCTCACTATACTTTACCTAGAGTGGTAATTAGAGTTACGTGACAGAGTATTTTGTATGCTTTTGCATGATGTGATTTTTATCTTATTTATGGTATGTATGTTATAGAGTGTATAGAGTTAGAACTCGAGGGCCCACAGAGTTATGGGACTGGAGGGTCCCACTGAGACACATTGACCAGAGGGTCAAACAGAGTTATAGCCTCGAGTGTCTAATAGGTGTTGTGTGTGGTATTTTGGGGAACTCACTAAGCATTTATGCTTACAATGTTGTGTTATGTGTTTCAGGCACCAGTGAGGATCGCGGGAAGGCACTGGCTTGATTAGTACACATACGAGGAGTTTTTACATACTATGATCTTGGGATGTGATGTTATGGATTGTTGTGACACAATGATATTTTTATAACAATTATGAATGAATGTGTGTATTTTTAAATTGTGAAAAATTATTTGAAAATTTTCGATGTTACAAGTTTGTATCAGAGCCTTGGTTTTAGGGATTCGGGTGCACCTTCGGGCGTATCTAAACTCAAACTGAGGATTTGAAAGATTTTCAAAATGAAATTCACAACAATTTTCCTCAAGAGTAAAATGTTTTTGAAAGAGCATAGTAGAGAAGTGTGTACGATCAGCAAGCGCCCGAACTGTGATTTCCCAAAATACCCTTACATTATGAGTTATGAGATATGTTATGATATAATATGCATGCTAGAGTACGCTAGGTATTCTTATTAGGACTAGAGAGGCCTGATTTGTGATGCCTTAGCCTAGGGATTCTGCTGCTAGGAGATGCTTGAGAGTGAATAGATAGCAGCGAGGAGATTTTGAGAGATCTGCTAGAGAGTAGACTATGTATAAAGAGAGTAGAGTACTTAGGACTTGAGGTCCTAGGAGGAGGACTTGGGGTGAATATTGATGCGGTGTGGATGGTAGTATTAGGCCTGTGCTACCGAAGGCACCGGATCAGTGCGCAGCCCATGTAAGAATCCTTAGGGTACCAGGGATCAAGTATGAATGGGATATCAAGTGTGTGTACACTCGAGCGGGTATCTGATATCTTGTGTTTCATTTCAGAGAGACATCATGGTTGGGACACGCCATAGACCAGGGACTAGAGAGGGGGTGTGAGTGATGAGGAGCTCCGCCAGATGATTCATGATGAGGTGGCTGCTGCCATCCGCGCTGAGATTCCATAGATGTTCGGGCCTATCAAGACCACCTTGATTGAGACTTTTGATGAGCAGTATGCTGCCCTTACTGATGTTGTTGTTGATGTGGCCAATACAGCCGTTGTTGCTGCCAGGCCGCCGGGGGGAGGGGGGGTGACGCGTTGTTGTACTGGGAGTTTAGCAACACGAAGCCGCCAAAGTTTGATGGGACTTAGGATTCGATAGCCGCGATGAGGTGGATCACTGACATTGAGGGGTGATTCTACACATGCTCATGTCCGGAGCATCTGAGAGTTCGGTTCACGCTGAACCAGCTTCGCTTGGGGGCGTAGGACTGGTGGAAGTTTGTGACAGCGCACTATTCTTCTACAGAGCTTGTTGCGGTGACCTGGGAGAGGTTCACCGCTATGTTTCGTCACGAGTACGTTCCCCCGGTGGCAAGGGAGCGTTTGGCCGAGCAGTTCTTGACCCTCAAGCAGGGTGTGACAACCCAAAAAAATTTATTTTATAAGCTCATTCAGTTAACTCCACTGAGTGTAAAAATCATTAGTACAAAGTTCTAGCCTGGTTACAGGTCATTCTAAGGAGTTTTGAGCCTAATACACTTAAGGAATAAGTGTTAGAAAGTACCCGCTAGAATAGCAGTGTAGCAAATCGAATCCTAACCTCATCTAAGTGAGTTCATGGCCACAAGACCATGAGTTTACGGCCGTAAACTCATGTGGCTCCAAACTCAAGAGTATATATAGGGCATTGTGTCATTTCTTATCATTTCCTCCTTTCTTGGCCGGATTTTCTCCCAAATCTTCAACTATCATCGAACCTTCTTCCTTAGATCTTCAAAAGAGTGAGTATTCTATCCCATGATTAGTTAATACATCTTATTAACTAGCTTCTTACATTGATTTCACCCATGAAAATCATGTTTGTTTAGATACTCAAGAAACACTAAGAACACACACTAGTGTTCTTGGCCAAATCGACTAGTTCAAGCTCCTACATCGTAGGAACTCTTATACTAACTTGTTATACACTAGAGTAAACATGTCTAGACCTTAGAAACATCAAGACACAAAGGTTAGAAGAGAGTTTACGACCAAGGATGTTCTTGGGCCATAAACTCCCTTTTATGGTGCAAAGATGCCCCAAATTCCTTCCTTAAGCGTAGAGACTAGCCTACCACTTTACCTTGATGTGTTTAGTACTCAAAACAATCAAAATACCATCACCCATAGGTGATTACTACCGCAAATACATGTCAAAGTGTTCCATGGGCCGAAAACTCAATTTAAGGGTGTATTGATGCCACAAACACTTCCTAAGGCTTAGACTTGAAGTTAGGATGCTTCATTATGACTTTTAGGACCCTAAACAACACTCACAAACATAAATGGTCATGAGTTTATGGTTGTAAACTGCTTAGGGCCGTGAACACCCCAAAAGCTTCAAAGAAAGTGGTCCTCCTCATAAGGTCCCCCAAAACATCTATAGCCTTCAAACTTGCACTTATACATGAATAACCATGAGTTTACGGCGGTAAACTCTCTTGGGCCGTAAATTCATGGTAGCAAACTCATGTGAGTGCCATTCTACCTTCCTTTGCTGAATCACATGTGATTCCAACACTTGGACAAGGTCTTCCCTAGTCTTGGAAGGTGTTTCCTATCATAAAGTTGTTATAAACACTATATTCATGCCAATATGTGTCATTATATATCATTTAGGACTTACTGTGTCTCGGGACTTCATTCGTGGAACTTCTCATCCATACGTGCATACCCATTTGAATCACCCATATTAGGTGAGTTCATACCCCGTAATGAATCTTTTAACTATTTTAACTGTTTAAGGGAGGGGGGGGGAATACAAGTTGAACACAATGATATTTGTGTAAATGTTTGTTATAAACATCTTTCAAAATGTTACTTATGTCAATTATAAATTGTTGCAACATTTCAAAACTTTTTTAAAGTTATGTTACTTTATAGTTATACAAAACTCTATTTTTAATGTACAACCATAACTTAGTAGATAAATAAGTCTTTTCAGTAACAGTCCAGGTAGAACATTAGTAAACTATTATAGTTATAGTTTAGGAGAATGCTATTCATTACTTCTAGTACAATGAAGCACACAAATAATCAATACCATAACAGAACAAAGAGTGAAGAAATCAAACAAAACCAATCAGAATAAACAGTGAAGAAAATCAAACAATACCAAAATAGAACATAACAAACAAGTTAAGTTGCTATAGCATGAGAACACACAAACAGGATCTAATTATACCGATGAATCACTAACTCATTGTTTTAAACAAAAGGTGATAGTTATATTGGGTATACATGATCATATAACTGTAATGTGAATTACACAGCTTGTAACAATTTGTTGGGGTCGCGTTTGGCTCCCATAATCTCTTGACACTCAGTGGAGTTAACTGACTGAGCTTATAAAATAAAAAATTTCGGGTTTTCTTTAATAACTTCTCATTAGATATAAAGGAACCATTACAAATAACTCCATGAGTAACAAGTGAGTACACCAGGGTTATATATGACAACAATCTAACAACTAATGGGTCGTAAACTCCCATTGGGTTGTGAGCTTGGGGCAGATGCGCTCAATCGATTGTTTGTTTACTCTGAGTATATATAACTTGTACCCACTTAGTACCCATAGAAAGGCTTGTAGTGTTATTTTACTTAACTTTCATTAAAGTAGGAAATATATGATTTTCTAGAGGCACAGGAAAACTTTTCTAAATAGTACTTACAGATTACATCACTTTTACATATACATTTTCCACAACGCTTTACGGCTTACTCACATCACTAAAATCTTATGAACTAACCAGCTTAATTGCTGATCAACTCTTTCAAATAACTTGTATTCTCAGGAGACTATTAAACAGGTGCTCGTGCTGGGGATTCAGAAGATGGAGCATTATAGCTTCAAGTCTTGTTTTGTTATTAGTGTATGAATTCTATGTTTTGTGAACACACACATTGTAAACACTTTCTTTCTAAATGAAATGGTTGTTCATTACTTGCTTACCATATACATACCTCGTGATACTAAACATGACGTCCTCCACCCCTGAACGTTTCCGTCGTTCCGGTTTTGGGGTGTGACAAATTGGTATCAAAGCATTGTTTATAGTGAACTAAGTATATCAACCGATAAAAGATATACATCTATAAATACAATGGGGCTTAAGTGCTCTGTATAATGATATATTTTAGAGTATAACTACAAGTTATAAAAATATACCTACTTGCTTATACGTGTACATAATAGAACTAGTTTCACGAGGAGAACATAACTAAAAGTATTTAAAGGTTGGGCAATGTCTTCAACCCGAACAGTTATGTAATCATAGCTAGGATCAATATAGCCTGATTAACTATATTCATTCGAGATGTGAACGACATGTGTTTGGGAATGATGTGGTGTTGCAACAAAGTTAAAACTTACCTAAACACTAGTCAAGAGAACACAAAACGAGTAGATTCAGAGTTAGAATACTATAGGAGTATTTTAGTCCAGATAAATAACTTATGTGAGAACTTAAAAGACACTTACGGATAAGCCAATAATCTTACAAGGTATATTCCTACAGTGTTATATAATCAGGATCTTATAGACATAGAATCTATGGCCTACGCTTCGCTATCCAATCCTCTTAAGGGTGTAGTGTTGAGGTAGGATCAATTAATCGAAGGTCTATTTGATCTTCAGTTATATACAAAGTTGTGTACCTTGTACAATTATAGGAGGATTCCTTAAGGATCACCCCGTAAAGTTACCTTAAAGCTCATAGATTCTTTAGTCACTTCCATTCTGGCACGAGAAGCCTAGATAAACGTAACCACTTCCTCATAGTATGCAACAGAAGAGTCCAAGAGGAACAAGGACAAGTTCATGAGAAGATTTCAAGGAAAGATCAGCCGAAGTAACCAAAACGTCTTACGCGTCACACTAATAAATATTAATTAGGTTAATTTATCGAGCGAGTGGAAACATTGTTTTAATCAAAAGGTGATAGTTATATTGGCTATACATGATCATATAACTTTAATGTGAATTACACAGCTTGCAAGAATTTGTTGGGGTCGCATTTGGTTCCCTTAATCTCTTGACAGGGAGAGCGTCTAGTAGGGGTTCTAGCCTTCACATTATGACCGTAATAAAACAAATATGTTTTTAGGTTATTTAGTACATCCGCATGTCATTATAAACGACATCTTTGTACTTACTTTTCCTATTACATTCATAAAGTGATAGTACCACTTGAAAGTTGATCTATTTTCTAGTCAAGATAGTTATAAACTAGGGAGAATATACATTTACATTTGACAAAGGAACAGTCAGGTTTAGCAGAGAACAGAAGATGCCTAGGTAAAAGGCTACGATTAAAGAATAGGACCATAATGCTAGTCTTATGATTCCTTAATGTATACATCACAGGATACATATATACTAATAGGTTCCGACAGCTAATAGGATGTGTAATCTCTGCTTCATTTCCTGTCCTCGTTGGGTTGTGGGTTCTCGTTGGGTTGTGGGCTTGGAACAAGTTCACCCAATCTACTATCTACCCGATTCTATATATATCTATGCTAAGTATACATTAAGTCATCATAAGGGTACTAGGTATGGATCATATTATAGGACACAGAGTCAAAGCACAGTTTTTCTATTACAAAACATACTTTTCAAAGTCAATACTTTTGGTATACAAAACTAGAGATTCCCAAATAACGGCTTAATCCATTTTATTAAGCCACTACAATTTTAGAGACTTTAGGTGAGTAACTCTATGACACCTTAGTTTATACACCTTGTTTATATATAAAACTAATACTCAATAGGTAGTTAAATGTGTGTTTTTCGCCTTACCTCTTGTTTCCCATTGGATTGTGGACTTAGGGCAGATTCACCCAATTAACTTTCTACCTAATATCATATTATATATAGTAGTATAAACAAAGCTATTATAAAAGTAGTCACTATGGTCAGTATTTTTACTATAAGAAATATAGGTTTTCTTCAAGAACTTTTCATTAGATATAAAGGAACCATTACAAATAACTCCATGAGTAACAAGTGAATACTTTCTCTTCGCCTTACTTTCTCTTCCCCGTTGGGTTGTGAGCTTGGGGCAGATGCACCCAATCTGTCACACCCCAAAACCAGAACGGCGGAAACGTTCGGGGGTGGAGGACGTCATGTCAAGGATCACGAGATATGTATATGGTAAGCAAGTAATGAACAACCATTTCATTTAGAAAGAAAGTGTTTACAATGTATGTGTTCACAAAACATAGAAGTCATAAACAAATAACAAAACAAGACTTGAAGCTATAATGCTCCATATTCTAAAGTCCCAGCACGAGCACCTGTCTATTAGTCTCCTGAGAATACAAGTTATTTGAAAGAGTTGATCAGCAATTAAGCTGGTGAGTTCATAAGATTTTAGTGATGTGAGTAAGCTGTAAAATATGGAAAAAGTATATGTAAAAGTAATGTAAGTTGTAAGTTCTGTTTTTAGATGATTGCCTGTTCCTCTAGAAAATCCTATATTTCCTACCTTAATGGATGTTAAGTAAGATGACACTACAAGCCTTTCTATGCATACTAAGTGGGTACAAGTTATATATACTTGGAGTAAACAAACAATCGATTGTGCACATCTGCCCTCAACTTACAACCCGACGGAGTACAGTGAGTAAGGCGGATAGCACACATTCCATTGGTTTTTAGATCGTTGTCATATGTAACCATGGTGTATTCACTTGTTACTCATGGAGTTATTTGTAATGGTTCCTTTATATCTAATGGAGAGTTCCTTTTAAGAAAACCTATATTTCTTACAATAAAATATTGACTATGGTGATTACTTTTATAATAGCTTTGTTTATACTGCTATATATAATTTGATAGCGAGTAGATAGTAGATTGGGTGACCTCGGTGTAAACCTACATCCAACGGGAACAGGACATACATCGAAGAGCACACATCCTACTAGCTGTTGGATACTAGTCTTATATACAAACATGGTGTATAAACTAAGGTATTATAGAGTTAACTCACTTAAAGTCTTTAAGACTGTACTGGCTTAATAAAATGGATTAAGCCCTTAACGGGGAAATCGCTAGTTTTGTATATCAAAAGTACTGACTTTGAAACGAAATTTTTGTACTAGGAAAAACTGTGCATTGATCCATTGTCCTATGACCTGATCCATACCTGGTACCCTTATGATGACTTAATGTATACTAAGCATACATATATATAGATTCGGGTAGATAATAGATTGGGTGACCTCGGTGTAAGCCTACATCCAACAGGAACAAGACGTACAGCGAAGAACACACATCCTATTAGCCGTCGGCATCTACTTAACATATATGTATCCTATAGTGTATACATTACGGAATCATAAGGTTAGCATTATGGTCCTAACTTTTAAAAGTAGCCTTCTACCAAGACTCGATTGTTTTGAAAGCAATCTTCTACCAAGACTCTACTGTTATGAAAGCAGTCTTCTACCAAGACTCTACTGTTCCTTTGTCAACTATAAAGTACATTCTCCCAAGTTTATAACCTACCTCGATTAGAGAATAGATCAACCTTCAAGTGTTACCGACACTTTATGATAGTAATGAGAGAAAGTGAGTACCCTAATGTCGTTTATAATGACATACGGAGGTACTATCAACCTAAAAACATAAGTGTTTTTTTATTACGGTCATAATGTGAAAGCTAGAACCCCTACTAATCCGCTATCATGTATGGAGATTGAGGGAACCAAACGCGACCCGAGCAAATCCATGCAAGCCATGTAATTCACATTAAAGTTAGATCCTATCTGCATGTTATCATGCTATAGCAAATTTACTTGTTTGTTATATTTTGTTCTGGTATTGTTTGATTCTCTTCACTGTTTGTTCTGTTCTGTTCTGTTCTGTTCTATTCTGTGTGTGCTTCATTGTACTAGAAGTAATAAATAGCATTCTCCTAAACTATACCTATAATAGTTTACTAATGTTCTAACTGGACTGATACTGAAAAGACTCATTTATCTACAAAGTTATGCTTATACTTTAAAAATGGAGTTTTGTATAACTATAAAGTAACATAACCTTTAGAAGAGTTTTGAAATGTTTTAACAACTTATAAATAACATAAGTAACATTTTGAAAGAATGATTAAAAACAAATAATTACACGATTATCATTGTGTTCAACTTGTATTCCCCCCTTAAAACAATTAAAATAGTTAAAGATTCATTACGGGGTATGAACTCACTTGATGTGGGTGATTCAAACGGGTATGTGCGTACGGATGAGAAGTTCCACGAATGATGTTCCGAGACACAATAAGTCCTAAATGATATTTAAGGACACATAATGACATGAATATAGTGTTTATAAACAACTATATGAAAGGAAACACTTTCCGGGACTAGGAAACACCTTCCGGGACTAGGAAACACCTTAACCAAGTGTTGGAATCACATTTGATTCAACCTACGAGGGTATAAAGGCACTTAAATGAGTTTACTACCATGAGTTCACGGCTCAAGGGAGTTTACGGCCGTAAACTCATGGTTACTCATGGGTTAGTGGAAGCTTGAAGTCTAGGGGTGATTTAGGGACATTAGCTTTAACCTAGGATGAGAAAGACCACATCTTTTGGCACTTTTGGGGTGCTTATGGCCCAAATGAGTTTACTTCCATAAACTCATGGCCAAATATTCTTATGAGGGTCCTAAAGGTCATAAAGAAGCATTCTAAATTCATGCCTAAGCCCTTGGAAGTGTTTGTGGCATCAAAACACCTCTACTTTGAGTTTACGGACCATGGACCATTTGGTCATGTGTTTGCGGCCGTAAACACTTATCGGAGATGATATTTTGGTTGTTTTGGGTCCTAAACACATCTAGGTAAAGTTTTATGCTTGTCTCTTGGGCTATGGAAGGCATTTTGGGCATTTTGGCACTCTAAAATGGAGTTCACGGCCCAAGAACTTCCTTGGCCGTGAACTCACTTTTGGTCCTTGATTTTAATTTATTTTGATGCCTAAACATGTCAAGGTTTGTCCCATGTTTTGTTTCCAAGGTCTAGGGGTCAATGGGCACACTTTGGCCCTTGAAATGGAGTTTACTCCCCAAGGTGTTCTTGGGCGGTAAACTCACAGATCTTGGTGTTTTCCTATGATTTCTAGTGTATTAAGCATATATAAAGCTTTAAAACAACACTAGGTAGAAGTACTCACTTTCCGGAACAAAATTCCGAAGATCCTTGAGAGAGAATTTGGCTTTTCTCTAGTTGGAATTGTAACTAATGAATAATTTGGTTCAGAAATATATATATAGTCCTGGGATTTTTGGCAGAAAATATTTTATTCCCAGAAAGAACTCTAATATCATAGATTTTTGAAATAACAGAGTTGCACAAGACCCAAGTGCAACCTCTCTCCTGATATCTCCTTAAGTGTAAACCCTGAGTTGCTCAAACTTGTCCCAAAAGTTTGAAAGTTAGCAGAAACAGACTTGGCTTCTATTGAAGTGGAAATTTTTGGGTTGTCACATCATCCCCCCGTTAGAATGAATTTCGTCCCGAAATTAGCTCTCTTAGCATTACTACTGGGGTTGCGCTACTCTGATTTGCGGAATACTCACTCGTAGACCTGGCAACTTGCCCTAGTGTTCTTGATAGGATTCATACTTGGTCCATCTATCATTACCTCGTGTCTACAAGCCATATATAATTAGGATTAGTAGGACTGTCGGATGTGCGACTCCGTTCTAGGTCCACAACTCAATGGAGAACAGGAGATAGGGCGGAAACACACATACTAGATCTGCGTAATCATACTCATATACCACCCTCGCGTATACACTAAATAATAATAGGGGGGCTGTATTCGTCCTTAGCCTCTGTGCTAGAACTTGGTCTGCTGGACGAGTGGTATGTCGTGACAGTCTGTGGATGTCTATCGATAAGGCTTCGGAGGACAAAGCACTCTTCGCATGAGTACTTCGGGGTTTGCAATGCGAAAGATAAAGTTTAGGTTTAGGTCGGACCTTTTATACGAATGAAAAAAGTTTCGAGAACTTGCCGATCAAGGCGATAGAAACATTTGAACTTAGTATGGTGAAGACCACGCCAACTCATGACGAAAGGAAAACAACGGACTCTATACTGAACAAAGTTTTGGTAAAATGAAAGAAACTTCTGATAAACGACGATGTATCCCTGGTATGATTTGTATTGTACTTCTAGTATGTTCAACAATGTACTCCTTGTAACTGATCTCGAGTTTCCTGTTTTCTATTTTGAAATCAACACTCCTATGTATCGTACCGCTATGTGCGCATACATACAAATAAAAGTGCTTTAATAACTTACGAGATACTTTTATTCCATGATCCCCCATGGTACCACTACTATCGCCCGTCATATACAAGTTGCGAATATTTAAGATGAGCCAGGCAGTCGACTGAGCATCTCTGCCTCAAATCCTCAACCAATTAAGGAAGGAGACCTAAGCAGAGTCACTCACTCTAAGTCTGCAACCTCTCAGTTGCGCACAACCTTGATGTATATGGTGAGCCATAATAGCTTCCCTAAGGGATCCTTTAGTCCTCCTGAATATTACGACCTATTTCAACATGTGTGTTGTTATTGTTACTTTTAAATGTTATCCCCAAATTTTAATCTTATATGAATATAAATTAATTTTTAAAAGTAATTACTATTTTGAAAAACGTACCACTACTCGACGAGGACTCTGAGGTAGATTCTCCTGCGGTGATCATCATAATATGTCCATCTGCGCCTGAGTTCCTGATCATCGGGCAGTCCTTCTGACGGTGTCCAGTCGCACCACAGCCATAGCAGGCTTGGTTTTCTTCAGTTCCGAGGACTTGAGAGATCGGTTGAGCCGGTGCCCTGCAGTAACGGACTGTGTGTCCTTTTCTGTGGCAGTTCAAACAATGCATTTCTCGGCACACTCCAGTGTGGTGAAAGTTCCATTTTCCACATTTTGGAAGGTTTCCAGCATAACGACTAGCAGAGGCTGAAGCAGCAGGCATCGTAGCGGCGTACATAGTACTCTCTTGTTGCTCTTTCGGGATGTCTTGTGTTGTTCGCTTCTTCTTTCTCTTGTTCTCCGACTCTTGATTATAGTCCTTTTCCCTTGATGACTCGGGAATAGGGACTTTTACGCTGTGGCGGACTCCATGATCGATGAGTCGCTGAGCAAAGCGTTTAGCACTATCGAACGTGGCTGGGTTAGAAGATAACACATTTCCTTGGGTCGAAGCAGTCAGACCCCAAATGTATCTCTCTATCTTCTTCTTTTCCGTGGTAATCATCACGGGGCATAGAGCTGCTAGTTCGCTGAACCGGTCTGTGTAGGTCACTATGTCGGAGCCGACCATAGTGAGATCCCACAACTCTTGTTCCAGTTTTTGAATCTCGCCTAACGGGCAATATTCTTCCTGCATTAACGCCTTTAGGTTTTCCCAACCTATGGAGTTTGCCACTGATAGGGTCAGCGACTTAACATGGCTGTTCCACCATGTTAGGGCCTTGCCATCGAAGGTGCAGGAAGCAAACTTCACTTTGCTTCCTTCGAGGCATAAACATATTTCGAAGACCGACTCTGTTTTCTCGAACCATTGCAGGAGGGCAATGACTCCTTCAGTCCCTTTAAAGAACAGTGGTTGACATCTGGTGAAGTCCTTGTAGGAGAACTCTCCCTGGCACAGGGACCTCACCTTGAGTAGAATCGGTAGGCGCTTCGCCTCCACCTGTACTGGTGGAGTGATATTGTGCCATGGATGTTGCCACAGCCGCGACCACTGCAACGTTTAGAGTTACTGTATGGATTTGCGGAGAAGGTATGGGAGTTATCGGAGTAGCATGTCTGGGTGATCTACGAGGAGGCATCTTTGCTAAAAGAAAAAAAAAAGATGAGACGGAATAAGTCTATAGCAACAATTCCGTCTCATCTATAGACGGAATAAGTCTATAGACGGAATAAGTCTATAGACGGAATAAGTCTATAGCATCACACTAAAAGACAAGGTTATCCTAGTCTGGATGTATCGGCTCCTGACTTCCACAGGGTTCTAGAAACAATTCATAAATGAGTCTATACCAAATAAACTCTATGAATTTGAAATAACTATCCTCGAATGAATATCTGTTTCCTGAATAACTGTTACCAGTTGCATGTAAGAAAATTATTGTAACACATGAAATGTGAGTAGTGTTTCCACTCGCTCGCTAATTTAACCTAGTTAATATTTTATTAGTGTGATGCGTAAGACGTTTTTGGTTACTTCGGCTGATCTTTCCTTGAAATCTTCTCATTGGTTTGTCCTTGTTCCTCCTGAACTCTTATGTTGTCTACTATGAGGAAGTGGTTACGTTTATCTGGGCTTGTCGTGCGAGAATGAAAGTGACTAAAGAACCTATGAGCTTTAAGGTAACTTTACGGGGTGATCCTTACAGAATCTTCCTATAATTATACTAGGTATACCAGTTGGTATTGTATATAATTAAAGATCAAATAGACCTTCAAACAATTGATCCCACCTCAACACTACTACCTTAAAAGGAATGGATAGCGAAGCGTCGGTCACAGATTCTATGTCTATAAGGTCTTGATTATATATAAAACTTTATGAATATACCCTGTAAGATTATAGACTTATCCGCAAGGGTCTTTTATGTTATCACATAGGTTATGTATATGGACTAAAATACTCCTATAGTATCCTAACGTAATGTACTTGGTATGATCTAAAATCGTTATCGCGTTATAGTATCATAGAATACTCCCATAATACTCTAAATCTAACTGTACTTGTTCTGGCGTTCTCTTGACTGGTGTTATGGTAAGTTTTAACCCTGTTGCAACACCACATCATTCCCAAACACATGTTGGTCACATCTCGAATGAATATAGTTGATCAGGCTATATTGATCCTAGCTATGATTACATAACTGTTCAGGTTGACGAAAGTGTCCAACCTCTATATACTTTTAGTTTTGTTCTACTCGTGATCCTAGTTCTATTATGTACATGCATAAGCAAGTAGGTATATTTTTATAACTTGAAGTTATAATCTAAAATATATCATTATCCAGAGCACTTAAACCCCATTGTATTTATAGACGTATATCTTTTATCGGTTGATATACTTAATTCACTATAAACAATGCTCTGATACCAATCTGTCACACCCCAAAACCGGAACAGCAGAAACGTTCGGGGGTGGAGGACGTCATGTCAAGTATCACGAGATATGTATATGGTAAGCAAGTAATGAACAACCATTTCATTTAGAAAGAAAGTGTTTACAATGTATGTGTTCACAAAACATAGAAGTGATAAACAAATAACAAAACAAGACTTGAAGCTATAATGCTCCATCTTCTGAAGTCCTAGCACAAGCACCTGTCTAATAGTCTCCTGAGAATACAAGTTATTTGAAAGAGTTGACAGCAACTAAGCTGGTGAGTTCATAAGATTTTAGTGATGTGAGTAAGCTGTAAAATGTGGAAAAAGTATATGTAAAAGTAATGTAAGCTGTAAGTTCTATTTTTAAATGATCGCTTGTTCCTCTAGAAAATCCTATATTTCCTACTTTAATGGAAGTTAAGTAAAATGACACTACAAGCCTTTCTATGCATACTAAGTGGGTACAAGTTATATACTTGGAGTAAACAAACAATCGATTATGCGCATCTGCCCTCAACTTACAACCCAACGGGGTACAGTGAGTAAGGCGGATAGCACACATTCCATTGGTTGTTAGATCGTTATCATATGTAACCATGGTGTATTCACTTGTTACTCATGGAGTTATTTGTAATGGTTCCTTTATATCTGTAATGCCCGCAAATCCGGGCTAGTCAAATTAGCCGCAATAGGGGTCGAAAACGACTTTTCGACAAAAGATTATTTAGAATAAATAATCTTAACCAAGTTGTAGTATATGTCACGAGGTTTCCGTACATATAAAGAACGCTGAAATCCGAGTTATAACGAAGAAGTTATGACCCGTCGAAGTTTCGCGACAGAACCGGCACGGCACCGGGAAACGTAAATAGTGAATTTACGATAGAGCGAGATTTAGCCTTAGCAATCTAAACGAAAGTCGTATAATATGTTAAACTAAGAACATCGATAAAAAGAACACCCAAATCTGACTTCGTATGAAGAAGTTATGATTTTTCGAAGTTTCGGGATAGAAGTGTACAGCCCGAAATTCGAATATTAGATCGAGTGATTTTTAGTCGACACGACCTAAACGAGAATCGAAGATCTCGTTGAGAGTAGCGTAACGAGAAAAAGATGGGCGAAAACGGATGTCGGATGAAGAAGTTATGAGGATTTAACGGACCAATCGTGTCCCGGCCCGTTAATAATATAAAATTTAAAATCGAGCCAAAATTAGTCGACGGAGTCTAAACGAAAGTTGTAGAGTACGTTTCCGCCTTCGCGTGGATATAAAGGACGTCAAAAACAGAGTTCGTATGAGCAAGTTATGAATTTTTAAAGTTGAAGTATGAAAATGCGAAGTCTGGTGCAAGACTGGTGACGTGGCACGTTCTGGGCCGTCCGATGAAGGTCTCAGATCTCGCTTCGGATCATGCCACGAAGCCTCGCCCTACGCCCCGCGTACGAGATCCGGAACGCCCCGCGTAACCTCGGTCTTATCCATCCGATGAGTGGAAGACAGCTGGGTCCGAGCTGGAGTTCTTATTCGAGGAGTACGCCCAGCGCACCCTCGGTACGCCGCGCGTAAGATCCGAACTTCGGCCTATAAAAGCCAGCGAAGGCTGCCGACTTTCTTGCACATTTTTCACTTCTCTCTCTAATTACTTTCTCTCTCTAAAGTCCCAAACCACCCCTAAGCCCTAGGTAAAACCCCTAGCACCCTAGGGAAGCCCCGAGGCTCCCGGAGTCCCGAGAAAAAGGAGTTTTTCGGTTTCGAAACGCTGCTCCAATTAAGTTCCGGTTTTCGATAAAATTCGCTGTAAGTGTGCTACGCTTACGCAATTTTTAATATAGCTTTCAAATAATTATAGGAATGTTATTAGGTCCTTAAAATAATTATTTGGGCTATTATTGAGTGTTATTAACGCTTAATAATAGTCAGACTAATGAATTTGTCGCGGTTATCGTTAAACTAAACCCTAGTGGTATCGATACTAGGTTTTATCGAAGGAATATCGTTTTGAGAGTATCGAAGCGCTGTCCGAGTGCTGAGTCACCACCTACTCAGGTGAGTGCATAGTTACTTTCAGCTTACACATAGATATGAAGTATTTTATATAAATTACGTGTTGTGTGTGTATATTATCTGTATACTTGCTATCTATGCTGGATGAACGTTTTATACATGTTTTCAATGATTTAAACTGTATATGTATTTTATATCAACAAAATGTGTTGGGTAAAACATGGGTAGATGTAATAGTTGCTGTGTGACAAAATAAAATAATGAGAGACCTCGTTATAGCTGTTCTTGATGATCTAGTCATCTAACGGAGTATAGATGACGACCACGGACTATTCTAGACAGTCCAGTGGAACACTAGCAGGCTCGCAACCTGTAGGTGTTTATTCGAACTGTGTGTTTAACCGAACTATGTGTTTATTCGAACTGTGTGTTTATTCGAACTATGTGATCTGTGTGCTCACCAGGTATACTCCATCCCAATGATAGTCCTTTGACTAGGTCCGTTGTGTTAGATGTTTTAGGGACGTAATGTGAGGATAACGGGAATGGGTAATTAGGTTGATTGTTTAATTTTTAAAAATAATAATTATATTATTGTGGGTTGAAAACCCTATGTGCTCACCAGGTTTCCCAGCCTGACCCACTCAGTTTATTTATATCACAGGTGTTGATATGAAGTGACATTACATTGAGAGATTTAAAGAGATGTAGATCACTAGTGTAAATAATTGTAAGTTCTGTTTATGCTTATGTTTCTATATTAACGATGACATCCCAAACGTTTTAAAATCAAATAAATACGTTTCTTCGAAAATGTTTTAACAACGTATTCACCATGTTTTTCTGGGAACAAATTCCGCAACATTTTTATAAAATGAAGTACTCTGATTTTTATAAAGCATAAACAAAATCGGTCTTTTCTGGCCGTGATTTTGGGGATGTCACAGTTGGTATCAGAGCATTAGTTTAAGCGAACTAGGAATACGGATTTATTTCTAGACTAAAACTTAGAATGCTAAGCGATGATTGTGAGGTGTGAGCACTAGCTTATTTTAGGAATTGTGCCTAAAATGCTTTTATGTGCTAAATACTTGTGCCTGATATGTTGTTAGTTGTTCGGATCTATGGTCTGTTGCCGACCGGATCTGGAAACCTTATGTGTTTAGGATTCTAAACGTACAACTACGATATTAGAACTAGCAAGTAAACGTTTCGGAGTGATAAGGATGATTTAAACGTCAATCCTAAGTAAAGGTCTAGATTCACCTTATTTGGTGTATAGATCAAGATGGGAAGAACCCGTAGTGGAAACGTGAATGCAAATGGGAACAGAAACCAACCGCCAGTGATTGAGCAAATACCGGTGATGGAAGCCGCTGCTGAGCCAGTCACAATGGCCGGAGTGCAAGCGATGATCCAAGCGATGTTGGATCGTCAAATGGAGGAAACCAGGCGTTTGCTCCAGCAAATCGAGAGGAAGCGACCATTCAGATCGAACAGCCCGAGTTGAACGAAGGGCAGACTGAGGAGGGAAACTACAGTGGGACTGTTGGTCAAGCCAACCCACCAATAGTTCGACAAAACAACCAAGATGACGAAGTCGAGAGGAATGGATCCAAGTACAAGGACTTTCTGACTTGCAAGCCATCGACTTTCACTTGAAAGGAGGATCCGATCGGGGTCATGGATTGGATCTCGGAGATGGAATTAGCTTTCATGACGTGCGGTTGCAAGGGAAAGCAACAGACCACATTTGTAGTGCGTCAGTTTCGAGGAGGCGCTGTACATTGGTGGAATACCTTGGGGAAGACTCTGAGCCCCAATGAGCCCCTGCAACTGACATGGCCAGAATTTCTGGTGCAATTCAAACAAAAGTACTGCTCAGCTCAAAACCTGCTTGAGCTAGAGAACCAATTTCTAACCCTGAAGAAGGGAAGCATGTCAATCGATGAATACACCAACAACTTCACAGAGAAGATGGAGTTTGCCTTGCGCCTTGTTCCGGATGAGCTGACGAAAATCGACAAGTACGCAAAGGGACTTCCATGGGAGTACGCGGTGCCAGTGCGTCAGGCACCTACTCTGAAAGCAGCTATATGGGCTGCCAAGTCTGTGGAAGATATGATTAAGGGAAGAGCTGCCAACAAGATTGAGGTTGGTGAAAAGAGGAAGTTTGAGGAATCTACGAGGCCCAATAAGAAGATCAAGTCTGGTTCAAAGGAGTCTAGCGGAGGAGGAAACAAAGTGAAATGGTGCGAGAAGTGCAAGAAGAATCACTTTGGGAAATGCAGCGAAGAACTGACTTGCTACAAGTGTGGGAAGACCGGACATTACGCCAACGAGTGGAAAAGGGTGTGTTATGAATGCCATGAAGAAGGGCATGATGCTAAGGATTGCCCGAAAAAGAAAGAGGCGGCAAAACCAAACATTCCACCAAAACCGAAGGCAAGAGCATTCCATATGATCCTAGACGAAGCTGATGACAATGCGAGGATTCAGGAATGACGGCTTGACATCCAAGGATCAAGTTATAAAGTAGCCATAGAATGATATGATTTAGCCTGTTAGAGGCATAGTCTAGGGTGAACTTGAACACCTATGTAACCGTTTCAAGAAATAATATGAAACCTTTGTTTTGTTATCTGATATGTTAAGTTGTTGTGTGGTTTTCTTGTATGGTGACTTGGAAAAACTGCGGGACAATACTTGGAACGAGTATGAGTAGGTGTGAATGGTAGTAGAGGCCTATACTACCGGAAGAACAGGACTCACACTTGGATCAGGGAAAGTCACAAGGTTACCAAGAAGCTAGTAATTGATTCTGTTTTATTCAAGTGTGTAGTTACCATCGTTTCGGTAATGACTAAGAAGATTGTTGATATTCCGACCCTAGTGGTCATATCCCATTGAGTCCGACTACGATGAGTAGGTTACGTGGTTCAGAGAACCAAGTTTGATGTAGCGTCCGACTTAAACCAAACGGTTGAAATCAAAGCGATCAATAGAAGTATCGCACTCGTTGTTAAAGAAGTTGGTAGCTAGAGATGCCTAATGTTGAAGTGTGATTATATCACATTAGAACATGAAGGAAGGCATAGTCTGTTTTAGAATTTAACTCTAAGAGACCTAAGTCTAAGTGTTGCAACATACGATGATAGGTCATTAGTGTTGGATAAGGTGTCTAAGTCCATAACTATTTCGGGCTTGTACTTGACCCGACCCGGCATGGTCCATTTGGGTTGCATGGCACCATGCAATTGGATAGACTAAATGAGAGAAATAACACTTGGAGATTATTAATATATTATAAGTTCTAATATATTAATAATATTATTTGATTAGTTTGATCAAGAATTAATTTGGAATTAATTAAGTGATCAAAGGATAACTAATTAAATATATGGGTTGATTATGTAAATCATCCATATCTTGTATAGTGGACTAAGAGGCTCCATGGATTATCAAGTTGGGTTCTACCCATAGGATGCTCCTTGGATGCTCCATGGGAGTTACAAACCCATGGGTCATGGAAATGAAGAGTCATGACACATTAGGGTTTACATGGTGTAACCCTAGATGTGCCAACACTATATAAAGATCCCATTCTCCACCAAAATCGGCTAGACATAAGAAACTAGAGGGCTTGGCCGATTTTGAGAAGTGTGTGTTATCTCAAGAGTCTTTCCAAGAGCATTTGGTGTTGTGTGAAGCATTTGAGGCATCACACTTGGGGTGCTAGGCTCACAAGGTTTCAAGGAACACAAGCAACAACAAGGTAAGTTATTCTATCTATGATTCAAGTTAAAATTGTTCCCCATGTATGCTAGATAGGAATATAACCTTTGAATTCAACTTTGCATGATAATTAGACAAACATAGATCCAAGGTTATTAGGGTTGCATGTACACTTAGGAAGTGTTAGAATGCTCAAAACCCATCAGTGGTATCAGAGCCTAGGCTTGTTTGTTTGTTATTTGTGCTTAAAAGTTGAAGAAAGTCGAAAATCTTGCTGTCTGACTGATGGACTCGGCGAGTCCATGGGGAGGACTCGTCGAGTTCATGTGTATCTTCAACCTACTCGGCGAGTAGGTTTATGCACTCGACGAGTAGGGTCGACAGAGTGCAGAATTTCGACTTGAGTTGCTGGAAATGGATTAGAATCATTACCCTAAAATGTTTTGGTACTTGAAAACTTATTTTAGAAGGTGTAATGTCTTTTCTAACTCATTTACAACAACTAGTTATCAAAATTACAAAGATTAAATGTGATTTTGATTCTTGAAAGTGTTCATATTCATATTCTTGTTCTTATGATGTTTAGATGATCATAGGAATTATTTGTAACCTATGTGGTAGATTAATTCATGATCATAATGTGTTTTAATGGAGTCCATAACTTGTCCTCAAGTTATGGAAAACCAAAAGTCTCTTGGGTTAAAAACCATTAAAAGAACACAAGAGTTAGGAAAAATGAAAAGACCTCATTTTATTACTCTATTAAACTCATAAGTTACAAAAAATGAAAAGTTTTGAAAGTTTACAAAACTTGCCCTCAAGTTTTGGAACAAGTAAAGTTAAGTTAAAACTTTAGTTCCAACCCCTACAATTTTAAAAGTTAAAATTCAACCCTTATACTTATATTATTATGATTTAATAATTATATATATATGTATAAGAACAAAGTCGTCTTACCGCTAGTACGCCTCATTCACGAAGCCGGTCTATAAGGTGGGTATAAGGTTGTTGCCTATAAAATGGTGACTTAATGGGTGTCCACTCTCACCCACCGCTTGCTTGATCGGTGGAGGGTCGTTAGCCGAACGGGTAAGACAAGGACTTATTAATTCTCATTCAAAGTATGATGAATATTATAAAGTAACTAAATGTTTTATTAAATTCCCAATCTTAGTTACTTTAGGAAAAATGTGAATAACAAGGTAGGTAAAGGGTGACTTAGGGTTTATTATAGTATCGATGGAGCGTGTGTGGTTAACCGGCACATCGATTGAGTGATAAACTTTAAGGGTACCAAGTGATTTGCATGGTTACTTCACACCTCGTTTTGTGATCCTCGGTATCCCAGTCACAAAACTTGGAGGGCACACTCGAGATTGAAACATGCCTTTGAAAAGTTCATTGAATCTCAAAGAATCTAGGAATTTCTAAGAACCATTCAAAAACCTAATACTAAAATATTGCGGTTTTCGTGGTGGAAATTGGTGAATCGTCATTCACCTACCTTTCAAATATGATATAGCTTCGATTACGGCATACCTCTTCTAAGTTATATTATATTGTGATTGGATCCTAGCCTTAATATTACATTTGGGTGTTTTATTAAGGACTCTCTTATATCTAAACTAATCTTGTCCTCCTTCCTTCAGATGTCTTTCAACAATGCTTCTGGCTCTAATCCTAATGGCTCCTTTACCCTTATGAACTTGTGTGGGAAAGTCACCTTTGATGGATCCAACTTCAATGAGTGGATCAGAAACATCAGGATGATTACCCGCTACGAGGACAAAGAATATGTCCTTGACAAGGAGCTTAAGGAGATTGATGAGTCCACTGCAACTCCTCAGGAGATCGCTGAATTTCGGGCACATGAAAGGGATGCTACGAAAGTAGCTTGCATCATGATGGCCACAATGACAGCAGAACTCCAAAAGTCTTATGAGGATTTCTACCCTTATGACATGCACCAAGATTTGATGGAAAGATACCATCAAAGTGCAAGACAAAAGAGGTATGAAATCATCTGCTCCATGATAACAACCATGATGAAGGACGGGGAATCCGTCACGAGCCACATGCAGAAAATGCAAAGGTATGTGGATCGTTTGCTGAAGCTTAATGTGAACTTCCCGGAGGATCTTGCAATAGATATTATTTTGCATTTCTTACCATCGTGCTATGATCAATTCCGCATGACATATCACATGAACAAGGAAGAAGTCACCCTCAGCAAACTTCAGGGACTTCTCAAGACCGCAGAAACAGGTCTTAAGGGGAAGTCGGTTGCTATCACTCCTACTCAAAACTCTACTCCGGTTTTGGCAATCGGGAAAAGTCGAGGGAGGAAGAGAAAGAGCTTTTCTAAGGGTACCAAGGCTCGGACCCTTGATGGCTCTTCTTCAAGTGGAACCAAGAAAGGTTTCATTACTCCTTCTTCTGACTCAAAAGAGGCTGAATGCTTCTATTGCCATGAAAAAGCTCATTGGAAGCGGAACTGCCTAAAATACCAGCAAGATGTGAAGGATGGGAAAGTTAAACCCAACCATGCAGGTATTTACACTATCATTTCTAATAACTCACCCCATTCTAATTCTTGGGTCCTTGATACCGGTTGTGGTATTCACATTTGTTGTGACTTGCAGGGACTAAGAAGAAGTGAGGATGTGGAGCAAGGAAGGATAAACTTGATCATGGGGAATAGGAAAGCTATACCTGTTACCAAGATTGGAGTTTATACTTTATCGCTAAGTAGTGGGTTTAGTTTAGATTTGAATAAGTGTTGTTATTCGCCAGGAATGGCAAGAAATATTATTTCCTTTCATGCTTTGTACAAACAAGGGTTTACCTTTTCATTTTAATAATGAAGTTGGTTCTATTGATGCTTTCTTTAATAATGTTCTTTATTTTAAAGCATTACCTTGTGATGGTGTGTATGAAGCTGTATCTGTTGTTGATAACTTAGGAAATAATGTTTTGTGTATTGATTCTACTAATAATAACTTGGATAAAGCATCCTTATGGCATTGTCGTCTTGGACATATAAGCAAGAAACGCATAGGCCAACTCCAAAAGGATGGAGTCTTGGAGTCGTTTGACCTAAAGTCAGATGACAGTTGCGAATCATGCTTACTTGGAAAAATGACAAAGTCACCCTTCACAGGTTCGTGTGAGAGGGGTGAAGGTTTGTTGGACCTTATACACACGGATGTGTGTGGACCATTCAAACATGCCACAAGGGATGCTAATCGTTATTATTTGACTTTTACTGATGATTATAGTAGATATGGATATGTCTACTTGATCAAGCATAAGTCAGAGACTTTCGAGAGGTTTAAGGAATTTAAACAGGAAGTCGAGAATCAATTGGGCAGGAACATTAAGATGCTTCGATCCGATCGTGGTGGTGAGTATCTTAGTTCAGAGTTCCTCGACTATCTAAGGGAATGTGGGATAGTCTCACAATTGACACCTCCCAGGACACCACAGTTGAATGGTGTGGCTGAGAGGCGTAATCGAACCTTGTTAGATATGGTTCGTTCCATGATGAGTCGAGCTACGCTACCAATCTCGTTCTGGGGGTATGCCTTAGAGACTGCCGCCCATATTCTTAATCTAGTCCCTACTAAGAAAGTTGCCAAAACTCCTCACGAGATGTGGACTGGTAAAGTACCTAAACTAGACCACATCAAGATTTGGGGTTGCGAGGCTTTCGTGAGACGCGAGACTCATGATAAGCTCGAACCTCGAAGCGAGAGGTGTATTTTCATCGGTTACCCACAGCGATCCTTTGGTTACCTCTTCTACAGACCTAGTGACAATGTGGTCTTTGTAGCAAGAAGAGGAGTCTTTCGAGAGAGAGAATTTATAAGCCAAGGAGACAGTGGGAGGCAAATTGATCTTGAAGAAATTCAAGAATCAAGCGGTGAAGGAACTTCAAACTCTAGCCCTCAACCTGAGGAGGAAACTCCTGTTGAGCCAATTGACAAATATGTACCTCTGAGACGTTCCACGAGAGTTAGGAGTGCACCTGAGCATTACTATGGATTCCATATTACTGCAGAAGGTGAGACACTTATTAGTGATGAGACACTAGTAAGTCAAGATGACCCTAACAGCTACGAGGAAGCCATGGCAGGCCCCGAGTCTGCTAAATGGAAAGAGGCTATGGATAGCGAGATACAATCCATGTATGACAATCAAGTTTGGAACTTGGTTGAAAATGTACCAGGTCGTAAGACAGTAGGGTGCAAATGGGTCTTCAAGAAGAAGACCGACATGGATGGTAAAGTACACACTTATAAGGCTAGACTGGTTGCAAAGGGCTTCTCTCAAATTCCTGGAGTGGATTATGATGAGACCTTTTCTCCGGTAGCCAAGATTAAGTCTATTCGGGTTCTGTTAGCCATAGCTGCATTTCATGACTATGAAATATGGCAGATGGATGTCAAAACCGCTTTCCTTAATGGAAAGTTGGCTGAAGATGTTTACATGAGTCAGCCAGAGGGTTTTGTCAGCAACGAGTACCCTAATAGAGTGTGTAAGCTTGAGAAATCCATTTATGGATTGAAGCAAGCACCTCGCAGATGGAATCTTTGCTTTGATGAAAAGGTTAAGGAATTTGGCTTTTCTAGGAGTGAAGATGAATCTTGTGTGTATGTCAAGGCTAGTGGGAGTATAGTTAGCTTTTTGGTATTGTATGTGGATGACATACTACTCATAGGAAACGACATTCCAACCCTGCAGGAAGTAAAGTCCTGGCTTGGGAAGTGTTTCGCTATGAAGGACCTTGGTGAAGCTGCCTATATTCTAGGGATAAGAATCTTGAGAGATCGGAGTAAAAGACTAATTGGACTTAGTCAGAGTACCTACTTGGATAAGGTGCTGAAGAGATTCAGCATGCAGGACTCCAAGAAAGGAGAGTTACCCATCCAGAGTAACACCAGATTGAGTAAGACACAAAGCCCTAGCACTGAGGCTGAGATAGCAGAAATGAGTCGAACACCTTATGCTTCGGCTGTAGGATCGATCATGTATGCTATGACGTGTACTCGACCCGATGTAGCTTTTGCCTTGAGCATGGTTAGCAGATATCAGGCGAACCCTGGCAAGGCACACTGGACTGCGGTAAAGAATATCCTCAAGTACCTACGGAGGACTAAGGACTGGGTTCTTACCCTCGGTGGGAGTGATGACTTGAGAGTTGTAGGGTATAGTGATGCTAGCTTCCAGACTAATAGGGATAATTTCCGCTCTCAGTCGGGCTGGGTCTTTATCCTAAACGGAGGAGCAATTTCTTGGAAGAGTTCCAAGCAAGAGACAGTGGCAGATTCTACTTGTGAATCAGAGTACATTGCAGCTAGTGAAGCAGCAAAGGAGGCGATATGGCTGAAGAACTTCATTGGAGACCTTGGAGTTGTACCAGCTATTAAAGAGCCAATGGAAATTTTCTGTGATAGTGAAAGTGATGTTGCCTTAGCCAAGGAACCAAGGGATCATGGGAGATCCAGACACATCGACAGAAAATACCATTTCATAAGACATCGGATCGAAGAAGGACACCTCGTGGCAAAGAGGGTATCATCAGATGAGAATCCGGCAGATCCCCTCACAAAGGGATTGACTCGGGTTAAGCATCTTCAGCATGCTCGAAGCATAGGGCTGAAGGATGATATTAGATTTAGTAGTTAGATAATCTCGAAATTTGTAAAGTGTAATTGACATTAGATGATGAATAAAACATGTTTTATTTATGAGTAAAGTGTTGCTATCTCTTGTCAATCGTTTACTATATTTCTTTTGCATGTTTTGACTTCCAGAATAATTTTGTTTGGTATAACATATTATTCAAACCTCCACAGTCGGTCATATGTTGGAAGTAGATATGAATCAAGACTGTCATGTTTGGTTGTAGAGGTCTTGGACAAGGCTACAACAATCATGAGTGCTCATAAGTTCTGAGCATTGGATTCAACCCACGCTCACTGGAATCACTTCATGTAATTTTATCTCGAGTGATCGTGAGACGGTAATATCATATAAGTCTTCAAACCTAGAGATATGATTTGTTACTTACAAGTTGGTTATGCATTGACTGTACGAAACCGCATTGGTAACTCGATGTTATAAAACGTACTTTTGTGTGTAATTCAATGAGTGGTAGAACAAACATATGAGTCGAAGTTTATCTGTTCCTTCTTGGATTAGAAGCTGATATCTGGGCCCCTCGATGATTTTGTTTTGACCCATGTACCGGGCCCGGTCAGAACTAAGTTGATGTGTTCAATTAAGTTCTATGTCAAACAAATCGGCAATCGGGAAACAAATGTTGGACAATAAGCAAGACGTGTTCCATGTATTTGTCCGGCTGATATCTAGAACAGAGGATTATATGATCACTTATCTTAAATGGCGTATCATCATCTTCTCAGTTCCGAGAGACCTTGAAAGAGCTACGATTGCCGGTCGGTTCCTGAAGTACTAGAGATATAGTTATTAGACTTATCCAAGTGGGAGACTGTTGGATAAGGTGTCTAAGTCCATAACTATTTCAGGCTTGTACTTGACCGGACCCGGCATGGTCCATTTGGGTTGCATGGCACCATGCAATTGGATAGACTAAATGAGAGAAATAACACTTGGAGATTATTAATATATTATAAGTTCTAATATATTAATAATATTATTTGATTAGTTTGATCAAGAATTAATTTGGAATTAATTAAGTGATCAAAGGATAACTAATTAAATATATGGGTTCATCCATATCTTGTATAGTGGGCTAAGAGGCTCCATGGATTATCAAGTTGGGTTCTACCCATAGGATGCTCCATGGATGCTCCATGGGAGTTACAAACCCATGGGTCATGGAAATGAAGAGTCATGACACATTAGGGTTTACATGGTGTAACCCTAGATGTGCCAACACTATATAAGGATCCCATTCTCCACCAAAAACGGCTAGTCATAAGAAACTAGAGGGCTTGGCCGATTTTGAGAAGTGTGTGTTATCTCAAGAGTCTTTCCAAGAGCATTTGGTATTGTGTGAAGCATTTGAGGCATCACAATTGGGGTGCTAGGCTCACAAGGTTTCAAGGAACACAAGCAACAACAAGGTAAGTTATTCTATCTATGATTCAAGTTAAAATTGTTCCCCATGTATGCTAGATAGGAATATAACCTTGGAATTCAACTTTGCCTGATAATTAGACAAACATAGATCCAAGGTTATTAGGGTTGCATGTACACTTAGGAAGTGTTAGAATGCTCAAAACCCATCAAAAACAACCAAGATGACGAAGTCGAGAGGAATGGATCCAAGTACAAGGACTTTCTGACTTGCAAGCCATCGACTTTCACTGGAAAGGAGGATCCGATCGGGGTCATGGATTGGATCTCGGAGATGGAATTAGCTTTCATGACGTGCGGTTGCAAGGGAAAGCAACAGACCACATTTGCAGTGCGTCAGTTTCGAGGAGGCGCTGTACATTGGTGGAATACCTTGGGGAAGACTCTGAGCCCCAATGAGCCCCTGCAATTGACATGGCCAAAATTTCTGGTGCAATTCAAACAAAAGTACTGCTCAGCTCAAAACCTGCTTGAGCTAGAGAACAAATTTCTAACCCTGAAGAACGGAAGCATGTCAATCGATGAATACACCAACAACTTCACAGAGAAGATGGAGTTTGCCTTGCGCCTTGTTCCGGATGAGCTGACGAAAATCGACAAGTACGCAAAGGGACTTCCATGGGAGTACGCGGTGCCAGTGCGTCAGGCACCTACTCTGGAGGCAGCTATATGGGCTGCCAAGTCTGTGGAAGATATGATTAAGGGAAGAGCTGCCAACAAGCTTGAGGTTGGTGAAAAGAGGAAGTTTGAGGAATCTACGAGGCCCAATAAGAAGATCAAGTCTGGTTCAAAGGAGTCTAGCGGAGGAGGAAACAAAGTGAAATGGTGCGAGAAGTGCAAGAAGAATCACTTTGGGAAATGTAGCGAAGAACTGACTTGCTACAAGTGTGGGAAGACCGGACATTACGCCAACGAGTGCAAAAGGGTGTGTTATGAATGCCGTGAAGAAGGGCATGTTGCTAAGGATTGCCCGAAAAAGAAAGAGGCGGCAAAACCAAACATTCCGCCAAAACCGAAGGCAAGAGCATTCCATATGATCCTAGACGAAGCTGATGACAATGCGAGGATTCAGGAATGACGGCTTGACATCCAAGGATCAAGTTATAAAGTAGCCATAGAATCATATGATGTAGCCTGTTAGAGGCATAGTCTAGGGTGAACTTGAACACCTATGTAACCGTTTCAAGAAATAATATGAAACCTTTGTTTTGTTATCTGATATGTTAAGTTGTTGTGTGGTTTTCTTGTATGGTGACTTGGAAAAACTGCGGGACAATACTTGGAACGAGTATGAGTAGGTGTGAATGGTAGTAGAGGCCTATACTACCGGAAGAACAGGACTCACACTTGGATCAGGGAAAGTCACAAGGTTACCAAGAAGCTTGTAATTGATTCCGTTTTATTCAAGTGTGTAGTTACCATTGTTTCGGTAATGACTAAGAAGATTGTTGATATTCCGACCCTAGTGGTCATATCCCATTGAGTCCGACTACGATGAGTAGGTTACGTGGTTCAGAGAACCAAGTTTGATGTAGCGTCCGACTTAAACCAAACGGTTGAAATCAAAGCGATCAATAGAAGTATCGCACTCATTGTTAAAGAAGTTGGTAGCTAGAGATGCCTAATGTTGAAGTGTGATTATATCACATTAGAACATGAAGGAAGGCATACTCTGTTTTAGAATTTAACTCTAAGAGACCTAAGTCTAAGTGTTGCAACATACGATGATAGGTCATTAGAATATGACACATCGGTCTATAGTAGTAATAAAAGAACTTATCTCAAGTCTGTATCCAGCAAGGATCGAGATTGTGACTTGAAGGTCATAATTTGGAGTCTAACCTAAGGTAGAGAGCAGGTGCACGATCGAGTACTCTTACAATCAATGAGTTTAAGATATAGAATTGAAGGAATGTAGAAGTTATAATTATTACCTAGGATGAAGAGATGACATACGGAGTCATTATACGACCCTGCTTCGTTGATGATTCTGGGACGTAATCATCCTAAGGGGGAGATAATTGTAACGTCCGCAAATCTGGGCTAGTCAAATTAGAGGCAATAGGGGTTGAAAACGACTTTTCGACAAAAGATTATTTAGAATAAATAATCTTAACCAAGTTTTAGTATATGTCACAAAGTTTTCGTACATATAAAGAACGCCGAAATCCGAGTTATAACGAAGAAGTTATGACATGTCGAAGTTTCGCGACAGCACCGGCACAGCACCGGGAAGCGTAAATAGTGAATTTACGATAGAGCGAGATTTAGCCATAGCAATCTAAACGAAAGTTGTAGAATATGTTAAACTAAGAACATCGATAAAAAGAACACCCAAATTTGACTTCGTATGAAGAACTTATGATTTTTCGAAGTTTCAGAATAGAAGTGTACAACCCGAAATTCGAATATTAGATCGAGTGATTTTTAGTCGACACGACCTAAACGAGAATCGAAGATCTCGTTGAGAGTAGCGTAACGAGAAAAAGATGGGCGAAAACGGATGTCGGATGAAGAAGTTATGAGGATTTAACGGACCAATCGTGTCCCGGCCCGTTAATAATATAAAATTTAAAATCGAGCCAAAATTAGCCGACGGAGTCTAAACGAAAGTTGTAGAGTACGTTTCCACCTTCGCGTGGATATAAAGGACATCAAAAATGGAGTTCGTATGAGCAAGTTATGAATTTTTAAAGTTGAAGTATGAAAATGCGAATTCTGGTGCAAGACTGGTGACGTGGCACGTTGTGGGCCGTCCGATGAAGGTCTCAGATCTCGCTTCGGATCATGCCACGAAGCCTCGCCCTACGCCCCGCGTACGAGATCCGGAACGCCCCGCGTAACCTCGGTCTGATCCATCCGACGAGTGGAAGACAGCTGGGTCCGAGCTGTTATTCTTATTCGAGGAGTACGCCCAGCGTACCCTCGGTACGCCCCGCGTAAGTTCCGCACTTCGGCCTATAAAAGCCAGCGAAGGCTGCCGACTTTCTTGCACATTTTTCACTTCTCTCTCTAATTACTTTCTCTCTCTAAGGTCCCAAACCACTCCTAAGCCCTAGGTAAAACCCCTAGCACCCTAGGGAAGCCCCGAGGCTCCTGGAGTCCCGAGAAAAAGGAGTTTTTCGGTTTCGAAACGCTGCTCCAATTAAGTTCCGGTTTTCGATAAAATTCGCTGTAAGTGTGCTACGCTTACGCAATTTTTAATATAGCTTTCAAATAATTATAGGAATGTTATTAGGTCCTTAAAATAATTATTTGGGCTATTATTGAGTGTTATTAACGCTTAATAATAGTCAGACTAATGAATTTGTCGCGGTTATCGTTAAACTAAACCCTAGTGGTATCGATACTAGGTTTTATCGAAGGAATATCGTTATGAGAGTATCGAAGCGCTGTCCGAGTGCTGAGTCACCACCTACTCAGGTGAGTGCATAGTTACTTTCAGCTTACACATAGATATGAAGTATTTTATATAAATTACGTGTTGTGTGTGTATATTATCTGTATACTTGCTATCTATGCTAGATGACCGTTTTATACATGTTTTCAATGATTTAAACTGTATATGTATTTTATATCTACAAAATGTGTTGGGTAAAACATGGGTAGATGTAATAGTTGCTGTGTGACAAAATAAATTAATGAGAGACCTTGTTATAGCTGTTCTTGATGATCTAGTCATCTAGCGGAGTATAGATGACGACCACGGACTATTCTAGACAGTCCAGTGGAACACTAGCAGGCTCGCAACCTGTAGGTGTTTATTCGAACTGTGTGTTTAACCGAACTATGTGTTTATTCGAACTGTGTGTTTATTCGAACTATGTGATCTGTGTGCTCACCAGGTATACTCCATCCCAATGATAGTCCTTTGACTAGGTCCCTTGTGTTAGATGTTTTAGGGACGTAATGTGAGGATAACGGGAATGGGTAATTGGGTTGATTGTTTAATTTTTAAAAATAATAATTATATTATTGTGGGTTGAAAACCCTATGTGCTCACCAGGTTTCCCAACCTGACCCATTCAGTTTATTTATATCACAGGTGTTGATATGAAGTGACATTACACTGAGAGATTTAAAGAGATGTAGATCACTAGTGTAAATAATTGTAAGTTATGTTTATGCTTATGTTTCTGTAGTAACGATGACATCCCAAACGTTTTAAAATGAAATAAATACGTTTCTTCGAAAATGTTTTAACAACGTATTCACCATGTTTTTCTGGGAACAAATTCCGCAACATTTTTATAAAATGAAGTACTCTGATTTTTATAAAGCATAAACAAAATCGGTCTTTTCTGGCCGTGATTTTGGGGATGTCACAGTTGGTATCAGAGCATTAGTTTAAGCGAACTAGGAATACGGATTTATTTCTAGACTTAAACTTAGAATGCTAAGCGATGATTGTGAGGTGTGAGCACTAGCTTATTTCAGGAATTATGCCTAAAATGCTTTTATGTGCTAAATACTTGTGCCTGATATGTTGTTAGTTGTTCGGATCTATGGTCTGTTGCCGACCGGACCTGGAAACCTTATGTGTTTAGGATTCTAAACGTACAACTACGATATTAGAACTAGCATGTAAACGTTTCGGAGTGATAAGGATGATTTAAACGTCAATCCTAAGTAAAGGTCTAGATTCACCTTATTCGGTGTATAGATCAAGATGGCAAGAACCCGTAGCGGAAACGTGAATGCAAATGGGAACAGAAACCAACCGCCAGTGATTGAGCAAATACCGGTGATGGAAGCCGCTGCTGAGCCAGTCACAATGGCCGGAGTGCAAGCGATGATCCAAGCGATGTTGGATCGTCAAATGGAGGAAACCAGGCGTTTGCTCCAGCAAATCGAGAGGAAGCGACCATTCAGATCGAACAGCCCGAGTTGAACGAAGGGCAGACTGAGGAGGGAAACTACAGTGGGACTATTGGTCAAGCCAACCCACCAATAGTTCGACAAAACAACCAAGATGACGAAGTCGAGAGGAATGGATCCAAGTACAAGGACTTTCTGACTTGCAAGCCATCGACTTTCACTGGAAAGGAGGATCCGATCGGGGTCATGGATTGGATCTCGGAGATGGAATTAGCTTTCATGACGTGCGGTTGCAAGGGAAAGCAACAGACCACATTTGCAGTGCGTCAGTTTCGAGGAGGCGCTGTACATTGGTGGAATACCTTGGGGAAGACTCTGAGCCCCAATGAGCCCCTGCAACTGACATGTCCAGAATTTCTGGTGCAATTCAAACAAAAGTACTGCTCACCTCAAAACCTGCTTGAGCTAGAGAACCAATTTATAACCCTGAAGAAGGGAAGCATGTCAATCGATGAATACACCAACAACTTCACAGAGAAGATGGAGTTTGCCTTGCGCCTTGTTCCGGATGAGCTGACGAAAATCAACAAGTACGCAAAGGGACTTCCATGGGAGTACGCGGTGCCAGTGCGTCAGGCACCTACTCTGGAGGCAGCTATATGGGCTGCCAAGTCTGTGGAAGATATGATTAAGGGAAGAGCTGCCAACAAGCTTGAGGTTGGTGAAAAGAGGAAGTTTGAGGAATCTACGAGGCCCAATAAGAAGATCAAGTCTGGTTCAAAGGAGTCTAGCGGAGGAGGAAACAAAGTGAAATGGTGCGAGAAGTGCAAGAAGAATCACTTTGGGAAATGTAGCGAAGAACTGACTTGCTACAAGTGTGGGAAGACCGGACATTACGCCAACGAGTGCAAAAGGGTGTGTTATGAATGCCGTGAAGAAGGGCATGTTGCTAAGGATTGCCCGAAAAAGAAAGAGGCGGCAAAACCAAACATTCCGCCAAAACCGAAGGCAAGAGCATTCCATATGATCCTAGACGAAGCTGATGACAATGCGAGGATTCAGGAATGACGGCTTGACATCCAAGGATCAAGTTATAAAGTAGCCATAGAATCATATGATGTAGCCTGTTAGAGGCATAGTCTAGGGTGAACTTGAACACCTATGTAACCGTTTCAAGAAATAATATGAAACCTTTGTTTTGTTATCTGATATGTTAAGTTGTTGTGTGGTTTTCTTGTATGGTGACTTGGAAAAACTGCGGGACAATACTTGGAACGAGTATGAGTAGGTGTGAATGGTAGTAGAGGCCTATACTACCGGAAGAACAGGACTCACACTTGGATCAGGGAAAGTCACAAGGTTACCAAGAAGCTTGTAATTGATTCCGTTTTATTCAAGTGTGTAGTTACCATTGTTTCGGTAATGACTAAGAAGATTGTTGATATTCCGACCCTAGTGGTCATATCCCATTGAGTCCGACTACGATGAGTAGGTTACGTGGTTCAGAGAACCAAGTTTGATGTAGCGTCCGACTTAAACCAAACGGTTGAAATCAAAGCGATCAATAGAAGTATCGCACTCATTGTTAAAGAAGTTGGTAGCTAGAGATGCCTAATGTTGAAGTGTGATTATATCACATTAGAACATGAAGGAAGGCATACTCTGTTTTAGAATTTAACTCTAAGAGACCTAAGTCTAAGTGTTGCAACATACGATGATAGGTCATTAGAATATGACACATCGGTCTATAGTAGTAATAAAAGAACTTATCTCAAGTCTGTATCCAGCAAGGATCGAGATTGTGACTTGAAGGTCATAATTTGGAGTCTAACCTAAGGTAGAGAGCAGGTGCACGATCGAGTACTCTTACAATCAATGAGTTTAAGATATAGAATTGAAGGAATGTAGAAGTTATAATTATTACCTAGGATGAAGAGATGACATACGGAGTCATTATACGACCCTGCTTCGTTGATGATTCTGGGACGTAATCATCCTAAGGGGGAGATAATTGTAACGTCCGCAAATCTGGGCTAGTCAAATTAGAGGCAATAGGGGTTGAAAACGACTTTTCGACAAAAGATTATTTATAATAAATAATCTTAACCAAGTTTTAGTATATGTCACAAGGTTTCCGTACATATAAAGAACGCCGAAATCCGAGTTATAACGAAGATGTTATGACCCGTCGAAGTTTCGCGACAGAACCGGAACGGCACCGGGAAGCGTAAATAGTGAATTTACGATAGAGCGAGATTTAGCCATAGGAATCTAAACGAAAGTCGTAGAATATGTTAAACTAAGAACATCGATAAAAAGAACACCCAAATTTGACTTCGTATGAAGAACTTATGATTTTTCGAAGTTTCGGAATAGAAGTGTACAACCCGAAATTCGAATATTAGATCGAGTGATTTTTAGTCGACACGACCTAAACGAGAATCGAAGATCTCGTTGAGAGTAGCGTAACGAGAAAAAGATGGGCGAAAACGGATGTCGGATGAAGAAGTTATGAGGATTTAACGGACCAATCGTGTCCCGGCCCGTTAATAATATAAAATTTAAAATCGAGCCAAAATTAGCCGACGGAGTCTAATCGAAAGTTGTAGAGTACGTTTCCACCTTCGCGTGGACATAAAGAACGTCAAAAATGGAGTTTGTATGAGCAAGTTATGAATTTTTAAAGTTGAAGTATGAAAATGCGAAGTCTGGTGCAAGACTGGTGACGTGGCACGTTGTGGGCCGTCCGATGAAGGTCTCAGATCTCGCTTCGGATCATGCCACGAAGCCTCGCCCCACGCCCCGTGTACGTGATCCGGAACGCCCCGCGTAACCTCGGTCTGATCCATCCGACGAGTGGAAGACAGTTGGGTCCGAGCTAGAGTTCTTATCTGAGGAGTACGCCCAACGTACCCTCGGTACGCCCCGCGTAAGTTCCGCACTTCGGCCTATAAAAGCCAGCGAAGGCTGCCGACTTTCTTGCACAGTTTTCACTTCTCTCTCTAATTACTTTCTCTCTCTAAGGTCCCAAACCACTCCTAAGCCCTAGGTAAAACCCCTAGCACCCTAGGGAAGCCCCGAGGCTCCCAGAGTCCCGAGAAAAAGGAGTTTTTCGGTTTCGAAACGTTGCTCCAATTAAGTTCCGGTTTTCGATAAAATTCGCTGTAAGTGTGCTACGCTTACGCAATTTTTAATATAGCTTTCAAATAATTATAGGAATGTTATTAGGTCCTTAAAATAATTATTTGGGCTATTATTGAGTGTTATTAACGCTTAATAATAGTCAGACTAATGAATTTGTCACGGTTATCGTTAAACTAAACCCTAGTGGTATCGATACTAGGTTTTATCGAAGGAATATCGTTTTGAGAGTATCGAAGCGCTGTCCGAGTGCTGAGTCACCACCTGCTCAGGTGAGTGCATAGTTACTTTCAGCTTACACATAGATATGAAGTATTTTATATAAATTACGTGCTGTGTGTGTATATTATCTGTATACTTGCTATCTATGCTGGATGAACGTTTTATACATGTTTTCAATGATTTAAACTGTATATGTATTTTATATCTACAAAATGTGTTGGGTAAAACATGGGTAGATGTAATAGTTGCTGTGTGACAAAATAAAATAATGAAAGACCTCGTTATAGCTATTCTTGATGATCTAGTCATCTAGCGGAGTATAGATGACGACCACGGACTATTCTATACAGTCCAGTGGAACACTAGCAGGCTCGTAACCTGTAGGTGTTTATTTGAACTGTGTGTTTAACCGAACTGTGTGTTTATTCGAACTGTGTGTTTATTCGAACTGTGTGATCTGTGTGCTCACCAGGTATACTCCATCCCAATGATAGTCCTTTGACTAGGTCCCTTGTGTTAGATGTTTTAGGGACGTAATGTGAGGATAACGTGAATGGGTAATTGGGTTGATTGTTTAATGTTTAAAAATAATAATTATATTATTGTGGGTTGAAAACCCTATGTACTCACTAGGTTTCCCAACCTGACCCACTCAGTTTACTTATATCACAGGTGTTGATATGAAGTGACATTACACTGAGAGATTTAAAGAGATGTAGATCACTAGTGTAAATAATTGTAAGTTCTGTTTATGCTTATGTTTCTGTATTAATGATGACATCCCAAACGTTTTAAAATGAAATAAATACGTTTCTTCGAAAATGTTTTAACAACGTATTCACCATGTTTTTCTGGGAACAAATTCTGCAACATTTTTATAAAATGAAGTACTCTGATTTTTATAAAGCATAAACAAAATCGGTCTTTTCTGGCCGTGATTTTGGCGATGTCACAATATCTAATGGAGAGTTCCTTTTAAGAAAACCTATATTTCTTATAATAAAATATTGACTATGGTGATTACTTTTATAATAGCATTGTTTATACTACTACATATAATTTGATATCGAGTAAATAGTAGATTGGGTGACCTCGGTGTAAGCCCACATCCAACGGGAATAGGACATACAGCGAAGAGCACACATCCTACTAGCTGTTGAATACTAGTCTTATATACAAACATGGTGTATAAACTAAGGTATTATAGAGTTAACTCACTTAAAGTCTTTAAGACTGTACTGGCATAATAAAATGGATTAAGCCCTTAACGGGGAAATTGTTAGTTTTGTATATCAAAAGTACTGACTTTGAAACGAAAGTTTTGTACTAGGAAAAACTGTACATTGACCCGGTGTCCTATGACCTGATCCATACATGGTACCCTTATAATGACTTAATGTATACTAAGCATACATATATATAGATTCGGGTAGATAATAGATTGGGTGACCTTGGTGTCAGCCTACATCCAACGGGAACAAGACGTACAGCGAAGAACACACATCCTATTAGCCGTCGGCATCTACTTAACATATATATATCCTATAGTGTATACATTACGGAATCATAAGGTTAGCATTATGGTCCTTACTTCTAAAAGTAGCCTTCTACCAAGACTCGATTGTTTTGAAAGCATTCTTCTGCCAAGACTCTATTGTTCCTTTGTTAACTGTAAAGTACATTCTCCCTAGTTTATAACCTACCTCGATTAGAGAATAGATCAACCTTCAAGTGGTACCGACACTTTATGAAAGTAATAGGAAAAAGTGAGTACCCTAATGTCGTTTATAATGACATACGGAGGTACTATCAACCTAAAAACATAAGTGTTTTTTATTACGATCATAATGTGAAAGCTAGAACCCCTACTAACCCGCTCTCATGTATGGAGATTGAGGGAACCAAACGCGACCCGAGCAAATCCATGCAAGCCGTGTAATTCACATTAAAGTTAGATCCTGTCTGCGTGTTATCATGCTATAGCGAATTTACTTATTTGTTATGTTCTGTTCTGGTATTGTTTGATTCTCTTCACTGTTTGTTCTGTTCTGTGTGTGCTTCATTGTACTAGAAGAAATGAATAGGATTCTCCTAAACTATACCTATAATAGTTTACTAATATTCTAACTGGACTGATACTGAAAAGACTCATTTATCTACAAAGTTATGTTTATACTTTAAAAATGGAGTTTTGTATAACTATAAAGTAACATAACCTTTAGAAGAGTTTTGAAATGTTTTAACAACTAATAAGTAACATAAGTAACATTTTGAAAGAATGACTAACAACAAATATTTACACAAGTATCATTGTGTTCAACTTGTATTCCCCCCCTTAAAACAATTAAAATAGTTAAAAGATTCATTACGGGGTATGAACTCACTTGATGTGGGTGATTCAAACGGGTAAGCGTATGGATGAGATGTTCCACGAATGATGTTCCGAGACAAAATAAGTCCAAAATGATATTTAAGGACACATAATGACATGAATATAGTGTTTATAAACAACTATATGAAAGGAAACACTTTCCGGGACTAGGAAACACCTTCCGGGACTAGGAAACACCTTAAACAAGTGTTGGAATCACATGTGATTCAACCTAGGAGGGTATAAAGGCACTTAAATGAGTTTACTACCATGAGTTCACGGCCCAAGGGAGTTTACGGCCGTAAACTCATGGTTACTTATGGGTTAGTGCAAGCTTGACGTCTAGGGGTGATTTAGGGACATTAGCTTTAACCTAGGATGAGAAAGACCACATCTTTTGGCACTTTTGGGGTGTTTACAGCCCAAATGAGTTTACTACCATAAACTCATGGCCAAATATTCTTTTGAGGGTCCTAAAGGTCATAAAGAAGCATTCTAAATTCATGCCTAAGCCCTTGGAAGTGTTTGTTGCATCAAAACACCTCTACTTTGAGTTTACGGACCATGGACCATTTGGTCATGTGTTTGCGGCCATAAACACTTATGGGAGATGATATTTTGGTTGTTTTGGGTCCTAAACACATCTAGGTAAAGTTTTATGCTTGTCTCTTGGGCTATGGAAGGCATTTTGGGCATTTTGGCACTCTAAAATGGAGTTCACGACCCAAGAACTTCCTTGGCCATGAACTCACTTTTGGTCCTTGATTTTAATTTATTTTGATGCCTAAACATGTCAAGGTTTGTCCCATGTTTTGTTTCCAAGGTCTAGGGGTCATTGGGCACACTTTGGCCCTTGAAATGGAGTTTACTCCCCAAGGTGTTCTTGGGTGGTAAACTCATAGATCTTGGTGTTTTCCTATGATTTCTAGTGTATTAAGCATATATAAAGCTTTAAAACAACACTAGATAGAAGTACTCACTTTCCGGAACAAAATTCCGAAGATCCTTGAGAGAGAATTTGGCTTTTCTCTAGTTGGAATTGTAACTAATGAATAATTTGGTTCAGAAATATATATATAGTCCTGGGATTTTTGGCAGAAAATATTTTATTCCCGGAAAGAACTCTAATATCATAGATTTTTGAAATAACAGAGTTGCACAAGACCCAAGTGCAACCTCTCTCCTGATATCTCCTTAAGTGTAAACCCTGAGTTGCTCAAACTTGTCCCAAAAGTTTGAAAGTTGGCAGAAACAGACTTGGCTTCTATTGAAGTGGAAATTTTTGGGTTGTCACACAATCGATAGTTTGTTTACTCTGATTATATGTAACACCGTGAATTTCAAAATAATTTTTCGCAAATATAAAAACAATTCTCATTTAATTTCATAAAACATTAAGTTTAAAATCCCCAAATTCGTATCATACAAAATCCCAAGATCATATATATATCAAAATATCCCATGCGTGTGTACGGAACAAGCCGGCGCCTTCCCACGGTCATCGCTAGTACCTGAAACAACAACGCTAACACTGTAAGCACGAAGCTTAGTGAGTTCCCCAAAATACCACACATAAAACACATATTAGCCACTCGAAGCTAAGACTCTATGGGTCCGTGCACCCAAACTCTGTGAACCCTCAGGTTCTAACTCTAGGAACCTTCCGGCTCCAACTCTGAAAACATGCACAGCATAAATCACATAGAAATAATGCAGTACAACACATAACATACATAGCATACAAATACTCTGTCACATAACTCTGGTTACCTACTCAGGGTAAAGTATAGTGAGAAGACTCACCTCGTGTATCTCGGTATCTCACGAATCCTGGAATCCCTCGTGCTCGATCCTCCGAGCTCTAATCCTCCTATAACATCATATGTCTCTAATTAACACTTTTTATCTCTAAGGTTGACTATCCCTAAGAAGTCAACACAGGTCAACGGTCAACGGTCAACAGTCAACGGTCAACTTTGACCAGACTTGGCGAGTGCACTAGGGCGACTCGGCGAGTCTAGACGTTTTCACCAACTCTTTAGGATTCCCTTTTTACACGTCGAGTACTCCCCCTGACTCGACGAGTTCCACCTGGAAGAATCGCGGGGCCACCCCGACTCAACTTGCCAAGTCTCAAGAACAACTCGGCGAGTCCCAGCTCGACTCAGTCCACCTGACCACCCTCTCTAACTCGCCCTGACTCACTGAGTCAACCTATGGTTCGAGTGGACCACTCACTGGCCAATCTAAGGCAATCTTCAAGCTACTCGCCGAGTCTGTTCATCGGACTCGGTGAGTCCATGCCATGCAATCACTCAAATTCGCTTCTAAGGTCAGATCTGCTCCAACAATTCATAGATCTGGGCTTCCTAGACTGATTCATCACGTAAAGCCCCTATCTTGGTATTCACAACACACCCCATGGCTCATAAATAGCATTTTAACCCAAGGCATAAGGATTCCAATCCAAAACCTCCATTGATTCACAGAAAGCTTGGGCAAAGGGACACTCTGGACCTCCAAGGGTCCATATCTATGGTCTAAATCGCTTAAGGGGCCAAGGGGGCTCTAGATCTAGCCACAAAAGGGTTCAATAAACCCTAAATCAAAATAAACATCAACATAGAAGAGGATAGCTCGAAGAGATTACCACAATAGTGATGCTCTGGACTCCAAACTCTCAGAAATGGCTCCCATTGCTTTCCCCTTAGCTGATCCTCCCTTTCCCTTGCAAGATGATACCTCCAAGATCAATAATGGCCTCCTACTTTGCTCCAAACGCTCACACTCGATTAGGGTTTCACTCTAGGGACTGGTGAGCACAAATGACGGCCATAAGGCCCTTTAAATAGGTCCCAAACCTGGAAATCTGGGCTGTTACAACTCTCCCCCACTAGAACTAGACTTCGCCCTCGAAGTCTTGCTCTAAAAATAGCTCCGGATGCTGCTCACGCATCTCACGCTCCGGATCCCAGGTCATCTCTGAGCCCTTCCGATGTTGCCACTGAACCAACACCAAAGGTACCTCCTTGTTCCTTAAAACCTTGATCTTCCGATCTCTGATGGCCACCGGCCTCTCGGCATAATTCAGGCTTGCATCCACCTGAATATCCTCTAATGGTACCACGGCCGACTCATCGGCTATACACTTCCTCAGCTGCGACACATGAAAAGTGTCGTGAATCTGCCCCAACTCTGCTGGCAAATCCAAACGATAGGCTACCCGGCCTACCCTCGCAATTAATCGGAATGGACCAATATAGCGAGGCCCTAACTTGCCCCTCTTCCTGAACCGAATCACTCCTTTCCTAGGAGAGACCTTCAGGAGAACGAGATCGCCGACCTGAAACTCAAGCTCGGACCGGCGTCTGTCCGCATAACTCTTCTGTCGACTCTGGGCGGTCAACAACCTTTGTCTGACCTGCTGAATCTGCTCTGTCGTCTGAAGTATGATCTCTGTACTGCCCAGCACTCTCTGCCCAACCTCTCCCCAACAAATGGGGGTCCGACACCTCCTCCCGTACAACAGCTCAAAGGGTGGCATACCAATGCTCGAATGATGGCTGTTGTTGTAGGAAAACTCTGCCAAGGGTAAATACGCATCCCAGCTACCCCCAAAATCCAACACACATGCACGGAGCATGTCCTCAAGCGTCTGAATCGTTCGCTCACTCTGACCGTCTGTCTGGGGATGATATGCAGTACTAAAATGCAGTCTAGTACCCAACTCCTCATGAAATTTCTTCCAGAATCTGGAAGTGAAACGCACATCATGGTCCGAAACAATCGAAATCGGCACCCCATGCCGAGATACCAATTCCCTCACATATATCTCTGCCAACTTTTCCGCTGAAGAACTCTCACTGATGGCAAGGAAGTGAGCGCACTTCGTCAACCTGTCCACAATCACCCAAATTGCATCAACTCCTTTGGCAGTCCTCGGCTATTTGGTGATGAAATCCATGGTGATCTGTTCCCACTTCCACTCGGGAACCTCCAATGGCTGCAACTTGCCATGCGATTTTTGGTGCTCAGCCTTAACCCTGCGGCAGGTCAAGCACCTCTCAACAAACCATACGACGTCCCTCTTCATACAGGGCCACCAATACTCCTTCCTCAAATCCAAATACATCTTCGTAGCCCCGGGATGGATCGAAAATTTCGATCGATGCGCTTCCTCCATCAAAGTAGTACGCGTACCGCCCACAAACGGTACCCAAATCCGACCCTGAAAAGTCATAAGCCCTCGACCGTCCGTAACGAACTCCGAAACCAAACCAACAACCCGCTCCCTCTTCTGCATCTCCGGTTGCAGAGCCTCGGCCTGTGCCCCACGTATGGCGTCCAACACTGGGGCTATCACGGTCAATCTCAAACATACATTCCGCAGTGGAGTGCTCTCCGCCCTGCGGCTCAATGCGTCGGCTACCACATTAGCCTTGCCTGGGTGGTACAGGATCTCACAATCATAATCCTTAACCACATCCAACCACCTCCTCTGCCGCATATTTAGGTTAGGCTGATCCATCAAGTACCTCAAACTCTTATGGTCCGCGTATATCGTACACCGAACCCCATACAAGTAGTGACGCCAAATCTTGAGGGCGAACACTACTGCCCCTAACTCTAGGTCATAGGTGGGATATCTCGTCTCATGAGGCTTCAGCCGCCTCGATGCATATGCTATCACATGCCCTCTCTGCATCAGCACCGCACCCAGCCCCAAAATCGATGCATCACAATATACTACAAAATCCTCCATCCCTTCCGGGAGAGCTAATACCGGGGCTTCACATAACCTTTGATGAAGTGTCTCGAAGGAGGTCTGCTGCTCGGGACCCCATGAAAAAGCAACACCCTTCCGGGTCAATCTGGTGAGTGGCACTGCGATCATGGAGAAATCCTTGATAAATCTCCGATAATACCCTGCCAACCCAAGGAAACTCCTGATCTCAGATGGTGACTTCGGCACTTCCCAACTCATCACCGCCTCAACCTTGGCCGGATCGACCAGTATCCCTTCCTGGTTAACAAGATGTCCCAAGAACTGGACCTCCCGCAACCAGAAATCACACTTGGAGAACTTTTCATAAAGCTTCTCCGATCTCAGGACCTCAAGGACCTCCCTCAAATGATCCTCATGCTGCTCTCTAGATCTCGAATATATCAAAATGTCGTCGATAAATACAATCACTGACCGATCCAACATCGGCCTACACACACGGTTCATGAGATCCATGAACACAGCCGGGGCATTGGTGAGTCCAAAAGGCATCACCACAAACTCATAATGCCCATATCGCGTCCTGAACGCTGTCTTCTGGACGTCCTCATCCCGCACTCTCACCTGATGATATCCAGACCTCAAATCGATCTTGGAGAACCAAGATGCTCCCTGCAACTGATCGAATAAATCGTCGATCCTCGGCAATGGGTAACGGTTCTTGACCATCAACTTGTTCAACTCCCGGTAGTCAATGCACATCCGGTGTGAACCATCCTTCTTCTTGACGAACAAAATAGGTGCTCCCCACGGCGAGCTCCTCGGCCGAATAAATCCCTTCCCCAGCAACTCCTGGAGCTGCGAGGATAACTCTTGCATCTCTGGAGGTGCAAGACGATAAGGCACCTTAGCGATAGGCGCGGCCCCCGGAACCAAATCAATACCAAACTCCACTTGCCTCACAGGAGGCACACCCGGCAACTCCTCGGGAAAGACATATGGAAACTCACGCACCACCGGTACCTCCTCAACTGAACTCGGTCTCTCAGAAGTCGCTCGCGTATCCCTCACATATGCCACAAAACCCTTACAGCCCTGCTGTAGACACTGCCTCGCCCTAGCGGCCGAACAAAAAGCCGATCCCAAACGTGTACCCTCGCCGTACACCGAAAGAACTCCCCCACTAGGGTCTCGTATGGTCACCAACTGACGCTCGCAGTCGATAACTGCGCCAAATCTGCTCAACCAATCCATGCCCACAATGACACAGACATCACCCATCGCAATAGGAACCCGATCAATCGGAAACTCAACGCCAAAAATCTCTAACACGCATCCTCGAAGAACCTCCGCGGCATAAATCACTCTCTCGTCAGCTATGGAAACTCTCAGAGGCCAACTCAACGCCTCACGACTAACACTGATATGTTGACTAAAGGACAAAGATACAAAAGACCGACTCGCAACCGAGTCAAATAACACTAAAGCAGGTACAGAGTTCACAAGGAAAGTACCTACGCATAACATAATATAAGCATAATATCTCGACATCAAAATAAATACATGAAAGGAAACATACCAGCCACAACATCGGGCGCAACGCGGACCTCCTCCGCAGTCAGCTGGAAGGCTCTCCCTCGAGCTCTCGGCGCCTCGGCCTTCACAGGCCAACTCTCTGTAGCTCTGATGGCGGCAAGAGCAGATCCATGAGATGCTCCGAGCAACTGCGGACACTCCGCCTTCCGGTGTCCAGTCTGGTTGCAGTGAAAACACACTGCAAACCCCTTGGGGCAGTCGTTGGCGATATGCCCCTCCTTGCCACATTTGTAGCAAGATCCCGCTCGGGAAACTCCGTCATGACCCTTGCCGCACTTCCCGCAAGTGCGGCCCTTCTAGCTCCCTGGTTTGGGATCAGCGGGCTTGGCCCGCTTGGCTGCCGGCTGAGACTGTGCCGGTCGTCGATCCCTCCCCTGAGACTCCGCCTCCTCCCTGGCCTGAGTCTCAAGCTCAATCTCCCTCTTCCGGGCATTTGCCTGAAGCTCAGCAAATGTCCGGTACGAGGAGTTCACAGCGAACTCCTGAATATCCCGCCTCAAAATGCTCAAGTAGCGGCTCATACGTGCCTGCTCAATGGACACGTGCTTAGGGCAGAACATCTCCCTCTCATGGAACATCCCCGTGATCGCTGTAACTGACTCAGTACCCTGCTTGAGGGTCAGAAACTCCTGTGCCAAACGCTCGCTCTCCACCTGGGGAACGTACTCATCCCGGAACATGGTAGTGAACCTTTCATAGGTCACCGCCGAAATCTCAGCAGGTGTATAATGCGCCGTCACAAATTTCCACCAGTCCTTCGCTCCCAAGAGAAGCTGGTTCAGCGCGAACCTGACCTTCAAATGCTCAGGAGACGAGCAAGTGAAGAAACACCCCTCAATATCAGATATCCACCTCATAGCTGCCACCGGATCCTGAGTCCCATCAAACTCTGGTGGTTTGGTGTTGCTGAACTCCCGAAACAGCAACACATCACCACCCTGTGGCCTCGCAGCAGCAATCGCTGCGGTAGCCGCTGCAACAACACCCTCAGAAAGAGCGGCATAACGCTCGTCAAACGTCTCGATCAGTGTGGTCTTTATAGACCCAAACATCTCCGGTATCTCTGCCCTGATTGTCGCAGCCACCTCCTCCTGGTTGATCCGGCGGATCTCCTCCTCACTGGTACCACTGCTCTCGGGCATCAAACGTGTCCTCACCATGATCTACCTCTGAAATACAACATATGATAAATTAGAATCCACATGAGCATACTCACACTCGTCAACTCTTTCCTCTTTGATTCTTGGCATTCCAAAAATTCTTACTTGGGCTACACACCGCTCCGGTGCTTTCAGTAGTACGGGCCCAATACTACTGTCCGCACCGCACCAGAATACACTCCAAGTCCTCCTCTTCGGATCCCAAATCCCAAGTACTCTATCATGCGTGGACCACTATCTAATAGATCTCTCATAAGCCCCTCGCTGCTACCTACTCACTCTCAAGCATCTCATAGCAGCTCACCTCTCCCTAGGCTAAGGCATCACAAATCAGGCCACTCTAGTCCTAATAGCAATACCTAGCCTACTCTAGCATGCAGATACATCATATCAATATCAATATCACATAATATAAAGGTATTTTGGGAAATCACCGTTCGGGCACGGACTGATCATACACACATCTCTTGCTCTGCGTTTTTCAAAAATCTTTTACTCTTTTTGAAAATAAATCTCAAATCCTCAGTTTGAGTTCAAATACGCCCGAAGGTGTACTCGAATCCCTCAAACCAAGGCTCTGATACCAACTTGAACACCGTGAATTTCAAAATAATTTTTCGCAAATATAAAAACAATTCTCATTTAATTTCATAAAACATTAAGCTTAAAATCCCCAAATTCGTATCATACAAAATCCCAAGATCATATATATATCAAAATATCCCATGCGTGTGTACGGATCAAGCCGGCGCCTTCCCACGGTCATCGCTAGTACCTGAAACAACAACACTAACACTGTAAGCACGAAGCTTAGTGAGTTCCCCAAAATACCACACATAAAACACATATTAGCCACTCGAGGCTAAGACTCTATGGGTCCGTGCACCCAAACTCTGTGAACCCTCAAGCTCTAACTCTAGGAACCTTCCGGTTCCAACTCTGAAAACATGCACAGCATAACTCACATAGAAATAATGCAGTACAACACATAACATACATAGCAAACAAATACTCTGTCACATAACTCTGGTTACCTACTCAGGGTAAAGTATAGTGAGAAGACTCACCTCGCGTATCTCGGTATCTCACGAATCTTGGAATCCCTCGTGCTCGATCCTCCGAGCTCTAATCCTCCTATAACATCATATGTCTCTAATTAACACTTTTTATCTCTAAGGTTGACTATCCCTAAGAAGTCAACACCGGTCAACTCTGGTCAACGGTCAACGGTCAACTGTCAACGATCAACGGTCAACTTTGACCAGACTCGGCGAGTGCACTAGAGCGACTCGGCGAGTCTAGACGTTTTCACCAACTCTCTAGGATTCCCTTTTTACACGTCGAGTACTCCCCCTGACTCGACGTGTTCCACCTGGAAGAATCGCGGGGCCACCCCGACTCAACTCGCCGAGTCTCAAGAATAACTCGGCGAGTCCCAGCTCGACTCAGTCCACCTGACCACCCTCTCTAACTCGTCCTGACTCACTGAGTTAACCTATGGTTCGACTGGACCACTCACTGGCCAATCTAAGGCAATCTTCAAGCTACTCGCCGAGTCTGCTCATCGGACTCGGCGAGTCCATGCCATGCAATCACTCAAATTCGCTTCTAAGGTCAGATCTGCTCCAACAATTCATAGATCCGGCCTTCCTAGACTGATTCATCATGTAAAGCGCCTATCTTGGTGTTCACAATACACCCCATGGCTCATAAATAGCATTTTAACCCAAGGCATAAGGATTCCAATCCAAAACCTCCATTGATTCACAAAAAGCTTGGGCAAAGGGACACTCTGGACCTCCAAGGGTCCATATCTATGGTCTAAATTGCTTAAGGGGCCAAGGGGGCTCTAGATCTAGCGACAAAAGGGTTCAATAAACCCTAAATCAAAATAAAAATCAACATAGAAGAGGATAGCTCGAAGATATTACCACAATAGTGATGCTCTGGACTCCAAACTCTCAGAAATGGCTCCCCTTGCTTTCCCCTTAGCTGATCCTCCCTTTCCTTTGCAAGATGATACCTCCAAGATCAATAATGGCCTCCTACTTTGCTCCAAACGCTCACACTCGATTAGCGTTTCACTCTAGGGACTGGTGAGCACAAATGACGGCCATAAGGCCCTTTAAATAGGTCCCAAACCTGAGAAATTAGGGTTTCATTTAACAGTGCGGACTCGCCGAGTCCATACCTTGGACTGCCCGAGTCCAGGCGCGAACCCGCGTCCAGAATCGCGACCCTACTCGGCGAGTCTGAGCTCCATCTCGCCGAGTCCCCTCACAAAACATCAAAATTGAAAGCATAAAAGATACCTGGAAATCCGGGCTGTTACATTATATATAACTTGTACCCACTTAGTACCCATAGAAAGGCTTGTAGTGTTATTTTACTTAACTTTCATTCAAGTAGGAAATATATGATTTTCTAGAGGAACATGCGAACTTTTCTAAATAGAACTTACAGCTTACATCACTTTTACATATACATTTTCCACAACGCTTTACAGCTTACTCACATCACTAAAATCTTATGAACTCACCAGCTTAATTGCTGATCAACTCTTTCGAATAACTTGTATTCTCTGGAGACTATTAGACAGGTGCTCGTGCTGGGGATTCAGAAGATGGAGAATTATAGCTTCAAGTCTTCTTTTGTTATTGGTGTATGAATTCTATGTTTTGTGAACACACACATTGTAACACACTTTCTTTCTAAATGATATGGTTTTTCATTACTTGCTTACCATATACATACCTCGTGATATTAAACATGATGTCCTCTACCCCTGAACGTTTCCACCGTTTCGATTTTGGGGTGTGACAGAGGGTACTGAGTCTGTTACTGTGATCACCAGGATGTTCCTTGATAGGGCGATGTTCTGCCCTGAGCATGTGTCTACCGAGCAGGAAAGTATGGATCGGTATCTAAGTATTCTAAGGAGTGATATACGAGAGTTCGTGGCGAACTCGACGTAGCGGACATTTGCTGTGCCTCAGGAAAATGCCCGGAAGAGTTAGATTGAGCTCGAGACTCAGGCCAGGGAGGAGGCGGAGTCTCAGGGGAGGGATCGGCGACCGGCACAGTCCCAGTCGGTTGCCAAGCGGGCTAAGCCTGCCGATTCGAGATCAGGGAACCAGAAGGGCCGCACTTGTGGCAAGTGAGGAAAGAGTCATGAGGGTGTGTGTAGAGCAGGGTCTTGCTACAAGTGTGGCAAAAAGGGGCACATATCCAAGGATTTCCCTAATGGGTTCGTAGTTTGCTTTCACTGCAACCAGACTGGACACCGGAAGGCTGAGTGTCCGCAGTTATGAGGATCAGCTCAGGGATCTGTCCCTGCAGCTGTTCGAGCTATGGAGAGTCGATCGGTGAAGGCCGAGGCGCCGAATGCTCGAGGGAGAGCTTTCCAGTTAATAGTGGAGGAGGTCCGTGCAGCAGCCGATGTTGTGGCTGGTATGTATTCTTTCATCTGTTATTTTGAGTTTGTGGTGTTGTGCTTATATTGCGATATGTGTAGGTACATTTCTTGTGTGTTTTGTACCTGCTTTGGTGCTATTTCACTCGGCTGCGAGTCGGTCTTTTGTGTCGTTAGCCTTTAGTCAGCACATCAGTATTCATCGCGAGGCATTGAGTTGACCTTTACGAGTTTCCATAGCTAACGAGAGAGCAGTGTATGCCATGATGTGATTCGAGGATGTGTACTCGAGATCTTCGGCATTGGGTTTCCAATTGATCTGGTCTCGATTGCTATAGGAGATGTCTGTGTCATCGTGGGAATTGACTAGTTGAGCAGATTTGGAGCGGTTATCGACTGTGAGCGACAGCTGGTGACCATATGAGACCCTAGTGGGGGAGTTCTTACGGTTTATGGTGAGGGTACCCGTTCTGGGTTAGCATTTTGTTCAGCCGCGAGAGCGAGGCAGAGTCTACAGCAGGGCTATAGTGGGTTTGTGGCTTATGTGGTGGATACGAGAGTAGGTGCAGAGAGACCGACGTCAGTCGATAAGGTCCCGATAGTGCATGAGTTCCCGGATGTTTTCCCCGAGGATTTTTCGGGTGCGCCTATCCTCAAGGCGCCCTATCGCCTTGCACTTCCAGAGATTTAGGAGTATCCTCGCAGCCTCAGGAGCTGCTGGGAAAGAGGTTTATACGGCCGAGTAGCTCGCCGTGGGGAGCGCCGATCCTTTTTGTCAAGAAAAAGGATGGTTCACACCAGATGTGCATCAATTACTAGGAGTTGAACAAGCTGACGGTCAAGAACCGTTACCCCTTACTGAGGATCGATGATTTGTTCGATCAGTTGCAGGGAGCGTCGTGGTTCTCCAAGATTGATTTAAGGTCTGGATATCATCAGATGAGGGTGCGTGATGAGGATATCCAGAAGACAGCGTTCAGGACTCGTTACGGGCATTACAAGTTCGTGGTGATGCCTTTCAGGCTCACCAATGCACCTATGGCATTCATGGATCTCATGAACAGGGTGTGCAGGCCGATGTTGGATCGTTCGTTGATCGTCTTCATTGATGATATATTGGTGTATTCGAAATCCAGAGAAAATCATGAGGAGCATTTGAGGGAGATCCTCGGAGTTCTGAGATCAGAGAGGCTTTACGCCAAATTCTCCAAGTGCGATTTCTGGTTACGAGAGGTCCAGTTTCTAGGACACCTTGTCAACCAGAATGGGAGGTGCCGAGATCCCCTTCGGAGATCAGGAGTTTCTTGGGGTTGGACGGTTATTATCAGAGATTCATCCAGGATTTCTCCAGGATTGCTGTTCCTCTCACCAGACTAACCCGGAAGGGCGTAACTTTCAGTTGGGGCGCGGATCAGCATGCCTCTCGAGACACTTCGCCAAAGATTATGCGAAGCCCCAGTGTTGGCCTTTCTGGAGGGAATGGAGGACTTTATGGTATATTGTGATGCATCAATATCGGGACTGAGTGCGGTGCTAATGCAGAGAGGGCATGTGATAGGATACGTATCGAGGGAGCTGAAGCCTCATGAGACGAGGTATCCTACCCACAATCCTGGAGTTGGGGGCTATGGTGTTCACCCCCAAGATCTGGCGTCACTATTTGTATGGGGTTCGATGTACCATATACACGGACCACAAGAGCTTGAAGTATCTGATGGATCAGCCCATCCTGAACATGCATCAGAGGAGATGGTTGGACATGGTGAAGGATTATGAGTGTGAGATCCTGTACCACCCGGGCAAGGCTAACGTGGTAATCGATGCCTTTAGTCGCAGGGTAGAGAGTGCCCCATTGCGAGATGTTTGTTTGAGGTTGACAGTGATGACTCCCATGTTGGACACCATTCGGGAGGCCCAGGTAGAGGCCATGAGACCGAAGAACCGCAAGCGAGAGCGAGTGATCAGGCAGATATCTGAGTTCACTTCCAATAGTCGGGGGCTTATGACCTTCCAGGGCCGGATTTGGGTGCCATTTGAGCGTGGGGCACGTGCCACTTTGATGGAGGAGGCGCACAAGTCGAGGTTTTCGATCCATCCCGGGGCCACTAAGATGTATTTGGACCTGAAAAGAGACTATTTGTGGCTCTGTATAAAGAGGGATGTGGCGTGGTTTGTAGAGAGGTGCTTGACCTGTCACACGGTTAAGGCCAAGCACTAGTGTCCACATGGCAAGTTGCAGCTGCTTGAGGTTCCCCAGTGGAAGTGGGAACAAATTTCCATGGATTTTATCACCAAATTGCCGAGGACTGCGAGAGGCATCGATGCAATTTGGTTGAACGTCGATCGGCTAACAAAGAGCGCTCATTTTCTTTTTATCAGTGAGAGCTCTTCTGCAGAGAGGCTGGCAGAGGTGTATGTGAGAGAGGTGGTATCGCGACATGGTATACTGATCTCGATTGTGTCAGACCGAGATGTGTGTTTCACTTCCAGGCTCTAGAAAAAGTTCCATGAGGAGTTGGGTACTAGGCAGCATTTCAATACCACTTACCACCCACAAACGGACGGACAAAGTGAGCGGACGATTCAGACGCTCGAGGACATGCTTCGGGATGTGTGTTGGATTTCGGAGGGAGTTGGGACACGTATCTGCCTTTGGCTGAGTTTTCCCATAACAACAGCCGCCATTCGAGCATTGGTATGCCTCCCTTTGAGTTGTTGTATGGGAGGAGGTGTCGGACTCCCATCTGTTGGGGAGAGGTAGGGCAGCACTGAGATAGTGCTTCAGACAATAAAGCTGATACAATAGGTTAGACAGAGGTTGCTGATGGCCCAGAGTCGCCAGTAGAGTTACGCAGATAGGCATCGATCTGAGCTCGAGTGTCAGGTTGGAGATTTTGTACTCCTGAAAGTGTCTCCTTGGAAAGGAGTGATCCGATTCAGAAAAAGGGGCAAGTTGGGGCCCTGGTACATTGGATCGTTCAGGGTGATTGCAAGGGTGGGCAGGGTAGCATATCGATTGGAGCTACATGCGGAGTTGAGCCAGATTCATGATACCTTCCACGTGTCTCAGCTGAGGAAGTGTATAGCCGACAAGTCGGTAGTGGTGCCGTTACAAGATATCCAGGTGGATCTGGGGCTAAATTATGTTGAGAGACTGATCGAGATCCTGTACCGGAAGGTCAAGGTTCTGAGAAACAAGGAGGTGCCTCTAGTTCAGGTCCAGTGGCAGCCTCGGAGGGGGTCCAAGCTAACTTGGGAGTCGGAGTCAGAGATCCAGGGGTAACATCCAGAGTTGTTTTCGGCATGAGACTTCAAGGGTGAAGTCTGTTTCTAGTGGGGGAGAATTGTAACATCCTGAAATTTAGGTAAAGCTATTTAACCCTTCCATTTTCTCAAGTTGTCAAGATTGGTCCCTTGAGAGAGTTCTTGTAGCAAATGAGTACGTTGGGCGTACTGGGGAGTACGATGCACGTACTTATGCGCTTAATTTGGACGCGGACTCGCCTGGGTACGCTGGGCGTACCCAAGGTTACGATGGGCATAACGGGTCCAGATGCAAATCCTATTTAAAGGAAGCTAAGGCTCATTTCTGAGCCTCCATATCAGTGAGTGAAACCCTAAGAGAGAGCCTTCCATCGTTCTTAGCTTGAGTGTGTGTGTTTTGGAGCTAAAAGTAACATGGTGTGTTAGTGAAGAAGAAGGAGAAGAGCTTGTGGAGGCTAGGGCTTGAAGTGCAAGTTTGGATCTGAGATCTACAGAGAAAGGAGCTTCATCTAGAGGTATAAATTCAAAACTTTCCTCTTTATTTGGTTTGATGAGTGCATGGACCATTTCTAGGGTTAAAAGTACCAAAGGTGGAGATTTTATGAGTGTAATGTACTCCATGGACCTAGATCTATCCCATTATAGTGATATTTGTGTTATAGATCCATAAAGTTTCCATCTTGGTCGTTGTTATGAGGTCATGCTTGAGTTATGAGCTTGCTAGAGTTGGGAAATCGAATGTTATGGGTGTTAGTGACTTGTCAAGCCATGCAAAGGCTTAAAGTCACAAACTTTATGGATTAAGAGGCTTAAAAATGGTCAGATCTAGAAGTTGGACGTGGGTCTTAACTGTTTAGGACCTAAAGAGATTAGGGTCTGAAACTGGGAGTTACGCGGGGTGTAATCCTAGTACGTGCAGCGTAAGGGGTCGCGCACCCCGTTTCTATGAGGACGCCGGGTACGCCCAGTGTACATGTTTGGTACGCGCAGCATAACCTGAAGAGTTGACTTTTGTTGACATTTAGGGTTTGGTCAACTTTAGGGTCTTTGAGCCATGGGATGGGTAAAATGGTCTTTTACCCTTATGAGAGTACTAAGAGAGGGTAAAGTCTAGCCTTGACAGATGTATTGATTTAGAGTGTTTATTTCATATGATTAGGCAGAGGCTAGACCAGATTTTTATAGAGTTCAAGATTACCAAGTTACCCGAGGTGAGTCTTCTCACTATACATTACCTAGAGTGGTAATTAGAGTTATGTGACAGAGTAATTTGTATGGTTTTGCATGATGTGATTTCTATTTGATTTATGCTATGTATGTTATAGAGTTTACAGAGTTAGGACCGGAAGGTCCACAGAGTTAGGGCCAGAGGGCCCACATAGTTATGGGACTGGAGAGTCCCATAGAGACACATTGACCAAAGGGTCAAACAGAGTTATAGCCTCTAGTGTCTAATATGTGTTGTGTGTGGTATTTTGGGGAACTCACTAAGCATTTATGCTTACAATGTTGTGTTATGTGTTTCAGGTGCAGTGAGGATCGCGGGAAGGCACCAGCTTGATCAGTACACATACGAGGAGTTTTTACATACTATGATCGTGGGATGTGATGTTATGGATTGTTGTGATACAATGATATTTTTATAACAATTATGAATGAAAGTGTGTATTTTTTAATTGTGAAAAATTATTTGAAAATTTTGGGTGTTACATCTTAAAGATTATTTCACTCAAATATAAAGAAACTATTATAATTAACTCCATGAGTAACAAGTGTACACACCAGGGTTATATATAACAATGATCTAACAAACAATGGGATTTGTGCTTTCCACCTTACTTCCTTTTCCTTGTTTGGTTGTGGGCATAGGGCAGATACATACAACCGATTGTTTGTTTACTCTGAGTTCTATACAACTTGTATCCATTTAGTACTCATTGAAAGGATTGTAGAGTCATTTTTACTTATGTTTCATTATAGCAGGAAATATAGGATTTTCTAGAGGAACAGACGAACTTTTCTAAAACATAACTTACAACTTACTAAACTTTCTACAACTTACATACATCACTAAAATCTTATGAACTCACCAGCTTAATTGCTGATAAACTCCTTCAAATAACTTGTATTCTCAGGAGACTAGTAGACATGTACTCGTGCTGGGAACTCAGAAGTTTGAGCCTAGTAGCTTCAAGTCTTGTTATGTTATTTGCTTATGTATTCTATGTTTTGTGAACATACACATTGTAAACACGTTCTTTCTAAATGAAATGGTTGTTCATTACTTGCTTACTGTATACATATCTTGTGATACTAAACATGATGTCCTCCACCCCCAAACGATTCCGCCATTCCAGTTTTGGTGTGTGACAGATTGGTATCAAAGCATTGTTTATAATGAACTAAGTATATCAACCGATAAAAGATATACAACTATAAACACAATGGGGCTTAAGTGCTCTGGATAATGATATATTTTAAGAGTATAACGATAAGTTATAAAAATATACCTACTTGCTTATACATGTATACATACTAGAATGAGTACCACAAGAAGAACAAAACTAAAGTATTTAAAGGTTGGACACCGTTGTCAAACCTGAACAGTTATGTAATCATAGCTAGGATAAATATAACCTGATCAACTATATTCATTCGAGATGTGACCGGCATGTGTTTGGGAGTGATGTGGTGTTGCAACAGTCTTAAAACTTACCTGAACACTAGTCAAGAGAATACTAGATCAAGTACATTAGACTTAGAATACTATAGGAGTATTCTATGATACTATAACGCAATAACGAGTTTAAAACATACAAAGTACATTACGTTAAAATACTATAGGAATAATCTTAGGCACCATACAAATAACTTATGTGATAACTTAAAAGACCCTTACGGATAGGTTTATAATCTTGCAATGAAAACTCCCAAGGTTATATATAATTGGGATTTTATAGACATCGAATTTGTGATCTACGCTTCTGTCACACCCCCGAACCAGACAACGGAAACGTCTGGGGGCTTGTGCGTGATCTCATCCTTAAATATCATTACAGTGAATATAATTGAAACATAACATTATCATCATCACACATGTAATGTAACAACGTTCATTGTTTATATCGAGTATTTTGTTTCAATATTACATGCCAAAATAGTAAGAGTATGATGAAACAAAATATAACACAATATCCAGTAGTTTGTTTCGTTCATCCTGCTTCAACGGTCTCTTGAGAATACAAGTTATTTTGAAAAACGGTCAACATAAAAATGTTGGTGAGTTCATAAGCATGTTTGTGAAAATGATTTGTATAACTTTGAAACCACCAGAAAATCCGATATTTTGTGCAAACTGTTTAGTATGTTTGTGTCAGATCTTGTATTAATGCATGTATGTTTTTGTTTATTTGGCTAAAGGGGGTTAAAGAGAATGTAGAGATAATGTAAATAGCATGTAAAGAGAATGTTCCCAGACAACCCGATGTTGTCTGTAAAAGAAAAAGCTGCCATACCAACCCCCGAGGTTGACTACTGGTACGAGAATGTTTCCGAGTAATCCAAAAGAAAAGAGAAGGGTCTTCCGTACACTTCTTAACGTTAATTCCTCTAAGTGAGCCGTCATAAACGTACTAAATAATGACAATTTTGCCTGTCTTGACGTTGTTGGACGCCGGTTTTGATTTTAATTATAAGCTTTTCGTCACCCTAGACTGAGTTAGTCTAACTGTAGCGAACAGCTCAGTTGTGGGGTGTCATCCCCGTATAGATCTATACACAAATCCATGCTCTCCCTCCAAGAGATTCTGGTTATAACTACAGGCTACGATCGTACACTTAATAGGTGCCAACCGACAAAACTCACTCGATCCTTAATCAAATTTACGCGAAGAAAGGTATAATCTCATTCCATACCCGATGAACCATGTAAGTGAACCTCTAAGGCATCGCTAAACATGTAAATCATATAAAGGCCCAAATTGGAATGAAATTATATAACATGGGCCCGAATATATATATATATATATATATATATATATATATATATATATATATATATATATATATATATATATATATATATATATATATATATATATGAAAGGACAACTAAGGCCCATTTCACATGTAAGGTATTTACAGGCTCAAATAGCACACAAATAGTATCCAAGGTCCGTCGCACATGCTAATGGGTCAATGAGGCCCAATAAACATATAAATAGTATACAGGACCTATGACACACAAAAATGGCCCATTAAGGCCCAATAATCTAGAAAATGATCAAAATAATCCATTTGTTAGTTATCGTTGGTTTTGGTTCAAGTATTTACTAAAATAGCAAACGAAAGAAGAACACATATAAAACTCATTCCCAGGCCCAATAAACATGTAAGTGGACCACTAAGGCCCACTATATGTGTCTATTATTTCCAGGCTCAAAGGTATATGAATGTCTATCCTAATCCCAATATACATGTAAAAGGACACTAAGGCCCACTAAACGTGTATATTATTTCCAGACCCAATAAGGATATGAATATCATTATTAAGTTGTTCGTTATTGTTTTGTTTATTTTAGCTTGATTATTTACAAAGTTGATATAAAAAGCCCACTTTTGTAAAAATGACGTTATTGGCCCAATAAGCCAAAAATTTCCGATTAAGGCCCATTTTTTGTAAGAATGACACTTTAGTCTCCATTTTGTTCAAAATTTGTGTTCATGACTAGTTTGTGGTTAAAATAACATTTATAAACCCATTTTGGTCAAAATATCATTTTTGGTTTGATTTTTGTGGAAATACACATTTTTATGGTTTTGGGCTTTTTCGACCTAGTTTTTGGAAAATTTGTAGAAAAATCATCGTAAGTCGAAATTTGGATCCGTAAATTCTAGAATTTGTCTACTTTGTTCACAATTTTTCTCATAATTTTTAATGGCTTCTAACAAGTGTGAAATTGCTCACCTTCATAGGCTTGTCCGAAGTTATTTCAAATATGATAGGCAGTTTTGTAAAATTCGCCAAAAATTGTAGAAAAATTGTATGAAAATGTGAGAGTAGTTCTTTTAAAGGTATAAACCTGAACGTTTTGCATGTAAAACAGTTTTGAAAAATATTATCATTAATGAGGTTAGAACAGTTCGAGATTGGACCAAAAATTTTCTGTCAAGGGCTGTTTTATGAGTTTCATTTATAGATCTTAGAACACAACAGTCATTTTTGCTATTTAAAGTGTATAAATACTAGATCTACTAGTTTATATGTAATATACGTGATAAAACATACTTTTCTCAAAGTTCTTATGAAGATCCAAGTGATAAACTTCAAGTTTTTAACATATTTTTAGATTAATGAAGTAATTAACACATAATCACCAAATAATTCATGGAAAACACACATAGTCATGCATACACACATAGATCTACACAAAGCAACTTGTATTCTCCCCCAAAAACAATGAAAAACCAAAACAAATGGGGTATGAACTCACCTTTGCTTGTTGCTCACGGTTTTGAAGGAAGAAATGAAGAAAATTTGGTCCTAGCAAGCTTTCTTGAGTAGATCTTGAACTTAGATGGTTCTAAGAACATGATCCACAAAAATATGGGTGTAAGAGGCGATTTTTGAAGAGATCAAGAAGTAAAAATCTAGATCTAAGTAAGAACTTACCAAAGTTGATGATCTCTAAGAAGAATCTCTTGAAGCATACTCTAATTCTCGATTTTTAAGAGGGAAAAAGAGGAGTTTTCTTTGGAGAGTTTAGAAGATAATGTGTTGAAAAATGAAAGAGGATGGTGGGGGTTTTGGCTCTTATGGCCGTGAATAGAGAGAGGGAGGGGGAGAGATTAGGAATTTTGTCTAGATACATTAATCTTGTATGATTATATGGTGCCTATTGTGCATGGATGACCACCATGCAAAACTTAGGTGTCATGCTCTAAAAATCCCCATATTATCCCCCTTTTTTGTTTTTTTACAATGTGTGTGTGTGTGTATATATATATATATATATATATACACACACACACATAACCGAGAATGAGAGAAAAGAATAAGAGAGAAGAAATATTTGGGCCTTCTTTTGACTTGTTCGAATCTATGAAGCCCAATTAGAAGGCTTTACAGCCCATTAGGGCAATTGGGATCGTTTATGGCCCAACAAGGCCTATTAGAGATAAACGAATTATTTTAGGCCCACATGGCCTAAAAGACTCTAGTTTCATAACTGTGGGTCCAATTAGAGCCCAAATAGTCAAATTGAAGTTTATTGGTCCATTAGGCCCAATAAGAGAATCCTAGTCCATAGTGAACTTGAACCGCGATGTCTAGGGTTTTCAACTCATAGTTGAACATATGAGATGTATTGTATTAGGTTTTGACCTTCATTCAAGAGTTTGGATTCAAATGCATGACGTTGATTGAACATAGGGTATGATATACTTAGAGTATAAGTCTTACAATAGATGATGTGTTCATGAGAATAGAATTTCCTAGCAAACTGCCAGTTGTGACAGCTTCATTACCTGTTCCTTGTTTGGTTGTGGTTTTGGAGTAGGATCACTTATTGGAAGGTCTATTTAATCTTGAATTATATACAACTTGTATACATTGTACAATTATAGAAGGACTCTGTAAGGATCACCCCATAAACTTACCCTAAATCTCATTCTTACACGACAAGCTGAGATAGATGTAACCACTTCCTAATAGTAGATAATAGAAGAGTCCAGGAGGAACAAGAGCAAGTTCATGAGAAGCATTCAAAGAAGGATCAATAGAAGTAACCAAAACGTCTTACACATCACACTAATAAATAATAATCTTGTTAACATAATGAGCGAGTAGGGACACTACTCACATTATATGTTAGGATTGTTTTCTTACATGCAGCTAGTAACAGTTTTTCAGGCAATAGATATTCATTCAAGGATAGCCATTTCATATTCATAGAGTTTATTAAGTATACACTCTTTTATGAATTGTTTCTATAACCCTGTGGAAGTAAGGACCCGGTACACCCAGAACTAGGATACTCTTGTCTTTTTAGCTTTCGACTTGTGTCTATTGCTTTATGTCACACCCCAAAACCAAGAACGGCGGAAACATTCTGGGGCGGAGGACGTCATGTCCAGTATCATAACAATGCAAAGTAGTAAATAAGCAACAAAATCATCCATTGGATTAAAAGTATAATTTCATACAAGTATGTTCTTTAATAGTAATAAGACACCAAAAAGAATAATCAAAATAAAAGATGAGTCTTAAAGATGCTCCGTCTTCTCAAAACCTGGTCATCGGTACCTGTCTACTGGTGACCTGAAAATACAAGTTATTTTGAAAGCATAGATCAACATTAAAGCTGGTGAGTTCATAAGTGTTTAGTGTCATTGATTGTATAAGTTTGATGAAAATGTTTGTATTTGAAAAATGTAAATTTTTGTATTCGAAAAATGTAAATGTTTGTATATGTTTGAAAACTCCTAGAAAATCCTATATTTTCTACTAGTATAAAAAGTAGTCTTCTACCAAGACCCGACTATTTTGTAAGTTCGTCTCTTTGTAAAGTGAATGCTTTTCCCAAGTATGACTATCATTACCAAAATATAGTTTTATACTACCCTTTATGTGAGAAGATCACAATTTGAATATAATGGGAAAATGTACATGTGTACTACAGTATTATTTGTATTAATCACTGAAGTAATAACTACCATAAAACCGATGGTTTAATTAAGGCAAAATGTGATATGATTGTTACCATACTAATCTGACTATAACTCGACGATGAAAGACGTCGAAAGAAATGACATTTGGCACCTGTAGACTTGCAAGTCCCACTGTAGCGAACAGCAAAGGTGTAGGATAGACAATCCAGTATAAATCTATATGCAAACTCAGGCTCTCCCTCCAGGAGATTCTGGTTACAAAACGTAAAATAACGAAATGGTCGATGTGTCATGAAGTAGTATCTCACATTATGTTATCTCTGAATCTTGTTATAGTATACTTGTTATAGTAATAGTATTCTATGTATAGTATTCTCTCTATAGTATCCTTTGTATAGTATTCTCTGTTATAATATTCTATGTTATAGTATTCTCTGTTATAGTGTTCTCTGTCTAGTATTCTCTATTATAGTATTCTCTGTTATAGTATTCTCTGTTATAGTACTTGTACATGATAGTATTCTCCTAAACTATACCTATTATAGTTTACTAGTAAGTTATGTATATGAATAGATGAATGTATACCCTTGCTACCCAAAGGTACTGAACTGATTGAATAGAACTTTTATGTCTACACATGTATACATAATATATATATCTAATATTTAGACGACCTTCGGACAACTGACTGATACCCTAAGTCCACTTCCAAACAAGGAAAAGGAAATAAAGCGAGCTAGCAGTCTTAAGTCCTTTAAACATTATCTATATAACTATACACACACACACACACACACACACACACATATATATATATATATATACACATGCTTTTGACAGTATATATCAGTTGAAAAGAGGTTTTGTAATACATTTAAATAGTTTTGAACAATAAATAAACAATAATTTGATGTCAGTTTATAAAACGATTTAAAAGTAGATTGTTTTGAAACACAAATTGAAGCATATGAAATCCTTGTTTGAAACACAGTTACAAATCACATGTGATTGATCTAATAAGTAGCATGTTTTCTACTTGTATTCCCCCCTATAAAAGCATTTAAAATCATTTAAATGATAAGTTTAAGGGGTATGAACTCACCTGAAGTGTGTGATGCGAATGTAGGATCGGAAAAGGATGCTAAGTGTCAAGTGAGGACTTGAACACACACAATGATCCTAGTTAAAATATAACAAAACATATATGTATCTAATTAGTCATTTAACAACTAATTAACCAAGTTAAAGCACCCTAGGAGATGGAAACACTTTGATTAAAGTGTTATAGGTACCAAAGGGTTGCATCTAAAGGTTGTATGGCATGGCATTAGAGTTTATGGCCCAAGGATCACTCGTTATGGAGTTTACGGCCCAATGGCATTTCCCCATGATTTAATGGTCGTAAACTCATGGTACTAAGTGTCATTTGGTGTTTTGAGGTCTTATAAGTCAAGCTTGAGCATCCATGGATCAAGTCGAAGCCTTAGGAAGCATTATCGACACAATATAACCACCTTATAGAGTTTACGGCGTAAGGACCATTTCCTTATGTGTTTACGGACGTAAACTCTTACTGGGACATGTTTTCCTTGATGTTTAAGGTCCTAAACACTTCAAGGAAGGATCAAGACTAGCATCCAAGGCTTAGGAAGGGACTAAGGTTCATTTAACCCCACTTATAAGGGTTTACGGCCCAAGAACATCCCTTGGCCGTAAACACATTTGATCATGTGTTTCTTGATGTTTTCTAAGTGGAAACAAGTTCATTCTAAGCACACAAGAAGCTAGGGCTAGTGTACTTAAAAGATAGAAGCTTGATTTGGTGTTTAAGGTCCATGAACACTAGTGTGTGTTCTTGGTGTTCCTGGTGTTTTGAAGAACACTTGAAGATCTAAGTGAAAATCAAGAATGAATGGATGAAATGATGTATAAACACTAGATGTTAGGTTATAACAAAAAATCAACTAAAGAAACACTTATGTTTTCAGAAGTTCGTGTGAAGAGTGGGATGATACTTGAGAGAGAATGGTAAGTGTTCTTGAGTTTGGAAGTTAGGAAGTGAAAGAATGGAGAGTAAACTCATGCCTAAGGCACGAGTTTGCGGCCTAAAGAGAGTTCACGGCCCAAACCCTACTTGTTTCGCCATGAACACCAATCCAAGGTGTTGATTGTTCCATTGCTATTCCGACATTCTAGAAATTACTCCCTTTTATCCGTTCGATTCATGAATAATTAATAAAAATACTCAAACGGACTTTAAACCAGCTAAAAATTAACAGAAAAGTAGTTAACATTTAATTGAAGTTCTGGACTGTAGGGTTTGTATGAATGAAAAATTTGGGTTGTCAAACTTTAGACTTATTCCATCTCATCTTTGTATTCTTTTAGCAAATATGCCTCCTCGCAGATCAAACAGACGCACTACTCTGCTAAGTCCAACGCCAGCTCCTTCGCAAATCGATATGGCAGCTATAAACGCTGCGGTGACTGCGGATGTGGCAACAGCCAGGGCTCAATATCATCCTACCAGTTCCAGCGGAGGTGGAACACCTGTTCATGCTACCCAAAGTGAGGTCCATGTGCGCTTGAGAGAGTGCTCCTACAAGGACTTCATCAACTACAAACCCCTTTCCTTTAACGGAAATGGTGGAGTCATCGCTCTGATGCGATGGTTCGAGAAAACAGATTCGGTCTTCAAAATTTGTTCCTACCTAGAAGGGAGCAAAGTGAAGTTTGTTGTTTGCACCTTCTCCAACAGATCCCTTACATGGTGGAACAGCCATGTTAAGTCACTGACCCTATCAGTGGCTAACTCAATAGGTTGGGAAAACCTAAAAGAGTTAATGCTGAAAGAGTACTGCCCAAGGGGAGAAGTACAAAAGCAGGAACAAGAACTATGGGAACATAAGATGGTCGGCTCAGACATAGTGACCTACACTTATACGTTTTGCGACCTGGCAACACTATGCCCTGGGATGGTTACCCTGGTGAGCAAGAAGATAAAAAGATACATCTGGGGTTTAGCTGCCCTAATCCAAGGAGATGTATTGTCTTCTAACCCAGCCACATTTAGTAGTGCCAAATGCCTGACCCAACAACTCATTGGCCATGGAGTCTGCCATGGTGTAAAAGTCCTCATTTTCGAACCATCAAATGGAAAGGACTATAATTATAAGTCATGGAACAAGAAGAAGAAGAAGCAAACAACCCAAGAAACCCCGCAAGAGCAACAAGCGAGTACTATGTACGCCGCTACAATGCCTGCTACTCCAACACCTGTCGGTCGATACGCTAGAACCCTCCCAAAGTGTGGAATATTCAAATATCACCACACCGGAGTATGCCGGGAAATGCAGTGTCTGAACTGCCATAAAAAAGGACACACAGTCTGTTTCTGCAGGGCACCGGCTCAACCGATCTCCCAAGTCCCCTGTGTTGAAGAAAACCAAGCCTGTTATGGCTATGGTGAGGCTGGGTATAACCAGAGGGACTGCCCGATAACAAATAACTCAGGCGCGGACGGATGAATCCTGATGATCACCGTAGGAGAATCAACCCCAGAGTCGTCAACAAGCAGTGGTACGTCTTCGATCTATGTAATAACTTTAAAAATTAATTTATATTTATATAAGATTAAAACTAAGGGGAATACACTTAAAAGTAATCTTATTCCCTCACATATTGAAATAGGTCATGGTATTCAAGAGAACTAAAAGATCCATTTAAAGAAGCTACGATGGTTTAGCATATACATCAGGGTCGTGCATAACTAAGATGTTGCAGACTTAGAGTGAGTGATTCCGCCTTAATTCATGTTCCTTGTTTGTTTGTGGATTTGAGGCAGAGTTACTCAGTCGACTGTCTTATTCATCTTAAATATTCATAACTTGTATATGACAGGCGATCGTAGTGGTACCTAGGAGGATCATGATATTAAGTATCATCACCAGTTATCAAATAACTTTCATTTATATGTATGCGCACATAGCGGTACGATACATAGGAGTGCTAACATCAAAGGGAAAACAGAAAGCACTTGAACATTTACAAAGAGTACATTGTCAAACACACTAGCAGTACATTGTCAAACACACTAGGGATACATCATCATATAACAGACGTTTCTTTCAATTGGCCAAAACTTTGTTCAGTAAAGAGTTCGTTACTATCATTCGTCATGAATTGGCGTGGTCCTCACCATACTAAGTCTGTATGTTTCTATCGTCTCGATCGTCAAATTTTAAAAACCTTCGTCTTTCGTATTGATAGTCCGACCTAAACCCCGGTTTTATCTCTCGTATTCTAAATCCCGAAGTAATTGTGAGGAAGATTACTTTGTCTTCCAAAGCCTTATCGTCAGATGTCCGCAGACCATCACGAAATACCACTCGTCCAGCAGACCAAGTTCGAGCACAGAGGCTATAGACGAATACAGCTCAGCTATCACTATTTAGTGTATACACGAGGGTGGTATATGATTATGATTACGCAGATCTAGTATGTGTGTTTCCGCCCTATCTCCTGTTCCTTGTTTGGTTGTGGACCTGGGGCAGAGTCGCACATCCGAGCGTTTTACTAATCCTAATTATATACGACTTGTATATACGAGGTAATGATAGATGGACCAACTCTGAATCCTATGATGAACAGAAGGACAAAGTTGCCAGGTCTACGAGTGGGTATTCTGCAAATCAAAGGAGCGCTACCCCTATAGTATTGTAAGAAAGCTAATTTCGTGACGAAATTCCATCTAACGGGGGGATGATGTGAGAACCCGGAAAAATTTTTCTTTTAAGACCCATTCAATCAGCTCAATTGAGTGTCAAACTCATTAGTACCGAGTTCTAGCCCGGTTAAAGGTCATTCTAAGGATTTTTGAGCCTAATACACTTAAGGAATAAGTGTTAGTAAGTACCTGCTGGAACCATAGTGTAGTGATTCAAACCATAACCTCATCAAAATAAGTTCACGGCCATAAGACCATGAGTTTATGGCCATAAACTCATGTGTTCGTAAACTCAAGGGTATATAGATGATACTTGGCCATTTTTCTCATTATTTCCTTCCTTGGCCGATTTTCCTTCAAATCCTGTCAAGTATCATCAAGACTTTCTTCCTAGATCCTCAAAAGATGTAAGTATTGTTCCTAGATTTGTTGATACATCTCTTAATCTACTATCCTTCCATGATTTCATCCATAGAAATCACTCTTTTCTTAGATCTTCAAGTTTCACCAAGAACACCAAGAACACACACTAGTGTTCTTGGCCAAAATCAACCATTTCAAGCGCCTAGATCGGAAGTGCTCTACCCTATACTTCCTATCTGGTTAGTATACATGCTTAGAGACTTGAAACATCCACTTTCCGAAGAACATCTTGAGTTTACGGCCCGAGATCTCCCATGGCCATGAACTCAATATTGAAGCATGTATGGACCGTAAACCCTATAAGAGGCAAAGCTAGTGACCTAGAACCCTTCCTTGATGATTGAAGGACCTTAAACTTCACTCAAATACAAAAATGAGTATGATTTTACGGCCGTAAACTCATCAAAAGCCTTCAATGGGTTGGTCTTTTTAATCCAAGTGTAGATATATGTCATTTAGGACTTTTTGTGTCTCAGGACTACATATAGTTGCTATATATGTCATTTAGGACTTTTTGTGTCAAAGTGTTTCCTAGTCCCAGAAGGTGTTTCCTTTCATATAGTTGCTTATAATCACCATACTCATGCCAATATATGTCATTTAGGACTTTTTGTGTCTCAGGACTTCATTCGTGGAACTTCTCATCCTTACACGCATACCCATTTGAATCACCCACATCAGGTGACTTCATACCCCGTATTGAATCTTTTAACTATTTTAAATGCTTTAAAGGGGAGGAATACATGTTGAACACAATGAAAATTTTGTAATTGTTTGTTATAAACATCTTTCAAAATGTTGCTTATGTCTTCTATAAGTGATCAAAACATTTCAAAAACTATTTTACAGTTATGTTGCTTTATAGTTTAGCAAAACTACGTTTTTAAAGTACAGGTATAACATAGTAGTAAAATGAGTCTTTTCAATATCAGATCAAGTAGAATACTAGTAAACTATAATGGGTATAGTTTAGGGGTTCAATTCATACGAGATACAATACTCAATAACAGAATGAACATACTAAGATACTATAACAAGAGAAGGTACTAACATACTATAACAAAACGAACATACTAAGATGCTATAGCATGGCACAATTATAGGATCTAATTATACCAATGAATCGCTAACGCATTGTTCTAGACAAAAGGTGATAGTTATATTGGGTATACATGATTACATGATCATAATGTGGATGTTCACGGCTTGCAATTGATTGCAGAAGTCGCGTTTGGTTCCCAGAATCTCTCGACAGGGAGAGCATTTAGTATGTGATCTAGCCATCACATTATACCTTAATAATCAATTTAAGGCAATTAGTACAATAGTAGTTACTATATACAATACTACTGTACTTACATTTTACAAACGACAAACAGAACAGTCGAGTCTAGTACATTCAGTAGAAAAGGACCATAATACTAACCTTATGATTCCTTAATGTTTACATCAAAGGATATATATTAATAGGACCCGATAGGTAATAGGATGTGTGCTTTCCGCTTCATTTCTTGTTCCTTGTTTGGTTGTGGGCTTAGAGCAGATTCACCCAGCCTATTATCCATTCAATCTTAGTTAAATATATGTTCCGTATACATTAAGTCATCATAAGGGGTACCAAGTATGGGTCAAGTCATAGGACACTAATTCAATGCACAGTTTTCTAGTACAAAGCATACTTTTCAAAACAGAACTTTTGGTATACAAAACTAGAAACATACCAGTAAAGGGGTTAATCCATTTTATTAAACCATCATCTTTAAAGGACCTTAGGTAGTGAACTCTACAATACCTTAGCTTATACACCAAAGGTTATATATAATTAATATCCAATAGGTGGTTGGATGTGTGCCTTCTGCCTCCTTACCGGTTCATTGTTTGGTTGTGGGTTTAGGGCATATTCATACAACTGACTATATGTTCGATATTAGATTATAAATAACTAAGTATAAACTAAGTGATTATAGAGGGAACCATTGTGGTCACTATTTTATTATAAGAAATAATGGTTTTCTTAAAGAATCTTTGATTCACATATTGTGACAACCTGAAATTTATCTCGTCACAATAAACCCTTTTTCCGCTAATAAAACTTGCTTTATTAAATTGTTCCGTTAACCTTTTTGGATTAGGTTAATTAAATTGGGACTTTTTATTATGACTTCATGAGTGTCCAAATGAATTAGAAACACGTGAAACACCCTCAATATCCCCTTGAAACATTTTAGTTACAATCAAGTCAAATTACAACCATTTAATCGGGTATAACCATAAGCCCCATTTAACGTCAGTATCGGATAGATTTCCACTGGGCCACAAACTCAAATCCCTATATAAGGGTGAGTAAACCTCATTTACACCCTTTTCACTCTCTCTCTACCTTCTCTCTCTACAACTTGCTTTTGATCCAAAAACGCCCATTTCGAGCTCCATAATCGTAAGTAATCTATCCTACCTTGTTGCTTAACTTGATATACCTGCAAATTCGTGTTTAAATCACCCAAAACCCTCATAATCATGTGTTTACGGCCCAAGAACACTCTTGGAACGCAAACACTCATAAATGGGGTTTTGAAGCCCCAAAACCCTTCCAAACCACTTATGGAGCTTAGTTATGACTTAGCGGCTTACATGAAAGGACCTAGAACACCAAAATCTTATCATATGAGGAGTAAACATGAGTTTACGGCCCAAGAACACTCTTGGATGGTAAACCCCTCTTCATGAGCCGTGAACACCATTTAAGGTGTTAAATTTTCCCTTAAACACCTCCTATGGCTTGGATAAATGTCTAGAATCAACCACCATTGAAGTAGGGGCATTACACATCAAAGAAACTATGGACTTAGGAGTTTATGGCCGTAAACACCCCCAAGGATTGGTCCGTGGGCCGTAAACTCTCTCAATGAGGCCAAATGATGCCCTAACTTCCCCCTTTGACTTGGAATAATGCATAGAACCTTATATTCTTTCATTTAAGACCTTAAATCATGAATTGAAGGACCAAGTGAGAGTTTATGGCCATAAACTCTATGTTTACAGCCGTGAACTCCCTTAAATGGTTCATTTGGAGCCTTAACCCCTTCCTATACCCTAGAATTGAACCTAGCCTAATTCCACAAGTGTTGTAACACCTTGTAGCATCCAAAAACACACCACCCATGAGTTTACGGTCGTAAACTCATGTGGATATGGTCTTAGGGCCGAAATCTCCATAAAGAGTTTACTCTTGAAGAGTAAACTCCCTAACTAGGTGATATTTCTATATTTATACCCATTTTAGGCAATATTTAAGTACATTTTTATATATAAGTTGGTAATTTGTTTAGAATAATGGTACTTTTGAGTTTAAATGTTATTCGTAGCCAAAAAGAAGACATTTTGAAGAAAAGGGACTAAAAACGTTAAAGGAAGAAACTTTGGGAGTTAAAAGCTTAAAGGACAAGAAAATCAGGAAAAAGCGTCTTCACGTCGTGAGAACTGGAAGATTCACGACGTGAGAGTAAGTTCTAGAAGATATGTACGCGGGTGAAGGAATCCTTGCCGGGCACGGTTATCTTGTATTCACGACGTGAATATCTTATTATTCACGACGTGAATTATTAAAATCAGAAAACTATATATATCCTTAACCATTACGAATTGAAGGGACTTTTGGCTAGAGAAAGAGGTTCCAGAAGGCGATTTTTAGCAGAAGAAAGGTCTTGGAAAAAGGGTTTCAACACCAAAAGAGTGAAGGTCCATAATTTAGTTTACTTATTTATTACCTAGGAACATGTTTCATTATACTTTGATTTGTGTTAGTGTGTTAGTTGCTATTATGAGCAGCTAAATCTAGCTACTCTTGTTTAGCTAGATGAAGCTTCCAACTTATGAATAGCTTAATTTTATATGGATTTATTTAGTTGGTAAATTGCTTGTGTTTGATTTATAATTACCTAGCATGCTTGTGTTTGTTTCTTTAGTTGCTTAATTTTATGTTCTGTGTAGCTTAGTGACCATTAACTGCATAAACTTGTTTACCTAATGATTTAGTGAACATTAAATTTTTAGAGCTAGGATTGACCAATCATAGTTAGTAATTAAAGTAAATAAACTTAGTTATGCTAGAGAACGTAGATTATGACTATAATTGCGTTTACATAATAAATATTACATAGCATATTCATATTCATAATTGGTTATGTGTTTAATTGTGTGTGACCATACATAGTTTTACATGAATTAAGTAATTATTGGTAAAGTTATACTTAAATTGCTAATATAATTAAAACCAACTTGATAATCCATAATTATTAGCTAGTCATAAGGATGAAGTGGATTCGAACTAGAAAAGAGTATTTTTACTTATTGATTGAATTTGAACTAAGTTCGTATGATCTTGTAAAATCAGATAAAACCCTTTCTAAACATGTTAATAATTAGGTTAATTTGATAGCAAGTAGGTTAATTAGTAACACCGTTCCCTGTGATCGACACCCGACTTACCCAAGCTATATTGTAATCTGACTAGGTACACTGCCTACAAGTGCATAGTTAGTTTAATTTTATTAGGTTATAAATATTAAAATTAGTGGGTACTTTCGTGCACATCAAGTTTTTGATGCCGTTGCCGGGGAACGACCTGTTTATTAGTTTACTTAGTTGCATTAGATTAATCGACCCTTTTGTGGGATAAAATCTACAAAAAGTTAATTAGTTATTTATTTTAGTTTAGTTTATTAGCATATTATTTTAGCAAAAATTTTGATTTTTTTTCTGTCACAGAATTCACGACGTGAGCTTTATAAACTCACGACGTGAGAGCTGTAATTTTTAGTTTTTAGTATTTTGTTATTTTAGTTCAGTTTTACGTTTTTATTTTATCGAGTTGCAGGAGTTCATGACCAGACGCTCTACTACACCTTTGGTGTCACCAATTGAAGATCCAGAAGCTGCACTTCACAAAAAGACTAATAAGAAGACGCCACTACAACAATTAAAGTCAGCATTTTCAAGGAAGTCGGGAAAGAAGACAGGAGAGTCAAGCTCAAACTCAAAGAACAAGAGCAAGCTTGAACACTTGGATCAAATACCCATCCAAACTGAATCTGAATACGATACCGAGCCTGAATTTGAAGAACATATGAGCGAACCCGAGAATGATCCAAGGAATGAGATGGCAGACATTGAAGAGATGTCCATGGGAGCTTACAAGAAGCAGATCCGAGAAGATGTGGGTCCCGGTTTAGTCCAACCCGCAATACCTGCCACTGCCACATTCGAGCTGAAGGGGCACATCTTGACTGCACTAAAGGATATCCCATTTTATGAGAAAGATCATGGGGATGCTTTTAAGCATCTAGATGAAGTCAATGACATTGCAGATCACTTCAATGTCCCAAATGTCAACAAAAACATCGTCTTGCTTAGGATGCTTCCCATTACTTTAGGGAGCTGCTAAAGAGTGGTTAAAATCACTTCCACCGGGTGCAATCACCACTTGGGCTCAAATGCGTGAGCAATTTCTGGACCAGTTTTTCCCACTATCCAAGATAGCTAAACTCAAGAAGGCAATAGCCAACTTTGAGCAACAGTCGGGGGAGTCATTATACGAAGCATGGGAGCAATAAAAGGGCTTGCTCAGAAATTGCCTTCAGCATGATGTAAATGTGCAACAAGAGATGTCAATCTTCTATGATGGGGTCAACGTTATGACGAGACAACTCCTTGACTCTCAAGGACCTTTGACAAAGAAAATCCAAAGGAGGTCAAGGAGTTGATTGAAGAATTCGCAAAACACTCTCGCGAATACCACAACCCTAGGCAAGATGGAATCAAAGGCGGTGGAGGGGCCCAAACTGAAGAAATAGCAGCCATGATGGCTATGCTAAATAATATGGACCCACACCCCAAAACCGGAACGGCGGAAACGTTCGGGGGTGGAGGACGTCATGTCAAGTATCACGAGATATGTATATGGTAAGCTAGTATTGAACAACCATTTCATTTAGAAAGAAAGTGTTTACAATGTATGTGTTCACCAAACATAGAAGTCATAAACAAATAACAAAACAAGACTTGAAGCTATAATGATCCATCTTCTGAAGTCCCAGCACGAGCACCTGTCTAATAATCTACTGAGAATACAAGTTATTTGAAAGAGTTGATCAGCAATTAAGTTGGTGAGTTCATAAGATTTTAGTGATGTGAGTAAGCTGTAAAAATGTGGTTGAATATGTATATGTAAAGTGTTGTAAGCTGTAAGGTGTTGTTTTGTAAAGTTTTCCTGTTCCTCTATAAAATCATATATTTCCTACTTAAAATGGGAGTTGAGTAAAATGACACTACAAGCCTTTCTATGCGTAATAAGTGGGTACAAGTTATATATACTTGGAGTAAACAAATAATCGATTATGCGCATCTGCCCTCAACCTACAACCCAATGGGGTACAGTAAGTAAGGCAGATAGCACATATTCCATTGGTTGTTAGATTGTTGTCATATATAACCTTGGTGTATTCACTTGTTACTCATGGAGTTATTTGTAATGGTTCCTTTATATCTAATGGAGAGTTCCTTTTAAGAAAACCTATATTTCTTATAATAAAATATTGACTATGGTGATTAGTTTTATAATAGCTTTGTTTATACTACTATATATAATTTGGTATCGGGTAGATAATAGATTGGGTGACCTCGGTGTAAACCCAAATCCAATGTGAATAGGACGTACAGCGAAGAACACACATCCTATTAGCTGTCGGATGTTAGTCCAATATATAAACAAGGTGTATAAACTAAGGTATTATAGAGTTAACTCACTTAAAGTCTTTAAAACTGTGCTGGCTTAATAAAATGGATTAAGCCCTTAACTGGGAAATCACTAGTTTTATATATCCAAAAGTACTGACTTTGAAAAGAAAGTTTTATACTAGAAAAACTGTGCATTGACTCTGTGTCCTATAACCTGATCCATACCTAGTACCCTTATGATGACTTAATGTATACTAAGCATAAATATATATAGATTCGAGTAGATAATAGATTGGGTGACTTCGGTGTAAACCCACATCCAACGGGAACAGGACGTACAGCAAAGAACACACATTCTATTAGATGTCGGAATCTACTTAGCATATGTGTATCCTATAGTGTACTCATTAAGGAATCATAAAGTTAGCATCATGGTCCTAACTTTTTAAAAGTAGCCTTCTACCAAGACTCGACTATTTTGAAAGCAGTCTTCTACCAAGACTCTACTGTTATGAAAGCAGTCTTCTATCAAGACTCTACTGTTATGAAAGTAGTCTTCTACCAAGACTCTAGTGTTATGAAAGCAGTCTTCTACCAAGACTCTACTGTTCCTTTGTCAACTGAAAAGTACATTCTCCCTATTTTATAACCTATCTCGAATAGAGAATAGATTAACCTTCAAGTATTACTGACACTTTATGAAAGTAATGGGAGAAATGAGTACCCTGATGTCGTTTATAATGACATACGGAGGTACTATCAACCTAAAAACATATGTGTGTTTTATTACGGTCATAATGTGAAAGATAGAACCCCTACTAACCCGCTCTCATGTATGGATATTTAGGGAACCAAACGCGACCCGAGCAAATCCATGCAAGCCGTGTAATTCACATTAAAGTTAGATCCTGTCTGCGTGTTGTTATGCTATAGCAAATTAACTTTCTAGTTTTGTTATGTTCTGTTCTGTTCTGTTATGTTATGTTCTGTTCTGTTATGTTCTGTTCTGTTCTGTTATGTTTTGTTATGTTATGTTCGGTTCTATGTGTGCTTCATTGTACTAGAAGTAATGAATAGCATTCTCCTAAACTATACCTATAATAGTTTACTAATGCTCTAACTAGACTGTTACTGAAAAGACTCATTTATCTATAAAGTTATGCTTATACTTTAAAATGGAGTTTTGTATAACTATAAAGTAACATAACCTTTAGAAGAGTTTTGAAATGTTTTAACAACTTCTAAATAACATAAGTAACATTTTGAAAGAATGTTTAACAACAAATAATTACACAATTATCATTGTGTTCAACTTGTATTCCCCCCCCCCCTTAAAACAATTAAAATAGTTAAAAGATTCATTACGAGGTATGAACTCACCCGATGTGGGTAATTCAAACGGGTATGCGCGTATGGATGAGAAGTTCCACGAATGAAGTTCCGAGACACAATAAGTCATAAATGATATTTAAGGACACATAATAACATGAATATAGTGTTTATAAACAACTATATGAAAGGAAAGACCTTTCGGGACTAGGAAACACCTTAACCAAGTGTTGGAATCACATGTGATTCAACCTAGGAGGGTATAAAGGCACTTGTATGAGTTTACTACCATGAGTTCACGGCCTAAGGGAGTTTACGGCAGTAAACTCATGGTTACTCATGGGTTATCGCTAGTTTGAAGTCTAGGGAATTATTTAGGAACATTAGCTCTAGCCTAGGGTGAGAAATACCACCTTCTTTGGAGTTTTTGCGGTGTTCACGGCCCAAATGAGTTTACAACCATAAACTCATGGCCAATTATTCTTATGAGGGTCCTAAAGGTCATAAAGAAGCATTCTAAATTCATGCCTAAGCCCTTGGATGTGTTTGTTGCATCAAAACACCTCTATTTTGAGTTTATGGTCCATGGACCATTTGGTCATGTGTTTGCGGCCGTAAACACTTATGGGAGATGATATTTTGATTGTTTTGAGTCCCAAACACATCTAGGTAAATTTCTATGCTTCTCTCTTGGGTTATTGAATGCATTTAGGGCATTTTGGCACCCTAAAATGGAGTTCACGGCCCAAAAACTTACTTGGCCGTGAACTCACTTTTGGTCCTTGATTTTAATTGATTTTGATGCCTAAACATGTCAAGGTTTGTCCCATGTTTGGTTTCCAAGGTCTAGGGGGCATTGGGCACACTTTGGCCCTTGAAATGGAGTTTACTCCCCAAGGTGTTCTTGGGCGGTAAACTCACAGATCTTGGTGTTTTCCTATGATTTCTAGTGTGTTAAGCATATATAAAGCTTTAAAACAACACTAGATAGAAGTAGTCACTTTTCGGAACAAAAGTCTGAAGATCCTTGAGAGAGAATTTGGCTTTTCTCTAGTTGGAATTGTAACTAATGAATAATTAAGTTCAGAATTCTATATATAGTCCTGGGATATTTGGCAGAAAATATTTTATTCCCGGAAAGAACTCTAATATCATAGAGTTTTGGAATAACAGAGTTGCACAAGACCCAAGTGCAACCTCGCTCCTGATATCTCCTTAAGTGTAAATCCTGAGTTGCTCAAACTTGTCCCAAAAGTTTGAAAGTTAGCAGAAACAGACTTGGCTTCTATTGAAGTGGAAATTTTTTGGTTGTCACAACCGGAGGTTGACTCAAATGGACAACTCAATTCATGCCATAAAAGTGGGTTGCGAGAAGTGTAGTGGTCCACGCTTGACCAAGGACTGCAATTGAGATGAGTTTGGGAACAGAAAGGCTCAAGTGTGCTACTCGAGTGGGGATAAGTATGATAAAGACTGGAGGAAACCAAAGAAGGAGTGGCTGCCATATGAAGAATTTAAGAAGCAAAAAGAAGAAAAGTATAGGCAAACAAGCCGAGGCTTCTACCAAAAGGAGCAGCCACCTGCTGAGAAGAAACCGGTTCTAGAGACCATGTTGATGAAGTTTATGGAATCTTTGGAAAAGAGACACGAGGCTACTAATTCTGCTATTAATGAACAAAGAACTTTGGTAAGGAATCATCATGCATTGATGGTAGAACAACAGACTTTAATAAAAAACCAACAAGCCTCCATCAATAACCTTGAAGTACAACTTAGTCAACTAGCCACTCTGGTTCATGAGAAGTTGTCCCCTAAAAATCCCGAAACAAAGGCCCAATCTCATGTAATGACCATAGATACTGAAGAACAGGCCATCTCTGAGTTCCTACAAGCCTTAGAAGTTGAACAACAGCAGCCCGATCCAAAACTAAAGAAGCTCAAGCTCGAAAATCAAGATGCTGCTGAATTGACGAACTCACGACGTGAGCCATAAAAGTTCACGACGTGGGCCCGTCATGAACAGAAAAATTTTGTGTCTGGTTTGGTTCATCAGCCGCCTTTGCCTTTTCCTTCCTAAGCTGCCCTTAGTCCACTGGAAAGAGAGCATCTACAGTTTGTTAAGCACGTGAAGGGAATCCCGATTAATACTCCCTTTGTCGAGTACTTATCTAAAATTCCCGAGTATCATAAATTACTGCAAGACTTGATAGACACTCGCAAGCAATTAAATAAGCATTCTAAGGTGATTCTAAGTGAGCAAAGCTCAAAAGCTATGTTGGGAGAGACACTTAAGAAGATGGGAGATCCTGGACGCCTCACTCTTCCGTGTGAGTTTGGTAACAATATGAAGGTTGATGCTTTAGCCGATTATGGGGCTAGCATTAATTTGATGCCTTATTCATTTTATCAGAAGTTGGAAATTCAGAAGATGAAGGCTACAAGAATGACTATTCACATGGCGAACCGTTCAGTGACACAGCCCCGGAGCATTGTGCAGGATATTTTAGTAAAAATTGGAAAATTTATTTTTCCAATAGATTTTGTAGTGTTGGATATGAAGGAAGACCCCGATGTTCCAATTATCTTTGGTCGTCCATTGCTTAACACTGTTGGAGCTCTTGTTGATATTCGTGAGTCTAAGCTCACCTTGAGGGTTGGTGATGAAAAAGAAATTTTTGGGATAGAAGATGGCTTCCAAAGGAATCATGTTCATGAAGAGGGGTTCACAATAAATGAAGACAATGAATTAGAAGAACTAGAAAAGCTTATAGAAAAAAGATCAAGACAGTTCATAAAGTCAAAAGAACAAAACGAAGAGCATCTATTCCATATTTGGTTGAAGTCATTGCTTACAAGAGTCCACCTTCTTCGATAAGCGAGGAAGATGAGATGACAAGTGATGAAAAGGAGGTTACTTCAAAGGTGACAAAGCCAGTAGTGAAAGAGGAGAAGGATGCTATGGAGTGCAGGGAGGAAACTAAAGGGACCAAACGCAAGCTTGATGAAGAAGAGGTCAAAGATAAAAAGGAGAATTCGAAGAAGGCGTACAAAAGACGAGTTCAAGCTTACAAGAGGCGTTTCAAGGAACAAAAGATCCTAGTGGTGGATTCTTCCGAGGACTCAACGTAGGAGGCATGGAGTCCAGCTCAAGACTCCAAGAAAAAGAAGCGCTTCTCGGGAGGCAACCCGAGTTTGGTTCGCAATTCTATTTCTTTTCCTATAAGTTTTTGCATTTTAGTCTTAGAAACATGAATCCTATCATCCAACTCGCTTTATTCATAATTAAACACTGAGTGTGGGGTCCCTAAAATGAAGTGGTGATAATTCAAAATTTAGTTAATAGACAAACTTAACTTAATAAAAAAATTTATGTACAGGATTCACGACATGAATAGTTAAGAATTCATGACGTGAATTCTGAATAAGCCGGATAATGTAAAATTGATGCATATCAGTCCATTTTCCTTTATACTAATTGGCCCAAGATTGATCCATTATTTAATAAGGAATGCATGGCCCAAAAGTTAGCCCAGACTGAACTCATGACGTGAATCCTTCAGGATTCATGACGTGAATTTTGAAAAACACGGGACCACAGATTAAAGGGATGAGAACCTGTTGACCCTCCCTTTGTTTATTCCTCACGAAGTGAAAAGGAGATCTGGTCCCCCCTTGGCCCCCATTGCTCCGATTTTGGCGGAAAACTCCTCTACTTTTCTTTGTGCTTACGTAATACTTCCATCAAAGGTAATAATTCTTAATTGTTAAGCTTAATTTTTCTTTAATAATTGAACTTAGGGTTAGGGTTTGTTAATTGGATGAAATGTGGAATTTACTTCTTTAAAGTTCCGTAATAGCCTTTGAATGTTTATGCTTTGTGCTTGGAAGTGGTATAGGAGTAAAACACATTAATATTGTGACCAGATTTGCCCCTGATTGTCGCGATTCTACTTGCTAATGATGCGAACTCACGACGTGAATCCTAAAGGATTCACGATGTGAATCGTGGGACTGAACAGTTTTCTGTTTTTCCTTTATTTCTAATTTGTTGGATTGTTTCTTTTGGATATGTTTGCTACTGTTTTTACAGAAATGGCACCCAGAAGAGAGATTCCAGCTGGAGTTGCAGGTTTGCATCCGTTTTACAATTTTGCCGCAACAATGTCCTGCGACATCTTAACCCGATGGAACAACAAGTTAGTGTGTCTTTATAACAGAGAAATTGCAGTTGCTCCAACAATTAATTGGACACGGTTGAGAGAGGTTGGGCTCGTAGACTGGTTGGGCCCATTTTTGACAAAATATTTATTGGAAATGGGTATTCATTCACTTGTTCTGGATGGCGTAACTTGTTCTGGGTCCAAGAGCGGGTATATAAGTAATTTTGTGTTGAGTTTTTCTCAACAGTGACATTTCAGGAAACAATTCAAGACCCACATTGGCCACAAGCTTTGGTATTCCATTTGAGGGGTGAGTACTGGGAGTGCAGCCTCGTTGAATTTGCTTGGAGAGTTGGACTATATGATCGACAAGAGGCAATGACTCCCGAATTTGGTATGTTTTTTAGTGCGGCTGCTAGAGGATATGCGGAGGCGTCACTGGGTATTCTTTCTGGCATAATATAGCGTCTGGAATGTTTAATTCCGGAGTATCTCCCGAGAGCAGTATTCGGTCCCCGATCCATCGCTTACTCCACCGGTTCATCACATTTTCCATCAATCATAGGAGGCATGGAGATAAAGTGACAAAGCAGAATTTATTCTTCTTATGGTGTATCTTACAGCCTGGCATGTGTTGCAATATTTCTTATTTTCTGGCACATTTTCTGGTTGGGTCTGCAGCTAGTTCGCGCCCTGGGAGCGACTAAAGTCGAGAGTCGAGACCCATATTTTAAGCTAAGTGTGGGGTGAGTCAAGTGAGAATAAATTTAGAGAGAAGAGTCCAAAATAGTAGAAATAGAAGAGTCTTAATACGCTAAGACATGGGTGAATTCAAGAATTAAAAGTAAAGTTGGAAGAAAAATATTTCTGATGTTCCAGTTCTCACGTCGTGAACTTGTTAAAGTTCACCTCGTGAGTCAGCATATGAAGATCTTCCAGAACCCATTTCACAACGAGTTCACGTCGTGAGTTTTAGTTCATTCACGTCGTGAGTTTCCATTTTTTTCGCAAAATGGGTTATATTTTTCCATATTCATTTTGGGGAATATTTGGACGATTATTTTGGCTCATTTTCACTACTATACAATGTGGCGTATGCTTTCCCACATTGTACGTTCTATTTTGAAGATTTCCACCACATTTTTAGAAGATTGAAGGCTCAATTTCATGTTTTGCCGGTACATTCCTTATCTCGCGAGTTCAAGATCCAAGTTTCTATTTCTCAGAGTCTATATTCAAGATGCACGTTTTCCACACTTTTGGAGATGTTTACGCCGCTATCCCAGGGGAGTGTGTTCCTTTTTCTCACTTTTTCTTAATTTTGATTCATTTTATGCATACAATGAGGGCATTGTATGAAATAAGTGTGGGGTAGGGGGGTATAAAGTAAATTGTTAGATAATGGTAAATTTTGAAAATTGAAATTTCTAATTAGATCTAGTAATAATAATTTGAATTGTAGTTGTTAGTGTCATATGAGATGATCCGATAAAAGTTCAAATGTTCAGTAGAGCCAATACACATTATAGTGCATTTGTGGCCTCCCTTATTTTAGTGAAATCATGGAACAAAAAAGTAACCCTGCTTGGTTTGAGGGATGCAATATGTTTAGCAGCCTAAACCTGAAATGTATCCAAGAAAGCTATGTTTTAACCAATAAAGGTTGAAGTTAAGCGCCCCTGCTTAAGCATGTATGTTTTGAGTGAAAAAAGTGAGTTATAAATGTAAAGAGAGAGAGAGAGAGAGAGAGAGAGAGAGAGAGAGAAATTACTGAAAAGTAAGAATTCTTGAAGAATTTTGGAGCTATCAAAGTATGAAGATCAAAGATCAAATTTCTAAGGAATCAAAAGTTAAAGATGCCAAAAATCATAAAAGAAGTGAATTCAAAGAAATCAAGATTAAACTGTCAAAGAAGTGAAGAATTCAAGAGCTCCAAGTATTGGTATCTTAAAGTTGTAATTCTCTAGTTTATGTATGCTTGAGTAGCTTTACAAAAATACTTTGAGGTTAAGTGAGATTTCTGCGGATGGATTCGGAGGGTTGCATAAAATGAGCATTATTCGAAAGAAGTGGGCGAGTGTTTATGAAGATTGTGAGTATTTAAAGTATGGGGGATACTTTAGGAAAATTTTAGACACAAATGCATGCGTTGAGGTCTTGGCATAATGGCTGAGCTGGAATCAGATTGTTCTATGTGATATTGTCACACCCCAAAACCGGAACGGCGGAAACGTTCTGGGGTGGATGACGTCATGTCAAGTATCACAACACATGCATCATAGTAATCAAAGTACAACAAAACATTGCATTAATGGTAATAGTTTTACATAGTTTACATAACAATACAACAAAGTAATACAGGTAATAATATAAGTGCAGCTTGGCACAAAATAGTCTTCAATAGAAGCTCCTGGATTGTACCTGTCTAATGTTGACCTGAGAATACAAGTTATTTGAAAAGCGAGTATCAGCATTTTTACAAATGTTGGTGGGTTCATAAGCATTTAGTGACATTTTATTCAAATAACTTTATATAAGTAGTAGTTTTCAAGTATACAGTGAAATAGTGTCCTTTCCGGAAAATCCTATATTTTCTATTTAAAATGCAGCCTTCTACCAAGACTGGTCAGAGTTATGTGGTAAAAGTAGTTTTCCCTTAAACACTTTCATTTTTAAAAATTTGGAATTTGCTTTTTAAGAAAGTCGGAGAATATCAGGGAAAATAACATATGCCTCAGCAGTGAGGACTGCTGACTAAGGCTAAGGGAATCATAGACTCTAGAAGAGTATCGTATGAACGACACGCCTGGCTCAGACTAACAGAAAGAGACACAGACCCCATATGGTACCAAATGAAAGGTACATCTAGTAAGGTCTAAAATAGTGAACACAGAACCCAGACAGTATCAACTGAATGATACGTCTAGCAAGGTCTAAAACAGTGAATACAGTGAATATAGTGAATACATTGAATATAGTGAATACAGTGAATACAGTGAATATAGTGGATACAGAACCCAGACAGTATAAAATGAATGATACGTCTAGCAAGGTCTAAAACAGTGTGACTCCGAGAGTGGGTTTCCAGCATACAGTGTAAATTGCTGGTGAATTACCATTACCTTAAGGCCATGAATTATAAGGTAACCTGGGATACTCGTAACCATACTAACTGACACTAGAGTACCTGACGCCCTACAAGCGTCTATAAAATATGACATTTGTCACCCCTTGGCTTGGTGGGCCGTGGACTGTAGCTAGCAATCAGGGTGCGGGGGTGTCAATCCCGTATAGATCTATACACACAAAGTCCGCTCTCCCTACAGGAGACTCTGGTTACCAACTAGACGACGGAGAAGGCCGCGTCCCGAAGATGCATCCCAAAGAGTGGGTAGTGGGTTTCATATGTAAGTGCTGAACTAGAGGTAGAGACTCATAACTGAACTGACTAGAGCAAACCTATATGTCTATGCTCATACACAAAACATATAACTAATGAATCAAACAACCTTCGGACGGCCATCCGATCCCACCAGACCACATCTCAACGAAGAAAAGGAAATAGGGCGGACAAGCCTTCCTAAGTCCTTCAATCATTACTTATATGCATCTAAACAAGCATAGACATACATCTAACTACGCTTGAGTGTGTAATAAGTGGATTCATATCGTTAAGTATAAGAGTACAGTGTGGAATAACCGAATCGTGAAGTATAAGCGTACCAAATGTAAGTGTATCACGAAGTAGAAGCGACAACAAGTGAAGTAGGAGCGTATCGAGTATAAGTGAAGTAGAAGCGATATCAAGTATAAGTGAAGTAGATACGTATCACTAAGTAAGAGTGTGAACAAGTATAAGCGTCTAACATGTATAAGTGTATCACAAAGTGGAAACATTATCGAGTAGGAGTTTAAACTAGGTAAAAATGAAGCAGCGGTATCTAGCAAGTAAAAGTAAAAGTATACAACATGAAAGAGAACATTGATGAAAACCTTTGGAAAAACTTTATCCTTAAGAAAATTACAACCGGGTATTCTTCGGTAAAATAAGTTTGTAACCTTTAGAATTTCTTTGGGAACCTTTCATAAACCAGATTAAAATAAACTTTGATAAAGCAGTATAAGTAAGAGCTTGAACAACTGAAAACATTTAGAAAACCATTTATACTATCCTACTCGGTAAACAGTTTACAGTGTGGTAAATCCTTTTGCATGCGGGTTATCAATCACATGTGATTGATAAGATAACTGGCATGTTTAACTTGTATTCTCCCCCTATAAAACATGTAATAGAATTTAAAAGGTTCATTCAGGGGTATGACCTCACATGTAGTGAGTGGTTCTGATGACAATGTTGGATTTGTTGCTAAGTATCAAGTGGTGACTTGAGTACACACGCGAATCCTATTTAGCACATATTGATACATATATGAATATAATTAGTGTTATGAACAACTAACTATTGCACTGGGACCACTTTTGTGACAACCCGAAATTTCCATTCAGTCAAACCCTAAAAGTCAACCACTTCGTAGCATAAGTCAATGTAATTATTTCTTATTTTTAAGAAAAATAAAAATTACTTTGATTATTTTATTATTATTTTTAAGCGAACGGGTGTAAGAAAGTGTCGTCTCGGGTTTTGATTTTTGAAAACCGCAAACACTTCGCGTATTAGAAACACCCGACCAAACTTTTATGTTTGGGTCGAAAAATGATCCAAAAATCCGTAAACTCATGCTTATACATGAGTTTACTCCCCATTTGTGTTTACTCCCCAATTATCAAAAGAGTAAACTCCAAAAATATTCTCTCAAGTATCATCCAAGATTAAATTCCAAATCTTCAATCTAGTAAGTGTTTCTAGCCTTTCAAGTTGCTATATCACTTAATCTAGTGATTGTACATCCTTTAATCCATTCATTTATGTGTTTTGATTAGTTTTTCCAAAACACCAAGAACACCAAGAACACACACTAAGTGTTCTTGGCCTTTTAGCTCAATTCAAGCTTCCTTATGTAAGTACTTCTATCCTAGAGTCATTTTAAGCTAGCTATGCATGTTTATACCAAGGAAATATATCAAGAACACAAGGATATGAGTGTTCACGGTCCAAGGAGATGCTTGGACCGTAAACACCATAAAGAGGCACCAAAGTGTGCCTAAGTCCCAAATGTAAGCCCTAGTTGATGTATAGAACATCCTTGACATGTTTAAACCTTTCCTTCTTGTATTTAAGCCTTGAAAAGTCCCAAGCACACCAAAATAAATGTGTTCATGGTTTTGGGAGGTCCCAAAACCATAAACACCAAGTATCGGGCCATAATGGTGTGTTAAGGCGCTTAGATGCTTCATTATGCCTTAAGGACTTCTCTAGATTCATCCTTGATGGGTTTATCACCCAAAATTCACCAAAACCTTCCATTTTCATGTGTTTACGGTTTAGGGATGTCCTTAAACCGTAAACACCCCAAAAAGTGGGTAAATGTCCATTTAAAGTCCCATAGTTGGTTCCTATGGCTAAATCTAACCTAGACTAGTGTCATGATTGAGCTAAGGACTTGAAAACCCCAAATACCATAAACTTAGGAGTTTAAGGTAGTAAACTCATGAGTTTAAGGTAGTAAACTCATGAGAAGTGGTCCTTAGACCGTAAACTCCATTTAGGAGTGTTTTGATGCCACACAACACTTCCTAAGGCTAATTCGTGAAGTAGGAATGCTTGGAATAGCCTAGAAGACTTCAAATCACCAAATGGTCAAAAGATTTGGAGTTTACGGCCGTAAACTCAAGAGTTTACGACTGTAAACTCAAGGGGTGTTGATCCTTAGGGAGTAAACTCATTTTAAGAGTTACCCTTGAACCCCAAACACACTAGCCTTTCGCTACAACACTTAGATGCAACCCTTGAGACTTTTAACACTTGTATAAAGTGTTTAACATGTCCTAGAGTGTTTTAACTTTGTTTATTATTTGTTTAAAGACTAATTGTGTATATACATATATCCTTATATGTTATTAGGATCTTTGTGCGTGTCTAAGTCTTCACTTGACACCAAGCACTTATCCGACACTTCATTCCGATCCACTTACCACAGGTGAGTTCATACCCCTTAACTAATGTTTTAAACTATTTTTAAATGTTTTATGGGGGGGATACAAGTAGAATCATGCTAGTTATTATATCAATCACATGTGATTAATAAGTAGATTTATGCTAGTTATTACATCAATCACATGTGATGAATATACAGCATTCAAATGATTTGGCTACTCATTAGCCGTTTTACCAAACAGTTTCCTTCAAATGATTTTTATAAATATTTTATATGTTTTAAACTCCTTATTACACTGTACATCTTACTCTGTATATTACATTTCAAACTTATTTACAATTGTGTTTCAAACAAGTGTTTCTTTATACTTAAACTGTTTTATCAAAATTATGCCTTCAAACTGTTTTATAGATTGACATCAAGTTGATCATTTCTTAAAATAATATTTATGTTCAAATGTTTTACAAAACTTCTTTATGCTTTTATATTATAAATTGCATGCCTCTATATGTATAGTTATATAAGAAATATTTAAAAGTCTTAGGAAGGCTATCCACCCTATTTCTTTTTCACGCTTGAGATGTGGTCTGGTGGGATATCGGGTACTCGTCCGAAGGTCGTTTAAATATTAGTTATATATCATGTGTACATATATAGTCATAAAAGGTCCTTCCAGTTTATCCCATTCCCTTGGGTAGCAAGGGTATACATCCATGTCTATACGTACCAGATAGATTACTAGTAAACTACCATATGGGTAGTTTAGGAAGATACTAGAACAATTACTAGAACGCGATATCATACAATGAGTCAGTTCATTCATGAGTCAATACTTTCTAGAACATTACAGTACATTACATATACAACTATACTAGGAAGAGAATATATACAACTATACTAGGAAGAAAACATATACAACTATACTAGAATGATTACATTACTATACTTGTTGGGAAGAGAGCACGTACATTACAGCTAGAACAGTTCATTACATTACATATACAAGAATACGTCAATTATTGTGATTTAAATCGGAGCATGACTTAAATGTCATGACCCGAGTTGTAGCCAGAGTCTCTTGGAGGGAGAGCGTGAGTTTGCGTATAGATCTATACTGGATTGACAATCCTACACGTTGCTACTAGCTACAGCCGGACCTGCAGGTCTGCGGGTGCCAAATGTCATTCCGTTATTACGACCATTCGTATGTCGTTGTTATCAGTCGATAGTATGGTGCAATTTATCACATAATGCCTTAATATAAATCTGGTTTAAGGTAGTTAGTACGGCAGTAGTTCTTATAGCACTACACCATAGTACTATTTCATCTTCCCATTACATTCACTTCGTGAACATTCACACGAAGCATGGTAACGTAGAAACTATATTTTTCTTAATGATAGTTATACTTGGGAAAATACATACTCTTACAAGAGACACACATCCAGACACTAGATGCCTTGGTAGAAGGCTACATTCAGAACAGTTAGGTCTTGGTAGAAGACACCTTCTTATACTAATAGGAATCATAGGGATTTCTAGGGTTTTTCAAACATTTACAGTTGTTTTACAAACATTTTCATACTTACAATTCATATACATTTTCATACTTACAGTTCATATACACTTTCAATACTTACAATACATATACTTACAAATTCATACATACAAATACCTACTTACAAATTAAGACACTAAAAGATTTATGATCTCACAAGCTTCAAAGCTCGCTTTCAAAATTACTTGTATCCTCAGGTCATCATAGATAGGTACCGATGCAAGGAGAAAGGAAGATGGAGCTTGTTCAAGACTCATCTTTCATTTTGATTTATGCTTAGTGTTTATCAAAATTTGATAGAACATACTTGTATAATAATTCTATTATTAATGCAATGGATGATGTTGTTGCTTGTTTACTACTTTTCATTGTTGTGATACTGTACATGATGTCCTCCGCCCCAGAACGTTTCCGCCGTTCTTGGTTTTGGGTTGTGACAGATTGGTATCAGAGCATTGTTTATAGTGAATTAAGTATATCAACCCATAAAAGATATACTAACTATAAATACATAAGGGATTAAAAATACTCTGACCAAGAGTTTATACTTTAAATAATAAAATATTTAAGTAAGTATACGTGCCTGCATTCATGCTAAAATCAGTGTCACTAGGACAATACAAAAGAATTACGATTGTTGGGCAACGCAAATGGGCTTAGAGACATATGGTCAAAACTGGGAAGATATAGCCTGATCACCTATATTATCTGAGGGTTGACTAGCATGTGCCTAAGTTTAATTGTGTGGTTGCAACAATGCTAAAATCTTACCAACCCTACCACAATAAGAACAATAGAACATAACATTAAAATTTAAAATACTATAGGAGTATTTGGTGTTACTATAAGTACTTTATACTTGAGAACTAAAACGGGATCTTCATTACTAAGTTGATAGTTGCTAAGTGGATACACTAAGGCTACATGTAATTAGGATGTTATAGACTTAGAATCTGTGAAAATTTTACTTTACCCCTATTCTGTGTGAATTTGGAGTTAAGATCACTTATTCGAAGGTCTATCCTGTTTAGATTACATATAGCTGGTATGCACTTCACAAATAGCGATGTAACTGATGAAGATTTTCTAAATAATTATCTAGATAGTTCGTCTAATAATTATTCTCTTACCCTAAATTCTCACATAGAAAACATAGCTGGGCTCCATCCCCTCGGCAACCAGTATCTTCCAAATGAAGTCATAGCTGGTTGGTTTGGAGAATAACTAGAGAATGATCATCCTGTCCCTGTGAATGATCACCATGATGAAGACCTTTCATATGATGCTAACTCCGAACCAGAGGTTGAGAACCTACCCCGAGCAGCTCCCTTTCAAATTCCTAACCCTCGTCCGGCTTTTCATGGCCCGACCCTGAGTGAGTGGAATGATTGGAAACGAGGAGCCAAGGACAAGATCAGCCCATGCCATTCAATGGCGACCGAAGCTTTTACGACTTGAGCAATGGGGCTCAGCCAATCTTGGTCCGCAGAGTAGCTCGAAATGAGATTCAAGGCAGGACATCCCTACATCAGGTTACCGAAGTTGTCGCCGATGCGAGAATGCATACCCTCCGCACCATTCGTCTAAGAAGATGCTCACGAGAGATCAGAGAGAAACCATGAAACCCTGCTGCAAGCACTAGCTGAATCACGAGCCGAAGTCATAGAGCTCCGAGTACACCAGGGAGTGTACGAAAGACACCTACTTGTGGTAGAACGTCATCTGGCTGAACTGAGAGTTCACCAGAGGGGTGACCATCGTCAGTAGTAGACTCTTTACTTTGTTTCCCTTGTTAGAAAGTAATCGTGTTTTTCTGTCTATTCCCGATGTGGCATTTTCTATGAAACTATCTTGTACTGTAAGCACTTTAGTTAGGTCTTTATGCTGTCAAGAACTGTCTTCTCTGGATATGATGTAAAACCTTTACAAGGTCATTTTCCCGAATCTTTACATCGTGAATATCAAAGATATTGACAGCCGGCTAACTTTTGTGTCATTCTTCATTCAAGTACTCTTATCGTACTTTCATTGGGGTCTATCTGAAACATGCTTTAGTCAAGTCATTGGACTATAGTGATTTATCTCCGGAGACATTTCCAAGTCTCTTTTCGTGGTTGGATCTTGTTATTCACCAACCCACGATACCTCAGCTCGAATGTCAAACGTCTTGAGACCATTCTACGAACTTACTTCTACTCATTGCTAGGACTGCATCATAGGGATGTAGGTCAAACCTTCACGATCATACTTCCATTCCGTACTAGGACTGCATCATAGGGATGTAGGTCAAACTTTCGAGAACATATTCGTACTCTTTACATGAACAATCTAAGTACATCAAGGGTCAACCAGAATCGCTCACAAAACCCTTATCTTTCGTGTTACAGAATCATGTCGTCATCCGGAAGCAATCAGTCGAACGACGAAACCTCCGCCTTTCCTATGGACGCCGCTACCTTTCAAACAGCAGTTACAGCTGCCGTGGTGACTGCCGTAACCGCGGTCCTTGCGCACCATAGCGCTGTCAGCACAGTCAATGCTGCTGATGGGAATGAAGTTTCCAATCGTGGTATCCACCCAGGAAGTCGCCAAACAGTAACAGTCACAGGCTCGCAAAGCCGAAAAGCAGAGAACAAGAAACGAAAGCTTCAAGCCCGGAAAGAACGCAAGAGATCCCAAAGGCTGGCTATACAACAGCAGCAAGTGGAAACCCCTGCCGTTCCCGTACCGAGCAGGCCATACGAGGGAAAACTCCCGATGTGTGATAAGTGTAGTTTCCATCATCATGGGGCTTGCCATGAGATTCAATGTAGCAATTTCCTAAACATAGGGCACCATGCTCGTGGATGTGGAGCACCGGCACATCCCATCACTCAAGTCCCTTTCATCGGGACTAACCCTACACACAAGATTAGTTATACCGTCGAACGATTTAAGAAGCAATTTTCAAAGTGGAGTAACGAGGAAGGCACTCGTGTCCACATAACACTGGCTAAACACCGCAATCCTGTTACCAAAGCTAGTACTAGCCAGTCATGCCACCAATGCGAGGAGATAGGGCACTTCAAGAAAGATTGCCCGATAGCAAAGAACTCTAGCGCAGATGGGAGAATTCTCAGGATCACAACTACAGGAGAGCCTACTCCGGAACCCCTCGTTATGTAACTTAAGCGTGTTGTTGTAACAGACTTATAAACTATCCATAACTAATGCAACTAGAGTCTTACTTTTTGCGAGATCCTGTCAGTATAGAGATTCTCTTGCTGCGTATACTTGTCTTTTGTAGTATACCTTATTCGCAGCAATAGTCTTGTGGTAAATCTAAAGTACTGTAACTGTGTTCATGGTTGCACGGTTGTGTTTTGTCTGTAAACGTCTTATGTTCAAATCTAATGTCTTAAAGTTTCAGTATGATTTCGACATTATCATACGAATCGATTCAATTTGATCCTCACGAAAACAGCTTCATACGTACATCTCTTTCTTCTAGATCACTTTTCCTGCGAAACCGTCACATCAGAACACCGAAGTACTCATGCCCAGAGTACCTCTTAGTTAAATACTTTTCGAAGAAATCCCCAAAGTACCACTCGTACAGTACGTCAAGTTCAAATCCAAGGATTCATGCGATTGATCTATCACTAAGGAAGGTATACATAAGAGTGATATATAATCAAGCTTCTACAGGTTTAGAATTGATGATTCCACTTTAACTTCTTTTTCCCGGATGGGATGTGAGCTTAAAGAAGAATCATTTATTCGACTACCTTTTCAATCTTAATTATATACGACTCGTATACCTGAAGTTGTGATTGTGAAACCACGTATGAATTATAATATGAACTTCAAGACGGAGAACTGCTTAAGCGTACGAGTAATCACATCGTCATGTGAACAAACTTAGAACCCAATACAACTCCCGTAAATGGATCACCCTATAGTCTAAACACCCACGGAGATACCAGAATAGTACAAACAACTTAACGAACTACACAGCGATAGCATAAGAAGACTAGGCTTCTCACCCTGGAGAAACCCCGGTCATATTCTCCCAGAGATCGACGGATTGCATCGTATGCGCCTCGGATATCGAGGACTCCGTCAAGATTTTCATAGAAATCGTTATCTCTGCCTCGCATAGATGAAATGGTTAAGCAAACGCAAGGAAAGAATTACTTTCAGGAATGGACCTAAGATCCGAATATCACCAGTTCGAGTGTTAGGGAAAGATGTCCGGAAGACTATCTCATGAACTCGATGCAGACACTTCGAGTCCGTAGTGATACCCTTCGGATAGGACCAATACGCCCATAGTTTTCATGAGCTAAATGAATAGGGTACGTCTTTCTTACTTGGGTCAGTTCGTCATTCCTCCATGTAATGACTTACTTATCTACCCTCGTAGTAAGAAGAAAACCCATGGAAACATTTCCTACAGAGGAACTTTAGCGAAGTTCTCTAAGAACGAGTTCTGAAATTTAAGAGTCAAATTTCTATGACACACTGTTGTAATGTGGGAAAATTTAGAGTACTCTTTCAATTTGTCAAAGCCGTTGAGCTTTTGTCGACACCAGAGACGCCGACAGTCACTCGCCAAATTTTAGGTCTTACAGACCTACTGTCATAGTTCATCCAGAAACTCCTCGCAAACTACAGAAACCCGTACGACTTTGACCCAGAAAGGGGTGGCCTTTGTCTGGGAACTTAAGCAAGAAAAGGAACCTTTGGGATTCCAAGTGAGTGACCAAGCTCTTTAGGTTAACTCACTCTGGGAATTGCTTAATACGCTTCGTATCGCATGGAAAGCTAAATCCAATATAGTTAGGACCTCTGAAATTCTTATCAGAATCGGTCCAGCACCTCGCACAAACTAGACCTACTCCTCGAACTCAGTGATGTACATTCTACTCTTCGTGTCTCGATCGTGAAACCATACCTTTCCGTTAGGACTCTTGTAAGTTCACTCGTCGAGATCCTCGCCTTCGTATTAGAACCATAGTGACCCTCGACCGAGAGGTCAAGCGGACGAAGCAGCGCCATCGCTCGATAGTGAAGGTTCGTTAGGATTCCAACCGAGGACCCGATTTCACTTAGGAGCGCTAGAACCAATCGATTAGGAAGTTTTCCTCCTCACGACTCGATCATTCGTACATACTTCCTTGCCTAAATTCTAATTTCGGGACGAAATTCCCTTAACAGGGGGATGATGTGACAACCCGAAATTTCCATTCAGTCAACCACTTTGTAGCATAAGTCAATGTAATTATTTCTTATTTTTAAGAAAAATAAAAATTATTTTGATTATTTTAATATTAATTTTAAGCGAACGGGTGTAAGAAAGTGTCGTCTAGGGTTTTGATTTTTGAAAACCGCAAACACTTCGCGTATTAGAAACACCCGACCAAACTTTTATGTTTGGGTCGAAAAATGATCCAAAAATCCGTAAACTCATGCTTATACATGAGTTTACTCCCCATTTGTGTTTACTCCCCAATTATCACAACAATAAACTCCAAATATATTCTCTCAAGTATCATCCAAGATTAAATTCCAAATCTTCAATCTAGTAAGTGTTTCTAGCCTTTCAAGTTGGTATATCACTTAATCTACTGATTGTACATCCTTTAATCCATTCATTTATGTGTTTTTATTAGTTTTTCCAAAACACCAAGAACACCAAGAACACACACTAAGTGTTCTTGGCCTTTTAGCTCAATTCAAGCTTCCTTATGTAAGTACTTCTATCCTAGAGTCATTTTAAGCTAGCTATGCATGTTTATACCACGGAAATATGTCAAGAACACAAGGATACGAGTGTTCACGGTCCAAGGAGATGCATGGACTGTAAACACCATAAAGAGGCACAAAAGTGTGCCTAAGTCCCAAATATAAGCCCTAGTTGATGTATAGAACATCCTTGACATGTTTAAACCTTTCCTTCTTGTATTTAAGCCTTGAAAAGTCCCAAGCACACCAAAATAAAGGTGTTCACGGTTTTGGGAGGTCCCAAAACCGTAAACACCAAGTATCGGGCCAAAATGGTGTGTTAAGGCGCTTAGATGCTTCATTATGCCTTAAGGACTTCTCTAGATTCATCCTTGATGGGTTTATCACCCAAAATTCACCAAAACCTTCCATTTTCATGTGTTTACGGTTTAGGGATGTCCTTAAACCGTAAACACCCCAAAAAGTGGGTAAATGTCCATTTAAAGTCCCATAGTTGGTTCCTATGGCTAAATCTAACCTAGACTAGTGCCATGATTGAGCTAAGGACTTGAAAACCCCAAATACCATAAACTTAGGAGTTTAAGGTAGTAAACTCATGAGTTTAAGGTAGTAAACTCATGAGAAGTGGTCCTTAGACCGTAAACTCCATTTAGGAGTGTTTTGATGCCACACAACACTTCCTAAGGCTAATTCGTGAAGTAGGAATGCTTGGAATAGCCTAGAAGACTTCAAATCACCAAATGGTCAAAAGATTTGGAGTTTACGGCCGTAAACTCAAGAGTTTACGACTATAAACTCAAGGGGTGTTGATCCTTAGGGAGTAAACTCATTTTAAGAGTTACCCTTGAACCCCAAACACACTAGCCTTTCGCTACAACACTTAGATGCAACCCTTGAGACTTTTAACACTTATATGAAGTGTTTAACATGTCCTAGAGTGTTTTAACTTTGTTTATTCGTTGTTTAAAGACTAATTGTGTATATACATATATCCTTATATGTTATTAGGATCTTTGTGCGTGTCTAAGTCTTCACTTGACACCAAGCACTTATCCGACACTTCATTCCGATCCACTTACCACAGGTGAGTTCATACCCCTTAACTAATGTTTTAAACTATTTTTAAATGTTTTATGGGGGGATACAAGTAGAATCATGCTAGTTATTATATCAATCACATGTGATTAATAAGTAGATTTATGCTAGTTATTACATCAATCACATGTGATTAATATACAGCATTCAAATGATTTGGCTACTCATTAGCCGTTTTACCAAACAGTTTCCTTCAAATGATTTTTATAAACATTTTATATGTTTTAAACTCCTTTTTACACTGTACATCTTACTCTGTATATTACATTTTGTTGGGATTAAAACCCTAATTGAGATTTGATGAACAAGATGCGGAAAATAAGAACAAACACAAATATGAAGATTAGGTCGAATGATCACTCGATTTATTCAAATAAGAGGAATAAATTACACTTTCAGCATAGACTAAAGAATCTAACACTACATAAGAAACCTTACGTGGCGGCTACATTTTGCCTCACTCTTAACCCTAATAATGAATAATACATGACTATTTATAGGGAAAAGACAAGTCTTGGGATTTTAACCTACAATTAATCAAAGGGGCCCATTTCCATCATCCATGGAGTGCTTTGAAACCCTACAATCTCCCCCTCAAAGTATGGAATGGATGACAATGCTTTAGCTTCCAAAACTAGCATCTAGCAAATAAAAAGATCTACAACGAGGAATATATGAAGCAATCCACGAATCTTGATTCTTCAATAGTCTTCAAACACGGGCTCTAGGATATATAAATCAAGCACTGAAGTAATGTATTTAAACTTCATTTTCGAATGTAATCCCAAAAAAATCTTCATGAAAACCAAACCCGCCATAAAAACCCACTTCAGAACAAAAAAAAACCCGAATCACTTCTTGTCTTTGAAGAGCTCCTCCTGCAAGTCACAATGATCTTAAAATAAGCTAATGATATAAGCCATCAAAAAATATCATGTAACAACCCAAACTTTAAGATTCGTAATGCCGCTTGATCGAGAAAATACTAGAAGTCGGAGATATAACAAGTCCTTAGCAGAGCTCGATAAAGAACTTCCGCTGTAAAGAATACTTCTCTGTAAAAGCTTTAGTAGAGCTCGATGAAGAACTTCCACTGTAAAAGCTACCTTCATAATTCTACCACAAACTTTATCAAAAATCTTCAACTTTGAAAAGTTACAAATCCGATTTCGAATGACCATGCCAAATTCTCCCCCAATTTATAATCGAAAACATGATTATAAATCCTTCTTATGGTCATGAGAATGATCTTGAATGGATAAAAATTACTGTGCTCCCCCGCGACAAAATGATATATACAATGAAGTATAAAATTCAAAAAAGTCATGAAAATTTGTCTTTATCAGTAAAAACAACTTTTCGAACCGCCAAGACTTGATGGAATCTTTATTTTTCTGTTCACAAAAAAATATGTGCGTTAAAGAATTCAAAACTGTTCACCAGCCCTTAAAATTGTAAACTTTTTCGAAAAATGGGCTGAAATTGTCACTTGCTGAAATTCAGGGACTGAATTGTAATTCTGCATCAATACTCCCCTTTATTTGTGACAAAATCTGGAAATGGTCCATAATCGCCAAGTTGTGAAAACAATAGGGACCAGAAGTGTCACTTCGTTGAAGTTTCAAGGACCATTAATGTAACTTGATATCTTCTTCCCCAATTTATGCGTGATAAACGAATGTGACTGGAACGTGATTACAAACGAATGTTCACAAGCGAAACTACAGATACGATTCCAATATCTACTTTCGTTCCAAGCTCAAATAAACGAATCCAAGTTCATTGATATAAAACCGAAACCATACTTCCGATTTAAGCCCCAACATTCCAAACACAGGCTCTCATCGATTCGATTCTAACACGTGACAAACACCAAACCAAATTTCACAAATCGAATCCAAGATTTTTAACCAAAATAACAATTTTTCTTCATCTGTTCTTTATCAGTTCTAAAAAAAATCACATTCACTAATTTATAGATAAAAAAACATCCAAATCAATTTAGCAAATCACACACAATCAACGATTCACGAATATGGGTTCTCAAACAACATGACTTTCCATATTCCTCATGCTCCATGGATTTAAACCTCCATGGATCATCCATGGGTCACCACATGGGTTTAGTCCAACATAAAGAACTATGGATCATAAACCCACATTATAAGACTGAATGTTTTACACAATTAATCCTCATATATTTAATTAGTCTCTTTTGATCACAAAATTAATTCCAAATTAATTGTTAATCAATACTAGTTAAATAATATGATTTCATATTAATATATTAGAACTTATAATATATTAACAAATCATAAATAACCTCTTCTCAAAAGTACATGCTATCAAATTGTCTTGGTGATATGTAACCCAAATAGACCATGCTACTCTGGGGTCAAGTACATACCAATTACAGTTATGGACTTAGACAATAATCCATTATATACTTCATATACCAAACGGACCGTACCTCCGATATGATCCTACCTGGTTATTCCTTACTTTAAAGATCATAAAAGTAGACTTTGATTTAATGATGAATCTAGACTAATAATTAGTCGCAATAAATATTAGACTAAGATTTAACGATAATAATGCTTGATTACGTCAAAGGAAAAGACAATTACTAGAAGCAAAGCGCTGCTCGAATTATGAGTCATGACTTCAACGAGTGGGGCATAGTTACTTTCGTCTTACACATAGGTATGAAGTATTTAATATAAATTAGGTGCTATGTGTGCATATTATCTGTGTTCTTGAAATCTATGTTGGAGGAACAAATTATACATATTTTATTTTATTTAAAGTATATGCATAATTTATACCTATAATTATGATGAGTAAAGATGGGTAGATTAGAGATGAGATGAGAGATATAAGATGAGATGAAAGATGAGAGATGAAAGATGAGAGATGAAAGATTATATAGATGATGAGAGGTAAAACATGATGAGACGCGATGACCCAAGTGGTGACCCGAACGATGACCTAAGTGATGACCGAGTCATCTGGCAAAGTATATATATGACACCCACGGACTATTCTAGGCAGTCCAATGGAACACTAGCAGACTCACAACCTATAGGTGTTGTGAACGATGTGTTTACCAGATGTACTCTAAAAACCCTAGCAGCTATGGACTTATTGCCTCATAAACGAACATTAGCAGCTATGGACTTAGTACCTTACAAATGAATGTTGGTAGCTATGGATTTAGTACCCTATAGATGAATATTTACTGCTATGGACTTAATGCCTAACAGATAACATCGGCAGCTATGGACTTAGTACTTATTGTTGGATAAGGTGTCTAAGTCCATAACTATTTCGGGCTTGTACTTGACCCGACCCGGCATGGTCCATTTGGGTTGCATGGCACCATGCAATTGGATAGACTAAATGAGAGAAATAACACTTGGAGATTATTAATATATTATAAGTTCTAATATATTAATAATATTATTTGATTAGTTTGATCAAGAATTAATTTGGAATTAATTAAGTGATCAAAGGATAACTAATTAAATATATGGGTTCATCCATATCTTGTATAGTGGGCTAAGAGGCTCCATGGATTATCAAGTTGGGTTCTACCCATAGGATGCTCCATGGATGCTCCATGGGAGTTACAAACCCATGGGTCATGGAAATGAAGAGTCATGACACATTAGGGTTTACATGGTGTAACCCTAGATGTGTCAACACTATATAAGGATCCCATTCTCCACCAAAAACGGCTAGACATAAGAAACTAGAGGGCTTGGCCGATTTTGAGAAGTGTGTGTTATCTCAAGAGTCTTTCCAAGAGCATTTGGTGTTGTGTGAAGCATTTGAGGCATCACACTTGGGGTGCTAGGCTCACAAGGTTTCAAGGAACTCAAGCAACAACAAGGTAAGTTATTCTATCTATGATTCAAGTTAAAATTGTTCCCCATGTATGCTAGATAGGAATATAACCTTGGAATTCAACTTTGCATGATAATTAGACAAACATAGATCCAAGGTTATTAGGGTTGTATGTACACTTAGGAAGTGTTAGAATGCTCAAAACCCATCAGTGGTATCAGAGCCTAGGCTTGTTTGTTTGTTATTTGTGCTTAAAAGTTGAAGAAAGTCGAAAAATCTGCTGTCTGACTGATGGACTCGGCGAGTCCATGGGGAGGACTCGTCGAGTTCATGTGTATCTTCAACCTACTCGGCGAGTAGGTTTATGCACTCGGCGAGTAGGGTCGACAGAGTGCAGAATTTCGACTTGAGTTGCTGGAAATGGATTAGAATCATTACCCTAAAATGTTTTGGTACTTGAAAACTTATTTTAGAAGGTGTAATGTCTTTTCTAACTCATTTACAACAACTAGTTATCAAAATTACAAAGATTAAATGTGATTTTGATTCTTGAAAGTGTTCATATTCATATTCTTGTTCTTATGATGTTTAGATGATCATAGGAATTATTTGTAACCTATGTGGTAGATTAATTCATGATCATAATGTGTTTTAATGGAGTCCATAACTTGTCCTCAAGTTATGGAAAACCAAAAGTCTCTTGGATTAAAAACCATTAAAAGAACACAAGAGTTAGGAAAAATGAAAAGTCCTCATTTTATTACTCTAATAAACTCATAAGTTACAAGAAATGAAAAGTTTTGAAAGTTTACAAAACTTGCCCTCAAGTTTTGGAACAAGTAAAGTTAAGTTAAAACTTTAGTTCCAACCTCTAGAATTTTAAAAGTTAAAATTCAACCCTTATACTTATATTATTATGATTTAATAATTATATATATATATATATATATATATATATATATATATATATATATATATATATATATATATATATATGTATAAGAACAAAGTCGTCTTACCGCTAGTACGCCTCATTCACGAAGCTGGTCTATAAGGTGGGTATAAGGTTGTTGCCTATAAAATGGTGACTTAATGGGTGTCCACTCTCACCCACCGCTTGCTTGATCGGTGGAGGGTCGTTAGCCGAACGGGTAAGACAAGGACTTATTAATTCTCATTCAAAGTATGATGAATATTATAAAGTAACTAAATGTTTTATTAAATTCCCAATCTTAGTTACTTTAGGAAAATGTGAATAAGGTGCTATTCCATGAAATTACACTTTACACTTTGATTAAGTCGTTGGTGGAGCGTGTGTGGTTAACCGGCACACTAACTTGGACTTAACAAGGTAGGTAAAGGGTGACTTAGGGTTTATTATAGTATCGATGGAGCGTGTGTGGTTAACCGGCACATCGATTGAGTGATAAACTTTAAGGGTACCAAGTGATTTGCATGGTTACTTCACACCTCGTTTTGTGATCCTCGGTATCCCAGTCACAAAACTTGGAGGGCACACTCGAGATTGAAACATGCCTTTGAAAAGTTCATTGAATCTCAAAGAATCTAGGAATTTCTAAGAACCATTCAAAAACCTAATACTAAAATATTGCGGTTTTCGTGGTGGAAATTGGTGAATCGTCATTCACCTACCTTTCAAATATGATATAGCTTAGATTACGGCATACCTCTTCTAAGTTATATTATATTGTGATTGGATCCTAGCCTTAATATTACATTTGGGTGTTTTATTAAGGACTCTCTTATATCTAAACTAATCTTGTCCTCTTTCCTTCAGATGTCTTTCAACAATGCTTCTGGCTCTAATCCTAATGGCTCCTTTACCCTTATGAACTTGTGTGGGAAAGTCACCTTTGATGGATCCAACTTCAATGAGTGGATCAGAAACATCAGGATGATTACCCGCTACGAGGACAAAGAATATGTCCTTGACAAGGAGCTTAAGGAGATTGATGAGTCCACTGCAACTCCTCAGGAGATCGCTGAATTTCGGGCACATGAAAGGGATGCTACGAAAGTAGCTTGCATCATGATGGCCTCGATGACAGCAGAACTCCAAAAGTCTTATGAGGATTTCTACCCTTATGACATGCACCAAGATTTGATGGAAAGATACCATCAAAGTGCAAGACAAGAGAGGTATGAAATCATCTGCTCCATGATAACAACCATGATGAAGGACGGGGAATCCGTCACGAGCCACATGCAGAAAATGCAAAGGTATGTGGATCGTTTGCTGAAGCTTAATGTGAACTTCCCGGAGGATCTTGCAATAGATATTATTTTGCATTCCTTACCATCGTGCTATGATCAATTCCGCATGACATATCACATGAACAAGGAAGAAGTCACCCTCAGCAAACTTCAGGGACTTCTCAAGACCGCAGAAACAGGTCTTAAGGGGAAGTCGGTTGCTATCACTCCTACTCAAAACTCTACTCCGGTTTTGGCAATCGGGAAAAGTCGAGGGAGGAAGAGAAAGAGCTCTTCTAAGGGTACCAAGGCTCGGACCCTTGATGGCTCTTCTTCAAGTGGAACCAAGAAAGGTTTCATTACTCCTTCTTCTGACCCAAAAGAGGCTGAATGCTTCTATTGCCATGAAAAAGCTCATTGGAAGCGGAACTGCCCAAAATACCAGCAAAATGTGAAGGATGGGAAAGTTAAACCCAACCATGCAGGTATTTACACTATCATTTCTAATAACTCACCCCATTCTAATTCTTGGGTCCTTGATATCGGTTGTGGTATTCACATTTGTTGTGACTTGCAGGGACTAAGAAGAAGTGAGGATGTGGAGCAAGGAAGGATAAACTTGATCATGGGGAATAGGAAAGCTATACCTGTTACCAAGATTGGAGTTTATACTTTATCGCTAAGTAGTGGGTTTAGTTTAGATTTGAATAAGTGTTGGTATTCGCCAGGAATGGCAAGAAATATTATTTCCTTCCATGCTTTGTACAAACAAGGGTTTACCTTTTCATTTAATAATGAAGTTGGTTCTATTGATGCTTTCTTTAATAATGTTCTTTATTTTAAAGCATTACCTTGTGATGGTGTGTATGAAGCTGTATCTGTTGTTGATAACTTAGGAAATAATGTTTTGTGTATTGATTCTACTAATAATAACTTGGATAAAGCATCCTTATGGCATTGTCGTCTTGGACATATAAGCAAGAAACGCATAGGCCAACTCCAAAAGGATGGAGTCTTGGAGTCGTTTGACCTAAAGTCAGATGATAGTTGCGAATCATGCTTACTTGGGAAAATGACAAAGTCACCCTTCACAGGTTCGTGTGAGAGGGGTGAAGGTTTGTTGGACCTTATACACACGGATGTGTGTGGACCATTCAAACATGCCACAAGGGATGCTAATCGTTATTATTTGACTTTTACTGATGATTATAGTAGATATGGATATGTCTACTTGATCAAGCATAAGTCAGAGACTTTCGAGAAGTTTAAGGAATTTAAACAGGAAGTCGAGAATCAATTGGGCAGGAACATTAAGATGCTTCGATCCGATCGTGGTGGTGAGTATCTTAGTTCAGAGTTCCTCGACTATCTAAGGGAATGTGGGATAGTCTCACAATTGACACCTCCCAGGACACCACAGTTGAATGGTGTGGCTGAGAGGCGTAATCGAACCTTGTTAGATATGGTTCGTTCCATGATGAGTCGAGCTACGCTACCAATCTCATTTTGGGGGTATGCCTTGGAGACTGCCGCCCATATTCATAATCTAGTCCCTACAAAGAAAGTTGCCAAAACTCCTCACAAGATGTGGACTGGTAAAGTACCTAAACTAGACCACATCAAGATTTGGGGTTGCGAGGCTTTCGTGAGACGCGAGACTCATGATAAGCTCGAACCTCGAAGCGAGAGGTGTATTTTCATCGGTTACCCACAACGATCCTTTGGTTACCTCTTCTACAGACCTAGTGACAATGTGGTCTTTGTAGCAAGAAGAGGAGTCTTTCGAGAGAGAGAATTTATAAGCCAAGGAGACAGTGGGAGACAAATTGATCTTGAAGAAATTCGAGAATCAAGAGGTGAAGGAACTTCAAACTCTAGCCCTCAACCTGAGGAGGAAACTCCTGTTGAGCCAATTGACAAATATGTACCTCTGAGACGTTCCACGAGAGTTAGGAGTGCACCTGAGCATTACTATGGATTCCATATTACTGCAGAAGGTGAGACACTTATTAGTGATGAGACACTAGTAAGTCAAGATGACCCTAACAGCTACGAGGAAGCCATGGCAGGCCCCGAGTCTGCTAAATGGAAAGAGGCTATGGATAGCGAGATACAATCCATGTATGACAATCAAGTTTGGAACTTGGTTGAAAATGTACCAGGTCGTAAGACAGTAGGGTGCAAATGGGTCTTCAAGAAGAAGACCGACATGGATGGTAAAGTACACACTTATAAGGCTAGACTGGTTGCAAAGGGCTTCTCTCAAATTCCTGGAGTGGATTATGATGAGACCTTTTCTCCGGTAGCCAAGATTAAGTCTATTCGGGTTCTGTTAGCCATAGCTGCATTTCATGACTATGAAATATGGCAGATGGATGTCAAAACCGCTTTCCTTAATGGAAAGTTGGCTGAAGATGTTTACATGAGTCAGCCAGAGGGTTTTGTCAGCAACGAGTACCCTAATAGAGTGTGTAAGCTTGAGAAATCCATTTATGGATTGAAGCAAGCACCTCGCAGATGGAATCTTTGCTTTGATGAAAAGGTCAAGGAATTTGGCTTTTCTAGGAGTGAAGATGAATCTTGTGTGTATGTCAAGGCTAGTGGGAGTATAGTTAGCTTTTTGGTATTGTATGTGGATGACATACTACTCATAGGAAACGACATTCCAACCCTGCAGGAAGTAAAGTCCTGGCTTGGGAAGTGTTTCGCTATGAAGGACCTTGGTGAAGCTGCCTATATTCTAGGGATAAGAATCTTGAGAGATCAGAGTAAAAGACTAATTGGACTTAGTCAGAGTACCTACTTGGATAAGGTGCTGAAGAGATTCAGCATGCAGGACTCCAAGAAAGGAGAGTTACCCATCCAGAGTAACACCAGATTGAGTAAGACACAAAGCCCTAGCACTGAAGCTGAGATAGCAGAAACGAGTCGAACACCTTATGCTTCGGCTGTAGGATCGATCATGTATGCTATGACGTGTACTCGACCCGATGTAGCTTTTGCCTTGAGCATGGTTAGAAAATATCAGGCGAACCCTGGCAAGGCACACTGGACTGCGGTAAAGAATATCCTCAAGTACCTACGGAGGACTAAGGACTGGGTCCTTACCCTCGGTGGGAGTGATGACTTGAGAGTTGTAGGGTATAGTGATGCTAGCTTCCAGACTGATAGGGATAATTTCCGCTCTCAGTCGGGCTGGGTCTTTACCCTAAACGGAGGAGCAATTTCTTGGAAGAGTTCCAAGCAAGAGACAGTGGCAGATTCTACTTGTGAATCAGAGTATATTGCAGCTAGTGAAGTAGCAAAGGAGGCGATATGGCTGAAGAACTTCATTGGAGACCTTGGAGTTGTACCAGCTATTAAAGAGCCAATGGAAATTTTCTGTGATAGTGAAAGTGATGTTGCCTTAGCCAAGGAACCAAGGGATCATGGGAGATCCAGACACATCGACAGAAAATACCATTTCATAAGACATCGGATCGAAGAAGGACACCTCGTGGCAAAGAGGGTATCATCAGATGAGAATCCGGCAGATCCCCTCACAAAGGGATTGACTCGGGTTAAGCATCTTCAGCATGCTCGAAGCATAGGGCTGAAGGATGATATTAGATTTAGTAGTTAGATAATCTCGAAATTTGTAAAGTGTAATTGACATTAGATGATGAATAAAACATGTTTTATTTATGAGTAAAGTGTTGCTATCTCTTGTCAATCGTTTACTATATTTCTTTTGCATGTTTTGACTTCCAGAATAATTTTGTTTGGTATAACATATTATTCAAACCTCCACAGTCGGTCATATGTTGGAAGTAGATATGAATCAAGACTGTCATGTTTGGTTGTAGAGGTCTTGGACAAGGCTACAACAATCATGAGTGCTCATAAGTTCTGAGCATTGGATTCAACCCACGCTCACTGGAATCACTTCATGGAATTTTATCTCGAGTGATCGTGAGACGGTAATATCATATAAGTCTTCAAACCTAGAGATATGATTTGTTACTTACAAGTTGGTTATGCATTGACTGTACGAAACCGCATTGGTAACTCGATGTTATAAAACGTACTTTTGTGTGTAATTCAATGAGTGGTAGAACAAACATATGAGTCGAAGTTTATCTGTTCCTTCTTGGATTAGAAGCTGATATCTGGGCCCCTCGATGATTTTGTTTTGACCCATGTACCGGGCCCGGTCAGAACTAAGTTGATGTGTTCAATTAAGTTCTATGTCAAACAAATCGGCAATCGGGAAACAAATGTTGGACAATAAGCAAGACGTGTTCCATGTATTTGTCCGGCTGATATCTAGAACAGAGGATTATATGATCACTTATCTTAAATGGTGTATCATCATCTTCTCAGTTCCGAGAGACCTTGAAAGAGCTACGATTGCCGGTCGGTTCCTGAAGTACTAGAGATATAGTTATTAGACTTATCCAAGTGGGAGACTGTTGGATAAGGTGTCTAAGTCCATAACTATTTCGGGCTTGTACTTGACCCGACCCGGCATGGTCCATTTGGGTTGCATGGCACCATGCAATTGGATAGACTAAATGAGAGAAATAACACTTGGAGATTATTAATATATTATAAGTTCTAATATATTAATAATATTATTTGATTAGTTTGATCAAGAATTAATTTGGAATTAATTAAGTGATCAAAGGATAACTAATTAAATATATGGGTTCATCCATATCTTGTATAGTGGGCTAAGAGGCTCCATGGATTATCAAGTTGGGTTCTACCCATAGGATGCTCCATGGATGCTCCATGGGAGTTACAAACCCATGGGTCATGGAAATGAAGAGTCATGACACATTAGGGTTTACATGGTGTAACCCTAGATGTGTCAACACTATATAAGGATCCCATTCTCCACCAAAAACGGCTAGACATAAGAAACTAGAGGGCTTGGCCGATTTTGAGAAGTGTGTGTTATCTCAAGAGTCTTTCCAAGAGCATTTGGTGTTGTGTGAAGCATTTGAGGCATCACACTTGGGGTGCTAGGCTCACAAGGTTTCAAGGAACTCAAGCAACAACAAGGTAAGTTATTCTATCTATGATTCAAGTTAAAATTGTTCCCCATGTATGCTAGATAGGAATATAACCTTGGAATTCAACTTTGCATGATAATTAGACAAACATAGATCCAAGGTTATTAGGGTTGCATGTACACTTAGGAAGTGTTAGAATGCTCAAAACCCATCACTTATTCCTTAGGAAAATCCTTAGGAATGAATGAATAAAATAATATATGATTCTTAGGGTAGATCCATAAGAATAAAGAAGATAATGGGGATGGGTGGATCCTATGTACTCACCAGGTTCCCCAACCTGACTCAGTCAGTTTACTTGTATCACAGGTATCGATGAAAAGCTATATTACACTGAGAGATTAAAGGATATGTAAATTATTAGTGTAAATGAATGTAAGGTGTGTTTATGATTATGTTTCTGTATTGACGATGACATCCCAAAGTTTTAATATAAACAAAATGTGTTTCTTCGGAAATGTTTTGATAGTATATTTATCATGTTTTCTGGGAAAAAATTTCACAATATTATTCTTTAAAATGAATAATCTGATTTTCAAATAAACATAAATAAAATTTTTAAAATGACCGTGAATTTGAGGATGTCACACGATTAATCAAAACTGTCTTCCAAAACATTACAATTTTGATTATATAAATCTACCAAAGAAATACATAAACACATCAATGTTATCAATATTTCATAGCACATTGTATACAGGACTAAAAGTCAACTAAAAACCAAGGAACTGAGAATATATATATATATATATATATATATATATATATATATATATATATATATATATATATATATATATATATATATAAAATCTTAAGTGGTATGTAATAGTTTATAATTTATGTAGAATGCATGATGTTAAACAATTTCGTAATAGTTATTAAAAGACAATTGGAAATCACTCAAAATATAAAAAGAAAAAGGGTTTCAAATCAATGTGGAGTTAGATAATATACCTTTAATATATATATATATATATATATATATATATATATATATATATATATATATATATATATATATATATATATATATATATATATATATATTATTTTCTTATTTATTTACTTTTAAAACTAATACTAATAACCAATCTAAACCTTTTCTTTTAAAATTTATCAAAACTCCAAAACAACTAAAATTATAATTTTTATGTGAAATTAAATAAACATGAAAATTTCAATCATATATTTTATTTGTAAGTAATTAAGAAACCATAAACTTTTATATAATTTTATAATTAGCTAACATATATATTATATTATAAATAATTATTAATATTAATAAAAAACATAAAAATAAAAATAACCGTTTTCTATGCGACATTTGGGGAGTTAAATTGAGTTTAGGTTGCGATCTTAAATTTTCATATTATATTTTTCTTTTATTCGGTTTATATTTAAGGATAGAAAGAGTAGTAGTGAACTTAACACAATCTAGCTTATCTTTTTTTGCAGCCATAATAGCATGTTCACTTTTACGTTTCTTTAGAAATTGGGTTGAAACCATTTAAATAGCTATCTTTTCCCATTTTCTCTCTCCTCTTTAGCGACAGCACCATGAGCTTCATTTGGCCATCCCATTTTCTCTCTCCTCTTTTGCGACCGCACCAAGAGCTTCATTTGGCCAACCCTTTATAGGAGTCTGAAGAAGTGTTTGGCGCCGTAGACGAGGAAGATGGCGAGGCTTAGTTCCTTCCGCTCCCTTTCGTCTAATAAATAACATAAAATTACTTAGTATACATTTTTTTTTTAACTAGTGACGACCAATTGCCGTTAAAAAACGTAGTAAACAGGCCCTTATTATATTAAATTATTAATATAAATGAATTCCAAGATATTGTGAACTTTAATTACTTGTATCTCTTTTACCACTTTTTTGTTCATCGGAATAGCCAGCCTTTGATTTGAAGAAAATGAGGTTGGCCAAAATATAGAATGCACCGCGTGTTTTAAGGGGGTTGGGAGTGACCAGTTCTTGAAGAGCGGAGGTGGGTTGTGGGGAACAGCTATATGTTGATTTTGTTTGACGTGGGACACACCCGCACGTGAACCCACTTGCCGCCGGCCCTGCATTCTACCCCCACCTCTAGTTGCTAAGGACAAAACCTTTCGATCTCCGATCTCTATCACTACTCTCATATTTCTTCATTTTTCCATTATCTAGTATTTATTACATATAAAATGATTTCCATTAGACCATTAGGGTGCCATATTGGCACCAAAATCATTTATACTAACATAATATGTCTACCATTAACACACCATTCGAGCACCGTATTCCTCTATAACTAAGATGATATGTCTACTACTAATAAACCACTCAGGTTTATTTTTTATTAAATTTAATTTAAGAATACATTAAAATACAATAAAACATATTTTTAATTAAGTTTAATTTAAAAACAAAATACGACATATTTTTTTTAATTAAATTTACTTCAAAAACAAAATAAAACTTATTTTTTTTAAACTATTTTTTTATTCAATAAAACAAGATTGTATTAATTTAAAACACATAACATAAAAATGCAACCAAAAACAACTTATACTAGTTTTTAAACCTTATTTTTAATCATTAAATTTTGGGCACTCTCTCAATTTTTGTCAAGCTTTGACGTGTTTCAACAGTGTGTTTCGTGTTTTCATATTGGTGCATGGTCACAACAAACGGGTCGCCTTTGTGTACGTTGTTTATAACAAAGTTATAAATATCATTTAATTCAAGACATTTAACTCTCATATTGTGATACTTCGAACATATTTCATCAAAACTACGACTTTAGCAACCCATTAAATCATGGAAAACGTTTCCAACCTTTATTCGAAAATTAGGAGGCGTTACTGGGTCTTCAGAAACCGCTACCCATGCTCGTGTTAAGTTCTCTTCTTCATTTTTTGACCAATTCATCCTTTTAGGAATCAGTGATTTGGAAGAATGCAAAAGAAGTATGTGATTTTGTGAGAAAAAAATGTGAGTATGTTTAACAGAAAGTGTGATATTTATAGAAGTTTAATATGTTTGAAAAAAAAATATGTTACAAAGAAACTAGCTGCTGCAAAGCATCAACTAATAGCTATTTCCGTTTGATTTCGTGGAACACACAACGAAACACCATGACCACGATTGTGCACGGTCGTGGTCGTGGTCCATGTATACCACGAGCCTTCTCGTGCTTTGTATTTCGTATGGCCTTATAATTTCTTAGTTTAGAAGAACGCGATAATCCAATTTTATGTCAACTAGGAAAAAGAGAAATTGAGTAATCTAATCATTATAAACCACATTTTTAACATATATGACCACAATTTTTTTTGGTAAAGTAACAACATTCTCCGGAACATATTATTCCGAAGAGGTCTTTGGAATTCCGGACCATTGTTCCGTAACAGATTTGATTTGTATTTTATTTTTTTGCATTTAAGTTTTTCTTTCATAAAATGTATCAGTTTTTCTATCATAAAATGTATAATTTTTAGGTTTAAAAAATATAAAGTGCAGTTAAAATGAACAAACATGTAACATCCGGAATTTCAGGTATTATATTTATTCATTTTATTTTGAGTTTTGTGGAAGAACTCGGCGAGTTGGTGTGAAGACTCGCCGAGTAGAGATGTGATTTCTCACCCGGATTAATGACCGGAGTCGACGAGTCACATTGGTGGACTCGGCGAGTCTGCGCTGTTTAATGAAACCCTAATTTCTCGGGTTGGGGCTTATTTACAGGGCCTTATGGCCTTCATTTGTGCTCACCAGTCCCCAGAGAGAAACCCTAGCGAGCTTGAGCGTTTGGAGTGAGATAAGGAGCCATTGTTGACCTTGGAGGTGTTACCTAGCAAGGGAAAGGAAGCAATAGCCAAGGGGAAACAAGAGGATCAACTTCCTGAAGATCTGAGGTCCAGAACATCACGTTTGAGGTACTATTTTCGAACCATTCTCTGTTATGGTGATGTTCATGTTGATTTAGGGCTTATTGAGCCCTTTTGTGGCTAGATCTAGTGCTTCCTTGGTCCCTTAAGCTAGTTAGGTTCTGGATCTGGACCCTTGGAGGTCCAGAGTGTCCCTTTGTCCAAGCTTTTTATGAATCCATGGAGGTTTGGGATTGGGGTCTTTGTGCTTGAGGTCAAAACACCATTTATGAGTCATTAGGTGTGTTATGAGCGTCAAGACATGAACTTTACGTGATGAATAAGCTTGGAAGGACTGGATCTATGAGTTAGTGAAGCAGATCTAACCTCAGAAGGTCATTTGGGGTTGTGCATGGAATGCACTCGCCGAGTCCATTTCCAGACTCGACGAGTTGGTGCGGGTTGTTCAGTGATTTCGAACCAGGGTTTGAGTAACCGAGTCAGGTGAGTGACTCGGTGAGTCGGAAGGGACTCAGAGGAATCAGGTCCATGTAGAGACTCGGCGAGTTGAGTTGACCGTTGACCATTGACTAGAGTTGATCAGTGTTGACTTGATAGGGTTAGTCAACCTTAGTTGGGAAAGTGTTAATTAGAGATGTATTGTGTTATAGGAGAACTATAGCTTGGGAGAACGAGCACTAGTGATTTCAAAGATTTGCGAGTTATCGAGATACGCGAGGTAAGTCTTCTCACTATACTTTACCTTAAGTAGGTAATCAGAGTTATGTGACAGAGTATTTGTATGCTATATGTATGTTATGTGTTGTATTACATTATTTCTATGTGATTTATGCTATGCATGTTTATAGAGTTGGAACCGGAAGGTTCACAGAGTTAGAACCAGAGGGTTCACAGAGTAGGGTCCACGGACCCATAGATTTATAGCCTCGAGTGGCTAATATGTGCTATGTGTGGTATTTTGGGGAACTCACTAAGCTTTGTGCTTACAATGTTTGGTGTTATTTGTTTCAGGTACTAGTGATGACCGCGGTAAGGCGCCGGCCTGATCAGTACACACACGGGATTTTATGTTATGAGAGCTTGGGATTTTTATATTTTATGGATTTGAGTTTCAAACACTGATGTTTTTATGAATACTAAATGAATTATGCTTTTATAAAATGTGAAAAATTGTTTTGAAATTTACGGTGTTACAAAACAACTAATAAATACATAAACTAAATAAATGATGTGTTTGTAGTTCATATTACAAATACGATGTTCAAATTATCTTTGTCCTTATACCACAAAATATTTCTGCTAGTCGTTTCCTATAATGCATAGCCCATGGACCGGTGGTTTTACCCTCCATAGAAATCAATTTCCCAGTGATCAACGCCTCCAGGATCCAACACAAAAACACCCCATAATCTCCTATGTTCTCAATCTGTTGTGGTACGTTTGGGGCCTTTTCGAGGGTCACCTTGAAGCTCTCAAGTGGGATTCAATCAGTTGTTTCGGTACCCTAATAGTTGAGTCCCACGAGCAGTTTGTGGATCCGGGCTCTCAGTCCTATAAACCAATCCTCATTTTTCGAGCAGTAGCCGCCCTTCCAATGGTTATCGTATATAGTCATTTGGAATGTCTTCAAATCTAAAGCACCTAAAAACCAATTAGCATGTGGTATGTTGATTGGGATATAATGCTATAAAAAAGGTTAGAAATAATAAATTAATATATGAACACTCAAGTAATGTAATCCAAAAGAAATCATATTGTATCACACTCTACCCAAGCTGGGTACACGTATCCGTCAACCATGTCACTCCAGTCATATGTGTTAGTGTTGAAAGCTGATCACACAATCATCCACTGAGCATCATCCGATCTATGCTCTAGCAAAAATGAGATCCACATCATGATGTGTTGCCAATTATTTTTTTTGCAGTAAAGTAAGTATTGTTATTAGAAGCATATTATGTAATAAAAAAATAATTATATTACTTACATGTGATCACATGACAACCATCTTCCATGAATATTTGCATATAACCATATCCAAAACTCAAGCGTAGCGAAACCGATCAAATAATCATGACCAAACAACAGTGATCCAACCCATTCTTTATAAACAGTGTGTATAGTAGGATCTAAGAGATTGTCCAACAGTGCTGGTTGTTGTTGTGTAACACCTTTCTTCTTCACTTGTATCCATGACGACTTATACCATATGGACATAACTTTTTGGCGTCTAGAAAGCCTAATAGGTGATGCAACGGTGTTTTGTATTCATCTTGCAGGATCTCTATTACATCCGATGGGTGAATAACTGGTGACGACTACTCAGGTTCGACATTCAATGGTTGTTCAGGGTCGACATTCAGCGGCTTTTCAGGGGTGCTGAAGATATAATCACGCTCCCATAACTCATTGTCATTGTACTATATTTGTATGGTTGAATAATGTATACTTGTAAACGATGCAAAAACATAACGACCATAAACAAAGAAATAATTAAAAATGTATCTCCATCCCCTTTGAGGTACCAACATCGTCTCTGGGAGTCTTATTGATAAGTTTTAGAACCATAGCTAAAGTAACCTCATGCTCTACTAAACGCTCCTCCTGAGACCGTAGTTGCTCGTGACATTGAAAAACCTCATTTTTCAATTGATCGACCTCGTTCTATAGGTCACTAATAATTTAGTGCTTATCAATTGATGGGTCAGCGGGCCGGCGGTGGTGGTGGTGGCGGGTGAGATGGATCATCTATCTGTGCCTTTTTTCTTGATGGTCATGTGTAGGGGAGTTTTTAGGTGATGGAGTTAGGTAAGGTGCCCTGTGAACATCAATGTCAGGAAAACCAGGTCTATCAATCCACGCCGAACTAACAATCCACCATTCAGAACTAAGGATGTCAACGGGGGCAAACGGGGCGGGAATTGCAACCCCCGCCCCCACCCCCAAAAATTTTCTGTTCCCCTGCCCCCGCCCCCGCCCCCGCCCCCACCCCCAAATCCCGAGATTACCCCCCGCCCCCACCCCCACCCCCGTTTCCCCACCCCCGTTTGGGTTGACTATTTTTTTGGGCGAATGAAGGTGTTCTTTAGTCTAAAAGAAGTTATTTTTTGGGCTAAAAGAAGCTATTTTGGGTAAAAATAGTTATTTATACCATACTTTTACATGTTTAAAATAAAAATATTATAACATCTCAAAGACGTTATACTAACAACTAAAAAAACATGGTATTTTATTGAATTTTTGAAGTTTAAAATCATTGTTATTAATTATTATATTTTTATAATTAACATATATTAATGTAAGTAATATATTAATGGGGTCCCCATTGGGGGTTCGGGACGGGACTACCCACCCTGCCCCCGCCCCTGAAATTAAAACGGGGGTAAACCTTGCCCCCACCCTCGCCCCCGCCCCCATCTCTGTTTTTTTGACAAATATCCCCCATACGGGATCGGGGCCCCACGGGTTCGGGGTCCCACGAGACTTTTTGACATCCCTATTCAGAACACATCTTATCTTCTGCCTGCTCCAACTTCAGTACAATTCTATTACCCTGCTAACACAATTATAAAATTATAAATAAACATAAATTATAAAATAAATAAATATTTAAATAATAAAGTAACCATACGTCTTCTATTTTTAAAAACTTATTGCAGTGAGTCTTTTCTAACTCCTCAACTTTGACCATGCAATAGCCTAAGGGATCACATTCTGTTGTTGGGTACCAAATAAACTGCTCACAAACAAAGTCTCAAGATTTCTAATATGAATGTTTGCAAACAACAAAATAAACAAATAGTTATAATGTTAGCAAATAAAAATAAATAATAAATTTTCATTATATACTTACCTTAAAAGTGTATAAAAACCACTGTAGGGTGTAGGTCAGTTTTTTAGGTTAGTTCTCTTTTCGGTTCGTCTGGATATATAAACTTCTCAACCTTAATGAATATAGTAAAAAGTTGTTTGTACAATTGATCCCAAATTGTCCTCTTCCATGGATATCTTCCACGTAAAATAAAAAATTGGGAAATCGAGTAATCTAACACATATAAACGACCATTTTAACAAAAATAACCAACATTTTTTTTGGTAAAATGACCACTTTCTGTGGAACATAGCATTCTGGAGCTGTGATCTTCGCTCCAGAGTTCCTACTCTGGATTATATATATATATATATATATATATATATATATATATATATGTGTGTGTGTGTGTGTGTGTTTGTGTATGTGTGTGTGTGCGCGTGTGTGTCCATATGTTCTTACAACCTTACCTTCAATGAAATAATTCAAACTTATTTCTTATAAAACTACTCGAAAATAAATTTCTAAGAGCGTCAACACGAAGAACGCTTTAACAACCTGCATGTTTACCTTCACAACCTTAGGCAAACCAACACACATACTTACACTCACATCAAAACTTATTTTATGGATCATTATGAAGCTTGTTTTGTGGCTACTGGATGGGTGGCGTATTTGTTTCTTTGCACTTTTCTATTGTATCTATAAAATATATAATGTTTCTGCATCTAAATTAATTCATTTTTGTTCCCTAAAAAATACAGATCCATGCATTCATAGGCTGCTTCTTCTTTGTCATCTTCATAGGTAGTGTCCCTCTTAGAGGGGATTACCTAAAAACAATGTTTGTAGTGGTTTCTATCGACGGGAAAAACCAGACCCTCCCTATAGCATTTGGTCTGACCCTGAAAAATAATCTCTATTGTTGTACCTGGTTCCTCATGAGGTTAAGAGAAGCTCTGAGACAGGTTAAGGAGGTATCATTCGTAACAAATATGGAAGATGTCGTTAGTTCTTGCATAGAGCATGTATTCCCTGATTCCTATCATGGTTATACTTCTAAAAGTTTGTTCAGGTATATACGCACAAGAGGCGTCTCTAGCAAAACATTACAACCTTTGTTTTAGATAACATCCAACTCATATACTATGTCTGATTTTGAAGAAAACTCTATCAACTGAGGCCTAATACTCGTGAAATGCTTGCCAACATCGGTCATGTGAAATGGGCAAGAGCCTATTTTCCTAACATCTATTGGAATGTAGTCAACATTAATTTTCCCGATTTTTTTTTTGTGTTGTGGGTAAATCAACTCAATGTAATGATAATAATGCTTACCGAGGCAATTTGTGACTACATTCTACGGACTTTTGATGAACGCAGATGAATGGGAGGTAAAATACTGGGTGAACTATTAAATTTATTTAAATACTTGTACAATAACCTTATTTGATCATATTTCCTTTTCAGCGAGATTGACTACCGTACTCACCCCGTATGCTAAAATGGTGCTTCAAAAAAGGATGCAAAAGTCTGTTCGGCGACAAGCAACAAAGATCCCACTAGAGATCCCATCTCCGCTCCTTGCCGACATTTATCAAGTTTTTTATTTTTAGAACAACTTGTGTTGTTGATCTGAACCGTCATACATGTTCATGTGAGAAATGACGCAGTTTAGGTATAGCTTGCGATCATGCTATTGCAACATCACGTCATTCGAACATCCATGAATTACCTGATATGGTTCAAATATATTATCAGTCTGATGTGTAACAGACTGCCTACCAGACACAAATTGTGCACCCTCTTCCCCCCTCTAAATGAATGGGCAATACCAGACCCTTTGATTGTAATTTTATTTCCAATGTAATTGCAATTATTTATGTTTGTAATTGATTTGCAGTGTGTAATGAAAAATATTATTATTTCCGTAATATTTGTTACGTCTTAAAAAGATAGGAAAACATAATTTACAAGTACCATAGTAATAGTAACAAATCAGAAAACATTACATATTAAAAAGATTAATAAGCATTACAAAAGGGAAACTAAGTTGATAAACATAAAGCTTACAGCTTGTACACAATGATTCCAAAAAAGAAAATCCAACTACAAATTAACGCTATTTTCAAGTGCAGATTTTGGGTTTGAAGTTTCTTCTTAGATCGAAATAAGTTACTGATTATCACTGAATTGTTGTCTTTTGCTTTCTCAACCCAACAGATAAACCCAAACTGTGGGCCTTGAAAATTTGAGATCAAACAGATGACGTATATTGTGTAAATTAATATTAATTCAAAGAAAAATAATAAAAGGATAACCGACATAACTCTTTTAGGAAAAGCGTAAAAAATCCGTCTAGGGTTATTTCTTTTAGTTGGTGTCCTTATAATGCCTTTAGTGCCACAATCACAGTATGCCATTTCTTAGGATTTTGAGTAATGTATTTTTATTAGTAAATTTAACAAGGTAAATAGTTTAGATACTTGAATTCCTTTATATAATGGCAATTACTAGGGTTATGGTTCCTGACACTATTTCGGAAACACATTCCGGAGCCACATTCCATAAATGATATTTTGGACACTAATTCCAGAACAATAATTGTCCTAGATTCCTAACACATGAGTAGTCATTCCGAATAGTACAAGTTAGAGATTCCTGACATTATGTGTAGTCATTCCGAACAGTAAGTGTTGTAGATTCCTGACAGTCTTTCGGACCAGCTATTTCGAACCATTGTTCTGGACCAGCTATTTTGGAGCTAGGTTCTGGAGCCACATTTCGGAATTGATATCTTGGACCATAATTTCGGAACAATAGTTGTCATAGATTCCTGACGTATGTGTAGTCATTTCCCAACATTAAAATTGTTAGATTCTTGACCGTATGTGTAGTCATTCTGAATAGTAAATGTCATAGATTCTTGATAGTATTTTGGGCCCTTATTCCGGAACCCCATTCTAGATCCAGAGCCACTTTCCGGAATGGCTATTTCGGACACTTGCTTTTCGACCTTAAAAAATGCACCTACCATGAATCCTGAACATGGAAATAAAATTAGAATGAGTTCATCTCATGATGGTGTTTGGCATTGTGAAGAAGAAGATTATTATATTTGTTCAGAGAATAACCCATTTTCGGAAGGCCAAGATTTCCCACTCCCAGATAAAATGCCTGATGAAGTTTTCCAAGTTATGAAGGCTGCTAAAGAAGCAAACGAAAGGGACTCTGAAAGAAGTCACACACTAAATGAACATGCAAACTATCTAGCGGAACAAGTAAATGAAAATGAAAAATGTGTTGTAGAAGCGTTTAAAGAAGTGAAACAAGCTAAAAAGTGGATTGAAGATGCAAATAAGGAGATCAATAAGTTACATGCAAAATAGGATCGTCTAATAGATGTTGTTAGAATTAGAGGAGATTTTATTGACCGGGAACAAAATATGTATCCCTTGCAATTTCCTAATTTTTGGAAACCAATCTAAGTATGTAATAGGTTAAATAACGCTTTTTGCAATAATTTTAACGAAAATGGATAATTGTCATTTTAGATAATTCATACCGTTGGTTTTACAAAATTCAGTTTGAAAAGATATTACAATATCCATATTTAAAATTAGATTACATTTGTGGCCAATAACTGGGAACTTGTATCCGATGCGAACTAGTCGTGTCTACATGATTTTCAAACAATTCCATGTAGGTCTCGGTTAGTTCGAAACCATTATCACTCAATTCTACTCAATCTTCTATTGTTGGAGTTGTTTTATGTGTTTCTTCGATGATGTCCATTGTGTTTACAAATTTTTGTATATCTTTCGTCATGGTAATAAGGAGCATTTGCCTATTATACAATGTTGCTTTTCTCCAGTCCTCAGTCGGTGAAGGTGGTAATGGGATTTCCAGTATTACCATTCGTTGTTTAGCACGTTGATAATCACGAATCATTTCTAATGCAGTCGTATCAACAAGATGTCGTTCCTTTTCTTCAAGATGTGGTATAGCATATTCAATAGACAACTAATCCTGATTGTTCGAGTCACTGGATGTTGGAGACTGAAAATAGAATATACCTAAATTATATTAATATACTATTTGAAAACCAATGTGCATAAAAGTATTTGATAATAATAAAAAACACTTCCTGAAACATATCCATAACAAAAAGAAAAACATAATTGCAACTAGTTTATCATAATGGGTTTGTCTGCACTTGCTCCGGTGCCATCTATCGGAGTCTTATCTGCTTTCAATTTAAGTTTTAACACCCTTTCTGATTTTGTTCTTAATTTTATAGGTGCCTTTTTGGTTTATTTTTTTATCTTATTTTGAAACTCACCAACGTCCTTTTCTACCTGCAAAAAAACATTCCAAGAACATTTTAATACATTACCATAAAAATAAATTATAATCATAAAATTATTGCTTTTCGATTTTACCTTTATCGGACACAATTCCGAAAGCTCCTATGAATGGAATACAACTTCATCGTCCGTAAAAACCACTTTTTTAACAACATCAACGCTAACTCGTCTTTGGACTAACATGGGTTAATAAACAATACTTAAAAAAATGTATATTAGATGTATTCCGGATCATCATTTCAGAATAGGTCATCATGTTCCGGACAACGTTCATCGTGTTCCGGACCTACATTACCATTTCGGAACCCTTACAATACCTAATTCCAAACTAAAACAAACAATCAGAAACACATTAGAAAGTACTTGCACAACATTCGTACACATACAACGTCAAAAAGAAAAAAAAGGATATTCCTAATATTCTGGAGTTGTTCCTCGTGTTCTGGACCGTTCCACAATACATAGTTTGTGTGACAACACAAAATTTCTATCTTGTAAAGCCATTCAATTCAATCAAAAGTCATACTTGTTTATGCTATCTTTTAGCATTGTTAAGGGTCTATTTGAGGGTTCAAATCCTAGTACATTCAAGGATTGGGTGTTAGGAAGTATCTACTAGCATTCACTGTGCAACATTCAAGCCGGAAAACTCCATCATAGGGATTTTATGGCCGTAAACTAGAGCCTACGGCTGTAAGCTCTTGTTTGGCCGTGAACTAGTCTCTTAAGTATGATATTCCTTCATTATTCTTCACTTCTCACATTTCCAAGTCAAGAACACTCATTTCTCTCTCAAGCATCATCAAGAACACTTCCATTTCTCGTCAAATTTGTAAGTGATTCTTTCTATCTTAGTTGATATCCTTCTTTATCTAGTAAAACTCCATGGTTTCATCTGTGAATTCTTATCTTTTTGGGGTTAGATCTTCAAGAACACCAAGAACACACACTAGTTCTTTGGGCCGAAATCACCCTTTTTAGCTTCCAAATCATAAGTATCCTTTCCATATACTTGATATTCATTAGAAGCTCTTGATTAGCTTACAAGAAACAACCACTTTAGCAAGAACATCAAGAGTTTACGACCGTAAACCTTTGCATGGTCGTAAACCCTTCTTGATTTATGTTATGGCTGTGAACCCTTTCAAGTCTTAGCCGTAAACCCTTTCTATTTTATGTGTTGGCCGTAAACTCATTGGCCGTGAACACATCTAAGCCGCAAACACACACTTGTGTGGCCGTGAACACCTTTATTACAATCATATGTGATTATAACACTTCTTTCCAAGTGTTTCCTAGTCCCTAAGGTTGTTCCCTTGAGACTTCACTTGACACTTAGCATCCTATATCACTCTTACATTCGAATCACTCACTACAGGTGAGTTCATACCCCTAAACTTATCTTTTAAATGATTTTAAATGCTTTTGGGGGGGGGGGGGTGGGGCAATAAAAGTAGAAAACATTATAGTTATTGTATCAATCACATGTGATTAATAACTATCAAATAAGTGGATTTCTTATACTTCAAAACTGTGTTATCAAACAAGCTATTTCAAAGCATTTTATAAACTGACATCAAGTCATCTATAACCATTCGAATGGTTAAAAAATCTTTTATATGTTAAAACTCTTTTATATATGCTAAACTCTTTATCAAGCTCTTTTAAACTTATATATTGTCAAAATCATGTCTATATAGATGTAGTTATATAAATAAGGTTGATATGGTTTAGGACTGATAACTCGCTTTATTTCCTATTCCTTGTTTGGTTGTGGACTTAGGGTATCGGTTGTTTGTCCGAGTGTCGTTTAAATCTTAGTTCTATATTACGTATATGTGTATAGATATAAAAGTTCATACATTAATTCAATACCTTTGGGTAGCAAAGGTGTACAGACATGAACAGTCATTCAAACAACATTACTAGTAAACTATAATAGGTATAGTTTAGAGGATTACTACTCACTATTTCTAGAACAATGAAACATACAAGAGTAAGTTCATATATAAGTCATTTCAAACATACTATAACGAGAAACGTAAAAGAACATACTATAACGAGAAATAGAAAGAACATACTATAACGAGAAATACGGAGGAACATACAATACACTAAAACAGAGAGAATATACTATACAAATACAAGAACACTATAACATTAATGTGAGCCACTACTTCATTGCAGGGCAATATACTGTTGTGTCATGTTTTGTAACCAGAGTCTCCTAGAGAGAGAGCGTGAATTTATGTGTAGATCTATATGGGATTGACCATCCTACACCTCTCTGCTAGCTATAGTGGAACCTGCAGGTCTATGGGTGACGAATGTCATACCATTTCGATGTATTTGAACGTCGTGTTTTACTAGTCAATCAAGCACGGTTATAATCTCGTCACATTTTACCTTAATTAAGCAATTGGTTTAAGGTAGTTAGTACAATGGTAGTTACTATATACAATACTACAGTACATCGTCATTTTTCCATTACATTCATATTGTGATCTTCTCACATAAACGGTAATGTAAACTATATGTTTGGTAATGATAGTCATAATTGGGAAAAACACTCACTTTTACAAAAGAACAAACATACAAAACAGTCGGGTCTTGGTAGAAGACTACATTTCATTATAAGTAGAAAATATAGGATTTTCTAGGAGATACAAATATTTACATCAAACACTTACAAACATTTACACCAAACATTTACAAACACTTTCATCAAACTTATACAAACATTTGACACTAAAATGCTTATGAACTCACCAACTTAAATGCTGATCTACTCTTTCAAAATAACTTGTATTCTTAGGTCACCAGTAGACAGATACCGATGACCAGGTTTGGAGATGACGGAGCACATTTGAGACTCGTCTTTTATTTTGATTCATATTTTGGTGTCTTTCAAACTATACACATAACACACTTGTATTAAATTATATTATTAATGGAATGGTTGATGTTGTTGCTTGTTTACTATTGTGCATTGTTATGATACTATACATGACGTCCTACGTCCCCGAACGTTTCTGCCTTTCCGGTTTGGGGGTGTGACAGTTTGTTTCAGAAAATCAAATACTAAGACAGTTAAAGTGTAGAACTTACTTGGTTTGATGAATCCTTGCTGAAAAATTGGTATGAAATGCGCGTAGATGGTGCTTCGGATCTGCTAATTTCGAAACGCGTATTCGTGAGTTTTTGTGTGTGTGATGCATATATATACCATTGGGTTTCAACATTAGAATTTGGCCAGTTTTCACGTCTGGAATGACTCATTCCGGACCAAAGGATTACTTTTCAAAAAAAAGGTTATATTTAAAAAAAAATCCCACAAAAGTGGTTAGATTACTCAAATTCCCTTAAAAATTAGTTAATAATTAAATTTCTAAAAAACATTAGTAACAATAAGTAATTATCATCAACAATTATATAAATTGACGACATTATACATGTTGAATTCATCAAGGTTAGATACCAAAGCGAAATACTCTTTTATAGTAGACTGTTTAGCCGATCGTCCATTCAAACCCTTCTCTAAGAGGTATAGAAGACATACACGAACTGCATCCTCGTCCAATAACTCATTAAGTGATTGTTTAAACAATCCGTAACATGGTGTAATTTGATCGATACATTCATTAGGACCATAGGAAAGGCATAGGAAAAAAGTGCGGCACCGGATGCCGATGCAGGAAAATAGTCACCAAACCGGAAGCCGGTGATGAGACAAAATTCTTTCTTCCTGAAAGACAGATCTTAAACCCCAATCTCAAAAATCATTTCCTCTACTTGGCTTCGGGGGTAAGTGACAACTTCGTGGGAAAACACGTAATGTAGAAGCAAATGATCCCCATCTACATTAGGAATGTCTAACCACCTCCCGAAACATGTATTTCGGAACATAGTCTCACATTCGAGTCTGTTTCTAAATGTCGCAAGGATATCCCCGCCGATTTTGGGTTTACACAAAAGTCTAATTGATGCATGAACAATCATGTCGTGTTGCACAAATAAAAAAGGTGTTAGCACTTCGCTGTAAAACAGAAACGATCAATATTCTGAACCAGTTCCGAACCTATTCTTAATATTCCAAACGCGTTCATCGTGTTTCATAATGGTTCTTCATGTTCCGGAGGCTTCCGGAATGACATTTTAAGACCCGAAACACGAAATTTCGATGTAAATCAACAATAACTAAACATCTAAATTATTTTTCAGTTGGTCCCACAACAATGACATCTTTAATTTAATCTCCGAAACATTTTCAGTACATTTGGAAGGTGGTGTACTACATTGGGAATACTAAGTAACAATAAAAAACAAAGAACATACTCGTAAAATAACGAGGTCGTGGTGCTCGTCTTCCATGTCGGAGATGGAAGTCGATACGTGTCAGAGATGGAAGTTGCGTATCAGAATCAAGTCAGAACGCCGTAATCTAGTCGAAACGTCAGAATTGGAATGCGTCTTTCCAAAATGCCGCCTCAAATTATATTCCAGATTTTGAAATTCAAAATCCTGATCTGGATCATATACGGTTCCTCCGGAATAGGCATTCCGTATCCAATGAAATAGGCCGGACCACACAAAAAATAATCATGAATTCATTCCGAAACGACCCATTCTGGAATATACGGTTATTTTGCCAAAAAAAATGTTATATTAAAAAAAAACCCAAAAAAAATGTTTAGATTACTCAATTTCCCTAGGAAAAAACATATACACATCTATCTTTATATGTTAACTTATTCTTTGAACGTTAAGATCGTCTTTGAAGATTATTATAATTATGGTCGAAGATACTAAATTGTTGCATTTATCAAATACTTACTGGAGGGGGGGACCAAACTTGCGTCAATACGAAAGTATAAGGAGTAAACTTGTAAGTATACAAAACATCTATGGCCAAAGTGTGACATAAAAAAATATAGGGATGAAATTTGATAATTTTCGATTAGGTAGGACCGATTTTTGTAATTTATTTAAGCAACCGGGTTTTAGTAAAAAAAAGAGTTAATTACACGAATAGTCCTTATGGTTTAGAGTAATTTGCATGTTTGGTCCCTGACTTCTTTTTTTAATTTGGAAGGTCCCTACTATATCTTTTTGTAATGCACTTGGTCACTGTCTTACCTAAAAAGACTATTTTTTCCCTTGATTTTTAAATTTATTTAAATAAACACAAGCTCAACCCCACCCATTCACCTTACCTTACCTACCAAAGCATTTTTTTCGTATTTAAATAATAGTATTTTTAGGTAAGATAAGGACCACACGCATAACAAAAACAAACAACAGAGACCAAACGCGTAACAAAAACAAATAGTAGAGACCTTCCGAGTTAAAAAAACATGTTAGGGACCAAGCGCGCAAATCACCCAAAACCATAGAGACCATTCGTGTAATTTTACTCTAAAAAAATACATAAGAATTTTTCTTTAAATTGCGGACATATTTTTTATAATTTATTTCTATACATGGACCAAATCTGTCAACATAAAAAAAATTATAAAATACAAAACAGGTGTTTTCGATTAATTAAAAAATTATAATAACTAAATTTGTTAATATTGAAAACCATTGTAGCAAAAACCTTAATTGCCAACGTTATATGAAAAATAAATAAAATAAAATAAAATCTTATATGCTGAAATTTGTTGTTTATTTGTAGTTTCAAATTAGATATGTATAATAATTATGTTTTGGAATTCTATGAAACTCAGTGAGATGTGGTGAGATACGTCGACATAGTTATACTGTCCCTATATTTTTGGACTTCAAATGTGGCATCCTTTTTAATACTCCTACGTGCCATTAAGACATGATTTTTTTTTTTTTTTTTTTTTTTTTTTTTTTTTTTTTGTATTTGATGGTTTTTCATCATATGAGAGGCTATGTCATGTAGTTTTTTATCAAAGGAGGAAACAAGAAGGACTAAGAGTTGGCCTTACACTCTTGGAAAGGTTTGTGGGTCCCACACGATGTTATACATTTAATAAATCGCCAAAAACCAATTTATTTTGGTGCATCGGGATCTGAATGTCGTAAAATTTATTCAAAAGTGTCGTTCGGTAGAGTTTACTCCAAGGATTTCAAAAACTCAAACAAATTAATTTTTCGAGTTACGGAACTCCGGGAAATCACGTTTAAAGTTTTGCGTCTAAATAGCACATAACGCTTGATTTTTCGATTTTCGCAAATAATTTTGCTAGCAATATTTTGAAAATGAAATTAAATATTTGGCCACATCCTGAGTTCAAAAACGCTCTCGTAATTTCCATCGGAGGTGTATAGGTGGCTCAACGGATTGATTCGGTTTTACGCAATTAAAGAAAACTAGTGTTTTACTGTCTTTTTTCTTAAAACTGTCATATCTTTTGCTTACGAACTCCGTTTTGGACGTTCTTTATATTTTTGGAAACTATGGATCATGTAGTATAAGGTTTTAATTTTTCTTTGCTCAAAAATGTGTAATATGACATTTCAATTTTTCGGATGCATTAACCAGTGTTGTAGTTTGAGAATTTAAAAATTTGGAAGTAAGGTATCATTTAATATCTTATAATATTTGAAAGAAATTCATTTGTTTTATATTTGATGCATTAAAACTCAATGAGTTGAATTACCAAAAGATTTACTATAATTTAGTTGTTCGCAATCTATGACTTAAATTATGGGATGTCACATTACCTCCCCGTGAAGGGAATTCGTCCCGAAATTATTAAGTTCTAGGCTACTTTGTGCTATCATTATGTCGTTCCACTAGTGGAGGAAGCATCACTGAACAAATGTGGATACTTTTGTTTCATTTGATTCTCGTGTTCCTAAGTAAACGTCGACCCTCAATGAGAGTTTCATCCGACTTTTACTATAGCATGCGGCTTTGCTTGAGTCTTTTGATCTCCCGATCGGTGATCTCCACCGGTTCCTCTACGAAGTGAAGCTTATTGTATACTACAATGTCATTTGTTCCCCCAGGAAGACACAAAATTGGTGTACGACACAACAATTGCTTCAATTTCTGAAAGGACTCTTAACTGTCTGCCCAATCAAACTTTTTGTCTTTCTAGGTTAGTGTCGTGAGAGGCTTGGCTATTTTTGGAAAAGTTCTCGATGAATCTCCGATAGTAGCCTGCAAACCCTAAGAATTGGCATACTTTCGTTGGGGTTATTGGTGTTTTCCAATCTGTAACCATTTCGATATTTGCAGGATTGACATGAATCCCTTTACTGCTGACCACATTGCCAAGGAAATGCACTTCATTAATCTAGAACACACATTTAGAAAACTTTGCATAAGGTTTGTCTTTTCTTAACTGTTCCAAAATTAAACACAAGTGTTGGTCATGTTCTTCCTTGGTTCGTGAATATATCAATAAGTCATTGATGAAGATGATCATGATCATGAATTTATCCAAGTAGGGTTTACACACCTGATTTAAAAGGTCCATGAATACGACTGGTGCACTGGTCACTCCAAATGGCATAACGAGAAACTTGTGACAACCCGAAATTTCCATTTTGTACAAACTATATCACTTCAATAGAAGTTATAGCAGTCACAGTTAATTTTCAGACTTTTTCGTGTAAGTTTGAGTAATTCAGGGTTCACACTTTAGGAGATATCAGGAGAGTGGATGCACTAGGGTTTAGTGCAACTCTATTATTCCATCACTCTATTATATTAGAGGTCATTTCAGGAATAAAAATATTTTCTGCCAAAAATATCTCAGGACTATAAATAGAATTCTGAACCAAATTCATTCATTATTCACATTTCCAACTAGAGAAAAGCCATTTTCTCTCTCACATATCTTCGGGTTTTTATACCAAAACGTGAGTAACTCATTCTAGTAGTGCTAGGAAGCTTATTATGTAGTTATAACATGATTTAGATGGCTAAATCACTAGATTTAGGAGTTTACTCCCTAAGGTGTTCTTGGGCGGTAAACTCCCAAAACGAAGCCTAGACTGTCCCCCGTGATATACTACTGACTTGGACTTGTATAGGAGTGTCTTAGGGACATAAAATCAAGCAAGAACCACCCAAGTTTGGGAGTTCACGGCCCAAGAGTTTCTTAGGCCGTAAACTCCAAAATCATACTCAAAATGGTGCTTTCAAGGCACCTAAGGCCTTAGGCTTTTACCTAGACTTGTTCCCAATAAATCAAGGGCCTTAAACACATCAAAATCATCTTCCAAAGTGAGTTTACGGCCAATACATGGTTCTTGGGCCGTAAACATGAATGAAGGGCACCAAAGTGTGCCAAATGCCTTCATATGCTTTAGGTAAAAGTCTAGAACCTATCCTTCATATGCAAGAGACTTGAAAACAACAAAAACACCATTCCAAGGGAGTTTACGGCCGTAAACTCCAAAGGAAATGGCCTTGGGGCCGTAAAATCCTCTAGGTAGTGTTTCTAGGCCTTAAACCCTTTCAAGAATTGAACCACCAAGTTGGAATAATTCTAGGAATCATTTGGGACTTCAAAACACACAATACCCCCATGGTTGGGAGTTTACGGCCGTAAACTCAAGAGTTTACAACCATAAATTCCATGTGTGATGATATATGGAGAGTAAACTCATATATAGGGTCCTTTGGAACCCTAAACACAAGTGCCTTGTCCTACAATAGCTTAGATGCAATCCTTAGGGCTTAAAACACTTATATAAAGTGTTATTATGTCTAGGATGTCTTAACATTATCAATTAGTAATTTAAGACTAATTGAGTGCATATATGTGTGATTATATGTTCATTAGGATCGTAGAGTGTGTACAAGTCCTCACTTGACACCTAACAATCCTACACCGTCCGGTTCATCCAAATCACCATCTACAGGTGAGTTCATACCCATAATCAATGTTTTAAATGATTTTAATGCTTTAATGGGGGGGGGGGGAGTACAAGTAGAAAACAGCATGTTATTAAATCATCTATATGTATTTTATAACTGTGTTTTCATTCAACAGATTTCACATACTACAAAATGTGATGCATGAAATGGTTTTCTATCTTTAAAATACTTTGTTACCAAATGTATTACTTTTGAAAGGTTTACCAAAATGACATCAAGTCACTGTTATGTTTGTTCAAAAACCCTTGGATGTCTTACAAAACCATTTTACATTCTTGAACTAAACTATGCATGTACACTTATATTATATATATATATATATATATATATATATATATATATATATATATATATATATGTATCGATGTTATAGTTTACATCTTTCATTTAGTTTCCCACACCCTTGAGTAGTAAGAGTGTATAAACCTACTTGATCAACCAATTACATTTCAGTAAATTATCATAGGGATAATTTGAAGTTATCAAACATTATTCCTATTACAAGGAATCACACAAGAGTCAGTTCATTCATGAGTCTATAACAGTACATTACCTGATACATGAGTACATTTACATATGATTACATGATACATGAGTACGTTTACATATGCTTACCTGATACATGAACACACTTACATGGATACCATACATGAACACTGTTACATAGGTGCATTATCCTGTATTCACTTACCTGGATACTTGTACTTAGAACTACGAGGATGATTTATTAGTACTTTCTGTGTAAATTATCTTTCCTATCCCGGTTCAATGGGATATCTCGGCGGAACTTACCATTCCGAACCCCACTGATTAGCACCAGTGGTCGATGACCATCTACGGAGGTCTAAGGTTACTATTTATATTAGGAAGATCGATAACCGGGGCTAACCCCTCCACCCACCTGCTGCTGCTACAGAGGACACGTGGACAATCTTCGGTTGTTCATAAGGTTATACTTTTCGCTTATTGCGATGTTGTGTTACTCCTAGTACCCAGCGATGACACTTAAATTATTACTTTTCTGGACAATTTTCGGATGTTCATTAGGTTGCATTTTTCGCTTAACGCGATGTTGTGTTAGTCCTAGTACCCAGTGACAACACTTACAGTAGTACATTTTCCTGTTTACTTTATTTTGTGATACTTTCACATAAACAATGAGTTAGACTATGTACTTTAGTACTAGTCAATAGAAGGAAAAACTATCATTTTACTTACAAAACATTCGGGTCTTAGTAGAAGACTACATATCGCACTGATAGAAAATAAGGGATTTTCTAGGGCTTTTCATACTTTCATCAACATTTTCATTTAAAGGTTTACATGACTTTTAAAACAACTTTTAGTAAGCAAGACAATGACATTTAAATACTTATGAATTCACCAGCTTTAAAGCTGATACTCTCTTTCAAAATAACTTGTATTCTCAGGTCATCAGTAGACAGGTACGGAGGCCAGTTTTTGAGAAGACGGAGCAGACAAGTCTCGTCTTTTATTTTGATTGTATATTTTTGGTGTCTTATTACATAAAGAACACACATGTATTAAAACTTTACTTATAATGCAATGGATGATGTTGTCGCTTGTTTACTATTTTACATTGTTGTGAAACTGTACATGACGTCCTCCACCCCTGAATGTTTCCGCCGTTCGTGGTTTTAGGGTGTGACAAAACTCATAGTGACCACATCGAGTCCTAAATGTCATCTTTGGAACATTTTCTTCTTGAACTATGAGTTTATGGTAGTTGGATCTTAGATCGACCTTTCAAGTGGTAGCAGGATGCCTTGCAATTGGTCGAATCGGTCATCGATCCCTGGGAGTGGATATCGGTTTTTGATGGTGAGCTTGTTCAAATCTCGATAGTTGATGCACATTCTGAATGATCCATTCTTCTTTTTTACAAACAATACAAAGGCTCCCCATGGAGAGAAGCTTGGCCAAATAAAACCTTTGTCATGAAGTTCTTGAAGTTGACTGGATAGTCCTTACATTCCTAATAGAGCCAAACGATAAGGAGATCGTGCCACTGGTTTTGCACCCGAGATTAGGTTCATTTGGAATTCAACCTGTCTGCTTGGAGGTACTCTAGGTAGATCCTTTGGAAATACATTCAGGTAATCACACTTGCGGTATGTCATTGATTTCTTTACCCTTGTCTTGCATATCCATCATGTGGGCTAAGAAAGTGAAGCATCTCTTCTGAATATACTTCCTTGCCTATATGCAAGTGATGACTCTTAGGTTCTTCCATGCTTTATCTTTGTAAATCACAAGGGCCTCATCATTTAGTAAGGGTAATCGAATGGGCCTTTTAATAACATAGAATCACTGGCCAATGAAATGATAGCCAATCCATTCCGATAATCACATTGAAACTTCCAATGGTCATGTACATTAGGTCGATGTGAAAAACATGGTTATTGATGATGAGAAGGCAATTAGTGAGTTTTTCTAAAGTGTTTTCTATCTGGCTGATTTTTCATGTCTATTATGTAAGCTTTATTAAGTTTGCAGTATTTATGTTTTATCATTTTTCTAAAACAATGGTCAATAAAGCTTATATCGTTATCAATATCAAATCATACGGAAGCATAAAATATTGTTGATAAGAAACATACCAGTAACCACAGTTGGGTCTTGGCAAGCATCTCCTACAATAATCACTATGTTCTTCCTTTGCAACCTTGATTCTTCTACTTAGAGAAAGCCTTCTGAAAGTGTCCTAATTGGCTGCATTTGAAGCAGTTACGCATTTTTCCTGTAGTAGTGGTTGAGGTTGTATTGGTTGGGGTCTTTCTGGAGAACTTAGTGGTGTGACTTCTTAATTTACAGCTGTTGCAGACTACACAATTCCTGACATGGTGAAAATTGCACTTGGTATAATGGGGTAAAGTCCTAGAGTAGGACTTGGACAGAGTAGGAGTGTTTTGTTTGTGTTGTTGACAGTCATAGGTTCTGATTTGGGTTTGAGGAGTTTGAAGTTCCATGTGAACTCTACGTGGTACTTCCATTTTGTTCCCTCGGTCCAGTTTTGTTTTGTCTGTTGGGTCGTGGTACTCAGACAAAGATATTATTCAGTCAAATGGTATACCAATTGTTTAGCATTATCAAAGGTAGTGGGTCTAAATGCAACAACCAAACCTTGAATTGAGGGAGTTAGTCCCCAAATGTACTTTTACATATTTTTGTATTCCGAGTTTACTATACCCGGGCAAAGGTTGGCAAGGTAGTTAAATTGGGAGGTGTAAGCAGTCACCTGTGGCTCTTTCATAGTAAGGTTAAGCAATTCTTGCTCTAGGGCCTGAACTTGTTGTCAAGGACAATAATCCTCGATTAGCATTTGTTTCATGGCTTCCCAAGTAATGGAACACACTACATCGATTCCTGTATACTTGGTATGATTATTCCATCATGTCAAGGCGGAATCCATAAGCGTACAAGTGGCATACTTAACATGATAGTCATTAGCGCAAGAGCTGATGCGGAACACTGCCTCCATCAACTCTATCAAACGGGATACACCAATTGATCCTTCCGTACCGAAGAAGGATTGGGGTTGGTAGGTTAAGAAATCCTTATATGAACTAGATCTAGGGTTGTTTTTGTTAAAAATGGAATACCTCCACTATTTCCTGTAACAACGTAATTTTTAAAACAAAATTTTCATTTTTCAACAACCATATTCATATAAAATATTCTCAAAAGTATCCAACAATAGTTATCAAATCATATCGTATCCCAAGATCACAAAAAATCAAATCCTCTCTCTAGTGTGTACGAGTCATGCCGGCGCCTTCCCACGGTCCTCGCTAATACCTGAAAAACATAACACAACAACTGTAAGCATAAATGCTTAGTGAGTTCCCCAAAATACCACTTACAAACATACGCCTTTCCAGTCCATACTCCACACGACCTTCCGGTCCATGTGTCTCAGGGGACTTCCGTCCCAACCCGGTAAACCTTCTGGTCCTACCCGTGTTGACCTTCCGGTCCATAACTCCCTAACCTTCCGGTCCACATCATAATGCCTTCCAGCTCATATCATAATGCCTTCCGGCCCCTATCAAACATAGCATACATATCACATACATAGCACATATGAAACAAACAACTCATAGCATACAACGTATATATCTCATAGCATACCAGACCTGCCGGTCACACATAGGTACCCTTCCACGTACAATATAGTGAGAAGAGTCACCTCGTATGATGTCTAGAATCTCACGTGCTCGATATCTCTAAATCTCAAAACGATGACCTAGCCCCGCCTAATCACAACAAATAATCATTCCAATTATTAACGACTTTCAAGGCTATGCTACACCCTTTTCCACTATCCCACAGAAGGGTAAAAAGACCATTTTACCTCTCCCTGCCTCAAAAGTCCACATGTTGACCAAAACCCTAAAAGTCAACAGCAAGCAGTACGCGGGGCATACCCTTGCACTCCAGAAACGGGGGACGCGACCCACTACGCGGCGCGTACTGGGATTACGCCCAGCGTACATCCCAGTTTCTTACTTTCTCATTTTAATATCTTAAACGGTTAAGACATAACCCCATATTTCAGATCTGGCCATTTTAATACCTCTTAATCCATAAAGTTGAAACCTTTAAGCCTTTGCATGGCTATAAAGGTTCCCCACACCTTCTAACACCTTTCCTTTCTCCTCCAAAAGTCTAGATCTCATGCATGGCTCAGCATTCACGTCCAAGATTGCATTTTTATGAACATACAACTCATATAGTCCAAGAATATGATAGATCTAGGCCAATGGAGACTATTTGCTCATAAAGTCTCCATCTTGGGACCAAAAACCCTAGAAATTGGTCCAAGAAGCACACCACACAAACTACAAGGCAAGATTTGAAATTTTTACCTCAGTAAGAAGCTCCAACCTTTGTAGTCCTCAGATCTACACTTGTCCACCAACTTCTAGCTTCCACAATGGTCTCCTCTTCTCTTTAACCACCTTGGAATGACACTTTGAAGCTTAGAACACGCGCACCCAAGCTAAAAACGAAGGAAATACTCTCTTTGGGTTTCTTTCTGAAAGATGGTGGCTGAGGGACAAGACCATCTCATTCCTTTTATAGCCCATAAGTCATATTAGGGTTTTGAATCTGGGCCGGTTACGCCCGACGTAACCTTAGGTACGCCCAGCGTACCCGGATGGAACTGTGTACAAAATAAGCACGCGAGTACGCGTAGCGTACTCCTTGTACGCCCAGCGTACTCACAAGCTTAGCACTTAACACAAAGGGGCCTAATATGACAACTTGGAAAAGATGAAGTGTTAAATGGTTGAACCTGAATTCCAGGATGTTACATTTCTGCTGTTCACAGAAGATGTGATCTACGTAGCCTCATACGTAGCTAAGGTTGTGACAATCCCTTGTGCAATCAAGGTTTGTATTAATGTTGAGTCCATTCAAAATGATGGTAGTGGGTGAACTCGCAGATTCCTTCCAGGGGACTTTACCCTAAATGTTTAGAAAATACGCACTTAAGTTGTTTTAAATTAATTAATCATAAACAAGTAGGTAGGAGTTGTATGATAATATATTAGTATAATTTGTTCCTAGAATCCCATAGGTTTCCAAATTATAGAGTGAGATTGATTTCTGAAATCCTACAAATTTCCAAATGACAGGGGAAAGGTGATTGATCTGGGAATCCTCTAGATTTCCAAATGTTAGGGATGGAATTCAAATCCTTCCAATTTCAAATAATAGAGAGAATTCAAATCTTTGTCATCTTTGGAAGAGAGAAGTTTAGAGACTATTGAATGACTGGTTGGGAACTTATGGGTTTCTCTAGTAGCAGAGCTATCGAATCTTTGGATTTAGCCGAACTAGGAAAATCTAAACATTATCCCATATTCTTACGTAGTTTTATGATTTAAAATATATACGTCGTTTTGGGGTTGATATAAGGTTTCTAAGGTACTAGGTCTCTGTAGCAAATCTTGAGAACAATTTTCAATCTCTAAAACTTTCAACCATTGTAGTTTGTGAAACTCCTTACTTAAGGTTGGTTGTGCACCGGCCCGATCATAAATAACACAACTGCATGTTCCAGGTTTATTTTTGGTATGGATTATGCATGCTACTAACCTTAATTGACGCGTCTAAACCAAAGCATTGAGTTGGTAGTTTTAGTAGAAGGGATGTTTAGAATTTTATTAAGTGTTGTCATCGTGGGTCAGAGTATATATATATATATATATATATATATATATATATATATATATATATATGTATGTATATATATATATATATATATATATATATATATATATATATAACTCTTATATATTAGTGTTAGTGAGGTTTGGTATTATTAAATTTATGTTTTGTACTCCAAGGATAATATGTACAGACGAGGGCCAGACAGGAAACACTGGAGGGCAAGATCATTTTGGCAATTAAGCTATTCTGAAATCCAACAACCCAATGCGGCCTTTTAAACCAGATTCCCCATACCATACGTAGCCAAGAAGTAGTTTAATTAATAATAATACTTTTATTAGGAGTTTGTTGCTATAGTTGTATTTCCTATTTTGGGGATACGAGTTCTCTATAGCCAATTTATCTCTGATACCAATCTATCACACCCCCGGCCGAGGTGGCGGAACATGTCGGGCTATGCGACTAAGCTCATGGATCACAGGTAATCTGAATATATAGCACAAGTACAACATTAAACAAAACATCATTTGTATTCTATCTTGATGTTTGACTACATGGTTCTTACAGATAATAGTAAAAGATATAAATTGCCTTAAATAGGTAGGCAAATATAACAAAAGTAGTAAACTAAATTTCCTGAGATCCATGACTAACTGTCATCTGAATTAGCATGATTACTGATTCCATGAGAATACATGTAGTTTTGAGAGTCAACACAAGGTTGGTGAGAGTTACAACTTTTCTGCTAGCAGCAGTAATGATATTTTTAAAAGTGTGCAAAATGTATCTTCTTTGTATGTAAACCATATTTAAATAAGCTTTGAAAATCCAAAAGGTGTCTTGGTATAAGTAAATTCATGCTTAAAACGTTTAAGAATCAAGTTTATGAGTTATAGTATGGGAGATAGAGATTTGAGTTAAGTTTATAGTGAGTTCTATAACCGAGCTATGTGACTAAATGTACCTTGCTACAACGCTTCATTGGATGTCGTAGTAATGAGTGTAGCCACTTATCACCCGCTTCGATTGATCGGTCGAGGTTGTAGCTAGGAACCGCATGTGGGGATGTCAACATCGTATAGATCTATACATACGTATCTCACTCTAAAAATTAACAGTTATAATACTGTAGGTATGCTAAGTGTTTAAAATTTAGCTAATGGACAGTGTCTCACTATAAAGCCCTTAACTAAGATATGAATAGCTCTCAGCCATTGTGACAACCCGAAATTTATTCCGTCATTTTAAACCCCTTTTTCCGTTAATAAGCCTCACTTTATTAAATTGTCCGTTAACCTTTTGGACTGGTTAATTAATTTGGGATTTTTTTAAATGACTTAGTAAGGGTTGAAACAAATTAGAAACACCCTCAAAAATCCCTTGAAAAGTTTTAGTTTCAACCAAGTCAAAATACGACAATTTAATTGGGTGCAACAAAAGCTCCGTTTAACGGCAGTATCAGGTAGATTTCCACTGAGCCCCAACTCAAACCCCTATATAAGGGTGAGTGAAGTCCATTTCAGACTTTTCACTCTCTCACTACACTCTCTCTCTACAACTTGTTTTAGAGCCAAAAACGCCCATTTTGAGCCCCAAACTAGTAAGTAATCTATCCTAACTTGATTAGTTAACATGCAAATTCGTGTTTAAGACATCAAATAGGGGCAAATTCATGTGTTTACGGCCCAAGAACACTCTTGGACCGTAAACACCCTTAAGTGGGGTTTTTATGCCCCCAAACCCCTCTAAACTACCCCTAGGGCTTAGATATGACTTGTGGACTTACACCTTCGAGCTTAGAACACTAAAACCTTGCATTTTGGAGAGTAAACATGAGTTTACGGCCCAAGAACACTCTTGGATCGTAAACCCCTCTTCATAGGTCGTGAACACCCTTTAAGGTGTTAGAAATGCCCTCAAACACCCCCCTATGGCCTGGAAAAATGTCTAGAAGCAACCCCCATTGAAGTAAAGGCTTTAAACTTCAATTAAATCATGGAATTAGGAGTTTACGGCCGTAAACCCCCCTAGGATTGGTCCATGGGCCGTAAACTCCCAAAAAGTGCCCAAATGATGCCCTAACTTCTTCATTTGACTTGCAAAAATGCATAGAACTTTATTTCCTACCATTTAAGACCTCAAAACACAAAAGGAATGAACATACAGGAGCTTACGACCGTAAATTCCTTCTTTAGGGCCATAAACTCCCAAAAATGGTCCATGTGAGGCCTTAAACCCTTCATAAGCCCTAGATTTGAGCCTAGCATAATTCCACAAGTGATATAAGACCTTTTAGCATCCAAGAACACACCACCCATGAGTTTACGGTCGTAAACTCATGGGGATATGGTCTTTGGGCCGTAAACTCTATAAAGAGTTTACTCTTGAAGAGTAAACTCCCTACCTAGGCCATACACTCCTTTATTTCCAACCCAAAAGCCTCCTAGCACTTGACCAAAGTGTTTTCCGCACATTAGGAGGCGTTTACGTGTTTAAATTAGTATTATAATTACTAATTGTATGTAAACATATGTCATCATATGTTATTAGGTCACTAAGTGTGTTCAAGTCTTCACTTAACACCGAGCACCCAACCGGCACCTCCACCCGATCCACTTACAACAGGTGAGTTCATACCCCTGAATTAACCTTTTAAATATTTTTACATGCTTTTATGGGGGGGGGGGAATACAAGTTAAAACACGCCAGTTATCATATCAATCAAATGTGATTAATAACCCGCATGCACAAGGATTTATCACACTTTCAGTTGTTTTACCAAGTATGATACTATAAATGGTTTTACAAAACGTTTTTACTTGTTTAAGTCTTTTCTCAAATTGTCTCTCACACTGTATGTTTTACTTCAAAACCAGTTATAGCAGTATTCTAAACAAAGGTTTTTCTTTACTTATATTGTTTTATCAAAGTTATATTCAAAACTCGTTTATGAAAGATTTTCAAGGATTTCTAAAGGTCTTTAAACTTATTTTACAAAAGGATATCAAGTCATGATTTTCCTAAGTGTAAAGGTTTTCAAAGTTTTCGTCAATGTTTTCTTCCATGCTTCTATGCTTCTACTTCGTTAAAATGCTTCTACTTCGTTAAATGCTTCTACTTCATTAAATGCTTCTACTTCGTCAAATGCTCCTACTTTGTTAAGTGCTTCTACATCGTTAAATGCTTCTAGGTCGTTAAATGCATTACTGTACTTGTATAGTTATATAAATAATGTTTGAAGGACTTAGGAAAGCTAGTTCGCCCTATTTCCTTTTCCTCGTTTGGATGTGGTCTGGTGGGATTGGATATCCGTCCTAAGGTCATTTAATCATTAATTATATATCATGTATACACGTATAGACATAAAGGTTTACATCGGCCAGTTCATGTTCCTTGGGTAGCAAGGGCATCCTCCCACTCGTCACTCGTAAATCAGGGACACTAGTAACTATTATAGGAATAGTTAGGAAGCTCTATTCACTCTTTCTAGTACGAGAATTCCACAGGAGTCGGTTCATATGCGAGTCTATATCATTCTCCAGCGCCTCTAATAGAACTCAGATTACGAGATGCATCTTCAAGACACGGATCTCCCCGTCGTCGAGTTGGTAACCACAGTCTCCTGTAGGGAGATCGGGCATTGCGTGTATAGATCTATACGGGACTGACACTCCCGCACCCTGACTGCTAGCTACAGTCCATGGCCTACCAAGCCAATGGGTGACAAATGTCATATTTATTCCGACGCTTGCAGGGCGTCAAGTACTCTAGTGTCAATCAGTATGGTTACGAGTATCTCCATGTTTACCTTATAATTCATGGCCTTAAGGTAACAAGAATTAGCACTGTATTCTTAAAACAACACTCTTAGGATTACTCTTTGTTTTAGACCTTGCTAGATGTATCGTTTTATTTGATACTGTCTGGGGTCCGTGTTTCTCTGATTTAGACCTTGCTAGCCGTATCTTTCTTTTGATACTGTTTGGGGTCTATGTTTTTCTGTTTTACACCTTGCTAGCTATATCTTTCATTTGATACTGTCTGGGGTCTGTGTTTCTTGGTTTTAGACCTTGCTAGCCGTATCGTACATTTGATATCGTCTGGGGTCTGTGTTTCCTTTTGTTAGACAGAGCCAGGTGTATCATTCATTCGATACTCTCCTGGAGTCTATGATTTCTTTTGCCTTAGTCAGCAGTATTCTTTGCTGAGGCATATGTTATTTTCGCTAATGTTTTTACTCGTGATATTCTCCTACTTTCTTTAAAATTAAATACCATATTTTGGTAATGATAGTATTTAAGGGAAAATTACTCTTTAAAACATAACTCCGTCAAGTCTTGGTAGAAGACTGCTATTATTTAGAAAATATAGGATTTTCTGGAAAGGACACTAATACACTGTAGATTCTAAACTACTACTTATCTTAAATTTATTTTGAATAAAATGATTACTTACACAAATGACACTAAATACTTATGAACTCACCAGCATTTATAAAAATGCTGATACTCGCTTTCAAAATAACTTGTATTCTCAGGTCAGCAATAGATAGGTACATCCCAGGAGCTTTTGTTGAAGACAGTTTAGTACCGAGCTGCAACTATATAAGTTCCTGTATTACTTTGATGCTTCTATGCAAATGTAAACTATGTAAAATTATTACTATTAATGCAATGGTTGTTGTACTTTGATTACTATACTGTATATGTTGTGATACTTGACATGACGTCATCCGCCCCAGAACGTTTCCGTCGTTCCAGTTTTGGGGTGTGACAGATTGGTATCAGAGCATTGTTTATAGTGAGCTCAGTATATCAATTCATAAAAGATATACAGCCTATAAATACATAGGGATAAAACACTCTGACCCATAATTATACTTTAAAATATAACCATATTTTAACAAAGTATAAGAACATCCAGAATCTAAACACTTGAACAAAGTAAAGTATCACAAGAAGAACAAGAATAAAAGTATTCGGATGTTGAGCTTTACCGTCAAACCTAGGCCGTTATCTAATCGTAAGCTGGAATAAATGTAACTTGATCAACTACATTTATTCGAGATGCGATGAACGTGTGCTTGGGAGTGATAGTGGTGTTGCAATAGGTCTGAAACTTACCAACTAGGAATGCTAGAGCCAAACATAAAGTTTAAAATACTATGGGAGTATTTTGGAATACTAAAAGACTCACATTAATCCCAGAATCATATTCAGAAGTTAAGAAGCAAACAAGAAATTAAAATACCATGGGGGTATTTTAGGATACATAGATAACCTTGTGTGAAAAACTAAAAAGATCCCTTATTGATATACATATGATTACAAAGGGTACACTGCCAAGGTTATATATAATAAGGATCCCATAGACTGAGAATGCGTGGTTTCGCGCTATTTCCTTTTCCTCGTTGGGATGTGGACATAGAGTAGTATCACATATTCGAAGGCCTATCGGATCTAAGCTATATATGATTTGTGTACCCTATGTAATTTTAGTAGGACTCGATATGGACCACTCTGTGAAATGTTAATAATCTCTTAGGATTCTTTAGACATTTCCATTCTTGCACGAACCCAGTAGAAAACCCTATCCACTTCAGTGCAAGCCAGAAGAGTTGATGAAGATCCAGGAGAAGGTCATTGAGAAGATTTCCAGTTCGGAAATAAATGAACTAGGTCGAGACTACTGAAATCACCGAGTGCCTATATCTTTTTTTAGGGATATCGGTGGGAATTTCGCCTGAACTTCCGAGATTTCCAGTCATCCTTCATGAAGTGATGACACCCAGAGTCAGAATCGGAAGTAAGACGAAGTAGAAATTCAATATGTCTATATGAGAAGAGAACCCTAGGTAACTACCCGGAGGAAACTAATGTCGGTCCTAGTCAAAGATACGAGGTAGACAGAGGGAGCCCGTACATGGAACGCGAGAAGTGTCTTTTCCTCGTATTCGTCATGCTAATACACCCATAAAATAGTACAATTTAGTAAGTTAGTGATTACACTACTCACGCTATGTGTTAGGTAAATTGCCTTTTCCTGTTGCAAGTAATACGATTAGAGCAGATCCCACACCTCTATTGAGAGTGTTTAGCCATAAGTCTTCATGAGCCTTTCTTTCCGCGGTCTCCGTTCCAAACTATTCTCAAATCTTTCCAAGCCGGAGAGTGAACCTTTCCCAGTATAAAGGTAACTTAGTAGGAACGACTCCCATTTTATGGATTTTCTGATACCCATACTCCTACCTTGAATACCCAGACTACATCATAGGGATGTAGGTCGACACTCAAACAACCAATATCCGAGGAGCGGGAAAAATTTATGCCTAATATAGTAAAGGATAGATACGTCTAAGGGTTAACCAATCGTCTCTCACCTGCTGTGTTCCTTTCCGTGTAGGAAAACCATGCCTCCGAAGAAGTGTAACCAATCCACTGGCAAGAAACCGACTCTCCTATTCGATGAAGCTACGTTCCAGGCTGTAGTCTCGGCAGCCATAGCACCTGTCATGGCTCAACTGAATGCTAACAATGCCAATGTTAGCAAGAGCCCTATCGGGACTTCCAATCCTAGCAATGGACAACAACAACTAACCTCTGTGTACCCAGCCACCCAAGAACCTCATCCAACTCCACTGAAAATAAAGTTCAAGATCGAGGAGGGAAGTACCTCGGCTCAAGGACCTTCCGAAGGGCAACGAGCCGAGACAGTCAATACCCATGCTAGCCCTTCCATCCCGACTTCAAGAAGACCATACCTAGGAAACCTTCCCCACTACAGCAAGTGTAGCTACCATCATCATGGTATATACCGGGAACTCTTTTGTGCTAGGTGCAACATGAAGGGGCATACTGCTCGCGTCTGCAGAACCCCGGTTGAGTTTATTACATCAACCACCAATGTGACGATCAATCCAGTTTGACACCTATGTGGTGAGGTTGGGCACCTAAAGCGAGATTGCCCAACAGAAAGAAAAGACAAGGACACAGGAGGAGTCTAACTTTAATGCTTGGGGAGAAGCATCAAGGAACCCGATAGATTTTTGGTATGTCTCTCAAATCTAAAAAAAAACTAACCGAAAACATTAAAAGGCTAATTCTAAATGTAATTACTTCCCCGTTAAGGCGAAAGTCGTAGCACGGTTATAAAGTTTAAAATTTCATCAGGTAAAACTATAATGGCTAGGTATATACGTTACGACCATGTATAATTGAGATGGATAGACCTCGATTGAGTGAATGTCACCTCATTTCTTGTTCCTAGTTTGGTTGTGGATTTGAGGTGGAGTCGCTCAGTCAAAAGTCCTCCCCACCTTAATTCTACATGACTAGTATATGTTAGGCGATTATAGAAAGGCCTCGTGAGAATCCATTCATGAAAGGTACTCTACTCAGAAACACTCAGGACCCTCTACAGTTCCGCGTCAACTCTATCGGTCCCAGTATCCGCGACAATGATACACGGGATGAAACCCGAGACGCCAAGAACTTGTGTGCCCATTCAGCACATGACCTTATCGATCCTCATTCTATATCATGTCAAAGTATGTCAACTTCGACGCCTCTATCAATCATGGTTCGACTTAGTGCAACCGTATGTAACTCCCTAGTGCTATGTAAAAAGAACTTTCACCGTAGCCATTTCGGCAAATAAAGGTTCTTCCGAACCTAAACATAATAAAATACAATAAAGACTAATGCGATCCGTCAGTTGTCACTCCTATTTCAAACCTTCCGAAGTACCCAGGAGAAGGGTATTGCGTGCTGTTAACCAACCCTTCTTAGACAGATAGAAACTAAAGCGAAAGACACTGCAGGTATTCCAGAAGACGATAATCACCCGAAGGATACTCCGTAGGTCCCCCAGAAAGACCCTTCGCACCTCACATTTAGGTTTGTGAAATCTAGAGGATAGAACTCATGGGACTGACTACTAAAACTAAGTATATGCATAAGGGTGGTATATAATTGAGATAAAAAAGATTTAATATGTGTGCTTCCTCCCTACTTACTGTTCCTCGTTGGGTTGTGGTTCTGCGGTGGAGTCGCACAACTAAACATCCTGCCGACCTCAATTATATATTGCTTGGATACACCAAGTATTAGTGGTTAAGCCCAGTATGTCACACCCCCAAACCAAGGATGGCGGAAACGTCCAGGGGTGGAGGACTTCATGTTCAGTATCACAACAATATGTATATTAGTGCTCAAAGTAAATACAACCATCATAAATATAATTGAAAAAGTTACACCAAAGTATTTGTTTACATGTTTCAAAATCAATTACAATACGATGACAAAAATAAATTGTTGACGGTTTAACGTCCCATCCTCAAAGCGCTGAAGTTTTCCTGTTTCACTGATTCCCTGAGAATACAAGTAGTTTTGAAAAAGTGTCAACAATTAAGTTGGTGAGTTCATAAGAGTTTTGTTTGGAGTAGAAACCGTTTTCCTTTTTAAAAGCGATAGGATATGAATCCAGAAAATCCAATATTTTCTTAGTTAGGTGTAGACAAAATATTCCTATACGATGTGTTGATGAACCCTAGATTGACCCGTAGATTTCCTCTATAATCATCCAGCGTATATAAGTTATAGAAGATTTAAGTCAGATAAAACGTCGAATGTAGTGGGTCTGCCCTAGGTCCACAACCCAACGAGGAACAGGAGATGAGGCGGGCACCACCAATTCTAAGCCAATCCAGACTAAATCCTTGTATGACTCAAGCATATACGCTCAAGGATTATAGTTGAAGTCTAACAATGTGAACCTTTAATGTGAAAATAACCTATACATATCATAGTTCACCGGGGAGTAATAGAGATTAGTGAACCTGAACTATGCATATGAATAGCTTATCGAAAGTGATGTGATATATAACCTATATGATGTGTTAATGTATCCTAGATTGACCCGTAGATTTCCTCTATAATCATCCAGCGTATATAAGTTATAGAAGATTTAAGTCAGATAAAACGTCGAATGTGGTGGGTCTGCCCTAGGTCCACAACCCAACGAGGAACAGGAGATGGGGCGGGCACCACCAATTCTAAGCCAATCCAGACTAAATTCTTGTATGACTCAAGCATATACGCTCAATGATTATAGTTGAAGTCTAACAATGCTAACCTTTAATGTGAATATAACCTGTACATAGCATAGTTCACCGGGGGGTAATAGAGATTAGTGAACCTGAACTATGCATATGAATAGCTTATCGAAAGTGATGTGATGGTGAATATAACCTATACATATCAAAAGTGATGGTGAATGTGAATATAACCTATACATATCAAAAGTGATGGTGAATGTGAATATAACCTATACATATCATAGTTCACCGGGGAGTAATAGAGATTAGGGAACCTGAACTATGCATATGAATAGGTTATCAAAAGTGGTGGTGATGGTGAGTTCCTTTCTTGTAATTAAGTTCCTAGGGTAGATGAAACATAAACTATACCTATTATAGTTTATTACTTTGTTTGTAATATGTATTTACCATAACTATACCGATTATAACTAACGCGTTCGTTTGTGGGGGTATAATGGCTTAACTATACTTGTTATAGATTATCTTAATCGTCCATGGCGGCAATAACTCTTTTGTAAGTGTAAGACCTTTAATATTGTTTTTGTTATATGAATAACCCTAAACTATACCTATTATAGTCTATCGATTGATTTCGTGGGAAATGAGCATAGGCCTTACTTGTCATAATTTATCAATGTTTATATTTTAATTGATATAGCCTCGTAATATCGTATATATATATATATATATATATATATATATATATATATATATATATATATATATATATATATATTGTCATACTTGTGAAGGTGTAAATCCATTTGTTTTCTGATGTATGTCTATGTAAGAATACAAAATTTGTCATATATTGCAACTACACATAATCACATAACGATGTATACCTTGCTCAACATGTTACAAGGTGAAATGAAATTTATTGTGTTTTTCTGTTAATAACATTTTCTGTAACTGTTATTGGAAAAATTGTAGAAAAATCATAAAATGTCCAAATCAGGTTCTGTAACTTCTGAGAGTTTGGAAAATGAGTCTAGTTTGATCATAATTTTTATTATAATTTTTAATGACCTCTAACATGGGTGAAAAAGTCCATAATCACAGACTGGTCCGGATTGATGTTTGAAATGATAGGCAGTTTTGTAAAAATCACCATAAATTGTAGAAAAATCGTATGGAGATGTGCAAGTAGTCATTTTAAAGCTAAGAAGTGGAACTACATGCACCTAAAACAGTTTTGAAAACAAAAATACTTAAGATGTCCAAAACAGTCCGTGAATGGAGTGAAACTTTTCTGATGAAAGCTGTTAGAAAAATGTAGTTATGTTCTAAGTATTTTAACTTGTATTCCCCCCCCTAAAAACTTGAGAAAACGTGAAAATGTAGGGGTATGAACTCACCTTGTGTGATTTCAGTAGATAAGTGTTGAAGAAGAGAAGTGTTCAACCCAAGAACACTAGAAGAATCGCTTGAAGATTCGAAGCTCTAACACAAATATAATGGAGTTTGTGTAAGATATCCATGATTTGAGTGGAAATAATTGAGGTAATCATAAAGGAAATGGATTATGCTTACCAAAGGTGGAGGAAACTCTCAAGATCAGCCCTTGAATCTCGGATTTCTAGAGAGAGAAAGTGAGAGAGAAAGGAGTTTGATCCTCTTGTGAAATGAGAACAAATGAAAGAAAATGAGGAGAGAGGATGGATATCCAGCTCTCAAAACATGGAGATGGCTTGTGAGGGAGGTAAAAAGTACAAGGTATGGTGGGGAGGAGTATGGGTTGTCATGGAGTGGGTATGGGGGTTGCTTGCGTCATAAAGTAAAGCAAAGTCAACACTCCATCTCTTTGTACTTTACCCACTTGCTTTTAATATTTAAATAAAGATTTTTATGAAAATATGATTAAATTGTGAATATTTAGGGTTTATTATGTTAAAATATGATTTTGGGTGAAAACCCCGCGTTAAAATAATTAAAAATGGGTTTAAAACGCAAAAATACGCAAAAACGGGGTGAAAAACGAATTTTCCAGCGGAATTCTTCGGACCTAGGCCGAAGCTCGGTCCCTAGGCCGAAGTTCGGTCAGATGGTGCATGTTTCGGAGGCGAGGGGCGCGAGCCGGAGGGAAGAAGCGAAGCGAGGGCTGGTCCGAGGCTCGGTCCGAAGTGAAGGCGAGAAGCGAAAGCAAGGGTTCGGTCCGAAGTCAAGCTAGAACCGAAGGCACTGTTGTGAACAGTAATGAACAGTACTCTCGGTTCGGACCTCCTTCAATGCCGGGTTCGGTTCGGACCTTCCTTCCAAACTGGGTTCGGTTCGGACCTTCCTTCCAAGCTGGGTTCGGTTCGGATGAACAGTGTCCTCGGTTCGGCTCATGAACAGTAACTTCGGTTTGGACCCTCATGAATAGTGCTTTCGGTTCGGTTCATGAATAGTACTTTCGGTTCGGAGGGTTCGTTTCTTAAGTCCGTTTTTCGCGTAGACTTCCATTCTTGGGCTATTTTTCGCCAATTTCGAGGGTCGGGATGTCCCGAGTGATTATAGAAAGTTGGGAGAGATTTCGAGAGAGATTTGAGAGAGATTCCTCGTTCTCAGAGAGATTTGGGAGAGATTTGACATATTTGGAGAGATTTCACATATAAAGAGATATGTGGGAGAGATTTCACATACTTAGAGAGATTTGGGAGAGATTTGACATACTTGGAGAGATTTCGCATACAAAGAGATATGTGGGAGAGATTTCACATACTTAGAGATATTTGGGAGAGATTTGACATACTTGGAGAGATTTCGCATACAAAGAGATATGTGGGAGAGATTTCACATACTTAGAGAGATTTGGGAGAGATTTGACATACTTGGAGAGATTTCGCATACAAAGAGATATGTGGGAGGGATTTCACATACTTAGAGAGATTTGGGAGAGATTTGACATACTTGGAGAGATTTCGCATACAAAGAGATATGTGGGAGAGATTTCACATACTTAGAGAGATTTGGGAGAGATTTGACATACTTGGAGAGATTTCGCATACAAAGAGATATGTGGGAGAGATTTCACATACTTAGAGAGATTTGGGAGAGATTTGACATAAGAAGAGATAGAGTGAAAACGATTGAGAGAGGTTTCATTGGTGACCTTTTTGAGTGTTCGGCTTTGCAATGCAGGGTCCGTAAGCCCCGTTACGCCTTGTTTAAGGATCTTGCATACTCCCGATGAGTATGCGACATTGTTTTATCGGTTTGGCTCGCCACGTACCTCAGTTTAAGGTTAAGGAGATCTAGATGTACGCACTTTTTGATTTAGGATCTCTCGTTAGAATAGAGAGTTGTTTAGGAGTTACTTAACGTAAGCTCTAGTACTCACGGCAAAATGAGTGGACCGGTTTGATTTGTTGACTTTCGTTGACTTTGACTTGACAGAAAATTGACGGTTGTCACATCATCCCCCCGTTAGAGGGAATTTCGTCCCGAAATTTGAATTTAGGCAAGGAGTTTGAAAATGACTAAGGTCGGCTCTACATTATTTTGATTCTGACTAAGAGACGAGTTATCATACATGAAAACTTAGCTTATACACATTATGATATAACCAATATTGGGCGGATAGTAAAATGTGTGATTCTATTTCAGTTTCACATCCCAACGAGGAAAAGAAACTAAGTCAGAATTCTCCCATCTTATTATCTACCAAGTATTCGTTATATATAACTGGGGAATGTATAAGTGAGGAAATCATAACAAATAACTTAGTAATCCTTCTTAATGAATTAGAGTTCCTAGTCAGGGCTAACATTGAACCTAGATGTATTTCGACCGCTCACCTATAGAGTGGAAGCATGTTCTCGGAAGTTTGACCTACATCCCTATGATGCAGTCCCATTGCGGAGTCGAAGCAAATTCATAGAATGGTCTTATGACGACCTTGGAATTTCCTATTGTTTATGCTCTCAGTTTAATTTTTGGCATTACTACTATGGATGCTTTAGTCGATGCTAGAGTTAATCAAATAAAGAAATTTGGTATTTAAACGTCGGTGTTAGAAACACGTACTAATATTTGCGGGCAGTTCCGGGGTGGTCTCTCCTTCGGTGATCGCAAGCACCCTTCCACCACCACTGGCATCTCTTGCTCTTGGGCAGTTCCTTTTAAAGTGGCCTGTTTCTCCACATTTGTAGCAGGCTGGGCTTACTCCAGAGCCGGGGAACTGGTTGATGGGTCGTACCGGTGCCTTACAGAAATGGGTAGTGTGCCCTTTTCTATTGCAGTTCATGCAATGCAATTCTCTACAAGCCCCAGTGTGATGGAAGCTACACTTGTTACATTTCGGAAGGGTTCCAGCGTATTGCTTTATGGGAGTTGGCGTGGTGAGGGTTGTGGCGGCATGAATCGCAACAATTGGCGTGGTTGTCGGAGTGTCACGGCTGGCACGATGGTCGATGAGTTGTTGTGCCAACTCCTTGGCGCTGTCGAAGGTAGTTGGTCTTGAGGCCAATACACTATCATGGATCTGGGATGATAGCCCCCAAAGGTACCGTTCTATCTTTTTCTCCTCTGGGGTGACCATTGCAGGACAGAGGAGTGCTAGGTCATTGAATCGGGCGGTATAAGCTTCGAGATCCATCCCCGACATTTTGAGGTTCCAGAGTTCCTCTTCCAGTTTTTGCACTTCGCCTCTTGGGCAATATTCCTTCAGCATTAAAGCTTTTAGATCCTCCCAGCTTATAGAGTTAGCCACTGCAGGAGTAAGTGACTTAACTCGGCTATCCCACCAAGTAAGAGCTTTTCTTGTAAAAGTGAATGCCGCATACTTGACTTTGCTCGCTTCGGGACAAGCGCAGATTTCGAAGACTGCTTCGGTCCTTTCAAACCATTGCATCAGCGCGATGACGCCCCCGGTTCCGTCGAAAGGATCAGGTTTGCCATTTGTGAAGTCTTTGTAAGAACACTCCTTAGTGCGTCCTATGCTGTCCCCCTGATTCGAGTTAGTATTCCCGGATCCGAAGCTGCCGGAACCATTTGTACCCATTTGCGACATTACTGCCGCCACTGCTGCTGTTACGGCCGCTTGAAACATTATGGGATCAAACTGCGGAGGGGGCGGTGCTGTGCTCTCGGAGGGTCTGGACTTTTTCTTTGGCGGCATAGTCCTGTCATAAGTTGGTAGAGACGTACAAACGATAAGTTTTTAATAATAGTGACAAGTCGGAAGTTATCAAGCCAGACTTGTCTGTATTATGTCCTGACTTAAAAGTATTTTGTATTTGATTCATAACAAAGTCCCTATAAATGAATTTTAGTGGTAATGACTCAAATGCAACTTGTGATTTGTTTTGCCTGATCCCTTTCTAAAATTACTTGGTATATATTAAGAATTTCTTGGAGTTACCATATGTATATTGTTTGTAGTATAGGGTTCGAGGAAAATAGGTCTACATCTCATTAACGTAAGGAAGATTTTGGGTAATGCTACAGTTCCCTTGAATGGTGTAGTCTCTGGATTCTGAAGGATTCGAATGTCTCCACTTAACAACCTAGGTTGGTCGTGTTCTTCTTTCCAGGTTTCCAAGCACTCTACCCAAGGAGGCGTTGGGCCTTGAATAACCGGACGAGGGTTAGGATTTGGAACAAGGGCCATCAGGGTAGGTTCTCCACTTCAGGGTCGGGGTCAGGACCATCAGCAAAGCCTTTAGCTTGGTGAACATCCAAAGGGATTCAGTAATCACTCTATGGCTCCTCTCCGAGCCATTCAGTATTGCCGTGGTTAGGGTAGTACGGGTCGTCGTGGGGAAGGAATTTAGCCATAATATCTTCGCGAGAAATGGGGATATAAGAAATAACTAAGTAGACGTACTAATTAGATAATTATAAGATGACCTTTACCAGGTACTTCAATATATTGTTTAGTGCATACTAGTCATATGTATTTGGGACAGGATAGACCTTCGAATAAGCGATCCTAACTCTAAATCCCCAATCCAACGAGAACAGGAAGTAAAGCAAAGACCCACAGATTCTAAGTCTATGACGTCCTGGATACATATAATTTTAATGTATCCACTAGGCAATTATTGACCTGTTGATAAAAATCTATTTAGTTCTCAAATAAGTAATTATAATAACACCAAATGCCCTTATGGTATTTCATTGTGGTAGTGTTGGTAAGTTTTTAGACTTGTTGCAACACCTACGACCATTCCTGGGCATATGAATATCATTTCTGGGTGAGACATAGTTGATCAGGCTATGTCACTCCCAGTCCTGACTATACATCCCCAAACCTACTCGTATTGTTCAACAATTACTACTTTTGTCCCATCCCACCGTGATACTGACCCTAGTGTGTGTGCACATGCTCCTACTTTTACCGAGGAATTATTTGTTTCTAACAGTATAGTTGTTTTGAAAACTTTAAATCAGAGACTTTCGGTCCCAATGTATTTATAGTTTGTATATCTTATGTGGTTCGATATACTGAGTTCACCATAAACAATGCTCTGATACCAATTTGTCACACCCCCAAACCAAGGATGGCGGAAACGTCCAGGGGTGGAGGACTTCATGTTCAGTATCACAACAATATGTATATTAGTGCTCAAAGTAAATACAACCATCATAAATATAATTGAAAAAGTTACACCAAAGTATTTGTTTACATGTTTCAAAATCAATTACAATACGATGACAAAAATAAATTGTTGACGGTTTAACGTCCCATCCTCAAAGCGCTGAAGTTTTCCTGTTTCACTGATTCCCTGAGAATACAAGTAGTTTTGAAAAAGTGTCAACAATTAAGTTGGTGAGTTCATAAGAGTTTTGTTTGGAGTAGAAACCGTTTTCCTTTTTAAAAGCGATAGGATATGAATCCAGAAAATCCAATATTTTCTTAGTTAGGTGTAGACAAAATATTCCTATACGATGTGTTGATGAACCCTAGATTGACCCGTAGATTTCCTCTATAATCATCCAGCGTATATAAGTTATAGAAGATTTAAGTCAGATAAAACGTCGAATGTAGTGGGTCTGCCCTAGGTCCACAACCCAACGAGGAACAGGAGATGAGGCGGGCACCACCAATTCTAAGCCAATCCAGACTAAATCCTTGTATGACTCAAGCATATACGCTCAAGGATTATAGTTGAAGTCTAACAATGTGAACCTTTAATGTGAAAATAACCTATACATATCATAGTTCACCGGGGAGTAATAGAGATTAGTGAACCTGAACTATGCATATGAATAGCTTATCGAAAGTGATGTGATATATAACCTATATGGTGTGTTAATGTATCCTAGATTGACCCGTAGATTTCCTCTATAATCATCCAGCGTATATAAGTTATAGAAGATTTAAGTCAGATAAAACGTCGAATGTGGTGGGTCTGCCCTAGGTCCACAACCCAACGAGGAACAGGAGATGGGGCGGGCACCACCAATTCTAAGCCAATCCAGACTAAATTCTTGTATGACTCAAGAATATACGCTCAATGATTATAGTTGAAGTCTAACAATGCTAACCTTTAATGTGAATATAACCTATACATACCATAGTTCACCGGGGGGTAATAGAGATTAGTGAACCTGAACTATGCATATGAATAGCTTATCGAAAGTGATGTGATGGTGAATATAACCTATACATATCAAAAGTGATGGTGAATGTGAATATAACCTATACATATCAAAAGTGATGGTGAATGTGAATATAACCTATACATATCATAGTTCACCGGGGAGTAATAGAGATTAGGGAACCTGAACTATGCATATGAATAGCTTATCAAAAGTGGTGGTGATGGTGAGTTCCTTTCTTGTAATTAAGTTCCTAGGGTAGATGAAACATAAACTATACCTATTATAGTTTATTACTTTGTTTGTAATATGTATTTACCATAACTATACCGATTATAACTAACGCGTTCGTTTGTGGGGGTATAATGGCTTAACTATACTTGTTATAGATTATCTTAATCGTCCATGGCGGCAATAACTCTTTTGTAAGTGTAAGACCTTTAATATTGTGTTTGTTATATGAATAACCCTAAACTATACCTATTATAGTCTATCGATTGATTTCGTGGGAAATGAGCATAGGCCTTACTTGTCATAATTTATCAATGTTTATATTTTAATTGATATAGCCTCGTAATATCGTATATATATATATATATATATATATATATATATATATATATATATATATATATATATATATATATATATATATATATATATATATATTTGTCATACTTGTGAAGGTGTAAATCCATTTGTTTTCTGATGTATGTCTATGTAAGAATACAAAATTTGTCATATATTGCAACTACACATAATCACATAACGATGTATACCTTGCTCAACATGTTACAAGGTGAAATGAAATTTATTGTGTTTTTCTGTTAATAACATTTTCTGTAACTGTTATTGGAAAAATTGTAGAAAAATCATAAAATGTCCAAATCAGGTTCTGTAACTTCTGAGAGTTTGTAAAATGAGTCTAGTTTGCTCATAATTTTTATTATAATTTTTAATGACCTCTAACATGGGTGAAAAAGTCCATAATCACAGACTGGTCCGGATTGATGTTTGAAATGATAGGCAGTTTTGTAAAAATCACCATAAATTGTAGAAAACTCGTATGGAGATGTGCAAGTAGTCATTTTAAAGCTAAGAAGTGGAACTACATGCACATAAAACAGTTTTGAAAACAAAAATATTTAAGATGTCCAAAACAGTCCGTGAATGGAGTGAAACTTTTCTGATGAAAGCTGTTAGAAAAATGTAGTTATGTTCTAAGTATTTTAACTTGTATTCCCCCCCTAAAAACTTGAGAAAACGTGAAAATGTAGGGGTATGAACTCACCTTGTGTGATTTCAGTAGATAAGTGTTGAAGAAGAGAAGTGTTCAACCCAAGAACACTAGAAGAGTCGCTTGAAGATTCGAAGCTCTAACACAAATATAATGGAGTTTGTGTAAGATATCCATGATTTGAGTGGAAATAATTGAGGTAATCATAAAGGAAATGGATTATGCTTACCAAAGGTGGAGGAAACTCTCAAGATCAGCCCTTGAATCTCGGATTTCTAGAGAGAGAAAGTGAGAGAGAAAGGAGTTTGATCCTCTTGTGAAATGAGAACAAATGAAAGAAAATGAGGAGAGAGGATGGATATCCAGCTCTCAAAACATGGAGATGGCTTGTGAGGGAGGTAAAAAGTACAAGGTATGGTGGGGAGGAGTATGGGTTGTCATGGAGTGGGTATGGGGGTTGCTTGCGTCATAAAGTAAAGCAAAGTCAACACTCCATCTCTTTGTACTTTACCCACTTGCTTTTAATATTTAAATAAAGATTTTTATGAAAATATGATTAAATTGTGAATATTTAGGGTTTATTATGTTAAAATATGATTTTGGGTGAAAACCCCGCGTTAAAATAATTAAAAATGGGTTTAAAACGCAAAAATACGCAAAAACGGGGTGAAAAACGAATTTTCCAGCGGAATTCTTCGGACCTAGGCCGAAGCTCGGTCCCTAGGCCGAAGTTCGGTCAGATGGTGCATGTTTCGGAGGCGAGGGGCGCGAGCCGGAGGGAAGAAGCGAAGCGAGGGCTGGTCCGAGGCTCGGTCCGAAGTGAAGGCGAGAAGCGAAAGCAAGGGTTCGGTCCGAAGTCAGGCTAGAACCGAAGGCACTGTTGTGAACAGTAATGAACAGTACTCTCGGTTCGGACCTCCTTCAATGCCGGGTTCGGTTCGGACCTTCCTTCCAAACTGGGTTCGGTTCGGACCTTCCTTCCAAGCTGGGTTCGGTTCGGATGAACAGTGTCCTCGGTTCGGCTCATGAACAGTAACTTCGGTTTGGACCCTCATGAATAGTGCTTTCGGTTCGGTTCATGAATAGTACTTTCGGTTCGGAGGGTTCGTTTCTTAAGTCCGTTTTTCGCGTAGACTTCCATTCTTGGGCTATTTTTCGCCAATTTCGAGGGTCGGGATGTCCCGAGTGATTATAGAAAGTTGGGAGAGATTTCGAGAGAGATTTGAGAGAGATTCCTCGTTCTCAGAGAGATTTGGGAGAGATTTGACATACTTGGAGAGATTTCACATATAAAGAGATATGTGGGAGAGATTTCACATACTTAGAGAGATTTGGGAGAGATTTGACATACTTGGAGAGATTTCGCATACAAAGAGATATGTGGGAGAGATTTCACATACTTAGAGAGATTTGGGAGAGATTTGACATACTTGGAGAGATTTCGCATACAAAGAGATATGTGGGAGAGATTTCACATACTTAGAGAGATTTGGGAGAGATTTGACATACTTGGAGAGATTTCGCATACAAAGAGATATGTGGGAGAGATTTCACATACTTAGAGAGATTTGGGAGAGATTTGACATACTTGGAGAGATTTCGCATACAAAGAGATATGTGGGAGAGATTTCACATACTTAGAGAGATTTGGGAGAGATTCGACATACTTGGAGAGATTTCGCATACAAAGAGATATGTGGGAGAGATTTCACATACTTAGAGAGATTTGGGAGAGATTTGACATAAGAAGAGATAGAGTGAAAACGATTGAGAGAGGTTTCATTGGTGACCTTTTTGAGTGTTCGGCTTTGCAATGCAGGGTCCGTAAGCCCCGTTACGCCTTGTTTAAGGATCTTGCATACTCCCGATGAGTATGCGACATTGTTTTATCGGTTTGGCTCGCCACGTACCTCAGTTTAAGGTTAAGGAGATCTAGATGTACGCACTTTTTGATTTAGGATCTCTTGTTAGAATAGAGAGTTGTTTAGGAGTTACTTAACGTAAGATCTAGTACTCACGGCAAAATGAGTGGACCGGTTTGATTTGTTGACTTTCGTTGACTTTGACTTGACAGAAAATTGACGGTTGTCACACAGTATGAGCTCTACCACGAACCTCGTAGTAAAAACCTTCATCCTATCCCATGGAATGGGAGCTAGAGTCAAGAGAACCCATGCGGGTTGAGCTACTATAATGACCACAAATCCGAAATTTGTTGTCATCCCGGTTAAGCCAACATAGTAGCTAACACCCTCAGTTGGTAAAGAAATATGAGTCATAAGAGTCAAGGACATTGACTACGACCATCCATTCACGCTTAATTCCCCGAATTAAGCATCTCAGCGGATATCCCGGAAATCCAGAAGCTGTGATACGTTAAACCTTGAGAATAGTGGATGAAGTGATTAGAAGTTCCGAGTGACGAAACCCTATACCTCTAGACTTAACCTACATCAAGAAAACTCAGAATCCCCAGAAGAGTAGTTGCAGAAGATGCTCGCACTACTCAGGCACTTCGTCCTCCTTGTTACGGAAAAGTAGTGCCTAGGACACTCCGCCTCCTCACATGGTAGAAGTCACCGTCGCCCTGTAGACGATAGACTGCATTCTCCGAAGTGAACACTAGAATGCCAAGAACCACAGGATAACCTCCGCAGCCAAGAATACTTGAATAAAGTGCGAAAGTAGGTTGTGTTAAGCCTTATAACCCAGATCCCGAAGAGATTATAGACTTGACACCAGTCTAGGTGTTAGTCGATGGGTTATGCAAGAGCACGCGCTTTCTGCAACTAAAATAAACCAACGCCTTAGAGAATATGGCATGTCTTAGAGATTCATTGGACTACTAGGTGTTCCACGAATACTATGTCGCACAGAAATAGTAGAACCACCTCCTGAGATAGTCCAACACTTCGGAAAATCTCTAAGGATTGAGTTAGCCCTGAGCAGAGCCTGCTATTCATGAAACAGCAAGGCAAGTAAGAGCATGATCCTTTCCCGTTAGGAATCATATTGTGAAAGCGCTAACTAGACAATAATGTAATGTTTAAAAACTTTCTAAGCACTCGTCTGGTGAAACCCTATCTCCCCGACCCTGAGCGTTTCCGTTAAAAACATCCCAAGAATCAGAAGCGCAGCTTAATTTTGCACAAGATTGAGATAGCCACCCTGCAGCAAACAGATACCCGTAGACATGCAATCCATCCGATGATCTAGAAAACCTCTGAAAGCCAATTGACAGGAAAACACGAATCCAAGAACAACCCGAGCTTTCTAAGAACCAACCAGAAGGATTACACTCCCAGTATGAGAGAACGTTTGGAACTTCAGAATGGCGATCACACCAGTGATGATCTCGCCATAGAAGTACACTATGTTCTAAGTACCGAAAAGCCCTACCCTTCCAAGAGCTTAGGACCATCCGAGATCCTTCACAAAAATTGGTCCAACCCTCGTCAGACCACTACTACTTTCGGAAATTCCACAAGCTTCACCCTAAATCAATCCACTTCTTAGACTTGATAAGTGTTTGCCCGACACCACTCTTGGTATCCCACTCATCTTGATAGAAACCATTGAGAACCCTAAATTCGTAGACGAACCAGTAGGAATCGCTAACTACACGAGACAGAATCCGCATCCCGTAAGTGAAGGTTTGTTAGAATGACAAGCAAAGGCCAGAGTGCTTGGGAGTGCGAGGACCAACCGAATAGGAAGTGCCCTCATACCTCTACCTGAGTGTTCACGATTACTTCCTTGCCTAAACCAGAATTTCGGGACGAAACTCCCTCTAACGGGGGGATGATGTGACAACCCGAAATTTATTCTGTCATTTTTAACCCCTCTTTCCGTTAATAAGCCTCGCTTTATTAAATTGTCTGTTAACCATTTGGACTGGTTAATTAATTTGGGACTTTTTTCAATGACTTAGTAAGGGTTGAAACAAATTAGAAACACCCTAAAAAATCCCTTGAAAAGTTTTAGTTTCAACCAAGTCAAAATACGACCATTTAATCAGGCCACTCTAGTCCTAATAGGAATACCTAGCCTACTCTAGCATGCGGATACATCATATCAATATCAATATCACATAATATAAGGTATTTTGGGAAATAACCGTTCGGGCGTGGATTGATCGTACACACATCTCTGCTCTGCGTTTTTCAAAAATCTTTTACTCTTTTTGAAAATAAATCTCAAATCCTCAGTTTGAGTTCAAATACGCCCGAAGGTGTACTCGAATCCCTCAAACCAAGGCTCTGATACCAACTTGTAACACAGAAAATTTACAAAATAATTTTTCGCAAATATAAAAACATTTCTCATTTAATTTTCATAAAACATTAAGTTTAAAATCCCAATTCACATCATACAAAATCCCAAGATCATATATATATCAAAAATCCCATGCGTCTGTACAGATCAAGTCGGCGCCTTCCCACGGTCATCGCTAGTACCTGAAACAACAACACTAACACTGTAAGCACAAAGCTTATTGAGTTCCCCAAAATACCACACACATAACACATATTAGCCACTCGAGGCTATAACTCTATGGGTCTGTGCACCCAAACTCTGTGAACCCTCAGGTTCTAACTCGGGGAACCTTCCGGTTCCAACTCTATAAACATGCAGAACATAAATCACATAGAAATAATGCAGTACAACACATCACATACACACATACACATAGCATACAAATACTCTGATCACATAACTCTGGTTACCTACTCAAGGTAAAGTATAGTGAGAAGACTCACCTCGCGTATCTCGGTAACTCACGAATCCTGGAAATCCATCGTGCTCGATCCTCCGAGCTCTAATCCTCCTATAACATCATATGTCTCTAATTAACACTTTTATCACTAAGGTTGACTATCCCTAAGAAGTCAACACAGGTCAACTCTGGTCAACGGTCAACGGTCAACTTTGACCGGACTCGGCGAGTGCACTAGGGCGACTCGGCGAGTCTAGACGTTTTCAACAACTCTCTAGGATTCCCTTTTTGACACGTCGAGTACTCCCCTGACTCGACGAGTTCCACCTGGTAAGAATCGCGGGGCCACCCCGACTCAACTCGCCGAGTCTCAAGAACAACTCGGCGAGTTCCAGTTCGACTCAATACACCTGTCAACCCTCTCTAACTCTCCCTGACTCACTGAGTTAGCCCATAACTCGGCTGGACCATTCACTGAGCGATTTAAGGGCAATCTTCAAGCTACTCGCCGAGTCTGTTCGTCGGACTCGGCGAGTCCATGCCATGCAACAACTCAAACATGCTTCTGAGGTCAGATCCGCTCCAATAATTCATAGATCTGGCCTTCCTAAGCTGATTCATCACGTAAAGTCCTTATCCATGTGTTCATAACACACCCCATGGCTCATAAATGGTGTTTTGACCTTAGGCATAAGGATTCCAATCCAAAACCCCCATGGATTCACAAAAAGCTTAGGCAAAGGGACACTCTGGACCTCCAAGGGTCCATATCTATAATCTAAATCGCTTAAGGGGCCAAGGAAGCACTAGATATAGCCACAAAAGGGCTGAATAAGCCCTAAATCAATATAAACATCAACATAGCAGAGAATAGCTCGAAGATAGTACCTCAAATGTGATGTTCTGGACCCCAAACTGTCACACCCCCAAACCTAAACGGCGGAAATGTTCGGGGGCGGATGACTTCATGTGGTAACGTAACAAATGAATACATAGTAAAGAAAGCAATACAACCATCATATATATAATTGAAAGTTTACATTTGTTAAAAAGTTACATGTTCAAAACCAATTACAATATGATGTCAAAATATGAGATTAAACTGGCGCCGCAGCATCCCTTCATCAAAAGCATAATGATACCTGAAATTACTGATTCCTTGGGACATACAAGTAATTTTGAAAGAGTAGATCAGCATTTAAGCTGGTGAGTTTCATAAGTATTTAAATGACAATGTTTGTATGAAATGAAATGTTTTGTTCTTGTTTGTTTGAGTTTAGAAAATCCTATATTTTCTACTAGTATAAAAGTAGTCTTCTCACAAGACCAATGTTTGTTTCTAAAATGGAGGTAAGTGTAAAATAACCAATGTGTTTGAAAACCTTGTAAATCAATGCATTTTTAATACCCCATGTGAGTTTTATAACCATACTATTGACTCGGAATGCCTATACACAACGTTCTTCAGGCGTTGGAATGTTATGACGTTTGTCATCCCAAATGGTGGACTGTAGCTAACAGTCAAGGCGCGGGTTGTCAAGCCCGTATAGATCTATACAAAAACACCATGCTCCCCCTCCAAGGGATTCTGGTATATAATACAGGAGTTGAAATGTGTACTCGAACGTACGTGACGTTAGTGTCTCACAAAAACCGTGGTATAAAAACAGATCTACTTGTTAAAATGTTACATTTGTTCTTGTATACGAAAGTGACTTCTTGAAATTCATGTTTCTAGTACATAAGAGTTAGGAATTTGTTCGTAAAACCATACCTATTATAGTTTTCTAAAAGTGTGTCTCGTTTGTTTAGAAATACCTAGAAAAGGAATCATTTGTTATGAAAGCATAGATTTTTGTGTAGAGTCTTAGATAGGCAAGTATACATATAATCTAAGAAAATGTTTAGTTTATACATGCATTACAACAATTTATATTTCAAAAGATGGAATATTATTATAACATATTATATATATATGAAAGTTCCCTATAAAGTTTATAAATCACATATGATTCTACTTAATAAAAGTGTATAAAATCTTTATATAATACACCCGATAGTAGTCGTGTGTTTTACTTGTATTTCCCCCCCTTAGAAAGCATATAAAAGCATTTAGAATAATTAAAAAGTGTTAATTAAGGGGTATGAACTCACTTGAAAGTTTGAAGATAGCGAGATGGAAAACCGGGCAGAGTTTTGTCTCGGGAAACGGATTTTTCTTGGGATTCTCGGGAATCTCGGGAGTAAAATCGACCTTCGAGACTTGAGTAAAAATGACCAGGGCTTCGGGTTTGAACGGGCACAGAAAACGAGGCAAAACGCAAGAAAATAGAGAGAGAATGAGCAAAATTTTCGGAAAGCCTCGCATTCTATTTATAGGGGTCTGAGAAGCCTCGGTACGCGGGGCGTACGCTCGTACGCAACGCGTACGTGTACGTCATGCATGACCGAGTCCTCGACTGCCTCGGCTTCGGATGGGATGGAAAGGGGGTAGCTTTCCATAGGGGCGACGTGGATGGTCCGAGACCAAGGTCCTCGGGTACGCGGCGCGTTCCTCGGATGAGGACGCTGACTCCTCCTTCGGATATTACCGGATTTTTGATTTATTTTTATATATAATTTATTTAATAAACTTCAAAAAATCATATCTTCTTCATACGAACTCCGTTTTCGATGGTCTTTATATCCACGCGTAGGTGAGACTACGCTCTACAACTTTCGTTTAGATTCCGTTGGCAAATTCCGAAATTATATTTATTATTTATTTATTAAAATGACGTGATTAAGGAATTTCTTTAAAAATTCATAACTTCTTTATCTGACGTCGGTTTTTGCCAGACTTTTTACCGCTGAAATACCATTGTCGAGACCTTCGATTCTCGTTTAGGTCATTCCGGCCAAAAGTCGCTCGATCTCTGATTCGATTTTTTAGTTGTCTGTTGCTAAGCCGAACTTGGAAAAATCATAACTTCAATATACGAAGTCGAATTTGGGCGTTCTTTTTACGTACGATCATGGTTTAATGACATTTAAACATAGAAGAAATTTAAATAGAAACTTTTTGGACATTGTATTATCAAAGTTAATTTTATTAACTCAAAAGTGGTTACAATACTTGACCTTTTAGGTCATTACAAAGAGTTGAAATATCGGGTTGTCACATCATCCCCCCGTTAGAGGGAATTTCGTCCCGAAATTTAAAGTAGTAAGGATACTAGTGAACATGAAAGAGATGAGGGTACTTTTGCTTCATCTGATCTTCGCGTTCCCATTTGAATTCAGGTCCCTGCTTGGCGTTCCAGCGAACCTTCATGATGGGTATGCGACTCTGTTTTGTTTGTTTGACCTCTCGGTCCATGATTTCTACTGGTTCCTCCACAAAGTTGAGGCTCTCGTTGATCTCGATCTCATCAAGTGGAATAACAAGAGTCTCATCGGACAGACACTTTTTCAAGTTTGAGACGTGGAAGGTTGGATGTATGTTACTAAGTTCACGCGGTAGGTTAAGCTAGTAAGCCATAGGGCCGATTCTGGCAATAATCTCGAAATGCCCTATGTATCTTGGATTTAGTTTCCCACGCTTTCCAAAGCGTATTAAACCCTTCCACGGTGAGACCTTTAATAAAACATGGTCTCCTACCTGGAATTCCAAAGGTCTCCTCCTTTGGTCAGCATAGCTTTTCTGTCGGTCTCTAGAGGCTTTCAATCTTTCACGAATCTAAACGATCTTCTCTGTCGTTTCTCGTATGATTTCTGGACCAGTGAGAGTGCTTTCAGGAACTCTTCCTCTAGCTAACTGGGTATCGCCAACTTCAGTCCAACACAGAGGGGATCTGCACTTTCGACCATAGAGGGCTTCAAACGGAGCAGCCTTTATGCTTGTATGATAACTATTGTTGTATGAAAATTCGACAAGGGGTAAATGGATATCCCATGCCTTTCCAAAGTCAATCACACAGGCTCTCAGCATATCATCTAAAGTTTGTATCGTTCTCTCACTTTGCCCGTCTATTTGTAGGTGGTAGGCTATACTCATGTCTAGCCTAGTCCCCATGGAATTTTGTAGTGACTGCCAAAATCTTGAAGTGAATCTACTATCTCGATCGGAGATAATGGATATCGGAACACCATGCAGTCGCACTACTTCCCTTAAGTAAGTTCTCGTAAGCTTTTCCATTTTGTCAGTCTCCTTGATGGGTAGGAAATGCACGGATTTGGTCAATCTGTCGACGATGACCCATATGGTATCGAGTCCACTTGTCCTGTTGGGTAACTTGGTTATGAAGTCCATAGTAATCCACTCCCATTTCCATTCTGGTATCTCTGGTTGTTGTAGTAATCCTGACGGTATCTGATACTCGACCTTAACCTTAGCGCAAGTAAGGCATTTACTTACGAAGGTAGCAATTTCTGCTTTCATGTTAGGCCACCAGTACAGTTTCTTAAGATCCAGATACATTTTATCTGAACCTGGGTGAACGGAATATCTTGAGTTATGTGCTTAGGTCATGACTACGTCTCTGAAACCACCATGTTTCGGCGTCCAGATTCGGTCCATGAGATAATAGGCTCCACAACCCTTGACTTCTATATTCTTTTCCATTCCTCACAGGGATTCACCCGCCACATTTTCAGGTTGCAAAGCTTCCATTTGTGCCTCCTTAATGTGTGTGGATAAGTGGGAATGGATAGTCATAGTCAAAGATTTGACTCTCCGACCAGTGTATTCCTTTCGACTGAGGGCATCAACTACCACGTTGGCCTTGCCAGGATGATAACGAATTTCGCCTTTGTAGTCATTTAGTAACTCAACCCATCGTCGTTGTCGCATGTTGAGTTCCTTCTGATCGAAAATGTGTTGAAGGCTCTTGTGATCGGTGAAAATAGTACTCTTTGTTCAGTATAAGTAGTGTCTCCAGATCTTCAGAGCAAATACCACTACTCCTACCTCGAGATCGTGTGTCGTATAGTTCACTTCGTGTGTCTTAAACTGTCGGGAGGCATAAGCAATAACCTTCCCTCTCTGCATAAGAACACAACCAAGTCCCTGATTTGACGCATCGCAATACATTACGAAGTCTTCTATCCCTTCGGGGAGGGATAGTATCGGTGCGGTGCACAAGGCCTGTTTTAGCGTTTGGAACGCCTTCTCTTGTTTCGCTTCCCAGTCAAAGGCCATGCCTTTCTGGGTTAATGTAGTGAGAGGTTTCGCAATGCTAGAGAAGTTCTTTATGAATCTGCGATAGTAGCCAGCGAGACCTAGAAATTGTCGAATTTCTGTAGGTGTCTTTGGTGCCGACCAGTTCTCAATGGCCTTAATTTTGGAGGGGTCCACATGTATTCCTTTCTCGCTAACAACGTGGCCCAAAAATTCGACTCTTCGGATCGAAAATTCGCATTTAGAGAACTTCGCATAGAGTTTCTCCGTTCGCAGTGTTTCTAGGACTTTTCGTAGGTGCTGACTATGCTCTTCCTTACTTCGGGAGTAGACAAGTATATCATCGATGAAGACGATGACGAACTGATCCAAGTAAGGACGACATACCCTATTCATTAGGTCCATAAATACTGCTGGTGCATTGGTTAATCCGAACGGCATCACTACAAATTCGTAGTGTCCATAACGAGTTCGGAAAGCTGTCTTTGGAATATCCCCCTCTAGAACTCGTAATTGGTGATATCCGGATCGTAGATCTATCTTTGAGAAGTAGTTTGCTCCTTGAAGTTGATCGAATAGGTCGTCAATGCGGGGTAGAGGATAACGGTTCTTGACAGTAAGCTTGTTCAATTCCCTATAGTCGATGCACATGCGGAACGATCCGTCTTTCTTCTTTACGAACAAGACCGGTGCTCCCCAATGTGAGAAACTTGGTCTTATGAATCCTTTTTGAAGGAGTTCATTAAGTTGACTGGAAAGTCCTGCATCTCTGCTGGTGCGAGACGATAAGGCGACTTCGCTACTAGGGTAACCCCTGCAACTAATTCGATTCTGAATTCGACTTGGCGTTGTGGTGGTAATCCTGGTAGTTCTTCTGGAAAGATATCGGGAAAGTCGCGTACTACTGAAATGTTCTTGATGTCCTTCAGTTCTTGACTTGTATCAACGATGTGCGCTAGGAATGCTCGACAATCCTTCCGCAAACACTTTCGAGCTTGGATGCACGAAATGATGCGAAGGTTTGTACTTGATTTGTCACCGTAGATAACTAAAGTTTCGTTGTTAGGGAGATTAAGACGGACTGCTTTCTCAAAGCACATGATGTCGGCGCGAAAAAGACTCAACCAATCCATGCCGACTATGACGTCGAAACTTTTAATTTGGACCGGCATGAGATTGATTGGAAATGAATGGCCGTCTAAAGTTAACGTACAGCCCATGTATATGCAGTTAGTGTTTTCGGTTTTTCCATTGGCCATCTCTACAGTGAATGATTTTTCTAACTTGCTAGGTTTAGGTTTAAGTAAGTGAATAAAGTTTTGACTCACGAAGCTTCTTTCCGCTCCACTATCGAATAATATGCATGCATATCAATTATCGAGAAGGAACGTACCAGCAACTATAGTTGGGTCAGCTACTGCTTCGTCGTGGCCTATAGCCAAAACTCGTCCCACACCGCCGGTGCCTGCTGCCTTAGGGCAGTTCCTCCTATAGTGGCCCACCTCGCCACAACCGTAGCAAGTCTGGCCTACACCCGCACTAGGGACTTGAGTGATCGGCTTTGCAGGGCCCTTGCAGAAACGGACTGTGTGTCCCTTTCTGTTGCAGTTGGCACACTGCATTTTCCGACAAGGTCCATGGTGATGGTAAGTGCATTTGGTGCACTTTGGAAGGTTACCTACATAAGGCTTTGTTGGGTAGGTATTTGTAGGAGTTGTAGTAGGTACAGTGGCAGCATTCACTGAAACCAGTTGTGACATCCCCAAAAATCTCAGCCAGAAAAGACCGATTTTCATTTATGCTTTTAAATATTTTCAGAGTAAATCCTTTTGATTTGAAAGAGTTGCGGAATTTGTTCCCAAAAGAAAACATGATAAAATAATATTTATCAAAGCATTTCATCAAGAGATGCATTTCATTATATAATCAAAACTCGGGATGTCATGTTCCGATACAGACCATAAAGCATAAACGATAAACATTACAAGTCATTCAACAAATATATACATATACAGACTTGTAAACAAAACAACAAGATGATCCATCCATCTTACGCCCTTGTGCCACTTCCTGTAATACAAATAAAACTGAGTGGGTCAGGCTTGGGAGCCTGGTGAGCATATAGGGTTTTCAACCCACAATAAATAAGTTATATTTAATTTCACCAACCAATCACTATCCCGATTACCCATTCCCGTTATCCTCACTTTACGTCCCTAAAACAACTATCTCAAGGGACCTAATCTAGGATTTTCATCGGGATGGACATCACTGCGAAGGGGTTTCCTTAACAATAGATATCCTAAAGGCAACCATGAGGGGGATAGAGTACACCGGTGAACACATCGTTCACAACACCTACAGGTTATGAACCTGCTAGCGTTCCACTGGACTGTCTAGAAAGAGTCCGTGGTTGTTATCCATACTCCGCTGAATAACTAGATCAACAACAACAACAACATCGAGGCCTCTCATCTGTTTATTACACACCAACTATCTACCCATGTTCTACCCAACATATTAGTAGATAAAATATATATTTTCATACGTAGTTTAAAGAAAACCTGTATAGCATGCTTTAATCAGCACATATATCACATAACAGATGAGGCACACACACACATAACACATATCTCATATAGAAATAAGCAGATCTATAAGATAGAAGAGAGTGAATACTCATTCACACATAACACAACCAATTATATACACATAGCACATATTTTATATATAATACTTCGTATTATTGTATTTGGAAGAAATAACTACACACTCACTTGATCAGAAGATGATCGGACAGCGCTACAGCTTATAGAAGTAGTATTCCTCAGCAGATCTGGAAGATCTCCTCGAAAATCGAACTTCTCGCGGGCAGAGCTTCGACTCGGGAACCGCGCTTCTCGGGATCTTCGGGGTCTCGGGACTTGCCTCGGGGCTAGAGTGTGATACCGGGACTTCGGGGTAGCTTCGGCACGAAAAGCGATGCAAAAGACTAGAGAGAAGAGAAGAAAATGAACAAGAAATGAGGTTGCCTTCGGATCCTTTATATAGAGGCTGGAACCTCGGAGTACGCGGGGCGTACAGGCGTACGCAGCGCGTACGCGTCCGAAATCGTCATTGCATGCGTCATCCGAAGTGTCGACACTATCGGAGTTACGCGATAGCGTAACCTCGTACGCGGGGCGTACTCCGGATTACACCGGTGACACGGCTTCGGATAATGCCTCCGATTTTGAATTAAAAAAAATATAAAATGATTAATAAACTTCGGAAATTCATAACTTCTTCATACGAATTCCGTTTTCGACGTTCTTTATATCAACGCGAAGGTGAGACTACGCTCTACGACTTTCGTTTAGACTCCGTCGGCTAATTTTGACTTTATTTTTATTAATTATTTTTAATAGGCCGGGACAGAAACTTTCGTTATAAATTCATAACTTCTTCGTTTGACGTCCGTTCTCGCCTAACTTTTTATCGCTTCGATACCAACAATGAGATCTTCGATTCTTATTTAGATTGCTTCGGCTAACAACCGATCGTTCTCAATTCGAGTATTTCAGGTTGTATACCGCTAAGCCGGAACTTCGATAAATCATAACTTCCTCATACGAAGTCAGATTTGAGCGTTCTATATATATTCGGAAACCTCGTTTCGACTACTACAACATTAACCAAAGATATTAAGTTTATTTTACACTTAAATTTTGATGCTTATTTTTATTCTTAATTAATCAGACCACATAATTAAGCAATTAAGCACAAAACACATAATACTCAAATAATACATTCTTATTATTTCAAAACGGGTTACAAAGGTTAACCTAGACTATTATATTGCTAAATATGGAAAGCCCGGAAACACAGGCGTTACAATTCTCTCCACCTTAGAATGATTCCGTCCCCGGAATCACACATCAACAAACAAATGCGGATAGCGACCCATCATGTCACTCTCCGTCTCCCAGGTGAGATTCGGCCCATTCGTGTGTTTCCATCGGACAAGCACTAACCCAACGATCTTGCGTCGCAATTTCTTAGTCTTTCGGTCAACAATTGCCTCTGGTTCTTCAATCAACCTTTTGTTCTCATCAATTCTCAATTCAGAAATTGGAATTATGTCGGGAACTTCTCCCGTGAACTTCCTCAAATAACACACATGAAAAGTGTTATGAATTCCATTCAGTTCTTCTGGTAGTTCGAGCTTGTAAGCTTGGTTCCCAATCCTCTGAAGAACTTTAAATGGTCCAATAAACCTTGGACTCAACTTTCCCCTTTTACCAAATCTTATAAGTCCCTTCCACGGCGAGACTTTAAGCAAAACCGCATCCCCAACCTCAAAAGTTATCGGTCTCCGCTTCTTGTCAGCATAGCTCTTTTGACGATCCTGAGCCGCTAACATTCTTTCCCTAATTATTTTCAACTTTTCAGCAGTTTGATGAACCAACTCCGGTCCCATAAACTGCTTTTCCCCAGCCTCAAGCCAACAAGACGGCGTACGACACTTCTGTCCATACAAAGCTTGGTAAGGTGCCATCTTAATGCTCGAGTGGAAACTATTATTATAGGAAAATTCTACCAACGGTAAATGTTCATCCCAATTACCTAGGAATTCCAAGGTACATGCTCTCAGCATATCTTCAAGTGTTTGTATCGTTCGTTCGCTCTGACCATCAGTCTGCGGATGGTAAGCTGTACTTAAACACAACTTGGTACCCAATTCCTCTTGTAGACTTTTCCAAAACCTCGATGTGAAACGGCTATCACGATCCGACACAATCATTAACGGAACACCGTGAAGCCTCACAATTTCCTTCACGTAAGAATTCGCAAGCTTCTCCATAGACCATTTCTCCCTGGCCGCTATGAAATGCGCACTCTTAGTGAATCGATCAACGACCACCCAAATCATGTCGTGACCATTCTTTGTTCTGGGCAGTTTAGTGACAAAATCCATAGCAATGTCTTCCCACTTGCCCATAGGCACAGGCAAAGGTTCTAAACTCCCGTACGGTTTCTGATGTTGTGTCTTGACTCTCGCACAAGTCACACACTTGGCCACATACTTTGCAACATCAAGCTTCATTGTCGGCCACCAGTAGTAGGGTTTCAGGTCCCTATACATTTTAGTGCTACCCGGATGAATCGAGTACATGGTCTTGTGAGCTTCTTCCATCAGAAGATCTCTGACTCCTCCTGTCTTAGGTATCCAAATCCGATCTTGGAACATCTTCAGTCCATGACTGTTTACACCGAACACCAACGTTTTGCCCAAACGTTCCTCCTTTCTGTCATTCTTCTCAGAAGCTTCGCTCTGAGCTTTCTTTATACTTTCCAAAATAGTTGAGACAACTTCAATTCTCAACGCTCTTGGCCTTTTCCTTTTAGGATTGACTTTCCGACTGAGAGCATCAGCAACAACATTAGCTTTACCGGGGTGGTAAAGTATCTCACAGTCGTAGTCTTTAAGTAATTCTAGCCAGCATCGTTGCCTCATATTTAATTCTTTCTAATTAAAGAGGTATTGGAGACTCTTATGATCAGTGAAAAGTTTGCACTTCGTGCCATAGAGGTAATGCCTCCATATTTTCAGAGCGAAAACTACCGCTGCCACCTCCAAATCATGAGTCGGGTAGTTCTTTTCATGCTCTTTCAGCTGTCGAGACGCATATGCTATCACCTTTTCTCTTTGGCTCAAAACACAACCCAATCCAACACCAGACGCATCGCTATAGACAGCGAAGTCTTCAACTCCATCGGGTAGAGAAAGTATCGGTGCCTCGCATAGCTTCTCCTTTAGCTTCTCAAATGCTTCCTTATGCTTCTCACCCCAAGCATAAGTAGCTCCTTTGTGGGTCAAAGCTGACAATGGACTAGCGATCGAAGAAAAGCCTTGGATAAACCTTCGGTAATATCCGGCTAATCCTAAAAAGCTTCGGATCTCTGTGGGACTTTTCGGTTGTTCCCACTTCGTTACAGCTTCGATCTTCGCTGGATCAACCATTATCCCTTCTTGGTTGACCACGTGACCCAAGAATTGGACTTCACGAATCCAAAAATCACATTTGGAGAACTTAGCATATAGCTTCTCCTTCTTCAAGACTTCTAACACTTCTCGCAAGTGTCTGCCATGATCCTCCTGGCTTTTCGAGTAAATCAGAATGTCGTCTATGAACACTATCACGGATTTATCAAGGAACGGGTTACAAACCCTATTCATCAAATCCATGAACGCTGCTGGAGCATTGGTTAGTCCGAACGACATAACCAAGAACTCGTAGTGTCCATATCTTGTTCTGAATGCAGTCTTCTCGATATCTTGCTCTCTTACTTTCAGCTGATGATATCCTGACCTAAGATCGATCTTCGAGAAATAACTCGAACCTTGCAATTGATCGAACAGGTCATCAATCCTCGGCAACGGATATCTATTCTTTATTGTTGCCTTGTTCAGCTCTCTGTAATCGATGCACATTCTCATACTTCCATCTTTCTTCTTTACAAATAACACCGGAGCTCCCCAGGGCGATGAACTAGGTCTAATGAAACCGTTGTCCAATAACTCCTGAAGTTGCATCATTAGCTCCTTCATCTCCGTCGGTGCTAATCGATAAGGTGCTTTTGCAATTGGCGTCGTTCCTGGCAACAAGTCAATACGGAATTCCACTTGTCGATCAGGCGGTAATCCAGGAAGATCTTTGGGAAATACTTCCGGATAATCACACACAACTGGAATATTCTGCATCAGCTTCTTTTCCTTCTTAGCATCAATCACGAATGCTAAATACGATGTACACCCCTTGGTCAAACATTTTCTGGCTTTCATCAATGAAATGATTCCAGAATTCACTCTGCGTTTATCTCCATACACCATAAACGAATCTTTCCCAGGCGGGTTTACTTTGACTATTTTCTTCTTGCATAAAATTTCGGCGTCGTTGGCGCTAAGCCAATCCATTCCCAATACGATGTCGAAACCATTAAGTTCGATAGGCAATAATTCCTCGTGGAACTTATTCCCATTCAGATCAATTAAGATGTTTTTCATGCGATAGCTAACATGTACAAACTTGCCACTAGCAACTTCGACTAATAAGGCATTATCTAGTCTAACAATAGGCAAAGCTAGCTTTCTACCAAATTCATGCGATATAAAGGAGTAGTTGGCTCCAGAATCAAATAAAATTTGGGCAGGCAATTCGTTAACGAGAAAGGTACCTGAAGCGACATCAGCTTCATCTTTAGCAGCTTCCAGTGTCATCTGGAATGCTCTCGCCTTTGGCTTTGGCGGAATGTTGGGTCTAGCTGCCTCCTTCTTCTTCGGGCAGTCCCTCGACATATGACCCTCCTCACCACAACCATAGCAAACTTTCTTTGTGAGGGTACACTCATTGGCATAGTGCCCTGGCTTTCCACACTTGTAGCATGTGTTCGCCACCTCACATCTTCTGTGATGCTTCTTCTTACATTTGTCGCACCATTTCGCTTCACCTCCACCTCCCCTAGAACCAGACTTCGAGAACTTGTTTTTCTTGTTGGACCCTGAAGTTCCATCGAACTTCCTCTTTTCTCCAACATCTATTATTTCCAGACCCCTTTCCTTCTGCTGGGCCTCCACATTCTTAGCTGCACGGACAGCCGTTTTCAGAGTAGTTGCCATCTTGACTGTCGGACCAAAGTCAGCAGGCAGTCCGTTAGCAAACCTCTCAATCTTGGAGAGTTCCGTCGGCACTAGGTACGGAAACAACTTCATCTTCTCAGTAAACGCAGTAGCATAGTCATCTATGCTCATCTTCCCTTTCTTCAAGTTTTGAAACTCATTGTTCAGATCAATCAGATCTATCTCTGAACAATACTGCACCCTCAGCTGTTCCAAGAACTCCTCCCATGACATTTTCAGGGCTTCTCCTCGTGGCATAGTATCTGCCAACAACTTCCACCAACTCAAGACCCCAGTCTTCAGTTGTCTACCTGCAAAGACGGTCTTCTGCTTGTTGCTACAGTCGCAACTTTCAAATACCATCTCCATTTCGGAGATCCAATCCATTATCTCAACAGGCTTTGGGCTCCCAGAAAGACTTGGCGGTTTGGCGCCCAAGAAGTTCTTGTACATACGCCCATCCTTGTTGTTTCTCCTTTCTGGATCGTTCCTTTGCTCCTCTTGAGTCCCAACTTGACTCACCATGCGACTATTGTTCCCTTCCTCTGATTGCTCGGGAATCAATTCAGGTTCCTCAATAGGTATGACAGGTTCATCCCTATTATTATGCAACATTTGTCGCATCTCCTCCCTTTGTTCGGCTAGCATAGCCCGAATCATGGCTTGCACCGCAGCCATTGTTATTGGTTCTGGTGCTGCTGCTACAACAGGTATCTGCTCAATCACTGGCGGTTGATTCCTGTCTTCATCCGCGTTTCCAACGCCACTCCTTGTTCTCACCATTTTGATCTACACACCAAATAAGGTGAAATTAGATCCTCATTCACGATAGATATTCAAATCTTCCTTATCACTCCGAAACGTTTACATGCTAGTTCTAATGACGTAGACATACGCTTAGAATCCTACACACATAAGGTTTCCAGATCCGGTCGGCAACAGACCGTAGATCCGAACAAATAATATCATATATGGCAACATATAACATTTAGCACATAAAGCATTTTAGGCAACTTTCCTAAAATAAACTAGTGCTCGTGTCTAAAATCCAACAGACACACATCTCATCATTCCACTTAGCATTCTAAGTTTAAGTCTAGAAATCCTACAAATTCCTAGTTCGCTTAAACTAATGCTCTGATACCAACTGTGACATCCCCAAAATCACGGCCAAAAAAGACCGATTTTCATTTATGCTTTTAAATATTTTCAGAGTAAATCCTTTTGATTTGAAAGAGTTGCGGAATTTGTTCCCAAAAGAAAACATGATAAAATAATATTTATCAAAGCATTTCATCAAGAGATGCATTTCATTATATAATCAAAACTCGGGATGTCATGTTCCGATACAGACCATAAAGCATAAACGATAAACATTACAAGTCATTCAACAAATATATACATATACAGACTTGTAAACAAAACAACAAGATGATCCATCCATCTTACGCCCTTGTGCCACTTCCTGTAATACAAATAAAACTGAGTGGGTCAGGCTTGGGAGCCTGGTGAGCATATAGGGTTTTCAACCCACAATAAATAAGTTATATTTAATTTCACCAACCAATCACTATCCCGATTACCCATTCCCGTTATCCTCACTTTACGTCCCTAAAACAACTATCTCAAGGGACCTAATCTAGGATTTTCATCGGGATGGACATCACTGCGAAGGGGTTTCCTTAACAATAGATATCCTAAAGGCAACCATGAGGGGGATAGAGTACACCGGTGAACACATCGTTCACAACACCTACAGGTTATGAACCTGCTAGCGTTCCACTGGACTGTCTAGAAAGAGTCCGTGGTCGTTATCCATACTCCGCTGAATAACTAGATCAACAACAACAACAACATCGAGGCCTCTCATCTGTTTATTACACACCAACTATCTACCCATGTTCTACCCAACATATTAGTAGATAAAATATATATTTTCATACGTAGTTTAAAGAAAACCTGTATAGCATGCTTTAATCAGCACATATATCACATAACAGATGAGGCACACACACACATAACACATATCTCATATAGAAATAAGCAGATCTATAAGATAGAAGAGAGTGAATACTCATTCACACATAACACAACCAATTATATACACATAGCACGTATTTTATATATAATACTTCGTATTATTGTATTTGGAAGAAATAACTACACACTCACTTGATCAGAAGATGATCGGACAGCGCTACAGCTTATAGAAGTAGTATTCCTCAGCAGATCTGGAAGATCTCCTCGAAAATCGAACTTCTCGCGGGCAGAGCTTCGACTCGGGAACCGCGCTTCTCGGGATCTTCGGGGTCTCGGGACTTGCCTCGGGGCTAGAGTATGATACCGGGACTTCGGGGTAGCTTCGGCACGAAAAACGATGCAAAAGACTAGAGAGAAGAGAAGAAAATGAACAAGAAATGAGGTTGCCTTCAGATCCTTTATATAGAGGCTGGAACCTCGGAGTACGCGGGGCGTACAGGCGTACGCAGCGCGTACGCGTCCGAAATCGTCATTGCATGCGTCATCCGAAGTGTCGACACTATCGGAGTTACGCGATAGCGTAACCTCGTACGCGGGGCGTACTCCGGATTAAACCGGTGACACGGCTTCGGATAATGCCTCCGATTTTGAATTAAAAAAAAGACAAAATTGCAAAAATGGTCCCTGTGGTATGCAAAATTTTGGGGTTTTAGTCCAAACAGTGACTTTTTTGGTTTCGTAGTCCTTTTGGAGTGGTTTGTATGTGAAAATGGTCCCTCCGAAAATTGAAATGACTATAATACCCTTGGGGTATTTATTTTTCATTTTTCTTTCATTTTTTTTAAACTTAATATTTATTTATTTATTTTAACAATTAAAAAAATAATAGAGGACCGACCTCTCTCTCTCTCTCTCTCTCTCTCTCTCTCTCGTTCTTGGATACCACCAGCAAGGGAAGAGGAACTGGTGGCTGCCCTCACCTCTGTAACTCCTTTCCTCCTTCATTTTCTTTCCCGTCGATCAAATAGCCCAAACACCCTGCGTTCACTTCGTGTGCTACCCACCTCCACAGCCGACAACAAAAGGGGAAAGCAGCCGAGAGGAGCAACGGAGCAACCATATTGCCATCACCTTTGATGCTTCAACCATCTTCGAGCTTGTCACCGCCTTCAGCTCCTGCGCTTCTTCTGTCTCAGAAGGAAGGTGCGAATTGCATTTAGGGTGAGGATATCGTTCTCCAAGCTAATTTTTCCGTAATCTGTTCATGAAATTAGTAATCTTTCTAAACAACATCGCACATATTTGCTTCGAATTTCAGTCAGAATTCGTCTTATAGAAGCAAGATAAACACGAAAAAATCGTTCTAGAACAACAATGGGAGTAGCAATTGCAGCTTTTTGGAATTAACATTGAAATTAAAGGAGTGAAAACAACTAGGGTTTATTACTCTGTTTCTGTGCTTTTCTTCTACTTCTTCTTTCTCTTGAGCTCAAAGACGTTTTAAATCCTCCATTTTCAGATCCTTCGTCAAATCGATTCAGCCAATTGGAGGATAAGCTACTGGGAGGATAACTGTAAACCTTTGGTGATTACTTACACAATTTTGATCGAGGCCACCATTTTTGATGGTGGGATTACTGAAGCAATGAATGTGATTTAGGGATTTTTTATATGAATGTGATTTAGGTATTTTTTGAATGTGATTTAGGAATTTTGATCAGGGCCACCATCTTCACCCCGATATGAATGTGATCTAGGGAATTTTGAAGTGATTTGGCTATGAAGGCGATAGGGATTCTTGGTTGTAAATGAAGAATGAGGAGAGAGAGAGAGAGAGAGAGAGGTGGGCCCTTTTTATTTTTTTAATTGCTAAAAAAAATAAATAAATATTAAATTTTAAGAATAATGAAAGAAAAATGAAAAATAAATACCCCAAGGGTATTATAGTCATTTCAATTTTCGGAGGGACCATTTTCACATACAAACCACTCCAAAAGGACCACGAATCAAAAAAAGTCACTGTTTGGACTTGTTTCCTGAAAAAATGCAAACCACAGGGACTATTTTTGCAGTTTTGTCTAAAAAAAATATAAAATGATTAATAAACTTCGGAAATTCATAACTTCTTCATACGAACTCCATTTTCGACGTTCTTTATATCCACGCGAAGGTGAGACTACGCTCTACGACTTTCGTTTAGACTCCGTCGGCTAATTTTGACTTTATTTTTATTAATTATTTTTAATAGGCCGGGACAGAAACTTTCGTTATAAATTCATAACTTCTTCGTTTGACGTCCGTTCTCGCCTAACTTTTTATCGCTTCGATACCAACAATGCGATCTTCGATTCTCATTTAGATTGCTTCGGCTAACAACCGCTCGTTCTCAATTCGAGTATTTCAGGCTGTATACCGCTAAGCCGGAACTTCGATAAATCATAACTTCCTCATACGAAGTCAGATTTGGGCGTTCTATATATATTCGGAAACCTCGTTTCGACTACTACAACATTAACCAAAGATATTAAGTTTATTTTACACTTAAATTTTGATGCTTATTTTTATTCTTAATTAATCAGACCACATAATTAAGCAATTAAGCACAAAACACATAATACTCAAATAATACATTCTTATTATTTCAAAACGGGTTACAAAGGTTAACCTAGACTATTATATTGCTAAATATGGCAAGTCCGGAAACACAGGCGTTACACCAGTTGTTTCTTTGCGGGCTCTTGGGAAGACCCACCCTTCCCTTTATTCCATACCCTCTTCTTGCTATTGCTGTTGTTGTTGTTGTTGTTTCCTTTCTGTGGTTCTAGTATAGCAACCGTTGATTTCTGATGACCTCTATAATCAACAAGAGATTGTGCCAGTTCCTTGGCACTTTCAAAGGTGTCAGGTTTTGAAGCTAACAGGCTGGACCTAATTTGGGGAGACAGTCCCCAAATGTATCTCTCTATCTTCTTGCTCTCAGGAGCAGTCATATATGGGCAAAGGATTGCCAGATCGCAGAACCTGTTGGTATAGGTAGCGATGTCGGTACCAACCATTCCGAGAGTACATAGTTCGTGTTCGAGCTTTTGAATCTCTCCCCGTGGGCAGTATTCTCTCATCATCATGGCTTTTAGGCTCTCCCAGCTTATGGAGTTTGCCACAATCAAGGTAAGTACCTTAACGTGGCCATTCCACCAAGTTAAAGCTTTATCGATAAGGGTGAAAGTTGCAAACTTGACTTTGCTGTGCTCGGGACAGGAGCAGATTTCAAAGATTGCCTCCGTCCTTTCAATCCACAGCCTCAGGGCTATCACACCACCAGTTCCATAAAACATCCTGGGCTTGGCATTAGTAAAGTCTTTATAGGTGCATTCTCGGGGAGGTCCATGACTCTCGCCATGGTTGGATGGGTGTGTGCCAGATCCCGAGCCATTAGTACTCGAGTTATTGATATGTGACATGGCATCTGCTACCGCTGCAGTGACTGCTGCTTGGAACATAACAGCATCAAATTGAGGTGGTGGAGGTGGTGGTGGTACAGGTGTTTCTCCACCATTGTTTCGCCTTGGGTTCCTACGCGGAGGCATCCTTCAACTATAGGTTGAAAAGACAAGGATAAGAATTCCATAGAATAGAAAATGTATGCGTCTCATGAACCAAATTGCTATAGTTCAACAACAGATGCTAGTATGAGTCCTAAAATAGAAGAATGAAAGTTATTTGTAAGACTGAAAGTATGAAACAAGTATTTGGTTTCTCAAAGACTTTTCAAGGTTTGAACGAAATACTCAACGTAGTAATAATAGTGTCACTTGTATTAATATAAAAGTTGATACAACGATCATGAAAATTTGACCCCTAAAAGGGCCTCTGATTACAAAGTTCGAGAAATTTAAATACTTTTAGCCGAGGTCCTAAGCTATAACAAAATTTGAGTCTTTGACAAGCACTACTTGCGTCGTAGGTTGCGCTTGGAGCTTGACTCCGCATCTGATTGCTTCGACTCCATTAGACGCCTATCAAAAGCGGCTTGTTGTTCCCTCAGTTCGGCGAGGGCTGCAATCATTTGTGCTTGGAATGCCTCAGTTTAGAGTTGAGCATTGTCTTGTATCTTGTCCAGCCTACGGATGTCAGAAATGTGAACCTGCACTTCCACGTTGACATCCCGGAGTCGGCTAGCTTGAACTCCAGACTGATAGGACTGATTGGCTAGCTTACCCACCATTACCGGAGTACCCGATCAGCCGAACCTCTACCGCAGACATCATAGAAGTCCCGACACATGCCGTAGGGAGGGCGTATGCCTTGTTGTTGGCTCCAATGATGGGGGTGACTTCCCCAGACGGGAGTTGGTCCTTGAAAGTTCCTTATGAAGATGGGAGGTTGAATGGGTGGTGGATCGATCACTTCCAGCTCTGAGTCGGTACCGGAGTCATCACCCACTTCTATGGGTTCCTCGTCCTCTTCGGGATCATCTTCGATCCATCCTCCGTTGCCTTGGTTGGGAAAGTAGGGGTCGCCAGGGTGGTGAAATCCAGCCATTTGACTGTACGAGAAATAAGGTTATAAGAATTGAATAAAGTTGAGACATGCAAAACATGTAAGTTAAACTAGTTTAGGTAGCAAATACTCCTATAGTATTTAAATTCTTGTGTTTGATTCTTGTAATGGTTTGGTAAGTTTTGACTTGTTGCTTACTACGATCATTCCTCGATATACGTTGGTCCAATCTCGGGCAAATATAGTTGATCACGCTATATTTGTCCAAAATCTGATTACATATATCGAGTTTTAATCGTAGTGTCAACTTGTCTAAATACTTGTTGTATAGTGAGACATCATGAAAATAATTTGTTGTATGCGTGTAATTGTACTTAAATGAACTTTCAATTTAAGTTAAACTCAACGCTGCCTAAGCGTAAAAAGAAAAATGTTTTGTCAGAGAGTATTAGTCCCTTAAGCATTTATAGTTTGCATATCTTATGTGGTTCGATATACTTAGTTCACTATAAACATTGCTCTGATACCAATCTGTCACACCCCCAAACCTGAACGGCGGAAACGTTCGGGGGCGGATGACTTCATGTGGTAATGTAACAAATGAATACATAGTAAAGAAAGCAATACAACCATCATATATATAATTGAAAGTTTACATTTGTTAAAAAGTTACATGTTCAAAACCAATTACAATATGATGTCAAAATATGAGATTAAACTGGCGCCGCAGCATCCCTTCATCAAAAGCATAATGATACCTGAAATTACTGATTCCCTGGGACATACAAGTAATTTTGAAAGAGTAGATCAGCATTTAAGCTGGTGAGTTTCATAACTATTTAAATAGCAATGTTTGTATGAAATGAAATATTTTGTTCTTGTTTGTTTGAGTTTAGAAAATCCTATATTTTCTACTAGTATAAAAGTAGTCTTCTCACAAGACCAATGTTTGTTTCTAAAATGGAGGTAAGTGTAAAATAACCAATGTGTTTGAAAACCTTGTAAATCAATGCATTTTTAATACCCCATGTGAGTTTTATAACCATACTATTGACTCGGAATGCCTATACACAACGTTCTTCAGGCGTTGGAATGTTATGACGTTTGTCACCCCAAATGGTGGACTGTAGCTAACAGTCAAGGCGCGGGTTGTCAAGCCCGTATAGATCTATACACAAACACCATGCTCCCCCTCCAAGGGATTCTGGTATATAAGACAGGACTTGAAATGTGTACTCGAACGTACGTGAAGTTAGTGTCTCACAAAAACCGTGGTATAAAAACAGATCTACTTGTTAAAATGTTACGTTTGTTGTTGTATACGAAAGCGACTTCTTGAAATTCATGTTTCTAGTACATAAGACTTAGGAATTTGTTCGTTAAACTATACCTATTATAGTTTTCTAAAAGTGTGTCTCGTTTGTTTAGAAATACCTAGAAAAGGAATCATTTGTTATGAAAGCATAGATTTTTGTGTAGAGTCTTAGATAGGCAAGTATACATATAATCTAAGAAAATGTTTAGTTTATACATGCATTACAACAATTTATATTTCAAAAGATGGAATATTATTATAACATATTATATATATATATATATATATATATATATATATATATATATATATATATATATATATATATATATATGAAAGTTCCCTATAAAGTTTATAAATCACATATGATTCTACTTAATAAAAGTGTATAAAATCTTTCTATAATACACCCGATAGTAGTCGTGTGTTTTACTTGTATTTCCCCCCTTAGAAAGCATATAAAAGCATTTAGAATAATTAAAAAGGGTTAATTAAGGGGTATGAACTCACTTGAAAGTTTGAAGATAGCGAGATGGAAAACCGGGCAGAGTTTCGTCTCGGGAAACGGATTTTTCTCGGGATTTTCGGGAATCTCGGGAGTAAAATCGACCTTCGGGACTTGAGTAAAAATGACCAGGGCTTCGGGTTTGAACGGGCACGAAAAACGAGGCAAAACACAAGAAAATAGAGAGAGAATGAGCAAAATTTTCGAAAAGCCTCGCATTCCATTTATAGGGGTCTGAGAAGCCTCGGTACGTGGGGCGTACGCTCGTACACAGCGCGTACGCGTACGTCATGCATGACCGAGTCCTCGACTGCCTCGGCTTCGGATGGGACGGAAAGGGGGTAGCTTCGCATAGGGGCGACGTGGACGGTCCGAGACCAAGGGCCTCGGGTACGTGGGGCGTACGGGGTTACGCGGCGCGTACCTCGGATGAGGACGCTGACTCCTCCTTCGGATATTACCGGATTTTTGATTTATTTTTATATATAATTTATTTAATAAACTTCAAAAAATCATATCTTCTTCATATGAACTCCGTTTTCGATGATCTTTATATCCACGCGTAGGTGAGACTACGCTCTACAACTTTCGTTTAGATTCCGTTGGCAAATTCCGAAATTATTTTTATTATTTATTTATTAAAATGACGTGATTAAGGAATTTCTTTAAAAATTCATAACTTCTTTATCTGACGTCGGTTTTTGCCAGACTTTTTACCGCTGAAATACCATTGTCGAGACCTTCGATTCTCGTTTAGGTCATTCCGGCCAAAAGTCGCTCGATCTCCGATTCGAGTTTTTATTTGTCTTTTGCTAAGCCGAACTTGGAAAAATCATAACTTCAATATACGAAGTCGGATTTGGGCGTTCTTTTTACGTACGATCATGGTTTAATGACATTTAAACATAGAAGGAATTTAAATAGAAACTTTTTGGACATTTTATTATCAAAGTTAATTTTATTAACTCAAAAGTGGTTACAATACTTGACCTTTTCGGTCATTACAAAGAGTTGAAATATCGGGTTGTCACACAAACCCTCAGGAAGTGGCTCCTCTTGTTTTCCCTTAGCTGATTCTTCCTTTACCATGCAAGATGACACCTCCAAGGTCAATAATGGCTTCCTACTTTGCTCCAAACGCTCACACTCGCTAGGGTTTCACTCAAGGGACTGGTGAGCACAAATGACGGCCTAAAGGCCCTTTAAATAGGTCTCAAACCTGAGAAATTAGGGTTTCATTAAACAGCGCAGACTCGCCGAGTCCATACCTTGGACTCGTCGAGTCCAGGCGCGAACCCGCGTCCAGAATCGTGATCCTACTCGGCGAGTATGAGATCCAACTCGCCGAGTCCCCTCACAAAACATCAAAATTATAAGCATAAAAGATACCTGGAAATCCGGGCTGTTCCAACTCTCCCCCACTAGAACTAGACTTCGCCCTCGAAGTCTCGCTCTGAAAATAGCTCCGGATGCTGCTCACGCATCTCACGCTCCGGCTCCCAGGTCATCTCTGATCCCTTCCGATGTTGCCACTGAACCAACACTAGGGGTACCTCCTTGTTCCTCTGAACCTTGATCTTCCGATCTCTGATGGCCACCGGCCTCTCGGCATAATTCAAGCTCGCATCCACCTGAATATCCTCTAATGGAACCACTGCCGACTCATCGGCTATACACTTCCTCAGCTGCGACACATGAAAAGTGTCGTGAATCTGCCCCAACTCTGCTGGCAAATCCAAACGATAGGCTACCTGGCCTACCCTTGCGATCACACGGAATGGACCAATATATCGGGGCCCCAACTTGCCCCTCTTCCTGAATCGAATCACTCCTTTCCAAGGAGAGACCTTCAGGAGAACGAGATCGTCGACCTGAAACTCAAGCTCGGACCGACGCCTGTCTGCATAACTCTTCTGTAGGCTCTGGGCGGTCAACAACCTCTGTCTGACCTGCTGAATTTGCTCTGTCATCTAAAGCACGATCTCTGTGCTGCCCATCACTCTCTGCCCAACCTCTCCCCAACAAATGGGGGTCCGACACCTCCTCCCATACAACAGCTCAAAGGGTGGCATACCAATGCTCGAATGATGACTGTTGTTGTAGGAAAACTCTGCCAAGGGTAAATACGCATCCCAACTACCCCCGAAATCCAACACACATGCTCGGAGCATGTCCTCAAGCGTCTGAATCGTCCGCTCACTCTGACCGTCTGTCTGGGGATGATATGCGCTACAAAAATGCAGTCTAGTACCCAACTCCTCATGAAATTTCTTCAAGAATCTGGAAGTGAAACGCACATCACAGTCTGAAACAATCGAGATCGGCACCCCATGCCGAGATACCACTTCCCTCACATACACCTCCGCCAATTTCTCCGCTGAAGAAGTCTCACTGTTGGCAAGGAAGTGAGCGCTCTTCGTCAACCTGTCCACAATCACCCAAATTGCATCAACTCCTCTGGCAGTCCTCGGCAATTTGGTGATGAAATCCATAGTGATCTGTTCCCACTTCCACTCGGGAACCTCCAATGGCTGCAACTTACCATGCGGCCTCTGGTGCTCGGCCTTAACCCTACGGCAGGTCAAGCACCTCTCAACAAACCATGCGACGTCCCTCTTCATATAGGGCCACCAATACTCCTTTCTCAAATCCAGATACATCATAGTGGCCCCTGGATGGATCGAAAATTTCGACCGATGAGCCTTTTCCATCAAAGTGGTACGCGTTCCTCCCACAAACGGCACCCAAACACGCCCCTGAAATGTCATAAGCCCCCGACCATCGGTAACGAACTCTGAAACCAAACCAACAACCCGTTCCCTCTTCTGCATCTCAGGTTGCACAGCCTCGGCCTGTGCCCCGCGAATGGCGTCCAACACCGGGGCTATCACGGTCAATCTCAAACATACATTCCGCAGTGGAGTGCTCACCGCCCTGCGGCTCAACGCGTCGGCTACCACAGTAGCCTTGCCTGGGTGGTACAGGATCTCACAATCATAATCCTTGACCACATCCAACCACCTCTTCTGCCGCATATTTAGGTTGGGCTGATCCATCAAGTACCTCAAACTCTTATGGTCTGTGTATATCGTACACCGAACCCCATACAAATAGTTACGCCAAATCTTGAGGGCGAACACTACTGCCCCTACTCTAGATCATGGGTGGGATATCTCGTCTCATGAGGCTTCAGCTGCCTCGATGCATATGCTATCACATGCCCCCTCTGCATCAGCACCGCTCCCAGCCCCAAAATCGATGCATCACAATATACTACAAAATCCTCCATCCCTTCCGGAAGAGCTAATACCGGGGCTTCGCACAACCTTTGGCGAAGTGTCTCAAATGAGGCCTGCTGCTCGGGACCCCATGAAAAAGCAACACCCTTCCGGGTCAATCTGGTGAGTGGCACTGCAATCTTGGAGAAATCCCTGATAAATCTCCGATAATACCCCGCCAACCCTAGGAAACTCCTGATCTCAGAAGGTGACTTCGGCACCTCCCAACTCATCACCGCCTCAACCTTGGCCGGATCGACCAATATCCCTTCCTGGTTAACAAGATTTCCTAAGAACTGGACCTCCCGCAACCAGAAATCACACTTGGAGAACTTTGCATAAAGCTTCTCCGATCTCAGAACCCCAAGGACCTCCCTCAAATGCTCCTCATGCTGCTCTCTAGATCTCGAATATACCAGAATATCATCGATATATATACAATCACCGACCGATCCAACATCGGCCTACATACTCTGTTCATGAGATCCATGAACACAGCCAGGGTATTGGTGAGCCCAAAAGGCATCACCACAAACTCATAATGCCCATAACGCGTCCTGAACGCTGTCTTCTGGACGTACTCATCTCGCACTCTCACCTGATGATATCCAGACCTCAAATCGATCTTGGAGAACCAAGATGCTCCCTGCAACTGATCGAACAAACCGTCGATCCTCGGTAATGGGTAACGGTTCTTGACCGTTAGCTTGTTCAACTCCCGGTAATCAATGCACATCCGGTGTGAACCATCCTTCTTCTTGACGAACAGGATAGGCGCTCCCCACGGCGAGCTGCTCGGCCGAATAAACCCCTTCCCCAGCAGCTCCTGAAGCTGCGAGGATAACTCTTGCATCTATGGAGGTGCAAGACGATAAGGCACCTTAGCGATAGGCACGGCCCCCGGAACCAAATCGATACTGAACTCCACTTGCCTTACAGGAGGCACACCCGACAACTCATCGGGAAAAACATCAGGAAACTCACGCACCACCGGAACCTCCTCAACTGAACTCGGCCTCTCGGAAGCCACTCGCGTATCCATCACATACGCCACAAAACCCCTACAGCCCTACTGTAGACACTGCCTCGCCCTAGCGGCCGAACAAAAATCTGATCCCGAACGTGTAGCCTTGCCGTACACCGAAAGAACTCCCCCACTAGGGTCTCGTATAGTCACCAATTGACGCTCGCGGTCGATAACTGCGCTGAATCTGCTCAACCAATCCATGCCCACAATGACACAGACATCACCCATCGCAATAGGAACCAGGTCAATCGGAAACTCAACACCGAAAATCTCTAACACGCATCCCCGAAGAACCTCCGTGGCACAAATCACTCTATCGTCAGCTATGGAAACTCTCAGAGGCCGACTCAATGCCTCACGAATAACACGAATACGCTGACTAAAAGCTGAAGACACAAAGGACCGACTCGCACCCGAGTCAAATAACACTAAAGCAGGTATAGAGTTCACAAGGAAAGTACCTACGCATGACATAATATAAGCATAATATCTCAACATCAAAATAAATACATGAAAGAAAACATACCAGCCACAACATCGGGCGCAGCGCGGACCTCCTCCGCGGTCAGCTGAAAGGCCCTCCCTCGAGCTCTCGGCGCCTCGGCCTTCACAAGCCGACTCTCTATAGCTCTGATGGCGGCAGGAGCAGATCCCTGAGATGCTCCTCGCAACTGCGGACACTCCGCCTTCCGGTGTCCGATCTGGTTGCAGTGAAAACACACTGCAAACCCCTTGGGGCAGTCCTTGGCCATATGCCCCTCCTTGCCACATTTGTAGCAAGATCGCGCTCAGCAGACTCCATCATGACTCTTGCCACACTTCCCGTAAGTGCGGCCCTTCTGGCTCCCTGGTTTGGGATCAGCGGGCTTGGCCCGCTTGGCTGCCGGCTGAGACTGTGTCGGTCGCTAATCCCTCCCCTGAGACTCCGCCTCCTCTCTGGCCTGAGTCTCAAGCTCGATCTCCCTCTTCCAGGCATTTGCCTGAAGCTCGGCAAACGTCTAGTACGAGGAATTCGCCACGAACACCCGAATGTCCCGCCTCAAGATACTCAGATAGCGGCATATACGTGCCTGCTCCGTAGACACGTGCTCAGGGCAGAACATCGCCCTCTCGTGGAACATCCTGGTAATCACCGTAACCGACTCAGTACCCTGCTTGAGGGTCAGAAACTCCTGGGCCAAACGCTCCCTCTCCACTTGGGGAACGTACTCATCTCGGAACATGGTAGTGAACCTCTCCCAGGTCACTGCCGCAATCTCAGCAGGCATGAAATGCGCCGTCACAAACTTCCACCAGTCCTTTGCTCCCAAGCGAAGCTGGTTCAGCGTGAACCGGACCTTCAAATGCTCAGGAGACGAGCAAGTGAAGAAACACCCCTCAATATCAGATATCCATCTCATAGCTGCCACCGGATCCTGATTCCCATCAAACTCTGGTGGTTTTGTGTTGCTGAACTCCCGGAACAGCAACGCATCACCACCTTGCGGCAGCAATAGTTGCGGTGGCTGCTGAAACAGCAGCCTCAGAAAGAGCGGCATAACACTCATCAAAAGTCTCTATCAGTGTGGTCTTAATAGACCCAAACATCTCCGGTATCTCTGCCCTAATGGCCGCAGCCACCTCCTCATGGATGATCCGGCGGATCTCCTCATCACTGGTACCACTGCTCTCAGGCATCAAGCGTGTCCTCACCATGATCTACCTCTGAAATACAACATACGATAAATTAGAACCCATACGAGCATACTCACACTAGTCAACTCTTCCTCCTTGATCCTTGGTATTCCAAAGATTCTTACTTAGGCTGTACACCACTCCGGTGCTTTCAGTAGTACGGGCCCAATACTACTGTCCGCAGCGTATCAGAATACACCCCAAGTCCTCCTCTTCGGATCCTAAATCCCAAGTACTCTATCATGCATAGACCACTCCCTAATAGATCTCTCATAAGCCCATCGCTGCTTCCTACTCACTCTCAAGCATCTCATGGCAGCTCACCTCTTCCTAGGCTAAGGCATCACAAATCAGGCCACTCTAGCCCTAATAAGAACACCTAGCCTACTCTAGCATGCGGATACATCATATCAATATCAATATCACATAATATAAGGTATTTTGGGAAATCACCGTTCGGGCGCGGACTGATCGTACACACATCTCTGCTCTGCATTTTTCAAAAATCTTTTACTCTTTTTGAAAATAAATCTCAAATCCTCAGTTTGAGTTCAAATACGCCCGAAGGTGTACTCGAATCCCTCAAACCAAGGCTCTGATACCAACTTGTAACACCGAAAATTTACAAAATATTTTTTCGCAAATATAAAAACATTTCTCATTTAATTTTCATAAAACATTAAGTTTAAAATCCCAATTCACATCATAGAAAATCCCAAGATCATATATATATCAAAAATCCCATGCGTGTGTACAGATCAAGCCGGCGCCTTCCCACGGTCATCGCTAGTACCTGAAACAACAACACTAACACTGTAAGCACAAAGCTTAGTGAGTTCCCCAAAATACCACACACATAACACATATTAGCCACTCGAGGCTATAACTCTATGGGTCTGTGCACCCAAACTCTGTGAACCCTCAGGTTCTAACTCTGGGAACCTTCCGGTTCCAACTCTATAAACATGCAGAACATAAATCACATAGAAATAATGCAGTACAACACATCACATACACACATACACATAGCATACAAATACTCTGATCACATAACTCTGGTTACCTACTCAAGGTAAAGTATAGTGAGAAGACTCACCTCGCGTATCTCGGTAACTCACGAATCCTGGAAATCCCTCGTGCTCGATCCTCCGAGCTCTAATCCTCCTATAACATCATATGTCTCTAATTAACACTTTTATCACTAAGGTTGACTATCCCTAAGAAGTCAACACAAGTCAACTCTGGTCAACGGTCAACGGTCAACGGTCAACTTTGACCGGACTCGGCGAGTCTAGACGTTTTCACCAACTCTCTAGGATTCCCTTTTTGACACGACGAGTACTCCCCTGACTCGACAAGTTCCACCTGGTAAGAATCGCGGAGCCACCCTGACTCAACTCGCCGAGTCTCAAGAACAACTCGGCGAGTTCCAGTTCGACTCAATACACCTGTCAACCCTCTCTAACTCTCCCTGACTCACTGAGTTAATCCATAACTCGGCTGGACCACTCACTGAGCGATTTAAGGGCAATCTTCAAGCTACTCGCCGAGTCTGTTCGTCGGACTCGGCGAGTCCATGCCATGCAACAACTCAAACTTGCTTTTGAGGTCAGATCCGCTCCAACAATTCATAGATCTGGCCTTCCTAAGCTGATTCATCACGTAAAGTCCTTATCTTGGTGTTCATAACACACCCCATGGCTCATAAATGGTGTTTTGACCTTAGGCATAAGGATTCCAATCCAAAACCCCCATGGATTCACAAAAAGCTTGGGCAAAGGGACACTCTGGACCTCCAAGGGTCCAAATCTATAATCTAAATCGCTTAAGGGGCCAAGGAAGCACTAGATCTAGCCACAAAAGGGCTCAATAAGCCCTAAATCAATATAAACATCAACATAGCAGAGAATAGCTCGAAGATAGTACCTCAAATGTGATGTTCTGGACCCCAAACCCTCAGGAAGTGGCTCCTCTTGTTTTCCCTTAGCTGATTCTTCCTTTCCCTTACAAGATGACACCTCCAAGGTCAATAATGGCTTCCTACTTTGCTCCAAACGCTCACACCCGCTAGGGTTTCACTCAAGGGACTGGTGAGCACAAATGACGGCCTAAAAGCCCTTTAAATAGGTCCCAAACCCGAGAAATTAGGGTTTCATTAAACAGCGCGGACTCGCCGAGTCCATACCTTGGACTCGCCGAGTCCAGGCGCGAACCCGCGTCCAGAATCGCGATCCTACTTGGCGAGTCTGAGATCCAACTCGCTGAGTCCCCTCAGAAAACATCAAAATTATAAGCATAAAAGATACCTGGAAATCCGGGCTGTTACAGTTATATAAATAATGTTTGAAGGACTTAGAAGGCTAGTTCGCCCTATTTCCTTTTCCTTGTTTGGATGTGGTCTGGTGGGATCGGATATCCGTCCGAAGGTCGTTTAATCATTAATTATATATCATGTATACATGTATAAACAAAAAGGTTTACATCGGCCAGTTCATGTTCCTTGGGTAGCAAGGGCATCCTCCCACTCGTCACTCGTAAATCAAGGACACTAGTAACTATTATAGGAATAGTTAGGAAGCTCTATGCACTCTTTCTAGTACGAGAATTCCACAGGAGTCGGTTCATACGCGAGTCTATATCATTCTCAAGTGCCTCTAATAGAACTCAGATTACGAGATGCATCTTCAAGACACGGATCTCCCTGTCGTCGAGTTGGTAAGCACTGTCTCCTATAGGGAGAGCGGGCATTGCGTGTATAGATCTATACGGGACTGACACTCCCGCACCCTGACTGCTAGCTATAGTCCATGGCTTACCAAGCCAAGGGGTGACAAATGTCATATCTATTCCGACGCTTGTAGGGCGTCAAGTACTCTAGTGTCAATCAGTATGGTTACGAGTATCTCCATGTTTACCTTATAATTCATGGCCTTAAGGTAACGAGAATTAACACTATATTCTTAAAACAACACTCTTAGGATTACTCTTTGTTTTAGACCTTGCTAGTTGTATCGTTCATTTGATACTGTCTGGGTTCTGTGTTTCTCTGTTTTAGACCTTGCTAGTTGTATCTTTCATTTGATACTGTTTGGGGTCCGTGTTTCTCTGTTTTAGACCTTGATAACTGTATCTTTCATTTGATATTGTCTGGGGTCTGTGTTTCTTGGTTTTAGACCTTGCTAGTCATATCGTACATTTGATATCGTCTGGGGTCTGTGTTTCCTTTTGCTAGACTAAGCTAGGCGTATCATTCATTCGATACTCTCATAGAGTCTATGATTTCTTTTGCCTTAGTCAGCAGTATTCACTGCCGAGGCATATGTTATTTTCCCTAATGTTTTTACTCATGATATTCTCCTACATTCTTTAAAATCAAATACCGTATTTTGGTAATGATAGTATTTAATGGAAAATTACTCTTTAAAACATAACTCCGTCAAGTCTTGGTAGAAGGCTGCTTTTATTTAGAAAATATAAGATTTTCTGGAAAGGACACTAATACACTGTAGATTCTAAACTACTACTTATCTTAAAGTTATTTTGAATAAAATGTTTACTTACACAAATGACACTAAATACTTATGAACTCACCAACATTTATAAAAATGCTGATACTCGCTTTCAAAATAACTTGTATTCTCAGGTCAGCAATAGACAAGTACATCCCAGGAGCTTTTGTTGAAGACAGTTTAGTACCGAGCTGCAACTATATTAGTTTCTGTATTACTTTGATGCTCCTATGCAAATGTAAACTATGTAAAATTATTACTATTAATGCAATGGTTGTTGTACTTTGATTACTATATTGCATATGTTGGGATACTTGACATGACCTCATCCGCCCCAGAACGTTTCTGCCGTTTCGGTTTTGGGGTGTGACAGCCATAACTTAAAAGTGGATAAGTTCTAGGCATAATGAATCATAGAGAGTTTATAAAAGTCGAACATAATTGGTTTGCATCTATAGTATAAGCCACTAGCTTTTATAAAAAAAGTATGTTTCTTGTATAAACTTTGTACATAAACATGTATAGTTTAAATCCTTAGGAATACCACAAAGTTTTATGACATAATATTTCTGACATACAATGTCATATAAAAATCATTGAGTTTGGCGGTAAAAGGGATATGTTATTTTTAATAGTTGTATCATTTTAATAACGTAACATATGAAAATACTGAAGTTTAAAACTAGTTTATGTGTCTATAACATATAAATGTTAAACTGATATTTTATAAAATAGTTATAGTTTTTACATAAAATAATAATATTTTATGTGTATTTTTGTATAAATTAATACCATTTAGCACATGTATTCTCCCCCAAAACATATAAAAATATAAAAGACAGGTTGTAACACTCACCTTAACGTGCGGTTATCAAGTTTTTTTTAGTATTGGATGCGAGAACCAGGATGTGTTATCGTGAATTCGAGGTTCTAGATTTAATTTAATTCCCTAGAAAATTTTAATATAAATTAATATTTGGAAACATATTTGGTATTTTAACTAAGGTATGAGACTTATTTATAAGTTTATTTAATCCAAAATTCATTTAATCCAAAATTTTATTTAAATCAAAATTTGTTTAATCCAAAAATTTATTTAAATAAATTTTATCTAATCCAAACTATATTAATATTTTCGAAAACTAACTTGTAATATAGGATTTATTTTGGAAAAAGGTTTTCCATATTGGGTAGATTTTAAATATTTAAATTAACATTTCGAGGTTTTGGGTTTAGCTTAATAGGGTATTTTCAAAATGGGGGCAGAAACTATCACATTTCAACCAGATTCGTAAATTTTTTTGAAAGGAAGAGGTAAAAGTCATACAAATCTGAAAGTTGGGCATGTATTTTAATTAAAACAAAACAATTTTTGTATGGTAGACTTTATGTTACACAGGAAATTATACCTCCTCTGTTCGTCATCCATGCACAAACAAATACAAGAAAACGGAACAATCGGGGTCTCGAAATTTGAACTCAACTGGAACAATATAATATACGAAGGTGATAGAAAGACTTATGTTGGGGAGGGACTGTAGCTGGAGGTAGTGGTTGTCGGTGTAAAAGGGTGGCAGTTGGAGTCTTTCGTTATAATGGGAGAAGTCTGACAGCCTCGGGTTGCCTGGTTTAGGTGTTTTCTGGTGAAGATGAAGGGAGGTAGGGATGGGGGATGTCACAAAGAAGCAACACAACAGTAATGGTGGGTGGTGAAGGGGTTGTATTGGTGGTGGCAGTAGGTAGCAAGTAAATGATGAAGGGAAAGGCCCTAGGGGATTTTCCTTTGGTTCTTCTTCTTCTTCCCGTTTTCAAGTTGTAATCAAATAGGGGAAAGGCTAGGCTCATGGTAGTGGTTCAGGGGAGGTTATAAGGTGGTGTTGAGTGTGGTTAAGGTGGTGGAACCATGATTTATGATGATGTGTGGGTGTTCGTAACCAAGAGAGTGAGATAGAGTATAAGAGAGAGAGAGAGAGAGAGAGAGAGAGAGAGAGAGAGAGAGATCTCATAAGAGAGGGGTAGAAGATGGCTAATGTTGTGTGAGTTTAATGGATTCCATGAGTCCTTATTTATAGTATATGTTGCATGCACATATGCGGACTCAACCTTGTTATGGTGGAACAACCATGTTAAAACTTTAACTTTAGTTGTTCCCAACGCTATGAGTTGGGAGGACCTGAAAGTGATGATGCTTGAGGAATTCTTTCCAAGGAGCGAGATGCAGAAATTGGAACAAGAGTTGTGGGCACACGCCATCAAGGGCTCTGATATTGCCACCTACACTGCTTAATTTAACGAGCTGGGAACTCTATGCCCTGGAATGGTCGCCCTAGAGGGCAAGAAAGTGGAGTGTTACATTTGGGGCTATCCCTTCAGATCCAGGGAATGGTCATATATGCGCACCTGAGCAGCCTCGACAGTTAGACCGGCAGGTCTGGGGTGACAAATGTCAAACAGTTCGGATGCCTAAAGAATGTCGTAGCAGGCCACTAATCGCATTAGTATGGTTATCATAACTCACATAGTGTATTAACAAAACATTTGGTTGACGGGTTAACATTCATTCAAGTACATTTATATAAATATAAAACTTCATAACACCATTCTTCAGTACACCATTACTTACATTTTTAGTCTTAGGATTTAAGACATATAGCTCATTTTTTTAGGGTACTCAATTTATGAGGTGATTTGAAACCCTAGAGATAATTACCATATATAATAATAATTATCTAAGCAAATCAAATCATTGTAGAATATTACATGTTCTACTTATTTAATACTAATTAATTAAACTATTAGTTAATTAACAAAAGATGTCGTTCAAATAAATATCTTTTCAGGTCTACTTTATTTTATTTTTGTGTGTAACCCAAAATGACACTACTATTTATAAAAAAATTATTTAACTTTTTTATGAAAATGAGCACTAATCGCCATCAACTTCCTCTTGCACATAGGCATCACCAATTGACCAATCTAATATTTTCTAGAAACAGCAATGAGTGTTAGTCCAATGCAACTACAATTCTTATAACAACTTTGCTATAAAGAGCCCTAAGACTAATAACTAAAAATTCCTTTCGTCTTTATGATATGTCATTATGAAATAGAGACATGGAACAAAGGTCAATCTCAATGTTCAAGATTATGTTTCCTGATATTGAATTGTGGCGACCTTTCAGACTGAATGTCGAATCTATTTTACTATGTCTCATCTTGGCCAAGCATTTGTTGTAAAAACCAAATCGAAGAGGGGCACATAGATATATGCCTCTCCATTTTTGGGAGAATGAGCAAATAAACTTTGACTATGTAGGTTAGTACTATTCCTCATGTAATACCTACTCAAACCCTATATAGATGGTAGTTATGAAAAACGTTAGGGAAAAACCAAGATACAATAGATTGTAGAACAAAACCTCGTGTATCTCATTTTGAAGAATATGAAAACTTAGTCATCTAAATTTACTCATGACATGATCCATTGAGTAATCTTTAAGTGTGTTAACTCAAATACATAAAATCTCCATTTACAAGCAATCATTAGTATTGATCGCATGGATTTGCAATGTTCATCTCCATGGACAATATACCAATCCTATGACAATATTAATTCACTACTATCTTCAAAAAGTAGGACTGTTTGTGGAAGTTAAGGCAACTACACCCTCATTATCACAAAAGATCGCAACTGGTTCTGCTATTCTTGGAACAACACCGAAATCGTTGATGAACTTCTTTAGATACACTGCTTCTTTAGTTAATTTGTTGCCATCAATGTACTCCAACTATATGGTTGACTCTGTTATAGTTTCTTGCTTGAAACTTCTCCAAGTCTTTGCTCCACCATTCAGTGTGACTACAAAAACCTACTGAGTGCTCGAGTTATCTCAGTTAGTTGGAAAACTTCATCCACATATCCTTTGAATCTTAACTCATCTTTACCACCATAAAACAAGAGCATATATTTAGTCTTGGTAGGATACTTCATTATGTTTTTAAAGCAGTCCAACGACTTTCACCAGGATTGGCTTGATAACGACTAGTCATACTAATGGCGTATGAGACATCTAGCCATGTACATATCATGGCGTACATGATCGATCCTATATAAGAAACATATATGACTCAAATCATTCTTTCCAGTTCTTCACTAGTACTGGTACATTGGGTTTTACTCAAAACCGTGCCATGTTGCATAAGTTTTTATAAATCTGCTAGACGCCTAGATCTATCCTTATAGATCTTGTGTAAAGCCTGAAAACGGATCTACCAATGATTAAAGACGAATAACAGAAGTAAAAGGTGAAACAATAAGCAAATAACAAACGAACCAAGCTTGCATATGCCTTAAAGCAATAAAACGTCAGATACAACTTGGAGAAAACACGAAGGCATCAACAACCTTTAAAGTCTGACACAATGCCCTATTTATAGACCTGACTTACAACCGCAAGGAGTTTATGGCCGTAAGGAGTTTACGGCCATAAACACATAACAACCGTAAACTAGACAAAATCGGTTCTTCCTACACAATCACTACCACTAACTAGTATGCCTAGACCAAACCATTATACAGGGTCTTTCAATCTCCCCCTTGGTTTAGACTAGCTCGAACCCATTCCTTTGTTGACAATCATCACGTCCATCTGGACCATCGCTCCATTCCACATTCTCTTGCTTAGAATCTCCGCGACCATTGTTGTGTACACCTTGGCTCCTTCCTCGTATATATCTTCAACAACCTTAATCTGAAAGTTGCTGAGAAAGTGAATATCCCACTTCCTGAACTGTAACAAGTCTCTGCGATCGTAGAGCCTGATGCACCCATTCTTAAGCTTAATAATAGCACCAGATGTAGTTTCATCATAAACCCAACACTCCAATGAACTGAGAGACCCATCTGAATAGCCTTGAAGCACAGGAAACTGCTTGACTTGTTTCGTTGCGGGCCACATCACTACCTGTAATGGCTTGTCAGTGGATGGTTCCAAAACATCTGTATGTTCAAATACAACAGATTCTGCTGTTGGCATAGATGGAAACCCCTTTTTCACTTGGTCATCAAGGAAGTGCTTGAATTGAGTAACTTGTGGATCATTCATTAAATTGATGAATGGAGCTCGAGACAACTCTGTCAAATCAACCCTTGTGAACGAGCTAAAATCATGACTATTCCTGTACAACTCATAATTACCGCTCTTGCGAATGACCATCCAACTCTTAAGAGGGTCATGGAATCCCCAAGAAGCAACTCCCCATCTGTCACCAAACGTATCTCGGAACCAAAATACTTCAAGATCGGTAATTATGATTAACGGTTCGCCCCGAGAAGCATTTAGATTAGTATTCCTCTTGAACAACAACTGACCTTTCTCCACTTCTTCTTCTTGACCACGACGAATGATTTCTGAAATATGAGGAGCCAGAGGGGGTTCATCAACACCACGATCAGCAGTACCAGAAGACTGACCGACTAGTAGGTCAATCGGGAAAGCTTGTACGTGAAGATTAATCCTTTGTTCTTCAACAGACGTTCGATATTTGTCTCCAAGGTCTACTTCCAGTTTCTTCTTCAGTTGAAAGTAGCTTGAAATTAGCAGATTGAAATGATCTTGCAATTCGGAAATCTGCTTAGACTTCATCTTTTTATCCTTCTTGAGCTCGGCCACTTGTACTCTAAGATTAGATTTATCAGATTTGCAACTTAGAAACTTGAATATTAAGATTGACATTCTCAGCACGAAGTTCCGCTACCTAAATATCTAGCTCAATATTCTTCTGGCTTAGAACTGAAATCTCCTTTTGCAAACCAGAAAGAGTGAGATTGTCATCCCTAGCACCATCTTCTTCAATGGAAACACCTTTTCCTCGAGTGTCTGGCGACAGAAGTTGTTCTTCAGCCATGTGCAACGCTAACCTTTCAGAAGCAACATCCGATTATACGTGGGAACTGGGAAACCAAGCGGTGCAGAGGAACCACCCATAGCAAATGTTGAACTAGGACCAGTAGGAAACATCTTTGTAGTGGTGAGTCTTGTAGTAGTAGCAGTGATAGGTGGGGTAGGAAGACCGCTAACCAAACTTGCGATCAGTTCAGATTGTCTTGCATCAAGTCTTCTTCTTTTAGATTGTGGTTGGTCAGCTTCTGGAGAAAACACACTCACAAACGGTTCGGAAGTAGGAGAAACGGACACAGGAGGGGAACATCCCATAACCATCTCCATAGGAATAGAAGTCGACACCATTTGCTTGGAAGTAGGAGTTCGTGTTTCAAACGTCTCACTCGATTTCCTTGTCTCAGTTGTTTGTAAAACAGCATCATCGACATTGTGGAAAATTGTGTCAAGATTTTCATGAGACACAATATTGGCACTGCTTGCCAAAGAAGCGGCTATATCATCACGATCAAAACTAGTTAGGTAAAAATCATCAAAAGAATCATTTCGCTCTTCACCGACATTCATCTCTCCACCAGCTTGATCTTCACTCAACTCTTGTTCACGTTCTGAGACAGTTTGAGCTTTGGGAGTTGGTGAGTCTTCTTTCTCGGTTTCTTCATCTTCGGACACATCTATAACAATGTTGGTTGGAGTTGACTTTTCAGCAGATGTCTGCTCCGAGGAAGTTTGCTCAGACGACTTATATGACTCTGGTGGTTCATTCAGTTCAGTAAACTTGCCAAACTTTTCTAAAGGATATAGTCCTTGAAATATAAATTTGCCTTTTCTATTCTGTTTGATGAGTCCCACAGTGTGCGGACCCAGGGACTTCATATCCAACGTCTCTCCCGTCCTCCTCACTTCAGGAAACTGATTGTTAATAAACACTTGCACAAAACGGGGATACAACAGGAAAGTATCTCGAGTAGAAGCTCTGATGTTGATAACAAATTCCTCAAGAATGAACTTTGAGAAATTAAAGCGAAACCAGGAAACAAGAGATACCAAAGCACAAGTTGTGCGTTGAGAAATCTCATCTGCCCCAGACCTCCTTCCCGAGATGCAGCTTACAAAAACATGGGCTAAAAACCTCCAGTATGGATGTAACAACTTTTTCAGCGTCGGCGGAAAGGTTCCCTCGTAACTCATTCTTCGTAGAACCCTTTGAACATCCTCGATTCCAATCTCAGTCGGGAAATTGGGTTGATCATCAATTAGCAACGCTTCACGAACAAAGCCTTCATTAATGACAATCTCTCGACCCTGTACTTTAGCCCTCACCGTAAAATTGCCATCATTATCCATGTGTGTCTCTATAGTCGCCCAAAACTCGCGTATTAAACATTGATAAACCATCGTATTGATAGTGATTGCGGATGCTAAGCAGCATTCACGCAATCGATGAATCATCGAACGCATATCCGAATGAATAGCCGGAGGGTCCGCGAGTACAATTGCTAGGTTGTGTATATCTGCAAATTTTAAGTTCGCCATTGTCTGCACTCAAACACAACTGTAAGAAACCTCAAAATAAAATTTTATTTTAACCCAAACAATATTCTAATTAAAAATAAAATTTCATTATAAAATTAAGTGAAGATCGAGTTTACTGCCAAGATCGAAAAATTAGTTCTTGGGCCGTAAACTCAAAGTTTACGGTCTAAGGACCCTTTTGAAAAGTTATCACACAATATTTCCTTATTTAATACATTCAAAACTTAAGCAGTAAACTCATTGTTCTAGGGCCGTAAACTAGGAGTTTACGGCCGAAGAACCGTCAATCGAAAAATCGCCAAAAATCGATCCTGCCTATCGAATTGATGCACAATAATTGAAGATATGTAAATGTAAAAATCAGTAGCACCAATATAAATTAGTAACAAGTTCAGATTTCGAGTGCTTGGAGTTTACGACCTAAGCTTACGGCCGTAAGCTCTGACGAATCGTTTTTTTCGATTTCCGACACAATGGCACAGTGAAAATTGAAACAAACTACATATTTGTGATCTGATCTAGAAGTGATTACCTTTGTGATGATGTAAATGTTTTTCCGAAAATCAACAAAAAAATTTAAGCCTTTGAGAGGGTTTGAGAACTGGTTTGCGGCCAGAATCTCGTGAATGAGGAGATTCCGGCAGTGAACTCCTTTTACCCTTTCTTACCTTCCCTTATCCTCTTACCTGATAACTACCCAGTATTTCCAACTTCCAACAATTAAAATTAACAAGAAAAACTTTGAGGATTAAATTAATTTCGAAAAATAAAAATAAAATAAAAAAAACTTAACAAAATACAATTTAAATAAAAAAACGAAATAAGAATAAAACTAAAACAGTAAAAATAATAAAAATAAATTAAAAAAATTTAAAAAAATTAAAAAATTAAAAATTAAAAATTAAAAATTAAAAATAAAATTGAGAAAAAATATTTTAACTAAAAATAAATTTTTTTTACACAACAAAATTCAACCACTATAACTTTTGTGATGTTTGGATCAAAGTTGTTGGACAACCCTTTTCCACTTGTCGGTACCCTTATCTTCACATCTTCGTCTGACTGATTGCCAGTATTGTGGTCCACTTAAACACGAAAGATTTGTGACAGTTTTGGACATTTTACCAATGACATGATTCAGACATATATCAAATTGAAAATTTCTGTAATTATGATAACTCCTAAATCTTAAATAAATTCACCTTATGACCATTTAACTGACTACAACCAGGGATATTGTTGTCCACCTAAATCGAGTAGCGAGATCTACAGACAATCTGTATGAGTTCAATTTTAAGTGTACTAGAACGTGTTTCCCGCTTCCTGATATGCCCCAGCCATCAAGAACTTCCAGAGTACTCCTTACACCGGGTGAGCAGACAACCATTCAGATAGAGAAGAGATTCAGAATTCTATTGCTAACTACTTTAGAGGGGTTGAGAAGAAGAAGGTTGCATATGCTGTGTACCAGGTCGGATTAGAAGTCGCGCAAAGGAGACAACATATGGCTAACAGATGAGAAGTATTTCACACACACACACACACACACACATATATATATATATATATATATATATATATATATATATATATATATATATATCCTGCAGAGAAATAGAGTTGCATATGTTGTGTACCAGGTCAGATTAGAAGTCGCGTAAAGGAGACAACATATGGCTAACAGACGGAAAGAAAGAAAATGATATTCTACAGACCTAATTTATCGGAATTTACCAGTCGCCCAATCCAACCGGAATTAAGGACAGAATCCGCACATCGAGGAAAAGTTAAGCCACGGTTCCAAGTACGGGTTCAATTAATGTGACGAGTAGATTCTCATGTATATCTCGCTGCTCAACCTATCTGAGCATCGTGACATCAAGTTAAACGGATCTAACTAGGTCAAAGTTCGTCAAGTCCTTAAATTCATTAGGTTCAACTTTCCTAGTCAAGTCAATTTAAAATCTTTCGTGCCTACCAGCACATCGAGTATAGAGCATAGACGATTCAACTTAGGTATGTTACGCCGATTCAGGTTGCCCTTTATCACTTGTTAATGTCATTTCCCATCACAGTACTTACAACCGAAGTTATCAACAAAAAATTTTAAAATGCTGAACAGAAATGACACTATTTTGGATTTTTTTATTTTTTTTATAATTTTTGTTGTTTTTGGATTTTTATTTCTCCCCCTAAATTTGTGCATGGGTGAGAATACGAAACAAAATAATACGAAAATTTTAAACTATCCTAAAACAAAAAAATGAAAATGTAAACTAATAAAACCAAAAATAAATTTGAGAAAAGAAAAAGAAAAAGAAAGAAAAAAAACTTAATCCTCAAAACGTATCATTTTCAGAAATCCGACAAGCACATCGAAACGAGCTTTGTTAAATGGCTTTCTGAACAAGTCCGCCACATTGTTATCAGTGTGGACTTGTTCAATTCGAATTAAAGATCGTTCATAACAGTCTCTGATAAAGTGAATTTTAATGTCGATGTGCTTGGTTTTAGAGTGTTGGACTGGGTTTTTAGCTATTTGAACTGCCGCTTCATTATCACAATAGATAGGGGTTTCGAAGTAATTCAAACCGTAGTCCAACAGCTGATGTTGGATCCAGATAACTTGAGAATAGCAAGCTGATGCAGCAACGTATTCCGCCTCTGTTATTGAAGTCGAGACAGTGTGCTGTTTCTTGCATTGCCATGAAACTAATCTGTCACCTAGGTATTGACATCCTCCTGAAGTTGATTTCCTGTCAGGCTCACAGCCTCCATAATTACTGTCAGTAAAAGCATAAAGATCAAATTCAGAATTCTTCGGATACCAAAGACCCAATTAGGGTTTCCTTTAATATACCGAAAAATTCTTTTAACAACAATAAGGTGAGAAAGTTTAGGATTAGCCTGATATCATGCGCATTGACAGACTGCAAACATAATGTCAGGTCGACTTGCAGTAAGATACATCAGCGATCAGATCATCGATCGATAGAGAGTTTGATCTACGGACTCGCCTTCAGGATCTGGAGTCAGTAGAGGTTGTTCAGCCATCGGTGTAGAAGCAGATTTAGCATCGTGAAGCGCAAAATTCTCAAGAATATCCTCCACATACATGGCTTGATGTAGCAGGATTCCGATTGAATTCTGTTTAACCTGGAGCCCCAAAACATGGTCATTTCTGCCAACGAACTCATTTCAAATCTTTTCTTCATTACACTTTCAAACTCCTTGCAAAGCTTTTGGCTCGTTGATCCAAAGATTATGTCGTCGACATATATTTGTACGAGTATCTGGTCCTTGTCGACGTGCTTTATGAATAGTGTTTGATCGATAGTGCCGCGAGTGTAAGCATGTTCGAGCAAATGCTTTGTTACGGTTGCATACCATGCTCTAGGAGCTTGATGCAGCCCATATAACACTTTGTCCAACTTTTAGACATGATTAGGATACTTTGAGTCGACAAACCCTGGAGGTTGATCAACGTAGATTTCTTCCTTCACCTTGCCATATAAGAAGGCAGTCTTGACATCCATTTGAAAGACAGTAAAGTTCATATACAAAGCATACACTAGGAAGATACGAATAGCCTCCAGGCGAGCTACAGGAGCATAAACTTCAGTGTAGTCAAGACCCTCGACTTGTCGAAACCCACGAACTACCAGTCTAGCTTTGTTTCGCACCATAACCCCTAAATCGTCCTGTTTGTTGCCATAGACCCATCGTGTGTCAAGAGACTTCTTTCCCTTCGGTAACTCAACTAACTTCCAAACACTGAGTTTTTCAAATTGATGCAATTCTTCATGCATTGCATCCACCCAGCTAGGTTCGTTTAGAGCCATTTCTACATTCTTGGGCTCAATTTGAGAAATAAAGCAAGAGTACAGACATGTATTCATGTCTCCACTCTGACTTCTAGTTTTAACACCATCATCTAGCTAGCCAATGACGTTTTCGATCAGATGATCCCGTTGAACCCTAGAAGGTATTTCTTGGCTGATGTCATTGAGAGAAACAGGTAGAGTGTGAATGTTGAGACCTCCTTCATTTTGCTGGTTGAGTAGTACCAGATGGTTCTGCGACATACTCATCTGCAATAAAATCAGGAAAGAGTAATTCCATAAGGGTTGAAGAGACAGCGGAAGCATCATTTGGAACGAACTCTTTCTCTGTAGATATGTGAGGTGTCGATTCAACATCAGAAGAATTAGTGTGGACGGATTGAGGACTATCATGTTCCAAGAACGGCCCCCCTTGAGGAGTAGCAGAGGACTTTCCCGAAGATGTTGCAGAAGACTCCCCCTCAATTTCAGCAGAAGGCTCCCCCTCAGTTGCAGCAGAAGGCTCCCCCTCAGATGCAGCAGAAGATCCTCCCTTGTGCGAGTCAGAGGACTCTCCTTCAAGTGAAGCTTTAGATTTTCCTTTCGATGAAGCAGAGGGTTTAGATATAGGCTTGTACACGACTTTTTTGTCTTCATCTTCAGAGATACTCTTCCAATGCGAACCAGTTCTAGATACATCATTTGAATACACGTTTAAGGATTTGAAAAGTGACGTATAATCAAACAACCAATCCGAACCCACTCTTGCGTCTGTCTCATTCTCTTCCAACCAACGCACGTCATAGGATTCCACAATCTATTTGGTTTTCTTATTGTAGACTCTATAAGCGGTGCGAGCAGCATACCCTACAAAATAGCAGTCATCGGCTTTGCATTAAACTTCAGGTTGGCATCTAGTTGAAGAAGGGTGCAAGGAAAGCCACATACTCGGAAGTGACTGACCGACGGCTTGTGTCCATAGTAAATTTCATACGGAGTTTTCATTTGAGCTTTGTTGATAAGCACTCGATGCTGAACATAACAGGCAGTGTTTATCGCCTCCGCCCAAAAGAAAACAGGCAGCTTTGAGTCAAACAGCATCGTTTTTGCAGCGTCTTTGAGTGTTCTGTTCCGCCTTTCAGCAGCACCATTTTGTTGAGGTGTATGAGCTGAACTAAATTGACGCAGGATACCCTTTTCAGCGTAGAAGTGATTGAGAACGGAATTCTTAAAATCTATTCCATTATCGGTACGAAGCGCCTTCACCCTATGATTGGTCTGATTCTCAACAAGTACAATGAACTTCTTGATCAATTCAGTGACACCAGTTTTGTTGGATGGAAAGAAAACCCACGTAAACCGAGAGAAATCATCCATCACAACTAAACAGTAAGAACTTCTATTGATGCTTAGCACGTTCACTGGACCAAACAAATCCATGTGAAATAATTGAAGAACCTGACTGATTGAGTTAACCTGTTTTAGAAAGTGCGGCTTTCGATGGTGCTTTCCTTGAGCGGACGCCACACATTTTTCAAACGTAATAAAGTCCTTGACGGGCAACCCACAGACCATCTCATTCTTCGCATGACGATTTAGATTCTTGGCGTTAGCATGACCTAATCTTCGGTGCCACAGCATTGCAGTTTGCTCGGAGATCTTGGAGAATAAACAAGTAACTTGTTCTGGGAGATTGCTATTCATATCAATGATATAGGCGTTCCGATCCCTTTTTGATTTTAAGAGAATCCATTCTTCTGGGATGACAAAGCCTGGCTTTAAGATCATGCATTCTTGTCAGTGAAATGCATAGAATAGCCCTTGTCACAAATATTAGAAACGCTTAACAGACTGTGTTTCAACTCGGGAGCAAAATTCACATTTTCGAAACTTGGAACTCCATTTGACACGGTTCCTCTTTGAGTGATTTTCCCACCATCTCCACCTGCAAAAGAGACATACCCCCTATTAAATGATTGAATGTTGTGCAGTTGGGTGATATCTCCCGTCATATGCCGGGAACAGCCACTGTCGACGAACCAGGGTCTCACGACATTTCCCCGCAATTGTCCCTGCAAAATGTGCAGGTTTCATTAGATTTGGGCACCCAGGTCATGATCTCCCTGGGTGATCCCGATGCCTTTCTAGATTTATTGCGCTTAAACTTCTCTGAGGACATAGATGATGTATTGGGAGCATGTTTGGGCCTCCATTTATAATTAGGTTTTCTGAAAGTCTCAGTTAACGTTGTCATTTTATGCTTAACAATCTGCTGAAAGCATGTGTGACTTCTACCAGAGTTGGTTGAAGATCCACTACTGCTTTGGGATGAGCTTGACCTTGGCGTGGCTATGCTCCTTTTTGGCAGACTGCTCGGGACATGGTGATTAAAAACGTTTTTATGTCTTTGAAAAATATCCCTTTTTCTATTTCGTTCATCTGCCCAATCATCATTTCGAGAGCGACTTCTAGAGGAATTTCTACTTAAAGACCTTCCTCTGAACTCGTTCTCCCCTCTTGGAAGATTATGACTCACAAACATTCGATTAAGACAATTTCTAGCAATATGACCACTAGTACCACAATTAAAACAAATCTGCTTGTTATTGTTAGAACTTGTGCTGCATTTATCAGATTTGTTTTCCCTACAAACACCCTTGCTTGTCTCACAAGAACATGCAACATTATTAGGTTGTGAGGCAAGTGAGGGTGCTATACTCGTGGAGGGTTGTGAAACTAGTGGTGTCTCAACATTTTTATCACAAACATTCAAATTGTCAACCAAATTGTTCAAAAATTTATCAGACATATTAGAAGCACTCAAAACAGTATCAGAAGTAACAACTACTGTATCAGAAGAATTAAAAACACCATAAGAAATATTGTCACTTAAAACATTTGAAAAAGAATTGTCTTTATTTAAAATGAAAACTTCAGGTTTAGACTCGATTTTATTTTCAGAAACACATCCTTCAACTTCGTGCTTTGACTTATTCAAGGATTGATCTGCAGGAGAAGTAGAAATGTTAGTACTTTCAACATTAATAAATCCTCCCGAAATAAAAGCGGTGGGCTTTCCATAAACCATAAATGATTCATTGGCAATCTCTTCTTTGGACAAAGGCATGGACACATATCAATGATTGAAAGGAGGGGGTACATGATTATACCCTAGACCTTTGGATTGATTCCTTTTAAACTGCATGCTTTGGTCTATCATATTTGCAACCACCTCACTTGAGAAATCATATTTTCTAACATCAAGTTTGGCGGTTTCAAATTTTCCTCTCAAAGATTCAACTTCAGCCACTAGCTCAGCATTTTGTTTGACTACATAATCATAGTTTTCACATTTGTTACTGTAGTCTTCCTGGAGTCTCCTAAAGTCCTTAATTTTCGATTCTAGTTGAGCTTTAAGTGGTTTTTGTCCTTTTCAAAGTTGGTACCCTTCATATCTAAGGTCTTCTACGTTTCTTATTAATTTTGCATTAAGTTCACGAAGAATCCTAAGATTTTCTACTTCGTTGCCTAATGTCTCAATTTTATCCTGTAAAGTTTTTACATAATCTATAAAAGCCTTAGAGCATGATGGGAGACTTACCTTGGACGAATTAGGTTCACGGGAAGAGGATACCATCAAGGCAAACTGTAGCTTCATCACACTGTCTTCAGCTGCTACAATCCCTACAGGAGCATCATCCCTTACCTGTGCCAGATAAGCATTTTCTGGTCCAGATAAGTTGAGAGCTTGTATTGGATCATCCCAATCGAAAGATTGCGTAACCATAGCCTTTTCATTATTTGCTTGACCACTGCTTCGGCTGTTCCCAACTGCAACCATTGTTCTGTCATTATTAACCCTTCTATCGGGGTGTGGGCAATCACGAGCAAAATGCCCTGGCTCGTGGCAATTGAAACACCGAAGCTTTCCTTTGTTGAATCCAACCTTCTTATCAGCACTCATTCCCCAATTGTTCTTCCTTGTCTTTTTGGCAAACTGTTTTGCCCTAAATACAGCCATGGCAATTTGCCATGTGATGTCCATTTCCTCAACATCCTCCGGATGGATTTGTTCAAGATCTACAAATGACAATTGAGGCGAAAGCTCCCCAGCTACAAGTGCATTGTAGCAATTCACTAGCCCTGCTGCAAATACAAGGTTTTCATCACCCTCCTTTCCTTTTGAAGAAGAGGCCAGATTTGAAGATGGAGCAGTTTGACTAGACAGGAATGATTGACTTTGTGGGTAGGGAGTGACTGGTGCAGAGGAAGATAAACCTGTAGAGGTATAAGAGAAAGAAGAAAGACCATTGTTAGTTGAAATGCCAAGGTTGGTAGCTGAGTAGGAGTTCACATGATTGATCTCTCGCTGCTTGTCATCAATATCACACGCTTTGATGACAACCATCACTTTAGCCAGAGAAAGGCGATTGAGATCCTTAGTCTTCTTAATCACAGCTACGTTCATGTCCCAAGATTTTGGGAGAGCATTTAGTAGCTTCTTATTAATTTCTGACTTTGTATAGAAGATCCCTGCCACAGTCATCTCCGTGTTGAGAGTTGTGAATCGCTGCAGTTGAGCCTCGAGAGTCTCTCCAGGCACATAGTTAAACATGTTGAATCGTTGCCTCAGCATATCTTGGCGACTCTCTCGCATGTCTTCATTTCCCTCATATACCTCAATAAGGGCTTCCCACAGTGCTTTAGCAGAAGTATACTCTCTGAACCCTTGAGCAATGTCTGGAGATAGGGCCATAGTCAAAATGGCCAATGCCTTTTCTTGTTCTTCTACACTCTCAAAATCTTCATCAGTATAGTTTTTGATTTTCTTGTCAACCACCTGCCCCCAACTGTAGTGGTGATTCTGACTGGATCCTTTATAATAAATTTCCAAATCTTGAAGTCCTTCATCTTTATATATTTCTCAATTCTATATTCCACTCGGGGAAACCATCAGCGGACATGAGTCTTGGAATGCACGTGGTTGTTCCCATCACAGCATCGAATTCTTGATATTGATTAGGATTTTGTGATTCCATTTTTTTTATTTAAATTAAAGTTTACTGTGAATTCCGAAAATTAATTAATTAAGATTCAAGACAAGTTTACTGCCGAGAAATGTTTACGGCCGTAAACTCCTTGTTTACGGCCCGTGAAATTTTTGAATTCCCAAACAGAAAATTAAAGACGCAATTTATCTAAAATCGATTAACAGATAATCGATTTACTGCCAATGATTTTCTGTTAAAAATTTATTTTATTTTTAGGAATTTAAATGCAATGAAGTATGATTTTTAAAGCCTTAAATCAGGAACTCAATTTGCTGGAGAAGGAAATTGTTTGCGGTGTTTGAGCCTTGAATAGCATGCGACCGTGAACTTGGTGTTTACGACCGTAAGCTCGGACCGTGAACTTCTGAACACACGAAATTCGACTGGAATAAAACCCTTCTTTCGCTGTGAATATCGTTTTGAGCAAAATCGCAACTGTAGGACGTCTTTAACACTGGTCTTGCTCTGATACCAATTGTAAAGCCCGAAAACGGATCTACCAATGATCAAAGACGAATAACAGAAGTAAAAGATGAAACAATAAGCAAATAACAAACGAACCAAGCTTGCATACGCCTTAAAGCAATAAAACGTCAGATACAACTTGGAGAAAACACGAAGGCATCAACAACCTTTAAAGTTTGACACAATGCCGTATTTATAGACCTAACTTACAACCGCAAGGAGTTTACGGCCGTAAACACATAACAAACGTAAACTAGACAAAATCGGTTCTTCCTACACAATCGCTACCACTAACTAGTATGCCTAGACCAAACCATTATACAGGGTCTTTCATCTTGATACGAAGCATATAGGAAGCTTCTCCGAAGTCTTTCATAGCAAAACTCTTCCTAAGCCATGGTTTTATAGTATTAAGTGTATGGATGTCGTATTCCTATGACTAGATAGTCATCGACATATAATAAAAGATAAACAACTACTCCCACACTAGATCTAACATACACACAATGTTCATCTTCATTTCATGAGAAACAAAAATCCTTCATTTTCTCATTGAAACAGATATTCCACCTGCGAGGAGCTTTTTGAAGTCTATAAATGGACTTCTCAAGCTTACATACCATATTAGGATACTTGGACTATAGAAAAACCTTATGATCGATCCATGTAACATCCTCAGTTAGTTTCCCATTAAAGAAAGTAATTTTTATATCCTTTTACCATATTTCATAATCAAGAAATGTAGTTATGGAAAGTCATATCCTAATAAACTTAATCTTAGCTACTATTGAGAAGGTTTACTCATAACTAATTCCGTTAATCTTAGTATAACCTTTCATGACCGGTTGAGCTGTATAAGTTTTCATGCTCACATCTAGGTCAATCTTCTTATTGAAGACACATCTACATCCAATGGTTTTAATACTAGGTGTAGGATCAACCAATTTCCATACTTAGTTATCATACATCGAATGAATCTCATCGTCCATATCATCTTTCAATTTTGTAGCCTTTAGGCTCACCATGGATTCCTGATAGTTGCTCGACTCACTATTTTTAACAGGTTTTCATCCACTAGAATAATATGGAATCCATAAAACTCAGGTTCATGATGTTCTCTATTAGATCAACAAGGTGGAGATAGAGGTACATTAGATTCCTCAATATGTTGTTTACTTCTTATAGATGTCTAGTTTCAACTTCATGTTCTTCATTTGTTGTTTCTTGAATCACATCAAGATCAATCTGGCTCCCACTAGTTTTTTGAGATATTAGCTCTCTCTCACATGAAAGACTAACCTACGAGCAACAAAGATCTTGTTCTCAGTATACTTGTAAAACAAGTATCCAAAAGAGACTTTGGGATAAGCATTGAAGTAAGACCCTTGGCATCTGGATTCAAGTTTGTCTACCTTTTCTTGACGAATGAAAGTCACAAAACCTTAGAACTTGATTCATGCAAGAGAGAGATGAGTCCATTTCCACATTTTGAATGGTGTTTCCTCAACCTTCTAAGTTCGTACGAGGTTTAGAATAAAAGCGGTCTCTTCTAGCACATAACCCCTGAAACTAATTAGAAGTGTAGCACGAGTCATCGTAGAACAAACCATGTCAAGCAAGGTTTGATTTCTCCTTTCAGACACACCATTATGTTGTGGTTTTCTTGGTGGAGCTAGTTATGAGACTATCCCAAAACTTCTAAGATGGCCGCAGAAGTCATAACTAAGATAGTCTTTGCCCCTATCAGAACGAAGTATCATCATTTTCCTGCTAATATGATTCTCTACTTCACTTTGGAATTTCTTGAATTCTTTAAATGTCTATGACTTATTTATAATAATATAAACTTATCCATATCTACTGAAATCATTAGTAAACCTGACAAAGTATCTTTAACCATGTCCGGTGATATGTCTGAACAGACCACATACATCCGAACAGATGATGTCCAACATATATGTCCCTATCTCAAAGTTACTTGTGCAAGGTGACTTTGTCATCTTCCCAAGAAAGCAAGATTCACAATCTCCACTGAATTATATGTTTACTGGTTCCAAGATTCCATCTGATTTTGGCTTGGCAATTCTCCTACTATTTATATGGCCTAGATAACAATACCATAGACATGATTTATCCAAAGCAGGTGAGCCAACATTTAACATTAAGTTAGTGTTTCTACTTACACCAATCACAGATTCATATATGCCATAGCAAGGACTAGCTTTAAAATAAAGAGCATTATCATTGTAAACCAAAATAGAAGCATCATTATTATCAAATCCAAAATTAAAACCATCAAGCCACAATGTATAAAATGAAATAATGTTTCTTGCCATGTGTAATACCCGGATTCCCAGGTATTATTTTTAGTCTTTTATTTTTGGGTGATGTGAGGAGACTCGGCGAGTTGGGGTCTAAAATCGCCAAGTAGGATCGTGGTTTTGCATGCGGGTTCGTGTTTGGACTCGGCGATGAAACCCTAATTTCCAAGGTTTGAGACCTATTTAAAGGGGCTTATGGCCTTCATTTGCGGCCACTAACCCCAGAGAGAAAGCCTAAAGAGATCTTGAGCGTTTTGGGAGAGAGAGGAGGCCATTGTTAACCTTTAAAGCATTGTTTGGCAAGGCAAAGGAGATTCTAGCTAAGAGGAGGCAAGGGAGGTGGACATCCTTCAAATTTGGAGCTCAGACCATCACTTTGGAGATAATATTTTGGCTCCCTTTTCTGTTGTTATGATGAACATGGGGGTTTAGGGTTTCTTGACCCCTTTGTTGGTTAGATTTGATGTACATTTCGTCCCTATTTGTGATGAGGCTTGAAATGGGATCCATAGAGGTCTAGAGAAGCTTTATGAGGATTCATGGGAGTTTTGATCAAGGGTTATGAGATATGAGGCTAAGACATCATATAGGAGCAAATAGATGTTGTTTGAGCATCAAGGTTTGGACTTTACGTGATTATCATGCTTGGGGAGGCCAGATCTATGATTATATGGAACAGATCTGACCTCAGAAGTGAGTTTGAGTTTATGCATGGCATGAACTCGCCGAGTCTGAAGAACAGACTTGGCGAGTAGTATGAAGTTTGCCCGTAATCACTCAGCGAGTGGTCTTGCCGAGTTGAGGGAGTGACTCAGTGAGTCAGGGTGAGTCGAGGGGACTGAGTCAAGCCGGAACTCGCCGAGTTGTTCTTGAGACTCGGCGAGTTGAGTCATGGTGGCCCTGCGATTCATGTCAGGTGGAACTCGTCGAGTCAGAGAAGTACTCAGCATGTCAAGAGACGATCCAAGAGAGGCAGTGGACACGTATAGACTCGCGGAGTCGCCCTAGTGCACTCGCCGAGTCCGGTCAAAGTTGACCGTTGACCTTGTTGACTTTTAGGGTTGAGTGCAGTTGTATTTATGAGTGCATTACTTTGTGTGATTAGGCGGAGGCTAGATCACATTTATTCCGAGATAGATATCTACCGAGACATCGAGGTGAGTCTTCTCACTATACTTACCTAGAGTGGTATATTGTGCAGACCAATGGGTCTTATGTGTTATGTGTATGTTGTTATAGACCGGACCGAAGGGTCCAACGATACAGACCGGGCTGAAGGGCCCAACGAGCTATGACCGGACCAAAGGGTCCAACGAGCTACAAGACTGGAGGGTCCCGCTGAGACATATCGACCGGAGGGTCGTATTATAGCCTTGAGTGGCGTATGTGTTGTATGCGGTATCTTTGGGGAACTCACTAAGCATTTATGCTTACTGTTGTTGTATGATGTGTTTCAGGTACCAGTGATGAGCGCGTGATGGCGCCGACATGATCCGTAGACACTTGAGGAGTTTATGTTTTGGATTCTGGGGAGATGTCTTTGTGATAAATACATTTGAAACAATATGTTGATGTTATTTTGTGAAAAATGATGGTTTTGAAAATGAAAAATTTGTTTTGAAAATTTACGTCGTTACAAGTTGGTATCAGAGCCTTGGTTTGAGGGATTCAGATGCATCTTCGAGCATATCTGAAATCAAACTAAGGAATTGAGGAGAATTTTTATAATAAAATAAATTTTTTGAAAAGAATAACAGAGTTTTGAGACAAATAGAGCAGAGCCGTGTGTACGATCAGCCAGCGCCCGAACAACGAATTCCCCAAAAGTACCCTTACTCTATGTGTTATGAGATATGTTATATTATGCATGCTAGAGTAGGCTAAGTATACATATTAGGACTAGAGTGGCCTGATTTGTGATGCCTTAGCCTAGGAGTTTTCTGCTGCTGTTGCTGCTGCCAGACCTCAGGGAGGTGACTCGTTGTTGTTCCGGGAGTTCGTGGCGAACTCGACTTACCGGACATTTGCTGAGCTCCAGGAAAATGCCCGGAAGAGGGGGATCGAGCTGGAGACTCGGGCTAGGGAGGAGGCCGAGTCTCATAGGATGGATCGGCGGCCAGCCCAGTCTCAGCCGGCAGCCAAGCGGGCTAGACCCGCTGATTCGAGATCTGGGGGCGCGAAGGTTCGCGCTTGTGGGAAGTGCAGTAAGAGTCACGAGGGGTCGTGCAGGGCTGGAGTATGTTACAAGTGTGGTAAGGAGGGGCATATCGCGAGGGAATTCCCCAAGGGATTCTTGATTTGCTTTCATTGCAACCAGACCGGCCATCGGAAGGCCGAGTGCCCGCAGCTTCTTCAGGGATCTGCGCCTGCTGCTAGGGTTACCGAGGCTCGACAGGTGAAGGCCGAGGCCCCGAGGGCTTGTGGGAGAGCGTTTCAGTTGACCGCGGAGGAGGTCCGCGCAGCGCCCGATGTTGTGGCTGGTATGTGTTTTCTTTTCATCTTTTATTTGAGTTGAGATTTTATGCTTATATGATCATATACGTAGGTACTTTTCTTGTGAATTTTGTGCCTGCATTGGTGTTATTTGACTCGGGTGCGAGTCGGTCGTTTGTTTCCATAGCATTTAGTCACCATATTAGTACCCGTCGAGAGGCATTAGATCGGCCTCTGTGAGTTTCCATAGCTGATGAGCGAGCTGTGTATGCTTCGGATGTTATTAGAGGATGTGTCCTTGAGATCGTCGGTGTGGAGTTTCCGATAGATCTGGTCCTGGTCGCGATGGGGGATGTGTGTGTGATTGTGGTTATGGATTGGCTGAGCTGTTATGGAGCTATGATAGACTGCAAGCGTCAATTGGTTCCATTCGAGACCCTAGTGGGGGAGTGCTTTCGGTGTACGGAGAGGGTACGCGTTCGGGGTCAGCATTTTGTTCGGTCGTCAGAGTCTACAGTAGGGCTATAGGGGTTTTGTGGCATATGTGATGGATGTGAGGGCTGATATTGAGAGACCGAAGTCAGTAGGTGAGGTTCCAATAGTGCGTGAGTTTCCGGATGTGTTTCCAGAGGACTTTCCGGATGTGCCTCCGAAGAGGCAGGTAGAGTTTGGTATTGAGTTGGCTCCAGGAGCTGCGCCGTATCACCTTGCGCCTCCGGAGATGCAGGAGTTGCCCTCGCAGCTTCAAGAACTGCTGGGGAAAGGGTTTATCAGGCCGAGCAGTTCGCCTTGGGGAGCACCTATCCTTTTTGTCAAGATGAAGGATGGCTCACTCCGGATGTGCATCGATTATCGTGAGCTGAATAAGCTAACGGTCAAGAACCGTTACCCGTTGCCAAGGTTCGATGATTTGTTTGATCAGCTACAGGGAGCATCTTGGTTCTCCAAGATCGATTTGAGGTCTGGGTATCATCAGGTGAGGGTGCGGGAGGAGGACGTACAGAAGACAGCCTTCCGGACTCGTTATGGACATTACGAATTCGTGGTGATGCCTTTCGGACTCACCAATGCACCAGCGGTGTTCATGGATCTGATGAATAGGGTGTGCAGACCAATGTTGGATCACTCGGTGATCGTGTTCATCGACAACATTCTGGTGTATTCAAGATCCAGAGAGCAGCATGAGGAGCATTTGAGGGAGATCCTCGAAGTTCTGAGATCGGAGAGGCTTTATGCCAAGTTCTTCAAATGTGAGTTCTGGTTACGAGAGGTCCAGTTTGTGGGGCATCTCGTTAACCAGAAGGGGATTTTAGTTGACCCGACCAAGATTGAGGCGGTTATGAGGTAGGAGTTGCCGAGATCACCCACCAAGATCAGGAGTTTTCTGGGATTGGCCGGCTATTATCGGAGATTTATTAAAGATTTATCCAAGATTGCTGTGCCCCTCACCAAGTTGACCCGGAAGGGTGTTGCGTTTTCTTGGGGTCCGGAGCAGCAGACCTCGTTCGAGACACTTCGCAGCAAGTTACGCGAAGCCCCAGTGCTAGCCCTTCCGGAATGGATGGAGGATTTTATGGTTTATTGTGACACATCGTTATCCGGATTGGGAGCGGTGCTTATGCACAGGGGGCATGTGATAGCATATGCATCGAGGCAACTTAAGCCTCATAGGTCGAGATATCCCACTCATGATTTGGAGCTAGGAGCGGTAGTGTTCGCTCTCAAGATCTGGCGACACTACATGTACGGGGTCCGATGTACGATATACACGGACCACAAGAGCTTGAAGTATTTGATGGTTCAGCCCAACCTAAATATCCGACAGAGGAGGTGGTTGGACGTGGTCAAGGATTATGATTGTGAAATCCTATACCACCCGGGCAAGGCTAATGTTGTAGCCGATGCACTGAGCCGTAGGGTGGAGAGCGCCCCATTGAGAGATGTATGTTTGAGATTGACGGTGATGACCCCGGTTTTGGATACAATTCGAGGGGCCCAGGCTGAGGTTGTGCAGCCTGAGAGCCAGAAGAGGGAACGAGTTGTCGGGTTGGTATCGGAGTTCGTTACCGATAGTCGGAGGCTTATGACATTCCAGGGTCGGATTTGGGTACCGTCCTTGGGCGGGATGCGTACCATTTTGATGGAGGAGGCTCATCGATCGAAATTCTCGATCTATCCCGGGGCCACTAAGATGTTTTTGGACCTGAAAAGGTATTATTGGTGGCCCTGTATGAAGAGGGATGCCGCATGGTTTGTAGAGAGATGCTTGACCTATTGCAGTGATAAGGCCGAGCATCAGCGTCCGCATGGTAAGTTGTAGCCTTTAGAGATTCCCGAGTGGAAATGGGAATAGATTACCATGGATTTCATCACCAAATTGCCAAGAACCGCGAGGGGTGTTGATGCAATTTGGGTGATTGTGGATAGGTTGACAAAGAGTGCTCACTTCCTGGCCATCAGTGAGAGTGCTTCCACGGAGAAGTTGGCGGAGATGTACGTGAGAGAGGTGGTATCGCGGCATGGAGTGCCGATTTCAATTGTCTCAGATCGAGATGTACGTTTCACTTCCAGATTCTGGAAGAAGTTTCATGAGGAATTAGGTACGAAGCTGCATTTTAGTACAACGTACCACCCCCAGACCGACGGGCAAAGTGAGCGAACGATCCAGACGCTCAAGGACATGCTCCGAGCATGTGTGTTGGATTTCGGCGGAAGTTGGGACACGTATTTGCCCTTGGCAGAGTTCTCTTACAACAACAACCATCATTCGCGCATTGGCATGCCGCCCTTTGAGCTGTTGTATGGGAGGAGGTGTCGGACCTCTATCTGTTGGGGAGAAGTAGGGCAGCGCGTGATGGGTAGTACCGAGATCGTGCTTCAGACAGCAAAGCAGATCCAGCAGGTCAGACAGAGGTTGTTGACCACTCAGAGTCGTCAGAAGAGTTATGCAGACAGACGTCGGTCCGAGCTTCAGTTTCAGGTCGGCGACTTTGTGCTCCTGAAGGTCTCTCCTTGGAAAGGAGTGATTCGATTTAGGAAGAGGGGCAAGTTGGGGCCCCGATATATTGGTCCTTTCAGGGTGGTCGCGAGGGTAGGCAGGGTAGCCTATCGTTTGGAGTTGCCAGCAGAGTTGGGTCAGATTCACGACACTTTCCACGTGTCGCAGTTGCGAAAGTGCGTAGCCGACGAGTCGGCAGTAGTGCCACTAGAAGATATTCAGGTGGATGTGAGCCTGAATTATGTTGAGAGACTAGTGGCGATCAGAGATCAGAAGATCAAGGTCCTGAGGAATAAAGAGGTGCCACTGGTGCAGGTCCAATGGCAGCATCGGAAAGGGTCAGAGTTAACTTGGGATCCGAAGCGTGAGATGCGTGAGCAGCATCCGGAGTTATTTGAAGAGTGAGACTTCGAGGGCGAAGTCTGATTCTAGTGGGGGAGAATTGTAACACCCAGATTCCCAGGTATTATTTTTATTCTTTTATTTTTGGGAGATGTGAGGAGACTCTGCGAGTTGGGGTCTAAACTCGCCGAGTAGGATCGCGGTTTTGCACACGGGTTCACGTCTGGACTCGGCGAGTCCACGCTGGTTAATGAAACCCTAATTTCCAGGGTTTGAGACCTATTTAAAGGGGCTTATGGCCGTCATTTGCGGCCACCAACCCCGGAGAGAAACCCTAAAGAGATCTTGAGCGTTTTGGGAGAGAGGGGAGGTCATTGTTAACCTTTGAAGCATTGTTTGGCAAGGCAAAGGTGATTCTGTTTAAGAGGAGGCAAGGGAGGTGAACATCCTTCGATTTTGGAGCTCAGAGCATCACTTTGGAGGTAATATTTTGGCTCCCTTATCTGTTGTTATGATGAACATGGGGGTTTAGGGTTTCTTGACCCCTTTGTTGGTTAGATTTGATGTCCATTTTGTCCCTATTTGTGATGAGGCTTGAAATGGGATCCATAGAGGTCCAGAGAAGCTTTATTCCTTAAGATTTATGAGGATTCATGGGAGTTTTGATCAAGGGTTATCAGATATGAGGCTAAAACATCATATAGGAGCAAATAGATGTTGTTTGAGCATCAAGGTTTGGACTTCACGTGATTATCATGCTTGGGGAGACCAGATCTAATTTTGTATGGAACATATATGACCTCAAAAGTGAGTTTGAGTTTATGCATGGCATGAACTCGCCGAGTCTGAAGAACAGACTCGGCGAGTAGTATGAAGTTTTCCCGTAATCACTCAGTGAGTGGTCTTGCCGAGTTGAGGGACTGACTCAGTGAGTCAGGGTGAGTCGGGGGGACTGAGTCAAGCCGGAACTCGCCGAGTTGTTCTTGAGACTTGGCGAGTTGAGTCGTGGTAGCCCCGCGATTCATGCCAGGTCAAACAGGTCGAGTCAGAGAAGTACTCGGCGTGTCAAGAGAGGACCCAAGAGAGGCAGTGCACACGTATAGACTCGCCGAGTCGCCCTAGTGCACTCGCCGAGTCCGGTCAAAGTTGACCGTTGACCTTGTTGACTTTTAGGGTTGAGTGCAGTTGTATTTATGAGTACATTACTTTGTGTGATTAGGCGGAGGCTAGATCACATTTATTCTGAGACAGATATCTACCGAGACATCGAGGTGAGTCTTCTCACTATACTTACCTAGAGTGGTATATTGTGCAGACCAGAGGGTCTTATGTGTTATGTATGAGATTATGTGCTATGTGTTATGTGTATGTTGTTATAGACCGGACCGAAGGGTCCAATGATACAGACAGGGCCGGAGGGCCCAACGAGCTATGACCGGACCAGAGTGTCCAACGAGCTACGGGACTGGAGGGTCCCGCTAAGACATATTGACCGGAGGGTCATATTATAGCCTTGAGTGGCGTATATGTTGTATGCGGTATATTTGGGGAACTCACTAAGCATTTATGCTTACAGTTGTTCTATGATGTGTTTCAAGTACCAGTGATGAGCCCGGGAAGGCGCCGGCATGATCCGTACACACTTGAGGAGTTTATGTTTTGGATTCTGGGGAGATGTCTTTGTGATAAATACATTTGAAACAATATGTTGATGTCATTTTGTGAAAAATGACGGTTTTGAAAATGAAAAATGTGTTTTGAAAATTTACGTCGTTACACCATGTAAGGTATATAACAATAATCTTTTAAAACAACTTAAAAACTAAAAAGTAATGAAAGCTTGTAATCTCTAATCTTGGTAGCGGCTACTCTACTCGTGTTCCCCATGATCAAGGCAAGCTCTCCATGCCTTAGCTTCCTACTTTGTCTTTGTCCCTGCACATCGGAACCAATATAGGTTCCATGTCCCTTTTCAACTATCCAATTATTAGAAGTAAATGTTAAATGTTATTCAATTGTAAACATACCTAAAGTGTCAACACCTTTGACCTTGTTCTTCTTAAGATCCTCTAGACACTTAGGGAATCTATGTTTCCAATGTCCCTTCTATTGGGAGTAATATCAAATGGCTTCATTAGGGTAACGGTTGAACTTTTGTTCCTAGGTGGAAAAATGTTTCCACAGTTTTCTTGAGCATCCCATGAAGCTACATAATACTCTTTTGTAAAGCACTCATATAGTAGTTCATGGTGAACTTCTTGTACACACTAGTTAGAGATTTAATAAAGACATCAATAGCCAATTGTTGAGTAAATGGAAGCCAATACGATCAAGCATGGGCAAATCTTATATAGGACTAGGGGGGCTGTGGCCCCCTGATTTTTTTTTGGCAGAAATAGTCCCTATACTTGAATTTTATACATATTAGACCCAAAATATAAAATTTTGACTATGTCCCCCCTGTTCACCAACTATTATACAAGTTATATTTTTGCCTCCCCCCCTGAAAGAAAAGACTGAAGCTCCGCCACTGTGATCAAGTTCGTCAAAGTACCCTTTCGGTTTTAAAATGTGGGTACTCACATAACCAATCTCATGTTGCTTGCAACCTAGAATAGTATCACTTTGAATCTCTCAGTTTGAGCTGCTCTTGGAACGTGTCCTTGAGTTTCTCTTACATGTTGTACACCCTAAATTTCTCATAACTATTTTCGATTTTAGAAGACATGGTCGCCAACATTAGACACAAGACTTCAACTGTAACATCCTGACTCCCAGGTATAAATTTAAATTGTTTTATATTCATATTGATAGGGCAACTTGACGAGCTGGAGGCCCCAACTCATCAAGTAGGGATAGAGATGGCCTTGTGAACTTTAGAACCCACTCGACGAGTTGGTGGACACAACTCGACTAGTTGGAGTTGAGTGTGAAAACCCAAATTTCTAGGGTTTGCACCCTATTTAAAGGACCTTAAGTCCTCTACCCCGCCTCCCTTATCAATTAATTACCTAGAGACAAACCTTAATCGAGCTACCTTCCATTTTGAGAGTGTGTAAGGCTAAGAGTGTGTGTTTTGATGCATTCCTTGGAGAAACACGAAGATCTAAGAGCTTGGAACGAGAAGGAGTCCATAGATCTGGCATCCATTCAGTGGTAGCAACCATTTGAAGGTAAAAAGTCACTACCTTGATCACTTGTTTGTTAGATCTCTCCATTAGAGAGTTTATGGCCATTTCTAGCTTCTCCATGAGTCATTTATGGATTTTGAGCTTGCTTTGAAGCTAAGACTTTGGATCTAGGCACTATTAGGCCCCTTAGGCTAAGGACTTAAGATTTATCAATCTTTGGCTAACTTCTATGCCGTAAACCCCTTGTTGAGCCTTATTTTGGCAAGATTAGCCCCTAGATGCCATGCATAGACGTAAAGCTTGTAGCTTTACGTGGTATCTCAGCCCTAGAAGACTAGATCTATAGTTTGGAGCCTTCAGTTCACTTAAACGTGTCTGAACGAGAAAAGGGTTGAAGGAACTCAACGAGTTGGTTAGCTAACTCGACGAGTTGGTTAGGGTTTTACACTATATTCTGGACATTGTGCAAGCTCGATGACTTGGTGAGACAAGTCGGCGAGTTGACTCGAACTTTCCCGATTTTCAGAGAACAGAAGGAACTCGATGAGTCACATAAATGGACTCGACGAGTTGAGTCAACATGGACTATTGACTTGAGTGTTAACTTATGTTGAGTTTTACAGTTGGTCAAGTTGTGGAATTTAGAGACCATGAAGGGTAAAATGGTCTTTTACCCTTCTGATATTTAGAAGAAGAATTAGCTTAGGATCTTTAGGGGGGTGTTGTTAATATCATTTATTAATTAGAGATGATTGTGATATATGATAGGTGGAGTCTAGACTGGCAGTCCGAGTGTGAGACATACTTTGGTTTATTTACGAAGTGAGTCTTCTCACTATACTTACCTGAGTGGTAATTATTGTGCGATCGGAGGGTCTTATTTTTGTTACTAACTAGAGGGTCTTATGTGCTTATACTGAGATATGTTATATTATGCATTCTGTCTTTGTGATTTATATTGTATATTATTCTGTGTATTTATTGAGATAGTACCAGAAGGTTCAACCGAGTCGTGAGACCGTAGGGTTTTCACTGAGATACAGGACTGGGGGGTCCAACCCGAGCTGTGAGACGGAAGGGTCTTCACCAAGACACATGAACGGAGGTTCCTTATCGAGATATAGCCATGAGAGGCTAATTATTTGTGTGTGGTATTTTGAGGAACTCATTAAGCTTCGTACTTACAGTGTTATGTGATATGTGTTTCAGGTACATCTCAGGATCGTGGGAAGGCGCCGACTTGATTGTACACACCAGCTGGTTGATTTGTGTTTTGAGCATTCTGAGATATTTTACAAAAAGTTTTCATGTATTGTGTTTGAAACACTTACAAATTAAGTATGAGAGATATTAAACTGTGTTTTGTGAGGAATTAAAAATGAAAAAATTATTTGAAAATTTAGAGTGTTACAAGTTCATATCAAAGCCTTGGTTTCAGGGATTCGGATGTACACTCGGTTATGTCTGGACTTAAACTGAGGATTTGAGAATTTTTTCTTAAAGAAATGATTTTCTAAATGAGAAAAGATTTTAAGAGGAAACAAGACGAAGCAAAGTGTACAATCAGCCAAAGCCCGAACGGTGATTTCCAAAAATACCCTTACTTGTTTATATTATGAGATGAGATACTTTTGAGATATTAGAGCTGCATGCTAGATGGTAGGCTAGGTATTTCAGGAATTTAGAGCTAGAGTTGCTTGATTCATGATGCCTTAGCCTAGGAGGATGTTATTGATTGACATTATCTACTATTTGCTCTGTGTGTATGCTAAGTAGGGGTACATGTCATGAAATATTTAAGAGATAGACTTCGGTTGACGAGTAGTCTAGGAGGGATACCTAGATGTTTATTTTGAGAAGTCTGCTGAGAGAGTAGTTAGATATCTGTGAGGGATATTGTACTTGTGAATTAGGATCCTGGGAGGAGGACTATGGACAACTACGAATTGGTGTGGAAGGTAGTATTGGGCCCATACTACTGAAAGCGCTGGATCTGTACGCAACCCAAGTAAGAAACTTAAGATACTAAGAAGCATATAATGGTGGGTAGTTATGTGAATGCTTTAGCCAATCCCTGATGATTTTTTTGTTGTGTTTCAGAGAGACTATGGTGATTACCCGCAGCAACCCCAGGGGGGTTAGTACCAATGACGAGGAGATCCGCATGATCATTACAGAGGAGATGGCCACAGCTATCAGGGAGGCCATTGTAAAGATGTTCGGGTCTATTAAGACCACGTTGATTGAGACTTTTGACGAGCATTATGCTGCTGTCACGGAGGCTGCCACTGCCGCAACCGCTACAACCCTTGCAACTATAATGTGACAACTCGATATTTCAGCTCTTTGTAATGACCTAAAAAGTCAAGTATTGTAACCACTTTTGAGTTAATAAAATTAACTTTGATAATAAAATGTCCAAAAAGTCCTATTTAAATTCTTTCTATGTTTAAATGTCATTAAACCATGATCGTACGTAAAAAGAGCGCCCAAATCCGACTTCGTATATTGAAGTTATGATTTTTTTCAAGTTCAGCTTAGCAACAGACAGCAAAAAACTCGAATCGGAGATCGAGCGACTTTTGGCCGGAATGACCTAAACGAGAATCGAAGGTCTCGTCAATGGTATTTCAGCGGTAAAAAGTCTGGCAAAAACGACGTCAGATAAAGAAGTTATGAATTTTTGAAGAAATTCATTAATCACGTCATTTTAATAAATAAATGATAAAAATAATTTCATAATTTGCCAACGGAATCTAAACGAAAGTTGTAGATCTTAGTCTCACCTTCGCGTGGATATAAAAAACGTCGAAAACGGAGTTCGTATGAAGGAGATATGAATTTTAGAAGTTTATTTAAAATAAATATAAATTTAATTATAAACTCTCGGTATTATCCGAAGGGGAGTCATCGGATAGGACCGGAGTACGCCCTGCGTACCTTCGTACGCCCCGCGTACTCAGATCAAGCGCCTCGGATCGTCCACGTCCCCCTATGCGAAGCTTCCGAGCCGCCCCATTCCAACCCGCCCCATCCGATCCGTCCCATCCGAAGCCGAGGCAGTCGAGGACTCACTCATGCATGACGTACGCGTACACGCTGCGTACCAGCGTACACCCCGTGTACGAGGCTTCTCAGACCCCCCTATAAATAGAATGCGAGGCTTTCCGAAAAAAATGCTCATTTCTCTCCTTTCTCTCACGATCTTGCCTCGATTTCCTTGCCTGTTCAAACCCGAAGCTCTGGTCTTTTTGCTCAAGTCCCGAGGGTCGATTTTACTCCCGAGATTCCCGAGAATCTTGAGAAAAATCCGTTTCACGAGACGAAACTCTGCCCGGTTTTCCATCTCGCTATCTTCAAACTTCCAAGTGAGTTCATACCCCTAATCAATGTTTTAAATGATTCTAAATGCTTTAGTAGGGGGAATACAAGTAGAAACAAACATGTTATTAAATCATTGATACGTATTTTTATAAATAGCTTTCACATACTACAAAATGTGATGCATGAATTGGTTTCAAATCTTAAGAACACATTGTTATCAAAGGTTTTACCTTGAAATGTATATTGAAATGACCTCAGTTATTGTTAATCATTGTTTCAAAACACATAAGATGTCTTACAAAACCATTTTTCATTCCTGAACTAAACTATGCATATACACTTATACCATTATATATGTATAGATGTTATAAGTTGCATCTTTCATTTAGTTTCCCCACACCCTTGAGTAGTAAGAGTGTGTAAACTTACATGATCAACTAGTTAGATTACAGTAAATTATCATAGGGATAATTTGAAATAACAAAACATTATTACAAGGAATCACACAAGAGTCAGTTCATTCATGAGTCTTTACTAGTACCTTACTTGATACATGAGTACCTTTACATATGTTTACCTGATACATGAACACATTACATGAGCACCTTTACGTTTATACCTTTACCTGTGTATACTTATTTGAATATTTGTATCACAAATTGCGAGGATAATTTATTAGTACCTTCTGTGTAAATTATCCTGCATATCCCTAGTACCTCGGGATATCTAGAATAGGGCTCTATCCCCAGTACCTCGGGATATATGGACGAGACTAACCATTCTGGAACCCATCTGTTAGCAACAGTGGGTAATGAACATCTAAAGATGCCTACGGTTATTACTTATACTAGGAGTACCTATACATGGACTAACCCTTCCTCCCACCTACTGCTGCAATAGAGGACAATTGGACAATCTTCGGATGTCCATTAGGTTATATGTCATATGTTAGCCCTAGTACCTCGGGTCAACATTTACATTCGTCTTGTTAGCACCAGTACCTCCGGCTAACACTTACATGAGTATATTTTTCCTGTTTACTTTATTTTGTGATATCTTTCACATAAACGAGGAGTTAGACTAAGTACTTTGGTACTAGTCAATAGAAAGGAAAAACTATCATTTTACATAGTCATAACAAAACATTCGGGTCTTGGTAGAAGACTACACTTCATACCTACAAAACATTCGGGTCTTGGTAGAAGACTACATTTCATACTTATAGAAAATAAGGGTTTTTCTAGGGATTTCATACTTAACACAACATTTTCATTCAAAGGTTTACATGGCTTTCATAACAGATTTTCACAAACAAGGCAATGACACTTATATACTTATGAATTCACCAGCTTTAAAGCTGATACTCGCTTTCAAAATAACTTGTATTCTCAGGTCATCAGTAGACAGGTACAGAAGCCAGGTTTTGAGAAGACGGAGCAGACAAGTCTCGTCTTTTATTTTGATGTTATATTTTTGGTGTCTTATTTCAATGAAAGAACACACATGTATTAAACTTTACTTACAATGCAATGAATGATGTTGTTGCTTGTTTATTATATTACACTGTTGTGATACTGTATATGACGTCCTCCACCCCTGAATGTTTCCGCCGTTCGTGGTTTTGGGGTGTGACAGATTGGTATCAGAGCATTGTTTATAGTGAATTAAGTATATCAACCCATAAAAGATATACTAACTATAAATACATGGGATCAAAACACTCAGTCTAAGAGTTATACTTTTAAATAATAAAATATTTAACAAAGTATACGTGCCTGCATTCATACTAAAATCAGTGTCACAACGACAAGAACAAAAGTATTACGATTGTTGAATATTACAAGTTAGCCTGGGGATATATGGTCAATCTTGGGAATGGCATAGCCTGATCAACTATGCTGGTCCGAGGAGTGATTAGAATATGCCCAAGAATGGTTGTAATATGGCAACAAGTCTAAAAACTTACCAACACAACCATAAAGAAATACCATATGGGTATTTGATCTTACTATAAGTACCTTAGTCAGTCATCTATCTTAGTTATTACTTCGGTTGTTGAACTATAGGGATTAGTCCATGGGACACATTCATTTATCATTTATTCTTATCCATGTCGTCATCTTTTAATCGTATAGTTAAAGATGCCGCCACGCAGAAGTACAAGGCGTAATCCAATCAACGAAACACCGATACCACCACCTCCACCACCGCCTGTACCTGTTCAACCACCTAACCCTTTTGATGCCAGCATGTTCCAGGCAGCTTTCACAGCAGCAGTTGCAGCTTCTATGTCAGCAATCAACGCTCCTGTCCCTAGTGGATCGGGAACAGGTGCACCTCCCTCGAACCACGGCGAAAGCCATGGACACCCTCGGGAATGCACTTACAAGGATTTCACGAACGCCAAACCCCGTAGCTTCAATGGAACTGGGGGTGTTATGGTGTTGAGACAATGGATTGAGAAGATGGAATCTGTCTTCGAGATCTGCGGATGCCAAGAAGGCAACAAGGTCAAGTTCGCAGCTTGTACCTTCTCTGACCGAGCACTAACATGGTGGAACAGCCATGTTAACTATCTAACTTTTGTGGTGGCGTATTCCATCGGCTGGGAAAAGTTGAAAGACATGCTGATGAAAGAATATTGTCCTCGAGGTGAAATACAAAAACTCGAGCAAGAATTCTGGGGTCTTCAAATGGTAGGATCCGACATCACTACCTACACAAATAGGTTTTGTGATTTGGCGAGCTTATGCCCTGATATGGTTGCTCTCCAAAGCAAAAAGATCGAAAGATATATATGGGACCTCTCTCCCCAGATCCAGTCAAGTGTGATCGCTTCCAGGCCTATTACCTTTGATAGCGCCAAGGAATTGGCACAATCCCTCATCGATCACCGGAAACCTCAGAACACAACAATCCCTACACCTATACCACAAAAGTCCAACCCCAACTTGAACAAGAAGGGGTGGAATAAGAGGAAAAGTGGGACTTCGCAAGAATCCTCCAATAAACAACTTGTGGCGATCAATGTTGCCACAGTGACTCCTGTTGTCCCTGCGATCCCCTTACCAGCAAAGTCATATGCTGGAACTCTCCCGAAGTGCACCAAGTGCAACTTCCACCACCACGGACCTTGCAGGGAGATGCAGTGCTCTAACTGCAACAACAAGGCGCACACTGCTTGTTACTGCAAGGCTCCAACAGCTCAAGCCGCCAAGATCCCAAATGCTGGTATGGGCCAAACTTGCTACGGTTGTGGCGAGGTGGGTCACTACAAGAGGGACTGCCCTAAGGCAGGAATGGCTGGAGGGGTAGGAAGAGTTATGGCCCTAGGCCACGAGGAAGCAGTAGTTGATCCTATGATAGTTACTGGTACGTTCCTCCTCGATAACTCATATGCTTGCATACTTTTTGATAGTGGAGCCGAGAAAAGTTTTGTGGGTCACAAATTTGCACACCTGCTTAAACAAAAACCCTGTGCATTAGATAATCCATTCACGGTAGAAATGGCTAACGGGAAAACAGAGAGTACAAACTGCATATACGTAGGTTGTGCTTTAACTTTAGATGGCCATACTTTCAAGATAGATCTCATGCTGGTCACAATTAAATGTTTTGACGTTATCATCGGTATGGATTGGTTGAGTCTTCTTCGTGCCGATATTATGTGCTTTGAAAAAGCAGTTCGTCTTAACCTTCCTAACAACGAAACTTTAATTATCTACGGCGACAAAACCAGTACGAGCCTTCGCATCATTTCGTGCATTCAAGCCCAGAAGTGCTTGTGGAAGGAGTACCATGCATTTCTCGCACACGTCGTCGATACCAGTCAAGAACTGAAAGACATCCAGAAAATCCCAGAAGTACGCGACTTTCCTGACATATTCCCAGAAGAACTTCCCGGTTTACCACCACAACGCCAAGTCGAGTTCAGAATCGACTTAGTGTCAGGGGCTACCCCCGTAGCCAAATCCCTGTATCGTCTGGCACAGGCTGAAATGCAGGAACTTTCCAGTCAACTTAGCGAACTTCTCAAGAAGGGATTCATTCGACCAAGCTTCTCACCATGGGGAGCACCGGACTTGTTCGTCAAGAAGAAAGATGCATCGTTTCGCACGTGCATCGACTATAGAGAACTTAACAAACTTACCATTAAAAATCGTTATCCCTTGCCCCGCATTGACGATTTATTTGATCAACTTCAAGGAGCCAACTACTTCTCGAAGATAGATCTGCGATCTGGATACCACCAACTACGAGTGTTAGAGGAGGATGTTCCCAAGACAGCCTTCCGAACTCGTTATGGGCACTACGAGTTTGTAGTGATGCCATTCGGATTAACTAACGCGCCCGCAGTATTCATGGATCTGATGAATTGGGTGTGTCGTCCTTACTTAGACCAGTTCGTCATCGTCTTCATTGATGACATACTCATCTACTCTTGAAGTAAGGAGGAGCATAGTTAACATCTTCGTAAAATCTTAGAAACATTGCGATCGGAGAAGCTCTACGCGAAGTTCTCAAAGTGCGAATTTTGGATTCGGCGAGTCGAATTTTTGGGTCATGTGGTTAGTGAAGAAGGTATACACGTGGACCCCTCCAAGATCAAAGCCATTGAGAACTGGACAGCACCAAAGACACCTACCGAAATTCGTCAATTTCTAGGTCTTCCTGGCTACTATCGCAGGTTCATTCAGAACTTCTCCAGCATAGCGAAACCTCTTACAACCCTGACCCAGAAGGTTATGGCCTTTGACTGGGAAGAGAAACAAGAAAGAGCGTTCCAAACACTCAAACGAGCCTTGTGCACCACCCCGATACTATCCCTTCCCGAAGGAATAGAAGACTTCATTGTCTATTGCGATGCATACAATCAAGGACTCGGATGTGTTCTGATGCAGCGAGGTAAAGTCATCGCCTATGCCTCGAGACAGCTCAAGACACATGAGGTTAACTACACAACCCACGATCTTGAACTAGGAGCGGTGGTGTTAGCTCTGAAGAACTGGCGACATTACCTATATGGTACGAAAAGCACGATCTTTACAGACCATAAGAGTCTACAACACATTTTTGACCAGAAAGAGCTCAACATGAGACAATGACGGTGGGTCGAGCTACTCAGCGATTACGAATGCGAAATTCATTATCATCCGGGTAAAGCCAATGTAGTAGCCGACGCCCTAAGTCGGAAAGAATACTCTGGTCGTAGGGTCAAATCTTTGACTCTAACTATCCATTCACACTTGTCCACGCAAATAAAGGAGGCTCAGCTCGAAGCTTTGAAACCTAAAAACGTGGCTGGTGAATCCCTTAGAGGGATGGATAAGAACCTAGAAGCCAAGGGTGGCGGAGCCTTATACCGCATGGATCGGATCTGGACACCGAAACACGGTGGCTTTAGAGACTTGGTCATGACTGAAGCTCACAACACTCGTTATTCCGTCCACCCGGGTTCAGATAAGATGTATCTAGATCTTAAAAAGTTATACTGGTGGCCTAACATGAAAGCAGATATTGCTACCTTCGTGAGTAGATGCCTTACTTGCGCGAAGGTCAAGGTTGAATACCAGAAACCCTCCGGTCTCCTACAACAACCGGAGATACCAGAATGGAAGTGGGAGCGGATCACTATGGACTTCATAACCAAGTTGCCCAAGACAACGGGTGGACTTGATTCCATATGGGTCATCGTCGATAGACTGACCAAGTCTGCACACTTCCTTTCGATCAAAGAAACAGACAAGATGGAGAAACTTACCAGAACTTACATTAGGGAGATTGTAAGGCTGCACAGTGTCCCTTTATCTATCATCTAAGACCGAGATAGTAGATTCAATTCGAGGTTCTGGCAGTCATTACAAAGTTCCCTTGGAACTAGGCTGGACATGAGTACAGCCTACCATCCACAGACCGATGGGCAAAGTGAGAGAACTATCCAAACCTTAGAAGATATGTTGCGTGCATGTGTGATTGACTTTGGAAATGCTTGGGATACCCATTTACCTCTTGTCGAGTTTTCCTACAGCAACAGTTATCACACGAGCATAAAGACAGCTCCATTCGAGGCCCTCTATGGCCGAAAGTGCAGATCCCCTCTGTGCTGGGCTGAGGTGGGTGATACCCAGTTAGCTAAGGGGCGAGCTCCCGAAAGCACTCTCACGGGTCCGGAGATCATTCGGGAAACGACAAAGAAGATCGTTCAAATTCGTGAACGATTGAAAACCTCTAGAGACCGACAGAAAAGCTACGCTGACAAGCGTAGGAAACCATTGGAGTTCCAGGTAGGCGACCGAGTCCTACTGAAGGTCTCACCCTGGAAGGGCTTGATACACTTTGGAAAGCGTGGGAAGCTAAATCCAAGATACATAGGGACCTTCGAGATTCTTGCGAGAATCGGTCCTGTAGCTTACAAACTCAATCTACCGCAAGAACTCAGTAACGTACATCCTACCTTCCACGTGTCAAACTTGAAAAAGTGTCTGTCCGACGAGACTCTTGTAATCCCACTCGACGAGATCGAGATCAACGAGATCCTCAACTTCGTGGAGGAACCAGTAGAAATCATGGACCGAGAGGTCAAGCAAACCAAGCAAAGTCGCATCCCTATCGTGAAGGTCCGCTGGAATGCAAAGCGAGGACCTGAATTCACCTGGGAACGCGAAGACCAGATGAAACACAAGTACCCACATTTGTTTCCCTAATCCACAAGTGTTTTCTTACTTTAAATTTCGCGACGAAATTCCCTCTAACGGGGGGATGATGTGACAACCCGATATTTCAGCTCTTTATAATGACCTAAAAAGTCAAGTATTGTAACCACTTTTAAGTTAATAAAATTAACTTTGATAATAAAATGTCCAAAAAGTTCTATTTAAATTCTTTCTATGTTTAAATGTCATTAAACCATGATCGTATGTAAAAAGAGCGCCCAAATCCGACTTCGTATATTGAAGTTATGATTTTTTTCAAGTTCAGCTTAGCAACAGACAACAAAAAACTCGAATTGGAGATCGAGCGACTTTTGGCCGGAATGACCTAAACGAGAATCGAAGGTCTCGTCAATGGTATTTTAGCGGTAAAAAGTCTGGCAAAAACCGACGTCAGATAAAGAAGTTATGAATTTTTGAAGAAATTCATTAATCACGTCATTTTAATAAATAAATGATAAAAATAATTTCATAATTTGCCAACGGAATCTAAACGAAAGTTGTAGATCTTAGTCTCACCTTCGCGTGGATATAAAGAACGTCGAAAACGGAGTTCGTATGAACGAGATATGAATATTAGAAGTTTATTTAAAATAAATATAAATTTAATTATAAACTCCCGGTATTATCCGAAGGGGAGTCATCGGATAGGACCGGAGTACGCCCTGCGTACCTTCGTACGCCCCGCGTACTCAGATCAAGGGCCTCGGATCGTCCATGTCCCCCTATGCGAAGCTTTCGACCCGCCCCATTCCGACCCGCCCCATCCGACCCACCCCATCCGATCCGTCCCATCCGAAGCCGAGGCAGTCGAGGATTCGCTCATGCATGACGTACGCGTACGTGCTGCGTACGAGCGTACGCCCCGCGTACGAGGATTCTCAGACCCCCCTATAAATAGAATGCGAGGCTTTCCGAAAAAAATGCTCATTTCTCTCCTTTCTCTCACGATCTTGCCTCGATTTCCGTGCCTGTTCAAACCCGCAGCTCTGGTCTTTTTGCTCAAGTCCCGAGGGTCGATTTTACTCCCGAGATTCCCGAGAATCCCGAGAAAAATCCGTTTCCCGAGATGAAACTCTTCCCGGTTTTCCATCTCGCTATCTTCAAACTTCCAAGTGAGTTCATACCCCTAATCAATGTTTTAAATGATTCTAAATGCTTTAGTAGGGGGAATACAAGTAGAAACAAACATGTTATTAAATCATTGATATGTATTTTTATAAACAGCTTTCACATACTACAAAATGTGATGCATGAATTGGTTTCAAATCTTAAGAACACATTGTTATCAAAGGTTTTACCTTGAAATGTATATTGAAATGACCTCAGGTTATTGTTAATCATTGATTCAAAACACATAAGATGTCTTACAAAACCATTTTTCATTCTTGAACTAAACTATGCATATACACTTATACCCTTATATATGTATTGATGTTATAAGTTGCATCTTTCATTTAGTTTCCCTACACCCTTGAGTAGTAAGAGTGTGTAAACTTACATGATCAACTAGTTAGATTACAGTAAATTATCATAGGGATAATTTGAAATAACAAAACATTATTACAAGGAATCACACAAGAGTCAGTTCATTCATGAGTCTTTACTAGTACCTTACCTGATACATGAGTACCTTTATGTATGTTTACCTGATACATGAACACATTACATGAGCACCTTTACGTTGATACCTTTACCTATGTATACTTATTTGAATATTTGTGTCACAAATTGCGAGGATAATTTATTAGTACCTTCTGTGTAAATTATCCTGCATATCCCTAGTACCTCGGGATATCTAGAATAGGGCTCTATCCCCAGTACCTCGGGATATATGGACGGGACTAACCATTCTGGAACCCATCTGTTAGCAACAGTGGGTAATGAACATCTAAAGATGCCTACGGTTATTACTTATACTAGGAGTACCTTTACAGGGACTAACCCTTCCTCCCACCTGCTGCTGCTACAGAGGACAATTGGACAATCTTCGGATGTCCATTAGGTTATATGTCATATATTAGCCCTAGTACCTCGGGTCAACATTTACATTCGTCTTGTTAGCACCAGTACCTCCGACTAATACTTACATGATTATATTTTTCCTGTTTACTTTATTTTGTGATATCTTTCACATAAACGAGGAGTTAGACTAAGTACTTTGGTACTAGTCAATAGAAAGGAAAAACTATCATTTTACATAGTCATAACAAAACATTTGGGTCTTGGTAGAAGACTACACTTCATACCTACAAAACATTCGGGTCTTGGTAGAAGACTACATTTCATACTTATAGAAAATAAGGGTTTTTCTAGGGATTTCATACTTAACACAACATTTTCATTCAAAGGTTTACATGGCTTTCATAACAGATTTTCACAAACAAGGCAATGACACTTATATACTTATGAATTCACCAGCTTTAAAGCTGATACTCGCTTTCAAAATAACTTGTATTCTCAGGTCATCAGTAGACAGGTACGGAGGCCAGGTTTTGAGAAGACGGAGCAGACAAGTCTCGTCTTTTATTTTGATGTTATATTTTTGGTGTCTTATTACAATGAAAGAAAACACATGTATTAAACTTTACTTACAATGCAATGAATGATGTTGTTGCTTGTTTATTATATTACACTGTTGTGATACTGTATATGATGTCCTCCACCCCTGAACGTTTCCGCCGTTCGTGGTTTTGCGGTGTGACATATATGGCCACAGGGGGGTGATTCGTTGTTGTTCCGAGAGTTCAACAACACAAAGCCACCGGAGTTCGACAGGTCCAAGGACCCAATTTCTGCTATGAGATGGATTTCTGATATTAAAGGATGTTTCTATACTTGTTCGTGCCCTAAGAACCTGAAGGTTCGATTTGTGCTGAACTAGCTTTGCTTGGGAGCGAAGGACTAGCAGAAGTTTGTGACGACTGATTATTCTCCTACAGACCATGCAACAGTGACTTGGGAGAGGTTCACCTAGATATTTCAATATGAGTACGTTCCCCAAATGGAGACGGAATGATTGGACCAGGAGTTTCTGTCTATCAAGTAGAAGACAGAAATAGTGACATAGATTACGAGGATGTTTCATGAGAGGGCGTTGTTATGCCCTAAGCACGTGTCTACAGAGCAGGCACGTGTGATCCAGTACTTGAGCATTTTGAGGCGAGATATTTGGGAGTTCATGGTGAACTCATCATATCGGACATTGGTTGAGCTATAGAACAATGCCAGGAGGAGGGAGATTGAGTTTGAGATTCATACTAGAGAGGAGGGAGAGTCTCATAGGAGAGACAAGAGACTAGTGCAGTCGCAGCCGACGACCAAGCGGGCTAAGCCCGCTGATACAAGAGTAAGAGGCCAGAAGGGCCGCACTTGTGGCAAGTGCAACAAGAGTCATGGGGGATCTTGCCGATCAGGTATTTGTTACAAATACAACAAGGAGGGGAATATGGCGAAGGATTTACCCAAGGGATTTTCAGTTTTCTTTCAGTGCAACCAAACTGGCCACCGAAAGGACGAGTTTCCGCAACTCACTCAGGGACCATCCTTGGCTTATGCTCCTATTGCTCTGCGGGTTACTGATGGTCGGCCTGGGAAGGCCAAGGCTCAAAGAGCTCACAAGAGAGCTTTCCAGCTGACTGTAGAGGAGGTTCACACAGCACCTGATGTTGTTGCTGGTATGTACCTCCTTATTCATGATATTATTATTATCTTTTTATGCTTATAATGTGTTTTATATAAGTACTTTTCTAGTGAATTTTGTACCTGCCTTGGTGTTATTTGACTCGGGTGGGAGTCAATCCTTTGTGTCTTTTTCCTTTATTTCGTTTTTCCCACTGATGTATTCCGAAGATGTGTTTTCGAGATTTTTTGTGTTGAGTTTCCGATAGATATGGTGCCAATAGCGATGGGAGATGTATGTGTCATAGTGGTCATGGGAGATGTATGTGCCAATAGCGATGGGAGATGTATGTGCCAATAGCGATAGATATGACTCATCTTCTTGATTTAACCATTTCAACAATTCAAGTTCCTCTTCTTAGTCATAAGAATGCACTAAGATTTCCTTAGAGAACTAATTTTGATATGGTTTCTTAATCATTAAGATGATCACAAAACTGATACTAAAGTACTCTCCCATCTTTTCAGATATGAGAAACTTTTATCCTTCTGCCTAATTTGATTCTTCTTATTCGCCCTGCCATACATTGGAACCTTTTCCAATGTCTCAGAGTTACACTTAAGCTTGTAAGTATAATCATATTTACTGAGCTTTAGTAAACTATGACGAATAGTCTTATCAATCTTTTGTGGTGGACTTAATCAGTGCACAAGAATGTGTACTCGATCCCTTAGTCCTTTACTTGACTCACACATCCATGTGGCCGAGTAATTAGTCTTAATTTTCCAAAACTTGAAAGTTCTCATTCATCATGCTATACAACTTGCATGATTCCAAGTTCCGGTCCAATTGAAACTTGGGTGATGAGAATCTTTCCTTATTTGGTAAATCTAGACATTACCACAAATGAAAGAATCAATTTCATATTTCCACTCTTGCTTTTAATGGAATCATATAAGCAACAATTTTTCCTCAAAAGCCATTGTAAGGATATTTTAAAATAAATAAAATCAAAAAAAATTTCTTTTATTTTAAAACTTTGCGGAAAAACTTATCCTTACAATCCATATGAAAACTTGTTGTTATCTATTCCTAAGCAATATCTCATAACTCCTAAGAAGTTGCTCAAGAATCCGATCTTCAAACTATGCGATAGAAATCCATCTAAGCCATCAGATTCAGCATATTCTTTCTTTAAGTTTCTTCACTTTTCTTTGATTCTTAAAACATCACCATGTGACCCAGTCACATCATGTATCAGGAATCTCAGAATAGAAACTTAACAGAGTTAGATAGTGGTCTTTACCTGAAGTAGAGTCAAACTTATTGACTTTAACATCCTTAGGTAAATTTGGCAGCTTCGCAACCAATGCCCCTTCCCTTGGCAATATAAACATATGGACCCTTTGATAATGGTACACGAGACTATCACAGACTTAGCTTTTCTCTTTACCATTTGGTCAACCGAGTTGACTATGGCCGATCCCTTTCCATTGGGAAGAGAATGCTTTACTGGATATCCAATGTCATCATAGTCAATGTCCATAAAGTTTTAGGAAGTTGATCTTAGCAAATAGATAAGATCGTTAAGGGTCTTGTCATAGTCTGTTTCATAGGTGTCCCAAAGGAACTCACTATGTGACTTAGAAAGTGATTGAACCACCAACTTTCTCAAGACTTTGACACCCAACTCTCCCGGCTTGTCAATATGTGACTACATCTCCAAGATGTGCTCACACCTAGACCTTGCCTTGCCAATAGGGCTTGAGTGACCTTAAACTTTTCAAGAACTTGTGGGTTGGGGAGAATAATTGGAGGAGGTGAAAGAAGTATGATTTCCAAAGGACATCATCTTCATTTAGGAAACCTTGTTTCACTAGATTTGGGAAGATCATAGGTGTCTATTATAGACATCTTTTGGGAGATATTCAAGATAGTTGATTTAAAGTCCTTAATATGACACCCAATATGAAATATTAAGGCTAGGACCCAACAAACTATTTTATAACTTAGAAGAGGTATGCCGTAATCCAAGCTATAAAATATTTGAAGGTAGGTGAATGACGATTCACCAATTTCCACCAAGATTAACGAAATGAATTATTAGGTTTTAATTGGTTTTGAAACTCCTAGATCTTTGAGATTCATTGAACTTTTCAAAGGCATGTTTCAATCTCGAGTGTGCCCTTCAGGTTTTGTGACTGGGATGCCGAGGATCACAAAACAAGGTGTGAAGTAACCATGCAAATCACTTGGTACCCTTAATAAATTACCCCTCAATCGATGTGCCGGTTAACCACACACGCTCCATCGATACTATGATAAATATTAAGTCACCCTTTACCTACCTTGTTAAGTCCAAGTTAGTGTGCCAGTTAACCACACACGCTCCACTAACGACTTAGACAAAGTGTAAAGTGTAATTTCATGGGTTAGCACCTTATTCACATTTTTCCTAAGTAACTAAGATTGGGTATTATTAAGAGTTTAGTTACTTAGTATTATCATTAATACTTTTAATGAAGGGAGAATTCTAGTCCTGTCAAACCCGTTCGGCTAACGACCCTCCACCAGTCAAGCAAGCGGTGGGTGAGAGTGGACACCCATTAAGTTGCCATTTTATAGGCAACAACCTTATACCCACCTTATAGACCGACTTCGTGAATGAGGCGTACTAGCGGTAAGACTGACTTTACTCTTATACATATATATATATATATATATATATATATATTATTAACTTATAATATTATAAAGTATAAGGGTTGAATTTTAACTTTTAAAATTCTAAGGGCTAACTTGGAATTAAAGTATTCATAAGTGAAAACTTTACAAATTCCAAAACTTGAGGGCAAGTTTTGAAACTATTCAAAACTAATTAATTCCATAACTTATGTGTTTAAAGTAGTTTTAATCCAAAAACTCTTCAAGTTCCATAACTTGAGGACAAGTTATGGAAGACTTTAAACTAATAAAAGAATTAACTTTTCTTTATTTTATAACTTATGAATTAATTAAGGTTACACCTTTTTTTATTTTATTTTATTTTATTAAATGAAGAGACTCTTGGTCCTCCATAACTTGAGGACAAGTTATGGAGTCATAAAACCATTTAATTAGAACTAGACTCTTCATTTTTGTAACCTTTGCCAATTTTTTATGAGTTTTATGATTCTTAAATGTGACTTTTCATATAACTTGAGGACAAGTTACAAAAACACATTTTAGAATCAATTCTTAGATTAATTTGGATTAAAACCAACTATCACATAATTTTATTCATTAATCTAAATTCACTCATAAAACAAGGTAACACAAAAAACTTTTGGTGATCCATAACTTATTCTTAAGTTATGGAATCCTTTAAAACATTAACACCAAATTTTGTAACTCCAAAAAAAAAACTTTGAATCAATTTTTTTTTAAAACCTTTTCATATCCATAACTTATGGAGGTTTCAAAAAATAAAACTCTTTAGATCAAACTTTTAAAACTAATAAAATAATCATATTATTTTATCTTTTATTAAATTTGACCTAATTCAACTCATAAAGCAAATTATTCAAATTTTACAAATAATTAGTTTTTCACAAGAACAAGTAATTATCTTAAAATTTTACAAACTTCATGTTTTTTTTCAACTTTGAAAATAAAATATTTGCATCAATATAACAGAAAACAACCCGTGGCTCTGATACCACTGTTGGGTTTTGAGCATTCTAACACTTCCTAAGTGTACATGCAACCCTAAATACCTTGGATCTATGTTTTCTCTATTATACATGCAAATAAGAACATCCAAGGTATTATCCTAATCTAGCATACAAAAACTATGAATGTAACAAGATAGAATACATACCTCTTGATGTAGCTTGATGTCTTCAAGCTTTAAGAGCTTAGCCCCAATAGTGTGGAAGCCTCAAGTGGAATCACAAATCACCAAGACACCTTGGAATACTTTAGAGAATATGATTACTTGGTTCTCTCTAGTGAAATTGGCTAGCCCTTCTTTAGTGTATCCACACTAGTGCCAATTTCACCAACCAAAGACATCTTTATATAGTATGGAGGATTAGGGTTAAACCCTAATACCCATGACCTTTCATTTCCTAGGATCCATGGGTTAAACACTCCATGGACTATCCATGAAAGCTTAGCCCAACCTAAATGAACTTGGCCCATTCCATATATATAAGAGTCCATATTTAATTAGTTCCTTTTGATCACTTAATTAATTATGAATTAATTCTTGATCAATACTAATTAAATAATATGATTCCATATTAATATATTAGAACTTATAACATATTAATATTAATCATAAACATACTATTCTCAAAAGATTATCCATATAAATTGTGTCGGTGAAGTGCAACCCAAATGGACCATGCCGGGTCGGGTCAAGTACATACCAAATATAGTTATGGACTTAGACATTAATCCAACAGAGTTATCCTCGCAGCTCTGGGAGCTGTTAGGGAAGGGTTTCATTAGACCGAGTAGCTCGATGTGGGGAGCGTCGATCCTTTTTGTTAAGAAAAAGGATGGTTCACCCTGGATGTGCATCGACTACCGGGAGTTGAACAAGTTAATGGTCAAGAACTGTTACCAACTACCGAGGATCGACGATTTGTTTTAACAACTATAGGGAGCATCTTGTTTTTCCAAGATTTATTTGAGATCTGGGTATCATCAGATGAGGGTTTGCAAGGAGGATATCCAGAAGACGGCCTTTTAGACTTGTTATGGTCATTATGTGTTTGTGGGATGCCTTTCGGGCTCACCAATGCACCGGCAGTGTTCATGGACCTCATGAACCGGGTGTGTAGGCCCATGTTGGATCGGTCAGTGATTGTGTTCATCGACGATATTTTGGTGTACTCGAGGTCTTAGGAATAAAACGAGGAGCAACTGCGAGAGATTCTTGGGGTGTTGAGGATGGACAGGCTGTATGCCAAATTATCCAAGAGTGATTCCTGGTTACGAGAGGTCCATTTTTGGGACACCTCATAATTATCATTTGTTTTAAAAGATTTATATTCTTTATATCTTGTTTTCCTAGGATAATTAGTCCTTTATTAATTATCTTTTAACCTTTCCTTTTATAGATTTTTATTCCTTTTTCATATCCTTCTCCTACTTTGACTACTTTCAAGGTGTTCCCCTCTAGGTAGTTTAATTAATTAAGGTTAGCGCACAATGTTACAATGAGTTCCTATAATCCAACTATATAACTTGATATTCCCCCCACGATGCTTCTTTGGACGTCGAAAGATTATAAAGTTAAGATAGTCGGGGTTGTAGCCAGCAACCATAGGTGGGAGTGTCAATACTGTATAGATCTATACATACCTTTAACGCTCATCTAAGATTAACGATTGTAGGCATAGGGTTGGCTGAACTTGATTGGCTAAACGGTGAATAATAAAACTCATTTAACAACTATTTTTTTAACCTTTAAAGGATGGCTATTTATTTTTATTATTCTTTCCTTTAGTATGATTTCCATACATAATTATACTTATATATATATATATATATATATATATATATATATATATATATATATATATATATATATATATATATATATATATATATATATATAATTATTCTTGTATTGATATTCTTTGATAGGATATCAGGGCAAAGTATAACTAAATTGATTGCTTATTCGTAAGTTTTTCCTTAATATAGTTTTCTTACATAATTATTCTGATATATATATATATATATATATATATATATATATATATATATATATATATATATATATATATATATATATATATATATTGGGCAGAGTAACAACTACCTACAATACTAGGACTTAAGTTTTGACAGCATAACGACTAGGTATTATGTTATCCTAGGGAATTGTCAAGTATAACAACTATGTATAATCCTCCAGTGTAATTTTAGGCATTACAACGACTACACATAATATCATTTTTATGACAGTTCACTATTCGAATAAAACCGAATTATCCAATTGGACAATTTGGATTGGACTATTTGGTTCAGATATTCGGATTTTTGGATTGATTTTCAACAAAACCAAATTATTATTTTGGAATTTGGATTGGTTTTTGGTTTATAAAATAATAACCGAATAGTCCAAAAAAACCGAATAAACATTTATTATTTATCTATTTATAATATATATCTATAATTATTTATTAATTTTGTAATTTATATTTTCAAATAGGTTTAAAACGTTTCACCTAATAAAAAAAAACATTAATATGCATTCACTCGAAAGTTTTGTATGTATAAAATATTTAACTATAATATATCTTCTTATTAGTTTTTTATAAATTTGAAATCACAACTAAATTATTTGTTTTTGTTTATTGTGTAAAGTTGGGTAATATTATAATTATATGTCGTTTTAAAATGTTTCGGTTTTTGAAAACCGAATTATAAAAACCAATCAAACCGAATTGTAATTGGATCATATCGGATCGGATTTGAATTTCGTTTGGACAATTCGGATCCATGTTTGAAAACCGAAATCAATTTGGATTTACTTGATTGGATCGGATCAAACCGATTCATCCAAACAAACACCCCTAATCATTTTAAAAACTTTGACATGATAACTACCAGACATAATATTAACCTATCATCTTGGGATAGTATAAACCATAAACATATTACAAATAATAGCATTTTTATAACATGTATCCCCCCCCCCCCATAAAACATATGAAAACAATAAAAGTGGGGCTGTAAACTCACTCTAGTAGTGTGATTTGCTGATATAGGGTAGACTCGGGACTTAAAACTTAGGAAACTGCTTCGGGATTAACTTGCTCGATTACAGAGAAAGAAAGAGAGAGAGAGAGAGAGAGAGAGAGAGAGAGGGAGAGAGAGAGAGAGAGAGAGAGAGAGAGAGAGAGAATTTCTTGAGATATGTGCGTAATGGTACTGTAGAAACTTCTATTTATAGTAGGATTTTGAGGTATACGTCGTGCAAATATTTAGCCGCGTCGTGCATGAACATTGTGGGGGAGTTGACATGTGTCACTCTCTCTCTCTCTGGGCCACGTCACCCGCAGTCTTCTCGAATCTGGTGTCAAAATGCATGTCGTGCATCGTGCACACATAAATGATTTTGGAAAAATCATGTCTTTCACACACGAGCTCTCATCTTTACCCTCTTTATGTCTATGTGATCATCTCGACAAGTACTACAACTTATCTTTATGTTGTTTTAGATAGTTTTGGCTTTCGTGTTCTGACCTAATGGGGGTATAACTAAATGATTTTATAAAAAATCATATTTTTCTCATATGGGGTCCATTTTCGGCGTTCTTTGTCTTAAAGCTTTTATCTCGGGGATTACTACGACCCTCCTTTTGGTGACACGAGCCAAAACTCGACCGATCTTTTAATTATATTTTGACGTTAATAATTTTAATTATGCGGTTGATTTTACTTTTTATAAAAATCATAACTCTTCCAATCGAAGTTAGGTTTTTATGAAGCTTATATCCCTAAAATCACGTCGTCGTGAACTTTCCGAATATGTTAACCAATTTAGAAGATGATACGACTTTTTGGACACTCATTTTCGAGCCTATGAGTTGATTTATTTTTATATGTAAGAGTATACTCAATCATATTTATTTATAAAATGAAATATTATATTGATACTCTAATACATTTATTTGTCTATGATAATTTCTAGCGGTGGTTAGTGACAAACTTTTTCCTAGTTGTCACAAATCCTAAGTCAACAATTGATGGGGTGGATTTAGAGCAATATGAAGATGGGGAGATAATCTTGAAGCCTTTGGGTGTAGTGTTTTAAGGGAGGAAAGTAAAGGGAAAACAAAGGAAACATTTCTTCTACGGAGATGTGAAGGATATGTATTCAATAACGAACTTAACCAACCTCATGCTCAAAATTGTTAATTGCCAAAATAATTTTGATGTTGAAAGACATGAGATAAGGAAGAATATTTGTTGGTCTTCGGAGATTAGGAAGACATTGATGGAAGTTGTAAACATAATACCTTCAATATGAAGAGTTGAATAATCTTCACTAGGGCTGCAAACGAACTGAACGTTCAGCAAATTATTCGTGAACCGTTCGGTGGGATGTTCGTTTATTTAATATACGAACGAACATGAACACAAATTATCATTCGTTTATTTAAACGAACGAACATGAACAATTGTTTTATTAGTTCAATTATGTTCATGAACGTTTGTTTATGTTGTTCGTTTACATTCGTTTATGTTTGTTCATATAAGTTTATTTCATGTTCACGTATGCTTAATTGTATTTGATTACATTAGTGTATTATATATTCATTTATGTTCGTATATCTTCATTTATGTTTTTTTATCTTTGTTCATTTATGTTCGTTTGTTTATGTTCGTTTAGCATGTTCACGGACATAAACGAACGAACATGAACAATGTCATTTATTAAATGAACGAACATGAACAAGAAAACTCGTTCTTTTATCTATTCATGTTTGTTTATTTGTTCGGCTAACTTAAACGAACGAACATGAACAAGCATCGTTCGTGTTCGTTCGGTTCGTTTACAACCCTACTCTTCACATAGGGAGAGAATGTAGAGTACACGATATTGTAAAGATATTTAATAGCGAGGTCTTACGATCTTAATGTCAAAGGTAGTCATGTTGTCTTTACCGATGTTTACGTAACTTATATATATCTATGTATTTCATGGATCATTAGTTTTTTGTGTACTTAATGTCGTAGTCTCCTTGTATGTTTCGTGTCAGTTGATAACACTATAAATAATGATGTAGCATAGACTATTTTTAACCAGCTTTTTCACCTTCTTTCATTTGTGCGTTGTAAACTTTGATTCCTTCCGGACTAATGAGTACTTAAACAAATTTATTTAGGTCACATATTCATTCACGTTATGAAATCAATACTTGATTGAATTCTTGATTGTACACAACTTTGCTTTCGTATGTGAAGGTAAGTACTTTACGCTTCTACTATGCCAATATCCTCTCTCATGTTTCTATTCACAACATCCACATACTCACAAAATACAAATTAATGATTTAGTTTTGCAATGCTTGTTTGAAAAATCTAAACATTAATTGTAAAAATTCTTGGTAATTTGGCTTCAATATAAATAGAGACGATGCCACAATACCGCTATCCACATTCTTCATATTAAAGCATTCATTGTCAATCCTACTCTTGCATAGAGGATAATTTACCTTTCTTTCGCATTTTAACAAATGCATGGCGGGCTAAAAAGATTATTGATTTACATGTGTCGCTTGTTTTAGATAACTAGAAATCGGTACAACGTTAGAGAAAGGTTCATAAATGAGTAAGGTTGTTCATTAGGAATTCATTTGTGCGTGTTTTTTTAATTGCAACTTTCTAATTTTCCGATGAGTTTTCCATTCAAGTATTGATCTCCACCTTTTATTTGGGTGTAGAATCAGTGGGTTGAAAATCAACATTGCCTTGATTTTTTGGGTTTGAGATACAAACTAAGTAGAGAGATCGAAGAGAGAAAATAAATATTCTCAATTTTCAGGAGAGAGAGAGAGAGAGAGAGAGAGAGAGAGAGAGAGAGAGAGAGAGAGAGAGAGAGAGAGAGAGAGAGAGAGAGAGAGAGAGAGAGAGAGAGAGAGAGAGACGTACTCATGGGGTGGGGTGGAGTACGGGTGGAGTGGGTCTAATTCTTATTTTTAATTAAAAAATATTAAAAAACATTAAAAAAAAATACAAAAACCAAATTAAAAATGCAAAATGGTCCTTTCAAGTATTCCAAAACCCAAAACCATGATTATTTTTTGATTTTTGTAGTTTGAATACTATTTACATTTTTTTTACAAACTACTTATTACTTATACCAATTTCAAAGTTTTATCTTTTTAGTTTTCATTAGATCGAACAAATAATTTAAATGAATATTGTAATTAAAGAAAACACTCCCTTTCTTGAAACCCAGCAAAATTATTGATATAAAAACAAAGTATTAAATATGAAGTTTGTAATTGTTTATGCGTATATTTGAACTTTTAGCTTGTGAGAAATGACTGCGTTTGTCCCCCTATCACCTCTTTCTCTCTTCCCTTTCGCTGCACTCATATCATATCCCCCTTTGTTTTCTAATCTCTAGGGTTCACCATCCAGATCTTTGTTTTTCTATAATTTCCTTTATATAATCATATTATTTTAAATAAACATTCATTTTTTTATAATTTTCTTGGTTTCTGTTGCTTCTGACTGTGTTTTCTTTTCATAAATTGTATAATCCATGGCGGGTTTAGATTTAGGCACAGCTTCTCGTTATATTCATCATCAACTCCATCGTGCTGACTTGCAACTTCCAACCAGTCAACCACAACAGCATCACCACCACCAGCTTTTCTCCGAAAACTTTCAGCATCATGAGGAGGATGACGGTGGGGATAATCAGGGTCTTGACCTCATCTCTCCTAACTCAGGTGGTGGTGCTGGCGGTGGACCAGGCGACATAGTTGGCCGGCGGCCGAGAGGTCGTCCACCTGGATCAAAGAACAAGCCAAAGCCTCCGGTCATTATTACAAGAGAGAGTGCCAACACGCTCAGAGCTCATATATTGGAAATCAGCAACGGGTACGATGTCTTTGAATCTATAGCAACGTATGCAAGGCGGAGACAACGTGGGATCTGCATATTATCTGGAAGCGGCACCGTTACCAACGTCAGTCTCCGGCAGCCATCAGCTCCGGGGTCAGTAATAGCCCTCCAAGGTCGGTTTGAGATCTTGTCTCTGTCGGGTTCTTTCTTGCCTCCGCCTGCACCACCAGGGGCCACCAGCCTTACCATATTCTTGGCCGGCGGACAGGGACAAGTGGTGGGTGGGAACGTGATGGGAGAGTTGACCGCTGCTGGGCCAGTCATCGTTATCGCTTCATCCTTTACAAATGTCGCCTACGAGAGATTACCACTGGAAGACGAAGAGTCGACGGCAGTTGATGGGCTTCAGATTCAGCCACCATCTTCTCAAGCAGACGGCAACGGCGGTGGTGGAATCAACAGCAACCACCCTTTTCCAGACCCGTCTTCTGGGCTACCGTTCTTCAACTTACCGTTGAGCATGCCTCCAAATGGTCAGTTACCTGTTGATGGATGGGGTGAAGGAAGCAGTTCAGGTGGACGATCGAACAATAATAATCCTTTCTGATTTGGATCGGATGATTGAGTGGCGGTTTGTTTATTTTGGATCTGGTTAATTAGATAGCTTCATTTCGATCATAAACAAAGGTCAGCAACCATATGCGCAACAATTTAGTTATAATGTTCTTTTTTCTTCTCTTGTAATAGTTGGGGTTTCCATCTTCCATCTTCCATATTTCTTTTTTTTTTTTTCTTTTTTCTATATTTGGTTTTTTGTTTAACATGTTTTCATGGAACTAGCTTCTTTTCTTCGTCTCACTAGCTCTCACTCTCATGATATCATTAATATGGGAATTCCAGATTGTGTCGTGGTCGATCTTTATGACACTAAGACTTGCTGTTTCCTGATGATGAAACATGATGAAATCAAGGTTTTTGGGCACTGGGATTTTTTTGTTTTTGTTGCATCGTTTTCAGTACAAGCAATAAATATAGTACCAGATATTTACGGAAACTATTCATGTTTAATCTAATTAGATGGAGAACCGAATGATAGTGAGATTGTTCTTGTTTGTTAATTACTGTTTATAAACGGTATTTTAATCGACTAGAGATGTAAATTAAATTTATTAAGTTTAATCTTATCTTATATGAATATACAGACATAATGATCATTATCTTTATCAACTGGTTTTCTGTGGACTGACTATGTATGCAATTTCGTTTTTCCTCCTTTGGGAGAACTCATTGAAGATTATATGGGAGTTATGTCTGGCAAATTTACCAAATTTGCTCTTTCTTTTTTTAGTTCTTTACCATGTAGAACAGGAGCACGTTTTCCTCATTAAAGTTTTTGAACATACCTATCTTTTTTCTTGAAACCCATGCCATCTTGTCGAAGTGTAACGGATCTCTCTCTCTCTCTCTCTCTCTCTCTCTCTCTCTCTCTCTCTCTCTCTCTCTCTCTCTCTCTCTCTCTCTCTCTCTCTCTCTCTCTCTCTCTCTCTCTCTCTCTCTCTCTCTCTCTCTCTCTCTCTCACACACACATACGCACTCAATTTGTAACAGTTATGGAGGTTATTCAATTGAGACAAACTCAGTTAGTTTTTTCCAATTATAAGGCTTTAGAAACTACATCTAAGGGGTTGGAAGCTTAGCAGGATCCATTATCGACGGTTGTTCTTTTTTATTGTATAGTTTCGTATTGACTTTTAGATTGCGCTAAAAGCATCTAACGCTACTACACAAGTAACAAGAAATACCAGCCGTTACTCTATATTTAACTTTGTAGAATCTCCTTCTGATAAACAATTCATCTCTTCTTGATCTGATCACCATAAAATGCGCTTAAGATATCACAAACATGCGTGTAGCAACATGGTTGTCTATTATCCGCTTTTATTGATATATCTTGTTAGCGTGCATAATGTTGTTGAAGACACTTGTATGCAGAAGAAATCACTTCAAATGGTTCCGATTTGTTCGTTTTATTTGATTTATCATCTATTTAACTTTGTTTATCTTTCACAATATTAGATTAGAACACTTCCAAGAGTTCAAATTAATCATAAGCACTTAACTTTAGTCTCAACTGAATTTTATATTATCATTAGGACAACTGAAGCTACTAAATACATTTTTAACGTATTCACAAACTTAAATTGTAGGAAATTATGAACTTGTATTGTGAGAAGTATGATGTGACGAATTAATGCTAAATCTTAATAGACTCTACAAATTGCCTGATTAAATTTTTACACTTTTAAGTGCGAAACTATCCCTATATTATTATTTCAACACATTTATAAAGATGAAATTTTGTTCTTATTCAGTCATATGAGTCTGCAGTATTTTTGTAATCTAACACCCATATACAAACATAAAACATCGTTACACGCTTAATCAAAACTTTTATGTATATATATTTCTTGCCCTTCAATTTTATGTGTATTCATTTAATTATCAGGGATCATTGCAATTAAAGGAAACCGGATAGCGTACATCTGTATCATGCTAGATTACTCAAACAATATAAAATTGCGAATATGCCGGCCGTGGTTGTCTTGGCTTATGATTCTATCTTATTAGATAAAAGATTGAATATAATAAGCAGTTGGACTTGTTCTTTCAAAGAGGTTCTCTAGTGATGAACATAACTTTGCTTTTGGAGTTTGTGCGAATAATTTTACATTAAGGACTGGATAGCTGTTAATGCTGAAACAAAAGGGAAAGTAGTAATTGGTCATATAAACTATTCAAAGTGCCATAATTAAGTAATATAATTAAAGGAGTGGTTAGTGTACAGCTACCTACTCGTTTTCTGATTACTTTATCTTAAAACCATATTTTAATATGGAAGATGACATTAATTAATTCACCTCCAATTGTCGTAGAAAGGTTAGTAAATTGTAGTGCAATTTTCGTTGGATAACCCCGATAGGTACACCTGTGTCCTGGATCACTGTCATTTACACGGGCAAAAACGTGTTTACGTAGTCCGCAGACGTCTAGCTAATGAATTCTTTGAAAAAAAGTTTCGGATTGGCCAAAACACCCTAGTCTTTTCTTATAATGAACACTAGAGAATAATTTAAGTGTCTAACGCACTTTTTAGAGTTGCAAGATCATAACTATTTTGAAACAAAACTGAATGTAGAAGGGAGTTTGAAATTGTCAATTAACATAATTCACGACCTATAGGGCCTTTCAGTAAACTCCCCACGCCAAAAAGCATGGAGAGCTTCCAGGCCAGTAAAGAGCACCATCATAAACACCCACTCTTCATCGCCGATGTACGCCCAACGAAGAAGAAGAGATAAGAAGAGAGGAGAGCAGAAAAGAGAAGCAAGAGAGAGATAGGGAGAGACAAGGAAGGATTACTGCTGATTAGGCATGGCCTACAACGATATATACCATGGAAACCACGATCGTGACATCGAGGATGGTGTGCACGGTACTGGTGTACGAACGACGTGACAACTAACAAGTTTCGTGATATGTATACCGTTCGACCTGAAAAGACAGAAGTCTGGCCTGTAGTCATAGAATATAAATGCAGCTATACAACGATATATGTAGTTGTAGTCGATATTTTTTTTGATAACCATGACTATAAAATAATTATATTACAAATTTTCTTTTAGTATGATTGCATATTATAGAGAAATACGAAATTAAACTAGAATCATAAAATATTTACGCTCAAAAGTATTTTTTTTATCAAGATAATTGTTGCCTTTACAAACATGTCGTAAATAAAATTGTGCTCATGATGCGAATGCGAATGGCCGTCTCCTAAGTTCAAAGTCGGATCATGGTTGCAAAGGGAAAACCTCCGAGATGGGTGTCGAGTGCGAGGAGGGAGCTTTGGGTGTGAAGGATCATTTGGGTGCGAAGGGTCATTTAGGTGCAAAGGGTGATGGATGTGAAGATGATGTTGGATGCGAAAAAGCATGTTGCGATTGGATGCAACTGGATGCGGTCGATTGTAATCCATTGCAGTCTAAAGTGTTTCGATGTGACCGAGAACCACTTCGGAACATGACCAGATGCGAACCACTTCGGAACTTTCAATGCCAATCTTGGAACCTTGGATGCTAACTGTGGACTTCTAAAGACTTTTTGCATGGAACTTGCTTGGTGGTAGATGTCGGTTAAAGTTGGAATATTCTAGACACGCTTTTGGAGTTAATTTTAACTTTTATTTAATAGTTCTTTTATTTAATAATCTCCTTTCATCTATTTGTTTCCTTTTATTTTGTGAGCATTGTAAGACTATAAATAGTTCTTTATGTCGAACCTTTTTGATTTTGTAACATCCCGATTTCTAGGAATGAAATTTTAGGGATTTCAATCAATTAAAGAAGCCTACTCGACGAGTTGGAGTCCCCAACTCGTCGCGTAGGGATTATTCAGCCCGCGTAATTTATGAGGTCTACTCGACGAGTCGGTGGACCCCAACTCGATGAGTAGGAGCTTAATGAGAAAACCCTAATTTCCAGGGTTTTACAACCTATTTACAGGGTGATTAGCCTCCCTCTACCTCCCTTATCGTCCCCCTTGAGCTCAGAACACCCTAATCGTGCCTACTCTCCATTTTTGTGTGTTAAGAAGCTTGGAAGGTGGATCTTGTAAAGAGAACTTGAAGTCTAAGGAGCTTGAAGCAAGGAGAAGCTTGTGGATCTGATTTCTACTTCATCTTAACAGCATCTTGAAGGTAACAAGTCATTACCTTGACTTCTATCTAGCTAGATCTCATCATGCAAAGGTTTAGGGCTATTTCTAGTCTATTGTGCAGTCATTTCTGGTTTTGGGCATGATCTGAAGTTGTAACTTCAGACCTGGACTCCTCTAGCCCCTTATAGTCATAAAGTTCTAGTCTTTAGCAAGTTATGGCCTTCTCCTTTCCTAAAACTTCTCCCTTAGCTTGGTTTTGGCATTTAGAACGTTGCATGTACGCAAAGATTGGAACTTTACATGGAAACCATGCCCTAGGAGGCTAGATCTGCAATTCGGAGCTTTGGGGTAGCTTTAAAACGTCTGATTGAGAAATAGATGATGAGTTATGAGCAAAACATCATTCTTATGGTGTACATGCAAACCCTGATAGCTTTTGGATCTAGTTTGTCTAAAGAACATGCAATTGAATATCCAAAGCTACAAACCGTAGATCTAGCATACAATTAATCATATTAACATAAAATTGGGGTTTAGATCTTACCTTGATTGTTATGTAGCAATAACAATCTCAAATCCTCCTTTGTAACGGCTTTAGAAAGCATAGAGTCACAAGTGCCACTCCTCGAATGGCTCACAAACACCAAGAGCAAGAGGATGAAGAATCATAAGAATGGGGACACCCAAAAACGTGTAGAAACCCTAAGGAATTAGTTGGCCACGCTTTTGGTGCCCTAGGGGTCCTTAAATAGTGAGGCTATTAGGGTTATCTAGCAAGGAAACCCTAATTTGATTGCTTAGGCCCTAAGCAACCCATGGACTCCCTCCTTAGAGGCCTTGGACGATTTCTAATGGGTTTCCCCATAGAATTCGTCCACTCCATCCTCTATGGAGTCCATTAGCTCAATATTCAACTATCACACAATTGACAGTTCTAGTCCCCTTTATTTAATTAATCTCTTTTAGCCACAAAATTAATTCTTATTAATTATTGACTAATATTAATTAAACAATATGATTTCTCCTTTAATATGTAACGCTCTAAAAATTTCAACCAATTTAAACTTTTCGAAAACAACCCAGTTTCATTAAGTTATTACAAAAAGGTTTTCAATACAATTATTATCAGAGTCTTCCCAGAACCACATCATAAAACAAAATCATGAGGAGCGGTACGATCACGCCTTTGTCTTGCCACGGTCTCCTGAAGAACCTGAAAAACATTAAACCACAACTGTAGCCCGAAAGCTTAGTGAGATACCCCCAAAATACCAACCACATATACCATACACGCACAACATGCCATATCATAACAGAACACAGAACAGCCATGCACTTCGGGTCTACTGTGTGACTGGTCCGCTGCACCGGCCTTCAGTCCACCTGGTCCACCCTCCGAGTCTAGCCATACATATCGACTCTACAGTGTGATTGGTCCGCCCGCACTGGGACTTCAATACACCTAGTCCACTCTCTGAGTCTACAACATGACTGGTCCGCCCGCACTGGGTCTTCAGTCGGCCTGGTCCACTCTTCGAGCCTCGACACGTCTGGTCCGCCCTCTTGGGGCCTACAGCCTATCCGGACCGCTCGTTGGGCCTTCGGGACAACCGGTCCGCCCTGGGTATGTTGGCCTACAGCACAAAGCAGGACCCGCCTCAACCCAACCCCAGTCCAACAACCATGTGCACATAAACATTCAATCATATAACAATTCGCATTCAATCAAGCCGATCTAGCAGGTCACATGACATAACATCATCCTAACCAGGATACCGACCTAACCGGTCACTAGCATAGCATTATCCTATATACCAGGATACCGACCTTAACCAGGTCTCTAACATAATACCATCCGAACTACCAGGATGCAAACATAGCAAAGCAATAACATAACAACGATACCCGGGATCACAATCCGATAAAGGGCCGGCCTTGGTGCCTTAGACCCTATTGATATAGTGAGGATAACTCACCTCGCAACTGCCGACTGAAAGATAAGACCAAGATGCTCTGACCACTGATACGATCTCCACCACTAGCCAACACCAACACTGAACTCAAAACAAATGCCAACAATTACCAAAATGTCCCTGCAAGTCAACTGGTCAACCCTTGGTCAAAGTCAAAGTCAAAGTCAACCTCCTGACTGACTCTACTTGCCGAGTCAACCCGATGACTCGTCGAGTCCCCATGCTCAGAACTTCCCCAATCCGCGACTCAACTCGCCGAGTCACCCCGAGACTTGCCGAGTCTCACAACTCTGAGTCCCCTCGCACTCAACTTACCGAGTCCTCCCTTGACTCGCCGATTCGTGGCTCAACCAGAAGAAGGTTAGGACCTCACGACCAGACTCGCCGAGTCCAAGAACAGACTCGCCGAGTCCAAGGCTATCTTCAACCTACTCGCCGAGTTGTTCTTCCGACTTGCCGAGTTCCAGCCCATCTTCAAGCAACTCGCCGAGTACACCTTTGTGACTCGCCGAATGCCTTTAGATCTTAACCCATACAGAAGCCTTCCAGGCTATGCAGTTGATCCAAACCATATATCTACCCTTCTACAACCCATCCATTATGTAAAGTGGAAAACTTTACGTGAATCCAAGGAGATCTAGGCATTTTACACTCTAGGGCTAGTGTTTGGGACAAAATGGCTTCACCAAACAATCAAGAACAGGTACTTTAATGCACTCTAGACCTTCTCCTTTCCAGATCTGAGGTAGCAACCTCAGATATAACCTCCAAACTCAAAATACCACAAGCTAATCTTTCTAAATACTCCAAAAAGATGAATCTAGATGAATAACAGCCCAAGCAACGAAATAATACCTCAAAAGGAAGTTCCAACAGAAGAGAAATCCGAATCTTAGCAAAGCCCCTTGCTCCAAGCCTCTTAACTCTCCAAGATCTCCTCCAAACTCTCTTCTCCAAGGTTCAAATGCTCTCAAATCCCTCACAAACACGCCTTAGGGTTTTCTGGACTTCAAGAGAGGGTAAAGATGCTGGGGAGAGGGTATAATGTCCTTTATATAGGGGTCATCCTCCAAAATTAGGGTTTCCTCCACTCAGCACCTACTCGCCGAGTCCAGCCTCCGACTCATCGAGTTGGCCACTTAACACGCGACTAGAGTAGCGACCCTACTCGCCGAGTCCACCTATGGACTCGCCGAGTTGCCCTTCCACATTTACACTTTGAACCCTGAACTTGCACTCCTGAACTCAGGATGTTACATAATATATTATTCTCATAATATATTAATAAATCATAATTACTCCTCTCTCTCCATAATTCATCCTATCAAGTTGCTTCGATGAAGGCAACCCAAAAGGACCATGCACCATCGGGTCAAGTACATACCAAAATAGTTATGGACTTAGACACTAATCCAACAATAGACTGAAGGGACTCGACAAGTTGCATGGTCAACTCGACGAGTCGGATAAATATTGCTTGTTTTGGTTCCGCATGGACTCGACGAGTAAGTGAGATGACTCGACGAGTTAGTTAGGGTTTTCCCGATATTTTTGACACTGCATGGACTCGATGAGATATCTAGAAACTCGGCGAGCGAACTAGGGTTTTCACAATTTGTCGAGTTCTGGAAGAACTCGACGAGTCAGTGGGCTACACTCGATGAGTTGGGTCAACATTGACTGTTGACCTTGGCCGTTGACTTTGACTTTGACCAAGGGTTGACCAATTTGACTTCTGGGTGTATTTTAGTAATTTCGGAATTTATGGAATTGGATCATTGGTTGATGTAGTTGTTTGAGTTGGAGCTGTATTTGGAGGAGTTTGACATTTTGGACACCGCATGGACTCAACGAGATGTCTAGAAACTCTACGAGCCAACTAGGGTTTTCATGATTTCTCGAGTTCTTGAAGAACTCAACGAGTCAGTGGGCTACACTGGAGGAGTTGGGTCAACATGGACTATTGACCTTGGCCGTTGACTTTGACTTTGAACAAGGGTTGACCAATTTGACTTCTGGGGGTATTTTAGTAATTTGGGAATTTATGGAAGTCGATCATTGGTGGATGTAGGTGTTTGAGTTGGAGCTCTATTTGGAGGACTTTTACATTGTTATTCTAAGCTACTTATAAGGTGAGTTTTACTCACTATACTCAAGGGTCTATGTAACATCACAAAAACACAGTCTGAAAATTTCGTTTAATTTAATAATAAAAACCATAGTCGATAAACCTCATATAAAAATCATAAGCAATGTGTCTCAAAATATTATAACAACTGTCAAATATATCAGATTATAAACATCCCAGGCTGAACAAATGGTGTGTGCACTGCAATCTTCCCGAGCTCCTCTTTAGAAAAACTGAGTCCCTGAAACCAAAAACTGAAACCGTAAGCACAAAACTTAGTGAGCTCCCCAAACTACCACATACCATAGAACATATAAAGCACATACTGGGCCTTGCCCACTGCATCAGACCAAGGTCCGGACTAACTGGGACCTTGTCCCCTGCATCGGACCGAAGTCCGGACTCACTGGGGCCTTGCCCCCTGCATCAGACCGAAGTCCGGAAACTGACTTGGACCTTGTCCCCTGCATCGGACCGAAGTCCGGACTAACCGGGGCCTTGCCCCCCTGCATCGGACCGAAGTCCGGAAACTGACCGGGACCTTGTCCCCTACATCGGACCGAAGTCCGGACTAACCGGGGCCTTGTCCCCTGCAACGGACCGAAGTCCGGAAACTAACCGAACATAGCATAGCATAAACATATAGCATAAACATATCAACTAGGATGAACACATATACTGCATACTGCATCGGGCCGTAGCCCGGAACACATAACACATAAAACCTGTCTGAGCCACGAAGGCATCAAACATACTAACTATTGCATCGGACCGAAGTCCGGAAACTACTGCTAACTAAACGGGCCGACATTGTGGCCTTAGACCCGTTCCTACTGGAAGGAAACTCACCTCGAAAGCTGGCTGCTGAAAATCTACTTGGGAACTGTCTGCTGCTACTCTGGTCTCTCCCGGCTACAATTCCCATAAACACACTCAATTAAATACCGGTAACGATACTAAGGGTAAAATGACTATTTTACCCCTGGCTTAGCTTGACTCCAGCCCAAGGCCTAATCCAAAGGCCCAGGAGTCTAATAATGGACCAAGGCCCAACTATGGACAATCTATGGCATTAGGGTTTCACATAAAATGACAATTAGGGTTAACTTTCCTACTTAACCCATTAAGGACTTAATCCATTAAGTCCATCTCTCTAGTAAATAAATCATACGATATTATAAATTTGGGCATCTAAATCCATACAACTTTAACAGTACATCTAATTCTTATTAAATTAATTACCTTTTAATCAATGAAACCGAACTATATTCACATCTGTATTTGCAGCCCATTAGATAAAACGAACGCCCATAAATTAATTAATTTTAAACCCAATTACTAATTAACAAGGCTTTACCTTATATTATATTTATCTTGAACTTAAACCAATGTCATTTAGCCCAAAATATACTAATTGAACCCATATAATATTAGCCCAACGGATTAAATCCCAATACCTTAAAAGATCATGTCGATTAGGTCACAGTACTCCATTTCCCTGCTTGAGCTTGTTCGCCACTTGCGTCTTCGGAGAGCCGGCACAACCAGCTTCAGCGAAACATCCAATTCCGACGGCGACAACCCCAATCTGCTAGCCAATGGCTCCTATGTCGAACCTAGCAATGCGCCACTAACTCCTCCTACGCTCTAATTGAATTGAAACAGTTCCTTCACCGATGCTTGAACCTCACCTCATCCCGATGTCTCCCTTTCCTCGATTGACAGAGGCCATCCACAAATCCCAATTCTCTCCGTCTGAAGCGCTTCTCGGGTGTAGCCATGGAGATGGAGGGCAAAGCAAAATTGAAAGGATGAATCAACGGGATCTAAACCCACTTGCACCTGATATTAAGATACTAAAAGAAGAAAACAAGAGTCTACACCTTTCTCTCTCGTCCTCATTCTGGTTCAATACTCACAGGTGGCTCAAGAGAATATGCCACTGTGAGCCTGACGTCTTAGGCATCCCTGAAATCGAGCTCACCTAGATCAAGCACCCCCTTGTCGTTCCTCCTTCCATTGATCGGATCTCTCGTTTGGGCGATGTCACACCCCGCTAAAGCGGAAACACAGGGTGTGGCAGTACAAAGGGTTTCATAGCAAAAGTTAAAAGACAACACCAACCATAGTATTAAAAATCATTACAATTTTACAATGGGTTTGAACAACTTTTAAATGAAATTACAATGTAAATTGAAATACGACACATGCGAATGCTCCTAAAAGTGAAGTGTCCCTAAGTGCCACTTACTCGATGATTCCTAAAAAAGCATGTAAAACGAGCGTCAACTATAAAATAGTTGGTGAGTACTCACAAGTTTAACAAAATGATATTGGTTCATGAATTGAAATCAAAGTTTTGATAAAAGTTTCCAATAATAAAAGTATATTGTTAAAAGGAGTAAATAAGTTTGTAAAAACAAAGTTCTTTGTCATCATGAGAGATAAAGTATGTTGCCCGAATAAGATGCAACATTCATATTCTAATGGAAGATAAAGTTCGTTACTCAAACAAGTAAATAAGTTTCATTGCTAAAATGAGCAATCAATTTCATTGCTACAAGGAGCAAACAATTTCATTGCTAAAACATGTATATAAGTTTTCAGTAATAAAAGTTCGTTATTGTAATGAGAAACAACGTTCATTGCTATAATGAGAAACAAAGTTGATTGCCATAATTGATAAACAAGTTTATTGCTATAACGAGAAACGAGTTTGTATGTGTATGAGCAAACAATGAGTCTCAACCAAACCTATGACTGAAGCCCTATCAAGATCTATGCTTTTCGTTCCAATGTTGAATATGTTATCATGCACTCCAGCAATATGGCGAGTGAGAAGTTGTCAATTCCTAATAGCGCTATCCATAATGACCATTGGCTCAAAGAGTTAATGGTTAGAGATAAGGTAAGGGCCTTAGTAAAATAAGTTCTCACGTTCCGTGTTGCATAGACATACATAGAGAGAGACATAGCAATACAATAGCAATCGTGTTTGATACAAATCAATTTAAATACAACATGCAAATAATAGTTTTTCTGGACATGCTTTTCCACCCCAAAACATAAAAACCAAAAATAGGGGAGTACGTGAATGCTCACAATATGAAAAATATAGCAACCAAGTTTATACGAGTCAAATAAATACAACGAACATAAGTAGTTTAGGACATGCTTTTCCACCCCAAAACATAAAAACTGAAAAAGGGGAGTGGCGAATACTCACAATACATTGAGATGATGCAAATGGTGCCTTGACTATGTTCCATGTGTACCACTACCGATTCCTACAATATTGGTATTCACTAGTGAATCTCTAATCGAAATGTAACACTAGTATACTTACTACTACAATAGAATTATGCCAATATTGTGTCAAAATTGAATATTGATAAATTATAAATATTTTTCTGTGGAAATTAAGTTTCAAAGAATCAATTGTAATATAACAATTTAAGTGGAAAATTTCCATTATTGAAATGTTAATATTTAACATTTTAGAGGTGTTCCAATGATTAAATATTCAAAACTAAATCAAATTAGTTCTAAAATTTCCCAAACTTTTCATTTTAGTTTTAATTGAAGTCAAAGACCTCAAGATAAATTTTCTTGAATTTTTGATTTGTCTAACTATTTTTCACCACTTTAGTTTCTTGAATAACCATAAAATCATGCAAGATACAAAACAGTTAAGAAAAATTACAAAACTTCAGATTTTGGTTCTAAATGTGTTAAAAGACTTCTAGATAATTTTTCATGGATTATGGATATGCATAACCATTTTTCATATATTTAATACTCTAAATATACAAAAACTCATGAAAAATAGAAAAAAGTTTTAAAAATTACCCAAATTTTTTTTATTACTGTTACTAAACATTATTAAGCTGGGAAAAATATAAAAATCGATTTCTAAACTGTTTAAACCAATTTTATGATTTTTGAGCATTTATTCTAATAAAAATTGAAATAAATAGAAAAAAGTTTCCAAAATTATCTAAACCTTTTATTTAACTGTTATTATACATAAATACGCTGGGAAAAATATAAAAGATATTTTTCAGTGGGTATTTCTATTTTTCCTTGTTTTATCCCCTTAAATAATCATTAATTGAAGAATAAATAATAAACAGTTAAAATAAATTACCAAAATTTTTTGTAACATCATTTACAGTGTAATTAATCTGGTAAAAATAATAAAAGTGGTTTTCATATTGTATAATCCGGTTTTGTGTATTTATGTGTATTTAAGTGTATTTAACCTTAGAAAATAAGAGAAAAATAGTATACAGTATAGAAAAATCATCCAAAGTTTTATGTAACCTCCTACTGTACAACATGATGTTCTGGTAAAATTTCGTGAATTTTGGATAATCAGAACTATTTTCCCCATTTTTAGGCCATTATAATTACCAAACATTGGGAAAAATAGGAAGGCATCATTAAAAATTCTGAAAGTATTCTTCTGACTCGCTCACCACAGGTAATTGCTGCGAAAATTGTTAGATACAATTTTCACACTCCCTAAAGTGGTAGTGTGATTTATTATACCCAAACAAAAAGAAAATCGAAAATCATACTAAACAGAAACATAAATCGATGAAATTTAATGAGAGGTCATTATTCACCATAGGGGTTATCCACGAATTTATTCCGGATTTATAGATCTCTGTAAGTATTTTATATGATTTATGCCCTTGTTTTCTTGTAACAATTTTAATAAATCAAAGAAATGATAAAAACTCTTGAAATTTTCCAGATGTTCATATTACCTTAATGGGAATCTGGAAAAAAATTTATTTGAACAGAAAATAACGTTTAGATATTTTATAGACAAAATCGTTTACATGTACTATTAACAATGTACTTTGATCATCAAGCTCTTTAGCTTGGTGTTCTTCACATGCATCACGGTTTGAAGACCATGCATGGACATATGTTTCTCATAGTGATGTTTTTAAAGGAAATACTTGAATGCATAAGGTGTTTGAACCTTTAAAACTTGTAAAAATCCGAACTTTAGTGTTTGACACAGGTTTTGGTCCTTGGATTTCACCATTAAACAACATGCATATTGTTCTTGGGTGAAAACCTACCACCATCATCATCAAACTCGACATTCATGAACATGTTCATGAATGTTCATAAAGAATGGTGTAGAAGGATGAGAAATACAAGAAAACCCTTTAAAAACAAGAAGGAAAAGTAAGGAAAGGTGAGTGATTTGTGTGTATACCTTGAAGAATAACCATAGAAGATGAAGATTTGAGTGTGGAGATGTGTTTTTTACTGAAAATTTATTGAGTTTAGAGAGAGATAAAGAGAGGTAAATGGTGGAGTGTGAGAGAGAATGAGGGGTAGAGTGAGAGAGAGAAGATGGAGTGGTAGAGTGAATTGATTATGTGTTGGGAAAAGGAGAAAGAGGAGAAAGAGGAGAGATCCGACTTTTTAATGAAGAGAGGGTTTCCCTCTTTTAAATTTTATAAAATATAACTTTATTTTATAAAAATATCAAGTTTTTATAAAACATGCACCTTATTCTAAATTTTCCTTCACAAAACCTTGATTTTTTTGGCTTAGAAAATAAGGTTAAATACTAATGACTTAATTTTTTTTTCTTGGTTATATTTTACTAAATTGAGTTATTTTAAATTGATATTATATAGTCCATACCAAATTTATGGATTTTTAGGTGTTAAAGTTTATAAATTTGAGTTTTTAGGGCATTGAGGGTTTTTGAGAGTTTGTAAGTCTTTGGATATCAAAATTAATTAAATTTTGAGACTTCAAACTATTTTAGAGTTTCATAACTCTTATTCAAGTTAGAAATAATGTTTGTAATATTTTTTTTATCGGTTTATTGGCATTCTATGTAGTGATTCCGAGATTCAAGCGAAATTGAGGAATCAAGTATACTAGTCCTACTCTTCAACTTTGACTTAAGTTTCTATGTGACTTTGACCTAATTTCTACCACTAGGTCAAGTGCATGATGTGTGTATATGATTCATGAAATGGTGTTCAAGTCAAAGAGTGACCCTAATATAGATAGTCACTAAAGTTAAGTAGTAGTAGAATTCACATACCAATGTCAAATCTAAGCACATTATCCATTGTTTCTAATTGTTTCCAAGTTTCTAGTAGGTTATAACTTAGCTTCTAGTTACTAAGTCTAATATGTGTAGTGCCTATATGTGCAACTAAGTCTAGTCAAATCTAGAACCGACTCGAATTTTGACGGTTGTCACAGGCGATGACAGGGGATTACGCTTAAAGACTTCACATCCCTCACCATTCTACTGCCGAAGGACCCCGTCTACACTCATCGGAAGGGACGACGAACATCACCGGGGTTCGAGAGACAACCGGAGCTCATACACCCACACACTACATCCCTCACTATGCTATAATTCTCTTTCTCTCACTATCTTTGGAATTGCAGATTGAAGACAAGGGCTCCCATCATATTGGAGTGTCACAATTGATTTAAATGGCTAATGGAACGTGTAAAGGAATGGGACCAACTCCCTTCACTGGCATCGACAGTTGCAGGAGCACAATAGGGAAAGCAACAACCTGCCATTGACGAATTAGGAAGAGTGAAACATGGTGTTGAAGTTGATAGGTTTGGTCCCTGGGGTTTGTGAAGCTTGATGATTAAAACCCTAAGGCTGATTGTCTTACCAATTTGATTTCTGGAAATTCCTGTTTGGCCCTTTTACTAACACATTCCAATAATTATTATTATTAGCCTTCCCAATGAGCTTAATCAATAATTCACTTAAAACTCTCATTTAACTTAATCCAATTCGTCCACTTCACCCGTAAATGTGTTTTATGTAATAACTCAACTATCTCATCCCAGAAATTATCCTTGCATGAATTCATTATCCGAATTATTTTATAATCCTTAATTTGTATTAGCCAGCTAGAAACGGGGCGTTACAGTCTAAGGTACTAATGCCGACCCTTTTTGGATTGTTATCCTGTTATGTTATATGCTCGTGTACCGTATGATCTGTTAGATCAGTATCCTGGTAAATAGGATGTTATTATGCTTTTATGATCTGTTAGATTAGTATCCTGGTGATAGGATAATATTATGCTATTAATATCTGTTAGATCGGTATCTTGGTAGATAGGATGTTATTATGCTGTTATGATCTGCTAGATCGGTTTGTCTATCTATAGACTGTTATGTGATTATCTGATATATGTGTACATGTTTGATTGGTGGTTTAGACTTATCTGCTTTGTGCGAGAGCCAACAGACCTGGGCATTCCAACCCGGTGGTTATGGGCCGTGAATATTCCATCCCGTAGATGATTGGACTCATAGTATGTGGGCTTTCCAACCCAATGGTTGTGGGTTGAGGGTATACTATCCCGAGGACGACTAGACCCATAATATGTTGGCATTCCAATGCGGTGGTTGAGGGCCTGGGGCATTCCAACCCGATGGTTGATTGGGCCCATAGTATGTTGTTATTATATGTGTGTTACTTGTTGTGTCGGTATTTTGGGGGAACTCACTAAGCTTTGGGCTTACAGTTTTGGATTTTGTTTCAGTTACTTCAGATGATCATGGGAAGGAGAAGGCGTGATCGTGCACCTCCTCATATTTTCATGATCTTGATTTATGGGATACTCTGATGTCTAGACTATTTTGAAAACACTTTGTAATAACTTAATGGTCTTGAATGGTTGAAAAAGTTTTAAATTGGCTTGATTTTTATTGATGTTACAAGTTGGTATCAAAGCCTTGGTTTGAGTGAACTGGAGGAAACACTCATGTGTCTCCAGTCTCAAACTAAGGACAAGATTTTAAAATGGTTTTCAAAATGCTAAAGGAGGATGCAAGTGACCGATCAGCCGGAGCAAGTAAGTAGACCCCAAAATACCTTACAGACTATTTGATTTTGTGATATGTTAAAACAACATGCTACTACTAGGCTAGGGATCTTCAGGAATTGCATGACAGAATTGCCTGATTATATGATGCCTGGTAGCCTAGGTTTTTTCCTTATATGAAATTGATATCATTACTGCAGTTGCTTAGTGTATGCATCACGACTGTACATAATTAAAATATTATAGCCTGAGAATGTTTAGTTTGGCCTTATTTCCTGTTCTTGTCTGATTAAGGGCTTAGGGTAGGATCAGGTATTCGAAAGTCTACAAGGTCCAACATTATGTATGGCTAGCATATGCGAGTGTTGCAGGGCTGGTGGAAGTTTCATGGTTGGGTTGTGGGGTCAGCAGGCCATAAGCCCCTTTAAATAGGTCTCAAACCCTGGAAATTAGGGTGTCATTAAACAGCGTGGACTCGCCGAGTCCACTTTTGGACTCACCGAGTCCAGACACGAACCCGCGCCCAAAACCGCGATCCTACTCGGCGAGTTTGGACTCCAAATCGCCGAGTCTCCTCAAAAATCACCCAAAAAAATAAAAGGATAAAATAATACCTGGGAATCCGGGATGTTACAATTCTCCCCCACTAGAATTAGAGTTTGCCCTCGAAGTCTCGCTCTGCAAATAACTCCGAATGCTGCTCACGCATCTCACTCTCCGGCTCCCAAGTCATTTCGGACCCCTTCCGATGTTGCCACTGAACCAAAACCAAAGGTACCTCCTTGTTCCTCAAAACCTTGATTTTCCGATCTATGATTGCCATCGGTCTCTCAGCATAATTCAGGCTCGCGTCCACCTGAATATCCGTAACAGCCCGGATTTCCAGGTATCTTTTATGTTTATGCTTTTGGTGTTTTGAGAGGGGACTCGGCGAGTTGGAGCTCAGACTCGCCGAGTAGGATCGCGGTTCTGGATGCGGGTTCGCGCCTGGACTCGGCGAGTCCAGGGTATGGACTCGGCGAGTCTGCGCTGTTTAATGAAACCCTAATTTCTCGGGTTTGGGACCTATTTAAAGGGCCTTATGGCTGTCATTTGTGCTCACCAGTCCCTTGAGTGAAACCCTAATCGAGTGTGAGCATTTGGAGCATAGAAGGAGGCCATTATTGATTTTGGAGGTGTCATCTAGCAAGGAAAAGGGAGGATTAGCTAAGGGAAAGCAAGGGGAGCCACTTCCTGAAGGTTTGAGGTCCAGAACATCGCATTTGAGGTATATTCTTCGAGCTATTTCTGCTATGTTGAGATTCATGTTGATTTAGGGCTTATTGAGCCCTTTTATGATAAGATCTAGTGCTTCCTTGGTCCCTTGAGTGAGTTAAGCTGTACATCTGGACCTTTGGAGGTCCAGAGTGTCCCTTTGCCCAAGCTTTTTGTGAATCAATGGAGGTTTTGGATTGGAATCCTTATGCCTTAGGTCAAAATGCCATTTATGAGCCATGGGGTGTGTTATGGGCACCAAGTTAAGGACTTTACGTGATGAATCATTCTAGGAAGGCCAGATCTATGAGTTGTTGGAGCGGATCTGACCTCAGAAGCAAGTTTGAGTAGATGCATGGCATGAACTTGCCGAGTCTAAAGAACAGACTCGGCGAGTAGCATGAAGATTGTCCTTGACCGCTCAGTGAGTGGTCCAGCTGAGTTATGAGTTGACTCAGTGAGTCAGGGAGAGTTAGAGAGGGTTGACAGGTGGACCGAGTCGAGCTGGGACTCGCCGAGCTGTTCTTGAGACTCGACGAGTTGAGTCGTGGTGGCCCCGCGATTCATGCCCGGTGGAACCCGTCGAGTCAGGGGTGTACTCGACGTGTCAAAAAGGGAATCCTAGAGAGTTGGTGAAAACGTCTAGACTCGCCGAGTCGCCCTAGTGCACTCGCCGAGTCCGGTCAAAGTTGACCGTTGACCATTGACCAAGAGTTGACCAGGGTTGACTTCTTAGGGGTAGTCAACCTTAGTGTTAAAAAGTGTTAATTAGAGACATATGATGTTATAGGGAGATTGTAGCCCGGAGGATCGAGCACGTGTGATTTTGGGATTTGCTAGCTATCGATATTCATGAGGTGAGTCTTCTCACTATACTTTACCTTGAGTAGGTAATCAGAGTTATATGTCAGAGTATGTGTATGTTATGTGTATGCTATGTGTTGTACTGCATGATGTCTATGTGATTTATGTTGTGCATGTTTATAGGGTTGGAACCGGAAGGTTCCCAGAGTTAGAACCTAAGGGTTCACAGAGATTGGGTGCACAGACCCACAGAGTTATAGCCTCGAGTGGCTAATATATATGTGTTTATGTGGTATTTTGGGGAACTCACTAAGTTTTGTGCTTACAGTGTTAGTGTTGTTGTTTCAGGTACTAGCGATGACCGTGGGAAGGCGCCGGCTTGATCTGTACACACGCATGGGATTTTTTATATACACTGATCTTGGGATTTTGTATAATGTGAATTGAGATTTAAACTTGATGGTTTTATGAAAAGTTAATGAGAAATGTTTTTATAAATTGTGAAAAATTATTTTGAAATTCACGGTGTTACAAGTTGGCATCAGAGCCTTGGTTTGAGGGATTCGAGTACACCTTTGGGCGTATTTGAACTCAAACCGAGGATTTGAGAAGTGTTTTAAAAAAAAGTATAAAAGATTTTGAAAATGCAGAGCAGAGTTGTGTGTACGATCAGTCCGCGCCAGAACGGTGATTTCCCAAAATCTTGATACTGATATGATGTATTCGCATGCTAGAGTAGGCTAGGTATTCCTATTAAGACTAGAGTGGCCTGATTTGTGATGCCTTAGCCTAGGAAGAGGTGAGCTGCTATGAGATGCTTGAGAGTGAGTAGGTAGCAGCAAGGGGCTTATGAGAGATCTATTAGAAGGAGGTCTATGCATGATAGAGTACTTGGAAATTGGGATCCGAAGAGGAGGTCTTGGGGTGTATTCTGATACGGTGTGGACAGTAGTATTGGGCCCATACTACTGAAAGCACCGGAGCAGTATACAGCCTTAGTAAGAATCTTTGGAATACCAAGAATCAAGGAGGAAAGAGTTGACGAGTGTGAGTATGCTCGTAAGGGTTCTAATTTATCGTATGTTGTATTTCAGAAGTAGATCATGGTGAGGACACGCTTGATGCCCGAGAGTAGTGGTACCAGTGATGAGGAGATCCGCCGGATCATTCATGAGGAGGTGGCTGTGGCCATCAGGGCAGAGATACCGGAGATGTTTGGGTCTATAAAGACCACGTTGATTGAGACGTTTGATGAGCGTTATGCCGCTCTTTCCGAGGCTGCTGTTGCAGCGGCTACCGCAGCGATTGCTGCTGCGAGGCCGCAAGGTGGTGATGCGTTGTTGTTCCGAGAGTTCAGCAACACAAAACCACCAGAGTTTGATGGGACCCAGGATCTGGTGGCAGCGATGAGGTGGATATATGATATTGAGGGGTGCTTCTTCACTTGCTCATCTCCTGAGCATTTGAAGGTCCGGTTCGCGCTGAACCAGCTTCGCTTGGGAGCGAAGGACTGGTGGAAGTTTGTGATGGCGCAGTATACGCCTGCTGAGCTTGCGGCAGTGACCTGGGAGAGGTTCACTGTCATGTTCCGAGATGAGTACGTTCCCCAGGTGGAGAGGGGACGTTTGGCATAGGAGTTTCTGACCCCTAAGCAGGGTACTGAGTCGGTTACAGCGATCACGAGGATGTTTCACGAGAGGGCGATGTTCTGCCTTGAGCACGTGTCCACTGAGCAGGCACGTATGAGCCGTTATTTGAGCGTTTTGAGGCGGGATATTCGGGAGTTCGCGGCGAACTCCTCGTACCGGACATTTGCTGAGCTTCAGGCAAATGCCCGGAAGAGGGAGATTGAGCTAGAGACTCAGGCTAGGGAGGATGCGGAGTCTCAGGGGAGGGATCGGCGACCGGCACAGTCTCAGCCGGCAGCCAAGCGGGCCAAGCCCACTGATCCCAAACCAGGGAGCCAGAAGGGCCGCACTTGTGGGAAGTGTGGCAAGGGTCATGATGGAGTCTGCCGAGCGGGATCTTGCTACAAATGTGGCAAGGAGGGGCATATGGCCAAGGATTGCCCCAAGGGGTTTGCAGTGTGCTTCCACTGCAATCAGACCGGACACCGGAAGGCAGAGTGTCCGCAGCTGTGAGGGTCATCTCAGGGAGCACCTCAGGGATCTGCCCCTGCCGCCATCAGAGCTACAGAGAGTCGGCCAGTGAAGGCCGAGGCGCCGAGGGCACGAGGAAGAGCCTTTCAGCTGACCGCGGAGGAGGTCCGCGCAGCGCCCGATGTCGTGGCTGGTATGTATTCTTTCATATATTTATTTTGATGTTGAGATATTATGCTTATGTTATGTTATGCGTAGGTACTTTTCTTGTTAATTCTGTACCTGCCTTGGTGTTATTTGACTCGGGTGCGAGTCGGTCTTTTGTATCTTTGGCTTTTAGTCAGCATATCAGTGTTAGTCGTGAGGCGTTGATTCGGCCTCTGAGAGTTTCCATAGCTGATGAGAGAGTGATCTATGCCACGAAGGTTCTCCGAGGTTGCGTAGTTGAGATATTCGGTGTTGAGTTTCCGATTGATCTGATTCCTATTGCTATGGGTGATGTCTGTGTCATTGTGGGCATGGATTGGTTGAGCAGATTCGGTGCGGTCATCGACTGTGAGCGACAGCTGGTGACCATACGAGACCCTAGTGGGGGAGTTCTTTCGGTATACGGTGAGGGTACACGTTCAGGATCAGCGTTTTGTTCGGCCGCTAGGGCGAGGCAGTGTCTACAGTAGGGCTGTAAGGGTTTTGTGGCGTATGTGGTGGATACGCAGGTGATTTCCGAGAGGCCGAGTTCAGTGGAGGAGGTCCCGGTAGTGCGTGAGTTCCCGGATGTATTTCCCAAGGAGTTGTCGGGTGTGCCTCCTATGAGGCAAGTGGAGTTCAGTATCGATTTGGTTTCGGGGGCTGCGCCTATCGCTAAGGTGCCTTATCGCCTTGCACCTTCAGAGATGCAAGAGTTATCCTCACAGCTTTAGGAGCTGCTGGGGAAGGGGTTTATTCGGCCGAGCAGCTCGCCGTGGGGAGCACCTATCCTGTTCGTCAAGAAGAAGGATGGTTCACACCGGATGTGCATTGATTACCGGGAGTTGAACAAGCTGACGGTCAAGAACTGTTACCCATTGCCGAGGATCGACGCTTTGTTCCATCAGTTGCAGGGAGCATCTTGGTTCTCCAAGATCGATTTGAGGTCTGGGTATCATCAGGTGAGAGTGCGGGATGAGGACGTCCAGAAGACAGCGTTCAGGACGCGTTATGGGCATTATGAGTTTGCGGTGATGCCTTTTGGGCTCACCAATGCCCCAGCAGTGTTCATGGATCTCATGAACTGAGTGTGTAGGCCGATGTTGGATCGGTCAGTGATTGTGTTTATCGACGACATTCTGGTACATTCGAGATCTAGAGAGCAGCATGAGGAGCATCTGAGAGAGGTTCTTGGAGTTCTGAGATCAGAGAGGCTCTATGCCAAATTCTCCAAGTGTGATTTTTGGTTGCGGGAGGTTCATTTCTTAGGACATCTCGTTAACCAGGAAGGGATTTTGGTCGATCCGGCCAAGGTAGAGGCAGTGATGAGTTGGGAGGTGCCGAAGTCACCCTCCGAGATCAGGAGTTTCCTAGGGTTGGCAGGGTATTATCGGAGATTTATCAAGGATTTCTCCAAGATTGCAGTGCCACTCACCAGATTGACCCGGAAGGGTGTTGCTTTTTCATAGGGCCCCGAGCAGCAGGCCTCCTTTGAGACACTTCGCCAGAGGTTGTGCGAAGCCCCGGTGTTAGCTCTCCCGGAAGGGATGGAGGACTTTGTGGTATTCTGTGATGCATCGATTTTGGGATTAGGAGCGGTGCTGATGCAGAGAGGGCATGTGATAGCATATGCATCGAGGCAGCTGAAGCCTCACGAGACGAGATATCCCACCCATGATCTAGAGTTGGGGGCAGTGGTGTTCGCCCTCAAGATTTGGCGTCACTACTTGTATGGGGTTCGGTGTACGATATACACGGACCATAAGAGTTTGAAGTATTTGATGGATCAGCCCAACCTAAATATGCGTCAGAGAAGGTGGTTGGATGTGGTCAAGGATTATGATTGTGAGATCCTGTACCACCCAGGCAAGGCTAATGTGGTAGCCGATGCGTTGAACCGCAGGGCGGAGAGCACTCCACTGCGGGATGTGTGTTTGAGATTGACCGTGATAGCTCCGGTATTGGACGCCATTCGCGGGGCACAGGCTGAGGCTGTGCAACCTGAGATGCAGAAGAGGGAACGGGTTGTTGGTTTGGTTTTAGAGTTTGTGACCGATGGTCGGGGTCTTATGACATTTCAGGGGCGTATCTGGGTACCGTTTGTGGGAGGAACGCGTACCACTTTGATGGAGGAGGCTCATCGGTCGAAATTTTCGATCCATCCGGGGGCCACTAAGATGTATTTGGATTTGAGAAAGGAGTATTGGTGGCCCTGTATGAAGAGGGATGTCGCATGGTTTGTTGAGAGGTGCTTGACCTGCCGTAGGGTTAAGGCCGAGCACCAGAGGCCGCATGGCAAGTTGCAGCCATTGGAGGTTCCCGAGTGGAAGTGGGAACAGATCACCATGGATTTCATCACCAAATTGCCGAGGACTGCCAGAGGAGTTGATGCAATTTGGGTGATTGTGGACAGGTTGACGAATAGCGCTCACTTCCTTGCCATTAGTGAGAGTTCCTCAGTAGAGAAATTGGCGGAGGTGTATGTGAGCGAAGTGGTATCTCGGCATGGGGTGCCGATCTCGATTGTTTCGGACCGTGATGTGCGTCTCACTTCCAGATTCTGGAAGAAATTTCATGAGGAGTTGGGTACTAGACTGCATTTTAGTACCGCATATCATCCCCAGACATACGGTCAGAGTGAGCGGACGATTCAGACGCTTGAGGACATGCTCCGAGCATGTGTGTTGGATTTCGGGGGTAGCTGGGATGCGTATTTACCCTTGGCAGAGTTTTCCTACAACAACAGCCATCATTTGAGCATTGGTATGCCACCCTTTGAGCTGTTGTATGGGAGGAGGTGTCGAACCCCCATTTGTTGGGGAGAGGTTGGGCAGCGAGTGATGGGCAGTACAGAGATCGTGCTTCAGACGACAGAGCAAATTCAGCAAGTCAGACAGAGGTTGTTGACCGCTCAGAGCCGACAGAAGAGTTATGCAGACAGACGCCGGTCCGAGCTGGAGTTTCAGGTCGGTGACTTCGTTCTCCTGAAGGTCTCTCCTTGGAAAGGAGTGATTCGATTCAAGAAGAGGGGCAAGTTGGGGCCCCGGTATATTGGTCCATTTCGTGTAGTTGCGAGGGTAGGCCAGGTAGCTTATCGTTTGGAGTTGCCAGCAGAGTTGGGGAAGATTCACGACACTTTTCATGTGTCGCAATTGAGGAAGTGTATAGCCGACGAGTCGGCAGTGGTTCCATTAGAGGATATTCAGGTGGATGCGAGCCTGAATTATGCCGAGAGGCCAGTGGCCATCAGAGATCGGAAGATCAAGGTTCTGAGGAACAAGGAGGTACCTCTGGTGTTGGTTCAGTGGCAACATCGGAAGGGATCAGAGATGACCTGGGAGCCGGAGCGTGAGATGCGTGAGCAGCATCCGGAGATATTTTCAGAGCGAGACTTCGAGGGCGAAGTCTAGTTCTAGTGGGGGAGAGTTGTAACAGCTCGGATTTCCAGGTATCTTTTATGTTTATGTTTTTGGTGTTTTGAGAGGGGACTCGGCGAGTTGGAGCTCAGACTCGCCGAGTAGGATCGCGGTTCTGGACGCAGGTTCGTGCCTGGACTCGGCGAGTCCAGGGTATGGACTCGGCGAGTCTGCGCTGTTTAATGAAACCCTAATTTCTCGGGTTTGGGACCTATTTAAAGGGCCTTATGGCCGTCATTTGTGCTCACCAGTCCCTTGAGTGAAACCCTAATCGAGTGTGAGCGTTTGGAGCATAGAAGGAGGCCATTATTGATTTTGGAGGTGTCATCTTGCAAGGAAAAGGGAGGATTAGCTAAGGGAAAGCAAGGGGAGCCACTTCCTGAAGGCTTGAGGTCCAGAACATCGCATTTGAGGTATATTCTTCGAGCTATTTCTGCTATATTGAGATTCATGTTGATTTAGGGCTTATTGAGCCCTTTTATGATAAGATCTAGTGCTTCCTTGGTCCCTTGAGTGAGTTAAGTTGTAGATCTGGACCTTTGGAGGTCCAGAGTGTCCCTTTGCCCAAGCTTTTTGTGAATCAATGGAGGTTTTGGATTGGAATCCTTATGCCTTAGGTCAAAATGCCATTTATGAGCCATGGGGTGTGTTATGGTCACCAAGTTAAGGACTTTACGTGATGAATCATTCTAGGAAGGCCAGATCTATGAGTTGTTGGAGTGGATCTGACCTCAGAAGCAAGTTTGAGTAGATGTATGGCATGGACTCGCCGAGTCTGAAGAACAGACACGGCGAGTAGCATGAAGATTGTCCTTGACCGCTCAGTGAGTGGTCCAGCCGAGTTGTGAGTTGACTCAGTGAGTCAGGGAGAGTTAGAGAGGGTTGACAGGTGGACCGAGTCGAGCTGGGACTCACCGAGTTGTTCTTGAGACTCGACGAGTTGAGTCGTGGTGGCCCCGCGATTCATGCCCGGTGGAACCCGTCGAGTCAGGGGTGTACTCGACGTGTCAAAAAGGGAATCCTAGAGAGTTGGTGAAAAAGTCTAGACTCGCCGAGTCGCCCTAGTGCACTCGCCGAGTCCGGTCAAAGTTGACCATTGACCGTTGACCAAGAGTTGACCAGGGTTGACTTCTTAGGGGTAGTCAACCTTAGTGTTAAAAAGTGTTAATTAGAGACATATGATGTTATAGGGAGATTGTAGCTCGGAGGATCGAGCACGTGTGATTTTGGGATTTGCTAGCTATCGATATTCACGAGGTGAGTCTTCTCACTATACTTTACCTTGAGTAGGTAATCAGAGTTATATGTCAGAGTATGTGTATGTTATGTGTATGCTATGTGTTGTACTGCATGATGTCTATGTGATTTATGCTATGCATGTTTATAGAGTTGGAACCGGAAGGTTCCCAGAGTTAGAACCTAAGGGTTCACAGAGCTTGAGTGCACGGACCCACAGAGTTATAGCCTCGAGTGGCTAATATATATGTGTTTATGTGGTATTTTGGGGAACTCACTAAGCTTTGTGCTTACAGTGTTAGTGTTGTTGTTTCAGGTACTAGCGATGACCGTGGGAAGGCGCCGGCTTGATCTGTACACACGCATGGGATTTTTGATATACACTGATCTTGGGATTTTGTATAATGTGAATTGAGATTTAAACTTGATGTTTTTATGAAAAGTTAATGAGAAATGTTTTTATAAATTGTGAAAATTTATTTTGAAATTCACGGTGTTACAATATCCTCTAATGGTACCACTGCCGACTCATCGGCTATACACTTCCGCAATTACGACACATGGAAAGTGTCGTGAATTTGACCCAACTCTGCTGGCAACTCCAAACGATAGGCTACCCTGCCTACCCTCGCGACCACCCTGAATGGACCAATATATCAGGGCCCCAACTTGCCCCTCTTCCTGAATCGAATCACTCCTTTCCAAGGAGAGACCTTCAGGAGCACAAAGTCGCCGACCTGAAACTCAAGCTCGGACCGACGTCTGTCCGCATAACTCTTCTGACGACTCTGAGCGGTCTACAACCTCTGTTTGACCTGCTGGATCTGCTCTATCGTCTGAAGCACGATCTCAGTACTACCCATAACACGCTGCCCGACCTCTCCCCAGCAAATGGGGGTCCGACACCTCCTCCCATACAACAGCTCAAAGGGTGGCATACCAATGCTCGAATGATGGCTGTTGTTGTAGGAAAACTCTTCCAAGGGCAAATACTTGTCCTAAATCCCCCCGAAATCCAACACACATGCCCGGAGCATGTCCTCGAGCGTCTGAATCGTCCGCTCACTATGTCCGTTAGTCTGGGGGTGATATGCGGTACTAAAATGCAGCCTAGTCGCCAACTCCTCGTGAAACTTCTTCCAGAATCTGGAAGTGAAACGCACATCTCGGTCTGAGACAATCGAGATCGGCACTCCATGCCGTGATACCACTTCCCTCACGTACATCTCTGCTAACTTCTCTGCGGAAGAGCTCTCATTGATAGCAAGGAAGTGGGCGCTCTTCTTCAACCTGTCCACAATCACCCAAATTGCATCAACTCCCCTAGCAGTCCTTGACAATTTGGTGATAAAATCTATAGTAATCTGCTCCCATTTCCATTCGGGAACCTCCAACGGCTGCAAATTACCATGCGGTCTCTGGTGCTCGGCCTTAACCCTACGATAGGTTAAGCACCTCTCAACAAACCACGCGACATCCCTCTTCATATAGGGCCACCAATACTCTATTCTCAGGTCTAAATACATCTTAGTGGCCCCAGAATGGATTGAGAATTTCGACCGATGAGCCTCTTTCATCAAAATGGTACACGTCCCTCCCACAAACGGTACATAGATACGCCCCTGGAATGTCATAAGCCCTTGACCATCGGTAACGAACTCCGAAACCAACCCAACAACTCGCTCTTTTTTCTGCATCTCAGGATGCACAACCTCAGCATGTTCCCCACGAATGGCGTCCAATACTGGATCTATCACAGTCAATCTCAAACATACATCTCGCAACGGGGTGCTCTCCGCCCTGCGGCTCAATGCATCGGCTACAACATTAGCCTTGCCTGGGTGGTATCGGATCTCACAATCATAATCCTTGACCACATCCAACCACCTCCTCTGTCGCATGTTTAGGTTGGGCTGATCCATCAAATACTTCAGGCTCTTGTCGTCCGTGTATATCGTACACCGAAACCCGTATAGATAGTGACGCCAAATCTTGAGGGCGAACACCACTGCCCCCAACTCTAGATCGTGGGTGGGATACCTCGTCTCATGAGGCTTCAGCTGCCTCGATGCGTATTCTATCACATGCCCTCTCTGCATCAACACCGCTCCCAATCCCAAGATCGACGCATCACAATACACCACAAAGTCCTCCATCCCCTCTGTGAGGGCTAACACTGGGGCTTCACATAGCCTCTGGCGAAGCGTCTCAAAAGAGGTCTGCTGCTCTGGTCCCCATGAAAAAACGACACCCTTCCGGGTTAATCTGCTGAGTAGCACAGCGATCTCGGAGAAATCCCTGATAAATCTCCGATAATAGCCTGCCAACCCCAAGAAACTCCTGATCTCGGACGGTGACCTCGACACCTCCCAACTCATCACTGCCTCCACTTTGGCCGGGTCGACCAAAATCCCCTTCTGGTTAACGAGGTGCCCTAGGAACTGGACCTCTCGCAACCAGAAATCACACTTGGAGAATTTGGTGTAAAGCCTCTCCGATCTCAGAACTCCGAGGATCTCCCTCAAATGCTCCTCATGCTGCTCTCTGGATCTCGAATACACCAAAATATCGTCGATTAACACGATCACCGACCGATCCAACATCGGCATGCACACTCTATTCATGACATCCATGAACACTGCCGGGGCATTGGTGAGTCCGAAAGGCATCACTACAACCTCATAATGCCCATAACGAGTCCTGAACGTTGTCTTCTGGATGTCCTCATCTCGCACCCTTACATGATGATACCCCGACCTCAAATCGATCTTGGAGAACCAAGATGCTCCCTGCAACTGATCGAACAAATCATCGATCCTCGGCAACGGGTAACGGTTCTTGACCGTCAGCTTGTTCAACTCCCAGTAGTCAATGCACATCCGGTGTGAACCATCCTTCTTCTTGACAAAAAGGATAGACGCTCCCCACGGCGAGCTGCTCGGCCGAATAAACCCCTTCCCTAGCAGCTCCTGAAGCTGTGAGGATAACTCTTGCATCTTTGGAGGTGCAAGGTGATAGGGCACCTTGGCAATAGGTGCGGCCCCCAGAACCAAATTGATACTGAACTCCACTTGCCTCACGGGAGGCACACCCGACAACTCCTCTGGAAATACATCCGGGAACTCACGCACTATCGAAACCTCCTCAACTGACCTCGGTTTCTCTAAATCAACCCGCGTATCCATCACATACGCCACAAAGCCCTTACAGCCCTGCTGTAGACACTGCCTCACCCTAGTGGCCGAACAAAACGCTGACCCAGAACGTGTACCCTCGCCGTATACCGTAAGAACTCCCCCACTAGGGTCTCGTATGGTCACCAGCTGTCGCTCGCAGTCAATAACCGCACCGAATCTGCTCAACCAGTCCATGCCCACAATGACACAAACATCACCCATCGCAATAGGAACCAAATCAATCAGGAACTCAACACCGAAAATCTCAAATACGCACCCACGGATCACCTCTACGGCATATATCACTCTCTCGTCAGCTATGGAAACTCTCAGAGGCCGACTAAACACCTCACGACTAACACTGATATGCTGACTAAAAGCCAGAGATACAAAAGACCGACTCGCACCCGAGTCAAATAACACCAAGGCAGGTACATAATTCACAAGAAAAGTACCTACGCATAACATAATATAAGCACAATATCTCAACATCAAAATAAATACACAAAAGAATACATACCATCCACGACATCGGGCGCTGCGTGGACCTCCTCCGTGGTCAACTGAAAGGCTCTCCCTCGTGCCCTCGGCGCCTCAGCCTTCACTGGCCGACTCTCGGTAGCTCTGATGGTGGCAGGGGCAGATCCCTGAGGTGCTCCCTGTGCTGATCCCCGCAACTGCGGACACTCTGCCTTCCGGTGTCCGGTCTGGTTGCAGTGAAAACATATTGCAAACCCCTTGGGGCAGTCCTTGGCCATATGCCCCTCCTTGCCCCATTTGTAGCAAGACCCTACTCTGCACACTCCGTCGTGGCTCTTGCCGCACTTGCCACAAGTGCGGCCCCTCTGGCTCCCTGATCTCGAATCGGCAGGCTTGGCCTGCTTGGCTACCGGATGAGACTGCACCGGTCGCTGATCCCTCTTCTAAGACTCAGCCTCCTCCCTAGCCTGAGTCTCCAGCTCTATCTCTCTCTTCCGGGCATTTGCCTGAAGCTCGGCAAATTTCCGGTACGTCGAGTTCACCACGAACTCACGTATGTCCCTCCTCAGAATGCTCAAATATCGACTCATACGTGCCTGCTCGGAGGACACGTGCTCTGGGCAGAACATCGCCCGCTCATGAAACATCCTCGTAATCACCGTAACAGACTCAGTACCCTGCTTGAGGGTCAGAAACTCCTGGGCCAAATGCTCCCTCTCCACCTGGGGAACGTACTCATCTCGGAACATAGCAGTGAACCTCTCCCAGGTCATTGCTGCAAGCTCAGCAGGCGTATAGTGCGCCGTCACAAATTTCCACCAATCCTTCGCTCCCAAGCGAAGCTGATTCAGCGCGAACCGGACTCTCAAATGCTCAGGAGATGAGCAAGTGAAGAAACAACCCTCTATGTCTGAAATCCATCTCATTGCCGCAATCGGGTCTTGGGTCCCGTAAAACTCCGGTGGTTTTGTGTTGCTGAACTCTCGGAACAGCAACACATCACCACCCTGCGGCCTTGTCGCAGCTATAGCTGCAGTGCTGCAGCAACAGCAGCCTCAGAAAGTGCAGCGTACTTCTCATCAAATGTCTCTATCAACGTGGTCTTGATAGACCCGAACATCTCTGGTATCTCTGCCCTGATGGCCGCAGCCATCTCCTCCTGGATGATCCTATGGATCTCCTCATCCCTCGTATCACTGGTCCCTGATGCTTGGCGAGTCCCAACCATGATCTCTCTCTCTCTAAAATACAACATAAGAATAATATCAGGGACTCGCTCGAGTATACTCACACTCTAGTACTCCATCCTACTTGTTCCTTAATACTCCAAAGATTCTTACTTGGACTGTGCACTGACCCGGTGTCTTCAGTAGTACGGGCCCAATACTACCGTCCACACCGCATCAGCATCCACCCCAATTCCTCCTCCCAGAGTCCCAAGTCCCAAGCACTCTACTCTCTCTAATCATATGATACTCGCAACAGATCTCTCAAAATCTCCTCGTTGCTACCTAACCACTCTGAAATATTCATAGCAGCAAGACTCCTAAACTCAGGCATCACCTATCAGGCCGCTCTAGTCCTAATAAGAATACCTAGTCTACTCTAGCATGCATATCATAGCTCATCAAATAACATATCACATCATATATTATAACACTTATAATGATGGTATTTTGGGAAATCACCGTTTGGGCGCTGGCTGTTCGTACACACGACTCTGCTCTGTTTATCTCGCAAGTTCTTCTTTTGAAAACTTGTTTTATTATCAAAAATTTTCTCAAATCCTCGGTTTGAGTTCAGATACGCCCGAAGGTGCACCCGAATCCCTCAAACCTAGGCTCTGATACTAACTTGTAACACCGTAAAAATTAAAACAATTTTTTTTTCACTTTTGAAAACACATTTTTGATTAAACCATTCATTCACAAAATGTCATAACTGTTGGGTTTTGAGCATTCTAACACTTCCTAAGTGTACATGCAACCCTAAATACCTTGGATCTATGTTTTCTCTATTATACATGCAAATAAGAACATCCAAGGTATTATCCTAATCTAGCATACAAAAACTATGAATGTAACAAGATATAATACATACCTCTTGATGTAGCTTGATGTCTTCAAGCTTTAAGAGCTTAGCCCCAATAGTGTGGAAGCCTCAAGTGGAATCACAAATCACCAAGACACCTTGGAATACTTTAGAGAATATGATTACTTGGTTCTCTCTAGTGAAATTGGCTAGCCCTTCTTTAGTGTATCCACACTAGTGCCAATTTCACCAACCAAAGACATCTTTATATAGTATGGAGGATTAGGGTTAAACCCTAATACCCATGACCTTTCATTTCCTAGGATCCATGGGTTAAACACTCCATGGACTATCCATGAAAGCTTAGCCCAACCTAAATGAACTTGGCCCATTCCATATATATAAGAGTCCATATTTAATTAGTTCCTTTTGATCACTTAATTAATTATGAATTAATTCTTGATCAATACTAATTAAATAATATGATTCCATATTAATATATTAGAACTTATAACATATTAATATTAATCATAAACATACTATTCTCAAAAGATTATCCATATAAATTGTGTCGGTGAAGTGCAACCCAAATGGACCATGCCGGGTCGGGTCAAGTACATACCAAATATAGTTATGGACTTAGACATTAATCCAACAGTCTCCCACTTGGATAAGTCTAAAACTATTATTGCGTATGACTTCAAACCTAACTGGCAATCGTAGCTCTTAAAGCTGCTGTCGAACTCTGATCTTGTCAACGAACTTGTCCATTAGATAAGGGATCATATATTCCTCCATTCTAGATATCATATGGACTGAGACATGGATTATAATCATTCTCTCTGTCCATTTGTTGTTTCCCGATTTCCGATTTATGACGACTGACTAATTGAACAAATCAAATCAGTCCTGACCCGGCCGAGCACTTCCATTTGTCATCATCAAATCATCGAGGGGCCCACAGATATCGCTTTTATCCCGAAGGTAAAAGGAATGGATAAACTTCGACTCATATGGCTTGTTCTACTACTTGTTGAATCATACACAAAGGCACGTTTTATAGCACCGAGTTACCAAATGCGTTTTCGTGCAATCAATGTACAACCAACTCATAGTAACAACTCATATCTCTAGGTTTGAAGAATATAAGATATTATCGTCTCATGATCACTCGTGATAAAATCCATGAAGTGATTCCAATGAGCGCGGGTTGAATCCAATACTCAGAACTTATGAGCACTCATGAGTGTTGTAGCCCTTTGTCCAACACCTTAGACCTCTACAAGCCAACCCATGACAGTCTTAATTCATATCTACTTCCAACATATGACCGACTGTGGATGGTTTGAATAACTTAGTCATTCCGGAAGAATAACCTAGTTTATTCGGGAAGTCAAAACATGCAAAGTGAAACACAATAATAATTGAATCCAATATGGTATCAAATCTTTGAACATAAATAAAACACCTTTTATTTATCACCATATGATTACACATTATTCATTGTATACTGTTTCAACTATCAACTTTATTCTTGAATTTAAAACAATAGTTGTCCCATGCTCCAAGCATGTACACTATGTTTTCTTAAACACTAGTCATCCCACACACCAAGTATGCATACTATGTTTGTCTATGATCCTTACTTTGTGAACTAGATCAATTGAACATAACTTCAATGATTCTCTTTTCACACTCCCAAATCCTTATCGCAAATGCAAGAATTCCAAATTCATGCCATTTACTGAAATCTGTTAGATTCTAAACTTATATGCATTGATCCTCTCGTAATGATTATGCACAAAGTCATAAAGACTTGGCAACAATCATTACAGAGTATTCCAAAGGAGATCAACTCCTTGGAAATATCCTTCTTGCATTAAGTTTCCTTAATCTTACACATATTGAAAATTCTAACTTTGAAACATTTCCAGATTCCATTTTGACTATCACTTCTGAACAAGAGTTGCCTCCTTACAGATTATGTCAATATGGTCCTTCCAGAATTATCACTATACTTCCAATTTTCCTTGAGTAACCAATCTTTGGTAAACCTTAGATTGTCCTCGACAATTGTTTAATCCTTTTAGTCATATCCAGTTCTAAACCTTTTCCCTTCTTAATGCCCCAGGCATTTGGAAAATTTTAGAACGGATGAATATAGCACATGTAATCGATCCTATATCTGAAGCATATGGGACACGATTCATGATGTCTTACATAAAGACTAAACCAGTCTTTTGCTATAATATTTCCATTTCAATTTGCCAAGTTCTCATAATTCAGATTATGAAAAGGGATGCCGTAATCATAATCGAATTTTAGAACGCAAATAATGGACCCATATATAGAATTTCCTTATGTTGAGCCATTCCAACATGAAATTCATATATATCCTTGACTAAATGATAAAAACCTCACGATCTAAGCTTATAGGTTTGAGATGAAGCATAATTTCCTCTCCCTTAATTATAGCAAAACAACTTTTTCCCAATTGAAACTTTTGTTTTCTATAATTAACATTGCTGACTTACAATACTTATCATAATTATCATGCTCCCACTAACATGATGATTATTAGCATAACACTTATGCTCCCACTAGCTTTGACATGTACTCAGAAATCAGCTGGACAGTCTGAAATTTAGATTCATACACCCTTTCCGTAGATAGCTCACCTGTGTGTCTAAGCAATTTCAAGAACCATGAAAAGGGATACCGTAATCATGGTCTCAATTGCTTAGGCATTTGCCATTTCTCACAAGTCCATGTTAGTGTGCCGGTTAACCACACGCGCTCCACTAACGACTTTTGAAAATGCAAATAACACAATTGATATCTTCGTAAAATCTACTTAGTGAAAGCGTTTCCTCACCATCATTTTCATGAATCGGAGAGAAACCTTATGACACTTAGATTTATATGGTGTATGAGTTCCTACCCATATGAATTTGTCAAACCATAATCACAAGACAAAGATAATGACAAATCCAAAACCATATGGATTGAACTCAATCTTAACTTCTTGCCACCTGGCAGCTCAAGGGCCTGCCATTGCTTCCAAGTTGTTATGCAACAAACTGAGAACTCTAAGAACTCATATGCAAAGCCAACTTTAACTGGAATGGGCACAGATATGTCAACACGATAGGTTATAAACCTCAAGTCGTGTGCTAGTGAAGAACTTCAGGTTTTATTCTTGATTATTTCTTGAGACTTTCAAGACCTTTAAGACTCCCACTGTCCTCTTGACATATAAGACTCCCTTGTCAAACATCCAAGAGATAGTGCGGATTCTAATCAAGAAAAACACTTTACCCAATTGGCCTAAGTTGGTCTTTGTTTTATCCAAAACATCACAACTTACCAATTTCAAATGTACAAGAGTAGAAAACTTTTACTCTTACATTTGACAAGTGTTTTAAACCTTCTTTAAGACATGTCACTCAAATGACAATCTTGGAGTATGACTCTAAGACTTGTATTGGAACGAAGTATGACTCATCTTCTTGATTTAACCATTTCAACAATTCAAGTTCCTCTTCTTAGTCATAAGAATGCACTAAGATTTCCTTAGAGAACTAATTTTGATATGGTTTCTTAATCATTAAGATGATCACAAAACTGATACTAAAGTACTCTCCCATCTTTTCAGATATGAGAAACTTTTATCCTTCTGCCTAATTTGATTCTTCTTATTCGCCCTGCCATACATTGGAACCTTTTCCAATGTCTCAGAGTTACACTTAAGCTTGTAAGTATAATCATATTTATTGAGCTTTAGTAAACTATGACGAATATTCTTATCAATCTTTTGTGGCGGACTTAATCAGTGCACAAGAATGTGTACTCGATCCCTTAGTCCTTTACTTGACTCACACATCCATGTGGCCGAGTAATTAGTCTTAATTTTCCAAAACTTGAAAGTTCTCATTCATCATGCTATACAACTTGCATGATTCCAAGTTCCGGTCCAATTGAAACTTGGGTGATGAGAATCTTTCCTTATTTGGTAAATCTAGACATTACCACAAATGAAAGAATCAATTTCATATTTCCACTCTTGCTTTTAATGGAATCATATAAGCAACAATTTTTCCTCAAAAGCCATTGTAAGGATATTTTAAAATAAATAAAATCAAAAAATTTTTCTTTTATTTTAAAACTTTGCGGAAAAACTTATCCTTACAATCCATATGAAAACTTGTTGTTATCTATTCCTAAGCAATATCTCATAACTCCTAAGAAGTTGCTCAAGAATCCGATCTTCAAACTATGCGATAGAAATCCATCTAAGCCATCAGATTCAGCATATTCTTTCTTTAAGTTTCTTCACTTTTCTTTGATTCTTAAATCATTACCATGTGACCCAGTCACATCATGTATCAGGAATCTCAGAATAGAAACTTAACAGAGTTAGATAGTGGTCTTTACCTGAAGTAGAGTCAAACTTATTGACTTTAACATCCTTAGGTAAATTTGGCAGCTTCGCAACCAATGCCCCTTCCCTTGGCAATATAAACATATGGACCCTTTGATAATGGTACACGAGACTATCACAGACTTAGCTTTTCTCTTTACCATTTGGTCAACCGAGTTGACTATGGCCGATCCCTTTCCATTGGGAAGAGAATGCTTTACTAGATATCCAATGTCATCATTGTCAATGTCCATAAAGTTTTAGGAAGTTGATCTTAGCAAATAGATAAGATCGTTAAGGGTCTTGTCATAGTCTGTTTCATAGGTGTCCCAAAGGAACTCACTATGTGACTTAGAAAGTGATTGAACCACCAACTTTCTCAAGACTTTGACACCCAACTCTCCCGGCTTGTCAATATGTGACTACATCTCCAAGATGTGCTCACACCTAGACCTTGCCTTGCCAATAGGGCTTGAGTGACCTTAAACTTTTCAAGAACTTATGGGTTGGGGAGAATAATTGGAGGAGGTGAAAGAAGTATGATTTCCAAAGGACATCATCTTCATTTAGGAAACCTTGTTTCACTAGATTTGGGAAGATCATAGGTGTCTATTACAGACATCTTTTGGGAGATATTCAAGATAGTTGATTTAAAGTCCTTAATATGACACCCAATATGAAATATTAAGGCTAGGACCCAACAAACTATTTTATAACTTAGAAGAGGTATGCCGTAATCCAAGCTATAAAATATTTGAAGGTAGGTGAATGACGATTCACCAATTTCCACCAAGATAAACGAAATGAATTATTAGGTTTTAATTGGTTTTGAAACTCCTAGATCTTTGAGATTCATTGAACTTTTCAAAGGCATGTTTCAATCTCGAGTGTGCCCTTCAGGTTTTGTGACTGGGATGCCGAGGATCACAAAACAAGGTGTGAAGTAACCATGCAAATCACTTGGCACCCTTAATAAATTACCCCTCAATCGATGTGCCGGTTAACCACACACGCTCCATCGATACTATGATAAATATTAAGTCACCCTTTACCTACCTTGTTAAGTCCAAGTTAGTGTGCCGGTTAACCACACACGCTCCACTAACGACTTAGACAAAGTGTAAAGTGTAATTTCATGGGTTAGCACCTTATTCACATTTTTCCTAAGTAACTAAGATTGGGTATTATTAAGAGTTTAGTTACTTAGTATTATCATTAATACTTTTAATGAAGGGAGAATTCTAGTCCTGTCAAACCCGTTCGGCTAACGACCCTCCACCAGTCAAGCAAGCGGTGGGTGAGAGTGGACACCCATTAAGTTGCCATTTTATAGGCAACAACCTTATACCCACCTTATAGACCGGCTTCGTGAATGAGGCGTACTAGTGGTAAGACTGACTTTACTTTTATACATATATATATTATTAACTTATAATATTATAAAGTATAAGGGTTGAATTTTAACTTTTAAAATTCTAAGGGCTAACTTGGAATTAAAGTATTCATAAGTGAAAACTTTACAAATTCCAAAACTTGAGGGCAAGTTTTGAAACTATTCAAAACTAATTAATTCCATAACTTATGTGTTTAAAGTAGTTTTAATCCAAAAACTCTTCAAGTTCCATAACTTGAGGACAAGTTATGGAAGACTTTAAACTAATAAAAGAATTAACTTTTCTTTATTTTATAACTTATGGAATTAATTAAGGTTACACCTTTTTTTTTATTTTATTTTATTTTATTAAATGAAGAGACTCTTGGTCCTCCATAACTTGAGGACAAATTATGGAGTCATAAAACCATTTAATTAGAACTAGACTCTTCATTTTTGTAACCTTTGCCAATTTTTGTGAGTTTTATGATTCTTAAATGTGACTTTTCATATAACTTGAGGACAAGTTACAAAAACACATTTTAGAATCAATTCTTAGATTAATTTGGATTAAAACCAACTATCACATAATTTTATTCATTAATCTAAATTCACTCATAAAACAAGGTAACACAAAAAACTTTTGGTGATCCATAACTTATTCTTAAGTTATGGAATCCTTTAAAACATTAACACCAAAATTTGTAACTCCAAAAAAAAACTTTGAATCAATTTTTTTTTTAAAACCTTTTCATATCCATAACTTATGGAGGTTTCAAAAAATAAAACTCTTTAGATCAAACTTTTAAAACTAATAAAATAATCATATTATTTTATCTTTTATTAAATTTGACCTAATTCAACTCATAAAGCAAATTATTCAAATTTTACAAATAATTAGTTTTTCACAAGAACAAGTAATTATCTTAAAATTTGACAAACTTCATGTTTTTTTTCCAACTTTGAAAATAAAATATTTGCATCAATATAACAGAAAACAACCCGTGTCTCTGATACCACTGTTGGGTTTTGAGCATTCTAACACTTCCTAAGTGTACATGCAACCCTAAATACCTTGGATCTATGTTTTCTCTATTATACATGCAAATAAGAACATCCAAGGTATTATCCTAATCTAGCATACAAAAACTATGAATGTAACAAGATAGAATACATACCTCTTGATGTAGCTTGATGTCTTCAAGCTTTAAGAGCTTAGCCCCAATAGTGTGGAAGCGTCAAGTGGAATCACAAATCACCAAGACACCTTGGAATACTTTAGAGAATATGATTACTTGGTTCTCTCTAGTGAAATTGGCTAGCCCTTCTTTAGTGTATCCACACTAGTGCCAATTTCACCAACCAAAGACATCTTTATATAGTATGGAGGATTAGGGTTAAACCCTAATACCCATGACCTTTCATTTCCTAGGATCCATGGGTTAAACACTCCATGGACTATCCATGAAAGCTTAGCCCAACCTAAATGAACTTGGCCCATTCCATATATATAAGAGTCCATATTTAATTAGTTCCTTTTGATCACTTAATTAATTATGAATTAATTCTTGATCAATACTAATTAAATAATATGATTCCATATTAATATATTAGAACTTATAACATATTAATATTAATCATAAACATACTATTCTCAAAAGATTATCCATATAAATTGTGTCGGTGAAGTGCAACCCAAATGGACCATGCCGGGTCGGGTCAAGTACATACCAAATATAGTTATGGACTTAGACATTAATCCAACAATAACATCAAGTTTTCAAATCACAATGGTCTCCCAAGATCAAAATATGTAACATACACGTTTTGAAATCGTGTTTTAAGTAAATAATATTATGAAATATTATGTGAATTTGAATGTTGAGTTCTAACAGATAGTTTTTACTAGAAATGAAGTAAAACTATGTTTAGAATCACTCATAAAATGTTGGAAGTCTTATGAGATTCCAATTAAAAGCCAAATAGTGAAATATAGCGAAAATATAAAATTTGGAATAAGTAAAATTTTATTAATGAAAGTTGTAGATAATCTCGTTAGAAACATTTAGGCGAAAACCTCATCAAAATCCGAGTTATAACGAAGAAGTTATGACCAAACGAAGATCCGTGATAAATCCGGTTTTGTCGCGTAAAAATTTAGTTTTCAATAAACTAATTTTTAGCCTTAGTATGAGGAAGTTATGATTTTTCGAAATTATGATTTTTCGAAGTTTCAGCTTAGAAGTAGACAGCTAAAAACTCGAATTTTAGATCGAGTGATTTTTAACCGACACAACCTAAACGAGAATTGAAGGTCTCGTCATTAGTAGTCAAACGGTAAAAAGTCTGACGAAAACGGACGTCGGATGAAGAAGTTATGAATTTTTAACGGATTTTCCTGTTCCGGTCTGCTAAAAATAATAATATTAAAATTAAATTCAAAATTAGCTGACGAAGTCAAAACGAAAGTTGTAGAGCATAATTTTAGCTTCGCGTGCATATAAAGAACATCGAAAACGGAGCTCGTATGTGAAAGTTATGGATTTTTAAAGAAATTTCGCATGAATAGTGATTGCCACGTCAGCCCTCGCATGCAGCCTCCACGTGTCACCTTCTGATAGGACCGAGGTTGCTGTGTCACCTTCTGATTGAACCAAGTCCGAGGTCCACTAAGCGAGGGACACCTTCGCAGGAGACACCCCCGGATCACCCTCGCACCCTCGTGCCCTCCTCCTATTGGACCGAAGCTGGATCCAATCCGAAGCTACCATTTGCGAGCCAGCTGTTCCGAACCTCGCACCCGAAGCCTCGCCCTGCTACCACCTGGTCCGAGCCTCGCATACATGTGCCTTCTTCCCTTCGCTTCCGATCCGAAGCTCGGCCCTATATAAGGGGTGAGAACCCTCTCGGCTAACTTTAGAAATTTCACACCTTTTCACCCCTAAACTTATATTTTTACTATTCCGACTTCCCCCGAAGCCCCGGTACTGATTCCAAAGTCCGAAACACGCCTCGAGACTCCCGAGAAGCCCGAAAAATTTATCTTTTCGGTTTCGAAGCTCTACCTTCGCAGAGCCCGGTTTTCAACGACGAAAGTCATATTTAGAGCCGAAGTACTGCCCAAATTAATATTTTAGCCCCCGGTTATTTCACGGTGAGTTTAATACATAGGAAAAATTGTATGTTATGTGTTATATGTGCTACGTGCCTTTCGGTGTTAGTATTCCGGGTTATTTTCCCGAGTTATTTTTATTTGCTATTTTTAATAGCAAAGAAATACCTTTGACCATGTGATCAGTGAAAGGACTTAGATTCACGTTGGTACTGGTATGTAGCCTCTGGCCATGTAGAATATGTCTCCGTAAGAGAATGAATTCTATTCTATGGTATTGGCAGAAGGTTAGACAGGGCTATAAGCCTGAAATCTACCGAAATGTTAATCCGAAGTTGTAGATCTTCTGTGCCGTTTGGGCCAAAGCTTTATTGATGTATATCAAGCATGGAAATTGTTATGTCTCATTGATTGTATATCTTTAAATCAAATCAATGATTGATATGGAATGTTTGTCACATGATTCACATATTCCCTTGTTGTTCCTTGTTCCTCTTTGCTTCTGCCCTATTAAAGTATATATATATATATATATATATATATATATATATATATATATATATATATATATATATATATATATATATATGGCATAACGTTATATTGTATCTATTATTGAACTCACTAAGCGTCACCGCTTACCCTCTTGATGTTTAACAAATTGCAGGAGATAAACATCCAGTATAGTTATATACTGGTAGAAGATTTTTGAATAGTTTGAAACTATTGTATCGATAGAAGCTTATGAATAGTTTGAAACTATTGTATTTTGCACTCCCATATGTATAAAACTATAGAATCCTGGGATGTTATGTAATATATAACACTTTAAAATAGTCGGTTTGTATCCAGTAGTTTGTAACCACTTTATCAATGTAAAATATTGTTTTTATGAATATGCAAGTAGCATGTTTTGGAGTAACTATATTGTCGAGGATGAAAGTTTGGGTCTTTCATAAATACGAAAGTTAGGGTCTTTCAAAATACATCCAATTCCATATGTGTGTACGAATCCAGCCGGCGCCTTCCCGCGGTCATCACTGGTACCTGAAACACATAACACTGAACACTGTAAGCATAAGCTTAGTGAGTTTCCCCAAAATACCACACTAATCACATAATAGCCACTCGAGGCTGTAACTCTGTTGACCCTCTGGTCAATGTGTCTTAGTGGGGCCCTCCAGCCCCAACTCTCTGTGGGCCCTCTGGCCCTAACTCTAGGGACCCGAAAGTCCCAACTCTATAATCATGCATATCACATATCACAACAAATCACAACACATAGTAACATGTAATCACACTGGCATATAACTCTATAATACTCTGTAGCTGAACTCTATTACCACACTAGGTAAAGTATAGTGAGAAGACTCACCCCGGGTGTCTCGGTAAATATCTGTCTCGGAATAAATGTGATCTAGCCTCCGCCTAATCACACAAAGTAATACACCCATAAATACAACTGAACTCAACCCTAAAGGTCAACAAGGTCAACGGTCAACTTTGACCGGACTCGGCGAGTGCACTAGGGCGACTCGGCGAGTCTATATGTGTCCACTGACTCTCTTGGATCCTCTCTTGACACGTCGAGTACTTCCCTAACTTGACGAGTTCCACCTGACATGAATCGCGGGGCCACCACGACTCAACTCGCCGAGTCTCAAGAACAACTCGGCGAGTTCCGGCTTGAATCAGCCCCCCCCCCCCTTGACTCTCCCTGACTCACCGAGTCGACCCCTCAACTCGGCAAGACCACTCGCTGAGTGGTTACGGGCAAACTTCATGCTACTCGCCGACTCTGTTCTTCGGACTCGGCGAGTCCATGCCATGCATAAACTCAAACTCACTTCTGGGGTTAGATCTGTTCCATATAATCATAGATCTGGCCTCCCCAGACATGATAATCACGTAAAGTCCAAACCTTGGTGCTCAAACAACAACTATTTGCTCATAAATGATGTTTTAGCCCCATATCTCATAACTCTAGGCCAATACTCTCATGAACCCTCATAAAGCTTAAGGAATAAAGCTTCTCTGGACCTATATGGATCTCATCTCAAGCCTCATCACAAATAGGGACAAAATGGACATCAAATCTAACCAACAAAGGGGTCAAGAAACCCTAAACCCCCATGTTCATCATAACAACAAAAAAGGGAGCCAAAATATACCTCCAAGATGATGCTCTGAGCTCCAAAATCGAAGGATGTCCACCTCCCTTGCCTTCTCTTAGATAGAATCTCCTTTGCCTTACCAAACAAAGCTTCAAAGGTCAACAATGGCCTCTTCTCTCTCCCAAAACGCTCAAATCTCTTTTGGGTTTCTCTCTAGGGGTTGGTGGCCGCAAATGACGGCCATAAGCCCCTTTAAATAGGTCTCAAACCCTGGAATTTAGGGTTTCATTAAACAGTGTGGACTCGCCGAGTCCAGACGCGAACCCGCGCCCAAAACCACGATCCTACTCGGTGAGTTTGGACTCCAACTCGCCGAGTCTCCTCACAAATCACCCAAAAAAATAAAAGGATAAAATAATACCTGGGAATCCGGGATGTTACAAGAAGAAAGATGGATCCTTTCGAATGTGCATAGACTACCGCGAGTTGAACAAATTGACCGTCAAAAACCGTTATCCTCTACCTCGAATAGACGACCTTTTCGAACAACTTCAAGGAGCAAGTTACTTCTCGAAGATAGACCTTAGATCAGGGTACCGTTAGCTTCGAGTTCATGAGAATGATGTTTCCAAGATAGCATTCAAGACTCGATATGGTCACTACGAGTTCGTAGTGATGCCCTTCGGTCTAACCACTTTCCTTGGTCACATGGTAAGCGAGAAAGGCATACACGTGGACCCTTCCAATATCAAGGCGATAGAGAATTAGTCGACACCGAAGACACCCACAAAAATCCGTCAATTCTTGGGTCTTGCCGGCTATTATCGCAAATTCATCCAGAATTTTTCCAGAATCACCAAACCCCTAACCACTCTGACACATAAAGGTTTACCCTTTTGTTGGAGTGAAAAGCAAGAAACCACATCCTAAACGTTGAAGCGAGCCCTGTGCAGCGTACCTATCCTGTCCCTGCCCGAAGGGACAGAGGATTTTCGTCGTCTATTGCGATACGTCCAATCAAGGCTTAGGCTGTGTGCTTATGTAGAGAGGAAAGGTTATCGCTTATGCCTCGAGACAACTGAAGGCACACGAAGTTAACTATACAACTCATGACCTGGAGTTAGGAGTAGTGGTCTTCTCACTGAAGATTTGGAGACATTATCTTTACGGAACCAAGTGCACGATCTTCACTGACCACAAAAAGCCTGCAACACATCTTTAATCAGAAAGACTTAAACATGAAACAACGGTGATGGGTAGACTTGCTCAGTGACTATGAGTGCGAAATCCGCTCCCTTCATTCCGATCAGAGAATCATTCAAGATGGAAAGACTTACACGAACCTACATCCAATAGATATTCTGACTGCATGGGGTACCGTGTCCATTATCTCCGATCGAGATAGCAGGTTTACCTCGAAGTTTTGGCAGTCCCTTCAGAAATCTCATGGAACTAAGCTGGACATGAGTACAACTTATCATCCTCACACAGATGGACAGACTGAGAGAACTATCCAGACCCTAAAAGACATGCATAGAGCATGTGTTATTAATTTCGGAAAGTCATGGGACACCCATTTGCCTTTGATCGAGTTCTCGTATAACAACAGCTATCACACTAGTATCAAGGTTGCCTCGTTCGAAGCCCTCTACGGTCGCAAGTGCAGATCCCCTCTGTGTTGGGCCGAGGTAGGGGACACACAGCTAGCCAAGAGTCAAATCCCTGACAATGCCCTTACTAGTACTGAAATCATCTGCGAACCCACCGAGAAGATCATCCAAATATGTCACCCCCTAAAACCAAGAACGACGGAAACGTTCTGGGGCGGAGGACATCATGTACAGTATCACAACAATGTAAAGTATTAAACAAGCAACAACATCATCCATTGCATTAATAATAGAATTATTATACAAGTGTATTCTGTCAAATTTTGATAAACACTAAAGCATAAATCAAAATGAAAGATGAGTCTTCAACGAGCTCCATCTTCCCTAGTCCTTGCATCAGTACCTGTCTATGATGACCTGAGGATACAAGTAATTTTGAAAGCGAGTATCAACTTTGAAGCTGGTGAGATCATAAGTATTTTAGTGTCTTAATTCGTATGTAAGAATTTGTAAGTTTATGAATGGTAAGTATGGAAAATTTATATGAATTGTAAGTATTGAAAATGTATATGAACTGTAATGTAAAAATGTTTGTAAAACAACTGTAAACGTTTGAAAAACCCTAGAAATCCCTATGATTCCTACTATTATATAAAGCGTGTCTTCTACCAAGACCTAACTGTTCTCAATGTAGTCTTCTACCAAGACTTAACTGTTCTAAATGTTCGTTTCTTGTAAAAGTGTGTAATTTTCCCAAGTGTAACTATCATTTACAAAATATAGTTTTTACATTTAATGTTTAAGTGAAATGATCACTAAAATGTGAAAAGGGGAAATTAATGTAGTACTGTAGTGTTGTATTATAGGAACTTCTGATGTACTAACTACCTTGAACCGGATTTATATTAAGGCATCATGTGATTAATTGCACCATACTATCGACTGGTAACAACGACATACGAATGGTCGTAAAACGGAATGACGTTTGGCACCCGCAAACCTGTAGGTCTGGCTGTAGCTAGCAGCAAGGTGTAGGATAGTCAATCCAGTATAGATATATACGCAAACTCACGCTCTCCCTTCAAGAGAATCTGGCTACAACTTGGGCCATGACATTTAAGGCATGCTCCGATACATATCACAATAATTAACGTATTCATATATATGTAATGTAATGAACTATTCTAGCTGTAATGTACGTGCTCTCTACCTAGCAAGTATAGTAATGTACTCGTTCTAGTATTGTTGTATATGTTCTTCCTAGTATAGTTGTATATGTTCTTCTCTAGTATAGTTGTATATGTTCTTCCTCTAGTATAGTTGTATATGCTCTTCTCTAGTATAGTTGTATATGTTCTTCCTCTAGTATAGTTGTATATGTTCTTCTCTAGTATAGTTGTATATGTTCTTCTCTAGTATAGTTTTATATGTTCTCATAGTAGTAAGTATTGACACACGAATGAACTGACTCATAGTATGATATTTTGTTCTAGTAATAGTTCTACTATCTTCCTAAACTACCCATATGGTAGTTTACTAGTAACCTAACTGGTACGTATGGACATGGATGTATACCCTTGCTACCCAAGGGAATGGGATGAACTGGAAGGACCTTTTATGACTATATATGTACACATGATATATAACTAATATTTAAACGACCTTCGGACGAGTACCCGATATCCCACCAGACCACATCTCAAGCGCGAAAAGGAATTAGGGTGGATAGCCTTCCTAAGTCTTTTAAACATTTCTTATATAACTATACATATAGAGGCATGCAATTTATAATATAAAAGCATAAAATAAGATTTGTAAAACCTTTGAACATCAATATTTTCTAAGAAAAGATCGACTTGATGTCGATCTATAAAATGGTTTCGAAGGCATGGGTTTGATAAAACAGTTTAGTATAAAGAACATTTGTTTGAAACACAATTGTAAATAAGTTTGAAATGTAATATACAGAATAAAATGTACAGTGTAATAAGGAGTTTTTAAACACATAAAGTGTTTATGAAAAACATTTAAAGGAAACTGTTTGGTAAAACGGCTAATGAGTAGCCAATCATTTGAATGCTGCTTATTAATCACATGTGATTGATATAATAATTAGCATAATTCTACTTGTATCCCCCCCATAAAACATTTAAAAATAGTTTAAACCATTGATTAAGGGGGTATGAACTCACCTGCAGCAAGTGACTGGAATTGAACGGACTGTTATCATAAGGAAGGATCGGACAAGTGCTTGGTGTCAAGTGAAGACTTTAGACACACACAATGATCCTAATTACATATGAAGACATATGTATATAAATAATTAGTGATTAAAACACTAATTATACAAGTATAAACATTTTAACGCGAGGAAAACACTTTTGGTCAAGTGCTAGGAGGCAAATGGGTTGCAACAAAGGAGTGCAAAACATCTAATGGGAGTTTATGGTCAAATGACCATATGATTTGGAGTTTACGGCCCAGGGGAGTAAACTCCTAGCCGTAAACTCTTAACAAGGTCTCTAATTGAAGCCTATCATTTATACAACTAGTTTGCTGAATTGTTTCAAGACTAAATCAAGTGTTTGGATGACCTTTGCCCCCTTTATAGGGGTTTACGGCCCTGGGACCATATCCCATGGAGATTACGGCCGTAAACTCCTTTGAGGGAAGGTTTATGGTGTTTTCAAGTCTCTAATTTAACAAGGAATGAATCAAGGCAATTGTCCAAGGCTTTAGGGGGATTTATGGCACCATTTGGCACCTTTCAATGGAGTTCACGGCCCTGGAACATCTTGGGCCGTGAACACCTTTTTCTTGGTGTTTTAATGGTGTTTGCTTGCTCCAAACACACTAGGGTACTTGTCCTAATTCAAGCCTAAGCCTTAGGAAGTGTTTCAAGGCATTTTGACACCTAAACATGGAGTTCACGGCCCAAGAACCTCCTTGGCCGTGAACTCACTTTCATCATTGATTTTAATTGCTTTTGGTGTCCTAAACATGCAATGGTGGGTTCTAGTTCGAGTTCTAAAGTTTTGAGGGTCATTGGGACACTTTTGGCCCTTAAAATGGAGTTTACTCCCCAAGTGTTCTTGGGCGGTAAACTCCCAAATCTTGGTGTCTTATTCCGATTTTGATGTTTTCTAGTCCTATACACACTAGCATACAAGTCTAAGGTAGTTACAAATCACGGGGAAAGGACTAGGTAGCATTTAAGCCACATATTGGAGTTTACTCTCCAAGAACGTTCTTGGGTGGTAAACTCTCGAATCTAGTTGTTTTGTTATGAAATTGATGTTTCTAAACACAATCTAAGCTATATAACATAACCAGATCGAAGTACTCATAATTTGGGATAAAAACCCGAAGATCCGTGAGAGAGAATTTTGGCTTTTCTCTAATTGGAAATGTAACTAATGAACTATTTGGTTCAGTTTTCTATATATAGTCCTGGGATTTTTGGCAGAAAATATTTTTATTCCCGGAATGAACTCTAATATCCTAGAGTATTGGAATAACAGTGTTGCACAAAACCCTAGTGCATCCACTCTCCTAATATCTCCTTAAGTGTAAATCCTGAAAACTGCCAAACTTATACTCGAAGTCTGAATTTTCACTGTAACTGTTCTACTTCTATTGGCTTGATATGGTTTGTTCAGAATGGAAATTTCGGGTTGTCACATCATCCCCCTGTTGAAGGGAATTTCGTCCCGAAATTAGAAATTAGATACGGAAGTAGGTACGAATGATCGAGTCGTGAGGAGGAAACTTCTTAATCGATTGGTTCTAGCGCACCTAAGTGAAATCGGGTTCTCGGTTGGCATCCCAACGAACCTTCACTAACGGGCGATGGCGTTGCTTCTTCCACTTGACCTCTCGGTCGAGGGTCACTACGGTTCTAATACGAAGGCGATGATCTCGACGAGTGGACTTTCTAGAGTCCTAACGGAAAGGTATGATTTCACGATCGAGACGCGAAGAGTAGAATGTACGTTACTGAGTTCGCGGAGTAGGTCTAGTTTGTGCGAGACACAGGACCGATTTTGATAAGAATCTCGGAGGTCCTAACTACATTGGATTTAGCTTTCCACGCTTTACGAAGCGTATTAAGGCATTCCCGAGTGAGACTTCCTAAAGAATTTGGCCTCTCACTTGGAATCTCCCAAGGTTCTTTCTCTTGTTTAACTTCCTAGACAAAGGCTACCCCTTGCTGTCTCAAAGTCGTATGGTTTCCTGTGATTTGCGAGGGTTTCTAGATGAACTATGACAGTAGGTCTGTAAGACCTGGAATTTGGCGAATGTCTGTCGGCGTCTCTGGTGTCGACAAATTCTCAACGGTTTTGACTAATTGTAAGAGTACTCAAAATTTTCCACATCACTAACAATGTGTCATAGGAATTTGACTCTTCAATTTCAAAACTCGTGCCTAGAGAACTTCGCGAAAAGTACCTCTGAAGGTAATGTTTCCATGGGTTCCTTCTTACTACAAGGGTAGATAAGTAAGTCATTACATGGAGAAATAACGAACTGATCCAAGTACGAAAGACGTACTCTATTCGTTTAGCTCATGAAAGCTATGGGCGTATTGGTCCTATCCGAAGGGTATCACTATGGACTCGAAGTGTCCATATCGAGTTCGGAAGATAGTGTTCCGGACATCCTTCCCTAACACTCGAACTGGTGATATTCGGATCTTAGATCCATTTCTGAAAGTAATTCTTTCCTTGCGTTTGCTCAACCATTTCATCTATGCGAGGCAAAGATAACGATTTCTAATGAAAAATCTTGACGAAGTCCTCGATATCCGAGGCACATATGATGCAATCCGTCGATCTCTGGGAGAATAAGACTGGGGTTCTCTAGGGTGAGAAGCCTAGTCTTCTAATTCTATTTCTGTGTGGTTCGCTAAGTTTTCTGTACTGTTCTTGTGTCTCCGTAGGTGTTTAAGCAAATGGGAGATCCGTTTACGAGAGTCGTACTGGGTTCTAAGTTTGTTCACATGACGATGTGATTACTCATAGACTTAGGCAGTTCTCCGTCCTGAAGTTCATATTAGAATTCATACATGGTTTCAAAATCACAATTTCGTGTATACGAGTCGTATATAATTAAGATTGAAAAGGTAGTCGAATAACTGCTTCTTCTTTAAGCTCACATCCCATCAAGGGAAAGAAGTTAAAGTGGAATCATCAATTCTAAACCTGTAGAACCTTGATTATATATCACTCTTATGCATACATTCCTCAGTGATAGATCAATCATATAAATCCTTGGATTGAACTTGACGTACTGCACGAGTGGTACTTCGGGGATTTCTTCGGAAAGAAAATAACTAAGAGGTACTCCTGGCATGAGTACTTCGGTGTTCTGATATGATGGCTTCGTTGGAAAAGTGATCTAGAAGAAAGAGATGTACGTATGAAGCTGTTTTTGTGAGGATCAGATTGAATCGAATCGTATGATAATGTCGGAATCATACTGAAACTTAAAGACATTAGATTTGAACATAAGACGTTTACAGAGAAAAAATAATTGTGCAAACATGATCAGAGTTACAGTACTTTAGATTTACCACAAGACTATTGCTGCGAATAAGATATACTACAAAAGACAAGTATACGCAGCACGAGAATCCCTATACAGACAGGATCTCGCAAAAGGTAAGACTCTAGTTGCACTAGTTCTGGATAGTTTATAAGTCTGTTACAACAACACGCCTAAGTTACATTAACGAGGGTTCCGGCGTAGGCTCTCCTGCAGCTGTGATCCTGAGAATATTCCCATCAGCACCCGAGTTCTTTGCTATCGGGTAATCTTTCTTGAAGTGTCCAATTTCACCGCATTGGTGACATATCTGGACAGCTCCAATATTGGTGGTGGAAGTGAGGTGTTTAGCCAGTGTTATGTGGACACGAGTGCCTTCCTCATTACTCCACCTTGGAAATTTCTTCCTAAAGCATTCGGCTTTATAACTACTCTTGTGAGTAGGGTTAGTCCCGATGAATGGGACTTGAGTGATGGGTCGTGCCGGTGCTCCACAGCCACGAGCATGGTGCCCTATTTTTACGCAATTGCAACACTGCATCTCATGGCAAGCCCCATGATGATGGAAACTACACTTATCACACTTCGGGAGTTTTCCCTCGTATGGCCTGCTCGGTACTAGGATGGCAGGGGTTTCCACTTGTTGCTGTTGCATAGCCAGCCTTTGGGATTTCTTGCGTTCTTTCTGAGCTTGACGCTTTCGTTTCTTGTTCTCTGTCTTTCGGCTTTGCGAGCCTGTAACTGTTACTGTTTGGCAACTTCCTGGATTGATACTACGATTGGAATCTTCAATCCCAACATCAACATTGCTTGTGCTGATAGTGCTACGGTGTGCAAGGACAGCTGTCACGGCAGCCATCACGGCAGTTGTAACTGTGGTTTGAAAGGTAGCGGCGTCCATAGGAAAGGTGGAGGTTTCGTCGTTCGACTGATTGCTTCCGGATGACGACATGATTTTGTAACACAAAAGATAAGGATTTTGTGAGCGATTCTGGTTGACCGTAGGTGTACGGAGATTGTTCATCAAAGAGTAAGAGTATGTTCTCGAAAGGTTGACCTACATTCCTATGATGCAGTCCTAGTACAGAATGGAAGTATGTTCGCAAAGGTTTGACCTACATCCCTATGATGCAGTCCTAGTAATGAGTAGAAGTAAGTTTGTAGAATGGTCTCAAGACGTTTGTCGTTCAAGCCGAGGTATCGTGGGTTGGTGAGTAACAAGATCCAACCACTGAAAAAGACTTGGAAATGTCTCCGGATCTAACTTGCTATAATCCAATGACTTGACTAAAGCAGGTTTCAGATAGACTCTAATGAAAGCATGATGAGAATACTTTAATAAAGGAAATGACACAAAAGTTAGCCGACTGTCAATATCTTTGATGTTCATGACGTAAAAGTTTCGAGGAAATGACTTTGTAACGGTCTTACATCATTTTCAGAGAAGATAGTTCTTGACAGCATAAAGACCTAACCAAAGTACTTACAGTACAAGATAATTTCATAGAAAATGCCACATCGGGCAAAGACAGAAAACGGTTACTTTCTAACAAGGGAAGTAAGGTAAAGAATCTACTACTGACGACGTTCATCCCTTTGTTGAACTCTCAGTTCAGCAAGTTGACATTCCACATCAAGTAAGTGTCTTTCGTACACCCTATGGCGTACTCGAAGCTCTATGACTTCGGCTCGTGATTCAGCTAGTGCTTTCAGCAGGGTTTCATGGTTTCTCTCTGATCTCTCGCGAGTATCTTCTAGACGAATGGTGCGGAGGGTATGCATTCTAGCATCGGCGACAACTTCGGTAATCTAATGTAGGGCTGTCCTGCCTTGAATCTCATTTTGGGCCACTCTACGGACCAAGATTGGCAAGACTCTATCTGCTGAGCCCCCATCGCACAGGCCGTAAAAGCTTCGTTCACCATTAAATGGCATGGGCTGATCTTGTCCTTGGCTCCTTGTTTCCAAGCATTCCACCCACTCAGGGGTCGGGCCTTGAAAAGTCGGACGAGGGTTAGGAATTGGAAATGGAGCTGCTTGGGGTAGGTTCTCAACCTCGGGTTCGGATTTAGCATCGTCTGAAGGGTCTTAATCATGGTGATCATTCAAAAGGATAGGATGATCATTATCTGGTTCTTCTCCAAACCAACCAGCTATGACCTCACTCAGAAGGTACTGGTTGCCGTAGGGATGGAGTCTAGCCATGTTATCTATGCGAGAATTGGGGTAAGAAATAATTATTAGATGAACTATCTAGATAATTATTTAGAAAACCTTCATCCGTTACATCGCTATTTGTGAAGTGCATACCAGTTATATGTAATCGAAACTGGATAGGCCTTCGAATATGTGACCTTAACTCCAAATTCACACAAAATCAGGGTAAAGTAAAATTTCACAGATTCTAAGTCTATAACATCCTAATTACATATATCCTTAGTGTATCCACTTAGCAACTATCAACTTAGTAATGAAGATCCCGTTTTAGTTCTCAAGTATAACGTACTTATAGTAACACCAAATACTCCTATAGTATTTTAAGTTTAATGTTATGTTCTATTGTTCTCATTGTGGTAGGGTTGGTAAGATTTTAGCATTGTTGGAACCACACCATTAAACTTAGGCACATGCTAATCAACCTTCGGATAATATAGGTGATCAGGCTATATCTTCCCAGTTTTGACCATATGTCTCTAAGCCCACTTGTGTTACCCAACAATCGTAATTCTTTTGTACTGTCCTAGTGACACTGATTTTAGTATGAATGTAGCACGTATACTTAATTAAATATTTTATTATTTAAAGTATAAACTCTTGGTCAGAGTATTTTTAATCCCTTATGTATTTATAGTTAGTATATCTTTTATAGGTTGATATACTTAATTCACTATAAACAATGCTCTAATACCAATCTGTCACACCCCAAAACCAAGAACGCCGGAAAAGTTCTGGGGCGGAGGACGTCATGTACAGTATCACAACATTGTAAAGTAGTAAACAAGAAACAACATCATCCATTACATTAATAATGGAATTATTATACAAGTGTGTTCTGTCAAATTTTGATAAACACTAAAGCATAAATCAAAATGAAAGATGAGTCTTCAACGAGCTCCATCTTCCCTAGTCCTTGCATCGGTACCTGTCTATGATGACTTGAGGATACAAGTAATTTTGAAAGCGAGTATCAGCTTTGAAGATGGTGAGATCATAAGTATTTTAGTGTCTTAATTTGTATGTAAGAATTTGTAAGTTTATGAACGGTAAGTATGGAAAATTTATATGAATTGTAAGTATTGAAAATGTATATGAACTGTAAATGTAAAAATGTTTGTAAAACAACTGTAAACGTTTGAAAAACCCTAGAAATCCCTATGATTCCTACTATTATATAAAGCGTGTCTTCTACCAAGACCTAACTGTTCTCAATGTATGTCACACCCCAAAACCAAGAACGGCGGAAACGTTCTGGGGCGAAGGACGTCATGTACAGTATCACAACACAGTAAATGTAAATAAGCAAACAACATCATCCATTGCATTAAATATATAATTTTAATAGAAGCGTGTTCTGTACAGTTTTAGACACCAAAAATATAATGTAAATCAAAATAATATGATGAGTCTTGAAGGCGCTCCATCTTCTCAAAAGCTGGCATCGGTACCTGTCTACTGATGACCTGAGAATACAAGTTATTTTGAAAGAGTTTATCAGCATTAAGCTGGGAGTTCATAAGTATTTTAGTGTCAATGTTTGTTATCAAAACGTTTGAACGTGTCTCAAGTATAAGTTTGTAAAATGTATGTAAGTGTTTGTAAAAGTTTGAATCTCTCAGAAAAACCTATATTTTCTATTAAAGTAGCCTTCTACCAAGGCTTAGCTGTTTTGTATGCTCGCTTGTTGTAAAAGTGTGTAATTTCCCAAGTGTAACTATCGTTTATCAAATATAGTTTGTACATTAATGTTTAAGTGAGGTTATCACTAAAAATATGTAATGGGTAAATCATTGTAGTACTGTAGTTTTGTATTCTAGGAACTACTGTTGTACTAACTACCTTAAACCGGATTTATATTAAGGTATAATGTGATAATTGCACCATACTATCGACTGGTAACAACGACATACGAATGGTCGTAATAACGGAATGACGATTGGCACCCGTAGACCTGCAGGTCCGGCTGTAGCTAGCAGCAAGGTGTAGGATAGTCAATCTAGTATAGATCTATACGCAAACTCACGCTCTCCCTCCAAGAGAATTCTGGCTACAACTCGGGCCATGACATTTAAGGCATGCTCCGATTCAGTGGATCACAATTGTTATCGTATTCTTGTATATGTAATGTTTCTCGTTCTAGTATAGTTGTATATGTTCTCCTCCTAGTATAGTTGTATATGTTCTCTTTCTAGTATAGTTGTATATGTTCTCATCCTAGTATAGTTGTATATGTTCTCTTTCTAGTATAGTTGTATATGTTCTCATAGTAATGTAATGTATAGACTCATGAATGAACTGACTCATTGATCTAACAGTTGTAGTAGTATGATCCTGTGTTACCCCGATGGTAACTTACTAGTAATGTTTATAGTACGCATGAATATGGAAGTACTTTTATGTCTATATATGTATAATTGATATATAACTAATATTGAAACGACCTTCGGATGGTCACCCGAAATCCCACCAGACCACATCCAAATCGAGAAAAAGGAAATAGGGTGGATGGTCTTCCTAAGCCCTTTAAACATTGCTTTTATATCTATACATATATGGGCATGCAATTTATAAGAAGTATAACAAAGTTTAAATAAAAGTGTTTGATAAGTAAAAGAGTTTGTAAAACATTTCGAAGTAAAGCAGTTTGATAAACAGTTTGAACAGTGATAAAATCATTGTTTTTCTAGTTATTAATCACATGTGATTAATGCAATCACATGTGATTGATTTCAATAACTATAAGCATTGAACTTGTATTCCCCCCCCCCCATAAAGTATTTAAAACATTTAAAAGCATTTTAAAGGTTAATTAAAGGGGTATGAACTCACATGTGGTGAGTGGTTTGGATTGTAGTGTCGGATACCGTGCAAGGTGGCAAACGGAGACTTGTTCACACGCACGAGCCTAGTTATCATATAATAAGCATATATATAACTATTTAGCCAAATAATAACTTAATGAAATAAGTTGGGACACTTAGGAACATGTAAACACTTTGTATAAGTGTTATATGTCCTAATGGTTGCATCTAAGTTGCTACGGGACAAGGCTAAAGGGGTTTAATGTACCAAATGACCTTGTATATGAGCTTACCACCCAACAAACCCCACCTTTGGAGTTTACGGTCGTAAACCCTTAAGTTTACGGCCGTGAACTCTTGACTCGGTGGTTTTGGGTGTTTTAAAGTGTTAAATGAATTCTAGAATAAGCCTAGCATTGGTGGTTTAATCCTTTAGGTAGTTTAGGGCCTTAGAATGCTCCTTTGAGGAGTTTACGGCCTAAAGACCATATCCCCTAGAGTTTACGGTCGTAAACTCCTATGGGGTGGGTGTTTTAATTCTTTTAAGCCTCTTGCACACAAAGGATATATTCTAGACTTTTGTTTAAGGCTAAAGGGGACTTTAGGCACACTTTGGTGCCTTTACTTGGAGTTTACGGCCCAAGAGTATTTCTTGGCCGTAAACTCCCCTTTAGGGATGATTTTGATGTGATTTACTCCCCATTCAAGCTACAAGTAATAGAGGGTTATTGTCTAAAGCCTTAAGGGGTGTTTAGGGCACTTTAAGCCCTTGAAAAATGGTGTTTACGGTCCAAGAAACTCTTGGGCCGTAAACTCCAAAAGCTAAGTGTTCTTGATTGTGTTCTAGCCTTAAAAGATCATACATGATGTCCTTAACTAGTTACCTAACAAGGAAATGGGACTAGGTAGCTTTTAGGCTTCGTTTTGGAGTTTACTCCCCAAGAACGTTCTTGGGCGGTAAACTCCCGGATCTTACAAATTTGACATGTAAACTATGTTATTAAGCATATAACAAGCATTAAAACACAACTAGGAAAGTAGACTCACGACTTGGGATGAAAACCCGAAGATCCGTGAGAGAGAAATTGGCTTTTCTCTAGTTGGAAATGTGAATAATGAAATATTTAGTTCAGAAATCTATTTATAGTCCTGAAATATTTTGGCAGAAAATATTTTATTCTGGAATTGGACTCTAACATGATGAAGTGTTGAAATGCTCAAGTTTCACAAACCCATGAGCATCCACTCTCCTGATATCTCCTTAAATGTAAACCCTAATGTACACAAACTTATTCGGAAAAGTTTGAAGTTCATTGAAACTGGACAAGCTTCTATTGAATAGTTAATGTTCGTACAAAATGGAAATTTCGGGTTGTCACAATGTAGTCTTCTACCAAGACTTAAGTGTTCTAAATGTTCGTTTCTTGTAAAAGTGTGTAATTTTCCCAAGTGTAACTATCATTTACAAAATATAGTTTTTACATTTAATGTTGAAGTGAAATGATCACTAAAATGTGAAAAGGGGAAATTAATGTAGTACTGTAGTGTTGTATTATAGGAACTACTGATGTACTAACTACCTTAAACCGGATTTATATTAAGGCATCATGTGATTAATTGCACCATACTATCGACTGGTAACAACGACATACGAATGGTCGTAAAACGGAATGACGTTTGGCACCCGCAGACCTGCAGGTCCGGCTGTAGCTAGCAGCAAGGTGTTGGATAGTCAATCCATTATAGATCTATACGCAAACTCACGCTCTCCCTTCAAGAGAATCTGGCTACAACTCGGGCAATGACATTTAAGGCATGCTCCGATACATATCACAATAATTAACGTATTCATATATATGTAATGTAATGAACTGTTCTAGGTGTAATGTACGTGCTCTCTACCTAGCATGTATAGTAATGTACTCGTTCTAGTATAGTTGTATATGTTCTTCTCTAGTGTAGTTGTATATGTTCTTCCTCTAGTATAGTTGTATATGTTCTTCTCTAGTATAGTTGTATATGTTCTTCCTCTAGTATAGTTGTATATGTTCTTCTCTAGTATAGTTGTATATGTTCTTCTCTAGTATAGTTGTATATGTTCTCATAGTAGTAAGTATTACTCATGAATGAACTGACTCATAGTATGATATTGTGTTCTAGTAATAGTTCTAGTATCTTCCTAAACTACCCATATGGTAGTTTACTAGTAACCTAACTGGTACGTATGGACATAGATGTATACCTGTGACAACCCAAAATTTCCATTCTGTACAAACTATATCACTTCAATAGAAGTTATAGCAGTCACAGTTAATTTTCAGACTTTTTCGCGTAAGTTTGAGTAATTCAGGGTTTACACTTCAGGAAATATCAGGAGAGTGGGTGCACTAGGGTTTTGTGCAACAATGTTATTCCAACACTCTATTATATTAGAGATCATTACAAGAATAAAAATATTTTCTGCCAAAAATATCTCAGGACTATAAATAGAATTCTGAACCAAATTCATTCATTATTCGCAGTTCCAACAAGAGAAAAGCCATTTTCTCTCTCACGGATCTTCGGGTTTTTATCCCAAATCGTGAGTACCTCTTTCTAGTAGTGTTAGAAAGCTTTATATGTGTTAATAACATGATTTAGAAGGCTAAATCACTAGATCTAGGAGTTTACTCCCCAAGGTGTTCTTGGGCGGTAAACTCCCGAAACCGAGCCTAGATTGTTCCTTGTGTTATGCTACTGCCTTAGACTCAATTGTAGGTGTATTAAGGACAAGAAAACAATCAAAGAACACAAACAAATGAGAGTTTACGGCCCAAGTGTATCTTAGGCCGTAAACTCCATAGAAATGGACCAAAGGGTGTTTTTAAGACACCTAAAGCCCTAGACCATTACATGGAATTGTTTCCCACTTAATTGAAGGACAAACCACATCAAAATCACCTCTTGAAGTGAGTTTATGGCCTTGGTAATGCTCCTAGGCCGTAAACACCAAACAATGGCACCAAAGTGTGCCTAGGGTCCTCATTAGCTTTAAACACATGCCTAGAAATTATCCCACTTATGCATGAGGCTTGAAAACAACAAAAACAACACCCCAAGGGAGTTTACAACCATAAACTCCAAAGGAAATGGCCTTGGGGCCGTAAACTCCTAAATGGAGTGTTTCTAGACCTTAAACCCTTCCAAGAATTTAACTACCAAGTTGGAATAATTCTAGGAATCATTTGGAACTTCAAAACACACAAAACACCCATGGTTGGGAGTTTACGGCCGTAAACTCAAGAGTTTACAACCGTAAACTCCATGTGTGTTAGTATATGAGGATTAAACTCATATATGGGGTCCTTTGGAAACCTAAACACAAGTACCTTGTCCCACAATAGCTTAGATGCAATCCTTAGGGCTTAAAACACTTACATAAAGTGTTTATTATGTCTAGGATGCCTAAACATTATCAATTAGTGATTTGAGACTAATTGAGTGCATAAATGTGTGATTATATGTTCATTAGGATCGTAGTGTGTGTACAAGTCCTCGCTTGACACCTAGCAATCCTATACCGTTCAGTTCATACCAATCACCAACTACAGGTGAGTTCATACCCCTAATCAATGTTTTAAATGATTTTAAATGCTTTAAAGGGGGGGAATACAAGTAGAAACAAACATGTTATTAAATCATTAATATGTATTTTATAACTGTGTTTGTCATTTAACAGATTTCACATGCTACAAAATGTGATGCATGAAATGGTTTTAAATCTTAAAAACACATTGTTATCAAATGTTTTACCTTTGAAATGTGTATTAAAATGACATCAAGTCATTGTTAATTATTGTTCAAAAGCAATAAGATGTCTTACAAAATCATTTTACATTCTTGAACTAAACTATGCATATACACTTATATTCTTATATATGTATCGATGTTATAGTTTACACCTTTCATTCAGTTTCCCACACCCTTGAGTAGTAAGAGTGTATAAACCTACATGATCAACCAGTTATATTACAGTAAATTATCATAGGGATAATTTGAAGATATCAAACATTACTTCTATTACAAGGAATCACACAAGAGTCAGTTCATTCATGAGTCTATACTAGTACATTACCTGATACATGAGTACATATAGATGTTTACCTGATACATGAATATGTTTACATATACTTACCTGTTACATGGACACACATACATGAATACCATACAGGAACACTTTTACATAGGTGAATTATCCTGTACTCACTTACCTGGATACTTGTACTTAGAACTACGAGGATGATTTATTAGTACTTACTGTGTAAATTATCTTTCCTATCCCGATTCAATGGGATAGCTCGGCGGGACTCACCATTCCAAACCCCACTGATTAGCACCAGTGGTCGATGACCATCTACGGAGGTCTAAGGTTGCTACTTGTACTAGGTAGATCGATAACCGGGGCTAACCCCTCCACCCACCTGCTGCTGCTACAGAGGACAAGTGGACAATCTTCGATTATTCATTAGGTTATACCTTTCGCTTAATGCGATGTTGTGTTACTCCTAGTACCCAACGATGACACTTACATTATTACTTTTTCTGGACAATCTTTGGGTGTTCATTAGGTTACATATTTCGCTTAATGCGATGTTGTGTTAGTCCTAGTACCCAGTGACAACACTTACAGTAGTACATTTTCCTGTTTACTTTATTTTGTGATACTTTCACATAAATGATGAGTTAGACTAAGTACCTTAGTACTAAACAATTAAAGGAAAACTATCATTATACTTACAAAACATTCGGGTCTTGGTAGAAGACTACATTGTCATAACAAAACATTCGGGTCTTGGTAGAAGACTACATCTCAAACTGATAGAAAATAAGGGATTTTCTAGGGCTTTTCATACTTACATCATCATTTTCATTTAAAGGTTTACATGACTTTTAAAACAGCTTTTGGTAAGCAAGACAACGACACTTAATTACTTATGAATTCACCAACTTTAAAAGCTGATACTCTCTTTCAAAATAACTTGTATTCTCAGGTCAACAGTAGACAGGTACGATGACCAGGTTTTGAGAAGACGGAGCAGACAAGACTCGTCTTTTATTTTGATTGTATATTTTGGTGTCTTATTACAATGAAAGAACACACATGTATTAAACTTTACTTATAATGCAATGGATGATGTTTTTGCTTGTTTATTATATTACACTGTTGTGATACTGTACATGACGTCCTCCACCCCTGAACGTTTCCGCCGTTCGTGGTTTTGGGGTGTGACAATACCCTTGCTACCCAAGGGCATGGGATGAACTGGAAGGACCTTTTATGACTATATATGTACACATGATATATAACTAATATTTAAATGACCTTCGGACGAGTACCCGATATCCACCAGACCGCATCTCAAGCGCGAAAAGGAAATAGGGTGGATAGCCTTCCTAAGTCTTTTAAACATTTCTTATATAACTATACATATAGAGGCATGCAATTTATAATATAAAAGCATAAAATAAGATTTGTAAAACCTTTGAACATAAATATTTTCTAAGAAAATATCGACTTGATGTCGATCTATAAAATGGTTTCGAAGGCATGGGTTTGATAAAACAGTTTAGTATAAAGAACATTTGTTTGAAACACAATTGTAAATAAGTTTGAAATGTAATATACAGAATAAAATGTACAGTGTAATAAGGAGTTTTTAAACACATAAAGTGTTTATGAAAAACATTTGAAGGAAACTGTTTGGTAAAACGGCTAATGAGTAGCCAATTATTTGAATGCTGCTTATTAATCACATGTGATTGATATAATAATTAGCATAATTCTACTTTTATCCCCCCCCTATTAAAACATTTAAAAATAGTTTAAAACATTGATTAAGGGGGTATGAACTCACCTGCAGCAAGTGACTGGAATTGAACGGATTGTTATCATAAGGAAGGATCGGACAAGTGCTTGGTGTCAAGTGAAGACTTTAGACACACACAATGATCCTAATTACATATGAAGACATATGTATATAAATAATTAGTGATTAAAACACTAAGTATACATGTATAAACATTTTAACGCGAGGAAAACACTTTTGGTCAAGTGCTAGGAGGCAAATGGGTTGCAACAAAGGAGTGCAAAACATCTAATGGGAGTTTATGGTCAAATGACCATATGCTTTGGAGTTTACGGCCTAGGGGAGTAAACTCCTGGCCGTAAACTCTCAACAAGGTCTCTAATTGAAGCCTATCATTTATACAACTAGTTTGCTGAATTGTTTCAAGGCTAAATCAAGTGTTTGGGTGACCTTTGCCCCCTTTATAGGGGTTTACGGCCCTGGGACCATATCCCATGGAGATTACGGTCGTAAACTCCTTTGGGGGAAGGTTTATGGTGTTTTCAAGTCTCTAATTTAACAAGGAATGAATCAAGGCAATTGTCCAAGGCTTTAGGGGGATTTATGGCACCATTTGGCACCTTTCAATGGAGTTCACGGCCCTGGAACATCTTGGGCCGTGAACACCTTTTTCTTGGTGTTTTAATGGTGTTTGCTTGCTCCAAACATACTAGGGTACTTGTCCTAATTCAAGCCTAAGCCTTAGGAAGTGTTTCAAGGCATTTTGACACCTAAACATGGAGTTCACGGCCCAAGAACCTCCTTGGCCGTGAACTCACTTTCATCATTGATTTTAATTGCTTTTGGTGTCCTAAACATGCAATGGTGGGTTCTAGTTCGAGTTCTAAAGTTTTGAGGGTCATTGGGACACTTTTGGCCCTTAAAATGGAGTTTACTCCCCAAGTGTTCTTGGGCGGTAAACTTCCAAATCTTGGTGTCTTGTTCCGATTTTGATGTTTTCTAGTCCTATACACACTAGCATACAAGTCTAAGGTAGTTACAAATCACGAGGAAAGGACTAGGTAGCATTTAAGCCACATATTGGAGTTTACTCTCCAAGAATGTTCTTGGGCGGTAAACTCCCGAATCTAGTTGTTTTGTTATGAAATTGATGTTTCTAAACACAATCTAAGCTATATAACATAACCAGATCGAAGTACTCACAATTTGGGATAAAAACCCGAAGATCCGTGAGAGAGAATTTTGGCTTTTCTCTAATTGGAAATGTAACTAATGAACTATTTGGTTCGGTTTTCTATATATAGTCCTGGGATTTTTGGCAGAAAATATTTTTATTCCCGGAATGAACTCTAATATCCTAGAGTATTGGAATAACAGTGTTGCACAAAACCCTAGTGCATCCACTCTCCTAATATATCCTTAAGTGTAAATCCTGAAAACTGCCAAACTTATACTCGAAGTCTGAATTTTCACTGTAACTGTTCTACTTCTATTGGCTTGATATGGTTTGTTCAGAATGGAAATTTCGGGATGTCACAAAATACGAGAACAATTGAAAGCTTCACGAGACAGACAGAAGAGTTATGCCGATAAACGACGAAAGCCCTTAGAATTCCAGGATGGAGATCATATCCTGTTGAAGGTCTCCCCCTGGAAAGGGCATAATACGCTTTGGAAAGCATCAAAAACTTAACCCGAGGTACATAGGACTTTTTGAGATCCTCGCTAGGATCGGTCCTGTAGCCTATAACTTCGACTATCTCCAGAACTTAACGACATCCATTATGTCTTCCACGTCTATAATCTTAAAAGTGTCTATCCGATGAAACCCTAGTAATCCCTTTTGATGAGACCGAGATTAACGAAAGTCTGAACTTCATTGAAGAACCAATCGAAATCATGGATCGAGAGATTAAACGTACTAAACAAAGCCCTATCCCGATAGTGAAGGTTCACCGGAATGCCAAGCGGGGACCCGAGTTCACTTGGGAGCGCGAAGACTCGATAAAACAGAAATATCCACGTCTCTTTCCAAACCCATGATTGTGTCTTAATTCTAAATTTCGGGACGAAATTCCCTCTAACGGGGGGATAATGCGACAATCCAAAATTTTTTCCGTCACGGTAACCCGTTGCCGTCAATAAAACCCGTTTATCTTTCAATTTTTCCGTTAACATTTTGGATTAGGTCATTTAATTTAAGACTTTTATTATGACCTCGTGAGTAATCAAACCCATTAGAAACATGTGAAAACGCCCCAAAATGTTTATTTGGAAAATTTTTAGTTTCGACCACGTCGGGTTGCAACAATTAATCGGGTACGACCATAAGCCTCGTTTAACGTCAGTATCGGGTAGATTTTCACCGAGCCTTAAACTCAAACCCTATATAAGGGTGAGTAGACTTCATTTGAAGCTTTTTCACTCTCTCTCTCTACTCTCTCTCTACAATCCATACTTTGATCCAAAAACCACCCTTTCAAGCTCCAATTTGGTAAGTAATCCATCCTAGCTCATAGTTTAGCATGTTTAGCTTTCAAATTCGTGTTTAAATCATCCAAAAGGACCAAAGATATGTGTTTACGACCCAAGAACAATCCCAAACCGTAAACACCCTTAAATGGGGTTTTGGAGCCCCAAAACCCTTCCAAACCACTTTTAGTGCTTAGCAATGACTTAGGGCTTACATGAGTGGACTTAGAACACCAAAAACTTAACATTTAGGGAGTAAAATTGAGTTTATGGCCCATGAACATGCTTGGACCGTAAACCCACCTTCATGGACCATAAACACCTTTTAAGGTGTTAAAATGCCCCTTAAACACCTCCTAAGCCTTGGAATAATGTCTAGAACCAACCTCCATTATGTTAGGGACCTTAAACAATAGAGAAACCACCTCCTTAGGAGATTACGGCCGTAAACCCCCCAAGGAATGGTTCGTGGGCCGTAAACTCCTATAAAGTGGTCAAATGGTGCCCTAACTTCCTTCCATGGCTTGTAATTTGGACTAGAACCACTTATACTTTACCTAAGATCACCAAAACACAAATAGAAAGGGTATATGAGAGTTTATGGCCGTAAACTCCTAGTTTACAGCCGTAAACTCCTTAAAATGGTCCATATGTTGATCAAATCATTTCCATTGCCTTAGAACTAAACCAAGCATCATCCCACAAGTGTTATAAGACCATTAAGCATCCAAGAACACACCACCCATGAGTTTACGGCCAAAAACTCATGGGTATATGGTCATAGGGCCGTAATCTCCATTAGGAGTTTACTCTTGAAGAGCAAACTCCATATCTAGACCTTAAACCCCCTTAGATGCAACTCGGATCACTTCTAACACTTGAAATGAAGTGTTTTCGCGCCTCGGATTGTATATTCTTATTTAATTAGTAGTTCAAAGTCTAATTAGATACGATTATGTATCTCTTCATATTACATAGGAACCTCACGTGTATTCAAGCCCCGAACTGACACTTAGCATCCTACCCGATACATTTATCGTCTGGTGAGTTCATACCCCTACAACTATTTCACTATTTTTCAATGTTTTCAGGGAGGGGGGGAGGGAATACAAGCAAAAGTACAAGAATATCTTGTACTCAAACTTATTATTTCATTTGAAATGTTTCATATCCCGTATACTTTTAACAATCGAAACTATATTAACCAACCGTTTGACTTGCAGAGTTAATTTTCAAACCAATTATAAATCTTATTATATAGTGTTATATTGTACATTTCACAAATGATTTTCCAATTCATTATTGCTAAAAATCATAAATCTTAGAACTGTAGACGTCCTTTGTAACACTCCACAGAGATACGCGAGTGGAGGACCACCTTTGTAACTAGAACTTAAAACAGGATTTTCCGCATTATTACTTGTAAATTCGTTATTCTTAGGGTTGGAGACACGTCCTCTGTTACACTCCACAGAGATACGCGAGTGGAGGACCGCCCCTGTAACCAGAATCTCGTAATAGGAGAGCGTGACCTGAGTGTATAGATCTATACGAGGCTGACTACTCCGCACCTTGCTGCTAGCTACAGTGGGACCGGCAGGTCTACGGTTGACAAAAGTCAGAAATGATACTGGCCTTCTGTTGCCATATCTAGTTTATCATATGGTTATAGAACTCTCAAACTTAGATAACAGAGATTTACTTGAAGTAATAAAGAACTTAGTAAATTAATAACTTTAGAAATTAGTTTACTATTTAATTGATAGTTTTATATACGTGTTAAAAATAGCACACTTTTCAAGGATAATCAGACTTTCAGGAAACTTCACACAAACACTACAAGTATGGTAGATTCATGTACACTTCATTCAGATTCGATAATCAACCACAAACTTTTAAGGAAAATAAGGGTTTTTCCTAGGATAACAAACTATTCTTAACCAGATTGTGTAACAAACGGATAACCAAACCTTACTTATAAGAAAATATGGGATTTTCTTGGAATAACAACTATTTCAGAAAGCAAAAGGAAACTTGTTCATTTTCAGAAAACAAACCGCTTATGAACTCACTAGCTTTATGCTAATATTTTCAAAACTGCTTGTATTCTCAGGTCAACATTAGTCAGGTATCCCACGTCCTTTTGCAGAAGACGGAGCATATGGAAGTCACGTCTTTACTTTTGATTTAAACTAATGTATCTATAAAACATTTATTATGTAATGATTCTATGTAATGTAATGTTTTGTTTTTACTCTGCTTACTATGTACAGTGGTTGTGATACTTTACATGACGTCCTCTGCTCCGGAACGTTTCTGCCATAGGTTTCGGGGTGTGACAGTATCCGAGGGCATACCAACTTGTAACATCTAAAAAATCATGATAAATTTTTTTATTTTTCAATTAAGTAAAATAATTATTTTCAATCAAAACTCAAGTCATTAAGCAAGTATCAAATACAAATATCCAAAATCAATGTATCATAAAATCTCCAAAACATATATCCGAAGAATGTGTACGATCATGCCTTAGCGTGGTCCCAATCATCAGAAGTGCCTGAAACATGATACTTAGACTGTAAGCCCAAGCTTAGTGATTTCCCCCAAAATACCACACACAACAACAACAACAAAGCACTGTATGCAAGCTAGGTCAACAGTCATCGGACTTGTAACACCCCGTTCTTTAAGTGTTTAAGTATGAGTCCCTGAGATTTAAGAGGAAGGTTAATTCTGGTCCTTTTGCGAGAAATGAGTTTCATCCGAGAAGGTTTCCGGCTGGCGTATGTGTTAGAAGCATTGGGCTTCTCGTCACCCGTATGAATGTAAAGTTATTTGGGAGCGGGTTTAGATTAGAGGAGTGGCGGTGCTTTGAAGTTGATCATTGTTTATAGCTCGTGGTGGTATAAGTGGAAAAGAGTCCCATGCATGCATGGCATGCATGCATTTATTGGTGAAGTGTGGCTGGGTACACCCAGCGTAAGCTGGACGTACGCCCAGCGTAAGGGAGCGATAAGTTGCGGGTGGCCGGGTGAGTACGCCCAGCGTACCAGGGAGGTACGCCCAGCGTACTCTCAGAAACTCCAAACCCTAATTTAGGGTCAGCCACTATATAAGGAACATGTTGGTTCACCCCTTAGCCTCCTTATGCTCATCCTTAACCTCAGAAAACCCTAAATCTCATATTTCCTCCATTATTTGGGTGTGTTTGACCTTGGGAAGCTTATTTTGGCAAAAGAAAGGCTTGAAAGAGAAAAGAGAAGTTGTCAAGGAAGAAGAGGAACGATTGGAGCTTGTAGATCTGAAGAGATACCATCCTCTGGAGCTTGTTTGAGGTATAAAGCTTCTTGCTTGACCTTCATATTGTATAGATCTATGTATTTTGAAGCTTTGTCCCCATTCTTGTCCCAAAAGTCCTCACCTTGTTGCATATTTCGATTTGGTCAAGATTATCTGTCCTTTCAGACCTTTGGGGAGGTCTTGAGTGAGAAAAATAAGGTCCCAAGGGCTGTAGTTGTTCCATGTGTGAGATATATAGGTCTTAATGGATTAAGACCTTGGATTAAGAGCTTAAGGACGTCCCAAGTGGTAAAGTCTGAGACTTTATGAGTTCTAATCATTTTTGGCTTAAGGATCTTGAGTTTGGGCTTGAGAGCTTAAACCATTAAGTCATTATGTGGATTTGTTGAGCATCAGGGTTACGCCCCGCATAGCCTTAGAGTACGCCCCGCGTAGCGGGCCAAGGCCCCGATCCTCATTCGCGTATTCATTGCTGTACGCCCAGCGTACCAAGGAGGGTACGCCCAGCGTACTCCTCCTGTTGGACTTTCATTTTTGGGTTTCGAGTTTGGGCTGTTGGTGGACAGTTGGTTATTAGGCCAAGTCTGGGAATTTATGGATAGAGTATCTTGGGCCAAATTATTGTTATGGTCATTGGATCTAGGCCCATTTGGTGAGGTGGGCCCAATTTGGTAAATTGGGCCAATATTGGACTTTGTATAAGATTTGGACTTGGGCCTTGGCCCGATAAGTGGATGTATGCTTGGCCTAATGTTTATTTTGTTATGATGGTTAGTTCGGGATTTGCGGTGAGTTGGTGATTCGAGAGTCTGCTTCTTCAGTTCAGAGTATCAGCATTCGCGAGGTGAGTTATCCTCACTATATAAACAGGGTCTAAGGCACCAAGGTCGGCCCTTATCGGATTGAGATCCGGGTAGTTGTTGTTATGTTTCTGCTTTGATATGTTTGCATCCTGAGAGCTAGGATGGTATATGTTAGAGACCTGATTGAGATCGGTATCTTGAGAGATAGGGAGATGCTATGCTAGTGACCTGTTAGGTCGGTATCCTGGTTAGGATGACGATATGTTATGTGATCTGTTTGATCTGCTTGTTGACTGTGAATTGCTATATGATTGTATGTATATGTGCACATGGTTGTTTGGACTGGAGTTGGGTTGAGGCGGGTCCTGCTTTGTGCTATAGGCCAAGATACCCAAGGCGGACCGGTTGTTCCGAAGGCCCAGCGAGCGGTCCGGATAGGCTGTAGGCCCCAAGAGGGCGGACTAGACGTGCCGAGGCTCGAAGAGTGGACCAGGCCGACTGAAGGCCCGGTGCGGGCGGACCAGTCATACTGTAGACTCAGAGAGTGGACCAGGTGGATTGAAGGCCCAGTGCGGGCGGACCAATCACACTGTAGACTCGAGGTTTATGGCTAGACTCATAGGGTGGACCAGGTGGACTGTAGGCCGGTGTGACAGACCAGTCACACAGTAGACCCGAAGTGCATGGCTGTCCTGTGATCAGATATGTTGTGGCATGTTATGCGTGTATGGTATAAGTGGTTGGTATTTTAGGGATATCTCACTAAGCTTTCGGGCTTACAGTTGTGGTTTTATGTTTTTCAGGTTCTTCAGGAGACCGTGGCAAGGAGAAGGCGTGATCGTACCGCTCCTCATGATTTTGTAGTAATGTGATTCTGGGAATACTTAAATGTTTTGTATTGAAAACCTTTTTGTAAAGATTTAATGGAATCAAGTTGTTTTTGAAAAATTTAAAATTTGTTGTATTTTTCGGTCGTTACAGACTGGATTACCCATGAGCCTACAACATGAGTCGGGCTTGCCTTTCAGGCCCACCGCTCATGTCTTGATTGATCCCGAGCCCACAGGATAAGTCTGTCTTTCCTTCTTGTCATACAACTTATATTTGGCTTGCTCTCTGGTTTGTTGGCTTCCGCACAAAGCAATAATGCCTCAGCCCAACCGCACTATGTCGACATATGCAATAGATAAGACCACATTATCGTAAACAAATAATCATGCAGATCTAACATATCACTACATCATAACAACATCCTATGCTAGGATACATAAACTATTGGGTCGGCATTGGTGCCTTCGGCCCACAAGTACAATGAGGAAAAACTCACCTCAGGTTCTGAAAAGATAGCTGAATGAATCACTGCTCTGAATACTGCCTCTACTGATCACCTCTTCATATAACAAGGACTCAAGCTTTAATCTACTACTTAAAATACCCCAAATAGCCTATAGTCAAACTTGGTCAAAGTCAAAGTCAACTTCAGTTGGTCGCTACATCATGGCCTTCCTGGGCCACGTCGTGGTAACAGTTTGCCAAAACGGACGGCCTTAGCCCGGTCGCCACGTGATGGCAGCCTAGGCCATGTTGTGGGTATTCGACTCCTAACAACCTAATGGTTCAAGTCGATTTCTTTGAGCCTAAGGGATCCAATGCCCAGATCTGATCCATTCTAAGGTCCAAGTGGATAAAGTTTCCAACTTTATCCCTTTAGACCCTCTAAGAGATAGAGATCTCATTTCCTAGTTCTAAAAAGGGGAAAACATCATTTGACTTCACTATTTAAGCACTAAATCATGAAGGATTCTAGTTCCACACTTTCATAAACATTTCTAACATTACATAACAACATAAAAACCCTTACTTTCCAGATATGCATGTCAAATGCATTTCATGGACTTAATTAGGTTAAAATGAGGTTTTTTTAGCCAAAACTCCCATGCATGATACTAAAACTCAATATTACTCTAGATCCAAAGCATCAAAGGACCTAAATGGCTTGGAGATTCATAAATTTACAAACTTTATAAGATCTCGCTACTTAATAATCAAGGACATGAAGATTTAGTAAAAAACAATTCAAGATCTAACCACCCATCATGATAAAAATCAAATCTTGGACACTTACAAGGGTCCAGAAGATTGGTAAAACAAAGGATAATGGTTTGCTCGTAGATTCTAAGCTCACTCCTTCTTTCTTCCTTCAATGGTTTCAAAGAGCACCAAAACAAGGTTTAAACAAAGCAGGAGGGGATTATGGTTTTCAAAATCTCAAAAGAGGGTGATGGAGGTTGAGGGTGAGCGAACCCTATCCTCCTTATTCCATTAAATAGGGAGCAAAACCCAAAAATAGTGTTTTATCATTTGCTAGCTGCCACGTTGTGGCAACATACTGCCACGTCGTGGCAGACTTAAATGAACTTGCGATTTTTCTTGAAGCATCACGTCGTGGCGCCGTTTCCATGCCATGGCAACCTTAAAATTTTTAAAAAGTATTAGAAAATGGATTACCTCGGGATTTGGATGTTACACAAATATCAAACAAGCTTCGGTGAAACTTACAGAAATAAAACTTCTGAAAAAATGTAAATCAAATGGAACACAATATTTAACGTGGTTGCATCAATGTGACCTACATCCGTGGGCGAACGAGAGAGAGAGAGAGAGAGAGAGAGATGATTTTATTTACTTTCTGAAACTATTAAAAGCACTCAAATTTGTATATCACTTTGAGTTCTCACAGAAATCTAGCAATTTACATTGATGGGGTATGAGCTTATTTGTAGGCAAACATGGAAAATTTTAATTCTAATGGGTCAGGCCCATCCATAATCAACCCATTTAAGGGGATGCCCTAATTTCAAACCAATCACAGAGTGTCATGCAAACTCTTCTAGAACCTTCAACCTCACGAGCATCAACTAAACAGATGATGGGACACCATGAGCCATAGTGGAGCATCATGATCACTAATGGCCCAACATCCATCATGATGGCACAACATGATGAATTCTTTGAGCATCACCAACTTCCGATCAACCATGAACAATCTTGAGCATCCTAGAGGACTACATAGCATACATACATCATTACGTTACCAAAATGGCGCACCTTACGCCAAGATGGTTCATCTTATATGATGATGGCCTATCTTGTGTAATGATGGTGCAACATCCTTCAAGCACGACGCAAGATTCTACTTTGGCGCAACATCATCCACTTTGGCGCAACATTTTCCACTTGGCACGACATCTATCACTTTGGCACAACATCTTCCATGAATGGCACAACATGTATCATGAGTGGTACAACATGTATGTCAATGGCATACATGTTTCTCCATTTCACTCCCTAGTGCTCCAAGTTTATCCATATGGTGCAACTATATGTATCAAGTTGCTACATTCCATTCCCAAGTGCTTCAAGTTGGATAAAACGTCATACCCTAACACTCTTCAACATCTTGTCGTTTAAGGGGGTGGTTTGTCATGATACATTTGTTTTTTCGTTTTGATTATTAATCTAAGAGAACAATTTATATAAAACTAAAATTTTCATTAAAATTAAAAAGACAAGTACATTTGAAATTAAATAAAAGACAACAAACTAAAATGAAATTAAATAAAACACAATACAAATGAAATTAAAATATAGGAAACATGAAAACATGAAAATAATATAAATTCATTCGACATTTTCTTTTTGCACCTAATGATTTTCCCCAAAACTCTATATACAAGAAAGGTTGTTATTTTTTCCACGGAAAATTTGAAGAACATTAGTTAAAACTATTCATTCATTTTCACCATTTGTTGAAGTACGTCTCTCACCGTTAAAATTGTAGTACCACTTTATTTGTGATTTTCTATTTGGTGAAGAGTTTATCTTTACATTGGTGGCGACCATGACCTATTATATTTCGTTGTTGAATCGTTACGTTATTTTGTTCCAAAAATAAGATTGAGTTGCATAGTAGTTTTTAGTTGGATCCTCATTTAGATCGAGGCAAAACCACCTCTTCAATCATGGTCTAGTGATGAGGCATTTGACTTTTGACAGATGAATTTTGACAGATGAATTTTGAGAAAGATTAATTAGTGTTGAATGTTTGAAAAAGATGAATGAAGAAGGTATGTAAGGGATTGAAAATAAAAAAGGTTACTGGAATTTAGTTTATTTGGAAAGAGGTTTAAAATTTGAAAATAAAAATAAAAATAAAAATAAAAATAAAATCCTTATATTTTGTAATATAAAATATTTTTTTTATGAAAAATGGTAAAAGAAAATAATAATAAAGTCAATTTTCTACCGAGTATAGCCATCGATCTCGGCATGCCAAGCGGAGGGGTTGGTGTTTGCGGAGCCACCTCAAGTCATGTCGGGCCCATACCGTAAAGCCTCAAAGGCAATTTTAGGATATGTGAGGACTAGCCTAGCGAAATCGAGCACTCGAGTCAGAAGCCCAAATTATATTACATCTATAATTTCAAAATTCATATGTAAAGAGCATCAATTTATTGAATATTATGTCTGCAGTGAAATTTTTACTGTGATTTATAAACATGTCAAATGCTGTTAATTGCAGGCTACATTCCGTAATCTCTTCGCGGCATCCACCTCAATGACCACCCGAACATGTGTCTCCTCTTCGAGCATATGCATGTCGATGGTTTATCTATCAGATGACCAAAGCCATCTCTAGCAACGTTTTTTGTCTAAGCCTCTTTCCAAAAGTAAGTTCTGACACATACTTTAACACTCCAATCCTCTTCGGAAGAAAAGTACAAGTTGTATTGCATACTTATAAATCGTAGACACTATAATAATATTTTACAGTAAAGTATGATTTATTATTTCAACATTCTTTTGCAGAAAAATTGAAAGATCACCCCATTGATGGGAACTTAAAAATAAAAATAAATAAAAATAAAAATAAAAGTTTGCATAAAGTTCAAGTACAAATACACCTCATCCTTAATCATGCAAGCTGGTCAGACAAAAGAAACAAGAGGATTGCTCTGGCTAATTTATAGATTGAAAAGGGTGTTAGAAGGCTGAAAAGCGGCTGCAAAGGAGCTTCCTTGGAAAAAGGGGCAGCACATGGTAACTGCTATGCTAATAAAGATAAGTGCAAGTAAAAGCTAAGGCTGGTAGGTGCGAGCAATGTCCATTTCGGCCTTTTACAGAAAAAGAAGTAAACGGCGTTAAATAAAGGTCGTGGTAGTAACAGGAAACAACGGGCAGGCCTAGAACCCGTAAAAACGATGAAAGTGGACGGTGTTTGTGCCGTCATAACGCTCAAAAACTCCTCTATGGGTGTTGCCCCCACCTAACAGTCTAATTGTAAACTTCTTTAGAAACTGAACCGGTAACGCTTTCTGAAATGTGATTTTTTAAAAACGGAACCAAAACTTGTTACATCTGTTCTTAATGCTTTGGAAATGGTCTGGAAACCTCCGGAGCCGGTTCAAATTCTGGATCCTGATTTTCTAATTTTTGAAATTTTAGTCGTGAAAAAATAAATTGTGAGTTGCAAACAATAAAATAAAGGACAAAATGCATAAAAACTCAATCATTTATCTATTATCATTCAGAAAAAAAAAAAAAAAAAAAACTCTTATATTTTGTTTATATATAGAAAAATCCTTATATTTTTTTTTATATACAGAAAAACCTTTATGTTTTCATTTACCTTTCAAATTTACCCAACTATTCATTTTTTAAGAAGTTATCAGTTATCTTGTGTCATGATATTTATCTTGTTTGTTTTTAAGTTGATATAGAAAAAAAAAAATAAACAACATCCTTTATTTTTGCTTAAATAAATGGTTGTTGATTAATTGTGTATTTCTCATGTTTTACTTTAGAAAAGGCACAGTATCACATATTTTTGTTTTCATGTTAACCTAAAAACGAAAAAGACAAAAGTAACGTCACAAACAACCAAGAATTTCTTAAAAAAATCTAATATTTTGGATAATGTGAAAAGTGACTAAAAATATATAGTTTTTTTTGTATATAAACAAAATATAAAGATTTTCGTGAATGACAATAGATAAATGGTTGTGATTTTGTGTATTTTGCCCTAAAATAAAACAAATAAGCTGTAAACTATGACAATTAACAATTACTAAATATAAAATAAGTCTATTGATTTTAATGGGGTAATTATATCCTTTAAACAAACGATCATTGCTTATGAAAAATGGCTTAATATCGTATGATTTATAATAATACTAGTTTATAGTCCGTAAGAACTACGGTTTTAAAATTAATTAAAAGTTTCGTAGTAAAAAAATCGAAATTATTAATCAAGTATTTTAATTAAATTGTTAATTAAAAGATATTTTTTTAATTATATAAAATTATAATTGTTGATTTAAATAAATATGTGACCTTATAGTTTGTATTAATGTTATTTTAATATTATTAATTTAATGTAATTAGAATAAAATTTTGAGTTTTGAAATTTAAAATGAGGAAACAATAAATTTACAAGTGACATGACATTAATTAGGGATCTAATAGGATAACACATGACAAAAGGATAATAAACTTATTTTTTTTATTAGAATAGAAAGATAATAAAAATAAGATAATGGATTGTTGCCTTCTAAATTTAATAATAAACAAACATTGTTATTTAATGTTACCATATTAACCCCCGACTAAAGCAACATTACACCTGTAAGAATCGTATGTTGTTAGTTCTTTTAAATTATAATTATATAACAACATTTTTTTAGGGAAAATGATACAAATACCTTACAAACTTTCTAGGGTTTACCATTTGAATCTCTAAAGTTTTTGTGGGGCTTTATGGGTCCTTAAACTAGGATATGACCTACTCTTTTAGTCCATGTCAACCTGTAATAGCCGGTTCAATGACCTTTTAAACCAAAAAAAAAACTCACATTATGCCCTTATAAAGCCAAAAAAATAAGTTTGGGGATCAATACGAATTGAGTGTAAATCGGCTTTAGAAGAAAATGCGGGTTTTTTTTTGTACGAATTGATCCCTAAACTTATTTTTTTGACTTTATAGGGCACAATATGAGGGTTTTTTTTTTGTCTAAAAGGTCAACCGGTTACTACAACTTGACATAGACTAAAAAAGCATGTCATATCCTAGTTTAGAGACCCATAAAGTCCGACAAAAACTTTAAGGACTCAACGAGCAAACCCTAGAAAATTCGTAGGGCATTTGTGTCATTTATCCCTTTTCTTTATGCAAACTTTCGGTTATCAGTAATATAATTATATTTAATATTTAATATAACATTGGACAAATTGCAACGGGTATCCGATAGTAACAAGGCCAATCCAGATGGTGGGCAACCCAGACGACCGCCCAGGGCCCAAAATTTCTGGGTTATGTAGCGTGTATATATATATATATATATATATATATATATATATATATATATATTACGTAAGTGATTTTTAGGGCTTAAAGTTGGTTCAAACTCAAACTAGCTCAAAAGATAAACAATTTGGTTTGCGTGTTATTGTTAATTGAACGCAATTACATTACAGTGAAAAATAAATGATTTTTTTTAATCTTTATTATTTTTTATTTTAAGGGATTTTTTATTATTTTTGTCTCGGGCTCCATATACGTTTGGACCGACGCTGGATAGTTAATCGTTCTAAAAATTTGAGAAAGTTGCATGATCCAAGATCCGGTTCCAAAAAAACTACCAAATTCAAGTTTGCTTTTATCCAAAAAAAATATTATTTTATTACTTAAAGTTGGTAAATAATAAATTTATGACGTGTAAATATTATTATTTGTATTTCTTTCCATGTTCTTTACGGTATGACCATATAGATTCACATATAAACAACAGTTACTTCATTGTTCTTCGTTAAGTGTCGAACAACATATCCGTGTCCTAAACATATATAAAAAAAATTTCCATAAAAAACACCCATTAGCTTTTAGCGATAAACAATTTCCACAAAATGTCCATTTGTGTAGATATCATAAATCATGAGTTATGGAACACACAGGTTATTGGCTAATGTGCTTCAAATAGTCTTATAAAAAACTTGATTTAAACTATAGATTTAGTTTAACTTTATAAATCCTAACAAAATGAACTCACTAATAGTACCATGCACTATACCTCATCATAAATATTATTAGTTGAAGTAAGTAAAGATGTTGAATTCAAGGAGAATCGAAATGAACTAAATAAAATAACTAAATAAAGCATCGTAATTCTAAAAGAAATAAGATACTTTCAATTTAATAAAGAGAAATTGACAAATTTAGCCTAATTTACTAATGACCTTACAAATTTAGCCCAAAAAAATCGAAATTGCAAAATTAGCCACTTATTTCTCAGATGGAATAGTCCCATCTGCGATTTGGGCTTTCCATCTGCTAATGTACAAGTGCCTAAAACACAGTTGTGTTTTAGGCACTTGTACATTCGCAGATGGAAAAGTCCATCTACGATTTTCACTATTCATCTGCGATTTTCCGCAGAAATTTCTATAAAAGGTTTTTTTTTCTTTATTTTTCACTCTTCAATATACAAAAACTCTCTCTCGGGTATTCCTTTGGACGATTTTTTGAAGAAAAATGGAGGATTATTTCAACAATCCCGCAAATATGGTTAGATTTTAACTATTTTAATGTTTTAATTAACATTTATTTAGTATATGTGTTTATTATTTTATTATTTATTGTATTAGTTAGTGTAAAACAATGAAATTATATTGTTTGTGATAGGGTAATTTTGTTGTATTTGATAGTTTTAATATTTGTTATTAGTAAACTTGAAGTTTAAATGTTATTTTGTTAGTCGTTGTATGAATGTACAAGTAGAGACTGCGTAGAGTATGCATCGGGTGGTTGTACATCTAGTAAAATGGTTAGAATACGCTCATTTTTTAAAGTTATTAGTTAAATAAATTGTTAGAATAATGTTTACAATATGTTTTGGTTAGTGGTTTAAGTTGATAAATTGATATAGTATGGTTATAATATGTTATTTGTCGTTTGTATAGTTGTTGTATAACTTGAAAAATTGTATATTCTTCTCGAGTAATTGTTTTTATAAATTGAAAATGGTTAAATTACAGTATGTGTACAATAGTTATTTGTATATATATATTTCTCGTAGAAGTTGAAAATTTATATATATTTGTTTTTGAAATATAAAATTTTTTATAGTTGTAACACCAAGAATTTAAAAACAATTTTTCGCATTTTATAAAGGCAAAATTCATTTAATATTCATAAAAACATCATTGTTTGTAATTCATTTCATAACATATAAAAACCCCAAGATCACATAATATAAAAATCCCGCGTGTGTGCACTGATCAGGCCGGCGGCTTCCCGCGATCCTCACTAGTACCTGAAACAAATAACACCAACAATGTAAGCATAAAGCTTAGTGAGTTCCCCAAAATACCATATAGAACATATTAGCCACTCGAGGCTATAACTCTGTGGGTCCGTGCACCCATACTCTGTGAACCCTCGGGTTCTAACTCTGTAAACAAGCATAGCATAAATCACATAGAAGAATGCAGTGCGACACATAACATACATAGCATGCAAATACTCTATCACATAGCTCTAGTTACCTACTCAAGGTAAAGTATAGTGAGAAGACTCACCTCGCGTGTCTCGATATCTCACAACCCTGGGAATCCCTCGTGCCTGATTCTCCGAGCTCTAATCCTCCTATAACATCATATGTCCCTAGTTAACACTTTATATCTCAAATGTTGACTATCCCTAAGAAGTCAACACAGGTCCACTCTGGTCAACGGTCAACGGTCAACTTTGACCGGACTCGGCGAGCGCTAGGGCGACTCGGCGAATCTAGACGTCCTCACCAATTCTCTAAGATTCCCTTTCTGCACGTCGAGTATCCCCACTGACTCGACGAGTTCCTCCTGGAAGAATCGCGGGGCCACCCCGACTCAACTCGCCGAGTCTGAAGAACAACTCGGCGAGTCCCAGTTCGACTCAGATCACCTGTTAACCCTCTCTAACTCGCCCTGACTCACCGGTCCAACCCATAACCCGGACAGGACTATTCTAAGGCAATCTTCAAGCTACTCGCCGAGTCTATTCATCGGACTCGGCGAGTCCATGCCATGCAACCGCTCAAATTGCTTTCTAAGGTCAGATCTGCTTCGGCGATTCATAGGTTTGGCCTTCCTAGACTGGTTCATCACGTAAAGTCCTTATTTCGGTGCTCATAATACACCCCATGACTCGTAATTGACGTTTTGACCTAAGGCATAAGGATTCCAATCCAAAACCTCCATTGATTCCCGAAAAGCTCAGGCATGGGACACTCTGGACTTCCAAGGGTCCCAATATAGGGTTCCAATCGCTTGGGGGCCTAAGGAAACACTCAATCTAGCCACAAAAGGGTTCAATAAACCCTAAATCCATATACACATCAACATGGAAGGGAACAACTCGAAAATATTACCTGAATAACGTTGCTCTGTGTCCCCAACCCTCAGAATATGGCTTCTCCTGTTGTTCCCTTAACCAAGCCTCCTCCTCCTTGCAAAATAACACTTCCAAGATCAATAATGGTCTTCTACCTTGCTCCAGATGCTCACAATCGAATTAGGGTTTCACTCAAAGGACTAGGGTGAACAATGACGGCCATAAGGCCCCTTATATATGTCCCAAACCTGGGAAGTTAGGGTTTCGCTAAACAGCGCGGACTCGCCGAGTCCAGTCGCGAACCCGCGACCAGATCCGCGATCCTACTCAGCGAGTCTGAGCTCCAACTCGCCGAGTCCCCTCTTAAAACACCCAAAAATCATAAATATAATAATACCTGGAATTCCGGGCTGTTACAACTCTCCCCTACTAGGACTAGACTTCGCCCTCGAAGTCTCACTCTGAAAATAGCTTCGGATGCTGCTCCCGCATCTCACGCTCCGGCTCCCAGGTCATTTCCGATCCTTTCCGGTGCTGCCACTGAACTAACACCAGAGGTATCTCCTTATTCCTCAGAACCTTGATCTTCCGATCTCTGATGGCCACTGGTCTCTCGGCATAATTCAGGCTCGCATCCACCTGAATGTCCTCTAATGGAACCACTGCCGACTCATCGGCTATACACTTTCTCAATTGCGACACATGAAAAGTGTCGTGGATCTGTCTCAATTCCGTTGGCAACTCCAAACGGTAGGCCACCCGGCCTACCCTCGCAATCACACGAAAAGGCCCAATATACCGGGGCCCCAACTTGCCCCTCTTCCTGAATCGAATCACTCCTTTCCAAGGAGAGACCTTCAGGAGTACGAAGTCGCCGACCTGAAACTCAAGCTCGGACCGGCGTCTATCTGCATAACTTTTCTGTTGGCTCTGGGCGGTCAATAACCTCTGTCTAACCTGCTGAATCTGCTCTGTTGTCTGAAGCACGATCTCTGTACTGCCCATCACTCTCTGTCCCACCTCTCCCCAACAAATGGGGGTCCGACATCTCCTACCATACAACAGCTCAAAGGGCGGCATACCGATGCTCGAATGATGGCTGTTGTTGTAGGAAAACTCTGCCAAGGGCAAATACGCATCCCAGCTACCCCCAAAATCCAACACACACGCCCGAAGCATGTCCTCGAGCGTCTGAATCGTCCGCTCACTCTGACCGTCTGTCTGGGGATGATATGCGGTACTAAAATGCAATCTAGTACCCAACTCCTCATGAAATTTCTTCCAGAACCTGGAAGTGAAACGCACATCACGATCTGAAACAATCGAGATCGGCACCCCATGTCGAGATACTATTTCTCTCACATACACCTCCGCCAATTTCTCTGCTGAAGAACTCTCACTAATGGCAAGGAAGTGAGCGCTCTTCGTCAATCTGTCTACAATCACCCAAATTGCATCAACTCCTCTGGCAGTCCTCGGCAATTTGGTGATGAAATCCATAGTGATCTGTTCCCACTTCCACTCGGGAACCTCCAATGGCTGCAACTTGCCATGCGGTCTCTGGTGCTCGGCCTTAACCCTACGGCAGGTCAAGCACCTCTCGACAAACCACGCAACGTCCCTCTTCATGCAGGGCCACCAATATTCTCTCCTCAAATCCAAATACATCTTTGTAGCCCCGGGGTGGATCGAGAATTTCGATCGATGTGCCTCCTCCATCAAAGTAGTACGCGTACCGCCCACAAACGGTACCCAAATCCGACCCTGAAAGGTCATCAACCCTCGAACATTAGTAACGAACTCTGAAACCAAACCAACGACCCGTTCCCTCTTCTGCATCTCCGGTTGTATAGCCTCAGACTGTGCCCCACGAATGGCATCCAGTATTGGAGCTATCACGGTCAACCTCAAACATACATTTCGTAGTGGAGTGCTCTCCCCCTTACGGCTCAACGCATCTGCTACCACATTAGCCTTGCCCGGGTGGTACAGGATCTCGCAATCATAATCCTTGACCACATCCAACCACCTCCTTTGACGCATGTTTAGGTTGGGCTGGTCCATCAAGTACTTCAAACTCTTATGGTCTGTGTATATCGTGCAACGAACCCCATACAAGTAATGACGCCAAATCTTGAGGGCGAACACTACCGCCCTCAGCTCTAGATCATGCGTGGGATATCTCACCTCGTGAGGCTTCAGCTGCCTCGATGCGTATGCTATTACATGACCTCTTTGCATCAGAACTGCACCCAACCCCGAAATAGATGCATCACAATAAACTACAAAGTCCTCCATCCCTTCCGGGAGAGCTAACACCGGGGCTTCGCACAATCTCTGGCGAAGTGTCTCAAAAGAGGTCTGCTGCTCGGGTCCCCATGAGAATGCAACCCCCTTTCGGGTCAATCTAGTGAGTGGCACTGCAATTCTGGAGAAGTCCTTAATAAATCTCCGATAATACCCTGCCAACCCAAGGAAACTCCTGATCTCAGAGGGTGACTTCGGCACCTCCCAACTCATCACCGCCTCAACCTTGGCCGGATCGACCAATATCCCTTCCTGATTAACAAGATGTCCTAGGAATTGGACCTCCCGCAACCAGAAGTCACACTTGGAGAACTTTGCATAAAGCTTCTCCGACCTCAAAACCCCAAGGACCTCCCTCAAATGCTCCTCATGCTGCTCTCTAGATCTCGAATACACCAGAATATCATCGATAAATACAATCACTGACCGATCCAACATCGGCCTACATACCCTATTCATGAGATCCATGAATACAGCCGGGGCGTGGGTGAGCCCAAAAGGCATCACCACAAACTCATAATGCCCATATCGCGTCTTGAATGCTGTCTTCTGTACGTCCTCATCCCGCACTTTCACTTGATGATATCCCGACCTCAAGTCGATCTTGGAAAACCAAGATGCTCCCTGCAACTGATCAAATAAATCGTCGATTCTCGGTAATGGGTAACGGTTCTTGACCATCAACTTGTTCAACTCCCGGTAATCAATGCACATCCGGTGTGAACCATCTTTCTTCTTGACGAACAGAATAGGTGCTCCCCACGGCGAGCTGCTCGGCCGAATGAATCCCTTCCCCAGCAACTCCTGAAGCTGCGAGGATAACTCTTGCATCTCTGGAGGTGCAAGACGATAAGGCACCTTAGCGATAGGCGCGGCCCCCGGAATCAAATCAATACCAAACTCCACTTGTCTCACCGGAGGTACTCCCGGCAGCTCCTCGGGAAACACATCTGGAAACTCACGCACCACCGGTACCTCCTCAACTGAACTCGGTCTCTCGGAAGTCGCTCGCGTATCCATCACATACGCCACAAAACCCTTACAGCCCTGCTGTAGACACTGCCTCGCTCTAGCGGCCGAACAAAAGGCTGATCCCGAACGCGTACCCTCGCCGTACACCGAAAGAACTCCCCCACTAGGGTCTCGTATAGTCACCAGCTGACGCTCGCAGTCGATGACTGCGCCGAATCGGCTCAACCAGTCCATGCCCACAATGACACAGACATCACCCATCGCGATAGGAATCAGGTCAATCGGAAACTCAACCCCGAAAATCTCTAACACGCATCCCCGGAAGACCCCCGTGGCACAAATCACTCTATCATCAGCTATGGAAACTCTCAGAGGCCGACTCAATGCCTCACGACTAACACTGATATGCTGACTAAAGGCCAAATATACAAAAGACCGACTCGCACCCGAGTCAAATAACACTAAAGCAGGCACAGAATTCACAAGGAAGGTACCTACGCATAACCTAATATAAGCATAATATTTCAACATCAATATAAATACATGAAAGGAAACGTACCAGCCACCACATCGGGCACAGCGCGGACTTCCTCCGCAGTCAGCTGGAAGGCTCTCCCTCGAGCTCTCGGTGCCTCAGTCTTCATAGGCCGACTCTCTATAGCTCTGATGGCGGCACGAGCAGATCCCTGAGGTGCTCCGCGTAGCTGCGGACACTCAGCCTTCCGGTGTCCAGTCTGGTTGCAGTGAAAGCACACTGCAAACCCCTTGGGTCAGTCCTTGGCCATGTGCCCCTCCTTGCCACATTTGTAGCAAGACCCCGCTCGGCAAACTCCGTCATGCCCCTTGCCGCCCTTTCCGCAAGTGCGGCCCTTCTGACTCCCTGGTCTGGGATCAGCAGGCTTGGCCCGCTTGGCGGCCGGCTGCGACTGTGCCGGTCGCCGATCCCTCCCCTGAGACTCCGCCTCCTCCCTGGCCTGAGTCTCAAGCTCGATCTCCCTCTTCCGGGCATTTGCCTGAAGCTCGGCAAATGTCCGGTACGAGGAGTTCGAAGCGAACTCTCGAATATCCCGCCTCAAGATGCTCAAGTAGCGGCTCATACGTGCCTGCTCAGTGGGCACGTGCTCAGGGCAGAACATCGCCCTCTCGTGGAACATCCTCGTGATTGCTGTAACAGACTCAGTACCCTGCTTGAGAGTCAGAAACTCCTGTGCTAAACGCTCCCTCTCCACCTGGGGAACGTACTCATCTCGAAACATGGTGGTGAACCTCTCCCAGGTCACCGCAGAAAGCTCAGCAGGCGTATAATGCGCCGTTGCAAACTTCCACCAGTCCTTCGCTCCCAAGCGAAGCTGGTTCAGCGCGAATCGGACCTTCAAATGCTCAGGAGACGAGCAAGTGAAGAAGCACCCCTCAATATCATATATCCACCTCATCGCTGCCACCGGATCCTGGGTCCCATCGAACTCTGGTGGTTTTGTGTTGCTGAATTCCCGGAATAGTAACGCATCCCCACCCTGCGGCCTTGCAGCAGTCACCGCTGCGGTAGCCGCTGCAGCAGCAGCCTCAGTAAGAGCGGCATAACGCTCGTCGAACGTCTCAATCAGCGTGGTCTTTATGGACCCAAACATCTCCGGAATCTCTGCCCTGATGGCTGCAGCTACCTCCTCCTGGATGATCCGACGGATATCCTCCTCACTGGTACCACTACTCTCGGACGTGAAACGTGTCCTCACCATGATCTACCGCTGAAATACGACATACAATAAATTTAGAATCCCCACGAACACACTCACACTCGTCAACTCTTTTCTCCTTGATTCTTGGCATTCCAAAGATTCTTACTTGGGCTGCACCCCGCTCCGGTGCTTCCAGTAGTACGGGCCCAATACTAATGTCCGCACCGCACCAGAATACACTCCAAGTCCTCCTCTTCGGATTCCAGGTCTCAAGTACTCTATCATGCGTAGACCACTCTCTAATAGATCTCTCGTAAGTCCCTCGCTGCTACCTACTCACTCTCAAGCATCTCATAGCAGCTCACCTCTCCCTAGGCTAAGGCATCACAAATCAGGCCAATCTAGTTCTAGTAGCAATGCCTAGCCTACTCTAGCATGCATATACATCATATCAATATTAACATCACAAAATGTAAGGGTATTTTGGGAAATCACCGTTCGGGCGCAGGCTGATCATACACACATCTCTTGCTCTGCGTCTTTTCAAAATCATTTAATCTTTTGAAAATTACATCTCAAATCCTCAGTTTGAGTTCAAATACGCCCGAAGGTGTACTCGAATCCCTCAAACCAAGGCTCTGAACACCAAGAATTTAAAAACAATTTTTCGCATTTTATAAAGGCAAAATTCATTTAATATTCATAAAAACATCATTGTTTGTAATTCATTTCATAACATATAAAAACCCCAAGATCACATAATATAAAAATCCCGCGTGTGTGCACTGATCAGGCAGGCGCCTTCCCGCGATCCTCACTAGTACCTGAAACAAATAACACCAACACTGTAAGCATAAAGCTTAGTGAGTTCCCCAAAATACCATATAGAACATATTAGCCACTCGAGGTTATAACTCTGTGGGTCCGTGCACCCATACTCTGTGAACCCTCCGGTTCTAACTCTGTAAACAAGCATAGCATAAATCACATAGAAGAATGCAGTGCGACACATAACATACATAGCATGCAAATACTCTATCACATAGCTCTGGTTACCTACTTAAGGTAAAGTATAGTGAGAAGACTCACCTCGCGTGTCTCTCACAACCCTGGGAATCCCTCGTGCCCGATTCTCCGAGCTCTAATCCTCCTATAACATCATATGTCCCTAGTTAACACTTTATATCTCAAATGTTGACTATCCCTAAGAAGTCAACACAGGTCCACTCTAGTCAACGGTCAACGGTCAACTTTGACCGGACTCGGCAAGCGCTAGGGCGACTCGGCGAGTCTAGACGTCCTCACCAATTCTCTAAGATTCCCTTTCTGCACGTCGAGTATCCCCCCTGACTCGACGAGTTCCTCCTGGAAGAATCGCGGGGCCACCTCGACTCAACTCGCCGAGTCTGAAGAACAACTCGGCGAGTCCCAGTTCGACTCAGATCACCTGTTAACCCTCTCTAACTCGCCCTGACTCACCGGTCCAACCCATAACCCGGACAGGACCATTCTAAGGCAATCTTCAAGCTACTCGCCGAGTCTGTTCATCGGACTCGGCGAGTCCATGCCATGCAACCGCTCAAACTGCTTTCTAAGGTCAGATCTGCTTCGGCGATTCATAGGTCTGGCCTTCCTAGACTGGTTCATCACGTAAAGTCCTTATTTCGGTGCTCATAATACACCCCATGACTCGTAATTGACGTTTTGACCTAAGGCATAAGGATTCCAATCCAAAACCTCCATTGATTCTCGAAAAGCTCAGGCATGGGACACTCTGGACTTCCAAGGGTCCCAATATAGGGTTCCAATCGCTTGGGGGACTAAGGAAACACTCAATCTAGCCACAAAAGGGTTCAATAAACCCTAAATCCATATACACATCAACATGGAAGGGAACAACTCGAAAATATTACCTGAATAACGTTGCTCTGTGTCCCCAACCCTCAGAATATGGCTTCTCCTGTTGTTCCCTTAACCAAGCCTCCTCCTCCTTGCAAAATAACACTTCCAAGATCAATAATGGTCTTCTACCTTGCTCCAGATGCTCACAATCGAATTAGGGTTTCACTCAAAGGACTAGGGTGAACAAGGACGGCCGTAAGGCCCCTTATATATGTCCCAAACCTGGGAAGTTAGGGTTTCGCTAAACAGCGCGGACTCGTCGAGTCCATATCCGGACTCGCCGAGTCCAGTCGCGAACCCGCGACCAGATCCACGATCCTACTCGGCGAGTCTGAGCTCCAACTCGCCGAGTCCCCTCTTAAAACACCCAAAATCATAAATATAATAATACCTGGAATTCCGGGCTGTTACAATAGTATCGTTAGAAAATTTTATAATATGTCTACAATAGTGGTATTAGTAGAAAAGATTTTATAGTATCTTTAGAAAATGTTATTTTATATAATATGAAAGTTAAAAATTGTTTGTATATTTGTCGTATAACTTGGAAAATTGTTAATTTAGTTGTCATTTTATTTGAAAAATTGTTTGTTTATATGGTTAGAAAATGTTATTTTATATAATTAGAAAGATAAAAATTGTTTGTATATTTATCGTATAACTTGGAAAATTGTTTATATATTTGTCGTTTAAGTTGAAAATTTGTTATAGTATGTGTATGTTACTGTTTTTTATCGTAAATATATAAATTATTTATTAAATATTTGTATTTGCATTGTTATTATTGTTTATTTTATTATTGCACTCAATAATCATTTATTTTAAAACAAAATATTTGTTTAGTTCTCTAATATGTTATTGTGTTTTGTGCAGCATGATTTTAACAATTTCAATGTGAAAGCAATTATAAACTTAAAAGGCTCGGGGTGTAATATATGAGAAGTATTTGAAGTGTTAAATGATGTATGGCATGACATATTTAGAGATACCGTATTTGGTTACTTGTTTGACGTCCCTCAGTTTACAAGGGGACGGATTGTTGTTCCACAAAATGTTCCTTCATCAGATCCAGCCGGACGCTGTTTTATCTCCGGAAGGAATAAAATGGTTATATTTTAGAGTAGGCGATATGAAATTGGTATATGGGCCGGAAGAGTTTTGTTTGATAACCGGCTTCAATTTTAGGGAGTATCCAAAAAACATCGGGAAAAAGTGTCAGAAAAAACAGTAACTAGTAAAAAAAAGGTGTTTATTACGTGAGCGGCTATTTCCGAACTATACAAATAGTTCGGTGAAAATCGGTGACCTGAAAAGTTTTATTTTAAATCAACCATTCTTAGAAGTTGACGACGCCGATGCAGTTAGATTATGTTTGATATACATTTTGTGTGAAGGTTTTTTGGGAAAAGAAATCAATGATCGGGTGCCACAAGATTGGTTTTTTTTTTTTTTTTTGCTGAGAATTTGGATTTCTGGAACAGGTATTTTTTGTTTACGTTGAAAGTTTTATATTATTAATGTTAATTTATATCATAATTAATTTTTTTTGTTTTGTTAGTTTCGCTTGGAGTAGCTATCTATGAGATTTTACGTATGATGATCTTGAGGATACATGGAACAAGCTAAATAAATATTTATCACTTCCTGAGCATCGTCAAACTTTAAAATACTCTGTCTCAGGATTTACGGCTCCAATAAGGGTATAAAAATTTTCTTATATTTAAATTGTTTTATTGTTATGTTTTATATTTTAATTTTAACTTTTATTACTATAATTGTAAAAAATGTAGATATGGATATATGAGATGCTTCCGGCTGTTCGTGCATGTGGATTTGTATTGAGAAAAAATAGAGACATGCCTCAGATGAAACGATGGAGTGGGACAAAAAAATTGAAATGGGTTGATGTGAACAAGAATTTTTCAAAGATACAGGTTTATAAATATTTTTTTATTATTAATAGACCTCATTATTATACTTTTATATGCATTTATAATATGTTAAATTTTTTAGAAGGGACAATCACCAAGACAAAACATGTTACCGAGTGATGGTGAGATGACATCTTGTTATTATATGTCATTTCAAGAGTATGTATATGGTGAATGAAAATCAGTTTCATCCCCAGTACGAGACCATTTCAGGAGACAATACGAATCTTTGTCTAGTATGTCGTCCAGTGGTCGCTCTCATGGTAGAGGTAGGGGAAGTGGGAAACACAACCTAGACGAGGTGTTGAAACGACTACATGCACTGGAGCAGCATGTCTTTATGAAGCGAGAACCTAAAGAGGTTTTTGTTGAAAAAGTGAATAATGAAGAATTTTGGAATGACATCAGTTTTGAGGAGCCTGTAGTATTCCAAACAAAATATGATGATCGGGTTAGTTACACGCTACATTATTTATTTTATTTTATTAACATATATTAATATTTGTGTTCATATTTTATATTTGAAAATGTAGGTTGTACAAGATGAAGTGATGAATAAAAATAATACAACTGAAAATAATTTTGGTGATATTGAAGACGACAAGGTTGTTAAGAATATAACATTTACGATTTTAATAATTAATTTTTAATGTGTCTTTCATTAATAAGTATAATGTGTTATTTTTAATGTAGGAGTTGGAGGAGAGGAATAACAATGTGGGGAACAAATTTGATGATGATGTGTTTGATATAAATGATTATAATGAAGCTAAAGAGGTTCTTATACTTACATCTATTTTAATTTTGTTTTTAGTAGATTGAAACATTTATTTAATTAGAGATTATTGCTTATTAAATTAGGTGTCGGAGGAAGATGAAGTAATAATTACGGGAAATGTAGATTATTATGATGCTTATGGTGTTGATGGCAAAGAAGTTACACCCGATAAACCGAGGACTCGAAAACCATCACAGTATTTGTGTCCTCCTTACACCGAGGTATTCGTTTAATTTATAAACTTATATTGTAATAATAGAATTTTATGTTTATGTGAATTATCGGAAAGATAGAGATTTAAACATTTGAATATTGTTTTTAGTTGCATACGACACCGAAACAAAAAAGAAGAGCAAAAAAGAAGGTTGATATCAAATCAACAAGCCCCGTTCCCCCTCCAGCTTTTGTTGTTGCTCACGACTTCTCCGTGTTGCACCTGCAACCTTATGTAACAGGCGGTGAGGTTGTCATCCACAATTATTTATTTCATTCACATGATGTCCAACATCGTTTGTTGAATTTCGTGTTAGATAGAGATTTTTGGAGCGCCTTGTTTGGGCATACACACGACGGATGGTTGGAGTCATCGGTAAAATAATTGTTAATTTTTTATTTTAAAAATAATTTGTTTTTTAGTAAATAACAAAAGTATCATAATTTTGTGCAGCATATAACCATTTGTTATAGACTATTGATGGAGAGACGGTTTGAGGGCGACCGACATACAATAATGTCTCCAAATTTTTTTGTTTGCCATGCTTTGGAAGAAGGGCGGGATTGGAGGGCGTTTCTGGCTGGTATTGCTACGTACCCCAACTTCATGGTTGCTTGGTGAGATGTCGATACGGTAAACTTAATTTTTTATATTGAAAATATGATCGTTATTGTCGTTATGTTTTTGTATTGTGATATAAAAAACATAATTTTATTTTCTGATCCTTATACAGGTCCTATTGCTGATTCATTCATCCCCTAATCACTGGCTATTTGGGGAACTACGATTGATGTCAATGGAAGTGCATATTTATGACAGTCTCGGTAGAGTGGCTTATGAAAAATTCAAATCTGATGGAACCTTTACCAAATTTGAATCTTTGGTGGCAAATTATTTGGATAAGATTAAATATTGGGCCCGGAGGAAGATCCCAAGGATTCCATTGAATATGCAATTCATTTATGAAGAAAATGTTCCCCAACAAAGTAATCATTTGGGAGATTGCGGTGTTTTTGTTTGTATGTTTATGGAACAATTAGTTTCAGGTCAACCAATACGTGAACTTATTAACCAAAGAACGCAGCTTTAGAGTTTCGTCAACGGATGACAAAAATTTATTGGGGGTCGAGTCTTGGTCCTATATAGTTGGATTATATTTTTGTATATATAAATTAATGTGGATTTGATTATTAGTTTATTTTTAGTTTTAACGTTACAACAATTACAACAAATTAATGACCTACTAATAACTTATCAATACTTACAACATAAGATCGACAACAACATTTGTTTTAACGTTACAAGTACATTGTTGTAAACATAATAACAAATACAACAATTTATTGACCTAACAACTTCAAAACTATCAAAACAATATTAAAAAGCTTACAACTTGTAAACAAGAACTGCCAGAACAACACCCAACTACAAACCAACGCTATCTTTAACTTCTTATTTTCTGATTGAAAGAGCTTATTAGAGTTAGCTACTTTAGCTATTACCATAGATAATTGGTCCTTCTCTTCATCAACCCAACTAATAAACCCGTATTTTGGTCCCTGTAAATTTAAACATTGATAGTAAGAATTGTTGCCATGTAAACACGAGGGTTTAAATATGAATGACGTTAAGAACATGATACCAAATATGGGCAAGCGTATAACAATCTTCCTGGGTTTTTTGTTGTACCCGAAATCCTAACGATACGTTCTCCTCCGTAATTGCAGTATGCCATTAGCCTTAGTTTTCTATTAAATAGGAGTTACTTTCTCAAATAAATTTCTCATAATGACTTTACACCCATTTTTAGAAGAAATTATATTATAGAAAATTATGTTTGACTATGAAATGAACTTGTTTGACTGTGAATTCAAAAACTTGAACTATGAATTGCAGACAAGTACATTGTGTTGTCTTGTATTGTCTTGTCGATATATGATGTTTCACTATGAAATGAATTGGTTTGATTATGAATTGAAAAAGTTGAACTATGAAATGCACACAAGTACATTGTGTTGTCTTGTCGTGTCTTGTCGATTAATGATGTTTGACTATGAAATGAATTGGTTTGACTATGAATTCAAAAAGTTGAACTATGAACTGCAAACAAGTACATTGTCTTGTCTTGTCTTGTTGGTCAGTGATTTTTGACTATGAAATGAACTGGTTTGACTATGAATTTAAAAAGTTGAACTATGAAGTATGAACTGTAGAGAAACACTAATTTTAATATAATTATAATTGCATTTGTGTGATGATTGTAAAACACTTTCATTGGTTATGAAAATGAGTACTTACACCGAAAGAAGCTTTTCTCGGCTACCAATATTCTTGCATAATCTTCAAAGAACAAATCCTAATACCTTCACAACCATTAAGAAAACGGATACCAACTGCTTTCAATTCTGTTTTGTGGCTTTAGGTTGTGTGGTATAATGTGACAACTCGGAATTTTCTTTCGTACAAACTCTAAAGTCAATCACTTCAATTAAAAGTCAATTACATTTTTATAATTGTTAGCCAATTTAAAAGTCCGTTTGAGTGTTATAATTATTTATTCTTCAAACGAATGAAGGAAAGGAAGTATCGTCTCGGGCCTTGAAGTAGCAAACCCACCCAATGCACCCTGATAAAGAGTTCACCGCCAAATTTTAGATTTTGGGCCGTAAACTCTTGTGTGGCCGTGAACTCATTCCTTAGTCATGAGTTTACCCCCCAAACTCCTCATTTCTCACTTCCACCCTCAAGTTTACTCCCCGTTCTCTCTCAACTATCATCCCGTTTTTCGCCCGATCTTCCGAAAATGTAAGTGTTTCTCGACTTGATTTGTTATTATACCCTATCACCTAGTGTTTATACATCATTTCATCCATTCATTATTGCTTTTCAACTAGATCTTCAAGTGTTCTTCAAAACACCAAGAACACCAAGAACACACACTAGTGTTCTTGGACCTTAAACACCCAATCGAGCTTCTATCTTGTAAGTACACTTTCCCTAGCTTCTTGTCTGCTTAGTATGATCTTAATAACACTTGAAAATCATCAAGAATCATAATAACAAAGGAGTTTACGGCCAAGGATGTTCTTGGGCCGTAAACCCCTCTTAAGGTTGCTAAATGGACCCTTGATCCTTCCTAAGCCTTGGATGCCAACCTTGATCCTTCATAGATGTGTTTAAGACCTTAAAAAACAATCAAACAAATCCCCATAAGATTTTACGGCCGTGAACACCTAAGTTAGTGGTCCTTAGGCCGTGAACTCTACAAGGTAGTGTTAGTGTGCCGCTAATGCTTTCCTAAGGCTTGGACTTGATCATCGGATGCTCAATCATGACTTTTAAGACCTCAAAACAAAATTTGGCACTTAGTACCATGAGTTTACGGCCATAAACTCATGGGGAAATGGTCATGGGCCATGACCTCCATAAGGAGTGGTCCTTGGGCCATAAACTCCAATGCCATGCCATACAACCCTTAGATGCAACCCTTTGGTACCTATAGCACTTGATACAAAGTGTTTCCATGTCCTAGGGTGTCTTACCTTGATTAATTAGTTGTTAAGTGTCTAATTAGATACATATATGTTTATTATATGTTAACTAGGATCATTGTGTGTGTTCAAGTCTTCACTTGACACCTAGCACCTTGTCCAACACTTCCGAACAAACCACTCACTATAGGTGAGTTCATACCCCTTAATTAACCTTTTAAATGTTTTCAAATGTTTATAAATGCTGTTATGGGCGGAATACAAGTTGAATCATGGTAGTTAGTATATCAATCACATGTGATTAATAACTTGCATGCAAATGGATTCACTACACTTTTAGCTATTTTATCAAACATATTACTTCAAATGGCTTTCTCAAACGTTTTTACATGTTAAAACTCTTTATCAAATTGTCTTACATACTGTATGTTTCCTTTCAAACTCCGTTACAATTGTGTTTCAAACAAAGGTTTCCTTATACTTAAAATTGTTCTTATCAAACAAGCTGCTTTCTAATCATTTTACAAACTAACAACAAGTCATCATTTCTTAGTTATTAAACTTTTCAAAGGTTTTACCAAACTTTTTTTATATGTTTATATTGTCAAATGCATGCCTATATATGTATAGTTATATAAGAAATGTTTAAAGGACTTAGGACAGCTAGCTCGCTTTATTTCCTTTTCCTCGTTGGGATGTGGCCTTAGGGCATCGGTTATTCGTCCGAATGTCGTCTAAATAATAGTTATATATCATGTATACATATATAGAGATAAAAGTTCCATCAGCTAGTTCAATACCTTTGGGTAGCAAAGGCATATTTCGGTTATACACGTACATTACTAGTAACTATAATAGGTATAGTTAGGAGATACTACTTACTATTCCAAGTACAAGGAATCACACAAGAGTCAGTTCATTCATGAGTCTATACTAATACAATACATACTATATGAAGAGATACGATTACATAGATACGTTTACATAGATACTATTACAAGTGATACGATTACATAGATACTATTACATACAATTACAAGACATGCAATTACAAGACATACAATTACAAGACATACAATTACAAGAGATACGATTACATAGATACGTTTACATAGATACTATTACATAGATTCTATTACATATGTTTCGGGAATTACCGTTCCACCCTCAAGGCTGTTAGCTACAGTAGGGAAAATGCACATCGACGGGTGTCTACGGTTGTACTGTTCGGCGAGTTACCACTCCGTGAATATCCTAGTACAAAAAGATACAATTTTAGTTATTATATTATTTTCCTTCTCACCTTTACTTTGTGACTCATTCACATGATCGACGAGGTAGAATATATTTGATATAGATAGACTATTTTCCTTATTACCTTTATATTGTGACCCGTACACATAAACGATGAGGTAGAAGATAGTTTATAATAAAAATAATAGTTATACAGGGGAAAAACCATCACTTTTACAGTGATGCATACTTTCAAAACAGTCGGGTCTTGGTAGAAGGCTACTTTCAAAACAGTTGGGTCTTGGTAGAAGGCTACATTCAAAACAGTCAAGTCTTGGTAGAAGACTACTTTTTATACTAGTAGGAAATATGGGATTTTCTAGGGTTTTCAAACGTTTACAATTACTTACAAACATGTTCATTAATACAAAATTTTCTTCAAACATTTACAAGTCTTTCTTTACAATTTTACAAGTCAAAGACACATAAATACTTATGAATTCACCAGCTTTATTGTTGATACTCTCTTTCAAAATGACTTGTATTCTCAGGTCACAAATAGACAGGTACGACGACCAGGTTTTGTGAAGACGGAGCAGTCAAGACTCATCTTTTATTTTGATTATTCATTATGTTGTTTTATACTATGAAAGAACACACTTGTAATTAAAATTATACTAATAATGCAATGGATGATGTTGTTGCTTGTTTACTACTTTGCATTGTTGTGATACTTTACATGACGTCCTCCACCCCAGAATGTTTCCGCCGTTCTTGGTTTTGGGGTGTGACATATAACATAATTCTTTTATTGAGTTATATAATATTTCATGGTAATGTATCTCGATTACTTTTTACTTATCACTAATATATGTTTGTTTTTTATGTAGATCCATACCTTCCTTAGGTGCATGATACCGTTAATATATGTGGGTTATTTACCCCTAAATGGCAACTATCTGACAACGATGTACTTCGCAGTGGCTTTGGATGGGAACCATGAACCTCTACTCTTAGCAATTGGTTTGGGGACCTTAGAGTGTGAAGAATCGTGGAAATGATTCATGATGAAGTTAAAAGAGTGTTTAGGTGAGGATACAGAGGTTGGTTTCATAAGCAACCTATGTGATAAAATAGACTTTGTTGTTGATAGTGTCTACCCAAATTCGTATCATGGATATTGTCCTAAAGATATAGCCAGGAAAATACGAGATTCTGTTGGACATGATGATACGGAAGTCGAAACGTTGTTTTGGAAGTAATGCAATGAATATAGTGTTCATGATTTTTATTTGTGTCTGGAAAGGTTGCAAAATGCCTGTAGGGAACCACCTTTTTGCACCTTGCTTAGGAGTCCAATTTTCTGGCTTGACGATATAGCAATTTCAAAATGGACACGAGCATTTTTCCCAAAAGTACGTTACAATGTTAAATCGATTGATTTCCTTGAAATGTTGAAAATTATATCCACATCCACACGAGAGTTTCTTATAACAACGATAATTAAGTTAATCAATACGTCGATACAAACAACGTATGCTGAACTAGCTAAAGTAGCAGGTAACTTTATACTAATATTTGGGTTTTCCTTGTATTATTATTTTAAAATGAACAAATATTCCAGAGAGATTGTCTGGTGTGGTGACCCCTTATGTTGAGATTGAGCTTCAAAAGCGGATAAACAAGTCTTATAATTGGGTGGCAAAACGTTTGTATGCGGATACATTTGAAGTCGATAACAATTTTGGCACCGACAAAGTACAATTTGAACGTAGGGTATATAGTTGTGGGAAATGGAAAAAAACGGTATACCATGTGGCCACGCTATAGCATGTCTAAGAACTCGTACGTCTGAATCCATTCACGAAATGGTTGATTATAAGTTTTCTGCTGTCGTGTACCGTGTTGCATTTGAATCTGAGTCGGTGAATTTTGTACCATCACATGTGCACTTGGAAATTCCAAATGAAAGGGTGGTCCTGTTACCTCCCTAAAAGAAGTAGTTATTCATGTATCCCGTTTGCATTTTATGTACAACGTTGCATTTTATGTTATGTTATGTACTACTTATGGGTTAATGTTTTAATGAATTGATTATGGACATGTAATCTTAATTCTTTTTTAACTGTCATTGAGGAAACAATATACGTTAAAAGTAAGGGAGATTTATTAAGTACTGAGAAAACACACGTACAAAAACAAGCAAGGAAACTAACGAAAAAACACACAACTTAAGCAACATGCATATTAAAAGTGACGGACATTCTTTAAAAGATTCCATGCATCTCCATGGGTAAACTCTCTACCATCAGATTTGAAACGATATAGTTCCAAAGCCACCTGTATGAGAATGTCTTCATCCATATTCGCATGTTCATTATCCAGCTTGTTATAAATACGTTGAAAATGTTTGACCTTTTTTTTCAAATCCAAAAACTTCGCTTTGACATCTCTTCTTCTTCGATATTGAGTACGCTCCATTTGATGGTGAAACAAATGACAGACACGAGACCAAAATGATCCAGCGTGAACTTCTGGCAGACCTGGTGGAAAATCGTCCTCTACGGTTACAATCCAAGCTTGAACCAAAGCGACCTCCTCTTCGTTGCTCCATCTAAGTGGTACAGGTGAGTCCATAGTTGCAATGGGAAAAATTAATGCGATACAATTAAAAAGGGTATGAACAATTATTTATAGCGACTCGTTATTTTCCCAGCGCAATGGCTTGTCAACTCAAGTAGCAGTGTATTGTGTTGTCATTCGATGCAATGGTTTGTCAACTCAAGATGCACTGTATTGTGTTGTCATCCAGATGCAATGTCTTGTCAACTTGAACAGTGATCTGTTGTGTTCTCAGTTAGTACACTGCGATATTCAGTTAACTTGGACTATGAATTGCAGACATAATAAGAAGATTGGACTGCAATATTGTGTATAAACTACTATACATAGAATTTTAGTTAAAACAAAATTTTAATAACCGATGTTACAATATTTCACTAAATATGAGTTCAATACCATGGAGCAATGACGAGTTCTTGGTTCTTACATGTGCATATATTCATGTGTACGAGACCAGCAAGTTGAACGATCCAATGTTTTGGACTCGTTTAACCAATATCTTCAATGCTGAAAACCGAATGAATACAGCAAACGATCGTGACGAACTGGACATCTTAGCAAGATGGTATGAAATGAAAACTGAAGTTCAATTATTCAATGATCTTTATACCAAAATTGACGATGCCCGTTTAAATGCTTCTAAGGACGTCATCTTGGAAGCTGCTAAGGAGGAGTACAAGTCTTTGAGTGACGGATCCGAATTCCAGTTTCAAGCCCCTTGGAATATTTTGAAATATGTCCCGTTTGTTTAATATGTATTTCTATTTAATAGGTATGTACTAGGTTATTTTCGTGTATTACATTTGTATTGTAAGCACCTCCTCTATTTATTTATAATAAATAAATGTTGGTTGCATTAGTGTTAACGACAATATACTAACTGTTACTAACAACATATCCATGAACCATTAAACTTTAAACATTACAAATATTCCAACTCTACGCCTTAAACTTAAAACATGAAACTAACAACCATTAGACGAAACATTAAACTTAAAACATTACTACAAACAAAGCATTTAAATAAAAAACAGGTCCATGGGTTATTTATAACGTAAAATAGAGCACACTAAAGGAAATATTGATTATTTTTAACAACTTTCCAAACGTCTTCATATTCAAAATCTCTACCTTCAGGCTCCAAGATGTAAAAATCATTAACAACTTCCAAGAACTCTTCCTCGTCTCGACAACGAACTCTAGTACTTTTCGCATAATTACACACTCGGTTGAACCATGTGACTTCTTACTTTACATCCATCCATTTACTAACAACATCTGATTTTCGTCGTTGTTGTCCTTCTCCCATCTCAAGGTTGAACAAAGCTGTTATGTGGGTCCATTCATCACCTACTAGGCAATGCGGGGGAGCAAGTAATGGTACACCCTCCTTAACACTTAGCCAACATCGTGTTAGAACCAACACCTCGTTTGTCGTCCATGGTCATTCAGAGTTGGAACGAGGTACTTCATTCAAAGAACTTGATGCATTTGACGGCATTTCTTATAATACTAAATACATGACTATGATTTGGTTAGTATAGTTTAAACATCTATTTATAATAATAAATACAGGGCTATAATTTGGAGGTTACTGTAGTGACTTATCATGTCAAACAGTCATTTATGTCTTGTCACTTAAGAGTTTGACTACAATTTGCAGGTTACTACAGTGACATGTCTTTAATGTGTAGTCATTTCAAAGTTTGACGATGAATTACAACTTTGACTACGGAATGGTTGCATTTAGACTATGATTTGCAGATGGAGTAGTATGTATGAATACCACTTATAGCACCACTTTATTATAATCGTGACTTTATTATGATTCCCCAAAAAAATTCGAAATTTGCTCATGCAACGAAGTAGATTGTTACTACTGTGATTCAGTCGACCCTTTTTTTTTACACTGTCTTCATCAGGCCCATATATGTCGGATGATAATTTTGAAGAATTGAAAAAGGCTGAAGAAAAACAAGAACAGGACAAAGAGTCATCCCGACTTCTTACTCAATGTGGTAATGAAATTGCATGGGAATGCAAACAAGTGCAAGAATGGATAGACCTCAAAAAAACAAAATCAAAGAGCATGAAGAATGGATAAAAAAAACTAAGAAGACAATCAAAACGACCGACAGGACGAGCAGATCATACACCTAGTGGAGCAAAAGGATCGTTTGGAAGATAAAATTAGAATTAGGGATGATTATATAACAAACGAGAAAGAGAAGTATCCATTGCAGTTCCCTGATTTTAATAATTAGTTACAAAAATGTTGTAACATTATCATGACTTCAGTTCACTTTGTTGTATTTTTTTAAATAATATTTCTTGTTAAAATCCGCAAACTAAAATATTATAATATAAATGCTTAATTAATTGTTACAATCTACAAACTAAACTAAAATATGAAAGAATATCAATGTCTTATAAGATTTAATAAAAAAATTACAATACATAAAAAGTTAAAAACTTTTCATTTCACGGTTGTTTTATATCAAAATCATCTTCATAGATTTGTGAGCAACTCGCTGAACCACCAATATTAAATGTCATTTCTGTAGTAGAAATTGTCGTGCGACGTGCTCCACTACTGGACACCCTTCCAGTACAATTGTTCCTCGTGTGTCCTACTTAACCAAATGTAGAACATTTGTAACACCCAAATTTTCAAATAATTTTTCACATTTTAAAAACACACTTTCATTCATAATTGTTATAAAAATATCATTATAACACATAACAATTCACAACATCACATCCCAAGATAGTAATATGTAAAAACTCCTCATGTGTGTACTGATCAAGTCGGCGCCTTCCCGCGATCCTCACTGGTACCTGAAACACATAACACAACACTGTAAGCATAAATGCTTAGTGAGTTCCCCAAAATACCAAACAACACATATTAGCCACTCGAGGCTATAAGTCTGCTTGAACCTATGGTCAATGTGTCTCAGTGGGATCCTCCAGTCCCATAACTCTGTGGGCCCTCTGGCCCTAACTCTGTGGACCTTCCGGTCCTAACTCTGTAAACTTTGTAACATATCTAGCATAAATCACATAGAAATCACATCATGAAAAAGCATACAAATACTCTGTCACATAACTCTAATTACCACTCTAGGTAAGGTATAGTGAGAAGACTCACCTCGGGTAACTCAGTAATCTCAAACTCTGTAAAAATCTGGCCTAGCCTCCGCCTAATCATATGAAATACATACGCTTAATCAATACATCTCACAAGGCTAGACTATTCCCTTTCTTCATACTCTCAGAAGGGTAAAAGACCATTTTACCCCTCCCATGGCTCAAAGACCCTAAAGTTCACCAAACCGTAAAAGTCAACAAAAGTCAACTCTCCGGATTACGCTGCGCGTACCAAACATGTACGCTGGGCGTACCCGGCATCCTCATAGAAATGGGGTACGCGACCCCTTACGCCGCATGTACTGGGATTACGCCCCGCGTAACTCTCAGTTTCAGACTTTTAAGCTCTTAAGGTCTTAAACAGTTAAGACACACGTCCAACTTCTAGATCTGACCATTTCTAAGCCTCTTAATCCATAAGGTTGGTGACTTTAAGCCTTTGCATGGCTGGACAAGTCACCAACATCCAAAACATTTCATTTCCAACCCTAGAAAGCTCATAACTCAAGCATGACCCCATAACAACGACCAAGTTGCGATTTTTATGGATTCATAACACAAATATCACTGAAATGGGACAGATCTAGGTCTATGGAGTCCATTACACTCATAAAGTCTTTACCTTTGGGACTTTTAACCCTAGAAATGGCCCATGCAACACCAAATCAAAATAAAGAGGAAAGTTTTGAACTTTATACCTCTAGTTGAAGCTTCTTCCACTGAAGATCTCAGATCCAAGCTTGCACCTCAAGTCCTAGCCTCCACAAGCTTCTCTCCTTCTTCTTCACTAACACACCAAGGCACTTTTAGCTCAAAACACTCACACACACACACACTTAGGGACGAAGGAAGACTCTTTTAGGGTTTCACTCTATGATATGGAGGCTGAGAAATGAGCCCTAGCATCCCTTATATAGTGCACAAGCCAAATATTAGGGTTTGCATCTAGACCCACTACGCCCAACGTAACCCTGGGTACGCCCAACGCACCCAGGCGAGTCCACGTCCAAATTAAGCGCATGAGTACGCGCAGTGTACTCCCCAGTACGCCCAGCGTACTCATTTGCTACAAGAACTCACTCAATGGTCCAATCTTGACAACTTGACAAAATGGAAGGGTTAAATAGCTTTACCTGAATTTCGGGATGTTACAATTCTCCCCCACTAGAACTAGACTACGCCTCATGCCGAAAACAACTCCGGATGCTGCTCCCGCATCTCAAACTCCGGCTCCCAAGTAAACTCGGACCCCCTCCGATGTTGCCACTAGACCTGAACCAGAGGCACCTCCTTGTTTCTCATAACCTTGACCTTCCGGTCGAAGATTGCGATCGGTCTCTCAATATAATTCAGTCCCGCGTCCACCTGGATATCCTCTAACGGCACCATTGCCGACTCATCGGCTATACACTTCCCCAGCTGACACACGTGGAAGGTATCATGAATCTGGCTCAACTCTGCAGGTAGCTCCAATCGATATGCTACCCTGCCCACCCTCGCGATCACCCTAAACGGTCCAATGTAATTGGGCCCCAACTTGCCCAAGGAGACACTTTCATTAGTACAAAATCTCTAACCTAAAACTTGAGATCGGATCAACGCCTATCCGCGTAACTCTTCTAGCGACTCTAGGCCATCAGCAACCTCTGTCTAACCTATTGTATCTGCTCTGTCGTCTGAAGCACTATCTCAGTGTTTCCCATCACTCGCTTCCCTACCTCTCCCTAACAGATGGGAGTGCGACACCTCCTCCCATACAACAACTCAAAGGGAGGCATACCAATGCTCGAATGGTGGCTGTTGTTATAGGAAAACTCAGCCAAGGGCAAATACGTGTCCCAACTCCCTCCGAAATCCAATACACATACCCGAAGCATGTCCTTGAGCGTCTGAATCGTCCGCTCACTCTGTCCGTCCGTCTGTGGGTGGTAAGCGGTACTAAAATGCAGCCTAGTACCCAAATCCTCATGGAACTTCTTCCAGAACCTGGAAGTGAAATGAACATCTCAATCTGACACAATCGACATCGGTACACCATGCCGCAATACCACTTCCCTCACATACGCCTCTGCCAGCCTCTCTGCGGAAAATCTCTCACTGATAGCAAGAAAGTGAGCGCTCTTTGTCAGGCAGTCGACAATCACCCAAATTGCATCGACGCCTCTCGCAGTCCTTGGCAATTTGGTGATAAAATCCATGGAAATCTGTTCCCACTTCCACTGGGGAACCTCAAGCGGTTGCAACTTGCCATGTGGACACTGGTGCTCGGCCTTAACCCTGCGACAGGTCAAGCACCTCTCTACAAACCACGCAACATCCCTCTTCATACAGGGCCACCAATAGTCTCTTTTCAGGTCCAAATACATCTTAGTGACCCCGGGATGGATCGAAAACCTCGACCTGTGCGCCTCCTCCATCAAAATGGCATGTGCCCCGCCCTCAAATGGCACCTAAATCCGGCCTTGGAAGGTCATAAGCCCCCGATTATCGGCAATCAACTCAGATATATTTCCGATCACCCGCTCTCTCTTACGGTTCTCCGGTCTCATGGCCTCTACCTGAGCCTCCCGAATAGTGTCCAACACCGTGCTCGGCCTTAACCCTACGACAGGTCAAGCACCTCTCTACAAACCACGCCACATCCCTCTTCATACAGGGCCACCAATAGTCTCTTCTCAGGTCCAAAATACATCTTAGTGGCCCTGGGATGGATTGAAAACCTCGACCTGTGCGCCTCCTCCATCAAAATGGCACGTGCCCCGCCCTCAAATGGCACCCAAATCCGGCCCTGGAAGGTCATAAGCCCCCGACTATCGGTAATGAACTCAAATATATGTCCGATCACCCGCTTTCTCTTATGGTTCTCCGGTCTCATGGCCTCTACCTGAGCCTCCCGAATGGTGTCCAACACCGTAGTCGTCACTGTCAACCTCAAACAAACATCTCGCAATGGGGCACTCTCTGCCTTGCAACTCAAGGCATCGGCTACTACGTTAGCCTTGCCGGGTGGTACAGGATCTCACACTCATAATACTTTACCACGTCCAACCATCTCCTCTAATGCATGTTCAGGTTGGGCTGATCCATCAGATACTTCAAGCTCTTGTGATCCGTGTATATGGTACACCGAACCCCATACAAATAGTGACGCCAGATATTGAGGGCGAACACCACAGCCCCCAACTCCGAATTGTGGCTAGGATACCTCGTCTCATGAGGCTTCATCTGCATCGATGCGTATGCTATCACATGCCCTCTCTGCATCAGCACCGCACCCAGTCCCGATATCGACGCGTCACAATATACCACAAAGTCCTCCATTCCCTTCGGAAGGGTAAACACTGGGGCATCGCACAATCTCTGGCAAAGTGTCTCTAATGAGGCCTGCTGCTCCGGGCCCCAACTGAAAGCCACGCCCTTCCGAGTCAGTCTGGTGAGAGGAACAACAATCCTGTAGAAATCCTTAATGAATCTCCGATAATAACCGGCCAACCCCAAGAAACTCCTGATCTCCGAAGGGGATCTCAGCACCTCCCAACTCATCACCGCCTCAATCTTGGCCAGATCGACCAATATCCCATTCTGGTTGGCAAGGTGTCCTAGAAACTGGACCTCTCGTAACCAGAAATCGCATTTGGAGAATTTGGCGTAAAGCCTCTCCGATCTCAGAACTCTGAGGATCTCTCTCAAATTCTCCTCATGCTGCTCTCTGGATTTCGAATACACCAATATATCATCAATGAACACGATCATCGAACGATCCAACATCGGCCTGCACATCCTGTTCATGAGATCCATGAACGCCGCCGGTGCATTGGTGAGCCCGAAAGGCATCACCACGAACTCGTAATGCCTGTAACGAGTCCTGAATGCTGTCTTCTGGATATCCTCATCTCGCACCCTCATCTGATGATATACAGACCTCAAATCAATCTTGTAGAACCAAGACGCTCTCTGCAACTGATCGAACAAATCGTCGATCCTCGGTTAGGGTAAGATTTCTTGACCGTCAGCTTGTTCAACTCCTGGTAATCAATGCACATCCGGTGTGAACCATCCTTTTTCTTGACAAAAAGGATTGGCACTCCCCACGGCGAGCCACTCGGCTGTATAAACCCCTTTCCCAGCAGCTCCTGAAGCTGCGAGGATAACTCCTGCATCTTTGGAGGTGCAAGGTGATAGGGCGCCTTGGCGATAGGCGCTGCCCCCGGAACCAAATCGATACGGAACTCCACCTACCTCTCGGTAGGCACACCTGGCAACTCCTCGGGGTAAACATCCGGGAACTCACGCACTATCGGGACCTTATCGACCGACCTCGGCCCCTCTACACCTACCCTCGTATCCACCACATAAGCCGCAAACCCAGTATAGCCCTGTTGTAGACTTTGCCTTGCTCTCGTGGCTGAACAAAATGCTGACCCATAACGGGTACCCTCGCCATAAACTGTAAGAACTCCCCCACTAGGGTCTCATATGGTCACCAGTTGTCGCTCGCAGTCGATAACCGCTCCAAATCTGCTCAACCAGTCCATGCCCACGATGACACAGACATCTCCCATAGCAATCGGGACCAAATCAATTGGAAACTCAACGCCAAAGATCTCAAGTACACATCCTCAAATCACATCAATGGCATACACTGCTCTCTCATCAGCTATGGAAAGTCACAAAGGTTGACTCAACGCCTCTCGACGGGTACTGATGTGCTGACTAAAGGCTAATGACACAGAAGATCGACTCGCACCCGAGTCAAATAACACCAAAGCAGGTACATAACTCACAAGAAATGTACCTACGCATATCATAATATAAGCATAACACCACAAACTCAAAGTAAACATATGAAGGAATACATACCAGCCACAACATCTGGCGTTGCGCGGACCTCCTCCGCTGTCAACTAGAAGGATCTCCTGCGAGCCTTTGGCGCCTCGGCCTTCACTGGCCGACTCTCGGTAGCTGGAACAACAGTAGGGGCAGATCCCTGCGATGCTCCTTGGGGTGACCCCCGCAACTGCGGACACTCGGCCTTCCGGTGTCCGGTCTGGTGGCAGTGAAAATAGACTGCAAACCCCTTGGGGCTATCCTTGGCCATGTGCCCCTCCTTGCCACACTTGTAGCAAGACCCTGCTCTACAAACCCCCTCATGACCCTTGCCGCACTTGCCACAAGTACGGCCCTTCTGGTTCCCTGATCTCGAATCGGCGGGCTTAGCCCGGTTGGTAGCCGGCTAGGACTGTGCCGGTCGCCGATCCCTCCCATGAGACTCCGCCTCCTCCCTGTCATGAGTCTCTAGCTCAATCTCCCTCTTCCGGGCATTTGCCTAAAGCACGGAAAATGTTCGGTATGTCGAGTTCACCACGAACTCGTAGATGTCTCTCCTCAAAATGCTCAAATATCTGCTCATGCGTGCCTGCTCGGAAGACACGTGCTCAGGGCAGAACATCTCCCTTTCATGAAACATCCTGGTGATCACTGTAACAGACTCGGTACCCTGCTTGAGGGTTAAGAACTCATGGACCAAATGTTCCCTTTCCACCGGGGGAACGTACTCATCATGAAAAATAGCAGTGAACCTCTCCCAGGTCACTGTGGCAAGCTCTGTAGAAGAAAAGTGCGCTGTCAAAGGACTTCCACCAGTCCTTCGCCCCCAAGCGAAGCTGGTTCAGCGCGAACCGAACTCTCAGATGCTCCAGACAAGAACACGTATAGAAGCATCCATCAATATCAGAAATCCATCTCATCGCAGCAATCGGATCCTGCATCCCATCAAACTCTGGTGGCTTCGTGTTGCTGAACTCTCGGTACAGCAACGAGTCACCCCCTGTGGCCTCGCAGCAGCAACGGCTACGGAGGCCACAACAATAGCAGCATCGGTGAGAGCGGCGTAACGCTCGTCAAAAGTCTCGATCAGGGTGGTCTTGATAGACCCAAACATCTCTCGTATCTCAGTTCGGATAGCAGCAGCCACCTCCTCGTGAATCAATCTGCGAATCTCCTCGTCACTGACACCACTGCTCTCAGGAGTGTGGCGTGTCCCGACCATGATGTGTCTCCGAAATACAACACAAGATATCTGAGACTCGCTCGAGTGTACACACACTCGATATCCCATTCCTACTTGATCCCTGGTACCCTAAGTATTCTTACTTAGGTTGCGCATTGATCCGGTGCCATCGGTAGTACGGGCCCAATACTACCGTCCACACCGCATCAATACTCACCCCAAGTCCTCCTCCTAGGGTCCCAAGTCCCAAGTACTCTACTTTCTCTATACATAGTCTACTCTCTAGCAGATCTATCATAAGCTCCTCGCTGCTATCTATTCACTCTCAAGCATCTCCTAGCAGCAAAACCCCTAGGCTAAGGCATCACAAATTAGGCCACTCTAGTCCTAATAAGAATTCCTAGCCTACTCTAGCATGCATAACATATCATAACATATCTCTTAACTCATAATGTAAGGGTATTTTGGGAAATCACCGTTCGGGTGCTGGCTGATCGTACACACTGCTCTGCTCTGCTCTTTCATAAACTTTTTACTCTTGAGAAAAATTTGTGAATTTTTATTTTGAAAATATCTCAAATCATCAGTTTCAGTTCAGATACGCCCGAAGGTGCACCCAAATCCCTCAAACCAAGGCTCTGATACCAACTTGTAACACCAAAATTTTCAAATAATTTTTCACATTTTAAAAACACACTTTCATTCATAATTGTTATAAAAATATCAATATATCACATAACAATTCATAACTTCACATCCCAAGATCATAATATGTAAAAACTCCTCATGTGTGTACTGATCAAGCCGGCGCCTTCCTGCGATCCTCACTGGTACCTGAAACACATAACACAACACTGTAAGCATAAATGCTTAGTGAGTTCCCCAGGATACCACACAACACATATTAGCCACTCGAGGCTATAAGTCTTCTTGACCCTCTGGTCAATGTGTCTAAGTGGGACCCTCCAGTCCAATAACTCTCTGGGCCTTCTGACCCTAACTTTGTGGACCTTCCTGTCCTAACTCTGTAAACTCTATAACATATATAGCATAAATCACATAGAAATCACATCATGCAAAAGCATATAAATACTCTGTCACATAACTCTAATTACCACTCTAGGTAAGGTATAGTGAGAAGACTCACCTCGGGTAACTCGGTAATCTCGAACTCTGTAAAAATCTGGCCTAGCCTCCACCTAATTATATGAAATAAATACGCTTAATCAATACATCTCTGAAGGCTAGACTATTCCCTTTCTTAGTACCCTCAGAAGGGTAAAAGACCATTTTACCACTCTCATGGCTCAAAGACCCTAAAGTTAACCAAACCCTAAATGTCAATAAAAGTCAACACTCCGGGAGTCAACACTCCGGGTTACGCTGGGCGTACCCGGCATCCTCACAGAAACGGGGTACATGACCCCTTACGCCCTGCGTAACTCCCAGTTTTAGACTCTTAAGCTCTTGAGGTCTTAAACAGTTAAGACACACGTCCAACTTCTAGATCTGACCATTTCTAAGCCTCTTAATCCACAAAGTTGGTGACTTTAAGCCTTTGCATGGCTGTACAAGTCACCAACACCCAAAACATTTCATTTCCAACCCTAGAAAGCTCATAACTCAAGCATGACCCCATAACAACGACCAAGTTGCAATTTTTATGGATCTATAACACAAATATCACTGAAATCGGACAGATCTAGGTCCATGGAGTCCATTACACTCATAAATCTCCACCTTTGGGACTTTTAACCCTAGAAATGGCCCATGAAACACCAAATCAAAATAAAGAGGAAAGTTTTGAACTTTATACCTCTAGTTGAAGCTTCTTCCACTGAAGATCTCAAATCCAAGCTTGCACCTCAAGTCCTAACCTCCACAAGCTTCTCTCCTTCTTCTTCACTAACACACCATTGCACTTTTTGCTCAAAACACTCACACACACACACACTTAGGGATGAAGGAAGGCTCTTTTAGGGTTTCACTTTCTGATATGGAGGCTGAGAAATCAGACTTAGCATCACTTATATAGTGCACAAGCCAAATATTAGGGTTTACATCTGGACCCGCTACGCCCAGCGTACCCAGGTGTGTATGCATCCAAATTAAGTGCATGAGTGCACGCAACGTACTCCCCAATACGCCCAGCACACTCATTTGCTACAAGAACTCACTTAAGGGACCAATCTTGACAACTTGACAAAATGGAAGGGTTAAAAAGCTTTACCTGAATTTCGGGATGTTACAACACTCTTTTCTAATTGGACCCTCGCCTTGGGATGGAGTGCGGTCTGTGTTTCTTGGCTTGCCTGGCTGACGTTTATCCATTATAGGTGGCTTAACAATCATCAAATCATCAGGGATCTCCCAATCGGATGGCTTTTGGCAGAGGGTTTATTGACTCCTCACATGTTTTCCTCAGTGTTTCGGTAAAGTAAGCATTAAATGTATACCTCGAGCAGTCTTGGTAATTGTTCACTGTTAAACATCTTATGACATGACCATAAGGTATTCCATCAAGTTGCCAATGCCTACATGTACATGTCATTTGTTGGAAATCAACTATCATGTTTTGTGCCCCCTTTTTTACCTCGCATTTCGTATTTGAGATCATGTGAACATCCCACTTACTAAATGTTTTTTTGTTTTCTTTAACAATTTCATCAGCCCAAGGGGTAAGTTTTGTTGTTGCTTCCGCTTAAAAAAGATACAAAATAAAGAAGTTAAGATCAATAAGATTTATTAAAACTTTAATAGTAAAAATTAAAATTTAACTTAATACCTGCAAAGTTACGTCTTTTAAACCACCACTGTTGCATTGTTGCACGAAAAAAATCGATCAACATAAGTATTGGCACCTTACGTGCATGTCTAGATAATGCATTTATAGACTTCGAACTTTTGGACGACATAAGAATGTATCGATTCCCTCTAAAATGTTCCCTAGACCAAGTTTCTGGATTTATACTTCTTAAGTACTCCCATATTGGTTGTTTTTTCGTTCTCATAACTTCCATGGCAGCGTCAAAATCATCAACTGTATACTCCCTACAAGCCTCCCAAAAAATTCCTTTAACAGTGTTACTCTTCCCGAATCTAGATACTATGTTGAAATTCAAATGGACACCACATATTCCGTGATGAGCGTGAGGAAAAATGTTGGCAATGGATGTTGCTATTGATGGAGACCTATCAGATATAATTGTAAGCTCCTGCATATTGCCTATGCAATCACGTAGTTTTTGAAAAAACCATGTCCAAGAATCTATACACTCATTTTTGCAAATACCATATGCAACAGGTAATATTTGGTTTTGTCCGTCCTTAGTAAATGCAAGTAACATAGTTCCTTTGAACTCGCCCTTTAGGTGGGCTCCATCTACTACAAGGGTCAGTTTACATAAATTGACAAAAGCGCGTACCTACAATACATTGTATCTATTAAAACACAACAAAAATATCTGGAAAAAATAATAAAATATTAAAATACTAACCGAACAACCAAGTGCGACGTACAAAAACTGAAAGCGATCATCACCATCTGTTTTAATATGTGTCACAGTACCCGGATTATGTTTGGCCAAGTTGTGGAAATAAGTTGGAAGTTTGGTAAAAGAATCCTCTTTCGTACCCCTTAATGACAACAATGCATATTGCTTCGCACTCCATGCCTGGTGGTATGAGATATTGATATTCAATTGAGAATTCATATCATTAACAATGTCTTTTCCCCGATAAAATCTACTATAATCTTCAGCCAAAACATTAGCAAGATATTCACCCAAAACATATTTGTTTGCTTGTCGATGATTAGGTTGCAAAATTGTTGAAGAACAAGTATGTACATCAACAAATTTATTCACTTGGAAAAGTCCATCAAAATTTTTAATTGCTTTTGCTCTTAGTAACCAAGAACAATTTTTCGAAACACACATCCTCATACCTTGATTTGGTGGATCTACTTGTCCTCGTCTGAAAACCTTCTCGAAGACATTTGTTACCAATACACTGCTTTAAAAGTTCTTCGTTCTTAAATATACTCTCACATTGAATCTTTTGAAGATTCATGTCTACCATCTGTGTTGATATTTCTTCATTAATATCAATTGGACATTCTGGTAGAGGGGGCATACCGTAAAAAATGTTATCGGAAAACTTAGCTTTGACCTCATCACCGAACTCATCTCCATCCGAATTGCTTTTTAAGTCGAGTATATCTAAATCTACATCAGCAACATCAACATAATCCCCATAAACATGCTTTTTTCATCTTTTTGACGCATATATTTTTTCTTTTTACTTTTATCTACTACACGTTTATTCAAAACTTTAACTTCTTGTTCAGGAACATCCACACAACGACTACCCACGTCATTAAGATATGTACCAACATCATCATCACCAACATATTTATAATTCTCAGGATCAACATAGTTAATAGGTGAATAACTAACATTAACAATTTCAGCAACACTATGAAATTGAGGTACACTAGGAGTATTGAAAGTACCTATCGGATCGTTGCTCCCTTTATAACTGCATACATTACCAACCGACTGATTTCCACTATCACCAGCCTCATTAACCGAGTCTCCTTCATCAACCACAACAAACACTTTCACAGCCCTTCCTCCACTACATTTGATTACATTTATCAACATTCTAACATCCATATCTTCAACTATAGATATATAATATTTCAATTCAGGATGACGGAAACGAAGACTAATTCTATATTTGTCTAACAAACCAATTTTCCTTCTTATACAAATTCACTATAACTAATATACTCAGAAAATATCAACGCAAATTCAGAAATACCTCCCCGTGGACATACGTATTCCAGATTTTTTTCAATAACTTGTCATCTCCCACCGGTTACAAGACAAACCATATATTCAATAATTTTTTAGAGAGATTTTAAAGAAATTCCCAAAGAAAAAACAACTAAACTGATAAGTTTCTACAAAAGTTTATATATAGTAAGGTTATTTCGTAGTCAATCCAATTGATTTCATAGTCAAAACTATAAAAAAAAAAAAAAAACACACAAATCGCAGATGAAATGCAGAGGAAATCGCAGATGGACAGTGTTCATCTGCGATTTCAGCCTGCTAAAACACTATGTATATACAAAAAAAAAAAACTCATCTTTGAATATACAAGTGGCTAAAGCACAACTGTGCTTTAGCCACTTGTACCTTCGCAAATGGGATGTCAAAATCGCAGATGGACAATTCCCATCTACGATTTACGTGGCTAAAATTGTAATTTCTATTTTTTTTGGCTAAATTTGTAAATTAATTAATGATTTTGGCTAATCATGTCATTTTCTCTTTAATAAAATACATTTGATTAGATTTTCGAATCACTACATAAATATAGTTAATTCATATGAAATGCAAGGAGATTTGATAGATATTCATTGATTTCTAAGTTGATTAACTCAATATTAATATTATTAATCTGATGATTTTAAGTTATCTACCAACAATGACAACTTTCCTAGACTTAGTATATTCGTCTATATTACGTAATGACTTAACAGGTATTATTAGTTCCAGGGTTAATGACAACTTCTCAAATTGTCCAAGTTATTGGATCGATCACAAAATATTAATATCAATTTTATTATGTTTAACCTATGGAGTTTTCTACTAGTCATAATTGTCTACACTTTTAAGTCAGATTTCCAGCTTAAACATGTAAATAAACAATGTGATTCAAGATCATAATCTAAACCTAATCATAAATCATGCACTCAGTTACATAAACATGATAAAATCATTACCAATACTCATGGATTTTTAGTCAAGCATTAACACAATAAATTAAATAACTATCATATTCCCTTCAATAAATTAAACCATCAGCATAGATCATCCCATCTAATCAAATGTATATGGACTTAGCCCATAATCAAAACTAAAGAACTAAAAAGAACAAAGAAACTAAAAAAAATGCAAACGAAAATTCTTCAACAACATGCAAAACTCTAGGTCTTCTTCTCTTTTTCGCCCCTTTAGGATTCCGGAAATTTCCCTCTGAAGTATATATCTTGTGGTTCAAGAAAATCAGTTTTATTTATAGCTTATTGAGGCCGACTTATTTTGTGGCGCAAGAAAAAATTCATGGCGCGAATTGCATATTTACTCAAATATCTTTGAAATATTCTATAATTTTCGAATCGCCATTAATTAAATCTTGCTTAGTCTTCAAGCTTCGAATTTCTTCCAGAATATGCTCTAAATGTCTTCTATTTTATCATTTTGTCCTTATAATTTGCAGAAAATAATTTTTTAACATTTCAGTATCAAATATCTATAAAAGTGTGTGGAAAAGTATTAAATATATACCTTAAAATATGTAGAGTTTATTACATATCAAAATACCCCACGATTGGCTTTTGCTAGTCCTCGATCAAATAATTATTAAATCAACAATTTCAAGATAAACCTTTATTTAAATCTTCCAGATATATTCAATTTCAATCTGCATATTTGTGTCAAATACTAAATAACTTTCTGAACTTTAAATACTCACAATCTTCATAAATTTTCACTACTTAGTATGAACAATACACATTTTTGCATCCCTTCGAATATACCCTAAATAAAGACTTTTAATCGCAAGGTTACTTTTGTCAAGCACCCATATATTTTTCTTTTAGAAACTATCCCCAAATTATGTTTCTTATTGTGATATCACTTTCAACATTTCCTTGGTACATATCTTACCTGATATAACTTTATTGTATATAGTACCAAATTTACTAGCATTAGCTAGTGACTTTCTATGGTAGATTTTTATATATGTGTTATTGCTCCTCCCAAAGGCAATTAAGATAAGTCCATGACTTTCTACAGAATACATATATATATAATTCTTTTGTTCATTCCAAAGATCACAAATTGACTCTTTCTCTAGAGCTCAACTAGAAAATTTTAATATTTCCACATTTCACATTATTGTAATTTTCTTTCCTTCCTTTCTAATCCATTTGAAACTTGACCTCAACTCTTATTGATTGAATAATGTTTCTGGGTGGGGGTAAATTTTAGTAAACAATGTAAAAAATATAATATTCTTCATACCAAACAAGTTTCCCTTTTTGTTTTAATATTTCACTGAAGTTAAAAAGTCACATATATACTATAACATGTCTATCAAAAATATCTTTCCAATTTGTTTCACATTATCTATCATAAGTTGATAATCATAAAATTTAAAATTTTTTTGACTATTATAATCAATCTCTTATTTTATCTATCTTTTAACTCCTACCCCACACTTAAACTATGCAACGACCTCATTGTATATAAATGTGAAAATACAATAGAGAAAAGAAAAATACTCCCCTTTGGTGTAGTGTCGAGATTTGTCATTTATCAACTTTACTCATGTCAAAATCATTCTCTTCTACTTATAGTGCGAGTTTATAATTGTTCATTTGCAAAAACCAATGAATAGTTCTTCAAAGTCATACATTTCTTTTTATAACATATAATCTCAGCAAGAATGTGAAGTTACGGTGTGAAAATTGGTCTTTAACACAACAATGGTGAATTGAATTTTTTTCTCGACGCGATTTTCATACAGTGAGGATTCTTAATCTTTAAATATAGATATAAATGCTTGTGTTGATCAAGCAGTAAACTCCCTTATTCTCGTAGTCCTATGTTGCTCCTTTTTGTAGCATGATAACATGCCGTTTAGCTTTGTTGTATATTCTTTACCATAGATGAATAGGTAGAAATTGTTTGCAGTTGTAACCTATATTGCAAAGAAAAAACATGGAAAAAGATAAATTGGTTTCATTAATAATTAGAAAATCATAAAAACAAACACACTCTCATTTTCTTTCCTTCTTTTGTCTCCATCTCTCCTTCTTGAAGTTTATCCTTTATTTTCTTTCCCTTTTTCTTATTCACTTTCTTCCATCATGAAACGTCCCAAAATTTAAGACCAAAAATTTCATTTTAGTAATAATAAAACCATCATCAAGAATGTGTTTATAAAACAATAAAGGAAAATCAGAGTATGTCAATAATCATCCAAGTACATCACATTAACAGAATGCAGAACATCGTGATGTGTGCGATGTGATCATCCCGAGCCCTTTCCCTTTGATCCGGAAGTACCTTAAACATAAAATAAAAACAATAAGAATGAAGCTTAGTGAGTTCCCTAAAATACCCCTTACCATACATATCAAACATACAATAGGCCATGCCCAACAACCATCGGGCTATGCCCGATATTAGGCCCCTCCCAGCATCGAGCCCTGCTCGGAACAGATTTGTTAGAACATGAGGTGGGACCCACCCATAACATTCATCTGGCCCCGCCCAGTATACATATAGACACATAAAACACATGCAAGAATCACTAAGACAAATAGCATACAATACACTCATCAAGCCCCACCTAGCATCAGGCCCCGCTCGATTTACATATCACATACTACACATGAAACCGTCATACAAAAAACTAGCATCCTAATCATAATAAATCATAGGCCGGCATTGGTGCCTTCGTCTCGCTAAACTCTGAGAGGAGACTCACCTCAAACCGCTAAAACAACTAGATAAATGTTCGGACTGTTGATCCGGAAAATGCTCTCGCTAATCAATCACATAACACCCCAATTGATAATTGGGCCATAAACCATAACTAGGAATTTCATTCATATGTCTAAGTCCTAGGGTGAAAGACGATTTTACCTTTTCCTCACTTGGCCCAATAACTGAGACCCAAACCAATGGTTCCAAAAAGCCCAATATGACCCAAATTCCTAAAGGAGGCCCAAAGCCCATTATGGGCCCAAATCTAAGAAGGAACAAAACCTAACAATGGCCCAAAGTCGGAAAGATGACTGGCCCAACAACGCCAAAAACCCTAATAGTCCAAATATGGCCCAAATTGCAAAAGTCAATAAAAGTAAGGGTTATTGGGTACGCATGGCATGCTCAGACTTATGCCTACAATACGCCATATTTGGCCAGTACGCGCAGCGTACAAGTTGGGTACACCCAACATACTCTACAATGATACCAACTTGCCATTAAGTGCTTAATTAGTTAAGCCACTATGTCCAATTCTCAAATACGACCCAAAATGATGTCTTAACACGTAAAGTTGGCAACTTTATTCCTTTGCATGTCTTAATAGGAGACAATACTCAATAAAATCCATAATAATAACCCTAACTCACCCATGGTCCACTATAGCTTACCAATATTGCATTTTTATGAACAAGGGACCTCAAAAATGCCAACATCTATTATCCATATCTTCTAGAGTAGCTCATAATCCCATGCACGACTTAAAGGAGAATATAAAGCACAAAACTAAGCCCTAACTAGATCTAACAAAATGAACCATCAAGTTAAAAACTTTATACCTCAAATAGCTTTCCATGATGATGATGATTCTGGATCCACAAGTTCTAGCGACACCAATGTAACTTCCAATAGTTCATCTTCCTTCTATATGACCAAAAACACACTAAAGGCTCACTTCTAAGCTCAAACACTCAAAAAGAAACTTAGGGTTTCGTTCTCAGGGTTTGAAGATGTAAAGGCTAGTTATGAGAAACTCCCAAAGCAACTTAAGGTGTTTAAATAGGGCACAAACCCTAAAAATTAGGGTTTGCCCCTAATGAGAGTGCGCCCAATCTTGTAACTCCCCGATTCTCAGGTATTGATTTTTGGTTATAAGATTTTCATGATTTCAAGGTCTACTCAACGAGTTGGTTGCCCTGACTCGTCGAGTAGCAGCGAGTTGGTCCACATGTTTAAGTGACCTACTCGCTGAGTCCAAGTAGGGACTCGACAAGTAGGAGCTAGAGGATGAAACCCTAATTTCCAGGGTTTTGCACCCTATTTAAAGGATAATTGGCCTCCTCGGCCTCCCCTTATAGTCTCTTGATATTTCATAAACCCTAATTCGTGTGAGTGTGCTCCATTTGTGTGTTTTAAGCTTTGGAAGAGGATTTTTGGTGAGAAAATCTTGGAGAACAAGTGACTAGAAGTAAGGAATGTGTAGAAATCAGAGATCTGCCTCAGTTGGCATCCTTTGGAAGGTATTAAGCTGTGATCTTAAACTCATTTCATTCAGATCTCATTTGGGTGGATTTTAGGGATTTCCTAGCATATTAGGAAGCTTTTCTTGTGTTTCAGCTAAGATCTGAAGTTGCAACTTTAGATTTGAACTCTCGTGTTTGAGAAAAGATCTGAAGTTGCAACTTTAGATCTGAACTCTCTTAGGTCTCTAAGTCCATAAAGCTTCCAGCTTTTTCAAGAATGAGACTCTCCTTAGGTGTAAAAATCCTTTGCAAGGTTGGATTTGTCATTTAGAGTCTCTAGAGTCTTGCATGCACATAAAGTTTGCAACTTTACGTGATAAACATGCCTTAGGGATTTAGATCTGCAATATGAAACCTTATCATGGATTAAAAAGCATCTGTATGGATGAAGGGCTGAAGGGACTCGACGAGTTGCTTGGTCAACTCGGCAATTTCGTTGAAGATTGTCCTAGGCTCGGTGAGTCAGCTAGGGTTTTCCCAACCTTTGGACACGTATGAACTTGGCGAGTTGTAAGGGAAACTCAACAATTTGGCCAAGGAGACTACGGACACAAATGTCAGGAACTCGACGAGTCACTCAAGTGACTCGGCGAGTTGGCGAGTTATGCAAGGAACTCGGCGAGTGGCTGGTTGTACTCGACGAGTTGAGGTCAACATGGACTGTTGACTTTGAAAGTTGACTTTGAATTTGACCAAGGGTTGACTATTGGACTTCTGGGGCATTTTGGGAATTTATGATCAGGGTTGTGTGGCGAATATAGGTGGTGGAGTTTGAGGTGGTGATCCGAGAGTTGAGCTTACCCTTCGAGTCTATAGTTGTGAGGTGAATTATCCTCACTATATTAATTGGGTCCAAGGCACCAAGGTCAGCCCTTTATGGATTTGTATCTTGATTATGGCATGATATGTTTATTGATTACATCCTGGTAGTTAGGATGGTGATATGCTTATGCTTAGTGACCTGGTTAGGTCGGTGTCCTGGTTATGGGATGACGCTATGTTAGTGACCCGTTAGGTATGTATCTCGGTCATTGGGATGTTGCTATGATTATTGGTCTATTAGAGTGGTTTGACTGTTATATGATATGAGCTGGCGTATGATATTTATGTGCACATGTTTGTTTGGTTGGGGTTGGGTTGAGGCAGTCGTGCTTTGTGTTGTAGGCCAACATACTCCGCGAGCGGTCCGGATAGGCTGTAGGCCCTGCGAGGCAGTCCAGTCATGTCGAAGGCTCGGGAGCAGTCAAGATAGGTTGTAGGCACTACGAGGCGGTCCGATCAGGCTGAAGGCTCATTATGCACGCTATTCTGTATTTTTGATATGATATGATATGGTTATATGAATTGGTATTTTAGGGGAACTTACTAAGCTATCGGGCATACAATTTTAGTTTATTGTTTCAGATACATCAGGGGTCGCGGCAAGGCGAAGGCATGATTGTACATTTCCTCATGTTTTGTTTTATGATTCTGGGAAAACTCTGATATAGACTATTTTGAAAACAAATATGTAATAACTGTTGGTTTTAAATGTTTTGAAAAGTTTTAAATTGACTTGAATTTTATGGGTGTTACAAGTTGGTATCAGAGTCTTGGTTTAAGTGAGTTGGAGGAGCACTCATGTGGCTCCAGTCTCAAATCAAGGAAAATATTTTTAAAATGATTTTCAAATGGTTTTTGAAATAAGTAAAGGAGGATGCAAAGTGTACGATCAGCCGGAGCCTGTAAGTAGACCCCAAAATACCATACGATTATTTGATATTGTGATATGTTAGAACAACATGCTAGTACTAGGCTAGGGATCGTCAGGAATTGCATGATAGAATTGCCTGATTTCATGATGCATGCTATCCTAGGGTTCCCTTATATCATATTGACATCATTATTATAGTTACTTGTGTATGTACCACGGCTGTACAAAATTAAGATCTTATAGCCTGAGAATGTTTGATTCGACCTTATGTTCTGTTCTTGTCGATTAGGGACGTACGGTAGGATCGGATATTCGAAAGTCTATATCCAGCGTTATGTACGGATAGCATACTCTAGTGTTGCAAGGTTGGTGGAAGTTTCATGGATGAGTGGGTTGTGTGAGGTCGGTAGGTCAGTTATGAGACAGTTAGACTTCCTCTAGGGGTCAGGTTGAGCGACCACCAGGTGCATGTGTATTATTAGGGTGTTGTGGTGACACTTGACAAATATAGGTAGGTGTGGAAGGTAGTATGGGCCCGTACTATTGAAAGTACAGGACCCATACGCATAGCAAGGAAGTCACAACCCCTAGGGTTTAGTCGGGAGTTGGTTCCCAGTTATTTATGTGGATTATCTGATATTTTTGGTATGTTTCAGAATGGTGATGATGAGACGCTTTGTGGCTGGATCCGGTTCTGGATCAGGATCAGGAGACGAAGGCCAGGAGGGGCCAGCAGCAACTGAGCCTGTGGTACAGATGGGGACGGATGAGTTAGACGCCAGGATTCGGGAGATCCTACATGATGAGGTTGCCACTTTATTCTGGGCACAACTACCAGAGATGTTTGGGTTTATTAGGACCGCCATGGTCGAGTACTTCGACGAGCGATACGCAGCCCTTGCAGAGACGGCTGCCGCAGCAGCTGCGTCGGTTATAACAGCAGTTGGGGGAGGAGTAGGAGCCACTCGGGGCTTACGGTACAGGGACTTCGATAACATGAAGCCCCCTACTTCTGATGGGATGCAGGACCCCATCAAGGCTATAAGGTGGGTTTCAGATGTGGAGGGGTGTTTATTTACTTGCTTGTGTCCTTTCTGACCAGAAGGTCAGGTGTGCTCTGAACCTCCTAAGGATCGGGGCCAAGGACTGGTGGAGATTGAAGACTGGTTCATACACTGATGATCAGAGAGTTGTTGTTACTTGGGAGCAGTTTAGGGATATGTTCTGCGCCCAATACATTCCATGGGTTGAGCGGGAACGATTGTCACAGGAGTTTCTGAGTTTGAGACAAGATGGGGAGTCGGTGACGGAGATCACCCGCATGTTCACAGAGAGTGCAATGTTCTGCTTAGAGTTTGCTTCTGAGTAGGCTTAGATGACCATTATCTGAGCATGATCAAGATGGACATCCGTCAATTTGTGTCTACCCAGCGATGTGATACTCTTTTGGAGTTGCAGGATGCCACTAGGCGGCGTGAGTTAGAGATTGAGCTATAGTTGAGGGAGCAGCTTCACGCCCCGGCACAGTCGCAGTCGGCGCCTAAGCGGTCTAAGACCGTTGATTCTAGGAACGGGGGTCAGCGGAGCGGCACTTGTGGAATGTGCGGCAAGGGTCATTCTGGAGCTTGTCAGACGAGTAGTGGGTGCCACAAGTGTGGCAAGGAGGGGCACTATGCTAGGATTGTTGTCAGTTCGCCCCTGCATCGGATATGAGGATATGTTATCAATATCATCAGGTTGGTCACGTGAAGACCAACTGTCCACAACCCGCAACCAGGCTGGCGCAGGCTCCAACGTCGGCTACATTGAGGATTGCAGATGGGAGGCCAGTTAAGGCAGAGCCTCCGGAGGCTCAGGGTCGTGCCTTCAAGCTTATAGCAGACAAGGCCAAGGCAACACTGAATGTGGTTGCTGGTATGTTTCTATCCTTTATCTCATTTATTATATTTGTTTTATGCTTATCTATTGTACATGTGATTAGGTATGTTTTTAGTGAACTCCTTACCTACATTGGTTTTATTTGACTCGGGGCTAGTCGGTCTTTCATGTCTCATACATTTAGCAGGGAGTTCAGTGTGCTAGTAGGCAAGCTAGAGTGTCTGTTACGAGTCTCTATCGCCAACAAACACAGGGTTTCTGCTTCTTCGGTCTACCGAGGATGTGATATGGAGATTTTTGGAGTGTCCTTTTTGATAGATTTGATTCTGATTCCCATGGGGGAGGTGTGCGTGATTGTGGGGATGGATTGGCGTAGTCGATTTGGTGCCCTGATAGATTTGGAGGGCCAGTGAGTGGTAGTTCGAACCCTAAGTGGGGCAGAACTGATTGTATATGGCGAGGGAACCAGAGTGGGATCAGGGTTTTGTTCAGCTACCAGGGCTCGGCAGTATATTCAACACGGGTGTGTAGGTTACCTAGTGTATGTGGTGGATACGTGGGTCAATGATCAGACTTCAGTTTCAGAGGTTCCAGTGGTTAGAAGTTTGCTGACGTGTTCCCAGAGGAGTTGCCAGGGATACCTTCAGAGAGGCAGGTTGAGTTCCAGATCGACCTGGTGCCGGGTGCGACTCCTATCGCCAAGGCACTATACCGGTTGGCGCCACCCGAGATGCAGGAGCTCACATCACAGCTATAGGAGCCGATGGGCAAGCAGTTCATTCGACCTAGCAGTTCTCCATGGGGAGCATCGATCCTCTTCGTCAGGAAGAAGGACGGTTCGCACCGGATGTGCATTAATTATCGGGAGTTGAACAAGTTGGCGGCGAAGAACCATTATCCCCTCCCGAGGATAGACGATCTCTTTGATCAGTTGCAGGGTGCATCTTGGTTCTCGAATATTGATTTGAGTTCGGGGTATCATCAGGTACGAGTCAGAGAGGAGGGCGTGGAGAAGACCGCGCTTCAGACTCGTTATGGTCATTACGAGTTCGTAGTGATGCCATTTGGGCTCACTAATGCGCTAGTAGTATTCATGGACCTGATGAATCGGGTATGCAGACCGATGCTTGATCGCCCCGTCATCTTGTTCATAGATGATATCTTGGTTTATTCCAAGACCCGAGAGCGATACGAGGAGAACCTCATGGAGTTATTGGGAGTTTTGAGACGAGAACAACTGTATGCCAAGTTCTCGAATTGTGAGTTTTGGTTGCGAGAGGTGCAGTTACTCGGACATCTGATTAACCAGGAGGGGATTTTGGTCGACCCGGCCAAAATCGAGGCAGTCATACAGTGGGAGGTGTCGAGGTATCCTTCGGACATCAGGAGTTTTCTAGGATTATCAGGGTACTACCGGAGATTCATTCGGGATTTCTCTAAGATTGCAGTACTCCTCACTCGTCTGACGAGGAAGGGGGTGGATTTTCGGTGGGGCCCTAAGCAGCAGAGGGCGTTTGAGATCCTTTGTCAGCGGTTGTGCGAGGCTCCATTCTTGACACTCTTGGGGGGAGTGGAGGATTTTGTGGTGTTCTGTGATGCATCCATCACTGGTTTAGGGGTAATCCTCATGCAGAGAGGATGGGTGATAGCTTACGCATTGCGACAGCTGAATCCGCATGAAACGAGATATCCTACTCATGATTTAGAGCTAGGAGTGGTGGTGTTTGCTCTCAAGATATGGAGACATTACATTTATGGGTCTGTTGTACCATATACACGGATCACAAGAGCTTGAGACACATCATGGATCATCCGAACCTGAGCATGAGGCAGTGCAGGTGGCTGGAAGTAGTCAAGGACTACGATTGCGAGATCCTTTACCACCCTGGTAAAGCGAATGTGGCGGCGGACGCTTTGAGCCGCCAGTCCGCTGGGTCTTCCACCCCAGCGATATGTATGAGGATAGTGGTAGATTCTCCGCTGGTGAGCTTGATCAGGGATGCTCGGGTTGAGGGCATGCGACCGGAGAACTGGAAGATGGAGAGGATCAAGGGCGAGAACAACCGGTTTGTGCAGGATAGTCGGGGATTATTGACCCGATGCGGTCGGGTATGGGTTCTGATGTCTGGTGGAGTCAGACAGACAGTCATGGAGGAGGCTCATAAGTTGCACTTCTCTATTCACTCGGGGGCCACCAAGATGTACCGAGACCTGAGTTTGAGTTACTGGTGGCCATGCATGAAGCAATAAATCGCTTGGTATGTCGAGAGGTGCTTGACCTGTAGGATGGTCAAGGCCGAGCATCAGAGGCCGCATGGTATGTTGCAGCCCCTAGAGATTCCCATGTGGAAATGGGAATAGATCACGATCTAATTCATTACCAAGCTGCCAAGGACGGCGAAGGGACTTGATGCTATATGGGTCATCCGACATGTACGTCCGCGAGATCATCGCTCGCCAAGGGGTTCCGGTCTCCATTGTTTCTGACCGGTGATAAGTTCGAAAACTCTTTGATCAATTAGATCGTTGTAACAGGTAAATAAATAAAACAGAAACCGTAATGTAAAAAACACAACTATGGATTTGAATGTGTCGAATGATTTGATTAACTCAATCCTCAGCAGAGCTCGATGAAGAACTTCCGCTGTAGAGGATTCTAGGGTTACAAAAGATAAGAACTTGTACGCTATCAAATCTCTATCAATCTTACGTTAAGAATGCATGCAAGCATCTATATATAATAAAGCCTAAACAAAACTCACGGATGGACAGGCCCATACCGGAGACAAAACTTGGACTAGCTAACGAGCCCAAAAGACGCAACACTTGACTGGACCTAACAATCTCCCCCTTTGCGTCAATTTGGAGCGAGACTATCATTTCTTCTTGCTCGGACCAGCTGCTGGAACCTTCTTGGTTGTATCAAACAGACGAGAGATAAGTGCGAGAATAGTATGTCTGAAGCTAATGTACCATTGAATCATATCATCAAAGTACTTCTTGTCATCCACTGAATTCAGCTTGCACCGATGAATGATCCCTAAGACATGTTCCAGACATGTAGTGGTATAGAGATGTTTGTTTGCCAAAGCGAACAAGCATTTTTGGCCTTCGTTCCTGGTAAACATAACGGAGTTTCTCTTCGGGTCTATCTTTCCCATCTGCATCATGTTTAGGTCACTTGCTGAGCCAACAGGGGATATGGTAGGCTTTTTCTTGAATACACTCGCTATTTCCTGATCCATCTTGGCGTTTTCCATGATGTAACAAACAAGCATCCTCTTGAAGTGGTCGATGATCGGACCATATTCTGCTTCATTAGTAAGAAGGATGTTGTGCACAATAATCCAGTCGTGTGGATTCAAGTTGGGAAGATCAGCAAGCGAGATGGCATGTTTAGTCTTGGCAGATCCTCTCAGCACCTTAAACCGAACGTTGGTAAAGTTTCCTTCCTTATACAGCTTTAGAACCCGAACATTGACAATCTTCTGAGCGCTCCATGTTTGGTGTTGTGGTTGAGCGGCCCTTAGATAGAAATCGACTAAGTCCCTGTAAACCTTTGGATGAGGATGAGGGAACTCAACAATGTTGTCAAAGGCATGGAATACGAACGCCTTTCGGGTCAGTGGCATATCGAACTGAGAATCAACAGTATTAGAACGATATAGAGAGATCACCGGTTCTAGCCACAAGATGCTTGGAGTATCGATAGCTTCTTTCAGCAACTTCTTAAGAGTCCAAGGAGGAAAGAGAGTTTTCCTGCTCTCAAGAAGGTCGTGAGCTTCTTTCTGTCTTCTTTCGGCTTCTTCAGCCTCTCTAGCTAAACGAGCGCTGATGTCAGCATCTTTATCTCGACCTTGCTTCTTCAGAAGGTCGGCAATGGTCTCCTTATCTTCATCATCGCTCTCTTTAGTAATTTTCTTGCCCTTGTCTTTAACACTCGAACCTGAGGCTTGGCTTGAATGAGGAGGTTCGGTTGTTTTGGTTGCTGTTGAAGTAGGAGGCGGTTGAGACACATTTTCTTTTTCTCCCCCTTGTTTCTGAATGGACACGAAAGCAAGGAGCCCTTCAATCTTGCTCAGGAGAGAAAGGGCAGGAGCAAGTTTTTCTACGAGAGTTTGCCTCACATAATAGTTGAGTATCAGGTCATGTGCTTCCAGGATGTATGAAATGGCTGCGTGGACATCCGAAATACACGAAGACACAATCTCTCTTTTAGATCGAAAAGACTCAATCTCCTTTTGAGAATTGGAGAGTTGAACACTCTTGACCTTCAGAGCAGTGGTCTTTCTGGCAAGAGCGTCTATGAGAGAATTTTCAGTAGCAAGATCCTCTTGAATCTTGGTCAGTCGCTCGTCAATGGTCGTCTTAAAGGCGGAGTGGTCGTCTGAGAGATATTGACGAAGAGAAGCAAACGACTTCAGTTCTGATGCAACTGAGGTAGCCAGCTGGTTGATAATTGGTTCCAGCTTCGTTTTGGCAGCTTCAGCAGATTCCTGTAATGACTGTAACAAAGAAGAAGCATCAGTGAATAGTTTATCAACTTTTTCGGTCGCTGCCTCACATGCTTTGGTTGAGGCATCAATGGCTGTAGTGGCGGAGTCTAGAGAGACTTGATGAGCTTTGGAAAAAGCATCAACAATTTTCTGAATGGCAGCTTCAGAGATAGTAGACTGGGATGAACAAGAGGAGGCGATGAGCGAATCTATTTTATCGTGAAGATCTTATCCTTTTAGATTAAACGTCATCTTAAAGCAAAATTGACCACGTGGATCAATATTAACCACAACACCCTTATAACTGCAAATCCCATTTAAAAATGATGCCTTGTAACTAATGAAACCAGAATTTTGGAAAATCAAAAAGATTTTTGTGCTTAGTGTGTAAAAGAAAAAGAAATAAATCAACACATATGAGGGATTTTGTGATGTCAGTAAAGACACGAAACAAAGGATCCTGGGCACGAATCTCTTCCTTCAAAGTCAAGAGAGACTTTAAAGTGTTTGTATGGTTTCCCGTTGAATAACGATCAGACACTTATTGAGAAGTGTTGAAAGGCTTCTTTTAATCAAGCTAATTTGGGTGGCTTTCGCTTCAATTCAGAATTCCTGATCTTGATATAAGACAGAAATCGAACGAAGTACTTGTGAGACCAATGCAGTCTGTTGAACAAGTAGGTTTGAAATAATTCAAGTGGCTAGATAAAACAGTTTATGTAAAATCTCAAAAAAAAATTAAAACTTTTATAAGACTTAACAATTTCATAGGAATCACACAAAAGAAAATTAGATATTTGACTTTCCATCCTCATTGATAAATCCATCAATTCGTTAGTGAAAGCTTAGAGAAAAATTGATTTGTTCACCGTCAATGCATAGTAGGTATTGAATTGTGGGTTTCACTTAGTACATAGTGACACGAAGCTAAGATCATAAACACAGAAATTGTGTAACCATAAACCTCAGTGGTAATTGCTGAGAGTCTCAAGGGTTACGTTTATGAAGTGAATGAGATGGAGAAAAGTAGTGTAGATGGTGTAAAGAAACCAAAGTACCTCTTCTGTTAAAATAAGGACCAAGCAGAAAACTCTTATCTCATGTGAGAAGAGAGTCAGGTAGCTCATGATTAGAATAAATATGAAAGCCTAATTGGGAAGACAAGGTTTGTATGTACCAAGTCAGTAAGGCTATTATTCAGAATCAGGTGAGGCTTTGGACACATACAACAGCATGCTTCTAGGGACACTTAACTAATGAAATAATTCCCCACAAATAGCCACACAAAAATATAAGACACAAAACAAAAATTATCGAACTAATAATAAAAATAAAAATGTTTTTGGAGTTTTTGATTAAAAAAAATAAAAAGATTTAAGAATTTTTGATTTTAAAAAAAATGAGACACAAAGTTTTTTTTTGGATCCGAACCCGAGTGTTCAGTCTATTTCGGCTAAAAAAAATTTGGAACCGAACCCGAGCGTTCGGTCTATTTCGGTTGCAAAAAAAAAACGTTTGAAAAAGAAAAGAACTTTGAAAATAAGTGAAATGAATTTGAGAAAATGATACAAAAGGTTTACAACCAAAGAAGCTGCCTTAGAGTGATAAGTGAAGAGCAGATGATAGGACCGAACCTGAGCGTTCGGTTCATTTCGGTATACCAGAACAAGACCCGAACCCGAGCGTTCGGTTCATTTCGGCACACATGAGACCCGAACCTGAACGTTCGGTCTATTTCGCTTCCAACTTTTAATTTTGAGAAGTAGTCTTTGGTACTGACTCCAAATCTATCATTCCTAGCCCTTATAGAATTTTATTGAAAGGTGCTTCAGGAAGAGCTTTGGTGAAGATGTCAGCCAGTTGATCAGTGGTTCGAAAAAAGTGAATTTCGACGTTCCCATCTTCCACATGATCTTTAATGAAGTGATACCTCAATGCTATATGCTTGGTCTTGGAATGTTGCACTGGGTTATGACAGATCCTAATTGCACTTTCTGAATCGCAATATAGTGGGATCTTTTTCATATTGAGTCCATAGTCCCGGAGCTGGCTTTGGATCCAAATCACTTGAGATGTATAGGAGGCAGCTGCGATGTACTCTGCTTCGGCTGTAGACAGAGATACACATGTTTGTTTCTTTGATTGCCAGCTAACCAACTTCCCGTCTAGGAATTGGCAGCCTCCAGTGGTGTCACACCCCAAAACCATGAACGGCGGAAATGTTCAGGGGTGGAGGACGTCATGTACAGTATCACAACAGTGTAATATAATAAACAAGCAACAACATCATCCATTGCATTATAAGTAAAGTTTTAATACATGTGTGTTTCTTTCAGTGTAGTAAGACACCAAAAATATACAATCAAAAATAAAAGACGAGACTTGTCTGCTCCGTCTTCTCAAAACCTGGCCTCCGTACCTGTCTACTGGTGACCTGAGAATACAAGTTATTTTGAAAGCGAGTATCAGCTTTAAATCTGGTGAATTCATAAGTATATAAGTGTCATTGCCTTGGTTGTGAAAATCTGTTATGAAGGTCATGTAAATCGTTAAATGAAAATGTTGATGTAAGTATGAAATCCCTAGAAAAACCCTTATTTTCTATAAGTAAGAAATGTAGTCTTCTACCAAGACCCGAATGTTCTGTACGTATGAAGTGTAGTCTTCTACCAAGACCCAAATGTTCTGTTTGTAAAATGATAGTTTTTCCTTTGTGTAGACTAGTACTAAAAGTGCTTAGTCTAACTCGTCGTTTATGTGAATGTGTCACAAAATAAGGTAAGCAGGAAAAACATAATATTGTAAGTGTTGTCACTGGGTACTAGGACCAACACAACATCGCATTAAGCGAAATGTACAACCTAATGAACATCTGAAGATTGTCCAATTGTCCTCTGTAGCAGCAGCAGGTGGGTGGAAGGGTTAGTCCCAAATCAATTTCCTAATATAAGTAGTAAGCTTAGACCTCCGAAGATGGTCATCGACCACTGGTGCTAAACAGTGGGGTTCGGAATGGTAAGTCCCGTCTAGTTATTCCCATTGAACCGAGATAAGGAAGACAATTTACACAGTATGTACTACTAAATCATCCTCATAGTTCTAAGTACAAGTATCCAGGTAATTGAATACAGGATAATGCACCTATGTGAAAGTGTTCCTGTATGGTATTCATGTATGTGTGTCCATGTAACAGGTAAGTATATGTAAACATACTCATGTATCAAGTAAACATCTGTAAGTACTCATGTATCAGGTAATGTACTAGGATAGACTCATGAATGAACTGACTCTTGTGTGACTCCTTGTAATAGAAGTAATGTTTGATATCTTCCCATTATCCCTATGATAATCTACTGTAATATAACTAGTTAATCATGTAAGTTTACACACTCTTACTACTCAAGGGTGTGAGAAACTAAATGAAAGATGCAAACTATAACATCAATACATATATAAGAATATAAGTGTATATGCATAGTTTAGTTCAAGAATGAAAAATGGTTTTGTAAGACATCTTATGGGTTTTGAACAATAAATAACAATGACTTGATGTCATTTGAATAAACATTTCAAAAGTAAAACATTTGGTAACAATGTGCTTTTAGGATGTAAAACCATTTCATGCATCACATTTTATAGCATGTGAAATCTGTTAAATGACAAACACAGTTATAAAATACATATCAATGATTGAATAACATGTTTGTTTGTACTTGTATTCCCCCCCCCCCATTAAAGCATTTAAAATCATTTAAAACATTGATTAGGGGTATGAACTCACCTGTAGTTGGTGATTGGGATGAACTGAACGGTATCGGATTGCTAGGTGTCAAGCTAGGACTTGTGCACACACTACGATCCTAATGAACATATAATCACACATATATGCACTCAATTAGACTCAAAAGACTAATTGATAATGTTTAAGACATCCTAGACATAGATAACACTTTATATAAGTGTTTTAAGCCGTAAGGACTTCATCTAAGCAATTGTGGGACATGGTACTTGTGTTTAGGGTTTCCAAAGGACCCTATATGAGAGTTTACTCTCCATAAACCATCACACATGGAGTTTACAGTTGTAAACTCTTGAGTTTACGGCCGTAAACTCCCAAACATGTGTGTTTGGTGTGTTTTGAATTCCAAAATTCTTTCTAGAATTATTCTAACCTAGTGGCTATGTTCTTGGAAGGGTTTAAGGTCTAGAAGTACTCCAAATAGGATTTTACGGCCTCAAGGACATTTCCCCTTGGAGTTTACGGCCGTAAACTCCCTTGGGGTGATTCCTTGGTTGCTTTCAAGCCTCTTGTACTAGTGGGATGTGTTCTAGGCTTTTAATCCTAGCATATGAAGGCATTAGGCACCACTTAGTGCCCTTTTTAGGAGTTTACGGCCCAAGAACCATGTATTGGCCGTAAACTCACTTGTTTAAGTGATTTTGGTGTGGTTTGGTCCTTCCATTTAGTGGGTACAATTTCTTGTAAAGGTCTAGGGCCTTAGGTGTCATGAAAACACCCTTTGTGATCATTTACATGGAGTTTACAGCCTAGGAGAGTTCTGGGCCGTAAACTCACTTTCATTTGTGTCATTTGATGTTTTTAAGACCTTAAGCTACTTGGGAAAATAACCTAGATGCAAGCCTTAAAGTCCTTAAGTCCTCAAATCACCATTTAGGGCTAGGAAATGGAGTTTACGGCCTAAGAGAGTTCTGGGCCGTAAACTCCCAATCTTGGGTGGTTTTGTGTGTGTTTTCATGTCCCTAACATGTATACCTAATGTTCTAAGGCCTTATCCTAGCACCAATGTCAGTTTTGGCTTCGTTTCGGGAGTTTACCGCCGAAGAACACCTTGGGGAGTAAACTCCTAGATCTAATGATTTAGCCATCTAAATCATGTTTTAAGCATCTAATATGTATTCTAACACTACTAGAAAGAGTTACTCACAATCTGGGATAAAAACCCGAAGATCTGTCAGAGAGAAAATGGCTTTTCTCTAGCTGGAATTGTGAATAATGAATTAATTTAATTCAGAAAACTATTTATAGTCCTGAAATATTTTGACAGAAAATATTTTTATTCTCGAACTTGGACTGTAACATTATGAAACTTGAAATGTCCAAATTTCATAAACTCAGGAGCATCCACTCTCCTGATATCTCCTAAAGTGTAAACCCTAATGTACACTAACTTGTTCGGAAAAGTCTGAAAATCACTGAAATTGGACTGACTTCTATTGAATAGATATTGTTCGTACAAATGGAAATTTCGGGTTGTCACAAGTGGTGCTTTTCCTGTCTAAACCACAACCTCCAAGGTCTGCATCTGAGTAGGCTTGAACGAAGAAACCTGAGTTTGATGGATACCATAAACCGAGAGAGGTGGTTCGTTTCAGATACCGGAGTATGTTTTTCACTGCAACCATATGTGGTTCACGAGGATTCGCCTGAAATCTAGCACAGTAACATACATAAAACATTATATCAGGCCTGCTAGCAGTGAGGTACATCAAAGAACCAATCATCTGGCGATATAACGTAATATCGACTGCCGGTTTTTCCAAGGATGGTGTGAGCTTGGTGCCGAATGCCATTGGAACTTTAACCTTTGAGTCTCCCATCATGCCAAATTTAGCAAGAAGAGTGTTGGTGTAAGCTTCCTGGTTGATAAAGATGCCTTCGGGTCCCTGTCTAATATTTAAACCAAGGAAAAAGTTAATCGGACCCATTGAGCTCATTTCAAATTTAGTCTCCATTAGCTTTATGAATTGAACTGTTAAGCTAGGATTCGTTGAGCCAAAGATGATATCATCGACATAGATTTGAACAATCATAAGGTGGTTACCTTCCTTCTTATGAAAGAAGGTTGGGTCAACCGAACCTTGTTTGAATTTTGACATCTTTAAAAACTTGGTTAGCGTTTCATACCATGCCCTAGGTGCTTGTTTCAGACCGTAAACCGCCTTGTCCAGAATATAACAGTGATTGGGGTACTTTTCATTAACAAATCCAGGAGTTTGCTCCACATAAACTGTTTCTTCAAGTTCTCCATTCAGAAAGGCGCATTTCACGTCCATTTGGTAGACCTCAAAGTTCTTGTGTGCAGCATAGTCCAGAAATATTCGAACAGATTCCAGCCTCGCTACCGGAGCAAAAGTTTCCTCATAATCAATTCCTTCCTCCTGGCAGTATCCTTTAACCACGAGGCGAGCTTTGTTTCGAATCACATTGCCTTCCTTGTCCATTTTATTTCTGAATACCCATTTGAGACCAACAATTGAGGCATCTTTAGGAGTTGGAATGAGGCGCCATACTTTGTTTCTTTCGAACTCGTTGAGTTCATCTTGCATAGCTTGAACCCAGTCAGAATGATCAAGAGCCATATTAATTGTCTTCAGTTCGACTTTTGAGACGAAAGAATTATACATGCAGAACTCTACTTTGGAGAATAGGGATGTTTGCTTTGGCTTCAGTTGAGATCGGGTCAGGACCTTTTCAGAGACATTACCCACAACCTGGGATACAGGATGATCTCTGGTCCATTTAACAAGAGGAGGGTAATTTGGATCATAGGATGGATCCAATTCAGCGTTGACCATTTCTTCCAATTCAGATTGACTATCGTCGTCGTAGATCATATCGGAGTTCTCCCCCTCGACTGATGAGCTTTCAGGTGTAGCTGGACTTTCTGGTGCTACAGGACTTTCTGGTGTTGTCGAGCTTTCGGGTGCTGTAGAGCTTTCGGGTGGAACTGGAATAGAATTCTCCCCCTCAATTTGTGAGCTCGGTTGTGTTGAAGAAGGTGGATTCTCCCCCTCAACTGAAGCACCTTGCTTAGGAGGTTCGTTTGGAACTTGTTCTCCTTCACCCATTCATTTGGCTGCTTCTTCGACAATTTGCTTCAGATGGTCGACCTTGTTATCTGTTGACTTGGCCTCCGAGAGAGTAGCTTTCTCAGGTTCATCGAATAATTCTACAAACTGATCGAACAGATTAGCAATTGAAGCCGTAACTTGACCAGTTTGAGTAAAAATCTCTCCAATTGCTTCTTCAGTAGCCTTTAGCTTTTTAATGTAGTTATCATCGAAAGTCACATAATATGTTTCTTCGATCTTCCTAGAGCGCTTATTTAAGACCCGGTAAGCTTTTGAAGTAAGAGAATATCCCAGAAAAATTCCTTCATCAACTTTAACGTCAAACTTGTTACGATGTTCTTTGGAGTTGAAGATGAAGCATCGTGAGCCGAACACATGGAAGAATTTTACGTTCAGCTTCCTGTTATTGATGATCTCATAAGGAGTAAGAGAGAAACGCTTGTTGAGATAAGACCTGTTTTGTGTGAAACATGTTGCAGCAATAGCATCAGCCCAAAAATATAACGGAAGAGAAGCGAAACTTAGCATCGTTCGGGCCGCCTCACACAAGGAACGGTTTCGTCTTTCAACAATTCCGTTCTGTTGAGGCGTATAGGGAGCTGAGAAGTTGTGGCTGGTTCCTTTTTCTGCCAAAAAGTCTTCAAATTCCTTGTTCTTGAACTCCAGTCCATTATCGCTTCTGATGTTGCGAATGACTTTTCTCAGTTGCACTTCAACCTGCTTAATAAACATCTTTAGCTTAGGAGTAGCCTCAGATTTGTGCTTCAGAAAGAATACCCATGTAAAACGTGAGAAATCATCAACAATAACAAGAATATACTTGCTACCGCCAATGCTTTCGATAGATGATGGACCACACAAGTCAATGTGAAGCAACTCAAGTGGTTCAACAACTTTTGTGTTTATAATGGATGGGTGACTTTGACGACTTTGCTTCCCCATTTCACACGCAACACACAAATGTTCTCGATCAAATTTGAGCAATGGGAGACCCCGAACATGACCTCCTGTGACAAGCTTGTTGATGTCCTTGAAGTTGAGATGTGAGAGCCTTCGGTGCCACAACCAGCTTTCGTCAGAATGAGCTTTGGATAATAGGCATATAGCTGGATTTCCTTTGATTGGTTTGAGATTGAGAGGAAAAATTTCGCCTTTGCGTTCTGATTTGAGAATTACCCTTTTGGATTTCTTCTCTATGATTTCTGAACCTTCATCATCAAATGAAACTTTGAGACCGGTGCCTCCTACCAGTTGAGACACACTGATGAGATTATGATGTAGACCTTCAACATATGCCACCTTTCTTATTGTGAAGTCTCCATTGGTTATCATCCCATAACCCTTTATTGTTCCATAGGAGTTGTTGCCGAATTTGACATTCCCACCATTCTGAAGAGATCGAAACTCCCTTTGCTCCTCCTTCCTCCCTGTCATGTGACGTGAGCAGCCACTGTCAATGTACCATTCTTCGTCGAACTACTCGTCACTTATAACCTGCAAAAATTAAGCAGATTTAGGAACCCAAACTTTCTTGGGTCAACGTGAGCCTTTCACAGGAACAGGAATAGTAAGAGAAACATCAATAAGATATGTTCTTTTTATTAATGTTGTTTCATCTTTTCTTTTAATGGTAAACACTTTGATTTTGTTAGGATTAGCAACAGTGGGTTTGGTTTCAGGTTTTGGTGTTTGGGCTTTAGACTGCTTTCGGTCTTTCTGGACAGAGGAAATCTTCGATTTTCCTTTCAGGTTCATTGATGATTTAGAATTTTGAGCAGAAACAGAATTGGGTTTAGAAGAGAATTGAGAACTAGAAGAATTAGAATGGGAATTTCTTCTGACTTGCGGTTCGATATGACCCTTTTGTTTTTGGTCATTGGATCGACCGAACCTAGAAGTTTGGTAGCTATTGCTTTCAGGACCGAACCTGTCCTTTCGGTTGCTGTTGAACCGAACCTGTCCTTTCGGTTGTTGTTGCTCTCTGAACCGAACCTGTCCTTTCAGTTATGTTCCTCATGTGGCCCGAAAGCCTTTTTCTCTGACTTTGAATTTCTATCATGATAAGAGAAATGATTGTTTTGAGAGCGTCAAAACTTCTTTCGCTCAGATAGATTCTTTTTGTATCTTAGGTTTATTTGTTGCATTTGATCTTTCACTTGTTTCGGCTGTCTGTGGATGTTGGCCTTTTGTTTCAGCTTCTTGTCAGCCGGTTCACTTTTCTCAGATGATGTTTCGCTTGTGGAAGTGACTTCTTCTACAGGTATTTCTTTTGTACCACTTGTGCTTGACACGTCAAAGTTGTCAGGCTTGTTCAGCGGCTCTGGTACATATCTTCCTTTGGTTTTCCAGGATGTTCGCTCTGACAAACCAACTGTTTCGTCGGCATTATCTATAGGAGCAGACCAGAAAAACTCATCACAGCCATCTGCGTTATCTTCATTCACTATGGCAGTGAGTTCGGCTGTTTGATGCTCGGTTACTCCTGTGACCTTATACACCTGATTTGGTGTTGTTCTCACCTTTTGGTACACAACAACCTTTTCTTCAAGAATCGGGGACTTATTTTGGGACAAACGAGCGAACTCCACAGAATTTTCAGAAATAAGATTTTTGTGGTTTTCGGGTTCGCTCTTGACAAACTCAGAACAGTCGACTACATCCTCTACAGAAATTTCACTCATATCATCGTCCTCATTAAGTTCAGATGCGTTTTCAACATCAATTTTATTTTCTAAACTTAAATTGGCACTCAACGAGTCAAATTTTTGTATAGTTTCAGTTCTTAGTTTCAGCTTATCGTTTTCATCCAAAAGGTTTTTAAGCATGTCCTTATGGTCCTTGGACTTTATGAAAGATTCTATTTTGTCCAGACCATACATGTAAGTGGGATTCACATCATCAGACGATACAACACTTTCGCAGTTATATGCTTCAACATCGATTTCATCCTCCTTAAACTCAAGGAAGGGTAAAATCATGCGATGTATTTTCTGCCCTATTTCACAATTCAGATGTAGTTGAGTGATGTTAGCATAAAGTCATTTAGCAATCAAACAAAAAACATTTCTCTGTTTTAAAAGTTTTAAATTGTCTCTTTGTAAATAAATGTTTTCATCCTTAGACTTTATCAGCTCCGACTCTTTTTGCTCTATCCACATCCTTCGCTCCTTACTCTTAGAAGACGCCCTGCTTATTTGGACAGTTAGGTTAGAATTGGTGACCCGTGTTTGAGTTAAACAACTATCCAGATTTGAGATTCGTGAATTTAAGTTATTTAATTCTTTTTCATATGATTTCTAAGGGACTTTGAATGAAATAAAGAGAGATTGTACCTTCTTGATCAATTCATCAAGCTCATTGATCTGCACACTTAGAGGTTTTGTTGTGAAGCATAAGTCCTCTCGCTCCTTGGTGTCCTCGTTTCCACCATCAGTATTGTATCCCCTTATGTGAGATACATTAGTCACCACAAAACACTTTCCACTGCTTTCGTCACCTCTTGCAACATATGCCTTTCCATGTGAAGGCTTTCTCACTTCATCATCCTCTGATTTGGTTGGCCATACCTGCACGTCACCGAACTCGTCATCCTCTGCTGAACCCTGTACAATAAGAGCATTCATAGAAGGGTTAGTAGCAGCTTTCTTCCTCTTGATCTCTTCCAATTTTTTCATCAAGACATCCTCTACATCTTTTTCCTCATCTTTCTCTGCCATTTTCTTCAGAACACAATCTTTAGCATAATGGTTCTTTCCTCCACAGTAATAGCAGCTAACGCCAGAATCTCTTTCAACTTTCGCCTCTTTCTTTGGTTCCTCTGTCTTCGGCTCCTCCCTTACCTTTTCAGAACTATAGCTCCCCTGCCAATTTTTGTTTTTATTGGTAGGAAACCTCTTCTTTATAAACCTCTTGGGATTGGATACCATCATCGCATAATCTTCTAACATAAGATCATAGTCCTCTAGGTTCAGATCTTCTTCTTCCACTGCATTCTTGCCTTTTGATAGAAGGGCCAAGGACCCCAAACTTGAGACCACATTCTTTTCTTGCATGACAATCTTTTCTTGGGATTTCAGAATTCCCACCAGCTTTGCCAATGAATATGACTTGAACTGCTCATGAGCCTAAACTATAGAAACGAGAGCTCTCCAATCAGATCTTAGGCCATTCAAAAAGGTGACCTTCTGTTCAATCAGCTTCCTTTCGATGTCATGTTTGATCATCTTGCTAAGAAGATGATTGAAGCGATCAAACGTCTGTGTGACGGTCTCATCAGAATTTTGCTTGAATTCTCCAAACTCAGACAAAAGCAACGTCTAAATAGAGTGCTCTAAATCTTCATCTGTGGAATACAGCTCTCGCAACCTATCCCAGATTTCTTTAGCGGTACTACAGGAACTCACCAACCTAAACGTGTCAGATTGAAGAGCGAATCGGATCAGTCTCAATGCTTTGATGTTGCACTGAAACTTCTCCTTTTCGTCTTGAGCAACGTCTTTAACATCTTTTAACAGATCATTATATTCTTTCTGAGATTTGATGATCTTGGATGTTCCTGAGTGAGAAAATGGTCCAGACACAATGGCTTCCCAAATAAGATACCCATTATCTTCAGATCCGATGACATAGTCTTCAAAATGATGAGCCCAAACTTCGTAATCCTGGGTGTATAGAATAGGAATCTTCGTCGTTGATCCAATGCTGTTTGAGATGTTGATAGGATTAGATTGAGAATCGTCCATGCTTGACCATTTAACCTGTTTGAAAGATCAGACTTGTAATATGTAATATTAGGGTAAACGAATAAATAAAGAGATACGTCAATTATGGAGTGATGGCTCAATAAATATCAGTTAATGCGGAATAACCCTAATCGATTCTTTCATAGAAGAGATGTGTATGAATTACACAGCCTCCTGCTCTGATACCAATTGATGAGTTCGAAAACTCTTTGATCGATTAGATCTTTGTAACAGGTAAATAAATAAAACCGAAACCGTAATGTAAAAAACACAAGTATGGATCTGAATGTGTCGAATGATTTGATTAACTCAATCCTCAGCAGAGCTCGATGAAGAACTTCCGCTGTAGAGGATTCTAGGGTTACAAAAGATAAGAAATTGTACACTATCAAATCTCTATCAATCTTACGTTAAGAATGCATGCAAGCATCTATATATAATAAACCCTAAACAAAACTCACGGATGGACATGCCCATACCGGAGACAAAACTTGGACTAGCTAACGAGCCCAAAAGACGCAACACTTAACTGGACCTAACAACCGGGATGTTAGATTTACCTCCCGTTTCTGGCAGAAGTTCCACGAGGAACTGGGCACACAGTTGCACTTTAGCACAACCTTCCATCCGCAGACCGACTATCAGAGTGAGCAGACCATTCAGGCTCTCAAGGACATGTTGAGGGCATGTGTTATTGACTTTGGTGGGAACTGGGATTCCCACCTACCCCTTGCAGAGTTCGCCTACAACAACAGCTATCATTCTAGCATTGGTGCCCCACCTTTTGAGTTGTTGTACAGGCGGAGATGTCACACCCTGGTTTGTTGAGGTGAGGTTGGACACACGGTGATGGGACAGATGGAGGTAGTCGTTCAGACTACCGAAAAGATTCAATAGATTAGGCACCGACTACAGACCGCTCAGAGTTGGAAGAAGAGTTACGCCAACAGACGCCGATCTGAATTGGAGTTTCAGGTTGCTAATATGTTATTCCTGAAGGTCTCACCCTGGAAGGATGTGATCCGCTTCAGGAAGAGGGGAAACTTGGGTCCCCGTTACACTGGGCCGTTCAGGATCATTATCAGGTTTGGCAAGGTGGCATACATGTGAGAGCTTCCGTTTGAGCTCAGTCGGATCCACAACACCTTTCACGTTTCGCAATTACGAAAGTTTATTACGGATCAGGAGGCGGTGGTATCATTGGATGACATTCAGGTCGATGAGCGCCTGAATTATGTTGAGAGGCCCATGGCCATTCTGGAAAGGAAGGTGAAGATTCTGCGGAACAAAGAGATACCTTTGGTAAAGCTACAGTGGGAGCATCGAAAGGGGTCAGAGTGGACGTGGGAGCCAGAGACAGAGATGTGGGAACACTATCCGTAGTTGTTCGCCGCGGTAGACTTCGAGGACGAAGACTAGTTCAAGTGGGGGAGAATTGTAATGCCCTAATTCTCATGTATTGATTTTTGGTTATAAGATTTTCATGATTTCAAGGTCTACTCGATGAGCTGGTTACCCTGACTCGTCGAGTAGCAGCTGGTTGGTCCACGTGTTTAAGTGACCTACTCGTGGAGCCCAAGTAGGGACTCGACGAGTAGGAGCTGGAGGATGAAACCTTAATTTCCAGGGTTTTGCACCCTATTTAAAGGAACATTGGCCTCCTCAGCCTCCCCTTACAACCTCCTAATATTCCATAAACCCTAATTCGTGTGAGTGTGCTCCATTTGTGTGTTTTATGCATTGGAAGAGGATTTTTGGTGAGAAAAGCTTGGAGAACAAGTGACTAAAACCAAGGAACGTGTGGGAATCAAATATCTACCTCATTTGGCATCCTTTGGAAGGTATTAAGCTGTTATCTTAACCTCATTTCATTCTAGATCTCATTTGGGTGGATTTTAGGGCTTTTCTAGCATATTAGGAAGCTTTTCTTGTGTTTGAGCTAAGATCTGAAGTTGAAACTTCAGATCTGAACTCTCTTAGGTCTCTAAGTCCATAAAGCTTCCAGCCATTGCAAGAATGAGACTCTCCTTAGGTGTAAAACTCCTTTGCAAGCTTGGATTTGTCATTTAGAGTCTCTAGAGCCCTGCATGCACGTAAAGTGTGCAACTTTACATGATAAACATGTCGAGGGGATTTGGACCTGCAATATGAAACCTTATCATGGCTTAAAAAGCATATTTATGTATGAAGGACTGAAGGGACTCAACGAGTTGCATGGTCAACTCGGCGAGTCCGATGAAGATTGTCGTAGGCTCGGCAAGTCAGCTAGGGTTTTCTCAACCTTTGGACACTTATCAACTTGGCGAGTTGTAAGCGTAACTCAACGAGTTGGCCAAGGAGATTACGGACACAAACGTCAGGAACTCGACGAGTTACTCAAGTGACTCGGCGAGTTGGCGAGTTATGCAAGGAACTCGACGAGTGGCTGGTTGTACTCGACGAGTTGAGGTCAACATGGACTATTGAATTTGACTTTGACCAAGGGTTGACTATTGGACTTCTGGGGTGTTTTGGGAATTTATGATCATGGTTGTGTGGCGAATATATGTGGTGGAGTTTGAGGCGGTGATCCGAGAGTTGAGGTTACCCTTCGAATTGATTGTTGTGAGGTGAATTATCCTCACTATATCAATAGGGTCCAAGGCACCAAGGTCGGCCCTTTATGGATTTGTATCTTGATTATGGCGTGAGATGTTTATTGATTACATCCTGGTAGTTAGGATGGTGATATTCTTATGCTTAGTGACCTGGTTAGGTCGGTGTCCTGGTTATAGGATGATGCTATGTTAGTGACCCATTAGGTCTGTATCCCGGTCATTGGGATGTTGCTATGATTATTTCTCTGTTAGAGCAGTTTGACTGTTATATGATATGAGCCGGCGTATGATATTTATGTGCACATGTTTCTTTGGTTGGGGTTGGGTTTAGGCAGTCCTGCTTTGTGTTGTAGGCCAACATACTAAGCTATCGGGCTTACAGTTTTGGTTTATTGTTCAGATGCATCAGGAGATCGTGACAAGGCGAAGGCATGATCGTAGATCTCCTCATGTTTTGTTTTATGATTCTGGGAAAACTCTGATATAGACTATTTTGAAAACAAATATGTAATAACTGTTGGTTTTAAGTGTTTTGAAAAGTTTTAATTTGGCTTGAATTTTATGGGTGTTACAAACGTACTACCACATACGCCCAACATACATGGGTGCCTCCGTATCCAAGCCATCGAGTAAGTACACCCGGCGTACTCATAGAGTACGCCCAGCATACTTGGCTAGGGACCAAAACCACCAATCTTCCGAATGCCATAACGTCCTTGTTCTAAGTCTGATTTCTATGTTCTTTATATCCACAGAAAGTTAACGAGAAGCTCTACAATTCTATCAACTATCCTTTTCCTTAAAACATCCCGAACTGAAATCCAAAATTTATAAAATGCTTGAATTATCACTTTACGGTTATACCCTTGGGCTGCAAAATAAAAACCGAACTCTCGGATCATCTAATCTATATTATCCACATCCAAGGGGGGTCTAAATCTCTCTTTCCCCAAGTCCCATAGCCTTATGATAAATGATCTTCGGGTTACGGTCCCGAATTAGGAAAGGATTCGAAACAGCGTGTTACAACTCTCCCCCACTTAATTTAGATTTCGTTCTCGAAATCACTCATTACTACCCTCTTGACAATTGACAACTAGACACTCCGACCGGTTCCTCTTGAATCCCCAATCCACCGAAAAGGTTGACTCATACTCCTAACCACCCTTCAATGCTACCATTGAAACCAACTTTAACCGAACTCATACACCTGGATGATGAACAATTCATTGATCCCTTAACTATCACACCAACACCTCACTACTATATTTCTGAAACCCCCAAAACTTTGTTTGGCCTCCACACAAGTAGGACCATCCCGAAACATAACCACTTGGACCCCACACTATAATCTGAAATGAGAACCGTTCTCTTGGTCTTGTGTTATCCAATTAATATCCTTGACAAACAGATTCCTTAACCAAAAATTGATGATAAAACAATTCTTCGACTCTCAACACAAGTCCCGCCCATATTCCAACCTAGGAATGCACTGATGATTCACCTGTCCCATGACCACTCCCGTAGTGGCCTACTCATTCTGGTGAATGCTCTGATCCCATCACAGACTTAAAACACTTCCCTGAAAGCCTATCATCCTTTCTATGTTACGGCTACCCCATAGTCTTACAACAATCATATATTAGCCCACCAACCTTGTGAATGTTATGGTTGCCCCATAGTCTTACAACACTTTTATACTAACATGGGTCCAACCCATGGTTTTACAGTCCATCTACCAAACCAACCATAGTCATTAGGAGTCGAACCCGCTTCTGGCTATACTCGCTCAAATGTTTGGTTTATGCTTCGAATCCCTAATCCTTAATCTAACATAAACATGGAAAGAGACCCTAATACAACCCTCAACTTGGATCCATCCACATGCCCACCATGTGTTACTACTGATGTGCAAGGAAACCTAAATATCCATTCTTGTGTAACCCTCAGACCAAACAATTCTCTCCCACTTGGATCCGACTATGCTTTTCCAATCCACAAAGAATTTAATGGATTCCCAATCCATCACACAACCTAACAATTCCAACTATTAACAACCAGAGCTTACAAGAACTAGCATTCCATTACTAGCAACCTTAGCGACCATACATATTCCAAAACCAAATGAACACTTCCTGAATTCTCAATAAGCTCAATAATCCTAATTACTTCCCATGTTACTGTTGGATATAGTGTCTAAGTCCATAACTATATTTGGTATGTACTTGACCCGACCCGGCATGGTCCATTTGGGTTGCACTTCACCCGAACAATTTATGGATAATATTTGAGAATAGTACAAGTTATGATTTATTAATATATTATAAGTTCTAATATATTAATATAAGATCATATTATTTAATTAGTAGTGATCTATAATTAATCTAGGATTAATTTAGTGATCAAAGATATTACTAATTAAATATGGGCTTCTATATTTATATAGTGTGGGCTTATGCTTATTTGGAATGGGCTAGGCTTGGATGGAGAAGTCCATGGATACTCCATGGAGCTTTAACCCATGGATCTCATGGAAATGAAGAGACTTGGGTATTAGGGTTTACATGGATGTAACCCTAATCCACCACACTATATAAAGGAGGCTTTGGCTCTTGAAATCAATCTAGTTGTATCTAGTGGATACTAGTTGACACATGTTGAGGTGAGGGCCGATTTCAAGAGAAGTGTGACTATTCTCTCAAAGTTCCAAGTTTGTGGTGATTTGTGACTTTCATTTGAGGCATCCACATTATTGGTGCTAGGCTCTAAAACTCCAAGCAATCAACTACAACTACAAGGTAAGTGTTTCTACTAGCTTTATTTGATTCAAGTTCCCCATGCCATGCTAGTTAGGATATAAGCCTTGGAAAAATAATTATTTGCATGTATCTTAGACAAACGTAGATCCAAGGTTTATTAGGGTTGCATGTACACTTAGGAAGTGTTAGAATGCTCAAAACCAATCAGTGGTATCAGAGCCTAGGCTTGTTTGTTTGATACTTGTTGCAATATGCTTGGAAAAAGTCGAAATCTTGCTGTCTGACTGATGGACTTGCCGAGTCCATGGGGGGACTCGCGGAGTCCACTTGTATCTTCAACCTACTCGCCGAGTAGGTTCATGCACTCGACGAGTAGGGTCGACAGAGTGCAGATTTTCGACTTTAGTTGCTGGAAATGGATTAGAAACATTACCCTAAACTGTTTTGGTACTTGAAAACTTGTTTTAGGAGGTGTAATGTCTTTTCTAACTCATTTACAACAACTAGTTATCAAAATTACAAAGATTAAGTGTGATTTTGATATATGAAAGTATTCATGTTCATGATCTTGTTCTTATGATGTTTAGATGATCATAGGAATTATTTGTAACCTATGTGGTAGATTAATTCATGATCATAATGTGATTTAATGGAGTCCATAACTTGTCCTCAAGTTATGGAAAACCAAAAGTCTCTTGGATTGAAAACCATTAAAAGAACACAAGAGTTAGAAAAGTGAAGAGTCTTCATTTTATTACTCTATTAAACTCATAAGTTACAAGATATGAAAAGTTTTGAAAGTTTACAAAACTTGCCCTCAAGTTTTGGAACAAGTAAAGTTAAGTTAAAACTTTAGTTTCAACCCTTAGAATTTTAAAAGTTAAAATTCAACCCTTATACTTATATTATTATGATTTAATAATTATATATATATATGTATAAGAACAAAGTCGTCTTACCGCTAGTACGCCTCATTCACGAAGCCGGTGTATAAGGTGGGTATAAGGTTGTTGCCTATAAAATGGTGACTTAATGGGTGTCCACTCTCACCCACCGCTTGCTTGACCGGTGGAGGGTCGTTAGCCGAACGGGTAAGACAAGGACTTACAAATTCTCATTTAAAGTATGATGAATATTATAAAGTAACTAAATGTTTTATTAAATTCCCAATCTTAGTTACTTCAGGAAAAATGTGAATAAGATGCTAATCCATGAAATTACACTTTACACTTTGATTAAGTCGTTGGTGGAGCGTGTGTGGTTAACCGGCACACTAACTTGGACTTAACAAGGTAGGTAAAGGGTGACTTAGGGTTTATTATAGTATCGATATTGCGTGTGTGGTTTACCGGCACATCGATTGAGTGATAAACTTTAAGGGTACCAAGTGATTTGCATGGTTACTTCACACCTCATTTTGTGATCCTCGGCATCCCAGTCACAAAACCTGGAGGGCACACTCGAGATTGAAACATGCCTTTGAAAAGTTCATTGAATCTCAAAGAATCTAGGAATTTCTAAGAACCAATCAAAAACCTAATACTTAAATATTTCGGTTTTTCGTGGTGGAAATTGGTGAATTGTCATTCACCTACCTTTCAAATATGGTATAGCTTAGATTACGGCATACCTCTTCTAAGTTATATTATACTGTGATTGGATCCTAGCCTTAATATTACATTTGGGTGTTTTATTAAGGACTCTCTTATATCTAAACTAATCGTGTTCTCTTCTCTTCAGATGTCTTCCAACAATGCTTCTGGCTCTAATCCTAATGGCTCCTTTACCCTTATGAACTTGTGTGGGAAAGTCACCTTTGATGGATCCAACTTCAATGAGTGGATCAGAAACATCAGGATGATTACCCGCTACGAGGACAAAGAATATGTCCTTGACAAGGAGCTTAAGGAGATTGATGAGACCACTACAACTCCTCAGGAGATCGCTGACTTTCGGGCACATGAAAGGGATGCTACGAAAGTGGCTTGCATCATGATGGCCACGATGACAGCGGAACTCCAAAAGTCTTATGAGGATTTCTACCCTTATGAAATGCACCAAGATTTGATGGAAAGATACCATCAAAGTGCAAGACAAGAGAGGTATGAAATCATCTGCTCCATGATAACAACCATGATGAAGGACGGGGAATCCGTCACGAGCCACATGCAGAAAATGCAAAGGTATGTGGATCGTTTGCTGAAGCTTAATGTGAACTTCCCTGAGGATCTTGCAATAGATATCATTTTGCACTCCTTACCATCGTGCTATGATCAATTCCACATGACATATCACATGAATAAGGAAGAGGTCACACTCAGCAAACTTCAGGGACTTCTCAAGACCGCAGAATCAGGTCTTAAGGGGAAGTCGGTTGCTATCACTCCTACTCCAAACTCAACTCCGGTTCTGGCAATTGGGAAAGGTCAGTGGAGGAAGAGAAAGAGGTCCTCGAAGGGTACCAAGGCTCGGACCCTTGATGGCTCTTCTTCAAGTGGAACCAAGAAAGGTTTCATCACTCTTTCTTCTGACCCAAAAGAGGCTGAATGCTTCTATTGCCATGACAAATCTCATTGGAAGCGAAACTGCCCAAAATACCAGCAGGATGTGAAGGATGGGAAAGTCAAACCCAACCATGCAGGTATTTACACCATCATTTCTAATAACTCACCCCATTCTAAATCTTGGGTCCTTGATACCGGTTGTGGTATTCATATTTGTTGTGACTTGTAGGGACTAAGAAGAAGTGAGAATGTGGAGCAAGGAAGAATAAACTTGATCATGGGGAATAGGAAAGTTTCACCTGTCACCAAGATAGGAGTTTATACTTTATCGCTAAGTAGTGGGTTTAATTTAGAATTGAATAAATGTTGTTATTCGCCAGGAATGGCAAGAAATATTATTTCCTTTCATGCTTTGTACAAACAAGGGTTTACCTTTTCATTTAATAATGAAGTTGGTTCTATTGATGCTTTCTATAATAATGTCTTTTATTTTAAAGCATTACCTTGTGATGGTGTGTATGAAGTTGTATCTGTTGTAGATAACTTAGGAAATAATGTTTTGTGTATTGATTCTACTAATAATAATAACTTGGATAAAGCATCATTATGGCATTGTCGTCTTGGACATATAAGCAAGAAACGCATAGGCCAACTCCAAAAGGATGGAGTCTTGGAGTCGTTTGACCTAAAGTCAGATGATAGTTGCGAATCATGCTTACTTGGAAAAATAACAAAGTCACCCTTCATAGGCTCGTGTGAGAGGGGTGAAGGTTTGTTGGACCTTATACACACGGATGTGTGTGGACCATTCAAACATGCCACAAGGGATGCTAATCGTTATTATTTGACTTTTACTGATGATTACAATAGATATGGATATGTCTACTTAATCAAGCATAAGTCAGAGACTTTCGAGAGGGTTAAGGAATTTAAACAGGAAGTCGAGAATCAATTGGGCAGGAACATTAAGATGCTTCGATCCGATCGAGGAGGTGAGTATCTTAGTTCAAAGTTCCTCGACTATCTTAGGGAATGTGGGATTGTCTCACAATTGACACCTCCCAGGACACCATAGTTGAATGGTGTGGCTGAGAGGCGTAATCGAACCTTGTTGGACATGGTTCGTTCCATGATGAGTCGAGCTACGCTACCAATCTCATTCTGGGGGTATGCCTTAGAGACTGCCGCCCATATTCTTAATCTTGTCCCTACAAAGAAAGTTGCCAAAACTCCTCACGAGATGTGGACTGGCAAAGTACCTAAGCTAGACCACATCAAGATTTGGGGTTGTGAGGCTTTCGTGAGACGCGAGACTCATGATAAGCTCGAACCTCGAAGCAAGAGGTGTATTTTCATCGGCTACCCACAGCAATCCTTTGGTTACCTCTTCTACAGACCTAGTGACAATGTGGTCTTTGTAGCAAGAAGAGGAGTCTTTCGAGAGAGAGAATTTATAAGCCAAGGAGACAGTGGGAGGCAAATTGATCTTGAAGAAATTCAAGAGTCAAGCGGTGAAGGAACTTCGAACACTAGCCCTCAACTTGAGGAGGAAACTCCTGTTGAGCCAGTTGATGAGCCTGTACCTCTGAGGCGTTCCACGAGAGTTAGGAATGCACCTGAGCATTATTATGGCTTCCATATTACTACGGAAGGTGAGACACTTATTAGTGATGAGACACTAGTAGGTCTGGATGAACCTAACAGCTACACGGAAGCCATGGCAGGCCCTGAGGCTGCTAAATGGAAAGAGGCCATGGATAGCGAGATACAATCCATGTATGACAATCAAGTTTGGAACTTGGTTGAGAATGTACCTGGTCGTAAGACTGGAGGGTGCAAATGGGTCTTCAAGAAAAAGACCGACATGGATGGTAAAGTACACACTTATAAGGCGAGACTGGTTGCAAAGGGCTTCTCTCAAATTCCTAGAGTGGACTATGATGAGACCTTTTCTCCAGTAGCCAAGATTAAGTCTATTCGGGTTCTGTTGGCCATAGCTGCAATTCATGATTATGAAATATGGCAAATGGATGTCAAAACCGCTTTCCTTAATGGAAAGTTGGCTGAAGATGTTTACATGAGTCAGCCAGAGGGTTTTGTCAGCAACGAGTACCCGAATAGAGTGTGTAAGCTCGAGAAATCCATTTATTGATTGAAACAGGCACCTCGCAGATGGAATCTTTGCGTTGATGAGAAAGTCAAGGAATTTGGCTTTTCGAGGAGTGAAGATGAATCTTGCGTCTATATCAAGGCTAGTGGGAGCATAGTCAGTTTTTTGGTACTGTATGTGGATGACATACTACTCATAGGAAATGACATTCCAACCCTGCAGGAAGTAAAGTCCTGGCTTGGGAAGTGTTTCGCTATGAAGGACCTTGGTGAAGCTGCCTATATCCTAGGGATAAAGATTTTGAGAAACAGGAGTAAAAGGCTAATTGGACTTAGCCAAAGTACCTACTTGGACAAAGTGTTGAAAAGATTCAACATGCATAACTCCAAGAAATGTGAGTTACCCATTCAGTGTAACGCCAGATTGAGTAAGACACAAAGCCCTAGTACTGAGGCTGAGATAGCATAAATGAGTCGATTTCCTTATGCTTCAGCTGTAGGATCGATCATGTATGCTATGACGTGCACTCGACCTGATGTAGCCTTTGCTTTGAGCATGGTTAGCAGGTATCAGGCAAACCCTGGCAAGGAACACTAGACAGCGGTAAAGAATATCCTCAAGTACCTGCGAAGGACTAAGGACTGGGTCCTTACCTTCGGTGGGAGTGATGACTTGAGAGTTGTAGGGTATAGTGATGCTAGCTTTCAGACTGATAGGGATAATTTCCGCTCTCAGTCAGGCTAGGTCTTTACCCTAAACGGAGGAGCAATCTCTTGGAAGAGTTCCAAGCAGGAGACAGTGGCTGATTCCACTTGTGAATCAGAGTATATAGCGGCAAGTGAGGCAGCAAAGGAGGCGATATGGATAAAGAACTTCATCGGAGACCTTGGAGTTGTACCAGCTATAAAAGACCCAATGGAGATTTTATGTGATAGAAATAGTGCGGTTGCCTTAGCCAAGGAACCAAGGGATCACGGGAGATCCAGGCACATCGACAGAAAATACCATTTTATCAAACATCGAATTGAAGAAGGACTCCTCGTGGCGAAGAGGGTATCATCGGATGAGAACCCGGCAGATCCCCTCACGAAGGGACTGAGTAGGGTTAAGCATCTCCAGCATGCTCGGAGCATAGGGCTATAGGATGATATAAGTTTTAATAGTTAGATAACCCGGAAATTTGTAAAGTGTAATTGACATTTGATGATGAATAAAAGGTGTTTTATTTATGAGTAAAGTGTTACTATCTCTTGTCGATCTTTTACTATATTTCTTTTGCATGTTTTGACTTCCAGAATAATTTTGTTTGGTATAACATATTATTCAAACCTCCACAGTCGGTCATATGTCGGAAGTAGGTATGAATCAAGACTGTCATGATGGGTTGTAGAGGTCTAAGGTGTTGGACAAGGCTACAACAATCATGAGTGCTCATAAGTTCTAAGCATTGGACTCAACCCACGCTCACTGGAATCACTTCATGGAATTTTTATCTCGAGTGATCATGAGACGGTAATATCATATAAGTCCTCAAACCTAGAGATATGATTTGTTACTTACGAGTTGGTTATGCATTGATTGTACGTAAACGCATTGGTAACTCGATGTTATAAAACGTGCCTTTGTGTGTAATTCAATGAGTGGTAGAACAAACATATGAGTCGAAGTTTATCTGTTCCTTCTTGGATTAGAAGCTGATATATGGGCCCCCCGATGATTTTGTTTTGACCTATGTACCGGGCCCGGTCAGAACTAAATTGATGTGTTCAGTTAAGTTCTATGTCAAACAAATCGGAAATCGGGAAACAAATGCTGGACAATAAGTAAGACAATGTTCCATGTGTTTGTCCGGCTGATATCTAGAACAGAGGATTATATGATCACTTATCTGAATGGCGCGTTCAAGTTCTACAGAGTTTAAAGAGCTACGAGTGCTGATCGGTTCCTGAAGTTATACTTGCAAATATAGTTACTAGTCTTATCCAAGTGGGAGACTGTTGGATATAGTGTCTAAGTCCATAACTATATTTGGTATGTACTTGACCCGACCCGGCATGGTCCATTTGGGTTGCACTTCACCCGAACAATTTATGGATAATATTTGAGAATAGTACAAGTTATGATTTATTAATATATTATAAGTTCTAATATATTAATATAAGATCATATTATTTAATTAGTAGTGATCTATAATTAATCTAGGATTAATTTAGTGATCAAAGATATTACTAATTAAATATGGGCTTCTATATTTATATAGTGTGGGCTTATGCTTATTTGGAATGGGCTAGGCTTGGATGGAGAAGTCCATGGATACTCCATGGAGCTTTAACCCATGGATCTCATGGAAATGAAGAGACTTGGGTATTAGGGTTTACATGGATGTAACCCTAATCCACCACACTATATAAAGGAGGCTTTGGCTCTTGAAATCAATCTAGTTGTATCTAGTGGATACTAGTTGACACATGTGGAGGTGAGGGCCGATTTCAAGAGAAGTGTGACTATTCTCTCAAAGTTCCAAGTTTGTGGTGATTTGTGACTTTCATTTGAGGCATCCACATTATTGGTGCTAGGCTCTAAAACTCCAAGCAATCAACTACAACTACAAGGTAAGTGTTTCTACTAGCTTTATTTGATTCAAGTTCCCCATGCCATGATAGTTAGGATATAAGCCTTGAAAAAATAATTATTTCCATGTATCTTAGACAAACATAGATCCAAGGTTTATTAGGGTTACATGTACACTTAGGAAGTGTTAGAATGCTCAAAACCCATCAACAACACCAAATCCTTAAGCCATCTTGGCTCATGGCATAGAACTATAGCCCTTTACCTGAATAGAAAAATCACCAACCCAACTACCCACTCAGCGAAGGATCTCTGCATTCTAACCGTCTTCACCGAATATGATTTTGAAATTCATTTGTCAATTATGGTGCACACGACCATCATCATCCACTCACCCCCGCTTAGTTGTCCCTAAAAGTACTTTTGAGTGACACAAGTACTTTTGAGTTCAATAAACAACGGTAGCGACCAGATCCAAGAATCATTCAATAAACAACTGTCAACCATATTGAGTGACACAAGTACTTTTGAGTTCTGACTTAGTTGTCCCTAAAAGGGAAAACCAATTTCCATTTACTTAAAGATTCTAATATGAGGACTACCCTTACATCCTGAGAATATCGACTCGACAGCAACTCACTTTCACTTAAATCCTAATCAATCTTGAAATCCAAAAGGCAATGAAATTGAACTACAACTAGTTCTACCCTGATGTTGGACCAATCATGATAGTTTGACTACTGATCTTCCAAGCGATACCCCTAAATTGCTTCCATCAGTGGCCCACAACTACCTGACCATCTAAAACCAGCTCAACCAAAACGAGCCTCACTCATAACTCTCAGTATGCAAAATGGCATATAACCACCCTTGATATTTTTAACCAGACAACTACCGAAAAAACTAAACTGAAGACAATGCCTGCAATAACATTTAATCAAACTCTGGCCTCCCCTGACTGACACTACAATGCTCAGCTCCTTGCTGATGGGGCTCCTTCCCTTCCCTCACAACTGTTAGTGAACCACAAAGCAACCGGAGTATGAACGCTTATTGCTCACCCCTCAACATAGGACATTTGGCCTCCTTGTAACCCACCTGGTTGTAGTGAAGCACATCAGAACTGGCCCACAGGGCAATCCCTGCTGAAATGACCCATCTGACCACAATTGAAGCATCCCTGACATCCTCCCTCATGGGTCCTCCCACACTTGTCACAACGGCCACGACCCTGATGGCCTCCCAAATGTAAATTCTTAGTCTAGGACCTCTTTGCCTAGCCCACTGTGATCTAAGTTTGCTCTGTTTTACTCCTCCCGAGGTGCTCTAAATCGATTTTCCATTCTCGGGCTCTAGCAATCATATCATGATACCATACCTTCTTCTTCTCCTCGTCCACTACATACGACGGAATCAACAAGGCCCTCTCCCTCGCCAACTACTACACCTCAATAGCTAGTGCAAACTCTGCCTTAAACCGGGTCACAACTCATCCCAAGTCATCGTCTCCAAGGCTTCTTCTCCAAAAGCGAAGTCTACCACCTCCCACCAACCTGAAGCTCTGTCTTTCAGAAGACAAGAAGCAAATCCGATCTTCGATCCCTTATGACAAGAGCTAGCAATAGGATCCTCCTCCCCAGAAGATTCTAGGGCTCCATTAGCCTTAAGCTCCCGATGAGCCCCAACTTTCCTGCTGTAATCCCGGCCTAAAAATCCTCGAGACGATCATCCACGTGTTCCATGATCCCTTCCTTGATGGTACCAAACATCACAGGAGTCTGCTCTAAAATACTGCGAGTGATCTCCAACGTGATGAACTCCCATATCTGACCATCCATCGGTTTGGTACCAGTGAGCCTGAACCAGAACCTGAACCTCCTCCATGAGTACTCGTCACCATACTAAAAAGCAACCATACACATGATCAAAACATACCCAAATAATCCTCATCCATAGGCTTCCTAGATTCAATGTGACTCTCCTTGATTCGAGTATGGATCCTGTGCTTTCAGTAGTAGGGGACCAATACTACCTTCCACACCTATCCATACTTTCCTCAAGAATTATCCTGAATCCTCCAAGTCACCTTCTCAAACTAATACTCCGTATATCTGCTAAACAGCACAGCCAACTCACTACAACACATCCTAGGCTCTCTTAGGTTCCCGACCTCACCCAGCCATCAGCTGCTGAAGAACTCCCAACAATTTTAGTTAACTACTTCATGAATACAATCACATACAACAAAGCTTAGATAATCCTTCAAGTAAAAAACTCATCCCTACAACGATTAGACTCAGACAAGAGTTGTGCAATAAGGTCAAATCAATCACTCTAAGATGATTTCACCTCTGCAACATGTTACTTAACATATTCAGTTAATAGTTAGCAAACATCATCAAGAGTCCCACAAAGCACAAAGCAAGCAACCTTCGTGCAGTAACACTCCAAGCCATAGAACAATCAAAGAACTTCTCAACTCACTGGCTACCAATGTCTTCGTTGTGCTAACATACTTCCTAGGTTTTCCTAGGATTCCTCATCCTACCCTGCCATCAGTTGCTGAAGATCCATTACTAATATCAGCTACCTACTTCATGAATATAATTGCATGCAATAAAGCTTAGATAATCCTTTGACTAAAAGACTCTACAATGGTTAGACTCAGACAAGATTTGTTCAATAGGTTCAACTCAATCACTCAAAGATTATTTAACCTCTATAGCATCCAGCTTAACATATTCATGAAATAATTAACTCCCACCAGTACGAGTCCTACAAAGTAGAAAGCAATCAGCATTCTCACATCGGGAAAATCTAACTAGTGCATCACCTAATCAGCTCAGTCTATTCAAACATTTGAAATTGATACTAGCATGCAAATTCTAAAGAACAACAATCAGGCACATAAGGCATCTCTCATAGAGTTATATCATACATTCTCAAGCAGATCCTTAGCCCTAATCTAGCAAGCAATTCTCACAAAATATAACATATCAACATGTATGGGCATTTTGGGAATCACTCACTTGGGCTCGGCTAATTGCACGCGCCACACCCCTTTTCTTTTATTAGAAAATCCTTTAATAACACTTTTATTTTATAAAAAATCTACCAAACCCTCGGTTTGAGTTCAAACACACCCCAAAGTATGCCCGAATCCCCCAAGGCTCTGATACCAACTAGAAACATCATAAAATTTAAGACCAAAAATTTCATTTTATTAATAATAAAACTGTAACGGCCAATGGTTCTAAGGTATTATTTATTTAATTATTTATTTAATTGTCTAAATCAAGTAAGTTGTTTTGGGCTTAGTGGATTGGGACTTTATGAGTAGGCTTAGTTGAGGTCGTACGTTGGGCATAAGCCTAGTGTATGTGGGGCGTAAATGGAACACAAGGAACACAGAGGCATGAACGTACGCACACTATATAAGGTGCTACGTGCAATGTACGTGGACAGACTCAAAACCCTAATGTCTAGGGTTCAAGCCCTATATAATGTCATTAAGTCCAAAGTGTTAGCCTCCTTATTAGCCTCTATTGTCCAGAAACCCTAATATCGAACCCTATAGCATCTTGGTGTGTTCTTGACCATGTGGAGTGTATTTTTGGTAGTTTGGAGCCTTGGAAGGAAGAAGAAGAAATTGGTGAAGAAGAGATGTTGGAGCTTGAGCTTGAAGATCTGGGTTATCATCATCATGTGGCACTCATTTGAGGTATAAAGCTTAGAACTTGTTTTGTTAAAGCTTATATATCCTTTGTTTGAGTTTTTGGACCCTTTTGGACCCATAGATAAGATCTTGTGGATTATTGTCATTTCTGGAGCTTAGATTTGCTACTCTTGGTATTCTTTTGTTCCTAGAGTCATAAAGTTGCAGTCTTTGAAGCTTGGAACCATCCATGCATGAGTTTGAGCTCATTTAATGGTAGTAGAGTGTTGTATTTTAGGTTTGGGTTCATTTGGGGCATGAAAAGCTACCAAGTTAATGACTTTATGGTTTAAGATGTTGCATATGACTCAGATCTATGATTGGCACTCTTGGACTTAAGTAATTTAGAGCTTAATGGGTGAGTACACTAGGCGTACAAGCTCATACGTGCAACGTACAAGCCATGCAGCCTGTATGCTTAGCGTACAGTTGACTATGCCCTGCATACTCAATAATCTTGATTTTGTGTCTTTTTGGCCTCGGTTGGGCTATTTCCTTAGACATTGTTGTTTTGGGCCTTAATGGGACGTCTGAAATCAAGCCTTTGGACTAAGTGAGTTTATTGGGCCTACGGGTTAGGCCCATATTGGGGTCTGGGCCCAATTTGTAAAATTGTGCCATAAATAGGCCTTGAAGGAACAAGTGGTTTTGGGCCTTGGTTTTAGATCATATTAGGTCAGGGGTAAAATGGTCATTTTACCCTAAGAATGGATCATTTATTTTGGAATGGAACCCAAGTGTTTATTGGGTGTTATTTTGTTCTATCAGCTCGGGGAGTCGTCAGGGCAGCAACTAGGGATTTATTTCAGTGAGACTTAGCATTTGAGGTGAGTTTTTTCACTGAGTTTGGAAGGTCTAAGGCACCAAGGCCGACCTTCGATTGGTTATGTTATTATACTTTTTATCTGTGTGATACTTGTATGTGCTTGTATATGTATTTTATTCAAGTGTGGGCGGGGCCTGTATCTCATTGGTGAGGCCCGTTATTCGACTGTGGGCAGAGCCTATATCTCATTGGGCGGGGCTTATTATGCGAGTGTGGGCAAGGCCCATATCTCAATTGGGTGGGGACCGTTATATGATATCTATGGTATGCGGTACTTTGGGAACTCACTAAGCTTTGTGCTTACGGTTTTTAGTTTATATTTTGTGTACTTTCGGTTCCAAGGGGAAGAGTTCGGGTTGACTGCATCGCACACACCATGTGGATTCTATTTATGGGACATACTCTGATTTTTATGATGTTTGACATACTTATTTTATTGGGGTGTATGAACAATGTTTTGGAATACTGTTTTTACTTAAATCAAAAATAAAATTTGTGGGTCATAATTTTTGGATGTTTCATCAATGCCTTGGTTTGAGGTATTCGGATACACTCTCGGGTGTGTCTGAACTCAAAATGAAGGTTCAGTAAGAGTTTTCAAAAACAAAAATAAATTTTTAGAACGGATTTTCTAAAATATGCAAAGGTGTGGTGCATGCAATCAGTCGAGCTCAAGTAAGTTATACCAAAATACCCATACATGTTTTATGATATGCTTCGAATTGTGAATCTGTGAATCGCATGATGGATTTAGGCCTTCTGTATAAGCTTGTAGACTTGCATGCTAGTACTGATCAATCAGTAATAGGATGGTTTGATTAGGTTATGCTTGGCTCTGATTACTTGATGCCTGAATGATGTTTGCTTTGTGCTTTTAGGAGTTCTAACTACCTTCAGCTAACTAGTTAGAGAATATGCTAAGTTACATATTATGGGAACTAGATAATTTTAAAAGCTTAGGTTTTAACCCTATTGCACAGCTCTCGTTTGAGTCCAACCGTTGTAGTGTCAGACCTCTCATTCAAAGAATTATCTAGTTTTGTAATATGTAATTGTATTCGTGAGCTAGTTAGAGGAAGTGAACGGGAGTTCCTTCTGAAGCTGAAGGGTGGAGTCGCCCTAGGAAAACCTAGGATGAGATCTAGTGTTGGGAGCCTTATATGTAAATGAACTGTTAGATATAAGCAACTTGGTTGAGTCAAGGCACTTCTTATGGAAAGTACGGATAGATATGGAAGGTAGTATGGGCTTGTACTACTGGAAGCAAAGGATCCTTACTCGATCCAAGGAGGGTTGGAATGAAGCCAGGGAGCTTATGGAGTTGTGATTTCCCCAATCTGTATATTTGATGCATATTCTGATGGTTTATATTGTCTATTTTCAGTATGGTGGTATTACAAGGCAGACCAGTTGGTAGTTCCGATGTTGGGGAGAGCTCCAGCTCAAGTTCTGGAGTCGAGCAACTTGATGACCAGACAAGGAAGTTCAACTCGTCTGAGATTATGTATAGTATCCTTGAGCAGACTCCTGTGATCTTTGGCATGGTCAAGGAGGGTATTCTGGAGATTCTTGATGAGCGGTTGAACGCCTTTCGCGCTAAGATTGTGGCTTTGGTCGGGATGCGTTCTCTGACTTTCAGGGAGTTTCGGACATGCGGAGCACCAGATTATCATGGGGTGAAGGACCCCATCGCGAGCAATAGGTGGTTAGCAGATGTTGCTAACACCTTCCGTACCATACATATTCTGGAGGGGGACAAGGTCAGACTAGCTTCATGCCTCTTGAAGGATAGGGCATATGATTGGTGGGAGAAGGTAGGACGTGCTGTGGGTGATGATGTTGTGGATTCGATGACCAGGTTCCAAGTTGAGCTCGCATCGGTAATAAAGGTGCAGCAGTTGGTGCGAGAGTTTCAGGATCTATGCCAAACCACTGAGATAGTGGCTGAGACCACCGCTATGTTCAAGGAGAGGGCACTTCTGGTTCTGTAGTATGTGGCGGACGACGAGATAAAGAATGCCTGGTACCATAAGATGTTGAGGAGTGATATTCAACAGTTAGTCATCCGATCCGGATGCAAGACGTTGGAAGACATGATAGTGAGGGCTACATAGAGGAAGATTGATCTTTAGATGGAGAAGAAGAGGAAGCCGGATTTTTTGTCTAGTGTTAAGGGTTCGAGCAAGAGGCCCCAGGTGGTTGATTCGACAAGGAAGGGCCAATAGGGCCAAGGCCGCTATGGCAAATGCAACAGGTCAAACGAGGGGACGTGCATGGTGGGTGGTTTTGGCTGCTTCAAGTACGGTCAGACTGGTCATGTCAGCATGGATTGTACTGCTACCACCACTATCACCCCAGTATATGATCTGATTTTCTTTTCAGTGCAATCAGAGGGGCCACAAGAAGGCCCATTTTTCGAGTTTAGCTGCAGCAGCACGGGTGTCAGCACCCGCTCCTATGACTCTCCGGATTACTGACGGTCACCAGGGCAGGGCAGATGCGCCTACGATGAAGATCAGGGCTATCCAGCTGACGGCAGAGGAGGCGCGTGCAGCTCCCGATGTTGTGACGAGTATGTATCTTCTCCTTATCTCTTTATTTATATTGAATTGTTTGCTTATGTTTATGTGTTTCATTTTGGGATCATTCCTTCTGAACAAGATCTCTACTTTGGTACTATTTGATTTAGGGGCCACCCAATCGTTTGTATCTCTTGCTCTTAGCAAGAGATTTGCTAGAGCTCCGGGAGAGCTGGATAGTCCTTTAGATGTCAATATTGTTCATGATAGGTTTATTCGGGTTGCGAGGGGTCATCGAGGTTGTACTCTCTAGTTATTCAACCAGAAACATCTGGTTGATCTGGTTCCCATTCCTTTGTGCGGGAACAAGGTTATCGTGGGCATGGATTAGTGGAGCCATAATGTGGCAGTGATCGACTGTGAGCAGCAGTTAGTTCGGGTGCGGACCCCAAGATGGGGATAGTTGATGATTCAGGGTGAGAGACCACACATTGGATGGATTATGTGTTCTGCAACGAGGGCCAGACGTTATCTTCATCATGGTTGTTCGAGTTTTCTCGCCTATGTCATGGATATCCGGGATAAGGGTAAAGCGACCGTGGATGATGTGTTGATCATGCGGGGTTATCCGGATGTGTTCCCGGAGGATTTGCCAGGGGTACCTCCAGATAAGCAGGTGGATTTCATGATTGATTTGGTTCCAGGTGCAGCTCCAGTAGCCAAAGTACCATAACGGTTGGCTCCTCCTGAGATGCAATAGTTGTCTACAAAACTATAGGAGCTTTTAGACAAAACATTAAAGAGTGTATGGAAAGTATCTTTGAGTTCTATGAGAACTAAGAATAAGTATTTAGGGAGACCTATATGGTAAGACTAGTATCAAATTGTAATATTGATGAAAACTTTTAGCATTGATGAAAGAAGTCTTGATAATTCTAGTCTAACTATATCTTCATGTAATGAGGTGCACCAAACAATCTGAATAATTCTTAGTGAAGATCAATATAACCAATATGATAGAAGATATCTAAATATACTAGTTAATATCTTCAAAAGATGTTCATTTTGAAAACAATGTGAAAGAGATAAGCTAATGTTCTAAAAAACAAGGTGTTAAAAAACCTAATGTCTACTTAAATATAGCAAGACAAATGCTTGTGGTATTATAAACACTTGCATATAAAGAACAACTTCTAGAAAAAGCCACCATTATTTCATTGTGATGTTCATAGTGAATTGGATCAAATGAATTTAGTGATTTTTTAAAATATCACTCATGTGAAATTATTAATATGTGACCTAATACCATCCCTTTCTTCACATAACATGAGATTGTTGACGGCATACGGCTTATAGGAAGGTGATATTGCATGTTTAATAATTTTTGTATTTGGTTATTTGGACATTAGGAGATGATGTTTTACCAAGATAAATTAATATATACGATGCATTTTTTTCATCAAACTGTTGGATTGAGGTGTCTAAGCTAATAACTAAATTGGTATAAACTTGTAAACAGAAGAAAAGTCATTTTTGGTTTGCCCTCAAAACCAGAAATAGCTAGAAATGATATTAGGAGAGAAAGAGAAAGAGAGAGAGAGAGAGATGATTTGTTGATATGTTATGTGATTAATATATTAATGGGAATGGATAATTGATATGTTAATTTGTTATATGATTAATAAATAAATTAACATCAGATCAACAGTTAAATAATTAGTTTATTAATTAATAAATTAATGAGATATCAATAAGAATTAATCTGAAATTAATTTTGGATTAATTTGAATTAATTGAAGGTGCAAGTGTAGATTGTAATTGTTCAATAGTTTAACAAAAGAAACATTTCTATAACCATCCATGGTATGAACGGTTTTGGCTTGATTCCTAGGGTTTATGGAAGTCTCCTAGATGTAGATAAGGAAATGATTTGAATTGGGATTAAATCAATTATTTAACTAATTCAAATCTGGTTTTATCTGCAAGTTAGCTAAACTATAAATAGGACCCCAAGACCAACAAATTTTGTTCATACCTTCAACTACAAGTTTAGGAACGAAATTTTTATCCATTCCCTCTCTCTCCTCTTTATTTTAGGGTTTCTAGGGTTTGGGGTGTGATCCATTAGAGGTATCATACTTTTTATGCTTACTTTGTAAAGACACAAAGGAAATGATCAAATATTTATTTACCATAATAAATCTAAAGGTATGTAAACCCTAATTCTTAAATTTCGATTTTCATAGAGTTCCTTTAGGGTTCTTGGAGTTCACAGTATGTTGATATCAATTAGAGAAAACATAGATCCTTTATAGTTTGCATGTCAACTTAAGTGATAAGATTTTCCGCTTTACATGTTTTTGAGAACCTATAAATCCCATCAATACTATCAGAACCATTGTTTTCTATTGATTGTGCATAACTTGAATGGATCAAAAGATTAGGGTTTATAGAAAATAAACCCTAGCCCTTGAAAATTTCGACTTTGCTAAGGTTTCTTGAAACCCTAGCCTCTATGCCTTGTTTTCGAAAATGCCAAGGGCTTTCTTAGGGTTTCTAGTTTCCTTAATTATTATTTTAGTTGCCTTTAATTTTGAATAATTAAAACTTGTAATCCTTAACCCTAATTTTGAAAATTAGAAGGTAGGGATTAAAACTGAATTAATTAACTAATAGTTTAATTAAAGATAATTATTTAATTCCTAAATGATATAATTAATTTAGTTTATTGTATAATTAAAGGATAAAGATAAATCATAATTGGTTTAATATTAATTAATTAAAATTTTAATTCAAATAATTAATATTTAAACCTAGTATTTTGAAAAAAAATTAAATAATTCTTATATATATTCATTAAAAGTTAATTACTATATGTATAAGATAAAGTCAGCCGAATCAATAGTAAGTCTCATTCACGAAGTCATGCTATAAATAGGGTATAAGGAAACAGCCTATAATATGACTCTTGAATGGGTGTCCTTTTCAACCACCACTCACGTGCATGGTGGAGGGTCATTAGCTAAATGGGTTCAATAGGAGATAATTAAATTAAAAGTATAATCTATAAAGTACTAGAACCTTCTTTTAAAATCTAGTTACTTTAGAAAAAATGTGAAGTTGTATGCTAATCCATGAAAATGCACATCATATATTTATGAGTCATTAGTGGAGCATGTGTGGTAACCAACACACTAATTTGGGACTATAAATATGAAATGATGAAACATCTCATGTTTATAATTGTTGATGGAGAGTGTTTGGTTAACCGGCACATCAATAAGAGATTATAAATTGATCGAGGGTGTTTATGCGGGTTTGCATGATTATTCACATCTTAATAGTGATCCTTGACATCCCGCTCACAATTGGTAAGAGCGTAACCGGAGATTAAACATTTCATTGATAAGATTCAATGAGTCTCAAAAGATCTAGGAGTTTCATAAGATCGAAATTGGTAAACGCCTTACCTACCTAAAATAGATTTGCATCTTACTTGTGGTATCCCTCTTCAAAGTTCAAATCGAAAATATGGATCCTAGCCTTAATTTAAATTTTGGATTAATAATTAAGGATTAAATAAACTTACTTGAATTCTTTTTTTCCCACTTTTATATGTATATGAAGATAGAAATGGTCTTCCTCGTTCTTATGGAAACGATTTTCCTCAATCTTTTGGAGATCGTCTTCCACATTCAAGTAAAGGTGAACTTGTCTTCCCTTACTTAGGTAATGGTGGAACTAGACATCATCTCTCTTCAACTCTTCCACCTCCTCCTCCTGTGACTCTCCCAACATCATTTTTTCCTCAAGTTAAAGGATATGAAACTACTCAAGCCTATTGCCAAGTAAACACAAAGATGGAAATTATGTGTGAGCACATGTTATGAAAATGGAATCGTACATTGACAAACTGGGAAGAATGGGTATCAAATTTCCAAAGGATCAAGCCAATTATTTGGTTCTTATCTCACTTCCTAAGTCATATGGTTAGTTTATTGAAAACTTTCATATAAGGAATCTCAATGTGACCCTAACTGATATGAACGAGATGTTGATAAATGTAGATGTGGATATCGTTAACAGTACAACTAAAGCATAAATACTTGAAGGATCTAATCCCAAGAATTTATTGGACGTTGACAATGGTAATCAAGAAAATGTTTCTCATTCCTATGGAAAGGGATCGGCCAAGGTCAAACAGTTTGATTGTATTGTAAAGAGAAATCTCATTCTAAGATCATTCCACGGGTTGAACCCAATGAGTCTATTTGTTTTTATTACCAATTGAAGGGACATTAGAAACAAAGTTTCCTAAAATACCTTAGAGATCTTAGAGATAGTAAAGTCAAGTTGTGTGACTCTACTTCAAGTACATCTATTATCTAACTCCATTGTTTTAGAAGTTCCTATTCATAGACTCTTAATACATGATGCGATAATCACATGGTATTATAGGATCTAAGAGAAAGAAGGAAGCTTGAGCAAAGCAATCTAAATTTGATCGTTAGAAATGGACTTTTGTTGCAAGGTTCGATGGTCATAATTTTAAGCTACTACTAAGGAGTTAGGATGGATTTAATAATTTGATATTACTCTCTGGAGATGTGTAGAAACATAGTTTTCTTTTATGCATTGTAAGGACAAGTTTCAATTTTCTTTTATCAATAAAATGAAGTTTTATTAGTTTATAGTTCCTTGCAATGGAATTAATGAGTGTGTTTCTAATAATAGCAGTTATGGATGTGATTCTTATAATATTATGCTTTTGGTATTTCTTAAATTTAACCAAGTGAAAGGAAATCTCATCACCAAGTTTCAATTAGACAGAAACTTAGAGTCATACAATTTGAATTGGATGATGCATGAGAGTTTTGTTCATTGGAGAAATTGTGACAAAGTCATTGTTCACATGTTATGAACTCTTCAGATCCATCAGAAAGGACAATAGCTCTATTCATCATGATTTACTAATGCTTCAGTAAATATGGTTGTGTTTATAAGATTAGGCATAATTCTAATACTTTGAAAAGATTCAAAAGTATAGCAGAACGAATAGAAGAATCTCTTAGGCATAAATATAAAAGATTCACCAATCTGAAAGGAAAGGAGAGTAAATTAGTATCATGTTTTCTGATCATGATAGTGATTGTGCAATTATATCACAATTGACCTTCGAAGAACATCTTAGTATAATTCCATGACTAAGAGAGGAATTGGATATTGTTGGAAATGGTCGGATCAAGAGATGAGTCATACTTCATTCCAATCGAGTTTTAGAGCTATGCTCTACTAACTCTAAATCATATCTTCATATTCATTTCAAACTAAGAAGGGTGATAACACCTCGTAATATGTGGATTAATAATGCATTCTTGCTCAAGCACATTAGAATTTGACTTATGATGTTTTCTGGTATTCGAGAAACAAAAGATGAACTAAATCCAATTCTTAAGAGTGTTATCATGTCGACAATCTGCACGAACTTTTGCATATTTGTTTTAGCTAGTCAAGGAATGTTTCTTGTGAGAAAAATTTATATGTCAAGAATTCAGTGGGAGTCGTATTCATCATGGGAGTTTTAAGAGTCAACCGACAATGATCCTTTTAGTTATCACTAGCGCACAACATGAGGTTGAAAACCTGTTGTATTTATTAACACAATTTATTTTGTGCACTTCTAGTTAAGTCGGAAATGCTTATGAGTTCTATGTTTTCATTTAACTACAAAAGCAAAGGTTATTTGTCAGTGAAGGTACACTGATTAATAAGGGTGAACTGTTAATAGGAACGGAAGCACTGGTGGGCTTTAAGCTGCCAGAAAGCAAGAAATGAAGAATAGCAAAGTTCATTCTGTGATGGAGACCTAAATGTGATTTTGGTTTCTCCTAAACCCTGTCTTATGATTGTAGTTTGAAAATAAAAGTTCTACATGGATGGGAACGTATATACCTTCTAAGCTAGGTGGTAAAATGGTTCGCTCTAATTCATGAAAATGGTTATGAGAAAACACTTTCGCTAGTAGATTTTAAGGATATGATAAAGATCAATACGTATATTGGTTGTATTAATTGCATTCTCAAATTCACAATATGATTATGGAATTTCTCTTCATATTTCGAATTATGAGGATGGCAAGAAATTAATTCAACTTTCAGGAGATATGTTTATCACGTCTTGAAAGGGTTTGAACACATACACTATCCGGATAAAGTGCATAAGCTTAAGAAGCCTAATTAGAGGATTGAAAAAGCATCGCAAAATAGGAATTTGCACTTCCATGAGAAAGTCAAATGGTATTGATTTTTAGAAGTCCAGTTGATTTCTTAGTATATATTAAAGCTAGTGGTAGCATAATTTTTATGCTAGTATTGCATGTTGACAATACTATTCATAGGGAATAATGTCTCTAATTTGCAAATTGCAAAGTTTAGAATTGTTTCGATATAATGGACTTAAGGGAGAGGGTACTCATACTTTATTCAAGTCTAAAGGTTTAGATTATTTGGTTTAATAGAACTTAGTAAAAAATATATGAATATCATGTTGAAATATTTCAACATAGGAGATTCGATATATGGAAATATTATAGCAAGAGATTGAACACATATAAGGTCTTTATGTAGGACATAATGAATCGTGTCCCATATGCTTCGGTTATAGGATCAATCACTTATTCTAATTTTTCAAATGCCTTTAGCATTATGTGAAAAAGATTAGAATTTTGTGTGACTGAAGTTGTTAAAATAACTATCAAGAAAATTCTAAGGTTTACTGAAGATTGGTTGTTTGCGAACAGTTAGAAGTATGATATTGTTTTGGAAAGACCATAGTGACATGTTTTGGATTGAGATGATTCTTGGTCGTAATCGAAGGTTATATGGGAATATCAAAATGATTCCATAATGGGAGATGAGTATATGGAAATGTTTCCATAATAAGAGTTGGTTATAAAATCTACATACGAGTTGGACTCTTTAATGCAAAAAAAGTATACAAGGAGTGTGCCTTGAATTTGAGACTTCATAAACATGTAATTGTTTAGAGTAACAAGTTCTAGTGGAAAATTCTATAATATCGAAGGCTCAGTTTCTAGGACTTTAGAACCTCGACATCTCAGAAGGACAATGCATGTAAAGAAGAAATTCCAGTACATCTTAAATAGCAATGAAAAGGAACATAGAATATGGCATGATTGATGTTACAAAGGAAGGAACACAGAGATGGATAGTATGCATCATTGGAGTAATGTTGTAACAGCCCGGAATTTCAAATACTGATATAATTATGATTTGGGGGTGTTTTAAGAGGGGACTCGGCGAGTTGGAGCCTAGACTCGCTGAGTAGGACCGCAGACTTGGTCGCGGGTTCGCGACTGGACTCGACGAGTCCAGATATGGACTCGACGAGTCCATATATGGACTCGGCGAGTCGACGCTGTTCAGCAGAAACCCTAGCCGTTTGGTTTTGTATCGTATATAATGCCTCTTAGGCCGTCATTGTCTGTCTTTTGGCCGATTGAGAAGAACCCTAATCATTGTGGACGTCTAGAGCAGGAGAGAAAGCTATTGGAACTTGGAGGATCTTGTTAGGCAAGAAGAAGAAGAGTTTGGCCAAAGGAATATCAAGGAGGATCGAGTCCTGAGGCTTGGGGACACAGAGAGTGCGTTATTCAGGTAATATTCCGGATCTTATGCTGTTATGTTGATGTGTGCATGGAATTAGGGTTTATGGAACCCTTTTGTGATTAGATTAAGTGTTACCCTAGTCCCCCAAACGACTATAACCCTGTATTAGGACCTTAGAGGTCCAGAAGGTCCCATGCTTGTGTATTTCGGGACAATACTTATCTCAGGAAGCAGTTTGATCTACTGCATGGCATGGACTCGACGAGTCTGATGAACAGACTCGGCGAGTAGCTTGGAGATTGACTGGGACTCGTCGAGTTGTTCTTCAGACTCGGCGAGTTGAGTCGGGGTGGCCCCGCGATTCTTCCAGGAGGAACTCGTCAAGTAAAAAGGGGATACTCGACGTGTAGAAAGGGAATCTTAAGAATCGGTGAGTCAAGGGCGAGTGGACTCAGAGTCGTTGAACTCGGCGAGTCTTGGGGTGACTCGGCGAGTTAGGTCGCGGGTTGAGTGAAGTTCTAAGTATGGGGACTCGGCGAGTCACAGGGTTGACTCGACGAGTAGGGTCAGTCAGGGGTTGACTTTGACCTTGTCTTTGATCAAGGATTGACCAGTGGTTCCAGGGGTATTTTGGTAATCGTTGTTTATCGTTTGAGTTCAGTGCATTGGCGGCTATCCAGGAGTGGAGATCGTATCAGTGATTAGAGCAGCTTGAGCTATCTGTTCAGTCGGCAGTTTCGAGGTGAGTTATCCTCACTATATCGCTAGGGTTTATGGCATTAATGCCAACCCTCTTATCGGATGGAAATCCGGGTAGTTGTCAGTTGTTATATGTTATGGGCCGGAAGGCAATATATGTTATGGGCCGGAAGGCATTACTATGTGGACCGGAAGGTCATGGCCTGGAAAGGCGTATGTATGCATTTAGTATGTTGACTGATTCATAGAGTAATGTCATGATAGTGACCGGCTAGACCGGCATCTCGTTAGAGTAATGCTATGATATGTGATCTGTGATCGATTGTTGTCTATGAACTGTTATATGATTGTTTGTTATGTTATATGTGCATTTTATGCTTATGGGCCGGAAGGCAATATGTTATGGGCCGGAAGGCGATATGTTATGGGCCGGAAGGCGAATATGTTGTGTGATGGACCGGAAGGTCGGCGTGGGTAGGACCGGAAGGTTTACCCAGCAGGGACGGAAGTCCCCTGAGACACATGGACCGGAAGGTCAGGGCCTGGAAAGGCGTATATGTGGTTGGTATTCTGGGGGTATCTCACTAAGCTTTCGGGCTTACAGTTGTGGTTTTATGTTTCAGGTTCTCAAGAGTCTGTGGCAAGGTAAAGGCGTGATCGTACCGTTCCTCGCGTTGGTGTTTTATGATATGAACCTGGGAAATTACCCTGTTTAATAATGTATTGAAAACCTTTTTGTAACAACGTTAATAAAATGGGTGATTTTGAAAAGTTTTAATTGTTTTGAAATTTTGGACGTTACAAATGTCCATTCGATTGTTTACAAAGGAAGGAACATAGAGAGGCATAGTATGCATGTTTAGAACATGACATGATTGATGTTACTTAATTCAAGTAGTTAGTTGCTTACATGAAACAGTCTACAATGAATAAATTTGTAATTGTTATGGTGCTTAAATAATAGGGATTTATTTATAATTGTTATGGTGCTTAAATAATAAGGATTTATTTATGAATAAATTCGTCCTCGAAGTCTATTGTTCGGTACTGAAACAACTCGGGGTAATACTCCATCTCACACCCCAAAACCAAGAACGGCGGAAACGTTCCGGGGTGGAGGGCGTCATGTACAGTATCACAACAATATAAAGTAGTAAACAAGCAACAACATCATCCATTGCATTAAAAGTAAACTTTTAATACATGTGTGTTCTTTCAATGTAATAAGACACCAAAATATACAATCAAAATAAAAGACGAGTCTTGTCTGTGCTCCGTCTTCTCAAAACATGGCCATCGTACCTGTCTACTGGTGACCTGAGAATACAAGTTATTTTGAAAGCGAGTATCAACCTAAAGCTGGTGAATTCATAATTATTTAAGTGTCATTGTCTTCTTTTGGAAAATTGTTATGTATGCTATGTAAATCTTTGAATGAAACGGTTGATATAAGTATGAAAATCCTAGAAAATCCCATTATTCCTACTAGTATGAAATGTAGTCTTCTACCAAGACCCGAATGTTTTGCTACTAAAATGATAGTTTTTCCTTCCTTTTGACTATTACAAACAGTACTTAGTCTAACTCATTGTTTATGTGAATGTATCACAAAATAAAGTAATAGGAACAAGGTAATCATGTAAGTGTTATCCTTTTGTATTAGGATTAACACGACATCGCGTAAAGCGAAATGTATAACCTTTGAACATCCGTAGATTGTTCAATTTTCCTCTATAGCGACAACAAGTTTAAGGAAGGGTTAGTCCCGTAAAGGTACTCCTAGTATAAGTATTAACCGTAGGCATCTGTAGATGTTCATTTACCTCTGTAGCGAACAGTAGGCCAAAGGAATGGTTAGTCCCGTAAAGGTACCCCTAGTATAAGTAATAACCATAAGCATCCGTAGATGTTCATCTACCACTGTTGCTAACAGGTGGATTTCGGAATGGTTAGTCCCGTCTAGATATCCCATTGAACTGGGATAGGCAGGACAATTTACACATAAGGTACTAATAAATCATCCTCATGAATCTAGGTACAACTATGCATGTAAGTGTATACAGGTAAATGTATCTAAGTAAAGGTACACATGTAAGCGTCTCTATGTAAACGTATTCATGTATCATGTAAGCATATGTAAACGTACTCATGTATCATGTAATGTATAGTATAGACTCATGAATGAACTGACTCTGGTGTAATTCCTTGTAGTAGGAATAATGTTTTGTATCTTCTAACTATCCCTATAATAGTTAATTGGAAGGTAATTGGTTGTCCAAGCAGGCTTATACACCCTTGCTACACAAGAGTGTGGTAAACTGAATGAAGGATGAAAAACTATAACATCAATACATATATAAGAACATAAGTGTATAGATATAGTTTTGTTCAGGAAGATAAAATGGTTTTACGAGACATCTATGAGTTTTGAACAATAATTAACAATGACTTGATGTCATTTTAATAAACATTTCAATTGTAATACTTTTGCTGCCAAGGTATTTTTAAGACAGAAAACCATTTCATGCATCACAGTTTGAAGTATGTGAAATCTACTGGATGAAAACGTAGTTATAAATATCTATGATTGATTTAAGAACATGTTGTTTTCTACTTGTATCCCCCCCATTTAAAGCATTTAAAATCATTTAAACATTGATTAAGGGGTATGAACTCACCTGTAGATGGTGGTTTGGATGAACAGGATGATGTAGGATAGCTAGGTGACAAGTGAAGACTTGTTCACACTCAATGATCCTAGTTAACATATAATCACACATACATGTATCCAATTAGACTTTAAAACACTAATTGACAATGTTAAGACATCCTAAGGCATGTAAAACACCTTATATAAGTGCTACAAGTCATAAGGATTGCACCTAGGTGCTAAAGGACCTTGCTATTGTGTTTAGGGTTCAAGGGTAAGCTCCCTTGGAGTTTACGGTTTTCATGACCTTGAACTAATGAGTTTATGGTCGTAAAATCAAGAGTTTATGGTCTTAAAATCCTCACTTTTTGACCATAAGTTGTTTTGAGGTTTTGCAAGTCTTTTGAAGCATTTCTACTTGATGGTTAGGCCTTTAGAAGAGACTAAGGCATCATTACACTCCTTTGAGGAGTTTACGGCCTCATGGTCATTTCCCTTTGGGTTTACTACCTTAAACCCATATGGAAATTGGTATTGCTATGTTTTCAGGTCCTTAATTGATAAAGGTAATTGTCTAGGTTAGTTTTTAGGCCTAAGGAAGGAATATGGCCCAAATAAACACATTTTAAGGTGTTTACGGTTTTGGGAGATCCCCAAACCGTAAACACATAAAAGTGTTGGACTTTGGTGTTTTTCAAGGCTTAAACACAACAAGGGAAGGTTCAAACATATCAAGGAAGGCTTAAACATCCAACTAGGGCTTAGATTAAGGACTTAGGCACACTTTGGTGCCTTTCTTGGTGTTTACGGCCCAAGAACATTTTTGGACCGTGAACACCTTATTCCTTGTGTTCTTGGCATATTTTCTTGATGCTAACATGTAATACGAACTTAATAAGACTCAAGGATGGAAGTACTTACTATAAGGAAGCTTGAAATACGCTAAAAGTCCAAGAACACTTAGTGTGTGTTCTTGGTGTTTTTGGAAATCTAATCAAAACACAAAAATGAATGGATGAATAGATGCACAAACACTAGATTAAGTGTTATTTCAACTTGGAATGGCTAGAACACTTACAAGTTTGAAGATCTTGATTTAATTCGAGGATGATACTTGAGAGGTTTTTGAGTTTACTCTTTTGGTGTTTAGGGAGTAAACATAAAGTGACTAGCTTTTGGGGAGTAAACTCATGCTTATGCATGAGTTCACGATTTTTGGATGATTTTCCGGCCCAAACATAAAAGTTTGGCCGTGAACTTCTAAGACACGAGGTGTTTGCGGTTTAGAAATTTCGAGACCCGAGACGGCCCAAACGTTCACCCGTTCGTTTAAAGATTAGTTATTAAAATAATCAATTGAACTTATTTTTCCCAAAAACAAGTAAAAGTGAACTTGAATTATAATATGAAGTGATTGACTTTAAGGGTTTGACCGAATGAAAATTCCGGGTTGTCACACTCCATCATCTCGTCCGCCGGCTCCCAAGTCCACTCCGACCCCTTCCGGTGCTGCCATTGAACCTTTACAAGCTCCACTCTTTTGTTCCTCAAATCCTTCGACTTCTGGTCGAGGATTGCCACCAGTCGCTCAATGTAGTTCAGGCTGCCATCAACCTGAATGTCCTCCAAGGGTACCACTGCTGAGGCGTCCACTAGGCACTTCTGCAGCTGAGAAACATGGAAAGTGTTGTGTATCTGACTGAGTTCGGCTAGCAAATCAAGCCGTTAAGCCACCTTGCCCACCCAGGCTACAACCCCGAACGGTCCAATGTACCTGGCGCCCAACTTGCCCCGTTTCCTGAATCAGATAACGCCTTTCCATGGCGACACCTTCAGGAGAACCGTATCCCCGACCTGGAACTCCAGGTCTGATCGGCGTTTATCAGCATAGCTTTTCTGCCGACTTTGAGTAGTCTGAAGCCTACTCCAGACCTTCTGAATCTTCTCTGTCATCTTGAGCACTACCTCAGTGCTCCCCATCACCCTCTGGCCAACCTCGCCCCAACATATCGGGGTCCTGCACTTCCTCCCATAAAGCATCTCGAAGGGAGGACGGTCAATGCTCGCATGATAACTATTGTTATAGGAGAACTCTGCCAATGGGAGGTAGGTATCTCAACTACCCCCGAAGTCTAACACACATGCTCGCAGCATATCCTCCAGGGTCTGGATGGTTCACTTGCTCTGACCATCCGTCTGTAGGTGAAAGGCGGTGCTAAAAAGCAGACGAGTACCCAGCTCGTCATGAAGCTTCTTCCAAAACCTGGAAGTGAACCGCACATCCCTATCCGAAATCACAGAGACTGGCACACCGTTCCACGCCGCCACCTCCCAGATATAGATGTCGACCACCTTCTCGGCCGAGATGCTCTCCTGAATCGGGATAAAATGGGCGCTCTTGGTCAATCGATCGACGATGACCCAGATCGAATCCACTCCCCGCACGATCCTGGGAAGCTTTGAGACAAAATCCATCGTGATGTCTTCCCATTTCCACAGCGGAATATCCAACAGCTGCATTTTGCCGTGAGGTCTCTGATGCTCAGCCTTGACCTTCTTGCAGGTCAAGCACCTCTCCACAAACCATGCCACATCCCGCTTCATGCAGGGCCACCAATAATCCAAACGCAGATCCCTATACATCTTTTTCGCCCCGGGATGAATGGAGAACCGAGATTTGTGCGCCTCCTCCATCAGAACCTAGCGCACACCCCCGTGGTATGGCACCCACACCCTACGGTGTAGTGTCAGTAATCCTCAGCTGTCATACTCGAAGGAGGAAACCTGCGCCACGATCCGTTTGCTCTTCCGATGTTCCTCCTTCATGGCCTCCCAAATCCGCTCCAACAGCGGAGTCACCACTATCATCCTCACGCAGATATCCCTCATCGGCGCTGCCTTGCAGCTAAGCGCATCGGCCACCACATTGGCCTTCCCCGGGTGATAAAGGATCTCATAGTTGTCATCCTTTACCACGTCCATCCACCGACGCTGCCTCATTTTTAGATTCGGCTGATCCATGAGGTACCTCAAACGCTCATGGTCCGTGTAGATGGTATAGCGAACCCCATATAGGTAATGACGCCAAATCTTGAGGGCGAATACAACAGCCCCCAGCTCCAAATCATGTGTCGGGTAGTTCGCCTCGTGAGGCTTCAGCTGCCTCGACGCATAGACGATGAAATGCCCTCTCTGCATCAATACTACGCCCAAACCTGAGATGGACGCATCGCAGTACACAACAAAATCCTCTATGCCCTCTAGCAGGGCTAAGATTGGTGCCTCGCACAATCTCTGTCTCAGTGTCTCAAACGCGGCCTGCTGCTCAGTCCCCCAATGAAAGACCACGTCCTTCCTTGTTAGCCTGGTCAGGGGTACGGCTATCTTGGAAAAATGTTGGATGAATCTCCGATAGTAGCTGGCTCATCCTAGGAAACTCTGAATCTCAGATGGAGACTTCGGAACCTCCCATCTCATCATGGCCTCCACTTTGGCCGGGTCCACTGAGATCCTGTTCTGGTTGACGAGATGCCCAAGGAACTGCACCTCGTGCAACCAGAACTCACACTTGGAGAACTTGGCATACAATTTCTCCCTCCACAAGGTCTCCAAAACCTCTCTCAAATGCTCCTCGTGCTCCTCCTGCGTCTTGGAATAAACCAAGATGTCATCAATAAATACTATCACAGACCGGTCTAACATCGGTCAACACACACGGTTCATGAGGTCCATGAACGCCGTAGGAGCATTGGTGAGCCCGAAGGGCAACACCACAAACTCGTAGTGCCATAGCGTGTCCTAAATGCAGTCTTCTGCACATCCTCCTCTCTGACCCTCATCTGATGGTATCCTGAACGCAGATCAATCTTAGAGAACCAAGATGCTCCCTGCAGCTGGTCAAAGAGGTCATCTATACACATCCGATGCGACCCGTCCTTTTTCCTCACAAACAGAATCGGGGCTCCCTAGGGAGAACTACTCGGTCTAATGAATCCCTTGTCTAACAGCTCCTGCAGCTGTATAGACAACTCCTGCATCTCGGGAGGAGCCAGCCGATACGGTGCCTTGGCTATCGGAGCCGCACCAGGGACTAGGTCGATCCTGCACTCCACCTGCCTCTCCGGAGGTATCCCTGGAAACTCCTCGGGGAATACATTCGTAAACTCCCGCACCACTGGCACATCGCCCACTGTCGCCTTACCCGCTACCTGGGTGTCCATGACATAAGCGACATATCCTGCGCAACCCTGCTGAAGGTAACGCCTAGCTCTCGCTGCTGAACATACCGCTGGTCCCTACTGTGGCCTCTCGCCCTGAACTACCAACTCTCTCCAGCTTGGGGTCCTGATCCGAAGCAGCTGTTGTGCACAATCTATCACTGCCCCATTGGTGCGCAACCAATCCATGCCTATAATCACCTTGTTCTCTCTCAACGGAATAGGGACCAGATCTACCAGATAACGCTCCTCAAATAATGTCAGCACACAGTCTCGGAATACCGTCGATGCTCACACCGATCGGTCATCTGCAATCTCTACCTCTAAAGGGCAATCCAACATGCCCGGAGACTCAGGAAACTTCTTGCTAAGCACAAGAGAGACAAATGATCGGGTAGCCCCCGAATCAAATAATACCTGAACTGGGATACCATTCACGTGGAACGATCCTAAACAAAGCACATACATAACATATCAAAATCACATCGGCGCATCATAAAAGCATAAAGATAAGAAATCATACCCGTCACCACATCAGGTGCAGTGTGTGCCTCCTTGGTAGTCAACTGGAATGTCCGACTCCTCACCACTGGAGCCTCTGCCTTGCCCTGCCGGCCATCGGTGATCCGCAGGGTCGCTGGAGCTGGCGCCTTCACTGGCGCGGCTGCTGTCAACTGGGGGTAGTTGGCCTTCTTGTGGCCCCTCTGGTTGCATAGGAAACATAGCAACTCAGACGTCTGAATAACCGGTGCAGGGGCAGTAGAGTCCCTGCTGAAGTGCCCTGTCTTACCGCACTTGTAGAAGCCCGACGATCCCAATCTACGCGCCCCCTCATGTGACTTGTCGCATTTCCTACAGTCGCCTCGACTATGTTGGCCTTTCAGCCCATCATCTGATCCCTTAGGCTTCTTCCCTGAAGCCCCTGTAACCTGCCCCTCCTCTACCTTCCTCTTCCGTATATGCTCCAGATCGATCTCCCTCTCCCTAGCTCTGGCAATCATGGAATCCAGGGTAGGGCAAGCCGAAAAACTAACATGCTCCCGAATGTCGGCTCGCAGCAAGTCATGATAGCGGGTCCTCTTCATATCCTCATCCCTCGCATACTGGGGCACCAGCAATGCCCTCTCCCGGAACATGGCGGTGATCTCTACCACAGTCTCCGTGGTCTGTCTCATGTCCAAAAACTCCCTGGCTAACTGCTGGAGCTCCACTGCAGGTGCGAACTCCGCTCTGAACTTGATCACAAAGTCTGGCCATGACATAGCCTCAACAACCGAGGCTCCCAGAGAGTCACCAATCGACTCCCACCAATCCCTAGCCCGGTCCCTCAGACATCCTACTGCAAATCGTACCTTCGACCCCTCATGGCAGAAGTTGGTCAGCTGTGCATACTCAATGTTTGCAATCCATCGTCTGGAAGCAATGGGGTCCTTCGCTCCATGGAAATATGGTGCACCACTGCCCCTGAAGTCCTTAAAGGATAGTGTTCAAGATCCTGACTGGCCAGATGTCACACCCCGGAAACCGAAGGTGGAAACATTTCCGGGGTTGACTCCATGTTCAGTATCAAATCCAATGCACATAGTAAAACAGTAACACAAAACATTACATTACATAATATTGTTTACATCTGTTTGAAAGAAAAGTTATACAAGTGTTTTACATATGTAATATAAACAAAAGTAAGGACGAGTCTTCGGGACACTCTGTCTTCTCTAGATGGTTGCGGTGTACCTGCCTAACGCTGACCTAAGAATACAAGCGGTTTGAAAATCAGCATAAAGCTGGTGAGTTCATAAGTGGATTAGTTTTGAAAAGAACGATTTCCTTTACTTCCTGGAAAAGTTGTTGATCAAGAAAATCCCATATTTTCTTATAGTTTTAGTTATTCGTTTGTTACTTAATTCGTTTATGTGTTGTTGTACTACCCAGGAAAATCCCATATTTTCCTATGTGTTGAGTTGTCTATTTGTATCTTGGTTCATTACTGGTTGTTATGTTATCCCAGGAAAATCCCATATTTTTCTATGTGTTGAGGTTGGTTCTCAAGTCTGATTTCGAAGTACTAGTAATTACCATGTGAGTAGTATTAGTTATGTGTTCTAAACCCTTAGTTATTCTACATTCGGATGACTATAATCTACTAACTTAGTTGTATTTTCGAAGTTTTGGAATCACACAGAAGCGTACATTACAGTATTTTCGAAGTTCTGCTAAGTTCCAAAAGAGTATATTAGTTGTGTAGTTGAAGCTCTGTTGACATTCTGAGGCGGATTTATTTGAAACTCAAAAGAGGTCCAGAGGCGTATTTTCGTATTAGATTCGAAACTCTGGTGACACTCAAGGAGTACACTAACTGTATATTCGAAGTCTTAGTGTCAACTAAAGGTGTCAATTCACATTCGTAGTCGCATTCGCATTTGTAGTCGTATTCTAATTCGTATTCGTATTCGTATTCGTATTCGTATTCGTTTTCGTATTCGTATTCGTATTCGTATTCGTATTCGTATTCGTATTCGTATTCGTATTCGTATTCGTATTCGTATTAGATTACATTCGTATTGATCTTAAATATGATCAGTATGATTTCTTATTCAAAGAGAATATAGTTATAACACTCTTAAAAGAAATCTATGTTCAACCTGCAATTCGAAACGTCAGTTATCACAAATCTTTGGAAATCAAAACATTAAGTAAGTAAAACCATTGAGTTGAAAATCAGTTTAAGTACAAAATACACTTGTACATTTTGCTTGTATTCCCCCCCCCCCCCCTGAAAACATTGAAAAACCATTGAAAACACAGAAAAAGGGTAGGGGTATGAACTCATCGGTTGAGAAACGCGTCGGTTTGGATCCTAAACGTCATTTCTGGGTTCGCGAACGCACAAGGTTCCTATGGATTATGAAATGATACATATTTGTATTTAATTAGGACATGATTAATTTATTTGTTAAGGACATACACTTCTAGTTGTGGAAACACCCCATTACAAGTGTTTGGAAGGACCCGGGTGGCGTTTAAGGACTTGAATGACCGGGAAATGGAGTTTACTCTTCAAGAGTAAACTCTTACAAGAGTTTTCGGCCTAGAACACCCATTCCCCATGAGTTTACAGCCGTAAACTCATGGTGGGGTGGTTTATGGTGCAAATTTGCTTGAAACACTTAAGGGAAAATTTCTAGGTTTGGTTTAAGGGCTTGGAATGAATTTTAAACACCAATGGACATAATTAAGGGAGTTTACGGCCTTAGCATGGAGCTTACGGCCGTAAACTCCTATGCACCCTTGAATAATTGTTTTAATGCTTCCAAATCAATCACATGTGATTTCTAAAATTGTTCCAAGGCCTTTCATGAAGTTTTATGGGACTTATGGGGTGTTTTTGGAGTTTACGGCCATGGAGCACCTTCTATGGCCGTAAACTCTCAAATGGAGAGTTTTGATGTGTTTAAGGTCCTTAAACTATTTTTGGCTGGTTCTATGATTTATTCCAAGGCTTTTGGTGGTGTTGGATGGCTTTCTGACACCTTAGAAGTGAGTTTACACCCATGTTTGAGGAGTTTACGGCCCAAGCACATGCCTTGGCCGTAAACTCATACAAACCCCTCAAAATTCATGTTTGAAGTGTTCTAGGTCCATAACCAATATTCTAAAATTCATACCTAAGCCTTATTAGTGTTTTAGAAGGGTTTAAGGTCATGAAAACCCCAAATATATGAGTTTACGGCCCAAGCATGTGCCTTGGCCGTAAACTCCTTCAAATCACTCAAAATCCATGTCTAAAATGTTCTAAGTTCATTCCATGAAGTCATTTAGCCATATCTAAGGTCCAATTGTGGTTTGGAAGGGTTTTGTTGCTCCAAAAACCCCATTTATATGAGTTTATGGCCTAGGACTGTTCTAGGGCCGTAAACTCATGGCAACGGTCCTAATCCATAGATTATACTCGAATTTGATGGCTAAAGAGGTTGCATAACAAGCTAAGGAAGGTACCTTGATGATTAGAAGCCTTAAACTTGAGATTTGGACCTTTAAACTTGGATTTAGGAGAGAGGTTGGTGTGAAAGTTGTAGAATTGAGCAAAAGCTTCCAAATGAAGACTTGGATCACTTTAAATAGTGTCCAAGTTCGGGACACTATAGAATTCTACCCGATACCGGCGTTAGACGGGGCTTTTGGTCGCGCCCGACCAATTTGCCGTAACCCGATATGGTTGATTCTAGAAATGTTCCGATCATTAATATGAGACGTTAGAATGAGTTCTAAAGGTATTAAGACACTTATTAAGTCATAAAATAAAATATACATTAATGACTTAATAAATTGTCGGAATCGGAAACGAAATCAGAAATGGCGATTGGATGATCGGAACGAGTCGCGAGAAGGGTTACATTTAGGGATATGAATTTCGGGTTGTTACACCAGATGCCATGTCACTCCTGAACGCCCTGAGGCGGTCCTCCATCAACCCAACTATCCCTTCCTTGATCGACCCGAAGATGATGGGGGTCGACTCAAGGATGCCTCTGGTGATCTCTGACGCAATGAACTCACGTAGCCTCTAATCTACTGGCTCGGAACCTGATCCCGAACCCGATCCCTCTCCTGAACTGCCAATTGCTATCCTACTGATGTCTACTCAATACTAGCATGCAATTCTCATAAGCTAAAGCACATAAAGCAGGCACATAAGGCATCATTCCTAGATCCTTAGTCCTATTCTAGCATGCTATTCTACTGAAACTGATAAACATAATCCAACCATTGTATTGGTCTGGGGAATACTTACTTGAGCTTGGCCGGTCGCGCACATCACTCACTTTTTCTTTCTCAAAACTCTTCTGTCTTATTCTTTAGAAAACCATTTTTCCTAGAAAAATCTTTTAATCCCTCGATTTGAGTCCAAACACCCCCGAAGGTGTGTCTGAATCCCTCAAACCAGGGCTCTGATACCAACTTGTAACGACCCAATTTTCACGTCCAAAAATTACATTTTTAAATCAATACTTTGGAGAGCATTTGTGAATAAACATTGTTTGATCATATCATTTCATAAACATATTTCGTGTCTGAAAACCAAAACATAAACACAACCATAGCTTCAAAGTACAAAATCCCAGAATAACTCATGGTGCGGAAAACAATGTGCGTGTATGATGTGCAGCTACCGCGTCAGCTCCTTCCCCTTCGATGAAGAGGTACCTGAAAACAAAACTGTAAACTGTAAGCACGAAGCTTAGTGAGTTCCCCCATCGTACCACATACCATAAATCCACATAACATACAAATATTGTCAGGCATATCTGGGTGCCCGACCTACCCCTTCGGTCCTTTCGACCGGATACTGCCTAGCATATTTGGGTGCTGGTCTCCCCTTCAGTCCTTTTGACCAGATACTGCCTAGCATATCTGGATGCTAGCCTCCCTTTCGGTCCTTTTGACCGGATACTGCCTAGCATATCTGGGTGCTGGCTTCCCCTTCGGTCCTTTCGACCGGATACTGCCTAGCATATCTGGGTGCTGGCCTCCCCTTCAGTCCTTTCGACCGGATACTGCCTAGCATATCTGGGTGCTGGCCTCCCCTTCGAAGTAGCTGCTAATCTGTGCAGGAATCCTCTAACTGTTGCCACTGCTGCTCCAGAAATCATCCGGCTATAATTCCCACAAAACACTTAGTCATACACTGCTAACTGTACTTAGGGTAAAATGACCATTTTACCCCTGGCCAAGTCCAAGTCAAAGTCAACTTCCATTTGACCTGACTCGCCGAGTTTGTTCACCAACTCGCCGAGTCCCTATCCTTCTATTTGGCACTATACCCATCTCTACATGTCGATTTAGGCGATGAATCGACGAGTTTACCTTCTACTTGAACATCGACTGAATCTTCATCAGACTCGCCGAGTTGTATGAACAACTCATCGAGTTCATTTCCAACTGATACATAGGTCCTGTCCTTGACTCGCCGAGTTTTATGAACAACTCGTCGAGTTCATCTTCATCCATAAGAATATTGCCTTGGACTCGCCGAGTCTGCTCATCCACTCGTCGAGTCCCATGAATTTCCAGGACAATGGCTTAGTCCGAAATGTTGGGTCACTCCCCAGGACTCCCTAAAACCTTTCCACACTCAACTGGGTCCTTTTGGCCCTCAATTGATATGGGGCAGAAACCTTGGACTCGCCGAGTCCAAGAATGGACTCGTCGAGTCGGTCACATCCCCTCACTAAACCTTCGATTTCTGATGTACAACCTGTAACACCCGGATTCCCAGGTCTTATTTTTATTCTTTTATTTTTGGGTGATGTGAGGAGACTCGTCGACTTGGAGTCTAAACTCGCCGAGTAGGATCGCGGTTTTGCATGTGGGTTCGCGTCTGGACTCGGCGAGTCGACGCTGTTTAATGAAACCCTAATTTCCAGGGTTTGAGACCTATTTAAAGGGGCTTATGGTCGTCATTTGCGGCCACCAACCCCAGAAAGAAACCCTAAAAAGATCTTGAGCGTTTTGGGAGAGAGAGGAGGCCATTGTTAACCTTTGAAGCTTTTTTTGGCAAGGCAAAGGAGATTCTAGCCAAGAGGAGGCAAGGGAGGTGGACAACCTTTGAATTTGGAGCTCAGAGCATCATTTTGGAGGTATATTTTGGCTCCCTTTTCTGTTATTATGATGAACATGGGGGTTTAGGGTTTCTTGACCCCTTTGTTGGTTAGATTTGATGCCCATTTCGACCATATTTGTGATGAGGCTTGAAATGGGATCCATAGAGGTCCAGAGAAGCTTTATTCCTTAAGCTTTATGAGGATTCATGGGAGTTTTGACCAAGGGTTATGAGATATGGGGCTAAAACATCATATAGGAGCAAATAGATGTTGTTTGAGCACCAAGGTTTAGACTTTACGTGATTATCATGCTTGGGGAGGCCAGATCTATGATTGTATGGAACAGATCTGACCTCAGAAGTGAGTTTGAGTTTATGCATGGCATGAACTCGCCGAGTCTGAAGAACAGACTCGGCGAGTAGCATGAAGTTTTCCCGTAACCACTCAGTGAGTGGTCTTGTCGAGTTGAGGGGACGACTCAGTGAGTCAGGGAGAGTCGGGGGGACTAAGTCAAGCCGGAACTTGTCGAGTTGTTCTTGAGACTCGGCGAGATGAGTCGTGGAGGCCCCGCGATTCATGACAGGTGGAACTCGTCGAGTCAAAGAAGTACTCAGCGTGTCAAGAGAGGATCTAAGAGAGTCAGTGGACACGTATAGACTCGCCGAGTCGCCCTAGTGCACTCGCCGAGTCCGATCAAAGTAGACCGTTGACCTTGTTGACCTTTAGGGTTGAGTGCAGTTGTATTTATGAGTGTATTACTTTGTGTGATTAGGCGGAGGCTAGATCACATTTATTCCGAGACGGATATTTACCGAGACATCGAGGTGAGTCTTCTCACTATACTTACCTAGAGTGGTATATTGTGTAGACCAGAGGGTCTTATGTGTTTTGTATGAGATTATGTGTTATGTGCTATGTGTATGTTGTATGTTGTTATAGACCGGACCGAAGGGTCCAACGATACAGACCGGCCCGGAGGGCCCAACGAGCTATGACCGAACCAGAGGGTCCAACGAGCTACGGGACTGGAGGGTCCCGCTGAGACACATCGACAAGAGGGTCGAATTATAGCCTTGAGTGGCGTATGTGTTGTATGTGGTAGTTTGGGGAACTCACTAAGCATTTATGCTTACAGTTGTTGTGTGATGTGTTTCAGGTACCAGTGATGAGCGCGGGAAGACGCCGGCATGATCCGTACACACTTGAGGAGTTTATGTTTTGGATTCTGGGGAGATGTCTTTGTGATAAATACATTTGAAACAATATGTTGATGTTATTTTGTGAAAGTGATGGTTTTGAAAATGAAAATTTTGTTTTGAAAATTTACGTTGTTACAAGTTGGTATCAGAGCCTTGGTTTGAGGGATTCGGATGCATCTTCGGGCGTATCTGAAATCAAACTGAGGAATTGAGGAGAATTTTTATAATAAAATAAATTTTTTGAAAAGAGTAACAAGGTTTTGAGATAAACAGAGCAGAGCAGTGTGTACGATCAGCCCGCGCCCGAACGACGAATTCACCAAAAAGTACCCTTACTTTATATGTTATGAGATATGTTATATTATGCATGCTAGAGTAGGCTAAGTATACATATTAGGACTAGAGTGGCCTGATTTGTGATCACTTAGCCTAGGAGTTTTCTGCTGTTGAGATGCTTTGAGGGCGAGTGATAGTAGTTAGGAGCTCATGAGAATAGACTACTTGTAATCTAAGATCCAAGGAGGAGGACTTGAAGTGAATGCTGGTGCGGTGTGATCAGTAGTATTGGGCCCGTACTACTGAAGACATCGGATCAGTGGGCATTTCAAGTAAGAATCTTTTGGACGACGGAGGATAAGTAGGGTTGCGTCATCGAGTATGAGCATGTTCGATCGAATCTCTAATAATTTTTGTTGTATTTCAGAGACATCATGGTTGGGACTCGACACACACCTGAGACCAGTGGTGTCAACGACGAGGAGATCCGTAGGATGATTCATGAAGAGGTGGCTGCTGCCATCCAGGCTGAGATTCCTGATATGTTTGGAGACATCAAGACCACATTGATCGAGACTTTTGATGAGCGGTACGCCGCATTGACTGAGTGTTAGGTCCAGTTAGTGTTGCGTCTTGGGCTTGATACTTAGTCCATTTAATCTCCGGTATGGGCCTGTCCATCCGTGAGTTATTTTGTAGGGTTTAATATTTATAGATGCTTGCATGCATCCTTGAACGTAAGATTTTGATAGAGATTTTTATAGCATTCATCGTTCTTATCTTTTGTAACCCTAATATCCTCTACAGCGGAAGTTCTTCATCGAGCTCTGCTGAGGATTGAGTTAATTGAATCATTCAACACATTCAGATTCATTCTTGTGTTTTATCTTACTGTTTTTTCTTTCTTGATTTACCTTTTATAAGATCTAATCGATCAAGGAGTTTTATAAACTCATCACTGAGGCTGCTGCAACTGCAACTACTGTTGTTGTTGCTGCTGCCAGACCTCAAGGAGGTGACTCGTTGTTGTTCCGAGAGTTCAGCAACACGAAGCCACCAGAGTTCGACGGGACGTAGGACCCAATTGCCACTATGAGGTGGATCTCTGACATCGAGGGATGTTTCTATACGTGCTCTTGTCCAGAGCACTTGAGGGTTCGGTTCGCCTTGAACCAGCTCCACCTGGGAGCGAAGGATTGGTGGAAGTTCGTGACGGTGAACTTTACTTTGGCTGAGATTTTTGAGGTGACCTGGGAGAGGTTCACCGCTATGTTCCGAGAGGAGTATGTTCCCCCGGTAGAGAGGGAACGGTTGATCCAGGAGTTCTTGACCCTCAAGCAAGGTACTGATTCAGTGACTGTCATCACTAGGAAGTTCCATGAGAGGGCGATGTTTTTCCCTGAGCAGGTGTTGACTGAGCAGGCTCATATGAGCCGTTATCTGGGTGTTCTGAGGAGAGATATGCGAGAGTTCATGGCGAACTCGACTTACCGTACATTTGCTGAGCTCCAGGAAAATGCCCGGAAGAGGGAGATCGAGCTGGAGACTCAGGCCACGGAGGAGGCCGAGTCTCAGAGGATGGATCGGCGGCCGGCTCAGTCTCAGCCGGCAGCCGAGCGGGCTAGACCCACTAATTCGAGATCTAGGGGCGCGAAGGGCCGCACTTGTGGGAAGTGCGGTAAGAGCCATGAGGGGTCATGCAGGGCTGGGGTATGTTATAAGTGTGGGAAGGAGGGGCATATCGCGAGGGAATGCCCCAAGGGATTCTCGGCTTGCTTTCATTGCAACCAGACCGGCCATCGGAAGGTCGAGTGCCTGCAGCTTCTACAGGGATCAGCGCAGGGATCTGCGCCCGCTGCTAGGGTTACCGAGGCTCGGCCGGTGAAGGCCGAGGCCCGAGGTCTCGTGGGAGAGCGTTTCAATTGACCGTGGAGGAGGTCCGCGCAACGCCCGATGTTGTGGCTGGTATGTGTTTTCTTTTCATCTTTTTTTTGAGTTGAGATTTTATGCTTATATGATCATATGCGTAGGTACTTTTCTTGTGAATTTTGTGTCTGCATTGGTGTTATTTGACTCAGGTGCGAGTCGGTCGTTTGTTTCCATAGCATTTAGTCATCATATTAGTACCTGTCGAGAGGCATTGGATCGGCCTCTGCGAGTTTCCATAGCTGATGAGCGAGCTGTGTATGATTCGGATGTGATTCGAGGATGTGTCCTTGAGATCTTCGGTGTGGAGTTTCTGATAATTCTGGTCCCGATCGCGATGGGGGACGTGTGTGTGATAGTGGGTATGGATTGGCTGAGCCGTTATGGAGTTGTGATAGACTGCAAGTGTCAATTGGTGTCGATTCGAGACCCTAGTGGGGGAGTTCTTTCGGTGTACAGCGAGGGTACACGTTCAGGGTCAGCATTTTTTTCGGCCGCCAGAACGAGACAGAGTCTATAGCAGGGCTGTAGGGGTTTTGTGGCATATGTGATGGATGTGAGGGCTGATATTTAGAGACCGAGGTTAGTTGATGAGGTTCCGATAGTGCGTGAGTTTCCAAATGTGTTTCAAGAGGACTTGTCGGGTGTGCCTGCGGAGTGGCAGGTAGAGTTCGGTATTGAGTTGGCTCCAGGAGCTGCGCCTATCGCTAAGGTGCCGTATCGCCTTGCGCCTCCGAAGATGCAGGAGTTATCCTCGCAGCTTCAAGAACTGTTGGGGAAGGGGTTTATCAGGCCGAGCAGTTCACCTAGGGGAGCGCCTATCCTTTTTGTCAAGAAGAAGGATGGCTCGCTCCGGATGTGCATCGATTATCATGAGCTGATGTAACGCCTGTGTTTCTGGGCTTGTCATTAATGTTGATATAATAGTCTAGGTTAACCTTTGTAACCCGTTTTGAAATAATAGAAGTGTATTACTTGAGTATTATGTGTTTTGTGCTTAATTGCTTAATTATGTGATTTGATTAATTAAGAATAAAAATAATAGTCAAAATTTAAGTGTAAAATAATCTCGATATCTTTACATAAAGTTGTGATGGCCGAAACGAGGTTCCCGAATATATATAGAACGCCCAAATCTGACTTCGTATGAGGAAGTTATGATTTTCTGAAGTTTCGACTTAGCGGTATGCAGCCCGAATACTCGATTTGAGATCGAGCGGTTTTTAGCCAAAACAATCTAAACGAGAATCGAAGATCTCGTTGTTAGTTGTGAAACGATGAAAAGATAGGCGAGAACAGACGTCGGACGAAGAAGTTATGAATTTATAACGAAGTTTTCCTGTCCCGGCCTACTAAAAATAAATTCAAAATTAGCCGACGGAGTCTAAACGAAAGTTGTAGAGCGTAGTCTCACCTACGCGTGGATATAAAGAACGTCGAAAACGGAGTTCGTATGAAGAAGATATGAATTTTCGAAATTTATTAAATAATTAAAATATATAAATTTAATCTTTAATTCGAATGTATATCCGAATGAGTTACCGATCTGATCCGAAGTACGCCCAGCGTACCCCGATGCATGCACCACCTCGGACTCGAGTGCCCCGATGACGCATGCAGTGACGATCCGAGGATTACGCCCCGCGTAAGGGCATTACACCCAGCGTACGTGCGAGGCTCAGCCTCTATAAAAGGCTTGCAAGGGCAGCCGAGAGTTTTGCTCTTTTTCTCTTCTCTCTCTCCCGTTTTGCATCGTTTTGCGTGCCATTTATACCCCGAAGCCCCGGTAATATTCCCGAGCCACGAAGCAAGTTTCGAGGTCTCGAAGATCCCGACAAGTGCAATTCCCGAGCCGAAGCTCTGGCCGCGAGGAGTCTGGTTTTTGTGAAGATCTTCCAGATCTATCGAAGAATACTACTTCTGCAAGTCGTAGTGCTGTCCGATCATCTTCTGATCAAGTGAGTGTGTAGTTACTTTCTTCTAACGCATAATTATGAAGTATTTTATACGAAATACGTGTTATGTGTATAATTGTGTTGTTATGTGTGTGAATGTATATTCACTCTCTTCTATCTCATAGATCTGAATTATTTTCTATGAAATACGTGTTATGTGGGTGTGCCTCATCTGTTATGTGGAATATATATTGATTGAACATGCTATACAGGGTTAAACTATGTATATAAATATATATTTTTATCTACTAATATGTTGGGTAGAACATGGGTAGATAGTTGATGTGTGATAAACAGATCAGAGGCCTCGATGTTGTGGTTGTTGATCTAGTTATTCAGCGGAGTATGGATAACGACCACAAACTCTTTCTAGACAGTCCAGTGGAACGCTAGCAGGTTCATAACCTGTAGGTGTTGTGAACGATGTGTTCACCGGTGTACTCTATCCCCCTCATGGTTGCCTTTAGCACATCTATTGTTGAGGAAACCCCTTAGCAGTAATGTCCGTCCCGATGAAAATCCTAGATTAGGTCCCTTGAGATAGATGTTGTTTTAGGGACGTAAAGTGAGGATAACTTGAATGGGTAATCGGGCTATCGTTGGTTGGTGAAATTAAATATAATTTATTTATTGTGGGTTGAAAACCCTATATGCTCACCAGGCTCCCAAGCCTGACCCACTCAGTCTTATTTGTATTATAGGAAGTGGCACAAGGGCATAAGATGGATGAATCATCGAGTTGTTTTGTTTACAAGTCTGTATATGTATATATTTGTTGAATGACTTGTAATGTTATCGTTTATGCTTTATGGTCTGTATCGGAACATGACATCCCGAGTTTTGATTATATAATGAAAATGCATCTCTTGATGAAATGCTTTGATGAATATAATTTTATCATATTTTGTTTTGGGAACAAATTCCGCAACTCTTTTAAATCAAAAGGATTTACTCTGAAATTATTTTAAAAAGCATAAATGAAATCGGTCTTTTTTGGCCGTGATTTTGGGGATGTCACAGTTGGTATCAGAGCATTAGTTTAAGCGAACTAGGAGTTTGTAGGATTTCTAGACTTAAACTTAGAATGCTAAGTGGAAATTTGAGTTAAGTGTCTGTTGGATTTTAGACACGAGCACTAGTTTATTTTAGGAAAGTTGCCTAAAATGCTTTTATGTGCTAAATGTTATATGTTGCCATATATGATATTAATTGTTCGGATCTATGGTCTGTGGCCGACCGAATCTGGAAACCTTATGTGTGTAGGATTCTAAACGTATGTCTACGGTATTAGAACTAACATGTAAACGTTTCGAAGTAATAAGGATGATTTGAATATCTATCGTGAATGAGGATCAAATTTCACCTTATTCGGTGTGTAGATCAAAAATGGTGAGAACAAGGAGTGGCGTTGGAAACGCGGATGAAAACAGGAATCAACTGCCAGTGATTGAGCAAATACCTGTTGTAGCAGCAGCACCAGAACCAATAACCATGGCTGGAGTGCAAGCCATGATTCGGGCTATGTTAGCCGAACAAAGGGATGAAGTGCGACAGATGTTGCATGATAATAGGGACGAACCTATCATACCTATTGAGGAACCCGAATTGATTCCCGAGCAATCGGAGGAAGGGAACAATATTCGCATGGTGAGTCAAGTTGGGACTCAAGGAGAACGAAGGAACGATCCGGAAAGGAGAAACAACAAGGATGGGCGAATGTACAAGAAGTTATTGGGCGCCAAGCCTCCAAGTCTTTCTGGAAGCCCGAAGCCTGTTGAGATTATGGATTGGATCTCCGAAATGGAGATGGTATTTGAAAGTAGTGACTGTAGCAACAAACAGAAGACTGTCTTTGCAGTTAGACAACTGAAGACTGGAGTCTTGAGTTGGTGGAAGTTGTTGGCAGATACTATGCCACGAGGAGAAGCCCTGAAAATGTCATGGGAGGAGTTCTTGGAACAGTTAAGGGTACAGTATTGTTCAGAGATAGATCTGACTAATCTGAACAATGAGTTCCAAAACTTGAAGAAGGGGAGGATGAGCATAGATGACTATGCTACTGCATTCACTGAGAAAATGAAGTTATTTTCGTACCTAGTGCCAACGGAACTCTCCAAGATTGAGAGGTTTGCTAATGGACTGCCTGCCGACTTTGGTCCGATAGTCAAGATGGCAACTACTCTGAAAAGAGTTGTTCGTGCAGCTAAGAATGTGGAGGCCCAGCAGAAGGAAAAAGGTATGGAAAGGATAGATGTTGGTGAAAAGAGGAAGTTCGATGGAACTTCAGGGTCCAACAAGAAAAACAAGTTCTCGAAGTCTAATTCGAGGGGTGGTGGAGGCGAAGCCAAGTGGTGCGACAAATGTAAGAAGAAGCATCATGGAAAATGTGAGGTAATGGCCATGTGCTACAAGTGTGGAAAGCCAGGGCACTATGCCAATGAATGTATCCTCACTAAGAAAGTTTGTTATGGTTGTGGTGAGGAGGGACACATGTCGAGGGACTACCCGAAGAAGAAGGAGGCAGCTAGACCCAACATTCCGCCAAAGCCGAAGGCGAGAGCATTCCAGATGACACTGGAAGCTGCTAAAGATGAAGCTGATGTAGCTTCAGGTACCTTTCTCGTAAACAAATTGCCTGCCCAAATTTTATTTGATTCTGGAGCCAACTACTCCTTTATATCGCATGAATTTGGTAGAAAGCTAGCTTTGCCTATTGATAGACTAGATAGTGCTTTATTAGTCGAAGTTGCTAGTGGCAAGTTTGTACCTGTTAGCTATCGCATGAAAAACATATTAATTGACTTGAATGGGGATAAGTTCCACGAGGAATTATTGCCTATAGAACTTAAGGGTTTCAACATCGTGTTGGGAATGGATTGGCTTAGCGCCAATAACGCCGAGATATTGTGCAAGAAGAAGATAGTCAAAGTAAACCCACCTGGGAAAGAGTCGTTTATGGTGTATGGAGATAAATGCAGAGTAAATTCTGGGATCATTTCATTGATGAAAGCCAGAAAGTGTTTGGCTAAAGGATGTACGTCGTATCTAGCATTCGTGATCGATGCTAAAAAGGAGAAAAAGGTGATGCAGAGCATTCCTATCATATGTGATTATCCGGAAGTATTTCCCGAAGATCTTCCCGGATTACCGTCTGATAGACAAGTGGAGTTTAGAATAGACTTGTTGCCAGGGACGACGCCAATAGCAAAAGCACCTTATCGATTAGCACCGACGGAGATGAAGGAGCTGATGATGCAAACTCAGGAGTTATTGGACAAAGGTTTCATAAGACCTAGTTCATCGCCTTGGGAAGCTCCGGTGTTATTCGTAAAGAAGAAAGATGGAAGTATGAGGATGTGCATTGATTACAGAGAGCTGAATAAAGCAACGATAAAGAATAGATACCCGTTGCCGAGGATTGATGACCTGTTCAATCAACTACAAGGTTCAAGTTATTTTTCAAAGATCGACCTCAGGTCAGGATATCATCAGCTGAAAGTAAGAGAGCAGGATATAGAGAAGACTGCATTCAGAACACGATATGGACACTACGAGTTTTTGGTTATATCGTTTGGACTAACCAATGCTCCAGCAGCATTCATGGATTTAATGAACAGGGTTTGTAATCTGTTCCTAGATAAATCTGTGATAGTGTTCATAGATGACATTCTGATTTATTCGAAAAGCCAAGAGGAGCATGACAGACACTTGTGAGAAGTGTTAGAAGTTTTGAAGAAGGAGAAGCTGTATGCAAAGTTCTCCAAGTGTGATTTTTGGATTCGAGAAGTCAAATTCTTGGGTCACGTGGTCAACCAAGGAGGGATAATGGTTGATCCAGCAAAGACTGAAGCTGTGATGAAGTGGGAGCAACCAAAAAGTCCCACAGAGATCCGAAGCTTTTTGGGATTAGCCGGATATTACCGAAGGTTTATCCAAGGCTTTTCTTCGATCGCTAGTCCATTGACAGCTTTGACCGACAAAGGAGCCACCTATGCTTGGAGTGATAAGCATAAAGAAGAATTCGAGAAGCTAAAGAAGAAACTATGTGAGGCACCGATACTTTCTCTACCCGATGGAGTTGAAGACTTCGCTGTTTATAGCGATGCTTCTGGGGTTGGATTGGGTTGTGTTTTGACCCAAAGAGATAAGGTGATCACATATGCGTCTCGACAATTGAAAGAGCATGAAAAGAACTACCCGACTCATGATTTGGAGTTGGCAGCGGTAGTTTTCGCTCTGAAGATATGGAGGCATTACCTTTATGGCACGAAGTGCAAACTTTTCACTGATCATAAGAGTCTCCAATATCTCTTTAATCAGAAAGAATTGAATATGAGGCAACGACGCTGCATAGAGTTACTTAAGGACTACGACTGTGAGATACTTTACCACCCTGGTAAAGCTAACGTTGTTGCTGATGCTCTCAGTCGGAAAGTCAATCTTGAAAGGAAAAGGCCAAGAGCATTGAGAATTGAAGTTGTCTCGACAATTGTGGAAAGTATAAAGAAAGCTCAAGAGGAAGCTTCTGAGAAGAATGACCAAAAGGAGGAACGTTTGGGCAAAACGTTAGTGCTCGGTATAAACAGTCATGGACTAAAGGTGTTCCAAGATCGGATTTGGATACTTAAGACAGGAGGAATCAGAGATCTTCTGATGGAAGAAGCTCACAAGACCATGTACTCGATTCATCCCGGTAGCACTAAAATGTATAGGGACCTGAAACCCTACTACTGGTGGCCGACGATGAAACTTGATGTTGCAAAGTATGTGGCCGAGTGTGTGACTTGTGCGAGAGTCAAGACACAACATCAGAAACCGTACGGGAGTTGAGAACCATTGCCTGTACCTATGGGTAAGTGGGAAGACATTGCTATGGATTTTGTCACTAAACTGCCCATAACAAAAAGTGGTCACGACATGATTTGGGTGGTCGTTGATCGATTCACTAAGAGTGCGCATTTCATAGCAGCCAAGGAGAAATGGTCAATGGAAAAGCTTGCGAATTCTTACGTGAAGGAAATTGTGAGGCTTCACGGTGTTCCGTTAACGATTGTATCGGATCGTGATAGCAGTTTCACCTCGAGGGTTTGGAAAAATCTACAAGAGGAATTGGGTACCAAGTTGTGTTTAAGTACAGCTTACCATCCACAGACTGATGGTCAGAGCGAACGAACGATACAAACACTTAAAGATATGCTGAGAGCATGTACCCTAGAATTCAAAGGTAATTGGGATGAACATTTACCTTTGGTAGAATTTTCCTACAATAATAGTTTCCACTCGAGCATTAAAATGGCACCTTATCAAGCTTTGTACGGACAGAAGTTTCGTACGCCATCTTGTTGGCTTGAGGTTGGGGAAAAGCAGTTCATGGGACCGAAGATAGTCCATCAAACTGCTGAAACGTTGAAAATAATTGTAACGACCATAAAAATTCCAACCAATTTAAACTTTTCAAAAACGACTAGATTTCATAAAATTATTACAAAAAGGTTTTCAATACAATTATTTTAGAGTATTCCCAGAATCACATCACAAACATAATCATGAGGAGCGGTACGATCACGCCTTTGCCTTGCCACGGTCTCCTGAAGAACCTGAAAAACATTAAACCACAACTATAAGCCTAAAAGCTTAGTGAGATATCCCCAAAATACCAACCACATATACTATACACGGATAACATGCCATCTCATAACAGAACACAGAACAGCCATGCACTTCGGGTCTACTGTGTGACTGGTCCGCCGCACCAGCCAACAGTCCACCTGCTCCACCCTCCTAATCTAGCCATATACATCTAGTCTACAGTGTGATTGGTCCGCCCGCACCGGGCCTTCAATCCACCTGGTCCACTCTCTGAGTCTACAGTATGACTGGTCCGCCCGCACTGGGCCTTCAGTTGGCCTGGTCCACTCTCCGAGACTCGGCACGTCTGGTCCGCCCTCTTGGGGCCTACAGCCTATCCGGACCGCTCGCTGGGCCTTCGGGATAACCGGTCCGCCCTGGGTATGTTGGCCTACAGCACAAAGCAGGTCCCGCCTCAACCCAACCCCAGTCTAACTACCATGTGCACATAAACATTCAATCATATAACATATCACATCCAATCAAACCGATCTAACAGATCACATAGCATACATCATCCTAACCAGGATACCGACCTAACCGGTCACTATTATAGCATCATCCTATATACCAGGATACCGACCTTAACCAGGTCTCTAACATATACCATCCTAACTACCAGGATGCAACACAACAAACAAAACATAACAACGATACCCGGATCACAATCTGATAAAAGGGTCGGCCTTGGTGTCGTAGACCCTGTCGATATAGTGAGGATAACTCACCTTGCAACTGCCGACTGAACAGATAAACCCATGCTGCTCTGATCCCTGATACGACCTCCAACACTGGCCAACACCAAAACTCTCAAAAGGAAGCCCCAACAGCAAAGAAATCTGAATCTTAGCAAAGCCCCTTGCTCCAAGCTTCCTAATTCTCCAAGAGCTCCTCCAAAACCTCTTCTCCAAGGTTCAAATGCACTCAAATCCCTCACAATCGCGTCTTAGGGTTTTCTAGACTTTAAGGGAGGGTAAAGAGGCTGGGGAGAGGGTATAATGTCCTTTATATAGGGCTCATCCTCCGAAATTAGGGTTTTCTCCACTCAGCACCAACTCGCCGAGTCCAGCTGCCGAATCGCCGAGTTGGCCACTTGACACGCGACTAGAGTCGCGACCCTACTCGCCGAGTCCACTCGTGGACTCGCCAAGTTGCCCTTTCTCAAATACACTTTTAGCCCTTCAACTCTACTCTTGATATTCCGGGATGTTACAATTCTCCCCCACTTAAATTAGGCTTCGTCCTCCAAGCCTGTGGCAACACGACTCCAGAATTACTCTCGCAATGCACCACCTGGCATTAACCAGACCATGTTCCTCAACGCACAACCACCGAAACCCAAACCCAATTTTCCTTCCCACGGTGTTCCGACCACCGCTTCAAGCCGGCCATTGGCCTCGCCCTCTGACAACCACACCTTCCAACTTATCAATTTAGTATCATTCCATGATACTTCACTCGCTCTAAATCACAACAATCACTCGACTCAACGAGTTAGAAATAACCATGACCACCGGAATTCCCGGTCTGAGCCCAACTTTATCCATTCCATGCTAACAGGACGACACATCCTTCAGTCTCAGAGCAACTCCCATGAGTTTCTCCACCGCAGTCTCATATCCATGCTGAACTGGCTGTAACATCTTCGGGTTGGGAAAACCCGATACACTGACAACACCTCCAAACATTCCCAGGATGAATTTCCACCACATACATAAATCCTTGATCGTATTCAAACTGGAAATCCAAGATGCCATTCCTGCATTCCTTCCGAGCCTTTTGGCTCTACTCCCGAGGAAATATCTTCTGTGACCTCAACAAACATCCAACCCAAGTGTGATTCCATATCGCAGCCGCAGACACACTGCTCATCAACCATGATTGGAACACCCCGATCATAACTCCGCACTACTGCTTCCACCTTCGCGAACTTACACTCCCTCTCGGAGCTACATTTCTATCCCTTTCCTTACCAAGGAAATCCACCTGGCCGCCTTGTCACTATGACAAGTGCCACGGTGCTCACCCAATACCACACCATTCTTTTATAGCATAACCGTTATCCCATGCACCACACATGCTCTGGGTTCACTCGCAAGGACTCTCAAGTCCCTGCTCTACCTTCCACTCACCATGGTCAATACCCAGGGCCAGACCTTCTGACCCTATCACGTCGCGACATACTCAATCCATATCCTCATACCGACCTCTCAACGCAAGCAGAGTCTTCAGCATGACTGGACCGCCTTTCCAGGACTTCAGCCCATCTGGACCACTCTCGGAACCTTCAGCAGGTTTGGACCGCCCTCCAGCGCCTTCAGCCTGTCTAGACCGTTCCCCGAGCCTTCGGCCTGACTGGTACGCCCACCGGCCTTCAGTCTATCCGGACCGCTCAACCAGCACCCTACATCCCAAATTATCCCTCCAGGAAAACTCTCCCATGCATATTGTTCTAGCCCTCTAGGGGTTCCGAAATCTATCTCCGCCCTACATACTCAATCCCGGCTCGATCCCAGGCCTTCCACAAATAATCACCCTTGGTATGTATCCATCCCCGTATACCTGTCACTTACTTGTACCAGCCTACAATCTCGGCTGACAGAATCCCTGCTGAATCCCAAGCAGCTAAACAACCTCTCATGACCATCGATCTTCCGGAGAATTTCCAATTCTCCCCCACTTAGAGCACTAACTATCAACCACCGGTCGCCATCACCGACCTCCCTTATCAACCCTACACAACACAATCCCTTACACGCGATCTGGTTCCCACTAGAACGAGAAACCTTCACAAAATCACATATCGACTCAAATCATCTCGGCTCGAAGGAAGCCCGACCTTCAGCAACCACTCCTCAGACTGCAGATGATACTCGACATTCGGACTAAAAGCCAAATTCCCACTAATAACCCTCATGAACGATAACCAATGAAATTTCCAACGCCAAACCCTTAACCATAACATAACCCGCGAGGAACAACGAATACAATACCAGAAATCACACAACAAGACTAGCAGATATACAATACTCCACAATAATCATAAGATAACAAGACATCAAGAAAGAAACATACCCGCAGCTGCATCTGGCACTGCCCTGACCTCCTTTGCTGTAAGCTGAAAAGCACGACCCTGAGCCCTTGGGGGCTCTGTTCCACCCTGACCTCCGCCCGTGATCCTCAATGTGGTCGGTGTTGGAGCCTGCACCGGTCCTGCAGCAAGCTGTAGACAGTTGACCCTCAAGTGTCCAACCTGATGACAATGATAACAAATCCTCAAATCCTGACCCGGGGCTACCTGTCGACAATCCCTCGCATAGTGCCCCTCCTTTCCGCACTTGCGGCATTCACCACCAGACCTACAAACCCCAGTGTGACCCTTTCCACACTTCCCACAAGTGTGGCTGCTCTGATCTCCCGATCTAGAATCAACGGTCTTGGACCGTTTCGGCACCGGCTGTGACTGCACGGGAGCCTGCCTCAGCTCTCGCAACTGCAACTCAATCTCCAACTCACGCCGCCTGGCGGCCTCCTGCAACTCCAACAAGGTCTCGCACCTCTATGTAGACACAAACTGCCTAATATCCCTCTTGAGCATACTCAGATATCGGGACATCTGAGCCTACTCCGAAGCGAACTCAGGGCAAAACATCGCCCTCTCAGTGAACATCCTGGTGATCTCCGTCACCGACTCCGATCCCTGCTTCAGCTCAGGAACTCCTGAGCCAATCTCTCCCTCTCAACTCGTGGAACATAATGAGTGTTGAACATCTCCCGGAACTGATCCCATGAAACCGCAGCTCTCTGCGCATCCGAATACGACCCCGTGGTCAATCTCCACCAATCCTTTGCCCCGAGCCTTAACAGGTTCAGAGCACACCTCACCCTCTGATCAGCAGGGCATGAACACGTGAAGAAACATCCCTCCACGTCCTACAACCATCTCATAGCAACAATCAGGTCCTGAACCCCGTCGAAGGTAGGAGGCTTCGTATTATCGAAGTCCTGATACTGAAAACCCCGACCAGCTCCTCCCCCTACTGCTGCTACAGCCGATGTAGCCGCAGCAGCAGCCGTCTCTGTGAGAGCTGCATAGCGCTCATCAAAATACTCAATCATAGCACTCTTGATCGACCCAAACAGTTCCGGCAACTCAGCCCGGAACAACGTAGCAACCTCATCATGCAGTATCTCACGAATCCTCGCATCCAACTCGCACGTGCTCATCTGACCAATAACCTTGGGCGGTACTGATCCGCCCTGAACTCCCTCACCTGCTCCCGATCCTGACCCGGATCCACTCCCAGCATGCCTCGGAATCTCCATACTGAAAAACACCACAAGATGTCAGATACTTCCCGCCATCCCGGGAACCAACTCCCAAACCCACCCTAGAGGTCATGGTTTCCCTGATACGCGTATGGGTCATGTGCTTTCAGTAGTACAGGCCCATACTACCTTCCATACCTACCCATATTTGTATTAAGTACTTCCACAACACCCTAGAGAAAAACATACAAAACAAGCGTTCAACCCTCACTCCTAGAGGAACACTGGAAATCTCCCACAAAGGAAACCCTAGGCTAACAGGCATCATAAATCAGGCAACATTATCATGAAATCCTGAAGATCCCTAGCCTAGTACTAGCATGTTGTTCTATCAAAGCTCAAAACAAATATCATGTATGGTATTTTGGGGTTACTTACTGGCTCCGGCTGATCATACCTCCGCGTCCTCCTTTACTCATTTTGAAAACCATTTTAAATTCTCTTTTGAAAACCCTCCTCAATTTGAGACTGGAGTCACACGAATGTTCCTCCAATTCACTCAAACCAAGGCTCTGATACCAACTTGTAACGACCATAAAAATTCCAACCAATTTAAACTTTTCAAAAACAACTCGATTTCATAAAATTATTACAAAAAGGTTTTCAATACAATTATTTTAGAGTATTCCCAGAATCACATCACAAACATAATCATGAGGAGCGGTACGATCACGCCTTTGCCTTGCCACGGTCTCCTGAAGAACCTGAAAAACATTAAACCACAACTGTAAGCCCGAAAGCTTAGTGAGATATCCCCAAAATACCAACAACATATACCATACACGCATAACATGCCATCTCATAACAGAACATAGAACAGCCATGCACTTCGGGTCTACTGTGTGACTGGTCCGTCGCACCGGCCAACAGTCCACCTGGTCCACCCTCCTAGTCTAGCCATATACATCGAGTCTACAGTGTGATGGGTCCGCCCGCACCGGGCCTTCGATCCACCTGGTCCACTCTCTGAGTCTACAGTATGACTGGTCCGCCCGCACTGGGCCTTCAGTCGGATTGGTCCACTCTCCGAGCCTCGGCACGTCTGGTCCGCCCTCTTGGGGCCTACAGCCTATCCGGACTGCTCGTTGGGCCTTCGGGAGAACCGGTCCACCCCGGGTATGTTGGCCTACAGCACAAAGCAGGTCCCGCCTCAACCCAACCCCATTCCAACTACCATATGCACATAAACATTCAATCATATAACATATCACATCCAATCAAACCGATCTAACAGATCACATAGCATAACATCATCCTAACCAGGATACCGACCTAACCGGTCACTAGCATAGCATCATCCTATATACCAGGATACCGACCTTAACCAGGTCTCTAACATATACCATGCTAACTACCAGGATACAACACAACAAACAAAACATAACAGCGATACCCGGATCACAATCCGATAAAAGGGTCGGCCTTTGTGCCATAGACATTGTCGATATACTGAGGATAACTCACCTCGCAACTGCCGACTGAACAAATAAACCCACGCTGCTCTGATCCCTGATATGACCTCCAACACTATCCAACACCAAAACTCTCAAAAGGAAGCCCCAACAGCAAAGAAATCCGAATCTTAGCAAAGCCCCTTGCTCCAAGCTTCCTAATTCTCCAAGAGCTCCCCCAAAATCTCTTCTCCAAGGTTCAAATGCACTCAAATCCCTCACAATCGCGTCTTAGGGTTTTCTGGACTTCAAGGGAGGGTAAAGAGGCTGGGGAGAGGGTATAATGTCCTTTATATAGGTATCATCCTCCGAAATTAGGGTTTTCTCCACTCAGCACCAACTCGCTGAGTCCAGCCGCCGACTAATGAGTTGGCCACTTGACACGCGACTAGCGTCGCGACCCTACTCGCCGAGTCCACTCGTGGACTCGTCGATTTGCCCTTTCCCAAATACACTTTTAGCCCTTCAACTCTACTCTTGATATTTCGGGATGTTACAATAATTAGGGAAAGAATGTTAGCAGCTCAGGATCGTCAAAAGTGCTATGCTGACAACAAGCGAAAACCGATGACTTTTAAAGTTGGAGATTCGGTTTTGCTTAAAGTCTCACCGTGGAAGGGACTTATATGATTTGGTAAAAGGGGAAAATGAAGTCCAAGGTTTATTGTACCGTTTAAAGTTCTTCAAAGGATTGGGAACCTACTTAAAAGCTCGAACTACCAGAAGAACTAAATGGAATTTGTCACAACTGGCATTTTGCTAGGAAATTATATTCCCATGTAAGCATCATCCATTGTAAAAGCCTATACTTTATTCTCGTTCAAATACATCTCATATGTTCAACTAAGGGTTGGAAACCCTAGACATCTCGGTTCAAGTGCACTATAGACTAGGATTCTCTTATTGGGCCTAATGGACCAATAAACCTTCAACTTGAATTATTTTGGCTTAAAGACCCTAATTGGGTTCTAAATGGACCCACACTCATAAAACTCAACCTTGTGGACCATATGGGCCTAAAATGGTTCATTTTACCCTTAGTAGACCTAAAATGGACTAGTTATCTCTAACTGGATTTTTTGGGCCATAAATGAGTTAATTATCCTTAGTGGACCACAAACCCATTCCTTTGTACCATCTTGGGCCGTGAACCACCTCAAGGGCCCAATGGGCCGAAAGCTAATATTGGGCACCATAAAATCAAGCTAAGCTAAGGAAGGGCCCAAACCATTCATCCCCACTCTTCTTTGGCCCAATTCTCGGCCCAATTAACCAAAAATAAAAGAGATTAAACATGCAAGTGCCACCTAATCTTTTCATGGTGGACTTCCATGCTTAAACCCACCATATAACAATGGAATACATACACCCAAGCACATCACATCCACACTTCCCTCCTTCCTCTCTCTTCTCTTTAACTCTCGGCCATTAGGGCCTTCATCACCACCATCATATTTCACTTTCCATCTCAAGAATACTCTCTTATTTTCCCCTCTAGCATAAAGAATTTTATCCTTACATCCTACTAAATTTCAAGAATGTCAAGAGCACATCAAGAACTCGCCTTCAAAGTTCATCACATTTGGTAAGCATTTGGTTGGACTCCATGGTTTTAACTTCAAGATACACCTTAAATCTCATCTTAACCCACCTTATTTTATGATATATGCTCTTAGAACACCTTAGAGCCGAAAATCATCTCAAAAACACATCTAGGGCCGAGATCTCTTCAATTTTTCATCAAAAACCAAAATCTTCAAACAAGGTGAGTTTCATACCCCCTTTCTTTCGGTTTTTATGAGTTTTTATGGGGGATAATACAAGCAAATGTGTAGATCTATGAGTAAATGTATGTTTTGTGTGATTTTATGCTTGCATGTATGATTTTATGTGTTTGTGATGATTATGCTTGCCAAAAGGTACCTAAAAACCGAGATCTATAACATGAGGAATTAAATAAACATAACTTACACAATTTTACACTAATCAAGTCAAGAAAAATAGTTCATTTGGTTAGGAAGAACATATTTGGACATAAAACCCATTTTTGGGGCTTTAATTGTCAAAAATACAAAACTAAGGGCCCAAAACGACAAATGATAATTTCTGGAGGTTGAAAAGGGTCCAAACAGTTTCTAATATATTTTTTTTCTGAATATCAACATTTTTGAGGGGCTTAAAATGTAAATTTTGAACATAATGGGCTAAAATGGGCTTTTCGGCCCAATAAGCCCCAATTTGCGAGATTTTGAAATTGAGGGGCTGGAAATGCAATTTTCTATAAAACAGGGGATTTCAAGTGTATTAAAACCATTTCAAAGGTCAAAAATGCTTTTCAAATTCAAAAGGGATCAAAAATGCAAAAAATTTCCATTTTGGGCCAAAACTGTAAAGGTTGCGAAAATGGGGGTTCCAACCGAGAAAACTTCATTTTTGAAGGACTTAAGCTGTTTATCAAGTAAATTTGAGCTGAAATGTCTTTTCAATAAGCTTTGATACTAAAGTGTCAAGAAAAATGGTTTGAGGACTAAAATGGAAATTCTTTTATATAAAGGACTGAAAGTGTAAATTTTATCCAAGAAAGGTCGTGAAAAGGTAAACTCTTACTTTTAAACAAATAAATCCCTTAAGATAACATACGAGAATCACGACTACCGGCGAAACGTAATAACAAATACACTTTCAACACCAATATCGTTACCATACGAATTGATTCGGTCTCGAATCAATAACAAATCAAAAATCAATAAAAAATAGTACTTCAATGAACACGTGAAATCTACGAGGAGTCAATATTCAATCTTTGGGCTTGAAAGTTTCAAATCGTGCTTGTTGGGCCTAGCTAGCCCAATAACATGATCTTTAGGCCCGAAGGGAACGCGCTTACATGTTAATGGGCCTTCTATGACCTAATTCCATGTAAAAGGACTTTCAATAGCTTTATTGTGCTGTTGGGCCCCAAGGGCCCATTGGTACTGCTAGCGAAGTCGAGAAGTCAAATGCGAGTCGGGCCAAGTGCCTTTCGCATTCTCGATAGTCTTGAACAACTTATGGAACAAATGAGGGCTTCGTACCCTCCTTTATCCTCGGTTGTGGGGCTATGAGAAGTCAGGGTGGTTGGATTAAGTGAGTAGTACGGACGACGCCTAAGGGATTGTTTGTATTTGGTAGTTATAAACTAGTCATTTTCATTAATGCGTGATTATAACAACTCACAACCCATAATTAATCCAATGTCACCTGGGTAATCATAAACAATCGTCGTATCGGTATAACAATAAATAAGACATGTAATTTTATGTATTGGGAAAACATCGGGTTTTCCCGGGAAGTTCAACACTTTTACCTATGTGATGTGTACAAAGTTCAACAATTATACATATTTACAAAAATCGATAAGCATACTTACGGATCTTCACACTTTTTATAAACAATACTCTTTTCAGAAAATATCGGATTTTCTGGTGGTTTTCAAAGTTATACAAATCATTTTCACAAACATGCTTATGAACTCACCAACATTTTTATGTTGACCGTTTTCAAAATAACTTGTATTCTCAGGTAACAGGTAAACTGAAGAATAAGTACCAAGTGATGTCATGGTGTTTTGCTTAGATTTACTATCGAATGGTTTATGTTACAAAATTGTAACGTCTAAAGCAATGTACTGAATGTAAACGATATCAGTTGTAATATTTCAATGCATGGTGATGAATTATGTTATGATTCATGTATATTCATTGTGATGGTATTCAATTTGTGTCACAAGAGCCCTCGGACGTTTCCGCCGTCCGGTTCGAGGGTGTGACAGGTTGGTATCAGAGCTCTGTTTATAGTGAACTAGCATATCTAACTACACATTGATATGCAACTATAAACCAAAAGAGGGACTAACACAACTCTGAACAAAACAAGTAAAACATAACAATAAAAACACCCTTGCTTGTATTAGGAAAAAGAACATAATACCGAACCAAACAAGATAAGGCTAGTATCTCGGTTAATCCATGACTGTTCTTAGTTGTATCAAGGAGTGGATGTAGCCTGATCAACTACATTCCCTCCAAGGTACACCAATCACATGTCTTGAAGAAATCGTGATAGCTAGGGAATCTAAAAACATACCCCTTAATCTCCAAGAAGGGAACCTCAACTAAATCTATGCAATAGTCGTAGAGTTATAGGAGTAATTGGTATGCTATTTGTTTCTAGTATTCATAGCCTTTCGTGCAATACACTATAGACGAGTATCATTAGCCAAGAAACCCTATCTCCCTAGTCAAGGAATAGTAGGGTGGCTCGACCCAGAGGAAGAACCACAAGAGGAACACGAAGTAGAACTCGCAGGTGAACCCGCCGAGTCAATAGTGGACCTCGAAGAGGAAGAGCCAAGGGCAATGATGATGATGACTCGGATGCGGAATCCGATGTCATCAATCCTCCAAGTAAAGCCAGAGTACCGACATATCGTGTGGGCCTCGGTGGCCCCATGCCCCCTTAGGCACACAATATTTGGAGATAGAGTCACCAGCAGGGGATACGACTACACTACGGTAGGAACTGAGGTCTCTTCGATCTTAGTCATAGAGGACCAGCTGACTGGGCCCTCCCAGTCATGGTCTGGCGCACCTAAGGTATGGATAACCAAGCTCAGGACACCCTAACCGAACGAAACAAATGTGGATTGCTATTGAGAAAGATGAGAGGAAAACATAGGAAGTGAATGGAGACTCTCGAGCGAGACAGTTAGTTTGGGAAGTACGAGTACGAGATACCGAACAACAAGTAGCTCGTCTCCGAGGTGCATCCACTTCATCAGCACCACCACCAAACACTTCCCGACACAATTAGGATCAGCCTTTTCTACTTCCCCCTGCTATCCGACATGACTCTCTTTCGTGTACTAAGATGGTACTTACCAATGGAACAATATGTGCTATCTTTATTTCATATTCCTACATAGACTCAATTATATGCTCAAGCGAACCCTCAAAACCGCTAGATACTTAAGGATCTCGAAACCAGAACAGCCTATATCCTCTAAGGATAGACACAACGATCATGCCAAATCTGTGATTACGTACTACCGCAAATACATCATAGGGATGTAGATGGAAGCAGTGAGAATTATACAACAAGATACAAATTTTATAGAGTACAACCAGCAATGACGATCATTACTTACGATCTGGATTATCAACGTGCAGCAGGAAAATGCCATCCCGCAAGAATAACAAGCGCGCCCGCGAGACACTGCTCCTGCAGATAGACTCTGCTACATTTCAAGCTGCTGTAATGGCGGCAGTACCGCTGCTATGGCACAAATCAATGCAAACAACCCCAATGGAGGCGGGAATAACATTGACAACTCCAGCCAAAGGGACGAACATGGAAACCAACAAGTGACAACCTATCAAGGAACTCCAAACCCCAAGCTTAAGAGCAGGAAGTTGACGTCTGGAAGTAAGAGAAAGGGACATCCCACTCAAGGGTTCTCAAGGAAGCAACATGTTGTTTCTATTCATGCGACCATGACCCCTATTACACCAACAACCAGGAGACCATATGTTGGAATCCTTCCAAAATGAAACCAGTGCAAATTCTATCATAATGGAGCCTGCCGGGAGATGCATTGTAACAAATGCAACCGAAAGAATCACCCGCCAAATTCTGTAGAACTTATCCATGCCAGAATCGTCAGCCAAATGAAAACGACAACAATCACAACAACCCTAACAACAACACCAATGATGAGACCATTCACACCTGCTATGGGTGTGGAGGAACTGGTCACTTCTGGCGTAATTTCCCCAGGGATAACAATCAAGGAGTAGGAGGATCAGAAATGGTCCTGACCTTGGGTCAAGGCGAAGCAGTCCATGACCCAACAGTTGTTATTGGTATGTTCCCACTTAACAACTCTTTCGCTTACCTCTTATTCCATAGTGAAGCTGAGCAAAGCTTCGTTAGTAGCAAATTCGAGCACTTACTGAAAAAACAACCCCAAAGGCTAAACGAAGCCTTCATGGTGGAGATGGCTAATGGGAAAAACCGTATTAACCAAAGATATTCATGTACAGTGCACCTTAACACTAAACAACCATCCATTTCAAATAAATTTAATGCCAGTAAATATTAGGAGTTTTGATGTGATAATCGACATGGATGGGTTAAGTCCCCACCAAGCTGATGCTATGTGTCGTGAGAAGGCCGTTTGCCTTCACCTTCCCAATCACGAAACTCTAATAATCCATGGTGATAAACCTGGTGCCAATCCTCTTCCTATCTCGTGCATCAAGGCACAGAAGTGCCTGCACCAAAAAAAACTATGTTTTCCTCACTCTTGTTGTGGACAAGACCAAGGATGAAGTAAGCATACAAGGTATTCCATTAGCATGCAATTTTCCGGATGTATTTCCTGAAGAACTTCCGGGAATACCGCCAGAAAGACAGGCCAAATTTCGAATCTACCTCATACTAGGAACTACATCAATTGCCAATTCACCCTATAGGTTGACTCCCGCCGAAAATTCACTAGTTATCCAGTCAATTGAGAAGAATTGTTGCGCAAAGGATTCATCGGACCAAGCTTCTCACCCTAGAGAGCTCCAGTCTTGTTCTTCAAGAAGACGAATCCTTCAGAATGTGCATCGATTTTAGGGAATTGGATAAGTTCACTATCAAAAATAGATACCCACTTCCTCGGACTGACGAACTATTTGACCAACTTCAAGGAGCTAGTTGCTTCTCCAAAATAGATCTAAGATCCAGTTACCATGAGTTCCGAGTCCGAGAAGAGGACATTCCAAAAACTGCTTTCCGAATTCATTATGACCATTTCAAATCTGTTGTGATACCCTTCGGTCTAATGAATGCTTCCACGGCGTTCATGGACCCTACGAACTGAGTTATCTCAACCATTCCCAGTCAGTCCTTTTCATTATTTTCATCAATAACATACTTGTCTGCCCACAAAGCGAGAACAAAACACTATCATCATCTACGACCAGCCTTGAAAGCATCGAAGCCGGAGAATATCGCGGAGGAAGCACTGCATGGATGGATAAAACTCTCGAAGTCGAAAGACGAATCTTGTTGTTATAAGAGTTGAGTTGGGCGTTATATGGGTGAACGTCGATAGGTTAACCCAATCTGCCCATTTCCTGCTAATACAGATCGTGAGACTCCATGAAGTATCAGTATCTACTATCTCGGATTGAGATAACATGATTACTTCAAGACTTTGATAGCCATTTCAGAAGACTATAGGCTCATAGCTAAGTATGAGCGTTGCTTACCACCCTCAAACCAATAGTCAAAGCCAACGAACTATTCAACCACTCAAATTCATGCTACAAGTCTAGGTGTTTGAGCTCAGCAAGTCATGGGATACCTGGTTGCCCTTGATTGAATTCTCATACAATAACAACCATCGCACGAGCATCAAGATTGCTCCTTTCGAAAACTCTTTATAGTCGTAAATGCAGATCACTCGTCAGTACTCACACGGGACCAGAAAACTATTCGCAAGACGACAGAGAACATGACCCAAATCAGAACTCGACATCAAGCATCGCGATACCGACAGAAGAGCTATTCTGACAAGCGGCGTAAGCCATTAGGGTGTCAAGTCGGGGATCACGTGTTATTAAAGGATTCTCCTTGGAAAGGAATGATTCGCTTTAGGAAATGAGAAAACTAAACCCACGATACATCGGACTGTTCGAGATTCTTGCTCGGATTGGTCCAAAGACTTATAGGTTGCAGCTGCCTGTAGAGCTCAGCAACGCACACCCGGTGTTCCGCGTCTCGAATCTGAAAAGATGCATATCAGATGAGACTCTTATCATTCCTTTACAAGAAATCGGAATAAACGAGAATCTCATGTTCGCCAAAGAACCAGTCGAGGTATTGGATAGGGAAGTAGAGCATACAAAACAAAGCCACATTTCGATTGTGAAGGTTCGATGGAACACAAAGCATGGACCGGAAGTCACATAGGAAATGCGAAGATTAGATAAAGTACCTATTCTCTCATTCATGAACCTATCTTTCAAAAGAATTTCGGGACGAAATTCCCTCTAACAGGGGGATGATGTCACAGCTGGCATTTTGCTAGGAAATTATATTCTCATGTAAGCATCATCCATTGTAAAATCCTATACTTTATTCTCGTTCAAATACATCTCATATGTTCAACTAAGGGTTGGAAACCCTAGAAATCTCGATTTAAGTGCACTATGGACTAGGATTCTCTTATTGGGCCTAATGGACCAATAAACCTTCAACTTGAATTATTTTTGCTTAAAGACCCTAATTGGGTTCTAAATGGACCCACACTCATAAAACTCAACCTTGTGGACCATATGGGCCTAAAATGGTTCATTTTACCCTTAGTAGACCTAAAATGGACTAGTTATCTCTAACAGGCTTTGTTGGGCCATAAATGAGTTGATTATCCTTAATGGACCACAAACCCATTCCTTTGTACCATCTTGGGCCGTGAACCACCTCAAGGGCCCAATGGGCCGAAAGTTATTATTGGGCACCATAAATTCAAGCTAAGCTAAGGAAGGGCCCAAACCATTCATCCCCGCTCTTCTTTGGCCCAATTAACCAAAAAAAAAAAGAGATTAAACATGCAAGTGCCACCTAATCTTTGCATGGTGGACTTCCATGCTTAAACCCACCATATAACAATGGAATACATACACCCAAGCACATCACATCCACACTTCCCTCCTTCCTCTCTCTTCTCTTTAACTCTTTGCCATTAGGGCCTTCATCACCACCATCATATTTCACTTTCCATCTCAAGAATACTCTCTTATTTTCCCCTCTAGCATAAAGAATTTTATCCTTTCATCCTACTAAATTTCGAGAATGTCAAGAGCACATCAAGAACTCACCTTCAAAGTTCATCACATTTGGTGAGCTTTTGGTTGGACTCCATGGTTTTAACTTCAAGATACACCTTAAATCTCATCTTAACCCACCTTATTTTATGATTTATGCTCTTAGAACACCTTAGAGCCGAAAAATCATCTCAAAAACACATCTAGGGCCGAGATCTCTTCAATTTTTCATCAAAAACCGAAATCTTCAAACAAGGTGAGTTTCATACCCCCTTTCTTTCGGTTTTTATGAGTTTTTATGGGGGAGAATACAAGCAAATGTGTAGATCTATGAGTAAATGTATGTTTTGTGTGATTTTATGCTTGCATGTATGATTTTATGTGTTTGTGATGATTATGCTTGCCAAAAAGTACCTAAAACCCGAGATTTATAACATGAGGAATGAAATAAACATAACTTACACCATTTTACACTAATCAAGTCAAGAAAAATAGTTCATTTGGTTAGGAAGAACATATTTGGACATAAAACCCATTTTTGGGGCTATAATTGTCAAAAATACAAAACTAAGGGCCCAAAACGACAAATGATAATTTCTAGAGGTTGAAAAGGGTCCAAACAGTTTCTAATATAATTTTTTCTGAATATCAACATTTTTGAGGGGCTTAAAATGTAAATTTTGAACATAATGGGCTAAAATGGGCTTTTCGGCCCAATAAGCCCCAATTTGCGAGATTTTGAAATTGAGGGGCTGGAAATACAATTTTCTGTAAAACAGGGGATTTCAAGTGTATTAAAACCATTTCAAAGATCAAAAATGCTTTTCGAATTCAAAAGGGATCAAAAATGCAAAAATTTTCCATTTTGGGCCAAAACTGTAAAGGTTGCGAAAATGGAGGTTCCAACCGAGAAAACTTCATTTTTGAAGGACTTAAGCTGTTTATCAAGTAAATTTGGGCTGAAAATGTCTTTTCAATAAGTTTTGATACTAAAGTGTCAAGAAAAATGGTTTGAGGACTAAAATGGAAATTCTTTTATATAAAGGACTGAAAGTGTAAATTTTATCCAAGAAGGGTCGTGAAAAGGTAAACTCTTACTTTTAAACAAATAAATCCCTTAAGATAAAATACGAGAATCACGACTACTGGCGAAACGTAATAACAAATACACTTTCAACATCAATATCGTTACCATACGAATTGATTCGGTCTCGAATCAATAACAAATAAAAAATCAATAAACAATAGTACTTCAATAAACACGTGAAATCTACGAGGAGTCAATATTCAATCTTTGGGCTTGAAAGTTTCAAATCATGCTTGTTGGGCCTAGCTAGCCCAATAACATGATCTTTAGGCCCGAAGGGAACACGCTTACATGTTAATGGGCCTTCTATGACCTAATTCCATGTAAAAGAACTTTGAATAGCTTTACTGTGCTGTTGGGCCCCAAGGGCCCATTGGTACTGCTAGCAAAGTCGAGAAGTCAAATACGAGTCGGTCCAAGTGCCTTTCGCATTCCCGATAGTCTTGAACGACTTATGGAACAAATGAGGGCTTCGTACCCTCCTTTCTCCTCGGTTGTGGGGCTATGAGAAGTCAAGGTGGTTGGATTAAGTGAGTAGTACGGACGACGCCTAAGGGATCGTTTGTATTTGGTAGTTATAAACTAGTCATTTTCATTAATGTGTGATTATAACAACTCACAACCCATAATTAATCCAATGTCACCTGGGTAATCATAAACAATCGTCGTATCGGTATAACAATAAATAAGACATGTAATTTTATGTATTGGGAAAACATCGGGTTTTCCCGGGAAGTTCAAAACTTTTACCTATGTGATGTGTACAAAGTTCAACAATTATACATGTTTACAAAAATTGACAAGCATACTTACGGATCTTCACATTTTTTATAAACAATACTCTTTTCAGAAAATATCGGATTTTCTGGTGGTTTTCAAAGTTATACAAATCATTTTCACAAACATGCTAATTAACTCACCAACATTTTTATGTTGACCGTTTTCAAAATAACTTGTATTCTCAGGTAACAAGTAAACTGAAGAATAAGTACCAAGTGATGTCATGGTGTTTTGCTTAGATTTACTATCGAATGGTTTATGTTACGAAATTGTAACGTCTAAAACAATGTACTGAATGTAAACGATATCAGTTGTAATATTTCAATGCATGGTGATGAATTATGTTATGATTCATGTATATTCATTGTGATGGTATTCAATTTGTGTCACAAGAGCCCTCGGACGTTTCCGTTGTCCGGTTCAGGGGTGTGACAGAATTCATAACACATTTCATGTGTGTTATTTGAGGAAGTTCACGGGAGAAGTTCCCGACATGATTCCACTTTCGGAGTTGAGGATCGATGAGAACAAAAGGTTGATTGAAGAACCAGAGGCAATCGTTGACCGAAAGACTAAGATGTTGCGACACAAGATGGTCGAGTTAGTGCTTGTCCGACGGAAACACACGAATGGGCCAAATCTCACCTGGGAGACGGAGAGTGACATGATGGGTCGCTGTCTGCATTTGTTTGTTGATGTGTGATTCCGAGGACGGAATCATTCTAAGGTGGAGAGAATTGTAACGCTTGTGTTTCTGGGCTTGTCATTAATGTTGATATAATAGTCTAGGTTAACCTTTGTAACCCGTTTTGAAATAATAGTAGTGTATTATTTGAGTATTTATGTGTTTTGTGCTTAATTGCTTAATTATGTGATTTGATTAATTAAGAATAAAAATAATCGTCAAAATTTAAGTGTAAAATAAACTCGATATCTTTACATGAAGTTGTTATGGCCGAAACGAGGTTCCCGAATATATATAGAACGCCCAAATCTGACTTCGTATGAGGAAGTTATGATTTTCTGAAGTTTTGACTTACCGGTATGCAGCTCGAAAACTCGATTTGAGATCGAGCGGTTTTTAGCCAAAACAATCTAAACAAGAATCGAAAATCTCGTTGTTAGTAGTGAAACGATGAAAAGATAGGCGAGAACGGATGTCGGACGAAGAAGTTATGAATTTATAACGAAGTTTTCCTATCCCGGCCTACTAAAAATAAATAATAAAAATAAATTCAAAATTAGCCGATGGAGTCTAAACGAAAGTTGTAGAACGTAGTCTCACCAACGCGTGGATATAAAGAACGTCGAAAACGGAGTTCGTATGAAGAAGATATGAATTTTTGAAGTTTATTAAATAATTAAAATATATAAATTTAATCTTTAATTCGGATGTATATCCGAAGGAGTCACCGATCTGATCCGAAGTACGCCCAGCGTACCCCGATGCATGCACCGCCTCGGACTCAAGTGCTCCGATGACGCATGCAGTGACGATCCAAGGAGTACGCCCCGCGTAAGGGCATTACGCCCAGCGTACGTGCGAGGCTCAGCCTCTATAAAAGGCTTGCGAGGAAGGCCGAGAGTTTTGCTCTTTTTCTCTTCTCTCTCTCCCGTTTTGCATCGTTTTGCGTGCTATTTATACCCCGAAGCCCCAGTAATATTCCTGAGCCCCGAAGCAAGTTTCGAGGTCCCGAAGATCTCGAGAAGTGCAATTCCCGAGCCGAAGCTCTGCCCGCGAGGAGTCCGGTTTTTGTGAAGATCTTCCAGATCTACCAAAGAATACTACTTCTGCAAATCATAGTGCTGTCCGATCATCTTCTGATCAAGTGAGTGTGTAGTTACTTTCTTCTAACGCATAATTATGAAGTATTTTATACGAAATACGTGTTATGTGTATAATTTTGTTGTTATGTATGTGAATGTATATTCACTCTCTTCTATCTCATAGATCTAAATTATTTTCTATGAAATACGTGTTATGTGGGTGTGCCTCATCTGTTATGTGGAATATATATTCATTGAACATGCTATATAGGTTTTAAACTATGCATAAAAATATATATTTTTATCTACTAATATGTTGGGTAGAACATGGGTAGATAGTTGATGTGTGATAAACACATGAGAGGCCTCGATGTTGTTGTTGTTGATCTAGTTATTCAGCAGAGTATGGATAACAACCACATACTCTTTCTAGACAGTCCAGTGGAATGCTAGCAGGTTCATAACCTGTAGGTGTTGTGAACGATGTGTTCACCGGTGTACTCTATCCTCCTCATGGTTGCCTTTAGGACATCTATTGTTGATGAAACCCCTTAGCAGTAATGTCCGTCCTGATGAAAATCCTAGATTAGGTCCCTTGAGATAGATGTTGTTTTAGGGACGTAAAGTGAGGATAACGGGAATGGGTAATCGGGTTATCGTTGGTTGGTGAAATTAAATATAATTTATTTATTGTGGGTTGAAAACTCTATATGCTCACCAGGCTCCCAAGCCTGACCCACTCAGTCTTATTTGTATTACAGGAAGTGGCACAAGGGCATAAGATGGATGAATCATCGATTTGTTTTGTTTACAAGTCTGTATATGTATATATTTGTTGAATGACTTGTAATGTAATCGTTTATGCTTTATGGTCTGTATCGGAACATGACATCCCGAGTTTTGATTATATAATGAAAATGCATCTCTTGATGAAATGCTTTGATAAATATTATTTTATCATATTTTGTTTTGGGAACAAATTCCGCAACTCTTTTAAATCAAAAGGATTTACTCTGAAATTATTTTAAAAAGCATAAATGAAATCGGTCTTTTCTGGCCGTGATTTTAGGGATGTCACAGCTGAATAAGCTAACGGTCAAGAACCGTTACTCGTTGCCAAGGATCGATGATTTGTTTGATCATCTGCAGGGAGAATCTTGGTTCTCCAAGATCGATTTGAGGTCTGGGTATCATCAGGTGAGGGTGCGGGAGGAGGACGTACAGAAGACAGCCTTCCGGACTCGTTATGGGCATTACGAATTCGTGGTGATGTCTTTCGGACTCACCAACGCACCAGCGGTGTTCATGGATCTCATGAACAGGGTGTGTAGACCAATGTTGGATCGCTCGGTGATCGTGTTCATCAACGACATTTTGGTGTATTCGAGATCCAGAGAGCAGCATGAGGAGCATTTGAGGGAGATCCTCAGAGTTTTGAGATCGGAGAGGCTTTATGCCAAGTTCTCCAAATGTGAGTTCTGGTTACGAGAGGTCCAGTTTTTGGGGCATCTCGTTAACCAGAAGGGGATTTTAGTCGACCAGGCCAAGATTGAGGCAGTTATGAGGTGGGAGGTGCCGAGATCAAGAGTTTTCTGGGATTGGCCGGCTATTATCGGAGATTTATTAAGGATTTCTCCAAGATCGTTGTGCCCCTCACCAAGTTGACCCGGAAGGGTGTTGTGTTTTCTTGGGGTCCGGAGCAGCAGACCTCGTTCGAGACACTTCGCAGGAAGTTATGCGAAGCCCCAGTGTTAGCCCTTCCGAAAGGGATGGAGGATTTTGTGGTTTATTGTGACGCATCAATACCCGGATTGGTAGCGGTGCTTATGCAGAGAGGGCATGTGATAGCATACGCATCGAGGCAGCTTAAGCCTCACGAGTCGAGATATCCCACTCATGATTTGGAGCTGGGAGCGGTAGTGTTCGCTCTCAAGATTTGGCGACACTACCTGTATGGGGTTCGATGTACGATATACACGGACCACAAGAGCTTGAAGTATTTGATGGATCAGCCCAGCCTAAATATGCGACAGAGGAGGTGGTTGGACGTGGTCAAGGATTATGATTGTGAGATCCTGTACCACCCGGGCAAGGCTAATGTTGTAGCCGATGCACTGAGCCGTAGGGCGGAGAGCACCCCATTGCGAGATGTATGTTTGAGATTAACAGTGATGACCCCGGTTTTGGATGCTATTCATGGGGCCTAAGCTGAGGCTGTGCAGCCTGAGAGCCAGAAGAGGGAACGAGTTGTCGGGCTGGTATCGGAGTTCGTTACCGATAGCCGGGGGCTTATGACATTTCAGGGTCGGATTTGGGTACCGTCCGTGGGTGGGATGCGTACTATTTTGATGGAGGAGGCTCATCAATCGAAATTCTCGATCCATCCCGGGGCCACTAAGATGTTTTTGGACCTAAAAAAGGATTATTGGTGGCCCTGTATGAAGAGGGATGTCGCATGGTTTGTAGAGAGATGCTTGACCTGTCGTAGGGTTAAGGCCGAGCATCAGCGTCCACACGGTAAGTTGCAGCCATTAGAGATTCCCGAGTGGAAATGGGAACAGATTACCATGGACTTCATCACCAAATTGCCAAGAACCGCAAGGGGTGTCGATGAAATTTGGGTGATTGTGGATAGGTTGACAAAGAGTGCTCATTTCCTGGCCATCAGTGAGAGCTCTTCCGTAGAGAAGTTGGCGGAGATGTACGTGAGAGAGGTGGTATCACGGCATGGAGTTCCGATATCGATTGTCTTAGATCGAGATGTACGTTTCACTTCCAGATTCTAGAAGAAGTTTCATGAGGAATTGGGAACGAAACTGCATTGTAGTACTGCGTACCACCCCCAGACCGACGGGCAGAGTGAGCGGACTATTCAGACGCTCGAGGACATGCTCCGAGCATGTGTGTTGGATTTCGGCAGAAGTTGGGACACGTTTTTGCCCTTGGCGGAGTTCTCTTACAACAAAAGCCATCATTCGAGCATTGGCATGCCACCCTTTGAGCTATTGTATGGGAGGAGGTGTCGGACCCCTATCTGTTGGGGAGAAGTAGGGCAGTGCGTGATGGGTAGTACCGAGATCGTGCTTCAGACGATAGAGCAGATCCAGCAGGTCAGACAGAGGTTGTTGACCGCTCAGAGTCGTCAGAAGAGTTATGCGGACAGATGCCGGTCCGAGCTTGAGTTTCAAGTCGGCGACTTTGTGCTCCTGAAGGTCTCTCCTTGGAAAGGAGTGATTCGATTCAGGAATAGGGGCAAGTTGGGGCCCCGATATATTGGTCCTTTCAGGGTGGTCGTGAGGGTAGGCAGGGTAGCCTATCGTTTGGAGTTGCCAGCAGAGTTGGGTCAGATTCACGACACTTTCCACGTGTCGCAGTTGCGAAAGTGCGTAGCCGACGAGTCGGCAGTAGTGCCACTAGAAGATATTCAGGTGGATGCGATCTTGAATTACGCTGAGAGACCAGTGGCATCCAGAGATCGGAAGATCAAGGTCCTGAGGAATAAAGAGGTGCCACTGGTGCAGGTCCAGTGGCAGCATCAGAAAGGGTCAGAGTTAACTTGGGAGCCAGAGCGTGAGATGCGTGAGCAGCATCCGGAGTTATTTGTAGAGTGAGACTTCGAGGGCGAAGTCTGATTCTAGTGGGGGAGAATTATAACACCCGGATTCCCATGTATTATTTTTATTCTTTTATTTTTGGGTGATGTGAGGAGACTCGTCGACTTGGAGTCTAAACTCGCCGAGTAGGATCACGGTTTTGCATGTGGGTTCGCGTCTGGACTCGGCGAGTCGACGCTGTTTAATGAAACCCTAATTTCCAGGGTTTGAGACCTATTTAAAGGGGCTTATGGTCGTCATTTGCGGCCACCAACCCCAGAAAGAAACCCTAAAAAGATCTTGAGCGTTTTGGGAGAGAGAGGAGGCCATTGTTAACCTTTGAAGCTTTTTTTGGCAAGGCAAAGGAGATTCTAGCCAAGAGGAGGCAAGGGAGGTGGACAACCTTTGAATTTGGAGCTCAGAGCATCATTTTGGAGGTATATTTTGGCTCCCTTTTCTGTTATTATGATGAACATGGGGGTTTAGGGTTTCTTGACCCCTTTGTTGGTTAGATTTGATGCCCATTTCGACCATATTTGTGATGAGGCTTGAAATGGGATCCATAGAGGTCCAGAGAAGCTTTATTCCTTAAGCTTTATGAGGATTCATGGGATTTTTGACCAAGGGTTATGAGATATGGGGCTAAAACATCATATAGGAGCAAATAGATGTTGTTTGAGCACCAAGGTTTGGACTTTACGTGATTATCATGCTTGGGGAGGCCAGATCTATGATTATATGGAATAGATCTGACCTCAGAAGTGAGTTTGAGTTTATGCATGGCATGAACTCGCCGAGTCTGAAGAACAGACTCGGTGAGTAGCATGAAGCTTGCCCGTAACCACTCAGTGAGTGGTCTTGTCGAGTTGAGGGGACGACTCAGTGAGTCAGGGAGAGTCGGGGGGACTGAGTCAAGCCGGAACTCGCCGAGTTGTTCTGGAGACTCGGCCAGTTGAGCCATGGTGGCCCCGCGATTCATGCCATGTGGAACTCATCGAGTCAAAGAAGTACTCGGCATGTCAAGAGAGGATCCAAGAGAGTCAGTGGACACGTATAGACTTGCCGAGTCGCCCTAGTGCACTCACCGAGTCCGGTCAAAGTTGACCGTTGACCTTGTTGACCTTTAGGGTTGAGTGCAGTTGTATTTATGAGTGTATTACTTTGTGTGATTAGGCGGAGGCTAGATCACATTTATTCCGAGACAGATATTTACCGAGACATCGAGGTGAGTCTTCTCACTATACTTACCTAGAGTGGTATATTGTGTAGACCAGAGGGTCTTATGTGTTATGTATGAGATTATGTGTTATGTGTATGTTGGATGTTGTTATAGACCGGACCGAAGGGTCCAACGATATAGACCGGGCCAGAGGGCCCAACGAGCTATGACCGGACCAGAGGGTCCAACGAGCTACGGGACTGGAGGGTCCCGCTGAGACACATCGACCGGAGGGTCGTATTATAGCCTTGAGTGGCGTATGTGTTGTCTGTGGTATTTTGGGGAACTCACTAAGAATTTATGCTTACAGTTGTTGTGTGATGTGTTTCAGGTACCAGTGATGAGCATAGGAAGGCGCCGGCATGATCCGTACACACTTGAGGAGTTTATGTTTTGGATTCTGGGGAGATGTCTTTGTGATAAATACATTTGAAACAATATGTTGAGGTTATTTTGTGAAAAATGATGGTTTTGAAAATAAAAAATTTGTTTTGAAAATTTACGTTGTTACAGAACCCTTGATCAAAAGATGGATCTATGCTTCTACAATCGATCTAGCACGCAAAGTTACAACCTTTACGTGCTTACATGGGACTTTGAGCTCAAAAGGTCCTAAAACAAGCTCTTACAGTGCATGGGGCCTCCTGTGAGTGCAAAAGCCACTCCTTTCTGACTTGTAACCCCTCTAAGGACCTAGATCTGAAACATCAACCCCAAACCATGCTTGTAATCATGGTTGGTGACCAAAATGGCTTAGAAAAGCCCTAAAACTCCACAAAATGGGATCTATCAAAAGAACAAACAAGGTATAGACTTTATACCTTTTGTAGACTGCAAATTATGCTCAAAATCGGATCCCTCTAGCCTCCTCTTGATCCTTCAAGCTTTTCCTTCCTTCCATGGATCACAAAACACCAAAATCACTCCAAATGCCTTAGATTGCTTCAATAATGGCTAGGGTTTGCTATTGGGGTCTTCTAGGAGCTAATGGGACGCAGGAGTCCGAGTTAAGGTGTTTAAATAGAGTGCGAACCCTTGGGTTAGGGTTTTTGTCCAGACAGGGCCTACTCACCGAGTCCGGGACCCGACTCGTCGAGTCCACAGTTTAATCCCCACGTCTCATCCCGCTTCTACTCGGCGAGTTGGTCCTTCGACTCGCCGTGTCACACCCCCGAAACCAGATGGCAGAAACATCCGGGGGCTCGCGTGACTTAAATTGAATACCATCACAATGAATATACATGAATCATAACAAAAACATCATCATGCATCAATACATTACAATTGATATCATTTACATTAAGTACAACGTTTTCAAATATTACACATTCATAACACAAATTGTTTCGGAGGTTTTCAAAACAAAAAATTCTAACGTACTTGGTATTACCCTTACGCTTATCTGTTACCTGAGAATACAAGTTATTTTGGAAAACATCAACATATGAAATGTTGGTGATTTCATAAGCAAGGTTGTGAATAAAATAATTTGTATAGTTTGTAAAACCCAGAAAATCCGATATTTTCTAAAAAGACATTAGTTTATCAAAGTGTGAAGATCCATAATTTGATGCATGAATGATTTCAAACCATATATATGAAGGGTGTTTTGTATTATAGTTATGGAATTTCCAAACGAATAGTATTGATTTCCCTAGAAAACCCGATGTTTTCCGATGGCGAAAGATATACGTGATTACTAACTTTTGTACCGTCATATCGAATGACTATTGATTACTCCACCTTGATTACTGTTGAATAACGTCCTAATTCCGTCTACTTTGATTACTCGTAAGCCTTAGCGAACGAAGAGAAGAGGAGCACTATGTCCTGCTACTATCGTAAGTACCTTAGGCTGTCGGGGATGCGAAAGACACGATGGTCCAACTCGCATTTGATTACTTTGACCTTACTAGCAATACTAATGGGCCACTAGGGCCCAAAAGCACATAAAAGCTATTGAGAGTCCTTTTATATGGAATTGGGTCATAGGAGGCCCAATAATATATAAGCGTTATCCCTTTGGGCCCAAAGATCATGTTAATGGACTTGTAAGGTCCAACAAGCATGATTTGAAACTTCTAAGCCCAAAGTTTGAATATCTATTCATCTTAGGTTTCGCATATCTTGTAACAACCCGGAATCTCAGGTATTGTTAAATTATGTTTTTAGGGGTGATTTAAGAGGGGACTCGGCGAGTTGGAGCCTAGACTCGCCGAGTAGGATCGCAGACTTGGTCGCGGGTTCGCGACTGGACTCGACGAGTCCAGATATGGACTCGGCGAGTCGACGCTGTTCAGCAGAAACCCTAACAGTTCGGTTTTGGATCGTATATAACGCCTCTTAGGCCGTCATTTTCCGTCTTTTGGTCGATTGAGAAGAACCCTAATCGTTGTGGACGTCCAGAGCAGGAGAGAAAAGCCATTGGAACTTGGAGGAACTTGTTAGGCAAGAAGAAGAGGAATTTGGCCAAAGGAATATCAAGGAGGATCGAGTCCTGAGGTTTGGGGGACACAGAGAGTGCGTTTTCAGGTAATACTCGGACCAATTCTGTTATTTTGATGTGTATGCGAAATTAGGGTTTATGAAACCCATTTAGTGATTGGATGGGTTATTATGTTATTAACCAAACATTTATACCCCAGTAATAAGATGTTTAGAAGTCCAAAAGGTCCCATGATTGTATATCTCGGGACCATACGTAATTTAGAAAGCAGTTGCTCGTCTGCATGGCATGGACTCGCCGAGTTGTTCTTCAGACTCGGCAAGTAGCTTGAAGATTTACTGGGACTCGCCGAGTTGTTCTTCAGACTCGACGAGTGGAGTCGGGGTGGCCCCGCGATTCTTCCAGGAGTAACTCGTCGGGTCGAAGAGGATACTCGACGAGTAGATAGGGAATCTCAGAGGGTTGGAGGACGTCTAGACTCGCCGAGTCGCCATGGCACTCGCCGAGTCCGGTCGAGTTGACCGTTGACCGTTGACCAGAGTTGACCTAAGTCTGACTTCTTAGGGATAGTCACACTTAGAAGATATAAGTGTTAATGAGATATGTGATGTTATAGGAAGGTTGTAGCTCGTCGGTTGTGCACGAGTCATTTCGGGAGTTGCTAGCGTTCAGCTTTTACGAGGTGAGTCTTCTCACTATACTGTACTCGGAAGGGTTTGACTGTATGGCCGGAAGGTCAGATATGATATGTGACATGTATGATATATGTGATAAGCTATTTGTTATCTGTGAGCTGTGTATGTATGTGGGCCGGAAGGCAATATGTTATGGGCTGGAAGGCGATTATGTTATGGGCCGAAAGGCGTTGTATTGAGGACCGGAAGGTCAGGGCCTGGAAAGACGTATGTGTGTAAGTGTATATTGGGGAACTCACTAAGCATTTATGCTTACAGTTGTTGTGCATGTATTTCAGGTACTAGCGAGGACCGTGGGAAGGCGCCGGCATGATCGATACACACTGAAGGCTGCTTTTATGATCTTGGGGTTTTGGTTAATTGTATTTGACAGAACACTTAAATTATTTATGCCTTGTTTTGAATGGAAATACTTGATTTTTAAAATGAAAAATTTGTTTGAAAATTTGCGTTGTTACAATTGGTATCAGAGCCTAGGTTTGAGGGATTCGGGTGCACCTTCGGGAGTAACTGAACTCAAACCGAGGATTTGAGGAAAACTTTTTAAATAAAGGCATAAACTTTTGTAAATGGTTTTGTGGTAAACAAGAAAGAAGCAGTGTGTACGATCAGTCAGCGCCGAACGGTAAAGATCCCCAAAATACCTTACAATATTATATGATATGAATTGTTATGCATGCTAGAAGGCTAGGTATTCATGATAGGACTAGAGTGGCCTGATTTGTGATGCCTTAGTCTAGGGAAGCTTGCCTATATGAGATGCGTTGCTAGTATGCGGGTAGATAGTGCATATCAGAAGTAGAGTACTCACTATCCGGAGTTTGGGGAGGAGGACTTGGGATGAACGCTGATGCGGTGTGGTCGGTAGTATTGGGCCCGTACTACCGAAGACACCGGGTCAGTGGGAGACCCAAGTAAGAATCCCTGGATATCGGGGACTGAGTAGGGTTGCGTATCGGGTACAATTATACTCGGTGGAGTCTCTGATAGTTTTATGTTGTATTTCAGAGACATCATGGTTAGACCACGCCACGGAGCGAGTACGAGCGGTGTGAGTGACGAGGATATTCGTCAGATGATTCACGAGGAGGTGGCGGCCGCAATCCGGGCTGAGATCCCGGAAATGTTTGGGTCTATTAAGACCACCCTGATGGAGACATTCGATGAGCGGTACGCCGCGTTGACTGAGGCTGCAACCGCTGCAGCTACCGCAGCTGTGGCCGCTGCTAGGCCACAGGGAGGTGACTCGTTGCTGTTCCGAGAGTTCAGCAACACGAAGCCACCGGAGTTCGATGGGACACAGGATCCGATTGCTGCGATGAGGTGGATCGCGGACATAGAGGGGTGCTTCTACACGTGTTCATGCCCGGAGCACCTGAGGGTACGGTTCGCTTTGAACCAGCTCCGTCTGGGAGCGAAGGACTGGTGGAAGTTCGTGACAGCGAACTTCACTATGGCAGAGACTACAGCGGTGACATGGGAGGGGTTTACTACCATGTTCAGGGATGAGTACGTTCCCCCGGTGGAACGGGAACGATTGGTTCAGGAATTCTTAACCCTCAAGCAGGGTACTGATTCGGTGGCGGCGATCACGCGGAAGTTTCATGAGAGGGCGATGTTTTGCCCCGAGTTGGTGGCCACAGAGCAGGCTCGGATGAGCCGGTACTTGGGTGTTCTGAGGAGGGAGATCCGGGAGTTTGTGTCAAACTCCACTTATCATACTTTTACTGAGCTTCAGGCGAACGCCAGGAAGCGTGAGATCGAGTTGGAGACTCAGGCTAGGGAGGAGGCCGAGACTCAGCAGGCAGACCGGCGGCCGGCTCAGTCTCAGCCGGCAGCCAAGCGGATTAAGTCCGCCGATTCGAGGACGGGAGGTTCGAAGAGCCGCACTTGCGGAAAGTGCGGCAAGGGTCACGATGGAGCGTGTCGAGCCGGTGCTTGCTACAAGTGCGGCAAGGAGGGGCACATTGCTAGGGAGTGTCCCAAGGGGTTTATGGTTTGCTTTCATTGCAACCAGACCGGCCATCGGAAGGCCGAGTGCCCTCAGCTTCGTCAGGGATCTGCACCTACTGCCAGGACTACTGAGACTCGACCGGTGAAGGTCGAGGCCCCGAGGGCTCGTGGGAGAGCCTTTCAGCTGACTGCGGAGGAGGTCCGCGCTGCGCCCGATGTTGTGGCAGGTATGTTGTAATTCATGTATTTATTTTAAATGTCGAGATGTTATGCTTATGTTATTATATGCGTAGGTACTTTCCTTGTGAACTCTGTGCCTGCCTTAGTGTTATTTGACTCGGGTGCGAGTAGGTCCTTTGTGTCCTTAGCCTTTAGTCAGCATATCAGCGTTAGTCGTGAGTCGTTGAGTCGACCTTTGAGAGTTTCTATAGCTGACGAGAAAGTGATTTGTGCTACGGAGGTTCTTCGGGGATGCGTACTAGAGATTTTCGGGGTTGAATTCCCGATTGACCTGATTCCTATTGCGATGGGTGATGTCTGTGTCATCGTGGGCATGGACTGGTTGAGCCGATTCGGCGCTGTCATCGACTGTGAGCGTCAGTTGGTGACTATACGAGACCCTAGCGGGGGAGTTCTTTCGGTGTACGGCGAGGGTACCCGTTCGGGATCAGCTTTTTGTTCGGCCGCTAGGGCGAGATAGTGTCTACAGCAGGGCTGTAAGGGTTTTGTGGCGTATGTGATGGATACGCGGGAGGTTTCCGAGAGACCGAAGTCAGTTGAGGAGGTCCCTGTGGTGCGTGAGTTTCCAGATGTTTTCCCCGAGGAGCTGCCGGGAGTACCTCCTGTGAGGCAAGTAGAGTTTGGTATCGATCTGGTTCCGGGGGCCGCGCCTATTGCTAAGGTGCCTTATCGTCTTGCACCTCCAGAGATGCAAGAGTTGTCCTCGCAGCTCCAGGAGTTGCTGGGGAAGGGATTCATTCGGCCGAGCAGCTCGCCGTGGGGAGCACCTATTCTGTTCGTCAAGAAGAAGGATGGTTCACACCGGATGTGCATTGATTACTGGGAGTTGAACAAGTTGACGGTCAAGAACCGTTACCCGTTGCCAAGGATCGATGATTTATTCGATCAGTTGCAGGGAGCATCTTGGTTTTCCAAGATCGATCTGAGGTCAGGGTACCATCAGGTGAGAGTGCGGGACGAGGATGTCCAGAAGACAGCGTTTAGAACGCGATATGGGCATTATGAGTTTGTGGTGATGCCTTTCGGGCTCACCAATGCTCCGGCTGTGTTCATGGATCTCATGAACAGGGTATGCAGGCCGATGTTGGATCGGTCAGTGATTGTATTTATCGACGACATTCTGGTGTATTCGAGATCTAGAGAGCAGCATGAGGAGCATTTGAGGGAGGTCCTTGAGGTATTGAGGTCGGAGAAGCTTTATGCAAAGTTCTCCAAATGTGACTTCTGGTTGCGGGAGGTCCAATTTCTAGGACATGTTGTTAATCAGAAAGGGATATTGGTCGATCCGGCCAAGGTTGAGGCGGTGATGAGTTGGGAGGTGCCGAAGTCACCCTCTGAGATCAGGAGCTTCCTCGGGTTGGCAGGGTATTATCGGAGATTCATTAAGGATTTCTCCAAGATCGCAGTGCCGCTCACCAGATTGACCCGGAAGGGTGTTGTATTCTCATGGGGGGCCGAGCAGCAGACCTCCTTTGAGACACTTCGCCAGAGGTTGTGCGAAGCCCCGGTATTAGCTCTCCCAGAAGGGATGGAGGATTTTGTGGTGTATTGCGACGCATCGATTTCGGGACTGGGTGCAGTGTTGATGCAGAGGGGTCATGTGATAGCGTATGCGTCGAGGCAGCTGAAGCCTCATGAGGCGAGATATCCCACGCATGATTTAGAGTTGGGAGCAGTAGTGTTCGCTCTCAAGATTTGGCGTCACTACCTGTATGGGGTTCGATGTACGATATATACGGACCATAAGAGCTTGAAGTATTTGATGGATCAGCCCAACCTAAATATGCGTCAGAGGAGGTGGTTGGATGTGGTCAAGGATTATGATTGTGAGATCCTGTACCACCCAGGTAAGGCTAATGTGGTAGCCGACGCGTTGAGCCGCAGGGCGGAGAGCACTCCATTGCGAGATGTATGCGTGAGACTGACTGTGATGACTCCAGTATTGGATGTTATTCGTGGGGCGCAGGCCGAAGCTGTACGACCAGAAATGCAGAAGAAAGAGCGGGTCGTGGGATTAATTTCAAAGTTCGTTAAGGATCGGCGAGGGCTTATGACGTTTCAGGGTCGGATTTGGGTACCGTTTGTGGGCGGTACGCGTATTACTTTGATGGAAGAGGCTCATAGATCGAAATTCTCGATCCATCCCGGTGCTACGAAGATGTATTTGGACCTGAGGAAAGAGTATTGGTGGCCCTGTATGAAGAGGAACGTTGCATGGTTCGTCGAGCGGTGTTTGACCTGCCGTAGGGTTAAGGCTGAGCACCAGAGACCGCATGGCAAGTTACAGCCATTGGAGATCCCCGAGTGGAAGTGGGAGCAGATCACTATGGATTTCATCACCAAATTGCCGAGAACTGCCAGGGGAGTTGATGCAATTTGGGTGATTGTGGATAGGTTGACGAAGAGTGCACACTTCCTTGCCATCAGCGAGAGTTCTTCAGCGGAGAAGTTGGCAGAAATATATGTGAAAGAAGTGGTATCTCGGCATGGGGTGTCGATCTCGATTGTGTCAGACCGTGATGTGCGTTTCACTTCCAGGTTCTGGAAGAAATTTCATGAGGAATTGGGTACTAAATTGCATTTTAGTACCGCATACCATCCCCAGACAGACGGTCAGAGCGAGCGGACGATTCAGACGCTGGAGGACATGCTCCGAGCGTGTGTGTTAGACTTCGGGGGTAGTTGGGATGCGTATTTACCATTGGCAGAGTTTTCCTACAACAACAGCCATCATTCGAGCATTGGTATGCCACCTTTTGAGCTGTTGTATGGTAGGAGGTGTCGGACCCCCATTTGCTGGGGAGAGGTGGGAGAGAGAGTGATGGGCAGCACGGAGATCGTGCTCCAGACGACAGAGCAGATTCAGCAAGTGAGACAAAGGTTATTGGCTGCCCAGAGCCGACAGAAGAGTTATGCAGACAAGCGCCGATCCGAGCTTGAATTTCAGGTCGGCGACTTCGTTCTCCTGAAGGTCTCTCCTTGGAAAGGAGTGATTCGATTCAGGAAGAGGGGCAAATTGGGACCCCGGTATATTGGGCCATTTCGTGTGATTGCAAGGATAGGCCGGGTAGCCTATCGGTTGGAGTTGCCAGCAGAGTTGGGACAGGTCCACGACACTTTTCATGTGTCGCAATTGAGGAAGTGCATAGCCGATGAGTCGGCAGTGGTTCCATTGGAGGATATTCAGGTGGATGCGAGCCTGAATTACGCGGAGAGACCAGTGGCTATCAGGGATCGGAAGATCAAGGTTCTGAGGAACAAGGAGGTACCTCTGGTGTTGGTTCAATGGCAACACCGTAAGGGATCGGAAATGACTTGGGAGCCGGAACGTGAGATGCGGGAGCAGCATCCGGAACTATTTTCAGAACGAGACTTCGAGGGCGAAGTCTAATCCTAGCAGGGGAGAGTTGTAACAGCCCGGAATCTCAGGTATTGTTAAATTATGTTTTTAGGGGTGATTTAAGAGGGGACTCGGCGAGTTGGAGCCTAGACTCGCCGAGTAGGATCGCAGACTTGGTCGCGGGTTCGCGACTGGACTCGACGAGTCCAGATATGGACTCGGCGAGTCGACGCTGTTCAGCAGAAACCCTAACCGTTCGGTTTTGGATCGTATATAACGCCTTTTAGGCCGTCATTTTCCGTCTTTTGGTCGATTGAGAAGAACCCTAATCGTTGTGGACGTCCAGAGCAGGAGAGAAAAGCCATTGGAGCTTGGAGGAACTTGTTAGGCAAGAAGAAGAGGAATTTGGCCAAAGGAATATCAAGGAGGATCAAGTCCTGAGGTTTGGGGGACACAGAGAGTGCGTTTTCAGGTAATACTCGGACCAATTCTGTTATTTTGATGTGTATGCGAAATTAGGGTTTATGAAACCCATTTAGTGATTAGATGGGTTATTATGTTATTAACCAAACGTTTATACCCCAGTAATAAGATGTTTAGAAGTCCAAAAGGTCCCATGATTGTATATCTCGGGACCATACGTAATTTAGAAAGCAGTTGCTCGTCTGCATGGCATGGACTCGCCGAGTTGTTCTTCAGACTCGGCGAGTAGCTTGAAGATTTACTGGGACTCACCGAGTTGTTCTTCAGACTCGACGAGTGGATTCGGGGTGGCCCCGCGATTCTTCCAGGAGTAACTCGTCGGGTCGACGAGGATACTCGACGAGTAGATAGGGAATCTCAGAGGGTTGGAGGACGTCTAGACTCGCCGAGTCGCCATGGCACTCGCCGAGTCCGGTCGAGTTGACCGTTGACCGTTGACCAGAGTTGACCTAAGTCTGACTTCTTAGGGATAGTCACACTTAGAAGATATAAGTGTTAATGAGATATGTGATGTTATAGGAAGGTTGTAGCTCGTCGGTTGTGCACGAGTCATTTCGGGAGTTGCTAGCGTTCAGCTTTTACGAGGTGAGTCTTCTCACTATACTGTACTCGGAAGGGTTTGACTGTATGGCCGGAAGGTCAGATATGATATGTGACATGTATGATATATGTGATAAGCTATTTGTTATCTGTGAGCTATGTATGTATGTGGGCCGGAAGGCAATATGTTATGGGCTGGAAGGCGATTATGTTATGGGCCGGAAGGCGTTGTATTGAGGACCGGAAGGTCAGGGCCTGGAAAGGCGTATGTGTGTAAGTGTATATTGGGGAACTCACTAAGCATTTATGCTTACAGTTGTTGTGCATGTATTTCAGGTACTAGCGAGGACCGTGGGAAGGCGCCGGCGTGATCGATACACACTGAAGGCTGCTTTTATGATCTTGGGGTTTTGGTTAATTGTATTTGACAGAACACTTAAATTATTTATGCCTTGTTTTGAATGGAAATACTTGATTTTTAAAATGAAAAATTTGTTTGAAAATTTGTGTTGTTACATATCTATTGGAGGGTTCGATTTTACGGTAGTTGTAATAGTATCGATTCGAGACCGATCGATTCGTTTGTAACGATATTTGGGATTATACGTGTATTCGTCTTTTGATTTTTCGGCAGTCGTGGTTTTTGTATTTTGACTCAATGAAATAATTTGTTTAAAAGCAGAGGTTTGACCCTTTTCACACTTTTCTTTTTATAAAAATACAAGTTTAGTCCTTTATATAAAAGAAAAGACATTTTTAGCCCTTTAAACATTTTCTTGACACTTTTGTATCATAAATTTGTTGAAATGATGGTTTTAACTCAAAATTTATTTTGTTAACTGTTTTATCCCTTTTAGAATACGAATTTTCGGTTAAAACCCAACTTTTCACAATTTTTACAGTTTTGGCCCGAAATCCAAAAACTTTACATTTTTTATCCTTTTTGGAAATAAAAATCATTTTTAACCCTTAAAATAGTTTTGTTAGACTTTTTATCCCCTATTTTGAAGAAATTTTCATTTCAGCCCCTTTAATTATCATTTTCGCAATTCTGGGCTTATTGGGCCGAAAAGCCCAAAATTAGCCCATTAAGCTAAAATTTTACATTTTTAGTCCTTTGAAAATTTTAATATTCAGAAAAACAATTATTGGAACTGTTTTGACTCTTTTCACCCTTAAGAAACCGTGACTTGGCAACTTTTAACCCAAGTTTAGTATATTTGACATTTTAAGCCCAAAAAATGGGTTTTTATGTTGAAGTATGTTTAACACAACCTTATAAGTTATTGTTCTTGACTTGTTTGGTGTGAAATAACTTAGATCATGTTTGTTTACTTTCTCATGTCATATATCTCGACATATCACTCCTTTTTGGTTACATGTTCATCACAAAAACACATAAAATTATACATACATGCATAAAATCACACATAGCATACACATACACATAGATCTACACGTTTTCTTGTATTCACCCCCATAAAACAATTAAAAACCGAAAAGAGAGGCGTATGAAGCTCACTTTGAGTTGTGGGTTCGGTTTTTGAAGATAGAAATGAAGAAGATTCGATCCTATCAAGTCTTTCTTGAAAGATTTTGACTTAGATGTGTTCTAAGATGCAAGATCACGAGTTTGATTAGATTTAGAAGAGATTTTTGATTAAAGGAAGTAGTTAGATCATGGATTAAACATCAACTTACCTTAGATGATGAGTTTTGTGGTTTGATTTCCTTGAAAAGCCTCCTAAATTTTGAGAATTTGATGAAGGATGAAGGGAGTTTCTTTGAGAGAGTTTGAGTGAAATGTGTGTGTGTGTTTGTGTTGTTTTGGCCGAGAGAAAAAGCGAGAGGAAGAGAGAGATCTTGATGGGATGTTTGCATGGAGATATGAGATGAATGCATGGATATCCAAGGCATTTCTCTCTTGGGTTGTTGGGCCGAGAAAGTAGAGGGGAAAAGGAAGAAAATTGTGCATTTTTCCCTTAGGCCCATCTTGTGCTTTACTTAGATGATTTTTGGCCCAATTAAATCAAAGCATGATTTTTATGACCCATTAGGACTAATTTAAATTGGTTGTGACCCAATAAGGCCCCAAACATTAAGTTTCATGCATATGGGTCCAATTTGGGCCCATTTAAGAGTTCTAAGTTCAAGATAGTCAAATTGGAAGCTTATTGGTCCATTAGGCCCAATAAGGGAATCCTACTCCAAAATGGACTTAAACCGGGATTTCAAGGGTTTCCAATTCTTTATTAACTATTTGTAGTGCTTGAATGAAGTGTTTGATGAAGTTTTGTTGTTATTGAATAAGCATCATATATGCTCTCATATTGTTGGTTCATAATTGATATAATTGTTGTAGTTACAAAGCATCAAAATTTATAGTTGTGACATCATCCCCCCGTTAGAGGGAATTTCGTCCCGAAATTCTTTTGAAAGCTAGATTTGAGGATGTGAGAATAGGTGAGGGTACTTCTGCTTCATTTGATCTTCGCGTTCCCATGTGAATTCTGGTCCACGCCATGCGTTCCATCGAACCTTCACAATCGGAATGCGGCTCTACTTAGTACGCTTTACCTCTCTGTCCATGATTTCGACTGGTTCTTCGATGAATAGAAGATTCTCGTTGATTTTGATTTCTTCTAATGGAATGACGAGAGTCTCGTCAGATAAGCACTTTTTTCAAATTGGAAACGTGGAACACAGGGTGTACACTGTTGAGCTCAGCGGGTAGCTGCAGTCTATATGCCACTGGACCGATTCGGGCAAGAATCTTGAAGGGTCCAATGTATCGAGGGTTCAGTTTGCCCCGCTTTCCAAAACGAATCACTCCTTTCCAAGGAGATACTTTTAGTAACACTCTATCTCCGACTCTGAATTCCAAGGGCTTTCGTCGTTTATCTGAGTAGCTTGTTTGCCTATTTCATGATGATTGTAGTCGGGCCCTGATCTGAATTATCTTCTTGGTCGTCTCGCGTATGATTTCCGGTCTAGTTAAGGCATTGTTTGGCGTTTTCCCTCTTGCTAGCTGGGTGTCCCCTACCTCAGCCCAGCATAGTGGTGATCTATATTTACGCCTGTATAATGCTTCGAAAGGAGTGACTTTGATACTCGAGTGATAACTGTTATTATATGAGAACTCGATCAGAGGCAAGTGGGTATCCCACAATTTTCCAAAGTCTATCACACACGCGCGGAGCATATCTTCTGGCGTTTGAATGGTCCGCTCGCTTTGACCATCCGTTTGTGGGTGGTAGGCAGTGCTCATGTCAAGTTGTGTTCCCATAGCTTTCTGAAGCGATTGCCAAAAGCGGGAAGTAAATCTACTATCTCTATCTGAGATGATAGATACGAGTACTCTGTGGAGTCTCACGATTTCTTTGATGTAGATTCTTGTCAGGCGCTCCATCTTGTATGATTCTTTTATTGGTAGGAAATGGGCGGATTTCGTTAATCTATCAACTATTACCCAGATCGTGTCCAAACCATCCGTCGACCTGGGTAGTTTGGTCACAAAATCCATGGTAATCCTTTCCCATTTCCACTCTGGAATTACTGGTTGCTATAGTAATCCGGAGGGCTTCTGATATTCCACCTTTAATTCAGCACAAGTGAGGCACTTGCTAACGTAAGTGGCAATCTCTGCCTTCATATTAGGCCACCAATAATGTTGCTTAACATCCAAATACATTTTGTCTGAACCTGGATGGATGGAGTATCGCGTTTTGTGGGCTTCATTCATGACTACCTCTCTGAATCCCCCAAGTTTAGGGACCCAGATGCGGTTCATGAAGTAATTTGTTCCGTCTTCCTTTACTTCAAAGTTCTTCTCCATTCCACGCAACGCTTCGCTTGTTTTGTTTTCTGCCTTCATGGCATCGAACTGGGCTGCCCTGATTTTAGAGGTTAGGTGGGATCGAATGGTTATGGAGAGAGTCTTCAAATGAAGATTCGAGTATTCATTCCGACTCAAGGCATCGGCTACTACGTTAGCCTTGCCTGGGTGGTACTTGATTTCGCACTCATAGTCATTTAGCAGTTCGACCCATCTTCGTTGCCTCATGTTTAGCTCTTTTTGATTCAAGATGTGCTGGAGACTCTTGTGGTTGGTGAAGATGGTGCACTTAGTACCATAAAGGTAGTGCCTCCAAATCTTCAGGGCGAATACCGCTACGCCCAGTTCCAAATCATGAGTGGTGTAATTCACCTCGTGTGTCTTTAGTTGTCGGGACGCGTAAGCTATCACATTTCCATGCTGCATGAGTACACAGCCTAAACCCTGATTTGATGCATCACAGTAGACTATAAAGTCTTTTGTTCCTTCGGGTAGCGATAACACCAGCGCACTGCAGAGTGCTTGCTTCAAGGTTCGAAATGCAGCTTCTTGCTTGTCCGTCCATTCAAAGGGTACGCCCTTTTGTGTAAGCGAGGTGAGTGGCTTTGCTGTTTTGGAGAAGTTTTGAATGAATCTCCTGTAGTAGCCTGCAAGGCCTAGAAATTGGCGAATTTCTGTGGGTGTTGTTGGAATTGCCCATCCTTCGATGGCTTGGATTTTAGAAGGATCCACATGAATTCCTTCCTGACTAACAACATGTCCCAAAAAGTTCACACTTCGGAGCCAAAACACGCACTTGGAGAGTTTTACATATAACTTTTTGGTTCGCAGGGTTTCCAGGATTTTTCGGAGATGTCGGCCATGTTCTTCTTTGTTTCGAGAATAGACGAGGATATCATCGATGAAAACGATAACAATGTTATCAAGGAATGGTCGGCAGATTCGATTCATTAAGTCCATGAATGCGGCAGGAGCATTTGTTAGACCGAAGGGCATTACAACAAATTCATAATGTCCGTAACGAGTTTGGAAGGCAGTTTTAGGATTATCCTCCTCCCAGACTTTGAGTTGGTGGTATCCAGATCGCAGATCTATCTTTGAGAAGTAACTAGCTCCTTGGAGCTGGTCAAATAGATCGTCAATTCGCGAAAGTGGATAACGGTTTTTGACAGTGAGCTTGTTAAGTTCTCTGTAATCGATACACATCCTGAAGGTATCGTCTTTCTTCGTGACAAAGAGAACCGGATCTCCCCAAGGTGAGAAGCTGGGTCGGATGAATCCTTTGTTCAAAAGCTCGCAGAGTTGACTGGACAACTCTTGCATCTCCACAGGAGCCAACCTGTAGGGCAATTTGGCGATGGGAGTAGCTCCTGGCACTAGATCTATTCGGAACTCAACTTGTCTTTCTAGGGTATCCCCGAAAGATCATCAGGGAAGACATCTGGAAACTCACGAGCTACTGGAATGTCTTGAATGTTGACCACTTCCTTAGACTTATCCACTATATGAGCCAGAAACGTCAAGTCCTTCTTTCACAGATACTTTTGCGCCTTAATGCACGAGATAAGACGAAGGTTCGTGTTGGGTTTGTCGTCATAAATAACTAGGGTTTCGTGATTTGGGAGATGAAGGCGAACGGCCTTCTCGTGACACATAATTTCAGCATGGTGGGGGCTTAAACAATCCATGCCGATAATCACATCAAAACTCCTAATGGAAACAGGCATTAAGTTTATTTGAAAGACGTGATGATTTAAGGTCAAGGTACATCCGATGTAGATTTCCCCAGTGGATTATGTCTTCCCATTATCCATTTCCACCGTGAAGGTTTCATTAAGATTCTGGGGTTGTTGTTTTAACAAGTGTTTGAATTTATTACTCACGAAACTTCGTTCTGCCCCGGTATCAAATAGGATGCATGCATAAGTGTGGTTTAGGAGAAACATACCAGTAACAACAGCGGGATCCTGAACCGTTTCTCCCTGGCCCATAGCTAGCACCCTTCTTGTTCCTCCGTTTACAGGGTTGTTGGTGTTGGGGCAGTTTCGACGGATATGCCCGGTCCTTCCACATCTATAGCAGGTGGGGCTTGATCATGTGTTATTGCCGCTATTGATGGTGTTGTTGTTGCGGTTGTTGTTGTTGTTGTTTCCTTGTGGTTGGTTCTGGGGAGGATAGGTCCTGCAATACCTTGTCGTGTGACCCTTCCAATTGCAACTAGTGCATTGCATTTCCTTGCATTCGCCATTATGATGGTAATTGCACTTGTTGCACTTTGGGAGATTCCCAGAATACTGCTTGGGAGTGCTTGGATTAGCTGAGGCTGGAGCATGTGGTGTGAAGGGTACTTGGATGGTTGCAGCGTTGACTGTCACTGTTTGTTGCTTCTTTGTCGACTTCGAGCCTTGTCGCCCTTTTCTCTTGTTGTTCTTTCCTTTCTTGTTGTCACTCTCCTTCTTTCCTTCAATTTCTGCTGGCTTCTCGCCCTTTTTGTTGTTGTGGTCGTACAGTTTCTTGGCCAACCTCTTGGCATTGTCGAAGATTTCAGGTTTTGCAGCGATCACATTTCCTTGAATTGGGGAGGTCAATCCCCAGATGAATCGTTTGATTTTCTTCCCTTCAGACGTAATCATACCAGGGCACAGCAATGACAGCTCGCTAAACCTTGATATGTATGCATCTATATCAGAGTTTCGGACGGTGAGATCCCACAGCTCTTGCTCCATCTTTTGGATTTCGCCACGAGGGAAGTACTCAGCCGTCAGCATTTCTTTCAACTCCCTCCATGGCATAGCATTGGCTACAGGGAGAGTCATGGCCTCTATATGTCCATTCCACCAGGTGAGAGCCTGGTCGATGAACGTGCACGCAGAAAACTTCACTTTCACCTCCTCGGGGCATTCACATATTTCGAACACTGATTCCACCTTTTCCACCCATCTCTTCAAGGTTATCACTCCACCTGTGCCATTAAAGGTTCGTGGCTTGGCATTGGTGAAATCCTTGTAGGAGTACGTTTTGGTAGGTCCTTGATTGATCCCGTTGTTCGAACTTCCAGCCCCTTGTCCGTTGACTCATCCATTGTTCCCTTGGTGAATTTGTGCCATTGGTGCGGTGACCGCAGCATATACAGCCGCTTGGAATGCAGTTGAGTCGACTTCGGGTGGGGTTGGCCTAGGGTTACCACGACTTGGTCATTGAGGCATCTTTCTGTCATGGAATGGAAAGATGTTGAGTGCATATGGTTTTTGTGAGATTATGATCCTATAAACTAGATGTGTGGCACGAACTTAAGCAAATTCACAAATTATCATACAATCATGGATATATAACACATAGCAGATTACAACATCACAGTAGAACACATAAAATTTTCCATTAATATTATCCGCACTTTGATACATGAAAACTTTGCTCGAAAGAGCATACATAAGTGGTGTAAGTTTGGCAGCATAACGGCTCTATGAGTAGTTTAATCACTTAAACATAGAGTCGGTGGTACATAGCATAGATCCTAGTAACATAATACTAAATACGGGTACGACTAGTCCTAGTCATGGTGGGATGCGCCAGGGGGTGGTGCTGAGGAAGTGGACGCTCCCTGAAGACGAGCCACTTGTCGTTGCGCATCTCGGAGTCGAGCATCCCACCTCGCCTGCCTCATGTGGAACTCTCGGATAACCTCTCGTGTTTCCTACTCTACACGCTCGACCCTAGTTCGCATCTGGTGCATCTGATCAGCGGTGCTCTGAGCTAGGTCGCCAGTGTTCCGCAATCGTCTCACCATAACCGGGAGTGCACGATCCTCCTTCCCTCAAGTCATAGAACTCGTGTGACATGCCGAATGGTGGTCGTTGTCCCTGCTTCCTGCTCCACCTCCAAAGGTCGATACCACAGGGGGGTGTAGGACCAGTAGGGCCCACCCGATAAGCGGGCACCCTAACCGGATAAGGGGGATTGATGACTTCGGACTCTGCGTCCGAATCACCATCTTCGTTATCGCTAGGTTCCTCCTCGAGACCTCCTTCGGCTTCCTCTTCTTCCTGGTCCACCACTGGCTCGACAGGTCCGCCCTCGGCTTCCGCCTCAGGTTCCCCTTCGGATTCCTCCTCAGAATCTTCCTCGGGTTTCTCTTTAGACTCCTCCTCGGGGTCCTCTTCAGGTTCCTCTTCGGATTCTTCCAACCATTCGTTATTTCCCTGATTGGGGAAATAAGGATCTCCGGGGTGATGGAAACTAGCCATGTTGTCTGCAAGGATGTATAAATATTCTAGCATTATTCCTAAGACGCTTCAATTTTTGTATAGATTGAGTTGATGTTCTCTTCTTGGTAAACAAGGGTATGTTTTTAGGTTTACTGACCATCGAGGCTTTCTCGGAGCATGTGATAGCTGCACTTTGGAGAAAATGTAGTTGATCAGGCTACACTCACCCTTACTACAACCATGAACAGTCCCGACTTAACCGAGATGTTAGTGTTTATTTGTTTGATTTAGTATTATGTTCTGTTTCCTAATTCACACAAACAAAGATGTTTTATCGTTGTGTTTTATTTGTTTTGTTCAGAGTTGTGTTAGTCCCTCTTTGGTTTATAGTTGCATATCATTGTGTGGTTAGATATGCTAGTTCACTATAAACAGAGCTCTGATACCAACCTGTCACACCCCCGAAACCAGACGGCGGAAACGTTGTGACAACCCGAAATTTCCATTCTGTACAACCTATATCACTTCAATAGAAGTTATAGTAGTCACTGTTAATTTTCAGACTTTTTTTCACATAAGTTTGAGTAATTTAGGGTTTACACTTCAGGAAATATCAGGAGAGTGGGTGCACTAGGGTTTTGTGCAACACTATTATTCCAACACTCTATTATATTAGAGATCATTTCAGGAATAAAAATATTTTCTGCCAAAAATATTTCAGGACTATAAATAGATTTCTGAACCAAATTCATTCATTATTCACATTTCCAACTAGAGAAAAGCCATTTTCTCTCTCACGGATCTTCGGGTTTTTATACCAAAATGTGAGTAACTCTTTCTAGTAGTGTTAGAATGCTTATTATGTGCTTATAACATGATTTAGAAGGCTAAATCACTAGATCTAGGAGTTTACTCCCCAAGGTGTTCTTGGGCGGTAAACTCCCGAAACAAAGCCAAAACCGACCCTTGTGTTATACAACTGCCTTAGACTAAATTGTAGGTGTATTAAGGCCAAGAAAACAACCAAAATCCACCCAAGTTTGGGAGTTTACGGCCCAAGAATATCATAGGCCGTAAACTCCATTTTCAAACTCAAAATGGCACTTTTAAGGCTCTTAAAGCCTTAGACAATTACCTAGACTTGTTCCCATTTAATCAAGGGCTTGAATCACATCAAAATCACTCAACAAAGTGTGTTTACGGCCAAGACATGGTTCTTGGGCCGTAAACTCCTAAAAGGGGCACCAAAGTGTGCCTAATGCCTTCATATGCTTGGAATAAAAGTCTAGAACCTATACCACAAGTGCAAGAGACTTGAAGGCATCAAAAACACACCATACTTAGAGTTTACGGCCGTAAACTCTAAGGGGAATGGCCTTAGGGCCGTAAACTCCTAAATGGAGTGTTTCTAGACCTTAAACCCTTCCAAGAATTTAACCACCAAGTTAGAATAATTTTAGGAATCATTTGGGACTTCAAAACACACCAAAACCCCATGGTTGGGAGTTTACGGCCGTAAAATCAAGAGTTTACAACCGTAAACTCCATGTGTGATGGTATATGGGGAGTAAACTCACATATAGGGTCCTTTGGAACCCTAAACACAAATACCTTGTCCCACAATAGCTTAGATGCAATCCTTAAGGCTTAAAACACTTATGTAAAGTGTTTATTATGTCTAGGATGTCTTAACATTATCAATTAGTGATTTGAGTCTAATTGAGTGCATATATGTGTGATTATATGTTCATTAGGATCGTAGTGCGTGTACAAGTCCTCGCTTGACACCTAGCCATCCTATACCGTTCAGTTCATCCCATTCACCAACTACAGGTGAGTTCATACCCCTAACCAATGTTTTAAATGATTTTAAATGCTTTAAAAGGGGGGGGGGATACAAGTAGAAACAAACATGTTATTAAATCATTGATATGTATTTTATAATTGTGTTTGTCATTTAACAGATTTCACATACTACAAAATGTGACGCAAGAAATGGTTTTAAATCTTAAAAACACATTGTTATCAAATGTTTGACCTTTTAAATGTATATTAAATTGACATCAAGTCACTGTTAATTATTGTTGAAAATCCACAAGATGTCTTACAAAACCATTTTACACTCTTGAACTAATACATGTACACTTATATTCTTATATATGTATTGATGTTATAGTTTACAACTTCCATTTAGTTTTTCACACTCTTGAGTAGTAAGAGTGTATAAACATACTTGAACAACCAATTACCTTCCAGTAAATTATCATAGGGATAATTTGGAGATTTCAAACATAATTCCTATTACAAGGAATCACACAAGAGTCAGTTCATTCATGAGTCTATACCAGTACATTACCTGATACATGAGTACCTTTACAATTGATTACATGATACATGAGTACGTTTACATATAATTACATGATACATGAACACGCGTACATGAACGCATTACATGAGTACCTTTACGTAGATACACTTAACTATGTACATTAACATGAATACTTGTATCTCGAATTGCGAGGATGATTTATTAGTACCTTCTGTGTAAATCTTCCTGCATATCCCTAGTACCTCGGGATATCTAGACAGGACCCTATCCCTAGTACCTCGGGATACCTAGGTGGGCCTCTATCCCACAGTACCTCGGGATATACGTACGGGACTAACCATTCTGGAACTCATCTGTTAGCAACAGTGGGTGATGAACATCTACGGATGCCTACGGTTAATATTTATACTAGGAGTACCTTTACAGGGACTAACCATTCCTCCGCCCTGCTGCTGCTACCTCGGGATAACATTTACATTCGTCGTGTTAACCTCAGTACCTCGGGATAACACGTACATAAGTGATTTTTCCTGTTTACTTTATTTTGTGATACCTTCACATAAACGATGAGTTAGACTAAGTACATTAGTACTAAACAACCAAAGGAAAACTATCATTTTACTTACAAAACATTCGGGTCTTGGTAGAAGACTACACTTCATACTTACAAAACATTCGGGTCTTGGTAGAAGACTACACTTCATACTTACAAAACATTCGGGTCTTGGTAGAAGACTACACTTCATACTTACAGAACATTCGGGTCTTGGTAGAAGACTACATTTCATACTTATAGAAAATAAGGGTTTTTCTAGGGATTTCATACTTACCTCAACATTTTCATTTAAAGGTTTACATGGCCTTCATAGTAGATTTTCATAAGCAAGACAACGACACTTAATTTCTTATGAATTCACCAGCTTTAAAGCTGATACTCGCTTTCAAAATAACTTGTATTCTCAGGTCAGCAATAGACAGGTACGATGGCCAGGTTTTGAGAAGACGGAGTAGACAAGACTTGTCTTCTATTTTGATTGTATATTTTTGGTGTCTTACTACAATGAAAGAACACACATGTATTAAAATTCTATTTGTAATGCAATGGATGATGTTGTTGCTTGTTTATTATATTACACTGTTGTGATACTGTACATGACGTCCTCCACCCCTGAACGTTTCCGCCGTTCGTGGTTTTGGGGTGTGACAGATTGGTATCAGAGCATTGTTTATAGTGAATTAAGTATATCAACCCATAAAAGATATACTAACTATAAATACATGGGATTAAAACACTCTGTCTCAGAGTTATACTTTTAAATAATAAAATATTTAAGTAAGTATACGTGCCTGCATTCATACTAAAATCAGTGTCACAACGACAAGAACAAAAGTATTACGATTGTTGAATATCACAAGTAAGCCTGGGGATATATGGTTAGTCTTGGGAATGGCATAGCCTGATCAATTATGCTGGTCCGAGGAGTGATTAGAATATGCCCAACAATGGTTGTGATATGGCAACAAGTCTAAAAACTTACCAACACAACCATAAAGAAATACCATAGGGGTATTTGGTCTTACTGTAATTATCTTAGTCAGTTCGTCTATTTAGCTATTTCTTATAATCCCTTTTCTCGCGTAGATTAAAATGGCTGGATTTCTCCATGGCGATTCGTACTTCCCAAACCAAGGCAATGCCGGTTGGCTAGAGGCTGAACCAGAAGATGATCACCCAATTCCTTTGGATGATCACCATGTTGAGGGTTTTTCTGATAGTTCTGACTCGGAACCAGAAGTCAACAACCTACCCCCAAATGCTCAAAACCCAAACCTGAATCCCCGCCCTGTGTTTCAAGGACCCACACCTCTGTGGGCCACTAACTTGATTACATGGAGTCATGAACAGGGTCAGCCCATTCCCTACAATGGAGACCGAAGTTTCTACAACCTCACTAAAGGAGGTTCTGCTGATAGAGTCCTACCAATCATGGTGCGTAGGATTTCTCGGAACTCAATAATAGCTCAGGCGACTATCAATCAAGTCTTGGAAGTTGACGCCAACTCTGGTGTTAACACTGTCCACATTCGCCAACTAGAGTCTACTCATGAAAGGACTCTGGTCCCGCAATGCAAATCTGTAGAGGGAACTTGCTGAAACCCAAGCTGAAGTTAGAGAACTTCGAGCTCAGCAAGCAAGGTCGGACAGGCGTATAAGGGACATTGAACGTCTACTGTCGGGATCGAGGACTCATGCTAGCAGTTCTCGTCACCGATAGAATCTCGTCGACTCATCTTTTGGATATAACCTAGTTTATGTAAAACTTTGGTCTAATTTCCTATCTGTATAAATCTTAGACCTGTTAGGTCTTGATCTAGTCTTAATTCTGTCAAAATTTTCCATCTTGGTTGATGTAAGGCCTACTTCTAGGCCATTTTCCCGAACTTGTTACATCTGTAATTCCAGTATTATTGACGGATATCTAATCTTATGGAAATTATTATCCAAATGCTATCTTCTTCATTTAGTGATACTATTCTTTCTGTTGTTGGGCTATGGGGATTTAGTCCATGAGACACATTCATTAGTCATTTATTCTTATCCATTTCGTCATCTTTTAAACTTACAGTTAAAGATGCCGCCACGCAGGAATCCAAGGCGAAACCCAAACAACGAAGCACCAATACCACCACCTCCACCACCACCTGTACCTCTTCAACCACCAAATCCTTTCGATGCCAACATGTTCCAGGCAGCTTTCACAGCAACAGTTGTAGCTGCTGTGTCAGCAATCAACGCTCCTGCCCCTAGTGGATCAGGAACAGGTGCACCACCCTCGAACCATGGCGAAAGCCATGGACACCCTCGGGAATGCACCTACAAGGACTTCACTAACGCCAAACCCCGCAGCTTCAATGGAACTGGGGGTGTAATGGTGTTGAGACAATGGATTGAAAAGATGGAATCTGTCTTTGAAATATGTGCTTGCCAGGAGGGCAACAAGGTCAAGTTTGCAGCTTGCACCTTCTCTGACAGAGCACTAACATGGTGGAACAGCCATGTTAACTATCTAACTTTGGTGGTGGCGTATTCCATCGGCTGGGAAAAGTTGAAAGACATGCTGATGAAAGAATAATGACCTCGAGGTGAAATACAAAAACTCGAGCAAGAATTATGGGGTCTACAAATGGTTGGATCCGACATCACTACCTACACCAATAGGTTCTGTGATTTGGCAAACTTATGCCCTGATATGGTTGCTCTCCAGAGCAAAAAGATTGAGAGATATATCTAGGGACTGTCACCTCAGATCCAGTCAAGTGTGATCGCTTCCAGGCCTGTTACCTTCGATAGCGCCAAGGAACTGGCACAATCTCTCATCAATCACCGGAAACCTCATAACGCAACAATCCCTACACATGTACCACAAAAGTCCAACCCCGACTACAACAAGAAGGGGTGGAATAAGAGGAAAAGAGGGGCTCCGCAAGGATCCTCCAATAAGCAACAACTTGTGGCGATCAATGCTGCCACAGTGACTCCTGTTGCCCCTGCGAACCTCTTACCAGCAAGAACATATGCTGGAACCCTCCCGAAGTGCACCAAGTGCAACTACCATCACAACGGACCTTGCAAGGAGATGCAGTGCACTCACTACAACAGGAAGGGACACACCACCCATTTCTGCAAGGCTCCAACCGCTCAAGCCGCCCAGGCTCCTAACGCTGGTATGGGCCAAACTTGCTACGGTTGTGGCGAAGTGGGCCACTACAAGAGGAACTTCCCTAAAGCAGGAATGGCTGGAGGGGTAGGAAGAGTTATGGCCCTAGGCCACGAGGAAGCAGTAGCTGATCCTACGATAGTTACTGGTATGTTCCTCCTCAATAACTCATATGCTTGCATACTTTTTGATAGTGGAGCCGAGAAAAGTTTTGTAAGTCACAAATTTGCACACCTGCTTAAACAAAAACCATGTGCATTAGATAATTCATTCACGGTAGAAATGGCTAACGGGAAAACAGAAAGTACAAACTGCATATACGTAGGTTGTACTTTAACTTTAGATGGCCATACTTTCAAGATAGATCTCATGCCAGTCCCAATTAAATGTTTCGACGTTATCATCGGTATGGATTGGTTGAGTCTTCTTCGTGCCGACATTATGTGCTTCGAAAAAGCAGTTCGTCTTAACCTTCCTAACAACGAAACTTTAGTTATCTACAGCGACAAACCTATTACGAGCCTTCGCATCATTTCGTGCATTCAAGCTCAGAAGTGCTTGCGAAAGGAGTACCATGCATTTCTCGCACACGTCGTCGATACCAGTCAAGAACTGAAAGACATCCAGAAAATCCTGGAAGTACGCGACTTTCCCGACATATTCCCAAAAGAACTTCCTGGTTTACCACCACAATGCCAAGTCGAATTCAGAATTGACTTAGTGCCAGGGGCTACCCCCATAGCCAAATCTCCTTATCGCCTGGCACCAGCTGAAATGCAGGAACTTTCCAGTCAACTTAACGAACTTCTCAAGAAGGGATTCATTCGACCAAGCTTCTCACCATGGGGAGCACCGGTCTTGTTCGTCAAGAAGAAAGATGGATCGTTTCGCATGTGCATCGACTATAGAGAACTCAACAAACTCACCATTAAAAATCGTTATCCCTTGCCCCGCATTGACGATTTGTTTGATCAACTTCAAGGAGCCAACTACTTCTCGAAGATAGATCTATGATCCGGATATCACCAACTACGAGTATTAGAGGAGGATGTTCCCAAGACAGCCTTCCGAACTCGTTATGGGCACTACGAGTTTGTCGTAATGCCGTTCGGATTAACTAACGCGCCCGTAGTATTCATGGATCTGATGAATAGGGTGTGTCGTTCTTACTTGGATCAGTTCGTCATCGTCTTCATTGATGACATACTCATCTACTCTCGAAGTAAGGAGGAACATAGTCAACATCTCCGTAAAATCTTAGAAACACTGCGATCAGAGAAGCTCTACGCGAAGTTCTCAAAGTGCGAATTTTGGATTCGGCAAGTCGAATTCTTGGGCCACGTTGTTAGAGAAGAGGGAATACACGTGGACCATTCCAAAATTAAGGCCATCGAGAACTGGTCAGCACCAAAGACACATACTGAAATTCGTCAATTTCTAGGTCTAGCAGGCTACTATCGCAGGTTCATTCAGAACTTCTCCAGCATAGCGAAACCTCTTACAACCCTGACCCAGAAAGGCGTGGCCTTTGACTGGGAAGAGAAACAGGAAAGAGCATTCCAAACGCTCAAACGAGCCTTGTGCACCGCCCCGATACTATCCCTTCCCGAAGGGATAGAAGACTTCATTGTCTATTGCGATGCATCCAATCAAGGACTCGGATGTGTTCTGATGCAGCGAGGTAAAGTCATCGCCTATGCCTCGAGACAGCTGAAGACACATGAGGTTAAGTACACAACCCACCATCTTGAGCTAGGAGCAGTTGTGTTTGCTCTGAAGATCTGGCGACATTACCTGTACGGTACAAAAAGCACGATCTTTACAGACCATAAGAGTCTACAACACATTTTCGACCAGAAAGAGCTCAACATGAGACAACGACGGTGGGTCGAGCTACTCAGTGATTACGAATGCGAAATTCGTTATCATCCGGATAAAGCCAATGTAGTAGCCGACGCCCTAAGTCGGAAAGAATATACTGGTCGTAGAGTCAAAACCTTGACTCTAACTATCCATTCACACTTGTCCACGCAAATAAAGGAGGCTCAGCTCGACGCTTTGAAACCTGAAAACGTGGCTGGTGAATCCCTTAGAGGGATGGATAAGAACTTGGAATTAAAGGGTGGCGGAGCCTTATACCTCATGGATCGGATCTGGACAACGAAACACGGTGGCTTCAGAGACTTGGTCATGACCGAAGCTCACAACACTCGTTATTCCGTCCACCCGGTTTCAGATAAGATGTATCTGGATCTTAAAAAGTTATACTGGTGGCCTAACATGAAAGCAGATATTGCTACCTTCGTGAGTAAATGCCTTACTTGCGCAAAGGTCAAGGTCGAATACCAGAAACCCTCCGGTCTTCTACAACAACCGGAGATACCAGAATGGAAGTGGGAGCGGATCACTATGGACTTCATAACCAAGTTGCCCAAGACGACGGGTGGACTTGATTCCATATGGGTCATCGTCGATAGGCTGACCAAGTCTGCACACTTCCTACCGATCAAAGAAACAGACAAGATGGAGAAACTTACCAGAACTTACAGGTCACACCCCCAAACCTGAACGGCGGAAACGTTCGGGGGCGGATGACTTCATGTGGTAACGTAACAAATGAATACATAGTAAAGAAAGCAATACAACCATCATATATATAATTGAAAGTTTACATTTGTCAAAAGTTACATGTTCAAAACTCAATTACAATATGATGTCAAAATATGAGATTAAACTGGCGCCGCAACATCTCTTCTTCAAAAGCATATAAGTACCTGAAATTACTGAATCCCTGGGACATACAAGTAATTTTGAAAGAGTAGATCAGCATTTAAGCTGGTGAATTTCATAAGTATTTAAGTGACAATGTTTGAATGAAATGAAATGTTTTATCTTTGTTTGCTTGTGTTTAGAAAATCCTATATTTTCTACTAGTATAAAAGTAGCCTTCACTCAAGACCAATGTTTGTTTCCAAAATGTATGTAAATGTAAAATAACCAATGAGTTTGAAAACCTTGTAAATCAATGCATTTTTAATACCCCTTGTGAGTTTTATAACCATACTATTGACTCTGAATGCCTATACACAACGTTCTTCAGGCGTTGGAATGTTATGACGTTTGTCACCCCAAACGGTGGACTGCAGCTAACAGTCAGGGCGCGGGTTGTCAAGCCCGTATAGATCTATACACAAACACCATGCTCCCCCTCCAAGGGATTCTGGTATATAATACAGGGCTTGAATTGTGTACTCGAACGTACATGAAGTTAGTGTCTCACAAATCCGTGGTATAAAAACAGATCTACTTATTAAAATGTTACGTTTGTTCTTGTATACGAAAGTAAACTTCTTGAAATATGTGTTTCTAGTACATAAGAGTTAGAAATCTGTTCGTAAAACTATACCTATTATAGTTTCCAAAAAGCGTGTCTTGTTTGTTTAGAAATATTGAGAAAAGGAATCACTTGTTTATGAAAGTATAGATTTTTGGTGTAGAGTCTAGGATAGACAAGAAAAATCTAAGAACAGTTTAGTTTATACATGCATTACAACAACATTATATTTTAAAAGGTAAAATGCTATTGTGACATATGTTATATATATATATATATATATATATATATATATATATATATATATATATATATATATATATATAAGTTCCTTTAAATGTTTATAAATCGCATGTGATTTGAATATATAACAGTATATAAAAGAGTTTCTTTATGTAACACACGATAATACTCGTGTGTTTTACTTGTAATCCCCCCCTTGAAAGCATATAAAAGTATTTAGAATAATTAAAAAGGTTGATTAAGGGGTATGAAACTCACTTGAAAGTTTTGGAGATAGCGAGATGGAAAACCGGGCAGAGTTTCGCCTCGGGAAACGGATTTTCCTCGGGATCCTCGGGAATCTCGGGAGTAAAATCGACCTTCGGGACTTGAGCCAAAAAGACCAGAGCTTCGGGTTTGAACGGACACGGAAAACGAGGTAAAGTTGAGAGAGAGAGAGAAGAGAAATGAACCCTTTCTTTGGAAACCCTCGCATCCTATTTATAGTAAGGCTGGTCTGCCTCGGTACGCGGGGCGTACGCTCGTACGCAGCGCGTACGCGTACGTCATGCATGACTGAAGCCTCGACTGCCTCGGTTCGGATGGGACGGGTTGCTGGGTACGCGGGTCGGATGGGACGGCGGGTCGGATAGGACGTCGGGTCGGACGGGTCGGGGCTTCGGACGGGTTGGACGGGTTGGTTTCCTTCGGATAGCGCGACGTGGACGATCAGAGGCCAATCCTCTCGGTTACGCGGGGCGTACAGGGGTACGCAGCGCGTACCTCGGATGAGGACGCTGACTCCCCTTCGGATAATATCCGAATTTTGATTAAAATAAATAATTTATTTATTTAATAACTTCAAAAATTCATATCTTCTTCATACGAAATCCGTTTTCGATGGTCTTTATATCCTCGCGTAGGTGAGACTACGCTCTACAACTTTCGTTTAGACTCCGTCGGCAAATTCCAAAATTATATTTTTATTATTTATTAAAAATTCATCGTGTTTAAGGAATTTCTTTGAAAATTCATAACTTCTTTATCTGATGTCGGTTTTTGCCAGACTTTTTACCGCTGGAATACCATTGTCGAGACCTTCGATTCTCGTTTAGTTCATTCCGGCCAAAAGTCGCTCGATCTCCGATTTGAGTTTTTAGCTGTCTGTTGCTAAGCCGAACTTGGAAAAATCATAACTTCGCTATATGAAGTCGGATTTGGGCGTTCTTTTCACGTACGATCATGGTTCAAAGACATTTAATCATAGAAGGAAATTAAGTAGAACTTATTTGTACATTTTATTATGAAAGTAACTTTTTATTATTCGGAAGTGGTTACAATACTTGACCCATTTTGGTCGTTACAAAGAGTTGAAATATTAGGTTGTCACATCATCCCCCCGTTAGAGAGAATTTCGTCCCGAAATTTAAAGTAGTAAAGATACTAGTGAACATGAAAGAGATGAGGGTACTTTTGTTTCATCTGATCTTCGCGTTCCCATGTGAATTCGGGTCCCCGCTTGGCGTTCCAGCGAACCTTCACGATGGGTATGCGACTTTGTTTTGTTTGTTTGACCTCTCGGTCCATGATTTCTACTGGTTCTTCCACAAAGTTGAGGCTCTCGTTGATCTCGATCTCGTCGAGTGGAATAACAAGAGTCTCGTCGGACAGACACTTTTTCAAGTTTGAGACGTGGAAGGTTGGATGGATGTTACTAAGTTCGCGCGGTAGGTTAAGCTTGTAAGCCACAGGGCCGATTCTGGCAAGAATCTCGAAAGGCCCTATGTATCTTGGATTTAGTTTCCCACGCTTTCCAAATCGTATTAAACCCTTCCACGGTGAGACCTTTAATAAGACGTGGTCTCCTACCTGGAATTCCAAAGGTTTCCTCCTTTGGTCAGCGTAGCTTTTCTGTCGGTCTCTTGAGGCTTTCAATCGTTCACGAATCTGAACGATCTTCTCTGTTGTTTCACGTATGATCTCCGGACCTGTGAGAGTGCTTTCAGGAACTCTTCCTCTAGCTAACTGGGTATCGCCAACTTCAGTCCAGCACAGAGGGGATCTGCACTTTCGACCATAGAGGGCTTTAAACGGAGCAGCCTTTATGCTTATATGATAACTATTGTTGTATGAAAATTCGACAAGGGGTAAATGAATATCCCATGCCTTTCCAAAGTCAATCACGCAGGCTCTCAGCATGTCTTCTAAAGTTTGTATTGTTCTCTCACTTTGTCCGTCTGTCTGTGGGTGGTAGGCTGTACTCATGTCTAGCCTAGTTCCCAGGGAACTTTGTAGTGACTGCCAGAATCTTGAAGTGAATCTACTATCTCGATCGGAGATAATGGATATCGGAACACCATGCAGTCGCACTACTTCCCTTAAGTAAGTTCTTGTAAGCTTCTCCATTTTGTCAGTCTCCTTGATGGGTAGGAAATGTGCGGATTTGGTCAATCTGTCGACAATGACCCATATGGTATCGAGTCCACTTGTCGTCTTGGGTAACTTGGTTATGAAGTCCATAGTAATCCGCTCCCATTTCCATTCCGGTATCTCTGGTTGTTGTAGTAGTCCTGACGGTTTCTGATACTCGACCTTAACCTTAGCAATCCGCTCCCAAGTAAGACATTTACTCACGAAGGTAGCAATTTCTGCTTTCATGTTAGGCCACCAGTACAGTTTCTTAAGATCCAGATACATTTTATCTGAACCCGGGTGAACGGAATATCTTGAGTTGTGAGCCTCGGTCATGACTACGTCTCTGAAACCACCATGATTTGGGGTCCAGATTCGGTCCATGAGATAGTAGGCTCCGCCACCCTTGACTTCTAAATTCTTCTCCATTCCTCGCAGGGATTCACCCGCCACATTTTCAGGTTGCAAAGCTTCCATTTGTGCTTCCTTAATTTGTGTGGATAGGTGGGAATGGATAGTCATGGTCAGAGATTTGACCCTCCGACCAGTGTATTCCTTTCGACTGAGGGCGACGGCTACTACGTTGGCCTTGCCAGGATGATAACGAATTTCGCATTCGTAGTCATTCAGTAACTCAACCCATCGTCGTTGTCGCATGTTGAGTTCCTTCTGATCGAAAATGTGTTGAAGGCTCTTGTGATCGGTGAAAATAGTACTCTTTGTTCCGTATAAGTAGTGCCTCCAGATCTTCAGAGCAAATACCACTGCTCCTAACTCGAGGTCGTGTGTCGTATAGTTCACTTCGTGTGTCTTAAGCTGTCGGGAGGCATAAGCGATAACCTTCCCTCTCTGCATAAGAACACAACCAAGTCCTTGATTTGAAGCGTCGCAGTACACTACGAAGTCTTATATCCCTTCGGGGAGGGATAGTATCGGTGCGGTGCACAAGGCCTGCTTTAGTGTCTGGAATGCCTTCTCTTGTTTCGCTTCCCAGTCAAAGGCCACTCCTTTCTGGGTTAATGAAGTAAGAGGTTTCGCAATGCTCGAAAAGTTCTTTATGAATCTGCGATAGTAGCCAGCTAGACCTAGAAATTGACGAATTTTTGTAGGTGTCTTTGGTGCCGACCAGTTCTCAATAGCCTTAATTTTGGAGGGGTCCACGTGTATACCTTTCTCGCTAACAACGTGACCTAAAAATTCGACTCTTCGAATCCAAAATTCGCATTTAGAGAACTTCAAATAGAGTTTCTCCGTTCGCAGTGTTTCTAGGACTTTTCGTAGGTGTTGACTATGCTCTTCCTCACTTCGAGAGTAGATAAGTATATCATCGATAAAGACGATGACGAACTGATCCAAGTAAGGGCGGCATACCCTATTCATTAGGTCCATAAATACTGCTGGTGCATTGGTTAATCCGAATGGCATCACCACGAATTCGTAGTGTCCATAACGAGTTCGGAAGGCTGTCTTTGGAATGTCCCCCTCTTGAACTCGTAATTGGTGATATCCGGATCGCAGGTCTATTTTGGAGAAGTAGTTCGCCCCTTGAAGTTGATCGAATAGGTCGTCAATACGGGGTAGAGGATAGCGGTTCTTGACAGTAAGTTTGTTCAGCTCTCTGTAGTCGATGCACATACGGAACGATCCATCTTTCTTCTTTACAAACAAGACCGGTGCTCCCTAAGGTGAGAAACTTGGTCTTATGAATCCTTTGTGAAGGAGTTCATTAAGTTGACTGGAAAGTTCCTGCATCTCTGCTGGTGCAAGACGATAAGGCGACTTCGCTACTGGGGTAGCTCCTGGAATTAAGTCGATTCTGAACTCGACTTGGCGTTGCGGTGGTAATCCTGGTAGTTCTTCTGGAAAGATATCGGGAAAGTCGCGTACTACCGAGATGCTCTTGATGTCCTTCAGTTCTTGACTTGTATCGACGATGTGCGCTAGGAATGCTCGACAATCCTTCCGCAAGCACTTTCGAGCTTGGATGCACGAAATGATGCGAAGGTTTGTACTAGATTTGTCGTCGTAGACAACTAATGTTTCGTTGTTAGGGAGGTTAAGACGGGCTGCTTTCTCAAAGCACATGATGTCGGCGCGAAGAAGACTCAACCAATCCATGCCGACTATGACGTCGAAACTTTTAATTTGAACCGGCATGAGATTGATTGGGAAAGAACGGCCGTCTAATGTTAACGTACAGCCCATGTAAATGCAATTTGTGTTTTCGGTTTTTCCATTGGCCATCTCTACAGTGAATGATTTTTCTAACTTGCTAGGTTTAGGTTTAAGTAAATGAATAAAGTTTTGACTCACGAAGCTTCTCTCCGCTCCACTATCGAATAATATGCATGCGTATGAATTATCGAGAAGGAACGTACCAGCAACTATAGTTGGGTCAGCTACAGCTTCGTCGTGGCCTATTGCCAAAACTCGTCCCACACCTCCGGTGCCTGCTGCCTTAGGACAGTTTCTCTTGTAGTGGCCCACCTCGCCACATCCGTAGCAAGCCTGCCCTAAACCCGCACCGGGAACTTGAGTGATCGGCTTTGCGGGTTCCTTGCAGAAACGGGCTGTGTGTCCTTTCCTGCTGCAGTTGGCGCACTGCATATCTCGACAAGGTCCATGGTGGTGGTAATTGCATTTGGTGCATTTTGGGAGGTTACCTATATAAGGCTTTGTTGGGTAGGTATTTGTAGGGGCTGTAGCAGGTACAGTGGCAGCATTTACTGACACCAGTTGTTTCTTTGCGGATTCTTGGGAAGACCCACCCTTCCCTTTAATCCACGCTCTCTTCCTGCCATTGTTGTTGTTGTTGTTGTTGTTGTTGTTGTTGTTTCCTTTCTATGGTGCTGGTGCAGAAGTGGTTGAGTTCTGATGACCTCCGTAGTCGATCAGAGATTGTGCCAGTTCCTTAGCACTTTCAAAGGTGTCAGGTTTAGAAGCTAACACGCTTGATCGCATTTGGGGCGTCAGTCCCCAGATGTACCTTTCTATCTTCTTGCTCTCGGGAGCAATCATATCTGGACAAAGGATTGCCAGTTCGCAGAATCTGTTGGTATAAGTAGCGATGTCGGTACCCACCATTCCGAGAGTCCATAGCTCGTGTTCAAGCTTTTGAATCTCTCCCCGTGGGCAGTATTCTCTCATCATCATGGCCTTCAAGCTCTCCCAGCTTATGGAGTTTGCCACGATTAGGGTAAGTACTTTAACGTGGCCATTCCACCAAGTTAAAGCTTTATCGAGAAGGGTGAAAGTTGCAAATTTGACCTTGCTGTGCTCGGGGCAGGAGCATATTTCAAAGACTGCCTCCGTCCTTTCAATCCACTGCCTCAGGGCCATCACACCAACAGTACCATAAAACATTCGGGGCTTGGCATTAGTGAAGTCCTTATAGGTGCATTCTCGAGGTGGTCCATGACTCTCGCCATGGTTGGATGGGTGTGTGCCAAATCCCGAGCCATTAGCACTTGAGTTATTGATCTGTGACATGGCAGCTGCCACCGCTGCGGTGACTGCTGCTTGAAACATTACAGCATCAAATTGGGGTGGTGGAGGTGGTGGTGGTATAGGTGCTTCCTCACCGTTGTTTCGCCTTGGATTCCTACGCGGAGGCATCCTTCAACTATAGATTGAAAAGACAAGGATAAGAATTTCATAGAATGGAAAATGTATGTGTCTCATGAACTAAATCGCTATAGTTCAACAACAGATGATAGTATGAGTCTTAAAATAGCATAATGAAAGTTATTTGTAAGACTGAAGGTATGAAACAAGTATTTGGGTTCACAAAGACCATTCAAGGTTCGAACGAAATACTTAACATAGTAGTAATAGTGCCACTTATATTAATATAAAAGTTGTTACAACGATCATGAAAATTTGACCCCTATAAGGGTCTCTGATTACAAAGTTCGAGAAATTTAAAGACTTTTAGCCGAGGCCCTAAGTTATAACAAAATTTGAGTCCTTGACAGGCACTACTTGCGTCGGAGGTTGCGCTTGGAGCTTGACTCCGCATCTGATTGCTTTGACTCCATTAGACGCCTATCGAAAGCGGCTTGTTGTTCCCTTAGTTCGGCGAGGGCTGCAATCATTTGCGCTTGAAACGCTTCGGTTTGGAATTGAGCGTTGTCTTGCATCTTGTCCAGCCTACGGATGTCAGAAGTGTGAACCTGCACTTCCACGTTGATATCCCGGAGTCGACTAGCTTGTACTCCAGACTGATAGGACTGATTGGCTAACTTACCCACCATTACCGGGAGTGCTCGATCAGCCGAACCTCCGCCGCGGACATCATAGAAGTCCCGGCACATGCCGTAGGGAGGGCGTAGGTTTTGCTGTTGGCTCCAATGGTGGAGGTGACTTCCCCAGACGGGAGTCGGTCCTTGAAAGTTCCTTACGAAGACGGGAGGTTGAATGGGTGGTGGATCGATAACTTCCGGCTCTGAGTCGGTACCGGAGTCATCACCCACTTCTATGGGTTCCTCGTCCTCTTCGGGATCATCTTCGATCCATCCTCCGTTGCCTTGGTTGGGAAAGTAGGGGTCGCCAGGGTGGTGAAATCCAGCCATTTGACTGTACGAGAAATAGGGTTATAAGAATTGAGTAAAGTCGGAACATGTAAAACATGTAAGTTAAACTAATTTAGATAGCAAATACTCCTATAGTATTTAAGTTCTTGTGTTTGATTCTTGTAATGGTTTGGTAAGGTTTTGACTTGTTGCTTACTACGATCATTCCTCGATATACGTTGGTCCAATCTTGGGCAAATATAGTTGATCACGCTATATTTGTCCAAAATCTGATTACATATATCGAGTCTCAATCGTAGTGTCAACTTGTCTAAATACTGGTATAGTTGTATAACATGAAAATAGTTTGTGGTATGCATGTAATTGTACTTAAATGAACTACCAATTTAAGTTGACGAAATGCTGCTTAAGTGTAAAAAGAAAATTTGTTTTGTCAGAGAGTATTAGTCCCTTAAGCATTTATAGTTTGTATATCTTATGTGGTTCGATATACTTAGTTCACTATAAACATTGCTCTGATACCAATCTGTCACACCCCCAAACCTGAACGGCGGAAACGTTCGGGGGCGGATGACTTCATGTGGTAACGTAACAAATGAATACATAGTAAAGAAAGCAATACAACCATCATATATATAATTGAAAGTTTACATTTGTCAAAAGTTACATGTTCAAAACTCAATTACAATATGATGTCAAAATATGAGATTAAACTGGCGCCGCAGCATCTCTTCTTCAAAAGCATATAAGTACCTGAAATTACTGAATCCCTGGGACATACAAGTAATTTTGAAAGAGTAGATCAGCATTTAAGCTGGTGAATTTCATAAGTATTTAAGTGACAATGTTTGAATGAAATGAAATGTTTTATCTTTGTTTGCTTGTGTTTAGAATATCCTATATTTTCTACTAGTATAAAAGTAGCCTTCACTCAAGACCAATGTTTGTTTCCAAAATGTATGTAAATGTAAAATAACCAATGAGTTTGAAAACCTTGTAAATCAATGCATTTTTAATACCCCTTGTGAGTTTTATAACCATACTATTGACTCTGAATGCCTATACACAACGTTCTTCAGGCGTTGGAATGTTATGACGTTTGTCACCCCAAACGGTGGACTGCAGCTAACAGTCAGGGCGCGGGTTGTCAAGCCCGTATAGATCTATACACAAACACCATGCTCCCCCTCCAAGGGATTCTGGTATATAATACAGGGCTTGAATTGTGTACTCGAACGTACATGAAGTTAGTGTCTCACAAATCCGTGGTATAAAAACAGATCTACTTGTTAAAATGTTACGTTTGTTCTTGTATACGAAAGTAAACTTCTTGAAATATGTGTTTCTAGTACATAAGAGTTAGAAATCTGTTCGTAAAACTATACCTATTATAGTTTCCAAAAAGCGTGTCTTGTTTGTTTAGAAATATTGAGAAAAGGAATCACTTGTTTATGAAAGTATAGATTTTTGGTGTAGAGTCTAGGATAGACAAGAAAAATCTAAGAACAGTTTAGTTTATACATGCATTACAACAACATTATATTTTAAAAGGTAAAATGCTATTGTGACATATGTTATATATATATATATATATATATATATATATATATATATATATATATATATATATATATATATATAAGTTCCTTTAAATGTTTATAAATCGCATGTGATTTGAATATATAACAGTATATAAAAGAGTTTCTTTATGTAACACACGATAATACTCGTGTGTTTTACTTGTAATCCCCCCCTTGAAAGCATATAAAAGTATTTAGAATAATTAAAAAGGTTGATTAAGGGGTATGAAACTCACTTGAAAGTTTTGGAGATAGCGAGATGGAAAACCGGGCAGAGTTTCGCCTCGGGAAACGGATTTTCCTCGGGATCCTCGGGAATCTCGGGAGTAAAATCGACCTTCGGGACTTGAGCCAAAAAGACCAGAGCTTCGGGTTTGAACGGACACGGAAAACGAGGCAAAGTTGAGAGAGAGAGAAGAGAAATGAACCCTTTCTTTGGAAACCCACACATCCTATTTATAGTAAGGCTGGTCTGCCTCGATACGCGGGGCGTACGCTCGTACGCAGCGCGTACGCGTACGTCATGCATGACCGAAGCCTCGACTGCCTCGGTTCGGATGGGACGGGTTGCTGGGTACGCGGGTCGGATGGGACGTCGGGTCGGATGGGACGTCGGGTCGGACGGGTCGGGGCTTCGGACGGGTCGGTTTCCTTCGGATAGCGCGACGTGGACGATCAGAGGCCAATCCTCTCGGTTACGCGGGGCGTACAGGGGTACGCAGCGCGTACCTTGGATGAGGACGCTGACTCCCCTTCGGATAATATCCGAATTTTGATTAAAATAAATAATTAATTTATTTAATAACTTCAAAAATTCATATCTTCTTCATACAAAATCCGTTTTCGATGGTCTTTATATCCTCGCGTAGGTGAGACTACGCTCTACAACTTTCGTTTAGACTCCGTCGGCAAATTCCAAAATTATATTTTTATTATTTATTAAAAATTCATCGTGTTTAAGGAATTTCTTTGAAAATTCATAACTTCTTTATCTGATGTCGGTTTTTGCCAGACTTTTTACCGCTAGAATACCATTGTCGAGACCTTCGATTCTCGTTTAGGTCATTCCGGCCAAAAGTCGCTCGATCTCCGATTCGAGTTTTTAGCTGTCTGTTGCTAAGCCGAACTTGGAAAAATCATAACTTCGCTATATGAAGTCGGATTTGGGCATTCTTTTCACGTACGATCATGGTTCAAAGACATTTAATCATAGAAGGAAATTAAGTAGAACTTATTTGTACATTTTATTATGAAAGTAACTTTTTATTATTCGGAAGTGGTTACAATACTTGACCCATTTTGGTCGTTACAAAGAGTTGAAATATTAGGTTGTCACATTACATTAGGGAGATTGTAAGGTTGCACGGTGTTCCTTTATCTATCATCTCGGACCGAGATAGTAGATTCACTTCGAGGTTCTGGCAATCATTACAAAGTTCCCTGGGAACTAGGCTGGATATGAGTACGGCCTACCATCGACAGACCGACGGGCAAAGTGAGAGAACTATCCAAACCTTAGAAGATATGTTGCGTGCCTGTGTGATTGACTTTGGAAAAGCTTGGGATATCCATTTACCCCTTATTGAATTTTCCTACAACAACAGTTATCATACGAGCATAAAGGCAGCTCCATTCGAGGCCCTCTATGGCCGAAAGTGCAGATCCCCTCTGTGTTGGGCTGAAGTGGGTGATACCCAGTTAGCTAAGGGACGAGTTCCCGAAAGCACTCTCACGGGTCCGGAGATCATTCGGGAAACGACAGAGAAGATCGTTCAAATTCGTGAACGATTAAAAGCCTCTAGAGACTGACAGAAAAGCTACGCTGACAAGCATAGGAAACCATTGGAGTTCCAGGTGGGCGACCGAGTCCTACTGAAGGTCTCACCCTAGAAGGGCTTAATACGCTTTGGAAAGCGTGGGAAGCTCAATCCAAGATACATAGGGCCTTTCGAGATTCTCGCAAGAATCGGCCCTGTGGCTTACAAGCTCAATCTACCGAAAGAACTTAGTAACGTACATCCTACCTTCCACGTGTCAAACTTGAAAAAGTGTCTATCCAACGAGACTCTTGTTATTCCACTCGACGAGATCGAGATCAACAAGAGCCTCAACTTCGTGGAGGAACCAGTAGAGATCATGGACCGAGAGGTCAAGCAAACAAAGCAGAGCCGTATCCCGATAGTGAAGGTGCGCTGGAACGCAAAGCGTGGACCGGAATTCACTTGGGAACGTGAGGATCAGATGAGACTGAAACACCCTCACCTTTTTGCTTAGTTATTTTTAATTTCTTACTTGCTTAAATTCTAATTTCGGGACGAAATTCCTTCTAACGGGGGGATGATGTGACAACCCGAAATTTCCATTCTGTACAACCTATATCACTCCAATAGAAGTTATAGTAGTCACTGTTAATTTTCAGACTTTTTTTCACATAAGTTTGAGTAATTCAGGGTTTACACTTCAGGAAATATCAGGAGAGTGGGTGCACTAGGGTTTTGTGCAACACTATTATTCCAACACTCTATTATATTAGAGATCATTTCAGGAATAAAAATATTTTCTGCCAAAAATATTTCAGGACTATAAATAGATTTCTGAACCAAATTCATTCATTATTCACATTTCCAACTAGAGAAAAGCTATTTTCTCTCTCACGGATCTTCGGGTTTTTATACCAAAACGTGAGTAACTCTTTCTAGTAGTTTTAGAATGCTTATTATGTGCTTATAACATGATTTAGAAGGCTAAATCACTAGATCTAGGAGTTTACTCCCCAAGGTGTTCTTGGGCGGTAAACTCCCAAAACAAAGCCAAAACCGACCCTTGTGTTATACAACTGCCTTAGACTAAATTGTAGGTGTATTAAGGCCAAGAAAACAACCAAAATCCACCCAAGTTTGGGAGTTTACGGCCCAAGAATATCATAGGCCGTAAACTCCATTTTCAAACTCAAAATGGCACTTTTAAGGCTCTTAAAGCCTTAGACAATTACCTAGACTTGTTCCCATTTAATCAAGGGCTTGAATAGGAATCATTTGGGACTTCAAAACACACCAAAACCCCATGGTTGGGAGTTTACGGCCGTAAAATCAAGAGTTTACAACCGTAAACTCCATGTGTGATGGTATATGGGGAGTAAACTCACATATAGGGTCCTTTGGAACCCTAAACACAAATACCTTGTCCCACAATAGCTTAGATGCAATCCTTAAGGCTTAAAACACTTATGTAAAGTGTTTATTATGTCTAGGATGTCTTAACATTATCAATTAGTGATTTGAGTCTAATTGAGTGCATATATGTGTGATTATATGTTCATTAGGATCGTAGTGCGTGTACAAGTCCTCGCTTGACACCTAGCCATCCTATACCGTTCAGTTCATCCCATTCACCAACTACAGGTGAGTTCATACCCCTAACCAATGTTTTAAATGATTTTAAATGCTTTAAAAGGGGGGGGGGGGATACAAGTAGAAACAAACATGTTATTAAATCATTGATATGTATTTTATAATTGTGTTTGTCATTTAACAGATTTCACATACTACAAAATGTGACGCAAGAAATGGTTTTAAATCTTAAAAACACATTGTTATCAAATGTTTGACCTTTTAAATGTATATTAAATTGACATCAAGTCACTGTTAATTATTGTTGAAAATCCACAAGATGTCTTACAAAACCATTTTACACTCTTGAACTAATACATGTACACTTATATTCTTATATATGTATTGATGTTATAGTTTACAACTTCCATTTAGTTTTTCACACTCTTGAGTAGTAAGAGTGTATAAACATACTTGAACAACCAATTACCTTCCAGTAAATTATCATAGGGATAATTTGGAGATTTCAAACATAATTCCTATTACAAGGAATCACACAAGAGTCAGTTCATTCATGAGTCTATACCAGTACATTACCTGATACATGAGTACCTTTACAATTGATTACATGATACATGAGTACGTTTACATATAATTACATGATACATGAACACGCGTACATGAACGCATTACATGAGTACCTTTACGTAGATACACTTAACTATGTACATTAACATGAATACTTGTATCTCGAATTGCGAGGATGATTTATTAGTACCTTCTGTGTAAATCTTCCTGCATATCCCTAGTACCTCGGGATATCTAGACAGGACCCTATCCCTAGTACCTCGGGATACCTAGGTGGGCCTCTATCCCACAGTACCTCGGGATATACGTACGGGACTAACCATTCTGGAACTCATCTATTAGCAACAGTGGGTGATGAACATCTACGGATGCCTACGGTTAATATTTATACTAGGAGTACCTTTACAGGGACTAACCATTCCTCCGCCCTGCTGCTGCTACCTCGGGATAACATTTACATTCGTCGTGTTAACCTCAGTACCTCGGGATAACACGTACATAAGTGATTTTTCCTGTTTACTTTATTTTGTGATACCTTCACATAAACGATGAGTTAGACTAAGTACATTAGTACTAAACAACCAAAGGAAAACTATCATTTTACTTACAAAACATTCGGGTCTTGGTAGAAGACTACACTTCATACTTACAAAACATTCGGGTCTTGGTAGAAGACTACACTTCATACTTACAAAACATTCGGGTCTTGGTAGAAGACTACACTTCATACTTACAGAACATTCGGGTCTTGGTAGAAGACTACATTTCATACTTATAGAAAATAAGGGTTTTTCTAGGGATTTCATACTTACCTCAACATTTTCATTTAAAGGTTTACATGGCCTTCATAGTAGATTTTCATAAGCAAGACAACGACACTTAATTTCTTATGAATTCACCAGCTTTAAAGCTGATACTCGCTTTCAAAATAACTTGTATTCTCAGGTCAACAATAGACAGGTACGATGGCCAGGTTTTGAGAAGACGGAGCAGACAAGACTTGTCTTCTATTTTGATTGTATATTTTTGGTGTCTTACTACAATGAAAGAACACACATGTATTAAAATTCTATTTGTAATGCAATGGATGATGTTGTTGCTTGTTTATTATATTACACTGTTGTGATACTGTACATGACGTCCTCCACCCCTGAACGTTTCCGTCGTTCGTGGTTTTGGGGTGTGACAAATGTCCGGGGGCTCGTGTGACTTAAATTGAATACCATCACAATGAATATACATGAATCATAACATAAACATCACCATGCATCAATACATTACAACTGATATCGTTTACATCCATTACAATGTTTTCAAATATTACACATTCATAACACAAATTGTTTCAGAGTTTTCAAAACAAAACATTCTAACGTACTTGGTATTACCCTTTTGCTTATCTGTTACCTGAGAATACAAGTTATTTTGGAAAACGTCAACATATGAAATGTTGGTGAGTTCATAAGCAAGGTTGTGAATAAAATGATTTGTATAGTTTGTAAAACCTAGAAAATCCGATATTTTCTAAAAAGACATTAGTTTATCAAAGTGTGAAGATCCATAAGTTGATGCATGAATGATTTCAAACCATATATATGAAGGGTGTTTTGTATTATAGTTATGGAATTTCCGAACGAATAGTATTGATTTCCTCGGAAAACCCGATGTTTTCCGATGTCGAAAGATATACGTGATTACTAACTTTTGTACCGTCATATCGAATGACTATTGATTACTCCACCTTGATTACTGTTGAATAACGTCCTAATTCCATCTACTTTGATTACTCGTAAGCCTTAGCGAACGAAAAGAAGAGGAGCACTATGTCCTGCTACTATCGTAAGTACCTTAGGCTGTCGGGGATGCGAAAGACACGATGGTCCAACTCGCATTTGATTACTTTGACCTTACTAGCAATACTAATGGGCCACTAGGGCCCAAAAGCACATAAAAGCTATTGAGAGTCCTTTTATATGGAATTGGGTCATAGGAGGCCCAATAACATATAAGCATTATCCCTTTGGGCCCAGAGATCATGTTAATGGACTTGTAAGGTCCAACAAGCATGATTTGAAACTTCTAAGCCCAAAGTTTGAATATCTACTCATCTTAGGTTTCGCATATCTATTGGAGGGTTCGATTTTACGGTTGTTGTAATAGTATCGATTCGAGACCGATCGATTCGTTTGTAACGATATTTGGGGTTATACGTGTATTCGTCTTTTGATTTTTCGGCAGTCGTGGTTTTTGTATTTTGACTCAATGAAATAATTTGTTTAAAAGCAGAGGTTTGACCCTTTTCACACTTTTCTTTTTATAAAAATACAAGTTTAGTCCTTTATATAAAAGAAAAGACATTTTTAGCCCTTTAAACATTTTCTTGACACTTTTGTATCATAAATTTGTTGAAATGATGGTTTTAACTCAAAATTTATTTTGTTAACTGTTTTATCCCTTTTAGAATACGAATTTTCGGTTAAAACCCAACTTTTCACAATTTTTACAGTTTTGGCCCGAAATCCAAAAACTTTACATTTTTGATCCTTTTTGGAAATAAAAAGCATTTTTAACCCTTAAAATAGTTTTGTTAGACTTTTTATCCCCTGTTTTGAAGAAATTTTCATTTCAGCCCCTTTAATTGTCATTTTTTGCTATTTTGGGCTTATTAGGCCGAAAAGCCCAAAATTAGCCCATTAAGCTAAAAATTTACATTTTTAGTCCTTTGAAAATTTTAATATTCAAAAAAACAATTATTGAAACTGTTTTGACTCTTTTGACCCTTAAGAAACCATGAATTGGCAACTTTTAACCCAAGTTTAGTATATTTGACATTTTAAGCCCAAAAAATGGGTTTTTATGTTGAAGTATGTTTAACACAACCTTATAAGTTATTATTCTTGACTTGTTTGGTGTGAAATAACTTAGATCATGTTTGTTTACTTTCTCATGTCATAGATCTCGACATATCACTCCTTTTTGGTTACATGTTCATCACAAAAACACATAAAATCATACATACATGCATAAAATCACACATAGCATACACATACACATAGATCTACACGTTTTCTTGTATTCTCCCCCATAAAACAATTAAAAACCGAAAAGAGAGGGGTATGAAGCTCACCTTGAGTTGTGGGTTCGGTTTTTGAAGATAGAAATGAAGAAGATTCGATCCTAGCAAGTCTTTCTTGAAAGATTTTGACTTAGATGTGTTCTAAGATGCAAGATCACGAGTTTGATTAGATTTAGAAGAGATTTTTGATGAAAGGAAGTAGTTAGATCATGGATTAAACATCAACTTACCTTAGATGATGAGTTTTGTGGTTTGATTTCCTTGAAAAGCCTCCTAAATTTCGAGAATGTGATGAAGGATGGAGGGAGTTTCTTTGAGAGGGTTTGAGTGAAATGTGTGTGTGTGTTTGTGTTGTTTCGGCCGAGAGAAAAAGAGAGAGGAAGAGAGATCTTGATGGGATGTTTGCATGGAGATATAAGATAATGCATGGAGATCCAAGGGGTAAATATGAGGTGGCAATGCTAAAGTCAACCCTTTCTCTCTTGGGTTGTTGGGCCGAGAAAGAAGAGGGGAAAAGGAAGAAAATTGGGCCTTTTGCCCTTAGGCCCATCTTGTGCTTTACTTAGATGATTTTTGGCCCAATTAAATCAAAGCATGATTTTAATGACCCATTAGGACTAATTTAAATTGGTTGTGACCCAATAAGGCCCAAAACATTATGTTTCATGCATATGGGTCCAATTTGGGCCCATTTAAGAGTTCTAAGTTCAAGATAGTCAAATTGGAAGCTTATTGGTCCATTAGGCCCAATAAGGGAATCCTAGTCCAAAATGGACTTAAACCGGGATTTCAAGGGTTTCCAATTCTTTATTAACTATTTGTAGTGCTTGAATGAAGTGTTTGATGAAGTTTTGTTGTTATTGAATAAGCATCATACATGCTTTCATATTGTTTGTTCATAATTGATATAATTGTTGTAGTTACAAAGCATCAAAATGTCTAGTTGTGACACGCCGAGTCCAATGCCAAAATGCAAAAATATTAAGAAAAGAATACGTACCAAGAACCAGGTGCTACACATTTTTATTTGTTCTCATGATAGTGAATGTCGAAAAAATTTCAATCACACAAAATGTGGGCAAGTATAATAGATACGATTGATTGTGTAAACAAAGACACCCATATTGTAGTGTTTAGATGCAAAATAGGATTTTACCAACCATGCGTTGCGATGAGAGTAATAAATTTAAGAAGGAAAACTCTTTCAATGGCAATAAAAACTTACGAGGACTCAAGCTGCCAAAGCACAAATGTCAAGCAAAATGCTTACAAACAAATACCAAAACATAAAAAAGATTTACCTCAAAACATAGACAAACTCAAAGTATGAAAACATATAAAAAATTAGTTGAAACATACACAAACTCAAATTTATACCAAAGCGTACTTAAAAAGAATAATAATAAGTTTTAATGTCGAGATGATGAAAGTGATATTTTATAAAGTTATGGTGGTAACTATGGGAGAATCTGATTATATATAATTATATATTATAGAATAAACATGAAAGTCAAACCAAATCAAGGGTGTAAGCGGCATTTTAAAAAATGCAAAATTGAGGGGATAAAAGCGACATTCACATTTTAAAAATAAAGGGTGGAAAATGGAAAGGTAAAAATCGCATTTTAAAATAGAGGGGATAAAAACATTTTGAAAAGTAAAATAATAGAAAGTATCATTTTCCAATATCAAAAGGGTAAAAATGTATTTGTATACAAAATAGAGGGATGAACCAAAGTCGTGGATCCACCGACATAATTTCTACGAAGGATTGAAAAAACAATGTACTAACCAATGTACTAACCAACTTCATGGGAAAATGACTTATTAAGGTAATTAATTTTTCGGTATGTTTACATCTGGGTAACTATCTTTTTTTTGTACACATTTAGAACCATGATGACCTGCTATAGCAGGTTAAATCCTAGATATGAACGCTTTTAACAAGTTCTTTGTCTAGATGTGTAAAAAAAATAATTACCCAACAAAATGAAAAATAAAAGTAAATTACACGAATGGTCCCTGTGGTTTGGGGGAATTTGTGTTTTTTGTCTCTAACTTATTTTTTTAAACCCAGATGGTCCCTACTGTTTATTTTTGTTACGCGTTTGGTCCCTGTCTTACCTAAAAAGACTATTTTGCCCTTATTAATTTATTTTTTTTATTAATTTTCTTATTTATGTATTTATTTTTTATATATTTAAAAAAAACTAATAGACCCCGCATATCTGTATATCCTCACCATAAACCTGAAACCACATTTGAGAAATTTAATTCGGATGGTCTTTATTGTTTATTTTTGTTGCGCGTTTGGTCTTTATTTTACCTAAAAATACTAGTGTGCCCTTATTAATTTATTTTTTAATTAATTATCTTATTTATGTATTTATTTTTTATATATTTAAAAAAATTAAAAGACCCCACATATATGTATCTCCTCACCATAAACCTGAAACCAAATTTGAGAATTTTAATTTGGGTCTTACTGGTCACCATCTCATCTCTCATCCTCTCCAACTTCTATTTCTTTTTCATCTTTAGTAACATCGACGTCTTCAACATCCTTCTTTTTTTGGTACTTCAACTCTGGCAAACCAACATCATAACCTACTGTCTCTTCATCTTTAGTAGGTTGTGGTGTTGATTCGACGGAGTTGAAGGACCGAAAAAAGAAGGGATGATGAAGACGTAACAAAATTAATAAGTGCACAATAGTCTTTTTAGGTAAGACGGAGACCAAGCTCGTAACAAAATTAAACAGTAGGGATCATCCGAGTCAAAAAAAATAAATTAATTAAAAAATAAACAGTATGGATCATCCGAGGAGATACAAATATGTGGGGTCTATTAATTTTTTTAAATATGTAAAAAATAAATACATAAATAAGAAAATTAATTAAAAAATAAATTATTAAGGGCACAATAGGCTTTTTAGGTAATACATGGACCAAACGTGTAACAAAAATAAACAGTAGGGACCATCCAAGTTAAAAAAAAAATAAGTTAGGGACCAAAAACACAAATTTCCCCAACCCACATGGACCATTCGTGTAATTTACTTTTACTTTTCGTTTTGTTCATATTTAGGTAACTATTTTTTTTTTTTGTACACGTCTAGGTAATGAAGTTATTGAAAACGTTCACATTTAGGATTTAACCTGCTATAGCAGGTCATAATGGTCATATGTAAACACTTCCAACAAGTTTGTTACTTAGATGTGTACAAAAAAAAATAGTTACCCAGATGTGAACATGCCGAAAAATTAATTACCTTAATAAGTCATTTTCCCCAACTTCATGATTTTATGGTAGTGAATACTGAATAGTGATTGTTCCCATGTAATTAAGAATTAGGAGGCCGCCGAAAAAATCCCAATGAAAATGAACAAATGGGTATCATTTGACCCTAACTAGTTCAGTAAAATCACAAATATATCACCGCAAAACTTGTCTAAATCTCATCATATTTCACTTTTACTTAGGATTAATGTCAAAATATATGTGTCTAATTGTTTAACTGAATACAACATGTGGGCATGTAGATGTTTTTTTCATTTTTAGCATTGGCCTCATCCTCATCGAATTACAACTTTTCGTTGCATCCAAAAATATCAAATAGTTGCTCTTGATCTCGTATTTGCGCGAAAAGAAAAACATAGATGGCCTTCCCATCCTTATCAGGAAAACAACCTAGAAAGCTTTAATAACAGAAAAAGAAAAAGTAAAATCATAAATTGTTCTCAGCGAAAATGACACATACTTGTGTATGAAATATAGCATAAGAACATGAATTTGCATAGAATGGCTCGATATTTCCTAATGGAGAATAATACTCCTTTACAAAAACAAATTTCAAATCAAATATTCACTTTTTAATCCCAAACATAAATTTAAACAAAATATAGTATCACATCATTTGTGTCTAGCATCTGATTTCATATGAACCCGCTTTCGTAATATATCTAACCCACTCAACCGTATTATAGCCACTCTTCTCCCATACCTGAGAAAAAGAGAACAAAAAATGACACGATAGTTTAGGGTTTAAGACTGATAGTTTGAGACTCGAAGCCTTTGAAAGATACCACCCTGTGGGGTCCACAATAAACATATGGATCATGATAAGATGTACCTTCAAAAATCTGACACGTAGACCAGATGCAGTGAACATAGGAACCTGCAAAACCACAAGAAAAATAAAAAGCAGCTTTATACAAAACAAAAAATTAATATATCCCCAAACATGTTTTACTTTGACACATAGTTTAATAAAAATGTTATAAAATAACAGAACAAAACAGATTGTACTTGAGTTTGGCATGCATTGGGTTGTGACTTATTATACATATCTTTTAGAAATCAAACAAAACATGTGTGCGAGTGTGTATACTGTATACATATCTTTTTAGGGTTTTGGGTTTAGTAGAAAAATATGAGGTTCAATTTAAAATATAATTTATTTAAAAAAAAAAAAAAAAAAAAAAAAAAAGAATTACCTGAAACTCCATCTGAATCGGTGGTCTAGTCCATGACTTCTTTTCTGCAATTGTGGAAATCAACTCCACTTCTGCACTCAACGTTGGCTCAGTTTGTCCAGGAAATTTTCTTATCCTGTAAATTTTAATTTTAATAAAAATATAAATGCATACGATAAAAAATTATTTAATCGAATAAAAAAAAATGGTATTTAGATTTTAGATACTGACTTCCACACCAAGCAGTCAATAGAAGCATTGTACTTTGCACGTCCTGATGTCACTTGAAAACTTGTTTTTGCTGTTTGTTTCGGTACTGGAATCTTAATTACAACTCCAAGTGCAAACATTTTTGCACCAAAAACACTCTTCACCTGAAATTTAAATAAAAGTAAAAAATTTTGTCAAAAATTCCTTATCATAATGTACTATATTTAATTTTTTTTTTTTATTTTTCAAACCTTAACATTTACTTCCATACGTGTCCTTCCCAATTCTTTGATTGTGGGTAATACCCTGAATGGAAGTGTTACACCCTCTGTGATACGATACCTGTAATAAATAATTTTTTTTCTGAATTAATTGAAGAAAAAAAAATGTAAAATGAAAAGAAAAAGAAATAATTACTTCATGAGTTCAAATTCGCCATCAGGAGGGACAAAGCTGACTGTCTTTTCTGAATTAAACCTGGTTAAGTTTACGCATTGATGGAAAGTAACATCATCCAGCTCAATACTTTTGCCACTGCGTATTAAATTAAATTATAAGTTTAAAAAGTGCTTTTTTATAATACGATGATTTTAAATAATGATTAATTAAATTTCTTCAAGAAAAAATATAGACTTAGTCATACATTTTTAAAAAAATAGACAGATTTTTCAGTCATGTTTTAAAAATAATTTATATAACACATTAAATATCATGAGAGAAGTCACGGTCTAAAAAAAGTTGGCTTGAATATAGCAATGGTTTTTAAAAGCATATCATAAAATAAATGTCATTTTTTATAATTTATTGTTTGAAAAAGCACTCACATAACAAAACATTTTTTCATGAGAAGAAAAGCTTTTATTTTAATATTTTGTCATTATATACCAAATTGCATTCTAGAACATTTAAATTTATATTAAAAAAACTATCACTAGTTATGCGTTTTTGAAAATTATAAAGTAGGGAAGAGGTGTTTAAAACGAGAAAAACGAGCAATGAGATATGTGTTTGATATTAATTTAAAAATAGATGCAACCAAACGAAGGGAAAACAAAAATTACTATAGTACTATCCCACCTTTTAACCCTAAATTTTTTTATTTTTTTACTTTCTGAAAAAAAAAATTAACCCAAAACTGGAGACTTGCTCAAAAGAAACTAATATAATGATATTTCTTTTTGGGTGAAAAAAATTGTTGGAATTATGTATGACCTTTTATACGATGTGTATTGATAAATAATATGTAAAGATAAATTACAAATTTATATATGTACACTTCCATTCATTTGTTTCTTATAAAATCAAACTTTATTTTCCATTATTACAACATTGTATTTTCAAATTTTTTGTTATTAAGGCATTGTACTTTGAAAAACCTACCTAATTATATCATTGTATTTTCATTTTTATTTTTATTAAGACATTATAGTTAGAAAATGGTATCCGATTATAGCAGTGAAAATGGCTTTGTATTTTTAAAGTACAATGTTGCAATAAAAGTAGGATGTTACAATAAACAAGAATATGAAAGTATGTTGGTATTTCTTGAAATATTACCTCTTAGTAGGGCGTGACTTAAGTTGAGATTCTTTCTCAAGGCCAATTTTGTCATTTAATCCCAACTTCAAATCAGGCATTCCCGAAAGGAAACACTTCATAAGTACTTTTCCAGTTACATCACAACGTAGTACACTACCTACACCAATCAATTATTTTTTAGGGATTAATAATAATAATAATAATAATAATAATAATAATAATAATAATATATGGCTTGCTCTCGCTCTATAAAAACTTAGAATAAACATTTATTGTAATATTACCAAAATCATCCTTAAGTTTGCATTTTGTTTCTGGTTTAGTCCTTGCACTTCACTCAAAATTGCCAATTTGGGAAGATTTCAAATTATTAGACCAAACTTGCGATTTTGAGTCAAGTACAGGGACCAATTTTATAATTTGCATTTATTTACTGTTAAAAAAAACGGCATCGTTTACATTAACTATTAGAAACTTACAAATGTAACACTAAACATTTATAAGATACAAATAAAATTACAATAATTATAAACATCAGAAAGATACAAAATGTACCTTTTGAAGACATAAGAAGATTTACACTTTCCACAATGTCAAGAAACACCTGCAACAACAAAAAATGAGCATTCAAATATATGGGTTTTAAATAAAGAAAAATATAAAATAAAATAAAAATCTGTTCACCTCATTCTTTTTATAAGAAAGACCCTCCCTACGCCAGCCAACAGCACCAGTTACTTGTAAAGTAGCATTGGGAACAGGCTTATCTGTAGGCTATTAAAGTTTAATAATATAACAATAAACAAGTTAGGATATATATATATATATATATATACATAAAAAGATATTTATCAAAAAGGAAATACAATATATAAAAGGTCGAATCTAACCTTGGATGAAAATGGTGACCTTACACCTTCCTGAGTAATGTAAAGCTTCAATATTTCAGGGGAAAGATTCTGTGGATAACCAAAGTCCATAATTTCTGCATGTTTCAGATGTAGATATAAATAATTTGCAAATATAAAAATTTGTAAAAATAACTTGCTTTGTGAAGCACATAAGTTAATGCTAAAATTCAGATATCTAAAATTTTGAATGTAGTTACTAAACACCAAAATTTCAACCTACAAATGTCCAGTATATTGTTTTTTTACAAACCTATATCGTATATGTCTAACAAATTTGAATATTGGGGATTATAAAAATAAAACAAAATAAACATTACAAATTTGGCTTCATTTAGTGTCTCCAATTGTAATTGGAAAATAATCGAAAAACAGAAAATATATACTTTGAATTTTCTGATCATACGAATCTCCGAAAATTAGGAAAATGAAAATCCATATCCGAAAATTCAGATAATTTCTGAATGGATTTTCAAATGCAGATATTTTTGTACAACTGCTTCAGAATTAATAAAATAACTTGAAGAAAGGTGTTGAGAATTTATACCATCCAACAACTCATATATTAAAACAAAGTTATTGCGAATAGCATCCTCATCAAAAGCACCCCCAAAGTAAGATTTGAATAAAGAAACTGCCTGCATTTGTAGAAAATAAATAAAAGTTCAAAAAAAATGCAAGATCTAAAAGTCTATATAAAAAAGTGAAGAATTTGCATTGTCATTACCTCAACAACAAACTTGAAAGCACATGCTACATTGGCATTGCTACTGACAACAATGACAATGTAGACATTGCTAATTCTCATATAGAAGAAAGAGCAACCTCCAATCTGCCTCACAGGACAAGTCCCTAGTTCCTTTGTTTGCATTATGTGCATTCTAAATGCATCCACCATATTTCCCCTAAAACATCACAAAATAAATATACCATTTAGTTTCATTATTTTAATTAATTACTAATGACTACTCACTCTGTTACCTTCTTATTCCATTATCATATTCATTGCATTCGTTTGTCATATTCATTAAAAATATGTTGTGTTTAATACTAAATAAGTTACTAGAAAGCTCTCATATGACATACTTAAGCCAGGTGTTTACATTATCTGTTTACAAAGATTGCATTAAAAGTATGTCAGGAGAGTTTTCTACTTCAAAGTCAATTTCTATGGCTTCACACAAGTAGAATATAGACAAACAGCTATAAAGTTGAATCATGAATAATTCATGATGAAAGCAAACATGTTGAACCTATAGAGCTTCCTGCCTAGAATCTACAACTTCTTTTCATATCAAACTTAGGGTTATAATTCCATTCGAGACCTTGTTTCAATAAAGAATTGCACATCATGCTTGAAAAAATGTACATTCCTCTGGATTTGGTAATTTCAAAATTCAAGAGAAATTCAATAAAACGAATATATATAACCACATATTTATCTTACTCCAATAAACCCTAACCTTGTTGCTTCACATAACTTTCATGAGTGATGACCTCAAATCAAGTTGCAAATTGATGTGTGGAGATCTATGGTTACAAACTCACAATCTAAGTATTCAACCATAAAATGAGCATGGAGGATTTAATGAATCTTAACAATTTTGATAGGAAATCACCACTACAAAAATACCTAGTTAAATACTACTATCATAAATCGTCTCTAAGCCATATTACTAATCACCAATACAAAAAACAAATATCAACCAAGATTTTTCTAAATACCCTCCAAGAGTGCTTTTAAAAGCAGCTTCCTCTCAGTTGTACTTATACAGGTACCATATACATATTTGTTATACATAATATACTGCTTGTGTCACATAAAGAAGGCCCATTTGAACTTCAAAAAATCAAGCATATTATTTTCAAAAAGATTTCTGCTGAGTGGAAGTTGGGGAGACACAAGATAGGTGAATATGAAGTAATGAACTTTATGGGGCAGAAATAATATTAATAAGACGCTTCTCAACATCAGCTGTAGCTCTCAATTGCCAATTTGATCATTAATGATTGGTCTCAGTCGAAATCTTAAAGGGTTTGAATGTAATCATGTAATATAATAAGACTTGCCTTGCAACTAGAAGTTAGGTTCATGTCTTATATGCACAAGGCCTAGTTGGCATCTGGGAAGAGACTAGTAATTGAGGATCAAAAGCATTATCCACAGATACCATATGCAGAAACAAAAGAACTGGAACCCTAAATCACCATATGTTTATATGTTTTGTACAATCTCTCTTCAACTCCATGTAAGTTACCCTTTCAATATACTACAAATCATCCGGTTGACCATCAAGCATACAATGGCAAAACACTAATCAGCGTATAACAACTGCTAAGCTTGCATATTGACACTAAGATTAACAGAGATTCTAAAAAACTGGTTCCCTTCAACGATCCGACAGATTGTTCCTTTACCACAGGAAATGATCATATTTGCATAGCCTAAACAATCAAATATGTACACAGATACAGAGAGAGAGATAGAGAGAGAGAGAGAGAGAGAGCTAACCCAACGTCATCACGGTAGAGACGATTGATGAGCACATCGCCACGGAGATTTAAAAAGTAGATGGCGGAAGCAGCCACCGGCATCTCTTAAACCGATCAACGGGATGCTCCAAATCACAAGTTGAGAACACGCATAGACTTTAATCAGACCAGATCTAAGGCTTTCAGTTGAAAATTAGGATTTTAGATTTCTTCTAGGGGCACTTTCTTCTATGGAAGCAAGTCTCCGATGATGGTATACAGAAGTAAATTGGGGCAGTCTCCGGTCAACATAAATTACACACACAGTTTGTGTAGTTGCAAATTTTCCCCTGTACTTTCAGAGTGTCTACTTTTGGTTCAATAAATTTGAAAGAGTCAGGTGCTTTTTGTTTTTCTAAAGCAAAATTTCATGAAATCTGCGGACCATCTCTGCAACCTTTTGCAGCAGAAGAGATGGACCGACCGGTTGCAGACTGTAATAAGAAATATATTTGTTTTTTAACATTTGCATGCTGCTGCAGATATTAAAAATTAAAATAAATTGATTTTATATATCAAAAAATAGTTTTTTAATACCGAAAATTTAATAATATATGACATTTCAGCAAGATTTTATGATATTTCAGCAAAAAAATAATGATATTTAGCAAAAAAAAATAATGATATTTCAGCATGAAATTATCATTATTTAGTATTAAAAAACGGAAAAAAATAATTCAGTAAGAATAAACCAAAAAAAAAACTAAAAAAATGTAAAATAAGATTTCAGCAACATATAATCAAAATTAATCAAAATTTCAGCAAGAAAAAAAGAAGAAGATGTTGAAATAGACAATACAAGTGTTACCCCAAATAGAACATGAACAGAGGTTTTTTACTCTGAAAACTTCTAAAAAAACAAACAACTACGAAATGAAAAGTGTTGCGCGTGTGCTGTTTCGTACATCAATAAGAGGTCTGAAGAGGTTCTTTACAAAAAACAAACAGCACCTTAATCTCATAAAACAAAATGTTTTATCCAAAATTTTAAACCTTGATTTTGAATTTATTTAACTTTTTTTGCCATTAATTTTGAGAAAACATTTCGTTTTTTATTTTTAGAGTTTATCAATAGATTACCTCTTACATGGTTTTGTCACACCCCCAAACCGGAACTGCGGAAACGTTCGGAGGTGGATGACGTCATATATAGTATCACAACAATTGCATCATAATAATCAAAGTAAACACAACCATTACATTGAATATATATATATATATATATATATATATATATATATATATATAAAGGTATTTACATCTGTTTGATTCATATTTATATACATCAAATGTAACAAAATAAAGACGTGACTCTATATGCTCCGTCTTCTCAAAAGTCTGCTGAGGTACCTGTCTACTGATTTCCTGAGAATACAAGAGGTTTTGAAAAGAGTATCAGCATTAAATTGGTGAGTTCATAAGCATGTTTTTGTAATGAAATTCTGTTAATGAATTAGTGAAAAAATGTTGACATGTTTCCAAAAAAATCCAATATTTCCTGACATATGAGTTTATTACAACGTTCCATAAAGTACTAGTTTGATTGTCTGTTTACCACTGGATGAATTGTATAAGATTGTTTTGAATGTAAAACCCTTTTGTATGAAAAATCCAGGCTATCACCGGTATGTATAAAACTATGAGTTGAAATCCTTGGAATCCTCCAATTGTATTCTGAAATAGTTCTATTAATGAAAATAAAACTAAAGAAGAATGAAATCCCGTAAACAAAAAGGTTAGTTTATACTATTGTGAGTCGTATAACCATGTTTGATATATGACCTAGTGACCTTTATGACGTTCTTCAAGTGTCGAATATATGACATTTGTCACCCCAGGCATGCATGCCTAACGGTAACTAGCAGTTCAGGTGTGGGATTGTCAGTCCTGAATAGATCTATTCACAAATCTCACCCTCTCCCTCCAGGAGACTCTAGTTATACTATGATAGGATTTAGTTCAGTACACCAAAGGGTACAATTTTGAAGTAGAGTCCCACAATTCTAGATAATCTCGTTTATGTGTAGTTTTGTATTGATCTATTGTATTTGAACCCGTGTGTATACTTTATAGAGTAATAATTATACTTAAATAATTATGTAATAAAGTATCTGTCATAGTTTATATGTTTAGCAATGTATAAGGTCTGAATTTGTAATACTGTATATTGAAACCCCAAACTATACCTATTATAGTTTGCATGAATATTATGTATTTGGTTCATGAATTGATCTGAAAACTATACAATTTAGCAGTAAGTCGAAAACGTCTCTTATGCTCAGCATACTACAAAAGGGATAAAATATCTAAATATTTTTATGAAATGTGGAAACCGTGTGACTATATCCATTGCATCAGTTTTAAGTGTTTTGAAATCATTTTGTATAAGTTAACAAATCATTTGTGTTTGGCTTGTATTCTCCCCCTGAAAACATTAAAAATCATAAAAGTATAGGGGTATGAACTCACAGTTGGTTGCGTGAAATTTCGGACAAAGAAACTGGAAATGAAGACCCTCGGATTGATGTACGCGGCACTTAACGGGATCCTAAATACAATTAAATACATATATATATATATATATATATATATATATATATATATATATATATATATATATATATTATTAGTGAAACCATTATTTATTGTGTTGGAAAAACACTTGCTTTTGGTTACGAATGTTACCAGGACTCGATTGAATCGGGGAAAGCGGGTTTTCAGCCAAGTTCACCACTTAGGAAGGTTTGCGGTCGTGAAGGGGATTACGGCCGTGAACAGCCCCTTGAAGGATTTACAGTCGTGAATGGTGTTCTTGAAGGAAATATGAATTTTTGAAGGGTTCACGGCCAGGAACGGTTTGCGGCCCTTGAAGGTTTGAATATTTGAAGGGTGCACGACCGTGAACTCAAGAACAACTATGTTTGAATCGACGAAAAGGTTGGTGTTAGATGCTCCAAAACGTGTTTTAAGATGAATGGAGTGTTAGATGAAGAGAAAACTTGAGATGTCTCGGGTTTTCGGGTGGGGGTTTTTAGAGAGAGGAAGTGTGTTCACGGCCATAAAAGTGTAAATGAGGGTAGGGGTCACATATATATAGCCTGGAAATATGGTCGGTGGTGGGGTCTAGCTGTGAATGGGTTTACGGCCGTGATCGGGTTCACGGCCGTGAACACCAGTCAGGCAAAAAACTGTTGATTTTTCGAAGGAAGCTCGGGTTTTCGCGCGATTTTGGTTCCGAATCATTTATAAAATTCAATTATATAACTTAAATGATTTTCCAAACCAAAGGAATTTGATGGAAATAAATAAAATATAAATTTATTCAACGGAAAACAGTTAACTTTAACGGAAAAAGGTTCGGGTTGTCACATCTATTGGGTTTTGAGCATTCTAACACTCCTAAGTGTACATGCAACCCTAAATACCTTGGATCTATGTTTTCTCTATTATACATGCAAATATGAACATCCAAGGTATTATCCTAATCTAGCATACAAAACAATGAATATAACAAGATAGAATACATACCTCTTTGATGTAGAATGTCCTCATAAAGCTTGAGTGCCTAGTGCCCCAAGTGTGACACCTCAAATGGTTCACACAACACCAAATACACTTGGAATAACTTGAGAGAAACTTGAACACTTCTAAAAATCGGCTACCCCTTCTCTTCATCCATAGTCGCCGATTTTTCCAAGCGTATGATCTTTATATAGTTGTTACAATTAGGGTAAACCCTAATTGTCATGGCTTTCCATTTCCTTGGATCCATAGGTTCAAATACACCATGGAGCATCCATGGAGCATCATATGGGTTTTAGCCCAACTTGATAATCCATGGAGCATTAGCCCACTATACAAGTATGGATGATTTACACAATCAACCCATATATTTAATTAGTCTTCTTTTGATCACTTAATTAATTCTAGATTAATTCTTGATCAATACTAATTAAATAATATTATTAATATATTATAACTTATAATATATTAACAAACCTTAAGTGTTATTTCTCTCATTATAGTCTATCCAAATGCATGATGCCATGCAACCCAAATGGACCATGCCGGGTCGGGTCAAGTCTTACCAATTATAGTTATGGACTTAGACATTAATCCAACAACATCATCCCCCCGATAGAGGGAATTTCGTCCCGAAATTTAAACATAAAATACAAATAATGGATTCGAAAAAAGATGAGGATATTTCTGTTTCATTTGATATTCGCGCTCCCAAGTGAATTCAGGTCCCCGCTTGGCATTCTAGCGGACCTTCATTATCAGTATGCGACTTTGTTTTGTTCTTTTGACTTCTCGATCCATGATTTCGAATGGTTCTTCAAAAAAATTAAGGTTCTTTTTGACCTCGATCTCATCAAGAGGGATCACAAGGGTTCGTCGGATATACACTTTTTAAGGTTTAACACATGGAAGATGGGATGAATATTGCTAAGCTCTTGGGGTAAACGAAGTTTGTATGCTACGGGACCGATCCTAGTGAGGATCTCGAATTGCCCTATGTATCTCGGATTCAGCTTTCCACGCTTTCCAGAGCGTATCATGCCTTTCCAGGATGAGACCTTCAATAGAACACGATCACCAACCTGGAATTCCAAGGGTTTTCGTCTCTTATCCACGTAGCTCTTTTGTCTATCTCTCGAAGCCTTTAGTCATTCCCGAATTTGTATAATCTTTTCTGTGGTTTCACGGATGATTTCTGGGCCAATGAGAGAGATAATGGGTTTTGGCCATAAGAACATCCTATGTACTCATGCAAACCCTAATGCTTGGATCTAGGTTTCTCTATTGTACATGCAATTCATCCAAGACTTTAAACCCTAGATCTAGCATACAATTAATCATATTAACATAAGATTGGGGTTTAGATCTTACCTTGATTGTTATGTAGCAATAACAATCTCAAATCCTCCTTTGTAATGGCTTTAGAAAGCTTAGAGTCACAAGTGTCACTCCTCTAATGGCTCACAAACACCAAGAGCAAGAGGATGAAGAATGATAAGAGAGGAGGCACCCAAAAACGTGTGGAAACCCTAAGGAAACTCTTGGCCACGTTTTTGGTCCTCTAGGGATCCTTAAATAGTAAGGCTATTAGGGTTATCTAACAAGGAAACCCTAATTTGACTACGTAGGCCCTAAGCAACCCAAGGACTCCCTTCTTAGAGGCCTTGGACGATTTCTAATGGGTTTCCCCATAGAATTCATCCATCCCTCTAATATGGAGTCATTAGCCCAATATTTAACTATCATACAATTGACAGTTCTAGTCCTTTAAGTTTAATTAATCTCTTTTAGCCACAAAATTAATTCTTAATTAATTATTGACTAATATTAATTAAACAATATGATTTCTCCTTTAATATATTATTCTCATAATATATTAATAAATCATAATTAATCCTCTCGCTCTCTCCATAATTCATCCTATCAAGTTGCTTTGGTGAAGGCAACCCAAAAGGACCATGCACCATCGGGTCAAGTACATACCAAAATAGTTATGGACTTAGACACTAATCCAACAGTCTCCCACTTGGATAAGTCTAATAACTATTTTGCGTATGACTTCAAATCCTGATCCGCAAGCATAGCTTTCAAAAGCCGCTGTCAACTCTAATCTTATCAGATACGCGTCCTTTAGACAAGAGATCATATATTCCTCCATTCTAGATATCGTATAGACATGAGACATGGATTATAATCAGTCTCTCAGTCTATGTGTTGTTTCCCGATTTCCGATTTATGACGACTGACAACAGACTACAATTGAACACATCAAATTAGTCCTGGCTTGGCCAAGCGCTTATGTGACTAAATCATCGAGGGGCCCACAGATATCGCTTTCATCCCACTTTGGATAAAAGGAACGGATAAACTTTGATTCAATGCTTGCTTGCACTCACTCACCGAATCACACACAACAATATGTTTTATGACACCAAGTTACTGGTGCGTTTACATATTATCAATGTGTAACCGACTCGCAAGATACAACTCACACATCTCGGTTTCAAGAATATAAGATATTATCGTCTCACCAATCACTCATGATAAAATCCATGAAGTGATCCAAGTGAGCGTGGGTTTAATCTGATGCTCAAATCATATTCATAAGCACTCATGAATGTTGTAGCAAACATTTGCTTATGTCTAATACACTTTAGACAATCCACACACCAATTCACGATAGTCTTCATTCATACCTACTTCCAACATATGAACGTCTGTGGTCCATTCGGATAATTTGATTGTTCTGAACCAATTTCATTATTCAGGAAGTCAAAACATGCAAAGTGAAACACAAGAATAATACTAATCCCATATGGCCCCAAACTCTGGGTATAAATAAAATATTTTATTTAATCACCATATTGATTACTCATTATTTGTTGTTTCGGGTAATCAACTTTTTACTTGAATTATAACAACAATTGTCCCATGCTCTTAGCATGCACACAATGTTTACCTACGGTCCTTACTTTGTGAAATAGATCAAATGAACACATTTCCAATCATACTCATTTCACAACTCCCAATCCTTATCATAAGTATAAGAATATCAAATTCTTTCCATTTATAGAATATGCTAGATTCTAACATTTTATGCAATGATCCTTCCGTAAAGTCATAGCTCAAAATCATCAAGACTTGGCCATTCTCTATCAGAAGCAATTCTATAGATATGATGTCTCTCACTCAAAGTACATTCCTTTGAACATCCTTCTTGCATAAAAGTTTCTAATCTAGACATAGATTCTCAATATCCAACTCCCAATATGGAAACATTTCCATATTTTGTCATACGACAACTTGTTCTTAATAGAATCTTATATATTCATAATAATGTCGATATGGTCCATCCAATACCATACTTCCAACTACTCACAAGCGACCAATCCTCAGTGAGCTTTGGATCGTCCTTTGATAGTTGTTTAATTATTTTAGTCAAAACCGATTCTAGTCATTTTTCCCTCTAAATGCGCTAAACATTTGGAAAATTTTAGAATGGTCAAATATAATAGCACTAGCAATCAATCCTATACCCGAAGCGTATGGGATACGATGCATAATGTCTTACATGAAGATCTGATACTTTATCAATCTTCTGCCATAATATTTTATGTGCCGCGTTCTGACAATTCGAACTATGAAGAGGGATGTCATAATCATAATCGAAATTTGAGAACACACTATGTATCCTTGACTAAATTTATTAACATTCCACAACCTAAGCCTTTAGATTTGAAATGAAGTACAATATTCTCTCCCTTAATTATAGCAAAACAACTTTTCAACCCTTACGACTTTGCAAAGTATAACTCTTGTTTTCTATAATTAATATTGCTAACTTGCAATACTTGCCTTAATAATCATACAAGCACAACATTTATGCTCCCACTATCATGATGATTATTATCATATAAGCATAACACTTATGCTCCCACTAGCTTTGACATGTTTTAGAAAACAACTGAACTTCCAGAAAACAATACTTATTGAATTTCTGAAGTTCATATTTCTAATACCTAATGCTTTGATAATCCTTTATCAAGCTTCTTAATCTTATACACCTTTGCCTTAGATAGCTCATATGTGTGTCTAAACAATTGAGACTAATTTTCAAATCTCACAATTCGAAATATGGAAAGGGATACTGTAACCATAATCGAATTTGAGAATACAATTCTCACAATCACTATCTGATGGGTTTTAGCCATAAGAACTTTCCTATGTGCGCATGCAAAACCCTAATGCTTGGATCTAGGTTTTCTAATTAAACATGCTTTGAATCCAAGACTTCTAATGACTAATTAGGTATAAGAATAATACAAAATCAGATCTAGAAGTTTACCTTTGAATATCTTGTTTGATCTTGTTGTCTTGGAGCTCTAGAGTCACAATTGTCACTCCTCTAATGGCTTACAAACACCAACTAGCAAAGAGGATGATTTGAGAGAGAGGTTGGGAAGAAATCAGCCAGGGGTTCTTTTCTTTTGAAGAGATGCCGATTTCACATGCCCTAAGGGTCTATTTATACTTGTAGACTCCTAGGGTTTCACCCTTAAACCCTAGCTGGATAATCTTTCCTTAAAGCAATCCAAATCCTTACCTAAGATAAACCTTGGACGATTTTGAGGCTATCTCAAGCCCTAGAATCCGTCCAACCCTTATCCCTTAAGGATTTACAGTCTAAAGTGTAACTATCAAACAATTGATAGTTTATACCCTCTTATTTAATTAATCTCTTTAAGTCACCAAATTAATACTAATTAATTTATGACTTATATTAATCAAATAACAATATTATTATTCCTTATATTATTCTCATAATATATTAATAATATTTATTCTCTCATAATAAATCATCCTGTCAAGTTGCTATGGTGAAGGCAACCCAAAAGGACCATGCACAATCGGGTCAAATACTTGCCCAATATAGTTGCAGCCTTAGAAACTATTCCAACAGTCTCCCACTGGGATAAGTCTAGTAACTATATGCACAAGTACAATCCGATTCGCAATCGTAGCTCTCAAAGACACTGTCAAACTCTGATCTAATCAATCTTGTCCTTTAGATAAGGGATCGTACAGTCCTCTGTTAGATATCATGCTGACAATTCTATGGAATAATTTGTCTAGCATTTAGGTTTCTCGATCTCCGATTTATTCGACATAGAACTTAATCGAACACATCAATTCAGTTCTGATCGGGCCCGGCACATAAGTCAAATCAAATCATCGAGCGGCCGAGATATCGCTTTTAACCTCTTGGGATAAAAGTTACAGATAAACTTCAACTTATATGCATTTACTTATTCATTAATCAACTATACACAACAATGCGTTTTATAACACCGAGTTACTGATGCGTTTTCGCATTATCAATGTACAATCAATTAACAAATAACAAACCATACATCTAGGTTTTAAGACTATATGATATTATCGTCTTGCGATCATCCTTTTATATCATATTCCATAAGGTGATTCCAGCAAGCGCGGGTTTGTTCCAATGCTCAAACTAGTTCATAAGCACTCATGAACGTTGCAGCAACCCTTTGCTATGTCTAATACCATTTAGACAATCTACACACCAATTCATGACAATCTTCATTCATATCTACTTCCAACATATGAACGATTGTGGACAATTTGAATAATTCGATTATTCTTAATAAACTCAATTATTCTGGAAGTCAAAACATGCAAAATGAAACAATAGTTAAATAATTAACATAAGATAGTAACATTACTCATAAATAAAACTCCTTTATTTAATCATCAAATGTTAATTACATTTATCTATTACACGTTTCTACTACTATCTAATCTATGCTAATATCATCCTTCAGCCCAATACTCCTAGCATGCTGCAAGTGCTTAACCCTACTCAGTCCCTTCGTAAGCAGATCTGCCGGGTTATCTTCTGATGATATCCTCTTCACTACGAGTTGTCCTTCTTCTACACGATGTCTAATAAAATGATATTTTCTGTCGATATGTCGTGATCTACCATGATCTCTCGGTTCCTTGCTCAAGGCAACCGCTCCTTCATTATCACAGAAAATCTCCATGGGCTCCTTTATGGCAGGTACAACTCCAAGATCACCGATGAAGTTCTTCAATGTGACAACCCGATATTTCAACTCTTTGTAATGACCTAAAAAGTCAAGTATTGTAACCACTTTTGAGTTAATGAAATTAACTTTGATAATAAAATGCCCAAAAAGTTTCTATTTAATTACCTACTATGTTTGATATCATTAAACCGTGATCGTACGTAAAAAGAATGCCCAAATCCGGCTTCGTATATTGAAGTTATGATTTTTCCAAAGTTCGGCTTAGCAACAGACAGCTAAAAACTCGAATCGGAGATCGAGCGACTTTTGGCCGGAATGACCTAAACAAGAATCGAAGGTCTCGACAATGGTATTTCAGCGGTAAAAAATCTGGCAAAAACTGACGTCAGATAAAGAAGTTATGAATTTCTAACGAAATTCTCTTAAAAACGACATTTTAAAAATAAATAATAAAAATAATTTCGAAATTTGCCGACGGAATCTAAACGAAAGTTGTAGAGCATAGTCTCACCTACACGTGGATATAAAGACCATCGAAAACGGAATTCGTATGAAGAAGATATGAATTTTAGAAGTTTATTAATTAAATAAAATATAAATTTAATTATTAATCCTTGGTATTATCCGAAGGGGAGTCATCAAATAGGGCCGAGTTACGCCCCGCGTAAGCTCGTACGCCCCGCGTACTAAAGGCCTAGGCTTTGGATCGTCCACGTCTCGCCCTATGCGAAGCTAGCAGCCCGTCCCATCCGAGTCCGAGGCAGTCGAGGATCCAGTCATGCGTGACGTACGCGTACGCCCAGCGTACCCTCGTACGCCCCGCGTACCGAGGCGGTTCCCAGCCCTTATAAAAGGGATGCGAGGGTTCCGAAGAAAGGGCTCTATTTCTCTCATTTCTTTTACGTTCTTGCCTCGTCTTCCGTGCCCGTGCTAACCCGAAGCCCCGGTCACTTTGCTCAAGTCCCGAAGATCGTTTGTACTCCCGAGATTCCCGAGAATCCCGTGAAAATCCGTTTTCCCGAGACGAAATTTTGCCCGGTTTCCATCTCGCTTTCTTCAAACTTTTAAGTGAGTTCATACCCCTTAATTAACCCTTTTAAATATTCTAAATGCTTTGATATGCTTTCAAGGGGGGAATACAAGTAAAACACACGATTATTATCGGGTGTTATATATAAAGTTTTATTATACACTTTTATTAAATAGAATCATATGTGAATTATAAACTTTATAGGGAACTCTCGTATATAAAATATATTACAATAGCATTCTATCTTTTGAAATATAAATTGTTGTAATGGATGTATAAACTAAACATTTTGCTTAGATTATATGTATACATGTCTATCTTAGACACTATAAAAATCTATACTTTCATATCAAGTGATTCATTTTCTAGGGATTTCTAAACAAATGAGACAAACTTTTTGAAAGCTATAATAGGTATAGTTTTACGAGAATATTGCTAACTTTTACATACTAGAAACAAAATTTCCAAGAAGTCACTTTCATACACAAGAACAAACGAACATTTTAACACGTAAATCTGTTTTTATACCACGATTTGTGAGACATTAACTTCACGTACGTTCGAGTACACATTTCAAGTCCTGTATTATATACCAGAATCCCTTGGAGAGGGAGCATGGTGTTTGTGTATAGATCTATACGGGCTTGACAACCTGCGCCTTGACTGTTAGCTACAGTCCACCATTTGGGGTAACAAACGTCATAACATTCCAACGCCTGAAGAACGTTGTGTATAGGCATTCCGAGTCAATAGTATGGTTATAAAACTCACATGGGATATTAAAAATACATTGATTTACGAGGTTTTCAAACATATTGGTAATTTTACACGTACATACATTTTCTAGAAACAAACATTTGTCTTGATAGAAGGCTACATTTATGCTAGTAGAAAATATGGGATTTTCTAGAAACAAACAAACAAAAACAAAACATTTCATTTCATACAAACATTGTCATTTAATACTTATGAAACTCACCAGCTTAAATGTCACACCCCAAAACCGAGAACGGCGGAAACGTTCTGGGGCGGAGGACGTCATGTATAATATCACAACAATTGTAAAGTAGTAAACAAGCAACAACATCATCCATTGCATTAATAATATAATTATTATACAAATATGTTCTGTTAAATTTTGATAAACACTAAAGCATAAATAAAAATTAAAGATAAGTCTTGAACAAGCTCCATATTCCTTTCTCCTTGCATCGGTACCTGTCTATGATGACCTGAGGATACAAGTAATTTTGAAAGCGAGTATCAGCTTTGAAGCTGGTGAGATCATAAGTCTTTTAGTGTCTTAATTTGTAAGTAAGTATTTGTATGTATAAATCTGTATGTAAGAATTTGTATGTATGAATTGTAAGTATTGAAAGTGTATATGAACTATAAGTATGAAAATGTATATGAACTGTAAGTATGAAAATGTATATGAACTGTAAGTATGAAAATGTTTGTAAAACAACTGTAAACGTTTGAAAAACCCTAGAAATCCCTATAATTCCTACTAGTACAAGAAGGTGTCTTCTACCAAGACCTAACTGTTCTGAATGTAGCCTTCTACTAAGGCATCTAGTGTCTGGATGTGTGTCTCTTGTAAGAGTATGTATTTTCCCAAGTATAACTATCATTAACAAAAATATAGTTTCTACATTACCGTGCGTCGTGTGAATGTTCACGAAGTGAATGAAATGGGAAAATGAAATAGTACTATGGTGTAGTGCTATAAGAACTACTACCGTACTAACTACCTTGAACCGGATTTATATTAAGGCATTATGTGATAAATTGCACCATACTATCGACTAGTAACAACGACATAATGAATGGTCGTAATAACGGAATGACGTTTGGCACCCGCAGACCTGCAGGTCCGGCTGTAGCTAGCAGCAAGGTGTAGGATTGTCAATCCAGTATAGATCTATACGCAAACTCATGCTCTCCCTCCAAGAGACTCTGGCTACAACTCGAGTCATGACATTTAAGTCATGCTCCGATTTAAATCACAATAATTAACGTATTCTTGTATATGTAATGTAATGAACTGTTCTAGCTGTAATGTATGTGCTCTCTACCTAGCAAGTATAGTAATGTAATCATTCTAGTATAGTTGTATATGTTCTCTTCCTAGTATAGTTGTATATGTAATGTACTGTAATGTTCTAGAAAGTATTGACTCATGAATGAACTGACTCATTGTATGATATCGCGTTCTAGTAATTGTTCTAGTATCTTCCTGAACTACCCATATGGTAGTTTACTAGTAACCTATATGGTACATATAGACATGGATGAATACCCTTGCTACCCAATGGCATGGAATGAACTGGAAGGACCTTTTATGACTATGTATGTACACATGATATATAACTAATATTTAAACGACCTTCGGACGAGTACCCGATATCCCACCAGACCACATCTCAAGCGCGAAAAGGAAATAGGGTGGATAGCCTTCCTAAGTCTTTTAAATATTTCTTATATAACTATACATATAGAGGCACGCAATTTATAATATAAAAGCATAAATAAGTTTTGTAAAACATTTGAACATAAATATTATTTTCAGCAATGATCGACTTGATGTCAATCTATAAAACAGTTTGAAGGCATAAGTTTGATAAAACAGTTTAAGTGTAAAGAAACAGTTGTTTGAAACACAATTGTGAATAAGTTTGAAATGTAATATAAAGAGTAAGATGTACAGTGTAATAAGTAGTTTAAAACATATAAAATGTTTATAAAAATCATTTGAAGGAAACTGTTTGGTAAAACGGCTAATATGTAGCCAAATCGTTTGAATGTTGTATATTAATCACATGTGATTGATGTAATAACTAGCATAATTCTACTTATTAATCACATGTGATTGATATAAGAAGCAACATGATTCTACTTGTACCCCCCCATAAAACATTTAAAAATAGTTTAAAACATTAGTTAAGGGGTATGAACTCACCTGCAGTAAGTGACTGGAGTTGAACGGACTGTTATCGTACGGAAGGATCGGACAAGTGCTTGGTGTCAAGTGAAGACTTAGACACACACAATGATCCTAATTTCATATGAAAGCATATGTATATAAATAATTAGTGATTAAAACACTAATTATACAAGTATAAACATTTAAACGCGAGGAAAACACTTTTGGTCAAGTGTTAGGAGGCTAATGGGTTGCAACAAAGGAGTGCAATGCCCCTAATGGGAGTTTAAGGTCTAATGACCATATTCTTTGGAGTTTACGGCCCAGGGGAGTAAACTCTTGGCCGTAAACTCTCAACCAAGGCCCTAAATGGAGCTTAGAATTATTACAACTCATGTGGTGAATTGTTTCAAGGCTATATCAAGTGTTTGGGTACCATATTAACTCCTTTGGGGAGTTTACGGCCCAGAGACCATATTCACTTGGAGTTTACGGCCGTAAACTCCCTTGGGAGGGTTTTTATGGTGTTTTCAAGTCTCAAACATTTCTAGGTAATGATCTATGTTGGGTTCTAGGCATAAGGAAGGAGTTAGGGTGTCATTTGACCCCTTTATAGGTGTTTACGGCCCAAGAGTTTATCTTGGCCATAAACTCCTTTTTCCTTGTGATTCCTTATGTTTTCTAGGCTTTAAACACTTTAGGGTACTTGTCCTAATTGAAGTCTAAGCTTTAGGTGCCTTAAAAGCACCATTTGAGCATGTTACAAGGGAGTTTACGGCCTAAGCTACTCATGGGCCGTGAACTCCTAAACTTGGGTGGTTCTTGGTTGATTTCTTGTCCCTAACACACTTCTATACAAGTCCAAGGTAGTTACTAATCACGGGGGACAATCTAGGCTTGGTTTTGGGAGTTTACCGCCCAAGAACACCTTGGGGAGTAAACTCCTAAATCGGATGATTTAGCTATGTAATCTATGTTATGAACATAACTAAAGCTTTCTAACACTACTAAAAAGAGTTACTCACAATTTGGGATAAAAACCCGAAGATCCGTGAGAGAGAATTTGGCTTTTCTCTAATTGGAATTCAACTAATGAACCAATTTGGTTCAGAATTCTATTTATAGTCCTGAGATTTTTGGCAGAAAATATTTCTATTCTCGAAATGAACTCTAATATCCTAGAGTATTGGAATAATAGTGTTGCACAAAAACCTAGAGCATCCACTCTCCTAATATCTCCTTAAGTGTAAAATCTTGAAAACTGCCAAACTTATAATCGAAATCTGAGTTTTCACTGTAACTGTTCTACTTCTATTGGCTTCAAATGGTTTGTTCAGAATGGAAATTTCGGGTTGTCACATCATCCTCCTGTTGAAGGGAATTTCATCCCGAAATTAGAATTTAGGCAAGGAAGTATGTACGAATGATCGGGTCGTGAGGAGGAAACTTCCTAATCGATTGGCTCTAGCGTACCTAAGTGAAATCGGGTTCTCGGTTGGCATTCCAACGAACCTTCACTAACTGGCGACGACGTTGCTTTGTCCGCTTGACCTCTCGGTCGAGGGTCACTACGGTTCTAATACGAAGGCGAGGATCTCGACGAGTGGACTTACAAGAGTCCTAACGGAAAGGTATGGTTCCACGATCGAGACGCGAAGAGTAGGATGTGAAGGGTTTTGAGCATTCTAACACTTACTAAGTGTACATGCAACCCTAATAACCTTGGATCTATGTGTGCCTAATTATCATGCAAAGTTGAATTTCCAAGGTTATATTCCTATCTAGCATACATGGGGAACAATTTTAACTAGAATGAAAGATAGAATAACTTACCTTGTTGTTGCTTGTGTTCCTTGAAACCTTGTGAGCCTAGCACCCCAAGTGTCATGCCTCAAATGCTTCACACAAAACCAAATGCTCTTGGAAAAACTTATGAGAGAATACACACTTCTTAAAATCGGCCAAGCCCTCTAGTTTCTTAGTCTAACCGATTTTGGTGGAGAATATGATTCTTATATAGTGTTGACACATCTAGGGTTACACCATGTAAACCCTAATGTGTCATGACTCTTCATTTCCATGACCCATGGGTTTGTAACTCCCATGGAGCATCCATGGAGCATCCTATGGGTAGAACCCAACTTGATAATCCATGGAGCCTCTTAGCCCACTATACAAGATATGGATGATTTACATGATCAACCCATATATTTAATTAGTTCTCTTTTGACCACTTAATTAATTCTAAATTAATTATTGATCAAACTAATCAAATATTATTATTAATATATTAGAACATATAATATATTAATAATCTCCAAATGTTATTTCTCTCATTTAGTCTAACCAATTGCATGGTGCCATGCAACCCAAATGGACCATGCCGGGTCGGGTCAAGTACATACCAGAAATAGTTATGGACTTAGACACCTTATCCAACAGTCTCCCACTTGGATAAGTCTGATAACTATTACTGCAAGTATGACTTCAGGAACCGATCGGCAATCGTAGCTCTTTTCAAGGTTTCTCGGAACTGAGAAGATGATGGTACGCCATTTAAGATAAGTGATCATATAATCCTCTGTTCTAGATATCAGCCAGACAGATACATGGAACACTGTCTTGCTTATTGTCCAACATTTGTTTCCCGATTTCCGATTTGTTTGACATAGAACTTAATTGAACACATCAACTTAGTTCAGACCGGGCCCGGTACATGGGTCAAAACAAAAACATCGAGGGGCCCAGATATCAGCTTCTAATCCAAGAAGGAACAGATAAACTTCGACTCATATGTTTGTTCTACCACTCATTGAATTACACACAAGAGCACGATTTATAACATCGAGTTACCAATGCGTTTTTTCGTACAATCAATGCATAACCAACTTGTAAGTAACAAATCATATCTCTAGGTTTGAAGACTTATACGATATTACCGTCTCACGATCACTCGAGATAGAATTCCATGAAGTGATTCCAGTGAGCGTGGGTTGTGTCCAATGCTCAGAACTTATGAGCACTCATGATTGTTGTAGCCTTGTCCAAGACCTCTACAACCAAACATGACAATCTTGATTCATACCTACTTCCGACATATGACTGACTGTGGAGGTTTGAATAATATGTTATACCAAACAAAAATTATTCTGGAAGTCAAAACATGCAAAAGAAATATAGTAAACGATCGACAAGAGATAGCAACACCTTACTCATAAATAAAACAATTTTTATTCATCATCAAATGTCAATTACACTTTACAAATTTCGAGGTTATCTAACTACTAAATCTAATATCATCCTTCAGCCCTATGCTCCGAGCATGCTGAAGATGCTTAATCCGAGTCAGTCCCTTTGTGAGGGGATCTGCTGGATTCTCATCTGATGATACCCTCTTTGCCACGAGGAGTCCTTCTTCGATCCGATGTCTGATGAAATGGTATTTTCTGTCGATGTGTCTGGATCTCCCGTGATCCCTTGGTTCCTTGGCTAAGGCAACAGCACTTTCACTATCACAGAAAATTTCCATTGGCTCTTTAATAGCTGGTACAACTCCAAGGTCTCCAATGAAGTTCTTCAGCCACATCGCCTCCTTTGCTGCCTCGCTAGCTGCAATATACTCTGATTCACAAGTAGAATCTGCCACTGTCTCTTGCTTGGAACTCTTCCAAGAAATTGCTCCTCCGTTTAGGGTAAAGACCCAGCCCGACTGAGAGCGGAAATTATCCCTATCAGTCTGGAAGCTAGCATCACTATACCCTACTACTCTCAAGTCATCACTCCCACCGAGGGTAAGGACCCAGTCCTTAGTCCTCCGTAGGTACTTGAGGATATTCTTTACCGCAGTCCAGTGTGCCTTGCCAGGGTTCGCCTGATACCTGCTAACCATACTCAGGGCAAAGGCTACATCGGGTCGAGTACACGTCATAGCATACATGATCGATCCTACAGCCGAAGCATAAGGTGTTCGACTCATTTCTGCTATCTCAGCCTCAGTGCTAGGGCTTTGTGTCTTACTCAATCTGGTGTTACTCTGGATGGGTAACTCTCCTTTCTTGGAATCCTGCATGCGGAATCTCTTCAGCACCTTATCCAAGTAGGTACTTTGACTAAGTCCAATTAGTCTTTTACTCCGATCTCTCAAGATCCTTATCCCTAAAATATAGGCAGCTTCACCAAGGTCCTTCATAGCGAAACACTTCCCAAGCCAGGACTTTACTTCCTGCAGGGTTGGAATGTCGTTTCCTATGAGTAGTATGTCATCCACATACAATACCAAAAAGCTAACTATACTCCCACTAGCCTTGACATACACACAAGATTCATCTTCACTCCTAGTAAAGCCAAATTCCTTGACCTTCTCATCAAAGCAAAGATTCCATCTGCGAGGTGCTTGCTTTAATCCATAGATGGATTTCTCAAGCTTACACACTCTATTAGGGTACTTGCTGCTGACAAAACCTTCTGGCTGACTCATGTAAACATCTTCAGCCAATTTTCCATTAAGGAAAGCGGTTTTGACATCCATCTGCCATATCTCATAGTCATGAAATGCAGCTATGGCTAACAGAACCCGAATAGACTTAATCTTGGCTACCGGAGAAAAGGTCTCATCATAATCCACTCCAGGAATTTGAGAGAAGCCCTTTGTAACCAGTCTAGCCTTATAAGTTTGTACTTTACCATCCATGTCGGTCTTCTTCTTGAAGACCCATTTGCACCCTACTGTCTTACGACCTGGTACATTTTCAACCAAGTTCCAAACTTGATTGTCATACATGGATTGTATCTCGCTATCCATAGCCTCTTTCCATTTAGCAGACTCGGGGCCTGCCATGGCTTCCTCGTAGCTGTTAGGGTCATCTTGACTTACTAGTGTCCCATCACTAATAAGTGTCTCACCTTCTGCATTAATATGGAATCCATAGTAATGCTCAGGTGCACTCCTAACTCTCGTGGAACGCCTCAGAGGTACAGGTTTGTCAATTGGCTCAACAGGAGTTTCCTCCTCAAGTTGAGGGCTAGAGTTTGAAGTTCCTTCACCGCTAGATTCTTGAATTTCTTCAAGATCAATTTGCCTCCCACTGTTTCCTTGGCTTATAAACTCTCTTTCTCGAAAGACTCCTCTTCTTGCTATAAAGACCACATTGTCACTAGGTCTGTAGAAGAGGTAACCAAAGGATTGCTGTGGGTAACCGATGAAAATACACCTCTCGCTTCGAGGTTCGAGCTTATCATGAGTCTTGCGTCTCACGAAAGCCTTGCAACCCCAAATCTTGATGTGGTCTAGTTTAGGTACTTTACCAGTCCACATCTCGTGAGGAGTTTTGGCAACTTTCTTTGTAGGGACTAGATTAAGAATATGGGCGGCAGTCTCTAAGGCATACCCCCAGAATGAGATTGGTAGCGTAGCTCGATTCATCATGGAACGAACCATATCTAACAAGGTTCGATTACGCCTCTCAGCCACACCATTCAACTGTGGTGTCCTGGGAGGTGTCAATTGTGAGACAATCCCACATTCCCTAAGATAGTCGAGGAACTCTGAACTAAGATACTCTCCTCCTCGATCGGATCGAAGCATCTTAATGTTCCTGCCCAATTGATTCTCGACTTCCTGTTTGAATTCCTTAAACCTCTCGAAAGTCTCTGACTTATGCTTGATTAAGTAGACATATCCATATCTACTGTAATCATCAGTAAAAGTCAAATAATAACGATTAGCATCCCTTGTGGCATGTTTGAATGGTCCACACACATCCGTGTGTACAAGGTCCAACAAACCTTCACCCCTCTCACATGTGCCTGTGAAGGGTGACTTTGTCATTTTTCCAAGTAAGCATGATTCGCAACTATCATCTGACTTTAGGTCAAACGACTCCAAGACTCCATCCTTTTGGAGTTGGCCTATGCGTTTCTTGCTTATATGTCCAAGGCGACAATGCCATAATGATGCTTTATTCAAGTTATTATTATTAGTAGAATCAATACACAAAACATTATTTCCTAAGTTATCTACAACAGACACAGCTTCATACACACCATTACAAGGTAATGCTTTAAAATAAAGAACATTATTAAAGAAAGCATCAATAGAACCAACTTCATTATTAAACGAAAAGGTAAACCCTTGTTTGTATAAAGCATGAAAGGAAATAATATTTCTTGCCATTCCTGGCGAGTAACAACATTCATTCAAATCTAAACTAAACCCACTACTTAGCGATAAAGTATAAACTCCAATCTTGGTGACAGGTGAAGCTTTCCTATTCCCCATGATCAAGTTTATTCTTCCTTGCTCCACATCCTCACTTCTTCTTAGTCCCTGCAAGTCACAACAAATATGAATACCACAACCGGTATCAAGGACCCAAGAATTAGAATGGGGTGAGTTATTAGAAATGATAGTGTAAATACCTGCATGGTTGGGTTTAACTTTCCCATCCTTCACATCCTGTTGGTACTTTGGGCAGTTCCGCTTCCAATGAGCCTTTTCATGGGAATAGAAGCATTCAGCCTCTTTTGGGTCAGAAGAAGGAGTAATGAAACCTTTCTTGGTTCCACTTGAAGAAGAGCCATCAAGGGTCCGAGCCTTGGTACCCTTCAAAGATCTCTTTCTCTTCCTCCCTCGACTTTTCCCGATTGCCAAAACCGGAGTTGAGTTTGGAGTAGGAGTGATAGCAACCGACTTCCCCTTAAGACCTATTTCTGCGGTCTTGAGAAGTCCCTGAAGTTTGCTGAGGGTGACTTCTTCCTTGTTCATGTGATATGTCATGCGGAATTGATCATAGCACGATGGTAAGGAGTGCAAAATGATATCTATTGCAAGATCCTTCGGGAAGTTGACATTAAGCTTCAGCAAACGATCCACATACCTTTGCATTTTCTGCATGTGGCTCGTGACGGATTCCCCGTCCTTCATCATGGTTGTTATCATGGAGCAGATGATTTCATACCTCTCTTGTCTTGCACTTTGATGGTATCTTTCCATCAAGTCTTGGTGCATTTCATAAGGGTAGAAATCCTCATAAGACTTTTGGAGTTCCGCTGTCATCATGGCCATCATGATGCAAGCCACTTTCGTAGCATCCCTTTCATGTGCCCGAAAGTCAGCGATCTCCTGAGGAGTTGCAGTGGTCTCATCAATCTCCTTAAGCTCCTTGTCAAGGACATATTCTTTGTCCTCGTAGCGGGTAATCATTATGATGTTTCTGATCCACTCATTGAAGTTGGATCCATCAAAGGTGACTTTCCCACACAAGTTCATAAGGGTAAAGGAGCCATTAGGATTAGAGCCAGAAGCATTGTTGAAAGACATCTGAAGAAAAAGAACAAGATTAGTTTAGATATAAGAGAGTCCTTAATAAAACACCCAAATGTAATATTAAGGCTAGGATCCAATCACAATATAATATAACTTAGAAGAGGTATGCCGTAATCTAAGCTATATCATATTTGAAAGGTAGGTGAATGACGATTCACCAATTTCCACCACGAAAACCGCAATATTTAAGTATTAGGTTTTTGAATGGTTCTTAGAAATTCCTAGATTCTTTGAGATTCAATGAACTTTTTCAAAGGCATGTTTCAATCTCGAGTGTGCCCTCCAAGTTTTGTGACTGGGATACCGAGGATCACAAAACGAGGTGTGAAGTAACCATGCAAATCACTTGGTACCCTTAAAGTTTATCACTCAATCGATGTGCCGGTAAACCACACACGCTCCATCGATACTATAATAAACTCTAAGTCACCCTTTACCTACCTTGTTAAGTCCAAGTTAGTGTGCCAGTTAACCACACACGCTCCACCAACGACTTAATCAAAGTGTAAAGTGTAATTTCATGGAATAGCACCTTATTCACATTTTTCCTAAAGTAACTAAGATTGGGAATTTAATAAGACATTTAGTTACTTTATAATATTCATCATACTTTGAATGAGAATTTGTAAGTCCTTGTCTTACCCGTTCGGCGAACGACCCTCCACCGGTCAAGCAAGCGGTGGGTGAGAGTGGACACCCATTAAGTCACCATTTTATAGGCAACAACCTTATACCCACCTTATAGACCGGCTTCGTGAATGAGGCGTACTAGCGGTAAGACGACTTTGTTCTTATACATATATATATATATATATATATATATATATATATATATATATATATATATATATATAATTATTAAATCATAATAATATAAGTATAAGGGTTGAATTTTAACTTTTAAAATTCTAAGGGTTGGAACTAAAGTTTTAACTTAACTTTACTTGTTCCAAAACTTGAGGGCAAGTTTTGTAAACTTTCAAAACTTTTCATTTCTTGTAACTTATGAGTTTAATAGAGTAATAAAATGGGGACCTTTCATTTTTCTTAACTCTTGTGTTATTTTAATGGTTTTTAATCCAAGAGACTTTTGGTTTTCCATAACTTGAGGACAAATTATGGACTCCATTAAAACACATTATGATCAAGAATTAAACTACCACATAGGTTACAAATAATTCCTATGATCATCTAAACATCATAAGAACAAGAATATGAACATGAACACCTTCAAGAATCAAAATCACATTTAATCTTTGTAATTTTGATAACTAGTTGTTGTAAATGAGTTAGATAAGACATTACACCTTCTAAAACAAGTTTTCAAGTACCAAAACAATTTAGGGTAATGTTTCTAATCCATTTCCAGCAACGGAAGTCGAAATTCTGCACTCTGTCGACCCTACTCGCCGAGTGCATAAACCTACTCGCCGAGTAGGTTGAAGATACAAGTGAACTCGACGAGTCCTCCCCATAGACTCGCCGAGTCCATCAGTCAGACAACAAGATTTCGACTTTTTTCAACTTTTAAGCACAAATAACAAACAAACAAGCCTAGGCTCTGATACCACTGAAGAGTTTTGAGCATTCTAACACTTCCTAAGTGTACATGCAACCCTAATAACCTTGGATCTATGTTTGCCTAATTATCATGCAAAGTTGAATTTCCAAGGTTATATTCCTATCTAGCATACATGGGGAACAATTTTAACTAGAATGAAAGATAGAATAACTTACCTTGTTGTTGCTTGTGTTCCTTGAAACCTTGTGAGCCTAGCACCCCAAGTGTGATGCCTCAAATGCTTCACACAACACCAAATGCTCTTGGAAAAACTTATGAGAGAATACACACTTCTTAAAATCGGCCAAGCCCTCTAGTTTCTTAGTCTAACCGATTTTGGTGGAGAATATGATTCTTATATAGTGTTGACACATCTAGGGTTACACCATGTAAACCCTAATGTGTCATGACTCTTCATTTCCATGACCCATGGGTTTGTAACTCCCATGGAGCATCCTATGGGTAGAACCCAACTTGATAATCCATGGAGCCTCTTAGCCCACTATACAAGATATGGATGATTTACATGATCAACCCATATATTTAATTAGTTCTCTTTTGACCACTTAATTAATTCTAAATTAATTATTGATCAAACTAATCAAATATTATTATTAATATATTAGAACTTATAATATATTAATAATCTCCAAATGTTATTTCTCTCATTTAGTCTAACCAATTGCATGGTGCCATGCAACCCAAATGGACCATGCCGGGTCGGGTCAAGTACATACCAAAAATAGTTATGGACTTAGACACCTTATCCAACAGGATGTACGTTATTGAGTTCGCGGAGTAGGTCTAGTTTGTGTGAGGCACAGGACCGATTCTGATGAGAATCTCGGAGGTCCTAACTATATTGGATTTAGCTTTCCACGCGATACGAAGCGTATTAAGCCATTCCCAGAGTGAGACTTCCTTAAGAACTTGGTCACTCACTTGGAATTCCAAAGGTTCCTTTTCCTGCTTAACTTCCCAGTCAAAGGCCACCCCTTGCTGGGTCAAAGTCGGACGGGTTTCTGTAGCTTGCGAGGAGTTCTGAATGAACTAAGACGGTAGGTCGGTAAGTCCTAGAATTTGGCGAAAGACTGTCGGCGTCTCTGGTGTCGATAAATGCTCAACGGTTTTGACAAATTGAAAGAGTGCTAATAATTTCTCACATTACTAACAGTGTGTCATAGAAATTTGACTCTTCAATTTCAAAACTCGTGCCTAGAGAACTTCGCTAAAGTTCCTCTGTAGGAAATGTTTCCATGGGTTTCCTTCTTACTACGAGGGTAGATAAGTAAGTCATTACATGGAGAAATGACGAATTGATCCAAGTAAGAAAGACGTAACCCTATTCATTTAGCACATGAAAACTATGGGCATATTGGTCCTATCCGAAGGGTATCACTACGGACTCGAAGTGTCCGCATCGAGTTCAGGAGATAGTCTTCCGGACATCTTTCCCTAACACTCGAACTGGTGATATTCGGATCTCAGATCCATTCCTGGAAGTAGTTTCTTTCCTTGCGTTTGCTCAACCATTTCGTCTACGCGAGGCAGAGATAACGATTTCTAATGAAAAATCTTGACGGAGTCCTCGATAACCGAGGTACATACTATGCGATCCGTCGATCTCTGGAAGAATATGACCGGGGTTCTCTAGGGTGAGAAACCTAGTCTTCTAATTCTATTTCTGTGTAGTTCACTAAGTTGTTTGCACTGTTCTGGTATCTCTGTAGGTGTTTAGACTATAGGGTGATCTGTTTACAAGTGTCGTACTGGGTTCTAAGTTTGTTCACATGACGATGTGATTACTCGTAGACTTAAGCAGTTCTCCATCCTAAAGTTCATATTAGAATTCATACATGGTTTCACAATCACAACTTCGGGTATACGAGTCGTATATAATTAAGGTTGAAAAGGTAGTCGAATAACTGATTCTTCTTTAAGCTCACATCCCATCGGGGAAAAAGAAGTTAAAGTGGAATCATCAATTCTAAACCTGTAGAAGCTTGATTATATATCACCCTTATGTATACCTTCCTCAGTGATAGATCAATCGCATGAATCTTTGGATTGAACTTGACGTACTGCACGAGTGGTACTTCGGGGGTTTCTTCGGAAAAGAAAAGAACTAGGAGGTACTCCATGCATGAGTACTTCGGTGTTCTGATGTGACGGTTTCGCTGGAAAAGTGATCTAGAAGAAAGAGATGTACGTATGAAGCTGTTTTCGTGAAGAACAAATTGAATCGAGTCGTATGATAATGTCGGAATCATACTTAAACTTAAAGACATTAGATTTGAACATAAGACGTTTACAGACAAAACACAACCGTGCAACCATGAACAAAGTTACAATACTTTAGACTTACATCAAGACCATTGCTGCGAATAAGGTATACTACAAAAGACAAGTATACGTAGCACGAGCATCCTTATACAGACAGGATCTCGTAAAAAGGTAAGACTCTAGTTGCACTAGTTATGGATAGTTTATAAGTCTGTTACAACGAAACGCCTAAATTACAATAATGAGGGTTCCGGAGTAGGCTCTCCTGCAGCTGTGATCCTGAGAATTTTCCCATCTGCATCATAGTTCTTTGCTATAGGGCAATCCTTATTGACGTTCCCTATCTCACCGCATTGGTGGCATGACTGGCTAGTACTAGCTTTGGTGACGGGATTGCGGTGTTTAGCCAATGTTATGTGGACACGAGTGCCTTCCTCGTTACTCCACTTTGAAAATTGCTTCCTAAAGCGTTCGGCGTTATAACTACTCTCGTGTGTAGGGTTAGTCCCGATGAAAGGGACTTGAGTGATGGGTCGTGCCGGTGCTCCACAGCCACGAGCATGGTGCCCTATTTTTAGGCAATTGCAACACTGCATCTCATGGCAAGCCCCATGATGATGGAAACTACATTTATCACACTTCGGGATTTTTCCCTCGTATGGCTTGCACGGTACGGGAACGGCAGGGGTTTCCACTTGCTGCTGTTGTATAGCCAGCTTTTGGGATCTCTTGCGTTCTTTCCGGGCTTGAAGCTTTCGTTTCTTGTTCTCTGCTTTTTGGCTTTGCGAGCCTGTGACTGTTACTGTTTGGCGACTTCCTGGATGGATATCACGATTGGAAACTTCATTCCCATCAACAACATTGACTGTGCTGATAGCGCTACGGTGCGCAAGGACTGCGGTTACGGCAGCCACCACGGCAGCTGTAACTATTGTTTGAAAGGTAGCGGCGTCCATAGGAAAAGCGGAGGTTTCCCTGTTCGACTGATTGCTTCCGGATGATGACATGATTCTGTAACACGAAAGATAAGGATTTTGTGAGCGATTCTGGCTGACCCTTGATGTACTTAGATTGTTCATGTAAAGAGTATGACTATGTTCTCGAAAGTTTGACCTACATCCCTACGATGCAGTCCTAGTACAGAATGAAAGTATGTTCGCGAAGGTTTGACCTACATCCCTATGATGCAGTCCTAGTAATGAGTAGAAGTAAGTTCGTAGAATGGTCTCAAAACGTTTGTTGTGCAAGCCGAGGTATCGTGGGTTGGTGAATAACAAGGTCCAACCACTGAAAGAGACTTGGAAATGTCTCCGGAGATAAATCACTATAGTCCAATGACTTGACTAAAGCATGTTTCAGATAGACCCTAATGAAGGTATGATAAGAGTACTTGAATGAAGAATGACACAAAAGTTAGCCGGCTGTCAATATCTTTGATATTCACGATGTAAAGATTTTGGAAAATGACCTTGTAAAGGTCTTACATCATATCCACAGAAGATAGTTCCTGACAGCATAAGGACCTAACTAAAAGTACTTACGGTACAAGATAATTTCATGGAAAATGCCACATCGGGCATAGACAGAAAACACGATCCCTTTTAATAAAGAAATAAAGTAAAGCGTCTACTACTGGCGATGGTCATCCCTCTGGTGAACTCTTAGTTCAGCCAATTGACGTTCCATGTCAAGTAGGTGTCTTTCGTACACCCAATGGCGTACTTGGAGCTCTATGACTTCGGCTCGTGATTCAGCCAGTGCTTGCAGCAGGGTTTCATGGTTTCTCTCTGATCTCTCGCGAGCATCTTCTAGACGAATGGTGCGGAGGGTATGCATTCTCGCATCAGTGACAACTTCGGTAATCTGATGTAAGGTTGTCCTGCCTTGAATCTCATTTCGGCCACTCTACGGACCAAGATTGGCAAGACTCTATCTGCTGAGCCCCATTGCTTAAGTCGTAAAAGCTTCGGTCACCATTAAATGGCATGGGCTGATCTTGTCCTTGGCTCCATGTTTCCAAGCATTCCACTCACTCAGGGTCGGGCCATGAAAAGCCGGACGAGGGTTAGGAATTGGAAAGGGAGCTGCTTAGGGTAGGTTCTCAACCTCTGGTTCGGAGTTAGCATCATATGAAAGGTCTTCATCATGGTGATCATTCAAAAGGGATAGGATGATCATTCTCTGGTTCTTCTCCAAACCAACCAGCTATGACTTCATTCGGAAGATACTGGTTGCTGAGGGGATGGAGTCCAGCTATGTTTTCTATGCGAGAATTTAGGGTAAGAGAATAATTATTAGACGAACTATCTAGATAATTATTTAGAAAACCTTCATTAGTTACATCGCTATTTGTGAAGTGCATACCAGCTATGTGTAATCTAAACAGGATAGACCTTCGAATAAGTGACCTTAACTCCATATTCACACAGAATAGGGGTGAAGTAAAATTTTCACAGATTCTAAGTCTATAGCATCCTAATTACATACAGCCTCAGTGTATCCACTTAACAACTATCAACTTATTAATGAAGATCCCGTTTTAATTCTCAAGTATACAGTACTTATAGTAACACCAAATACTCCTATAGTATCTTAATTTTAATGTTATGTTCTATTGTTCTCATTGTGGTAGGGTTGGTAAGATTTTAGCATTGTTGCAAACACACAATTAAACTTAGGCACATGCTAGTCAACCCTCGGATAATATAGGTGATCAGGCTATATCTTCCCAGTTCTGACCATATGTCTCTAAGCCCTCTTGTGTTGCCCAACAATCGTAATTCTTTTGTACTGTCCTAGTGACACTGATTTTAGTATGAATGCAGCACGTATACTTACTTAAATATTTTACTATTTAAAGTATAAACTCTTGGTCAGAGTATTTTTAATCCCTTATGTATTTATAGTTAGTATATCTTTTATGGGTTGATATACTTAATTCACTATAAACAATGCTCTGATACCAATCTGTCACACCCCAAAACCGAGAACGGCGGAAACGTTCTGGGGCGGAGGACGTCATGTATAATATCACAACAATGTAAAGTAGTAAACAAGCAACAACATCATCCATTGCATTAATAATATAATTATTATACAAATGTGTTCTGTCAAATTTTGATAAACACTAAAGCATAAATCAAAATGAAAGATAAGTCTTGAACAAGCTCCATCTTCCTTTCTCCTTGCATCGGTACCTGTCTATGATGACCTGAGGATACAAGTAATTTTGAAAGCGAGTATCAGCTTTGAAGCTGGTGAGATCATAAGTCTTTTAGTGTCTTAATTTGTAAGTAAGTATTTGTATGTATAAATCTGTATGTAAGAATTTGTATGTATGAATTGTAAGTATTGAAAGTGTATATGAACTATAAGTATGAAAATGTATATGAACTGTAAGTATGAAAATGTATATGAACTGTAAGTATGAAAATGTTTGTAAAACAACTATAAACGTTTGAAAAACCCTAGAAATCCCTATAATTCCTACTAGTATAAGAAGGTGTCTTCTACCAAGACCTAACTGTTCTAAATGTAGCCTTCTACCAAGGCATCTAGTGTCTGGATATGTGTCTCTTGTAAGAGTATGTATTTTCCCAAGTATAACTATCATTAACAAAAATATAGTTTCTACATTACCGTGCGTCGTGTGAATGTTCACGAAGTGAATGAAATGGGAAAATGAAATAGTACTATGGTGTAGTGCTATAAGAACTACTACCGTACTAACTACCTTGAACCAGATTTATATTAAGGCATTATTTGATAAATTGCACCATACTATCGACTAGTAACAACGACATAATGAATGGTCGTAATAACGGAATGACGTTTGGCACCCGCAGACCTGCAGGTCCGGATGTAGCTAGCAGCAAGGTGTAGGATTGTCAATCCAGTATAGATCTATACGCAAACTCACGCTCTCCCTCCAAGAGACTCTGGCTACAACTCGAGTCATGACATTTAAGTCATGCTCCGATTTAAATCACAATAATTAACGTATTCTTGTATATGTAATGTAATGAACTGTTCTAGCTGTAATGTACGTGCTCTCTACCTAGCAAGTATAGTAATGTAATCATTCTAGTATAGTTGTATATGTTCTCTTCCTAGTATAGTTGTATATGTAATGTACTGTAATGTTCTAGAAAGTATTGACTCATGAATGAACTGACTCATTGTATGATATCGCGTTCTAGTAATTGTTCTAGTATCTTCCTGAATTACCCATATGGTAGTTTACTAGTAATCTATCTGGTACGTATAGACATGGATGAATACCCTTGCTACCCAATGGCATGGAATGAACTGGAAGGACCTTTTATGACTATGTATGTACACATGATATATAACTAATATTTAAACGACCTTCGGACGAGTACCCGATATCCCACCAGACCACATCTCAAGCGCGAAAAGGAAATAGGGTGGATAGCCTTCCTAAGTCTTTTAAATATTTCTTATATAACTATACATATAGACGCACGCAATTTATAATATAAAAGCATAAATAAGTTTTGTAAAACATTTGAACATAAATATTATTTTCAGCAATGATCGACTTGATGTCAATCTATAAAACAGTTTGAAGGCATAAGTTTGATAAAACAGTTTAAGTGTAAAGAAACATTTGTTTGAAACACAATTGTAAATAAGTTTGAAATGTAATATAAAGAGTAAGATGTACACAATTGTAAATAGGGTGTCATTTGACCCCTTTATAGGTGTTTACAGCCCAAGAGTTTATCTTGGCCGTAAACTCCTTTTTCCTTGTGATTCCTTATGTTTTCTAGGCTTTAAACACTTTAGGGTACTTGTCCTAATTGAAGTCTAAGCTTTAGGTGCCTTAAAAGCACCATTTGAGCATGTTACAAGGGAGTTTACGGCCTAAGCTACTCTTGGGCCGTGAACTCCTAAACTTGGGTGGTTCTTGGTTGATTTCTTGTCCCTAACACACTCCTATACAAGTCCAAGGTAGTTACTAATCACGGGGGACAATCTAGGCTTGGCTTTGGGAGTTTACCGCCCAAGAACACCTTGGGGAGTAAACTCCTAAATCGGATGATTTAGCTATGTAATCTATGTTATGAACATAATTAAAGCTTTCTAACACTACTAGAAAGAGTTACTCACAATTTGGGATAAAAACCCAAAGATCCGTGAGAGAGAATTTGGCTTTTCTCTAATTGGAATTCAACTAATGAACCAATTTGGTTCAGAATTCTATTTATAGTCCTGAGATTGTTGGCAGAAAATATTTCTATTCTCGGAATGAACTCTAATATCCTAGAGTATTGGAATAATAGTGTTGCACAAAAACCTAGTGCATCCACTTTCCTAATATCTCCTTAAGTGTAAAATCCTGAAAACTGCCAAACTTATACTCGAAATATGAGTTTTTACTGTAACTGTTCTACTTCTATTGGCTTCAAATGGTTTGTTCAGAATGGAAATTTCGGGTTGTCACACTAAATGCTGATCTACTCTTTCAAAACTACTTGTATGTCCCAGGGATTCAGTGATTACAGGTATCAAAACAACTCTTGAAGAAGGGACGCTGCGCTGTTAGTTTAAATTCATATTTTGGCATCATATTGTAATTGGTTTTGAACATGTACTTTTTAACAATGTAAACTTTCAATTATATATATGATGGTTGTATTGCTTTCTTTACTATGTATTCATTTGTTATGCTACCACATGAAGTCATCCGCCCCCGAACGTTTCCGCCGTTCAGGTTTGGGGGTGTGACAGATTGGTATCAATGCAATGTTTATAGTGAACTAAGTATATCGAACCACATAAGATATACAAACTATAAATGCTTTAGGGACTAATACTCTCTAATAAAACATTTTCTTTTGTTTTGTTTTACGCCTAAGCCGCGTTTCGTTTAAACTTAAATTACTAGTTCATTCAAGTACAAATACATGCATACAACAAACTTTTTTTCATGATTATAACTATACAAGAAGTATTTAGACAAGTTGGACACTATGGTCAAGAATCGATATATGTAATCGGATTTGGGACAAATATAGCGTGATCAACTATATTTGTCCGAGATCGGACCAATATATATCGAGGATTGCTCGTAGTAAGCAACAAGTCAAAACTTACCAAAACTTCACAAGAATCAAACACAAGAATTTAAATACTATAGGAGTATTTACTACATAAACTAGTTTAACTTACATGTTTAATTCTTACATGTTCCAACTTTATTTCAATTCTTATAACCCTATTCTCGTACAGTCAAATGGATGGATTTCACCACCCCGGCGACCTCTACTATCCCATCCAAGGCAACGGGGGATGGATCGAAGATGAACCCGAGGAGGACGAAGAACCCATAGAATTGGATGATGACTCCGGTACCGACTCAGAGCCGGAAGTGATCAATCCACCTCCCGCACAACCTCCCGTCTTCGTCAGGAACTTTCAAGGACCGACTCCCGTCTGGGGAAGTCACCTCCACCATTAGAGCCAACAACAAAGCCTACGCCCTCCCTACGACATGTGCCGAGACTTCTACGATGTCCGAGGCGGAGGTTCGGTTGATCGGGCACTCCCAGTGATGGTGGGCAAGCTAGCCAATCAGTCCTACCAATCCGGAGTTCAAGCTAGCCGGATTTGGGATGTCAACATAGAAGTACAGGTTCACACTTCTGACATCCGTAGGCTGGACAGAATTCAGGACAAGGCCCAACTCCAAACTGAGGCATTCCAAGCACAAATGATTGCAGCCCTCGCCGAATTGAGGGAACAACAAGCCGCTTTTGATAGGCGTCTAATGGAGTCAAAGCAATCGGATGCGGAGTCAAGCTCCAAGCGCAACCTACGTCGCAAGTAGTGCTTGCCAAAATCTCAAATTTTGTTATAAGTTAGGACCTCAGCTAAAAGTTTTTAATTTTCTTAAACTTTGTAACCGGAGACCCTTATAGAGGTCAAATTTTCGTGATCATTGTATCAACTATTATATTAATATAAGTGGCACTATTATTAATACGTGGAGTATTTCATTCAATCCTTAAAAAGTTATGGAAAAACAAAATGCTTGTTTCATATTTTCAGTCTTACAAATAACTTTCATTCTTCTATTTTGAGACTCGTACTATCATCTGTTGTTGGGCTATAGCAATATAGTTCATGAGACACATACCATGTCTAGGCAATAGAATTCTTATCTTTATCTTTTCAACCTATAGTTGAAGGATGCCTCCGCGTAGGAACCCAAGGTGAAACAACGGTGGGGAAGCACCTATACCACCACCGCCTCCACCTCCTCAATTTGATGCTGTCATGTTCCAAGCAGCAGTCACCGCAGCGGTAGCAGCTTCCATGTCACAGATCAATAACTCGAGTACTACTGGCTCGGGAACTGGCACACACCTATCCAACCATGGCGAGAGTCATGGGCAACCCCGAGAATGCACCTATAAGGCCTTTACTAATGCCAAACCACGGATGTTTTATGGAACTGGTGGCGTGATGGCTCTGAGGCAACGGATCGAAAGGACAGAATCAGTCTTTGAAATCTGCTCCTGTCCCGAGCACATCAAAGTCAAGTTTGCAACCTTCACCCTTATTGATAGAGCTTTAGCTTGGTGGAATGGCCACGTTAAGGTACTTACCCTGATAGTGGCAAACTCCATAAGCTGGGAGAGCTTAAAAGTCATGCTGATGAGAGAATACTGTCCACGAGGAGAGATTCAAAAACTCGAGCACGAGCTCTGGACTCTTGGAATGATTGGTACCAACATAGCAACTTATACCAACAAATTCTGCGATCTGGAAATCCTTTGCCCAGATATGATTGCTCCTGAGAGCAAGAAAATAGAGAGATACATTTGGGGACTGTCGCCCCAAATTTGGTCAAGCGTGTTAGCTTCAAAACCTGACACTTTTGAAAGTGCCAAGGAACTGGCACAATCTCTTGTTGACTACGGAGGTCGTCAAAACTCAACAGTTTCTGCACCAGAACCACAGAAGGGAAACAACAACAACAATAACAGGAAGAGAGTATGGAATAAAGGGAAGGGTGGGTCTTCCCAAGAATCCGCGAAGAAACAACTGGTTTCGGTGAATGCTGCTACTGTACCTACTACCGTTCCTACAAATCCCTACCCAACAAAGACTTATGGGGGTAACCTTCCAAAGTGCACTAAATGCGCTTACCACCATCATGGACCTTGTCGGGAAATGCAGTGCTCCAACTGCAACAGAAAGGGACACACTGTCCGTTTCTGCAAGGATCCCGCAAAGCTGATCACTCAAGTTCCCAGCGCGGGTGTAGGCCAAACTTGCTACGGTTGTGGCGAGGTGGGCCACTACAAGAGAAACTGCCCAAAGGCAGCAAATACCGGCGGGGTGGGACGAGTTTTGGCTATAGGCCACGATGAAGCCGTAGCTGATCCGACTGTAGTTGCCGGTACGTTCCTTCTAGATAATTCATATGCATGCATATTATTCGATAGTGGAGCGGAGAGAAGCTTCGTGAGTCAAAACTTTATTCACTTACTTAAACCAAAACCTAGCAAGTTAGAAAAATCATTCACTGTAGAAATGGCCAATGGAAAAACGGAAAACACTAACTGCATATACATGGACTGTACGTTAACTTTAGATGGTCATTCTTTCCCAATCAACCTCATGCCAGTCCAAATTAAAAGTTTTGACGTCATAGTCGGCATGGATTGGTTAAGTCTTCTTCGCGCTAACATCATGTGCTTTGAGAAAGCAGTTCGTCTTAATCCCCCTAACAACGAAACATTAGTGATTTACGGTGACAAATCAAGTACACACCTTCGTATCATTTCGTGCATCCAAGCTCGAAAGTGTTTACGGAAGGATTGTCGAGCATTCCTAGCACACATCGTCGATACGAGTTAGGAACTGAAGGACATCAAGAACATTCCAGAAGTACGCGACTTTCCCAATATCTTTCCAGAAGAACTACCGGGATTACCACCACAACGCCAAGTCGAGTTTAGAATCGACTTAGTTCCAGGGGCTACCCCAGTAGCGAAATCGCCTTATCAACTAGCACCGGCAGAGATGCAAGAACTTTCCAGTCAACTTAACGAACTCCTTCAAAAAGGATTCATAAGACCAAGTTTCTCACCTTGGGGAGCACCGGTCTTGTTCGTAAAGAAGAAAGACGGATTGTTCCGTATGTGCATTGACTACAAAGAACTGAACAAACTTACTGTCAAAAACCGTTATCCTCTACCCCGTATTGACGACCTATTTGATCAACTTCAAGGAGAAAACTACTTCTCAAAGATAGATCTACGATCCGGATATCACCAATTACGAGTACTAGAGGGGGATATTCCCAAGACAGCTTTCCGAACTCGTTATGGAAACTACGAATTTTTAGTGATGCCATTCGGATTAACCAACGCACCAGCAGTATTTATGGACCTAATGAATTGGGTATGCCGTCCTTACTTGGATCAGTTCGTCATCGTCTTTATCGATGATATACTTATCTACTCCCGAAGTAAGGAGGAGCATAGTCATCACCTACGAAAAGTCTTAGAAACACTGCGATCGGAGAAACTCTATGCGAAGTTCTCTAAATGCGAATTTTGGATTCGTAGAGTCGAATTTTTGGGTCACGTTGTTAGCGAGAAAGGGATACACATGGACCCCTCCAAAATCAAGGCCATTGAGAACTGGTCGGCACCAAAGACACCTACAAAGATTCGTCAATTTCTAGGTCTCGCCGGCTACTATCACAGATTCATAAAGAACTTCTCTAGCATTGCGAAACCTCTTACTACATTAACCCAGAAAGGCGTGGCCTTTGACTGGGAAGCGAAACAAGAGAAGGCGTTCCAAACGCTGAAACAGGCCTTGTGCACCGCACCGATACTATCCCTCCCCGAAGGGATAGAAGATTTCGTAGTGTATTGCGATGCGTCAAACCAAGGACTTGGTTGCGTTCTTATGTAGAGAGGGAAGGTTATTGCTTATGCCTCCCGACAGCTTAAGACACACGAAGTGAACTATACGACCCACGATCTTGAGTTAGGAGCAGTGATATTTGCTCTGAAGATCTGGAGACACTACTTATACGGAAAAAAGAGTACTATTTTCACCGATCACAAGAGCCTTCAACACATTTTTGATCAGAAGGAACTCAACATGCGACAACGACGATGGGTCGAGTTACTCAATGACTACGAATGTGAAATTCGTTATCATCCTGGCAAGGCCAACGTGGTAGCTGACGCCCTCAGCCGAAAAGAATACACTGGACGGAGAGTCAAATCTCTGACTATGACTATCCATTCCCACTTATCCACGCAAATTATGGAGGCTCAACTGGAAGCTTTGCAACCTGAAAATGTGGCGAGTGAATCCCTGAGAGTAATGGAAAAGAATCTAGAAATCAAGGGTGGCAGGGCATATTATCTCATGGACCGAATCTGGACGCCGAAACATGGTGGTTTTAGAGACGTAGTCATGACCGAAGCACACAACATGAGATATTCCGTTCACCCAGGTTCAGATAAACTGTATCTAGATCTTAAGAAACTGTACTGGTGGCCTAACATGAAAGCAGAAATTGCTACCTTTGTAAGTAAATGCCTTACTTGCGCTAAAGTTAAGGTCGAGTATCAGAAACCGTCAGGATTACTACAACAACCGGAGATACCAGAATGGAAATGGGAGCGGATTACTATGGACTTCATAACCAAGTTGCCCAAGACGACGGGTAGACTCGATACCATATGGGTCATCGTTGACAGATTGACCAAATCCGCGCATTTCCTACCAATCAAGGAGACTGACAAGATCGAAAAGCTTACAAGAACTTATTTAAGGGAAATAGTGCGACTGCATGGTGTTCCGATATCCATTATCTCCGATAGAGATAGTAGATTCACTTCAAGATTCTGGCAGTCACTACAAAGTTCCCTGGGGACTAGGCTAGACATGAGTACAGCCTACCACCCACAAACAGACGGGCAAAGTGAGAGAACGATACAAACTTTGGAAGATATGCTGAGAGCCTGTGTGATTGACTTTGGAAAGGCATGGGATATCCATTTACCCCTTGTCGAATTTTCATACAACAATAGTTATCATACAAGCATAAAGGCTGCTCCGTTTGAAGCCCTCTATGGTCGAAAGTGCAGATCCCCTCTGTGCTGGACTGAAGTTGGCGATACCCAGTTAGCTAGATGACGAGTTCCCGAAAGCACTCTCACCGGTCCGAAAATCATACGGGAAATGACAGAGAAGATCGTTCAAATTCGTGAACGGTTGAAAGCCTCCAGAGACCGATAGAAAAACTACGCTGACCAAAGGAGGAAACCTTTGGAATTCCAGGTAGGAGACCACGTTTTATTGAAGGTATCACCGTGGAAGGGTTTAATAAGCTTTGGAAAGCGTGGGAAACTAAATCCAAGATACGTAGGGCCTTTCGAGATTCTTGCTAGAATCGGCCCTGTGGCTTACAAGCTTAACCTACCGCGTGAACTTAGTAACATACATCCAACCTTCCATGTCTTGAACTTGAAAAAGTGTCTGTCCGATGAGACTCTTGTTATTCCACTTGACGAGATCGAAATCAACGAGAGCCTCAACTTTATGGAAGAACCGGTAGAAATCATGGACCGAGAGGTCAAACAAACGAAACAGAGTCGCATACCCATTGTGAAGGTTCGCTGGAACGCCAAGCGGGGACCTGAATTCACATGGGAATGCGAAGATCAGATGAAACAAAAGTACCCTCACCTTTTTCTATGATCCACTAGTATCTTTACTACTTTAAATTTCGGGACGAAATTCCCTCTAACGGGGGGATGATGTGACAACCCGATATTTCAACTCTTTGTAATGACCTAAAAAGTCAAGTATTGTAACCACTTTTGAGTTAATGAAATTAACTTTGATAATAAAATGCCCAAAAAGTTTCTATTTAATTACCTACTATGTTTGATATCATTAAACCGTGATCGTACGTAAAAAGAATGCCCAAATCCGGCTTCGTATATTGAAGTTATGATTTTTCCAAAGTTCGGCTTAGGAACAGACAGCTAAAATCTCGAATCGGAGATCGAGCGACTTTTGGCCGGAATGACCTAAACGAGAATCGAAGGTCTCGACAATGGTATTTTAGCAGTAAAAAGTCTGGCAAAAACTGACGTCAGATAAAGAAGTTATGAATTTCTAACGAAATTCTCTTAAAAACGACATTTTAAAAATAAATAATAAAAATAATTTCGAACTTTGCCGACGGAATCTAAACGAAAGTTGTAGAGCGTAGTATCACCTACGCGTGGATATAAAGACCATCGAAAACAGAATTCGTATGAAGAAGATATGAATTTTAGAAGTTTATTAATTAAATAAAATATAAATTTAATTATTAATCCTTGGTATTATCCGAAGGGGAGTCATCAGATAGGGCCGAGTTACGCCCCACGTAAGCTCGTATGCCCCGCGTACTAAAGGCCTAGGCTTCGGATCGTCCACGTCTCGCCCTATTTGAAGCTAGCAGCCCGTCCCATCCTAGTCCGAGGCAGTCGACGATCCGGTCATGCGTGACGTACGTGTACGCCCAGCGTACCCTCGTACGCCCTGCGTACCGAGGCGGTTCCCAGCCCCTATAAAAGGGATGCGAGGGTTTTGAAGAAAGGGCTCCATTTCTCTCATTTCTTTTACGTTCTTGCCTCGTTTTCCGTGCCCGTGCTAACCCGAAGCCCCGGTCACTTTGCTCAAGTCCCGAAGATCGTTTGTACTCCCGAGAATCCCGAGAAAATCCGTTTTCCCGAGACGAAAGTCTGCCCGGTTTCCATCTCGCTTTCTTCAAATTTTTAAGTGAGTTCATACCCCTTAATTAACCCTGTTAAATATTCTAAATGCTTTTATATGCTTTCAAGGGGGGGGGGGGGGGGGGGAATACAAGTAAAGCACATGATTATTATCGGGTGTTATATATAAAGTTTTATTATACACTTTTATTAAATAGAATCATATGTGAATTATAAACTTTATAGGGAACTCTCATATATAAAATATATTACAATAACATTCTATCTTTTGAAATATGAATTGTTGTAATGCATGTATAAACTAAACATTTTGCTTAGATTATATGTATACGTGTCTATCTTAGACACTATAAAAATCTATACTTTCATATCAAATGATTCATTTTCTAGGGATTTGTAAACAAATGAGACACACTTTTAGAAAGCTATAATAGGTATAGTTTTACGAGAATATTGCTAAATTTTACATACTAGAAACAAAATTTCCAAGAAGTCACTTCCATACACAAGAACAAACGAACATTTTAACACGTAAATCTGTTTTTATACCACGATTTGTGAGACATTAACTTCACGTACGTTCGAGTACACATTTCAAGTCCTGTATTATATACCAGAATCCCTTGGAGAGGGAGCATGGTGTTTGTGTATAGATCTATACGGGCTTGACAACCCGTGCCTTGACTGTTAGCTACAGTCCACCATTTGGGGTGAGAAACGTCATAACATTCCAACGCCTGAAGAACGTTGTGTATAGGCATTCTGAGTCAATAGTATGGTTATAAAACTCACATGGGGTATTAAAAATACATTGATTTACGAGGTTTTCAAACATATTGGTTATTTTACACGTACATACATTTTCTAGAAACAAACATTTGTCTTGATAGAAGGCTACATTTATGCTAGTAGAAAATATGGGATTTTCTAGAAACAAACAAACAAAAACAAAACATTTCATTTCATACAAACATTGTCATTTAATACTTATGAAACTCACCAGCTTAAATGCTGATCTACTCTTTCAAAACTACTTGTATGTCCCAGGGATTCAGTGATTACAGGTATCAAAACAACTCTTGAAGAAGGGACGCTGCGCCGTCAGTTTAAATTCATATTTTGGCATCATATTGTTATTGGTTTTGAACATGTACTTTTTAACAATGTAAACTTTCAATTATATATATGATGGTTGTATTTCTTTCTTTACTATGTATTCATTTGTTATGCTACCACATGAAGTCATCCACCCCTGAACGTTTCCGCCGTTCAGGTTTGGGGGTGTGACATTCAACCATATTGCCTCCTTTGACGCTTCGCTTGCTGCAATGTACTCTGATTCACACGTTGAAATAGCTACGGTTTCCTGCTTGGAACTTTTCCAAGTCACATCTCCTCCATTCAAGGTAAAGACCCAGCCCGATTGCGAACGGTAGTTGTCTGTATCGGTTTGAAAACTGGCGTCACTATACCCTCGCACCTTCAAGTTATCACTCTGTAACGCCCGGGTTTTCAGGGCTAAGCATTTTTGTCAATGTAATAGTCTAGGTCAACTATTGTAACTCTTTTTTAAGTAATAAATATAAAATATTTGAGTATTATGTGAATTATGTGTGTTTATGTGTTTATTATTTAATTATAAATGTATAATTAATAAAGAATAAAAATGAGCGTCAAAATTAAAGTGTGAGATAATCCTGATATCTCTACATAAAGTTGTAGAATACGTCTCAAGGTTTCCGTACATATAAAGAATGCCGAAATCCGAGCTATAACGAAGAAGTTATGGCCCGCCGAAGTTTTACGGCAAAACCGGCACGACACCGGGAGACGTAAATAGTGAATTTACGATAGAAGAATTTTTAGCCTTATCAATCTAAACAAAAGTCGTAGAATATGTTAAACTAAGAACATCGATAAAAAGAACGCCCAAATCTGACTTCGTATGAAGAAGTTATGATTTTTCTAAGATTCGGCTTAGCAGTGCACGGCCTGAAACTCGAATTTTAGTTCGAGCGGTTTTTGGCTTACGCAACGTAAATGAGAGTTGAAGATCTCATTAATAGGAAATCAACGGTAAAAAGACAGACAAAAACAGAGTCCGTATGTAGAAGTTATTAATTTTACGCAGACGTTTAACAGTATAATCTCCTTGTACTGTTAAATTTAAGATCGATCGAGAATTGGCTGACGGTGTCAAAATGAAAGTTGTAGATCTAATTATTACCTACGCGTGGATATAAAGAACGTCAAAAACGGAGGTCGTATGTGAAAGTTACGGATTTTAGAAGTCGGAAGTGTGCTGTGCGAAAATGGGTGATGTGGCACAATCTTGGCCATTGCTTTCTCCCAAAGGCTTGCCACCAGATGGTGACATGTGGCACCAAGTTCAGCCACATTTCACCCTATAAATACCACCTCTCCCACCCTCATTTTCTTCACACCTTTCCCATTCTTTCTTCTCTTTACTCTCTCTCTCTCTCTAGAACCTCTCTCTAGCCCCGAAATCCCCCGAAAAGCCTAGGGAACCTCCCTAGCACGAGGCGGAAGCCCCGGAGTGCTCGAAGGCTCCGAGAAGAAGAGCTTTTCGGCTCGGGAACGCTGCTCCAAGCAAAGCCCGGTTTTCTATAAAACCCGCTGTAAGTGAGCTACGCCTACGCTATTTTTAATATAGCTTTTATTTAATTATAGTAACGTTATTAGGAACTTATAATAAATACTTGGGCTATTATTATGGGTTATATAAGTATTTTTTTGACGCTTATATAATAATAATAATAGCTAGACTATTAATTAGTCTCGACGAATAATAAACTAAACTCTAGTGGTAATAATACTAGGTTTCGTCGAAGAAAATTCTTTTTAAGAAGCGAAGCGCTGTCTGAGTTCGGAATCACCACCTTTTCAGGTGAGTGCATATTTACTTTCAACTTACACATAGATATGAAGTATTTAATATAAATTACGTGCTATTTGTGCATATTATCTGAATACTTGCTATCTATGCTGGATGAACGTTTTATACATGTTTTCAAAGATTTAAACATTATATGTATTTTATATCTACAAAATGTGTTGGGTAAAACATGGGTAGATGTAATAGTTGCTGTGTGACAAAATAAAATAATGAGAGGCCTCGTTATAGATGTTATTGATGATCCAGTCATCTAGCGGAGTATAGATGACGACCACGGACTATTCTAGACAGTCCAGTGGAACACTAGCAGGCTCGCAACCTGTAGGTGTTTATTTGAACTGTGTGTTTATTTGAACTGTGTGCTCACCAGATGTACTCCATCCCCCACATGGTTGCCTATTAGGACATTTATTGCTGAGGAATCCCCTTAGTAGTAGTGTCCGTCCCGATGATGATCCTTAGGCTAGGTCCCTTATGATAGGTGTTTAGGGACGTAAAGTGAGGATAACGGGAACGGGTAATCGGGTTATTGTTGATTGATGAAATTAATAAACTATTTATTGTGGGTTGAAAACCCTATGTGCTCACCAGGCTCCCAAGCCTGACCCACTCAGTTTTATGTATTACAGGTAGTGGCGCTTGAGCATATATATGATGTTTGGACGAGGGATTACGGATATAGGCCTGTAGATATGAAATAATGTAGTAAGGCTTGTATTGTACTGTTTATGCTTTTGATCTGTACGAACATGACATCCCGAGTCTTTTAATGAAATACATTTCTATGGAAATGCTTTTGATAAATCTTTATCATATTATTGTTTTGGGACAAATTCCGCAACACTTTTATTTAAAATGTTACTCTGATTTTTAAACAAAGCATAAACAAACCGGTCTTTTCTGGCCGTGATTTTGGGGATGTCACAGTTGGTATCAGAGCATTAGTTTAAGCGAACTAGGAATTTATAGGATTTCTAGACTTAAACTTAGAATGATAAGCGATGATTGTGAGGTGTGAGCACTAGCTTATTTTAGGAATTGTGCCTAAAATGCTTTTATGTGCTAAATGCTTTATGCATGTTATGCTGTTATTTTGTTCGGATCTATGGTATGTTGCCGACCGGATCTGGAAACCTTATGTGTTTAGGATTCTAAACGTACGACTACGCTATTAGAACTAGCATGTAAATGTTTCGGAGTGATAAGGACGATTTAAAACGTCTCTCCTAAATAAAGATCTAAATTCACCTTATTCGGTGTATAGATCAAGATGGCAAGGACCCGTAGCGGAAACGTAAACGCAAATGGGAACAGACACCAACCCCCCGTGATCGAGCAAATACCAGTTGTGGAAGCCGCTGCCGGACTAATAACGATGGCCGGAGTGCAAGCGATGATCCAGGCAATGTTGGATCGTCAAATGGAGGAAACCAGGCGTTTGCTCCAGCAAAATCGAGAGGAAGCGACTATTCAAATCGAACAGCCCGAGTTGAATGAAGGGCAGACTGAGGAAGGAGACTACAGTGGAACCGTTGGTCAAGCCAACCCACCAATAGTTCAACAAAACAACCAAGGTGACGAAGTCAAGAGGAATGGATGCAAGTACAAGGATTTTCTGACTTGCAAGCCATCAACTTTCACGGGAAAAGAAGATCCAATCAGGGTCATGGATTGGATCTCGGAGATGGAGTTAGCTTTCATGACGTGCGGTTGCAGAGGAAAGCTACAGACCACATTTGCAGTACGTCAGTTTCGAGGAGGCGCTGTACGTTGGTGGAATACCTTGGGGAAGACTTTAAGCCCCAACAATCCCCTGCAACTGACATGGGCAGAATTTCTGGTGCAATTCAAACGAAAATACTGCTCGGCTCAAAACCTGCTAGAGTTAGAGAACCAGTTTCTAACCTTGAAGAAGGGAAGCATGTCAATCGATGAATACACGAACAACTTCACAGAAAAGATGGAGTTTGCCTTGCGTCTTGTTCCGGATGAGCTGACGAAAATTGATAAGTACGCAAAGGGACTTCCATGGGAGTACGCGGTGCCAGTACGTCAGGCACCTACTTTGGAGGCAGCTATCTGGGCTGCCAAGTCTGTGGAAGACATGATTAAGGGAAGAGCTGCCAGCAAAATCGAGGTTGGCGAGAAGAGGAAATTTGAAGGGTCTGCTAAACCCAACAAAAAGAAGAGCAAGTTCGGTTCAAAAAAAATTCGGGGGAGGAAACGAATTTAAATGGTGCGAGAAGTGCAAGAAGAAGCACTCGGGAAAATGTGGCGATGAAGTAACCTGCTACAAGTGTGGGAAAACAGGGCACTATGCCAATGAGTGCACCACCAACAAGAAGGTGTGCTACGAGTGTCGTGAAGAAGGGCATATTGCTAAGGATTGCCCAAGGAAGAAAGATGCGGGAAGGCCCAACATACGACCAAAGCCAAAGGCGAGAGCCTTTCAGATGACGCTCGAGGCTGCGAAGGAGGCAGCAGATGTCGCTTCAGGTACCTTTCTTGTAAATGGTTTGCCTGCAAATATACTATTTGATTCCGGAGCCAATTACTCCTTTGTGTCGCATAAATTTGGTGGAAGATTAGCATTGCCTGTAGAAAAACTAGATAATGCTCTGATTGTAGAAGTTGCCAGTGGCAAACTCGTACCTGTTAGTAATCGTATTAGGAACATCGTCATTGACCTAAACGGAAACGAATTCCATGAGGAACTATTACCCATAGAGTTAAACGGTTTCGACATCGTTTTGGGTATGGATTGGCTTAGCGCCAACGATGCCGAGATATTATGCCAAAAGAAGATAGTTAGGATAAACCCACCCGGAAAGGAATCATTTATGGTGTACGGGGACAACGCAGAGTAACTTCTGGAATCATCTCCCTGATGAAAGCCAGGAAATGTTTGTCCAAAGGATGTGCATCATACTTGGCATTCGTAATCGATGCTAAGAAAGAAAAGAAAGAGGTGCAGAATATACCGGTTGTGTGCGATTATCCGGAAGTCTTTCCCGAAGATCTTCCCGGATTACCACCTGATAGACAAGTGGAGTTTCGTATAGACTTGTTACCAGGAACAACACCGATAGCAAAGCCACCTTACCGATTAGCACCGACGGAGATGAAGGAGCTCATGACACAACTTCAGGAGTTGTTGGACAGCGGATTCATTCGACCTAGTTCATCACCCTGGGGAGCTCCGGTGTTATTCGTGAAGAAGAAGGACGGAAGCATGAGGATGTGCATAGACTACCGAGAGCTGAATAAGGCAACAGTGAAGAACAAGTATCCATTGCCGAGGATTGATGACCTATTCGATCAGCTGCAAGGTTCGAGCTACTTCTCAAAGATCGATCTTAGGTCAGGATATCATCAGCTGAAGGTGAGAGAGCAGGATATTGAGAAGACTGCATTCAGAACAAGATATGGACACTACGAGTTCTTGGTTATGTCATTCGGACTAACCAATGCTCCCGCAACATTCATGGATTTGATGAATAGGGTCTGTAAACCATTCCTCGATAAATCTGTGATAGTGTTCATCGACGACATTCTTATTTACTCGAAAAGCCAGGAGGAGCATGGCAAGCATCTACGAGAAGTGTTGGAGGTGTTAAAGAAGGAGAAGCTTTTTGCGAAGTTCTCCAAATGCGACTTCTGGATACGGGAAGTCCAATTCTTGAGTCATGTTGTTAACCAAGAAGGAATAATGGTTGACCCCGCCAAGATCGAGGCTGTAATGAAGTGGGAACGTCCGAAGAGTCCCACGGAGGTTCGAAGCTTTCTAGGATTAGCCGGATATTACCGACGATTTATCCAAGGCTTTTCTTCGATAGCTGCTCCATTAACAGCTTTGACCCATAAAGGAGCTACGTATACATGGAGTGAGAAACACGATGAGGCGTTCGAGAAGCTAAAGAAGAAGTTATGTGAAGCACCGATACTTTCTCTACCCGATGGAGTTGAAGATTTCGCGGTTTATAGTGATGCATCTGGAGTCGGGTTGGGTTGTGTTCTGACCCAAAGAGAAAAGGTGATAGCATACGCATCTCGACAATTGAAAGAGCACGAAAAGAACTACCCCACTCATGATCTGGAGTTGGCAGCGGTAGTATTTGCCTTAAAGATATGGAGGCATTACCTCTATGGCACGAAGTGTAAGCTCTTCACTGATCATAAGAGTCTCCAGTATCTCTTTAATCAGAAGGAGTTGAACATGAGGCAACGACGTTGGCTAGAGCTTCTCAAGGACTACGACTGTGAGATACTTTACCACCCAGGTAAAGCAAATATTGTTGCTGATGCTCTCAGTCGGAAAGTCAATCTTGAAAGAAAAAGGCCAAGAGCGTTAAGAATTGAAGTCGTCTCGACGATTGTGGAAAGTATCAGGAAAGCTCAAGAAGAAGCCTTAGAAAAGAATGACCGAAAGGAAGAACGTTTGGGAAAAATGTTAGTGTTCGGTACAAACAGTCGAGGACTGAAGGTATTCCAAGATCGAATCTGGGTACCTAAGATGGGAGGAATAAGAGATCTTCTAATGGAAGAAGCACACAAGACCATGTACTCGATTCATCCCGGTAGCACTAAAATGTATAGGGACCTAAAACCCTACTACTGGTGGCCGACGATGAAGCTCGATGTTGCGAAGTATGTGGCCGAGTGCGTAACATGCGCGAGGGTTAAGGCACAACATCAGAAACCGTATGGGAGTTTAGAACCTTTACCTGTACCCATGGGTAAATGGGAAGACATCACCATGGATTTTGTGACTAAACTGCCCAGAACGAAGAACGGACACGACATGATTTGGGTAGTCGTGGATCGTTTCACCAAGAGTGCACACTTCATAGCCGCCAACGAGAAGTGGTCTATGGATAAGCTCGCAAACGCTTACGTGAAGGAAATTGTAAGACTTCACGGTGTCCCTCTTACGATTGTGTCAGATCGTGATAGTCGTTTCACGTCAAGGTTTTGGAGGAGTCTACAAGAGGAGTTGGGTACAAAGTTGTGTTTGAGTACTGCTTACCATCCGCAAACTGATGGTCAGAGCGAAAGAACGATTCAGACGCTGGAAGATATGTTGAGAGCATGTACCCTCGAATTCCAAGGGAATTGGGACGAGCACTTAACTCTGGTAGAATTTTCCTACAACAATAGTTTTCACTCGAGTATCAAGATGGCACCTTATCAGGCCTTGTATGGACAGAAGTGTCGTACGCCGTCTTGTTGGCTTGAAGCCGGAGAGAAGCAGTTTATGGGCCCCGAGATAGTCCATGAGACTGCTGAGAAATTGAAGGTGATTAGGGAAAGAATGTTAGCAGCTCAGGATCGTCAGAAGAGCTATGCTGACAAGAAAAGACGACCGATAACCTTCGAAGTTGGGGATTCCGTTTTACTTAAAGTCTCACCGTGGAAGGGACTTATACGATTTGGGAAACGAGGAAAGTTGAGTCCAAGGTTTATTGGACCGTTCAAAGTTCTTCAGAAGATTGGGAACCAAGCTTACAAGCTGGAATTGCCCGAAGAACTCAATGGTATTCATAACACCTTCCATGTGTGTTATTTGAGGAAATTCATGGGAGATGTTCCCGACATAATTCCAATCTCGGAATTAAGGATGGATGAGAATAAAAGGCTGATCGAAGAGCCTGAGGCAATTATTGACCGTAAGACTAAGAAGCTACGACGCAAGATGGTCAACTTGGTGCTAGTCCGATGGAAACATTCGAATGGGCCGAATCTCACTTGGGAAACAGAGGATGACATGATGAGTCGCTATCCACATCTGTTTGCTGATGCATGATTCCGGGACGGAATCATCCTAAGGGGGAGAGAATTGTAACGCCCGGGTTTTCAGGGCTAAGCATTTTTGTCAATGTAATAGTCTAGGTCAACTATTGTAACTCTTTTTGAAGTAATAAATATAAAATATTTGAGTATTATGTGAATTATGTGTGTTTATGTGTTTATTATTTAATTATAAATGTATAATTAATAAAGAATAAAAATGAGCGTCAAAATTAAAGTGTGAGATAATCCTGATATCTCTACATAAAGTTGTAGAATACGTCTCAAGGTTTCCGTACATATAAAGAATGCCGAAATCCGAGCTATAACGAAGAAGTTATGGCCCGCCGAAGTTTTACGGCAAAACCGGCACGACACCGGGAGACGTAAATAGTGAATTTACGATAGAAGAATTTTTAGCCTTATCAATCTAAACAAAAGTCGTAGAATATGTTAAACTAAGAACATCGATAAAAAGAACGCCCAAATCTGACTTCGTATGAAGAAGTTATGATTTTTCTAAGATTCGGCTTAGCAGTGCACGGCCTGAAACTCGAATTTTAGTTCGAGCGGTTTTTGGCTTACGCAACGTAAATGAGAGTTGAAGATCTCATTAATAGGAAATCAACGGTAAAAAGACAGACAAAAACAGAGTCCGTATGTAGAAGTTATTAATTTTACGCAGACGTTTAACAGTATAATCTCCTTGTACTGTTAAATTTAAGATCGATCGAGAATTGGCTGACGGTGTCAAAATGAAAGTTGTAGATCTAATTATTACCTACGCGTGGATATAAAGAACGTCAAAAACGGAGGTCGTATGTGAAAGTTACGGATTTTAGAAGTCGGAAGTGTGCTGTGCGAAAATGGGTGATGTGGCACAATCTTGGCCATTGCTTTCTCCCAAAGGCTTGCCACCAGATGGTGACATGTGGCACCAAGTTCAGCCACATTTCACCCTATAAATACCACCTCTCCCACCCTCATTTTCTTCACACCTTTCCCATTCTTTCTTCTCTTTACTCTCTCTCTCTCTCTAGAACCTCTCTCTAGCCCCGAAATCCCCCGAAAAGCCTAGGGAACCTCCCTAGCACGAGGCGGAAGCCCCGGAGTGCTCGAAGGCTCCGAGAAGAAGAGCTTTTCGGCTCGGGAACGCTGCTCCAAGCAAAGCCCGGTTTTCTATAAAACCCGCTGTAAGTGAGCTACGCCTACGCTATTTTTAATATAGCTTTTATTTAATTATAGTAACGTTATTAGGAACTTATAATAAATACTTGGGCTATTATTATGGGTTATATAAGTATTTTTTTGACGCTTATATAATAATAATAATAATAGCTAGACTATTAATTAGTCTCGACGAATAATAAACTAAACTCTAGTGGTAATAATACTAGGTTTCGTCGAAGAAAATTCTTTTTAAGAAGCGAAGCGCTGTCTGAGTTCGGAATCACCACCTTTTCAGGTGAGTGCATATTTACTTTCAACTTACACATAGATATGAAGTATTTAATATAAATTACGTGCTATTTGTGCATATTATCTGAATACTTGCTATCTATGCTGGATGAACGTTTTATACATGTTTTCAAAGATTTAAACATTATATGTATTTTATATCTACAAAATGTGTTGGGTAAAACATGGGTAGATGTAATAGTTGCTGTGTGACAAAATAAAATAATGAGAGGCCTCGTTATAGATGTTATTGATGATCCAGTCATCTAGCGGAGTATAGATGACGACCACGGACTATTCTAGACAGTCCAGTGGAACACTAGCAGGCTCGCAACCTGTAGGTGTTTATTTGAACTGTGTGTTTATTTGAACTGTGTGCTCACCAGATGTACTCCATCCCCCACATGGTTGCCTATTAGGACATTTATTGCTGAGGAATCCCCTTAGTAGTAGTGTCCGTCCCGATGATGATCCTTAGGCTAGGTCCCTTATGATAGGTGTTTAGGGACGTAAAGTGAGGATAACGGGAACGGATAATCGGGTTATTGTTGATTGATGAAATTAATAAACTATTTATTGTGGGTTGAAAACCCTATGTGCTCACCAGGCTCCCAAGCCTGACCCACTCAGTTTTATGTATTACAGGTAGTGGCGCTTGAGCATATATATGATGTTTGGACGAGGGATTACGGATATAGGCCTGTAGATATGAAATAATGTAGTAAGGCTTGTATTGTACTGTTTATGCTTTTGATCTGTACGAACATGACATCCCGAGTCTTTTAATGAAATACATTTCTATGGAAATGCTTTTGATAAATCTTTATCATATTATTGTTTTGGGACAAATTCCGCAACACTTTTATTTAAAATGTTACTCTGATTTTTAAACAAAGCATAAACAAACCGGTCTTTTCTGGCCGTGATTTTGGGGATGTCACAGTTGGTATCAGAGCATTAGTTTAAGCGAACTAGGAATTTATAGGATTTCTAGACTTAAACTTAGAATGATAAGCGATGATTGTGAGGTGTGAGCACTAGCTTATTTTAGGAATTGTGCCTAAAATGCTTTTATGTGCTAAATGCTTTATGCATGTTATGCTGTTATTTTGTTCGGATCTATGGTATGTTGCCGACCGGATCTGGAAACCTTATGTGTTTAGGATTCTAAACGTACGACTACGCTATTAGAACTAGCATGTAAATGTTTCGGAGTGATAAGGACGATTTAAAACGTCTCTCCTAAATAAAGATCTAAATTCACCTTATTCGGTGTATAGATCAAGATGGCAAGGACCCGTAGCGGAAACGTAAACGCAAATGGGAACAGACACCAACCCCCCGTGATCGAGCAAATACCAGTTGTGGAAGCCGCTGCCGGACTAATAACGATGGCCGGAGTGCAAGCGATGATCCAGGCAATGTTGGATCGTCAAATGGAGGAAACCAGGCGTTTGCTCCAGCAAAATCGAGAGGAAGCGACTATTCAAATCGAACAGCCCGAGTTGAATGAAGGGCAGACTGAGGAAGGAGACTACAGTGGAACCGTTGGTCAAGCCAACCCACCAATAGTTCAACAAAACAACCAAGGTGACGAAGTCAAGAGGAATGGATGCAAGTACAAGGATTTTCTGACTTGCAAGCCATCAACTTTCACGGGAAAAGAAGATCCAATCAGGGTCATGGATTGGATCTCGGAGATGGAGTTAGCTTTCATGACGTGCGGTTGCAGAGGAAAGCTACAGACCACATTTGCAGTACGTCAGTTTCGAGGAGGCGCTGTACGTTGGTGGAATACCTTGGGGAAGACTTTAAGCCCCAACAATCCCCTGCAACTGACATGGGCAGAATTTCTGGTGCAATTCAAACGAAAATACTGCTCGGCTCAAAACCTGCTAGAGTTAGAGAACCAGTTTCTAACCTTGAAGAAGGGAAGCATGTCAATCGATGAATACACGAACAACTTCACAGAAAAGATGGAGTTTGCCTTGCGTCTTGTTCCGGATGAGCTGACGAAAATTGATAAGTACGCAAAGGGACTTCCATGGGAGTACGCGGTGCCAGTACGTCAGGCACCTACTTTGGAGGCAGCTATCTGGGCTGCCAAGTCTGTGGAAGACATGATTAAGGGAAGAGCTGCCAGCAAAATCGAGGTTGGCGAGAAGAGGAAATTTGAAGGGTCTGCTAAACCCAACAAAAAGAAGAGCAAGTTCGGTTCAAAAAAAATTCGGGGGAGGAAACGAATTTAAATGGTGCGAGAAGTGCAAGAAGAAGCACTCGGGAAAATGTGGCGATGAAGTAACCTGCTACAAGTGTGGGAAAACAGGGCACTATGCCAATGAGTGCACCACCAACAAGAAGGTGTGCTACGAGTGTCGTGAAGAAGGGCATATTGCTAAGGATTGCCCAAGGAAGAAAGATGCGGGAAGGCCCAACATACGACCAAAGCCAAAGGCGAGAGCCTTTCAGATGACGCTCGAGGCTGCGAAGGAGGCAGCAGATGTCGCTTCAGGTACCTTTCTTGTAAATGGTTTGCCTGCAAATATACTATTTGATTCCGGAGCCAATTACTTGTCCAATGGCCAAGACAGAAGCAGCAGGTGGATTGGGAGTTGGTGCAACAGACTTGTCCTTGAAGTTGCTCTCAACGACCCTCAAGAGACCTTGGAGCTTGCTTAGGGTGACCTCCTCTTTGTTCATGTGGTAGGTCATCCTAAATTGATTGTAGCTTGGAGGCAAAGAGTGAAGCACCATGTTGATCGCCAAGTCTTCCCCAAAGTCAACATTCAACTTGCGAAGACGGTCGACATACCTTTGCATCTTTTGCAGGTGCACGGTAAGAGACTCTCCATGACCCATCTTAGCGGAAATCATGTTAGTGAAAATCTCATAACGCTCTTGTCTCAGGTTTTGGTGGTATCTCTCCAATAAGTCTTGGTGCATCTCGTACGGGTACATGTCCTCATAGGACTTTTGGAATTCGGAGTTCATAGTGGCTATCATGATGCAATGTACCTTCGTTGCATCTCGCTCGTGAGTTTCAAAAGCGGTCATCTCAGCTGGAGTAGCGATTTCAGGGTTGATTTTCTCGACCTTCTCATCGAGGACATACTCCTTATCCTCATAGCGAGCAATAGTGCGAATGTATCTTATCCATTCGCTAAAGTTCGTCCCATCGAAAGTGACCTTTTGACAAAGGCTCATCAATATGAAAGAACTAGCAGCAACGTTGTTTGCGTTCGACATCTACAAATAGAAAGGACAAAGATAGATTAGAATATGAATCCCTAATTATCACCCAATAAGAAAAATTAGGGCTAGGATCCAACACCAATATTTACATATTAGAAAAGGGATGTCGTAATCCAACATGTAAATAATATGAAGGTAAGTGAATGACGATTCACTAATTCTCCACCATAAAACATAACTTTAAGTCCTAAATGTATTGAGAATTCCTAGGTTTGGATGAGATTCATTGAAACTCTTCAATGGCATGTTTAAATCTCGATATTCCCCTCTTGTTTGTGACTGGGATACCGAGGATCACAAAGCGGGTGTGAATTGCCATGCAAATTCACATGGTGCCATCATTGTAACGATCATCTATTCGATGTGTCGGTAAACCACACACGCTCCATCGAACTATGATAAACAATGAATCACCCTTTGCCACCTTTGCTTAGAACCAATTAGTGTGACGGTAAACCACACACGCTCCACTAACTTCTTAGCAAGGGTGCAAAGAGTAATTTCATGGGATTGCATCAATTCACTTTTCCTAAAGTAACTAAGATTGGGAAATTTTATAAAACATGTAGTTACTTTGTATTTCATATTATACTTTTAATGAGAGGATGAGGTTGCCCTGTCCTACCCGTTCGGCTAACGACCCTCCACCGATCAAGCAAGCGGTGGGTGTGAGTGTACACCCATGAAGCGCCATTTTATAGGCCGCAACCTTATACCCACCTTATAGATCGGCTTCGTGAATGAGACCTACTAACGGTAAGACTAGCATTTTAGTTATACATATATATATATATATATATATATATATATATATATATATATATTAATCTTGTAATATTATATTAGTATAGGGTTGTATTTTAAACTTGAAAAAAAATCTGGGGTTTGAAATTTAAATTGTCTAAAGTTAAACTTTTAATCACAATACATAAATTTCAAAAATTAAGGACAAGTTTTAAACATTTAAAACATGGAGGATCAAATAACAAATAATTTTAATTAACAATTAATTCCATAATTATCCATATTTGATTTATTCAAGATTTCTTGCAAGATAATTACCAATATAATCAAAATAATTAATTAATTATCACATAAGGAAATTAAATATTTTATTAGTTGATAAATATCTTTAATTAGATCAAGATTATAGTCATATATATCAAAAAATCGGATTAAGGTGGATCTAATATGATAAAGGCAAGTTTCCATAAGATAAATACCAAAAAATCCCGAATCTGGCCCTTCCTGACGCTCGGACTCGCCGAGTACCCATTCTGGACTCGCCGAGTCAGGCCAACTCGCTGAGTCCACTATGGGACTCACCGAGTCCATGACTCAGAAACTCAAAAATCGAATTTTTGCAAATAAGATTCAAACAAACAAGCAACAATTTAATAGAAACCAATCTAGGCTCTGATACCACTGATGGGTTTTAGCCATAAGAGCTTTCCTATGTGCGCATGCAAAACCCTAATGCTTGGATCTAGGTTTTCTAATTAAACATGCTTTGAATCCAAGACTTCTAATGACTAATTAGGTATAAGAATAATACAAAATCAGATCTAGAAGTTTACCTTTGAATCTCTTGTTTGATCTTGTTGTCTTGGAGCTCTAGAGTCACAATTGTCACTCCTCTAATGGCTTACAAACACCAACTAGCAAAGAGGATGATTTGAGAGAGAGGTTGGGAAGAAATCGGCCAGGGGTTCTTTTCTTTTGAAGAGATTCCGATTTCACATGCCCTAAGGGTCTATTTATACTTGTAGACTCCTAGGGTTTCACCCTTAAACCCTAGCTGGATAATCTTTCCTTAAAGCAATCCAAATCCTTACCTAAGATAAGCCTTGGACGATTTTGAGGCTATCTCAAGCCCTAGAATCCGTCCAACTCTTATCCCTTAAGGATTTACAGTCTAAAGTGTAACTATCAAACAATTGACAGTTTATACCCTCTTATTTAATTAATCTCTTTAAGTCACCAAATTAATACTAATTAATTTATGACTTATATTAATCAAATAACAATATTATTATTCCTTATATTATTCTCATAATATATTAATAATATTTATTCTCTCATAATAAATCATCCTGTCAAGTTGCTATGGTGAAGGCAACCCAAAATGACCATGCACAATCGGGTCAAATACTTGCCCAATATAGTTGCAGCCTTAGACAATATTTTATGTGCCGCGTTCTGACAATTCGAACTATGATGACGGATGTCATAATCATAATCGAAATTTGAGAACACACTATGTATCCTTGACTAAATTTATTAACATTCCACAACCTAAGCCTTTAGATTTGAAATGAAGTACAATATTCTCTCCCTTAATTATAGCAAAACAACTTTTCAACCCTTACGACTTTGCAAAGTATAACTCTTGTTTTCTATAATTAATATTGCTAACTTGCAATACTTGCCTTAATAATCATACAAGCACAACATTTATGCTCTTACTATCATGATGATTATTATCATATAAGCATAACACTTATGCTCCCACTAGCTTTGACATGTTTTAGAAAACAACTGAACTCCAGAAAACAATACTTATTGAATTTCTGAAGTTCATATTTCTAATACCTAATGCTTTGATAATCCTTTATCAAGCTTCTTAATCTTATACACCTTTGCCTTAGATAGCTCATATGTGTGTCTAAACAATTGAGACTAATTCCCAAATCTCACACTCCGAAATATGGAAAGGGATACCGTAACCATAATCGAATTTGAGAATACAATTTTCACAATTACTATCTTCTTAAAATCTCTCTTAGCGAAAGCATTTCCTCATAGTCATTCTTATGAAGGAGGGAATCTTATGACACTTAGATTTTAATGGTGTATGTATTCCTATCCACGCGAATTTTTCAAAACCAAAGTTTGCTACAAATCCAAACTCATATGGACCGAACATTCTCAATCTTGATTTCTTGCCTTATGGTAACACGAGTGCCCACCATGTCTTCCAAGTAGTTAAGAAGCTCACCCTTTCCTATCAATGTACTTTTCATTGATCAAGGTGCTTGCCTTTTACGCGTTCAAATGAGAACTCATAGAACTCACTGTTGGATTATTGTCTAAGTCCATAACTATATTTGGTATGTACTTGACCCGACCCGGCATGGTCCATTTGGGTTGCACTTCACCGACACAATTTATATGGATAATCTTTTGAGAATAGTATATTTATGATTTATATTAACATATTATAAGTTCTAATATATTAATATGGAATCATATTATTTAATTAGTATTGATCAAGAATTAATTTAGAATTAATTAAGTGATCAAAATGAACTAATTAAATGTGGAATCTTATATATATATATATATGGAATGGGCCAAGTTCATTTAGGTTGGGCTAAGCTTTCATGGATAGTCCATGGAGTGTTTAACCCATGGATCGTATGAAATGAAAGGTCATGGGTTTAACCCTAGTCTCCATACTATATAAAGATGTCCTTGGTTGGTGAAATGGGCACTAGTGTGGTACACTAAGAAGGGCTAGCCGATTTCACTAGAGAGAACCAAGTATCCATATTCTCTAAAGTATTCCAAGGTGTTTTAGTGATTTGTGATTCCACTTGAGGCTTCCACACTATTGGGGCTAAGCTCTTAAAGCTTGAAGACATCAAGCTACATCAAAAGGTATGTCATCTAACTAGAACTTTGTAGTATAAGAACTTCATAATATGCTAGTTAGGATTAAAGCCTTGGAAAGTTCTTATTTGCATGTATAATAGAGAAAACATAGATCCAAGGTTTATAGGGTTGCATGTACACCATAGGAGTGTTAGAATGCTCAAAACCCAACAGTGGTATCAGAGCCTAGGCTTGTTTTCTTGTTATACTTGCAAAAGTAGCTGAAAAAATCGAGTTTTGATGCTGTCTGCCCACCAGACTCGTCGAGTCCATGAATGGACTCCCCGAGTCCAAGGCAAAATGCATCCAACTCGCCGAGTTGGTTCGTACACTCGATGAGTTGGACCCCCAGACAACATAAATTCGACTTTTTTTGGCTGGAATTGGACTAGGAACATTACCCTAAGATGTTTTTGGACTTATAAACTTGTTTTTGATGTGGTAATGTTCATGCTAATCCAATTTCAAAGAGATAATTGTCAATAGATTCATGTTTTGTATTAGTTTAAGGTCTAGACTAATTACATGAAAAAAAGTTTGATTTGAATTATCTTGTTCTTATGAGTTGCTTAGATTAATAGAAAAGTTGAGTGAAATAGTTGTTTTCAATCCAAATTAATCTAAGAGTTGATTCTAAAATGTGTTTTTGTAACTTGTCCTCAAGTTATATGAAAAGTCACATTTAAGTTTCATAAAACTCATAAAAGTTGGCAAAGGTTACAAAATGAAGAGTCTAGTTCTAATTAAATGGTTTTATGACTCCATAACTTGTCCTCAAGTTATGGAGAACCAAGAGTCTCTTCATTAAATAAAAAAAAGTGTAACCTTATTTAATTCCATAAGTTATAAAATAAATAAAAGTTAATTCTTTTATTAGTTTAAAGTCTTCCATAACTTGTCCTCAAGTTATGGAACTTGAAGAGTTTTTGGATTAAAACTACTTTAAACACATAAGTTATGGAATTAATTAGTTTTGAATAGTTTCAAAACTTGCCCTCAAGTTTTGGAATTTGAAAAGTTTTCACTTATGAATACTTTAATTCCAAGTTAGCCCTTAGAATTTTAAAAGTTAAAATTCAACCCTTATACTTTATAATATTATAAGTTAATAATATATATATATATATATATATATATATATATATATATGTATGTATGTATGTATAAGAGTAAAGTCAGTCTTACCGTTAGTAAATCATGACGAATATCTTTGTTACTCTTGTGGTGGACTTGATCAACACACAACCTTGTGTACTCGATCTCCTAGTCTTTCACTTGACACTTTGTCAAAGAATTAGTCTAATTTACAAATATGAAATTTCTCATTCATCATGCAACCAAGCTGTTATGATTCTAAGCTTCTATCCAATTGAAACTTGGGTGATGAGAAACTTTTCTTATTTGGTAAATTCTTGACCTTTCCACAAATAACAGAATTAAGAATAAAATCCATTATTGCTAATAATAGAAACTTACAAACATCAATTTTTCATACACGCCATTGAAAGGATAAATAAATAATATAAAATCAAAATTTATTTTATTGCGGAAAAAATTTGTTCTTACAATGCAATTTAATTGAAAAACTATGTTAACACATATTTCTTAGCAATCTTATTCTAACTCCAAGTAGTAGCTCAAGATTCTAATCTTCAAGTAATGCGATCGAAATCCATTTCTTCACGATTAGATTGCGCTCACTTTTTCCCTGAGGCTTCCTCTCTTTTCTTTGATCCTACAAAACATCGAAATGCAATCTTATCACATCATGTATTGAGAATCTAGAATAGGAACTTAAAAGAGTTAGTTAATGGATTTTACCTAAAGTAGAGCCATACGTTTTGACTCTCCCATCTCTTAGATCTCTTAGGTAAATAGGGCAGCTTCGTCTCCAATTCCCCTTCTCTTGGCAATAAAAGCAAATTGACTCTTTTGGAATAGCACACGAAACTACTTCTGACTTTGCCTTTCTCTTATGATCAAACTTTTCGATCATGGCATGCCTTTCGTTGCCATTTCCTATATCCATAGAGGTCTGGAAGGTAGATCCACCAATCAACTTTTCTTTTCCAGTGTGCCAAATCATTGCTGATTCAGCAGCAATAAGCATATAGGTGAGATCGATGAGGGTTACGTCGTGGTTCATCATATAGTACTCTCTTACGAACTCACTATATGAGTCAGGAAGTGACTGAAGAACCCAGTCAACGGCCAGCTCCTCACAGACAACAGACCCCAACATTCTTAACTTATCAATGTGTGACTTCATCTCTAGCATGTGTGTACACACTGACTTTCCTTCTTCATGTTTACTTGCCAAAAGGGCTTGAGTGAGTTTGAACTTTTCAATCTTTTGAACTTGTGGGTTAGGGAGAACAATAGGATGAGGTGGAGGAAGTGAAGCATGATCTCGTGTTCCTCGATCGAATCGTGGAATATCATCTTCATGTGAAAAGCTTGTTCCACGGGATTTGGGAAGACCATAGTTGTCATACTTTGACATCTACAAAACGGGAGAAAAATTCAAGTTAGTTGATTGATTGAGTCCTTAATAAATCAGCCAAATGAGATATTAAGGCTAGGACCCAACACATTACTCTACAACTTGGGAGAGGGATGCCGTAACCCAAATTGCAGAACATTTGAAGGTAAGTGAATGACGATTCACTAATTTCCACCATGAAAACGAAAAAGAAATTTAAGTTTTAAATATATTGAAAATTCCTAGATCTTTTGAGATTCATTGAACTTTTCAATGGCATGTTTAAATCTCGATATGCCCCTCGATTTGTGACTGGGATGCCGAGGATCACAAAACAGGGTGTGAATAACCTTGCAAACTTACATGGTGCCCTCAATGTTACAATCACCTATTCGATGTGCCGGTTAACCACACACGCTCCACTGAACTATGACAAACAATAAGTCACCCTTTGCTACCTTTGCTTAGAACCATTTAGTGTGTCGGTTAACCACACACGCTCCACTAACGTCTTCGCAAGGGCACAAAGTGTAATTTCATGGAATTGCATCAAGTCAATTTCGCCTAAAGTAACTAAGATTGGGAATTTTGTAAAAGCATTTAGTTACTTTTGTACTTCATTATACTTATAATGGAAGGTTTCTGTCCTATCCTACCCATTCGGCTAACGACCCTCCACTAGTCAAGAGTGCGGCGGGTAAGAGTGGATACCCATTCAATCGCCATTTTATAGGCAATTTCCTTAAACACCCCTTATAGACTAGCTTTGTGAATGAGTCCTACTAACGGTAAGACTGACTGTTTACTCATACATATATAATACTAGACTTTTAATGTTATATAGTATAGGGTGTATTTTACACTTTTAAAATACTAGGTGGTCTAATTTAATAAATTATACTTTTAATTTAATTAAATATGAACCAAAACTTTATGGATTTTTAAAATCTCTTTTAATTATACTCCTTAATTAATTAATAAAACCATAAGGGTGTGATTTGAACTTTTCAAAACAATACTAGGGTTTTAGAATATAACATTTCTAAATTAAACTTTTAATCAACTTTTAAATTCCAAAACTTGAGGGCAAGTTTTGAAACATTTCAAAAAATTAAGGATCAAATAGCAAATAATTTAAATTAAACAATTAATTTAATGATTATCTAAATTTGACCTAATCACTATTACTTGCAAGACAATTTACCAATTTAATTCAAATAATCAATTATTATCATATAAGGAAATTATCATTCAATCAAATGGTAATTATCTTTTGTTTGGTCAAAGATATACTCAAATATATATCAAAATTTGAATATTAATGACCCAAATCATTTAAGGCAAGTATCCTCAAGTAAAACAACAAGAAATCCCAAAATCTGCCCTAACTGACGCTCGAACTCGTCGAGTTCCACTTTGAACTCGCCGAGTTGAAGCTACTCGCCGAGTCCACTATGGAACTCGCCGAGTTCATCAGTCAGGGGCACAAAAATCGATTTTTAAAGCTTGAACAACCAAACAAGGCATCAATACAATAGAAACCAATCAAGGCTCTGATACCACTGATGAGTTTTGGCCATAAGAACATCCTATGTGCTCATGCAAACCCTAATGCTTGGATCTAGGTTTCTCTATTGTACATGCAATTCATCCAAGACTTTAAACCCTAGATCTAGCATACAATTAATCATATTAACATAAGATTGGGGTTTAGATCTTACCTTGATTGTTATGTAGCAATAACAATCTCAAATCCTCCTTTGTAATGGCTTTAGAAAGCCTAGAGTCACAAGTGTCACTCCTCTAATGGCTCACAAACACCAAGAGAAAGAGGATGAAGAATGATAAGAGAGGAAGCACCCAAAAATGTGTGCAAACCCTAAGGAAACTCTTGGCCACGTTTTTGGTGCTCTAGGGATCCTTAAATAGTGAGGCTATTAGGGTTATCTAACAAGGAAGCCATAATTTGACTGCTTAGGCCCTAAGCAACCCAAGGACTCCCTTCTTAGAGGCCTTGGACGATTTCTAATGGGTTTCCCCATAGAATTCGTCCATCCCTCTAATATGGAATCATTAGCCCAATATTCAACTATCATACAATTGACAGTTCTAGTCCCTTAAGTTTAATTAATCTCTTTTAGCCACAAAATTAACTCTTAATTAATTATTGACTAATATTAATTAAACAATATGATTTCTCCTTTAATATATTATTCTCATAATATATTAATAAATCATAATTAATCCTCTCTCTCTCTCTCTCTCCATAATCCATCCTATCAAGTTGCTTTGGTGAAGGCAACCCAAAAGGACCATGCACCATCGGGTCAAGTACATACCAAAATAGTTATGGACTTAGAAACTAATCCAACAAGAGATATCTGAGACTTGACCTCTAGCTAACTGCATGTCACCCAGCACAGAGGGGACCTGCACTTACGTCCATAGAGGGCTTCAAAAGGCACAACCTTGATGCTAGTGTGATAGCTATTATTGTAGGAGAACTCAACCAAGGGAAAATGGGTGTCCCATGACTTACCAAAGTCTATGACACATGCTCTCAACATGTCTTCCAATGTCTGAATGGTCCTCTCACTCTGCCCATCGGTTTGTGGATGGTAAGCTATGCTGATATCCAACTTAGTCCAAGAGCCTTCTGCAGTGACTGCCAAAATCTTGAGGTGAATCTGCTTTCCTGATCGGAGATAATGGACACATGCACACCATGCAGACGTATTATCTCTTGGATGTAGATTCTTGTAAGTCTCTCCATCTTGAATGTTTCTTTGATTGGCAGAAAGTGGGCGGATTTAGTCAATCGATCGACAATTACCTAGATGGCATCGTAACCACTCAGAGACTTGGGCAACTTAGTGACAAAATCCATCGTAATCCTTTCCCACTTCTACTCAGGTATTTATGGCTGCTGAAGTAGACCTGAGGGCTTTTGATATTCCATTTTTACCTTGGCGCAAGTCAGGCACTTGCCCACAAAAGTAGCGATCTCTGCTTTCATGTTTGGCCACCAATAGAGCTTTTTGAGATCCAGGTACATCTTATCTGAACCTGGATAAACGAAGTATCTAGTCCTGTGAGCTTCGTTCATGACAACCTCCCTGTAACCGCCGAACTTTGGGGTCTAGATCCAGTTCATGAAATATTAAACTCTGTCTCCTCTGATCTCCAAGTTCTTTTCCATTCCCCTCAAGGTTTCATCTAACATGTTCTCTGGTTTTAAGGCTTCTAGCTGAGCCTCTTTGATTTGAGCGGACAGATGGGAATGGATGGTCATTGTCAGTGCCTTCACTCTACGACCTGAATACCCTTTCCGGCTGAGGGCATCCGCTACCACATTGGCCTTGCCAGGATGATAGCATATTTCGCACTGATAATCACTGAGTAGCTCTACCCATCGCCGTTGCCTCATGTTCAACTCTTTCTAATCGAAGATATGTTGTAGGCTCTTATGGTCGGTGAAGACAGTACACTTGGTTCCGTATAGATAATGTCTCCAAATCTTTAACGCAAAGACCACTGCTCCCAACTCCAAATTGTGAGTTGTATAATTGACTTTGTGTGCTTTCAGCTATCTCGAGGCATAGGCAATAACCTTTCCTTGTTGCATGAGCACACAGCCTAGGCCCTGATTGGATGCATCGCAGAAGATCACGAAGTCCTCCGTCCCCTCAGGCAGAGACAAGATAGGTGCGCTGCATAGGGCCTGCTTCAAAGTTTGAAATGTAGTGTCTTGCTTTTCTCCCCAACCAAAGGGTATAACTTTCTAAGTCAGGGTAGTTAAAGGCTTAGCAATCCTTGAGAAATTCTGGATAAACCCGTGATAGTAGCCAGCAAGACCCAAGAATTGACAGATTTCTATGGGTGTCTTCGGTGATGAATTCTCAATCGCCTTGATTTTGGAAGGGTCCACATGTATGCCTTCCTCGCTAACCACGTGACCAAGCAAAGTTACTTTTCTAATCCATAATTCACACTTGGAAAATTTTGCATAAAGTTTCTCCACCCTTAGAGTTTCTAGCACTAGCCTCAAGTGTTGTCTATGATCTTCCTCACTCCGAGAGTAGACAAGTATATCATCAATGAACACTATTACGAACTTGTCTAGGAAAGGGCGGCACACCCGATTCATCAGATCCATGAATACCGTCGGTGCGTTGGTTAGACCAAAGGGCATTACTACAAACTCATAGTGACCATAGCGAGTTCGGAATGCTGTCTTGGGAACATCACTCTCATGGACTCACAACTGGTGGTACCCTGATCTCAGGTCTACATTTGAGAAATAGTCGGCTCCTTGGAGTTGATCAAAGAGGTCGTCGATTCTGGGTAGGGGATAACGGTTTTTGATGGTAAGCTTGTTCAATTAATGATAATCTATGCACATCAGAAAGGATCCATCTTTCTTTTTCACAAACAAGACCGGGGCTCCCCAAGGTGAGGAACTTGGTTTGATGAATCCCTTGTTGAGTAGTTGATTGAGTTAGCTGGATAATTCTTGCATTCTGCCAGCGCTAGACGGTATGGGGATTTAGCTACAGGAGTAGCTCCGGGAATTAATTCGATACGTAACTCGACTTGGCGCTTGGGAGGGATTCCAGGAAGATCTTCAGGGAAGACATCAGGAAAGTTGCAGACTTCGGGGATGCTCTCGAGGTCTTTAACTTCCTGCTTCTCATTAACGACATGGGCTAGGAATGCATGGCATTCCTTTCGTAGATATTTATGTGCTTTGATGCATGAAATGATACAAAGGTTTGAGCTGACTTTATGACCATAGATAATAAGAGCTTCACTAGAGGGAAGATTGAGGCGAATGGATTTTTCATAACAAAGTATATCAGCACGATTGGGGCTCAACCAATCCATGTCGATGATGACGTCGAAGCTTTTTATGGAAACTGGCATAAGGTCGATTGGAAAGGAATGATCGTTTAGGGTAAGGGTACAGCCGATGAATATGTCGTTAGTGCTCTCTTTCTTTCCATTAGCCATCTCGAAGGTGAATGTTTCGGTTAAAGGTTGGGGTTTATGCTTGATTAGATGCTTAAATGCATGACTAACAACACTTCTCTCCGCACAAGAATCGAAAAGAATGCATGCATAAGAGTTGTCGAGGAGAAACGTATTCGTAACAACGGTGGGATTAGCAACTGCCTCCTCTTGGCCTATCTCTAGCACTCTCCCTATGTTGCCAACTGTTTTTGCCTTAGGACAATTCCTCTTGAAGTGCCCGATCTCCCCACAGCCATAACATGCTTGACCAACGCCCGCTTTAGGAGCCTGATTGGTTGGTTGGGCTAGTGTCTTGCAAAATCGAGTTGTGTGCCCCTTCTTACCATAGTTGTTGCATTGCAAATCACGGCACGGTCCGTGATGATGAAAGTTGCATTTGTCGCACCTTGGAAGAGTACCAACATATCTACTGGCAGGTGCTTGAGCTGCAGGAACAGTGACAAGAGTGGTAGCAGCATGAACTGCCACTACTTGTTGTTTCTTGGAGGGCTCCTGCGAAGACTAGCCCTTACGCTTGTTCTAAAACTTTTTCTTCCCACCACTCGCCTTTGGTGGTTTGAGAACGGCTGCCACTGCATCATGATCAACCTCGTAATCTATATGAGTTTGCGCTAAACACATGGCGTTGTCGAATGTGAGAAATTTAGCAGCCAAAACATTTCCTTGATTTGGGGGCGTCAATCCCCAAATGTATCTCTCTATTTTCTTGCTTTCCGGGGTGACCATCCTTGTAACATCCGGATTTCCAAGTATTATATTTTATCATTTTATTTTTGAGAAAAAGCGAGGGACTCGACAAGTTGAGTCGTAGACTTGTCGAGTAGGACCGCGTCTGTTGACTGGATTAATGAACGGACTCGACGAGTCGGAAAGGGTGGACTCGATGAGTCTGCGCTGTGGATTGAAACCCTAATTCTCGGGGTTTGTGCCCTATTTAAAGGCCTTTATGGCCTCCATTTGTGGCTACCAGTCCAGAGAGAGATACCCTAGCGATTGTGAGCGAGTTGTGAGAGAGTTTGAGCCTTTTTGATCATTTTTGGTGTGATTTTGCAAAGGAGAAAGTGTTCCAACAAAGGGAGGTCAAGAGGATTGCATTTCAGTGGGTTTCCAGCTTGGATCTACAACTTTGAGGTAGAAAATCAATCCCTTTTTCTGTTTAGTATGAGATCCTTGAATTTTGGGGTTTTCTATACCCTTTAATGGCTTGATTTGATGCTTATGTTGTCCCATTGAGTGATAGACTCTGGATCTGGACCTTTTGAGGTCCAGAGAGCCTTAGCCAACCTGCTTTATGTGGTTTTATGGAGGAAATGAACTTAGGTTGCCCTTTTAGTAGTTATTTCACCAAAGGAAGCTTTGGGGTTGTTGCATGTGTACCAAGATTCGACCTTTACGTGATTATTATGCTTGGGAAGGTCAGATATCTGGATTAAAGAAACAGATCTGACCTCAGAAGGTCATTTGAGTATGATCATGGAGGCAACTCGCTGAGTTCATAAGTGGACTCGATGAGCCGAGTCGGGGTTGCCCCACGATTCGTGTCAGGAGGAACCCGTCGAGTGGAAGGAGGACTCGACGAGCCAAAGAGAGGCTAGAAGGACTCAGAGGACCCGTTTGGACTCGCTGAGTCGCCCGAGTGCACTCGACGAGTCAGGTCAAAGGTTGACCGTTGACTTTTGTTGACTTTTAGGGTTTAGTCAGTGTTTTGACTTATGAGCCATTAGAGGGGTACAATGGACTTTTACCCTTCTTGGTGAACTTATAGAGAGGGGTTAGCCTAGCCTTTAGAAGTTGTATTAATTAGAGTAATTATTTATGTGATTAGGCAGTGGCTAGTGCGGTATTTCAGAGTTTGAGGTTTACCGAGTTACTTGAGGTGAGTCTTCTCACTATACTTTACCTAGAGTGGTAATTAGAGTTATGTGACAGAGTGTATTGTATGATATGTGTTATCTATGTGATTCTGTGCTATATGCAATTCGGAGTTTACAGAGTTAGGAGCGAATGGTCCATAGAGTTAGGACCAGAAGGTCCACAGAGTTATGGGACTGGAGGGTCCCACTAAGACACTTTGACCAGAGAGTCATACAAAGTTATAGCCTCGAGTGGCTAATATGTGCTGCATGTGGTATTTTGGGGAACTCACTAAGCATTTATGCTTACGGTGTCTGGTGTTATGTGTTTCAGGTACCAGTGAGGATCGCGGGAAGGCGCCGACATGATCAGTACACACACGAGGAGTTTTATACATTATGATCTTGGGATGTGTTATTTGGATTGATATGTGAAACGATGAGATTTTATAATGTTTATGAACGAAAATATGTTATTAAAAATGTGAAAAATTGTTTGAAAAATTTCGGTGTTACAAGTTGGTATCAGAGCCTTGGTTTGAGGGATTCGGGTGCACCTTCAGGCGTATTTGAACTCAAACTGAGGATTTGAGAGATTTTCAAATAAAAATCACAAAAATTTTCTTAAAGAGTAAAAGTTTTGAAAAGAGCACAGCAGAGCAGTGTGTACGATCAACCAGCTCCCGAATGGTGATTTTCTCAAAATACCCTTATATTATGTGTTATGAGATATGAAATAATATGTTATGCATGCTAGAGTAGGCTAGGTATTCTTATTAGGACTAGAATGGCCTGATTTGTGATGCCTTAGCCTAGGGGTTTTGCTGCTAGGAGATGCTTGAGAGTGAGTAGATAACAGCGAAGAGCTATGAGAGATCTGCTAGAGAGTAGACTATGCATAGTGAGAGTAGAGTACTGGGGATTTGGAATCCAAGGAGGTGGAATTGGGGTGAATACTAATGTGGTGTGGATGGTAGTATGTGTGTACGCTCGAGCGAGTCTCTGATATTTTGTGTTGTATTTCAGAGAGACATCATGGTTGGGACATGCCACACACCTAAGAGCAGTGGTGTGAGTGACGAGGAGATCCGTAGGTTGATTCATGAGGAGGTTGTTGCTGCCATCCGTGTAGAGATTCCAGAGATGTTTGGGTCTATTAAGACCACGCTGGTTGATACTTTTGATGAGAGATACACAACGGTTACTGAGGCTGCTGCCACTACAGCTACCGCAGTTGTTGCTGCTGCCAGACCTCAGGGTGGTGATGCGTTGCTGTTCCTAGAGTTCAGCAACACGAAGCCACCAGAGTTTGACGGGACGCAGGATCCGATTGCTGCGATGAGATGGGTTTCTGATATTGAGGGGTGCTTCTATACGTGTTCATGTCCGGAGCATTTGAGGGTTCGGTTCGTGCTGAACCAGCTTCGCTTGGGAGCGAAGGACTGGTGGAAGTTTGTTACAACGCACTATTCGCCTGCTGATCTTGCTGCTGTGACCTAGGAGAGGTTCACCGCCATGTTTCGTGAGGAGTACGTTCCCCCGGTGGAGAGGGAGCGAGTGGCCCAGAGTTTTTGACCCTCAAGCAGGGTACTAAGTCTGTTACTGTGATCACCAGGATGTTCCATGAGAGGGCGATATTCTGTCCTGAGCATGTGTCTACTGAGCAGGCACATATAAGTCGGCATCTGAGTATTCTGAGGAGGGACATACGAGAGTTCATGGCGAACTCATCGTACCGGACATTTGCCGAGCTCCAGGAAAATGCTTAGAAGAGGGAGATAGATTTGGAGACGCAGGCTAGAGAGGAGGCGGAGTCTCAGGGGAGGGATCGGCGGCCGGCTCAGTCCTAGCCGACAGCCAAGCGAGCCAAGCCTGCCGATTCAAGATCAGGGAACCAGAAAGGGTTGCACTTGTGGCAAGTACGGCAAGGGTCATGAGGGGGTTTGTAGAGCAGGGTCTTGCTACAAGTGTGGCAAGGAGGGACACATGGCCAAGGATTACTCCAAGGGGTTAGCAGTCTGTTTTCACTACAACCAGACCAGACACCGGAAGGCTGAGTGTCTGTAGTTGCGGGGGTCATCCCAGGGAGCATCGCAGGGATCTGCCCCCGCTGTTGTTCGAGCTACCGAGAGTCGGCCGGTGAAGGCCGAGGCGCCAAAGGCTCGCGGGAGAGCCTTCCAGTTGACAGCGGAGGAGGTCCGCGCAGCGCCAGATGTTGTGGCTGGTATGTATTCTTTCATTTATTTATTTTGAATTTGTGGTGTTATGCCTATATTATGATATGCGTAGGTACATTTCTTGTGAGTTTTGTACCTGCTTTGGTGTTATTTGACTCGGGTGCAAGTCGGTTTTTTGTGTCGTTAGCCTTTAGTCAGCATATTAGTATCGGTCGAGAGGCGTTGAGTTGACCTTTGCGAGTTTCCATAGCTGACGAGAGAGCGGTGTATGGCACTGATGTGATCCGAGGATGTGTACTCGAGATCTTCAACATTGAGTTTCCGATTGATTTGGTCCCGATTGCGATGGGAGATGTCTGCATCATTGTGGGCATGGACTGGTTGAGCAGGCTTGGTGCGGTTATCGACTGCGAGCGGCAGTTGGTGACTATACGAGACCCTAGTGGCGGAGTTCTTATGGTTTATGGCGAGGGTACCCGTTTTGGGTCAGCATTTTGTTCGGCCACTAGAGCGAGGCAGAGCCTACAGCAGGGTTGTAGTGGGTTTGTGGCATATGTGGTGGATACGAGAGTAGATGCAGAGAAACCAAGGTTGGTCGATGAGGTCCCGATAGTGCGTGAGTTCCCAGATGTTTTCCCCGAGGAGTTACCGGGTGTGCCTCCCGAGAGGCAGGTGGAGTTCCATATCGATTTGGTTCTGAGGGCAGCGCCTATCGCCAAGGCGCCCTATTACCTTGCGCCTCCAGAGATGCAGGAGTTATCCTCGCAGCTTCAGGAGTTGCTGGGAAAGGGGTTTATACGGCCGAGTAGCTCGCCGTGGGGAGCGCCGATCCTTTTTGTCAATAAAAAGGATGGTTCACACCGGATGTGCATTGATTATCGAGAGTTGAACAAGTTGACGGTCAAGAACCGTTACCCCTTACCGAGGATCGAGGATTTGTTCAATCAGTTGCAGGGAGCGTCTTGGTTCTCCAAGATTGATTTGAGGTCTGGATATCATCAGATGAGAGTGCGGGATGAGGATATCCAGAAGACGGCGTTCATGACTTGTTATGGGCATTACGAGTTCGTGGTGATGCCTTTTGGACTTACCAATGCACCGGCGGCGTTCATGGATCTCATGAGCAGGATGTGCAGGTTGATGTTGGATCGTTCGGTGATCATGTTCATCGACGACATATTGGTGTATTCGAGATCCAGAGAGCAGCATGAGGAGCATTTGAGGGAGATCCTCGGAGTTCTGAGATCGGAGAGGCTTTACGCTAAATTCTCCAAGTGCGATTTCTGGTTATGAGAGGTCCAGTTCTTAGGACACCTCGTCAACCAGAATGGGATATTGGTCGATCCGGCCAAGATTGAGGCGGTGATGAGTTGGGAGGTGCCGAGATCCCCCTCGGAGATCAGGAGTTTTCTGGGGTTGGCCGGCTATTATCGGAGATTTATCAGAGATTTCTCCAAGATTATTGTTCCTCTCACCAGGTTGACCCGGAAGGGTGTAGCATTCAATTGGGGTCCAGAGCAGCAGGCCTCATTCGAGACGCTTCGCCAGAGATTATGCGAAGCCCCAGTATTAGCCCTTCCGGAGGGGATGGAGGATTTTGTGGTGTATTGTGACGCGTTGATATCAGGATTGGGTGCGGTGCTGATGCAGAGAGGTCATGTGATAACATACACATCGAGCCGGTTAAAGCCTCATGAGACGAGAGATCCCACTCACGATCTGGAGTTGGGAGCTGTGGTGTTCGCCCTCAAGATATGGCATCACTATTTGTACGGGGTCCGGTGTACCATATACACGAATCACAAGAGGTTGAAGTATCTGATGGATCAGCCCAACCTGAATATGCGCCAGAGGAGATAGCTGGATGTAGTTGTTGGGTTTTAGTATATTACAACATCCTATGGTGCACATACAACCCTAAATACCTTGGATCTATGTTTTCTCTATTATACATGCAAATATGAAGTTTCCAAGATATTACCCTATACTAGCAAAAAAATATCATATACTGTCACACCCCCGAACCAGACGGCGGAAACGTCCGAGGGCTATTGTGACTCAATTGAATACCATCACAATGAATATACATGAAACATAACATCATACAATACCAAGCATTGGAATATTACAACTGGTTGCATTTACATTCAGTACATAGTTCAAAACATTACATTCTCAAAAGTAGATTGTTCAATACTAGTTAAACAAACAACAAGACATCACTGAGTACATTTTTCCCTTCGGTTTACCTGTTACCTGAGAATACAAGTATTTTGAAAAACGTCAACATATGAAATGTTGGTGAGTTCATAAGTAATGTTTGAAATACAGTGGTTTGTATTGTTTTGAAAATCACCAGAAAATCCGATATTTTCTGAAAAGAACTTAGTATAAAAAGTGTGAAGATCCGTAAGTATGCTTGTTTATTTCTATAAATGTAGGAGTACGACTTGTAAAACTCGGTATGTAATTTGTAGGTGTATTAATTGAAAACCCTAGGAAAACCCGACGTTTCCCTAATATTTTGCATTAAATAATTTATGTTTTGTTTCTTCGTTACGACAGGTGTATTCGTTGAGCTCCGGAGACGTTGGATTAATTGCGAGTTGTGAATTGTTGTAAACGTACATTAATGAAAACGACCAGTTGACAACCGTACAAACGATCCCTTAGGCGTCGCTTGCACTATTCACTTAACCCAACCACCCGGACTCATGTAGCCCCACAACCGAGGGGAAAAGAAGAGGGTGCGAAACCCCGGTATTTCCCTACGTCGTTCAAGGCTATCGTGAATGCGAAGGACCCTTATTCCGACTTGCATTTGGCGAACTCTCGACTTTACTAGCAGCACCAGAAGGCCCTTGGGGTCCAACAGCAGAAAGCCTGTAAAAGTCCTTTTACACGAAATTAGGTCATATAAGACCCAACTACATGTAAGCGAGTTTCCTTCGGGCCTAAAGATCACGCCATTGGGCTAGCTAGGCCCAACAAACATGATTTGAAACTTTTGGGCCCAAAGACGGTGTATCGACGTCTGGTGTATTCTCACGTGTGTATTGACTTCCCAAATTTTCCGCGTGTGTATTGAAGTTTCGTCGTGTTAGTAATTTCGGATTCATTATTGATTCGAGACCGAATCAATTCGTCTGATAACGAATTTTTGGTGTTGAAGGTGTATTATAATTTGCCGATAGTCGAGATGCTAATATTTCCTCATGACAAATTTATTATTTAAAACATTAGGATGTGTCTTTATTTCAGCCCCTTTCTTTTGGATAATTACACATTTAGCCCTTTGTATAAAATAAATTTCTATTTTAGTCCTCAAACCATTTTTCTTGACACTTTAGTATCAAAACTTATAGAAAAGTAGTTTTTCAGCTCAAAGATTATTTGGAAAACAGTTTTAGTCCACCAAATGAATTTTTTCTCGGCTAGAACCCTCATTTTCGCAGTTTTTATACTTTTGGCCCAAAATAGAGAATTTTTGCATTTTTGGTCCCTTTTAAATATGAAAAGCATTTTTAAGCTTTGGAATGGACTTGGGACACTAGTAGTCCCCTGTTTTACAGAAAAATGCATTTCCAGCCCCTCAACTTTACAATTTTCGCATATTGGGCCTTATTGGGCCGAAAAGTTCATTTTTTTGGCCCATTATGCTTAAAAATTCACATTTTAATCCTTCCAAAGAGTAAGTTTCTGGAAAATACCTTATTGAAACTGTTTTGACTCATTTCCTCCATCAGAATTTGTATTTTGTCATTTTGGGCCCTTTAACTTTATATTTTCAACATTTTGAGTCCAAAAATGGGATTTTTAGCCCAATGAGTTCATGTTAACCAAGTTGGTTATTTCTCTAGAAATGATTTGTATGTAATAATATGTTTAACACTTGTTTCATACATCTTAATGCAAATCTCGATTTTAAGGACTTTTGACTAGTTTCAACACCATAATCACATATAAACATGTAAATAAGCATAGAAATCATACAAAGCATACACATAATCATAGATCTACAAATTTTCTTGTATTCCCCCCCACAAAACTTATAAAAACCGAAAATAAGGGGGTATCAAGCTCACCTTGGGTGTGGTTTCGGTTTTGGAGAAAAGATGGAAGAAAAATGAGGTGATTTTCGGCCCTAACACACTTTGATGAAGATCTCGGCCTTAAGGTGATTCTAGGATGCAAGATCATGATTTTTGCATGGGTTAGGAAGAGATTTTTGATAAAACAAAGAATCTAGATCATAGATCCAAGCATAATCTTACCTTAGATGAAGAATTTGTGGAAATATCTTCTTGAAAAACCTTCTAAGATTCGAGATCTTGATGGAGAGTGGAGGGAGTTTTCTTGAGAGAGTTGTGAGAGAATTGTGTGTGTGTGTGTTTGAAATCGGCCAAGAATGGGAGAGAGAGGAAGAAGTAGACCTTGAGGTGATATGTGCATGGGTATATGAGATATGTTGCATGGATAACCAAGAGGTAATAGTGAGGTGTCACTTGAAAGTCAACCCTCTTCCATGTTGGGTTGTTTGGGCCGAGAAGTGAAGAAAGAAAGGGAGAATATTGGGCTTCTTTTGTTTAAGCCCATATTGTGACTTAATTATGAAAATTTTCGGCCCAATTACATCAAGGTATAATTATTATGATCCTTTAGAGCTATAGGAGTTTGTTGTGACCCAATAAGGTTCATTAGGGTGTTATGTTTCATTATAGGCCCATTATGTCCCAAAATATTGGATTAAATGGAATTGGGTCCAGTTAGAGCCCATTTAAAGGTTCTAATCCCATGATAGTCAAATTGGAAGCTTATTGGACCATTGAGTCCAATAAGGAAGTCCTAGTCCAAAATGGACCTAAACAAGAACTTCTAGGGTTTCCAATTGCTTATTGACTATTAGTAGTATTTGTATGGTGTATTGGATTGAAATTTTGTTGTCATGAAGTAAGCATCATACATGCTCTTAAGTTCTTGATTCTACATTTTACTTGAGTGTAGTGATTACAAGACACAAAATTTCTAGGTTTGACATCATCCCCCCGTTAGAGGGAATTTCGTCCCGAAATTCTGTTTGAAAGCTAGATTTGAGAATACTAGAATAGGTGAGGGTACTTCTGCTTCATTTGGTCTTCGCGTTCCCATGTGAATTCTGGCCCACGCTTCGCGTTCCACCATACCTTCACGATTGGGATGCGGCTTTGCTTAGTACGCTTCACCTCCCTGTCCATGATTTCAACCGGTTCTTCCACGAACAGGAGATTCTCGTTGATTTCGATTTCGTCAAGGGGAATGACGAGTGTTTCATCCGATAGGCACTTCTTTAGATTAGAGACATGGAACACGGGGTGAACACTGCTTAGCTCTGCGGGTAGCTGCAGCTTATACGCCACTTGACCTATTCGGGCGACGATCTCGAAAGGCCCGATGTATCGTGGGTTCAGTTTTCCCCGTTTTCCGAAATAAATAACCCCTTTCCAGGGTGAGACTTTCAACAGTACTCGATCACCGGTTTGAAATTATAAGGGCTTTCGCCGTTTATCGGCGTAGCTCTTTTGTCGGTCGCGCGATGCTTGTAATCGAGCTCTGATTTTGACGATCTTTTCCGTGGTTTCACGAATGATCTCCGGTCCCGTTAGCACCTTGTCTGACGTATGTGTTTTTGCTAGTTGAGTATCGCCCACCTCAGCCCAACATAACGGTGATCTACACTTACGTCTGTACAGTGCTTCGAAAGGAGCGACCTTGATGCTCGAATGATAACTATTGTTATACGAGAATTCGACTAAAGGTAAGTGGGTATCCCAAGACTTCCCAAAGTCTATCACGCATGCGCGGAGCATGTCTTCGAGCGTTTGAATGGTTCGTTCGCTTTGACCATCCGTTTGTGGATGATAAGCGGTGCTCATGTCGAGATGAGTTCCCAATGCCTTATGGAGTGATTGCCAAAAACGTGAAGTGAACCTACTGTCCCTATCCGAGATAATAGATATTGGCACTCCGTGGAGTCTCACGATTTCTCGAATGTATAAACGTGTCAATCTCTCCATCTTGTAGGATTCTTTTATTGGCAGGAAATGGGCAGATTTTGTCAGTCGGTCGATTATTACCCATATGGTGTCTAGTCCATCCGACGTTTTGGGTAGCTTGGTCACGAAATCCATAGAAATCCCCTCCCATTTCCACTCAGGAATTACCGGTTGCTGTAATAACCCTGAGGGCTTCTGGTACTCCACCTTTACCTTGGCACACGTAAGGCACTTACTAACATAGGTAGCAATTTCTGCCTTCATGTTAGGCCACCAGTAGTGTTGTTTAATATCCAAATACATCTTGTCTGAGCCAGGATGAACGGAGTATCGCGTCTTGTGGGCCTCCTTCATAACTACCTCCTTAAATCCTCCGAGTTTAGGGACCCAAATACGGTTCATGAAATAGTATACTCCATTCTCCTTTGCCTCTAGGTTCTTCTCCATCCCGCGCAACACTTCGCTTGCCCTGTTTTCTGCTTTCATGGCCTCCGACTGGGTTACCGCAATTTGAGTGACTAGGTGAGATTGAATGGTTATAGAGAGAGTTTTCGTACGACGATTTTAGTACTCCTTCCGACTTAATGCGTCGGCTACCACGTTGGCCTTGCCCGGGTGGTACTTGATTTCACACTCGTAATCGTTTAACAATTCAACCCATCTTCGTTGCCTCATGTTCAACTCTTTCTGGTTCAAGATGTGCTGGAGACTTTTGTGGTCCGTGAAGATGGTGCACTTCGTACCATACAGGTAGTGCCTCCAAATTTTCAGAGCGAAGACCACGGCTCCCAATTCCAGGTCATGGGTCGTATAATTTACTTCGTGTGTCTTTAGTTGGCGAGATGCGTAAGCTATCACCCTTCCACGCTGCATGAGAATGCAACCTAAGCCCTGATTTGACGCGTCACAGTAGACCACGAAATCTTCTGTTCCCTCCAGTAGCAATAGTACCGGGGCGCTACAGAGAGCTTGTTTTAGGGTTTGGAATGTGGCTTCTTGTTTGTCCGTCCATTTGAATGGTACGCCCTTTTGTGTAAGCGAGGTAAGTGGCTTGGCGATCTTAGAGAGGTTTTGAATGAATCTCCTATAATAGCCTGCTAGACCCAAGAATTGACGGATTTCCGTGGGTGTTGTCGGGATTGCCCATCCTTCAACAGCTTTGACTTTAGAGGGATCCACATGAATTCCATCTTGGCTAACTACATGACCTAGGAAGTTCACACTCCGGAGCCAGAACTCACACTTGGAGAGCTTTGCGTATAGCTTTTCCGATCGCAGAGTTTCTAGGACTTGTCGGAGATGTTGGCCATGCTCTTCTTTACTTCGAGAATAGACGAGGATGTCGTCGATGAAAACGATGACAAAGTTGTCGAGGAATGGTCGACAGATTCGGTTCATTAGATCCATAAATGCAGCAGGGGAATTTGTTAGACCGAAGGGCATTACGACAAATTCATAATGTCCGTAGCGAGTTCGGAAAGCGGTTTTTGGAATATCCTCTTCCCGGACTTTGAGTTGGTGGTATCCGGACTGTAGATCTATCTTAGAAAAATAACTAGCTCCTTGGAGCCAGTCAAATAGATCATCAATTCGCGGGAGTGGGTAGCGATTTTTAACAGTGAGTTTATTTAACTCTCTGTAATCGATGCACATTCTAAAAGATTTGTCCTTCTTTTTGACAAAAAGGACTGGAGCTCCCCATGGCGAGTAGCTAGGGCGGATGAATCCCTTGTCCAAGAGCTCACTGAGTTGGCTGGACAATTCCTGCATTTCAGTAGGAGCTAACCGGTAGGGTGACTTATCGAGAGGAGTTGCTCCTGGAACGAGGTCAATTCGAAACTCCACTTGTCTCTCTGGGGGTACTCCTGGAAGATCTTCAGGAAACACGTCTGGGAACTCACATGCTACGGGAATGTCTTGAACGTTAACCTCTTCCTTGGTTTTATCAACTATGTGAGCCAGGAGCGCCAAGTTGTTCTTTCGTAGATATTTTTGTACCTTGATGCATGAGATGAGGCGAAGGTTCATGCTAGGTTTGTCTCCGTAAATTACTAGGGTTTCGTGATTGGGAAGGCGAAGGCGAACGGCCTTCTCATGACACATAATTTCAGCATGGTGGGGGCGTAACCAGTCCATGCCAATAATCACATCGTAACTCCTAATTGATACAGGCATCAAGTCTATTCGGAAGACGTGTTGATTGAGGGTTAGGGTACATCCGATGTAGATTTCCCTGGTAGATTCGGTTTTCCCATTGGCCATTTCCACCGTAAAGGTTTCATTTAGCTTCTGGGGCTGTTGTTTTAATAAATGTTTAAACTTATTGCTTACGAAACTTCGCTCCGCTCCGGTGTCAAATAGGATGCATGCATAAGTGTGATTTAGGGGAAACGTACCGGTAACAACAACGGGGTCCTGAATCGCCTCTCCCTGACCCATGGTCAGCATCCTTCCTGTTCCTCCGTTTCCTGGATTGTTGTTGTTAGGGCAGTCTTGGCGGAAATGCCCAGTCCTTCCACACCCATAGTAGGTGTGGCTAGGCCTTGCATTGTTGCCGCCGGTGGTGACGTTGTTGTTGTTGCGATTGTTGTTGTGGTTGCTGTTTCCCTGTTGTTGGTTCTGGGGAGGGTAAGTCCTGCAGTACTTCGCCGTGTGTCCCTTTCGGTTGCAACTAGTGCACTGTAACTCCTTGCATTCTCCATGGTGATGGAAACCACACTTGTTGCACTTGGGAAGATTACCGGAATAAGCTCTTGAAGCATTTGAAGCAGCTGAGGCTGGAGCATGTTGTGTGGCTGGAACCGGTGCGGTGACAGTGTTAACCGCCATTGTCTGCTGCTTTTTAGAGGTCTCGGGGCCCTGACGCCCCTTCCTCTTATTGTTCTTCCCCTTCTTGCCATCACCTTCCTTCTTTCCTTCAGCCTCCGCTGGCTTCTCACCCTTCTTGTTGTTATGGTCATACAACTTCTTTGCCAATCTTTTTGCACTGTCATATGTTTCGGGGTTTCCAGCTATCACATTTCCTTGAATTGGTGATGTTAGTCCCCAGATGAATCACTCAATCTTCTTTCCTTCCGAGGTGATCATACCCGGGCACAACAGAGACAGTTCACTAAATCTCGATATGTAGGCATCGATATTCGCATTCTGCACAGTGAGGTTCCACAGCTCTTGCTCCATTTTCAGAATCTCACCTCGTGGGCAGTATTCAGCCATCAGCATTTCTTTCATTTCCGCCCACGGCATAGAGTTGGCTACAGGAAGTGTCATGGCTTCCACATGTCCGTTCCACCAGGTGAGCGCTTGATCGACAAAAGTGCAGGCCGCGAACTTCACTTTCATCTGCTCAGGAAAATCGCATATCTTGAATATCGATTCCACCTTCTCGATCCATCGCTTCAAAGTGATCACTCCTCCAGTGCCATTAAAAGTTTGTGGTTTGGCATTTGTAAAGTCCTTGTAGGTACATGTTTTAGTAGGTCCTTGATTCATCCCGTTGTTCGAAGTCCCTGCTCCTTGCCCGTTGCCTCCTCCGTTATTCCCTTGATGGAGTTGTGCCATAGCTGCGGTGACCGTAGCAGACACGGCTGCCTGGAATGCAGTGGAGTCAACTTCGGGTGGGGTTGGTCCAGGGTTTCCGCGAGTAGGTCGGCGAGGCATCTTTCTGTCATGAAACGGAAAGATGTTGAGTGTTTGGGGTTTCTAGAAGGTTGTGACCCTACAGACTAGGCGTAATGTGCGTACTAAAACATTCCTATCATTCAACATACAATCATAGATTTCTCAACACATAGCAATTTGTAATATCATAACAAGGCACGTAAAAGTTTACTAATATTATCTGCATTTGATATATGAAAAATTTGCTCGTAAGAGCATACATGAGTGACACCAGTCTGACAGCATAACGGTTCTATGAGTAGTGTAGTCACTTAAACATAGAGTCGGGGTACATAGCATAGTTCCTAATGACCTACTAAGATAAGTCTATCCCTAACCGCGACGATCCGCGTCCTACGTAGTGGCGGGGTCATATGCTGAAATGTTGCGCCAGTAACTGAGCCATCTCCGTCATGTCTCCAATAACCTCATCCCTCTCATGCTCAACTCGCACTGCCCGAGCCTCCATAGCATACAGTTGTTGTCGCAGTGCGGCGATCTCAGCTTCGGGGGAACGGTTCTCCCTTGGGGGGTTCACTGGTGGAGCGGGGTGGTCTGGTTGCGCCTCGTTCTCACACGGTAGGATGTGGTCCTTGTCCCCATCTTGGCCTTCCTCGACGCCGTCGTCGGTCTCTCCAAATTCGTAGTCGGTGTCTATGTATTTGTCAGGTCCGACGTCATGTGCTTCCTCTGGATTCCCTTCTGGTTCATCTTCAAGCATCCCGTGAGCCACTAGAACTTGATGGAACTGGATACCCGGCTGATCTCCCTCCATGATGACTGGGGGAAAGTATAAACTATCATCACTCCCATGGCTATGGTATATACTAAACAGACGTTCTCTTTTTGGTGATAAGGGGTATAGTTTTAGGTTCCCTAGCTATCACGATCTCATCAGAACGTGTGTTAGTTTTACTTTGGAGAGAATGTAGTTGATCAGGCTACATCCACTCCTTGGTACCACTAAGAACAGTCCTGAATTAACCGAGATACTAGCATTATTTTGTTTGGTTCGGCGTTATGTTCTTTGTTCCTAATGCAAGCAAAGGTGTTTTATCATTGTATTTTACTTGTTTTGTTCAGAGTTATGTTAGTCCCTCTTTTGGTTTATAGTTGCATATCAATGTATGGTTCGATATGCTAGTTTACTATAAACAGAGCTCTGATACCAACCTGTCACACCCCCGAACCAGACGGCGGAAACGTCCGAGGGCTATTGTGACTCAATTGAATACCATCACAATGAATATACATGAAACATAACATCATACAATACCAAGCATTGGAATATTACAACTGGTTGCATTTACATTCAGTACATAGTTCAAAACATTACATTCTCAAAAGTAGATTGTTCAATACTAGTTAAACAAACAACAAGACATCACTGAGTACATTTTTCCCTTCGGTTTACCTGTTACCTGAGAATACAAGTATTTTGAAAAACGTCAACATATGAAATGTTGGTGAGTTCATAAGTAATGTTTGAAATACAGTGGTTTGTATTGTTTTGAAAATCACCAGAAAATCCGATATTTTCTGAAAAGAACTTAGTATAAAAAGTGTGAAGATCCGTAAGTATGCTTGTTTGTTTCTATAAATGTAAGAGTACGACTTGTAAAACTCGGTATGTAATTTGTAGGTGTATTAATTGAAAACCCTAGGAAAACCCGACATTTCCCTAATATTTTGCATTAAATAATTTATGTTTTGTTTCTTCGTTACGACAGGTGTATTCGTTGAGCTCCGGAGACGTTGGATTAATTGCGAGTTGTGAATTGTTGTAAACGTACATTAATGAAAAGGACCAGTTGACAACCGTACAAACGATCCCTTAGGCGTCGTTTGCACTATTCACTTAACCCAACCACCCGGACTCATGTAGCCCCACAACCGAGGGGAAAAGAAGATGGTGCGAAACCCCGATATTTCCCTACGTCGTTCAAGGCTATCGTGAATGCGAAGGACCCTTAGTCCGACTCGCATTTGGTGAATTCTCGACTTTACTAGCAGCACCAGAAGGCCCTTGGTCCAACAGCACAAAGCCTGTAAAAGTCCTTTTACATGAAATTAGGTCATATAAGACCCAACTACATGTAAGCGAGTTTCCTTCGGGCCTAAAGATCACGCCATTGGGCTAGCTAGGCCCAACAAACATGATTTGAAACTTTTGGGCCCAAAGACGGTGTATCGACGTCTGGTGTATTCTCACGTGTGTATTGACTTCCCAAATTTTCCGCGTGTGTATTGAAGTTTCGTCGTGTTAGTAATTTCGGATTCATTATTGATTCGAGACCGAATCAATTCGTTTGATAACGAATTTTTGGTGTTGAAGGTGTATTATAATTTGCCGATAGTCGAGATGCTAATATTTCCTCATGACGGATTTATTATTTAAAACATTAGGATGTGTCTTTATTTCAGCCCCTTTCTTTTGGATAATTACACATTTAGCCCTTTGTATAAAATAAATTTCTATTTTAGTCCTCAAACCATTTTTCTTTACACTTTAGTATCAAAACTTATAGAAAAGTTATTTTTCAGCTCAAAGATTATTTGGAAAACAGTTTTAGTCCACCAAATGAAATTTTTCTCGGCTAGAACCCTCATTTTCACAGTTTTTACACTTTTGGCCCAAAATAGAGAATTTTTGCATTTTTGGTCCCTTTTAAATATGAAAAGCATTTTTAAGCTTTGAAATGGACTTGGGACACTAGTAGTCCCCTGTTTTTACAGAAAAATGCATTTCCAACCCCTCAACTTTACAATTTTCGCATATTGGGCCTTATTGGGCCGAAAACTTCATTTTTTGGCCCATTATGCTTAAAAATTCACATTTTAATCCTTCCAAAGAGTAAGTTTCTGGAAAATACCTTATTGAAACTGTTTTGACTCATTTCCTCCATCAGAATTTGTATTTTGTCATTTTGGGCCCTTTAACTTTATATTTTCAACATTTTGAGTGCAAAAATGGGATTTTTAGCCCAATGAGTTCATGTTAACCAAGTTGGTTATTTCTCTAGAAATGATTTGTGTGTAATAATATGTTTAACACTTGTTTCATACATCTTAATGCAAATCTCGATTTTAAGGACTTTTGACTAGTTTCAACACCATAATCACATATAAACATGTAAATAAGCATAGAAATCATACAAAGCATACACATAATCATAGATCTACACATTTTCTTGTATTCCCCCCCCCCACAAAACTTATAGAAACCAAAAATAAGGGGGTATGAAGCTCACCTTGGGTGTGGTTTCAGTTTTGGAGAAAGGATGGAAGAAAAATGAGGTGATTTTCGGCCCTAGCACACTTTGATGAAGATCTCGGCCTTGAGGTGATTCTAGGATGCAAGATCATGATTTTTGCATGGATTAGGAAGAGATTTTTTGATAAAACAAAGAATCTAGATCGTAGATGCAAGCATAATCTTACCTTAGATGAAGAATTTGTGGAAATATCTTCTTGAAAAACCTTCTAAGATTCGAGATCTTGATGGAGAGTGGAAGGAGTTTTCTTGAGAGAGTTGTGAGAGAATTGTGTGTGTGTGTGTTTGAAATCGGCCAAGAATGGGAGAGAGAGAGGAAGAAGTAGACCTTGAGGTGATATGTGTATGGGTATATGAGATATGTTGCATGGATAACCAAGAGGTAATAGTGAGGTGTCACTTGAAAGTCAACCCTCTTCCATGTTGGGTTGTTTGGGCCGAGAAGTGAAGAAAGAAAGGGAGAATATTGGGCTTCTTTTGTTTAAGCCCATATTGTGACTTAATTATGAAACTTTTCGGCCCAATTACATCAAGGTATAATTATTATGATCCTTTAGAGCTATAGGAGTTTGTTGTGACCCAATAAGGTTCATTAGGGTGTTATGTTTCATTCTAGGCCCATTATGGCCCAAAATATTGGATTAAATGGAATTGGGTCCAATTAGAGCCCATTTAAAGGTTCTAATCCCATGATAGTCAAATTGGAAGCTTATTGGCCCATTGAGTCCAATAAGGAAGTCCTAGTCCAAAATGGACCTAAACAAGAACTTCTAGGGTTTCCAATTGCTTATTGACTATTAGTAGTATTTGTATGGTGTATTGGATTGAAATTTTGTTGTCATGAAGTAAGCATCATACATGCTCTTAAGTTCTTGATTCTACATTTTACTTGAGTGTAGTGATTACAAGACACAAAATTTCTAGTTGTGACATATACTTGGGTAATAAAATAAATAGAATACATACCTTGTTGTTGTTGCTTGACTCCATGAAGCTTGAGAGCCTAGTGCCCCAAGTGTGACACCTCAAATGGTTCACACAGCATCATGAACATTTGGAATAACCATGAGAAGAAGACACTCCAAGCTCAAATTGACTAGCCCTCATATGTGTATTACTTGTGTCAATTTCTTGAGCTAAATGGGTCCTTATATAGTGTGCACATTTGGGTTACACCATGTAACCCATGACTTTACCCATTCCTTATGCTCCATGGGTTTTAACCTCCATGGATTATCCATGGACCACCACATGGGTTAAACCCAACATAAGGAATCTTGGATCATAAGCCCACATATATAAGAATGAATGATTTACACAATCAATCCCCATATATTTAATTAGGCTCTTTTGATCAATAAATTAAGTCCAAATTTATTCTTGATCAATACTAATTAAATAACATAATTTTATATTAATATATTAGAACTTATAATATATTAAAATGTCACAAATGTCCTCTTCTCAGAAATGGTCTATCCAAATGTCCCAATGCCATGCAAACCAAATGGACCATGTCGAGTCGGGTCAAGTGTTACCAACTATAGTTATGGACTTAGACACTAATCCAATAGTGGTAAAGGATTATGAGTGTGAGATCCCGTACCACCCGGGCAAAGCTAATGTGGTAGCTGATACCCTAAGTCGCAGGGCGAAGAGTGCCCCGTTACGAGATGTTTGTTTGAGATTGACAGTGATGACTCCGGTATTGGACACCATTTGGGAGGCTGAGGTAGAGGCCATGAGACCGGAGAACCGCAAAAGAGAGTGGGCGATCGGACAGATATATGAGTTTGTTGCCGATAGTCGTGGGCTTATGACCTTTCAGGGTCAGATTTGGGTGCCGTATGAAGGCGGGACACGTACCATTCTAATGGAGGAGGCGCATAGATCGAGGTTCTCGATCCATCTCGGGGACACTAAGATGTATTTGGACCTGAAGAAGGAGTATTGGTGGCCCTGTATGAAGAGTGATGTCGCGTGGTTCGTAGAGAGGTGCTTGACCTATTGCAGGGTGAAGACCGAGCACCAGCGTCCGCATGGCAAGTTGCAGCCACTTAAGGTTCCTGAGTGGAAGTGGGAACAAATTTCCATGGATTTTATAACCAAATTGTCGAGGATTGCCAGGGGAGTCGATGCAATTTGGGTGATTGTTGATCGACTGACGAAGAGCGCTCACTTTCTTGCTATCAGTGAGAGCTTTTCTGCTGAGAGGCTGACAGAGTTATATATGAGAGAGGAGGTATCACAACATGGAGTGCCAATCTCGATCGTGTTAGATCGAGATGTGCGTTTCATTTCTAGATTCTGGAAGAAATTCCATGAGAAGTTGGGTACAAGGCTGCATTTTAGTACCACATACCACCCACAGATGGACAGTCAGAGTGAGCGGATGATTTAAACGCTCGAAGACATGTTGCGAGCATGTGTAATGGACTTTGGAGTTAGTTGGGACACGTATTTGCCATTGGCTGAGTTTTCTTATAACAACAACCACCATTCGAGTATCGGCATGCCTCCCTTTAAGTTGTTGTACAGGAGGAGGTGTCGGACTCCCATATGCTGGGGACAGGTCGGACAACGAGTGATGGGTAGCACTGAGTTAGTGCTTCAGAAGACTAAGTAGATACAACAGGTCAGACAGAGGTTGTTGACAGCTCAGAGTCGCCAGAAGAGTTATGCGGATAGGCGACGATCCGAGCTTGAGTTCCAGGTGGGGGATTTCGTACTCCTAAAGGTATCTCCTTGGAAAGGAGTGATCCGATTCAGGAAGAGGGGCCAACATCGGTCCGTTCAGGGTAGCATAGCGTTTGGAGCTATCTGCGGAGTTAAGTCAGATCCATGATACCTTCCACGTGTCTCAGTTGAGGAAGTGTATAACCGACGAGACGGCGGTTCTATCGTTGGAGGATATTCAGGTGGATGTCGGCCTGAATTATGTTGAGAGACCAGTTGCAATTGTGGATCGGAAGATCAAGGTTCTGAGGAACAAGGAGGTGCCCCTGGTTTAGGTCCAGTGGCAACATCGTAGAGGGTCCGAGCTGACTTGGGAGCCGGAGTTAGAGATGCGTGAGCAACATCCAGAGTTGTTTGAGGAGTAAGACTTTGTGGGCGAAGTCTGATTCTAGTAGGGGGAGAATTGCAACATCCGGATTTCCAGACATTATATTTTATCATTTTATTTTTGAGAAAAATAGAGGGACTCGACGAGTTGAGTCAAAGACTCGTCGAGTAGGACCGCGTCTGCTAAATGGATTAATGAATGGACTCGACGAGTCGGAAAGGGTGGACTCGACGAGTCCACGCTGTGGATTGAAACCCTAATTCTCAGGGTCTGTGCCCTATTTAAAGGCCTTTATGTCCTCCATTTGCAGCTACCAGTCCAGAGAGAGATACCCTAGCGATTGTGAGCGAGTTGTGAGAGAGTTTGAGCCTTTTTGATCATTTTTGGTGTGATTTTGCAAAGGAGAAAGTGTTCCAACAAAGGGAGGTCAAGAGGATTGCATTTCAGTGGGTTTCCAGCTTGGATCTACAACTTTGAGGTAGAAAATCGATCCATTTTTCTGTTTAGTATGAGATCCTTGAATTTTAGGGTTTTCTATACCCTTTATTGGCTTGATTTGATGCTTATGTTGTCCCATTGAGTGATAGACTCTGGATCTGGACCTTTTGAGGTCCAGAGAGCCTTAGCCAACCTGCTTTATGTGGTTTCATGGAGGAAATGAACTTGGGTTACCCTTTTAGTAGTTATTTCACCAAAGGAAGCTTTGGGGTTGTTGCCTGTGTACCAAGATTCGACCTTTACGTGATTATTATGCTTGGGCAGGTCAGATCTATGGATTAGAGAAACAGATCTGACCTCAGAAGGTAATTTGAGTATGATCATGGAGGCAACTCACCGAGTTCGTAAGTGGACTCGATGAGTCAAGTCGGGGTTGCCCCGCGATTCGTGTCAGGATGAACCCGTCGAGTGGAAGGAGGAGTCGACGAGCCAAAGAGAGGCTAGAAGGACTCAGAGGACCCGTTTGGACTCGCCGAGTCGCCTGAGTGCACTCGACGAGTTAGGTCAAAGGTTGACCGTTGACTTTTGTTGACTTTTAGGGTTTAGTCAGTGTTTTGACTTATGAGCCATTAGAGGGGTAGAATGGACTTTTACCCTTCTTGGTGAATTTATAGAGAGGGGTTAGCCTAGCCTTTAGAAGTTGTATTAATTAGAGTAATTATTTATGTGATTAGGCAGAGGCTAGTGCGGTATTTCAGAGTTCGAGGTTTACCGAGTTACTTGAGGTGAGTCTTCTCACTATACTTTACCTAGAGTGGTAATTAGAGTTATGTGACAGAGTGTATTGTATGCTATGTGTTATCTATGTGATTCTGTGCTATATGCGATTCAGAGTTTACAGAGTTAGGAGCGAATGGTGCATAGAGTTAGGACCAGAAGGTCCACAGAGTTATGGGACTGGAGGGTCCCACTAAGACACTTTGACCAGAGGGTCATACAGAGTTATACCCTCGAGTGGATAATATGTGTTGCATGTGGTATTTTGGGGAACTCACTAAGCATTTATGCTTATAGTGTCTGGTGTTATGTGTTTCAGGTACTAGTGAGGATCGCAGGAAGGCGCCGACATGATCAGTACACACACGAGGAGTTTTATAAATTATGATCTTAGGATGTGTTATTTGGATTGATATGTGAAACGATGAGATTTTATAATGTTTATGAATGAAAATATGTCTTTAAAAATGTGAAAATTGTTTGAAAAATTTTGGTGTTACAATCCCCATACAGATAAGAGCCAGATCGCAGAATCTAGCTGTATAGGTGGCATTTCAGAACCCTTCATCTTCAGGTTCCAAAGCTCGTGCTCCAACTTCTGCATTTCGCCTCTTGGGCAGTACTCATAAAGCATAAGCTCCTTTAAACTCTCCGAATCCATGGCATTTTCTACCGGCAGAGTTAGGGATTTGACCTGGCTATTCCACCAAGTCAATGCTCTATCAGTAAAGGTACAGGCGGCAAACATCACCTTGCTGGCCTCAGAACAAGCACAAATCTCGAAAATTGATTTGATCTTCTCGAACCACCGGGTTAGGGCAATGACTCCTCCATTGTCGTCGAAGGATTTGGGCTTCACATTCATGAAATCTTTGTTGGAACACTCCTTCTGGTGTCCCTAACCACCCTCAAGATTTTGGGGGTGGATACCACTTTCGGATCCGCTAGAGCCACTAGGATTAATTTGTGTCATCGCGGCAGCCACAACGGCTGTAACTACTGCCTGAAACATGGCAGGATCGAATTGAGGAGGTGGTGGCTGACGATCTGTCGGAGGGTTGTTGCTCTTTCTGTTGGGTCTCTTCCTGGGAGGCATCTTTCTCTAAGAGATACAAGGGGAAAATGACGATAAGCCATCTATACTGTTCCAGAATCAGATATTTTCGAGCAAGATATATCTAAATCCTACAGTGATAATAGAGATCTACAATAAAGGATTAGTAACATAAACAAAGAATTACAGGTCATTCGTTTATAAGGATTATTACTACTAGTGATAACTTTGTTTGGTGTTCTAGAACCATAAAATACTCCTATAGTATTTTAACTACGTGCTTCATTTATATAATATGATTTGGTGATTTTTAGACTTGTCGCAACACCACAGTCACTCCCAAACACATGTTGGTCATATCTCAGACAAATATAGTTGATCAGGTTATATTGGCCCCGCATATGATTACATAACTATTATGGTTTAACCACAGTGTCCAACTCGCCCTAAATACTTTTATGTAGTTCTTACTATATTAGCTTCTTGTACATATGTATACTTGTATACGTTTGTAAAATACTTAAAATTTTAAAGTATACTTCTAGTTTCAGAGCGCTTCGGCCCTTTATTGTTTATAGTTGTATACCATGTAAGGTTCAGTATACTTAGTTCACTATAAACAATAGTTCTGATACCAATCTGTCACACCCCCAAACCGAAACTGCGGAAACGTTCGGAGGTGGATGACGTCATATATAGTATCACAATAATTGCATCATAGTAATCAAAGTAAACACAACCATTACATTGAATATATATAAAAAGGTATTTACATCTGTTTGATTCATATTTATATACATCAAATGCAACAAAATAAAGACGTGACTCTATATGCTCCGTCTTCTCAAAAGTCTGCTGAGGTACCTGTCTACTGATTTCCTGAGAATACAAGAGGTTTTGAAAAGAGTATCAGCATTAAGCTGGTAAGTTCATAAGCATGTTTTTGTAATGAAATTCTATTAATGAATTAGTTAAAAAAATGTTTACATGTTTCCAAAAAAATCCAATATTTTCTAACATATGATTTTATTACAACGTTCCATAAAGTACTATTTTGATTGTCTATTTACCACCGGATGAATTGTATAAGACTGTTTCGAATGTAAAACCCTTTTTGTATGAAAAATCCAGGCTATCGCCGGTATCTATGGTAGTTTCATTACTGAAAATAAAATTATGAGTTGAAATCCCTGGAATCCTCCAGTTGTATTCTGAAATAGTCCTATTAATGAAAATAAAACTAAAGAAGACTGAAATCCCGTAAACAAAAAGGTTAGTTTATACTATTGTGAGTCGTATAACCATGTTTGATATATGACCTAGTGACCTTTACGATGTTCTTCAAGTGTCAAATATATGACGTTTGTCACCCCAAGCATGAATGTCTGACGGTAACTAGCAGTTCAGGTGTGGGATTGTCAGTCCCGAATAGATCTATTCACAAATCTCACGCTCTTCCTCCAGGAGACTCTAGTTATACTTGATGGGTTTTGAGCATTCTAACACTTCTTAAGTGTACATGCAACCCTAATAACCTTGGATCTATGTTTGTCTAATTATAATGCAAAGTTGAATTCCAAGGTTGTATTCCTATCTAGCATACATGGGGAACAATTTTTAACTTGAATGAAAGATAGAATAACTTACCTTGTTGTTGCTTATGATCCTTGAAACCTTGTGAGGCTAGCACCCCAAGTGTGATGCCTCAAATGCTTCACACAACACCAAATGCTCTTGGAAGGACTTTTGAGAGAATACACACTTCTTGAAATCGGCCTAGCCCTCTAGTTTCTTATGTGTAGCCGATTTTGGTAGAGAATGGGATCCTTATATAGTGTTGACACATCTAGGGTTACACCATGTAAGCCCTAATGTGTCATGACTCTTCATTTCCTTGACCCATGGGTTTGTAACTCCCATGGAGCATCCATGGAGCATCCTATGGGTAGAACCCAACTTGATAATCCATGGAGCCTCTTAGCCCACTATACAAGATATGAATGATTTACATAATCAACCCATATATTTAATTAGTTATCTTTTGAACACTTAATTAATTCCAAATTAATTCTTTGATCAAACTAATCAAATAATATTATTAATATATTAGAACTTATAAAATATTAATAATCTCCAAGTGTTATTCCTCTCATTTAGTCTATCCAATTGCATGGTGCCATGCAACCCAAATGGACCATGCCGGGTCGGGTCAAGTACTAACCAGAAATAGTTATGGACTTAGACACCTTATCCAACAGTCTCCCACTTGGATAAGTCTAATAACTATAACTCCAGTACTTCAGGAACCGACCGGCAATCGTAGCTCTTTCAAGGTCTCTCGGAACTGAGAAGATGTTGATACGCCATTTAAGATAAGTGATCATATAACCCTCTGTTCTAGATATCAGCCGGACAAATACATGGAACAATGTCTTACTTATTGTCCAGCAGTTTGTTTCTCGATTTCCGATTTGTTTGACAAAGAACTTAATTGAACACATCAACTTAGTTCTGACCGGGCCCGGTACATAGGTCAAAACAAAATCATCGAGGGGCCCAGATATCAGCTTCTAATCCAAGAAGGAACAGATAAACTTCGACTCATATGTTTGTTCTACCACTCATTGAATTATACACAAAAGCACGTTTTATAACATCGAGTTACCAATGCGTTTTTGTACAATCAATGCATAACCAACTTGTATGTAACAAATCATATCTCTAGGTTTGAAGACTTATATGATATTACCGTCTCACGATCACTCGAGATAGAATTCCATGAAGTGATTCCAGTGAGCGTGGGTTGTGTCCAATGCTCAGAACTTACGAGCACTCATGATTATTGTAGCCTTGTGCAACACCTTAGACCTCTGCAACCAATCATGACAGTCTTGATTCATACCTACTTCCGACATATGACCGACTATGGAGGTTTGAATAATATGTTATACCAAACAAAATTATTCTGGAAGTCAAAACATGCAAAAGAAATATAGTAAACGATCGACAAGAGATAGCAACACTTTACTCATAAATAAAACACCTTTTATTCATCATCTAATGTCAATTACACTTTACAAATTTCGAGATTATCTAACTACTAAATCTAATATCATCCTTCAGCCCTATGCTCCGAGCATGCTGGAGATGCTTAACCTGAGCCAGTCCCTTCGTGAGGGGATCTACTGGGTACTCATCCGATGATACCCTCTTTGCCACGAGGAGTCCTTCTTCTATTCGATGTTTGATAAAATGGTATTTTCTGTCGATGTGTCTGGATCTCCCATGATCCCTTGGTTCCTTGGCTAAGGCAACAACACTTTCACAATCACAGAAAATTTCCATTGGCTCTTTAATAGCTGGTACAACTCCAAGGTCTCCAATGCAGTTCTTCAGCCATATCGCCTCCTTTGCCGCCTCGCTAGCTACAATATACTCTGATTCACAAGTTGAATCAGCCACTGTCTCTTGCTTGGAACTCTTCCAAGAAATTGCTCCTCCATTTAGGGTAAAGACCCAGCCCGACTGAGAGCAGAAATTATCCCTATCAGTCTAGAAGCTAGCATCACTATACCCTATAACTCTCAAGTCATCACTCCCACCGAGGGTAAGGACCCAGTCCTTAGTCCTCCGTAGGTACTTGAGGATATTCTTTACCGCAATCCAGTGTGCCTTGCCAGGGTTCGCCTGATACCTGCTAACCATGCTCAGGGAAAAGGCTACATCAGGTCGAGTACACGTCATAGCATACATGATCGATCCTACAGCCGAAGCATAAGGTATTCGACTCATTTCTGCTATCTCAGCCTCAGTGCTAGGGCTTTGTGTCTTACTTAATCTGGCGTTACTCTGGATGGGTAACTCTCCTTTCTTGGAGTCCTGCATGCTGAATCTCTTCAGCACCTTATCCAAGTAGGTACTCTGACTAAGTCCAATTAGTCTTTTACTCCGATCTCTCAAGATCCTTATCCCTAGAATATAGGCAGCTTCTCCTAGGTCCTTCATAGAGAAACACTTCCCAAGCCAGGACTTAACTTCCTGCAGAGTTGGGATGTCATTTCCTATGAGTAGTATGTCATCCACATACAATACCAAAAAGCTAACTATACTCCCACTAGCCTTGACGTACACGCAAGACTCATCTTCACTCCTAGAATAGCCAAATTCCTTGACCATTTCATCAAAGCAAAGATTCCATCTGCGAGGTTCTTGCTTCAATCCATAAATGGATTTCTCAAGCTTACACACTCTATTAGGGTACTCGTTGCTGAAAAAACCCTCTGGCTGACTCATGTAAACATCTTCAGCCAACTTTCCATTAAGGAAAGCGGTTTTGACATCCATTTGCCATATTTCATAGTCATGAAATGCAACTATGGCCAACAGAACCCGAATAGACTTAATCTTGGATACTGGAGAAAAAGTCTCATCATAGTCCACTCCAGGAATTTGAGAGAAGCCCTTTACAACCAGTCTAGCCTTATAAGTGTGTACTTTACCATCCATGTCGGTCTTCTTCTTGAAGACCCATTTGCACCCTACTATCTTACGACCTGGTACATTCTCAACCAAGTTCCAAACTTGATTGTTATACATGGACTGTATTTCGCTGTCCATTGCCTCTTTCCACTTGGCTGACTTAGGGCCTGCCATGGCTTCCGCGTAACTGTTAGGTTCATCCAGACCTATCAGTGTCTCATCACTGATAAATGTATCTCATTCTGCAGTAATATGGAATCCATAGTAATGCTCAGGAGCATTCCTAACCCTTGTAGAACACCTCAGAGGTACAGACTTGTCAATTGGCTCAACAGGAGTTTCCTCCTCAAGTTGAGTGCTAGGGTTTGAAGTTCCTTCACCGCTTGACTCTTGAATTTCTTCAAGATCAACTTGCCTCCCACTATTTCCTTGGCTTATGAACTCTCTCTCTCTCTAAAGAAAGCCCTCCTAGCTACAAAGACCACATTTTCACTAGGTCTGTAGAAGAGGTAACCAAAGGATTGCTGTGGGTAGCCGATGAAAATACACCTCTTGCTTCGGGGTTCGAGCTTATCATGAGTCTCGCGTCTCACGAAAGCCTCGCAGCCCCAAATCTTGATGTGGTCTAGTTTGGGTACTTTACTAGTCCACATCTTGTGAGGAGTTTTGGCAACTTTCTTTGTAGGGACTAGATTAAGGATATGGGCAGCAGTCTCTAAGTCATACCCCCAGAATGAGATTGATAGCGAAGCTCGACCCATCATGGAAAGAACCATATCCAACAAGGTTCGATTACGCCTCTCAGCCACACCATTCAACTGTGGTGTCCTGGGAGGTGTCAATTGTGAGACTATCCCACATTCCCTTAGATAGTCAAGGAACTCTAAACTAAGATACTCACCACCACGATCGGATCGAGGCATCTTAATGTTCCTGCCCAATTGATTCTCGACTTCCTGTTTAAATTCTTTAAACCTTTCGAAAGTCTCTGACTTATGCTTGATCAAGTAGACATATCCATATCTACTGTAATCATCAGTAAAAGTCAAATAATAACGATTAGCATCCCTTGTGGCATGTTTGAATGGTCCACACACATCCGTGTGTACAAGGTCCAACAAACCTTCACCCCTCTCACACGAGCCTGTGAAGGGTGACTTTGTCATTTTTCCAAGTAAGCATGATTCGCAACTATCATCTTACTTTAGGTCAAATGACTCCAAGACTCCATCCTTTTGGAGTTGGCCTATGCGTTTCTTGCTTATATGTCCAAGACGACAATGCCATAACGATGCTTTGTCTAAGTTATTATTATTAACAGAATCAATACACAATACATTATTTCCTAAGTTATCAACCACAGATACTGTTTCATACACGCCATCACAAGGTAATGCTTTAAAATAAAAAACATTATTAATGAAATCATTAATCGAACCAACTTCATTATCAAACGAAAAGGTGAAACCTTGTTTATACAATGCATGAAAGGAAATAATATTTCTTGCCATTTCTGGCGAATAACAACACTTATTCAAATCTAAACTAAACCCACTACTTAGCGATAAAGTATAAACTCCAATCTTGGTGACAGGTAAAGCTTTCCTATTCCCCATGATTAAGTTTATTCTTCCTTGCTCCACATTCTCACTTCTTCTTAGTCCCTGCAAATCAGAACTGATATGAATACCACAACCGATATCAAGGACCCAAGAGTTAGAATGGGGTGAGTTATTATATAAGATAGTGTAAATACCTGCATGGTTGGGTTTAACTTTCCCATCCTTCACATCTTGCTGGTATTTTGGGCAGTTCCGCTTCCAATGTGATTTTTCATGGAAATAGAAGCATTCAGCCTCTTTTGGGTCAGAAGAAGGAGTGACGAAACCTTTCTTGGTTCCACTTGAAGAAGAGCCATCAAGGGTTTGAGCCTTGGTACCCTTAGAAGAGCTCTTTCTCTTCTTCCCTCGACTTTTCCCGATTGCCAAAACCGGAGTGGAGTTTGGAGTAGGAGTGTTAACAACCGACTTCCCCTTAAGACCTGTTTCTGTGGTCTTGAGAAGTCCCTGAAGTTTGTTGAGTGTGACCTCTTCCTTATTCATGTGATATGTCATGCGGAATTGATCATAGCACGATGGTAAGGAGTGCAAAATGATATCTATTGCAAGATCCTCAGGGAAGTTCACATTAAGCTTCAGCAACCGATCCACATACCTTTGCATTTTCTGCATGTGGCTCGTGACGGATTCCCCGTCCTTCATCATGGTTGTTATCATGGAGCAGATGATTTCATACCTCTCCTGTCGTGCACTTTGATGGTATCGTTCCATCAGATCTTGGTGCATTTCATAAGGGTAGAAATCCTCATAGGACTTTTGGAGTTCTGCTGTCATCGTGGCCATCATGATGCATGCCACTTTCGTAGCATCCCTTTCATGTGCCTGAAAGTCAGCGATCTCCTGGGGAGTTGCAGTGGTCTCATCAATCTCCTTAAGCTCCTTGTCAAGGACATATTCTTTGTCCTCATAGCAGGTAATCATCCTGATGTTTCTGATCCACTCATTGAAGTTGGATCCATCAAAAGTGACTTTCCCATACAAGTTCATAAGGGTAAAGGAGCCATTAGGATTAGAGCCAGAAGCAGCATTGTTTGAAGACATCTGAAAGAAAAGGACAAGACTAGTTTAGATATTAAGAGAGTCCTTAATAAAACACCCAAATGTAATATTATGGCTAGGACCCAATCACAATATATTATAACTTAGAAGAGGTATGCCGTAATCCAAGCTATAACATATTTGAAAGGTAGGTGAATGACGATTCACCAATTTCCACCACGAAAACCGAAATATTAAATATTAGGTTTTTTTATTGGTTCTTAGAAATTCCTAGATTCTTTGAGATTCAATGAACTTTTCAAAGGCATGTTTCAATCTCGACTGTGCCCTCCAAGTTTTGTGACTGGGATACCGAGGATCACAAAACGAGGTGTGAATTAACCATGCAAATCATTTGGTACCCTCAAAGTTTATCACTCAATCGATGTGCCGGTAAACCACACACGCTCCATCGATACTATAATAAACCTTAAGTCACCCTTTACCTACCTTGTTAAGTCCAAGTTAGTGTGCCGGTTAACCACACACGCTCCACCAACGACTTAAACAAAGTGTAAAGTGTAATTTCATGGATTAGCACCTTATTCACATTTTTCCTAAAGTAACTAAGATTGAGAATTTAATAAAACATTTAGTTACTTTATAGTATTCATTGTACATTTAATGAGAATTTATAAGTCATTGTCTTACCCATTCGGCTAACGACCCTCCACCGGTCAAGCAAGCGGTGGGTGAGAGTGGACACCCATTAAGTTGCCATTTTATAGGCAACAACCTTATACCCACCTTATAGACCGGCTTCGTGAATGAGGCGTACTAGCGGTAAGACGACTTTGTTCTTATACATATATATATATATATATATATATATATATATATATATATATATATATATAATTATTCAATCATAATAATATAAGTATAAGGGTTGAATTTTAACTTTTATAATTCTAAGGGTTGGAATTAAAGTTTTTAACATGACTTTACTTGTTCCAAAACTTGAGGGCAAGTTTTGTAAACTTTCAAAACTTTTCATTTCTTGTAACTTTTGAGTTTAATAGAGTAATAAAATGAAGACTCTTCATTTTTCTAACTCTTGTGTTCTTTTAATGGTTTTAACTCAAGTGACTTTTGGTTTTCCATAACTTGAGGACAAGTTATGGACTCCATTAAAACACATTATGATCAAGAATTAAATTACCACATAGGTTACAAATAATTCCTATGATCATCTAAACATCATAAGATCAAGAACATGAACATGAACACTTTCATGAATCAAAATTACACTTAAAACTTTGTAATTTTGATAACTAGTTGTTGTAAATGGATTAGCAAAGACATTACACCATCTAAAACAAGTTTTCAAGTACCAAAACAGTTTAGGGTAATGTTTCTAGTCCATTTCCAGCAACTAAAGTCGAAAATCTGCACTCTGTGGCTCCTACTCGCCGAGTGCATGAACCTACTCAGCGAGTAGGTTGAAGATACAAGTGAACTCGGCGAGTCTCCCCGTGGACTCGGCGAGTTCATCAGGCAGACATCAAGTTTTTCGATTTTTTTTCAACTTTTAAGCACAGATAACAAACAATCAAGCCTAGTCTCTGATACCACTGATGGGTTTTGAGCATTCTAACACTTCCTAAGTGTACATGCAACCCTAATAACCTTGGATCTATGTTTGTCTAATTATCATGCAAAGTTGAATTCCAAGGTTATATTCCCATCTAGCATACATGGGGAACAATTTTTAACTTGAATGAAAGATAGAATAACTTACCTTGTTGTTGCTTATGATCCTTGAAACCTTGTGAGCCTAGCACCCAAAGTGTGATGCCTCAAATGCTTCACACAACACCAAATGCTCTTGGAAAGACTTTTGAGAGAATACACACTTCTTGAAATCGGCCTAGCCCTCTAGTTTCTTATGTGTAGCCGATTTTGGTGGAGAATGGGATCCTTATATAGTGTTGACACATCTAGGGTTACACCATGTAAACCCTAATGTGTCATGACTCTTCATTTCCATGACCCATGGGTTTTTAACTCCCATGGAGCATCCATGGAGCATCCTATGGGTAGAACCCAACTTAATAATCCATGGAGCCTCTTAGCCCACTATACAAGATATCAATGATTTACATAATCAACCCATATATTTAATTAGTTATCTTTTGATCACTTAATTAATTCCAAATTAATTCTTTGATCAAACTAATCAAATAATATTATTAATATATTAGAACTTATAATATATTAATAATCTCCAAGTGTTATTCCTCTCATTTAGTCTATCCAATTGCATGGTGCCATGCAACCCAAATGGACCATGCCGGGTCGGGTCAAGTACTAACTAGAAATAGTTACGGACTTAGACACCTTATCCAACAATACTATGATAGGATTTAGTTCAGTACACCAAAGGGTACAATTTTGAAGTAGAGTCTCACAATTCTGTATAATCTTGTTTACGTGCAGTTCTGTATTGATCTATTGTATTTGAACCCGTGTGTATACTTTATAGAGTAATAATTATACTTAAATAATTATGTAATAAAGTATCCTTGTTACCCGAGGATATCATAAACTAAGTCTATCATAGTTTATATTTTTAGCAATGTATAAGGTCTGAATTTGTAATACTGTATATTGAAACCCCAAACTATACCTATTATAGTTTGCATGAATATTATGTATTTGGTTCATTAATTGATCTGAAAACAATGCAATTTGGCAGTAAGTCGAAAACATCTCTTATGCTCAGCATAATACAAACGGGATAAAATATCTAAATATTTTTATGAAATGTGGAAACCGTGTGACTATATCCATTGCATCAGTTTTAAGTGTTTTGAAGTCCTTTTCTATAAATTCACAAATCATTTGTGTTTGGCTTGTATTCTCCCCCTGAAAACATTAAAAATCATAAAAGTATAAGGGTATGAACTCAAAATTGGTTAGTTGAAATGTCGGACAACGAAACTGGAAATGAAGACCCTCGGATTGATGTACGTGGCACTTAACGAGATCCTAATAACAATTAAATACATATATGTATTTTATTAGCGAAATCATTATTTATTGTGCTGGAAAAACACTTGCTTTTGGTTTAGGAATGTTACCAGGACTCGATTGAATCGAGGAAAGTGGGTTTTCAGCCAAGTTCACCACTAGGAAGGTTTGCGGCCGTGAAGGGGATTACGGTCGTGAAGGGCCCCTTGAAGGATTTACGGCCGTGAACGATGTTCTTGAAGGAAATATGAATTTTTGAAGGGTTCTCGGCCATGAACGGTTTACGGCCCTTGAAGGTTTGAATATTTGAAGGGTTTACGGCCGTGAACTCAAGAACGACTATGTTTGAATCAACAAAAAAGGCTAGTGTTAGATGCTCCAAAACGTGTTTTAAGGTGAATAGAGTGTTAGATGAAGAGAAAACTTGAGATGTCTCGGGTTTTCAGGTGGGGCTTTTTAGAGAGATGAACTGTGTTCATGGCCAGAAAAGTGTAAATAAGGGTAGGGGTCACGTATATATAGCCTGGAAATATGGTCGGTGGTGGGGTCCAACCGTGAATGGGTTTACAGCCGTAAACACCAGTCAGGCCGTAAACTGTTGATTTTTTGAAGGAAGCTCGGGTTTTTCGCGCGATTTTGGTTCCAACTCATTTATAAAATTCAATTATATAACTTAAATGATTTTCCAAACCAAAGGAATTTGATGGAAATAAATAAAATATAATTTTTTTTAACGGAAAACAGTTAACTTTAACGAAAAAAGGTTTGGGTTGTCATAGGTTTTTGTTGACTTAGCATGTATATTTGGAATAATCCTTTACATGGTTGTATTTGCGGACTTGGCATTAAGTGTGAGATTTTTAACCAAAGTGAACCGTAACCGGTTAGTGGTATTGGGTTTGGTTCATAATTCTTAGTTTGTAGTTTATTCGGTTTCTAGTTTTTTCAGACATGACAGATTCACCACCATAGGCTTCATTAGCCTCATCTACTTGAATGGGAATAAGTGTCGGAATGTGTGGGTCTTCTTCAATGGATTGCCAAACTTCTCTACCTTTTCTTTTAAGATAGTTTTTCATTCTCATTGACCGGTGAGAATACTCTTTTGCAATAAGTATGGTGTAACATCCCAAAACTACGAAATAAAATTTTCATTTTTAAAACCACCCAAAACATTCATTCATGTTTAAAGATAACCAAATTGTATCAATTTCTCAAACATCAAATTAAATCACAAAAGATAGTGTGAATAAAACTCTTGGGATGCGGCGTGATCAATTTGGGCCCTTGTAACGACCCAAAAATCCAGGGTAAAATTTTCGTTTTTACTTTATAGTCAAATACAAATGTTACTTAATCCAACCATTCAAAAACATTGTTTAATAAAAACATTTATCAAAGTTACATCCTAAAATCACATAATGCGGAAAACACGGGTGTGTACGCTGCGATCAAGTCGAACCCTTCCTTTCCAAAACCGATGATACCTGAAACCATAATAAAAAATTTAAGCACTAAGCTTAGTGAGTTCCCAGAGCATATCCCACATAATCCACATAACCGCATATAACATATCAATCAAGTAAGCCATATCAATCACATAATCCATCCATATAAATGTATAAGGATGTCGTGCGCTCCTCCCAGGGTCTTACTCCAGGATGTTGTGGGCTCCCCTCATGGTCTTTAGCTGGAAAGTAATGGGCTACCCTACATGGTCTGACATCCAAGTGTCATGGGCTCCCCCATGATCTTTACTTGAAAAGCCATGGGCTCCCCTATATGGTCTTACATTCAAGGATTGGACCGAGAAAGCTAGGTATGCGGTGTTTAGAGATGTCGTGAGAGGTTGCGGGGTTGTTAGCTGAAGCGGACTTCGAGGACGAAGTATAGTTTAAGTGAGGGAGACTTGTAACACCCCGAATTCAGAAGACCTAGAAAGAAAAGGAAACCTCAAAAACCAGAAGGCGACTCGTCGAGTAGGTGGGGTGACTCGACGAGTAGGAGCGTAATTCGGGGTGCGGGTTAAGTCACCTACTCGACGAGTTGGGAGACCAACTCGGCGAGTTGGTCAGTAATAACGTGCCCTAGCCAACACAAAAGTGTCGTGCCTAGCTCAAATGGCTGGCACGCCCGACAGACCAGACCAAGCAGGCTTCGCGCCCGCCAGCGCCCCTAAGGGCAGGGCGCTCTGGTAGAAGGATAAACGCCCACCAGGGGCATGCGCTCTCAGCTCCAAGAAAAATGATACGGTCAGGCGACAAAGCAAGGGATCGGAGCATTACCGGTAGGAGCAATGGCTGCGCTCTGACAGACAGAGGAGCATGATCCTCCAATCAGCTCCCCGGATCCTGTCGGCCCAGGCGATCCTGTCTCGTACGGACGAGCAGGATCGCTGAGTATAAAAGGGGAACACTCATGACCCTGGAAGGTAAGTCGTCTTCCCCAAGCAATACCCAAATACACTCACTCAACTCTACTAACTTGACCGTCAGAGCATCTTTCTGGGAGCCTCCTCTTGGGAAACGACTGACAACCTTCTTTCTTTTTGGTCTTGCAGGAGCAACCCAAGAACCGTTGCTAGAATCAAGTAAGAACCAGGGCAAGGTCGCATCATTTGGTGCCATCCGTTTGTGTGACAAAGAACGAAAGCAAAATTGCACAATCCAACGAAAAAATGGCGTCTGACGGCACCGACGGGACACCAGTTAGTCCCATCCGATCAATGCCGCCGTTGGACGAAACACCACCGCCCATAACGGCAAACGGAGAAGTCCCGAACGAAGTGGGTTCAGCGGCACAAGTTGAACCACCAGGCGGACATCAACCACCAAATCCCGAAGGACAGTTTCCGCTAACAACCGCCTCAATGACACACCCATCTCAGCCGTCACTTGTGTCATTGGGGGAGAACGCTTATACCACAACGGCGACACCACCTCAGCAACAGGCGATGGTCCAGACGACGATGTCACCGGACTAGAGATGCACACAAAAACCGGATTGGCCTATAGGATCCGATCCGATCCAAAAACCGGATTTGGTCAAAACCGGTTTTGACCGAACCGGATCGGATTGAACCGGTCACCGGATTGAAACCGGATCGACACTTTGGACAAGAAATTGGATTATACCCCAGATCGAGAACTGGGTCTGACTGAAACCGGATCCAAAACCGGTTTGAAACCGGATTTTTTTGTTACCGTTAGAAAACGGGAAAAGTTGAATTTTTTTTTAGCTAGCCGTTGGAACTTAGAAAAAAAACGGCTACTTTGACTTTTTTTTTTGACTTTTTGGCACTTCTAAACACCTATATATACCTTTCATTTGCTACATTTCAATTTTACACAAAAAATTTACTACTTATTTTCATAATATTCAAAAAATGAGCTCGAGAAATTCAACCGCGGGTCAAGATTCGGATGCAACGGTGGTTAAAATCATACCAACCACTCGAAGTAAAGAAGTGTGGGAACATTACGATTTGTGTTTGTTGTCGAATGGGAAGAAAAAAGCGAGATGCAAGAAGTGCAGAATGTTTTTGGGAAAAGATGGCAATAGCACGTTAAGGAGTCATACAACAAAAACTTGTTCGACTGTAAAAGGTCAAAGCGATCCAAGTCAACCAAATATTACTCCCGACGGGTCGATCTTCATTTACAATAACGATGACCTTCATGAAAGCTTTTGCAAGTTCGTGATTCAAGAGGGCTATCCTTTCAACCACTTCGACAACCCGCGATTAACAAGGATTTTGCGGGAAAAAATGCAACCGCAATACCGGCAAGTAAGTCGCACTTCTCTTAGACGTGAAGCTTTAAAGTATTGGGATATAGCCAAAAAGATATGCAATTGGGATTTTTAAATATAAAAACCGGTGTTTCTTTAACCTATGACGTTTGGTCCTCCGTCGGTAGTTGTCCCAAAAGCTATCTTTGTGTCACGACACATTGGATAGATCCCTCTACTTGGGTAATGAAAAAACGAGTTATTGCTTTTGAACTTTTTGTGCATCCTCACACAGAGGCAAGATTATTTACAATTTTAGTAAGCGTTATAGAGACTTATAATTTACGCGACAAAATCTTCTCTATTTCGTTTGACAATGCAAGTAACAATACCGCTGCGGAAAAAAGATTAATTGCAAAATATAAACCTATTTTGGATGGCTCGTTTTTTCATACTAGATGTGTTTGTCACATTATTAATCTTGCGGTACAAGATGGTTTAAAAATGATAGATTCGACGATTGAAAATTTTAAAACTATGTTAACTAGAGTTTTTGGAAAAAATAAAGCTACAATGGAAAAATATCGAAAGTTTGCCATTTCCATTAATGTAACTCCATATAGTCCTCATTGGGATTGTGACACTAGATGGAGTTCAACATGCATGATGTTTGAAAGTTTGACACGTCAAAGAATCGCTTTGCAATTATTTTACGACACAATTTCAAAAGGAAAAAACCCGGTTTCGGATTATGATTAGGATTTGATGGAAGAGTTTGTGGAAATGTTAAAAGTTTTTAAACAATCAACCACTTTTCTATCGGGTGTGTATTACCCTACAAGTCCGTTGTTACTAAATGAATTATGGTTGATGTTCGCACAATTGGAACGTTTTGAACAAAGAAGTGAAATATTGTTTTGGTTACGAGACCAATGAGACAAAAACTAGTCAAATATTTCAAAGAAATGCCACCACTTTTTACTTGCGCCGCGGCATTAAACCCATGTATCAATGTTATAGGTGTAGAGGCTTTGATTACCAAAATTTCTATGTCTTTAAATTTGCACAAAGATAACTCAAACTACATCCGTAACCAAATAAACATTTTTAATGATACTTTTACTAATTTGTTTGACATTTACGCTACAAAATATGGCAATATGTCAAACACTTTTGCAAGTGTAACCGACTCTACTAGCGGTGCATTGGGTAGTGGTGGGGGTCGAACGGATTTTCATATCGACCTCTATAACTACCTTTTGGAGGAGCAAAACAAAAGAGCACGCACATGAACGCCTAGTAGCGAAATTCGAATTTATATGAGTTCAAACTTTTTAAAATTCATGAGTGCACCACAATTTAAAATTTTGGATCCTTTGGCTTGGTGGAGAGAAAAGGAAGCACAATTTCCTATTCTCTCCGTCATGGTCCGTGATTTACTAACCGTCCAAGCTTCCACGGTAGCTTCGAAATTCGCTTTTTCTTTTAGTGGAAGAGTTTTATCAAAGTTGAGGACGAATCTTACCCCGGTTGCGGTAGAGGTTTGCATTTGCTTGAAGGATTACTTGGATTCTGTGGAACGTATACAACACTTGGCATCACTAGAAGGCCCACTATCACAAAATGTTGAACCGGAGATCATGGATGAAGAATATGCACAAGGCTTATCAACACCTCCGGAAGATGAAGCCGATGACGATGAAGTCGAAGACGAAGACGGGGATGAAGAATATGGCATTGATGAGACCTCTAGTTACTTGCGTGGCGGTTGAAGAATAATTAAATGAAGGCGACACGAAGTGGAAGACCACAAAAACTATTTCCATTTGGCTAAATGTTATAACGCCACTTTATTATTATTATTATTTAACTAGTTTAAAAACTCTTTCTAATTCGACGTTTGATGTATGTTTTAACTATTTTAATGTACCCGTGTTGCATTTTGTGTTATATTTGAGGTCTAAAAAATGTGTATTTAAAAAAACAAAGGCAAAGTCGGATCGGATCGGATTAAACCGAATCGGATGCGGGGCTCGGAAAACCGGTCAAATCCGGTTTGAAACTGGTTCGGATTAAAGGTTGAATCGGATTCGGCGTGACATCATCAAACCGGATCGGATCGGGTCTTTGTGCATCTCTACACCGGACACATTCGTCGAAATGCCACTATTAAGCCAACCAGCATCAGCACAACCTGCAATATCCCAAATGCCACCATTTTTCAACTCGGTGATGCAGGGACAACCGCCAATCCCTCAGATGATGCTGCCAATAAACCAAACCACCGGTGCTCAGCCGTTACTCCAAGCACCAATAGGCACACAACCAACACTCTCCTTGACACCGTTGGCTCAAGTCATGGCAAACCAATCACCCGTTTTCTTCTCTTCGTCCTGTATGACAGGCGCACCCATTGCTACCACAAACACCCACTTCCAACAAACCACTATGAATAACCTTAAAACCCAAAGCCAACCCATATCCTCTAGTCACCCGCTTCAATTTCCATTCCAGCAACAAGCATTCTACGGTCCACATCCATGCTATCATGCATCCTACAGTAGCCCAGGAACACAACCGTACAACACGTTTCACCCATACAGCATGCACGGACCACTACCCGTACCAAATCAAGATTGTTTGTCATGAAGCGTTACATCAGCATTCGCTAAAGAACTACTAGATTACAAGATTCCAAAAATGGCCAAACTCCTTAATTTAAAAACCTACATAGACCCGGATAGCCACATCGACACCTACGAATGGACGATGACGTCGCTCAAGCTAGATGAGCGATTCTGGTGTACGTACTTCCCAACAACCCTCAATGGCAACGCAGGCACGTGGTTCAAAATGCTTCGCTCGGGCAACATATACAACTTCGGTCAACTAAAGTATTTGTTCCTCATGAACATTATGCAACTGTGAAAGTACAAGGGCGACTCCCACTCAATCATCAGTTGTAAGCAGAAAGAAGGGGAAACGGTGAGGGAATATTACACGAGGTTCACGAATGCCACGCTAGACGTCCCTAGACATGACGAGGGTCTGATAGTTGGGGCCTTCATGTGGGGATTCCTACTGGGCCCCTTCTCCCAAAAACTCATGGGCAAAAAACCGCAAACACGAGCCGAGTTAAAAGAGAAAGTAGAGCGGTACTTGAGGCAAGAAGAAGGAGAGGTGACAAAGCAGTCATACTTAAACATCATGGCGTCCCCTACGAAACGCTATAGCCCAACCGGCCTAGAAACATTGTGTGGAACTAGGCATTTTGGGCGAGGAAAGTGGATACTAGGGTACTTCACGTCGTTCGCTAGAGATGACAGGCGGAACCGCCGGCTAGATGTCTATGTAGTGGCAGACAAGTCGCAGCCGGCGAAATCAACAAAGGGACGGTACTGTGAGCACCACAAAAGCAAAACACATGACACCATCAACTGTTCGGTCCTGAAGAAGGAAATGGAGGAAAAACAGTTAAAGGGAAACCTCATCGAAATAGCACGGAGCCTCCGAGCCAAATTCGACGCCGAAAATGACAAGGACGCAACAAGAGAACATGCCCAGCCAGAGGAAATACTCATGGTACATGTCAAAAGGGGACGAGAGGACGAGCATAGTGATCCGATGAGTATCACGACAACAACACAAGGACTCACGTTCTCAGCAAGACCCCAGGCCTAAAGGTTGGAAGGGCGATAACCCACTTATAATACAAGCATCCATAAAGAACGTAATCATTCACATGGTATATATCGACACAGGTAGCTTGGCAAACTTAATTTACGAACATTGCTTTTGCCTCCTCCCTGATAGGTGGAAGGAGAACCTCAGACCAAACACATGAAGGCTAGTGGGTTTCACGGGGCACAATATGTGGCCCCTAGGCACAATCCACCTACCTCTCATGTTGACCGGCCATGAAAAACAATGAAGGAAGATGGCCTTGATCGATTTTGTGGTGATTCGGCACTCTACAGAGGACACCATCATACTAGGAAGGACGACCCTACTCAGGCTGTGGTGATTCGGCACTTTGCAGAGGACACCATCATGAATGGGATCGTAAAGTTCAATACCACTGAAGGGCCGACCACAGTCCTCGCCACGCCACCTAAGGAATTGCAATGATTCGAGGTCATCCAACCAACAAAAATAACACAGGAAACCAAGAAGCCAAGGGTTGAGACGACAAACGAGAAAGAGGTAACTAATGAAAAATACCCGGAATAGCCGATTAGCATTGGTTGTAACCTCCCGGAGCACATCAGGAAAGTGCTAGTAAGGCTACTAAAACAATATAAGCATGTGTTCGCATGGACTCCCACCGATATGGTCTGCGTAGATAGGAAAGTCATAGAGCACAAGTTGATGATCAATCCAGGCACAAAGGAGGTTAAACAAAAAAAGAGAGTCCAAGGAGGGGATCGCAACAAGGCAATCAATGCAGAAGTGACCAAGCTAACAAAGGCAGGGATCCCTGTTGAATCAAAAAGTGACCCTCTTGAACTTCAGCTACCACAACCTCATAAGCAACCGCAGTCAAGCGATCTTATCATCTGGCCATCCGAAGTCATCAGCACCGCAGTCCTTATCTTTACTTAGTTTATTTTGTCCTTTCTGTAAAACACTCTAATGTCCAGTATGCCTTGCATGGCTACTTTTAGAGTTGTAAAATTGTCTCTATAAATAGAGTTCATTTCTCATGTAATCAGTACCGGTGTGAATCTCTCCTCAAATTCTAATACACATCAGTTCTCATTCTATCTTACTTATCAAACCATCTTATTCTCATAATCGATTACCATCTCTTTTAAAGAGGAAGTCACTTGTGACTTAATCACTAAGCTAGATCTCATTTACTAGCTTGGTTTGAATGCATTCCTTGTTATGAATCTGCTTTTGTGTATACTTGATATAATAATTGTTGTCGTTTACATTTCCTTACTTTTCCACATCTAACTCACTAACTTCTAACACTTAATATTATTGTTGAGCTAACAGATCCTTCGAGATTAACTATTCCGCTATATACTTGTTCTAGCGATTTATTCAAGTGTTTCTCAAAGTTTTTCTCTCAACAATTGGTATTAGAGCCATAGTGGTTGCTTTTTGAAAATCGGAACTCTGATTTTTCGAAGAGCTTTCTATACCAATGAAGCTTATTTCTTAAACACAAAAAATTCTTCAGAATGGCACAATCGTTATCACTAAATGTCTCCAACAGTGTTGGTGGTTCTAATCGAGCCCCAATACTGGTTGAAAATAAATACCATCACTGGTCTCAAAGGATGGAAAGATATATCAGACGACTTGGTAGAGATGTTTGGCAATCTATAGAGGAAGGAGCACATGTTCCAATCCTAAAACTAGTCCAAACTGATGGAGCCACTGCAAGGCTAGGAGGAGGTCAACCAGCTTTGAACCGTCGCACCAAAGATGATCTCGACAAGATGGAAAATGATGCTATTTCCTTTTATGAAATCTCTTATGGAGTTGCTCCTGACAACTTCGACATCATCATAAACTGCAAATTAGCAAAGGAGATTTGTGATGTTCTCAAAAACTTGTACGAAGGTTCAGAGCAGGCTCAAGACAAGAAGCTCACTATGGCTCTCAACGAATTCAACAACTTCAAAGCTCACTCCGGTGAAAGTTTGGAAGACTCTTTTAAGAGATTCAACTTGATTGTCACAAAACTGTCCAATGCGGGCACCATCCGCAGCAATCATGAAACGAACCTACAGTTTCTTAATGGCTTGGGAAGACATTGGACAACAGCCAAAATGATTGTTCAAGGAGACAGAAAGATTCACTCGTTGTCCCTTTATAAGCTCTATGGTAAGTTGCAAGCTCAAAAGCCCACTGTACTCAAGGACTACTCAGACTTCGGAGGTCCACTTGCTCTTGTAGCGCAATCACCCCACATTCAAACTTGTCCCACTTCGTATGACTCATCACCACAGTCATATGAAGCAGACTCAGAATATGACGATGAAGAAGAGTTTCAAAATGCCATTGCCCTTGTCAGTCAAAAATTCAATTGCTTACCACCTTCATTTCGCAAAAATCAACAGTACAATCGACCACCTTTCAACTGCAACTTTCAAAATAATCACTTTCGTTCCACCAAGAATCCTCTTCCTCCACTGCAAACTCAGCAAACACAATATAAAGACGTACCACCGCAGCCTCAATCAACTGACTCCGGTACCTCTTTAGAAGACAAAAGTGACATTGTTATATGTCACAAGTGCAACAAGGAAAACCATTTTGCCAAGGATTGCAAGGCAAACGTAATAAAATATAGAGCCTTCTATCTCATAATGGCTCAAGAACTGGAGGACAAAGAAAAGGGTAAAGCCTACGTTGCTCAAGTGAAAAGGAATCATCAAGTGTGGTCATCCGGAGACGAAGATGAAAACGACCGTAGTAAAGGAGAAGGCAAGATCTGTATGATTGCAACTGCTGATGAAGACGGCTCAACCAAGCTAAAGAAGAACCATTGCTATATGGTGAAAGATGGAACTCTCAGCATTGTGGAACAGGCATTGTGCAAGGAGGAACAAGAAGAAGAATGGTTGATCGACAATGCCTGCTCCTTGCACATGACCGGAAGGTTAGAATACCTTCGGGATTTCAGGCCTATATGCAATGGTGGAAATGTTACATTCGGCAACAATGCGAACGGAATCATCCGAGGTTACGGTGTACTCACTATGGGGAATTTTTCAATACAGAAGGTTGCTTATGTAGAAAGCCTTAAACACAATCTTATTAGTGTTGGCCAACTATGTAAGGCAGGTCATCAAGTTGAGTTTGATGATCAATTATGTTACGTTATGACGAGTGATAGAAGTACCTGCTTGATCAAGTCACGATCTGAGGGTACCATGTATCCTTTGGATGTCTCTCTCATCATTGGAAAACCGCAGTTGTGTTTTCTCTCCAAAGCTGTATCCGAAGTTAGCTGGTTATGGCACCGCAAGCTCGCCCATCTCAACTTCAAGTATATCAACACCTTGGTTACTGGAGAACTGGTTAGAGGATTACCCATTCTCAAGTTTAGCAATGACACTTTATATCCTGCTTGTGAATGTGGTAAGCAGTCCAAAGCAAGTCACCCCATGGTGATTGATTCTTCAATATCTGAACCACTTGAACTTCTACACATTGATCTCTGCGGTCCATCAACCGTAGCCAGTCTTCATCACAAAAAGTACATACTGGTTATAGTTGATGACTTCACGCGCTTCACATGGGTATTCTTTCTCAGACTTAAATCCGAAACACTGTAGATTCTCATCAACTTCATCAAAGAGATAGAACTTCAGATCAAACTGCCTGTAAGATGCATCCGCAGTGATAATGGCACTGAATTCACTAATCATCCTCTCAACAATTTCTTGGTGTCAAAAGGTATCTCTCATAACTTTTCAGCTCCGTATACACCTCAACAAAATGGTGTAGTAGAAAGGAGGAACCGTACTCTAGTGGAAGCAGCCAGATCCATGCTCAACTTCGCACACCTTCCTCTTTACTTTTGGGCTGAAGCTGTAGCAACTGCATGTTTTGTTCAAAACCGAAGCATCGTGTGCAAACGCCTCAATAAAACACCATATGAGGGTCTCAACAACCGGAAACCAAATGTTCGTTTCTTTCACATCTTTGGGTGTAGATGTTTTGTGATCAATAACAGAGATTAGCTTAACAAATTTGCACCAAAGTCTGATGAAGGAATTTTTCTTGGCTACTCTACAAACAAGGTTGTTTATCGGGTTCTTATTAGACGAACGAGGCTTATCATTGAAAGCTTCAATGTGAAGTTCGATGATGCTTACATCCGCAACACCCCTCCATCTATTGAAACCACTGCCATCATGGAAACTGACATTCCTGCTTCTTCAAGTCCTCTAAACCTGGTTGAAGTCAATTATGATGATCTTTTCGACCCTGTTGAAACTGCAAAACTATCCGAAACTCTTGTGTCACCAACTTCTCAACAACAACACGCTAATACTTCTGGTCCATCTCTATCCGAAGTAGGATCTCTCAATACTTTCACCTCTCCAGTTGAGGGGGAAAGCTCTACTCCGGATCAAGCAACAACCATCAAGGTTCCAGTATTTGATGATGCTCAAGCTCCTCTTCCTAAAAGATCACTACCATCAAACGTATCTTCGGATTCAGATGATGAAATCATAGAGTCCATTGACACTCGAACCAACTCAAGGATCATTTCTCTCCCATCAGCAGTCCAGGGGGAACCTTCTCAGGTTCCAAAGGAACTCCCATCAGCAATCCAGGGGGTACCTCTCCAAACTACTCACGAAAATTTCATTCTTGCTCCGACAAGTCAAGATGATTCCGCAGGCTGTTCACAAATCCAGGGGGAACTCCTTTCTCCATCCGAAGCAACCTCCGATATTGAAAACATTCCTTCTACTGTAGCTGCTGACCATCTGATGCCTCGTCTACGCGTATGGACAAAAGATCACCCACCAGGTCAAATTATTGGCAACCCATCCGTAGATATCCATACTCAATCTGCCAAAGATTTATCTGATCATTGTCACTATGCAGCATTCATGTCCGCAGTCGAGCCTCGATCTATCAACGAAGCATTATTGGAACTAGATTGGATTTCTTTAATGCAAGAAGAACAGGAAGAATTTGAAAGAAACAAAGTGTGGGAACTTGTTCCCATTCCACAAGGCCATAATATTGTTGGTACAAGATGGGTGTTCAAAAACAAGTTAGATGAATCTGGTGCGGTTATCCGAAATAAAGCAAGACTAGTTGCAAAAGGGTATAGTCAACTGGAAGGTGTTGACTATGATGAAACATATTCTCCGGTGGCAAGAATGGAAGCAATTCGAATCTTTTTAGCATATGCTGCCCACAAAAACATCAAGGTACACCAAATGGATGCTAAAAGTTCCTTTCTCAATGGGGAATTGAAAGAAGAGGTTTATTTGCAACAACATCCCGGGTTTGAAAATATTGAATTCCCTGACCACTGCTACAAGCTTCAAAAGGCAGTCTACGGTCTGAAGCAAGCTCCAAGGGCTTGGTATGAGACTCTTTCTGAATTCTTAGTCTCTTCAGGCTACAAAAGAGGAGTGATTGATCCCACGCTATTTAGAAAAGCAAATGGTTCTCACCTTATGCTAGTACAAATATATGTGGATGATATCATCTTCGGATCGTCTGATCAAGGAATGGTGGATGAATTTGCTACGCTCATGACAAACAAATTCCAAATGAGCATGAATAGAGAGATTAATTTCTTTCTAGGGATATTCATTCATCAAGAGATATTCATTCATCAAGAGAAGTACACCACTGAACTTTTGAAGAAATACTCTATGGACAACTGCTCCTCGACTAAGGTTCCTATGGCCTTCAGATATAAGATCTCTGCTGATCCTTCTGGCAAATCTGTGGATCACAAGACTTATATAGGTATCATTGACTCTCTTATGTACCTCACCGCAAGCCGACCGGACATTGTCTTTGCTACTGGTGTATGTGCAAGGTATCAGGCTGACCCAAAAGTGTCACACATGACCGCATCCAAACAAATTCTCCAGTACCTGAAAGGAAGCAAATGTCATGGTCTATGGTACCCCGCAGGCAATGATTTCAGTCTGCAAGCATTTACCGATGCAGATCATGCTGGATGCAAACTTGATCAAAAAAGTACATCTGGTGGATGTCAATTTTTGGGAGGTAGACTTGTCAGCTGGTCCTCAAGAAAACAAAGTTGTGTTTCTTTGTCTACCGCAGAAACAGAATATGTGGCCGCAGCCAGTTGTTGTTCTCAAGTTCTATGGATGAAGACTCAACTATTAGACTACGGTTACAGAATGCTGCAGATACCAATCTACTGTGATTATGAAAGTGACATAGTGATTTCTCATAACCCTATTCAGCACTCCAAGACTAAACATATTGAACTACGGTATCATTTCATCAAAGACCACTTTCTGAAAGGTAACATCTAACTCATCTTTCTCCCTACTCATGAAGAGATTACTGATGTCTTTACAAAAGCACTTGACTCTACCAAACTCAATGCGTTCTTACAAATGTTAGGGATGATGAATCCGGACCCCCAATTCTTCTTGAATTGATAGGTACTGTAGACCTTCTTGGTCTCCATTGCGGTTCTAGATGAAAGACACTTATAACAGATGGTTTTGGTATATTCTGTGTACCGCAGTCAATGTACAACAACCATACATTATATCTATCTTTCATGGGTCTTTCTTGTTTCTTGTTACTAATTGTTGTACAAGTGCTCTTCTCAGCTTCTCCTACTGCTGTCATCCGCAATACCAAGAAAACCATCCGCAATGATGTGTTCGTCCGCAATTACATTAATTGTTTTACAGACGGTTCATTTTCTTTTGAAAAACAAAAAAACAGTGTGCTATTTAATGATTCTTCATAAAACATTAAATGAAAACATTCCTTTGAGAAACTGTCACATTCTTTTCTTCCAAAAACCTCGTGTCAGGCCTATTTTAGGTATGATGACAAAATAAAAGATTTTCCAAATCAAATCCTCTAATATGTCTTTTCCTATTACCCCAAACCATCGCATCCGTTACAACTTCTGCTTTATCCAACAGATTTTTCTCACCCCCCCCCCCCTTCCACATGTTCTCAAGACGTGATTTTACTTCTGACATTTCATTAAATGCAGAGTTCTTTTTCTGGTTAATCCCAATTTCAATCTTTATCCCTTTTTTGTCAATTTGTGATCAAGATTAAAAGATGCTTATCCTAAGTTAAGCCTAAACGTTTTTACCCCATTTCACCTAGGTCAAAAACATAAACATTTCCCGCTCCAATAAACCACTATAAAGCCCTTTTCTACTCCACAAAGAACTTTTTACGCTCTCAAAAACCTTGATCCCTCTCCGCATTCTTCAAGCTCTTAACAACTCAACAATGGTGAAATCCGGTGCTTCCAAGAAACAAACCAAAGCCTCTGGATCAGTAAACGAAGATGGTTCAGATTCTCCCACAATTGCCTCGAGCAATTTCAGAGCAGTGTTCGACGATCAACCCACTTACAATGCACCAACCAAATTGATGATCAACTTCTTGAGGAATCATCCCCTGTCTGGACCTTTTGATGCATTTACAGACATTGTTCCACTCTCTACAAGTGCGCCTTTTCTGCATATCGCCCGATCGATAACCCTCAAGAAGTTCACCTAAACGTTGTTAATGATTCCTTGGTCATCCTGACCAAAGAAAAGTTCCTTTCAGCCATTAACCTTCTGATTCATCCTTCCGTCACGTTCTTCACACCATCAATGGCGGACATCACCTCTGCACTATATCAAATGGGCTATCAGAAGCCCGATCAAAGGGATTGGTGAGTTCAAGAAAAATCAATTGCCTGCAGTATGGCAGTTTGTCTGTCACTTCATCATCTGCAATCTGTCTGGCAGAACCGAAGGCACAGACAATATGGGGTTAAAGTTGTTAGAATTGGTTTGGAGCATCTTCACAGGCCGCGACGTGAACTATGGTCAGATTCTTTGGGATGATTTTCTCCAATACATTCCCAAGGAAAGCCCAAGGCAGAACCCATCCGAGCTTACCTTTGCACGATTTTGGTCTCTGTGCATATCTGAATTGCATGCGGATGCAAAGATTGACATGGGTGATGACATCAATTCCTTCATCACCAAAGACTTAAAAAGGTACAATCCTTCATATGATCAAACTATTTTTGGTCCCATCCGTAGACTCCCTATACACATTCTTTCTTCTCTTGGTCTCGAGACTGCTGATGTCTCAGATCACATAGAGGCTACGGAAGGTATTGACCCATACCTTCATACCTCGCCTCTCCCATCTGAAGCCTTAAACCCTGAAGGTACCGCATTCCCTTCTTCCACTACTCTTTCTAACGTCTCTCAAAGATGCAAACATAAGGTTTCTTCTCTCCATGGTCCTCACACCTCAAAGAAAGCTAGCACTCCTAAGAAGGATGCCCCTAAACCATCCAAACCATCAAAGAAAAGAAAAACACCACTCGTAAGCAGAACTGTTGAACCGAGTCACCATGACTCCAGTAGTGACTCTGAAGAGGATAACCAACCCATCTTTATCCCCAAGAAACGAAAAGTTGATTGCACTAGCCAAATGCATGACCAGACCGATACCTCAGCCTCTCCACAGGCTCCTGTAGTCCTTGGGATGCCTGCACATCCATTTGACAACACCATCTTTTTCCTTTCAGACTCAGAAAGTGAGTCTGAATTACAACAAAGAGGAGACTCCCCACCAGTACATTCCCAAAGGGATAATACTGGTTCTCGCCCTAAAGTCTCCAGGGCTTCCCGACTGCATATTTTTTCTTGTGAGGAGTTGAACTCTATCCTGTTAAATGTCACCCATACACTCCAAACACAGTCCCATCCGCAGCGCACTTCTTCCGCCCTTGCCAAAAATGAGCCGAGGTCAAACTTGACCATGAGTCAAGGAGACCAGGGAAGCTCAGGAAATCCTACTCTGCTTACCTTACAATCAGGTGGTTTAGGCACGGTGAGCACAAATGTGCAAGGATCCGTGAATCCAAGGGACACCTTGGTGCGATTTACAAGAATTGACGGAGAAGATTTTAATGATTCTTGGAGCAAATATCAACCCTCTAACGAGGCCGAAGCCAAGAAATATGTCGCTTTCCATAGGGCATTTCAAGCTCGCAAGGATCAACAAATCAAGCAACAACAGCTCAAGGAACAGGAAATTCAAGTCGGGGCCAAGTATTGAGCAGACTCCATAAACAATGCCAATACCGTAGCTACCACCTTGAAGGTACAAGAATAGATGTCCGCAATGGCAGACAAAGTTCAACAAGCTCAACAAACTGCTGCTGATTAGCATCTTTCTCAACCTCCCCCTGCTGCAAGTTCACAAGATGAAGAACCTGAAATCGAAGTGAGCTCTGCTCCCATTTTTGGCTTCGATGACGATGAACCTCAAGAGGTAAACAAACCCTCTCCTTCAGATGACGATCTAATGATGTTTGATGAAGATGACGAATCCAGTGGTTCACATCACTCCACTTCTAAGCCAAAAGAAAAGAAGAAGAAGAAAAAGCAAGCAGTCACAAAAAAAGAATTGCTCAGTCTTCAGGCTAAGTTTGATCAAATCTTAGCTGCGGTCAAGCCAAATTGACCGCAACCAGAAGACAGCCCGGGACCGCAGTCCTTGTTGGAAAGAATCGAAAGATTGGAAACCAGAGAGAGACTGGCTGCGGAGCGCATCTCTATGAAGGTTGAGATGGGAATTAGATCACTTGACAACAATCGTCAAGCTGATCACAAGCAGTTTATGGCTGCTGCGGAACGCCTCATCTCTAAGGTTACCGCAATCAAATCTGACCTTCAAGTAGCCATTGTGGATCAAGCTTCACATTCTGAGAAGTTGATTGCTGAAACTCATACTGCCTATGAGTTTGCAATCTCCGTTCTCCAAACAACTATCAACTGAATGCAAAGATCCCTCTCATCTAACTTTCATGGGCCGGAAATTCTCCAACTTACTAAGGAGATTCAAAAACTACTCTTCAATCCCTCCATTCCCAACAATCAACAATTGGCAGACGCCCTCAAAGCACAATTTCAAACTGTTTTTGACAAGGTTTATGGCCTTCGTCAATGGCTTGAGGAGGCTCCGGGTCTGAACTCCTCAAGAGTGGAAAGTGAAGAAGTCCATCAAGTCCATCATTCCAACCAATCTCTCTCACACCATCAAACTCCCCCAGCCTCTACTAGAAAAATCCCCACTCCGCAACCTTCACTGCAATCATCTCATCACACTCCTCCTCACAACTCTCCTCCTCAAATTGACATAACTCCTGAAAAACTAGAGACTCCCCCGCACTTCAAGAATCTGGTGGAGTATATGTCTTATCCCAGCACAATCGACTCTCCTACCACTGCTCAAAAGAAAAGTGATTGGAGAGCAGCCAAGCTTGCTAAAGAAATTTGGAGACTTTGCAGATTCGACTCGGTTATGGATGAGTCCCTAATAAACTCCTGGATCAATCCCTACAGAAGGCTTCTTGATGATGGCTATGTCCCTCATCTTACTTATGCGGAACCCCCCTCAGATGGTTACTGGGATGTCCCAATCTCACTGCATTTGAGCAATTCAACTGCACTGTATTTGAGCAATTCGACTGCAGCCTTCCCAATGAGAAAAGACTTCTAATGGAGTTCGAGAGTTAGCCAATTCTATGCTAAGCATGCCTCTCCAGTTGAACACATATGGTCTAACGATAGACCATCAGCCCTCAAAAATTACAAGATCCGGAAGTTCATGAAGGCTGAGTTCATCCAGTACACCCTGACCAGGAGGGAGCACGACTACATCCACACCCAGGCTGATTTTCCGTGTATGAACCCAGAACAAGTGTTTCTCATTGCCAAGGTCTTTCAGCACAAGTCTAAGAAGCATCCGAAGATGAAGATCGCACTTGAAAGGGACAATACATTTCTTAAGGAAACAGTCTGTGACTTCGCCAAAATAGATGCATACATTTATCCCATCATTTCCAAGATTGCTGACTTGCCACCACTTGACCCCACACCCATGCCTACCGAAGGCTATGAAGAAACATCATTAGGAGCAACCAATTATCCTAAGCTAGGAGTCATTTTCAAGAGGAAGACTGACAACGTCAAATATTTTATTCCTATGACTGCCATGCACCGTCTCACCAGAAAACAACTTGAGATCTGCTGCAACGCAGTTGAAAAATCCAAACATACCACCGCAGAGGTCAAGTTTGAAATAATAAGAAGAATCAACTGGTTAGAGAATGTCAAGAAGTTTTGGTGGATCCTGATCAAGTTCCTTAAACTTGATAAGTGATCAAAGTTAAAGAGGTCACTTGGGGGCAATTGTTGAATCAACAGGTGACCCTCTTGAACTTCAGCTACCGCAACCTCATAAGCAACCGCAGTCAAGCGATCTTATCATCTGGGCATCCGAAGTCATCAGCACCGCAGTCCTTATCTTTACTTAGTTTATTTTGTCCTTTCTGTAAAACACTCTAATGTCCAGTACGCCTTGCATGGCTACTTTTAGAGTTGTAAAATTGTCCACATAAATAGAGTTCATTTCTCATGTAATCAGTACCGGTGTGAATCTCTCCTCAACTTCTAATACACATAAGTTCTCATTCTATCTTACTTATCAAACCTTCTTATTCTCATAATCGATTACCATCTCTTTTAAAGAGCAAGTCACTTGTGACTTAATCACTAAGCTAGATCTCATTTACTAACTTGGTTTGAATGCATTCCTTGTTATGAATCTGCTTTTGTGTATACTTGATATAACAATTGTTGTCGTTTACATTTCCTTACTTTTCCGCATCTAACTCACTAACTTCTAACACTTAATATTATTGTTGAGCTAACAGATCCTTCGAGATTAACTATTCCGCTATATACTTGTTCTAACGATTTGTTCAAGTGTTTCTCAAAGTTTTTCTCTCAACAATCCCGAGAGAAGCAGTTTGCCCAACCTGGATTTCCATCCCCGTCATGGTAAAGAAGCATGATGGGACGTGGCGTATGTGCATCGACTACTCTAGCTTAAATAAACCATGCCCCAAAGACTGTTATCCCTTGCCAGAGATTGACCAAAAGGTGGAGTCATTACAAGGCTTCAGACTAAAGTGCTTCTTGGACACATATAAAGGGTACCACAAAATCCTAATGAGCAAGGAGGATGAGGAGAAGACAGCTTTCTAAACAGATCATGGCGCTTTCTGCTACACCAAGATGCCATTTGGATTGAAAAATGTTGGGGCCACATACCAACGACTAGTTGATTCCTTATTCGCTAAGAAAATCGGAAGGAACATCGAGGTATACATCGATGACATGGTCATTAAAAGCCCGGATTAAGCGAAGCTGCTGGAAGACATCGAGGAAACCTTCAAAACATTGGAAAAAGTAAAGATGAAATTGAACCCAGGTAAGTGCACCTTTGGGGTAGAAGAGGGGCAATTTTTAGGATATTACATCACTAGACAGGGAATACAGCTTAGCCCGATCAAAGTAGACAAGCTCATGGAGACTCCACCGCCGAATACCTTAAGAGATGCACAACGCTTAAATGGAAATCTTACAAGGATCAACCGATTCATCTCAAAATCAACTGACAAGGCCATGCCACTCTTTCACACACTTAAGGGATGCATTGAGAAAAGCAACTTTGAGTGGACAGCGGCTGCGGTGGTGGCCCTCCAGCAAATCAAAGGAGCTTTGCATAAGCTACCCACGCTGGCAAGCCCTATCCCAGGCGAGACGTTACAGGTATACCTCTCAAACTCAGCCAAAGCCATATCATCCTTATAGGTCGTAGAAAGGGAAGGAGAACAAAGGCCAGTTTATTTCGTCAGTCCGGCACTACGGGGTCCAGAACTCAACTACGCCACGCTTAAAAAGTTGGTGCTGACACTCATTTATGCTGCATGACGACTAAGGCGCTATTTTCAAGCACATTAGATCGAAGTCTTGACAAATTACCCGATCAAACAAATATTGCTCAAGCCGGAGATCTCGGGTCGACTCGAAAAATAGGCAATCGAGTTGGGCGAGCACCATCAGCTACCGCCCACAAACAAGCATAAAAGGGCAGTCGCTTGTGGAATTTTTGCTTGAAATCCCCCGAGGGGTGGGGGGAAGAAGGCATGACCCAAGGAGAAGTACCCGCGGCAGAGAAAACCGTGAAGGATAGTCGGAAATGGACGCTATATACAGATGGGGCGTCCAGCAGAGAAGGCTCAGGGGTAGGTCTGCTCCTAGCTAGCCCGGAAGGAGAAAAGGTCACATATAATCTCTGGCTCGACTTCCACACCTCAAAAAATGAAATGGAGTACGAAGCCTTACTCGCCGGTTTACGGCTGGCCAAACAGATGGGGGCAGAAGCAGTAACGGCGTTAACAGATTCAAGGCTGGCCGCCAACCAAGTTAATGGGAGATTCGAGGCAAAGGACAAAAGGATGGAGAAATACGTCAAGATAGCGCAACAGCTTACTAAATCCTTTAAGGAATTTACGATCAAGTAGATACCAAGAAGCAAAAGCTGGAGGGCGGACGCCCTGAGCAAACTGGCATCAACATGCTTCGACCACTTATCCAAGAAGGTCCTAGTCGAGGTACTTAAGGAGAGGAGTATAGACGAACGACAAGTGAACGCCTTAACAACATCCAAACATACGTGGATGACCCCGTTGATTGAATACCTACAACAAGGCATCTTGCCAGACAACCATGAAGAAGCTAGAAAGGTGCGCATTAAGGAACCCTCATACACAATTGTGAATGGGGAACTATACCGGAAGGGGTTTACAATGCCTTGGTTAAGGTGCGTGGACGAAGCTAGGGGAAGAGAAGCACTCCAGGAGGCGCATGCTGGCCAGGAATGCGCGCACGAAGGGGTGCGCGCTCTAACAGGAAAAGTGCTCCGGATGGGAATTTATGGGCCCATTACGCACCAAGACGCGGTAGAGTTAACAAAGAAGTATGCGAAATACCAAGCGTATTCCTCAGTCCAAGGAAACCCCCCGGTTCACCTGACCAAAATTTCCAGCCCATGGCCATTCTACCAATGGGGGATAGACATCGTGGGACCGTTCCCAGAGGCCCTGGGGAAACTCAAGTACATGGTGGTCATGGTAGATTATTTCACAAAATGGATCGAGGTTGAGCCATTAGCATGCATATCAGGAAGACAGATAATCAAGTTCGTGTGGAAAAACATACTGACTAGATTCAGAATGCCCAAGACGCTCGTTAGCGATAACGAGTTGCAGTTCACCGAAAATCCATTCAGATATTGGTGCACTAGTAAAGGGATCACTCAGCGGTTTACATCGGTAGCACACCCCCAGACGACTGGGCAAACAGAAGTATCCAATCAAACGTTCGTAAACGGAATCAAGAAACAACCGGGGAAAGCTAAAGGGAACTGGGCTGAGGAACTGCCAACGGTGCTATGGTCGTAACGGACGACCCCATGAATAGGCATGCAAGAAACCCCATTCGGCCTGACATACGGGGTGGAGGCGATGCTCCCAGTAGAATTGACAATAGGCAGTTTGAGGTCAATCCACGTCGAGGAGGAAACTAACTCCCAAGACTTGAGTCTAAGTCTAGACCTCCTTGAAGAGTGACGAGAACGGTCAGGTGTACGGCAAGACGCGTACAAGCATGCTGTAGAGAAATATTATAACCAAAGAGTCGGGGAAAGAGCTTTCAAAGTAGGAGAATATGTGTTAAGGCGGAATGAGGCAAGTCGAGCCCAACCACAAGGAAAACTAGGCCCCGTGTGGGAGGGGCCATATAAGATCATCGAGGCAAATCGCATCGGAGCATATGTGCTGGAAAAAATGGAAGGGGGAGAAATCCCAAGGACCTGAAACACAAGGAACTTAAGGAAATTTTACTTCTAACAAGCCCCACCAGGTCGGGTGAGCAGTACCGAAAAGTCAAAATGCTCAGACAGGCAGCTTCACCTAGCGCTTAAAGATTGGCAAGTCCAGACTCCTCCAATTAGCATATCAAGGGTAGATCATAAAATCATAGTGCTCAACGCAATGCTTAGTGTGTTAAAAAGCAAGTTCTCCAAACTTAAATACTTAGTGTATTGAGCGCAAACTATCATACTTAGTGTATTTATGAAAATACTTAGTGTATTGAGCGCAAACTATCATACTCAGTGTATTGATGATTAGATACTTAGTCTATTAAGAACAAACTATCATACTCAGTGTATTGATGATTAAATACTTAGTGTATTAAGAACAAACTATCGTACTTAGTGTATTGATGATTAAATACTTAGTGTATTAAGAACAAACTCTCATAATTAGCGTATGGATGATAACAACCCTCATACTCAGTGTATTGAGGATGAATACTTAGAGTATTGCGTCGATTTTGAATCAAAATACAAACACTAAGAGTGTTTAGAACAATATGTAAAACCACAAAAACCAACATATATCACACAAACATGTTTACACAACAAGGCCTAAAAGCTACAACAACAGTACAAAAGAAAAAAGGGTCAACCAAGACAAGCCCGCGAAATGTCTAGACAATAAGAAAGTAAATAAATTTTTTCACGCCCCAGAAGGGGTAGCACACGGTGCAAGAGCACTTTTCCACCAGCACGATCACCATCTTCCTCATTAACACCAACATGTCTGCCATCACCACAACCAACCTTACCAACAGTCTCCACACCAATTCCTCACTAACAACATCATCACTAACCCCCTGGATAACGTTATTAATACCTCCGTCACCACCAACGCCTCCATCACCATCGCCAACCAAATCGTCAACATTACTTCCAGCAACAAGATCACCCATAGCGTCGACTTCAACACCCTCAGGAGTACCTTCAGAACCTGTGAAAGCGCAAAGCTCCTGGACCCCTTTGATATCCAAATCCCCCAAACCTAATACAGAGGCATGATCCATACTAGCAAACGCAAGTAAGGCCTCATTTACACTGACAACAGGACCAGGATGGGGGATGCTAGCACCAAGATTAACAGACTTAGAGCCCACTCCAGTAACCAAGGCACATCAACCATATTCCTCCCCAAGCAACGAAGGCGGAATGGCGAATGAGACTCACAACACTTATAAAATCTAGATGCTCAATTAGCTTGTCCACAATACACACCACACCCAAACGCAAGAGTCAGTCCAAATCGTGCTGGGTAGCTTTAGCACCTTCTTGAACAACAACAATCAACCTGTCGTGATCAGCCGCATCACGCTCCAAACTCTCACCTTGAATCATCAATCCTTCATTCACTTGAGTCAGGGAGTCCACCTTTGCCTCCAAGACAGAGCTGATTTCCTCCGCAACAGCCTTCTCAGTGGCAAGCAACTGATACTTCTGCTCCATCACTTGCATGTCACTATCAAGCTCAAATACTTGGCGCTTCAACCCAGCTTCATGAGAATCACACCCGGCGTGAGCAGCCTCCGCTTCGCTGAGAAGCTATATACGCCGAGCACCTATAACAAGGTAAAACATTGATTGCGCAGTGGCGTAGGACATATTATGAGAAAGAGTGGAACTGCCCATGTCGGGCAAACTCCACTGCGTTAGTATGAACAGAGAGGTGAGACTCATTGTTGAGATTCCAAGTAGGGACAAAAGTGGGATGTCAAGAAGACCCCCCGCCAGTACCCCCAGGAGAATTTGAGGCACGCTCCATATTACCAAAATATTTAAACAAGGGAGAATCAGGAAAAACTTGAGGGTTAGCTTGAACTGGAACATGGGGCTGCTCAGACGTCCCTTGGATCCCTTTGGACTGTTGAACGTCGTCATTGGGGATCACGATAACCGCCGCCGGTGTTGAAGATATCGAACTCAAAAGACGGGCGAAGCCACACCTCGTCTGAACCCTTTTGGCAACGTGCGGTGCACCGATAACCGCCTATCCCATAGCTAATATGGCTTTCCTCTTGGCCTGTATATGGTGGACGTCAGAAATGACACTGTCTTTGCTGTCCTCCTCCACCTCTTCTGAACTGGAGTAAGTGCCACTCGGGCGTACGACAGTTGAAAATGGGAAAGCGGCCAAAGCGCTCCACCCAACCGATGACGAAGTCACGATGACCACAGAAGGATTAGAGGCAGCAGTAGTCAGGGCAAGCTGGTCAAGGCATCACGGTGGAGGAAAGCGATCGACCAAATCCACCTCTCGGTGCTCCAGTCTCCTGGGTAGCGCTTTCAAAGCGCCTCATCCAAGGACAAGGAGGAATTAACACCTGCAAAACGGAGAAACAAGGAAAGAAACCCATAACCAACATATAAGGAATAAACAAGCTAGAACCCAAACCCTAAAAGAAAAAAAGGGGGAGGAGATAATATGAGTAATTACCATCGACGATGGTGTAGAAGACCGTCATCTTCCCGCACTGCCTCCAGGATGGACTCATTCCCACGCCGACCAACAACGCCTCAGAGTAGTCCTCAGGAGTGACTTGGATATTCTTCAGGAGATCAGCAATGCCTTGATTGTGTGGGAACAGTTTGGGAGTAGTGTCGGCAAAGGAGTTAGCACGATGCCGCCCATTACTTGCCAAACCGTGATTCACCCACAACCACTTATCTTGCCAGTTCTTCAGGGTCCTCCCATCGGGGACCATGGTGTGCCCCCCTCACCGAACAGAGAAAGTGCACTTATCACCAGTACAGCAGAACCTGAAGAAGTACTTAAAGACGAAGTAGTCGGGGAGAATGCCATTTCCGTGACAGATCATCTTAAACGCCACTACCTTGTTCACGGTGTTGGGAGTTAACATATGGATGTAACAACCATCCTTCTATAGGACCTCCTCCTGGAAACCGGTGAGGGGGAGGCATAGTCTAGCATCGAGGGTTTTCAGATAGATCCCCACCTTGCCAGGAGGAGGGGACATGATGGACGAACCAGGTGATGGGAACTTGATCCCATCCGCTGAAGAGAGACCATACGTCTCTGCCAGGAATTTGTATTCAACCTCAGTAGGAAGGGTTCCAGAAGGATCAGCCCTGGAAGAAAAGAGGAAAAAGAACCCTAGAAGAAAGAAGAATAGAGGAGAGGATGCATGGAGGAAAAGGAAAAGAGTGGCGATAAGTGTTCTTACATAAGAAAGGAAAAGGCGGGATATTCAAAATCCCTGACAAAATGACGTAACCGCTATCCATGATGAGCGGTCACGTCATTATTAAAAATTGGAACAGCAGGCGAACAGAAAGCAAACACATATAGAGCAATTAAGTCCAGAACGTCGTAGCTAGCGCAACAAGGCTATGCCTACCGGGCTGGGCGACTTGATAACGTGCCCTAGCCAGCAAGAAAGGGCCGCGCCTAGCTTAGAAGGATGGCGCGCCCGACAGGCCAGACCAAGCGGGCTTAGCGCCCGCCAGCGCCCCTAAGGGCAGGGCGCTCTGGCAGAAGGATAAACGCCCACCAGTGGCGTCCCTGCAGGAGGCTCGCGCCCGCCAAGGACGCCCTCAACTCCAAGACAAATGATACGGTCAGGCGACAAAGCAAGGGATCAGAGCATTACCTGTAGGACCAATGACAACACTCTGATAGATAGAGGAGCACGATCCTCCAATCAGCGCCTCGGATCCTGTTGGCCCAGGAGATCCTGTCTCGTACGGACCAGCATGATCGCTGAGTATTAAAGGGAAACGCTCAGGACCCTGGAAGGTAAGTAGTCGTCCCCAAGCAACACCCAAATACACTCACTCAACTCTACTAAATTTACCGTCAGAGCGTCTTTCCAGGAGCCTCCTCCTGGGAAACGGTTGGCGGCCTTCTTTCTCTGTGATCTTGCAGGAGCAACCCAAGAACCGTTGCCAGAATCAAGTTTGAACCAGGGCAAGGTCGCATCATTCAGGGTTTCGGAAACCTTAAATTCGGGACTTGGCCCCATATTTAAGCATCTTATTCTCCTCCTCTTGGTTCCATTCCCAGCCCCATTGTCCAGAGCTTACCCCACGAAACCCTAGAGCATTTTGTGAGTGTGTGAGCCAATCTTGAGTGTTTTATGTGTTCTTGGAGACTTGAGGAAGAAGAAGGAGCTTGAAGGTTCAAGAAGAGGTTTGTAGATCCAGCAACACCATCTCATTTTCTTTATTTCTGGTTATCAGGTCTCCATCTTTACTTATAGTTTCTTAGATCTCTTTATGACCATTTTATGAGAGTTTTGGTCCATGGAGCTTGATCTATGGGACAAGGACATCCCAAGCAAACATCCTTTCAGATCTGGAGTCCCTAAGAGTGGTTAGGGCATAAAGGTTCAAGCTTTATGCCATTAGAAACCCCCATGCAAGCTTTAAGGAGTGGTTATGGTCTTTTAAGCCTTAAAAGGCCATGTATGGAAGAAAAGGCAGAGGCTTTTCGTGTTCTTCTGGTGTATAAGTGATGGGTTTTGGCTATAAGAACATCCTATGTGCTCATGCAAACCCTAAAGCTTGGATCTAGGTTTCTCTATTGTACATGAAATTCATCCAAGACTCAAGAACCCTAATCTAGCATGTGATAATCGATATTAACATAAGAATGGGGTTTAGATCTTACCTTGATTGTTATGTAGCAATAACAATCTCAAATCTTCCTTGTAATGGCTTCAGAAAGCTTAGAGTCACAAGTGTCACTCCTCTAATGGCTCACAAACACCAAGAGCAAGAGGATGAAGAAGGAGAAGAGGAGAGACACCCAAAAACGTCTAGAAACCCTAAGGAAACTCTTAGCCACGTTTTTGGTGCCCTAGGGGTCCTTAAATAGTGAGGCCATTAGGGTTATCTAACAAGGAAACCCTAATTTGACTGCTTAAGCCCTAAGTAGCCCATGGACTCCCTCCTTAGAGGCCTTGGAAGATTTCTAATGGGTTTCCCCATAGATTTCGTCCACTCCTCTAATATGGAGTCCATTAGCCCAATATCCAACTATCACTCAATTGACAGTACTAGTCCCCTTTATTTAATTAATGTCTTTTAGCCATAAAATTAATTCTTATTAATTCTTGACTAATATTAATTAAACAATATGATTTCTCCTTTAATATATTATTCTCATAACATATTAATAAATCATAATTAATCCTCTTTCTCCATAATTCATCCTATCAAGTTGCTTTGGTGAAGCCAACCCAAAAGGACCATGCACCATCGGGTCAAGTACATACCAAAAGAGTTGTGGACTTAGACACTAATCCAACAGTCTCCCACATGGATAAGTCTAATAACTATTATGCGTATGACTTCAGATCCTGATCCGCAAGCGTAGCTTTCAAAAGCCGCTGTCGACTCTGATCTTATCAGATACGCGTCCTTTAGACAAGAGATCATATATTCCTCCATTCCAGATATCGTATAGACATGAGACATGGATTATAATCAGTCTCTCAGTCTATGTGTTGTTTCCTGATTTCCGATTTATGACGACTGACAACAGACTACAATTGAACACATCAAATTAGTCCTGGCTTGGCCAAGCGCTTATGTGTCATCACTAAATCATCGAGGGGCCCACAGATATCGCTTTCATCCCACTTTGGATAAAAGGAACGGATAAACTTTGATTCAATGCTTGCTTGCACTCACTCACCGAATCACACACAACAATATGTTTTATGACACCAAGTTACTGGTGCGTTTACATATTATCAATGTGTAACTGACTCGCAAGATACAACTCACACATCTCGTTTCAAGAATATAAGATATTATCGTCTCACCAATCACTCGTGATAAAATCCATGAAGTGATCCAAGTGAGCGTGGGTTTAATCCAATGCTCAAATCATATTCATAATCACTCATGAATGTTGCAGCAAACATTTGCTTATGTCTAATACACTTTAGACAATCCACACACCAATTCATGATAGTCTTCATTCATACCTACTTCCAACATATGAACGACTGTGGTCCATTCGAATAATTTGATTGTTCTGAACCAATTTCATTATTTAGGAAGTCAAAACATGCAAAGTGAAACACAAGAATAATACTAATCCCATATGGCCCCAAACTCTGGGTATAAATAAAACATTTTATTTAATCACCATATTGATTACTCATTATTTGTTGTTTCGGGTAATCAATTTCTTACTTGAATTATAACAACAATTGTCCCATGCTCTTAGCATGCACACAATGTTTACCTACAGTCCTTACTTTGTGAAATAGATCAAATGAACACATTTCCAATCATACTCATTTCACAAGTCCCAATTCTTATCATAAGTATAAGAATATCAAATTCTTGCCATTTATAGAATATGCTAGATTCTAACATTTTATTCAATGATCCTTTCGTAAAGTCATAGCTCAAAATCATCAAGACTTGGCAATTCTCTATCAGAAGCAATTCTATAGATATGATGTCTCTCACTCAAAGTACATTCCTTTGAACATCCTTCTTGCATAAAAGTTTCTAATCTAGACATTTATTCTCGATATCTAACTCCCAATACGGAAAGATTTCCATATTTTCCATATGACAACTTATTCTAAATAGAATCTTATCTATTCATAATAATGTCAATATGGTCCATCCATGACAATACTTTCAACTGTCCACAAGCAACCAATCCTTGGCGAACCTTAGATTGTCCTTGGCAGTTGTTTAATTTATTTTAGTCAAAACCGGTTCTATTTCCTTTTTCCCTCTAAATGCCGTAGGCGTTTTGAAAATTTTAGAATGGTCGAATACTACAGCATATGCAATCGATCCTATACCCGAAGCGTATGAGATACAATTCATAATGAAAAATGTGATACTTTACCAGTTTCTTACTATAATATCGTCATAATATTTCTATTTGTCATGTTCTCAAAAATTCGAACTATGAAGAGGGATGTCGTAATCATAATCGAATTTTGAGAATGCAAATAATAAATATACCCTTGACTAAATTTAATTAAAATTTCTCGATCTAAGCTTTTAGATTGGAAACGAAGTATAACATTCTCTCCCTTAATTATAGCAAAAACAACTTTTCAACCCCTGCAACTTTGCAAAGTAAAACTTTTGTTTTTCTATAATTAATATTGCCAACTTGCAATACTTAAATAATAATCATGCTCCCACTAACATCATGATTATATCCATTCCATCATAACATTTATGCTCCCACTAGCTCAGACACGTATTTAGAAACCAGCTAAACTTCCAGAAAACAATACTTATTGACTTCAAAGTTCATTGTTTCTAATACGATATGCTTTGATAAGCCTTTATCTAAGTTTCTCAACCTTATACACCTTCCCTTGGATAGCTCACATGTGTGTCTAAACTAATTCAGAACTTATGTTACTAAGTCCCAAATGTTCAGACTAATTGTCAAATCTCACAATTCGAACTACGAAGAGGGATGCCATAATCATAATCGAATTTGAGAATGCAATTTACATAATCTCTCTTAGTGAAAGCGTTTCCTCACAATCATTTTCATAAAGGAGATAAACCTTATGACACTTAGATGTTATGGTGTATGTGTTCCTATCCATGTGAATTTGCCATAACCATAATCGAAAGATAATGTTTGTGACAAATTCAAACTCTTATGGACAGAACTTGTTCATTCTTAATTTCTTGCCATCAAGGGTCCCACCATTGCTTCGAAGTTATTTAGCAGCTCACCTATGCCAGTCAATGTACTTTCATTAAACAAGGTGTTTGCCCTTATGTAGTCAATTGAGAACTCATAGAACTCATATGCATAATCACTCAACTGGATTGGCACAGAAATAAAATTTTGCTAGCACGATAGGTTACAAACCTCAAGTCGTGTGCTAGTGTTTAATAGATTTACTTCTTGATTTGTTTTTGAAACTTTTCAAGACCTTTAGACTCCCACTGACCTCTTGATATATTAGATTCTCTTATCAAGAAACATTTCTTGACAAAAAAACAAATATCCAAGAGTTAGTGTGTGTCTATATCAAGACAAAACTACGCGCAATTTGGTACTAGTTGGTCTTTGTCTTATTCAAGACCTCACAACTTACCAAAATGTGCAAGTGTAAGAACATTCCTACTTAAGATTATCTCACTCAAGTCATAATCTTGGAGTATGACTCTATGACTTGATTTTGGAACGAAGTACGGTACATCTTATTGACTTAACCATTTCAACAATTATCCATTCCTTTTCTTAGCCAAACTGGTGCACTTAGGTGTCCTTAGAGGATGAATTGTAATATGGTTCCTACGATTTCCAAGATGATCATAAAAACACAATACAAAAGTACTCTCCCTTGTTGTTAGATTGGAGAAACTTTTTATATTTCTGCCTTCATTGATTCTAGTTATTCGTTTTGCCATTCACTGAAACTTTTCAATGATTCAGAATTACACTCGATCTTGTAAGTATAACCACATTTACTAGACTTTTAGTTAATCATGATGAATACTATTTATTGTTATTTGTAGTGGACTTGACTAGTGCACAACATTGTGTTCTAGTCCTTTAGTCCTTCGCTTGACTCACATACTTGTGTGATCAAGGAATTAGTCTTAATTTCCTAAGTACCAAGATTTTCATACATCACACAATACAAGTTGTATGATTCCAATTTTTTGTCCAATTGAAACTTGGTTGATGGGAATATTTCCTTACTTGTAAAATTTTGACACTACCATAAATAACATAACTAAGAATCACATCCAATTATAGAAATACAGAAATATCATTTTTTCACAACGATTTCATTGCAAAGATATATATAAGTAAGACAAATAATTTTTTTTATTTTATTCATAAAAGCAGCGGAAAACATGTCCTTAAAATGCAAAATCAACTGAAAAACTATGTAATCAAATATTCCTATCAACTCTATCATAACTTTCTAAGCTCAAAATCTGATCTTCGAATCCATGCGATCGTGATCCATTTCTTCGTGATCAGACTAATCTTGCTCTTCCATCAAGCTTCCTCTCTTTTCTCTGATTCTGATGTAGAGCCATACATCTTGACTCTCCCATCTCTTATATCTCTCAGGTAGATTTGGCAGCTTCGTCTCCAATGCCTCTTCTCTTGGCAATAAAAGCAAATTGACTCTTTTGGAATAACACACGGAACTACCTCAGAATTTTCCTTTTTCTTATGATCAAAATTTTGGACCATGGCATGCCTTTCGTTTCCATTTCCTATGTCCATAGAGGTCTGGCAGGCAGATCCACCAATCAACTTTGCTTTTCCAGTGCGCCAAATCATCGCTGATTTAGCAGTAATAAGCAGATAAGTGAGATCGATTTGGGTCACGTCGTGGTCTATCATATAGTACTCTCTTATGAAATCACTATATGAGTTAGGAAGCGACTGAAGAACCCATTCAACAGCTAGCTCCTCACAGACAATGACTCCAAACATTCTTAACCTATCAATGTGTGACTTCATCTCTAAGACATGTGCACACACTGATTTTCCTTCTTCATGTTTACTTGCCAAAAGGGCTTGAGTGAGTTTGAATTTTTCAAGCCTTTGAACTTATGGTTTAGGGAGAACAATAGGAGGAGGTGGAGGAAGTGAAGCATGTGTTCCTCGATCGAATCGTGGAATATCATCTTCATGTGGAAAGCTTGTTCCATGAGATTTGGGAAGACCATAGTTGTCATACTTTGACATCTACAAAACGGGAGAAAAAAATATGAGTTAGTTGATTGAGTCCTTAATAAATCACCTGAATGAGATATTAAGACTAGGACCCAACACAATATTCCACAATTTGGGAGAGGGATGTCATAACCCAAATTGCAGAACATTTGAACGTAAGTGAATGACGATTCACTAATTTTCCATAATGGAAAACGAAAAAGAGATTAAGTTTTAAATGTATTGAAAACTCCTAGATCCTTTGAGATTCATTAAACTTTTCAATGGCATGTTTAAATCTCGATATTCCCCTCGATTTGTGACTGGGATGCCGATGATCACAAAACAGGGTGTGAATAACCATGCAAACTGACATGGTGCCCCAATGTTACAGTCACCTGTTCAATGTGCTGGTTAACCACACACGCTCCACCGAACTATAACAAAAATTGAGTCACCCTTTGCTACCTTTGCGTAGAACCATTTAGTGTGTCGGTTAACTACACACGCTCCACTAACGTATTTGCAAGGGTACAAAGTGTAATTTCTTGGAATTGCATCAAATTCACTTTTGTCTAAAGTAACTAAGATTAGGAATTTTGTAAAAAACATTTAGTTACTTTATCCTTCATTATACTTTTAATGGAAAGAGTTTGCCCTATCCTACCCGTTTGGCTAACGACCCTCCACCAATCAAGGAAGCGTTGGGTGAGAGTGGATACCCATTAAACGGCCATTTTTTAGGCCCTAACCTTATACCCCCCCCTATAGATCGGCTTCGTGAATGAGGCCTACTAACGGTAAGACTAGCGGTTTAAGTTATACATATATAATATTAGACTTTTAATGTTATATATAGTATAAGGGTGTATTTTACACTTTTAAGATACTTGGTGGTCTAATTTAATAAATTACACTTTTAATTTAATTAAATGTAAACTATATCACTACGGATTTATTAACTTTCCTTTACTTATACACTTAATTAATTTAATAAAACCATAAGGGTGTAATTTGAACTTTTCAAAGTACTAGGGTTTTAGATTTTAATCTTTCAAAATCAAACTTTTAATCAAATTTTAAATTCCAAAACTTAAGGGAAAATTTTGAACTTTTTCAAAACATTAGGGTTCAGAATTTAAATACTTCAAAATTAAACTTTTTAATCAAAATTTAAATTCCAAAACTTGAGGGAAACTTTTGAAACATTTCAAAACTATCAAGATCAAAAATAAAATAATGCAATTAAACAATTAATTGGTGATTATCTAGATTTTGACCTAATCCAATTTCATGCAAGATAATTGACCAAATAATTCAAATAATTTAACATTTATCAAATAAGGTAACAATTATCTAATTAGATGACCAAAATCTTTTATTTTGACAAAGAAAATCATAATGAATCAATAAATTTCGTATTTTATTAATTTGAAACAATTATGGCAATTATCCTAAGTCAAAATAGGCAAAAAAAAATCCGAAAATTCATTTGTCTAACATCGAGACTCGCCGAGTCACTCCCTTGACTCGCCGAGTTGGGCTGACTCGCCGAGTCGGGTCGGGGAGAGGCCAGAAACTTGATATTCAGCAGATAAACAAGCATTTCATCACATACAACAGAAACCTATCATGGCTCTGATACCACTGATGGGTTTTGGCTATAAGAACATCCTATGTGCTCATGTAAATCCTAAAGCTTGGATCTAGGTTTCTCTATTGTACATGCAATTCATCCAAGACTCAAGAACCCTAATCTAGCATGTGATAATTGATATTAACATAAGAATAGGGTTTAGATCTTACCTTGATTGTTATGTAGCAATAATAATCTCAAGTCCTCCTTGTAATGGCTTCAGAAAGCTTAGAGTCACAAGTGTCGCTCCTCTAATGGCTCACAAACACCAAGAGCAAGAGGATAAAGAAGAAGAACAGGAGAGGCACCCAAAAACGTCTAGAAACCCTAAGGAAGCTCTTAGCCACGTTTTTGGTGCCCTAGGGGTCCTTAAATAGTGAGGCTATTAGGGTTATCTAACAAGGAAGCCCTAAATTGACTGCTTAGGCCCTAAGCAGCCCATGGACTCCCTCCTTAGAGGCCTTGGACGATTTCTAATGGGTTTCCCCATAGATTTCGTCCACTCCTCTAATATGGAGTCCATTATCCCAATCTCCAACTATCACTCAATTGACAGTACTAGTTCCCTTTAATTAATTAATGTCTTTTAGCCACAAAGTTAATTCTTATTAATTCTTAACTAATATTAATTAAACAATATGATTTCTCTTTTAGTATATTATTCTCATAATATATTAATAAATCATAATTAATCCTCTTTCTCCATAATTCATCCTATCAAGTTGCGTTGGTGAAGGCAACCCAAAAGGACCATGTACCACTGGGTCAAGTATATACCAAAATAGTTATGGACTTAGACACTAATCCAACAATAAGGCCTAGATCTAGATTGTTATGCTTTGGATTGGAGTAATGAGGGTTTTTGGACATAGAGTTATGTCTTAAGGAGCTAGGGTTTTGTCTAAACCTATTAAGAAGGATTAGGAGTGGGTAAAGTTGGAAACTTTACCCTCATGAGGTCATTTCTAGCATATAGACGGACTTTAGGGTTTGGATATGAAGTGTAGGGGCTTAATTTGTTAAGATGGCCCAAATAGACTGGGGACTCGGCAAGTCCAGGGAGGGACTCGATGAGTCGAAGTGAGTTGTCTCATCTCTGTTCATGTTAGAACTCAGCGAGTCTGAGGGCCGACTCGACGAGTTGATTCGGTAAACCGCAACCTTGAGTAGCTAGGGAACTCGGCATGTCAGGGGGGTGACTCAACGAGTTGGATCGTGATTTCAGGATTCTAATTGCTGGAACTCGGTGAGTTGATGGGCAACTCGGCGAGTTGAGTCAACTTGGGGCGTTGACTTTGACTTTGGCCAACGTTGACCTAGTTCTACTTTGAGAACATTTTGGGGCTAAGTGTCATTTTGTTATTGATAGCTGGGGGAGAAGAAGGAGCTATAGTTCGGGGAATCATCAAATATGTCACACCCCCAAACCAGAACGGCGGAAACATTCGGGGGCAGAATACATCATGTACACTATCATAAAAAAAATGACGATTTGTTGAAAACAACACTTTGCCTTGGCAGCACTTCGACCGGAAAGAAGTCGATTTCTCGGAAGTCTCGGGGCTTCGAACTTCCGTAAGAGCTTAGATATGAAACCGGGATGTTGGGATAGTCTCAAGAGGGTAGAAGTATGAAATTCGGGAGAGGAATTTGAGAATTAGCAACCAAAACCCAGAGCCTTCGCATCCTTTTTATAGGGCTGGAAGAGGCCTCGAACACGGGGCGTTCCTGCGAGGTACGCGGGGTGTTCCCTCGTATTCAGCGTGTTCTGGAGCCTAGTGCGTCACTACTTACGAACCTCGGATTGGATGGAAATGGGACTCGGTTCTGATCTGCGAACGCGGGGCGTTCCTTAGGGAACGCAGGGCATTCCCTTCGGACCAGCCTCAAGATATGTGCCCAGTTCTTTGAAATTCCGTAACTTTTGCGTAAGAGCTTCATTTTCGACGTTCTTTATATCCACGCGTAGGTGAGAAAATGGTCTACAACTCTCGTTTAGACTCCGTCGGCTAATTTTTAATTTATTTTTAATAATATATTTTTAACAGGCCGGGACTGGAAAAATCCGTTAAAAATCCATAACTTCTTCATCCGATGCCTGTTTTCGTCAGTCTTTTTACCATTGTATTACCATTGAAGAGATCTTCGATTCTCGTTTAGGTCGTGTTGGTTAAAAGTCGCTCGATCTCTATTTCGAGTTTTTAGCTGTCTACCGCTATGTCCGAAACTTCGAAAAATCATAACTAACTCATATGAAGTCAGATTTTGGCGTTCTTTTTATATATTTTTACCGGTATTGTCGCGGATCTTCGATTGGTCATAACTTCTTCATTGTAACTCGGATTTTAGTGTTCTTTATATTTTTCGAAACCTTGTTACAATATATACTACTTATTATACTCAATTATGGTTACTGAACAAATTTATTGTTGACCTAATTTTTGCTGGTGTTACATTATCCCCCCGTTAGAGAGAATTTCGTCCCGAAATTCGCATTTTGACTGGGACTTCAGTTGTTGAGGAAAGATGTGTGTACTTCTGTTCCATTTGAATTTTCTTGTTCTCTATTGAACCCAGATCCTAGCATGGGTGTTCCTGCGGACCATCATTACTCCGTCTATTGCTTTGACTGGTAGGGGTCGTATGGATTTGGGTTTGTTTGACTATGTTCATCTAAATGTTAGCATTGTTCACTCATAATACAGTCGTTTCGTTTTGAAGTTCATGGTTTAATTCTTACCTGGTCCGCTTATCACCGCCTTGTGTATACAAGTTGCATATACATTTGCAGTGATAGGTTAACCGTAATCATTCCTAGCCGCTGCGTTTGAACTTGACTCGTCGTATGTGTGCTATTCCTAAATAGTCTGTCGGTAATACTTCGGGAAGGTTGCAAAGGATATAGTACTCCTCACATGAGTGCTACGGGATTTTGAAACTAGAAACGATTTGGGAGTTGTGCCGGGTTTGTCGTTATAAATCGATAGAGTTTCGTTAGCCAACGGTGAATGTGAAGGGTCTTTTCATAGCACATGCAATTGGCATGGTGATGACCAAGCCAATCCATTTCTAGTATCCATTTGGGAAATTCTTATCTATCTTTTTTATTACTACTATAAAGGTTTTGCTTAATGATTGGGGTGTTTGTTTGAATAGATTTTTAAAGTTGTGACTCACGAAACTCCTCTCCACTCCACTACAATATAAAATGCATGCTAATGTTCTATCGAGAAAAAAACGTACCCGAAATAACCGTGGGGTCTGCAATGGCCTCCTATTGGCCCATTGTGAATACTTGGCCTCCTCCACCAGCATTCCTGTTTTTTTCCTTCGGGCAATCCCTTCGGAAGTTCCTCATTGCTCCGCACTCATAACAAGTACGATCTACTACGACAGTTGTGGCTGGGGCGATTTATTGGGTTGGTTCCTTGTAGTAGCGGACGATGTGTCCTTTACTGTTGCACCTAGTGCAATGCATTTCACGGCAGGGTCCGTGATGATGAAAGTTGCATTGGTTGCACTTAGGCTGGTTGCTGTTGTACGGCCTTGTGGGTGTGGGGTTGGTAGGGACAGTAACAACGTGAGCTGTCACTAACTGTTGCCTCTTGGGGTTCTCTTGCATGGTTTCCCCCTTTCTCTTATTCCTGGGTTTCCTTCGGTCCTCTACATCCTTCGGTGGCTCAGAAACATCGGTAATAGTACCCCATTTAACACCATGATCAATCAATCGGTGAGCCAAGCGCTTTGCGCTGTCAAACGTGATTGGGTTAGAGGCCAGGACATGCCCTGGATCTGGGGTGATAATCCCCAAATGTACCTCTCCACCTTCTTCGATTCCGGGTTTACCATACCTGGGCACAAGGCGGAAAAATCACTGAACCTGGTCGTGTAAGCGACTAGGTCCGAACCGGTCATCCTTAGGTTCCATAGCTCATGCTCTAACTTTTGGATTTCGCCCCTCGGGCAGTATTCTTCCAGCATCAAGATTTTGAGATCTTCCCAGCTCATGGCATTAGCAACTGGGAGGGATAGGGCTTTTACATGGCCATTCCACCAGGTGAGGGCTCGATCAGAGAAAGTGCAAGCGGCGAACTTGACTTTGTTGGTCTCCGTACATGCACAGATCTTGAAGACCGTTTCGGTCTTTTTGAACCATTGCATAAGTGCAATGACTCCTCCTACCCCGTTGAAAGTCTTTGGCTTCGTATTCGAAAATTCCTTGTATGTGCATTCTCTGAAATGACCATGTCCAGTGCCATGATTCAAGTGGTGTCACACCCCAAATCCAAGAACGGCGGAAACGTTCTGGGGCGGAGGACGTCATGTAAAGTATCACAACAGTGCAAAGTAGTAAACAAGCAACAACATCATCCATTGCATTAATAGTAAAATTTTAATACATGTATATACTTTCATAAAATAAGACACCATAATATGTAATCAAAATAAAAGACAAGTCTTGATTGCTCCGTCTTCTCAAAACCTAGTCATCTTACCTGTCTACTGGTGACCTGAGAATACAAGTTATTTTGAAAGCGTAGATCAGCATTAAAGCTAGTGAGTTCATAAGTATTTTAGTGTCATTGATTTGTAAAGTTTTGATGAAAAGACTTGTAAATGCTCAATGAAAAAGTTTGTATAAGTATGAAAACCCTAGAAAATCCCATATATCCTACTAGTATAAAAAGGTAGTCTTCTACCAAGACCCGACTGTTTTGAAGGTTTGCTTCTCTGTAAAAATGAAGGTTTTTCCCATGTACAACTATTATTATCAAAATATAGTCTACCTCATCATTTATGTGAATGTGTAACAAAATAAAGGTGATAGGTAAAATTATATAATCGTTGAAATCGTATCCATTTGTCTAGGATAAACACGGCGCGGTAAATCGCCGAACAGTACAACCGAGAACATCCGTCGATGAACAGGTCCCGTTGTAGCTAGCAGCCAGGTGTAGGATGGTCAGTCCCGTAGTATGTAGTAGTCTTCCTAGTATAGTATATAGTAATTCTCTTTGTATAGTATGCAGTAGTCTCCCTAGTATAGTATATAGTAATTCTCTTTGTATAGTATGCTTGTATCGACTCATGAATGAACTGACTCATATGCTTCCTTGTACTGGGAATAGTAAATAGTATCTCCTAAACTATACCTAATATAGTTTACTAGTAATGTAGTTTGAATGTCTAAGTATGTTTATACACCTTTGCTACTCAAGGGTGCTGGAATTGAAGAAGAAATAAAAGCTCTCATATCAGTATATATATACTTAAAACATAAGTGTATAGATATGGTTTTTAACAATATATAAGTTTAAAAGAGTTTTTGTAATACATTTAAAGGTTTTGAACAATAAATAATAATGACTTGATGTCAGTTTATAAAACGATTTAAAATTAGTTTGTTTGATACCAAAGATTAAAGTAATTGAAATCCATTGTTTGAAACACAGTTGTAACAGAATTTGAAAGGAAAGGTTTAGTATAGAAAACAAGTTTGATAAAGAGTTTAACATGTAAAAGCATTTGAGAAATCATTTTGAAGTAGTTTACTTGGTAAAACAGCTAAAAGTATAGTAAATTCATTTGTTGATAGTTATTAATCACATGTGATTGATATAATAACTATAATGATTCAACTTGTATCCCCCCCCCCATAAAAGCATTTTAAAACATTTAAAAGGTTGATTAAGGGGTATTAACTCACCTGTAGTGAGTGGATTGGATGGAAGTGTTGGATAAGGTGCTAGGTGTCAAGTGAAGACTTGAACAAACACACTGATCCTATTAACATATAAATATATACATATGTAACTAATTAGTGATTTTAACACTAATTAAGCAAGTATAAACACCCTAGAACATGGAAAACACTTGGATTTAAGTGTTATAAGATCATAGGGTTGCATCTAAGGGTTGTAAGGCATTGCTATTGAGTTCACGGCCCAAGGAAAAACTCTCCATGGAGTTTACGGCCCTAGTGGGTTTACGGCGTAAACCCATGGCAAACTCCCCTAAATCGTATATTAAGGTCCTTAGTTCAATTATGAATGGCTCTAGTTTAACTCCCAAGCCTTAGGAAGCAAGTTAGGGCATCTATGCACCCTCTAATAGAGTTTACGACCAATGGAGATTGCCTTGGCCGTAAACTCCCTTGATTGCTTGATTTTTGAAGAATTCAAGCCCTTAACTCATTATACTAACTTATAAGCATGAAAGGGAGGTAAGGACTTACAATTTGAGGCTAGGAAGGGGAGTTTTTGGCCCAAAACACACAAGTGTTCTTGGTGTTCTTGAGGATCTTGAAGATCTAAGCATAAAAGATGGAATTGTGGGTGGATTCAAAGGTGATTCAAGTAGAAAGGATGTATCAACACAAAGATGGAAGAGATGGCTTACATATGTGAACGTTGGAAGAGAAACTTGAAGATCCTTGGGAGAGAATTTCGAATTCTCTAACTTGGAATGGTAGAAGTGAGGAAAAATGACTAAGGTTTATATATATACCAAGGGGTTTATGGCCACCTTGAGTTTACGGCCGTAAACTCCAAGGTCTTGGCCGTAAACTCCTCTCTTGAGGGCTTAAGGCTTGTTTGGCAGTTTCTAAGTTCAACTGACACACTTATTCACTTAATCCTTTGATGTATTATAACTCATAATGCTCAAACGGACTCTAAACTGTGCTAAAAGTTAGCAGAAGTAAGTTTGACTTTCAATGAAGTGCTTGATTGTACAGGATATAAAATTTCGGGTTGTCACATCATCCCCCCATTAGAGAGAATTTTGTTTCGAAATTAGAGTTTATGCAAGGAAGTAGTTACAAATAACTAAGCGAATAGATGAGGATATCTCGAACTCATTTGAATCCTCGCACTCCCATGTGAATTTTCGGTCCTCGCTTGGGGTTCCAGCGAACCTTTACTATCGAGATGCGGCTTTGCTTCGTCTGCTTGACCTCACGGTCCATGATTACTACGGTTTCTTCTGCGAAGTCGAGGCTCTCGTTGATCTCGATCTCGTCGAGTGGGATTACAAGAGTCCTGACGGAAAAGGTACTTTTTCAAGTTCGAGGTGTGGGAAGCAGAATGTACGTTGTTAAGTTCGAGGGTAGGTTGAGTTTGTAAGTTACAAGGCCGATTCTAGCAAGAATCTCGAAAGGCCCTATTTATCTTGGATTTAGCCCTCTACGCTTTCCAAAGCGTATCAAGCCCTTCCATGGTGGGACTTTCAAAGGAACGTGGTCCCCTCCTGGAATTCCAAAGGTTTCCTTCTCTTGTCAGCGTAGCTAAGAAATTTGCGCATTTTTGTAGGCGTCTTTGGTGTTGAGCAATTCTCAACAGTTTTGATTTTGGAATGGTTCACATGAATTCCCACTTCACTAACAGTGCGCCTTAGGAATTCGACTCTTCGAATCCAAAAATTGCATTTAGAGGACTTCACGTAGAGCTTCTCTGATCGTAATGCTTCCAAGGTCTGTCATAGGTGCTTTGTATGCTCTTTCTTACTACGAGAGTAGATAAGTATGTCATCTATAGGGACAATGACGAACTGATCCATGTAAGGACGACATACCCTATTTATTAAGTCCATGAATATTGCGGGCGCATTGGTCTTATCCGAGAGGTATCACTACGGACTCGTAGCGTCCGTATCGAGTTTGGAAACACTCGTAACTTGTGATACTCGGATCTCAGATCCATCTTCGAAAGGAAATTCGTTCCTTGCGGTTGGTCAAACAATTCATCTATGCGAGGTAGAGGGTAATGATTCCTAATGGAAATCTTGTCGATGTCTCTATAGTCGATGCACATACTAGACAATCCGTCTTTCTTCTTGATGAACCAGACTAGAGTTCCCCAGGGTGAGCAGCTTGGTCTTACAAAGCCATGTTTGAGCAGTTCGTTAAGTTGAACGGACAGTTCTTGCATCTCTGTAGGTGCTAGACTATAGGGCGCTTTTGTTTAGGGGTAGCCCCTGCAACTAATTTGATGCTGAAGTTGACCTTGACGTTATGGAGGTAATCCTGGGAGTTCTTCTGGAAAGATATCGGGAAGATCCAAAAGAAAGTACGGTTACTCATGAAGTAAGGAATAGGATAGGTGCTTCTATTCTATATATATCTCTTGTCCTCACTCGGCGAGAAGGCATTTGATTGGATTATAAGTTTATTCGCATGACAGCACGATCACTCGTAGTCTTGAGCAATCTCTGTCTTGAAGTTCATATCAAAAGTCATACATGGTTCATCAATCACAGTCTCGCGTATACGAGTCGTATATAATTAAGTTTGAAAAGGTAGTCGAATAAATGATTCTTCTTTAAGCTCACATCCAAACTAGGAAAAAAATTTAAAGCGGAATCAGCAATTCTAAACCTGTAGAACCTTGATTATATACCACTCTTGCGTATACATTTCTCAGCAATAGATCAACCGTATGAGACTTCAGATTGAACTTGACGTACTGTACGAGTGGTATTTTGGGGAGGTTTGCTGAGGTTTCTTCGGGAAGGACACAAAACATAAGGTACTCTATACATGAGTACCTCGGAGTTCTGGAATGACGGCTTCGCTAGAAAGGCAATTACGGAAAAAGAGATTTACGCATGAAACTGGTATTGTGGGGATCGAATTGACTCATGTTATATGATAATATCGGACTCACATGGAAATAAAGGCATTAGACTAGATCATAAAGGTGTTACAAATAAAACACAACAGTGCAACTTCTAACAGAGTTTCGGTACTTTAGTTTAACTACAAGACTACTGCTGCGAACAAGGTATACTTCAAAAAGCAAGTATACGCAGCACGAGGGCCCCTTGACTGACGGGATGTCGCAAAAGATAAGACTCGGGTCACACTAGTTTTTAACAGTTTATGAGTCTATTACAATGAAACACCCTAGTTATTTCAACGTGGGTCCGGAGTAGTCTCTCCTGCGGCAGTGATCCTTAGTATCTTCTCGTTTGTTCCAGAGTTCTCTGTTATTGGACAAACCTTCATATGGTGTCCTATCTCACCGCATAGGTGACATATCTAGCTAGTACCAACATCGGTGATGGAAGTGATGTGTCGGGTTGGAGTGATGTGGACATGAGTGCTTTCGTTGTTCCTCTTTTTCGAACAATTCCTTTTAAAGTGTCCGATTTCACTGCAACCATAGCAAGCTTGGTTGACTCCGATGCCAGGGACTTGAGTGATGGGTCGTGCCAGTGCTCCACAGCTACAAGCATGGTGCCCTATTTTGTGGCAATTGCAGCATTGTATTTCATGGCAAGCCCCGTTATGATGAAAGCTACACTTGTTACACTTCAGGAGTTTTCCTTCGTATCGTTTGATCGGTGCTTAGGTGGCAGGGGTCGCCACTGTTTGTTGTTGCATGGCAAGTCTTTGAAATCGCTTGCGTTCATTTTGGGCTTGACGCTTTCGTTTCTTAAACTCCGAGCTGTGGCTTTGGGTGTTTATGACCGTTATCATTTGTTGATTTCCCAAATTGTTACAACAATTTGAATTGTCGATTCCATTTCCATCTTTGTTAGCGTTACTAGTGTAAAATTGAGCTAGTACAGCCGTCACGGCAGCTGTTACTGCAGCTTGGAAAGTAGCGGCGTCTATATGAAGGATCGGGGTTTCGTCGTTCGGCTGACTATTTCTGGATGATGACATGATTCTGTTATACGAAAGAAAAGGAGTTCGTGAGTGATTATGGTCAGCACTAGATGTATTCTACTCATTTACACAAATGTAAATTTTTCGTTTTGTTGAACTGTTCCCGATGGTTGGACCTACATCCCTACGATGCAGTACTGGTAAGGAGTGGAAGTAAGTTCATAGAATGGTCACTAGACTATTGATATTTCGAACTAGGCATCATTGGTTGGTGGATAACATGATCCACTCTTCACCAAGAATTGGAAGTGATCCTTGAGCTAAAATACGACAACTCAATAATTTGGCGAAAATAAGCTTTAGATGGAATTCTATTAATAGTAGAATGAAAGTATTTGAACAAGGATTGTCACAGGAATTAGTCGACTGCCAATATCATTGATATTTAGGATGTAATAAGTTTGGGAAAATTGAGCTTGGATTAGGTCTTACATCATATTTGAAGTAGAAAAGGTCTGACAGCATGAAGGCCTAACTAAAAAGTACTTACAGTACAGGGATAGTTACATAGAAAAGTGCTATTTGGAGCCTAGATAGGAAGACTATTCCTTAAACCAAGGAAAGAAAGGTAGAGTATCTCCTACTGGTGATGGTTATCCATCGGGTGAACCCTTAGTTCAGCCATTTGGCGCTCCATATCAAGCAGGTGCCTTTCGTACACCCTTTGGCGTACTCGGAGCTCTATAACTTTAGCTCGAGTTTCAACTAGCTCTTGCTGTAGAGCCTCATGGTCTCTCCTAGATCTCTCACGAGCGTCTTCAATATGAGTGGTATAGATGGTATGCATTCTTGCATTGGCATCAACCTCCGTGATGCGATGCAGAGTTGTCCTGCCCTGGATATCGTTTCGGGCAACTCTACGGATCAGGATTGGCAGAACTCTGTCTGTTGGGCTTCCTTCGCTCAGGTTATAGGAGCTTCGGTCTCCGTTGAATGGCATGGGTTGATTCTGCTCTTCGCTCCATGTTTCCAAGCATTCTACCCAAGGAGGCATCGAGCCTTGAAAAGCCTGACGAGGGTTAGGATTTGGGGCAGGAGCCACCAGGGGTAGGTTCTCAACTTCTGGCTCAGAGTTAGAACCATCAGAAAAGCCTTCTAAGAGGTGATCATCCAAAGGGATTTGATGGTCATCTTCTGGTTCTTCTGCAAGCCATCCAGCATTGCCTAGGTTTGGGAAGTACAGATTGCCGTGGGGATGGAATCCAGCCATGATATCTATGCGAGGAAAAGGGATATAAGAATCTTATGTAAATAGACGTACTAATTAAGATAATTTTAGGATGATCCTTACCAGTACTTCAATACTTGCATAGTGCATACCAGTTATATGAAATCAAAACAGGATAGACCTTCGAATAAGTGACTCTAACTCCAAATCCACAACCAAACAAGGAACAGGAAGTGAAGCAAAGATCACATATTCTAAGTCTATGACACCTTAATCTCATATAAACTTAGTGTACCCACATAGCAACTATCGACCCACTTAGTAAAGACCTTTTAGTTCTCAAATAAGTAATTATAGTAACACAAAATACTCCTAATGTTTTCATTGTAGTATGTTGGTAAGTTTTTAGACTTGTTGCCATATCGCAACCATTCTTGGGCATATGCTAATCACTCCTTGGACCAGCATAGTTGATTAGGCTATGCCACTCCCAGGACTGAGCGTACATCCCCGAGCCTACTTGTGATATTCAACAATCGAAATACTTTTGTTTTTGTCATTGTGACACTGATTTTAGTATGAATGCAGGCATGTATACTTAACTAAATATTTTATTATTTAAAAGTATAACTCTTGCTCAAAGTATTTTAATCCCATTGTATTTATAGTCTGTATATCTTTTATGGGTTGATATACTCGATTCACTATAAACAAAGCTCTGATACCAATCTGTCACACCCCAAAACCAAGAACGGCGGAAACGTTCTGGGGCGGAGGACGTCATGTAAAGTATCACAACAGTGCAAAGTAGTAAACAAGCAACAACATCATCCATTGCATTAATAGTAAAATTTTAATACATGTGTGTTCTTTCATAGAATAAGACACCATAATAAGTAATCAAAATAAAAGACGAGTCTTGACTGCTCCGTCTTTTCAAAACCTGGTCATCTTACTTGTCTACTGGTGACCTGAGAATGCAAGTTATTTTGAAAGCGTAGATCAGCATTAAAGCTGGTGAGTTCATAAGTATTTTAGTGTCATTGATTTGTAAAGTTTTGATGAAAAGACTTGTAAATTTTCAATGAAAAATTTTGTATAAGTATGAAAAGCCTAGAAAATCCCATATATCCTACTAGTATAAAAAGTAGTCTTCTACCAAGACCCAACTGTTTTGAAGGTTTGCTTCTCTGTAAAAATGAAGGTTTTTCCCATGTACAACTATTATTATCAAAATATAGTCTACCTCATCATTTATGTGAATGTGTAACAAAATAAAGGTGATAGGTAAAATTATATAATCGTTGAAATCGTATCCATTTGTCTAGGATAAACACGGCGCGGTAAATCGCCGAACAGTACAACCGAGAACATCCGTCGATGAACAGGTCCCGCTGTAGCTAGCAGCCAGGTGTAGGATGGTCAGTCCCATTGTATGTAGTAGTCTTCCTAGTATAGTATATAGTAATTCTCATTGTATAGTATGCAGTAGTCTCCCTAGTATAGTATATAGTAATTCTCTTTGTACAGTATGCTTGTATCGACTCATGAATGAATTGACTCATGTGTGTTTCCTTGTACTGGGAATAGTAAATAGTATCTCCTAAACTAGACCTAATATAGTTTACTAGTAATGTATTTTGAATGTCTAATTATGTTTATACACCTTTGCTACTCAAGGGTGCTGGAACTGAAGAAGAAATAAAAGCTCTCATATCAATACATATATACTTAAAACATAAGTGTATAGATATGGTTTTTAACAATATATAAGTTTAAAAGAGGTTTTGTAATACATTTAATGGTTTTGAACAATAAATAATAATTACTTGATGTGAGTTTATAAAACGATTTAAAAGTAGTTTGTTTGATACCAAAGATTTAAGTAATTGAAATCCATTGTTTGAAACATAGTTGTAACAAAATTTGAAAGGAAAGGTTTAGCATAGAAAACAAGTTTGATAAAGAGTTTAACATGTAAAAGTGTTTGAGAAATCATTTTGAAGTAGTTTACTTGTAAAACAGCTAAACATATAGTAAATTCATTTGTTGATAGTTATTAATCACATGTGATTGATATAATAACTATAACGATTCAACTTGTATCCCTCCCCCCATAAAAGCATTTTAAAGCATTTAAAAGGTTGATTAAGGGGTATTAACTCACCTGTAGTGAGTGGATTGGATGGAACTGTTGGACAATGTGCTAGGTGTCAAGTGAAGACTTGAACAAACACACTGATCCTATTAACATATAAACATATACATATGTAACTAATTAGTGATTTTAACACTAATTAAGCAAGTATAAACACCCTAGAACATGGAAAACACTTGGATTTAAGTGTTATAAGATCATAGGGTTGCATCTAAGGGTTGTAAGGCATTGCTATTGAGTTCACGGCCCAAGGACCAACTCTCCATGGAGTTTACGGCCTAGGGTTTACAACCCTAGTGGGTTTATGGCCGTAAAACCATGGCGAACTCCCCCAAATCGTATATTAAGGTCCTTATTTCAATTGTGAATGGTTCCAGTTCAAGTCCGAAGCCTTAGGAAGGAAGTTAGGGCATCTATGCACCCTCTAATAGAGTTTACGGCCAATGGAGATTGCCTTGGCCGTAAACTCCCTTGATTGCTTGATTTTTGAAGAATTCAAGCCCCTAACTCATTATACTAACTTATAAGCATGAAAGGGAGGTAAGGACTTACAGTTTGAGGCTATGAAGGGAAGTTTTCAGCCCAAAACACACAAGTGTTCTTGAGGATCTTGAAGATCTAAGCATAAAAGATGGAATTGTGGGTGGACTCAAAGGTGATTCAGGTAGAAAGGATGTATCAACACAAATATGGAAGATATGGCTTAAATATGTGAAGATTAGAAGAGAAACTTCAAGATCCTTGGGAGAGAATTTCGAATTCTCTAACTTGGAATGGTAGAAATGAGGAAAAATGACTAAGGTTTATATATATACCAAGGGGTTTACGTCCACCTTGAGTTTACGGCCATAAACTCCTCTCTTGAGGGCTTAAGGCTTGTTTGACAGTTTCTAAGTTCAACTGACACACTTATTCACTTAATCCTTTGATGTATTATGTGACAACCCGATATTTCGAGACAATGTAATGTAAAACCAATCAAATTTAGGTCAAAATATAACTTTCCTAAAATCTTATTTGGGTTAAATAAAGTAGTAGGAATCGTATCAAGGTTTTCGTACATATAAAGAACCCTAAAATCCGAGTTATAACGAAGAAGTTATGACCAACCGAAGATTCTCGGCAAAACCGGCAACACCGATTAAACGAAAAACGCGAAGTTTCAATACAATAGTTTTTAGCCTTAAGTATCTAAATGAAAGTTATAGATAACCTCAAACCGTGAGCGTACATAAAAAGAACGTCCAAATCTGACTTCGGATGAGGAAGTTATGATTTTTCCGAGATTCGGGTATAGCAGTAGACAGCTAAAAACTCGAAATAGAGCTCGAGATACTTTTGAACGAAACAAACTAAATGAGAATCTAAGGTCTCAACATTAGTAGCGCAACGGCGAAAAGTCTGACGAAAACGGACACCGGATGAAGAAGTTATGGATTTTTAACGGACTTTTCGTGTCCCGGCCCGTTAAAAATAAATAATTAAAAATAAAGTCAAAATTTGCCGATGAAGTCTAAACGAGAGTTGTAGATAACATTTTCAGCTACGCGTGCATATAAAGAACGTCGAAAACGGAGCTCGTATGCGAAAGTTACGGATTTTACAAGTTCGGGGTCCAAAATCCGAGGCTGTCAGGCCCCCACGACGTGGCACAGCTTGGCCGCGACCCGGCAAGTGACTGAGGGCGTCCAATCAACGGAAGGGGATAAGGCTTGCTCCCCACGACGTGGCCAACCTTAGCCACGACGTGGCACACCAGAAATGCCCCTATAAATAGAACTCTTGGGGTGTCGGGTTTAGGTGCTCCATTCTTCCATCTCTCGTGCTGAAACTCTACGGTTAAGCTCCCGAAGCCCCAGTTTTCACCTTCAAGTCCCGAAGGAAGGTTTTGTGTTCCCGAGATTCCCGAGAATCCCGAGATTTTTCCCCCGCTTTCAACTCTTCCTGTCGAAGTTCTGCTCGATTCTTCTCTAGACTATTTCAAATCAACCACTTCAATCAAGTGAGTTCATACCCTTTAAATCAACCTTTGAAATGATTTTAAATGTTTAAATACTTTATGGGGGGTAATACAAGTTAAATACATATAGTTATTGCTTCAATCGCATGTGATTGCATTAATCACATGTGATTGCATTAATCACATGTGATTGCATTAATCACATGTGATTAATAACTAGGAAACCAATGATTTTATCACTATTCAAACTGTTTATCAAACTGTTTTACTTCAAAATGTTTTACAAACTCTTTTACTTTTCAAACTTATTTACAACTGTGATTCAAACAAATTTTCCTTATACTTGAACTGTTTCATCAAACTTATGCCTTCAAATTATTTTATAGATTGACATCAAGTCGATCTTTTCTTGAATTAATATTTATCTTTCAAATGTCTTATAAAAACTTATTTATGCTTTTATATTATAAATTGCATGCCCATATATGTATAGATGTATAAATAATGTTTAAAGGGCTTAGGAAGGCCATCCGCCCTATTTCCTTTTTCTCGATTTGGATGTGGTCTGGTGGGATTTTGGGTGACCATCCGAAGGTCGTTTCAATATTAATTATATATCAAATATACCTATATAGACATAAAAGTACTTCCATATTCATACGTACTAGACACATCATTAGTGAGTTACCATCGGGGTAACACAGGATCATACTATTACAACTGTTAGATCAATGAGTCAGTTCATTCATGAGTCTATACATTACATTACTATGAGAACATATACAACTATACTATGAGAACATATACAACTATACTAGGAAGAGAACATATACAACTATACTAGGAGGAGAACATATACAACTATACTAGAACGAGAAACATTACATTACACATACTAGAATACTTAAATTACTGTGATTTATATCGGAGCATGACTTAAATGTCATGACTCGAGTTGTGGCCAGAGTCTCTTGGAGGGGGAGTGTGAGTTTGCGTATAGATCTATGCTGGATTGACAATCCTACACCTTGCTGCTAGCTACAGCCGGACCTGCAGGTCTGCGGGTGCCAAACGTCATTTCGTTATTACGACCATTCATTATGTCGTTGTTACTAGTCGATAGTATGGTGCAATTTATCACATAATGCCTTAATATAAAATCCGGTTTAAGGTAGTTAGTACAGCAGTAGTTCCTATAATACAAAACTATAGTACTACAATGATTTACCCATTACATATTTTTAGTGATAACCTCACTTAAACATTAATGTACAAACTATATTTTGTTAAATGATAGTTACACTTGGGAAATTACACACTTTTACAACAAACGAGCATAAAAATCAGTTAAGCCTTGGTAGAAGGCTACTTTAATAGAAAATATAGGTTTTTCTGAGAGATTCAAACTTTTACAAACACTTACATACATTTTACAACTTATACTTGCGACAGGTTCAAACGTTTTGATAACAAACCCGACACTAAAATACTTATGAACTCACCAGCTTAATGCTGATAAACTCTTTCAAAATAACTTGTATTCTCAGGTCATCAGTAGACAGGTACCGAGGCCAACTTTTGAGAAGATGGAGCGCATCCAAGACTCATCTCATATTATTTTGTTTTACATTATTTTGGTGTCTATAACTGTACAGAACACGCTTGTATTAAAATTATATATATATATATATATATATATATATATATATATATATATATATATATAATGCAATGGATGATGTTGTTTGCTTATTTACATTTACTGTGTTGTGATACTTTACATGACGTCCTCCGCCCCAGAACGTTTCCGCCGTTCTTGGTTTTGGGGTGTGATATATTATAGCTCAGAATGCTCAAATGAACTCTAAACTGTTCTAAAAATTAGCAGGAGTAAGTTTGACTTTCAATGAAGTGCTTGACTGTACAGGATAGAAAATTCCAGGTTGTCACAAGTGGTTGGTACTGCTTCCAGTTCCACCAGCTCTGTTAGTGTTTATTTGCGTAAGAGCAGTTGCTACTGCTGTAGTGATAGCAGCCTGTAGCATGACAGGATCATATTGTGGAAGTGGTGGCGGTGGCGTAGGTGTTGCGCTGTTGATGAGGCGTGCAGATCTGCGAGGCGGCATCGAGCTGCCAAAGAAGTAACAATGAAGACAGTAAGTCTTTAATGATTGAAAGCCGTGTATTAATGAGTTAGCTATTTTAAACATTTCATGAATTGGATTTAACCTAAACAAGGTTTTGAGTTTGATTCATAATGAGAGTTTATATATTAATAGATAAACTTATGAATTGGAGTGATAACCAAGAAATTTTACACGCAACACAAATGCGTTAGTGTGTGTGTGTGTGTGTGTGTGTGTGTATATATATATATATATATATATATATATATATATATATATATATATATCGTGGATACATCGAAATGTTGGGAAAATTTGACCTTATCTACAGGTCTACAGTACATAAAGTTAATACTAGAGTCTATACAAAGACGTAAATTTAATCCAAAAGACAAAGTAGAGTAGACTATACTTGCAAGGGGAATTGTTGTGATTGGTACTTGATTCAGCCCTAGCTTCAGCCAGCTACTGTTCCACTTCCCATACGCGTCTTTGCAGTGCCACCTGGTTCTGACGAAGATCCTTGGTCTCAGATCGACAGGCATCCAACTCCACCTGTAAGGCGTTAGTACGAGACCTTTCAAAGTCCTGGTGCTCAGTCAGATGACGAAGACAAATTGTGTTGACTCTAGAGTTAGCACGGATCTCCCTGACTTCAGTTTGAGTTACAGTTAGCTCTCTCTGCCAAGCTTTTTTTTGATTTACGACTCTACCATGAGCTAATCCTAACCGTCGGATGCGAACTGTATTGACTTCGGTGTTCACATCATTCTCCTCGGTTCATTGGATAGTTGCCCTTCCTGGCTAATCATTGTGGGCAATTCGGCGAACCAATATAGGAAGGACTCTGTCTGTTGAGCCTCCCTCACTCAGATTGTAGAAGCTCCGGTCTCCATGGTACGGAGGGGATTGACCTTGTTCGTTGCTCCATTTATTCAGGTTTACTGCCTATATAGGTGTTGGGCCCTAAAATCCTAATCGAGGATTAGGATTTTCGATTGGAGTCACTAAGGGTAAGTTATTGGTTTCAGGGTTAGATTCTTCTTGCATTTCTTCCTTGAATTCTTCTTCCGGATCATTCTTTATTCCTCCTCCACTGTCTTGGTTCGGGTAGTAGGGATCCCCTGATAGATGGAATTCGGTCATTGCGTCTGTATGAGAATAGGGATATAAGAATCGTCTAGAAATAAGGCACATAAGGTTGAACATAAAAGTTAAACTATTGTATGCATAAAATACCCCTATAGTATTCTAAATGTTATGTTTGATTCTAAGGCTTATAAGTCTGGTAAGTTTTAGACTTGTTGTCCACTGTAGCTATCCCTTGGCATATGCTCGTCGGCTCTTGGACAAATATAGTTGATCAGGCTATATTCATCCCACTCCCGATTACATATTCCAAGGCATACCTGTATTGCACAACTCATCTATAATACTTCTATATTGTTTTCATTATGATATTGACCCTGTTATATAATGCATGCACGTATACTTTTGTAAAAGATTTATTTTAAAAAAGTATAACTCTTAGTCAGTGTGTTTTTGCCCAGTTGTGTTTATAGTTGTACATCAAAAATGGTTTTGTGAAGAGAACTGTTATCGAGATTATGAAAGCAATTATGATTGAATGATTGAAAAGTAAGAACACAGCGAGTAAATATTAATCAGATCTTATATTGATGAAGACTGATTACAAAGCTTTAAGCAGAAAGAATACTCGAGTTCAAAAGTTCTCTCTACTTCTACCCTCAGTCCCTATTTATAGGAAATCTGAGTGTACAAAAAATATACTAAGTCTATTACAATACACTTCGCATAAAACTGTGACTTAGTAAAATAACTAATATGCGAAACTAAAAGAAACAACCACTTCGACTTTTTACAATACATAGACTCTACAATCTTCCCCTTTGTAAACAGTCGAAGCTTATTCAATCCATAAGCCTCTGAACAGCTGAGTGAATTGTCTTTCGCACTTCACCATACCAAGTAATCACCTTCTTAAGCTCCCTCTTGTCTCCTTCGTTATTCTTCTTGCAGTTATTCATACGAACAATAAAATTTGTATATTGCGAAGAAGTATATCTTTCAATTTCCGAGACCTTGAACAAAAATTTCTTGGGCTTCCCCTTCGTATCTCTCCCTGAAAATACCATGCCAAAAGGTTTCAGGCATATTTCACCAACAGCATACTTAGATAATGCTGACTGGGTCAAGGTATCTTCCCAAGGGACATTCACTTCCCTTCCCAAGGTCGTTGCGAGTTCTTCATCGGTTAATGCCAAACAGTCAAAGTAGTTATCAATAAAAGCCTTGATATGTGCGAAACCAATTCTAAACACTTCAGTTTCAGATCCTTTGAGCTTGTGATCTTGCATGTGTTTCAAAATAAGAGCTACTTGGATAAGATCATTGCAGTTCATCAGAGGGAAGTCAGCTATTATGAAGTCATATTGTTTGTTATCAGCTCGAATGACAAAATATCGAAAGTTCTGAAGCATGTCTTAAAACATCGAATCCTTCTTAATCGTCAACACCTTTTTAATCTTCATCAAAGACCATACTTCATCTGGATTCTTTACCAATACAGCATGAAATCTGATTTTCATGTGTATGTAGTCATCAGCATTATCAAACTTCTCACTTATCTTGTACTGAGCCGTTATGGATAACATTTCATTAATCGGAAAATCCAACTGGCATTTGTCCGAATTGGCAATGTCGTAGCTCCTCTTTGGCTTTTTCTCAAATTCATACATCTCTCTTCCCACCACTTTCGACTCTATAGTTTCATAAGAATAAAGCTTCGCAGGATCTCCTTTATTCATTGTGGGAGGATCACTTGCCCTTTGCCTCATTATGCTCTGAACTTGCCTCAGCCTTTCTATTTCAGCATTTGCTTCAGCTTTCTTCTCCTCCTTTGAATTTTCATACACAATCCCTTTTCCTTTTCCCACATCATCAGTTGGATATTTTGCACTCAAACTTCCTCCTTCTTTTGACCCAATAGATATTCCTTTGGTTATTGGTCTTGTGGTCATTATTGTTGAGGAAATTGGCATTCTGAATATTGGAAGAGTAGTTTTGAGCTGAGTGGATATCACTTTCCCCACAATATTCGCATCATCCTCTTTACTTGTATTCTTCTCTCCCCTTGCACCCCTGTGAAAGCAGGTGGGGCATTCTTCGGTAGTAAAGAGGTAAAGTTCACAATAGGAGCAAGTGCCTTCTGAATTGCTTGTTCCAAAGTATTGACTTTGAGAGACAAGAATTCAGGAGTGAGAATGGTCTGAGATGTAGGTTGCGAAACCAAAGTTTTCAACTCAGTTATCAACTGAATCAACTGATCAAATTTCTCCTTGTTTTCTTTCTGATTGGCTTCAAGAATCGGAGCAGGAGATGGAAAATCATTGATAACTTTGTTCAGGGCTGTTGCAATCACATCAACCCTCTTCTGTACTTCCAAATTTTGAGAAGTAATATCTTGAAACTCCTTTGCAAGTTCTTTCTTTAATTCCTCAACTTTAAAGTTGACATCCTCCCTAACCTTCTTTACATCCTACACAAAAAGAACGTGACGTTCTTTTGCAACAGTCTTCAATTCCTTAACAACACCATTAAATGAACTCGCTTGAGCTTGAATGCGAAGCTCATTATTCTTATCTGACTGATCAACTTTATCAAGTATTCTCTTTTCAGCAGATTTGATCATAGCTTCAACCTCCAATCCTGATATAGATGACGTTGTACCAGAATCGGCTTGTGACTAAATAATGGCCTTCAACTTTTGATTCGGGATTTTGAATTGCTTTCCTGTCATAAGCATATGATCAGGTATCTCCTCCTCCTCTGAATCAAAATGTAAATCCTCAAATATTCCTCCAAAACCTCCTCCTTCGGTTTCATCATCGGACATGGGTTGCGAAGGTTGAGGAGTTTCGGGTGATTGTGATGGATGTTGTAGAGGATGATCAAAAATGGATGAGGTAGAAAGTGTAGGAGTTGGAAGTGAAACCGGTGGCAATGAAGTAGAGATTGTCACAGATGAAATAGGTAATGTAGTAGATAGGCTAATGGGCAGAGTGGTTGCAACACTTGTGATAGGTGCCCCCGTATCAGATACGTTGACAACCGTATCAAAAATAGGGACCTCCTCAGAAACTGATTTGGTAGTGACTATTTCAAGTGGAATGGATAATGGGGTTGTGGTAGAAATTTGCGAAGTAGGTGTTATTGAAACGAGTGGAAGAGAAACAGTTACCGGTGTAGAAACAGGTGGAGTCTCTGGTACAATCTCTTCATCAGAAGACTCGTTGCGAATGATCAACTTTTGCTTCTTCAGAAGTGTTTGTTGCATCTGTTTCGCAACATCCTGAACTCTTTTTCTTTTTGACCCTGGAGAAACATGAGTTGGAACACTTCTAAACGTAACCCCCTTACAGCTGACTTTTGTCTTGCGAATAGGAGAGGATTTGCGAATCTTCTTCAGTACCCCAGATTTTGAGGGTATAGTTTCCTTCTTCGATTTTGAAGACGTCTCCTCTATCTGAACCTCTTCTTCTTGAGTTTGTTTTGAAGATTGAACTTTTTCATCCTTCTTAGTGGTCTTCTTCTTCTTTGAGGTTTCGGCAGTGACTTCCAATAGGATCCCAGTCTGCACAGCTGGATCCACCGTCTTCATGTATCTTACCAACACTTTGTGAGTGGATGATACCTTACGAAGCATCGCATCCGGAATGCGAGCAACGTGTGTAAAGATATTTTCATCGTCTTCCACCACCTTCGGAACACCTCAGCACCCTCGGGACTTGAATTCCTTCTTTTTCATATGCCTTTTCAAGAATAAGGCTCCAATACCTTGCACACGAGATTCCTTTTTCAGAATTCATATTTTCAAGACTCTTTACGAATTCATTCCACAACTGAGTTCTGTAATCCACACTGATATCGTAGTATAAGCCCATCACCATCACATAAACATCCATACGCCCCCTGTCAAGACCTACTGTTCTTTCTGTCAAACATCTGAGAAAAATGCCAAATAGAAAATTCCACATACAGGGTAATCCAGATTTTCGGAAATCACTGATCTTCTCAAGTGCTGGCTGATGACCCATCTCATTGAACATAAAGATGATTTGGGAATTGATGGGTTTGAAAAATGGAGGGTTGTTGGGAATGTTCAAGAACTCAATGAATGTAATCACGTCAGTGGCATAGTTGTAGGAAGTCGATGATGCTGCCAATGACAACCATGTCATCGGAACTGAGAAAGAACTGAACATGGCGGTGGACAGTGGAGATCTTTTTAGTGCGACTATCAACATCTTCAGTCCTTCTGGGTAAGAAGAGACATTCGGATCGACTTGATAGTTGGTGCTTTGAATTTTCATGAGTGATTGTGAGAGAACCTCGTCTGTGTTGGATTGAGTGCCAGCCATTTTTAGGGTTTGAACAAGATGAATATGAAGAAGATGAAGAATTTTAGGAGTGAGTATGTTTGTTCGCGTAACCGTATACAATGATCTTGAACCCCCTTTTATAGGTAACCCGAATCAATTTGAAATTAAAGCGGGATGCATTTAATGTTATCCGATGTGGCACCTTGATAATCGGACCATGATAGCAAAAAGGTAGCCATGCTGCAAAAAGTAGCTATCACGTCTCTTAGAAACCCAGACAGAATACCAACCATCTCATGTACATAACCTGTCAATTTTCCCGTTATAGAATTGGAACCGTTAGAACCCTTCGCATGGAGGCAAGGCTCTTTCACTTTTGGGATATAAAGTGAAGTCATATGCCAGATTTGCGAAATCATCAGCTTGAGTTGGTATTACTCAGAACCTCAAGGATTTCGTGAGTGCAATGTTCCAAAGAAATAAGATAAGAAACAACAAAAAAAAATTTGGAATTCTGTGATGTCAAAAATTCAATTTGACACGAAGGCAGTTAAACCCCAGGCAAAGGTTGCTTCGTTAATCATCAAGAGAGATGATCAACAGCTTGTGTATGTCCCATGAATTACAATCGAATACTTTTTGATAAGTATCAAAGGGCTTCTTTTGAAAGATATTTTTGGGTTGGTTTCAAATTTCATTACATATCAACCTTAACATAAGGTGAGAAATTGTAACTGAAATTACTTGTATGACCAGTGTAGTCAGTGACAAGTTGGCTTTTGAAAATATTTATCATGACTAGAATTTGCGAATGAAACTCACACAGAAATCATATTCATAAAAATTGTTGTACTGGATCTTGTTGGGTAACAAACATCGTGGGTTGCGAATGTTTGATCAAGACCACGCATGCGAATTGAATAGGATTTGGAGTTTCGAAATTTTGGTACTGAAACAAAAGTTTCGTTAATATCTGGAACAATGTTCCCCGTCAATTCTTTAAGTGGAAAGATGTTTGGGTTTCACCTTCATCACGGACTCATGATGTCAGATCATTAACACAGAATGTTTCTATATCTAGGTCTCGATGGGTTTGATCAGAGACCTATCGGACATACGTCTTTGTGTGTGATTTGCGTTAAGAATTTTGTGATGAAAAAGATTGGTTATTAGATCGAATGTACCTCCGTTATGTGTGGACCAAACAGAAAACTCTTAACTCATATGAGAAGAGTAAGGTAGCTCTTTTGACTAATGCGAATACAAGCCTTTTTGGGAAGAAATTTTCATGAGATAATTTCATTAAGGCTTTCATTTCTCACACATAGAGTCATACGAGGCTTGAGTCAACATGCTGCAGCATGCTTCTAGGGACATCCTAACTAGTACAAATTTGAAAGAATTGATACCTTCCCATAGAAACATATAAGCATGACCTCTTCGCATTAAGCCCTGGACTAAACTCAAAACACACAATACTTAAAGAAAAAAAATATTTTTGTGATTTTTAAATTTTTCAAAAATAAAAACATAACAAAATAAAATCTTTTTGGATTTTTGATTTTTCGAAAATGAAAATGAATCAAAAGAAAATATTTTTGATTTTTCAAGTTTTTCAAAAAAAAAATTAAAAACACAAAATGAACCGTAAACCTAACCTTAGTTGTCATGTGTGCGAATGCGAAGAAATGTGGATGCGAAGCCATGCGAAGCCTCTGAATGAACAGTAACTTCTGAACAATTCCGACTCAGAGCTTCTGAACGGACCTTTCATCCTTGAATTATTGATTTTGAAACTAAATTCACATCAATCATCCGCAAACCTGCTAAAATTCTTACAAATGATTTTTCATCAAGAGGTTTAGTAAAAATATCAGCAAGTTGTTCAGTGGTTTTAACAAAATGAATTTCAATATTCCCATCTTCCACATGATCTTTGGTAAAATGATATCGAAGAGCTATGTGTTTTGTCTTTGAGTGTTGTACTGGATTATGACAAATGTGAATTGCACTTTAAGAATCACAATACAAAGGAATCTTTTTCATATTGATAGCATAATCACGAAGTTGACTCTGAATCCAAATGATTTGCGAAGTGCAAGCAGCAGCTGCAATTTATTCAGCCTCAGCAGTTGATATAGCAACACAAGTTTGCTTCTTCGATTGCCAACTCACCAACTTCCCATCCAACAGTTGACATCCACCACTTGTATTTTTCCTATCCAAAGTACATCCTCCTAGATCAGAATCTGAAAAAGCTTGAATGAAAAATCCCGATTTCGAAGGATACCAAAGTCCTAACGAAACTGTCCCCTTAAGATAGCGAAAAATATTTTTCACTGCAGTCAAATGAGGTTCTCTGGGATTAGCTTGATATCTAGCACAATTACATACCGAAAAAATAATATCAGGTCTACTTGCAGTTAAGTACAATAAAGACCCTATCATGCTTCGATAAAGTGTTAAGTCAATAGGAGCATCTAACGAAGGAGTTAGTCTTGTTCCCACTGTCATTGGTACTTTCAGTTTCCTGCTGTTGGTCATTCCAAATTTTTCAAGCAAGTTCTTTGTATATTTTTCTTGATTGATTAAAATTCCATCCCTGTTCTGTCTTATATTTAAACCAATAAAATTATTGATTTTTCCCAACATACTCATTTCAAATTGACTTTTCATTAGATTTTCAAATTCAATTGACAATGTTGGGTCAGTTGAGCCAAAAATAATATCATCAACATAAATTTGAACAAGCATGAGATGATTCCCAACTTTCTTGCGAAATAATGTGGGGTCAACTGATCCTTGTTTAAATTTAGATTATTTCAATAAATTTGTAAGTGTTGCATACCAGGCTCTTGGTGCTTGTTTTAACCCATAAACTGCTTTGCCTAGAATGTAGACATGATCAGGATGTTCTTCATTTATAAATCCCGGTGGTTGTTCAACATACACTGTTTCTTCAAGTTCTCCATTTAAGAATGCGCATTTAACATCCATTTGAAAAACGTCAAAGTCTTTGTGAGCTGCATAAGCTAAAAATATGCGAACTGCTTCGAGTCTTGCAACAGGAGCAAATGTTTCTTCATAGTCTATTCCTTCCTGTTGCGAATATCCTTTAACAACTAGTCTAGCTTTATTTCAAATGATATTGCAATCTTTCTCGGTTTTATTTTTAAAAATCCATTTTAATCCGACAATTGAAACATCAGAAGGTTTAGAAAGTAATCTCCAAACCTTGTTTTGTTCAAATTCAGCCAGTTCAGATTGCATAGCAACAACCTAATCTGAGTGTTCCATAGCATCCTTTACTGTCTTTGGCTCTATTTTTGAAATAAAGACATTAAACATACACAATTCTTGATTCGCATTTAGTACCTCATTTTTCGCACGAATTTGAGCTCTTGTCAACACACCATCTTTTGGATTGCCAATCACCTGTTCTTTGGGATGATTTCTTGTCCATTTCTCAAGTGGTGGAAAATCATGATTAAATTCCAATGGTTCATCTTCATACATATCTTCATTTTCAGATCCTGCAACAGAAAAATTATCATTTAATTCATGAAATTCATCATTCTCATCAAGATTAATTGTCTCTGTTGTATCATGCTGCTCCTCAACATAATGTTCATCTTGATGCTCCCCCTCAAAATGATGATCCTGTTGAATTTGCGAATGCTCCCCCTCAACTTGATGATTTTGTTTAGATTGCAAATGCTCCCCCTTAACTTGATGATTTTGTTGAGATTGCGAATGCTCCCCCCTCAACTTGATGATTTTGTTGAGATTGCGAATGCTCCCCCTCAACTTGATGATTCATATTTTCATTCTCCCCATCGAAAGTTTGATGTCTGTGTTCATTGTTAATCGTATGCTCCCCCTCCATACGAACTTCAGGCACACTTTCGCAAGATATTGAACTTGTAGTGATTGTTGAATCATCAGTATGCTTTGAGGATTCTGATGTTTGATTATCAGGAGCATTAACTTCCGCATCTATTGCCCTATCAGGAGTTCCAAAAATTAAGTCATAATCAAAATCATTTATTTCATAATTAGCAATTTGAGTATCTGAATCAACAAGAATTGATTTATTTTCAAATTTACTATCTGTTTGTTTAAGATAGTAATCATCGAAAGTTAAGTTGAAAGTTTCTTCAACTTTTCTTGTTCGCTTGTTTAACACCCTGTATGCAACCGAATTTTGCGAATATCCTAAGAATATGCCTTCATCAGCTTTAGCTTGGAACTTGGTCAGATTATCTTTTAGATTCATTATAAAACACCTGCAACCAAAAACATGGAAAAATTTGACATTAGGTTTTCGATTGTTGAGTATTTCATATGGAGTGACATTGAATCTGCGATGAATGAATGACCGATTCTGAGTAAAACAAGCAGTTGATACTGCTTCAGCCCAAAGATATTGAGGTAAGTTCGCATATGTCAACATGGTTATGGCTGCTTCGCATAAAGATCTATTTCTTCTTTCAACAACACCATTCTGTTGTGGAGTATATGGTGAAGAGAAATTATGCGAAATGCCTTTATCTTTTAGAAAAGAGTCCAGTATTTGATTTTTAAACTCAGAACCATTATCACTTTTAACTCTGTGAACACTCTTTTTAAGGCTAATCTCAATCTTTTTGATAAAATCAATCATCATCTGAGCAACTTCAGATTTTAACCTGAGAAAAAATACCCACGTGAATCGAGAAAAATCATCAACAATAACTAAAATGTACCGCTTTTTATTGATTGTAGCAACTGTCGATGGTCCACATAAGTCAATGTGAAGAAGTTCCAATGGTTCTACGATTTTTGAATCTATCACAATAGGATGACCTTTTCTATGTTGTTTTCCTTGTTCGCAAGCTGCACACAGAGAATCATTGTCAAATTTTAGTATAGGTAAACCTCAAACTAAATCTTCAGTGACAAGTTTGTTAATATTGCGAAAATTCAAATGTGACAATCTTCTATGCCAAAGTCAGCTGACATCATTAGATGCCTTTGATAGTAAATACACAGCAGGTTTGCCCACGATTGGTTTGATGTCCAGTGTAAACATATCACCATATCTTTTGGATTTGAGAAGTACTTCATTTGTTTTCGCATTTGAAATGATACTTCCTTCTTCATTAAACATAACTTGATTTCCAGTACCCACAACAAGTTGCGAAACACTAATCAAGTTATGTTGAAAACCTTCAACATAAGCAACCCTGTTAACAGTGAATTGTCCATTTGTGACTTTCCCATAGCCTTTCACTTGACATTTGTGATTATTTCCGAATTTGACTACTCCTGCATTTTCCAAGCTTCGATAATCTCGCAAGTTTTCCTTTCTTCCAATCATGTGATGAGAGCAACCACTATCAATATACCATTTCACATCATATTACTCGTCACACATCACCTGCATTTATTGAAAAAATTTATGAACCCAAGACTTATTGGGTCCTCCATTAGTATTTTTGAACAAATGCTTTGAATTTAAAAACCATGTTTTCACTTTGTCTGTGACACTATCAATTATATCAACATCATCAGATCGAGATATTGAAATATAGTTGTTCAACAGTTTTGGATTTTCATTGAGTTTCATCTCATCTTTCACAACATTCGCAACTTTGATAACTGGTTTCCATTTTTGTACTGGAACTTGCGAATTATATGATGATGAACTACCAGTGGAAGAGTTATTTGCGAACTTGTAAAATGCATTCTTTATTTGTTGCTCCGAAAACTTACCATTTTGATATTGTCTTCCTTTCCCTTCAAGCCAACGATTGATCATACATACATCAGATTTTCCTTTTGTATACGAAACTTTGGTCAGTTTTGAGACTGAAGGATTTAGAAAATGTGGTTGTTTAGGTGAAAACTTCATTTTTGTTTGAGTTGTGACATTCAAAGATGATGAATTATTCGTGAATTTGCCAACATTACGATACTTTTGATTATTCACAAATTTTTGTGAAGTCTCAAATTTTCGATTGTTGTCATATTTGCGAACAAATTTATCATTATTTTTCTTTGGAATTTTGTCAACAGAATATATTGGTTTGTGAAAACTTGTATCTTTTTTTTATTCATTCTTTGAAATTTTGATGATTTTGACATTGAAATATGTTCTTTTTCAACTTTTGATTTGTCATTGGACACAACTTGCCAAAATAATGCTTTTCTTGCTTTTCTTGCTTTTCTTTTTGAAACATTATTTTCTGTTGAATAATTTTCAACCATCAATTTAAATTCATGAGAATTTAATTTCACTTCAATCTTTGGTTTTTCAACATTCTCAAAAACTTTGTTTGCTTTTTCCCCTTTAACCACTCATTTTGTGATGATTTTTGTTTTTGAAAAACATAAGAATTTTGAGTCCAATTGTTTTCTACTGTATTTTGATTTGCGAAGAAACCTTCAGTAGTTGACCTTTGATTATCATTTTCAACCATTTTTTTGAATTCAGGTTTAATCTTCTCAGCATTCCCAATAGTGACAAAAACTTGATTTGGAAAAATTGTGTTATCAGTGCATATAAAATTTGGATAAACCACAGTGTTAGTTTCCAAATAATGTGCACCTTTGTCATTTAGAATTTTGTCGAACTCTTTTGTATCACCAAACACTTGATCAACCACAACTCGTGGAGGTATTTCATGTGAATCCTTCACATCTTCTTTGTTTTCATCAGTGTCATCAGACTTCCAGCTTTCAACTTCCACATTATCAAAATTACAATGTTGCGAAGTAGAGGGTTTTTCACTGTCATCTTTGACTATCGAATCAATTAAAATTTCTTTACCTTTGATCTTAGATGTGATATTAATGATTGACAATTGAGAACAATCAACCTCTTCTTCCTCTTCAATCTCACTGATTTCACTCACATTATCTGAATTGTCATCGACATCAACATAATTGAGTTGAGAATCAAGAGTTGAGGATTCGGTTTTCTTTAAGATTTTCACTTGTTCATTCTTTGTCAAACTTTCATTGACAATACTAACCAACTCATCAGCATTCAAGTATTCATCAATTTTGACAATACCATATGCGAATCTATCATCAGGTATTTTGTCAAATTGAGCAATTGTATTTTCGCAATCATAAGACACAACATCAACTTTCTCACAATCATATTCAAGAAAAGGTAAAAGTTTCTTATGTTGTTCTTTTCTAATGTCAGATGAATGATGTAAAGCAGTTAATTTTGCATACAAACGTTTTGCAGAGTTACGGTATATATTTTTTTGTGCTAGCAACAACCTAACTTCATTTCCAAGATTGTCCCTATCACAATTTACATTTTTGATTTGTAGTTCAAGTTTGTCTACTCTGCTTCGTTTTTTTTCTAACTCTCTTTGTGTTTCAACTAGTTGCATATTTAAATTTTGAGCTTCAGTACTAGCAGACACAATAACAGAATCAAAATAAGCAACAGTATCATCAAAAGAAGTAATTTCAGCATCATAAGCAGATAAAGGAATATTAAAAGATTCAAGAATAGCACATACCTTGGTGGTCATTGGTGATTTTTCTGTTGATTTGGATATGAAGCACCGACCTAAAATATCTTCTTTGCAATTTTCTTCAAAGCTTGCGAACATACTTCCATGAGTTGGATGCCTCATTTCTTCGTCATCAGATCCTGAAGACCAGATCTGATCTGTTCCACTCTCTTCCTCATCAGACTCACCCTTCGCAACTAGTGACATTCCTTTTGTCTTTGCACGCAACTCTTCAATCTTTTCCGAATAGTAAGCTTCATCTTTCACTTTGTTCTTCTTCTCCTCTTTCTTTCGCAACAAGCAATCAGCTGTGAAGTGATTTGCTCCATTGCAGTAGTGACAATAGATTCCAGAATCACCTTTCAGTTTCTTCACTTCCTTCGCATCTTTTTGCTTTTCATCAACTTTTTCCATTTTCTTTTTCTACTCTCCTCCAGCTTTTGTGACTCCACTCTTCGCATCATTAGCCTTTCCTTTTGGATTAAAATGCTTTTTGAAAAATTTCTTCACTCTATTATTTGAGTAAAATGCCACAGCTTCATCATCAGAGTTCATTAAGAAGCCTTCATTGTATGAACCATCTATTTCATTAATTTTGTAACACCGAAAATTTCAAAACAATTTTTCGTTTAAAAAAAATCGTTTAATTCTTAAAAACACTTTGCTTAAAATCTCATTCATAATCGAATTACAAAACATAATTCCATTTTCACTTGCATAGTAAACCAGGATCCTCAAAACATGACTCTTTCTCTGGTGTGTACAATCGAGTCAGTGTCGTCCCGTGATCCTGAGAGAAACCTGAAACACATAACACAAAACACTGTAAGAACGAAGCTTAGTGAGTTCCCCAAAATACCACACGTAACACATATTAGCCACTCGAGGCTATAACTCTGTGGGTCCGTGGACCCTACTCTATGAACCCTCTGGTTCTAACTCTGTGAACCTTCCGGTTCTAACTCTATAAACATGCACAACATAAATCACATAGAAATAATGCAGTACAACACATAGCATACAAATACTCTGTCACATAACTCTGGTTACCTACTCAAGGTAAAGTATAGTGAGAAGACTCACCTCGCGTATCTCGATAACTCGCAAATTCCGGAAATCACTCGCGCTCGATCCTCCGAGCTATAATCCTCCTATAACACAATATATCTCTAATTAACACTTTCACAACTAAGGTTGACTACCCCTATCAAGTCAACACTGGTCAACTATGGTCAACGGACAATGGTCAACTTTGACCGGACTCGGCGAGTGCACTAGAGCGACTCGGCGAGTCTATACGTGTTCACTGACTCCCTAGGATCCTCTCTTGACACGTCGAGTACTCCTCTGACTCGACGAGTTCCACCTGGCATGAATCGCGGGGCCACCATGACTCAATTCGCCGAGTCTCAAGAACAACTCGGCGAGTTCCAGCTTGACTCAGTCCACCTGTCAACCCTCTCTGACTCTCCCTGACTCACGGATTCAACCCTTAACTCGGTAAGACCACTCACTGAGTGGTTATGGACAATCTTCATGCTACTCGTCGAGTCTGTTCTTCGGACTCGACGAGTCTAAGCCATGCATGAACTCAAACTCACTCCTGAGGTCAGATCCGTTCCAGTAACTCATAGATCCAGTCCTTCCAAGCACATTTATCACGTAAAGTTACAATCTTGGTGCTCATGCAATGGTCCAAAGGCCTTATTTGATGATATGGTCTCTAGATTGCTATTCTAGGCTCATGGCCTCCATTAACACTCATAAAGCTTGAGGGAAAAGAGTCTATGGACCTCTTTGGGTCCAGATCTAAAGCATCAACACAAAAAGAGGCCAATTACTCCATGAATCATTCCACAAAGAAGCCCTGACTCTAAGATTTACACCAAGGGCTGAGAAAGGAACGAATAGTTACCTCAAATGAAGTCTCTGGACTCAGGAATCACTGGATTAGCACCTTCTTTGGTCTCCTCTTGCCTTGATCCTCTTCTATATGCAAAATCACCCACAAATAATCAAGGATCTTCCTCTTTTCTCTCACAAAACGCTCAAGGACTCTTTTAGGGTTCTCTCTGGGGTTGGTGGCCGCAAATGACGGCCATAAGCCCTTTTAAATAGGTCTCATACCCTAAAATTTAGGGTTTCATTAAACAGCGTGGACTCACCGAGTCCACCTTTTGGACTCGCCGAGTCCGGACGCGAACCCTTTCCCAAACCGCGATCATACTCGGCGAGTTTGAGCTCCAACTTGCCGAGTCTCCTCACAAAATACCAAAATTAAGAAGAATAAATAATACCCGGGAATTCGGGATGTTACAATTCTCCCCCACTAGAACTAGACTTCGCCCTCGAAATCTCGCTCTGCAAATAACTCCGGATGCTGCTCACGCATCTCAAGCTCCGGCTCCCAAGTCATCTCGGACCCCTTACGATGCCGCCACTGAACCAAAACCAAGGGTATCTCCTTGTTCCTCAGAACCTTGATTTTCCGATCTTTGATTGCCACTGGTATCTCAGCATAATTCAGGCTCGCATCCACCAGAATATCCTCTAATGGAACCACTACCGACTCATCGGCTAAACATTTCCTCAGTTGCGACACATGAAAAGTGTCGTGAATCTGCCCCAACTCTGCTGGCAAATCCAAACGATAGGCTACCCAGCCTACCCTCGCGATGACTCGGAATGGACCAATATATCGGGGCCCCAACTTGCCCCTTTTCCTGAATCGAATCACTCCTTTCCAAGGAGAGACCTTCAGGAGTACAAAGTCACCGACCAAAAATTCGAGCTCGGACCGGCGCCTGTCCGCATAACTCTTCTAGCGACTCTGAGCGGTCAACAACCTCTGCCTGACCTGCTGTATCTGCTCTGACATCTGAAGCACGATCTCTGTACTTCCCATCACACGTTGCTCTACCTCTCCCCCGCAAATGGGGTCCGATACCCCCTTCCCTACAACAGCTCAAATGGTGGCATGCTGATGCACTAATGATGCCTGTTGTTGTAGGAAAACTCTGCTAAGGGAAAATATGGGCCACAATTTCCCCCCGAAATCTAATACACATGCCCGAAACATATCCTCGAGCATCCGAATCGTTCGCTCACTCTGAAGTGCCGGCAGACATCACCATGGTAAACTCTAGCTCATTTCTCGTATTCATCTTCGATACCGAGCACCAGGTCAGTTTTTGGCCCCACAGCTGAACCCCTAAAGGTCACACATGACATGATCCAAAACATCTCACTAACTTCTTCCCCGTGACCACTATCACGGCCCAATGACACGCAAGTCATGAAATTCCCTTTTCCTCATAAAAAAATACAATCCAAACGAAGATCGACTCAGCTCTAACCTCTGGCGTCTGCTGCGCATATTTTCCCGTGCGCCTCGCTGACCCTCCCGACAGAGATGGAGAACCCAGTCTCGCCCCGGTTTAACCACTAGGCTCCAAAAACTCAACACTAGGGCTACTCAAGCCTAAAACTCTTCTGCATCATGCACTTATTGGAGAACACTCCATCATCACACTCTTTTGCCGTCTAGTGGGTACTATGGCTTCCCGCAACATTACGACAGCCTCTGACTAGTGAGTACTACGGCTCCCCGTAGTATCACAACGCCAACTAACTAGTGAGTACTACGGCTCCCCGTAGTACCACGACTCCCTCCCTCTGACTTGTGAGTACTACGGCTCCCCGTAGCATCACAACACCCTCTGACTGGCAAATACTACGGCTCCCCGTAGCATCACGACTCTCTCTCTCTCTCTCTCTCTGTGTGTGTGTCTTGTGAGTACTACGGCTCCCCGTAGCATCACAACACCCTCTGACTGGCAAATACTACGGCTCCCCGTAGCATCACGACTCTCTCTCTCTCTCTCTCTGACTTGTGAGTACTACGGCTCCCCATAGCATCACAACACCCTCTGACTGGTGAATACTACGACTCCCCGTAGCTTCACCCTATACTCTCATTCTTCATTACAACGCCACACTATGTTCACTAACTCATGCATCGAAGACTATCATAGATAGTTACACACACACTTGCCCCGATATGCATTACAGACTCTAGCGGCAACCGCCATAACACATAACCTACCTCTGCGGAGATCCACTTCCTTAAATAATCCCTCTTGATGACAATACACGAAGGGCTCCCACTGGAAGCGTGGATACATGATACATCACTAGTCATCTTAAACCCAAGACTCTAAATAACTCTGAAATCGGGACGCTATACGCGGAAACCACAGAACACCCTAACAGGGCATCACAATGTCCTGCCTCTACCACTGATTCCCTTACTCCCAGCACCATACACATACAACAATACATTTCCTCTGAATCCCATAATAATTTCTTATATCACTCGATGCGCAACTTCAGTGCATCCAAACACTCAATTGGAATACAAGGAAGGCGCTAACCCTTCAGAACACACGGATGATCTTCCGAAACCCTTTCCACTACTACTCCAAAATCCAAGCGAGAATACGCATCCCAGCCCGGTAGTTGGCTACTCGACAATCTTCTACCCATATTTCAACCCAGAAGTTCTCAACTACCCATACCATCATTACGAGTCTTCTACTTGAGACGACTCCGACCACCACCAGATTCCTAACCATTGACCACCCGCCGTGGAGACACCCATCCTTCTTTCAGACATATACCACATGCATTATCTCGCCCTACACCTTTCCTTGATCACCAATGACCCTGATCTCATGAATTCAAGCCGCAGGTTTCTGCATCCACCCCCTAACCGCTCTTGCACAAATCTCCGGTTCTCTCAATAAACCATCCGGTTCTCCCCCACTTAGGGTTCGAACCATCACTATCTGACACATCAACAACCTCACGAACTATTTTCACCAGCAATAACGCACCTGCCCCTGGAAAGTGCTACGCAACGCCCGATAATCCCCTTTAAGGAAATCAATCGATCTTATAACTCTGAACCTCAGATGGAATCCTCAAGAACTTCTCGTCACGACTGCCTCTAGTCGTTCCAAGTCTCGTACCAATCCAATACCAAACAACTCAACTGTCCAATAACATCACTGACTCATAGACTGGACCACGAAATCATCATATTCCCCCACCTCGACTCATCAACCGACGTTCCAATACATGGATCATCCCAAGAACAGGGACCCACTCCCATATTCAATACCCAACATAAATAGAAAAACCACTGCACTGATTAACTCGACTGGACTCCCCACCGATACCTCTACAATACGCCCTACTATACTCAAATAGGTGTAACGTGGTCCTCGACTATCTCAGTCCCATCTGACTATCTGCTTATGGTAAATCACTGTCTCGCAGCACACATGCTACCTGATACTCTGATGGAAAATCATCATCAATGACAACCTGCAGGGTTTTACCCCCAAACCCAAAACTTAAACATCAGGCCTCTCATGTTCCGCACACGAACATAAATAGCACCACTCAGGTCACATAGAAGGTGACATCTCCTCTATCGACTAATTGCTCAACTCAGACCGAAATTCTCCCCTCCCTCTAACTCCTTACCAAAATACTCTGATAGGCTCTCGACCTCCCTCTCAAGGGACGCCTCTTCGAACTCAATCATGGCCCACATGCCTAAAACCCATAGCGTCCAATCTCTACCTCATCAATCGTGACCGGATAACCGGAGAACCATAAGCATCATTCACTACGAACCATGGTACTCTTCCCATGACATCTCTTCTCAATATGCTCCGGTGTATGGTACCCGAACCATAGCATCACTCCTCCATCTGCTCCGATGTATGGTACTCGAACCATAACATCATTCCTTCATCCGCTCCGATGTATGGTACTCGAACCATAACATCACTCCTCAATCTGCTCCGATGTATGGTACTCGAACCATAAGATCACTCCTCAATCCGCTCCGATGTATGGTACTCGAACCATAACATCACTTCTCAATCCGCTCCGATGTATGGTATTCGAACCATAACATTACTCCTCAATCCGCTCTGATGTATGGTACTCGAACCATAACATCACTCCTCAACCTGCTCCGATGTATGGTACTCGAACCATAACATCACTCCTCAATACGCTTCGATGTATGGTACTCGAACCATAACATCACTCCTCCATCCGCTCATTAGAACCTTCAGAATACTCCCTGTATCAAGTATGGGTCCTCTGCTTTCAGTAGTACGGGCCCATACTACCTGCCATGTCTACCCATACTTTCCACACGGACTATCCCGGAGCTCCTAAGTAGCTGCTCGACCTTCCCGTTCACCAATTCCGTCGCGCGCTCGCTCCCCAGCGAAATTTTCTACTCTGCCAGTGCACTCATCTGGCTAAGGTTACTCCCTAGGCTCTTCCTAGATTCCCACACTTCTCTGCTATCAGCTACTGAAGAGCTCCTAATGATGCCAGCCATCTACCTCCTGAATATCGTCATATTCGCTTGGTAGCTGACTCCCATCATCGAGAGTTCCACAAAGCACGAAGCAAGTAGCATTCGAGCATCGAAGAATATATATAACTCACTCTGGGTGATAACTCCGCTTGCTCTGCTCATCCTCGAAAGTACCACCGAACTCTGCAACTCTTCCCCTCGCGGGTTCTAACTATTCTTTCTCTAAGTACCACGGTACTTATCTAGGTATCTCCCCTAGATTACTCCTCTACTCAAATCCCCTAAAGGATTCCAATTAAACATTCTCACTCATCACATACTCAAAAGCACATCGCATATAATAGAAATTCCTAGGCTAAGGCATCACAAATCAGGCCACTCTAGTCCTATGATATGGAATACCTAGCCTGTCTCTAGCATGCAATAATATCTCATAAACTGCATCATAAATATCTCATAACACATAAATAAGGGTATTTTGGGAAATCACCGTTCGGGCTCTGGCTGATTGTACACACTGCTCTTTCTCGCTTTCTCTTTGAACTCTTATTCGCTTTAGAAAATTATTTCTTTGAAAACCTTTCTTACTTCCTCAGTTTGAGTCCAGATTTACCCGAAGGCGCATCCGAATCCCTCAAACCAAGGCTCTGATACCAACTTGTAACACCGAAAATTTCAAAACAATTTTTCGTTTAAAAAAAATCATTTAATTCTTAAAAACACTTTGCTTAAAATCTCATTCATAATCGAATTACAAAACATAATTCCATTTTCACTTGCATAGTAAACCAGGATCCTCAAAACATGACTCTTTCTCTGGTGTGTACAATCGAGTCGGTGCCGTCCCGTGATCCTGAGAGAAACCTGAAACACATAACACAAAACACTGTAAGCATGAAGCTTAGTGAGTTCCCCAAAATACCACACGTAACACATATTAGCCACTCGAGGCTATAACTCTGTGGGTCTGTGGACCCTACTCTATGAACCCTCTGGTTCTAACTCTGTGAACCTTCCGGTTCTAACTCTGTAAACATGCACAGCATAAATCACATAGAAATAATGCAGTACAACACATAGCATACAAATACTCTGTCACATAACTCTGGTTACCTACTCAAGGTAAAGTATAGTGAGAAGACTCACCTCGCGTATCTCGATAACTCGCAAATCCCGGAAATCACTCGCGCTCGATCCTCCGAGCTATAATCCTCCTATAACACAATATATCTCTAATTAACACTTTCACAACTAAGGTTGACTACCCCTATCAAGTCAACACTGGTCAACTATGGTCAACGGACAACGGTCAACTTTGACCGGACTCGGCGAGTGCACTAGAGCGACTCGGCGAGTCTATACGTGTTCACTGACTCCCTAGGATCCTCTCTTGACACGTCGAGTACTCCTCTGACTCGAAGAGTTCCACCTGGCATGAATCGCGGGGCCACCACGACTCAACTCGCCGAGTCTCAAGAACAACTCGGCGAGTTCTAGCTTGACTCAGTCCACCTGTCAACCCTCTCTGACTCTCACTGACTCACTGAGTCAACCCTTAACTCAGTAAGACCACTCGCTGAGTGGTTATGGACAATCTTCATGCTACTCGCCGAGTCTGTTCTTCAGACTCGGCGAGTCTAAGCCATGCATGAACTCAAACTCACTCCTGAGGTCAGATCCGTTCCAGTAACTCATAGATCCAGTCCTTCCAAGCACATTTATCACGTAAAGTTACAATCTTGGTGCTCATGCAATGGTCCAAAGGCCTTATTTGATGATATGGTCTCTAGATTGCTATTCTAGGCTCATGGCCTCCATTAACACTCATAAAGCTTGAGGGAAAAGAGTCTATGGACCTCTTTGGGTCCAGATCTAAAGCATCAACACAAAAAGAGGCCAATTACTCCATGAATCATTCCACAAAGAAGCCCTAACTCTAAGATTTACACCAAGGGCTGAGAAAGGAACAAATAGTTACCTCAAATGAAGTCTCTGGACTCAGGAATCACTGGATTAGCACCTTCTTTGGTCTCCTCTTTCCTTGATCCTCTTCTATATGCAAAATCACCCACAAATAATCAAGGATCTTCCTCTTTTCTCTCACAAAACGCTCAAGGACTCTTTTAGGGTTCTCTCTGGGGTTGGTGGCCGCAAATGACGGCCATAAGCCCTTTTAAATAGGTCTCATACCCTGAAATTTAGGGTTTCATTGAACAGCGTGGACTCGCCGAGTCCACCTTTTGGACTCGCCGAGTCCGGACGCGAACCCTTTCCCAAACCGCGATCATACTCGGCGAGTTTGAGCTCCAACTCGCCGAGTCTCCTCACAAAATACCAAAATTAAGAAGAATAAATAATACATGGGAATCCGGGCTGTTAAAAATTTCGACTTCTGATACCTTTGAAACAACAGCCAAAGGTCCTCCTATACTTTGTTTTGATTCTTCATACATTTCTGAAACTTCACTTTCGTGTGTTTTCAGCTGATTGTAGAGATCATTCAAGTTGGTTGTATCAAAACTCTGTTGATTCTTAATCATCATACTCATACTTCTCCATTCCTTGCGAAGGCCCATGATGAATGTTAAATTGAACTCCATGAGAGACCTAGTGATTCCATACCTATTGCAGCGATACACAAGCTCATTCAGACAACCATAGTAACTTTCAAGAGTTTCAGCATCCTTTTGTCTAAATTCCTTCAGTTCAACAAGACACTGCTTCACATAGTTGATCTTCGTCTTTTCGCTACCTTGATACTTCTCTTTCAGAGTGATCAAGATCTCCTTGGCTGTTTTACAACTACGAATGTAATTGTAAACCACAGGAGGTAGAGCACCTCTTAGTTCCCTCATGCATCTCTTTTCATTCTTCTTCAGACGGTTTTGTTGTTCAGCAACTTCAGCAGAAGTAGTAGACGATCCAATTGATTGAACATCAGCAGGAACTTGAATTGTTCCATTGATACAATTCCAAAGTTCTTCATCTATTCCATTTAAGTAATCCTCCATTCTATCGGCCCATTGATCATAGTATTCAGGGATTAACATCGGAATTTTGGTTGAAGAACCAAGCAAATGAGAGAAAGAAGTCATTGTATTCATGTTGAAGTTCGCCATTGATGAACACGAAAATTTCAGAATGCTTGAAAAACTTGATGAATTTGAGAATTGATCAACTGAAATGATCACAAATTGCTAATCGATTATTCGACTAAACAATTCAAAGGCAGAATCGATTCAAATCTGAAGATCAAAAGTGATTTTCAAAACCAAAATGCGCGGAAAATTTTGAGTAAAGTTACTACTCAAAAAGCAAATGATTCTAACACGAAAATCAGATCGATGCAGTTTGAAACCTGCTCTGATACTAATTGAAGAGAATTATTATCGAGATTATGAAAGCAATTATGATTGAATGATTGAAAAGTAAGAACACAACGAGTAAATATTAATCAGATCTTATATTGATGAAGACTGATTACAAAGCTTTAAGCAGAAAGAATACTCGAGTTCAAAAGTTCTCTCTACTTCTATCCTCAGCCCCTATTTATAGAAAATCTGAGTGTACAAAAAATATACTAAGTCTATTACAATACACTTCGCATAAAACTGTGACTTAGTAAAATAACTAATATGCGAAACTAAAAGAAACAACCACTTCGAATTTTTACAATACATAGACTCTACATTTTGATATACTTAGTTCACTATAAACAGTGCTCTGATACCAATCTGTCACACACCTAAACCAAAATGGCGGAAACATTCGGGGGCGCAGGACGTCATGTACAGTATCATAACAAATGAATAGTAAAGAAAGTACACACGACCATCATATACATAATTGAAAAGTTTACATGATTGTAGTAGTACATGTTTGCAAAAGTCAATTACAATATGATATCCAAAAGATTAAACTAACGCCTGAGCGTAAGTCTTCAAAAGCAGTTGCTAACTTGGTTTAGCGATTTCCTGAGAATACAATTTTTTTCAAAGAAAAACAGTCAACATTTAAGGTGGTGAGTTCATAAGCTGTTATTTGTGTAGATGAATGTCATTTGAAAAGTCCGTGTTTGTTTTCAGAAAATCCGATATTTTCTTAAGAATGATGTTGTAAATCGTTGTTGTACAAAATGAATGTATTTGAACCAGGAAAATCCTATATTTTCCTAAAAGTGAGGTGTAGTCTTATATGAACCACGACCATGAATGTAAGTAAATATGCCATACTTAGACTGGGAATGTATATTTTTATTATTAAAATAATAAAACCACTAATGATGTGTTTAAATCCGATCCTGAACGTGACAATAATATCCTACTATGATTACTTAATACAAACTAGTTATATAAAAGCAATCATAAAGATACTATTCCATGGGATGTCGGGATAGTCTCGAGAGGGTAGAAGTATGAAATTTGGGAGAGAAAGTTGAGAATTAGAAACCAAAATCCAGAGCCTTCGCGTCCTTTTTATAGGGTTGGAAGAGGCCTCGAACGCAGGGCGTTCCCTCGTACGCAGCGCGTTTCGGAGCCTAGTGTGTCACTGCTTACAAACCTCGGATTGGATGGGGATGGGACTCGGTTCTGATCTGCGAATGCAGGGCGTTCCCTTCGGACTAGCCTCAAGATGTGTGCCCAGTTGTTTGAAATTCTGTAACTTTTGCGTACGAGCTCCGTTTTCGACGTTCTTTATCCATGCGTAGGTGAGAAAATGGTCTACAAGTCTCGTTTAAACTTTTTCGGCTAATTATGACTTTATTTTTAATAATATATTTTTAACAGGCCGGGACTGGAAAAGTCCGTTAAAAATCCATAACTTCTTCATCTGATGATCGTTTCCGTCAGCCTTTTTACCGTTGTATTACCATTGCCGAGATCTTCGATTCTCGTTTAGGTCGTGTTGGCTAAAAGTCACTCGATCTCTATTTCGAGTTTTTAGTTGTCTACCACTATGCCCGAAACTTCGAAAAATCATAACTTCCTCATATGAAGTCAGATTTGGGTGTTCTTTTTATGTATGTTTACGGTTTTGGGATATCTCTGACTTTCATTTAGATACCTAAGGTTAAAAAGCATTTTATTGGAATTTCGTGTTTTCTGCTTAACAGTGTTTTACCGGTATTGTCGTGGATCTTCGATTGGTCATAACTTCTTCGTTATAACTCGGATTTTAGTGTTCTTTATATTTTTGGAAACCTTGTTACTATATCTACCACTTAGTATACTCAATTATGGTTATTGAACAAATTTATTTTTGATGTAATTTTTGTTGGTGTTACAAAATAGCAGCCAAAGGAGTATCAACAAGTCTTCAGCAGTGCAAGGTGAGTCTCCTTACTGTGTGCATGGTAGGGGTGTAAGTGAGCCGAGCTACTCGTGAGCTACTCAGGATCGACTCGTTAAAAGCTCGACTCGAGATCGAATTAAACGAACCCGAGCCGAGCTCGAGCCTAGATATGAGGCTCGTTTACTAAACGAGCTCGAGCCGAGCTTCAATTAATGGGGTTCGCGAGCCTAAACGAGCTTAAACGAGCCTCTATATATATATATATATATATATATATATATATATATATATATATATATATATATATATATTACACACACACACATACACACACACACACATATATATATATATATATATATATACATAGAGGCTCGTTTAGGCTCGATTAGGCTCGCGAGCCCACTAAATTGTTCATGGCCGTGCTCGAGCTTCATTTTAAGGCTCGAATCAAGCTCGAGCTCGAGCTTCCTCAAATTAAACGAGCCGAGCTCGAGCTTGGTCAGGCTCGGGCTCGGCTCGGCTCGTTTACACCCCTAGTGCATGGGTCTACGGCCACAATGTCGGCCCATTATGTTTGTGTGTAGTAGGAAGACCCAGGGGTTAGCCCTAGGCATTTATTGATATATGTTTCGGGTTACGACTTGTTAGGCGAGGCCCAAGGAATGTTAGAATGCTAGAGGTCTTTATGATTCTTGCATGTGTTGGTACGATAGGGTCTGAACCGGGGGTCCGATGTCGGGGCAAGCCTGAGGTATGTTTATATGGTAGTATGTTTCCGGACTAGGGTCCGATGCCGGGGCAAGCCCGAGGAAGGTTTATAGGTTGCATGTTAGATTATACTTGTTGTCTCTGTGATACATTTATTGCCTGGTAGGGAGGTGAGTGTGGGCGAGGTCCCATATCTCATCACTAGTTGAGTATGGATGGGATTCCATATCTCAGTATTAGCAGAGTATGGGCGAGGCCCGTGATAGGAGAAGAGTGAGAGTGGGTGGGGGCTCGTATCTCACTATTAGTAGGAGTGTTGACGGGGTTCCATGACTCATCAGTAGCAGACCAGGGGCAGGCCCAAGTTAGGTGAGGCCTTAGAACAGGAGTACAAGTAGATTATGTTTCTTTATGTATTAGCATGTTATTTGACTGTATATGTATAGCGGGCGAGGCCCAGAGACAGGCAGGACCTAAGAGAAGCAGATCTACATACCGAGCGGGGCTCGATGCTAGGCGGGGCCTGATGTCGGGCGGGGCCCGATGCTGGAGCGAGTCTGATGCGGGGCAAGCCCCGATGCAGCCAGCGGGGGCCCAGTATGTGGTTATGTGTATGGTATGTGGTAGGTTGGGGAACTAACTAAGCTTCGTGCTTACAGTTTTCAGTTTTGGTTTTAGGTACTTCCGGTAGCGGAGGGAAGAGCTTGGGATAACTGCATCGCACACACCAAGAAGTTTAGCCTGAGATGTTTTACTCTGATAAAATAAGCATGTTTGAATTAATACTATGTTCTGAGAAAAACAACTTATGTTTATGAATGGAATGACTTGATAATTATGGTTTGATTAATGGTTTAAAAATGGAATTTTTGGTCATGATTTTTGGGTTGTTACATGTAGCAACCGAGGAACGGAGAAGATGTTGTGATTGTGAAGGACAACAACGATGTAAAGGACATCTACTCGCGGCTCTCTCTGCCTTCGACGATGGGGCAATGATGGTTGGATGACGAATCACCATGACGACAAGGGCATCGTCTGAGGACGACGGTCGCTCGGAGCTTCGATTGACCGGAATAACGAGAGGGAGTCGGGTAGTGGGGGATATAAGGTTGGCGGCTGGAGGATACTACTAGGGTTAGGGTTACGGGACAAGGGTGACGGGTTTATATTTGCCTATCCAAAATCAAAACTTCAGCCATATTAACGTTTCAGTCCCTCCTCCTCTTATTCTTTTCAAATAAGGTCCATAAATTACCATTCAGCCCTCAGCACTCCAAAATCCTTTCAATTTAAGTTCAATGTTTACATGCCCAAAACTCTCAAAAAGTCAAATAGCGAGCTCCCATCATCGCCACCATCTCATAACGAAAAGCGTCCAAGCGCTCATCTAGAATCTCCATTATTCCCTCCTTGATCGTATCAAAGATCATAGGAGTCTGCTCAAGAATACTGCAGGTAGTCTCTGATGAATTGAAATATCATATTTGATCATCCATAAACTTGGCCCCAGAGCCCGAACCCGAACCATCACCGGCACCAGAACCACTATCAAAACCTCCTCAATTGACCACCATACTGAAAATAAACCATATAAACCATCATAACATCCTCAAAGAATCCCACATTCTACCATGCTTCGTGGTATCATTATGAATTTCATTGACTCGAGTACAAATCCTCTTCTTCCAATAGTATGGGCCCATACTACCTTCCACATCTATCTGTAGTTTCCTTAAGGATGGTCCCGAATCCCCTAAATTACTTCCCTATCAATCCAAACGACCTTTAGCAAAGCTCTCAAAATCGAATCACCTCCTAGGTTTTCTTAGGGCTACCACCACACCACTCCCCACCATCAGCTACAGAATGAGCTCCCTCTAACGCCCTCTAACTAGCTTACGTACACAATTACATATCACCGAAACTAGATAATTCTTCGAATGAAGGGTCTCACCCTACAACGGTTGGACTCAAACAAGAGCTGCGTAATAGGGTTAAACCTAACCTTCTAAAATTATCTAATCTTAGTAATATGTAACTTAGCGTATTCACTTACTAGTTAGCTGATGTTAATGGGAACTCCTAAAAGCACAAAGCAAACAACATTCAAGCATTGAGTAATCAGAATCAAATCATACCCTAAACAGGCCATCCTATCACTAATTGATCAATACTAGTATGCAAGTCTATAAACTCATACAATATACATATAAAGGCATCTCTCCTAGTATTCTATCATGCAATCCTGAGCTGATCCTTAGCCCTAATTTAGCATGCGATTCACAGATTCTCAATTCAAATCACATCACAAAACATGTTTGGGTAGTTTGGAAAAACTTACTTGAGCTCGGTCGATTGCATACACCACGCCCTTTTTTATTAAAAAAATAATTTATAAAACATTTCTTCTTATGAAAATCTACCAAATGCTCAGTTTGAGTTAAGACGCACCCGACATTATGCCCGAATCCCTCAAACCAAGGCTCTGATACCAACTTGTAATGTCCTAAAACCCAGAATAAAAAATTTTCGTTTTTATATTGAATAAACCATCAACCAAACATGTTTGTCAAAACCACAAAGTATTCAGAGTAAGTCAAATAACATCCTAAAAGTACAACAAAGTCAATAAACGGGAAAATCATGGTGTGTGCGGTACGAGCATCCCGATCTCTTCCTTTTTGATCCGAAAGTACCTGAAACATAAACTAAAAACTATAAGCACAAAGCTTAGTGAGTTCCCCAAAATACCACATACCATACATATATGCTAGCTCAAGGCTGTCCCGGGTCTATTTCACCCCCGAGTCTATTTCAACTCATATGTCAGCACAAGGCTATACCGGGTCTATTTCACCCCTGGGTCTATTTCACCATCAAGTCTATTTCAACTCATATGTCAGCACAAGGTGTCTATTTCACCCACGAGTCTATGTCACCCCATATACATATAGCAAATAGGCACATAGACATACCACACATACAACATGAGTCATAAAGACTACAAGCACATAAAATCCCTAGTGTCCTACAGTATAGTGATCAAACTCACCTTAGTCTGTTGTCAGTCAAATAGATGCTCGAGTTGTTGAACTAGAGAATCCCCATACTAACCAGTCAAATAAAACCATAATTAATAATTGGGTCATAAACCATAATCGCGACCAGGGTCAACTCTATGTATTGAAAATATAAGTTAGGGCTTAGGGCCCCATTTTTGTAAAGGCCCCACTTAACCCTAACCCTCTAATGTGGATTATTCCAATATTCCATACCATCTCAACTTCTCTTCTTTTTTCTGCATTTGCCCATACATTACACGCCTCAAATTAAATGATGATTACATTTTTGTTCTTCTTCCTTCCTTCTCTATTCTCCCAGACTTATACTCTGAATCTCTAATTGACTAGTTCTTTGTTCTCGATTCTAGTAGACTTCTCTAATCTCGTTCTTGAACTATTGAAGAGTGAAAGAAAGGTTGCTTGATTAGGTGATTCCTTAACCGCTGAAATAGCTTATGCCTTCCGTTCTTTTTCCTTATCCATTCTCGGCTTCTCTGAAGACTCTGATGATTCAAGGTACCTTCTCGTATCTATTAGGGTTACTTGTAGATTTTCCATTATTTGTTTCTATTTTCACTTTATTCCTTCTATTCTCGATTTTTTTTCTATTTATTTTTTATTTTTGAGTTAGTGTTTCCACTCATTTTTTGGGTTGTTGGTATTTGTAGGAATATCATAGAATTTTAAAGGTTTCCTGCATCATTACAAGGTATTACAGCTTATATGATACCTTAATTTGTTTTCACTTGATACCTTAATTTGTTTATATCTAGTATTTTTGTGAATTTGTGTTTACTGAATTGGCTATAACTACTAAGTTTGAGTTCTCCTTTTAATTCAAAACTGCAAGTTTAAACTAAAAAAAAAAAAAAAAAAAAAGACAATCTTCATATATTTTTTCTATTACAGGGTTAGACCGAATTCGAGTTTTCCAATGTTGAGCTTTCCATTATGATTTATTATCAAGGCAACGGGTATTTCTATTAATCCATAATCCATTACTTCAAGTTTATAGTTTGTTCATTTGTAGGTTGTGTCAGTGATTATTCATTGTTCTTATTAATCAAATAACTAATAATCATGTCTAATAGAAAATACGAGTCGGGAGCATCGATTGACTTACAAACTAGATCAAGTATAGTAAGGGCCAAAGGGCCCCAAAATTTTGGTTCGCTTAGAGCCCCCAAATTATTTGAGCCATCCCTGATCGGGACTTTAATCAACTAATCTCGACCGCAAGGTAAAATACCATTTTACCCTTCCCTCAATTGGCCTAACAGCCGAGGCCCAAACTTAATGGCACGAGAGCCCAAATAATGGCCCAATTCCTAAAGGACACTTAAAGCCCAATATGGGCCCAAATATAAGAAGGCCTAAGCCATAATAGTAACCTATAATCAAAAAGATTTGTAGACCAACAAGGGCCCAAAACCTTAAAGTCCAAAGGTGGCCCAACATCAAAGCCCACGACCAGGTCACATACGCTAGGCGTTCCCCTAGTACGCCCGGTGTACCAGGTCGCTACACAAAGTTGGGGGTCTAGACGTGTACGCGCAGCATACACATTCGTACGACCGATGTACGCCCCCTTCAGTCACATCATCTATTAAGTCCTTATTAATTAATACCAAATGTCCAAATTTTATATCCAAGCCTTGGGGAACATCTTAATCCATAAAGTCACTTACCTGGTTCCTTTGCATGGCTCAAATGGACCCAAACCTTAGATTTAGGATCCTTCTTTCACCAAATGGACATATACTCACGCATGGTTGATCCTCAACCATCAAGATGCTAACTTTATGGACTAAGGATCTCAGAAACATTAAGAGGAGCAAGTTCTAACTTCTGGAGTGGAAGAATCCCACTAGATCTTATTCATGAGTGGAATCTAGATCTATAAGCTCCTCCCTGATTAATGCTCCTTCTCTAAGCTTCTTCTTCTTTAAGGTTCACCAAACACCCACTAAAACACACACAAAGAGGGTCAAATATCTCTAGATGAGCTAGGATTTCGAAATGAGGCTCAAAAGGGAAATGGAGGCTGGGAAATAAGATAACCTTGGGACATAAGGGCCCAACATACAGGAGGTATGCACATCATAGACACTCTCCCAAAAATTACAGTAATGCACCTAAGGACCGAAATTGTAAAACTAATTACACACCAAGGGTCCAAGATGGAAAATACCTTGAATCGGGTGTTATACCTCCAACACATCAATCATATACTTTCGCTGACTCATGAACCACCCTTCTTCTGTTTGGGCTACCTCGATTCTGAAGAAGTACTTCAAATTCCAAAGGTCTTTGAGGTTGAAGCTGTTTTTAAGGCTTGATTTAGTATCTTCAATCTTTTCCATGTTACTTCGAACGATTATGACATCATCGACATAAATGAGAGCTGCCACGAATGTTCCCATTTTTGTGAATGAAGAGGGAATGATCTGCATGCGACTGTCGGAATTCGAGATTTTGAAGAGTCGACGTGAACTTATAATACCAGTTCCTTGAAGCTTGTTTTAAATAGTACAAGGACTTTATAAGCTTGCAGACTCGTGTCTCGTTTTCTTTTTTGCACCCTTGAAGTATTTTCATATATATATATATATATATATATATATATATATATATATATATATATATATATATATTCTTGATCTGCATGTAGGAACACATTATTTACATCTAATTGACGTATGATCCAATCACGCTTGACTACTATTGCCACCAACACATGAAATATGATAAGTTTGGCAATCGGGGCAAATGTGTCATGAAAATCCACTCCTTCAATTTGAGTATAACCCTTTGAGACAAGACGAGCCTTGTATCGCTCCATATCTCCATTTAGTTTGTAGTTTACTTTATATACCCATTTAGGGTCAATGGCTCACTTTCTGCAGGTAAACTCGTAAGTTACAAAGTTTTATTTTGTTCAAGGGAATTAATTTCCCTTTGTATTGCTTCCTTCCATCGTTCATCTCAAACATGCTGAGCAAAATTTTTTGGCTCATCATGTGTGGCAATGGTAGCTAAAAAGGATTTGTGAGCTTCAGAAAAATTATCATATGAGACATAATTATTAAGAAGGTGTACCGTTGAGGCGAATCGACCGATGACAGGTTGTGGATGATTTGTCGAAAGGGGGCAACTTTACTTCATAATCCTTGTACCGAGTGTGTTGTGTTTTGGTTCGTGTATCTCTTTGTTGATCAACACAATTGGTTTTATGGTTCATATCATGACTGGCTTGTATTGAGTTGTCATTAACCTCTGTAAAAAGACCATCCAATGTGGGTGGTCCGTGATCACTTAGGCTTGATTCGTGCTCTTTCTCTTCATCATTTGTCTCCTCACTATGAACATGAGTTTTGACTATGGAGTAATCACAAACAGGAGGTGTGACTGCATGGCATGTTGTAACTTCCTTATCAGTAAAGTAAAACAAATCTTCATTTTCTTTCTGTATCTCCTTATTACCATCTATGTGCTTCATTGGAAACTCATTTTCGAGGAATCTCACATCCCTTGAGATCACCACTTTCTTGTGTTCTATGTCATAAATCTTGTAGCCCTTTGTGCCTTAGGGATAACTAATAAAAACCTCGGGTCTACCTCGTGGCTCAAATTTGTCCCCCCTAGATTTTGTACTTCGATAGTAAGATAAACAGCCAAACACACACATGTGATCATAGCTTGGTGATTGGTTGAAAAAAACTTCGTAGGGGGTGAAACCATGAAGCACTTTGGATGAAAGTTGATTTATAACGTAAGTAGCGTTCAAGATACACTCACCCCAAAAGGTCTTTAGAAGGTTTGCTTGGAAACGTAAAACACATGCCATTCAAGTAAGTGTCTGTGTTTGCGTTCTACAACCCCCTTTTGTTGTGGGGTGTATGGGAAAGAAGTTTCTAAAATTATCCATTCTCTTGCATAGAAGTCATGCATTCTGTTTGAAAATAATTCTCCCCTATTATCACACCTTATTCGTTTGATTTCCTTCCCAAACTGGGTTTTGATCATTTTGTGAAAATTCATGAGATGTGTGCTTGCTGCATGTTTATGCTTAAGAAGAAATGTCCATACAGGCCAACTAAAATCATCTACTATTGTTAATAAACACTAAGCTTTTGAAAATGAAGGGGTTATGTACTTCCCCCAAACATCACAATGTATTAGATCAAAACAAGCAGTAGTTTTTATTTCACTAATAAGAAAGGGAAGCCTAGTATTCTTAGCCTTAAAACAAACATCAAACACTTCAACTTGACTATTCCTAGAAATGTTCTTAGTAAAACTTAAGTTTGAAATCTTCTTGGATGATGGATGACCAAGTCTTTTGTGCTAAACCTCGAAAGTTGTCATGAGAGCCTTCCTCTCTATTGCCCCCATTCGATACAATCCTCTTATGCATAAGAGGTTGTCATTAAAATTAGGGACGTGTAGGACTCTATTTATTTTAATACGTTTGGGTAAGGTGTGTTCACTCTTACCCATGACGGGCACTTTATCACCATTTGGAATGAAGACATGTGCTTCTTTAGGTTTGTGATTTTATTATCAAGAAAATCACTTATATGTGTAATAAGCTCGGTTGCACCCAAGTCAACCACCCATCTATCGTATGTGTTGTTTCTACCTACCAAGTTAGCCTTTGGATTTGTATCGTTGGCTTCCTCCTTAAAGTGCTCAACAAATAAACAGTACTATTCATCCATTAATCCATGTATAGGGTTGGGTCCAACCTTCACACAAGCTACCTTTGGTTTTGGTTTGTCTTTCTTCCCTGGCCACCAATCTAGGTACCCTATTTTCTTGAAGCAACCATCTTTGTTATGACCTTCTTTCCCATAGAAAGTGCATTTTTCTGCCTTTTCGCTACCTTGATTTAAGGTTTTTTGTGCTCCCTTGTTGACCGTTTGTGCAACAACTTGTCCTCTTTGTGTCTGGCTTGATACTTTTCTGCTCGTAAGATTTACGTGAAAAAGTTGCTGCTTCACCACTCGCTCTCCTAGAACGCCCGATGATGGCTCATTGTTGCGTATCTTCAGCCACCAGGTTATAGGTTGATCCCAAAGATGGTGCAGGTTTCATGGCTAGGGTTTAGGTCCGGATAATTGAGAAGTCTTTATCGAGTCCCATAAGGAATTCATAAATTCTTTCCTTTTCTTTTAGTTCGTTCAACCTCTTTCCCATAGCACAATCACACACATCACAAATGCATCGTGGTGTGGGAAGGACAAGTTGCAGTTCGTCACATATAGTTCTTAGTTTCGTTTAGTAAAAGGAAACCGAAGCTCCATCTTGTATTGTGGCATTCAACGATTGTTTTAGCTTGTAAGCATGAGGAACGCCCTCTTTCTCAATTGTTCTTCCAAGTCTTTCCAGATCTCGGCTGGGGTGTTTGCATACCTCACATTGGTTCGAATATCCCTTTCCATGGTTGTCGTAAGCCATCCCTTAATCATGACATCAGCCTGCATCCATGCCATGTACATGGAGATGTAGATTATGGTTTCTTGATTGATCCATCGATCAATCCTACTTTGTTCTTTGCAAACATAAAATTCACGTCTCTTGTTTCCATTTATTAAAGTTGTTGTCATTTAATATATTATTCACTTGCATCTGCTTAGGGTAATCAGACAGATGGATGTAATAGGGTGAGTTGACATTGATGGTATATGCTGTCTTCTTGTTTCCTTCTCCCTTCTCATCTGTCATGATTGTTGCCGCCTTGGTATTTCCTTAATGGATCGATCGTTCTGATACCATAAATTTTTTGATAACAAAAACGTTTATTTATTGATTAAGTTTTCAATGTTTACAATGCAAGATTATCGATCCTTATATACAAGGATCTGAACAAACGATTATCTAATAAGATAATAGATAAACACCACATAAGATAAAGATAAGAGACTTATAAACAACTTGTTGTCATCCTAATAGAATGATCTGGATTTTTTACAACCTTTTAGTTTATATGCATTACTTTTCTTTTAAACATACAAAAAATTGGTATTTCTTTTTCTATTTATTTATTTATTTATTTATTTATTTATTTTGGTATATTGCACTGCTAGAAAATTGTGTAATCATACCTAGTTTATTTCATTTGTTTGATTTATTTTCGATGCAACCAAACCAAACAAATATTAAAATTTAATTAAAAAATTAGGAGAAAATATGTGGTTCATGGCTTGATTCATAGCGACGGTATTGATTAGTGATACTCAACTTCATCTTACAACTTACCAGCATTCAAATCACACTCACCGTAGAAAGACTCTTCAAACTCCCCCAAAGCCAAAGCCAAAGCCAAAACCTCTCAACTTTGCACAGCTAAAACCAAATTCCCGATTACATTAAATCCACCAATCTGTGCGTATATATGCATAGTCGCAGTCTGTCGCCGTAGTTTAATTTCGTACGATTTAATGGGGCTTTTTAAGAAGATCGCGGGATATCTAGGGTTAGGAAATCACGACTTGCACGAAGTCAACAAGGAGTATGACGATGACAAAGATATTAGTGGGAACAATAATCTGAACTCAACTGAAGAAATTCATCATCATAATTATAGTAATCTCCCCCGTAAAGGATTTAGTGTTCCCGTTAAAGTTCCTATAGATAGAGGTCAGCAAATCGGCCCAGTTTTAGTGCCTTGTGTGGCCGGCGATGGCGGTGTTCAGGTAATTCTCTCCATTTGTTTCATTGTTTGAATTTCCGTTTTATAAATTATGAACATTGTTTAATGTCAAATCTATTGCAACCTCTTAACTTATTACCAATTTTTCGTCAGTTAGATTGTAACTTCGATAGATTTGCTCGTGTCTGATAATCTATGATTGCTTTCGATGATCAATTTGGTTAGTCTGGCTATCAGTTTACGAAATGACCAGATTCTGCTTGATAGATCCTAGATATAATGAATTGCTTCTTCTGTCCGATATCAAAATTCTGAAACCGCGACTCTGAGTTGTGTGTGTATTTAGTGCCAAAGGACTACCATATGTATCAATTTGTCAGTTGAAAATGCCAGTTGGAGGTTTGGAGAAATACATTGGCATCTAGAAGTTCTAGGTTAAGTTAGAATTAACATGAGATACAAAGTACTAAAGGAGTCTTGTGGGAAATGACATTGTTTATGTCCCATAAGGCCATAACCCTAAGTGTTTCTGTGGTTGGTATGATGGAATCAAGAAAGTAATGGAATGGTTCATTCCATTGAATTGTAGAAAAAAAAACTGTTTGTTTGGTCTGGTGGAATGGAATGGACCATTATTGGCAGATACATCAGTAAATAATAGGATTCCCAGGTGGGCATAAAAGAAATATCATATGACCCTAAGCGGGTATTTCGGTCACAAAATGTTTTGGAAATTAGGATCTGAAAGATGAGGCGTTTAGTAGTGAAATTCTAGGGTTAAAAGGGTATTTACAAGGAGGATATGCTGACAGAAGAAACTCTCATCTGTGCAAAAGACATGAATGCCCTTCTCATCCTAATCATCAAAAATAGCCCTAGAAAGTTTGTTCATTTCCTTTTAGGGATCATATTCTTGGATTCACTTTCAATTGTAACAAAAAACGTTCTTTTTTCTAGAAATGGAAAGCCGACTTTATGGTTGACTAAATGCAAGCATTTGAAGATGAATAAGATATATTTATACCTGCATCTATGATCTATCTCACAAAAACTGTAACACTTTATCTTTTCGTTCTTTATGGATGGATGTTCAATAAAAGTAGAATGATTCCTTTTTTCAGGAAGAATCTAAGTTTCCTATTTGCCTATATTCACATGTTATAAATGGTATATTGTTACTTCTTGCATTTAACCCTTTAATCATTAAAGGGTAATTTAGACATTTGACTTTCTTCTGTGTTGTTGTAATGAATTTAGGGTTTAGGATGGTATGCACGTCGTTTAAAGATAGATGAAGATGGAGATGTTGCAGACGAGTTTCTTGTGGAGAACATTCTAGAAACAGAGGAAATACATCAACAACAAAAGCAACAATTTGTTCCTAAATTTGAAGTGAAATTAAACATGAAATCTGCAAAAGCAAGAAACCCAATTTTATCACGTGAAGGAAGGATCCAACACTATGTGGAATACCGAGGTCGGTTACTACTGGCCTGAACCAACCCCCCCCCCCCCCCCCCCCCAACCTACCCACCCCACTCCACCTGCTTTTTGCAACTCTTAGAAGAATTGTATATCGGTTTAAAAGAAGAATTCTCTATTGCTGTGTGTTGTGGTTTTGAATGTGATTGGCTTTGTGGTTTATATATTAATCAACAAACATTTATCCCATATGCTTGCTTGTTTTTTACATGTTTACCCCTGGATGGATTTGTTTTGGAAGACAATTAGTCTTTTTTCTTGAGGGTATTTTAGACGTTTGATTAATGGTTTATATTTTTGGTTAAAGTATGGATGTTTGGTATTTGTATGTTTGTTTAGAATGTGAAAATCTATATACTTGTGTTTTGGGATTTTATCATTCTCGAGGGTATTTTAGAAATTTGATTGGTAGTTAATATGTTTGGTTAAATTACGATTGTGACCTACCATATATATGCAAGGTGAAAAACTTTAAGGTATGAGGTTTAAATCTAGGTGTGACCTTTTGAAAATGATTAAATTATGTACACTAGCTTACTCTTTTTATATACTAGAGTTCATCTATGAATATAGTTGGCCTATCTTGTGAACATGTTAACTACTTGGTATCTCCTTTTTACCATATTCGTAGGAGACTCGGTAGCATTGCTAAGTAAACAAGGAGAAAAGTAACAAATTCTAACTTCTTAAAATCTACTTTTTTAAGAGGTAAGAAGAAACCGTAGTGAAAATTCTTTTCTTTTAGTCATATATTTTTTTTTTTGAGGTATTGATTTTCCAAAAAGTTAACAAATCAATAATTATTTTGAAATGAAATCTCAAACTCTAAAACACCCTCTAAGTGGTAGTCAAATTAGTAGTTAGTCAAATTAGATAAAGTGAAATAAATTGAAAAAGAACAAAAAAATTTATAGTAATCAAATAAAATTTTGTTGATTTTTGTTAGTTTTCTGAGAAATTGAATAATCTAACCATTATTTTTTTGGTTTTTTTTTAAATTGGGCATGGATTCATCAAATCAAGTAAGTTCTACACTTTAAGTTACTTTGCATTTGATTTTCTAAAACAATTTACGTATTCTGGAATTGTCCGGAACACGAATAACAAGTCCGGAACAACTCCGGAATATCCGGATCATCCTTTTTTTTTTTTTTAATCTTTTTCTTGTTGTATGTGTATGAATGTTACGTAAGTACTTTGTATTGTGTTTCTGATTGATTGTTTTATTTCGAAATAAAGTATGGTAGGCGTTCTAGAATGGTAATGTAGGTCTGAACATGATGAACGTGGTCCGGAACCCAGTGATCTATTCCAGAATGATGATCCAGAATAACTACAATATATAATTTTTTTTTCTAAATATTGTTTAATAACACATGTTAGTCTAAAGATGAGTTAGCGTGGATGTCATTAAAAAAAGTGGGTTTTACAGACGAAGAACTTGTATTCTATTTACAGGAGCTTTCAAAATTGTGTCCGATAAATGTAAAATCGAAAAAAAAAATAATTTTATAGTTACAATTTATTTTTATGGTAATGTATTAAAATGTTCTTGGAATTTTGTTTTTGTAGATAAAAAACGATGATGTTGAGTTTCAAAATAAGATAAAAAATAAACCGGCAAAAGCACCCATAAAATTAAGAAAGAAATCAAAAATGGTGTTAAAACTTAAATTGAAAGCAGATAGGACTCCGAAAAATGGCACCAGAGCAAATGCTGACTCATCTATCGAAGTTACAATATAGATGAAACATGTGATCAAATTAAACAGAATTATAACCAAACACCTAAATTTAACTAACGAAAAATTGGTAATAAGTTAAGAGGTTGCAATAGATTTGACATTAAACAATGTTCATAATTTATAAAACGGAAATTAAGACAATAAAACAAATGGAGAGAATTACCTGAACGCCGCCATTGCCGGCTACACAGGGCACATGTTTATGTTTTGTATATGTGTTTAGTTATAATTCTGTTTAATTTGATCACATGTTTCATCTATATTGTTAATTAGGTTATCTGATCTTTTGTATTTTATATAATATTAAATCTCTTGTTTAAATTATACTAGATATTACTAATCAAAATTAAAGGAATATAAATTTTATTTGGAGTCAATATCATGTGGACAATTATGTTTTTTTGTTATTTTATCTCATAGATTCTACTTTGTGTATTGTTAATAATGCCTTGATCATATTAAATTTGTGTAAAAGTAAATGTGAAAATAAAATAAAATTCTTCAATTGTAAATTATTTATTAAACAATTTTCATATTGTTAATTATTGTCAGAATGTTAGAATATTCTAGTATAATAAATTGTTTGTTTATATCCTACTTTATTATTTTAATAAAAGTATGGTTTATGTTTTGATACAGTTGAAATGAAGAAACTACCAAATCAAGGGAAAACGAGTTTTTGATCCTAAAAGAAAGAATGTTGAATAATTTTATCATCGTAAATAGATAAAGGCAAAAAAAAGTCATATTTCATGATACATCGTTTGATAGCTCGTCATCTGATCAAGACGCGTCAACATAATATGAACATGTACATATGACATTATAGTTGTGATTTTAGAATATATGATGTATAATGTTGATATTTAGTTATATATTTACAATAATAGTACTTGTAATGTTTTAATTTATGTCATGTAATGTCAGTAACATCTTTCTCATATTATGTGAGTTTTATATTTAAAGTTTGTATATATAATATTCTATTAAAATTAGGCTTTTTTATATTTTTATAGAATAATGTTCTAAGATATTCTAAGTTATATGTAGAATATTCTAATAGAATAATGTTCTACATTTTCAATTGAATAAGTTGATTTACTACATGTAAATAATTTGAATATATAGAATATTCTAATACAATAATATTGTATATGACCTCTTTTCAAAAGTTATATGTTGAATATTATGATAGAATAATGTTTTCGGATATTTTAAGTTATATGTAGAATCTTATAATAAAATATTTCTTAATTACATTAGGCTTTTTTATACTTTTATAGAATAATATTCTAGGATATTCTAAATTATATGTGGACTATTCTAATATAATAATGTTCTAAGTTTTCAATTGAATAAGTTGATTTATTACATGTAAATAATTTGTATATATAGAATATTCTAATATAATAATATTGTATATGACATCTTTTCAAAAGTTATATGTAGAATATTATGATAGAATAAGGTTCTCGGATATTTTAAGTTACATATAGAATATTCTAATAGAATATTTCTTAATTAAAATTAGACTTTTTATACTCTAATAGAATAGTGTTCTGAGATACTCTAAGTTATATGTAAAATATTCTAATAGAATCTTTCTTAAAGAATAATTTATAGGAAACCAAAGTAATTTATAGAAAACATAATATTGGTAGCAAGAGTAAGTATGTTGTTATTTTACGTAATCTAAGTATTTTGATATGACAAGCTTATGGTTACATAATTGATATTCTAGGTATTCTAATAAGATAAATCATATGTTACTGCATAACTTGATTTTCGTTGATTTTATTTATATGATTTAGGCTTTTGTAACATTGAACTCTATATGTTTATCCTTTCTTTATAGTTTATAATGTTAATATTATGTACTTGTTTGTATGAACATTAATCTAACACATGTGATCAATTTACAAAGGTTTAAGTTACATATTTCTTATATTGGTTAATAAGTAAAAGTAGGTTGTTATAATGAGTGAAAAGTAAACCAATTTCCATATTAGTAGTTAGAGTAAATCATGCTGCTACTTTTCCGTAATTCTAGGTATTATGATATGACAGACTTATGGTTCTTAGATGATATTATAGGTAATTCTAGGTATTATGATTTTACATGTTTTAGAATTTTGTAACAGTTTGAACTTTATTATAAATTTTATATACTACATAATAAAGTTGATTGGTTAGAAAATCGAATATAGTTATAATACATTGTTCATATTGGTATGAAAGTTAAAGTATGTTCCTCTTTCTGTAATTCTAGGTATTCTAAAGTCATGATGGTTTGAACATCATATTTCATGTTTGTAGCATAAAAAATCTATCATAAGGATTTTTATACCATACGAAATCCTGATAATTTGAAAATCACATTTCTTGGCTAGCTAATATTACATTTAATAAAGAATTGTTTGTACAACACGATAGTATTTCAAAAAATCCCTATGAGCATTATGTTTAGCAGATTCCTCGACTTGTTCATTCAGATTTGATGAATCCCTCTTTAATTTCTCTTGATCACTAAAAAGCATGTCTTTGGTAATCAAGTATAACATGTCTATGTTGTTTATGATCTGCATCACCAAGTTTTTTAGAATCACAAGAGCCATATGTTGAATCTATATCTTAATCTATATGGTCTTCACCGTGAAAATAAAAGATATCATTTTTTAAAATATAATATCAAATAGCAAAATGACTAATATGATGTTCTATTGCTAAAAAAAACATATTGCTTGAATGCAAAATGAAAACCAAACCTTGAAATAATGACTGATTGTTGATATTAAATCCCCAATCGATAACTAAGACTAAATTATGATGAATTATCGAAATAAAACTGTGAGAGTAAATATCAAAGCTTGAAGGTGCAAAGCATTTGATCCTAACCTCATGATCGATTCATGATGATGATAATTGTTGAGATTGCTTAACATAAGTTGATGTTATACATTACCTATTATCATAAGTTGATGTTAATTTATGTATGTATAGTATTCTATTAGAATACTATTATTTATTTGAAGTGTAATTTTAGTAATATCTTTCACATATTAGACAAGTTAAAAAATTAATCTGATACATAACATGATGTGATATATAATCTCATAAACATGAACTTGTATTCATAAAAAACAAATTACTAAATGAATAACAAAAATCAAAGATTACAATTGCTAAATATAATATCAAATAAAAATATATATTATTATGGTGTTCTATTGCTAAAAACCAAATTGATTGAATGAAAAATGAAAATCAAACCTTGAAATAGATAACCGAATCCTGAAACCAAAGTTTCCAACTGATAATTGATCTTAGATAATGATCAGTTGTTGAAATTTGAGATCTAAGAGTAAAAATCAAAGCTTGAAGGGGCTGAAAATCGATCTCAATCTGATGACGATGAATAGTTGAAAGCACTTACTGGAAGCAAAATCGAAGCTTGAAAATGTTGAAAGCGATATGAATCTTATAATCAATTGCTAACATCGATTTATGTAACTTGATGAAAGCATATTTTGGTGAAAATCGATTTCAATCTAGTTGTGAAGATGAAAATCATCAAATGAAGGGGATAAGATCTGATTCCGATGAAACTTCCAATTTCTGAAAATGATCTCAATCGAAGATATCAATTGATGATCAGTCGCTCGTGAAAGCTTGAAATCGATGTGAACCAATGACCAATTGTTGAAATTTCTTTCAATAAGCTGTAAAATCACAAATTATCGCAGCGTGAGTGACAATTAACATACATAACTCAAGTTTTTTGCTTCTCATTCAATCTAAATATTGTTACGATTGAGAAAACCATCTGAGGAAATTACCAGATGAAAGAGTGAATCTGACTTTGTTACGTTGATTAAGGAAATATCATGTAAATAAGGGGATTCCGTTATATGATTAAAAGCTGTCTAATCTACCCTTGAGTATTTAATTAAGCGCCTTAATCACGGTGTTTTTTGAACCACAAGATCAAATTTGATCAAAGGCTAAGATTTAGCTCCTATGTCTCACAAAATATAGGTGGTCTCAAATGAATATATATATATATATATATATATATATATATATATATATATATATATATATATATATATTAAAAAGATTGATAAAAGAAGATAGTGAAAGAACGATGGAAAAGAGGATCACACTTTCTTCCTCATGTGTGTTTCCTATCGCATCACGAAATGGCCTAAATGGGGTAATTGTGATGGTAATCGATATTTAATATTTTTGTTTTAGTATCTTATAATATTTAATCAACTTCAGACCTTTTTTTATTGATTAACATATACTGCACGATGATTAAAAAATATTAACTTAAAATTGGTAAACAATAATAAAATCATTAATGGATCAATCAAAGAAAAGATGCAATTTAATCTTTTTGTTTACGAGTTCTTTTTGTTTTATGTTACCTAATCAATTATGTCTATTATTAGTTGATTATATACTTTAAAATAAAAAAACAAACACGTTAACAAAAAGTAGAATAATTGCAAAAATAGGTATCTTTAACACTTTTATTATTATTATTATTATTATTATTATTATTATTATTTTTTTGTAAATCAAAACCATGAAGTCATCCAGCAAACTTTATGTTAATGTTTTTGTAAATCAAAACTACGACTACGAAAAAGGCAACAACATAATTTCTTTATTTGTATAAAACCCTAATTTTATTTTCACTAGTATTTCTTGTTTTTAAATCCAGAAACTAAAGAAAGAAAGAAAACCATGTCATATTTAAAAAAAAAAAAAAAAATGGATCAAATCTCATCATTTTCTTTGTGTGGTTGATGATTATCATGATCACCATCACCTCATTTGACAAACTCTTTTGATGTGATTCAAAAGATAAAAACAGTAGGACAAATAACAAAATACATTCATTTTCAACCCCGTGCTTTACTAAATATTACAAATACGATCCTTCTAAAACTTTCTAACATTTTTCATCCTACAAAGAAATTATGAGATACCTTTGTCCTTTGAACCCTAATCCTTTAGCTTTTACCTCTATAATATTAATACAGAACCCACCATCACACCCCACCCTCCAATCTAGATCATCAAATTTTCTTTTCTACATGACACGTATTTGACATATGATTAATTTTAAAGCATTTAAAATCATAAAACAAACATATACGAAAGTCAAAGACGATAAAAGATTAAATATAATTTACAATGTACATGAGTTTATACTACTACTGGGGGGAGGGTTGCAACAGTTGACATCTGAACCCCCAAACCCTAATTTTTTTTTAAAAAAAAAATCACACAATTTCCGGTCACAGGAGTTTCTATTTCATCCAGTTTCATTATTTTTATTCATCTTCATCATCATCGTCGTCATCATCATCATCATCAGAATCACCATAAATAACACCAATATAGTGTCCCAAAGTCTCAAAAGTGAGGCCCGGAAAACGATGAGAGGTACTAACGGGCCCTGGATCAATTTGCACAAACGGCCATTGCATGTTTTCGGCGGCTTCACATTCTTCCCATCCGTCTCCAATCGCACAAAATTGCACGTTTGCTCCATTGAATCGTTCTTTTATCAGTGAAAAACATTTGTACTTCCCCACTTCCCATGAGCTGTAAACTGTGAAAATTTGTCACTTTTCCTTTCAATCACTTGAATATTATCTATTGTTTGTGGGTCCCATCTGTTTTTACTAGATGGGACCCACAATTAGAACACATCATGTAAATGGGAGCTACATAATATGGATTTGAAGGGTAAATACAAGAAATATCAATGTACTTTTATTTATTTGTTTATTATAACATCCTACTTTCACAACATTCTACTTTCAATCTTGTTTTTTAAGCCGTTGTACATTAAAAATATCGATTTGTGCTTCATTTTTTTTATGACTTCGAAAAAGTTAGCTAACTATAGGGATGAAAATTGGTTTTTGCTTTTTATTTGGACAACATTGCTATAATTAGGTAACATTTTTCAAGGTACAATGTTATAACAGGAAGAAATGAAAGTAGAGTGCTATGATAAACAAACAAATGAAAGTACGTTGCTATTTCTTGCATTTAATCCTAGATTTTCAATTGGTTACACAAATAAAACCTAAGGTTCAAGGCTTTGTTACACAAGAGAAGCCTAGACAACATTCGATAATGAGGATGAGAAGGGCATTCATGTCTTTTACACAGACTAGAGATCAAGAGCAAGTGGTGACACCACCTTGAAATGTGACAAAAAATTGCAATTTTTGTCTCAATGACATAAGGTCAAATGTGGTACAAATACATATCTTGTATAACAAATGAAATGAGGTTTTAAAGGATGTGAGTTTTGGAAGTACAAGTGACTAACCATTGTCATACGAAAATAAGTCATCGAGCCGAAATAGCAAGCATTTGACAAGGCTTGGGATTAATGAGCCAGAAGTCACAATAACATTCACATTTTGAACTCTTGAACTTGTGGAATCTGAGATGCCATCCGGAATGGAATCTTTGTTTCCACTTGCACATTCCGCCACACAAGCCTTGGCTGCAATTCAAGTCAAGTGCACAAATGATTCATATGCAAATTGAGTTCAAATGTATGGCTATATATCTTTTATTTATTTTTTTCCCCATTAAGCAAAGTCAGGTTTTTGAAGAAAAAATAAATGAAGGTGAATTTGTAAAAAACCTCATTTTCCTGACATTCTCTGCTATTGTAGTTGGTCAAAAAGAAACGCCCATATACAACTTACTAGATTAAGTCCTTTCCCCATTAAGTAAAAAGAAACACCCTAAGTTTTTATTCATATATATATATATATATATATATATATATATATATATATATATATATATATATATATATATATATATATATATATATATATATATATATATATATATATATGCCATTTTCCTAAATCATCCATTTTGTGGGCTTTACAATCACATCATCAATTCTTCTAACACCATATGGATGGGTCCCACAAAAAATGACCAAAATGAATGGGACCTACATTAGTCTATGTGTTGTCTTAAGTGTTTATATGTAGTATGAATCCCTACAAGGTGAATGATCGTTAAACTATCAAACATTAATTAATAATTATCATGAAGTAAACTAGCATGCTCACGAAAAAAAGTCATCAGATGACTTTCAAGCTTACAAACTAGGGTTGAATGCAGGAAACAGCATAAGAATTGTTTCTTTTTTACATAATGTTTAATGCAGACAAGACTAAATCTGATAAAAATACATATGTGAAACGATGAGAGGAATTAAAAATTACTTATCAACTCAAGCCAATTCACCTGAAGACAACCATTTGTCTGTAAAATCATCGGTCTCCTGATAAAGATTGTCCCATGATTTTATCATCTTTTCACCAAAAACACTACGCAATCCCTGCATAATTATGAACACTTAATTGAGTTTCCTTAGATGAAAATAGAGTGACTTATGAAAAATCAGCTAATGGCATTAAAAATAAGTAATAAATTATCAATGTTACCAAAAAAGAACACGTAAATTTCCTTTTTTTAGAGCAGAAACTTCATCGTATAGAGCATTTAGGCTGCGTTTGTTACACAAGAAGCTTTTTAGGGCTTTTTTAAAGAATAGGGTTAAGAAGGGCATGCACGTAATTTCACAATCAAAAGATCGGAACTTTAGGGTGTCAAGCTTTTTTCGAATGAGGCATGAAAGAAATAATTGTGTATGATTAATATAGTCATACAATTTATTTAGTTACTATGACATGGTGTTTGAGTCAATATCCTTGAGTAGTAAACTCCACCAATGTTTTCTTGATTTTATATATATATATATATATATATATATATATATATATATATATATATATATATATATATATATATATATATATATATATATATATATATATATATATATATAAGGTAGTGGTATCTAGGCATCTAGCGCGATAAATATGATGACACAATAAATTATATAAATTAGGCATTTTTGTCATGAATCTGTGTCATTTTTAATTCAAGTGTCATTATTATTTTCAACTTCAAAACCGATATTATTTGTTTAATATTCGATAATCTACATTACCATGTTCAAGAATTAGGATACACCATATGACATTCTTTTTCCTTCCAAAGCTATAAAAGTTCTAATTCAAAAATTGAACAACTTTACAAATAATTTTCCTTTTCCTTCAAATAACCAAAAATCAAGGGAAAAAAAGCATGGAGATTACATTCGCAATCTATGATTTCTATGCCACACATGTTGAATTTCTAAAATCAATCTTGACATTCAAAATCAAAGATGTATAGGGTTTCATTTAACTTTTTCAAAACATAAAAAAGTAATAAATAAGATTACTCATATACTTTATAATAAGTATAGTCACAAATACTAGGGCTAAATGCAAGAAATAGTAAAAATTCTTTCATTTATTTGTCTAGTATAGCATCCTAATTTTATTTGTTTCAGCATTGTACTTCCATTTTTTTTTCTTATTAAGGCACTACCATTTGAAAAATCTACCCAATTACAGCAGTAGAAATTTGCTTTCTGTTTCAATGATATTACTATACTTGGTTAGATCTGTTAAAGTATAAGGTTGTAACATAAAGAAATGAAAGTTTCTTTATAGCCATAAATACTAAGATCAAACACAAACTGAATCCAGAAATCAAATTATTTTGCAAAAACAGGAACAATAAAATTCCTTCAAATATGAGGTTTAAAAGGGTAAAAAGAACCTCTTTATACTTCTGAGCAATGATACGATGTCTGTATGCCAATTTCCTCTTGTTGTCGTCATCATTGAAAGAGGCACCAACAAAACCATCATTCTTAAAATCATAATCAGTGAGATCTAATTCATCATCATACTCCCTCATTACATCAACAAAAGGCTTGTTGCACCCTTCAATCTGCTCAGATCAAAAGTAAAATTCCAAAAAAGTAAGAGTGGTTCTTTTCTTCATATAAATCAGTGTTTCGACAACAATAATCAAGATTTGCAGAAAAGGAATTAATGAGTTTTGACCAAGAACAAGCCCCATGCCAATAAAACTAAAAAATGGGGCTTTTTTTTTAAGTAAAATTGAAATTGTCGAGGAGAGATTAATGGCGTTTTACTTACTTGTTCATAGAAGAAGTAATCATCGCAAATCCGAAGGATTTGATTTTCCCAAGTTTTGCCGATTTCTATACCCTTTTGAACGTCTTTAGAGCCATTGAAAGCCTTTGCATATGTGCCTGTGATGAGGGATTTTAGTAAGACGAGAGTCTCGTCCATATCCCAGACGAAAACATTGATTTTCTGATCCATTAATGTAAACCAGGCCCTCAAATCAGCAGATAAAAAGTGAAGAGGGTGTTGTGAGGAGCTCTTTTTATACCATAATCGAAGTTCAACAGAGCAACTTTTGTGTTTTTCAAGGTGATTATATAACACCCTCAGCGTATTGACGCTTTGTGTTATTACCCCCTTGAATCTCCACTTTATACTAAAACAGTTTAAATAAACGACCTTCTTACATCATAAAGAAGTCCCGGGTATTTGGATCGGATCGATCCGCTCTTGTACTGGATTGATTTTACAAAAGTTAATGGGCCTTGGGTCGGACTTGTTGAAGTTTATTAGGTCTAGGTCTGATTTCAGATTTTTAGACATAAAGAAGAAGTTGTGGAGCTATTCAATAGATTACAACGGATCATGCATAGTAATGTTATGATTCCAAGATTTATAGATGTTGTGTTTAAAAGAATTAATTTTGTCATTCAAAAAAGGGTTGCGACAAAGCTTGTTGCTCGTTTACCCGCTACGTCTATATAAATCTTTATTCTTATTTTGGTAATGAAAAATTTGAAGAATGATGAACATTTGGAACGAACTGGACCAGACCAGCTCTTGGACCGGATTGATTTGACAGAAATTATGGACTGTGGATCAGACCTATTAACGGTTATCAGTCCAAAAAATCAGAAATTCAAATGTTCGCCCTATCAAAAAGACAAAAGACAATTTTCGACCTATTATGTCAACATTTATTTTTATAATGTTGGTCTAAATTTTAAATTTCATTATAAATTTGATATAAATATTGTTTTTTACAAAATTTGCCTTCAAATTCGTTTTTTTATAACACATTTATCTTTTTATAATTTCTTTAAATTTTCTATTAACTTTTTCAATTTTTGTATATTTTTTTTTACATTTTGAAAGACCTTTTCCAATTATTTTTTTTATAATTCCTCTTTGTAGTTCTATTTACATATTTTCACATGTAACATATTTATTTAGGTAAATTACTTAATAATTATGTTAAACTGAAAACACAAAAATATAAGAGTAAATTACATGAATGGTCCTTATGGTTTAGGGTAATTTGTGTGTTTAGTCCCTAACTTATTTTTTTAACACGGAAGGTCCTTACAATTTGTTTTTGTTACGCGCTTGGGACTTGTCTTACCTTAAAAGACTATTTTTTCCTTAATTTTTTAAATTTATTTAAATAAACACACCGCGCAACCCCACCCTCTCACCTTACCTTACCTATTAGTCTTTTTAAGTAAGATAGGGACCAAATGTGTAACAAAAACAAACAGTAGGGACCAAGTGCGTAACAAAAACAAATTATAACGACTTTCCGAGTTAAAAAAATAAGTTAGACACCAAACGCGTAAATTAACCCAAACCATAGGGACCATTCGTGTAATGTACTCAAAATATAAATAAAATTGTTAAAAAAATTATATTTTTTTTTTGTAGATGACTAGATAAAATGTTGCAAAAAAATAAAAAATTTGGTGACCGCTTCCTGTTGGAGATCAAAATGTACGGAAAACACAATAGAAGCTTACAAAGGAAAGAATATAAGACATTTTTTTTTCACATTTAACATATTTATTTAGGTAATGCGAGAGTGTTTTTACATTTTTATTTTGTTTTTTCAATATTAAATACCATAAGGAAATGATGTTTGTCATGAAATTTGGAAACGAAAAAAAAAATGATTTGCAAACTTTGCAACCGGTAGTTATAAATTTTGAAAGTTTAAACCCTACTAAAATGTGTTTTGTGTTATTAAAGGATGATATTTTTTTATTGATTTAAAAACATTTTATCTGAATAAAAACAACAAAAATAGACCATTACTCTATAATATAATAAAATGTGTTTGTTTGTAGGTCATTTGAAAACAACTTGGATAGTTTCTTTTCAAAAACTATGTCAACCATATATATATATATATATATTAGCCGTTTACCCGCGCAAGCGACGGATACATTTTTTTTTTCATAAACTAGTTTCTTGAGGCAATTCATGCTATTGAACAATTCAATATAGTTAAAAAAATACAAGTACAAATCTAAAAAAAACATGACTTTGATTATAATGTCCCCACTTTGTAACGAGAGCAAATGCAAATCCTTTCAAAGAAAATAGTGCATATATTTTAAGCATTCAAAGTGTATCAAGGTCTAAAGATAATACACACTCCAATTCACCATGTTTGAGTTTACATTTCAACCTTGCAAATACAATTATACATGTGCAAACACCAAACATGTCCATAACATAATGAGATCTCCAAGTCCAGGGTGGGGGTAATATGTAACCAAATCTAGACTTTGAGCCCAATGTCGACCTTGGTGGACATCATCACATTAGAGGTTACACCTATATAATAATCCCATCATAACCACTATATGCTAATTAGAATATACATGTTTAAGATATAGGAAAACAACAATGTTAAAATAGTCAACATACATATCAAATTATAGTTAGAGCACCATGGTAACCTGGACAAATAACACTAATCATTAAAAAACCATCAATTATGCAATATGAAAACATAATATAAAATAGCAAAACAAATTATTATAATTTTTTTTTAAAATTGTCGACAGTTTATTTCATGAACCATAGTAAAAAAAACCCATACTTTCCAATTGCCACATCTTGAATTGATCACTGGGTATGTATTAAACAAAATAAACAACAAAGGAGAGCCATGTCTTTGTACATGTTTTCCGTTTTTATCTCTAAATTTTGTTGAAACCAAAATCCTGTAGATTTCTCATCTATCTTCTTTGAATTTCAAAGATCCCCTCCTGATATATGTGTATATTCAGAGCATAAATCCCTTGACATATTTTACAATAACTGCAAATTCAATTAAAACTATTATTAGTAAATTTGATTATAAACCCAATGTTCGTATCTCATAGATGCACACAAATATACATACCCTAGAGAAGGACTGATACCACTTTTCTTGCTTGTTATTATCTCAAAGATACACATACAGATACACGAACCTGCTTACTATATATGTAGATATTCACAATTTTATTGAAAAAAAATATGCAAAACAAAAAAGAAATAAAAAGATAAGAATTGTCAACGATAAAGCAAGAAAAGCTTGTACTGTAATATTCTCACATCTACCATAGTGTTAATAATTTGATATTTTATTATTGAATTTAATTGAAGAAACATTATATTAAAAAAGAACTATAAATAATTAGACTAAACAAATGACATAACTTTTTTTCGTTATCATCCGATTCACAAGGCCCCACATATCGAGTCTTGAAATATGAGGAATAATGAGCATATTATTCAGCTTAAAACATTAACTACAAAAGTAATCACCGCTTTTATCCATTACTCTGATCAATTCAAAACATTATCGTATGAATTTGTTGCTAAAGAAACAACAATTATGCTTTAAGACCTCAATAACTATTCAAACTGATTTGACTCTCAATTAAAAGACATCACCAAAAAATCACCATTCAAAGATAAAAGAATTATTCTTTATAGAGGTAATAAGATATTAGATAATAAATAAGAATATGAATTACTTCAAGTTACAATAAAATGACGACATGAACAAAACTTCGACATTACTAATCTACCAATAAAGATGATATATCAAACCAACATACCTTCTCAAACGATAATGGTGAATGTTGTTGACATTGTATCCACCTGAGAAAAAACCTGTAAACCCAAGGTTCCATTGACCATACAATCAAATTGAGAACGAATTCAAAAGAAATTGATATTTAAGCCAAAAATCGTTTTTTCTTACTTGGAGATAAAGAGAAGAGATAGACAAACCAACCTTACTATATCTTCTGCTGAAAACACATAGACTGAAAAAAGCCTCATGGATTGTCTACTATTTCTGGATCGACACAATAAACAACATAATCTAATCATTAGTATCACCCTTCAACAATAATCAAAGAAAAATCCAAGTTGTACTCATTCTTGACCTGGAGCCAACATGAGTATACATGTATGAGATCCAAAATCAACAAATATGTAATTAAAAATACATGGTCAGATAAATTAAATGAATGGAATATTACTACACGTGAAACACAATAACAGTGAAACACAATAATAGTAATATGGAGCTAAGTTGACTGAAAAAAAAAACAATTACAGTGACAATAAAGCACCTTATGCAAATTAATTTTTAGATGCATCAGATTATAGAATGGAGTTTATCCTCTGGAATCGCAAGAAAAAAATAGAAAAGTATGGGAAAGAAGCTTGTTACCATTGTTCCTGACTAAGAATTGATGCAAGGAAGCAAAACGGCGAGTAATCAACATAAAATGCAGGCCCTATGCGAGGACACTGAAATTAGTACATGTAAAAATCCTAAACTTCACAGTCGAAATAAAAAAAATCAGGAAAACCTTACCTTGATATGCATATGATTTCACAAAAAAACAACAGATATGAGCCGGAGGCGGTGGCGGCTGTGACATTTAGGGTAATTAGAGTGAGGATGAAGGTCAATCATGGTGAAGAAGGTGATGGATTTTAGAACCATCGACTCCAGGGTAGTGATGGTGGTGGACATAGTGATTAGTGTGATGTAGATCAAGGTGGTGGTTGCCGAATTTTATGACATTGGCGGTGAGTGGTGGTAGCAGAGGCTAAGTATTGGGTAGCGTATTTTAGGGTTTTTGAAAACAGGTGGTTGAGAGAGGATGAGAAAGAGTGGAAATGCTTTATAACGTGTACATGGTATTTGACTTATTCAATTGGATATGATGAATACTTGGTATTTGACCGATTCAATTGGATATGATGAATACTTGGTCAAACTTTGACATATTCAAAATCTTATTATCTTATCTTATGACTTTTTCATAAATATTGACCGGATAAAATTTAGTATTTTTTAATGCATAAAGTGATTGTACATATTGCATTATGGTTTGGACGACTTAAAATTCAGCGTTTGACCAAAGATGCTTTATAAGGTACTAGCCGTTTACCATCGTCAAGCGACAGGTGTGACAATGGTGGTTGAATGCTGAAAGATGAATTAAACCCAAGAAATGGAAACGTCAGCGATATATATCCAAGATTTGTGAACAGAAATTGCGAGATTTGGGGAAATACGGAGATAAGGAATGAACCGGGTCAAAATAGCCTAAGAATAAGGGATAAGAGATTTGACCTTTTTCAACTGTTGACTATATGTACTCTACTCTTTTTGTAATGCATAAATTGATTGTACAAATGCATTGTATGTTTGTACGACTTAAAATTCAGCATTTGACCAAAAATGCTTTATAAGGTAATTAAGATATATATATATATATATATATATATATATATATATATATATATATATATATATATATAGGTAAAGGTTCAAATGAGAACCAAAAAAAGTTAAGAACTATAAGAACCATTTTTTAAACTTATAATTAATCATATATTTATTATTTTTCAATAATGACATGATTGTAAATAACAACAAATACTAGCCTAGTTTCACAAACAAATAATCAAATATCAAAAACTAGATCTAAATTACATCTGATTCATTCTATCATATTTCTCAAAAATATCAACCTCCCTTTTCCTTCCCTCCTTCTACTACCGACATATTCCATTAATCGCTTCCGTCGCCATGTCCGCCCACCTCCGACTCGTTGGAATCCAAGTCGGCACCAACACTTCCATCCAGATCTGTAACTTCTACTCTACATGTACCAAATCCACTGTGACAACCCGATATTTCAACTCCTTGTAATGACCTAAATGGGTCAAGTATTGTAACCACTTTTGAGTAATAAAATTTACTTTCATAATAAAATGAACAAATAGTTCTATTTAAATTCCTTCTATGTTTAAATGTCTTTAAAACCATGATCGTACGTAAAAAGAACGCCCAAATCCGACTTCATATATCGAAGTTATGATTTTTCCAAGTTCAGCTTAGCAACAGACAGCTAAAAACTCGAATCGGAGATCGAGCGACTTTTGGCCGGAATGACCTAAACGAGAATCGAAGGTCTCAACAATGGTATTTCAGCGGTAAAAAGTCTGGCAAAAACCGACATCAGATAAAGAAGTTATGAATTTTCAAAGAAATTCCTTAAACACGATGAGTTTAATGTAAATAATAAAAAAATAATTTCGGAATTTCCCGACGGAGTCTAAACGAAAGTTGTAGAGCGTAGTCTCACCTACGCGTGGATATAAAGACCATCGAAAACGGAGTTCGTATGAAGAAGATATGAATTTTTGAAGTTTATTAAATAAATTATATATTTATTTAATTCAAAATTTGGACCTTATCCGAAGAGGAGTCAGCGTCCTCATCCGAGGTACGCGCTGCGTACCCCTGTACGCCCTGCGTACCCGAGAGACTTGGCCTCTGATCGTCCACGTCGCCCTATCCGAGGCATCCGACCCATCCGACTCGTCCGTCCGACCCGCTGTCCCATCCGACCCGCCGTCCCATCCGACCCGCTTCCCCACCGACCCGTCCCATCCGAAGCCGAGGCAGTCGAGGCTTCGGTCATGCATGACGTACGCATACGTGCTGCGTACGAGCGTACGCCCCGCGTACCGAGGCGGTTCAGCCTTCCTATAAATAGGATGCGAGGGCTTCCGAGAAAAATGCTCATTTCTCTCCTCTCTCTCACAATCTTGCCTCGTTTTCCGTGCCCGTTCAAACCCGAAGCTCTGGTCTTTTTGCTCAAGTCCCGAGGGTCGATTTTACTCCCGAGATTCCCGAGAATCCCGAGGAAAATCCGTTTCCTGAGACGAAACTCTGCCCGGTTTTCCATCTCGCTATCTTCAAACTTTCAAGTGAGTTCATACCCCTTAATTTACCTTTTAAATATTCTCTAAATTCTTTTATATGCTTTCAAGGGGGGGATTACAAGTAAAACTCATGAGTATTATCGTGTGTTACATAAACAATTATTTTATGTGCTTTTATATATCCAAATCGCATGTGATTTATAAACTATATAGGGAACTTTTATATATACAAAATATGTTATATTCCATCCTTTGAAATATAAATTGTTGTAATGCATGTATAAACTAAACTTTTCTTAGATTATTCTTGTCTATCTTAGACTCTACACCAAAAATCTATGCTTTCATAAACAAATGATTCCTTTTCTAGGTATTTCTAAACAAACGAGACACACTTTTAGAAAACTATAATAGGTATAGTTTTACGAACAAATTTCTAACTCTTATGTACTAGAACCATGAATTTCAAGAAGTTTACTTTCGTATACAAGAACAAACGTAACATTTTAACAAGTAGATCTGTTTTTATACCACGGTTTTGTGAGACACTAACTTCATATACGTTCGAGTACACATTTCAAGTCCTGTATTATATACCAGAATCCCTTGGAGGGGGAGCATGGTGTTTGTGTATAGATCTATACGGGCTTGACAACCCGCGCCCTGACTGTTAGCTGCAGTCCACCGTTTGGGGTAACAAACGTCATAACATTCCAACGCCTGAAGAACGTTGTGTATAGGCATTCCGAGTCAATAGTATGGTTATAAAACTCACATGGGGTATTAAAAATGCATTGATTTACAAGGTTTTCAAAACACATTGGTTATTTTACACTTACATTCATTTTGGAAACAAATATTGGTCTTGAGAGAAGGCTACTTTTATACTAGTAGAAAATATAGGATTTTCTGAATACAAACAAACAAAGACAAAACATTTCATTTCATACAAACATTGTCACTTAAATACTTATGAAACTCACCAGCTTAAATGCTGATCTACTCTTTCAAAATTACTTGTATGTCCCAGGAAATCAGTAATTTCAGGTATTCATTACGCTTTTGATGAAGGGGTGCTGCGGCGCCAGTTTAATCTCGTATTTTTGACATCATATTGTAATTGGTTTTGAACATGTAACTTTTGACAAATGTAAACTTTCAATTATATATATGATGGTTGTATTGCTTTCTTTACTATGTATTCATTTGTTATGTTACCACATGAAGTCATCCGCCCCCGAACGTTTCCGCCGTTCAGGTTTGGGGGTGTGACATCCACTGATAGCGTTGTCCTTATAGATCTCGACATCTGTGATTTCTGTTGGTAACTACCACCACCGACGATATACGAGGCTAGATATAAGACTCCGATGAGCGGTGATGTCAGATTCACGAGCACTGGCGAGAGGAGTGTCGAGATCTACCATCTCCGGTGAGTGGAAATTCCCAATTTACAAGCTTTGACGGCTATGATCTATCGTAATCGCCTCTTTATAGATTTGCTTCATCTCAGACCACCACCGCAACGCTACTCTTCCACCAGTGTTGTGTTGAATACAATCGAAATCGAAGGTGGATTAACGTCAGTTATGTTGAATACAATCATTAACGAGAACTACAAAAATCCAAAACCGACCTTAGACCTGTCATCGCCCCTCGCCATTACTAGTCGCTGGAGAAGAAGCGAATTCAAAGCTTTTATGATGGATGAGAGAGAGGCAGTTCATGTTGGCTTATTAATGGTTTTATTTTTGAAGAAAGCAAATAATCGACAACTTGCATTACAGAGACATAAGAGGTAATCTTCTTTATTTTTTTTATTTAAGTATTGTCACTATTCCCTAGCTCCTAGCTATTACTTAGCTCCATAAGTTCATAGATACCTTAATATATTGTCAATATTCCCTAGCTTCTAGCTCCTAGCTATTACTTAGCTATTAGTTACCTATCCTTTGTTAATAGAATATCACATGCCATTGATTCTATATTTACTTTTGCCTCTTATTTTTATAGCTTTATTTTTGTTTTATGATTTGTCTAATCATTAAGAATTTAGCTATTTCATAATTATAAAATTTTGAACAATTAATTATACATATTTTGAGTTTGATTTTTTAAGAATATATCATTATATTATAATATAAGCCTTTTTATTTTAAAAGTCTTACTTTGTGTTTGACAAAAAAAAATATTTTTGTTATGATTGGTTTTCCTTTTGTTAATGTGTGAATTAATTTAATGTTTTAATAACTTATTTATTGTTTGCTATAATATTTGCACAAAAATGATATTCAAAGTTTATATTTTTGGTTGTTATATTGTGAATTAAATTTAGAATATGTGTTATCATATTAGGTTTTTCTCAAATAATTTGATTTTTTTTTAAGTTGTGAACGGTGATGTTTTAATTTTTCAATTATTGTTTAGTTCTGTTAATATTAGTTTTAACTGTGAATGAGTGAATTAATATGTTTTTAAGCTGTGAATACTAAAGATGAGAGTACTAGACTGTTCTAATAAATTGTGAATGAGAATCCTAAAAGACTCTGTTAAACTGTGAATTTGTGTGGTCCACACAAGGTATTTGATGAAACGCTTAAACAAAATCAATATGTTTTTAAGTGGTAAATACTGTGAATTAGGCTCTAAAACTCCTTTATTAAACTGTGAATTAAAGTCTTGAAATATTTGTTTTAAATTGAGAATATGGTCGTGAATGTATAATTTTTATGTATTAGACTTTGAAGTTATTATATTAAGCTGCAAATTTTGTGTATTAAACTGTGAATTGATTGTATTAAAATGTTCACTATATTAAACTGTAAATTAATTGTATTAAATTGTGAATTGTTTATATTAAGTTGGGATTTTTTTATTAATTATTTGTTTGCTTTTGAAATATGAGATGAATGAAACATTATATAAAAATATTATTTTATCTCATTTTTAATAAATTATGTAAAATTTAAATTGTGAATATTTGTGTGAATAAAATTTGAAAGAATAGTCTACAAATCTGAATGTATAAATGTGAGTTTTAATTTGAGCATATATTATTTTTTATAAGTTCAAAGTTTTTTTTTTTTTTTTTTTTTTTTAATCGATCATCTGAATATCTTTTTATAGATCATACAATGTGTTTGATTAAATTGTGAATAAGAGTCCTGAAATGCTATATTAAGCTGTGAATTCTATTTTTTTTATCAAGATTTGAATTTTATACCTATAAAATAGTTGTGAACATAGTTTATTAAACTGTGAATATGTGTTTTTATGCATTAAATTGTGAATATGTAAGTTAAGTTATGAATGTGTTTTTTTTATGCACTAACTTGTGAATTAGTGTCTGAAATATTGAATTAAGTTTTCAATTAGTGTCTGAAATATTAAATTAAGTTGTGAATTAGTGTCTAAAATAATGAATTAAACTGCGAATTTTGTTTTTTTAATCATTTTTTGATTTTTTAGGGAATGATGTTGTTGGTGTTGACATTGATGCTTTGTGGTGACGATAGTTGATGGCAACGTATGGTAGACTGGTACTTGGCAGTGTTAATGGTGGCGATAGTGGAAGAGTAATTATATTTTCTATTTCTCACTCATCATCTTCGTTGATTTTAGATAAGTTATCATTTTTTATGATTCACGTATATATTTTTCTTTTGATGTTTGCTTATGATGTATGAGATAACTTATGTATGTATTAAAATATAAATGAGTTTTTCATACACTGAAATATGAGATTATACTTATAAATAAGTTGTGAATATATTGTATTAAACTGTGAATTTGTTGTGTTAAGATGTAAATTTGTTCACAACTTAGTATAATAAATTCACAATTTAATAGATAAAAATGCCTCTAGATAAGAACATATAACTGTTAGTATTAAGTTAAAAAAATATAGCCATACATATATATATATATATTTTTTGTGTATTAAACTATGAATTTCTGTATTAAGCTGTGAATTTTATGTATTAAACTTTGAAATGATTGTATTAAGCTGTGAATTGACTGTATTAAGATTTGAAATTTTTATGAATTTTGTATTTGCTTCTGAAATATGAGAAGAAAGAATCGTTATACATACATACATACATACATATATATATATATATATATATATATATATATATATATATATATGATTTTCTCTAATTTTAACAAAATTATATAAAATTTAAATTATGAATATTATGTACATTAAATTTTGAAAAACACCAACCGTTAGATCTAAATGTATAAATGTATGTTTTAAGTTAAGAATATGATATTTTTATGTATTAAAGTTTTAATTTTTTATATTAAGATTTAAATTATATATATTAAACGATAATTGAGTATATTAAATGATGAATTGACTACATGTTGCTGTGATTTTTTTTGATAATTTTTGTAATAAAATATGAATGATTTATATAAAAAAAATTTGTATTAATTTCTTGTAAATATATTTATTTTTAATGTTATATAAGTATGTAAGAATGCCTTAGTTTTTATAATTATTTTGCATTAAATTCAAAATGGATGAATAAACCAGTTTATTAAATTATGAATGTAGTATTTAACATGTCATTGTCTAACTTTATATGCATATCTCATTTGGAAGAAAGAACTGTTGCAATGTTGGCACAGGTGGTTGATGGCGGCATTTGGTGGTGGTAAAGTTTGGGTTTGATTTCTATGAATTTGAGAATTAGTGTAAAATAAGTTCTGTTAAGTTGTGAATTTTATGTATTAAACTCTAAATGGACTGTATAAAGTTGTATTTTATAAAAGTTTTGTGTTAAAATATAAATGAATGCATGCACAAAAGTATTAGACTAAAAAAATTACGATTTTGCCATTCTCTTACCAAAAAGCCCAAAATCAGGATTTTAACAAACTTGATAATATTCACAATATATATTTAGTTATTAAATGAGGTTCTTAGGTTCTTAATCTTTTGTGGTTCTCATTTGAACCACTCCCTATATATATATATATATATATATATATATATATATATATATATATATATATATATATATATATATATATATATATATATATATATATATATATATATAAGATCAAATGAGTACCTCTAAAGGTTAAAAATCATTTAAGAGTCATTTTCATCAATGACATTTTTTGCAAAACTCTTCCTATATTTTGATTAACTCCAACAGTATAATTAATAGACAAAAAAAAAAAAAAAACTAATCTGATACACTCACACTCTCATTAAGTTTCAAGAACACAAAGTGTAACACTCGAAAGTTTGGTATATTTCCTTTAGCCCCTTATTGTAATAATCATTACATTCTAGTCCCTAGCTAGTATGTGGGGCGTACTCTTAGTACGCTTAGTGTACTAGCTCGTTCCAGATCGCGAGTTTCATCCACGTACATGGGGCGTACATGTTGTAGAGGTAAACCCTAATTTTGAAGGTTTGTACCCTATTTAAACAACTTATCTCACTCTTGGACACTCTATTGATCAGCCTCCATCACCCTATGCCCTAATATGGAAACCCTAAGTGTATTTGGTGAGATTTGAGCTTAAAAGTGAGTTTATTGGTGTTCTGTGGTGAAGAAGAAGAAGAGGAACACTTGGAGGTTGCTTAGGAGTAGCTTGAGCTTGTAGATCTAGAGTTATCTTTACCTTAGCAAGCCATTTGAGGTAAAAAAAAGCTTTCATCTTGATGATTATATGTGCTAGATCCAACTAGGGTGTTGTTTATGCATTTTTGAGTCTTTTGAGTTAAAGTTGAGCTTTTGATCTACTCCAAAAGCCATGGATGTTAGATCCTAGCTCCATTGAGGTCCTTTATCCATAAAAATGCAATCTTTATGTAAGATATTGGTCCATGCAAGTGTTAAGGTTCTTATTAAGCTTCTTTTTAAGTATTGGGCCCCATTAAGCCATTCATGGGTGTAAAGTTTCCAACTCTACGTATTAAGTCGCCATTTAGAACCAGATCTGAGAGGTTAGCATGTTAGCTTAACTAGTTAAGCGCTTAATGGGTTGGGTTGGTAATCAGGGAGTGCATTGGGCATACGTAACTGGTACATTGTGCGTACTGACCCTGGAAGGAGTACACTAAGTGTACGAGCTGAGTATGCCCTGCGTACTTAGCAGATTGATTTTCTCGGGTTTGGGCCATATCTTGGGCTTTTAGGGTTTGGGCCTTGTTGGGCCTTTAGACTTCTGACTTTGAGTCGTGGTTAGGCTATGGGTTTTCTTGGTAATGGGTCCATGATGATTTTGGGCCCAATTTGGAAGTTGGGCCTTATTGGGCCTTGAGATGCCATTTAGGAATTTGGGCCTTTTAAGCAATGGGTTAGGCTTTAAGTAAGAAAAATGAAAAAATGGTCTTTTACCCTAGATATTGGACAAGTGACTTAGATTCTTGATTATGGGTCGAGATCTAGTTATTAATTGGATATTTATTTGATGATGTTAACGCGGGAATTTTCTAGACAAGTAGACTGAGATTTTATTCGAGTGATTCTGCAGCTTGAGGTGAGTTTGCTCACCATGTTTAGCAGGTCGAAGGCACCAATGCCGACCCATGGTTTGTTATGTTTAGGATGCTAGTTGTCCGCATGAGTCTTGCATATGTGTTTATATGTTTATCGGATGGGGCTCGATGACTATCCTGTATGCTATTTATCTTTGCGATCATTGCATATGTTTGTATGATTGTATTTTTATATGTTTATATGTATATCGGGCGGGGCCCGATGATAGGCAGAGACCATTATATGTTTGATATGTATGGTATGTGGTATTTTGGATGTTAGTGATACATTTTTATTTGCCATGATTTATGTGATGTTGTTGGATGATGGTTTTATTAATTTAATAACTGAAATTTTTAGTCTTGATTTTTAGGATGTTCCAAGTTGGTATCCGAGCCTTAGTTTGAGGGATTTAGACATACTCCTGGGGGTGTTTGAACTCAAACAGAGGGTTGGTAGAGTTTTTTTTTGAAAAGAAATGTTTTATAAAAGGGTTTTCTAATAAAATAAAAAGGGTGTGGTGCATGCAATCGACCGAGCTAATGTAAGTTGTCCCAAAATTCCCATACATGTTTTATGATATGCGTTGATTTGTGAATATGTGAATCGCATGCTAGTTAGGGCTAAGGATCTACTTAGGTTTCACATGATAGAATTAAAGGAGAGATGCCTTTATATGCCTACTGTATGAGCTTGTAGAATTTCATGCTAGCACCGATCAATCAGTGATAAGATGGTTTGTTTAGGTTATGCTTGATTCTGATTTCTCGATGCTCGAATGCTGCTTTCTTAGTGCTTGTTAGGAGTCCTCACTAACTTCAGCTAACTGGTAAGCGAATATGCTAAGTTACATATTGTTGAGACTAAATAGTTTTAGAAGGTTAGGTTTTAACTCTATTGCACAACACTTGTTTATCCAACCATTGTAGTGTGAGACTTTTCATTCAAAGAATTATATGGTGTCGATTATATGTAATTGCATTCGTAAGCTAGTTAGAGGATGTTAGAGGGAGTTTCTTCTGTAGCTGATGGTGGTGAGTAGTGCGGTGGTTGCCTTAGGAAAACCTAGGAAAATATTTAGTGATGGGAACCTTGTCTTATTGAGGATTGTATGTATGTATAGGAAGTGACTTGGAGGATTCAAGGCGATCCTTGAGGAAAGTACGCATAGATGTGGAAGGTAGTATGGGCCCATACTATTTGAAGCAGAGGATGCGTATTGGAGCCAAGGAAAGCTACGATGATACCAAGAAACTTGTAGAGTATGTGACTCCTCTATATTATGTTGATTTCTATGCTTATTTGTGTGTTTTATTTTAGGATCATTCCTTGTGAACGGTATATCCGCTTTGGTATTGTTTGATTTGGGGGCTACCCAATCTGTTGTATCGTTTGCGCTTAGCAAGAGGTTTGTTGGAGCTCCAAAGGAGTTGGATTGCCACTTATATGTTGAGATTGCAGATGATCAATTTGTCAGGGTATCGAGGGTTTATCGGGGTTGTGTTCTTGAGATGTTCAGCTAGTAGTATCCGACTTATTTGGTTCCCATTCCATTGCGCAGGAACAAGGTTATTGTAGGGATGGACTGGTTGAGCCCTAATGGGGTGGTGATCGATTGTGAGCATCAGTTAGTACAGATTCAGACCCCAAGTGGGGGAGAGTTGGTGGTTCAGGGAGAGAGAGCTCAGCGTGGGCTGATTCTATGTTCAGCAGCTAGGGCCAGACGTTATCTTCAGCAGGGTTGTTCTAGATTTGTCGCATATGTTATGGATACCCGGGATAGGGGTAAGGAGACTGTGGATGATGTGTCGATTGTATGGGAGTACCCGTATGTGTTTCCGGAGGATTTTTCTGGAGTGCCTCCGGAGAGGCAGGTGGAGTTTAGGATTGACCTAGTTCTTGGTGCGTCTCTGATAGCCAAGGCACCATATCGGTTAGCTCCTCCAGAGATGAAGAAACTGTCTACACAGTTGCAGATTTGTTAGACAAGGGGTTCATTCGACCGAGCAGTTTGCCATGGGGAACACTGATCCTATTTGTGAAGAAGAATGATGGGTCTCATCAAATGTGTATTGATTATCGGAAGCTGAATAAGCTAACAATGAAGAGTCATTATCCACTCTCGAGGATTGCCGATTTGTTTGACCAGCTTCAGGGTGTATTTTGGTTTTCCAAGATTGATTTTCGTTTGACTTATCATCAAATGAGAGTCAGAGAGGAGGATGTGCAGAAGATGGCTTTCCGGACTCATTATGGTCATTACGAGTTCATGGTGATGCCCTTCGGGCTCACCAATGCTGCAGTCATGTTCATGGACCTCATGAACCGCGCAGGCCGATGCTGGATTGGTTTGTGATTATATCCAATAATGATATTCTGGTCTATTCCAAGACCCAGGAGCTAAATGAGGAGCACTTGAGGGAGGTATTGGAGACTTTGAGGAAGGAGAGACTTTATGTGAAGTTCTCCAATTGTGAGTTCTGGTTGTGCGAGGTGCAGTTTCTAGGGCACCTTGTCAACCAGAACGGTATTCTGGTTTATTCGACCAAGGTCGAGGCCGTGATGAGGTGGGAGGTTCTGAGGTCTCCATCTGAGATTCAAAGTTTCATTGTGTTGGTAGGCTACTATCAGAGGTTCACTAAGGATTTCTCCAAGAGAGCGGTTCCTTTGACTCGATTGACGAAGAAGACAGTCACTTTTCACCGAGGGCCTGAGTAGCAGGCAACTTTTGAGACTCTGAGACAGAAATTATGTGAGGCACTGATTTTGACCCTTCCGGAGGGTGTCGAGGATTGCGTGGTTTAATGTGATGTGTCGATCACGGGTTTGGGTGCAGTTCTGATGCAGAGGGATTGTGTGATCGCTTGCGCTTCAAAGCAGCTGAAGCCTCATGAGGCGAATTATCTGACGCATGATTTAGAGCTTGGGGCTGTGGTTTTCACCCTCAAGATTTTGCGATATTAACTCTACGGAGTCCGTTGTACTATTTATATGGATCACAAGAGCCTGAGGTATTTGATGGATCAGCCGAATCTGAACATGAGGCAGGTTTGATGGTTCGATGTGGTGAAGGATTATGATTGTGAGATTCTTTACAATCCGGTGACAGCCAATATGGTGGCTGATGCTCTTAGCCGCAAAGCGGTCACGACTCCGATCATGGATATTTTTTTGAGGATGACCATGATTAATCCACTTTTTGGAGCGGATTCGAGAGGCTCAAGTTGAGGCTATGAAGGAACAGCACCGAAAGAGTGAACGCATAGTGGGTCATGTGGTTTCCTTTGACTTCAATAGCCTAGGGTAATTGAATCTCCATTGGAGAGTGTGGGTTCTGTATTAGGGTGGTGTGTGTCAGGTCATTATGATGGAGGAGGCGTACAAATCGAGGTTCTCTATTCATCCCGAGGCGACGAAGATGTATAGAGATATTTGTCCTAATTATTGATGGCCCTACATGAAGCGGGATGTATCTTGGTGTATGGAGAGGTGCTTGACTTGCAGGAAGGTCAAGCCTGAGCATAAGCAACCTCACGACAAGATGCATGCATTAGATATTCTCGTTTGGAAATAGGAGGAGATTACCATGGATTTCATAACGAAGTTGCCTCAAACTCCATGCGGAGTGGATTCGATCTGGGTCATTGTAGATCGATTGAAGAAGAGTGCATATGTTAATTCGATTCTAGAGAGTATCTATGCGCAAAATTTGGCGAAGGTATACATCAGGGAGGTTGTGGCACGGCATGGGGTGCTGGTTTCTGTGGTTTCAGACTAGGACATGCGGTTTACTTCCAGATTTTGGAAGAGGTTCCAAGTACTCATCTGCATTTCAGTACGACCTTCCACTCGCAGACTAACGGTCAGAACAAGCGGCAGATTCAAAACTTAAAGGATATGGTTCGGACGTGTGTTTTGGATTTCGGTGGGAGTTGGGATACGTATCTCCCTTTGGTGGAGTTTTTGTATAACAATAGTTCTCATGCCAACATTGATTGATCTCCTTTTGAGATGCTCTATAGGAGGCAATGTAGGACCCCGATATGTTGGGGTGTAACGACCCAAAATTTTCAAATAAAAATTTTCAATTTAAATTAGCCAAACATTCCCATAAAATGTAAAGTAACATTAACCACTGTTTTCAAAATTCATTACATTAACATTTTATTCAAAACATCAGAGTGTCCCATTAAACTAATGTCGGAGAGTGCACGTCGCGCCATCAAGCGTTGTCCTTGCCCTTAGGCTCAGATGTACCAGAAACAAATCAACAAACTGTAAGCTAATGCTTAGTGAGTTCCCCAAAGCATACACCACACACAATCCACATAACACATATCATATTAGCTATAAAAGCTACATATATCACATAATCCATGCATACAACATATAGAGATGTCGTGGGCTTATCCTTAGTGTCTTACTCCAGGATGCCATGGGTTCCCTACATGGTCTTACACCTAAGTGCCATGGGCTCTCCCATGGTATTTAATAGGAAAGCCATGAGCTCTCCACATGGTTTTACATCCAGGTGCCATGGGCTCTCCAATGGTCTTCCATACAAGCATACCACATATACAACTAGCATACTTCCTAGCACATAACCAACTATCATGCCTTAAATATAACTTCCGCTAGTGTACCACATATCATAAAATGGGCTGCCCTTGGTGCCTTAGACCCATTGGTATGGTGAGGAGACTCACCTATGTCTGTTCAATTTGAGAGCTGCTCTCCTAACAGTTGTAACCACCTGTGTTGAACAATAATAACATTACCCAAGGTTAGGACTAAACACAATCCAATTGAAAAATCCAAGCTCCAAGTCCTTTCACAATGGCCCACAAAGTCTTTCTATTCTAATGGACCCAAGGTCCATGTCCAAAATCACTAATGGGCCTCATGGCCCAATAAAGCCCAATCATAGCATCCATGGCCCAAAACAGATAAGCTGGCCCACTAACTCAAAAACATGACCAGGCCCAATGACTAATTAAGGCCCAAAAGCTTAAAAGCCCAAAACAAGTCTGAGTCCATCTGTTGTGCGTACGCCTTGTGTACCACCCTGGTACGCGCAACGTACTGAGTCCCTGAGTTGTACACGCGACGTACTCTAACTTACACCCCAACGTACAAACTGATTAAGCACTTTCTTCTATTAAGTGCTTACTACTAGGTATTCTAATGTCCAATATCAGATCTGAGCTCATTATGATGTCCTAGGGTATAAATTTGGCAACTTTATGCCCTTGCATGCTATATGGGACTTAAAAACTTCATTCTTCATATTAGGACTCCATGGAAAGCTTCAAACTCATGCATGGAGTCTAGATAATCTTCAAGCTAGCACCTTTATGCATCTAGCATGCTCACAAAGTTCAGATATAACCATTTCAGCCTCTGGAGTTGCTAAACTCTCAAGAGAAGGTCCAAAACCAACTAAAGGGACAAAGTAGAAAACCCTAGCTAGATCTCATGAATAAGATGGCAAGATCAAAGTGTTATACCTCCAGAAGCTCTTCAAGGTGAACTAGATGTAGATTCTTGAAGCCCAATGCCACTAAAATGGCCAAAAATACACTCCTTAAGCTCAAAGACACTCTCACAAGGTATCTCTGGTGTAGAAGGGCGAAATAAGACTGGGGAGGCTGGCTAGGGTTTAGTCCAAGAGGCTTAAGGGTGTTTAACTAGGTGTGAAGTCTAAGAATTAGGGTTTTGGCCCTCTGTCACGTACGCCCCACATAGCTATGCATACGTGGCCACCTTCCGTGATCATGCATCCTTAGTACACTAAGCGTACTCCTGGAGTACGCCCCACGTACTAAGGGACCTTTTATGCCATCATTTCCTTTTTAAGGGGTCTAAAGAGTAATACCTGAATTGGAGTGTTACAACTCTCCCCTACTTGGACTAGAGTTCATCCTAGAAGTCCGTAGACGCAAATATATCTAGGTAATGCTCCCGCATCTCATCCTCCGGCACCCATGTCCATTCGGAGCCCCTTTGGTGCTGCCATTGCACCTTTACAAGCTTCACTTCCTTGTTCTGAAGAACCTTGTCTTCCTATCTAAAATCGCAACGGGCCTCCCAATGTAGTTTAGGCTCTTGTCTAGCTGAATGTCGTCAAGAGAAAAGACTGCAGCCTCGTATGTGAGACACTTCCGGAGCTGAGACATATGGAAGGTGTTGTGTATCTGGCTAAGTTCGTCCAACAAATCCAAACAGTAAGACACCTTGCCCACTCAGGCCAAAATCCTGAATGGGCCAATATATCGCGGCCCCAACTTGCCTCTCTTTCAAAACCTGATGAATCCCTTCCATGGCGACACCTTTAGTAACATAAAGTCCCCCACCAGGAACTCCAGATCCAATCGACGCCGTTCAGCATAACTTTTCTGACGGTTCTGTGCGACTCGCAGCCGGTCGTGCACCTACTGAATCAACCCGATAGTCTTGAGCACTACCTTGGTATTCCCCATGACTCGGTGTCCAACCTCGCCCCAACAAACCAGGGTCCTACATCTCCGACCATACAACATCTTAAATGGAGGTCGGGCGATACTGACATGGTAACTATTGTTGTATGAAAACTCTGCCAATGGGAGGCATGTATCCCAACTACCTCCAAAATCCAACACGCATGCCCGAAGCATATCCTCAAGTGTCTAGATCATCCTCCCTCTTTGTCCATCTACCTGGGGGTGGTACGCCGTGCTAAAATGCAACCGAGTGCCCAGTTTCTCGTGGAACTTCTTATAGAATCTAGATGTAAATCGAACGTATTTGTCAGAGACTACCGACATTGGAACCCTGTGTCTAGCCACCACCTCTCGTACATAAATATCTGCCAACTTCTCAATGGATATACTCTCAAAGATCGGAATAAAGTGGGCACTCTTCGTCAACCTGTCCATAATCACCCATATGGCGTCCACACCCCTCGCTGTCCTCGGTAACTTCGTGATGAAGTCCATAGTGATCTCTTCCTACTTCCACATGGGGATAGGTAGCAGCTTAACCTTGCCATGAGGCCGCTGATGTTAGGCCTTGACCTACCGGCAGGTTAGGCACTGCTCCACAAACCAAACAATCTCCTGCTTCATGTAGGGCCACCAGTAACTCAGTCTCAAGTCTCTATACATTTTTGTAGCCCCTGTATGTATAGAGAACTTGGACTTATATGCCTCCTCCAATATCTTCGGTCTCACCCCTCCAGTTACCAATACCGACACCTGAACACACTGTGTCAGAAGACCCCGACTATCCCAAACAAACAAGGGATACTGACCCCGAATCCACTCTATCTTCCAGTTCTCTTTATTTACACCCTTGACCTGAGCCTCTTTGATCATATCTAACAATGGAGAGATCACCATCATCCTCAAACAAACGTTCCCAATCGGGGAACCCGCTGTCTTGCGGATCAAACCATCGGCCACCACGTTGGCCTTCCCTAGATGGTATAAGATCTCACAATTATAGTCCTTCAGCACATCCAACCACCTCATCTGCTACATGTTGAGGTTTTGCTGATGCATTAAGTACTTCAAGATTTTATGATCAGTATAAATAGTGCACCATACCCCATGCAAATAGTGTCTCCAAATCTTGGGGGGGAAACACCACTACCCCCAATTCTAGGTCGTGAATAGGGTAATTCGCCTCACGAGGCTTTAACTGCCTCGAGGCGTAAGCTATCACATGCCCCCTACATCTGTACCACGCCTAACCCTGAGATTGATGCGTCACAATACACTACCAAGTCATCTAGCCCCTCAGGTAGCACTAGAATCGGAGCCTCACATAACCTCTATCTTAGGGTCTCAAAAGCCAACTGATGATCAGTGCACCATTGAAATGTCACACTCTTCTTGGTCAAGCAGGTGAAAGGCACGAAGAACTTGGAGAAATCCTGTATGAATCTCCAATAATAGCCTGCTAAACCCAAGAAGCTACGGATGTCGGATGCATTCTTTTGTAATTCCCACTTCATCACTGCCTAAACCTTGGCTGGATCCACCGAAATACCCTCCTGGTTAATGATGTGCCCCAAAAACTGTACTTCACACAACCAAAAATCACACTTTGAGAACTTAGCATCAAGCCTTTTCGTTCTTAGTGTCTCCAATACATCCCTCAGATGCTGCTCATGCTGCTCCTTGATCTTATAATAGACCAGGATATCATCAATATTAACGATCACCGACCGATCCAACATCGGTCTGCACACCCTGTTCATGAGATCCATGAATGATGTTGGGCAATTGGTGAATCTAAATGGCATCACCACGAACTCATAGTGCCCATACCGAGTCCTGAAAGCTGTCTTCGGTATATCTTCGTCCCGAATCCTCATCTGATGGTATCCCGATCGAAGACCAATCTTGGAAAACCAAGACGCACCCTGCAGCTGATCGAACAAATCATCGATCCTTGGTAATGGATAACAATTATTCACCATTAGTTTGTTCAGGTCTCGATAATCAATACACATCCTGTGTGACCCGTCCTTCTTTTTCACGAATAGGATCGGTGATCCCCATGGGGAAATGTTGGGACGGATAAACCCTCAGTCTAGCAGCTCCTGAAGCTGCATAGATAGCTCCTATATCTCGGGTGGTGCTAGCCAGTACGGTGCCTTCGCTATCGGAGCGGCACCCATCACTAAATCAATGCAAAACTCCACTTGCCTCTTTGAGGGCACTCCCGGTAACTCCTCGGGAAAGACATCCCGAAACTCCTGTACAAACGACACACTGCCCACATCTGTCATGGTCTCAACCCTTGTATCTGAGATATATGCCAGAAATCCTGTACATCCCTGCTGCAGAAATCTTGGAGCCCTCTCAGCTGAACAAAGGGTTGGCTCTTGCGAGGCCCTATCTACATGAATAACCAATTCTCCCCACTTGGGGTTCAAACCCTCACTAACTGGTGCTCGCAATCTACCATGGCCCCATTGGCCCCCAACCAGTCCATCCCGACAATCACTTTCAGTCCTCACAATAGTATCAGAACTAGATTAACACGAAACCTTCTCCAAGCACATTCAGCACACATTCCCGATACACCCTCGCAACACTCACGGTAAGGTCATCTGCAATCTCAACCTCAAGCGGGGACTCCAAGGTCCCTGGCGCATCCCGAAACTTCTTGCTAAGTGCAAGAGATAGAAATGATCGGGTAGCACATGAATCAAATAGAACGTGAGCTGACATCCCATTGACCAAAAAGGTCCCTATTCATGAGCACAAAAATACACATAAGCAATACAAATAAATATAGAACAGGAAAGATAAAACACGTACCAACCACGAAATATGGCACTGCCCGAGCCTCCTCGGTAGTCAATTGAAACACACGGCTCTTCGCTGTGGGAGCATCCGCCTTAGCAGAGCGGCCATCAGTAATCCTCATCGTGATGGGCGCAGGCAGCGCCACTGCTCCTCCCCCTCCCTGAAACCTCTGACAATCGGCCCGTTTGTGGCTGGTGTGGTTGCAATGAACACAAATCAAGCCCTTCTTGGGCCAATCCCTGATCACGTGGCTCGACTGGCCACATGCGTAGCATCCCGAGCTTGCCGTTCGAAAAGCCCCATTATGCGGTTTACTGCACTTGGCATGCCGACCACAGCCCTGCTGGCCCCTGCTGGAAGAATCCGAGGTCTTAGGCTTTTTACCCTGACCTACTGTTGTATGTGCCTGCTCCAGCTTCCGCTTTGTGCAAAAGTCCAAATCTATCTCCCGCTCACATGCCTTCTCCACCATCTCATTCAGGGTTTTGCACCCTGTAAAACTCACAAACTCGTGGATATCATCCCTCAGCATGGAATGATACCTCGTCCTCCTCATGTCCTCATCGGTAGCATACTGTGGAATCAACAATGCCCGTTCCTGAAACTTGGCGGTGATCTTCGCCACAGTCTCGGTGGTCTGCTGAAGCTCATGAGACTCACTCACCAGCCTTTGCACCTCAATAGGTGGTGCAAACGCCAAATCAAATCGCCTAACAAACTCGGCCCACGTCATCTCAGCCATACCGGTTGCTCCCACCTAGCTAGTCACCTCTCCCCACCAATCTCGGGCTCGATCTCTCAGCATACATGAAGCGAAACCCACCTTTTCCGCATCAGGGAAAGAACTCATGCGCTGGGCGTTCTCTATGTCTGCCACCCAGCGTCGGCTAATAATGGGGTCCATGACCCCGAAAAACACCGGCGCCCCGCACGCCTTGAACTCCTAGAATGAGGGTGTTCGAGCCCCGACTTGGCCCGCAACAATCTCGGCTTTGAATGGCATGAGCCTCTCCTCCATAATCTCCATCATACCCTACTTGACCGTCCCAAAGATAACTGGGGTAGCGTCAAGGATTCCCCTCGTAACCTTGGCTGCGATGAGCTCATGCAGCCTCTCGTCAATGGGCTCGATAACATCACCCGACCCAGATCCAGATCTCGATCTTGATTCCCCAGCCTCGTGACGTGTCACCACCATACCGTATTGCAATACCATAAAACATAATGATCTGGATGTCTATAGAGGGGATCCTACCACACCGTTCCTCCTTAGAGCTTCCAGGTCTAACATTGGTTTGGGTACAGGTCTTGTGCTTTTAGTAGTATGGGTCCAATACTACCTTCCACACCTGCCTGTACCTTCTCTAAGGCTCTACCTGATAACTCCAATTCATCCCAAAATAAATCATATCCCACTGACTACCTCATATCTCAAATCCTAGGCGACCCTAAATTTGCTCTACCCACGTCAATCCTACCAATCATAATAGGTTTCCTTTATGCATGCAAATTGTACACAGAAAAGGATCAAATAGACTTTCAAATAAGAGATTCTACCATAGGACCACAACAAGACAAGGAACATGAAATAAGGCCAAATCAATCATACTATCATCTGTTGTTGAACTATAGCGATTTAGTTCATGAGACACATACATTTTCTATTCTATGAAATTCTTATCCTTGTCTTTTCAACCTATATTTGAAGGATGCCTCCGCGTAGGAATCCAAGGCGAAACAACGGTGAGGAAGCACCTGTACCACCACCACCTCCACCACCTCAATTTGATGCTGTTATGTTTCAAGCAGCAGTCACCGCAACGGTGGCAGCTGCCATGTCACAGATCAATAACTCGAGTACTAATGGCTCGGGATCTGGCACACACCTATCCAACCATGGCGAGAGTCATGGACCACCTCGAGAATGCACCTATAAGGACTTCACCAATGCCAAGCCCCAGATGTTTTATGGAACTGGTGGTGTGATGGCCCTGAGGCAGTGGATTGAAAGGACAGAGGCAGTCTTTGAAATCTACTCCTGTCCCGAGCACAACAAAGTCAAATTTGCAACTTTCACCCTTATTGATAAAGCTTTAACTTGGTGGAATGGCCACGTTAAAGTACTTACCCTAATCGTGGCAAACTCCATAAGCTGGGAGAGCCTGAAATCCATGATGATGAGAGAATACTGCCCACGGGGAGAGATTCAAAAGCTCGAACACGAACTATGGACTCTTGGAATGGTTGGTACCGACATCACTACTTATACCAACAGATTCTGCGAGCTGGCAATCCTTTGTCCTGATATGATTGCTCCCGAGAGCAAGAAAATAGAAAGGTACATCTGGGGACTGACGCTCCAAATTCGATCAAGCGTGTTAGCTTCCAAACCTGACACCTTTGAAAGTGCTAAGGAACTGGCACAATCTCTGATTGACTACGGAGGTCATCAGAACTCAACCACTTCTGCACCAGAACCACAGAAAGGAAACAACAACAACAACAACAACAACAACAATAGCAGGAAGAGAGTGTGGAATAAAGGGAAAGGTGGGTCTTCCTAAGAATCCGCAAAGAAACAACTGGTTTCAGTGAATGCTGCCACTGTACCTACTACAGCTCCTACAAATACCTACCCAACAAAGCCTTATATAGGTAACCTCCCAAAGTGCACCAAATGCAATTAACACCACCATGGACCTTGTCGGGAAATGCAGTGCGCCAACTGCAACAGGAAAGGACACACAGCCCGTTTCTGCAAGGACCCTGCAAAGCCGATCACTCAAGTTCCCAGTGCGGGTGTAGGGCAGACTTGCTACGGTTGTGGCGAGGTGGGCCACTACAAGAGAAACTGCCCTAAGGCAGCAGGCACCGGCAGTGTGGGACGAGTTTTGGCAATAGGCCACGACGAAGCTGTAGCTGACCCAACTATAGTTGCTGGTACGTTCCTTCTCAATAATTCATATGCATGCATATTATTCGATAGTGGAGCGGAGAGAAGCTTCGTGAGTCAAAACTTTATTCATTTACTTAAACCTAAACCTAGCAAGTTAGAAAAATCATTCACTGTAGAGATGGCCAATGGCAAAACCGAAAACACTAACTGCATATACATGGGCTGTACGTTAACTTTAGACGGCCATTCTTTCCCAATCAATCTCATGCCGGTCCAAATTAAAAGTTTCGACGTCATAGTCGGCATGGATTGGTTGAGTCTTCTTCGCGCCGACATCATGTGCTTTGAGAAAGCAGTCCGTCTTAATCTCCCTAACAACGAAACATTAGTTATCTACGGCGACAAATCAAGTACAAACCTTCGCATTATTTCGTGCATCCAAGCTCGCAAGTGCTTGCGGAAGGATTGTCGAGCATTCCTAGCGCACATCGTTGATACAAGTCAAGAACTGAAGGACATCAAGAGCATCTCGGTAGTACGCGACTTTCCCGATATCTTTCCAAAAGAACTACCAGGATTACCACCGCAACGCCAAGTCGAGTTCAGAATCGACTTAGTTCCAGGAGCTACCCCAGTAGCGAAGTCGCCTTACCGTCTCGCACCAGCAGAGATGCATGAACTTTCCAGTCAACTTAATGAACTCCTTCAAAAAGGATTCATAAGACCAAGTTTCTCACCTTGGGGAGCACCGGTCTTGTTTGTAAAGAAGAAAGACGGATCGTTCCGTATGTGCAGATCCCCTCTGTGCTGGACTGAAGTTGGCGATACCCAGTTAGCTAGAGGAAGAGTTCCTGAAAGCACTCTCACCGGTCCGGAAATCATACGAGAAACGACAGAGAAGATCGTTCAGATTCGTGAACGATTGAAAGCCTCTAGAGACCGACAGAAAAGCTACGCTGACCAAAGGAGGAAACCTTTGGAATTCCAGGTAGGAGACCACGTATTATTAAAGGTCTCACCGTGGAAGGGTTTAATATGTTTTGGAAAGCATGGGAAACTAAATCCAAGATACATAGGGCCTTTCGAGATTCTTGCCAGAATCGGCCCTGTGGCTTACAAGCTTAACCTACCGCACGAACTTAGTAACATCCATCCAACCTTCCACGTCTCAAACTTGAAAAAGTGTCTGTCTGACGAGACTCTTGTTATTCCACTCGACGAGATCGAGATCAACGAGAGCCTCAACTTTGTGGAAGAACCAGTAGCAATCATGGACCGAGAGGTCAAACAAACAAAACAAAGTCGCATACCCATCGTGAAGGTTCGCTGGAACGCCAAGCGGGGACCTGAATTCACATGGGAACGCGAAGATCAGATGAAACAAAAGTACCCTCATCTCTTTCATGTTCACTAGTATCTTTACTACTTTAAATTTCGGGACAAAATTCTCTCTAACGGCGGGATGATGTGACAACCCGATATTTCAACTCTTTGTAATGCCCTAAAAGGTCAAGTATTGTAACCACTTTTGAGTTAATAAAATTAACTTTCCTAATAAAATGTCCAAATACTTCTATTTAAATTCCTTCTATGTTTAAATGTCTTTAAACCATTATCGTATGTAAAAAGAACGCCCAAATCCGACTTCGTATATCGAAGTTATGATTTTTCCAAGTTCAGCTTAGCAACAGACAGCTAAAAACTCGAATCGGAGATCGAACGACTTTTGGCCGGAATGACCTAAACGAGAATCAAAGGTCTCGACAATAGTATTTCAGCGGTAAAAAGTATGGCAAAAACCGACGTCAGATAAAGAAGTTATGAATTTTTGAAGAAATTCCTTAAACACGATAAGTTATAAAATAAATAATAAAAATAATTTCGGAATTTGCCAACGGAGTCTAAACGAAAGTTGTAGAGTGTAGTCTCACCTACGCGTGGATATAAAGACCATCGAAAACGGAGTTCGTATGAAGAAGATATGAATTTTTGAAGTTTATTAAATAAATTATATATTTATTTAATTCAAAATTCAAGCATTATCCGAAGAGGAGTCAGTGTCCTCATCCGAGGTACGCGCTGCGTACTCCTGTACGCCCTGCGTACCCGAGGGACTTGGCCTCGGATTGTCCACGTTGCCCTATGCGAGGCTACCGACCCGTCCGACCCACCGTCCCATCCGACTCGCCAGACTGATCCGTCCCATCCGAAGCCGAGGCAGTCGAGGCTTCGGTCATGCATGACATACGTGTACGCGCTGCGTACGAGCGTACGCCCCGCGTACGAGGCTTCTCAGACCCTCCTATAAATAGCATGCGAGGGCTTCCGAGAAAAATGCTCATTTCTCTCCTTTCTTTCACGATATTTCCGCGTTTTCCGTGCCCGTTCAAACCCGAAGCTCTGGTCTTTTTGCTCAAGTCCTGAGGGTCGATTTTACTCTCGAGATTCCTGAGAATCCCGAGAAAAATCCGTTTCCCGAGATGAAACTCTGCCCGGTTTTCCATCTCGCTATCTTTAAACTTTCAAGTGAGTTCATACCCCTTAATTTACCTTTTAAATGTTCTATAAATTCTTTTATATGCTTTCAAGGGGGGGGGGGGGGGGGGATTACAAGTAAAACACACGAGTATTATCGTGTGTTACATAAAGAACTCTTTTATATGCTTTCATATATCCAAATCACATGCAATTTACAAACTTTATAAGGAGCTTTCATATATATAACATATGTTAAAATAGCATTCTATCTTTTGAAATATATATTGTTGTAATGCATGTATAAACTAAACTTTTCTTAGATTATATGTATACTTGTCAATCTTAGACTCTACACCAAAAATCTATGCTTCCATAACGAATGATTCTTTTTCTAGGTATTTCTAAACAAACGAGACACACTTTTAGAAAACTATAATAGGTATAGTTTTACGAACAAATTTCTAACTCTTATGTACTAGAAACATGAATTTCAAGAAGTCACTTTCGTATACACGAACAAACGTAACATTTTACCAAGTAGATCTGTTTTTTATACCACGGTTTTGTGAGACACTAACTTCATGTACGTTCGAGTACACATTTCAAGTCCTGTATTATATACCAGAATCCCTTGGAGGGGGAGCATGGTGTTTGTGTATAGATCTATACGGGCTTGACAACCCGCGCCCTGACTGTTAGCTGCAGTCCACCGTTTGGGGTGACAAACGTCATAACATTCCAACGCCTGAAGAACGTTGTGTATAGGCATTCCGAGTCAATAGTATGGTTATAAAACTCGCAATGGGTATTAAAAATGCATTGATTTACAAGGTTTTCAAACTCATTGGTTATTTTACACTTACATACATTTTAGAAACAAACATTGGTCTTGAGTGAAGGCTACTTTTATACTAGTAGAAAATATAGGATTTTCTAAACACAAACAAACAAAGACAAAACATTTCATTTCATACAAATATTGTCACTTAAATACTTATGAAACTCACCAGCTTAAATGCTGATCTAGTCTTTCAAAATTACTTGTATGTCCCAGGAAATCCGTAATTTCCTTTATTCATTACGCTTTTGATGAAGGGATGCTGCGGCGCCAGTTTAATCTCGTATTTTGACATCATATTGTAATTGGTTTTGAACATGTAACTTTTGACCAATGTAAACTTTCAATTATATATATGATGGTTGTATTCCTTTCTTTACTATGTATTCATTTGTTACGTTACCACATGAAGTCATCCGCCCCCGAACGTTTCCGCCGTTCAGGTTTGGGGGTGTGACAAATATCATATGATCAGGGAGAGTAGAGTGCTTGGGACTCTGGGAGGAGGACTTGGGGTGGATGCTGATGGGGTGTGGTTGGTGGTATTGGGCCCGTACTACTGAAGACACCGGGTCAGTGCACAGTCCAAGTAAGAATCTTTGGAGTACCAAGGAACAAGTAGGATGGAGTACTCGAGTGTGAGTATACCCGAGCGAGTCCCTAATATTATTCTTATGTTGTATTTCAGAGAGAGAGATCATGGTTGGGACTCGCCAGACATCAGGGACTAGTGACACGAGGGATGAGGAGATCCGTAGGATCATCCAGGAGGAGGTAGCTGCGGCCATTAGGGCAGAGATACCAGAGATGTTTGGGTCTATCAAGACCACGTTGATAGAGACATTTGATGAGAAGTACGTTGCTCTTTCTGAGGTTGATGTTACTGCAGCCACTGCAGCCATAGCTGCGACGAAGCTGCAGGGTGGTGATGCGTTGCTGTTCCGAGAGTTCAGCAACACGAAACCACCGGAGTTTGACGGGACCCAGGACCCGATTACGGCGATGAGATGGGTTTCAGACATAGAGGGGTGTTCCTTCACTTGCTCATCTCCTGAGCATTTGAGAGTCCGGTTCGCGCTGAACCAGCTTCGCTTAGGGGCGAAGGACTGGTGGAAATTTGTGACGGCGCACTATACGCCTGCTGAGCTTGCAGCAGTGACCTGGGAGAGGTTCACTGCTATGTTCCGAGATGAGTACGTTCCCCAGGTGGAGAGGGAGCATTTGGCCCAGGAGTTTCTGACCCTCAAGCAGGGTACTGAGTCTGTTACTGTGATCACGAGGATGTTTCATGAGCGGGCGATGTTTTGCCCAGAGCATGTGTCCTCCGAGCAGGCACGTATGAGTCGATATTTGAGCATTCTGAGGAGGGACATACGTGAGTTCGTGGCGAAATCGATGTACCGGACATTTGCCGAGCTTCAGGAAAATGCCCGGAAGAGGGAGATAGAGCTGGAGACTCAGGCTAGGGAGGAGGCTGAGTCTCAGGGGAGGGATCGGCGACCGGCGCAGTCCCAGCCGGTAGCCAAGCGGGCCAAGCCTGCCGATTCGAGATCAAGGAATAGAGGGGCCGCACTTGTGGCAAGTGCGGCAAGAGCCACGATGGAGTGTGCAGAGCAGGGTCTTGCTACTAATGTGGCAAGGAGGGGCATATGGATAAAGACTGCCCCAAGGGGTTTGCAGTGTGTTTTCACTGCAAGCAGACCGGACATTGGAAGGCAGAGTGTCCGCAGTTATGGGGATCAGCACCGGGAGCACCTCAGGGATCTGCCCCTGCCGCCATCAGAGCTACTGAGAGTCGGCCAATGAAGGCCGAGGCGCCAAGGGCACGAGGGAGAGCCTTTCAGTTGACCGCTGAGGAGGTCCGCGCATCGCCCGATGTCGTGGCTGATATGTATTCTTTCATGTATTTATTTTGACGTTGAGATATTGTGCTTATATTATGTTATGCGTAGGTACTTTTCTTGTGAATTCTGTACCTGCCTTGGTGTTATTTGACTCGGGTGCGAGTCGGTCTTTTGTATCTCTGGCTTTTAGTCAGTATATCAGTGTTAGTTGTGAGGCGTTGAGTCGGACTCTGAGAGTTTCCATAGCTGAAGAGAGAGTGATATATGCCACGGAGGTGGTCCGTGGGTGCGTATTTGAGATTTTCGGTGTTGAGTTCCCTATTGATTTGATTCCTATTGTGATGGGTGATGTCTGTGTCATTGTTGGCATGGACTGGTTGAGTAGATTCGGTGCGGTTATCGACTGCGAGCGACAGCTGGTGACCATACGAGACCCTAGTGGGGGAGTTCTTACGGTGTACGGTGAGGGTACACGTTCTGGGTCAACGTTTTGTTTGGCCGCTAGGGTGAGGCAGTGTCTACAGCAGGGCTGTAAGGGCTTTGTGGCGTATGTGATGGATACGCTGGTTGATTCAGGGAGACCGAGGTCTGTTGAGGAGGTTCCGATAGTGCGTGAGTTCCTGGATGTATTTCCAGAGGAGTTGCCGGGTGTGCCTCCTGTGAGGCAAGTGGAGTTCAGTATCGATTTGGTTCCGGGGGCCGCGCCTATTGCGAAGGTGCCCTATCGCCTTGCACCTCCAGAGATGCAAGAGTTATCCTCGCAGCTTCAGGAGCTGTTGGGGAAGGGGTTTATTTGGCCGAGTAGCTCGCCGTGGGGAGCACCTATCCTTTTTGTCAAGAAGAAGGATGGTTCACACCGGATGTGCATTGATTACTGGGAGTTGAACAAGCTGACGGTCAAGAACCGTTACCCGTTGCCGAGGATCGATGATTTGTTCGATCAGTTGCAGGGAGCATCTTGGTTCTACAAGATCGATTTGAGGTCGGGGTATCATCAGGTAAGGGTGCGAGATGAGGACATCCAGAAGACAGCGTTCAGGACTCGTTATGGGCATTATAAGTTTGTGGTGATGCCTTTCGGACTCACCAATGCCCCGACAGTGTTCATGGATCTCATGAACAGAGTGTGCAGGCCGATGTTGGATCGGCCGGTAATCGTGTTCATCGACGATATTTTGGTGTATTCAAGATCTAGAGAGCAGCATGAGGAGCATTTGAGGGAGATCCTCGGAGTTCTGAGATCGGAGAGGCTTTACGCCAAATTCTCCAAGTGTGATTTCTGGTTGCGAGAGGTCCAGTTCCTAGGGCACCTCGTTAACCAAAAGGGGATTTTGGTCGACCCGGCCAAAGTGGAGGCAGTGATGAGTTGGGAGGTGCCGAGGTCACCGTCCGAGATCAGGAGTTTCTTGGGGTTGGCAGGCTATTATCGGAGATTTATCAGGGATTTCTCCAAGATCGCCGTGCCACTCACCAGGTTAACCCGGAAGGGTGTCGCTTTTTCATGGGGACCAGAGCAGTAGACCTCCTTTGAGACGCTTCGCCAGAGGCTATGTGAAGCCCCAGTGTTAGCCCTCCCGGAGGGGATGGGAGACTTTGTGGTATATTGTGATGCATCGATCTTAGGGTTGGGAGCAGTACTGATGCAGAGAGGGCATGTGATAGCATACGCATCGAGGCAGCTGAAGCCTCATGAGACGAGGTATCCCACCCACGATCTTGAGTTGGGGGCAGTGGTGTTCGCCCTCAAGATTTGGCGTCACTATCTGTACGGGGTACGGTGTATGATATACACGGACCACAAGAGCCTGAAGTATTTGATGGATCAACCCAACCTAGACATGCGACAGAGGAGGTGGTTAGACGTGGTCTACGATTATGATTGTGAGATCCTGTACCACCCGGGCAAGGCTAATGTTGTAGCCGATGCACTGAGCCGCAGGGCGGAAAGCACCCCGTTGCGAGATGTATGTTTGAGATTGACCGTGATAGCTCCGGTGTTGGACGCCATTCATGGGGCACAGGCTGAGGCTGTGCAGCCTGAGATGCAGAAGAAAGAGCGAGTTATTGGGTTGGTATCGGGGTTCGTTACCGATGGCCAGGGGCTTATGACTTTTCAGGGGCATATCTGGGTACCGTTTGTGGGAAGGACGCGTACCATTTTGATGGAGGAGGCTCATCGGTCGAAGTTCTCGATCCATCCTGGGGCCACCAAGATGTATTTAAACCTGAGGAGGGAGTATTGGTTGCCATGTATGAAGAGGGATGTCGCATGGTTTGTTGAGAGGTGCTTAACCGGCCGTAGGGTTAAGGCCGAGCGCCAGAGACCGCATGGTAAGTTGCAGCCGTTGGAGGTTCCTGAATGGAAGTGGGAACAGATTACCATGGATTTTATCACCAAATTGCCAAGGACTGCTAGGGGAGTCGATGCAATTTGGGTGATTGTGGACAGGTTGACAAAGAGCGCCCACTTCCTTGCTATCAGTGAGAGCTCTTCCACAGAGAAGTTGGCAGAGATATACGTGAAGGAAGTGGTATCTTGGCATGGAGTGCTGATCTCGATTGTCTTAGACCGAGATGTGCGTTTCACTTCCAGATTCTGGAAGAAGTTTCATGAAGAGTTGGGTACTAGGCTGCATTTTAGTACCGCATATCACCCCAGACTGACGGACAGAGTGAGCGGACAATTCAGACGCTCGAGGATATGCTTCGGGCATGTGTGTTGGATTTCGGGGGGAGTTGGGACACATATTTGCCCTTGGCAGAGTTTTACTACAACAACAACCATCATTCGAGCATTGGTATGCCACCTTTTGAGCTGTTGTATGGGAGGAGGTGTCGGACTCCCATTTGCTGGGGAGAGGTCGGGCAGCGTGTTATGGGTAGTACCGAGATCGTGCTTCAGACGACAGAGCAGATCCAGCAGGTCAGATAGAGGTTATTGACCGCTCAGAGTCGTCAGAAGATTTATGCGGACAGACGCCGTTCCGAGCTTGAGTTTCAGGTTGGCGACCTTGTGCTCCTGAAGGTCTCTCCTTGGAAAGGAGTGATTCGATTCAGGAAGAGGGGAAAGTTGGGGCCATGATATATCGGTCCATTCAGGATAGTCGCGAGGGTAGGCAAGGTAGCCTATCGTTTAGAGTTGCCAGCAGAGTTGGGTCAGATTCACGACACTTTCCACGTGTCGCAATTGCGTAAGTATATAGCCGATGAGTCGGCAGTGGTACCATTAGAGGATATTCAGGTGGATGCGAGCCTGAATTATGCTGAGAGACTGGTGGCAATCAGAGATAGGAAAATCAAGGTTTTGAGGAACAAGGAGGTACCTTTGGTTTTGGTTCAGTGGCAACATCGGAAGGGGTCCGAGATGACTTGGGAGCCGGAGAGTGAGAACAGCATCCTGAGTTATTTGCAGAGCGAGACTTCGAGGGCGAAGTCTAATTCTAGTGGGGGAGAATTGTAACACCCCGGATTTCCAGGTATTATTTATTCTTGTATTTTTGGGTGGATTGTGAGGAGACTTGGCGAGTTGGAGTCCAAACTCGCCGAGTAGGATCGCGGTTTTGGGCGCAAGTTTGCGTCTGGACTCGGCGAGTCCTCGCTGTTTAATGAAACCCTAATTTCCAGGGTTTGAGACCTATTTAAAGGGGCTTGTGGCCGTCATTTGCGGCCACCAACCCCTAGAGAGAAACCCTAAAGAGATTTGAGCGTTTTGGGAGAGAGAAGAGGCCATTGTTGACGCTTGAAGCTTTGTTTGGCAAGGCAAAGGAGATTCTAGCTAAGAGAAGGCAGGGGAGGTGGACATCTTTCGATTTTGGAGCTCAGAGCATCATCTTGGAGGTATATTTGGCTCCCTTTTTCTGTTGTTATGTTGAACATGGGGGTTTAGGGTTTCTTGACCCCTTTGTTGGTTAGATTTGATGTCCATTTCGTCCCTATTTGTGATGAGGCTTGAGATGAGATCCATAGAGGTCCAGAGAAGCTTTATTCCTTAAGCTTTATGAGGGTTCATGAGAGTATTGACCTAGAGTTGTGAGATATGGGGCTAAAACATCATTTATGAGCAAATAGTTGTTGTTTGAGCACCAAGGTTTGGACTTTACGTGATTATCATGCCTGGGGAGGCCAGATCTATGATTGTATGGAACAGATCTGACCTCAGAAGTGAGTTTGAGTTTATGCATGGCATGGACTCGGCGAGTCTGAAGAACAGACTCAGCGAGTAGCATGAAGTTTGCCCGTAACCACTCAGCGAGTGGTCTTGCCGAGTTGAGGGGTCGACTCAGTGAGTCAAGGAGAGTCAAGGGGTGGGGCTGAGTCAAGCCTGAACTCGCCGAGTTGTTCTTGAGACTCGACGAGTTGAGTCGTGGTGGTCCCGCGATTCATGCCAGGTGGAACCCATCGAGTTAGGGGAATACTCGACGTGTCGAGAGAGGATCCAAGGGAGTCAGTGGACACATATAGACTCGCCGAGTCGACCTAGTGCACTCGCCGACTCCGGTCAAAGTTGACCGTTGACCTTGTTGACCGTTAGGGTTGAGTTCAGTTGTATTTATGGGTGTATTAATTTGTGTGATTAGGCGGAGGCTAGATCACATTTATTCCGAGACAGATATTTACCGAGACACCCGAGGTGAGTCTTCTCACTATACTTTACCTAGTGTGGTAACAGAGTTAAGAGACAGAGTATTATAGAATTATATGCCAGTGTGATTGCATGTTATTATGTGTTGTGATTTATTGTGATATGTGATATGCATGATTCAGAGTTATAGATTTGGGACTTCCGGGTCCTTAGAGCTAGGGCCAGAGGGCCCACAGAGAGTTGGGGCTGGAGGGCCCCACTGAGACACATTGACCAGAGGGTCAACAGAGTTACAGCCTCGAGTGGCTATTATGTGATTATTGTGGTATTTTGGGGAAACTCACTAAGCTTATGCTTACAATGTTCAATGTTATGTGTTTCAGGTACCAGTGATGACCACGGGAAGGCGCCGGCTTGATTCGTACACACATATGGGAATTGGATGTATTTTGATCTTGGGAGACATTGTGATTTGAAAACTTGATGTTATGACGTTTTGTGAACGAATTTTTAATTAAAAATGTGTTTTTCAAAAGTGAAAAATTGTTTTAAATTTTACGGTGTTACAGTTTCATCATGGCCTTCAACTTGTCATTACCATCCTTGTGAACCAATTCATCCTTTGGCAATAGAATCAAATCCAAAGGCATCTAAGGATACTCATGATACACCACTTGAAAAGGATAGTGACCTATAGCATACGTAGGAGAACGATTATAGGAAATTCAGCATGTGTAAGTTTGATGTCCCAATCTTTTTGAGTTTTGCTAACCAACACCCTCAAAAAAGTACCCAAAGTTCTATTAGTCACCTCCGTTTTCCCATCCGTTTGTGGATGATGAGATTTACTAAAAAGTAACTTAGTACCACCTTTCCTCCACACTGTGTTCCAAAGGTGACTCAAAAAATTGGAATCCCTATCAGAAACAATAGTTTTTGGAATACCATGCAAACAAACCACCTCTTTAAAGTAAAAATCAACCACATTAGATGCATCAACTGTTTTATGACATGGCACAAAGTGAGCCATTTTTAAAAACTTGTACACCACCGCCATAATGGAATCCTTCCCCCTTTGACTTCTAGGCAAATCCATAATGAAATCCATGGACACATCTTCCCAAGGACGAATAGGAACTGACAAAGGAGTGTAAACACCATGCTTGAAAGTTATTTTCTCCATGTGACATGTAACACACTTGCCCACTAAGTTGGTTACATCCCCCAACATTTTAGGCTAAAATAAATGTCCTTTAAGCACATCTAAAGTTTTGGTAATGCCAAAAAGACCAACTAAACCACCACCATGATTTTCATGCATCAGCAACTCTCGTATTACATGTTTTGGGACACAAAGGCGATTGCCTTTGAGTAGAAAGACATCTTGAATCATAAATTCATCATTAGGACCACCTGCACATTTCAAAAACATATCTGCAAAGTCCACATCATATTGATAATGGTCCTTTAGAGTTTGAAGTCCTAACAAACGAACATCCAAAGTCACACTATACTTTAAATGGTTGAGCAAAATCAGGAAGAGCCAAAATAGGAGCATCACACAACAATGCCTTAAGTTTCTCAAACGCCTTTTGAGCTTATTCTCCCCATGCAAGGGCTCCTTTCTTCAAACAACTTGTTATTGGACTTTGCAATGGTCCTCAAATCACGAAAAAAATCTCACATAGAAAGAAGCAAGACCATGAAATGATCTAACTTTAGAAATGTTAGTAGGAATAGGCCATGAATTGATTGCTTTGGTTTTGGATGGGTCCATGGACACGCCATGTCTTGACACCACAAAACCAAAAAATTCCACTTCTTCCACCAAAAACGAACGTCTTTCTTGTTTCCCATAGAGCTTTTGAGCTTTAAGGGTCTCAAAATCCTGTTTTAAGTACAACAAATGATCCTCTAAGCTCTTGCTATATACCAAGATATCATCAAGGTATACCACCACAAACCTGCCCAAAAAAGATTTTAGCACTTCATTCATTAGTCGAATGAAAGTACTAGGCATGTTAGTTAGACCAAAGGGCAGTACGATCCATTTATACAAGACTTGTTTTATTTTGAAAGTTGTTTTCTATTCATTAACTTCATGAATACGAATTTGATGGCAACCACTTCTCAAATAAATTTTTTAGAACATAATGGAACCATGCAACTTGTCTAAAAAATATCCACTCTAGGAATAGGAAATCGGTATTTTATGGTGATGTTATTAACAACCCTATTATCAACACGCATCCTCCAAGAACCATCTTTTTTTGGAAATAACAACACCAGAACAACACAAGGACTTAGTCTTTTATGAACATAACCCTTTTTCATGAGTTCATCAATTTGTTTTTGCAACTCCTTTGTCACCTCCAGATTACATCTATATGCAACTTTATTAGGAAAAGGAGCACCCAAAATATGGTCAATTGGGTGTTCGATACCACGGATTGAAGGTAAACCCGATGGTAATTTTCATGGAAACACATCTTGAAAATCCAAAAGCAAATTAGGAATAACATTTTCTACATGCACCATATTTTCCACCTTTTCATGCTCTTTGGCCACAAGCATGTAAATCACATCACCTTGGTCAAGAACTTGCTTCGCCTCCCTTTCACTAGCAAACATAGAAAGATTAGGTTATTTTACTTGTTTAGAATTCATGGACCTTATGGCCGTTGGGGACATGGGTTTTAACACAATTTTGTATTATTGTGTTTCAATTCATATTCATTACTCCTCCCTCTATGTAACATGCCCCTATCAAATTGCCAAGGACGCCCCAAAAAGATATGACATGTATCCATAGGAATTACATCACACAACACTTCATCTTGATAAGACCCCATAGTTAGACCAACTCTAACATGTTTTGTCACCTTTATTTTGCTTCCATCATCCAACCAATGAAGAGCATATGGTTTTGGGTGGTTTGTAGTAGACAAAACCAATTTGGTCCCCATTTCATTAGAAGCAACATTGGTACAACTTCCACCATCAATAATGAAGCTACACCACTTGTCTCTAACCAAACATTTAGTGTGAAACAATTGGTCTCGTTGATCCATATCATCCACATTTTGAATCCCTTGAGTGTTAAGGGTTCTAAGCACCAAAACCGTATCATACACCGGTGCTTCATACTTTACCTCCTCCTCTTCTTGTTGTGTATCATGAAAAATAACTGTAAACCTCTCTTCTTCCTCTAACTATTCACGACATTCAATGGCCTCCCTTAAAGTCACCACTCCTTTTTTTTGGACAAGAATTTTGGTAATGAACAAAATCATGACATTTGAAACATCTAATTTTTTCCAAACTAGTTTCTTTGGTACCACTAGTAAGTTTAGGAGCAACCAGAACATTATTAGAACCAGAAGGAGTAAAGTTTTTTTTTCTATTGCTAGACTCGGGCTTGGACCATGACTTTGACTTGGGATTTTCGAGATTTGAACTTGAATTCCCACCATAACATGCTTTGGCTTATCCCTCCAACTTCAAACACAAACCACAAAGTGTTTCAAAATTAGCATAAGGATACAACTCCACAACATTGGCAATGTTGTAGTTCAACCCTTTAAGAAACTAGTCATTTTTTGTTCTTAAACTTTTTCAATATCCCCCATCAAGCACAACTTTTCAAATTCATCAATGTATTCTCCAACACTCATTTTTCCTTACCTCAAATCAACAATATTCTTGAAAGTGGCAATTCTATGAGTAGAAGGAACATATCTTTTCCTTAGCTTTCATTTTTAGAGAAAGCCAAGAATTTTTTTTCTTTGCCTTCATGGGTTCTCTTGGCCTTAAGCCCTTCAAATCATAATGAAGCACCACCACTTAGCTTGAGAATGGAATACTTGCAACTTTTTTCGCCATCCACTTCCTTAAACTCGAACATTATTTCAATCTTCCTTTCCTACTCCAGGTAGCATTCATGACCAGTTCCACCAAAAAATTTAGGAAATTCAGACACCTTGAATTCTTCCACAACCATATGTTCACCACGTCGGGGTTGCCATCGGTTTCCACCATCTTGGATGTTTCTTAAGGCTTCACGAAGATTTTTTAGGAACTCTGGATCATCAAAATCCATTTGTGCTCTGATACCACTTCTGCTACGTATATGGGCTTGATTTAGTGAATAGGGTAGTGTTTAGGTAGATTAAGTGAGAATGGAAACCACACAAATGATACTTGTATAGAAAAAATGGATAGATTTGTATCAACTCAAGACCTATTAAATTGTATACTGATGAAAACAATCCAATACCTATTGGATTTAATTCATATCAAGTTAAGAACATGTCCCAATAATATAATTAGTGAATTATAACAATAATTCCAAGTGAATAAATGTTCTGTTCTTAAAAATTCATGTATATATTTTTTTCATGCAAAAAATTGGCTTATATGAAGTCTTATTACAAGCAAACTAACCAATCACTTATTAAATCTAGTACTAAAGCTAGTAAATGAAGCTACAAGTACCTCCTCAAAACACAAAAAAAAAACGTCTAAGACTTGAAGAACCACAAAAGTAGCGGCTAGAATCTTAAAGAAGGAGTTAAGAAGCCATTATGATGTAACCCTAATCTACCAAAGGTCACCAAAAACTTCTAGTAGGAGTTATGAAGCCAAAAGTAATGGTTGAGCACTTTAAGAAGCCTTAAAAATGTTGCCCTAGCCTTCATGCAACCCTAATCCAATTCGTGGGTTACCATGCACAACCCAACCATTGAGCCCAAACCACTTTCTAGCCTACTATTAATCACTAATTCATCATTGTTTGGGCTTTCATGATCAATTCATGGATCAGGAACTCACTAAGGTTTGTGCTTATGGTTTTCAGTTTATTTTTCAGGTACTTCTGGTTCAAAGGGGAAGAGCCCGGGACGATTGCAGTACACACACCACATCGTTTTGCATTTTTATATTACTCTGATGTACTTGGATGTTATTGATACACTTTGATTCGCCGTGATTTCTATGATGTTGTTGGTTGATGGTTTTATTAATTTAAAAATCAACATTTTTAGTCTTGATTTTTGGGACGTTACACAAAGCCTAACATCACCTCCACCACTTAGGGGTGTTTGGCTAAGCTTATTTAAGCTCATTTTTAGCTTATTACTGGTTCCACACCGGTATAAGCTAAAAATGGTGTTTAGATAAAAATATATTATACTGGTGTCATACCAGAAACTAGTCAAAATCCATAACTAAGACACCTCTAACTTATCAACTTATAAGCTATAAGCTATAGTTGAAAAGTGCTTGTGATTTTTCATAAGCTTACCTAAACACGCTCTTACATCTGCCACCTACCTCTGGCGTTATCCACCATCATCGTCGGCAACCCTACCTCTAGAGAAACCCACCATCACGTACAACCACCTATTGACCTTCCCCCGCTACATCTTGCTACCACCGTTGCTAAACCTCTAGATCGTGAACCACCGATCTGTAGTTAAATACACATTATATGCGACCTTCCGCCACCTGGTAATGTAAATAGAAAATTCAGTTTCTCTGATACCAACTGAAGAAATGATAAAAATTCAGTGAACTTAGACTTGAAGAGTCCAAGTGTTGATAATATTCAAACAGTGTTTTAGAATTGTCAAGTGGCAAGTAATGCGGGAAACAAAGAGCTATGAATCAACCAAGTTATTGATAAAAACGTTTTTGTGTGTTCAAGATCAATGATTCAAAAGTGTCTCATATTCATAAAGATTAAGTTATAAGTGTTTGAATAGTAAACACACTAAAACACTCAAATGGCTCTCTGAAAATTAGTCTAAATAGAAATTGAGCAGAATGTGCTGGAAGAGCAAGGAATGAGCGAGGAAGAGCAACTTTATAATTGATCCCAGGGGGCCTATTTATAGGCTTTGGAAAATCCCATGACATGGCTTGACCAAGCAGGTTTTGACACGCCATTATGACTTAGTCATCAGTTGACACATTTGCCCTACTTAATGGAGAATGGATGGAACATTCCAATTCCGTTAGTATTCCGTTAAGTTCGGTCCAAGTTATGAGTCTTCATATTTCTTGAGCCTTCTTGATCAACATTGAAAGTATGATGAGGAACATGAGCATCATGTTGCTCCATTGTCTTCTAAAATGTCATCAATTTCTAGAAGTGTCATCGATCAAGTTGAGTTGTTAATGATGGGTTTTGAGCATTCTAACACTTCCTAAGCGTACATGCAACCCTAATAACCTTGAATCTATGTTTTCTCTATATATATGAAAATTTCTTTTTCAAGGTTATTTCCTAACTAGCATGGCATGGGGATTACATAAAACATAAAAACTAGTAGAAATACTACCTTGTTGTTGCTTCAATTCCTTCAAGACTTTGTGAGCCTAGCACTTCAAATGTTGTCCCTCAAATGCTTCACACAACACCACAAAACTTGGAATAACCGGAGAGAATACTTCTTACACTTGAAAATCGGTTATGCCCTCTCTAGAAACACTCTAGTCCGATTTTGCATGCTATAGGGTTTCTTTTATAGTGTGTCATAATTAGAAGTTACAAATGTAAACCCTAATTGTCATGACTCTTCATTTCTCATGACCCATGGGTTTGTAACTCCCATGGACTATCCATGGAGCTCCATATGGTTATAACCAAACCCATAAACCATGGATCATTAATCCACCATAAAAGAATTGATGATTAATCATAATCAACCCTATATATTTAATTAGTCTCACTTTGATCACCAAATTAATACTAGATTAATACTTGATCAATACTAAATAAATAATACTATTATTAATATATTAGAACTTATAATATATTAATAATCCCAAGTGTACTTTCTCTCATTTTGTCTATCCAAGTATTGCAATGCCATGCAACCCAAATGGACCATGCCGGGTCGGGTCAAGTACATACCAAATAAAGTTATGGACTTAGATACTATATCCAACAGTCTCCCACTTGGATAAGTCTAATAACTATATTTGCAAATATGAATTCAAAATCCGACTAGCAATCGTAGGTCTTTCAAAGTCTCTCGGAATTTAAGATAAGTGATCATATAATCCTCTGTTCTCCTGATATCAGCCGGACAAACACATGGAACATGGTCTTACTTATTGTCCAACATTTGTTTCTCTACCTCTGATTTGTTTCAACATAGAACTAAATTGAACACATCAATTAGGTTCTGATCGGGCCCGGTACATAGGTCAAAACCAAATCATCGAGGGGGCCAGTTATCGCTTCTATTTCTAGAAAGAACAGATAAACTTCGACTGATATGCTTGTACTAACTACTTGTTGAATTATTCACAAAGGCACGTTTTATCACAGTGAGTTACCAATGCGTTTTCGTACAATCAATGAATAACCAACTTATAGTCAACAACTCATATCTCTAGGTTTGAAGATTTATATGATATTACCGTCTCACGATCACTCGAGATAAATTCAATGAAGTGATGCAAGTGAGCGTGGGTTGAATCCAATACTCAACCCTTATGAGTACTCATGAATGTTGTAGCAACCATTGCATTGTCTAAAGCACTTTAGACAAATCATACAAGCAAAATTCATGACAATCTTGATTCATATCTACTTCCAACATATGACTGATTGTGGATGGTTTGAATAATATGATTTATACCATAACATAATTATTCTGGAAGTCAAAACATGCAAAGTGAAACACAAGAACAATACTAATCTTATATGACCGCAACACTTTGAGTGTAAATAAAACACCTTTTATTTAAGCAGCATATTGATTACTCATTATTTATGTTTCGATTAATCAACTTTATGCTTGAATTAAAACATTAGTTGTCCCATGCTCCAAGCATGTACACTATGTTTTTCCAAACAACAATTATGCCATACTCCAAGTATGCATACTATGTTTACATATGGTCCTCTCTTTGTGAAATAGATCAATTGACAATATTCCAATGATGCTCATTTCACAATTCCAATCCTTGTTGTAAATGCAAGTATACCCAACTCTTGCCATTTACTGTAATCTGTTAGATTCTAAACTTATATGCAATGATCCCCTTGTAATGACTATGCACAGAAGTCACAAAGACTTGGCAATAGACATTACAAAGTATTACAATGGAAAACAATTCCATGGAAATGAAGTCTCAAACTCAAAGTACATTCCTTTGAACATCCTTCTTAGCATTAAGTTCTTTAATCTTACACAGATTCAAAGAATAACTTCCACCTATGGAGGCAATTCCATATTACCATTTTGACCATCACTTCTGAACAAGAATTGCCTCTTTTCAAAATATGTCAACATGGTCCTTACTCTATACTTCTAATTGTCCATGAGCAACCAATCTTTGGTAAACCTCAGATTGTCCTCAACAATTTTGCTTAATCATTTTAGTAATTTCCAGTTCTATTCCTTTTTCCATCTTAATGCCCTAGGAATTTGGAAAATTTAGAATGGATGAATATTATAGCACATGTAATCAAACCTATACCCAAATCATATGGGACATGATTTATGCTATAAATTTTTTTATTTGCCATGTTTTCATAATTCGAACTATGAAGAGGGATGCCGTAATCATAATCGAATTTTGAGAATGCAACATATATAGAATTTCCTTATGTTGAACCATTCCAGCATAACATTCATATATATTCTTGACTAAAGTAGATTAAATTCTCAATCTAAGCTTGTATAATTGGAGTGAAGTATAAAATCCTCTCCCTTAATTATAGCAAACCAACTTTTTCAAGGCGAATTGAAACTTTTATTTTCTATAATTAATATTGCTGACTTGCAGCACTTAACATAATAATCATGCTCCCACTAGCATAATGATTATTATCTTACTAGCATAACACTTATGCTCCCAATAGCTTTGACATGTATCCAGAGATCAGCTGGACTTTTAGAAACCAACACTTATATTGAATTTTCTACCAAAGTTCAGATTTCTGATATGCAATTTCTTTGATAAGACTTTATCAAAACCGTACACCTATCCTTAGATAACTCACTTGTGTGTCTAAACAGTTATGAAGAGGGATGTCGTAATCATAATGTTTAGACCTTTTTGTCATTCTCACAATTGTTATCTACTCAAAATCTACTTAGTGAAAGAGTTTCCTTACCATCATTTTCATGAATCGAAGAGAAACCTTATGACACTTAGATTTTTATGGTGTATGTGTTCCTATCCATGTGAATTTGTGATAACCATAATCACAAGACAAGGTTAGTGACAAATCTAAACTCATATAGACTGAACTTGTTCAATCTTAATTTCTTGCCACTTGGTAGCACAATGCCCACCATTGCTTCCGGGTTGTTATGCAAACAATTGAGAATTCATAGAACTCACAAGCATAATCAACTTTTGACTGGAATAGACACGGAAATAAGAATATGTCAAAACGATAGGTTACAAACCTCAAGTCGTGGGCTAGTGATTAACAAAACTCTTGATTAGTTCTTGAAACTATCTCAGAATCTTTTAGAATCCCACTGCCCTCTTGACATATAAGACTTCTCTTTGTCAAGAACCATTCCTTGACAATACAAATATTCAAGAGCTAGTGCGGATTCTTATCAAGTTAAACACTTCTCACTATTGGTCTTAGCTGGTCTTTGTTTTATCCAAAACATCACAACTTACCAATCTCAAATGTAAAAGAATAGGAAACATCTTACTCTACATTTGACAAGTGTTATGAACTTTCTAAAGACTATGTCACTCAAGTTACAATCTTGGAGTATAACTCTAGGGTTTGTTTTTGGAACGAAGTATGAATTATCTTTTGATTTAACTATTTCAACAATTCACGATTCCTCTCCTCAGGCAACAAACACACTAAGTTGTCCTTAGAGGATCAATTATGATATCGTTCCATAATCACTAAGATAATCATAAAACAAAATACACAAGTATTCTCCCATCGCTTCAGATTGGAGAAACTTTTAACTTTCTGCCTTATTTGATTCTTCTTATTCATTCTGACATACATTGAAACTTTTCCAATGTTTCAGAATTACACTTAAACTTGTAAGCATAACCATATTTACTAAACTTTAGTAAATCATAACGAATAATATTATCTACCTTTGTGGTGGACCTGACTAGTGCACAACTTAATGTACCCGATCCTTTAGTCCTTCGGTTGACTCACATGCGAATGTGAACAAGGAATTAGTCTTAATTTACCAAAGATGAAAATTCTCATTCATCACACAATACAACTTGCATGATTCCAAGTTTCTATCCAACTGAAACTTGGGTTATGAGAATCTTTCCTTATTTGGTAAATTATGACACTACCACTATGTGACAACCCGAAGTTCGTTCCGTCGTCATAACCCAGTTCCGTCAATAAAGCCGTTACATTCCGTTAACTTTGTTTTAATTTAATTTATTTGCGACTTATATTTTAATTTCATAGGTGTCGGGATACATTTTAATTCATTAAAATATTTTCTAATTTCATTTAGAAAATATTTAGTTCTATCTAAGTCGTAATTTCGGTAAATTAATCGGGTGTAACCAAAAGCCTCGTGTAACGTCAGTATCAGGTAGAATTCCATCGTGTCCCAAACTTTGAGCATATATAAAGTTGAGAGAGCCTCATTTGAAGCCTTTTCCACTCTCTCTCTACTTTCTCTCTCTAAAACTCGAAATCAAGCCAAAATCATCCAAATCAAGCTCCAAATCATCAAGGTAACCATCCTAGCTCCTAGTATAACACCTTTGGCATTCAAATTCGTGAAAAATATGAGGAATAGGACCATAAACATGTGTTTACGGTCCTAGAACCTCCTTAGCCGTGAACATATGTAAAAAGGGTTTTTGAGCCATAAAACCCTTCCATACCTCATTTGGAGCTTAGATATGACTTAAGGGCTTACCAAATTGGACTTAGAACACCTTTAACTGTTCATTTGGGGCATAAGCATGAGTTTACGGCCCAAGCACATGATTGGACCGTAAACACCTATTCTTGGGGAGTAAACTCCTTTTTAGGTGTTAAAATGCCACTTACACACCTCATAAGCCTTAGAATGAAGTCTAGAAGCAACCACAAGCAAGATAAGGACCTTAAACATGCTAGAACAACCCCCATAGGAGCTTACGACTGTAAACCCCTCAAGAATGGGTTCTTAGGCTGTAAACTCCTAAATCATGATCAAATGGTGCCTTAAACTCATTCCTTGGCTTGTTGAATTAGCTAGAAACACTTGTAAAGGCCTATGACCACCAAAACATCAAAGGATTTAGTGTGGGAGATTTTACGGCCGTAAACTCCTAGTTTACTGCCGTAAAATCCATTAAATGGTCCATATGTGAGTTTAATCCATTCCAATGCCCTAGATTTGATCCTAGCTAATTTTCCCAAGTGATATAAGGCCATTTAGCATCATAGAACACCCCACCATGAGTTTACGGCCGTAAACTCATGGGGAGAGGGTCATTAGGGCCGTAAACCTTCTCATGAGTTTACTCTTGAGGGGTAAACTCCATATCCAAGCCTTATACGTCCTTAGATGTCACCCGGGTCACTCCAAACACTTATTTTGAAGTGTTTTCGCATCTTGGAGTGTATAATCTTATCTAATTAGTGATTCAAAGTCTAATTAGATACAATTGTGTATCATTTCATATTACATAGGAACCTCATGCGTTGTCAAGCCCCGATTTGACACTTAGCATCCTAGACGACACGTTCTTCGACTGGTGAGTTCATACCCCTACACCTTTTTCCGTGTTTTTCAATGTTTTCAGGGGGGGAATACAAGCAAAACAATAAACGTTTTCAAAACCTAAAACTGATGCATCTCTATAAATATCTGGCTAACTTTTATATATCTTTACCCCTTATGTATTTTGCGGAGCATAAGGGATGTTTTATCGAACATAAGTACATGAATTTCAATTACAATATAAGTAACTAATCAAATTATTATGGGAATAATTTGGGATCTTCAGTTCTCGATTTATAAATTAGGATTTCAAGTAATATTAATAGATAAACTATGTCTGATTCAGTTTATCTCTGTTTATTAAGTATTATGCCAGATAGTTTCTTTGTATTAAATTGTTTACCGTATTATGTTCCAAAGTGAATAGTATGTTTGATATCGTCCGAGAACACCGTGAATAATTTAGTACTAGCTTGTGAGATTTGTCTTTACCCTTTTAGGTTATCAGTAAATCCTCTCCGAAAGTGTAACCAGAGTCTCCTGGAGGGAGAGCGTGGAATTTGTGAATAGATCTATTCGGGACTGACAATCCCACACCTAAACTGCTAGCTATAGTTAGGCGGGCACGCCTGGGGTGACAAATTCTGGATATCGTCCGACGTCTGACGAACGTCAAGGAGGTCTCGATGTCGCATCAGCATGGTTACCCAACTCACAATACGTATTAATATAAGTTTATTCACGGATTTGATTTTATATCTATCATCTATCTATAGTTCTTATATCTAGTACGGGATGGTAATCCCATGGTTTTCAATCTATATCTAGTACGGGATGGTAATCCCATGATTTTGAATCTATATCTAGTACGGGATGGTAATCCCATGGTTTTGAATCTGTATCTAGTACGGGATGGTAATCCCATGGTTTTGAATCTATATCTAGTACGGAATGGTAATCCCATGGTTTGGAATCTATATCTAGTACGGGATGGTATTCCCATGGTTTTCAATCTATATATTCATCTTTAGTTTCGTGTATATCAAAGTATCTTATATCTAGTACGGAATGGTAATTCCATGGTTTTATATCTAATACGGGACGGTAATTCCATGACTTTCAATCTATAGTATTTTTGTATTAAAGCTATCTTATATCTAGTAGGGGATGGTAATCCCATGGTTTTGAATCTATATCTAGTACGGGATGGTATTCCCATGGTTTTCAATCTATATCTATCTATTTTCGTGTATATCAAACTATCTTATATCTAGTACGGGATGGTATTCCCATGGTTTTCAATATATATTCATCTTTAGTTTCGTGTATATCAAAGTATGTTATATGTAGTACGGAATGGTATTTCCATGGTTTTATATCTAATACGGGACGGTAATTCCATGACTTTCAATCTATAGTATTTGTGTATTAAAGCTATCTTATATCTAGTGCGGGATAGTAATCCCATGATTTACAATATATAGTTTTACGTATTAAACTATACACTGTTGCATTTAATGGAAATTTAGAACTTTAACTAACCTTTACTTTTAGGAAAATAAAGGTTTTTCCTGGGATAACTGAACTGTTCTTTACTAAATCGAGTAACTAAACGGATAACTCAACTATACTTATAAGAAAATATGGGATTTTCTTGGATGACAAACTTTTTCGGAGAACCAAAGGAACTTGTACATTTTCAGAAAACAAAATCTTATGAACTCACTAGCTTTATGCTTATTTTCAATCTGCTTGTATTCTCAGGTCCACATTAGACATGTACCCAACAATCCTTTTGGCGAAGTCGAAGTGCGTAGAAGACACGTGTTTACTTTTTTTCATATGATATGTATATGTATAACGCATGTAACTCTTGTTTTCAAACAAATGTAAATGAATCTATGTAATGTAAAGTTTTGTGTTTACTATGCTTAGTATGTACATTGGTTGCAATATTCATGACGTCCTCCGCCCCGGAATGTTTCCGCCTTTGGTTTCGGGGTGTGACAGATTGGTATCAGAGCCGTTGTTTATAGTGAACTAGTATACCAAACCTTACATGGTATAAGACTATAAACATTAAGGGGCCTAAGTGCTCTGAACTAAAAGTATACTTCAAAATATAAGTATTTTCAAAAGTATACAAGTATACCTAACCGTCAAGATCCGTAACTACAAGTAGAACAAAACATAAGTAAATGGGTGTTGTACGCTGCGGTCAAACTTGGGCAGTTATGTAGTCGTGTCTAGGATTAATATAGCCTGGCCAACTATATTCATTCGAGACACGGCCAACATGTGCTTGGGAGTGACTGCGGTATGCGGCATGCCTAAAACTTACCCAATATCCAAACAATGAGCCGTCGTTGCAGCGAATCATGAAATACTATAGGATTATTTCTCAAGCCAACCCGTTGTAGAAATCCTCATTCAAGCGTTATTCCTTAATCATTCTTTTAGTGATAATTTATCTGCTTTGATAATTCTTTCCTGTTTTATTGCTTAATAAAACTCTATATCCGTCTCAATGAGTTATTCCCTGTTCTATATCTCTTGATTCAATTCAGAGGACTTATGATCCTCTCTTTCCTGATCTTTTTAGATCAACATGCCTCCAAGAAAGAGACCCAGCTTAAAGAACATCAACAACCCTCCGCCACCACCTCCTCCTGAATTTGATACTGTGATGTTCCAGGCAGCTGTTACTGCCGCAGTAGCAGCCGCCATGTCTCAAATGAACCCCGGTGGTTCAAGAGGTGGTCCCCAACCCCAAAACCAAGATGATAGCCAAGGACACCGAAAGGAGGGTTCCTATACAGATTTCATGAATGCGAAACCCATGTCCTTTGATGGCACTGGAGGTGTCATTTCCCTCACCCGATGGTTCGAGAAAATCGAATCAATCTTTGAGATATGCGCCTGTTCGGAATCTGACAAAGTAAAGTTTGCCGCCTGCACCTTCATTGACAAAGCCCTGACTTGGTGGAACGGCCGAGTCAAATCCTTAACTCTACTTGTAGCAAATGCTATGGGTTGGGAAGTTATGAAGGAGCTTTTGCTTGTGGAGTACTGCCCTCGGGAAGAAATGCAGAAGCTAGAACACGAACTCTGGAACCTGAAGATGAAGGGTTCCGACATAGTCGCTTATACTTTAAGATTCGATGACTTGGCGCTACTCTGTCCAGGAATGGTTACCCCGGAGAGTAAAAAGATTGAGAGGTTCATCTGGGGGTTGACCCAACCAACTAAAGGAAATGTCTTGGCTGCAAAGCCAGACACCTATGACAACGCTAAATGTCTTGCACAAACCCTGATCGATCACGAAGATAACCCTGATGAGGAGACTACCACCCCCTGAGCTAGTTAAGAGTAGCAGTGGAAGTAAAAAGGAGTTCTGGAACAAGCGGAAGGCCCAAAGTACACATGGATCCTTCAAGAAACAACAAACGGTAGCAGTCCACGCTGCTACTGCTTCTGCCGCTGTTTCTGCTGTTGGTTCCACTAATTAGACTCCTACCAACGGATATACCGGTACCCTTCCTTGGTGTGACAAGTGCAGCTACCATCACCGTACTCCCGGGCCATGCCGCGAAAGACTCTGCAACAACTGTGGTAAGAAGGGCCACCTTGCTCGAAACTGCAGAAAACCAGCCCAATCAACCAACCAATCATCCGGAGCAGGTGTCAGTCAGGCCTGCTACGGTTGTGGCGAAGTAGGGCATTTCAAGAGAAATTGCCTCAAGGCAGCAACAACTGGCAACACAGGGAGAGTCCTAGCTATGGGACAAGTTAAGGCAGCCGTTGATCCCACCGTTGCCACAGGTATATATATTCTTTCTCGTCAACCCTTATAATTGCAAACGTTATCGATTATTTTGCTGAAAGAAAATTTGTTATCTATTCAATCAAACATCATCTTAACCTTAGTCCTCCACTATTAACCGAAATGTCTACCGTCGAAGTGTCTAACATCGAGAAAGAGGACGTTAACGATATATTCATAGGTTGAACCTTTACCCTCGACAATCATCCTTTTTCCCATCGATCTTGTGCCGGTTTCTCAATTAAGAGCCTTGAAGTATTCATTGACATGGATTAATTGAATCTCAATCGTGCTGGTATCCTTGGTTCTGAAAGATCTATCCATCTCAACCTTCCCCGATCAAACTTTTATAATCTACGATGATGAACTTAGTTTCAGCTGTTGCATCATTTCGTACATTAAAGCTCAAAAGGTTTCTTTGAAGGGAGTGCCATAAATTCCTAGCCTAGGTGACCATCGAGAAACAGGAAGTTGCATCCCCGAAGTCTGCAACTTTTCTGGTGACTTTTCCCGAAGAGCTTCTAGGAATTCCTCCCGAGTGTCGAGTTGAGTTTCACATTGACCAAATTCCTGGAGCTACCCTCATAACCAAGCCCCGTATCGATTAGCGCCAGCAGTAATGCAGGAGTTTTCCAATCGGCTACGAGCTCTCAGGAATGATGTTTTCAAAACAGCATTCAACGTTCGATATAGTCACTACGAAGATGTAGTGATGCCCTTCGGTCTAACCATTTTCTTTGGCCATGTAGTAATCAAAGAAGGCATGTTACTTTCTGAAACGTGAATCCCGAGGTACATAGAAATTTTCGATATCCTCATTAGAATCGATTCTGTAGCCTACAAACTCCGACTGCCCTCAGAACTTAGTAACATCCATCCAGTATTTCACGTCTCTGTCCTTAAGAAGTGCCTACCCGATGAAACCATAGTAATTCCTTTGAGGAGACTGAAATCAACGAAAGTCTGAACTTCATGGTAGAACCAATCGAAATCATAGATCAAGAGGTTCAACGTACGAAACAAGCCGTATCCCGATAAGTGAAAGGTTTCCCGGAATGCCATGCGAGAATCTGAATTCACTTGGAAGCGTGATGATCAAATAGAACCAAAGTATCCATATTCTCTTTCCAAATCCGTGAGTCGCATCTAAAGTTTGAATTTTGGGATGAAATTCCCTCTAACGGGGGGATAATGTGACAACCCGAAGTTCGTTCCGTCGTCATAACCCAGTTCCGTCAATAAAGCCGTTACGTTCCGTTAACTTTGTTTTAATTTAATTTATTTGCGACTTCTATTTTAATTTCATAAGTGTCGGGATACATTTTAATTCATTAAAATATTTTTTAATTTCATTTAGAAAATAGTTAGTTCTATCTAAGTCGTAATTTCGGTAAATTAATCGGGTGTGACCAAAAGCCTCGTCTAACGTCAGTATCGGGTAGAATTCCACCGTGTCCCAAACTTTGAGCATATATAAAGTTGAGAGAGCCTCATTTGAAGCCTTTTCCACTCTCTCTCTACTCTCTCTCTACTTTCTCTCTCTAAAACTCGAAATCAAGCCAAAATCATCCAAATCAAGCTCCAAATCATCAAGGTAACCATCCTAGCTCCTAGTATAACACCTTTGGCATTCAAATTCGTGAAAAATATGAGGAATAGGACCATAAACATGTGTTTACGGTCCTAGAACCTCCTTAGCCATGAACACATGTAAAAAGGGTTTTTGAGCCATAAAACCCTTCCAAACCTCATTTGGAGCTTAGATATGACTTAAGGGCTTACCAAATTGGCCTTAGAACACCTTTAACTGTTCATTTGGGGCATAAGCATGAGTTTACGGCCCAAGCACATGATTGGACCGTAAACACCTATTCTTGGGGAGTAAACTCCTTTTTAGGTGTTAAAATGCCACTTACACACCTCATAAGCCTTAGAATGAAGTCTAGAAGCAACCACAAGCAAGATAAGGACCTTAAACATGCTAGAACAACCCCCATATGAGCTTACGACCGTAAACCCCTCAAGAAAGGGTTCTTAGGCTGTAAACTCCTAAATCATGATCAAATGGTGCCTTAAACTCGTTCCTTGGCTTGTTGAATTAGCTAGTAACACTTGTAAAGGCCTATGACCACCAAAACATCAAAGGATTTAGTGTGGGAGAGTTTACAGCCTTAAACTCCTAGTTTACTGCCGTAAAATCCATTAAATGGTCCATATGTGAGTTTAATCCATTCCAATGCCCTAGATTTGATCCTAGCTAATTTTCCCAAGTGATATAAGGCCATTTAGCATCATAGAACACCCCACCATGAGTTTATGGCCGTAAAATCATGGGGAGAGGGTCATTAGGGCCGTAAATCTTCTCATGAGTTTACTCTTGAGGGGTAAACTCCATATCCAAGCCTTATACGTCCTTAGATGTCACCCGGGTCACTCCAAACACTTATTTTGAAGTGTTTTCGCATCTTGGAGTGTATAATCTTATCTAATTAGTGATTCAAAGTCTAATTAGATACAATTGTGTATCATTTAATATTACATAGGAACCTCATGCGTTGTCAAGCCCCGATTTGACACTTAGCATCTTAGACGACACGTTCTTCGACTGGTGAGTTCATACCCCTACACCTTTTTCCGTGTTTTTCAATGTTTTCAGGGGGGAATACAAGCAAAACAATAAACGTTTTCAAAACCTAAAACTGATGTATCTCTATAAATATCTAGCTAACTTTTATATATCTTTACCCCTTATGTATTTTGCGGAGCATAAGGGATGTTTTATCGAACATAAGTACATGAATTTCAATTACAATATAAGTAACTAATCAAATTATTATGGGAATAATTTGGGATCTTCAATTCTCATTTTATAAATTAGGATTTCAAGTAATATTAATAGATAAACTATGTCTGATTCAGTTTATCTCTGTTTATTAAGTATTATGCCAGATAGTTTCTTTGTATTAAATTGTTTACCGTATTATGTTCCAAAGTGAATAGTATGTTTGATATCGTCCGAGAACACCGTGAATAATTTAGTACTAGCTTGTGAGATTTGTCTTTACCCTTTTGGGTTATCAGTAAATCCTCTCCAGAAGTGTAACCAGAGTCTCCTGGAGGGAGAGCGTGGAATTTGTGAATAGATCTATTCAGGACTGACAATCGCACACCTAAACTGCTAGCTATAGTTAGGAGGGCACGCCTGGGGTGACAAATTCTGGATATCGTCCGATGTCTTGCGAACGTCAAGGAGGTCTCGATGTCACATCAGCATAGTTACCCGACTCACAATACATATTAATATAAGTTTATTCACGGATTTGATTTTATATCTATCATCTATCTATAGTTCTTATATCTAGTACGGGATGGTAATCCCATGGTTTTCAATCTATATCTAGTACGGGATGGTAATCTAATGATTTTGAATCTATATCTAGTACGGGATGGTAATCCCATGGTTTTGAATCTATATCTAGTACGTGATGGTAATCCCATGGTTTTGAATCTATATCTAGTATGGGATGGTAATCCCATGGTTTTGAATCTATATCTAGTACGGAATGGTAATCCCATGGTTTGGAATCTATATCTAGTACATGATGGTATTCCCATGGTTTTCAATCTATATATTCATCTTTAGTTTCATGTATATCAAAGTATCTTATATATAGTACGGAATGGTATTTCCATGGTTTTATATCTAATACGGGATGGTAATTCCTTGACTTTCAATCTATAGTATTTTTGTATTAAAGGTATCTTATATCTAGTACGGGATGGTAATCCCATGGTTTTGAATCTATATCTAGTTCGGGATGGTATTCCCGTGGTTTTCAATGTATATCTATCTATTTTTGTGTATATCAAACTATCTTATATCTAGCACGGGATGGTATTCCCATGGTTTTCAATCTATATTCATCTTTAGTTTCGTGTATATCAAAGTATCTTGTATCTAGTACGGAATGGTATTTCCATGGTTTTATATCTAATACGGGATGATAATTCCATGACTTTCAATCTATAGTATTTGTGTATTAAAGCTATCTTCTATCTAGTGTGGGATAGTAATCCCATGATTTACAATATATAGTTTTACGTATTAAACTATACACTGTTGCATTTAACGGAAATTCAGAACTTTAACTAAACTTTTACTTTTAGGAAAATAAAGGTTTTTCCTGGGATAACTGAACTGTTATTAACTAAATCGAGTAACTAAACGGATAACTCAACTATACTTATAAGAAAATATGGGATTTTCTTGGATGACAAACTTTTTCGGAAAACCAAAGGAACTTGTACAATTTAAGAAAACAAAATCTTATGAACTCACCAGCTTTATGCTGATTTTCAAACTGCTTATATTCTCAGGTCCACATTAGACAGGTACCCATCAATCTTTTTGGCAAAGACAGAGTGTGTAGAAGACACGTCTTTACTTTTGTTCATATGATATGTATATGTATAACGCTTGTAACTATTGTTTTTAAACAAATGTAAATGAATCTATGTAATGTAAAGTTTGTTGTTTAATATGCTTACTATGTACATTTGTTGCAATATTCATGACGTCCTCCGCCCCAGAATGTTTCCGCCTTTGGTGTCGGGGTGTGACACACTAATGAAAGAATCAAATCCATTTACCCATATTTCTTATCAATGGAAACATATAAGCAACAACCTTTTTCACAAATGCCATTGTAAGGATACTTAAAATAAATAAAATCAAAACGATTTTCTTTTATTTTAAAACTTTGCAGAAAACTTATCCTTACAATCCATATGGAAAACTTGTTGTTATCTATTCCTAAGCAATATATCATAACTCTTAAGTAACAACTCAAAATTCTGATCACCAAACCATGCGATCGAAATCCATCTTCACGATCAGAATCAGCATATACTTCCTTTAAGTTTCTTCACTCTTATTTGATTCTTAAAACATCAATATGTCACCCAGTCACATCATGCAATAAGAATATCATAATAGAAACTTAATAAAGTTAGATATGGACTTTACCTAAAGCAGAGTCAAACATTTGACTTTACTATCCTTATGGACTTTTAGGTAAATTTGGCAGCTTTGCAACCAACGCCCTTCCTTTGGCAATAGAAACATATGGAATCTTTGGAAACAAACTTAGCCTTTCTCTTTACCATTTGGTCAACCGAGTTGACTATGGCCAATCCCTTTCAATTGGGAAGAGAAAGTTTTTATGGACTTCTAATGTTACCATTGTCAATGTCCATGGAAGTTTGGGAAGTTGATGTTCCAATTAAATTTTGCTTTACCAATGCTCCAAATCATTGCTGATTCAGCATCATCAAGCAAATAGGTAAGATCATTAAGGGTCATGTCATGATCTGTCATCAGGGAGTGATTGAAGAACCAAGTCAACATCCAGCTACCTCGAGACTTCGACACCAGACTCTCCCGGCTTGTCAATATGGGACTTAATCTCCAAGATCTAAGCACATATAGACTTTGTTTACGAATAGGGATTGAGTGACTTAGAACTTATCAGGTCTTGAAACTTGTGGGATAGGGAGATTTATTGGAGGAGGTGGAGGAAGTGAAATATGATTTCCAGTCCCACTAATGCATAACAAAGGGATTGATCTTTCACCTTGGTTTCCATTTGGGAGATCATCTTCATTAGGAAGCTTATTCCTAAAGATTTGGGAAGACCATAGCTGTCTAAACTAGACATCTATAATGGGAGAAATTCAAGTTAGTTGATTTAAAGTCCTTAATATAACACCCAATATGAAATATTAAGGCTAGGATCCAACAACCTATTTATAACTGGAAGAGGGATGCCGTAATCCAAGTTATAAAATAGTTGAAGGTAGGTAAATGACGATTTACCAATTTCCACCATAAGAACGAAATATTTTATTATTAGGTTTTATTGGTTTTGAAACTCCTAGATCTTTTGAGATACATTGAACTTTTCAATGGCATGTTTGAATCTCGATTGTGCCCTCTCAAGTTTGTGACTGGGATGCCAAGGATCACAAACAAGGTGTGAATAACCATACAAATTGACTTAGTACCCTTCACTTTATCACGTAATCGATGTGCCGGTTAGCCACACAGCTCCACCAATCTATAATAAGGTCAAGTTACCCCTTGCCACACTTACTAGTTCTTGTAGTGTGCCGGTTAACCACACACGCTCCACTAACGACTTGGTAAGGTATAAAGTGTAATTTTATGGGTTACCACCAAATTCATATTTTCCTAAAGTAACTAAGATTGGGAATTATTAAGGTATAGTTACTTTATAATATCATTATACTTTTAATGAGGATTAAGGTCCTATCTTATCTTTTTCGGCTAACGACCCTCCACCAGTCAAGGAAGCGGTGGGTGAGAGTGGACACCCATTAAACGCCATTTTATAGGCAGTAACCTTATACCCCCCTTATAAACCGGCTTCGTGAATGAGGCCTACTAATGGTAAGATTGACTTATTCTTATACATATCTATATAATTAAAATTATAATAATAGTATAAGGGTGTATTTTAAACATTTAAAATACTTGGTGGTTTAATCTATTAATTAAACTATATTCTTAATTTAATTAAACTTAAACCATGTCTTTATGGAATTATTAACTCTTTTAATTAAACACTTTAATTAATTTAATGAAGTCCATAAAGTTTGAATTTTTTTTTTTAACTTTTAAAAAAAAGATTTAATTTGGAATTAAAGTGTAAGACTTTACAAATTCCAAAACTTGAGGGCAAGATTTGAAACTATTCCAAGTCTCTTCAATTTGTAACTTATGAGTTTTAATGGTTCATAAAAATGAATACTCTTCATTTTATGAAACCTTTTTAGTTCTTTAATGACAATTTAAAGAAGTGACTTTTGGTTATTCATAACTTGAGGACAAGTTATGGAAACCATCATTGCCATTAAGATCATGAATTAATCAACTATGCAAGTTACAAACAATTCGTATGATCTTTTAAAACTCATAAGAACAAATATTCATATCAACAATTTTAAGAATCATAAATAAACCATATAAAACTTGAAATTTTGATACTAACCATTTATTTGGATGAGAATAAACATTACCATAACATCAAAATCAAGTTTTAAGAACAAAAACACTTTGTGGTAATGATTCTAATCCAAAACAGGCCAAAAACAATTTTTTTCACTAAATAGTCACCACCTCGTGGTAAAATTTACCACCTCGTGGTAAACCGGCAGATTCCAAAAAAACAATTTTTCTTGCAAATTGCATCAAGTATACAGAAAACAATCCTAGGCTCTGATACCACTGATGGGTTTTGAGCATTCTAACACTTCCTAAGTGTACATGCAACCTTAATAACCTTGAATCTATGTTTTCTCTATATACATGCAAATTTCTTTTTCTAGGTTATTTCCTAACTAGCATGGCATGGGGATTACATAAAACATAAAAACTAGTAGAAATACTACCTTGTTGTTGCTTCGATTCCTTTAAGACTTTGTGAGCCTAGCACTTCAAATGTTGTCCCTCAAATGCTTCACACAATACCACAAAACTTGGAATAACCGGAGAGAATACTTCTTACACTTGAAAATCGGTTATGCCCTCTCTAGAAACACTCTAGTCCGATTTTGCATGCTATAGGGTTTCTTTTATAGTGTGTCATAATTGGAAGTTACAAATGTAAACCCTAATTGTCATGACTCTTCATTTCTCATGACCCATGGGTTTGTAACTCCCATGGACTATCCATGGAGCTCCATATGGTTATAACCAAACCCATAAACCATGGATCATTAATCCACCATAAAAGAATTGATGATTAATCATAATCAACCCTATATATTTAATTAGTCTCACTTTGATCACCAAATTAATACTAGATTAATACTTGATCAATACTAAATAAATAATACTATTATTAATGTATTAGAACTTATAATATATTAATAATCCCAAGTGTACTTTCTCTCATTTTGTCTATCCAAGTATTGCAATGCCATGCAACCCAAATGGACCATGTCGGGTCGGGTCAAGTACATACCAAATAAAGTTATGGACTTAGACACTATATCCAACAGTTTCTTGAATGTTGGAATGTCTCTTGAACTTAAAGATGTACAACCACGTGTTCAAGATGGATCATGGATTAAATGTATGTGCCATTGAGTATTTGGACGTGCCATCATTTTACATGATGAGCCATGTGCAATCTTATTGCACCATCAATGTGATCATGTTGATCCACTGACTTGAGTTGAGCCACCAAGTATTCATGTTGAGCCATCAAAGTCTTGATGCTCCACATATGATCTAGATGTACCATCTGAGATCATGATGGTCCAAATTTATTTCTTCAAGTGCTCCATGTTCAACAAGTGATCCATGTCAACTGCAAGTGCTCCATGTTCAACAAGTGCTCCAACATCTCATTCTTCAAACACTTGTTGAATCTTCATGATCTTTCCAACTTGAAACATTATGATAATGTTTATTAGAAAATGTAAATCAATACTCAACTTATTTCAAGTGACAATCACATAAAAATATTTCCAAAAGCCCCCCTATGTGATGGTTACTGAAATAAAGAGTTGTAAAAAGTGTGCAAACAGAAAAATATTGATTTAACATTTTCCCCCTCTGCTTCAATGAAATTTTCTATGGAAGAAGACAAACATAAAAAAAACTTTTTAAAAAATAAATCAAGAGAATGTGTTCCTCGTACTTGAAAGATTTTGTTAAAAAAACTTTTAAGTGTTAATATGACAATTGTAAAGAAATTTGGAATAAAAAAAATGTTTGAATTTGCACGATCTAGACAAAAAATTGTTTTTTCAAGATAGGAAAATAAATTGAAAAATATGAATATCTTACAAACTCATTTAGTGTTTTATTTTGTAACAACCCGGAATTTCGTTTCATTGCTTGTACCCCTTTTCGCGACTCGTTTCAATCATCCAGTCGCCGTTTTCGATTTCGTTTCCGATTTCCATCAATTAATTAAGTCATTAATGTGGATTTTATTTTATGACTTAATGAATGTCCTAATACCCTTAGAACTCATTCTAACGCCTAGTATTAGCAATCAGAACATTTCTAGAATCAACCATATCGGGTAACGACAACTTAATCGGGTGTGACCAAAAGCCCCATTTAACGTCGGTATCGGGTAGAATTCCATTGTGTCCCGAACTTAGGACCTATTTAAACATGTTCAAGCTATCATTTGAAGCTTTTTCTCTCTCTCTCTCTCTGTCTCTCTCATTTCTCTCTCTCTAACCTCTCTCCTAAATCCAAGTTTAAAGGTCCAAATCTAGAGTTTAAGGTCTCAAATCTTCAAGGTACCTTCCTATACTCATTTTGCATCATATTGGACCTTCAAATTCGAGATTTATTCATGATTTAGAGACTTGTATATGAGTTTATGGCCCAGGATGGCGCTTAGGCCGTAAACCCATATTTAAAGGGTTTTTAAGCCCTTAAACCCTTCCATGACACAAACAGGACTTAGATATGACTTTTAGAATATTGGTATTGGACCTAGAACACCTTAGACTTGAATTTTGAGGGGTTTGTGTGAGTTTACGGCCAAGGCATGTGCTTGGGCCGTAAACTCCTTAAACATGGGTGTAAACTCATTTTCAAGGTGTTAGAAAGCCATCCAACACCACCAAAAGCCTTGGAATAAATCATAGAACCAACCAAAAATAGTTTAAGGACCTTAAACACATCAAAACTCTTCATTTGAGAGTTTACGGCCATAGAAGGTGCTCCATGGCCGTAAAATCCTAAAAGTATGTCATTTTGTGTCCAAAAATCATTTCAAGGCTTGTAGAAATTTTTAGAATCACATGTGATTAACTTTGGGGCATTAAAAACACTTATTCATGGGAGAATGAGAGTTTACGGCCATAGGCTCCATGCCAAGGCTGTAAACTCCCTTAAGTGGGTTATTTGATGTTTTAAATAAATTCCAAGCCTTAGGAAAAATTGTTCCAAGCATTTCCAAGTGATATTAGCCATTTGTGAACCATTAAGCTCCATAACCCTTGCCAACATGAGTTCACGGCCGTGAACTCATGTGTGGGTAGTGTTTAGGTCGTAAACTCAATTAGGAAGTTTAATCTTGGGGAGTAAACTTAAATCCCAAGTCCCTCGCTTCAATTCCCGTCCGTAGATGTCACCCGGGTCACTCCAAACACCTGTTTTGAGGTGTTTTCGTTCGTTGGAGTGTAATATCGTATCTAATTAGAGTTTATAAATCTAATTAGATATATTTGTATATCATTTCGTGTTACATAGGAACCTCGCGAGTTATCAAACCTTGAATCGACACTTAGCATCTGGAACGTCGCGCTTCTCAACCGGTGAGTTCATACCCCTACCCTTTTTCAAGTATTTTCACTGTTTCAGGGGGGGAATACAAGCAAAAGTACAAGGAAATCTTGTACTCCAACTTATTATTTTCAGTTCAATTGATTTGACTATGTATGTTCTAATATTAATAACTGCGTTTATAAAATAGTTCGAATTATGAAGTTAGCTTTCAAACTAATCATAGATTACTTGATAAAATGTTACAATCTAATTTATGTTTTCAGAATCTACGAATAATTCATACTAATCATCATTTAGAATGAATATGAAACTATAACTAGGAACAGAACGAATACAAAACTATAACAAGGAACATAACGAATACGAAACTATAAATAGGAATAGAATGAATACGAAACTATAACTAAGAACAGAACGAATACGAAACTATAATTAGGAATACGAATACGAATACGAATAGTAATAGGAGTAGGATTAGGAAAATGAATACGACGACAAATACGAATACGAATACGAATACGAATATGAATACGAATACGAATAGTAATAGGAGTAGGATTAGGGAAACAAATACGACTACGAATACGAATACGAATACAAATGCGTATAAGTATAAGAATATGTTTATGAATAAGAACACAAATACGAAGACATGTATCTAGGTACACTCCAGTGTAACACCATTAGGATATCAGAATACTTAGTTAATACATTAGGTACGAATGGAAATCAATCATTACATCAAAATTCAATAACTAAACTTACTTTTAGGAAAGTACGGGACTTTCCTTGGGAAAACGTTACATAACTAGAAAAGTGTAATAAACCAGATAACTTTATATCTTTCACAATTAGTAATATACAATCAGGAAAGTATGAGACTTTTCTGGGATCATAGTTAAACATAACTAGAACCGTGTAACCTAACAATTAATCAAACATTCCTTTTAAGAAAATATGGGATTTTCTTGGATAATAAACTTTTCGGTAAACCAAAGGAAACTCGTACATTTTCACAAAACGAACATCTTATGAACTCACCAGCTTTATGCTGATTTTCAAACTGCTTGTATTCTCAAGTCAACATTAGACAGGTACCCGACGATATCTTATGGCGAAGACGGAGTGCATAGAAGACTCGTCTCATTTTGTTCATATATACTATGTATCACAAATGTACAACTTTACTTTTGAACAAATGTAAACTTTAATATGTAATGTAATGGTTGTTTACTTTGCTTACTATGTGCATTGGATTTGATACTCAACGTGGAGTCCGCCCCGGAAATGTTTCCGCCTTAGGTTTTCGGGGTGTGACAGGTTGGTATCAGAGCCCTTGTTTATAGTGAATGGAGTATACCAAACCTTACATGGTATAAAACTATAAACACTAAAGGGCCTAAGTGCTCTGAACTAAAAGTATACCTCAAATATAAGTATTTTCAATAATATACAAGTATACCCGACAGTCGAAATCCGTAACTACAAGTAGAACAAAACATAAGTTAATGGGTGTTGTACGTTGCGGTTAAACCTGGGCAGTTATGTAGTCTTGTCTAGGATCAATATAGCCTGGCCAACTATATTCATTCGAGACACGGCCAACATGTGCTTGGGAGTGACTGTGGTGTACGGCATGCCTAAAACTTACCCAATACCCAAACAATGAGCTGTCGCTGCAGCGAATCATGAAATACTATGGGAGTATTTCTCGAGCCAAATCCGTTATAGAATTCCTCATCCCAGCTTTGCTCCTTATTCATTCCTTTAGCGATAATTTATCTGTTTGATAAATCCTTCCTGCCTTATCGCTTAATAGAATTCTATGTATGTCATAAAGAGATATCCTTTCTATCATATCTCTTGATTCAATTCAGAGGACTTACCATCCTCTCTTTCCTGATCTTAATAGATCAAGATGCCTCCAAGAAAGAGACCGAACTCAAAAACCAACAACAATCCTCCACCTTCTCTTCAAATCGACCTGGCAACCCTTCAGTTAGTTTTAACTGCAACATTTTCAGCAGCCATATCACGAACAAACCCCAGTAGTTCAGGAGGTGGTCCCCAGCCTCAAAACCAGGAAGGTAGCCAGGGACACCAAAAGGAGTGTTCCTATAAAGACTTTATGAATGAAAAACCCACATTCTTCGATGGCACTGGAGGTTTCATTGCTTTAACTCGGTGGATAGAGAAGATCGAATCTATCTTTGAGATCTGTGCTTGTTCAGAATCCGACAAGGTGAAGTTTGCCGCCTGCACTCTCACCAATAAAGCTCTGACTTGGTGGAACGGCCGAGTCAAATCTCTAACTCTACCTGTAGCCAATGCTATGGGTTGGGAAGTTATGAAGGAACTCCTGCACGCAGTGTATTGCCCTCGGGGTGAAATTCAGAAGCTGGAGCATGAACTCTGGAACCTGAAGATGAAAGGTTCCGATATCGCCGCCTACACATCTAGATTTGATGACTTAGCGCTTCTTTGTCCAGGGATGGTTACCCTGGAAAGTAAGAAGATTGAGAGGTTTATCTGGGGATTAACCCAGCCAACCAAAGGGAACGTCTTAGCTGCGAAGCCGGATACATACGACAGCGCCAAATGCCTAGCGCAAATCTTGATCGACTATAGTGAGGGCGTAGAGGAAGCAGCCACCACTTCCGAACCGACAGAAAGAAGTGGTGAGAAAAGAAAGTATTGGGAGGCGGGGGAGAAATGTCAGCCTTCACAAGAGTTCTCGAAGAAACAACAGATGGTGGCGGTCCACGCTGCCACTACCCCTGCTACTGTTTCTGTTGTAGGTTTCCCAACCCGAGCACCTATCACCGGATATGCCGGTGTTCTCCCGTGGTGTAACCAGTGCAGTTACCACCACTACATCCCCGGTCCATGTCGTGTGAAATTTTGCAAAAATTGTGGCCAAGAGGGTCACCTTGCGCGGAGTTGCAGAACACCAACAAATCAAGCTCCCGGAGCGGGCATCAATCAGGCCTGTTATGGTTGCGGTAAAGTCGGGATTTATAAGAGGAACTGCCCCAATGCAGCAACAACTAGCAACACTGGAAGAGTCCTAGCTATTGGACAAGGGGAGGCAGCCGCCGATCCCACAGTTGCGTCAGGTATATTCCTTTTCGACAACCCTTCTGCTTGCAATCCTTTTTCAATTCTAGTCCTAAAAAGATAAACTGTTAATTATCCATTCGAATCTCTTCATAAAGATAGTCCTCAATTAGTAATCGAAACGTCCATCATCAAGGTAACCAACAATGAGAAAGATGGCGTGTTACATTCTGGAACACGTATCTCAAGGAACATAGAACTTTTCGAAATCCTGATTAAGATTGATTCCGTAGCCTACAAACTTCGATTACCCTCGAAACTTAGTAACATTCCTCTGGTACTTCATGTCTCAGTCTTTAAAAAGTATCTACCCAACGAAACCTAGACGCTTCCCGATAGTGAGGGTTCACTGGAACGTCAAGCGGAGACTCGATTCCACTTGGAAGCGTGAAGACCCGAAGCAGTAGATTCATCCTCATATCTCTTTTCACTTCATAATTTGTGTTAAAATTTTTGAATTTCGGGATGAAATTCCCTCTAACGGGGGGATAATGTAACAACCCGAAATTTCGTTTCATTGCTTGTACCCCTTTTCGCGACTCGTTTCGATCATCTAGTCGCCGTTTTCGATTTCGTTTCCGATTTCAATCAATTAATTAAGTCATTAATATGGATTTTATTTTATGCCTTAATAAATGTCCTAATACCCTTAGAACTCATTCTAACGCCCAGTATTAGCAATCGGAACATTTCTAGAATCAACCATATCGGGTAACGGCAACTTAATCGGGTGTGACTAAAAGCCCCGTTTAACGTCGGTATCGGGCAGAATTCCACTGTGTCCCGAACTTAGGACCTATTTAAACATGTTCAAGCTATCATTTGAAGCTTTTTCTCTCTCTCTCTCTAACCTTTCTCCTAAATCCAAGTTTAAAGGTCCAAATCTAGAGTTTAAGCTCTCAAATCTTCAAGGTACCTTCCTATACTCATTTTGCATCATATTGGACCTTCAAATTCGAGATTTATTCATGATTTAGAGACTTGTATATGAGTTTACGGCCCAAGATGGTGCTTAGGCCGTAAACCCATATTTAAAGGGTTTTTAAGCCCTTAAACCCTTCCATGACCCAAACAAGACTTAGATATGACTTTTAGAATATTGGTATTGGACCTAGAACACCTTAGACATGAATTTTTAGGGGTTTGTGTCAGCTTACGGCCAAGACATGTGCTTGGGCCGTAAACTCCTTAAACATGGGTGTAAACTCATTTTCAAGGTGTTAGAAAGCCATCCAACACCACCAAAAGCCTTGGAATAAATAATAGAACCAACCAAAAATAGTTTAAGGACCTTAAACACATCAAAACTCTTCATTTGAGATTTTACGGCCATAGAAGGTGCTCCATGGCTATAAAATCCTAAAAGTATGTCATTTTGTGTCCAAAAATCATTTCAAGGCTTGTAGGAATTTTTAGAATCACATGTGATTAACTTTGGGGCCTTAAAACACTTATTCATGGGAGAATGAGAGTTTACGGCCATAGGCTCCATGCCAAGGCCGTAAACTCCCTTAAGTGGGTTATTTGATGTTTTAAATAAATTCCAAGCCTTAGGAAAAATTGTTCCAAGCATTTCCAAGTGATATTAGCCATTTGGGAACCATTAAGCTCCATAACCCTTGCCAACATGAGTTCACGGCTGTGAACTCATGTGTGGGTAGTGTTTAGGCCGTAAACTCAATTAGGAAGTTTACTCTTGGGGAGTAAACTCAAATTTCAAGTCCCTCGCTTCAATTCCCGTCCGTAGATGTCACCCGGGTCACTCCAAACACCCGTTTTGAGGTGTTTTCGTTCGTTGGAGTGTAATATCATATCTAATTAGAGTTTATAAATCTAATTAGATATATTTGTATATCATTTCGTATTACATAGGAACCTCCCGTGTTATCAAACCTTGAATCGACACTTACCACCCGGAACATCGCACTTCTCAACCGGTGAGTTCATACCCCTACCCTTTTTCAACTATTTTCACTGTTTTCAGGGGGGGGGAATACAAGCAAAAGTACAAGGAAATCTTGTACTCCAACTTATTATTTTCAGTTCAATTGATTTCATTTTGTATGTTCTAATATCAATAACTGTATTTATAAAATAGTTCGAATTACGAAGTTAGCTTTCAAACTAATCATAGATTACTTGATAAAATGTTACAATCTAATTTATGTTTTCAGAATCTACGAATAATTCATACTAATCATCATTTAGAATGAATACGAAACTATAACTAGGAACAGAACAAATACGAAACTATAACTAGGAACAGAATGAATACGAAACTATAACTAGGGATAGAACGAATACGAAACTATACCTAAGAACAGAACGAATACAAAACTATAATTAGGAATACGAATACGAATAGTAATAGGAGTAGGATTAGGAAAACGAATACGACTACAAATACGAATACGAATATGAATATGAATACGAATAGTAATAGGAGTAGGATTAGGGAAACGAATACGACTACGAATACGAATACGAATACGAATGCGAATAAGTATAAGAATATGTTTAAGAATAAGAACACAAATACGAAGACATGTATCTAGGTACACTCCAGTGTAACACCATTAGGATATAAGAATACTTAGTTAATACATTAGGTACGAATGGAAATCAATCATTACATCGAAATTCAATAACTAAACTCACTTTTAGGAAAGTACGGGACTTTCCTGGGGAAAACGTTACATAACTAGAAAAGTGTAATAAACCAGATAACTTTATATCTTTCACAATTAGTAATATACAATCAGGAAAGTATGGGACTTTTCTAGGATCATAGTTAAACATAAGTAGAACCGTGTAACCTAACAATTAATCAAACATTCCTTTTAAGAAAATATGGGATTTTCTTGGATAATAAACTTTTCGGTAAACCAAAGGAAACTCGTACATTTTCACAAAACGAACATCTTATGAACTCACCAACTTTATGCTGATTTTCAAACTGCTTGTATTCTCAGGTCAACATTAGACAGGTACCCGACGATATCTTATGGCGAAGACGGAGTGCATAGAAGACTTGTCTCATTTTGTTCATATATACTATGTATCACAAATGTACAACTTTACTTTTGAACAAATGTAAACTTTAATATGTAATGTAATGGTTGTTTACTTTGCTTACTATGTGCATTGGATTTGATACTCAACGTGGAGTCTGGCTCGGAAATGTTTCCGCCTTAGGTTTTCGGGGTGTGACAGATTGGTATCAGAGCCCTTGTTTATAGTGAATGGAGTATACCAAACCTTACATGGTATAAAACTATAAACACTAAAGGGCCTAAGTGCTCTGAACTAAAAGTATACCTCAAATATAAGTATTTTCAATAATATACAAGTATACCCGACCGTCGAAATCCATAACTACAAGTAGAACAAAACATAAGTAAATGGGTGTTGTACGTTGCGGTTAAACCTGGGCAGTTATGTAGTCATGTCTAGGATCACTATAGCCTGGCCAACTATATTCATTCGAGACACGGCCAACATGTGCTTGGGAGTGACTGTGGTGTACGACATGCCTAAAACTTACCCAATACCCAAACAATGAGCTGTCGCTGCAGCGAATCATGAAATACTATGGGAGTATTTCTCGAGCCAAATCCGTTATAGAATTCCTCATCCCAGCTTTGCTCCTTATTCATTCCTTTAGCGATAATTTATCTGTTTGATAAATCCTTCCTGCCTTATCGCTTAATAGAATTGTATGTATGTCATAAAGAGACATCCTTTGTATCATATCTCTTGATTCAATTCGGAGGACTTACCATCCTCTCTTTCCTAATCTTATTAGATCAAGATGCCTCCAAGAAAGAGACCCATCTCAAAAACCAACAACAATCCTCCACCTTCTCTTCAAATCGACCTGGCAACCCTTCAGTCAGTTTTAACTGCAGCATTTTCAGCAGCCATATCACAAACAAACCCCAGTAGTTCAGGAGGTGGTCTCCAGCCTCAAAACCAGGAACGTAGCCAGGGACACCAAAAGGAGTGTTCCTATAAAGACTTTATGAATGAAAAACCCTCATTCTTCGTTGGCACTGGAGGTGTCATTGCTCTAACTCGGTGGATAGAGAAGATCGAATCTATCTTCGAGATATGTGCTTGTTCAGAATCCGACAAGGTGAAGTTTGCCGCCTGCACTCTCACCAATAAAGCTCTGACTTTGTGGAACGGCCGAGTCATATCTCTAACTCTACCTATAGCCAATTCTATGGGTTGGGAAGTTATGAAGGAACTCCTGCACGCAGAATATTGCCCTTGGGGTGAAATTTAGAAGCTGGAGCTTGAACTCTGGAACCTGAAGATGAAAGGTTCCGATATCGCCACCTACACATCCAGATTTGATGACTTAGCGCTTCTTTGTCCAGGGATGGTTACCCTGGAATGTAAGAAGATTGAGAGGTTTATCTTGGGATTAACCCAGCCAACCAAAGGGAACGTCTTAGCTGCGAAGCCGGATACATACGACAGCGCCAAATGCCTAGCGCAAATCTTGATCGACCATAGTGAGGACGTAGAGGAAGCAGCCACCACTTCCGAACCAACAGAAAGAAGTGGTGAGAAAAGAAAGTATTGGGAGGCGGGGGAGAAATTTCAGCCTTCACAAGAGTTCTCGAAGAAACAACAAATGGTGGCGGTCCACGCTGCCACTACCCCTGCTACTGTTTCGGTCGTAGGTTTCCCAGCCCGAGCACCTATCACCGGATATGCCGGTATTCTCCCGTGGTGTAACCAGTGCAGTTACCACCACTACATCCCCGGTCCATGTCGTGTGAGATTTTGCAAAAATTGTGGCCAAGAGGGTCACCTTACGCGGAGTTGCAGAACACTAACAAATCAAGCTCCCGGAGCGGGTATCAATCAGGCCTGTTATGGTTGCGGCAAAGTCGGGATTTATAAGAGGAACTGCCCCAATGCAGCAACAACTAGCAACACTGGAAGAGTCCTAGCTATAGGACAAGGGGAGGCAGCTGCCGATCCCACAGTTGCCTCATGTATATTCCTTTTCGACAACCCTTCTGCTTGCAATCCTTTTTCAATTCTAGTCCTAAAAAGATAAACTGTTAATTATCCATTCGAATCTATTCATAAACATAGTCCTCAATTAGTAATCGAAACGTCCATCATCAAGGTAGCCAACAATGAGAAAGATGGCGTGTTACATTCTGGAACACGTATCCCAAGGAACATAGAACTTTTCGAAATCCTCATTAAGATTGATTCCGTAGCCTACAAACTTCGATTACCCTCGGAACTTAGTAACATTCCTCTGGTACTTCACGTCTCAGTCTTTAAAAAGTATCTACCCAACGAAACCTAGACGCTTCCCGATAGTGAGGGTTCACTGGAACGTCAAGCGGAGACTCGATTCCACTTGGAAGTGTGAAGACCCGAAGCAGTAGATTCATCCTCATATCTCTTTTCACTTCATAATTTGTGTTAAAATCTTTGAATTTCGGGACGAAATTCCCTCTAACGGGGGGAAAATGTAACAACCCGAAATTTCGTTTCATTGCTTGTACCCCTTTTCGCGACTCGTTTCGATCATCCAGTCGCCGTTTTCGATTTCGTTTCCGATTTCCATCAATTAATTAAGTCATTAATGTGGATTTTATTTTATGACTTAATAAATGTCCTAATACCCTTAGAACTCATTCTAACACCCAGTATTAGCAATCGGAACATTTCTAGAATCAACCATATCGAGTAACAGCAACTTAATCGGGTGTGACCAAAAGCCCCGTTTAACGTCGGTATCGGGTAGAATTCCACCGTGTCCCGAACTTAGGACCTATTTAAACATGTTCAAGCTATCATTTGAAGCTTTTTCTATCTCTCTCACTACTCTCTCTCTAACCTTTCTCCTAAATCCAAGTTTAAAGGTCCAAATCTAGAGTTTAAGCTCTCAAATCTTCAAGGTACCTTCCTATACTCATTTTGCATCATATTGGACCTTCAAATTCGAGATTTATTCATGATTTAGAGACTTGTATATGAGTTTACGGCCCAGGATGGTGCTTAGGTCGTAAACCCATATTTAAAGGGTTTTTAAGCCCTTAAACCCTTCCATGACCCAAACAAGACTTAGATATGACTTTTAGAATATTGGTATTGGACCTAGAACACCTTAGACATGAATTTTGAGGGGTTTGTGTGAGCTTACGGCCAAGGCATGTGCTTGGGCCGTAAACTCCTTAAACATGGGTGTAAACTCATTTTCAAGGTGTTAGAAAGCCATCCAACACCACCAAAAGCCTTGGAATAAATAATAGAACCAACCAAAAATAGTTTAAGGACCTTAAACACATCAAAACTATTCATTTGAGATTTTACGGCCATAGAAGGTGCTCCATGGCCGTAAAATCCTAAAAGTATGTCATTTTGTGTCCAAAAATCATTTCAAGGCTTGTAGGAATTTTTAGAATCACATGTGATTAACTTTGGGGCCTTAAAAACACTTATTCATGGGAGAATGAGAGTTTACGTCCATAGGCTCCATGCCAAGGCCGTAAACTCCCTTAAGTGGGTTATTTGATGTTTTAAATAAATTCCAAGCCTTAGGAAAAATTGTTCCAAGCATTTCCAAGTGATATTAGCCATTTGTGAACCATTAAGCTCCATGACCCTTGCCAACATGAGTTCACGGCTGTGAACTCATGTGTGGGTAGTGTTTAGGCCGTAAACTCAATTAGGAAGTTTACTCTTGGGGAGTAAACTCAAATTTCAAGTCCCTCGCTTCAATTCCCGTCCGTAGATGTCACCCGGGTCACTCCAAACACCCGTTTTGAGGTGTTTTCGTTCGTCGGAGTGTAATATCATATCTAATTAGAGTTTATAAATCTAATTAGATATATTTGTATATCATTTCGTATTACATAGGAACCTCCCGTGTTATCAAACCTTGAATCGACACTTACCACCCGGAACATCGCACTTCTCAACCGGTGAGTTCATACCCCTACCCTTTTTCAACTATTTTCACTGTTTTCAGGGGGGAATACAAGCAAAAGTACAAGGAAATCTTGTACTCCAACTTATTATTTTCAGTTCAATTGATTTCATTTTGTATGTTCTAATATCAATAACTGTATTTATAAAATAGTTCGAATTACGAAGTTAGCTTTCAAACTAATCATAGATTACTTGATAAAATGTTACAATCTAATTTATGTTTTCAGAATCTACGAATAATTCATACTAATCATCATTTAGAATGAATACTAAACTATAACTAGGAACAGAACGAATACGAAACTATAACTAGGAATAGAACGAATACGAAACTATAACTAGGAATAGAATGAATACGAAACTATAACTAAGAACAGAATGAATACGAAACTATAATTAGGAATACGAATACGAATACGAATAGTAATAGGAGTAGGATTAGGAAAACGAATACGACTACAAATACGAATACGAATACGAATATGAATACGAATACGAATAGTAATAGGAGTAGGATTAGGGAAACGAATACGACTACGAATACGAATACGAATACGAATGCGAATAAGTATAAGAATATGTTTAAGAATAAGAACACAAATACGAAGACATGTATCTGGGTACACTCCAGTGTAACACCATTAGGATATCAGAATACTTAGTTAATACATTAGGTACGAATGGAAATCAATCATTACATCGAAATTCAATAACTAAACTTACTTTTAGGAAAGTACGGGACTTTCCTGGGCAAAACGTTACATAACTAGAAAAGTGTAATAAACCAGATAACTTTATATCTTTCACAATTAGTAATATACAATCAGGCAAGTATGAGACTTTTCTGGGATCATAGTTAAACATAACTAGAACCGTGTAACCTAACAATTAATCAAACATTCCTTTTAAGAAAATATGGGATTTTCTTGGATAATAAACTTTTCGGTAAACCAAAGGAAACTCGTACATTTTCACAAAACGAACATGTTATGAACTCACCAGCTTTATGCTGATTTTCAAACTGCTTGTATTCTCAGGTCAACATTAGACAGGTACCCGACGATATCTTATGGCGAAGACGGAGTGCATAGAAGACTCGTCTCATTTTGTTCATATATACTATGTATCACAAATGTACAACTTTACTTTTGAACAAATGTAAACTTTAATATGTAATGTAATGGTTGTTTACTTTGCTTACTATGTGCATTGGATTTGATACTCAACGTGGAGTCCGCCCCAGAAATGTTTCCGCCTTAGGTTTTCGGGGTGTGACAGATTGGTATCAGAGCCCTTGTTTATAGTGAATGGAGTATACCAAACCTTACATGGTATAAAACTATAAACACTAAAGGGCCTAAGTGCTCTGAACTAAAAGTATACCTCAAATATAAGTATTTTCAATAATATACAAGTACACCCGACCGTCGAAATCCGTAACTACAAGTAGAACAAAACATAAGTAAATGGGTGTTGTACGTTGCGGTTAAACCTAGGCAGTTATGTAGTCGTGTCTAGGATCAATATAGCCTGACCAACTATATTCATTCGAGACACGTCCAACATGTGCTTGGGAGTGACTGTGGTGTACGGCATGCCTACAACTTACCCAATACCCAAACAATGAGCCGTCGTTGCAGCGAATCATGAAATACTATGGGAGTATTTCTCGAGCCAAATCCGTTATAGAATTCCTCATCCCAGCTTTGCTCCTTATTCATTCCTTTAGCGATAATTTATCTGTTTGATAAATCCTTCCTACCTTATCGCTTAATAGAATTCTATGTATGTCATAAAGAGATATCCTTTGGATCATATCTCTTGATTCAATTCGGAGGACTTACCATCCTCTCTTTCCTGATCTTATTAGATCAAGATGCCTCTAATAAAAAGACCCAGCTCAAAAACCAACAACAATCCTCCACCTTCTCTTCAAATCGACCTGGCAACCCTTCAGTCAGTTTTAACTGCAGCATTTTCAGCAGCCATATCACAAACAAACCCCAGTAGTTCAGGAGGTGGTCCCCAGCCTCAAAACCAGGAAGGTAGCCAAGGACACCAAAAGGAGTGTTCCTATAAAGACTTTATGAATGCAAAACCCACATTCTTCGATGGCACTGGAGGTGTCATTGCTCTAACTCGGTGGATAGAGTAGATCGAATCTATCTTCGAGATATGTGCTTGTTCAGAATCCGACAAGGTGAAGTTTGCCGCCTGCACTCTCACCAATAAAGCTCTGACTTGGTGGAATGGCCGAGTCATATCTCTAACTCTACCTATAGCCAATGCTATGGGTTGGGAAGTTATGAAGGTACTCCTACACGCAGAATATTGCCCTCGGGGTGAAATTTAGAAGCTGGAGCTTGAACTCTGGAACCTGAAGATGAAAGGTTCCGATATCGCCGCCTACACATCCAGATTTGATGACTTAGCGCTTCTTTGTCCAGGGATGGTTACCCTGGAAAGTAAGAAGATTGAGAGGTTTATATGGGGATTAACCCAGCCAACTAAAGGGAACGTCTTAGCTGCGAAGCCGGATACATACGACAGCGCCAAATGCCTAGCGCAAATCTTGATCGACCATAGTGAGTGCGTAGAGGAAGCAGCCACCACTTCCGAACCGACAGAAAGAAGTGGTGAGAAAAGAAAGTATTGGGAGGCGGGGGAGAAATGTCAGCCTTCACAAGAGTTCTCGAAGAAACAACAGATGGTGGCGGTCCACGCTGCCACTACCCATGTTTTTGTTTCTGTCGTAGGTTTCCCAGCCCGAGCACCTATCACCGGATATGCCGGTGTTCTCCCGTGGGGTAACCAGTGCAGTTACCACCACTACATCCCCGGTCCATGTCGTGTGAAATTTTGCAAAAATTGTGGCCAAGAGGGTCACCTTGCGCGGAGTTGCAGAACACCAACAAATCAAGCTCCCGGAGCGGGCATCAATCAGGCCTGTTATGGTTGCGGTAAAGTCGGGATTTATAAGAGGAACTGCCCTAATGCAGCAATAACTAGCAACACTGGAAGAGTCCTAGCTATAGGACAAGGGGAGGCAGCCGCCGATCCTACAGTTGCCTCAGGTATATTCCTTTTCGACAACCCTTCTGCTTGCAATCCTTTTTCAATTCTAGTCCTAAAAAGATAAACTTTTAATTATCCATTCGAATCTCTTCATAAACATAGTCCTCTATTAGTAATCGAAATGTCCATCATCAAGGTAGCCAACAATGAGAAAGATGGCGTGTTACATTCTGGAACACGTATCCCAAGGAACATAGAACTTTTCGAAATCCTCATTAAGATTGATTACGTAGCCTACAAACTTCGATTACCCTCGGAACTTAGTAACATTCCTCTGGTACTTCACGTCTTAGTCTTTAAAAAGTATCTACCCAACGAAACCTAGACGCTTCCCGATAGTGAGGGTTCACTGGAACGTCAAGCGGAGACTCGATTCCACTTGGAAGCGTGAAGACCCGAAGTAGTAGATTCATCCTCATATCTCTTTTCACTTCATAATTTGTGTTAAAATATTTGAATTTCAGGACGAAATTCCCTCTAACGGGGGCATAATGTAACAACCCGAAATTTCGTTTCATTGCTTGTACCCCTTTTCGCGACTCGTTTCGATCATCCAGTCGCCGTTTTCGATTTCCATCAATTAATTAAGTCATTAATGTGGATTTTATTTTATGACTTAATACATGTCCTAATACCCTTAGAACTCATTCTAACACCCAGTATTAGCAATCGGAACATTTCTAGAATCAACCATATCGGGTAACGGCAACTTAATCGGGTGTGACCAAAAGCCCCGTTTAACGTCGGTATCGGGTAGAATTCCACCGTGTCCCGAACTTAGGACCTATTTAAACATGTTCAAGCTATCATTTGAAGCTTTTTCTCTCACTCTCACTACTCTCTCTCTAACCTTTCTCCTAAATCCAAGTTTAAAGGTCCAAATCTAGAGTTTAATGTCTCAAATCTTCAAGGTACCTTCCTATACTCATTTTGCATCATATTGGACCTTCAAATTCAAGATTTATTCATGATTTAGAGACTTGTATATGAGTTTATGGCCCAGGATGGTGCTTAGGCCGTAAACCCATATTTAAAGAGTTTTTAAGCCCTTAAACCCTTCCATGACACAAACAAGACTTAGATATGACTTTTAGAATATTGGTATTGGACCTAGAACACCTTAGACATGAATTTTGAGGGGTTTGTGTGAGTTTACGGCCAAGGCATGTGCTTGGGCCGTAAACTCCTTAAACATGGGTGTAAACTCATTTTCAAGGTGTTAGAAAGCCATCCAACACCACCAAAAGCCTTGGAATAAATAATAGAACCAACCAAAAATAGTTTAAGGACCTTAAACACATCAAAACTCTTCATTTGAGAGTTTACGGCCATAGAAGGTGCTCCATGGCCGTAAAATCCTAAAAGTATGTCATTTTGTGTCCAAAAATCATTTCAAGGCTTGTAGGAATTTTTAGAATCACATGTGATTAACTTTGGGGCCTTAAAAACACTTATTCATGGGAGAATGAGAGTTTACGTCCATAGACTCCATGCCAAGGCCGTAAACTCCCTTAAGTGGGTTATTTGATGTTTTAAATAAATTCCAAGCCTTAGGAAAAATTGTTCCAAGCATTTCCAAGTGATATTAGCCATTTGTGAACCATTAAGCTCCATGACCCTTGCCAACATGAGTTCACGGCTGTGAACTCATGTGTGGGTAGTGTTTAGGCCGTAAACTCAATTAGGAAGTTTACTCTTGGGGAGTAAACTCAAATTTCAAGTCCCTCGCTTCAATTCCCGTCCGTAGATGTCACCCGGGTCACTCCAAACACCCGTTTTGAGGTGTTTTCGTTCGTTGGAGTGTAATATCATATCTAATTAGAGTTTATAAATCTAATTAGATATATTTGTATATCATTTCGTATTACATAGGAACCTCCCGTGTTATCAAACCTTGAATCGACACTTACCACCAGGAACATCGCACTTCTCAACCGGTGAGTTCATACCCCTACCCTTTTTCAACTATTTTCACTATTTTCAGGGGGGGAATACAAGCAAAAGTACAAGGAAATCTTGTACTCCAACTTATTATTTTCAGTTCAATTGATTTCATTCTGTATGTTCTAATATCAATAACTATATTTATAAAATAGTTCGAATTACGAAGTTAGCTTTCAAACTAATCATAGATTACTTGATAAAATGTTACAATCTAATTTATGTTTTCAGAATCTACGAATAATTCATACTAATCATCATTTAGAATGAATACGAAACTATAACTAGGAAAAGAATGAAAACGAAACTATAACTAGGAACAGAACGAATACGAAACTATAACTAGGAATAGAACGAATACGAAACTATAACTAAGAACAGAACGAATACGAAACTATAGTTAGGAATACGAATACGAATACGAATAGTAATTGGAGTAGGATTAGGGAAACGAATACGATGACAACTACGAATACGAATATGAATACGAATACGAATAGTAATAGGAGTAGGATTAGGGAAACGAATACGACTACGAATACGAATACGAATACAAATGCGAATAAGTATAAGAATATGTTTAAGAATAATAACACAAATACGAAGACATGTATCTAGGTACACTCCAGTGTAACACCATTAGGATATCAGAATACTTAGTTAATACATTAGGTACGAATGGAAATCAATCATTACATCGAAATTCAATAACTAAACTTACTTTTAGGAAAGTACGGGACTTTCCTGGGGAAAACGTTACATAACTAGAAAAGTGTAATAAACCAGATAACTTTATATCTTTCACAATTAGTAATATTTAATCAGGAAAGTATGGGACTTTTCTGGGATCATAGTTAAACATAAGTAGAACCGTGTAACCTAACAATTAATCAAACATTACTTTTAAGAAAATATGGGATTTTCTTGGATAATAAACTTTTCGGTAAACCAAAGGAAACTCGTACATTTTTCACAAAACGAACATCTTATGAACTCACCAGCTTTATGCTGATTTTCAAACTTCTTGTATTCTTAGGTCAACATTAGACAGGTACCCGACGATATCTTATGGCGAAGATGGAGTGCATAGAACACTCGTCTCATTTTGTTCATATATACTATGTATCACAAATGTACAACTTTACTTTTGAACAAATGTAAACTTTAATATGTAATGTAATGGTTGTTTACTTTGCTTACTATGTGCATTGGATTTGATACTCAACGTGGAGTCCGCCCCGGAAATGTTTCCGCCTTAGGTTTTCGGGGTGTGACAGATTGGTATCAGAGCCCTTGTTTATAGTGAATGGAGTATACCAAACCTTACAAGGTATAAAACTATAAACACTAAAGGGCCTAAGTGCTATGAACTAAACGTATACCTCAAATATAAGTATTTTCAATAATATACAAGTATACCCGACCGTCGAAATCCTTAACTACAAGTAGAACAAAACATAAGTAAATGGGTGTTGTACGTTGCGGTTAAACCTGGGCAATTATGTAGTCGTGTCTAGGATCAATATAGCCTGGCCAACTATATTCATTCGAGACACGGCCAACATGTGCTTGGGAGTGACTGTGGTGTACGACATGCCTAAAACTTACCCAATACCCAAACAATGAGCCGTCGCTGCAGCGAATCATGAAATACTATGGGAGTATTTCTCGAGCCAAATCCGTTATAGAATTCCTCATCCCAGCTTTGCTCCTTATTCATTCCTTTAGCGATAATTTATCTGTTTGATAAATCCTTCCTGCCTTATCGCTTAATAGAATTCTATGTATGTCATAAAGAGATATCCTTTCTATCATATCTCTTGATTCAGTTCGGAGGACTTACCATCCTCTCCTTCCTGATCTTATTAGATCAAGATGCCTCCAAGAAAGAGACCCAGCTCAAAAACCAACAACAATCCTCCACCTTCTCTTCAAATCGACCTGGTACCCCTTCAGTCAGTTTTAACTGCAGCATTTTCAGCAGCCATATCACAAACAAACCCCAGTAGTTCAGGAGGTGGTCCCCAGCCTCAAAACCAGGAAGGTAGCCAGGGACACCAAAAGGAGTGTTCCTATAAAGACTTTATGAATGCAAAACCCACATTCTTCGATGGCACTGGAGGTGTCATTGCTCTAACTCGGTGGATAGAGTAGATCGAATCTATCTTCGAGATCTGTGCTTGTTCAGAATCCGACAAGGTGAAGTTTGCCGCCTGCATTCTCACCAATAAAGCTCTGACTTGGTGGAACGGCCGAGTCAAATCTCTAACTCTACCTGTAGCCAATGCTATGGGTTGGGAAGTTATGAAGGAACTCCTGCACGCAGAGTATTGCCCTCGGGGCGAAATTCAGAAGCTGGAGCATGAACTCTGGAACCTGAAGATGAAAGGTTCCGATATCGCCGCCTACACATCCAGATTTGATGACTTAGCGCTTCTTTGTCCAGGGATGGTTACCCTGGAAAGTAAGAAGATTGAGAGGTTTATCTGGGGATTAACCCAGCCAACCAAAGGGAACGTCTTAGCTGCGAAGCCGGATACATACGACAGCGCCAAATGCCTAGCGCAAATCTTGATCGACCATAGTGAGGGCGTAGAGGAAGCAGCCACCACTTTCGAACCGACAGAAAGAAGTGGTGAGAAAAGAAAGTATTGGGAGGCGGGGGAGAAATGTCAGCCTTCACAAGAGTTCTCGAAGAAACAACAGATGGTGGCGGTCCACGCTGCCACTACCCCTGCTACTGTTTCTGTCGTAGGTTTCCCAGCCCGAGCACCTATCACCGGATATGCCGGTGTTCTCCCGTGGGGTAACCAGTGCAGTTACCACCACTACATCCCCGGTCCATGTCGTGTGAAAATTTGCAAAAAATGTGGCCAAGAGGGTCACCTTGCGCGGAGTTGTAGAACACCAACAAATCAAGCTCCCGGAGCGGGCATCAATCAGGCCTGTTATGGTTGCGGTAAAGTCGGGATTTATAAGAGGAACTGCCCCAATGCAGCAACAACTAGCAACACTGGAAGAGTCCTAGCTATAGGACAAGGGGAGGCAGCCGCCGATCCCACAGTTGCCTCAGGTATATTCCTTTTCGACAACCCTTCTGCTTGCAATCCCTTTTCAATTCTAGTCCTAAAAAGATAAACTGTTAATTATCCATTCGAATCTCTTCATAAACTTAGTCCTCAATTAGTAATCGAAACGTCCATCATCAAGGTAGCCAACAATGAGAAAGATGGCGTGTTACATTCTGGAACACGTATCCCAAGGAACATAGAACTTTTCGAAATCCTCATTAAGATTGATTCCGTAGCCTACAAACTTCGATTACCCTCGGAACTTAGTAACATTCCTCTGGTACTTCACGTCTCAGTCTTTAAAAAGTATCTACCCAATGAAACCTAGACGCTTCCCGATAGTGAGGGTTCACTGGAACGTCAAGCGGAGACTCGATTCCACTTGGAAGCGTGAAGACCCGAAGCAGTAGATTCATCCTCATATCTCTTTTCACTTCATAATTTGTGTTAAAATCTGTGAATTCCGGGACGAAATTCCCTCTAACAGGGGGATAATGTAACAACCCGAAATTTCGTTTCATTGCTTGTACCCCTTTTCGCGACTCGTTTCGATCATCCAGTCGCCGTTTTCGATTTCGTTTCTGATTTCCATCAATTATATAAGTCATTAATGTGGATTTTATTTTATGACTTAATAAATGTCGTAATACCCATAGAACTCATTCTAACGCCCAGTATTAGCAGTCAGAACATTTCTAGAATCAAGCATATCGGGTAACGGCAACTTAATCGGGTGTGACCAAAAGCCCCGTTTAACGTCGGTATCAGGTAGAATTCCACTGTGTCCCAAACTTAGGACCTATTTAAACATGTTCAAGCTATCATTTGAAGCTTTTTCTCTCTCTCACTACTCTCTCTCTAACCTTTCTCCTAAATCCAAGTTTAAAGGTCCAAATCTAGAGTTTAAGGTCTCAAATCTTCAAGGTACCTTCCTATACTCATTTTGCATCATATTGGACCTTCAAATTCGAGATTTATTCATGATTTAGAGACTTGTATATGAGTTTACGGCCCAGGATGGTGCTTAGGCCGTAAACCCATATTTAAAGGGTTTTTAAGCCCTTAAACCCTTCCATGACACAAACAAGACTTAGATATGGCTTTTAGAATATTGGTATTGGACCTAGAACACCTTAGACATGAATTTTGAGGGGTTTGTGTGAGTTTATGGCCAAGGCATGTGCTTGGGCCATAAACTCCTTAAACATGGGTGTAAACTCATTTTCAAGGTATTAGAAAGCCATCCAACACCACCAAAAGCCTTGGAATAAATAATAGAACCAACCAAAAATAGTTTAAGGACCTTAAACACATCAAAACTATTCATTTGAGAGTTTACGGCCATAGAAGGTGCTCCATGGCCGTAAACTCCTAAAAGTATGTCATTTTGTGCCCAAAAATCATTTCAAGGCTTGTAGGAATTTTTAGAATCACATGTGATTAACTTTGAGGCCTTAAAAACACTTATTCATGGGAGAATGAGAGTTTACGGCCATAGGCTCCATGCCGAGGCCGTAAACTCCCTTAAGTGGGTTATTTGATGTTTTAAATAAATTCCAAGCCTTAGGAAATATTGTTCCAAGCATTTCCAAGTGATATTAGCCATTTGTGAACCATTAAGCTCCATAACCCTTGCCAACATGAGTTCACGGCTGTGAACTCATGTGTGGGTAGTGTTTAGGCCGTAAACTCAATTAGGAAGTTTACTCTTGGGGAGTAAACTCAAATCCCAAGTCCCTCGCTTCAATACCCGTCCGTAGATGTCACCCGGGTCACTCCAAACACCCGTTTTGAGGTGTTTTCGTTCGTTGGAGTGTAATATCGTATCTAATTAGAGTTTATAAATCTAATTAGATATATTTGTATATCATTTCATATTACATAGGAACCTTTCATGTTATCAAACCGTGAATCGACACTTAGCATCCGGAACGTCGCGCTTCTCAACCGGTGAGTTCAACTATTTTCACTGTTTTCAGGGGGGAATACAAGCAAAAGTACAAGGAAATCTTGTACTCCAACTTATTATTTTCAGTTCAATTGATTTCATTTTGTATGTTCTAATATCAATAACAGTGTTTATAAAATAGTTCGAATTACGAAGTTAGCTTTCAAACTAATCCTAGATTACTTGATAAAATGTTACAATCTAATTTATGTTTTTAGAATCTACGAATAATTCATACTAATCATCATTTAGAATGAATACTAAACTATAACTAGGAACAGAACGAATACGAAACTATAACTAGGAACAGAACGAATACGAAACTATAACTAGGAATAGAACGAATACGATACTATAACTAAGAGCACAACGAATACGAAACTATAACTAGGAATACGAATACGAATACGAATAGTAATAGGAGTAGGATTGGGAAAACGAATACGACTACAAATACAAATACGAATACGAATACGAATATGAATACGAATACGAATAGTAATAGGAGTAGGATTAGGGAAACGAATACGAATACGAATACGAATACGAATGCGAATAAGTATAAGAATATGTTTGTGAATAAGAACACAAATACGAAGACATGTATCTAGGTACACTCCAGTGTAACACCATTAGGATATCAGAATACTTAGTTAATACATTAGGTACGAATGGAAATCAATCATTACATAGAAATTCAATAACCAAACTTACTTTTAGGAAAGTACGGGACTTTCCTGGGGAAAACGTTACATAACTAGAAAAGTGTAATAAACCAGATAACTTTATATCTTTCACAATTAGTAATATACAATCAGGAAAGTATGGGACTTTTCTGGGATCATAGTTAAACATAACTAGAACCGTGTAACCTAACAATTAATCAAACATACCTTTTAAGAAAATATGGGATTTTCTTGGATAATAAACTTTTCGGTAAACCAAAGGAAACTCGTACATTTTCACAAAACGAACATCTTATGAACTCACCAGCTTTATGCTGATTTTCAAACTGCTTGTATTCTCAGGTCAACATTAGACAGGTACCCGACAATATCTTATGGCGAAGACGGAGTGCATAGAAGACTCGTCTCATTTTGTTCATATATACTATGTATCACAAATGTACAACTTTACTTTTGAACAAATGTAAACTTTAATATGTAATGTAATGGTTGTTTACTTTTCTTACTATATGCATTGGATTTGATACTCAACGTGGAGTCCGCCCCGGAAATGTTTCTGCCTTACGTTTTCGGGGTGTGACAGATTGGTATCAGAGCCCTTGTTTATAGTGAATGGAGTATACCAAACCTTACATGGTATAAAACTATAAACACTAAAGGGCCTAAGTGCTCTGAACTAAAAGTATACCTCAAATATAAGTATTTTCAATAATATACAAGTACACCCGACCGTCGAAATACGTAACTACAAGTAGTACAAAACATAAGTAAATGGGTGTTGTACGTTGCGGTTAAACCTGGGCAGTTATGTAGTCGTGTCTAGGATCAATATAGCCTGGCCAACTATATTCATTCGAGACACGGCCAACATGTGCTTGGGAGTGACTGTGGTGTACGGCATGCCTAAAACTTACCCAATACCCAAACAATGAGCCGTCGCTGTAACGAATCATGAAATACTATGGGAGTATTTCTCGAGCCAAATCCGTTATAGAATTCCTCATCCCAACTTTGCTCCTTGTTCATTCCTTTAGCGATAATTTATCTGTTTGATAAATCCTTCCTGCCTTATCGCTTAATAGAATTCTATGTATGTCATAAAGAGATATCCTTTGTATCATATCTCTTGATTCAATTCGGAGGACTTACATTCCTCTCTTGCCTGATCTTATTAGATCAAGATGCCTCCAAGAAAGAGACCCAGCTCAACAACAAACAACAATCCTCCACCTTCTCTTCAAATCGACCTGGCAACCCTTCAGTCAGTTTTAACTGCAGCATTTTGAGCAGACATATCACAAACAAACCCCAGTAGTTCAGGAGGTGGTCCACAGCCTCAAAACCAGGAACGTAGCCAGGGACACCAAAATGAGTGTTCCTATAAAGACTTTATGAATGCAAAACCCACATTCTTCGATGGCACTGGAGGTGTCATTGCTCTAACTCGGTGGATAGAGAAGATCGAATCTATCTTCGAGATCTGTGCTTGTTCAGAATCCGACAAGGTGAAGTTTGCCGCCTGCACTCTCACCAATAAAGCTCTGACTTGGTGGAACGGCCGAGTCAAATCTCTAACTCTACCTGTAGCCAATGCTATGGGTTGGGAAGTTATGAAGGAACTCCTGCACGCAGAGTATTGCCCTCGGGGTGAAATTCAGAAGCTGGAGCATGAACTCTGGAACCTGAAGATGAAAGGTTCCGATATCGCCGCCTACACATCCAGATTTGATGACTTAGCGCTTCTTTGTCCAGGGATGGTTACCCTGGAAAGTAAGAAGATAGAGAGGTTTATCTGGGGATAAACCCAGCCAACCAAAGGGAACGTCTTAGCTGCGAAGCCGGATACATACGACAGCGCCAAATGCCTAGCGCAAATCTTGATCGACCATAGTGAGGACGTAGAGGAAGCAGCCACCACTTCCGAACCGACAGAAAGAAGTGGTGAGAAAAGAAAGTATTGGGAGGCCAGGGAGAAATGTCAGCCTTCACAAGAGTTCTCGAAGAAACAACAGATGGTGGCGGTCCACGCTGCCACTACCCCTGCTACTGTTTCTGTCGTAGGTTTCCCAGCCCGAGCACCTATCACCGGATATGCCGGTGTTCTCCCGTGGGGTAACCAGTGCAGTTACCACCACTACATCCCCGGTCCATGTCATGTGAAAATTTGCAAAAATTGTGGCCAAGAGGGTCACCTTGCGCGGAGTTGCAGAACACCAACAAATCAAGCTCCCGGAGCGGGCATCAATCAGGCCTGTTATGGTTGCGGTAAAGTCGGGATTTATAAGAGGAACTGCCCCAATGCAGCAACAACTAGCAACACTGGAAGAGTCCTAGCTATAGGACAAGGGGAGGCAGCCGCCGATCCCACAGTTGCCTCAGGTATATTCCTTTTCGACAACCCTTCTGCTTGCAATCCCTTTTCAATTCTAGTCCTAAAAAGATAAACTGTTAATTATCCATTCGAATCTCTTCATAAACTTAGTCCTCAATTAGTAATCGAAACGTCCATCATCAAGGTAGCCAACAATGAGAAAGATGGCGTGTTACATTCTGGAACACGTATCCCAAGGAACATAGAACTTTTCGAAATCCTCATTAAGATTGATTCCGTAGCCTACAAACTTCGATTACCCTCGGAACTTAGTAACATTCCTCTGGTACTTCACGTCTCAGTCTTTAAAAAGTATCTACCCAACGAAACCTAGACGCTTCCCGATAGTGAGGGTTCCATGGAACGTCAAGCGGAGACTTGATTCCACTTGGACGCGTGAAGACCCGAAGCAGTAGATTCATCCTCATATCTCTTTTCACTTCATAATTTGTGTTAAAATCTTTGAATTTCGGGACGAAATTCCCTCTAACGGGGGAATAATGTAACAACCCGAAATTTTGTTTCATTGCTTGTACCCCTTTTCGCGACTCGTTTCAATCATCCAGTCGCCGTTTTCGATTTCGTTTCCGATTTCCATCAATTAATTAAGTCATTAATGTGGATTTTATTTTATGACTTAATAAATGTCCTAATACCCTTAGAACTCATTGTAACGCCCAATATTAGCAATCGGAACATTTCTAGAATCAACCATATCGGGTAACGGCAACTTAATCGGGTGTGACCAAAAGCCCCGTTTAACGTCGGTATCGGGTAGAATTCCACCGTGTCCCGAGCATAGGACCTATTTAAACATGTTCAAGCTATCATTTGAAGCTTTTTCTCTCTCTCACTACTCTCTCTCTAACCTTTCTCCTAAATCCAAGTTTAAAGGTCCAAATCCAGAGTTTAAGGTCTCAAATCTTCAAGGTACCTTCCTATACTCATTTTGCATCATATTGGACCTTCAAATTCGAGATTTATTCATGATTTAGAGACTTGTATATGAGTTTACGGCCCAGGATGGCGCTTAGGCCGTAAACCCATATTTAAAGGGTTTTTAAGCCCTTAAACCCTTCCATGACACAAACAAGACTTAGATATGACTTTTAGAATATTGGTATTGGACCTAGAACACCTTAGACATGAATTTTGAGGGGTTTGTGTGAGTTTACGGCCAATGCATGTGCTTGGGCCGTAAACTCCTTAAACATGGGTGTAAACTCATTTTCAAGGTGTTAGAAAGCCATCCAACACCACCAAAAGCCTTGGAATAAATAATAGAACTAACCAAAAATAGTTTAAGGACCTTAAACACATCAAAACTCTTCATTTGAGAGTTTACGGCCATAGAAGGTGCTCCATGGCTGTAAACTCCTAAAAGTATGTCATTTTATGTCGAAAAATCATTTCAAGGCTTCTAGGAATTTTTAGAATCACATGTGATTAACTTCGGGGCCTTAAAAACACTTATTCATGGGAGAATGAGAGTTTATGGCCATAGGCTCCATGTCAAGGCCGTAAACTCCCTTAAGTGGGTTATTTGATGCTTTAAATAAATTCCAAGCCTTAGGAAAAATTGTTCCAAGCATTTCCAAGTGATATTAGCCATTTGTGAACCATTAAGCTCCATAACCCTTGCCAACATGAGTTCACGGCTGTGAACTCATGTGTGGGTAGTGTTTAGGCCGTAAACTCAATTAGGAAGTTTACTCTTGGGGAGTAAACTCAAATCCCAAGTCGCTCGCTTCAACACCCGTCCGTAGATGTCACCCGGGTCACTCCAAACACCTGTTTTGAGGTGTTTTCGTTCGTTGGAGTGTAATATCGTATCTAATTAGAGTTTATAAATCTAATTAGATATATTTGTATACCATTTCGTATTACATAGGAACCTCGCGTGTTATCAAACCTTGAATCGACACTTAGCATCCGGAACGTCGCGCTTCTCTACCGGTGAGTTCATACCCCTACCCTTTTTCAACTATTTTCACTGTTTTCAGAGGGAATACAAGCAAAAGTACAAGGAAATCTTGTACTCCAACTTATTATTTTCAGTTCAATTGATTTCATTCTGTATGTTCTAATATCAATAACTGTATTTATAAAATAGTTCGAATTACGAAGTTAGCTTTCAAACTAATCATAGATTACTTGATAAAATGTTACAATCTAATTTTTGTTTTCAGAATCTACGAATAATTCATACTAATCATCATTTAGAATGAATACTAAACTATAACTAGGAACAGAACGAATACGAAACTATAACTAGGAATAGAACGAATACGAAACTATAACTAGGAATAGAATGAATACGAAACTATAACTAAGAACAGAATGAATACGAAACTATAATTAGGAATACGAATACGAATACGAATAGTAATAGGAGTAGGATTAGGAAAACGAATACGACTACAAATACAAATACGAATACGAATATGAATACGAATACGAATAGTAATAGGAGTAGGATTAGGGAAACGAATACGACTACGAATACGAATACGAATACGAATGCGAATAAGTATAAGAATATGTTTAAGAATAAGAACACAAATACGAAGACATGTATCTGGGTACACTCCAGTGTAACACCATTAGGATATCAGAATACTTAGTTAATACATTAGGTACGAATGGAAATCAATCATTACATCGAAATTCAATAACTAAACTTACTTTTAGGAAAGTACGGGACTTTCCTGGGGAAAACGTTACATAACTAGAAAAGTGTAATAAACCAGATAACTTTATATCTTTCACAATTAGTAATATACAATCAGGAAAGTATGAGACTTTTCTGGGATCATAGTTAAACATAACTAGAACCGTGTAACCTAACAATTAATCAAACATTCCTTTTAAGAAAATATGGGATTTTCTTGGATAATAAACTTTTCGGTAAACCAAAGGAAACTCGTACATTTTCACAAAACGAACATCTTATGAACTCAGCAGCTTTATGCTAATTTTCAAACTGCTTGTATTCTCAAGTCAACATTAGACAGGTACCCGACGATATCTTATGGCGAAGACGGAGTGCATAGAAGACTCGTCTCATTTTGTTCATATATACTATGTATCACAAATGTACAACTTTACTTTTGAACAAATGTAAACTTTAATATGTAATGTAATGGTTGTTTACTTTGCTTACTATGTGCATTGGATTTGATACTCAACGTGGAGTCCGCCCCGGAAATGTTTCCGCCTTAGGTTTTCGGGGTGTGATAGATTGGTATCAGAGCCCTTGTTTATAGTGAATGGAGTATACCAAACCTTCCATGGTATAAAACTATAAACACTAAAGGGCCTAAGTGCTCTGAACTAAAAGTATACCTCAAATATAAGTATTTTCAATAATATACAAGTATACCCGACCGTCGAAATCCGTAACTACAAGTAGAACAAAACATAAGTAAATGGGTGTTGTACGTTGCGGTTAAACCTGGGCAGTTATGTAGTCGTGTCTAGGATCAATATAGCCTGGCCAACTATATTCATTCGAGAAACGACCAACATGTGCTTGGGAGTGACTGTGGTGTACGGCATGCCTAAAACTTACCCAATACCCAAACAATGAGCTGTCGCTGCAGCGAATCATGAAATACTATGGGAGTATTTCTCGATCCAAATCCGTTATAGAATTCCTCATCCCAGCTTTGCTCCTAATTCATTCCTTTAGCGATAATTTATCTGTTTGATAAATCCTTCCTGCCTTATCGCTTAATAGAATTCTATGTATGTCATAAAGAGATATCCTTTGTATCATATCTCTTGATTCAATTCTGAGGATTTACCATCCTCTCTTTCCTGATCTTATTAGATCAAGATGCCTCCAAGAAAGAGACCCAGCTCAAAAACCAACAACAATCCTCCACCTTCTCTTCAAATCGACCTGGCAACCCTTCAGTCAGTTTTAACTGCAGCATTTTCAGCAGCAGTATCACAAACCAACCCCAGTAGTTTAGGAGGTGGTCCCCAGCCTCAAAACCAGGAAGGTAGCCAAGGACACCAAAAGGAGTGTTCCTATAAAGACTTTATGAATGCAAAACCCACATTCTTCGATGGCACTGGAGGTGTCATTGCTTTAACTCGGTGGATAGAGAAGATCGAATCTATCTTCGAGATCTGTGCTTTTTTAGAATCCGACAAGGTGAAGTTTGCCGCCTGCACTCTCACCAATAAAGCTCTGACTTGGTGGAACGGCCGAGTCAAATCTCTAACTCTACCTGTAGCCAATGCTATGGGTTGGGAAGTTATGAAGGAACTCCTGCACGCAGAGTATTGCCCTCGGGGTGAAATTCAGAAGCTGGAGCATGAACTCTGGAACCTGAAGATGAAAGGTTCCGATATCGCCGCCTACACATCCAGATGTCATGACTTAGCGCTTCTTTGTCCAGGGATGGTTACCCTGGAAAGTAAGAAGATTGAGAGGTTTATCTGGGGATTAACCCAGCCAACCAAAGGGAACGTCTTAGTTGCGAAGCCGGATACATACGACAGCGCCAAATGCCTAGCGCAAATCTTGATCGACCTTAGTGAGGACGTAGAGGAAGCAGCCACCACTTCCGAACTGACAGAAAGAAGTGGTGAGAAAAGAAAGTATTGGGAGTCGGGGGAGAAATGTCAGCCTTCACAAGAGTTCTCGAAGAAACAACAGATGGTGGCGGTCCACGCTGTCACTACCCCTGCTACTGTTTCTGTCGTAGGTTTCCCAGCCCGAGCACCTATCACCGGATATGCCGGTGTTCTCCCGTGGAGTAACTAGTGCAGTTACCACCACTACATCCCCGGTCCATGTCGTGTCAAATTTTGCAAAAACTGTGGCCAAGAGGGTCACCTTGCGCGGAGTTGTAGAACACCAACAAATCAAGCTCCCGGAGCGGGCATCAATCAGGCCTGTTATGGTTGCGGTAAAGTTGGGATTTATAAGAGGAACTGCCCCAATGCAACAACAACTAGCAACACTGGAAGAGTCCTAGCTATAGGACAAAGGGAGGCAGCCGCTGATCCCACTGTTGCCTCAGGTATATTCCTTTTCGACAACCCTTCTGCTTGCAATCCTTTTTCAATTCTAGTCCTAAAAAGATAAACTGTTAATTATCCATTCGAATCTCTTCATAAACATAGTCCTCAATTAGTAATCGAAACGTCCATCATCAAGGTAGCCAACAATGAGAAAGATGGCGTGTTACATTCTGGAACACGTATCCCAAGGAACATAGAACTTTTCGAAATCCTCATTAAGATTGATTCTGTAGCCTACAAACTTCGATTACCCTCGGAACTTAGTAACATTCCTCTGGTACTTCACGTCTCAGTCTTTAAAAAGTATCTACCCAACGAAACCTAGACGCTTCCCGATAGTGAGGATTCCATGGAACGTCAAGCGGAGACTTGATTCCACTTGGACGCGTGAAGACCCGAAGCAGTAGATTCATCCTCATATCTCTTTTCACTTCATAATTTGTGTTAAAATCTTTGAATTTCGGGACGAAATTCCCTCTAACGGGGGGATAATGTAACAACCCGAAATTTTGTTTCATTGCTTGTACCCCTTTTCGCGAATCGTTTCGATCATCCAGTCGCCGTTTTCGATTTCGTTTCCGATTTCCATCAATTAATTAAGTCATTAATGTGGATTTTATTTTATGACTTAACCAATGTCCTAATACCCTTAGAACTCATTCTAACGCCCAATATTAGCAATCGGAACATTTCTAGAATCAACCATATCGGGTAACGGCAACTTAATCGGGTGTGACCAAAAGCCCCGTTTAACGTCGGTATCGGATAGAATTCCACCGTGTCCTGAACTTAGGACCTATTTAAACATGTTCAACCTATCATTTGAAGCTTTTTTTTTTCTCTCTCTCTCTCTCTCAATACTCTCTCTCTCTAACCTTTCTCCTAAATCCAAGTTTAAAGGTCCAAATTTAGAGTTTAAGGTCTCAAATCTTCAAGGTACCTTCCTATACTCATTTTGCATCATATTGGACCTTCAAATTCGAGATTTATTCATGATTTAGAGACTTGTATATGAGTTTACAGCCCAGGAAGGTGCTTAGGCCGTAAACCCATATTTAAAGGGTTTTTAAGCCCTTAAACCCTTCCATAACACAAACAAGACTTAGATATGACTTTTAGAATATCGGTATTGGACCTAGAACACCTTAGACATGAATTTTGAGGGGTTTGTGTGAGTTTACGGCCAAGGCATGTGCTTGGGCCGTAAACTCCTTAAACATGGGTGTAAACTCATTTTCAAAGTGTTAGAAAGCCATCCAACACCACCAAAAGACTTCGAATAAATAATAGAACCAACCAAAAATAGTTTAAGGACCTTAAACACATCAAAACTCTTCATTTGAGAGTTTACAGCCATAGAAGGTGCTCCATGGCTGTAAACTCCTAAAAGTATGTCATTTTATGTCCAAAAATCATTTCAAGGCTTGTAGGAATTTTTAGAATCACATGTGATTAACTTTGGGGCCTTAAAAACACTTATTCATGGGAGAATGAGAGTTTATGGCCATAGGCTCCATGTCAAGGCCGTAAACTCCCTTAAGTGGGTTATTTGATGCTTTAAATAAATTCCAAGCCTTAGGAAAAATTGTTCCAAGCATTTCCAAGTGATATTAGCCATTTGTGAACCATTAAGCTCCATAACCCTTTCCAACATGAGTTCACGGCCGTGAACTCATGTGTGGGTTGTGTTTAGGCCGTAAAATCAATTAGGAAGTTTACTCTTGGAAGTAAACTCAAATCCCAAGTCCCTCGCTTCAGTTCCCGTCCGTAGATGTCACCCGGGTCACTCCAAACACCCGTTTTGAGGTGTTTTCGTTCGTTGGAGTGTAATATCGTATCTAATTAGAGTTTATAAATCTAATTAGATATATTTGTATATCATTTCGTATTACATAGGAACCTCGCGTATTATCAAACCTTGAATCGACACTTAGCATCCGGAACGTCGCGCTTCTCAACCGGTGAGTTCATACCCCTACCCTTTTTCAACTATTTTCACTGTTTTCAGGGGGGAATACAAGCAAAAGTATAAGGAAATCTTGTAATCCAACTTATTATTTTCAGTTCAATTGATTTCATTCTGTATGTTCTAATATCAATAACTGTGTTTATAAAATAGTTCGAATTACGAAGTTAGCTTTCAAACTAATCATAGATTACATGATTAAATGTTACAATCTAAGTTATGTTTTCAGAATCTATGAATAATTCATACTAATAATCATTTAGAATGAGTACGAAACTATAACTAGGAACAGAACGAATACAAAACTATAACTAGGAACAGAACGAATACGAAACTATAACTAGGAATAGAACGAATACGAAACTATAACTAAGAACAGAACGAATACGAAACTATAATTAGGAATACGAATACGAATACGAATAGTAATAGGAGTAGGATTAGGAAAATGAATACGACTACAAATACGAATACGAATACGAATACGAATATGAATACGAATACGAATAGTAATAGGAGTAGGATTAGGGAAACGAATACGAATACGAATACGAATACGAATACGAATACGAATACGAATACGAATGCGAATAAGTATAAGAATATGTTTAAGAATAAGAACACAAATACGAAGACATGTATCTAGGTACACTCCAGTGTAACACCATTAGGATATCAGAATATTTAGTTAATACATTAGGTACGAATGGAAATCAATCATTACATCGAAATTCAGTAACTAAACTTACTTTTAGGAAAGTACGGGACTTTCCTGGGGAAAACGTTACATAACTTGAAAAGTGTAATAAACCAGTTAACTTTATATCTTTCACAATTAGTTATATACAATCAGTAAAGTATGAGACTTTTCTGGGATCATAGTTAAACATAACTAGAACCGTGTAACCTAACAATTAATCAAACATTCCTTTTAAGAAAATATGGGATTTTCTTGGATAATAAACTTTTCGATAAACCAAAGGAAACTCGTACATTTTCACAAAACGAACATCTTATGAACTCACAAGCTTTATGCTGATTTTCAAACTGCTTGTATTCTCAGGTCAACATTAGACAGGTACCCGACAATATCTTATGGCGAAGACGGAGTGCATAGAAGACTCGTCTCATTTTGTTCATATATACTATGTATCACAAATGTACAACTTTACTTTTGAACAAATGTAAACTTTAATATGTAATGTAATGGTTGTTTACTTTGCTTACTATGTGCATTGGATTTGATACTCAACGTGGAGTCCGCCCGGGAAATGTTTCCGCCTTAGGTTTTCGGGGTGTGACAGATTGGTATCAGAGCCCTTGTTTATAGTGAATGGAGTATACCAAACCTTACATGGTATAAAACTATAAACACTAAAGGGCCTAAGTGCTCTGAACTAAAAGTATACCTCAAATATAAGTATTTTCAATAATATACAAGTACACCCGACCGTCGAAATCCGTAACTACAAGTAGAACAAAACATAAGTAAATGGGTGTTGTACGTTGCGGTTAAACCTGGGCAGTTATGTAGTCGTGTCTAGGATCAATATAGCCTGGCCAACTATATTCATTCGAGACACGGCCAACATGTGCTTGGGAGTGACTGTGGTGTACGGCATGCCTAAAACTTACCCAATACCCAAACAATGAGTCGTTGCTGCAACGAATCATGAAATACTATGGGAGTATTTCTCGAGCCAAATTCGTTATAGAATTCCTCATCGCAGCTTTGCTCCTTGTTCATTCCTTTAGCGATAATTTATCTGTTTGATAAATCCTTCCTGCCTTATCGCTTAATAGAATTCTATGTATGTCATAAAGAGATATCCTTTGTATCATATCTCTTGATTCAATTCGGAGGACTTACATTCCTCTCTTGCCTGATCTTATTAGATCAAGATGCCTCCAAGAAAGAGACCCAGCTCAAAAACAAACAACAATCCTCCACCTTCTCTTCAAATCGACCTGGCAACCCTTCAGTCAGTTTTAACTACAGCATTTTCAGCAGACATATCACAAACAAACCCCAGTAGTTCAGGAGGTGGTCCACAGCCTCAAAACCAGGAACGTAGCCAGGGACACCAAAATGAGTGTTCCTATAAAGACTTTATGAATGCAAAACCCACATTCTTCGATGGCACTGGAGGTGTCATTGCTCTAACTCGGTGGATAGAGAAGATCGAATCTATCTTCGAGATCTGTGCTTGTTCAGAATCCGACAAGGTGAAGTTTGCCGCCTGCACTCTCACCAATAAAGCTCTGACTTGGTGGAACGGCCGAGTCAAATCTCTAACTCTACCTGTAGCCAATGCTATGCGTTGGGAAGTTATGAAGGAACTCCTGCACGCAGAGTATTGCCCTCGGGGTGAAATTCAGAAGCTGGAGCATGAACTCTGGAACCTGAAGATGAAAGGTTCCGATATCGCCGCCTACACATCCAGATTTGATGACTTAGCGCTTCTTTGTCCAGGGATGGTTACCCTGGAAAGTAAGAAGATTGAGAGGTTTATCTGGGGATTAACCCAGCCAACCAAAGGGAACGTCTTAGCTGTGAAGCCGGATACATACGACAGCGCCAAATGCCTAGCGCAAATCTTGATCGACCTTAGTGAGGACGTAGAGGAAGCAGCCACCACTTCCGAACCGACAGAAAGAAGTGGTGAGAAAAGAAAGTATTGGGAGGCGGGGGAGAAATGTCAGCCTTCATAAGAGTTCTCGAAGAAACAACAGATGGTGGCGGTCCACGCTGCCACTACCCCTGCTACTGTTTCTGTCGTAGGTTTCCCAGCCCGAGCACCTATCACCGGATATGCCGGTGTTCTCCCGTGGGGTAACCAGTGTAGTTACCACCACTACATCCCCGGTCCATGTCGTGTGAAATTTTGCAAAAACTGTGGCCAAGAGGGTCACCTTGCCGGAGTTGCAGAACACCAACAAATCAAGCTCCCGGAGCGGGGATCAATCAGGCCTGTTATGGTTGCGGTAAAGTCGGGATTTATAAGAGGAACTGCCCCAATGAAGCAACAACTAGCAACACTGGAAGAGTCCTAGCTATAGGACAAGGGGAGGCAGCCGCCGATCCCACAGTTGCCTTAGGTATATTCCTTTTCGACAACCCTTCTGCTTGCAATCCCTTTTCAATTCTAGTCCTAAAAAGGTAAACTGTTAATTATCCATTCGAATCTCTTCATAAACATAGTCCTCAATTAGTAATCGAAACGTCCATCATCAAGGTAGCCAACAATGAGAAAGATGGCGTGTTACATTCTGGAACACGTATCCCAAGGAACATAGAACTTTTCGAAATCCTCATTAAGATTGATTCCGTAGCCTACAAACTTCGATTACCCTCGGAACTTAGTAACATTCCTCTGGTACTTCACGTCTCAGTCTTTAAAAAGTATCTACCCAACGAAACCTAGACGCTTCCCGATAGTGAGGGTTCCATGGAACGTCAAGCGGAGACTTGATTCCACTTGGACGCGTGAAGACCCGAAGCAGTAGATTCATCCTCATATCTCTTTTCACTTCATAATTTGTGTTAAAATCTTTGAATTTCGGGACGAAATTCCCTCTAACGGGGGGATAATGTAACAACCCGAAATTTTGTTTCATTGCTTGTACCCCTTTTCGCGACTCGTTTCGATCATCCAGTCGCCGTTTTCGATTTCGTTTTCGATTTCCATCAATTAATTAAGTCATTAATGTGGATTTTATTTTATGACTTAATAAGTGTCCTAATACCCTTAGAACTCATTGTAACGCCCAATATTAGCAATCGGAACATTTCTAGAATCAACCATATCGGGTAACGGCAACTTAATCGGGTGTGACCAAAAGCCCCGTTTAACGTCGGTATCGGGTAGAATTCCACCGTGTCCCGAGCTTAGGACCTATTTAAACATGTTCAAGCTATCATTTGAAGCTTTTTCTCTCTCTCACTACTCTCTCTCTAACCTTTCTCCTAAATCCAAGTTTAAAGGTCCAAATCTAGAGTTTAAGGTCTCAAATCTTCAAGGTACCTTCCTATTCTCATTTTGCATCATATTGGATCTTCAAATTCAAGATTTATTCATGATTTAGAGACTTGTATATGAGTTTACAGCCCAGGATGGTGCTTAGGCCGTAAACCCATATTTAAAGGGTTTTTAAGCCCTTAAACCCTTCCATAACACAAACAAGACTTCGATATGACTTTTAGAATATCGGTATTGGACCTAGAACACCTTAGACATGAATTTTGAGGGGTTTGTGTGAGTTTATGGCCAAGGCATGTGCTTGGGCCGTAAACTCCTTAAACATGGGTGTAAACTCATTTTCAAGGTGTTAGAAAGCCATCCAACACCACCAAAAGACTTCGAATAAATAATAGAACCAACCAAAAATAGTTTAAGGACCCTAAACACATCAAAACTCTTCATTTGAGAGTTTACGGCCATAGAAGGTGCTCCATGGCTGTAAACTCCTAAAAGTATGTCATTTTGTGTCCAAAAATCATTTCAAGGCTTGTAGGAATTTTTAGAATCACATGTGAAGGCCGTAAACACCATCTCAAGGCCGTAAACTCCATGTCAAGGCCGTAAACTCCCTTAAGTGGGTTATTTGATGCTTTAAATAAATTCCAAGACTTAGGAAAAATTGTTCCAAGCATTTCCAAGTGATATTAGCCATTTGTGAACCATTAAGCTCCATAACCCTTGCCAACATGAGTTCACGGCCGTGAAATCATGTGTGGGTAGTGTTTAGGCCGTAAACTCAATTAGGAAGTTTACTCTTGGGGAGTAAACTCAAATCCCAAGTCCCTCGCTTTAATTTCCGTCCGTAGATGTCACCCGGGTCACTCTAAACACCCATTTTGAGGTGTTTTCGTTCGTTGGAGTGTAATATCGTATCTAATTAGAGTTTATAAATCTAATTAGATATATTTGTATATCATTTCGTATTACATAGGAACCTCCCGTGTTATCAAACCTTGAATCGACACTTACCAACCGGAACATCGCACTTCTCAACCGGTGAGTTCATACCCCTACCCTTTTTCAACTATTTTCACTGTTTTCAGGGGGAATACAAGCAAAAGTATAAGGAAATCTTGTAATCCAAATTATTATTTTTAGTTCAATTGATTTCATTCTGTATGTTCTAATATCAATAACTGTGTTTATAAAATAGTTCGAATTACGAAGTTAGCTTTCAAACTAATCATAGATTACATGATAAAATGTTACAATCTAATTTATGTTTTCAGAATCTACGAATAATTCATACTAATCATCATTTAGAATGAGTACGAAACTATAACTAGGAACAGAACGAATACAAAACTATAACTAGGAACATAACGAATACGAAACTATAACTAGGAATAGAACGAATACGAAACTATAACTAAGAACAGAACGAATACGAAACTATAATTAGGAATACGAATACGAATACGAATAGTAATAGGAGTAGGATTAGGAAAACGAATACGACTACAAATACGAATACGAATACGAATACGAATATGAATACGAATACGAATAGTAATAGGAGTAGGATTAGGGAAACGAATACGAATACGAATACGAATACGAATACGAATACGAATACGAATACGAATGCGAATAAGTATAAGAATATGTTTAAGAATAAGAACACAAATACGAAGACATGTATCTAGGTACACTCCAGTGTAACACAATTAGGATATCAGAATACTTAGTTAATACATTAGGTACGAATGGAAATCAATCATTACATCGAAATTCAGTAACTAAACTTACTTTTAGGAAAGTACGGGACTTTCCTGGGGAAAACGTTACATAACTAGAAAAGTGTAATAAACCAGATAACTTTATATCTTTCACAATTAGTAATATACAATCAGGAAAGTATGAGACTTTTCTGGGATCATAGTTAAACATAACTAGAACCGTGTAACCTAACAATTAATCAAACATTCCTTTTAAGAAAATATGGGATTTTCTTGGATAATAAACTTTTCGATAAACCAAAGGAAACTCGTACATTTTCACAAAACGAACATCTTATGAACTCACCAGCTTTATGCTGATTTTCAAACTGCTTGTATTCTCAGGTCAACATTAGACTGGTACCTGACGATATCTTTTGGCTCAGATGGAGTGCATTGAAGACTCGTCTCATTTTTTTTCATATATACTATGTATCACAAATGTACAACTTTACTTTTGAACAAATGTAAACTTTAATATGTAATGTAATGGTTGTTTACTTTGCTTACTATGTGCATTGGATTTGATACTCAACGTGGAGTCCGCCCCGAAAATGTTTCCGCCTTAGGTTTTCGGGGTGTGACATATTTAGCCCAGAAGTTTGAAGAAAAGTCAAGTGTTGAATAAAAGCGAAAGACTTGATCTTTTTCTACAAACTAAAAAATAAATAAAAATTTGATATTTTGCTAAATTATATCAACAAGTGTTATGTTAAAACAAAGTTTCTATGTCTTGGCCTTAAATGAGTATAGGATATCAAAAAAAAAATTTTAAATAAAATATTTATTAAAAAAAGATACTTTTAAGATATGTTTTTTTTTTTATAAAAAAATTATGGATATCTTTTTGAAATCAGATAAATACTAAAATTTGATAAAATAAAAAATTATTAAAACAAATTGGTTGTTTGATCCAAAACACTTATTTAAAAAAGAATTAAAAAAAAAACTTAAAAGTGAGAGAAAAACATTGATGGCGCAAGAAGGAAGGGGGAGGGGGAAGTGCCAATGCGAAGGCTGCTTATGAGGAGAATGGTGCAAGAAGCAAGAGTTGATGATGGTGCAAGTAGAGAAGGATTGGCGCAAGAAGGTGAAGAATGGCGCAAGAAGAAGAAGGAGGTAATGATGGCGCAAGGTGTGTTGGCGCAAGTAGGTAATGCGAAAGAGAAAAGAAGATGCACCAAGGGGATAAAGGAGTTGTGCCAAGCGGCTGAAGATGTGCCACATCGAAGATGGTTCAAGATGTTTCTACGAGGGGGGAATTGGTTACCGAAGTTACGCAAGAGAGGAGGTGCGCCAAGCCGATGCGAGGATGTGGAGTTGCTCATGAAGTAGAAGTTGCTCACGAAGGAAATTGCTTCACGACCGAAGGTGCAGGTTCTGATGGCGCAAGAAGACTTCGCTAGGATAAGGTGATGTTGCACCATAGGTTGATCCAAGATGCTTGTTGCGCCAAGAAGTAAGAAGATGTGCCAAGAGAAGTTGCGAAGCCGAGATGATCACAATCTGAGGATGCTCCAAACCGAAGTTGTGCCATTTTTTTTTAATTTGGAATGACGTGCCAAAGGGGTGAAAACAAAAATGATGTTGGGCAAGAAGGTTGTTTCCAAAAACAATTTAAGTATGACATAAGATAAGATGGGACAAGATTATGATGTGCCAAGGAGATGCTCTAAATCAAGGGTTAGACCAAGATGCTTGTGAAGGGATGGATTTATGCCAATGTCTTGCTCCAAGGTCTTGTTCATGAAATGGATAAGTTGGTCCAAAGTAGGGGTTCATCTAGTAGATGATCCAAACATGGATGTAATGCTCCAATAATGTTGACCACGTGAGTGAAGTTGGACCAACAAGATCTAAGCTTAGACGATGTTGAGCCACAAGGTTGAGATGTTGGACCAAGAGGTGATGACAACTTGAAGTTGATCCAAGGAATGAAATGATCACAAGTAGGAAAAAAGGAAAAAAAAAGGAACAAGAATAAGGTATTTATAGGTTGTGGTTCCTAGGGTTTCTCAACGGGCCAAAGTAGGACCTGCATGGGCCAATTTGTGGGCCCAAAAGGCTTAGACGGCACTCAAGTATAAATAGGAGAATGTCAACTTGAGTCGTGAGCGAGAGAATGATGACTTGAGAACCACGAAAGAAAAGGTGGTGCATGCATAAATGTTATCTAAAGGGACGTGCATGGCACTTAAGAATGTTCTTGACCTACTCAAGACGTGCATGGCCTAATTGAAATATGCATGGCCTACTTGAAAAGTGCATGGTGCATTTGTGATGTTCTATGTCGACATGCTGATCTATATGGACGTGATGTACCAAGTGGCTGAAGATGCTCCAAGTTCTTGAACATGCTCCAATATTCTTGAACATGTTCCAAGTTAGTGAAGATGCTCTAAGTTCTTGAACATGCTCAAGGTAGTTCAAGTTGGATGAAGATGCTTCAAGTTGGTGAAGTTGCTCCAAGGTACTTCTAGTTGGTCCAAGTTAAATGAAGATGCTCCAAGTTGAATGCAGTTGCTCCAAATTTGGTCCACATATGTCACACCCCAAAACCGAGAACGGCGGAAACATTCCGGGGTGGAGGACGTCATGTCGAGTATCATAACAGTGTAAAGTAGTAAACAAGCAATAACATCATCCATTGCATTAAAAGTAAAGTTTTAATACATGTGTGTTCTTTCATAATGTACAACAATAACATGAATAATCAAAATAAGATGAGTCTTTACTGTGCTCCGTCTTCTCAAAGCCTGACCATCGTACCTGTCTAACTGGTGACCTGAGAATACAAGTTATTTTGAAAGCGAGTATCAGCCTAAGGCTGGTGAATTCATAAGTATTTAAGTATCATTGTCTTGTTTGGCAAAACTGTTATGAATGCCTTGTAAATCTTTAAATGAAACAATTGATATAAGTTTGAAAACCCTAGAAAATCCCTTATTTCCTACTAGTATGAAATGTAGTCTTCAACCAAGAACCGAATGTTTTGCTATGATGATGATAGTTTTGCCTTCTTTTTTACTATTAAAAATAGTACTTAGTCTAACTCATCGTTTATATGAATGTATCACAAAATAAAGTAAACAGGAAAAGAATAGGATGGTCTTCTACCAAGACCTGAATGTTCTGTTATAAAAATGATAGTGTTTCCTTCCTTTTTGACTATTACTAACAGTATTATTGAGAGAAAAACTTGGGGACACACTTAAACAAACGTTAGAACAAGTAAGTTGCGGAATAGTTAATCTCTAAGGATCTAAAAGCTCAAAAATAATAAGGTTAGATAGTTAGATAGTTAGTTAGTTAGTTGCGGAAAGTAAAGAAAGATAAATGAAAAATGTTATATCAAGAATACACTTAAACTAATTCATAACAAGGAATGCAGTCACTCCAAGTTAGTAAGCGAGATCAAGTTTAGTGATTAAGAGTAATAAGATAGATAACTGATGAAGATAAGAAAGATGATTGAATGAGAAATCTTGTGTATTGAGAAGTTAAGAGTTTTCACACTCATATATATCACACGTACTTAATACATAAGAAAGAGTCTCTATTTATAGAGTTTAGAAAAGAACTATTCTATGAGCAGCCATGTAAGGCATGCTGGAAAATGGAGTGAATTACATAGTAAAAGGAATAACTAAGACTGCAGATAGGAAAGACTTGAAGACTCCGGATGCTGATATGGTTGCTGATGGAGAATGGTTGCGGTTACAGTTGTAGAGATTGACTCTGGGTGCGGTATTGGCTGTGAGTACTGAACCGTTGCGGTAGTTAAGTTCAAGAGGGTCACTTTTATGTTTCAATAATTTCCCCCTAAGTGACCTCTTTAACTTAGGTTTAGTTATCAAGTTTGAGAAAACTGATCAAAATCCACCAAAATTTTCTAACATTTTCCAGCCACATGATTCTTCTAGAGATCTCAAACTTGACTTCAGCAGTAGTGTGCTTTGATTTTTCTACAGCGGTCTTGCAGATGTCAAGTTGCTTCTTGGGCAGGCGATGCATAGCATTCATCGGGATGAAATATTTGACATTATCTGTCTTCCATTTGAATATGATGCCAAGTTCTGGGAAGTTGGTTGCGCCTAGAGATCTTTCTTCATAACCTTCTGTAAGCATTGACACTGGTTCAAGTGGTGGAAGGTCAAATTTCTTGAGGATGGTGGGGTGGATGTCCGCATCAATCTTCGCAAAGTCACAGACATTGTCCTTAAGGAAGGATTTGTCTTTGTCGAGAGCTGTCTGCATCTTAGAATGTTTATCTGCCTTGTTCTGAAAAACTCTGGCAATAAGAAATATTTCTTCAGGGTTCATGCAGGGGAAGTCTGCTTGGGTGTGGATGTAATCATTCTCTCTTCTGGTCAGAGTGAATTGAGCAAAGTCTGCTTTCATGAACTTCCGCATCTTGTAGTTCTTCACGGCGGATGGTCTATCGTTAGACCAAATGTTTTCAACCGAAGAGCCATGCTTCGCATAGAAGCGAGTCAGTCTTTCGAATTCCATTGGCAGACGCTTGTGATCAGGAAGACTGCGGTCGAAGGAGTCAAAAATAGCAAAATACTTGGCATTGGGAGAAATTGGAATATCCTAATAACCATCAGATGATGGTTCAGCATATCTGAGGTGGGGAGTGTAGTCTTCATCAAGTAGCCTGCGGAGAGGATTGACCCATGAGTTGATCAGTGATTCATCAATCATAGTGTCAAAACCGCATTCTCTCCATATATATTTCGGCTAACTTGGCTGCTTTCGAGTCATGTTTCCTTTGGGCAGTAGCAGGAGAGTCTGTAGAGCTTTCTGAAGACATATGTTCCTCAAGATTCTTTAGGTGAGGAGGAGTCTCAGGTCTATTGAGGGTGTTTTTCAGTGATGAGTGGGGAGATGGAATATTTTGAGATGGTGGAGGAGAGGGCTGCGGAGTGGGAATTTTGTTTGTGGTGATTGGAGGGCTCTGACGGATGGATGTATTCGAGCGATCGCCTTCTTTATCATCACTTCCCCTTCTTGAGGAATGCAACCCTGGTGCTTCCTCAAGCCATTGTTTGAGTCCATCAACTTTGGCACAAACCTCAGCAAAGCATGCTTTCATCGATTCGGCCAGTTGGGAGCTGTTTGGAATGGCAGAGTTGAAGAGCAGCTTGTGAATATCCTTTGTGAGCTGAAGTATCTCTGGGCCATGAAAGTTGGATGTGAGACATTTCAGCATTCGGGCGATTGTGGCATGAAGGACAGAAATAGTGGACTCGTAGGCAGTATGAGTTTCCTCTATTACCCTTTGGGATTGGGCAGCTTGATCTGCAACCGCTGTTTGTAAGCCTTGTTTGATTGCGGTTACCTCAGTGATGAGGCGTTCCGCTGAGACCATAAAATCTTGATGGTCGGCCCTCCGGTTGTTGTCGAGAGATCGAATCCCAATCTCGACTTTGAGAGAGATGCACTCAACGGCCATGCGCTCTCTCGTTTCAAGTCGTTCGATGCGCTCAATTAGGGATTGCGGACCTGAGATATCTTCTGGTGGAGGTTGGGTAGGCTTAACTGCAGCCAAAATTTGATCAACTTTGGCTTGAAGGTTGAGGAATTCTTTGCGAGTAACAACATCTTTCTTCTTTTTCTTCTTCTTTTCTTTAGGCTTTGAAGTGGAGTGTTGAGAACCGCTGGATTCTTCTTCTTCCTCGAACATCATAAGGTCGTCATCTGAAGGATTCGGTTTGTTGACCTCTTGGATGTCTTCATCGTCAAAACTGAAGGTTGGGCCTGAGCTGAGTTCAATAGCTGGCTCTTTGTCTTGAGATGGGTTGACTGCGGTAGGTGAAACAGGAGTTGAGGTAGGAGGAACATTAGATGTACCTGCGGCTGCGGTTGAGGCTTGAGCTTTCAGCATAGTTTCAGCCATTTGGTCCATCCAAGTTTGAACCTTTTGGTTGTGGCATCAGTGTGGCCGTTGCTGATGGCATTTGCCCAGTACCTGGCCACTAACAGAATTTCTTGTTCCTTCTGCTGTTGTTGTTTGACCTGCTGCTCCTTGCGGGCTTGGAATGCCCTTTTGAAGGCAACATACTTCTTGATTTCAGCATCAGTGGTTGGCTGATACTGACTCCAAGAGTCATTTGAGTCTTCATCGTCAATTCCTTGTGGTCGCACCAAGGTGTCCCTTAGGTTCACGGATCCTTGCACATTAGTGCTCACCGTGCCTAAACCACCTGATACAGATGTAAGTAGAGTAAGATTTCCTGGGCTTCCTTGGTCTCCTTGACCCGTGGTCAAGTTTAGCCTCGGCCCAGTTCTGGCATGGGCGAATGAAATGCCCTGCGGATGGAGTGGTGTTTGTAGTCTTTGGGATACTTGTAAGAGGATGGAGTCTAACTCCTCAGAAGAAAAGATGTGCAGCCGGGAAGCCCTGGAGACCTTAGGGCGATTACCAATTCTATCTTCTTGAGATACAAGTGGGGGGGCTGTCTCCACGTTCAGAAGAAGACGATGATGAAACAATCTCACAAGATGAGGTTGAGTGGTATTCGATAGTAGCATTGAATGGATGTGCGGCCATCCTAAGGACTACCGGAACCTGTTGAGAGGCTTCAGTATGAGTCCGGTCACGCATATGGCTAGTGGTTATGGTTGTTTTTCTTTTCTTGAGGATAGATATGGGTAGTCTATCTTCCTCAGAGTCACTGCTCGATATAGTGGTGGTTTTGGTTTTGCGTTTCTTGGAGGGTGCGGTTTGTTTTAGGACTTTCTTTTTGGGTGTTGTAGCTTTATTTTTAGAAGCTACAGATTTTCTCCGTTGAGAAATGTTAGAAAGTGTAGTGGCAGAGGGGGTTGTGGTACCCTCAGGAAGAATAGTTGAAGAAGGAAGAGGTGGGGTAGAAGGTTATGGGATAATACCCTCCGTGGCCTCAATATGATCTGAGACATCAGCAGTCTCGAGACCAAGCAGAGAAAGAATGTGTGTGGGGAGCCTACAGATAGGTCCAAAAATCGTTTGATCAAAGGAAGGATTATACCTTTTGAGATCCTTAGTGACAAAGAAATTGATGTCACTTCCCATGTCGAGACCAGCATCCGCATGCAGATCAGAAATACACAGAGACCAAAAGCGAGAAAAAGTGAGCTCGGTTGGGTTTTCCTTTGGTTGCTCTTTGGGAATGTACTTGAGGAAATCATCCCAAAGAATTTGACCGTAGTTGAAATCATGGCCTGTGAAGATGCTCCATACGAGTTCAAGGAGCTTGAGTCCCATGTTGTCAATGCCTCCGGTTCTGCCAGACAGACATCGGATGACAAAGTGGCATACAAACTGCCAAACCGCAGGCAGCTGATTCTTCTTAAACTCACCAATCCCTCGGATTGGTTTCTGGTAACCCATTTGGTAGAGTGTGGTAGTGATATCGGATAAGGATGGAGTGAAGATTTTGATCGAGGGATGGATTAACAGGTTAATGGAGGTTAAGAATTTTTCTTTGGTCAAGATGACCAGGGAATCGTTGATGTGGTTCAAATGCACTTCTTGGGGGTTTTCTAGTGGTCTGTATGCAGGCAGAGCACACTTAAAGAGCGTAGAAACAGGAACAACATCAGTGAATGCGTCGAACGGGCCAAATAAAATGTGGTTCTTGAGATGTTTGATCATCAGTTTTGTTGAAGCATTGTAAGATGGATGATCGTCAAACACAACTCTGAAGTTGCTTGAAGCGATTGTTGGTGATGTGGAACCGGTTTGATTCATCGAGCTTGAAGCCTTGGATTGTTTCTTGGATGCACCAGATTTCGCCATTGAGAGTTGTGAGATTGAAGTTCTTGAGAGCTTTTGTGAGTTCTTGTAGAGTTGAGAGAATAATCCATTAACAGAGAGCGTAAACGATTATAGAGAAGAAGGTGGGTTTATAAAGGGGGTAAAAGGATTTTAACCCTAGGTAAAAGATAAAAGAAGGTAAGAAGTTGAATGGGGTTTTGGGGGGAATCAATGATTTTGGGATTGAATCTCAGCCACACGAATATGAAACGGGTTTTGAAGAGATTTGAGAAATCTTGAAAAAAGGTTTTGCATTTAAAGGTGGAGTGGACGCATGGTAATACGTCAGGTAATCGTGAGTTGATGAAAGATAATGTTGTAACTTATTGGACGTGTTTGGGAGAGGAAAGGACAAGTTGAGAAAGGATTGATTTGGGAATCGTTCTTTTTGTCATCATCCCTAAAATAGGTCTAATACGGGGTTTATCAGGAAAGGTAAAGTGACAGTTTGTAAAGGGAATGTTTGTATTTTATTTAATGAAGGATCATTAAATAGCACACAAAGATTCAAGAGTTAATGAATCTCTTGGAATTTATTTGAGGTGATTGCGGATGAATTTATCAATGCGGTTGAGAGACTCCATCGCGGATGAGAAAAGAGAATTCAGAGAATTTGTGAGACAAACACTTGTACAAAAATTAGAAATAAAGGAACATTAAGACCCAGGAGAGGTACATATGACATATGGTTGTGGTACCTAGATTGCGGTATCAAAACCATCTATCATATGTAATTCTCAGTTAGAACCGCAATACAGACCAAGGATTGTCTATGGTAGCTATCACTTCAAAAAGAACCGCGGGTTCGGATTCATCATTTCCAACATTTGTAAGAATAGATTGAGTTTTGTAGAGTCAAGAGCTTTTGTAAAAACATCAGCAATCTCTTCATGAGTAGGAACAAAGATGAGTTCAATATTACCTTATAGAATATGATCTTTGATGAAATGGTACCGTAACTCAATGTGTTTCGTCTTGGAGTGTTGAATAGGATTATGCGAGATAGCTATAACACTTTCAGAGTCACAGTAAATTGGTATCCACAGCATTCTGTACCCGTAGTCTAGTAATTGTGTCTTCATCCAAAGAACTTGGGAACAGCAGCTAGCTGCGGCCACATATTCTGCTTCTACGGTAGATAGAGATACACACGTTTGTTTTCTTGAGGGCCAGCTTACAAGTCTTCCTCCTAGAAATTGACATCCACCTGAAGTACTTTTTCTATCGAGTTTAGAACCTGCATGATCCGCATCGGTGAATGCTTGAAGACTGAAGTCGTTTCCTGCAGGATACCATAAACCCATAGATTTGCTTCCTTTAAGATACCGAAGAATTTGTTTGGCTGCGGTCATGTGATATACTTTTGGATCAGCCTGGTATCTTGCACATACACCAGTTGCAAAGACAATGTCAGGTCTGCTTGTGGTGAGGTACATTAGCAAGCCAATGATGCCTCTATAAGTCTTGTGATCCACAGATTCACTAGAGGGATCAACAGAGATCTTATATCCGAAGGCCATAGGGACTTTAGCAGAAGAGCAATTATCCATTGAGTATTTCTTCAGAAGTTCTGTGGTGTATTTTTCTTGATGAATGAAAATTCCTTGCTGAATTTGTTTGACTTGAAGACCTAGAAAGAAGTTGCTCTCTCTATTCATGCTCATTTTGAATTTGTTGCTCATGAGCTTTGCAAATTCATCTACCATATCTTGATCAGTAGACCCAAAAATGATATCATCCACATATATTTGTACCATCATAAGGTGGTTAGCATTTGCTTTTCTGAATAATGTGGGATCAATCACTCCTCTTTTGTACCCGGGTGAGACAAGAAAATCATAGAGTGTCTCATACCAAGCCCTTGGAGCTTGTTTCAGGCCATACTGCTTTTTCGAGCATATAGCAGTGGTCTGGAAATTCATCATTTTCAAATCCTAGAGGTTGCTGAAGATAAACTTCTTCTTTTAGTTCACCATTGAGAAAAGCACTCTTATCGTCCATTTGGTGTACCTTGACATTTTTGTGGGCTGCGTATGCTAGAAAGATCCGGATGGCTTCCATTCGTGCTACCGGAGCATATGTTTCATCGTAGTCAATGCCTTCTAGTTGATAGTAGCCCTTGGCAACAAGTCTTGAAATGTTTCAGATGACTGAGCCGGATTCGTCTAGCTTGTTCTTAAAAACCCATCTTGTTCCAACAATAGTATGACCTTGTGGAAGAGGAACAAGTTGCCATACTTTGTTTCTTTCAAATTCTTCTACTTCTTCTTGCATTGCAGCTATCCAGTCTGGTTCAAGCAAAGCTTCTTTGATCGTTCTAGGTTCAACCAAAGACATAAATGTTGCATAATGGTATTGGTCAGATAAGTCCTTGGAAGACCGAGTCTGGATACCTGCGGATGGATTGCCAATAATTTGACCTGGTGGATGGTCTCTTGTCCATACATGAAGACGTGACCTTAGATGATCAGCAGCTGCGGTAGAAGGAATGTCTTGGATGTTAGAGGAATCTGCGGTTGGAGATGGTAGTTCCCCCTGGATTTGAGAGCATCCTGCTGAAACATCATGATCTAATGAAGCAGGGTTTTCTTGAGGAAATGGCAGAGGTTGAGGTTCCCCCTGGATTGCGGATGGGAGTTCCTCTGGAACCTGAGAAGGTTCCCCCTGGAATGCAGATGAAAGAGTGATAATTCTAGGATTGGATATAGTGTCAATATTCTCTAAGAGTTCATCATCTGAGTCCTCCGAAGGTTCGTTTGATGGTGAGGCTTCACTTCGGGTAGGAATGTAAGCAGCATCAGGCACTGGAACCTCAACGGTTGCAACAATATCCGGAGTAGAGCTTTCCCCCTCAACCGGAGAGGTGGAAGTATTGAGTGATACTACTTCAGATAGAGACGGTCCAGATACGTCGGCATGTTATTGTTGAGCTGCGGATGACACTAGGACTTCGGATAGTTTCACCGTTTCAATGGGATCAAACAGATCATCATAGTTGATTTCAAATAGATTTAGAGGTCCAGAAGTGGCTGGAATGTCACTTTCCATGATGGCAGTTGTTTCGGTAAACGGAGGTGCACTGCGAATGTGAGAGTCATCAAATTTCACATCAAAGCTTTCAATGATCAACCTTGTTCTTTTGATGAGCACTTGATATGTAACCTTGTTAGTGGAATAACTAAGGAAGATACCTTCGTCAGACTACGGTGCAAACTTGTTGAGTTGATCTCTATTGTTGATCACGAAGCATCTACATCCAAAGATATGAAAGAAACAAACATTGGGTTTGTGATTGTTGAGCCCTTCATATGGCGTTTTATTGAGAAGCTTGCACACAATACTTCGGTTTTGAACAAAGCTTGCGGTTGCTACTGCTTCGGCCCAGAAATAGAGAGGAAGTTGGGTGAAGTTAAGCATGGATCTGGCTGCTTCAACGAGTGTGCGATTTCTTCTCTCTACTACACCATTTTGCTACGGTGTATAGGGTGCTGAAAAATTATGAGAGATGCCTTTGGAAACTAGGAAACTGTTCATAAGATGATTAGTGAACTCGGTTCCACTGTCACTGTGGATGCGTCTGACTGGAAGCTTGATTTGAAGTTCGATTTCTTTGATGAAGTTAATGAGGATTTGCGGTGTCTCAGATTTGAGTCTGATAAAGAAGACCCATGTGAAGCGTGTATAGTCATCAACAATAACCAGTATATACTTTTTTTGGTGAAGACTGGCTACGGTTGAGGGACCGTAGAGATCGATGTGTAATAGCTCTAGTGGTTCAGAGATAGAAGAATCTATTATCAGAGGATGACTTGCTTTGGATTGTTTACCACATTCGCATGCTGGACAAAGAGTATCGTTGCTGTATTTCAGAATGAGGAGACCACGGACTAGTTCTCCTGTGACGAGATTGTTGATGTATCGAAAGTTGAGATGAGCTAGCTTGCGGTGCCACAGCCAGCAGACTTCAGATACAACTTTAGAAAGAAAGCATAGCTGCGGTTTACCAATGATGAGAGAAACATCTAGAGGATACATCGTTCCTTCAGAGCGAGACTTGATTAAGCAGGTGCTATGATCACTCGTCATTATGTAACATAATTGATTGTCAAATTCAACTCGATGTCCTGCTTTACATAGTTGGCCAACACTGATAAGATTATGTTTAAGACCTTTTACATAAGCAACCTTATGAATGGAAAAGTTCCCTGTAGTGAGAACACCATAACCTCGGATGACACCGTTTGCATTGTTGCCAAACGTGACATTTCCACCATTGCATATAGGCCTGAAATCCCAAAGGTACTCTATCCTTCGGGTCATGTACAAGGAGCATGCACTGTCAATCGACCATTCTTCTTCTTGTTCCTCCTTGCACAAAGCCTGAGAATTAAATGGTTAGTTTAGGCATCCAAACAAGTTTGGAGCCATGGACGATTGAAGTATTCTTAAATGATGCATGGTCTGAGGTTGGATGGATAGGTCTTTTGTCATCTTTCAGACCGAGTCCAGGGTGTTTGTTCAGATTTGGATTGTTACGAGTTTTCCGAAAAGTACGAGATTTGTGACTTTGATTTGACTTGACATGAGATAAAAACCTTTGACAGCTGCACTAACATTTGCAAAAAGAAGGCTTGTCATTGAATCTGACATTGTGCTTGGTCAGTGGTTTATGAGGTGTATTGGACTTGAAATTAGTCCGAGGTGGGTAACTTTTGAAAGATTTGATGTTTGAGTTCTGAAAAGTTTGTTTTGAACGAGATTTCGCACGTGTAAATCTATGAGTTGCTCTAGGTGGATTTGATAAAATTCCTTTCCATTTGTTTTGATTTGATTTTAAAAGTATTGGAGTGGGTAAAATTCCTTTCCACTTCGGGTCAGTTGCAGAGTAGATCTGAAAAACATAGTTTCTGACAAATTTGACACCTTTTTGGGTTGTGTCAGAAATAGCAGGAGTGGCTTGTGAAACTGAACTTTCCTTTTTGTTTGTTTTTATGAAAAAAGAATTTTCTGAACTCTTAGATTTTGGAATTTTCTTAATTTTTGAAAAATTTGACCTACTTTTGTTTCGAGATCTGATTTCTTCTTTGAAAGCTCTTTTTGCCAAAAATTTTGGTGAACCGCAGGCGTTGTTATTCACCTGTGGTTTCCTGGAACCCTTTGAATTATTTTGAAAACGCGGGCTAGAATCATCAGAACTTGAAGATTCTGGAATTTGAGAGCATTGACCTACCTCAAAATTTTCTCTAGGCAATTCTTGAAAAATCGGTTGAAGAATTGTAGTTCCTTGAACTGAAGAGTTGCAGTCATTGTTTTTTAACTGCGGTGAAGATGATTTGACTATCGCACAGTAGGTTTTAGATGAGACTGCGGTGGGACATTTCTAGGACAGTTGACTATGGTCTGAGGACAAAGATGGAAAGTCCTCTGAGACTTCGGGGTCTTCAATAACAATTTCTTCATCAACTTCAGATGAAGCTTGAGAATTGGAGTGAATTGTGGCAGTGATGGGAGTTTGATCACATATGTGACTAGAATCCTCGGGCACAATTTCCTCGATGACACAATTATTGCTCAAATTGTGTAATCTACCGAAGTGAGTTTTGATATCTTCGGGAAAAGTCTTGTCATTGACAGGGAAATGAAATTCTCTATCAGGAGGGACATACAGTCTGTCTTTGTTGAATCGGGGTGAGGAATCCATTACGGTAGGATACCCATTAGACCAACCCCAATTGTATGTATTTTCCACGGTTCCATTGTTTACCAAATTTTCAATAGCCTCACTTTCATTAAACAATTTTTCTATTAAGAGATTTAAGCGTACAATTTCTCTATGAGCTAAATCTCTCTGGTTTAAAGCTATCTATGATTGGTTTTCACTTAACATTCTAGCATCTTTCTCTAACTCTAGCTCCCTCTCTAACATTGCCATCTTAAGTCTCTTATTATCCAGTCTTCCTCTCACGTGGAACATCTCTTGGGACGCAATGTTCTTCTCATCTATGGCTTTGTTATAGTCTGAAAGGACGACAGCACAAGTGTCATTAAGATCATCTATGTAGGGTTGACAATCATGCATGCTATAATTTAAAGCTTGGATCATGAGTTTTACCTGTTCAACGATGCTTAGAGTCCCATCTTTCGCCATGTAGCAATAGTTTTTGTTCAACATTGCTAACCCATCATCATCTGCACTGGCCAGCATGCAGATTTTCCCTTTTCCTTTAACACTACTGATGGTCTCTTCTTCATCACCTGATGACCAAACTTGATGGTCTCTTTTGACTTGAGCCACATATGCCCTTGCCTTTTCTTTTTCTTCCAATTCTTGAGCCATTCGAAGATAGAATGCTTTGTCCTTGACTACATTTTCCTTACAACCTTTTGCAAAGTGATTTTCTTTGTTGCATTTGTGACAAATCACAACATCATTCTTGTCTTCTGATTGAGTACCGGAGTCATTGTTCTGAGGAGACTGCGGTACCTCCTTGGGTTGATTGTTCTTAGAGACTTTAGGATACTGAGAGTTGTTGTTCTAAGGACCGAAGTTACGGTTGAATGGTGGTTTGTTGAATTGTTGATTCTTGCAGAAAGAGGAAGGTGGTATGCGGTTGAACTATTGGCTAACTAGAGCAATAGCCTTCTGAAAATCTTCTTCATCATCATACTCAGAATCTTATTCGTATGACTGTGGTGGGGTGTCATACGAGGAAGAGTAGGGTGACTGCGGTGGAGCTTGTGCTATGAGAGCAATCGGTCCTCCAAAGTCAGCACAGTCTTTGAGTACAGTGGATTCTTGTGCTTCAAGTTCTCCATAGAGTTTGTAGAGTGATAAAGAGTGAATCTTTCTGTTACTTTGGACTATCATTTTGGCCGTAGTCCAATGTCTTCCTAGACCATTAAGGAACTGAAGATTGGTTTCATGGTTGCTGCGGATGGTACCAGCATTTGATAACTTTGTGACTATCAGGTTGAATCTTTTGAAGGAGTCTTCCAAACTTTCACCAGCATGAGCTTTGAAGTTGTTGAAGTCGTTGAGTGCAGTTGTGAGCTTCTTATCTTGTGCTTGTTCTGAGCCTTCATACAGGTTTTTGAGTACATCCCATATCTCTTTTGTTGACTTGTAGTTTATGATAATATCAAAGTTGTCAGGAGCAACACCACATGAAATTTTATAAAAAGCAACAACATCATTTTCCATTTTATCGAGATCATCTTTGGTAGGACGGCTCATAGTTGGTTGATCTCGTCCTAGTCTGGTTGCAGCGCCGTCAATTTGGATTGGTGTGAGGACTAAAACATGTGGTCCTTCTTCCACGGATCTCCATACATCTCTTCCCAATCTTCTTAAATACCTCTCAATTCTTTGTGACCAGTGATGATATTCATTTTCTACTAGTATTGGGGCTCTGATAGAATCACCAACGCTATTGGAGACATTCAGAGATAACAATTGTGCCATTTTTTTTTGTTTTGTTTTTTTTTTGAGAAATGAGCTTTAGTGGTATAGAAAGCTTAATGAGAAAATCAGAGTTCCGATATCCAAAAAGCAACCACTTTGGCTCTGATACCAATTGTTGAGAGAAAAACTTGGAGACACACTTGAACAAACGTTAGAACAAGTAAGTTGCAGAATATTTAATCTCTAAGGATCTAAAAGCTCAACAATAATAAAGTTAGATAGTTAGATAGTTAGATAGTTAGTTGCAGAAAGTAAAGAAAGATAAATGACAAAAGTTATATCAAGAATATACTTAAACTGATTCATAACAAGGAATGCAGTCACTCCAAGTTAGTAAGCGAGATCAAGTTTAGTGATTAAGTCTAGAAGACTTGCTCCGAAGAGAGGTTATGTTCCAGAAGTAGTTTGAGTGTGAAGAGTAATAAGATAGATAACTGATGAAGATAAGAAAGATGATTGAATGAGAAATCTTGTGTATTGAGAAGTAAAGAGTTTTCACAATCATATATATCACAAGTACTTAATACATAAGAAAGAGTCTCTATTTATAGAGTTTAGAAAAGAACTATTCTATGAGTAGCCGTGCAAGGCATGCTGGACAATGGAGTGAATTACATAGTAAAAGGAATAACTAAGACTGCAGATAGGAAAGACTTGAAGACTCCGGATGCTGATATGGTTGCTGATGGAGAATGGTTGCGGTTACAGTTGTAGAGATTGTCTCCGGGTGCGGTATTGGCTGTGAGTACTGAACCGTTGCGGTAGTTAGGCTCAAGAGGGTCACTTTTATGTTTCAACAAGTACTTAGTCTAACTCATCGTTTATGTGAATGTATCACAAAATAAAGTAAAATAGTAAAATAATATAATATAAGTGTTATCCTTTGGTACTAGGACTAACACGACATCGCAGTAAGCGAAATGTATAACCTAATGAACATCCAAAGATTGTCCAATTGTCCTCTGTAGCTACAACAGGGGGAAGGAAGGGTTAGTCCCGTAATCGATGTTCCTAATATAAGTATTAACTATAGGCATCTGTAGATGTTCATCAACCTCTGTAGCGAACAGTAGGCTCGAGGAATGGTTAGTCCCGTAAATGTATTCTAATATAAGTAATAACCGTAGGCATCCGTAGATGTTCATCAACCACTGGTGCTAATTAGCTGGGCTTCGGAATGGTTAGTCCCGTCTAGATATCCCGTTGAACTGGGATAGGCAGGACAATTTACACAGAAGGTACTAATAAATCATCCTTGTATCTTTAGGTACAAGTAATCTTGTAAGTGTATACAGGAAAATATATCTATGTACTGGTACTCATGTAATGTATTCATGTAAGTATATTCGTGTAAGCATATTCATGTATCATGTAAGCATATGTAAATGTACTTGTGTATCAGGTAATGTACTGGTATAGACTCATGAATGAACTGACTCTTGTGTGATTCCTTGTAATAGGAATAATGTTTTGTATCTTCTAACTATCCCTATGATAATTAACTGAAAGGTAATTGGTTGTTCAAGTAGGTTTATACACCCTTGCTACACAAGAGTGTGGGAAACTGAATGAAGGATGAAAACTATAACCTCAATACATATATAAGAACATAAGTGTATAAGTATAGTTTTGTTCAAGAAGGTAAAAATAATGATTTTGTAAGATATCTAAGAGTTTTGAACCATAATTAAGAGTGAATTGATGTCATTTTAATAAACATTTCAAAACTAATACTTTTGTTATCAAGGTATTTTAAGATAGAAAACCATTTCATGCATCACATTTTGAAGTATGTGAAATCTACTGGATGAAAACACAGTTATAAAATACATATGAGTGATTTAATAACATACTGTTTTCTACTTGTATTCCCCCCATTAAAGCATTTAAAATCATTTAAACATTCATTAAAGGGTATGAACGCACCGGTTGCAAGTGGATCGGAAGGAAGTGTCGGATAAGTGCTTGGTGTCAAGTGAAGACTTAGACACGCACAAAGATCCTAATTACATATGAGGGCATATGTATATAAACAATTATTCTTTAAATAACTAATAAACAAAGTTAAGACACTCTAGGACATGCTAAACACCTTATACAAGTGTTATAAGTCTCAAGGGTTGCATCTAAGTGTTGTAGGGAAAGGCTAGCGTGTTTGGGGGTTCAAGGGTAAACTCCCTTGGAATTTACGGTTTTCATGACCATTACCCAAGGAGTTTACGGCAGTAAACTGAAGGGTTTACGGTCGTAAACTCTAAACTTTATGAACATTTGTTGTTTTGAAGACTACTAAGCTATTCCTAGCATTCCTACTTCATAATTAAGCCTTAGGAAGTGTTGTGTGGCACCAAAATACTCCTAAATGGAGTTTACGGTCTAAGGACCATTTCTCCATGAGTTTACTACCTTAAACTCATGAGTTTACTACCTTAAACTCATAAGTTTGGTATTTGGCGGTTTTCAAGTCCTTAGCTCAAACATGACACTAGGCTAGGTTAGATTCTAGGCATAAGGTACAACCATGGGACATTTATACAACTTTTAAGCACTTTTTGGGGTGTTTACGGTTTTGGGAGATCCCCAAACCGTAAACACATAAAAATGGAAGTATTTGGTGCTTTTTGTGTGATAAACTCATCAAGGATGAAGCTAGACAAGTCCCTAAGGCATGGTGAAGCGTCTAGGCACCTGAAGGCACCACTTTGCACCATAAATGGTGTCTGAGGTTTTGGGAGCCTCCTAAAACCGTGAACACCTTGATCTTGGTGTTCTTGGGACTTTTCTTTGATGCTAATATGTAATACAAGATTAAGAAGACTCAAGGATGGAAGTACTTACTATAAGGAAGCTTGGATTTAGCTAAAAGTCCAAGAACACTTAGTGTGTGTTCTTGGTGTTTTTGGAAATCTAATCAAAAACACAAAAGTGAATGGATGAATAGATGCACAAATACTAGATTAAGTGTTTAATCAACTCGAAATGGATAGAATACTTACAACTTAGGAGATCTTGAATTGTTTCTAGTTTGCTACTTGAGAGTGTTTCTTGAGTTTACTCTTTTGGGAGTTTACTCTTTTGGATAAATGGGGAGTAAACTCATATTGACTAGACTTAGGGAGTAAACTCATGGATAAGCATGAGTCTTAGGATTTTGGTATGACTTTTCGACCCAAACGAAATAGTTTGGTCAGGAACTTCTAAGACGCGAGGTGCTTGCAGTTTTTAAAATTCAAAACCCGAGACGGCACTTTCTCACTCCCATTCGTTTAAAGAATAATATTAAAATAATCAAACGAACTATAAATTTGTTAAAATAAGAAGTGATGACATTAACTTATAATAAGAAATGATTTACTTCTAGGGTTTGACCGAATGAAAATTCCGGGTTGTCACAACATACCTGAAGTTGTTCCATATTGGTCCAAGTACATGAAATTTCTCCAAAATGCTTCTAGTTGGTCCAAGATGGTTCACAATTGGCTTTTAAAGCTTTTGATCTTTTCCTTCTTCTTTATATATGAGAATGCTCCATGAACAAAGAGTAGAACATATGATTTACTTGAAGAGTATGGTCCACTTGTCGTAAGATATTGTAAGTCCCCAAAATTAAGGATCCAATTTAGTAATCAATGAAGTTAATTGCTATTAGATTTAGATTGAGAAGAAGAAGAAATTGAATCAAGCATGCACACATTTATATCATATAAATGTCAGGTACACCTTTGTGAAAACACACACATACGTCACTGATTTCTAGCAAAAAGTACAGACTGACACACCTCAGTTGCTATAAATAGTACTCCTCCTACCAGCACAAGTGTGTGCAGCCAAGCACATATGTGCAGCCGCACACATACATGTGTGGCAGCACACATTACATGAATACAAACAAAACACTGCAAAATGACACAATTAACTATACAAAATGATGCCTAGCTCAAACCACAAATTATGTTCTTTCAGTCTCCCCCTTGGTTTGAGACTAGCATAGTCTTGTCATCATTCCTTTGGCTCCTCAGCAGGCTTCTCAAACAGCCTCAGATCTGATCTCCCCATTGAATCCATCCACAAACTTCCATTTATGATAGCGGCAGCTTCCATTACTTCTTTTCTACAGATTATCTGGCGACGAGCAAGACTCTGGATGTCCCTTTCTCGAAAACGAAGAAGATCTTTTGCATTGATTAGCCTCAAAACACGTTCTTGATCCTTGAATTTGATGGCAGCAGTTGTAGTTTCGTCATCGTATGCCCAAAATTCCATATTGTCAAGATATCCCTCCTGGAAATAGCAGGCCATAAGATAATCTTCATAGGTTTGCCTGTTTCTCGGTCGAGAACATCCTTATCCTTTCGATAAAGGGCTTTGGTAGTCTTCATGCTGGGAAAATTTTCTTTGACCTGCCTATCAAGGAACCTCTTAAAGTTTGATGCACTTGGATCTTGCGAGGGATTGTGAAAGGGAACTCTAGATAATTCTGCTAGATTAGTCTTAGTCCAAGAATTGAAATCATGGGTGCTTTTGTAACATTCAAATATTCCTGAGTTTCGCTTCACCACCCACAAATTCATTTCTGGATCGAAAGCCCACATACGGATACCAGATCTGTCACCATACTTATCGCCAAACTTTCTCTTTTTCAAATCTGTTAAAGTTAGAGCAGGGTCTTTTGCTTTGCGATTCTCATTTGTATTTTTCATGAATAGAAGTCCTTCGTGTTGATTTGCAGTCACAATCCTTTTACCCTGTTTAATTGTGATTTTTTCTCTGCTTTCTTCTGGTTCTTTTTCAAATCTGTCAACAATGGTAGTTGTTCTTGGAGCAGGTGGGTCAACAGGAAGATCATCAATTGCAGGAGGTGATTGAGCATAAGGAGGATTAACTACTCCATGAGGCTGTTGGAAGAGGGCTTTAACTTTTTCACCAAAAGCATCATACAATACGTTCTTGAGATTAAAATAACTGGCTAGAATGGATCCAAGACTCGTTTGTAAATCTTTGATTTGTTTGGTCTTTTCTTCATCCTTTGCCCTGAGCTCAAAGATATATGCAGAAAGTTGATCCATTTGAATTGATTTTTCAATGAGCTGTTGGCGGAGAACTCCAACTTCCTCTCGAAGATCAGATGAAGAGAATTTGTCATCATCTGTCCGACCCTCGTTAAATGATATTCCTTTCCCGCGTGAAGAGGTTGGACTTGATTGAGCCAAATGTCTTACTAGTCTGATAGAAGCTTCATCTAGAGAAGGTCGAGTTGGAGAATATTCTGGAACATAAGAGGATCCACCAGTCTCGAACATGGTGCTTGGACCTTCATTAGTCTGCTTTGGAGGAGAGTGAGCAAAGGTTGTAGTGATTGTTGAGGTAACTTGAGGAGCACTTTTTACAGCGAGAATCTCCAGACTTTCAAGAGATTGGCTTGTTCTTAAGGAAGTCTGAGAAGTCTGAGGTTCAGATAATTCGGAAATGATTGGAGCTGATGTTGAGACAAGTGACACAGAGGGAGGAATCTCTGATGTCACATCTCCTTGGCTTGTTGTGACCTCCAAGGGCTTTGAGGTGGAGAGTAGAATTTTGAGAGAATCTTCTTCAACTCTAGTCTTGGTTGCTAGAAAAAAAAACTTCATTGACTTTATTTGCACGGCTGCTGGTGATACCGAGAAAAGGATCAAAGTCTTCATCATTGAGATCAAATTCTATGTTTGCTGGAATGTTATCATTGATTCCTGTAAAGTCAATTTCTTTCAAGAATTCTACATCATCATAAAGATTATTGTCATCATCCCCTTGAGAAGATTTTGAATCATTTGCCTTCTGATAATCATGTTCATTAGCTACACAAGCTGTAGGGGAGTGATGAATCTCCTCCACTTCAGGTTCAGAGGGAGAATGATGAGTATCTTCATTTTCCATTGGCATAGATTGTTCTTCCGATTCGTCTCTATCATCTTCTTTAAAAATTCCAAATTTTAACAATGGGAATTTTCCTTCAAAAACAAATTTCCCGCCTCTCTTCTGTTTCATTAGCCCAAAAGCACTTGGACCAATGGATTTAAAATCCAAGACATCATTTCCTCTCTGTAGCTCGGCGTGATTCACATTGAGGATGATTTGCAGAAATCTTGGATACATCCATAATTTGTCTCTTTTGTTCCCTTCAGGATTCAGGATCATTTCATTCGGTATGAATTTTGAGAAATTAAACTCAAAACTTGCAGCCAATGTTGCAATGGCACCAGTGTTAGCAAGAGAGATCTCGTTAGCTCCAGATCTCCTACCGGAAATATAGCTCACGAACACATGAGCCAAATACTTCCGACACGGAGGAAGCAACTTCTTGATTGTAGGGGGAAATGTTCCCTCATAGCCCATATGCTCCAAGACATCCTGAGTTTGATGAATATCGTTCTCCATGGTATACTTAGGTCTGTCCGATATTTGAAGGGATTCTCTTATGATGCTCTCCGTTACTTGAATTTTCTTTTCTTCAATTGTTGCTTCAACAAATTTGTCACCCTGACCATTTTTCTTTACCATGACATTTCTCCAAAATTCTTTGATCAAACTCTGGTAGATAGCAGGACTTGTTGTTAGGGCATGAACAAACATGATTTCTTCAATCCATCCACAATGAATTTCATGTCACTGTAGGCTGCAGGAGGGTCTTCAAGAAAAATTGCAGAATTATGAGCTTTAGCAAATTCCTGGTCTCCCATTTTAATCTGAAAGTAAACACATGAAAAATTAGGGCAACAAGAAAATGTTCAGCCGCACATTCACAAAATCATGCAGCCGCACACGGTCAGCCGCACACACTTGTGGGGCAGCACACGGTCAGCCGCACACTCATGTGTGCGGCCGCACACGGTTAGCCGCGCACTCACGTGTGCGGCCGCATACACAGTGTGTGGTTACCCAAACAAACATTTTTTATAAAAAAACTAACAGCAAACAATAAATAAATTTTTGAAAAATGATGAAAAATTCAGCCGCGTTCATAAGAATTACCGAGTACGAGATTGTTTTCACTGAAAAAGATTGAGAGAAAATATGTGTGTGCGGTTGAGGCAATAGTAAATGACGGTGAAAAAGCCTCACCGCACACACGCTATATATATTCACAAAATTTACACATTCTCCCCCTTGCCTTTTAAACATTTATTCCAAAATCCCTTTTCGCACACAATTTTCTTAAAAGGAATTGTTTTGAGGATTAATAGATTTTTTTAATTTCAAAGATTTAATAAAAAATAAAAATAAAAATAAAATAAAAATAAAAATAAAAATAAAATAAAATAAAATAAAATAAAATTTAAAAAATTATTAATCAACAAGAATCAATTTAAACCTTTATAAATTTCTTTAATCTATTGAGGATTACGGATCAAAGTTTTAGACGACCATTATCCGCTTGTCGGTACCGTTCATATTCACATCTTTGTCTGGTCGATTGTCGGTATTGTGGTCCACTTAAACACGAAAAATTGTGACAAAAATAGGACATACTATAAGTGACAAGACAATGTGATCCTAAGTTCCTAGATAATTATATCTGATCCTAAGTTTCTAGATAGTATATCTTAAGGACCATTAGCTGACGACGACCAGGGATATTGTTGTCCACCTAAATTGAGCAGCAAGATCTATAGACAATCTTTAAGTGTCCAATTTTAATTGTAGTAGAACGTGTTTCCCTCTTCCTGATATGCCCCAGCCATCAAGAACTTCCAGAGTACTCCTTACACCGGGTTAGCAGACAACCATTCAAAGAGAGAAGAGATACATAATTCTTCAGAGGGGTTGAGAATAAGAAGGTTGCATATGCTGTGTACCAGGTCGGATTAGAAGTCGCGCAAAGGAGACAGCATATGGCTAACAGATAAGAAGTTTTTCACACGTTTCACACACACACACACACACACACACATATATATATATATATATATATATATATATATATATATATATATATATATATATATATAGCTTGCAGAGAAATAGACTTGCATATGTCGTGTACCAGGTCGGATTAGAGGTCGCGCAAAGGAGACAACATATGACTAACAGAGGGAAAGAAAGAAAATGATATTCTACAGACCTAATTTATCGGAATTTACCAGCCGCCCCATCCAACTGGAATTAAGGAAAGAATCCGCACATCGAGGAAAAGTTAAACCACGGTTCCAAGTACGGGTTAAATTAATGTGACGAGTAGATTCCCATATATATCTCCCTGCTCAACCTATCCGAGCGTCGTATTGACAGGCTAAACGGAACTATCTAGGTCAAGATTTGTAAAGTCATTTGATTTCCTAAGTTCAATTCTGCCTAGTCATGTCCATTTAGAATCTTTCGTGCCTACCGACACATCAAACCAGAGCATAGACACTTCAACTTTGGGTACGTTACACAGACTTAGGTTGCCTGTTATCACATGATCATATCACTTCCCAAATTATGTCCCTCAAACACAATCTATAACCAGCATAATTTTATTTTCTAATATATTTGGTTTTCCTTTTTTTAATGTTTTTGGTTTTTCTAATTTTTTTTAATGTTTTGGGATTTTTTTCTAATGTTTTTGGTTTTTCTAATTTTTTAATGTTTTTGGATTTTCTCTTTTTCAATGTTTTTGGTTTTTCTAATTTCTTAATGTTTTTGGATTTTCTTTTTTTAATGTTTTTGGTTTTTCTCCCCCTAAATTTGTGCATAAAAGAAATGAAATGCACAAATTTATTTAAAAAATTAATCCTCAAAACGAATCATTTTTAGAAAATTAACCAGCACATCGAATCGAGCTTTGTTAAAAGGCTTGGTGAACAGATCTGCTACATTATTATCAGAGCGGACCTGTTCTAGCCGAATAAGCAAACGTTCATAACATTCTCGAATAAAATGAATTTTAATGTCGATGTGCTTGGTTTTTGAGTGCAAGACCGGGTTTTTGGCAATTTGAATCGCAACCTCATTGTCACAAAAAATAGGGGTTTCTTGAAAATTCAAACCGTAGTCCAACAATTGATGTTGGACCCAGATGACTTGAGAACAACAAGCAGATGCAGCAACATATTCTGCTTCTGCTGTTGAGGTTGAGACTGTGTGCTGCTTCTTGCATTGCCATGACACCAATCTATTTCCCAGAAATTGGCATCCTCCTGAAGTCGATTTTCTATCAAGCTCACACTCGCCATAATTGCTGTCTGCAAAAGCATAGAGATCAAATTCGGGATTTTTCGGATACCAAAGACCTAGTTTTGGGCACCCTTTGAGATACCGAAAAATCCTTTTAACAGCAATTAAATGAGAGAGTTTAGGATTAGCCTGGTAGCGAGCACATTGACAGACCGCAAACATGACGTCTGGGCGACTAGCAGTAAGATACATGAGTGATCCGATCATTGATCGATAATGAGTTTGATCTACGGATTCACCCTCAAGATTAGGAGTCAGAAGAGGCCGTTCTGCCATGGGCGTAAGAGCAGGTTTTGCGTCTTGAAACCCAAACTTCTCCAGTACATCTTCCACATATTTTGCTTGATGAATAAGGATTCCGGTTGAAGATTATTGGACCTGAAGCCCCAAAAACATGGTCATTTCCCCAAGTGAACTCATCTCAAAGCGCTTCTTCATCACCGCTTCAAACTCCTTGCAAAGTTGCTGGCTTGTCGACCCAAAAATAATGTCGTCCACATAAATTTGAACGAGAATTTGATATGGACCAACATGCTTGAGAAATAAGGTTTGATCAATGGTACCTCGGGAATAGCCGTGATTGAGCAAATGCTGAGTAAGAGTAGCATACCAAGCTCGAGGAGCTTGATGCAATCCATACAAAGCTTTGTCTAACTTGTAAACATGGTTTGGAATAGATGAATTAACAAAACCCGGTGGTTGGTCAACGTAAATCTCCTCCTTGACTTTGTCGTACAAGAAAGCTGTCTTGACGTCCATTTGGTATACAGTAAAGTTCATGTAGGAAGCATAAGCAAGGAAGATACAAATGGCTTCCAAACGAGTAACTGGAGCATAAACTTCTGTATAGTCAACACCCTCAACCTGTCGAAACCCTCGAACCACCAATTTTGCCTTGTTGTGCACAATGAAACCTGAATCGTCTTGTTTATTTCGAAATACCCAACGAGTATCAAGAGATTTCTTTCCTTTTGGTAGTTCCACCAATTTCCAGACTCCGAGTTTCTCAAATTGATTTAATTCGTCATGCATGGCTTCAACCCAGCTGGGCTCATTCAGAGCCATTTCGACAGATTTAGGTTCTATTTGAGATATGAAGCAAGAGTAAAGACATGTATTTACATCCCCACTTTTACTTCTCGTTTGAACCCCGTCGCCCAACTGGCGAATGACGTTCTCTATTGGATGATCTCGCTGAATGCGTGAAGGAATCTGATAACTAATATCATTGACCGAAACAGGAAGATTATGAATGTTAACCGCTCCATCATTTGTTGTATGGTCTGTAGAGGATGAACAAGGTTCATTAGAAGAATCCACTACAAACTCTTCTGCAATACTTTCTGGAAAAAGAAGTTCCATCAAAGTTGAAGTTACAGCGGAAGTCTCGTGATTCATGAACTCTTTTTCCGTTAGAGTTAAGGGAGTAGCAATGGCATCAGGAGAAGGTTGTTGAGGAGATTCAGAAGATTCAAAATGAGTAGGGGGTACCGAGGGAGGATTAGTGGAAATCAATGGAGGTCGACAAACAACTTCATATTCTTCGTCTTCACTAGGAATCTTCGAATTGGAAGTAGATCCTTCTTGATTATCTGAAGACACATTGAATGATTTGAAAAGAGATGTGTAGTCAAACAACCAGTCAGGACCCACTCTAGCATCTGTCTCATTTTCCTCAAGCCAACGAACATCAAATGATTCTACAATTTGTTTAGTCTTCTTATTGTAAACCATGTACGCAGTTCGAGCAGCATATCCAACAAAGTAACAGTCATCGGCTTTGGCATTGAATTTGGGATTGGATTCCAAGTGGAGAAGGGTGCAAGAGCAGCCAAATACTCAGAAATAACTGACAGATGGCTTGTGTCCAAATAAAATCTCATACGGTGTCTTCATTCTGGCTTTGTTGATTAGCACACGATTTTGAACATAACACGCCGTGTTAATCGCCTCTGCCCAGAAGAATACAGGAAGCTTGGAATCAAAGAGCATCGTCCATGCAGCATCTTTTAGAGTTCGATTCCGACGTTCAACAACCCTGTTTTGTTGAGGTGTTCGAACAGAGCTAAATTGACGCACAATCCCTTTCTCAGCACAAAAATGATCAAGAACAGCGTTCTTGAACTCTGTTCCATTATCAGTACGCAACGCTTTCACTTGATTGTTAGTCTGATTTTCGATCATCACAATGAATCTTTTGATAAGGTTAGGAATTTCAGCTTTGTTAGACAAAAAGAAAACCCAAGTGAAACGAGAGTGATCATCTATTACAACGAGGCAGAAAGAGTTTCGATTGATGCTCAAAACATTAACCGGACCAAATAAATCCATATGCAATAACTCGAGCACATGACTTATGGAGTTTATCTGCTTTGGAAAGTGTGGTTTTCGATGATGTTTTCCCTAGGCACACAAAACACATTTCTCAAAAGTAATGAAATCTTTGATGGGTAGCCCACGAATCAATTCGTTCTTCGCAAGCCGATTCAGGTTCTTTGCATTCGCATGACCGAGACGATGATGCCACAACATCGCATTTTGTTCAGAAGATTTGGAGAAGAGACACGTGACATCATCAGGGAAATTGCTATTCATGTCTATAATGTAGGCATTTCCATCCCGTTTAGATCTTACAAGAATCCAATCGTCAGGGATAATAATGCCAGGTTTTAAGATCAGACATTCCTTATCTGTGAAATGAGTAGAGTAGCCCTTGTCGCATATCTGGGATACACTCAGCAAGCTGTGCTTCAGTTCTGGAGCAAAGTTAACATTCTCAAAATTCAACACTCCATTAGACACAGTTCCTCTTTGAGTAATTTTTCCACCCTCTCCGCCCGCAAAAGAAACATATCCCCCATTAAAAGTTTGAATGTCGTGCAATTGGGATATGTCTCCAATCATGTGCCGGGAGCAGCCGCTGTCGGCATACCAAGGTCTCGCGACATTCCTCCGCAACTGTCCCTGCACGATGAATGGAATTATTTAGTTTTGGGAACCCATGTCATCACAATCCTGGGTTGACTCTTTCCTTTTGCAAGTTTTTCATTTGATTCTTTCTTTGCTTTTGAATTGGAGAGTAATGGAGATTGATCTGAGAAAGATTTTGGAATCCATTGAAAGTTAGGTTTCAAAAATTTGTGAGTTTGCTTTGAACCGGTGGATCTCTTATTTGAAGAGTTAGAAGATCCTGTCCTGCTCTTTGACAAATTCGACTTAGGCTTGGCCTGAGTTGACTTTGGAAAACTTCTGTTGTTTTTGCAAAAAAACCTGTTTAATCTTTTGAAATCTTTTGAATTTTTTGTTTAATGTTGTATTCAAATCTCCATTTCTAGAATGAGTTTTGGGAATTTTTCTAGTCAAAGATCGTCCCCGAAATTCATTCTCCCCTCTTTTTGTTGTATGAGATACAAACATCCGGTTCATGCAGTTTCTTGCAATGTGTCCAGCAGTGCCACAGTTAAAACAAATTTGTTTGTTATCAGAAGCTTTGGCACTGCTGTTGTCAGTGTTGTTTTTTGCTTTTCCATTTCTAACACAATTACACTTGCAAGATCCATCATAGAATTTAGTAACAGATGTGTTAGATGCAGAGACATGTAAATCAGATTTAGCAGTTTGATCAGAAACAACACTATTAGAATCATTTTCAGACTGAAATAAAATACCACCCGACACAAAAACATTTGTGTTTGATTTTGAAACAGACTCATGACTGTAATTAACACCAGACTCAATCACAACATTATTTGGCTCAAAAGTTTCAGCAGCATGCTCCCCCTGGACTATTGATATATCTGCACTTGAAGTAAAAACATTAGTATGCAAAGTCTCATAACTAGACTGTACTTCCTGCTCAGAAGCTGACTTTCCATACACCATGCAAGGTTCTTTGTCAATTTCTTCTTGAGACTGGGGAATAGCAGTATAATTGTGATTGAAGGGAGGAGGGACACTCTCATAACCTAATCCAACATTTATTTGATTATCATGAGTGATATCTCTCGAGTGTGATTGACCTTCGATTAATTTTGCAATCTTTTCACTTGACCCATCGTATTTTTTGAAATTAAATTCAGCTTTTTCAAAACAATTTTTCAATGTGTCCAGTTCCATGGTTACAGCAGCAAGTTTTCTTTTGAGATAATCATAGTTCTCGCATTTGTTGCTGTAATCCTCTTGCAATTTCTTAAAATATTTTGTTTTATTTTCTAATTGAGTTTTTAAGGGCTTTTGATTTTTTCTAAGAGTATATCCGTCATATTTCAAGTCCTCGTTCTCTCTCTTGATTATTTCAATTTGATCTCTCAAAAACTTAACAATTTTAATACAAGCTTGAGAACAACCGTATTCACTAACCTCAGATTTGACTGGTTCAGGAGTGGTCTGAACCATGAATGCAAACTGAAAATTCATCATCTCCTCCTCTGGATCTGCTTCCATTTCTTTACTTGCATCCTTGACTTGAGCAAGATTTTCCTTTTCAGGTTCTGAAATGTTTCGGGCCTGAACTTGATCTTCCCAGTTGAACGATTGAGCTACCATTGCCATGTTTGTAGATTGATTGTTTGAAGATGATCCTCTGTTGTTGCTGTGAACGTACGTTACTGGCACCATGGTTCTTTCGGTGTTTTCTCGCTGATTTGGTTTTGGACATTCCCTCGTAAAGTGTCCTGGTTCATGACAGTTACAACAACGTAACTTTCCTTTGCTAAAACCCATCTTTTTGTCTGAATTTACACCCTAGTTGTTCTTTATAGTCTTTTTTGAGAATTGTTTAGCCCTGAATACTGCCATTCCCATTTGCCAAGTAATATCCATCTCTTCCACATCTTCAGGATGAATTTGATCAAGATCCGTGAATAAAAGTTGTGGAGAGAGCTCTCCAGCAACAAAGGCATTGTAGCAGTTCACCAACCCAGTAGCTAAAGCCGTATTTTCCTCCTTTTCTTTTGCAAATGAGCTTTGGGAACCAATTCCATGAGATTGAATTAAAACATCTGTGGAAGGACTAACACTAGAACCAGCTTGAGATATGGTTTGAGGGATTTGAGTTTGTTGCATGTTAGGTATGATGTATGGTATGTTTTGACGGACTGTATGAGGTTGAACTTGAGGTACCTGGATTTGAGTATTTTGAAGAGTGGTGAAGCTTGAAAAAGCGGTGTTGTTATTTTGAATTCCAAGATTGGCTGTAGAGTATGAATTGATATGATTGATTTCTCTTTGTTTATCATCAAGATCGCAAGCTTTGATGATTGCCATTGTTTCAGACAGGCTTAAACGATTCAGATCTTTTGTCTTTTTAATCGCCGAGACATTCATGTCCCATGATTTTGGAAGAGAATTTAGTAACTTCTTGTTGATTTCAGATCTAGTAACCATCACTCCTGCGGAGCTCATTTCAGTGGTTAGTGTGATAAATCTTTGCAATTGATTTTCTAATGTTTCTCCCAATACGTAGTTAAACAAGTTGAATTTTTGTCGGAGCATGTCTTGTCGACTTTGCTTCATGTCTTCATTTCCTTCATAAACTTCTATGAGTGCTTCCCATAATGCTTTTGCTGATGTATACTCACGAAATCCTTGTGCTATTTCTGGAGACAATGCCATAGTCAGTGTGGCAAGAGCCCTTTCTTGTTCTTCAACTCGTTCAAAATCATCATCAGTGTAGTTTTCAACTTGTTTGTCAATTACCGTTCCATCTTATAAAGTAGAAGTAATCCGAATCGGTCCTCTCAAAATGCTTCTCCAAATTTTGAAATCCTTCATTTTGATGTATTTTTCAATTCAATATTTCCATTCAGGAAATCCTTCAGCTGATAGCAATCTAGGAATACGAGTAGTTGTTCCCATTATTGCATCCAAATCTTGATGAACAGTCAAGTTTTGAGATTCCATTTTAGTAATTTTAAACTGCACACTAAAACTCTTAAACACACACTCCTTAACCGCACACACTTATCCAGCCGCACACTGAATTGAGCCGCACACACAAATCTAACCACACACTAAACCGACAATCACTTTAACCGCACACAACTTCAACCGCACACACCTTCAACCGCAAACTCCTTCAACAGCACACACGTACCTTAACAGCAAACCTTGAAAGTCAGCAGCAAACCTTCAACAGTTGGCAGCAAACCATCAACAGTTGGCAGCAAACACTCAAAAAGCAACTTCAATTGATACCAAATTGGCTCTGATACCAATTGTAAGTCCCCAAAATTAAGGATCCAATTTAGTAATCAATGAAGTTAATTGCTATTAGATTTAGATTGAGAAGAAGAAGAAATTGAATCAAGCATGCACACATTTATATCATATAAATGTCAGGTACACCTTGGGAAAACACACACATACGTCACTGATTTCTAGCAAAAAGTACAGACTGACACACCTCAGTTGCTATAAATAGTACACCTCCTACCAGCACAAGTGTGTGCAGCCAAGCACATGTGTGCGGCCGCACACCCGCACACACACATGTGTGGCAGCACACATTACATGACTACAAACAAAACACTACAAAATGAAACAACTAACTATACAAAATGATGCCTCGATCAAACCACAAACTTTGTTCTTTCAGATATGATGGGTTATGAGCAAAACATCATTCCTATGGTGTACATGCAAACCCTATTAGATTTTGGATCTAGTTTTTCTAATGAACATGCAATTGAATATCCAAAGCTATAAACCCTAGGTCTAGCATACAATTAATCATATTAACATAAGAAATGGGTTTTAGATCTTACCTTGATTTTTATGTAGCAATAACAATCTCAAATCCTTCTTTGTAATGGCTTTAGAAAGCTTAGAGTCACAAGTGTCACTCCTCTAATGGCTCACAAACACCAAGAGCAAGAGGATGAAGAATTATAAGAGAGGAGGCACCCAAAAACATATAGAAACCCTAAGGAAACTCTTCACCACGTTTTTGGTGCTCTAGGGATCCTTAAATAGTGAGGCTATTAGGGTTATCTAACAAGGAAACCCTAATTTGATTGCTTAGGCCCTAAGCAACCCATGGACTCCCTCCTTAGAGGCCTTGGACGATTTCTAATGGGTTTCCCCATAGAGTTCGTCCACTCCATCCTCTATGGAGTCCATTAGCTCAATATTCAACTATCACACAATTGAGAGTTCTAGTCCCCTTTATTTAATTAGTCTCTTTTAGCCACAAAATTAAATCTTATTAATTATTGACTAATATTAATTAAACAATATGATTTCTCCTTTAATATATTATTCTCATAATATATTAATAAATCATAATTAATCCTCTCTCTCCATAATTCATCCTATCAAGTTGCTTTGGTGAAGGCAACCCAAAAGGACCATGCACAATCGGGTCAAATACATACCAAAATAGTTATGGACTTAGACACTAATCCATGAGTCTCCCACTTGGATAAGTCTAACAACTATTCTGTGTATGACTTCAGATCCTGATCTGCAATTGTAGCTTTCAAAAACCATTGTCAACTCTGATCCTATCAGAAGAATGTCCTTTAGATAAGGGATCATATATTCCTCCATTCTAGATATTGTATAGACTTGAGACATGGATTTCAATCATTCTCTCTATACTGTTTCCTGATTTCCGATTTATGACGACTGCCAACAGACTACAATTGAACACATCAAATTAGTCCCGGCTTGGCCAAGCACTTATGTGTCATCACCAAATCATCGAGTGGCCCACAGATATCGCTTTCATCCCACTTTGGATAAAAGGAACGGATAAACTTTGATTCAATGCTTGCTTGCACTCACTCACCGAATCACACACAACAATATGTTTTATGACACCAAGTTACTGGTGCGTTTACATATTATGAATGTGTAACCGACTCGCAAGATACAACTCACACATCTCGGTTTCAAGAATATAAGATATTATCGTCTCACCAATCACTCGTGATAAAATCCATGAAGTGATCCAAGTGAGCGTGGGTTTAATCCAATGCTCAAATCATATTCATAAACACTCATGAGTGTTGCAACAAACATTTGATTATGTCTAATACACTTTAGACAATCCACACACCAATTCACGACAGTCTTCATTCATACCTACTTCCAACATATGAACGACTGTGGTCCGTTCGAATAATTTGATTGTTCTGAACCAATTTAATTATTCAGGAAGTCAAAACATGCAAAGTGAAACACAAGAATAATACTAATCCCATATGGCCCCAAACTCTGGGTATAAATAAAACATTTTATTTAATGACCATATTGATTACTCATTATTTGTTGTTTTGGGTAATCAACTTCTTACTTGAATTATTACTACACTTGTCCCATGCTCTCAGCATGCACACAATGTTTACCTACGGTCCTTACTTTGTGAAATAGATCAAATGAACACACTTCCAATCATACTCATTTCACATCTCCCAATCCTTATCATAAGTATAAGAATATCAAATTCTTGTTACTTATGCTAGATTCTAACATTTTATGCAATGATTCTTTCATAAAGTCATAGCTCAAAATCATCAAGACTTGGCTAATCTCTATTAGAAACAATTCTATAGATATGATGTCTCTCACTAAAAGTACATTCCTTTGAAACATGCTTCTTGCATAAAAGTTTCTAATCTAGACATAGATTCTCAATATCCAACTCCTAATATGGAAACATTTCCATACTTGCCATATAACAACTCATTCTTAATAGAATCTTATCTATTCATAATGATGTCGATATGATCCATCCAATACCATACTCCCAACTACTCACAAGCGACCAATCCTTGGCGAGCTTTGGATCGTCCTTTGATAGTTGTTTAATTATTTTAGTCAAAACTGATTCTAGTCCTATTTCCCTCTAAATGCGCTAGACATTTGGAAAATTTTAGAATGGTCAAATATAATAGCACTGACAATCAATCCTATACCTGAAGCGTATGGGACACGATGCATAATGTCTTAGATAAAGATCTGATACTTTATCAATCTTCTGCCATATTATTTTATGTGCAACGTTCTCATAATTCGAACTATGAAGAGGGATTCCATAATCATAATCGAAATTTGAGAACACACTATGTATCCTTGACTAAATTTATTAACATTCCACAACCTAATCCTTTAGATTTGAAATGAAGCATAATATTCTCTCCCTTAATTATAGCAAAACAACTATTCAATCCTTACGACTTTGCAAAGTATAACTCTTGTTTTCTATAATTAATATTGCTAACTTGCAATACTTGCCTTAATAGTCATACAAGCACAACATTTATGCTCCCACTATCATGATGATTATTATCATATAAGCATAACACTTATGCTCCCACTAGCTTTGACATGTTTTAGAAAACAACTGAACTTGCAGAAAAGAATACTTATTGAATTTCTGAAGTTCATATTTCTAATACCTAATGCTTTGATAATCCTTTATCTAAGCTTTTTAAACTTATACACCTTTGCCTTAGATAGCTCATATGTGTGTCTAAACAATTCAGACTAATTGCCAAATCTCACAATTCGAATTATGGAAAGGGATACCGTTACCATAATCGAATTCGAGAATACAATTTTCATAATCACTATCTTCTTAAAATCTCTCTTAGTGAAAGCATTTCCTCACAGTCATTTTCATGAAGGAGGGAAATCTTGTGACACTTAGATTTTAATGGTGTATGTGTTCCTATCTATGTGAATTTGCCAAAACCAAAGTTTGCGACAAATCCAAACTTATATGGACTGAACTTTCTCAATCTTGATTTCTTGCCTTATGGTAACACGAGTGCCCACCATGTCTTCCAAGTAGTTAAGAAGCTCACCCTTTCCTATCAATGTACTTTTCATTGATCAAGGTGCTTGCCTTTTACGCGTTCAAATGAGAACTCATAGAACTCACATGCATAATTAACTTAATTGGAATGGCACAGAAACAAAATAGTGTCAACACAATAGGTTGTAAACCTCAAGTCATGTGCCAGTGATGATCGATAAAGTTTATTCTTGATTTGTTCTTGAAACCTTTCAAGACCCTTGAGACTCCCACTGACTCCTTGACATATAAGATTCTCTTGTCAAGAAACATTCCTTGACAAAACAAATACTCAAGAGTTAGTGTAGTTCTTATCAAAACACTTCACATAATTGGTCCTAATTGGTCTTTGTCTTATCCAAGACATCACAACTTTCTAATTTCAAATGTACAAGAATAAGAAAACCTTTTCAAATTCCACATTTGATGAATGTTATAAACCTTCTTAATACTTGTCACTCAATTCACAATCTTAACTCTAAGACTTGTTTTTGGAACGAAGTATGATTGACTTCTTGATTTAACCATTTCTTCAATTCTTGATTCCTCTTCTCAGACATACAATTGCACTAAACTCATTTTAGAGGATCAATTGAGATATGGTTCTTAATCATTAAGACCTATCATAAAACATAATAAAAGGTACTCTCCCTTCTTCTTAGAATAGTGAAACTTTTATCTTTCTGCCTACTTGATTCTTCTTTATTCGTTCTGCTATTTATTGAAACTCTTTCAATCAACTGAGAATTACACTTAATCTCATAAGTACTCGATCTCCTAGTCCTTCACTTGACACTTTGTAAACGAATTAGTCTAAATTCCAAAACATGGAAGTTTTCATTCGTCCTACAATACTCGTTGCATGATTCCAAGTTTATATCCACTTGTAACTTGGGCGATGAAAAACTCTCCCTATTTGGTAAATTCTTGTCATTTCCACAAATAACATAATTAAGAATCAAATCCATTATTGCTAATAGTAGAAACCGTCAATCATCAGTTTTTCATACATGCCATTGCAAGGATAAATAAATAATATAAAATAAAAATTTATTTTATTGCGGAAAAATTTGTCCAATGCAATTCAATTGAAAAACTATGTTAATACATATTTCTTCGCAATCTGTTCTAACTCCAAGTAGTAGCTAAAAAATATAATCTTCAAGCAACGCGAACGAAATCCATTTCTTCACGATTAGATTCAGCTCACTTCTTCCCTTAAGCTTCCTTTCACAACACATCAAATGTAATCTTATCACATCATGTATTAATAATCTAGAATAGGAACTCAAAAGAGTTAGTTAACAGATTTTACCTAAAGTAGAGCCATACGTTTTGACTCTCCCATCTCTTAGATCTTTTAGGTAAATAGGGAAGCTTAGTCTCTAATTCCCCTTCTCTTGGCAATAAAAGCAAATTGACTCTTTTGGAACAGCACACGGAACAACTTCTGACTTTGCCTTTCTCTTATGATCAAACTTTTCGATCATGGCATGCCTTTCGTTGCCATTGACTATATCCATATAGGTCTGGAAGGCAGATCCACCAATCAACTTTGCTTTTCCAGTGCGCCAAATCATTGCTGATTCAGCAACAATAAGCATATAGGTGAGATCGATGAGGGTTATGTCGCGGTCCATCATATAGTACTCTCTTACGAGCTCACTATATGATTCAGGAAGTGACTAAAGAACCTAGTCAACAGCCAGCTCCTCACAAACAACAGATCCCAACATTCTTAACCTATCAATGTGTGACTTCATCTCTAGGACGTGTGCACACACTGAATTTCCTTCTTCATGTTTACTTGCCAAAATGGCTTGAGTGAGTTTGAACTTTTCAATCTTTTGAACTTGTTGGTTAAGGAGAACAATAGGAGGAGGTGGAGGAAGTGAAGCATGATCTCGTGTTCCTCGATCGAATCGTGGAATATCATCTTCATGTGAAAAGCTTGTTCCACGGGATTTGGGAAGACCATAGTTGTCATACTTTGACATCTACAAAACGGGAGAAAAATTCAAGTTAGTTGATTGATTGAGTCCTTAATAAATCACCCAAGTGAGATATTAAGGCTAGGACCCAACACAATACTCTACAACTTGGGAGAGGGATGCCGTGACCCAAATTGTAGAAGATTTGAAGGTAAGTGAATGACGATTCACTAATTTCCACCATGAAAAACGAAAAAGAAATTTAAGTTTTAAATCTATTGAAAATTCCTAGATCTTTTAAGATTCATTGAACTTTTCAATGGCATGTTTAAATCTCGATATGCCCCTCGATTTGTGACTGGGATGCCGAGGATCACAAAACACGGTGTGAATAACCATGCAAACTTACATTGTGCCCTCAATGTTACAATCACCTATTCGATGTGCCAGTTAACCACACATGCTCCACCGAACTATGACAAACATTGAGTCACCCTTTTCTACCTATGCTTAGAACCATTTAGTGTGCCGGTTAACCACACACACTCCACTAACATCTTTGCAAGGGCACAAAGTGTAATTTCATGGAATTGCATCAATCCACTTTTTCCTAAAGTAACTAAGATTGGAAATTTTGTAAAAGAATATAGTTACTTTTGTACTTCATTATACTTATAATGGAAGGTTTTTGTCCTATCCTACCCATTCGGCTAACGACCCTCCACTAGTCAAGAGTACGGTGGGTAAGAGTGGATACCCATTTAATCGCCATTTTATAGGCATTTTCCTTAAACACCCCTTATAGACTAGCTTCGTGAATGAGGCCTACTAACGCTAAGACTGACTGTTTACTCATATATATAATATTAGACTTTTAATGTTACATATATATAGTATAGGGTGTATCTTACACTTTTAAAATACTAGGTGGTCTAATTTAGTAAATTATACTTTTAATTTAATTAAATGTAAACCGAAACTTTATGGATTTATTAAATCGCTTTTAATTATACACCTTAATTAATTAACAAAACCATAAGGGTGTGATTTGAACTTTTCGAAACAATACTAGGGTTTTACAATTTAACATTTCTAAATTAAACTTTTAATCAACTTTTAAATTCCAAAACTTGAGGGCAAGTTTTGAAACATTTCAAAACATTAGGGTTTAACTTATTTAAATTTCAAAAACAAAACTTTTAAGTTCAAATTTAAACTATAAAACCTAAAGGGATTAATTTGAAACTTTTCCAAACTTTGTTAAGAATATTCTAGATCACAAAATTCAAATAAGGCAATTAACAATTAATTGGTGGTTATCTAATTTGACCTAGTCCAAATTCTTGCAAGATAATTCACCAAATAATTCGAATAAATAAATCTAATCATATAAGGTAACAAATATTTGATTAATTGGTAATTATCTTCTATTTTGGTAAGGATATTCACCCAAAATCAATACAAATCAGATTTTATTCATCAAAAACATTTTTGGTAATAATCCTAAGCCAAAATAGCACAAAATCCCGATTTTCCCTCTTTCTGACCAGCTGACTCGTCGAGTCAGGCATGGACTCGGCGAGTTCAGCCCCCAGAAACCCTAAATTTCGAATTTTAAGTAAGGATAACCCATAATAACATCAAATATATTAAATAAACAGCCCTGGCTCTGATACCACTGATGGGTTATGAGCAAAACATCATTCCTATGGTGTACATGCAAACCCTATTAGCTTTTGGATCTATTTTGTCTAATAAACATGCAATTGAATATCCAAAGCTATAAACCCTATATCTAGCATACAATTAATCATATTAACATAAGAATGAGGTTTTAGATCTTACCTTGATTGTTATGTAGCAATAACAATCTCAAATCCTCCTTTGTAATGGCTTTTAAAAAGCTTAGAGTCACAAGTGTCACTCCTCTAATGGCTCACAAACACCAAGAGCAAGAGGATGAAGAATAATAAGAGATGAGGCACCCAAAAACATGTAGAAACCCTAAGGAAACTCTTCACTATGTCTTTGGTGCTCTAGGGATCCTTAAATAGTGAGGCTATTAGGGATATCTAACAAGGAAACCCTAATTTGATTGCTTAGGCCCTAAGCAACCCATTGACTCCCTCCTTAGAGGCCTTGGACGATTTCTAATGGGTTTCTCCATAGAATTCGTCCACTCCATCCTCTATGGAGTCCATTAGCTCAATATTCAACTATCACACAATTGACAGTTCTAGTCCCCTTTATTTAATTAATCTCTTTTAGCCACAAAATTAAATCTTATTAATTATTAATTAATATTAATTAAATAATATGATTTCTCCTTTAATATATTATTCTCATAATATATTAATAAATCATAATTAATCCTCTCTCTCCATAATTCATCCTATCAAGTTGCTTTGGTGAAGGCAACCCAAAAGGACCATACATAATCGGGTCAAGTACATACCAAAATAGTTATGGACTTAGACACTAATGCAACAAGATATTCCACTTAGGTAAGGATGTTACATGGTCAATTAAGTGATATTCTTTATCTAACTTAGCTTCTTTACCAAGATTCAATGGCATGAGTTAAACGGAAAGTATGAAAATGCAAACACTAAATAATATATTTTTAAGGGTGATGTGTGTGCATGTGGATAGAGAACCTAAGAAGGAAATAGAAAAATATGGTGAAGTGTGTACATGTGGAAGAAATGATCTTAAGGAAACATTAAAACTTAGAAGGATGATTGATTTAGAAGCATTATGGATTATCTTGCTGTCACTTACAAATTTATCAAGCAACTAAATTATGTGTGTGATCCTTCACTTCGCATTGTAAAGAATTCCATTTATGATTATTACTTTTGAACTTATTAACATCACACAAAATAACCCGATTTGTACTTACCAATTATGTCTCACCGCAATGCATATATTTGTGTCTAAGGTGTAGTTACTTCGCAAACCCTAAATACTGACAATCATCATAAACGTTCCCCACTTATTTTGAACAACATTCATTTTTGGCATTCCTAGCACCTATACCCTTTTATTTACCCCTTTCATTTCAAAAGGTATTGCTAAATTCCAAGTGACACGACTTAAAAAAAAATACTATACATAATAATTGACCTAAGGATATAAGTACACATCTTTATATTTTTTTAGAACTCCTTTTTTATTTTTTTTTAATCTTTTCTTATAACTCTAACTTTGACAAAGTACACAAGCAAATAATTTGTAGCTTTATTTCTATTTGTACTTTAGTTCGTGACATTCTAAGAAATTCATTGGAGTGCTCGAAATCGCTTAGGTCACTAATGGAGTCCATGAATTTCTATGAAACCCTTTTAAACAGTATTTCTTTCCATCCATCAAAGCTTTTTATAATTACGTGGATAGGTATAAATATCCCCGGGGGGGAATACTCATCGAGTCCCAAAGGTCACAAATTGACTCTACTCCTGAACTATAACTTATTGAATATATAACTTGACTCAAAGTACTGAAATAAAACAAATAAACTTGGAACTTGACTTTCTTTGGTTTAACGAAGAAGCTTTTTATTAGGTATAGATATTCACAAAGCAAAACTTTTTTCTTCCCTCAAACAACACAAGTTCGCGTTTTTGTCTCATGAGTTCACTAGAACAGGGAAACCACAAATATACTATAACACATTGGCTTAACTAAACCTTAGAGTTCACTTCAAATTATCCCACATAACATTAATACCTTATGTGTGTTATAAATCTAAGTAGAGTATAACAATGAAGCTTGTTAATGGTCACTAAAGGACCAATATTAGTTATGTACTGAAGCAAACTGAAGAACCACAAAAGTTAGTATTTTGAAAATTCATTAAAGTGTGGAGCAACTATCCTTCTTCATTTGCATAGTTGTTATAACAACTTGCATTTTCTAACAAAAGTAAAAATAAAATCTTTTTGCTATTCTTTTTGTTTAAAGTAAGGACAAAAGCAGAAAAAAAAACTTTTTGAAGTTTTCTTTTGTAAAAAAAAAATAAAAATAAATAAGATATTTTTAAGAATATAAAGCAAATATAACGTTTTTTTGGAGTTTTCTTTTTTGAAAAAAATAAAGCAAAAATAAAATATTTTTGGAGTTTTCTTTGTAAAACCTTTTGTAAAATAAAACTTCAAATGCCTAGAGAATTTGGATTAAACATGCCAAGTCGTACTAGAAAGTGTAAGAACTTGGATTCATCCAATCTCTTCATCTGTAGGAACAAAATGAAGTTCAATGTGACCTTTCTGAATATTATCTTTTAGGAAGTCATACCTAATATCAATGTGCTTGGTCATTGAGTGGTTAACTAGATTGTGAGAGATTGAAATTGCACTCTTAGAGTCACAATAAATGGAGATCTGTTGCATTTTAAATCTATAATCTCTCAGCTATTTTTGCATCCAGAGCACTTGAGAACAAAAACTGGTGGCAACAACATATTTAGCTTAAGCACTAGAAGTTGAAACACATGTTTGTTTCTTTAAAGTCCAGCTTACCAATTTGCCTCCTAAGAATTGACAGCTACCAGAAGTGCTCTTTCAGTCGAGCTTGCATCCTCCATAATTTGAGTCAGTAAAGGCTTGGAGATAGAAGTTTCCTTTATTAGGATAGAATAGAACCAACAAAGCAGTTCCTTTCAGATATTTGAAAATTCTGTTGACTGCCATGAGGTGTGATTCCTCTAGATTGGCTTGAAATCGTGCACACAGACAAGTTGAAAACATGATGTGTGATCGACTAGCGGTAAGGTACAGAAGTGAGCCAATCATTCCTCAACAGTGCTTATGATCAACAGATTTCCCATCAAGGTCTGAATCGAGCTTGTAAGATGTATACATTGGTGTCTTTGCAGCTGATACATTCTCCATGGAGTATCTCTTCAACATGTTTTTGATGTACTTCCCTTGACCAATGAAGATTTTCTTAGGAGATTGACAAACTTGTAGACCTAGGAAGTAGTTGAGGTCACCCATCATACTTATTCTAAATTTGCTTTTCATCAACTCAGCAAAATCATCACTAAGGTCCTTGCTCGTTGAACCGAATATGATGTCCTTGATGTAGATTTGCACAACGATCAGATGGTTGTTGTGAATTTTTCTAAAGAGAGTAGGATCAATAGAACCTCTTTGAAATTTTGAATCTTCCAAGAATTTATATAATGTTCCATACCATGCTATTGGAGCTTGCTTCAATCCATAGACAACCTTTTGAGGCTTATAACAATGGTTAGGGAACTTTGGATCTTCGAATCTAGGAGGTTGTTGAACATAGACATCCCTATCGATTTCTCCATTCAAGAATTTACACTGCACATCCATTTGGTAAACCTTAAAGTTCTTGTGTGCAGTAAATGCCAAGAAAATCCTAATGACTTCTATTCTTGAAACAGGTGCAAAGGCTTCATCATAATCTATGCCTTCTTGTTATGAGTAGCCTTTGACAACCATTCTGGCTTTGTTCCTAATGATGACTCCATCTTCATCATTCTTGTTTCTATAGATCCATCTTGAACCAACAAATGATACTCGTTCTGGTGTTGGCACTAAGTACCACACATTGTTGCATTAAAATTCAGCTAACTCTTCTTGCATTGCTTTTACCCAATCTGCATATTGTAGAGCCTCTTTGATTCCTTTGGGCTCTATCATGGATAGAAAGCATGCGTATACACACTCATACTTGGTTCATGAACGAGTCACTACTCCTGAATCTAGATCACCTACGATTTGTTCGGCTGGATGATCCTTTTTCCATTTTGTGCCATGAGTTTCCTTAAGCTTTTGAGGAGTGAAAACTATCTCCTGTTGTTCTCTTGGATGAGGTGGGTAGTCAGAAGTGAATGTTCCTTCAAAAATGTCATCTTGAAAGCATCTAGAACTACCTGAAACAGGTGGTTCCCCTCAAATGTTGCATGCTTGAATTCAACAGATGGAGTAGATGTGAAGGAACTTGAAGAACTGGAACCAGTCAAAAGGGGTTCCCCCTGAAACCATGGACTAGATTGTGACAACCCGATATTTTGAGACAATGTAATGTAAAACCAATCAAATTTAGGTCATAATATAACTTTCCTAAAATCTTATATGGGTTAAATAAAGTCGTAGGAATCGTATCAAGGTTTTCGTACATATAAAGAACCCTAAAATCCGAGTTATAACGAAGAAGTTATGATCAACCGAAGATTCTCGGCAAAACCGGCAACACCGATTAAACGAAAAACGTGAAGTTTCAATACAATAGTTTTTAGCCTTAAGTATCTAAATGAAATTTATAGATAACCTCAAACCGTGAGCGTACATAAAAAGAACGTCCAAATCTGACTTCGTATGAGAAAGTTATGATTTTTCCAAGATCCGGGTATAGCAGTAGACAGCTAAAAACTCAAAATAGAGCTCGAGATACTTTTGACCAAAACAACCTAAATGAGAATCTAAGGTCTCAACATTAGTAGCGCAACGGCGAAAAGTCTGACGAAAACGGACACCGAATGAAGAAGTTATGGAGTTTTAACGGACTTTTCGTGTCCCAGCCTGTTAAAAATAAATAATTAAAAATAAATCAAAATTTGCCGATGAAGTATAAATGAGAGTTGTAGATAACATTTTCAGCTACACGTGCATATCAAGAACGTCGAAAACGGAGCTCGTATGCAAAAGTTATGGATTTTACAAGTTCGGGGTCCAAAATCCGAGGCTGTCAGGCCCCCACGACGTGGCACAGCTTGGCCGCGACCCAGCAAGTGACTGAGGGCGTCCAATCAACGGAAGGGGATAAGGCTTGCTCGCCACAATGTGGCCAACCTTAGCCACGACGTGGCACACCAAAATGCCCCTATAAATAGAACTCTTGGGGTGTCGGGTTTAGGTGCTCCATTCTTCCATCTCTCGTGCTGAAACTCTGCGGTTAAGCTCCCGAAGCCCCGGTTTTCACCTTCAAGTCTCGAAGGAAGGTTTTGTATTCCCGAGATTCCCGAGATTCCCGAGAATCCCGAGATTTTCCCCCGCTTTCAACTCTTCTTGTCAAAGTTCTGCTTGATTCTTCTCTAGACTATTTCAAATCAACCACTTCAATCAAGTGAGTTCATACCCCTAATCAATATTTTAAATGATTTTAAATGCTTTAATGGGGGGATACAAGTAGAAACAAACATGTTATTGAATCATTGATATGTATTTTATAACTGTGTTTGTCATTTAACAGATTTCACATGCTACAAAATGTGATGCATGAAATGATTTTACATCTTAAAAACACATTGTTACCAAATGTTTTACCTCTGAAATGTTTATTAAAATGACATCAAGTCATTGTTAATTATTGTTCAAAACCCATAAGATGTCTTACAAAAACCATTTTTCATTCTTGAACTAAACTATGCATATACACTTATATTCTTATATATGTATTGATGTTATAGTTTGCATATTTCCTTTAGTTTCCCATACCCTTGAGTAGTAAGAGTGGGTGAACTTACATGGTGAACTAGTTATATTACAGTAGATTATCATAGGGATAATTTGAAGATATCAAACATTACTTCTATTACAAGGAGTCACACGAGAGTCAGTTCATTCATGAGTCTATACTAGTACCTTACCTGATACTTGAGTACCTTTACATATGCTTACATGATACGCGAACACATTACATGAGTACCTTTACGTAGATACCTTTACCTATGTATACTTATTTGAATATTTGTATCACAAATTGCGAGGATAATTTAATTGTACCTTCTGTGTAAATTATCCTGCCTATCCCTAGTACCTTGGGATATCTAGAATAGGACCCTATCCCCCAGTACCTCGGGATATTAAGACAGGACCCTATCCCCAGTACCTCGGGATATTTAGATGGGACTAACCATTCCGAAACCCATCTGATTAGCACCAGTAGTTGATGAACGTCTACGGATGCCTACGGTTAATACTTATACTAGGAGTACCTTTACAGGGACTAACCATTCCTCCGCCCTGCTGCTGCTACAGAGGACAAGTGGACAATCTTCGGATGTTCTTTAGGTTATATGTAATATGTTAGCCCTAGTACCTCGGGTCAACATTTACATTCATCTTGTTAGCACCAGTACCTCTGGCTAACACTTACATGATTATATTTTTCCTGTTTACTTTATTTTGTGATATCTTTCACATAAACGAGGAGGTAGACTAAGTACTTTGGTACTAGTCAATAGAAAGGAAAAACTATCATTTTACATAGTCATAACAAAACATTCGGGTCTTGGTAGAAGACTACACTTCATACGTACAGAACATTCGGGTCTTGGTAGAAGACTACATTTCATACTTATAGAAAATAAGGGTTTTCTAGGGATTTCATACTTAACAAAACATTTTCATTTAAAGGTTTACATGGCTTTCATAACAGATTTTCACAAACAAGGCAATGACACTTATATACTTATGAATTCACCAGCTTTAAAGCTGATACTCGCTTTCAAAATTACTTGTATCCTCAGGTCATCATAGACAGGTACCGATGCAAGGAGAAAGGAAGATGGAGCTTGTTCAAGACTTATCTTTCATTTTAATTTATGCTTTAGTGTTTATGAAAATTTGACAAAATACAATTGTATAATAATTATTTTATTAATGCAATGGATGATGTTGTTGCTTGTTTACTACTTTACATTGTTGTTGATATTATACATGACGTCCTCCGCCCCAGAACGTTTCCGCCGTTCTCGGTTTTGGGGTGTGACAATGGTTGGGAGGATTGGAATGTACCTTTAAGAGTGGAACCATTAAAAGGTGCCCCCCTAGAAAGATGCAATAACTGGTGTTATAAATGGTCCAGATTGATGATGGGAGGTTGTGGTGAATGGTTCAGAAGATTCTAAAGGACTTTTAGGAATGGAATCATTCGAAGATGATTCCCTCTCAACCTGAGCTTAGGTAGAACTGGAGTCTTTTGATTTCTCGCGGAGATCGACGGATTGCAACGTATGTGCCTCGGATATCGAGGACTCCGTCAAGATTTTCATAGAAATCGTTATCTCTACCTCACATAGACAAAATGGTTGAGCAAACGCAAGGAAAGAAACTACTTCCAGGAATGGATCTGGAATCCGAATATCACCAGTTCGAGTGTTAGGGGAGGATGTCCGGAAGACTATCTCCTGAACTCGATGCGGACACTTCGAGTTCGTAGTGATACCTTTCGGATAGGACCAATACGCCCATAGTTTGGTTCCCCTCAACTGTTGCATGCTTGAATTCAACAGATGGAGTAGATGTGAAGGAACTTGAAGAACTAGAACCAGTCAAAAGGGGTTCCCCCTGAAACCATGGACTGGATGGTTGGGAGGATTGGAATGTACCTTTAAGAGTGGAACCATTAAAAGGTGCCCCCTAGAAAGATGCAATAACTGGTGTTATAAATGGTCCAGATTGATGATGGGAGGTTGTGGTGAATGGTTCAGAAGATTCTAAAGGACTTTTAGGAATGGAATCATTCAAAGATGATTCCCTCTCAACCTGAGCTTAGGTAGAACTGGAGTCTTTTGATGATTGACGAGGTTGAGAGACATCAAGAGAAGCTGTTTCTGTAAGCTTTTCTAATTCTAGGGTTGAGGGTTGAGTTGGAAAGAGGAATTCGAAATCTACTTCAATAACATGGACTGGAGTAGAAGTATTAGCAGGTGATGGTTGATTCATTCTATCAAAAGGTACCACCATTTTCAGGACCGAAGTGGTTTGGATCCAGAACCCTCACATAGATTTCGTTTAATGTGACATCACCGTTTTCCTATATCACCCTGGTTCGCTTGTTCAGAACTCTATAGGCTACAACATGAAGGCAATATCCAAGAAAGATACCTTCATTAGCCTTGGGTGCGAATTTGCCTAGTTGATCTTTGTTGTTCTTGATGTAGCAACGACAGTCGAAGATGTGAAAGAATTTTACGTTGGGCTTCCTCTTGTTTATTTCTTCATAAGGATTTACTTCAAGTCTGTTGTTGATCAAGGATCTATTTTGAGTGAAACAGGCGGCTATAGTGGCTCCAGCCCATAAGTATTGTGGTAGATCTACGAAGATCAACATGGATTGAGCAGCTTCACATAGTGGTTGGTTCTTCCTTTCAAATACACCATTTTGTTGTGTAGTGTAGGGTGCAGAAAAGTTATGCTCGATGCCTTTGGATACAAAAAGCTATCTAAGGCGTTGTTCTTGAATTCATGACTATTATAACTTCTCGGCCTTCTAAATGAAGTTAATCAGCTCATTGGTGGTTTCAGATTTGTTTCGCAGAAAGTACACCTAAGTGAATTTGGTATGGTCATCAACAATCACAAGAATGTATTTCTTACCACTTAAGCTAGGAACTATAGTGGGACCACACGGATCGATATGTATAAGTTGAAGAGGTTCAAATACACTATGTTCTGTTATACTTTTGTGCGGAGATTTGGAAAATCTTCCTTGTTCATAGGAAGCATAAATTATATCATTGTCAAGTTTTAACAATGATAGTCTTCTCACAAGATCCCTTCCAATGAGTTTGTTGATATAAAAAAATTTAAGGTGAGAGAGTCTTCTATGCCATAACTAACTGATGTCAGAAGCAGCTTTGGAAAGAAGACAAATATTTGGGGTTCCCTCAATTAGTTCAATATAAAGAGGATACATGTTCCCGTTTCATGGGGAATCAACAAGGATGCGCTTGTTGGTATCCATAATCAAACTCTTGGTTTTAGTGAACAAAACCTCATGATTATTATCACATAGGTGTGCAACACTGATAAGGTTATGCTTAATACCATCTATATATGCTAGACGCTTAACGGTAAAGTTTCTGTTCGATATGTTTCCATATCATATAACTTTTCATGTTGTTTCCGAAAGTAACATGATGACTTGGCGTTGTGATCATGAAATCTCTGAGGTAAGCTTTGTGCCCAATCATGTGCCTGGAGCATGCACTGTCAATGTACCATGGATCGTCGTGTGGTTCCCCAGAACAAAAATCCTACATTTAGATTTAGGTACCGAATTTTGTTTGGGTTCTTCGGTGTTATCTTTCTTCAGGCTTGTTGGAGTTAGGACAATCATTTCTTATTTTGCATCAACCATTTTTGGGTTTTTCTTGGTTTTTAGAGACCTTGGATTTGGCTTTCTTAGTTGTCTTCTTTTGAGGTTTGGTCTATGGGAAAGATGGAGAGATGAACTGAGTAGGAATTCCTAAATAAGGAAATCCATAGTTCACGAGTATTCCAAATTGATCAAACATGGGAAACTGGGTATTTCCCTCAAACTCATTGATCATTGGAAACCTAGAGTTTCCCCCGAAACACGTGGTTCCCTCCCATGGATGGATTAAAACCACAATATGGACCAAGAATAGAATTCATAGGGTAATTACTATTTTGATACATGAATATAATGGGTTAGTTGGAACAGGTCCTGGTCACATCATTTCAAACAAATCTGGAAGATTGTTAGGTCTAAAACTATTCTGATAGTGGATTCCAGTGTCACACCCCCGAACCAGACGGCGGAAACGTCCGGGGGCTGTCGTGACTCAATTGTATACCATAACATTGAATATATATGAAACATAACAACATTCGTCACCATTCATCAATACAGTACAACCAGTAGCGTTTACATGAAATTCATTGGTTAAACATTACATTCCCAAAAATTAAATTGTTCAATTCATACATAGATAAACTGCAACCGTCACTGAATATGATTTCCCTTGATTCACTGGTTCCCTGAGAATACAAGTATTTTGAAAAACGTCAACATATGAAATGTTGGTGAGTTCATAAGTAATGTTTGAAATCCAATGTTTGTATTGTTGAAAACCACCAGAAAATCCGATATTTTCTGAAATGAAAAACTTTCGAAAATGTTTGTGAAGATCTATAGGTATGCCTGTTTGTTTCTGTACTTGTGAAAATTGTTTATTAAAAATTATATGCGTTTCGAATCCGATATGTTTGAAAAAAACTAGGAAAACCCGATGTTTTCCTAATCCTTTAAAATCCGTTAAGTTGCGTTGAAACCATTACAAAGATAGGAGTGTCATTCCCAGGCGACGTTGGATTATTTTTTAGCATGATTATTTACTACAAACCCGCATTACACAAACGCCCAGTTCATAGTAATACTAACGATCCCGAAGGCGTCGTTTGTACAAATCACGTTATCCAGCCGCCCTGAGTATGTGTCGTCCCACATCCGAAGAGTAAGAGGACACGAAGGCCTCGATGACTCTATTAATCGGTTGGGGATAATATGCGTACGAGGGGTCCCCGACCCGCCTCGCAAAATATGCAGACTTTTCTAGCAATACCAAGGACCCTTGGGGACCAGTGGTATACAAGCCATTGAAAGTCCCTCTACGTTGTGCCAAGTCGGTGAAACTCAACACTTTGTAGAAAATATGCGTCTTCGGGCCTTAAGATCAGGTCATTGGGCTAGCTAGGCCCAACAAGCAAGATTTTACACTTTTGGGGCCCGAAGATGGTGCGTAGACGTCTGTGCACACTCGTATGTAAGCTAAGTTCCCAAACGTTATTTGTATGAACCGTAGTGTAGTAGTGTCGTAGTGTTAGTAGTTGTAGATTTCTATTGGTTCGAGACCGAACCAATTCGTTTAACAACGACTTTTGGTATTGTAATGTATTGTATTTCGTCGAAAGCCGCGGTGCCATTATTTGATCAAATTGTGTATATTGAATTAGTCTTGAAATTTTTCTGTTTTCAGCCCCTCATTGTTTGTAAAATTTACATTTTCAACCCTTTTATTAAATACTTCCCGGTTTGGTCCTTAAACAAATTTTCTTGACATTTTAACACCAAAAATTATTGAAATTAATATTTTTCAGCATATTTTTCATAGAAAACAGTTTAAGTCCCTAAAAATGCAGTTTTCTCGGTTTTAACCCTTCTTTTTCGCAACTTTGGCAATTTTGGCCCAAATTGGAAAATTTTTGCAACTTTGGTCCTTTTTAAATTTAAAAGCATTTTAAACCTTTGAAAAGGATTTGGAACACTTATAGTCCACTGTTTTACAGAAAATCACAGTTTTGGCCCTCCAAAACAGAAAAATTCGCATAATGGGCCTCATTGGGCCGAAAATGTCATTTTTAGCCCATTAAGCTTGAAATTTATGTTTTTAATCCCCTAAATGAGTATATTTCCAGAAATTGTTTTATGGAAACTGTTTTGGCACACTTCATCCATCAGAATTCGTGATATGCCCATTTGGACCCTTAATTTTGTATTTTTCACATTTTAGGCCCAAAATTTGTGTTTTTAACCCAAAGAAAATTGTTACTAAACCACTTAGTCATTTTTCTTGAAACACTTTGTATTTAGAAATATATTTGAAGCTAAAATCATTTAACACAAGATATATCTCGGTTTTGAGGGGTTTTATGGCTAGATCCAACATTATAACACACAAATGCATACATATAAGCATGGAAATCATACAAGGCATACAAAACACATATAGATCTACACTTTCACTTGTATTCCCCCCCCCCCCCCCACAAAACTCATAAAAACAGAAAATAGGGGATATGAAGCTCACCTTGGGTGTTGATTCGGTTTTTGAAGAAAGATTAGAAGAAATGAAGTGATTTTTGGCCTTTGCACTCCTTGATGAAATTTTCGAGTTTATGGGGTTTCTAGAGTGCAAGATCATGATTTTTGCATGGATTAGGAAGAGATTTTTGATAAATAAGGAATACAAGTCATAGATCCAAGCAAAACCTTACCTTAGATGATGATTTTGTGGAAGAACTTCCTTGAATGCTTCCTAATTTTCGAGATTTTGGATGGAGAAGAGGAAGAAGTCTTGAGTGAATTTTAGAGAGAGTTTGTGAGTGTTTTGTGTGTGTGTGGTGTTGCTCTCGGCCGAGTTCAAGAAGAGAGAGGGAGATATAGACATGAAGTGATGTGCATGGATACATAGAATGGATTTGCATGGAGATCCACAAGACAATAAGGAGGTGGCACACTAAGGTCAACCCTCTTCTTGGGCTTGAGCTTTTGGGCCGAGAATAATGGAGGAAATGAGGGTGTTTGGGCCTTAAATACTTAAGCCCAATTTTCATGGTTAAGTTGAGTGATTTTTGGTCCAAATAAATTTAAATGTTATTTTTTTATGACTTGTTAGGGTCAAATTAGGTTAATTATGGTTCATAGTCATTAATTTATTTCATTTTAGGTCCAACATGGCTCACAATATTGAAATAAATAGATGTGGGTCCAATTAGAGCCCAATTAGGGTTCTAAGCCCATGATAGTCTATTTGGAAGCTTATTGGTCTATTTGGATCCAAGAAGGAATTTCTAGTCCAAGGTGTACCTAAACAAGAACTTTTAGGGTTTCCAATTGTTTGATGACTGTTTGTAGTACTTGTATGATGTATTTGATTGAAGTTTTTGATTCACATTAACTTGAATGTATAGATTACATGGCTCAGAATTTCCAGTTGTGACATCCAGTTTGGTTTGGAAATCTAGAATTTGAGAAACCATGATTTGAAGGAGAGGCTCTTTGGGTCATTGAAGTTTTGGGAGGACCGGTATGTTTGGTCTTCCCTTGGATTGGCTTGGCCTTTGGTACTCTATTGATCTTTCTATTCATGTTATTATTTGTAGTCTTAACCACTTTGGGTTTTGAAGGATGGACTACAGTTGGACCTTATTCTTTAGAGACATTAATTTTCTCTTTTTCCTTATCTTTAGATACATTAAATGGATTTACAGTTGCCTCTTGTTGTTTGGGACTTGGACAAGTGATTTTTATTGGAACGAAAGGTCTCTTGAGTATTTGAACAAAAGTTTTCTCATCACTCACAGTCTTCAGTGTTTCACCCTTGTTGACTTGAATTGGAGATTTCCCAGTCTGTTGTTTCTTAGAATATTTACATCCTAAGTCCTTTGTTCTAGAGATTGGAGCATTAAGAGATGTAAATGTTTCTTGACTGAGGAATTTAATGGGTTCAATCTTGGAATATCCTACCAGCTCAGATGATTTGGGCTGTTTACCGTTAGATTTTGAGCCAAAGATATTTTATTTTTCAGAAGTGGCATCTTCTGAATTGACATTTTCCATTGTGGTACATTAAAGAGAATATTCAACTGGAGGGTTAGACTTAGTGTTCGAGTCTGGAAGATCGTGGGATGATGTGACTTCTAATGGGATGCTTGAAAATGAAGTGGTAATTACATCAGGACTGCAAGTTACCACCTCTTCTTGATCCGCATTGTCTCCAGTGAAGAGACTTGGATCACATGGCAACAACTCTGGTTGATTATTGGGACCCATGATGGTTTTTTTCCATTGAGAATGGCATTTAAGTTCTCTTTAAGAAGGGTTTTGGATGCGTTATAACTATTTATTTTTGTGTTAATTTGGGCGTACATCTCAAGATTGTCTTTTGCAATAATGTCAGGTTGATTCAATACGATTTCTTATTGTTCAAGTGACGTAAGGTGTGCCTCGGTTTTGATTGCAAGGTCATTCTCCAAATTATCCATATTACATCTCAAATCTTCAAATCTGAACTGAGTGACAGTCAGTTCGTCTTTGTAGTAACTGACATGATATTCATCATTGGCGACATATTCTTTGATTATTTCAAAAATATTGTCAATGTCATCAGAGAAGGATCAATAATTAAATGATTATCACAAAGCATGAAGTGTTTATATTCTCAACAACTTCTTGATGAATAGGGGAAGGCTCTTTGTCATCATCAACCATGAAGCAAAAGTAGTTCCTGTAAGCTTCTATTTCTTCTGCTTGATCCACTTCATCATCTGTTTCCCATACTTCTACATTTGGAATCTCCATAACCATGAAGGCTTTTTCCTTTGATTTCTTCAACTTTCTGAAGGTAGTATGCTTCATCTTTGACCTTCTTATTCTTCATTTTGCAATCCTTGGAAAAATGACTTTCACCTGACAGTTATGGCACTTCATTATGATCATAGTACTTCAACTTGTTATCATGAACCTTTGTGTTCGTCCTCTGAGAGTTGTAACTTTTAGAATTTGAATTTTGAGATTTGAAGCTTTGTTCATTGTTGTTTCCTTATTGGAAGTTTCTAGAGTCCTGATGATAGTGTTGGGGTTGCCGATAAATTTTTGCTCTGAAGTTACTAGTTGGCTTGTTAACAAACTTCTTGAAGTTTGGATTGAGCTTGGTTAGGAGTGCCAAGCATTATTCATACTCATTTTCCTCATTGATTTAAGGTGATTCCATTATGGTTCCAATAAAAGCTTGATGATTTACCACGTACCTATTTGCTATTTGAAGAGGTTGTTGAGTTGGCATGTAAGGATTCAGATTATATTGTTGAGCCATACTCAAACTTTGATAAGGATATGCTCCATATCCTTGGCTGGAAAACTAATCAAAAAAGTGGTTTATGATTGTATTATGACGTGCAATCAAGTTTTGAGAATGATTTTCCACAAGTACTGAATTTCCCAAGGTAAGTCCTTGTTTATCAAAGGGAGTTACTTGAGCTAGCTTGTTGACTTTTGGTTCATGTTGTTGCAGTTCAGCATACAGATCAAGCAAAGATATGGTGTCTAAATTGCTTGTAGTTTCTAGTATGATCATGTGCACATATCCCATTTAGGAGATAGAATGTTCAAGAATTTCATATTGAAATCCTCTTGCAATCTTTCACCTTTGAGCTTCTTCATGTAACACCCCGGTATTCAGGTACTTTCAAATTCATCCTTATGGTTTTAATTTATTTTATTTTGTCCATGTAATAGAAAGGAAGTATCCATGAGAATCCCTAATGGCAAAATCATAATGAGGAAGGAAGGAGAGTACCCCATGCATACGTGTGTACGCTTAACGTACTAGGGCGCACCCTAGTACGCGGGGGCGTATGTCTATATTTATAGGGCATACTCATCAGACATTGAAAACCCTAATTTTTAGGGTTGAGCTCTATATAATTCCCCTTATAACCTCATTTCCATCACCCTTTCAACCTCCACCCTCTTTGATTCGATTTTGCAAGCCCAAACCCTTGTGTGTGTTGAGCTTGAGTGTTTGTGTGTGTGTGTTCTTAATGTTGAAGAAAGAAGAAAGGACTCTTTGAGAAGCTTTGGTGTGGGATTCAAGCTTGTAGATCTGAGATCTTCATCTCTTTGGGAAGCTCTAGAAGGTATAAAGTCTTGAACTTTACTTGTATTCCTTAGAGATCTAGCCATATGGAGTTTTATGAGTTTTGTCCCCTTTTCTTGGACTTAATGAGTAAATGCTATTCTAAGACCAAAGGAGCTACCTTTTTAGAAGATGTGAGTTTTGTTAAGTCATAAAAATGCTTTCTTGAATCATTTAGTGCTTTCATGCAATGTGTAGAGGTCCTTAGTGGTTAAGACCAACTAGGAAGTTGGTCTTAGGACTTAATGATGAATGCATAACCGTAAAGTTGGAAACTTTATGGTTAAGAGCACCTTCTTGGACTTGGATTTGGTTATTGGACATTTGGATTGAATGGAATAAGCTCTTATTTGAAGTTTTGCATGGCCACCATGTACGTTAGGCGTAGGTGGTCAACAACGTGATTTTTGTCAAGGTGGAGTATGCTGAGCGTACAGCTGGGTATGCCCCGTGTAATCAATCTGTTGGGTTTAGGAGTTTTGGCCACCTTTTTAGGCTTAGATGCTTGGGCACTTATTGGACCATCTACGTATTGGTGTTTTGGGCTAAGTGAAGAGATGGACCTTAGGGTAAGACTCAAGTGATGGGTTTTGAGCATTCTAACACTTCCTAAGTGTACATGCAACCCTAATAACCTTGAATCTATGTTTTCTATATATACATGCAAATTTCTTTTTCAAGGTTATTTCCTAACTAGCATGGCATGGGGAATAAATAAAATATAAAACTAGTAGAAATACATACCTTTATGTTGCTTGGATTCCTTCAAGACTTTGTGAGCCTAGCACCCCAAATATTGTGCCTCAAATGCTTCACACAACACCACAAAACTTGGAATAACTTGAGAGAATACTTCTAGCACTCAAAATCAGTTATGCCCTCTCTAGTAACACTAGGTCACCATTTTGTGAGCCAAAGGGTTCCTTTTATAGTGGTGTCATAATTAGGGTTTCATTAAGAAGACCCATAATTGTCATGACTCTTCATTTCTCATGACCCATGGGTTTGTAACTCCCATGGACTATCCATGGAACTCCAAGTGGTTACATCCATAACCCATAAACCATGGATCATTAATCCACAATAAAAGAATTGATGATTGTCATAATCAACCCTTTATATTTAATTAGTCTCACTTCGATCATCAAATTAATACTTGATCAAATACTCATTAAATAATACTATTATTAATATATTAGAACTTATAATATATTAACAATCATAAGTGCCATATTCTCTCATTTAGTCTGTCTAAGTATTGCAATGCCATGCAACCCAAATGGACCATGCCGGGTCGGGTCAAGTACATACCAAATATAGTTATGGACTTAGACACTATATCGAACAGTCTCCCACTTGGATAAGTCTGATAACTATATTTGCAAATATGACTTCAAACTCCGACTAGCAATCGTAGCTCTTTCAAAGTCTCTCGGAACTGAGATGATGATGATACGCCATTTAAGATAAGTGATCATATAATCCTCTGCTCTTATGATATCAACCGGACAAACACATGGAACATGGTCTTACTTATTGTCCAACATTTGTTTCTCGATCTCCGATTTGTTTCGACATAGAACTAAATTAAACACATAAATTAGGTTCTGACCGTGCCCGGTACATAGGTCAAAACCAAATCATCGAGGGGCCCAGATATCGCTTCTATTTCTAGAAGGAACAGATAAACTTCGACTGATATGCTTGTAATAACTACTTGTTGAATTACTCACAAAGGCACGTTTTATAACATCGAGTTACCAATACATTTTCGTACAATCAATGAATAAGCAACTCATAGTCAACAACTCATATCTCTAGGTTTGAAGATTTATATGGTATTACCGTCTCACGATCATTCGAGACAAATTCCATGAAGTGATGCAAGTGAGCGTGGGTTGAATCCAATACTCAGCCCTTATGAGTACTCATGAATGTTGTAGCAACCATTGCATTGTCTAAAGCACTTTAGACAAATCATACAAGCCAAATTCATGACAGTCTTAAATCAATACTTACTTCCAAAGTTTGACTGAATGTGGATGGTTTGAATAATAACATGATTATTCTGGAAGTAAAAACATGCAAAATTGAAACATAGTAAACAATCAACACAAGATAGTAACACCTTACTCATAAATAAATAAGAACTTTTATTTATCATCAAATGTCAATTACATTTTACAAGTTTCAGGAATCTAATTATTGAAAACTAATATCATCCTTCAGCCCAATGCGCCTCGCACGCTGTAAATGCTTAACCCTGCTCAGTCCCTTCGTGAGGGGATCTGCCGGGTTCTCATCTGATGATACCCTCTTTGCCATGAGGAGTCCTTCTTCTATTCTATGTCTGATGAAATGATATTTTCTGTCAATGTGCCTAGATCTCCCATGATCTCTTGGTTCTTTCGCCAAAGCAACCGCACTTTCACTGTCACAGAAAATTTCCATTGGCTCCTTTATAGCTGATACAACTCCAAGGTCTCCCGATGAAGTTCTTTAGCCATATCGCCTCTTTTGCTGCCTCGCTTGCTGCTATGTACTCTGATTCACAAGTTGAATCAGCTACTGTCTCCTGCTTGGAACTTTTCCAAGTAATTGCTCCTCCATTTTGGATAAAGACCCAGCCTGACTGAGAGCGGAAAATATCCCTATAAGTTTGAAAGCTAGCATCACTATATCCTTCTACTCTCAATTCATCACTGCCTCCGAGGGTAAGGACCCGGTCCTTAGTCCTCCGCAAATACTTGAGAATGTTCTTTACCGCTGTCCAGTGTGCCTTGCCAGGGTTCCCTTGATATCTACTGACCATGCTCAAAGCAAAGGCCACATCAGGGCGAGTACACGTCATAGCATACATGATCGAGCCCACAGCAGAAGCATATGGTATCTGACTCATTTCAGCTATCTCAGCCTCTATGCTCGGACTCTGAGTCTTACTTAGCTTGGAATTACTCTGGATTGGTAATTCTCCTTTCTTGGAATCTTTCATACTAAACCTCTTCAGTACCTTATCCGGATAAGTACTTTGACTAAGTCCAATTTGTCTCTACTCCTATCTCTCAATATCCTTATCCCTAGGATATAGGCAGCTTCCCCAAGGTCTTTCATAGCAAAACACTTCCCAAGCCAAGCCTTAACCTCCTGCAAAGTTAGGATGTCGTTTCCTATGAGACGTATGTCATCCACATACAACACCAAGAAGCTAACTATGCTCCCACTAGCCCTGACATACACACAAGACTCATCCTCACTCCTAGAAAAGCCAAACTCTTTGACTTTCTCATCAAAGCAAAGATTCCACCTGCGAGATGCTTGTTTCAATCCATACATGGATTTTTCAAGCTTACACACTCTATTAGGGTATTTTGGATCGACAAAACCCTCTGGCTGAGCCATGTAAACATCCTCGGCCAACTTTCCATTAAGGAAAGCGGTTTTGACATCCATTTGCCATATTTCATAGTCATGAAATGTAGCTATGGCTAACAACACTCTAATAAACTTAATCTTAGCTACTGGTGAGAAGGTATCATCATAGTCAACTCCCGGAGTTTGAGTAAAGCCCTTCGCAACCAATCGTGCTTTATAAGTGTGTACTTTCCCATCCATGTCGGTCTTCTTCTTGAAGATCCATTTGCACCCAACTATCTTATGACCTGGTACATTGTCAACCAAGTTCCAAACTTAATTGTCATACATGGACTGAATCTCGTTGTCCATAGCCTCCTTCCATTTCGCAAACTCAGGGCCTGCCATGGCTTCCTTATAATTATTAGGTTCATCCAAATCTATCAGTGTACTATCACTGATAAATGTATCACCTTCAGTGGTGATGTGATAACCATAATAAAATTCAGGTGTGTTCCTCACCCTAGTGGAACGTCTTGGAGGTACAAACTCATCTATCGGCTCAACAGGAGTTTCCTCCTCAGGTTGGTTGATAGCATATGAGGTTCCTTCACCACTTGACTCTTGAAGCTCTTCAAGGTCAATTTGCCTCCCACTGTCCCCTTGGTTTATGAATTCTCTCTCACGAAAGACTCCTCTTCTTGCTACAAAGACCACATTATCACTGGGTCTGTAGAAGAGGTAACCAAAGGATCTCTATGGGTAGCCAATGAAAATACACCTCTCGCTTCGGGGCTCAAGCTTGTCATGAGTCTCACGCCTCACAAAAGCTTCATAACCCCAAATCTTGATGTGGTCCAAATTGGGAACTTTCCCAGTCCACATCTCATGAGGTGTTTTGACAACCTTTTTAGTAAGGACTATATTAAGGATATGGGCGGCAGTCTCTAAGGCATACCCCGAGAAAGAGATTGGTAACGAAGCTCGACTCATCATGGAACAAACCATATCCAACAGGGTTCGATTGCGCCTCTCAGCTACACCATTCAACTGTGGTGTCCTGGGAGGTGTCAATTGTGAGACAATCCCACATTCCTTCAGATAGTCAAGGAATTCAATGCTAAGATACTCTCCTCCTCGATCGGATCGGATCATCTTGATGTTCCTGCCCAATTGATACTCAACTTCCTGCTTAAACTCTTTGAACGTTTCAAAGGTTTCTGACTCATGCTTGATTAAGTAAATATATCCATATCTACTGTAATCATCAGTAAAAGTCACATAATAACGATTAGCATCCCTTGTAGCAACTCTAAAGGGCCCACACACATCCGTGTGTACAAGGTCCAACAAACCTTCACCCCTATCACAAGTATCTGTGAAGGGTGACTTTGTCATTTTTCCAAGTAAACAAGACTCGCAACTATCATATGACTTGAGGTCAAATGATTCCAAGACTCCAGCCTTTTGGAGTTGGCCTATGCGCTTCTTGTTAACATGTCCAAGATGACAATGCCACAAGGATGCTTTGTCCAAGCTGAAGAATCAATATACAACACATTATTTCCTAAATTGTCTACAAGATTCACAGCTTCATATACACCATCACAAGGTATTGCTTTAAAGTAAAATACATCATTGTAATAAACATTAATAGCACCATTTTTATTATCAAATGAAAATGTAAAACCTTGTTTGTACAAGCAATGAAAATAAATAATGTTTCTTGCCATTTCGGGCGAGTAACAACACTTATTCAAATCTGACATTAACCCATTATTAAGCAATAACGAATAAACTCCTATCTTGGTTACAGGTGATGCTTTCCTGTTGCACATGACTAACTTTATCTTCCCATGCTCCACTTGCTCACTTCTTCTTAGTGTCTGCAAATCAGTACAAATGTGAATACCATACCCTATATCAAGCATCCAAGAATTAACATTAGATGAGTTGTTAGACAATATTGTGTAAATACCTGCATGGGTGAGTTTAACCTTCCCATCCTTTACATCTTGCAGATATTTGGCGCAACTTCGCTTGAAGTGTCCCTTATCCTAGCAATAGAAGCACTGTGCTTCCTTTGGGTTTGAAGAAGGAGTAATGGGACCTTTCTTTGTCCCACTTGAAGAGGAACCATCAAGAGTCTTACCCTTGGTACCCTTCGAAGGGCTTTTCCTCTTCTTACCCTTCCCTTGCCCAATTACAAGAACAGGGGCTGTTAAAGGAGTAGAAGTAGCAACCGCTTTACCCTTAAGGCCATTTTCAGATATCCTTAAGAGTCCTTGAAGTTTGCTAAGTGTGACTTCCTCCTTGTTCATATGATAATTCATACGAAACTGATCATAACTTGGAGGTAAGGAATGGAGAATGATGTCAATCGCCAATTCCTTAGGGAAGTCAACATTGAGCTTTAGCAACCGGTCAACGAACCTCTGCATCTTCTGCAAGTGACCGGCGATGGGTTCACCATCCTTCATCCTTGCGGTTATCATGGAGGAAATGATTTCATACCTCTCTTGACGCGCGCTCTGATGGTACCTTTCCATCAGATCTAGGTGCATCTCATAGGGGTAGAAATCTTCATAAGATTTTTGGAGTTCCGGAGTCATTGTGGCCATCATGATGCAGGACACCTTGGTGGCATCCTTTTCATGTGCAATGAACTCCGCAAGCTCTTCTGGAGTAGCAATGGCTTCATTACCAACCTTAAGCTCCCTGTCAAGGACTTATTCTTTGTCCTCATAGCGGGTAATCATCCTGATGTTTCTGATCCACTCATTAAAGTTGGATCCATCAAAGATGACCTTACCACACACACTCCACCAATCTATAATAAGGTCAAGTTACCCTTTGCCACTCTTACTAGTCCATGTTAGTGTGCCGGTTAACCCACATGCTCCAATAATGACTTGGTAAGGTACAAAGTGTAATTTTATGGGCTAGCACCAAATTCACATTTTCCTAAAGTAACTAAGATTGGGAATTTATAATGTATAGTTACTTTATAATTCATTATACTTTTAATGAGAATTTAAAGTCGTATCCTACCCGTTCGGCTAATGACCCTCCACCGATCAAGGAAGTGGTGGGTGAGAGTGGACACTCATTAAGTCACCATTTTATAGGCAACAACCTTATATCCCCCTTATAATAACAGTAAGAATGACATATTCTTATACATATCTATATAATAAGATTATAATAATAGTATAAGTGTTTATTTTTAAACTTTTTAAAAACCTAAGGTTTAATTTGGAATTAAAGTATTAGAGTGTAAGACTTTTCAAATTCCAAAACTCGAGGGCAAGAATTGAAACTATTCCAAGTCTCTTCAATTTGTAACTTATGAGTTTCAATGGTTCATAAAAATGAAGACTCTTCATTTTATGAAACCTCTTTAGTTCTTTAATCACAATTTAAAGAAGTGACTTTTGGTTATCCATAACTTGAGGACAAGTTTTGGACACCATCATTGCCATTAAGATCATAAATTAAACACACATGGAGGTTACACATAATTCCTATGATCTTCTAAACACTCATAAGAACACAAATTCATGTCAAGCAATTTCAAGAAATCATATAACTATATATAATACTTTGAAATTGTTAAAAGTCATGTAAAATGGGTTAACATAATCATTATCATTTTGAAAAACAGATTTTACAAGTCCAAAACAGATTGGGATAATGATTTTAATCCATTTCTAGCAACAAAACACGAAAAATTAACCCAGCACGCTCCTACTCGTCGAGTGCATTATCCTACTCGGCGAGTAGGATGAATTTGTTCATGGACTCGGCGAGTCCAGTCGACAGTGAGCAGAATTTTCGATTTTCAAGTAGTTTTGCATCAAGTATACAGAAAACAATCCTAGGCTCTGATACCACTAATGGGTTTTGAGCATTCTAACACATCCTAAGTGTACATGCAACCCTGATAACCTTGAATCTATGTTTTCTCTATATACATGCAAATTTCTTTTTCAAGGTTATTTCCTAACTAGCATGGCATGGGGAATAAATAAAATATAAAACTAGTAGAAATACATACCTTGATGTTGCTTGGATTCCTTCAAGACTTTATGAGCCTAGCACCCCAAATGTTGTGCCTCAAATGCTTCACACAACACCACAAAACTTGGAATAACTTGAGAGAATACTTCTAGCACTCAAAATCGGTTATGCCCTCTCTAGTAACACTAGGTCACCATTTTGCTAGCCAAAGGGTTCCTTTTATAGTGGTGTCACAATTAGGGTTTCATTAAGAAGACCCATAATTGTCATGACTCTTCATTTCTCATGACCCATGGGTTTGTAACTCCCATGGACTATCCATGGAGCTCCAAGTGGTTACATCCATAACCCATAAACCATGGATCATTAATCCACCATAAAAGAATTTATGATTGTCATAATCAACCCTTTATATTTAATTAGTCTCACTTCGATCATCAAATTAATACTAGATTAATACCTGATCAAATACTAATTAAATAATACTATTATTAATATATTAGAACTTATAATATATTAATAATCATAAGTGCCATATTCTCACGTTTAGTCTATCCAAGTATTGCAATGCCATGCAACCCAAATGGACCATGTCGGGTCGGGTCAAGTACATACCAAATATAGTTATGGACTTAGACACTATATCCAACACCAAGTAGTAGTTTGGGCCCAATTTGGAAAATTAGGCCGATTATGGGCCTTGATTGATTGTTTAGTTTTGGGCCTTTTGGATCAATATTTCGGTCTGGGTCTTAGCTCAACTAGGGAAAGGGTAAAGTGGCCTTTTACCCTAATGATGGACTATTAGCCTTATTTGTAATCCAATTATTAATTGGATGATTATTTTGATATGATTGCGTGAGGATTTTTGTGAGCCAGCAACAACTTTTAGTGTGATTCAACTGTGTTAGGTAGGCTTTCCTCACTATACTTTCGGGTTGAAGGCACCAAGGATGACGTATTGGTTTGATAACTCGATATTCACTGATATGTTGAGTATGGAAGAGTTATGCATGCTAGTTTTGATATGCTATTCTGGTAGATCTGTAGGACTACCTACGATACTGTTTGTTTATCTGTGTATGTTATTATCTGTTATATGTCGACATATTGTGTGGGTTGGGTTGAGGTTGTACTGCTACATGATGTAGCCAACAAACCCTGGAGTAAGCCATATAAGAGATGAGGGCCGAGCAGGGCATGCCAGACTTATAATGAGGGCTCATGAGCATTCCAGATACCAGCTGAGAGGTCGGGAACGACATGCCAGACTCGTACTGAGGGCTTAGTGATATTCAGTTCGAGGACTGATTAGGACAGGGGAGCAAGTCAGACATAAGTTGTGGGACAAGGGCAAGCCAGACTTATGTTGTGGGCTTAGGGGTAATCCATACAGTTTGTTAGCTGTGGGCCCATTGCATGTTGTTATTTTATATGTGCTATATGATGTGTATTGATATTTTGGGGGAACTCACTAAGCTTTAGCCTTATAATTTTGGATTATGTTTCAGGTACCTCAGAAGATCGCAGAAAGGCGAAGGCATGATCGTCCACCTCCTCGTGTTTGGTTTTGTGATTTTGGGCAAACTCTGATATTAGACATGCTTTGAAAACTATTTTGTAAACAATGATGATTTATGGGTTGTTTTAAAAGTTTAAAATTTTCATGAATTTTATGGGTGTTACAAGTTGGTATCAGAGCCTTGGTTTGAGTGAATTGGAGGAACACTCGTGTGAATCCAGTCTCAAACTAAGGAAAAGATTTTAAAAATGATTTTTCAAATGGTTTTCAAAATAATAAAGAAGGATGCGATGTGTAGGATCATCCGGAGCCAATAAGTTGACCCGAAAATACCATACGGTTATTTGATATTGTGATATGTTAGAACAACATGCTAGTGATAGGCTAGGGATCTTCAGGATTTTGCATGACAGAATTTCCTGATTATATGATACCTGATAGCCTTGGGTTCTTCTATAATGTAATTGACATCATTAGTGTAGTTTCTTAGTTTATGCATCATCGTTATGCATAACTAAGATTCTATAGCATAAGAATGTTTTCGTTGGCCTTATTCCTGTTCTTGTTTGATGAAGGGCTTAGGGTAGGATAATATATTCGACTGTCTGTAGTGTCTAGTGTTATGTATAACTAGCATACATGAGTGTTGCGGGGTAGGTGGAAGTTTCATGGATGAGTTGTGTGGGGTCAGCCTGCCAGTTTCGAGATGTGTAGCCTTTCCTCTAGGGAGTGAGAATTGAGTGTATGATTATGCTAATGTGTATTGTTAGGGTTGTTGTGATGATCCTCTGAGACAAATACAGGTAGGTGTGGAGGGTAGTATGGGCCCATACTACTGAAAGGACAGGACCATTACTTGTAACAACGAAGTCATAACCCCTAGGGCTTTTTGGGAGTTGGTTCCCCTGATATGATATGTGTTTTATCTGATATCCTCCTAGTTTATTTTTAGTATGGTGACTACACGACGATTTGAGGCTGGGTCCGGTCAAGATCAAGAGCTCATAGTCAGGGTGGGTTATCTGTGTTGGATGACAGGACCATGGATATCCTATAGAAGGAGGTTGTTGCTCGCTTCAGAGCTTAGTTGCCAAAGATGTTTGGGTCTATTAAGACCGCCATGATTGAGTACTTTGATGAGCGATATGCTACTTTGTCTGAGACTGCTACTGCTGCAGCCACCGCAGCCGTTGCGGCTGCAGGGGTTGGATCGGGTTGGGTTTTTCAGCATCGGGACTTCAACAATACTAAGTCCTTGACTTTCGATGGGGTGTAGGACCCGATCTTAGCCATGAGGTGGCTTTCTGATGTGGAGGGATGTTTCTTCACTCATTCTTGCCCAACTGATCAGAAGGTCAGGTGCGCTCTGAACCTTTTGAGGACCGGAGTGAAGGATTGGGGGAGACTTGCTACTAGATCATTTTTTTCTGGGCAGAGAGTTGTTGTTTCTTGGAGCAGTTCTCGGAGATGTTCCACTCCAGGTATGTGTTGTGAGAACAAGTAATCAATACGCAAGGACAAGGTTTGAAAACTCAAACCTTGAGTTAATCGTTAAGATCAACATCTGCACTTAATTTATGGTTCAAGTCAAATATGTTAATACCAGTTAAAACTTGAAGGAGATATTCAACAAAGTATTCAAGTAATAAATGAAGAAAACTTAGAGTATAATCAATGGAAAAATATTTAAAGAACAATAAGAATGTTATGAAAGAACTTTGACTTGAAGGAAAAGTGAAAGTGATGCGAAGATAATAATTGCTATCTTTGGAGTAAAATGTGAGTTGTTCACTTGTCATTTAATGAAGAAACAATCACTCCTTTTATTGTGCGAGGTGGAACATAGTACAGACTGAGAAACATTCCTAGTACTGGGTAATAATCAGTGTTTATGTGACAACCCGAAATTTCCATTTGTACGAACATTATCTATTCAATAGAAGCTAGTCCAGTTTCAGTGATTTTCATACTATTCCGAACAAGTTTGTGTTCATTAGGGTTTATGTTTAAGGAGATATCAGGAGAGTGGATGCACCAGGACTTGTGAAATTTGAACATTCCAAGTTTCATAATGTTACAATCCAATATCCAGAATAAAAATATTTTCTGCCAAAATATTCCAGGACTATAAATAGTTTTCTGAATTAAATTAATTCATTATTCACAATTCCAAATAGAGAAAAGCCATTTTCTCTCTGACGGATCTTTGGGTTTTCATCCCAGATTGTGAGTCTACTTTACTAAATGTGTTTCAATACTTCATAGATGCTTTATAACATCAATTACATGTTTAAATTGTAAGATCCGGGAGTTTACCGCCCAAGAACGTTCTTGGGGAGTAAACTCCAAAATGGAACTTTAAGGCTACCTAGTCCCATTCCCTTGATAGACAACTTTTTAAGGACCTTGTGTATGATCTTTAGAGACTAGAAAGCAACCAAGAAACCCAAGTAATAGGAGTTTAAGGCCAAGGACTTTTCTTGGGCCGTAAACCCCTTTTCAAGGGCTAAATGTGCCCTAAACTACCCCTAAAGCTTAAGGACCTTAACCCTCAAATGCTTGTACCTATTTTGGACATCAAAACACTTCAAAATCATTAAGTTATAGGAGTTTACGGCTAAGAATATCTCTTGGGCCGTAAACCCCTTTTTCTAGGGTAAAAAGCACTCCAAACACCCCTAAGGCCTTAAGACTATTACCCTTAAATGCATAGGACTTGAATGGGGAGTAAAAGACATCAAGAACATCCCTTAAAGGGAGTTTACGGCCAAGGAACATTACTTGGGCCGTAAACTCCAAGTGTAGGCACAAATGTGTGCCTCTTGTCCCCATTAGCCTTAGATAAAATCATGGAAGCTATCCTAGATGTGCAAGTGCCTCAAATGAATTAAAAGCCATCACCCCATAGGAGTTTACAGCTGTAAACTCTAGGGTATATGGACATTAGGCCGTAAACTCCCCTATGGAGCATTCTAGGGCCTTAAACTACTTCATGTATTATTCCAACAAAGCTAGGAGTGTTCTAGGATCAAGATAACACCTTAAAACACCCAAAACCACCAAGTGAGGAGTTCACGGCCATAAACCCATGAGTTTACGGCCGTAAACTCCAAAGGGTGGGGTTTGATGGGTGGTGAACTCTTATACAAGCCATTTGATGCTTCAAACCCTTTTGCCTTGTCCCGTAGCAACTTAGATGCAACCATTAGGACCTTTAACACTTATGAAAAGTGTTTACATGTTCCTAAGTGTCTTAACTTATTTTTTAAGTTATTATTTGGCTAATTAGTTATATATATGCTTATTATATGATAACTAGGCTCTTGCGTGTAAACAAGTCTCCATTTTCCACCTAGCACGGTATCCGACACTACAATTCGTACAACTCACCACAAGTGAGTTCATACCCCTTTAATCAACCTTTGAAATGATTTTAAATGTTTTAAATACTTTATGGGGGGGAATACAAGTCAAATACTTATAGTTATTGCTTCAATCACATGTGATTGCATTTAATCACATGTGATTAATAACTAAGAAACCAATGATTTTTACCACTGTTCAAACTGTTTATCAAACTGCTTTAATTTGAAATGTTTTACAAACTCTTTTACTATCCAAACTTATTTACAAACTGTGATTTCAATCAAATGTTTCTTATACTTAAACTGTTTTATCAACTTATGCCTTCAAATTGTTTTATAGATTGACATCAAGTCGATCTTCTCTTGAAATTATATTTATGTTTTAACTGTCTTATGAAAACTTATTTATTCCTTTATATATTCAATTGCATGCCCATATATGTATAGATGTATAAATAATGTTTAAAGGGCTTAGGAAGGCCATCCGCCCTATTTCCTTTTTCTCGATTTGGATGTGGTCTGGTGGGATTTCGGGTGACCATCCGAAGGTCGTTTCAATATTAGTTATATATCATATATACATATATAGACATAAAAGTACTTCCATATTCATACTTATCAGTACATCAATAGTTAGTTACCATCGGGGTAACACAGGAACATATACAGCTATACTAGAACCATGTACATATACAGCTATACTAGAAACGTGAACATATACAGCTATACTAGAAACATGTACATATACAATTATACTAGAAACATGTACATATACAGTTATACTAGAAACATGAACATATACAGCTATACTAGAAACAGGAACATATACAACTATACTAGAACGAGAAACATTACATATACATGAATACGTTAACAATTATGATCCACTGTGTCGGAGCATGCCTTAAATTTCATGGCCTGAGTTGTAGCCAGTATTCTCTTGGAGGGAGAGCGTGAGTTTGCGTATAGATCTATACTGGATTGACTATCCTACACCTTGCTGCTAGCTACAGCCGAACTTACAGGTCCGCGGGTGCCAAACGTCATTTCTTTATTACGACCATTCATTATGTCGTTGTTACCAGTCGATAGCATGGTGCAATTTATCACATTATACCTTAATATAAATCCGGTTTAAGGTAGTTAGTTAGTACAACGATAGTTCTTATTATACAAAACTACAGTACTACAATGATTTACCCATTACATATTTTAGTGATAATCTCACTTAAACATTAATGTACAAACTATATTTTATTAAATGATAGTTATCCTTGGGAAATTACACACTTTTACAACAAAAGAGTATACAAAACAGTTAAGCCTTGGTAGAAGGTTACTTTAATAGAAAATATAGGATTTTCTGAGAGATTCAAACTTTTACAAACACTTTCAAACATTTACTTACATTTTTACAAACTTATACATTGAGATAGGTTCAAACGTTTTGACAACAAACTTTGACACTAAAATACTTATGAACTCACCAGCTTAATGCTGATAAACTCTTTCAAAATAACTTGTATTCTCAGGTCATCAGTAGACAGGTACCGATGCCAGCTTTTGAGAAGATGGAGTGCATTCAAGACTCATCTCATATTATTTTGTGTTACATTATTTTTGGTGTCTATAACTGTACAGAACACACTTGTATTAAAATTATATATTTAATGCAATGGATGATGTTGTTTGCTTATTTACATTTACTGTGTTGTGATACTATACATGACGTCCTCCGCCCCAGAACGTTTCCGCCGTTCTTGGTTTTGGGGTGCGACAGTTTAACAAACTGATATATAAAAGATACACTAAAGTAAGTCATATGAATTGTTACATCAACAGTAAGACAAAATACATAAATGCTTAAATAGACTGTTAATCTTCGAATTGCCCTTCATCTTGGAATGATCTTTATCTCAGAACTTCGACTTATCTCGGACTCCAATGACATCCGACCTTGATTGCTCGAGATTGCTAGAGGTTCACTTTTCATGATTCAACAATCTCCCCCTAAGTGAACTTAGCAATCATGTCAGCTTAGTTGGCTTCTTCATTGATAAAAACATAAGATCTATAGAGCCAATTTCGAACTTCCAGGTTCCATTAAAGCTGATTGATGAATTTGTTCTTCACATGCTCCGGAGCATCTGAGCCAGCTGCATTGGTGTTGAACTTTTGAAGAATCCTGGTAGTGACGAGATGCTTGTCTAGGACCCGGAAGAAATCATTTTTGTTGGTCTTCTTTTGCAAGTAGACGTATCCCAACACTGGTTCATCAATAGGCCCTTCTGCCACAATTTCTACCTCAGGCAGCTTGTAGTTAATTTTGACCAAAAACTTTTCAGTTCCGAACAAATGAGCAAGCTCGAAGTCACATCTGTACGACTCAACAACAGTCCTTGAGATAGTTCATTGTAGCACTATAAGCAGCAATGCTCATTTGATCATTTTGGTGAGTTTGGAAGTGAGCAACAATCTTCAAAATGTCGTTTGGATTGATGGAGGGGAAGTCTGCATCCATGATGGTGATTTGCTTTAATTTTTTCTGAAAGATGTAGTACCGGTGTAGCATGCAATTCAAGTCGAATTTGCTTTGAACTTTCTTCCGAACCCATAAAATTTTGTGATTCCCTTCCGAGACCACACTTCCTTTTGAGGTCGTGCATTCACAGAGTAGAATGTCTTCAGTCTTTCTCTATCGGTTTTGAAAATCATTTGATGATCATCATCTGGGTGGAGTGGAGCAATCTTGACGTAATATTTTCCATAAAGAGATATTAGGAGATTGCTTTGATCTGCATCTTGCGAGGGTAGATCATAGTACATGAATGACACAATGTCCAGATCATGGATTATCCCAATACAAAAAAGTGGGGATAAGCCCATCATTGGATTAGGATTGTTTTTAAGAGCTTGAATCTGAATGCTTTCTTCAAGGTCTCCATCTATTTGTGCTTATGACCATCCTTCGGACTTCTTGGAAGTCCGTTCAGGGTCGTGCGATTCCGAGACAGGCTTTTTACCTTTGTCTTGATGTTTCCTGTTCAAGTCAGAGATGACTTGTTAAATGTACTCAGTGATTTTGAACTCTGGAGGTGAAGGAATCAGAGGCTCTTCCGAAATGTCATCAGGTTTCCGAAGAGGAGAACCTTCATCAATGGGAACTATTCTTGGAGAGGGGATAGGAGGTAGCATAGACTGGGTAGCTCAGAATGCGTCAATTGTGAGCTTAGTCTTGACTTGGGCCATTTTGCAGCTTCGCTGATGAATGTTTGCGTAGGATGATGGCCATCTAACAACAGAACATATCCTTTTTTCTTTCTCTGAAAGAACCTTAGCCATAAATTTTCCCGGAGCTTGAATTCCAACCAATGAATTTGTGATGTACTCAACTTCATCATCATCATCTTCGGATTGGGTACCTATGGACAAAACTTCAATAGAATCATCGTCAGATTCATCTCAGAGTGAAAATTCTGAGGCATGTTTCCATGATAAGGTATGATCCCTTCTGCTTGGTCCTTCTCCCCTCTTACATCGAATGGCCCAGCTTCCAAGGCAAGTCTAGCTGATTCTTTGACTTCAGAGAGCCTATCAAACAATTTTTGGTAGCTTGTGTTCATTTTCTTTGTTAGGGAATCATAGGCTTCAGCTGTGGGATCTTGAGCTTTCAAGTGATTGAACAAGGAGGCAAAGATAGAAAGCATCTCACCGAACTTGTTGTTCAGAACATCAAATATATTCCAATAAGATTGGAGGAGTTTGAGGAGGACCTGTTGCATAATGAGATTCATTTCGCCCTTCTTCTTGATTTCCTTTTCCAACCTCTGAATTTTCTTCTCATGTCTGACATTGTTTTGCTTGATCAGTTCGTTTGTGGCACTAATCATGTCTTCATGGATTTTTAGCATTGTTGAGGTGATATCGATGTGGTGATCAAGGCCGGAGTTGTACATTTGTTCCACCTCTTCCAAGGTATGCTTGAAACTCAAGGAGATAAGTTGATCTAGTTGTTCTGCCCTTTCATCATCCGAGGGCCCAGCTTTCCTCACTCCGGACAGAGACTGGAGGATAACATCAAGCTTGGTGTTGAGGTTGGAGACTTTGGCATCAATCTTGGAATCGAGATTTTCCACGGATTTGTCTAGGGACTCCACCTTTGAAACTGTAGCAGAAGTATTGTCTCAGAGTTCCAACAGGGCAAATGGATCATCATATTTTTCGGCTGATGATCCATCATCTGAGGTCAAACTCTCAGACTTACCTTTTTCACCATCGTTGTTGACTGGAGGTTCGAAAGGAGTAGGACTGTTTTCTGTTGGATTTTTTGGGAGGGTTTGATTTGGTTTCACCTCCAAGTGTATTCTGGACTTGGTCATCAATGTGAATTTCTTCATCAACAAGCTCTGAAGAAGATGACCAAAGTCTGGAATCATAGATGGGTCTTGATGATGATGGCTTTTGTAGAGCATGAAATGAAAAGAAGACGGGAGGAACTGCAACGAATGCACTGTCGTCATCGAACATGAACTCGGTTAAATGTTCTTCATCATGATCAGGATGGAAGGCATCATGGTGAGGAAACTTCGGAGGATCATCTGAGATGATGGTGTCTTGATGAGTTTCTCCTAATGCAAATTTTTGATTCGTGACTTCGTCGGAGACAGTAATAAATGGTTGATCTGAATGGCTCGATTTCTCATAGAGATGAGAGTTGCTTCGACTTGGGAATGAGTAAGCTTTGGATGTCTTGTGTGAGCCCTGTTAACAAAATCTAACCAATCCGGATCATTAGTACATGGTCGTCCATTACATGAGCTAGGTATCAGACTAGTTGTGGCTCCTGATGTTGGAGGAACAACCACAGCTTTAGAAAGCTTAGGATCCAAGACAGGGGTCTCTGATCGTGCTTGTGTAGAAAAAGGAGGGGGTACTTGAGATGACTTGTGAACATGTTCTAGGGGGTGCAAGAAAATTTTGTCAACACCGGCATCACCTTTTTGGGAAGGTGAGGGTGGATTATGAGGAGACTCCTTGTGTGTGTGCATGTGCTATTGAAGCTCCGAGGGTGCTTCAGAAGAGTGGTCGGGGTTGAGCAGATGAGCAAAGTTAGTCGGAATGTCTTTGATTGATTCCTTTTGTGAGGAAACATTGAATTTGGCTCTCTTTTTGGTTTTTGGTTTGATGGAAGAAGACTTTCATTTGGCTACCTTCTTTTTCTTGCCACCAGCCGAGCCAGGTTTTACCACATCCGAGCTAGGTTCAATAGAGATTGGGATAGACTGTACAGGGTTCTACACAATCGATTTCACTAAATGCTATTTCAAATAAGGGGACTCGGATGGTAAAGTGACCAACATATGTTGTGGTAGTTTACATGTTGGTCCGAAAGATGCTTGCTTCAGAAGTCTGTAAGTATTTATAGCTTTACATGATAAGAATACCTATTTTGGTTCTAAAAGCTCATAGCTAGTTGTAATTGTGGGAGCCATTATGAAGTAAGACTAATATGAATTGAATTGGTTGACTCTAACTAGATGAAAGTAGGCAAGTGGTTGTTACCAAGTTTCATAGGTACTTGTCAGAGAACAAGGATTGAATAGACCCGCATCAAGATCAACACATAGATCGTAGTCACGAGCAACATTTGATTAAAACATACTAATCTTTATATCCTTAACACCAGAGATACTTAGTGGGACTTAGGTGTAGGGATTACTATGCTTTGATATGGACAAGCGCATATCCTTAATCGGGAAGTTATAAAAGCCATTTTCAGGTATGTTGTGAACTATGCAAGAGGCTTAACAAGATGGGATTTGTTCCTCTTATATGTTGAGAGTTATAAATCTAACGCGCATTACCCAAAGTTGAATTACAAATGAGATTGATTGCGATCCAGGGCTTATGTTCAATAGGATGTTTGTAACAAAGGGATAACTAATAAACTTACCTTAAGACATCAATTAAATCTTGGAGATTTTAGGAATTGGATGTTGACGAATGGCAATCTTCATCATATGTTATTTGGGGTAGTGAAATGTTGCTATACGTTCACCGCTGTCTATATCAATCTATGATGAGTCTTGTGCAAGTGGTAGATTGAAAGATCTTGTATGCCCAAGAGTCATTACAAAATGATATTGATAATAACATATGATACTATAGGCTTACACCTTATAGCAAGTTACCATCAATTTATTATTTATTAGTATAATTTGATTATTAATAAATATATCAACACTTGTATTTAATTGGAAAATTATTATTTCATGGAAATAATATTTTAGTAACTGAGAATTTATTATTTATGGAAATAATACTTATTAAAGAAATAAAAACTTATGAAATATATCATAAAGTATGATTATTTATAAGTTACACTCATCTTAATAAACTAGTTAAAGTTTATTTATATATAAAAGGTAGTTTTATATATAAGAGGTATTTATATATGACTAGTTATTTGTTATATATATATATATATATATATATATATATATATATATATATATATATATATGGACTTACTTTATATAATTGATAGTATTTTATATAAACATGATATGTATATTTACAACAACTAGTTATAAATAATGGTATGGAACATATCTTGTCTTCTTGCAGTACTTCCAATTCTGAAAATAGTGAAGAGACCAAGCATGCTTCATTTTGATTTATTTAATCTATTTTACCATGCTTGGAAGAGACATCTTTCATGCTTTTTCTTTATGTATGCTTTTTTCCTTTTTGTCTAACATATTAACTAGTGTAAGGAAGGTATGGAGAGGTGCTTTAGAGTTGAATGTTTGTATAAGTTTTTTAAATGTTTGCTTGGCATATAATAATGGAGTGAATGTTTGTATGAGTTTTTTTATATTATATATTAACATATACTTTTCTATGTATACTTTACAGGTGAAGTGAAAGAAATAGCAACATACTTTCGGTTATTTGTATTATACACATATATCATTGTACTTTCAATTCTTTTTATTAGAGAATTGTTTTTGCAATTTCTTTTTTATTTATGATATAAAATATCTATTTAGTTATAGTAGTGAAAATATCTTTTTTGCTTTATGATGAAATTACTATCCACGAATAATGTTGGACTAGGATAACATGAAAGTGATCGTAGACCATGTTGGATTAGGTGTCTAAGCCTATAACTATATTTGGTGTGTACTTGATTTGATTATGAGCATGGTCCTTTTGGGTTGCCTTCACTCATGCAACTTGATAGGATGATTAGAGGTGAGAGAGAGAGAGAGAGTAGGATTTATTATATGAATAATAAATTGTTACTCATAATGATTTTCTTAATATAATATAAGATTAATATATTATTTGGAACTCATATTAGTAATTAGCAATCATAGGAACTGATTAATAATTGAGGAGTTGTTTTGTAAATCGTTGATAGTCGTGAAAATGGGCTTAGGAGTCCAAGGGCTTACCAAGGAGGTCCATGGATTGCTTTGGGCTTAAGTTTGGAACTAGGGTTTCATTATTCAAGTCCAACTTGAAGACTAAGCAACCTAGCCTTATATAAAGCCTCTAAACCCTAAGGAAATGATCCTAATGCTTCTAGGAGTTGCCCTAGCCGATTTTCTTCTCTTAAAGTCATCCTTTTGTGTTGAGTGTTTGTGACTCCATTAAAGGTGCAACACTTAGGGCACTAAGTTTTCAAGAGTCAAGGACTTCAAGGATTGTTCTTGTTATTACAATATAACAAGTGAGGTAATCTTCTAACCCTAATATATGTGTGAATTTTGAATTGTGTATACTAGATCTAGGGTTTTGCTTTGGTCAATTGATTTGCATGTGTAACTTGAGAAAAACCTAGATCCAAAGCGTTAGGGTTGCATGTGCACCATAGGAATGTTGAAATGCTTAAAATCAATCAGTCCATTCTTTCCAAAAAAAAAACCCATGTAATAGCATCCCCATAATTTCCCAACAATAGATGATTTGAAACATCACCAACGTCTTCATTCATAATTTCTTCATTTGCTTTTTCGGGACACTCCACTGCTTTCCTTGGTTTTCCTTCCTTTGGTGATTTTCTTCAAATTTGGTGTGGAGTCAATCTAATAAATTCAAATGTTACTTAATTATCAACAACGTAATATTTTATAAATACACCAAATTGAAATTAGATTTATACCAGTGTGTAAGGCGTCTGCTGATACTGAGAAGGACCCCTCCATCGATGTGGCCTAACAATAGGAGTGGCTGTTTTTTTGTAATGTTGAACTACCTCCAGTGACAACTCAACATATTGCTCTATAGTTGTACGCCCAAATTCCCGCCCCAAACCATGAGCACAGGTATCATCATAATTCATCTCCGGACCAGGGGAATATTTTTCGTCCTCCTCTTCATTTACCATGTCCTCCACACTAAACCCTGTATTTGGTTAATCTTTTTTCTATAATACAAGGTCTACTTTATGAGTCATTTCAACCACAACGCATATTAGACGCTTCATCGATGACTTTGTGCTCGTCTTCGTCTTCTTTACCGACCTTGCTGATCTGTCACTTGACATATGACTAATTTGGTGCGAGGAAGAAGCACTTGTGGCCGTTTCAGTGGAGGAGGTTTCAGAACTGTACTTTTTTCTTCGAGGAGGTGAGGCAACAAAAGGTGGTGGACTTTGCTGCCACGTGGGAGATTCTACATGGTTTAGAGTCCAATTCACATAGCAAATATAAAGCAGCTCCATGATCTCCATCTCGTTTGCCACAACAGCAAGAAGCAGGTTGTTAGGATGCAAATATCAGATTGTTAGTTTAATAAGAAAAAACATTGGAATTTTTAACTATATATAATTATAATTAAAAACAATATCTTAGAGACGTTGATTATTCAAAGACATTGATCCCAATATAAGGGTGTTTTTCTTCTCAATGACCTCATTCGTGGCAATTATGTCGGCGTGTGATATAAATTTGTCCTCTCTCTGGGGACGTCTCCAAAATCCATATCTAGGGAAAAAAAAGGGAAGTATGATGCTATTATAGTATAAAAGTGAAAGTACAACATTATTATAGTACAAACGGAAGTACAATGTATGGTCTAAAAATGAAAGTATAATAATTAAATAAAATTCCATTTGAAACTAATCTTAAACGGAAGCATGAAACCGGAAATGGTATACTTATGTACTTTCTTCGACTCAGAATTGGTCGCCTTAAATATTTTAAATTTCTCAATTTTCTCAAACATTTCACGCATAAACTTCAAAGTATAGGTCCATAAATATGTACCCCATGGAAACTTGCAATTTACATTTTAATTATTATACTTATTTTGTAAGTATAAAAAAATGTACTACATGTTCCAATGATTTATATTATCTGCAAGATTATATACTGCCGTGGGAATGCACGTTTTCACGTCTTGTTTATGGAGACCTTTCAACACAAAAAAAGTTGGATATGCATTACCGCATTTGCATCCCCTAGTCGCAGACATTATGGAGACATAATGTACTCTTCTAGATGTTTGAGCCGCAAAGGTGCATCTGTAATGTCTTGGAACAACCTTGACCGAAGATTTGAATTTGAGCGACCTCTTTCTTATGGATTAAATCGACATAAGGACCAATTCTTAACCCACTTATCAAAATATACTCTGTTTCACTAAAATCCAACTACACCCCTTGTATCTCAAACTGAAACCTCCCAGTTTCAAATACTTCTTGAGACCGTACTTCATGCAACATCATCAAATGCAAAAAATAAGGGGCCACCATTAGGGGCATGAATTCCTATGAATTTTCCAAACGATGAAGCTTCAAATAATGCTCGTTGTGGTGGAGTTAACCGCTTAAAATAGTCTTTGATGATGGTACCGATGACGCCTTTTAAAGTTAAATCGACTTTTTGTCCGAGATCATCATGCTACAAAAGATATACGTTTAATTTAATATAAAACCTTAGTAATTGAAAGGAAAAATTAAGTTTTTAAATTACATACTAAAATGGGTTAAGGTAATAAATAGCAACGTACTTTCAATTTACATTAAAAAAATACCCAATTATACCATTCACATCAACTTACATTAAAAAAATGAATAGCAACATAATTTTAGTTTACAAATTTTTATTTTCCTATTAAGGATATCATTTTGAAATTAAATTGCTATTAAAGGGCAGAAAAAAAAAAGGAAAATGCCAATTTTAAGTCATTCCACAGAGGTGAAGGTCACTCTATGGAGCCCCCTTTGCGGAATAGATCTTCATCTCCATGGAATGGATCTTCACCATTTCAATTCCCTTTCTAGTCCATTTCAACCTCTTTGCAGGTTTTCAATTCCACATTCATACCATTTCCATTTTAAATCTAAAGAATACGAAAAAGGAATACATAAAATGTGAAAAAGGAATACCCGGGAGCCGTATCCATCGACAAAAATGTTGAGGATCTACCCATCCATCTTCTGTCGTCGGAAGGGTTGTCGTCGTTGGAATGACTACTTTTGTTGCGGTGTTTATTTTCAGAGGGTCGTGGAGGTGCGGAGACCTGATATTGCAGGAGAACGTCTACGTTAGGAGACAAAATGGGAGACCAAGGGGGGGCCAAAGATGAGACCGGATAAAGCAAAGCGCATGGGCAAAATTACGAAAATAACACCACTCCGCGGAGATATGGAGAGTCTCTGGAGGCCGTAGAGGACGCTCCGCAGAATGCATGTCTATTGCTGGAAAGAAGTTTTTCTTTTTTGACTAAATTTTGAAAGTTCCCCCAAAAATATGTTTATTGCCTGCATTTTCACTAGTTTTAATATCGGTTAGATGGACAATCAGATGAGTATTACACTAGTGTGTGTACGTGTGTGTGTGTGTGTGTGTGTATATATATATATATATATATAGGTTTTGGTTCATTTGAGACCATGTTAATTTTGTGAGAGTGTGAGACGCAATCTAAAAATAATTTTAAAATGCAAAATAAAAGGAAAAATTCGAAAATTCATTTTTTAATTATTATTTTCGTCATTTTCTTTACCTAAAACAAAATAAAAAAAATACCATTTCTTTTTGAAAAATACATGAAATATTCTAAACATAATATTACAATATAAATATTTCAATGTGATTTTTAGAATGTTAGAATATTCTAGTATTTCTAGTAGATTTGTCAGATATGTAAAATATTCTAATATTCTACTAGAATATTCTAATATTGTAGTAAAATATTTTACAGATACTTCAAAAAAACATAAGTTTATTTATTTATTTATTTTTGGATAAAAAAAGTTACGAAATAATATTTTAAAAAATAATTTTGAAAACTTTCAATTATTTTGCATTTTAAAAATGTTTTTTTTATCTATAAAATGATTGATTAAGATTGCGTCTCTCCATCTCATAAAATATAGTGGTCTCACAGTTTCCTAGTTTCCAAAGGCATCTCTCACAACTTCTCAGCACCCTATACATCGCAACAAAATGGTGTAGTAGAAAGAAGGAACCGCACACTCGTTGAAGCAGCCAGATCCATGCTTAACTTCGCCCAACTTCCTCTATACTTCTGGGCTGAAGCAGAAGCAACCACATGCTTTGTTTAAAACCGAAGTAGTGTGTGCAAGCGTCTCAATAAAACACCATACGAAGGTCTCAACAATCGCAAACCCAATGTTCGTTTCTTTCATATCTTTGGATGTAGATGCTTCGTGATCAACAATAAAGACCAACTCAACAAGTTTGCACCAAAATCTGAGGAATGTATCTTCCTTGGTTATTCCACTAACAAGGTTGCATATCGGGTGCTCATCAGACGAACAAGGTTGATCATTGAAAGCTTTGATGTGAAATTTGATGATTCTTACATCCGCATCGCACCTCCATCCACCGAAACCACTGCAATCATGGAAAGTGACATTCCAGCTGCTTCCGGACCTTTGAATCTAGTTGAAATCAACTATGATGATCTTTTTGATCCCATTGAAACGGCGAAACTATCCGAAGTTCTGATGTCAACCGCAGCTCAACAACAACATGTCGATGTATCTGGACCATATCTATCTGAAGTAGTATCGCTCAATACTTCCACCTCTCCGGTTGAGGGGGAAATCTCTACTTCGGATCTAGTCACAACCGTTGAAGTTCCAGTACTTGATGCTGCTTACATTCCTGCCCGAAGCGAGGCTTCACCGTTAAACAAACCTTCGGACTTAGATGATGAATTCATAGAGAATATTGACACTAGAACCGATCCTAGAATTGTCACTCTCCCATCTGCAGTCCAGGGGGAACCTTCTCAGGCTCCAGAACAGCTCCCATTTGCAATCCAGGGGGAACCTCAACCTCTCCCGATTAATCAAGAAATTTCTGCTCCAATAGATCAAGATGATTTAGTAGGATGTTCTCAAATCCAGGGGGAACTACCTTCTCCAACCGCAGATTCCTCGGACATCCAAGATATCCCTTCTACCGCAGCTGCTGATGCCACGTCTTCATGTATGGACGAAAGATCATACACCAGGTCAAATTATTGGCAACCCATCCGCAGGTATCCAAACCCGGTCTTCCAAGGGTTTATCTAATCACTGCCATTATGCAGCATTTATGTCCTCGGTAGAACCTACAACGATCAAAGAAGCATTTCTTGAACCGGACTGGATAGCCGCAATGCAAGAAGAATTTGAAGAATTTGAAAGAAACAAAGTATGGCAACTTGTTCCTCTTCCACAAGGTCATACTATTGTTGGTACAGGATGGGTTTTCAAGAATAAACTAGATGAGTCTGGCTCACTCATCAGAAACAAGGCAAGACTTGATGCCAAGGGCTATAGTCAACTAGAAGGCATTGACTACGATGAAACATATGCTCCGGTAGCACGCATGGAAGCCATCCGGATCTGTCTAGCATACACAGCCCACAAAAATGTCAAGGTACACCAAATGGACGTTAAGAGTGCTTTTCTCAATAGGGAACTAAAAGAAGAGGTTTATCTTCAGCAACCTCCAGGATTTGAAAATGTTGAATTGCTAGACCACTGCTACAAGCTTGAAAAAGCAGTATATGGTCTGAAACAAGCCCCAAGAGTGTGGTATGAGACACTCTCTGAATTCCTTGTCTCATCCGGGTACAAGACAGGAGTGATTGATCCCACATTATTCAGAAAAGCAAATGGTGACCACCTATGATGGTACAAATATATGTGGATGATATCATTTTCGGGTCGACTGATCAAGGCATGGTAGATGAATTTGCTAAGCTCATGACCAACAAATTCAAAATGAGCATGAATAGAGAGATTAATTTCTTTCTAGGTCTTCAAGTCAAACAAATTCAGCAAGGAATTTTCATTCATCAAGAAAAATACACCATTGAACTTCTGAAGAAATATTCAATGGACAACTGCTCTTCTGCTAAGGTCCCTATGGCGTTTGGTTATAAGATCTCTGCTGACCCCTCTGGTGAATCTGTGGATCACAAGAATTATAGAGGTATCATTGGTTCACTGATGTACCTCACCGCAAGCAGACCTGACATAGTCTTCGCAACTGATGTATGTGCAAGATACCAGGGTGATCCAAAAGTGTCTCACATGACCGCAGCCAAACAAATTCTTCGGTATCTTAAAGGAAGCAAATCAATGGGTTTATGGTATCCCGCAGGCAACGACTTCAGTCTTCAAGCCTTCACAGATGCGGATCATGCAGGATGCAAGCTCGATAGAGAAAGTACATCTGGTGGATGCCAATTCTTAGGAGGAAGACTTGTCAGCTGGTCTTCAAGAAAACAAACGTGTGTATCTCTATCTGCTGCAGAAGTCGAGTATATGGTCGCAGCCAGCTGCTATTCCCACGTTCTTTGGATGAAGACACAATTGCTAGACTATGGGTACAGAATGCTGCGGATACCAATTTACTGTGACTCTGAAAGTGCTATAGCTATTTCTCATAATCCTATTCAGCACTCCAGGACAAAACATATTGAGTTACGGTATCATTTCGTCAAAGATCATATTCTGAAAGCTAATATTGAACTTATCTTTGTTCCTACTCATGAAGAGATTGTTGATGTTTTTACAAAAGCACTTGAGTCTACAAAACTTAATGCTTTCTTACGCATGTTGGGAATGATGAATCCAGACCCGCAGTTCTTTCTGAAGTGTTAGCTACCACAGACCATCATTGGTCTCCATTGCTATTCTAACTGATCAATACATATGATAGATGGTTTAGGTACCGCAACCATATGTCATACGTACCTCTCATGGGTTCTAATGGTCTTTTATTTCTAACTTTTGTACAAGTTTTTTTCTCACAGATTCTCAATGAAGTCTTTCCTTTGTTCATCTGCAATAAAGTTTCTCAACCGCAATGATGATTCCATCCGCAATCATCTTAAATAACTTTCATTAACTCTTGAATCTTTTTGTGCTATTTAATGATCCTTCATTAAATAAAATACAAACATTCCCTTTCTGAATGAACCTCATATCAGTCCTATTTTATGGATGAAGACAAAAAGAAGGATTCCCAAATAAATCCATCCTCAACTTGTCCTTTCCTCTCCCAACCACGTCCCATCAGTTACAATTTTCTCTCTCATCACCCCACGTTTACCTGACGTATTTCCATGGGTCTAATCCTCCATTAAATGTAAAACCCTTTTTGAAATCTCTCAAAATCTTTCTAAAACCCATTTCATCTTCGTGTGGCTGAGATTTAATCCCAAAATCTTTGATTCCACCAAAACCCCATTCAACTTCTTACCCTCTTCTATCTTTTACCTAGGGTTAAAATCCTTTTACCTCCTTTATAAACCCATCTTCTTCTCTAAAATCGTTTATGCTCTCTGTTTAATCGATTATTCTCTCTCAACTCTCCAAAACTCCCATAACTCTCAAGAAATCCATTCTCTTATCTCTCAATGGTGAAATCAGGTGCATCAAAGAAGCAATCCAAGGCATCAGGCTCTATTAATCCAACTGGTTCCACGTCTCCAATGTTAGCTTCAAGCAACTTTAGAGCAGTTTTTGAAGATCATCCGTCATATAATGCCCCAACAAAGCTTATGATCAAGTTTCTAAAGAACCATATTCTGTTTGGTCCATTTGATGCATTCACTAATGTTGTTCCTATTTCTATGCTCTTTAAGTGTGCATTTTCTGCATACCGACCATTGGAGAACCCCCAAGAAGTGCATCTCAACCTTATCGATGATTCTTTAGTCATCTTGACCAAAGAGATGTTCTTGTCTACCATAAATCTTCTGATTCATCCCTCCATCAAGATCTTCACACCATCCTTATCTGACATCACCACCGCACTCTACCAGATGGGTTATCAGAAACCGATCCGAGGGATAGGTGAGTTTAAGAAGAACCAACTGCCTGCGGTTTGGCAGTTCGTATGCCATTTCGTCATCCGATGTCTATCCGGCAGAACCGGAGGCATCGATAATATGGGTTTAAAGCTCCTTGAACTCGTGTGGAGCATCTTCACAGGCCACGATGTCAATTATGGCCAGATTCTTTGGGACGACTTCCTCCAATATATCCCCAAAGAGCCTCCAAGAGAGAACCCAACCGAGCTCACATTTGCTCGATTTTGGTCCTTATGCATATCTGATCTACATGTGGATGCTGGTATCAACATGGGCAGTGACATCAACTTCTTTGTCACTAAGGATCTCAAAAGGTACAATCCCTCTTCTGATCAAACTTTATTTGGACCTATCCGCAGGCTTCCCATTCACATTCTTACTTTGCTTGGTCTTGAGATTGTTGATGTCTCAGATCATATAGAGGCCACAGAGGGTATTATCCTATACCTTTCTACCCCACCTCTTTCATCCGCAACTATTCTCTCTGAGGGTACTACAGCCCCCTCGGCTAGTACACTATCTAACCATTCTCCGCGGAGAAAAACGGTGGCATCCAAAAAGAAAACTAGTACACCTAAGAAGAATGCCCCAAAACAAACCGCACCCTCAAAGAAACGCAAAACCAAACCCACCACTGTATCGAGCAGTGATTCTGAGGAAGATAGACAACCAATATCTATCCTCGAGAAAAGAAAGACAACCGAAACCACTGGCCAAATACGTGACCGGACTGATACTGAAGCCTCTCACCAGGCTCCGGTAGTCCTTGGGATGGCCGCACATCCATTCAATAACACACTCGAATACCACTCCTCCTCATCATGTGAGATTGTTTCATCCTCTTCATCATCTGGACATCGCCCTAAGGTCTCCAGGGCTTCCTAACTACACATTTTTTCTTTAGAGGAGTTAGACTCCATCCTTTTGAGTGTATCCCAAACACTTCAAACACCAATCCATCCGCAGGGTATCTCTTTCGTCCATGCCAGAACTGGGCCGAGGCCAGACTTGACCATGGGTCAAGGAGACCAAGGAAGCCCAAGAAATCCTACTCTGCTTACATCTTTTACAGGTAGTTTAGGCACAGTGAGAACCCATGTGCAAGGTTCCGTGAACCCAAGGGACACCTTGGTGCGTACACAAGGAATTAACGGCGATGAATCAAGTGATTCTTGGAGTCGGTATCAGCCAACTACTTATGCCGAAATCAAGAAATATGCTGCTTTTAAACGACATTCCAAGCCCGCAAGGAGCAACAAGTCAAACAACAACAACAGAAGGAATAAGAAATTATGTCCATGGCCAAGTATTGGGCAAATGCCATCAGCAATGCCCATATTGCTGCCACAATCCAAAAGGTTCAGAACTGGATGGATCAAATGGCAAAAACTATGATGAAAGCTCAAGCTTTAGCCGCAGCCGCAACTACCTCCAAAGTTCCTCCTACTCCAACTCCTGTTCCATCTCCCGCAATCAACCCATCTCAAGACCAAGAACCGGCAATTGAACTCAGCTCAGCCCCTACCTTCGGTTTTGATGATGAAGACATCCAAGAGGTCGACAAACCAAATCCTTCAGATGACGACCTTATGATGTTTGAAGAAGAAGAAGAGTCCAGCGGTTCTCAACATTCCACCTCCAAGCCCAAAGAAAAAAAAAAGAAGAAGAAGAAGGATACTGTCACCAGGAAGGAATTCCTAAATCTACAAGCCAAAGTTTATCAAATTTTGGTTGCTGTGAAACCAACCCAACCTCCATCTGAGGATATTCCTTGACCGCAGTCTTTAATTGAACGTGTTGAAGACTCAAAACGAGAGAGCGTATGGCTGTTGAGCGCATCTCTCTCAAGGTTGAAATAAGGATCCGGTCCCTTGACAACAACCGCAAGGCTGATCATCAGGAATTCATGGCTGCAGCGGAACGCCTCATTACTGAGGTGACCGTAATCAAACAGGATCTTCAAGCAGCTATTGCGGATCAAGCTTCACTGTCTTAGAAAGTGATAGATGAGACTCATACTGCCTATGAGTCCACTATCTCTGTTCTTCATGCCACTATCAATCGGATGCAGAAATCCCTGACCTCTAACTTCCATGGCTCTGAGATTCTCCAGCTTACCAAAGATATACACAAGCTGCTCTTCACCTCCTCCACCCAAAACAACTCACAATTGGCCGAAACCATGAAAGCTCATTTTGCAGAAGTCTTGCCAAGGTGGATGGACTTAAGCAATGGCTTGAGGAAGCACCTCCATTGCATCCCTCAAGAGGGGGAAGTGATGAAGAAGTCCACCACTCAGATACTTCCATCCATCAGAGCCCTCCCATCACCACAAAGAAAATCCCCACACCGCAGCCCTCACCTCCACCATCCCACAATATTCCATCTCCTCACTCTTTACTTATAAACAACACTCTCAAAAGGCCTGAAACTCCTCCTCACCTCAAAAATCTTGAGGAAAATATCTCATCAGCAAGCTCCACAGACTCCCCTGCCACAGCTCAAAGAAAACAAGATTGGAAAGCGGCTAAGCTTGCAGAAATCATATGGAGAGAATGTGGATTTGACACCATGATTGATGAGTCGCTGATTAACTCATGGGTCAATCCGCTCCGCAGGCTACTGGATGAAGACTACACTCCACATCTCATATATGTTGAACCTCCTTATGATGGATATTGGGATATTCCTATCTCTCCAAATGCCAAGTATTTTGCAGTTTTTGAGTCTTTTGACTGCAGTCTCCTTGATCACAAACGACTGCCTATGGAATTTGAAAGACTTAATCGATTTTATGCGAAGCATGGCTCGTCTATGGAAAACATATGGTCTAACGATAGACCATCCGCAGTCAAGAATTACAAGATGCGGAAGTTTATAAAGGATGACTTCGTTCAGTACACTCTTACCAGAAGAGAACATGACTACATACGCACTCAGGCAGATTTCCCAAGCATGAATCTGGAAGAAATCTTTCTCATTGCCAGAGTATTCCAAAACAAGGCAGAAAAGCACCCGAAGATGCAAATGGCGCTTGACAAAGCCAAATCCTTTCTAAGGGATACAGTTTGTGACTTCGCCATGATTGATGCGGATATCCACCCCACCATCATCAGGAAGTTTGATCTCCCCCCCCCCACTTGAACTTGTGCCAATGCCTACCGAAGGCTTCGAAGAAAGATCACTAGGTGCAACGAACTTCCCTGAACTGGGAATCATCTTCAAACGGAAGACTGACAACGTCAAATACTTCATTCCGATGAATGCCATGCACCGCTTGCCCAAGAAACAACTTGACATCTGCAAGACCATAGTTGAAAGATCAAAGAACACTACTGCTGAAGTCAAGTTTGAAATTTCTAGAAGAATCACTTGGCTTGAAAACGTCAGGAAGTTTTGGTGGATTTTAATCAAGTTCCTCAAACTTGATTCCTGAACCGGAGTTAAAGAGGTCACTTAGGGGGAAATTGTTGAAACATAAAAGTGACCCTCTTGAACTCAACTACCGCAACCATCTACCTACCACAACCGTTCAGCATCAGCAATCAACTCAGCACCCGGAGTCATTCCTTCTTCAGCATCCACAGTCCATTGTTATGTTTTTCTTATCTTTATGTAATATACTCTATTGTCCAGCATGTCTTGCACGGCTGCTTATATAGTAGTTGTTTAGTTCTGGGACTCTATAAATAGAGACTCCTTCTGATGTATTATAACAACTTTTTAATACTGAATCTCTTCTTCAGCCATCTCTCTTATCACTCGATGACTTGTGAATTATTCTGAATATATTTCTTCAAGTTATCTTCTTCATTTCTCTATCTTTTTATTCTTCTTACTCAAAATTGCTACTGAAACATATCAAACTATAACCTCTCTTCGAAGCAAGTCTTTTAGACTTAATCACTAAACTTGATCTTCCTTATTAACTCGGACTGAATGCATTCCTTGTTACGAATCAATTTAAGTGTATTCTTGATATAACAATTGTTGTCATTTACATTTCTTTACTTTCCGCAACTAACTATCTAACTATCTAACTATATTATTGTTGAGCTATTAGATCCTTTGAGATTAACTATTCCGCAATATACTTGTTCTAACGTTTGTTCAAGTGTGTCTCCAAGTTTTTCTCTCAACAAGAATGAAAATATATTATAACAGAATGAGAGTGTATTCTAGTAGAATAAACTCTTATTCTTCATATTTCATGCAACTTTGTTGTATTTTGAGTGAATGAGTCCATAAACAAAACACGAACTCATACATGAAAACCTAATTGCGGATTTATTCTGAAAGAATCTGATTGTTAATATTAACGATGAATTTAACTAGTTTCCATAAAAAAGAGAATTATAATTATGAATATCATTTATATGCATACAATTATAGAAATCATTTAGTATCTATCTTTATTCACATGAACCTATCTCATATATATATATATATATATATATATATATATATATATATATATATACTAGTAGGATACCCGCGCGATGCAGCGGCGACGAACAACTTCTAAGCGGAAAATAATTCCCTTTTGATTAATAGATTCTTGACAGAAAATAGTTTCTATTCACTAAATAAAACAAAATTCTTCTTTATCTAATTTGCGCCAAGACACATCTAAACAAGCATCTAATTACAACAGCAAGAAGACAACTAATCCAATAATAACATGGTAGTGGATCAAGGCTTCTAAATTAGCCAACGAACTTTGATGAGCTAAGCCAATTGAATTAGGTGTCTTTGAAGTAGGGATGAGATTTAGAACCGGAAAACCGGACCGGAACCGGAACCGAACCGGAACCGGACCCGTTAGAACCGGAATATATAGAACCGGGTCCGGTTCCAGGTTTAAAAATTGGCTTCACCAGGTTCCGGGTAATCCGGGTTTGGGTCCATTGGGTCCGAGTAAACCGGGTCTAAAATCCGGAACCGGTTTTTGGAACCGGAACCACTTTTTGTGAAACGTTTACAAGATGCATATCTTATTCGTTTCAACTCCAATTGACATACGGTTTTTTCCAACATATAGTTTAGAGTTTGTACATGATTCTAGACTATAAATTTTTCATTTTTAGTTTTATATTCATTGACTTACAGTCCTCAAAAGTTGAGATACCAAAGCTGAAAGTGTTTAGTTTTTTAGTTTTTTTGTATTCAGTGAAAGTTTTAAAGCATGCATATCTAATTCGTTTAAAGTCGGATTGACATGTGGTTTTTTCCAACTTCTAGTTTACAGTTTGTACACGAGTTTAGACTATAATTTTGTCATTTTTGGTTTAACATTCAATGATTTACAGTCCTCCGAAGTCGGGATATCAAAACTGAAAATTTTCAACTTTTCAGCTATTTGTTTTTGTACTTTGTATTATGTGAAAATATTAACACAAGTATATCTCATTCGTTTAAATTCGGATTGACATGCGGGTTTTTCCAGAGTGTATTTTAGAGTTTGTACATGATTTTAGACTCTAATTTTGTTAATTGTGGTTTCGTATTCAATAAGTTACAGCCCCCCAAAGTGGGGATATCAATATGAAAATTTTCAAAGTTCAACCCACTAAGTTGTAAGTAATTACCAAAAAATTCCGGTTTTTTCGGGTTTTCCGGGTCTAAATCCACTTTATCCGGTTCCAACCTACCCACTTTGATGTTTCCGGGTTTTCTGGTTCTAGACCCACTTTACCCGGAACCATACCCGGAACCGAACCGGAACTGGTTCCTATATACCGGTCTGGTTTCCGGTTCTATAAAATCCCGTTAACCGGTTCCGGGTTTTCCGGGTCCGGGTCCATCGGGTCCGGGTTTGGACCCACTTTCATCCCTACTTTGAAGTAATATATAACTTTGAAGTTTGACCACAGTTAATTTAAAAAAATGAAAGTGCAATGCTCTTATTGGGTAGTTTCTCGAGGATATTGAATGTGCAATTCTAAAACTGGTTAGTTTTTCAACAAAAAAGTGCAACATTATTATTTGTTAGTTTAAAAAAAGTACAATGTTATAACTGATTAGTTCTTAAAAAAATATTCAACGTCAATGCTATAAATGGTTAGTTTTTATGAAGATAATAATAAATAAATAACTTGAAAGTGCAATATGATATAATTTGAGTCTTTCAAAAAAAAATCTCAATGGTATAGCTAGTTAGTTTTAAAAAAAATATAAGTGCAATGCTATTATTTGCTAGTTTTTCAAGAAATTTGAATGTGCAAAGTTATAACCGATAAGTTTTTCAAAAAAATAAAAGTGTAATGCCATTATTGTTTAGTTTTTTTAAGATAGTTGAAAGTGCAAAACTATAACCAATTAGTTTTACAAATAAATGGAAATGCAATGTTATTATTGGTTTGTTTTTGGAGAAAAAAGTGAAAGTGATATGTTATAACACGTTCGTTTTTTAAAAGTAATGCAATGCGATTACTGGGTAGTTTTCTCAGGAAAATTAAAAATCCAATGCTATAACCGATTAGTTTTTTTTAAAAGATAGTGCAATGTTATTATTGGCTATTTTTCAAAAAAAATTGAAAGTGAAAGTTATAACCGGTTAATTTTTGAAAAAAAACTTACAATGTTGTTATTGGTTACTTTGTCTTGAAATATGAAAGTATGTCTCTCAGTTGTGTTCTTCATATTCGTATGTGGAAAAAAAATAAAAAATAAAAAACCAAATGCTCTTCAGGTGAAACTATTGGAATATGAAAGTGGTAACAACCAATAGTATCTCTATGCCTTTTAAAAGAAACAGTTTGATATTTGGTAAAATAGTTAGCAAAAACCCCAAGTACTTTGCTTCTTAGAACTTTCAATCTCTCTTATCTTCTCTAAGAGATATAAAATAAGAGCACAACAAAATTGCTTCTTAAATTATATTTACAACTTTTTTCTTTTTGGAACTGCCAAATATGAATAAAAAACATATATGAACACCAACATGAATCTAGGAAAGGTACATCCACTGTTAAGAACAAAGAACTCCAATCCCTAACTAAAAAAGAACTTTAAACTAAAAGTATCTAAAACGCTAAAAATTATCTTTGGGCGGTTTGTGCTTGTATGATTTGAAGAATATGTAATAGTTTCTTCAAGATTACGAACCTGATCAAGAAACAAACTTTAGTTAAAGCATTGGTGGTTCATAAAAACTTGAAAAGATAGCTAAAGCTTTTACCTCTCTTATCTTCATAAATGCAACAGAAACATGGTCATTCCAAGACACTTGCTCAACAACTCAGTTTTGGCTGTCGTAATTGGCTCAAATCTAAACAATTTGGGCTGATTTAAAATGAAAAAGTGAGCTGCTGTGTTCAGAATTACTATTGTAGGATTTGAAGTTGCAATTTATCCGATTTTTGGATGAAATATATTGGATAATTAGTTTTTTATGATTTGCCTCTCGTTGCACTCAGAATACTCTCAAAAACCACTTACCAGCCAAGCTTTAAATACTTCACTGTGCACTCAATAAAGATCATATAAGTGCCATAGAGAAGGATATTCACACCCAATATATCAACCATCCCGAACGAAAACATAGAAAAATATGTTACATATAACAAAGATGTTACTAATTAAGCTTGAAACCAAATAGAAGCACAAACCATAACTATCGATTCCAATCATATATATCATTTTAGTTTGTATCTTTCTTTTGAAACGTAGAGATGGCAATTTCTTGCATGCTTCCGGCCCAAAAAATATTCAAGGGCATAGATTTCATTTCCTTGAGTTAAAGACAATTGTCTTCATTTTTTTAGGGTCCTACATTTATGTATGCTTTATAAAGGTAATAGATGATAACAATCTGTTATGCATCTCTAGTAGTTGAGATCTGCAAAATCCGGAATCATACAAAGCTAATGAGACAGTAGGTTGTGTTGGATGAGAATCTTCCATACAATTTTAAGAAACAAAAAGAAACATTTTTAGTTTGGAAATAAGAGTAGAACAGAAGATACCCACACATAGACATTCAGGCCCACGGATACACTAAATACACACAAACTCACAAAAATATACACAAATACACACAATTTACAAGCTATTTTTACCTTAAATGACATCCCCAATGCTGGAAAATACTTCCTTTAAAGATCATCAACACTTTGATAATATAAACCTGAAAAGATTAAAAGAAAGCAAATACACTGAAATATCCAGGGAAATACATATAACCTCATAAAATGAATGAAAAAGTGGGGAAGAAAGAAATAAACGGTAACACTGAGAAAAAGAGAGCCACATATAGACTCATGTGACCCAGTTTATTTGTTCAAACTACCTAGAAAGTAGAATCTAAAATCTACCTTTAAATATTAATTCTAAGTAATACCTCCAAATATTCTCTATCCATTGAAACGAACCTGATATCAATAAAACCAATAATATTAAAAAGGAAAATAAAGGATAAAAAAATTAGATCTCATTTTGATAAAGAAAAAAAAGATTAAAAAGAAAGGTTGATATATGGAACCATGTATAGATATTACCATAAAATATAGAAGAAAAGTTGAAGCATGTATCCATCTTAGCAGAAAATCTGAAATAATAATCAAACAAAAAAATGAAACTTGCAAATCTAACAATAAAAATATTTGATTAATATATTAATGCTTCATGTTAAGTAAGCCACTAATCTTATCTCACATTCATTATGTCATCTCAGCTTAATTCCGCTTGATCAACTTATATGCGTATAATGTAGACAGACAATACCTTATTGTCAAAATGGATGCTTGTGTAGTCACATTCAATTAAAGATTAACATGTATTCTATGCAAAACCCCATATCAGGTTAAATACATGAGATCTCTTTTTGTTCTCACATATTTGTTAAATGTGATCTCCATCCCTAATAAAATTGTTTCTCTTTATGCTACCAGACAACAAAACCTATAAATATTTAAGATTAAGAAAACATCATATTCATTTAAACATAATCTATGACACATAGAAACTATCACAAGTATCAATGCATATAGAAAGTATCTAAAGCATAAATGGTTTACAACTTTAAAAGCTCTTATTAATGCATACTTACCATTATCCTACTATCAAACAGCCAACTTCAGCAGCCCTTTGCAAGATATCACATTGTTAACCTATATTCAACCCTGTCACATCGTACCCAGATCATAATCAAGTGGAAGAATATACTAAAAAGTATGACACATTGATTATGCAAGTTGCCAAGCAGAAGAAAGTATGGAAGAATGTAGTTGTGTCATTAATATCATGTTACACAACGGTTGGTAATCCAAAAAAAGGATTTCTTTCATTTCCACTCCAGTAGCCAATGGGTTCCAAACCTGATGTAATGTAACATCCCCCTCTGGCACGTATCACAATATTGTCCGCTTTGGGTCACTCGGCACGAGGACTTCCTAGGGGGTCACCCTTCCTGGTACTACTCCCGCCCGAGCATGCTTAACTGCAGAGTTCTTATGGGATCTGCTGCCCTCACGGCTTTAAAACGCGTTGTGATAGGGAAGGTATCCACACCCCTTATAAGGAATGCTTAGTTCTCCTTCCCAGCCGATTTGGATCAGATCTAACCCACTTTCACCCCCCATTATAGGATTCGACGTCCCCGTCGAACACATCGACCCGTGCCCTAGCTCTGATACCATTTGTAACATCCCCCTCTGGCACGTATCACAATATTGTCCGCTTTGGGCCACTCGGCACGAGGACTTCCCAGGGGGTTACCCATCCTGGTACTACTCCCGCCCGAGCACGCTTAACTGCAGAGTTCTTATGGGATCTACTGCCCTCACGGATTTAAAACGCGTTGTGATATGGAATGTATCCACACCCCTTGTAAGGAATGTTTAGTTCTCCTTCCCAGCCGATGTGGGATCAGATCTAACCCACTTTCACCCCACATCGGCTGGGAAGGAGAACTAAGCATTCCTTATAAGGGGTGTGGATACCTTCCCTATCACAACACGTTTTAAAGCCGTGAGGGCAACAGATCCCATAAGAACTCTGTAGTTAAGCTTGCTCGGGCGGGAGTAGTACCAGGATGGGTGACCCCCTGGGAAGTCCTCGTGCCGAGTGGCGCAAAGTGGACAATATTGTGATACGTGCCAGAGGGGGATGTTACAAATGGTATCAGAGCTAGGGCATGGGTCGATGTGTTCGACGGGGACGTCGAACCCTATAATGGGGGGGGGGTGAAAGTGGGTTAGATCTGATCCCACATCGGCTGGGAAGGAGAACTAAGCATTCCTTATAAGGGGTGTGGATACCTTCCCTATCACAACGCGTTTTAAAGCCGTGAGGGCAGCAGATCCCATAAGAACTCTACAGTTAAGCGTGCTCGGGCGGGAGTAGTACCAGGATGGGTAACCCCCTGGGAAGTCCTCGTGCCGAGTGGCCCAAAGCGGACAATATGGTGATACGTGCCAGAGGGGGATGTTACAAATGATATCAGAGCTAGGGCACAGGTCGATGTGTTCGACGGGGACGTCGAATCCTATAATGGGGGGTGAAAGTGGGTTAGATCTGATCCCACATCAGTTGGGAAGGAGAACTAAACATTCCTTATAAGGGGTGTGGATACCTTCCCTATCACAACGCGTTTTAAAGCCGTGAGGGCAGCAGATCCCATAAGAACTCTGCAGTTAAGCGTGCTCGGGCGGGAGTAGTACCAGGATGGGTGACCCCCTGGGAAGTCCCCGTGCTGAGTGGCCCAAAGCGGACAATATTGTGATACGTGCCAGAGGGTGATGTTACATGTAAGAACAACCAATATTAATCAAAAAAGCCATTTGTAGCATGAAAAATAAACATTACTAAATCATTAAAAAACATATTTCAAACGAGTTGATATAAGAACTTACATAATCATCTATTCATGTTCTTGCTTGAAGTAACCTATAGCCTTTTTAGTTTCAAAAACTAAAGAATCAAAAATGAAAACCTTGAATTTAGATGTTTTAATCAAAATAAATATGAATTAGTTTAGGTAGACAAAAATAATAACCTTCTTCGATCAACAACAATGGCCAGGCGGTGTTTTTGAATGATATAGTTGCATTGGAGAGAGAATCATTTCCAGGGTAGATTGTCGTGCCTGGGGATCAATAAATTGCAGAACATGACTGTAAGTATCGTGGTAAATGGATTTGGTGGTGAAACGTACCTGCAATCGAAGATTTTAGGGCAAAATTGACACGAAAATGGTTTAAATAACAAAATGGATGACGAAATAAAGGAAGAAACATGAATGGATTTAAAGAGAATGAGAGAAAAAGAAAATAATGAAGTGGTTGCAAGTGGTAACCGGAGATGAAGACCGAAAACCGCTGATAGCGAATCTGAATAAAGCCATAATACAAGTTTTATAGGCGTGTGAATGTTTGCTTCAAATGGCTGCATTTGTTAAGAAAGGTCATGGTTGTGGCGACTTAGGGTTAGTAGAGAGGAAGACAATGATAGATGGCGGCTATGGTGGTGTTCAATGACAATGAGACTGATGACGATGGTGAGGAAGAAGCGGTCAAATTCTGCATAAATGCAAATGACCTAGGGTTTTGTAGAGGGTATGAAATATTTGTGCCGTAAATTAGGGGTGTTTTGAAATGTGAGTATAGAGAGCATTTTTAATTCTATTTGGGGTTACATCCGTAAAACATCCATAAATATGTATACTTATTTACAAGCATAATAGGATTGTACATCGTTTAATAGAAATTGTACCTCTTAAATTTCAAGAAATACCCAATATGCTTAATAATATAGTAAAGATATATCTATATATCTATATATATATATATATATATATATATATATATATATATATATATATATATATATATATATCATTACCTATATGTGAAAGATTTGCTTTTATGTCCACATTGATGAGTTGCTTCTTTCCTCCAATACGAAAGCTTTTTGGCGGCCATTTTTAACATTTATGGTGTCAGCAGCTTCACCGCCTCATAGATGTTAGGTTTGTCTTGTAAGCTGAAGCGTGTCACTATTTCCTTTCTACTCCTTCTCAGTCAATACGAAGGCTGTTGCCGACCATTCTTAACTTATATGTCATCATTTGCTTGCCTCCTCCACACTGTCTCAATTAGCGGCCTCAGGCTCAGTTGCTCTTCCTTTTCCAAGGTCGTTCCCTTTACCGCCACCCTCTCCCGCTTAAATGTCACACCTGCCTTCAAGCTTTTCTGGACTTAGAGGGTAATTCTGAATTGTTATATCTCAAGTACGTCTCTCTGTATTCTTTAATTTCAAAGAACTAAATTATTGTTTAGTTTTGCATATAAGCTTCTGAAAATCCATCATCATCCCTGTTGGAAAGTCGATTCCATGTTTTTGACAAAAAACATTCAATTCAGGGTTGCTAACGCCGCGGGCAAGCTGACTTCCTGGCAGCAATAACATGAATATGGTTATGTTTTTTCTTACTCCTTTTGGTAATGGAACTATAAATTTAAGCGACTGTTAGAAAATCGTGTATATGGAGATATGGTGGTGGATGGTAGGGATTTTTTATTTGAGGTTGGATGTTATAAAAAGTTGTTTGGGTGATGAAACCCATACATAAATGCCATATTCCAGCATAAGTTTATGATGCATATAAGTTGTTTGATGAAATGCTTGAGAGAGAAAGAAGATCGATCTAGGTTCTAAAGGGTTGAAGACGTTAGGAATCATATATAAAGGCTCAACTGCCATGTAGGATCTTACGTGTATGCCACATAAGCAAATGGCCCACTCAACAAAATTCAAACCGGTTTACTTGAAGGCAACCAGTCATATGGTTACATTTAGTAAAAAATTAATAACACAGTGTCAAAATTGACACAAAAAAAAACACGGTGTCAAAATCGAATTGTTGTGTAAACAGAGTGTTTTTTGTGCCATTTACCCTAGATTTTATTATTGGTTTATCTAAGGAATTTATCAAATAGACTTTATGATTTTTATTTTATTTTATTCGTGAATTCATAAAGTGCATTTAAAAATGTTTGACATTTGAAGGAGTTATGGAATCCATTTTTTTTATTGCATATATTTTCGAGATTTCATAAGGAAATTTTTTTTAGAACATACAATTATATGGGGATTACATTATTATAGATTTTCAGGCATTTAAGAAAATTATTTGGTAACATTTTTTGTTATATTATTTTGACACCATTTCATGTATGCTTGTCTTTTATTTTTGGTTATCAATAAATTAAAGATATGACATGTTATTTAGTTTAAGGGTAAATTAATGGACACAATATATCACCAAAGTGATCTTATTTGAGAAAATTAATTTACAAAGAACTTAAATTTTATGGTTTATGTTTATTAATACGGATATTAATCGACCCCAAGGTAGGTTAATATTTGGTCGGATAAACACATGTTTGATGACAATTTTTAGGTTATATGTCATTAATAAGTCAATCCAAAGAGGGGCTTATTAATTGACATGATCTATTGTCAATTCTTATTATCAAATTTTATAGTTTATTTGTTATTAATGCGGGTATTAATCGACCCAAAGGTAGACTGATATTTAGCCGAATAAACATATATGTGGCGATAAACATGTGATGATGTTTTGGGTTCCATGTGATTAATAAGTCAATCCAACGAGTGGCTTGTTAATTGACATGATTTATTGTCAATGTGTATCTCTAAAACAAGGATATCTCTTGCAAGTTAGTATTACAGTCTAAAGACTTGATATTAATGTTGTGTTGATACCTTTTAAATATGTCATAAATTAAATTTATTGATTACGGTTTATGGATTAATGAGCATAAAAATAGATTTGCTCATGTTTGAATTATGGTATTATATCTGCTAACATTGATCATATTTATGATTCATGTAATCAATGAGATTAAATTTAAGGAATGGAATGAGGGCATTATGTTAGTTCTCGATTGCATGAACATTGACCTTGCATTTTGGATAGAGCAACATTTTTTAAGGATGTTGAGTTTGGGGAGAAACAAGGTTAAAACATTGTCTTTAAGGAGGAATCAATCTTGACTCCTGTTATTCCTTTCGATAGTATGCAGATTATGAATTAGTGATCGACAATGTTATTCAATCTCCTATTCTGAATACACAAACTCAACAACCTCAAGTTTGGATATCCTATGCGTGGTACCATATTTTTCATCAATTTATTATATGTTTTGGTTTTGAGGTAAATACAATAGATGATTTTGTGTATCACAAATTATGTAGGAGTAATTTTTTTTTTTTTGGTTTTGGGCAGATATCTACACAACCCAAGTTTGGATCATAACAAAGCAGCCACATGGATTTTGAGATATCAGATATCTATATATAACAAAAGGATATCTGCTCAACTATAGAAAATCAGATGTTTTGGAGATCATTTTTATTATGAATATGATTTTATTAGATGCCAAAATAGTTACTGATCCATCAAGATATTTTTAAATTTTTGCATGATGAGCAATTTCATGGAATAGACATCAGTACCTTCTTTCATAATGACATCATAATTTGTAGCATGAAATATGGTGCGGAAATTTGTCATGAGGCTACACATTATTGGTATTGAAATACCACTAAAGTTGTGATAATAAGTCAGCAATATTATATTCCAACAACAGAATTTCTATTAAGCAAAGCATATTGACATCAAGTTTCATTCTGTTAACACAATAGTGCAAAATGGAAATATACATAGCACATATGAATAAACTCCATGAAAACAGATCCGCTCATAAAGGGATTGCCTCCTTAGGTCTTTCCTAAGCATACTGCACACGTTGGTGTGATATTTGGTTTTAGTGGGAGTTTTATGGTCCTTTATGTTTTGTTTAAGAACAATTATGTTTTTTTGTATATTATTAAGAATTCGGTTAACTCCATTATTAGTTGCACTTATTTGAAGTTTGATCTCACTTCAATCTAAAGAGGAACTCGTTGGAAATTTATTTAGATTTTAAAACCACACATCATGTTTAATCTATGTCGTTAGTTATATATATATATATATATATATATATATATATATATATATATATATATGTATATGTGACCATTGATAGGTTTAGTTACGTAAATTATAACGAATGCCGCTTTGATCCTATACTATTATTATTAGTGGACGCGATTGTTTAAGGGTACCAATGTTATAATAACATTCATTAATGCGCTTATACAGTTATACGTACATTCATGGTCCAGTGGGAGATTGTTGGATAATTATGTAACCACTTCTTAAATATGTACGATATATTACTAAATCCAATTATTATGGTAAGAATATAAATAGTTGATGGACCAATTTATAGAATATTAACTTACCTTGTGGGTTGAGTTCCCGGTTTGACTCAAGATCCTCAAGTTCCCTTCCATCTCTCACATTAGGGTTTATATCCATCTATAAATACATGTGATGAGGAGCAAATCAAGACACACGAAAATACACATGTAAATTCATTAGGGTTTGCTAAGGGATCTTAGAGAGAGCTCTTGAGATCAACTGGAAAAACCCAATCGTAGTTCTTCACATCCAAAGATCATAATGAAATCAGGTATGCAATCATTCTTTCATGTCTAAGTTTTCTTTTAATCAGATTCGAGATTAAAGATCTTCAAATTATACTTCCGCATTTTACGTTTTGGTTATTAAAATAACCAACATCTTATACTATTAAGAAAAATATCTACATTAAAAAATGCAACTAACTTTTTGATTACTCTTTTACAAGATCGGATTCATTTTTTTTAATAAAATTATATTTACTTTTATTTTATAACAAAATTGTCATTGGATATGTATGTATGGTAATTCTATTATTACATTTATATACTTTACATTTTTGTGTAGATAGAAAAACTGTATTATTTGTCAAAGTCAAAACAATATGAAACGTAAATGAAATAGTAATAGGTCGCTAAAAATTGATCATCGTACAAATAGAAAATAAAAAATATGTGGAATGACAAAATTAAAGAAAATCAAATCATTTAAAATAAGAACTATCAAAGAATATGGTAGTTATGCTAAACACTAAATTAATATAATTGTGTAGGAATCAATATGATAAAAGTGACAAAAATAAAAATAAGATGGAGAGAACGAGGATAGTCCTTCATAAAGATTCAAATAGAAACCAAAAAGAGAAAACGTAAAATTCCCAAACTGCCCTTTAATAAGAAAAAAAAATTGAAATTACAATGTTCCAAAAGAATGAAAGAACGATAGGATGTTTTAATAAACTAATAAATGAAAGTATGCTGTCATTTTTACATTTAACTTATGTTGTTTCATCATTGTGTAGGACTTGCATTAGTGATAACAAAATACACAGGGGATGCCATCATACATTGCTTGGCGAATCAACATTTGACAATACCTAAACTTTTGTGGGTTATCAAAATATAAATGAATCAAGATTACAAATTTTGATATATAAACATACAACACTTACTTAAGATGCACTCAAGAAAACATCAAAGAGAGTTTTATTGTTGAAAGAAAATAAAGTACACCAATCGGGATGAAAATGTCAGATGGTATATTATCAAGAGTGAGTTTTGAGTCTTTTAATAGTGATGAACTTTATATGAGTAAACTAGAGGATGTCGACATTAATTCCAATATAGCTCTAATACAACAACTTTGTTATTTTGTATTCCAATATGCAAGAAATAGCAATGTACTTCAATTATAACTTTTATTTGATATTCAAGGGTGAGTTTTGAGCCTTTAGTTAACTTGTGCTTTAAGACAATATTTTTTTAAAAGCAATCCCAAACACCCCCATTATGAAAATAAATTTTTTTTCATTTTTTTTCACTACGTCTTATACTTTTAACATAATCTTCATATTGTTCCTTCGGACTCTGGAACTTTGCAGTAACAACATCCATGGAATATTTAAGAATATTTATTGCCATTTGCACAATAAGATATACCACTCAATGTCGTTAAAAACGTATTTTTACCTAAAATAATGTAAAAGTAACTTGTTGATCAATTCGCTAGGGTCATGATTATCACGACCTTAATAAGTTTCCTAGTATATATATATATATATATATATATATATATATATATATATATATATATATATATACTAGTTTATAACCCGTGGGAACCACAATTATAAAATTAATCAAACTTTTATTGTAAAAACTCAAAATTATTAATAAATTATTTTAAATAAATTATTAATTTAAGAGATATTTTTATTAGTTATGTGAAATTATAATCATTGATTCAAATAAATATATAAAATTAATTTTTAATATATATTAGATATTTTTTATTTGTGAATTAATGAAAACAATAATTTAACATTTAAAATTTAAAATAGAATCACATTAATGAGAAGGTCCAATAAATTTAAAATGAAAAACTAATAAATTGACAAGTGGCAACATATTAATTAAAATGTCTAATATAATGACACATGACAAAAAAGCTACTTTTTTATTAGTATATATATATATATATATATATATATATATATATATATATATATATATATATATATATATATTAGTCTTTAAATTTTTTGTAGATTGAAAAAAAGAAGAGAAAGACCCTCTACCCTTCCACAAACCACAACATTATCACTGCACCACACCAAAGTGTTGTGTTATTGGTACGGTGTAAACCCTAAGTCACCATCACTTTAGAATGCCGTGCTCTTACACCGTTCGGCTTAAACCTCTTTTTTTTTTTTTTTTTTTTTTTTTTTTTTTTTTTATAAACGATAAATGACTCAATAATTACGTCCAACAATTATTAATTTGGAAACCAACTTTTAAACTTAGGAAAGATTTTACCTGCCCTTGTGACTATCTTTCCTTTTCAATATGATTTCAAATAGAAGTTGACTTCTTTAATATGTACGTCACCTTTAAATGGACAACATGTGACACCAAACCGGCTATCAAACTTTTTCTCTATGTAACAATTTACATCACCACGCGCTGCCATTTATTACCTGGAACTGTTCTATTTCAATAATATTAGTATATAATAAAGAACAATTCTTAGAGTGTTGTGGTTGTGCTTAAACGTTTATTCAATTGTTTGAATGCAAGAAAATGAGGCCATGTTCCTAATATGGTTTTGAAGTGGCAGTTTATTGAGCTTAATTTGTAAATTCAACAAATTATAAAAATTAAATAATCAAATTATATAAAAATAAAATGTTATAAACACATTAAACTTTATAAATTATAAATGTATTTAGTTTTTATAAACTTCGCATATAAAAATCTATCATCATTTTTTTTTAATCAATGAAGTTTTTATTAATTTAAATATCATCGTACAAAGAGTGACAAACCAAATACAACATTTAAATGTTTTTTTTAAATGGAGATAGAGTATTACGAACTAATAACTAATTAAGAAAAGTTATTTTAAGCGTTATAGGATATGTTCTCTAAAAATAACTTTTCCAAACAAAAAATTTATACTTAAGGAAATATTTCTAATACGTTAATTTTTTTTTCTTTATTTTGTAAACGTTACTTATCTTTACTATTGTTAACTAAATTTTATAACATGTTATAAATTGCATTAATAAAACGTTAGACATTTATAAAACTAATACATAAACTCACAGCAGGCTTTTATCCGATTAAATTATCGCAACATACTTTTATTCGGTTAAATCATTCAACTTTTTACTGGTCATACTCTTGCACATTATTTCTAGATTTAAAATAAGTAATGATACTTGTTTGGGCTTAATCTCATATCTGGAAAAAAACATTATTACCTATTAAATTTTCAAAAATCGTAAAAAAATCTAAATATTAACCGGACCACTACGAAAAATTAGGTTTTATACGATGTCCGAATATTATAACTATATAAATTTATTGTCCAAAAATCCTTTTCTATACGTATATATGCATAATAGGCACATACAGTACACCTATTAAATTTAACCAAGTAGCTTTTTAACCACCCACATACACCTATAAATTTAAACAAGTCGCATATATATAGCTAAAGGTGGCATTAATACAACTTGAAAAGTTTTTGACACCTTTCTCTACAAACCAAAAGTGTTTGATCTTATTCTTTCTATTAAGAGTTTTCAATATGTGTTCCATCGATGTTGCTGCTTCTTCTGTTTCCAGTATGTACTCTGCTACAGACGTTCTGAAGAATCGAGTAGGAGTTTACATGGAGACGACAAAGAAGTTTTTAGGGTTGACATGTCAGAAAATTTTGAAAGTGGGTCGAGATGATCCACGAAGGGCAATTCATTCAGTAAAAGTTGGATTATCACTCACTTTGGTTTCTTTGCTATATCTTTTAGAGCCTTTGTTCAATGGGATCGGGCAGAACGCCATTTGGGCTGTCATGACTGTTGTGGTTGTGCTTGAGTTCACTGCAGGTAATTTATTAAGTTTTTATATATAGTACTTAGTTACAATTGGTTTCATGCATCAATAATTGATAGACTATTATTATATTTAGTGGTTTATATATGAAGCTGTAAATTAATTAATAATATTTATTTTTTTATTTTTTGAAAGGGGCAACGTTATGCAAAGGATTGAATAGAGGTCTTGGAACACTGTTGGCAGGATCATTGGCTTTCTTATTCGAGTATATCGCTAGAGAAACTGGGAAGGTTTTTTGTGCCATTTTCATAGGAGCTTTGGTCTTTTTGATAGGTAAATATTGCACTAGCTAGCTGTTTATTTATTTTGGTGTAAATGTAAAAAAACAACAATCATACTTCTATTTGTTTCTGAATTATAATACTTTTTATGTTATCATTTATATTTTCAATTTTTTTTATTGAAACACTATACTTTGAAAATCTACATAACTATAATATTGTATTTAAAAAAAATATTATATCAATATACTTTAAATTAAATTTTCTTTAACAAATCATAAAAGTATGTTGCTATTTTTTGCATTTAATCCTATTATGTTTACATTTTACATCAATTTGTGTTTGCAGGAGCTATGAGTACGTATTTGAGGTTTTTTCCAACAGTAAAAAAAAATTATGACTACGGTGTCATTATATTCCTCTTGACATTTAATTTAATTACTATTTCAAGTTATCGTGTTGAAGACGTGCTAAAGATAGCTCGTGAGCGACTCTACACCATGGCTATTGGATCGGGGGTTTGCATTGTCATGAGCCTTTTTATCTTCCCGAACTGGTCAGGAGAAAATCTTCATAATTTTTCAGTATCGAAAATTGAAGGTTTGGCAAAATCAATTGAAGGTAAGCAATTACGATTCTTGAAATATCGTGTTTCAATAGTTTTTGCAATTTAAAAGGTAATCATAAAAAAATATGAACAATTTTATAAAACATTATCGGGTGTTTGGGGCTGTGTTTCAAAAATAATTTAAATTTTTAGAATTCAATAAGCTAAACTGAATACTTTACAAAATCCATATTCCCCATCTTTAATATAAAGTCGCTGAAATTTTTTTTCAAAAATTTTCTTTCTTTACAAAAAAAAAAAAAAGTTTTTTTTATTTTTTTTTTCAGTAAAATAGTCAAAATGGCTGTGATTTTTTGATAAAAAATTTTTAAAAAAAAGTTTTGTAATGTCTAGGTATTTTTTTATGCATTTTTATGATTTTTGGGGTTTTTTGTTTTACAAATAACATATATATATATATATATATATATATATATATATATATATATATATATATATATATATATATATATATATATATATATATATATATACACACACTAGATGCGTGCCTGCAAAACGGCGACGATAAACAACACTTTTGGTGAATAATTTTTTTACGAGGATATAATTATTATATTTTATTATTAGTTATTATGTATAAAAATTATCACTTTTAAATAAAATATTTATGTTTAGACCTTATATTTGTGTTATCTGGTTATAAATCCGGTAAGAATTTTTTTTTTAGGAAGGTAAGAAGTTTTTTTTCTACATATTTTTTTGACGAACAAAATAAATGAATCACTAGATGATTCATTTGTAAGATGATTCACAAGAAAAAATTCCCAAAAAAACATCTTTATGATTCATTTTTAAGTAAATTAAGAAAAAATTTATTTTTACGACAATTTTAGTGAATAACAACAAAATCATTGTATAAATGAATAATCGAGATGTTTTTTGAGAATTTTTTTTTTGTGAATCATCTTAAAAATGAATCATCTAATGATTCATTTTGTTTGTTCGCAAAACAAATATATAGAAAAAAAAAAACTTCTTACCTTCTTATCAAAAGTTTCCTTCTTATTTGATCTTGACTCTGTGTTATCTATTCATACATTTGATGTAAATTAATTAACATCGGTGTCAAATTTAAGAAATATAAACTAATTCATATATAGGAATTTAACATTTTAAAATTGTCATTTTGCTTCAAATTAAACTTTTTAATAAATTTCCTTAATTCAAGGTTTCAAACTTTTAGTAAATATTAATGATTTATTTATGTATAATTGATTTATACAAAAAACTTTGTAACTTATACCTCTTAAAATTCAAGATATGACTAATATGCTTTATAATATAGTATAAGATATAACATATATGATTTTTTATGTTGAAGGAAAAAGTAACTTTTAAAATGTATTTATGTGGGATTTTAAAAAATTACAGCTTGTGTCAATGAATACTTTAGCGACAGAGAAACAAACGTGGGGAAAGATAACTCAATGGAGGATCCTATTTACGAGAACTACAAGGCAGTTCTAGACTCAAAGTCCACAGACGAAACCCTGGTACAATACTTTTTTGTTGTTTTAGATGCATATTATAATTAATGGGTTCTTGTAACATATCAGAAAACAATCATTTGGAGTTACATTCAATAAAGTTGATATAACTTACAGGCTTTACATACGAGTTGGGAGCCACGACACTCATGGCATTGTGATCCAATCCCCTGGCAACAATACGTTAAACTCGGAGCAGTTCTTCGACATTTTGGATATACGGTCGTTGCTCTTCATGGATGTTTACGAACTGAAATTCAGGTATCTTTTGCCCATATAAAATTTTAGCTTATTAAATGTTGTATGGATAAAGTGCTTAATAGATTAATAATACATGTCTTAAACAAGAGTGTTGTATGTACAAAGATGCTTTCTTTTAAAATAAATAAGTTATCTAAAATAAATGATCGTCTTATCTTTTTATGTAATGATGCAATTAGCAAGCCATTTATTTTATGGTATTACATTATGTATGAATGTTTTCTATTAAAGTAAAATATATCATTTTTTCCATTAAGTGCTAATATTTCACAAATACGACCTCATTTTTTTTTCCTATCGTTACACAAAATATGAACCATTTTCCTGAAAGTAGAAAATAATTTCAACATCATTTATGCACAAACACTTTATCAAACCAAAGCTATTGCTAATTTACCAATTAGTTATTGAATAAAATTTGATCCTTCCATTTTGGCATTTTCAGACACCAAAATCCGTTCGATTGTTGTTTAAAGATCCATGCACTCGCCTAGCAACTGAAGTATCCAAAGCCCTAATGGAACTAGCAGATAGCATACGAAACCGTCGCCAATGTTCACCAGAAGTACTCTCTGATCACCTCCACCAAGCCCTACAAGACCTAGACACAGCCCTAAAATCACAACCGCGACTCTTTCTTGGGCCGAACGGCCCTAACAATACCGCAAACATGCTAGCCCTAGTGGCAGAAACAACACGATTAAAGCCTGAAAAGCAGTTATCAAGTGTAAAAACCGAATCATCAGCATTATATGAGTGGAAATCAAAAAGAGTTTCCAAGCAGTTGGAAGTGGAGGGGAGGTTCTTGAGGCCGACATTGAGCAAGATTGCAATCACGAGTTTAGAGTTCTCAGAGGCGTTGCCATTTGCAGCATTTGTAGCATTGTTGGTGGAGGCGGTGGCAAAACTTGATCTTGTGATTGAAGAAGTGGAGGAATTAGGGAGGATTGCTTGCTTTAAAGACTTTGATGACCATGTGATTGTCGACGTGGATGAGAAATCTAAAATGGAGATTAATTTGCCTTCTGATCCTGTCGAATAGTTTTAATAGTAATACTATTTCTTTTTTCTATTATGGACTTTGTATTTGTAAACCATTTATTAGAAATGTGATAGTTTCAGACCGACTACTTTGTGTTATTATTGATTTTGTACATGTATATCATTGAAAGCATTTGAAAATCAAAAGGATATTAGTATATCTTTTATTAATGATAAGATTGCCAAACCATAAATAACTTTATCTTCTCCTAATTTATAGGATCTTGTTGTATTTTAAATATATCTTATCATGTACTCTTGTATTGATTATATATAATAGAATATACACCACTCCAAGATTATTGGAGCTTGATAAAATATATTCTTATATGGTATCAGCCAATTGTTGATCTCTTCCTAATCAATTCTTATAACCAACACTACTTCTTCTCGATAATGGCATCATGAAGCTCCTCCAAGATGGTACTCTTTCTCTTAAGACCATTCTTCATATGCTAACCATCAAGTTATCCTCTTCAAACTACCACTATGGAAGTACCAGATTACTCCCCTTCTCAAATATCAAAACTAAATCACTCATATTAATGGTTCCTCTATTCCTCTTCCCGAGACAATTATGGTTGAAGACAAAACTTCCCCGAATCCCACTTTTGCTTCCTGGGAAGAAGTTGATCATAAGGCCATTATTATCCTTCAAGCCTCCCCCACAGAATACATCATGGATGAAATTCTCAGCCTATGTACTACTCGATATGTTTGGGTCACACCTAAAGCCGCATACTGTCATGTTTTTGTTGAACCTATGCAAAATCTTAAGGACTCTCTTCACCAAGTGCAAGAAGGTTCCTCTTCTGTCTCTAATTATGGTTGAAAGTTTAACTCAATTTGTGATCAACTTGCAGCCATCGGTCAACCGCACTACAAGAAAAAGACCCTTTTACGAAGCGCAAACCACGACACTCGTTGATTTATATTACGCAAAAGAGAGTGACATTAAAAAAATGTCATCTCTTCAAAAAATTTAAGGATAGGGGACACGCATTATTGCATGCCCTTAAATTAGCGTAATAAGAAAAAAAAGATTAAAAACACGGAGGGCGCTGTATCTTAAGTGGGCGTCCTCTAGAAGTGTCTTAAGTGGGCGTCCTCTAGAAGTGTCGCTTTATAAATTTAATGAAAAGGCGCGTTTAGTAGAGTTGGGGAAAATGAAATCCCAAAAATTTTGAGAACCCGCTTCTTTTTTATCCTCCACTTTTGTTCTCAGTTTCCCTCTTGCCCTAATTACGATGCTCCTTCTTTCCCCCTCCAGAGAGTGACTGTCGGCTTGCCCTAGTTATCGACGCTCCTTCCTTCCTTCCTCACTTGCCTTCTTCGCCTTACAATATCTCCAGAAGTACAACTCGAAAAGCGTACAAGTCGGACTTATGTGTCGGAACTCCGATAGACTGAAATTCAGGCGGCATGTAGCCTCGTGTGCCCTAGAATTTCATGAATCTTGAATTTGACTTACTTGAATCTCGTTTCAAGTTGCTATCGGTTTCACCACAGAGTTCCGCCGTTCAAGACTGTGATTAGGAGTCGGGTTGTCATCTTTCATGTTGCTAGAAAGACGAAAGGTAAAGTTGAAGAAGACGATGAGTCGATTGGTTTTTCCAATCATCGGTTTGTCAAGAGGCACTTATGTCGATAGGTAATAACTATATACTCTCTCCATGTGTACTGTTTATGTTAAGAACATAAGAAGAACAATAATTTTCCTAAACTCTCCTCTCTCATCTCCCGATTTCTAAATACACCTCCCTATCCTTATTTTTATGACTTTGCTAATGTCTCTGCTATCTAAACTCATCAGACCTCACTCATCACTCACTCCCTCATAATCTGATTTCTATTTTCTTTAATTTCTTTATTTCCTGATTTCTAGATATGGAATTGGTTGTGGATCGATTCTCCAATTCCTGATTTCTAGGACTGCAATATAAAGAGTCATAAGAGTAAAGAGGTGATTTATGAATTTCTGATTGATTGATAATAAGACTCCAGGTATAATTTTTATGCCCCACTTATAATTTCTCATTTTCTAGACTTATGATTTCCAAATTTCTAGAGTTCTTGTATTTATTTTCATATTTTTGTGTTTTGATTCAGGACTAAGGAGTTACATTTTTTCTTTAATATTGGAGTTTGGTGGAGGTATATACTCTCCCTCGACAGGTTGTGAAATCCAAGATCAGGGCACAAGCGATCCAGGTTCTCATGCTCTGATTCTCGATCTCCAGTTCATTCCACCTTGAATATACATGTAGTCGTTGAACCAACAGCCTTAAATATCGGTAAGAACTCCCTATCTATAAACTTCTCACAGAAATTCATAACTATGTAAGTGTTCTAGGAGCTGCTGCGATTTTTGCTTCTAGAGGTGTAATCTGGGTTTATTTCTTGTTAAGCATCAAGATGAATATTTCTTTTGAGCACCAATTAGGAGATGAGTGAAAGACCAAAGGGTGTACCAATTAATGTTTCAAGAAAATTCCATCTTGGCAATCAAACGATTAAGCCCATGAAGAATCAAAAGAAAATATTGGTAATATAAAATATACTTTATGACTTTATCCAAGTGCTCTCAATCTATCGGTTTTGGAGATATCGAAGCTTGATTTGATTCCATTGTCTTGTTTCAAATGGTCTTGAATTTGAATATGTTTATAAATCTATTTTTAAGCTATGACACTCTAAATAGGCTAGAAAAGGGAGGTGATAAGCTGTGCACACAAGGTGTTTAACAAAAATGCCCAAGAGAAATATAATTGCGGGTTACACCCAAAACGTTGGTTTTATTGTTGATGTCCTTGACTGGAGGAAAAAATGGTTTTTTGTTTTTTCAAAAACAATAATATTATAATAAAATTTAAAATAATACTAATTTGCTAAAGCATAGATTCATGTGGCTAATGCTTTCTGTGAATTCAACCATCGCTTATGCTGCTAACTTGACCGATTTTTTGGTCACCAAGCACACAAGTGCACTAACTCGGCTGTTTACAGCTGCACTACAAAAGATGAAGCTACTAACAGCTCTGTGTTTCCCTTACGTGTTGGCACGACGGGTATTTCCGGTATTTGGTTACCCGTTGGTGGTGAACTCGGCTGTTTACAGGTTTGCATGGGTGGGGTGTTTAAGTTTTAGTATGGTAATCGGTAAAAGGTAAAAGGTAAAGGTGATTCGACATCATATCATATCATATTATCATATAGTGATATGTTATCTTATATTAGTGGCTGTTTGATCAATGTTTGTTGACACAAATATATGAAATGTGTTACATTATCAGATGAGATGCATATTCTAATAATCTTTAATGTTTTCTATATTATTCATATGCTAATAATCTTTAATGTTTTCTATATTTGCAGCATTAATCCATTTAGGCTTATTGGAGTTGGATTATCTATTTGGACTTTTGCAGCAACTGGATGTGGGATTTCAATTGACTTTTGGTCAACCACAATCTGCAGAATGTGAGTTGACTATTTCAATTTTCAAACACACATTTGACTTTTTAATGGTCAAACATATGATTTTTTAAAGCCTCGAGATTTATGTATATTTCAAGTTCTTTACATACAAGTTGTTACCCTTTACCCTATTTTAAATGTTTTATGTTCTGGCTTTTTTTTATATCTGATAATGAGCCTGTGATACATACGAGTTGATTTAGTTCTTCAAGTGTTAGTGAATCTATTTGTCACTAAATCTTTTAAATGATTTAACAACAGAGTGCATGCATATGATGGAGCGTCAAGTAGTTAACCTGTCTAATTCCAATAATGGAAGCTACCAGTGTCAAGGGAAAATAAGGCTCGATGCGTCTTTAAAAATTCAAGGTATAAATGCTTACCTTGATGACTCTCCTGGACTTCAACACTCCCAGATTATAAATTAAAATCAATAACAGTTCAACTTTCAACATGACATGCTTCACTCTTATTTCAATTTTTGGTGTCATTGTGCCTTATTTTTGTTCAATTGGTTCATGGATATTGATCTTTTACATACTTCTTGGGGACTTCAGGTTCATAGCTGTTAGTAGCTTTTTCATGGCAGATGTAATTAGCAAGAAGCCTCTACTCTTTTTTGGTCTTCTTCTTGTTGCTCCTCTCGTTGTTTATCCTCTTAAAACTGGTTGTTTGACATCCGGGAGGCGGTTGTTGAAGCAATCGTCTTCCTTCATCAATAGATTTCTCTCCTATCTTCAGGTTTGATTTAGTCTTGTATCTCTCTCCCCCAAATTCCATCGATATTTATTCTCATTGATGGGGAAAGCAATCGTCTTTTTCCCTAAATATGGTTATCAATTTCAATCACCATCATCATTGATGATGATTAAAGTTTTGGAGCCCATCTGTTTTCTTATCATATATGCAGACTGACACAGGTTCTATGCTGTTAGAAGTTATTGGTTACATAAGATTCCTTCAGAGTCAAATTGAGGTGATGTTACTTTCCTTTCTTCTGTGCTTCTTCCTCTTCTTTTATTCACCTTTCACAAACTACCACAAGGCACAATCATGCCACAAACAAACACAAACACACACACACACACACAAAAAGCTTCACTTCCTTAATGTTATATAAACATACTATGCCTCAATCCCATATTAAACTATATCTCTCTGTTATATGTATGTTTTTAATTTCTAAAAAATTATTCCCTCTGTCCAAATGAGTATAAGTTGTTTTTTTATTCTCAAGAGTGAAAAAGTGTTTACTTTTTAGTTATGACATGAGTATCAATAACTTTATGAATCATTTTAATTGCTTTTAATATTATATGACAAATAACAATCTATATATGAAAATGCAGAAAAACATCACATGAATTAGAATTTTCCGAAAATAATGTTATATGTGATGGTTTTCTTTAATTTATGTTGCAGTAATTCATAAATTGCTCATAATCCTTTCTTAAAATTAATTTTTGTATACAGAAAGAACCCTACATAAATGAAATTAAATTAATTAAAATCGATTTCAGATTACGCCAATTTTGTACTTAAAGTAAAAAACAACTGCCAATAGGATTGATCTATATACGAAAAGAGCACTAAACATTTGACTTAAAGGAACAATATCTTCATATTGACTAAACTTGATAGTTGATTTGTGTACGTATTATACTGATCAAAACTGATGTGAATCAAACTGAAACGTATTGATTTTTTCTGTCTCATAAATCAGACTTTATAAATATGCTCTATTGTAATTTATATAATTCAAGGTTTTTTTGTATGAAATTCTTACAAAAATAGAATAATGATGTAACAATTTACCAAATTCTAAATTCTAAAAATTGTAGCATCCTAGGTCGAAATAATTGGAACCACAGTTCTATAATGGAATATTGGAAACGACATACTTTGAAGCTTATAATAAATCCAAAGAGTTGTAAAATTTTTCTCTAAACCTATTTATTTGTCATATTAACAAGGTATTGACGTGATTATAAGATCCACCAAGGAATGTATCATATAATTAGAATCACTCACATATTAGTATAATATTTCTATAACGTTACAGCTACACTCATGTGTTGAAGGTGAAAGTTGGCCTTTTGGATTCTAAAGCTCATTCATGAATTTAAATTTCTTAATCGAATTCAAACCCCAACTTTTGCTAAATGTTTAAAAAATTACTATTCTGGGAAAACAGGTGGTTCTTGATCATGACATATTACATAGGTAAATTGTTATCATCTGTCGAAGTACATTGCCTATATTAAAAAAAATCATAAAGCATATTGTCCTATTTGCTTTTCTTTTTTACAATTTACATGAAATTATTAAATTTAACATTTTTTACCGGTTTTTGATACAGCCAGGTTAGTTGCAAGATCAGCTTGACAGCAGTTGCCTTCACCATTAAAGCAGAGTTTTGTTTTCTATTTCTTGATTGGAATCATATACCCTCAAAATTGAAAACTTTGAATTCATTTGAAAGAAAGCCAATACTGTTTCCAGTTGGATTCAATGTTAATAACCCCTCAATCATTTGGTCACTTGATTATTTACCAAGAAGGTCTACTATATATGTTTTTTGCTATTTTCTTTTGAGCATCTCAACAGTTTTTGTCAATTTTTTGTTATCCTGTGATCATTGTTGATGGTTTAGTTAGAGTTAATTGTTGTTGATATTACGTGCTTTGAAAGTTAAATGGTATGATGGATTGATTTTTGCAGGTTATTTTCACAAATTAATCAAATATCAAACGTTGGAAGAACAAGCAATATGTGGCAATGGATTCCAAAATTGGAAGACTCAACAACTGGATATTGGGATACAGGTAGTGGAGGATTAGGAGGTAAATATATAACATATCGAAGAATTTGAGTTCAACTTTTTTTCTCTTGATTTTTAGCTGTTTTTGAACTGTAGAAATTATTAGTTAATTAATATATTGTATGTAGTAATTACCGCATGTAATTTTATAAAAAATAGGTTAAACCTTTTTTTTCTTTCCTTTAAGGGTTTCAGTTCTTGGTTTTTGAGGTTATTTTTGTTTCTGATTTTTTGGTAGGAGTGAATGTTGATGATGTTAGAGTTACTGTGGCTGCACCTGCAGCATGTGGGGAAGCTAACAATGAACTTTTGGAATTTATGGGGAATGTTTGTTTCCTTTTTTATATTTTTCTATTTTGTTATTTAATATTTGAGTTTTTTGAATTGTGTAGGTGAAGAATATGATGATATGTAATGTGTTGGTTTAGGTGTTAGGTTTGAGAGTAGGTAAGATGACACTTCAGAGAGGGTGGAACAACAAGTGTAAGCTTCTTGTGGTGAGTTGAAACAACTTTTTTGTAAATTTTGTTTCTTTATTTTGAATTTTATCTTTTAGTATTTTATAGTATAATAAAGATGGATATATCATCTGAATTTGATGAATATATTGTGGAACAGGTGGAAGATTTGAAAGGCAGATATGTATATGAGAAACTGCTTGAAGGTGTGCAACCTTGAACTCTTTGTGTGATCTTTATATGTAATTAATTGGGATTTTCAAACTACAATGTCCTAATAAGAAAAAACTGTCCATTTTGTAACCACAGCAACACGAGATCCTTCCCTAGTTATAATTAAATTTTATGGTGTTTTTTTTGTTATCACTGACAAAGTTTGTTTTTTCCTCATTTTGCATTGATATACCCGAAAATACCCAATAATTAGATTCTAACTATATGGCATATAAGTGTTATGATTAAATCCGGTCACCTGAACTAGTTCAACTAGCGATAGGGTGTTTGGATGTGCGATTTCAAAGTAATTATTATCACTTTTTATTTCTACAATAAACATTATAACTAAAGAACCAGATAACTATATATTTGATTAAGGCTGTTAATTAAGTTGTAACATATTAACTTGATAATTTGATTCAGGTGAAATTTTACTCTTTACTTTACTTTTTACCCATAATACCAAAATATTAACAATTTGTTTTATATTTATGGAACCAATCACCAGAGGGGTTCATGGGTGATGAAGCGAAATTTTTGTATTCCATTAGAGGAGGAGCTTAGAAGAATGGTGACACTAGAAAATGTATGTTTTCACTTTTCTTTAATATTTATCTTTATCTTCTTTTTCTTTTATCTTATTTTTTTGTGTGTTAGGTGTGTGCTTTTGAAAGCATGCTAGCTGTAATGTACAGACTGGAACTTCTAGGAATTAGCATGACTCATCCATGTGGTTTCTCCTCTGCAATGAATCAACTCCCTACTAAAGCAATAGCTTTAGCTGCTGCTTCTCACATCGAGAGAGAACTACAAATAACTCGCTGGAATTTAAGCAGCAACTTTGTTGTACAATCAGGTAAAAAAAACAAACAGGGACTTAATACTTAACTGGATATGATTTATTAGTTTGAAGTCTTAAATATTTTTCTTCAGGATAGAGGAAACATTGAAAGATTGGAGATTAATGGTGTTGGTGATCCATCTGGTAGAGGATTAGGATTTAGCTATGTTTGAACTGCTCCCAAGGCTCCAGTTTCAAATAACATTGCAAAGAAAAAAGTTTCTATAAATCTCAAGGCTCCAGTTTCAAATAACATTGCAAAGAAAAAAGTTGCTATAAATCTTGTTTACAGTGAGGCAAACATTAGGTTATTAGAACTATTAGTTTGTAAATACTTCTATTGATTTGCTTTATCTTTCCATGGAACGATTATTTGTATGAAATTAAATTTTATGTAAGGGATTGTATTTTTTGTATATGATATTTTATTTTCTAGTATGAGACATTGAATCCAAATTTAATTTGAAAATTAGTAAATCTATAAATAATATATTTTTTAAAAATTTAAAGTTATGATACACAAAAATATGTGTCATCTTCATTTATGACATGGCCTTTCTTGACAGGGGCTTTCTTGATATGCATTGCATGTCATTAACACACGCGTCGTAAGGTTACGACACGTGAATGCGTGTCGTCTTCCTTTATGACAGGGCCTTCCCTGATAAGCATTGCGTGTCGTAAACGCGCGTCGTAATTGCACGTCGTAAATGAGCGTCGTAAATGCGTGTCGTCTCTCTTTATGACATGGCCTTCTTTGACGCGCATTTGCGCGTCGTCTGAGCCTTTTACGACGCGCAATGAGCGTCGTAAAAGGCTGTTTTTCTAGTAGTGCCGGTAAATGAGATCGATAAAAGTCACTGGTTTTTGTGTTGTCTTGGTCCGTCTTTTGAAACTTTCTCTATAATTCATAGGCCTGTTAAACCGATACTTCCTTTCCGTGACATTCTTTCTCAGGAAGAAAGTCATGAATTATTCTTATGATCTGTTCATGGTTCCACTGCTCCCCCGGTGGATTTTAATATTCAATCTTTCTCTATCTCTCTCTCTCTCTCATGCTTCTTAAAGTCATTGATCTTACACTTGAGAGGTGATGGGTTTTATACAAACAATCCTATGTGTGCATGCAACCCTAGAATTGGATCTATGTTATCACTATTCGATACACAACATTATGAACACATAAAGAAACTATAATTTGGTCTACTATTTTCGAAATTCACCAAGAAGGATAGATCACATACCTCTCGTTGTTATATTGCAACAACAACTGAAATCTTCAAAACCTAAGTCTTGAAAGCAAGCACCACAAGTGTAGTGTCTCTAATGGCTCACAAACACCACAAGCAATTGGAGAGACAAGAAAGAGAGGGAGGAGGAATGAAATCGGCCCTAAGAACCCTTTAGGAAGCATCGACGAATTCATGTGCCAAGGGGTGTTTATATAGGTGTAGAGATTAGGGTTTTAGTCCTTATCCTTATCTAGTTGCTTGCCCACCAAGTAACCATAAGATAAGCCTTGAATGCCCTTATCTTTGGACGATTTCAAGGATCCTTATCCTCTTGATTTCGTCCAACCCATATCTAGGATAATCCTTACCCTACTTTGTAACTATCACATAATTACAATTCAGCCCCTCTAATTTAATTAATTACACTTGATCACAAAATTAATTCTTAATTAATTATTGACCAATATTAATTAAACAAATATGATTTCTCCTTTAATATATTATTCTTATATTAATAAATCATAATAACCTCTTTCTCTATTATTTCTCCAGTCAAGTTGCTTTGGTGAAGGCAACCTAAAAGGACCATGCACAATCGGGTCAAGTACTTGACAAATATGGTTACGGACTTAGACACTAATCCAACAGTCTCCCACTTGGATAAGTCTAGTAACTATAATAGTAAGTACAACCCGATTAGCAATCGTAGCTCTCAAAGATGCTGTCGAACTCTGATCTTATCAGTAACCTGTCCTTTAGATAAGGGATCATATATTCCTCCATTCTAGATATCGTATAGACGTGAGACATGGATTGAAATCATTCTCTCAGTCTATGTGTTGTTTCGCGATTTCCGATTTACGACGACTGACTAATTGAACAAATCAAATTAACCCTAGCCCGGCCGAGCATTTACGTTTGTCATCACTAAATCATCGAGGGGGCCCAAAGACATCGCTTTTATCCCACTTTGGGTAAAAGGGACGGATAAACTTTGACTCAATGTTTGCTTGCACTCACTCACCAAATCACACACAATAATAAGTTTTATAACACCAAGTTACTAGTGCGTTTACATATTATCAATGTGTAACCGTTCGCAAGATACAACTCACACATCTCGGTTTCAAGAATACTAGATATTATCGTCTCACCAATCGCTTGTGATAAAATCCATGAAGCGATCCAAGTGAGCGTGGGTTTAATCAAATGCTCAAAATCATATTCATAAGCACTCATGAACGTTGCAGCAAACCTTTGCTATGTCTAATACACTTTAGACAATCTACAAACCAATTCATGATAGTCTTCATTCATACCTACTTCCAACATATGAACGACTGTGGATCATTCGAATAATTTGATTATTATGAAATAATTAATTATTCAGGAAGTCAAAACATACAAAGTGAAACACAAGAATAATACTAATCCTATATGGTCCCAAACCTTTGAGTATAAATAAAACACCTTTTATTTATCACCATATCAATTACTCATTATCCATTGTTTAATGTTTCAGATTTTATAACTCGAATCATAACCACAATTGTCCCATGCTCCAAGCATGCACACTTTGGTTTCCTATTGTCCATACTTTGTGAAATAGATCAATTGAAACTTTTCAAATGCAACTCATTTCACAATCCTCAATCCTTATAATTAGTGTAAGAATACCAAATTCTTGCCATCTTTTACAATATGTCAAATTCTAATATTTTATGCAATGATCCTCTTGTGAAGTCACGACACAAAAATCACAAAGACTCGGCCAACGAAATCACAAGGTACTCTATCAAAAATTGTTACAGAACAATTCTATAGATGTGATGTCTCTCACTCAAAGTACATTCCTTTGAACATCCTTTTGCATAAAATTTTCTAATCTAGACATAAATTCTTAATTTCCAACTCCCAATTATGGAAACATTTCCATATTTACCATATGAAAACTCATTCTTAATAGAATCTTATCTACTCATAATAATGTCGATATGGTCCATTCAATACCATATTCCAACTACTCACAAGCGACCAATCCTCAATGAACTTTGGATCGTCCTTTGATAGTTGTTTAATTATCTTAGTCAAAACCGATTCTAGTCCTTTTTCCCTCTTAATGCACTAGACATTTGAAAAAAAATTTGGAATGGTCAAATATTATAGCACTTGCAATCGATCCTTTACCCGAAGCGTATGAGACACGATGCATAATGTCTTACATAAAGATACGATACTCTATTAATCTTCTACCATAATATTTTATGCGTCACGTTCTTACAATTCGAACTATGAAGAGGGATACCGTAATCATAATCGAAATTTAAGAACACACTATGTATCCTTTGACTAAATTTATTAAAATTTCTCAATCTAAGCTTTAGATTTTGAACGAAGTACAATATTCGCTCCCTTAATTATAGAAAAACAACTTTTCAACTCTTACAACTTTGTAAAGTACAACTCTTGTTTTCTATAATTAATATTGCTAACTTGCAATACTTACCATAATAATCATGCTCCCATTTACATGATGATTATTTCTTTACCAGCATAACACTTATGCTCCCACTAGCTTCAACATGTATTCAGAAATCAGCTGAACTTCTAGAAAACAATTTCTTAAGTTCATATTTCTAATACTAGATGCTCCGATAAGACTTTATCTATGCTTCTCAACCTCATACACTTTTCTTTAGACAACTCATATGTATATGTCTAAACGATTCTAGGACTCATATCAACAAGTCTAAAATGTTCAAACCCATTTGTCATTTCCCACAATTCGAGCTATGAAGAGGTATGCTGTAATCATAGTTGAAATTGAGAAACCCAAATCACATAATGCTATCTTCAAAATCTCTCTTAGTGAAAGCGTTTCCTCACAACCATTCACATGAATGAAAGAAACCTTATGACACTTAGATTTTTTGGTGTATACGTTCCCATCCATGTGAATTCGTCATAACCATAATCACAAGATAATATCAGTGACAAATCCAAAATCTTATGGTTAGAACTTGTTCTTCTTAATTTCTTGCCATCAAGGGTCCCACCATTACTTAGAAGTTATTGAAAAGCCCACCCCTTCATTTCAATGTACTTTCCATTGAACAAGGTGTCTTGCCCCTATACAATCTATTGAGAACTCGTAGAACTCACATATATAGAAAACTCAATTGGAATGGCACAGAAAACAAAATAGTGTCAACACAATAGGTTGTAAACCTCAAGTCGTGTGCTAGTGATGATTGATAAGGTTTATTCTTGATTTGTTCTTGAAACCTTTCAAGACCATTAAGACTCCCACTGACTCCTTCACATATAAGGTTCTCTTATCAAGAAACATTTACTGACAAAAAAATATTCAAGAGTTAGTGTAGTTTTACAAAACATTTCACATGATTGGTCCTAGTTGGTCTTGGTCAATTTCAAATGTGCAAAAATAAGAAAACCTTTTCCGAAATTCCACATTTGATGAATGTTATAAACCTTCTTAAGACTTGTCACTCAATTCACAATCTTGGAGTATTACTCTAAGACTTGATATTGGAACGAAGTATGATTGACTTCTTGATTTAACCATTTCCATAATTCTCGATTCCTCTTCTTAGACATACAAATTGTACTAAGACTCACTTAGAGGATCAATTGAGATAAGGTTCTTAATCATTAAGACTTATCATAAAACATAATAAAATGTACTCTCCCTTCTTCTTAGAATAGAGAAACTTTTATCTTTCTGCCTACTTGATTCTTCTTATTCATTTTGCTATTGATTGAAACTCTTCCAATCAACTTAGAATTATACTTAATCTTATAGGTATAACCATATTCACTAAACTTTAGTAAATCATGACGAATATCTTTGTCATTCTTGTGGTAGACTTGATCAACGTACGGCCTAGTGTATTTGATCTCCTAGTCCTTCAATTGACACTTTGTCATGGAATTAGTCCAAATTTCCCAAATGTGAAAGTTTCCATTCATCATATAATTCTTGTTAAACGATTCCAAGTTCCTATCCACTTGAAACTTGGGCGATGAGAAACTCTCCCTATTTGGTAAACTCTAGACACTTCCACAAATAACCTAATCAAGAATCATCCATTTTTTTTCTAATAATAGAAGTACACAAACATCAATTTTTCATATATGTCATTGTAAGGATAAACAAATAAGATAAAACTAACATTTATTTTATTCATAAAAGCAACGGAAAACATGTCCTTACAATGCAAAATGCAACTGAAAAACTATGTAATCAAATACTCCTAATAAATCTATCATAACTTCCTAAGCTCAAAATCTGATCTTCGAATCCATGCGATCGTAATCCATTTCTTCATGATCAGACTCATCTTGCTCTTCCATCAAACTTCCTCTCTTTTCTCTATTCCTGCATAACATGCAAATGTAATCTTATCACATTATGTATAAAGAATAGGAATTTAATGGAGTTAGATAGTGGATTTTATACCTGAAGTAGAGCCATACTTCTTGACTCTCCCATTTCTTAGACTCTTCAGGTCCTTTGGGCAGCTTCATATCCATTTCCCCTTCTCTTGGCAGCAGAAACATGTGGGTTCTTCTAGAGTGTCCACGGAAGCATGGTTGGTTGAATTATGAGACAAATATGATCCATTGCTTCGCCAAATCATTTCTGATTCAGCAGCAATAAGCATGTAAGTTAAGTCAATGAGGGTCACGTCAAGATTCATCATATAATACTCTCTTATGAACTTATCATATGATTTAGGGAGTGACTGAAGAACCCAGTCCACAGCCAACTCATTGGGGAAAGACGCACCCAACATAATCAACCTATCAATGTGTGATTCATCCCTAGGACATGAGCACACACGGGTTTACCATCTTCATGTTCCATTGCCAATAGGGCTTCGGTGATCTTGAACCTTTCAAATCTTCGATCTTGTGGGTCAGGGAGAACAACGGGAGGAGGAGGAGAAAGTGAAATCAAGCTAGTCCACATTGATCCTTCACTTTGGAACAAGCTTTCACTTCCAACAGGAATACCTTTTCCTTGGGATTCGGGAAGACCACGGTCAGACATCTACAAAACGGGAGAAATTTCAAGTTAGTTGATTGAATCCTTAATGAAACACCCAAATGAGACATTAAGGCTAGGATCCAACAACATTATTTACACATTAGAAGAGGGATGCCGTAATCCAACATGCAAATAATTTGGAGGTAAGTGAATGACGATTCACTAATTCTTCACCATGAAAAACATATAGGCTTAAGTTTTAAATGTATTAAGAATTCCTAGATTTCCTTTGAGATTCATTGAACTTTTCAATGGCATGTTTAAATCTCGATATGCCCCTCTCGTTTGTGACTGGGATGCCGGGGATCACAAAGTGGGTGTGAATTAATAACCATGCAAATCTACATGGTGCCCTCATTGTTACAGTCACCTATTCAATGTTTCGGTAAACCACACACGCTCCATCGATCTATGACAAACATTGAGTCACCCTTTGCCACTATTGCTTAGAACCAATTATTGTGCCGGTTAACCACACACGCTCCACTAACTTCTTAGCAAGGGTGCAAAGTGTAATTTCATGGGATTGCATCAATTTCACTTTAGCCTAATGTAACTAAGATCGGGAATTTTATAAAACATTTAGTTACTTTACATAGATTCATTATACTTGTTAATGAAGAAAGGATTGCTCTATCCTACCTGTTCGGCTAACGACCCTCCACCAATCAAGGAAGCGGTGGGTAAGAGTGGATACCCATTAAACGACCATTTTATAGGCCATAACCTTATACCCCCCTTATAGACCGGCTTCGTGAATGAGGCCTACTAACAGTAAGACTAGCATTTTAGTTATACATATATAATATTAGAATTTTAATGTTATACATAGTATAAGGGTGTATTTTACACTTTTAAAATACTAGGTGGTTTAAATTTTATAAATTACACTTAAAATATAAACCTTGTCATTATGGATTTATTAACTCTCTTTTAATTATACACTTAATTAATTTAATAAAACCATAAGGGTGTAATTTGAACTTTTCAAATCTAGGGTTTTAGAATTTAACATTTTTCAAAATTAAACTTTTAATCAAGCAATTTGAATTCCAAATCTTGAGGGAAAGTTTTGAAACTTTTCAAAAACAATTATGTTTTAATCTCACTTTAAAATTTTCGAAATTTAATACTATTTAAATTAAAATTTTAAATATTAAAACTCTTGATTTAATAATTATCTTGAATTAAACTATTAATTTAAATTATTAAATCATAAGGGATTATCTAAATCATAAAGGATAATTAAAAATTAAACAATTAATATATCCTAATCCTTTTAATCCCTCTAAATTTCGAAAATCATGGGATAGGATAATTCAAAATCTTTAATTACCATATATAACCATTAAAGGATAATTACACGATATAGGATAATCCAAATCCCTAAAATTTAGGATCTTATCTTGGGGAGGAGGCTAATTTCCAAAATCATGGGGTTTTTCAAACCCTAGATTTCGAAATCTTGAGGCTTAATGAAAGGATTTGAAAACCCTTTCAAATTTTCGCAAATTAGGGTATAGAAACCCTAATCTCCAAATTTCTGGCCTCCTAGGGTTTATTGGCTATAACCCTAGTATGTCAAGTTCATACAATTGTATAATACTAATTGAAAACAAGTTAACCAAAGTCTCTGATACCACTGATGGGTTTTATACAAACAATCCTATGTGTGCATGCAACCTTGGAATTGGATCTATGTTATCACTATTAGATACACAACATTATGAACACATAAAGAAACCCTAATGTGGTCTACTATTTTTGAAATTCACCAAGAAGGATAGATCACATACCTCTTGTTGTTATATTGCAACAACAACTTAAATCTTCAAAACCTAAGTCTTGAAAGCAAGCACCACAAATGTAGTGTCTCTAATGGCTCACAAACACCACAAGCAATTGGAGAGACAAGAGAGAGAGGGAAGAGGTATGAAATCGGCCCTAAGAACCCTTTAGGAAGCATGGATGAATTCATGTACCAAGGGGTGTTTATATAGGTGTAGAGATTAGGGTTTCAGTCCTTATCCTTATCTAGTTGCTTGCCCACCAAGTAACCATATGATAAGCCTTGAATGCCCTTATCTTTGGACGATTTCAAGGATCCTTATCCTCTTGATTTCGTCCAACCCATATCTAGGATAATCCTTACCCTACTTTGTAACTATCACATAATTACAATTCAACCCCTCTAATTTAATTAATTACACTTGATCACAAAATTAATTCTTAATTAATTATTGACCAATATTAATTAAACAAATATTATTTCTCCTTTACTATATTATTCTTATATTAATAAATCATAATAACCTCTTTCTCTATTATTTCTCCAGTCAAGTTGCTTTGGTGAAAGCAACCCAAAAGGACCACGCACAATCGGGTCAAGTACTTAACAAATATGGTTACGGGCTTAGACACTAATACAACAAGAGGGTCCTAGAGGTTTCTCTGGTGGTTGGGGTCATGACCTTCGATCACCCCACTGTCAAGTATGTAGAAAATACAGGCACTATGGAACATAATGCCTAGATCTCTCCACCTTTGCCCAATGAGGACGATCTCTTGATGTAAATTTGGCACATGCCTTGAAACATCCCAAAAATACAAGCCAAATTTTTTTTTTAACACCTTACTAAAACCATAATATCAAAATATCATATAATAAAACCATAAGTCGTGTGCCTCAAAATATCATAAAATATGTCTCATATCACAACTGATTTCAAATCATGACAAAATATCAGAGTCTAACTCCCAGGCTAAAACTGTGGTGGGTGCCATGCCATCATCCCGAGCCCTTCCCCTTGCTAGTTGAAGTACCTGAAACCAAAACTGAAACTGTAAGCATGAAGCTTAGTGAGCTCCCCCAAACTACCACATACCATACAATAACATATAAAGCACATTCCGGGCCTTGCCCACTGCATCGGACCGAAATCCGGAAACTGAATCGGACCGTAGTCCAGAAATTGCATCGGACCGAAGTCCGGAAACTAACCAGGGCCTTGCCCTCTGCATCAGACCGAACTATGGAACTAACCAGGGCCTTGCCCTCTGCATCAGACCGAAGTCCGGAAACTGCATCGGACCGAAGTCCGAAACTAACCAGGGACTTGCCCTCTGCATTGAACCGAAGTCCGGAAACTGCATCGGACCGAAGTCCGGAAACTGACTGAACACAGCATAGCATAATCATATCTACTAACATAACACATAAACTGTATACTGCATTAGACCGAAGTCTTGAACACATAACACAAAGACATGCTTGAATCACAAAAACATCAGGCATACTTAACAACTGCATCAAACCGAAGTCCAGAACTACTGCTAACTAAACGGGTTGGCATTATGGCCGTAGACCCATTACCACTAGAAGGAAAACTCACCTCGTAACGCTGGCTGCTGGGATGCTAAATCTAGGACTCGTTGACTGCTGCTCCGAAACTCCCCGGCTACAATCCCATAAACACTAAATCAGATACTGATAACTGTTCTCAGGGTAACATGACTATTTTACCCCTGGTCAAGTCAACTGCCTGGTCAAAGTCAACTTTTAGGTCAAAGTCAACTTTCAGTTGTTCAGACTAGCCGATTCGGGCCGCCAACTCGCCGAGTCCCTATCATCTATTCTAATCCTCTACCCGCTTCTACTCGTCGAGTTTGGCAAAGACTCGACGAGTTCTTCTTCGATGCTAACATCGAGTCTAACTTCATCCGACTCGCCGAGTTATATGAACAACTCGTCGAGTTCTCATTCATCATATGAACATGTCCAGTCTTTGACTCGTCGAGCCGTATGAACAACTCGTCGAGTCTGTTCTTGAGCATGAACCGACTCGCCGAGTCCTAAGAACAACTCATCGAGTCTCATGCATGCTAATATTATATAGTCGATTCTAGTCGATTTCAGAGCTTCCAAATCATAGATTTGAGCTTCTAGGACTGGTTTTACACATAAAGTTTCCAATTTTACGTGCATACACAAGAGAAAGAGGCTAAAATACCACAATCATCCAATACTAAGCACTTAGGGTTTGGAACAAGGCTATGTTTGCATAAAGGTGGCTATATTGAGCTCCTGGAGCTCAATAAATTCCGGATCTAATGTTTCCATCCAAAGGAGAGTTCTAATTTGATTTTGACTCAAACCAACATTCCAGGAGAAGCATAAACAAACATAATAGATGGTTTAAAGTAATAATAAGCAAGGTGTTAACTTTATTACCAAAGTTTGCAGCAAATGGAGACCAGAATCTGAACCTCCTTTCCCTTCTCTTGATCTTCTTTCCTTCGTTTTCTTCAAAAGCTTTCAAGCTAGCACAAACACACTCAAGCTCAACAATGGTGGCTAGGGTTATAGGGGAATTCTCTAAAGGTGCTGGAGGCTGGGGTGGGAGGCTATAATGACGTTTAAATAGGGGACAAACCCTGGGATTTAGGGTTTCATCCAGACAAGCGGACTCGCCGAGTCGCCAACTAAAAATATGTCACACCCCAAAACCGAGAACGGCGGAAACGTTCTGGGGTGGAGGAAGTCATGTATAATATCAACAACAATGTAAAGTAGTAAACGAGCAACAACATCATCCATTGCATTAATAAAATAATTATTATACAATTGTATTCTGTCAAATTTTGATAAACACTAAAGCATAAATCAAAATGAAAGATAAGTCTTGAATAAGCTCCATCTTCCTTTCTCCTTGCATCGGTACCTGTCTATGATGACCTGAGGATACAAGTAATTTTGAAAGCGAGTATCAGCTATGAAGCTGGTGAGATCATAAGTATTAATGTGTCTTAATTTGTAAAACTTATAATTTTTAAGACTTGACATTGTTTTGAAAGAAAGCTCATTAAAAGTATGAAAATGTTTGTAGATCAGTTGTAAATTTTTGAAAAACCCTAGAATCCCTATGATTCCTATTAGTAACAAAAGGATTCTTCTACCAAGACCTAATTGTGCTCTTTGTAGTCTTCTACCAAGACCTAATTGTGTTACTATTATTATCATTATAAGAAATTTGATCCTTTGTTACAAGGATACCTAAATATAATTTTTACCTCAATGGTTATGTGAATGAGTCACAAATATAGGTAATAATATAACTAACTTGAATCATACCCTTTGGTACAGTAAACGTTAACTTTAAGCCATCCGTAGAAGTACTCTTTACCTCTGTTGCTAACAGCCGGGTATAGGAATAGTCATTCCCTCCTCGTGCACCTGAAAAGGTACCAACCTTTTGACATCCGTAGATGTACTTTTACCTCTGTAGCTAACAAAGATTCTAGGAATGGTCAATCCCCCAACTCGCATCCTCTATTACAAGGATAATAATCTATTCTATCTCGTCGATTATGTGATCTTATCACAAGGAAAAGGTAAGAACACGGATTTAAAAACGGAGTCGATACATATAAAATGTAATAGGACTCCTACTGATGTATCTATGCACAAGTACTCCTATAAGTATAGTAATGTAAATATTATAGTAGAGTACGGTAAGGTTCTACGTGTGCTAGCTGTAATGTATTTTCTCTCTATCTAGCAAGTATAGTAATATAAACGTTCTAGTATAGATGTATATGTTCTCGTCCTAGTATAGTTTGTACATGTAATGTATAGTAATGTTTTAGAAAGTATTGACTCATGAATGAACTGACTCATTGTATGATATCGCATTCTAGTAATGGTTCTGGTATCTTCCTGAACTACCCATATGGTAGCTTACTAGTAATCTAAGTGGTATGTATGGACGTGGATGTATACCCTTGCTACCCAAGGGCATAGGATGAACTGGAAGGACCTTTTTTTGACTTTATATGTACACATGATATATAACTAATATTTAAACGACTTTCGGACGAGTATCCAATATCCCACCAGACCACATCTCAAGGCGCGAAAAGGAAATAGGGTGGATAGCCTTCCTAAGTCTTTTAAACATTTCTTATATAACTATACATATAGAGGCATGCAATTTATAATATAAAAGCATAAATAAGTTTGGTAAAACATTTGAAACATAAATATTAGTTTAAGGAAAGATCGACTTGATGTCAATCTATAAAACAATTTGAAGGCATAAGTTTGATAAAACAATATAAGTATAAGGAACATTTGTTTGAAACACAGTAGTAAATAAGTTTGAAATATGATAAACAGAGTAAGAGGTACAGTGTAATAAGGAGTTTAAAACATATAAAATGTTTATAAAAATCATTTGAAGGAAGCTGTTTGGTAAAACGACTAATGAGTAGCCAAATCTTTTGAATGCTGTATATTAATCACATGTGATTGATGTAATAAGTAATATACTCCTACTTACTAATCACATGCGATTGACATAATAAGTAGCATGATCTACTTGTATCCCCCCCCATAAAGCATTTAAAAGTAGTTTAAAACATTATTTAAGGGGTATGAACTCACTTGATTGAAGTGGTTGATTTGAAGTAGCCGAGAGAGGAATCGAGCAGAACTTCGACAGGAAGAGTTGAAAACGCGGGAAATCTCGGGATTCTCGGGAATCTCGGGAATCTCGAGAACACAAAACCTTCCTCTGGGATTTGAAGGTGAAAACCGGGTCTTTGGGAGGGTCTCGGGGGCTTAAACGCAGAGTTTCGGCGCGGGAAAGAAAGGAACTGAGCAATGGAGCTCGGAACCCTTGAAATGTATTTATAGGGGCATTTTTGGGGTGTGCCACATCGTGGCAAGTGATGGCCACGTCGTGGGGAGTCAAACATATTCTCTTCCATTGATTGGACGCCCTCAGTCACTTGCCGGGTCGCGGCAAGCTTGTGCCACGTCGTGGGGCCTGACAACATCGGATTTTGGACCCCGAACTTGTAAAATCCATAACTTTCGCATACGAGCTCTGTTTTCGACGTTCTTTATATGCACACGTAGCTAATAACATGATCTACAACTCTCGTTTAGACTTCATTGGCAAATTTTGACTTTATTTTTAATTATTTATTTTTAACGGGCCGGGACACGAAAAGTCCGTTAAAATTCCATAACTTCTTCATCCGATGTCCGTTTTCGTCAGACTTTTCGCCATTGTGCTACTACTGTTGAGACCTTAGATTCTCATTTAGGTTGTTTTGGTCAAAAGTATCTCGAGCTCTATTTCGAGTTTTTAGCTATCTACTGCTATACCCGAATCTTGGAAAAATCATAACTTCCTCATACGAAGTCAGATTTGGACGTTCTTTTTATGTACGCTCACGGTTTGAGGTTATCTATAACTTTCATTTAGATACTTAAGGCTAAAAACTATTGCATTGAAATTTCACGTTTTTCGTTTAATCGCTGATGCCGGTTTTGCCGAGAATCTTCGGTTGGTCATAACTTCTTCGTTATAACTCGGATTTTAGGGTTCTTTATATGTACGAAAACCTTGATACGATTCCTACTACTTTATTTAACCCAAACATGATTTTAGGAAAGTTATATTTTGACCTAAATTTGATTGGTTTACATTACATTGTCTCGAAATATCGGGTTGTCACATCATCCCCCCGTTAGAAGGAATTTCGTCCCGAAATTAGAATTTAAGAAAGGATGTATGCACGAATGATCGAGTCGTGAGGAGGAAACTTCCTAATCGATTGGTTCTAGTGCATCTAATTGATAACGGGTTCTCGGTTGGCATTCCAACGAACCTTCACTAACTGGCGATGGCGTTTCTTCGTCCTCTTGACCTCTTGGTCGAGGGTCACTACGGTTCTAATACGAAGTTGAGGATCTCGAAGAGTGGAATTGCAATAGTCCTAACGGAAAGGTATGGTTTCACGATCGAGATGCGAAGAGTAGAAAGTACGTTACTGAGTTTGCGGAGTAGGTCTTGTTTGTGTGAGGCACAGGACCGATTCTAATAAGAATCTCGGAGGTCCTGTCTAACTTGGATTTAGATTTCCACGCTTTACGAAGCGTATTAAGCCATTCCCAGAGTGAGTTATCCTAAAGAACTTGGTCACTCACTTGGAATCTCAAAGGTTCCTTTTCTTACGTAACTCCTCAGTCAAAGGCCACCCCTTGCTGGGTCAAAGTCGTACGAGTTTCTGTAGCTTGCGAGGAGTTCTGAATGAACTAATGCGGTGGGTCGGTAAGACCTAGAATCTGGTGAAAAACTGTTGGAGTCTCTGGTGTCGATAAATGCTAAACGGTTTTGACAAATTGAAAGAGTACTCAAAATTTCTCACATTACTATCAGTGTGTCCTAGAAATTTGACTCTTCAATTTCAAAACTCGTGCCTAGAGAACTTTGCTAAAAGTTCCTCTGTAGGAATGTTACCATGGGCTTTCTTCTTACTACGAGGGTAGATAAGTAAGTCATTTCATGGGGAAATGACGAATTGATCCAAGTAAGAAAGACGTAACCCTAATCATTTAACTCATGAAAACCATGGGCGTATTGGTCCTATCCGAAAGGTATCACTACGAACTCGAAGTGTCCGCATCGGGTTTGGAAGATAGTCTTCCAGACATCCTTCCCTAACACATCGAACTGGTGATATTCGGATCTCAGGTCCATTTCTGAAAGTAGATTCTTTCCTTACGTTTGCTCAACCATTTTGTCTAAGTGAGGCAGAGATAACGATTTCTATGAAAATCTTGACGGACTCCTCGATAACCGAGGCACATACGATGCGATCCATCGATCTCTGGAAGAATCTTACCGGGGTTCTCTAGGGTGAGAAACCTAGTCTTCTAATTCTATTTCTGTGTGGTTCGCCAAGTTGCTCGTGCTGTTCTTGTATCTCCGTGGGTGTTTAAACTATAGGGTGATCTGTTTTCGGGAGTTGTACTGGGTTCTAAGTCTATTCTCATGACGATGTGATTACTCATATACTTAGGCAGTTTCTCCGTCCTGAAGTCCATTTGAGAATTCATACAGGGCTTCACGATCACCATTTCGTGTATACGAGGCGTATATAATTAAGATTGAAAAGGTAGTCGAATAACTAATTCTTCCTTACCCTCACATCCTAAGGAGGAAAAGAGTTAAGGCGAAATCATTAATTCTAAACCTGTAGAACCTTGATTATATAACACTCTTACGTATACCTTCCTCAGTGATAGATCATCCGTATGAATTTTCCTAGATTGAACTTGACATACTGCACGAGTGGTACATCGAGGATTTCTTTGGAAAGAGACTATCTAAGAGGTAATCTTGGAATGAGCACTTCGGCGTTCTGATAAGACGGCTTCGTTGGAAAAGTGATCTAGAAGATAGGGACGTACGTATGAAGCTGTTTTCGCGTCGATCAAATTGAATCTGATTGTATGATAATGTCGGAATCATACAGAAACTTTAAAGACATTAGAATTAAACATAGACGATTACAGACAAAACACAACTGTGTAACCATGAACAGAGTTACAGTACTTTAGATTTACCACAAGACTATTGCTGCGAATAGGATATACTACAAAAGACAAGTATACGCAGCACGAGCATTCCTATACAGTCAGGATCTCGCAAAAGGTAATACTCTAGTTGCACTAATTCTAGATAGTTTATAAGTCTGTTACAACGAACGCCCAAATTACATTTAACATGGTTCCGGAGTAGGCTCTCCTGCAGCTGTGATCCTGAGAATCTTCCCATCTGTGCCAGAATTCTGCGTTATCGGGCAATCCTTCTGGAGGTGTCCAATTTCACCGCATTGGTGACATATATGGACAACACTCACATTGGTGGTGGTAGTGAAACGTCGAGTAAGAGTTATGGGAACGCGGCTGCTTTCATTGATCTCCCCTTTTGGGCAATTTCTGTAATAGTGCCCTGCTTCACCACAACTATAGCAAAGTAGGCTTGTTCCCGTGGTGGAGGTAATCCTACAGAAATGAGCAATACATCCCATCCTGTGGCAATTACTGCATTGCCGGGCTCGACAAATTCCCTTGTGGTGATGGTTGCACCTGACGCACTTCGGGAGTGTTCCTTTATATGGTCTGCTCGGTACTGGAATGGCAGAGGTTTGTGACTGTTGCATGGCAATTCTCTGAAACCGTTTGCGTTCCACTTTGGCTTGACATTTTCTTTTCTTGAACTCTGAGTTGTTGTTTCGGGTGGTGGCGACTGTTACTATTTGTTGGTTCCCCGGATCATTAACACGATCGGGATCTTCAATTCCTTTTTCAGCCTTGTCTGCATTGGCAGTGCCGCGGTTTGCCAGGACTGCTGTCACGACAGCCATCACGGCAGCTGTAATGGTGGCTTGAAAAGTAGCGGCGTCCATAGGAAAAGTAGAGGTCTCGTTGCTTGGCTGGTTGTTTCCGGATGATGACATGATTCTGTAATACGAAAGATAAGGATTTGTGAGCGATTCCGGTCGACCCTGATGTACTTAGATTGTTCACGCTAAAAGTAAGAGTATGTTCTCGAAAGTTTGACCTACGTCTCTATGATGTAGTCCTAGCACGGAATGGAAGTATGTTCGTAGAATGGTCTCAAGACGTTTGTCGTTCGAGTTGAGGTATCGTGGGTTGGTGAATAACAAGATCCAACCACTGAAAGAGACTTGGAAGTGTCTCCGGAGATAAATCACTATAGTCCAATGACTTGACTAAAGTATGATTTAAATAGACTCCAATGAAAGTAAGATAAAAGTACTTGAAATGAAGAATGACGTAACAGTTCGCCGGCTGTCAATATCTTTGATATTCACGATGTAAGGGTTTTGGAAAACGACCTTTTAAAGGTCTCACATCATATCCCCCGAAGATAGTTCCTGACAGCATAAAGACTTAACTAAAGTTCGTACTGGACAAGATAATTTCATAGAAAATGCCACATCGGGCATAGACAGAAAACGATTCCTTTTTATAAGGGAAATAAGTAAAGCGTCTACTACGGGCGACGGTCATCCCTCTGGTGCACTCTTAGTTTGACCAATTGACGTTCCATGTCAAGTAGGTGTCTTTCGCACACCATGTGGCGTACTCGGAGTCCTATGACTTCGGCTTGTGATTCAGCCAGTGCTTGCAACAGGGTTTCATGGTTTCTCACTGATCTCTCGTGAGCATCCTCTAGATGAATGGTGTGGAGGGTATGCATTCTAGCATAGGCGACTACTTCTGTAATCTGACGTAGGGCTGTCCTGCCCTGAATCTCATTTTGGGCCTCTCTGCAGACCAAGATTGGCAAGACTACATCTGCTAAGCCCTCATTGCTCAAGTCGTAAAAGCTTCGGTCGCCATCAAATAGCATAAACTGATCTTGTCCTTGGCTCCCTGTTTCCAAGCATTCCACTCACTCAGGGTCGGGCCATGAAAAGTCGGACGAGGGTTAGGAATTGGAAAGGAGCTGCTTGGGGTAGGTTCTCAACCTCTGGTTCGGAGTTAGCATCATAAGAAAAGTCTTCATCACGGTGATCATCCAAGGGGATAGGATGATCGTTCTCTGGTTCTTCTCCAAACCAACCAGCTATGACTTCATTCGGAAGATACTGGTTGTCACGGGGATGGAGTCCAGCTATGATTTTTATGCGAGAATTTAGGGTAAGAGGATAATTATTAGAAGAAATATCTAGATAATTATTTAGAAAACCTTCATTAGTTACATCGCTATTTGTGAAGTGCATGCCAGCTATGTGTAATCTAAACAGGATAGACCTTCGAATAAGTGACCTTAGTTCCAAATTCACACAGAATAGGGGTAAGGCAAAATTTTCACAAATTCTAAGTCTATAACATCCTAATTACATATAGCCTCAGTGTATCCACTTAGCAACTATCAACTTAATAATAAAGATCCCGTTTTAATTCTCAAGTATAAAGTACTTATAGTAACACCAAAATACACCTATAGTATTTTAAATTTATTGTTATGTTGTATTGTTCTCATTGTGGTAGGGTTGGTAAGATTTTAGCATTGTTGCAACCACACACTTAAACTTAGGCACATGCTAGTCAACCCTCGGATAATATAGGCGATCAGGCTATATCTTCCCAGTTTTGACCATATGTCTCTAAGCCCACTTGTGTTGCCCAACAATCGTAATTCTTTTGTATTGTCCTAGTGACACTGATTTTAGTATGAATGCAGCACGTATACTTACTTAAATATTTTACTATTTAAAGTATAAACTCTTGGTCAGAGTATTTTTAATCCCTTATGTATTTATAGTTAGTATATCTTTTATGGGTTGATATACTTAATTCACTATAAACAATGCTTTGATACCAATCTGTCACACCCCAAAACCGAGAACGGCGGAAACGTTCTGGGGCGGAGGACGTCATGTATAATATCAACAACAATGTAAAGTAGTAAACGAGCAACAACATCATCCATTGCATTAATAAAATAATTATTATACAATTGTATTCTGTCAAATTTTGATAAACACTAAAGCATAAATCAAAATGAAAGATAAGTCTTGAATAAGCTCCATCTTCCTTTCTCCTTGCATCGGTACCTGTCTATGATGACCTGAGGATACAAGTAATTTTGAAAGCGAGTATCAGCTATGAAGCTGGTGAGATCATAAGTATTAATGTGTCTTAATTTGTAAGACTTATGATTTTTAAGACTTGACATTGTTTTGAAAGAAAGCTCATTAAAAGTATGAAAATGTTTGTAGATCAGTTGTAAATGTTTGAAAAACCCTAGAATCCCTATGATTCCTATTAGTAACAAAAGGAGTCTTCTACCAAGACCTAATTGTGCTCTTTGTAGTCTTCTACCAAGACCTAATTGTGTTACTATTATTATCATTATAAGAAATTTGATCCTTTGTTACAAGGATACCTAAATATAATTTTTACCTCAATGGTTATGTGAATGAGTCACAAATATAGGTAATAATATAACTAACTTGAATCATACCCTTTGGTACAGTAAACGTTAACTTTAAGCCATCCGTAGACGTACTCTTTACCTCTGTTGCTAACAGCCGGGTATAGGAATAGTCAATCCCTCCTCGTGCACCTGAAAAGGTACCAACCTTTTGATATCCGTAGATGTACTTTTACCTCTGTAGCTAACAGAGATTCTAGGAATGGTCAATCCCCCAACTCGCATCCTCTATTACAAGGATAATAATCTATTCTATCTCGTCAATTATGTGATCTTATCACAAGGAAAAGGTAAGAACACGGATTTAAAAACGGAGTCGATACATATAAAATGTAATAGGACTCCTACTGATGTATCTATGCACAAGTACTCCTATAAGTATAGTAATGTAAATATTATAGTAGAGTACGGTAAGGTTCTACATGTGCTAGTTGTAATGTATTTTCTCTCTATCTAGCAAGTATAGTAATATAAACGTTCTAGTATAGATGTATATGTTCTCATCCTAGTATAGTTTGTACATGTAATGTATAGTAATGTTTTAGAAAGTATTGACTCATGAATGAACTGACTCATTGTATGATATCGCATTCTAGTAATGGTTCTGGTATCTTCCTGAACTACCCATATGGTAGCTTACTAGTAATCTAAGTGGTATGTATGGACGTGGATGTATACCCTTGCTACCCAAGGGCATAGGATGAACTGGAAGGACCTTTTATGACTTTATATGTACACATGATATATAACTAATATTTAAATGACTTTCGGACGAGTATCCAATATCCCACCAGACCACATCTCAAGGAGCGAAAAGGAAATAAGGTGGATAGCCTTCCTAAGTCTTTTAAACATTTCTTATATAACTATACATATAGAGGCATGCAATTTATAATATAAAAGCATAAATAAGTTTGGTAAAACATTTGAAACATAAATATTAGTTTAAGGAAAGATCGACTTGATGTCAATCTATAAAACAATTTGAAGGCATAAGTTTGATAAAACAATATAAGTATAAGGAACATTTGTTTGAAACACAGTAGTAAATAAGTTTGAAATATGATAAACAGAGTAAGAGGTACAGTGTAATAAGGAGTTTAAAACATATAAAATGTTTATAAAAATCATTTGAAGGAAGCTGTTTGGTAAAACGACTAATGAGTAGCCAAATCTTTTGAATGCTGTATATTAATCACATGTGATTGATGTAATAAGTAATATACTCCTACTTACTAATCACATGCGATTGACATAATAAGTAGCATGATTCTACTTGTATCCCCCCCCATAAAGCATTTAAAAGTAGTTTAAAACATTATTTAAGGGGTATGAACTCACTTGATTGAAGTGGTTGATTTGAAGTAGCCGAGAGAGGAATCGAGCAGAACTTCGACATGAAGAGTTGAAAACGCGGGAAATCTCGGGATTCTCGGGAATCTCGGGAATCTCGAGAACACAAAACCTTCCTTCGGGATTTGAAGGTGAAAACCGGGTCTTTGGGAGGGTCTCGGGGGCTTAAACGCAGAGTTTCGGCGCGGGAAAGAAAGGAACTGAGCAATGGAGTTCAGAACCCTTGAAATGTATTTATAGGGGCATTTTTGGGGTGTGCCACATCGTGGCAAGTGATGGCCACGTCGTGGGGAGTCAAACCTATCCTCTTCCATTGATTGGACGCCCTCAGTCACTTGCCGGGTCGCGGCAAGCTTGTGCCACGTCGTGGGGCCTGACAGCATCGGATTTTGGACCCCGAACTTGTAAAATCCATAACTTTCGCATACGAGCTCCGTTTTCGACGTTCTTTATATGCACGCGTAGCTAAAAACATGATCTACAACTCTCGTTTAGACTTCATCGGCAAATTTTGACTTTATTTTTAATTATTTATTTTTAACGGGCCGGGACACGAAAAGTCCGTTAAAATTCCATAACTTCTTCATCCGATGTCCGTTTTCGTCAGACTTTTCGCCATTGCGCTACTAATGTTGAGACCTTAGATTCTCATTTAGTTTGTTTTGGTCAAAAGTATCTCGAGCTCTATTTCGAGTTTTTAGCTGTCTACTGCTATACCCGAATCTTGGAAAAATCATAACTTCCTCATACGAAGTCAGATTTGGACGTTCTTTTTATGTACGCTCACGGTTTGAGGTTATCTATAACTTTCATTTAGATACTTAAGGCTAAAAACTATTGCATCGAAATTTCACGTTTTTCATTTAATCGCTGATGCCGGTTTTGCCGAGAATCTTCGGTTGGTCATAACTTCTTCGTTATAACTCGGATTTTAGGGTTCTTTATATGTACGAAAACCTTGATACGATTCCTACTACTTTATTTAACCCAAACAAGATTTTAGGAAAGTTATATTTTGACCTAAATTTGATTGGTTTACATTACATTGTCTCGAAATATCGGGTTGTCACAAAACACGTTCAAGCCCGACTCTACTCGGCGAGTCCGGCTTTTGACTCGCCGAGTACCTCTTAAGAAAGGAAAAATACTATATTTAAATCACATACCAGAAATGGAGCGTTACAATTCTCCCCCACTTTTCTTAGACTTTGTCTTCGAAGTTTGCTGCTGGTAAATCCAAAAATAACCCTGGATAATGCTTCATCATCTCCTCCCTGGTCTCCCACGTGCACTCCGAACCCTTCTGATGCTGCCACTGCACCTTCACTAGCTGAACCACCTTGTTCCTCAAGGTCTTCATCTTCCGATCTAAGATCGCAACTGGTCTCTCAATATAATTCAGGCTGATATAAACCTAAATATCCTCCATTGGCACGACTGCTGACTTGTCCACTAAACACTTCCTCAACTGGAAAACATGGAAAGTGTTGTGAATTTGCCTAAGCTCTGCTGGAAGATCCAACCGATAAGCAACCCGACCCACCCGGGCCGAATCCCTAAAAGGACCAATAAACCTGGGGCCCAGCTTGCCCCGCTTCCAAAACCTGATAACACCCTTCCAAGGTGATACTTTCAGGAGTACCATATCGCCCACCTGAAACTCCAAGTCCGAACGCCTCCTGTTGGCGTAACTCTTCTGCCGACTCTGCACAGTCTGCAGCTTGCTACGGACCTGCTGGATCAACTCTGTGGTTTTGAGTACCACCTCCGTACTCCGATGACTCTCTGAAAGAACTTTCCCCAACAAATCGGGGTCCTACACTTCCTTCTGTAAAGCATCTCGAAAGGAGGGCGGTCAATGCTGGCATGGTAACTGTTGTTATACGAAAATTCCACTAATGGAAGATATGTATCCCAACTGCCACCAAAATCTAGAACACATGCCCGCAGCATGTCCTCGAGAGTCTGAATCGTCCTCTCACTCTACCCATCCGTCTGAGGGAGGAAAGCAGTGATGAAATAAAGACGAGTCCCCATATGATCGTGAAACCGCTTCCAGAACCTGGAAGTGAACCAGACGTATCGATCAGATACTACTGATACAGGCACCCTATGCCGTGCCACTACCTCGCGCACATAAATATCGGCTAGCTTCTTGGCCGATATGCTCTCCTGAATTGGTATGAAATGCGCGCTCTTGGTCAACCGATCCACTATGACCCAAATCGAATCAACTCCACGTGCGGTCTTGGGAAGCCTAGTGATGAAATCCATAGTGATATCCTCCCATTTCCACACGGGAATGTCTAATGGCTGCATCTTTCCGTGGGGTCTCTGATGCTCCGCCTTGACCTTCTTGCAGGTCAGGCATCTCTCCACGTACCAAGCTATGTCCCGCTTCAGGTAGGGCCACCAACAATCAGGTCGAAGATCTCTGTACATCTTCGTTGCCCCTAGGTGGATGGAGAAACGAGACTTATGAGCCTCGTCCATCAACACTTGTCGTACTCCGCCCTAGTACGGTACCCAAACTCTCCAATGAAGGGTCAACAATCCTCGACTGTCACAGTCAAAGGAAGCTACTCGGCCCACAATCCTATCACACTTCTGCCTCTCCTCCTTCAGGCCCTCAACCTGTGCCACTCTGATCTGCTCCAACAAGGGAGTGAGTAATCACTGTCATCCTCAGACAAATATCCCTGATTGGGGCTGCTACCGCCTTGTGGCTCAGGGCGTCGGCCACTACGTTGGCCTTACCCGGATGATAAAGGATCTCACAATCATAATCCTTTACCACGTCTAACCATTGGCATTGCCTCATGTTCAAATTCGGCTAATCCATGAGGTACCTCAAACTTTTGTGATCATGAGGTACCTCAAACTTTTGTAAACTTTTGCTATCACATGCCCCATCTGCATTAACACTGCTCCCATACCTGTGATCGAAGCATCACAGTAGACTATAAAATCCTCTACACCCTCTCGCAGGGTAAGAATCGACGCCTCGCACAATATCTGTCTGAGGGTCTCAAATGCTGCCTGCTGCTTAGTCCCCTAACAAAACACCACCGACTTCTTGGTCAGTTGGGTGAGTGGAACTGCTATCTTGGAGAAATCCTGGATGAATCTCCTATAGTACCCTGCCAATCCTAGGAAGCGTCGAATCTCAGATGGAGACCTCGGGACCTCCCACTGCATCACGGCCTCTATCTTGGCCAGATCTACTAGTATACCCTTCTAGTTGATGAGGTCTCCAAGGAACTGCACCTCGCGTAACCAGTACTCGCACTTGGAGAACTTTGCGAAAAGTCTCTCCCTCCTCAGCTTCTCTAGCACCTCTCTCAGGTGCTCCTCGTGCTACTCCTGAGTCTTGGAGTAAACCAAGATGTCATTAATGAATACTATCACAGACCTATCCAACATCGGTCTACATACGCGGTTCATGAGATCCATGAATGCGCAGGAGCATTGGTGAACCTGAACGACATCACCACAAACTCATATGACCATATCAGGTCCTAAAAGTGGTCTTCTGCACATCCTCCTCCCTGACCCACATCTGGTGATATCCTGATTGCAAATCAATCTTGGAGAACCAAGATGCTCCCTGAAGCTTGTCAAACAAGTCATCTATCCTCGGGAGTGGGTATCGGTTCTTCACCGTTACCTTATTCAGCTCCCGGTAATCTATGCACATACGGTACGACCCATCCTTCTTCCTTATAAATAGGGTCGGGGCTCCCTATGGTGAACTACTCAGTCTGATGAAACCCTTGTCTAGCAGCTCCCGCAGCTGTGTAGACAACTCCTACATCTCTGGAGGAGCCAACCGATACGGTGCCTTGGCTATCGGAGCCGCACCAGGAACCAGGGCAATCCGAAACTCGACCTGTCTTTCTAGAGGTATCCCAGGTAAGTCCCCCAAGAATACGTCCGGATACTCTCGCACTACTGGTACGTCACCAACTGTCGCCTTACCCTTCTCCCGGGCATCTATAACATAGTCGATGTTAATGGGTTTTGAGCATAAAATCAATCCTATGGTGTTCATGCAACCCTAATTGCTTGAATCTTGTTTTTCTACTTTTAACATGCAATAAACTTCCAAGTCTAGCAAACCCTAGATCTAGCATACTAGAAATCAAATTAACATATGAATTAGGGTTTAGATCTTACCTTGATTGTTATGTAGCAATAACAATCAATTCCTTGGCTTCAGAAAGCTTAGTGCCTCAAGTGTTGCACCTCTAATGGAGTCACAAACACCACTAAGCAACAAGATGAAGAGGAGAAGAGGAAGGAGCACCAAAATCGTCCAGAAACCCTAAGGGAATCATTCACCACGTTTTTGGGGCTTAGGGTCTCCTTAAATAGGTAGGCAATTAGGGTTATCTAATAAGGAAACCCTAATTTGACTGCTTAAGCCCTAAGCAGCATATGTACTCCTTCTTTAGAAGCCTTAGACGAATCCTTATGTGCTTCCCCGTATAATTCGTCCACTCCACCTTCTATGGAGTCCATTAGCCCATCTATGCATTTATCTTATAATTACACAATAAGTCCCTTAAGTTTAATTAATCTCTTTTAGCCACAAAATTAATTCTTAATTAATTCTTGACTAATATTAATTAAATAATATGATTTCTCCTTTAATATATTATTCTCATAATATATTAATAAATCATAATTAAACCTTTCTCTCCTTAACTCATCCTACATATTGCTATGGTGAAGGCAACCCAAAAGGACCATGCCCATAATCGGGTCAAGTGCATACCAAAATAGTTATGGACTTAGACACTAATCCAACAATCTCCCACTTGGATAAGTCTAATAGCTATTTTCTATAACTTCAGAACCTGATCAACAATCGTAGCTTTCAAAAGCCGCTGTCAACTCTGATCTTATTAGATACGCCTGTCCTTTAGATAAGGGATCATATACTCATCCATTCTCAATATATCGTATAGACATAAGACATGAATTTTAATCATTTTCTCTATACTGTTTCCCGAATTCTGATTTATGACGATTGACAACAGACTACAATTGAACACATCAACTTAGTCTCGGCTTGGCCAAGCGCTTAGGTGTCATCACTAAATCATCGAGAGGCCCACATATATTGCTTTTATCCCACTTTGGGTAAAAGGAATGGATAAAATTTGACTCAAATGCTCGATTGTACTCACTCATCAAATCACACACAACAATAAGTTTTATAACACCAAGTTACTGGTGCGTTTACTTATTATCAATGTGCAACCGACCAGCAAATAACAACTCACACGTCTCGGTTTCAACAATATACAATATTATCATCTCACTAATCACCCATGATAAATCCATGAAGTGATCCAAGTGAGCGTGGGTTTCATCCAATACTATAATATTATTAAAGCACTCATGAACTCTGCAACAAACTTGTTCTATGTCTAAACTCTTTCAGACAATGACAGTTTTGCTTTATACCTACTTCTAGAGTATGATCGACTGTGGAGGTACGGATAAACCAGTTATTCTAGAAGTCAAAACATGCAAACTGAAACACAACAATAATACTTAATCCTATACGGCCCCAAACTTGTGAGAGTAAATAAAACATTTCTATTTAACCACCATATTGATTACTCAATGTTCATTGTTTACTGTTTCAGAAAATCAACTTATTACTCAAATTACAACAATAGCTGTCCCATGCACCCAACGTGCACACTATGTTTCCTATGGTCCTTACTTTGTGAAATAGATCAATTGAAATTTTTTTTCCAATGATGCTCATTTCACAATTCCTAATCCTTATCATTAGTGTATGAACACAAGGTTCTTGCCACTATTAGAATATGCTAGATTCTAACATTTTATGCAATGATCCTTTAACAAAGTCATAGCACAAAAGTCACCAAGACTTGGTCAACGAAATTACAAAGTACTCTATCAGAAACTGTTACAAGACAATTCCATAGACGCAAAGTCTCACATTCAAAGTACATTCCTTTGAACATCCTTCTTGCATAAAAGTTTCTAACTGGATATAGGCTCTCAACATCCAACTCCCAATATGGAAACATTTCCATATTTTCCATATGACAACTCATTCTTAATAGAATCTTATCTATTCATAATAATGTCGATATGGTCCATTAAATACCATACTTCCAACTACTCACAAACGACCAATCCTCAACGAACTTTGGATTGTCCTTTGATAGTTGTTTAATTATTTTAGTCAAAACCGATTCTAGTCCTTTTTCCCTCTTAATGCGCTAGACATTTGGAAAATTTTAGAATGGTCAAATATTATAGCATTTGCAATCGATCCTATACTCGAAATGTATGGGACACGATGCATAATGTCTTACATAAAGATATGATACTTAATCAATCTTCTGCCATAATATTTTATGTGTCACATTCTCACAATTCGAACTATGAAGAGGGATCCCGTAATCATAATCGAAATTTAAGAACACACTATGCATCCTTTGACCAAAAAATATTAAAATTTCTCAATCTAAGCTTTAGATTTTGAAACGAAGTATAATACTCTCTCCCTTAATTATAGCAAAACAACTTTTCAACCCATGCAACTTTGCAAATTGAATCTTTGTTTTTCTATAATTAATATTTCTAACTTGCAATACTTGCTATAATAATCATACAAGCATAACACTTATGCTCCTACTATCATGATGATTATTATCATATAAGCATAACACTTATTCTCCCACTAGCTTTGACATGTATTCAAAAAACAGCTGAACTTCCAGAAAGCAATGCCTATTGAATTTCTGAAGTTCATATTTCTAATACCAGATGCTTCGATAAGCCTTTATCTAAGCTTCTTAAACTTATACGCCTTTGCCTTAGATAGATCATATGTGTGTCTAAACAATTCAGAACTTATATCAATAAGTCCCAAATGTTAGACTAATTGCCAAATCTCACAATTCGAACTATGGAAAGGGACGGCGTAACCATAATCAAATTTGAGAATACAATTTTCACAATTGTTATCTTCTCAAAATCTCTCTTAGTGAAAACATTTCTTCACAGTCATTTTCATGAAGGAGGGAATTTTATGACACTTAGATTTTATGGTGTATGAGTTCCTATCCATTTGAATTTGCCAAAACCAAAGTTTGCGACAAATCCAATCTCATATGGATTGAAATTTCTTAATCTTGATTTCTTGCCTTATGGTAACACGAGTGCCCACCATGTCTTCCAAGTAGTTTAGCAACTTATCCTTACATATCAATGTACTTTCCATCGATCAAGGTGCTTTGTCTTTATGCATTCAAATGAGAACTCATAGAACTCACATACATAATTAACTCAATTGGAATGGCACAGAAACAAAATAATGTCAACACACTAAGTTGTAAACCTTAAGTCGTGTGCTAGTGATGATCGATAAGGTTTATTCTTGATTAGTTCTTGAAACCTTTTTTCAAGATCATTAAAACTCCCACTGACCTCTTGACATATATGATTCTCTTGTCAGGAACCTTTCCTAGACAAAACAAATATTCAAGAGTTAGTGCGAAATCCTATCAAGACTAACACTTCACACAATTGGTCCTAGTTGGTCTTTGTCTTATCCAAGGCATCACAACTTACCAATTTCAAATGTGTAGGAATAAGAAGACTTTTTCCAATTCCACATTTGTTGAGTGTTATAAACCAACTAAAGACTTGTCACTCAATTCACAATCTTGGAGTATAACTCTAAGACTTGATATTGGAATGAAGTCTGATTGACTTCTTGATTTAATCATTTCCACAATTCTCGATTCCTCTTCTCAAACATACAAATGCACTAAGACTCACTTAGAGGATCAATTGAGATATGGTTATTAATCATTAAGACTTATCATAAAACACAATAAAAGGTACTCTCCCTTCTTCTTAGAACAGAGAAGCTTTTATCTTTCTGCCTACTTGATTCTTCTTATTCGTTCTGCTATTCATTGAAACATTTTTCAATCAACTCAGAATTACACTTAATCTTATAAGTATATTCATATTTACTAAACTTTAGTAAATCATGACGAATATCTTTATCACTCTTGTGGTGGACTTGATCAACGTACAATCTTGTGTACTCGATCTCCTAGTCCTTCACTTGACACTCTGTCAAAGAATTAATCTAATTTCCAAATATGAAATTTCTCATTCATCACGCAATCAAGTTGTATGATTTCAAGTTTCTGTCAAATTGAAACTTGGGCAATGAGAAACTCTCCCTATTTGGTAAATTCTCGACATTTCTAGAAATAACATAATTAAGAATCAAATCCATTATTGCTAATAATAGAAACTTTCAAACATCAATTTTTCATACACGCCATTACAAGGATAAATAAATAAGATAAAATCAAATTTTCATTTTATTGCGGAAAAAAATTTGTCCTTACAATGCAGTTCAATTGAAAAACTATGTTATTACATATTTCTTAGCAATCTATTCTAACTCCAAGTAGTAGCTCAAGAATCTAATCTTCAAGCAATGCGACCAAAATCCATTTCTTCACGATTAGATTCAACTCACTTCTTCCCTTAAGCTTCCTCTCTTTTTCTTCGATCCTACAAAACATCAAAATGTAATCTTAACACATCATGTATTAAGAATCTAGAATAGGAACTTAAAAGAGTTAGATAATGGATTTTACCTGAAGTGGAGCCACACGTCTTGACTCTCCCTTCTTTTAGATCTCTCAGGTAAATAGGGCAACTTCATCTCCAATGCCCATTCTCTTGGCAATAAAAGCAAATGGACTCTTTTGGAATGACACAAGGAACTATCTCAGAGTTTACCTTTTCTGGATCTCCAGTGTCATCATTTTATATGTCCATTGAAGTTTGGGAGTTTCATTCACCAGACAAATTTGCTTGACCAACACGCCAAATCATTGCTGATTTAGCAGCTATAAGCAAATAGGTGAGATCAATGAGGGTCACGTCATGATCCATCATATAGTACTCTCTAACGAACTCACTATATGATTCAGGAAGTGACTGAAGAACCCAGTCAATAGCCAACTCCTTGGGGATGACAACACCCAGCATACCCAACCTATCAATGTGTAACTTCATCTCTAAGACGTGTGCACATACAGACTTTCCATCTTCGTGCTTAATTGCCAATAGGGCTTGAGTGAGCTTGAACTTTTCAAGCCTTCGAACTTGTGGGTTAGGGAGAACAATTGGAGGAGGTGGAGGAAGTGAAGCATGATTTCTTGTTCCTCGATCATATCGTGGAATATCATCTTCGTTTGGAAAATTTGTTCCAAGGGATTTAGGAAAATCATAGTTGTTTGACATCTACAAAAAGGGAAAAAAAATCAATTTAAGTTGATTGAGTCCTTAATAAAACACCCAAATGAATTATTAAGGCTAGGATTCAACACAATACTCTACAACCTAGAAGAGGGATGCCGTAATCTAGTTGCAAAATATTTAAAGGTAGGTAAATGACGATTTACCAATTTCCACCACGAAAAACGAAAAAGAAATTTAAGTTTTAAATGAATTGAAACTCCTAGATCTTTTGAGATTCATTGAACTTTTCAATGGCATGTTTAATCTCAATTATGCCCTTCAAGTTTGCGACTGGGATGCAGAGGATCACAAACAAGGTGCGAATAACCATGCGAATCACATGGTGCACTCAATGCTACTATCACCTAATCAATGTGCCGGTTAGCCACACACGCTCCATTGACCTATGATAAACATCGAGCCACCCTTCGCCACCAATGTCAACCCCAAATTAGTCTACCGGTTAACCACACACGCTCCACTAACGTTTGACAAGGGTACAAAGTGTAATTCCATTGATTAGCATATAATTTCACATTTTGCCTAAAGTAACTATGATTTGGGAATTTGAAAAAGCATGTAGTTACTTTGTGCTTCATTATACTTATAATGGAAGGTTTCTGTCCTATCCTACCCGTTCAGCTAATGACCCTCCACTAGTCAAGAGTGCGGTGGGTAAGAGTGGATACCCATTCAATCGCCATTTTATAGGCAATTTCCTTAAACACCCCTTATAGACCAGCTTCGTGAATGAGGCTTACTAACGGTAAGACTGACTCTTTACTCATATATATATATATATATATATATATATATATATATATATATATATATAATATTAGACTTTTAATGTTACATATATATAGTATAGGTTGTATTTTACACTTTTAAAATACTAGGGGGTTTTATTAACTTTCTCTTTTAATTAAACTTTTAATTAACTTAACAAAACCGTGTGGGTGTAATTTGAACTTTTCAAATACTAGGGTTTTTAGATCTTAATATTTCAAATTAAGACTTTTAATTAAAATTTAAAATCCAAAACTTGAGGGCAAGTTTTAAAACTTTTTCAAACTTAGAGTTTAGAATTTAAATATTTCAAAATTAAATTTTTAATCAAAATTTAAATTCCAAAACTTTAGGACAAGTTTTGAAACCTTTCAAAACAGTAAGGTTTAACTATTTAAATTTCAAAAACAAAAACTTTTAAGTTCAAATTTAAACTATAAAACCTAAAGAGTGTAACTTGAAACTTTTCAAACTTACGAGGTCAAATATTCATCTAATAATAATCTTATATTATCCATATTTAACCAAATCCATTAATTTTGATAAGGATAAACATTCCAAACATAAAAAATCGATTTTAGGCAATAAAAACAAGTTTTGGTAATTATCCTTAACAAAATCTGGCCAGATAATCGAAAATCTCGTCAGCTGAACATCCAACTTGTCGAGTCCTCTTTGGAACTCGTTGAGTTCATGCGACTCGTCGAGTTCATAGAGCAACTCGGCGAGTTCATCAGACAGTGAGCAAAAAAATTCGATTTTCAGATCTTTGGCAGCCCAATTATGCATCTATTCTAATAGAAAAACGACTTAGGCTCTGATACCACTGATGGGTTTTGAGCATAACATCAATCCTATGGTGTTCATGTAACCCTAATTGCTTGGATCTAGTTTTTCTACTTTGGACATGCAATAAACTTCCAAGACTTGCAAACCCTAGATCTAGCATACTAGAAATCAAATTAACATATGAATTAGGGTTTAGATCTTACCTTGATTGTTATGTAGCAATAACAATAAATTCCTTGGCTTTAGAAAGCTTAGTGCCTCAAGTGTTGCACCTCTAATGGAGTCATAAACACCACTAAGCAACAAGATGAAGAGGAGAAGAGGAAGGAGCACCAAAATCGTCCAGAAACCCTAAGGGAATCATTCACCACGTTTTTGGGGCTTAGGGGCTCCTTAAATAGGTAGGCAATTAGGGTTATCTAACAAGGAAACCCTAATTTGACTGCTTAAGCCGTAAGCAGCCCATTGACTCCTTCTTTAGAAGCCTTGGACGAATCCTTATGGGCTTCCCCATATAATTCATCCACTCCACCTTCTACGGAGTCCATTAGCCCATCTATGTAATTATCTTATAATTACACAATAAATCTTTTAAGTTTAATTAATCTCCTTTAGCCACAAAATTAATTATTAATTAATGCTTGACTAATATTTATTAAACAATATGATTTCTCCTTTAATATATTATTCTCATAATATATTAATAACTCATAATTAAACCTTTCTCTCCTTAATTCATCCTACATATTGCTATGGTGAAGGCAACCCAAAAGGACCATGCTCATAATCAGGTCAAGTACATACCAAAATAGTTATGGACTTAGACACTAATCCAACAGATGTACCCTGTGCAACCCTGCTGAACGTAGCATCTCGCCCTCGCTGCTGAACAAAGTACTGGTCCGCGCTGTGGCCTCTCTCCCTGAATCACTAACTCTCCCCCACTGGGAGTGCGAACCCTCACTAACTGCAGCTCACAATCAATCACTGCCCCATTGGGGCTCAGCCAATCCATGGCCACTATAACCTTATTCCCTCGTTGGGGAATAGGAACCAAGTTGTGACAACTGTCAAAATTTGAGTCGGTTCTAGATTTGAGTAAACTTAGTTGCACGTATTGGCATGACACATACTAGACAAAGTAACTAGAAACTAAGTTATAACCTACTAGAAACTTGGAAACAATTAGAAACAATGGATAATATGCTTGGATTTCACATTGGTATGTGAATTCTACTACTACTTAACTGTAGAGGCTATCCATATTCGGGTCACTCTTTGACTCGAACACCTTTTCATGAATCATATATACACATCAACTTGACCTAGTGGTAGAAATTAGGTCAATGTATCATAGAAACTTAAGTCAAAGTTGAAGACTAGGACTAGTATACTTGATTCCTCAATTTTGCTTGAATCTCGGAATCACTACATAGAATGCCAATAAACTGATAAAAATAAATTACAAACATTATTTATAACTATAAAAGAGTTATAATACCATAAGATAATTTGAAGTCTCAAACATTCAATTTATTTTGATATTCAAAGTTTATTAAACTCCAAAACCCAAAAAGGCCTAAAACCTAAATTTTATAAAGTTTAACCTCAAGAATTTTATAAAAATAGTTATGAAACTTATAATATTATCTTAAAATAATGAAATTCAAGGAAATATAATCAAGGAAAATAAAAAAATTTAAGTCATTAACATTTACCCTTAATTTATAAGTCAAAAATCAAGGTTCCATGAGCAAAAACTTGGTTAGGGTGTATATTTTATAAAAAAATTGATATTTTTATAAAAGAATTGAAATTTTTTATAAAATTAAAAGGTAAGGAGGGCATAATACTCTCAAAACCGTCCACCCTCTTCCCAAGACACCTCCCCTCTTCCCAAAACACATAATCACTCCTTTCTCTCTATCACACTACACTTTCTCTCTCATTTTCTCTCATTTCTCTCTACCTTCACCACTCCTTTTTTTTCTCTTCCTCTCTCTAGGAACCACGAAAATTTCCAGAAAACAAGTCCAAGAACACTCATGATGCTCAAAATATTCATCATCTAGTGGTGTTCATTAAGGTAGAACACGATTTCCTTTCATTTTCCTTCAAGTTTCATGGTTTTTCTTGCATTTACTTCTTCTTCTATGCCATTCTCTTAGAAAATTTGTGTGAATATTCATTCACTTCAGTTTTGATGATGATATAGGTAGATTTTCACCAAAAACATCTTGCATGTTACAAAATGGTTAAGATCCATGACCTAAACATAAGTCAAAACCATGGAAATGCACTTTTCTACATGTTTTGGTGGAAAAACACCAATGCATCCAAAGTTTTCTTTCAAAAATGAATTTTGAACATTTCAAAATCATGAATCATCTTCAAACAAACATGCATGTGATGATCTTCAAGCTTAGAGGCTTGATCATCAAAGTATGTTGTTAAAAAGCTTTCAAATGGGTTTATAAAGGATTTATTCCCAAATAAATATCTAAAACAAGTTTTCTGATCAAATCCGATTTTTCCCTATATTCCACCAACAAAATGAGATGTTCTACAAATTTTCAGAAAAATAATTCATTTTTATAGAATTATTATATTTATTGCAATAAATTAGGTCAATAATTCATATAAAATACGTTCTAAGGTCTATAAATCCTAGATAAATTAGTGGATGAACCCTAAGGTAAATGATGACATCTCAGTGAATTTCATCGATTTTTGTTACTTTTTGATATGGTTTTGGATTTTCTTTTTGTTTAGTTCAAATAAATCAAAAAACCACTTTAAGAAATTTTAAAAGTCTATATAATATTTTTCGCAGCTCCTACCCTATGCAGACGACTAAGAAATCTATTTTCAGAATTTTTCATAATGCATTACTATTTTTCCTAAATTTTTGTATTTATAATGTACTAATAATGGGAAAAATATTTCTACTCATCCAAAATTCATGACAACTTACCAGAATACCTTAAAATAGAGTAGAACACGATATAAATTTTTTTATGATTTTTATATTCCATATACTATTTTTCTCCTATTTTCCAAGATTAAATACATTTAAATCCACAAAATTGGATTACACTATATAAAAATCACCATTGGGATTTTTACCCGATTATTTACACTTCAAATAAAGTTTGAAAAAAATTTAGTAATTTACTTTAATTGTTTAATAATTATTCATCAATTAATGATTATTCAAGAGAATAAAACAAAGAAAAATAGCAAAAATAATTTAAAAAATATCTTTTATATTTTTCACATCTTCTAATTGTATAATAAAAGTGTTACAAAAGGTTTGGGAAAATTTTGAAACAGTTTTGTATTTATTTCAATTCTTATTAGAATAAATGCACAAAAATAATAAAATTCGGTTAAACAGTTTATAAATCTATTTTTATATTTTTTTTTCCAGCTTAATAATGTTTAGTACATTAATACCAAAATTTTGGGTAATTTTGGAAACGTTTTTCTATTTATTTCAATTTTTGTTAGAATAAATTCTCAAAAATCATAAAATTGGGTTAAATAGTTTGTAAATCCAGTTTTATATTTTTCCCAGCTTAATTATATCTAATGGAAGTATTATAAAAAGTTTAGGAGTTTTTATCATCTGGATTTTATTTTTCACAAATTTATATTGTTATGAAGGCTTAAAATTTTGGAAAAATAGTTAATCATATAAAAAATTGAAAGGAAAATTTATGGAAGCCCTCTACTGTTTTTAAAATCAAAATAAAAAGTTTGAGAATTTTTGGAAACTATTTGATAATACTTTGGCTTTTTAAGAGCTTAAAACACATTTAAATGTGTTGAAATACCCTCAATTGTTATTACAAAAATCTGGAAAATTAATATCCAAAATTGTCTTAATCACATGAGATATAAAACTTCACAATTTCAGAAAAATGTATGTAACTTATCAATATTAAATTTTGACACAATATTGGCATAATTCTATTGTAGTAGCAAGTATACTAGTGTTAGCTTTCTATTAGAGACTCATTAGTGTGTAACATCGTGTAGGAATTGATAGTGGTACAAGTGGATCGTAGTTGAAGGTACCATTTGCATCATCTCAATGCATATTGTGAGTATTCACGACTCCCCCTATTTTTGGTTTTTTTGTTTTGGGGTGGAAAGAATGTCCAAAACTATTTATGTTCGTTGTATTTAATTTGACTTGTATCAAAATTGGTTGTTATATGTTGCTATGTATGTGTACGCTATTGTTAATTCATGAGGCTTTATTGCGTTTAAGTCCCTGGAATCAGTTCACACAACTCATTAACTCATTTGAAACTATGGTTATTATGGATAACGCTATTAGGAGGTAGACAGCTCCTCACTCGCACGATTCGCTTGAGTGCATTTTACCATATTTCCCTATGTTAGCGATAGACATAGAAGAGGGCACCCTCAGTCATTAGGCTTGGGTTGTGAACTCGTGGTATAATCATTATGCACATATGAACCTTGTATCTCGTTTTAGCAACAAACTTTATTTCCCATGAGAATATGAACGTTGCATCTCATTTGGCCAACATACTTTATCTCTCATGATGACAACGAACTTTGTTTATGCAAAGTTATTTACTCGTTTTTGCAATATATTTCTATTTATGGAAACTTGATGCACATACGAATCTTTATGCACATATGAAACTTGTATTCTCATGTTAGCAACGACACTTGTATAATTATTTTTGAAATGAAACTTGTATACTTATTTTAGCAATGAAACTTTTATGCTTATTATAGCAACAAACTTTGTTTCTCATTATCGCAACAAAATTTTATTACCGAAGACTTATATACTTGTTTTAGCAATGAAATTGTTTGCTCCTTGTAACAATGAATATTATTTCGATTCTTGAAAAATTCATTTTAGCAATATACTTTTATTTATGGAAATTTTATCAAAACTTTTAATTCGATTCTTGAAACCAATATTATTTTTGATCTGTGAATACTCACAAACTATTTTTATAGTTGACGCTCGTTTTACATGCTTTTTCAGGAATCATCGAGTAAGTGGCACTTAGGGACACTTCACTTTTAGGAGCATTCGCATGTGTTGTATTTCAATTTACATTGTAATTTCTTTTAAAAATTGTTCAAACCTATTGAAATTTGTAATGATTTTTAATACTATGGTTGGTGTTGTCTTTTAACTTTTGCTATGAAACCCTTTACACTGCCATGCCTCGTGTTTCCGCTTTACTGGGGTGTGACACAAGTCCACTGAAAACTGCTCATCAAATAACTTCAACGAACACCCCCTATGTACTCTCGTGACCATGACGGTCATGTCGTCCGCTATCTCAACCTCAAGTGGAAAATCCAGCTCCCCCCCGGAGCTCTACTAAACCTCTTGCTAAGCGCAAGTGAGACAAATGATCGGGTAGCCCCCGAGTCAAACAATATTGTAGCTGAAATGTCGTTCACTAAGAACGACCCTATACGAAAACATATAATCATGAGAAACAATCAATATCAATAAAGAGATAAGAGAAAGATACATACCCTCCACCATGTCAGGAGTCGCTCGTGCCATCTCTTTCGTCATCTGAAAAGCTCTACTCTTCGCCACTAGCGTCTCACTCCGGCCCTGACGGCCGTCTATAATCCTCAATGTTGCAGGGGCAGGTGCTACCACCTTCCCTGCTGCTGCTAAACTCGGACACTAGGACTTTTTATTTCCTTTCTGATTGCAATGGAAGCAAATCAGATCAGATGCTGTGGTGGTGGTAGTAGCTATACAATCTCTACTTATATGCCCGGTCCGGCCGCACTTGTAGCAACCGGTACTACCTGCCTTGCACGCCCCATCGTGCAATCTCCCACACTTGCCACACTGACTGTGGCTTTGCTGTCCTCTAGATCTGTGACATGATACCTTTGGCTTTTTGCCCAAACTCCCTGTGCCAGATGCCGCCTCTGGCTTCCTCTTCTTCTCCATCTCCAAATCTATCTCTCTCTCATGAGCCCTCGTAATCATATCATCCAACGTTTTACAGCTGGGCCGACTCACAAGCTGGTGGAGATAACTCCTCAACATCTCATGATAATGGGCCTTCTTCATTTCCTCATCAGCTGCGTACTGAGGAACGAGAAGAGCCCTCTCATTGAACTTGGCGGTAATCTCCGCCACTGTCTCTATAGTCTGGGTGAGATCCTAAAACTCCCTGGCTAACTGCTGCACCTCAATAACCGGTGCAAACTCGGCTCTAAACCTGGTAGTAAAATCAGCCCAAGTCATCGCATGAAGTGTTGCGTCATCCCCGATGACATGCCCAATCTCCTCCCACCAATCACGTGCTCTGTCCTTTAAAAGATAGGATGATAGTCTGACCTTGTCCCCCTCGGGACATTTGCTGGTGCAGAATGCGTTGGCGACATCTGCCAACCACCTTGTACTCACTATGGGGTCCCGTGCCCCATGATAGTCTAGAGCTCCACAACCCCAGAACTTCCTGAAGGTGAGTGTGCGTGACCCCATCATGGCCTCCACCCCAGCACGGAATGTGCTCAACCTCTCGTCCATCAACTTTAAAATACCCTCCTTGATCGAACCGAAGATCACAGGAGTCTGCTCAAGTATGGTGCGACTAACCTCTGAGGTGAGGAACTCTCTGGTCTGCTCATCTAGATGCTCGGTCCCCAAGCCTGATCCTGATCCCTCACCGGCTCCTGAACTGCCGACTACTGGCCTAGGACGTAAAACCACCATTCTGAAAAAACACCATGATAAACGTCAGAAACACTGATATATCTCGAGTGATCATAACTACTACTACCAGTTTCCTGGTCTCATCTCAGCCTTCCTTGATTCAAGTATGGATCCTCTGCTTTCAGTAGTACGGGCCCATACTACCTTCCACATCTATCCGTACTTTCCTCACAAGCTGCCTCGACTCGACCAAGTCACTACTACTGCTACCGAACTCTGCTACTCTCATCCTAGGCTTGCCCTAAGGAAATCTCTGACTCCGCACAAACCTGTCCTCGGCTACTGAAGGCCTCCTTGTAATGCCAATTAGCCATCACCTGAATACCATCACATGTGACAAGGTTCAGATAATCCTTCGAGTAAAAGACTCGTCCCTACAACGGTTAGACTCAGACAAGAGCTGCGCAATAGGGCCAAATCCAGAACTCTGAGATTATTCGACCCTGATCACATGTGAGGTGACGTATTCACCAAATGGCTAAATCCCATCACTCAAAGTCCCACAAAGCGCAAAACAAGAAGCATTCAGACACAGGAGACTACTCAAGCATATCTATCCTCATAACGAGAAAGTGTACTAGCATACAATGCTTAGCTAATACTATCAGGCATAACCCTAACAAGCTATCCTACTACTGTCTACTCAATACTAGCATGCAATTCTCATGAAGCTGAAGCACATAAAGCAGGCACATAAGGCATCCTCCTAGATCCTTAGTCCTAATCTAGCATGCTGTTCTACTGAAACTGAAACAGATAATCATAATGTAAACTTGTATGGGTAATTTGGGAGTACTTACTTGAGGTCGGCTGATTGCAAGCCCCACACCCATTTCTCTTTGTCAAAAACTCTTTTTCTTTAAGTTTCTTTTTCAAAAATTCTTTTGAAAACATTTTTTTCTTTTTGAAAACCTTTTACCATTTCCTTAGTTTAAGTCCAGTCATACCCGAAAGTGTGCCTGAATCCCTCAAACCAAGGCTCTGATACCAACTTGAAACATCCCAAAAATACAAGCCAAAATTGTTTTAACACCTTATTAAAACCATAATATCAAAATATCATATATTAAAACCATAAGCCGTGTGCCTCAAAATATCATAAAATATGTCTCATATCACAACTGATGTCAAATCATGATAAAATATTAGAGTCTAACTCCCAGGCTAAAACTGTGGTGGGTGCCATGCTATCATCCCGAGCCCTTCCCCTTGCTAGCTGAAGTACCTGAAACCAAAATCGAAACTGTAAGCACGAAGCTTAGTAAGCTCCCCCAAACTACTACATACCATACAATAACATATAAAGCACATACCGGGCCTTGCCCACTGCATCAGACCAAAATCCGGAAACTGCATCGAACCAAAGTCCAGAACTATCCAGGGCCTTGCCCTTTGCATCGGATCGAAGTTTCGGAAACTGCATCGGACCGATGTTCAGAACTAACCAGGGCCTTGCCCTCTGTATTGGACCGAAGTTCGGAAACTGCATCAGACCGAAGTCTGGAAACTGACTGAACACAACATAACATAATCATATCTACTAACACAACACATAAACTACATACTGCATCGGACCAAAGTCCGGAACACATAACACAAAGACATTCTTGAATCACAAAGACATCAAGCACACTGAAGTACTGCATCGGACCGAAGTCCGGAACTACTGCTAACTAAACGGGCCGACATTGTGGCCGTAGACCCGTTACTACTGGAAGGAAAACTCACCTCGTAACGCTGGCTGTTGTGATGCTAAATCTGGGACTGGTTGATTGCTGCTCCGGAACTCCCTGGCTACAACCCCATAAATACTAAATCAAATACTGATAACTATTCTCAGGGTAACATGACTATACTACCCCTGGTCAAGTCAACTTCCTGGTCAAAGTCAACTTTCAAGTAAAAGTCAACTTTCAGTTGTCTGGACTCGCCGAGTTGGGCCGCCAACTCGCCGAGTCCCTATCATCCATTCTAATCCTCTACCCGCTTCTACTCGTCGAGTTTGGCAAAGACTCAACGAGTTCTTCTTCGATGCTAACATCGAGTCTAACTTCATCCGACTCGTCGAGTTGTATGAACAACTCGTCGAGTTCTCTTTTATCATATGAACACATCCAGTCTGTGACTCGCCGAGTCGTATGAACAACTCATCGAGTCTGTTCTTGAGCATGAACCGACTCGCTGAGTCCTAAGAGCAACTCGTCGAGTCTCATGCATGCTAATATTATACAGTCGATTCTAGTCGATTTTAGAGCTTCCAAATCATAGATCTGAGCTTCTAGGACTGGTTTAACACGTAAAGTTTCCAACTTTATGTGCATGCACAAGAGAATGAGGCTAAAATACCACAATCATCCAATACTAAGCACTTAGGGTTTGGAACAAGGCTATGTTTGCACAAAGGTGGCTATATTGAGCTCTTAGAGTTCAATAATGTCCAGATCTAATGTTTCCATCCAAAGGAGAGTTCAAATTCGAGTTTGACTCAAACCAACATTCCAAGAGAAGCATAAACAAACATAGAAGAGGGTTTAAAGGAATAATAAGCAAGGTGTTAACTTTATTACCAAAGTTTGCAGCAAATGGAGACCAGAATTTGAACCTCCTTTCCCTTCTCTTGATCTTCTTTGCTTCCTTTTCTTCCAAAGCTTCCAAGCTAGCAAAAACACACTCAAGCTCAACAATGTGGGCTATGGTTTACAGGGGAATGCTCTAAAGGTGCTGGAGGCTGGGGTGGGAGGCTATAATGTCGTTTAAATAGGGGACAAACCCTGGGATTTAGGGTTTCATCCAAACAAGCGGACTCGCTGAGTCCGAAATATGGACTCGTCGAGTCGCTAACTAAAAACGCGTGTAAGTCTCGACTCTATTCGACGAGTCGGGCTTCTGACTCGCCGAGTACCTCTTAAGAAAGGAAAAATACTATATTTAAATCACATACCAGAAATGGGGCATTACATGCCTTTGCTTCCAAATGTAACACAAATGATACTTCTTCAAATTGACATGTTGAATTTAGCGCTTCTGCACATATGACACCATCAGCTGCCAATCCCACCTCCCTTTCTCCATATACTAAGCATGTCGCTATTCGAAATGGTAATATTCTCAACATCTCTGATATTGGCAACACATCTCTTACCAAATACATCAACTTAGCATATTTTTATGTTGTCCCGAAATTAACCAAGAAACTTCTTTATATAAGTAAACTAACCCTTGATTCTCCAGTTGCTGTGTTATTTTCTAATCATAAATTTGCCGTTCAGAAACAACTAAGCAAGGAGGTACTAGCAAGGTGCAAGGTTGACAGTGGACTCTATATGCTTGAGCATGGTGATAAAGCTATGGTTGCTCAACTAAATTCCACTATACTACATGCATCATATGAGCTCTGGCATAATCGTTTAGGACATGTGTCCTTTTCTACTATTTCTTTATTACATAAATTTGGTCATTTTTTGTTACTTCTATTTTGCCTAAACCTGGTATTTGCTATTCATATGAAGTTTCTAAGAGTCATAAACTATTATTTCCTAGTAATGAAAAATGCTCTTTTCATGTTTTGGATATGATACATTGTGATTTGTGGGGACACACACCCATTTTATCTACTGATGGTTATGCTTATTATGTCATCTTTGTTAAATATTTCCCATGGTTCACCTGGTTTTATCCCTTTAAACGCAAATTTGACTTTTTCATAGTTCTACAAAAATTTTTGGTTTTTGTTCAAACATAGTTTTCATGCAAGGTCAAAGTTTTTCAAAAGTGATGGTGGCAGAGAGTTTCTCAATGACCATGTTAAAACCATTTTTTGTTGAAAATGGTACTCATCACAGCATTTCCTATCCTTACATGCCTCAACAGAATGGGCATATTGAGCGTAAACATTGTCATATCACCAAAATAGGCTTAGCTATGCTCTTCAAATGTCCCAAATTCATTTTGGGTTGAATACTTTATCTCTATGGTGTACATTATAAATCGGTTAGTCACAATAGCGTTACAAGATAAATCGCTATTTGAGCTACTGTTCCATAGTCAACCAAACTTTCATGTTTTGCACCTTTGGCTGCTCAGTTTTTTCCTTATTTAAGGAATTATTCAGATCATAAGCTAGCTCGTTGAAGTGTTCCATGCATCTTTATCAGTTATATCACACAATACAAGGGTTACCAATGCCTCAACATGTCCACCTCCGAGATTTACACCACTGGCCATGCCAAGTTTAATGAGACTATTTTTCCATTTACCGGGGACACCTCACCACTCAAAAATACCAGTCTTCTCTTCTCTAATTTTGAAGAATCTTGTGCAACACTGCTGACCCAATCAAAGTCCAGCGTTACATCTTCTCCTACCGATCAAGTGCTGACTTTCTTCTCGACTCCTTGCCTCTTCTGCTCGGATGGATTACAAGCTTTTATGCATGAACCCACTCGTTTGCATGAACCATCTACTTATGTATATGAATCGGCTACTCTAGCAACTGATGCTTCAACATTACCACCTCTTACTACTACTACCACCTCGAATCATCTGATGATAACCTACGACAAAGCTGACATCTACAAGTCGTGTCACTTCCATGATTTCATTTCCCTCCACTCTAGTGCAGTTCACATGAATCTTCTTACCATAAAGATCCAAAGAGTTTCAAGACTGCAACAAAACACTCCAAGTGGCTCAATGTTATGCACGTTTAAATCCAAACTCTTCATAACAATGTCACTTGGAGTCTAGTTACAAGACAAGTTTCTTCTAATATTTTTGGCTCCAAATGGGTTTTTCGCACTAAGTATCGATCTGACGGCTCCATAGATTGGTACAATGCACACCTCGTTGCACAAGGCTTTACTCAAATTCCAGGTCTTGATTATTCTCACACCTTCAGTCATGTAGTGAAAGCTTTTACCGTATGTCTTTTACTATCTATTTTTGTTCACAAAAAATGGATGCTACATCAACTTGATGTAAGCAATGCATTTTTGAATGGACACCTAAGTTAGAACGTCTTTATGGAGCAACCACCGAGCTTCATCGATTCTTGTTTCCAACTCACATATGCTGTTTAAAAAGGCACTATATGGTTTAAAACAGACCCTATGTTCTTGGTTTCAATGGCTAATCTCTTTCCTAATTCAAATCGGTTTTACATGTAGTCGAGTCAATCCTTCCTTATTTATGTATAAACTGTTGGATTAATGTCTAAATCCATAACTATAATTGGTAAGACTTGACCCGACCCGACATGGTCCATTTAGGTTGCATGGCATCGGGACAATTGGATTGACAAGATGAGGAAAAAGGATACTAGTGATTTGTATTAATATATTATAAATTCTAATACATTAATATATAATCATATTATTTAATTAGTATTGATCAATAATTAATTAAGTGATCAAAAGGAACTAATTAAATTTGGACTGTTAGATATATGTGTGTGATGGACCAAGTTCATTTAGGTTGGGCCAAGCTTTCATGGATAGTCCATGGAGTGTTTAACTCATGGATCATATGAAATGAAAGGTCATGGGTATTAGGGTTTAACCCTAATCTACACACTATATAAATATGTCCTTCGTTGGTGAAATGGGCACTAGTGTGTGTACACAAAAGGGCAAGGCCGACTTCACTAGAGAGAACCAAAGTATCCTTATTCTCAAGGTTATTCCAAGTGTTCATGGTGTTGTGTGAACCATTTGAGGTGTCACAATTGGGGCACTAGGCACTCAAGCTTCATGAAGGCAAGTTACATCAAAAAGGTATGTATTCTATCTATTTTATTACCCAAGTATCAAAGATTGTATGCTAGATAGGGTAATACCTTGGAATATTCATATTTGCATGTATAATAGAGGAAACATAGATCCAAGGTATTTAGGGTTGTATGTACACTTAGGAGTGTAAGAATGCTCAAAACCCAACAGTGGTATCAAAGCCTAGGCTTGTTTTCTTGTTATACTTGCAAATTTGGCTGAAAAATCGAATTTTGTTGCTGTCTAACAGCAGACTCGCTGAGTCCATAAAGGGACTCGATGAGTCCAAGGCAAAATGCATCAAACTCACCGAGTTGGAACCCCAGACAACATATATTCGACTGTTTTGAATGGAATTGGACTAGGAACATTCCCATAAGTTTTTTTTTGACCTTATAAACTTGTTTTTGATATGGTAATGTTCATGCTAATCCAATTTCAAAGATAATTGTCAATAGATTCATGTTTTGTATTAGTTTAAAAGTTATGCTAATTACATGAAAAAGTTTGATATGAATTATCTTTGTTCTTATGAGTTGCTTAGATTAATAGGAAAAGTTAATTGATTATGTGTTTTCAATCCATTTTAATCTAGGAGTTGATTGTAAAATGTGTTTGTATAACTTGTCCTCAAGTTACATGAAAGGTCACATTTAAGTATCTTAAAACTCATAAAAGTTGGCAAAAGATACAAAATGAAGAGTCTTGTCCTCATTAAATGGTTTTATGACTCCATAACTTGTCCTTAAGTTATGGGGGTTCAAGAGTCTCTTCATTAAATAATAAAAATGTGTAGCCTTTATTAGTTCCATAAGTTACAAAAGAAGAAGAGTTACATTCTTTAATCGTTTAAAGTCTTCCATAACTTGTCCTCAAGTTATGAAACTTGAAGAGTTTTTAATTAAAACTACTTTAAACTCATAAGTTATGGAATTAATTAGTTTTGAATATTTCCAAAACTTTCCCTCAAGTTTTGGAATTTGTAAAGTTTTCTCATGAATACTTTAGTTCCAAGTTAAGCCCTTAGAATTTTAAAAGTTAAAATTCAACCCTTATACTTTATAATATTATAAGTTTATAATATTTATATATATGTATAAGAGCAAGTCGTCGTACCATTAGTAGGCCTCTTTCACGAAGCCGGTCTATAGGGGGTATAAGGTTACTGCCTATAAAATGGCAGTTTAATGGGTGTCCATTCTCACCCACCGCTTCCTTGACTGGCCGAGGGTCATTAGCCAAACAGGTAGGACAAGGACTAGAATTCTCCCATCATTAAAAGTATTAATGATAAATATAAAGTAACTAATTTTTTTTATAATTCCCAATCTTAGTTACTTTAGGAAAATGTGAATAAAGGTGATAATCCATGAAATTACACTTTGCACTTTGTTTAAGTTAGTTAGTGGAGCGTGTGTGGTTACCCGACACACTAACTCGTATTTAACATGGTAGGAAAAGGGTAACTTAATATTTATCATAGTATCGATGGAGTGTGTGTGGTTAACCGGCACATCGATTGAGGGGTAAATATTAAGGGTACCAAGTATCTTTTCATGGTTATTCACACCTTGTTTTGTGATCCTGGACATCCCAGTCAGAAAACCTGAAGGGCACACTTGAGATTGAAACATGCGATTGAACAGTTCAATGAATCTCAAAAGATCTAGGAGTTTCAAATCCATGTAAAACCTAATTAAATTATTTCGTTTTCATAGTAGAAATTGGTGAATCGTCGTTGGCCTACCTTCAAATATTCTATAGCTTGGATTACAGCATCCCTCTTCCAAGTTATAAAATATTGTGTTGGGTCCTAACCTTAATATTTCATATTGGGTGTTATATTAAGGACTTTAAATCAACTATCATGAATATCTCCCAAAATATGTCTAGTTCAAACGTCTATGATCTTCCCAAATCTCTTGGAACTTCACTTCCTCCACCTCCTCCAATTATCCTCCCTTACCCACAAGTTCAAGGTCGTTCAAGTTCTAATGGCAAGCAAGGTCTATGTGCGCTCACATCTTGGAGATGAAGTCACATATTGACAAGCTAGGAGAGTTGGGTGTCAAAGTCTTAAGAAAGTTGGATGTTCAATCACTTTCTAAGTCACATAGTGGGTTACCTTTGAGACTACTATGAAATAGTCTATGACATGACCCTTAATGATCTTATCTATTTGCTTGGTACTGCTGAATCAACAATGATTTGGAGCTTTGGTAGAGCGAATTTGATTAGTAGATCAACTTTCCAAACCTTCAATGGACATTGACAATGGTTGCATTGGATACCCAGTAAAAGCTTTCTCTTCCCTATGTAAAGGGATTGGCCATAGTCAACTCGGTTGACCAAATGGTAAAGAGAAAGGCTAAGTCTGAGATTTTCCCATGTGCCATTCCCAAAGGGTCCATATGGTTCTATTGCCAAAAGGAAAGGGCATTGGTCGCGAAGCTGCCAAATTTACCTGAAAGATCATAAGGCTGGTAAAGTCAATAAGTTTGACTCTACTTCAGTTAAACTCCACTATCTAACTCGGGTAAGTTTCTATTATAATATTCTTATTACATGATATGACTGGGTCACATGTTGATGTTTTAAGAATAAAAGGAAAAGTGAAGGAAACTTAAAGAAAGAGTATGTTGAATCTGACCGCGAAGATGGATTTCTATTGCTTGATTGAAGATCGGATTCTTGAGCTACTCTTAGGAGTTATAATAGATTGCTAGGAAACATGTAAAAACATAGTTTTCATTTAAAGTTGCATTGTAAGGAAAAGTTTTTTTCTGCATTTTATAAATAAATAAAAGTTTGTTTTACATTATTTTATATCTCCTTGCAATGGCATTTATGAAAAACTTGATGTTTGTATGTTTCTAGCAATAATGGAAATATGAATTTGATTCTTTCGTTTGTGGTAGTGTCTAAGTTTACCAAATAAGGAAAGCCTCTCATCACCCAAGTTTTTAGTTGGATAGAAACTTGGAATCATACAAGTTGTACAGTATGATGAATGATAAATTTCAGCTTTGGAAAATTAAGACTAGTTCCTTGTTCACATGTATATGTGAGTCAAGTGAATGACTAAGGGATCGAGTACACATTCTTGTGCACTGCTCAAGTCTACCACAAAATATCTATAAGACTATTCGTCATGATTTACTAAAGTTTAGTAAATATGGTTACACTTACAAGTTTAAGTGTAATTCTGATACATTGGAAAATTTTTCGATGTATGGCAGAACGAATGAGAAGAATCAAATTAGGCCGAAGGATAAAAGTTTCTTGAATCTAAAAAGATGGGAGAGTACTTTAGTATCATGTTATATGATCATCTTAATGTTTAAGAGACCTTATCACAATTCATCCTCTAAGTGCATTTTGATAGCTAAGAAGAGGAGCTATGAATTGTTGAAGTGGTCAAATCAAGAAGATGATTCATACTTCGTTCGAAAAACAAGTCTTAGAGTCATACTCCAAGACTGTAAGTTGAGTGACATATCTTAAAGAAAGGTTTTAAACACTTGTCAAATGTAAGAGTAAAAGTTTCCTACTCTTGTACATTTGAAATTGGTAAGTTGTGATGTTTTGGATAAAACAAAGACCAACTTAGGCCAATTGTGTGAAGTGTTTGTCTTGACAAAGAAGCTGCACTAACTCTTGAATATTTGGCAAGATAGCTTTATATGTCAAAAGGACAGTGGGAGTCTTAAAGATCCTGAAAAGAATTTCAAGATCTAATCAAGAATAAAAACCTATAGTTTAACGCTAGCTCACGATGTGAGGTTTGTAACATATCGTGCTGACATATTTCTATTTATGTGCCCATTCCAGGTAATGTTGAATTTGCATATGAGTTCTTAGCGTTCTCAATTGGTTGCATAACAATTTGGAAGCAATGGCAGGCCCTCGAGCTGCCAGGTGGCAAGAAATTCAGATTAAGTTCAGTCCATATGAGTTTGGATTTGTCGTTAACCGTGTCTTGTGATTATGGTTTTGACAAATTAACATGGATAAGAACACATACACCATAAAATATAAGTTTCATAAGGTTTCTCTCTTATTCATGAAAATGATGGTGAGGAAACACTTTCACTAAGTAGATTTTAACTAGATAGCAATTGTGATATTTGCATCCTCAAAGTCGTTAGTGGAGCATGTGTGGTTAACCGGTACACTAACATGCACTTATGAGAAATGGCAAATGTCTAAACAATTGAGACTATGATTACGGCATCCCTTTTCATAGTTCTAAAATTGTTTAGACACACCTATGAGCTATCTAAGATAACATGCATGATTTTGATAAAGTCTTATCAAGGCAATCTCGTATCAGAAAATATGAACTTTGGTAAGAAAGTCAGTAAAGTATTGGCTTCTAGAAGTCCAACTGATTTCTAAGTACATGTCAAAGCTAGTGGGATCATAAGTGTTCTGCTAATGATCATCTTGTTAGTGGGAGCATGATAATTATTATTAGTATTGCAAGATAGCAATGTTAATTATAGAAAAACAAAAGGTTTCAATTGGGAAAAAGTTGTTTTGCTATAATTAAGGGAGAGGAAATCATACTTCATCTCAAATCTATAAGCTTAGATTGTGCGATTTTAATCAAATTTAGTCAAGTATATATATGAATGTTATTTTGGAATGGCTCAACATAAGGAAATTCTATATATGAGTCTATTATTTGCGTTCTAAAATTCGATTATGATTACGGCATCCCTTTTCATAGTCTGAATTATGAGAACTTGGAAAATAGAAATATTGTAGCAAAAGGACTGGTCTAGTATCATGTCTTTATGTGAGACATTATGAATCGTGTCCCATATGTTTCAGATATAGGATCGATTGCATGTGCTATAATATTCATGATTTCTAAATTTTCCAAATGCCTGGGGCATTAAGAAGGGAAAATGTCTAGAATTAGATACGACTAAAAGGATTAAGCAATTGTCGAGGACAATCTAAGGTTTACCAAATATTGGTTGCTCAGGGACAGTTGGAAGTATAGTGTTAATTTTTGGAAGGACCATATTGACATATTCTGAAAAGAGGCAACTCTTGTTCAGAAGTGATAGTCAAAATGGGAATATGGGAAAGTGGAAGTCGTTCAATAAATCTGTGTAAGATTAGGAAACTTAATGCAAGAAGGATGTTTCCAAGGAGTTGATCTCCATTGGAATACTCTGTAATGTCTGTTGACAAGTCTTTGTGACTTTGTGCATAATCATTACAAGAGGATCAATGCATATAAGTTTAGAATCTAACATATTTAGGTAAATGGCAGGTGTTTGGAATTCTTACATTTGCAGTAAGGATTTGGGATTGTGAAAAGAGAATCATTGAAATTGTGTTCAATCAATCTAGTTCACAAAGCAAAGATCATAGACAAACATAGAGTGCATAATTGGTGTATGGCAAATATATTGTTTAAAAAAATTAACATAGTTTACATGCTTGGAGCATGGGACAACTAGTGTTTTTAATTCAAGTATATAGTTGATAGTTTGAAACAGTATACAATGAATAATGTGTAATCAATATGGTGATAAATAAAGGTGTTTTATTTATATTCATAAGGTTTGGGACCATATTGGATTCGATTATTCTTGTGTTTCACTTTGCATGTTTTGACTTCCAGAATAACTAGGTCGTTTTTCCTGAATGACTAAGTTATTCAAACCATCCACAATCGGTCATATGTTGGAAGTAGATATGAATCAAGACTGTCATGGGTTGGCTTCTAGAGGTCTAAGATGTTGGACAAAGTGGTGGTACAACACTCATGAGTGCTCATAAGGTCTGAGTATTGGATTCAACCCGCGCTCATTGGAATCACTTAATGGATTTTATCACGAGTGATCGTGAGACGATAATATCTTATATTCTTCAAACCTAGAGATATGAGTTGTTACTATGAGTTGGTTATACATTGAGCGCACGAAAACGCATTGGTAACTCGATGTTATAAAACGTGCCTTTGTGTATGATTCAACAAGTAGTAGAACAAGCCATATGAGTCGAAGTTTATCCATTCCTTTTACCTTCGGGATAAAAGCGATATATGTGGGGCCCTCGATGATTTAATGATGACACATGTGAGTGCTTGGCCAGGCCAAGACTAATGTGATTTGTTCAATTAGTCAGTCATCATGAATCGGAAATCGGGAAACAACAAATGGATAGAGAGAATGATTTATAATCCATGTCTCAGTTCATATGATATCTAGAATGGAGGAATATATGATCCCTTATCTAATGGACAAGTCATTGACAAAGGTCAGAGTTCATCGGCAAGGTCAGAGTTCGACAGAAGCTTTTGAGAGCTACGATTGCTAGTCGGGTTATGAAGTCATACTTGCAATAATATTTTTAGACTTATCCAAGTGGGATACTATTGGATTAATGTCTAAGTCCATAACTATAATTGGTAAGACTTTGACCCGACCTGGCATGGTCCATTTGGGGTGCTTGGCATCGGGACAATTGGATTGACAAGATGAGGAAAAAGGATACTGTTGATTTATATTAATATATTATAAGTTCTAATATATTAATATATAATCATATTATTTAATTAATATTGATCAAGAATTAATTTGTAATTACTTAAGTGATATAAAGGTACTAATTAAATATGGACTCATAGATATATGTGTGTGATGGACCAAGTTCATTTAGGTTGGACTAAGATTTCTTGGATAGTCCATGGAGTGTTTAACACATGGATCATATGAAATGAAAGGTCATGGGTATTAGGGTTTAACCCTAATCTCCACACTATATAAATATGTCCTTGGTTGGTGAAATTGGCACTAGTGTGTGTACAAAAAAGGTCAAGGCCGATTTCACTAGAGAGAACCAAAGTATCCTTATTCTTAAGGTTATCCCAAGTATTCGTGGTGTTGTGTGAACCATTTGAGGTGTCACACTTGGGGCACTAGGCACTCAAGCTTCATGAAGACAAGTTACATAAAAAAGGTATGTATTCTATCTATTTTATTACCTAAGTATCAAAGATTGTATGCTAGATAGGGTAATACCTTGGAATATTCATATTTTCATGTATAATAGAGAAAATATTGATCCTAGGTATTTAGGGTTGTATGTACACTTAGGAGTGTTAGAATGCTCAAAACCCAACATAAACATGGCACGTGTCTCTTATATCTCCTTGTTTACATTGATGATATAATTTTAACCTATAACAACAATGACTTTATTGCCCAGTTTGTTAAGTGCTTACATCAAGAATTTGATATCAAGGACTTGGGGAAATTTAGTTACTTTTTGGGTCTTGAAGTGCTCTATACTTCTGAGCCGTCTACTGGATGGGAAATCGGTCCATACACCCCTCAATACTTTGTTTTGGTGGATGATGGGTGGGTATGGGTGGTGGTGGTGATAGGTGGTGGAGGTGGGTGGTAGTGGCGAGTGGTGATGGTAGTGGTAGGTGGTGGTTGTGGCGGGTGGGTAGTGGTGTTGGCAAGTGATGGTGGGTGGTGGGTAGTGATGGGTGGTGGTGATGGGTCGTAAGTAGTGGTGGGTGGTGTTGGATGGATGATGATGATGGGTTGTGGAAGTGGGTGGTAATGCTTGGGTGATGATGGTGGTGACGGGTGATGGTTAGTGGGTGATTGGTGGTGGTGGTGGTGGTTGTGGTAGGTGGTGGCGGGTGGTGGTGAATGGTGGGTGGAGGTTGGTGATGGTGGGTGGTGGTGGTGGGTGGTGGAGGTGGGTGGTGGTGGTAGGTGGTAATGGTGGTGGGGGTGGGTGGTGGTTGTGGTGGGTGGGTTGTGGGTGGTGGTGGTGGCGGGTGGTGGTAGTGGAGGGTGTTGAACACATGGATCATATGAAATGAAAGGTCATGGGTATTAGGGTTTAACCCTAATCTCCATACTATATAAATATGTCCTTGGTTGGTGAAATTGGCACTAGTGTGTGTACAAAAAAGGGCAAGGCCGATTTCACTAGAGAGAACCAAAGTATCCTTATTCTTAAGGTTATCCCAAGTGTTCGTGGTGTTGTGTGAACCATTTGAGGTGTCACACTTGGGGCACTAGGCACTCAAGCTTCATGAAGACAAGTTACATAAAAAAGGTATGTATTCTATCTATTTTATTACCTAAGAATCAAAGATTATATACTAGATAGGGTAATACCTTGGAATATTCATATTTGCATGTATAATAGAGAAAATATAGATCCTAGGTATTTAGGGTTGTATGTACACTTAGGAGTGTTAGAATGCTCAAAACCCAACATAAACATGGCACATGTCTCTTATATCTCCTTGTTTACGTTGATGATATAATTTTAACCTATAACAACAATGACTTTATTGCCCAGTTTGTTAAGTGCTTACATCAAGAATTTGATATCAAGGACTTGGGGAAATTTAGTTACTTTTTGGGTCTTGAAGTGCTCTATACTTCTGAGCCGTCTACTGGATGGGAAATCGGTCCATACACCCCTCAATACTTCGTTTTGGTGGATGATGGTGGGTATGGGTGGTGGTGGTGATAGGTGGTGGAGGTGGGTGGTAGTGGCGAGTGGTGATGGTAGTGGCAGGTGGTGGTTGTGGCGGGTGGGTAGTGGTGTTGGCAAGTGATGGTGGGTGGTGGGTAGTGATGGGTAGTGGTGGAGGGTGGTGGTGATGGGTTGTAAGTAGTGGTGGGTGGTGTTGGATGGATGATGATGATGGGTGGTGGAAGTGGGTGGTAGTGTTTGGGTGATGATGGTGGTTGGTGGTGATGATGGTGACGGGTGATGGTTAGTGGGTGATTGGTGGTGGTGGTGGTGGTTGTGGTAGGTGGTGGCGAGTGGTGGTGAATGGTGGGTGGAGGTTGGTGGTGGTGGGTGGTGGAGGTGGGTGGTGGTGGTAGGTGGTGGTGGTTGGGTGGTGGTGATGGTGGTGGCTGGTGGTAATGGTGGTGGGGGTGGGTGGTGGTTGTGGTGGGTGGGTTGTGGGTGTTGGTGGTGGCGGGTGGTGGTAGTGGAGGGTGGTAGGTGGTGATGGGTGGTGAGTGGTAGTTGGTGGTGGTGGCGGCGGGTGGTGTTGGTTGGGTGGTGAGTGGTGAGTGGTGTTAGTTAGTAGGTTTTTTAATTGTTTGTAACTATTTTTTGATTTATATGAATATTAATTTATAATTTTAATTAAAAAAATTGTGTGGTTCAAAATTGTTTTCAAATGTTCTCGCGATAAGAAATGTTCTTGATTGAACGCTCCCTCTCTCTCTCTCTCTCTCTCTATATATATATATATATATATATATATATATATATATATATATATATATATACCATCTTATAAAGAGTATATAAATGTGGGCCCCATCAAAATTAAGACTAAGTCTTAAAAAACAAGGAGAGTGGATGTTGGCCATTGGATCTAATTTACATGATTTGGATCTAATTTGAATGGTCTAAGATGGTGATCCTTGAGAATAAGAATCAGCCAATCAAAATAATAGGATTACATGTTTAACTTTTACAAAAAGCAGACTCTTCATTATATAAACTCTAGCACCAACATTATACCCTCACATTCTCTCTCTCCCTCTCTCTCTCTCTCTCTCTCTCTCTCTCTCTCTCTTTCTCTGTCTCTCTCTCTCAAACGTAGCCCCTATTCTCTTTCTTTATTTCTTTGTTTTTTTGAACATTTTTTTTGTTCAGCCTCATTATCTTTCTATACACCACCAGGTAGCACTTTCTTCACATTCATCTTTTCCTGTCAAAATAAAAAGTAGCATATTGTTAGCCATTTTCATTGAACATCAATACCTTTCTATAAATCTATTGTTTGGTTATTGTACATGTTTTAAGCATTCAAAAGGTTCATTCTTCACTTTATTTAAAACTAAACCAGTAATACTTATTTTTGACTGGTAGGAATTTGATATCATAATGTTAACCATTTTCATTGAACATCATTACAGCAAACCTATCGAGTTTTCTTATGGGGTTGAATTTTGATGGTGACATATTAAAAAAAGAGGTTTGCATGAATCTCTCATCCTGATTAAGATAACTACTTGGTGTTTGGTGTCATGGAAGGTAGCTTTGGTGTATTTGTGTCTCATGTTAAAAAGGATTCACTTTCATCTGTTGACAAACAAGAATAGTTCCCAGTTAAAGCTTAATAACCATACATATAATGTACTTGTGATTTGAGATTTGTAGGTAACATTAGCTTCCTATTTCTTTCCCAATTTATTATTTATGATTTTAATTATTCTCAATCTTCAAATATATAAGAAAACAATGAGTTTTTTCCAAGGTTCAGATCTAAAATGTGAGAAATTGAATTGAGAAATTGAAATGAGTTTAATCCTTGGTACTATTATATTATTTCCATTAACAATTCTGATCCATAAACAAACTCACTTCAGTTTCTCAATCAATTTTGAAGACAAATATAAATTTTAATACAAAGTTTCAAGGTTCAAAACCACATATGTTCTTTAAAAAGCCTATAATCACCATTACACATCGCATCTGGAATACATATGGGCACAACCTTAATAATTAAAATCCAGTCGAGCCAAAATCCAGATCCAGAAAATAAAATTAACTTTAAAATATTCAAAATTAAATTGTTGAGAGTTTTAAGTAATGAGGATTTCGTTTGTTTTCACCTTACAACCGAGACCAGAGCCAACAATTGTTGCTTTCGTTTTCGCCTTACAACCAAGGCCAACACTATTGATCTTCGTTTTCCAGCATCAACCCACAAAAGAAAAGGAAATAAGAAGAAATAACTAATATTTGAAATGGGACAGCAAAGAAAATTCCGATAAGCCTTACATCTACTGCTTTCGTTTTCGTTCCAACAAACCAACAACCACCACCTTATATCAACCCCTCTCGAACATCACTGATAACGATCACCTTTGCCTACTGCTGCCATCGAGAATCCGAGACCAGAACCACCTGCTGGGTTGCCATTTTTTTGAAGAACATCATCACCACCCCACTGCTGCAATCGAGCTCCTCCGTCTTCGACAACCCGACTTCACCAGTAAAACCCAAGAACCTCGAAGATCCTGCAGCTTCTTCTTCGTTTTTCATATCCAAACTGGAAACCAAACTTCACGACACCATCGAACCAAGAAAGATAGATTAAAAAAAAACAATATTTGATTTATTTCAAACTCTTGATTGAAAGGAAGAACAAGAAAAAAGATTTCTTGATTTCTTTTGTTTGTGTCGACTTGAACAAGGAGAAAGAACAAGAAAGAAAGAAATTATTTGTGTTCCTTTGGTTATCGATGAAAGAAAAGAAACAATAAGGATATTTCTTCTCTTTTGTCGGCTGGACAAACAAAATATTAGGGCAACAACAAAGATTTGGGCTTAACCTAATCAATTTGGGCTAACTTCAAAAGTTTATTTGGAACCCGATCATAATCAACAAAGCAGTTTATAAATTATTTAATTTTATGTTTTTAAAGTTTAATTCCATGTTACTATTATTTGAAATTATAAACGTATTATGTTTTGGTTATATAAGGTAAAATAAATGTAATAAAAGAAAAGTAAAAAGATAATGGTATGTTTAAATAAAATCTAGGCTGTGAAATCTTAATTGGAAATGAAGAAAAAATATGGCGTGTATATTTTTGCTTGAAAATATGAAAAGTACTCGAGTCTACAATTTATTTGTAACCCTCTTTTTCCTTCATTTAGCGTATATTCTCTGTTATTGTTATTAATTTATATTATAAAAAATAATGAATAAAAAAGTTGAATGTACACAAAAAAGAAAGAATAAGTCTGTTAAAAATAATGAATATATTGTGTTTTAAGTTGAAGTCTTTAACTCATATTAAATGGAATTGTGAGATGTGAGTTTGTACTACAAAAGCAATATAGATTAATGAGATGTTATTTTTGAATTAAAGAACAATCTATATCTAGGTTTTATTAAAATTGTTCATAAACAATTTAATTTTATCTTTAACCAAAACAACAAAATATATTTATTTTTAACACAAAAAAGCAACATTATATGTAACCAAAATCATCAATATCCTTATCTATTTAACCTAAAAACAATATATTACATGATTTATAAATAAAAATAATATACGAAACATATGTATTCACCGATTTAGTACAATATGCCGAAACAAACAAATCGTTGAAATTAAGCAAACCAAAACGAAACTATTTGACGATCGTCAAAACGAAATGAATTTTGTCTGAAAACTAATCGTCGTCACCGCTGAAAACGAAAGGAAACTAAATGTCGATCAAACCTATTCACGGATCCTGCATTGAAGACCGCTGCATATACTTTTACATTTAATCTAATCGTAAAATAAAAACTAGAGCAATAGATTACACCGAATTTGAAACTATTTCGACGAAACTATTCGCCGAAAAGAACTATCTGACACGAAAGTAAACTAATCGCCGCATGAAAACTATCTGCCATAACGAATTATCTCACGCCGCCGCATCGCGCGGGTACACTACTAGTATATATATATATATATATATATATATATATATATATATATATATATATATATATATATATATATATATATATATAAGTTCATGCAAAAACATAAATATTTTGCGAAAATGCGAAAACAAATTTTATCTTATAAAAATCAAACACATGCACAATAAAAATTATATTTATTAGCATTAAATTAAAGATAATAAGTTTACATTGGATAACATTATGGTAATATTGATTTAAAGGCAGATTTAACAACTGTTTTTTTTTTCACGTCCTTAACCATTTTTAAATTCAAGTTTTCATAATAAAAATGTCAAAAATCATGCTTTACTAATATGAAATAATTTTTCATGTATCATCAATTATCATATTGTAATTCAAAGTTTGGATGAATTTTTGTCCAAAATATTAGGTTGAGGTGACACAATCTTATAGTTTTCCTTGTTTTCGCATTTTTGTAAATTATTTGTATTTTCGTGTGAGCCCTCCCATATATATATATATATATATATATATATATATATATATATATATATATATATATATATATATATATATATATATATATATAGGGTTATGTTCATGTGAGACGGATTAATTTTCTGAGACCATTAGACGCAATCCTAGCCACTCATTTAGTAGATAAAAAAATTAAAATGCAAAAAAATTGAAAATTTTTGAAAAAAAAAATTTAAAGTATTATTTTCGGAATTTATAGTTTCCAAAAAAAAATATAAAAAATACCAAAAAAAAACATTTTTACATATTCTAGTAGAATATTAGAATATTCTAAACATCTGACAAATCTAATAAAATATTCTAACATTCTAAAAATTACATTAAAATATTTACAGTGTAATATTCTATTAGAATATTTCACGTATTTAAAAAAAAAGGGTAATTTTTTTTAGGTAATTAAAGTTCTGAAAATAACAATTAAGTATTTTTTTTGGATTTTTCCTTTGTTTCATAAAATTAATATGATCTTAAACGAACCTAAACATATATATATATATATATATATATATATATATATATATATATATATATATATATATATATATGGCTTAGGAATTATGTGGCTCTCATGTAATAAGCTTATATAGAATCCTCCAAACAATATAGTTTTGATCAATTTATATCCAAACTAATCATGATATCTCTTTTACTATTCTTCCTTAATCATGTGACTTACTAAATCGATCAAATTTATGTTCTTTTTTCTTCATTGTGTCTAAGAACTTAATGCATTAAAAGTCGTGAACATTTAATCAGCCCTACAAAATTCTAACTGAAAACTAATAGAATAAAAGATAAAAGAAGAACATGTTATAACTCAATCAAGTTTTTCAAAAAATCATTGGATATAGTTTTTTCAACTGAAAGACAAAACACTTTAGTTATATTCGTTAAAAAATTTTGGTTTTTGTTTTCTCTATAAACTTCAATAATTATTTGTAATAAAAATATATATAATTGATCTTTTTCATTTTATAATTGAACTTAATTCAATGGTATTCTATTAAAACAAAAGTATGAGAAAATAAAATTGGATTTGTTTTGTTTAAAAGAACGTCGTTTAAAAGGTTTTATACCTAACCTTAGGTATATAACGGCCACATATGCACTTTCAAATTTCACACGTTATAACGTGTTGTGGTGGTAACTAAGGATAACAAAATGGGGTTCAACCGGAAGGGGACGGTGCTCCCCCGTGGAAGTGTCATTAAAGTTTGTCCACGTCACCAAAATGGCAGTCGTCGTTGCCTACGCCAAGTCGTCTAATTATATACTATAAACAAAATAATATATAAATTAAAAATAATATGAAGTAAAAACAATATAGTGATCTCATGCGTGATACGGATGAATGGTAGAAGTTTAAATTAAGAATTGTGACAAAAGGTATAAAATTGGACAAAACCAATGGATGATTTGTGTAATTACTCTAAAGATAAAAAAAAATATTAAATTTAGAAAGGGCCTCTTGATCTGCAGTCAAATGCTCTACCACTGAGCTAAGGACCCTTTTGTTTCTACGGTTACTAATTAAGTAATTATTTTTGTCATTTAGTGGTGTAAACCTTGTTAATGTTTATATGCTTTGGTAAGTATTACTATAACACCCTCTACATATTTATAACAGTAAAAGAATAAAGAAAAACTACAAAAATTACATACCAAATATCCGAATATTATTTAAAGATATATTCATTTAGTAGTTCTATATTTAAAGTACCTGTCTAAAAACACCATTTAGATTTTGCATTCAACACTACATATATTAAACATACTACAACACCAACAATCTTCTCGACCACTCCATTTGATAAAAGATAAGTTCATTCGTTCAATTTATGTTTGTATGTTGTTCTTCAGAAGGGGTTCAAATTTCCGTGTGAATTAGTCCAATCATGATCTTCGTTTTCAAAGAATTCCATCAAGCTTTCGTCTCCTAAATATAGCGGTGACATGCTGCCAAATCGAATCAAATCATCTTCCTCTGTAAAATTCGAGTATGATGAACTCGGTGAGATCCCAAACGACTGCCATGGAGCCGTTGGAATCTCACTTTGTTGGAAATACCCAAAACGCCCTCCTGCTCCTCCTTCGCATACTTCCTACATTGTCATCAACATCACAAAAACAAAAAAAAATAAAAACAATAAAAACATGAGTTATTCTTCCATCAACCCTGAATAAATAAATTAGGTATATAGTGGCCCACTAATTGACTGTCATAGTGCCTACAAGGGAGCTCGATACACATTGGAACTAAAACTTAGATACGATTGTTGAGCGTCAAACCCTAGCTTGTTTCTGCAAAGATATCACCCTAGAACCACCTAATTTCATCAAATTTATAGTTATTTCTTTTTTTGGAAAGATACCTTTGAAGATTCAAGAATCAAGTCGGGTGAGACCTGAAAGCTAGGAGGATCATTATGGTCAATCAAATAAGTTGGTTCATTTGTCTGAAAAGAAGTGAGAGGGCTTGAAATATTGCTCTCACTGCTTCCACCTCCCTTAGTTTCCGGTTCACTATTAACATAACTTGTTCTTTGCTTGTTCTTTTTCATCACACGACACAACACGAAAGGTTCCTGAAAATTATTAACATGGTGAATACTTGTAAAATTTCGGTAGTAATCAATAATTTAGGCCCCATTTCTTACGCATGACAGGTTGTACTCTGATTGCATGTCAATGCGACAAAGATAGCATTTTTTTGTAACACCCTGACCTAATAATAATAGTAAAGTCCAATCCAGTAGTCAGGTCATGTCATGTCATGTTGTGTCAGGTGTAACAAACGGGGCCTTAAAGTGGTGTATTGTTGTAATATTTACTTGAAAACTTGGTGTCCCTTGAGAAACATCATCACATAAACGATACTCATGCATGACCCAACATGTTCGATTTCCGGTTGGGGCTCGTCCGTTATAGAAGACGAGGGTCTTGCGGTACCCCAAAAGAGATGATTGGCAAAGGACTTTTCGGTCTTTTCCTGTGGCTTTCCAGTAACCAGCATTTGTAGCTCGATTTGTGCGAGATCCATTTGGGTATTTTCGATCACGGGGACAAAAGAAGAACCACTCCATATCGTCATTTGGAAGGAATGATTTCTCTATAATTCACCAAATTCAATAATTAGTTTATATAATCAAGATTCGCCATGGATCGAACTTGTGCAATTAGATAATTACAACATTGTACTTGAATAGCATCCTACTTTCATTACTTTAAAAGTTTTGCACAATAATAGCATCCTACTTTCATTACATTGTATTTATATGACATTGCTATAATACATAGATTCTTTATATTATGAGTTGCAATAGAAAGAAATGAAAGAAGGATGCTATTATAAATACATCAATTAAAGCAAGTTGCTATTTCTTTCCAGTAACACTAGTTTAAATGCCCAAATGATGTTATCATAAGATCTAGCCAGCAAAAAGTAAATCATGCTTATGGAAAATTTTAAAAAAAGGAATCTGCTTTTTCACTGAGGCAAAAAAACAAACAGTTTGAATGCATCAAATTTGTGAAACAAATGGAGCTTACCTGGCAATTCCCATGGTTCAAACTTGTAGAAATTGATTACGGGAATAACTTCAAGTTCGATTTCAAGCCCTTGAACCTTTCGTTTCAAGTAATACCCAATCAGTTCTTCTTCTGTGGGGTGAAAACGGAACCCTGGTGGCAATGAAGCCCCTCCCATTTATTCCTAAACTTGTCGACGCGCTTTAAAAAATATTGCAGCTAGAACTAGTAAACAGACAGAAACAGTAGAACTAAGTACCCAAACTGCACCTGTTGAAAATCTGGAAGATCCAAAAATAAAAACTTTTCTCCACACAGAATTTCTTTTCAAGAATTGCAAACAACTTCCAAAGATTGCATCTGTTGATCAACACTCTCATTTTCCTTAGAAACTGGAGTGCTTTCTTGATCTTTTAAGCCTACTCACAGCCTCTTTTCTTCGAAATCACCAAAAAATCTTGATTTTGATATAAAATGATCAAGTTGTAGGTAATACCCAAGCGATTAAACTGCTTAAAATTCAAGAGCGATTATATTTTGAAAATACCCAGAACGTAAACTAATTCAAAAACTTGTAAAATAGATTATTTGGGTTTAAGAGTCTTCTTTAAAGACGATGGTATGATCTATGATGAAGGGTCGATGGTTCTACTACAGTTCTAGTGTGGGAGGTTTTATAGGCGTCAGGAGGGTCAAAAATGTCCACTAGCCTGTAAACTGGAACAAGGTTACACTCTAAGGTGAAGAAAAAGAAAAAAAAAAAAAAAATATATATATATATATATATATATATATATATATATATATATATATATATATATATATATATATATATATATATATATATATATATATATATATATATATATTAAATTATAAGAATAATTCCATAATTTTTTTTTCTAATTTTCTTTTTTGTTATGGGGAGTAATTTTTTATTTTTTTGGAAATTCATAACACATCATTTGTGAATTTGATGATTAATTTATGTTATTAATGAAACATAATCAATTGGTTATAACAAAATGATCTTTTCTTTGTGAATACGCCGTCTAAAATTGTATTGTATTTTAACATATATATTTTTACATTATAATAATATTAAAACAATGTGTATATAATAGAAAAATAAAAGAAACCGAAAGTTGAGTTCATACCAAAACCGTTTATTCCCGCCAAAAGCGAAACACGGCAACCGTTGAGCATAAAATCACTTTTTGTTTCCTTTATTTGTTTTACAGCCAAATAATAATGATGGTGCATCGAGAATAAGATTCCAAAAGAAATATCGATGTAAAACATACTTCTATTTTTGTTAGATGAATGTAACAATGGCACTATAGTCGCTTATGAACTTATTATGTTTTATCACAGTTATGTTAAAACCACTATTTTCATAGTTTTTGTACAGTTCTATATCTAAAATATCTTAACTTGGGTTTATGACAAATATGTGTATAGAATATCTTTTTGGGATAATGACTTGAAAGGGTAACGAACCAGCTGTAACCGGTCATAAGGGTAAAATGTGAACAGTTTCAATAGTTTAGTGGCAAATAGATAACGAAAAAAAGTTTAGTGACTAAATGTGAACAAAATCGAAAGTTCGTTTCCCTCTAAAAAGTTCAATGGCTAAATGTGAACAAACTTCCTATTGTATTATATTTTAGCAAATTATTTATTTTTGTTTAATTGTAGCAACATTTGTTGATGAAGAAATCTATGAAATAAAAAAAAACAAAATGTAATATCCGGATTTCCAGGTATCATAATTTAAGTATTTTTCTTTTGAATTAAGAAGAGAGTCTCGACGAGTTGACGCCTCAACTCGTCAAGTAAGGTCGCGACTGATGACTCAGATTAATGAATGGACTCGACGAGTTTGCGCTGTTGGCAGAAACCCTAAATCTTTGGGCCCGAGCTATATTTAAAGGCACTTATGGCCTTCAATTGCGACTACCTTTCCCATAAGTGAGAACCCTAGCGAGCTTGAGTGTGTAGAGTGAGAGGAAGAGCTATCTTGAGCTTTTTGGTGTGATTTTGCAAGAAAGGAGAAGAGTTCCAGCAAAAGGGGCCAAGGAAGGTTATTGTTCTGAGTTATTCAAGCAAGGAGCTTCATTCTGAGGTACAAAAATGAACCCCTTTCCTTCCCTATTGTGTAGATTCCATTTTGGGGTTAGGGCTTGAATCACTTCAAACCCCTCTTGCAAGTTTGTATTATAGATCTGGACCCTTCTAGGTCCAGAGAGTCGAGAATATGAAGCTTTAGTAGAGTAAACCTTGGGGTTTGAAGTTAGGAAGCATTTATGGGATTTTTATGGTATATATAGTTACTTTCATCTTACACATAGATATGAAGTATTTTATATAAATTACGTGCTATGTGTGCATATTATTTGAATACTTGTTGTCTATGCTGGATGAATGATTTTATACATGTTTTAAAAGATTTAAATGGTATATTTATTTTATATCTACAAATATGTTGCGGATGAAACATGGGTAAATGAAATAGTTGGTGTGTGATGAAATAAAATGATGAGAGATAGGTGATGATAATTAGGTAATAGATGATGATGAATAGGTGATGTAGGATGAAAGGAGATACCATAACCTTAACCGACAATGTGACGATGTAGTCATCTACCAGAGTATAGATGGCGACCACGGACTATTCTAGACAACCCATGGAAACACCAGCAGACCCATAACCTGTAGGTGATGAATTACGAGTTCAGGCGATGTTGTAACTACGTATTCATGCGATGATACTCTAACCCTTTATTATGAATTACGAGTTCAGACGATGTTGTAATTACGTATTTATGGGATGTCACAAATTCTGCATGTCAAACCAATGGTCATAATTCACATTAGTGAGAATGGTTCATTTTTTTGTAAAACCAAAATCAGATTGGAAATTTTGATTTTTTATTTTGGAAGTCAAACCATTGGTTTTTTATTTCGGTTTCGGTTTTTTGTTTTTTTTAAATATATTTTCATGGTTTTGTTTTTTTTTATTTCATAGATTTCTTCATCAACAAATGTTGCTACAATTTAACAAAAATAAATAATTTGCTAAAACATAATACAAGAGGAAGTTTGTTCACATTTAGTCATTGAACTTTTTAGAGGGTTCAGACGAAGTTGTAACTACGTATTCATGGGATGTCACAAATTCTGCATGCCAAACCAATGGTCATAATTCATATTAGTGAGAATGGTTCATTTTTTTTGTAAAACCAAAATCAGATTGGAAATTTTGATTTTTTATTTTGGAAGTCAAACCATTGGTTTTTTATTTCGGTTTCGGTTTTTTGTTTTTTTTTAAATATATTTTCATGGTTTTGTTTTTTTTTTTGTTTCATAAATTTCTTCATCAACAAATGTTGCTACAATTTAACAAAAATAAATAATTTGCTAAAACATAATACAAGAGGAAGTTTGTTCACATTTAGTCATTGAACTTTTTAGAGGGAAACGAACTTTCGATTTTGTTCATATTTAGTCACTAAACTTTTTTTCGTTATCTATTTGCCACTAAACTATTGAAACTGTTCACATTTTACCTTTATGACCGGCAACAACCGGTCATAAGGGTAAAATATGAGCAATTTCAATAGTTCAATGACAAATAGATAACGAAAAAAAGTTTAGTGACTAAATGTGAAAAAAGTCGAAAGTTCGTTACCCTTTCAAGTCATTATCCCTATCTTTTTTTCATTGATAGGTTTTTGGTTCTAGGTTTTTTTCAGGCAAATTTAATAAAATACATTATGTTTATATAAAATTTCAATTTTCACATTGTATTTTTTTCAATTAAGTCAATAAGTTAAAATTTATTGTAAATTTAATCACTTGACCGGATTACTTAGGTGTTTCATTTTTCTCACTTGCTGACAAAGCAAAAAGCTCATGTGGCAAGTGGTTTATCATCAAATAATTGAGTAAGCAAAAAGCTGAATTGGCAAGTGGTTGATCAAAGTTGACAAATATTTTGGTTAAATTGAACCCTTATTTAGATGTGTATTCATTTTTCCTTATTTCTTATTCTTTTCATCTCTCATAGAATCAAAAATTTGTGTGATGGATTTGGAAGGCTGTCCTAGTGGTTCATCGTCACATAGTGGTGTAAGCAAAACAAAGAATGTTTCCTTTAGGAGATGTTATTATGGACAATCTTTCCTTGTCTTGTTCACACCTTTATGATATGATGAACAACTTCATTGAACTTGGGAAGCCATTGCATAAAATCGTGATTATCATGAAACAAGAAAATAAGAAGAAATAAGAGAAAGTGAGTACAGATCAATATAAGTTTTCAGTTTATCCCAAATGTTTGCCAACTAGGATCATAGGTGAAATAACGTCGGTTTTTTGTCTATTCAGCAAATGAGAAACATAAAACACCTTAAGCAAACTAGTAGATGGGTTAAATTTGCAACAAAATTGTAAACTTAATAAGTAATTTGAGAAAAAGAAAAACACAATGTTAAAAAACGAAATCTTATGTAAACTTAGTGTTTCTATACAATTTATATGTTTTTTTGGATTTGTATTTTTTATATTTGTATCTAATTTTGGAATTAAATTTGTTGGATGTAGGTTTGTTTATGATTTTTATAATCTTAGACATGTTTCAAATTCATGATGATCTTAACTATTTTGTTGGACCTGATTTTTTATTATCTTTTTGACACGATTTATGATTATACTTTGTTCTTTAGACTTGATTTGTGGTTTATGGATCTTGTTGGTGGGTTGTGTAGGTATTGCATAGGTTTGTGAATATGTTAAATCGATGTTTTATTTTTTAATAATACGTCTTTTATAATATTTTATAAGGTTGTATTGAGTGTATGCGGGAAAAATCAGTGGAAGCGAGAATCGCACCCAAGAACACCACATTTTCGGTGTGGTTTAGGCCAGGTGGTTTAGGGAGGATCTCTCTTTCTCTCTCTGTGTGTGTGTGTGTGTGTGTGATTGGCGGGTTTCTTTATTTAATTTTTTTATAATTTACATTCATAAGAAATAAAAAAATAAAACTTTTTTCCTTTTTTGAATGTTAACGGCTAGAACATGTAGTGTGTGCGTGTGTGTGTGTATATATATATATATATATATATATATATATATATATATATATATATATAATTTTTTTTTAATTTACCGCTTTATAAATGTGTCTATGCATCATATTACATAATATGATTCTAAAAGATAAAGGAAGAGCGATATGTCGTTATGACGAAAACGAAGTTTTGCCAAATTTTGAAGGAGTAGTTATTGGTATGTAAGAGTATATGATAGATAGAAGAGAAGTACATGATCACGATATTAATCACTCCCATTACACGGATTTGATAGAGCACATTTACAGGGCTCACATACAGCCCAAGGCTGATTATTAGCATAATGATTTGTTTGACGAATCAGATAAAGATTCAGATATGTTCGTCGAGGACTCGGGCGACGATTCGGATAACGATGATGACGATTTAAGTTGTATCGTCCCAAAATTTGCAATAAATATGAAGTTTTCAAAACTACATTAGTTGTGTCAACCCAAACAATTTAGACCAGGCAAGGTCTATATTGTAACCCTATTACAATGAGAACCTTGAAGACCATTAGGGTATAAGTGCATGTATATGGAAGGATGCACTTTGGAAGTAAAATACAAGTTAATCTCTTGAAAGTAAACAAGTTTATCAAGGCAAAACTAGACGAATGGATTTGATTAAGAATCACTAGATATGGATATAAGAACTTGTGTTATGTTGCAACCTTGAATGCTTGAATTGTAAGGCTATCATTTTGAGCTTTCTAAAAACATATCCACATATATAAGATATCATCCAAAATGAGAATACACTGAAGAATATCATCTAAGACCATGAACACTCCACTAAGAAGCTTCATGGTCGTAAACACCCTTAAGAAGGCAAGCTTTGGCCGTAAACTCTTCTCCTTGAACAATGGTTGGTCGTAAACTACATGTAGTAGACCACTTAGGCCGTGAACACCCTTAGTGGCCTACCTTTGGCCGTGAACATCATCCTAGGAAGAATCTAGGGCGTAAACTCCTTTGGTGGACCACCTAGTGGGCGTGAACTCAATCCTAGAAAGCACTATGACCGTGAACACTCCAAGGATGGAAGATTTGGCCGTAAACTCCATGGTGGGACATCAATTGGTCTTGAAACCTAGTGAAAACTCATTTAGACCGTGAACTCCTTTCCAAATTCAATGTGTTTACGGATTGTGAGTTGTAATTGACTATTTCCAATACAAACTCAATAACCCATGCATTGCCTACCAGTAAACCAAGCACATATCAAATCTATTTCCCTATTCCCATACAAGAAGAGTAAACCCCTATATATATATATATATATATAGTTGTAATTGACTATTTCTAATACAAATCTCAGTAACCTATGCGACTGAGTATCTGTCCTCGTGAAACTTCCTCCAAAACCTGGAGGTGAAACAAACATTTCGGTCTGAAACCACCGAAATTGGCCACCACCTCCCGAATGTAAATGCCGGCCAACTTCTCGGCCGATATAGTCTCTGTAATAAGTATGAAGTTTGAACTCTTGGTCAAGCTATCCATAATGACCCATATAGAATCAACTTTATGCGTCGTCCTAGGCAGCTTCGTAATAAAATCGATGGTGATCTCTACCCACTTCCACATACGAATGGGTAGTGGTTGTATCTTGTCGTGGGTTCTCTGGTGTTCGGCCTTGACTTTGCTGCAAGTCAAACACCTCTCTACAAACCATGTTATTTACCTCTTCATACATGGCCACCAATAACGCAGCTTCAGATCCCGATACTTCTTCGTGGCCCATGGATGGATCGAAAACTTTAACTTATGAGCATCTTCTAGAACCATTTGTCTCACCCCACCAGTAGTCAGAACCTAAAATCTACCACACTAAGTCAACAATCCCTGACTGTCTCTGATTAATAAAGGTATTTTCCCCTTGAGTCACTCTGCCTTCCAATTCTCCCTTTTAAATCCCTCCACATGAGCCTTCTTGATTAAACCCAATTGAGGATAAATGATCACCATCCTCAAACGTACATCACCAATATGTGTACTCCCTGCCTTGTGGCTCAAGGCATCAGCCACCACATTGTCCTTCCCAAGGTGGTACAGGATCTCGTAATCATAATCTTTTACCACATCCAACCATTTCTGCTGCCGCATATACAAATTTGGCCGATCCATCAAATACCTCGAACTCTTATGGTCAGTTTAGATAGTACCTAACTCCATATAGATAATGCCTCCAAATCTTTAGGGAAAAAGCCACAACCCCCGAACTCCAAATCATGCGTAGGGTAATTCACCTCATGAGGCTTTAACAGCCTCGAAGCATAATGTCACACCCCAAAACCAAGAATGGCGGAAACGTTCTGGGGCGGAGGACGTCATGTACAATATCACAACAATGAAAAGTAGTAAACAAGCAACAACATCATCCATTGCATTAATAATATAATTTAAATACAAGTGTGTTCTGACAAATTATGATAAATACTAAAGTATGCTCAAAATGAAAGATGAGTCTTGAACGAGCTCCATCTTCTCTAAACCTTGCATCGGTACCTGTCTATTGATAACCTGAGGATACAAGTAATTTTGAAAGCGAGTATCAGCTTTAAAGCTGGTAAGATCATAAGTATTTTAGTGTCTTAATTTGTATGTAAGTATTTGTATGTATATGAATTGTAAGTATTGAAAATGTATATGAACTGTAAGTATAAAAATGTTTGTAAAGCAACTGTAACGTTTGAAAAACCCTGGAAATCCCTATGATTCCTACCATTATATAAGGGTGTCTTCTACCAAGACCTAACTGCTCTAAATGTAGCCTTCTACAAAGACCTAACTGCTCTGGATGTAGTCTTCTACCGAGACCCGACTGTTCTGAATGTTCGTTTCTTGTAAAAGTGTGTAACTTTCCCAAGTATAACTATCATTAACAAAATATAGTTTTACATTTAATGTTAAGTGAAAAGATCACTAAATATATGTAAAGGGCAAATTAATGTAGTACTGTAGTGTAGTGCTATAGGAACTACTGTTGTACTAACTACCTTAAACCGGATTTATATTAAGGCATCATGTGATTAATTGTACCATACTATCGACTAATATTAATGACAAGGGTAGGTCGTAAAAATAGAAATGACGTTTGGCACATGCAGACCTGCAGGTCTGGCTGTAGCTAGCAGCAAGGTGTAGGATAGTCAATCCAGTATAGATCTATACGCAAACTCACGATCTCCCTCCAAGAGAATTCTGGCTACAACTCGGGCCATGACATTTAAGGCATGCTCCGATACAGTGGATCACAATTTTGTCGACGTGTTTATGTATATGTAATGTACTGAAATGTTCTACGTGTGCTAGCTGTAATGTGTGTTCTCTCTCTATCTAGCAGGTATAGTAATGTACTGTAATGTTCTAGCTGTAATGTATGCTCTCTCTATCTAGCAAGTATAGTAATGTACTCTAATGTTCTAGAAAGTATTGACTCATGAATGAACTGACCCATTGTATGACATCGCGTTCTAGTAATAGTTCTAGTATCTTCCTAAACTACCCATATGGTAGCTTACTAGTAATCTAACTGGTACGTATGGACATGGATGTATACCCTTGCTACCCAAGGGCATGTGATGAACTGGAAGGACCTTTATGACTATATATGTACACATGATATATAACTAATATTTAAATGACCTTCGGACGAGTATCCGATATCCCATCAGACCACATCCAAATCGAGGAAAAGGAAACATTGTGGATAGCCTTCCTAAGTCTTTTAAACATTTCTTATATAACTATACATATAGAGGCATGCAATTTATAATATAAAAGAATAAAATAAGTTTTGTAAAACCTTTGAACATAATTGTTATCTAAGAAAAGATCGACATGATGTCAATCTATAAAACAGTTTGAAGGCATGGGTTTGATAAAACAGTTTAGTATAACGAAACATTTGTTTTAAAAACACAATTGTAAATAAGTTTGAAATGTGATATGTAGAGTAAAATGAACAGTTTAACAAGGAGTTTTAAACATATAAAATGTTTAAGAAAACATTTGATGGAAACTGTTTGGTAAAACGGCTAATGAGTAGCCAATCATTTGAATGCTGCTTATTAATCACATGTGATTGATATAAAAATTTGCACAATTCTACTTGTATCCCCCCCCCCCCTATAAAACATTTAAAAACAGTTAAAACATTGATTAAGGGGTGTGAACTCACCTGTAGCAAGTGGATCGGAAGGATGTGTCGGATAAGTGCTTGGTGTCAAGTGAAGACTTAGACACGCACAAAGATCCTAATAACATATAAGGATATATGTATATAAACAATTAGTCTTTATACAACTAATAACCAAAGTCAAGACACTCTAAGGCATGACAAACACTTTGTATAAGTGTTATAAGTGCTAAGGAGTGTATCTAAGTGTTGTAGGGAAAGGATAGTATGATTGGGGTTCAAGGAACACACTTAAAATGAGTTTACTCCCTAAGGATCAACACCCCTTGAGTTTATGCTCGTAAACTCTTAAGTTTACGGCCGTAAGCTCCTAACCTTTTGAACATTTGATGATTTGAAGTCTTCTAAGCTATTCCAAGCATTCCTACTTAATGATTTAGCCTTAGGAAGTGTTGTGTGGCATCAAAACACTCCTAAATGGAGTTTACGGTCTAAGGACCATTTATCCACGAGTTTACTACCTTAAACTCATGAGTTTACTACCTTAAACTCATGAGTTTACTACCTTAAACTCCTAAGTTTGGTATTTGGCGGTTTTCAAGTCCTTAGCTCAAACATGGCACTAGTCTAGGTTAGATTCTAGGCATAAGGAACAACCATGGACCATTTATGAGACATTTACACCACATTTGAGGTGTTTACGGTTTTGGGAGATCCACAAACCGTAAAAACATAAAAATATATGATTTTGGTGCTTTTTGTGTGATACACTCATCAAGGATGGATCTAGACAAGTCCCTAAGGCATCGTGAAGCATCTAGACACCCTAAAGCACCCTAAGGCACTATATTAGGTGTCTACGGTTTTGGGAGCCTCCCAAAACCGGGAACACCTTGTTCTTGGTGTTCTTGGGACTTTTCCTTGGTATAAACATGTATAGCTAGCTTAAAATGACTCTAGGATAGAAGTACTTACATTGTGGAAGCTTGAAATGAACTTTAAGTCCAAGAACACTAGTATGTGTTCTTGGTGTTCTTGGTGTTTTGGAAAAACTAGTCAAAACACATAAATGAATGGATTAAAGGATGTAAAATCACTAGATTAAGTGATATACTAACTTGAAAGGGTTAGAACACTTACTAGTTTGAAGATCTAGAATAAAAACTTAGATGATAATTGAAAGGATTTTTGGAGTTTACTCTTTTGACTATTGGGGAGTAAACACAAATGACTAAGTTTTTGGGGAGTAAACTCATACATAGGTATGAGTTCACGGTTTTGGGTGATTTCTCAACCCAAAACATAAAAGTTTGGTTGGGTGTTTCTAAGACGCGAAGTGTTTGCGGTTTTTAAAATTCAAAACCCGAGACGACACTTTCTTTCACCCGTTCGTTTAAAAATAATATTAAGATAATCAAACGAACTTATTTTTCCCAAAAATAAATATAAGTGAACTTGACTTATAATATGAAGTGGTTGACTTTTAGGATTTGACCGAATGGAAATTTCTGGTTGTCAGATCATCCCCCTGTTAAAGGGAATTTCTTCCAGAAATTAGAATTTAGGTAAGGAAGTAGGCACGAATGATCGAGTCATGAGGTGGAAAACTTCCTAATCGATTGGTTCTTACGCTCCTAAGTAAAATCGGGTCCTTGGTTGGTATCCCAACGAACATTCACTAACGGGCGACCGCGTTGCTTCGTCCGCTTGACCTCTCGGTCGAGGGTCACTACGGTTCTAATACGAAGGCGAGGATCTCGACGAGTGGACTTACAAGAGTCCTAACGGAAAGGTATGGTTTCACGATCGAGACGTGAAGAGTAGAATATACGTTACCGAGTTCGCGGAGTAGGTCTAGTTTGCGAGGTATAGGACCGATTCTGGTAAGAATCTCGTAGGTCCTAACTATATTGGATGTAGCTTTCCACGCTTTACGAAGCGTGTTAAGCCTTTCCCATAGTGAGATTTCCTAAAGAACTTGGTCTCTCCCTTGGAATCTCCAAGGTTTCCTTTTCTTGTTTAACTTCCCAGTCAAGGGCCACTCCTTGCTGGGCCAAGGTCGTACGGTTTTATGTGATTTGCGAGGGGTTCTGGATGAACTAAGACAGTAGGTCTGTAAGACCTAGAATTTGGTGAATGTCTGTCGGCGTCACTGGTGTCGACAAATTCTCAACGGTTTTGACAAATTGAAAGAGTACTAAAAAATTCCCACATCACTAACAGTGTGTCATAGGAACCTGACTCTTCAATTTCAAAACTTGTGCTTAGAGAACTTCGCGGAAGTTCCTCTGAAGGTAATGTTTCCATGGGTTCCTTCTTATCACGAGGGTAGATAAGTAAGTCATTACATGGAGAATGACGAACTGATCCAAGTAAGAAAGACGGACTCTATTCATTAAATTCATGAATGCTTCGGGCGTATTGGTGCAATCCAAAGGGTATCACTACGGACTCGAAGTGTCAACATCGAGTTCAGAAGATAGTTTTCCGGACATCCTTCTCTAACGCTCGAATTGGTGATAACCGGATCTCAGGTCCATTCCTGAAAGAAATTCTTTCCTTGTGTTTGCTCAACCAATTCATCTATGTGATGCAGAGATAATGATTTCTAATGGGAATCTTGATGGAGTCCTCGATAGCCGAGGAATATACGATGCTATCCGTCGATCTCTGGTAGAATATGACCGGGGTTCTCCAGGGTGAGAAGCCTAGTCTTCTAATTCTAGTTCTGTGTAGTTCGCTAAGTTGTCTGGGCTGTTCTTGTATCTCCGTAGGTGTTTAGACTATAGGGAGATCTGTTTGCAGGAGTCATACTGGGTTCTAAATTTGTTCACATGACGATGCGATTACTCGTAGACTTGCGCAGTCTCCGTCCTGAAGTTCATTTTAGAATCCATACTTGGTTCAACGATCACCATCTCGAGTATACAAGTCGTATATAATTAAGATTGAAAAGATAGTCGAATAACTGATTCTTCTTTAAGCATACATCCCATCGAGGAAAAAGAAGTTAATTTGGAATCATCAATTCTAAACCTTTAGAACCTTGATTATATATCACTCTTATGTATACATTCCTTGGTGATAGATCAACTGTATGAATCCTTGGATTGAACTTGACGTACTACACGAGTGGTACTTCGGGGATTTCTTCGGAAAAGAGAAGAACTATGAGGTACTCCACGCATGAGTGCTTCGGTGTTCTGAAATGACGGCTTCGCTGGAAAGGCGATTTCGAAGAAAGAGATGTACGTATGAAGCTGGTATGGTGTGGATCAAATTGAATCTAGTTGTATGATAATGTCGGAATCATACAGAAACTTAAAGACATTAGATTTGAACATAAGACGTTTACAGACAAAACACAACCGTGAAACCATGAACAGAGTTACATTACTTTAGATCTTCTACAAGACTATTGCTGCGAATAAGGTATACTACAACAGACAAGTATTCACAACACGAGCATCCCTATACAGAAAGAATCTCGCAAAAGGTAACACTCTAGTTGCACTAGTTTTGGATGGGTTATAAGTCTGTTACAACAAAACGCCTAAATTACATTAACGAGGGTCCGACGTAGTTTCTCCTGCAGCTGTGATCCTGAGAATCTTCCCATCAGCACCCGAGTTCTTTGCTATCGGGCAATCTTTCTTGAAGTATCCAATTTCACCGCATTGGTGACATATTTGGACAGCACCAACATTGGTGGTGGAAGTGAGGTTTTTAGCCAGTGTTATGTGGACACGAGTGCCTTCCTCATTACTCCACCTTGGAAATTGCTTCCTAAAGCGTTCGACTTTATCACTACTCTCGTGTGTAGGGTTGGTCCCGATGAAAGGGACTTGAGTGATGGGTCGTGCTGGTGCTCCACAGCTACGAGCATGGTGCCCTATTTTTAGGCAATTGCAACATTGCATCTCATGGCAAGCCCCATGATGATGGAAACTACACTTATCACACTTCGGGAGTTTTCCCTCGTATGGCCTGCTCAGTACGGGAATGGTAGGGGTTTCCACTTGTTGCTGTTGCATGGCAAGTTTTTGGGATTTCTTGCATTCTTTCTGGGCTTGACGCTTTCGTTTCTTGTTCTCTGTTTTTCGGCTTTGCGAGCTTGTGGCTATTACCGTTTGATGACTTCCTGGATGGATACTACGATCGGAATCTTCAATCCCATCATCAGTATTGATTGTTCTGATAGCGCTACGGTGCGCAAGGACAGTTGTCACGGCAGCCATCACGACAGTTGTAACTGCGGTTTGAAAGGTAGCGGCGTCCATAGGAAAGGTAGAGGTTTCGTTGTTCGACTGATTGCTTCCGGATGATGACGTGATTCTGTAACACGAAAGATAAGGATTTTGTGAGCGATTCTGGTTGACCCTAGATGTACTTCGATTGCTCAAGAAAAGAGTAAGAGTGTGTTCTCGAAAGTTTGATCTACATCCCTATGATGCAGTCCTAGCACAGAATGGAAGTATGTTCGCAAAGGTTTGACCTACATCTCTATGATGCAGTCCTAGTACTGAGTGGAGGTGTGTTCATGAAGGGTTGACCTACATCCCTATGATGCAGTCCTAGTAATGGAATGGAAGTAAGTTCGTAGAATGGTCTCAAGACATTTGTTTTTCAAGCCAAGGTGTAGTTGGTTGGTGAATAACATGATCCAACCACTGAAAGAGACATGGAAATGTCTCTGGAGCTAAATTACTATAGTCCAATGACTTGACTATAGCATGTTTCAGATAAACCCCAATGAAAGTATGATAAGAGTACTTAAATGAAGAATGACTCAGAAGTTAGCCGGCTGTCAATATCTTTGATATTCACGACGTAAAGATTTGGGAAAATGACCTTGTAAAGGTCTTACATCATATCCAAAGAAGATAGTTCTTGACAGCATAAAGACCTAACCAAAAGTACTTACAGTACAAGATAATTTCATATAAAATGCCACATCAGGCATAGACAGAAAAAAATGATTCCTTTTAATAAGGAAAATAAAGTAAAGCGTCTACTACTGGCAACGGTCATCCCTCTGGTGAACTCTCAGTTCAGCCAGTTGACGTTCCACATCAAGTAGGTGTCTTTCGTACACCCTCTGGCATACTCGGAGCTCTATGACTTCGACTCGTGATTCAGCTAGTGCTTGAAGCAGGGTTTCATGGTTTCTCTCAGATCTCTCGCGAGCATCTTCTAGACGAATGGTGCGGAGGGTATGCATTCTCGCATTGGCGACAACTTCGGTGATCTGATGTAGGGCTATCCTGATGGGTTTTAGCCATAAGAACATCCTATGTACTCATACAAACCCTAATGCTTGGATCTAGGTTTCTCTATTATACATGCAAGTTATCCAAGACTATAAACCCTAGATCTAGCATATGATAATCAATATAACATATAAATAAGGGTTTAGATCATACCTTGATTGTTATGTAGCAATAACAATCACAATTCCTTCTTGTAATGACTTTAGAAAGCTTAGAGTCACAAATGTCACTCCTCTAATGGTTCACAAATACCAAGAGCAAGAGGATGAAGAGGAGAAGAGAAGGAGGCTGCCCAAAATCGTCCAAAACCCTAGAAGGAAGCTTGTCCACGTTTTTGGGGCTTAAGGGTTCTTTAAATAGTGAGTCTATTAGGGTTATCTAACAAGGAAACCCTAATTTGGATGCTTAAGCCTTAAGCAACCCATGGGCTCCTTCCTTAAAGGCCTTGGGACAATTTCTAATGGGTTTCCCCATAGAATTCGTCCACTCCTTTAATATGGAGTCCATTAGCTCAATATTCAACTATCATACAATTGACAGTTCTAGTCCCTTAGTTTAATTAATGTCTTTCATTCACAAATTTAATTACCAATTAATTTTTGATTAATATTAATTAAACAACATGATTTCTCCTTTAATATATTATTCTGATAATATATTAATAAATCATATTTAATCCTTTCTCTTCATAATTCATCCTATCAAGTTGCTTTGGTGAAGGCAACCCAAAAGGACCATGCACCATCGGGTCAAGTACATACCAAAATAGTTATGGACTTAGACACTAATCCAACAGTCTCCCACTTGGATAAGTCTAATAACTATTTTGTGTATGACTTCAGATCCTGATCTGCAATCGTAGCTTTCCAAAGCCGCTGTCAACTCTGATCTTATCAGATACGCGTGTCCTTAAGATAAGGGATCATATATTCCTCCATTCTAGATATCGTATAGACCGAGACATGGATCTAAATCATTCTCTCTGTCTATGTGTTGTTTCCCAAATTCAGATTTATGACGATTGACAATAGACTAGAATTTGAACACATCAAATTTAGTCCCGGCTTGGCCTAGCGCTTAGGTGCCATCACTAAATCATCGAGGGGCCCACATATATCGCTTTTATCCTACTTTGGATAAAAGGAACGGATAAAATTTGACTCAATGCTCTCTTTCACTCACTCACCGAATCACACACAACAATGTGTTTTATAACACCAAGTTACTGATGCGTTTACATATTATCAATGTGCAACTGACTCGCAAGATACAACTCACACATCTCGGTTTCAAGAATATAAGATATTATCGTCTCACCAATCACTCGTGATATAATCCATGAAGTGATCCAAGTGAGCATGGGTTTAATGCAATGCTCAAATCATATTCATAAGCACTCATGAACGTTGCAGCAAACATTTGCTTATGTCTAATTCTCTTTAGACAATCCACACACCAATTCACGACAGTCTTCATTCATATCTACTTCCAACATATGAACGACTGTGGTCCGTTTGGATAATTTGACTGTTAAATTAGTCAGGAAGTCAAAACATGCAAGGTGAAACACAAGAATAATACTAATCCCATATGGCCTCAAACCTTTGAGTATAAATAAAACACCTTTTATTTATCACCATATCGAGTACTCATTATTTGTCGTTTTGGGTAATCAACTTCTTACTTGAATTATTATAACACTTGTCCCATGCTCTTAGCATGCACACAATGTTTACCTACGGTTCTTACTTTGTGAAATAGATCAAATGAACACATTACCAATCATACTCATTTCACAACTCCCAATCCTTTATCATAAGTAAAAGAATATCAAATTCATGCCACTTATAGAATATGTTAGATTCTAACATTTTATGCAATGATCCTTTCGTAATGTCACTGCACTAAAGTCACAATGACTATTGCCAATGAAATTACAAAGTCCTCTATCGGAGATTGTTACAATACAATTCCATAGATATGATGTCTCTCATTCAAAGTACATTCCTTTGAACATCCTTTTGCATAAAAGTTTCTAATCTAGACATTGATTCTCAATATCCAACTCCCAATATGGAAACCTTTCCATACTTACCATATGAAAACTCGTCTCAATAGAATCTTTTCTATTCATAATAACGTCGATATGGTCCATCCAATACTATACTTCTAACTACTCACAAGTGACCAATCCTCGGTAAACTTTGGATTGTCCTTTGATAGTTGTTTAATTATCTTAGTCAAACCGATTCTTGTCCATTTCCCTCTAAATGCACTAGACATTTGGAAAATTTTAGAATGGTCAAATATTATAGCATTTGCAATTGATCCTATACCCGAAGCGTATGGGACACGATGCATAATGTCTTCTGCCATAATATTTAATGTGCTACGTTCTCACAATCCGAAATATGAAGAGGAATGCGGTAATCATAATCGAAATTTAAGAACACACTATGTATCCTTGACTAATTTATTAACATTCCACAACCTAAGCCTTTAGATTTGAAATGAAGCATAATATTCTCTCCCTTAATTATAGCAAAACAACTATTCAACCCTTACAACTTTGCAAAGTATGACTCTTGTTTTCTATAATTAATATTGCTAACTTGCAATACTTGCCTTAATAATCATACAATCATAACATTTATGCTCCCACTATCACGATGATTATTATAAACATAACTCTTATGCTCCCACTAGCTTCGACATGTATTCAGAAACATCTTAACTTTCAGAAAACAATGCCTATTGAATTTCTTTAAGTTCATATTTCTAATACCTAATGCTTTGATAATCTTTTATCAAGGCTTCTTAAACTTATACACCTTTGCCTTAGATAGTTTATATGTGTGTCTTAAACAATTTAGACTAATTGCCAAATCTCATAATTTGAATCATGGAAAGGGATGTCACACCACCAAACCAGAATGGCGGAAACATTCGGGGGTGGATGACTTCACGTAGTATCATAACAATTGAATATTGTAAAGAAAGTAACACAACCATCATATATATAATAAAAACGTATATTGTTGCGTTATACATATTTCCAAAAGAATATTACAATATGATGATGTGAATGTTTAATAATAAACGTCCTTAGTGTTCCTTCTTCAAAAGCTGGTGGTTACCTATATTACTGATTCCCTGAGAAATACAAGTGGTTTTGAAAAAGTGTCAACAATTAAGTTGGTGAGTTCATAAGTGTTTTGTATTAAAAAGTATGTCCTTTTGGTAGCAAATCGATGAACGAGGTTTTCAGAAAATCCAATATTTTCTATAAATAGTTTGAAAAGTTCCCAGAGTTGGAGTGCGTTAGTGTTTTTCGTACTTGAATAATAATGATAAACTTTGTGCTCAAAACAATGTAGAAAACTGATTGCATATATGAATCTCGTAAATCAAACTCGTTTTTATGCTTTCATGTGAGTTTTATGACCATACTAATGACACTGACTGCCTGTAACAACATTCTTCAGGTGTTGTAGTGTTATGACATTTGTCACCCCAGACCTGCCGGTCTAACTGTAGCTAACAGTTTAGGTGCGGGGTTGTCAATCCCGTATAGATCTATACACAAGTATCACGCTCTCCCTCCAAGAGATTATGGTATATAATATAGGACTTGAAATGCATACATAAGAGTACGTTGAAGTTTGAATATCTCACATTGTTTAGTATAAATAGATTTACGATAAGAAAGACTTTACTTCATTTGAAAGTATTTCGTTTTTCAAGATGTACATGTAAAAATGTATGAATAACTTGCTAACTATACCCATTATAGTTTTTCAGAAAGTATGTTCCATTTAGTGAAAATAACTTGATGATATACTAGCCCTTTATACGTAAAGATGTTGGTATCAATAATCAATAAGATAGATGTTACATTTATGTTTATAAAACGATACTTTTACTTGTATTGTACTTGTATTTCCCCCCTAAAACATGAAAAGACTTGAAAGGTAGGGGTATGAACTCACTTGTTTGGTTTGAAGAGAGTGGGGCTAGAGTCGAGCAGAACTTCGACCGCGGAAAGCTGCGTCTTCGAGCTCTTCGGGGATCTCGGTAGCGTAGAATCTTCGTCGGGGGCTCGGGTGCGGAAACCGAGGGCGTCGGGACAGCTTCTGGAGCTTGAAAGTATGAGAGAGTGATTGAGAGTTTAGAGAAGGTGTGCCAAAATCCGTAGCTCAAGCCTTTTATTTATAGTGCTGGAAAGTTGAGTACGCTGGGCGTACCACCGGAGTACGCTGGGCGTACACGTTACATTGGGCTTACTTCGGTTACGCTGGGCGTAACTTTGCGTCATGGCTTACGACTCGAGTCTAGCTAGGCGTAGAGCTGCAGCCGATGGGACTCGACCCTGTTCCTAAGTACGCTGGGCGTACTCCTATATTACGTTGGGCGTAATCCCAACTTCTGTCTTCTAAATTCCGTAACTTTCACATACGGGCTCCGTTTTTCGCTTCCTTTATATCCACGCGTAGGTGAGATTATGCTCTACAACTTTCATTTAGACTCCGTCGGCTAGTTTTGACTTTATTTTTAATGATATGTTTTTAATAGGCCGGGACTGCTAAAGTTCGTTAAAAATTCATAGCTTCTTTATTCGACGTCGGTTTTCGTTTGTATTTTTATCATTTTACTCCTATTGTGGAGGTCTTCAACTTTCGTTTAGGTTGCGATAGCTAAATAACGCCCGATCTTCAATTCGAGTTTTTAGCCCTCTACTACTGTTACGAAACTTAGAAAATTCGTAACTTCTTCATACGAGGTCCAATTTGGGCGATCTTTTTATGTACGTTTACAGTTTAACGAACTCTACAACTTTTGTTTAGATACTTAAGGCTAAAATGCATTTTATTGTAATTTCACTTTTTACGTTAAATAATGTTTTAATGGTGCGCCGTAAATATTCGAGTGGTTATAATTTCTTCAATATAACTTGGTTTCGAATGTTCTTTATGTTTTTGGAAACCTTGGCACGATATCTAATATTTGATGCATCCCAATTTAGATATTTGAACACTTTATTTTTGAGGTTAATTTCGTTGATTCCAAATAGTTTTCGTTGTATTTGACTTTTGAGTGTTACATCGCTTTTGGAAAAATATGGGGTTGTTACAAGGGATACCGTAACCATAATCGAATTTAAGAATGCAATTTTCACAATCACTATCTTCTTTAAAATCTTCCTTAGCGAAAGCATTTCCTCATAGTCATTTTCATGAAGAGGGAATCTTATGACACTTAGATTTTAATGGTGTATGTGTTCCTATCCATGTGAATTTGTCAAAACCAAAGTTTGCGACAAATCCAAACTCATATGGACCGAACCTTCTAAATCTTGATTTCTTGCCTTATGGTATCACGGCTGCCCACCATGTCTTCCAAGTAGTTAAACAGCTCACCCTTTCCTATCAATGTACTTTCAATTGATCAAGGTCCTTGCCTTTTATGCATTCAAATGAGAACTCATAGGGCTCACATGCATAATTATCTCAATTGGAACGGCACAGAAACAAGGTAATGTCAACACGATAGGTTGTAAACCTCAAGTCGTGTGCTAGTGATGATCGATAAGGTTTTATTCTTGATTTGTTCTTGAAACCTTTCAAGACCATTAAGACTCCCATAGACTTCTTGACATATAAGATTATCTTGTCAATAAACATTTCTTGACAAACAAATATTCAAGAGTTAGTCTAGCCTTTATCAAGACAAAACAGTTCATAAAATTGGTCCTAGTTGGTCTTTGTCTTATCCTAGACATCACAACTTTCCAATTTCAAATGTGCTAGAATAGGAAAACCTTTTTCCAAATTCTACATTTGATGAATGTTATAAACCATCTTAAGACTTGTCACTCAATATTACAATTTTAACTCTAAGACTTGTTTTGGAATGAAGTATGATTGACTTCTTGATTTAACCATTTCTTCAATTCTTGATTCCTCTTCTTATACATACACTTGTACTAAGACTTATTTAGAGGATCAATTGAAATATGGTTCTTAATCATTAAGACATATCATAAAACATAAAAGGTACTCTCCCTTCTTCTTAGAATAGAGAAACTTTTATCTTTCTGCCTACTTGACTCTTCTTATTCGTTCTGCTATTGATTTAAACCTTTTTTCAATCAATTCAGAATTACACTTAATCTTATAAGCATAATCATATTTACTAATCCTTTAGTAAATCATGATGAATATCTTTGTTACCCTTGTGGTGGACTTGATCAACACACAACTTTTGTGTACTCGATCTAATAGTCTTTCACTTGACACTTTGTCAACGAATTAGTCTAACTTCCAAATATGAAATTTCTCATTCATCGTGCAACCAAGTTGCATGATTCCAAGTTTCTGTCCAATTGAAACTTGGGCGATGAGAAACTCTCCCTGTTTGGTAAATTCTTGACGTTTCCACTATTAACATAATTAAGAATCTTATCCATTCGTTGTAGAAATATGCAAACATCAATTTTCATAATGATTTCATTGCAAGGAAATAAATAAATAAATAAATAAGTCATATCAAAAAATTTATTTTATTCATAAAAACAGCGGAAAACATTTGTCCTTACAATGCCAAATCAACTGAAAACTATGTAGTCAAAAGAAAATTCCTAACAACTCTATCATAACTTTCTAAGCTCAAAATCTAATCTTCAAATCCACGCGATCGAGATCCATTTCTTCGTGATTAGATTCATCTTGCTCTTTCATCAAGCTTCCTCTCTTTTCACTGATCCTGCAAAACATTCAAATGCAATCTTATCACATCATGTATTAAGAATCAACGAATAGGAACTTAATGGAATTAGATAGTGGATTTTACCTGAAGCACAACCATACTTTTTGACTCTCCCATCTTCTGGACTCTTCAGGCTCTTAGGGCAGACTTGTATCCAACGTCCTTTCTCTTGGCAGCAAACGCAGGTCGGTTCTCCTAGAATGTCCTCGGAAGCATGGTTGGTTGACTTTCCCAATAAATATGCTCCATTGCTTTTCCAAGTCATTTCTGATTTAGCAGCAATGAGCATGTAAGTTAGGTCAATGAGGTTTGCGTCATGATCCATCATATAATACTTTCTTTTGAACTCATTATATGATTCAGGGAGTGACTGTAGAACCCAACCTATAGCCAACTCATCAGCGAATGACGCACCCAACATAATCAACCTATCGATGTGTGATTTCATTCCTAGAACGTGGGCACACACGGGTTTACCATCTTCATGTTTCATTTCCAATAGGGCTTTAGTGACATTGAACCTTTCAATTCTTCGATCTTGTGGGTTAGGGAGAATAATTGGAGGAGGAGGAGGAAGTGAAGCATGATCTCTTGTTCCTCGATCGAGTCGTGGAATATCATCTTCGTGTGGAAAGCTTGTTCCACGGGATTTGGGCAGACTATAGTTGTCGTACTTTGACATCTACAAAACGGGAGAAAACAAATTCAAGTTAGTTGATTGATTGAGTCCTTAATAAATCACCCAAATGAGATATTAGGGCTAGGACCCAACACAATACGCTACAACCTAGAAAAGGGATGCCGTAATCTAGTTGCAGAATATTTGAAGGTAAGTGAATGACGATTCACTAATTTCCACCATGAAAAACGAAAAGGAAATTTAAGTTTTAAAATCTATGAAAACTCCTAGATCCTTTGAGATTCATTGAACATTTCAATGACATGTTTAAATCTCGATATGCCCCTCTAGTTTGTGACTGGGATGTCGAGGATCACAAAGCGGGTGTGAATAACCATGCAAACTTACATGGTGCCCCCACATGTTACAGTCACCTATTCGATGTGCCGGTAAACCACACACGCTCCACCAAACTATGACAAACATTGAGTCACCCTTTGCTACCTTTGCTTAGAACCATTTAGTGTGCCGGTAAACCACACACGCTCCACTAACGTCTTCGCAAGGGCACAAAGTGTAATTTCATGGGATTGCATCAATTCACTTTTGCCTAAAGTAACTAAGATTGGGAATTTGTAAAACATTTAGTTACTTTTGTACTTCATTATACTTATAATGGAAGGTTTCGTCCTATCCTACCCGTTCAGCTAACGACCCTCCACTAGTCAAGAGTGCGGTGGGTAAGAGTGGATACCCATTCAATTGTCATTTTATAGGCAATTTCCTTAAACACCCCTTATTGACCAGCTTCGTGAATGATGCCTACTAACGGTAAGACTGACTTTTACTCATACATATATATAATGTTAGACTTTTAATGTTATATATAGTATAGGGTGTATTTTACACTTTTAAAATACTAGGTGGTCAAATTTAATAATTATACTTTTAATTCAATTAAATTGTAAACCAAAACTTTTATGGATTTATTAAATCTCTTTTAATTATACACCTTAATTAATTAATAAAACCATAAGGGTGTGATTTGAACTTTTCAAAACAATACTAGGGTTTTAGAATTTAACATTCCTAAATTCAACTTTTAATCAACTTTTAAATTCCAAAACTTGAGGGGAAGTTTTGAAACATTTCAAAACATTAGGGTTTCAACTATTTAAATTTCAAAACAAAACTATTAAGTTCAAATTTAAACTATAAAACCTAAAGGGGAAGAATTAAAACTTTTCCACAAGATAATTCAAATCTAAATTACAAATAATCAAACTTTATCTAATAAAACAAATGATTATCTAAATTTTGACAATTATCTTCTATTTAGTAAGGATAATCACCAAATATTGATAAAATTCGGATTTTATGACAAAAACATGTTTATGGTAATTATCCAAAGCCAAAACAGGAAGAAAATCGTGAATCTGAGCTGTCAGACCCTTTGACTCGTCGAGTCTGGACCTAGACTCGTCGAGTACAGCTGACTCGGCGAGTTCACCAAGTGGCTCGGTGAGTCAAACACTCAGAAGCCAAAAAATTCGATTTTCAGTTCTGATTTCGATCAAATATGCATCAATACAATAGAAACGAACCAGGCTCTGATACCACTGATGGGTTTTAGCCATAAGAACATCCTATGTGCTCATACAAACCCTTATGCTTGGATCTAGGTTTCTCTATTGTACATGCAAGTTATCCAAGACTATAAACCCTAGATCTAGCATATGATGATCAATATAACATATAAATAAGGGTTTAGATCATACCTTGATTGTTATGTAGCAATAACAATCACAATTCCTTCTTGTAATGACTTTAGAAAGCTTAGAGTCACAAATTTCACTCCTCTAATGGTTCACAAACACCAAGAGCAAGAGGATGAAGAGGAGAAGAGAAGGAGGATGCCCAAAATCGTCCAAAACCCTAGAAGGAAGCTTGTCTATGCTTTTGGGGCGTAAGGGTTCTTTAAATAGTGAGACTATTAGGGTTATCTAACAAGGAAACCCTAATTTGGATGCTTAAGCCCTAAGCAACCCATGGGCTCCTTCCTTAAAGGCCTTGGGACGATTTCTAATGGGTTTCCCCATAGAATTCGTCCACTCCTTTAATATGGAGTCCATTAGCTCAATATTCAACTATCATACAATTGACAGTTCTAGTCCCTTAGTTTAATTAATGTCTTTTAGTCACAAATTTAATTACCAATTAATTCTTGACTAATATTAATTAAACAACATGATTTCTCCTTTAATATATTATTCTCATAATATATTAATAAATCATATTTATTCCTTTCTCTTCATAATTCATCCTATCAAGTTGCTTTGGTGAAGGCAACCCAAAAGGACCATGCACCATCGGGTCAAGTACATACCAAAATAGTTATGGACTTAGACACTAATCCAACAGTCTCCCACTTGGATAAGTCTAATAACTATTCTGCGTATGACTTCAGATCCTGATCTGCAATCGTAGCTTTCCAAAGCCGCTGTCAACTCTGATCTTATCAGATACGCATGTCCTTAAGATAAGGGATCATATATTCCTCCATTCTAGATATCATATAGACTGAGACATGAATCTAAATCATTCTCTCTGTCTATGTGCTGTTTCCCGAATTCAAATTTATGACGACTGACAACAAAATAGAATTTGAACACATTAAATTTAGTCCCGGCTTGGACAAGCGCTTAGGTGCCATCACTAAATCATCGAGGGGCCCACAGATATCGCTTTTATCCTACTTTGGATAAAAGGAACGGATAAACTTTGACTCAATGCTCGCTTGCACTCACTCACCAAATCACACACAACAATATGTTTTATAACACCAAGTTACTGATGCGTTTACATATTATCAATGTGCAACCGACTCGCAAGATACAACTCACACATCCCGGTTTCAAGAATATAAGATATTATCGTCTCACCAATCACTCGTGATAAAATCCATGAAGTGATCCAAGTGAGCGTGGGTGCTATAGGGCAAATTAATGTAGTACTGTAGTGTAGTGCTATAGGAACAACTGTTGTACTAACTACCTTAAACCGGATTTATATTAAGGCATCATGTGATTAATTGTACCATACTATCGACTAATATTAACGACAAGGGTAGGTCGTAAAAATAGAAATGACGTTTGGCACCGGCAGACATGCAGGTCCGGCTATAGCTAGCAACAAGGTATAGGATAGTCAATCCAGTATAGATCTATACACAAACTCACGCTCTCCCTCCAAGAGAATTCTGGCTACAACTTGGGCCATGACATTTAAGGCATGCTCCAATACAGTGGATCACAATTGTAAATAAGTTTGAAATGTGACATGTAGAGTAAAATAAACAGTTTAACAAGGAGTTATAAACATATAAAATGTTTAAGAACACATTTGATGGAAACTGTTTGGTAAAACGGCTAATGAGTAGCCAATCATTTGAATGTTGCTTATTAATCACATGTGATTGATATAATAATTAGCATAATTCTACTTGTATCCCCCCATAAAACATTTAAAAACAGTTAAAACATTGATTAAGGGGTATGAACTCACCTGTAGCAAGTGGATCGGAAGGATGTGTCGGATAAGTGCTTGGTGTCAAGTGAAGACTTAGACACGTACAAAGATCCTAATAACATATAAGGATATATGTATATAAACAATTAGTCTTTAAACAACTAATAACCAAAGTCAAGACACTCTAAGGCATGACAAACACTTTGTATAAGTGTTATAAGTGCTAAGGAGTGTATCTAAGTGTTGTAGGGAAAGGATAGTATGATTGGGGTTCAAGGAACACACTTAAAATGAGTTTACTCCCTAAGGATCAACACCCCTTGAGTTTACGGTCGTAAACTCTTGATTTTACGGCCGTAAGCTCCTAACCTTTTGACCATTTGATGATTTGAAGTCTTCTAAGCTATTCCAAGCATTCCTACTTAATGATTTAGCCTTAGGAAGTGTTGTGTGGCATCAAAACACTCCTAAATGGAGTTTACGGTCTAAGGACCATTTCTCCACGAGTTTACTACCTTAAACTCATGAGTTTACTACCTTAAACTCCTAAGTTTGGTATTTGGTGGTTTTCAAGTCCTTAGCTCAAACATGGCACTAGGCTAGGTTAGATTCTAGGCATAAGGAACAACCATGGACCATTTATGAGACATTTACACCACATTTGAGGTGTTTACGGTTTTGGGAGATCCCCAAACCGTAAAAACATAAAAATATATGATTTTGGTGCTTTTTGTGTGATACACTCATCAAGGATGGATCTAGACAAGTCCCTAAGGCATTGTGAAGCATCTAGACACCCTAAAGCACCCTAAGGCACTATATTAGGTGTTTACGGTTTTGGGAGCCTCCCAAAACCGTGAACACCTTGTTCTTGGTGTTCTTGGGACTTTTCCTTGGTATAAACATGTATAGCTAGCTTGAAATGACTCTAGGATAGAAGTACTTACATTGTGGAAGCTTGAAATGAACTTTAAGTCCAAGAACACTAGTGTGTGTTCTTGGTGTTTTGGAAAAACTAGTCAAAACACATAAATGAATGGATTAAAGGATGTACAATCACTAGATTAAGTGATATACTAACTTGAAAGGGTTAGAACACTTACTAGTTTGAAGATCTAGAATAAAAACTTGGATGATACTTGAAAGGATTTTTGGAGTTTACTCTTTTGACTATTGGGGAGTAAACACAAATGACTAAATTTTTGGGGAGTAAACTCATACATAGGTATGAGTTCACGGTTTTGGGTGATTTCTCAACCCAAAACATAAAACTTTGGTCGGGTGCTTCTAAGACGCGAAGTGTTTGCGGTTTTTAAAATTCAAAACCTAAGACGGCACTTTCTTTCACCCGTTCGTTTAAAATAATATTAAAATAATCAAACGAACTTATTTTTCCCAAAAATAAATATAAGTGAACTTGACTTATGATATGAAGTGGTTGACTTTTAGGGTTTGACGAAATGGAAATTTCGGGTTGTTACACATAAGCAATCACATGACCCTTCTGCATAAGAATAGCTCCCAAACATGATATAGAAGAATCACAATAAACCACAAATCATACATACCCTCAGGAAGCATGAGGATCGGGGCCTCGCACAATGTTTGTCTTAGCATCTCGAATGTGAACTATTGATGGGGTCCCCATTGAAAAGTAACATTCTTCCTCTTCAAGCGTGACAATGACACTTCAATCTTGGAGAAATCCTTGATAGATCTCCAATAATATGCCGTGAAACCTAGAAAACTCCATTTTTCAGATGGGGTCCTCGGAACCTCCCATCGCATCATGACCTCGATCTTGGTCGGTTCAACCAATATACCATTCTGGTTGACGATGTGCCCCAAAAACTGTTGGATAAGGTGTCTAAGTCCATAACTATTTCGGGCTTGTACTTGACCCGACCCGGCATGGTCCATTTGGGTTGCATGGCACCATGCAATTGGATAGACTAAATGAGAGAAATAACACTTGGAGATTATTAATATATTATAAGTTCTAATATATTAATAATATTATTTAATTAGTTGATCAAAGAATTAATTTGGAATTAATTAAGTGATCAAAGGATAACTAATTAAATATATGGGTTGGTTATGTAAATCATCCATATCTTGTATAGTGGGCTAAAAGGCTCCATGGATTATCAAGTTGGGTTCTACCCATAGGATGCTCCATGGATGCTCCATGGGAGTTACAAACCCATGGGTCATGGAAATGAAGAGTCATGACACATTAGGGTTTACATGGTGTAACCCTAGATGTGCCAACACTATATAAGAGTCCCATTCTCCACAAAATTGGCTACACAAGTTGAACACTAAGAAACTAGAGGGCTTGGCCGATTTTGAGAAGTGTGTGTTATCTCAAGAGTCTTTCCAAGAGCATTTGGTGTTGTGTGAAGCATTTGAGGCATCACACTTGGGGTGCTAGGCTCACAAGGTTTCAAGGAACACAAGCAACAACAAGGTAAGTTATTCTATCTATGATTCAAGTTAAAATTGTTCCCCATGTTTGCTAGATAGGAATATAACCTTGGAATTCAACTTTGCATGATAATTAGACAAACATAGATCCAAGGTTATTAGGGTTGCATGTACACTTAGGAAGTGTTAGAATGCTCAAAACCCATCAGTGGTATCAGAGCCTAGGCTTGTTTGTTTGTTATTTGTGCTTAAAAGTTGAAGAAAGTCGAAAATCTTGCTGTCTGACTGATGGACTCGGCGAGTCCATGGGGAGGACTCGTCGAGTTCATGTGTATCTTCAACCTACTCGGCGAGTAGGTTTATGCACTCGGCGAGTAGGGTCGACAGAGTGCAGAATTTCGACTTAAGTTGCTGCAAATGGATTAGAATCATTACCCTAAAATGTTTTGGTACTTGAAAACTTGTTTTAGAAGGTGTAATGTCTTTTCTAACTCATTTACAACAACTAGTTAGCAAAATTACAAAGATTAAATGTGATTTTGATTCTTGAAAGTGTTCATATTCATATTCATATTCTTATGATGTTTAGATGATCATAGGAATTATTTGTAACCTATGTGGTAGATTAATTCATGATCATAATGTGTTTTAATGGAGTCCATAACTTGTCCTCAAGTTATGGAAAACCAAAAGTCTCTTGGATTAAAAACCATTAAAAGAACACAAGAGTTAGGAAAAATGAAAAGTCCTCATTTTATTACTCTATTAAACTCATAAGTTACAAGAAATGAAAAGTTTTGAAAGTTTACAAAACTTGCCCTCAAGTTTTGGAACAAGTAAAGTTAAGTTAAAACTTTAGTTCCAACCCCTAGAATTTTAAAAGTTAAAATTCAACCCTTATACTTATATTATTATGATTTAATAGTTATATATATATATATATATATATATATATATATATATATATATATATGTATAAGAACAAAGTCGTCTTACCGCTAGTACGCCTCATTCACGAAGCCGGTCTATAAGGCGGGTATAAGGTTGTTGCCTATAAAATGGTGACTTAATGGGTGTCCACTCTCACCCACCGCTTGCTTGATCGGTGGAGGGTCGTTAGCCGAACGGGTAAGACAAGGACTTATTAATTCTCATTCAAAGTATGATGAATATTATAAAGTAACTAAATGTTTTATTAAATTCCCAATCTTAGTTACTTTAGGAAAAATGTGAATAAGGTGCTATTCCATGAAATTACACTTTACACTTTGATTAAGTCGTTGGTGGAGCGTGTGTGGTTAACCGGCACACTAACTTGGACTTAACAAGGTAGGTAAAGGGTGACTTAGGGTTTATTATAGTATCGATGGAGCGTGTGTGGTTAACCGGCACATCGATTGAGTGATAAACTTTAAAGGTACCAAGTGATTTGCATGGTTACTTCACACCTCGTTTTGTGATCCTCGGTATCCCAGTCACAAAACTTGGAGGGCACACTCGAGATTGAAACATGCCTTTGAAAAGTTCATTGAATCTCAAAGAATCTAGGAATTTCTAAGAACCATTCAAAAACCTAATACTAAAATATTGCGGTTTTCGTGGTGGAAATTGGTGAATCGTCATTCACCTACCTTTCAAATATGATATAGCTTAGATTACGGCATACCTCTTCTAAGTTATATTATATTGTGATTGGATCCTAGCCTTAATACTACATTTGGGTGTTTTATTAAGGACTCTCTTATATCTAAACTAATCTTATCCTCTTTCCTTCAGATGTCTTTCAACAATGCTTCTGGCTCTAATCCTAATGGCTCCTTTACCCTTATGAACTTGTGTGGGAAAGTCACCTTTGATGGATCCAACTTCAATGAGTGGATCAGAAACATCAGGATGATTACCCGCTACGAGGACAAAGAATATGTCCTTGACAAGGAGCTTAAGGAGATTGATGAGTCCACTGCAACTCCTCAGGAGATCGCTGAATTTCGGGCACATGAAAGGGATGCTACGAAAGTGGCTTGCATCATGACGGCCACGATGACAGCGGAACTCCAAAAGTCTTATGAGGATTTCTACCCTTATGACATGCACCAAGATTTGATGGAAAGATACCATCAAAGTGCAAGACAAGAGAGGTATGAAATCATCTGCTCCATGATAACAACCATGATGAAGGACGGGGAATCCGTCACGAGCCACATGCAGAAAATGCAAAGGTATGCGGATCGTTTGCTGAAGCTTAATGTGAACTTCCCGGAGGATCTTGCAATAGATATTATTTTGCATTCCTTACCATCGTGCTATGATCAATTCCGCATGACATATCACATGAACAAGGAAGAAGTCACCCTCAGCAAACTTCAGGGACTTCTCAAGACCGCAGAATCAGGTCTTAAGGGGAAGTCGGTTGCTATCACTCCTACTCAAAACTCTACTCCGGTTTTGGCAATTGGGAAGAATCGATGGAGGAAGAGAAAGAGATCTTCAAAGGGTACCAAGGCTCGGACCCTTGATGGCTCTTCTTCAAGTGGAACCAAGAAAGGTTTCATTACTCCTTCTTCTAACCCAAAAGAGGCTGAATGCTTCTATTGCCATGAAAAAGCTCATTGGAAGCGGAACTGCCCAAAATACCAGCAAGATGTGAAGGATGGGAAAGTTAAACCCAACCATGCAGGTATTTACACTATCATTTCTAATAACTCACCCCATTCTAATTCTTGGGTCCTTGATACCGGGTGTGGTATTCACATTTGTTGTGACTTGCAGGGACTAAGAAGAAGTGAGGATGTGGAGCAAGGAAGGATAAACTTGATCATGGGGAATAGGAAAGCTATACCTGTTACCAAGATTGGAGTTTATACTTTATCGCTAAGTAGTGGGTTTAGTTTAGATCTGAATAAGTGTTGTTATTCGCCAGGAATGGCAAGAAATATTATTTCCTTCCATGCTTTGTACAAACAAGGGTTTACCTTTTCATTTAATAATGAAGTTGGTTCTATTGATGCTTTCTTTAATAATATTCTTTATTTTAAAGCATTACCTTGTGATGGTGTGTATGAAGCTGTATCTGTTGTTGATAACTTAGGAAATAATGTTTTGTGTATTGATTCTACGAATAATAACTTGGATAAAGCATCATTATGGCATTGTCGTCTTGGACATATAAGCAAGAAGCGCATAGGCCAACTCCAAAAGGATGGAGTCTTGGAGTCGTTTGACCTAAAGTCAGATGATAGTTGCGAATCATGCTTACTTGGAAAAATGACAAAGTCACCCTTCACAGGTTCGTGTGAGAGGGGTGAAGGTTTGTTGGACCTTATACACACGGATGTGTGTGGACCATTCAAACATGCCACAAGGGATGCTAATCGTTATTATTTGACTTTTACTGATGATTATAGTAGATATGGATATGTCTACTTGATCAAGCATAAGTCAGAGACTTTCGAGAGGTTTAAGGAATTTAAACAGGAAGTCGAGAATCAATTGGGCAGGAACATTAAGATGCTTCGATCCGATCGTGGTGGTGAGTATCTTAGTTCAGAGTTCCTCGACTATCTAAGGGAATGTGGGATAGTCTCACAATTGACACCTCCCAGGACACCACAGTTGAATGGTGTGGCTAAGAGGCGTAATCGAACCTTGCTAGATATGGTTCGTTCCATGATGAGTCGAGCTACGCTACCAATCTCATTCTGGGGGTATGCCTTAGAGACTGCCGCCCATATTCTTAATCTAGTCCCTACAAAGAAAGTTGCCAAAACTCCTCACGAGATGTGGACTGGTAAAGTACCTAAACTAGACCACATCAAGATTTGGGGTTGCGAGGCTTTCGTGAGACGCGAGACTCATGATAAGCTCGAACCTCGAAGCGAGAGGTGTATTTTCATCGGTTACCCACAACGATCCTTTGGTTACCTCTTCTACAGACCTAGTGACAATGTGGTCTTTGTAGCAAGAAGAGGTGTCTTTCGAGAAAGAGAGTTTATAAGCCAAGGAGACAGTGGGAGGCAAATTGATCTTGAAGAAATTCAAGAATCAAGCGGTGAAGGAACTTCAAACTCTAGCCCTCAACTTGAGGAGGAAACTCCTGTTGAGCCAATTGACAAATCTGTACCTCTGAGACGTTCCACGAGAGTTAGGAGTGCACCTGAGCATTACTATGGATTCCATATTACTGCAGAAGGTGAGACACTTATTAGTGATGAAACACTAGTAAGTCAAGATGACCCTAACAGCTACGAGGAAGCCATGGCAGGCCCCGAGTCTGCTAAATGGAAGGAGGCTATGGATAGCGAGATACAATCCATGTATGACAATCAAGTTTGGAACTTGGTTGAAAATGTACCAGGTCGTAAGACAGTAGGGTGCAAATGGGTCTTCAAGAAGAAGACCGACATGGATGGTAAAGTACACACTTATAAGGCTAGACTGGTTGCAAAGGGCTTCTCTCAAATTCCTGGAGTGGATTATGTTGAGACCTTTTCTCCGGTAGCCAAGATTAAGTCTATTCGGGTTCTGTTAGCCATAGTTGCATTTCATGACTATGAAATATGGCAGATGGATGTCAAAACCGCTTTCCTTAATGGAAAGTTGGCTGAAGATGTTTACATGAGTCAGCCAGAGGGTTTTGTCAGCAATGAGTACCCTAATAGAGTGTGTAAGCTTGAGAAATCCATTTATGGATTGAAGCAAGCACCTCGCAGATGGAATCTTTGCTTTGATGAAAAGGTCAAGGAATCTGGCTTTTCTAGGAGTGAAGATGAGTCTTGCATGTATGTCAAGGCTAGTGGGAGTATAATTAGCTTTTTGGAAGAGTTCTCAGTCGGGCTGGGTCTTTACCCTAAACGGAGGAGCAATTTCTTGGAAGAGTTCCAAGCAAGAGACAGTGGCAGATTCTACTTGTGAATCAGAGTATATTGCAGCTAGTGAAGCAGCAAAGGAGGCGATATGGCTGAAGAACTTCATTGGAGACCTTGGAGTTGTACCAGCTATTAAAGAGCCAATGGAAATTTTCTGTGATAGTGAAAGTGCTGTTGCCTTAGCCAAGGAACCAAGGGATCACGGGAGATCCAGACACATCGACAGAAAATACCATTTCATCAGACATCGGATCGAAGAAGGACTCCTCGTGGCAAAGAGGGTATCATCGGATGAGAACCCAGCAGATCCCCTCACGAAGGGACTGAGTAGGGTTAAGCATCTTCAGCATGCTCGGAGCATAGGGCTGAAGGATGATATAAGTTTTAGTAGTTAGATAACCCGGAAATTTGTAAAGTGTAATTGACATTTGATGATGAATAAAAGGTATTTTATTTATGAGTAAAGTGTTGCTATCTCTTGTCAATCGTTTACTATATTTCTTTTGCATGTTTTGACTTCCAGAATAATTTTGTTTGGTATAACATATTATTCAAACCTCCACAGTCGGTCATATGTTGGAAGTAGATATGAATCAAGACTGTCATGTTTGGTTGTAGAGGTCTTGGACAAGGCTACAACAATCATGAGTGCTCATAAGTTCTGAGCATTGGACACAACCCACGCTCACTGGAATCACTTCATGGAATTTTATCTCGAGTGATCGTGAGACGGTAATATCATATAAGTCTTCAAACCTAGAGATATGATTTGTTACTTACAAGTTGGTTATGCATTGACTGTACGAAACCGCATTGGTAACTCGATGTTATAAAACGTACTTTTGTGTGTAATTCAATAAGTGGTAGAACAAACATATGAGTCGAAGTTTATCTGTTCCTTCTTGGATTAGAAGCTGGTATCTGGGCCCCTCGATGATTTTGTTTTGACCCATGTACCGGGCCCGGTCAGAACTAAGTTGATGTGTTCAATTAAGTTCTATGTCAAACAAATCGGAAATCGGGAAACAAATGCTGGACAATAAGCAAGACATGTTCCATGTATTTGTCCGGCTGATATCTAGAACAGAGGATTATATGATCAATTATCTTAAATGGCGTATCATCATCTTCTCAGTTCCGAGAGACCTTGAAAGAGCTACGATTGCCGGTCGGTTCCTGAAGTACTAGAGATATAGTTATTAGACTTATCCAAGTGGGAGACTGTTGGATAAGGTGTCTAAGTCCATAACTATTTCGGGCTTGTACTTGACCCGACCCGGCATGGTCCATTTGGGTTGCATGGCACCATGCAATTAGATAGACTAAATGAGAGAAATAACACTTGGAGATTATTAATATATTATAAGTTCTAATATATTAATAATATTATTTAATTAGTTGATCAAAGAATTAATTTGGAATTAATTAAGTGATCAAAGGATAACTAATTAAATATATGGGTTGGTTATGTAAATCATCCATATCTTGTATAGTGGGCTAAAAGGCTCCATGGATTATCAAGTTGGGTTCTACCCATAGGATGCTCCATGGATGCTCCATAGGAGTTACAAACCCATGGGTCATGGAAATGAAGAGTCATGACACATTAGGGTTTACATGGTGTAACCCTAGATGTGCCAACACTATATAAGAGTCCCATTCTCCACAAAATTGGCTACACAAGTTGAACACTAAGAAACTAGAGGGCTTGGCCGATTTTGAGAAGTGTGTGTTATCTCAAGAGTCTTTCCAAGAGCATTTGGTGTTGTGTGAAGCATTTGAGGCATCACACTTGGGGTGCTAGGCTCACAAGGTTTCAAGGAACACAAGCAACAACAAGGTAAGTTATTCTATCTATGATTCAAGTTAAAATTGTTCCCCATGTTTGCTAGATAGGAATATAACCTTGGAATTCAACTTTGCATGATAATTAGACAAACATAGATCCAAGGTTATTAGGGTTGCATGTACACTTAAGAAGTGTTAGAATGCTCAAAACCCATCAAAAACTACACCTTGCACAACCAGAACTCACATTTGGAGAATTTGGCATACAACCTCTCTCTCTTTAGATTCTCCAAAACCTCTCACAAGTGTTCCTCGTGCTACTCCTTAGTCTTAGAGTAGACCAAAATATTATCTATGAATACTATCCCCAACTGATCCAACATCGGATTGCAAACCCGGTTGATGAGATCCATGAACGCTACCGGTGCATTGGTGAGCCCAAATGGCATCACCACGAACTCGTAAAGACCATGACTAGTCCTGAAGGCTGTCTTCTCCATGTCCTTGTCCTTGACCCTAGATGATGGTAACCTAATGGCAAATCAATATTGGAAAACTAAGATGCACCCTAAAGCTGGTCAAACAAGTCATCGACCCTCGGGAGGGGGTAATAGTTCTTCACCGTTAGCTTATTCAACTCCTAACAGTCAATGCATATCCTGTGTGAACCGTCATTCTTCTTTACGAACAGAATCGATGCTCCCCAAGGTGATCTACTTGTCTGAATAAAACCCTTGTCTAGTAGCTCCTGAACCTATGTAGACAACTCCTGCATCTCTCGTGGTGCCAAGCATATGGTGCCTTATCTATTGGAGTTGCGCCACGAACCAGATCAATCCGAAACTCGAACTGCCTGTTAGGAGGCACTCCTGACAATTCCTTAGGAAATACATAGGTGAAATCCCAAACAATGGGCACCTCACTCAACGTCGTCGTGTTCTCAACTCGAGCGTCTGCCATATAATCCAGGAACCCATAACAACCCTGCTGAAGATATCTCTTGGCCCTCGCAGCTAAATAGAGAGTTGGCCCATACAAAGCTCCCTCGCCAGGAATGGCCAGTTCTCCCCCACTTGGGGTTTGAACTCTCACTAGCTGGTGCTCAGAATCAATCCATGGCCCTATTGGGACCCAAATAGTCCATCCTGATGATAACCTTTGATCCCCACAGAGGAATCGACACCAAACTAATAGAGTACCTCTCATTGAACAGGTTCAGGACACACCCACAATGAACCTCTGAAGCACTCACGTAACGATCATCAGCAATCTTGACCTCCAACGGATAATCCAGAATCCCGGGAACATCACTAAACTTCTTCCTAAGTGCAAGAGATACAAAATATTGGGTAGCACCCAAATCAAACAACAGATGAGTAGCCATACCATTTACTAAAAAGGTCCATACAAAAGATCAAATATAACATGAGTACAAATATAGAAAGCCATAAAAGATATAAATAAGTCACGTACCAGTAACTACATTCAGTGCTGCACGGGCCTCATCGGTGGTCAGCTAAAATGCCCTGCTCTTCATGATAGGGGTCTCTACCTTACCCTGGTGGCCATCAGTAATCCTCAAGGTGGCTGGTGCAGGCGCCGCCACTACTCCTCCTGTAAAACTCAGAAAATAGGCCTTTTGATGTCTGGTTTGATTTTGTAATGAAATCAAATTAGAGCGCTTAGGGGGAAGTCGCTACTCATGTAACCCGAATAACCACAACTAAAACATATTGAACCCGTCAATCGACACGCCCCACTGTGCGGCTTGCCGCACTTGCCATAGGGACTCCGACCCTGCTAGCCTTTGATGTGTGAATCATAAGTCTTGGGCCTGTTAGCCTGGCCCACCGTTGTCTATACCTACTTTGGCTTTTGCTTCGCTCGAAGCTCCAACTCAATCTCCTACTCATGGGCCTTCTCAACCATATCATTCAGGGTCTTGCACCCCGAAAAGCTCACAAACTCCATGATATCATGCATCAACATGTCATGATATCTTGTCTTCTTCATCTCCTCATCTGTAACGTACTGCGGCACCAACAGAGCCCTCTCCTGGAACTTGGCGGTAATCTCCGCCATAGTCTCAGTAATATGGCGAAGGTCCCGGAACTCTCTTGCCAGCTACTGCACCTCGATAGCTGGTGAAAACTCCCTCTAGAACCTCGTAACAAACTCTTCCCAAGTCATGACTGCCACTACCACAGATCCAACAATTATACCAACCTCATCCCACCAGTCACGTACTCGGTCCCTTAGCAGACAGGATGTTAGGGCCACATTTTCCCTCTCAAGGAAAACCTCATTTGCTGAGAATTCTCCGTGTCAGCGATCCAATGTCGGCTAGAGATGGGGTCCTTATCGCCAAAGAACTCGAGAGCTCCGCAATCCTTGAACTCCCGAAATGTGGGAATCCGTGCTCCTATCTGACCTGCAACAATCTCAACCCGGAAATCCTTAAGCCATTCCTCCATAAGATCCATTATACCCTTGGTACCAAACATCACGGGGATGGCATCCAAGATGTCGCGGGTAGCCTCGGCTGCTATGATCTCCCATAGCCTTTCATCAATTAGTTTTGTGCTAGAGCCAGAACCAGAACCTGAACCTGATCCGGAACCTCCTCCTCGAGTAATCACCACCATCGTCATACTAAAACACAAACATATAAAAAATCAACATATTAATCAAGGGAATTTTCACTATACTTGTCTTCTTAGAGTCTCCAGATCTGCTCTTGTCTCAAGTACAGATCCTGTGCTTCCACTATTATGGGTCCAATACTACCTTTCACACCTATATGTACCTTCCCCAAGAGCCATCCTGATTCCTCTAAGTCACCACACTAGAAATATATACCAATCGTATGCTAAACAATATACATATCCTAGACTTTCCTATAAATCCTCAACTCTCACTGCTCGCAATATCGAGAACCTCAATCAACACCGCTAGTTGATTTATGCATGCGAGTTATACACAAAATGGAATCACATAGACTGTCAAATGATGATTCTACCCTAAATATACAACCAAAAAAGGAACACGAAATGAGATTAAATCAATCATTCTAGGGCTATACGATTCTAATCGTATATTACATTGAAATCATACACTTAGCAATTAACTGAGTCGATAGCAATTCAAGGTAATACATAACATACAATCCTCCTAGACTATAATGCATCACACAAATCAAGTAATTCTATTTCTATCATATGATTCCTGAAGGTATCCTTAGCCCTAATCTGGCATGCAATTCTCATATCAAGCATACTAATCATAATACATAGGTATGGGTAATTTGGGAACCACTTACTTGAGCTCGACCGATTGCACACATTGCACCCCTCTTTCACTTAGTAAAGTCTTTATAAAATTCGATTTCTCTTTCTTTTAAAAGATTGTCATTTCCTCAATTTGAGTCATGTTACACCCGAGAGTGTGCCCAAATCCCTCAAACCAAGGCTTTGATACCAACTTGTAACAACCCAAAAATAGTGATAAATATTTTCATTTTAAAATCAATAGTTTCGATCATCAAATTGTTCCAAAACATTCACAAAGTACAATATCAAAATCATCAGAGTAATAGTATCCAAAAAGTGTGGAAATCGTGAAGGGAGGATGTCGTGTCATCACGTCGGGCCTTTCTCCTTTGTACCAGAAGTACCAGAAAACAAAAACGTAAACTATAACCACAAGGCTTAATGAGTTTCTGCGAAGTACCACATACCAAATATAAAACTGGGCCTAGCCCTGGGGTATATTCCAACCCAATAATTAAATATGGGCCTTGCCCTGGGGTATATTTCAACCCGATCATACGATAGTGGGCCCCGCCCTAGGGTTTATTTTAATTTGAACATAGCATGATGGGCCCCACCATGGGGTATATTTCAACCTGAACATGCCATAATGGGCCCCGTCGTGGGGTATATTTCAACCTAATTACACAAACATAGATGTCACACAATAGCTAGCATTCTACATAACTGAATAATGGCCGACATTGGTGCCTTCAACCCACGGATACAGTGAGGAGACGCACCTCACGGATAGACAAAATAGCTATAACAACAAGCTACTCCGAATACCGGCTCTACTGGTCACCTCCAAATGGTGCAAAATGGTGATGTGCTCTAGGATCCAAAGTGCTTCACTCTTCTAAGGTGGTATCCTCTTCCTTCTTCCTCCTTCAAGATCACAAAAATACACACTCAAGGCTTCAATATGCTCTAAAATGGATTAGAGGTTGCAAGGGTTGACATAACGGGTGGATGCTAATGAAAGAAAGGGTTTTGGGGCAATAAGGATGTTTAAATAGTGCGTGAACCCTAAATATTACGGTTCTGGTCCAAGCCTTGTATGCCCAACGTACAAGAAGTACGCTCAGTATACGTGATGAAAACACACTTCATCAAGAAAATACTACAAGGGACTAAATTGCAAACAAATTACATACAAAGGGCATAAATCGAATACCTAAAAAACAAGATGCTACTTTAGGACACATTGGTTATGTTGTAACAATTGGTAAAAATAGGTCGATATACGTTGGTCAACCACCATGAACCCTACTGGATTATGACCTATTGTACGTTAATCTATATTTTCATAAGAAATTGAAGCTATACTATCCTTAATTTCTTGCGGATTACTTCATTTTTGAACTCAAGCTTACGCCTAATATTTGATTTCATTTTTATAATATTTTTAATATAAAGCGAAATCAAATGCATGGAAATTGTCAAATCAAAATTGTTTAAATGTGGAACCATAAACACCATTTAACGGAGTTCCGTGTATCGGAATTTAAATTTCATTTGAGTTTTTAAACTGACCACATTCGACACAATCAACAGGTGTATGACATATTTTTTTAGGAATCAAGTTTGTTAATTAGTGAATTAAGAAGACGACAATAATAGAATCATTATAGCAACACTTCCATCCACATGGTTATATATTAAGCTTCCAAGTCATTATATATCACATAGAAATGTTGTAGAGTCTAGTTATGTCACGTCATGGGCTTATGTTCTGTATCCGGATTGGGCCTGTCCATCCGTGATTTTCTAGTAGGGTTTTTGCTGTATATATAATGCATGCATGTATGCATTAGAAGGAGTCATGATTATCATTTATTGTTTTGTAACCCTAAGCACCTCTACAGTCGAAGTTCTTAATTGAGCTCTTCTGAGGTGCTGAATCTTAATCCTACGAAACATTTAAATCCATTCTTGCATTCTTAGTTACGTTCTTAATTGTTTTTCTTGCATAGAATCTATCGATCCTAATAGAACATGGTTCTAACAATTGGTATCGGAGCAGGAGATCGTGTGATCAATACACATTCCTTCTGTGTTAAGAATTCCTTAGGGTTTCCGCTTTTATCGAATATAAAAGAAGTCGTCTTCTTCCTGTCGACGTGAACTCTTTTTGATAAAACCCTAATCTCGAGTTACAGGTCTGATTCTAGCAGCTCACCATGTCTCTTGAAGATTCTCAAACAAATCCCATCAACATCTCTAACAGCATTGGATCCACTACCAGGATTCCCATTCTTTACACGCAAGACTATGAACTATGGGTGCACCACTTTGAAGATTATGTGGTCGGATCTGAAGATAATGGTTATCTCATATAGGAGGCCATCACGCTTGGGCCATTCGTTCATTCTGGAATAAACACAACGGTTAAGACTAAAAAAGAATATAACAAGCTGGTGGCAGATGAAGACAAGATGCCACAGGATGAGAAGGACAAGTTGCTAAGTAATGTGAAGGCCATGAGAATGATCAGATTCGCCTTGCAATCTGACACTTTTCGGTTAGTTGGTTCATGTACGACGGCCAAAGAAATCCGGGATAGGTTGAAAGAATTTACTCAATCGATGAAGATCTAGAACACTCCATTCAAACCTTGCTGCTCTCTGAATTTGGAGTTTTTGAACAGAAACCAGAAGAAAAACTAATACAAACTTTCAATCGATTCAATCATCTCCTAAGTAAGATGATCAAGCATCGAATATAAAGAAAGTTGTTCGAGTAGAAGGTAACCTTCATGAACGGTCTGAGACCAGAATGGATGGTTGTGGTTTCAACAGTGAAAGCTCATGAACAGTTTAAATATTATTCACTAGCGAAACTTGTGGGAGTACTCAAGTCCCTTGAAAGTGTGGTAACCAAGGAGGCGAAAGTTGTTTCAGGTGTGCGATCGTTGGCCCTTGTCTCAAAAGGAAAGAATATTGCAGAAGAAGGAGTGGAGTCGGATATATCTGAGTGTGACCTTACAAGCGAAGAATATGCTATGATGGTCACCAATCTAAAGAAGTGTGCACGAAGAAAATTTCCTATCAATATGAACTGAAACTGGTAGGGAAGTTACAGTTCTGAGAAGGTGAAAGATGAACCAAAAATCACTTCTCAAAAGGATGATGACAAGAAGGAGAGCAAGCTTACAGGAGACTCTGGGTTTGACTGCAATTACTGTCACGGCAAGAAAAAATTTGCTAAAGATTGCATGCTGAGAAAAATGGCTGAGAAAAGAGATGGTGAAGACGATGAGGCGTACTACATGCGTCAGTTGGAAGAGATCAAGAAAAAGAAGAGTTCTAACGGTTCTATGAATCCCTTGATTGTACAGGAAAATGCAGAAGAAGATGAGTTCGGTGGCGTTGAAGCTTGGTCAACCGATTCTAAAGATGAAGAGGTGAGAAAGCCTACTCATGGAAAAGCTTATGTGGCAAAGGATGCTAGTTCGACAACAAGATGTTTGATGGTCATAACTGGTGGATCAACCAAAAGTCCAAACAAGGAGCTGAACCTAACTGAGGATAAATGCTTTGTAGCCAAGCCCGTGAGCGAAAAGATCAACGACTGTGATCGGCTGATCAAAAAGTTACACTCCATCCTTGAATCACTTAAAGTTCAAACAACAAATTATGAAGAAGAATTAAATGAATTAAAATTTAAATTTTCTAACTTAAGTGGTAGTCTCATTCAAACTCGCTTAGCGAATTCTAACCTAACCGACCAACTCAGCAGGGTGTCTTTAAAAAGTGAGGAGAAAAGACTGTGGATTGAGCTGAAGGAGGCAGAGTTACCTAGGGCTAGGGATGAAAGTATTTATTTGCAACGAGACAATTTAATTTTTTTGAAACAAAGGAATGTTTTTTGTTTAATTGCTAAGCGCTTATATACAAATATTGCTCAATTCCATTTAAGTTGTGAAGTAGGGAAAAAGATTCATAAGACGATCTTACCCTTCCTTGAATTTAAGGAAGATGAGGTTATTGCTGAGTGTGAATCAATAGTGTCCTCAGAAGAGACATCCAACGATTACAAAATTGGACTGGATAAAATAGAGACCTTCATTGACTCTAAGGAACATAAATGTATGCTCAAAAATCTTTTAGATGAAAATGATAGGTTAAAAATTAAGTTCGAAACCATTCAATCATTTGACTCGTCCAACACTAAATTAATTAGGGAAAATAAAATGAACATAGAAAATACGTCTGAATTTGATGAAAAAGGTGAGACGAGCGAAATCTCAGTTGAAGACATGGTTGATTGCTTTGAGTTCATGAAGAGCGAAACCGAAAATGAGAAACCCCTCATTTCTGAAAATTCGGTGGAATACGCTCTCCTGTCAAAGGACAAGCCATAGAACTCAAGGAGAAAGCAATGGTTTACAATAAGGTTCAAACTGTGCTGAATCAGGTCTATGCTGTTACAGGATTCACTGCAAAACAAACAGCAAAGTTAAAAATCTTAGTTGACAAAGATAATGCCAAAGAATGCGATGATTACTTCTGGTCGGCCCCAATTGACAACGCAGACGAAACCATTGACTTATCTGAGCAAACTTCATGGAGAGTTAAAGGAAGATATGTTGCTGAACCTCTCAACAAACCCTCAAGTTTCGACAAACCAAGCACAAGTGGAACAAAAGAAATCCCTGAAGAACCAGTGAGAAAACCAAGCGTTCCAACTAAGAGAACCGAAACTCAAAAGAAAAAGCCTAAATCTAGTTTTAATATTCACAAATCTCAGAAGGAGCTAGCTGAACAGAAACGCCAAAGAAATCAAAGATACAATAAAAATCTAAATGAGCGAAAACGTTTTTGGCAATGTCAAAATCCTAATTATGTACCTTCTGAGAAAGAATCAATTGACAAAGGAAAGGAAAAGTTAAAAGGAAAAGAAAATTTCAGTCCAAATTCCTACTGTTCCAAAGCTCAGAACTGAATGTCTAGTTTCGGTTCAAACGTCAATGCTAACAACCAATCGTCTACTTTCAGTTCCAACATCAACTGTCAGAACTGAAAGTCAAGTTTCAATCAAAAGTCTAGTTTCGGTCCATCCAACTCCCAAATAAAATTCAATTCAGTGAGGGATATCAAAGAAAAAGGAAAACTTGATTCTGATTTTGATATCAATAATAAGAAAAAGTTAGCTTACCCTAGAATTCAAAAGAAAACACCAAAACCATCTTACAACACACCATTGAATACACTAAAATTGAAACAAGATAAAACCAAAATCAAGGTGTATACCATCAGAAGAAAAGATCAATCCACTCTAATAAAAAGAACTTATTTGGTTGATGTGTCTAGTACAATTCCTTTTTATGTGAAAAACTCACAAGGACCCAAGAAACTTTTGGTTCCTAAATCTGCTTGAATTTGCAGGTCATAAGTGACGAGCAGTTCGATGATGAATGGTACATAGACAGTGGCTGCTCATGTCACATGATAGGAAGGAAGGAAGAGCTGAGGGAGTTTTGGTCCCTGAAGGAAGGTGGATGTGTGAAGTATGGCAATAACTCATATGGGACAATCAAAGGATATGGTATGATAACCAACAGAGACTCCTCGATTCGAAAAGTAGCATATGTGGAAGGATTACAGCATAACCTCATCAGTGCGTCACAATTAGTTGTGGGAACAGGTTTGAAGGTTTCATTTGATGATGAGGGCTCTAAAATAATTGAGAAGGAATCCAAAAGGTTATGTTGAAGTCTGAATGAAAGGGAGAGATGTATCCTTTAAATCTCAACCCAATTCGAGGAAATCCAACTATATGTCTGCTATCAAAGGCAAACACTGATGAAAGCTGGTTGTGGCATCGACGCCTATCGCACCTGAACTTCAAAGACATTAATAAGTTGGTGTTGGTGACCATGTTCGAGGTCTTCCTCTTCTCAAGTTAGACAAGGAACATCTATGTGTAGTGTGTGAGATGGGCAAACAAAGTAGAAAGAGCCATCCTACACGAATCAACACAAAGATTGTTGAAGCTCTTGAATTTCTGCACATTGACTTGTGTGGACCTTCGGCTATCGAAAGCTTCAGTGGTAGCAAGTTCATTCTTGTCATTGTAGATGATTTTTCACGCTTCACCTGGGTTTTATTTCTTAAACAGAAATCAGATGCAACGCCCAAATTGAAGACATTCATCAAGCAAGATGAAGTACAACTGAGGAAACTGGTGAGAAACATTAAAAGCGACAATGGGATGGAATTGAAGAATAAAGAGTTTGAAGATTTTCTGGCAGAAAAGGGGATATCTCACAACTTCTCAGCTCCTTATACCCCACAATAGAATGGGATTGTTGAAAGACAAAACTGTTCCCTATGTGAGGCAACCAGAACCATGCTAAGCTTCGCTTTTCTTCCATTATACTTTTAGGATGATGTAGTTGCAACCGCGTGTTACACTCAGAACCGATCCTTGCTCAACAAAAGATTCTCAATCAATCCATATGAGATTCTAAACAATCGAAAGCCCGATGTTAAATTTTTCCACGTGTTTGGTTCCAGGTGTTTCATCTTTAATTCAAAAGATAACCGCAATAAGTTTGACGTCAAAGTTGATGAGGGAATTTTTCTTGGTTATTTGCTCACCTCAAAGGCATATAGAGTTTTGAACAAACGCTCCAAATGAATTGAAGAGACATATTATGTAACCTTTGACGATAATTACATGAAGAAAATTCAAAGGAGCAAAAGTATCTTGGGGGAAATATTTCCTGAATCAGGACAAGTCTTGGTTCCAATATCCAATTTGTTTGAAGAATATATTCAACTATTTGATGAACCAGAGAAAGCAACACACTCAGAAGCGAAAGCAGTAGACAACAAAATCAACAATCTCAAAAAGATCATAGATGAAGCTGCAAAAGAAATGGAAAGTGAACCTCCTAAACCAACAGGTGGTCAACCCTCTAATGACTCTCCAAACAACGGCTCAATATTCAAGGGGGAGAGTTCATCAGCACCAAAAGACAACCGAAATGCACTTCGAGGGGGAGAATCATATACCATCCCCGAATCATAAAGGTCCAAGCGAGGGGGAGCGTACAACTCCAAACCCAACTAATAATAGTCCAATCAAGGGGGAGAATCCAACTTCCACAGAGGATGAAAACTCTGTTCCTGTCACAGGTTATACTTCGCCAGTCGAGGGGGAGAAAGAGAATACAACTGACGAAGATGATCAATCAGAACTTGAAGAGGAAGTAAATGCAGAGTTGGATCCAACCTATGACCCAAATTATCCTCCTTTGGTAAAATGGACCAAGGATCATCCCAAAACACAAATCATTGGTGAATCATCTAATAAAGTTCTCACTCGATCTCAATTGAAAGCGAAACAAACTGAATTATTCTCGAAAGTTGAATTCTATATGTTTAATTCGTTTGTCTCCAAAGTCCAATAAAAAACAGTTAATGTTGCACTTGATCATTCCGATTAGGTACAAGCAATGCAAGATGAGCTTCATGAGTTCGAACGCAATCGAGTTTGGAGACTGATTCCCACACCAAAGGATGCTTCAGTGGTTGGCTTGAAGTGGGTCTTTAGGAATAAATTGGACAAAGAGGGGAACGTCATTAGAAACAAGGCTCAGTTGGTAGTAAAAGGATATTGCCAAGATGAAGGGATAGACTATGAGGAAACCTTCGCTCCAGTAGTAAGGCTGGAATCAGTTAGAGTCTTTCTGGCATATGTTGCTCATAAAAACTTCGAAGTTTTCCAAATGGATGTAAAATGTGATTTCTTGAATGGTGAACTAGAAGAAACAATGTATGTTGAGCAACCTCGTGGATTCGTGAACGAGAAATTCCTTGATCATTGCTATGAGCTGGATAAAGCTGTATATGGTTTAAAGCAAGCACCGAGGGCCTGGTATGAAACTTTAACTCGCTTTTTGAAAATGTCAAAATTTAAACAAGGTTCGGTTAACCCAACCTTCTTTCGAAAGAAAGAAGGCGAACATCTAATGATAGTTCAGAATTATGTCAATGACATCATGTTCGGCTCCACGAATCCTAGCTTAACGGCTGAATTCAGGAAGTTGATGGAGACTAAATTTGAAATGAGCGCAATGGGTCCGATTAATTTTTTCCTTGGTTTGAATATTAGACAGGGACCAGAAGGTATATTTATCAACCAGGAGGCCTACAAAAAGAACTTGCTGGCAAAATTTGGTATGACGGGAGATTTGAAAGGGAAGGTTCCTATGGCATTTGAGACTACGTTAACACCTTCTCTGGAAAAACCTTTTGTTGAGATAGCACTATATCAATAAATTATAGGGTCCCTTATGTATCTAACAGCTAGTAGACCGAACATTATGTTTTCTATTTGTTATTGTGCCAGGCTCAAGCTAATCCAAGAGAACCTCATATGGTGGCAGTGAAAAATATTTTCCGTTACATGAAGCGAACCTCATCTCTCGGTCTCTGGTATCCTGCTAGATCTGGATTCTTTATTCAAGCTTTTTCTGATGTTGATCTTGGAGGATGTGGTCTGGACCAAAAGAGCATCACTAGTGGATGCCAATTCCTTGACGGTAAACTTGTTAGCTGGTAGTCCAAGAAGCAAACATGTGTGTCACTTTCAACAGCCGAAGCTGAGTATATAGCTGCAGCATCCTGTACTTCCCAAGTAATATGGCTACAAAGTCAACTAAGAGATTATGGGCTGAGTATGAAGAAAATTCCTCTAGACTGTGATTCATAAAGTGCAATAAGAATATGTCACAATCCAATACAACACTAAAAAAACTAAGCATATTGCACTGAGATATCATTTCATCAAGGACCATGTAGAAGATGGGAACGTGGAAGTACATTTCGTTCGGTCCTCTGATCAACTGGCTGACATATTCACTAAAGCCTTACCTGAAGCAAGCTTCAATAAAATTTTACAAGGCTTGGGAATGATGGAAGTAGAGTCGTTACCGAATCCTCATATCTCTCACTAAAAATTAGACAAATGAAATAGAGCGACCGCTCGGTCTATTTCGGGTCCGGATTTTTCGGAAACCAAAATGTACCGAACGCTCTGTCTATTTCGGCTCCATAATTTTCAAGAACCTAAATGAACCGAATGCTCGGTCCATTTCGGCTCAAGAACTTTTGGAACCGAAATGAACCGAATGCTCGGCTTGTTTCGCTTCATTCTTTTAAGATAAGGTTTCGGTTGTACATTTTGCTTATTCTTTTCACTATATTTTAAATTTATTTTTCGTGTTTTGTGCTACTTTATTTCTATCTTTCTGTTTTTTTTCTTACTTTTCAGAAAACTTCAAAAATCCAAAAATATTTTCTTTTTTTGTTTTTGTTATTTTTTTTTTTAGAAAATCTCAAAACTACAAAATAATTTTGTTTGTTTGTTTTGCTTGTGTGGTGTGTTTGTTTGCTTGTTCTTTTAATTAGGTCCCAAGTATACCATTGCGACAAAATTTGGAGCTAAGGAAGGTACGATTATTTTCATTTGAACTAGTTAAGGGTCCCTAGAAGCATGTTGTTGCATGTTGACCAAAGTCTCTGCGACTAAGATCAAGGCCTTAATGATTCAATCTATACCTATCGTTTTTTCCCAATCAGGCTGATGAAGTTAATTATAGTTTAGAGCTACCTTTCTCTTATGAAATGAGTTAAGAGTTTTCTGTTTAGTCATGATAATATAGCAGAGGTACTTTCGGTTCTTTAACCCTCTTCCTTACATTCTCCATTATCTTTCAGTTCACCATTGTAACACTCGAGACTCTCGGTCTTTACCACTGAGGTTTATGGTTGCACAAAATCTGTGTTTGTGATCTTAGATACATACACCACATGCTAAGTGTAACCCAATATCCAACACCTACAAAGAATTGACGGTGAATCATTATATTCAAGATCTTACTTGTTCTCTAATGAAATCTCTATTTATTTTTCAGTGGTCTTTTATGAAATTGTCTAACACCAAGGCTTTTCTTCCTAAAAAGATCTAGATTATTTTTGTTTTTGAGATTTCTATCACATCTTAAGTCACTATAAATAATATCCAACCTACTTGTTTAACAGACCACAATGGTCTCACAAGTACTTCTTCTAACGTTAGGTCTTATGTTAAGAATCGATGTTCGGTTGAAGATAAGCTACCCTTAGCCTATAATTTAAAAGAAGCCTTTTAATGTTTCTCTACAAACAATTGATCGTATCTTCACGGGAAACCAAACAAGCACTTTAAGTCTCTCTTGACTTTGAAGGAAACGATTTTTGCTCGTAATCATTTGCTTTATGTCTTCTAATAGACATCACTCACATCTTATACTCATTTTGCTTTATTTCTTTATCTTTTGTCACCCTATTGCATGAAAATTTTGTTATTTTCTAACATTCTGGTTGATATTGGTTCGATTGTTGTTTATCTTATGGAACAACAAATATTATCCTAAATTTTGGAGTGACATTGAATTTCAAACGACGATTTAAGGATAAGCTTTTGGGCGCGTGAATTTGAACGGTTCCTAAACCCACGCGGGCTGACGTATACCTGGGAGATACCACCCTGTCACTTCGCACTTTTTTAGGCGACGTTTCAGTGATCTCATCAATATCATGATGATTCTTTCTCTCTCCTGGTAACGGTATATAAAGTGTTTCTAATTATATTTGTTTCTTTTACCTCCAACAAATTCTATCTATATACACGGCGATTTGCTATTGTTCATCATAATTCTTCACTCAACAATGGTGTCACACCCAGAAACCAAGAACGGCGGAAACGTTCAGGGGTGGAGGACGTCATGTGAAGTATCATAACAATGTAAAGTAGTAAACAAGCAACAACATCATCCATTGCATTAAAAGTAAAGTTTTAATACATGTGTGTTATTTCATTGTAATAAGTAACCAAAATATGTAATCAAAATAAAAGACGAGTCTTGTCTGTGCTCCGTCTTCTCAAAACATGGTCATCGTACCTGTCTACTGGTGACCTGAGAGTACAAGTTATTTTGAAAGTGTAGATCAGCATAAAGCTGGTGAATTCATAAGTATTTAAGTGTCATTACTCTGTTTTGGAAAGATGTTATGAATGCTATGTAAACCTTTGAATGAAACATTTGATATAAGTGTGAAAACCTTAGAAAATCCCATATTTCCTACTAGTATAAAAGTAGTCTTCTACCAAGACCCGAATGTTTTGAAAGTAGTCTTCTACCAAGACTTGAATGTTTTGTTGTAACAAAGATGGTTTTTCCCTTGTATGAATACTATTAACAATATATAGTCTACCTCATCGTTTATGTGAACGTATCACAAAATAAAAGTAATAGGGAAAATATAGCCATATAAGTATTATCCTTTTGTATTAGGATAAACCTGACATCGTGACTGCCGAATAGTATTAACCTTGAACATCCGTAGATGTTCATTATCCTATGTAGCTAACAGCAGGGTGTAGGAATGGTTAGTCCCATAAAGGTACCCTAGTATAAGAATTAACCGTAGGCATCCGTAGATGTTCATTACCTCTGTTGCTAACAGTTGGGTTCCGGAATGGTTAGTGCCGTATAGTATCCTTTTGTACTAGGATAGACAGAACTAATCTACACGTATAGTATGTAATAGTATCTCATCATATAGTATCTAGGTACAAGTATCCATGTAACTGTATCCATGTAAGAGGATCCAGGTAAGTGTATCTCTTCATATAGCATTTAGTATAGACTCATGAATGAACTGACTCTGGTGTAATTCCTTGTAATAGGAATGATGTTTTGTATCCCCTAAACTATCCCTATAATAGTTTACTAGAATGTATTCGTTGTCCAAGAAGGTTATACACCCTTGCTACTCAAGAGTGTGGGAACTGAATGAAGAATGAAAGCTATCATATCAATACATATATATATGAACATAAGTGTATAGATATAGTTTTGATCAAGAGGATGAAAGAGGTTTTGTAAAACATTTAAGAGTTTTGAACAATAAATAACAATGAATTGATGTCATTTTATAAAACATTTCAAACGTAATTCATTTGATAACAAAATATTTTAACACAGAAAACCATTTCATGTATCACATTTTGAAGTATGTGAGATCAGTTGGTTGAAAACACAGTTATAAATCAAATGTGACTGATTCTATAACATACTGTCTTCTACTAGTATTCCCCCCATTAAAGCATTTAAAATCATTTAAAACATTGATTAAGGGTATAAACTCACCTGTAGTTGGTGGTTTGGATGAACGGAAGATGTAGGATTGCTAGGTGTCAAGTGAGGACTTGTACACACACAATGATCCTAGTTATCATATAATAAACATATATGTAATCTAATTAGTCAATTAATAACTAATTAATCAAGTTAAGACACCCTAGGTCATAGAAACACTTTGATTCAAGTGCAACAGGTACCAAAGGGTTGCACCTATGGGTTGTATGACATGCCATTGGAGTTTATGGCCCATGAACCACCCCTTTATGGAGTTTACATCCCATGACCATTTTCCCATGAGTAGGGCCGTAAACGCATGGTACTAAGTGCCAAATTGTGTTTTGAGGTCTTACAAGTCATGATCGGGCATCAAATGATCAAGTCCAAGCCTTAGGATAGCATTAAGGGCACAATAATACTACCTAGTAGAGTTTACAGCCTAAGGACCCTTTTCTTAGGTGATTACGGTCGTAAACTCCTATTGGGAGTTGTTTTGATTGTTGTTTAAGGTCTTAAACACTTCTAGGAAGGATCAACGTTGGCATCCAAGGCATAGGAAGGAACTAAAGTCCAATTTACCACCTTGAAAGGGGTTTATGGCCTAAGATCATCCTTGGCCATAAACTCCTTTGTTCTATGGTTTCTTGATGATTTTCAAGTGTTATTAAGATCATACTAAGCATACAAGTAGCTAGGGCAAGTGCACTTACAAGATAGGAGCTCGATTGGGTGTTTAAGGTCCAAGAACACTAGTGTGTGTTCTTGGTGTTTTGAAGATCTAATGAAAATCAACAATTAAATGGATGAAATGATGTATAATGACTAGGAGATAGGTGATAACAACAAATCAAGTCAAGTAATACTTACATTTTCGGAAAATTGGGTGAAGAACGGTATACTAATTGAGAGAAAATGGCTTTGGTTCTTGAGTTAGGAAAAAGGGAAGTGATAGAATGGAGAGTAAACGCATGCTTAAGGAATGAGTTTTCGGCCCTAACAGAGTTCATGGCCCAAACTCTCTTTGTTTGGCCGTGAACACCAATTCAAGGTGTTGATCGTTCCATTACATTCCCGATTAACTAGAAGTCACTTCCTTTTTATCCGTCCGATCGTGAATAATTAATTAAAATACTCAAACGGACTTTAAACTGGCTATAAATTAGCAGAAAAGCATTTAACTTTTAATTGAAGTGTTGGATTTTAGAGTTCGTACGAATGAAAATTTCGGGTTGTCACATCATCCCCCCGTTAGAAGGAATTTCGTCCTGAAATTAGAGTTTAAGCAAACATGTAGTTACAAATAACAAATCAAAAAGATGAGGATATTTCAGTTTCATCTGATCCTCTCGCTCCAAAGTGAATTTAGGTCCTCGCTTGGCATTCCAGCGAACCTTCACTATCGGGATACGACTTTGCTTCATTTGCTTGACCTCTCGGTCCATGATCTGTACTGGTTCTTCCACGCAGTTGAGGCTCTCGTTGATTTCGATCTCGTCGAGTGGGATTACAAGAGTCTCGTCGGACAGACACTTTTTCAAGTTCGAGACGTGGAAGGTAGAATATACGTTACTGAGTTCGCGCGGTAGATTGAGTTTGTAAGCTACGGGGCCGATTCGGGCAAGAATCTCGAAAGGCCCTATGTATCTTGGATTGAGCTACCCACGCTTTCCGAAGCATATCAAGCCCTTCCAGGGTGAGACCTTCAGTAGAACTCGGTCGCCCACCTGGAACTCCAATGGTATCACCCTCCTCAGCCCAGCACAAAGGGGATCTGCACTTTCGGCCATAGAGGGCTTCAAAAGGAGCTGCCTTTATGCTCGTGTGATAACTATTGTTGTAGGAAAATTCGAAAAGGGGTAAATGAATATCCCAAGCTTTCCTAAAGTTAATCACACAGGCTCGCAACATATCTTCTAAGGTTTGGATAGTTCTATCACTTTGTCCGTCGGTCTGTGGATGAAAGGCTGTGCTCATGTCCAACCTAGTTCCTAGGGAACTTTGTAACGATTGCTAGAACCTTGAAGTGAATCTACTATCTCTGTCCGCGATAATGGATATGGGAACACCGTGCAGTCGTATAATCTCCTTATTGTAGGTTCTCATAAGTTTCTCCATTTTGTCGGTTTCTTTGATGGGTAGGACGTATGCAGACTTGGTCAATCTGTCGACGATGACCCATATGGTATCAAGTCCACCCGTTGTCTTGGGCAACTTGGTTAGGAAGTCCATAGTGATCCGCTCCCACTTCCATTCCGGTATCTCCGGTTGCTGCAGAAGACCGGAGGGTTTCTGGTATTCGACCTTTACCTTTGCGTAAGTAAGGCATTTACTTACGAAGGTAGCAATATCTGCTTTCATGTTAGGCCACCAGTATAAATTTTTAAGATCCAAATACTTCTTATCTGAACCTGGGTGGACGGAATAACGAGTGTTATGCGCCTTGGTCATGACCAAGTCTCTGAAGCCACGGTGTTTCGGTGTCCAGATCCGATCCATGGGGTATAAGGTTCCGCCACCCTTGACTTTTAAATTCTTATCCATCCCTCTCAGGGATTCACCTGCCACATTTTCAGGTTTCAAAGCGTCGAGCTGAGCCTCCTTAATTTGCGTGGACAAGTGTGAATATATAGTTAGTGTCAAAGATTTGACTCTACGACCAGATTATTCTTTCCGACTTAGGGCGTCGGCTACTACATTGGCTTTACCCGGATGATAACGAATTTCGCATTCGTAATCACTAAGTAGCTCGACCCACCGTCGTTGTCTCATGTTGAGCTCCTTCTAGTCAAAAATATGTTGTAGACTTTTGTGGTCTGTAAAGATCGTGCTTTTTGTACCATACAAGTAGTGTCTCCAGATCTTCAGAGCAAACACAACTGCTCCTAGTTCAAGATCGTGGGTGGTGTAGTTAACCTCATGTGTCTTCAGCTGTCTCGAGGCATAGGCGATGGCCTTACCTCGCTGCATCGGAACACATCCGAGTCCTTGATTTGACGCATCGCAATAGACAACGAAGTTTTCTATCCCTTTGGGGAGGGATAGTATTGGTGTGGTGCACAAGGCTTGCTTGAGCGTTTGGAATGCTCTTTCCTGTTTCTCTTCCCAGTCAAAGGCCACGCCCTTCTGGGTCAATGTCGTAAGAGGTTTTGCTATGCGGGAGAAGTTCTGAATGAACCTACGATAGTAGCTAACAAGACCTAGAAATTGACGAAATTCTGTAGGTGTCTTTGGTGCTGACCAGTTCTCAATGGCCTTGATTTTGGAAGGGTCCACGTGTATTCCCTCTTCGCTAACAACGTGGCCTAAGAATTCTACTCTTCAAATCTAAAATTCGCACTTAGAGAACTTCACGTAGAGCTTCTCTGATCGTAATGTTTCCAAGACTCTGCGGAGATGTTGACTATGTTCCTCCGTACTTCGAGAGTAGATGAGTATGTCATCAATGAAGACGATGACGAACTGATCCAAGTAAGGACGACACACCCTATTCATCAGATCCATAAATACTGCGGGCACGTTAGTTAATCCGAATGGCATCACTACAAACTCATGGTGTCCATAACGAGTTTGGAAGGCTGTCTTGGGAACATCCTCCTCTAGCACTCGTAGTTGGTGATATCCGGATCGTAGATCTATCTTCGAGAAGTAGTTGGCTCCTTGAAGTTGATCAAATAAATCGTCTATGCGGGGCAAGGGATAACAATTTTTAATGGTAAGCTTGTTGAGTTCCCTGTAGTCGATGCACATACGAAACGATCCATCTTTCTTCTTGACGAACAAGACCGGTGCTCCCCATGGTGAGAAGTTTGGCCTAATGAATCCCTTCTTGAGAAGTTCGTTAAGCTGACTGGAAAGTTCCTGCATCTCTGCCGGTGCCAAACGGTAAGGATATTTGGCTACGGGAGTAGCCCCTGACACTAAGTCGATTCTGAACTTGACTTGGCGTTGCGGTGGTAATCCGAGAAGCTCTTCTGGAAAGATGTCGGGAAAGTCGCGTACCTCGGGGATGTTCTGAATGTCTTTTACTTCTTGACTCGTATCGACGATGTGTGCGAGGAATGCATGATATTCCTTTCGTAAGCACTTCTGGGCTTGGATGCACGAAATGATGCGAAGGCTCGTACTAGGTTTGTCACCATAGATAACTAAGGTATCGTTGTTAGGAAGGTTAAGACGAACTGCTTTTTCAAAGCACATGATGTTGGCGCGAAGAAGACTCAACCAATCCATGCCGATAATAACGTCGAAACATTTAATTGGGACTGGCATGAGGTCTATCTTGAAAGTATGACCATCTAAAGTTAAAGTACAACCTACATATATGTAATTTGTACTTTCCGTTTTCCCGTTTGCCATTTCTACCGTGAATGATTTACCTAATGCACATGGTTTTTGTTTAAGTAAGTGTGCAAATTTATGACTTACGAAACTTTTCTCTGCTCCACTATCGAAAAGTATGCAAGCATATGAGTTATCAAGGAGAAACGTACCAGTAACTATCATAGGATCAACTACGGCTTCCTCGTGGCCTATGGCCATAACTCTTCCTACTCCGCCAGCCATCGCTGCCTTTGGGCAGTTCCTTTTGTAGTGGCCCACCTTGCCACAACCGTAGCAAGCTTGGCCCACACCGGCGTTAGGAACTTGGGCGGTCGGCCCTGCTGGAATTTTGGAGAAACGAGTTGTGTGCCCCTTCCTGTTGCAGTTAGAGCACTGCATTTCCATACAAGGTCTGTGGTGATGGAAGTTGCATTTGTTGCACCTCGAAAGATTTTCAGCATAAGTTTTTGTTGGTAAGGGGTTTGCAGGGACAACAGGGGTTACCATGGCAGCATTGATTACCACAAGTTGTTGTTTCTTTGAGGATTCTTGTGAAGCCCCTCTTTTCCTCTTGTTCCACCCCTTCTTCTTGTTGTCGTTGTTGTTTCCCTTTTGTGGCTGGGGTGTAGGAATTTTTGGGTTCTGGTGTTTTCCGTGATCTATAAGAGATTGCGCCAGCTCTTTGGCGCTATAAAAAGTAACAGGCTTGGATGCTAACACACTTGACTGGATCTGGGGCGATAGTCCCTAGATATATCTCTCTATTTTCTTGCTCTCGAGAGTAACCATATCAGGGCACAGAATTTCCAGATCACAGAATCTATTCGTATAGGTTGATATGTCGGAACCAACCATTTCTAGACCCTAGAGTTCATGTTCGAGTTTTTGTATTTCCCCTCGAGGACAGTACTCTCTCATCAGCATGGCTTTCAAGTTTTCCTAGCTGATAGAATTTGCCACCACAATAGTCAGAGACTTAACATAGCCATTCCACCAAGTTAGTGCTCTGTTAGAAAAGGTACAAGTAGCAAACTTGACCTTGTTGCCCTCCGGGCAGGCGCAGATTTCAAAGACCGCTTCCGTTTTCTCAACCCATTGCCTTAAGACCATAACCCCACTAGCTCCATTGAAGTTTCGGGGTTTAGCATTTGAAAAGTCCTTGTAGGTGCATTCCTTGGGATGCCCATGGCTCTCTCCATGGTTGAAAGGATGTGCACATGTTCCCGATCCACTAGGGACAAGAGGATTGATGGCTGACACGGCAGTTGCTACGGCTGCTGTGAAGGCTTCCTAGAACATAGTAGCGTCGAAAGGAGGAGGTGGTGGTATCGGTGTTTCGTTATTAGGGTTACGCCTTGGGTTTCTGTGAGGTGGCATATTTTAACTATACGTTTAAAAAGATGACAACATGGATAAGAATAAATGAATAATGAGAGTGACTCATGAACTAACTTTCCATAGTCCAACAACACAATGAATAGTTTGTTTGAATGAAGATGATAGCATTTGGATAAAACATTCCATATGATTAGATATCTATCAATAATACTGGAATTATAGATGTAATAAGATTGGGAAAAGTGGCCTAGAAGTAGGCCTTACGTCAACCAAGATAGGAAAATTTTGACAGAACTATGACTAGATCAAGACCTAACGGGTCTAAGATATACAAGGATAGGAAATTAGACCAAAGTTTTTTACATAAACTAGGTTATATCCAAAAGATGAGTCGATGTGATTCTATCGGCGATGAGAACTGATAGCATGAGTTCTTGATCCCGATAGTAGGCGCTTTATGTCCCTCATATGCCTGTCAGCTCTCACTTGCTGAGCTCGAAGTTCGCTAACCTCAGCTTGGGTTTCAGCAAGTTCTCTCTGCAGAGCTACATTGCGGACCAGAGTCCTTTCATGAGCAGACTCTAATTGTCGAATGTGGATTGTGTTAACGCCAGAGTTGGCGTCAATCTCCACGACTCGATTGATAGTTGATTGACCCAATATCGTGTTCCGAGAAATCCTACGAACCATGATGGGTAGGACCCTGTCAGTAGAACCTCCCTCAGTGAGGTTGTAGAAGCCTCTGTCTCCATTGTAGGGGATAGGTTGACCCTGTTCCTGACTCCACCTATTCAAGTTTGTGGCCCACAGAGGCGTGGGTCCTTGAAATGCGGGACGGGGGTTCAGGTTTGGGTTTTGGGCAGTTGGAGGTAGGTTGTTGACTTCAGGCTCTGAGTCAGAACTATCAGAAAAACCCTCAGCATGGTGATCATCCAAAGGGATTGGGTTATCATCTTCTGGTTCTTCCTCTAGCCATCTAGCGTTGCCTTGGTTTGGGAAGTACGGGTCGCCGTGGTGAAATCCAGCCATAAAATCTACGCGAGAAAAGGGATATAAGAAATAACTAAATAGACGAACTAACTAAGATAATTATAAGATGATCTTTATCAGTTCCTTCAATACTTTTTTAGTGCATACCAGTTATATGTAGTTAAGATAGGATAGACCTTCGAATAAGTGATCCTAACCCTAAGCCCCCAACCCAACGAGGACAGGACATAAGGAAATTATTTCACAGATTCTAAGTTTATGACATCCTAGTATATATAACTTTAGTGTATCCACTAAAAAACTATTGACGTATTAATAAAAATCTATTTAGTTCTCAAATAAGTAATTACAGTAAGACCAAATACCCCTATGGTATTTCTTTGTGGTTGTGTTGGTAAGTTTTTAGACTTGTTGCCACATCACAACCATTCTTCAGCATATGCTAGTCACTCCTCGGACCAGCATAGTTGATCAGGCTCTGCCCCTCCCAAGACTGACCATATATCCCCAGACTCACTTGTGATATTCAACAATCGTGATACTTTTGTTATTGTGGTTGTGCCACCGATTTTAGTATGAATGTAGGCACGTATACTTACTTAAATATTTTATTATTTAAAAGTATAAACTCTTAGTCAAAGGCTTTTAATCCCAATGTATTTATAGTTAGTATATCTTTTATGGGTTGGTATACTATATTCACTATAAACAATGCTCTGATACCAATCTGTCACACCCCAAAACCAAGAACGGCGGAAACGTTCAGGGGTGGAGGACGTCATGTGAAGTATCATAATAGTGTAAAGTAGTAAACAAGCAACAACATCATCCATTGCATTAAAAGTAAAGTTTTAATACATGTATGTTCTTTCATTAGAATAAGACACCAAAATATGTAATCAAAATAAAAGACGAGTCTTGTCTGTCCTCCGTCTTCTCAAAACCTGGTCATTGTACCTGTCTACTGGTGACCTGAGAATACAAGTTATTTTGAAAGTGTAGATCAGCATAAAGATGGTGAATTCATAAGTATTTAAGTGTCATCACTCTGTTTTGGAAAGCTGTTATGAATGCTATTTAAACCTTTGAATGAAACATTTTATATAAGTGTGAAAAACCTAGAAAATCCCATATTTCCTACTAGTATAAAAGTAGTCTTCTACCAAGACCCGAATATTTTGAAAGTAGTATTCTACCAAGACTTGAATGTTTTGCTGTAACAAAGATGGGTTTTCCCCTGTATGACTACTATTAACAATATATAGTTTACCTCATCGTTTATGTGAACGTATCACAAAACAAAAGTAATAGGGAAAATATAGCCATATAAGTATTATCCTTTTGTATTAGGATAAACCTGACATCGCGACTGCCGAATAGTATTAACCTTAAACATCCGTAGATGTTCATTATCCTCTGTCGCTAACAACAGGGTGTAGGAATGGTTAGTCCCGTAAAGGTACCCTAGTATAAGAATTAACCGTAGGCAGCCATAGATATTCATTACCTCTGTTGCTAACAGTTGGGTTTTGGAATGGTTAGTCCCGTCTAGTATCCTTTTGTACTAGGATAGAGAGAACTAATCTACATGTATAGTATGTAATAGTATCTCATCATATAGTATTTAGGTACAAGTATCCATGTAAGTGTATCCATGTAAGAGGATCCAGGTAAGTGTATCTCTTCATATAGCATTTAGTATAGACTCATGAATGAACTGACTCTGCTGTAAATCCTTTGATGAGATTAAAACTTAATCTAAAAGATCGATTATATCTTAAACAGGTAAATAAAGATCAATCAGCAAGAACGTAAAAGTAATGAACAACTCAAGTATGAATCAAACGAGTCGAATGATTATAATAACCCTCAGAAGAGCTCGATCAAGAACATCAACTGTAGAGGGTTGGAGGTTTACAAGAACGATAAAGAAATCTGTAATGCTATCGTTATTCTCTAGATCGTTAACCTAATATGCATGCAAGCATATACTTATATAATAAACTAGCAAGCTCACGGTATGGAGAGGCCCAAAACTGGAGTACAAAATAAATGGACTAACAGCCGAGCCCATTGACGCAATCTTCAAACAAATCTTTAACCCAACAATCTCCCCCTTTGCGTCAATTGGAGCGAGATCTTTACTTGTTACTTGGGCCAGCAGCTGAGGCAGGTACCTTCTTCTTCACAGTGTTAAATAGACGCGTGATGAGAGCAAGTATTGTCTGTCTAAACCTGATGTACCACTGGATCATGTCGTTGAAGTACTTGACATCATCCGCTGCATTCTCTTTACACCTTCGGATGATCGATAACACATGCTCTAGACAAGCAGTGGTGTAAAGATGTTTGTCAGCTAAAGCAAAGAGACATTTCTGTCCTTCTGCTCTAGTGAACATAACCGAATTGCGTCTCGGATCGATCTTGCCCATTTGCATTTGATTAAGATCACTGGCCGATCCCACAGGAGCTATCTTCGATTTCTTCTTGAAGACTGTGGCAACCTCCTGATCCATAAGGGCAACCTCCATGATGTAACAAACTAACATCCTTTTGAGATGGTCTATAATTGGACCATATTCGGCTTCGTCAGTCAAAAGGATATTATGCAAGACTATCCAATCATGAGGATTTAGATTCGGTAAGTCTGCCAAAGATATAAGGTGTTCAGTTCTTGCAAACCCTCGAATCACCTTGAACCGAACGTTGATGAATGTTCCTTCGATGTAAGGCTTCAAGACCCGAACGTTCATTATCTTCTGGGCGCTCCATGTTTGATACTGAGGACGAGCAACCTTCAGATAGAATTCGATCAACTCCCTATCCACCTCAGGGTTCGGATGAGGGACTTCAAAAATATTTGAGAAGGCGTGGAAGATAAACGCCTTTCGAGTCAACGGCATGTCGAACTGCGAATCGACAGAATTATAGCAGTCGAAAGAAATCACCGGCTCGAGCCATAAGATGCTAGGAGTATCTATGGCCTCCTTAATCATTCGCTCCCGACTCCAGGCAGGGAAGAGAGTCTTCCTGCTCTCAAGGAGATCGTGGGCTTCCTTCTGCTTGCGTTCGGCTTCTTCAGCCTCTCGCGCCACACGATTAACATCATCATCCACATTGCGACTGTTTTTATGTTTCAACAAGTCCGCAATGGTTTCATCATCTTCTTCCTCAGCTAAGTTTTTCCCTTTATCCTTCACACCCGAACCCGAAGCTTGACCAGTCGGAGATGGTTCGGTTGTGTGAGTAGCTTTGGAGGAAGGAGGTGGTTTCGATCCGGACTTTACTTCTCCCCCTTGTTTCGGATCGGACACGAAACTAGGTAAGCCTTCGATTTTGCTGAGAAGGTCCATGGCAGGAGCAAGTTTTTCAGCAAGGGTTCGCCTCACCGAATGATTTAGAATCGGATCGTGTGCTTCCAGGATGTTAGATAGGGCAGCGTGTACATCCGAAACACAAGTTTTTATAACCTCCCGTTCGGATCGAAGAGCTTCAAGCTGTTGTTGTGAGTTTGAAAGCTGAGTGCTCTTGACCTTGAGGGCGGTGGTTTTGCTTGCCAGAACGTCCATTAGTATGTTTTCAGCTGCAAGATCCTCCTGTAGCTTAGCGAGGCGCTCATCAATGGAGGCACGAAGGGCCGAGTTGTCATCGCTGATGGATTGGCGAAGTGTAGCAAATGACTGTAACTCCGTTGAGACGAACTTGGCCCATTGCTGAACGATTGGTTCCAAAGTTGTCTTAGTGGCATCAGCGCTCTCCTGTAGGGACTTCAACAGGGAAGAGGCGTCTAAGAATAGTTTATCGACTTTTGCGGTCGCAGCCTCACATGCTTTCGTGGAGGCGTCTATGGCGGCAGTGGCTGAAGCTACAGAATCATGCTGAGCCCTGGAGAAGGCATCAACAATCTTCTGAAGAACGGCTTCAGAGAGAGAGGACTGAGTGTTTGTGGATGACGCAAGAAGCAGATCAACCTTCTCGTTTAGCTCCTTCAGATGTTTCTTTGTCACTGGAGCATCATCCTCTTCGTCACTTTGAACCTGAAACGGACTAAAGTAGACCGAATCGAAGGTCATGTTTTCACCGCCAAGGAACGGGTTATCTCCATCAGAGGCATGATCTGGAGATGGTGGAGGTGGTGAAGCTGGGGGTGTGGTGGTTTGAGTAGGTTCAGGTTGAGTAGTTGTGGGGGTAGTTTCGGGTGGTGGTTGAGTGTGGGTAGGTTCGGTTGTATGCTGGGTTTCGGTTTGAGGTGGTTCGGTTACGGGTGGTGTTTCGGTTGCACTGGTATGAACCCCCGTATCAGATACGTTGGTTGTAACCTTTGCAGTGGTTGTGGTTGTATCTGTGAAAATGGGTGGTGGTATAGGGAAAGAGGTTGGAGGAATGGTTTTAGTGGGGGTTATGGTGGGAATGGAAGTAGGGATGGTTTGAGGAGGTGAAGGAACTGGTGAATTATGGATTTCCATGTCTGGGGTAGGAGATCGGGGTGGGGTGTTGCCTCTTTGAGGGGTTTCGCCTCCTTGAGAGTCGTCCGAACCCGAACGCTCGTCCTCTGAGTCACTTGAAGAAGAAGGGATAAGAAGTTTTCGCTTTGGTTGAGGCTTCCTTCTCTTCGGCTGCGGTGACTGGGCAGGTTTCGTTTGTTTCCTTTTCCTGGGAGAAGGACCTTTAGCAGCTTTGGTCACTTGTTTCCCTTTGTCCGCCTTTTTGCCCCTGTTCACCGGTTTGTCAGCATCGTGGATGGACTTGAGCATTTCCGGTGTGAGTTCCCTCGGTCCTGACTGTTTGAACTCCTTAATCGTCCTGATGATCCTGCTGTCAGAAGGAACATCATCGTACATTGTCTCCGGAATAGAGCCAATGAAGGAGAACTTGGATGCATCAGAGACGATGATCTTCGTGGTATGAAACATACTGATCGAAGACATCGATGCACCTGCAGCAGTTGAAACGTCAAACTTATCCATAGCCCACTTTGTGATGAGAGTCCAGAACCGGGCATACGACACCTCAGAATGTCGTGATGAAGAAGAAAGGCTCTGGATGAGCTGTTGCCAGATGACCAACCCAAAATCTAAGTTGACCCCGTTGTAAACTGCATACATGATTGACAAGAACAGGCGACTAGCACCATCGGATCCTGAGCTCCGTTCAGATAAGCCCTTGAAGAGGACTGTGAACATGCCGTTCCACTGCGGCGGCAAGCAGGATTTCTTGAACTTTGCGACGGAGATGAGGACCTCCGTGTACCCCATATTGTAGAACATGCTATACAGATGGCCCACCGGAATCGTCTCCGGATTGATTCTTGAAGAGTCAGCAGCAAACCCTAGCAGAGTGCAGAATCTCTGCCTTGAAATCGAGGTCTTGTGATCAGACACCTCGAAGAACACCCTGTCGACTGCTTTATCATAATGAGCAGTCGCATACACCTGCGATAGAAGCACCATGGGCACAGACTCAACCCGAGATAGTGCAGGAGCGATTTGCGAGTACTTCAAGCACTCGATGATCGGAAACATGTAAGAATCATACGCCTGAGGTGTTAGGTCAATCACCAAGCACTGCTGAGGACGAATGGGAAGGATATGTGAGGTAGCATGGACTGAGGATGATTCCGCCATTGTTGAAGGTTGAAAGAAGAAGATGAACAGTAAAGCGTTTGGGAGTTTTTGCTCTCTAGAAAATCCGGAAGCAGTAAAAAGGTAAATGAGAGTATAGACTGCCTTTTATAGTGGGTGAATGGAGAGAGAAAAATCGTTGCAAATCTTCTATGCGATGATCACGTAGGAGAGAGAGTGTCAGATTCCTAGGATCACGCCACCCAACAAGCACCGTTTCAGAACAAAACCGTTTCAAATCCTCACGCGCCTTTAATTGCCAGAGAGATGTCGCTTGAAATTCGCACATGCGTCCATGATGGCAGTAAAAGTATGGGCGTTTCAAATTCACACGCGCCCCTTTTTACCGTCGTTTGAAATTCAATCCTTTTAACTCCCGCCTGATTCAGCAACCTTTCGTCTTATCTTTTAAATGGCATCTTTTGAATTAATTGCCCACGTGGATGCTTTTTGACCACAGCTTGATAATTAACCACCAAAGTAATAATACAGCCTGTAATAATTAGTAACGGAATTTTGGAAAATCAAAGATTTTCGTGCTAAGAGTGTAAAAAAAAGGAATAAAGCAACTCTTTTTAGGAATAAATGTGATGTCAATAATAACACGAAACAAGTGATCCCGGGCATGAATCTCTTCCTTCAAGATCAAGAGAGACCTTAAAGTGTTTATGTCGATTCCCGTTGAATGACTATCAAACATTTATTAATAAATGTTGAAAGGCTTCTTTTAATTAGGCTAAGTAAGGGTGGCTTTCGCTTTGATTCAGCAATTCTAATCTTGAAATAAGAAAGAAAGTGAACAAAGTACTTGTGAGACCGGTGTAGTCTGTTGAACAAGTAGGTAGGAATTAATTTTAAATAGCTTGGAAAATATAAAATCTCAAAAAAAATTAAAAACTGGATCCCAAGGGAAGAAATGTTATGGTGTTTAACAATTTCATAGGAATCAAAAAAAATAAAAATTTGAGATTTCAGTAGGATACATCTGTCAATTCGTTGGTGAAAACTTGAGCAAATTAATTGTTCACCGTCAATTCTTTAGGTGTTGAATTTTGGGTTTCACTCAGCTCGTAGTGGCACGAAACTAAGATCATAAACATAGATGTTGTGTAACCATAAACCTCAGTGGTAATTTCTGAGAGTCTCAAGGGTTACGTTGATGAAACGAATGTAATGGAGAATTGTAATGGAGATGGTGTAAGAAATTAAAGTACCTCTGCTGCGAAAATAAGGACCAAGCAGAAAAACTCTTTAACTCATGTGAGAAGAGAGTGAGGTAGCTCACGATTAGAATAAATGTAGTAGCCTTATTGGGAAGACAAGGTTTGTTTATACCAGGTCATGAAGGCTATTATTCAAAATCTTATGAGGCTTGGGTCACATACAGCAGCATGCTTCTAGGGACACTTAAGTAATCCAACAATTATATCCCCATAAACGAACACACACACAAACAAAATTAAAAGAGAAAAATATTTTTGGAGTTTTTGAAATAGAGAAAATAAAATAAAATAAAAGAATAAAATAAAAGAATAAGCAAGAAAAAATAGACTTAGAAAAAGTAAAAAAACTTATGAAAAATTTGGTAACCGAACCCGAACGTTCGGTTGGTTTCGGTAGGGAAAAAGTTTGAAAAACCGAACCCGAGCGTTCGGTTGGTTTCGGTTCAAGAAAATTTTGAAAAACCGAACCCGAGTGTTCGGTTGGTTTCGGTTCAAGAAAATTTTGAAAAACCGAACCCGAACCTTCGGTAGGTTTCGGTTTTGGAAAATTTTGAGAAACCCAGGAATTTAGACATGCAATCAGAAAATACTTTTAAGAATAAGATAAATAACTTTGTACAAGAAATATACAACCAAGAAAACTACCTTTGTGGTGATGAGCAAGTCAGATGATTTAACCGAACCTGAACATTCGGTCAAATTTGCTTCTTACGTTTGAGGTTGAGAGGTAGTTTGAGGTACTGACTCTGATTCCATCATACCTAGCCCTTGCAATATTCTGTTGAATGACGCTTCAGGAAGAGCTTTGGTAAAGACGTCAGCCAGTTGATCAGTGGTTCTTACGAAGTGAACTTCGACGTTTCCATCTTCCATGTGATCTTTGATGAAGTGATACCTCAGTGCTATGTGTTTGGTTTTAGAGTGTTGCACTGGGTTATGACAGATCCTAATTGCACTTTCAGAGTCACAATATAGTGGGGTCTTCTTCATATTGAGTCCATAGTCTCGAAGTTGACTCTGGATCCAAATCACTTGAGAGGTGCAGGATGCAGCGGCTATGTATTCCGCTTCGGCAGTAGACAACGACACGCACATTTGTTTCTTGGATTGCCAGCTAACCAACTTCCCGTCAAGGAATTGACAGCCGCCAGTGGTGCTTTTTCTGTCGAGTCCACATCCTCCAAGGTCTGCATCTGAATAGGCTTGAACGAAAAAGCCTGAGTTGGAAGGATACCATAGACCTAAGGAGGCAGTTCGCTTGAGATAGCGTAGAATGTTCTTCACTGCAAGCATGTGAGGTTCACGTGGGTTTGCCTGAAATCTAGCACAATAACATACAGAAAACATGATGTCAGGCCTGCTAGCAGTAAGATACATTAGTGAGCCTATCATTTGACGATAGAGCGTGATATCAACAGCTGGTTTGTCTAGGGATGGAGTTAGCTTGGTGCCGAATGCCATTGGGACTTTGACTTTGGAGTCTCCCATCATACCAAACTTTGCTAGGAGAGTCTTCGTGTAAGCTTCCTGATTGATAAAGATGCCTTCGGGTCCCTGTCTAATATTTAAACCAAGGAAAAAGTTAATAGGACCCATTGAGCTCATTTCAAATTTAGTCTCCATCAGCTTTCTGAATTCAGCTTTTAGGCTGGGATTCGTTGAGCCAAAGATGATGTCATCGACATAAATTTGAACTATCATAAGGTGGTTACCTTCCTTTTTGCGAAAGAAGGTTGGGTCAACCGAACCTTGCTTGAATTTAGACATCTTTAAGAATTTAGTTAGCGTTTCATACCAGGCTCTCAGAGCTTGTTTGAGGCCATACACAGCTTTATCCAGAATGTAGCAATGATTTGGATATTTTTCATTCACGAACCCAGGAGCTTGCTCCACATACACAGTTTCTTCGAGTTCTCCATCAAGAAATGCACACTTGACGTCCATTTGGAAAACTTCAAAGTTTTTGTGGGCAGCTTAAGCAAGAAATATTCTTACAGATTCTAGCCTAGCTACTGGAGCGAAAGTCTCTTCATAATCAATTCCTTCCTCCTGACAATATCCCCTTACCACCAGACGAGCTTTGTTCCTTATAACATTCCCTTCCTTGTCCATTTTATTCCTAAAGACCCATTTGAGACCAACAACCGAGGCATCTGGAGGAGTTGGAATGAGGCGCCAGACTTTGTTCCCTTCAAATTCGTTCAGTTCGTCTTGCATTGCTTGAACCCAATCGGAGTGATCGAGAGCAGTGTTAACTGTCTTTGGTTCAACTTTTGATACGAATGAGTTAAACATACGAAACTAAACCTTTGAAAATAAGGATGTCTGTTTTGCCTTCAGTTGTGATCGGGTCAGGACCTTTTCAGAGACATCACCAACCACTTGAGAGATAGGATGATCTCTGGTCCATTTGACAAGAGGAGGGTAGTTTGGATCAAAGGTGGGGTCTAATTCAGCGTTGATCATTTCTTCTGGCTCGGATTGGCTTTCGTAGTCGAGCGTCATATCAGCTTGCTCCCCTTCGATAGATGAGCTTTCTGGAATGTTTGGAGAAACTTGAGGTCCAGAGGTTTCTTGTGGTGCTTGGTATTCAGGCGTTGATGCACCTTCGGTTGGAGAAGCACTTTCGGTTGGAGAAGTGCTTTCGGTTGCAGTTGTAGAGCTTGGCTCCCCCTCAACATGTGAGCTTGGCTCCTCCTCGGCTAAAGCATCGTTGGATGGAGGTTCATCAGAATTCGATCCTCCTTCATTCATTCTCCTGGCAGCTTCTTCGACAATTTGCTTCATATGGTCTACCTTGTTGTCTGCTGCGCCTGCTTCTGAGAGAGTAGCTTTCTCTGGTTCGTCAAATAGCTCCATAAACTTCTCGAATAGATTAGCGATCGAGACTGTGACCTGGCCAGTTTGAGGAAAGATTTCCCCAGCGGTGTCTTCTTTGGCCTGTAGCTTTTTGACATAGCTATCGTCAAAGGTCACGTAATAGGTTTCTTCGATTTTTCTCGAACGCTTGTTGAGGACTCTGTATGCTTTGGATGTGAGAGAGTAGCCCAAAAAGATTCCCTCGTCGGCTTTGACATCGAACTTGTTGCGGTGTTCTTTAGAGTTAAAGATGAAACACCGTGAGCCGAATACGTGGAAAAATTTCACGTTGGGCTTCCTGTTGTTGAGAATCTCATAAGGTGTGAGCGTGAATCGCTTGTTGAGATAGGACCTGTTTTGTGTAAAACAAGCAGCAGAAATAGCATTAGCCCAAAAATAAAGAGGTAAGGAAGCGAAACTTAGCATAGTTCGGGCAGCTTCACACAAAGATCGGTTTCGTCTTTCGACAATTCCGTTCTGTTGAGGTGTGTAAGGAGCTGAGAAGTTGTGACTTATTCCCTTTTCTGCTAGAAATTCTTCAAATTCCCTGTTCTTGAATTCCAGACCATTGTCGCTCCTGATGTTGCGAACGACCTTCTTGAGCTGTACTTCAATCTGCTTGATGAACACTTTCATCTTATGAGTCGCTTCAGATTTGAGCTTTAGAAAGAACACCCATGTAAATCGTGAAAAGTCATCAACAATAACAAGAATATACTTGCTACCACCGATGCTTTCGATAGATGATGGACCACACAAATCAACATGAAGTAATTCGAGTGGTTCAACAACTTTTGTGTTAATTATAGATGGATGACTTTGACGACTCTGCTTCCCCATTTCGCATGCAGCACACAAATGATCTCTGTCAAACTTGAGCAGTGGAAGGCCTCGAACATGACCTCCAGTGACAAGTTTGTTAATGTCTTTAAAGTTGAGATGAGAGAGTCTTCGGTGCCACAACCAGCTTTCGTCAGATTGAGCTTTTGATAACAGGCATATAGCTGGGTTTCCTTTGATGGGTTTAAGATTTAGAGGAAACATTTCACCCTTACGCTCCGACTTGAGGATTACTTTCTTTGTCTACTTCTCAATAATTTTAGAACCTTCATCGTCGAATGAGACTTTGAGACCTGTACCTCCAACAAGCTGAGATACACTGATGAGGTTGTGTTGTAGTCCTTCCACATATGCCACCTTCCTTATAGTAAAATCACCATTAGTTATCATTCCGTATCCCTTTATGGTGCCGAAAGAATTGTTTCCAAACTTGACGTTGCCACCATTTGAAAGAGACCTGTATTCCCTGAGCTCTTCTTTCCTCCCTGTCATGTGACGTGAGCAGCCATTATCGATGTACCATTCTTCGTCGAACTGCTCGTCACTTATAACCTGCAAAAGTTAAGCAGATTTAGGAACCCAAAGTTTCTTGGGTCCTCGTGAGCTTTTCATAGGAACAGGAATAGTAAGAGAGATGTCAACAAGATATGTTCGTTTTATAAGTGTTGTTTCATCTTTCTTTTTGATGGTAAAAACTTTGATTTTATTAGGATTAGGTGCGTTCGGTTTAGACTCTGGTTTGGATGGATTAACCTTCTGTTTGCCTTTTTGTTCAGCTGACGAATGAGATTTTTGAGAACGAACAGAATGAGCTTTAGAGCAAGATGGAGATGAATTGGAAGAATTAGAAGAATTAGATGAATGAGAAGAAGTGGGCTTAGATTGAGATGACTTCTTGGCTGGAGACTCTAGGTGACCCTTTTGCTTTTGATCATTGGTGGGACTGACCTTAGAGTTTTGATCTCTTTTGACTTCAGAATCGAACCTTTGCTTTCGGTTGGAGTAGTTCTCAGAACCGAACCTTTGCTTTCGGTAGGTATTTTCTTCTGAACCGAACCTTGGCTTTCGGTTGTTGTGGCTCTCATGCTTTTTGACAGGATTGTTCTCAAACTTCAGATTCTTGTCTTGATGTGAGAAATATGCATTCTGGGATTGCCAGAATTGTTTCCTTTCAGAGAGATTCTTCCTGTATCTCTGGTTCCTTTCACGTTTCTCATTCCTCATCTGCTTCGGTTGATGATGAATATTGGCTTTCATTTTCAGTTTCTCCTTAGCTGGTTCACTTTGAACTGTGGGAGTTTCACTTTGAACTGGGGAACTAGAAGGAATGTCTTCTTTTGCCGAACTTCCATTCTCTTGAGGAATGTCTTTCGTAACACTAGTACTTGGCACATCGAAATTATCTGGCTTGTTCAGAGGTTCCGGTATGTATCTACCTTTACTAATCCATGAAGTCCTTTCTGGCAAGCCTACCGTTTCATCTGCATTATCGATTGGAGCTGACCAGAAGAACTCATCACATCCATCAGCATTGTCTTCATTTACAATCGCTGTGAGTTCAGCGGCCTGATGTTCGGTTACTCCAGTGACCTTGTATACTTGATTTGGAGTGGTCTGGACCTTTTGATATACGACCGCTTTCTCTACTAAGATCGGGGACTTTTGTTGGGACAATCGAGCGAACTCCACTGAATTTTTAGAAATTAGATTCTTGTGGTTTTCAGGTTCGTTTTTTACAAATTCTGAGCAGTCAACCGTGTCCTCTACAGAAATTTCACTCATGTTGTCGTCCTCATTAAGCTCAGATGCATTTTCAACATCAATTTTGTTTTCTGAGCTCAAGTTGGCGTTTAAAGAGTCAAATTTTTGTATGGTTTCGGTTCTCAATTTAAGTCTATCATTTTCATCCAAAAGGTTTTTAAGCATGTTCTTGTGGTCCTTGGATTTAATGAAAGATTCTATTTTGTCCAGTCCATACATGTAGGTCGGATTGACGTCATCAGATGATATCACACTCTCACAATTATAAGCTTCGGCATCGATTTCATCCTCCTTAAACTCAAGGAAGGGCAAAATCATGCGATGGATCTTTTGGCCTATTTCACAGTCCAAGTGAAGCTGAGTAATATTAGAATAAAGACGTTTTGCAATTAAACAAAAAGCATTCCGCTGTTTTAACAACTTTAAATTGTCTCTTTGTAAATAAATGTTTTCGTCTTTAATTTTAACTAATTCAGACTCCTTCAACTCGATCCACATGCGCCGCTCCTCACTCTTCGAAGACACCCTGCTTAATTGATCAGTTAGGTTAGAATTGGTGACTCGAGTTTGAGTTAAACTACTATCTAGATGAGAAATTCTTGTATTAACATTTTTTAGTTCTTTCTCATATGAGGATTGTGGTACTTTAAATGAAACGAAAACCGATTGTACCTTCTTGATCAGTTCATCGAGCTCGTTGAACTGCACGCTGAGCGGTTTGGCCGTAAAGCACATATCCTGCTGCTCCTTCGGTTCATCGCTTCCACCATCAGTGTTGTATCCCCTCATCTGAGATACATCAGACACCATGAAGCACTTTCCTCCACTGCTCTCCTCCTTTGCCACACAAGCCTTTCCATGAGAAGGCTTCCTCACTTCATCGTCTTCAGAGTCGGTTGACCAAACTTCCACTCCACCGAACTCGTCATCAGCAACCGAACCCTGCACAATAAGAGCATTCATGGAAGGGTTAGCGGTAGATTTCTTCTGCCTCATCTCATCAAGCTTTTTTTGTAGCAAAGCTTCCTCATCCTTTTCCTCATCTTTTTCAGCCATCTTTTTGAGGACACAATCCTTAGCATAGTGATTTTTCCCTCCACAGTAGTAACAGCTTACTCCTGAATCACCATCTGCTTTCGCTTCCTTCTTGGGCTCTTCAACCTTCGGTTCATTGTTAACCTTTTCTGAACTATAACTCCACTGCCAGTTTCGGTTTTTGTTGCTGGGGAATCTCTTCTTAATGAACCTCTTGGGGTTAGACACCATCATAGCATAAGCCTCAGACGTGAGGTCATACTCCTCCAAGTTGAAGTCTTCATCCTCCATCACAGCTTTACTTTTTGACAGGAGGGCCAACGAACCTAGGCTTGAAACCACATTCTTTTCCTGCAGTACAATCTTCTCCTGAGACTTGAGAATACCCACCAGTTTCGCCAAAGAGTATGATTTAAACTGCTCATGGGCTTTAACTGTTGACACCACTGCTCTCCATTCTGACCTTAGACCATTTAAGAACGTAACCTTCTGCTCGATAAGCTTCCTTTCGATGTCATGTTTGATCATCCTGCTGAGAAGATGATTGAAGCGATCGAACGTCTGGGTCACAGTTTCTTCGGCTCCTTGCCTGAATTCTCCAAACTCAAATAAGAGCAAGGTTTGGATAGAATGTTCAAGATCCTCGTCTGTAGAGTACAGTTCGCGAAGTCTATCCCAAACTTCCTTTGCCATCGTGCATGAGCTGACCAACCTGAAGGTGTCGGACTGAAGGGCGAATCTAATCAATCTTAACGCCTTGATATTACACTGGAATTTATCCTTTTCATCTTGTGCAATATCTTTGACATCCTTCAGCAGATCATTATACTCCTTTTGAGTTTTAACAATCCTTGACGTTGCAGAATGAGAAAAAGGTCCATTAATGATTGTTTCCCATATGAGGTATCCATTATCCTCAGATCCTATAACGTAGTCTTCGAAGTGATGCGCCCAGACTTCATAATCATGGGTATATAGGATTGGAATCTTCGTGGTTAAACCGATGCTGTTGGAAATATTGATGGGGTTTGATTGCGACTCGTCCATTATAATCGAAAAACCTGTTCAAAGATCAGACTTGTAATAAATCAGATTAGGGCAAAACAATAAATATCAAGATACGTCAATAATGAGATGACGGCTCAATAAATATCAGTAATTGCGGAAAAACCCTAATTGAAACCTTTTCACAGAAAAGAAGTGTATCGATTACACAGCCTCCTGCTCTGATACCAATTGATGAGATTAAAACTTAATCTAAAAGATCGATTAGATCTTAAACAGGTAAATAAAGATCAAACAGCAAGAACGTAAAAGTAATGAACAACTCAAGTATGAATCAAACGAGTCGAATGATTATAATAACCCTCAGAAGAGCTCGATCAAGAACATCAACCGTAGAGGGTTGGAGGTTTACAAGAACGATAAAGAAATCTGTAATGCTATCGTTATTCTCTAGATCGTTAACCTAATATGCATGCAAGCATATACTTATATAATAAACTAGCAAGCTCACGGTATGGAGAGGCCCAAAACTGGAGTACAAAATAAATGGACTAACAGCCGAGCCCATTGACGCAATCTTCAAACGAATCTTTAACCCAACATCCTTGTAATAGGAATGATGTTTTGTATCCCCTAAACTATCCCTATAATAGTTTACTGGAATGTATTTGTTGTCCAAGAAGGTTTATACACCCTTGCTACTCAAGAGTATGGGAACTGAATGAAGAATGAAAGTTGTCATATCAATACATACATACATACATATATATATATATATATATATATATATATATATATATATATATATATATATATATATATATATATATATATATATATATGAACATAAGTGTATAGATATAGTTTTGATCAAGAGGATGAAAGACGTTTTGTAAAACATTTAAGAGTTTTGAACAATAAATAACAATGACTTGATGTCATTTTATAAAACATTTCAAAAGTAATTTATTTGATAACAAAATATTTTAAGACAGAAAACCATTTCATGTATCACATTTGAAGTATGTGAGATCAGTTGGTTGAAAACACAGTTATAAATCACATGTGATTGATTCGGTTACATACTGTTTTCTACTTTTATTCCCCCCCTCATTAAATCATTTAAAACATTGATTAAGGGGTATGAACTCACCTGTAGTTTGTGGTTTGGATGAACGGAAGATGTAGGATTGCTAGGTGTCAAGTGAGGACTTGTACACACAATGATCCTAGTTATCATAGAATAAACATATATGTAATATAATTACTCAACTAATAACTAATTCATCAAGTTAAGACACCCTAGGTCATAGAAACACTTTCATTCAAGTGCTACAGGTACCAAAGGGTTGCACCTAAGGGTTGTATGACATGGCATTGAAGTTTATGGCCCATGAACCACCCCTTTATGGAGTTTATGGCCCATGAACATTTCCCCATGATTAGGGCTGTAAACTCATGGTACTAAGTTCCAAATTGTGTTTTGAGGTCTTACAATTCATGATCGGGCATCAAATGATCAAGTCCAAGCCTTAGGATAGCATTAAGGGCACAATAACACTACCTAGTAGAGTTTACGGCCTAAGGACCCTTTCCTTAGGTGATTACGGCCCTAAACTCCTATGGGGAGTTGTTTTGATTGTTGTTTAAGGTCTTAAACACTTCTAGGAAGGATCAAGGTTGGCATCGAAGGCATAGGAAGGAACTAAAGTTCAATTTACCACCTTGAAAGGGGTTTACAGCCCAAGATCATCCTTGGCCATAAAATCCTTTGTTCTATGGTTTCTTGATGATTTTCAAGTGTTATTAAGATCATACTAAGCATACAAGAAGCTAGGGTAAGTGCGCTTACAAGATAGGAACTCAATTGGGTGTTTAAGGTCCAAGAACACTAGTGTGTGTTCTTGGTGTTTTGAAGATCTAATGAAAATCAACAATTAAATGGATGAAATGATGTATAATGACTAGGAGATAGGTTATAACAACAAATCAAGTCAAGTAATACTTACATTTTCGGAAAATTGGGTGAAGAATGGTATGCCACTTGAGAGAGAATGGCTTTGGTTCTTGACTTAGGAAAAAGGGAAATGATAGAATGCAGAGTAAACTCATGCTTAAGGCATGAGTTTTCGGCCCTAAGAGAGTTCACGGCCCAAACTCTCTTTGTTTGGCCATGAACACCAATTCAAGGTGTTGATCGTTCCATTACATTCCTGATTAACTAGAAGTCACTTCCTTTTTATCCGTCCGATTCGTGAATAATTAATTAAAAAACTCAAGCGGACTTTAAACTGGCTAAAAATTAGCAGAAAAGCATTTAACTTTTAGTTTAAGTGTTGGATTGTAGAGTTCGTACGAATGAAAATTTTGGGTTGTCACAAATGGCGACTTCATCATTGGCTCACGATCAAACAGATTCTACCACATTGATCTCTATTAAGCCAAACCAAAACATGATCATCGCACTCAACCCTTTTCTGTACGACTCGTATATGTTGCAAGTGGTTGAGTGTTAGAAGTATTCACCTCTGGTTCTAGCCCTAACATAGGTGGAGTCCGTTCCAATGTCCCTCCTATCACAAGTCAACACTACCGCCTCGTATGATAAGAACATGGAGAGGATCTACTTCCAAATCTTCTCTCACAAGGCTTCGATTTCTAAAGGGAAATTTTGTTACCTATTGCAACTTGTCATGGATTCGTCCGTGATCTCACCAGACTTCATCACCACTAGCCAACTGTTCTCAATGCTCTAATTGATGGCCTACACTGACGTACTTACCACTGTTACAAAGGTCAAAAAGTCATGGTTGCCACCCAAGTGGAATGGATTGCTTACTCTTCTCATCAAGAGTTTGGTGGAGAGGAGTGGTGGGTCTGATGATACTAGCAAGGGTTTCTGACCCTTTTATATGGCATTTATAATGGTATCAATCTCGACTATGGGTCGATTATCTGGTCACAGGTGGTGTAAAGTCTCAACACTTCAACGAGGCAATCAGAAGTTTCGTGTGGTAGATTTTGGACACTCATTACACAAAGGGCAATTGATACTCTCTAAGTTCCGGTTATGAAGGATGCCTTAGTAGCTTCTGTGGCTACATTTCACACCAAGAAGATCATAATTTCTGATCCTACGAAGTTCCCTCACAATGGCTCTATTCCTGAGACCATGTACAAGTGTGTTTCAGCTGAGAGTAAGCTCATTGTTGAATATCACAAAATTCCTCCCAAGGCACCAAGAGTCTTATCTGTTGATCAACAGGCTGCCTTGGATGCTGTTGATAAACCTGGAAACCGAGGAAAAAGGGCTACTACCAAGAAAGGGGCAGGCGAGGATGATAAGTTAAAGTCCTAGAAGCGAAAGTCTGAGAAAGGTGATTCTTCTAAGTCAAAGAAGATCAAGAATATGGCGAAAAAGTCCAAGAGTACCTCTCTTTCCAGTTCATAAAACTGTAAGGGTAAAAATGTTGTAATAAGTCGAAGAGTGTAGGTTGTCATACGAAGGGTTCCATGTCTTCGTATGTTTTATATCTTTTTATGTTTTGTAAATATTTTACTAAGGCATAGGATTTGAAGCTTAATGCTAAGTCCTTAGTATATTTTTGTATGCTTTGTTCTCCTATAAATAGGGGTCTTTACTAGATGAGTAGATAAGGTTTTTACAGATTTTGTCTATGATTTCTCTGTAAACACAAAGTATTATATTGACCTGAAAATAGATTTTATTTACCTCCTTGTGCAAATCTGTCTTACATTCATTGATTCATACTCTGATTTATATCATTCTCGAATTCACGATTCATCATTTGGTATCAGAGCAGGAATCTGTTCTGTAATCTGAGTTTCATTCATTCAAAAAGTTTTTGAATCAACTTTTTGGTTCAAAAGTTTCCGTGCTTTTTGAGATTAAAAAATATCATTAGATCTTAGTGTGTGATTTGATTCTGCAATTGAATCTGTGAATCGAGTATTCTACTAGTGATTTCGACTTGAAACATCTAGTTTGTTGATAAATTCTCAAAGTTTTCTTCAAATTCTCAAAGTTTGTCTTCCGTACGTCAATGGCGTCTTTCAATTTGAATTCGATGACTTCATTCTCTCATATTCTAGGATCATCCACTAAAATTCCTATGTTAATTCCTTAATATTACAATCAATGGGATGATCATATGCAAGATTATCTTAATGGTTTGGATGAAGAGTTATGGAACTGTATTTCTGGTGATCACAATCCACCATCAAATGTTCAACCAATTGGTGCATCGTCTGGAAATTCGGAGGTAGAAAATCAATCCACTCAACTTAAGCAATTGGAGAAAAGATGCATGAGGGAGTTGCGAGGTGCTTTGCTTCCTGTGGTGTACAATTACGTGATATCATGTACTACTGCAAAGGAGATCTGGAACAATTTGAAGGATAAATACCAGGGAAGTGAAAAGACCAAAATCACTTCAGTCAAACAATGTCTGGTGGAACTAAAAGACTTCAAGCAAAAAGATGCTGAAACCATTGAAGTTTACTATGATCGTCTTAATGAATTAATCTATCATTGCAACCGATATGGAATCACTCGTTCAGCCATGGAGTACAATTTGATCTTTGTGATGGGGCTTCGCAAAGATTGGCGAAGTGTAAGCATGATGATTAAAAATCAGTAGAGCTTTGATACATCAACTCTAAACAATGTGTATAATCAACTGAAGTCTCATGAAAGCGAAGTGAATGAAATTGCTGAAGAGATAAAATCAAGTTTGGGTGGTCCACTAGCATTGGTTTCGAAGATCTCTGAAAGGGAAGCCGAAAAAGATGGTTCTGACGAAGAAAAAGGATTCATCATGAACTCTGATGATGAGGCAATTGCTTTTTATTCCAATAATCGAGTGAAGAAGTTTTTCAAAAAGCCATTTAATACGAAGACTAAGTCGTCTAAGACAAAAGGAAACTTCGCAAGTAAGAGTATTGTGGATGAGAAGAAGAAGGAAGAGAAGAAAGATTCGAAGATTACAGAAAGAAAAGCTGACAAAAAGCTGAAGGGAGATACTGGCTTAGATTATCATTATTGCAATGGGCCTAATCATTTGGCTATTGATTTCATGTTGAGGAAGAAAGAAGAGAAGAAAAATAAGACAAAAGATGAAGCATACTATGTGGAAAAGTTGGAGGAGATACGTACAAAGACAAAGAATCTCTCATTGATGGCTCATGGTGAACAAGAGGAGGAAGGGGCTTATCAAATTTGGTCATTTGGATCAGATGATGATGAAATGCGAAACCCGACTCATGGAGCAATGTTTGCTCAGATGGAGGAAGAGTCTGATGAAGAAGAATGCGAAGTAACTGGTAGATGCTTCGTATCTAAAACAACTGATAAGTCTCCAATGACCGCAAAGGTACGTAATATTCTTGAATCTTTTAATATTCCATTACATGCATATCATTCTGAATTAGTTTCTTTTGATGATACAGTTACTTGTTTTGATTCAATCGTGGTATCTGCTAGCAATGAGGCTAAGAAGCTGTCTGAACAATTGCTAGAGACAATGAAGAAACTTGATGCAAAAATTGCTAAAATTGAATGTTTAGAAGTTCAAATAACAAATATTATGGTAGATAGAGATAATCTAGCTAGTGACTCAAAAATGTTGTTAGCTCAAAGGAATATCTACTGTAATTCAGCAAAAAGATTATATGGTAAATTGACAAAATTACATCATTCATTCGAAATCAGTAAAGATCAACATAGAAAATTGCTTCCATTTTTAGCTTTTGAGAAAGCTAAAGTAGATAATATTTCGTATGACTGTGAAAAGGAAATTGCTGATTTTAACAAAGTTCCAAATGATAGATATAGATATGGAATTGTTAATGTTGATGAATGTCTTGATACAATTGATTTGGTTAACATTGTAAATGAAACTTTAACTAAGTCTGAACAAATTCAAATTTTGAAAAGCACTGAAAAATTTACTTCTAATTCTCAATCAAATTTTGCTGATATTTTGGATAATTCGGACAATATTAGTGAAATTAGTGATCTAGAGGATGTTGATTGTTCTCAGTTGTCTATTATTAATGTTACATCATCATCTAAAGGGAAGGAAACAGTTAAGGATTTGTTGGGTAATATTGACACTAATCAATCTTCAACTTCGAAAGTTTGTGATATGAACTTTGTGGAAGTCAAAGATAGTCAAACATATGATAGTAATGATGAACAAGAAAGAAAAATACGAAGAAAAAGGAAGCTTCAAAAGAGGAAGAAATTCCTAGAATGGTAGTGGATCAAGTGTATGGAGATACACAGAAATTCGAAAAAGTGCTAACTGAACAGGGTGCTCATTATTTAGAAACAAATACTGTGGTATACCCAATTTTTAAGTGTACTGATGATGTTGTGTTTCCAAACCAAGTCTTTGTAACATCAGGCAATGTTGAGAATGTAAAGCCTGAATTCAAAAAGCTAGTTGATGAAGACAATTTGAAAACAACAGATGAACGTTTCTTCGCAAATCAAAGCATGACTGAAAATAACCTAACCAAAAATTCTTATGTTTTTCAAAGACAAAAACCAAAAAGAAGATGGGTTGAAAAGTCAACAGACGTAAAAGAAGAAATCAAACAAGTTGAAAAATCGAAAACTGAAAACAAGAAGATAAAATTGTTGAATTAGCAAATGAAGTTGTCTTAAAAGTAAATTTAAAGGAATTCAAAGAACAAATTGTCAAATTTTCAAAAGATCATAATGTTTCAAAAAGACAAGCAAGAAAGAATTTTTTTGGCAAACAATTGAATCTCAAAAAGAGTTAAATGAAGCAACAAAATCTTTTTCAGATAAGAAGTCAACAAATGTTTTAAATAGAAAGATAGGTCTTAATAATACCAACAAGTTTGTTTCTGAAAACAAGTCATCTAAACAAGTTTTTCAACCAAAGAATGAAATGCAAAATCAATCAAAATTTTCGAAAGTTTCAAAAATAATTCTTCCAAGGAAAAGTTTTCAGAAAAAGGATGAAACACAATTTTCTTTAAATTCAAAAAGCGAACTTTTTCAATCACCTGTTAACAGATCATATAAAGAATCATATGTTTCAAAAACAAAAGTGGATTTTATTCCTCAAAAGCCAAACTTTCCTAATCATACGAAGAAAGAAACTTTGAAAGCTTCGTATGAAAAAGGCATTACTTCAAAAAGGAATATTGATCATTGGCTCGCAGGAAAAGGAAAATTGTATCAATCGAGCAAATTCTCAAGTGAGCAGATACACGAAGCATATGAAAAGTATGTGAATACATCATCAAATGGGAGTTCATCCTCCAAGGATTCGAATATATCTGTTAAAGCCTGGAAACCAGTTACAAAAGCTAAGACTGTTGTATCACAAACTCACAATGCAAAGGGTATGGTCCATGAACATACGAAGCTAACAAATACTTATGTTTCAGTCCCTTTACATGAAGAAGTAGACTTAATTAATAGTCTCAAGACTAGAGTTTGTAACTGGGTTAAAAGTTCATCATTTCATATCAAATCTAATTTCCAAGGACCCAAAAAGCCTTGGGTACCTAAATTCTTTCATTGATCGCAGGTACTATGTGACGAGCAATATGACAACAAATGGTACATTGATAGTGGTTGCTCTCGTCACATGACTGGAAAGAAGGAGAATTTACGAGATTTTTGAAGCTTGGAAAATGGAGGAGTGGTTAAATTTGGGAACAATCAAAAGTGTAAGGTCAAAGGATATGGAAAGATTATGAATGGGCAATTTATTGTGAATCGGGTTGCATACGTGGAAGGATTACAACACAACTTGATAAGTGTATCACAACTTCTTGTGGGAACTGGCAATCAAGTTCTTTTTAATGAAGAGGGGAGTATAATTTCGAAGGTTGACACCAAAGAAGTTTTACTTAATTCGAAGCGAAAAGGTGATATGTTTACATTGGATATCAATCCAATCGTAGGAAAACCAGCTGTATGTTTTCTTTCGAAAGCTGCTTCTGATGTAAGCTGGTTGTGGCATAGATGACTTTCTCACCTCAATTTTCGAAACGTCAACAAACTTGTCGTTCAGGATTTGGTAAGAGGTTTACCTATTCTTAAATTTGATAATGATTCTTTGTGCGCAGCTTGCAAAGTCGGTAAACAACATAAACAAGGTCATCCAATAACAATTGATTCGAAGATTGTTGAACCACTGGAGCTTTTACATATTGATTTATGTGGTCCATCAACAGTCTCAACACTAAACAAGAAATAATACATTCTAGTTATTGTTGATGATTTTTCAAGGTTTACGTGGGTGTATTTTCTCAAGTTAAAATCTGAAGTTTCGCAAATCATGATTGACTTTATCAAGAAAATGGAAATCACCTTGAAAAAGACTGTTTGTAAAATAAAGAGTGATCATGGAACTGAATTCAAGAATCAAGTTCTTGATTCATTTTTAGTGGAAAAAGGGATTTCGCATAATTTCTCATCTCCTTATACACTACAGCAAAATGGTGTAGTTGAACGAAGAAATTGGTCATTATGCGAAGTTGCTAGAACAATGTTGGCATATGCGAATCTTCCATAATATCTTTGGGCTGAAGCAGTTTCCACTGCATGTTTTACTTAGAATAGATCTTTCATCCATCGATGTTTTAATATTACTCCTTATGAAATCATCAATAACAGAAAACCTAATGTAAAATTTTTCCATGTTTTCGGATGCAGGTGTTTTATTCTGAATCTAAAGGATAATCTTTTTAAATTTCAAGCTAAAGCTGATGAATGAATTTTTCTTGGCTATTCGCATAATTTGGTTGCATATCGTGTGTTAAACAAACGAACTCGAAAAGTGGAAGAAACATTTAATGTTACTTTTGATGATTATTATATCAAGCAATCTCATAAGAAATTTGAAAATTATTCTATAATGCAAGAAAATCAAATTGAATCTGATGATAACCAGTCAATGGATTTTGATTATGATTTGCTTTTTGGAGTTTCAGATAGTGCTGCAAATGCTGAACGTCATGCTACTGACAATCATATCAATGAAGTTCCAAAATTAATTGAAACCTCAACATCATCTTCTCAACAACTGGACGAAAGTATGCATGTGAATCCAGTGGAGGGGGAGCACTCGGATTCGAACACTCTGCTTGAGGGAGAGCATCCTTTCTAGGGGCAGAATTAAAGAATACATGATGTTGTTGAGGGGGAGCAAATACATCATCATATTAAGGGGGAGTTAAATCAAAATAATGAAGTTTTTCATGATATTAATGACATTTGTTTGATTGCAAGATCTGAAAACGATGAAATGTACGAAGACGCACCTTTGGATTTCGATTCATCTTATCCATCAATGGACAAGTGGACAGAAGATCATCCGAAGGAGCAAATTATTGGTAATCCACAAGAAGGAGTTTTAACGCGGGCTCAAATTCGTGAAAAGAATGAGGTTTTAAATACCCATCAAGAATTTTGTATGTTCAACATTTTTATTTCTAAAATTGAACCAAAAACAGTTAAAATTGCAATGGAACACTCACATTGGGTTGTTGCAATGCAGTCGGAATTGTCTGAATTTGAATGAAATAAGGTTTGGAGATTAAATCCTAAACCTGAAAATGTTTCGATCGTCGGATTAAAATGGATTTATAAAAACAAAACCGACAAAGATGGAAATATTATTCGAAACAAAGCCAGGCTTGTTGTAAAGGGTTATTCACAACATGAAGGAATTGATTATGAAGAAACTTTTGCCCTTGTTGCAAGACTCGAGGCAGTTCATATCTTTTTGGCTTTTGCAGCTCACAAGGATTTTGATGTCTATCAAATGGATGTGAAGTGTGCATTTTTGAATGGAGAACTCGAAGAAACAGTGTATGTTGAACAACCTCCAGGTTTTATTAACGAAGAACATACTGATCATGTTTATATGTTAGATAAGGTTGTTTATGGGTTAAAACAAGCACCAAGAGCATGGTATGTAACTTTAACTTTGTTTTTGAAGCAATCTAAATTTAAACAAGGATCAGTTGACCCCACGTTATTTCGAAAGAAAGTTGGGAATCATCTAATGCTTATTCAAATTTATGTTGATGATATTATTTTTAGCTCTACTGACCCTGCTTTGTAAATGGAATTCGAAGACTTAATGAAGAGTAAATTCGAAATGAGCATGATGGGTAAGATAAATAATTTTATTGGATTAAATATATGTCAAAGCAGAGAAGGAATCTTTATAAATCAAGAAAAATATACGAAGAATCAGCTGGAAAAGTTTGGTATGAAAAATAGCACAAAATTATGAGTTCCAATGGCAACGGGTGTAAAACTAACTCCTTCGTTAGATAAACCATCTGTTGATCTTACATATTGCAGGAACATGATTGGATCATTACTTTATTTAACGGCAAGTCGACCTGATATCATGTTTTCTGTTTGTAATTGTGCTAGGTATCAATTAAATCCGAGAGAACCACATCTCATTGCTATAAAGAACATATTTCGTTATCTTAAAAGCACTACTTTGTTAGGATTGTGGTATCCTTCGAAAACAGGATTCTTCATTCAAGCATATTCTGATGCCGATCTGGGAGGCTATAATCTTGATTGAAAAAGCACAAATGGTGGTTGTCAATTACTTGATGGAAAGTTGGTTAGCTAGCAATCAAAGAAACAAACATGTGTTTCAATTTGCACTGCTGAAGCTGAATATGTAGCTGCTGTTGCTGCTTGCACATCACAGATAATTTGGATTCAAAGTCAATTAAGAGATTATGCAATTAATATGAAAAAGATTCCATTATATTGTGATTCACAAAGTGCAATAAGAATTTGTCATAATCCTGTGCAGCATTCGAAGACTAAACACATTGCTCTTCATTATCACTTTATTAAAGATCATGTGGAGGATGGAAATATTGAAGTTCATTTTGTGAAAACAACGGATCAGCTAGCTGATATTTTAACAAAAGCTTTGGATGAAAAATCATTTGTTCGCATTTTGGAAGGACATGGAATGATTAATGGAAACTCTCTTTTACACAAAAGTAAAGAATGATGTCTGTTCAGCAATCGTTCAGAGGCACTGAATACATTTCAAAGCAAATTCATTCAGTATTCAGAGGTTACTGCTCATAGTCAACTCTTCGTACGCTTCATATTCGTACTCTTCATATTCGTACGCTTGTCACTTGGGAGGACATACAAACACTTCGTGTGTTTGCACTCAGTATCCTTTATATATATATATATATATATATATATATATATATATATATATATATATATATATATATATATATATATATATACAAACTCTTCGTGTGTTTGCACTCAGTATCATATATATATATATATATATATATATATATATATATATATGTTGTTTTGTTATTTTTCATTTGTTTTGTTCGTTTATTTTCATAAAATCAAAAATCCAAAAAGATTTTTATTTGTTTTGTTGTTTTATTTTCGAAAAATCAAAAACTCAAAAAGATTTTCTCTTTGTTATGTTCTTTATTTTTGAAAAATTAAAAACAACAAAAATATTTTGTTTCAATTTTTTTTGGTACTGTGATGCAGATTCTCATCATTTTTTTTTTCCGAAGACAGTATTGCTTGCATCTCTAGGGTCAGGTACATCATTATCTTTAGCATCTTTTCACATTAATCATTCAGAACTAGTTAAGATGTCCTTAGAAGAATGATGCTGTATGTTGACTTAAAGCCTCCAATGACTCTATGTGTATAAGAGAAAGCCTTAATGAAATTTTCATACGATGATTTTTTCCCAATCAGGCTTATATTCACATTAGTCTCTTGAGCTACCTGTCTCTTCTCATATGAGTTAAGAGTTTACTGTTTTGTCCAAATATAACAGAGGTACACTTTGTTTCTTATACCAATCTTTTCAAAACAAAAATTCTATTATACTCAAATACGAAGGGATATGTCCTTGAGGTCTTTGATAAAACCAGTCAAAACTTAGACATATCACACTCTGTGTTTATGATCTAACATCATGAGACCATGATGAAAGTGAAACCCACACAAATCTATCCAATTAAGGAATAGACAGGGAACAATGTTCCAGATTTTACGAAACTTTTGTTTCAGTACATATTTTTTAAAATCCAAATCATTTTCATTTCTTATGTGTGGTCTTGATCAAACATTCAAAGCCGACGATGTTTGTCACCCAACAAGATCCAATACAAATATTTTTCATGAATATGATTTCCGTGTGAGTTTATTTCGAAAATTCCTGTCACTTTAAAAATTTTGAATACCGACTTGTCACTGACTACACTCGTCAAACAAGTAATTTTTGTTACAATTACTCACCTTATGTTTAGGTTGATATGTAACGAAATTTTCGATGCCACCTATGAGATCTTACAAAAGATGCCCTTTGAAACTTTTCATCAAGTTATCGATTGTATTTCACGGGAAACCACAAATATTTTTGATTATCTTTCTTGATAACTAACGAAGTAATCTTTGCCCGGGATTCAACTGTCTTTGTGTGAAATCAAATTTTGACATCACAAAATTCCAAAAAGAATTTTAACTTGTTTCTAGTCTAACTTTCTTTGGAACACTGCACTCACGAAATCCTTGAGGTTCTGAGTAATACCAACTCAGGCTGATGATTTCAAACATCTGACATATGACTTTGCTTTTCATCCCAAAAGTGAAAGAGCCTAACCTCAATCCGAAGGGGGTTCGACGGTTACAATTCTCTTAGGGCAAACAAACAACCTGTATTTCCATGACGTATTGTATTGTGTCCTACTTTCACGATGATGGGACATTTACTTTTTGACGCATGGTTATATCTACGGAATAATGGTCCGTTTTTCAAGGTGCCATGTCAGGATTCATTAAATGTTATCCCGCTTTTAATTCAAACGGAAGGGTTACATATAAAAGGGGGTTCATGAGTCGTTTATCTCTTTACGCTTTCAAAAGAAATTCCTAATTCTCTCTGCAAAATCAAACTCTCAAAATCCTAACAATGGCGACTGCTAATGTTCATGCTGATACTTCTCAAACAACTGAAGATTTCACTTCCTTGCCGATTATGAAGATCCAGGGTACTAACTATCAAGTTATGGGTGATGTCTCAAAGTATCCTGAGGAGTTGAAGATGTTAGTAACTGCTTTGAAAAGATCAGTTTTATCTACGGCGATGTTAAATTGTTTTTCTATACCACTTTCATGGTTGTCTCAAGCTGGTTCAACTGCTTCTCTTGCTAAGGCGTATGATGCAGTAGTGTTTAACCTCATCAACGACAAAAAGGTTAAACTTTCCAAGAAACTCTTCTCTCAAATTCTGGATATCCCCAATACTCCACCATATGAGGAATTTACTTGTCCTCAAATAGTTTACATGTTCAATGAGATGGGACATGAGCCTCAACTATCACGTATTAGTGACTTCAAGAAGTCCAGTCTTCCTAGTCTATGGAATTTCTTGTTTGGTATTTTTTTGAGGTGCTTAACCGGAAGAACAATTGGTCTCGATAGAGGAAGAATGGAAGTATATGCTATGGTTCCAGGAAAAGTGTGGGGAATACTGATGTTAAGCATGGAATTTCTTGTGCAAGATACTGGAGCCTGATCTTGCAATATTTCTATGACAAAGAGGGTATTTTGGTCTCTAATAATGATGATAAAGCCTCTTTTCATATTTATGCTATTCCGAAGGATGTGGTGGATAATGTGGATATATTTTCGAAGGTTGCAAGAATTCCTGATGCAATGATGAAGAAGGTGGATCCTACTGATTCAATGTTTTTGGCATACTTACAGACGATAGATACCACCGTTCAAACTGCTATTCTATTGGAAAAAGAGAAGAAAAAATATAGAAGAGGAAAGAAGGATGAATCAGGTTCTTCTGAGAAACAACCAAAGCAAACGAAGGCACAAAAATCCTCGAAGAAGAAGACTGAGGTTGGTGATGATTCTATTCCACAAGTTGTAACTACTGTAACTACAACTGTGGATTCTCCTTTAATTAAAGAAACTCAGGAGAAAGAACTCATTCCTTCGAAAAATGGGGTTTTTCGAAGAATTACGTAGAAGTCTAAAAGTTCACAGAAGTCTTCACCCAATGTTGTTCGTAAACAACATGTTACACATCAAGGGGTTTTTATCAGGGAAGTTCCAGCACATGTTTCTCCATCATCGAAGAAACGAAGGGCTGAAGAGATGGCAAAATGTTTGTAGAAGAAGAAGAAGAAGAAGTCAAGAAAGTTAATTCTTGGAAATGAATCCTCAGACAACGATGACAGAATCCCTGAAACTCCAGGAGCGAATCTAATTCTTGAAAGTTCACATCCTGAAGACACTACTATTATCACACCTGAAGTTTCGCATGTTGAATCATTTAATGAGGAGACACAAACTTTAAACATCCCTGTAAACGTATCTAATACGGATACAAATGTTAATATGGGTGCAAAAGATGTGAAGACTGATGATCAAGGTATAATTATTCCAACTTCTGAAATCCTTGTATCATTACCTCCAATTACCTCTACCACTGATTCACCTACTTTCGAAAACATCATCAATACCCCATTTACTTCAATCTTTTCATCTCAATCCACTGATCCACCAAAACCAACTTCACCCGTAGATGAAACTATGGTGTTGGAAACTGAAACCAATAATGAAGGTTTGGAGGAACCTTTGAAGACTTGAAGTTTGATGAATAAGAGGAAGAGTTTCCAGATCACATGTTGATGACCATGAAGCAATTCAAAATTTTAAATTCAAAGTTGAATACAATTTTACAATCTCAAGCTGATATAGGCGGTGGCTCATCTGTTTCAAATTTAAAGGTGGATTCTTTATTGAAAATCTTCGAATCCAGGGTTACAAACAAAGTTTATGGGATGATAAGGGATTCTGAAGCAAGGGTGTTGGAGAAAGTTGACTGTTCGGATCAAACAAATGAACATCGGTTAACTTCACAACGAAAGGATTTCTTACACGAAGTGAAGGAATTGAAAGTTGTGACAAGAGAAAGGCATGTTCTGTATGTTCAAGAAGTCATGAAAGTTCGTGAAGATGTCAAACAAAAAGAAGAAGTGAAAGATGGCAAGGGTGATGCGAAGCTAGTAGGAAAGGTATTTTCTTCGAAAGTTTCCACTACAAAGCCAGTAATAGTTTCAGCTGGTCCAGTCACTTCAACTATGATCATGTAACACCAAAAATTTCAAACAATTTTTCATTTAAAAATAATCGTTTAATTCTTAGAAACACTTGTTTAAAATCTCATTCATAATCGAATTAAAAAACATGACTCCATTTTCACTTGTATAGAAAACTAGGATCCTCAAAACATGACTCTTTCTCTGGTGTGTACAATCAAGCCGGTGCCGTCCCGTGGTCCTGAAAGAAACCTAAAACACATACATAAAACAAAACACTGTAAGCACGAAGCTTAGTGAGTTTCCCCAAAATACCACACACAACACATATTAGCCACACGAGGCTATAACTCTGTGGGTCCGTGGACCCTGCTCTGTGAACCCTCTGGTTCTAACTCTGTGAACCTTCCGGTTCTAACTCTAGGAACCCTCCGGTTCCAACTCTGAAAACATGCACAGCATAAATCACATAGAAATAATGCAGTACAACACATAACATACATAGCATACAAATACTCTGTCACATAACTCTGGTTACCTACTCAAGGTAAAGTATAGTGAGAAGACTCACCTGGCAAGCAGAAAGCAGATATCCCCACACATGAATCTCGAACTCGTCGTCGCCTAACACGTAAGGCATATACTCTCATGAATATAACTCTCGAGACTAGAATCAACCCTCTCATGGCACCTTCTTAAGGGTAAAAGACTATTTTACCCCTCTCTTGGCCCAAAGGCCACATCGCTGACCAACCCCTAAAAGTCAACGGTCAACTCTTGGTCAAAGTCAAAGTGCTCAGTCAAAGTCAACCCTCCTGGTTGACCCTGCTCGCCGAGTCAACCCGTTGACTCGTCGAGTCCCCATGCTCAGAACTTCCCCAATCCGCGACTCAACTCACCGAGTCACCCCGAGAATCGCCGAGTCCCACAACTCTGAGTCCACTCGCACACAACTCACCGAGTCATCCCTTGACTCGCCGATTCTCAACTCAACCAGAAAATATTGGGACTCTTCGACAAGACTCGCCGAGTCCAACAGCAGACTCGCCGAGTCTAAGGCTATCTTCAACCTACTCGCCGAGTTGTTCATACAACTCGCCGAGTTCCAGGCCATCTTCATCCAACTCGCCGAGTTGTTCTTCCAACTCGTCGAATTCCAGCTCATCATCAAGCAACTCATCGAGTCCACCCATGTGACTCGCCGAGTACCATCGGTCTGAACTCATATAGAAGCATTCCAAGCCATGCAATTGATCCAAAACATAGATCTAGCCTCCTACAACTCATCCATCACGTAAAGTGGCAAACTTTACATGAATCCAAAGAGATCTATGCATTTTCACTCTAGGGTTTGGGTTTGGGACAAAATAGCTCCATCAACCACTCACAAACAGGGACTTTCATGCATTCCAACCCTTCTCCATTCCAGATCTGAGGTAGCAACCTCAGATCTAACCTCTAAACTCTAATACATCCAAGGATATGGTCTCTAACACCCCCAAAACGATGCATCTAAGAGACAGCAGCTCAAAAACGAGATATTACCTCAAAGGAACGCCCCAACTGCAATGAAACTCGAATCCAAGCAAAGCCCCTTTGCTCCAAGCCTCTTACCCTTCATGATTTCCTCAACAATTGCTTCTCTAAGCTTCCAAATGCACTTAATCCACTCACACACAAGGGTTAGGGTTTCTGGACTTGAGGATTAGTAAGGAGGCTGGGGGAATGGATGTTATGTTCTTTATATAGGGCTCAACCCCGAGAATTAGGGTTTTCTCCACTCAGCGCCTACTCGCCGAGTCCATTACTCTGACTCGCCGAGTCGGCCACTTAACACGCGACCAAGTCGCGACTCTACTCGCCGAGTCCGCACATGGACTCGCCGAGTCGCTCTTTCCCAATTTACTCTTTTAGCCCTTCAACTCTACTCTTGATATTTCGGGATGTTACAATTCTCCCCCACTTAAATTAGGCTTCGTCCTCGAAGCCTATGGCAACTCAACTCCAAAATACTCCCACGACGCGCCACCTGGCCCTAACTGGACCAGGTTCCTCGAAGCATAACCATCGAACTCGAACTCACTTCCTCTTTCCTTGCGGTGTCCTGACCACCATCTCAAACCGGGCACCGACTGTACCCTCTGATAATCACACTCAACAATCGAGAATTACCCGAGATGCATCACTGCTCCAAATCTCAATAATCGCCCGACCCCCCCTACGAGCTAGAAATAATCACGAACCACCGGATCCCCGATCCGAATCCCACTCTATCCATCCATGCTTGATAGAAAGACCCACTCTTCAATCTCAGAGCAACTCCCACGAGTCCTCTTCTTGCAATCACACACACATGCTGCACCAACCTTCGCACCCTCGGGTTAGGAAAACCCGTCACACTGACGACATCTCTAACATCCCCAGGAGGAACCACCACTACGCACACAACCCTTGATCAGAATCAAGCTGGGAGTCCCAAACTCCATCCCTGCATTCATCCTGAGACTCTTGGCTCTACACCCGCGGAATCCCTTCCGCGTCCTCAGCAGACATCCCATCATGATGTCATTCCATACCACTGTCACAGACACAGTGTTCAACCACCATACTCCAAATCATCCACTCTCACTACTACTTTCACTTCCGTGAACCAACACTTCCCCCCCGGGGGTTACATACCTTTCTCCTCCCTTACTCAGGGAAATCCACTTGCCAATCTTGCCACTACTCCCTGTATCGCACATGCTCTGGATCTGCTCGCAAGGGCTCTCGGGTCCATGCGCTACCTTTTCCCAGCAAATGAGGGTCCGACACCTCCTCCTATACAACAGCTCAAAGGGTGGCATACTAATGCACTAATGATGGCTGTTGATATAGGATAACTCAACGAAGGATAAATACGTGCCGCAACTCCCTCCGAAATCTAATACACATGCCCGAAGCATGTCTTCGAGCGTCTGAATCGCTCGCTTACTCTGAAGTGTCCTCAGACGTCATCATGATAAGCTCTAGCTCATTTCTCATATCCCTCTTCGAGACTAAGCACCAGGTCAGCTTTTGACTCCACAACTAAGCCTCCAAAGGTCATCTATATCATGATCCAAATATCCCACTAACTTCCTCCCCGTGACCACTATCCCGGCCCAGGGACACGCAAGTCACAAAATTCTCTTTTCCTCATGCGATAAAATACAATCCAACCAAGGATCGTCTCAACTCTGATCTCTGGTTTCTGCTGCGCATCTCGCCGCATCTCCCGACAGAGACGGAGACCCCAGTCTCGCCCCCGGTTCAACACCCAAGCTCCAGAACTCAATACTAGGGCTACTCAAACCCAAAACTCTTCCACATCATACACTGATCGGAGAACATTCCATCATCACATTCTCTTGCCATCTAGTGAGTACTATGGCTCCCCGCAATATCATAACACCCTCTGACTAGTGAGTACTACGGCTCCCCACAGCATCACAACACCCTCTGACTAGTGAGTACTACGGCTCCCCGCAGCATCACAACACCCTCTGACTAGTGAGTACTACGGCTCCCCGCAGTATCACAACACCCTCTGACTAGTGAGTACTACGGCTTCCCGCAGTATCACAACACCCTCTGACTAGTGAGTACTACGGCTTCCCACAGTATCACAACACCCTCTGACTCCACTAGCTCATGCTTCGCAGGCTATCATAGGCAGCTACCCATACTCGACTCGAATATGCATCACAGACTCTGGAGGCAATCGACATATCAAAATGCCCACCCTTGCGAAGATCCACTCTCTTAAATAATCTCCCTGGATTCCCATACTCGAAGGGCTCCCACTAGATCCGTAGATACCTGATACACCACAAATCGTTTCAACTCAAGATTCACGAGTAACTCCGAAATAAAGATATCATACCCGGATACCTCGGAATATCCCAACAGAACATCACAAGATCCTGCCACAACCACTGATTCCCTTACTCCCAACACCATACACACATAATAATACATTTCCTCTCAATCCCATAATAATTTCTGATATCACACGATGCGCAACTTCAGTGCATCCAAACACTCAATTGGAATACAAGGAAGGCGCTAACCCTTCAGAACACACTGATGATCCTCCGAAACCCTTTCCACTACTGCTCAAAATTCAAGCAAGAATACACATCCTAGCCCGGGAATTGGCTACTCGATAATCTGCTACCCATATTTCAACCTAGAAGTTCTCAACTGCCCATACCATCATTACGATTCTTCCACTTGAAACGACTCTGACCACCACCAGATTCCTGACCATTGACCACCCGCCGTGGAGACACCCATCCTTCCCTCAGGCATACACCACATGCATTATCTCGCCCTACACCTTTTCCTTGACCACCAATGACCCTGATCTCTTGAATTCAAGCCGCAGGTTCTGCATCCAACCCCTAACCGCTCTTGCACAAATCTCTGGTTCTCTCAATAAACCACCCGGTTCTCCCCCACTTAGGGTTCGAACCATCACTATCTGACACATCAACAACCTCACGAACTATTTCCACCAGCAATAACGCACCTGCCCCTGGAAAGTGCTACGCAACACCCGATAATCCCCTTTAAGGAAATTAATCGATCTCATAACTTTGAACCTCAGATGAAATCCTCAAGAACTTCTCGTCACGACTACCTCTAGTCGTTCCAAGTCTCGTACAAATCCAATACCAACAACTCAACTGTCCAATAACATCACTGTCTTATAGACTGGACCACGAAATCATCATATTCCCCACTTCGACTCATCAACCAATGTTCCAACACATGGATCATCCCAAGAACAGGGACCCACTCCCATATTCAACACCCAACATGGATAGAAAAACAACTGCACTGATTAATGCGACTGGACTCCCCACTGATACCTCTACAATACGCCCTACTATACTCAAATAGGCGTAACGTGGTCCTTGACTATCTCAGTCCCAACTTGTAATACCGTGAATTTAGAATTAATTTTTCGCAAATTATAAAAACATTTCTCATTTAATTTTCACAAAAACATTAAGTTTAAATCCCAATTCACATCATACAAAATCCCAAGATCACACATATATCAAAAATCCCATGCGTGTGTACAGATCAAGCCGGCGCCTTCCCACGGTCATCGCTAGTACCTGAAACAATAACACTAACACTGTAAGCACCAAGCTTAGTGAGTTCCCCAAAATACCACATAAACATATATTAGCCACTCGATGCTATAACTCTATGGGTCCGTGCACCCAAGCTCTGGGAACCCTCAGGTTCTAACTCAGGGAACCTTCCGGTTCCAACTCTATAAACATGCACAACATAAATCACATAGACATCATGCAGTACAACACATAGAATACACATAACATACACATACTCTGACACATAACTCTGATTACCTACTCAAGGTAAAGTATAGTGAGAAGACTCACCTCGTGCATCTCGATAACTCGCGAATCCTGGAAATCACTCGTGCTCGATCCTCCGAGCTATAATCCTCCTATAACATCAGATGTCTCTAATTAACACTTTTACCACTAAGGTTAACTACCCCTATCAATTCAACACTGTTCAACTCTGGTCAACGATCAACGGTCAACTTTGACTAGACTTGACGAGTGCACTAGGGCGACTCGGCGAGTCTATACGTATTCACCAACTCTCTAGGATTCCCTTTTTGACACGTCAAGTACACCCCTGACTCGATGGGTCCACCTGACATGAATCGCGGGGCCACCACGACTCAACTCGCCGAGTCTTAAGAACAACTCGGCGAGTCCCAGCTCGACTCAGTCCATCTGTCAACCCTCGCTAACTCTCCCTGACTCACTGAGTTAACTCATAACTCGGCTGGACCACTCACTGAGTGGTCAAGGACAATCTTCATGCTACTCGCCGAGTCTGTTCTTCAGACTCGGCGAGTCCATGCCATGCATCTACTCAAACTAGCTTCTGAGGTCAGATCCGCACCATCCACTCATAGATCTGGCCCTCCTAAGCTTATTTACCACGTAAAGTCTATATCTTGGTGCTCATAACACACCTACAAGGCTCTTTTAGGAGAAATAACCTCTAAAATGGCAACCCTAGCCTCTAACCCAATAGAGAGGGCATAAAGCATGACATTAGGGACTCTCTGGACCTGCTAAGGTCTAGATCTAAGCACCATATCCCCATGGGACCTCTCACACGTCCAATACAAAGCAAATAAGGCATGAAGAAACCCTAGATTTGACCAAATCAGCAAAAATACGGAATAAGCTCTGAATGATACCTTAAGAAGCCTCCTCAGATGAAATGAAAGAAGATCCCAGCTCCCCAACTCTTCTAGCTTGACTTTCCTCTTCCTTTCTTGCAAAAACACACAAATTTGGTGAACAATAGCCTCTTATCTCACTCACACGAATCCCTCAGCTGCTTTGGTGCTCTCAAGACTCAGGTAGCCGCAATGAAGGGCCATAAGGTGCTTTAAATAGGGCTTAGGACAGGGAATTTAGGGTTTCATTAAACAGCAAGGACTCGCCGAGTCCATTCCTTGGACTCGTCGAGTCCGGGCGCGAACCCGCGTCCTGAACCGCGATCCTACTCGGCGAGTTTGAGCTCCAACTCGCCGAGTCCCCTCACAAAACTCCAAAAATATAAGCATAAAAGATACCTGGAAATCCGGGCTGTTACAATTCTCTCCCACTAGAACTAGACTTCGCCCTCGAAGTCTCGCTCTGCAAATAACTCCGGATGCTGCTCACGCATCTCTCGCTCCGGCTCCCAGGTCATCTCCGATCCCCTCCGATGCTGCCACTGGACCAACACCAGGGGTACTTCCTTGTTCCTCAAAACCTTGATTTTCCGATCTCTGATGGCCACTGGTCTCTCGGCATAATTCAGGCTAGCATCTACCTGAATGTCCTCTAATCGAACCACTGCCGACTCATCGGCTATACACTTCCTCAGCTGCGACACATGAAAAGTGTCGTGAATCGGCCCTAACTCTGCTGGCAAATCCAAACAATAGGCGACCCGGCCTACCCTCGCGATCACACGGAATGGACCAATATACCGGGGCCCCAACTTGCCCCTCTTCTTGAATCGAATCACTCCTTTCCAAGGAGAGACCTTCAGGAGAACAAAGTCGCCGACCTGAAACTCAAGCTCGGACCGGCGCCTGTCTGCATAACTCTTCTGTCGGCTCTGAGCGGTCAATAACCTCTGTCTGACCTGCTGAATCTGCTTTGTCGTCTGAAGCACGATCTCTGTATTGCCCATCACCCGCTGACCGACCTCTCCCTAACAAATAGGGGTCTGACACCTCCTCCCATACAACAGCTCAAAGGGTGGCATACCAATGCTCGAATGATGGCTGTTGTTGTAGGAAAACTCTGCCAAGGGTAAATACACATCCCAGCTACCCCCGAAATCCAACACACATGCCCGGAGCATGTCCTTAAGCGTCTGAATCGTCCGCTCACTCTGACCGTCTGTCTGGGGATGATATGCGGTACTAAAATGCAGTCTAGTACCCAACTCCTCATGAAATTTCTTCCAGAATCTGGAAGTGAAGCGCACATCACGGTCTGAAACAATCAAGATCGGCACCCCATGCCGAGATACCACTTCCCTCACATACACCTCAGCCAATTTCTCTGTTGAAGAACTCTCACTGATGGCAAGGAAGTGAGCGCTCTTTGTCAACCTGTCCACAATCACCCAAATAGCGTCAACTCCCCTGGCAGTCCTCGGCAATTTGGTAATGAAATCCATAGTGATATGTTCCCACTTCCACTCGGGAACCTCCAACGGCTGCAACTTGCAATGCGGCCTGTGATGCTCGGCCTTAACCCTACGACAGGTCAAGCACCTCTCAACAAACCACGCAACATCCCTCTTCATACAGGGCCACCAATACTCCTTTCTCAAATCCAAATACATCTTCGTGGCCCCCGGATGGATCGAAAATTTCGACCGATGATCCTCCTCCATCAAAATGGTACGCGTTCCTCCCACAAACGGTACCCAGATACGCCCCTGAAATGTCATAAGCCCCCGACCATCGGTAACGAACTCTGAAACCAAACCAACAACCTGTTCCCTCTTCTGCATCTCAGGTTGCACAGCCTCGGCCTGTGCCCCACGAATGACGTCCAATACCAGAGCTATCACGGTCAATCTCAAACATATCCCCTGCAGTAGAGTGCTCTCCGCCCTGCGGCTCAACGCATCGGCTACCACATTAGCCTTGCCTGGGTGGTATAGGATCTCACAATCATAATCCTTGACCACATCCAACCACCTTCTCTGACGCATATTTAGGTTTGGCTGATCCATCAAATACTTCAAACTCTTATAGTCCGTGTATATCGTACACCGCACCCCATACAAGTAGTGATGCCAAATCTTGAGGGCGAACACCACTGCCCCCAACTCTAGATCATAGGTGGGATATCTCGTCTCATGAGGCTTCAGCTGCCTCGATGCATATGCTATCACATGCCCCCTCTGCATCAGCACCGCTCCCAAACCCAAAATCGATGCATCACAGTATACCACAAAGTCCTCCATCCCTTCCGGGAGAGCTAACACCGGGGCTTCGCACAACCTCTGGCGAAGTGTCTCAAAGGAGGCCTGCTGCTCGGGGCCCCATGAAAAAGCAACACCCTTCCGGGTCAGTCTGGTGAGTGGCACTGCGATCGTAGAGAAATCCCTGATAAACCTACGATAATAACCTGCCAACCCTAGGAAACTCCTGATCTCGGAGGGCGACTTCAGCACCTCCCAACTCATCACTGCCTCAACTTTGGCTGGATCGACCAATATCCTTTCCTGGTTAACGAGATGTCCTAAGAACTGAACCTCCCGCAACCAGAAATCAAACTTGGAGAATTTGGCATAAAGCCTCTCCGATCTCAGGACTCCGAGAACCTCTCTCAGATGATCCTTATGCTGCTCTCTAGATCTCGAATATACCAGAATGTCGTCGATAAACACAATCACCGACCGATCCAGCATCGGCCTACACACTCGGTTCATAAGGTCTATGAACACTGCCGGGGCATTGGTGAGCCCAAAAGGCATCACCACAAACTCATAATATCCATAACGCGTCCTGAACGTTGTCTTCTGGACGTCCTCATCCCGCACCCTCACCTGATGATATCCAGACCTCAAATCGATCTTGGAGAACCAAGATGCTCCCTGCAACTGATCGAACAAATCGTCGATCCTCGACAATGGGTAACGGTTCTTGACCTTCAGCTTGTTCAACTCCCGGTAATCAATACACATCCGGTGTGAACCATCCTTCTTCTTGACAAACAGGATAGGCGCTCCCCACGGCGAGCTGCTCGGCCGAATAAACCCCTTCCCCAGTAGCTCCTGAAGCTGTAAGGATAACTCTTGCATCTCTGGAGGTGCAAGGCGATAAGGCACCTTAGCGACAGGCGCAGCCCCCGGAACCAAATCGATACTGAACTCCACTTGCCTCACAGGAGGCACACCCGACAACTCCTCGGGAAAAAAATCTGGGAACTCACGCACCACCAGAACCTCCGCAACTAAACTCGGCCTCTCGGAAGCCACTCGCGTATCCATCACATACGCCACAAAACCCTTACAGCCCTGCTGTAGACACTGCCTTGCTCTAGCGGCCTAACAAAATGCTGATCCTGATCGTGTACCCTCGCCGTATACCGAAAGAACTCCCCCACTAGGGTCTCGTATGGTCACCAGCTGTCGCTCACAGTCAATAACCGCACCAAATCTGCTCAACCAATCCATGCCCACAATGACATAGACATCACCCATAGCAATAGGAACCAGATCAATTGGGAACTCAACACCGAATATCTCAACTACGCAACCTCGGAGAACCTCCGTGGCATATATCACCCTCTCATCAGCTATGGAAACTCTCAGAGGCGGACTCAACGCCTCACGACTAACACTGATGTGCTGACTAAAAGCCAAATATACAAAAGACCGACTCGCACCCGAGTCAAATAACACCAAGGCAGGTACAGAATTCACAAGAAAAGTACCTACGCATAGCATAACATAAGCATAATATCACAACATCAAAATAAATACATGAAAGAATACATACCAGCCACGACATCGGGCGCTGCGCGGACCTCCTCTGCGGTCAGCTGAAAGGCTCTCCCTCGTGCCCTCGGCGCCTCGGCCTTCACCGGCCGACTCTCTGTAGCTCTGATGGCGGCAGGGGCAGATCCCTGAGGTGCTCCCTGAGATGACCCTCGCAACTGCGGACACTCTGCCTTCCGGTCTCCGGTCTGATTGCAGTGGAAGCACACTGTAAATCCTTTGGGGCAATCCTTGGCCATATGCCCCTCCTTGCCACATTTGTAGCAAGATCCAGCTCTGCAGACTCCATCGTGACCCTTGCCACACTTCCCACAAGTGCGGCCCTTCTGGCTCCCTGGTTTGGGATCAGCAGGCTTGGCCCGCTTGGCTGCCGGCTGAGACTGTGCCGGTCGCCGATCCCTCCCCTGAGACTCCGCATCCTCCCTGGCCTGAGTCTCCAGCCAAATCTCCCTCTTCCGGGCATTTGCCTGAAGCTCAGCAAATGTACGGTACGAGGAGTTCGCCGCGAACTCCCGAATGTCTCGCCTTAAAACACTCAAATATCGGCTCATGAGTGCCTGCTCAGTGGACACGTGCTCAAGGCAGAACATCACCCTCTCATGGAACATCCTGGTGATAGCTGTAACTGACTCAGTACCCTGCTTGAGGGTCAGAAACTCTTGTGCCAAATGCTCCCTCTCCACCTGGGGAACATACTCATCTCGGAACATGACAGTGAACCTCTCCCAGGTCACTGCCACAAGCTCAGCAGGCGTATAATGCGCCGTCACAAACTTCCACCAGTCCTTCGCTCCCAAGCGAAGCTGGTTCAGCGCAAACCGAACCTTTAAATGCTCAGGAGATGAGCAAGTGAAGAAGCACCCCTCTATATCAGATATCCACCTCATAGCTGCCACCGGATCCTGGGTCCCATCAAACTCTGGTGGTTTTGTGTTGCTGAACTCCCGGAACAACAACGCATCACCACCTTGCGGCCTCGCGGCAGCAATCGCTGCGGTGGCCGCTGCAACAGCAGCCTCAGAAAGAGCGGCAACGCTCGTCGAAGGTCTCAATCAGCGTGGTCTTAATAGACCCGAACATCTCTGGTATCTCTGCCCTGATGGCCGCAGCCACCTCCTCGTGGATGATCCGGCGGATCTCCTCATCACTGGTATCACTGCTCTCAGGCATCAAACGTGTCCTCACCATGATCTACCTCTAAAATACAACATACGAAAAATTAGAACCCCTTCGAGCATACTCACACTCGACAACTCATTCCTCCTTGATCCTTGGTATTCCAAAGATTCTTACTTGGGCTGTACACAGCTCCGGTGCTTTCAGTAGTACGGGCCCAATACTACTGTCCACACCGTATCAGAATACATCCCAAGTCGTCCTCTTCGGATCCCAAATTCCAAGTACTCTATCATGCATAGATCACTCTCTAAAAGATCTCTCATAAGCCCCTTGCTGCTACCTACTCACTCTCAAGCATCTCATAGCAGCTCACCTCTTCCTAGGCTAAGGCATCACAAATCAGGCCACTCTAGTACTAATAGGAATACCTAGCCTACTCTAACATGTGAATACATCATATCAATATCAATAGCACATAACATGAGGGTATTTTAGGAAATCACCGTTCGGGCGCGGACTGATCATACACACAAATCTGCTCTGCGTTTCTTTTCAAAATCTTTTACTCTTTTTGAAAATACTTCTCAAATCCTCAGTTTGAGTTCAAATACGCCCGAAGGTGTACTCGAATCCCTCAAACCAAGGCTCTGATACCAACTTGTAACACTGTGAATTTAGAATTAATTTTTCGCAAATTATAAAAATGTTTCTCATTTAATTTTCATAAAAACATTAAGTTTCAATCCCAATTCACATCATACAAAATCCCAAGATCACACATATATCAAAAATCCCATGCGTGTGTACAGATCAAGCCGACGCCTTCCCACGGTCATCGCTAGTACCTGAAACAACAACACTAACACTGTAAGCACCAAGCTTAGTGAGTTCCCCAAAATACCACATAAACATATATTAGCCACTCGAGGCTATAACTCTATAGGTCCGTGCACCCAAGCTCTGGGAACCCTCAGGTTCTAACTCTGGGAACCTTTCGGTTCCAACTCTATAAACATGCACAACATAAATCATGCAGTACAACACATAGCATACACATAACATACACATACTCTGACACATAACTCTGATTACCTACTCAAGGTAAAGTATAGTGAGAAGACTCACCTCGTGTATCTCGATAACTCGCGAATCCTGGAAATCACTCGTGCTCGATCCTCCGAGCTATAATCCTCCTATAACATCAGATGTCTCTAATTAACACTTTTACCACTAAGGTTGACTACCCCTATCAAGTCAACACTGGTCAACTCTAGTCAACGGTCAACGATCAACTTTGACCGAACTCGGCGAGTGCACTAGGGCGACTTGGCGAGTCTATACGTATTCACCAACTCTCTAGGATTCCCTTTTTGACACGTCAAGTACACCCCTGACTCGACGGGTCCACCTGGCATGAATCGCGGGGCCACCACGACTCAACTCGCCGAGTCTTAAGAACAACTCGGCGAGTCCCAGCTCGACTCAGTCCATCTGTCAACCCTCGCTAACTCTCCCTGACTCACTGAGTCAACTCATAACTCGGCTAGACCACTCACTGAGTGGTCAAGGACAATCTTCATGCTACTCGCCGAGTCTGTTCTTCAGACTCGGCGAGTCCATGCCATGCATCTACTCAAACTAGCTTCTAAGGTCAGATCCGCACCATCCACTCATAGAGCTGGCCCTCCTAAGCTTATTTACCACGTAAAGTCTATATCTTGGTGCTCATAACACACCTACAAGGCTCTTTTAGGAGAAATAACCTCTAAAATGGCAACCCTAGCCTCTAACCCAAAAGAGAGGGCATAAAGCATGACATTAGGGACTCTCTGGACCTGCTAAGGTCCAGATCTAAGCACCATATCCCCATGGGACCTCTCACACTTCCAATACAAATCAAATAAGGCATGAAGAAACCCTAGATTTGACCAAATCAGCAAAAATACGGAAATAAACTCTGAATGATATCTCAAGAAGCCTCCTCAGATGAAATGAAAGAAGATCCCAGCTCCTCAACTCTTCAAGCTTGACTTTCCTCTTCCTTTCTTGCAAAAACACACAAATTTGGTGAACAATAGCCTCTTATCTCACTCACACGAATCCCTCAGCTGCTTTGGTGCTCTCAAGACTCAGGTAGCCGCAATGAAGGGCCATAAGGTCCTTTAAATAGGGCTTAGGACCGGGAATTTAGGGTTTCATTAAACAGCGAGGACTCGCCAAGTCCATTCCTTGGACTCGTCGAGTCATGGCGCGAACCCGCGTCCTGAACCGCGATCCTACTTGGTGAGTTTGAGCTCCAACTTGTCGAGTCCCCTCACAAAACTCCAAAAATATAAGCATAAAAGATACCTGTAAATGCGGGCTGTCACACAGCTGACTATCTGCTCATGGTAAATCACTGTCTCGCAGCACACATGCTACCAGATACTTTGATGGAAAATCATCATCAGTGACAACCTGCAGCGTTTTACCCCTAAACCCGAAACTTAAACATCAGGCTTCTCATGTTCCGCACACGAACATACATAGCACCACTCAGGTCATATAAGGTGACATCTCCTCTATCGACTGATTGGTCAACTCAGACCGAAATTCTCCCCTCCCTCTAACTCCTTACCAAAATACTCTGATAGGCTCTCGACCTCCCTCTCGAGGGACGCCTCTTCAAACTCAATCATGGTCTACAGGCCTAAAACCCATAGTGTCCAATCTCTACCTCATCAATCGTGATCGGATAACCAGAGAATCACAAGCATCATTCACTACGAACCATGGTACTCATCCCATGACATCTTTTCTCAATATGCTCCGGTGTATGGTACCCGAACCATAGCATCACTCCTCCATCTGCTCCGATGTATGGTACTCGAACCATAACATCACTCCTCAATCTGCTCCGATGTATGGTACTCAAACCATAAAATCACTCCTTAATATGCTCGTTAGAACCTTCAAAATACTCCCTGTATCAAGTATGGGTCCTCTGCCTTCAGTAGTACGGGCCCATACTACCTGCCACATCTACCCATACTTTCCACACGGACTATCCCGGAGCTCCTAAGTAGCTGCTCGACCTTCTCGTTCACCAATTCCGTCGCGCGCGCTCGCTCCCCAGCGAAATTCTCTACTCTGCCAGTGCACTCATCTGGCTAAGGTTAATCCCTAGGCTCTTCCTAGATTCCCACACTTCTCTGCCATCAGCTGCTGAAGAGCTCCTAATGATGCCAGCCATCTACCTCCTGAATATCGTCATATTCGCTTGGTAGTTGACTCCCATCATCGAGAGTTCCACAAAGCACGAAGCAAGCAACATTCGAGCATCGAAGAATATATATGACTCACTCTGGGTGATAACTCCGCTTGCTCTACTCATCCTCGGAAGTACCACCGAACTCTGCAACTCTTCCCCTCGCGGGCTCTATCTATTCTTTCTCCAAGTACCACAGTACTCATCTAGGTATCTCCCCTAGATTACTCCTCTACTCAAATCCCCTAAAGGATTCCAATCAAATATTCTCACTCATCACATACTCAAAAGCACATCGCATATCACAGTAATTCCTAGGCTAAGGCATCACAAATCAGGCCACTCTAGTCCTAAGATATGGAATACCTAGCCTGTCTCTAGCATGCAATAATATCTCATAAAGTGCATCATAAATATCTCATAACACAAAAGTAAGGGTATTTTGGGAAATCACCGTTCGGGCTCTGGCTGATTGTACACACTGCTCTTTCTCGTTTTCTCTTTGAACTCTTATTTGTTTTAGAAAATTATTTCTTTGAAAACTTTTCTTACTTCCTCAGTTTGAGTCCAGAATTACCCGAAGGCGCATCCGAATCCCTCAAACCAAGGCTCTGATACCAACTTGTAACACCGAAAATTTCAAACAATTTTTCATTTAAAAATAATCGTTTAATTCTTAGAAACACTTGTTTAAAATCTCATTCATAATCGAATTACAAAACATGACTCGATTTTCACTTGTATAGAAAACCAGGATCCTCAAAACATGACTCTTTCTCTGGTGTGTACAATCAAGCCGGTGTCGTCCCGTGGTCCTGAAAGAAACCTGAAACACATACATAAAATAAAACACTGTAAGCACGAAGCTTAGTGAGCTTACCCAAAATACCACACACAACACATATTAGCCACACGAGGCTATAAATCTGTGGGTCCGTGGACCCTGCTCTGTGAACCCTCTGGTTCTAACTCTGTGAACCTTCCGGTTCTAACTCTAGGAACCCTCCGGTTCCAACTCTGAAAACATGCACAACATAAATCACATAGAAATAATGCAGTACAACACATAACATACATAGCATACAAATACTCTGTCACATAACTCTGGTTACCTACTTAAGGTAAAGTATAGTGAGAAGACTCACCTGGCAAGCAGAAAGCAGATATCCCCACACTTGAATCTCGAACTCGCCGCCGCCTAACACGTAGGGCATATACTCTCATGAATATAACTCTCGAGACTAGAATCAACCCTCTCATGGCACCCTCTTAAGGGTAAAAGACTATTTTACCCCTCTCTTGGCCCAAAGGCCACATCGCTGACCAACCCCTAAAAGTCAACGGTCAACTCTTGGTCAAAGTCAAAATCCTCAGTCAAAGTCAATCCTCCTGGTTGACCCTGCTCGCTGAGTCAACCCGTCGAGTCCCCATGCTCAGAACTTCCCCAATCCGCGACTCAACTCACCGAGTCACCCCGAGACTCGCCGAGTCCCACAACTCTGAGTCCACTCGCAGACAACTCACCGAGTCATCCCTTGACTCGCCGATTCTCGACTCAACCAGAAAATATTGGGACTCTTCGACAAGACTCGCCGAGTCTAAGGCTATCTTCAACCTACTCGCCGAGTTGTTCATACAACTCGCCGAGTTCCAGGCCATCTTCATCCAACTCGCCGAGTTGTTCTTCCAACTCGTCGAATTCCAGCTCATCATCAAGCAACTCATCGAGTCCACCCATGTGACTCGCCGAGTACCATCGGTCTGAACTCATATAGAAGCATTCCAGGCCATGCAATTGATCCAAAACATAGATCTAGCCTCCTACAACTCATCCATCACGTAAAGTGGCAAACTTTACATGAATCCAAAGAGATCTATGCATTTTCACTCTAGGGTTTGGGTTTGGGACAAAATAGCTCCATCAACCACTCACAAACAGGGACTTTCATGCATTCCAACCCTTCTCCATTCCAGATCTGAGGTAGCAACCTCAGATCTAACCTCTAAACTCTAATACATCCAAGGATATGGTCTCTAACACCCCCAAAACGATGCATCTAAGAGACAGCAGCTCAAAAACGAGATATTACCTCAAAGGAACGCCCCAACTGCAATGAAACTCGAATCCAAGCAAAGCCCCTTTGCTCTAAGCCTCTTACCCTTCATGATTTTCTCAACAGTTGCTTCTCTAAGCTTCCAAATGCACTTAATCCACTCACACACAAGGGTTAGGGTTTCTGGACTTGAGGATTAGTAAGGAGGCTGGGGGAATGGATGTTATGTTCTTTATATAGGGCTCAACCCCGAGAATTAGGGTTTTCTCCACTCAACGCCTACTCGCCGAATCCATTACTCTGACTCGCCGAGTCGGCCACTTAACACGCGACCAAGTCGCGACTCTACTCGCCGAGTCCGCACATGGACTCGCCGAGTCGCTCTTTCCCAATTTACTCTTTTAGCCCTTCAACTCTACTCTTGATATTTCGGGATGTTACAGATCACAACTATCCCTATGACAAGACCAATTTTCAAAGGTGTTGTTCTTGATGAATCAGCTGGGAGTGCTTCATAACCAAAGACTGTGATTACTGAGACAACTTCGAAAGATAAAGGGAAAGGGATTTTGGTAGAGAAGACCAAAGAAGAAAAGAAAGTAGAGGTTGATGCTGAAATTGAAAGAATGACACAACTACAGAGTATTATGACTCTTCGGGCTCAAGATCCATCAAAGTTTGATAAAGGAGATCCATCAAAGAAGTACAATTATGAAACCATTGAAGCCAGAGTGATGTTTGACCACATGTATTCATTTGAGAGGATTCCGAAGAAAAGTTATGTGGTGACTAACTCTGATTCAAGTCAGTTGGATTTTCCGATGAATGAGATGATGTTTATTATGCCTCAATTTCGAGCAGAAATCAAGTGTAAAGATATTGATGAAGGAAACAAGATGAAAATTCGGTTTCATGCTGTTTTAGGAAAAACACCTGAAGAAGTCTGGTCATTGGAGAAAATAAAGAACATTGTAAGTATCAAAAGAGATATGATTTTCGAAGAAGTTATACAAAATATCAGATATACGGTTATCAGGTCAAGTGGTAAAGTATGATTTCACAATAGCAGACTTCCCTTTGATGAACTTGTATGACCTTATACAAGTTGCATTGTTACTAAAGGACAAGTCATTTTCTTATCTTCAAGAAACAGAACTGGATATTTTCAAGCTGGGATGCCAACACATCAAGATCTTCATTGAGAATTATTTTGAGTGTCTTGCTCAAACAGATGTGGAGTTGGCAACAACAAAAGGTATTGAAATGGCCGCACCAATGGCACCAACGAAGAAACTAGCAGATATGAAGAAATACGAAGATGGTGAAATCTGCTTAAAGACATTGGGAATAGTCTTCGCAGGAAAAGACAAGGCAGGAAGGGCAAAGCGGTTTTTATTTCAAACTGGTGAAGTTGAAAGATATGCTACTTCACAATATATGAACTTGATTGTTCGTATGAACCACTGCAAAAAGAACACTGAAGGAGATAAGAAGGAGATTAAAAAGGTTATCTCATGGTATACAGAGATACGAAGGGTTATGATGTATTCAATCCAAATGCTGACAAACTGAAGACTTCGAATTTGATTACAAAGGGGGAGATTGTAAGGGTAAAAATGTTGTAATAAGTCGAAGAGTGTAGGTTGTCATACGAAGGGTTCCATGTCTTCGTATGTTTTGTATCTTTTTATGTTTTGTAAATATTTTACTAAGGCATAGGATTCGAAGCTTAACGCTTAGTCCTTAGTATATTTTTTGTATGCTTTGTTCTCCTATAAATAGGGGTCTTTACTAGAGGAGTAGATAAGGTTTTTACAGATTTTATCTATGATTTCTCTGTAAACACAAAGCATTATAGTGAGCTGAAAGCAGATTTTATTTACTTCCTTGTGCAAATCTGTCTTACATTCATGGATTCATACTCTGATTTATATCATTCTCAAATTCACGATTCATCAAAAACGATGAGGAGGATGCTGAAGATGAAGTTCACCATGTGTCACCAAGAGGCAACACTCCTTCCCGATCCCCTTCTCCAACCGAACCTCCTCATGACAAACTTCCAACACCAACTCCATCACCGAAACAAACCGATCCTATTTCGGTTGCTCTTGTTCCCCCACCTATTACATCTCAACAAACAACTTCTGTTCCACCACCGCCTCCAGTTTCTATTATTCCCATTTCTATAACACCAAACCCTACTCCCATTATATCCCAATCAACTTCCACAACTATCCCACAACCGACAGTAGGAGTCAACGTATCTGATACGGGGGCGACTACTGAAAAAGAACCTCCAGTTACTTCTAAACCACTTTCTCCCTCACCTTCAACTGATTATGGTGCTACTCTCGGTGGTGCTAATGATGATTTTGATTCAATATTCTACAGTCCCTATCGACTTCCTACAAATGATGATGATGATGCTCCTATAACACACAAACACTTGCAGAGCATTGACGAGAAACTCGATAACCTACTTAATGCCACAAGTCCTACAGTGATGTTGTACTCAAAGCATTCTTGGATACTGCTCTTGAGCAATACACTGACTCTATTGACAAATCTACCAAGGCTATTAATGAGTCTACTTCTTCCTGCAAGAAGGCCACTATTGCAGTTGCAGAAATTTTTCAAAGTACTCAGATTTTTCTTGAGTCACTCAAAGGGCATGTTGATTCCAATGTAGCCAAGGTGAATGCCTCTGTGGATTCCTTATCCAAGTCTATTCAAGAGGAGCATACAAAATTTGAGGTTGTTCGTTCTTCAATACAAGCAAAGAACACCTCACTTATCAGTTCTGTGACTTCTTGGATTGACTCTCTTCATGCTGATTTAGCTAAGGAGAGTGCTCTAAAGGAAGAAATTGCACGCCAAGCCTCCACTATTGAAGTTCAGAAGGTACAGCTAGCTCAAGCAGAAAATGAGATTTCTTTGTTGAAGATGGAGAGAGCTGTCTTTCGAAGCTGTGTTGGGGATGTCAAGGATATGCTGACCAGTCTCTTTGGTGCTCATGATCCTATCCTCACTTTGACTATCAGGAATCATCTTACTTCCAAACTTCTTCCTGCCCTTGCATTGTTACACGAGATGAAGGGTGTTTTAGATAGGTTCGTATCTCTAAAACAAGGGGAGAGGATGCTCAACTGAAGGTTACTGTGAAGACTGAAGTTGAATCTCCTCAACCGAAAGTCGGAGTTACAACCGAACCGAAGGATAATTTAGCTTCGGGTTCTGGTGTCAAAGAAAGGAAAAAGCATCTTATTGGAGAAAATGATGAGGATGATGAAGATCAAGAAACTATCTCTGAGATCTTGAACCGAAAGAAAAAGCATGAGGAGATAGATGAAACTCTTTGGGCTTCTAAGGATGCTGAGGAAAGGGAAAGGAGGAAAAAGGAAGAAGAAGAACCCTTAAACTGCAAGAAGGCCTTGTTTCCCCTCTGGACTAGAGAAACACTTATCATTGAGGCTATAGAGTTTCCAAGCGTTTATTGGCTGGAACATGTCGCTTCTTTTGATTGTGACAATTCCAAGGATTCACAGTTTGACATGCTGATAACACAAAAGGCGTTCATGTTTCATTGCTTTGATTCGATTGTTGAAGTTCCTTTTCCTCATCCTAAAGTTGATCGAGAGCTTATCGACTTTTATTTGTAGTATGGTCAACCGCAGTACTTGACATGGAGCGCACAGAAGATAGTTACTGTCAAGGTATTGAACTTACACCTGCTGGGAAATTTGCAAATGTTAACTTCAAAATCACACGAGGATCAACAAACTTGGTGTCAATTATTTCCCTAGCAGATCTTCCAAATCTAAATCCTCATGACTGGATTCTGTTGTTTAACATTTTGCTCACCAATCCAAAAGAATATGAGCCGATACTGGATCATTAGAAGAGGATGTTGGCCTCTTACATCCATGAGGTTGCTGCTATGGATCAGGAGATAACATAAGTGATGAATAAGAAACCGACTGTCAAGCCTACACCGAAACCAAGTGATGTGAACAATATGAAGATGGGTTAAATCGATTCTACACATCTTACTATGATGTTCGCAAGAGGCAAAGGCAATCGCTTTCTGTTCGCTCTTGATGATAAAAATTTATTCTCAATTAACTTCTTGGAGTACATTATCAATATTATCCATCGGTGCAAGCAGAACTCAGAAGCAGACAAGAAGAACTTCACAGACATGCTTTGGTGGTACATTAACTTTCGTCGTCATCTTTTGGCAATCATACCGGGGGTGTTCAAGACAATCAAGAAGTCATCTGAAGCTCAACCGAAGTGAGCTTTCGGCTCCATTGACGCAAAGGGGGAGATTGTAGAGTCTAGTTATGTTGCATCATGGGCTTACGTTTTGTATCCGGATTGGTCCTGTCCATCCATGATTTTCTAGTAGAGTTTTGCTGTATGTATAATGCATGCATGTATGCATTAGAAGGAGTCGTGATTATCATTTATTGTTTTGTAACCCTAAGCACCTCTATAATTGAAGTTCTTAATCGAGCTCTTCTGAGGTGTTGACTCTTAATCATACGACACATTTAAAGCCATTCGTGCATTCTTAGTTACGTTCTTAATTGTTTTGCCTGCATAGAATCTATCGATCCTAATAGAACATAGTTCTAACAAATGTAATGCAAGTAGATATTATGTATACTTAAAAATACCCAAGTACTTTTATGTTATGTATTTTTATAAATACTCAAATACATGTATATTATGTATTTTAAAGATCAAATTCTTATATATATATATATATATATATATATGTGTGTGTGTGTGTGTGTGTGTGTGTGTGTGTGCATATCTAAGAAAGGACTAGATAATTACTATAAAACCATTCCATATCTAGATCTCCCTTTCCCACATGCATTCCATTTCTACCTCTTACACATGCATGAAAATATTTGTAATATCTTCCAAAGTACAATGTGCATGTATGTATTTATGATTCATATCTTCCAATATATTACATATGTAGTTCAGGAATCCAAACAATGTCAGCCAAATATTAATATCGATCTCTATATCTATTTAGCATATCTATCTCTATATCTCACTCTCAAACAATTTCACGTGCATTAATCTCTAAAATATCTAGCTTGGTACATTCTAAATCTTTCAAGGATTGTCCTTGTACACAAAATATCAGTTGCATATAGATTAAGATATCACATAATCTATTTCTTTATCTCTCACCCACGATCAATCCATCACTCCTTACAATCTCTCTATCGATCTAGCTTCTCCAGAATAAGAAAGAAAAGGCTGACAACCCTCTCATTGACCTCCCTAGTCCTCCTCAACCCTTCTTTTCATGGAACACAACCCAAAAACACCCTCCCTCTGCTTTCTTCTACTGTTGTTTCCAATCGAGACAATTACAACCTCTGAAGAGGTTGTTTCAACTGAGTAAAGCAAACGAAGATTATTGGATTCCACCTTTTTTCGCCACCAGTTTGATTCGCCTCCATGTAACATCCCGAAAATCACGATAAAATTTTTCATTTTCAAATCAAGGAAACCATTTTTTTAACAAAAAAAAACCCATAACAAAACCAAGTATAAAATACAAATATCCCTAAGATGAATATATCATAAATCCCAAAAACGTGTCATTGAAGGATGTGTACGTTTACGCCTGCGCCTTGCCACGGTTATCAAAAGTACCTAAAACGATAAACTAAATTTGTAAGCCAAAGATTAGTGAGTCCCCAAAAAGTACCACACATAACCATACAGATAACAACATGCATACATGAGCCTTTAGCCTAACTAGACCGCCGCATTGGGCGTACAACCTATCTGGACCACTCTCGGAGCCTTCACTATGAGTGGTCCACTGCACCGGGCCTAAAGTTTATCTGGACCGCTCTCCGAGCCTTCGGCCTGATTGGGTCACGTTGTAGGCCGGCCTTCAATCTATCTGAACCAACCTGGGTGTCTTGGCCTTCAGTACTAAGCATGATCGTGTCAACCCAACAAACCACAACATGTCCACATATATAATAACATTTAATAACCAACAACACAGATAATCATGCAGATCTACCAGTCTAACACATACTCGGGATATCATAAATCCAAAAAATACCAGGATACATAATCCAATGGGCCGACATTGGTTCCTTCGATCCATAAGTACAGTGTGGAAAACTCACCTCACAGACAGACAAGATAGTTGGACATAAAACAGCTCCAGATACTGGCACTACAGGTCACCTAATCAAAAAGAAATGACCACATCTTAACCAGAACACAAAAATACCCAAAATACCCCTAAGTCCACATTTAGGGAAAAATTCCATAACCAACAAGATCTAAATCTTAAGGTTAGCACTCGATAGGGAAAAAGGCCATTTTACCCTTCCTATAGCTTATCTTAAAAGTTAACCATAGTCAACTGGTCAACGAGAGTCAATAGGTCAAAGTCAACAAGTCAAATAAAATCCTTCTGACTGAGTATGTGGGGTGTACTTAGTAACTACACCCATCATAGTTCATCCTTGACCATTTTACAAGGTGTGGACCAAGTACACACAACATACCATTTGGTATGTCCAACGTACTCCGCAAAATTCTATCCTTCTCATTAACAGCTTATTTCCTTAATTCCTTTCATCCAAGCCCAAAATATCATTATAAGCTGTAAAGTTTCCAACTTTACGATTTTGCATGGCTATAAGGTGCCAAATACCAAAAACCCTATCTTTTTAACTCATTAAGACATCATAGCCCATACATGAAGAAAAATAGGAACCAAGAACACATTTTTATGACTCAAGACACCTCAAAATGTCTGAAATGAGAACTCATATCGTTCAAAGTATGCCATACTTATGAACACCAAGATTATGAAGCTTAAAAGCATAGAATCTAACCACTAACATGAATCAGGAGAAACATTCATCAAGACCAGAGCTTTTCACCTTCAAAGGATGGTTGAGTGTGAGATACTTCTGGTTCTAAGTTACTTTTGAGCTTCCAATATGATTCCACTTCCTTCTTCCTTCTTTAAGATCACCAAAACACACACAAAAGGTCAAAAATTCTCACACAAGGGATTAGGGTTAGCTAGGGTCGAGTCGGGGGGATGGAGGATGATGAATGAAATGGTTTTAAGGCTATAATGTGGTTTAAATAGGGTGTAAACCCTAAATATTATGGTTTTGGTCTATACCACATACTCTCAGCATACATTAGGAGTATGCGCCAAGAAACATGCTTCTCGATTAAAAGCCACACGGGACTATTTTGCAAAGAAACTCATAATAAGGCTCAAAAGTAAAATACCTAAACTTAGGTGTTACAAGTCTCCCCCACTTGAATTAGACTTCGTCCTCGAAGTCCAATGCTGTGAATAACTCATGGACTCGATTTCCCAAGTCTATTCGGAACCCTTCTGATGTTGCCACTGGATCTTGACTAAAGATACAACCTTGTTGTACAAGGCCTTCGTCTTCCTATCCAAAATCACCACCAGTCTTTTAAACTAATTCAGGCAATCATCAACCTGAATATCATCCAAAAAAATAAATTTTGAATCATCAGATACACACTTCTGAAGATAGGAAACATGGAAGGTGTTATGGATCTTACTGAGCTTTTCAGGTAAATCCAACTGGTAAGCTACTCTACCAACCTGAGTAATCACTCAAAATGGCTCAATATACTGGGGACCCAACTTGCCCCTCTTACTGAAGCATATTATACCCTTTTAGGGTGTTTCCTTTAGTAGAACCATATCGTCGACCTGGAATTCCAACTCAGATTGGCATCTCTCTGCATAACTATTCTGCTGAATTTGATCTATCTACAACCTCTGTATTATCAGTTGAATAATCTCTATCATCAAAGGACTACTTTGGTCCTTCCCATAATCCTATGACCGAACTCTCCCTAGCAGACCGGGGTATGACACTTCCTCCCATAGAGAAGCTCGAATGGCGATGCACCGATACTGGATTGATAGTTGTTATATGAAAACTCAACTAAGGGAAGATAGAAGTCCCAAATCCCTCCGAAATCAATCACACAGGCCTGAAACATGTTCTCAAGTGTCTGGATGGTCCGCTCGCTCTGACCATCAGTCTGCGGATGATAAGCAGTGCTCAAATGCAACCTCGTACTGAGTTCCTCGTAGAACCACTACCAAAACCACGAAGCAAATAGAACATCCCGATTTGAAAAAATAGAAACCAAAACACCATGGCAGGAGACGATCTCATACACATACATATCGGTGAATTTTCTCCTGAGGAACTCTCTCGAATAGCTAAGAGGTAGGCACTCTTGGTCAGGCAGTCTACTATTACTCAAATCACATCGAAACTTTTAGCCGTTTGAGGTAGTTTGGTGATGAAATCCTTGGTGATTTGTTCCCATTTCTACATGGGAACCTCCAAAGACTGAAGCTTCCTATGTGGCCTCTGGTGCTTGGCCTTGACCATCCGATAGGTCAAGCACCTCTCAACACACCAAGATATCTCCCTCTTCATACACGACCACCAGTAGCTAAGTCGCAAATCCCGATACATCCTTGTGGCTCAAGGGTGTATCAAAAATTCAGATTAGTGTGCCTACTCCAGCACAGTCTGTCTGATCCCACTAAAATCCGATCAACAATCTGCGATTATCAGTGGAAAACTTATCAATCTCGCCCCTGATCCTTTCCTGTTTCCAATGCTACTTCTTAACCCTCTCGTCCTCCACCTCCTTAATGAAATCCAGAAGTGGTGAAACAATCAAAATCCTCATACATAAACTCCTAACTGAGGAACTAGCCGACTTGCAGCTCAAAGCATTAGCGGCCATATTCTCTTTTCCCTGGTGATACAAAACCTTGTATTCATAATCCTTGACCACGTGAAGACGCCTACATTGTCTCATGTTCAGATTTAGCTAATCTATGAGATATCTCAAACACTTTTGATCCATGTAGATAGTATACCAGAACCCATAAAAATAATTTTGGCAAATCTTGAGAGTAAACACCACTACTCCGAACTCCAAGTCATGTGTCAAATATCAGACCTCATGTGGCTTCAGCTCCCTGGAATCATATGTAATAACCCTCCCCCGCTACATAAGAATTGACCCAGACGCGTGATGGGTACATCAAAAAATACCAAAAAATATTCAACACCCTCGGGGAGGGTCAACATTAGGGCCTTACATAAATTCCACCTCAGAGTCTCGAATGCAGCCTGCTGCTCAAGGCCCCAATTGAAATCCATGCCCTTCCTCATCAGATGAGTAAGGGGTACAAAAATCTTGGAGAAATCATGAATAAGTCTCTGATAATACCCGACTAACCTCAGAAAACTCATGATCTCCGAGGGAGACTTTGGAACCTCCTACTGCATAACCGCCTCAATCTAGGTCGGGTCAACCAAAATCCCGTTCTAGCTAACGATGTGTCCCAATAACTGGGCCTCCCGTAACCAAAACTCACACTTCGAGAACTTGGCATATAGTCATTCCCACCTAAAATCTCCCAGAAGCTCTTGAATGTTCTCCTCATGCTGATCCATGGTCTTGGAATAGACCAGGATATCATAAATGAAAACAATAACTAGATGATCGAGCATCACCTACACACTCAATTCATTAAATCCATGAAGGTTTTTGGTGCATTGGTGAGCCCAAACAACATCACCACAAACTTGTAATGACCATAATGCATTCGAAACATGGTCTTCTCCACTTCCTCTTCTCCAACTCTCATCAGATGATACCTTGACCTCAAATCAATCTTGGAAAACCAAGATGCACCGTACAGCTAATTGGAGAGGTCATAAATCTTTGAAAGTGGATAACGGTTCTTCACCGTCAACTTGTTCAACTCCCGATAATCCATACATATGCGATAAGACCCATCCTTCTTCAACACGAACAAGATCGGTGCTTCTGATGGAGAACTGTTTGGTATAATAAGTTGCTTTTCCAACAGCGCCTGAAGCTGATAGGACAACTCCTACATCTCCAGTGGTGCCAAACGGTACGGGGATTAGCAATTGGGGCCATATCGGGGAGCAAATCGATCCTGCCTCTCAGGAGGCACATCGGGTAATTCCTTCGGAAACACATCAGGGAACTCCCTAAGTATAGGCACATCCGAACCTGAAACCTCCTTCCCGACCCGAGTGTCAACCACATACGCGAGATAACTTATATACCAATGTTGTAGATACTGACGAGCCCTAGTAGCAGAACAAAAGGATGATCCAATCCTGGTACCTTCTCCATAAATAACCTGTTCTCCCCATCTTGGGGATTGAACTACTACCCGCTACCTCTCCCAGTCAATCATTGCACCAAACCTATTCAACCAGTTCATCCCTACAATCACAAATACATCCCCCATGGGAAAAGAATCCGATCAATCGAGTAAGACACCCTGAAAATCTTCAAGACGCAAACCTGATAAATGCTCGATTAAAAAACCATGTGTCTATTGGTGATAGAAACCCGCAACGGACACTACAACTCTCCAAGAGTGAAATCAAAACTCCTAATGAAACACTGAGATACAGAAGACCGATGCGCACCCGAGTAAAAAAGAACAAGATCAGGCATGGAGTTCACTAAGAAGGTACCTAGCAGAATCATAAACATAAGCATACCATAAAATAACTGACAAAATAGTAAATGAGAACATACTAGTAAGGACTTCCAGCACCGCCCTAGCCTCCTCTATAGTGAGCTAGAAAGAACGGACATGAGCCCTAGGGGGCTCTACCCTACCTTGGCATCCATCCGTGATCCTCAAAGTATTTGGTGCAGGAGCTTACGCCGACTTTACAGTGAGCAAGGGATAGTTGACCTTCACATGGCCAAGCTGATCACAGTGGTAAGAAATCCTAGTGCTCAAGACTGGGGCCTGCTGGAAACATTCCCTCGTGAAGTGCCCCTCCTTTCCATATTTTTTTATCCAGAAGAAGAACACCGACTAACACCCTTATGGACCTTGCTGCACTTGCCACAAGTACAACCCCTCTATCCCCTGGAACGCGAATCAGCGCACATGAATCGCTTTGACGTTGGCTGCGACTAAACAAGAGCCTGCTGGTGCTCCCTCATTTGAAGCTCCATCTCGATCTCTCGCCTCCTCACAGCATCCTGAAGCTCAACAAGGGTACCATAACTTTGTGAGGACTTGAACTGTCAGATGTCGGTCTTGAGCATACTCAAGTACCGTGTCATCTGAGACTACTCTGAAGCAGTGAACTAAAGACAAAATAAATCCCTCCCCATAAACATCTTGGTGATCTCCATCACTGTCTTAGTCGTCTGTCTCAAATCAGGGTATTGTTGAGGTAATCTCTCCCTCTCCACCAAAGGAACATATCTCAGATGGAACATCTCTGAGAACTACTCTCATGTAATAGCAGCCCTCTGCTCAAGAGTGTACAAACCAGTCAACAATCTTCACCAATCATTCGCCCCTAACCGAAGAAGTTTCAGCTGTACTTGACCTATTGATCATCTGGGCAAGAACATGTGAAGAAACAACCTTCCACATCAGACAACCACCTCATCACCACAATCAGGTCCTTGAACCCATCAAACTGTAGGGCTTCATATTATCAAATTCCTTATACTGAAATGATCTCTCCTCTTGAATCCCCGCAGCAGCAACAACCATGGCAGTTGCAGCAGCAGCAGCGACATCATCAGTGAGTGCAACGTACCGATCATTAAAAAGCTCAATCATATTGGTCTTGATAGACCTAAATAGCTCCAGAATAGAGTTGTGGATAGCAGTAGCTACATCAGTAGTGATCAACTCATGAATGTCATCATTAGTCAGTCTTGGCCTATCATGGCCACCAGCTCCCGAACCAGAACCTCTTGTAATCGCCACACTGATTAATAAACCAAGGTATACATCAGAAAGGACACAGTTCATATTGCGATAACCATCTCGACAAGACTAACCCTCAGGATTTGTGACTTCCTTGCTATGCAAATGGGTCCTGTGCTTTTAATAGTACAAGCCCATACTACCTTCCACACTTACCCGTATCTGTATCAATGGATCATCACAAACTACTTGAAAGAAACCCACAATTAGAATACTCATAAACCATGTCCTCGCTCCCTTGAGAGTGGCAAACCCCTTCTTAACTGGCCTGCTACACCTACATACTCACTTATGAAACTTTCACCAACCATGCAACCACTCATGCATACTAACCATACATAACGTTGGATCCTATAGACAGTCAAATACTTGATTCTACCCTAATCCCTTAATGAGACAAGAAAAGGAAATAATGTCCAATCAAACATTCTGCGGCTATAGAATCTTAGTTATGTACAACTATGAGGCACATACTAAGCAACTAGATTAATAATGTCAATTTCATCTAACATATAAGAAGTCCTCTTAGGCTATCAGGCATCATACACTAGACAATTCTATAATGCAATCCTTGAAGATCCCTAGCCTATCACTAGCATGCAGTTCTATCATGATCATCAATAACAAATACTAGTATGGGTAACTTGGGGTATACTTTCTTGCTATGGATAATCGTACGCATCTCGTACTTCCTTGGTTACTTTTGAAAATCATTTTGAAAATTTTTACAGATCCTTAGTTTGAGTATGGATTCGCACAAATGCTCATCCAAATCTCTCAAACTAGGGCTCTGATACCAACTTGTAATATGCCAAAAATCCGAATCAAAATTTTCATTTTCAAATCAAGGAAACCATTTTTTTCAAACAAAACCCATAACAAAACCAAGTATAAAATACAAATATCCCCAAGATCCATATATCATAAACCCTATAACATGTCATCGAAGGATGTGTGCGATGACCACTTCACCTTGCCACTGTCATCAGAAGTACTTGAAACAATAAACTGAAACTTGTAAGAAAAAGCTTACTGAGTCCCCCCAAAGTACCACACACAACCATACAGATAACAACATGCATACATGAGCCACTAGCCTGTTTGGATCGTCGCATCAAGCTTCTTTCATATATGGACCGCTCTCGGAGCCTTCAACCTGAGTGGTCTACTGCACCGGACCTACAATCTATCTGGACTGCTCTTCGGGCCTTCGACCTGACTGGACCGCCTCCCAGGCCTTCAGTCTATCTGGACTGCCCTGGGTGTCTTGGCCTTCAACACTAAGCAGTACCACCTCAACCCAAATCTCAAATCCAAGCCTAAAATATCATTCTAAGTCATTAAGTTTTCAACTCTATGACTTTGCATGGATAGAAGGTTCTTAGTGCCAAAAATCCTAACTTCTTAACTCATTAAGACATCATAGCCCATGCATGAAAAAAACTAAGAACCCATAACACATTTTTCTGACTCAAGACACCTCAATACTTCTAAAAGGACAACTCATATGGTTTGGAGTAAGCCATACTTATGAATACCAAGATTATGGGGCTTAAAAACATAGAATATAACCACTAGACAGAGTCAAGAGAAACATTCATCAAGATCAGAGCTTTTTACCTTCTGTTAACGTATGGTCGATTAGCATTGTCCAAACGTCAAGATTTGGCACTCTAGCATTTCCTGTCGCTCACTTGTCAGCCTCGCCTGGTGTTCGGGCTCTCTTCCCCAGCTTCTTGCTAGTAGGGCCTGAGTTGGGCTAGCCCAAGGCATGAACTAACTCTCTCTTGACCTAATTGTCCATATATATAGAACATGACTTCCTTCTTGGAGGAGGACCCCTGAAGCTTAGAGCTTGTAACAAGCTCCTAGCCACGTTCTCTAAGCTAGACCTTCAGATCAGCCTCCATGGTCTAACACTCATCTAAAACATCAATATGGTTCTCGCCAACTATAGAGATCCATCTCCTCTCTACCACCTGGTCTAACTTGATCGTCAGAGCTTTCTCCTGTGGCATAGTATTCGAGGAAAATCTAATGACTTTGTTGAGACTATGGCTTAGGTATCTCGCCAGAAACTCACTGATGGAAGTACTTCCAGATCTCCTATCCAGATCCAACGCAGATGACCCGGCAGCCTAAGCACGTGTCATGACATTTGGCGCCATCCGTGGGACCAAGAATGAATAACTCTCGTCTCTTGATCTAAACCTCAGTTTTGCCTTTGAAATCTGTTGTTCTTCACCTTAATGATGCTTAGATTTGTTCATTTCTACGATTATCCATTCAGATCTGCTCGGATCTCGCTAAGATCTGTCCATATCTATTTCCCGAACGTGCAGACCTCTAGATCTGTTTCGTTCTTTCTCTCAGATCTCTAGATCTGCTCTGTTTTTGCTTAGATCTCTAGATCAGCTTCACCAATTTCACTCAGATCTCAAGACCTGTTCAGTTCCTAGTTATTTGAATATTTCTAAAGCTCACAAAAACATTCTCATATCGTTTTTCGTTCATATTTTGGTTTTTTGTTTAGAAAGTTGGGAAATAAACAAAGTTTTATGAGTTCTTATGCATTTACCAGTTCATACTATCAAAAAATCCCATTTTAGTTGGTGATTTTTGATGAATGGCCTTATTGTTTAAAAAAGGATGCTTATACATACAACTGTAAAGCTTGTACATCTCATAAAACTCAGCAAAACCCCGAGAACCATGTTTATATTTACCACATTCACAAAAAATACATTTTATTTCTAAAAAGTAATGAAATTTGGAAATTACAGCTCATATGTTGTACAAATATTATCGACGATACAAGAAAAGTGCATATGCTTGTCTCATTTCATTGGACAAAAGCAAAAAAAATAAAATAAAGAACAACTAGTCTCATTCTTTGAAGTTGTTGCTTATACACAAAACTTTAGTCCTGTATAATTGATAAAACCCCCAAAAAAATCATGTATTTTTTTAGCAAAATACAACAGATGGTTTTGAAATCCATTCAAAATTTACCCTAAGCATTTACAGTTTACTTCTTGGTAACACAAAAAAGGGGATAAAGAACAATGTCTATATGTCTTTTCTAACCGACAAGAAAAAGAAAGAATCAGCTACCCTATTATCTACATACGATATACATGCAACATCAATTTCATGTGGACCCCACACATTTGAGCTGCAAGATAATAAGCATAAAAGCCAAAACCCTGCATAGGCCTATAGTGTTATCTCTTTCGAAGACCAAAGCACCTTCAATTCACCGAAGTTATCCTCATCGACGCCTTACTAGTCGACTCTCTACTCCAAGCCAATGTCACCGTCGATTAGAGCCTGACCATCGTTGATATCTTCTGATCTCTGAAGAAGCACCTCCAAAAGAACTAGCTTGCTACTCCGCCGGACCACTCGTAGATACACAAAGACATCGGCTCTGATGATCCCTTGTAGCGACGACTTCAACAATCGTTGTCATTGCCACCGGTCGACGCCTTTGACTTCAATGAAACACCCTCAGCAACGACCATCTAGTAACAATAGTTTCAACATCGGCATTCATTGATGATGCCACCGATCATTTTCAGTATTAGAGCCCAACAAACTAGTCGCCGATGAAACCGCATCTCCAGATCCCCACTATGGGCGATGAACTCCCATGTAATGCTTGGTCCATGTAATATTTTTTCAAGTTTTAGGGTTTTAGACCAAAACTCGACGATTTGGGGAGCTCCAACTCGTCGTGTAGAGATTTTTTTAGACACGGGTTAAGGACCCTACTCGACGAGTTGGGAACCCCAACTCGACGAGTAGGCGCTGGAAAGGAAAACCCTAATTTTTCGGGTTTTTCACCCTATATAAAGAACTTATGGTCTATTTGTGGCCTCTCTCATCGTCTTTACAGTCCAGAAGCAAACCCTAATCGAGATAACCCTCCATATTGAGTGTGTGTAAGGCTAAAGAGTGTGTGTTTGATACATTTCTTGAAGAACTCAAGGATTTAAAAGCTTGGAATGAGAAGGATCTTATAAATCCAACATCTACTCAGTTTTAGCAACCATTTAAAGGTAAAAAGCTATTACCTTGATCTTTCTTTTGTTACATCACTCCATTCAAGAGATTAGGGCCTTTTTATCCCATTTTGGACCTATTTTGGGAAGTTCGGAATGAATTGAAGTTGTAACTTTAGATCTGAACTCTTCTAGGACCATATAGTCATAAAGTTATCGACTCTCTTAAGATTTGGCTATTCTTCATTACGTAAACCTATTATCAAGTTTGGTTTTAGCATTTTCGCCTCTTGAAGCCTTGCATGCATGTAAAGTTCACAACTTTACGTGGAAACTACACCCTAGGGGAATGGATCTGTAGTTTCGAGCTTTAGATTCGACTAAAAAAGGCTTAATAGGTTTAGGCTGGGGAAAACTCGACGAGTTGCTCTGGTAAATCAACGAGTTGGATGGAGTTACCCCGCTTTCTGGATACTCAAGGAACTCGATGAGTTAATGAGACAACTCGACGAGTTGGCTAGGGGTTTTCCTAGGTCTTCTGAACATTGAAGGAACTTGAAGAGTTGCTAGACACACTTGACGAGTTGGGGTCAACGTGGACTGTTGACTTTCACTTTGAATTTGACCATAGTTGACCAAGTTTGACTTTAAGGGTATTATTGGTATTTCGGGATTTTGACAAGTTAATCACATGATGGTTGTAGACATTTGAGTTGGAGCTACAAGTTGGGACTTATCTTTTCAGTTCAACATTTCTTGCGAGATGATTCTTCTCACCATACCAATGGGTCCAACGCACCAAGGCCGGCCCATTATATGATATATGGATTGTTAGTTGATTATGTGATATTTCGGTATGACATTTGTATGGAAGTCCTCGGGGGGTTCCTGTAGTATTAGATTAAGACCATGAGGAGGTTCCTATGGCATTTGGTATAAGTCCTTGGAGGGTTTCCACGGCTTCCTAGTATGTCTACATGTTTAGCTCGTAAGTTATTTCTATCGTTTTTGAAGACCATGTGGAGGTTCCCACAGAGGTAGCCAAGACCATGTGGGGGTTCTAGTGGCAGGTAGCAAAGACCATGTGGGGGCTTCCCATGGTAGATAGTTAAGACCACGTGGGGATTCCAGTGGCACTTGGTATAAGACCTTGGAAGGTTTCCATGGCGTCCTTATATGTTTGTATGCATGGCTTATGTATTATATGTAGCTTATAGAGCAATTATGGATTATGTGATTATATTGTAGCACCTGGTTCCTGGTATATAAAATTTATCTAAGTGTTTTGCATTTTTAGCCTTGGACTCGGCAAGTTGTAGGCCCGACTCGCCGAGTAGAGACGAGATATGGAACACGTTTAAGTTGGCGACTCGGCGAGTCCGTATTTTGGACTCGGCGCGTCCCTGCTGTCTGATGAAACCCTAAATTTCAAGGGCTTGCACCCTATTTAAACCCTCTTATCCGCCCCCAAGCTCTCCCCCTTCACCCTCAGAGCTCTCTACTGTTGGAATAGTGTCTAAGGTTGCAACTATATTAGGCAAGTATTTGACCCGATTGTGCATGGTCCTTTTGGGGTTGCCTTCACCATAGCAACTTGACAGGATGATTTATAATGAGAGAAGAAATATTATTAATATCTTATGAGTATAATATAAGGAATATTAATATTGTTATTTGATTAATATACGTCATAAATTAATTAGGAATTAATTTGGTGACTTAAGGAGATTAATTAAATAAAAGGGTATAAACTTTCAATTGTATGATAGTTGTACTTTGGGCTATAATCCCTTATGGATAAGGGGTGGACGATTTTAGGGCTTTGGATGGACCTAGAAATCGTCCAAGGCTTATCACTATGGAGATTGGATTGCTTAGGGCCTAAGTTATCCAATTAGGGTTTAAGGGTGAAACCCTAGGACCCTCACAAGTATAAATAGACCCATGGGGTCAAGGAAATCGGCACTCTTGCCTTTGGAAGAACCCTGGCCGACTTCTTGCCCTCTCCCTTCTCTCTCTAATCATCCTCTTGCTAAGTTGGTGTTTGTAAGCCATTAGAGGAGTGACAATTATGACCCTAAGCTCCAAGGACAAGAAGATTCAAGCAAGCAACTTAAGGTAATCTTCTAGATCTGTTTTTCTTATGTAATTACCTAGATCTATTGTTCAAAAGTCTTGGATACAATGCATGTTCAATTAGAGAAACCTAGATCAAAGCATTAGGGTTTGTATGTGCACATAGGAATGTTCTTATGGCTCAAACCCATCAGTGGTATCAGAGCCTTGATTGGTTTCTATTGAATTGATGCATTGGTTGCTTGAATGTTGATTGCAAAATTCGAATTTTCTCCTCTGCCTGATGAACTTGGTGAGTTCCATAGTGGACTCGGCGAGTAGGCCTCAACTCGGGGAGTCCATTGTGGTACTTGGCGAGTTCGAGCGTCAAAAAGAGCTAGTTTCGGGATTTCTTGTTGTTTATCTTATGGAAACTTTCCTTTATCTTAATGGGTCAATATAAATCCGATTTTAACATATATTTGAGTATATTCTTGACCTAATTAAAGGTATTTATCAATTAATTGAATAATAATTTCCTTATATGATAATTGATTGATTATTTTAATTAAATTGGTAAATTGTTTTGCAACAAACATTTAAATAAATCAAATAAAGATAATTATGAGATTAAATGGTTAATTTGAATTATTTGTTATTTGATCCTTTATGTTTTGAAAAGTTTAAAACTTGCCCTCAAGTTTTGAAATTTATGTTTTGTGATTAAAAGTTTAATTTAGACAATTTAAATTTCAAACCCTAGAATTTTACAAGTTTAAAATTCAACCCTATACTAATATAATATTACAAGATTAATTTATATATATGTATATATATATATATATATAATTAAAATGATAGTCTTACCGTTAGTAGGCCTCATTCACGAAGCCGGTCTATAAGGTGGGTATAAGGTTGCGGCCTATAAAATGGCGCTTAATGGGTGTACACTCACACCCACCACTTGCTTGATCGGTGGAGGGTCGTTAGCCGAACGGGTAGGATAGGGCAACCTCATCTCCTCATTAAAAGTATAATATGAAGTACAAAGTAACTACATGTTTTTCAAAAATTCCCAATCCTAGTTACTTTAGGAAAAGTGAATTGATGCAATCCCATGAAACTACACTTTGCACCATTGCTAAGAAGTTAGTGGAGCGTGTGTGGTTTACCGACACACTAATTGGTTCTAAGCAAAGGTGGCAAAGGGTGATTCATTGTTTATCATAGCTCGATGGAGCGTGTGTGGTTTACCGGCACATCGAATAGGTGATTGTTACAATGAAGGCACCGTGTAGATTTGCATGGTTATTCACACCCACTTTGTGATCCTCGGTATCCCAGTCACAAACGAGAGGGGCATATCGAGATTTAAACATGTCATTGAAAATTTCAATGAATCTCATCTAAACCTAGGAATTCTCAATACATTTATAACTAAAAGTTATGTTTTCATGGTGGAGAATTAGTGAATCGTCATTCACTTACCTTCGAATTATTTGCATGTTGGATTACGGTATCCGTTTTCTAATATGTAAATATTGTTGTTGGATCCTACCCCTATTTTTTCTTATTAGGTGATAATTAGGGATTCAAATTCTAATCTATCTTTGTCATTTCTATTTGTAGATGTCGAACGCAAACAACACTGCTGCTAGTTCATTCACATTGATGAGCCTTTGCCAAAAGGTGACTATCGATGGAACGATCTTTAGCGAATAGATAAGATACATTCGCACGATTGCTCGCTATGAGGACAAGGAGTATGTCCTTGATGAAAAGCTCAAGAAGATCAATCCATAAATCGCTACTCTGGCTGAAATGACTGCTTTTGAGACTCGTGAACGTGATGCAACGAAGGTTCATTGCATCATGATAGCCACAATGAACTCCGAATTCCAAAAGTCCTACGAGGACATGTATCCGTATGAAATGCACCAAGACTTATTGGAGAGATACCATCAAAACGTGAGGCAGGAACGTTACGAGATCTTCACTAACATGATCTCCGCTAAAATGGGTCATGGAGAATCTCTAATCGTGCACCTGCAAAAGATGCAAAGGTATGTCGATCGTCTTCGCAAGTTGAATGTTGACTTTGGGGAAGACTTGGCTATCGACATGGTGCTTCACTCCTAGCCTCCGTGTTACAATCAATTTAGGATGACCTACCACATGAACAAGGAGGAGGTCACCCTAAGCAAGCACCAAGGTCTCCTTAGGGTTGCTGAGAGCAACCTCAAGGACAAGTCTGTTGCACCAACTCCCAATCCACCAACTGCTCCTGTTTTGGCAATTGGGCAAGGAAGGGGTAAAAAGAGGAAAGCTCTATCTAAGAGCTACTGCAAGGGAAAGTCCCGAGATGGTTCCTCTTCTAGTGGGACCAAAGTTGATCCTGCTAAGCCTAACCCTAACCCAAAGGAGGCAGAGTGCCACCATTTCCACAAAATAGGGCATTGGAAGAGAAGCTGCCCAGAATACAGGCAAGCCATCAGGGAAGGAAAGATCAAGCCGTCTTTCACAGGTATATATACAATTAAATCTAATGATTCATCTCATGCTATTTCTTGGGTCCTAGATACCGGGTGTGGTTACCACATTTGTTCTGAGTTGTAGGGGCTAAGAAGAAATAGGGATGTGGAGCATGGAAGAATAAATCTAATCATGGGGAACTGAAGATCGTCGCCTGTGACCAAGATTGGAGTGTATTCTTTAGTGCTTAGTAATGGTTTATGTTTAGATTTGAATAATTATTGCTACTCGCCAGAAATGGCAAGAAACATCACTTCGTTTCATGGTTTGTTTAGACAAGGATTTAGATTTTCTTTTAATAATGAGAATGGTTCAATTTATACTTATCTAAATGGTGTCTTATATTTTGAAGCAATGCCATGTAATGGAATTTATGAAACTGTTATGATTGTAGATAACCTAGGAAATGATGTTTTGTGCATGGATTCTTCCAATAGTATGGATGAAGCATCCTTGTGGCATTGTCGTCTTGGACATGTCAACAAGAAGTGCATTTCCCAAATCCAAAAGGATGGAGTGTTGGAGTCATTAGACCTTAGGGAAGATGACACATGCGAGTCTTGTTTACTTGGAAAGATGACTAAAGCACCCTTCACTTGCACATGTGAAAGGGGTGAGGGTTTATTGGACCTCATACATACCGATGTATGTGGACCCTTTAGATCAACAAAAAAGGATGGGAACCACTTCTATGTGACTTTTACCGATGGATATAGTAGATATGGGTATATCTACTTAATCAAGCAAAAGTCAGAAACGTTTGAAAAGTTCAAAGAGTTCAAGAATGAAGTGGAGAATCAATTGGGCAGGAAAATCAAGATGTTTCGATCCGATCAAGGAGGAGAGTACCTAAGTCTTGAATTCCACGACTATCTCAAGGAGTGTGGAATAGTTTCACAATTGACACCACCTAAGACACTGCAGTTGAATGGTGTGGCAGAAAGGCGTAACCGAACCCTGTAAGACATGGTCCGCTCTATGATGAGTCGTGCTTCACTACCTATCTCATTCTGGGGGTATGCCTTAGAGACTGCCGCCCATATCCTTAACCGAGTCCCTACTAAGAAGGTTGCCAAAACACCTCACGAGATGTGGACAGGGAAAGCTCCCTCGTTAGCACATATCAAGGTTTGGGGTTGTGAGGCTTTCGTAAGACGAGATACTCACGACAAGCTCGAACCTCGTAGTGAGCGGTGTATTTTCATCGGCTACCCACAGAAATCCTTTGGATATCTCTTCTATAGACCGAAGGACAATGTTGTCTTTGTTGCGAGGAGAGGAGTTTTCCAAGAGCGAGAACTCATAAGCCAAGGAGACAGTGGGAGGCAAATCGATCTTGAAGATATTCAAGAGTCGATTGATGAAGGAACCTCTACCGCTGGCACTCAAACCGAGGAGGAAACTCCGGTTGAACCGATTGACGAGTCATTACCTCTTAGACGTTCCGAAAGAGTTAGAGTTCAACCCCAGTTTTATGGTTTTCATATTACTACCGAAGGGGACACGTATATTAGTGATGGTACACTAATAAATCTAGATGAACCTAATAGCTATAAGGAAGCCATGGCAGGCCCGGAGTCTACAAAATGGAAGGAGGCAATGGACAGCGAGATCCAATCCATGTATGGCAACCAAGTTTGGAATTTGGTTGATAATGTACCCGAACGTAAGACCGTTGGGTGCAAACGGATCTTCAAGAAGAAGACCGACATGGATGGAAACATGCACACATATAAGGCGCGATTGGTTGCGAAGGGCTTTACTCAAACTCCCGGAGTTGACTATGATGCGACCTTCTCACCAGTTGCGAAAATAAAGTCTATTAGAGTGATGCTAGCAATTGCCGTATTTCATGATTATGAGATTTGGCAAATGGATGTCAAGACCGCTTTCCTTAATGGGAAGTTGGCTGAGGATGTTTACATGGCTCAGCTAGAGGGTTTTGTTGATCTGAAGCATCCAAATAGAGTGTGTAAGCTTGAGAAGTCCATTTATGGACTTAAGCAAGCCTCTTGCAGATGGAATCTTTGCTTCGATGAGAAAGTCAAAGAGTTTGGATTTGTACGAAGCGAAGATGAATCATGTGTATATGTCAAAGCCAGTGGAAGTATAATAAGCTTCCTTGTTCAGTATGTCGACCACATACTACTCACAGGAAACGACGTCCCGACTCTGCAGGAGGTTAAGTCCTGGCTTGGGAAGTGCTTCGCTATGAAGGACCTTGGAAAGGCTTCCTATATTCTGGGAATAAGGATAGTGAGAGAACGAAGTAAGAGACTAATAGGACTTAGTCAGAACACTTACTTAGATAAAGTACTGAAATGTTTTAGTATGGAAAATTCAAAGAAGGGAGAATTACCGATACAAAGTAATGCCAAGTTGAGTAAGACTCAAAGTCCGAGTACCGAAGCTGAAATAGCAGAAATGAGCCGAGTCCCATACGCTTACGCAGTTGGCTCAATCATGTATGATATAACTTGTACTCGCCCTGATGTAGCCTTTGCTTTGAGCATGGTTAGTAGATATCAAGGGAACCCTAGAAGAGCCCATTGGATTGCGGTCAAGAATATCCTTAAGTACCTTCGGAGGACAAATGAATGGTTTTTAGTCCTCGGAGGGAGTGAAGACTTGAAGGTGCGAGGGTATAGTGACGCCAGTTTTCAGACCGACAGGGACAACTACCGTTCGCATTCGGGTTGGGTCTTTACCCTGAATGGAGGAGCAATAACTTGGAAAAGTTTCAAGCAGGAAATCGTAGCTGATTCAATGTGCGAATCAGAGTACATTGCAGTGAGCGAAGCGTCGAAGGAGGCAATATGGTTGAAGAACTTCATCGGTGATCTTGGAGTTGTACCTGCCATAAAGGAGCCTATGGAAATTTTCTATGACAATGAAGGAGCGGTTGCCTTGACCAAGGAACCGAGGGATCATGGTAGATCTCGACATATCGACAGAAAATATCACTTTATTAGACATCGAGTAGAAGAAGGACAACTCGTGGTTAAGAGGATATCATCAGAAGATAACCCAGCAGATCCGCTTATGAAGGGACTGAGCAGGGTTAAGCACTTGTAGCATGGTAGGAGTATTGGGCTGAAAGATGGTATTAGTATAGATTAGATAGTATTAGAAACGTGTAATAGATAAATGTAATTAACATTTGATGATTAAATAAAGGAGTATTATTTATGAGTAATGTTACTATCTTATGTAAATTGTTTAGCTATTGTTTCACTTTGCATATTTTGACTTCCAGAATAATTGAGTTTGTTGAGAATAATCGAATTATTCAAATAGTCCACAATCGTTCATATGTTGGAAGTAGGTATGAATGAAGATTGTCATGAATTGGTGTGTAGATTGTCTAAATGGTATTAGACATAGAAAAAGTTTGCTACAACGTTCATGAGTGCTTATGAACTAGTTTTGAGCATTGGAACAAAACCACGCTTGCTGGAATCACCTTATGGAATGTGATAAAAAGGGTGATCGCCAGACGATAATATCATATGGTCTTAAAACCTAGATATATGGTTTGTTATTTGTTAATTGGTTGTACATTGATAATGCGAAACCGCATCAGTAACTTGATGTTATAAAACGCATTGTTGTGTATAGTTGATTAATGAATAAGTAAATGCATATAAGTCGAAGTTTATCTGTTACTTTTATCCTAAGAGGGTAAAAGCGATATCTCGGCCGCTCGATGATTTGATTTGACTTATGTGTCGGGCCCGGTCAGAACTGAATTGAGGTGTTCGATTAAGTTCTATGTCGAATAAATCTGATATCGAGAAACCAACTACTAGATAATTGATTCCATAAGAATTGTATGCATGATATCTAAACAGAGGACTGTACGATCCCTTATCTAAAGGACAGGACTAATAAGATCAGAGTTTGACAGCGTCTTTGAGAGCTACGATTGCTAATCGGATTATACCTGTGAATATAGTTACTAGACTTATCCAAGTGGGAGACTATTGGAATAGTGTCTAAGGCTGCAACTATATTAGGCAAGTATTTGACCCGATTGTGCATGGTCCTTTTGGGTTGCCTTCACCACAACAACTTGACAGGATGATTTATAATGAGAGAAAAAATATTATTAATATATTATGAGTATAATATAAGGAATAATAATATTGTTATTTGATTAATATAAGTCATAAATTAATTAGGAATTAATTTGGTGACTTAAGGAGATTAATTAAATAAAAGGGCATAAATTGTCAATTGTATGATAGTTGTACTTTGGGCTATGTCAAATAAATCTGAGATCGAGAAACCAACTGTTAGATAATTGATTCCATAAGAATTGTCTGCATGATATCTAAACAGAGGACTGTACGATCCGTTATCTAAAGGACAGGACTGATAAGATCAGAGTTTGACAGCGTCTTTGAGAGCTATGATTGCTAATCGGATTATACCTATGAATATAGTTACTAGACTTATCCAAGTGGGAGACTGTTGGAATAGTGTCTAAGGCTGCAACTATATTAGGCAAGTATTTGACCCGATTGTGCATGGTCCTTTTGGGTTGCCTTCACCACAACAACTTGACAGGATGATTTATAATGAGAGAAGAAATATTATTAATATATTATGAGTATAATATAAGGAATAATAATATTGTTATTTGATTAATATAAGTCATAAATTAATTAGGAATTAATTTGGTGACTTAAGGAGATTAATTAAATAAAAGGGCATAAACTGTCAATTGTATGATAGTTGTACTTTGGGCTATAATCCCTTATGGATAAGGGGTGGACGGTTTTAGGGCTTTGGATAGACCTAGAAATCGTCTAAGGCTTATCACTAGGGAGATTGGATTGCTTAGGGCCTAAGTTATCCAATTAGTGTTTAAGGGTGAAACCCTAGGACCCTTACTAGTATAAATAGACCCATGGGGTCAAGGAAATCGGCACTCTTGCCTTTGGAAGAACCCTGGCCGACTTCTTGCCCTCGCCCCCCTCTCTCTCTAATCATCCTCTTGCTAAGTTGGTGTTTGTAAGCCATTAGAGGAGTGACAATTGTGACTCTAAGCTCCAAGGACAAGAAGATTCAAGCAAGCAACTTAAGGTAATCTTCTAGATCTGTTTTTCTTATGTAATTACCTAGATCTATTGTTCAAAAGTCTTGGATATAATGCATGTTCAATTAGAGAAACCTAGATCCAAGCATTAGGGTTTGTATATGCACATAGGAATGTTCTTATGGCTCAAACCCATCATCTACTTCGTCCAAGCCTTGTTCCTTGTGAGATTGAAGCATTTTGGTGTGTTTTCTTGAAGATTTTCATAGGAAAGGAGAGTAGATCAAGAAGAGAAGAAGGAGGCCAGACATATTGGTGTTACTTTAGTGATTTCCTTGAGGTATAACTCAGTTTCCCTCTGTTTTCATGCTTATAGTCCCTTATAGCTCCATGAAAGTCCTTCTTCAGCCTTTCCCCAAGCTTGATTGTGTATTAGGGTTAGTAATAAGTTGTTTAGCCTCTAGATCTAGGCATGATTGAGCTCCAGGAGCTTGGATCTATGGCCTTTATGGAGCCATATTGCATGAAAGCCCTTGATCTACTCTTTTAGTGCATTTTGGGCCCTAAAACCTTCATTGGTGTTTATTTACACGTAATGTTGGAAACTTTATGTGTTAATCGAGCCCTAGAAACCCAGATCTATGAATGGCATGAGTTAGATTCAATCAAAATCGAGTATATAGTATTTACATTTGATAGACTCGACGAGTCGAATCGCGAGTCCCCGAGTTTTCCCCCTTTTTTGTGTTTGCGGGGTGGAGTAGTGAGTCATGGGGTGTGACTCAGTGAGTCGGAAGCCAGACTCGCCCATGAAGGAACTCGGCGAGTCAATGCCCTGACTCGGCGAGTTCAAGGCAATCTTCTTGCCTCAAGAACAGACTCGGCGAGTTGTTCATACAACTCGGCGAGTCTCAGCGTAGCATGTTCTTCGGATGAAGATGAACTCGACGAGTTGTTCATACAACTCGGCGAGTAGGATGAAGGACTATTGTACCTTTGTTTAGAAGGAAAACTCGTCGAGTCAATGCCTAACTTGATGAGTAGAGACGGGATGATGGTCAATCGAATGGATAGGGACTCGGCAAGTTGGCAAGCCAACTCGGCGAGTCACGTCAACTGTAAGTTGAATTTGACTTTGACTTTGACTCTTGGTTTGGTTAAGGGTAAATGGTCATTTTACCCTGAGGTCGTTTAGCAGTATTTGACTGAGTGTTTTGTGGGGATTATAGCCGGAGGATTCCCGGGGCAGCAGCAGCAGGAGACAGTCAGTTCCCACGCAGATCAGCAGCTACTTTGAGGTGAGTTACCTTCCAGTAGCGGTGGGTCTACGGCCACAATGCCGACCCACTAGTAGGAGTTGTATGATAGATGATTGTCTCAGTGATATTCATCTAGGGTTGCTACTACATGTGATATGTTATTGTGCTAGTATGATATGATGCTATGTGCTAGTGACAGTAAGGGGGAGGTAGTCCCCCAGATTACCGGTCGATAGGGCCGAAGGGGTGGTCATGCTCAGCCATGCTAGATACATTACGTGATATATGTGTTATGTTGTTGTAGTAGGGGGTGAAATAGTCCCCAGTACCCGGTCGAGAGGACCGAAGGGGAGACCACCACCCAGATATGCTTGTCAGTATCCGGTCGAGAGGACCGAAGGGGAGGCAAGCTCCCGGATATACTGGTCAGTATTCGGTCAAGAAGACCAAAGGGGAGGCCAGCTCCCAGATATACTAGATAGTATCCGGTCGAGAGGACCGAAGGGGTAGGTCGGGAGCCCAGACATGCCTGACAATATACGTATGTTATGTGATTGTATGGTTTGTGGTATATTAGGGGAACTCACTAAGCTTCGTGCTTACAGTTTTTAGTTTTGGTTTCCGGTACCTCTTCATCGAAGGGGAAGGAGCTGGCGCGGTAGCGGCTCATCACACACATGCCTTGTATTCCGCACTATGAGATCCTCCTGGGAATTTGTACTCTGACATTATTATGTTTTATAAAATTTTTTTCATGACATGCGATAACTTTTATGAAATGATATGATTGGTGAACGTTTTATTTCTAATGATTGCTAAGTATATGTTTAAAAAAATGAAATTTTTGGCTCGTATTTTTAGGACGTTACAAGTTGGTATCAGAGCCCTGGTTTGAGGGATTCGGACGCACCTTCGGGGGTGTCTGAACTCAAATCGAGGGATTAAAAGATTTTAAACAAGAAAATACTTTCTGAAAAGCTAAGTAAAGAGTTTTAAGAAGGAACGAAGTGTGTGATGTGCACAACCGGCCGAGCTCAAGTAAGTATTCCCCAAAGTACCCATACAAGTTTATGTTATGTTATCAGTTTCAGTAGAACAGCATGCTAGAATAGGACTAAGGACCTCGAAGTGATGCCTTATGTGCCTTCTTTATGTGCTTCAGTGTATGAAAAATGCATGCTAGAATTGAGTAGACAGCAGTAGGATAGCCTGTTTAGGTTATGCCTGATAGTATGAGTTTAGCACTGTATGCTAGTTCAGTTTCTCTCTATGAGAACGGATTTGCTTGAGATTGTTCCATTTTGTCTGAATGTTGCTTGCTTTGTGCTTCGTGGGACTCTGAGTGATGGGAGTTAGACATTAGGTGCATACATCACGTCACATGTGATCAGGGTTGAATAATCTTAGAGTGCTGGATTTGGCCCCATTGCGCAGCTCTTGTCTGAGTCTAACCGTTGTAGAGCCGAGTCTGTTACTCGAAGGATTATCTGAGCCTCACCACATGTGATGGTATTCAGGTAATGACTAATTGGCATTACAAGGAGACCTTCAGCAACTGACGACCGGGTAGGGTGGAGTTAAAGATTCTCCTGGGGCAAGCCTAGGATGAGTATAGCAGTGATCAACGGTAGTGAAAGGGACCTGGTGGAGTCAAGGCAGTCCTTGGAGAAGGTACAGATAGATGTGGAATGTAGTATGGGCCCGTACTACTAAAAGCATAGGATCCGTACCCTAACCGAGGAAGGCCAAGATAAGACCAGGGAACTTGTAGTAGGTATGATCCCTCTAGAAGTATCAGTATCGCTAACGATTATTATTTATGTATTTCAGAATGGTGGTACTACGCTTGAGGCCAGCAGTTGACAGTACAGGAGAGGGATCGGGTTCGGGATCAGGTTCCGAGCCAGTAGATGAGGGGCTACGCGAGTTCATCGTGTCAGAGATCACCAGAGGCATCCTTGAGTCGACCCCCATTATCTTCGGGTCGATCAAGGAAGGGATATTGGAGTTAATGGATGATCGCCTCAGGGCATTCAGGAGCGACATGGGATCTGGCCAGTCGGGATCTTGCACACTGTCCTTCAAGGACTTCCGGGGCAGTTGTGCGCCGGATTTTCATGGGGCGAAGGACCCCATAGCTGCCAGGCGATGGATTGCAGACATTGAGTTTGCACAGTTGACTAGCTTCTACCCTGAGGGGTCGAAGGTGAGAAATGCAGCAGGATGTTTGAGAGATTGAGCTAGGGATTGGTGGGAGTCTGTTGGTGACTCGTTGGGATCCTTGGTTGTCGAGGCTATGACCTGGTCAGACTTCGTGACCAGGTTCAGGGTAGAGTTTGCGCCGGCTGTCGAGCTTCAGCAGCTGGCCAGGGAGTTCCTAGATATGATACAGATGACGGAGACTGTGGCAGAGATCACCACCAAGTTCCGGGAGAGGGCGTTGCTGGTGCCCTAGTACGCGGGTGATGAGGATATGAGGAGGACCCGTTATCATGACATGCTACGAGCTGATATTCGGGAGCATGTCGGTTTTTCAGCTTGCCCTACCCTGGACTCTATGATTGCCAGGCCAAGGGAGAGGGATATAGATCTGGAGCACATCCGGAAGAGGAAGGCGGAAGAGGGACATGCTATCGGGCTTAGGGAAAGAAGCCCAAGGGATCAGATGCGGGGCCGAAAGGCCAAAAGGGGCGGGGCTGCTGCAGGAAATGCGGCAAGACGCACGAGGGAGCATGCAAGTTGGTATCTTCATGCTGCTACAAGTGCGGCAAGTTAGGGCACTTCAGCAGGGATTGTACCGCCCCTGCACCTGTGATTCATACGTCGGAGTTGCTGTGTTTCCACTGCAACCAGAGGGGCCACAAGAAGGCCAATTGCCCCCAGTTGACAGCATCAGCGTCGGTTAAGGCGCCAGCTCCAGCTACCCTATGGATTACAGATGGCCGGCAGGGCAAGGTGGAGGCTCTAGTGGTGAGGAGCTGGGCGTGTCAGCTGACTACCGAGGAGGTTCGCGCCGCACCCGAAGTGGTGACAGGTATGATTCTTTCCCTCTATGTTATTTTTATGATGTTATGATATTGATATGTGCTCTGTGTATATGCGTTAGGATTGTTCCATGTGAACGGTATCCCTGTTCAGGTGTTGTTTGACTCGGGCGCCACCCGATCATTCGTTTCCCTTGCGCTTAGCAAGAGGTTTACTGAGTCTTCGGGCATGTTGGATTACCCTTTAGAGGTAGAGATTGCCGATGATCGATCGGTGCGGGCATCATCGGTGTTCAGAGATTGTGTCCTGAGGTTATTTGAGGAGCGCTACTTGGTGGATTTGGTTCCCATTCCGTTGCGTGGGAACAAAGTGATTATAAGCATTGATTGGTTAAGCCCTAATGGGGCGGTGATAGATTCCGCACAGCAACTAGTGCGGACCAGGGCCCCAAGTGGGGGAGAGTTGGTGATCCACGGCGAGAGGCCACAGCATGGACCCATAGTATGTTCAGCAGCAAGGGCTAGGCGCTACCTTCAGCAGGGTTGTGCGGGATATGCCACGTACGTTATGGATACCCAGGAGGCGGGTAAGGCGACAGTGGGCGAGGTTCCAGTGGTGCGAGACTATGCTGATGTGTTCCCGGAGGAGCTTCCTGGAATACCTCCGGAGCGTCAAGTAGAGTTCAGGATCGACCTTGTTCCTGGTGCAGCTCCAATAGCCAAGGCACCCTATCGGTTGGCTCCTCCCGGGATGCAGGAGTTGTCTACGCAGCTGTAGGAGCTGCTAGACAAGGGATTCATTCGACCGAGCAGTTCACCCTGGGGAGCCCCGATCCTGTTTGTGAAGAAGAAGGACGACTCACATCGGATGTGTATAGATTACCGGGAGCTGAATAAGGTAACGGTGAAGAACCGTTACCCACTCCCGAGGATTAATGACCTCTTTGATCAGTTACAGGGAGCATCTTGGTTCTCCAAGATCGATTAGCGTTCAGGTTATCATCAGATGAGGGTTAGAGAGGAGGATGTTCAGAAGACCGCGTTTCGGACGCACTATGGCCATTATGAGTTCGTGGTGATGCCGTTTGGGCTCACCAATGCTCCTGCCGCGTTCATAGACCTCATGAACCGCATGTGTAGACCGATGCTAGATCGGTCTGTGATAGTTTTTATTGATGACATATTGGTTTATTCCAAGATGTAGAAGGAGCACGAGGAGCATCTGAGAGAGGTTTTGGAGACCTTGAGGAGGGAGAGCTTGTACGCCAAGTTCTCCAAATGTGAGTTTTGGTTGCGCGAGGTACGGTTTCTTGGGCACATCATCAACCAGAATGGGATTTCAGTAGACCCGGCCAAGGTGGAGGTCGTGATGAGATGGGAGGTTCCGAAGTCTCCATCCGAGATTCGGAGTTTCCTAGGATTAGCAGGCTACTATCGGAGATTCATTCAGGATTTCTCCAAGATAGTCGTACCCCTGACACGGTTGACTAGGAAAGTCGTGGTCTTTCGATGGGGGCCGGAGCAGCAGGCAACGTTCGAGATTCTAAGGCAGAGATTGTGCAAGGTGCCAATCTTAGCCCTGCCCGAGGGCGTAGAGGATTTTGTGGTATACTGTGATGCGTCTATCTCGGGCTTAGGCGCAGTATTGATGCAGAGGGGACATGTCATTGCTTATGCCTCGAGGCAGCTGAAGCCTCACGAGGCGAACTACCCGACGCATGATTTAGAGTTGGGGGTGGTGGTCTTCGCCCTCAATATTTGGCGGCATTACCTCTACGGTGTTCGGTGTACCATTTACACGGACCACAAGAGTTTGAGGTACCTCATCGATCAGCCGAACCTGAACATGAGGCAACGTCGGTGGTTGGACGTGGTGAAGGATTATGATTATGAGATCCTCTATCACCCGGGGAAGGCCAATGTGGTGGCCGATGCGCTTAGCCGTAAGGTGGCACCGATCGGGGATTTGTCTATGAGGATCACGGTGGTGACTCCACTGTTAGAGCAGATTCGGGAAGCTCAACAGGAGGCTATGAAGGAGGACCATCGGAAGAGTGAGCGAATAGTGGGTCAAGTCACCTCCTTTGATTATGATAGCGGAGGATTATTGACACTACACCGTAGGGTGTGGGTACCGAATCACGGAGGCCTGCGCCAGATCTTGATGGAAGAGGCGCACAAATCCCGATTCTCCATTCATCCAGGGGCGACGAAGATGTATAGGGATCTTCGTCTAGACTATTGGTGGCCCTGCATGAAGTGGGATGTGGCTTGGTACGGCGAGCAATGTTTGAACTGCACGAAGGTCAAGGCCGAGTATCAGAGACCGCACGGCAAGATGCAGCCGTTGGATATCCCGTTGTGGAAATGGGAAGATATTGTGATGGATTTTATCACAAAACTTCCCAAGACTGCGCGTGGAGTAGATTCGATTTGGGTCATCATGGATCGATTGACGAAGAGCGCCCATTTTATTTCGATCCAGGAGAGCATCTCGGCGGAGAAGTTGGCCGATATCTATATCAGGGAGATAACGGCGCGGCACGGGGTCCCAGTGTTAGTGATATCAGACCGACATGTGCAGTTTACTTCCAGGTTTTGGAAGAACTTTCATGATGAGTTGGGCACTCGTCTGCATTTTAGCACCACCTTTCACCCGTAGACGGATGGTCAGAGTGAGCAGACCATCTAGAATTTGGAGGATATGTTGCGGGCATGCGTGCTAGACTTCGGTGGTAGCTGGGATACCTATCTTCCCTTGGTTGAGTTCTCGTACAACAACAGCTACCACGCGAGTATTGATCGTCCTCCATTCGAGATGTTGTACGGGCGGAGGTGCAGGACCCCGATATGTTGGGGTGAAGTTGGCCAGAGGGTCATGGGGAGCACCGAGGTGGTGCTCAAGACGACTGAGAGAATCCAACAGGTTCGAAGCAGGCTTCAGACTACGCAGAGTCAACAGAAAAGTTATGTCGCCAAGCGTCGATCAGACCTGGAGTTTCAGGTCGGGGATATGGTTCTCCTGAAAGTGTCGCCTTGGAAAGGCGTCATTCGATTCAGGAAGCGGGGCAAGTTGGGCCCGAGATTCATTTGTCCGTTCAGGGTTGTAGCCCGGGTGGGCAAGGTGGCATATAGGTTGGATCTGCCAGCCGAGCTCAATCAGATCCACAGCACCTTCCATGTCTCCCAGCTGTGGAAGTGCCTAGTGGATTGCTCAGTAGTGGTGCCGTTAGAGGATATTCAGGTTGATGAAAGCCTGAATTACATTGAGCGCCCAGTCGCAATCCTCGACCAGAAGTCAAAGGATCTGAGGAACAATGAGGTGGAATTAGTGAAGGTGCAATGGCAGCATCGAAAGGGTTCAGAGTGGACTTGGGAGCCGGCGGAAGAAATGATGGAGCATTACCCCGAGCTGTTTCAGGACCGAGCAGCAGACTTCGAGGACGAAGTCTAAAATAAATGGGGGAGATTTTTAGCACCTGGTTCCTAGTATGTAAAATTTATCTAAGTGTTTTGCATTTTTAGCCTTGGACTCGGCGAGTTGTAGGCCCGACTCGCCGAGTAGAGACGGGATATGGAACACATTTAAGTTGGTGAATCGGCGAGTCCGTATTTTGGACACGACGAGTCCCCACTGTCTGATGAAACCCTAAATTTCAAGGGCTTGCACCCTATTTAAACCCCCTTATCCGCCCCCAAGCTCCCCCCTTCACCCTCAGAGCTCTCTACTTCGTCCAAGCCTTGTTCCTTGTGAGATTGAAGCATTTTGGTGTGTTTTCTTGAAGATTTTGAGAGGAAAGGAGAGTAGATCAAGAAGAGAAGAAGGAGTCCAGGCATCTTGGTGTTACTTCAGTGATTTCCTTGAGGTATAACTCAGTTTCCCTCTGTTTTCATGCTTATAGTCCCTTATATCTCCATGAAAGTCCTTCTTGAGCCTTTCCCCATGCTTGATTGTGTATTAGGGTTTGTAATAAGTTGTTTAGCCTCTAGATCTAAGCATGATTGAGCTCCAAGAGCTTGGATCTACTACCTTTATGGAGCCATATTGCATGAAAGCCCTAGATCTACTCTTTTAGTGCATTTTGAGCCCTAAAACCTTCATTGGTGTTTATTTACACGTAATGTTGGAAACTTTATGTGCTAATCGAGGCCTAGAAACCCAGATCTATGAATGGCATGAGTTGGATTCAAGAAAAATCGAGTAGATAGCATTTGCATCTGACAGACTCGGCGAGTCGAGTCGCGAGTCCCCGAGTTTCCCCCCTTTTTCGTGTTTGCGGGGTGGAGTAGTGAGTCATGGGGTGTGACTCAGTGATTCGGAAGCCAGACTCACCCATGAAGGTACTCGGCGAGTCAATGCCCTGACTCGGTGAGTTCAAGGCAATCTTCTTGCCTCAAGAACAAACTCGGCGAGTTGTTCATACAAGTCGGCGAGTCTCAGCGTAGCATGTTCTTCGGATGAAGATGAACTCGACGAGTTGTTCATACAACTCGGCGAGTAGGATGAAGGACTATTGTACCTTTGTTTAGAAGGAAAACTCGTCGATTCAATGCCTAACTCGATGAGTAGAGACGGGATGATGGTCAATCGAATGGATAGGGACTCGGCAAGTTGGCAAGCCAACTCAGCGAGTCGCGTCAACTGTAAGTTGACTTTGACTTTGACTTTGACTCTTGGTTTGGTTAAGGGTAAATGGTCATTTTACCCTGAGGTCGTTTAGCAGTATTTGACGGAGTGTTTTGTGGGGATTATAGCCGGAGGATACCCGGGGCAACAGCAGCAGGAGACAGTCAGTTCCCATGCAGATCAGCAGCTACTTTGAGGTGAGTTTCCTTCCAGTAGCGGTGGGTCTACGACCACAATGCCGACCCACCAGTAGGAGTTGTATGATAGATGATTGTCTCAGTGATATTCATCTTGGGTTGCTACTACCTATGATATGTTATTGTGCTAGTATGATACGATGCTATGTGCTAGTGATAGTAGGGGGGAGGTAGTCCCTCAGATTACCGGTCGATAGGGCCGAAGGGGTGGTCATGCCCAGCCATGCTAGATAGATTACGTGATATATGTGTTATGTGGTAATAGTAGGGGTGAAATAGTCCCCAATACCCGGTCGAGAAGACCGAAGGGGCGACCAGCACCCAGATATGCTAGTCAGTATCCAGTCAAGAGGATCGAATAGGAGGCAAGCTCCCAGATATACTGGTGAGTATCCGGTCAAGAGGACCGAAGGGGAGGCCAGCTCCTAGATATATACTAGATAGTATCCGATCGAGAGGATCGAAGGGGTAGGTCGGGCACCCAGATATGCCTAACAATATATGTATGTTATGTGATTGTATGGTTTGTGGTATATTGGGGGAACTCACTAAGCTTCGTGCTTACAGTTTTCAGTTTTGGTTTCAGGTACCTATTCTTCGAAGGGGAAGGAGCTGGCGCGGTAGCGACTCATCACACACATGCCTTGTATTCCGGACTATGAGATCCTCCTAGGAATTTGTACTCTGACATTATTATGTTTTATAAAACATTTTTCAAGACATGCAATAACTTTTATGGAATGATATTATTGGTGAACGTTTTATTTCTAATGATTGCTAAGTATATGTTTTAAAAAAAATGAAATTTTTGGCTCGTATTTTTGGGACGTTACATATATGGATTGTGTGGGGTATGCTCTGGGGAACTCACTAAGCATTAGCTTACAGTTTGTTGTTTGTTTTAGGTACTTCAGAGCCTAAGGGCAAGGGCCCAGCTTGATGGTGCGGCGTGCACTCTCTCTGGTAATTTTTTTTTGGGACACTCTGATATATTTAATAAAATATTTGATGTTATGAATTTTGAAAACAATTGTTATTGAGATTTCATATTTATGGGAATGTTTTGGTTATCTAATAATGAGAAAATTATTTGGAAAATTTGGGTTGTTACAAGTTTGTATTAGAGCCTTGGTTTGAGGGATTCTGGAACACTCTCAAGTGTGTTGGGACTCAAAATAAGGAAATGGTAAAAAAAATTTAAAGAATCAAAGCTAAAATTCTTAAACTGGAAAAAAGGGAGAGTGCAATGCATGTAATCAACCAAGCTCAAGTAAGTAGTTCCCCAATATGTTAGCCATGCTATACTGATATTTGGATTATGATAATTTTATGAATCTTGCTAAGTATGTTTGCATGTTTAGCTTATCTAACATTTATGTGTTTAGCTAAGACCATGTGGGGGTTCCCATGGCAGTTAGGGAAGACCATGTGGGGGTTCCCATGGCAGGCAGTTTAGACCATGTAGGGTTTCCCATGGCAGGTAGTTAAGACCATGTGGGGATTCCCATGATAGTGGGTTAAGCCCACGTGGGGGTTCAGTGGCACCCGATGTAAGACCTTGGAGAATTTCCATGTCATCCTTATATGTTTATATGCATGGCTTATGTAGCTTTTATGGCTGATATGGTTTATGTGAATATATGGATTGTGTGGGGTATGTTATGGGGAACTCACTAAGCGTTAACTTACAATATGTTGGTTGTTTTAGGTACTTTAGGATTTAAGGGCAAGAGCCCAGCATGATGGCGCGACATGCACTCTCTGGTGTTTTAGTGGGGATACTCTGATATTACGAATAAATTGTTTGATGTTATGGGTTTTGAAAACAAACGTAATTGGAATTTTATGTTTTATGGAAATGATTTCGTTACTTAAAAAGGAAAATTTTCATTGGAAATTTTGGCTGTTACAAGTTTGTATCAGATCCTTGGTTTGAGGGATTCGGGCATACTCTTAGGTGTTTTCAAAAAATTAAAGTTAAAAACTTCTTAAAACTGATTTCTTGTAAGAAAAAGGGAGAGTGCAATGCGCATAATAGGCCGAGTTCAAGTAAGTGTTTTCCCCAATATGTTAGCCATGCTATATAGATATTTGGAATGTGATACTCAGATGGATCTTGCTATGTGTACGTTTTCAAAATTGTATACTGTTAGGTTCTTATAGCCTTAGAATAATTGATTTAAAAATTTTCCTGCTCCTTGTCTGGTTGTGGTCTTAGGATAGAGTTTGTTATTCGAAAGTCTATTTGATCCTATTTTGTCTATAATTTGCATGTATAAGGCAACCTATTATGATTGAGTTCTGGTTTGATATGGATGGAGCTCGCAAATCTTAGAATAGCCTAGGATTTGAGCTATGCGGTAGCCTATGAGATATATTTTGTTCTGGGACAAATTAGAGTTATCAGATAGAGCCTTAGGGAAGGTACATGTAGGTGTGGAAGGTATATTAGGCCCGTACTACTGAAAGCACAGGACCTGTACCCAGACCAATGTTAGATCTGGAAGCTCTAAGGAGAACCGGTGTGGAAGGATCCCCTTTTGGACATCCTGATCATTATGTTTTATGGTATTGCAGTAAAGTATGGTGGTGACATGAAATGGAGCAGAGGAATCAGGATCAAGATCTGGATCTGGGTCGGGCGATGGTACGAAGCCCATTGATGAGAGGCTGTGTGAGCGTATTGCAGCCGAGGTGATGAGGTGTATCCTTGACACAACCCCATTGATTTTTGGGACGGTCAAGGAAGGGATGATGTAGATCATGAAGGAGCGGCTCAGGTCTTTCAAAGCTGAGATTGCTGCGGACCAGGTCGTGGCCCGAACTCCCCCGTTCAGGGAGTTCAAGGCGTGTGAGGCGCCTGAGTTCTTCGGGGTCAGGGACTCGATAGCTAGTCGACGCTGGGTGGCAGACATGGATAATTCCCAATGCATGAGCTTTTGCCCTGATGTGGAAAAGGGGGGGGTGCCTCGTGCATGATGAGGGACCTAGCCAAGGATTGGTGGGAGGATGTGACTAGCTAGGTACATACTTGACCCGACCCAGCATGGTCCATTTGGGTTGCACTTCACCCAAACGATTTATGGATAATTTTATGAGAATTGTATACTTACGATTTATTAATATATTATAAGTTATAATATATTAATATGAAGTCATGTTATTTAATTAGTTTTAGTCTTAAATTAATTATGAATTAATTTAGAGATTAAAAAGAAGACTGATTAAATTATGGGCTGTTATATTTTATATAGTATGGGCTAATACTCATTTGTTAATGGGCTAAGCTAATGATCCATGGAGCTTTTAACCCATGGATCCTTGGAAAGGAAAAGACATGGGTTATTAGGGTTTCACCCTAACCATGCACACTATATAAAGAAGCATATGATGCAAGAAATAGTGCCTAAGGGTAGACACTAGTTGTGTGAGACTTAGTGGTGGCCAATTCCACAAGAAAGTATACTACTCTCTCAAAGTTTTCCAAACATTTGTGGTGATTTGTGATTCCATTTGAGGCATTCACACTATTGGTGCTTGGCTCTCAAACTCCAAACAATCAACCATCATCAAAAGTTATGTACTTCTACTAGTACCTTTATGATTCATAATCCTTATGCTATGCTAGTTAGGAAGAAACCTTGGAAATTATTATTTGCATGTATTTTAGAAGAAAACATAGATCCAAGGTTTATTAGGGTTGCATGCACACTTAGGAAGTGTTAGATTGCTCAAAACCCAACAGTGGTATCAGAGCCTAGGCTTGTTTTCTTGAATACTTGATGCAAATTGCTGAAAAATGTCGAAAAACTGCATTCTGCACAGCAGACTCACCGAGTCCATTCATGGTACTCGCCGAGTCCATGTGTAGATTCAACCAACTCACCGAGTCAGTTCATGCACTCGACGAGTTGGCAGGCTTGAGTGTAGATTTTCGAGTTTTGGTGCTGGAATTGGTCTAGAATCATTACCTTAAACTGTTTTGATCTTATAAAACCTATTTTTGATGTGGTAATGATGATGGTGGACTAATTTCAAAGTTATAATCAAAATTTCAAGTTTATATGTGTTTATATGATTCTTGAAATTGTTGATGTGGATGTTCATGTTCGTATGAGTTTTGTTAGATCATAGGAATTATTTGCAAATTGTTTGTTAGTTAATTCTTGATCTTAATGTGTTTTAATGGAATTCATAATTTTTCCTCAAGTTATGGAATTCCAAAAGTTTTTTCTTTTAAATGTTTTTTTTAAGAAGTCATAAGTTACACTTTTGAAGAGTTTTTTCTAATAAATGCTTTTATGGACTTCATAACTTGTCCTCAAGTTATGGATTTCCAAGAGACTCTTCATTAAAAGTTTTAAACACTTAATTAAAACTCATAAGTTATGAATATCCAAAAGTTTATGAATTGTTCAAAACTTGTCCTCAAGTTTTGGAACTTGTAAAGTCTCACACAAACTTTAAGTAAATATCCTAGAGTTTTAAAAGTTAAAATTCAACACTTATACTATTTATAACATTAATGGTTAATTATATATATATATATATATATATATATATATATATATATATATATATATATGTGTGTGTGTATAAGAACAAGTCGTTTTACCGTTAGTAGGCCTCATTCACGAAGTCGGTCTATAAGGTGGGTATAAGGTTGTTGCCTATAAAATGGCAACTTAATGGGTGTCCACTCTCACCCACCGTTTGCTTGACTGGTGGAGGGTCGTTAGCCGAACGGGTAGGAAAATGACTTTAAATTCTCATTAAAAGTATAATGATTATTATAAAGTAACCAAATGTTTTATTTAATTCCCAATCTTAGTTACTTTAGGAAAAATGTGAATTTGGTGCTATCCCATGGAATTCACACTTTGTACCTTACCAAGTCGTTGGTGGAGCGTGTGTGGTTAACCGGCACACTAACTTGGACTAGTAAGGATCACGAAGGGTGACTTAATGTTTGTCATATATCAATGGAGCGTGTGTGGTTAACCGGCACATTGATTGGGTGATAATATTAAGGGTACCAAGTGAATTGCTATGGTTATTCACACCTTGTTTTGTGATCCTCGGCATCCCAGTCACAAAATTTGAGAGGGCACACTTGAGATTGAAACATGCCATTGAAAAGTTCAATGAATCTCAAAAGATCTAGGAATTTCAAATCCAACTAAAACCTAATAAATTATTTCGTTTTTCATGGTGGAAATTGGTGAATCGTCATTCGCCTACCTTCAAATATTTTATAGCTTGGATTATGGCATCCCTCTTCCAAATTATAAAATATTGTGTTGGGTCCTAGCCTTAATATTTCATATTGGGTGTTATATTAAGGACTTTGAATCAACTAACTTGATTTTCTCCCATTATAGATGTCTGGTTCAGACAACTATGATCTTCCCAAATCTCTTGAAGATGGTGTCCCTCAACATCATGCTTCACTTCCTCCACCTCCTCCAATTATTCTCCCTCACCCACAAGTTCTTGAAAAGTTTAAAGTCAGTCAATTCCTATTGGCAAGCATAGTCTATGTGTGCTCACATCTTGGAGATAAAGTCACTTATTGACAACCCGAGAGAGTTAGGTGTCAAAGTCTCGTGAAAGTTGGATGTGCAATCACTTTCTTAGTAACATAGTGAGTCTCTTTGGGACTACTATGAGACAGACTATGACATGACGCTTAATGATGTTATCTATTTGCTTGGTGTTGTGGAATCAACAATGATTTGGAACACCAGTAAAGCAAATTTGATTAAAAGCAACTTCCCAAGTCTTAAATGGTTCTTGACTGGGGAAACTTATATGTCAAGGGGACAGTGGGAGCCTTAAAGATCCTGAAAGAGTTTCAAGATTTAATCAAGAGTAAAACTTGTAATTTATCACTAGCACATGACTTAAGGTTTGCAACCTATTGTGTTGACATAATTCTTGTTCCTGTACCTACTTCAAATAAGTTGAATTTGCATGTGAGTTATCAGAGTTCAACTTGGAAGCATTGGTGGGCCTTGTGCTACCAAGGTGACAAGAAACTAAGATTGAACAAGTTTAATCCATGTAAGGCTGAATTTGTCACTAACCTTATCTTGTGATTATGGTTTTGACAAATTCACATGGATAGGAACTCATACACTATAAAATCTAAGTTTCATAAGGTTTCTCTCCGATTCATGAAAATGATGGTGAGGAAACGCTTTCACTAAGTAGATTTTATGTAGATATCAATTGTGTTATTTGCATTTTCAAAAGTCGTTAGTGGAGCGTGTGTGGTTCACCGGCACACTAACATGGACTTGTGAGAAATGGAAACCGTCTAAACAATTAAGAATATGATTACGGCATCCCTTTTCATAGTTCTGAAAATTGTTTAGACACACATGTGAGCTATCTAAGAAAGGGTGTATGAATCTAAATTTCAGAACTCCAGCAGATTTCTGGAAATATGTCAGAGCTAGTGGGAGCATAAGTGTTATGCTGATAATCATCATGTTAGTGGGAGCATGATTATTATGTTTAGTGTTGCAAGTTAGCACTGTTAATTATAGAAAACAAAGTTTCAATTCGTGAAGTTGCAGGGGTTGAAAAGTTGTTTTGCTATAATTAAGGGAGAGGAAATTATACTTCGTTTCAATTCTAAAGCTTAGATTGAGATTTTAATCATCTTTAGTCAAGAATATACATATATGAATTTTATGTTGGAATGGTTCAACTTGAAGAAATTCTATATATATTGTGTTTTCAAAATTCGATTATGATTACGGCATCCCTCTTCATAGTTAAATTTTGAAAACATGGAAAATAAAAAATATTGTAGCAAAAGACTGGTCTAGTATCATGTCTTTATGTCAAACATCATGAATCGTGTCCCATATGCTTCGGATATAGGATCGATTGCATGTGCTATAGGCATTGAGAAGGGAAAAGTCTAGAACTGGATATGACTAAAGTAAGTGATTAAGCAATTGTCGACGACAATCTGAGGTTCGGCAAAGATTGGTTGCTCAGGGAAAGTTGGAAGTATGATGTCGGAAAGGACCATATTGACATATTCTGAAAAGTAGTAACTCTTATTCGGAAGTGATAGTCAAAATGGGACTAAGGAAATGTCTCCATAGGTGGAAGTTATTCAATCTATGTAAGATTAGAAAACCTTAATGCAAGAAAGATGTTCAAAGCAATGTACTTTGAATATGAGACTTCCGTTCCATAGAAGTTGACCTTCTTTGGAATACTCTGTAATGACTGGTGACAAGGTTTGATGACTTTGTGCATAATCATTACAAGAGGAACATTGCATAAAAGTTTAAAATCTAACAGATTTTTTGGTAAATTCTAGGAATCGGGGATTCTCACATTTACAATAAGGATTTGGGATTGTGAAATGAGTATCATTAGAATCATGTTCAATTGATCTACATCACAATGTAAGGATCATAGACAAACATAGTGTGCATACTTGGAGTATGGCATAACTATTGTTTAGAAAAACAAAGTGTACATGCTAGGAGCATGGGACGACTGTTGTTTTTATTCAAGTCTTAAGTTGATTGTTTGAAACATTATACAATGAATAATGTGTAATCAATATGGTGATAAATAAAAGGTAGTTCTATTTATATTCAAAAGGGTTCTGAGACCATATTGGATTCGATTATTATTGTGTTTCACTTTGCATGTTTTGACTTCCAAAATAGCTAGGTTATTCTTTCCGAATGACTAAGTTATTTAAACACTCCACAATCGTTCATATGTTGGAAGTAGGTATGAATCAAGACTGTCATGAATCGAGTTTGTAGATGGATGAATGGGTTTAGTCATAGCAATGGTTGCTACAACATTCATGAGTGCTCATAAGTTATGAGTATTGGAATAAACCCACGCTCACTTGTATCACTTCATGGAATTTATCTCGAGTGATCGTGAGACGGTAATATCATATAAATCTTCAAACCTAGAGATATGAGTTGGTTGTGCATTGATTGCACGTAAACGCATCAGTAACTTGATGTTATAAAACGTGCCTTTGTGTAAAATTCAACAAGTAGTAGAACAAGCATATGAGTCGAAATTTATCTGTTCCTTCTAGAAATAGAAGCGATATCTGGGCCCCTCGATGATTTTGTTGTGACCTATGTACTGGGCGGTCAGAACTAAATTGATGTGTTCGATTAAGTTCTTTGTCAAACAAATTGGAAATCGGGAAACAAACTGCTGGACAATAAGTACGACGTTGTTCCATGTATTTGTCCGGCTGATATCATGAGAATAGAGGATTATATGATCACTTATCTAAAATGGCGCTTCATAGTTCAACAGAGTTTTCGAGAGCTATGATTGCTGGTTGGTTCCTGAAGTAACATACGCAAATATAGTTATTAGACTTATCCAAGTGGGAGTCTGTTGGATAAGGTGTCTAAGTCCATAACTTATTTGGTACATACTTGACCCGACCCGGCATGGTCCATTTGGGTTGCACTTCACCCAAATGATTTATGGATAATTTTATGAGAATTGTATACTTACGATTTATTAATATATTATAATTTATAATATATTAATATGAAGTCATGTTATTTAATTAGTTTTAGTCTTAAATTAATTATGAATTAATTTAGAGATTAAAAAGAAGACTGTTTAAATTATGGGCTGTTATATTTTATATAGTATGGGCTAATACTCATTTGTTAATGGGCTAAGCTAATGATCCATGGAGCTTTTAACCCATGGATCATTGGAAAGGAAAAGACATGGGTTATTAGGGTTTCACCCTAACCATGCACACTATATAAAGAAGCATATGATGCAAGAAATAGTGCCTAAGGGTAGACACTAGTTGTGTGAGACTTAGTGGTGGCCGATTCCACAAGAAAGTATACTACTCTCTCAAAGTTTTCCAAACATTTGTGGTGATTTGTGATTCCATTTGAGGCATTCACACTATTGGTGCTTGGCTCTCAAACTCCAAACAATCAACCATCATCAAAAGGTATGTACTTCTACTAGTACTTTTATGATTCATAATCCTTATGCTATGCTAGTTAGGAAGAAACCTTGGAAATTATTATTTGCATGTATTTTAGAAGAAAACATAGATCCAAGGTTTATTAGGCTTGCATGCACACTTTGGAAGTGTTAGATTGCTCAAAACCCAACAGTGGGTCCGGCTAAAAAGCCTAAGACCTCTGATTCTTTAGGTAGGGGCCAGCATCGCCGTGTCGGTGTGCCAAGTGTGGGAAAAAGCACAGTGGAGTTTGTCGGGGATGGGCCCGATATGTTATACATGTGGTCAGCCTGGCCACACGAGCAGGGACTGCCCCAAGAAGGGCTTGATATGTGTCCACTGCAACCAGGTTGGCCATAAAAAGGCCGATTGTCCGAGGTTGCAGGGAGGGGGAGGAGTAGTGGCGGTGCCTGCGCCTGCCACGATGAGGAGGACTGATGGCCTCCCTACAGAGGCGAATACTCCTACGGTGAAGAGTCGCGCATTTCAGTTGACTACCGAGGAGGCTCGGGCAATGCCAGACGTTGTGGCTGGTATGTATTTTATTTTTCCTACATGATATATATATATATATATATATATATATATATATATACACACACACACACATATATATATATATACATATCTGTGTGTGTGCCCCGGTATATGGACCTTTTTGGTCAATGGTATGTCGGCTCACATTCTTTTTCATTCGGGAGCTACTCGATCGTTTGTGTTTCTTGCGCTTACCAAGAAGTTTTGGGACGCTCCGGGAACTTTGGATTCCCTGCTTGAGGTTGAGATAGGAGATGACCTCACTGTGAGTGTTATGATGGTTTATTAGGAATGTGTCCTGAATTTGCTTGCGGAGAGGTTCCGTGTCGACCTGGTTCAAATACCGTTGCAAGGGTTGAAGGTGATCATCAGGATGGACTTGGCGGGGGCTAATGGGGCCATGATAAATTGTGAGTGTCAGCTGGTGAGATTTTGAACCCTAAGTGGGGGAGAACCGGTTATTTATGGAGAGAAGACCTCACATGGGACAACTCTCTGCTTAGCTGCGAGGGCTAGGAGACTTCTTCACCAGGGTTGTTCAGGATTCTTGACGTATGTCTCGGATACGAGTGTTGAGGTCCTGATAGATTTGGGAAGTATACCGGTTGTACAGGATTATTGAGATGTCTTCCTGAGGAGTTGTCTGGGGTGCCTCCGTAGAGGCAAGTAGATTTTCGCATTGATTTGGTGTCGGGTGCCGCTCTGATAGCTAAGGCATCATATCGACTAGCTCCGCCCGAGATGCAGGAGCTATCTATGTTGCTTCAGGAGCTGCTAGACCGAGGGTTCATTCGTTCGATAAGTTCCACGTGGGGAGCGTCGATCCAGTTGATGAAAAAGAAGGACGGATCACATAGGATGTGTATCGATTATAGGAAGCTGAACAAGCTAACGTTGAAAAATCGTTATCCGCTCCCGAGGATCGATGATTTGTTCAATCAGCTTCAGGGTGGATCTTGGTTTTCCAAGATTGATCTTTAGTCGGGGTACCATCAGATGAGGATTAGAGATGAGGATATACCAAAGACAACTTTCAGGACTCGGTACGGCCACTATGAGTTTGTGGTGATGCCATTCAGGCTCACCAATGCCCCAGTTGCGTTCACGGATCTCATGAATAGGGTGTGTAGACAAATGATGGATCGGTCAGTGATCGTTTTCATTGATGATATCCTGGTCTTTCTAAGACCAAGGAGCAGTATATAAGGGAGGTATTGCAGACACTGAGAACGGAAAGGCTTTATGCCAAGTTCTCAAAGTGTGATTTTTGGTTGCAAGAGGTGCAGCTTTCGGGGCATATCATCAACCAAGAGGGTATTTCGGTTGATCCAACCAAGGTTGAGGTAGTGATATAGTGGGAAGTACCGAAGAATGAATCTGAGATTTGTAGCTTCTTGGGTCTAGCGGGGTATTATCAGAGATTTATCAAGGATTTCTCCAAGATCGTTGTGCCATTGACCCGTTTGACCAAGAAGAATGTCACTTTCCGAGGGGCTCGGACCAGCAGTTGACCTTCGAGACCTTGACGCAGAGGTTATGTGAGGCCTCGATTCTAGTACTACCTGAGGGGTTGGATGGTTGGTTGTGTATTGTGATGCATCGATCTCGGGGTTAGGGGAGGTTTTGATGTAGAGGAGGCATGTGATCGCGTATGCCTTGAGGTAGTTGAAGCCTGACTAGGCGTATTACCCCCTCATGACCTGTAATTGTGGGCAATGGTGTTTGCCCTGAAAATCTGGATGCATTACTTATACGGGGTGCGGTGCACCATCTATACTGACCACAAGAGTTTGAGGTATTTGATGGATGAGTAGAACCTCAACATGCGACAGAGGAGGTGGTTGGATGTACTGAAAGATTATGACTGCGAGATTTTATACCATCCAGGGAAGGCCAACGTGGTGGTCGATGCTTTAAGCCACAAGACGGTAGGTTCTCTAATCGGGAACGTTTGTTTGAGGATGACAGTGGTATCTCCACTATTACATATGATTAAGAAGGATCAAGTGGAGGGTTTGAAGAAAGAGAACTAGAAGATAGAGTGGAGTTGGGTCCAGTTTCCCTTGTTTGTATGTGATGGTCAGGGATTCTTGACACAGTGTGGCCAGGTGTGGGTACCGGTGACTGAGGGAGTGAGACAGAAGATATTGGAGGAGGCACATAAGTCCAAGTTCTCTATACATCCGGGGGCTACAAAAATGTAAAAAGATCTGAGGCTGAGCTACTGGTGGCTTTGCATGAAGTGGGTGATCGCCTGGTTCGTGGAGCGGTGCTTGACCTGCAGGAAGGTCAAGCCCGAACATCAACGGCCTCATGGCAAGGTTCAACAGCTGCCCATTCTTATTTGGAAGCGAGGGTTGTGGATGCCATTTGGGTTAATGTAGACAGATTGACAAATAGTGTCAATTTTATTCCGATCTCCAAGAGCATCTCTGCTGAGAAATTAGCAGATATGATGTGCGAGATGCAGTGGTTAGGCATGGGGTGCCGATGTCACTGGTCTCTGACCTGGATGTCCGGTTTACATCCAGATTTTGGAGGAAGTTCCATGAGGACGTGGTCACATAGTTACACTTAAGTACTGCATATCACCCCCCAAACAGACGGCAAGAGCGAGCGGGCGATCCAGACGCTCGAGGACATGTTGCGGGTATGCGTTCTGGATTTTGGAGGGAGTTGGGATACATACCTCCCACTAGTAGAGTTTTCATATAACAACAGTTACCATGATAGTATCGACCGACACCCGTTTGAGATGTTGTATGGTCGGAGGTGTAGGACCCCGATTTGTTAGGGTGAAGTTGGGCACCGAATCATGGGAAGCACCGACATGGTTCTTAATACTACCGAGTTGATCCAGCAAGTGCGCGACAGGCTGCAGGTCGCATAGATTCGTCAGAAGAGCTTGTTGTCCAGCGCTCAGTAGCCTCAACTCTCGGCAAGCACTATCAGTATGGCTAAGAAAGTTGGGTACCGATTTTCACTACATCTAATGATGTGGCAAAGGATCGAATATCGTTACATTCTGGCCGAATCGACCACCCGTGCACATAAATTGAAGGTTGCTAAGCCAAATCTCGCTAAAGGTTCAAAAGGTTCATGACCCTTGCCTTGAGTCGCTTGATTTCTCAGCCCGACTCCATTATAATGGCAAGCTCCGCTTGCAAGGTTCATAAATAACCCTTACCTTGAGTTGCATAGCTTCTCAACCCAACTCCACTATTGCAGCCAGCTTTGCCTTTGAGGACCATAAGGTTCACAGCCTGCACCTTTAATCTCTTGACCTCTCAGTCTAGCCCTACTATTATGGCATGCTCTGCAAACAAGGCCTGACGGCTCACAATCTAAACTCGATCCACTTCAACCTAGTGTCATTCCGCATGACTTACTTGTGATCGCTAGCTGCTAAGCCATATCTGTTCCACTAATCGATAAAGGTTCAAACTTTACGTTCATGCAACTCGCATGTAGCCATAAATGGAGAAATGACCCTTAAAATGATAACCTTAGCTCCAAACTCATAAAGGACTACATAAAGTTGGGAAATAGGGACTCTCTGGGCCTCTCAAGGTCCAGATCTGAAGATATATGCACAAGGGGGCATCATATACTCTAAATCTCTTACTAAAAGAAAAGAAGAAACCCTAGATTCATGAAATCTATCACCCAAACGAAGATGGACATGAATCCTTACTTCTCACAGCAGCTTTGAATGAAATGATAGAAGATTTGAGTCCCACAAGACATCCTAGCTCGAAATCCATCCTTCCCTTTGCTAAGACACACCAAAAGATGATGAATTAGCCCTCCTCTTGCACCATATGCTTTCTCTCTGCTCTCTAGGGTTTCTCAGGGTGTAATAGCCGTAAATGAAGGCCATAAGGACCTTTAAATAGGTCCCAAACACGAGAAATTAGGGTTTCTCTGCCCAACACCTACTCGGTGAGTCCCTCCTCTGACTCGTCGAGTCCACTCATTAAATCCGCGTGAGAAACCTGAATCGACTCGGCGAATTGGATCCTCAACTCGTCGAGTCTCTCCTTTAACCAAAAGATTAAACTACAAAATAATAACCCTGAAAATCCGGATGTTACAATTCTCCCCCACTTGAATTAGATTTCGCCCTCGAAATCATTCCTTAACCACACATAGATTTAATCATAACCCGAAAGGCACTACCGAAATGATCTTCATACCACACTGATATCTTTCTCTATGGACATCCGAAACCACATAGAACCTCCAAAACCAGAGTTTAAACCAAATCTTTCACCGCTGAAAAAAATACCCCTTCCCAATAACCGGAAACTCTAGTGGCCAAATCCGTTGCCAGACCGCCTACTTGAGCGATCACCATGATTTTTGCTCCTCGAATATCAACCCAGTTTCCTCACTGGCTCTCTGATTCCCATAAGACCACATCCAACAACCGGCTATATCTCCTCCAAGCCGATCATGCTAAATCATATGAACCACGCCCGACGAATAAAAAGGGTTCACATTCCACCAGGGCACATCTACTAGACTGTTATCAGAAACCCTCCGAACAAAGAATCCCCAACACTCTATCCTTAGACACAAAAGCATAACCATGCTTGCTCAAAAGTGTCCTCGAACATCCCATTCATAAGCCTCAGCTCTAAATTCCATATCTCTTTTAACACCACACGAGGTGTCACAACCCCCAAACCAAGGACGGCGGAAACGTCCGGGGGTGGAGGACTTCATGTAGATTATCACAACAACGAGTATAATAGTGCTCAAAGTAAATACAACCATCATAAACATAATTGAAAAAGTTAGACCAAAGTATATGTTTACATGATTCAAATCAATTACATTATGATACAAAATGAACTGTTTGACGATTTATCGTCCCATCCTCAAAACGTGGTTGATTTCCTGTTTCACTGAATTCCTGATAATACAAGTAGTTTCGAAAAGTGTCAACACAAAGGTTGGTGAGTTCATAAGCTTTTGACAGTAAGAGTTTGAAAATCGATCTTTGTAAAGAGATGTATGTTACCAGGAAAAATCCAATATTTTCCTTACAAAAATTATGTGGTTCTAAATACCAGGACCGAAAATGAACAAATATTTGTCATACTTAAAGATATAAAAGTGGTTTTAAATCGGCATAAAACCCTTTCTGATTTGAGAAAAATCCCGTAATGAATGATGTGTAGTCTTAAATACCAAGACCGAAAGTATACAATAAAATCTGTAATTGTTGATGTAAAAAGTGATTTTAAATCGACATAAAACCCTTTTTGATATGAATGCGTACAAGTATTTTTCCATACTTAAGGTAATTTCTATGTGTTAAATCGACATAACTCGCTAATTTAAAGTTAGAACCCGTAAATCCTATGATTGTTAATACCACATGTGAGCTATCATAACCATACTTGACATAGACGGCCTCGTAATACGACGTTCTTCAGGCGTCGCCGTTAAATGACACTTGTCACCACAGACCTGCCGGTCTAGCTGTTGCAAGCAGCTCTGGTGTGGGTTTCTCAAACCCAATATAGATCTATACAGAACTATCACGTTCTCCCTACAAGAGACTCTGGTTACAATTTACACGACTTTTTGACTTTGTTACTTTGGAAGTAACCCGAAGTGAATGACTCACAAATTTATTCGTTAACAGATTTACGTGAACTAAAATGAAAACCCTTTGATAAATAAGTTTGAGAAGTAAATGATACATAAACTATACCTATTATATTTTATCCGAAATGTTTGTAATGTATAAGAACTGTTTTATGAAACCACATTAGTGTTATAAATCCATAAATTATGCTTATTATAGCTTAATATACGTGTTCTAAATGAATGAATAATCTTATCATGAATGACTAAGTTTTAGTTTATAATGATAAACTAACAAGGAAACACATTCAATATTTAGGACTTATTGTTATACACTTTGCTCAACATAATACAAAGTGTCATGAAAGTTATATGCTGTTAACTAAATTTAACCTTTCTGCGCTGTTTAATAAAAGTCATAGAAAAATCATACGAAGTCGAAAACTAAATCCGTAAATTCTGAGAGTTCCCAAAATCTGTCTAGTTTACTCATAATTTTTATCATGATTTTTAATGACCTCCAACTTGGGTGAAAAAGTCCATAATCACAGACGGGTCCGGATTGGTGTTTGAAATGATAGGCAGTTTTGTAAAAATCACCATAAATTGTAGGAAAATCGTATGGAGATGTGCAAATAGTCATTTTAAAGCTAAGAACTGCAACTACTTCCACCTAAAACAGTTTTTCAAACAAAAATGTTTAAGTTGTCCAAAACAGTCCGTGAATGGAGTCCAACTTTTTTGATAAAAGCCGTTAGAAAATTTTAGTTATGTTCTTGGTGTTTTAACTTGTATTGCCCCCCTAAAAACTTGAGAAAACATGAAAATGTAGGGGTATGAACTCACCTTGAGTGATTTCAGTAGATGAGTGTTGAAGAAGAGAAGTGTTCAACTGAAGAACACTTGAAGAATCACTTGAAGATTCGAAGATCTAACAAGAATGTGATGATGTTTGTGTAAGCAATCTATGATTTTGAGTAGGAGGATGTGTAATAATCATAAGGAAGATGATGATACTTACTAAATGAAGGAGAAAAGTCTTGGAGTATGCCTTGAAGTTCTCATATAGAGAGAGATTTGGGAGAGATTTCACATACTTGGAGAGATTTGGGAGAGATTTGACATTCTTGGAGAGATTTCTCATATAGAGAGTGATTTGGGAGAGATTTCTCATACTTAGAGAGATTTGGGAGAGATTTGACATGCTTGGAGAGATTTCTCATAGAGATAGATTTGGGAGAGATTTCACATACTTGGAGAGATTTGGGAGAGATTTGACATTCTTGGAGAGATTTCTCATATAGAGAGAGAGAGATTTGGGAGAGATTTCAAATACTTGGAGAGATTTGGGAGAAATTTGACATTCTTGGAGAGATTCTCATATAGAGAAAGATTTGGGAGAGATTTCTCATACTTAGAGAGATTTGGGAGAGATTTGACATTTTTGGAGAGATTTCTCATATAGAGAGAGATTTGGGAGTGATTTCTCATACTTAGAGAGATTTGGGAGAGATTCTCGATAAAGAGAGATAGAGTGAAAACGATTGAGAGAGGTTTCGTGTGTGACATTTGTGAGTGTCCAGCTTCGCAACGCAAGGTCCGTAAGCCCCGCTAAGCCATGCTTAAGGATCTTACACACTCCCGATGTGTATGCAACATTGTTTTATCGGTTTGGTTCGTTACTTACCACAGTTTTAGGTTAAGGGAATCTAGATGTACAAACCTTTCAATTGATGATTTCTCATTAGCATAGCGAGCTGTATAGCAATTACTTAACGTAAGACCTAGTACACAAAGGTTAATTGAGTCGATCGGTTTGACTTGTTGACTTTAGTTGACTTTGACTTGACTGGAATTTGACGGTTGTCACATCATCCCCCCGTTAGTGGGAATTTCGTCCCGTAATTTGCATTTTGATTGGGGATTCAAGAGTTCAGGAAGAGAGGTGAGTACTTTTCGGTGTACAAGGAATTGGTATGGAGGGGACCAATTCGCCTGATGTTAAATGACGCCTTGGAATTTCTTATTGTAACATTGAGCTAATTCAATTTAAAGGAGTTATTGCTTTGAAATGATAGTGTATTCTATGTGTGCCTTTATGCTCCCCACTACAACGTGGAGACTCTCGTTCATTTCGATTTCGCCAAGTGGTAAGTGGGCACACCCACGTTTTACTGAATTTAATCACTCAAGCTATTAACATGTCGCCTAAGTTTTGAACAATCCCTTTTGTTCTGCCTGTTGGTTTGTTGTTGATAAGCCATACTCAGGTCTAACCTAGTTCCCTGCAAGGGTCGCCAGGGTCACAAAACGAATCTACTATCTTCGATAGGGATAACATATATTAATAGACGCTGTGGTCGCATAATCTCTTTGATGTACGTTCTAGTCGATTCCTCCATCCTGTCGGTTTCTTTGATTAGTAGGGAGTGTGCGGATTCGGCCAATCTGTCGACGGTTACCCAAATGGTATCGAGACCATCCATTGTCTTGGGTAGCTTGGTTATGAAGCCCATGGTTAGCCGCTCCCATTTCCTTTCAGGTATCACTGGTTGTCGTAGGAGACGCGAAGGCTTCCTTTATTCTCTCTTGACATTGGCACAAGTCCGATACTTGCTCACATGTGTAGCGATGTTTGCTTTCCTATTTGCCCACTGATGGTACTTTTTGAAGTCTGGATACATCTTGTCCAAGCCTGGATGAAGGGGAGTAGCGAGTCTTTCGTGTGCTTTGTTCGTGACATTATTTCTGATTCCATCAACCTCGGTGTCCAGATCCGGTTCATGGGATAACATGCCCCGCCGTCCGCGCCTTCTAGGTTCTTATGATCGGTGAAGATTGTATGTTTCGTGTCGTAGAGATGGTGTCTCTAGGTCTCTAGGGAAAACACTACCACTCCTAGTTCGAGGTCATGCATTTTCTAGCCGACCTCGTACGTCTTTAGCTGTCTTAAGTCATCAGTAATAACTTTTCCTTAGAGCGCTGCATAGAGCCTGTTGTGGTGTTCCTCAATTGCTTAGCTCGGTAGGAAGCATGTGGTTTTGGTTTACATGACTAGACTCATTCGGATGGTAGGACGTTCACTCATCCTCCTGGGCAACCTTGGCCCGAAGTTCATGGCGGGACTCGTACCTGGTCCATCTATCATTAACTTGCGCATATAGGTCGTATGCACTTAAGGTTGGCAAGACAGTTGGATGGGTGACTCTGCTCCAAGTCCACAACCAGACATGGAATAGGAAATAGGGCGGAAGCACACATCCAATGTTCGTAGAATCTTAATTATACATTATCCTCATGTATACACGTAGTAGTGGTAGACTAACCGTATCCGTCCCAAGCTTCTATGCTTGAACCTTGTCTGCTACATGCGTGACATTCTCGAAGGTCTCCTGTAAATACTTGTGATAAGGTTTCGGGAATTATAACACTCCTCTGGTGCGTGTTTTGGAGTTCACAGCAAGAGATGACCCGGAGGTCCGTGCTGGATGTTTATGAGAGTTGAAGGTCTCGATATTCGGGGGGAAGGGGGGTTAGGTGAAGGGTCCTTTTGTAGACGTTAAATCAGGAAGATGAGGACTATACTAATCGAAACTGAATGGTGACAACCGAATCTTTTTAGATAACATGAGTTAAGCTGTATTCATAAGAAGAGCTCACTAGAGTGATAGAGTATCTTGTGTTTCTTTTTAGGGTGTTCCGATTCGTTTGATGTTATTATTTACTGTAGATGATTCATACCAAAGTGTCTAGCACTGGTAGTGGGTGTGTTTCGATAGTCAGTAATGATAACTGATATCATGATCCCTGACAGGTCTCCCTACGATCGAGCGGTATATGAACGTTGTATGTAAGTTGATGTTGGTGAAATCGTCGAGTGGGTGGCCCCACTCAATTCCTACTACTAGACATGGAATAGGAGTCAGGATGGAATTATTTGTTTCAAGACTTCAGTATTTTGATTATTATTCACCCCGATGTATGTACAAAGTCATCACATCTTACAGGTAATGATCCTAAGGTCATATATGAATGTCTTTGGTTTGATTTGACGAGAGAGTATTTTAACTATTTTTAGAAAGACTGAGATTTTAGCAAACATATCAAATTCATTACAAACATATGGTACTTAAACGTTTTTGTCGTTGGAAACATTGCAAAAGTCCTAATATGGTTCCCTGTTACCATTGCTGGTGCGTTTGTCACACTCCTGCGGCTCCTCCGTCATTCTTCTCGGTTGGACACTCTCTCTTGAAGTGTCCCGTTTCACCGCATAAGTAGCATACCGGGTCTACCTTGGTGCTGGTGATTGAAGGGAGATGCTGGGTCGGGGCCCTACAGAAACGGACGATATGTCCTTTCCTGTTGCAGTTGCTACAGTGAAAATTCGGCAAGCCCCATTGTGATGGAAGCCACATTGGTTACACTTTGGGAGTGATCCCTCATATGGTGTGGCCGGCGTTTGGGTGGCAGACCCCGTGGCTAGCGTCGCGGCGTTCGTCATGACTGCTGCTGTAATGGCAGGTGCAGCTACGAATTTCTTTCTTCCAACGAGTTTTTGGGGTAGGTTACACTTCTTTTCGTCCCATAACTTTCGCTTCTTGTTCGTAGGTTTGTGGCCTGAGGTATTTTCGCTGGCAGACACCCGTTGGTGTTCCTTATTGATACCGCAATCTGTATTGTCAGTACCGCTTCCATTTCTGCTGGCGTTGTTAGCATTGAATTGCGCCATGACGGCTGTCACGGCTGCCGTGACTGCAGCCTGAAAAGTAGCAGAGTCTATCTGTAGAGTTGGCGCCTTGCTAGTTGGTTGGTTGCCTCTTGGTGAAGACATAGCTCTGTTTCACGATGAAAAACGAATTCGTTAGTGGAAGTGATTATCTTAAGTGCATCCTTACGATTTACATTTACGCATATGAATTTTTGCACATTACTGTACTATTCCTAGTGTCTCCGCTAACATTCTTGAAATTGAGTTATGGCAGTGGGTAGGAGTAGGTTTCATACGGGCATTAAGCTTTACTCATCTTAGGATCATGTTCGTCCAAACACACTTAGCTGAGGAGTTTTGATGGGATCCGGTGTATTAGTTCCTGAACGATCACACCCCATAGGTCTACGAAGAAAGCATCCCCTCAATCATAAGGGTTAAGGGGAGAGACGGTAACGAGTCTTTAGAATGGCTATACGTCGCGAGTTTTCTAACTAAGTTTATCGATCTTAGTTCAGTTTATAACGTATTCTGGTTGTTAAGGGTGTTCTGAAAACAGTTCATAACGAGAGTCTTTATATGGTAAACCCATGAATTTTTAGTAGTTCAGTATCCAAGTGAAACCTTGCAACTTGACCAGAGCTAGGTCCTTATTATGACCAATTGATGGATGCTTATTTATATAATTAAGGCTAAATAGATCTTCGAGTCTGTTAGGTATGTCCTAAGCCCATCTTGTTAATATGACTGTAGTAATTCTAGTTTTGGAGAAATTATTTGACCTAGATGTAGGTTTACCTCACATCCGTGCATGGAAAGTTTTGATAGCAATTGGATCTCTCGTTTAGTATGACCGCTTAAATCACAGTGTCATGCTTACGCCTAGAATAGAGTAGCACCAACGCATACTCACAGACCTAATTTACAAGGTCTTGTGAGCGGTATGAACTCTACTTACGACGATCCGTCCCTTGCGATGCCTGAGGCAAAGTCGATGCACCTTGCAGCTCTATCAATCGATGCTTGGCTGCAATCCTCCTCTCTTTGAATGTCGTGTGTCTACCCCGTTACTCTCTTGCCTCTGCCTGAGTGACGATAAGGTCCTAAACAGAGAGTTGGTCTCCGAAATAGTAGTCTCTTTCCGAGTCTCGGGTACGTGAGACAGTAGGGCCTGTAGTAGCGCACAATTTCCGAACTCGGGTTGTAGTCTATCTGCATTAATCCCCGATGTTCGCGTTCTGTTGGGTCTTCACCGGGAGGGCTCTGTTAGTCGGTCCCCCATGGTTGAGGTCATAGCACCCTCATTAGTCTCCACATGGTGGTTGTTGTCATGGCTGTCGACATTCAACCCTCGATCACGATTGCCCAACGAGGCACAGGTTCAATGTAGTCGAAACAGTCTGCGGAAACCCTTGCTATGCATGGAGGGTTGATTACCTCCGGTTCCGCTTCTGATTCTCCTCATAAGCATTCATTATTTCTCGGGTTCGGATTGGGAAAGTAGGGGTCGTCCGGTAAGTAGGATCTTACTACGTTGTACGTGCGAGAATAGGAGTGGAAGAGATAATTACTAGGCGTCTAACTCTATAATTAATTACTTATAGGGGTGATCCTTATTAGTTACTTCTATAATGACGTAGTGCATACTAATTACATATAACAAGATATGATAGACCTTCGAATAAGTGATCCTACCCTAGATCCACATCCAAACAAGGAAAAAGAAGTAAGGCAATGACCACAAATTCTAAGTCTATGATTTCTAAGTTATATAATATCTTAAGGTATCCACTTAGGGACTATAGACCTATTATTAAGGATCTATTTAGTTTTCATATAAGTTATGATATTACAAAATACTCCTATAGTATTTTAAACTCGTGTTCTGTTCTAATGTTCTCATTGTGGTAGTGTTGGTAAGTATTAAGACTTGTTGCCATATCACAACCATTCTTGGGCATGTGCTAATCACTCCTCGGACTAGCATAGCTGATCAGGCTATGCCACTCCCAAGACTGACCATACATCCCCGAGCTTACCTATGATATCCAACAATCATTACTTTTGTTTTGTTCTAGAATGATGCTGACCTTAGTATGTATGCATGCATGTATACTTTTAATAAGAAATTATTTATTTCTAAAATTATAATTGTTTTGAAATCTTTAAATCAGAGACTTTAGTCCCAATGCATTTATAGTTTGTATATCTTATGTGGTTCGATATACTGAGTTCACTATAAACAATGCTCTGATACCAATCTGTCACAACCCCCAAACCAAGGACGGCGGAAACGCCCGGGGGTGGAGGACTTCATGTAGATTATCACAACAACGAGTATAATAGTGCTCAAAGTAAATACAACCATCATAAATATAATTGAAAAAGTTAGACCAAAGTATATGTTTACATGATTCAAATCAATTACATTATGATACAAAATGAACTGTTTGACGATTTATCGTCCCATCCTCAAAACGTGGTTGATTTCCTGTTTCACTGAATTCCTGATAATACAAGTAGTTTCGAAAAGTGTCAACACAAAGGTTGGTGAGTTCATAAGCTTTTGACAGTAAGAGTTTGAAAATCGATCTTTGTAAAGAGATGTATGTTACCAAGAAAAATCCAATATTTTCCTTATAAAAATTATGTGGTTCTAAATACCAGGACCGAAAATGAACAAATATTTATCATACTTAAAGATATAAAAGTGGTTTTAAATCGGCATAAAACCCTTTCTGATTTGAGAAAAATCCCGTAATGAATGATGTGTAGTCTTAAATACCAAGACCGAAAGTATACAATAAAATCTGTAATTGTTGATGTAAAAAGTGATTTTAAATCGACATAAAACCCTTTTTGATATGAAGGCGTACAAGTATTTTTCCATACTTAAGGTAATTTCTATGTGTTAAATCGACATAACTCGCTAATTTAAAGTTAGAACCCGTAAATCTTATGATTGTTAATACCACATGTGAGCTATCATAACCATACTTGACATAGACGGCCTCGTAATACAACGTTCTTCAGGTGTTGCCGTTAAATAACACTTGTCACCATAGACCTGCCAGTCTAGCTGTTGCAAGCAGCTCTGGTGTGGGTTTGTCAAACCCAATATAGATCTATACACAACTATCACGTTCTCCCTACAAGAGACTCTAATTACAATTTACGGGACTTTTTGACTTTGTTACTTTGGAAGTAACCCGAAGTGAATGACTCACAAATTTATTCATTAACAGATTTACGTGAACTAAAATGAAAACCCTTTGATAAATAAGTTTGAGAAGTAAATGATACATAAACTATACCTATTATATTTTATCCGAAATGTTTGTAATGTATAAGAACTGTTTTATGAAACCACATTAGTGTTATAAATCCATAAATTATGCTTATTATAGCTTAATATACGTGTTCTAAATGAATGAATAATCTTATCATGAATGACTAAGTTTCAGTTTATAATGATAAACTAACAAGGAAACACATTCAATATTTAGGACTTATTGTTATACACTTTGCTCAACATAATACAAACTGTCATGAAAGTTATATGCTGTTAACTAAATTTAACCTTTCTGTGCTGTTTAAGAAAAGTCATAGAAAAATCATACGAAGTCGAAAGCTAAATCCGTAAATTCTGAGAGTTTACAAAATGTTTCTAGTTTACTTATAATTTTTATCATGATTTTTAATGACCTCCAACTCTAGTGAAAAAGTCCATAATCACAGACTGGTCCGGATAGGTGTTTGAAATGATAGGCAGTTTTGTAAAAATCACCATAAATTGTAGAAAAATCGTATGGAGACGTGCAAGTAGTCATTTTAAAGCTAAGAACTGGAACTACTTACACCTAAAACAGTTTTTCAAACAAAAATGTTTAAGTTGTTCAAAACAGTCCGTGAATGGAGTCCAACTTTTCTGATGAAAGCTGTTAGAAAATTTTAGTTATGTTCTTGGTGTGTTAACTTGTATTGCCCCCCTAAAAACTTGAGAAAACATGAAAATGTAGGGGTATGAACTCACCTTGAGTGATTTCAGTAGATGAGTGTTGAAGAAGACAAGTGTTCAACTCAAGAACACTTGAAGAATCACTTGAAGATTCGAAGATCTGACAAGAATATGATGATGTTTGTGTAAACAATCTATGATTTTAGGTAGGAGGATGTGTAATAATCATAAGGAAGATGATGATACTTACTAAATGAAGGAGAAAAGTCTTGGAGTATGCCTTGAAGTTCTCATATAGAGAGAGATTTGGGAGAGATTTCACATACTTGGAGAGATTTGGGAGAGATTTGACATTCTTGGAGAGATTTCTCATATAGAGAGAGATTTGGGAGAGATTTCACATACTTGGAGAGATTTGAAATTCTTGGAGAGATTTCTCATATAGAGAGAGATTTGGTAGAGATTTCACATACTTGGAGAGATTTGGGAGAGATTTGACATTCTTGGAGAGATTTCTCATATAGAGAGAGATTTGGGAGAGATTTCTCATACTTAGAGAGATATGGGAGAGATTTGACATTTTTGGAGAGATTTCTCATATAGAGAGAGATTTGGGAGAGATTTCTCATACTTAGAGAGATTTGGGAGAGATTTCTCATACTTAGAGAGATTTGGGAGAGATTCTCGATAAAGAGAGATAGAGTGAAAACGATTGAGAGAGGTTTCGTGTGTGACATTTGTGAGTGTCCGGCTTCGCAACGCAAGGTCCGTAAGCCCCGCTAAGCCATGCTTAAGGATCTTACACACTCTCGATGTGTATGCAACATTGTTTTATCGGTTTGGTTCGTTACTTACCACAGTTTTAGGTTAAGGGAATCTAGATGTACAAACCTTTCAATTGATGATTTCTCATTAGCATAGCGAGCTGTATAGCAATTACCTAACGTAAGACCTAGTACACAAAGGTTAATTGAGTCGATCGGTTTGACTTGTTGACTTGAGTTGACTTTGACTTGACTGGAATTTGATGGTTGTCACACGAGCTCTAACCGTCGTCTATCCGCATAACTCTTCTGACAACTCTGGGTCATCAGCAACCTCTGTCTGACCTTCTGAAACTGCTAGGTCGTCTGAAGCACCATCTCTGTACTAGCCATCACACGTTGCCCCACCTCTCCCCAGTAAATGGGAGTCCGACACCTCCTCCCATACAACAGCTCAAAGGGTGGCATACCAATGCTCGAATGATGGTTGTTGTTGTAGGAAACTCAGCCCAAGGTAAGTATGTGTCCCAACTCCTCATGGAATTTCTTCCAGAATCGGGAAGTGAAACGTACATCTCGTTCTGAGACAATCGAGATCGGTACTCCGTGTCGCGATAGCACCTCCCTCACGTATAACTCTGCCAGGCTCTTTGCAGAAGAGCTCCCACTGACTTCTTCTTCGCGTCAACTATCTCGGCCCTGTGACACAGAAGTCACAAAATTCTCAAATGAAAACTACAATACAACCGAAAATCGACTTAGCCCTGACAGAGATGGAGACCCAGTCTCGCCCCTGGTTCAACCACCAGGCTCCAAAAACTCAATAATATGGCTACTCAAGCGTAAAACTCTTATACATCATACACTGATCGGAGAACACTCCATCATCACACTCTCTTTGCCGTCTAGTGAGTACTAGGGCTCCCCGCAACATCACGACAGTCTCTGACTAGTGAGTACTACGGCTCCCCGTAGCACCACAACACCAACTGACTAGTGCATACTACGGCTCCCCGTAGTACCACGACTCCCTCTCTCTGACTTCTGAGTACTACGGCTCCCCGTAGCATCACAACACCCTCTGACTAGTAAATACTACGGCTCCCCGTAGCTTCACCCCAAACTCTCGTTCTCATGACAACGCCACACTACATCCACTGACTCATGTTCCGTAGACTATCCTAGATAGCTACACACACTTGTCCCTTATATGCATCACAGACTCTGGCGGCAACCGCTATAACAAAATACCTACCTCTGCGGAGATCCACTTTTTAAATAATCCATCTTGATGTCAATACCCGAAGGGCTCCCACTGGAACCGTAGATACATGATACACCACTAGCCGACTCATACTCAAGATTCTAAATAACTTTGAAATCGAAACCCGGGTAACATGGAACACCATTACAGAACATCACGATGTCCTGCCTCAACCACTGATCTCCTACTCCCAGCACCATACAGATACAACGATACATTTCCTCTGAACCCCATAAATAATTCTTCATTTTACCCAATGCGCAACTTCAGTGTATCCAAACACTCAATTGGAATACAAAGAAAGTGCTAACGCTTCAGAACACGCCAATGATCCTCCAAAACCCTTTCCCCTACTGCTCAAAATCCAAGCAAGAATACACATACCGGACCGGACCACCACCAGATTCCTGACCATTGGCCACCTGCCGTGGAGACACCCATCCTTTCTCAGACACATACCACATGCATTATCTCGCTCTGCACCTTTCCTTGATCACCAATGACCCTGTTCTCATGAATTCGAGCCGTAGGTTTCTGCATCCAACCCCCATCCGCTCTTGCACAAATCTCTGGTTCTCTTAATAAAATACCCTATTCTCCCCCACTTAGGGTTCGAACCATCACCAATTGACGCATCAACACTCTACCCAACAGACGGTTTCCTCCAGAAACATCGCATCTACGCTTGGAAGGTGCCACAAAATGTCTAATGATCCCCCATGTAGAGATCAAGAAACCTCAAATACCCTAAGTCTCCAAAGAAATCCTTAGGAACTTCTCATCACGACTGCCTCTAGCCATTCGAAGTCTCATACCATCCTAATACTGAACATCCCAACTGTCCAGTACTATCACTGACTCTTAGACTGAAACAATAAATCATCATACTCCTCATCCTCGACTTCTCAACCCCCACTCCAACACATGAATCATCACAAGAATAGGGACTCCACTACCATACTCAATACCCATCATAGTCAGAAGAGCCACCGCTCTGATATACTCGACTGGATTACCCGTTGATACCGCTACCACACGCCCTAATATACTCAATTAGGGTTTGATGTGGTCCTTTACCATCCCAGTCCCCACTGACTACCTGCTCATGGTAGATAATTTCCTTGCGGCAGACATGCTGCCTGATATTCTGGTGGAAAAATTGTCATCAATGTCGACCCGTAGGGTTTACTCCTAAACCCAAAACTGAAATGTCACGCCTCGCCTACTTCCCATTGGAAACATAAATAGCACCCAGAAGGTCACAGAAGGTGACATCTCCTCCATCGGCTGATTGCTCACTCAGACCTCAATCCCCCATAAATGTCTTCTCTACTAATCCCTAAATCTTGCGACTACAATTGACATCTTACCAAAATACTCTGAAATGCTCTCGACCTCCCTCTCAAGGAATGCCTCTTTGGACTCAATCATGGCCCTCAGGCCTTAAATGTCACAACTAGAAATTTGTGTGCCTTGTAACTACAACACTTATGTCAATTATGAATCAAAAACATGAAAGCATGTATGATGCTTACTCTATGACAACAAAATTTCGATCAAACACTTCATACAAGCACTGTAAATAGTCAGCAAACAATTGGAAACCTTAGAAATCCTTGCTTAAGTCCATTTTGGATTAGGATTTCCTTATTGGGCCCAATGGACCAATAAGCTTCCAATTGGACTATCTTGGGCTTAAAACTCTTGAATGGGCTCTAATTGGACCCACTTTCATTTATTTTAATATTTTGGGCCATATTGGGCCTAGAATGAAACAAAATATTTAAATGAACCTCATTGGGCCATAACTAACCTAATTAGCCCTAATGGTCCATAAAAATCATTACATGATTTATTTTGGGCCACTAGTTATCTAAATTAGCTATGATTTGGGCTTAAGCATACAAGGCCCAATCCCTTCATTTTTCTTCACCATTCTCGGCCCAAGCCCAAAGGAAAAGAGGAAGTTGACTTCTTGCATGACACATCATTTTTATATTGAGGATATCTAAGTTTTACACTTCAAACATCCATGCAATCTCATCTTTCCATGCAAGCACTCTCTCTTCTTCTCTTTCTCTCTCTCCCTCACGGCCGAAACCAATCAAACACACACATCACAACAAAAATTTCTCTCTAAACCACTCAAGAATCATCCTTTCTTCTTCATCCAAAATCTCAAAATTTTCTTGTGATCCAAGAGGTTTTCATCAAGTAGTTCACATCTTTGGTAAGTTATCTCTTTGATTCATAACATATCTTCTTCATTTTACCAACAATCTTCCTTATCTCATGCAAAACTTATGATCTAGCACCTTAGAGACATCTAAGTTCAAGATCCATCCAAGGAACTTGCTAGGGCCGAAAATAGCACCAAACTTCTCCAAGTCTTCTTCAAAACCGAAAACACAACCCAAGGTGAGCTTCATACCCCTTTCTTTTCGGTTTTATGAGTTTTTATGTGGGATAATACAAGTAAATGTGTAGATCTATGTGTACATGTATGCTATGTGTGATTTGATGCATGTTTGTGTGTGATATCATGTGTTGTGATGAATATGTTATCCAAAAACTATGTAAAAACCGAGATCTAAATCATGAGGAAGGAAATTAACATAACTTAAACTATTTTACCCTAATCAAGTCAAGAAAAAATAACTCATATGGTTAGGATGAACATACTTGAACATAAAACCCATTTTTGGGCTTAAATTGTCAAAAATACAAAACTAAGGGCCCAAACCGACAAATTATAGTTTCTGGAGGGTCACAAGGGTCCAAACAACTTCTATAATAAATTTTCTGAAACAAAACATTTTTGAAGGACTTAAAATGTAAATTTTGCACTTAATGGGCTAAACTTGGGCTTTTCGGCCCAATATGCTTCAATATGCGAGATTTTCAAGTTTGAGGGGATGTAAAGGAAGTTTTCTGTAAAACAGGGGATTTGAAGTGTATTAAAACCATTTCAAAGGTCAAAAATGCTTTTCAAATTCAAAAAGGATCAAAAATGTAAAAATTTTCTATTTTGGGCCAAAACTGTAAAAGTTGCGAAACTGGGGGTTCTAACCGAGAAAACTTCATTCCGGAAGGACTAAAACTGTTTACAAAATAAATTTGGGTTAAAAATATCTTTCCAACAAGTTATGATACTAAAGTGTCAAGAAAAATGGTTTAAGGACTAAAATGGAAATTCTTTTATATAAAGGACTAAAAGTGTTGTTGGGTCAAAATGTGGTTTATACTTTACTTTTTTAGGCAGTTGTATTTTTCTGTAATATTTGTGAATTTATGGTCTAGTTTACGGCTGAGTTTACGGCCGTAAACTCATTTACGGTCCATGTGTTATCCGGCCCATATTCCAAGTATAAATAAACGTGTTAGGGTGAGGAGTAGTGATTGATGAACCCTAGAGAGTTTACAGCCGAGAGAAGAGAGAAACTAGAGAGCATTTTGTGTGTGTGAATCTTTTGTATCCGGATCTTAATTCTAATCAATTCATACAGAGATTCATATTATTCTTCTTCTCCTTCTCTTCTATTTGATCTGACATCATCCGTTTGATTGGGATTCCGCACCATCAAACGGATCTGATTGATACACGGGCAAATTAGAGACTTACAATTGGTATCAGAGCCAAGTTGTATCAGTCAATTTTGTCAGATTTGGGGCATTATTTGATTTTATTTTCGAAATATTTTTGCGTTTTTGGATATATCTCGCAAAAATAAGAGGGGTTTGTTCTTCGTGTTTTCATAAAAAAAGGTTTTTGATCGAGTTTTGGAGCTTCAAAGTCGAAAAAACGCTGTTTTTCACGTAATCGTTGAAGGGTTTTCGGCTGGAGCTTACTGCCGGAAACAGTTCACGGCCGGAGTTTACGGCCGGAAACTGTTCACGGCCGGCGGCGGCGTTTGCGTTTACGGCTAGGGTTTACCGGATTTTAAGGCCGATCGGAGTTCTCGGCCGGAAATAGCTTGCGGCGGCAGTTTTCGGAGTTTGCGGCTTGGTTGGGAGTATACGGCTCGGAATTTGCGGCGGCTCGGAACTTGCGGCTCGGCTAAGCAGCAGCTCGCATCAGCGCCTTCATAAAAAATCGGAAAAAGGGGGGGGGGGTGCCGGGATTCAAAACCGAGTCTCCTATTCTTCATTCCTCAACGCCTTACCAGTTGAACCAACTTGAATCTTGTTTCATTACTCACGAATTTAATTGATAAAGACTCACTTTCGCACCTACTTTCGAAATTTTGACACTTTTAACCCAAAAACTCAATTTCTTTTAACTTAAATTCCTTTTTTCATCCAAATTAAAATAATAATAATAAATAAATAAATAAAATATATAAATTAAATTAAAATTAATAAATAAAATTATATTTTAATTTTTTACTTTTATTTTTAACTTTTGAACTTAAATTTTGACTTTGACTTTTTCGTTTAATTTTTTAAAATTTTCAAATTTAACTTCTCGGTTTGACTTTCAAGTTTAATTTTTTTAGTTTGACTTTTTCAAGGTTGACTTTTTCATGTTTGACTTTTCAGTTTGATTTTTTTTTCTTTGACTTTTAAGTTTTATGTTAGCTTCTAGTTGTGTTTTTTAATTGATTTTAAGGTCTACAAGGGACTTGAAAACATGAAAGAGAGTCGTCTGGATATGTTAAGACAAAATTTCAACATTTTTGATTATATCCCTGGAGAAACCCTCGAAACTCAGTTGCAGCGATTTACTACACTTATTACCGAGATTAATATAGTTGGGATCTTCTTGTCTAAATCTGAGATAAACAAAAAGCTGCTAAATTCACTTCCGAAATCGTGGGATATGAACGTGGCCATCATCAAGAAGACAAAAGATCTCAATCATCTTAGTCTTACTGATATAATTCAAGAACTTGATGCTTTGAAGTGTAGAGAAACAATGAGTTCTGAAAATATTTCGGTCACTGAAGTTACATGTACTCCAGCTTGTGAAGCCACGATTAAATTTCTTCGGGAACAAATTGATGTATTTAAAAGAGAAGTTGAGGACCTGAGATATGAAGGATATCAACTCAGGAAACGACAGAAACCCCTGAAGGCTGAATTAGAAGCAAAAACCAAGGACTTTAGGAAACTTCAGGAAGAGTATAGCAGCAAGTGTGAAAATTATGATTATGTTAAGAGACAACTTGCTGCTGTAACTGAAGAACTTGATGCTTTAAAAATTAAGTGTGGAAGAACTGATGTCAGTTTCAAAAATTATACTGCGCCAAGTCAGACAGTCGAGTCCTTATATGAAACCTAGTTAAAATTCAAAGAAAATCAAAGCAAGGGTCTAGGGTATGATAGTGTTCCTCCTCCTTTCAATCATAACTACACATCCATCCCCATGACAAAGAAAGAAATTAACAGGGAGGCACATCTTCAATATGGAAAACGAGCTGGATTTGTGTCAGGAGGAGTTATTAATATTGAAGATACTAATGTTGCTACTTCTTGTGCAGGCAAAGTAACAGAGGATGAGAACAAGGAGAGTTCTTTTGAACAAACAAACGACCCCTTGAACTCTAAATTTGTTGCTTCTAATCAACCTGCCGTTGGTAAATACAGGCCACCAATTCCAACACAACAGAGTTCTTGTGGCAAGTGTGCATGTGGGAACAATAAGAGACAAGGCAAAGATACGCCACCAGGGGCATGAAGAAACAACTTCACAGTGAAGAAAAGGACTTGTTTTTACTATGGAACACCTGGACACATTGCCAAAAATTATCCTAATCGCGCATACGTTCCCTACTATGCACAAGGATGGCAGAACGCGCCAAGAGGGAGATACTCCAAAAGAAACCCCTCAAGGTCACGTTAAGAACATGATGACTGGAATGCGCACATGGCCAGGCATCCGAATCCCAACAGCAAGAAGGAAATGTCATCCAACAAGCCCAGTTCAAGAGATGCTCCTGTGAAGCCAAGACCGGTTAGGTCAAAGTCATCTCAGCAGTCGGCTTCAAGTTCCAAATCAAGTACTGAGCCACCCATCAGATCGAAAAAGAAATGGGTTAAACCCAACTACGAATGGGTACCAAAGGCTCAATCTCCTAAATCTCCTAATGATTCTAATATTTCTACATCTTCTGTTTGTGATAAACAGGACATGTCATGGGAGAAAGTATTGTGTGTTGATGACAAAGGTCGACCCACTTTCAAAATGGACTGGGTTCCAAAGACCAACTGATCCCGCTCTATGTCGGAGCAGCTATGGAGGCATATCATCAGACTTCGGTTTGTTGGTAGTGGCTGCTCCTGGCATATGATTGGGGACATCTCTCAACTGTACAACACTCAGAACATTATTTGAGAGTATGTGTCCTTTGCGGGAAGGGAAGAAAGGAAGGGATCACTCATCTGGTTAGTGCTTAATAATTTGAAAAAATTTCGGATCTATTCTGAGATTACGCGTGCTGTTCTCAGACCTTCTGAATGCAGATTCAATCGGTGAATTACGGTTTGCGTTTTCTTCTCTATTCTCCTGAGTTTTTCTTAAGCTGATTCGCTTTAAAGACTAATTTTTGTTTTAGGATAGTTTAAATTTGCGCATTTACTTTCGTTTCTCTCCTATGCACAAATTTAGGGGGAGAAATAAAAACAAAACAAAAATTAGAAAATTTAAAAAAAAAATCCAAAAACATTATAAAATCAAAAAATCAAAAATGTGGTGTTAATGAAATATGTTTGACGGAGATGTTTTGGGAAGTGATATTATCAAGTGATAACAGGCAACCCGAGTCTGCGTAACGTACCCAAAGTTGAAGGGTCTATGCTATGGTTTGATGCGTCGGTAGGCACGAAATTTTTTAAAATGGACATGACTAGGCAGAGTTGAACTTAGGAAATTTATAGACTTGACAAATTTTGACCTAGTTAGATCCATTCAGCCTGACAATACGACACTCGGATAGGTTGAGCAGGGAGATATATATGGGAATCTACTCGTCACATTAATTGAACCCGTACTTGGAACCGTGGTTTAACTTTTCCTCGATGTGCGGATTATGTCCTTAATTCCGGTTGGATGGGGCGACTGGTAAATTCCGATAAATTAGGTTTGTAGAATATCATTTTCTTTCTTTCCGTCTATTAGTCATATGTTGTCTCCTTTGCGTGACTTCCAATCCGACCTGATACACAACATATGCAACTCTATTTCTCTGCATGTTATATATGTGAAATACTTCTTATCTGTTAACCATATGCTGTCTCCTTTGCGCGACTTCTAATCCGACCTGGTACACAGCATATGCAACCTTCTACTTCTCAACCCCTCTGAAGTAATAAGTTATAGAATTCTGAATCTATCTTCTCTCTGAATGGTTGTCTGCTCACCCGGTTTAAGGAGTACTCTGGAAGTTCTTGATGGCTGGGGCATATCAGGAAGCGGGAAACACGTTCCAGTACACTTAAAATTGAACTCATATAGATTGTATGTAGATCTCGCTGCTCAATTTAGGTGGACAACAATATCCCTGGTCGTCGTCAGATGAATGGTCCTTAAAGATATAGTATGTAAGAAATTAGGATCAGATATAATTTTTTAGGAACTTAAGTTCACCTGTCTTGTAACAAATAGTATGTCCTAAATTTGTCACAATTTTTCGTGTTTAAGTGGACAACAATACCGACGATCGACCAGACAAAGACGTGAAGATAGAAGGTACCGACAAGTGGATTAAGGTTGTCTAAAAACTTTGATCCCAAATCTCTCTTAAAGTTAGATATCATTTTTGTTTTTGTTAAATTTGTCATAGTTTCTTCTAATTTAAATATTAGGGGAGAATTAAAAATTAAAAATATAAAAAATATAAAAAAAATTCAAAAATCAAAGAAAAATTAAAAATCCAAAAATAGTGTTATTTCTGTTCTATTTCTTGTTCAGAAAAATCAAAAATCCAAAATATTTTTGTTTTTATTTTAATTTGTGTGCTAAGTTTTCTTTTAGTTTTGTTTTTTGTCTTGAATAGTGATTTCAGGTATAGATAAGACTCATGGAGATTGTGTTGAAGATTTCTGAGCCAAAGCCTCTTTCGTGAGCATCGAAGAATTCGCAATCGAAGGAGCAAGAAATGAAGATTATTCTTTCAATATTCAATCCTTCAACCCCAGAAGCAAGGTGAAGCTGCAATTGAAGACTATGTGACGGATTGCATTGAAGCCTCCTCAATCAGTATGCTGCTATTGTTGTACCTACTGAAGTGATCTAGAAGATTTGTTCTCTCTGATGTTCTCTCTGAAGATTCTCAAGCTGAAAGCGTTATCTTTCAAGAATCAGTACGTCAAGCCTCCTCACCCAATGTGCGTTCAATGCCAAACTCTGAAGAAATGCCCAGCTGCTCAAGATGAAGTCGTTCATTGAAGATAAATGCTGAAGCCAATTTCTCATTGAAGATTAACAAGAAAATCCAGCTAATTTTTAGGAGGAGCTTGTTGGTTCATTAAGAAAAGAAAGCTATAAACCAAGGGGGAGATTTTTGAGTCAAAATGTGGTTTATACTTTACTTTTCTAGGCAGTTGTATTTTTCTGTAATATTTGTGAATTTATGGTCTAGTTTACGGCTGAGTTTACGGCCGTAAACACCTTACGGCCGTAAACTCATTTACGGCCCATGTGTTATCCGGCCCATATTCCAAGTATAAATAGAGGTGTTAGGGTGAGGAGTAGTAATTGATGAACCCTAGAGAATTTACGGACGAGAGAAGAGAGAAACTAGAGAACATTTTGTGTGTGTGAATCTTTTGTATCCGGATCTTAATTCTAATCAATTCATACAGAGATTCATATTATTCTTCTTCTCCTTTTCTTCTATTTGATCTGACATCATCCATTTGATTGGGAATCCGCACCATCAAACGGATCTGATTGATACACGGGCAAATTAGGGACTTACAAAGTGCTAATTTTATAAAAAAAGGGTTGTGAAAAGGTAAAAATCTTACTTTTAAACAAATAAATTCCTTAAGACAAAATACGAGATCCGTGACTACCGGCAAAACGTAAAAACAAATACACTTTCAACAACCAACATCATTACCAAACGAATTGATTCGGTCTCTAATCAATAAAAAAAAAATCAATAAACCATAGTACTTCAATAAACACGCGATAACTACGAGGAGTCAATATTCAATCTTTGGGCTTGAAAGTTTCAAATCGTGCTTGTTGGGCCTTGCTAGCCCAATAACATGATCTTTGGGCCCGAAGCGGATGTGCTTACATGTTAATGGGCCTTCTATGACCTAATTCCATGTAAAAGGACTTTCAATAGCTCTATTGTGTTGTTGGGCCCCAAGGGTCCATTAGTACTGCTTGCGAAGTCGAGAAGTCAAATGCGAGTCGGGCCAAGTGCCTTTCGCATTCCCGATAGCCTTGAATAACTTATGGAAATAAAGGGGGCTTTGTACCCTCCCTTCTCCTCGGTTGTGGGGCTATGAGAAATCGAGTAAACAGATTCGTGGCGTAAATCAAGAGAAGTCAGGGTGGTTGGATTAAGTGAGTAGTACGGACGACGCCTTAAGGATCGTTCGTAATTTGTAGTTATAAACTAGTCATTTTCATTAATGCGTGATTGTAACAAATCAGAACCCATAATTAATCCAATGTCACCTGGGTAATCAAAAACAATCGTCGTATCGGTATCACAATAAATAAGATATGTAATTTTACGTATTGGGAAAACATCGGGTTTTCCCGGGGAGTTCAACATTTTTACCTATGTGATGTATACAAAGTTCAACAATTATACATGTTTACAAAAATCGACAAGCATATTTACGGATCTTCACACTTTTTATAAACAATACTCTTTTCAGAAAATATCGGATTTTCTGGGTTTTCAAACTTCACAAAAATCATTTTCCATAATTTCATATGTTGACGTTTTTCCAAAATAACTTGTATTCTCTGGTAACAGGTAAACCGAATAATAAGTACCAAGTGATGTCATGGTGTTTTTCTTAGATTTACTATCGAATGGTTTATGTTATGAAATTGTAACGTCTAAAACAATGTACTGAATGTAAACGATATCAGTTGTAATATTTCAATGCATGGTGATGAATTATGTTATGATTCATGTATATTCATTGTGATGGTATTCAATTTGAGTCACAAGAGCCCTCGGACGTTTCCGCCGTCTGGTTTGGGGTGTGACAGGTTGGTATCAGAGCTCTGTTTATAGTGAACTAGCATATCTAACCACACATTGATATGCAACTATAAACCAAAAATAGGGACTAATACAACTCTAAACAAAACAAGTAAAACATAACAATAAAAGCATCCTTGCTTGTATTAGGAAAAAGAACATTATACCGAACCAAACAAGATAATGCTAGTATCTCGGTTAAGCCAGGATTGTTCTTAGTCATATCAAGGAGTGGATGTAGCTTGATCAACTACATTTCCTCCAAGGTAAAACTATCACATGTCCTGAAGAGATCGTGATAGCTAGGGAACCTAAAAATATAACCCTTTACCCCCAAGAAGAGAACATCCGTTCAGTCTATACAATAGTTGTAGGGTCTTAGGAATAATGTTAGCATATTTACGCACTCTCGCAGATAGCATGGCTGGTTTCCATCACCCCGGAGATCCTTACTTCCCTAATCAGGGAAATAATGGATGGTTGGATGAAGAGCCTGAGGAAGACCCCAGGAGGAATCTGACGGGGAACCGGAGGCAGAAGTCGAGGGCGAACCAGCCGAACCAGTAGAAGAACAGGAGGAGGAAGAAGATGAAGGAAGATTCGAGGAGGAACCCATCGATAACGAAGGGGGTGATTCGGACGCAGAGTCCGAAGTCATCAACCCCCTTACCCGATTAGGGTGCCCGCTTACCGGGTAGGCCCCACTGGCCCTACACCCCCTTAGGGTATTGATCTTTGGAGATGGAGCAGGCAGTAGGGACAGCGACCCCCATTCGGCATTGTCACGCGAGTTCTTTGACCTGAGGGATGGAGGTCCGGCCGATCGAGCCCTTCCGGTCATGGTGAGACGATTACGGAACACCGGCGACCTAGCTCAGAGCACTGCCGACCAGGTACGCCAGATGTGGGCTAGGATCGAGCGTGCAGAGCAGGAGACACGAGACGTCCTTCGAGAGTTCCACATGAGGAAACTGAGGTGGGAGTCCCGACTCCGGGACGCAGAACGACAGGTGGATCGTCTTCAGGGAGCATCCACTTCCTTAGCCCCACCCCCGGGCACATCTCATCGCGACTAGGGATAGCAGTATCAGTCTTTAGTACTATGTCATTAGGATCCATGCTATGTACCCCGACTCTATGATTAAGTGACTACACTACTCATAGAGTCGTTATGCTGTCGAACTAGTATCACTTATGTATGCTCTTACGAGCAAAACTTTCATGTATCAAATGCGGATAATATTAGTAAAAATTTTATATGTTTTACTTTGACTTAGTAATCTGCTATGTGTTACATATCCATGATTGTGTGCCAAATTGTGAAAGTACCTAAGTTCGTGCCTCACCCCTAGCTTATAGGATCACACTCTCACAAAAAGCACAGATACTCAACATCTTTCTGTTCCATGGCAGAAAGATGCCTCGACGACCCACCCGCAGAAACCCTGAGCCAAACCCTCCCAAGTTCAACTTTGTTGCTTTTCAGGCAGCAGTGTCGGCTGCGGTCACCGCGGCAACGGCCCAAATACACCAAGGGAACAATGGAGGAGTCAACGGACCAGGCGCCGGAAGTTCGAACAACGGGACAAATCAAGGACCTACCAAAACATGTTCCTACAAAGACTTCACCAACGCAAAGCCACGAACCTTTAATGGCACTGGAGGAATGATCACCCTGAAACGATGGATCGAGAAGGTGGAATCGGTATTCGAGATATGAGATTGCCCTCAAGAGATGAAGGTTAATTTTGCCGCATGCACTTTCGTTGACCAAGCGCTCACTTGGTGGAACAGACACGTGGAAGCCATGACACTCCCCGTAGCCAATTCCATGCCATGGACAGAGATGAAAGAAATGTTGATGGCCGAGTATTGCCCTCGAGGTGAAATTCAGAAAATGGAACAAGAGCTGTGGAACCTCACCATCCGAAACTCGGATATAGATGCATACATATCAAGGTTCAGTGAACTATCTCTGCTATGCCCTGGCATGATTACCTCAGAGGGTAAGAAGATCGAGCGACTCATCTGGGGACTAACCTCCCCGATCCAAGGAAACGTGATAGCTGCAAATCCCGAAACTTTCGACAGTGCCAAGAGATTGGCCAAGAAGCTGTATGACCACAACAACAAGAAGGGTGAGAAGCCAGTGGAGACTGAAGTTAAGAAGGGAAAAGATAGCAAGAAGGGGAAGAACAACAAGAGGAAGGGACGTCAAGGCTCCGAATCGTCCAAGAAGCAGCAAACAGTGGCAGTTAATGTTGCAACCACTCAAGTTCCATCCACACCACATGCTCTAGCCTCAGCTACTCCAAGTGCTCCTAGACCTTATTCTGGTAATCTTCCCAAGTGCAACAAGTGCGGTCTCCATCACAATGGAGAATGCAGAGAGATGCAGTGCACCAGTTGCATTCGGAAAGGATACACGGCAAGGTATTGTAGGACCTACCCTCCTCAGAACCAACAACAGGGAAACAACAACAACAATAACCGCAACAACAACAACACCAACACTGGCGGCAACAATGCAGGACCTAGCCACACCTGCTATGGATGTGGAAGGACTAGGCATTTCCGTTGAAATTTCCCCAACAACAACAATCCCGGAAATGAAGGAACAAGAAGGGTGCTGACCATGGGTCAAGGGGAAGCCATTCAGGATCCCGCTGTTGTTACCGGTACGTTCCTCCTAAACCACACTTATGCATGCATTCTATTTGATAATGGAGCAGAGCGAAGTTTTGTGAGCAATGAGTTTAAACAATTGTTAAAACAACAACCCCAGAAGCTCAATGAAACCTTTACGGTGGAAATGGCCAATGAGAAAACCGAATCCACTGGGGAAATCTACTGATGGGTTTTCAGCATTCTAAAACTTCCTAAGTGTACATGCAACCATAATAACCTTGGATCTATGTTTGTCTAATTATCATGCAAAGTTGAATTCCAAGTTTATATTCCTATCTAGCATACATGGGGAACAATTTCTAACTTGAATGAAAGATAGAATAACTTACCTTGTTGTTGCTTATGTTCATTGAAACCTTGTGAGCCTAGCACTCCAAGTGTGATGCCTTAAATGCTTCACACAACACCAAATGCTCTTGGAAAGACTTTTGAGAGAATACACACTTCTTGAAATCAGCCTAGCCCTCTTTTTTCATATGTGTAACCGATTTTGTGGAGAATGGGATTCTTATATAGTGTTGACACATCTAGGGTTACACCATGTAAACCCTAATGTTTCATGACTCTTCATTTCCATGATCCATGGGTTTGTAACTCCCATGGAGCATCCTATGGGTAGAACCCATCTTCATAATCCATGGAGCCTCTTAGCCCACTATACAAGATATGAATGATTTACATAATCAACCCATATATTTAATTAGTTCTCTTTTGATCACTTAATTAATTCCAAAGTAATTCTTTGATCAAACTAATCAAATAATATTATTAATATATTAGAACTTATAATATATTAATAATCTCCAAGTGTTATTCCTCTCATTTAGTCTATCCAATTGCATGGTGCCATGCAACCCAAATGGACCATGCCGGGTCGGGTCAAGTACTAACCAGAAATAGTTATGGACTTAGACACCTTATCCAACAGTCTCCCACTTGGATAAGTCTAATAACTATAACTCCAGTACTTTAGGAACCGATCGGCAATCGTAGCTCTTTCAAGGTCTCTCTGAACTGAGAAGATGTTGATACGCCATTTAAGATAAGTGATCATATAATCCTCTGTTCTAGATATCAGCCGGACAAATACATGGAACAATGTCTTACTTATTGTCGAGCATTTTGTTTCCCGATTTCCGATTTGTTTGACAAAGAACTTAATTGAACACATCAACTTAGTTCTGACCGGGCCCGGTACATAGGTCAAAACAAAATCATCGAGGGGCCCAGATATCAGCTTCTAATCCAAGAAGGAACAGCTAAACTTTGACTCATATGTTTGTTCTACCACTCATTGAATTATACACAAAAGCACGTTTTATAACATCAAGTTACCAATGCGTTTTCGTACAATCAATGCATAACCAACTTGTAAGTAACAAATCATATCTCTAGGTTTGAAGACTTATATGATATTACCATCTCACGATCACTCGAGATAGAATTCCATGAAGTGATTCCAGTGAGCGTGGGTTGAGTCCAATGCTCAGAACTTATGAGCACTCATGATTGTTGTAGCCTTGTCCAACACCTTAGACCTCTGCAACCAATCATGACAGTCTTGATTCATACCTACTTCCGACATATGACCGACTGTGGAGGTTTGAATAATATGTTATACCGAACAAAAATTCTTCTGGAAGTCAAAACATGCAAAAGAAATATAGTAAACGATCGACAAGAGATAGCAACACTTTACTCATAAATAAAACACCTTTTATTCATCATCTAATGTCAATTACACTTTACAAATTTCAAGGTTATCTAACTACTAAATCTAATATCATCCTTCAGCCCTATGCTCCGAGCATGCTGGAGATGCTTAACCCGAGTCAGTCCCTTCGTGAGGGGATCTGTTGGGTTCTCATCCGATGATACCCTCTATGCCACGAGGAGTCCTTCTTCTATTCGATGTCTGATAAAATGGTATTTTCTGTTGATGTGTCAGGATCTCCCGTGATCCCTTGGTTCCTTGGCTAAGGCAACAACACTTTCACTATCACAGAAAATTTCCATTGGCTATTTTATAGCTGGTACAACTCCAAGGTCTCCAATGAAGTTCTTCAGCCATATCGCCTCCTTTGCCGCCTCGCTAGCTGCAGTATACTCTGATTCACAAGTTGAATCAGCCACTGTCTCTTTCTTGGAACTCTTCCAAGAAATTGCTCCTCCATTTAGGGTAAAGACCCAGCTCAACTGAGAGCGGAAATTATCCCTATCAGTCTGGAAACTAGCATCACTATACCCTACAACTCTCAAGTCATCACTCCCACCGAGGGTAAGGACCCAGTCCTTAGTCCTCCGTAGGTACTTGAGGATATTCTTTACCGCAGTCCAGTGTGCCTTGCCAAGGTTCGCCTGATACCTGCTAACCATGCTCAGGGCAAAGGCTACATCAGGTCGAGTACATGTCATAGCATACATGATCGATCCTACAGCCGAAGAATAAGGTATTCAACTCATTTCTGCTATCTCAGCCTCGGTGCTAGGGCTTTTTGTCTTACTCAATCTGGTGTTACTCTGGATGGGTAACTCTCCTTTCTTGGAGTCCTGCATGCTGAATCTCTTCAGCACCTTATCCAAGTAGGTACTCTAACTAAGTCCAATTAGTCTTTTACTCCGATCTCTCAAGATCCTTATCCCTAGAATATAGGCAGCTTCTCCTAGGTCCTTCATAGAGAAACACTTCCCAAGCCAGGACTTAACTTCCTGCAGAGTTGGGATGTCATTTCCTATGAGTAGTATGTCATCCACATACAATACCAAAAAGCTAATTATACTCCCACTAGCCTTGACATACACGCAAGACTCATCTTCACTCCTAGAAAAGCCAGATTCCTTGACCTTTTCATCAAAGCAAAGATTCCATCTGCGAGGTGCTTGCTTCAATCCATAAATGGATTTCTCAAGCTTACACACTCTATTAGGGTACTCGTTGCTGACAAAACCCTCTGGCTGACTCATGTAAACATCTTCAGCCAACTTTCCATTAAGGAAAGCGGTTTTGACATCCATTTGCCATATTTCATAGTCATGAAATGCAGCTATGGCCAACAGAACCCGAATAGACTTAATCTTGGCTACTGGAGAAAAGGTCTCATCATAGTCCACTCCAGGAATTTGAGAGAAGCCCTTTGCAACCAGTCTAGCCTTATAAGTGTGTATTCTACCATCCATGTCGGTCTTCTTCTTGAAGACCCATTTGCACCCAACTGTCTTACGACCTGGTACATTCTCAACCAAGTTCCAAACTTGATTGTCATACATGGACTGTATTTTGCTGTCCATTGCCTCTTTCCACTTGGCTGACTCAGGGCCTACCATGGCTTCTGCGTAATTGTTAGGTTCATCCAGACCTATCAGTGTCTCATCACTAATAAGTGTATCACCTTCTGCAGTAATGTGGAATCCATAGTAATGCTCAGGAGTATTCCTAACCCTTGTGGACCGCCTACGAGGTACAGAATTGTCAATTGGCTCAACAGGAGTTTCCTCCTCAAGTTGAGTGCTAGGGTTTGAAGTTCCTTCACCGCTTGACTCTTGAATTTCTTCAAGATCAACTTGCCTCCCACTGTTTCCTCGGCTTATGAACTCTCTCTCTCTAAAAAAAATCCCTCCTAGCTACAAAGACCACATTTTGACTAGGTCTGTAGAAGAGGTAACCAAAGGATTGATGTGTGTAGCTGATGAAAATGCACCTCTCGCTTCGGGGTTCAAGCTTATCATGAGTCTCACGTCTCACAAAAGCCTCGCAACCCCAAATCTTGATGTAGTCTAGTTTAGGCACTTTGCCAGTCCACATCTCGTGAGGAGTTTTGGAAACTTTCTTTGTAGGGACTAGATTAAGGATATGGGCGACAGTCTCTAAGGCATACCCCCAGAATGAGATTGGTAGCAAAGATCGACTCATCATGGAACGAACCATATCCAACAAGGTTCGATTACGCCTCTTAGCCACACCATTCAATTGTGGTGTTCTGGGAGGTGTCAATTGTGAGACTATTCCACATTCCCTTAGATAGTCAAGGAACTCTGAACTAAGATACTCACCACCACGATCGGATCGAAGCATCTTAATGTTCCTGCCCAATTGATTCTTGACTTCCTGTTTAAATTCCTTAAACCTTTCGAAAGTCTCTGACTTATGCTTGATCAAGTAGACATATCCATATCTACTGTAATCATCAGTAAAAGTCAAATAATAACGATTGGCATCCCTTGTGGCATGTTTGAATGGTCTACACACATCCGTGTGTACAAGGTCCAACAAACCTTCACCCCTCTCACAAGAACCTGTGAAGGGTGACTTTGTCATTTTTCCAAGTAAGCATGATTCGCAACTATCATCTGACTTTAGGTCAAATGACTCCAAGACTCTATCCTTTTGGAGTTGGCCTATGCGTTTCTTGCTTATATGTCCAAGACGACAATGCCATAATGATGCTTTATCCAAGTTATTATTATTAACATAATCAATACACAATACATTATTTCCTAAGTTATCAACCACATATACTATTTCATACACGCCATCACAAGGTAATGCTTTAAAATAAAGAACATTATTAAAGAAAGCATTAATCGAACCAACTTCATTATCAAATGAAAAGGTGAAACCTTGTTTATACAATGCATGAAAGGAAATAATATTTCTTGCCATTTCTGGCGAATAACAACACTTATTCAAATCTAAACTAAACCCACTACTTAGCGATAAAGTATAAACTCCAATCTTGGTGACAGGTAAAGCTTTCCTATTCCCCATGATTAAGTTTATTCTTCCTTGCTCCACATTCTCACTTCTTCTTAGTCCTTGCAAGTCACAACAAATATGAGCACCACAACCGGTATCAAGGACCCAAGATTTAGAATGGGGTGAGTTATTAGAAATGATAGTGTAAATACCTGCATGGTTGGGTTTAACTTTCCCATCCTTCACATCTTGCTGGTATTTTGGGCAGTTCCGCTTCCAATGTCATTTTTCATGGCAATAGAAGCATTCAGCCTCTTTTGGGTCAGAAGGAGTGACGAAACCTTTCTTGGTTCCACTTGAAGAAGAGCCATCAAGGGTCCGAGCCTTGGTAACCTTAGAAGAGCTCTTTCTCTTCTTCCCTCGACTTTTCCCGATTGCCAAAACCGGAGTAGAGTTTGGAGTAGGAGTGTTAACAACCGACTTCCCCTTAAGACCTGTTTCTGTGGTCTTGAGAAGTCCCTGAAGTTTGCTGAGTGTGACCTCTTCCTTATTCATGTGATATGTCATGCGAAATTGATCATAGCACGATGGTAAGGAATGCAAAATGATATCTATTGCAAGCTCCTCAGGGAAGTTCACATTAAGCTTCAGCAAACGATCCACATACCTTTGCATTTTCTGCATGTGGCTCGTGGCGGATTCCCCGTCCTTCATCATGGCTGTTATCATGGAGCAGATGATTTCATACCTCTCTTCTCGTGCACTTTGATGGTATCTTTCCATCAGATCTTAGTGCATTTCATAAGGGTAGAAATCCTCATAAGACTTTTGGAGTTCCACTGTCATCGTGGCCATCATGATGCATGCCACTTTCGTAGCATACCTTTCATGTGCCTGAAAGTCAGCGATCTCCTGGGGAGTTGCAGTGGTCTCATCAATCTCCTTAAGCTCCTTGTCAAGGACATATTCTTTGTCCTCGTAGCGGGTAATCATCCTGATGTTTCTAATCCACTCATTGAAGTTGGTTCCATCAAAAGTGACTTTCCCACACAAGTTCATAAGGGTAAAGAAGCCATTAGGGTTCGAGCCAGAAGCAGCATTGTTTGAAGACATCTGAAAGAAAAGGACAAGATTAGTTTAGATATTAAGAGAGTCCTTAATAAAACACCCAAATGTAATATTAAGGCTAGGATCCAATCACAATATATTATAACTTAGAAGAGGTATGCCGTAATCCAAGCTATAACATATTTGAAAGGTAGGTGAATGACGATTCACCAATTTCCATCACGAAAACCGAAATATTAAATATTAGGTTTTTTGATTGGTTCTTAGAAATTCCTAGATTCTTTGAGATTCAATGAACTTTTCAAAGGCATGTTTCAATCTCGAGTGTGACCTCCAAGTTTTGTGACTGGGATACCGAGGATCACAAAACGAGGTGTGAAGTAACCATGCAAATCACTTGGTACCCTTAAAGTTTATCACTCAATCGATGTGCCGGTAAACCACACACGCTCCACCGATACTATAATAAACTTTAAGTCACCCTTTACCTACCTTGTTAAGTCCAAGTTAGTGTGCCGGTTAACCACACACACTCCACCAACGACTTAAACAAAGTGTAAAGTGTAATTTCATGGATTAGCACCTTATTCACATTTTTTTCCTAAAGTAACTAAGATTGAGAATTTAATAAAACATTTAGTTACTTTATAATATTCATCATACTTTTAATGAGAATTTATAAGTCCTTGTCTTACCCGTTCGGCTAACGACCCTCTACCGGTCAAGCAAGCGGTGGGTGAGAGTGGACACCCATTAAGTTTCCATTTTATAGGCAACAACCTTATACCCACCTTATAGACCGGCTTCGTGAATGAGGCGTACTAGTGGTAAGACGACTTTGTTCTTATACATATATATAATTATTAAATCATAATAATATAAGTATAAGGGTTGAATTTTAACTTTTAAAATTCTAGGGTTGGAACTAAAGTTTTTTTAACATGACTTTACTTGTTCCAACACTTGAGGGCAAGTTTTGTAAACTTTCAAAACTTTTCATTTCTTGTAACTTATGAGTTTAATAGAGTAATAAAATGAAGACTCTTCATTTTTCTAACTCTTGTGTTCTTTTAATGGTTTTAACTCGAGTGACTCTTGGTTTTCCATAACTTGAGGACAAGTTATGGACTCCATTAAAACACATTATGATCAAGAATTAAACTACCACATAGGTTACAAATAATTCCTATGATCATCTAAACATCATAAGATCAAGAACATGAATATGAACACTTTCATGAATCAAAATTACACTTAAAACTTTGTAATTTTGATAACTAGTTGTTGTAAATGGATTAGCAAAGACATTACACCATCTAAAACAAGTTTTCAAGTACCAAAACAATTTAGGGTAATGTTTCTAGTCCATTTCCAGCAACTAAAGTCGAAAATCTGCACTCTATGGCTCCTACTGGCCGAGTGCATGAACCTACTCGGCGAGTAGGTTGAAGATACAAGTGAACTCGGCGAGTCTCCCCATGGACTCGGCGAGTTCATTAGGCAGACAGCAAGTTTTTCGACTTTTTTCAACTTTTAAGCACAAATAACAAACAAACAAGCCTAGGATCTGATACCACTGATGGGTTTTCAGCATTCTAACACTTCCTAAGTGTACATGCAACCCTAATAACCTTGGATCTATGTTTGTCTAATTATCATGAAAAGTTGAATTCCAAGGTTATATTCCTATCTAGCAAACATGGGGAACAATTTCTAACTTGAATGAAAGATAGAATAACTTACCTTGTTGTTGCTTATGTTCCTGGAAACCTTGTGAGCCTAGCACCCCAAGTGTGATGCCTAAAATGCTTCACACAACACCAAATGCTCTTGGAAAGACTTTTGAGAGAATACACACTTATTGAAATCGGCCTAGCCCTCTTGTTTCATATGTGTAACCGATTTTGTGGAGAATGGGATTCTTATATAGTGTTGACACATCTAGGGTTACACCATGTAAACCCTAATGTGTCATGACTCTTCATTTCCATGATCCATGGGTTTGTAACTCCCATGGAGCATCCATGGAGCATCCTATGGGTAGAACCCAACTTGATAATCCATGGAGCCTCTTAGCCCACTATACAAGATATGAATGATTTACATAATCAACCTATATATTTAATTAGTTATCTTTTGATCACTTAATTAATTCCAAATTAATTCTTTGATCAAACTAATCAAATAATATTATTAATATATTAGAACTTATAATATATTAATAATCTCCAAGTGTTATTCCTCTCATTTAGTCTATCCAATTGCATGGTGCCATGCAACCCAAATGGACCATGCCGGGTCGGGTCAAGTACTAACCAGAAATAGTTATGGACTTAGACACCTTATCCAACATCTACATCGGATGTACCCTAACTCTAAATCAACACGTCTTTCGAATAGACTTAATGCCTATTTCAATTAGGAGTTTCGATGTGATTGCATGGACTGGTTAAGCCCCCACCATGCGGAAATTATGTGTCACGAGAAGGTCGTTCGCCTTCACCTTCCCAATCACGAAACCCTAGTTATTTACGGAGACAAACCTAGCACGAACCTTTCCTCATCTCGTGCATCCAGGCACAGGAGCATCTGTGAAAGAATGATTTGACGTTCCTAGCTCATATAGTGGATAAAACCAAGGAAGAGGTTAGCATCCAAGACATTCCAGTAGCGCGTGAATTCCCAGACGTATTTCCTGAAGATCTTTCTGGAGTACCCTCAGAGAGACAAGTTGAATTCCGAATTGATCTTGTTCCAGGAGCAACTCCCCTCGCTAAATCGCCTTACCGACTAGCTCCTGCTGAGATTCAAGAATTGTCCAGCCAAGTCAGCGAACTCTTGGGCAAAGGATTCATCCGACCCAACTACTCGCCATGGGGAGCTCCGGTCCTCTATGTCAAAAAGAAGGACGGATCTTTTAGGATATGCATCGATTACAGGGAGCTAAACAAGCTCACTATCAAAAATCGCTATCCACTCCCACGAATCGACGATCTATTTGACCAGCTCCAAGGAGCTAGTTACTTCTCTAAGATAGATCTACGATCCGGATACCATCAACTCAAGGTTCGGGAAGAGGATATTCCCAAAACCGTTTTCCGAAATCGTTATGGACATTATGAATTTGTCGTAATGCCCTTCGGTTTAACGAATGCCCCTGCCGCATTCATGGACCTAATGAACCGAATCTGTCGACCATTCCTCAACAACTTTGTTATCGTTTTCATTGACGACATTCTAGTCTATTCTCGAAGCGAAGAAGACCATGGCCAATGTCTCCGACAAATCTTGGAAACCCTGCGAATGGAGAAGCTATACAGATAACTCTCCAAGTGTGAGTTCTGGCTCCGTAGCGTGAACTTTTTAGGTCATGTTGTTAGTCAGGAAGGAATACATGTGGATCCTTCTAAGGTCAAAGTCGTTAAAGGATGGGCAGTTCCGACGACACCCACAGAAATTCGCCAATTCTTAGGCCTAGCAGGCTACTATAGGAGGTTCATTCAGAACTTCTCTAAGATCGCCAAGCCACTTACCTCGCTTACACAAAAGGGCGTACCATTCAAATGGACGGACAAACAAGAAGTTGCATTCCGAACTCTGAAACAAGCACTCTGCAATTCCCCGGTACTATCTCTACTAGAGGGAACGGAAGATTTCGTGGTCTACTGTGACGCATTAAACCAGGGTTTAGGTTGCGTTCTCATGCAGCGTGGAAAAGTGATAGCTTACGCATCCCGCCAACTAAAGACACACGAAGTGAATTATACAACCCATGATCTAGAACTGGGAGCAGTGGTCTTCGCTCTGAAGATTTGGAGGCATTACCTCTATGGTACAAAGTGCACCATCTTCACGGACCACAAGAGTCTCCAGGACATCTTGAATCAGAAAGAGCTGAATATGAGGCAACGAAGATGGGTTGAACTATTAAACGATTACGAGTGCGAAATCAAGTATCACCTAGGCAAGGCCAACGTGGTAACTGATGCCTTGAGCCGTAAAGAGTACTCTAATCATCGCGTGAAAACTCTCTCAATAACCATCCAATCTCACCTAACCACTCAGATTAGGGTAGCCCAGTCAGATGCCATGAAGGCGGAAAACAGAGCAAGCGAAGCATTATGCGGAATGGAGAAGAATATCGAGGTGAAAGAGGACGGAGTATACTATTTCATGAACCGTATTTGGGTCCCTAAACTTGGAGGATTTAGGGAGGTAGTCATGAATGAAGCTCACAAGACGTGACACTCCATCCATCCAGGTTTGGACAAAATGTACTTGGATATTAAACAACATTATTGGTGGCCTAACATGAAGGCAGAAATTGCCACCTATGTCAGCAAATGCTTTACTTGCGCCAAAGTAAAGGTGGAATACCAGAAGCCATCGGGGTTATTACAGCAACCAGAAATCCCCGAGTGGAAATGGGAAGGGATTTCTATGGACTTTCTGACCAAGCTACCCAAGAGGTCAGATGGATTAGACACAATATGGGTAATAGTCGACCGACTGACGAAATCCGCCCATTTCCTGCCAATAAAAGAATCCTACAAGATGGAGAGACTGACAAGAATATACATCCGAGAAATCGTGAGGCTTCACGGAGTGCCAGTATCTATCATCTCAGATAGAGATAGTAGGTTCACTTCACGTTTTTGGCAATCACTTCAGAAGGCACTTGGAACCCATCTCGATATGAGCACTGCTTATCACCCACAAACGGACGGTCAAAGCGAACGAACCATCCAGACACTCGAAGACATGCTTCGCGCATGTGTGATAGACATTGAGAAGTCCTGGGATACCCACTTACCCTTAGTGGAATTCTCGTATAACAACAGTTACCATTCGAGCATCAAAGTCGCTCCTCTCGAAGCTCTATATGGACGTAAGTGTAGGTCACCGTTGTGTTGGGCTGAGGTGGGCGACACCCAGCTAGCAAGGGAACTAGCATCCGACAAGACGTTAACAGGACCGGAGATCATACATGAAACCACAGAAAAGATAGTTCAAATCAGAGCTCGACTACAAGCCTCGCGCAACCGACAAAAGAGCTACGCTGATAGACGGCGAAAGCCCTTAGAATTTCAGGTCGGGGATCGATTACTGTTAAAAGTTTCACCCTAGAAAAGGGTCATTCGTTTTGGAAAACGGGGAAAACTGAACCCACGATACATTGGACCTTTCGAGATACTTGCCCGAATAGGTCCAGTGGGGTACAGACTGCAGCTACCCGCTGAGCTCAGTAGTGTACACCCCGTGTTCCATGTTTCCAATCTAAAGAAGTGTCTATCCGATGAAACTCTCGTCATTCCCCTTGACGAAATTGAAATCAATGAGAATCTCCAGTTCGTTGAAGAACCAGTCGAAATCATGGAAAGGGAGGTGAAGCGTACTAAGCAAAGTCGCATCCCGATCGTGAAAGCACGGTGGAACGCAAAGCGTGGACCAGAATTCACGTGGGAACACGGAGACCAAATGAAGCAAAAGTACCCTCATCTATTCTAGCATTCTCAAATCTAGCTTTCAAAAGAATTTCGGGACGAAATTCCCTCTAACGGGGGGATGATGTCACAACTAGAAATTTTTGTGCCTTGTAACTACAACACTTATGTCAATTATGAATCAGAAACATGAAAGCATGTATGATGCTTACTCTATGAAAACAAAATTTCGATCAAACACTTCATACAAGCACTGCAAATAGTCAGCAAACAATTTGAAACCTTAGAAATCCTTGTTTAAGTCCATTTTGGATTAGGATTTCCTTATTGGGCCCAATGGACCAATAAGCTTCCTGTTGAAATATCTTGGGCTTAGAACTCTTGAATGGGCTCTAACTGGACCCACTTTCATTCATTTTAATATTTTGGGCCATATTGGGCCTAGAATGAAATAGAATATTTAAATGAACCTCATTGGGCCATAACTAACCTAATTAGCCCTAATGGGCCATAAAAATCATTACTTGATTTATTTTGGGCCACTAGTTATCTAAATTAGCTATGATTTCGGCTTAAGCATAAAAGGCCCAATCCCTTCCTTTTTCTTCACCATTCTTGGCCCAAGCCCAAAGGAAAAGAGGAAGTTGACTTCTTGCATGACACATCATTTTTATATGGAGGATATCTAAGTTTTACACTTCAAACATCCATGCAATCTCATCTTTCCATGCAAGCACTCTCTCTTCTTCTTCTCTCTCTCTCTCTCTCTCTCTCTCTCTCTCCCTGTCGGCCGAAACTAAACAAACAAACACATCACAACAAAAATTTCTCTCTAAACCACTCAAGAATCATCCTTTCTTCTTCATCCAAAATCTCGAATTTTTCTTGTGATCCAAGAGGTTTTCATCAAGTAGTTCACATCTTTGGTAAGTTATCTCTTTGATTCATAACATATCTTCTTCATTTTACCAACAATCTTCCTTATCTCATGCAAAACTTGTGATCTAGAACCTTAGAGACATCTAAGTTCAAGATCCATCCAAGGAACTTGCTAGGGCCGAAAATAGCACCAAACTTCTCCAAATCTTCTTCAAAACCGAAAACACAACCCAAGGTGAGCTTCATACCCCTTTCTTTTCGGTTTTATGAGTTTTTATGGGGGAGAATAAAAGTAAATGTGTAGATCTATGTGTAAATGTATGCTATGTGTGATTTGATGCATGTTTGTGTGTGATATCATGTGTTGTGATGAATATGTTATCCAAAAAGTATGTAAAAACCGAGATCTAAATCATGAGGAAGGAAATTAACATAATTTAAACTATTTTACCCTAATTAATTCAAGAAAAAATAACTCATATGGTTAGGATGAACATACTTGAACATAAAACCCATTTTTGGGATTAAATTGTCAAAAATACAAAACTAAAGGCCCAAACCGACAAATTATAGTTTTTGGAGGGTCACAAGGGTCCAAACAGTGTCTATAATAAATTTTGTGAAACAAAACATTTTTGAAGGACTTAAAATGTAAATTTTACACTTAATGGGCTAAACTTGGGCTTTTCGGCCCAATAAGCTTCAATATGCGAGATTTTCAAGTTTGAGGGGCTGAAAAGGAAGTTTTCTGTAAAACAGGGGATTTGAAGTGTATTAAAACCATTTCAAAGGTCAAAAATGCTTTTCAAATTAAAAAAGGATCAAAAATGAAAAAATTTTCTATTTTGGGCTAAAACTATAAAAGTTGCGAAACTGGGGGTTCTAACCTAGAAAACTTCATTCCGGAGGGACTAAAACTGTTTACAAAATAAATTTGGGCTAAAAATGTCTTTCCAACAAGTTATGACACTAAAGTGTCAAGAAAAATGGTTTAAGGACTAAAATGGAAATTCTTTTATATGAAGGACTAAAAGTGCTAATTTTATAAAAAAAGGGTTGTGAAAAGGTAAAAATCTTACTTTTAAACTAATAAATTCCATAAGACAAAATATGAGATCCTCGACTACCGGCGAAACGTAAAAACAAATACACTTTCAACAACCAACATCATTACCAAACGAATTGATTCGGTCTCGAATCAATAACAAAACAAAAATCAATGAACCATAGTACTTCAATAAACACGCGATAACTACGAGGAGTCAATATTAAATCTTTGGGCTTGAAAGTTTCAAATCATGCTTGTTGGGCCTTGCTAGCCCAATAACATGATCTTTGGGCCCGAAGGGGAAGCACTTACATGTTAATGGGCCTTCTATGACCTAATTCCATGTAAAAGGACTTTCAATAGGTCTATTGTGCTGTTGGGCCCCAAGGGTCTGATAGTACTGCTAGCGAAGTCGAGAAGTCAAATGCGAGTCGAGCCAAGTGCCTTTCGCATTCCCGATAGCCTTGAATAACTTATGGAAATAAAGGGGGCTTTGTACCCTCCCTTCTCCTCGGTTGTGGGGCTATGAGAAATCGAGTAAACAAATTTGTGGCATAAATCAAGAGAAGTCAGGGTGGTTGGATTAAGTGAGTAGTACGGACGACGCCTTAAGGATCGTTCGTAATTTGTAGTTATAATCTAGTCATTTTCATTAATGCGTGATTGTAACAACTCACAACCCATAATTAATACAATGTCACCTGGGTAATCAAAAACAATCGTCGTATCGGTATAACAATAAATAAGACATGTAATTTTACGTATTGGGAAAACACCGGGTTTTCCCAGGGAGTTCAACATTTTTACCTATGTGATGTATACAAAGTTCAACAATTATACATGTTTACAAAAATCGACAAGCATATTTCCCAGGGAGTTCAACATTTTTACCTATGTGATGTATATAAACAATACTCTTTTCAAAAAATATCGGATTTTTTGGGTTTTCAAACTTCACAAAAATCATTTTCCATAACATTACTTATGAACTCACCAACATTTCATATGTTGACGTTTTTCCAAAACAACTTGTATTCTTAGGTAACAGGTAAACCGAAGAATAAGTACCAAGTGATGTGATGGTGTTTTGCTTAGATTTACTATCGAATGGTTTATGTTATGAAATTGTAACGTCTAAAACAATGTACTGAATGTAAAAAATATCAGTTGTAATATTTCAATGCATGGTGATGAATTATGTTATGATTCATGTATATTCATTGTGATGGTATTCAATTTGAGTCACAAGAGCCCTCGGACGTTTCCGCCGTCTGGTTTGGGGGTGTGACAGGTTGGTACCCCATCGCGTCTAAATTCCTCCAATAAATCCTGACGGGACAACCAGAGAATCACAAGCATCATTTGCTAAGAACCACGGTACTCAGCCCATGACATCTCTTCTCAATCTGCTACAATATATAGTACTCGAACCATAACATCACTCCTCAATCTGCTCCGATGCATGGTACTCGAACCATAAGATCACTCCTCAATCTGATCCGATGCATGGTACTCGAATCATAACATCACTCCTCAATCTGCTCCGATGTATGGTACTCGAACCATAACATCACTCCTCAATCTGCTCTGATGCATGGTACTCGAACCATAACATCACTCCTCAATCTACTCCGATGTATGGTACACGAACCATAACATCACTCCTCAATCTGCTCCGATGTATGGTACTCGGACCATAACATCACTCCTCAATCTGCTCCGATGTATGGTATTCGAACCATAAAATCACTCCTCAATCTGCTCCGATGTATGGTACTCGAACCATAAAATCACTCCTCAATCTGCTCCGATGTATGGTACTCGAACCATAACATCACTCCTCAATCTGCTACTTAGAATCTTCTGAATACTCCCTGTATCGAGTATGGGTCCTCTGCTTTCGGTAGTACGGGCCCATACTACCTGCCACATCTACCCATACTTTCCACATGGAGCATCCCAGAGCTCCTAAGTAGCTGCTCAACCTTCTCTTTCACCAATTTTGTCACGCGTGCTCGCTCCTCAGCGAAATGCTCTACTCTGCCAGCGTACTCATCTGGCTAAGGTTACTCCCTAGGCTCTTCCTTGGTCCTCCCACTTCTTCGCCATTAGCCGCTAAAGAGCTCCTAATGATGCCAGCATCTACCTCCTGAATATCGTCATATTCCCTTGGTAGCTAACCCCCATCATCGAGAGTTCCACAAAGCACGAAGCAAGCAGCATTCGGGCATCGAAGAATACATGGAACTCATTCTGGGCGATAACTCTGCTTGCTCTGCTCATTCTCAAAAGTACCACCAAACTTTGCAACTCTACCCCTCGCAGGTTCTAACTATTCTCTTGATAAGCAGCACAATACTCATCTAGGCTTCTCTCCTAGATTACTCCTCTACTCAAATCCCCTAAAAGGACTCCAATTGAATACTCTTACTCATACTCAAAAGCGCATCACATATAACAGAAACTCCTAGGCTACGGCATCACAAATCAGGCCACTCTAGTCCTAAGATATGAAATACCTAGCCTGTGTCTAGCATGCATAATAGCTCATAAGATGTATCATAAATATCTCATAACACAAAAGTAAGGGTATTTTGGGAAATCATCGTTCGGGCTCTGGCTGATTGTAAACACTACTCTTTCTCGCTTCCTATTTGAACTCTTATTCACTTTTAGAAATCATTTCTTTAAAAACGTTTCTTACTTCCTCAGTTTGAGTCCAGATTACCCGAAGGTGCATCCGAATCCCTCAAACCAAGGCTCTGATACCAACTTGTAACACCGGAATTTTCAAAACAAAATTTTCATTTAAAATAGTTTATCTCTTTAACACTTTTCATAGAAATCTCCTTTTTTTTTTTAATTACAATACATGACTCTTTTGTTCAATCAATTAATAAAGCAGGATCCTCAAAACAAACGCTTCCTCTGGTGTGTACAATCGAACCGGTGCTGTCCTATAATCCTGAGAAACCTGAAACATATAACACAAAACACTGTAAGCACGAAGCTTAGTGAGTTCCCTAAAATACTACTCTAACACATATTAGCCACTCAAGGCTATAAATCTGTTGACCCTCTAGTCAGTGTGTCTCAGTGGGACCCTCCAGTCTCAACTCTCTGTGGACCCTATGGCCCTAACTCTATGGACCCAAAGGTCCTAACTCTGATAACTCTGAATCATGCATATCACATATCACAATAAATCTCATAAAATAAATAGCATACAAATACATTGGCACATAACTCTAAACCTAACTCTGTAGACCCTCTGTTCCTCGCTTTGTAGACCTTCCGGTCCTAACTCTGATATACGCACAACATAAATCAAATAGAAATAATGCAGTGCCACACATCGCATAGATAGCATACAATAACTCTATCACATAACTCTATTACCACTCTAGGTAAAGTATAGTGAGAAGACTCACCTGGCAAGCAGAAAGCAGATATCCTCACACTTGAATCTCGAACACGCCACCGCCTAACACATAAGGCGGATATCTCTAATTAACACTTGAAGTCTCAACTCTAATTAAACTGGCGATTACTCTTTCCCTCTCTAATCAGTTAGTGGGTAAAAGACCATTTTACCCCTCCATGGCCTCTATTACCTATGTTGACCAAACCCCAAAGTCAACAAAAGTCAACTCAAGTCAATGATCAACTTTGACTAGACTCGGCGAGTACATAGGGGTGACTCGGCGAGTCCATGTGTGTCTTCTGACTCCTCCAAGGCCTCACTCGACTCGTCAAGTGAACCTTCCACTCGACGGGTTTCCACTGGATTCGAATCGCGGGGCAACCCGACTTGACTCGTCAAGTCTAAATATGAACTCGGCGAGTTGCTTTCATGATCAAACTCAAATGACCTACTGAGGTCAGATCTGTTCCACTAATCCATAAAGGTTCAAACTTTACGTTCATGCAACTCGTATATAGCCATAAATGGAGAAATGACCCTTAAAATGATAACCTTAGCTCCAAACTCATAAAGGACTGCATAAAGCTGGGAAATAGGGACTCTCTGGACCTCTCAAGGTCCAGATCTGAAGATATATGCACAAGGGGGCATCACATACTCTAAATCTCTTACCAAAAGAAAAGAAGAAACCCTAGATTCATGAAATCTTTCACCCAAACAAAGATGGACATGAATCCTTACCTCTCACAGCAGCTTTGAATGAAATGATAGAAGATTTGAGTCCCACAAGACATCCTAGCTCAAAATCCATCCTTCCCTTTGCTAAGACACACCAAAAGATGATGAATTAGCCCTCCTCTTGCACCATATGCTTTCTCTCTGCTCTCTAGGGTTTCTCAGGGTGTAATAGCCGCAAATGAAGGCCATAAGGACCTTTAAATAGGTCCCAAACCCGAGAAATTAGGGTTTCTCTGCCCAGCACCTACTCGGTGAGTCCCTCCTCTGACTCGTCGATTCCACTCATTAAATCCGCATGAGAAACCCGGTTCGACTCGGCGAGTTGGACCCTCAACTCGTCGAGTCTCTCCTTTAACCAAAAGATTAAACTACACAATAATAACCCTGAAAATCCGGATGTTACACTGGGGCTCCAACTCGTCGAGTGTAACAACCTACTCAACGAGTAGGATGATTTTCTTTATGGACTCGGTGAGTTCATCACTGGACTCGGCGAGTCTAGTGCCCAGAAAGCCAAAAAAATCTAATTTTTCAGTAGTTTGCGTCAAGTATAAGTGAAAACAAGCCTAGGCTCTAATACCACTGTTGGGTTTTGAGCATTTTAACACTCCTAAGTGTACATGCAACCCTATATACCTTGGATCTATGTTTTCTCTATTATACATGCAAATATGAACTTTCCAAGGTATTTATCCTAACTAGCATAATAACATGATTCATATGAATATATCAAGTTAGAATTACATACCTCTTTGATTTAGAATGTCTTCATGAAGCTTGAGTGCCTAGTGCCCCAAGTGTGACACCTCAAATGGTTCACACAACACCAAATACACATGGAATGACTTGAGTGAAAATCACACTTCATGAACATCGGCTAGCCCTTTCTCTCTACTCTAGTGCCGATTTTGTCAACAATAAGATGCTTATATAGTTAGTGACAGTTAGGGTGAACCCTAATTGTCATGGTTTTCCATTTCTTTGGATCAATGGGTTCAAATATACCATGGAGCATCCATGGAGCATCTTATGTGTTTAAGCCCAACTTGACAATCCATGAAGCATTAGCCCACTATACAAGTATGGATGATTTACACAATCAACCCATATATTTAATTAGTCTTCTTTTGATCACTTAATTAATCCTAGATTAATTCTTGATCAATACTAATTAAATAATCTTATTAATATATTAGAACTTATAATATATTAACAAACCTTAAGTGTTATTTCTCTCATTATAGTCTATCCAAATGCATGATGCCATGCAACCCAAATGGACCATCCCAGGTCGGTTTAAGTCTTACCAATTATAGTTATGGACTTAGACATTAATCCAACAAAAGGTCTCATGGCTTTTATCATTGATGCCATATGTGACGCTGATAGTTCTCACGCTATCAAAGGATCAAGTCCAAATCTAGGACAAACGTGGTAGCTAGATAGTGGAAGCTCTAGACAAGTGACCGGTTACAAGTCCCTCTTAACAAATTGTGCAGAGAATGATGGTCTAATGGTAAGGAAGAGCTGTTACAGGTGTTAAAACTTTTGAATGCAGGATGATTAAGCTGAAGGACGTGTTTTATGTCGAGGTTCTGAAAGGAAACTTCATCTCCATCAGTCAACTTTGTGACACTGGTTATAAATTTCTTCTCGATCGTCATGAGGGAAAAGTGTTTGATTCTGGAAACAAAATCGTGCTTATTGTACTAAGGGACAACGACATTTATATGGTTTGATGTTATTGATACTTTATTTTATTTTTGCTTCATGCCTTGCTACTCTTAGATTTCTGAACATAAGTTGCTACATTCTTAGTTTATTTTTGTTTTTGTGCATTAAAATTCTCTTTTATTACTTTACCCAAGAAGTATACATTGTACATACATATTTTTCTACCAACATTTCCAATGTCCGTTCTTCTCTTTCCTTTGTGTGAGTTAGGACCTTCTGTTTTCATCTCAACATTGATCTTAACTTATTAAGATCAGCGTATCACTTCTTAAATGCATCACCCTCCTTGTAAGAGCTAGTTGACGTAAACTCAACATCTTTTCTTCAGCACCAATTGTCCTCTCACTGATGCTGATGCTCATGTTGATGAGACTAGATAAGGGATAACTGTGTCACTAGGTGTTCTTCTGGACACATATCTCTTCTATATTGAACAAACTATTTCGGTTGGAATGAGATGAAGTGGAGTTCCGTGACATGGCTCATCTAATTTCCAGAGACGTTGCCACTACAAATTCATCACCTCAAAGATCTAAAGGCGTCTTCAACAAGACAGTGATCCCACCTTCTCTTCCTTCAGAGATCACGTTGAATGGAACATTCAAGTGTTTTCTTGGTGACTCTCGTAACTCGAAGGTTACAAAGATTGGATCCCTCTAACTTGTTTGTTACAAAGACAGATTCATGTTCTTCTTTTGTTCTGGGTGAACATAAAGCGTGGAATCAATATGCAGAATCTCAATGATTAAATGCATTCTCTCTCACCGTTTACTATGAATTGTTTTGTTTTGATGTGATGTGGTTTATCTTGTTTGTTCTCTTTTATAGCTGAAATTTCAAGTGGTAGATATCTCAAAAAATGGAAGTATATTTATCAACATTTAATTCCAAAAATTTTATGGGTCGAGTCTTTATCACATTTCTGAAAAAGCTACACATATTTTGTTGTTTAAACTATTTTCCTGTTTGAGTAACTCTTTTGTTTGTATTCTTATATTGTTTATTCTTTTGTACCATTTTTAAAAGGAATCTGATGGTGGCATCTCTAAGCCTAGTATGCAACTTTTGACACATCATCGTCCCTAGAAGCATGTTGTTGTATGTGACACAATCTCTCTAAGTTTCTCATCAGCAAAACCATCTACTGAGAACATTGAGTCACCCACTCATGCTAACTGTCTAGCATTGTCTAAACTTTCTAAGTGAGATTGCATGGTCCAAATGAAAATTTGATAAAAAGGCATGGGTGTTTATTTTTATTCAAATATCTTGTCGACCCTGTTCCTAGAAGCATGATTTCCATATACATCAAGTCTCATGTTCTATTGAAACATTGAGCATAACCGAATTGCTTACCTTGATTACATAGTCATCAGCATAAAAGTTACTTGTCTGGTCCTTTAATGACAAATGATTGTTCATATCTCTGACCTCCTAGTCTGAGGTATGACATGGTACCATTATGAGTTAATGGTGAATCTTTGATTCTAGAATGCAACTTACTCTATGATACGGAAGTCTAAACCACTTCTTGTTGATGACTTAAATTGTTTATGATTCACGTTGATTTCACCTCAGCATGACAAACAAACCATTCTTTCCTATATCTTCTTAATAAAACTTGACGATTCACTATGATATACCACCCACTGATATAAGTTTCAAATTTTGTGCCGATGGTTAGTCTATGTACCGTAGACTATCACACACACCAATCCTATCTTGCCCTTATGTTCTTCTTTAAAGTTTTATGATTCGGCGTAATGTACCATACACTGATGAGAGCTTGACAAATTTATGTTGATGGTTAAGCTAAAGCACCACAACCTATCAAACGCATCATACCATTCTTGCCCTTTTTCTTTTAATAAATTTTATTAATGAGTTAGCGTAAGAAACCACACGCTGATGAGATCTTGCAGTATTATGTCAGTGAATGGTAGTTCAAACCCACACTATCAGGAGACATCACAAACGCAATTCTTCAAGGCACTTGTTGATCGCTTACGCTGATGTTCATGATCATTGATGACACATCACATGTTTTAAACGGTAACATTTTGGATGACGACTGAAAGATTCATCAATATCTTGGGATGAAAGATTTTTACGGAGAATATATCTTTATTCATGATTATGTAAAATTGAAGAAAGTTTTTGGGTATATATTGGGAAGTTTTCATTCTAGGTAACTTTTACAAGATCTTCAAGCAATTAAGCTCTCTCTCTCTCTCTCTCTCTCAAAAATACTTCAAATCGGCATCTTCCTCAAAGATTTTAACATGTCAAAGCCTTTGTACGAGTTTTCCCCCAGTGCCAATGTTGTCCAAGGTCCTCATGGTCCCGACCTTCCCATCATCATTCAATCGACCAATGTGGCATTCTCGAACGAAATCCCAAAGCAGTTCTTAAAGTCAGGAATTGAATATTTCATCAACTACGTCAAAAGTTTCCCTCTACAATATGCATTATGCGACTTCCCGGGTCCATTCTACCCTAAACAAGTATGTGAGTTCTACTATTCATGCTCTGTTAAAACTGATGATCAAACCATCACTGGAACAATTAAAGATGGTCAATATAGGGTTATTATTGATGTGGAATCCTTTTGAAATACTCTTCGTCTTGCTCAATTTGAAAGCTATTCTGAAATTCCTTATGGAGAAAGTTGCAAGCCTTTTCGTGAAAAATTAGGGTATAATTTCAAACTTCAGGGCCTCACTCATGATACATACAATAACACTCCTCGTCGGTGTTTTAATGTAGGATGGAAGTACTTAAGAAGTGTGATTGGAAAATGTCTTGGACACAAGACTAGATGTTTGGATCAACTGAATCTCTTTGAGCAAAGGATCTTATACTCTATTGTTTACAACAAAAAACTATATTTTGCTCAACTATTTCTTGATCAAATGATTGACTGCATTACTGGAAACTAGAAGCCATTACATGTCCCTTATCCTCGTTGTATTGGTCTGATCTTGTCTTGAAATGAAGGCTATGTTGAAAGTCATGGGATAATCATTCTAATTCCATCCCTTTCCTTAAAGATTATTAATGCAACTCCATCTTAGGGTGACTTGCCTATTACTATGATGACGCAAAAATGGATTGAAAAACCCAGTGTGGTTTAATCCTCAGACTCTAAAGATGATGATGAGAATGATAAGGATGATGAAAATGAATAAGCTAGTAACAAAGAAGGGCTTGATAACGAAGAAGGAACTGACAAAGATGAGGATGAATAAATTAATGATAAGGGAGAAAACTTTGCTCAGGGAAAGAATTCTCCTCCAAGGATGAACAAGCACATTCGTTTTTCAACTACCTCTTCCTCTGATGATGATTTTGCACAACATGAATCAACCCCTCCTTTTTGTGGAAACTACTGAACCAATAATCTGAGATGTCAATTCTCCAAAGCTTGTGTCTCCTCCTCAACCTCCTCAAGCTGAGACAGTTTCCTCTATGTCAACACCCATTAATATTACTGCTCTTCATCAGGATGATCAGGAAGCATTCATCTCTAACTTTCAAACTATTATGCTCTCCCAACTTTCTCTAATTGTGTAGATTACTCAATCAATGGATAAAATGTTGACTAAAGTTGAAAGATATGTTACTACAATGAAGCAACTTATGGGTTTAGGTGATGATGATGATGATATTGTGTAGTTGAGATTTTATCGAGAAAGAATTACGAGATTAGAGTTATGAATGAATGATGAACACAAGATCTAAACAACGTCTGTTCGGCTCGATTAAGCTTTCTGGAGTACATAGAATGTTTCATAGAATACAATGTGAAAATACGAAGTTGCTCACTAACTCTAGTACTCATCCCATATATATATATATATATATATATATATATATATATATATATATATATATATATATATATGGACATAGAAAGCATACAAAAAAAATATAAGGGACTAAAAACACTTAATTTTTGAAACATAATGCCCTTATAATAAAAAATATTACAATCACGCTTCGACACAAAAACTGACTAAGACACATTTCGACACCTCACAACATTTTCGAACTCTACATTTTCCACCTTTGTGAGAAGTGTCGAATCTAAGTCAATAGCATTTGGCCTACTTCATGAATTAGTCTTTGAATCTCTGAATACCAATTGATAATCTTCTTGATCTCAGCCTTGTCACCTTTATTGTTCTTCTTGCAACTATTCATACGAACAATGGAATTCGTATAATGAGAAGTTGTATATCTTTCCACATCACAAGCTTGAAACAAGAACTTTGTATTGTTTCCTTTCTTGCATTTCCCAACAAAAACTACTCCCAGAGGCTTCAACAAAATTTCACCATCAAAATAAGACTTCAAATTTGCTTTAATCTTTAACAGTGATTAAGGCATTGTGATTTGCTTGTCAATTGCTAAAGCTAACTCAACATCAGTCAATGCAAGATATTCATTATAGTTGTCTATGAATAACTTGATGTGAACAAATCCAATCAAAAAATCTTCTTTGCTAGTTAGTTGAAGCTTCAAAACATCAGTACCCTTCAAAATTCTAGCCACACAGATCAAGTCATGAAAATTTATCAAGGGAAAATATTCTATCGAAAAGTTGAATGCCACATTATTCTCTCTAACAGCGTGGAACTGATATTCTGCAATAGTCCTTTGAATAAAACATCCTGGGAGATATTGAGAACTCGAAAAAATTTGACTATAGACCATATTTCCTCTGCTTTCTTTCCCAGCACCTCATGAAACCAAAACTTCATCCTTTTAAATTCTTCTTTATCAAACTTATCTGCAATTTGATATTAGGAAGCTAAGAACATCATCTTGTTAACCGGGAAATCAAACTGATTAAAATCAATGTTTTCTGTCAAAAAACTCTTCTTTGGGACTTTTTCAAAGTCTTACATCTCTTCAGTAACAACCAAGGCTATGATATACTCATAGTAGTAATGTTTAGCAGGATCTCCTCTGTCCATACCAGGAGGAACGTTTGCTTTTTGACGAAGGATGCTCTTAATTTGCCTCTGTTTCTCCATCTCTGCTTCGATTGTAGCTTTCTTCTTTTCTAGTGTAGACTCAATACATATGCCTTTTCCCTTGCTTTTATCAACCTTTGTTACCTTTGGTGGAGGTTGTTGCGAAGAGGAGCTTAATCCTCCAATAACAATTCCCTTCGTCACAGTCCTTGTTGCAGTAGTTGTTGTCGAAATTATTGGATCAGAACTCTTAGGCATTGAAGAAGGAATTTGAGTAGACTTTACTCTCCCCACAACCTTTGCATCATCATTAGTTTTCCCTAAACCACTTTCTCCCTTGTTTGTTCTTGAATTCATGCCAACACCTTTTCTTTCTCCCCCTTTCACCCCTGTTTGAATAGGTGGGGCATCCGTTGGCTTGAAATTGACAAGTTTCGCAAGTGGGACTAATTCAATTTGAATTGTGGACTCCAACACACGAAATTTTTGATTCAAAAATTCTTGAGTTAGCAATGATGATGAAGACGAACCAGACTTCGAAACTAAGTATTTTAATTCTGCCAGCACTTTATCAACCTTCTCGAAACTCTAAGCATCAACCTCAGCTTTCTTATCAACCTTGGGAATCAAAGAATTGTGCCTTTCAAAAGTTTTTGTTACAACATCATCAATTATATCAACCTTATTATGAAGGGAAGAATAATTGTGATCTAAAGTTGCAACCTCCTTCGCCATATCCATACGTAACTCTTCAATCTTCATATTGACATTTTCACGAACTGTCTTAACATCCTTCACAAACAGAACATGTCTTTCTCGTGCAACTTCTTTCAATTCTTTGAGTGCATCATTAAAAGTTGAAGACAGAGCTTTCACATGATTCTCATTATTCCTATCTGTCTGCTCCAACTCATTCCTTAATCGAAGCTCTTGAGTCTTTAACATTATATCTACTTCGATACAAGATACATAGTTTCGACCCCTTGCATCTGCTTGAAGCTTTAATAAGGAGTTTAAGTTTCTGTTGAGTATCTTAAACTGTTTCCCAAACATCAACATATCATTTGGAATATTTTCCTATTCTGGATCAAACTCGATATCAACAAATGATCCCATAAACTCACCATCTTTAGTGGTAAAATCATCTTGAAGAATTTTAGGACCTTCAGTGGATTGAGATGGGAATAATGATGCAATGGGTTGATTGAGGATTTGTTCAAAGGTTGATGAATGTGTAGATTGAGGTAAAGTTGTTAAAGTTGAAGTACCGAATGGTGGTAACGAAGTGATAGTGTCAATGATTGATGTTTCGAAAGATGATGAAATGATAAGAGAAGATGTACCTTGGGCGTATGAATTTGACACTCCATCACCCATGTTGACCTTTACGTCCATATTAGATATGTTCGCATTGATGTCTAAAGTTCAAACCTCCTCATTAAATGACATGGTTGTCGAAACTCCAGGTGGTATGACAACAATCTGCTCAGGAGTGGAAATATGTGAATCGCCTTGGTTAGTGGGTGTGTCCACATTAGATGCTTTCACAGTGCCACCAAGACTGCCAGTCTCCTCGACATTCGATTTGATTAGAGAGCCACTCACTGGTGATGGAATTGGCGAGTCAGGTACAACTTCCAACATTGACTCTTCAGCAACCTTTGGCTTCTTTTTCTTCTTAGAGATACACTTCTCCATATATTTTGCTCTTCGCTTTTTAGAACCTGATGACACAAAAGTTGGAATTTCACAAATGACTAATCTTTTATGATTGATTTGCGATTTGCGAGTAATCTTCGAAACACCTTTTGGAGAAAAACTGCTTGACCTTTCTGGTGAGTGAGCCATTTTCATTAATCTTTTCAACATACCAGATTTCGAAGGCATATTTTCCTTTGCCATTATAGAAATTTCTTCCAAAACAGGTGTGTCAACCTTCTTTTGAGGTGGATCAGACTTAATAGCTTTCTTTGGAGTTGGTTTTTCAATATTCTCAACTTGGTCAGGGCTAGGTTTCGAAGGACTAACCTTAGCATCTTTCTTTGATCCTCTTTTCTTCTTCGAAGGACCTCCAACATTCTTAGGAAACAAGACTCCAGTTTCAACCAAAGGATTAATAGTTTGTAAATATGCCACCAATATCGGATGAGAGGGATCAACCTTCCGAAGCATAGCATCCAGAATACATGCCACAGTTGGAAACATATTAGGATCATCCTCAACCGTCTTCGTAAATGGATATAACAAAAATTATGCCACTTGTTTATCATTTGGAACCTGAATCCCCTCTTTGTCGTAAACAAGCTACAATATAAGGCTTCAGTAATGAGCACACGAAATACCAGTAACAAAATTCGTGTTTCCAACGCTTTTGACAAACTCCTCCCACAACTATGTAGCATAATCAACTTTTAAATCATAATAGAGACCAGCAACCATAGCATAAATCTCTAACTTTGCCTTATCCAGACCAACAGTTCTTCCAGTTAAACACCTAAGGAAAATGCCAAACAAGAAACTCCATAGGCAAGGTAAAGAAGACTTCTTAAAGTCACTTATCTTAGTCAAAACTGGTTGATGGACCATTTCATTGAACATGTGCACCACTTGTTCATTCAAACCAAATTGAAAGGTTCTTCATTGGGAATATTCAGGATTTGAGCAAACATCTTCTTGGATAATTTGATTTTCTTATCATTGATCATCTGGAATGTAATCACTTTGAGTGCCTTGCTGTAAATCGCAGTTGATCCAACAAGAGATAACCAATACATTGGCACAGAAAAGGAAGAAAACATAGCAATAGATAAAACCGAGTTATTCAATGCCAAGATAAACATTTTCAATTCTTCAAGATACTGAGAAAGATTAGATTGAACACGTAAATTGGTACTCTGGATCTTCACGAGTGGTTGAGAAGTGGTATCATTAGTGGTCTGAGATTAATCAACTTGAGAATGAATTGTCGCCATTGTTAGGGTTTGAAAGCTGGATGAGAGAATAGAGAAGAAAAAGGCAAATAAATTTGCGGAAACTTATGAATTGCATAAAGTTGGAATGAAATCCCCAAATCCCTTTTTATACGTGAACCCTAAGTTTGAATTTGAAGCGGTTAATCATTAAATCCATGACATGTGATCCCATGAAAATTGGGCCTGTAGCCATAAAAATAGCCACGTCTGAAAAGTGATGATCAACTTTTTGCCTTGAAAACCGCACATAAACCAAACTGTCACATCCAACCAGCTGTTCTCTTGCCCCAATGGAGTAAGAACCTTCAACAAACCTTCGACATGGAGGATTGGCTCTTTCGCTTTTGGGTTGTAAAGCAAAGTCATTTTCCTGACTTGCGAAATCATCAGCCTGAGTTGGTATTACTAATAACATCAAGGATTTCGTGAGTGCAAAGTATGCCAAACAGCTTGTGTGGTTTCCTATGAATTACAATCGAATACTCATAGAGGAGTATTGAAGGGCTTCTTTTAATTGTCATTGTGGGTGGATAACAAATTTCATTGCATATCACAACTAAACATGAATGTGAGTGAATGTAAATGAAATTACATGTTTGACTAGTGTAGTAAATGAAACTGCATTCGAATCAAGCATTCCTAAGCCCGATAAAATTCGAAGAAAATTCTTTTCATCCAATGGTTTTGTAAAGATATCAGCAAGTTGATCAGTCATCTATACACAGTGAACTTCTATATTTCCATCTTCAACATGATCTTTGATAAAGTGATAACGAAGTGTAATGTGTTTTGTCTTTGAATGTTGCATAGGATTATGACAGATGCGAATAGCACTTTGTGAGTCATAGTACAACGAAATTTTCTTCATGTTGATTGCATAATCATGCAGTTGACTTTGAATCCATACAATTTGAGAAGTGCAAGTTGCAGCAGCTACATATTCAACTTCTGTTATAGAAATCAAAACACATGTTTGCTTTTTCGATTGCCAGCTAACAAGCTTCCCATCCAAAAGTTGAGGTCCACCACTTGTGCTCTTATGATTAAGTTGAAAAGCACCCAAGTCACCATCTGAAAATGCTTGAATGAAAAACCTAGTTTTCGAAGGATACCACAATCCTAACGAAACTATGCTATTAAGATAACGAAAAATGTTCTTCACTGCTGTAAGATGTGGTTCCCTAGGATTTGATTGGTACCTAGCAGAATTGCACACATCAAACATAATATCAGGTCAACTAGCCATTAGTTATAGTAACGAACTTATCATGCTTCTATACAAAGTGAGATCAACAGCTGGTTTGTCACACCCCCAAACCAAGGATGGCGGAAACGTCCGGGGGTTGAGGACTTCATGTAGAGTATCACAACAACGAGTATAATAGTGCTCAAAGTAAATACAACCATCATAAATATAATTGAAAAAGTTACACCAAAGTATATGTTTACATGATTCGAATCAATTACATTATGATACCAAATGAACTGTTTGACGATTTATCGTCCCATCCTCAAAATGCACTTGATTTCCTGTTTCACCGAATTCCTGAGAATACAAGTAGTTTTGAAAAAGTGTCAACACAAAGGTTGGTGAGTTCATAAGAGACTTTGTTAGAGAAGTAAACCGTTTTCCTTGTAAAAGCGATAGAGTATGTATCCAGAAAATCCAATATTTTCTTTATTTTGTATATGTAGTCCTCAATCCCAAGACCGAGAGATAACAAGTATTTGCCATACTTAAAGATATAAAAGTGGTTTCAAATTGGCGTAAAACCCTTTGTGATTTGAGAAAACTCCCGTAATAAATGGTGTGTAGTCTAAAATATTATGACTGAAAATACACAACAATATTTATAATTATTGATATAAAAAGAGATTTTAAATCGACATAAAACCCCTTTTGTTTTATAAAAATCCCGTAAACTTTATGTATTGTTAGCTCTCTATGTGAGTCGCTATAACCATACCATGACTAAAGGTAACCTGCACAACGTCTTTTAGACACACTGATCCTATGACTCTTGTCACCCGCAGACCTGCCGGTCCGGCTGTAGCTAGCAGTGAGGTGTGGGATGTCAACCCCAATATAGATCTATACACAATTATCATGCTCTCCCTACAAGAGATTTAGGTTATAACTTACAGGAATTTGGATCCCGTACTCGGACGTACGGGGAGAGAAAGTCTCACAATCTGAGTTAACAAGTTTACGTGTAGTGTGCGTAAGTGTAGAACCTTTTTGTATGAATGTACCCTTTTTGTACGAGTGTGTTATGTGAAGAATCATAAACTATACCGATTATAGTTTATCCAAAACGTTTGTAATGTATAAGAACTCTTTTATGAAAATGCATTAGTGTTATGAATCCATAAACTATGCATATTATAGCTTAATATACGTGTTCTAAATGAATGAGTAATGTTATCATGAATGACTAAGTTTCAGTTTATGATGATAAACTAACAAGGAAACACATTCAATATTTAGAACTTATTGTTATACACTTTGCTCAACATAATACAAAATGTTATGAAATTTATATGTTGTTAACTAAATTTAACCTTTATGCACTGTTTTAGAAAAGTCATAGAAAAATCATACGAAGTCGAAAACAAAATCCGTAAATTCTGAGAGTTCCCAAAATGTGTCTAGTTTACGCATAATATTTATCATGATTTTTAATGACCTCCAACTTGGGTGAAATAGTCCATAATCACAGACTGGTCCGGATTGGTGTTTGAAATGATAGGCAGTTTTGTAAAAATCACCATAAATTGTAGAAAAATCGTATGGAGATGTGCAAGTAGTCATTGTAAAGCTGAGAACTAGATCTACTCACAACTAAAACAGTTTTGGAAACTAAAATATTTAGGCTGTCTAAAACAGTCTGTGAATGGAGCCCAACTTTTCTGCTGAAAGCTGTTAGAAAAAGTTTAGTTATATTCTTGGTGTTTTAACTTGTATTCCCCCCCCCCCCCTAAAAACTTGATAAAACATGAAAATGTAGGGGTATGAACTCACCTTGAGTAGTTTCAGTAGATGAGTGTTGAAGAAGAGAAGTGTCCAACTCAAGAACACTTGAAGAATCACTTGAAGATTCGAAGATCTAACAAGAATGTGATGATGTTTGTGTAAGCAATCTATGATTTTGAGTAGGAGGATGTGTAATAATCATAAGAAAGATGATGATACTTACTAAATGAAGGAGAAAAGTCTTGGACTATGCCTTGAAGTTCTCGAATTTGAGAGAGAAAGGTGAGAGAGTTTGGAGTGTGATTCTTGGTGGAAAAATGAGAGAATGAATGAAGTGTGAGGAGAGAGGGTGGATGTTCCAGCTCTAAGAATGTGGGAAATGGCTGGAAATAATGAGAAAGGACTATGAAGTGACTAGGGATAGGCTGATGGTGAATAGTGACATAGAGTGGGTATAGGAGTGGTTGCTTGTGTCATAGAATAAAGGAAAGTCAGCACTCCACCTCTTGTACTTCACCCAGTCTTCTTGGATAAGGTTTTATCCTTAAAAACGTGATTAATTAATAATTAAGGGGTCTTATATGTTAAAATAAAATTTTCGGTGAAAATCCCGCGTTAAAATAATTAAAGACGGGCCTAAAACGCAAACTAGTCGAAAACCGGAAAGAAATGGACTTCCAGTGTGGCCTCTCGGTCCTAGGCCGAGGTTCGGTCCTCCTGATGCTAGGCGCGAAGCGAAAGAAGCGAAAGCAGCAAGAAGCGAAGACATGCTCGGTCTGAAGGCGTCAGAAGCGAATGAGACCGAAGTGAACAGTAACTTCAGGTTCGGGTGTGTGCGAGGTTCGGTCACGAGAGGACCCTTCGGGTTCGGTTCTTTGAGCGAGGTTCGGGCCCGAGAGCACCCCTTCGGGTTCGGACTTCTTGGTTTTGGTCCCTAAGAGGACTTTCGGGTCCTAAGACGCTTCAGCCCTATTAAGAGGGTTTCGGGTCCTTAAGCCCTTTTTGTCCGTTCTTGCCCCATTTTAAGCCGTTTTCGACCCGGTCAAGGGTCGGAATTACCTGAATGACTTCGGAAAGTTGTGGGAACTTTTGAGAGAGATTTGGGAGAGATTTCACATTCTTGGAGAGATTTCTCATACAAAGAGAGATTTGGGAGAGATTTCACATACTTGGAGAGATTTCTCATACAAAGAGAGATTTGGGAGAGATTTCACATACTTGGAGAGATTTGGGAGAGATTTGACATACTTAGAGAGATTTGGGAGAGATTTGACATTCTTGGAGAGATTTCTCATACAAAGAGATATTTGGGAGAGATTTCACATACTTAGAGAGATTTGGGAGAGATTTCAAAATAGAGAGAGATAGATTGAAAACGATTGAGAGAGGTTTCATTTGTGACCTTTTTGAGTGTCCGGCTTCGCAATGTAAGGTCCGTAAACCCTGTTAAGCCTTGTTTAAGGATCTTACACACTCCCGATGAGTATGCAACATTGTTTTATCGGTTTGGCTCGCCACTTACCACAATTTTAGGTTAAGGAGATCTAGATGTACGCACATTTCGATTTATGATCTCTCATTAGAATAGCGAGTTGTTTAGAAATTACATAACGCAAACCCTAGTACCCACGGGCAAATTCAGTCGAACGGTTTGACTTGTTGACTTCAATTGTCTTTGACTTGACTGGAAATTGATGGTTGTCACATCATCCCCTCGTTAGAGGGAATTTCGTCCCGAAATTTAAATTTAGGCAAGGAGTAGGCATGAACAATCGAGCGAAGAAGTGGGGATACTTCCTAATCGACTGATTCTCGCGCTCCCAGGTGACTCCAGGCCCTTGGTTAGTATTCGAGTGATCTTTCACTAATGGGGAGCGGCGTTGCTGCATTCGCTTGACGTCTTGGTCCACGGTCACTACGGTTCTTCCACGAAGGTGAGGTTCTTGTGGAACTCGATCTCGTCGAGGGGGATTACAAGAGTCTCATCGGATAGATACTTTTGCAAGTTCGAGACGTGTCGGGTAGAATGTACTTTACCAAGCTCGCAGAAGTAGATTGAAGTAGCGAGTTACAGGGCTGATTCTGACAAGAATCTCGAAAGGCATAATTATCTGGGGTTTTGGCTTTCCACGCTTTTCGAAGCGTACTAAGCCTTCCCAGAGTGAGGCTTCCAGAGGAATTTGGTCTCTTATTCTGGAGTTCTAAAGGTTTCTCCCTCTTGCTTCTCTTCCCAGTCAAGGGTTGCTCCCTTCCGGGTCAAAGTCGTAAGGGGGTTCCGTAATTTTTACAAGAAGTTCTAAAGGAACTAAGACAGTAGGTCAGCGAGACCCAGAATTTTGGCGTATTCCTGCTGACGCCTTTGGTGCTGACTGTTTCTCAACGGTTTTGATCAATTGAAATGGTCCTGAAGAATTCCCACCTTGATAATGATGTGTCTTAGGAATTCGACTCCTCAATTCCAAAACTCGTCTCTAAAGAACTTTGGGTAAAGCTTCTCTGATCGTATTGCTTCTGTCGTTTGTTGTAGCTGCTCTCCTTGGTTTCCTTCTTACTACGAGGGTAGATAAGCAAGTCATTTACAATGACAATGACTAACGGATCCTAGTAAGAATGACATATCCTATTTATTACGTTCATGAATACTGCGAGCAGGTTGGTCCTATCCGAGGGGTATCACTATGGACTTGCAGCGTCCGCATCGAATTTGTAGGATTTTCCTCGGACATCCTTCTCCAATACTCGCGACTGGTGATATTCAGACCTCATGTCCAATTCCTGAAGGGTACCTCGTTGCTTGCGATTGGTCGGCCTATTCGTCTATGCGAGGTAGATAGTAAAGGTTTCTATTGGAGATATTGTCGGGGCCTCTGAGGTCGATGGAACTACGAGAAATTTGCCTTTCTATTTGAAGAATAAGACCGGAGTTCTCCAGGGTGAGAAGCTTGGTTCTTTAATTTCATTGTTGAGTTGCTCGATAGGTTTGACCTGACAGTTCTTGTAGCTCAGTAGGAAGCATGTGGGTTTGGTTTACGCGACTAGGCCTTTTCGGATGGTAGGACATTTACTCGTCCTTCTGGGCAACCTTGGCCCGAATTTCAAGGCAGGACTCGTACCTGGTCCATCTATCATTAACTTGCACATATAGGTTGTATGTGCTTAAGATTGGCAAGACAGTTAGATGGGTGAGTCTGCCCTAATTCCGCAATCAGACATGGAACATGAATTAGGGCGGAAGCACACATCCAATGTTCGTAGAATCTTAATTATACATTATCCTCGCGTATACACGTAGTAGTGGTAGACTAACCGTATCCGTCCCAAGCTTCTGTGCTTGAACCTTGTCTGCTACATGCGTGACATTCCCGAAGGTCTCCTCTAAATACTTGTGATAAGGTTTCGGGAAGTATAACACCCCTTTGGTGCGCGTTTTGGAGTTTCGCAGTGAGAGATGACCCGGAGATCCGTGTTGGACGCATTTATGGGAGACAAAGGTTCCGATATTTGGGGGGTTAGGTGAAGGGTCCTTTTGTAGTCGTTAAATCGGGAAGATGAGGACTATGCTAACCGAAACTGAATGGTGACAACCGAATCTTCTTAGGTAAAACATGAGTTAAGTTGTATTCGTATGAAGTGCTCATTAGAGTGATATGGTATCTTGTGTTTCTTTTCAGTGGGTTCCATTTGTTCGATATTATTATTACTGTAGATGATTCATACCACAGTGTCTAGCACTGGTTGTAGGTGTGTTTCGATAGCCAGTAATGATACTTGATATCATGATCCCTGACAGGTCTCCCTACGATCGAGCGGTATATGAACGTCGTATGTAAGTTGATGTTGGTACAATCGTCGAGTGGGTGGCCCCACTCAATTCTTACTACTAGACACGGAATAGGAGTCAGGATGGAATTATTTGTTTCAAGACTTCAGTATTTTGATTATAATTAACCCCGATGTATGTACAAAGTCGTCACATCTTACAGGTAATGATTCTAAGATCATATATGAATGTATTTGGTTTGATTTGAACGAGAGAGTATTTTAACTATTTTTTTAGAAAGACTGTGATTTTAGCAAGCATACCAAATTCATTACAAACTTATGGTACTTAAACATTTTGTCGTTGGAAACATTACAAAAGTCCTAATATGGTTCCATGTTACCCTTGTTAGTTCGTTTGTTACACCCTCCGGCTCCTCCGTCATTCTTCTCGGTTGGACACTCTCTCTTGAAGTGTCCCATTTCACCGCATAAATAACATACTGGATCTGCCCTGGTGCGGGTGATTGAAGGGAGATGCTGGGTCGGGGCCTTACAGAAACTGACGGTGTGCCCTTTCCTGTTGCAGTTTTTACAGTGTATCTCTCGGCAAGCCCCATTGTGATGGAAGCCACATCGGTTACACTTTAGGAGTGATCCCTCATATGGTCTGGCGGGCATTTGGGTGGCAGACCCCGTGGCTAGTGTCGCGGCATTAATCGTGACTGCTGTTGTATTGGCAGGTGCAGCTACGGATTGCTTTCTTCCAGCGAGTTTTTGAGGTAGGTTACACTTCTTTTCGTCCCAAAACTTTCGCTTCTTGTTCGTAGGTTTGTGGCCTGAGGTATTTTCGCTGGCAGACACTCGTTAGTATTCTTGATTGATACTGCAATTTGTATTGTCATTACCGCTTCCATTTCTGCTGGCGTTGTTAGCATTGAATTGTGCCATGACGGCTGCTACGGTTGCCGTGACCACAGCCTGAAAAGTAGCAGAGTCTATCTGTAGAGTTGGCGCCTTGCTAGTTGGTTGGTTGCCTCTTGGTGAAGACATAGCTCTGTTCCATGATGAAAAACGACTTAGTTAGTGGAAGTGATTATCTTAAGTGCATCCTTACGATTTATATTTACGCATATTAATTTTTGCACATTACTGAACTATTCCTAGTGTCTCCGCTAACGTTCTTGAAATGGAGTTATGGCAGTGGGTAGGAGTAGGTTTCATACGGATGTTAAGCTTTACTCATCTTAGGATCATGTTCATCCAAACACACTTAGCTGAGGAGTTTTGATGGGATCCGGTGTATTAGTTCCTGAACGATCGCACCCCATAGATCTACGAAGAAAGCATCCCCTCAATCATAAGGGTTAAGGGGAGAGACGGTAACGAGCCTTTAGAATGGCTATACGTCATGAGTTTTCTAACTAAGTTTATCGATCTTAGTTCAATTTATAACATATTCCGGTTGTTAAGGGTGTTCTGAAAACAGTTCATAACGAGAGTCTTTATATGGTAAACCCATGAATTTTTAGTAGTTAAATATCCAAGTGAAACCTTGTAACTTGACCCAAGCTAGGTCCTTATTATGACCAATTGATGGATGCTTAGTTATATAATTAAGGCTAAATAGATCTTCGAGTCTGTTAGGTATGTCCTAAGCCCATCTAGTTAATATGACTGTAGTAATTCTGGTTATGGCGAAATTTTTTGACCTAGATGTAGGTTTACCTCACATCCGTGCATGGAAAGTTTTGTTAGCAATTGGATCTCTCGTTTAGTATGACCGCTTAAATCACAGTGTCATGCTTACGCCTAGAACAGAGTAGCACTAACGCATACTCACGAACCTAATTTACAAGATCTTGTGAGCGGTATGAACTCTACTTATGACGATCTGTCCCTTGCGATGCCTGAGGCAAAGTCGATGCACCTTGCAGCTCTGTTAATCGATGCTTGGCTGCAATCCTCCTCTCTTTAAATGTTGTGTGTCTACCCCGTTACTCTCTTGCCTCCGCCTGAGTGGCGATAAGTTCCTAAACAGAGAGTTGGTCTCCGAAATAGTAGTCTCTTTCCGAGTCTCGGGTACGTGAGACAGTAGGGCCTGTAGTAGCGCGCAGTTTCCAAACTCGGGTTGTAGTCTACCTGCTTTAATCCTCGATGTTCGCGATCTGCCGGGTCTTCGCCGGGAGGGCTCTGTTAGTCGGTCCCCTGTGGTTGAGGTCATAGCACCCTCGTTGGTCTCCACATGGTGGTTGTTGTCATTGCTATCGACATTCAACCCTCGATCACGGTTGCCCAACGGGAAACATGTTTGATGTAGTTGAAACGGTTCGCGGAAACCCTTGCTATGCATGGAGGATTGATTACCTCCAGTTCCGCTTTTGATTCTCCTCATAACCATTCACCATTTCTCGGGTTCGGATTGGGAAAGTAGGGGTCGTCTGGTAAGTAGGATCTTACTATGTTGTACGTGCGAGAATAGGAGTGGAAGAGGTAATTACTAAGCGTCTAACTCTATAATTAATTACTTATAGGGGTGATCTTTATTAGTTACTTCTATAATGACATAGTGCATACTAATTACATATAACAAGATATGATAGACCTTCGAATAAGTGATCCTACCCTAGATCCACATCCAAACAAGGAAAAGGAAGTAAGGCAGTGACCACAAATGTCACACCCCCGAACCAGACGGCGGAAACGTCCGGGGGCTGTCGTGACTTAATTGAATACCATAACATTGAATATATATGAAACATAACAACATTCATCACCATTCATCAATATAGTACAACCAGTAGCGTTTACATGAAATACATTGTTTAAACATTACATTCCCAAAATAAATTGTTCGATTCGTACATAAATAAACTGCAACCGTCACTGAATATGATTTCCTTTGATTCACTGGTTCCCTGAGAATACAAGTATTTTGAAAAACGTCAACATATGAAATGTTGGTGAGTTCATAAGTAGTGTTTGAAATCCAATGTTTGTATTGTTTGAAAACCACCAGAAAATCCGATATTTTCTGAAATGAAACACTTTCGAAAATGTTTGTGAAGATCCATAAGTATGCCTGTTTGTTTCTGTACTTGTGAAAATTGTTTATTAAAAATTATATGCGTTTCGAATCCGATATGTTTGAAAAACCTAGGAAAACCCGATGTTTTCCTAATCCTTTGAAATCCGTTAAGTTGCGTTGAAACCATTACAAAGATAGGAGTGTCATTCCCAGGCGACGTTGGATTATTTTTGAGCATGATTATTTACTACAAACCCGCATTACACAAACGCCCAGTTCATAGTAATACTAACGATCCCGAAGGCGTCGTTCGTACAAATCACGTTATCCAGCCGCCCTGACTATGTGTCGTCCCACATCCGAAGAGTAAGAGGACACGAAGGCCTCGATGACTCTATTAATCGGTTGGGGATAATATGCGTACGAGGGGTCCCCGACCCGCCTCGTAAAATATGCAGACTCTTCTAGCAATACCAAAGGACCCTTGGGGACCAGTGGTATACAAGCCATTGAAAGTCCCTCTACGTTGTGCCAAGTCGGTGAAACTCAACACTTCGTAGAAAATATGCGTCTTCAGGCCTTAAGATCAGGTCATTGGGCTAGCTAGGCCCAACAAGCAAGATTTTACACTTTTGGGGCCCGAAGATGGTGCGTAGACGTCTGTGCACACTCGTATGTAAGCTAAGTTCCCAAACGTTATTTGTATGAACCGTAGTGTAGTAGTGTCGTAGTGTTAGTAGTTGTAGATTTCTATTGGTTCGAGACCGAGCCAATTCGTTTAACAACGACTTTTGGTATTGTAATGTATTGTATTTCGTCGAAAGCCGCGGTGCCATTATTTGATCAAATTGTATATATTAAATTAGCCTTGAAATTTTTCTGTTTTCAGCCCCTCATTGTTTGTAAAATTTACATTTTCAACCCTTTTATTAAATACTTCTCGGTTTGGTCCTTAAACTAATTTTCTTGACATTTTAACACCCAAAATTATTGAAATTAATATTTTTCAGCATATTTTTCATAGAAAACAGTTTAAGTCCCTGAAAATGCAGTTTTCTCGGTTTTAACCCTTCTTTTTCACAACTTTGGCAATTTTGGCCCAAATTGGAAATTTTTTGCAACTTTGGTCCTTTTTAAATTTAAAAGCATTTTAAACCTTTGAAAAGGATTTGGAACACTTATAGTCCACTCTTTTACAGAAAATCACAGTTTTGGCCCTCCAAAACAGGAAAATTCGCATAATGGGCCTCATTGGGCCAAAAATGTCATTTTTAGCCCATTAAGCTTGGAATTTATGTTTTTAATCCCCTAAATGAGTATATTTCCAGAAATTGATTTATGGAAACTGTTTTGGCACACTTAATCCAGCAGATTTCGTGATATGCCAATTTAGACCCTTAATTTTGTATTTTTCACATTTTAGGCCCAAAATTTGTGTTTTTAACCCAAAGAAAATTATTACTAAACCACTTAGCCATTTTTCTTGAAACCCTTTGTATGTAGAAATATATTTGAATCTAAAATCATTTCACACAAGATATATCTCGGTTTTGAGGGGTTTTATGGCTAGATCCAACATTATAACACACATAAGCTTACATATAAGCATGGAAATCATACAAGGCATACAAAACACATATAGATCTACACTTTCACTTGTATTCCCCCCCCCCCCCCACAAAACTCATAAAAACAGAAAATAGGGGGTATGAAGCTCACCTTGGGTGTGGTTTTGGTTTTTGGAAGAAAAGATGGAAGAAAACTTGATGATTTTTGGCCTTAACACCTTTCCTTGGTGGATCTCGAGTTTGAGATGGTTCTAGGGTGCAAGATCACGATTTTTGCATAGTTTAGGAAAGGATTTTGATAACAAAGAGAATTTAAATCATAGATCTATGCATAATCTTACCTTAGATGAAGAATTTTGTGGAGATTTCCTCTTGAATGCTTCCTAGAACTCGAGATTTTTGAGTGGAGAGGGAGAGTTGTTCTTGAGTGATCTAGAGAGGATTTGTGAGAGATTTGTGGTGTGTGTGTGTGCTTGTGGCCGAGAATGAGAGAGAGGAGAGAAGAGAAGTGATATTTGAGGTGATGTTGCATGGAAACATGAACTATATTGCATGGATATCCTATGGGTAAAGATGAGGTGGCAACCAAAGTCAACTTCATCTCTTATCTCCTTGGATTTGGGCCTTGGGCCGAGATTTTTGAAAGGGAAAAGAAAAATTTGGGCTTTTGCCCCTAAGCCCACTATTAGAGTTAATCTTGGGTATGTTTTAAGCTTAAAAGAATGTAGTAGGATTTTTATATTTTTATTGGACTAGTTTAGGTTATTCATGTATCAAGGCTTTTAATTCATTTCATTATAGGCCCAACATGGCCCAAAATGTTGAAATAAATAAATGTGGGTCCAATTAGAGCCCAATTAGGGTTCTAAGCCCATGATAGTCTATTTGGAAGCTTATTGGTCCATTTGGATCCAATAAGGGAGTTCTAGCCCAAAATGGACTTAAACAAGAACTTCTAAAGTTTCCAATTGTTTGATGACTATTTGTAGCACTTGTATAATGTATTTGATTGAAGTTTTTGATTCACATTAGCTTGAATGTATAGATTACATGACACAAAATTTCCCGTTGTGGCATCTTCCCCCCCGTTAGAGGGAATTTCGTCCCAAAATTCTGTTTGAAAGCTAGATTTGAGAATGCTAGAATAGGTGAGGGTACTTCTGCTTCATTTGATCTTCGCGTTCCCACGTGAATTCTGGCCCACGCTTCGCGTTCCACCGTACCTTCACGATCGGGATGCGGCTCTGTTTAGTACGCTTCACCTCCTTGTCCATGATTTCGATTGGTTCTTCGACGAACAGGAGATTCTCATTAATTTCGATTTCGTCAAGAGGAATGACGAGGGTTTCATCTGATAGGCACTTTTTCAGATTAGAGACATGAAACACGGGGTGTACATCGTTTAGTTCCGCGGGTAGTTCTAGTCTGTAGGCTACCGGACCTATCCGGGCGACGATTTCGAAAGGTCCAATGTATCGCGGGTTCAGCTCTCCCCGTTTTCCGAAACGTATAACCCCTTTCCAGGGTGAGACTTTCAACAATACTCGATCACCGACCTGGAATTCTAAGGGCTTTCGTCGTTTGTCAGCGTAGCTCTTTTGTCGGTCACGCGACGCTTGTAATCGGGCTCTGATCTGAACGATCTTTTCTGTGGTTTCGCGAATAATCTCCGGTCCTGTTATTGCCCTATCCGACGTATGCATTCTTGCTAGCTGGGTGTCACCTACTTCAGCCCAACATAACGGTGATCTACATTTACGCCCGTACAGTGCTTCGAAAGGAGCCACCTTGATGCTTGAATGGTAACTATTGTTATATGAGAATTCGATCAACGGTAGGTGGGTATCCCAAGACTTTCCAAAGTCTATCACACAAGCACGAAGCATGTCTTCAAGCGTCTGAATGGTTCGTTCACTCTGACCGTCCGTTTGTGGGTGATACGCGGTGCTCATATCGAGATGAGTTCCCATTGCTTTGTGGAGTGATTGCCAAAACCGCGACGTGAACCTACTGTCCCTATCCGAGATGATAGATTTTGGCACTCCATGGAGTCTTACGATCTCTCGTAGGTACAACCGCGTCAGTCTCTCCATCTTGTAGGACTCTTTGATTGGTAGGAAATGGGCAGATTTCGTTAGTCGGTCGATTATTACCCATATGGTGTCCAGTCCGTCCGACGTCTTGGGCAGTTTGGTCACGAAGTCCATAGAAATCCCCTCCCATTTCCACTCAGGGATGACCGGTTGCTGTAACAATCCGGAAGGTTTCTGGTACTCCACTTTTACTTTGGCGCACGTAAGGCACTTACCGACATAAGTCGCGATTTCCGCCTTCATGTTAGGCCACCAATAGTGTTGCTTGATGTCCAAATACATCTTGTCCGAACCGGGATGAATGGAGTATCGTGTCTTGTGGGCTTCCTTCATAACGGTCTCCCTAAATCCTCCGATTTTCGGGACCCAAATACGGTTCATGAAGTAGTATACCCCATTCTCTTTGACTTCCAGGTTCTTCTCCATTCCGCGTAATGCCTCGCTAGTTCTATTTTCCGCTTTCATAGCCTCTGCCTGGACTGATGCAATTTGAGTGGCCAGATGAGACTGAAGGGTTATCGAGTGCGTTTTCGTACGGCGATTAGAGTACTCCTTCCGACTTAAGGCATCGGCTACTACGTTGGCCTTGCCTGGATGGTACTTGATCTCGCATTCGTAGTCGTTTAACAATTCCACCCATCTTCGTTGTCTCATGTTCAGCTCCTTCTGATTCAAGATGAGCTGGAGGCTCTTGTGGTCCGTGAAGATGGTGCACTTTGTGCCGTACAGGTAGTGCCTCCAAATTTTCAGAGCGAAGACCACGGCTCCCAGTTCTAGGTCATGGGTCGTGTAATTTACTTCGTGCGTCTTTAGTTGGCGGGACGCATATGCTATCACTCTTCCACGTTGCATGAGAACGCAACCTAGGCCTTGATTCGACGCGTCACAGTAGACTACAAAATCTTCCGTTCCTTCGGGTAGAGATAGCACAGGAGCGCTACAGAGAGCTTGCTTCAAGGTTCGAAACGCAATCTCTTGTCGGTCTGTCCATTTGAATGGCACGCTCTTTTGCGTAAGCAAGGTAAGCGGCTTGGCGATCTTAGAGAAGTTTTGGATGAATCTCCTATAGTAGCCTGCTAGGCCTAAGAACTGACGAATTTCTGTGGACGTAGTCGGAGTTGCCCATCCTTCCACAGCTTTGACCTTAGAGGCATCCACATGAATTCCGTCTTGGCTAACTACGTGACCTAGAAAATTCACGCTCCGTAGCCAAAACTCACACTTAGAGAGTTTGGCGTAAAGCTTTTCCGATCGCAACGTCTCTAGGACTTGTCGGAGATGTTGGCCATGCTCCTCTTTGCTTCGAGAATAGACGAGGATGTCATCGATAAACACAATGACGAAGTTGTCCAGAAACGGTCGACAGATTCGATTCATTAGGTCCATAAATGCGGCAGGTGCATTTGTTAGACCGAAGGGCATTACAACGAATTCATAATGTCCGTAGCGGGTTCGAAAAGCGGTTTTAGGAACATCCTCTTCTCGGACTTTGAGTTGGTGGTATCCGGACCATAAATCTATTTTTGAAAAATAGCTAGCTCCTTGGAGCTGGTCGAATAGATCGTCGATTCGCGGGAGTGGGTAGCGGTTTTTAACAGTGAGTTTATTTAACTCTCTGTAATCGATACACATTCTGAAAGATCCGTCCTTCTTTTTGACAAAGAGCACCGGAGCTCCCCATGGCGAGTAGCTAGGTCGGATAAATCCCTTGTCCAGAAGCTCACTGAGTTGGCTGGACAATTCCTGCATTTCAGCAGGAGCCAACCGGTATGGTGATTTAGCGAGAGGAGTTGCTCCTGGAACGAGGTCGATTCGAAACTCAACCTGTCTCTCTGGGGGTACTCCTGGAAGATCTTCGGGAAACACGTCCGGAAATTCACACGCTACTGGAATGTCTTGGATGTTAGTTTCTTCTTTGGTCTTGTCCACTATGTGAGCCAAGAACGCCAAATTGTTCTTTCGCAAGTGTTTTTGTGCTTTGATGCACGAAATGAGACGAAGATTCGTACTGGGTTTATCTCCGTAAATTACTAGGGTTTCGTGATTTGGGAGACGAAGGCGAATGGCCTTCTCATGGCACATAATCTCAGCATGGTGGGGGCTTAACCAATCCATGCCGATAATCACATCGAAACTCCTAATTGATATTGGCATCAGATCTATTCGTAAGGCGTGTTGGTTGAGGGTTAGGGTACATCCGATGTAGATTTCCCTAGTGGATTCGGTTTTCCCATTGGCCATTTCCACCGTATAGGTTTCATTTAGCTTCTGGGGTTGTTGTTTTAATAAATGTTTAAACTTCTCACTTACGAAACTTCGCTCCGCTCCGGTATCAAATAAGATGCATGCATAAGTGTGGTTTAGGAGGAACGTACCGGTCACAACTGCGGGGTCCTGAACTGCATCACTCTGACCCATAGTCAGCATTCTTCCTGCTCCTCTGTTTCCTGAGTTGTTGTTGTTAGGGCAATCTCGACGGAAATGCCCCGTCCTTCCACACCCAAAACAGGTGTGGCTAGGCCCTGCGTTGTTGCCGCCGGTATTGGTGTTGATGTTATTGCGGGGGTTGTTGTTGTTCTGGTTGTTTCCCTGACTCTAGTTCTGAGAAGGATAAGTCCTGCAGAACCTTGCAGTGTGTCCCCTTCGGTTGCAACTGGTGCAATGGAACTCCTTGCATTCTCCATGGTGATGGAACCCGCACTTATTGCACTTGGGAGAATTACCGGAATAGGGTCTTGAAGCATTTGAAGCAGCTGAGGCTGGAGCATGTGATGTGACTGGAACCGGCGCAGTGACAGCGTTAACTGCCACCGTTTGCTGCTTTTTAGAGGTCTCGGGGCCCTGACGCCCCTTTCTCTTGTTGTTCCATCCTTTCTTACCATCACTCTCCTTCTTCTTCTCAGTCTCTACCAGTTTCTCGCCCTTTTTTTGGTTATGATCATATAGCCTCTTTGCCAATCTCTTCGCACTGTCAAAAGTTTCAGGGTTCGCAGCTATCACATTCCCTTGAATGGGGGATGTCAGTCCCCAGATGAATCGTTCGATCTTCTTTCCCTCTGATGTGATCATACCCGGGCACAACAGAGATAGTTCACTGAATCTCGATATGTAAGCATCGATGTTCCCATTCTGCACCGTGAGATTCCATAGTTCCTGTTCCATCTTCTGTATTTCGCCTCGGGGGCAGTACTCAGCCTTTAACATCTCTTTCATTTCTGCCCAGGGAATAGAGTTGGCGACAGGGAGTGTCATAGCTTCTACGTGCCCATTCCACCAAGTGAGTGCTTGGTCCACGAAAGTGCAGGCCGCGAACTTCACCTTCATCTGCTCGGGGCACTCGCATATCTCGAATATCGACTCTACCTTCTCGATCCATCGCTTTAGAGCGATCACTCCTCCAGTGCGGTTGAAAGTTCGGGGTTTAGCGTTCGCAAAATCCTTGTAGGTGCACGTTTTAGTGAGTCCTTGGTTCGTCCCGTTGTTCGAACTTCCGGATCCTTGCCCGTTACCTCCTCCGTTGTTCCCTCGGTGAAGTTGTGCCATAGCTGCTATGACCGCAGCAGACACGGCTGCCTGGAAAGCAGTGGAGTCAACTTCGGGCGGGGTTGGTTCGGGATTTCCGCGAGTAGCTGGGCGAGGCATCTTTCTGTCATGAAACGGAAAGATGTTGAGTGTACGTGGTTTCTGTGAGGTTGTGACCCTACTAACTAGGTGTATGGTACGAACCTAAACTTTACTACTATCGGGCATACAATCATAACGTCTCAACACATAACAACTGGTAATATCATAACAAAACACACAAAGTTTATTAATATTATCCGCATTTAATACAAGAAAATTTGCTCGTAGGAGCATACATATGTGACACTAATCCGACAGCATAACGGCTCCATGAGTAGTGTAGTCACTTAAACATAGAGCCGGAGTACATAACATAGTTCCTAATGACCTACTATGATAAGTCTGTCCCTAATCGCGATGAGCTGCGTCAGGAGGTGGTGCCGAGGTCATATGCCGAAATGTTGTGCCAGTAGCTGCGCCATCTCTGCCATGTCTCCTATAACCTCATCCCTCTCATGCTCTACTTGCACTGCCCGAGCCTCCATAGCATACAGCTATTGTCGCAGTGCGGCGATCTCAGCTTCGAGGGAACGGTTCTCTCTTGGGGGGTTCGCTGGTGGAACAGGGTGATCTAGTCGTGCCTCGTCCTCGTATGGCGGGACGGGGTCCTGGTCCCCGACCTGGCCGTCTTCGTCGTCATCGTCGAGCTCTCCAAATTCGTAGTCAGTGTCTACGTATTCGTCGGGTCCGACATCGTGTGCTTCACCTGGATTCTCTCCTGGCTCATCCACAAGCATTCCGTGAGCTACTAAGGCCTGATGAAACTGGATACCCTGCTGCTCCTCCTCAGGCTCCTCCTCCTCCTCTAGCCACCCGTTGTTTCCCTGATTAGGGAAGTAGGGGTCTCCAGGGTGATGAAAACCAGCCATGCTGTCTGCGCGAGCACGTGGATATGCTAACATTATTCCTAGGTGCTACGACTATTATACAGGTTAAGCGAACGTTCTCTTTTTTTTGTGATAAAGGGTATAATTTTAGGTTCCCTAGCTATCCCGATCTCATCAAGACGTGTGTTAGTTTTACCTTGGAGAGAATGTAGTTGATCAGGCTACATTCACTCCTTGGTATCACTAAGAACAGTCCCGAATTAACCGAGATACCAGTGTTATTGTGTTTGATTCAGAGTTAGGTCCTTATTCCTAATGCAAGCAAGTGTGTTTTATTTACTTGTTTTGTTCAGAGTTATGTTAGTCCCTCTTTTTGGTTTATAGTTGCATATCAATGTATGGCTCGACATGCTAGTTCACTATAAACAAAGCTCTGATACCAACCTGTCACACCCCCGAACCAGATGGCGGAAACGTCCGGGGGCTGTCGTGACTTAATTGAATACCATAACATTGAATATATATGGAACATAACAACATTCGTCACCATTCATCAATATAGTACAACCAGTAGCGTTTACATGAAATACATTGTTTAAACATTACATTCCCAAAATAAATTGTTCGATTCGTACATAAATAAACTGCAACCGTCACTGAATATGATTTCCTTTGATTCACTGGTTCCCTGAGAATACAAGTATTTTGAAAAACGTCAACATATGAAATGTTGGTGAGTTCATAAGTAGTGTTGAAATCCAATGTTTGTATTGTTTGAAAACCACCAGAAAATCCGATATTTTCTGAAATGAAAAACTTTCGAAAATGTTTGTGAAGATCCATAAGTATGCCTGTTTGTTTCTGTACTTGTGAAAATTGTTTATTAAAAATTATATGCGTTTCGAATCCGATATGTTTGAAAAACCTAGGAAAACCCGATGTTTTCCTAATCCTTTGAAATCCGTTAAGTTGCGTTGAAACCATTACAAAGATAGGAGTGTCATTCCCAGGCGACGTTGGATTATTTTTGAGCATGATTATTTACTACAAACCCGCATTACACAAACGCCCAGTTCATAGTAATACTAACGATCCCGAAGGCGTCGTTCGTACAAATCACGTTATCCAGCCGCCCTGACTATGTGTCGTCCCACATCCGAAGAGTAAGAGGACACGAAGGCCTCGATGACTCTATTAATCGGTTGGGGATAATATGCGTACGAGGGGTCCCCGACCCGCCTCGTAAAATATGCAGACTCTTCTAGCAATACCAAAGGACCCTTGGGGACCAGTGGTATACAAGCCATTGAAAGTCCCTCTACGTTGTGCCAAGTCGGTGAAACTCAACACTTCGTAGAAAATATGCGTCTTCGGGCCTTAAGATCAGGTCATTGGGCTAGCTAGGCCCAACAAGCAAGATTTTACACTTTTGGGGCCCGAAGATGGTGCGTAGACGTCTGTGCACACTCGTATGTAAGCTAAGTTCCCAAACTTTATTTGTATGAACCGTAGTGTAGTAGTGTCATAGTGTTAGTAGTTGTAGATTTCTATTGGTTCGAGACCGAGCCAATTCGTTTAACAACGACTTTTGGTATTGTAATGTATTGTATTTCGTCGAAAGCCGCGGTGCCATTATTTGATTAAATTGTATATATTAAATTAGCCTTGAAATTTTTCTGTTTTCAGCCCCTCATTGTTTGTAAAATTTACATTTTCAACCCTTTTATTAAATACTTCCCGGTTTGGTCCTTAAACTAATTTTCTTGACATTTTAACACCAAAAATTATTGAAATTAATATTTTTCAGCATATTTTTCATAGAAAACAGTTTAAGTCCCTGAAAATGCAGTTTTCTTGGTTTTAACCCTTCTTTTTCACAACTTTGGCAATTTTGGCCCAAATTGGAAAATTTTTGCAACTTTGGTCCTTTTTAAATTTAAAAGCATTTTAAACCTTTGAAAAGGATTTGGAACACTTATAGTCCACTCTTTTACAGAAAATCACAGTTTTGGCCCTCCAAAACAGGAAAATTCGCATAATGGGCCTCATTGGGCCAAAAATGTCATTTTTAGCCCATTAAGCTTGGAATTTATGTTTTTAATCCCCTAAATGAGTATATTTCCAGAAATTGATTTATGGAAACTGTTTTGGCACACTTCATCCAGCAGATTTCGTGATATGCCAATTTAGACCCTTAATTTTGTATTTTTCACATTTTAGGCCCAAAATTTGTGTTTTTAACCCAAAGAAAATTATTACTAAACCACTTAGCCATTTTTCTTGAAACCCTTTGTATGTAGAAATATATTTGAAGCTAAAATCATTTCACACAAGATATATCTCGGTTTTGAGGGGTTTTATGGCTAGATCCAACATTATAACACACATAAGCATACATATAAGCATGGAAATCATACAAGGCATACAAAACACATATAGATCTACACTTTCACTTGTATTCCCCCCCCCCCACAAAACTCATAAAAACAGAAAATAGGGGGTATGAAGCTCACCTTGGGTGTGGTTTCGGTTTTTGGAAGAAAAGATGGAAGAAAACTTGATGATTTTTGGCCTTAACACCTTTCCTTGGTGGATCTCGAGTTTGAGATGGTTCTAGGGTGCAAGATCACGATTTTTGCATAGTTTAGGGAAGGAGTTTGATAACAAAGAGAATTTAAATCATAGATCTATGCATAATCTTACCTTAGATGAAGAATTTTGTGGAGATTTCCTCTTGAATGCTTCCTAGAACTCGAGATTTTTGAGTGGAGAGGGAGAGTTGTTCTTGAGTGATCTAGAGAGGATTTGTGAGAGATTTGTGGTGTGTGTGTGTGTGTGTGCTTGTGGCCGAGAATGAGAGAGAGGAGAGAAGAGAAGTGATATTTGAGGTGATGTTGCATGGAAACATGAACTATATTGCATGGATATCCTATGGGTAAAGATGAGGTGGCAACCAAAGTCAACTTCATCTCTTATCTCCTTGGATTTGGGCCTTGGGCCGAGATTTTTGAAAGGGAAAAGAAAAATTTGGGCTTTTGCCCCTAAGCCCACTATTAGAGTTAATCTTGGGTATGTTTTAAGCTTAAAAGAATGTAGTAGAATTTTTATATTTTTATTGGACTAGTTTAGGTTATTCATGTATCAAGGCTTTTAATTCATTTCATTATAGGCCCCACATGGCCCAAAATGTTGAAATAAATAAATGTGGGTCCAATTAGAGCCCAATTAGGGTTCTAAGCCCATGATAGTCTATTTGGAAGCTTATTGGTCCATTTGGATCCAATAAGGGAGTTCTAGCCCAAAATGGACTTAAACAAGAACTTCTAAAGTTTCCAATTGTTTGATGACTATTTGTAGCACTTGTATAATGTATTTGATTGAAGTTTTTGATTCACATTAGCTTGAATGTATAGATTACATGACACAAAATTTCCCGTTGTGACAACAAATTCTAAGTCTATGATTTCTAAGTTATATAATACCTTAGGGTATCCACTTAGGGACTATAGACCTATTATTAAGGATCTATTTAGTTTTCATATAAGTTATGATATTACAAAATACTCCTATAGTATTTTAAACTCGTGTTCTGTTCTAATGTTCTCATTGTGGTAGTGTTGGTAAGTATTTAGACTTGTTGCCATATCAAAACCATTCTTAGGCATGTGCTAATCACTCCTCGGACCAGCATAGTTGATCAGGTTATGCCACTTCCAAGACTGACCATACATCCCCGAGCTTACCTGTGATATCCAACAATCATTACTTTTGTTTTGTCCTAGAATGATGCTGACCTTAGTATGTATGCATGCATGTATACTTTTAATAAGAAACTATTTATTTCTAAAAGTATAGTTGTTTTGAAAATTTTAAATCAGAGACTTTAGTCCCAATGCATTTATAGTTTGTATATCTTATGTGGTTCGATATACTGAGTTCACTATAAACAATGCTCTGATACCAATCTGTCACACCCCCAAACCAAGGATGGCGGAAACGTCCGGGGGTGGAGGACTTCATGTAGAGTATCACAACAACGAGTATAATAGTGCTCAAAGTAAATACAACCATCATAAATATAATTGAAAAAGTTACACCAAAGTATATGTTTACATGATTCGAATCAATTACATTATGATACAAAATGAACTGTTTGACGATTTATCGTCCCATCCTCAAAATGCACTTGATTTCCTATTTCACTGAATTTCTGAGAATACAAGTAGTTTTGAAAAAGTGTCAACACTAACGTTGGTGAGTTCATAAGAGATTTTGTTAGAGAAGTAAACCGTTTTCCATGTAAAAGCGATAGAGTATGTATCTAGAAAATCCAATATATTCTTTATTATGTATATGTAGTCCTAAATCCCAAGACCAAGAGATAACATGTATTTGCCATACTTAAAGATATAAAAGTGGTTTCAAATTTGCCTAAAACCCTTTGTGATTTGAGAAAACTCTCGTAATAAATGGTGTGTAGTCTTAAATACCAAGACTGAAAATACACAACAATATTTATAATTATTGATATAAAAAGTGATTTTAAATCGACATAAAACCCCTTTTGTTTTATAAAAATCCCATAAACTTTATGTATTGTTAGCTCCCTATGTGAGTCGCTATAACCATACCATGACTAGAGGTAACCTGCACAACGTCTTTTAGACGCCCTGATCCTATGACTCTTGTCACCCGCAGACCTGCCGGTCCGGCTGTAGCTAGCAGCGAGGTGTGGGATGTCAACCCCAATATAGATCTATACACAATTATCACGCTCTCCCTACAAGAGATTTTGGTTATAACTTACAGGAATTTGATCCCGTACTCGGACGTACGGGGAGAGAAAGTCTCACAATCTGAGTTAACAAGTTTACGTGTAGTGTGCGTAAGTGTAGAACCTTTTTGTATGAATGTACCCTTTTTATATGAGTGTGTTATGTGAAGAATCATAAACTATACCTATTATAGTTTATCCAAAACGTTTGTAATGTATAAGAACTCTTTTATGAAAATGTATTAGTGTTATGAATCCATAAACTATGCTTATTATAGCTTAATATACGTGTTCTAAATGAATGAGTAATGTTATCATGAATGACTAAGTTTCAGTTTATGATGATAAACTAACAAGGAAACACATTCAATATTTAGAACTTATTGTTATACACTTTGCTCAACATAATACAAAGTGTTATGAAATTTATATGTTGTTAACTAAATTTAACCTTTATGCGCTATTTTAGAAAAGTCATAGAAAAATCATACGAAGTCGAAAACTGATGAGATTAAAACTTTAATCTATGAAGATCGATTAGATCTTAAACAGGTAATTAATTATAAAACAACAAGAACACGAAAATAAGTATAAGGCAAGAGCGAATCAATCGTGTCGAATGATTAAAACAAAATCCTCAGAAGAGCTCGATTAAGAACATCAACTGTAGAGGATTGGTAGTTTACAAAAACGATTAAAGAAATCTGGAAATACTATCGTTATGCTCTAGATGAATCGTTAAAATCATTAACCTAATATGCATGCAAGCATATACTTATATAATAAACAAAATGGGCTCTCGGTTGGACAGGCCCAAACCGGAATACAAAATAAATAAACAAACAGCCGAGCCCAAATGACGCAACCTTCAACAAAATCTTCAGCCCAACAATCTTCCCCTTTGCGTTAATTGGAGCGAGATCTTCACTTGTTGCTTGGGCCAGCAGCTGAAGCAGGTACCTTCTTCTTCACAGTGTTAAACAGACATTTGGTGAGAGAAAGTATTGTCTGTCTAAACCTGACGTACCATTGGATCATGTCGTTGAAGTACTTGACATCATCAGTTGAATTCTCTTTACACCTTTTGATGATTGATAACACATGCTCCAGACAAGTAGTGGTGTAAAGATGTTTGTCAGCTAAAGCAAAGAGACATTTCTGTCCTTCTGCTCTAGTGAACATAACCGAGTTGTGTCTCTGGTCGATCTTGCCCATTTGCATTTGGTTGAGATCACTAGCCGATCCCACAGGAGCTATCTTCGGTTTCTTCTTGAAGACTGTGGCAACCTCCTGATCCATAAGGGCAACCTCCATGATGTAGCAGACTAACATCCTTTTGATATGGTCTATAATGGGACCATATTCGGCTTCATTTGTCAAAAGGATATTATGCAGGACAATCCAATCATGAGGATTTAAGTTCGGTAGATCTGCCAGGGAGATATGATGTGCAGTTTTTGCAGATCCTCGAATCACCTTGAACCGAACGTTTATGAACCTCCCTTCGGTGTAAGGCTTCAGTACCCGAACGTTCACTATCTTCTGGGCGCTCCAAGTTAGATACTGAGGACGAGCAGCCTTCAGATAGAAGTCGATGAGCTCCCTATCAAGTTCAGCATTTGGATGAGGGACTTCAAAGATATTTGAGAAGGCATGGAAGGTAAACGCCTTTCGAGTCAGCGGCATGTCGAACTGCGAGTCGACAGAGTTGTAGCAGTCGAACGAGATAACCGGCTCGAGCCATAAGATGCTGGGAGTATCTATGGCCTCTTTGATCAAATGCTCCCGAGTCCAGGCAGGGAAGAGAGTCTTCCTGCTCTCGAGGAGATCGTGGGCTTCCTTCTGCTTGCGTTCGGCTTCTTCAGCCTCTCACGCCACACGATTAACATCATCATCCACATTGCGACTGTTCTTTCGTTTCAACATGTCAGAAATGGTTTCATCATCTTCATCTTCATCTTCTTCCTCAGCTATGTTTTTCCCTTTGTCCTTCACACCCGAACCCGAAGCTTGACCAGTCGGAGGTGGTTCGGTTGTGTGAGTAGCTTTGTAAGAAGGAGGTGGTTTCGATCCGGTCTTCTTCTCTTCTCCCCCTTGTTTCGGAATGGACACGAAACTAGGTAAGCCTTCTATTTTGCTGAGAAGGTCCATGGCAGGAGAAAGCTTTTCAACAAGGGTGCGCCTTACCGAATGGTTGAGAATTGGATCATGTGCTTCTAGGATGTTTGATAAGGCAGCATGTACATCTGAAACACAAGTCTTGATGACCTCCCTTTCGGATCGAAGAGCTTCAAGTTGTTGTTGTGAGTTTGAAAGCTGCGTGCTCTTGATCTTGAGGGCGGTTGTTTTGCTCGCCAGAACGTCCATCAATGAATTTTCAGCCGCGAGATCCTCCTGAAGCTTAGCGAGGCGCTCATCGATGGAGGCACGTAGGGCCGAGTTGTCGTCGCTTAGAGATTGGCGAAGTGTAGCGAACGAGGTCAACTCCGTAGAAACAAACTTTGCCAATTGCTGAACAATCGGTTCCAAAGTTGTCTTTGTGGCGTTGGCGCTGTCCTGTAAGGATTTCAACAGGATAGAAGCGTCGGAGAATACTTTATCGACTTTTTCGGTCGCAGCCTCACAGGCTTTGGTTGAGGCGTCTATCGCGGCAGTGGCTGAGGCTACCGAATCATGTTGAGCCCTGGAGAAGGCATCAACAATCTTCTGAAGTGCAGCTTCAGAGAGAGAGGACTGTTGGTTGGAAGATGAGGCGAGAAGTAGGTCAACCTTCTCGTTGAGCTCCGTAAGATGCTTCTTTGTCACTAGAGCATCATCCTCTTCATCACTTTGAACCTGAAACGGACTATAGTAGACCGAATCAAAGTTCATGTTGTCACCGCCAAGAAACGGGTTATCTCCATCAGAGGCATTATCTGGAGATTGTGGAGGTGGTGAAGCGGGGGGTGTGGTTGTTTTGGTAGGTTCAGGTTGAGTGGGTGTGGGGTTAGTTTCGGGTGGTGGTTGAGTTTGGGTAGGGTCGGTTGTATGTTGGGTTTCGGTTTGAGGTGGTTCGGTTACAGGTGGTGTTTCGGTTGCAGTTGTGAAAATGGGTGGTGGTATAGGGAAAGGGGTTGGTGGAATAGTGGTAGTGGGGGTTATGGTCGGAATGGAAGTAGGGATGGTTTGAGGAGGTGAAGGAATGGGTGAGTTGCGGATTTCCATATCTGGGGTAGGAGAGCGGGGTGGTGTGATGCCTCTTTCAGGTGTTTCGCCTCCTTGAGAGCCGTCCGAACCCGAACTCTCGTTCTCTGATTCACTCGAAGAAGAGGGAATAACAAGCTTTCGCTTCTGTTGAGTCTTCCTCCTCTTCGGTTGTGGGGACTGTGCAGCTTTAGGCTGTTTCCTCTTTTTGGGAGAAGGACTTTCAGGAGCTTTGGTCACATTCTTCCCTTTTTCCACCTTTTTGCCCCTATTCACCGGTTTGTCAGCATCGTGGATGGACTTGAGCATATCCGGTGTGAGTTCCCTTGGCCTTGACTGTTTGAACTCCTTGATCGTCCTGATGATCCTGCTGTTAGAAGGAACAGCACCGTACATTGTCTCCGGAATAGAGCCAATGAAAGAGAACCTGGACGCATCAGAGACGATGATCTTCTTGGTATGAAACGTACCGATTGAAGACATCGATGCACCTGCAGGAGTGGGGACGTCGAACTTATCCATTGCCCACTTTGTAATGAGAGTCCAGAAACGGGCATACGACACCTCAGAATGTCGTGATAAAGAAGAAAGGCTCTGGATGAGCTGTTGCCAGAGGACTAAACCAAAATCCAAGTTGACGCCGTTGTAAACTGCATACATGATCGACAAGAAAAGTCGACTAGCACCGTCAGATCCTGAGCTCCGTTCCGACAAGCCCTTGAAGAGGACTGTGAACATGCCGTTCCACTGTGGCGGCAAGCAGGACTTCTTGAACTTGGCGACGGAGACGAGCACCTCCGTGTACCCCATATTGTAAAACATACTGTAAAGATGCCCCACCGGAATCGTCTCCGGATTGATCCTTGAAGAATCAGCAGCAAACCCAAGGAGAGTGCAGAATCGCTGCCTTGAAATCGAGGTCTTGTGATCAGCAACCTCAAAGAATACCCGCTCGACGGCTTTGTCGTAATAGGCAGTCGCATACACCTGCGAGAGCATTGTCATGGGCACAGACTCAACCCGTGATAGTGCAGGAGCGATTTGCGAGTACTTCAAGCACTCGATGATCGGAAACATGTAAGAATCATACGCCTGTGGTGTAATGTAATCACCAAGCATTGTTGCGGACGAATGGGAAGGATTTGTGAGGTAGCATGGACTGAGGAGGATTCCGCCATTGTTGAAGGTAGTAGAAGAAGAAGATGAACAGTGAAGCTTTTGGGAGTTTTTGCTCTCTAGAAAATCCGGAAGCAGTAAAAAGGTAAATGAGAGTTTAGACTACCTTTTATAGTGAGGGAATGGAGAGAGAAAAATCGTTTCAAATCTTCTATGCGATGATCACGTAGGAGAGAGAGTGTCAGATTCCTAGGATCACGCCACCCAACAAGCGCCGTTTCAGAAGAAAAACCGTTTCAAATCCTCACGCGCCTTTAAATGCCAGAGGGATGTCGCTTGGATTTCGCACACACGTCCATAATGTCAGTAAAAGTATGGGCGTTTCAAATTCACACGCGCCCCCTTTTTACCGTCGTTTGAATTTCAATCCGTTTAACTCCCGCCGAGTTAGCAACCTTTCGTCTTATCCTTTTAAATGGCATCTTTTGAATTGAATACCCACGTGGATTATTTTTGACCACAGCTTCACAATTAACCACCAAAGTAATAATACAACCTGTAATAATTAGTAACGGAGTTTTGGAAAATCAACGATTTTCGTGCAAAGAGTGTAAAAGGGAAAGAAATAAAGCAACTCTTTTAAGGATTTTCTATGATGTCAATAATGACACGAAACTGATGATCCCGGGCACGAATCTCTTCCTTCAAGGTCAAGAGAGACCTTAAAGTGTTAGTGTGGATTCCCGTTGAATTACGATCAAACACTTATTAATAAATGCTTAAAGGCTTCTTTTAATTAGGCTAAATAAGGGTGGCTTTCGCTTTGATTCAGCAATTCTAATCTTGAAATAAGAAAGAAAGTGAACAAAGTACTTGTGAGACCAGTGTAGCCTATTGAACAAGTAGGTAGGAATTTATTTTAAATTGGCTTGGAAAAAATATAAAATCTCAGAAAAAAAAAATTGGATCCCAAGGGAAGAAATGTTATGGTGTTTAACAATTTCATAGGAATCACACAAAATAAAGTTTGAGATTTCATGAAGGTACATTCGTCAATTCTTTGGTGAAAACTTGAGCAAATTAATTGTTCACCGTCAATTCAGATTTGGTGTTGAATTTTGGGTTTCACTCAGCTCGTAGTGGCACGAAACTAAGATCATAAACACAGATGTCGTGTAACCATAAACCTCAGTGGTAATTTCTGAGAGTCTCAAGGGTTATGTTGAGGAAACGAATGTAATGGAGAAATATAATGGAGATGGTGTAAGAAGATAAAGTACCTCTGCTGCGAAATAAAGGACCAAGCAGAAAACTCTTATCTCATGTGAGAAGAGAGTGAGGTAGCTCACGATTAGAATAAATGTGTTAGCCTTATTGGGAAGACAAGGTTTGTGTATACCAGGTCATGAAGGCTATTATTCAAAATCTTATGAGGCTTGGGACACATACAGCAGCATGCTTCTAGGGACACTTAAGTAATCCAACAATTATATCCCCATTAAGGAACAATCACACAAACAAAATTAAAAGAAAGAAAAAAAAATTATTTTTGGAGTTTTTGAAATAGATAAAAAAAAATAAGCAAGAAAAAAATAGACAAAAAAAAACTTTTGTTAAAATTTGGAAACCGAACCCGAACGTTCGGTTGATGTTGGTTGGAAAGAGTTTAAAAAACCGAACCCGAGCGTTCGGTTGGTTTCGGTTCCAGAAAATTTTGAAAAACCGAACCCGAGCGTTCGGTTGGTTTCGGTTCCAGAAAATTTTGAAAAACCGAACCCAAGCGTTCGGTTGGTTTTGGTTCAACAAAATTTTGAAAAACCGAACCCGAACCTTCGGTAGGTTTCGGTTTTGGAAAATTTTAAGAAACCAAGGGATTTAGACATGAAATTGGAAAATACTTTCATTATTAAGAAAAACAATTTTTGTACAAGAATATACAACCAAGAAAAACTACCTTTGTAGTGATGAGCGAATCAGATGGTTTAGCCGAACCCGAACGTTCGGTTAGATTCGCTTCTTACGTTTGAGGCTGAGAGTTAGTGTGAGGTACTGACTCTGATTCCATCATACCTAGCCCTTGCAGTATTCGGTTGAATGATGCTTCAGGAAGAGCTTTGGTAAAGACGTCAGCCAGTTGATCAGTGGTTCTTACAAAATGAACTTCGACGTTTCCATCTTCCACGTGATCTTTGATGAAGTGATACCTCAGTGCTATGTGTTTGGTTTTAGAGTGTTGCACTGGGTTATGACAGATCCTAATTGCACTTTCAGAGTCACAATATAGTGGGATCTTCTTCATATTGAGTCCATAGTCTCGAAGTTGACTCTGGATCCAAATCACTTGGGATGTGCAGGATGCAGCGGCAATGTATTCCGCTTCGGCAGTAGACAACGACACACACGTTTGTTTCTTGGATTGCCAGCTGACCAACTTCCCATCAAGGAATTGACAGCCACCAGTTGTGCTTTTTCTGTCAAGTCCACATCCTCCAAGATCAGCATCCGAATAAGCTTGAACGAAGAAACCTGAATTGGAAGGATACCATAGACCTAAGGAGGTGGTTCGCTTGAGATAGCGTAAGATGTTCTTCACTGCAAGCATGTGAGGTTCGCGTGGGTTTTCCTGAAATCGAGCACAATAACACACAGAAAACATGATGTCAGGCTTGCTAGCAGTAAGATACAGTAGTGAGCCTATCATTTGACGATAGAGCGTGATATCGACAGCCGGTTTGTCTAGGGATGGAGTTAGTTTGGTGCCGAATGCCATTGGGACTTTGACTTTTGAGTCTCCCATCATACCAAACTTTGCTAGGAGAGTCTTCGTGTAAGCTTCCTGATTGATAAAGATGCCTTCGGGTCCCTGTCTAATATTTAAACCAAGGAAAAAGTTAATAGGACCCATTGAGCTCATTTCAAATTTAGTCTCCATCAACTTTCTGAATTCAGCTGTTAAGTTGGGATTCATAGAGCCAAAGATAATGTCATCGACATAAATTTGAACTATCATTAGGTGGTTACCTTCCTTTTTGCGAAAGAAGGTTGGGTCAACCGAACCTTGTTTGAATTTAGACATCTTTAAAAATTTCGTTAGCGTTTCATACCAGGCTCTCGGAGCTTGTTTAAGGCCATACACAGCTTTATCCAGAATGTAGCAATGATTTGGATATTTTTCGTTCACGAACCCAGGAGGTTGCGCCACATACACGGTTTCTTCAAGTTCTCCATTAAGAAATGCACACTTGACGTCCATTTGGAAAACTTCAAAGTTTTTGTGAGCAGCATAAGCCAGAAATATTCTAACAGATTCTAGCCTAGCTACTGGAGCAAAAGTCTCTTCATAATCAATCCCTTCCTCCTGACAATATCCCTTTACTACCAGACGAGCCTTGTTCCTTATTACATTCCCTTCCTTGTCCATTTTGTTCCTAAAAACCCATTTGAGACCAACAACCGAAGCATCTGGCAGAGTTGGAATGAGGCGCCAGACTTTGTTCCTTTCAAATTCGTTCAGTTCGTCTTGCATTGCTTGAACCCAATCAGAGTGATCGAGGGCAGTGTTAACTGTCTTCGGTTCAACTTTTGATACGAATGAGTTAAACATACAAAACTCAACCTTTGAAAATAAGGATGTCTGTTTTGCCTTTAGTTGTGATCGGGTCAGAACCTTTTCAGAGACATCACCAACTACTTGAGAGATAGGATGATCTCTGGTCCATTTGGTAAGAGGAGGGTAATTTGGATCAAAGGTTAGGTCTAGTTCAGCATTGATCATTTCTTCTGGCTCAGATTGGCTATCGTAATCAGGCGTCATATCATCATGCTCCCCCTCGATTGATGAGCTTTGAGAAACTTGAGGTTCAGGAGTTTCTTGTGATGCTGGTCTTGTAGGCATTGATACACCTTCGGTTGGAAAAGCACTTTTGGTTGGAGAAGCACTTTCGGTTGCAGTTGTAGAGCTTGGCTCCCCCTCAACTTGTGAGCTTGGCTCCCCCTCGACTGAAGCATTGTTGGATGGAGGGTCATCAGTAGTCGATCCTCCTTCATTCATTCTCCTGGCAGCTTCTTCGACAATTTGCTTCATGTGGTCGACCTTGTTGTCTGCAGCACCTGCTTCTGAGAGAGAAGCTTTCTCTGGTTCGTCAAAGAGCTCTAGAAATTTATCGTATAAATTAGCGATCGAGACTGTGACTTGCCCAGTTTGAGGAAAGATTTCCCCAGCGGTGTCTTCTTGTAACTTTTTGACATAGCCATCGTCAAAGGTCACGTAATACGTCTCTTCAATTTTTCTCGAACGCTTGTTTAGGACTCTGTATGCCTTGGATGTGAGAGAGTATCCCAGAAAGATTCCCTCATCGGTTTTGACGTCGAACTTGTTGCGGTGTTCTTTAGAGTTGAAGATGAAACACCGTGAGCCGAACACGTGGAAAAATTTCACATTAGGCTTTCTGTTATTGAGAATCTCGTATGGTGTGAGCGTGAATCGTTTGTTGAGATAAGACCTGTTCTGTGTAAAACAAGCAGCAGAAATAGCATCAGCCCAAAAATAAAGAGGTAAGGAAGCGAAACTTAGCATAGTTCGGGCAGCTTCACACAAAGATCGGTTTCGTCTTTCGACAATTCCGTTCTGTTGTGGTGTGTAGGGAGCTGAGAAGTTGTGACTTACTCCCTTTTCTACAAGAAATTCTTCAAACTCCCTGTTCTTGAATTCCAGACCATTGTCGCTTCTGATGTTGCGAACGATCTTCTTGAGCTGTACTTCAATCTGCTTAATGAACACTTTCAGCTTATGAGTCGCTTCAGATTTGAGCTTTAGAAAGAACACCCATGTAAATCGAGAAAAGTCATCAACAATAACAAGAATATACTTGCTACCACCGATGCTTTCGATAGATGAAGGACCACACAAATCGATATGAAGTAATTCGAGTGGTTCAACAACTTTTGTGTTAATTACAGATGGGTGACTTTGATGATTCTGCTTCCCCATTTCGCATGCAGCACACAAATGATCTCTGTCGAACTTGAGCAATGGAAGACCCCTAACATGACCTCCAGTGACAAGTCGGTTGATATCTTTAAAGTTGAGATGAGAGAGTCTTCGGTGCCACAACCAGCTTTCGTCAGATTGAGCTTTTGATAACAGGCATATAGCTGGGTTTCCTTTGATGGGTTTCAGGTTTAGAGGAAACATTTCACCCTTTCGCTCTGACTTGAGAATTACTTTCTTTGTCTTTTTCTCAATAATTTCAGAACCTTCATCATCGAATGAGACTTTGAGACCTGTACCCCCAACAAGCTGAGATACACTGATGAGGTTGTGTTGGAGTCCTTCCACATAAGCCACCTTCCTTATAGTAAAGTCACCATTTGTTATCATCCCGTATCCCTTTATGGTGCCGAAAGAATTATTTCCAAACTTGACATTGCCACCATTTGCAAGAGACCTGTATTCCCTGAGCTCGTCTTTCCTCCCTGTCATGTGACGTAAGCAGCCACTATCGATGTACCATTCTTCGTCGAACTGCTCGTCACTCATAACCTGCAAAAATTAAGCAGATTTAGGAACCCAAAGTTTCTTGGGTCCACGTGAGCTTTTCATGGGAACAGGAACAGTAAGAGAGATGTCAACAAGATATGTTCGTTTTATAAGTGTTGTTTCATCTTTCTTTTTAATGGTAAAAACTTTTATTTTATTAGGATTGGGTGCTTTCGGTTTAGACTCTGATGTGGATGAAGAGACCTTCTGTTTGCCCTTTTGTTCAGACGACGAATGAACAGAATGAACTTTAGAGCGAGATGGAGATGAATTGGTGGATCTAGAAGAATTAGATGAACTAGAAGGAGTGGGTTTAGATTGAGAGGACTTCTTGGCCGAAGATTCTAGGTGATCCTTTTGCTTTTGATCATTGGAGGGACTGACCTTAGAGTTTTGATCTCTTTTGACTTCAGAACCGAACCTTTGCTTTCGGTTGGAATCGTTCTTTGAACCGAACCTTTGCTTTCGGTTGAAGTCATTCTCAGAACCGAACTTCTGCTTTCGATTGAAATTATTTTCTGAACCGAACCTCTGCTTTCGGTTGATGTTTCTCTCTTGCGATTCGATAGGATTTTTCTCAGACTTTAGGTTCTTGTCTTGATGAGAGAAATAAGCATTTTGGGATTGCCAGAACTGTTTTCTTTCAGAGAGATTCTTCCTGTATCTCTGATTCCTTTGACGTTTCTGATTTCTCATCTGCTTCGGTTGATGATGGATATTGGCTTTCGGTTTCGGTTTTTCTATGGCTGGTTCACTCTGAACTGAGGAAGTTTCACTTGAAGTTGCGACTTCTTTTGCAGGAATTCCTTTTTCTTGAGGAATGTCTTTCATACCGCTTGTGCTTGGCACATCGAAGTTATCAGGTTTATTCAAGGGTTCTGGTACGTATCTCCCTTTGCTTTTCCATGAGGTCCTTTCAGACAAACCTACTGTTTCATCAGCATTATCGATTGGAGCTGACCAGAAGAACTCATCGCAGCCATCAGCATTGTCTTCGTTTACAATAGCTGTGAGTTCAGCAGTCTGATGTTCGGTTACGCCTGTGACCTTGTATACCTGATTTGGAGTGGTTCTAACCTTTTGATATACTACGGCCTTCTCTGCAAGCCTCGGGGACTTTTGTTGGGACAATCGAGCGAACTCCACTAAATTTTCAGAAATTAGATTCTTGTGGTGTTCAGGTTCGCTTTTTACAAATTCTGAGCAGTCAACCGTGTCTTCTACAGAAATTTCACTCATGTTGTCGTCCTCGTTAAGCTCAGATGCATTTTCAACATCAATTTTGTTTTCTGAGCTTACGTTGGCGTTTAAAGAGTCAAATTTTTGTATGGTTTCGGTTCTCAGTTTAAGTCTATCATTTTCATCCAAAAGGTTTTTAAGCTTGTCCTTGTGATCCTTGGATTTAATGAAAGATTCAATTTTGTCCAGTCCATACATGTAGGTCGGATTGACATCATCAGATGATATCACACTCTCACAGTTATAAGCTTCGGCATCAATTTCATTCTCCTTACACTCCAGGAAGGGCAAAATCATGCGATGGATCTTTTGGCCTATTTCACAGTCTAAGTGAAGTTGAGTAATATTAGAATAAAGACGTTTTGCAATTAAACAAAAAACATTTCGCTGTTTTAACAACTTTAAATTGTCTCTTTGTAAATAAATGTTTTCGTCTTTAATTTTAACTAATTCAGACTCCTTCAACTCGATCCACATGCGCCGCTCCTCACTCTTCGACGACACCCTGCTTAATTGATCAGTTAGGTTAGAATTGGTGACTCGAGTTTGAGTTAAGCTACTATCTAGATGAGAAATTCTTGTATTAACATTTTTTAGTTCTTTCTCATATGAGAATTGTGGTACTTTAAATGAAACAAAAACCGATTGTACCTTCTTTATCAGTTCATCAAGCTCATTGAACTGCTGGCTGAGTGGTTTGGCTGTAAAGCACATGTCCTCCTGCACCTTCGGTTCATTGCTTCCACTATCGGTATTGTATCCCCTCATCTGAGATACATCAGACACCATGAAGCATCTTCCTCCACTGCTCTCCTCCTTTGCTACATAAGCCTTTCCATGAGTAGGCTTCCTCACTTCATCGTCTTCTGAGTCAGTAGACCAAACTTCCACTTTGCCGAACTCGTCATCAACAACCGAACCCTGCACAATAAGAGCATTCATAGAAGGGTTAGCGGTAGACTTCTTCTTTCTCATCTCATCGAGCCTTTTCTGCAGCACAGCTTCCTCATCCTTTTCGTCATCCTTTTCAGCCATCTTCTTAAGGACACAATCTTTAGCATAGTGGTTTTTCCCACCACAGTAGTAACAGCTTACTCCAGAATCACCATCAGCCTTCGGTTCCTTCTTGGGCTCTTCAACCTTCGGTTCATTGTTAACTTTTTCTGAACTGTAACTCCCCTGCCAGTTTCGGTTTTTATTGCTGGGGAATCTCTTTTTTATGAACCTCTTGGGGTTAGACACCATCATAGCATAATCCTCAGACGTGAGGTCATACTCCTCCAAGTTATGGTCTTCATCCTCCATCGCAGCTTTACTTTTTGACAGGAGGGCCAGCGAACCAAGGCTTGAAACAACGTTCTTCTCCTGCAGTACAATCTTCTCCTGGGACTTGAGAATACCCACCAGTTTCGCCAAAGAATATGATTTAAACTGCTCATGGGCTTTTACTGTAGACACCACTGCTCTCCATTCAGGACTTAGACCATTTAAGAATGTAACCTTCTGCTCGATAAGCTTCCTTTCGATGTCATGCTTGATCATCCTGTTGAGAAGATGATTGAAGCGATCGAACGTCTGGGTCACTGTTTCTTCGGCTCCTTGCCTGAATTCTCCAAACTCCGATAAGAGCAAGGTTTGGATAGAATGTTCAAGATCCTCGTATGTAGAGTACAGTTCGCGAAGTCTATCCCAAACTTCCTTTGCCGTCGTGCATGAGCTGACCAACCTGAAGGTGTCGGATTGAAGGGCAAATCTAATCAATCTTAACGCCTTGATATTGCACTGAAATTTATCCTTTTCATCTTGTGCAATATCTTTAACATCCTTCAGCAGATCATTGTACTCCTTTTGAGTTTTGATAATCCTGGACGTTGCAGAATGAGAAAAAGGTCCATTAATGATAGCTTCCCATATGAGGTATCCATTATCCTCAGATCCTATCACGTAGTCTTCGAAGTAATGCGCCTAGACTTCATAGTCATGGGTATATAGGATTGGAATCTTTGTCGTCGAACCGATGTTGTTGGAAATATTGATAGGATTTGATTGTGATTCGTCCATTATGATCGAAAAAACCTGTTTAAAAGATCAGACTTGTAATAACTCAGATTAGGGCAAAACAATAAATATCAAGATACGTCAATAATGAGATGACGGCTCAATAAATATCAGTAATTGCGGAAAAACCCTAATTGAAACCTTTTCACAGAAAAGATGTGTATCGATTACACAGCCTCCTGCTCTGATACCAATTGATGAGATTAAAACTTTAATCTATGAAGATCGATTAGATCTTAAACAGGTAATTAATTATAAAACAGCAAGAACACGAAAATAAGTATAAGGCAAGAGTGAATCAATCGTGTCGAATGATTAAAACAAAATCCTCAGAAGAGCTCGATTAAGAACATCAACTGTAGAGGATTGGTAGGTTACAAGAACGATTAAAGAAATCTGGAAATACTATCGTTATGCTCTAGATGAATCGTTAAAATCATTAACCTAATATGCATGCAAGCATATACTTATATAATAAACAAAATGGGCTCTCGGTTGGACAGGCCCAAACCGGAATACAAAATAAATAAACAAACAGCCGAGCCCAAATGACGCAACCTTCAACAAAATCTTCAGCCCAACAAAAACTAAATCCGTAAATTCTGAGAGTTCCCAAAATGTGTCTAGTTTACTCATAATTTTATCATGATTTTTAATGACCTCCAACTTGGGTGAAATAGTCCATAATCACAGACTGGTCCGGATTGGTGTTTGAAATGATAGGCAGTTTTGTAAAAATCACCATAAATTGTAGAAAAATCGTATCGAGATGTGCAAGTAGTCATTTTAAAGCTAAGAACTAGAACTACTTACACCTAAAACAGTTTTGAAAACTAAAATACTTAGGTTGTCCAAAATAGTCCGTGAATGGAGCCCAACTTTTCTGATGAAAGCTGTTAGAAAATTTGGGAGAGATTTCACATACTTGGAGAGATTTTTCATACAAAGAGAGATTTGGGAGAGATTTCACATACTTGGAGAGATTTCTCATACAAAGAGAGATTTGGGAGAGATTTCACATACTTGGAGAGATTTGGGAGAGATTTGACATACTTAGAGAGATTTGGGAGAGATTTGACATTCTTGGAGAGATTTCTCATACAAAGATATATTTGGGAGAGATTTCACATAATTAGAGAGATTTGGGAGAGATTTCAAAATAGAGAGAGATAGAGTGAAAACGATTGAGAGAGGTTTCATTTGTGACCTTTTTGAGTGTCCGGCTTCGCAATGCAAGGTCTGTAAATCCTGTTAAGCCTTGTTTAAGGATCTTACACACTCCCGATGAGTATGCAACATTGTTTTATCGGTTTGGCTCGCCACTTACCACAGTTTTAGGTTAAGGAGATCTAGATGTACACACTTTTTGATTTATGATCTCTCATTAGAATAGCGAGTTGTTTAGAAATTACATAACGTAAACTCTAGTACCCACGGGCAAATTGAGTCGAACGGTTTGACTTGTTGACTTTAGTTGACTTTGACTTGACCGGAAATTGACGGTTGTCACATGGTTTGTCTAACAAAGGACCAAGTCTTGTTCTAACTGCCATAGGTAATTGTAACTTTGAGCTATTCGTCATGGCAAAATTTTCAAGCAGATTTCGAGAGTATTTCTCTTGATTGATAAAGATTCCTTCTATGCTTTGACGAATGTTTAAATCCAGAAAATTTTTTATCTTCCCCATCATTCTCATCTCAAACTGACTCTTCATCATGTTTTTAAATTCTCTAGACGACTGAGGGTCAGTTGAACCAAAAATAATATCATCAACATAAATTTGAACAAGCATGAGATGAATCCCAAATTTCTTTCAAAAGAGAGTGCGATTAACTGATACTTGTTTAAATTTTGATGATTTCAAGAAATTAGTAAGAGTGGCATGCCAAGCATGTAGCTTGTTTAAGTCCAGAAACATCTTTGTCTAAAACATAACAATAATCAGAATGTTGACAATTGATAAAACCTAAGGGTTGTTCGACATACATCGTTTCTTCTAACACTCCATTAAGAAAAGCACACTTTACATCCATTTGATATACATCGAAATCCTTGTGTGCTGCATAGGCTAAAAATATTCGAACAGGCTCGAGTCTTGCAACATGGGAAAAGGTGTCTTCATAATCAGTACCTTATTGTTGTGAATATCCTTTTACTACTAGCCTAACCTAGTTCCGAACAATGTTCCCTTCTTTATTATTTTTATTTTTGAAAATCCATTATAGGCCTATTACTAATACATCTTTAGGTTTCGGAACTATTCTCCACACTTTGTTTCTTTCGAACTCAGCTAATTCAATTTGCATAGAAACAATCCAATCAGGATCTGCCAAAGCAATCTTAACTGAATTTGGTTCAATTTTAGAAATAAACACATTGAACATACAAAAATATTGATTAGCATTTAATACCTCATTTTTTGCACGAAGTTGAGCTGTTGTTATTACTCCAGCTTGAGGATCACCAAATATTTGTTCATGTGGATGACTTCGAGTCCATATATCCATTGCAGGATTTGCAGGATCAAAATCTAATGGTGCATCTTCAAATGGTTCATCTGTTTTGGAACTATCACCTGCAATAGACACTTGATCAGTTAAATCATGAAAAATTTCATATGCTAAATTTGAATTAATCATTTGAGATTCAATTTGCTCCCCCTCAACACGTGGACCATTATCAGGATGCTCCCCCTCAACATCATCATTCAATTGTCCTTGCCCCCCCCTCGAAAGTATGCTCGCCCTTAACCACAGTAGTTAAAGTCAAGTGCTCCCCTCAATTTGAGCATAAGTAGTTTCAAGAAGACTTTTGTTATTTATTGGAGAATTGGTTGATGAGATCATATCATCAGTATCCTGTGTGATAGTCGAATCATCAGTATGTTTTGATACTTCAGGCACATAATTTTCATCAACATTGATTTCTGCATCAATTGCCCTATCACGAACTCCAAAAATTAAATCATAATCAATATCAAATGAATTCAAAATTTGAGATTCATCATTTGATTCATTAATAATTGGTTTTTATTCAAAACATGTTTCGACTCTCTTAACAAAGTAATCATCAAATGTGAGATTAAAAGTTTCTTCGGTTTTCCTGGTTCGTTTGTTTAACACCCTGTAAGCAACAGAATTATTAGGATAACCCAAGAATGTTCCTTCATCAACCTTTGACTGAACCTTCGAAAGATTATCCTTGAGATTCATAATGAAACATCTGCAACCAAAAACATGGAAAAATTTAACATTTGGTTTCCTGTTGTTAATGATTTCATAAGGGGTTATATTAAATCGATGATGAATAAAAGAACCATTTTGAGTAAAAAAAGTCGTTGAAACTGCTTCAGCCCAAAGATATTGTGGAAGATTCGCTTATGTAAGAATTGTTTTGGCAGCTTCACAAAGTGATCGATTCCTTCTTTCCACAACACCATTTTGTTGAGGTGTGTATGGAGAGGAAAAGTTATGCGAAATTCCTTTATCAGTTAAGAACGAATCAAAAACATTATTCTTAAACCATGAGCCATTGTCACTCTTGATCTTTTGAACCTTTTTCTTTAAACTCACTTCGATATGCTTGATAAAGCCGATCATTTCTTGAGCTGTTTCTGACGTTAAATGAAGAAAATATACCAACTTAACCTAGAAAAATCATCAACAATAACCAAAATGTACCTCTTCTTGTTGAGAGTTTCAACAGTAGAAGGACTGCATAGGTCATTATGAAGAAGTTCAAAAGGTTCAACGATCTTTGAATCGATTACTATTTGATGAGCTTGTCTATTTTGCTTCCCTTGTTCACAAGTTGCACATAAAGTATCATTATCAAATTTTAATATTGGAAAACCACGAACAAGATCATTTAACACCAATTTATTCAGATTTTTGAAATTTAGATGAGAAAGTCTCCGGTGCCATAGCCAACTTATGTGTGATGATGCTTTCGAAAGTAAACAAACTGAGGGAGTTCCAACAGTTGGCTTGATGTCAAGGGTAAACATAAGTCCTTTTCTTTTGGATTTGAGAAGAACTTTTTTGACTTGATGTTCAAAATCACACTCCCTTCTTCATTAAAAACAACTTGATTGTCAATTCCCACAACTAGTTGTGAAACACTAATCAAGTTATGTTGAAGACCTTCGACATATGCAACCCTGTTAATAGTAAACTTGTCATTCGTAACTTTACCATAACCTTTGGCATAATACTTGTTATTGTTGCCAAACTTTACTACTCCAGGATTATCAATACTTTGATAATCTCTTAGGTTTTCCTTCTGACCAGTCACGTGACGAGAGGAGCCACTATCAATGTACCATTTATCATCGTATTGCTCGTCACTCAAAACCTACAATCAATTAAATAATTTCGTCCCCAAGGTTGTTTGGGTCCTTGGTTATTAGAACAAAATATGTTATGAAATGAAGATCCTATGATCCATTTACGAACTTTTAATTTCAAACTATCAATTAAGTCCACTTCTTGAGAAGAGGGTATCGAAATGAAATCATCTTTTCGTTTAGGATCAACACTAACTTTCCCTATACCCTTCTCAGTTTGATTCACTTCAACCTTCAATTTTGGAACAGTTTTCCATTTTCGAACCGTTGGATCCGAATCCTTGGATGATGAATTCCATTAGAAGATTCATTCAACTAACCTTCATAGGCATTCTTGATTTCTTCTTGTGAAAACTTCCTGTTTTGATAAACTCTGCCTTTGCCTTCCAACCAGTGATTGATGTTTTTGACAACATTTATTCGTTTTGAAAATGAAACATTACTTGGCTTTTTCAAAGACGGGTTGTGAAAATGTGGTTTTGTTGGTTGAAACGTCACATTTCTTTTTGCATTGACACTTAATTTTTCAAAATGTTGTTTTGGAAACCCAAGTTTTACATATGATTGAAAATGACTTTGAAATCGTTTTTGATAACCAAAATTTGATTGATGAAAATCTTATTGAACTTTCGAAAATCCTCTTTGATTTGAAAATTGAGAAAAATTCTTTTGTTCTTTGGGTTCATAACCCTTTTGTTGATTAGAAAATTGTTGTTCATTCTGAGAAAACATTTTATTTTGAGAATGATGAACAAAATTCTTTGACATCGAAACTTTTGGTTAACTTTTTGGCAAAACTTTTTGATTTTGAAAAAAAAATTTCTTCACAAAAGGCTTGTTTTGAGAATTTATCTGGACTAATTTTGTCTCTTTCTTTTTAGACGATTTATTTAACAAAACATTTTGTGACTTTTTAGACTCAATAGTTTGCCAATAAACCTTTTCTTGCTTTGTGTTTTGAAATTCCATTTTCTTTTGAAACTTTTTCGACTAGATCTTTGAAACTTTGATCATTTATTTTCAATTTTTGAGAAATACCATCATTTTCCTATTTTTCCACTTTTGAAATTTCTGTTTTAACAACCCATTTTCTTTTTGATTTTTGTCTTTGAAAAGTGTATGAGTTTTTGGTGAGGTAATTTTCGACAGTACTTTGATTAGAGAAAAATCCTTCTTTTGAAACTTTCTTGTTGTCTTCTTCAACAATTTTGTTGATTTCAAGTTTAACTTTATCAACATTTTTGGAGGTAACAAACACCTGATTTGGGAAGACAACTTCATCTGAGCATTTGAAGTTAGGATACACAACCATATTTGGTTCAATAAAATGACCCTTTTCCTTCATGTTTTTTTCAAATTTCTCGGTATCCTCATACACTTGGTCAACAACAACTCATGGTATTGTTGTTTCTTTTGAAATAGTATCATCATCATCATCACTGTCTGTTTGACTATCTTCGACTGTCACATGATGAGGATCATGAACTTTCGAAGTGGAGGGTTGGTCACTGTTAATTTTAACCGAAGAATTATTGCATTTTTCTTTATACTTCGCTAAAGAAGTGACATTAATGACAGATAACTGAGAACAATCAACAATTTCCTCTGTCTCAACTTCACTCATATCATCATAATCATTTTCGATATCAACAAAATTGTGTTGAGAGTCAAGTGTCAAATTCTCAGTTCTTTGCAATATTTTGATTTGTTCATTTTTGGTCAAGGTTTCATTCACAATTTTAACTGATTCATCTGCATCCAAACATTAATCTATTTTCACTATAGCATAAGCATAAGAATCATTTGGGACCTTGTCATATTCTGATATTTTCTTTTCATAGTCATAGGAAGTTGAATCAATTTTCTCCCTTTCGAAAGCTAAAAAGGGTATAAGTTTCCTGTGTTGTTCTTTGCTAATATCTGACGAATGATGTAAAGCAGTTAATTTTGCATACAATCTATTTGCTGAGTTACAATAAATATTTCTTTGTTTATACAAATCTTCATTTTCAGATCTTAGACTATCTCTATCACACATTACTTGCATCAACTATAAGTCTAATTGATCTATATAAGATTTCTTAGTCTCCAAAATCCTCTATGTCTCTAGCAGTTGAATACTGGTCTTTTTAGCATCATTAGTAGCAAAGTTAAGCAAATCATTAACATAATTAATTGCATCATCAAGCTCAGATAAAATCATAGTGTAAACATTAGAAGGAATGTTAAAGGATTGCAAAAGAGAACGTACCTATGAAGTCATGGGTGACTTGTGAGTTGATGTCGAAACAAAGCACTTTCATGTGACTTTCTCTTCCTCCTCTTCCTCATACATTGCAAACATGGACCCATGTGTTGGTTTTCACATTTCTTCATCATCAGAACCTAATGACCAAATTTGGTAGATTCCTTCTTCTTCATCCATACCCCTGGCCACAAGTGACATCACCTTCGCTTTAGCTCTAACTTCCTCCAATCATTCCACATAATATGATTCATCTTTGACTTTGTTCTTTTTTTTTCATCCCTTTTTCGCAACATGCAGTCACTGGCCATATGATTCGCTCCATTACAGTAATGGCAGTCGAATCCAGAGTCACCTTTAACCTTTTTCTTTATTTTCGCATCTTCAGACTTGATCTCCTTCTTCTCTACTTTCTTCTCTTCACTTACAGACCTTCCAGCAAAACTTCCTTTTGCATCACTCACTAGAGATTTTTCATTAAAGGATTTTTGAAAAACTTCTTTACTCGGTTAATTGAGTAAAAAGCTACAACTTCTTCATCTAAGTTGACAATCAGACCTTCATCTTCCGAATTCTCTTTCTCAGCTAATTCTTTATCAACATCCCTTCCAGCAACTTTCGAAACAAGAGCAAGTGGACCACCAAGACTGATCTTCGATTCCTCAGCAATTTCGCTCACTTCATATTCATGTGCTTTTAACGCATTGTAAAGATCATTCAAAGACAAATAATCGAAACTTTGCTGTGTCTTTATCATAAGGCTGACATTTCTCCGTTCCTTTCGAAGACCCATGATAAAATTGAGATTGAACATCAATGTTGACCTTATTACACCATATCTGTTACACTTGAAGATAAGCTCATTCAGACAATCATAATAAGACTCAATTGATTCTCTTTCCTTCTACTTAAACTCTCCTAACTCCAACAGACATTGCTTGACTGAACTGATCTTAGTTTTCTTGCTTCCTTGATATTTCTCCTGTAGAGTATCCCTAATCTACTTTGAAGTCTTACAGTTATGCACATAATTGTATATGATTGGTGGAAGAGCACCACGAAGTTCTCGCATACATTTCTTTTCATTTTTCAATAACATCTCTGTCTGTTCTTGGACATTTTGATTGTTAGAAGATGTTCCAATAGTTTGAGCAACAGGAGGTGGACGAACATCACCGATTATGCATTTCCAAAGATCCTCATCAATCCCATTCATATAGTCCTCCATACAATCAACCCATTGATCGTAGAACTCAGGTATTAACATTGGAATTTTAGTTGAAGAACCGAGAAGATGAGAGTAAGACGTCATAGTGTTCATATTAAAGTTCGCCATTGTTGTATGGAAGGTTTTTGAAGAAAGCTTCAAAATTGAGATCTAACACTGAAAATTATCATAAATTGACAACGTTTACTCAATTAAAACAACAAAATGCAGAATCGAATCAAAACAAATGATCTACAAAGATTTTCAGATTCAAAAGAGCGAAAATTTTTGAAACTATAACGAGACTCGAAATACTTTTGAAGACAAAAGAAAATCAGATCGTAAACTGTTTGATTCGTGCTCTGATACCAAATGTAGTTGAGGTTTTTTCGAGTAAGAATTACGAGATCAGAGTTACAAAAGAATGATGAACACAAGATCTAAATAACATATGTTTGGCTCGATTAAGCTTTCTGAAGTAAATAGAATGTTTCAGAGAATACAATGTGAAAATACGAAGTCACTCACTAACTCTAGTGCTCATCCCATATATATATATATATATATATATATATATATATATATATATATATATATATATATATATATATATATAGGGATACAGAAAGCATACAAAAAAATATAAGGGGCTAAAAACACTTAAGTTTCGAAACATAATGCCCTTAGAATAAACAATCTTACTATCACGCTTCGGCACAAAAACTGACTAAGACACATTTTGAATCCTCACAACATATTCGAACTCTACATATTGTTTTTGATAACAATCAACGAAATTCTCCAAGTCATAACCATCGTCTACCTCCACTTCCATCAACAAATCCTCCTCCACCGTCTCACTCGCCTCCAGCTCATCCTCAATCTGATGTTGCCAAAAAGGGGGAGAACAATCAAGATGGTCCTCATCTAATGCAAATGCAGGTGATGATTGTACCCTCTCAGCATGAGATGACTAAAAGGGTTGAAGCTGAAGTTAATCCTTAAAAGTAGATTATTCATGTTGATATTCCAGAAACTGATGGTACAACTATTTAGCCCATTTCAGACATTTGTGATCAATCAGATACCGATGACTATGAAGGGTTTCTTGATCTTGGTTTCATGCAACAGTATGTTGTTCCTGCTATTCCCATAAATGTTGTCTACCCTGGATCATGCTTTGATGGGGAGATTTCTAAAGTGGTTTCTCAAGGAACTGATAGTGACATTGACTCTGAAAATGATCAGCTCAATCCTTGAAAGAGGAAGGCTTCCTTCTCAGTGGGAGCTGATGATGCTGAAGCTGGAAGCTCTTCTATTGCTGCTATTGGTGATCCTTTAGCATCTCCTCCTAAAAACAAAAGCAAAATCATCTTTTATCAAAATGAATTAGCAAAAACATGGAGATTACCCATTGAGGAAGTTAGAGAAATCATGGTAGAATATAATATTGTTATTCGTCAAAAGAAAGAAGCAAGAAATGGAGAACGTTTTTATGGAAAACTTGATCAACCTCTTGCTTCCGCTAATGAGAATGCTAATGTTCAAACCACTGAAAATTAGGTCAATAAAATCTTCAATAATAATGTGGAGAAACAACACATAGTTTCAGACCTGAATGACCAGATTGATAGGAAAAAGTTTGGAGATGTTCTTACTCGCACGTCAAAGCCTGGTCCAATCATCAAAGTTAGATGCACCAAACCAAGGAATGAGTCACTAAAGCTCCACTTGGTTAGAAAGAAAATAGAATATGAATACATTGAGGTTGTATTTGCTCGTGAGCTAGTCAAATTTGGCTATAGTGAGTGGATGAAATTCAAGAAATTATCGAAAAACACAAGGGTATTCATGCTCTGGAAGTGAATTTGGAAATTTAGCAGATACTCAACAAAGTTAAGAAGTTGAAACTTGTGTCGTCAGTTGGTCAATTTAGACCATCATCCTTAGGAAGAACAGGTGCCCCCAAACAGTCCAAGAACACCAAGTTTCTTCTTCCTTATGGAATACATTATATCAACAATGAATTACCAGCAGGTGTTGAATAAGTCCAATACATGTTTATTCTAGAACCAAAGCATGGGATATTTTATCTTGACAATCATAATTAAATGTGCTTTCAAAGTACTAATGATCTTCCTTCTTATCCTACTGAACATTTGTGTAACATACAAGTTCAGTTATCGTGTTTTGTTCAAAAATGAATATTACTAAATAATATATGATTTTGAGTGTTGAGTTCTAACAAGATAGTTTTATGAGATTGAAGTAAAACTATGTTTAATCATTCGGAAAGTATTGGAAGGAGATTCCAATCAAAAGTCAATTATCAAAATTAAAAAATATATAAAGTTGGAAATAAGTAAAAATAATTTTGTTGAAAGTTGTAGATTGCCTCATTAGACACATCTAGGCGAAAACCTCATCGAAATCCGAGTTATAACTAAGAAGTTATGACTTATTGAAGTTTCACAACAGAACCGGCATGACGCCATAAGACATAAAAAGTGAGTTTTTTAGAAACTACTTTTTAGCCTTAGTGATTTAAATGAAAGTCTTAGTATTCATTAAACCGAGAATTTTCATAAAAAGAACGTCCAAATCTGACTTCGTATGAGGAAGTTATGATTTTTCTAAGTTTTGGTATAGCAGTATACAGCTAAAAACTCAAAATAAAGATCGAAAGATTTTTAGCCGACACAACCTAAACTAGAATCGAAGGTCTCGTCAATAGTAGTACAACGGTAAAAAGGCGGACAAAAACGAACGTCGGATGAAGAAGTTATGAATTTTTAATCGACGGATTCTAAACGAAAGTTGTAGAGCATAATTTCACCTACGCGTGGATATAAAGAACGTCAAAAACGGAGCTCGTATGCGAAAGATATGGATTTTTGAAGTTCGTAGCACAAACTTCAAGACATGACTGGGTTCACGATGTAAACATAGAATTCACGACATGAACTAGTTGAACGACACCTTACGAGCCTAGAAGACACACGGCAACCCTAAGAGATGACCAGGATCATAGTCACAATGTGAACATACATGGTTCACGACATGAATGTCGAACTTTTAGCCTAAAAATAGAAAGCAAGACCTCCGGGTTTTATTTACAAACTCTACTTTCTCTCACTCTCTACTTCTTCTCTAGCTACTTTTAAACCCCCCCCCCCCCCCCCGAAGCCCCGGTATCATCCCTAACACCCGAAGCAAATCCCGACGCCTTGAAGTTCCCGAGAAAATAATTTTTCCAATCGAAACTCTATCCGCGTAAAGCCCGGTTTTCAACTAAAATCTCCGGTTTCGTCAAAGAAAGTCATTTTTAGAGGCGAAATGCTGCCCAAATTATCATTTTATCATTCGGTTAATTGACAGTGAGTTCAATATAGGGACAATTGTATGTTATGTGTTATATATTTAATGTACTTTCCTGTGTTATATTGGATTTATGCCTTTGGCCATGTAGAGATGACTCGTATAACTTCTGGTATTGGCATAGGGCTATGTAGGGCTGAAAGCTTGTATATTTTAGCAAAAATGATAATTCGAAATTGTATTTTCTGTGCCATTTGGGCTGAAGATTTATTGATGTATATCAAGTTGAAATTGTTATGTCTTGTTGATTGTAAATCATTAAATCAGATTGTTGGTTGATATGGAAAGTCTGTTATATGATACACATATGCCTTTGTTGTTCTTTGTCCCTCTTCGCTTCTGTCATATTGATATGTATATGGCATAGCGTTATATTGTAACTGTTATTGAACTCACTAAGCGTCACCCGCTTATCCCTCTCAATGTTTAAACTATTGCAGGTGATAAGCATCCAGTATAGTCATGTACTGGTAGAAGATGTAGAATAGATAGTATATAGTTTTTGTATTTAATGTATAAATCCCTGGGAAATTATGTAATATATATATATATATATATATATATATATATATATATATATATATATATATAACTTTGTAAAAACTTGTTAGTTGGTTTGTATCCAGTCTTTAGTAATAAAACGATATATGTAAAATATTTTTATGAATATGCATGTAGCATGTTTAGAGTAATATTGTAAATTTTAGAAAGGGGTTGTTTCAATTTGTTTCATCTTCTCTTAGAAGGACTTGGTCATTTTGAACTAGAAAGAGGATATCGCATGGTGATATCTTTGGAGCTTAGTAGAAGACTGGATGACCTTAAAAATGATCAATTCAGATGGGTCAAGCCTGAGATATTGAAAGAAGATGACAAGTTTTACCATGGCTCTTCTGATAACTCTAAAGAAGATTAGTTTGACATAATCAGATAGGGGTACATTGTAAGGTCACACTTTACAATCTGATGAGTCAAACACTCTACACATCCATCAACGTTACCGTGTACTCTACAACATCAACAACGCCAACGTATAAAGCTTATCAGCGTCAACACATATCATAGTTATTCTATGTAACCTTTTGTATATTAGGTAATGATATAGATAAGTATAGAACAGATCACAAATCCGGTATCTTTGTGATAAGATCGGTTCTTAGTATAGATTAGACGTAATCCCTTCAATCAAGGGATATACTTGTATAGATTAGTGTGTGTGTGTGTGTGTGTATATATATATATATACACACACAACATTAGGGTAAAACCTAATGTTATGAGTTTGGCTTTGTGTCAATCGCCTTTGTGTGGCAACCCGATATTTCAACTCCTTGTAAGGACCAGAATGGGTCAAGTATTGTAACCGTTTCTAAGTAATAAAATTTACTTTCATAATAAAACGTACAAATAGTTCTATTTAATTTCCTTCTATGATTAAATGTCTTTGAACCATGATCGTACGTGAAAAGAACGCCCAAATCCGACTTCATATAACGAAGATGTGATTTTCCAAGTTCGGCTTAGCAACAGACCGCTAAAAACTCGAATCGGAGATCGAGCGACTTTTGGCCGGAATGACCTAAACGAGAATCGAAGGTCTCGACAATGGTATTCCAGCGGTAAAAAGTCTGGCAAAAACCGACATCAGATAAAGAAGTTATGAATTTTCTAAGAAATTCCTTAAACACGATGGATTTTTAATAAATAATAAAAATATAAGTTTGGAATTTGCCGACGGAGTCTAAACGAAAGTTGTAGAGCGTAGTCTCACCTACGCGAGGATATAAAGACCATCGAAAACGGAGTTCGTATGAAGAAGATATGAATTTTGGAAGTTTATTAAATAAATTAGTTATTTATTTAATTCAAAATTCGGATATTATCCGAAGGGGAGTCAGCATCCTCCTCCGAAGTACGCGCTGCGTACTCTTGTACGCCCCGCGTAACCGAGAGGATTGGCCTCGGATCGTCCACGTCGCCATATCCGAGGAATCCGATCCATCCGACCCGTCCGACCCGTCCGACCCGACGTCCCATCCGACCCGGCGTCCCATCCGACCCACCTCCCCAGCAACCCGTCCCATCCGACCCGAGAACCCAACAACCCGTCCCATCCGAACCGAGGCAGTCGAGGCTTCGGTCATGCATGACGTACGCGTACGCAGCGCGTACGAGCGTACGCCCCGCGTACCGAGGCAGACCAGCCTTCCTATAAATAGAATGCGAGGGTTTCCAAAGAAAGGGTTCATTTCTCTTCTCTCTCTCCCAACTTTGCCTCGTTTTCCGTGTCCGTTCAAACCCGAAGCTCTGGTCTTTTTGGCTCAAGTCCCGAAGGTCGATTTTACTCCCGAGATTCCCGAGAATCCCGAGGAAAATCCGTTTCCCGAGACGAAACTCTGCCCGGTTTTCCATCTCGCTATCTTCAAACTTTCAAGTGAGTTTCATACCCCTAAATCAACCTTTTTAATTAGTCTAAATACTTTTATATGCTTTCAAAGGGGGGGATTACAAGTAAAACACACGAGTATTATCGTGTGTTACATAAAGAAACTCTTTTATATACTGTTATATATTCAAATCACATGCGATTTATAAACATTTAAAGGAACTTTTATATATATATAACATATGTCACAATAGCATTTTACCTTTTAAAATATAATGTTGTTGTAATGCATGTATAAACTAAACTGTTCTTAGATTTTTCTTGTCTATCCTAGACTCTACACCAAAAATCTATACTTTCATAAACAAGTGATTCCTTTTCTCAATATTTCTAAACAAACAAGACACGCTTTTTGGAAACTATAATAGGTATAGTTTTACGAACAGATTTCTAACTCTTATGTACTAGAAACACATATTTCAAGAAGTTTACTTTCGTATACAAGAACAAACGTAACATTTTAACAAGTAGATCTGTTTTTATACCACGGATTTGTGAGACACTAACTTCATGTACGTTCGAGTACACATTTCAAGTCCTGTATTATATACCAGAATCCCTTGGAGGGGGAGCATGGTGTTTGTGTATAGATCTATACGGGCTTGACAAACCCGCGCCCTGACTGTTAGCTGCAGTCCACCGTTTGGGGTGACAAACGTCATAACATTTCAACGCCTGAAGAACGTTGTGTATAGGCATTCAGAGTCAATAGTATGGTTATAAAACTCACAAGGGGTATTAAAATGCATTGATTTACAAGGTTTTCAAATTCATTGGTTCTTTTACATTTACATACATTTTAGAAACAAACATTGGTCTTGAGTGAAGGCTACTTTTATACTAGTAGAAAATATTGGATTTTCTAACCACAAACAAACGAAGATAAAACATTTCAGTTCATTCAAACATTGTCACTTAAATACTTATGAAATTCACCAGCTTAAATGCTGATCTACTCTTTCAAAATTACTTGTATGTCCCAGGAAATCAGTAATTTCAGGTATTCATTTCGCTTTTGATGAAGGGATGCTGCGGCGCCAGTTTAATCTCGTATTTTGACATCATATTGTAATTGAGTTTTGAACATGTAACTTTTGACAAATGTAAACTTTCAATTATATATATGATGGTTGTATTGCTTTCTTTACTATGTATTCATTTGTTACGTTACCACATGAAGTCATCCGCCCCCGAACGTTTCCGCCGTTCAGGTTTGGGGGTGTGACACTTTGTGACAACCCATCATCTTGGTGAAGACAAAACCCTTTATTGGTGAAAGAAAAATTTGGAGAACTCCTAATATTATTTACTTTTTGTTCTTTACTTTTCTTAGATTAGTTTATGTTTGTTCATAATACTTGAAGCGTATCCGATCGAAACAAACCTTCAACCTCATGGATTGCTATCATGAGTGATAATTGGTAAAATTACTATTTGTGTATCATTAATACATGAGATGCATATTAGGACTTGAGTGCAGGCAACACTATACTTTAACATGGTTAAATGTTGTTCATTGACCAGATAGTTATAAAGGTCATTGTCAGGTGTGGTATGAACTATACGAGAGTCGCATGTGTTATTGGGGGATTTAAATGTTGCTAGACATTCACCACTACTAGATCAATCTATGATGAGTCTTGTGCAAGTGGGATATTGAAATATCTATATACCCAAGAGTCATTACAAAATGATATTTGCTAATTACACTTGATCCTAAAGGATCACACATCATAGAAGGTTAATACTTATTAATTCTTTATTCGAGTTTGATTACTAATAAATATTACTTACTCTTTTTTTAATTGGAAAATTTATTATTTTATGAAAATAATATTTTTACATTTATTTGGGGGATTATTACTTTATGAAAATAACAAAACAAGAGAGTATAACTAGTTATTTACTCATGTGTATGATTAAATAAGTAGTGTACAATATTTTGCACTTATGGAAGTTTTCTAGAAAAATGTTGTTAGCATTTAAATAATGGTATGAATTGTTTAACACTCCTTACTCCTTCTCTCTCTTAGAACCACCCATACCTTCTCAGGTATGGAATGGTGGCTTGTTTGACTACTACTTACACATACATATTGCTTACAATTCATGCCTATAATTTATTAAAAGTATCGACTTCATCTTATGAGTGTTAGAACAAAAACTAGGCTAGATTTTTTTTCTCTTCTTTTGGAGCCAAACCTGAGAGATGTAAAGCTCATTCTCTATCCTCTCTTAAGCAAAGTGTTGTGTAGTTTGTGTATTCTAAGTTGATTCTGATTTAAGGCTTATTTGGTATAAGTTCTTTATGGCTTAAGAAGTGTTTAATAAAAGTGAATACTAGCATCTTGAAGTAGTTTACTCTTTATTGATGGATACATATATAAAGCTTCTACTTAGGAGTCTTTGTCATCTTCATCAACCTCCAACCTCCCGAAAGGAATCACAGTCTTCAAAGGTTGTAGTTCTTTCCCTTCTATGGTCGTTTTAATCTTTCTAAGTATTGCAAAATGATCCTTGGTAGGTATAAATGGTTTTACTGATATTCATTTTAAAATGCTTCCATTTATTTAAACTCATGGTTTTGAGACTAATTTTAGACTATTTTTATATATAAACCCAATGCAATCTACCACTCCATGAAAATCTTAAATCACTTACTTATAGAAGTAGAACCAACTGTGGAAGTTCAAACAAATTAATATTCTGGAAGTTGTTCAAAACATGCAAAAGGGAATAGAGTAATATATTAATGTAAATAGTAGCAATCCAACTCATTATTAATTCTCCACAAAATAATCACCAAATCAGATAGAATACAAGTTGTATCAGTTCCAAAATATCAAACTAATCAAACCAACTCACTAGCAAATCAAATGCTTTCCGATCTAGTATGAATATGATGCTTGATTTGTGACAATGGTTTGGTGAATGAATCAATCGGGTTTTCTTCCAAATATACACGACTCACTATGATGTCTCATTCTTCAACAGACTCTCTGATATAGTCGTACTTTCTGATTATGTCTTGTGTGCGTGTGTTGTCGGGGTTCTTTAGGTAAAGAGACTACACCCTCCTTGATGTAGAAGATCTCAACATGATCACATATGTTGGGAACAACACCTAGATCGCTGATGAACTTCTTCAACCACATAAACTCCTTTGAAGCTTCATTAGATTATGTAAACTCTAACACAGTCGTTGAATCCACTACAGCCTCTTACTTGTAACTCCGTTATATAACTGTTCCTTCATTCATCCAGAACACAAATCCAACTATGGTCGAGAAACATCTCTATCAGTGTGGAAACTTGCATCTGTGTAACCCTTTTCTCTTAGATCTTCCTTATCATCATAGACCAAGAACATATCTTCAGTTCTCCCAAGATACTTTAAATTGTTCTTGATCACGCTCCAATCATTTTCGCATGGGTTGGCCTGATAACAGCTAGTCAGCTCAAGGCACATAAGTCATGAGGCCTAGTACATATCATGACATATTCGATCGATCATATAACATATGCATATGTGTCACACCCTGCTAAAGCGGAAATACAGGGCATGGCAATACAAAGGGTTTCATAGCAAAAGTTAAAAGGCAACACCAACCATAGTATTAAGAAAAACATTACAATTTACAATTAGTTTGAACATCTATTTAAAATAAATTACAATGTATTTGATAGTCAACACATGCAAATGCTCCTACAAGTGTTGTCTCTACGTCCCTCTAACTAGATGATTCCTGAAAAAGCATGTAAAACGAGCGTTAACTATAAAAATAGTTGGTGAGTACTCACAGATTTATAACATAATATATTTTAAAATCATGAAAATTGGAATATTGATAACAGTTTCTATAAACAAATTTTCATTGCTAAAATAAGTAAATAAGTTTTCATGAATAGAACTTCATTGCTAAAACGAGTAATAAAGTTTTCATAAATAGAAGTTTGTTGCTAATATGAGAAACAAAGTTTGTTGTCATCATGAGAAATAAAGTATGTTTCCAAAATGAGATGCAAAGTTCATATTCACATTGGAAATAAAGTTCGTTGCTAAAACGAGTAACCAAGTTTCGTTGCTAAAATGAGTATACAAGTTTCGTTGATAAAATCAGTATACAAGTTTCATCGCTAAAATGAGTATACAAGTTTCGTCGCTAAAATTAGTATATAAGTTTCGTTGCTAAAATGAGTATACAAGTTTCGTTGCTAAAATGAGTATATAAGTTTCATGCTAACATGAGTATATAAGTTTCGTTGCTAAAATGAGTATACAAGTGTCATTGCTAACAAGAGTATACAAGCTTCGTTTCTAAAATACAATGTAAGACTCGTATGTGCATCAAGTTTCTATTCATGAGTTCACAACCCAAGCCTAATGACCGAATCATGCCCTATTGACTAGTATTTGTATTGCAAACATAGAGAATAAAATGGTAAAATGCACTCAAGCGAATCGTGATGGTGAGGAGTTGTCTACCTCCTGATAGCGCTATCCATAATGATCATGGGCTCAAAAGAGTTAATGAGTTGTGTCAAATGATTCTAGGGACTTAACCGTGATACAATCCTCATGAATTAAAGTAACATACACATACATGAAAAATATAGCAACGAAGTTTATAACAATCAAAATAAATACAACGAACATAAATAGTTTAGGACATGTTTTTCCACCCCAAAACATTTAAAAACCGAAAATAGGGGGAGTCGTAAATACTCACAATGCATTGAGATGATGCAAATGGTGTTTGAACTATGTTCTACTTGTACCACTATCGATTCCTACAATAATGGTATATGCTAGTGAGTCTCTAATCGAAATCTAATACTAGTATACTTACTACTACAATAGAATTATGCCAATATTGTGTCAAAATTTTGATATTGATAAGTTATAAACATTTTTCACTAATTTAATTCTTTTAATATACATTAAATCTTGGAAAAAAAAAGTAAAAGGTATTGGAAAATTCATCAAATTTTTTGTGAAGCTTATATAATATATAGAAGCTTTGAAAAATAATAAATATGATTTTTATAACTAGGAACCCGATTTTTGTTATTTATTTTCCTTAATAACAATAAAATAAAAAATAATGGTAAATAGTAATAAAAACTTCTCAAACTTCTTAGGGGATGTTGGTTTACAGAATAGTAATTCATGAATTTTTCCAGAATTTATTTACTAGTGTAAGTATTTTATATACTTTAACACTCTATTTTCTTATTATTTTCATGTAAAAATAAAGAAAATATATATTGATCTGAAAATTTCCCGAATGCATCTTCATATAATTTAATAACAATCGTTTTCTTATTTTTGATGTCAAAAAACATGCCTAAAGGCTCAACATATTATAAAGAAAACTTGGTTTTTGTGATTTTTGTAAAAGTTATTGATGTCACTTTAAGAATTTTCCAACATGTTCCAAAGAATTTTGAATCGGGATCTTTTTGTACCTTTGATTTTATGATGTTAGGAGTTCAAAATAATTTTTGAAGGATTTTTAGTGATGAATAAGTCCTTTGAACATGCAACACAAAATTAGTAGTCATAAAAATATGCTATTTGAGCAACAATTTTGTAAAAATTGTTAAAAAATCGAAATCTTAATGTTTTGCAATGAGACCACTTAGGTTAGAAAGATAACTCATAACATTATAATTCAGGAAAATAATCACGATTTTTGGTTTATAAATGAGAGAGATATTGTAGTTCAAATTCAGGTGATATGATGATTAGTTAGAAAAATGAGTTTTCATAATTACCTTGAGTAAATCCTTTGAAATATTTGAAAGATATCACGATAAACTCATATTCTAGTCATGTTTCCAAAGATCAAAAGACTAAAACTTATCAAGATGCATACATGCATTTATGAACAAAATTTTTTTTTTCTCTAAAACTCTTAACTTGGGTTTGATTTTTAATCATTAAAATTGATTTTTGCACTAAGATCATGGACATGCAACCTTGTTTATCATACATGTATTGTGTTAAAACACAGACATGATGTTCTAAAAACCATTTTAACCAAAAGAAAACAAATTTGAAGAAGGTGAAGAAGTAGAAGTCGGTTTTTGAAGTAATATGCACATAAAATCATAAGAAAATAGTATAAACTTGCATGCATGATTTAGTTAGGTGTTTTTACCTTGATGAGTCCTTATGGATGATGGATATTTTTATGCAAAATGGTGGTTTTTGCTGGAAATTTTTGTGGGTGAAAGGAAAAGAAGGAATGAGGGTTTTAGAGAGAAGAAAATAGAGAAAAGAAAGATTTCATCTCTCTGGATACCCAATCTCTCTCATTATCTCTTTGGGGTTTCTCTTCACCAAAATACATAGATGCATGTAGACTCATGATTATCGACTGGAAAAATCTCTCCCATAGATTCCGCATCTAACTTCGTATTTTCTAAAGAGAAGTAAGAGAGGAGTTTTCTAGAGAGAGAAAGAAGAGATGTGTGTGTGTTGGATAATGAGAGTGAAATGAGGAGGGAGGTCCTACTTTTTTGAATGGAGAGAGGGTTTTAAGAGGCTTTGAAACATTTAATTTGAATAAATATGGCCTCTTAATCATTTTTATAAAATCATCTTTAGTTTTTATAAAAATTCTTAGTGCATTTACAAGATTTAATTGTATTTTTGTCTTATAAATTAAGGGTAATTGGTAATGACCTAAAATTTTATTTTCCTTGATTATATTTCCATGAATTTAATTTTGGATGGGTCCACGTGGATTCCTTCCTCACTAACCACGTTTCCTAGGAATTCAACTCTTCGGATCCAAAATTCGCACTTAGAGAACTTCACGTATAACTTCTCTGATCGTAGGGTTTCTAAGACTCGTCGTAGATGATTCATGTGTTCTTCCTCACTTCGAGAGTAGACGAGTATATCATCAATAAAGACAATGAAGAACTGATCTAAGTATGGACGACACACCCTATTCATCAAGTCCATAAACACTACGGGTGCGTTAGTCAGTCTGAAGGGCGTCACTACGAACTCGTAGTGCCCGTAACGAATTCGGAAGGCTGTCTTCGGAACATCCTCCTCAAGCACTCGTAACTGGTGATACCCAGACCTAAGATTAATCTTGGAAAAGTAACTCGCCCCTTGTAGTTGGTCGAACAGGTCGTCTATACGAGGAAGAGGGTAGCAATTTTTGACCGTGAGTTTGTTGAGTTCCCTATAATCGATGCACATACAGAACGATCCGTCCTTCTTCTTCACGAACAAGACCGGAGCTCCCCAGGGTGAGAAGCTAGGTCTTATAAATCCCTTGCTGAGCAGCTCGTTAAGTTGACCGGATAGTTCTTGCATCTCAGCAGGCGCTAAACGATAGGGCGACTTAGCTACGGCGGTAGCTCCTGGGACTAGGTCGATTCTGAACTCAGCCTGACGTTTGGGAGGTAAACCTGGAAGGTCCTCTGGGAAGACATCAGGGAAATCGCATACAACAGGGATGTCTTTTCGATCTCTCGCTTTCTGGCTGGTGTCGACGACGTGTGCAAGAAAGGCGCGGTATTTCTTGGCTTGAATACTTGAGATGATACGAAGGCTCGTACCGGGTTTGTCTCCGTAGATTAACAGAGTTTCGTGATTTTGTGGATTTAGGCGAATGGATTTGTCGAAGCATAGAATATCAGTGTGATAATGACTCAACCAGTCCATGCCAACAATGACATCGAAACTCTTGATCGAGAGTGGTATGAGATCGATTGGAAATGAATGATCGTCTAATGTGAGGGTACAACCTATGTAAATTTCGTTAGAGCTTTCGGTCTTTCCGTTAGCCATTTCTACGACGAATGTTTCTTTTAGTGGTTGTGGGGATTGATTAAGTAAGTGTTTAAATTTTTGGTTTATGAAGCTTCTTTCTGCACAACTATCGAATAAGACACAGGCATAAGAGTTGTTGAGAATGAACGTACCCGTGACTACTGCGGGATCCGCTACTGCTTCGTTGTGGCCAATAGCGATTAGTCTTCCTGTTCCTCCCGCATTCCCAGCCTTCGGACAGTTTTTCTTGAAATGGCCCGCTTCACTGCAGCCATAGCAGGCCTGACTCACTCCCGAACTGGGGACTTGAGAGATAGGTTTGGGTTGGGCTCTGCAAAACCGGGCAGTATGACCCTTCTGGCCGCAGTTGGTGCAGTGCAATTCACGACAGGGGCCGTTGTGATGGAAGGGGCACTTGGGGCACTTAGGGCACTTAGGCAGGTTCCCAACATAAGTTTTTGCTAGTACCGGGGTAGCAGGAGTGGTGGTAGCATGGACAGCCACGATCTGTTGGTTTTTGGAAGAAGATTGAGTCTTCTTGTCCTTCTTCTGATCCTCATGCTTCCTCTTGTTGCCGGATGATTTGGGTGGTGTGGAAGGAATCTCATGATCAATTAACCTCTGGGCCAATTCCTTGGCACTGTCAAAGGTCGTAGGGCGTGAGGCTAGAACGTTTCCTCGATACGGGGGCATTAAACCCCAAATGTATTGTTCAATCTTCTTGCTCCCCGAAGGGATCATGTTAGGACACATAGCTGCCAAGTCGCAGAACCTGGTTGTGTAAGCTGTTATGTCAGTCCCTTTCATCTTGAGGTTCCAGAGTTCCTCCTCAAGTTTCTAAATTTCGCCCCTAGGGCAGTACTCCCCTCTCATGAGGTCCTTCTGTGTGTCCCAGCCCATGGCGTTGTCCGTTACCAAAGAGAGTGCACTGACATGGCCGTTCCACCATGTCAGGGCCCTGTTAGTGAAGGTGGCAGCAGCGAACTTTATTTTGCTCTCCTCAGGGCATGAGCACATTTCAAAGACAACCTCAGTTCTTACGAACCACTGAGACAATGCTAGAATTCCTCCGGTCCCATCGAAGAAAGTGGGTTTGCAGTTCATGAAGTCCTTATAAGTACATCCATGCGTCCTTTGATGGACTTCACCAAATCTAGAGTTGTCACCGCTCGTATCACCAGAGTTCATTTTAGCCGTGGCTACCTTCACAGCTGCAGTCACAGCTATTTGAAACAGCACAGGATCGAACTACGGAGGAGGAGGTGGTGGAGGTGGGGTTTAAGTTGCTGGTCTGCCGCTGCTTGGGTTCTTGCGAGGAGGCATCTTTTACTGAAAGTTCATAGAAAGGATAGCAATAGTAAGAGTCTATTGCAAGTATGGTAAGAGTGTTTCACAGACTAATTCAACATATCCCGAATAATCAGAGGGAGAGTCATAGCAATAGAGTAGTTAACTGCCAATTTACCGGTATTAATGATGTAATACTAGTTTGGGAAAAGTGACCTAACAGTAGGTCTTACATCAAACCAAAAGGAAGAAGGTTGGCAGTTTAGAGGCCTAATTAGAGTACTTTCAAAGTTAGGAATGTTTACAGACAAGTGCTCTACTGAGCATAGAAAAGAAAAGGCTAGTCCTTAAACAAAAGAGTGAGATGTTTCGACATCTTCTATTGGCGACGAGTGCCCATTGGGCGAACCCTCAGATCAGCTAGTTGACGCATAACTTCCTGAAGGTTTCGTTCATGAGTCCTTTGACGTGCTTGGAGTTCCCTAACTCTGGCTTGGGATGCAGCTAGCTGTTGCTGCAGAGCCTCATTGGTCCTCCTCGTCCTATCCATAGCTTCTTCAAGTTGGTGGATGCGAACAGTGTTGAGATTTGAGTTGGCATCCACTTCTACCACTCGGCCAATGGCTGCTTGACCTTGCTAGACGTTCCTGGCAATCCTTCAAAGCATGATGGGCAGAACTTGGTCTGCTGATCCTCCCTCACCTACGTTGTAGAAGCTTCGATCTCCATTGTAAGGTAAGGGTTGACCCTGCTCCTCGCTCCATCGGTTCAAGGGTATTGCCCACATGGGAGTGGGACCTTGAAATGTCGGACGGGGGTTTGGGTTCGGAGCTACAGGGGGTAGGTTATTAACTTCTGGCTCGGAGCTGGAGCTATCCGAAAAGCCTTCTACATGATGATCATCCAAGGGGATCGGGTGATAATCTTCTGGCTCCTCATCGATCCATCCTCCATTACCCTGGTTTGGATAATATGGATCACTAGGATGGTGGAAGCCAGCCATGCTATCTACGCGAGAAAGGAGGAAAGAAAGGTTAACAGACGTACTAATCTAGGATACTTATAAGATGGATCGTTATTAGTCGACCCAATACTTGCGTAGTGCATACCAATTACATGTAACCGAAGTAAGATAGTCCTTCGAATAAGCAATCCTAACTTCAGATCCCCAATCAAACAAGAACAAGAAATGAAGCAAAGGCCACAGATTATGAGTCTATAGCGCCCTAGTCACATGTAATCGTGGTGTATCCACTTAGCAATTATTGTCCTAGCAGTAACGACCCTTTTAGTTATCACATATGTAGTTAGTAGTATACAGAATACTCCTATAGTATTCTTGTTCTAACGTTCTTGTGGTAGTGCTGGTAAGTTTTTAGACTTGTTGCAACACCACAATCACTCTTAGGCACATGCTAGTCACTCCTGGATAAATGTAGTTGATCAGGCTACATCCCCCCAGATGTGACTATATGTCTCTAAGCTTAATTGTGTTGTTCAACAATCTTAATACTTTTGTTTTGTTCTAGTATGATACTGACCCTTCTGTAGTAGTGAATGTATTTATATACTTTATTAAATATTTTAGTATTTAAGAGTATCTATTCTTGGTCAGAGTGTTTTAGTCCCGAAGTGTTTATAGTTTTTATATCTTTTATAGGTTGATATACTTGATTCAATATAAACAATGCTCTAATACCAATCTGTCACACCCCAAAACCGATAACGGCAGAATACGTTCTGGGGTGGAGGACGTCATGTACAATATCATAACAATTGCATAATAGTAAAAAAAAAAGCGACAACAATCATTGCATTTATATAGTAAATTTAATTACAACCGTCTTCTGTAAAGTTTATAGACACCAAAAGTATAACAAAATAAAAGATGGGTCTTGTATGTGCTCCATCTTCTCCAAAAGCTGCATTTGTACCTGTCTATCTTTGACCTGAGGATACAAGTTATTTTGAAAACGAGTATCAGCATAAAGTTGGTGAGTTCATAAGAATTTAGTGTCGTTGTTGTATAAAAGTGTTTACAAACTTATAGTATAAAAACTGAAGTTTATGTTTATAAGTAGTAGAAATCCCTAGAAAATCCTATATTTTCCAGAAAATTACAATGTAAGTTAAATCCTTTGAGTTGTGTGTAAGTATAATCATTGAAAACCTTCATTTGTAAAAGTATGGTAATAAATCTCATGTGAGTAACATAGATGAAGAAAAGTTATGCCTGTTGACAGTAGTGTATTAATTTAAATAAAGGTGTAACCCTCATGTAACCAGACTGGATGATAATAGAGAACCCGACGACCTTCCCGGTCATGCGTAATGTAGTGATGTAGTGCCACCCTTAGGCCTAGTCGGCTCGAACTGTAGTTAACAGTCGGGATGTAATAGTGTCTGCCCCATATAGATCTATATATGTAGTGTTGCCTTCCTTCTTGAAAGCCCTGGTCACATGGTGTAAGCGCGGTAGAGTGCTTTATAGAGTGATAGTGTGTTATACTCTGGATTATTGTATTCTCTTCTATTATAGTTTAGTAGTCTTTTTGTATAGTTCATAGAGTGTTCTCTTATACGTGCATTAACTTGTAATCATAGCAGTTTTAGTGAGTGGAATAGTAGTAGAGGTAACGAGCAGTAGTCTTAACTATACCTATTATAGTTAACTAGAGTGTATGATTTCCTGACTTTGTATAACAAAGGTATTGAATAAGATGAAGACTTTCATATCTAACACCAATATATATGATATATATAACTAAGAAATCAACGACAGTCGGACGGATAACAGATACCCTAAGACCACATCAAACAAGAACAGGAAATAAGGCGAGCTATCGGTCCTAAGTCCTTCAAGCCTTACTTATATAAATATATTAGTGTAGATATATTTTAAAAAGAAAATTGATTTAAACACAGTTTTGAAAATAGTTTAACAACAATTTAATCTTAAAGTGCATTTGATAATCAACTAAAACAATTTTATTGGTAAGCAACTAAATTTGTAGAAAAATCCCTTTTTGATGATAATTTGTGAATCACATATGATTTAATAATAAAAACTTGTAGAGTTATGCTTGTATCCCCCACCCCTAAAACATGTAAAAACATTTAAAAAGGTTCATTAAGGGGTATGAACTCACCTGCAATGAGTATATCGAGTGGAAGTGTCGGATGAGCGTTTGGTGTCAAGTAAAGACTTGTACCCCCTTTATGACCCTAGTAACATATGAAGACATATGTTTACAAGTAATTAGTGATTTAGACTCTAATTATACACATATAGACATCCTAATGTGATTAAAGGTCTTATGGTTGAGTGCTAGAAAGCTAATGGGTTGCAAGGAAAGAGTATAAGACCTCACTATGGAATTTACTCTTCTAAAACTCACCTTAAGTGAGTTTACGGTTGGGAGACCACATCCCCCATGAGTTTACGGCCGTAAAATTATGGGAGGAGTGTAAGTGAGTGATTTCAAGCCCTTTTGTGGTTCTAGAGTGGTTCTAAGGTAATATACAAGGCTATAGGGGTGTTTACGGTCAAAAGAGGGTACTCCCTTGGAGTTTACGATCCAAGGACCACTCCTTGGGAGTTTACGGCCGTAAACCCTATGGTTTACGGTAGTAAACTCTTGTGCACTCTCCAATCTTCGACTTTGAGGTCTTTGGTTCATTCCTAAAAAGTTCTAGTGAGGGTATAAGGCTTCTTAGGGGATTAAAACTTCATTTGGCATGTTTAAGGGGAGTGTAACAACCCAATTTTCACGTCCAAAAATTTCGTTTTAAATATTACTTAGAAAACATTAATAATTAAAAACATTGTTTGATCAAACCATGACACAACGTAAACCATGTCTAAAAGCCAAATCATACAACCAATCAAAATATCAGAGTATAAATCCCAGAGAATCTCGTAAATGCGGAAACCAAAGAGTGTGTGTGTGACATGCTGCTACCGCGCTGGCTCCTTTCCACTAGTTGAGGAGGTACCTAAAACCAAAACTGAAAACTATAAGCACAAAGCTTAGTGAGTTCCCCCACCGTACCACATACCATATAATCTCATAACATACATATATTGTCAGGCATATCTGGGTGCCCGACCTACCCCTTCGGCCCTCTCGAACGGACATTGCCTAGCATATCTGGGTGTTGGCCTCCCCTTCGGTCCTCTCGACCGGATACTGCCTAGCATATCTGGGTGCTGGCTTCCCCTTCGGTCCTACCGACCGGATATTGCCTAGCATATCTGGGTGCTGGCCTCCCCTTCGGTCCTACCGACCGGATACTTCGGGGACTATCTCCCCCTACTGTCACTAGCACATAGCATCATATCATACTAGCACATAACATAACACAGGTAGTAGTAATTCCTAGATGAATATCACAGAGACAAACATCTACATATAACTCCTACTGGTGGGCCGGCATTGTGGTCGTAGAGCCACCGCTACTGGAAGGTAACTCACCTCGAAGTAGTTGCTGATCTGATCGGGAACTGACTGTCTACTGCTGCTGTTGCTGCTACTCCGGAAATCCTCCGGCTGTAATTCCCACAACATACTCAATCAACACTGCTAACTGACCTTTGGGTAAAATGACCATTTTACCCCTGATCATGTCATCAAACAAAGTCAGAGTCAACTTTCAGTTGACCCGACTCGCCAAGTTGGCTTTCCAACTCGCCGAGTCCCTACCCAAACGATTGCCCTGAAACCCGTTCCTACTCGTCGAGTTAGGCGACGACTCGACGAGTTCACCTTCTAAACTAATATTCAAGTCCTTCATCCTACTCGCCGAGTTGTATGAACAAATCGTCGAGTTCATCTTCATCCGACGAACACTCATGCTAAGACTCGCCGAGTTGTATGAACAACTCGCCGAGTCTGTTCTTGATCTAAGGAGATTGCCTTGAACTCGCCGAGTCAGGGCATTGACTCGCCGAGTACCTCCATAGATGAGTTCAGCTTCCGACTCCTTGAGTTACACCCCGTGACTCACTGCTCACTCGACACTACGAAAAGGGGACAAACTCGGAGACTCGCGAACAGACTCGCCGAGTCACATGAACGACTCGCCGAGTCGTTGCCATGCACCCACTAAATACACAGATTTGCTCGATTCCAGTCCATGACATCCACAGATCTGGACTTCTAGGAAACGAATCACACGTAAAGTTTCCAACTTTACGTGTAGATATTCACCAATATGGATTTTAGGGTTCAAAATGCCTCAAAAGGGTAGATCTATGGTGAACAAGCAACATGGGTCCATAAAGCTAACAGATATGAGCTCCTGGAGCTCAATCTTGCCTAGATCTAGAGGCCAATCAACTTATTACGAACCCTCAAGCATACACAATCTTGGAAATGGCTCAAAAAGGACTTTAATGGAGCTATAAGGGAAAATAAGCTTAAAAACAGAGGGGAAACGAGTTATACCTTAGGGGAAACGTTGGAATGACACAGAGATGCTTGGCCTCCTTCTCCTCTTCTTGATTCCCTCTTCTTTTTCCCTCAAAAACTTCAAGAATACCACAAAAACACCTCAAACTCACAAGGAAGCACGGCTAGAGAGATATACAGGGCTCTGAGGGTGAATGGGGGCGAGGTTGGGGCGGATATGTTGTTTAAATAGGGTGCAAACCCCTGAATCTTAGGGTTTCATCCAACAGCTGTGACTCGCCGAGTCGACAACTTAAACGTGTCCCGGGTCCCGCATCTACTCGGCGAGTCGGACCTGTGACTCACCGAGTCCAAGGCTAAAAGAAGAGAAATACACAAATAAGATTTACGTACCAGGAACCAGGTGCTACAAATCTCCCCCACATATTTTAGACTTCGTCCTCGAAGTCTACTGCTCGATCCTGAAATAGCTTGGGATAATGCTCCATCATCTCGTCCACCGGCTCCCAAGTCCATTTCGAACCCTTGCGGTGCTGCCATTGCACCTTCACTAGCTCCACCCTCTTGTTCCTCAAATCCTTCGACTTCCTGTCGAGGATTGCGACTGGGCGCTCAATGTAATTCAGGCTGTCATCAACCTGAATGTCCTCTAACGGCACAACCGTTGAATCTTCCACTAGGAACTTCTGCAGCTGAGAAACATGGAAAGTGTTGTGGATCTGGCTGAGCTCGGCTGGCAGATCCAACCTATACGCCACCTTGCCGACCTGGGCTACGACCCTGAACGGTCCGATGAATCGCGGGCCCAACTTGCCCCGCTTCCTGAATCGAATGACGCCTTTCCAAGGCGACACCTTCAGGAGAACCATATCCCCGACTTGGAACTCCAAGTCGGATTGACGCTTGTCGGCATAACTTTTCTGCCGACTCTGAGCAGTCTGAAGCCTGCTCCAGACCTGCTGGATCCTCTCGATCGTCTTGAGCACCACTTCGGTGCTCCCCATGACTCTCTGGCCAACTTCACCCCAGCATATCGGGGTCCTGCACCTCCGTCCGTACAACATCTCGAAGGGAGGGCGGTCGATACTCGCGTGATAGCTGTTGTTGTAGGAGAACTTGGCCAGTGGAAGATAGGTATCCCAGCTACCACCGAAATCTAGCACGCACGCCCGCAACATATCCTCCAGAGTCTGGATGGTCCGCTCGCTCTGACCATCCGTCTACGGGTGAAAAGCGGTGCTAAAATGCAAATGAGTGCCCAGCTCGTCATGAAATCTCTTCCAAAATCTGGAAGTAAAATGTACATCCCTGTCCGAGATAACTGATACTAGCACCCCGTGCCGTGCCACAATCTCCCTGATATAGATGTCGGCCAATTTTTCGGCCGATATGCTCTCCTGGATCGGGATAAAGTGAGCACTCTTGGTCAATCGATCCACGGTGACCCATATCGAATCCACTCCACGCACGGTCCTGGGAAGCTTCGTGATAAAATCCATCGTGATATCTTCCCATTTCCATAGTGCAATATCCAACGGCTGCATCTTGCCATGCGGCCTCTGATGCTCGGCCTTGACCTTCCTGCAGGTCAAGCAGCGCTCAACGTACCATGCCACATCCCGCTTCATGCAGGGCCACCAATAATCTAGACGAAGATCCCTATACATCTTCGTCGCCCCAGGATAAATAGAGAATCGGGACTTGTGCGCCTCCTCCATCAAAATCTGGCGCACGCCTCCGTGATACGGCACCCACACCCTATGGTGTAGTGTCAATAGTCCTCGGCTATCATAATCAAAGGAGGAAACCTGACCCGCCACACGCTCACTCTTCCGATGCTCCTCCTTGATAGCCTCCTATTGAGCCTCCCGAATTCGCTCCAACAGGGGAGTCACCACAGTCATCCCCATGCAAACGTCCCTGATCGGCGCCGCCTTGTGGCTAAGCGCATTGGCCACCACATTGGCCTTCCCCGGGTGGTAGAGGATCTCGCAATCATAATCCTTTACCACGTCCAACCACCGACGCTGCCTCATATTCAAATTCGGCTGATCCATGAGGTACCTCAAACTCTTGTGGTCTGTGTAGATGGTACATCGAACCCCGTAGAGGTAATGCTGCCAAATCTTGAGGGCAAAACCCACCGCCCCCAACACCAGATCATGCGTCGGGTAGTTCGCCTCGTGAGGTTTGAGCTGCCTCGAAGCGTAGGCAATGACATGCCCCCTCTGCATCAGTACCGCGCCCAACCCAGAAATGGATGCGTCGCAGTATACCACAAAATCCTCTACGCCCTCTGGCAGGGCTAAGATCGGCGCCTCGCACAATCTCTGTCTCAGCGTCTCAAACGCAGCCTGCTACTCGGGTCCCCACCGAAAGACCACGGCTTTCTTCGTCAGCCGCGTCAGGGGTACGGCTATCTTGGAGAAATCCTGAATAAATCTCCGATAGTAGCCTGCTAATCCCAGGAAACTCCGAATCTCAGATGGAGACTTTGGAACCTCCCATCTCATCACGGCCTCAACCTTGGCCGGATCGACCAGAATCCCGTCCTGGTTGACAAGGTGTCCGAGAAATTGCACCTCGCGCAACCAAAACTCACACTTGGAGAACTTGGCATACAAGCTCTCCCTCCTCAGGGTCTCCAACACCTCTCTCAGATGCTCCTCATGTTCCTCCCGAGTCTTGGAATAAACCAAGATGTCATCGATAAAGACTATCACAGACCGATCCAGCATCGGTCTGCATCGCGGTTCATGAGGTCCATGAACGCGGCAGGAGCATTGGTGAGCCCAAACGGCATCACCACAAACTCATAATGGCCATAGCGCGTCCGAAACGCGGTCTTCTGCATATCCTCCTCCCTGACCCTCATCTGATGATAACCCGAACGCAAATCAATCTTGGAGAACCAAGATGCTCCCTGAAGCTGGTCAAAGAGGTCATCAATCCTCGGGAGCGGGTAACGGTTCTTCACCTTTACCTTGTTCAGCTCCCGGTAATCTATACACATCCGATGCGACCCGTCCTTCTTCTTCACAAACAGAATCGGGGCTCCCCAGGGCGAACTGCTCGGGCGAATAAATCCCTTGTCTAGCAGCTCCTGCAGCTATGTAGACAACTCCTGCATCTCGGGAGGAGCCAACCGATACGGCGCATTGGCTATCGGAGCCGCACCAGGAACAAGGTCAATCCTGAACTCCACCTGTCGCTCCGGAGGTATCCCAGGAAGCTCCTCCGGGAAACCATCTGCAAAGTCTCGAACCACCGGAACCTCGCTCACCGTCGCCTTACCCGCCTCCCGGGTATCCATCACATACGCGACATATCATGCGCATCCCTGCTGAAGGTAGCGCCTCGCCCTCGCTGCTGAACATATTGAAGGTCCATACTACGGCCTCTCGCCATGAATTACTAACTCTCCCGCGCCTGGGGTCCTGACCCGCACTAGCTGTTGCGCGCAATCTATCACCGCCCCTTTAGGGCTCAGCCAATCCATGCCTATAATCACTTTGTTCCCACGCAACGGAATGGGAACCAAATCTACCAAGTAGCGCTCCTCAAACAAACGCAGCACGCAATCTCGAAATACCATCGATGCTCGCACCGATCGATCATCAGCAATCTCCACCTCCAAAGGGCAATCCAACTCGCCCGATGACTCATGAAACTTCTTGCTAAGCGCAAGGGAAACAAACGATCGGGACGCACCCGAGTCGAACAACACCTGAACTGGAAGGCCGTTCACATGGAACGATCCTAATGCATATATATATATATATATATATATATATATATATATATATATATATATATATACACATAGGGAGCACATATCAATAATATAACATCATAAAAATAAGATAAAGGGAAAGAATCATACCCGTCACCACATCGGGTGCGGCGCGTGCCTCCTCGGTAGTCAACTAAAATGCTCGGCTCCTCACCACTGCAGCCTCTGCCTTGCCCTGCCGGCCATCTGTGATCCGCAGGGTCGCTGGAGCTGGCACCTTCATCGGCGCTGAAACTGTCAACTGGGGGCAATTGGCCTTTTTGTGGCCCCTCTGGTTGCAGTGGAAACATAGCAACTCTGATGTCTGAATAACTGTTGTCGGAGCAGTGCAATCCCTGCTGATGTGCCCAGACTTGCCGCACTTGTAGCAGCCTGATGATCCGATCCTGCACGCTCCCTCGTGCGCCTTGCCGCATTTCCTGCAGCGTCCCCGTCCCTGTTGGCGTTTTGGCCCGCATCAAATCCCTTGGGCTTCTTCCCCGAAGCCCCTCCTGACTGACCCTCTTCTGCCTTCCGTTTTCGGATGTGCTCCAAATCTATCTCCCTTTCCCTCGCCCTGCCAATCATGGAGTCTAGGGTAGGGCAAGCCGAAAAGCTAACATGCTCCTGGATGTCAGCTCGTAGCATATCATGATAACGAGTCCTCTTCATGTCCTCGTCACCAGCATACTGGGGCACCAACAAATCCCTCTCCCGGAACTTGGCGGTGATCTCCACCATAGTATCTGTCGTCTGTCTCATGTCTAGAAACTCCCTGGCCAGCTGCTGAAGCTCGACCGCCGGTGCAAACTCTGCCCTGAACCTGGTCACAAAGTCCGACCAGGTCATAGCCTCGATAGCTGATGCTCCCAACGAGTCACCCACTGACTCCCACCAATCCCGGGCTCGGTCCCGTAAACACCCTGCTGCATACCTCACCTTCGACCCCTCGGGGCAGAAGCTAGTCAACTGTGCAAACTCGATGTCTGCAATCCATCGCCTGGCAGCAATGGGGTCCTTCACCCCATGGAAATCCAGCGCACCACTGCCCCTGAAGTCCTTGAAGGACAGTGTGCGAGATCCCGACTGGCTAGATGCCATATCACTCCGGAATGCCCGAAGGCGATCCTCCATCAACTCCATGATCCCTTCCTTGATCGACCCAAAGAGAATAGGGGTCGACTCAAGGATGCCTCTAGTGATCTCTGATGCGATGAACTCGCGTAGTCCCTCATCAACCGGCTCGGAACCTGATCCCGAACCTGACCCCTCTCCTAAACCGCCATCTACCGGCCTCGATCAAAGTACCACCATTCTGCAATACATCACATCAAACATTAGAGATATTGATACTTCCTGAGGGATCACTGCTACCTACAAGTTCCCTGGTCTTATCTTGGCCTTCCTTGGTTCGGGTACGGATCCTCTACTTTCAGTAGTACGGGCCCATACTACCTTCCACATCTATCCGTACCTTCTTCAAGGAATGCCTCGACTCCACCAGATCCCTTTCACTACTGCTGATCACTGCTATACTCATCCTAGGCTTGCCCTAGGGAAATCTCTGATTCTACTCTATCCAGTCCTCAGCTGCTACAGGCCTCCTTGTAATGCCAATTAGCCATTACCCGAATACCATCACATGTGACGAGGCTCAGATAATCCTTCGAGTACCTGACTCGTCCCTACAACGGTTGGACTCAAACAAGAGCTGTGCAGTAGGATCAAATCTGGCACTCTATGATTATTCAACCCTGATCACATGTGACGTGACGCATTCACCTAATGGATAACTCCCATTATTCAGAGTCCCACGTAGCACGAAGCAAGCAACATTCAGACAAGGGTAACAGTCTCAATCAACTCTATCTGCTTTCAGGAACTGTACTAGCATAAGGTGTTAAGCTCATATTATCAGGCATAACCTAATCAGGCTATCCTACTTGCCGTCTACTCAATAACTAGCATGCAATTCTCATACAACTGAAACACATAAAGCAGGCACATAAGGCATCACTCTTAGATCCTTAGTCCTATTCAAGCATGCTGTTCTACAAAAGCTGATAAACATAACATAAACTTGTATGGGTACTTTGGGGAATACTTACTTGAGCTCAGCCGGTCGCGCACATCACACACTTCGTTCTTTCTCGAAACTCTTTTCTCAATTTTTTTTTGAAAACATTTTCGTTTTAGAAAATCTTTTAATCCCTCGATTTGATTTCAGACACCCCCGAAGGTGTGTCCGAATCCCTCAAACCAGGGCTCTGATACCAACTTGTAACGACCAAATTTTCACGTCCAAAAATTTCGTTTTAAAACATTACTTAGAAAACATTAATAATTAAAAACATTGTTTGATCAAACCATGACACAACGTAAACCATGTCTAAAAGCCAAATCATACAACCAATCAAAATATCAGAGTATAAATCCCAGAGAATCTCGTAAATGCAGAAACCAAAGAGTGTGTGTGACATGCTTCTACCACGCTGGCTCCTTTCCCCTAGCTGAGGAGGTACCCGAAACCAAAACTGAAAACTATAAGCACAAAGCTTAATGAGTTCCCCCACCGTACCACATACCATATAATATCATAAAATACATATATTGTCAGGCATATCTGGGTGCCCGACCTACCCCTTCGGCCCTCTCGACCGGACATTGCCTAGCATATCTGGGTGCTGGCCTCCCCTTCGGTCCTCTCGACCGGATACTGCCTAGCATATCTGGGTGCTGGCCTCCCCTTCGGTCCTACCGACCGGATACTGCCTAGCATATTTGGGTGCTGGCCTCCCCTTCAGTCCTACCGACCGTATACTGCCTAGCATATCTGGGTGCTGGCCTCCCCTTCGGTCCTACCGACCGGATACTTCGGGGACTATCTCCCCCTACTGTCACTAGCACATAGCATCATATCATACTAGCACATAACATAACACAGGTAGTAGTAATTCCTTGATGAATATCATAGAGACAAACATCTACATATAACTCCTACTGGTGGGCCGGCATTGTGGCCGTAGACCCACCGCTACTAGAAGGTAACTCACCTCGAAGTAGTTGCTGATCTGATCGGGAACTGACTGTCTACTGCTGCTGCTGCTGCTCCGGAAATCCTCCGGCTGCAATTCCCACAACATACTCAATCAACACTGCTAACTGACCTTTGGGTAAAATGACCATTTTACCCCTAATCATGTCATCAAACAAAGTCAGAGTCAACTTTCAGTTGACCCGACTCGCCAAGTTGGCTTTCCAACTCGCCGAGTCCCTACCCAAACGATTGCCCTGAAACCCGTTCCTACTCGTCGAGTTAGGCGACGACTCGACGAGTTCACCTTCTAAACTAATATTCAAGTCCTTCATCCTACTCGCCGAGTTGTATGAACAAATCGTCGAGTTCATCTTCATCCGACGAACACTCATGCTAAGACTCGCCGAGTTGTATGAACAACTCGCCGAGTCTGTTCTTGATCTAAGGAGATTGCCTTGAACTCGCCGAGTCAGGGCATTGACTCGCCGAGTACCTCCATAGATGAGTTCAGCTTCCGACTCCTTGAGTTACACCCCGTGACTCACTGCTCACTCGACACTACGAAAAGGGGACAAACTCGGAGACTCGCGAACAGACTCGCCGAGTCGTTGCCATGCACCCACTAAATACACAGATTTGCTCGATTCCAGTCCATGACATCCACAGATCTGGACTTCTAGGAAACGAATCACACGTAAAGTTTCCAACTTTACGTGTAGATATTCACCAATATGGATTTTAGGGTTCAAAATGCCTCAAAAGGGTAGATCTATGGTGAACAAGCAACATGGGTCCATAAAGCTAACAGATATGAGCTCCTGGAGCTCAATCTTGCCTAGATCTAGAGGCCAATCAACTTATTACGAACCCTCAAGCATACACAATCTTGGAAATGGCTCAAAAAGGACTTTAATGGAGCTATAAGGGACAATAAGCTTAAAAACAGAGGGGAGACGAGTTATACCTTAGGGGAAACGTTGGAATGACACAGAGATGCTTGGCCTCCTTCTCCTCTTCTTGATTCCCTCTTCTTTTTCCCTCAAAAACTTCAAGAATACCACAAAAACACCTCAAACTCACAAGGAAGCACGGCTAGAGAGATATATAGGGCTCTGAGGGTGAATGGGGGCGAGGTTGGGGCGGATATGTTGTTTAAATAGGGTGCAAACCCCTGAAACTTAGGGTTTCATCCAAAAGCTGTGACTCGCCGAGTCCAGGATATGGACTCGCCGAGTCGACAACTTAAACGTGTCCCGGGTCCCGCATCTACTCGGCGAGTCGGACTTGTGACTCACCGAGTCCAAGGCTAAAAGAAGAGAAATACACAAATAAGATTTACGTACCAGGAACCAGGTGCTACAAATCTCCCCCACATATTTTAGACTTCGTCCTCGAAGTCTACTACTCGATCCTGAAACAGATTGGGATAATGCTCCATCATCTCGTCCACCGGCTCCCAAGTCCATTTCGAACCCTTGCGGTGCTGCCATTGCACCTTCACTAGCTCCACCCTCTTGTTCCTCAAATCCTTCGACTTCCTGTCGAGGATTGCGACTGGGCGCTCAATGTAATTCAGGCTGTCATCAACCTGAATGTCCTCTAACGGCACAACCGTTGAATCGTCCACTAGGAACTTCTGCAGCTGAGAAACATGGAAAGTGCTGTGGATCTGGCTGAGCTCGGCTGGCAGATCCAACCTATACGCCACCTTGCCGAGCTGGGCTACGACCCTGAACGGTCCGATGAATCGCGGGCCCAACTTGCCCCGCTTCCTGAATCGAATGACGCCTTTCCAAGGCGACACCTTCAGGAGAACCATATCCCCGACTTGGAACTCCAAGTCGGATTGACGCTTGTCGGCATAACTTTTCTGCCGACTCTGAGCAGTCTGAAGCCTGCTCCGGACCTGCTGGATCCTCTCGATCGTCTTGAGCACCACTTCGGTGCTCCCCATGACTCTCTGGCCAACTTCACCCCAGCATATCGGGGTCCTGCACCTCCGTCCGTACAACATCTCGAAGGGAGGGCGGTCGATACTCGCGTGATAGCTGTTGTTGTAGGAGAACTTGGCCAGTGGAAGATAGGTATCCCAGCTACCACCACAATCTAGCACGCACGCCCGCAACATATCCTCCAGAGTCTGGATGGTCCGCTCGCTCTGACCATCCGTCTACGGGTGAAAAGCGGTGCTAAAATGCAAATGAGTGCCCAGCTCGTCATGAAATCTCTTCCAAAATCTGGAAGTAAAATGTACATCCCTGTCCGAGATAACTGATACTAGCACCCCGTGCCGTGCCACAATCTCCCTGATATAGATGTCGGCCAATTTTTCGGCCGATATGCTCTCCTGGATCGGGATAAAGTGAGCACTCTTGGTCAATCGATCCACGGTGACCCATATCGAATCCACTCCACGCACGGTCCTGGGAAGCTTCGTGATAAAATCCATCGTGATATCTTCCCATTTCCATAGTGCAATATCCAACGGTTGCATCTTGCCATGCGGCCTCTGATGCTCGGCCTTGACCTTCCTGCAGGTCAAGCAGCGCTCAACGTACCATGACACATCCCGCTTCATGCAGGGCCACCAATAATCTAGACGAAGATCCCTATACATCTTCGTCGCCCCAGGATAAATAGAGAATCGGGACTTGTGCGCCTCCTCCATCAAAATCTGGCGCAGGCCTCCGTGATACGGCACCCACACCCTATGGTGTAGTGTCAATAGTCCTCGGCTATCATAATCAAAGGAGGAAACCTGACCCGCCACACGCTCACTCTTCCGATGCTCCTCCTTGATAGCCTCCTATTGAGCCTCCCGAATTCGCTCCAACAGGGGAGTCACCACAGTCATCCCCATGCAAACGTCCCTGATCGGCGCCGCCTTGTGGCTAAGCGCATCGGCCACCACATTGGCCTTCCCCGGGTGGTAGAGGATCTCGCAATCATAATCCTTTACCTCGTCCAACCACCGACGCTGCCTCATATTCAGATTCGGCTGATCCATGAGGTACCTCAAACTCTTGTGGTCTGTGTAGATGGTACATCGAACCCCGTAGAGGTAATGCTACCAAATCTTGAGGGCAAAACCCACCGCCCCCAACACCAGATCATGCGTCGGGTAGTTCGCCTCGTGAGGTTTGAGCTGCCTCGAAGCGTAGGCAATGACATGCCCCCTCTGCATCAGTACCGCGCCCAACCCAGAAATGGATGCGTCGCAGTATACCACAAAATCCTCTACGCCCTCTGGCAGGGCTAAGATCGGCGCCTCGCATAGTCTCTGTCTCAGCGTCTCAAACGCAGTCTGCTGCTCGGGTCCCCACCGAAAGACCACGGCTTTCTTCGTCAGCCGCGTCAGGGGTACGGCTATCTTGGAGAAATCCTGAATAAATCTCCGATAGTAGCCTGCTAATCCCAGGAAACTCCGAATCTCAGATGGAGACTTTGGAACCTCCCATCTCATCACGGCCTCAACCTTGGCCGGATCGACCAGAATCCCGTCCTGGTTGACAAGGTGTCTGAGAAATTGCACCTCGCGCAACCAAAACTCACACTTGGAGAACTTGGCATACAAGCTCTCCCTCCTCAGGGTCTCCAACACCTCTCTCAGATGCTCCTCATGTTCCTCCCGAGTCTTGGAATAAACCAAGATGTCATCGATAAAGACTATCACAGACCGATCCAGCATCGGTCTGCATCGCGGTTCATGAGGTCCATGAACGCGGCAGGAGCATTGGTGAGCCCAAACGGCATCACCACAAACTCATAATGGCCATAGCGCGTCCGAAACGCGGTCTTCTGCATATCCTCCTCCCTGACCCTCATCTGATGATAACCCGAACGCAAATCAATCTTGGAGAACCAAGATGCTCCCTGAAGCTGGTCAAAGAGGTCATCAATCCTCGGCAGCGGGTAACGGTTCTTCACCGTTACCTTGTTCAGCTCCCGGTAATCTATACACATCCGATGCGACCCGTCCTTCTTCTTCACAAACAGAATCGGGGCTCCCCAGGGCGAACTGCTCGGGCGAATAAATCCCTTGTCTAGCAGCTCCTGCAGCTACGTAGACAACTCCTGCATCTCGGGAGGAGCCAACCGATACGGCGCATTGGCTATCGGAGCCGCACCAGGAACAAGGTCAATCCTGAACTCCACCTGTCGCTCCGGAGGTATCCCAGGAAGCTCCTCCGGGAAAACATCTGCAAAGTCTCGAACCACCGGAACCTCGCTCACCGTCGCCTTACCCGCCTCCCGGGTATCCATCACATACGCGACATATCATGCGCATCCCTGCTGAAGGTAGCGCCTCGCCCTCGCTGCTGAACATATTGCGGGTCCATACTGCGGCCTCTCGCCATGAATTACTAACTCTCCCCCGCCTGGGGTCCTGACCCGCACTAGCTGTTGCGCGCAATCTATCACCGCCCCATTAGGGCTCAGCCAATCCATGCCTATAATCACTTTGTTCCCACGCAACGGAATGGGAACCAAATCTACCAAGTAGCGCTCCTCAAACAAACGCAGCACGCAATCTCGAAATACCATCGATGCTCGCACCGATCGATCATCAGCAATCTCCACCTCCAAAGGGCAATCCAACTCGCCCGATGACTCATGAAACTTCTTGCTAAGCGCAAGGGAAACAAACGATCGGGACGCACCCGAGTCGAACAACACCTGAACTGGAAGGCCGTTCACATGGAACGATCCTAATGCATATATATATATATATATATATATATATATATATATATATATATATATATATATATACATATGGAGCACATATCAATAATATAACATCATAAAAATAAGATAAAGGGAAAGAATCATACCCGTCACCACATCGGGTGCGGCGCGTGCCTCCTCGGTAGTCAACTAAAATGCTCGGCTCCTCACCACTGCAGCCTCTGCCTTGCCCTGCCGGCCATCCGTGATCCGCAGGGTCGCTGGAGCTGGCACCTTCACCGGCGCTGAAACTGTCAACTGGGGGCAATTGGCCTTCTTGTGGCCCCTCTGGTTGCAGTGGAAACATAGCAACTCTGATGTCTGAATAACTGTTGTCGGAGCAGTGCAATCCCTGCTGATGTGCCCAGACTTGCCGCACTTGTAGCAGCCTGATGATCCGATCCTGCACGCTCCCTCGTGCGCCTTGCCGCATTTCCTGCAGCGTCCCCGTCCCTGTTGGCGTTTTGGCCCGCATCAAATCCCTTGGGCTTCTTCCCCGAAGCCCCTCCTGACTGACCCTCTTCTGCCTTCCGTTTTCGGATGTGCTCCAAATCTATCTCCCTTTCCCTCGCCCTGCCAATCATGGAGTCTAGGGTAGGGCAAGCCGAAAAGCTAACATGCTCCTGGATGTCAGCTCGTAGCATATCATGATAACGAGTCCTCTTCATGTCCTCGTCACCAGCATACTGGGGCACCAACAAATCCCTCTCCCGGAACTTGGCGGTGATCTCCACCATAGTATCTGTCGTCTGTCTCATGTCTAGAAACTCCCTGGCCAGCTGCTGAAGCTCGACCGTCGGTGCAAACTCTGCCCTGAACCTGGTCACAAAGTCCGACCAGGTCATAGCCTCGATAGCTGATGCTCCCAACGAGTCACCCACTGACTCCCACCAATCCCGGGCTCGGTCCCGTAAACACCCTGCTGCATACCTCACCTTCGACCCCTCGGGGCAGAAGCTAGTCAACTGTGCAAACTCGATGTCTGCAATCCATCGCCTGGCAGCAATGGGGTCCTTCACCCCATGGAAATCCGGCGCACCACTGCCCCTGAAGTCCTTGAAGGACAGTGTGCGAGATCCCGACTGGCTAGATGCCATATCACTCCGGAATGCCCGAAGGCGATCCTCCATCAACTCCATGATCCCTTCCTTGATCGACCCAAAGAGAATGGGGGTCGACTCAAGGATGCCTCTAGTGATCTCTGATGCGATGAACTCACGTAGTCCCTCATCAACCGGCTCGGAACCTGATCCCGAACCTGACCCCTCTCCTAAACCGCCATCTACCGGCCTCGATCAAAGTACCACCATTCTGCAATACATCACATCAAACATTAGAGATATTGATACTTCCTGAGGGATCACTGCTACCTACAAGTTCCCTGGTCTTATCTTGGCCTTCCTTGGTTCGGGTACGGATCCTCTACTTTCAGTAGTACGGGCCCATACTACCTTCCACATCTATCCGTACCTTCTTCAAGGAATGCCTCGACTCCACCAGATCCCTTTCACTACTGCTGATCACTGCTATACTCATCCTAGGCTTGCCCTAGGGAAATCTCTGATTCTACTCTATCCAGTCCTCAGCTGCTACAGGCCTCCTTGTAATGCCAATTAGCCATTACCCGAATACCATCACATGTGACGAGGCTCAGATAATCCTTCGAGTACCTGACTCGTCCCTACAACGGTTGGACTCAAACAAGAGCTGCGCAGTAGGATCAAATCTGGCACTCTATGATTATTCAACCCTGATCACATGTGACGTGACGCATTCACCTAATGGATAACTCCCATTATTCAGAGTCCCACGTAGCACGAAGCAAGCAACATTCAGACAAGGGTAACAGTCTCAATCAACTCTATCTGCTTTCAGGAACTGTACTAGCATAAGTTGTTAAGCTCATATTATCAGGCATAACCTAATCAGGCTATCCTACTTGTTGTCTACTCAATAACTAGCATGCAATTCTCATACAACTGAAACACATAAAGCAGGCACATAAGGCATCACTCTTAGATCCTTAGTCCTATTCAAGCATGCTGTTCTACAAAAGCTGATAAACATAACATAAACTTGTATGGGTACTTTGGGGAATACTTACTTGAGCTCAGCCGGTCGCGCACATCACACACTTCGTTCTTTCTCGAAACTCTTTTCTCAATTTTTTTTTGAAAACATTTTCGTTTTAGAAAATCTTTTAATCCCTCGATTTGATTTCAGACACCCCCGAAGGTGTGTTCGAATCCCTCAAACCAGGGCTCTGATACCAACTTGTAACGACCAAATTTTCACGTCCAAAAATTTCGTTTTAAAACATTACTTAGAAAACATTAATAATTAAAAACATTGTTTGATCAAACCATGACACAACGTAAACCATGTCTAAAAGCCAAATCATACAACCAATCAAAATATCAGAGTATAAATCCCAGAGAATCTCGTAAATGCGGAAACCAAAGAGTGTGTGTGTGACATGCTGCTACCACGCTGGCTCCTTTCCCCTAGCTGAGGAGGTACCCGAAACCAAAACTGAAAACTATAAGCACAAAGCTTAATGAGTTCCCCCACCGTACCACATACCATATAATCTCATAAAATACATATATTGTCAGGCATATCTGGGTGCCCGACCTACCCCTTCGGCCCTCTCGACCGGACATTGCCTAGCATATCTGGGTGCTGGCCTCCCCTTCGGTCCTCTCGACTGGATACTGCCTAGCATATCTGGGTGCTGGCCTCCCCTTCGGTCCTACCGACCGGATACTGCCTAGCATATTTGGGTGCTGGCCTCCCCTTCAGTCCTACCGACCGTATACTGCCTAGCATATCTGGGTGCTGGCCTCCCCTTCGGTCCTACCGACCGGATACTTCGGGGACTATCTCCCCCTACTGTCACTAGCACATAGCATCATATCATACTAGCACATAACATAACACAGGTAGTAGTAATTCCTAGATGAATATCACAGAGACAAACATCTACATATAACTCCTACTGGTGGGTCGGCATTGTGGCCGTAGACCCACCGCTACTAGAAGGTAACTCACCTCGAAGTAGTTGCTGATCTGATCGGGAACTGACTGTCTACTGCTGCTGCTGCTGCTCCGGAAATCCTCCGGCTGCAATTCCCACAACATACTCAATCAACACTGCTAACTGACCTTTGGGTAAAATGACCATTTTACCCCTAATCATGTCATCAAACAAAGTCAGAGTCAACTTTCAGTTGACCCGACTCGCCAAGTTGGCTTTCCAACTCGCCGAGTCCCTACCCAAACGATTGCCCTGAAACCCGTTCCTACTCGTCGAGTTAGGCGACGACTCGACGATTTCACCTTCTAAACTAATATTCAAGTCCTTCATCCTACTCACCGAGTTGTATGAACAAATCGTCGAGTTCATCTTCATCCGACGAACACTCATGCTAAGACTCGCCGAGTTGTATGAACAACTCGCCGAGTCTGTTCTTGATCTAAGGAGATTGCCTTGAACTCGCCGAGTCAGGGCATTGACTCGCCGAGTACCTCCATAGATGAGTTCAGCTTCCGACTCCTTGAGTTACACCCCGTGACTCACTGCTCACTCGACACTACGAAAAGGGGACAAACTCGGAGACTCGCGAACAGACTCGCCGAGTCACATGAACGACTCGCCGAGTCGTTGCCATGCACCCACTAAATACACAGATTTGCTCGATTCCAGTCCATGACATCCACAGATCTGGACTTCTAGGAAACGAATCACACGTAAAGTTTCCAACTTTACGTGTAGATATTCACCAATATGGATTTTAGGGTTCAAAATGCCTCAAAAGGGTAGATCTATGGTGAACAAGCAACATGGGTCCATAAAGCTAACAGATATGAGCTCCTGGAGCTCAATCTTGCCTAGATCTAGAGGCCAATCAACTTATTACGAACCCTCAAGCATACACAATCTTGGAAATGGCTCAAAAAGGACTTTAATGGAGCTATAAGGGACAATAAGCTTAAAAACAGAGGGGAGACGAGTTATACCTTAGGGGAAACGTTGGAATGACACAGAGATGCTTGGCCTCCTTCTCCTCTTCTTGATTCCCTCTTCTTTTTCCCTCAAAAACTTCAAGAATACCACAAAAACACCTCAAACTCACAAGGAAGCATGGCTAGAGAGATATACAGGGCTCTGAGGGTGAATGGGGGCGAGGTTGGGGCGGATATGTTGTTTAAACAGGGTGCAAACCCCTGAAACTTAGGGTTTCATCCAACAGCTGTGACTCGCCGAGTCCAGGATATGGACTCGCCGAGTCGACAACTTAAACGTGTCCCAGGTCCCGCATCTACTCGGCGAGTCGGACCTGTGACTCGCCGAGTCCAAGGCTAAAAGAAGAGAAATACACAAATAAGATTTATGTACCAGGAACCAGGAGCTACAGGGAGTTTATGGTCTAAGCATATCCTTGGGCCGTAATATCTAGTTTACCCCTCAAATGACAAGATTTAGGTGTTCCAAGTCTGAATTAGCAAGTCCCTAAGCCATAACTTAAGTCTAAATGTGGTTTGGAAGTGTTTTGGGCTTGATTTGCAAGCTTAGAGGGTGTTTACGGTCTAAGCATGTGCTTGGACCGTAAACCCTCTTTCAAGCCCTAAAAATTGTTGATTTAAGGTTCAAACACTTCTAGGTTAAGTCCAAAACTAGTTTCTGAGCTTAAAGGGGAGAAATTTGGCACTTTTGGCATTATTTTAGGGGTTTACGGCCTAAGGAGGTTCTTAGGCCGTAAACTCCTCTTTTTCAGCCTTCTTGCATGATTTTTGAGTTAAAACACAAATCAAAGATGTCTAGAACAAGTTAGGGTAAGAGTACTTACGTTTTGGAGGCGGAACTTGCGGTTTTTGGATGAAATCGGACTTGAGGAGAGAGAGTAGAGAGAGAAAGTGAGTCTAGTGTGGTAAAAGGTTTCTATGCAGTGTCCACCCTCCTTTATATAAGGTTTGGGTGTTGTACCCGGTATACGACTACCCGATACTTATGTTTAACAAGGTTTAAACTTTTTACCCGGTTAAATTGTCGTAATTAAAAATAACTTTTTCCAATAAAACGGGAGGATAAATTATGTATTTATATTTAGTTTATTACAACGATATTAACATAAAATGCAAATAAATAAAACATTTGTTTATTTGTCGACCCCAATTTGGATAGTCACTACTAGTTCAAGTGCAAGATGTGTGTATATGATTCATGAAAAGGTGTTCGAGTCAAAGAGTTACCTGAATATGGATAGTCACTACAGTTAAGTAGTAGAATTCACATATCAATGTGAAATCTAAGTGTATTATCCATTGTTTCTAATTATTTCCAAGTTTCTAGTAGGTTATAACATAGCTCCTAGTTACAAAGTCTAGTATGTGTTGTGCCTAGATGTGCAACTAAGTTTATTCAAATGTAGAACTATCCCAAATTTTGACAGTTGTCACAGTCTCCCCCAATTGAAAGAATTTTGTCCCGAAATTCAATTCGTGACGTATTGTATTAGAACTCAACCGAATACAATTGTATAGTTGCAAAGGTGGTGACTTGAAGTGTGCTTTGATTATTTTGGGTTTATTTCCTCAAAGGAAGATCCCAATTCTTTAGCAATAATCAAATGAGTGTTTCCTTAATCCGAGTTTTGTCGTCTAGATTATGGAAAATTTGGTTCATGGAATCAGAATCTAACCATGGCGACCTAGACAAAAAGATTATTTAATTAGATATTATCTGAATTAAGAGAGCGCTATAAGTTTGGCTGAAGCACCAACTACACTAAGCGTTAAATCCGCATTGATCCTTAAGTCGCATTCTAAATCAGCACTAAGTGTAAATTCGTCGCCTAATAAAGAAGAGATTAGGGACAATTTGCTCACTTTCATGTGGGCTACTAAATCTGGAAAAGATATATTCCGAAATAAGAAGGGGTAGCATGAATGAAAGAGAAACAATTTAGGGTAAGTTCCTAGAGATACGTGCTAAGGGTAGGCAACGAAGTTTTGGTTCATTTCAAATGTAAAGACTAGTTAAGTGTCATTTACAAAATAAATGACGAAATGATTTAGGATCTTCGTGGATATAATTACTACTATGGTTACTCTTACAATAATAAAGACATTTTCGAAGACTATATAATTAGAGTGTCATTGTTGCAAATGGAGGCGATGAAAGTTTATGATAAATTAAATCACATTGTGTAGATAGCATTTTGAGTGCTTAGAAATTATAATTAATCTCATTGTTATTAAAATGTGTAATAATTCCAAGAAAATGAAGATACATGTGTGGCGATCAAACAAAGTAGTAAAATAATATAAAGATTAATTATAGTTAAAGGTTTAAGTCATCAATAAGGGAATTTATACATAAATATTTTGATTACTCTTTTGAAAAATTGTCTAATTGTCTAAGTCAAGAGAAATACTATTTAAGAGGAGTCAGGGTATTTATGAAAACAAGTTTCAGAGCTTAGGAATTCACTAGAGATTGCAAAGTAGAATGGTATTTTAAGAAAGGTGTAAAACTACCGATCATTGAAAATCGTGCATTCTCAATTTAGTGATTCTACAAAAACAATCATTTGAAGGATAAATAATTGTAACATTTAAATCTTTTTATGTTTTTACAGAAAAGATGAAACATATTAAATGTATTCTTCACATATATTTTCTGGATTTTGAAAAATGATAAGAACAAGGGTAGTCACGTTGTGTATTAATTGTAAGGGAAATACAATGAAATTGCCGCATTTAATCAAATTTTTAAATTTAGAGCAAAAGGAGCAAATGTGAATAAGGATTACTTGTTTTACATTAGATTTCAAAATAAAAATAACAAGTATATGATAAATGGCGTATTTGAATAGATCAAAGTTGACTAAATCAAAATTAAGTCTCACAACTATACACCAACTATACACGTATTAATCACTCAAAATGAAAGGGTAGACTTCTAATCTGTATGTGGACGAACATGGTACCAAGAGAAGCAAAATAGACAGAAACAAAGTTAGATAATGTATTATGTTATTATTATGAGTTCTGAGATCTCATATCAGAATAAGCACTAAAACTAATAATTGAAAATCTGACAGTTTAGACCTTTTAGACTGGAGTCCAACAATTGTTAAAATAGATAAGGTAAAGAATCAATATATTTATAAGAGTAATTATACATTGTTGAGAGTGTATCATTAGAAATTTAAAAGTGAAAACTATGGTTTGCAATGCGATAAAATCTAGAAACTTTATAAATTATATTACTAATTTGTAATAAAATATACAAATAAGGTGCGTTTTGAAATGTAGGCATTAGTGATGTCTTGTAAACACATTTGGAGTAGAAAGTTGTAAAAATATCATGTTGGGTTTCAAGAAAACACATTTAAGTAAAGTATAATGCCAAAATGGGAAAATGGTCAACCAAAACAAAAGTGGTTTGAAAGACCCGGTGAAGCTTTTACACGTAATATGAACTTCAATGTCATATGTTTAAGTTTTATATCATAGAGTCTAAACACTTTTATAAAAGAAAATGTTTCTAAGTTTTTCGAAAACGTGCCAAAATGGTAAGCAAGGTTTAAAATGGTTTGTATTCCCTTAAAAGCACATCTATCCATTGAAATGGATTTGAAATGAAATTGAAATAGCAAGGTTAAAACCAATATTGGTTAAATTGAGTTTTGAAAAAAAAGTGTTAAGTTAAAGCAAGTTATCAAAAGTAAAGTTGGTTGTTTTTAGCGAGAATATGGCTTATATTGTTAGGAAATGTCTAGTAAGTTGTATGAAGTGGTTATAAAGTATTTTATCGATGATAAATAAAACAGATGAAACGAAATAACTTTTTGATGCAAGATTAAGAAGTAAGGAATATGTATATTAATGTAGTTGATCGTATCTAAAAACTAAAGCGAGTACCGATGTATTTTCCCCAAGATAAAGGACAATAAAAAAATTGTTTGTGAAACGTTTTATGGTATCAATACAGTTTCGTGGCCTTTTATAGAGGTCAAAGGGATATCCTATGTTAAGTTTTAAGATCAAGGTTGAAACAACCTAGAGCTAAATCGTAGCATAGAAAGAAGGTCTCACATATTAGTAATAATGGGTTAAACCTCTGTGTCTCCTTGTGAGTCGAATCGGGAATGCTCGTCAATGGTATCCAAGTGATCACTAGTGTCGACTATAAATACAATAGGACTAAAACACTATGACTAAAAGTATACCTTAAAAGTATAAGCATTTTATCAAAGTATACATACATACTAGGACAGTGTCATGATAAGCACAAAACTAGAGTCTTTAAATGTTGGACACTACAGTCAAACCTAGACAGTTATGTAATCATATATGGGATAAATAAGCCTAATCAACTATATTTATTTGAGATATGACCAACATGTGTTTGGGAGTGATAGTGGTGTTGCAACAAGTCTAAAACTTACCAACTATACATGCAAAGGAATATTAGAATCGAACAGAAAGTTTAATATACTATAGGAGTATTTTAGGATACCATATAACTCCCGCACTTAAATTTTCTACATGTTTCTCATACCTCTATTCTCGCATAGGAAACATGGATGAGTTTCACCACGAAGGCCCCTACTCCCCTGTCGTAATAGTCAACAAATGGATCGATGAGGAGCCAGAAGGGGTTCATGAGGAAAACCTAGAAGTGGGTCCTAAAGAATACCAAAAGATGGACTATGAGGGGGAGGATTCTGACGAGGAGTCGGACGAGGATGAAGGCACCGGAGAGATCCTTAGCGAGCCTTACCCTTTGGGAGCAATACCGAACCAGCAAGCAAGGCAGGAGGACCTTACCGATCGTCTACGCTCCTTAGAGGAGGAAGTAGCCACCTTAAGGCAACAGCTCATTGAAGTTGAGGCTAAGGCAGCCTTAGCAGAACAGAGAGCGGAAGACGCCACCCATGAAATGAGTGAAATGGTTGAGCACCTTGTACACCATTTCGACATATGAGAGTCACTACCCTACTCGCGCTATGTCCTAGGTTTATTATGTATTTCGTTACAACTAGTAGTAGTAAATCAAGAGAGGTACGCCCTCCAAGTACCCATGTAATCTGAATAAACTAATTGTATTGAAATCTATATTCTCTTTTGTTAAAATTAACGACCATCCAATACCTACTACTACTTATTACCATAAGTACACCAAAGAATGTAGATCGAAACATTAAGAATTGTACAACAAAATATGTCACTTATATGCGTGCATACATAAATGTATATAGATGAGATACAACTAGAAACGAACAAGGTTACTTATGAGCTCGTTTCTCACCATGTAACAGAATCATGCCTTCACATGGAAACAAGCGGACAACCATAAAAACACCAATCCTGCAGATAGACACTGCTACTTTTCAAGCCGCAGTGACAGCCCCCATGACAGCCGTCATAGCACAACACGGCACTACCAGCACAAATGAAAATGGGTTAGTGTCGACAATTCCAATCGTAGTGATAACCAGGGGCGCCAACGAATGCCTGCCTACAAGGATACCCCAAGCCACAAACCCAAGAACAAGAAATGAAAGCCCTGGAACGGGAAAGAGGGTAGTTCGACTCAGGGACGTACCAAAAGACAACAAGTAGTAGCAGCGCATACCCCCACTGACCCTACTACCTCAACATTGAGAAAACCATATGTTGGAAGCCTCCCAAAATTCCACAAGTGCAACTTCCATCACCAAGGATCCTGATGAAAACTGCACTGCAAGAAATGCAACAGAAAGGGGCATACCACTCACTGTTGTAGAATGCCAACCCGATAGGCCACCTAAGCTGCTAAGCCTAGATTGAGTCAGGTTTGCTACGGGTGTGGCAAAATTGGACACTTCAAGAGGGATTATCCAATAACAAGGAACTCTGGCGGGGATGGAAGATTGTTGATGATCACCGCAGGAGAGACCTTCCCGGAATCACCTGTGAACAGCGGTACGTTTTCCCAATAAAAATATTTTAAAGATTAAATTTTTAATAAATAATTATAAATTACTCTCTCATCCAAACAAAACACATCATTCATATAAAAACTAAGGGTCCTTGAGGGTGATTTGTGATGGCTTAGCGTATACATTAGGGTTATATATAATTGAGATTTTAAAGGCTTAGAGTGTGTGATTCCGCCTTATTTCCTGTTCCTTGCCTGGTTATGGATTTAGGACAGAGCCCCTCAGCCGACGGTCTTACAAATATTGATTATACATGACTTGTATACACTAAGCGATTATAGAGGGACCTGGTGGGGACCATATTATGGAATTCATCACTAATAATCAGAGCACTCATACTGCTAGTACTCGCTAAACGCGGTACAAAATTTTCGCAGTAGTAGTAACAATGATGAAACTGGTAACAGTAAAAACATGTACATAGAACACACTATCATTCCAAACAATCATCCCCTCCAAATCAATCCAACATCTCTTACAACAAGAAGCCCAACATCGTCATTTGACATGGGCTGGCTTGATCCTCACCATACTATGTTAATGTGCCACAAAGAGACCCTTCACCTTAAACAATCGATTAACAAAACCCTTTCAACTTATAACGACAAATCCCCGAATCATCCCTCGCATCTAGACTCATAAGTACCCATGTGAAAGGTACCATGATCTTTCCTAGCCCACAATAGAATTCAGAAACAAGAAGCAAAAGTGTCCTCAAAGGAATCTCATGAGTTTATAATCTCCCCGAGATGTTACCGAAGTCCTCTTGGGAAGATCACCCATAAGTCAAAATGAGTCCGGAATCGACTCGACACCCGGAGCCATTCCCATAGCCAAACCCCCAATACCACTTGGCACCGACACGAAAACAGATATTGTCCACTCAATAGAACGACCCAATAAGTAAGGAAACTATCCGACCAAGCCTCTAACCTCAGAAAGCATCCATCCGACTCATAAAGAGGAAAGACTAATTGTCCATAGGACCACTAACTACTAAGTTTCAAACAAACCCATCATCAATGATCGATATCCCCCATTTCCGAATCAACAGCCTAATCAGCTGACTTTAAGGAACAAGCAAAGGTCGACATCCCACTAGCTCAGAATCCCGTAGTAAGAAACTCCCAAGACAACCTAAGAATTGTAAGGCCAACTACACCACACGCAACCTTAACTTTGGTGACAATAGTGTTCACCTTAAGGTTTAGAGACACTACTTTTAGGGCATCATGTACACAATCCTCATAGTCACGACCATCCATTCACCTCATCATATGGGAGGCAAATGCAGACCACCCCTGTGTTGGGCTGAGAAGACCCACACACGACTAGCCAAAGGGAAAGTACCCTATGATACTGTCATCGGCCCCGAAATCACCAGAGAGACCACCGAAGAGATCACCCAAATTCGAGCATGACTAAAGGCATCTAGAAACTGACAAAAGAGTTATGCAAGTAAGTGACATAAGCCCTTGGGATTCCGAGTCGGTGATCGCGTACTGCTAAAGGTCTCTCCTTTGGAAAGGGATGATATGTTTTGGAAAGCGTAGGAAAATTGAACCCGAGATATATCGGACCCTGGAAGTCCTTGATAGGATTGGTCCGGTGATTTATAAACTCCAGCTACCACCTGAACTCAGCAATGTATGCCCTATCATTCATGCATCCAATCTAAAGAAAGGACTACCTGGTGAAAACTCTCATTGTCCCACTTGATTAGATTAAGATAGATAAACACCATCATTCCGGCGAGGAACCCTTTGAAATAATGGACAGAGAAGTGAAGCGATCAAAGCAAAGCCGCATTCCCATCGTGACGGTGCGATGGAGTGCCAAGCAAGGACTAGAGTTCACCTCGGAACGCGAAGACCAGATGATGCCAAAGTACCCCCCCCCCCCCCTCATCTCATCTCTAGTTCTTAAGGGCTACTCTCGAACGAATTTCGGGACGAAATTCCCTCTAACGGGGGGATGATGTCACAAATAGCAAAATTAGGGTTAAGAGGGTGATTTATGTATAAAAACTTCCTCTATGTAACCTTGCAACATCAAATTAGTGAAAATCAAACTACAATGTTATTTGAGTTCATACGTTCATACATTGAGAATCAAGTCAAAAAAGCCTCATGAAAACCCAAAACTTGATCCAATAGCTAAGCCCAATCCATTTTTGGGTCTTGATCCAAGAATTCTCGGCCCAACACCCTATTGGGCCGAAAACTCTTTCCTTAGGCCTTATTAGGCCGAGAACTTCTCCTCATGCCTTATTGGGCCGAAAACGTATTTTGGGCCTTCCATTAGACCAAAAACTCTCTTATTGGGCCTAAATAAGCCCGAAAGCCATACACATCTTATTGGGCTAAAAACCCATTTAAAAGCTTTGAGGGCTTAAAAACCTATAGGGTTCGATTAGGGTTGAACAAAAAAAAGGAAAAGGAATGAGAAAAATGGGTGCCATCTCATTTTTGTTCAACATACAACAAGGCACTTAACCACCATACTTCCAAGCAAGTATCACCTCAAGCATCCAATCAACAAAGTCAATCCCCCCTCCCCTATCTTATTCTCGGCCGCAAACACCATCACACACCCACAAAAATCATTTCCAATTCATTCTCCAAACTCTCTCTTCCTCTTCCAAAATTTCGAGAACCACCTTCAAAGAAAGGCATATCTTCAAGTGGTCTTAAGAGTTTTAGGTAAGTTTCTTATGAAACTCAAGTATTTTCACACATGTTTTTGCTAAGATCATCCCATTTACGCACATCATTTCATGTGTAGCTTCTTAGAGCATCCCCATATTCAAGTGACCTCCTAGATACACAAGTCTAGGCTCAACAAATTCTTTCTTCTTCTTCCCAACACACGAAATCAAGGTGAGCTTCATACCCCCACTATTTTCGTGTTTTTCATACTTTTTTTTTTGGGGGGGGGGGGGGGGGAATACAAGTCAAATCTCATTTAACCATTGGATAATTGCATGTACCTATGTGTTTAACCTTTGGGTAATAGCATGTCTCTTAGTTGTGGGTTGAATATCGAAGAAGTACTTGTGCAAAAAGGGTCTTTATCTTGTGAATCTTCATAAAAATTGTGATGAGTGTGTTTATTAACACATATATTACATAAAAACTTGTGGACATGGGTTGTACACTCAAAAGTTTAGAAAATATGCTATGTATATACTCATGCATGTTTAACTCTTGGATATATACATATTACTTTTTATAAAATTCACACAAAAATGTGGATAAAATGAAAAGTTTATCATTTGTGTTAATATAAAAATTATGACTCCTTAGAGTCAAATCATCATGAAAATATTTTGACTCAAAACTCTCAAATCGGTGACAGGGTGCAAAATGTAAATACATAGTTTAATATTTTACTAAAATCAATTATATTTGTAAAATAGTCGTAAACTTGTATTCACTGTTTTCATGGTTTAAAGCTCAAGATATTATGTTATTTTTATACCAAATGTTACAACTAGACCCACTTGATGACTATTTTTATAAAGTCTTATAAATAATTTAACCAAAATGGTATACAAAACAGAATTCGTGACAAAAAGATTCACGTGTCATAACCTGTCTATCATAAAGTTGTTAAAGCATTTGTAATAAGTTGCATGTTCTACAGCTGTAAAACGCGTGCCATAAAACTTCAGTCATAAATTTACACTAGTAATGTCGTTTTCGTTATTCAATAATGGGAGTCAAAGTTTGCATAAATCTGTTAAGGCTCCTATGAGACTTTCCTTCATCGTACCTACCTAGCGTACACCATAAGTCTTATAGTTATATCCAAAGTCTCCTGGAGGGAAAGCGATGTAATTGTGTATAGATCTATACGGGGTTGACACCCCCACACCTGAGTTATTCGCTATAACTAGACGGGGCCAGTCTAGGGTGACAAATGTCTTACCAAAACTGACGCCTAAAGAACATCATGATAGGCAAATCAGTCACATCAAGCATGGTTATAAAAGACTCACATAGGGAATAACAATACGATTTTAGTTTACGCGAAGCTTACACTTCATCGTTTTGTTAAACTAAAAAATTGCATATCATTTTTCAGTATTCAGTCACTTACACTTCTAGTCTTAGGGTTTAAGACTGTAGTTTTTCATACATCAGAAAATATTGGATTTTCTAGGAACCTACACTTTACTTTTACAAAAAAAAAACACACAAAGGACATGCATGTATATATTCACAGTTCTGAAATGAGACTTACAAACTATTTTCATAGAAAATATCGAATTTTCTGAAAGTACTACGAGAACTATTCTAAATAAGTGCAAAACCATTTTATACTAAAATTCTTATGAACTCACCAACATTTTAGTTGACGCTTTTCAAAACGACTTGTATTCTCAGGGAACCAGTCATAGGTAATCAGCTCTGCTACGAGATCAAGTGGTGCGACCCTATCAAATTTTACTTTTTGTCACTTTTGTTTAACTGATGAACAAGTACAAAATGTAAACTATGTAAGTGTGTATTTTCAATGTATGTCGCTTGTAATGTTATCTTCATTCAGATTCAATTGTTGTGATACTGTACAATGAATTCACCCGCCTCCAGGCGTTGCCGCCGTCCTGATTCTGGTGTGTGACATTTGGGTAGGATCAATTATGGTCATATCGATATTCCTTATATAAAAGTTCTCAATAAACTAATCATATGACTTTGGAAGTGAGTGAAGAACCATATCAATTATAACTTGGGAAAACGACACCCAAACTATCCAACTTGTCAATGTAAACTATCCAACTTGTCAATGTATGATTTCTTTTCAAAACATGCGCACACACAAAGTTTCCATCTTGATGTTTACATGCCAATAAACGTGACATTGGGAGAGTCACAGGAGGAAGTGGAAGAGGTTAAAAAGCATGATGTCTAGTTCCACCATATCCTAAGGAAGGGAAAACAATTTCACTTTGACTTGAAACTTGAAGACCATCTCCAGAAGATTGAGGAAAACCATTTCCATAGGAATGAAGAATACCATTTCTATCTTCATAAGACAATTAAAAAATGGGAGAAAAGAGAATTCAAGTTAGTTGATTTTTAATCCTTAATTATTAACCCATAAATTTAAATTAAGGCTAGGATCCATATTTTTATTCGAACTTTGAAGTGGGATGTTGTAATCAAATTTGAATCTATTTTAGGTAGGTAAGACTTTTACCAATTCCAATATTATGAAACTCCTAGATCTTTTGAGATTCATTGAATCTTATCAATGGCATGTTTAATCTCGGATTATGCTCTCACTTTTATGATTGGGATGTCAAGGATCACAAATGAGATGTGAATAACCATGCAAACCCTCTTGACAACCTTGATGTCATTTATCATCTCTCATTGATGTGTCAATTAACCACACACGCTCCATCAATAGTGACAATTTTCAAGATGCTCATCATATCTCTTTATAGTCCCTATTAGTGTGTCGGTTAACCACACACGCTCTACTAATGACATATAAAGCATGATGTGCGTTTTCATGGATTAGTATATTTTTCATATTATTCCTAAAGTAACTAGAGTGGGATTTTATAAAGATAGTTTGGTTACTTATACCATTATACTTGTTAATAAGATTATGTCCTATCAAATCTGTTCGGCTAATGACCCTTCACCATACAAGAGAGCGGTGGATATATGGCGGTCATTTTATAGGTTGCTTCCTTAAACTCCCCTTATAGTATGGGTTCGTGAATGAGTCATACTAGCGATTTAACTGACTCATCTTATAAATATATTAAACTTTTAATTATACATAGTATAATGTGTATTTTAATACTTTTCTAAATACTAGGTTTAAATTTAAATTTTTGAAATTAATATGAAAATTAATTTAATTTAAAAATAAACCAATTTTGATTTAATCTTTATCTTTTAATTAAAAAAATTAATTAAATTAATTAAATCATTTTTTAATAAGTAATTATTTACAATTAGCCAAATAATAAAATAATTCAAATTTAATCCTAATCCTAAGCCTTCTAATTTTCGAAAATAGGCTAGGGTTTATCAGTTTTAATTGTTCAAATTTTAAGGCTTTTAAAATACCAAATAAGGAAACAAGCTAAACCCTAAAAGGAATACCTCAATTTTCGAAAATGGGAAAAGGAGGCTAGGGTTTCTAAAACCTTTGCTAAAATCAAAAATATGAGGGTGGAGGCTAAGGTTTCAAGAACCCTATGGATTTTTGAAAATTGTCTCCTTAGGGTTTAGTTTCTATAAACCCTAATTTTAATATATTCAACTTTGTACAAGATTGTGACATCCCCATTTTCACGGCCAAAAAAGACCGATTTGCTTATGCTTTGTTTTATAAAATCATAGTAATCTTTTAAAGAAAACGGTTGCGGAATTTGTTCCTAAAACAAGATATGATAATAACTTATCAAAACATTTCTCAAAGAGAATGTATTTTCATTTAATAATAAAACCTCGGGATGTCATGTTCCGATAGAGACATATAAGCATAAAGAGAACTTACATTCAATTACACTAATGATTTATATCTCCTTTAAATCTCTCTGTGAAATATGTCTTCGTATCGATACATGTGATACAAAGAAAACTGAGTGGGTCAGGCTTGGGAGCCTAGTGAGCATATAGGGTTTTCATCTCATAATGTTATATCATATATTTATAAATATAGAACATTCAAACTTGTACAATTTCACCATATAAAGGCAACTCTTATCCCACCCCATCGATCCTCACAACGACACGATCTAAACTCTCGTATATAAAATTTTCCTCTTTACCTTATCCCTACTCACGCATCTAAAACTATCCTCTTCACATGGTCCATACTCATGGATCTAAAACTAACCTTTTCACCAGATCCATACTCACGGATCTAAAACTAACCTTTTACCCTGATCCATACTCATGGATCTAAAACTACCTGATCCATACTCACGGATGTAAAACTAACCTCCTGATCTGATCCATACTCCTGGATCAATAATTTTACCCAATCCATACTCCCAGAATTGGGACAATTAACTATACCTTAATCCTGATCTGATCCATACTCCCGAATCAATAACTGTGCCCAATCCATACTCCCGGACTAGGGACAATTAACTTAGTCTTAATCCATACTCCCGGACTAATAACAAGTTTTATCTCTTTACCTGATCCATAGTCCCGGATCTAAAACTAACCTCTTGGTCTAGTCCATACTCATGGATCTAAAACTAACCTCTTGATCTGATCCATACTCACGGATCTAAAACTAGCCTCTTGATTTGATCCATACTCGCGGATCTCATCTACCCATGTCCTACCCAACATATTTGTAGATATAAAATACATATACAGTTTAACTCATTAAAACCTATATAGTTCATCCATTCCACCAATATCTCAAATAAACAACAATATATAAACACATAGCACGTATTTCGTAGCAAATACTTCATAGTTACGTGTTAGAAGAAAGTAACCACACACTCACACCAAACATATACTTAATACATTCAAATAATACTTGTATTAAAATCGTGTTTATGAAAGGGACTATACACTCACTTGATTTAGAAGATGATCGGATAGCACTACGACTTGTAGAAGTAGTATTCTTCGGTAGATCTGAAAGATCTTCACAAAAATTGGCTTCTCGCGGGCAGAGCTTCGCTCGGGAATCTCACTTCTCGGGATCTTCGGGGCTTCGGAGCTTGCTTCGGGGCTCGGGATTGATACCGAGGCTTTAGGGTGTAAATGGCACGCAAATCGAGGCAAAAGTTAGAGAGAAAGGAAGAAATTTACAAAAGAATGAGGCTGCCCTCGCATGCCTTTTATAGGGGATGAGGCCTCGCATTACGCTGGGCGTAATGCTCTACGTGGGGCGTACGCCTCCGATCGTCACTGCTTACGTATCCAAAGAACTCGAGTGCGAGGGTCGTCATGCTTCACTGTACGCTGGGCGTACAGCCTTACGCTGGGCGTAACCCGGATAAGTCCGGTGACTCCCCTTCGGATAATATCGGTTTTAAAGATTATATTTAAATTTTAATTATTTAATAAACTTCATAAATTCATATCTTCTTCCTACGAACTCCGTTTTCGAGGTTCTTTATATCCACGCGTAGGTGAGACTACGCTCTACAACTTTCGTTTAGACTCCGTCGGCTAATTTTGACTTTATTTTTATTATTTATTTTTAGTAGGCCGGGACATGAAAACTTCGTTATAAATTCATAACTTCTTCATCCGACGTCCGTTTTCGCCTGTATTTTTATCTTTTTACTACAATTAACAAGATTTTTGATTCTCATTTAGATTGTTTCTGTTAAAAACTACTCGGTCTCAAATCGAGTATTCGGGCTGCATACCGCTAAGTCGAAACTTCAAAAAATCATAACTTCCTCATACGAAGTCAGATTTGGGCGTTCTTTTTATGCACGCTCACGGTTTAACGGACTCTACGACTTCCGTTTAGATCGCTAAGGCTAAATATCGCTCTAACGTAAATTCACCTTTTTACGTTGTGTTGTGTCGTGTTGGTTCTGTCGCGAAACTTCGACAAGTCATAACTTCTTCGTTATAACTCGGATTTCGGCGTTCTTTATATGTACGGAATCCTTGTAACATATACTACAACTTAGTTAATATTATTCATCCTAAATAATCTTCTATCAAAAATTCATTTTGTGACGCTTATCGTCTCTAAATTGACTAGCCCTGATCTACCGGCGTTACAAAGATCAATGAGAACAATGGCTCTGATACCAGTGTTGGATTTTATAGGTTACAAAAATCTTATTTTAGCGGAAAAACTTAAACCCTAAGTTCACATGCAACCTAAAGGATCTATGTTCTCACTATGATTTGCAACAAACAATTGAATATCAAGAACCCTAAAAGTACATTGCTATTTTCGAAATTATGAAAGGGTTATTATAAAACATACATTTTGTTTATTATAGAAAATAAAAAAATATTCCTTCTTGATTGGTCTTTAGAAAGCAAGCACCATAAGTCTTGTGCCTCTAATGGCTCACACCCAAACCCTAGCAATTGGAAGCTATAGAGGAGAGAGGGTGAGAAGGAATAATTTCGAATTTAAGCTCTTAGAATGATATGAATTTTGAAATTCTAAACCCTTAGGGGTTTATATAAGTGTTAGGAATGTTGTATGTAAGGCGGATTCCTTTTAAATAACCCTTACATCATTGCTTCCTCCCTAAGGCATTCCAAGTTTCCTTAGAGCCCAAGAATACCTCTACAAACCGTCCCCTCTATGGGAGGTTCTAGAATTGGTTAATGCTCAACTTTTAAACATTGTCACCTTAAGTCCTTCTACTTTTAATTAATCTAATTAATCCCAAAATTAATTCTGATTAATTTCTGATTAATTTTTAATTAAACAATATTATTTCTAATTAGTATATTATTCTTATAGTATATTAATAAATCATTTTTTTTATTTCTAATTAATTTATTAACTGTATAATAAATTAATAAATCAATCTCTTTCTCTAAAAAAACATTCCAGTCAATTAGGTTTGAGGGCAATCCAAAAAGACTTTGCTAATAATTCAAGATTATATTAATTTAGTTATTGACTTAGACACATAATCCAACAGCTTTCATATAAGAATGGCTTATATTACAAGTTTCAGTTGAATGGTTCAAATACCTTTAACAATTCAAAGGCTACACAATGGCTTACCATTCATTCAGAACCTATGTATCTTAATGGTTCCATTAAGAAGCTATCAATCGACCCTATATAAATTCAAGTTTCACCAAATTAATAGTTTTAGCTCTTTTATCATAAATTTTACCAGAATTCATTTACGAAGTTTTCCAACTTATAAAACTCTAACTTAAACTTCTAAGTTTCTAAGTGCCAGATGATTACAAATAAATCCTCAAATTTAACCTAATTAAATTAAAGTCATACATAAGTTTTCAAACTTGATAAAAAAAATTCATTTATGGTGGTTGATTTTTAATTAATATTTATAATGACATTTTGAAACTTTAAATTTTATCAACATAAATCTATTTAATTAATTTCTGTAATTTCATCAAATTTAACCCTATATAAATTCAAGTTTCACCAAATTAATAGTTTAAGCTCTTTTATAACAACTTTTACCAAAATTCATTTACTCAGATTTTCGACTTATAAAACTCTAACTTAAACTTCTAAGTTTCTAAGTGCCAGATGACTACAAATAAATCCTCAAATTTAACCTAATTAAATCAAAGTCATGCATAAGTTTTCAAACTTGATAAAAATATTCATTTATCGTGGTTGATTTTTAATTAATATTTGTAATGACTTTAAACTTTAAATTTCATCAACATAAATTTATTTAATTAATTTCTGTAATTTTCAAAATTTTAGTATATTCTTTTAACTTTTTGTAACAACCCGAAATTTCTAGCTTACATTCTTCATTTTTATCAAAGTTAGCTTCGTTTTGCTATTTTATAATGAAGTTTTGGGTCTAAAAGAGTGCTTAAAGCTTAGTATAATTGAGATACGTGTCGGAGGATGGGTTAGATTGGGTGTAGCATCGAAAAATCGGGCCAAACACACCAAACCAGGTGTGTGCGGCCAGCCAGCCGCACCCATGCCAACCTCACACCCCTCCAGCCGCACTCACCCTCCCATATATACTATCCTTGGTCATTTTGATCATTTCTTACTCTTCTACAAAGCAAGGACCCAAAAATCCGCTCAAGTATCATCCGGAAAGGTAACATCTTTCACCAAGAACACCATGTGTTCTGGCAGCACACGCCTTCTGGCCACACACATGGCCGCACACACGTGCTGGCCGCATACACACATATAGTGTGTATTTTGGCCATACACTCTCTTGTATAGCCTTATAACCCTTCGTACAAACATATATGGTTGTAACAGTTCAATATAAGTGTTTACTAGTCCCTAAGGTGGTCCCAATTCAATAATTAGTTATTCATAACACTAATTATATTCATATATGTATCAATATCTGCTAAATAGGATTCGCGTGTGTACTCAAGTCCCCACTTGGCACTTAGTAACTGATCCAACATTTTCATCAGAACCACTCACTACAGGTGAGTTCATACCCCTAAATTAACCTTTGAAAATTTTTTAAATGCTCTTATGTGGGGAATACAAGTTGAACAATTATAGTTATTATATCAATCACATGTGATTAATGACTACCAAGCAAATGGTTTTCTTACTTTCCAAACTATTTATCAAACTGTTTTACCTCAAACTGTCTTACAAACTCCTTTAATTGTCAATTACTTTTACTTAAACTCTTTTAAACTTATATTCTGTGTATCTGTATAGATATAGTTATATAAGTAGGATTGAAAGGACTTAGGACTGCTAGTCTACCCTGCTTCCTGTTCTTGTTTGATTGTGGTCTTAGGGTATCAAGGTTAGTTGTCCGAAGGTCGTTTGAATCCTAGTTATATATTATGTATATGTATATAGATATAAAAGGTTAGTTCTTTCATTCAATTCCATGCCCTTGGGTAGCAAGGGTATACAAACATGTTCATACATTACTAGTAAGCTACCATAGGGGTAGTTTAGGAAGATATTATTACTAGAACAATGAAACATACAATGAGTCAGTTCATACATGAGTCAATACATACTATGATGAGAATCAAACATGAAACAAAGTGATGAGAAACAAACAATAGACACTATGATGAGAAACAAACGTACATGCTAGACAGAGAAAGAACACACAATACAGCTAGCACACAAATCACATTGCATATACATTAACCACATTTATGTGAGTCATTAAGCAGGGCATGGCACTACCTGCCATGACTATTTTTGTATTTGAATCTCCTTCATTGGGGAGCGTATTGAGTTTGCGTATAGATATATACTGGATTGACTATCCTACACCTTGCTGCTCACTACAGTGGGACTTGCAAGTCTACGGGTGCCAAACGTGATTTTTACAGCATCATACATTGTCGTTTTTCACCTAAGTCGGTAGCAAGATACAGGCCGATCACATGTTACCCTAAAATTTACATTTGGTTTAAGGTAGTTAGTACAGCAGTAGTTACTAATTACTACATTACAATACTATAACATTTTCCCTTTTCTTTTTACTTTGTGATATTCACACAATAAAAAATAGTGTAAAAACTATATTTTTGGTTAATGATAGTCGGATTTGGGAAAATACACACTTTTACAACAGACACACACACACAAATACTAGATGCCTTGGTAGAAGGCTACTTTTAGTAGAAAATATAGGGTTTTCTAGGAGAGTTCAATCAAATACAAAACTTTTACAAACATACACAGTACAGCTTACAAAACATCTTACAAATACTTTCATACAAACACGGACACTAATATACTTATGAACTCACCATCTCTAAAGCTGGTAAACTCTTTCAAAATAACTTGTATTCTCAGGTCACCAGTAGACAGGTATCGGTGCCATGTTTTTGAGAAGACGGAGCTCGCTCAAGACTCCTCTTTTATTTTTGAAGTATTTTTTTGGTGTCTATGTATCTTGACAAAACACACTTGTATGAAATTATATTATTAATGCAATGGATGATGTTGTTGCTTGTTTACTACTTGCATTGTTGTGATACTGTACATGACGTCCTCCACCCCAGAACGTTTCCACCGTTCATCGGTTTTGGGGGTGTGACAATTGGTATCAGAGCCTTGTTTATAGTGAATTGAGTATATCAACCCATCAAAGATATACTAACTATAAATACATTGGGATTAAAATACTCTGACTAAGAGTTTATACTTTAAATATTTAAAATGTTTAATTAAGTATACGTGCCTGCATTCATACTAAAATCAATGTCACTAAGATAGTACAAAAGTATTACGATTGTTGGGCAACACAAGTGGACTTAGAGACATATAGTCAAAGCTGGGAAGATATAGCCTGATCAACTATATTATCCGAGGGTCGACCAGCATGTGCCAAAGTGTGGTTGTGAGGTTGCAACAAGTCTAAAAACTTACCAACACTACTACAACGAGATCAATAAAATAGAACATTAAACTCAAAATACTATAGGAGTATTTTGTGATACAGTAATTACTTATATGAGAATTAAAGGTCTTTATTAGTATGTAAATAGTTGCTGAGTGGATACGCTAAGGTTATATGTGTATAGGATGTCATAGACTTAGAATCTGTGATCTTTGCTTTACTTCCTGTTCCTTGTTTGGTTGTGGGCTTAGAGTTAGGGTTACTTATTCGAAGGTCTATCCTGTCTTGGTTACATATGACTTGTAGGCACTGCGCAAATGTTGAAGTAACTGATAAAGATCATCTTATGATTATCTAGTTAGTTTGTCTATTAATTATTTCCTTATCCCTATTCCCGCATAGATTAAATGGTTGGATTCCATATCCCCGGAGACCCGTACTTCCCCAACCACGACAATGCAGGATGGCTAGAAGATGAACCAGAAGATGATCACCCAATTCCTTTGGATGATCATAAAGCTGAAGGCTTTTCTGATGGTTCTGACTTAGAGCCTGAAGTCAACAACCTACCTCAAGTAGGTCAGGCTCCGAATAACAACCCCCGACTCGCATTTCAAGGTCCCACACCTCAGTGGGCAACAAACTTGAATACCTGGAGCCATGAACATGGTCAACCCATTCCCTACAATGGAGACAGAAGTCTCTACAACCTCACTAATGGAGGTTCTACTGACAGAGTCCTACCCATCATAGTTAGTAGGATGTCTCGGAACACGATACTGGGTCAATCATCTATCAATCGAATCTTGGAGATTGATGCCAACACTGGTGTTAACACTGTCCACATTTTCCAACTAGAGTCTGCTCATGAAAGGGCTCTGGTTCACAATGCAGCTCTTTAGAGGGAACTCACTGAAACCTGAGTTGAAGTCATGGAACTTAGAGCTCAGCAAGTTAGGTCTGATAGGCGTGTGAGGGACATTGAACGCCTTTTGTCGGAATCCAGGACTCACTCTGGTAGTTCTCGTCGCAGATAGATTCCCATCAACTTCTTTTTTTTATATATAACTTAGTTATGCTAACAACCCTAGTTTAATTTTCGATCCTTGTAAATCTGAGACCAGTTAGGTCTCGATTAGGTCATAGTTCTGTCAAAATTTTCCATCTTGGTTGATGTGAGACCTACTTCTAGGTCATTTTTCCCAAACTCATTACATCTGTAATTCCAGTATCTTTGACAGATGTCTAATCTAATAGAAATTATTATCCAAATTGCTTTTGTCTTCATTCAATCATATTCATTCAATTATGTTGTTGGGCTATAGAGAGTTAGTCCATGAGTCATTCTCATCAATTTTCCTATCAAATTCTTATCAATATTTATATCTTTCTAAACTTTCAGTTAAAAGATGCCTCCACGCAAATCACCAAGAAACAATCCTCCACCACCACCTATTCCTCAATTTGATATAGCAGCCCTCAATGCTGTTGTAGCTGCAGCTGTGGCAACAGCCATGGCTAAATATCATTCCTCAAGTTCCACTGGAGGAGGGACTCCTATTCCAACTATACAGGTTGAAACCCCTGTGCACTCAAAAGAGTGCTCCTACAAAGATTTCACGAACTGCAAGCCATTGTCCTTTAAAGGAACTGGCGGAGTCATTGTACTCTCACAATGGTTCGAGAAAACCGAATCGGTTTTCGCAATCTGCTCCTGTCCAGAAGGGAGCAAGGTGAAGTTCGCAGCTTGCACCTTTGAAACAAAAGCCCTAACGTGGTGGAATGGCCACGTTAAGTCACTATCTCTTCCAGTGGCAAATGATATATGCTGGGATACTTTGAAAGACCTCATGAGTGAGGAGTACTGCCCGAGGGGCGAGATCCAAAAGCTGGAGGAAGAACTTTGGCGCCTAACCATGAAGGGCTCCGACATCATCGCATATACCGCCAAGTTCTGTGAACTAGTGGCCCTTTGTCCCAATATGATTCATACAGAGGGAAAGAAGGTCGAAAGGTTTATATAGGGGCTGGTGCCACCATACCAAGGCAATGTTTTGTCATCACGCCCTACTACATTCGATAGTGCCAAGCGATTGGCACAGAAACTAATTGACCACGGGATCTGTACCCCGGCTGCAACAACCACCCTAGCCATCTCAGAACCCGCCAGAACCGCAGAGTCCAAGCGGAAATTCTGGGATGACAAGAAAAAGAATAAGGCTGCTAAGAAACAACAGGTCGTGGCAGTTTATGCTGCTACAGCACCTGCCACTGCTGTTGCTCCATTAAAGCAGTATTCTGGAAGCTTGCCACTCTGCAACAAATGTAACTACCACCATGTGGGAGCCTGTCGGGAAATGCAGTGTGTAAACTGCAACAGGAAGGGGCACACTGCCCGTTTCTGCAAAGCTCCAGCGAGGCCAATCACCCAAGTCGCCGGCGCTGGAGTGGGCCAAGCTTGCTACAACTGTGGCGATGTGGGCCACTACAAAAGGAACTGCCCCAAGGTAGGAAATGTCGGTGGAGTAGGAAGAGTTTTGGCTATAGGCCATGAGGAGGCGGTTGCCGACCCCATAGTGGTCACGGGTACATTTCTCCTCGACAACTCTTATGCTTGTATACTATTTGATAGTGGAGCGGAGAGAAGCTTCGTAAATCAAAAATTTGCTCTTTTACTTAAGCAAAAGTCACGAGCACTCAAAGAACCGTTCACAGTAGAAATGGCTAATGGGAAGACAGAGAGCACTAGCTACATATACATAGGGTGTACTTTAACTTTAGATAGTCATTCATTCTCGATCGATCTCATGCCAGTCTCAATCAAAAGTTTCGACGTCATCATTGGCATGGATTGGTTGAGTCTTCAGCATGCTGACATCATGTGTTACGAAAAGGTTGTCCGCCTTAATCTTTCGTCTGGCGAAACCCTAGTAGTTTATGGCGACAAGCCCGGCGCGAACCTTCGTATCATCTCGAGCATTCAAGCTCAGAAATTCTTGCGAAAGGAATGTCGCGCATTCCTTGCTCATGTGGTCGATGTGAGCCAAGAAACGAAATCTATTCAGAACATTCCAGTAGTACGCGACTTTCACGACATCTTCCAGAAGAACTACCAGGACTACCTCCGCAATGACAAGTCGAGTTCAGAATCGACTTAGTTCCAGGGGCTACCCCTGTAGCCAAATCGCCTTATCGTCTAGCACCTGTAGAGATGCAAGAACTATCCTGTCAACTTAACGAACTTCTCAGCAAGGGCTTTATAAGACCAAGCTTCTCACCCTGGGGAGCTCCAGTCTTGTTCGTCAAGAAGAAAGACGGATCATTTCGAATGTGCATCGACTACAGGGAGCTCAACAAACTAACCGTTAAGAATCGTTATCCTTTGCCAAGGATAGACGATTTATTCGATCAACTTCAAAGGGCAAACTTCTTTTCAAAAATCGACTTAAGATCCGGATATCACCAACTACGAGTGCTAGGGGAGGATGTTCTGAAGACAGCCTTCCAAACTCGTTATGGGCACTATGAATTCATAGTGATGCCATTCAGATTAACAAACGTGCCCAAAGTATTCATGGATTTAATGAATAAGGTGTGTCGTCCTTACTTGGATCAGTTCGTCATCGTCTTCATCGATGACATACTTATCTACTCTTGAAGTAAGGAGGAACATAGCCAACATCTGTGATTAGTCTTAGAAACCATGCGCGCGGAGAAGCTTTATGCGAAGTTCTCGAAATGCGAATTTTGGATCCGCCGAGTCAAATTCTTAGGGCATGTGGTTAGCGAAGAGGGAATACATGTGGACCCTTCCAAAATTAAAGCCATTGAGAGCTGGTCAGCACCGAAGACGCCTATAGAAATTCGTCAATTTCTAGGCCTCGCTGGCTACGATCGCAGGTTTATTCTGTGACAACCCGAAATTTCTAACTTTCATTCTTCATTGTTATCAAAGATTAGCTTCGTTTTGCTATTCTATAATGAGGTTTTTGAGTCTAAATGAGTGCTTAAAGCCTAGTATAATTGGGATACTTGTCGGAGGATGGAATAGTTAGAGTATAGCATCGGAAAAACAAGCCAAACACACCAAGTTAGGTGTGTGCGGCCGCACACTAGAGTGTGCGGCCAGCCAGCCGCACACACCCAACCTCACACACCTCCAGCTGCATTCACCTCCTATATTTATGAAATCCTTGGTCTCTTGATCATTTTTTTTACATTTCTTCAAAGCAAGGACTCAAAATCCTCTCAAGTATCATCCAAAAGGTAACAACTTTCACCACGAACACCATGTTTCTGGCAGCACACACCATCTGGCAGCACACCTGGCCGCACACATGGCCGCACACATGTGCTGGCAGCACACCAGGCCGCACACCTGGCCGCACACACACATATATTGTGTATTTTGGCCATATACTTTCTTGTATAGCCTTATAACCATACATACAATCATATATGATTGTAACACTTCATTATAAGTGTTTACTAGTCCCTAAGGTAGTCCCAAAATCATCAATTAGTTGTTCATAACACTAATTATATCCACATATGTGCCAATATATGCTAAATAGGATTCGCGTATGCACTCAAGTCACCACTTAACACCTAGCAACTAATCAAACATTGTCATCAAAACCACTCACTACAGGTGAGTTCATACCCCTTTAATTAACTTTTGAAATACTTTTAAATGTTTGAAATGCTTTTATAGGGGGGATACAAGTTAAATACTTATAGTTATTACATCAATCACATGTAATTAATAACTATAAAACCAATGACTTTATTACTGTTCAAACTATTTATCAAACTATTTTACTTCAAACTGCTTTACAAACTCTTTTACTTATCAAAGACTTTTACTTAAACTTTGTTACACTTATTATAAATTGCATGACCGTATATGTATAGTTATATAAGTAATGCTTAAAAGACTTAGGAAGGTCATCCGCCTTATTTCCTTTTCCTCGATTTGGATTTGGTCTGGTGGGATATCGGGTAGCCGTCTGAAGGTCGTTTCAATATTAATTAGATATATCACGTGTACATATATAGACATAAAAATACTTCCATATTCATGCGTACTAGTTACATCATTAGTAAGCTACCATTGTGGTAGCACAGAGTCATACTATTACTATTGCTAGATCAATGAGTCAGTTTATTCATAAGTCAATACTTATTACTACTAGAATATATACATGATATTACTATGAGAACATATACAACTATACTAGAAGGAGAACATATACAACTATACTAGAAGGAGAACATATACAACTATACTAGAAAGAGAACATATACAACGATACTAGAATAGGAACAATGCATTACATATACATATATACATTTACATAAATGTGATCCACTGTATCGGAGCATGCCTTAAATGTCATGGCCCGAGTTGTAACCAGAGTCTCTTGGAGGGAGATCGTGAGTTTGCGTATAGATCTATACTGGATTGACTATCCTACACCTTGCTGCTAGCTACAGCCGGACCTGCAGGTTTGCGGATGCCAAACGTCATACCTTTTTACGACCTATATTTGTCGTTGTTACTCAGTCGATAGTATGGTACAATTAATCACATGATACCTTAATATAAATCCGGTTTAAGGTAGTTAGTACAACAGTAGTTCCTATAATACAACACTACAGTACTACAATAATTTACCCATTACATATATTTAGTGATTATTTCACTTAAACATTAATGTACAAACTATATTTTGTTAATGATAGTTACACTTGGGAAATTACACACTTTTACAACAAACGAACATACAAAACAGTTAAGCCTTGGTAGAAGGCTACTTTAATAGAAAATATAGGTTTTTCTGAGAGATTCAAACTTTTACAAACACTTACAAACATTTACATACATTTTACAAACTTACACTTGAGACATGTTCAAACGTTTTGATAACAAACACCGACACTAAAATACTTATGAACTCACCAGCTTAATGTTGATACTCGCTTTCAAAATAACTTGTATTCTCAGGTCATCAGTAGACAGGTACCAAGACCAGCTTTTGAGAAGATGGAGCACATTCAGGACTCATCTCTTTATTTTGATTACATTTTTGGTGTCTATAACTGTACAGAACACGCTTGTATTAAATTTATATATTTAATGCAATGGATGATGTTGTTAGCTTGTTTACTATTACTGTGTTGTGATACTTTACATGACGGCCTCCACCCCAGAACGTTTCTTTCGTTCTCGGTTTTGGGGTGTGACAGATTGGTATCAGAGCATTGTTTATAGTGAATTTAGTATATCAACCCATAAAAGATTTACTAACTATAAACCTATTTGGGATTAAAGCACTCTGACCAAGAGTCTACACTTTAAATATTAAAATATTTAATTAAGTATACTAGTCTGCATTCATACTAAAATCAGTGTCACAATGACAAGAACAAAAGTATTGCGATTGTTAGATATCACAAGTGAGCTCAGGGATGTATGGTTAGTCTTGGGAATGGCATAGCCTGATCAACTATGCTGGTCCAAGGAGTGATTAGCATATGCCCTAGAATGGTTGTGATATGTGAACAAGTCTAAAAACTTACCAACAATACCACAAGAGGATCAATAGAACCTAAACTTAAAATACTATAGGTGTATTTTGTACTACTGGCTACATATATACTATATTCTTATACCTCTCTTCTCGCGTAGATTTAAATGGCTGGATTCCATCACGACGACCCGTACTTTCCAAATGAAGACAATGCCGGGTGGATCGAAGAAGAGGAACCGGAAGATGATCACCTGATTCCTTTGGATGATCATGAAGCTGAAGGCTTTTCTGATGGTTCTGACTCGGAACCCGAAGTCAACAATCTACGTCCCATAGGTCAAGCCCCAAACAACAATCTCCCACCAGCTTTTCCAGGTCCCACACCCTTGTGGGTAAACAACTTGAATTGCTGGAGCGACGAACAGGGTCAACCCTTACCTTACTTTGGGGACCGAAGATTTTACAACGTTAGCGAAGGTGGTTCTGCGGATAGAGCTCTGCCCGTCATGGTCCGTAGAATTTCACGTAACGTTGAACAAGGTCGAGCAGCCCTCGACCGGGTCATGGAAATTGATGCCAACTTAGTCATTAACACCGTCCACATTCAACATCTGGAAGAAGCACTCGAAGGGACGAGGAGAACCAATGACGCACTGCGACATCAAATGACCACCGAAGTCGCAGAACTTCGAGTTCGCAGGGCATGAACAAATTTCGAACATGGTGGAACGGCCACGTTAAAGCTCTAAATCTCGTCGGAGCCAACGACATGGGTTGGGAAACAATGAAAGACCTCATGATTGAGGAGTACTGCCCGAGGGGCGAAATCCAGAAGTTAGAGCAGGAGCTATGGGGCCTAACCATGAAGGGCTCCAACATAGTCGCATATACCACCAGATTCAGCTAACTGGTGGCTCTCTGCCCCAATATGGTTCCCACTGAAGGGAAGAAGATCGAGAGGTACATCTGGGGGCTGGTGCCTCCGTATCAGGGAAATGTCCTATCATCAAACCCTGCTACCTTCGACAATGCCAAACGACTGGCACATCGACTCATTGACCATGGAGTCCAATCCCCAACAGCAACAACAACCCTAGCCATCGCAGAACCCTCCAAACCCGCTGACACTAAGCGGAAGTTTTGGGATGACAAGAAAAAATAGCGAGCTGCCAAAAAGCAGCAAATTATGGTTGTACATGCTGCGATAACCCCTACTGCTGCTACTGCTCCGGTGAAGCAGTATGCTGGAAGTTTGCCTCAATGCAACAAATGCAACTTCCACCACAACGGCCCCTGCCATGAAATGCAGTACTCTAACTGCAACAAGAAAGGACACATTGCCCGTTTCTGTAAATCTTCGGTGAGGCCGATTAACCAAGTCCCTGGTACGGGCGTAAGCCAGACTTGCTATGGTTGTGGCAATGTGGGCCACTATAAGAGGAACTGTCCCAAAGCAAAGAATGCAGGTGGAGCAAGGAGAGTACTGGCAATAGGCCATGGGGAAGCGGTTTCTGACCCGACGGTGGTGACTGGTACGTTTCTTCTCCATAACTCCTATGCATGCATTCTGTTCGATAGTGGAGTGGAGTGAAGCTTCGTGAACCATAAATTTGCTCACATACTTAAACAACAACCACACGCACTTAAAGAACAATTCACGGTAGAAATGGCTAATGGGAAAACTGAAAGCACCATGAGCATATACTTAGGATGCAACCTAACTCTAGATAACCATTCATTTCCAATCGACCTCATGCCGGTTTCAATTAAAAGGTTCGACGTTATCAACGGCATAGATTGGTTGAGTCTTCATCGCGCCAACATTATGTGTACGAGAAAGTAGTCCGTCTAAACCTCCCGTCTAACGAAATTCTAGTCGTCTACAGCGACAAACCCGGTACAAGTCTTCGTATTATCTCCAGTATTCAAGCACAGAAATATCTTCGTAAGGAATATCGTGCATTCCTTGCTCACATTGTCGATACAAGCCTAGAAACGAAAGAAATAAAAGACATTCCAGTAGTGAGCGACTTTCCAGACATCTTTCTAGAAGAGCTACCAGGTTTACCTCCGCAATGACAGGTCGAGTTCAGAATCGACTTAATTCCAGGAGCTACCCCAATAGCCAAGTCGCCATACCGATTAGCACCAGCTGAGATGCAAGAATTATCTGGTCAACTTAACGAACTTCTCAGCAAAGGCTTTATAAGACCGAGTTTCTCACCTTGGGGAGCACCGGTCTTGTTTGTTAAGAAGAAAGACGGGTCATTTCGCTCGACTACAGGGAACTCAACAAACTGACAATCAAAAATCGTTACCCTCTACCTCGCATCGAGGATTTATTTGACCAACTGCAAGGCGCGGATTATTTTTCCAAAATTGATTTAAGATCCGGATATCACCAGTTACGAGTACTAGAGGAGGATGTTCTGAAGATAGCCTTCCGAACTCGTTACGGACACTACGAGTTCGTGGTGATGCCATTCGGATTGACCAATGCGCCCGCAGTCTTCATGGATTTGATGAATAGAGTATGCCGACCTTACTTGGATCAATTCGTTATTGTCTTTATTGACGACATCCTGATCTACTCCCGAAGTAAGGAAGAGCATGCCGATCACCTGCAACAAGTTCTAGGAACTTTGCGAACGAAGAAGCTCTATGCGAAGTTCTCGAAATGTGAATTTTGGATCCGAAGAGTCGAATTCTTAGGACATGTGGTAAGCGAAGAGGGAATCCATGTGGACCCATCCAAAATTAAGGCCATTGAGAACTGGTCAGCACCGAAGATGCCTACAGAAATTCGTCAATTTTTAGGTCTTGCTGGCTACTACCGCAGATTCATACAGAACTTCTCCCGCATTGCGAAACCCCTTGCAACACTGACCCAAAAAGGCGTGGCCTTTGACTGGGAAGAGAAACAGGAGAGAGCGTTCCAAACTCTCAAGCAACCCTTGTGCACCGCACCAATACTATCCCTCCCCAAGGGGATAGAAGATTTCGTTGTCTACTGTGATGCGTCAAATCAAGGGCTCGGTTGTGTTCTGATGCAACAGGGTAAGGTCATCGCCTACGCCTCGAGACAGCTAAAGACACACGAAGTTAACTACACCACACACAACCTTGAACTAGGAGCAGTTGTGTTTGCCCTGAAGATCTGGAGACACTACCTGTATGGCACCAAAAGCACCATTTTCACTGACCACAAGAGTTTACAACACATATTCGATCAGAAGGAGCTCAATATGCGCCAACGACGATGGGTCGAGCTACTCAATGACTACGAATGCGACATTCGTTATCATCCGGGTAAAGCCAATGTAGTAGCAGACGCCCTAAGTCGGAAAGAATATTCTGGTCGAAGAGTCAAATCATTGACGATGACGATCCATTCACACTTGACTACACAAATTCAGGAGGCTCAACTTGAAGCCTTGAAACCTGAACATGTGGTGAGTGAATCCCTCAGAGGAATGGACAAGAACTTAGAAACCAAGAGTGGCGGAGCCCTATATTTCATGGACAGGATCTGGACCCCGAAACACGGTGGTTTTCGAGACTTGGTCATGACCGAAGCGCACAACACTCGATATTCCGTCCACCCAGGTTCAGATAAGATGTATCTGGATCTTAAGAAGTTATACTGGTGGCCTAACATGAAAGCAGAGATTGCTACCTTCGTAAGTAAATGCCTTACTTGCGCAAAGGTTAAGGTCGAGTACCAAAAACCCTCTGGTTTACTACAACAACCAGAGATCCCAGAATGGAAGTGGAAGTGGATCACTATGGACTTCATAACTAGGTTGCCCAACACAATAGGTGGACTTGATACCATATGGGTCATCGTCGAGAGATTGACTAAGTCTGCACACTTCCTGCCTATCAAAGAAACTGATAAGATGGAGAAGCTCACGAGAACATACATTAGAGAAATCGTTCGATTGCATGGTGTGCCTATATCCATTATCTCCGATAGAGATAGTAGGTTCACCTCAAGATTCTGGCAATCGTTGCAACATTCCCTAGGAACAAGACAAGACATGAGCACAGCCTACCATCCTCAGACCGACGGGCAAATTGAGAGGACCATTCAAACACTGGAAGATATGCTGAGAGCCTGCGTGATTGACTTTGGAAAGGCATGGGATACTCATTTACTTCTTGTCGAATTTTCCTACAATAACAGTTATCACACGAGCATCAAGGTTGCCCCATTTGAAGCCCTCTATGGCCGAAAGTGCAGATCCCCTCTGTGCTGGGCGGAAGTGGGTGACACCCAGTTAGCAAAGGGGCAAGTTTCTGACAGTACACTCACAGGACCTGAAATCATTCGGGAAACGACGGAGAAGATCGTTCAGATCCGTGAACGATTGAAAGCCTCCAAAGACCGACAGAAAAGCTACGCCGATAAACGTAGAAAACCGTTGGAATTCCAGGTGGGCAACCGTGTTTTATTGAAGGTCTCACCCTGGAAGGGCTTAATACACTTCGGAAAGCGTGGAAAGCTAAATCCAAGGTACATTGGGCCTTTCAAGATTCTTGCAAGAATTGGCCCAGTAGCTTACAAACTCAACCTACCGAGCGAACTTAGTAACGTACATCCTACCTTCCACGTTTCAAACTTGAAAAAGTGTCTGTCCGATGAGACTCTTGTAATCCCACTCGACGAGATCGAGATAAACGAGAGCCTCAACTTCGTGGAAGAACCTGTAGAGGTCATGGACCATGAAGTTAAACAGACGAAACAAAGCCGCATCCCGATTGTGAAGATTCGCTGGAACGCCAAGCGGGGACCGGAATTCACATGGGAGCGCGAGGATCAAATGAAATTGAAACATCCTCATCTATTCACTTAGTTTTCTGTAAATAACTTATTTACTTAGACTCTAATTTCGGGACGAAATTCCCTTTAACAGGGGATGATGTGACAACCCGAAATTTCTAACTTTCATTCTTCATTATTATCAAAGATTAGCTTCGTTTTGCTATTCTATAATGAGGTTTTTGAGTCTAAATGAGTGCTTAAAGCCTAGTATAATTGGGATACTTGTCGGAGGATGGAATAGTTAGAGTATAGCATTGGAAAAACAAGCCAAACACACCAAGTTAGGTGTGTGCGGCCAGCCAGCCACACACACCCAACCTTACACACCTCCAGCCGCATTCACCTCCTATATTTATGAAATCCTTGGTCTCTTGATCATTTTTTTACATTTCTTCAAAGCAAGGACTCAAAATCCTCTCAAGTATCATCCAAAAGGTAACAACTTTCACCAAGAACACCAAGAACACCATGTTTCTGGGAGCACACACCATCTGGCAGCACACCTGGCCGCACACATGGCGGCACACATGTGTTGGCAGCACACCAGGCCGGACACCTGGCCGCACACACACATATAGTGTGTATTTTGGCCATACACTTTCTTGTATAGCCTTATAAGCCTACATACAATCATATATGATTCTAACACTTCATTATAAGTGTTTACTAGTCCCTAAGGTAGTCACAAAATCATCAATTAGTTGTTCATAACACTAATTATATCCATATATGTGCCAATATATGCTAAATAGGATTCGCGTATGCACTTAAGTCACCACTGGACACCTAGCAACTAATCAAACATTGTCATCAGAACCACTCACTACAGGTGAGTTCATACCCCTTTAATTAACTTTTGAAATACTTTTAAATGTTTTAAATGCTTTTATGGGCGGGGGGATACTATTGGGTTTTGAGCATTCTAACACTCCTAAGTGTACATGCAACCCTAAATACCTTGGATCTATGTTTTCTCTATTATACATGCAAATATGAACATCCAAGGTATTATCCTAATCTAGCATACAAAACAATGAGTGTAACAAGATAGAATACATACCTCTTTGATGTAGAATGTCTTCATGAAGCTTGAGTGCCTAGTGCCCCAAGTGTGACACCTCAAATGGTTCACACAACACCAAATACAAATGGAATGACTTGAGAGAACTTCACACTTCATGAAAATCAGCTAGCCCTTTCTTACTCTCTCTAGTGGCCGATTTTTGTCAAGAATAAGATCTTTATATAGTGTTACAATTAGGGTAAACCCTAATTGTCATGAATTTCCATTTCCTTGGATCCATGGGTTCAAATACACCATGGAGCATCCTTGGACCATCCTATGGGTTTTAGCCCAACTTGATTATCCATGGAGCATTAGCCCACTATACAAGTATGGATGATTTACACAATCAACCCATATATTTAATTAGTCTTCTTTTGATCACTTAATTAATCCTAGATTAATTCTTGATCAATACTAATTAAATAATCTTATTATTCTTATTATTAATATACTAGAACTTATAATATATTAATAACCATAAGTGTCTTATTTCTCTCATTTAGTCTATCCAAGTGCATGATGCCATGCAACCCAAATGGACCATGCCGGGTCGGGTCAAGTCTTACCAATTATAGTTATGGACTTAGACATTAATCCAACAGTCTCCCACTTGGATAAGTCTAAAACTATTATTGCGTATGACTTCAGGAACCAACTGGCAATCGTAGCTCTCAAAAGCTTCTGTCGAACTCTGACCTTGTAGATGAACTCTGACCTTTGTCAATGACTTGTCCATTAGATAAGGGATCATATATTCCTTCATTCTAGATATCATATGGACTGAGACATGGATTATAATCATTCTCTCTGTCCATTTGTTGTTTCTTGATTTCCGATTTATGATGACTGACTAATTGAACAAATCAAATCAGTCCTGGCCCGGCCGAGCACTTCCATTTGTCATCATCAAATCATCGAGGGGCCTACAGATATCGCTTTAATCCCGAAGGTAAAAGGAATGGATAAACTTCGACTCATATGGCTTGTTCTACTACTTGTTGAATCATACACAAAGGCACGTTTTATAGCACCGAGTTACCAAATGTGTTTTCGTGCAATCAATGTACAACCAACTCATAGTAACAACTCATATCTCTAGGTTCGAAGAATATAAGATATTATCGTCTCATGATCACTCGTGATAAAATCCATGAAGTGATTCCAATGAGCGCGGGTTGAATCCAATACTCAGAACTTATGAGCACTCATGAGTGCTGTAGCCCTTTGTCCAACACCTTAGACCTCTACAAGCCAACCCATGATAGTCTTAATTCATATCTACTTCCAACATATGACCAAGTGTGGATGGTTTGAATAACTTAGTCATTCCGGAAGAATAACCCAGTTTATTCGGGAAGTCAAAACATGCAAAGTGAAACACAATAATAATTGAATCCAATATGGTATCAAAACCTATGAACATAAATAAAACACCTTTTATTTATCACCATATGATTACACATTATTCATTGTATACTGTTTCAGCTATCAACTTTATTCTTGAATTTAAAACAATAGTTGTCCCATGCTCCAAGCATGTACACTATGTTTTCTAAACACTAGTCATGCCATACACCAAGTATGCATACTATGTTTGTCTATGATCCTTACTTTGTGAACTAGATCCATTGAACATAACTTCAATGATTCTCTTTTCACAGTCCCAAAGCCTTACTGCAAATGCAAGAATTCCAAATTCATGTCATTTACTGAAATCTGTTAGATTCTAAACTTATATGCATTGATCCTCTTGTAATGATTATGCACAAAGTCAGAAAGACTTGACAACAATCATTACAGAGTATTCCAAAGGAGATCAGCTCCTTGGAAACATCCTTCTTGCATTAAGTTTCCTAATCTTACACAGATTGAATAATTTCTAACTTTGAAACATTTCCATATTCCATTTTGACTATCACTTCTAAACAGGAGTTGCCTCCTTACAGATTATGTCAATATGGTCCTTCCAGAATTATCACTATACTTCCAACTGTCCTTGAGCAACCAATCTTTGGTAAACCTTAGATTGTCCTCTACAATTGTTTAATCCTTTTAGTCATATCCAGTTCTAAACCTTTTTCCTTTCTTAATGCCCCAGGCATTTGGAAAATTTTAGAAAGGATGAATATAGCACATGTAATCGATCCTATATCCGAAGCATATGGGACACGATTCATGATGTCTCACATAAAGACTAAACCAGTCTTTTGCTATAACATTTCCATTTCAATTTGTCAAGTTCTCATAATTCAGATTATGAAAAGGAATGTCGTAATCATAATCAAATTTAGAACGCAAATAATGGACCCATATACAGAATTTCCTTATGTTGAGCCATTCCAACATGAAATTCATATATATATCCTTGACTAAATGATTAAAACCTCACGATCTAAGCTTATAGATTTGAGATGAAGTATAATTTCCTCTCCCTTAATTATAGCAAAACAACTTTTCCCAATTGAAACCTTTTGTTTTCTATAATTAACATTGCTAGCTTGCAACCTTTATCATAATTATCATGCTCCCACTAACATGATGATTACTCGCATAACACTTATGCTCCCACTAGCTTTGACATGTACTCAGAAATCAGCTGATTTTCTTACCAAAGTTCAGATTTCTGATACTAGATTGTTTTGATAAAACTTTATCAAAATCATACACCTTCCCTTAGATAGCACACTTGTGTGTCTAAACAATTATGAAGAGGGATGCCTTAATCATAATGGTTAGACCTTTTTGCCACTTCTCACAAGTCCAGGTTAGTGTGCCGGTAAACCACTCACGCTCCACTAACGACTTTGAGAATGCAAATTTCAAAATTGCTATCTAGCTAAAATCTACTTAGTGAAAGTGTTTCCTCACCATCGTTTTCATGAATCGGAGAGAAACCTTATGACACTTAGATTTAATGGTGTATGAGTTCCTACCCATATGAATTTGTCAAAACCATAATCACAAGACAAGGACAATGACAAATCCAAACTCATATGGATTGAACTCAATCTTAAATTCTTGCCACCTGGCAGCTCAAGGGCCTGCCATTGCTTCCAAGTTGTTGTGCAACAAATTGAGAACTCTAAGAACTCATATGCAAAGCCAACTTTAACTGGAATGGGCACAGAATATGTCAACATGATAGGTTATAAACCTCAAGTCGTGTGCTAGTGAAGAACTTCAGGTTTTTATTCTTGATTAGTTCTTGCGACTTTCAGGAACTTTAAGACTCCCACTATCCTCTTGACCTATAAGACTCCCTTGTCAAACATCCAAGAGATAGTGTGGATTCTAATCAAGACAAACACTTCACACAATTGGCCTTAGTTGGTCTTTGTTTTATCCAAAACATCACAACTTACCAATTTCAAATGTACAAGAGTAGGAACTTTGACTCTTACATTTGACAATTGTTTTAAACCTTCTTTAAGATATGCCACTCAAGTTACAATCTTGGAGTATGACTCTAAGACTTGTATTGGAACGAAGTATGACTCATCTTCTTGATTTAACCATTTCAACAATTCAAGATCCCTCTTCTTAGTCATAAGAATGCACTAAGACTTCCTTAGAGAACTAATTATGCTATGGTTTCTTAATCATTAAGATGATCACAAAACTAATACTAAAGTACTCTCCCATCTTTTCAGATTTGAGAAACTTTTATCCTTCTGCCTAATTTGATTCTTCTTATTCGTTCTGCCATACATTGGAACCTTTTCCAATGTCTCAGAGTTACACTTAAGCTTGTAAGTATAATCATATTTACTAAGCTTTAGTAAACTATGACGAATAGTCCTATCGATCTTTTGTGGTGGACTTGACCAGTGCACAAGAATGTGTACTCGATCCCTTAGTCCGTTACTTGACTCACACATCCATGTGAACGAGTAATTAGTCTTAATTTTCCAATACTTGAAAATTCTCATTCATCATGCTATACAACTTGCATGATTCCAAGTTCCGGTCCAATTGAAACTTGGTTGATGAGAATCTTTCCCTATTTGGTAAATTTAGACACTACCACAAATGAAAGAATCAATTTCATATTTCCACTCTTACTATTAATGGAATCATATAAGCAACAATTTTTCCTCAAATGCCATTGTAAGGATATTTTAAAATAAATAAAATCAAAAATTTTCTTTTATTTTAAAACTTTGCGGAAAAACTTATCCTTACAATCCATATGAAACTTGTTGTTATCTATTCCTAAGCAATATCTCATAACTCCAAAGAAGTAGCTCAAGAATCCGATCTTCAAACTATGCGATAGAAATCCATCTACGCCATCAGATTCAGCATATTCTTTCTTTAAGTTTCTTCACTTTTCTTTGATTCTTAAAACATCACCATGTGACCCAGTCACATCATGTATCAAGAATCTCAGAATAGAAACTTAGCAGAGTTAGATAGTGGACTTTACCTAAAGTAAAGTCAAACTTATTGACTTTAACACCCTTAGGTAAATTGGCAGATTCGCAACCAATGCCCCTTCCTTTGGCAATATAAACATATGGACCCATCTGTAATGGTACACGGGACTATCACAAACTTAGCTTTTCTCTTTACCATTTGGTCAACCGAGTTGACTATGGCCGATCCCTTTCCATTGGGAAGAGAATGTTTTTCTGGATTTCCTGTGTCACTATTGTCAATGTCCATCAAGTTTTAAGGAAGTTGATCTTAACAAATAGATAAGATCATTAAGGGTCTTGTCATAGTCTGTTTCATAGGTGTCCCAAAGGAACTCACTATGTGACTTAGAAAGTGACTGAACCACCAACTTTCTCAAGACTTTGACACCCAACTCTCCCGGCTTGTCAATATGTGACTACATCTCCAAGATGTGACCACACCTAGACCTTGCCTTGCCAATAGGGCCTGAGTGACCTTAAATTTTTCAAGAACTTGTGGGTTGGGGAGAATAATTGGAGGAGGTGAATGAAGTATGATTTCCAAGGGACATCATCTTCATTTAGGAAAGCTTGTTTCAAGAGATTTGGGAAGATCATAAATGTATAAACCAGACATCTTTTTGGGAGATATTCAAGATAGTTGATCTTAAGTCCTTAATATGACACCCAATATGAAATATTAAGGTTAGGACCCAACAAACTATTTTATAACTTAGAAGAGGTATGCCGTAATCCAAGCTATAAAATATTTGAAGGTAAGTGAATGACGATTCACCAATTTCCACCAAGATAAACGAAATGTATTATTAGGTTTTAATTGGTTTTGAAACTCCTAGATCTTTGAGATTCATTGAACTGTTCAATGGCATGTTTCAATCTCGAGTGTGCCCTTCAGGTTTTGTGACTGGGATGCCGAGGATCACAAAACAAGGTGTGAAGTAACCATGCAAATTACTTGGTACCCTTAAGTGTTTACTCCTCAATCGATGTGCCGGTTAACCACACACGCTCCATCGATACTAAGATAAACATTAAGTTACCCTTTACCTACCTTGTTAAATACGAGTTAGTGTGCCGGTTAACCACACACACTCCACTAACCGACTTAAACAAAGTGCAAAGTGTAATTTCATGGATTAGCACCTTATTCACATTTTCCTAAGTAACTAAGATTGGGTATTATTAAGAGTTTAGTTACTTAGTATTTATCATTAATACTTTTAATGAAGGGAGAATTCTAGTCCTGTCAAACCTGTTCGGCTAACGACCCTCCACCAGTCAAGCAAGCGGTGGGAGAGAGTGGACACCCATTAAGTTGCCATTTTATAGGCAACAACCTTATACCCACCTTATAGACCGGCTTCGTGAATGAGGCGTACTAGCGGTAAGACTGACTTTACTCTTATATATATATATATATATATATATATATATATATATATATATATATATATATATATATATATATATATATATATTATTAACTTATAATATTATAAAGTATAAGGGTTGAATTTTAACTCTTTAAAATTCTAAGGGCTAACTTGGAATTAAAGTATTCATAAGTGAAACTTTTCAAATTCCAAAACTTGAGGGCAAGTTTTGAAACTATTCAAAACTAATTAATTCCATAACCTATGTGTTTAAAGTAGTTTTAATCCAAAAACTCTTCAAGTTCCATAACTTGAGGACAAGTTATGGAAGACTTTAAACTAATAAAAGAATTAACTTTTCTTTATTTTATAATTTATGGAATTAATTAAGGTTACACTTTTTTTTAATTTATTATTTAATGAAGAGACTCTTGGTCCTCCATAACTTAAGGACAAGACTCTTCATCTTTTGTAACCATTGCCAACTTTTCTGAGTTTTATGAAACTTAAATGTGACTTTTCATATAACTTGAGGACAAGTTACAAAAACACATTTTAGAATCACCTCTTAGATTAATTTGGATTGAAAACAACTATTTCACTCAACTTTCTATTAATCTAAGCAACTCATAAAAACAAGATAATTCAAATCAAACTTTTTCGTGTAATTAGTCTAAACCTTAAACTAATACAAAACATGAATCTATTGACAATTATCTTTGAAATTGGATTAGCATGAACATTACCACATCAAAAACAAGTTTATAAGTTCCAAAACATCTTAGGGTAATGTTCCTAGTCCAATTCCAGCCAAAAAAGTCGAGTTTATGTTGTCTGGGGGTCCAACTCGTCGAGTGCATGAACCAACTCGGCGAGTTGGATCGATTTGATCACTTTTTAGGCATGGACTCGCCGAGTCTCCTGATGGACTCGCCGAGTCTGATGATCAGACAGCAACAACTTCGATTTTTAAGAAGTTTTGCAAGTATAACAAGAAAACAAACCATTCTCTGATACCACTATTGGGTTTTGAGCATTCTAACACTCCTAAGTGTACATGCAACCCTAAATACCTTGGATCTATGTTTTCTCTATTATACATGCAAATATGAACATCCAAGGTATTATCCTAATCTAGCATACAAAACAATGAGTGTAACAAGATAAAATACATACCTCTTTGATGTAGAATGTCTTCATGAAGCTTGGGTGCCTAGTGCCCCAAGTGTGACATCTCAAATGGTTCACACAACACCAAATACAAATGGAATGACTTGAGAGAACTTCACACTTCATGAAAATCAGCTAGCCCTTTCTTACTCTCCCTAGTGGCCGATTTTTGTCAAGAATAAGATCTTTATATAGTGTTACAATTAGGGTAAACCCTAATTGTCATGACTTTCCATTTCCTTGGATCCATGGGTTCAAATACACCATGGAGCATCCATGGACCATCCTATGGGTTTTAGCCCAACTTGATTATCCATGGAGCATTAGCCCACTATACAAGTATGGATGATTTACACAATATATTTAATTAGTCTTCTTTTGATCACTTAATTAATCCTAGATTAATTATTGATCAATACTAATTAAATAATCTTATTATTCGTATTATTAATATACTAGAACTTATAATATATTAATAACCATAAGTGTCTTATTTCTCTCATTTAGTCTATCCAAGTGCATGATGCCATGCAACCCAAATGGACCATGCCGGGTCGGGTCAAGTCTTACCAATTATAGTTATGGACTTAGACATTAATCCAACATATACAAGTTAAATACTTATAGTTATTACATCAATCACATGTGATTAATAACTATAAAACCAATGATTTTATTACTGTTCAAACTATTTTACTTCAAACTGCTTTACAAACTCTTTTACTTATCAAATACTTTTACTTAAACTTTGTTACACTTATTATAAATTCCATGCCCATATATGTATAGTTATATAAGTAATGTTTAAAAGACTTAGGAAGGCCATCCGCCCTATTTCCTTTTCCTCGATTTGGATGTGGTCTGGTGGGATATCGTGTAGCCGTCCGAAGGTCGTTTCAATATTAATTAGATATATCACGTGTACATATATAGACATAAAAATACTTCCATATTCATGCGTACTAGTTACATCATTAGTAAGCTACCATTAGGGTAGCATAGAGTCATACTATTACTATTGCTAGATCAATGAGTCAGTTTATTCATAAGTCAATACTTATTACTACTGGAATATATAAATGATATTACTATGAGAACATATACAACTATACTAGAAGGAGAACATATACAACTATACTAGAAGGAGAACATATACAACTATACTAGAAAAAGAACATATACAACGATACTAGAATAGGAACAATGCATTACATATACATATATACATTTACATAAATGTGATCCACTATATCGGAGCATGCCTTAAATGTCATGGCCCGAGTTGTAACCAGAGTCTCTTGGAGGGAGATCGTGAGTTTGCGTATAGATCTATACTGGATTGACTATCCTACACCTTGTTGTTAGCTACAGCCGGCCCTGCAGGTCTGCGGGTGCCAAACGTCATACCTTTTTACGACCTATATTTGTCGTTGTTACTCAGTCGATAGTATGGTACAATTAATCACATGATACCTTAATATAAATCCGGTTTAAGGTAGTTAGTACAACAGTAGTTCCTATAATACAACACTACAGTACTACAATAATTTACCCATTACATATATTTAGTGATTATTTCACTTAAACATTAATGTACAAACTATATTTTGTTAATGATAGTTACACTTGGGAAATTACACACTTTTACAACAAACGAACATACAAAACAGTTAAGCCTTGGTAGAAGGCTACTTTAATAGAAAATATAGGTTTTTCTGAGAGATTCAAACTTTTACAAACACTTACAAACATTTACATACATTTTACAAACTTACACTTGAGACATGTTCAAACGTTTTGATAACAAACACCGACACTAAAATACTTATGAACTTACCAGCTTAATGCTGTTACTCGCTTTCAAAATAACTTGTATTCTCAGGTCATCAGTAGACAGGTACCAAGACCAGCTTTTGAGAAGATGGAGCACATTCAGGACTCATCTCTTTATTTTGATTACATTTTTGGTGTCTATAACTGTACAGAACACGCTTGTATTAAAATTATATATTTAATGCAATGGATGATGTTGTTTGTTTGTTTACTATTACTGTGTTGTGATACTTTACATGACGTCGTCCCCCCCAGAACGTTTCCGCCGTTCTCGGTTTTGGGGTGTGACATATTCAGAACTTCTCCCGCATAGCGAAGCCTCTTACAACACTTACCCAGAAGGGCGTATCCTTTGACTGGGAAGAAAAGCAAGAAAGAGCGTTCCAAACGCTCAAACGAGCCTTGTGTACCGCACTAATACTATCCCTCCCCGAAGGGATAGAAGACTTCGTTGTCTATTGCGATGCATCAAATCAAGGACTCGGATGTGTTCTAATGCAGCGAGGTAATGTCATCACCTATGCCTTGAGACAGCTGAAGACACATGAGGTCAACTATACGACCCATGATCTTGAACTAGGAGCAGTTGTTTTTGCTCTGAAGATCTGGAGACACTACCTGTACGGTACGAAGAGCACAATCTTTACAGACCACAAGAGCCTACAACACATATTCGACCAGAAGGAGCTCAACATGAGACAACGACGGTGGGTCGAGCTACTCGGTGACTACGAATGCGAAATTCATTATCACCCCAGCAAGGACAATGTAGTAGCTGACGCCCTAAGTCAGAAAGAATATTCTGTTCGTAGGGTCAAATCATTAACTATGACTATCCATTCACACTTATCCACACAAATACAGGCGGCTCAGCTCGACGCTTTGAAACCTAAAAATGAGACCAGTGAATCCCTGCGAGGGATGGATAAGAACTTGGAAGTCAAGGGTGGCGGAGCTTATTATCTCATGAATCGGATCTGGACCCCGAAACTTAGTGGTTTCAGAGACTTAGTCATGAACGAGGTGCACAACACTCGTTATTCCGTCCACCCAAGTTCAGATAAGATATATCTGGATCTTAAAAAGTTATACTGGTGGCGTACCATGAAAGCAGAGATTGCTACCTTTGTGAGTAAATGCCTTACTTGCGCAAAGGTTAAGGTCGAGTACCAAAAACCCTCAGGCCTCCTACAACAGCCTGAGATCCTGGAATGGAAGTGGGAGCAGACCACTATGGATTTCATTACCAAGTTGCCCAAGACAACGGGTGGACTTGTGTCACACCCTGAAACCAAAGGCGGAAACATTCTGGGGCGGAGGACGTCATGAATATCACAACCAATGTACATAGTAAGCATAGTAAACACAAAACTTTACATTACATAGATTCATTTACATTGTCTGAAAACAAAGATTTACATGTGTTATACATATATATATCATATGAACAAAATTAAAGACGTGTCTTCTACGCACTCCGTCTTCGCTAAAAGGATCGCTGGGTACCTGTCTAATGTGGACCTGAGAATACAAGCAGTTTGAAAATCAACATAAAGCTGGTGAGTTCATAAGTGTTTTGTTTTCTAAAAATGAACATGTTTCCTTTGGTTTTCCGAAAAAGTTTGTTATCCAAAAAAATCCCATATTTTCTTATAAGTATAGTTTAGTTATCTGTTTATTATACGATCTGATTATGTACAGTTCAATTATCACAGGAAAACCCTTATTTTCCTAAAAGTAAAGTTTAGTTAAATACCACAATGCATAGTTTAATACACAAAACTATATATTGAAAACCATTGGGAATTACCATCCAGTACAACAGTAGATATTTTTAATACATAAAAATATTGATTGAAAACCATGGGAATACCATCCCGTACTAGATATAAGGTAGTTTTAATACAAAAAACTATAGATTGAAAGTCATGTGAATACCATCCCGTACTAGATATAGATTGAAAACCATGGGACTACCATCCCGTACTAGATATAGATTGAAAACCATGGGACTACCATCCCGTACTAGACATAGATTTAAAACCATGGGATTACCATCCCGTACTAGATATAGATTCAAAAACATGGGACTACCATCCCGTACCAGATATAGAAACTATAGATTGAAATAGATATAAAATCAAATTTGTGAATAAACTTATATTAATACGTATTGTGAGTCGGGTAACCATGTTGATACGACACCGAGACCTCCTTGACGTTCGTCAGACGTCGGACGATATCCAGAATTTGTCACCCCAGGCGTGCCCGCCTAACTGTAGCTAGCAGTTTAGGTCTGGGATTGTCAGTCCCGAATAGATCTATTCACAAATTCCATGCTCTCCCTCCAAGAGACTCTGGTTACACTTCCGGGGAGGATTTGCTGATAACCCAAAGGGTTTAATAATGACGAATCTCACAAGCTAGTATTAAATTATTCACGGTGTTTTCAGACGATATCAAACATACTAATTGTTTTTAAACATAATATAGTGAAAGTAGTTAAATATAATGGAATTATCTGACAATATACTCTAAATTAAACAGAGATAAACTGAATCAGACATAGTTTATCTAATAACTTTACATACATCTGTGCTCGTTAAACAAGAACTAAAGATCCCAAATTATTCCCATAATAATTTGATTGGTTTGATTGTTTCCTTTACTGAAATCCATGTCGTTATAATCGATAAAACATCCCTTATGCTCAGCATAATACATAAGGGGTAAAGATATCTATAAGTTTGCCAGATATTTATAGAAATGTATCAGGTTTAGGTTTTGAAAACATTTATATTTTGCTTGTATTCCCTCCTAAAAACATTTGAAAAACACGGAAAAAGAGTAGGGGTATGAACTCACCAGTCGAGGAACGTGTCGTCTAGGATGTTAAGTGTCAGATTGGGGCTTGAAAACGCGCGAGGTTCCTATGTAATATGATATGATACACAATTGTATCTAATTAGACTTTAATTCACTAATTAGATGTGATTATACACTCCAAGACGCGAAAACACTTCAAATCAAGTGTTTGGAGTGACCTGGGTGGCGTTTATGGACGAATAGGGCTTATATAATGAGTTTGCTCTTCAAGAGTAAACTCCTTAGGGAGTTTACGGCCCTAAGACCATGTCCACATGAGTTCACGGCCGTGAACTCATGGTTGATGGGTTTTAAGGTGCTAAATGGTCAAATATCACATGGGAAATGTTGCTAGGATTTAATCTAAGGCATAGGAATGGATTTAACCACCAAAGAGACCATCAATGGGAGTTTACGGCCGTGAACTAGGAGTTTCGTAAGCTCCTAAGTACCCTTTATTTTCATGATTTAGTGGCCCTAGATTAATCATATGTGATTTGAACTTATTTTACAAGCTATAGAATGGATTTAGGGCATCATTTGGCTAAGGTATAGGAGTTTACGGCCCAAGAACCTATACTTGGGGGGTTTACAGCCATAAGCTCCTATAGGAGTGGTTTTAATCAAGTTTAAGGCTTCTAATTCGATTGTGGTTGTTTCTAGACTTTAATCCAAGGCTATTGGTGTGTTTAAATGGCATTTTAACACTTTAAATTGAGTTTACTACCCATGATATGGAGTTTACGGCCCAAGCATGTTCTTGGGCAGTAAACTCATGTTTACTCCCCAAAATTTGAGTTTAAGGTGTTCTAAGTCCAATCCAATAAGTGCTTAAGTCGAATCCAAGCTCCATAAGTGATTTGGGAGGGTTTTTAGGCTCTAAAACCCAACTTATATGTGTTCACGGCCCAAGAGCATTCCAGGGCCGTAAACACATGTTTATGGTCCTAAATCATAAATTAATCATGGATTTGGAAGCTAGAAAGGTTATACAACAAGTTAGGAAGGTTACCTTGATGAAATGGAGCTTAAATTTGAGGATTTTAGCCAAAGAAATGAGTTTGTAGAGAGAGAGAGTAGTGAGAGAGGGTGTAAAAGCTTCAAATGAAGCCTTTTGCACTTTAAATATGTTTCAAGTTCGGGACACGGTGGAATTCTACCCGATACTGACGTTATACGATGCTTTTGGTCGCACCCGATAAAGTTGTCGTAACCCGATATGGTCGAAACTAAAATCTTTCTAATTGTAAATTTGGAATATTTTCTTGAGTTTTTAACGTGTTTGAGCATCCATTAAGTCATAATAAATGACTTAAATTTAATGACTTAATTTAATAATGAAACGGAAACAATTCGAAAACGACGAATTTTATTGACGGAACGGGTTACAATGACGGAAAGAACTTCGGGTTGTCACATTATCCCCCATTAGAGGGAATTTCGTCCCGAAATTCAAACTTTAGATACGACTCAAAGATTTGGAAAGAGATACGGATACTTCTGTTTCATCAGATCTTCACGCTCCCAAGTGAACTCGGGTTCTCGCATGACATTTCTGCGAACCTTCACTATCGGGATACGATTTTGTATCGTACATTTAATCCCTCGATCTATGGTTTCTCTTGGTTCTCTCATGGAGTTCAGGTTTTAGTTGATCTCATTTTTCATCAAAGGGATCACTAGGGTTTCATCGGGTAGGCACTTCTTAAGAATAAAGACATGGAATACAAGATGGATGTTGTTAAGTTCTGAAGGTAGTCGGAGTTTGTAGGCTACGGAATCGATCCTAACGAGGATCTCGAAAGGTTCTATATACCTCGGGTTAAATTTTTCTGCGCTTTCAAAGCGTACCATGTCTTTCCAGGGCGAGACCTTCAACAGGACACGGTTTCCAATCTAGAATTCTAAGGGTTTTCGTTGTATATCGGCGTACACTTCTGTCTGTCTCATGATGCTTCTCAATCGATCTCGGATCTGGATGATTTTTCTCTGCGATTTCATGGGATTTTAAGTACCAAAGAAGGCACTGTCAGGGAAATGGTCTCTTGACTAACTACGCGTCCTCTATCTCGGTCCAGCACAGAAGGTATCTTGTACTTGCGACCTTAGAGGGCCTTGAATGAAATTTTGTCGAAAAGATTATCTATTCGAGGAAGGGGATTTCGATCTTTGACGGTCAACTTGTTCAACTTGTGGTAGTCTACACACATCCGAAAGGATCCATCTTTCTTCTTCACAACAATACCGAGACTCCCAGGGTGAAGAACTCTGTCTGATGAATCCTTTGTTGAGTAGCTTATTAAGCTGACTGGAAAACTCCTGCATTACTACTGGCGCTAATCGATACGGGGTCTTGGCTACGAGGGTAACTCCAGGAATTAGGTCGATGTGCAACTCAACTCGACGCTCGGGAGAAATTCCTGGAAGCTCTTCGGAAAAAGACACCAGGAAAGTTACAGACTTCGGGGATGCAACTTCCTGTTTCTCGATGGTCACAAGGCTAGGAATTTATGGCACTCCCTTCTATGAATCCTTTTGAGCTTCGATGCAGGAAATGATATGAAGATTTGAGCTAAACTTATCGCCATAGATCGTGAGAGTCTGACCAGAGGGAAGGTTGAGACGGATGGCTTTTTTGTAATAAAGGATATCCGTATGATTGGAACTCAACCAATCAATGTCGAGGATAACATCAAAGCTCTCTATGGAAACTGGCATTAGGTCGACGGGAAAAGAATGATCGTTCGAGGTAAGGGTACAGCCTATGAATCTATCGCTAACGTCTTCTTTATCGTTGTTAGACACCTTGATGGTAGACATTTCAGTTACTAATGGAGGACTAAGGTTAAGATGATGTTTGATTGAATAGATAACAGATTCTCTTTCAACAATATAATCGAAAAGGATTGTAAGTATAAGGGCGGTCGACGAAGAATATACTTGTGGCAACGGTGGGATCGGCGGCTGCCTCATCTTGTCCTATAGCTAGGACTCTTCCAATGTTGCCAGTTGTTGCTGCCTTGGGGAAATTTCTCTTGAAATGCCCTACTTCGCCACAACTGTAGCAGGCCTAACTGACACCTGCTCCGGATGATTGATCGGTTAATTGGACTGGTTTTCTGCAACTTCGAGCAAGGTGGCCCTTCTTGCCACAGTTGTTGCAGAGACATTCACGACATGGTCCGGGAGTACGGTGATGGTAGTTGCATTTGTTGCACCAAAGGGTACCGGTATATCCGTTGGTAGGAGTCTGAGCAGTGGATCCAACATCAGAAACAGCAGCAGGGGCAGTAGCAGCGTGGACTGCTACCTTTTGCTGTTTCTTAGAGGATCTTTGTGTACTTTGGGCCTTCCGCTTGTTCCAGAATTCCTTTTTACTTCCACCACTACTCTTAACCAGCTCAGGAGTGGTGGTCTCCTCATCAGGGTTATCTTCGTGATCGATCAGGGTTTGCGCTAGGCATTTGGCGCTGTCATAGGTGTATGGCTTTGCAGCCAAGACATTTCCTTTGGTTGGCTGGGTCAACCCCCAGATGAACCTCTCAATCTTTTTACTCTCCGGGGTAACCATTCCCGGATAGATTAGCGCCAAGTATCGAATCTTGAAGTGTAAGCGGCGATATCGGAACCCTTCATCTTCAGGTTCCAGAGTTCGTGCTCTAGCTTCTGCATTTCGCCCCGAGGGCAGTACTCTGCAAGAAAAAGTTCCTTCATGGCCTCCCAACCCATGGCATTGGCTACCGATAGGGTTAGGGATTTGACTCGGCCGTTCCACCAAGTTAGGGCTTTATCGGTGAAGGTACAAGCGGCGAACTTCACTTTATCAGATTCCGAACAGGCACAGATTTCAAAGATAGATTCGATTTTCTCGAACCATCGGGTTAGGGAAATGACACCTCCAGTGCCATCGAAGGATGTGGGTTTCGCATTCATAAAGTCCTTATAAGAACACTCCTTCCGGTGTCCTTGGCTATCATCTTGGTTTTGGGGCTGGGGACCACCTCCTGAACCACCGGGGTTCATTTGAGACATGGCGGCTGCCATTGCGGCAGTAACAACTGCCTGGAACATCACAGGATCAAATTGGGGAGGAGGTGGTGGTGGAGGGTTGTTGTTCTTTGAGCTGGGTCTCTTTCTCGGAGGCATCTTGATCTAAAAAGATCAGGAAAGAGAGGATCATAAGTCCTCTGAATTGAATCAAGAGATATGGAATAGAGGATATCTCATTAAGACAGATATAACATTCTATTAAGCGAAAAAGCAGGAAAGACTTATCAAAGCAGATAAACAATCGCTAAAGGAATGATTGAGGAGCAATGCTGGAATGAGGATTTCTACAACGGAATTGGCTCGAGAAATACTCCCATAGTATTTCATGGTTCGCTGTGATGACGGCTCGTTGTTTGGGTATTGGGTAAGTTTTAGGCATGCCGCATACCGCAGTCACTCCCAAGCACATGTTGGCCGTGTCTCGAATGAATATAGATGGCCAGGCTATATTGATCCTAGACACAACTACATAACTGCCCAGGTTTAATCGCAGCGTACAACACCCATTTACTTATGTTTTGTTCTACTTGTAGTTACGGATTTCGACGGTTAGGTATACTTGTATACTTTTGAAAATACTTATATTTTAAGGTATACTTTTAGTTCAGAGCACTTAAGCCCCTTAGTGTTTATAGTCTTATACTATGTAAGGTTTGGTATACTAGTTCACTATAAACAAGGGCTCTGATACCAATCTGTCACACCCCGAAACCAAAGGCGGAAACATTCCAGGGTGGAGGACGTCATGAATATCACAGCCAATGTACATAGTAAGCATAGTAAACACAAAACTTTACATGACATAGATTCATTTACATTGTCTGAAAACAAAGATTTACATGTGTTATACATATATATATCATATGAACAAAAGTAAAGACGTGTCTTCTACGCACTCTGTCTTCGTCAAAAGGATCGTTGGGTACCTGTCTAATGTGGACCTGAGAATACAAGCAGTTTGAAAATCAACATAAATTTGGTGAGTTCATAAGTGTTTTGTTTTCTAAAAATGAACATGTTTCCTTTGGTTTTCCGAAAAAGTTTGTTATCCAAAAAAATCCCATATTTTCTTAAAAGTATAGTTATCTGTTTATTATACGATCCGATTATGTACAGTTCAATTATCACAGGAAAACCCTTATTTTCCTAAAAGTAAAGTTTAGTTAAATACCACAGTGTATAGTTTAATACACAAAACTATATATTGAAAACCACTAGGAATGACCATCCAGTACAACAATAGATATTTTTAATACATAAAAATATTGATTGAAAGCCGTGGGAATACCATCCCGTACTAGATATAAGGTAGTTTTAATACACAAAACTATAGATTGAAAGTCATGGGAATACCATCCCGTACTAGATATAGATTGAAAACCATGGGACTACCATCCCGTACTAGATATAGATTGAAAACCATGGGACTACCATCCTATACTAGATATAGATTTAAAACCATGGGATTACCATCCCGTACTAGATATAGATTCAAAAACATGGGACTACCATCCCGTACCAGATATAGAAACTATAGATTGAAATAGATATAAAATCAAATCCGTGAATAAACTTATATTAATACGTATTGTGAGTCGGGTAACCATGCTGATACGACACCGAGACCTCCTTGACGTTCGTCAGACGTCGGACGATATCCAGAATTTGTCACCCCAAGCGTGCCCACCTAACTGTAGCTAGCAGTTTAGGTGTAGGATTGTCAGTCCCGAATAGATTTATTCACAAATTCGACGCTCTCCCTCCAGGAGACTCTGGTTACACTTCCGGGGAGGATTTGCTGATAACCCAAAGGGTTTAATAATGACGAATCTCACAAGCTAGTATTAAATTATTCACGGTGTTTTCAGACGATATCAAACATACTAATTGTTTTGAAACATAATATAGTGAAAACAGTTAAATATAATGGAATTATCTGACAATATACTCTAAATTAAACAGAGATAAACTGAATCAGACATAGTTTATCTAATAACTTTACATACATCTGTGCTCCTTAAACAAGAACTAAAGATCCCAAATTATTCCCATAATAATTTGATTGGTTTGATTGTTTCCTTTACTGAAATCCATGTCGTTATAATCGATAAAACATCCCTTATGCTCAGCATAATACATAAGGGGTAAAGATATCTATAAGTTTGCCAGATATTTATAGAAATGTATCATGTTTAGGTTTTGAAAACATTTATATTTTGCTTGTATTCCCCCTGAAAACATTTGAAAAACACGGAAAAAAGAGTAGGGGTATGAACTCACCAGTCGAGGAACGTGTCGTCTAGGATGTTAAGTGTCAGATCGGGGCTTGAAAACGTGCGAGTTTCCTATGCAATATGATATGATACACAATTGTATCTAATTAGACTTTAATTCACTAATTAGATGTGATTATCCACTCCAATACGCGAAAACACTTCAAATCAAGTGTTTGGAGTGACCTGGGTGGCGTTTATGGACGAATAGGGCTTATATAATGAGTTTGCTCTTCAAGAGTAAACTCCTTAGGGAGTTTACGGCCATAAGACCATGTCCACATGAGTTCACGGCCGTGAACTCATGGTTGATGGGTTTTAAGGTGCTAAATTGTCAAATATCACATGGGAAATGTTGCTAGGATTTAATCTAAGGCATAGGAATGGATTTAACCACCAAAGAGACCATCAATGGGAGTTTACGGCGGTGAACTAGGAGTTTACGGTCGTAAGCTCCTAAGTACCCTTTCTTTTCATGATTTGGTGGCCCTAGATTAATCATATGTGATTTGAACTTATTTTACAAGCTATAGAATGGATTTAGGGCATCATTTGGCTAAGGTATAGGAGTTTACGGCCCAAGAACCTATACTTGGGGGGTTTACGGCCGTAAGCTCCTATAGGTGTGGTTTTAATCAAGTTTAAGGCTCCGATATGGTCGAAAGTAAAATTTTTCTAATTGTTAATTTGGAATATTTTCTTGAGTTATTAACGTGTTTGAGCATCCATTAAGTCATAATAAATGACTTAATTTAATAATGAAACGGAAACAATTCGAAAACGACGAATTTTATTGACGGAACGGGTTACAATGACGGAAAGAACTTCGGGTTGTCACAACTTGATACCATATGGGTCATCGTCGACAGACTGACCAAGTCCACGCACTTCCTACCTATCAAGGAAACAGACAAGATGGAGAAACTTGCAAGCACTTACATTAGGGAGACAGTACGACTGCACGATGTTCGCATATCCATTATCTCAGACAGAGATAGTAGGTTCACTTCTAGGTTCTGGCAGTCGCTACAGAGTTCCCTAGGAACTAGGATGGACATGAGTACAGCCTACCATCCGTAGACAGACGGAAAAAGTGAGAGGATTATTCAAACCTTGGAAGATATGTTGCGAGCCTGTGTGATCGACTTTGGGAAGGCATGGGATACTCATTTACACCTTGTTGAATTTTCCTACAACAATAGTTATCACACAAGCATAAAGGTTGCTCCATTCGAGGCCCTCTATGGCCGCAAGTGCATATCCCCTCTGTGCTGGGCTGAGGTGGGTGATACCCAGTTAGCTAAAGGATGAGTTCCTGAAAGCACTCTCACAAGTCCGGAGATCATACGGGAAACAACGGAGAAGATCGTTCAAATCCGTGAACGATTGAAAGCCTCCAGAGACCGACAGAAAAGCTACGCTGATAAACGTAGAAAACTGTTGGAATTCCAGGTGGGCGACCATGTTTTATTGAAGGTCTCACCCTGGAAGGGCTTGATACGCTTCGGAAAGCGTGGAAAGCTAAATCCAAGGTACATTGGGCCTTTCGAGATTCTTGCTAGAATCGGCCCAGTAGCTTACAAGCTCAATCTACCGAGCGAACTTAGTAACGTACATTCTACCTTCCACGTATTAAACTTGAAAAAGTGTCTGTCCGACGAGACTCTTGTATTCCCACTCGACGAGATCGAGATCAACGAGAGCCTCAACTTTGTGGAAGAACCAGTAGAGATCATGGACCGAGAGGTCAAGCAAACGAAACAAAGCCGTATCCCAATAGTGAAGGTCCGTTGGAACGCCAAGCGAGGACCTGAATTCACTTGGGAACGAGAGGATCAGATGAAATTGAAATACCCTCATCTTTTTACTTAGTTACTTGTAATTACTTATTTGCTTAAATTCTAATTTCGGGACGAAATTCCTTCTAAGGAGGGGATGATGTGACAACCCGAAATTTCTAGCTTACATTCTTCATTTTTATCAAAGTTAGCTTCATTTTACTATTTTATAATGAAGTTTTGAGTCTAAAAGAGTGCTTAAATCTTAGTATAATTGAGATACGTGTCGGAGGATGGGTTAGATTGGGTGTAGCATCGAAAAATCGGGCCAAACACACCAAACCAGGTGTGTGCGGCCAGCCAGCCGCACACAGGCCAACCGCACACCCCTCCAGCCGCACTCACCCTCCTATATATACTATCCTTGGTCATTTTGATCATTTCTTACACTTCTACAAAGCAAGGACCCGAAAATCCTCTCAAGTATCATCCGGAAAGGTAACATCTTTTACCAAGAACACCATGTGTTCTGGCAGCACACGCCTTCTGGCCGCACACATGGCCGCACACACGTGCTGACCGCACACACACACATATAGTGTGTATTTTGGCCATACACTCTCTTGTATAGCCTTATAACCCTTCGTACAAACATATATGGTTGTAACACTTCAATATAAGTGTTTACTAGTCCCTAAGGTGGTCCCAATTCAATAATTAGTTGTTCATAACGCTAATTATATTCATATATGTATCAATATATGCTAAATAGGATTCGCGTGTGTACTCAAGTCACCACTTGGCACTTAGCAACTGATCCAACATTTTCATCAGAACCACTCACTACAGGTGAGTTCATACCCCTAAATTAACCTTTGAAATGTTTTTAAATGCTCTTATGGGGGGAATACAAGTTGAACAATTATAGTTATTATATCGATCACATGTGATTAATGACTACCAAGCAAATGGTTTTCTTACTTTCCAAACTATTTATCAAACTGTTTTACCTCAAACTGTCTTACAAACTCCTTTAACTGTCAATTACTTTTACTTAAACTCTTTTAAACTTATATTCTGTGTATCTGTATAGATATAGTTATATAAGTAGGATTGAAAGGACTTAGGACTGCTAGTCTACCCTGCTTCCTGTTCTTGTTTGATTGTGGTCTTAGGGTATCAAGGTTAGTTGTATGAAGGTCGTTTGAATCCTAGTTATATATTATGTATATTTATATAGATATAAAAGGTTAGTTCTTTCATTCAATTCCATGCCCTTGGGTAGCAAGGGTATACAAACATGTTCATACATTACTAGTAAGCTACCATAGGGGTAGTTTAGGAAGATACTATTACTAGAACAATGAAACATACAATGAGTCAGTTCACACATGAGTCAATACATACTATGATGAGAATCAAACATGAAACAGAGTGATGAGAAACAAACAATAGACACTATGATGAGAAACAAACATACAGGCTAGACAGAGAAAGAACACACAATACAGCTAGCACACAAATCACATTGCATATACATTAACCACATTTATGTGAGCCATTAAGCAGGGCATGGCACTACCTGTCATGACTGTTTTTGTATCAGAATCTCCTTCATTGGGGAGCGTATTGAGTTTGCGTATAGATCTATACTGGATTGACTATCCTACATCTTGCTGCTCGCTACAGTGGGACTTGCAAGTCTACGGGTGCCAAATGTCATTTTTACGGCATCTTACATTGTCATTTTTCAACTAAGTCGGTAGCAAGATACAGGCCGATCACATGTTACCTTAAAATTTACATTTGGTTTAAGGTAGTTAGTACAGCAGTAGTTACTAATTACTACGTTACAATACTATAACATTTTCCCTTTTCTTTTTTACTTTGTGATATTCACACAATAAACAATAGTGTAAAAACTATATTTTTGGTTAATGATAGTCGGATTTGGGAAAATACACACTTTTACAAGAGACACACACACAAATACTAGATGCCTTGGTAGAAGGCTACTTTTAGTAGAAAACATAGGGTTTTCTAGGAGAGTTCAATCAAATACAAGACTTTTACAAACATACACAGTACAGCTTACAAAACATCATACAAATGCTTTCATACAAACACAGACACTAATATACTTATGAACTCACCAGCTCTAAAGCTGATAAACTCTTTCAAAATAACTTGTATTCTCAGGTCACCAGTAGATAGGTACCGGTGCCAGGTTTTTGAGAAGACGGAGCTCGTTCAAGACTCCTCTTTTATTTTTGAAGTATATTTTTGGTGTCTATATAATTTGACAGAACACACTTGTATGAAATTATATTATTAATGCAATGGATGATGTTGTTGCTTGTTTACTACTTGCATTGTTGTGATACTGTATATGACGCCATCCACCCCAGAACGTTTCCGCCGTTCATCGGTTTTGGGGTGTGACACTTTTGATTTTATTTAATTTTTTGAAACTTAATTTAATAAAAAACCAAAAATTCTAGCCTAAAAAACACTAAAAATTCTTTTAATTTGTGATTTTATTTAACTTTTTAAAACTTAATTTAATTGAAAAAAAGAAAAGAAAAAACCAAAAATTCTAGACTGAAAATAAAGATTAAGATTCTCCCTAATAAATGTAAATAGTTTTGCCACTTGTCAATCTCTTGACATTTGTCATTTTGTGGTATTTTTGAAATAAATATTATACACTTGTCAATTTCTGGTTTATTTCGATTTTAAAATTAAAGTCATATATCTATATGTAAAGTATTAAATATAATACATATGAAATTAAATTCCAATGAATACATTTCTTTTTTTCTTATTTTAATTAGCTCGTATAATATACGGGTCTCAAAGCTAGTGTTATGTAGACCGAAATCAATGGCGAAGGTCTTGGGCCAGGGAGAACAGGTAAGATGTAGGGCTAGATCATTATATCCTACAATAACATTGAAAATATTTAAGATATTCTTTTATTCTACCAAAAAATCAATAGTTTTTATGTGAAATATAAGATTAAACTTTCAGATTTGAAAGGAACTGTTATAGAGTTTTATACCATAAAAATTTCAAAAATAAAAAATCTAAATCTAAAATTCAAAATTTAACAAATCGTAATCCACATTTAAACTCACCAACCAACAAATTCTTTTAAATCTAAACTTTTCAAGAACCTACAAATAAGAGAAAACAAAACTTACGGTAAAAACCAAAAAATCCTAGTCGCATCTCTTCAGTCTCCAGTCGCCGCTTTAGAGATGGCTCACGTTTCTACAGGAAACCTTTGATCCACCACGCCCCTGTGTGTTTGACCGAGCGCTCATCTCGCCCATTTCGACTTTGAGACCTTGTCGTCACTATATGTATAATACTCTCTCGGATATTTTAGTTTTGCTTTTGCCTCTAAATTTAGATAAGCTCTTTGTTTTGTTGCTTAGTTAAAATGCTATGTAAAGATAGAAGGCTAAAAGACTTTTCTGGTGTCAGCTTTTGTTGCGCTTTTGTTTTGTACTTCAATTAATATGCTAGCAATTAAAAGCTCTTGTTTTTTTACTTGGTTAATTTTATTTAGTTTTTGTCTTATGTTAAGGTCTATATGAATGTAATTTAATTATTTTATTAACATTTTAAGATTGTCAATTATATTAGACCTTTCGAGATTCAATTCTATGTGTTTAATGTGATTTATAGGTTAATTATTAATTTCAAGATAGTCAATTTATATTAGTTTTTTTTTTTTTTTTTTATGATTTTAGCTTTATTAGAGAATAAAGATATAGTGAAAATTTATGTAATTTTTGTTTATAAAAAGGGACTAATCAATAATATGGATATATATTGATTGAATTCTATAACCTTATAGAGAATAATTGTAAAATATGAATTTGTTTCTCATTTCTAATAATAACATACTATGTAAAAATATAAATTAGCTTTTGAAAAATCAAAACAAATATATATTCGTCTTTTTTGGTATATGCCCCTAGTTTTAGTGTCCGTGTTCCACGTCTGACCCAAATGATAGATTTTTCAATAAGTTATACATGAGCCCGTTACCTAGAGGTTGGAGCCTTTCAAAAATAAGTTTATTCCTATAAAATTTAATATGTGGATTTGGAGGGTTTTGATCAAGATGCATTTTGGTTAATCGAGGTGGTTATTTGAAGTCGGTCATGTGTCCTTGTTGTGGTAATTATAACGATGAGGCTAATCCTTTATTTTTCAAGTGCGAGGTGGTTGGTATTCTTCGGATTTTCATTTCCATAGATCTATCAATTGCAAACTCATATATCTACTTTGTTAATGTTGATCTTTACTATAATTTGCTCTCTTGCGCACCGATGGGCTAAGTAAATAACGTTAGTGAATCGTGAATACGTATCTAATTGATAAAAAAGAATTCAATATCATATAGACCATAACTAGGTGTGAGATCCATGTATTATATGGGTTTATTTAAAAAAAAACTAAATACAAAGTTTTAAACATTTGAGAAGTATGAATTTTTAAACAAAAGTGAAAAAATATTGAATTATAAAAATTAAAATGTTGTTTTCTCTTTTAAATTTAAACAAATAATTTAGATAAATAAATAAAGAAAATTAATGAATCTTTAATTTAGTAATTTTTAAATTAGAAGGAAAGTTCATTAATGAAATTGATATGAATTTAAATAGTGTTTACAATTTAATAAAATGAAAAAACCATAAAATGACATGTGGGATAAATATTAATTGGGATAATGACTTGAAAGGGTAACGAACTTTCGATTTTTTTCACATTTAGTCACTAAACTTTTTTTCGTTATCTATTTGTCATTGAACTATTGAAATTGTTCACATTTTACCCTTACGACCGGTTGTTGCCGGTCATAAGGGTAAAATGTGAACAGTTTCAATAGTTTAGTGGCAAATAGATAACGAAAAAAAGTTTAGTGACTAAATATGAACAAGATCAAAAGTTCGTTTCCCTCTAAAAAGTTCAGTGACTAAATGTGAACAAACTTCCTCTTGTATTATGTTTTAGCAAATTATTTATTTTTGTTAAATTGTAGCAACATTTGTTGATGAAAAAATCTATGAAATAAAAAAAAAAAAAAAAAAAAAAAAAAAAAAAACCATGAAAATATATTTAAAAAAAAACAAAAAACCGAAACCGAAATAAAAAACCAATGGTTTGACTTCCAAAATAAAAAATCAAAATTTTCAATCTGATTTCGGTTTTACAAAAAAAATGAACCATTCTCACTAATATGAATTATGACCATTGGTTTGGCATGCAGAATTTGTGACATCCCATGAATACTTAGTTACAACATCATCTGAACCCTCTAAAAAGTTCAATGACTAAATGTGAACAAACTTCCTCTTGTATTATGTTTTAGCAAATTATTTATTTTTGTTAAATTGTAGCAACATTTGTTGATGAAGAAATCTATGAAATAAAAAAAACAAAACCATGAAAATATATTTAAAAAAAAACAAAAAACCGAAACTGAAATAAAAAACCAATGGTTTGACTTCCAAAATAAAAAATCAAAATTTCCAATCTGATTTTGGTTTTACAAAAAAAAAATGAACCATTCTCACTAATGTGAATTATGACCATTGGTTTGACATGCAGAATTTGTGACATCCCATGAATACGTAGTTACAACATCGTCTGAACTCGTAATTCATAGTAAGGGGTTAGAGTATCATCGCATGAATACGTAGTTACAACATCGCCTGAACTCGTAATTCATGACCTACAGGTTATGGGCCTGCTGGTGTTTCCATGGGTTGTCTAGAATAGTCCGTGGTCGCCATCTATACTCTGGTAGATGACTACATCGCCACATTGTCGGTTAAGGTTATGGTATCTCCTTTCATCCTACATCACCTATTCATCATCATTTATTACCTAATTATCATCACCTATCTCCCATCATTTTATTTCATCACACACCAACTATTTCATCTACCCATGTTTCATCCGCAACATATTTGTAGATATAAAATAAATATACCATTTAAATCTTTTAAAACATGTATAAAATCGTTCATCCAGCATAGACAACAAGTATTCAAATAATATGCACACATAGCACGTAATTTATATAAAATACTTCATATCTATGTGTAAGATGAAAGTAACTATATATACCATAAAAATCCCATAAATGCTTCCTAACTTCAAACCCCAAGGTTTACTCTACTAAAGCTTCATATTCTCGGCTCTCTGGACCTAGAAGGGTCCAGATCTATAACACAAACTTGCAAGAGGGGTTTGAAGTGATTCAAGCCCTAACCCCAAAATGGAATCTACACAATAGGGGAGTAAAGGGGTTCATTTTTGTACCTCAGAATGAAGCTCCTTGCTTGAATAACTCAGAACAATAACCTTCTTTGGCCCCTCTTGCTGGAACTCTTCTCCTTTCTTGCAAAATCACACCAAAAAGCTCAAGATAGTTCTTCCTCTCACTCTACACACTCAAGCTCGCTAGGGTTCTCACTTATGGGAAAGGTAGTCGCAATTGAAGGCCATAAGTGCCTTTAAATATGGCTCGGGCCCAAAGATTTAGGGTTTCTGCCAACAGCGCAGACTCGTCGAGTCGCCTCACCGACTCATCGAGTCCATTCATTAATCTGAGTCATCAGTCGCGACCTTACTTGACGAGTTGAGGCGTCAACTCGTCGAGACTCTCTTCTTAATTCAAAAGAAAAATACTTAAATTATGATACCTGGAAATCCGGATATTACATTTTGTTTTTTTATTTCATAGATTTCTTCATCAACAAATGTTGTTACAATTAAACAAAAATAAATAATTTGCTAAAATATAATACAATAGGAAGTTTGTTCACATTTAACCATTGAACTTTTTAGAGGGAAACGAACTTTCGATTTTGTTCACATTTAGTCACTAAACTTTTTTTCGTTATCTATTTGCCACTAAACTATTGAAACTGTTAACATTTTACCCTTATGACCGGCTTAACCCTTATGACCGGCTAGTTCAATGGTAGGGTAAAATGTTAACAGTTTCAATAGTTCAATGGTAAATAGATAACGAAAAAAAATTTAGTGACTAAATGTGAACAAAGTCGAAAGTTCGTTACCCTTTCAAGTCATTATCCCATATTAATTTAAAATAACCACAAAATTACATGTGCTAAAATAAATGAAAATGTACATGTGGCAAAAAAAAAATTATTTATTAGGGAGGATAGTCCATGTCACTTTTTGTATTGATCAATGTATTACCTAAAACACCAATTCGTTCACAGTTATGTTATCTTTTACCTTATAATATTATAATCACTTTGTAAATATTATTTAAAAGGATAAACTTTATTTTTCAGCCACCCCACCAAGTGATTACCTAAAACACCATTCCTTAGTATTGTTTGCTTCTAGAGATTGTAGCCGCTATTATGACCAAGTTACAACATCAAAATCCAATACTTGACCAATGTATGATCAGAATCAAATACATACCTCGATATATATAGAATCTCAATATATATGTAAACATTATTACGAAATAAATAAACCTATCATATGGACGAACACAGTCACCCTAATTTTGTAAGTTGTTTATTTTGCCTCACATTTTTACTTATATTTTTATTGTTCGAATACGGAATACCTAACAATAAATATCATTTACAACCATTTGAAGATCATAACCATCCCATAACCAAATACATCACCATCAACAATGTCTATATTCCCCTACACTTGTCTAAAATCAAAATCCTCATAAATTCAGCAAAATGAATTACATTTGGAAAATAAATCAAATTTAACCAAATCATGATGAAAAAAATTCATGTTCCCATGCTTTTTGCCTAATAATAAGTTAGATTCTTTGCCACGAAAACCCATCATGATCGATCAATGTACTGATTTTTGACAATTAAAATATGAGAAAATAGCAAAAGTGTTGATGTACTTTTCTAACAGGATATGATAAATGATTAAAAAGATTTCCCATCTATGCAAAAATACTACAACAAAAAATAATAATAATATTAATAATAACAATAATTAAACATGAAATGAGAAATGTCCATTCTTTACCACCCCCAACCCTCATCTAATGAAAAAAAAAAAGGTCATCTTTCCCTCCATCTAACCCAATTAATTCTTGGGGCATCTTTCTTGGCCTTCCCATTGGGCTATTGACGCATTTAACCCTATGAGCGATGAGGCTTTCTTTCTTTCTTTGTAAACATGTGCCCTTGTGACACGAGATCTTGTGGGCCCCACGGGCCTGGCCTCACATCAACATGAAGATGCAAAATTACAGATGGATATACATTTTACAATGGTTGTTTCACAGATATTTTCCCGATGATTTCCATATTCGCCCTTCTAGAGAGATCACCATGACTGTGACATCATCATGGTATTTCCTACGGTCACCTTGTGGGATGTCTAACAACTCGTGCAAATCCATCCCTGTCAAAGATGTGTGTTAACACAAAACGGAAAAGAAAAGAAACAGCAACGTACTTTCATTCATTTGTTTATTATATAGTCTTCTACTATGGATTCTTACAAAGTAAAACACTGTATTTTGAAAAATCTTCATCTATACAAAAAAAGCAATCATTACTGTAATAAAACTGAAAGTGCAATGCTATATTTGGCACAAAAACTCAAATCACCAATACCTTGATAAGAAAAGAATTGAAAGGAAAAAAAATTGTATGATGCTATATAATGCACCTATAAATGAAGAGTAAATTACACGAATCGTCCCTATGGTTTAAAGTAATTTACGTGTTTGGTCCCTAACTTATTTTTTTAACTCGGAAGGTCCCTACTGGTTGTTTTTGTTAAACGAATGGTCTCTATCTCACCTAAAAAGACTATTTTTTAACTTATTTAAATAAACACACCCCCAACCCCCTCACATTACCCTACCTACTATACCATTTTTTCCTATTTAAATAACAGTTTTTTTAGGTAAGACAGGGACCAAGCATGAAACAAAAACAAAAAGTAGGGACCAAGTGCGTAACAAAAACAAACATTAGGAACCTTCCGAGTTAAAAAAATAAGTTAGGGACCAAATGCGCAAATTACCCCAAACCATAGGGACCATTCGTGTAATTTACTCATAAATGAAAGTATGTCGTTATTTCTTGGATTTAACCCCATATTTTATAGCTAAGGAGTCAAATAGTTATAATTAAAAACTTCAGCTAAGTAGACAGGTTGAAGGGCATTTTTTTTTAGGAAAAAAAAAGGGGGGGAAGAGAAATGAATTACCGGCTTTTTTGGCAGCACGTAAGAGAAGCTCCTCGATGAGGTGTTGAGCAGGGTCACCATCAGGAAACTTTTCCATGAAAATTTGAACATGAGAAACGACTTCTTGATTGCTAAAATATTGATACAACCCGTCTGATGAAAGAACTAAAAACTGATCTCGGGGACACAAATGATGGTGCCGAACTGATGCTTCACATGACACGTATGGTTCCGTACCGATGTACTCATTCCGGAACATCTCCAATAATGAATCGTTCCATTTTGGCTGATCACATCCCATTTACATATATTAGAATACACTCACTCGTTAGATGATAATAATTATTTCTTTAAGATATTAAACATATTAAAAATTCATTAAAACCTAGATACTAAGACTTTAGACTTTAACAAAAAAAAAATATAGTTTCTAGTTGTTTTTAGAAATTAAAATCGTGAAATTGTTTTAGTAGATCCTTGTGTCATCAAAATCTGCATGAATAAAATCGGGTTATCTTGCAGCTTTTCATTCCTATAATGCAATGAAAATAAACACCCCCAACTAAGGAATAAAAATTAATAGAATGTAAGGAATCGGATTCCTTCAGCAATGGTCGATTTCGTTGCATCAAACCAAAAAAATAAATAAATAAATAAACTTTTTCAATTTTGGCATGAACCATTCCATTTATTCTCTGATTCTGTTATACTTATTATTCGCATAACGCATACTACCAACAAACATTGAATTAATATATCAAATTTTACAAGCATTTATTAACCTCGTAAAATAATCAACACGCGAATGGTACATTTTTACTACTTCTCAAGTTTTAACAGCTTACAAGTATTTACTTATTAACCCTCTAAACATGCGATATAAGCAAGATGTAATTTGACCACAACAAATATATCACAGTTGATTGTGTAAATAAGAGAAAAAAACATAAAAATTGAACAAATAGAAAAAAAACTAACCTTTTTAAGGAATCCAGCCCCAAATGCACGGGTAACCTTAAGACGGCCTTTTACCCTACCATTGACAATACATTGGTTGTCATCTGGATGCTCCTTCTTGATTCTTGTCACTTCCTGCAATATTAACACATAAATGCCCGAAAGTGATTTAGGGCATGTTGACCATAAGAGTTTAATAGCAAGATAGAAACCATAGTTTTTTATAATATTTATAAGGTCAGAAACAACCAACAAAATCAGTTTACGAAACAAACATCTAACAAGAAAAATATCCAATACCAATTTTATTATAGAAGAATGTCAAGCTTTCTCTCTCTCTCTCTCAAATTGGGTTAACAAAAAGGTGGCTTTAGAATAATGATAAATCCATTAGGTCAACCACTCAACCTTATTCTTTTCTTGACTTTTAAAAAAAGTATCAAAAGCTGATGATGCTAAGAAAAGAATATATTAGGTGACTTTGTTTTACTTATGTACGATGACTACTACGATAAGGAAATTCTAACTTATTTAATTGATTGTCGTTGTCTACAACATAAGATATTAAACAGTCAATACCTATTTTATACACTAGAAAGGACCATCAAACTACATTGCTCTAAATTATCAAAGATTTGGGAAAGATTCCATCAAAACACCTAAATTGGTTTTAACTGATTGATATAGGCCTGAATTTCAAGACTGAGAGCCATACATTAATATCATAAGCTATCAGTTAAAATCATCAATCAGGATAGACTTGAAAAAGTCGAACACATAATAGCTTATTGAAGCAGATATAACATCTCTATAGATTTCAAACAGTTGATAAGTTTTAAGGTGAAGAAAGAATTGTCAACTTACATCTTCTATGCTCGTGCTGTGATCAGTAGATAGTTGCAAAGCCATCAACTTCATATCATGAGCAGGAGCAGGAGCATCATGTAGACAATCAAGAGCATCTTTTGATTCAATAATACCCTCAACAGCTGCCCCATTATCCCCTGATGAACCAACTTCTTGAGGCTCTTCATGTTGGGCAACAATGGCTCTACTATCTCCTAAATTCATCACGTATACATCCTCATCTCTCATTAATGCAACGAGTAAGCAGGAACCCATAAGAGCAAGTTCAGGATATTGATCCATAACCTTATCAGTCATGTCAAGATATGCAAGCTCGGTTACTTCCAAAGCCCTTGACATTGCTTTCAAAACCAAATCATGATCTACTGGACCGATTTTCTTCATCCTACAACCTCGTCCAGTATTACTTCTCTCCTCTATTCGGTTTTCCACTTCCTTGTGCTCTTTGGCATCCAGGCCGAACCTCCAAGCAAACAATCTACCACTTTCTTTATGCCTATTGAACCCGTTTTTCAACTTTGATAGCAATACTGACCGCTTACTAACTCCTGAAGTGGTTTTGCTTATATTAAGTGCATCGTCCACAGAAAAGGCAAATCTTTCTGAGCCAGAAAGATCAAGACCATCTTCCAGTTCTTCCTGGGCAAGGTATTCCCATAATCTCTTCCTTCTTGACTCATTTTCCCCTCCTGATTGAAATGTTACCTTCTTCATGTTACCACCAGTGTCTTTGTCTGTGTCTGTTTCTGTTTCGGTTGTAGTAATCTTGGGTGCTTCTTCCTCATGTTGCATTTGTTGACAAGATTGAGCTTCCTCAGAGTCCCAAAACAAACCCTCAAGCTCTTTATACATAGCTTTATACAAATTTCCCATCAAAAATTCAGGAGCATCAGGACCATTGAATCCATCATAAATCCCAACAAACAGCCAGCCATGCTCTTCGGACACGACCACATGTACTCGATCTTCCCCAGCTTTCCCGAGAGCCCACTGAACATCACTCTCGGTTTTCATATCTAACTCATCTCGCCCACGCCCGGATGCATTTGCATTCTCCTTCCGACTGCTTACAAAGTTCCGTACGGGAACCACCCAAGGTGGAGGGAAGTTCCGATGAAACGCCTTCCGCATTCCAGGAATCCCCTTCTTTCTCTTCTTCTTAACATAAATGCCACCATTCAGAGGCGCAGAGAAAGGGACCCTATTGCTGTTACCTGAATCTGAGCCGATGTTACAATCCAAGGGACCGGATAGGGCCCCACGCTCGATCGGACCAGACATAAAGAAAGCTCTCTCCATCGGACCTGAAGATGCCGTCCCAGCATCACCTCGCGGAACTGGCTGAAGCGGAAGTGCACTAAACGACGATGTACTTTCAAAGCCATTGACTATACTGGACTTAATCCCACCACCAACAGAGTCAGTGGCATCGTCGTAAATATTCTCCAACTGAAGGACAGTCCGGGGAGTGGATGTGTTAGCACTCACCGAGGCACCAGAAATAGCTTTGAATCCTGTCTCCGGCACTCCGCCAGGTTGCCGTGACCTGGACGACGATGATTCATGCGATGGCGAAAATCGAAGAGATTGCGAGGGAGAAATGAAGCGATCGGAGTGAGTAGGAGAGAGGAAGCGAGCTGAAGAACGGACGTAACAGAAGGAGTGACCTAGGGTTTCGTCTAATGGTTCGGCGGGCGTAAAAATCAGCTCCGGCTGTTCACGCCGCCGCTTCGCCGCTGCTGTCGGATTGAAACAGGGAAGATGTTGCGAGAATCCACTTCCCATCACATTTGATTCATGCCAGTCTTGCTTGTTTGCAGCAGATTTGTTCCCACACAGAAAGTGTGTGGAAGTATAGAGAGAGAAAGTGGTGGTTTTAGAGAGAGAAAGTGCTGGTGTATTTTATTCTGTTTTGTGTGTTTTTTGTAATGTTTTTGCGGGCTGATGAAAATGGGAGAGAAAGAAGGGGGAAGACTTTTGTGTTGAAAGAGAAAGAAAATTATGTGTTTGATTTTTCTATTATTTTATTGTTTTTTTTAAAGAAAAGTGTGAGAAAGATTGATATTCGAATGCGTTTTCAAATTTTACTATTCCTCTCTTTTTAACAAATATATCCAAAAAAAGTGAATTTTTTTACTATTCCTTTATTTTAACAAATATAACCAGAGAAAAAAAAAGTCAAAGATTATATATATATATATATATATATATATATATATATATATATATATATATATATATATATATATATATATATGGGGTGGTTCCTTTAAGATCATTAAAAAAAATAAAGATTATGAGATTAATGTTCAGCCTATAAATTTTAACTTCAACTTCCATCAACTATTAAATAATGTATGGGTATAGTAGTAAATTTCCCTTTTGTGGTTAGAAAGCACACACCTTCCTTCTTATTTAAAATACAATTACGAAACAAAAAAAAATTATCGCTAAATCGATGATTCTCAGTATCAATCATCTAATCATCCAACTTTTAAAATTCATTCACTCTCATCTTAAAGTTCCTATTTTTACTGAATCTGTTATCAAATTAATAAGCATCTTTAAATCAAGCAAACGTTCGAAACAGAGCATCAGTTCATATTTTCAAAATATGATATATAATCCTCAAATTGAAGAAACAAGCACATTGAATTCATCATCGTAATTCAAGAGAGCTTCAGAGCATTTGAATATTGAATCAAAAACAATTTTCATACATGATGTCATGTTCAAAAAAAATTGACGAGTCGATCGCAAGTGATACTATCGTAGCTGAAATCAATTCATCTCGTAATGACGAACAAATCGATTTAATTTCTTCAACTTATCAAAATCAACATCAAGACCTTAGAAATACGATTCATGTTCAATGTAAAAATAATTCGTTTTAATATTACATATTGCATTATAATTTAGAAAGTTCATTCTGGTTCTTTTACTCAGTTCTAAACAAAATACATAATTGATCATCTGGTAATCATATATTACACTACATAATCATATATGATTATACGTTGTAATTTATGACTGATCATATATTACAAACATACAAACATATATGACTAATAATATTTATCTACAAACTGTAATATATGATTAATCATATATGATTATTTAGTCTAATATACGATTAAAATATGACAATGTATAAATACAAATAACTAATCATACATGATTATACAATGTGAAATATGATTAATTATATATTACAATGTATAATCAGATTATACGGTATAATAGGTGATTAGTCATATATGACAATGTACAAACACATATGATTTATCATATGTGTTCATACATTGAAATATATTATTAATGATATATTAAACTGTATAATCATATATGATTATACATTCTAATATGTGATTAATCATATATTACAATGTATAAATACATATGCTTAATCATTTATGATTAAATAGTATAAAATATGATTACTTGTATATTACAACGTATAATCACATATGATTATACAAAATAATATATGATTAGTTATATATGACAATGTACAAACACATGATTTATAATATGTGTTCATACATTGAGATATATTATTAACGCTATATTAAACTGTATAACCATGTATGATTATACATCCTAATATATGATTAATCACATATTACAATGTATAAATACATATGATTAATCATTTATAATTAAACAGTATAAAATATGATTAATTATATATTACAACGTATAATCATATATGATTATACAATATAATATATGATTAGTAATATGTGACAATGTACAAACACATATGATTTATCATATGTGTTTATACATTGAAATATATTATTAATGAGATATTAAACTTATAATCATATATGATTATACATCCTAATATATGATTAGTCATATATTAAAGTATAAATACATATAATTAATAATTTATGATTAAACAGTATCAAATATGATTACTTATATATTACAACGTATAATCATATCTGATTATACAATATAATATATGATCAGTCATATATAATAATGTACAAACACATATGATTTATACATACAAATATATGATTAAAAATATATTAAAATATATAAATACATATCATTATCATATATGATTATTACAGCATGAAGTTGTAACACCCTGTTTCGAATCGTTTCGTAATTCAGGGCCATGACCCGAAGATCAGTTATCATAAGGCGTTGGGCCTTGAGGGAAAGAGAGATTTAGACTCCTTTGGATATGGATAATGTATATTGGGTGATCCAAGAGTTCGGTTGGTTCTTTGGAGCCCAAGGGTATAACTGTAAAGTGATAGTTTGAGCCTTTTATGAATTTTGGATTTAAGTTTGGTAAGTTTTAAGGCAAATGATAGTTGATAGGGTTGTAGAGCTTCTCAATAAATTTTTGTGGATGTAAAGATCGTCAAAATCGGAGTTGAAACGAAAAAGTTATGACCGTTTGAAGTTAGGGTGGTTTTGGGTTGAGCCGCATATGTTGGGTGTGCTCAACGTCTACGTTGGGCGTACTAGGGCATCCCTAGTACGCTCCACATAAATTAAGTACACTAGATGTACGCGATCAATGCCTAAACCGTATTTTCATGGTTTGAGCCCTATTTAAGCTCCTTAACTCCTCCAAACACATTCCATTGTCAGCCTCCACCTCTCCAACACCCTCTCTTGTAACCTTAACCTTAGATTGAGCATTGTGAGCAGAAATAAGGTGTTTTTAAGTGCTTTGAAATTTTCTTGGTGCACCTTGAAGAAGAAGGAACTCATTGAAGAAGTGTTGGTTGCATTAAAGCTTGTAGATCCAGACTTTGTTCACCTTGATCTTTCTTCTAGAGGTATAAAGTTTGAATCTTGATGATGAAATTGTTAGACCTAGCTAGTTTTGGGTGTTATGAGCTTTTGATCACTTTAAGTGCATAAAGTTTAGATCTTGAAAGTTTTGTGACCTTGTTATGGATAAAGCTGGAAACTTTATCCATCTAAACATCATTTTGATTCAGATCTGAAGGTTGGAGACTTGTACTTAATGGATTAAGTTAAAAAAGATGCACTTTTGGATCCCCTTGAGACTTAAAGACTAAATCTTGTTGTTGGGACCATTCCAATGGATAAATTTGGAAACTTTATCCATAATGAAGCTATTATGAACCATATAAATGTGATATCGACCCTTCTATCCCTTCTATATAAGAGTTGTGATGTCTTATTGGGTTAAGAACTTAGGGTTTTAGACATTAAGCACTTTATAGCCTTGCAAATTCATAAAGTTGGAAACTTTATGACTTAGTACATCGTTTTGGACTTGGATCTAAGTTTTGGACGTAAGGACTTAATGGAATAAGCTCTTAATGGAGTTTTGGGATTGGGCTGAGTACACTAGGTGTACCTGGTGGTACACTACGCGTATGCACTCAACGCCCCACTTTTGGTCAACATCAAAGTACGTTGGGTGTACTTGCTTGGTACGCAGCGCGTGCTCTGCTGGGAAGAAATATTGACTTTTTGAAATTGACCGTTGACTTTGACTTTGACCAGGGTTGACCAAATTTGACCTAAGGGCATTTTGGGTAATTTGATTTATAGTTTAAGATTTGGGTTCCTTGTAACGACCGAAAAATTCCATCCAATTTAAACTTTTCAAAAACAACCCGATTTCATTAAATTATTACAAAAAGGTTTTCAATACAATTAAATTAAAGTATTCCCAGAATCACATCACATCATAAACACGAGGAGCGGTACGATCACGCCTTCGCCTTGCCACAGTCTCCTGAAGAACCTGAAAAACATAAAACCACAACTGTAAGCCCGAAAGCTTAGTGAGATATCCCCAAAATACCAAGTACATATACCATACACGCATAACATGCCATAACATATCTGATCATAGAACAGCCATGCACTTCGGGTCTACTGTGTGACTGGTCCGCCGCACCGGCCAACAGTCCACCTGGTCCACCCTCCGAGTCTAGCCATATACAACGAGTCTGCAGTGTGATTGGTCCGCCCGCACCGGGCCTTCAATCTACCTGGTCCACTCTCCGAGTCTAGCCATATACATCGAGTCTGCAGTGTGATTGGTCCTCCCGCACCGGGCCTTCAATCCACCTGGTCCACTCTCTGAGTCTACAGTATGACTGGTCCGCCCGCACCAGGCCTTCAGTCGGCCTGGTCCACTTTCCAAGCCTCGGCACGTCTGGTCTGCCCTCTTGGGGCCTACAGCCTATCCGGACTTCTCGCTGGGCCTTAGGGACAACCGGTCCGCCCTGGGTATCTTGGCCTACAGCACAAAGCAGGACCCGTCTCAACCCAACTCCAGTCCAAACAACCATGTGCACATAAACATACAATCATATAACAATTCACAGTCAACAAACCGATCAAACAAATCACATAACATATCATCATCCTAATCAGGATACCGACCTAACCGGTCACTAGCATATACCATCCTAGCTACCAGGATGCAACATATCAAAGCAATATCATAACAACAAATACCCGGATCTCAATCCGATAAAGGGCCGGCCTTGGTGCCTTAGACCCTATTGATATAGTGAGGATAACTCACCTCGAAATTGCCGACTGAACAGATAAACCCAAGCTACTCCAACCACTGATACAATCTCCAACACTGGCCAACACCAAGACACTGAACCCAAAACAATATTCATCAATTACCAAAATGCCCCTGGAAAATAACTGGTCAACCCATGGTCAAAGTCAAAGCCAACCTCTGACCGACTCTACTCACCGAGTCAACCCAATGACTCGCCGAGTTCACATACATAAAACTTCCCCCATCCGCGACTTAACTCGCCGAGTCACCCCAAGACTGCCGAGTCCAACAACTCTGAGTCCTTCTCACTCGACTCACCGAGTCACAGCTCAACCAGAAGAAACTTGGACCTCACGACCAGACTCGTCGAGTCCAAGACCAGACTCGCCGAGTCCAAGGCTATCTTCAACCTACTCGCCGAGTTGTTCTTCCAACTCGCCGAGTTCCAGACCGTCTTCAAGCAACTCGCCGAGTACACCTTTGTGACTCGCCGAGTGCCTCTAGATCTCATCCCAAACAGAACCTTCCAGGACATGCAATTGATCCAAAACGTAGATCTAGCCTCCTACCACCCATCCATCACGTAAAGTGGCAAACTTTACGTGAATCCAAAGAGATCTAGGTATTTTACACTTTAGGGCTAGGGTTTGGGATATGATGGCTTCACTAATCACTCAAGAACAAGGACTTTAATGCACTTAAGACCTCCTCTACTCCAGATCTGAGGTAGCAACCTCAGATCTACTCTTCAAACTCAAGATACCACAAGCTAAACCTCCCATACATTCCAAGAATTATGAATCTAGAAGAATAACAACCCAAGAATGAGATTATACCTCAAAAGGAAGCCCCAACAACAATGGAATCCGAATCTAAGCAAAGTCCCTTGCTCCAAGCCTCCTAACTCTCCAAGATCTTCCTCCAAATCTCTTTTCCAAGGTTCAATTGCACTCTAATCCTTCACAATCGCGTTTCTAGGGTTTTCTGGACTCAAGGGAAGGTAAGGAGGCTTGGGAGAGGATATAATGTCCTTTATATAGGGCTCATCCTCCGAAATTAGGGTTTTATCCACTCAGCGCCTACTCGCCGAGTCTAGCCGCCGCCTCGCCGAGTCGGCCAATTAACACGCGACCAAAATCGCGACACTACTCGCCGAGTCCACTCGTGGACTCGCCGAGTTTCCCTTTCCAATTTACACTTTTAGCCCTTCAACTTTACTCTTGATATTCCGGGATGTTACAATTCTCCCCCACTTAAATTAGGCTTCGTCCTCGAAGCCTGCGACAACTCAACTCCAGAAATACACCCACAACGCACCACATGGCATTAACCAAACCTGGTTCCTCAAGGCACAACCATAGAAACCCGAAACTCACTTTCTCCTTTCTTGTGGTGTCCTGACCACCGTCTCAAGCCGGCTACTAGCTTTACCCTCTGATAACCACACCCATCAGGCTCTACACTTAACAACCGAGTACCACTCCATGGCACTTTTCTCGATCCTGATTACCATAATCACTTGACTCTTACGAGCTAGATATAACCCTGAACCACGGGGTTCCTGATCCAAGTCCAACTTTATCCACACCCAGCTGACAGAATGACACATTCTTCAGCCCCAGAGAAACTCCCATGAGTTCTCCTCTTGCAATCGCATGCACATGCCGAACTAGCCCTAGCACTCTCGGGTTGGGGAAAACCCGTCACACTGACGACATCTCCAAACATCCCCCAGGATGAACCACCACTACATACACCATTCCCTGATCGGAATCACACTGGGAGCCCAAAACTCCCTCCTTGCATCCTTTCTGTGCCTCTTAGCTCTACACCCGCGGAATTCCTTCTGCAACCTCAGCAGACATCCCAAACCGGATGTGATCCCATACCATTGCCGCAATCACGCTGCTCGATGACCGCAATTGGACCACTCCAATCATAATCCTGCTCTGCTGCTTTCACTTCCGTGAATTTTACACTCTCTCTCAGAGTTATATTCTTCTCTCTTTCCCTTACCAAGGAAATCCACTTGGCCGCCTTGTCACTACGACAAGCGCCACGGTGTTCGCCCAACGCTATACCACTCCTTTATAGCATAACCGTTATCCATGCAACACACATGCTCTGAATCTGCTCACAAGGACCCTTGAGTCCATACACCATCTCTGCTAATCGAGATCAATACTTGGGGTCAGACCTTCTAATGCTAACACATCGCAACATACTCAATCCATTTCCTCGAACCGATCTAACAATACCTGTAGAGTCTTCAGCATGACTGGACCGCCTTACCAGGCCTTCAGTCAATCTGGACCACTCTCAGAACCTTCAGCCAATCTGGACCGCCCCCCAGTGCCTTCAGTCTGGCTGGACCGTTCTCCGAGCCTTCGGCCTGACTGGTACGCCTACCGGCCTTCAGTCTATCCGGACCGCTCAACCAGCATTCATCGCCCCGAGTTATCTCTCCGGGAAATCCTCCCATGCATACTATTCTAGCCCTCTAGGGGTTCCGAACTCTATCTCCATCACACAAACTCAATCCCGGCCTGATCCCAGGCCCTCCCCAATCAAGTACCCTTGGTCTGTATCTCACCCCGCACGCCTGCCACTTACTCATACCAGCCTACGCTCTTGGCTGACAAAACACTACTGAATCCCAAATAGCTAAACAACCTCACATGCTCATCGATCTTCCGGAGAATTTTCCAATTCTCCCCCACTTATAGCACTGATTATCAACCACCAGTCGCTATCACTGACCTCCCAAAACAACCCTGCACAAAACCAACACTTACACGCGGACTGATTCCCACTAGCACTTGCAACCTTCACAAAAATCACATTTCCACACTGATCATCCCACTCGAAAGAAACTCAATCTGCAGCTAACCACTCCTCAGAAAGCAGATGCTACCCGGCATTCCAACCAACGCCAGATTTCCACTAATAACCCTCATGAATGATAACCAACGAAATTCCCATTACTAACCCATAACCATACCATAACTCTCAAAGAACAACAAATACCACACCGAAAACCACACAATGAGACTATCAGATAAACAATACTCCACAATAATCACAAGATAATCAAGACATCAAGAAAGAAACATACCCGCGGCTGCATCTGGCACTGCTCTGACCTCCTCTGCTATAAGCTGAAAAGCACGACCCTGAGCCCTTGGGGGCTCCGCTCCACCCTGACCTCCAACCGTGATCCTCAAAGTGGTCGGTGCTGGAGCATGCACCGGTCCTGCAGCAAGTTGTGGACAGTTGACCCTCAAGTGCCCAACCTGATGACAATGATAACAAATCCTCAAATCCCGAACCGGCGCTGACTGCCGACAATCCCTCGCATAGTGCCCCTCCTTTCCGCACTTGCAGCATGCACCACTGGACCTACAAACTCCGGTGTGACCCCTCCCACACTTCCCACAAGCGTGGCTGCTCTGATCTCCCACCCTAGAATCAACGGTCTTGGACCGTTTCGGCGCCGACTGCGACTGCACCGGAGCCTGCCTCAGCTCACGCAACTGCAACTCAATCTCTAACTCACGCCTCCTGGCGGCCTCCTGCAACTCCAACAAAGTCTCGCACCTCTGCGTAGACACAAACTATCTGATGTCTCTCTTGAGCATGCTCAGGTATCGAGACATCTGAGCATGCTTCGAAGCGAACTCAGGGCAGAACATCGCCCTCTCAGCGAACATCCTGGTGATCTCAGTCACCGACTTCGAACCCTACTTCAGCTCAAGGAACTCCTGAGCCAATCTCTCTCTCTCTCTCTCTCTCTCTCTCTCTCTCTCAACCCGCGGAACATAACGAGTGCTGAACATCTCTCTGAACTGATCCCATGAAACCGCAGCCCTCTGCACATCCGAATATGACCCCATGGTCAATCTCCACCAATCCTTCACCCCGAGTCTCAACAGGTTCAGAGCACACCTCACCCTCTGATCAGCAGGGCATGAACACGTGAAGAAACACCCCTCCACGTCCGATAACCATCTCATAGCAACAATCGCGTCCTGAACTCCATCAAAGGTGGGAGGCTTCGTATTATCGAAGTCCCGATACTGAAAACCCCAACCAGCTCCTCCCCCTGCCGCTGCTACAGCCATTGTAGCCGCCGTGGCAGCCGTCTCTGTGAGAGCTGCATAGCGCTCATCAAAATACTCAACCATGGCGGTCTTGATCGACCCAAACAGTTCCGGCAACTCGGCCCAGAACAACGCAGCAGCCTCATCATGCAGGATCTCACGAATCCTCGCATCCAACTTGCACGTGCTCATCTGACCAGTAACCTCGGGTGGTACTGACCCGCCCGGAACTCCCTCTCCTGCTCCCGATCCTGACCCGGATCCACTCCCAGCATGCCTCGGAATCTCCATATTGAAAAACACCACAAAATCTCAGACACTTCCCACTAACCCAGGAACCAACTCTCAACCCAACCCTAGAGGTCATGGTTTCCCTGATACGCGTATGGGTCCTGTGCTTTCAGTAGTACAGGCCCATACTACCTTCCACACCTACCCATATTTGTATGAAGTACTACCACAACACCCTAGTGAAAACATACAAAACAACATTCAACCCTCACTACTAGAGGAACACTGAAAATCTCCCACAAGGAAACCCAAGGCTAACAGGCATCATAAATTAGGCAACATTATCATGAAATCCTGAAGATCCCTAGCCTAGCACTAGCATGTTGTTCTATCAATGCTCAAAAACAAATATCATGTATGGTATTTTGGGGTTACTTACTGGCTCCGGCTGATCGTACCTTCGCATCCTCCTTTACTCATTTTGAAAACCACTTTAAATTCTCTTTTGAAAACCCTCCTCGATTTGAGACTGGAGTCACATGAGTGTTCCTCCAATTCACTCAAACCAAGGCTCTGATACCAACTTGTAACGACCGAAAAATTCCAACCAATTTAAACTTTTCAAAAACAACCCGATTTCATTAAATTATTACAAAAAGGTTTTCAATACAATTAAATTAAAGTATTCCCAGAATCACATCACATCATAAACACGAGGAGCGGTACGATCACGCCTTCGCCTTGCCATAGTCTCCTGAAGAACCTGAAAAACATAAAACCACAACTGTAAGCCCGAAAGCTTAGTGAGATATCCCCAAAATACCAACCACATATACCATACACACATAACATGCCATAACATATCCGATCACAGAACAGCCATGCACTTCGGGTCTACTGTGTGACTGGTCCGCCGCACCGGCCAACAGTCCACCTGGTCCACCCTCCGAGTCTAGCCATATACAACGAGTCTGCAGTGTGATTGGTCCGCCCGCACCGGGCCTTCAATCTACCTGGTCCACTCTCCGAGTCTAGCCATATACATCGAGTCTGCAGTGTGATTGGTCCTCCCGCACCGGGCCTTCAATCCACCTGGTCCACTCTCTGAGTCTACAGTATGACTGGTCCGCCCGCACCGGGCCTTCAGTCGGCCTGGTCCACTTTCCGAGCCTCGGCACGTCTGGTCTGCCCTCTTGGGGCCTACAGCCTATCCGGACCGCTCGCTGGGCCTTTGGGACAACCGGTCCGCCCTGGGTATCTTGGCCTACAGCACAAAGCAGGACCCGCCTCAACCCAACTCCAGTCCAAACAACCATGTGCACATAAACATACAATCATATAACAATTCACAGTCAACAAACCGATCAAACAGATCACATAACATATCATCATCCTAATCAGGATATCGACCTAACCGGTCACTAGCATATACCATCCTAGCTACCAGGATGCAACATATCAAAGCAATATCATAACAACAAATACCCGGATCTCAATCCGATAAAGGGCCGGCCTTGGTTCCTTAGACCCTATTGATATAGTGAGGATAACTCACCTTGAAATTGTCGTCTGAACAGATAAACCCAAGCTACTCCAACCACTGATACGATCTCCAACACTGCCCAACACCAAGACACTGAACCCAAAACAATATTCATCAATTACCAAAATGCCCCTGGAAAATAACTGGTCAACCCATTGTCAAAGTCAAATCCAACCTCTGACCGACTCTACTCGCCGAGTCAACCCAATGACTCGCCGAGTTCACATACATAGAACTTCCCCCATCCGCGACTTAACTCGCCGAGTCACCCCAAGACTCGCCGAGTCACCCCAAGACTCGCCGAGTCCAGCAACTCTGAGTCTTTCTCACTTGACTCATCGAGTCATCCCTTGACTCACTGAGTCACAGCTCAACCAGAAGAAACTTGGACCTCACGACCAGACTCGTCGAGTCCAAGAACAGACTCGCCGAGTCCAAAGTTATCTTCAACCTACTCGCCGAGTTGTTCTTCCAACTCGCTGAGTTCCAGACCGTCTTCAAGCAACTCGCCGAGTACACCTTTGTGACTCGCCGAGTGCCTCTAGATCTCATCCCAAACAGAACCTTCCAGGCCATGCAATTGATCCAAAACATAGATCTAGCCTCCTACCACCCATCCATCACGTAAAGTGGCAAACTTTACGTGAATCCAAAGAGTTCTAGGCATTTTACACTTTAGGGCTAGGGTTTGGGATATGATGGCTTCACTAATCACTCAATAACAGGGACTTTAATGCACTTAAGACCTCCTCCACTCCAGATCTGAGGTAGCAACCTCAGATCTACTCTTCAAACTCAAGATACCACAAACTAAACCTCCCATACATTCCAAGAATCATGAATCTAGAAGAATAACAGCCCAAGAACGAGATTATACCTCAAAAGGAGGCCCCAACAGCAATGGAATCCGAATCTAAGCAAAGCCCCTTGCTCCAAGCCTCCTAACTCTCCAAGATCTTCCTCCAAATCTCTTTTCCAAGGTTCAATTGCACTCCAATCCTTCACAATCGCGTTTCTAGGGTTTTCTGGACTCAAGGGAAGGTAAGGAGGCTTGGGAGAGGATATAATGTCCTTTATATAGGGCTCATCCTCCGAAATTAGAGTTTTCTCCACTCAGTGCCTACTCGCCGAGTCTAGCCGCCGACTCGCCGAGTCGGCCAATTAACACGCGACCAAAATCATGACACTACTCGCCGAGTCCACTCGTGGACTCGCCGAGTTTCCCTTTCCAATTTACACTTTTAGCCCTTCAACTTTACTCTTGATATTCCGGGATGTTACATTCCTATTAATTGTATAGGTGACCGGTAGAGATAGCTTTTAGAGCAGTGATCGGTGTAGCTATTCTTTCAGACTGTCAAGTGAGTTTTCTCACTATATCCATGGGTCAAAGGCACCAAAGCTAGATCGCTACTTGTTACGTGAATGCTAGTTGTCTCTGTGATGCTTGCATGGAAGACTATGATCTAGCCCCTGGTAATTGTATGAAAGACCAGGATCTAGCCCCTGGTAGTTGTATGAAAGTGTAACGCCCGTGTTTCTAGGCTAGGCATTAATGTTGATGTAATAGTCTAGGTTAACCTTTGTAACTCATTTTGAAATAATAAGAATGTATCATTTGAGTATTACATGTTTTATGCTGAAAATAAGCGTTAAAATAAAATGTTAGATAAGACCTATATCAATACATGAAGACGTAGTGGTCGTTACAAGGATTCCGAATATATAAAGAATGTCGAAATCCGAGTTATAACGAAGAAGTTATGACTTGTCGAAGTTTCGCGACAGAACCAGTACGACACTGCGTGACATAAATAGTGAATTTACGTTAGAGCGATATTTAGCCTTAGTGATCTAAACAAAAGTCGTCGAATACGTTAAACCGAGAGCATGCATAAAAAGAATGTCTAAATCTGACTTCGTATGAGGAAGTTATGATTTTTCGAAGTTTCGACTTAGCGGTATGCGGCCCAGAGTTTGAATTTGAGATTGAGCGAGTTTTAGCCGAAACAATCTAAACGACAATCGTAGATCTCGTCGATAGTAGTACAACGGTAGAAAGACAAACGAAAATGGACGTCATATGAAGAAGTTATGATTTTCTAACGGAGTTTTCCTGTCCCGGCCTACTAAAAATAATATAATAAAAATAAAAGTCAAAATTAGCTGACGGAGTCTAAACCAAAGTTGTAGAGCATAATCTCACCTACGCGTGGATATAAAGAACGTCGAAAACGAAGATCGTATGTGAAAGTAATGAATTTATGAAGTTCGAGGCACACAGAACGAAGAGGGAACGCTCCGCGTTCAATACTTGGCTCTGGAGTGGCCACGTCGATGCTGACTCAACACATAAGGGATAGGGATGGAACCCCGCTCCTACGCACCGCGTTCGAAGGGAACGCCCAATATTCGGGGAACGCCTTGCGTTCGTGGCAGACTTCAACACTATAAATAGATCACAAAGCCAACCATTTGTGGTTGCCAAATCTCTTTTCTCTCCCCCGTATTACATCGTTTTACGTGAGTTATACCCCCGAAGCCCCGGTATCATTCCAAGACCCGAAGCCTCGAAGATCCCAAGAAATAGAGTTGTCGAGCTGAAACTCTGCCCGCGAGAAGCCCAGTTTTTGTGAAGATCTCCCGGTTTCATCGAAGAATATTATTTTAAGAGTCGTAGTGCTGTCCGATCATTGTCTTATCAAAAGAGTGTATATTCCTTTTCTTCTAACACATAGATACGAATTATTCTCTACAAAGTATGTGTTTTGTGTTTGTATATTATTTTCTTGTTTGAAATAATTGTTGAATGAATGATTTGTACAGGTTTTAAGCTGTATATAAATGTATATATTTTTATCTATTAATATGTTGGGTAGAACATGGGTAGGCAGTTGTTGTGTGATGAAACAAAATGATGAGAGGCCTCGATCTTGTTGTTGATCTAGTCATCTAGTGGAGTATGGATGACGACCACAGACTATTTCTAGACAGTCCAGTGGAACGCTGACAGGTTCATAACCTATAGGTGTTGTGAACGATGTGTTCACCGGTGTACTCTATCCCCATCATTGTTGCCTTTAGGACATCTATTGTTGAGGAAACCCCTTTGCAGTAATGTCCATCCCGATGAAAAATCCTAGAGTAGGTCCCTTATATTAGTTGTTGTTTTAGGGACGTAAAGTGAGGATAACGGGAATGGGTAATCGGGTTATTGTTGGTTGGTGAAAATTAAATATAATTATTTATTGTGGGTTGAAACCCTATATGTCACCAGGCTCCCAAGCCTGACCCACTCAGTTTCTTTGTATTATAGGTAGTGGCGTGAGAGCATAAGTTAGAGAAATTTGTGAAGATATTTTGTTTATAGGCCAATGGTGGTATATAACTGTTTTAAGGCTTATAATGTGCCGTTTATGCTTTTGGTCTGTATCAGAACATGACATCCCGAGTTTTGTTATATATGAAAATACATTTCTTTAAGGAATGCTTTGATAAATTTTATTTATCATATTTTGTTTTGGGAACAAATTCCACAACTCTTTTAAATCAAAGAATTACTCTGAAAAATATTTTAAAATCATAAATTAAATCATTCTTTTCTGGCCGTGATTTTGGGGATGTCACAGTTGGTATCAGAGCATCAGTTTAAGCGAACTAGGAATTTGTAGGATTTCTAGACTTAAACTTAGAATGCTAAGTGTAAATTATGAGATGAGTGTCTGCCATATTTTAGACACGAGCACTAGTTTATTTTAGGAAAGTTGCCTAAAATGTTTTTATTTGCTAAATGTTATATGTTTGCCATATATGATATTATTTGTTCGGATCTATGGTTTGTTGCCAACTGGATCTGGAAACCTCATGTGTGTATGATTCTAAGCGTAGGATTACGGTATTAGAACTAGCATGTAAATGTTTCGGAGTGATAAGGATGATTTAAGTATCAATAATGATTGAGGATCTAATTTCACCTTATTCGGTGTATAGATCAAAATGGTAAGAACAAGAAGTGGCGTTGGAAACGTAGATGAAAACAGGAATAAACCACATGTGATTGAGCGAGTACCTGTTGTAGTAGCAGCACCTAGGGGTGTAAGTGAGCCGAGCTACTCGGGATTGACTCGTTAAAAGCTCGACTCGAGCTCGAATTAAACGAGCCCGAGCTGAGCTCGAGCCTAAATATGAGGCTCGTTTATTAAACGAGCTCAAGCCGAGCTTCAGTTAGTGGGCTCGCGAGCCTAAACGAGCTTATACACACACACACACACACACATATATATATATATATATATATATATATATATATATATATATATATATATAGGCTCATTTAAGCTCGTTTAGACTTGCGAGCTCACTAAATTGTTAACGAGCCGAGCTCGAGCTTTATTTTAAGGCTCGAATCGAGCTCGAGCTTCTTCAAAATTAAACGAACTGAGCTCGAGCTTGGTTAGGCTCGGGCTCGGCTCGTCTCGTTTACACCCCTAGCAACACCTAAGCCAATGACAATGGAGGGAGTACAATTGAGGATTCAAACGATGTTGGATCGTTAGATGGAAGAAATGAGACGTCTGCTTCAGCAGAATTGTGAAGAACCTGTTGGATTAATGTCTAAGTCCATAACTATATTTGGTATGTACTTGACCCGACCCGGCATGGTCCATTTGGGTTACACTTCACCGACATAATTTATATGGATAGTCTTTTGAGAATAGTATATTTATGATTTATATTAATATATTATAAGTTCTACTATATTAATATGGAATCATATTATTTAATTAGTATTGATCAAGACTTAATTTAGAATTAATTAAGTGATCAAAATGAACTAATTAAATATGGACTCTTATATATGTGGAATGGGCTAAGTTCATTTAGGTTGGGCTAAGCTTTCATGGATAGTCCATGGAGTGTTTTGTTGGGTTTTGAGCATTCTAACACTCCTAAGTGTACATGCAACCCTAAATACCTTAGATCTATGTTTTCTCTATTATACATGCAAATATGAACTTCCAAGGTATTATCCTAATCTAGCATACAAAACAATGAATATAACAAGATAGAATACATACCTCTTTGATGTAGAATATCTTCATGAAGCTTGAGTGCCTAGTGCCCCAAGTGTGACACCTCAAATGGTTCACACAACATCATATGCTTTTGTAATGACCTTGAGAGAAATGTAGAACACTTGAAATCGGCTAGCCCTTCTCTATCTTACATAGTCGCTGATTTTTCCAAGAGTATGATCTTTATATAGTGTTACAATTAGGGTAAACCCTACTTGTCATGACTTTCCATTTCCTTGGATCCATGGGTTCAAATACACCATGGAGCATCCTATGGGTTTTAGCCCAACTTGATAATCCATGGAGCATTAGCCCACCATACAAGTATGGATGATTTACACAATCAACCCATATATTTAATTATTCTTCTTTTGATCACTTAATTAATCCTAGATTAATTCTTGATCAATACTAATTAAATAATCCTATTAATATATTAGAACTTATAATATATTAATAATCCTTAAGTGTTATTTCTCTCATTATAGTCTATCCAAATGCATGATGCCATGCAACCCAAATTGACCATGCTGGGTCGGGTCAAATCTTACCAATTATAGTTATGGACTTAGACATTAATCCAACAGTCTCCCACTTGGATAAGTCTAAAACTATTATTGCGTGTGACTTCAAGAACCGACTGGCAATTGTAGCTCTCAAAAGCTTCTGTCGAACTTTGACATTGTAGATGAACTCTGACCTTTGTCAATGACTTGTCCATTAGTTAAGGGATCATATTTTCCTCCATTCTAGATATCATATGGACTGAGACATGGATTATAATCATTCTCTCTGTCCATTTGTTGTTTCCCGATTTCCGATTTATGACGACTGACTAATTGAACAAATCAAATCAGTCTTGGCCCGGCCGAGCACTTCCATTTTTCATCATCAAATCATCGAGGGGCCCACAGATATCGCTTTTATCCCGAAGGTAAAAGGAATGGATAAACTTCGACTCATATGGCTTGTTCTACTACTTGTTGAATTATACACAAAGGCACGTTTTATAACACTGAGTTACCGTATGCGTTTTCGTGCAATCAATGTATAACCAACTCATAGTAACAACTCATATCTCTAGGTTTGAAGAATATAAGATATTATCGTCTCATGATCACTCATGATAAAATCCATGAAGTGATTCCAATGAGCGCGGGTTGAATCCAATACTCAGAAATTATGAGCACTCATGAGTGTTGTAGCCCTTTGTCCAACATCTTAGACCTCTACAAGCCAACCCATGACAGTCTTAATTCATATGTACTTCCAACATATGACCGACAGTGGATGGTTTGAATAACTTAGTCATTCAGGAAGAACAAACTAGTTATTCTGGATGTCAAAACATGCAAAATGAAACACAATAATAATAGAATCTAATATGATATCAAAACCTATGAATATAAATAAAACACCTTTTATTTATCACCATATGATTACACATTATTCATTGTATATTGTTTCAACTATCAACTTTATTCTTGAATTTAAAACAATAGTAGTCCCATGCTCCAAGCATGTACACTATGTTTTCTAAACACTAGTCATGCCACACACCAAATATGCATACTCTGTTTGTCTATGATCTTCACTTTGTGAATTAGATCAATTGAACATAACTCCAATGATCCTCTTTCACAGTCCCAAATCCTTACTGCAAATGCAAGAATTCCAAATTCATGCCATTTACGGAAATCTGTTAGATTCTAAACTTATATGCATTGATCTTCTTGTAATGATTATGCACAAAGTCAGAAAGACTTGACAACAACCATTACAAAGCATTCCAAAGGAGATCAGCTCCTTGGAAACATCCTTCTTGCATTAAGTTTCCTAATCTTACACAGATTGAATAATTTCTAACTTTGAAACATTTCCAGATTCCATTTTGACTATCACTTCTGAACAAGAGTTGCCTCCTTACAGATTATGTCAATATGGTCCTTCCAGAATTATCACTATACTTCCAACTGTCCATAAGCAACCAATCTTTGGTAAACCTTAGATTGTCCTCGACAATTGTTTAATCCTTTTAGTCATATCCAATTCTAGAACTTTTCCCTTCTTAATGCCCCAGGCATTTAGAAAATTTTAGAAAGGATGAATATAGAACATGTAATCGATCCTATATCCGAAGCATATGGGACACGATTCATGATGTCTCACATAAAGACTAAACCAGTCTTTTGCTATAATATTTCCATTTCTATTTGCCAAGTTCTCATAATTCAGATTATGAAAAGGGATGCCGTAATCATAATCAAATTTTAGAACGCAAATAATGGACCCATATATAGAATTTTCTTATGTTGAGCCATTCCAACATAACAGTCATATATATATATATATATATATATATATATATATATATATATATATATATATATATATATATGTATGTATGTATATTCTTGACTAAATACGATTAAAACCTCAATCTAAGCTTTTCGATTTGAGATGAAGTATAATTTCCTCTCCCTTAATTATAACAAAACAACTTTTTCCCAATTGAAACCTTTTGTTTTCTATACCTAACATTGCTAACTTGCAATACTTATCATAATTATCATGCTCCCACTAACATGATGATTATTAGCATAACACTTATGCTCCCACTAGCTTTGACATGTACTCAGAAATCAGCTGACTTTCTTACCAAAGTTCAGATTTCTGATACTAGATTGTTTTGATAAAACTTTATCAAAATCATACACCTTCCCTTAGATAGCACACTTGTGTGTCTAAACAATTATGAAGAGGGATGCCGTAATCATAATAGTTAGACCTTTTTGCCACTTCTCACAAGTCCAGGTTAGTGTGCCGGTAAACCACACACGCTCGACTAACGACTTTGAGAATGCAAATATTACAATTGCTATCTAGCTAAAATCTAATTAGTGAAAGTGTTTCCTCACCATCATTTTCACGAATCGGAGAGAAACCTTATGAAACTTAGATTTACTGGTGTATGTGTTCTTATCCATGTGAATTATCATATGGACTGAACTCAATCTTAATTTCTTGCCACCTGGCAGCTCAAGGGCCTGCCATTGCTTCCAAGTTGTTGTGCAACAAATTGAGAACTCTAAGAACTCATATGCAAAGCCAACTTTAACTGGAATGGGCACAAAATATGTCAACACGATAGGTTATAAACCTCAAGTCGTGTGCTAGTGAAGAACTTCAGGTTTTATTCTTGATTAGTTCTTGAGACTTTCAAGACCTTTAAGACTCCCACTGTCCTCTTGACATATAAGACTTTCTTGTCAGATATTCAAGAGATAGTGTGGATTCTAATCAAGACAAACACTTCACACAATTGGCCTGAGTTGGTCTTTGTTTTATCCAAAACATCACAACTTACCAATTTCAAATGTACAAGAGTAGAAAACTTTTACTCTTACATTTGACAAGTGTTTTAAACCTTCTTTGAGACATGTCACTCAAATTACAATCTTGGATTATAACTCTAAGACTTGTATTGGAACGAAGTATGACTCATCTTCTTGATTTAACCATTTCAACAATTCAAGTTCCTCTTCTTAGTCATAAGAATGCACTAAGATTTCCTTAGAGAACTAATTGTAATATGGTTTCTTAATCATTAAGATGATCACAAAACTGATACTAAAGTACTCTCCCATCTTTTTAGATTTCATAAACTTTTATCTTTCTGCCTAAGTTGATTCTTCTTATTCGCTCTGCCTTACATTGGAACCTTTTCCAATGTCTCAGAATTACACTTAAACTTGTAAGTATAATCATATTTCCTGAGCTTTAGTAAACTATGACAAATAGTCTTATCGATCTTTTATGGTGGACTTAATCAGTGCACAAGAATGTGTACTCGATCCCTTAGTCCATTACTTGACTCACACATCCATGTGAACATGTAATTAGTCTTAATTTTCCAATACTTGAAAGTTCTCATTCGTCATGCTATACAACTTGCATGATTCCAAGTTCCGCTCCAATTGAAACTCGGGTGATGAGAATCTTTCCTTATTTGGTAAATTTAGACATTACCACAAATGAAAGAATCAATTTCATATTTCCACTCTTGCTATTAATGGAATCCTATAAGCAACAAAAATTTTCACAGATTCCTAAGGCAAAATATCATAACTCCTAAGAAGTAGCTCAAGAATCCAATCTTCAAACTATGCGATAGAAATCCATCTACATGATCAGATTCAACATATTCTTTCTTTAAGTTTCTTTACTTTTCTTTGATTCTTAACACATCAACATGTGACCCAGTCACATCATGTATCAAGAATCTCATAATAGAAACTTAGCAGAGTTAGATAGTGGATTTTACCTGAAATAATGTCAAACTTATTGACTTTACCATCCTTAGGTAAAATTGGCAGCTTTGCAACTAATGCCCCTTCCTTTTGCAATATAAACATATGGACTCTTTGATAATGGTACATGGGACTATCACAGACTTAGCATTTCTCTTTAGCATTTGGTCAACTGAATTGACTATGGCCGATCCCTTTCCATTGGGAAGAGAGAGCCTTAAGGAAGTTGATTTTAGCAAATGGATAAGATCATTAAGGGTCTTGTCTTAGTCTGTTTCATAGGAGTCCCAAAGGAACTCACTATGAGACTTAGAAAGTAGTTGAGCCACCAACTTTCTCAAGACTTTGACACCCAACTCTCCCGGCTTGTCAATATGTGACTACATCTCCAAGATGTGATCACACATATACCTTTGCTTGCCAATAGGGCTTGAGTGACCTTAAACTTTTCAAGAACTTGTGGGTTAGGGAGAATAATTGGAGGAGGTGAAAGAAGTATGATTTCCATGGGACATCATCTTCATTTAGGAAGCTTGTTTCAAGAGATTTGGGAAGATCATAAATGTCTAAACCAGAGATATTTTAGGAGATATTCAAGATAATTGATCTAAAGTCCTTAATATGACACCCAATATGAAATATTAAGGCTAGGACCCAACACAATATTTTTATAACTTGGAAGAGGGATGCCATAATCGAAGCTATAAAATATTTGAAGGTAGGTGAATGACGATTCACCAATTTCCACCAAGAGAAACGAAATGTATTATTAGGTTTTAATTGGATTTGAAACTCCTAGATCTTTGAGATTCATTGAATTGCTCAATGGCATGTTTCAATCTCGAGTGTGCCCTTAAGGTTTTGTGACTGGGATGCCAAGGATCACAAAACAAGGTGTGAAGTAACCATGCAAATTAATTGATACCCTTAAGTGTTCACCCCTCAATCGATGTGCCGTTTAACCACACACGCTCCATCGATACTATGATAAACATTAAGTTACCCTTTGCCTACCTTGTTAAATACGAGTTAGTGTGCCGGTTAACCACACACGCTCCACTAACCGACTTAAACAAAGTGCAAAGTGTAATTTCATGGATTAGCACCTTATTCACATTTTCCTAAGTAACTAAGAGTGGGTATTATTAAGAGTTTAGTTACTTAGTATTTATCATTAATACCTTTAATGAAGGGAGAATTACAGTCCTGTCAAACCCGTTCGGCTAACGACCCTCCACCGGTCAAGGAAGCGGTGGGTGAGAGTGGACACCCATTAAACTGCCATTTTATAGGCAGTAACCTTATACCCCCCTTATAGACCGGCTTCGTGAATGAGACCTACTAACGGTAAGACTGACTTGCTCTTATACATATATATAAATATTATTAACTTATAATATTATAAAGTATAAGGGTTGAATTTTAACTTTTAAATTCTAAGGGCTAACTTGGAATTAAAGTATTCATAAGAGAAAACTTTACAAATTCCAAAACTTAAGGGCAAGTTTTGAAACTGTTCAGAACTAATTAATTCCATAACTTATGTGTTTAAAGTAGTTTTAATCCAAAAACTCTTCAAGTTCCATAACTTGAGGACAAGTTATGGAAGACTTTAAACTAATTAAGAAAGCGACTCAAGAGAAGGACTAAGGGATCAAGTACACTTTCTTGTGCGCTTGTCAGAGTCCACCACAAAAGATGGATAAGACTATTCGTCATGATTTACTAAGGTTTAGTAAATATGATTATACTTACAAGCTTAAGTATAATTCTGAAACATTGAAATAATTTCAATGTATGACAGAACGAATAAGAAGAATCAAATTAGACAGAAGGATAAAAGTTTCTCAAATCTGAAAAGATGGGAGAGTACTTTAGTATCATATTTTAAGATCATCTTAATGATTTTGAGACCCTATCACAATTCATCCTCTAAGTGCATTATGATAGTTAAGAAGAGGAGTTATGAATTGTTGAAGTGGTTATGTCAAGAAGATGATTCATAGTTTGTTCCAAAAAAAACAATTCATAGAGTTTGTCACACCCCAAAACCAAGAATGGCGGAAACGTTCTGGGGCGGAGGACGTCATGTATAGTATCACAACACAGTAAATGTAAATAAGTAAACAACATCATCCATTGCATTAAATATATAATTTTAATACAAGTGTGTTCTGTACAGCTATAGACACCAAAAATAATGTACCACAAAATAATATGAGATGAGTCTTGAATGCACTCCATCTTCTCAAAAGCTGGCCTCGGTACCTGTCTACTGATGACCTGAGAATACAAGTTATTTTGAAAGAGTTTATCAGCATTAAGCTGGTGAGTTCATAAGTATTTTAGTGTCAATGTTTCTTGTAAAAACGTTTGAACCTGTCTCAATGTATAAGTTTGTAAAAATGTAAGCAAATGTTTGAAAGTGTTTGTAAAAGTTTGAATCTCTCAGAAAATCCTATATTTTCTATAAAAGTAACCTTCTACCAAGGCTAGACTGTTTTGTAAACTTGTCTGTTGTAAAGTGTGTAATTACCCAAGTATAACTATCATTTGTTAAAAATATAGTTTGTACATTAATGTTTAAGTGATGTTATCACTAAAATATGTAATGGGTAAATCATTGTAGTATTGTAGCTTTGTATAATAAGACTACTGCTGTACTAAATACTACTACCTTAAACCGGATTTATATTAAGGTATATTGTGATAAATTGCACCAAGCTATCGACTGGTAACAACGACATAATGAATGGTCGTAAATAAAGAAATGACGTTTGGCACCCGTAGACCTGCAGGTCCGGCTGTAGCTAGCAGCAAGGTGTAGGATAGTCAATCCAGTATAGATCTATACGCAAACTCACGCTCTCCCTCCAAGAGAATTCTGGCTACAACTCGGGCCATGACATTTAAGGCATGCTCCGACACAGTGGATCACAATTGATATCGTATTCATGTATATGTAATGTTTCTCGTTCTAGTATACCTGTATATGTACTTGTTTCTAGTATATCTGTATATGTACTTGTTTCTAGTATATCTGTATATGTATTGCTTCTAGTATATCTGTATATGTATTGTTTCTAGTATATCTGTATATGTATTGTTTCTAGTATATCTGTATATGTATTGTTTCTAGTATATCTGTATATGTATTGTTTCTAGTATATCTGTATATGTATTGTCCTGTGTTACCCCGATGGTAACCAGCTAATGATGTACTGATGAGTATGAATATGGAAGTACCTTTATGTCTATACATGTATATATGATATATAAGTAATATGGAAACGACCTTCGGATGGTCACCCGAAATCCCACCAGACCACATCCAAATCGAGGAAAAGGAAATAGGGCGGGTGGCCTTCCTAAGCCCTTTGAAAATTATTTATATATCTATACATATATGGGCATGCAATTGGATATATAAAAGCATAAATAAGTTTTCATAAAACATTTGAAGCATAAATATAATTTCAAGAGAAGATTGACTTGATGTCGATCCATAAAACATTTTGAAGGCATAAGTTGATAAAACAGTTTAAGTATAAGAAGCATTTGTTTGAATCACAGTCTATAAATAGGTTTGGATAATAAAACAGTTTGTAAAACATTTCAAAGTGAAGTAGTTTGAAAAACAGTTTGAACAGTGGTAAAAATCGTTGTTTTCCTAGTTATTAATCACATGTGATTAAATGCAATCACATGTGATTGAAGCAATAACTTATAAGTATTTGACTTGTATCCCCCCATAAAGTGTTATAAAACATTTAAAATCATTTCAAAGGTTGATTCAAGGGGTATGAACTCACTTGTGGTGAGTCGTTTGTATTGCAGTGTCGGCTACCATGCTAGGTGGCAAACGGAGACTGGTTTACACGCACGAGCCTAGTTATCATATAATAAGCATATATATAACTAATTAGACAAATAATAACTTAATTAAATAAGTTAAGACACTTAGGAAAACATTTAAACACTTTTATAAGTGTTTAAGGTCCAAATGGTTGCATCTAAGTTGCTACGGGACAAGGCAAAAGGGTTTGAAACATCAAATGGCCTTGTATAGGAGTTCACCACCCAACAAACCCCACACCTTGGATTTTACGGCCGTAAACTCATGGGTTTATGGCCGTGAACTCCTCAAATGGTGGTTTTGGGTGTTTTGTGGTGCTATCTTGCTTCTAGAACACTCCTAGCTTTGTTGGAATAACACATGAAGTAGTTTAAGGCTCTAGAATACTCCATTGTGGAGTTTACGGCCTAAAGTCCATTCACCCTAGAGTTTACGGCCGTAAACTCCTATGGGGTGATGGCTTTTAATTGTTTTGAGGCACTTAAACATCAAGGATGGCTTCCATGAATTTATCTAAGGCTTATGGGGACAAGAGGCACATTTTTGTGCCTTCACTTGGAGTTTACGGCCCAAGATATGTTCCTTGGCCGTAAACTCCTTTCAAGGAGTGGTTTTTATGTGTTCAACTCTCCATTCTAGTCCCAAGTATTCAAGGTAAATTGTCTTAAGGCCTAAGGTGTGCTTGGAATGATTTTTACCCTACAAAAAGGGGTTTACGGCCCAAGAGGGGTTCTTGGCCGTAAACTCCTACAAACTTGTGATTTTGATGAGTTTTTGATGTTCTAAATAAGCACAAGTACTAGTGGGTAAAGTCCTTAAGCATTAGGGGGAAGTTTAGGGCACTTAAGCCCTTGAAAAGGGGTTTACGGCCCAAGGAAGTTCCTTGGCCGTAAACTCCAATGACTTATGATTCTTGGATGATTTCTAGCCTACAAAGATCATACCCTAACCCCTAAACAAGTTGTCTAATAAGGAATCGGGACTAGGAAGCCTTTAAGTTCCATTTTGGAGTTTACTCCCCAAGAACGTTCTTGGGCGGTAAACTCCCGAATCTTGTAATCTAAACATGTAATTTATGTTAATAAGCACCTAACAAGTATTGAATCACATATAGAAAAGTAGACTCACAATCTGGGATGAAAACTCGAAGATCCGTCAGAGAGAATATGGCTTTTCTCTATTTGGAATTGTGAATAATGAATTATTTTAATTCAAAAAACTATTTATAGTCCTGGAATATTTTGGCAGAAAATATTTTTATTCCTGATGTTGGACTGTAACATTATGAAACTTGAAATGCCCAAGTTTCACAAAACCAGGAGTATCCACTCTCCTGATATCATCTAAAACATAAACCCTAATGTACACAAACTTGTTCGGAAAAGCTTGAAAATCACTGAAACTGAACTAGCTTCTATTGAATAGATGAGGTTCGTACAAATGGAAATTTCGGGTTGTCACAGAGTTATACTCTAAGATTGTAACTTGAGTGACATGTCTTAAAGAAGGTTTAAAACACTTATAAAATGTAAGAGTAAAAGTTTTCTACTCTTGTACATTTGAAATTGATAAGTTGTGATGTTTTTGGAGAAAACAAAGACCAACTATGGCCAATTGTGTGAAGTGTTAGTCTTGATTAGAATCCACACTATTTCCTTGAATATTTGGCAAAAAAGTCTTATAGGTCAAGGAGACAGTGGGAGTCTAAAAGATCCTGAAAGGGTTTCAAGATGTAATCAAGAATAAAACCTGTATTTGATCACTAGCACACAACTAGAGGTTTATAACCTATCGTGTTGACATTACTATGCCCATTCCAACTAAGTTGGCTATACATTTGAGTTCTACATGTTCTCAATTGTTTGCATAGCTACTTGGAAGCAATGGCAGGCCCTTGAGCTACCAGGTGGCAAGAAGTTAAGATTACACAAGTTCAATCCATATGAGTTAGGATTTGTCACTAACCTAGTCTTGTGATTATGGTTTGACAAATTCTTGTGGACAAGAACGCATACACCATAAAATCTAAGTGTCATAAGGTTTCTCTTCGATTCATGAAAATGATGGTAAGGAAACTCTTTCACTAAGTAGATTTTAATTGTGATATTTGCAGTTCTCAAAGTCGTTAGTGGAGCGTGCGTGGTTAACCGGCACACTAACATTGACTTCTGAGAAATGGCAAAAGGTCTAAACAATTTAGACTATGATTACGACATCCCTTTTCATAGTTCTGAAATTGTTTAGACACACCTGTGAGCTATCTAAGATGCGGTGTATAATTTTGATAAAGCCTTATCAAAGCTATCTAGTATTAGAAATCTGAACTTTGGTAAGAATGTCAATAAAGTATTGACTTCTAGAGGTCCAGCTGATTTCTGAGTACATGTTAAAGTTAGTGGGAGCATAAGTGTTATGCTAATAATCATCATGTTAGTGGGAGCATGATAATCATGATAAAGGTTGCAAGTTAACAATGTTAATTATAGAAAACAAAAGGTCTCAATTGGGAAAAAGTTGTTTTGCTATAATTAAGGGAGAGGAAATTATACTTCATATCAAATCTAAAAGCCTAGATTGAGGTTTCAATCATATTTAGTCAAGAATATATATGAATTTCGTGTTGGAATGGCTCAACATAAGGAAATTCTATATATGGGTTCATTATTTGCGTTCTAAAATTCGATTATGATTACGACATCCCTTTTCATAATCTGAATTATGAGAACTTGGCAAATAGAAATGGAAATATTATAGCAAAAGACTGGTTTAGTCTTTATGTGAGACATCATGAATCATGTCCCATATGCTTTGGATATAGGATCGATTACATGTGCTATATTCATCCTTTCTAAAATTTTCCAAATGCCTGGCGCATTAAGAAGGGAAAAGGTCTAGAATTGGATATGACTAAAATGATTAAGCAATTGTTGAGGACAATCTAAGGTTTACCAAAGATTGGTTGCTCAATAGTTGGAAGTATAATGATAATTCTGGAAGGACCATATTGACATAATCTGTAAGGAGGCAACTCTTGTTCAGAAGTGATAGTCAAAATGGAATATGGAAATGTTTCAAAGTTAGAAAGTATTCAATCTGTAAGATTAGGAAACTTAATGCAAGAAGGATGTTTCCAAGGAGTTGATCTCCTTTGGAATACTCTGTAATGATTGTTGCCAAGTCTTTGTGAATTTGTGCATAATCATTACAAGAGGATCAATGCATATAAGTTTAGAATCTAACAGATTTCCGTAAATGGCATGAATTTGGAATTCTTGCATTTGCAGTAATGAATTGGGACTGTGAAATGAGAATCATTGGAGTTATGTTCAACTGGTCTATTTCGCAAAGTAAAGATCATAGACAAACATAGTATGCATACTTGGTGTGTGGCATGACTAGTGTTTAGAAAACATAGTGTACATGCTTGGAGCATGGGACAACTAGTATTTTAATTCAAGTATAAAGTTGATAAAACCGAAACAATGAATAATGAGTAATCAATGTGGTGATAAATAGAAAGTGTTTTATTTATATTCATAGGTTTTGATACCATATTAGATTCATTTATTCTTGTGTTTCACTTTGCATGTTTTGACTTCCATAATAACTAGGTTATTCTTTTGGAATGACTAAGTTATTCAAACCATCCACAGTCGGTCATATGTTGGAAGTAGATATGAATCAAGACTGTCATGGGTTGGCTTGTAGAGGTCCAAGTTGGTGGACAAAGTTGTGCTACAACACTCATGAGTGCTCATAAGTTCTGAGTATTGGATTCAACCCGCACTCATTTGAATCACTTCATGGATTATATCACGAGTGATCATGAGATGATAATATCTTATATTCTTCAAACCTAGAGATAGAGTTGTTACTATGAGTTGGTTGTACATTGATTGCACGAAAACGCATTGGTAACTCGATGTTATAAAAGGTGCCTTTGTGTATGATTCAACAAGTAGTAGAACAAGCCATATGAGTCGAAGTTTATCCATTCCTTTTACCTTCGGGATAAAAGCGATATCTGTGGGCCCCTCGATAATTTAATGATGACACATGTGAGTGCTTGGCCAAGCCAGGACTGATTTGAGTTGTTCAATCAATCAGTCGTCATGAATCGGAAATTGGGAAACAACAAATGGACAGAGAGAATGATTATAATCCATGTCTCAGTCCATATGATATCTAGAATGGACGAATATATGATCCCTTATCTAATGGACAAGTCATTTACAAGGTCAGAGTTCGACAACGACTTTAAGAGCTACGATTACCAGTTAGGTTTTGAAGTCATACCTAATAATAGTTTTAGACTTATCCAAGTGGGAGATTGTTGTATGTACTTGACCCGACCCGACATGGTCCATTTGGGTTGCACTTCACCGACACAATTTATATGGATACTCTTTTGAGAATAGTATATTTATGATTTATATTAATATATTATAAGTTCTAATATATTAATATGGAATCATATTATTTAATTAGTATTGATCAAGAGTTAATTTAGAATTAATTAAGTGATCAAAATGAACTAATTAAATATGGAATCTTATATATATGGAATGGGCCAAGTTCATTTAGGTTGGGCTAAGCTTTCATGGATAGTCCATGGAGTGTTTAACCCATGGATCATATGAAATGAAAGGTCATGGGTTTAACCCTAGTCTCCATACTACATAAAGATGTCCTTGGTTGGTGAAATTGGCACTAGTGTGAGTACACTAAGAGGGCTAGCCGATTTCACTAGAGAGAACCAAAGTATTCTTATTTTCAAAGTCTTCCAAGGTGTTTTGGTGATTTATGATTCCACTTGAGGCTTCCAAACTATTGGGGCTAAGCTCTTAAAGCTTGAAGACATCAAGCTACATCAAAAGGTATGTCATCTAACTAGTACTTTGTAGTATAAGAGCTTCATAATATGCTAGTTAGGATTAAAGCCTTGGAAAGTTCTTATTTGCATGTATAATAGAGAAAACATAGATCCAAGGTTTATTAGGTTGCATGTACACCATAGGAGTGTTAGAATGCACAAAACCCAACAGAACCTTCAATGTCGATAGAACAGCCCGAATTGAATGAAGGGCATTCGGAAGGAGGAAACTTTAGTGGGACTGTTGGTCAAGCTAGCCCACCAATTGTTAGGCGAGTCAAACAGGATGGAGGAAATGATGGGGGTGGGTGCAAGTACAAGGATTTCATGGCATCCAAGCCACCATGTCTATCCGGAAGCCCGATGCCGGTACAAGTTATAAACTGGATCTCCGAAATGGAGACAATGTTCGAGAGTTGTGAATGCAGCAATAGACAGAAGACCGCTCTTGCGATCCCTTTGTTAAAATCGGGCGTGTTGAGTTGGTGGAAGCTTTTAGCTGACTCGATGCCCAAGGGAGAAGCGAGCAAAATGTCTTGGGAAGACTTTGTGGTGCAACTCAATTTGCAATACTGCTCTAAGCAGGACCTTCTGGAAATCAATAATGAGTTTCAGAATTTGAAGAAGGGAAAAATGAGTGTTGCTGAATACGCTGCTAGTTTCATGGAAAAGATGAAGCTTATCCCATATTTAGTTCCAACTGAACTCTCTAAGGTCAACAAGTTTGCCCTCGGACTACCAGCAGACTATGGTCCAATGGTTAAGCAAGCAACCACATTGAAAGTTGCCATCTGGGCTGCTAGAAATGTTGAGACCCAGATCAAGGAGAAAGGTCTGAAGAGGTCAGAGGTTAGTGAGAAGAGGAAGTTCGATGGACCCTCGGGGTCCAGCAAAAAGGGTAAATTCTCGAAGTCTAGTTCGAGAGGAGGTGGAGGAGGCGAAGAGAAATGGTGTGACAAATGCAAGAAGAAGCATCTTGGGAAATGTGGTGGGGAAGCCACATGTCTCACACCCCCAAACCAGAACGGCGAAATCGTTCGGAGGCGGATGACTTCATGTAGTATCGAAACAATTGAATACATAGTAAAGAAAGTAAACACAACCATCATATATATAATTTAAAAGTTATATGGTTATAAGATACTTGTTGCAAAAACAAATTACAATATGATGACAAACTGAGTTTAAAACTGTCGCCTTGGCATCACTTTTCCAAAAGCTGGAGTTTACCTGTATTACTGAATCCTTGAGAAATACAAGTAGGTTTGAAAGAGTAGGTCAGCATATAAGTTGGTGAGTTCATAAGTATTTGATGTCAATGTTTGTATGAATTTGAATAAATTTGTTTATAGATGTTCGAAAACTCCTAGAAAATCCTATATTTCCTACTAGTATAAAAGTAGTCTTCTACCAAGACTCGACTGTTTTGAATGTTTAGCTTCAGAAGTTTAATATTTGTCCATAAGTGTGTGGTAGCTTAAAAGTTCCAAAACTAAATTGAAATAGTGTTTTTCATGCCTAGAATAGTAGATTTGTATATGTATAAAATCGCTAAGGCATTTGATAATCCCGTAAATCAACGTGTTCTTAATACTCCTTGTGAGTTTTACAACCATGCTATTGACCCAGACCGCCTGTAACAACGTTCTTCAGGCGTTGGAATGTTATGACGTTTGTCACCCCAAACCTACCGGTTTAACTGTAGCTAACAGTTTAGGTGCGGGATTGTCAATCCCGTATAGATCTATACATAAGTATCACGCTCTCCCTACAAGAGTTATGGTATATAATACAGGACTTTAACTGCATACTTGAAAGTATGTGAAGTTGAATGTCTCACAAAACTTAGTATCAAATAGATTTACGTATGAAAAGCTCGTTTGTTCTTGTTTATGAAGGTATTTCTTTGATATAGTATCTATAGTATGTAAAATCTCATGAATATCTTGTAAAGTATACCTATTATAGTTTTTCCAAAAGTGTGTTTCATTTGTATGGTAATCGCTAGTGTAGTGTCGACTTAGTATGTAATGTATAACGTTATTGAACATTCATACTCAAAATATAAATGAAGTGTTTGACATTCGAATAACAACAGGTATATATTCTTAAAGGACAAGATGTTATTGAATAGGTGTTGCATGCGAACGTTTTCATATGATAGTTAAGAATCACATATGATTTGTTATATAAGTGTAGTAAAAGTTTATTGTTTTCCACACGAGAGTAACCTTGTGTTTTACTTGTATTCCCCCCCTTTGAAAGTGTATAAAAGCATTTATAAAGTAGTTGAAACCGTAGTTATAGGGGTATGAACTCACCTGATTGATTGAAGAAAGCGAGTCGAAAACCGAGCAGAACTTTGACTGGAAAAGTTGATTTTCTCAGGATTCTCGAGAATCTCGAGAGCGTAAAACTTCCTTCCGGGCTTGGGTATGAAAACCGAGACTTCGAAATATTTCTTGCACGCAAAACGGAGTAAAAACGCAAGAAAAAGGAGAGAAAATAAGCAATTTGCCCGGAACCCTCGCATCCCTTTTATAGGGGCTGGGAACCGCCTCGGTATGCTGGGCGTACGGGGTTATGCGGGGCGTACCCGTGCGTCATGCGTGACCGCATCCTCGGCTGCCGAAACTTCGGATGGGATAGGGCATACAGGAGTAGAGGGGCGACGTGGACGATCCGAGGCCTAGCACCTGAGTACGCTGGGCGTACCTTGGATCAGTCCGGTGACTCCTCCTTCGGATAATACCGGGTTTTAAATTAAATTTTATATTTTAATTATTTAATAAACTTCAAAAATTCATATCTTTCTCATACGAACTCCATTTTCGACTTTCTTTATATCCACGCATAGGTGAGACTATGCTCTACGACTTTCGTTTAGACTCCGTCGGCAAATTTAGAAATTATTTTTATTATTTACTTTTAAAAGGCCGGGGCAGGAAAAATCCGTTAAAAATCCATAACTTCTTCATCCGATGTCTGTTTTCGCCAGAATTTTTACCATTGAAATACCATTGTCGAGACCTTCGATTCTCATTTAGGTTGTTCCGGCAAAAAATCGCTCGATCTCTGTTTTGAGTTTTTAGCTGTCTACCGCTATACCGAAACTTCGATAATTTATAACTTCCTCATACGAGGTCAGATTTGGGTGTTCTTTTTATGTATGTTCATGGTTTAATGATAACTACGACTTTTATTTAGATACCTAAGGCTAATAAGTATTTTATTGAAATTTCTTGTTTTACGTTTAACCGTATTGACGGTTTTTGTTGTGAATCTTTGGTTGGTCTGATGAGTTTATAAAACTCTTTGATCGATTAGATCTTATAACAGGTAAATCAAGAAAGCAAAAAACAGTAAGATAAAGCACAAGAATGAATCTGAATGTGTCGAATGATTCAATTGATTCAATCCTCAGCAGAGCTCGATGAAGAACTTCCGCTGTAGAGGATATGAGGGTTACTAAAGATAAGAACAATGAACGCTATTAAATTCTCTATCAAATCTTACGTTCTAGGATGCATGCAAGCATCTATAAATATAAAACCTTACAAAATAACTCACGGATGGATAGGCCCATACCGGAGATTAAATGGACTAAATATCGAGCCCAAGACGCAACACCTTCTGGACCTAACAACCTCCCCCTTTGTGTCAATTGGAGCGAGACTATCACTTCTTCTTTCTGGGTCCAGCTGCAGGAACCTTCTTAGTGGTTTCAAACAGACGAGGGATGAGAGCGAGGATTGTCTGTCTGAAGCGAATGTACCACTAGATCATGTCATCGAAGTACTTCTTGTCGTCTACTGAATTCTGCTTGCAACGATGAATGATTCCCAAAACATGTTCCAGGCATGCAGTGGTGTAGAGATGTTTTTCTGCCAAAGCGAACAGGCATTTTTGGCCTTCGTTCCTTGTAAACATGACAAAATTTTGTTTTGGGTCAATCTTTCCCATCTGCATCATGTTTAGATCACTGGCAGAGCCAACAGGTGAGATAGTGGGCTTTTTCTTGAAGATGCTAGCGATCTCCTGATCCATCTTGGCAACTTCCATGATGTAGCATACAAGAATCCTCTTGAAGTGATCAATAATCAGACCATACTCTGCTTCATTTGTGAGGAGGATGTTGTGCAAAATTATCCAATCATGTGGATTCAAATTGGGAAGATCAGCAAGCGATATGGCATGTTCGGTCTTAGCAGAACCCCTCAGCACCTTGAACCGAACGTTCGTGAAGTTCCCTTCTCGAAACGGCTTGAGAACCCGAATATTGACTATCTTCTGAGCGCTCCAAGTTTGATACTGTGGTTGGGCAGCCTTCAGGTAGAATTCGACGAGATCCCTATCAACCTTTGGATGAGGATGAGGGATATCAGCAACGTTATCAAAGGTATGGATGATGAAGGCCTTTCGGGTTAGTGGCATGTCAAACTGTGAATCGACCGAGTTGATGCGATCCAGTGAAATCACCGGTTCAAGCCACAAAATGTTGGGAGTTTCAATCGCTTCCTTCAAAAGCTTCTCAAGAGTCCATGGAGGAAAAGGGTTTTCCTACTCTCAAGAAGGTCATGAGCCTCTTTCATTTTTCTTTCAGTTACCTCAGCCTCTCTGGCAACCCGAGTGCTCGTATCAGCATCTTTATCACGACCTTGCTTCTTTTAGAGATCTGCAATCGTCTCTTTATCGTCATCACTCTCTTCAGCAATTTTCTTCCCTTTGTCTTTGACACCCGAACCTGAGGCTTGACCTGTTGAAGGAGGTTCATTTGTTTTTGTTGCTGTATAAGTGGGAGGCGGTTGAGATACATCCTCTCCCCCTTGTTTCGGAATGGACACGAACTCAAGGAGCCCTTCAATTTTGCTCAGGAGAGAAAGGGCAGGAGCAAGATTTTCTGCGAGATCACGCCTCACTGAGTAATTCAGTATTGGATCATGTGCTTCAAGGATGTTGGAAAGAGCAGCGTGGACATCCGAAACACATGATGAAATAACCTCTCGTTCAGATCGAAGAGATTCAATCTCCTTTTGAGAATTGGAGAGTTGAAGATTCTTGACCTTGAGAGCAGTGGTCTTTCGAGCGAGAGCGTCCATGAGTGAGTTCTCGGTAGCTAGATGTTCTTGTAGCTTAGTTAGGCGCTCCTCAATATTCGCCTTAAATGATGAGTTGTCATCAGTGAGAGCCTGACGAAGACTGGCGAACGATTGCAGTTCAGAGGCAACTGAAGTAGCAATTTGGTTGACAAGAGAGTCAAGCCTCTCTATGTTAGAACTAGCAGTTCCCTGTAAAGACTGCAAAATAGAAGAAGCGTCAACAAATAGTTTTTCAACTTTTTCGGTCGCAGCAGCACATGCCTTGGTGGAGGCGTCAATAGCGGCAGTGGCTGAGCTGATGGAGGCTTCATGCGCCTTAGTGAAAGCATCAACAATCCCCTGAATAGCAGCCTCGGAGATGGTAGATTGTGAGGAAGAAGAGGAGGAAGCAATGAGAGAATCAATCTTCTCGTGAAGCTCCTTGAGATGCTTCTTGGTGACAGGAGCATCATCGTCATCGTCACTTTGCACCTGATACGGACTGTAATAGACCGAATCAAATGTCATGTTCTCCCCACCAAGAAAAGGTGCTTCATTATCTGCGGAGTGAGCAGGAGATGAGGGAGGAGGTGAGGGTGGAGGCTCGGTTGTGAAAGTAGGTTCGGGAGCTGATGTATGTTCGGTAGTGGGAGTGGGTTCGGGTGCTTTAGTAGGAGCCCCCGTATCAGATACGTTGGTTCTTACTTCAGCGGTGGTTGTGGTAGCTTCAGTGAAAATGGGAGGGGGTACTGGGATAGAGGTAGGTGGTATTTGAGTAGTGGAGGTTATGGGGGGAATGGAAATAGAAATGGAGATTGGTGGAGAAGAGACAGGTGAAGTGGAAACGTGTACCTCTGGGGTAGGCGATCGTGGAGGAGTGTTACCACGGGGGGACTCTTCGGAGTCAGAACTTTCTCCCTCAGAATCGCTGGAGGAGGAGGCAAGTATCAGCTTTCGCCTAGGTTGGGTTTTCCTCTTCTTTAGTGGAGGAGATTGAGCCGCCTTGGTAGGTTTGCGTTTCTTCGGAGAAGGGCCTTTCGCTCCCTTGCCAACCTTCTTGTCTTTCCCCTTTTCATTTTTCTTTCCCCTTGGAGCGGGCCTATCAGCATCGTGGATTGATTTAATCATATCAGGAGTGAGCTCTCTAGGACCAAAGCGACGAAACTCCTTGTAGGTTCTGATGATGCGGCTGTCGCTTGGAACGTCTCCAAACATCGACTCAGGGATTGAGCCAACGAACGAAAACTTAGATGAATCAGAGACAATGATATTCATAGTGTGGAAAGTACCTATCGAAGAGAGTGGAGAATCAGCAACAATTGGGACGTGATACTTGTCCATCACCCATTTTGTGATCAGCGTCCAGAAGCGAGTGTAGGAGATCTTTGAATGGCGAGATGTAGAGGTAAGACTCTGAATCAGCTGCTGCCATAAAACCGACCCATAGTCAAGGTTGATACCGTGGTATACCCCATAAAGAATCGTCATAAACAGACGACTCGTTCCGTCTGAATCGGTACTGCATTCTGATAATCCCTTGAACAACACTGTGAAGAACCCGTTCCACTGAGGAGGCAAACATGACTTCTTGAATTTTGTGATCGTCGTCAGAATCTCAGTGTATCCCATGTTGTAAAACATGGAAAACAACTGACCCACTGTAATGGATTCAGGGTTAACCCTAGATGAATCGGGTTCAAACCCTAAAAGCGAACAGAATCGCTGCTTGGAGATGGATGCCTTGTGATCAAGAATGTCGAAGAAGATTCGATCGAAAAACTTGTCATAATGAGCTGTGGAGAAGATTTGTAATAAACACTCCATTGGAACAACTTCAACTTTGGTGAGAGCGGGAGCTAGCGGCGAAAATTTGAGACATTTGATGATCGGGAACATAAAGGCATTGTAAACGTGTGGAGTGAGATCGATGATCAGGCTTTGTTGAGGACGAATCGGCAGAATGTGGGAAGTGGCATGAACAGAAGATGAATTCGCCATTGAAGTGAAGAAGTTGGGAGAGATGATGAACAGGAGAATAATCAAAGCTTTTCCTGCTCTCTGAATTTTGGGTGCAGTAAAGAGGTAAATAATGGTTGAAGTTACCTTTTATACCGTGGTGAGAAGAGAGAGAAGAATCTGCTCCCAAATCTTCAAGGAAAATACGAAGAGTTTCCTTAGGTGATTGACGCGTGACAGTTTGGAGCCCCGATGATTACGCAGGAGAGAGAAAAAACTGTCCCGATTCACACGCCTTCCCATCAGGCGCCGTTTGAAAAAAAAAACGGTTCCACTTCGCACGCCTTCCCATCAGGCGCCGTTTAAAAATCAAAGCGATTTGACTCCCGGCTGAGTCAGCAACTTATCCCTTTAGAGTGAGCGTCATCTTAAAGCAGAATGACCACGTGTAACATTGTGAGCCACAACTGTTTTATAACTTCAAAAAATGGCTTGTAAGTAATGAAACCAAAATTATGGAAAATCAAAAAGATTTTCGTGCTTAGTGTGTAAAAGAAAAAGATATAAAGCAACACATATGTGGGAAATTGTGATGTCAATAAAGACACGAAACAATGGATCCCGGGCACGAATCTCTTCCTTCAAAGTCAAGAGAGACCTTAAAGTGTTTGTTTGGTTTCCCGTTGAATTACGATCAGACACTTATTGAGAAGTGTTGAAAGGCATCTTTTAATCAGGCTAATTTGGGTGGCTTTCGCTTCAGTTCAGAATTCCTAATCTTGACATAAGACAGAAATCGACTGAAGTACTTGTGAGACCAATGTAGTCTGTTGAATAAGTAGGTTTGAAAATAATTTAAGTGGCATGGTGAAAATATTTGAAGGTGAAATCTCGTAAAAAAATTAAAACTGGCTTCCATGGGAAGAAATGTTATGGGATTTAACAATTTCATAGGAATCATACAAAGATAAAATTCAGAGATTTCAAGGTATAGTCTTAAGGCTGAATTCGTCAATTCTTTAGTGAAAACTAGAGCAAAGTTAATTGTTCACCGTCAATGTATAGAAGGTAGTGAATTGTGGGTTTCACTTAGCACGTAGTGGCACGAAGCTAAGATCATGAACACAGAAATTGTGTAACCATAAACCTCAGTGGTAATTTCTGAGAGTCTCAAGGGTTACGTGTATGAGATCGAAATATGATGGAGAAAAATATTGGAGATGGTGTAAAGAAACCAAAGTACCTCTGCTATTAAAATAAGGACGAAACAGAAAACTCTTATCTCATGTGAGAAGAGAGTAAGGTAGCTCATGATTAGAATAAATATAAAAGCCTAATTGGGAAGACAAGGTTTGTATATACCAAGTCAGTAAGGCTATTATTCAGAATCAGGTGAGGCTTTGGACACATACAACAACATGCTTCTAGGGACACTTAACTAATAAAAGAATTTCCCCACAAATATCCACACAAAAAAAATATTAACAAACACAAATAATAAAAAAAAATGCTTTTGGAGTTTTTGATTTTAAATTTTTTTTTTTGGAATTTTTGATTTAAAGAAAGAAAAATAAAAAAAACACAAAAAATTTGGAACCGAACCTGAGCGTTCGGTCTATTTCGGTTGCAAAAAAAAATTGAATTTGAAAAAGAAAAGGACTTTGAAAATAAGAGAGATGCAATTGAGAAAAGGATACAAAAGGTTTACAACCAAAGAAACTACCTTTGAGTGATAAGCGAAGATAAGAGAATAGGACCAAACCCGAGCCTTCGGTTCATTTCGGCACACACGTGAACCGAACCCGAACGTTCGGTTCATTTCGCTTCCGACTTTTAGTTTTGAGAAGTAGTTTTTGGTACTGACTCCGATTCCATCATTCCTAGCCCTTGTAGAATTTTATTGAAACTTGCTTCAGGAAGAGCTTTGGTGAAGATATCGGCCAGTTAATTAGTGGTTCGAACAAAGTGAATTTCGAAGTTTCCATCTTCCACATGATCCTTAATAAAGTGATACCTCAGTGCTATATGCTTGATCTTGGAGTGTTGCACTGGGTTATGACAGATCCTAATTGCACTTTCTGAATCCCAATATAGTGGGATCTTTTTCATATTGAGTCCATAATCACGGAGTTGGCTTTGGATCCAAATCACTTGAGATGTATAGGAGGCAGCTGCAATGTACTCTGCTTCGGCTGTAGACAGAGAAACACGTGTCTGTTTCTTTGATTGCCAGCTAACCAACTTCCCATCTAGGAATTGGCAGCCTCCTGTGGTGCTTTTCCTGTCTAAACCACATCCTCCAAGGTCTGCATCTGAGTAGGCTTGAACAAAAAGAAACCTGAGTTTGATGGATACCATAGACCAAGGGAGGTGGTTCGTTTCAAATACCGAAGTATGCTTTTCACTGCTAGCATATGTGGTTCACGAGGATTCGCCTGAAACCTAGCACAATAACACACAGAAAACATTATATCGGGCCTGCTAGCGGTGAGGTACATTAAGGAACCAATCATCTGGCGGTATAACGTTATATCGACTGCCGGTTTTTCCAAGGATGGTGTGAGCTTGGTGCCGAACGCCATTGGAACTTTGACCTTTGAGTCTCCCATCATGCCAAATTTAGAAAGAAGAGTCTTGGTGTATGCTTCCTAGTTGATAAAGATGCCTTCGGGTCCCTGTCTAATGTTTAAACCGAGGAAAAAGTTAATCGGACCCATTGAGCTCATTTCAAATTTAGTCGCCATCAGCTTTCTGAATTTAACTGTTAAGCTAGGATTCGTTGAGCCAAAGATGATATCATCGAAGTAGATTTGAACTATCATAAGGTGGTTACCTTCCTTCTTACGAAAGAAGGTTGGGTCAACCGAACCTTGTTTGAATTTTGACATCTTTAAGAATTTAGTTAGCGTTTCATACCATGCCCTAGGAGCTTGTTTCAGACCATAAACTGCCTTGTCCAAAATATAACAGTGATTTGGATGCTTTTCATTCACAAAACCAGGAGGTTGCTCCACGTAAACAGTTTCTTCAAGTTCTCCACTCAGAAAGGCGCATTTTACATCCATTTGGTAGACCTCGAAGTTCTTGTATGCAGCGTAGGCCAGAAATATTCGAACAGATTCCAGCCTTGCTATCGGAGCAAAATTTTCTTTGTAATCAATTCCTTCTTCTTGGCAGTATCCTTTCACCACGAGACGAGCTTTGTTTCGAATCACATTACCTTCCTTGTCCATTTTGTTTCTGAATACCCATTTGAGACCAATGACTGAGGCATCTTTAGGTGTTGGAATGAGGCGCCATACCTTGTTTCTTTCAAACTCATTGAGTTCATCTTGCATAGGTTGAACCCAATCGGAATGATCAAGAGACGTGTTAACTGTCTTCGGCTCAACTTTGGATACGAAAGAATTATACATGCAGAACTTTACTTTGGAGAATAGAGATGATTGCTTTGCCTTCAATTGGGATCGGGTCAGGACCTTTTCAGAGACATTACCCACTATCTGAGATACAGGATGATCTCTGGTCCATTTAATAAGAGGAGGATAATTTGGATCATAAGATGGATCTAATTCGGCATTGACCATTTCTTCCAATTCAGATTGACTATCGTCATCGTAGAACATATCGGAATTCTCCCCCTCGACTGATGAATCTCTTTGATTTTCAGGTTGGTTCGTACCTTCGGGTGCAACAGAACTCTCAGGTGTAGCTGGAATTTCTGGTGCTACAGGACTTTCGGGTGTAGCAGAGCTTTCGGGTGCTACAGGACTTTCGGGTGTAGCAGAGCTTTCGGGTGCTACAGGAATAGAATTCTCCCCCTGAAAGTGTGAGTTTGGTTGATTTGAAGAAAATGGATTCTCCCCCTCAACTGAAGTGCCATGCTGAGGAGGTTTGTTTGGAACTTGTTCTCCTTCACCCATTTGTTTGGCTGCATCTTCGACAATTTGCTTCAGATGATCGATTTTGTTGTCTGCTGCCTTGGCTTCCGAGAGAGTAGCTTTCTCAGGTTCATCGAATAAGTCCACAAATTGATCGAACAAATTAGCAATCGTGGCTGTGACTTGACCTGTTTGAGAGAAAATCTCTCCAATTGCTTCTTCAGTAGTCTTTAGCTTCTTGACATAGCTATCATCGAAAGTCACATAATATGTTTCTTCAATCTTTCTAGAACGCTTATTTAAAACCCGATATGCTTTTGAAGTAAGAGAATATCCCAGAAAAATTCCTTCATCAGCTTTAACGTCAAACTTGTTACGATGTTCTTTGGAGTTGAAGATGAAACATCGTGAGCCGAACACATGGAAGAATTTTACGTTCGGCTTCCAGTTATTGATGATCTCATAAGGAGTAAGAGAGAAGCGCTTGTTAAGATAAGACCTATTCTGTGTAAAACATGCTGCAGCAATATCATCAGCCCAGAAATGTAAGGGAAGAGAAGCGAAACTTAGCATAGTTCGGGCCGCCTCACACAAGGATCGGTTTCGCCTTTCGACAATACCATTATGTTGAGGCGTGTAGGGGGCTGAGAAGTTATGACTGGTTCCTTTTTCTGCCAAAAAGTCTTCAAATTCTTTTTTCTTGAATTCCAGTCCATTGTCGCTCCTAATGTTTCGAACGACTTTTCTCAGTTGCACTTCAACCTGCTTGATGAACATCTTTAGATTAGGAGTGGCTTCAGATTTGTGCTTCAAAAAGAATACCCATGTAAAACGTGAGAAATCATCAACAATAACAAGAATATACTTGCTACCTCCAATGCTTTCGATTGATGATGGACCACACAAGTCGATGTGAAGCAACTCAAGTGGTTCAACAACTTTTGTGTTTATAATTGATGGGTGACTTTGACGACTTTGTTTCCCCATTTCGCATGCAGCGCACAAGTGTTCTCGATCAAACTTGAGCATGGGAAGACCCCGAACATGACCTCCGGTGACAAGCTTGTTGATGTCTTTGAAGTTGAGATGTGAGAGCCTTCGGTGCCATAACCAGCTTTCGTCAGAATGAGCTTTGGACAAAAGACATATAGCTGGATTTCCTTTGATTGGATTGAGATTTAGAGGAAACATTTCGCCTTTTAGGTCTGATTTGAGGATGACTTTGTTGGATTTCTTCTGTATAATCTCTGAACCATCGTCGTCGAATGACACTTTGAGACCTGTACCGCCCACCAGTTGAGATACACTGATGAGATTATGCTGCAATCCTTCAACGTACGCCACTTTTCTTATTATGAACTCTCCATTGGTTATCATACCATAACCCTTTATCGTTCCATAGGAGTTGTTACCAAACTTGACATTGCCACCATTTTGAAGAGATCGAAACTCCCTCAGCTCTTCCTTCCTTCCTGTCATGTGACGTGAGCAGCCACTGTCAATGTACCATTCTTCGTCAAACTGCTCGTCACTAATCACCTGCAAAAATTAAGCAGATTTAGGAACCCAAAGTTTCTTGGGTTCACGTGAGCCTTTCACAGGAACATGAATAGTAATAGAAACATCAACAAAATATGTTTGTTTTAATAAGGTTGTTTCATCGTTTCTTTTAATAGTAAACACTTTGATTTTGTTAGGGTTAGCTACAGTCATTTTGGTTTCAGATTCTGGTGTTTGGGCATTATTCTGCTTTCGGTCTTCCTGGACTGAAGAAATCTTCGACTTTCCTTTTAAGTTCGTTGATGATTTTGAATTTTGTGCATGAACATAATTAGGTTTAGAAGAGAATTGAGAATGAGAAGAATTAGAAAAAGAGAATTTAGAATGGGAATTGTTTCTAATTGAGGTTCGAAATGACCCTTTTGTATATGGTCATTGGAGGGACCGAATTTGGACCTTCGGTAGCTACTTGCTGATGAGCCGAAGTTAGTTTTTTGAGTGTTGTTGATCGGACCGAACCTATCCTTTCGGTTCTTGTTGCTCTCAGGACCGAACCTCTCCTTTCGGTTCTTATTGCTTTCAGGACCGAACCTATCCTTTCGGTTCTTGTCGCTCTCAGGAGCGAACCTCTCATTTTGGTTCTGTTCTTCATGTGGCCCGAAAGTCTTTTTCCCTGACTTTGAATCTTTATTAGGATAAGAGAAGTGAGCATTTTGAGAGCGCCAAAACTGCTTTCGCTCTGAGAGATTCTTTTTGTATCTCAGGTTTCTCTGCTGCTTTTGATTTTTCACCTGTTTCGGTTGTCTATGGATATTAGCTTTTTGTTTTAGCTTCTTGACAACCGGTTCACTCTTCATAGATGAGGTTTCGCTTGTGGAGGTGACTTCTTCTACAGGTATTTCTTTTGTGCCACTTGTACTTGGCACATCAAAGTTGTCAGGCTTATTCAGCGGCTCTGGTACATATCTTCCTTTGGTTTTCCAGGACGTTCGCTCTGACAGACCAACTGTTTCGTCTGCATTATCTATAGGAGCAGACCAGAAAAACTCATCACAGCCATCTGCGTTATCTTCGTTCACTATGGCAGTGAGTTTGGCTGTTTGATGTTCGGTTACTCCTGTGATCTTATATACTTGATTCGATGTGGTTCTCACCTTTTGGTACACAACAGCCTTTTCTTCAAGGGCCGGGGACTTATTTTTGGACAAACGAGCGAATTCCACAGAATTTTTAGAAATCAGATTTTTGTGGTTTTCGGGTTCGCTCTTGACAAACTCAGAACAGTCGACTTCATCCTCTACAGAAATTTCACTCATATCATCGTCCTCATTAAATTCAGATGCGTTTTCAAGATCAATTTTATTTTCTGAACTTAAATTGGCACTCAATGAGTCGAATTTTTGTATGGTTTTGGTCCTGTGTTTCAGCTTATCATTTTCATCCAAAAGATTTTTAAGCATATCCTTATGGTCTTTGGACTTTATAAAAGATTCTATTTTGTCCAGACCATACATATAAGTAGGATTCACATCATCGGAAGATACAACACTTTCACAGTTGTATGCTTCGGCATCGATTTCATCCTCCTTAAACTCAAGGAAGGGTAGAATCATGCGATGTATCTTCTGCCCTATTTCACAATGTAGATGCAATTGAGTAAGGTTAGCATAAAGTCTTTTAGCAATCAAACAAAAAACATTCCTTTGTTTTAACAATTTCAAATTGTCTCTTTGCAAATAAATGTTTTCATCATTAGACTTAATTAGCTCCGACTCCTTCTGCTCAATCCACATCCTTCGTCCCTCACTCTTGGATGACACCTAGCTTATTTGGTCAGTTAGGTTAGAATTTGTGACCCGTGTTTGAGTTAAACAACTATCCAGATTTGAGATTCTTGAATTTAAGTTATTTAATTCCTTTTCATATGATTTATGTGGAATTTTGAACGAAATAAAAAGAGATTGTACCTTCTTGATCAGTTCATCAAGTTCACTGATCTGCACACTGAGAGGTTTTGCTGTGAAGCATAAGTCCTCTCGCTCTTTGGTGTCTTCATTTCCACCATCAATATTATATCCCCTCATGTGAGATACGTCATTCACCATCAGACACTTTCCACTGCTTTCACCACCTCTTGCGATATAAGCCTTTCCATGAGAAGGCTTTCTCACCTCATCATCTTCTGAGTCGGTCGACCACACCTATACGCCACCGAACTCGTCATCCTCTGCTGAACCCTATACAATAAGAGCATTCATAGAGGGATTAGTAGCAGCTTTCTTCCTTTTAATCTCCTCCAACTTTTTCATAAGGATTGCCTCTTCATCTTTCTCCTCATCTTTCTCTGTCACTTTCTTCAAAACACAATCTTTGGCGTAATGATTCTTTCCTCCACAGTAATAACGGCTGACACCAGAATCCGCTTCAACCTTCGCCTCTTTCTTTGGTTCTTCAGTCTTCGACTCCTCCCTTACTTTTTCAGAACTGTAGCTTCCCTGCCAATTTTGGTTCTTATTGGTAGGAAACTTCTTCTTGATGAACCTTTTGGGATTAGACACCATCATAGCATAATCTTCTGAAGTTAGACCGTAGTCCTCCAGGTTCAGATCTTCGTCTTCTACTGCATTCTTACTTTTAGACAGGAGGGCCAAGGACCCCAAGTTTGAGACCACACTCTTCTCTTGCATCACTATCTTTTCTTGGGATTTCAGAATTCCCACCATATTCGCCAACGAATATGATTTGAACTGCTCGTGAGCTTTAACTGTAGACACAACAGCTCTCCATTCGGATCTTAAGCCATTCAAAAGAGTAACCTTCTATTCAATAAGCTTCCTTTCGATATCATGTTTGATCATCTTGCTGAGAAGATGATTGAAGCGATCAAATGTCTGTGTAACGGACTCATCGGGATTTTGCTTGAACTCTCCAAACTCAGACAAAAGCAAGGTCTGAATTGAGTGCTCCAAATCTTCATCTGTGGAATACAACTCTCGCAGCCGATCCCAAATTTCTTTAGCAGTACTGCAGGAACTCACCAACCTAAACGTGTCAGATTGAAGAGCAAATCGAATCAGTCTCAATGCTTTGATGTTGCACTGAAACTTCTCCTTTTCGTCCTGAGCGACGTCTTTCACATCTTTTAATAGATCATTATACTCCTTCTGACTTTTAACAATTCTGGATGTTCCTGAATGAGCAAATGGTCCAGACACAATGGCTTCCCATATTAGATACCCATTATCTTCAGATCCGATGATGTAGTCTTCGAAATGATGCGCCCAAACCTCGTAATCTTGAGTGTAAAGAATTGGAATCTTTGTTGTAGATCCAATACTGTTTGAGATGTTGATAGGATTAGATTGAGAATCGTCCATGCTTGATCGTTTAACCTGTTGCAAGATCAGACTTGTAATATGTAATATTAGGGCAAAACGAATAAATAATGAGATACGTCAATTTTGGAGTGACGGCTCAATAAATATCAGTTAATGCGGAATAAACCCTAATCACTTCTTTCACAGAAGAGATGTGTATGAATTACACAGCCTCCTGCTCTGATACCAATTGATGAGTTTATAAAACTCTTTGATCGATTAGATCTTATAACAGGTAAATTAAGAAAGCGAAAAACAGTAAGATAAAGCACAAGAATGAATCTGAATGTGTCGAATGATTCAATTGATTCAATCCTCAGCAGAGCTCGATGAAGAACTTCCGCTGTAGAGGATATTAGGGTTACTAAAGATAAGAACAATGAACGCTATTAAATTCTCTATCAAATCTTATGTTCTAGGATGCATGCAAGCATCTATAAATATAAAACCCTACAAAATAACTCACGGATGGACAGGCCCATACCGGAGATTAAATGGACTAAATATCGAGCCCAAGACGCAACACCTTCTGGACCTAACATGGTCATAACTTCTTCGTTATGACTCGGTTTTTAGTGTTCTTTATATTTTTGAAAATCATGACATCATAACTATCATTTTAGGAAAACCAATAGAGACTTTTGAATATTTTATTTTCGATGCTAATTTCATTATATCAAAAGAGATTACAAATTTTTGACTTTTTAGGTCATTACATTGATTCGAAATATCGGGTTGACACATCATCCCCCCGTTAGAGGGAATTTCGTCCCGAAATTTATTATAAAGCTAACATTTTTGGTTAGGGAAAAGGTGTGGGTATTTTTGTTTCATCTGATCTTCGCGTTCCCAAGTATATTTAGGTCCTCGCTTTGCATTCTAGCGGAACTTGACAATAGGGATGCGACTTTGCTTTATTCTTTTAATTTCCCTATCCATGACCTCAACTGGTTCCTCTATAAAGTGGAGACTCTCGTTGATTTCAATTTCGTCTAGAGGGACGAAGAGGGTCTCATCGGACAAACATTTCTTCAAGTTTGATACGTGAAAGATAGGATGTACGGTATTGAGTTCCTGCGGTAGTCGAAGTTTGTATGCTACCGGACCAATCCTTGCAAGGAACTCGAATGGTCCGATATACCTTGGGTTTAGTTTCCCATGTTTCCCAAAACGTATTAACCCCTTCCAGGGTGAGACCTTCAATAGCATTCGGTCCCCAACCTGAAATTCTAAGGGCTTTCGTCTTTTGTCTGCATAACTCTTTGTCTGTCTCTTGAAGCCTTTAGTCGTTCCTGAATTTGTACAATCTTTTTAGTTGTTTCTCTTATAATTTCTGGGCCTGTGAGAGTACCATCGGGTACTTGTCCCTTGGCTAGTTGTGTGTCACCCACTTCAGCCCAGCACAGTGGTGATATGCACTTGCGGCCATATAGGGCTTCGAATGGAGCAACTTTAATGTTGGAGTGATAGCTATTGTTGTATGAGAATTGAACTAGTGGTAAATGGGTATCCCATGCTTTACCAAAATCAATTACACAAGCTCTTAGCATATCTTCCAAGGTTTGTATGGTCCTCTCACTTTGACCGTCGGTTTGTGGGTGGTAAGCGGTACTCATGTCTAGTTTCGTTCCAAGAGATTTTTGTAGCGACTGCCAAAATCGCGAGGTGAACTTACTATCTCTATCGGAGATAATGGATATTGGTACACCATGTAGCCGTACAATCTCTCAGATGTATGTTCGAGCTAGCTTCTCCATCTTGTCGGTTTCCTTTATGGGTAGGAAGTGTTGGATTAATGTCTAAGTCCATAACTATAATTGGTAAGACTTGACCCGACCCGGCATGGTCCATTTGGGTTGCATGGCATCATGCACTTGGATAGACTAAAATGAGAGAAATAACACTTAAGGTTTATTAATATATTATAAGTTCTAATATATTAATAGAGATTATTTAATTAGTATTGATCAATAATTAATCTAGAATTAATTAAGTGATCAAAAGAAGACTAATTAAATATATGGGTTGATTGTGTAAATCATCCATAACTTATATAGTGGGCTAATGCTCCATGGATTATTAAGTTGGGCTAAAACCCATAGGATGCTCCATGGTGTATTTGTACCCATGGATCCAAGGAAATGGAAAGCCATGACAATTAGGGTTTACCCTAATTGTAACAACTATATAAGCATCTTATTGATGTGAGAAATTGGCCACTAGGTGTGTGTGGAGGGAAAACCGATTCATGAAGTGTTATACTTTCTCTCATGGTTATTCCAAGTGCACTTGATGTTGTGTGAACCATTTGAGGTGTCACATTTGGGGCACTAGGCTCTCGAGCTACATGGAATCAAGCACCAACATGGAGGTATGTAATTCTACTAGATTTTATATTATATGTACTTTATATTATGCTAGTTAGAATAATGCCTTGGAAATTGATATTTGCATGTATAATAGAGAAAACATAGATCCAAGGTATTTAGGGTTGCATGTACACCATAGGAGTGTTAGAATGCTCAAAACCCAACAGTGGTATCAGAGCCAGGTTTGTTTTCACTTATACTTGATGCAAATTGCTTAAAATCGAAGTTTATTTTACTGCTCGGACAGTGGACTCGCTGAGTGCACTGATGGCCTCGACGAGCCCAAGACAAAATGCATCCAACTCGCCGAGTTGGTTCATGCACTCGACGAGTTGGAACCCCAAACAACATATCTTCGAGTTTTGGTGCTGTAATTGGTCTAGAATCATTACCTTTGACTGTTTTGGTCTTATAAAACCTGTTTTTTAATGTGGTAATGATTATGTTAAACCAATTTCAATGCTATAATCAAAGTTTCAAGTTTATATGTGTTTATGTAACTCTTGAAAAATGTCGATTATGAATGTTCATGCTTATGAGTTTTGGTAGATCATAGGAATTATGTGCAAATTGTTTGTTGTTATTCTTTGATCTCAATGGATGGACTCCATAATTTGTCCTCAAGTTATGGATTACCAAAAGTTTTTTTTTATGTTTCCTTGATTTATGATTTAGTTTAGATTGATGAAAAAAATTATGTTTTGTTAATTTCAATCCATATTAATCTAAAAGAAGTTCATAAAATATGTTTTTGTAACTTGTCTTCAAGTTATGTGAAAAGTCATATTTATGAATCTTAAAAATCATAAAAGTGTTGTAGGTTACATAAAAATGAAGAGTTTTTCCATTAAATTGCTTAATGACTCCATAACTTGTCTTCAAGTTATGGATGTTAAAAAGTCACTTCATTAAAAAAGTTATTAAAGAATAAGGGGTTACATTAAAATGAAGAGTCTTCTTTTTAATGAACCATTAAACTCATAAGTTATGAAATGAAAGGTTTTGAATAGTTTCAAAACTTGCCCTCAAGTTTTGGTATTTGTAAAGTCTTACACTCTAATACTTTAATTCCAAATTGAACCTTAGAATTTTAAAAGCTAAAATTCAAACTTTATGGACTTCATTAAATTAATTAAAGTGTTTAATTAAAAGAGTTAATAATTCCATAAAGACATGGTTTAAGTTAAATTAAATTAAGAGTATAGTTTAATTAATGGATTAAACCACCAAGCATTTTAAATATTTAAAATACACCCTTATACTATTATTATAATTTTAATTATATAGATATGTATAAGATAAAGTCAATCTTACCATTAGTAGGCCTCATTCACGAAGCCGGTCTATAAGGGGGATATAAGGTTACTGCCTATAAAATGACAGTTTAATGGGTGTCCACTCTCACCCACCGCTTCCTTGACTGGTGGAGGGTCATTAGCCGAACGGGTATGAAAGGACTATAATTCTCCCTTCATTAAAAGTATAATGAAAAATACTAAGTAACTAAACACTTATAAATTCTCAATCTTAGTTACTTAGGAAAATGTGAAAAGGTGCTAGCCCATGAAATTACACTTTGTACCTTACCAAGTCGTTAGTAGAGCGTGTGTGGTTAACCGACATGCTAACAAGGACTAGTAAGAGTGGCAAAGGGTAACTTAACTTTATTATAGATCGGTGGAGTGTGTGTGGTTAACCGACACATCGATTAGGTGATAAAGTTAAGGGTACCAAGTCAATTTGCATGGTTATTCACACCTTGTTTGTGATCCTCAGCATCCCAATCACAAACTTGAGAGGGCACAATCGAGATTCAAACATGCCATTGAAAGTTCAATGTATCTCAAAAGATCTAGGAGTTTCAAATCCAATTAAAAATTAATTATTTTTCGTTTTTCATGGTGGAAATTGGTAAATCGTCATTTACCTACCTTCAACTATTTTATAACTCGGATTACGGCATCCCTCTTCCGGTTATAAATAGGTTGTTGGGTCCTAGCCTTAATATTTCATATTAGGTGTTATATTAAGGACTTTAAATCAACTAACTTGAATTTCTCCCTTATAGATGTCTAGTTTAGACAACTATGGTCTTCCCAAATCTTTAGGAACAAGCTTCCTAATGAAGATGATATCCCAAAAGGCAATCAAGGTGAAAGACTAATCCCTTTATTGAGCACTAATGGGACTGGAAATCATACTTCATTTCCTCCACCTCCTTCAATAAATCTCCCTATCCCTCAAGTTTCAAGACTTGATAAGTTCTAAGTCACTCAATCCCTATTGGCAAACAAAGTCTATATGTGCTTAGGTCTTGGAGATTAAGTAACATATTGACAAGCCGGGAGATTCGGGTGTCGAAGTCTCGAGGTAGCTGGCTGTTGACTTGGTTCTTCAGTTACTCCCTGATGACGGATCACGACATGACCCTTAATGATCTTACCTATTTGCTTGATGATGTTGAATCAACAATGATTTAGAGCATTGGTAAAGCAAATTAGATTGGAAGATCTACTTCCCAAACATATTTGGACATTGAAAATGGTAACATTAGAAGTCCAAAAAAACTTTCTCTTCCCAATTGAAAGGGATCGTCCATGGTCAAGTCGTTTGACCCAATGGTAAAGAGAAACGATAAGTCTGTGATAGTCTCATGTACCATTTCTAAAGAGTCAATATGTTTCTTTTGCCAAAAGAAGGGGCATTGGTTGCGAAGCTACCGAATTTACCTGAAACCTCATGAGGATGGTAAAGTCAAAAGTTTGACTTTACTTAAGGTAAAGTCCATTATCTAACTCTATTAAGTCTCTTTTGGAGATTCTTAATACATGATGTAATGTAATTACATTTTGATGTTTTTGAAAAATCAAATGAAGCTTAAAAGGAAGTGTGTTGATTCTGATCGCATGGTTCGATGACCAGAATTTTGAGCCACTGCATAAGAGTTATGAGATATTGCTTAGGAATAGATAACAACAAAGTTTTCATATGAATTTGCATTGTAAGGATAAGTTTTTCTACAAAGTTTTAAAGTAAAAGAATTTTTTTTGATTTTATTTATTTTAAGCATCCTTACAAAGGCCTTTGTGAAAAATTGTTGTTTATATGTTTCCATTGATAAGCAATATTGGAGAAAGGAATTTGATTCTTTCGTTTGTGGTAGTGTCATCATTTATCAAATAAGGAAAGATTCTCATCACCCAAGTTTCAGTTGAATAGAAACTTGGAATCATGCAAGATGTATTGTGTGATGAATGAGGTTTTTCATCTTTGGTGAATTAATACTAATTCCTTGTTCACATTCGCATGTGAGTCAAGCGAAGGACTAAAGGATCGGGTACATTAGGTTGTGCACTAGTCAGGTCCACCACAAAAGGTTGATAAGATTATTCGTGATGATTGTCACACCCAAAAACCGAGAACGGCGGAAACGTTCTGGGGCGGAGGACGTCATGTATGTATCACAACAAATGTAAAATTGTAAAATTCTACAAAAATGAATATTCAAAAATAAAAGACGAGTCTTGATCGCTCCATCTTCACAGAACCTGGTAGTCGTACCTGTCTATCCGTCTCCTGGGAATACAAGTTATTTTGAAAGCGAGTATCAGCAATAATGCTGGTGAGTTCATAAGTATTTATGTGACTTTGATTTGTAAAGCTGTAAAGAAAGACCTGTAAATGTATGAAGGAAAGTTTGTACCAACGAATATGTTTGTAAGTAATTGTAAACGTTTTGAAAATCCTAGAAAATCCCATATTTTCTACTAGTATAAAATGTATCCTTCTACCAAGACTCGACTGTTTTGCTTCAGAAATCCAATATTTGTTTATAAGTGGGTGGTAGTTTAAAAGTCTCAAAAATGTACTACCATGATGTTTTTCATGTCTAAAACAGTAGATTTGTGTACAGTTATAATTGCTAAGGTATATGATAACTCCGTAAATCAACGTGTTTTTAATACTCCATGTGAGTTTTATAACCATGCTATTGACACTGACGGCCTGTAACAACGTTCTTCAGGCATTGGAATGTTATGACATTTGTCACCCCAGACCTGCCGGTCTAACTGTAGCTAACAGTTTAGGTGCGTGATTGTCAATCCCGTATAGATCTATACACAAGTATCACGCTCCCCCTACAAGGGATTATGGTATATAATACATGACTTAATAATGCATACTCGAAAGTACGTGAAGCGTCTCACAACCTAGTATAAAACAGATTTACGTATGAAAATGTCCATTTGTTTTTATATGAAAATACCTTCTTGATATGGTACTTGTAGTATATGAATATTTAGTATACTATCTCATGTAATTGTATTCCTTGAAATGGTATGTCTTGAAGTTGTATGCTTTTGTAATTGTATGTCTTAAGATTGTATGCCTTTTAATTGTATATATTTGTATCTCTGCGCATAGTATGTAATGTATTTGTATAGACTCATGAATAGACTGGATCTTGTGTGATTCCTGGTACTTGGAATGGTAAGTAGTATACTCTAACTAAACCTATTATAGTTTCTAGTATTGTACGTGTATAACCGAAATATGCCTTTGCTACTCAAAGGTACTGAACCGACTGACGGGAACTTTTATGTCTATATATATATATATACATATGGTTATATATATATATATATATATATATATATATATATATATATATAGGCATGCTTTTGACCATATAAAAATATAAAAGAAACTTTGCAAAACCTTTGAAAAGTTTAATATATAAGAAAAGATGACTTGATGTCAGTTTATAAAAAGATTTGAAAGTAGTTTGTTTGATAAGAACAATTTTAAGTATAAGAAGACCTTTGTTTGACAGACGATTCTAACGGTGTTTGAAAGGAAACATAAAGTATGTAAGACAGTTTGATAAAGAGTTTTTAACATGTAAAAATGTTTGTCGGGGCTTCGGACCTTCGTCGGGGCTTGGATATGAAACCGGGGAGTCAGGATGTTGTCGGCATGAAAAACGAGGCAAAAATGTGAGAGAAATGAGGGATTTTTGTGAAAACAACCGGCACCCTCGCAATCTATTTATAGGAGCTGGAGGTCCTCGGTACGCTGGGCGTACTTCGGACTTACGCGGGACGTTACTCGTACGCGGGGCGTACTCCGAAGGTACGCAGGGCGTTCGCTTGCGTCACTGCTTATCGCATCCTCGGGCGAAGTGTCTGGTCGACGTGGGCTATCCGGAGCCTAGTATCCGAGTACGCTGGGCGTATGGGGGTACGCAGGGCGTACTCCTTCGGATAAGACTTTGAAGTGCGTGCCAAGAACTTCTAAAATGCGTAACTTTCGCATACGAGCTCCGTTTTTGACGTTCTTTATATCCACGTGAAGGTGAGAAAATACTCTACAACTTTCATTTGGACTCCGTCGGCTAATTTTGACTTTATTTTTAATTATATTTTAATTAATAGGTCGGGACACGATATCCTCGTTAAAAATCTATAATTTCTTCATCCGACGTCCGTTTTCGTCAGACTTTTTATTGTTATACTCCTATTGTCGGGCTCTCAAACTTTTGTTTAGGTTGTGTCGGCTAAAGATCGCTCGATCTCTATTTCGAGTTTTTAGCTGTCTACTGCTAGGTTAGAAACTTCGAAAAATCATAACTTCCTCATACGAAGTCAGATTTGGGCGTTCTTTTTATGCATGATCATGGTTTAACGTAATCTACGGCTATCGTTTAGATACCTAAGGCTAAATGTTATTGTATTGAAACTTTGCATGTTTCGCTTAATCGGTGTTGCCTGGTTTTGCCGAGAATCTTCGGTTGGTCATAACTTCTTCGTTATAACTTGGATTTTTGTGTTCTTTATATGTACGAAAACCTTGATACGATTCCTACCACTTTATTTAACCCAAATACGATTTTAGGAAAGTTAAATTTTGGCTTAAGTTTGACTGGTGTTTCGTTATATTGACTCAAAATGTCGGGTTGTCACATCATCCCCCTGTTAGAGGGAATTTCATCCCGAGATTCGAGTTTAAGCAGAATTAACAATCATGCTATTGACAGGAGTTTTATTTGCTACTCGTGTTCTTAAGCAAACATTCGTCTTCGCCTAGCATTCCAGTGAATCTTTCACTAATGGGACACGACTTTGCTTCTTTCGTTTGACTTCACTGGTATGATATCCTTTCCTTGTCGAATGTTTGTTGTGTGTTTCCGTGTTTTGTGAGAGTATTACACTTTTTACCCTACAAGTAACGTCTCCAGATCTTCAGAGCAATCAACGCTGCTCCTATATCAAGGTCATGTGTTGAACAATCAAATTCTTGTGTCTTAAGTTGTCTTGAGGTATAGGTAGTGACTTTTCCTCTTGCTTAAGAACGCAGCCAAGCCCTTGGTTGGATGTATCGCATTACACCATGCTATATTCTATCCCCTTTTTGGGAGGGATAATATTGGTGCGATGCATCAGACTTATTTTTAGCGTTTGGAACGCTCTTTCTTGTTTACAGACAAATCCGGTGCTCTTCCAAGTGAGAAACTTGTCCTAAAGAATCCCCTTCTGAGGAGTTTGTTAAGTTCGCTAGGAATTTCTCGCACCTCGGTTGGAGCTAGACAATAAGGTGATTTGGCTATTGGAACTAAGTTAATTCTGAATTTGACTTGACGCCGTGTTGGTAGTCTCGGTTGTCCTTCCGGAAAGGTGTCGGGAAAAGCCGCGTACTTCTTGGATGTTCTGAATGTCCTTCACTTCTCGGCACGTCTCGGCGATGTGTGCAAAGAATACATGATATTCCTTTCGTAAGCATTTATGAGCTTGCATACACAAAAAGATGAGAGGGTTCGTACTTGGTTCATGGCTGTAAATAACCAGAGCTTCGTTGTTTAGGGAGGTTAGGACGAACTGCTTTATCAAAGCACCTGATGTCGGTTGAATGTAGACTTAACCAACTCCTACTGATTATGATGTCAAAACCTGGGGGTGGATTAGCTGTCGTGAAGGTCTAAAAGATAGTATGACTACTCATGAATTAGGGAAAAGGATTGGTATTTCTAAGTTTATTCTCACGGTAGCATGATCATTCGCAGTCTTGGGCAGTCTTCGTCCTGAAGTTCATAGTAGAACTCATACCTGGTTCATCTATCACAGTCTCGGGTATACGAGTCGTATATAATTAAGGTTGAGAAGATAGTCGAATAAATGGTTCTTCTTTTAAGCTCTCATCTCATTGAGGAAAAAGAAGTTAAAGTGGAATTGTCAATTCCAAACCTGTAGAACCTTGATTATATATCACCCCTATGTATACATTTCATCAGTGACAGATCAACCGTATGGACCTTTGGATTTGAACTTGACGTACTGTACGAGTGACACTTCGGGGAGGTTTGCTGGGGTTTCTTTGGAAAGGAAAGGAACTATGAGGTACTCTATACATGGGTACTTTGGTGTTCTGGAATGACGGTTTCGCTAGAAAGACATTTTCGGAGAAGGGGAAGTATGCACGAAACTGATATTGCGAGGATCGAATTGAGTCAAATTGTATGATGATATCGGACTTACTTGGGAATAAAGTATTATATTTGATCATAAGGGTGTTACAGACAAAACACAACATTGCAACTTTTAATAGAGTTACTGTACTTTGGTTTTGCTACTAGACTATTGTTGCGAACAAGGTATACTACAAAAAGGCAAGTATACGCCACACGAGGGTCCCTTATACTGAAGGGATCTCTCAAAAGGTAAGACTCGAGTTGCACTAGTTTTAAGCGAGTTTAACGACATACTTAATGCTGACGATTGGAAGTGAGCCCCTATTATAGTCGGGTCCTTCATTGCCTTTTTCCATTTTGAGGTCAAACTCCTCCTGTTCTACTGTCGTTCTTCTCTGTTGGGCAATCCCTCTTGAAGTGTCCCATTAAACCACATAGATGGCATATCCGAGAAGTTTCGACATTGGTGGTTGAAGTAATGTGTTTGACCCGAGTTCTGCAGAAGCAGGTAGTGTGTCCGTTCTTGTTGCAGGTCTTGCAGTGTAACAGATGAAAACTACCTAAGTGATGGAAGTTGCACTTATTGCAATTCGGTAGGTTTCCAGCATACTGTCTGGCCGGGTTAGGGATAATTGGGATACTTGTAGTGTTGGTGGTAGGAGTTACAGGTGTCGTGGCTGCGAAGGCTGCCACCGGTGATGGTTTCTTGTTTGTCCCTCGAGGTGATTTGCCTTTAACTCTATCCCAAAATTTTCGTTTGTTGCTCTTTGGTTTGAGGTTCGGAGCGTCGTGGTAGTTTGTTACTCGTGGGTGTACTTGGTTGTTACTTGGGTTGGATTTATTGAAAACCATCCCGCTAACATTTGCGTTGTTAGCGTTAAGGTGATTCAGAACAGCTGTTACGGCAGCTGAGACTGCAGCTTGAAAGGTAGCTATATCAATCTGAAGAGTTTGTGTGGGGCTGATGAGTTGATTACTTTTCATTAGCGACATGATTTTGTAACACGAAGGAAAAAGGAGTTCGTGAGATATTATGGTTGAACCTAGAAGTATTTCGATCGCTTTAAGTAAAGAGTAATAGTATGTTCTCGAAAGTTTGACCTACATCCCTATGATGCAGTCCTACTACAGTGTAGAAGTATGTTTGTTGTTCAAGCCGAGGTATCGTTAGTTGGTGAATAACATGATCTTACCACTACAGAGACTTGGAAATATTTTCGGAGTTAAATTACTATAGTCTGATGACTTGACTAAAGCATGTTTTCGGATAGGCTCTAATAAAGGTATGATGGGGGTTTTGAACAAAGAGCGATACGGGAGTTAGCTGATTGTCAATATCATCAATGTTTAAGATGGAATAAGTTTAGGAAATTTTTATCTTGAAGAAGGTCTTACATCATATCATGAGTAGAAAGGTTTTGGCCGCATATAGGCCTAACTAATCAGTACCTGCAGTACAAGATAGTTACATAGAAAACGTTACATAGGACATACACAGGAACAACGATTCCTTTAAACAAGGAAGGGAAATAAAGCCTTTCTTTCTGGCGGCGGTCATCCTTCTGGTGAACTCTCAGTTCAGCCAATTAACGTTCCATTATCAAGAAGGTGTCTTTCGTATGCTCTCTGGCGTACTCATTTCTCTATGACTTCGGATCGTGTTTTAGTTAGTGCTTGCAGCAGGGTCTCATGGTCTCTCTCAGATCTCTCATGAGTCTTTTCAATATGATTGGTGTAGATGGTGTGCATTCTTGCGTTGGTATTTAACCTCTTTGATACAATGGAGAGTCGTACTGCCTTGAATTTCGTTCCGACCAACTCTGCGGATCAGGATTGTTAGAACTTTGTCTGCTGAGCTCCCTTCGCTTAAGTTGTAGCAGCTTTGGTCTCCTTGCTCCGCGCTCTATGTTTCTAGGCATTCTACCCAAGGAAGTGTCGGGCCATGAAGAGCTGGTCGAGGGTTAGGGTTTGAATATGGAGCTACCGGGGGTAGGTTCTCATTCTCAAGTTTCAGAGTTATCATCATCCGAAAGGTCTTCAGTATGGTGATCACTCAAAAGGGATTGGATGATCATTCTCTGGTTCTTTTCTGAACCATCCAACATTGCCTTTGTTCGGGAAGTACGGTTCGTCGTGGGGATGGGGTCCAACTATGTTATCTATGCGGAAATTGGGGTATAAGAATCTAACACATAAGTAGTTTATAGTAATACACAAAATACTCCTATAGTATTTTAGGTTTATGTTCTATTGTTCTCATTGTGGTATTGTGGGTAAGTTTTTAGACTTGTTGCAACTCACAACCACACTTAGGCACATGCTAGTCAACCCTTGGAAAATATAGCTGATCAGGCTATATCATCCCAGTTTTGACTATATGTCTCTAAGTCTACTTGTGCTGCCCAACAATCGTAATACTTTTGTTCTGTCTTAGTGACACTGATTTTAGTATGAATGCAGACATGTATACTTACTTAAATATTTTATTATCTAAAAGTATAGACTCTTTATCAGAGTATCTTAATCCCTATTGTATTTATAGTTTGTATATCTTTTATGGGTTGATATACTTAATTCACTATAAACAATGCTCTGATACCAATCTGTCACACCCCAAAACCGAGAACGGCGGAAACGTTCTGGGGCGGAGGACGTCATGTATGTATCACAACAAATGTAAAGTAGTAAACAAGCAACAACATCATCCATTGCATTAATAGTATAATTTTAATTACATTTGAGTTCTTTCATTGTAAAATTCTACAAAAATGAATATTCAAAAATAAAAGACGAGTCTTGATCGCTCCGTCTTCACAGAACCTGGTAGTCGTACCTATCTATCAGTGTCCTGGGAATACAAGTTATTTTGAAAGCGAGTATCAGCAATAATGCTGGTGAGTTCATAAGTATTTATGTGACTTTGATTTGTAAAGTTGTAAAGAAAGACCTGTAAATGTATGAAGGAAAGTTTGTACCAACGAATATGTTTGTAAGTAATTGTAAACGTTTTGAAAATCCTAGAAAATCCCATATTTTCTACTAGTATAAAATGTAGCCTTCTACCAAGACTCGACTGTTTTGCTTCAGAAATCCAATATTTGTTTATAAGTGGGTGGTAGTTTAAAAGTCTCAAAAATGTACTACAATGATGTTTTTCATGTCTAAAACAGTAGATTTGTGTACAATTATAATTGCTAAGGTATATGATAACTCCGTAAATCAACGTGTTTTTAATACTCCATGTGAGTTTTATAACCATGCTATTGACACTGACGGCCTGTAACAACGTTCTTCAGACGTTGGAATGTTATGACATTTGTCACCCCAGACCTGCCGGTCTAACTGTAGCTAACAGTTTAGGTGCGTGATTGTCAATCCCGTATAGATCTATACACAAGTATCACGCTCCCCCTACAAGGGATTATGGTATATAATACTGGACTTAATAATGCATACTCGAAAGTACGTGAAGCGTCTCATAACCTAGTATAAAACAAATTTACGTATGAAAATGTCCATTTGTTTTTATATGAAAATACCTTCTTGATATGGTACTTGTAGTATATGAATATTTAGTATACTATCTCATGTAATTGTATTCCTTGAAATGGTACGTCTTGAAGTTGTATGCTTTTGTAATTGTATGTCTTAAGATTGTATGCCTTTTAATTGTATATAATTGTATCTCTGCGCATAGTATGTAATGTATTTGTATAGACTCATGAATAGACTGGATCTTGTGTGATTCCTGGTACTTGGAATGGTAAGTAGTATACTCTAACTAAACCTATTATAGTTTCTAGTATTGTACGTGTATAACCGAAATATTCCTTTGCTACTCAAAGGTACTGAACCGACTGACGGGAACTTTTATGTCTATATATATATATATACATATGGTTATATATATATAGGCAAGCTTTTGACCATATAAAAATATAAAAGAAACTTTGCAAAACCTTTGAAAAGTTTAATATATAAGAAAAGATGACTTGATGTCAGTTTATAAAAAGATTTGAAAGTAGTTTGTTTGATAAGAACAATTTTAAGTATAAGAAGACCTTTGTTTGAAACCCGATTCTAACGGTGTTTGAAAGGAAACATAAAGTATGTAAGACAGTTTGATAAAGAGTTTTTAACATGTAAAAATGTTTGTCGTAAACTATTATAGTTTTTCAAAAAAAAAATTCGTTTCGTTTGTATAGTAACCCTAGTGTAATGCTCACTTGTTATGTAATATGTAACTTTTTGTGGTGATATAAATGAACACATGTACTCAAGGTATAAATAAACTGTTTGATTCGTATACGTATAACTACATATTTAATTTCAACAGATAAGATGATATCGTGTTATATTTTCCGTACGAAGGATTCCATATAATGGTTATGAATCACATATGATTTACTTGATAAAAATAAGTATTTAGTGAAATCTTTGAGTTACACACGATAATAATCGTGTGTTTACTTGTATCCCCCCCCCCCCTAAAAGTGTATATAAAAGTATTGATAACACATTTAAAAATGTAGTTTGTAGGGGTATGAACTCACCGAAGAAAGTGCGTGATTTGAAGAAAACGAGATTTTCCCGTGCGGCACCTCGACCGGAAAGTGACGAGATTCTCGGGAATCTCGGGGCTTCGGACCTTCGTCGGGGCTTGGATATGAAACCGGGGAGTCGGGATGTTGTCGACACGAAAAACGAGGCGAAAATGTGAGAGAAATGAGGGATTTTTGTGAAAACAGCCGGCACCCTCGCAATCTATTTATAGGAGCTGGAGGTCCTCGGTACGCTGGGCGTACTTCGGACTTACGCGGGGCGTTCCTCGTACGCGGGGCGTACTCCGAAGGTACGTAGTGCGTTCGCTTGCGTCACTGCTTACCGCATCCTCGGGCGAAGTGTCTGGTCGACGTGGACTATCCGGAGCCTAGTATCCGAGTACACTGGGCGTACGGGGGTAGGCAGGGCGTACTCCTTCGGATAAGACTTTGAAGTGCGTGCCAAGAACTTCTAAAATGCGTAACTTTCGCATACGAGCTCCGTTTTTGACGTTATTTATATCCACGTGAAGGTGAGAAAATACTCTACAACTTTCATTTAGACTCCGTCGGCTAATTTTGACTTTATTTTTAATTATATTTTAATTAATAGGTCGGGACACGATATCCTCGTTAAAAATCCATAATTTCTTCATCCGACGTCCGTTTTTGTCAGACTTTTTATTGTTATACTCCTATTGTCGGGCTCTCAAACTTTTTTTTAGGTTGTGTCGGCTAAAGATCGCTCGATCTCTATTTCGAGTTTTTAGCTGTCTACTGCTAGGTTAGAAACTTCGAAAAATCATAACTTCCTCATACGAAGTCAGATTTGGGCGTTCTTTTTATGCATGATCATGGTTTAACGTAATCTACGACTATCGTTTAGATACCTAAGGCTAAATGTTATTGTATTGAAACTTCGCATGTTTCGCTTAATCGGTGTTGCCTGGTTTTGCCGAGAATCTTCGGTTGGTCATAACTTCTTCGTTATAACTCGGATTTTTGTGTTCTTTATATGCACGAAAACCTTGATATGATTCCTACCACTTTATTTAACCCAAATACAATTTTAGGAAAGTTAAATTTTGGCTTAAGTTTGACTGGTGTTTCGTTATATTGACTCAAAATGTCGGGTTGTCACAATGATTTACTAAAAGTTTAGTAAATATGATTATGCTTTCAAGGTTAAGTGTAATTCTGAAACATTGGAAAAGTTTCAATGATTGGCAGAATGAATAAGAAGAATCAAATAAGGTAGAAAGATAAAAGCATCCTTAATCTAAAGAGATGGGAGAGTGCTTGTGTATCTTGTTTTATGACTATCTTAGTGATTATGGAACCATATCACAATTGATCCTCTAAGGACACCTTAGTGCTTTTGTTGGCTAAGGAGAGGAATCATGAATTGTTGAAATGGTTAAATCAAAAGATAAATCATACTTCGTTCCAAAATCAAATCTTAGAGTCATACTCCAAGATTGAGCCTTGAGTGACATAATCTTAAGAAAGGTTTAAAACACTTGTCAAATGTAGAGTAAAATGTTTTCTTACTCTTGTACATTTGAAATTGGTAAGTTGTGATGTTTTGGATAAAACAAAGACCAACTAAGGCCAATTGTGTGAAGTGTTTGTAAAAGAATCCGCACTATCTCTTGAATATTTGGCAAGAGAGTCTTATATGTCAAGAGGTAAGTGGGATTCTAAAGGATCTTAAGATAGGTTCAAGAACTAATCAAGATGTTTGTTAATCACTAGCCCATGACTTGAGGTTTATAATCTATCGTGTTGACATATTCTTATTTATGTGTCTATTCCAGTTAAAATTTGAGTATGCTTGTGAGTTCTATGAGTTCTCAATTATTTGCATAACAACCTGGAAGCAATGGTAAGCCCTTGTGCTGCCGGGTGGCAAGAAATTAAGATCGAACAAGTTCAGTCCACATGTGTTTGGATTTGCCACTAACCTTGTCTTGTGATTATGGTTATGACAAATTCACATGGATAGGAACACTTACACCACAAAATCTAAGTGTCATAAGGTTTCTCTTCGATGGTATCTGTGGAAATGGGAGTAGGGATGGGAATTGTAGTGAATGGCTGAGTGGTTGGTAATGGAAATATAGGAGGGATGGATACTGGGATGGTTACAGGTGGAGGTGAAGCAGGGTGAGAGCGAACTGGAATTTCTGGGGTAGGAGAGCGAGGCGGAGTATCACCTCGGACCGAAGCCTCATCATCATAGCTTTCGCTCTCAGATTCTCAAGGAGGAGCGTTCTTATGCTTAGGAGGGACATACTCTGAATCTAAATCACTTGTGTATTGTAGTATAAGCCTCCTAGCAGGCTTCTTATGCTTCTTCAGTTGAGCCTGTGATGTTGCAGCCTTCTCAGACTTTCTCTTCTTGGGGGTTTGCCCCTTGGTTGGTTTAGTGATAGGTCCTTCCTTCTGTGTATCAGGCTTCTTACCCTTTTTTGCTGGCTTGTCAGCCTCGTCAATGGAGCGAACCATGGCTGGCGTAAGCTCCCTTGGACCTGATGATGGATGCTTGTTGTATTGTTGGAGAACATTTCTCGACACAGAAATACAACCGAGCATTGCTTCAAGAATGGATCCAATAAAGGAGTACTTGGTTGGATCGGTGACAATGATTTTGGTAGTATGAAAGGTAGCAATGGATGAGAGAAAAGAATCCGCCATTATTGGAACACGAAGGCGGTCCATTGCCCAGTTGGTGATGATCGACCAAAAGCACCCACATGAGATCTCAGAATGCCTGGATGAAATGACCAAGCTTTGAACCAACTGCTGCCAAATAATAGACCCGTAATCTAAGTCGATCCCATTGTAAAGCCCATATATCACAGTCATAAAAGACTTGCTCGCACCATCTGAGCTAGCGCTTTGCTCAGAAAGTCCCTTGAACAGCAACGTGAAAAGGCCATTCCATTGAGGAGGAAGGCAGGACTTCTTGAACTTTGTGATGGTGGTTAGGGTTTCGGTATACCCCATCTGATAAAACATGGAAAACAATTGACCAGTGGTGATGGAGTCAGGTTTTACCAGAGATTGTTCTTGAGAAAGACCAATTAGGGCACATAATCGATGCTTGGAGATCGAGGTATTCTCATCGTGGAGTTCGAAGTGAATCCTTTCATTAACCTTGTCGTAGTAGGCAGTAGATTAGACAAGAGACAGGCAAGACATTGGAACGACTTCGACTTTAGTCAGCGCTTCGACGAGAAGTGAGTATTTGAGACACTCAACAACGTATAACATGTATGGCTCATAGATAAATGGGTTGAGATCGATGATCAGGTTCTGTTGGGGTTTGATTGTGAGTAGTGGTTGACGAACGGAAGTATCGTGAATGGATGAAGAGTCTGCCATTGTAGTAGCTTGGAGAAGATGATGAACAGTTGCAAAAATCGTCGGTGTTCTTTGAGAGAGACTGGTAAGTGATAAAAGTTGAGAGAGTACCGTTCCAATTCCTCTTATATGTACAAGGAAGAGAGAGAAAAATCCGGCTGAGATCTTGGATTATCTCAAAAATAGTGCCTGACTTGATGGATGAACAGTTGGCATGTCGAAGATGACGCATGAAAGAGAAAGGACGTTTCCTTTTTACACGCCATTCCATAAATTTCACTTTTTCAAATCGCCAAACCGTTTGGATAGCCGTTGAGTCAGCTTTCACTTTATCCAAATTGTCACTTCAAAGTACGTTTGAATCTCCATTGCCTGTAATGATTTATTGAACAACCATAAAAGAACTTGAGTGTGGAAAATTAAAAAATTTCATGCATAGGGTGTAAAAGATAAAGAAATAAAGCAAAATTTATGGGATAATCTGTGATGTCTTAAGTAGACATGAAACAATGGATTCTAGGCATAAATCACTTCCTTCAAAGTCAAGAGAGACATTAAAGTTCTTGCTTGGTTTCCCATTAAATAACGATCAATAACTTGTTGAGAAATATAGAAAGGCATCTTTTGAAGGTTATATAGGGTGGCTTTCGCTTCAATTCATAATTTCGATACTTGACATAAGACCGAAACTGAATGAAGTACTTGTGAGATCATTGTGATCTGTTGAACAAGTAGGTAGGATAAATTTTATAGTAACGAAAGGAAGTAAGGAAATCTAAAAAAAAATAAACTGGATCTTTAGGGTAAGAGAAGCCTTGGTTTAAGACAAACTCATAAAGATCACTCAAAAGAAAAAAGAGATTTCATTAGGTAACAAGTAAGATCTTGAATATTAGAATTCACCGTCAATTCATTAGTGGTGTTGAACTTTGGTTTTCACTTAGTACATAGTGGCACGAAACTAAGATCATGAACTCAGATTTTGTATAACCGTAAACCTCAGTGGTTAATACTTAGAGTCTCAGGGGTTATATTGGTGAAACGAAGTATAATGGAGAAAAGTGTTGGAGATGGTATAGGAAGCGAATGTACCTCTGCTTTAAAGAAAAGAAGGACCAAGCAGAAAAATCTAAACTCAATGTGAGTAGAGTAAGGTAGCTCATGATTAGAGTGAATTTGACAGCCTGGATTGGGAAAACATGACTGGTATATATCATGTTATTAAGGCTTCACTCAAAAATCTTTCGAGGTTGTAGTCAACATACAACAGCATGCTTCTAGGGACTCCTAACTAATAAAACCATTTACTTGCCTTAGTTTCGCCATCGAGAATCACACTTAAACAAAAAGAAAAACTTTACATAAATAAGAAAAAAATAAAAAATAAAAAATAAAAATATTTTTGAATTTTACAATTATTTTTATGAGAATAAAAGAGAAAAATATTTTTGGGATTTTGTAAGTAGAAAAGAAGTAATGAAAAAGTGTACATGAGAATACAGTTAAAATGCCTTGTTAAGGAAAAGAAGCGAACGAATTCAGAAGGACCGAACACGAAATAGACCGAACGTTCGGTTCATTTCGGTTCATGGTCGAACTTCACCTGAAATAGACCGAACGTTCGGTTCATTTCGGTTCGCTCTATTTCGCTTGATACCTTTATGAAAGCGAGCGATTTTGGTACAGATTCAGTTTGCATCATTCCTAGGCCTTGTAGTATCTTATTGAAGCTCACTTCAGGTAAGGCCTTCGTGACCCAACTGTTTGTATTTTTTTTCTTGAAATAGTGTAAAATGTATGTTCATACTTGAAATAGTATAAATGTATGTTTTCCATATTTGTAAACTATCTTTATTCGAAAAATAGTATGCCTTGTTCATGAGTGAACATCACTATATGTATGTAATAGAAGATAATATCTTTTAGTAGTTTTGTTTAAAATAAAATCATTGAAGAAATGTTTGTCTTGTAAACCGAATTTTTTAGTTAATGCTTAATGTGAATGAGGTTATAACCATACTTAATTGACTAGTATATAACACGACATTCTTCAGGCGTCGAAAAAGATATGACATTTGTCACCCGTAGACCTGTCGGTCCCAACTGTAGCTAACAACCAAGGTGCGGGATTGTCAGTCCCGTATAGATCTTTACACTAATTCGCGCTTTCCCTCCAGGAAACCCTGGTTAGAAAACATGACTTAGAAAGAATGTTACTAAGTACCATGAAGTAGTATTTCACATTCTAGTTAACTTGTTTACGTATAGTATGTATATGTTTCTTGTTCTTGTAAATGATTAGTGTACTTTGTAATGAAAAGTAATAGTATGCATGTACTGATTTATGAAATGTTTCTCTGATCTAGAAAATAGTATGAATTGATTCTCTAAACTATACCTATTATAGTTTACTAGTATGTTTGTTTGAACTGTAAATGATTTGGAGAAAAGACCCATTTGCTCAGCATATACAAATGAGTTAAGTATATCTTTGAAATGTGTTTTAATACTCATGTATATATTTAGCATGTATAATTATGATTTAGCCGACAGTCGGACTAGTGATCCTACCTTAAGCCCACAACCAAACAAGGAACATGATTTAAGGTATTAACAATAGTCCTAAGTCCGCTAAAGCCTAATTATACATAAATATACAAATGAATATGATTTTGAGATAAACAGAAATCTAACATAGTTTAAAAGAGTTTGAAAATGATTTTAACAATATTTATAAGCATAAGAATTCTTTTGTATGTTTGCTTTCACATGTAAGTGTTAACATAATTATATTATGTTTTGCTTGTATTCTCCCCCTAAAAACACAATTATAAGAATTCTTATGTCTGTTTGCTTTCACATGTAAGTGTTAACACAATGATATTATGTTTTGCTTGTATTCTCCCTCTAAAAACATTGAAAAAGGTAAATTGTAGGGGTATGAACTCATCTTATGTGAGTGATTCGATTGAAGGTTTGATATAGGATGTTTTTCCACAAGTTAGATCTCGTCACAAAAACGAGTCCGAAAAGCATTTCACGTAATATATATTTATACAATTAGTGAGTATAATGACAAGTATGTTAAGAAAATAGCCTAATTTGTAAGTTTCACTTACAAAATAAGAGTGTTAGAAGCTATTTGGAAGGATGCAATGCGTTTTTGGCCAGCCTTGGGTTTTTATCCATTTGAAGATTCAAGTGGTATGATCTTGGTGTTCTTGGTGAAACCAAGAAGGTGTGTGCGTTTTCGGTTGAATATCATGAAAAAGGAAGGTGATCGCTTGATGAAATGAAGAACACTTGGTGTTGTTAGCAAGATTCTAAGGAGATTCAAATGATTTTCGAATGATAGTTGAGAGAGAAAGACGATTCTCTGTTTGATGATCTTGAGAGAAAAGGTGTGTTTTCGGCCAAAGGAGGTAAGAATGAGGAAGTGTTTTCGGTTTGGCCTCCTTATAGGATCAAAATTGATGTGATATGTTCATTGAAAGGTGTGAAATCGTGTTGGAATGTGTGCCAAGGATAGAATTTGGCTTGATTTCGGTCCTTAGCCAATCCGAGAACGAGAGTAGTTTGCTGCCGAGGGTTCTCGGCCAAAAATGGTTTGTGGTCTCGCACATTTTCGGCCCAAGGTGAGTTTTTGGTCCGAAGTCTTTGAAGCCATGTCAGGGTTTCCGGTCCTAGCGAGACTTCTCGAATTTATGCAATTCACTTCCAATTTTTGGAGCACTTCTAATAAAAGGTTTAAACACATAGAGATTTTTAAACACAAACTTTATAAGATAGATGAAAACAATAAGTTTGACTTTAGATGACTCAAGTTTGACTTTGGTTAACTTTTACAATATCGAAAATAACGGGTTGTCACATCATCCCCCCGTTAAAGGGAATTTCGTCCCGAAATTAAATCGAATGTTATACACATGGAATAAGGGAAAAGATGTGGGTACTTTTGTTTCATTTGATCTTCCCGCTACCAAGTGAATTCAGGTCCCCGCTTGGCATTCCCACGAACGTTCACTATGGGTATACGGCTTTGTTTTGGTTTGCTTGACCTCCTTATCCATGATTTCTATTGGTTCTTCCATGAAGTTGAGGCTCTCATTAATCTCGATTTCATCCAGTGGGATAACAAGAGTCTCATCAGATAGGCACTTCTTTAGGTTGTACACGTGGAAGGTAGGGTGTACATTGCTAAGTTCTTGTAGTAGTTGGAGTTTGTAAGCTACCGGGCCGATTCTAGCGAGAATCTGAAAAGGCCCAATGTACCTTGGATTTAGTTTGCCACGCTTTACGAAGCGTATCATGCCCTTACAGGGTGAGACCTTCAATAGAACAACGTCACCAACCTGAAAGTCCAAGTGTTTCCGTCTTTTGTCTGTGTAGCTCTTCTGTCTGTCTCTAGAGGTTTTCAATCATTCACGAATCTGAACAATCTTTTCCATCGTGTCTCTGATCATTTCTGGACCAGTGAGAATGTTGTTAGGAATTTGTCCTTTAGCTAGTTGCGTGTCACCCACTTCAGCCTAACACGAAGAGGATCTTCACTTCTGGCCATAGAGGGCTTTGAATGGAGCAACTTTGATACTAGTCTGGTAATTGTTATTGTACGATAATTCGACCAATGGTAAATGGATATCACATGATTTACTAAAGTCGATCACACAAACTCTCAACATGTCTTCCAGTGTTTGTATAGTTCTCTCACTCTGTCCATCAGTTTGTGGGTGGTAGGTTGTACTCATGTCTAGCCTAGTCCCTAGGGATTTTTATAGTAACTGCCAGAATCTTGAGGTAAATCTACTATCTCTATCAGACATAATAGATATGGGTACACCATGTAGTCGCACAATCTCTCTAATGTATGTTCTGGTTAGTTTCTCAATCTTATTAGTTTCTTTAATTGGTAGGAAGTGCACATATTTGGTTAACCTGTCAACGATCACCGAAATGGTATTGAGACCACCCGTTGTATTGGGAAACTTGGTTATGAAATCCATTGTAATCCGCTCCCACTTCCACTCAGGTATGTGGGGTTATAGTAGTAAACGTGAGGGCTTTTGGTATTCTACCTTAACCTTGGCATAGGTAAGGCACTTTCTCACAAAGGTAGCAATCTACGCATTCATGTTAGGCAACCAATATAACTTTTTGAGGTCTAGATACATCTTGTCTGAACCTGGATGAAAGGAGTATCGAGTATTGTGTGCTTCATTCATGACAACGTCTCTTAAGCCACCGATTTTCGGTGTCCAGATCCGATCCATGAGGTAAAAGACTCTGTCACCCTTGACTTCTAAGTTCTTATCCATTCCTCTTAGGGTTTCACCTGCCACATTTTCAGATTTCAAGGCTTCCTGTTGAGCCTCCTTAATTTGTGTGGACAGATGTGAATAGATTGTCATAGTCAATGCCTTGACTCTACGACCTGAGTACTCTTTCCGACTAAGGGTGTCAGCTACTACATTGGCTTTACTGAGATGATAACGAATTTCGCATTCGTAGTCATTTAGTAGCTCGACCCACGATTGTTGTCTCATGTTGAGCTCCTTTTAGTCGAATATATGTTGAAGACTTTTGTGGTATGTAAAGATAGTGCTTTTCGTACCATATAGGAAGTGTCTCTAGATCTTCAGAGCATATACCACAGCTCCTAAGTCAAGATCATGAGTAGTGTAGTTGACTTCGAGTGTCATAATCTGTCTTGAGGCATAGGCAATGACCTTTTACTATTGCATAAGAGCACATCCAAGCCCTTGGTTGGATGCATCGCAGTATACCACGAAATCTCTTATCCCTTCTAGGAGGGACAATATCGGTGTGCTGCATAAGGCTTGCTTTAGCGTTTAGAACACCTTTTCTTGTTTCTCTTCCTAGTCAAAGGTCACACCCTTAAGGGTCAAGGTGGTAAGTGGTTTTGTGATCTTTTTGAAGTTCTAAATGAATCTCTGATAGTAGCCAGCGAGGTCTAAGGACTGACGGATTTCCGTAGGCGTCCTTACTGCTGACCAGTTCTCGATGGCCGTGATTTTGGAAGGGTCCACTTGAATTCCGTCTTTGCTTACCACATGACTCAAGAATTCGACTCTCCGAATCCAAAATTCACACTTCGAGAACTTCGCATAAAGTTTTTCTACTCGTAGAGTTTCTAAGATCTGTTGCAAGTGTTGACTATGTTCCTCCTTACTGCGTGGGTAGATAAGTATGTCATCGATGAATACTATCACAAACTTATCTAAGTAAGGAAGACACACCCGGGTCATTAAGTCGATGAACACCGCGAGTGCATTTGTTAATCCGAAAGGCATCACTACAAACTCCTAGTGACCATAATGAGTTCAGAAGGTTGTTTTGGAAACATCTTCCTCTAAAACTCGTAACTGGTGATACCTAAATCTTGAGTCAATATTTGAAAAGTAGTTCGCTCCCTGAAGTTGGTCGAACAAGTCGTCTATCCGCGGTAGAGGGTATCGGTTCTTAATGGTCAGTTTGTTTAGATCGCGATAGGTGATGCACATATGGAACGACCCATACTTCTTCTTCACGAACAAGATCGGTGCTCCCCAGAGTGAGAAGATTGGTCTAATGAATCCCTTGCTAAGTAGTTCGTTCAGCTGAATGGATAGTTCCTGCATCTCAGCTGGTGCTAGTCGGTAAGGCGATTTGGCTATAGGGGTAGCTCCGAGAATTAAGTTGATTCTGAACTCGACTTGGCCTTCTGGTGGCACTCATGGAAGATCTTCGGGAAAGATGTTGGGAAAATCACAGACTTCTGGGATGGTCTTTATGTCTTTCACCTTTTAGCTCACATCAACTACGTGAGCAAGGAACACATGATATTCCTTTCGTAAGTACTTCCGGGCTTGAATATTCGAGATGATTTGAATGTTCGTGCCTGGTTTATTGCCATAGACAACTAGTGTTTCGCTATTCGGTAGATTAAGACGAACGACTTTCTCAAAACACAGGATGTCAGGACGATGGAGACTCCACCAATCAATGCCGACGATGACGTCGAAACTTTTAATTTAGACCGACATGAGGTCGATTTGAAATGAATGGCTATCTAGACTAACAATGCATCCTATATATATATATATATATATATATATATATATATATATATGTATATATATATATATATATATATATATATATATATATATATATATATATATATATATCTTTAGTGCTCTCAGTCTTCCTGTTAGCCATTTCTACGATGAACGTTTCTTTTAGTGCCTGTGGTTGTTGTTTAAGTAAGTGTTTAAATTTTTTCTTCACGAAACTCCTCTCCGCTCCACTATCAAATAGTCTACATGCATAAGAGTTATTGAGGAGAAACGTACCCGTGACCACCGTGGGATCTGCCACAGCTTCCTCATGGCCTATCACCAAAACTCCCGGAACACTCCACCAGTATTCCCTGCTTTTGGACAGTTCCTTTTGTAGTGTCCAACTTCACCGCACCTGTAGCAGGTCTGGCCTAATCCAATACCAGGGACCTGGGTGATTGGCCTTGCTGGTGCCTTATAGAAATGGGCATTGTACCCCTTCCTGTTGCAGTTAGCACATTGCATCTCTCCGCAAGGTCCTTTGTGATGGAAGTTGCACTTGCTGCATTTCGGCAGACTTCCAGCGTACTGCTTTGTTGGTGCAGGGACAACAAGGGTTGTTGCGACATGAACATCCATAATTTGTTGTTTCTTGGCGGATTTCTGTACTGATTTGTCACACCCCCAAACCGGAACGGTGGAAACGTTCGGGGGCGGATGACTTCATGTGGTAACGTAACAATTGAATACATAGTAAAGAAAGCAATACAACCATCATATATATAATTGAAAGTTTACATTGTTAAAAGGTACATGTTCAAAACCAACCAAAATATGAATTTAAACTGGCGCAGCGGCGTCCCTTCTTCAAAAGTTGTTTGTTACTTGTAATTACTGAATCCCTGGGACATACAAGTAGTTTTGAAAGAGTAGATCAGCATTTAAGTTGGTGAGTTTCATAAGTATTAAATGACAATGTTTGTATGAAATGAAATGTTTTGTTTTTGTTTGTTTGTTCCTAGAAAATCCCACATTTTCTACTAGCATAAATGTAGCCTTCTATCAAGACCAATGTTTGTTTCTAGAAAATGTATTTACGTATAAAATTTCCAATACGTCTGAAAAATCCCGAAAATCAATGTATTTTTAATACCCCATGTTAGTTTTATAACCATACTATTGACTAGAAATGCCTATACGCAACGTTCTTCAGACGTTGGAATGTTCAGACGTTTGTCACCCCAAATGGTGTACTGTAGCTAACAGTCAGGGCGCGGGGTTGTCAAGCTCGTATAGATCTATACACAAACACCATGCTCCCCCTCCAAGGGATTCTGGTATATAATACAAGACTTGAAATGTGTACTCGAACGTACGTGAAGTTAATGTCTCACAAAACTTAGTATAAAAATAGATTTACGTGTAAAAATGTTCGTTTGTTCTTGTATGTGAAAGTGACTTCTTGAAAATCGTGTTTCTAGTATGTAAAAATCAGTAATGTTCTCGTAAAACTATACCTATGATATTCTTTAAGTGTGTCTCGTTTGTATAGTAACCTCTAGTAAAATGCTTACTTGTTATGAAAAGTATAATTTTTATAGTGTCTAAAATGGACACATATACATACAGTATAAGCAGAGTGTTTGATTTATACATATATAACAACATTTTTCATTTCAAAAGATATGATGTTATCATGATACATTTTGCATATGAAAGTTTCCTTATAATAGTTATAAATCACATATGATTCCATTCATAAAAAGTGTATAATGAAACTTTATATAACACACGATAATAATCGTGTGTTTTACTTGTATTCCCCCCCCCCCTAAAAGCATATAAAAACATTTATCAAACATTTAAAAGTGTGGATTATAGGGGTATGAAGTCACTTGGAAAATCGAAAAAGGCGAGATGAAAACCGAGCAAAAATTCGACTCGAGAAAGCGGATTTTCTCGGGATTCTCGGGAATCTCGGGAGCACAAACGACCTTCGGGACTTGAGCAAGGTAACCGGGACTTTGGGATATCACTTGCACGGAAAACGAGGCAAGACACAAGAAAGTTGAGAGAAAAATGAGCCCTTTCTTCGGAACCCTCACATCCCTTTTATAGGGTGTGGGAACCGCCTCGGTACGCTGGGCGTACTCGTGCGTCACGCATGAGCGCATCCTCGACTGCTTCGGACTCCGGATGGGACTGGACACAGGCTTGCATAGGGCGCGATGTGGACAATCCGAGGCCTAGGCCTCGAGTACACTGGGCGTAACTCGGCCCGACCTGGTGACTCCTCCTTCGAATAATACCAAGGTTAATTAATAAAATTTATATTTTAATTATTTAATGAACTTCAAAAATTCATATCTTCTTCATACGAACTCCGTTTTCGACGTTCTTTATATCCACGCGTAGGCGAGACTACGCTCTACAACTTTCGTTTTAGATTCCGTCGGCAAATTTTGAAATTATTTTTATTATTTATTTTTAAAAGGTCGCGGTAAGAAAATTCCGTTAGAAAATTCATAACTCCATTATCTGACGTCTGTTTTTACCAGACTTTTTACCGTTGTAATACCATTGTCTAGACCCTCGATTCTCATTTAGGTCATTCCGGCCAAAATTCGCTCGATCTCCGTTTCGAGTTTTTAGCTGTCTGTCGCTAAGCCGAACTTGGAGAAATCAGAACTTCTTTATACGAAGTCAGATTTTGGCGTTCTTTTTACGTCCGATCACGGTTTAATGACATCTAATATAGTAGGTAATTTATTAGATATTTTTGGACATTTTATTCTTGAAATTTATTTCCTTATATCAAAAGTGGTTACAATACTTGACTTTTTAGGTCATTACATAGAGTTGAAATATCGGGTTGTCACATCATCCCCCCGTTAGAGGGAATTTCGTCCCGAAATTTAAAGTAAGAAAGATACTTGTGAATCAGAGAAAAAGATGAGGGTACTTTTGTTTCATATGATCTTCGCGTTCCCATGTAAATTCAGGTCCTCGCTTGGCGTTCCAGCGAACCTTCACGATGGATATGCGACTTTGTTTCGTTTGTTTGACCTCTCGGTCCATGATTTCTACCGGTTCTTCCACAAAGTTGAGGATCTCATTTATCTCGATCTTGTCGAGTGGAATAACAAGAGTCTCATCAGACAGACACTTTTTCAAGTTCGAGACGTGGAAGGTTGGAAGTATGTTACTAAGTTCACGTGGTAGATTAAGCTTGTAAGCTACTGGGCCGATTCTGGAGAGAATCTTGAAAGGCCCTACGTATCTTGGATTTAGCTTCCCATGCTTTCCAAAGCGTATTAAGCCTTTCCACGGTGAGACCTTCAATAGAACACGGTCTCCTACCTGGAATTCCAAAGGTTTCCTCCTTTGGTCAGCGTAGCTTTTCTGTCGGTCTCTAGAGGATTCCAATCGTTCACGAATCTGAACGATCTTCTCGGTCGTTTCTCGTATTATTTCCGGACTGGTGAGAGTGCTTTCAGGAACTCGTCCTTTAGCTAACTGTGTGTCGCCAACTTCAGCCCAACACAGAGGGGACCTGCACTTACGGCCATAGAGGGCTTCAAATGGAGCAGCCTTTATGCTCGTATGATAACTATTGTTGTATGAAAATTCAACAAGGGGTAAATGGATGTCCCATGCCTTTCCAAAGTCAATCACACAGGCTCTCAGCATATCTTCCAAAGTTTGTATCGTTCTCTCACTTTGCCCATCTGTTTGTGGATGGTAGGCTGTACTCATGTCTAGCCTAGTCCCCAGGGAACTTTTTAGTGACTGCCAGAATCTTGAAGTGAATCTACTATCTCTATCGGAGATAATGGATACTGGAACACCATGCAGTTGCACTATTTCCCTTATGTAAGTTCTTGTAAGTCTTTCCATCTTGTCAGTCTCTTTGATTGGTAGAAAATGCATGGATTTGGTCAATCTGTCGACGATGACCCATATGGTATCGAGTCCAACCGTCGTCTTGGGCAACTTGGTTATGAAGTCCATAGTAATCCGTTCCCATTTCCATTTCGGTATTTCCGGTTGTTGTAGTAATCCTGAAGGTTTCTGATACTCGACCTTAACCTTAGCGCAAGTAAGGCATTTACTTACGAAGGTAGCAATTTCTGCCTTCATGTTAGGCCACCAATACAGTTTCTTAAGATCCAGATACATTTTATCTGAACTTGGGTGAACGAAATATCTCGTGTTGTGTTCTTCGGCCATGACTACGTCTCTGAAGCCACCATGTTTCGTTGTCCAGATATGGTCCATGAGATAATATGCTCCACCACCCTTGATTTCTATATTCTTTTCCATTCCTCTCAGGGACTCACCCACCACATTTTCAAGTTGCAAAGCTTCCAGTTGAGCCTCCTTAATTTGTGTGGATAAATGGGAATGGATAGTCATACTCAGAGATTTGAGTCTCCGACCAGTGTATTCTTTTCGACTGAGGGCATCAGCTACTACATTGGCCTTGCCAGGATGATAATGAATTTCACATTCGTAGTCATTGAGTAGCTCGATCCATTGTCGTTGTCGCATGTTGAGCTCCTTCTGATCAAAAATGTGTTGAAGGCTCTTGTGGTCGGTGAAGATAGTACCCTTTGTTTCGTACAGGTAGTGTCTCCAGATCTTCAGAGCAAAAACCACTGCTCCTAACTCAAGATCGTGTGTTGTATAGTTTACTTCGTGTATCTTAAGCTGGCGGGAGGCATAGGAAATAACCTTCCCTCTTTGCATAACAACACAACGAAGTCCTTGATTGGATGCATCGCAATACACCAAAAAATCTTCTATCCCTTCGGGGAGGGATAGTATCGGCGCGGTGCACAAAGCTTGTTTCAGTGTTTGGAACGCCTTCTCTTGTTTTGCTTCCCAGTCAAAGGTCACGCCTTTCTGGGTCAATGTGGTAAGAGGTTTCGCAACGCTAGAGAAGTTCTTTATGAATCTGCGATAGTAGCCAGCGAGACCTAGAAACTGACGAATCTCTGTAGGCGTCTTTGGTGCCGACTAGTTCTCAATGGCCTTAATTTTGGAGGGGTCCACGTGTATCCCCTTCTCGCTAACAACATGGCCCAAAAATTTGACTCTTCGAATCCAAAACTCGCATTTAGAGAACTTCACATAGAGCTTCTCTGAACGTAAGGTTTCTAAGTCTTTTTGTAGGTGCTGACTATGCTCTTCCTTACTTCGGGAGTAGATAAGTATATAATCGATGAAGACGATGACAAACTGATCCAAGTAACGATGGCACACCCTATTCATTAGGTCCATGAATACTGCTTGTGCGTTGGTTAATCCGAACGACATCACTACAAATTCGTAGTGTCCATAACGGGTTCGGAAGGCTGTCTTGGGAATATCCTCTTCTAGTACGCGTAATTGGTGATATTCGGATCGTAGATCTATCTTCGAGAAGTAGTTTGCTCCTTTGTGACAACCCGATATTTCAACTCTTTGTAATGGCCTAATAAGTCAAGTATTGTAACCACTTTTGAGTTAAAGAAATTAACTTTGATAATAAAATGTCCAAAAAGTTTCTATTTAACTACCTACTATGTTTAATATCATTAAACCAGGATCGTACGTAAAAAGAATGCGCAAATCCGGCTTCGTATATTGAAGTTAAGATTTTTCCAAGTTCGGCTTAGCAGCAGACAGCTAAAAACTCGAATCGGAGATCGAGCGACTTTTGGCTGGAATGACCTAAACGAGAATCAAAGGTCTCGACAATGGTATTTCAGCGGTGAAAAGTCTGGCAAAAACCGACGTCAGATAAAGAAGTTATGAATTTTTAAAGAAATTCCTTAATCACGTCATTTTATAAATAAATAATAAAAATAATTTCGGAATTTGCCAACGGAGTCTAAACGAAAGTTGTAGAGCGTAGTCTCACCTACGCGTGGATATAAAGACCATCGAAAACGGAGTTCGTATGAAGAAGATATGATTTTTTGAATTTTATTAAATAAATTATATATAAATTTAATTCAAAATCCGGTAATATCCGAAGGAGGAGTCAGCGTCCTCATCCGAGTTACGCGCCGCGTAACCTCGTACGCCCCGCGTACGCGAGGGCCTTGGTCTCGGTCCGTCCACGTCGCCCCTATGCGAAGCTATCCCCTTTCCGTCTCATCCGAAGCCGAGGCAGTCGAGGACTCGGTCATGCATGACGTATGAGTACGCGCTGCGTACGAGCGTACGCCCCGCGTACCGAGGCGATTCAGCCCCCTATAAATAGAAATGCGAGGGTTCCCGGAAATTTTGCTCATTCTCTCTCTATTTTCTTGCGTTTTGCCTCATTTTCCGTGACCGCACTACCCCGAAGCTCTGGTCTTTTTGCTCAAGTCCCGAGGGTCGATTTTACTCCCGAGATTCCCGAGAATCCCGAGAAAAATCTGTTTCCCGAGACGAAACTCTGCCCGGTTTTCCATCTCGCTATCTTCAAACTTTCAAGTGAGTTCATACCCCTTTATTAACCCTTTTTAATTATTCCAAATGCTTTTATATGCTTTCTAAGGGGGGGGGGGGGGGGAAATATAAGTAAAACAGACGACTACTATCGGGTGTTATATATAAAGATTTTTATACACTTTTATTAAGTAGAATCATATGTGATTTATAAACTTTATAGGGAACTCTTGTATACAAAATATATTACAATGGAATCCTATCTTTAAAAATATAAATTGTTGTAATGCATGTATAAACTAAACATTTTCTTAGATTATATGTATACTTGCCTACCTTAGGCTCTACAAAAATCTATACAGTTATAAAATGTGATTCCTTTTCTAGGCATTTTTCTAAACAAACAAGTCACACTTTTAGAAAACTATAATAGGTATAGTTTTACGAGGATATTGCTAACTTTTACATACTAGAAACATGATTTTCAAGAAGTCACTTTCATATACAAGAACAAACGAACATTTTAACACGTAAATCTATTTTTATACCACGGTTTTGTGAGACATAAACTTCACGTACGTTCGAGTACATATTTCAAGTCCTGTATTATATACCAGAATCCCTTTGAGGGGGAGCATGGTGTTTGTGTATAGATCTATACGAGCTTGACAACCCGCGCCCTGACTGTTAGCTACAGTCCACCATTTGGGGTGACAAACGTCATAACATTCCAACGCCTGAAGAACGTTGTGTATAGGCATTCTGAGTCAATAGTATGGTTATAAAACTCACATGGGGTATTCAAAATGCATTGATTTACAAGGTTTTCAAACACATTGGGTATTTTACACTTACATACATTTTAGAAACAAACATTGGTCTTGAGAGAAGGCTACTTTTATACTAGTAGAAAATATAGGATTTGCTAAACACAACACAACCAAGGACAAAACATTGCATTTCATACAAACATTGTCATTTAAAATACTTATGAAACTCACCAGCTTAAATGCTGATCTACTCTTTCAAAATTACTTGTATGTCCCTGGGAATCAGTAATTTCAGGTATCATTATGCTTTTGATGAAGGGATGCTGCGGCGCCAGTTTAATCTCATATTTTGACATCATATTGTAATTGGTTTTGAACATGTAACTTTTTGACAAATGTAAACTTTCAATTATATATATGATGGTTGTATAGCTTTCTTTACTATGTGTTCAATTGTTACGTTACCACATGAAGTCATCCGCCCCCGAACGTTTCCGCCGTTCAGGTTTGGGGGTGTGACATCGTTGAAGCTGATCAAATAGGTCGTCAATGTGGGGCAGAGGGTAACGATTTTTGACTGTAAGTTTTTTCAGTTCCCTATAGTCAATGCACATACGGAACGATCCGTCTTTCTTCTTTACAAACAAGACCGGTGCTCCCCAAGGTGAGAAACTTGGTCTAATAAATCCCTTTTGGTGGAGTTTGTTAAGCTGACTGGAAAGTTCTTGCATCTCTGCTGGTGCCAGACGATACGGCGATTTTGCTACTAGGGTAGCCCCTGGAACTAAGTCGACTCTAAACTCAACTTGACGTTCGGTGGTAATCCCGGTAGTTCTTCTGGAAAGATATCGGGAAAGTCGCGTACTTCTGGAATTCTCTTAATATCCTTTACTTCCTAACTCGTATCGACGATGTGTGCAAGAAATGCATGATAATCCTTCCTCAAACACTTTCGAGCTTGAATGCACGAAATGATGCGAAGGTTTGTACTTGATTTGTCGCCGTAAATCACTAATGTTTCATCGTTCGGGAGACTAAGACGAACTGCTTTCTCAAAGCACATGATGTTAGAAAGAAGAAGACTTAACCAATCCATGCCGACTATGACGTCGAAACTTTTAATTTGGACCGACATGAGGTTGATCGGGAAAGAATGACCATCTAAAGTTAATGTACAGCCCATGTATATGCAGTTAGTGTTTTCCGTTTTTCCATTTGCCATTTCTATAGTGAATGATTTTTCTAACTTGCTAGGTTTATGTTTAAGTAAGTGAATAAAGTTTTGACTCACGAAGTTTCTCTCCGCTCCACTATCGAACAATATGCATGCATATGAATTATCGAGAAGAAACGTACCAGCAACTACTGTAGGATCAGCTACGGCTTCTTCGTGGCCTATAGTCAACACTCGTCCCACCCTGCCGGTATTTGCTACCTTAGGGTAGTTTCTCTTGTAGTGGCCCACCTCGCAACAATCGTAGCAAGTTCGGCCTGCACCAGCGTTGGGAACTTGAGTGACTGGCTTTACGGGGTCTCTGCAGAAACGGACAGTGTGTCCCTTTCTGTTGCATTTGGAGCACTGCATTTCCCGACAAGGTCCATGGTGGTGGTAAGTGCATTTGGCGCACTTTGGAAAGTTACCCGCATAAGGCTTTTTCGGGTAGGGATTTGTAGGAACGGTAGTAGGTACAGTAGCAGCATTCACTGTAACTAGTTGTTGTTTCTTCGAGGATCCTTGGGAAGACCCACCCTTCCCTTTACTCCATCCTCTCTTCCTGTTATTGTTGTTGTTGTTGTTGTTTCCCTTTTGTGGTTCTGGTGTAGAAATTGTCGAGTTCTGATGACTTCCGTGATCAATAAGAGATTATGCCAACTCCTAGGCACTTTCAAAAGTGTTAGGTTTTGAAGCTAACACGCTCGACTGAATTTGGGGCGACAGTCCCAAAATGTATCTCTCTATTTTCTTGCTCTCAGGAGAAATCATATCTGGGCAAAGGATTTCTAAATCGCAGAATCTGTTGGTATACGTTGCTATGTCGGTACCAATCATTTCAAGAGTCCAGAGTTCGTGCTCAAGTTTTTGAATCTCTCCTCGTGGACAGTACTCTCTCATCAGCATGATTTTTAAGCTCTCCCAGCTTATTGAATTCGCCACTATCAGAGTAAGTACCTTAACGTGGCCATTCCACCAAGTTAAAGCTCTATCGGTAAGCGTGTAGGTTGCAAACTTGACTTTGCTGTGCTCGGGATAGGAGTAGATTTCAAAGACTGATTCTGTCCTTTCGATCCAGTTCCTTATAATCATCACACCACTAGTTCCATTAAACATCCGGGGTTTGGTGTTTGTAAAGTCCTTATAGGTGCATTCTCGGGGTTGCCCATGACTCTCGCCATGGTTGGAAGGATGTGTGCCAGTTCTCGAGCCAGTAGTAACAGGGGTATTGATCTGTGACATGGAAGCCGCTACAGCTGCGGTGACTGCTGCTTGGAACATGGCAGCATCAAATTAAGGAAGTGGAGGCAGTGGTGGTAAAGGTACTTCCCCACCGTTGTTTCGTCTCGGGTTTCTACGCGGAGGCATCCTTCAACTATAGGTTTAAAAGATAAAGATAAGAATTCCATAGCATAGAAAATGAATGTGTCTCATGAACTAAATCATTATAGTTCAACAATAGATGATAGTATGAGTCTTAATGAAAGTTATTTGTAAGGCCGAATATATGAAACAAGCATATGGTTTCTCCATAATATTTTAAGGATTGAACGAAATACTCAATGTAGTAATAATAGCGTGCCAATTAAATTAATATAATAGTTGATACAACGATCATGAAAATTTCACCCCTATAAGGGTCTCCGGTTACAAAGTTAAAGAAAATAAAGCTTTTAGCCTAGGTCCTAATTTATAACAAAATTTGGGATTTTGGCAAGCACTACTTGCGTCGTAGGTTGCGCTTGGAGCTTGACTCCGCATCTGATTGTTTTAATTCCATAAGATGCATGTCGAAGGCGGTTTGTTGTTCCCTCAATTCGGAGAGGGCTGCAATTATTTGCGCTTGGAATGCCTCGGTTTGGAGTTGGGCATTGTCCTGAGCTTTGTCCAGTCTACGGATGTCGGAAGTGTGAACCTGTACTTCCATGTTGACTTCCCGAATCCGGCTAGCTTGAACTCCGAATTGGTAGGACTGGTTGGCTAGTTTGCCCACCATGACTGGGAGTGCCCGATCGGCTGAACCTCCTCCGCGGAGATCGTAGAAGTCTCGGCACATGCCGTAGGGAGGGCGTAGACTTTGTTGTTGGCTCCAATGGTGGAGGTGACTTCCCCAGATGGGAATTGGTCCTTGAAAGTTTCTCACAAAGACGGGAGGTTGTGCGTGTGGTGGGTTGATCACTTCCGGCTCTGAGTCGGTACCGGAGTCATCCTCTTCGTCCAATTCTATGGGTTCTTCGTCCTCCTCGGGATCCTCTTCGATCCATCCCCCGTTGCCTTGGTTGGGATAGTAGGGGTCGCCGGGGTGGTGAAATCCAGCCATTTGACTGTACGAGAATAGGGTTATAAGAATCGAATAATGTTTGGAACATGTAGGACTAAACATGTATGATAAGCTATTCTATGTAATATATACTCATATAGTATTTAAATTCGTGTGTTTGATTCTCGTGATGTTTTGGTAAGTTTTGAATTGTTGCTCACTACGAGCATTCCTCGATATACATTGGTCTGATCTTGGACAAATATAGTTGATCATGCTATATTTGTCCCAAATTTGATTACATATATCAAGTCTTAATCGTAGTGTCAAACTTGTCTAAATACTTCTTGTATAGTTATAATCATCAAAATAAGTTGTTGTATGCATGTATTAGTACTTAAATGAACTAACAATTTAAGTTAAACGAAACGCGGCTTAGGCGTAAACCTGAAAAAATGTTTTGTCAGAGAGTATTAGTCCCTTAAGTATTTATAGTTTGTATATCTTATGTGGTTCGATATACTTAGTTCACTATAAACATTGCTCTGATACCAATCTGTCACATCCCCAAACCGGAACGGCGGAAACGTTCGGGGGCGGATGACTTCATGTGGTAGCGTAACAATTGAATACATAGTAAAGAAAGCAATACAACTATCATATATATATATATATATATATATATATATATATATATATATATATATATATATATATATAATTGAAAGTTTACATTGTTAAAAGGTACATGTTCAAAACCAATTACAACATGATGCCAAAATATGAATTTAAACTGGCGCTGCAGCGTCCCTTCTTCAAAAGCTGTTTGTTACCTGTAATTACTGAATCCCTGGGACATACAAGTAGTTTTGAAAGAGTAGATCAGCATTTAAGCTGGTGAGTTTCAAAAGTATTAAATGACAATGTTTGTATGAAATGAAATGTTTTGTTTATGTTTGTTTGTTCCTAGAAAATCCCATATTTTCTACTAGCATAAATGTCGCCTTCTATCAAGACTAATGTTTGTTTCTAGAAAATGTATGTACGTATAAAATTTCCAATACGTCTGAAAAATCCTGTAAATCAATGTATTTTTAATATCCCATGTGAGTTTTATAACCATGGTATTGACTAGAAATGCCTATACGCAACGTTCTTCAGGCGTTGGAATGTTCTGACGTTTGACACCCCAAATGGTGTACTGTAGCTAACAGTCAGGGCGCGGGTCTGTCAAGCCCATATAGATCTAAAAACAAACACCATGCTCCCCCTCCAAGGGATTCTGGTATATAATACAGGACTTGAAATGTGTGCTCGAACGTACGTGAAGTTAATGTCTCACAAAACTTAGTATAAAAAATAGATTTACGTGTAAAAATGTTCGTTTGTTCTTGTATGTGAAAGTGACTTCTTGAAAATAGTGTTTCTAGTATATAAAAATTAGTAATGTTCTCGTAAAACTATACCTATTATAATTTTCTTTAAGTGTGTCTCGTTTGTATAGTAACCTCTAGTAAAATGCTTACTTGTTATGAAAAGTATAATTTTTATAGTGTCTAAGATGGACACATATACATACAGTATAAGAAGAGTGTTTGATTTATACATATATAACAACATTTTTCATTTCAAAAGATATGATGTTATCGTGATACATTTTGCATATGAAAGTTTACTTATAATAGTTATAAATCACATATGATTCCGTTCATAAAAAGTGTATAATGAACCTTTATATAACACACGATAATAATCGTGTGTTTTACTTGTATCCCCCCCCTTAAAAGCATATAAAAACATTTATAAAACATTTAAAAGTGTGGATTATAGGGGTATGAAGTCACTTGGAAAATCGAAAAAGGCGAGATGAAAACCGAGCAGAATTTCGACTCGAGAAAGCGGATTTTCTCGGGATTCTCGGGAATCTTGGGAGCACAAACGACCTTCGGGACTTGAGCAAGGTAACCGGGACTTCGGGATATCACTTGGACGGAAAACAAGGCAAAATGCAAGAAAGTTAAGAGAAAAATAGGCCTTTCTTCGGAACCCTCGCATCCCTTTTATAGGGTGTGGGAACCGCCTCGGTACGCTGGGCGTACTCGTGCGTCACGCATGAGCGCATCCTCGACTTTTTCGGACTCCGGATGGGACTGGACATAAGTTTGCATAGGGCACGACATGGACGATCCGAGGCCTTGGTCTCAAGTACGCTGGGCGTAACTCGGCCCGACCTGGTGACTCCTCCTTCGGATAATACCAAGGTTAATTAATAAAATTTATATTTTAATTATTTAATAAACTTCAAAAATTCATATCTTCTTCATACGAACTCTGTTTTCGACGTTCTTTATATCCACGTGTAGGTGAGACTACGCTCTACAACTTTCGTTTAGATTGTGTCGGCAAATTTTGAAATTATTTTTATTATTTATTTTTAAAAGGTCGCGGTAAGAAAATTTCGTTAGAAATTCATAACTCGATTATCTGACGTCTGTTTTTACCAGGCTTTTTACCGTTGTAATACCATTGTCTAGACCCTCGATTCTCATTTAGGTCATTCCGGCCAAAAGTCGCTCGATCTCCGTTTCGAGTTTTTAGCTGTCTGTCGCTAAGCCGAACTTGGAAAAATCATAACTTCTTTATACGAAGTCAGATTTGGGCATTCTTTTTACGTACGATCACGGTTTAATGACATCTAATATAGTAGGTAATTTATTAGAGATTTTTGGACATTTTATTTTCGAAATTTATTTCCTTATATCAAAAGTGGTTACAATACTTGACTTTTTAGGTCATTACATAGAGTTGAAATATCGGGTTGTCACATGATTGGTTCTTCTTTTGGTCCCAAAACTTTCTCTTGTTGTCGTTCTGTTTGGCTTATTCCGGCACAGGGGTTGTTACTTGTGAACGGACTCCATGGTCAATAAGTCTCTATGCCAAGCGTTTGGCGCTATCGAATGTAGAGGGGTTTGAAGACAATACGTTCCCCTGAAATGGAGGTAACAGTCCCCAGATGTACCTCTCAATCTTCTTGCTTTCCTTGGGGACCATCCCCAGACATAGAGCCGCTAGATCAGTAAACCTACTAGTGTAAACTAATATGTCAGAGCCTTTCATAGTAAGGCCCCAAAGTTCCTGCTCTTGTTTTTGTACTTTGCCCCTCGGGTAGTATTCTCCCCTCATCATATGTTTTAGTACCTCCCAGCCCATTGAGTTAGCTACTATGAGTGTAAGTGACTTGACATGGCTAGTCCACCATGTGAGGGCCCTGTCGGAAAAGGTGCAGATAGCAAATTTCACTATGCTTCCTTCAAGGCAGGAGCAAATCTCGAAGATAGACTCCATTTTCTCAAACCATTGTGATAAATCAATGATTTCCCCACTCCCATTAAAGGTTTTTGGGTTTGTAGTTGGCAAAGTCTTTGTATGAACACTCCCTAGGGTGTCCATGACTATTTCCTTGGGTAGAGTTAATAAACCGTTCCACCCCCACTAGTACTGCTAGCGTTGATATGAGTTAAGGCTGTCGTCACAGCCGCGGTTACTACAACTTGAAAAACTACAGGATCGAATTATGGTGGAGATGGTGGTGGTTGAGTTGAAGTTATTGGTGGATTGAATCTGTTTGATTTATGAGGAGGCATCTTTTAGCTATAAGTTTATAAAAATGAAGATAATGGTAAGATGCCAATAGTGATTATAGTGTGAGTGTTCCTTGAACAAATTTACCCTAGTTCAACATGTATTAATTTAAGTGTTTGCAATAGAGGTCTATCATTAGAAAATGAAACAATGTGGATGGAAACCTTTCAAGAGAATTAGATGCCAATCAATTCCATTGGTATTATAGATGTATAGAGTCCAGGAAAATTTGACCTTGTAATAGGTCTACAACATACCAACATAGTGAAAACTTTGACAACATAATGACCTAGCGAAACTGAAATTTCGAGGTCTAATCATAAACAGGAGAATAACACTAGATTCTATAAGTAGACTTAATCTATATCCAAAAGAGTGAGTAGAGTATGCTCTACTCTCGAGGAGTGTTGTTTTAATTAGTACTAGATTCTACCCTGGATTGAACCAACTGGTGTTCTGTTTCCCACAAACGCCTTTCCAATGCCACTTTGCTCTACCGAAGTTCTCTAACTTCGGATCGGCTGGCAGTCAGTTCCCTATGCAGTGCATCAGTGTGAGTACTTGTTAACTCCTGGTCTTTGTTTAGGTGGCGGAGGCGAACTGTATTGACTCCCGAGTTAGCACTAACCTCCATAACTTGGTTGATGGCCGCTCTTCCTTGCTCATCATTGTGAGCAACACAACGAACCAAGATAAGGTTGATTTTGTCAGCTAGCCTCCTTCACTCAGGTTGTAGATGCTTCAATCACCATTATAAGGAGGGGGGTTGTCCCTGTTCGCGACTCCACCTTCCCAAGTTTACTGCCCATAGAGGCGTCGGGCCTTGAAAATCCTGTCAAGGTTTAAGATTTTGGGAAACTTGAGGTGGATTATAGACTTCCGGTTCTGAGTCAGAGTTTTCTTGAACTTCCTCTTCATTCTCTTCCTCAGAAATCTCCTCGAGGTCTTCTTCTACTAGTACCACATGGTTATTTTCTTTTGGTTCAACTTCGAGCCATCCACTATTCCCTTTATTGGGAAAGTACGGGTCTCCCGGCAGATGAAATGCAGCCATATTATCTAAGCCAGAATAGGGGTGTAAGAGGCATATAATAGATGTATTTCTAAAGAGATTTGTAGGGTGATCCTTACCAGTTACTTCTATAGTTACGTAGTGCATACCAGCTATATATAACCAAGATAGAATAGACTTTCAAATAAGTGATCCAATTCTAAGACCACAACCAAAGAAGGAACATGAAGTAAAGCGAAGATCACAAATTCTAGGTCTATAGCATCTTAGTCACATATAACCTTAGCGTATCCACTCAGCAACTATAGACCTACTAGTAAGGGTCTTTTTAGTTTTCACATAAGTAATTTATACAAAATACTCCTATAGTATTTTAAGTTTATGTTAAGTTCTAGCGTTTCTTTATAGCAAGAGTTGGTAAATTTTTATACTTGTTGCAACACCATAACCATTCCTAGGCATATGCTAATCACTTCCCGGATAGATATAGTTGACTAGGCTGTATCAATCCAGACCTGATTATATATCCCCAAGCGTACTCGTGTTGTTCAACAATCACGATACTTTAGTTCTGTTCTAGTATGTATGCATGTATGTATACTTTAGTAAGATATTTGTTATATTCAAAAAGTATAACTCTTGGTCAGAGCGTTTTAATCCCATTGTATTTATAGTTGTATATCTTTTATCGGTTGATATACTTAGCTCGCTATAAAAAATGCTCTGATACCAATCTGTCACACCCCCAAACCGAGATGGCGGAAACATTCGGGGGTGGAGGACGTCATGTACAGTATCATAACAATGCACAATAGTATAACAAGCAACAACATCCATACCATTAATAATATAGTTAATACATGTGTGTTCTTTGTATAATTGTCTGACACCAAAATGTATAGCAAAATGAAAGACAAGTCTTGAACATGCACCGTCTTCTCAAAACCTGTGCTAGTGTACCTGTCTACTGGTTGTCCCTTTTCACGACTCCACATTCCTAAGTTTACTGCCCACAGAGGTGTCAGGCCTTGAAAATCCTGTCAATGGTTAGCATTTTGGGCAACTTGAGGTGGATTATAGACTTCTGGTTCTGAGTCAGAGTCTTCTTGAACTTCCTTTTAGTTTTCGTCCTCAAAACTCTACTCGATGTCTTCTTCTACTGGTAGCACATGGTCATCTTCTTTTGGTTCAGGTTCGAGCCATCCACCGTTCCCTTGATTGGGAAAGTACGAGTCTCCTGGCAGATGAAATCCAGCCATGTTATCTAAGATAGGATATGGGTGTAAGAGTCATATAATAGATGCATTTCTAAAGAGATTTATAGGGTGATCCTTACCAGTTACTTCTATAACCTTAGCGTATCCACTCAGCAACTATATATATTACCAAGATAAAATAGACCTCCAAATAAGTGATCCAACTCTAAGACCACAACCAAACAAGGAACATGAAGTAAAGTGAAGATTAAAGATTCTAAGTCTATAGCATGTTAGTCACCTATAACCTTAGCGTATCCACTCAGCAACTACATACCTAATAGTAAGGGTCTTTTTAGTTTTCACATGAGTAAATTATAGTACCACAAAATAGTCCTATAGTAGTTTAAGTTTATGTTAAGTTCTAGCGTTTCTTTGTAGCAAGAGTTGGTAAATTTTTAGACTTGTTGCAACACCACAACCATTCCTAGGCATATGCTAATCACTTCCTGGATAGATATAGTTGATCATGTTATATCAATCCCAGACCTAATTATATATCCCCAAGCCTACTCGTGCTGTTCAACAATCACAATACTTTTGTTCTGTTCTAGTATGTATGCATGTATGTATACTTTAGTAAAATATTTGTTATAATCGAAAAGTATAACTCTTGTTCAGAGTGTTTTAATTCCATTGTATTTATAGTTGTATACCTTTTATGGGTTGATATATTTAGTTCACTATAAACAATGCTCTAATACCAATCTATCACATCCCTAAACCGAGATGGCGGAAACATTTTGGGGTGGAGGACGACATGTACATTATCATAACAATGCACAATAGTAAAAAAGGCAACAACATCCATTGCATTAATAATATAGTTAATACATATGTGTTCTTTGTATAGTTGTATGACACCAAAATGTATAGCAAAATGAAAGATGAGTCTTGAACACGCTCCGTCTTCTCAAAAGTTGTGCTAGTGTACCTGTCTACTGGTTGTCCTTGTTTGCGACTCCACCTTCCCAACTTTACTGCCCACAGAGGCGTCGGGCGTTGAAAATCCTGTGAATGATTAGGATTTTGGGAAACTTGAGGTGGATTATAGACTTCTGGTTTTGATTCATAGTCTTCTTGAACTTCCTCTTCGTTCTATTCCTCAGAACTCTCCTCAGGGTCTTCTTCTACTGGTACCACAGGGTTATCTTCTTCTGGTTCAGCTTCAAGCCATCCACCGTTCCCTTGATTGGGAAAGTACGGGTCTCCCGACAGATGAAATCCAGCCATGTTATCTAAGCAAGAATACGGGTGGTAGAGGCATATAATAGATATATTTCTAAAGAGATTTATAGGGTGATCCTTACCAGTTACTTCTATACTTAGGTAGTGCATACCGACTATATATAACCAAGACAGAATAGACCTTCAAAAAAAGTGATCCAATTCTAAGACCACGACCAAAGAAGGAACAGGAAGTAAAGCGAAGATCACATATTCTAAGTCTATAGCATCTTAGTCACATATAACCTTAGCGTATCCACTCAGAAACTATAGACCTACTAGTAAGGGTCTTTTTAGTTTTCATATAAGAAAATTATAGTACCACAAAATACTCCTATAATATTTTATGTTTATGTTAAGTTCTAGCATTTCTTTGTAGCAAGAGATGGTAAATTTTTAGACTTGTTACAACACCACAACCATTCCTAGGCATATGCTAATCACTTCCCGGATAGATATAGTTGATCATGCTATATCAACCCTATACCTGATTATATATCCCCAAGCCTACTCGTGTTGTTTAACAATCACAATACTTTTGTTCTGTTCTACTATGTATGCATGTATGTATACTTTAGTAAAATATTTGTTATATTAAAAAAGTATAACTCTTGGTCAAATTTTTTTAATCCCATTGTATTTATAGTTGTATATCTTTTATGGGTTTATATACATAGTTCACTATAAACAATGCTCTGATACCAATCTGTTACACCACCAAACCGAGATGGCGGAAACATTCGGGGGTGGAGGACGTCATGTATAGTATCATAAGTATGCACAATAGTAAAACAAGCAACAACATCCATTGAATTAATAATATAGTTAATACATGTGTGTTCTTTGTATAGTTGTATGACACCAAAAAGTGTAGCAAAATGAAAGACGAATCTTGAACATGCTCCGTCTTCTCAAAACCTGTGTTAGTGTACCTATCTATTGGTTTCCTGAGAATACATGTTATTTTGATAGAGAGTATCAACATTTAAGTTGGTGAGTTCATAAGTATTTAGTGTCTAATGTTTGTATTTTTTTCATGAAAATGTTAGTATACTTCCCAGAAAATCCTATATATTGTACTTAAAATGAAAAATAGTCTTTTAGCCAAGACCCAACTGTTTGTATGTTTTGTTTTCATGAAATAATGTAAAATGTATGTTTGTACTTCAAATAGTATAAATGTATGTTTTCCATATTTATAGACTATCTTCATTAGAAAAATAGTATGCCTTGTTCATGAGTGAACAACACTATATGTATGTAATGGAAGATAATATCTTTTAGTAGTTTTGTTTAAAATAAAACTGTTGAAGAAATGTTTGTCTTGTAAACTGATTTGTTAAGTTAATGCTTAATGTGAACGAGGTTATAACCATATTTACTTGACTAGTATATAATACGACGTTCCTCAAGTGTGGAAAAAGATATGACATCTGGCACCCGTAGACCTACCGGTCCCAACTATAGCTAACAGCCAAGGTGAGGGATTGTCAATCCCGTATAGATCTATACACAAATTCATGCTCTCCCTCCAGGAAACTCTGGTTATAAAACATGACTTAGCAAGAATGTTGGTATGTACCATGAAGTTGTATTTCACATTCTTGTTAACTTGTTTACATATAGTATGTATATCTTTCTTTTTCTTGTAAATGATTAGTGTACTTTGTAATGAAAAGTAATAATATGCATGTACTGATTCATGAAATGTTTCTCTGGTCTAGAAGATAGTATGAATTGATTCAGTAAACTATACATATTATAGTTTACTAGTATGTTTGTTTGAACTGTAAATGATTTGGAGAAAAGACCCATTTGCTCAGCATATACAAATGAGTTAAGTATATCTTTGAAATGAGTTTTAATACTTATGTATATATTTAGCATGTATAATTATGATTTAGCCGACAGTCGGACTAGTGATCATACCCTAAGCCCACAACCAAACAAGGAACATGAGTTAAGGTATAATCCTAAGTCCGCTAAAGCCTAATTATAAATAAATATACAAATTAATATGATTTTGATATAAACAGAAATCTAAAATAGTTTAAAAGAGTTTGAAAATGATTTTAATAGCGCTTTTGTTTGTTTGCTTTCACATGTAAGTGTTAACACAATTATATTATGTTTTGCTTGTATTCTCCCCCAAAAAACATTGAAAAAGGTAAATTATAGGGGTATGAGCTCACCTTATTTGAGTGATTCGATTGAAGGTTCGATATAAGATGTTTTTCCACAAGTTAGATCCCATGACAAAACGAGTCCTAAAAGCATTTCACGTAATATATGTGTATATAATTAGTGAATATAATGACAATTATGTTAAGGAAATAGCCTAATTTGTAAGTTTCACTTACAAAATAAGAGTGCTAGAAGCTATTTGGAAGGTGTGATAACTGATGTGATATGTTCGTTGAAAGGTATGAAATCGTGTTGGAATGTGTGCCAAGTATAGAATTTGGCTTGATGTCGGTCCTCAGCCAATCCGAGAATGAGACTACTTTGCTGCCGAGGGTTCTCGGCCGAAAATGGTTTGCGGTCTCGCATGTTTTCGGCCCGAGGCGAGTTTTTGGTCCGAAGTCTTTGACGCCATGCAAGGGTTTGCGGTCCTAGCGAGACTTCTCGGATTTATGCAATTCACTTCCAATTTTTGTAACCCTTCTAATAAAAGGTTTAAACACATAGAGATTTTTAAAACTAAAAGATAGATCAAAACAATAAGTTTGACCGTAGATGACTCAAGTTTGACTTTGGTTGACTTTTACAATATCGAAAATAACGAGTTGTCATATACCAAATATAACAACATAAAGCAAACTTGCTCTTAAAACAATATCAACATGCAGTAAAACATCTAATTACCCATCATCCGTTAACTTCCAACATCAGAAAACCTACAATCAAAGAAAATTTGACAGCCTCGTTTCTATATTCTACTGAGCATGATATAAATGCTTACCACAAGTCTTTCCATCAACTTTCTTATAAACATAAGCAGCTTTCAACACATCAGCACGCTCAGAATTAATCTGAGAAGTTAAAATTATTGTTGCATGTTTTATTCTCATCTTCTCCATAATTTTTTCTTATGCATGACTTTCTCTTCGAAGTCCACAATTCCATTTTGAACATTGTTCTCCAAAATAACTTTCCATATGCCTCATAGCAAAAACACCATAAATATACTTTGTTCTGAACTGTCCTCCATGGCATTAATAATCTTCTATGTTTAAGATTATTATCAGCTATTATATTTACTTTAACGTGCTTGATCTCTATTAGATACTTAACAAAAAACTTTTTATGAAAATCTTATATAATCTGAAGTCAGAAAAATATAAGTATAATTATAAAATATTTAATTCACACTTACAAGAAGTTTAAAAACTACTCCATACTTATCATCGAAAACAACATCATTTTCACCATTATCAATAACCTTAAAAGCAATATTCTTTAGATTGATAACAATAACACACACATATTTGTGTGTATATATATATATATATATATATATATATATATATATATATATATATATATATGTTTTTGCCTTACAACATCAAAAAAATACCTAAAATTCACATGTATAATATTAGAAAGAAACATTAGTATACATATAACAAACTAAATATATCATGTCAACATCTTTCAAAACCTTCAAGTCTCTATCACCAGAAACACTAATAGAGAAGCTATAGTTGAAAACTTTATATTTTCTAGCTTCCTTAAAATGATTATAATCAAATGACAGTGTATAATATAAAAAAACCAGCAGTGACTATAAAGTATTAATAAATGAAATTACTAAAGATCTTATACATTAAAATTAAAGGTCACACATGAGAACACACAATACGAAATCATAAAATTATAAATGAATATAAATGAAAATCATTACTTAATATTTTTATGTTATTTATATCTATAAAAATGTAAATATCTAATAGAAAAAATCATTACTGATTATCAAAACATGAAAAGAAAAAAATACTATAAAAACTTACAGTATCAACATTCATGAACAATCAATGTGTAGATTTAACAACATCTCCGAGTTTTTCGTCATGATTTAGTATACTAGGTGTTAAACCCATGTATTACATGGGTTCATTTAAAATAAAAAACAAATATGAAATTCATTTGAAAAGTTTGAATTTATATGAAAAATTAGAAAAATATTTAATTATTAAAATAAAGTGTTTTTTTATCTTTTATATTTTAACAAATAATTTAGATAAATAAACAAAGAAAATTAATAAGACTTTAATTTAGAAAATTTTAAATTAGAAGGAACGTCAATTAATGAAATTGATATGTATTTATTATTACATTTAATGTAATTACTACATTTAAATATTAGATATTAATTTAAAAAAATAGAAAAAACCACAAAATGCCATGTGGAAAAAATTTAATTGAAAATAACCACAAAATGACATGTGGCCAAATCAATGAGAATGTGACATGTGGCAAAAATATTTTAATTTATTAGAATAACACGAGTCCATGAATCAAGAACACTTACATACACATACGTTTTTTTATAGACACATTCATAATTCACTTTAAAACCAACAACATCAGAATCCATAGGCACCATAATATCCCTGTAGATATTTATTTAAATGTTATTGAAAACAAAAACTTATCTTTATAAAAAAAAATTTACCTATAAAAAACTTACTCTGGATTACCTTGAAGACTGAAAAGCCATTCACAGACAATATTTTCTTCTGCTGTCAAACTAGGTTTAAAATCAATTAACCTTTCCTTAAAGGGCGACTTATACACATAAGTAACCTTAATTTCTCTGTTTCCTTTAACATCTACTTCTGATGGTAATTCATTTATATATTTTGGTTTTTCATAGTTTTCATTTGATGAACCTTCTTCATTTATCACTCTCTGTTGGTTAGAATTTGATTTTGATGGTCCTTCTAATGTACTGAAAGGGGTGCAAAAGAAATTGGACTAACATTTGAAATATTAGACTGTGGCCTTGGACTTGCTTTTGCCAAATAATGTCTATCCCTAAGCTTTTTCTTTGTCATTGGTTCAGTAAAACTCTGACTTTGAGATAAATTCTTTGAACCTTGAGAATTATGACTAAATCCAAGGCTAAAGCATGGACCAGAAAACTTCTCAAGTTTCCCTTCTCCTTTGTCCTTTTTCAATGATTTTGTCTCATTTGGATCCTTCATTCTATCAATTTTTAATCTTTATTTCTTTCATCACCTTCTTGTGTAGTTTCCTCTCCTATTACCTTCTTCTCCTCTTTGTTACTTTCTTTTCCATCTTTAACACTTGAATCCTCTACTATTTTGTTTTCATTCTTGTTTTCATCCCCCATTGCCTTCATATAACATTCATACTAATACTCTAAAGAATCAATATTAAGAATTGGAATACCAAAAAATAGTTTTTACACCTACAAGTTAAACTTATAAATGAATGTAAAACAAAAACTACTCAAACATAAAAAAATATTGTTAAACACAAACATATATGAATAAAAAAATATTTATAAACTAGTTACCTCCTTCTTTACTTTTATTTGAATCATCTTCTACCTTTTTTCCAAAATTCGTATCAACTTCACCAACTTCACTTTCTACCACACCTTCTCCATCCTTCTTTGCTTTAGAATTTTCAACTTCACCTTCAGCACAAACTTTAACCAAACTTGGAGCAATTAATTCATCATCTTTTTTTTCTCCAATAACTTTATCAACATTATCATCTGAAATTCCTTCTTTGTTTTTATCATCTTCACCTAAATTTATAGTTCCTAAATTATTTAAATCCTAAGTGAATCATCTATATAACATAGTCATATATATTTTATGTATAAACAATATATACATAAATACTTACCAGTCAAAATGTCATTCATATCATCTTCAGCTGCTTTCTGATTTATACCACACTCAACCAAATTCTCATTACCTATAATATTCAAAAACACAAAATTAAAATCGTATATGAATAAACTATATATATATATATATATATACACACACACACACACACACACACACACACACACACATATATATATATATATATATATATATATATATATATAACAAAAACATATGTTTACCTAGATACAAATCATTAAGAAAATTTCAACAATTAGGCAACGTATGAATTTGTTAGGACATAAATTTATGGGTTATACTTTGCTTCTTAAGGCTTTTAGAGTTCCCGGTTAGAGTTCAGTGGTACTTGGATCGAAATCACCATGTGCTTTCGGTGGGCTTAATGATGTTTTCGGTTGGGCTGGGCTTTAGAGAGCATTAACAGTTAGAGAGAAATCGTTTGATCTTATGTACCCAAAAAATAATCAATAATAGTGTGCATTGAAGATTCGAGTTTGTTTCTTGTTTCGTATATATTGTTTTGTGTTTATCACTTGTTTAGGATTGCACACTAATCTCGTGTTTTAGATTGATACCTAGGTCGGGGTTTTATAATTGGTATTACAGATTGAAAACGGCTTAAAGCTGTTTTGGTATCAATCAATTCTCAAATCAATATATAAATTTTTTTGAAGTTTTTGTTGTTTTTGGGTCTCCTTTGGCGAAAAATCACCTTTGTTGCTCATAAGTGTTCTTCTTGTTCTTCGTTTATTTGGAAATTGCGATCAACATCATCGATTTCGGTTTAGCCTGGGTGATTTCAGTGACACACTTGAGTTTTCAGCTAGGTTAAAGTGATTTCGGCGGCTACTAGAGTTTTCAGTCAGACATTGTTTTCGATCAATGTGATTTTGGTCAACAATCTTGATTTTTTGACTTTTCGGTCAAACCTAGTAGTTTTTGGTTAAATCATATACCTTTCAGATTACTATGGACTCATACAACACCTCTCTTACAACAATGCAAAGTGATCTTGATTCAGTTATGGGGACAACAACTCGAATTCCCCGGTTGTTAACCACAAATGGATTTCCTGAGTGGAAATTCAGATTTGAGAAGTATGTTAAGATGAAGGATATTAAAGTGTGGAGAAGCTTCTTGAGAGGTCCAATCAAGATCAGAATCACTCTCGATGATGAAGTTAAAACCGTGGTTGATAAGCCAATCGAGGACTGTACTAATGAGGATTTCGACAAGATTGAAGATGATGAGAAAGCACTGACTATTTGTACCATGGCTTTGTCCCCTGACATTGCTCAAGATTTCCAGGAATATAAATCTGCTAAGGCTTTGTGGGAAGCATTGATTGAGTTGTATGAAGGGAATGAGGATATGAAGCGAAGTAGACAGGATTTGCTTCGTCAAAGATTCAACATGTTTAATCATGTGCTTGGGGAGGCTTTGGAAGTCCAGTTGCAGCGTTTTATTGCTCTCAACACAGAAATGAGCACGGTTGGAATTGTGTTGTCTTGCTCTGAGATAAATAAGAAGCTACTCAATTCTCTTCCCATAAATTGGGATATGAATGTATTTGTGATCAAGAAGACAAAGGACCTGAGCAGACTCTCTCTTGCTGAAGTGATCGCTATCATTAAGGCATGTGACATGGATGACAAGCAGAGAGAAATTAATCATGTCAATTCCTACTCAACTGCAAGCTTAGGTGCATCTATGAACAATACATGTTCAGTTGTACCATTGCATCATTCTCCTCTATCTTTTGGTCTACCATTGGCATGTCCCAACTCTTCTACGTCTAGTTTCACCACTAAATCCACCTCGCAGACTCCAACCGCTACCAAAGGAGCTAAATAAAACATGGCTATGATGGCTGGATTTATAAACTGCTATAATCCCTTTGTTGCTGGTGAATTAGTTCCTCTAGTTATGATTGGAAAACTCGATCAAATTCACCCTGAGGATGTTGAAGAGATGGACATATCATGGAAAATTGCTATGGCGGTGTTTAGGGTGAAGAAGTTTACTCAACGAATTGGAAAGAATAATTAGGGAGTGAATGTGGATAAGAAAGTGGGCTTCAACAAGAGTTAGATGAGGTGTTACAACTATCACGAGGCAGGTCATTTTTCTCGTGAGTTCACCAAGCCAAGAGTGGAGAATAATATTGAGAAGGATTTGGTTCCAACTAGAAACAACAGAGAAGCACCTCTAAATAATGAGAATGCTATGGTGGCACAAATGTTTTCATGGGAAGATCAGATGTAGGCTCTCAATCTTACAGAACATGGAAGAGCTAATCTTGCCCAAATTGAAGATGGTGAGGATGTAGATTTTGCTAAGGAGAATATGATGGAGTTGAAGTTCGCTTTCATGGTCTCCACCATTGCAACCACCAAAGAGGTTAGCGAAGTTTCATGCTCTAAATCTTGCATAGATAAAGTTAATAAATATCGTGAGCAAAATGAGTTATTAGTTAGAGAAGTTTTGATCTTAAAAATGAAATCTATGAAATTAAGAAAGTAAACAAACCTTTTAAAGAAAAACTAGATGCTAAAAATAAAAGATCTAATTAAGATTAAGGAGGAATATAACATTAAAAGTGTTCGCCATCGTTATGTTAAAGAGGAAATTGCCAAATTAACTGCCGAACTTGATACGTTAAAAGCTAAATTTAAAGATGCTAAATTTAACTTTAAGAAATTTGATGTGTCAAGTGAGATAGGTGAGTCTATGATTGAAAAACAGTTAAAGTGGAAGGGTAACCAGAAAGTGGGTCTGGGGTATCACAGTGTACCACCTCCTTTCAATGATAACTATACTCCGGCTTCTGAAACCATAGAAACAGAAAAGTTTGTTCAATATGGCCAACCCCTTGTATCAATTTCAGTTAAGACTGAACAATGTGGCTCTACTAAAAGTGTTGAGGTGAACGATATTAATGTCTCTACTTCATGTGCAGATCAAGTATTAATGGAAGATGAGGACAATGAGGATATTAATAATGCTAGCTGTGTTGAAAACCTTTTAGAGACTAACATTTCAATTTCTTCTGATTCAAATAATTGTGTGAACAAAGATATTAAAAATGTTGCTTTAGATTCTTTTGAAAATTATGGTGATGTTGCTTTTAATTTAAATTCAAATAGTCCCATTTTAAAAAAATGTAAGCCACATAAAAATGTGAAAGAGTTTGATAAATTTAAATATATGTGTGGAAATTATTTGAAACAAGACTCTTTTGAGCCAGGACCAAGCTCCACTAACACATTCTTGAAAAGATATACTTGTTTTAATTGTGGGACTCCAATTCACATTGCTAGAAACTGTCCACATCATTCATATGCTCCCTTCTCTGAATTCGGATGGATGAACGTGCCAAGTAGGAGATATTCCAAAAGAAATCCTTCGAGGTCACGTCCCCGTAATAACAATTGGAATGATGATAAGGCTGTCATAGCTAGCATTTTTTTAACTAGGAAATTGTGTCCACATGTAAACATCAACTAGTGTGAGACTTATACTAACACGCTAAAGTTTACATTAGGGTTCCTAATGAACCATGTATTGTTATAATACAAAGCATATATATATATATATATATATATATATATATATATATATATATATATATATATATATATATATATATATCCCAAATCTGTCTATGCATCTCAAATCTCTCTATACATCTCAAATCTCTCCCAAATCCCTCTATGTATCTTAAATCTCTCCCAAATCTCTCAATGTATCTCAAATCTCTCCCAAATCTCTCTATGCATCATAAATCTCTCTACGTATCTTAAATCTCTCCCAAATATCTCTATGTATCTAAAATCTCTCCCAAATCTCTCTATGCATCTCAAATATCTCCCAAATCTCTCTATGCATCTCAAATCTCTCCTAAATCTCTCTATACATCTCAAATCTCTCCTAAATCTCTCTATGCATCTCAAATCTCTCTATGTATCTCCCTTAGTCGAAACCAACTCAAAACGAAAGGAGAAAACTAGAAAGAACAAGTCCATTCCGGAATACACTATTCATTCTCAGAGTCTCTCTTCTTAGTTCGGAACCTCCTGATCTCTGAACTTCTAAGTGACTCCGGAAACCCCCTTCTTACCATTCCGGAGCCTCTGACTTCGGACCTTCTAAGAGGACCGGACAATCTTGCACTTTGGATCAGAAGTCTTCGCTGCCTCGGAGCCCTCGCAGCCTTGGAAGGAAATAACTTCGGATACGAGCTGACTTCGCAACCCTTGAGTTCGGAAACTATTGTTTGACTCCGGAATTCAAAGATTGACTCCGGAACTCACCATTTGACTTCGAAATTCGAAGATTGACTTCAGAATTCACCTTATGACTCCGGATTTTAGACCATTTCAGACCACTTCATCATTTTAAGATATTTTGATGTCGGGAATCCCACCATACTCGTATTTTTCATAACTTAGACCCCTTAAACCCCTATTTTATGCCAAATTTGAATGTTTAAAACATATTTACACAAAATAATGTTAACGATTTATAAAGGTATTATTTTAATCACAAGATGGGAATAAGATAATGATAAGAGGATTTGACTTTATTGTAACAGTCCGAAATTGTCCATCGCCGAAAACCCATTCTACCTGTAAAAATGCGTCGTTTATCAATTCGTTCCGATTTCATTTTGGGTTAAATTATTTAAACTTGTATGTTTATTTCATAAATTTTAGAAAACGTCCCCGCCGGGTTACGGAAACTTAATCGGGTGTGACCAAAAGCCCCGTTTAATGCCGATATCAGGTAGAATTCCACCGTGTCCAAGTTTTGAGACCTATTTAAACGTGTTCAAACTTTCATTTGAAGCTTTTGCTTCCTCTCTCTACTCTCTCTCTAACCTCTCTCCTCAAACCAAGTTTAGGGTTCAAAATCATCAAATTTAAGCTCCAAATCACCAAGGTAACTACCCTAACTCCTAGTATAACATCTTAGGCCTTCAAATTCAAGTTCAAATCATGGAATAGGACCATATTCATGAGTTTACGGCCCTAGAACAGACTTAGGCCGTGAACTCACATAAAATGGGTTTTGGAGCCCAAAAACCCTTCCAATAGACCTTTGGAGCTTAGATATGGATTAATGGCTTAATGGAATGGACTTAGAATGCCTTAAACATGGATTTTTAAGAGTAAACATGAGTTTATTGCCCAAGAGCATGCTTGGGCCGTAAACTCATATAAATGGGGTTTTTATGCCCTTAAACCCTTCCAAAACTCCATTGAAGCTTAGATATGAATTTTAGAACATTGGAATTGGCCTTGGAAAACCTTGAACATTAATTTAGAGGAGTAAACATGAGTTTACTGCCCAAGAACATGCTTGGTCTGTAAACTCATTATCATGGGGAGTAAACTCCTTTTTAGTGTGTTAAAGTGCCATTTACACATACCATAAGCCTTGGGATAAATTCTAGAAGTGACCACAAACAAGATTTGGACCTTAAAACGTATTAAATCCCTCATCTAAGGAGTTCACGGCCATGAGGGGTTCATGGGCAGTAAACTCCTAAAAACATGCCGAAAGACCCCTAAAAATTCATACAAGGCTTGGAAAAATTGATTGGAATCACATGTGATTGATTAAGGACCAAAACATTAAGGATTTGGTATGAGGGGGGAGTTTACGGCCGTAAACTCCATGTTTACCGCCGTAAACTCCAATAAATGGTCCATAATTATGTTTAATTCATTCCAAGGCCCTAGAATTGATCGTAGCAAATTTTCCCAAATAGTATAAGACCATTTTGCATCATAAAACACCCCACCATGAGTTTACAGCTGTAAACTCATGGGGAGGGGGTCATTAGGGCCGAAATCTCCTCTATTAGTTTACTCTTGAAGAGTAAACTCCATATCCAAGCCTTATGTGACTTTAAACGCCACCCGTGTCCTTCCAAACACTTGTAAGGGAGTGTTTCCGCAACTAGAAGTGTTTGTCTCTACCAAATAAATAATCTACGTTCTAATTAGATACAAATATGTATCTTTTCATAATTCATAGGAACCTCATGCGTTTGCAAACCCAGAAATGACGTTTAGGATACGAGCAGACACATTCCTCGTCCGATGAGTTCATACCCCTACCCTTTTTAAATGGTTTTTCAATGTTTTCAGGGGGGAATACAAGCAAATTACAAATGTTTTCAAAACATAACATTGATGAATTTCAATAAATATCTGGCAAATTATAAATATTTTTACCCCTTATGTATTATGCTGAGCATAAGGGATGATTTATCAATCACAACTATATGAATGTCAGTTAAGGAAATAACCAAACTAATCAAATTATTATGGGAATAATTTGGGGTTCTTTAGTTCTCGTTTCATCGCATATTGATATATATAAATTTTATTAGATAAACTATGTCTGATTCAGTTTATCTCAATTTCACTTAGTATATATTGCTAGATAATTTCATTGTATATAACTGTTTTCACTGTATTATGTTTCATATCGTTTAGTATGTTTGATATCATTTGAGAATTCCGTGAATACTTAGTACTAGTTTGTGAGATTTGTCATTACCCTTTTGGGTTATTAGTAAATCCTCCCCGGAAGTGTAACCAGAGTCTCCAGGAGGGAGAGCGTGGAATTTGTGAATAGATCTATTCGGGACTGACAATCCCACACCTTAACTGCTAGCTACAGTTAGGCGGGCACGCCTGGGGTGACAGATTCTGGATATCGTCCGACGTTTGACAAGCGTCAAGGAGGTCTCGTTGTCGTATCAGCATGGTTACCCGACTCACAATATGTATTAATATAAGTTTATTCACGGCTTTGGTTTTGGATTTGATTTTATATCAATCTTATATCTATTACGGGATGGTAATCCCATGGTTTTTAATATTTAGGTTTCGTATCTATTGCGGGATGTTATTCCTATGGTTAAAATCTATATTTAGTTCGGGATAGTAATCCCATGATTTTATCAAACTATCTTATATCTAGTTCGGGATAGTAATCCCATGGTTTTGAAACTATATCTTGTACGGGATGATAATCCCGTGGTTTTGAATCTACGTCTAGTCCAGGATGGTAGTCCCATGGTTTTCAATCTATATTTTCATATACATTAAACTATCCTGTATCTAGTCCGGGATGGTAGTGCCATGGTATTAAATCTATATTTTCATGTATATCAAGCTATCTTATATGTAGTATGGGATGTTAGTCCCAAGGTTTTCAAACTACTTTTCATCTACAGTTCACGTGTATTAAATTATACTCTGTGATATTCAATCGGTCTTGTATTTAGGAAAATATGGGATTTTCCTAGGGTAACATATAACGCGTAATTGAACTAGTAAAGAAGGATAACTAAACTGTTTTACATAAGAAAATATGGGATTTTCTTGGATAACAAACCTTTTCGGAAAACTAAAGGAAAATGGTACATTTTTCAGAAAAAAAACATCTTATGAACTCACCAGCTTTATGCTGATTTTCAAACTGCTTGTATTCTCAGGTCCGCATTAGACAGGTACCCGGTGATCTATTTAGGTGAAGACGGAGTGTGTAGAAGACTCGTCTCATTTTGTTCCTATCTATATTATGTATCACACTTGTACAATTTACTTTTGAAACAAATGTAAACTTTCAAATATATGTAATGTAATGGTTGTTTACTTTGATTACTATGTGCATTGGATTTGATACTCAACGTGGAGTCAACCCCGGAAATGTTTCTGCCTTTGGTTTTCGGGGTGTGACAGATTGGTATCAGGGCCCTTGGATATAGTGAACAGAGTATACCAAACCTTACATGGTATAAAACTATAAATACTAAAGGGCCTAAGCACTCTGAACTAAAAGTATCCTTCAAAATATAAGTATTTTCAAAAGTATACAAGTATACCGAGCCATCGAGGACTGTACTAATGAGGATTTCGACAAGATTGAAGATGATGAGAAAGCACTGACTATTTGTACCATGGCTTTGTCCCCTGACATTGCTCAAGATTTCCAGGAATATAAATCTGCTAAGGCTTTGTGGGAAGCCTTGATTGAGTTGTATGAAGGGAATGAGGATATGAAGCAAAGTAGACAAGATTTGCTTCGTCAAAGATTCAACATGTTTAATCATGTGCTTGGGGAGGCTTTGGAAGTCCAGTTGCAGCGTTTTATTGCTCTCAACACAGAAATGAGCACGGTTGGAATTGTGTTGTCTTGCTCTGAGATAAATAAGAAGCTGCTCAATTCTCTTCCCATAAATTGGGATATGAATGTATTTGTGATCAAGAAGACAAAGGACCTGAGAAGACTCTCTCTTGCTGAAGTGATCGCTATCATTAAGGCATGTGACATGGATGACAAGCAGAGAGAAATTAATCATGTCAATTCCTACTCAACTGCAAGCTTAGGTGCATCTATGAACAATACATGTTCAGTTGTACCATTGCATCATTCTCCTCTATCTTTTGGTCTACCATTGGCATGTCCCAACTCTTCTACGTCTAGTTTCACCACTAAATCCACCTCGCAGACTCCAACCGCTACCAAAGGAGCTAAAGAAAACATGGCTATGATGGCTGGATTTATAAACTGCTATAATCCCTTTGTTGCTGGTGAATTCGTTCCTCTAGTTATGATTGGAAAACTCGATCAAATTCATCCTGAGGATGTTGAAGAGATGGACATATCATGGAAAATTGCTATGGCGGTGTTTAGGGTGAAGAAGTTTACTCAACGAATTGGAAAGAATAATTAGGGAGTGAATGTGGATAAGAAAGTAGGCTTCAACAAGAGTTAGATGAGGTGTTACAACTATCACGAGGCAGGTCATTTTTCTCGTGAGTTCACCAAGCCAAGAGTGGAGAATAATATTGAGAAGGATTTGGTTCCAACTAGAAACAACAGAGAAGCACCTCTAAATAATGAGAATGCTATGGTGGCACAAATGTTTTCATGGGAAGATCAGATGTAGGCTCTCAATCTTACAGAACATGGAAGAGCTAATCTTGCCCAAATTGAAGATGGTGAGGATGTAGATTTTGCTAAGGAGAAGATGATGGAGTTGAAGTTCGCTTTCATGGTCTCCACCATTGCAACCACCAAAGAGGTTAGTGAAGTTTCATGCTCTAAATCTTGCATAGATAAAGTTAATAAATATCGTGAGCAAAATGAGTTATTGGTTAGAGAAGTTTTGATCTTAAAAATGAAATCTATGAAATTAAGAAAGTAAACAAACCTTTTAAAGAAAAACTAGATGCTAAAAATAAAAGATCTAATTAAGATTAAGGAGGAATATAACATTAAAAGTGTTCACCATCGTTATGTTAAAGAGGAAATTGCCAAATTAACTGCCGAACTTGATACGTTAAAAGCTAAATTTAAAGATGCTAAATTTAACTTTAAGAAATTTGATGTGTCAAGTGAGATAGGTGAGTCTATGATTGAAAAACAGTTAAAGTGGAAGGGTAACCAGAAAGTGGGTCTGGGGTATCACAGTGTACCACCTCCTTTCAATGATAACTATACTCCGGCTTCTGAAACCATAGAAACAGAAAAGTTTGTTCAATATGGCCAACCCCTTGTATCAATTTCAGTTAAGACTGAACAATGTGGCTCTACTAAAAGTGTTGAGGTGAACGATATTAATGTCTCTACTTCATGTGCAGATCAAGTATTAATGGAAGATGAGGACAATGAGGATATTAATAATGCTAGCTGTGTTGAAAACCTTTTAGAGACTAACATTTCAATTTCTTCTGATTCAAATAATTGTGTGAACAAAGATATTAAAAATGTTGCTTTAGATTCTTTTGAAAATTATGGTGATGTTGCTTTTAATTTAAATTCAAATAGTCCCATTTTAAAAAAATGTAAGCCACATAAAAATGTGAAAGAGTTTGATAAATTTAAATATATGTGTGGAAATTATTTGAAACAAGACTCTTTTGAGCCAGGACCAAGCTCCACTAACACATTCTTGAAAAGATATACTTGTTTTAATTGTGGGACTCCAATTCACATTGCTAGAAACTGTCCACATCATTCATATGCTCCCTTCTCTGAATTCGGATGGATGAACGTGCCAAGTAGGAGATATTCCAAAAGAAATCCTTCGAGGTCACGTCCCCGTAATAACAATTGGAATGATGATAAGGCTGTCATAGCTAGCATTTTTTTAACTAGGAAATTGTGTCCACATGTAAACATCAACTAGTGTGAGACTTATACTAACACGCTAAAGTTTACATTAGGGTTCCTAATGAACCATGTATTGTTATAATACAAAGCATATATATATATATATATATATATATATATATATATATATATATATATATATATCCCAAATCTGTCTATGCATCTCAAATCTCTCTATACATCTCAAATCTCTCCCAAATCCCTCTATGTATCTTAAATCTCTCCCAAATCTCTCAATGTATCTCAAATCTCTCCCAAATCTCTCTATGCATCATAAATCTCTCTACGTATCTTAAATCTCTCCCAAATATCTCTATGTATCTAAAATCTCTCCCAAATCTCTCTATGCATCTCAAATATCTCCCAAATCTCTCTATGCATCTCAAATCTCTCCTAAATCTCTCTATACATCTCAAATCTCTCCTAAATCTCTCTATGCATCTCAAATCTCTCTATGTATCTCCCTTAGTCGAAACCAACTCAAAACGAAAGGAGAAAACTAGAAAGAACAAGTCCATTCCGGAATACACTATTCATTCTCAGAGTCTCTCTTCTTAGTTCGGAACCTCCTGATCTCTGAACTTCTAAGTGACTCCGGAAACCCCCTTCTTACCATTCCGGAGCCTCTGACTTCGGACCTTCTAAGAGGACCGGACAATCTTGCACTTTGGATCAGAAGTCTTCGCTGCCTCGGAGCCCTCGCAGCCTTGGAAGGAAATAACTTCGGATACGAGCTGACTTCGCAACCCTTGAGTTCGGAAACTATTGTTTGACTCCGGAATTCAAAGATTGACTCCGGAACTCACCATTTGACTTCGAAATTCGAAGATTCACTTCAGAATTCACCTTATGACTCCGGATTTTAGACCATTTCAGACCACTTCATCATTTTAAGATATTTTGATGTCGGGAATCCCACCATACTCGTATTTTTCATAACTTAGACCCCTTAAACCCCTATTTTATGCCAAATTTGAATGTTTAAAACATATTTACACAAAATAATGTTAACGATTTATAAAGGTATTATTTTAATCACAAGATGGGAATAAGATAATGATAAGAGGATTTGACTTTATTGTAACAGTCCGAAATTGTCCATCGCCGAAAACCCATTCTACCTGTAAAAATGCGTCGTTTATCAATTCGTTCCGATTTCATTTTGGGTTAAATTATTTAAACTTGTATGTTTATTTCATAAATTTTAGAAAACGTCCCCGCCGGGTTACGGAAACTTAATCGGGTGTGACCAAAAGCCCCGTTTAATGCCGATATCAGGTAGAATTCCACCGTGTCCAAGTTTTGAGACCTATTTAAACGTGTTCAAACTTTCATTTGAAGCTTTTGCTTCCTCTCTCTACTCTCTCTCTAACCTCTCTCCTCAAACCAAGTTTAGGGGTTCAAAATCATCAAATTTAAGCTCCAAATCACCAAGGTAACTACCCTAACTCCTAGTATAACATCTTAGGCCTTCAAATTCAAGTTCAAATCATGGAATAGGACCATATTCATGAGTTTACGGCCCTAGAACAGACTTAGGCCGTGAACTCACATAAAATGGGTTTTGGAGCCCAAAAACCCTTCCAATAGACCTTTGGAGCTTAGATATGGATTAATGGCTTAATGGAATGGACTTAGAATGCCTTAAACATGGATTTTTAAGAGTAAACATGAGTTTATTGCCCAAGAGCATGCTTGGGCCGTAAACTCATATAAATGGGGTTTTTATGCCCTTAAACCCTTCCAAAACTCCATTGAAGCTTAGATATGAATTTTAGAACATTGGATTTGGCCTTGGAAAACCTTGAACATTAATTTAGAGGAGTAAACATGAGTTTACTGCCCAAGAACATGCTTGGTCTGTAAACTCATTATCATGGGGAGTAAACTCCTTTTTAGTGTGTTAAAATGCCATTTACACATACCATAAGCCTTGGGATAAATTCTAGAAGTGACCACAAACAAGATTTGGACCTTAAAACGTATTAAATCCCTCATCTAAGGAGTTCACGACCATGAGGGGGTTCATGGGCAGTAAACTCCTAAAAACATGCCGAAAGACCCCTAAAAATTCATACAAGGCTTGGAAAAATTGATTGGAATCACATGTGATTGATTAAGGACCAAAACATTAAGGATTTGGTATGAGGGGGGAGTTTACGGCCGTAAACTCCATGTTTACCGCCGTAAACTCCAATAAATGGTCCATAATTATGTTTAATTCATTCCAAGGCCCTAGAATTGATCGTAGCAAATTTTCCCAAATAGTATAAGACCATTTTGCATCATAAAACACCCCACCATGAGTTTACAGCTGTAAACTCATGGGGAGGGGGTCATTAGGGCCGAAATCTCCTCTATTAGTTTACTCTTGAAAAGTAAACTCCATATCCAAGCCTTATGTGACTTTAAACGCCACCCGTGTCCTTCCAAACACTTGTAAGGGAGTGTTTCCGCAACTAGAAGTGTTTGTCTCTACCAAATAAATAATCTACGTTCTAATTAGATACAAATATGTATCTTTTCATAATTCATAGGAACCTCATGCGTTTGCAAACCCAGAAACGACGTTTAGGATACGAGCAGACACGTTCCTCGTCCGATGAGTTCATACCCCTACCCTTTTTAAATGGTTTTTCAATGTTTTCAGGGGGGAATACAAGCAAATTACAAATGTTTTCAAAACATAACATTGATGAATTTCAATAAATATCTGGCAAATTATAAATATTTTTACCCCTTATGTATTATGCTGAGCATAAGGGATGATTTATCAATCACAACTATATGAATTTCAGTTAAGGAAATAACCAAACTAATCAAATTATTATGGGAATAATTTGGGGTTCTTTAGTTCTCGTTTCATCGCATATTGATATATATAAATTTTATTAGATAAACTATGTCTGATTCAGTTTATCTCAATTTCACTTAGTATATATTGCTAGATAATTTCATTGTATATAACTGTTTTCACTGTATTATGTTTCATATCGTTTAGTATGTTTGATATCATTTGTGAATTCCGTGAATACTTAGTACTAGTTTGTGAGATTTGTCATTACCCTTTTGGGTTATTAGTAAATCCTCCCCGGAAGTGTAACCAGAGTCTCCAGGAGGGAGAGCGTGGAATTTGTGAATAGATCTATTCGGGACTGACAATCCCACACCTTAACTGCTAGCTACAGTTAGGCGGGCACGCCTGGGGTGACAGATTCTGGATATCGTCCGACGTTTGACAAGCGTCAAGGAGGTCTCGTTGTCGTATCAGCATGGTTACCCGACTCACAATATGTATTAATATAAGTTTATTCACGGCTTTGGTTTTGGATTTGATTTTATATCAATCTTATATCTATTACGGGATGGTAATCCCATGGTTTTTAATATTTAGGTTTCGTATCTATTGCGGGATGTTATTCCTATGGTTAAAATCTATATTTAGTTCGGGATAGTAATCCCATGATTTTATCAAACTATCTTATATCTAGTTCGGGATAGTAATCCCATGGTTTTGAAACTATATCTTGTACGGGATGATAATCCCGTGGTTTTGAATCTACGTCTAGTCCAGGATGGTAGTCCCATGGTTTTCAATCTATATTTTCATATACATTAAACTATCTTGTATCTAGTCCGGGATGGTAGTGCCATGGTATTAAATCTATATTTTCATGTATATCAAGCTATCTTATATGTAGTATGGGATGTTAGTCCCAAGGTTTTCAAACTACTTTTCATCTACAGTTCACGTGTATTAAATTATACTCTGTGATATTCAATCGGTCTTGTATTTAGGAAAATATGGGATTTTCCTGCGTTAACATATAACGCATAATTGAGCTAGTAATGAAGGATAACTAAACTGTTTTACATAAGAAAATATGGGATTTTCTTGGATAACAAACCTTTTCGGAAAAATAAAGGAAAATGGTACATTTTTCAGAAAAAAAAACATCTTATGAACTCACCAGCTTTATGCTGATTTTCAAACTGCTTGTATTCTCAGGTCCGCATTAGACAGGTACCCGGTGATCTATTTAGGTGAAGACGGAGTGTGTAGAAGACTCATCTCATTTTGTTCCTATCTATATTATGTATCACACTTGTACAATTTACTTTTGAAACAAATGTAAACTTTCAAATATATGTAATGTAACGGTTGTTTACTTTGATTACTATGTGCATTGGATTTGATACTCAACGTGGAGTCAACCCCGGAAATGTTTCTGCCTTTGGTTTTCGGGGTGTGACAGATTGGTATCAGGGCCCTTGGATATAGTGAACGGAGTATACCAAACCTTACATGGTATAAAACTATAAATACTAAAGGGCCTAAGCGCTCTGAACTAAAAGTATCCTTCAAAATATAAGTATTTTCAAAAGTATACAAGTATACCGAGCCATCGAGATCCGTAACTACAAGTAGAACAAAACATAAGTAAATGGGTGTTGTACGCTGCGGTTAAACCTGGGAAGTTATGTAGTCTTGTCTAGGGTCAATATAGCCTGGCCAACTATATTCATTCGAGACACGGCCAACATGTGCTTGGGAGTGACTGTGGTATGCGGCATACCTAAAACTTACCCAATACCCCAAACAACGAGTCATCGTTGTAGTGAATCATGAAATACTATGGGAGTATTTCTCGAGTCAATCCTTTGTAAAAAATCCTCGTATACGCGTGGTTCCTTGATCATTCCTCTAGCGATAAAATTTTCTGCCTTGATAACTCTTTCCTGCTTTATCGCTTAATATGATGCTATATCTGTCTTGATGAGATATCCCCTGTTCCATATCTCTTGATTCAATTCAAAGGACTTATGATCCTCTCTTTCCTGATCTTTTTAGATTACGATGCCTCCAAGAAAGAGACCCAGCTCGAAGAACGCCAACAACCCTCCGCCACCACCTCCTCCTGAAATCGACCCCGTGGTATTTCAGGCAGCTGTTACCGCCGCGGTGGCAGCTGCTATGTCCCAATTGAACACCGGTGGTTCCGGTGGTTCGGGAGGTGATACTCAAAACCAAAACCCAGAGAACAGTCAGGGACACCAAAAAGAGGGTTCCTATAAAGACTTCATAAACACGAAACCCACATCCTTTGATGGCACTGGAGGTGTCATTTCCCTCACCCGATGGTTCGAGAAAATCGAATCAATCTTTGAAATATGCGCCTGTTCGGAGTCTGACAAAGTAAAGTTCGCCGCTTGCACCTTCCTTGACAAAGCCCTGACTTGGTGGAACGGCCAAGTCAAATCCTTAACTCTACCTGTAGCAAATGCTATGGGTTGGGAAGCTATGAAGGAGCTTCTGCTCGCAGATTATTGCCCTCGGGGCGAAATACAGAAGCTAGAACACGAACTCTGGGACCTTAAGATGAAGGGTTCCGATATAGCTGCTTATACTTCAAGAGTCGATGACCTGGCATTACTATGCTCGGGAATGGTTACCCCGGAGAGTAAAAAGATTGAGAAATTCATCTGGGGGTTGACCCAGCCAACAAAAGGGACTGTCTTGGCTGCGAAGCCAGACACCTATGATAGCGCGAAATGTCTTGCGCAAACCCTAATCGATCACGAAGACGACTCTGATGAGGAGGCTACCACTCCCGAGCCAGTCACAAGTGGAGGTGGGAATAAAAAGAAATTCTGGAACAAGCGGTAGGCCCAACGTACGCAAGGTTCTTCTAAGAAACAGCAAACGGTAGCAACCCATGCTGCTACTGCCCCTGTTGCTGTTTCAGCTGCCGGGTCCACGGCCCAAACTCCTACCAGTGGATACACTGGTACCCTTCCTTGGTGCGGTAAGTGCAGCTACCATCACCGTATTCCTGGTCCATGTCGCGAAAGAATCTGTGGCAACTTTGGCAAGAAGGGCCACCTTGCTCGAACCTGCAGAAAACCAACCAAATCAACAAACCAATCATCCGGAACGCGAATCAGTCCAGCCTGCTACAGTTGTGGCGAAGTAGGGCACTTCAAAAGAAATTTCCCCAAAGCAGCAACAACTGGCAACACTGAAAGAGTCCTAGCAATAGGAAGAGAGGAGACAACCGCTGATCCTACTGTCGCCGCAGGTATACTCCTCTTTGACACCTCTTATACCTGCAAATCTTTTCGATTCTAGTACTAGAAGGGAAACCTGTTATCTATTTATTCGAACACCTTTCTAAACTTAATCCTTCGTTTGTAATCGAAATTGTGTACTGTCGAGACGGCTATCTAATGAAATAAGAGAACGCTAACTTTGTACCTATAGATTGCATTCTCAGTCCGGAGGATTATTCTGTTCCACTCGATTTAATGGGAAACATTTCACAAAATACTTTGATGTCGTGTTTGACATGTAATGACCGAGTCTCATTTGTGTCGTTATTCTTGGTTTTGAAAGGGTCGCCCGTCTAGATCTTTCCCCCGACCCGACTCTCGTGATCTTCGGCATCAAACCTTCGCATCATTTCGTACACCAAAGCTCAAGAAGTTTTCCCGATAAGAATTGCCATGCATTCCTCGTTCCTGTGATCATCGGGAAACGGGAAGTCTGCACCTCTTTTCCCTAAATTTCTTTCCTGAAAGATTCCCGAGAATTCCTTCCGAACGTCTAGTCTAGTCTCACACCGGCCTAATCTCTGGAACTACCTCGTGACCAAACCTCGGTGAGAATTACATGTCCAATTCGGTGACCAAGAATTGATATGATCACTACGAGTTAGTAGTGATACCCTTCGGTCAAATCATTTTTCCTTGATCATGTAGCTAAGAAAAGCAGTCATACCCGTGAACCTTTCCAACAACTAAGGCGATAGGGAGTTTGTCGGCATCAGAGATACCCATAGAAACCTTTCGATTATTAGGTCCCATCGACTATTATCGCAGACCTTCCTATAAATTTCTTCTAAAAGTCATCAGACCCTTAGCTAGTCTGCTCTACGAAGATGTGCCTTACTGTTGGAGCGTGTGTCCTATTGAAGGCTTATTACCATAAAAGCATGATATGCTTTGGGAAGTGTAAAATACTTCCCTCGTGATACATTAGACCCTTCGTGATCCTCGTAGAATCGATTTTGTAACCTTCAAACTTCGGCTACCCTCAGAACTTAGTAGCATCCATCCGGTACTTCACGGGCTTATTCCCATACAAGAATGATATGCTTTGGGAAGTGTAAAATACTTCCCTCATGATACATTAGACCCTTTGTGATCCTCGTAGAATCGATTTCATAACCTTCAAACTTCGGCTACCCTCAGAACTTAGTAGCATCCATCCGGTACTTCACGTCTCGAATCCTTAGAAGTATCTACCCAACGAAACCCTAATGATTCCTCTGAGGAGACCGAAGTCATCAAGGGTCGAAACCTCCATGGGATAACCGATTGAGATCTTGGATTGAGAGAGTCAATGTATGAAAAAAGACGCATCCTGATAGTGAGGTACGTTGGAATGTCAAGCGGAGACCTGATTCCACTTGGGAGCGTGAAGATCTGAGGCAACAAATCTATTCGTATCTCATTCCAATTCATGATCTATATCTTAATTTTTGAATTTCGGGACGAAATTCCCTCTAACGGGGGGATAATGTAACAACCCGAAATTGTCCATCGCCGAAAACCCGTTCTACCCGTAAAAATGCGCCGTTTATCAATTCGTTCCGATTTCGTTTTGGGTTAAATTATTTAAACTTATATGTTTATTATAATCTAATGAGTGTTCAAACCCCTTAGGAACTCATGATATTAGCCCAAAATGTTTATTTCATAAATTTTAGAAACGTCCCCGCCGGGTTACGGAAACTTAATCGGGTGCGACCAAAAGCCCCGTTTAATGTCGGTATCGGGTAGAATTCCACCGTGTCCAAGTTTTGAGACCTATTTAAATGTGTTCAAACTTTCATTTGAAGCTTTTTCTTCCTCTCTCTACTCTCTCTCTAACCTCTCTCCTCAAACCAAGTTTAAGGGTTCAAAATCATCAAATTTAAGTTCCAAATCACCAAGGTAACTACCCTAACTCCTAGTATAACATCTTAGGCCTTCAAATTCGAGTTCAAATCATGGAATAGGACCATATTCATTAGTTTACGGCTCTAGAACAGTCTTAGGCCGTGAACTCACATAAAATGGGTTTCTGAGCCCAAAAACCCTTCCAATCGACCTTTGGAGCTTAGATATGGATTAATGGCTTAATGGAATGGACTTAGAATGCATTAAACATGGATTTTGAAGAGTAAACATGAGTTTACTGCCCAAGAGCATGCTTGAGCTGTAAACTCATATAAATGGGGTTTTTATGCCCTTAAACCCTTCCAAAACTCTCTTGAAGCTTAGATATGAATTTTAGGATATCAGATTTGGCCTTGGAACACCTTCAACATTAATTTAGAGGATTAAACATGAGTTTACTGCCCAAGAACATGCTTGGGCCGTAAACTCATTATCATGGGGAGTAAACTCCTTTTTAGTGTGTTAAAATGCCATTTACACACACCATAAGCCTTGGGATAAACTCTAGAAGTGACCAAAAACAAGATTTGGACCTTAAAACATATTAAATCCCCCATCTAAGGAGTTCACGGCCATGAGGGGGTTCATGGGCCGTAAACTCCTAAAAACATGCCAAAAGACCCCTAAAAATTCATACAAGGCTTGGAAAAATTGATTGGAATCACATGTGATTGATTAAGGACCAAAACATTAAGGATTTGGTATGAGGGGGGAGTTTACGGCTGTAAACTCCATGTTTACTGCCGTAAACTCCAATAAATGGTCCATAATTACGTTTAATCCATTCCAAGGCCCTAGAATTGATCCTAGCAAATTTTCCCAAGTAGTATAAGACCATTTTGCATCACAAAACACCCCACCATGAGTTTACGGTCGTAAAATCATGGGGAGGGGGTCATTAGGACCGAAATCTCCTCTATTAGTTTACTCTTGAAGAGTAAACTCCATATCCAAGCCTTATGTGACTTCAAACGCCACCCGGGTCCTTCCAAATACTTGTAAGGGAGTGTTTCCGCAACTAGAAGTGTTTGTCTCTACCAAATAAATAATCTAAGTCCTAATTAGATACAAATATGTATCTTTTCATAATTCATAGGAACCTCGTGCGTTTGGAAACCTAGAAACGACGTTTAGGATCCGAGCAGACACACTCCTCGTTCGGTGAGTTCATACCCATACCCTTTTTAAATGGTTTTTCAATGTTTTCAGGGGGGAACACAAGCAAATTACAAATGTTTTCAAAAGATAACATTGATGAATTTCAATAAATATATGGCAAATTATAAATATTTTTACCCCTTATGTATTATGCTGAGCATAAGGGATGATTTATCAATCACAACTATATGAATTTCAATGAAGGAAATAACGAAACTAATCAAATTATTATGGGAATAATTTGGGGTTCTTTAGTTCTCATTTCATCGCATATTGATATATATAAAGTTTATTAGATAAAATATGTCTGATTCAGTTTATCTCCATTTCACTTAGTATATATTGCTAGATAATTTCATTGTATATAACTGTTTTCACTGTATTATGTTTCATATCGTTTAGTATGTTTGATATCGTTTGAGAATTCCGTGAATACTTAGTACTAGTTTGTGAGATTTGTCATTACCCTTTTGGGTTATTAGTAAATCCTCCCCGGAAGTGTAACCAGAGTCTCCAGGAGGGAGAGCATGAAATTTGTGAACAGATCTATTCGGGACTGACAATCCCACACCTTAACTGCTAGCTACAGTTAGGCGGGCACGCTTGGGGTGACAGATTCTGGATATCGTCTGACGTTTGACAAGCGTCAAGGAGGTCTCGTTGTCGTATCAGCATGGTTACCCGACTCACAATATGTATTAATATAAGTTTATTCACGACTTTGGTTTTGGATTTAATTTTATATCAATCTTCTATCTTTAGATATTATATCTAGTACGGGATGGTAATCCCATGGTTTTTAATCTATAGGTTTCATATCTATTGCAGGATGTTATTCCTATGGTTAGAATCTATATCTAGTTCGGGATAGTAATCCCATGGTTTTGAAACTATATCTTGTACGGGATGATAATCCCATGGTTTTGAATCTACGTCTAGTCCGGGATGGTAGTCCCATGGTTTTCAATCTATATTTTCATATACATTAAACTATCTTGTAACTAGTCCGGGATGGTAGTCCCTTGGTATTAAATCTATATTTTCATGTATATCAAGCTATCTTATATGTAGTACGGGATGTTAGTCCCAAGGTTTTCAAACTACTTTTCATCTACAGTTCACGTATATTAAAGTATTTTTATATCTAATTCGGGATAGTAATCCCATGATTCTCAATATATAGTTTTGTGTATTAAACTATACTCTGTGATATTCAATCGGTCTTGCATTTAGGAAAATATGGGATTTTCCTGGGGTAACATATAACGCGTAATTGAACTAGTAATGAAGGATAACTAAATTGTTTTACATAAGAAAATATGGGATTTTCTTGGATAACAAACCTTTTCAGAAAACTAAAGGAAAATGGTACATTTTTCAGAAAACAAACATCTTATGAACTCACCAGCTTTATGCTGATTTTCAAACTGCTTGTATTCTCAGGTCCGCATTAGACAGGTACCCGGTGATCTCTTTTGGTGAAGACGGAGTGTGTAGAAGACTCGTCTCATTTTGTTCCTATCTATATTATGTATCACACTTGTACAATTTACTTTTGAAACAAATGTAAACTTTCAAATATATGTAATGTAATGGCTGTTTACTTTGATTACTTTGTGCATTGGATTTGATACTCAACGTGGAGTCAACCCCGAAAATGTTTCTGCCTTTGGTTTTCGGGGTGTGACATTTATGATTTGATGTAATTCTCATTCCTCTTGCAATTCACAGTAACCCATGCATTACCCACCAAATAACAATGTTTTGAACCATCAGATTTCCAAGCACATATTTCCCCTTTTATCCCTTAAAGAAACGACAGTAAGAGAACTTTAAACTCCAACATTTCTCTCACTTTTCTCATATTCTCTCTAATACTTCTCTCAAGAGTAAGAGCAAGGATCTTGCTGAAGGCTTAACTCTTCAAATTCTCTTTAGAGCTTTTAAGTAAGTTATTCCCTTTATCTAGTATTTTATATAATTTTCCAGATAAATTCACATTATTCCACCCATAATGATATGTGAGAAAAGCTCTTAGGACAACATTTCTTTCAAGGAAGTTCCTCAACTCTTCGAAAAGTTTAGACTTGAGATCTTCACACCATCACTCCAAACATCCCATAAACCAACTCAAGGTGAGCTTTATACCCCTATTTTCGAGTTTTTATTGTTTTTTGGGGGAGGATACAAGTCAAGGGTCTTGTGAAATCTTAGTATATTTGCGTGTTATGATTTATGTGCTTAAGGTTAGGAAATTTTGTATTAATGGTTCAAGAACTCGAGATTTTGAGCAAGTCTCAAGAGTTTGAATCCTATTTCACAATTTATGTGATAGAAATAAAAACTAGTATGTTTATGAAATATAACTCACATACTATTATGTCAAGAACCATAAAGATTTGCTTCAAAAATTTGCTTAAACAAAGTTGTTGGATCAAAATTTTGGGAAGATGAAAATTATGAAATTTATACTATTTTGGAATATTTTCGGCCAAAATGTACATAAAAGACATTTTTGAAATGTTGGATAAATTTGAGTTATTATTGAACATTTTGATTAAAAGGGGCCAAAAGTGGAATTATTTAATAAACAAGGACCATTTTGAACATTTTTCTTAGATACGAGCCTAAAATAAGTATTTTAGAAGAAATGGGCCATTTTCAACAATTCACCAAGTTTTGGACCATTTATGACACCTTTTGACAAATGTGGGTCTTATTTGATGCTTTATAGAAAGAAGGGCCATTTTTGCCAATATCGATAATAATGGATCCTTTTTGATAACTATGATTAATTATGGATTATTTTTCAATAAACAAAACAAAATGATATATCTAAGCAACGAGTATAACTATTGTTATTTATATAATAAATAACGGATTTCAACTATTAGCACAAATATTTGTTAGTATTCTAGTCAGACGCATCTCCAAAGTACCTATATGTATATATATATATATATATATATATATATATATATATATATATATATATATATATATATATATATATATATATATATATATTAATGTACGTTCAAAGTCCTGTAAAGAGTTGTAACCAGAGTCTCCTGGAGGGAGAGTGAGAATTTGTGTATAGATCTATATGGGGTTGACACCTCGCACCTTCACTGTTCGCTACAGCTAGACCGGCGAGTCTAGGGTGACAAATGTCTTTAATCGATCTGGGCGCCTGAGAAATTCTAAGACGGGCCTCCATCATATTAGTATGGTTATAACGGTTCACTAGAATATAAGAATGTTATTTAGAAATTTATGTAGGGAAAACCTTACAAATAAATTGGCACATTCTGTTGACCACCCCTATGCACGGTAGTTATTGTCCACATTCGTTGTGTTGATCGTCCACTTGCACTGTGCGGAATGTCCACAATCGCCTGTTGATTTCTCACACCTCTCTAGTCTTAGGATTTTTAAGACCACAAACAACTACGCACATACATAAGATATAGGATTTTCTGGGGAAAAAAGATTTTATACAATTCCAAAAGATGATGAACTAAAACACACACATGCAACTATACTCGACTGGAACCAGGGTTTACAACTATTTTATATAAGAAAATATAGGATTTTCGGGAGAAAACGATATCATAAAATTTCTGAAGACGATAAACTAAAACACACACACATGCAACTATACTTGATTGGAAACAAGACTTACAACCGTTTTGAGAAGAAAACACTAGAATTTTCTGGATTCTAAACTATCACAAATTCTTAAACAAAAATTCTTATGAAATCACCAACATATTTTATGTTGACGCTTTCCAAAATGACTTGTACTCCCAGGGATTTAGTAAGAAGGTAATCACCATGATCGAGGACGGGCGTTGTTGCGTTATGTTATTGCTACTTTTGTTATTTCATATTGAACTTTTGATCAGAACAAGTATTGTAAACAATGTAAGTTTATTATCTTAATATTTGATGTTTGGATTTGCTATGTTTCATTTATATACAATTTTTATGATACTGCACAATGAAGTCACCTACCTCCGGACGTTTCCGTCGTCTGGTCTGGGGGTGTGACAAAGGACAAGAATTATGTCACACCCCGAAAACCAAAGGCGGAAACATTTCCGGGGTTGACTCCACGTTGAGTATCAAATCCAATGCACATAGTAAAGTAGTAATCACAAAACATTACATTACATAATATTGTTTACATTGAAAGTAAAGTTGTACAAGTGTTTTACATATGTAATATGTACAAAAGTAAAGACGAGTCTTCGGAACGCTCCGTCTTCTTCAAAAGGTTGCGATGTACCTATCTATCGTTGACCTGAGAATACAAGCAGTTTGAAAATCAGCATAAAGTTGGTGAGTTCATAAGCGGTTTAGTTTTGAAAAAAACGAGTTTCCTTTGCTTTCTGAAAAAGTTGTTGTTCAAGAAATGTGACAACCCGAAATTTCCATTCTGAACAAACCATTTCAATCCAATAGAAGTTAGAACGGTTACTATGAAAACTCAGATTTCGAGTATAAGTTTGGCAGTTTTCAGGATTTTACACTTAAGGAGATGTTAGGAGAGTGGATGCACTAGGGTTTTGTGCAACACTGTTATTCCAAGACTCTAGGACATTAAAGTTCATTCCAGGAATAAAAATATTTTCTGCCAAAAATATCTCAGGACTATAAATAGAATTCTGAACCAAATTGGTTCATTAGTTGAATTCCATTTAGGAAAAAGTCAAACTTCTCTCTCACGGATCTTCGGATTTTTATCCCAAATTGTGAGTACTTTGATCTAGTTATGTTATATAGCTTAGATTATGTTTAGAAACATCGATTACATATCAAAACGACTAGACTCGGGAGTTTACCGCCCAAGAACGTTCTTGGGGAGTAAACTCCATTTTAAGGTCCTAAAGGGTTCCAATGACCCTCAAAGATTTAGAACTCGAACTAGGAGCCTCAAATTCATGCTTTATACCACAAAAAAATTATGAATCATGGCTAGAAGGGAGTTTACGGCCAAGGAGCTTCTTAGGTCGTGAACTCCATGTTATAGGTGCCAAAATGCTTTGAAACACTTCCTAAGGCTTAAGATTAAATTAGGACAAGTACCCTAAAGTGTTTATAGCCTAGAAAACATAAGAAATCACTAGTATTGAGGAGTTTATGGCAAGACAACTTCTTGGGCCGTAAACACCTATTAAGGGGTCAAATGACACCCTAACTCCTTCCTTATGCCTAGAACCCAACATAGATCATTACCTAGAAATGTTTGAGGCTTGAAAACACCATAAAAACCCTCCCAAGGGAGTTTACGGCCGTAAACTCCAAGGGAATATGGTCTCTGGGCCGTAAACTCCCTAAAGGAGTTAATATGGCACCCAAACACTTGTTATAGCCTAGAAACAATTCACCACTAGAGTTGTGATAATTCTAAGCACCATTTAGAGCCTTGGTTGAGAGTTTACGGCCAGGAGTTTACTCCCCTGGGCCGTAAACTCCAAAGCTTATGGTCATTAGACCTTAAACTCCCATTAGGGGCATTGCACTCCTTTGTTGCAACCCATTAGCCTCCTAGCACTTGACCAAAAGTGTTTTCCTCGCGTTTAAATGTTTATACTTGTATAATTAGTGTTTTAATCACTAATTATTTATATACATATGTCTTCATATGTAATTAGGATCATTTTGTGTGTCTAAGTCTTCACTTGACACCAAGCACTTGCCCGATCCTTCCTTACGATAACAGTCCGTTCAATTCCAGTCACTTACTACAGGTGAGTTCATACCCCTTAACTAATGTTTTAAACTATTTTTAAATGTTTTATGGGGGGCGGGGATACAAGTAGGATCATGCTACTTCTTATATCAATCACATGTGATTAATAAGTAGAATTATGCTAGTTATTACATCAATCACATGTGATTAATATACAACATTCAAATGATTTGGCTACTCATTAGCCGTTTTACCAAACAGTTTCCTTCAAATGATTTTTATAAACATTTTATATGTTTTAAACTCCTTATTACATTGTACATCTTACTCTGTACATTACCTTTCAAACTTATTTACATCTGTGTTTCAAACAAATGTTTCTTTACACTTAAACTGTTTTATCAAACTTATGCCTTCAAATTGTATTATAGATTGACATCAAGTCAATCTTTTCTTAAAATAATATTTATGTTTCAAATGTATTACAAAACTTATTTATTATTTTATATTATACATTGCATGCCTCTATATGTATAGTTATATAAGAAATGTTTAAAAGACTTAGGAAGGCTATCCACCCTATTTCCTTTTCGCGCTTGAGATGTGGTCTGGTGGGATATCGGGTACTCGTTCGAAAGTCGTTTAAATATTAGTTATATATCATGTGTACATATATAGTCATAAAAGGTCCTTCCAGTTCATCCCATGCCCTTGGGTAGCAAGGGTATACATCCTTGTCCATACGTACCAACTAGATTACTAGTAAACAACCAGATGGGTAGTTTAGGAAGATACTAGAATAATTACTAGAACACGATATCATACAATGAGTCAGTTCATTCATGAGTCAATACTTTCTAGAACATTACAGTACATTACATATACAACTATACTAGGATGATTACATTTCTATACTTGGTAGGTAGAGAGCACGTACATTACAGTTAGAACAGTTCATTACATTACTATACTTGCTAGGTAGAGAGCACCTACATTACAGTTAGAACAGTTCATTATAGTACATATACAAGAATACGATAATTATTGTGATTTAAATCGGAGCATGCCTTAAATGTCATGACTCGATTTGTAGCCAGAGTCTCTTGTAGGGAGAGCGTGAGTTTGCGTATAGATCTATACTGGATTGACAATCCTACACCTTGCTGCTAGCTACAGCCGGACCTGCAGGTCTGCGGGTGCCAAACGTCATTCCGTTATTACGACCATTCATTATGTCGTTGTTACTAGACGATAGTATGGTGCAATTTATCCCATAATGCCTTAATATAAATCCGGTTTAAGGTAGTTAGTACGACAGTAGTTCTTATAGCACTACACCATAGTACTATTTCTTTTTTCCCATTACATTCACTTCGTGAACATTCACACGACGCATAGAAATGTAGAAACTCTATTTTTGGATAATGATAGTTATACTTGGGGAAAATACATACTCTTACAAGAGACACACATTCAGAGCAGTTAGGTCTTGGTAGAAGACACCTTCATATACTAGTAGGAATCATAGGGATTTCTAGGGTTTTTCAAACACTTACAGTTCATATACACTTTCAATACTTACAATACATATACTTACAAATTCTTACATACAAATTAAGACACTAAAATACTTATGATCTCACCAGCTTCAAAGCTGATACTCGCTTTCAAAATTACTTGTATCCTCAGGTCATCATAGACAGGTACCGATGCAAGGAGAAAGGAAGATGGAACTTGTTCAAGACTTATCTTTTATTTTGATTTATGCTTTAGTGTTTATCAAAATTTGATAGAACACATTTGTATAATAATTATATTATTAATTCAATGGATGATGTTGTTGCTTGTTTACTACTTTACATTGTTGATATTATACATGACGTCCTCCGCCCCAGAACGTTTCCGCCGTTCTTGGTTTTGGGGTGTGACAGATTGGTATCAGAGCATTGTTTATAGTGAATTAAGTATATCAACCCATAAAAGATATACTAACTATAAATACATAAGGGATTAAAAATACTCTGACCAAGAGTTTATACTTTAAATAGTAAAATATTTAAGTAAGTATACGTGCTGCATTCATACTAAAATCAGTGTCACTAGGACAGTACAAAAGAATTACGATTGTTGGGCTACACAAGTGGGCTTAGAGACATATGGTCAAAACTGGGAAGATATAGCCTGATCACCTATATTATCCGAGGGTTGACTAGCATGTGCCTAAGTGTAATTGTGTGGTTGCAACAATGCTAAAATCTTACCAACCCTACCACAATGAGAACAATAGATCATAACATTAAAATTTAAAATAGTATAGGAGTATTTGGTGTTACTATAGGTACGTTATACTTGAGAACTAAAATGGGATCTTCATTACTAAGTTGATAGTTGCTAAGTGGATATACTAAGGCTATATGTAATTAGGATGTTATAAACTAAGAATCTGTGAAAATTTTACTTTACCCCTATTCTGTGTGAATTTGGAGTTAAGATCACTTATTCGAAGGTCTATCCTGTTTAGATTACACATAGCTGGTATGCACTTCACAAATAGCGATGTAACTAATGAAGGTTTTCTAAATAATTATCTAGATAGTTTGTCTAATAATTATTCTCTTACCCTAAATTCTCGCACAGAAATCATAGCTGGACTCCATCCCCTTGGCAACCAGTATCTTCCGAATGAAGTCATAGCTGGTTGGTTTGGAGAAGAACCAGAGAATAATCATCCTACCCCCTTGAATGATCGCCATGATGAAGACCTTTCGTACGATGCTAACTCCGAACCAGAGGTTGAGAACCTACCCCGAGCAACTCCCTTTCCAATTCCTAACCCTCGTCCGGCTTTTCATGGCCCGACCCTGAGTGAGTGGAATGCTTGGAAACATGGAGCCAAGGACAAGATAAGTCTATGCCATTTGATGGCGACCGAAACTTTTGCGACTTGAACAATGGGGGGCTCAGCAGATAGAGTCTTGCCAATCTTGGTCCGCAGAGTGACCCGAAATGAGATTTAAGGCAGGACAGCCCTACATCAGATTACAGAAGTAGTCGCCTATGCTAGAATGCATACCCTCCACACCATTCGTCTAGAAGATGCTCGCGAGAGATCAGAGAGAAACCCTGAAACCTTGCTGCAAGCACTAGCTGAATCACGAGCCAACAAATTGAAATAAATAATTTGTCAATATATTATGAGAATACTATATGAATTTGAAATAGTAATATTTAATTAATATTTAATCATAAATTAATTTGGAATTAATTTAGGGATTGAAGGAATTAATTAAAGCATAGGGACTGAATTGTAGTTGTTTAATAGTTGAGCAAAAGACAATCTAGAACCCTCTATAGAACCTTGAACGGTTTCTTGGAGGCTAAGAATTCCAGAATAATCCCTATGGATAATCAAGGAAGTAGATAATTACTTGGTGTAAGATAATCTTAGATTTGGGTTTATCTAGGATTTCCTGAATGAAGTATAAATAGGGGTGGAACCCTATGATTTTTGGCCACTTGTTCCTAGAGTGATCCATCCAAAAGTTTGCACCTCCCTCCTACTTCTCAATCATTCTTCACAATCTAGTTTTGGGTGTGAACCATTAGAGGCGTGACAATTGTGACTCTAGCCTCAAAGCTTCTCAAGACTTGGATCAAGATTATTGTTACTACATAACAATAAAAGGTATGTTTCATAACCCTTGTTTGTGTATTTTCGATTATATACTATGGATCTAGGGTTTATGAATTGTTTTTCATATTTTATGTTCAATTAGAGAAAATGTAGCTCTAATTTAGGGTTACATGCACACATATGTTTGTTTGTAATGATCAAAACTCATCAGCGGTATCAGAGACTAGGTTTAGTTTTCAATTGAATTAAAACTAATGTGAACATGAACAAGTAGGATAAACAGAATGATCATTTTGTTCCACCACGACGTGGTGACTTTCACCATGATGTGGTGCCTCACGATTTTGCTTTACCATGGCATGGTAATTGTTTACCACGACATGGTAAGTTGTCAGATACGAAAATTTCGGTTTTTTGATATATTATGAATTGATTAGGATAATTAGTTTTAATAATATTGTTTAACTGAATAAATCTAAATATTTTGAAATTGTAATTTGATATCCTTATCTGAAATTCATAATTGGTTTTATTTTTCAATTTAATTAATTGGATATTAATTTTAAAATTTTAAAATATAAGCTTAGTACTTTTGAAAATTTTAAAAATACACCCTTATATTACATGTAACATTAAAAGTTTAATATAACTATATTTAAGTTAAGTCATTCGAACCGCTAGCACGCGTCATTCATGAAGCCGATCTAGAAGGGGAGTTTAAGGAAACAACCTATAAAATGACCGACATTGGGTATCCACTTTTACCCACCGCTCCCTTGATTGGTCGAGGGTCGTCAACCTTACCAGTTTGATAGGACACTTAATTCTCATTAATAACAAAGTAACTAAATGTTATTCATAAGAGTTCCCAATCTTAATTACTTTAGGAAAATGTGAATTTGATGCTAATCCATGAAATTGCACATTGCACGTTATATAAGTCATTAGTGGAGAGTGTATGGTTAACCGGCACACTAATATGGACTAATAAAGGGTGGAAATGGGAGATTCATAAATTATCATTGATTAATGGTGTCACACCCCCGAACCAGACGGCGGAAACGTCCGGGGGCTGTTGTGACTCAATTGAATACCATCACAATGAATATACATGAAACATAACATCATACAATACCAAGCATTGGAATATTACCACTGGTTGCGTTTACATTCAGTACATAGTTTCAGAACATTACATTCTCAAAAGTAGATTGTTCAATACTAGTTAAACAAACAACAAGACATCACTGAGTACATTTTTCCCTTCGGTTTACCTGTTACCTGAGAATATAAGTATTTTGAAAAACGTCAACATATGAAATGTTGGTGAGTTCATAAGTAATGTTTGAAATATAGTGGTTTGTATTGTTTTGAAAATCACCAGAAAATCCGATATTTTCTGAAAAGAACTTAGTACAAAAAGCGTGAAGATCCGTAAGTATGCTTGTTTGTTTCTATAAATGTAAAAGAGCGATTTATAAAACTCGGTATGTAAATCGTAGGTGTATTAATTGAAAACCCTAGGAAAACCCGATGTTTTCCTAATACTTTGCATCAAATAATTTGTATCTTGTTATTTCGTACGACAGGTGTATTCGTTGAGTCCCGGTGACGTTAGATTAATTATGGATTGTGAATTGTTATAAACACACATTAATGAAAATGACTAGTTTACAACCATACAAACGATCCCTTAGGCGTCACTCGCACTATTCACTTAATCCAAACACCCGGACTTCATGTAGCCCCACGACCGAGGAGGAAAAGAGGGTGTGAAGCCCCAATGTTTTCCGTAAGTCGTTCAAGGCTATCGTGAATGCGAAGGGCCCTTAGCCCGACTCGCATTTGCTGAATTCTCGACTTTACTAGCAGCACCAGAAGGCCCTTGGGGTCCAACAGCACAAAGCCTGTAAAAGTCCTTTTACACGAAATTAGGTCATGTAAGACCCAACTACATGTAAGCGAGTTTCCTTCAGGCCTAAAGATCATGCCATTGGGCTAGCTAGGCCCAACAAACATGATTTGAAACTTTTGGGCCCAAAGACGGTGTATCGACGTCTGGTGTATTCTCACGTATGTATTGACTTCCCGAATTTTCCGTGTGTGCATTGAAGTTTCGTCGTGTTAGTAATTTCGGATTCATTATTGATTCGAGACCGAGTCAATTCGTTTGATAACGATTTTTGGTGTTGAAGGTGCATTATAATTTGCCGATAGTCGAGATGCTAGTATTTTAAAACATTAGGATGTTTCTTTATTGCAACCTCTTTCTTTTGGATAATTTACACATTTAACCCTTTGTATAAAATAAATTTCTATTTTAGTCCTCAAACCATTTTTCTTGACACTTTAGTATCAAAACTTGTAGAAAAGTTATTTTTCAGCTCAAAGTTATTTGAAAAACAGTTTTAGTCCATCAAATAAAGTTTTTCTCGGCTGAAACCCTCATTTTCGCAGTTTTTACACTTTTTGCCCAAAATAGAAATTTTTTGCGTCTTTGGTCCTTTTTAAATATGAAAAGCATTTTTAACCATTGAAATGGACTTGGAGCACTAGTAGTCCCCTGTTTTACAGAAAAATACAGTTTCAGCCCCTCTAATTTGAAAATCTTGCATATTGGGCTTTATTGGGCCGAAAAGTTCATTTTTGGCCCATTATGCTTAAAAATTCACATTTTAATCCTTCCAAAGAGTAAGTTTCTGGAAAATACCTTATTGAAACTGTTTTGACTCATTTCATCCATCAGAATTTGTATTTTGTCATTTTGGCCCCTTTAACTTTATATTTTCAACATTTTGAGTCCAAAAATGGGTTTTAAACCCAAAGATGTTCATAATAATCAACTTGGTTATTTTTCTAGAAATGATTTGTGTGAAATAACATAGTTTATACTTATTTCATGCAACTTAATGTAGATCTCGATCTTAAGGTATTTTTTGACTAGATCTAACACCACAATCACATAAGAGCATAAATATAAGCATAGAAATCACACCAAGCATACATATACTCATAGATCTACACATTTGCTTGTATTCCCCCCCCCCCCACAAAACTTATAAAAATTGAAAAATAGGGGGTATGAAGCTCACCTTTGAGTGTGGTTTCGGTTTTTGGAAGAAAATGAGAAGAAATTCGGCCTTAGCAACCTTCCTTGGAAGATCTTGAGTTTAAGGAGTTCTAAGATACAAAATTATGATTTCATATGAGTTAAGAAGAGATTTTTGGATATAAGAAGGAGTATAAAGTGTGGATCCAAGATTCAACTTACGTAGATGATGACTTTTGTGGAAAAATCTCTTTGAAAAGCTCTTAAGTATCGAAAATTTGGTGAAGGAAGGTGAGGATGTTCTTTGAGAGGGTTGGTTTAAGAAAATTAGATGAAGTGTGTATGTGTTGGGAGGCTCTCGGCCAAATGAAAAGAGAGAGGAGGAAGAGATGAGCTTGCCTTGATACATGAAACTATGCATGGTTACATGGGAGATAATACTTAGAGATATGTTGGATATTAATGAGGTGTCAAATTAAAAGTCAACTCTCTTAATTTCATTCTCTCTTTTTTTTTTTATCCCACTTGGGCCGAGAATTAGAGAAAGAGAAGTGAGTTTTGGGCCTTAAAGGCTTAAGCCCAATTTCTTGATTATGTTGAGTGATTTTTGGTCCTAACAAATATAAGTGTGATTTTTATACTTTGTTGGGCTAGTTTAGGTTAATTATGGTTCATAATATTTAATTTATTTCATTCTAGGCCCAATATGGCCCAAAATGTTGAAATAAATGCATGTGGATCCAATTAGAGCCCATTTAAAGGTTCTAATTCCATGATAGTCATATTGGAAGCTTATTGGTCCATTGAGTCCAATAAGGAAGTCCTAATCCAAAATGGACCTAAACAAGAACTCCTAGGATTTCCAATTGCTTATTGACTATTTGTAGTACTTGTATGGTGTATTGGATTGAAATTTTGTTTTCATAGAGTAAGTATCATACATGCTCTTAAGTTTTTGATTCTACATTTTACTTGAGTGTAGTGATTACAAGACACAAAATTTCTAGTTGTGACATCATTCCCCCGTTAGAGGGAATTTCGTCCCGAAATTCTGTTTGAAAGCTAGATTTGAGAATGCTAGAATAGGTGAGGGTACTTTTGCTTCATTTGATCCTCGCATTCCCACGTGAATTCTGGCCCACGCTTCGCGTTCCACCGTACTTTCACGATCGGGATGCGACTTTGCTTAGTACGCTTCACCTCCCTGTCCATGATTTCGACCGGTTCTTCAACAAACAGGAGATTCTCGTTGATTTCGATCTCGTCAAGGGGAATGACGAGTGTTTCATCCAATAGGCACTTCTTTAGATTAGAGACATGGAACACGGGGTGTACACTGTTTAGCTCTACGGGTAAATGCAGTTTATACGCCACTGGACCTATTCGGGCGACAGTATCAAAAGGTCCAACGTATCGTGGGTTCAGTTTTCCCCGTTTTCCGAAACGAATAACTCCTTTCCAGGGTGAGACTTTCAACAGTACTCGATCCCCGACCTGAAATTCTAAGGGCTTTCGCCGTTTATCTACGTAGCTCTTTTGTCGGTCGCGTGATGCTTGTAATCGAGCTCTAATTTGAATAATCTTTTCCGTGGTTTCACGAATGATCTCCGGTCCTGTTAGTGCCTTGTCCGATGTATGCATTTTTGCTAGTTGGGTATCACCCACCTCAGCCCAACATAACGGTGATCTACACTTACGCCCGTATAGTGCTTCGAAAGGAGCGACCTTGATGCTCGAATGGTAACTGTTGTTATATGAGAATTCTACTAAGGGTAAGTGGGTATCCCAAGACTTCCCAAAGTCTATCACACATGCGCGGAGCATGTCTTCGAGCGTTTAAATGGTTCGCTCACTTTGACCATCCGTCTGTGGATGATAAGCGGTGCTCATGTCGAGATGAGTTCCTAGTGCCTTCTGGAGAGATTGCCAAAAACGTGAAGTGAACCTACTGTCCCTATCCGAGATAATAGACACTGGTACTCTGTGGAGTCTCATGATTTCTCGAATGTATAAACGTGTCAATCTTTCCATCTTGTAGGATTCCTTTATGGGTAGGAAATGGGCAGACTTCGTCAGTCGGTCGACTATTACCCATATGGTGTCCAGTCCATCCGACGTCTTGGGTAGGTTGGTCATGAAATCCATAGAAATCCCCTCCCATTTCCACTCAGGGATTACCGGTTGTTGTAATAACCCTGAGGGCTTCTGGTATTCCACCTTTACCTTGGCACACGTAAGGCACTTACTAACATAGGTGGCAATTTCCGCCTTCATGTTGGGCCACCAATAGTGTTGTTTAACATCCAAATACATCTTGTCTGAGCCGGGATGAACGGAGTATCGCGTCTTATGGGCTTCCTTCATAACTACCTCCCTAAATCCTCCGAGTTTAGGGACCCAAATACGGTTCATGAAATAGTATACTCCATTCTCCTTTGCTTCTAGGTTCTTCTCCATTCCGTGCAATGCTTCGCTTGCTCTATTTTTCCGTCTTCATGGCCTTTGACTGGGCTACTGCAATTTGAGTGGCTAGGTGAGATTGAATGGTTATTGAGAGAGTCTTCGTATGACGATTAGAGTACTCCTTCCGACTTAATGCATCAACTACCACGTTGGCCTTGCCTGGGTGGCACTTGATCCCACACTCGTAATCGTTTAGTAATTCAACCCATCTTCGTTGCCTCATGTTCAACTCCTTCTGGTTCAAGATGTGCTGGAGACTCTTGTGGTCCGTGAAGATGGTGCACTTTGTACCATAAAGGCAATGCCTCCAAATTTTTAGGGCAAAGACCACGGCTCCCAATTCTAGGTCATGGGTCATATAATTCACTTCGTGTGTCTTTAGTTGGCGGTATGCGTAAGCTATCACCCTTCCACGCTGCATGAGAACGCAACCTAAGCCCTGGTTTGACGCATCACAGTAGACCACGAAATCTTCCGTTCCCTCCGGTAGTGATAGTACCGGGGCACTACAGAGAGCTTGTTTCAGGGTTCGGAATGCGACTTCTTGTTTGTCCGTCCATTTGAATGGTACGCCCTTTTGTTTAAGTGAGGTAAGTGGTTTGGTGATCTTAGAGAAGTTTTGAATGAATCTCCTATAGTAGCCTGCTAGACCCAAGAACTGACGGATTTCCGTGGGTGTTGTCGGGATTGCCCATCCTTCAACAGCTTTGACCTTAGAGGGATCCACATGAATTCCATCTTGGCTAACTACATGACCTAGGAAGTTCACCCTCCGGAGCCAGAACTCACACTTGGAGAGTTTTGCGTATAGCTTTTCCGATCGCAGAGTTTCTAGGATTTGTCGGAGATGTTGGCCATGCTCTTCTTCGCTTCGGGAATAGACGAGAATGTCGTCAATGAAGATGATGACAAAGTTTTCTAGGAATGGTCGACAGATTCGGTTCATCAGATCCATAAATACAGCAGGGGCATTTGTTAGACCGAAGGGCATTACGACAAATTCATAATGTCCGTAGTGAGTTCGGAAAGCGGTTTTTGGAATATCCTCTTCCCGTACTTTGAGTTGATGGTATCCGGACCGTAGATCTATTTAGAAAAATAACTAGCTCCTTGGAGTTGGTCGAATAGATCATCAATTCGTGGGAGTGGGTAGCGATTTTTAACAATGAGTTTATTTAACTCTTTTTAATCGATGCACATCCTAAAAGATCCGTCCTTCTTTTTGACAAAGAGGACTGGAGTTCCCCATGGCGAGTAACTAGGGAGGATGAATCCCTTGTCCAAGAGTTCACTGAGTTGGCTGGACAATTCCTGCATTTCAGCAGGAGCTAGCCGATAGGGTGATTTAGCGAGAGGAATTGCTCCTGGAACGAGGTCAATTCGGAACTCCACTTGTCTCTTTGGGGGTACTCCTGGAAGATCTTCAGGAAACATGTCTGGGAACTCACATGCTATGGGAATGTCTTGAACGTTGACCTCTTCCTTGATTTTATCCACTATGTGAGCCCGGAACGCCAAATTGTTCTTTCGTAGATGTTTTTGTGCCTTGATGCACGAGATGAGGCGAAGGTTCATGCTAGGTTTGTCTCCGTAAATTACTAGGGTTTCGTGATTGGGAAGGCGAAGGCGAACGGCCTTCTCGTGACACATAATTTCAGCATGATGGGGGCTTAACCAATCCATGCCAATAATCACATCGAAACTCCTAATTGATACACGCATTAAGTCTATTCGAAAGACGTGTTGATTTAGGGTTAGGGTACATCCAATGTAGATTTCCCTGGTGGATTCGGTTTTCCCATTGGCCATTTCCACCGTAAAGGTTTCATTTAGCTTCTGGGGCTGTTGTTTTAATAAATGTTTAAACTTATTTCTTACGAAACTTCGCTCCGCTCCGGTGTCAAATAGGATGCATGCATAAGTGTGGTTTAGGGGAAACGTACCGGTAACAACAGCGGGGTCCTGAATCGCCTCTCCCTGACCCATGGTCAGCATCCTTCCTGTTCCTCCGTTTCCTGGATTGTTGTTGTTAGGGCAGTCTCGGCGGAAATGCCTGGTCCTCCCACACCCATAACAAGTGTGGCTAGGCCCTGCATTGTGGCCGCCAGTAGTGATGTTGTTGTTGTTGCGATTGTTGTTGTTGTTGCTGTTTCCCTGTTGTTGGTTCTGGGGAGGGTAGGTCCTGCAGTACTTCGCCGTGTGTCCCCTTCGGTTACAACTGGTGCACTGCAACTCCTTGCATTCTCCATTGTGATGGAAACCGCACTTGTTGCACTTGGGAAGATTACCGGAATAAGGTCTGTGAGCATTTAAAGCAGCTGAGGCTGGAGCATGTGGTGTGGCTGGAACCGGTGCAGTGACAGCATTAACTGCCACTGTCTGCTGCTTTTTAGAGGTCTCGGGGCCCTGACGCCCCTTCCTCTTGTTGTTCTTCCCTTTCTTGCCATCACCTTCCTTCTTTCCTTCAGCCTCCGCTGGCTTCTCACCCTTCTTGTTGTTATGGTCATACAACTTCTTCGCCAATCTTTTTGCACTGTCAAATGTTTCGGGGTTTGCAGCTATCACATTTCCTTGGATTGGTGATGTTAGTCCCCAGATGAATCGCTCAATCTTCTTTCCTTCCGAGGTGATCATACCCGGGCACAACAAAGATAGTTCACTAAATCTCGATATGTAGGCATCGATATTCGCATTCTGCACAGTGAGGTTCCACAGCTCCTGCTCTATTTTCTGAATCTCACCTCATGGGCAGTATTCAGCCATCGACATTTCTTTCATCTCCGCCCACGGCATGGAGTTGGCTACAGGGAGTTTCATGGCTTCCACATCTCCGTTCCACCAGGTGAGCGCTTGATCGACAAAAGTGCAGGCCGCGAACTTCACTTTCATCTGCTCAGGACAATCACATATCTCGAATACCGATTCCACCTTCTCGATCCATCGCTTCAGAGTGATCACTCCTCCAGTGCCGTTAAAAGTTCATGGTTTGGCATTTGTAAAGTCCTTGTAGGTACATGTTTTGGTGGGTCCTTGATTCATTCCGTTGTTAGAACTCCCGGCCCCTTGTCCGTTGACTCCTCCATTGTTCCCTTGATGAATTTGTGCCATCGCTGCAGTGACTGCAGCAGAGACTACTGCCTGGAATGCGGCTGAGTCAACTTCGGGTGGGGTTGGTCCAGGGTTTCCGCGAGTAGGTCGGTGAGGCATCTTCTTGTCACGAAATGGAAAGATGTTGAGTGTACGTGGTTTCCGTGAGGTTGTGGTCCTACTGACTAGGTGTATGGCACGAACTTAAGTACGTCTATCATTTAGCATACAATCATAGATTCGCAACACATAGCAAAACATGTAAAAGTGCACTAATATTTTCCTATGCCTCTTCCACTATTGCAGACTAAACAGACGTTCCCTTTTTGGTGATAAAGGGGTTTGTTTTTAGGTTCCCTAGCTCGCGATCTCATCAGAACATGTGTTAGTTATACTTTGGAGAGAATGTAATTGATCAGGCTACATCCACCCCTTGGTACCACTAAGAACAGTCCTGAATTAACCGAGATACTAGCATTATCTTGTTTGGTTCGGCATTACGTTCCTTATTCCTAATGCAAGCAAAGGTGTTTTATTGTTGTATTTCACTTGTTTTGTTCAGAGTTATGTTATTCCCTCTTTTGGTTTATAGTTGCATATCAATGTATGGTTAGATATGCTAGTTCACTATAAACCTGGCTCTGATACCAACCTGTCACACCCCCGAACCAGACAGCGGAAACGTCCGGGGGATGTTGTGACTCAATTGAATACCATCACAATGAATATACATGAAACATAACATCATACAATACCAAGCATTGGAATATTACCACTGGTTGCGTTTACATTCAGTACATAGTTTCAGAACATTACATTCTCAAAAGTAGATTGTTCAATACTAGTTAAACAAACAACAAGACATCACTGAGTACATTTTTCCCTTCGATTTACCTGTTACCTGAGAGTACAAGTATTTTGAAAAACATCAACATATGAAATGTTGGTGAGTTCATAAGTAATGTTTGAAATATAGTGGTTTGTATTGTTTTGAAAATCACCAGAAAATCCGATATTTTCTGAAAAGAACTTAGTACAAAAAGCGTGAAGATCCGTAAGTATGCTTGTTTGTTTCTATAAATGTAAAAGAGCGATTTGTAAAACTCGGTATGTAAATCGTAGGTGTATTAATTGAAAACCCTAGGAAAACCCGATGTTTTCCTAATACTTTGCATCAAATAATTTGTATCTTGTTATTTCGTACGACAGGTGTATTCGTTGAGTCCCGGTGACGTTGGATTAATTATGGGTTGTGAATTGTTATAAACACACATTAATGAAAATGACTAGTTTACAACCATACAAACGATCTCTTAGGCGTCACTCGCACTATTCACTTAATCCAAACACCCGGACTTCATGTAGCCCCACGACCGAGGAGGAAAAGAGGGTGCGAAGCCCCAATGTTTTCCGTAAGTCGTTCAAGGCTATCGTGAATGCGAAGGGCCCTTAGCCCGACTCGCATTTGCTGAATTCTCGACTTTACTAGCAGCACCAGAAGGCCCTTGGGGTCCAATAGCACAAAGCCTGTAAAAGTCCTTTTACACGAAATTAGGTCATGTAAGACCCAACTACATGTAAGCGAGTTTCCTTCGGGCCTAAAGATCATGCCATTGGGCTAGCTAGGCCCAACAAACATGATTTGAAACTTTTGGGCCCAAAGACGGTGTATCGACGTCTGGTGTATTCTCACGTATGTATTGAGTTCCCGAATTTTCCGTGTGTGCATTGAAGTTTCGTCGTGTTAGTAATTTCGGATTCATTATTGATTCGAGACCGAGTCAATTCGTTTGATAACGATTTTTGGTGTTGAAGGTGCATTATAATTTGCCGATAGTCGAGATGCTAGTATTTAAAAACATTAGCATGTTTCATTATTGCAGCCCCTTTCTTTTGGATAATTTACACATTTAACCCTTTGTATAAAATAAATTTCTATTTTAGTCCTCAAACCATTTTTCTTGACACTTTAGTATCAAAACTTGTAGAAAAGTTATTTGAAAAACAGTTTTAGTCCATCAAATAAAGTTTTTCTCGGCTGAAACCCTTATTTTTGCAGTTTTTACACTTTTGGCCCAAAAGAGAAAATTTTTGCATCTTTGGTCCTTTTTAAATATGAAAAGCATTTTTAACCCTTGAAATGGACTTGGAGCACTAGTAGTCCCCTGTTTTACAGAAAAATACAATTTCAACCCCTCTAATTTGAAAATCTCGCATATTGGGCTTTATTGGGCCGAAAAGTTCATTTTTGGCCCATTATGCTTAAAAATTCACATTTTAATCCTTCCAAAGAGTAAGTTTCTGGAAAATACCTTATTGAAACTGTTTTGACTCATTTCATCCATCAGAATTTGTATTTTGTCATTTTGGCCCCTTTAACTTTATATTTTCAACATTTTGAGTCCAAAAATGGGTTTTAAACCAAAAGACGTTCATAATAATCAACTTGGTTATTTTTCTAGAAACGATTTGTGTGAAATAACATAGTTTATACTTATTTCATGCAACTTAATGTAGATCTCGATCTTAAGGTATTTTTTTGACTAGATCTAACATCACAATCACATAAGAGCATAAATATAAGCATATAAATCACACCAAGCATACATATACTCATAGATCTACACATTTGCTTGTATTCCCCCCCCCCCACAAAACATATAAAAACCAAAAAATAGGGGGTATGAAGCTCACCTTTGAGTGTGGTTTCGGTTTTTGGAAGAAAATGAGAAGAAATTCGGCCTTAGCACCTTCCTTGGAAGATATTGAGTTTAAGGAGTTCTAAGATACAAAATTATGATTTCATATGAGTTAAGAAGAGATTTTTGGATATAAGAAGGAGTCTAAAGTGTGGTCCAAGCTTCAACTTACCTAGATGATGACTTTTGTCGAAAAATCTCTTTGAAAAGCTCTTAAGTATCGAAAATTTGGTGAAGGAAGGTGAGGATGTTCTTTGAGAGAGTTGGTTTAAGAAAATTAGATGAAGTGTGTATGTGTTGGGAGGCTCTCGGCCAAATGAAAAGAGAGAGGGGGAAGAGATGAGCTTGCCTTGATACATGAAACTATGCATGGTTACATGGGAGATAATACTTAGAGATATGTTGGATATTAATGAGGTGTCAACTTAAAAGTCAACTCTCTTAATTTCATTCTCTCTTTTCTTTTTTTTTTGTTTATCCCACTTGGGCCGAGAATTAGAGAAAGAGAAGTGAGTTTTGGGCCTTAAAGGCTTAAGCCCAATTTCTTGATTATGTTGAGTGATTTTTGTTCCTAACAAATATAAGTGTGATTTTTATACTTTGTTGGGCTAGTTTAGGTTAATTATGGTTCATAATATTTAATTTATTTCATTCTAGGCCCAATATGGCCCAAAATGTTGAAATAAATGCATGTGGATCCAATTAGAGCCCATTTAAAGGTTCTAATTCCATGATAGTCATATTGGAAGCTTATTGGTCCATTGAGTCCAATAAGGAAGTCCTAATCCAAAATGGACCTAAACAAGAACTTCTAGGATTTCCAATTGCTTGTTGACTATTTGTAGTACTTGTATGGTGTATTGGATTGAAATTTTTTTTGTCATAGAGTAAGTATCATACATGCTCTTAAGTTTTTGATTCTACATTTTACTTGAGTGTAGTGATTACAAGACACAAAATTTCTATTTGTGACAAATGGAGTGCGTGTGGTTAACCGACACATTAAAATGAGATGATAAATGACATCGAGAGTACCAAGCTAGTTTGCATGATTATTCAAATCTTGTTTGTGATCCTCGGTATCCCAGTTACAAATGGAAGAGCATAATCGAGATTAAACATGCCATTGAATAGTTCAATGAATCTAAAAAGATCTATCTTTTTCATTAAAAACCTAATTCGTTAAAATTTTGTTTTTCATGTTGAAATAGGTAAATCATCATACACCTACCTTTATTTATTTCGCAACTAGATTACGACATCCCTTTTCTAAGTTGTAAATTATCTAGTTGGGTCCTACCCTTAATATTTTATTTGGGTGTCATATTGAGGACTATTTCTATCTAACCCAAAACTTTTCTTTCTTCTCTTTCAGATGTTAAATCCCAATGATGCTTCTGGTTCCTCCTCCAACAACAACTTCTCGCTCTTGAACATCTGCTCGAGATTCACTTTTGATGGCACCAATTATAATGACTGGATGTGTAACATCAAGATGGCTCTACATTTTGAGCAAAAAGAGTATGTGCTCAAAAAGGAACCTATCAAGATCGATGTATCCAATGCTACTACTGCAGAACTAGCTAAGTATAGTAAGCACTACAATGATGCAACCAAAGTGGCATGCATCATGGTGGCTACTATGACTCCTGGGCTCCAAAGGTTCTACAAGGATTACTGGTCATACAAAATGAACAAGGACTTGGTGGAAAAGTACGACAAATGAGCTCGTCAAGAATAATATGAGGTAGTAAAGTCCCTCATCACTAGCAGGATGAAAGATGGAGTGCCTGCTAAAGTTGAGTGTGAACATTGATGATACGTGGAGTGCCTGCTAAAGCTGAATGTGAACTTTGATGAGGAGTTGGCAATTGATATAGTCTTGCACTCATTGCCTAGTTGTTATGATCATTTTGTCTTAACTTGTCATCTAAACAACTAAGAGACCACATTGGCTCAACTTCAGAACCTCCTGCGAAATGCTCAAGCAAGAATGATGGGAAAAAGTATCACTTCCACCCCTACTGCTACTCCTGTCTTGACCATAGGGAAAGGAAAAGGGAAGAAGAGGAAAGGTCCTCCTAAATAGAATTTGAAGGGAAAGTCTCAAAATGGATTCTCAAGAAATGAATCCAAAGGAAAATCCAGTTCTGAAGCTCCCCTACCTCTGATCCTAAGGAGGCTACTTGCTTTTACTACATCGAGAAAGGGCAATAGAAACGAGGCTGTCCCAAGTACTTGCAACACATAAAGGATGGCAAGGTGAAGCCAACCTCGATAGGTATTTACACTATCCTGTCAAAAAACTCATCATATTCTCATTCTTGGGTCCTTGATATAGGATGTGGTTTTTGTTGGATTAGTGTCTAAGTCGATAACTATATTTGGTATGTACTTGTCCTGGTTGTGCATGGTCCTTTTGGGTAGCCTCCCCCAAAGCAACTTGACTGGAGGAATAATATAGAAAGAGGTGATTATGGTTTATTAATATATTATAAGACTAATATATTAAAAGAGAAATCATATTTGTTTAATTAACATTGGTCAAGAGTTTATTAAAATTTTAATTTTGTGATCAAAAGGAAGTTAAGTGAACTAAGGGGACTAAAATATAATTATGTGATAGTTGCAAAGTTGGGCAATGAAACCCTGATAGATATGGTGGACGAATTCTAGGGATAAATCCTTAAGAATTCGTCCATGATAGGGATTATAGAATTATCTTATGGGCTGCTTGGTGGCTAAGTAACCAGATAAGGATAATAACTGAAACCCACATTCTTACACCTATATAAAGGACCCTTGGGCATGAGAAATTTGGCCACTTGAACCCTAGAAGTCCTAGAGCCGAATTTCACCTCTCATATCTCTCTCTTGTTTTCTTCAGTTGCTCTTGGTGTTTGTGATTCATTAGAGGCACAACATTTGAGGTACTAAAGTTCTCAAGGCTTCAAGATCTTCAATCAACAACGAGGTAATCATCTAGATCTGTTTATTATGTTAATTTCGAATATCATATGCTAGATCTAGGGTTTGAAAGTCTTGGATTAATTGCATGTACAATAGAGAAACTTAGATCCAATCATTAGGGTTTGCATGAGCACATAGGATGTTCTTTTGGCTCAAACCATCAGTGGTATCAGAGCTTTGTTTTGTTTCTATTGTATTGACGCCTTGTATGTTCATTCATGCTTTAAAATCGTTTTTTGGGCTTTTTGTCTGATGAACTCGACGAGTTCCATTGAGAACTGACGAGTTCCATTGAGAACTCGACGAGTTGGATGAACTCCATGAGTTCCAATGTGAACTCAGTGAGTTTAGTTGTCAGACAGAGAGATTTTCAGGATTTCTTGTTGTTTTGCTTAAGGATAATTATCTAAATCGTTTTTGACTAATAAAATCCAAATTTTATTACTGTTTTATGCTTATCCTTAACAAATCAATAGATAATTAGCAATTGTTTGAATAATAAATTCCTTATTTGATAATATTTGATTATTTAAATTAATTGTTGAATTATCTTGTAAATAAAATTGATTAGGTCAAATTTAGATAATTATTAAATTAATTTTTTAATATAAATTATTTGCTATTTGATCCTTTGTGTTTTGAGAAGTTCAAAACTTGCCCTCAAGTTTTGAAATTTAAATTCTTGATTAAAAGTTTAATTTGAACTATTTAAATTTCAAACCCTACAATTTTACAAGTTTAAAATTCAACCTTATACTTTAAAGTATTATAAGATTAATATATATATATATATATATATATATATATATATATATATATATATATATATATATATATATATATATATATATATATAACTTAAATGCCAGTGTTACCGTTAGTAGGCCTCATTCGCGAAGATGATCTATAAGTAGGGTATAAGGTTATGGACTATAAAATGACTGTTTAATGGGTGTCCACTCTCACCCACCGCTTCCTTGAGTGGTGGAGGGTTGTTAGCCGAACGGGTAGGATAAAGAAAACCCTTCCTCATTAAAAGTATAATGAAATTATAAAGTAACTGAATGTTTTTCAAAAAATTCTCAATCTTAGTTACTTTAGGCAAAAGTGAATTGATGCAATTCCATGAAATTACACTTTATACCCTTTCTGAGACGTTAGTGGAGCACGTGTGGTTAACCGGCACACTAATTGGGTTATAAGCAAAGGTGGAAAAGGGTGACTCATTGTTTGTCATAGTTCGATGGAGCGTGTGTGGTAAACCGGCACATCAAATAGGTGACTGTAACAATGAGGGCACCATGTATATTTTGATGGTTATTCACACCCGCTTTGTGATCCTCGGCATCCCAGTCACAAACTAGAATGGCATATAGAGATTTAAACATGCCATTGAAAAGTTTAATGAATTTAAAAAGATATAGGAGTTTTCAATACATTTAAAACTTAATCTCTTTTTTTCGTTTTTCATGGTGGAGAATTAGTGAATCGTCATTCACTTACGTTCAAATTACTTACTTGTTAGATTACGACATCCCTCTTCTAATTTGTAAATAATGTTGCTGGATCATAGCCCTAATTTCTCATTTGGGTGTTTAATTGGGGATTCATTTCTAATCAAACTTTATTCTTTTTCCTTTTCAGATGTCGAACGTCAACAACGATGCTTCCGGCTCAAATTCATCCGACTCGTTCTCACTCATGAACTTGTGTGTGAGAGTGATCTTTGACGGGTCCAATTTCAATGATTGGATCCACAACATCCGAATGGTCACTCGTTACGAGGACAAAGAATATATCCTCAATGAGAAGCTAAAGGAAATCAACCACAACACTGCCTCCGCTGAAGAGATCATTGCCTTTGATGCCCATGAGCGTGATGCTACGAAAGTCCATTGCATCATGCTAGCGACCATGACTGCAGAACTCCAAAAGTCCTATGAGGACATGTATCCCTATGAAATGCATCAAGACTTGCTAGACTGGTACCACCAAATTGAGAGGCAAGAAAGGTATGAGATCATCACTTCGATGATCACTACTAGAATGGGTAATGAAGAGTCTGTTACTGCTCATCTGCAAAAGATGCGGAGTTATGCTGATCGCCTGCTGAAGTTAAATGTTAACTTCGATGAAGAGCTGGCAATCGACACTATCCTTCACTCCTTGCCTCCCTGCTACAACCAATTCCGCATGACCTACCACATGAATAAGGAAGAGGTCACTTTGAGCCACCACAAGAGAAAGTCGCAAGATGGTACCTCTTCTAGTGGAACAAAAGTTGGTTCTGCTAAGCCCAATTCTAACCCCAAGAAGGCAGAGTGCCACTACTGCCACAAGATAGGGCATTGGAAAAGAAGCTGCCTAGAATATCTGCAAGCTATCAAGGATGGGAAGATCAAGCTGTCCTTCGCAGGTATTTACACTATTAATAATGGGTTATGAGCAAAACATCATTCCTATGGTGTACATACAAACCCTAATAGCTTTTGGATCTAGTTTGTCTAATGAACATGCAATTGAATATCCAAAGCTATATACCCTAGATCTAGCATACAATTAATCATATTAACATAAGAATAGGGTTTAGATCTTACCTTGATTGTTATGTAGCAATAACAATCTCAAATCCTCCTTGTAATGGCTTTAGAAAGCTTAGAGTCACGGGTGTCACTCCTCTAATGGCTCACAAACACCAAGAGCAAGAGGATGAAGAATGATAAGAGAGGAGGCACCAAAAAACGTGTAGAAACCCTAAGGAAACTCTTCACCACGTTTTTGGTGCTCTAGGGATCCTTAAATAGTGAGGCTATTAGGGTAATCTAATAAGGAAACCCTAATTTCACTGCTTAGGCCCTAAGCAACCCATGGACTCCCTCCTTAGAGGCCTAGGACGATTTCTAATGGGTTTCCCCATAGAATTCATCCACCCCTCTAATATGGAGTCCATTAGCCCAATATTCAACTATCATACAATTGACAGTTCTAGTCCCTTAAGTTTAATTAATGTCTTTTAGCCAGAAAATTAATTCTTAATAAATTATTGACTAATATTAATTAAACAATATGATTTCTCCTTTAATATATTATTCTCATAATATATTAATAAATCATAATTAATCCTCTCTCTCCATAATTCATCATATCAAGTTGCTTTAGTGAAGGCAACCCAAAAGGACCATGCACAATCGGGTCAAGTACATACCAAAATAGTTATGGACTTAGACACCAATCCAATAGTCTCCCACTTGGATAAGTCTAATAACTATTTTGCGTATGACTTCAGATCCTGACCTACAATCGTAGCTTTCGAAAATCGTTGTCAACTCTGATCCTATCAGAAGCGCGTCCTTTAGATAAGGGATCATATATTCCTCCATTCTAGATATCATATAGACCGAGACATGGATTTAGATGATTCTCTTATCTATGTGTTGTTTCCTGATTTCCGATTTACGACGACTGACAACAGACTACAATTGAACACATCAAATTAGTCCCAACTTGGCCAAGCGCTTAGGGTGTCATCACTAAATCATCGAGGGGCCCAAAGATATTGCTTTTATCCCACTTTGGATAAAGGAATGGATAAACTTTGATTCAATGCTTGCTTGTACTCACTCACCGAATCACACACAACAATATGTTTTATGACACCAAGTTACTGGTGCATTTACATATTATCAATGTGTAACCGACTCGCAAGATACAACTCACACATCTCGGTTTCAAGAATATAAGATATTATCGTCTCACCAATCACTCGTGATAAAATCCATGAAGTGATCCAAGTGAGCGTGGGTTTAATCCAATGCTCAAATCATATTCATAAGCACTCATGAACGTTGCAGCAAACATTTGCTTATGTCTAATACACTTTAGACAACCCACACACCAATTCACGACAGTCTTCATTCATACCTACTTCCAACATATGAACGACTGTGGTCCGTTCGAATAATTTGATTGCTCTGAACCAATTTAATTATTCAGGAAGTCAAAACATGCAAAGTGAAACATAAGAATAATACGAATCCCATATGGCCCCAAACTCTGGGTATAAATAAAACATTTTATTTAATCACCATATTGATTACTCATTATTTGTTGTTTCAGGTAATCAACTTCTTACTTGAATTATTACTACACTTGTCCCATGCTCTCAGCATGCACACAATGTTTACCTACAGTACTTACCTTGTGAAATAGATCAAATGAACACATTTCCAATCATACTCATTTCACAACTCCCAATCCTTATCATAAATATAAGAATATCAAATTCTTGTTACTTATGCTAGATTCTAACATTTTATGCAATGATTCTTTCGTAAAATCATAGCTCAAAATCATCAAGACTTGGCCAATCTCTATCAGAAACAATTCTATAGATATGATGTCTCTCACTCAAAGTACATTCCTTTGAACATCCTTCTTGCATAAAAGTTTCTAATCTAGACATAGATTCTCAATATCCAACTCCCAATATGAAACATTTCCATATTTGCCATATGACAATTCATTCTTAATAAAATCTTATCTATTCATAATAATGTCGATATGTTCCATCCAATATCATACTTCCAACTACTCACAAGCAATCAATCCTCAGCGAGCTTTGGATCGTCTTTTGATAGTTGTTTGATTATCTTAGTCAAAAACGATTCGTATCCTTTTTCCCTCTAAATGCGCTAGACATTTGGAAAATTTTATAACAGTCAAATTTTATAGCATTTGCAATCGATCCTTTACCCGAAGCGTATGGGATACGATGCATAATGTCTTACATGAAGATTTGATACTTTATCAATCTTCTGCCATAATATTTTATGTGTCACGTCATGACAATTCAAACTATGAAGAGGGATACCGTAATCATAATCGAAATTTAAGAACACACTATGTATCCTTTGACTAAATTTATTAAAATTTCTCAATCTAAGCTTTAGATTTTGAAACGAAGTACAATATTCTCTCCCTTAATTATAGCAAAACAACTATTCAACCCTTATGACTTTGCAAAGTATAACTCTTGTTTTCGATAATTAATATTGCTAACTTGCATTACTTGCCTTAATAATCATACAAGCACAACATTTAAGCTCCCACTATCATGATGATTATTATCATATAAGCATAACACTTATGCTCCCACTAGCTTTGTCATGTTTTAGAAAACAACTGAACTTCCAGAAAACAATACTTATTGAATTTCTGAAGTTCATATTTCTAATACCTAATGCTTTGATAATCCTTTATCTAAGCTTCTCAAACTTATACACCTTTGCCTTAGATAGCTCATATGCGTGTCTTAAACAATTCAGACTAATTGCCAAATCTCACAATTCGAATTATGGAAAGGGATACCGTAACCATAATCGAATTCGAGAATACAATTTTCACAATCACCATCTTCTTAAAATCTCTCTTAGTGAAAGAATTTTCTCAGATTCATTTTCATGAAGGAGGGAATCTTATGACACTTAGATTTTAATGGTGTATGTGTTCCTATCCATGTGAATTTGTCAAAACCAACGTTTGCGACAAATCCAAACTCATATGGACTGAACTTTCTCAATCTTGACTTCTTGCCTTATGGTAACACGAGTGCCCACCATGTCTTCCAAGTGGTGAAGCAGCTCACCCTTTCCTATCAATGTACTTTTCATTGATCAAGGTGCTTGCCTTTTATACATTCAAATGAGAATTCATAGAACTCACATGCATAATTAACTCAATTGGAATGACACAGAAACAAGATAGTGTCAACACGATAGGTTGTAAACCTCAAGTCGTGTGCTAGTGATGATCGATAAGGTTTATTCTTGATTTGTTCTTGAAACCTTTCAAGACCATTGAGACTCCCACTGACTCCTTGACATATAAGATTCTCTTGTCAATAAACATTTCTTGACAAAAAAGTATTCAAGAGTTAGTGTAGCTTTTATCAAGACAAAACACTTCTTGAGACTTGTCACTCAATTCACAATCTTAACTCTGAGACTTGTTTTTGGAACGAAGTACGATTGACTTCTTGATTTAACCATTTCTTCAATTATTGATTCCTCTTCTCAGACATACAATTGCACTAAGACTCGTTTAAGAGGATCAATTGAGATATGGTTCTTAATCATTAAGACCTATCATAAAACATAATAAAAAGTACTCTCCCTTCTTCTTAGAATAGAGAAACTATTATCTTTTTGCCTACTTGATTCTTCTTATTCGTTCTGCTATTGATTTAAACTCTTTCAATCAACTCAGAATTACACTTAATCTTATAAGTATAATCATATTTACTATACCTTTAGTATATCATGACGAATATCTTTGTCACTCTTGTGGTGGACTTGATCAACACACAACCTTGTGTACTCGATCTCTTAGTCCTTCACTTGACACTTTGTTAACGAATTAGTCTAATTTCCAAATATGAAATTTCTCATTCATCATGCAACCAAGTTGTATGATTCCAAGTTTCTGTCCAATTGAAACTTAGGCGATGAGAAACTTTCCCTATTTGGTAAATTCTTGACCTTTCCACAAATAACATCATTAAGAATCAAATCCATTATTGCTAATAATAGAAACTTTCAAACATCATTTTTTCATACATGCCATTGCAAGGATAAATAAATAATATAAAATCAAAATTTATTTTATTGCGGAAAAATTTGTCCTTACAATGCAATTGAAAAACTATGTTGTTACATATTTCTAAGCAATCTATTCTAACTCCAAGTAGTAGCTTAAGAATCTAATCTTCAAGCAATGCGATCGAAATCCATTTCTTCACGATTAGATTTAGCCAATTCTTCCCTTAGGCTTCCTTTCTTTTCTTCGATCCTACAAAACATCAAATGTAATGTTATCACATCATGTATTAAGAATCAAGAATAGGAACTTAAAAGAGTTAGTTAATGGATTTTACCTAAAGTAAAGCCATACGTTTTGACTCTCCCATCTCTTAGATCTCTTAGGTAAATAGGGCAGCTTCGTCTCCAATGCCCCTTCTCTTGGCAATAGAAGCAAATAGACTCTTTTTGGAATGGAACAAGGAACTATCTCAGAATCTACCTTTTCTGGATCTCCAATGTCACCATTTTCAATATCCATTGAAGTTTGGGAGTTTGATTTACCAGACAAATTTGCTCGACTAGCTTGCCAAATCATTGCTGATTCAGCAGCTATAAGCAAACAAGTCAAATCAATGAGGGTCATGTCATGATCCATCATATAGTACTCTCTAACGAACTCACTATATGATTCAGGAAGTGACTGAAGAACCCAGTCAATAGCCAGCTCCTCACAGACAACGAATCCCAACATTCTTAACCTATCAATGTGCGACTTCATCTCTAGGACGTGTACGCACACTAAATTTCCTTCTTCATGTCTACTTGCCAAAAGGGCTTGAGTGAGCTTGAACTTTTCAAGCCTTCGAACTTGTGGGTTAGGGAGAATAATTGGAGGAGGTGGAGGAAGTGAAGCATGATCTCTTGTTCCTCGATTGAATCGTGGAATATCATCTTCATGTGGAAAGCTTGTTCCACAGGATTTGGGAAGATCATAGTTGTCGCACTTTGACATCTACAAAATGGGAGAAAATTCAAGTTAAGTTGATTAGGATACTCGATGTGACACTCAAATGAAACATCGAGGCTAGGATCCAACAAATACTCTACAACTTGGGAGAGGGATGTCGTAACCCAAATTGCAGAACATTTGAAGGTAAGTGAATGACGATTCACTAATTTCCACCATGAAAAACGAAAAAGAAATTTAAGTTTTAAATCTATTGAAAATACCTAGATCCTTTGAGATTCATTGAACTTTTCAATGACATGTTTAAATCTCGATATGCCCCTCGATTTGTGGCTGGGATGCCGAGGATCACAAAACAGGGTGTGAATAACCATGCAAACTTACATGGTGCCCTCAATGTTACAATCACCTATTTGATGTGCTGGTTAACCACACACGCTCCACCGAACTATGACAAACAATGAGTCACCCTTTGCTACCTTTTCTTAGAACCATTTAGTGTGCCGGTTAACTACACACGCTCCACTAACGTCTTCGCAAGGGCACAAAGTGTAATTTCATGGAATTGCATCAATTCACTTTTGCCTAAAGTAACTAAGATTGCGAATTTTGTAAAAGTATTTAGTTACTTTTGTACTTCTCTATACTTATAATGGAAGGTTTCTGTCCTATCCTACCCGTTCGGCTAACGACCCTCCACTAGTCAAGAGTGCGGTGGGTAAGAGTGGATACCCATTCAATCACCATTTAATAGGCAATTTCCTTAAACACCCCTTATAGACCAGCTTCGTGAATGAGGCCTACTAATGGTAAGACTGACTGTTTACTCATACATATATAATAGTAGAATTTTAATGTTATATATAGTATAGGGTGTATTATACACTTTTAAAATACTAGGTGGTCTAATTTAATAAATTATACTTTTAATTTAATTAAATGTAAACCAAAACTTTATGGATTTATTCAATCCCTTTTAATTATACACCTTAATTAATTAATAAAACCATAAGGGTGTGATTTGAACTTTTCAAAACAATACTAGGGTTTTAGAATTTAACCTTTCTAAATTAAACTTTTAATCAACTTTTAAATTCCAAAACTTGAGGGCAAGTTTTGAAACATTTCAAAACATTAGGGTTAACTTATTTAAATTTCAGAAACAAAACTTTTAAGTTCAAATTTAAACTGTAAAACCTAAAGGGATTAATTTGAAACTTTTCCAAATTTGTCAAGAATATTCTAGATCACAAAATTCAAATAAGGCAATTAACAATTAATTGGTGTTTATCTAATTTGACCTAGTCCAAATTCTTTCAAGATAATTCACCACATAATTCAAATAAATAAATCTAATCATATAGGGTAACAAATATTTGATTAATTAGTTATTATCTTCTATTTTGGTATGGATATTCACCCAAAATCAATAAAAATTGAATTTTATTCATCAAAAACATTTTCGGTAATAATCCTAAGCCAAAATAGCACAAAATCCCGATTTTCCCTCTTTCTGACCAGGTGACTCGTCGAGTCAGGCATGGACTCGGCGACTTCATCTATGGACTCGGCGAGTTCAACCCCCAGAAACCCTAAATTTCAAATTATAAGCAAGGATAATTCACAATAGCATCAAATACATCAAACAAACAGCCATGGCTCTGATACCACTGATGGGTTATGAGCAAAACATCATTCCTATGGTGTACATGCAAACCCTAATAGCTTTTGGATCTAGTTTGTCTAATGAACATGCAATTGAATATCCAAAGCTATATACCCTAGATCTAGCACACAATTAATCATATTAACATAAGAATAGGGTTTAAATCTTACCTTTATTGTTATGTAGCACTAACAATCTCAAATCCTCCTTGTAATGGCTTTAGAAAGCTTAGAGTCACAGGTGTCACTCCTCTAATGGCTCACAAACACCAAGAGCAAGAGGATGAAGAATGATAAGAGAGGAGGCACCAAAAAACGTGTAGAAACCCTAAGGAAACTCTTCACCACGTTTTTGGTGCTCTAGCGATCCTTAAATAGTCAGGCTATTAGGGTTATCTAACAAGGAAACCCTAATTTGACTGCTTAGGCCCTAAGCAACCCATGGACTCCCTCCTTAGAGGCCTAGGACGACTTCTAATGGGTTTCCCCATAGAATTCGTCCACCCCTCTAATATGGAGTCCATTAGCCCAATATTCAACTATCATACAATTGACAGCTCTAGTCCCTTAAGTTTAATTAATGTCTTTTAGCCACAAAATTAATTCTTAATAAATTATTGACTAATATTAATTAAACAATATGATTTCTCCTTTAAAATATTATTCTCATAATATATTAATAAATCATAATTAATCCTCTCTCTCCATAATTCATCCTATCAAGTTGCTTTGGTGAAGGCAACCCAAAAGGACCATGCATATTGGGTCAAGTACATACCAAAATAGTTATGGACTTAGACACTAATCCAAAAATTTAATCTAATGATTCATCGCATGCTATTTCTTGGGTTCTTGATACAGGATGTGGTTTTCACATATGTTCTGATTTGTAGGGACTAAGAAGAAATAGAGATGTGGAGCGTGGAAAGATAAATCTAATCATGGGAAACAGAAGATCGTCGTGTGTAACCAAGACTGGAGTTTATTCCCTAGTGCTTAGTAGTGGATTAGCTTTAGATTTAAATAATTTTTGCTATTCGCCAAATATGGAAAGAAACATCATTTCCTTTCATGGTTTACATAGACAAGGATTTAGATATTCATTTGATAATGAAAAGGGTTCTATTTATGCTTATCTTAATAGTGTTTTATATTTTAAAGAATTGCCTTGTAATGGAATATATGTGACTGTGATGGTTGTAGATAACTAAGGAAATGATGTGTTGTGTGTTGATTCTTCCAATAGTATGGATAAAGCATGCTTATGGCATTGCCGTCTTGGACATGTCAACAAGAAACGCATAACCCAACTCCAAAAGGATGGAGTGTTGGAGTCATTCGACATTAGGGACGATGACATGTGCGAGTCTTGTTTGCTTCGAAATATTTGTTGGGTTTTGAGCATTGTAACACTCCTAAGTGTACATGCAACCCTAAATACCTTGGATCTATGTTTTCTCTATTATACATGCAAATATGAATATTCCAAGGTATTACCCTATCTAGCATACAATCCTTGATACTTGGGTAATATAACAAGTTAGAATACATACCTTTTAATGAAGCTTGAAGTCTTGAACTTTAAGAGCCTATCCCCAATAGTGTGGAAGCCTCAAGTGGAATCACAAATCACCAAAACACCTTGGAAAACCTTTATAGAATACGGATACTTTGGTTCTTTCTAGTGAAATCGGCTAGCCCTCTTAGTGTACCCACACTAGGCCAATTTCACCAACCAAGGACATATTTATATAGTGTGGAGACTAAGGTTAAACCCAAGACCTTTAATTTCATATGATCCATGGGTTAATCACTCCATGGACCATCCATGAAGGCTTAGCCAAACCTAAATGAACTTGGCCCATTCCATATATAGAAGAGTCCATATTTAATTAGTTCAGTTTGATCACTTGATTAATTCTAAATTAAGTCTTGATCAATACTAATTAAATAATATGATTCCATATTAATATATTAGAACTTATAATTGTTAGATTAATGTCTAAGTCCATAACTATATTTGGTATGTACTTGACCCGACCCGACATGGTCCATTTGGGTTGCACTTCACCGACACAATTTATATGGATAGTCTTTTGAGAATAGTATATTTTTGATTTATATTAATATATTATGACTTCTAATATATTAATATGGAATCATATTATTTAATTAGTATTGATCAAGACTTAATTTAGAATTAATTAAGTGATCAAAATGAACTAATTAAATATGGACTCTTATATATATGGAATGGGCCAAGTTCATTTAGGTTGGGCTAAGCTTTCATGGATAGTCCATGGAGTGTTTAACCCATGGATCATATCAAAGGAAAGGTCATGGGTTTAACCCTAGTCTCCATACTACATAAAGATGTCCTTGGTTGGTGAAATTGGCACTAGTGTGAGTGCACTAAGAGGGCTAGCCGATTTCACTAGAGAGAACCAAAGTATTCTTATTCTCAAAGTCTTCCAAGGTGTTTTGGTGATTTTTGATTCCACTTGAGGCTTCCACACTATTGGGGCTAAGCTCTTAAAGCTTGAAGACATCAAGCTACATCAAAAGGTATGTCATCTAACTAGTACTTTGTGGTATAAGAGCTTCATAATATGCTAGTTAGGATTAAAGCCTTGGAAAGTTCTTATTTGCATGTATGATAGAGAAAACATAGATCCAAGGTTTATAGGGTTACATGTACACCATAGGAGTGTTAGAAGGCTCAAAACCCAACAGTGGTATCAGAGACTAGGCTTGTTTTCTTGTTATTCTTGCAAATTTGGCTGAAAAATCGAGTTTCTATGCTGTTTGCTCAGCAGACTCGCCGAGTCCACTGATGGACTCACCGAGTCCAAGACAAAATGCATCCAACTCACCGAGTTGGTTCGTGCACTCGACAAGTTGGACCCCCATACATCATATATTCAATTGTTTTGGCTGGAAATGGACTAGGAATATTACACTAAGTTTTTTTTGAACTTATAAACTTGTTTTTGATGTGGTAATGTTCATGCTAATCCAATTTCAAAGATAATTGTCAATAGATTCATGTTTTGTATTAGTTTAAGTTTTAGATAATTACATGAAAAAGTTTGATTTGAATTATCTTGTTCTTATGAGTTTCTTAGATTAATAGAAAAGTTAATTGAATAGTTGTTTTCAATCCATTTTAATCTAAAAGTTGATTCTAAAATGTGTTTGTGTAACTTGTCCTCAAGTTACATGAAAAGTCACATTTAAGTTTCTTAAAACTCATAAAAATTGTCATAGGTTACAAAAATGAAGAGTCTTGTTCTTATTAAATGGTTTTATGACTCCATAACTTGTCCTCAAGTTGTGGAGGTTCAAGAGTCTCTTCATTAAATAAAATATGTGTAATCTTAGTTAAAGTCATAAAGCTTCCATAAGTTATGAATTATGAAGAGTCACTTTCTTAATTAGTTTAAAGTCTTCCATAACTTGTCCTCAAGTTATGGAACTTGAATAGTTTTTTTAATTAAAACTACTTTTAACACATAAGTTATGGAACTAATTAGTTTTGAATAGTTTCAAAACATGCCCTCAAGTTTTGGAATTTGAAAAGTTTTCCCTTATGAATACTTTAACTACAAGTTAGCCCTTAGAATTTTAAAAGTTAAAATTCAACCCTTATACTTTATAATATTATAAGTTAATAATATTTATATATATGTATAAGAGTAAAGTCAGTCTTACCGTTAGTAAGCCTCATTCACGAAGCCGGTCTATAAGGGGGGTATAAGGTTACTGCCTATAAAATGGCAGTTTATGGGTGTCCACTCTTACCCACCGCTTCCTTGACTGGTGGAGGGTCGTTAGCTGAACGGGTAGGACAAAGACTAAAAATTCTCCCTTCATTAAAAGTATTAATGATAAATACTAAGTAACTAAACCTTTTATAAATACCCAATCTTAGTTACTTAGGAAAAATGTGAATAAGGTGCTAATCCATGAAATTACACTTTGCACTTTGTTTAAGTCGGTTAGTGGAGCGTGTGTGGTTAACCGGCACACTAACTCGAATTTAACAAGGTAGGCAAAGGGTAACTTGATGTTTATAATAGTATCGATGGAGTGTGTGTGGTTAACCGTCACATCCCTTGAGGGGTAGACACTTAAGGGTACCATGTAATTTGCATGGTTACTTCACACCTTGTTTTATGATCCTCGACATCCCAGTCATAAAACCTGAAGAGCACACTCGAGATTGAAACATGCCATTGAACAGTTCAATAAATCTCAAAAGATCTAGGAGTTTCAAATCCGATAAAAACCTAATCATTTATTTCGTTTTTATGGTGGAAATTGGTGAATCGTCATTCACCTAGCTTCAAATATTCTATAGCTTGGATTACGGCATCCCTCTTCCAAGTTATAAAATATTGTGTTGGGTCCTAGCCTTAATATTTCATATTGGGTGTTATATTAAGGACTTAAATCAACTTTACTTGAATTTGTCCCATTGTAGATGTCTAGTTCAGACATCTATGGTCTTCCCAAATCTCTTGGAACTTCACTTCCTCCACCTCCTCCAATTATTATCCCTAACCCACAAGTTCAAGGTCACTCAAGCCCTATTGGCAAGGCAAGGTCTAGGTGTGATCATATCTTGGAGATGTAGTCACATATTGACAAGTCGGGAGAGTTGGGTGTCAAAGTCTTTAAAAAGTTAGTGGTTCAATCACTTTCTAAGTCAAATAGTGAGTTCCTTTGGGACTCCTATGAAACAGACTATGACAAGACCCTTAATGATCTTATCTATTTGCTTGGTGCTGCTAAATCAGCAATGATTTGGTAAGTCAGTAAAGCAAATTTAATTAGAAATTGACTTCCCAAAACTTTATGGACATTGACAATGGTGACACTGGAAATCCAGAAAAAGCATTCTCTTCCTAATGGAAAGGGATCGGCCATAGTCAACTCGGTTGACCAAATGGTAAAAAGAAAGAATAAGTCTGAGATTATCCCATGTACCATTCCCAAAGGATCCATATGGTTCTATTGCCAAAAAGGAAAGGGCATTAGTTGCGAAGCTGCCAATTTTACCTAAGGATGTTAAAGTCAATAAGTTTGACCCTACTTCTGGTAAAGTCCACTAACTAACTCTGCTAAGTTTCTATTCTGAGATTCTTGATACATGATGTGACTGGGTCACATGTTGATGTTTTAAGAATCAAAGGGAAAAATGAAGGAAACTTAAAGAAAGAGTATGCTGAATTTGATCGCGAAGATGGAGTTCTATCGCTTGATTGAAGATCAGATTCTTGAGCTACTTCTTAGGAGTGATGGTATATTGCTAGGAAACATGTAATAACATAGTTTCATTTCAAGTTACATTGTAAGGAAAAAGTTTTTTCCGCAATTTTAAAATAAATAAAAGTTTGTTTTACTTTATTTTATCTCCTTACAATGGCATTCATGAAAACTTGATGTTTGTATGTTTATAGCAATATTGGAAATATGAATTTGATTCTTTCATTTGTGGTAGTGTCTAAATTTACCAAATAAGGAAAGATTCTCATCACCCAAGTTTCAATTGGACCGAAACTTGGAATCATACAAGGTGTTGAGTGTGATGTGTGAGAATTTTTCAACTTTGGAAAATTAAGACTAGTTCTGTGTTTACATGTATATGTGACTCAAGAGAAGGACTAAGGGATCAAGTACACTTTCTTGTGCACTTGTCAGAGTCCACCACAAAATATGGATAAGACTATTTGTCATGATTTACCAAGGTTTAGTAAATATGATTATACTTACAAGCTTAAGTGTAATTCTGAAACATTGAAATAATTTCAATGTATGACAGAACGAATAAGAAGAATCAAATTAGGCAGAAGGATAAAATTTTCTAAAATCTGAAAAGATGGGAGAGTACTTTAGTATCATATTTTAAGATCGTCTTAATGATTTTAAGGCCCTATCACAATTCATCCTCTAAGTGCATTATGATAGTTAAGAAGAGGAGTTATGAATTGTTGAAGTGGTTAAGTCAAGAAGATGATTCATACTTCTTTCTAAAAAAAACAATTCATAGAGTTGTACTCTAAGATTGTAACTTGAGTGACATGTCTTAAAGAAGGTTTAAAACACTTATCAAATGTAAGAGTAAAAGTTTTCTACTCTTGTACATTTGAAATTGATAAGTTGTGATGTTTTTGGATAAAACAAAGACCAACTACGGCCAATTGTGTGAAGTGTTAGTCTTGATTAGAATCCACACTATTTCCTTGAATATTTGGCAAGAAAGTCTTATAGGTCAAGGAGACAGTGGGAGTCTAAAAGATCCTGAAAGGGTTTCAAGATGTAATCAAGAATAAAACCTGTATTTCATCACTAGAACACCACTAGAGGTTTATAACCTATCGTGTTGACATTTATGTGCCCATTCCAGTTAAGTTGGCTATACATTTGAGTTGTACATGTTCTCAATTGTTTGCATAGCTACTTGGAAGAAATGGCAGGCCCTTGAGCTACCAGGTGGCAAGAAGTTAAGATTACACAAGTTTAATCCATATGAGTTAGGATTTGTCACTAACCTTGTCTTATGATTATGGTTTGACAAATTCTTGTCGACAAGAACGCATACACCATAAAATCTAAGTGTCATAAGGTTTCTTTTCGATTCATGAAAATGATGGTAAAGAAACTCTTTCACTAACTAGATTTTAATTGTGATATTTGCGGTTCTCAAAGTCGTTAGTGGAGCGTGCATGGTTAACCGGCACACTAACATTGACTTATGAGAAATGGCAAAAGGTCTAAACAATTTAGACTATGATTACGACATCCCTTTTCATAGTTTTGAAATTGTTTAGATACACCTGTGAGCTATCTAAGACGCGGTGTATAATTTTGATAAAGCGTTATCAAAGCAATCTAGTATCAGATTTCTGAACTTTGGTAAGAATGCCAATAAAGTATTGACTTCTAGACATCCAACTGATTTCTGAGTACATGTCAAAGCTAGTGGGAGCATAAGTGTTATGCTAATAATCATCATGTTAGTGGGAGCATGATAATCATGATAAAGGTTGCAAGTTAGCAATGTTAATTATAGAAAACAAAAGGTCTCAATTGGGAAAAAGTTGTTTTGGTATAATTAAGGAAGAGTAAATTATACTTCATCTCAAATCTAAAAGCCTAGATTGAGTTTTTAATCGTATTTAGTCAAGAATATATATGAATTTCAAGTTGGAATGGCTCAACATAAGGAAATTCTATATATGGGTTCATTATTTACGTTCTAAAATTCGATTATGATTATAGCATCCCTTTTCATAATCTGAATTATGACAACTTGGCAAATAGAAATGGAAATATTATAGAAAAAGATTGGTTTAGTCTTTATGTGAGACATCATGAATCGTGGCCCATGTGCTTCGGATATAGGATCGATTACATGTGCTATATTCATCCTTTCTAAAATTTTCCAAATGCCTGGGGCATTAAGAAGTTAAAAGGTCTAGAACTGGATATGACTAAAACATTTAAGCAATTGTTGAGGACAATCTAAGGTTTATCAAAGATTGGTTGCTCAGGGACAGTTGGAAGTATAGTGTTAATTGTTGGAAGGACCATATTGACATATTCTGAAAAGAGGCAACTCTTGTTCAGAAGTGATAGTCAAAAAGGAATATGGAAATGTTTCAAAGTTAGAAAGTATTCAATCTGTAAGATTAGGAAACTTAATGCAAGAAGAATGTTCCAAGGAGTTGATCTCCTTTGGAATACTCTGTAATGATTGTTGCCAAGTCTTTGTGAATTTGTGCATAATCATTACAAGAGGATCAATGCATATAAGTTTAGAATCTAACAGATTTCAATAAATGGCATGAATTTGGAATTCTTGCATTTGCAGTAAGGATTTGGGACTGTGAAATGAGAATCATTGGAGTTATGTTCAACTAGTCTATTTCGCAAAGTAAAGATCATAGACAAACATAGTATGCATACTTGGTGTGTGGCATGACTAGTGTTTAGAAAACATAGTGTACATGCTTGGAGCATGGGACAACTAGTGTTTTAATTCAAGTATAAAGTTAATAAAATCGAAACAATGAATAATGAGTAATCAATATGGTGATAAATAAAAAGTGTTTTATTTATATTCATAGGTTTTGATACCATATTAGATTCATTTATTCTTGTATTTCACTTTGCATGTTTTGACTTCCATAATAACTAGGCTATTCTTTCAAAATGACTAAGTTATTCAAACCATCCATAGTCGATCATATGTTGGAAGTAGATATGAATCAAGACTGTCATTGGTTGGCTTGTAGAGGTCCAAGTTGGTGGTCAAAGTTGTGCTACAACACTCATGAGTGCTCATAAATTTTGAGTATCGGATTCAACCCATGCTCATTTGAATCAATTCATGGATTTTATCACGAGTCATCATGAGACGATAATATCTTATATTCTTCAAATCTAGAGATATGAGTTGTTGCTATGAGTTGGTTGTACATTGATTGCACGAAAACGTGTTGATAACTCGATGTTATAAAATGTGCCTTTGTGTATGATTCAACCAGTAGTAGAACAAGCCATATGAGTCGAAGTTTATCCATTCCTTTTACCTTCGGGATAAAAGCGATGTCTGTGGGCCCCTCGATGAATTAATGATGACACATGTGAGTGCTTGGCCAAGCCAGGACTGATTTGATTTGTTCAATCAGTCAGTCATCATGAATCGGAAATCGGGAAACAACAAATGGACAGAGAGAATGATTATAATCCATGTCTCAGTCCATATGATATCTAGAATGGAGGAATATATGATCCCTTATCTAATGGACAAGTCATTTACAAGGTCAGAGTTCGACAGCGGCTTTAAGAGCTACGATTTCCAGTTAGGTTTTGAAGTCATACTCAATAACAGTTTTAGATTTATCCAAGTGGGAGACTGTTGGATTAATGTCTAAGTCCATACTATATTTGGTATGTACGTGACCCGACCCGACATGGTCCATTTGGGTTGCACTTCACCGACACAATTTATATGGATAGTCTTTTGAGAATAGTATATTTATGATTTATATTAGTATATTATAAGTTCTAATATATTAATATGGAATCATATTATTTAATTAGTATTGATCAAGACTTAATTTAGAATTAATTAAGTGATCAAACTGAACCAATTAAATATGGACTCTTATATATTTGGAATGGGCCAAGTTCATTTAGGTTGGGCTAAGCATTCATGGATAGTCCATGGAGTGTTTAACCCATGGATCATATGAAATGAAAGGTCATGGGTTTAACCCTAGTCTTCATACTATATAAAGATGTCCTTGGTTGGTGAAATTGGCACTAGTGTGAGTACACTAAGAGGGCTAGCCGATTTCACTAGAGAGAACCAAAGTATTCTTATTCTCAAAGTCTTCCAAGGTGTTTTGGTGATTTGTGATTCCACTTGCGGCTTCCACACTATTGGGGCTAAGCTCTTAAAGCTTGAAGACATCAAGCTACATCAAAAGGTATGTCATCTAACTAGTACTTTGTAGTATAAGAGCTTCATAATATGCTAGTTAGGATTAAAGCCTTGGAAAGTTCTTATTTGCATGTATGATAGAGAAAACATAGATCCAAGGTTTATAGGGTTGCATGTACACCATAAGAGTGTTAGAATGCCCAAAACCCAACAATAATATATTAATATAAATCATAAATATACTATTCTCAAAAGACTATCCATATAAATTGTGTCGGTGAAGTGCAACCCAAATGGACCATGCCGGGTCGGGTGAAGTACATACCAAATATAATTATGGACTTAGACATTAATCCAACAAGATGACCAAGTCACCCGTTACTGGCACTTGTGAAAGGGGTGAGGGTTTATTGGATCTCATACATATCGATGTGTGTGGGACCTTTAGACCCACCACAAGGGATGCTAGCCGCTTCTATGTGACTTTTACCGATGATTATAGCAGATATGGGTATATCTACTTAATCAGGCACAAGTCAGAAACCTTTGAAAAGTTCAAAGAGTTTAAACAAGAAGTGGAGAATCAGTTGGGTAGGAAAATCAAGATGCTTCGATCCGATGGAGGTGGAGAGTACCTAAGTCTTGAATTCCACGACTACCTCAAGGAATGCGGAATCGTTTCGCAATTGACTCCACCTAGGACACCGTAGTTGAATGGTGTAGCTGAGAGGCGCAATCGAACCTTGCTAGACATGGTTCGTTCCATTATGAGTCGTGCTTCACTACCTATCTCATTATGGGGGTATGCCTTAGAGACTTCCTCTCATATCCTTAACTTAGTCCCTACGAAAAAGGTTGCCAAAACACCTCACGAGATGTGGACAAGGAAAGCTCCCTCACTGTCACATATCAAGGTTTGGGGTTGCGAGGCTTTCGTAAGACGAGAGACTCATGACAAGCTCAAACCTTGTAGTGAGTGGTGTATTTTCATCGACTACCCGCAGAAGTCCTTTGGATATCTCTTCTATAGACCGAGTGACAACGTTTTCTATGTCGCGAGGAGATGGGTTTTCTATGAGCGAGAAATCATAAGCCAAGGGGAAAGTGGGAGGTAAATCGATCTTGAAGAGCTTCAAGATTCGAGCGATGAAGGAACCTCTAACGCTGGCGCTCAACCCGAGGAGGAAACTCTGGTTGAACGGATTGACGAGTCTATACCTCTTAGACATTCCAAAAGACTTAGGGTTCAACCCTAATTTTATGGTTTTCATATTACTACCGAAGGGGATACGTTCATTAATGATAGTACACTAGTGAATTTGGATGAACCTAACAACTATAAGGAAGCCATGGCAGGCTCGGAGTGTGCAAAGTGGAAAGAGGCGATAGACAGCGATATTCAGTCTATGTATGACAACCAAGTTTGAAATTTGGTTAACAATGTACCAGGTCGTAAGATGATCGGGTGCAAATGGATCTTCAAGAAGAAGACCAACATGGATGGTAATGTGCACACCTATAAAGTGTGATTAGTTGCGAAGAGTTTCACTCAAACTCCCGGAGTTGACTATGATGAAACCTTCTCACCGGTTACGAAGATAAAGTCTATTAGGGTGATGTTGGCCGTTACTGCATTTCATGACTTTGAAGTATGGCAAATGGATGTCAAAGCCGCTTTCCTTAATGGAAAGTTGGATGAGGATGTTTACATGGCTCATCCAGAGGGTTTTGTCAATGCAAAGCATCCCGATAGAGTATACAAGCTTGAAAAGTCCATTTATGGACTGAAACAAGTGTCTCGCAGATGGAATCTTTGTTTCGATGAGAAAGTCAAAGAGTTTGGTTTTCTGCGAAGTGAGGATGAATCATGTGTGTATGTGAAAGCCAGTGGGAGCTTAGTAAGTTTCCTCGTATTGTATGTCGATGACATACTACTCATAAAAAACGACATCCCGACAGTGCAGGAGGTTAAGTCCTGGCTCGGGAAGTGCTTCGCTAGGAAGGACCTCGGAGAGGCTGCCTATATTCTGGGAATAAGGATAGTGAGAAACAGAAGTAAGAAACAAATAGGACTTAGTCAGAATACTTACTTTGACAAGGTACTAAAGCGTTTTAGTATGGAGAGTTCAAAGAAGGGAGAGTTACCAATCCAAAGTAATGCCAAGTTGAGTAAGACTCAAAGTCCGAGTACCGAAGTCGAGATAGCAGAAATGAGCCGAGTACTATACGCTTCCACATTTGGCACGATTATGTATGTTATGACTTGTACTTGTCCTGATATGGCCTTCGCTTTGAGCATGGTCAGCAGATATCAAGGGAACCCTGGCAAAGCGCATTGGACCGCGGTCAAGAATATTCTTAAGTACCTTCGGAGGACCAAGTAATGGTTTTTAGTCCTCAGTGGGAGTGATGACTTAAAGGTGCGAGGGTACAATGACGCTGATTTTCAGACCGACAGGGACAACTACCGTTCGTAGTCGGGCTGGGTCTTTACCCTAAATGGAGGAGCACTGACTTGGAAAAGTTCCAAGTAAGAGACCGTAGTTGATTCAACCTGCGAATCAAAGTACATTGCATCGAGCAAAGCGTCAAAGGAGGCAATATGGTTGAAGAGATTCATTGGAGACCCTGGAGTTGTGTCGACTGTACAGGTGCCTATGAAAATTTTCTGTGATAACGAAGGAGCGGTTGCCTTGATAAAGGAACCGAGGGATCATGGTAGATCTTGCCATATCGACAAAAAATGTCACTTAATTCTACATCGGGTGGAAGAAGGACTCCTCGTAGTGAAGAGGGTATCGTCGGAGGATAACCCAGCAGATCCGCTTACGAAGGGACTGAGTAGGGTTAACCACTTACAGCACGGTAGGAGCATGGGGCTGAAGGACGATATTAGTTTAGATTAATTAATTTAGAAACGTATAATAGATAAATTGTAATTAACATTCGATGATTAAATAAATGGGTATTATTTATGAGTAAAGCTACTGTCTTATGTTAATTATTTACCTATTGTTTCATGTTTGCATATTTTGACTTCCTGAACAATAAGATTATTCAAACCGTCCACAGTCGTTCATATGTTGGAAGTAGGTAGGAATGAAGACTATCATGAATTGGTGTGTAGAATGTGTAAAGTGTGTTAGACATAGCAAAAGTTTGCTACAACGTTCATGAGTGCTTATAAACTTGATTTGACCATTGGAATAAACCCATGCTTGCTGGAATCACTTCATGGAATTTATCACGAGTGATCGCAAGATGATAATATCATATGGTCTTAAAACCTAGATATATGGTTTATTGTTTGCTAATTTTTTGTGTATTGATAATTCGTAAACGCATCAGTAACTTGATGTTATAAAACTCACTGTTGTGAATGATTTGATTAGCGAATGGTAAATGCATATAAGTCAAAGTTTATCTTTTCCTTTTATTCTAAGAGGATAAAAGGGATATTAGGGCCCCTCGATGATTTTTTTTGACTTATGTGTCAGGCCCGTTCAAGACTAAATTGATGAGTTCGGTTAAGTTCTATGTCAAATGAATCTGAGATCAAGAAACAAATTGATGGACAATAAGTATGACTATGTTCCATGTAATTGTCCACACGATATCTAGAATAGAGGATTATACAATCCCTTATCTTAAGGACATGTTATTGATAAGATCAATAGTTTTGAGAACTACGATTGCTAATCGGACCCAAAAGTTACATTTGCATTTATAGTTATTAGACTTATCCAAGTGGGAGACTGTTGGATTAGTGTCTAAGTCCATAATTGTATTTGGTATGTACTTGGCCTGGTTTTGCATGGTCTTTTTGGGTTGCCTTCACCAAAGCAACTTGACTGGAGGAATAATATAGAAAGAGGTGATGATGGTTTATGAATATGTTATAAGACTAATATATCAAAAGAGAAATCATATTTGTTTAATTAAGATTGGTCAAGAGTTAATTAAGAATTAATTTTGTGATCAAAAGCAAGTTAACTGAACTAAGGGGATTGGACTGTAATTATGTGATAGTTGTAAAGTTGGGCAAGGAAACCCTAATAGATAGGGTGGACGAATTCTAGGGATAAAACCTTAAGAATTCGTCCATGATAGGGATTCTAGAATTATCTTATGGGCTGCTTGGTGGCTAAGTAACCAGATAAGGATAATGACTAAAACCCAAATGCCTACACCTATATAAAGGACCCTTGGGCATGAGAAATTTGGCCACTTGAACCCTAGAAGTCCTAGAGCCGAATTTCACCTCTCCTCTCTCTCTCTCTCTCTCTCTCGCTCTCTTGTTTCCTCCAATTGCTCTTGGTGTTTGTGATTCATTAGAGGCATAACATTTGAGGTGCTAAATTTATTAACGCTTCAAGATATTCGATCAACAACTGGGTAATCATCTAGATCGTTTTATTATGTTAATATCAATTATCATATGCTAGATCTAGGGTTTGAAAGTCTTGGATGAATTGAATGTACAATAGAGAAACCTAGATCCAAGCATTAGGGTTTTCATAAGCACATAGGATGTTCTTTTAGCTTAAACCCATTAGTTTTCATATTTGTTCTGATTTCATGGGCTAAGAGAAAGTGAGGATGTGGAGCATGGGAGAATGAACCTGATCATGGCAATAGGAGACTGTCACCTGTTACCAAGATTGAATTTATAACTTATTGTTGACTAGTGGGTTGTGTTTAGATATGAATAAATGTTGCTACTCGTCAGAGATGATATGGAATATCATTTCATTTCATGATTTATATAATAAAGGTTTTATATATTCTTTTGATAACGAGAATGGATCTATTTCTACTTTTAAAAATGGTATATTTTATTTTGAAGATTTACCTTGTGATGGTGTGCATGAAACTGTGATGGTTGTAGACAATTTAGGTAATAGTGTTTTACAAATTGATTCGTCTAATGGCTTAGACAAGGCATGCTTGTGGTATTGTCGTCTTGGACATGTCAACAAGAAACGCATTGCCCAACTCCAAAAAGAGTGTTGGAATCATTTGACTTAAGGTCAGTTGATATGTGCAAGTCTTGTTTGCTTGGAAAGATGACAAAATCACCTTTCATTGGTTCATGTGAAAGAGGTGAAGGATTGTTGGATCTCATATACACAGATGTGTGTGGGCCCTTCAGACCCACCATAAAGGATGCAAATCGATTCTATGTGACTTTTGCTGATGATTATAGTAGATATGGTTGTGTGTACCTAATCAAGCATAAGTCAGAAACCTTGAAAAGTTCAAACACTTCAAACAAGAAGTCAAGAATCAATTAGCAAGGAAGATCCAGATGCTCGGATCTGATAGAGGTGGTGAGTATCTTAGTATAGAATTCCACGACTATCTCAAGGAATGTGGAATAGTTTCACAATTAACACCTCCTAGGATACCACAACTTAATGGTGTGGCTTAGAGGCGTAATCGAAACTTGTTAGACATGGTTCGTTCCATGACGAGTTGAGCTTCACTTCCGATCTCATTCTGGGAGTATGCCTTAGAGACTGCCACCCATATTCTTAATATTGTCCCTACTAAGATGGTTGCCAAAACACCTCATGAAATGTGGACAGGGAAGGTTCACTCATTGGCACATATCAAGTTTTGGGGTTGTAAAGCTTTCGTTAGATAAGAGACTCACAACAAGCTTGAACCTTGAAGTGAGAGATGTATTTCGTTGGCTATCCACAAAATTCCTTTGGATATTTGTTCTACAAACCTAGTGAGAACGTGGTCTTTGTAGCACGAAGGGTAGTCTTTTGCGAAAGAGAACTCATATGCAAAGTGGATTGTGGGAACACTATTGATCTTGAAGAAATTCAAGAGCCAAGTGATGAAGGAACCTCTGAAAATCATTTGGCTTAACCCGAGGAAGAAATTGTAGTTGAACCAATTGACAAGTCATTACCTCTTAGGCGTTCCAGTAGAGTTAGAATGTCACTTGAGTTTTATGGTTTCCATATTACTACATATGGTTATACATTTATCAGTGACAATACATTGGTAAATTTGGATGATCCTTCTAACTATAAGGAAGTAATGGTGGGCCCTGAGTTATCCAAATGGAAAGAGGAAATGGATAGTGAGATCAAGTCCATGTATGACAAACTAGTTTGGAACTTGGTTGACAATGTACCAGGTCGTAAGACGGTTGGGTGCAAATGGATTTTCAAGAAGAAGACCGACATGGATGGAAAGGTACACACTTTGAAATAGGATCAAAAGACTAACTGGACTTAGTGAAAGCACGTATTTGGAACAAATGTTAAAACGTTTTAGCATGGAGAATTCATAGAAAGGAGAGTTGCCTATCCATACCAAACTGAGTAAGACTCAGAGTCTGAGTACCTATGCAGAGATAGCAGAAATGAGTCGAGTTCCATATGATTCCGCTATTAGATCGACCATGTACGCTATGATATGTACTCTTCTTGACGTGGTTTTTTCCTTGAGCATGGTTAGTCGATATCAAGGAAATCCAGGAAGAGCTTATTGGATAGCGGTCAAGAATATTCTTAAGTATCTGCAAAGAACTAAGGACTAGGTCCTTGTGCTTGGTGGTAGTGATGACTTGAGAGTAACAGAGTATAGAGACGCCAACTTTCAGACTGATATAGACTATTTTCATTCTCAATCTAGCTGGGTGTTTACCCTTAAGGGAGGAGCAGTAATTTGGAAAAGTTCCAAACAGTAAATGGTGGTTGATTCTACTTGTGAATCAGAGTACATAGCAGTAAGCGAAGCATCGAAGGAGGATACATGGTTGAAGAACTTCATCGGATACCTTGGAGTTGAGCCAAACATAAAAGAACCAATGGATATTTTCTGTGATAATGAAGGAGCGATTGTCTTAACAAATGAACCAAGAGATCATTGTAGATTGAAACATATCAAAGAAAAATACCATTTTATCAGATGTAGAGTAGAAGAAGGACACCTCGTCGTGAAGGGGGTATCATCTGAAGAGAATCATGCAGATCCCTTCACTAAGGGTCTAAGTAGGCTTAAGCGTGTTCAACATACAAAGAGCATTGGCCTTAAGGATGATGTTAGTTTTAGTAGTTAGATAGATATTTAGAAACTTGTAAAAACATAAATGTAATTGATTTTTGATTATTAAATAATGGAGAATTATTTATGAGTATTTACTATCATTTATCGATTGTTTCTTATTGTGTTTCATTTTGCATGTTTTACTTCCTGAATAATTAGATTATTCATATATCTACAGTCGATCATACTTTTGGAAGTAAGTAGTAAATCAAGACTATCATGAATTGGACTGTAGATTGTCTAAAGGTTTAGATATAACAAAAGTTTGCTGGAGTATTCATGAGTACTTTTGAAATGGAGAATTTAAGTATTGATTTAACCCATGCTTAGAGAATTACTTCTTGTATTTATCATGAGTAATTTTGAGACGATAAAATTTTATAGTCTTTAAAGGGATATATATATATATATATATATATATATATATATATATGTGTGTGTGTGTGTGTGTGTTGTTTACGAGTTGGTTGTGTATTGATGGTACATCAGTAACTTGATGCTATCAAACGTGTTGTTGTGCATGATTTGATGAGTAAATAGTGCAAGCATATAAGTCAAAGTTTATATGTTCCTTTTCCCTAATGGTAAAAAGCGATATCTTGGGCCCCTCGATGATTTGGCGTTGACTTATAGTGTCGGGCCTGACAAAGACTAAATTGATGTGTTCGATTAGTAGTTCTTTGTCATTAGAAATCGGAAATCAGGAAACAGAGTATTGGACAATTAGACTGATTATGTTCCATGTCATTTGTCCACACGATATCTTGCAGAATGGAGGATTATATGATCACTTATCTTAGGACACGTAACTGACTAGGTCAGAGTTCAACAACAGCTTTGAGTGCTATAATTTGATAATCAATTCTTGAAGGATATACACACAACTATAGTTATTAGACTTATCCAAGTGGGAGATTATTGGATTAGGATTCTAAGCCCATAACTATATTTGGTATATACTTGAATTGATAGTAGCACATGGTGATTTTGGAGAAAAGAGGTTAATTTATTAATTCGATTAATAAATTGAAATAAACAGTTTGTTAATATATTATGAGAATAATATATTAATTTGAAATAGTAATATTTAATTAATATTTAATCAAAAATTAATTTGGAATTAATTTTGGGATTGAAGAAATTAATTAAAGTATAGTGACTGAATTGTAATTGTTCAATAGTTGAGCAAAAGGCAATCTAGAACCTAACATAGAGCCTTGGATGGTTTCTTGGAGGCTAAGAATTCTAGAATAATCCCGAATGGATAATCAAGGATGGAGATAATTAATCGGTTTAAGATAATCCTAGATTTGGGCTTATGTAGGGTTTCCTGGATGAAGTATAAATAGGGGTGGAACCTTATGATTTTCGACCACTTGTTCCTAGAGTGATCCAGCCGAAATTTTGCACCTCCCTCCTCCTTCTCAATCATTCTTCACAAGCTAGTTTTGGGTGTGAGCCATTAGAGGCGTGACAATTGTAACGCTAGCCTTAAAGCTTCTCAAGACTTGGATCAAGATTGTTGTTACTACATAACAAGAAAACGTATGTTTCATAACCCTTGTTTGTGTATTTTCGATTATACACTAGGGATCTAGGGTTTATGCATTGTTGTTCATATTGTATGTTCAATTAGAGAAAATGTCGATCTAATTAAGGGTTACATGCACACATAGGATTGTTTATAATGCTCAAAACCCATCAATAGCTAATAGTGACTGATCCCATGTTGTGGACACCAAACCAGAAACTTCTTGAAATGCTCCCAATAGGTGTGAAGGGCTTCTCCTTTTCCTTGGTTGATGGAAGGGATTTCATTGTAGAGGTTGGACACTTCTGCTTCTGAAAAATGTTTCTCCTGAAAAAGTTTGGCTAGCTCGTTCCATGTAGTTATTGATGCAGAAGGGAGATCATACAGCCACTCTTTTGTTGCGTCTTTGATAGAAAAGGGGAATGCCTTTAACTTGATGTGGTCTTCATTTATAACGTGTGGTTTCATTCCAGAACATACTACGTGAATCTCCTTGAGAAACTTATGCGGGTCTTCATTCTCAAGGCCACAAAAAGTCGGTAGTAGATGGATTAAACAAGATTTCAGCTCAAAGTTCTGAGCTTCAGGGAAAGTGATACACAAGGGTTGCTGTGTAATATCTTGTGTTGCCCATTCACGAAGAGTCTTTTCTTCTTCCCTCATTGAACACTCATAGCTGGTTCTGTTTCAGGATCCAAATTAGAAGGTTCAGGTGTTTCAAATTTGATGGAAGTTGTGGGTCAGAAATTCATAAATGGATTGTTGGAAGGTTAGGATGGGGGTGCTTTGGGAAAAGATGCGAAAGTTGTTTCAGGCTCGTTCCATAAGGGAGTGCCATGTGGATCTTCTTGGTCTGAAGTTGGAGAAGATGTTGATGTGAAAAAACCTTGGAACATTTTTTTTGTTGAAGTGCTTCTTTCATGCGTTTTCTTGCTATCTTCTCTATCTCCTGATGACACAATAACTTAAAGATCGATAGATGTAGAAACAATAAAGTGAATCAAACAATAAGAATAATGATCAAGGATGTGTCGCATGCTTTATATAATCAAAGGTTTAGAAGAGTTTGATGAGAACTTTTCTGTAAAAGCAATGTAGGGCAATACAAAATGATTAACCCTAGAAAGATACATGCATGCACTATATATAGTCTAACCCTAGCATCATAATAATGAATGGATAGGTCCAATATGCTAATCAAGACTAAATATATACATAGTAAATTTGTCACAACACATTAAATGACCCAACAATCTCCCCATTTGTGTCAAATAAGGAGTGGAGATTCTTCAATGTTGTTCTAACTTTTGGACTTTAAATAGCCAAGTGATGAAATTCAGAAGTTTGTACCGAATGAAAATGTACCACTTGATCATGTCTCCGAAGCATTTCAGATCTCCTTCAGTGTTCAATTTGCATGCTTCTCTTCTTTGATAGACCACACTCCTATCCTTTTTCTTTATCTTACCCAACCTTCGCTTCTGAAAGTTTGTTATTTCTTCTTTCGGATCCACATCAGGCCTTTTCTTCAATACTGAAGCGATTTCCACATCCAGTTTCGCAACTTCGTAAACGTAGCAAATCAACATTCTTTTCAGTTGAGAAACGATCGGCTCAAATTTCGCTTCCTCTTTAGACAAAATCATCAATAATGAAATCCAACCATTCAGATTCATACAAGGTAGATCAGCAAGTTTGAAGTCTTCGTCGGTGCGAGATGCTCCATGAAAACCTTTAAACTTGACTTTGTGAAGTGTTCGGTGGGAAAAGGAGCATAGACTTTCACAACAATAAGCTTCTTCAAAATCCAAATCTTAGTTGGATTAGGTGTCTAAGCCCATAACTGTAATTGGTATGTGCTTGAATTGATAGTGGCATGGTCATTTTTGGTTGCCTTCACACATGCAACTAGACATGATGATTAATTGAGAAAGAGGAAGAATTTATTAATTTGATTAATAAATATGTTATGGAAATAATATATTAATTAATAATCATGTTATTAGTTAATATTTAAACAGAAATTAATTTGGAATTATTTTTGGGATTAAAGGAATTAATTAATAGTATAGTGACTAAAAGTGCAATTACTCAATAGTTAAGCAGAAGGGTCCAGAACCTTCCTATAGTAAAGGTGGACGGTTTTTGGTGTGTATATGTAAGATTATTCTAGAGTTTCTAGAATATCTTATCATATATGGATAATTAAAGGAGGTGGATAATTACCATAATCGAAATTAGTGTTAATCCATAGCATCCTTTGTGCACCATAAAAAGAACCCTAAGGCTATGATTTTTGGCCAACCTTTTGGAAGAATCTAGAGCCGGAAATTCACCTCCTCCTCTCTTATATCATCTTCTTGCATTGTATGTTTGTGAACCATTAGAGGTGTTACACTTGTGACACCAAGTTCTCAAGCTTCAAGATCTTCAAGGGATTCATTGTTATTACAATATAACAATCAAGGTATGTAACCAAACCCTAGTTTTATATGATTTTCGAAAATAGTATGCCTCTCCTAAGATTTCCCCTTTGTGTTCAAGTTTGCATGTTCAATTAGAGAAAACCTAGATCCAAAGCATTAGCTTTGCATGCACACTTAGGAATTATTGTTATGCTCAAAACCCATCAATCATGTACTGAGGTTGACCATACTTGAGATAAAAATAAAAAAGCATGTTGTTAACATCATAATCTGAAAGAGGAGACGTCTCAATATGAGCAAATCCTTGGAATATGAAAGCTCTCGGAGTGAGTGGGAAGTCAAGCTAAGAGCGAGTGGTATTATCCAGCTCAAAAGATACCAACGACTCTAACCAATGAGCGCTTAGATCATCCATTTCTTCTTTCTGAATTCGCTCTAAGGTTCATGGAGGAAACACAGTCTGCTGAGTTACAAGAGTGACTTTCGCAACTTCTTCTTCAGCTTCTTTAGCTTATAATTCCTTGCAAAGAGTCAAAAGATCATCAAGCACCTTGTCACGTTTCTTTCTTGTCAGCTTTTCACCTTCAGATAATTCTTCTTCAATTTAATCATCATTACCTACTAGATTTTCTTTTCCTTTAGATCCCGAAGCTTCATTAATCTCCAAATCTATCTTTGGTTTATCCTCATGTTGTTCATCAGTTGGCTTCTTAACCTAAGGCTTAGGTTGTTCTTTTTCTTTAACAACTTCTCCCTTTTGTTTCGGAACAACACTGCTTTCCGAAACACCTTGTAGTTGATTGAGCATGGTGAAGACATACATTATTTTTTTTGAGTGGTGTTGGCGAACTGAAACTGTAACTATTGATTCATGAGTTTCAATAAGATTGTGCAAGTACTGAATTGTGTAAAAGACACAGCTACATAATATTGATTTCCTAGATTCCATGTGATCTAGACGCTTCGTTGCGTAACTAAGCTTGACAGAGAGAACCTTAACTATTTCAGTTTTCTGAGCTAGCTTATCCATGAGTGTATTTTAGTAGCAAGATCTTTTTTGAAGCTGCTCTATCTTGGAGACAGCAGAAGCAACCATTTCAGCAGAATCGGTTTGTAGTTCACCACAAACACGAGAAAAGGCTTCTCTTTCAGTTTGTAGAGTTGTGCCAAGACTCGTAATGACCTTATTCGCTCCTACGGTGTTCTTATCAGCTGAGGCTCGGAAATCTTCCATGAATAGTATGACTTCAGATTGTAGTTCTTTGACTTTTCCGGTCGTCTCAACAATTGTCATCTCAGACGCCTTGATTTCCTTGGTTAAGTCTTCAAGGACTTTTTCATTTTCTTTGGTGAGCTTTTCAATCATTTCTCGATGAGATTTGAGCATAAATTCATAATTAGAAGAGGCAAGAGTTGACTCCAAAAGCAAATCTAATTTAGAAGTGAGTTATTTGAACTGCCCTTGCGTCATAGGGGCTTGGAAAAAGGTTCGGGTTGTCACACTTATATAGTTGTTGGATGGTGAAAGCCCAAAATCTAGGGCTTGAGATTTCATGTGGCTTGCGGTTGATGTCAAACTTCCGAAAGTCTTGCCATAGAACTCCAATGACATCAACTGCATTGGACTTCGCAGAGAAGATGTTGTAAATAACGTACAACAAATCCTTGTTAAGAGAGTCAGTTTTGCCATGTTTGCCTGATAGTCCTCTTACAATGAAATGCATAAGAACAGTCCATAACCCTGATACAATGGACTTCTTGATTTTCTTGGCCTTGTACTCTTCACTGTACCCAATATGATTTAGAAATGACTAAAATTATTCAGCCGTTGGTTCTTGAACCTTGAAATTTTCTAGGTTTTTCTTAACACCAATTACCTTTAAGAATGTAGATTTGTGAACAGGCATGATTCTATCTCCAGTTATCTTGGTTTCAATAACATAGTTGTCAATCTTGATCCGTTCCAAAGCAGCATGAAGTAGACAGAGAGGAATTGGTGGGTCTGTTATTTTTGTAAGAGGAATAGAGATAGGATGATTTGTGATGAACTCGATCATAACACGGATTGATTCATCATAATCGTTTGGATCCAGAGAGAAAATTTGGGTAGTGTCCCTGAGGAAAGGTTCTGATGACATGGATGATGAATAACCCTTCGATGATTTCTTTTTGTGTGTTGGTTTGGTGATTTTGGAAGCGGTTTGGGAGGACGTCATTGTTGTAGGTTGAGAGCTTGAAGAACACTTGAACTGAGAGAGAGAGAGAGAGAGAGAGAGAGAGAGAAAATTGAGAGTTTTGAGAGAGTAACGGATAAAAGAGGTTTCGATTGGCTTTTCTAAGTTCAGGAGGTAAGTGGGTTGGGTTGAAAAGCAATGATGAAACCCATAATAGGAAACAAATCTCATTTAATGTGTTGCCAAAAATGGGGCTGATTTGACCTGTTGTAAGTAAAGCAACCATGATTTAATGTGAAGAATGGAAATCGTCGCTTATGACATGATGTTTGCTTTTTGTAGATGTGGGCAAAAGTTGCGAGTTTCAAGGGTAAAAGGATAATCCTCAATAAAGAAGTAACCGTTAGAAATGTTTCACCTTAAAACCTTTTGGACTTCAACATGTGTTTTGATTTCGGAATAGTGGGGTTCCAGAATGTTTCAAAAACGGTTTCTTATCATGAAGTGTCTGGGGTGAAATTTAGTGATCTCAGAACATGAAAGAGTTTGAGACATATTCTGGAATGAAGCATTTTAGTCACAAAGGATCTGGAGTTTTTTTTTTTTTTTGAAAATTCCATAGTGAGTTTGGAAATGTTCCGAGGTGAAGTTTGAAAATCTTTCGGAGTGAAAATTGAAAAACTTACGGAGTGAAATTTGAAACAATTTTGGAGAGAGATGAATTCAATACCTTTCTGGACTTGAATTTCGGGATGATCTTATGAAGTAAGTTGTGAGATGAAGATAGTACCAATCTGACAATAATGGTCATGAACTTCATATGATAAGATGAGCTATACAACTTAAAATTCCAAGATGTGGTTAACAAAAAGACACATAAAACGACCCTATTTATTCCAAGAGGCAATAGTTCTGAGATGTAAAATAATTTGGCTTCGGAACTATCTCTTTTTGATGTTGCCATCAGAGAGTGCAAGCCTCTTGAAAGAACTGAGGTTCAGGCATCATCATACCTAGAAAACCATTGAATTTGGTTTCGTCTAATGCCTTAGTAAAGACATCATCAATTTCATCATCAGATGGAACAAAAATAAGTTCAATGCTACCATTCAGAACATGATCTTTAATGAAATGGTACCGTATGTCAATATGCTTCTTCATAGAGTGCTGAATTGGATTGTGCAAGATAGCAATGGCACTTTGAGAATCACAAATAGGTTGGAATTTGTTGAAACCAGAAACCATAATCAAGCTGAGATTTCAGCTAGAGAACTTGAGATGTGCAACTAGTAGCAACAATATATTCTGCTTTGGCTATTGAAAGTGCAATGCAATTATCTTTCTTAGATAACCAACTAACCAATCGGCCACCTCAAAATTGACAGCCACCAGATGTGCTTTTTTTGTGCAATTGAAGACCGCTATAGTTTTGAATCGAAATATGCTTGAAGGAGGAAACTCTTTGTAACAACGTGAATTTCCAAAACAATTTTTCATTTTTAAAACATACTTTTATTCATAAGATAATATCAAACATAATGTATCCAATGTTATCATAACAAAACATATCCCAAAATCTCAAGACATAAACTCCGTGAGTGTGTACGGATCATGCTGGCGCCTTCCCGCGATCCTCGCTAGTACCTGAAACACATAACACAACAACTGTATGCCTAAAAGCTTAGTGAGTTCCCCAAAATACCACATATGCACATACGCCACTCAAGGCTATAAGACCTTCCAGTCACTGTGTCTCAAAGGACTTCCGTCCCACAACCATGGTAGACCTTCCGGTCCTACCCGTAATGACCTTCCGGCCCATATCATCTTGACCTTTCGGTACTTATCATCCATAACATACATAACACATACATATCATATAACAACATACATCTCATAGCATATAAGACCTTCCGGTCCCACATAGGTACCACTCTAGGTACAGTATAGTAAGAAGACTCACCTCGTACAATATCGGATAATCTCTTGTGCTCGGATACCTGATCTAGCCTCCTCATATCAACATAATAACATACCTAATCAATAATCTCCCATAATCTCATCTCTAATGATGGGTAGAAGACCATTCTACCCCTCCCATAACTCTCTTGAATCAGCTTGACCAAAACCTTAGTCAACTGAAGTCAAAAGTCAAACTTTGACCCGACTCGTCGAGTGCACATGGGCGACTCAGTGAGTCCATGCGGGTCCTCTGAATCCTTCAAGCCTCACTTGGCACGTCGAGTCATCCCTCCACTCGACGGGTTACTCCAATCACGAATCGCGGGGCAACCCCAACTCGACTCGTCGAGTCCACTTATGAACTCGGCGAGTTGCATCCATGACAACACTCAAATGACATTCTATAGTCAGATCCACTTCTCTAACCTATAGATCTGACCTCTCCATACCCACTAATCACGTAAAAGTGAAACCTTTACACTCATGCAGCACATATATTGTTCCTTTTGAAGAAATAGCCACAAAAATGGCAAGCTAAGTTCATTCCTTCCATAACACTTCATAAAGCAAGATAGATAATGCTCTCTGGATCTCTATGGGTCTAGATCTGAACTCTAACACATAAAGGGACTATAAACTCATCAATTCAAGCCATAAAAAAGGTATAGAAAACCCTAGATTCATAGATCTTAAACAAAATAGAAGGAGAGTTCTATTTGCTACCTCAACTCTGTAGATCCAAGCTTGGAAACCATGGATTAGCAACCCACTTGACCTCCGCTAGCTGGTAACACCTTCTTCTTTGCAAAACAACACCAAAAAGGATTAAATTGGCTTGGTCTCACACACAACTCGCCCAAGCTTTCTAGGGTCTCTCTCTCTGGACTGGTAGCTGCAAATGAGGGCTATAAGGTCCTTTAAATAGAGCTTAGGCCCGCAGATTTAGGGTTTCTGACCTCAGCGCGGACTCATCGAGTCACCCTGACGACTCGTCGAGTCCATTCATTAATCCAGTCAGCAAATCGCGATCCTACTCGACGAGTCTAGGCATTGACTAGTCGAGTACTTCTATCTAACTCAAAATAATGAATAACATATAATACCTGGGAATCCGGATGTTACAATTCTCCCCCACTAGAATCAGACTTTGTCCTCAAAGTCTCGCTCTGCAAACAACTCTAGATGCCGCTCCCGCATCTCGAACTCCGGATCCCAAGTCAGCTCGGACCCTCTCTGATGTTGCCACTGGACCTGAACTAGAGGCACCTCCTTGTTCCTCAGAACCTTGATCTTACGATCCATAATTGTAACATCCCAAAAATCAGGTATACCTTATGAACCTTCATCTTTGAGCAATTAGCACATTTGGCCGTTGTTAAGGAAATGTATGTTTGGCGAGTATGCGGGGCGTACTGGGGTGTACGCTCAGTGTACTCGTCCGTGTCTTGAGCGGGAAGGGTCGCCAGGTATGCGGGGCATACCAATGTGTACGCGGGGCGTACCCGGCACAGAAGAGAAACCTTAATATGTTGAGCCTCCCAATTTAAGCAACCTTAAGGCGCTTTTGTTGGCCACCTTTTCCAGAGCTTTACCATTTCAAAACCATAAATCTCGTTCATAAAGCAAGGGAGTGTCTAGGAGGGCTTTGTATTGTGTTCTTGGCCATTTGGAGCAAAGTGATAGCCTTGGAAGAGGAAGGGTTGGAGCTCAAGCTTTTAGACCCGAGTTTAGCAGTGAAAGAAGCTTCATTTTGAGGTAAAAATCTTCAAGCTTTGCATCTTTTCTGTTCATGCTTTGTAGAGAGAAGTTTTAGAGTTTTTGGTCCCCAAGTTTTGTAGCACATGGTTATTGGCATGTATTCTGTTATTAAATCTTCATTTATTTTTGCATTTTAACCTTGGACTCGGCGAGTTGTAGGACTGACTCGCCGAGTAGAAGCGGGACGAGGCGCGGGGTATAAGTTGCGGACTCGGCGAGTAGCCGCTGTTTTGAGAAAAACCCTAATCCAGGGGTTTGCACTTTATTTAAACGGCCTTATGCAACCTCCTTTCCCCTTTATGTTCCCAAACACTCCTCATAGCAAACCCTAGCCGTTTTTTAGAAGATCTAAGGCTTTTTGAGTGATTCTTGTGAGTTTTGATCTCAAGGAAGAAGGAATAGCATAGAAGGATCCAGAGGGGACTGAAGGATTCGAGTTTGGTTCGTCATTTGCAATCTTTGGAAGGTATAAAGTCTGAACCTTGCTCCTTCATTTGTTAGATCCCTCATTGAGGTGATTTAGGGCTTTTATAAGCCATTTTTGGTGGCCAACCATGTTTGCAAACATGGTTGGGGGTTTGGGCTTCTGTATCATCTCATTTTATGAGCCACAAGTCAGATTTAGGTTGCTTTTTGCACCAAGGAAGGCCCCATGCAACAAAAGAACCATTTTATAGCCTTTTAAGCTCTAATGTCCCATGCATGCACGTAAAGTTTGAACTTTACATGCTAGATCGATTTTAGGGGCCTGGATCTATCATTTGGTTAAGTGTTGTACATCAGAAATCAAAGTTCTTAGTAAGGGATGTGATAGACTCGGCGAGTCCATTTCCTGGACTCGGCGAGTCCAAGGGTTTTGGTCCCATATCAATGAGGGTCATAAGGACCAGTTGAGTGTGGAAGGGTTTTAGGAGTCCCGGGGAGTGACCCAACGTTCTGGACTAAGCAAAGTGTTATGGGAATTCATGGTACTCAGTGAGTACATGAACGGACTCGGCGAGTCCAAGACAATCTTCATGGTACTCGGCGAGTTTTTCATACAACTCGGCGAGTCAAGGACAGAACGTGTTCATAGGATGAAGAGTAACTCGACTAGTTGTTCATACAACTCGGCGAGACAGGGCAGGACATGAATATCAATTGATGATAAACTCGACGAGTTGTTCATACAACTCGGCGAGTTGGATGTGGATTCAGTCGGTGTTCTTTTAGAAGGAAAACTCGTCGAGTCATCGCCTAACTCGACGAGCAGAGACGGGTATGGGGTCTGATGGAAGGATAGGGACTCGGCGAGTTGGCGAGCCAACTCGGTGAGTCAGGCCAACTAGAAGTTGACTTTGACTTTGACTTTGTCAAGGGGTAAAATGGTCATTTTACCTTAAAGGTGGATTTCAGTTTCTAACTAAGTATTTTGTGGGAATTATAGCCAGAGGATTTCCGGAGCAGCAGCGACATCAGTCAGAGGATTCCCGCACAGTTCAACAACTACGAGGTGAGTTACCTTCTAATAGGGGTGGGTCTAAGGCCATAATGCCGACCCACCATTAAGGAGTATTTAGAAGATAATTGTCTTTGTGATAATTTATCTTGGTCTGGTATACGTTTAGTTATGAGTTATATCTATATGATATGTTACATGATAGGGATAGTTTCCCTGATAATGGTCCTTAGGACCAAGGGGTAGGTCAGTACCCAGATATGTCTGAATGTGTGCTTATATCCTGCTATTGTATGCTAGTGGTAGGGGTGGAACAGCCCCCGGTTACCGGTTGAAAGATACCGATGACGATTACCGGTTGAAAGATACTGATGATGATTACCGGTTGAAAGATACCGATGATGATTACCGGTTGAAAGATACCGATGGTATTGTATGGTATGTGGTATGATGGGGGAACTCACTAAGATTTGTGCTTACGGTTTCAGTTTTTGGTTTCAGGTACCTCTTCATCTAAGGGGAAGGAGCCAGTGGCATAGCATGGCATCACACACACACACATATGATTTTCCGCACGGTGTTTTCTAGGATTGTACTCTGATATGACATTTGTTCATCGTTGTGGGTTTCAAATATGATACTTGGTTTTGAGATGACGTATTTATACAATATTTTCTAATGAATGTTTTATGAATTAATTAATCAAAAATGAAATTTTTGGCCTTGAATTTGGGGCATTACAAGTTGGTATCAAAGCCCTGGTTTGAGGGATTCGGACACGCCCTCGGGGGTGTCTGGACTCAAACTAAGGGGCTAAGATATTTTTTACAATAAAATGGTTTTCTAAAAATCTAAGCGAAAGGATTTTATGAAAGACAAGGTGTGTGATGCATGCGACCTGCCGGGCTCAAGTAAGTTTTCCCCAAGATACCCATACATGTTATGTTATGCTATATGTCTTGATTCAGAACTGCATGCTAGAATAGGACTAAGGATCTAGGAAGATGCCTTGTGTGCCTGATATATGATTCTGATAATCGCATGCTAGTTAGGGTTAAGGATCTAAGAGGATGCCTTATATGCCTATTGTATGAGTTGTATGCTAGGGCTATTTAGTCAGTAGTAGGATGACCTGTATAGGTTATGCCTAATTTGGTTACTCGATGCACGAATGCTGCTTGCTTTGTGGTATGGGGGTTCTGGCTTGAAGAGTTAAAAACTCTTAGATTGTTTAGATCTTTCACAAGTGCGATAAAAGAATTCAAACAGTTTTAAGAATAAACAAGAACAAACATAGATCAGAATCAAATATGTGCTTATGATTCAAAACCGAGTCATCCCTCAGCAGAGCTCGATGAAGAACTTCCGCTGTAGAGGCGAGCTAGGGTTTACAGAATCGTAAAGATGAAAATAATGAAAGCGATAATTACTAAGCCTGCATGCATGCAACTTAAATACTAAACCCTAATGTAAAATAATGCACGGCTGGCCAGGCCTAATACCGACAACAAAACTAGGCTATGGACCGAGCCCATGACGCAATCCTCTAGACTCAACAATCTCCCCCTTTGCGTCAAATGAGGCGAGAGATTATTTCTTCTGAGCAGGTTTCATCATCTTTATAACTTTGAAAAGTTTAGGAATAATGGCGAGAAGAGTCTGTCGGAATAGAATGTACCACCTCAGTATATCAACGAACAACTTTTTATCTGCAGCAGTGTTCTAGTCGCACCTTTGTATAATCTCGAATATATGCTCAAGACAGGATGTCGACAAAAGGTGTTTGTCAACAAGAGCGAACATGCACTTTTGACCCTTGCCCCTGAGAAAAATTACTGTGTGATAGTTGGAATCAATCTTCCCCTTGATCATGGAATTAACATTGCTAGCTCTGCCCATCGGTTTGATCGTTTGTTGCTTGTGTGTGGCTGATGCAATTTCCTGGTCCATCTTTGCTACCTCATGAATGTAGCAAACAAGCATACGCTTGAGATGATCAATAATTGGTTGATACTCATGAGGATTTGACAAAAGAATGTTGTTGAGGAGTATCTAGTCATGGGGGTTGAGGTTCGGTAGATCTGCAAGGGAAAAGAAGTGAACAATGCTTTCGGTTCCTCTAGTCACTCTGAACTTGACATGAATGAATTTCCCTACTGAATAGGGCTTCCTTACCCTTACGGTGGTTATCTTCTTTAAGCTCCATGTCTGGTATTGAGGTTGAGAAAACTCCAAGTAAAAATCTAACAGATCCCTATCTACCTTCGGGTCTAGAGATGGAATAGCAGCAGTAGAGTTGAAACAATGGAAGATGAATGTCTTTCTAGTTATTGGCATCTCAAACTGCACATCCCTGGAGCAGTCACGGCTGAAAGACATTGTAGGTTCGAGCCATAGAGCAGCTGGCTCGTCAATCGCACACCTCAGAAGCGATTCTTTAGTCCATTCAGGAAACATGGCATTTTTCTTTTCAAGGAGCTCCGCCTCCTTTCGTTTCAGTTCGAGCTCAGCCTTCTCCTTCATAGACATTTCTTCAGTTCGTTTTTCTGAAGAACCAGCCTTTGGGACAGGCTTCCTGGGAATTTCAACGTAGACATCATCTTTTCCGTTGTCGGTATCATCTTCACCGATGTTCTTCTTTTTCTTTTCCTTATTACTGACCGAAGCTTCATTACCCTTCGGTTCAACAGCTGGCTTGGAGGTAGAAGGAGGTTGATTTGCTTCTTGCTTTTCTTGCTTCATATCTTTCTCTCCCCCTTGTTGCGGATGAACACCAGTCACCGGAACACCCTCGATGCAACTGAGGACGTCTAGTTCCGGTTGGAGCTTGTCTGCCAAATGCCTTCGGGTGGTGATAGTGACAAGAGGATCATGACCTTCAATTAAATGAAGAAGGATGGAGTGAATGTCTGCAGCAGAACTCTGTGACAACCCGAAATTTCCATTTTGTACGAACATTATCTATTCAATAGAAGCTAGACCAGTTTCAATGAATTTCAGACTTTTCCGAATAAGTTTGTGTACATTAGGGTTTACGTTTAAGGAGATATCAGGAGAGTGGATGCTCATGGGTTTGTGAAACTTGAGTATGTCAAAACTTCATAATATTAGAGTTCAATTCCAGAATAAAAATATTTTCTGCCAAAATATCTCAGGACTATAAATAGATTTCTGAACTAAATTCATTCATTATTCACATTTCCAACTAGAGAAAAGCCATTTTCTCTCTCATGGATCTTCGGGTTTTCATCCCAAATCATGAGTACACTTCTCTAGTTGTTTTATAATGCTTATTATATGCTTAATAACCTAGATTACATATCAAATATGTGAGAATCGGGAGTTTACCGCTCAAGAACGTTCTTGGGGAGTAAACTCCAAAATGAGGCTTAAAGGCTATCTAGTCCCATTTCCTTGTTAGGTAACTAGCTTAGGATAATATGTATGTACATTTGAGACTATAAAACAATCAATAACACATAGCTTAGGGTGTTCACGGCCCAAGAACTTCTTGGACCGTGAACTCCAAATTCAAGGGCCATAATGTGCCCTAATCACTCCTAAGGCTTTAGACATTAATACTGATATACTTCTAGCTAATTCGTGGACTTAAAAACATCAAAAGCACCCCTTAAAGGGAGTTTACGGCTAAGGAATACTCTTAGGCCGTAAACACCAAATAAGGGCACGAAAGTGTGCCTAGGATCCTTATTAACCTTAGACAAATGCCTAGAAATTATCCTACTTGTGTTTGGGACTTGAAAGAATAAAATTACCCATACCTTGAGAGTTTACGGTTGTAAACTCCAAAAGAAATGGTTTTTTGGACGAAAACTCCTTAAAGGAGTGTATTAAGTCCCTAAACTACCCAAAGGATTAAACAACCAAGTAAGGCTTATTCTAGAAATCAAATAGCACTTCAAAACACCAATTACCACCAAGATTGGAGTTCACGGCCGTAAACTCAAGGGTTTACGACCGTAAACTCCTTGTGTGGGGTTTATTGAGTAGTAAACACTTATACAAGGTCCTTGGAAGCTTTAAACCCCTTTAGCCTTGTCCCATAACAACCTAGAAGCAACCCTTAGGACCTATAACACTTATACAAAGTGTTTATATGCTCATTATATGATAACTAGGCTCGTGCGTGTGAACAAGTCTCCGTTTGCCACCTAGCACGGTATCTGACACTTCAATCCAATCCACTCACCGCAAGTGAGTTCATACCCCTTTAATGAACCTTTGAAATACTTTTAAATGTTTTAAATACTTTTATGGGGGGATACAAGTTAAATACTTATAGTTAATACATCAATCACATGTGATTAATAACTAGAAAACCAATAATTTTATCACTGTTCAAACTGTTTATCAAACTGCTTTACTTCAAAATGTTTTACAAACTCTTTTACTTATCAAATACTTTAATTTAAACTTTGTTTTACTTCTTATAAACTGCATGCCCATATATGTATAGATATATAATCAATGTTTAAAGGGCTTAGGAAGGCCATCCGCCCTATTTCCTTTTTCTCGATTTGGATGTGGTCTAGTGGGATTTCGGGTAACCGTCCGAAGGTCGTTTCAATATTAATTATATATAAAATGTACGTATATAGACATAAAAGTACTTCCATATTCATGCGTATTAGTTACATCATTAGTAAGCTACCATCGGGGTAACACAGGATCATACTATTACAATTTCTAGATCAATGAGTCAGTTCATTCATGAGTCAATACTTATTACTATGAGTACATATACAACTATACTAGAAAGAGAACATATACAACTATACTAGAAAGAGAACATATACAACTACACTAGGACGAGAACATATACAACGATACTAGAACAAGTAACATTGCATTGCATATACATGAATACGTTAACAATTGTGATCCACTGTATCGAAGCATGCCTTAAATGTCATGGCCCGAGTTGTAGCCAGAATTCTCTTGAAGAGAGAGCGTGAGTTTGCGTATAGATCTATACTGGATTGACTATCCTACACCTTGTTGCTAGCTACAGCCGGACCTGCAGGTCTGCGGGTGCCGAATGTCATTCCGTTATTACGACCATTCGTATGTCGTTGTTACCAGTCGATTGTATGGTGCAATTAATCACATGATACCTTAATATAAATCTGGTTTAAGGTAGTTAGTACAGAAGTAGTTCCTATAATACAACACTACACTACTACAATAATTTACCCATTACATATATTTAGTGATTATTTCACTTAAACATTAATGTACAAAATATATTTTGTTAAATGATAGTTACACTTGGGAAATTACACACTTTTACAACAAACGAGCATACAAAACAGTTAAGCCTTGGTAGAAGGCTACTTTAATAGAAAATATAGGTTTTTCTGAGAGATTCAAACTTTTACAAACACTTACAAACTTTTACTTACATTTTACAAACTTACACTTGAGACATGTTCAAACGTTTTTGATAATAAACATCGACACTAAAATACTTATGAACTCACCAGCTTAATGCTGATAAACTCTTTCAAAATAACTTGTATTCTCAGGTCATCAGTAGACAGGTACCAAGGCCATCTTTTGAGAAGATGGAGTGCATCCAAGACTCATCTTATTATTTTGATTTACATTATATTTTTGCTGTCTAAAACTGTACAGAACACGCTTGTATTAAAATTCTATATTTAATGCAATGGATGATGTTATTTGCTTATTTACTTTTACTGTGTTGTGATACTTTACATGACGTCCTCCGCTCCAGAACGTTTCCGCCATTCTTGGTTTTGGGGTGTGACAAACTCTGTATTGCCCCCTATCTGTTTTGAGGTCATCAATCTCAGCATGAGCAGATTTCAGCTTATGAGTTTGCAATTTAAGCTGAGTTGTTCGTCTGGAAAGCTTATCCATAACTCCATTTTCCATGGCTAAGTCCGCTTGTAGTTGAGATAAGCATTCATTAACATTAGCATGGAGTGCTTCATTCGCCTGTTGAATAGCAAGGCGTGCTGCTTCAAACTTGGAGCATTCAGATTGAAGAGTTTGTTGAAGAGTTTCTACAGAAGAAGTATCTGTAGCAGCATTCTTGGCAGCAACAGCCTACAAAGAGTCTAAAAAGATGTGAGCCTAGGAAACTAGTTTACCGACTTTTGCAGTCGCCTCCTTGCACTCCTTTGTAGAGGCATCAACAGCACGAGAAGCCTGTTGAAACTGAGAGGTGGAGGCTTTAATAGCCTTAGCTGCAGCAGATAAAGAGGCTGCATGTTCTGCAACAACTGATGAGAATAGGGCCTTTAATGCAGCATCGGAATAAGACCCAGAGGAAGAGGAGGAAAGCAGTTGATCTAGCTTGTCGTTTACCGCTTTGAGATGACGTTTGGTGATAGGCTCATTGTCATCATCTTCACTCTGCACTCGATAAGGACTGAAGTATGTAGAGTCGAACTCCAAGTCCTCACCGCCCAAAATTGGTGTTGTTTCTGTAGAAGGTGTAGGTGATAAGGGTTTAGAAGTAGTTGGAGATTCAGTTGTTGGTGGATTGGGAATAGTGAAGGTAGGTTTGGTAGTGGTGGTAGAGGTTGTATCTGTGAAAATGGGAGTGGGAATAGGTTTTGAAGTGAAGGGTTGAGAAGGGATTGTTTGAGAGATAGGAGGGATAGAAGCAAGAATTGTAACAGGTGGTGGTGAAGGAGGCAATGTACGAACCGGAATTTCTGGAGTTGGGGAGCGAGGAGGAGTATCCCCTCGGCCCGAAGCTTCTTCATCAGAACTTTCGTTCTCAGAGACTGACGATCGTGCTTTCTTCTGGTTAGGAGGAATGTATTCTGAATCTGACTCGCTGGAAGATTGAAGAATAAGTCTCCTGGCAGGCTTCTTCTGCTTTTTAGGTTGAGGTTGAGAAGGAGCAGTTTTATCAGTTTTCCTCTTCTTAGGGGTCTGCCCCATGGATGGTTTTGTTACAGGACCCTCCTTCTGTGATTCAGGTTTCTTCCCCCTTTTGGCTGGTTTATCAACTTCTTCAATTGATCGTAGCATCGCCGGTGTAAGTTCACGTGGATCAACAACTTTACGCTTCCTGTACTTCTGAAGTACGTTACTGGCTGCAGAGATACAACCGAGCATGGTTTCAGGTATTGAGCCGATGTAAGAAAACTTTGTGGGGTCAGTGACGATGATCTTCGTCGTATGAAAGGTGGCGATAGAGGAAAGCAAGGAATCCACCATAATAGGGACACGATTGCGATCCATTGCCCACTTGATGATAAGGGTCCAGAAATGCCCACATGAGATTTTTGAGTGCTTTGATGAAGAAAGTAGACTTTGAATCAGCTACTGCCAAATGATAGCCCCATAATGAAGGTTGAGCCCGCTGTACAACCCATACAACACCGTTATAAAGGCTTTGCTAGCATCGTCAGAACTACCACTTCGCTCAGATAAACCCTTGAATAACAAAGTAAATAGGCCATTACATTGAGGAGGAAGGAAGGACTTCTTGAACTTCGTGACGGTAGTTAGGATTTCATTGTACCCCATCTGATAAAACATAGTAAGCAGTTGACCAATTGTAATGGAGTCAGGATTTACCAGAGACGGATCTTGTGAGAGACCGATTAGGGCATAGAATCGACTCTTGGAGATAAAGACCTTCTCATCGTGAAGCTCGAAGTGAATACACTCATTTGCTTTGTCATAGAACGTCGTGGAATACACATGGGATAAGAATGACATTGGCACTATTTCAACCTTTGTCAGTGCATCGACAAGTGGAGAGTATTTGAGACACTCAACCACATACAACATGTACGGCTCATAAACGAAGGGAGTAAGATCGATGATTAGGTTTTGTTGGGGTTTTATTGTGAGTAGAGGTTGACGAACTGAGGTATCATGAACGGAGGCAGAATCTGCCATTGTATGAGCTTGAGAGTGATGATGAACAGTTGCAGAAAATAGGCAGGTTTCTTGGAGAGCTTTTTGGAAGTGATAAAGGTTGAGAGAGTCCCGTTCCAATTCCTTTTATACGTACAAGGAAGAGAGAGAAGAATCCTGCTGAAATCTTGGATTATCTCTAAAACCGCGGCTGAATTGATGTGTAAACAGTTGGCATGCCGAAGATGACGCAGGAGAGAGAAAAATGTTTCCCCTTTCTCACGCCTTTTCATAAAATCACCTTTTTCAAATCGCCAAACGATTGAATTTCTGCTGAGTCAGCTACCTTTTCATCCCTATCGTTTCACCTGACGACGCTTGAGTTTTTGTGCCCTGATAATCTATGTAAAAACTTTAGAGTTTTGGAAAATTAAAATTTTCGTGCAAAGGGTGTAAAAGATAAGGAAATAAAGCAAATAATTTGGGAGTATCTGTGATGTCGTTCGAAGACATAAACCAACTGATTCTGGGCAAAAATCACTTCCTTCAATGTCAAGAGAGACATTAAAGTGCTTGCTTGGTTTCCCATGAAATAACGATCAAAAACTTGTTAAGAAATTTTGAAAGACATCTTTTAAGGTTAAAGGGGTGGCTTTCGCTTCAATTCATAATTTCGATACTTAACATAAGATCAAAATAGAATAAAGTACTTGTGAGATCATTGTGATCTGTTGAACAAGCAAGTGAGAGATAATTTTATAGTGACGATAGAATTTAAGAAATCTCAAAAAAAAAATTGGATCCTTTAGGGTTATAGAAACCTTGGTGAAAGGCAATCTCATAAAGATCACTCAAAAATAAAAAGAGATTCCATTGGGTAACAAGTAAGATCTTGAATTTTTGAATTCACCGTCAATTCATTAGTGGTGTTGACTTTTGGGTTTCACTTAGTACATAGTTGCATGAGACTAAGATCATGAACACAGATTTTGTATAACCATAAACCTCAGTGGTTAAAACTGAGAGTCCTAGGGGTTATTGAGATGAAACGAAATGTAATGGAGAAATATGATGCAGATGGTATAAGAAGCGAATGTACCTCTGCTTATTAAAGAACAGATAGCCTAAGCAGACAACTCTAAACTCAGTGTGAGTAGAGTAAGGTAGCTCATGATTAGAGTGAACGTGATAGCCTGGATTGGGAAAACATGATTGGTGTAGTGCATGTTATTAAGGCTTCACTCAGAATCAGTTGAGGCTTGAGTCTACATACAGCAGCATGCTTCTAGGGACACTAAACTAAGGAAAGATGATATACCTGCTGGAGATGCATCATCGAGAATCACACAAAAAAAACGTTAGAAATAATAAAAACACAGAAAATATTTTTGGATTTTTGTGAAAATTGAACTGTTTAACGAGAGAAAAAAATGTTTTTGGGATTTTAGAAAGGGAAAGGAAGTAAAAATAATTTACAAAAGAATACATTTGAAATGCCTCTTAAAAAGAATAAGGAAGTTCAGAAGGACCAAACCCGAAATAGACCGAACGCTCGGTTCATTTCAATTCATGGACCAACTTCACCCGAAATAGACCGAACCCAAAATGGACCGAACCCGAAATAGACCGAACGCTCGGTTCATTTCGGTTCATATAGGTTCGCTCTATTTCGCTTGTTACCATTATGGGAGCGAAGGTGATTCCGGTACTGACTCGGCTTGCATCATTCCTAGGCCTTGTAAGATCTTATTGAAGCTTGCTTCAGGTAAAGCCTTTGTGAATATGTTTGCCAGTTGATCAGTCGTTTTGACGAAGTCAATTTCGACGTTGCCATCTTCGACGTGATCCTTGATGAAATGATGTCTCAGTGCAATATGCTTAGTCTTCGAGTGTTGCACTGGATTGTGACAAATTTTGATTGCGCTTTCAGAGTCACAGTACAAGGGGATTTTCTTCATGTTTAAGCCATAATCCCAGAGTTGACTCTGTATCCATACGACTTGAGATGTACAAGAAGCTGCAGCAATGTATTCGGCTTCTGCAGTGGATAACGACACGCAAGTTTGTTTCTTGGATTGCCAACTTACTAATTTTCCATCCAGAAACTGACATCCTCCTGTGGTACTTTTACGATCTAATCCACAGCCACCTAGATCAGCATCTGAAAAGGCTTGCACGAAAAAGCCAGAATTGGCTGGATACCATAGACCGAGATAGGAGGTTCACTTCAGATAGCGAAAGATGTTCTTCATTGCTTGAAGATGAGGTTCTCGAGGGTTGGCTTGAAATCTAGCACAATAACATACTGAGAACATGATATCGGGTCTACTTGCTGTAAGATACATCAAAGAACCGATCATTTGTCGATAAAGCGTTGTATTAGCTACTGGTTTCTCCAAAGATGGTGTGAGTTTCATTCCAAAAGCCATCGGTATTTTTATCTTGGAGTCTCCCGCCATTCCAAACTTGGTAAGCAAAGTCTTGGTATATGCTTCCTGATTAATAAAAATGCCTTCGGGTCCCAGTCTAATGTTCAATCCAAGAAAGAAATTAATAGGACCCATTGAGCTCATCCCAAATTTAGTTTCCATCAACTTTCGGAATTCAGCTGTTAAGCTTGGATTCGTGGAGCCAAAGATGATGTCATCAACGTAAATTTGGACTATCATAAGGTGGTTACCTTTTCGCTTACAAAAGAAGGTTGGGTCAACCGAACCTTGTTTAAATTTGGACATCTTTAAAAAACGAGTAAGAGTTTCATACCATGCTCTGGGAGCTTGTTTCAGGCCATAGACAGCTTTGTCAAGGATATAGCAGTAATCAGGATATTTTTCGTTTACAAATCCTCGCGGTTGCTCAACATATATGGTTTCTTCAAGTTCACCATTGAGGAAGGCGCATTTGACGTCAATTTGATAGACTTCAAAGTTTCTGTGAGCTGCGTACGCTAGGAAGATCCGAACAGATTCCAATCTAGCCACTGGAGCGAAGGTTTCTTCATAATCGATTCCCTCTTCCTGACAATATCCTTTGACCACCGGCCTTGCTTTATTACGAATGCCATTTCCTTCGTTGTCAATCTTGTTTCGGAAAACCCATTTGAGACCGACAACCGAAGCTTCCTTTGGTGTTGGAATAAGACGCCATACCTTGTTTCTTTCAAACGCATTTAACTCATCCTGCATGGCTTGAACCCAATCTGAATGATCAAGAGCTGAATTAACAGTCTTTGGCTCGATTTTGGACACGAAAGAATTGAACATGTAGAACTCAACTTTTGAAAATAGAGCAGCCTGTTTCGCTTTGATTTGAGATCGTGTCAACACCTTTTCAGATGATTCGCCAATAATTTGAGTCTGAGGATGATCTTTGGTCTATTTCACAAGTGGAGGAAATTGTGGATCATAGATGGGATCCAATTCAGCATTAATTTCTTCTTCGAGTTCAGACAGATTGTCATCTTCACTAACTGTTTTCTTCCCCTCAAAGAATGAATCCTGTTCAGGATCGGCATTTGTACCTCCTTCATTTGTTGGAATTTCAGTGGAGGTGGATGTATTTGTTGATGAGTCCTCCCCCTGGAAAGAAAATCCTTGATCATGATGAGGAGAAGAACTCTCCCCCTCGACAGTAGGATGGTTATCAAAAGGTTGGTTTCCAGTTGTATCTTTGGTTCCTTTGGATTGTTCATCGGCCATTTTCTTAGCAGCATCATCTATAACTTGTTTCAAATTGTCAACCTTGTTGACTACAGCTGTTGACTCTGAGTCGATCACTTTCTGAGGTTCATCAAACAAGAGCATGAATTGGTCAAAAAGATTTGAGATTGAGATAGTAACCTGACCATTCTTTGGAAATATATCTTGAGATACATCATTGGTTGCCCTTAACTTCTTAACATAGCTATCATCAAAAGTGATATATTATGTTTCTTCAATTTTCTTCGATCGTTTATTGAGAACTCTATATGCCTTGGAGTTCAGGGAGTAGCCTAGGAAAATTCCTTCATCCGCCTTAGCATCGAACTTGGTGCGATTCTCTTTGGAGTTGAAAATGAAGCACCTAGAACCGAACACATGAAAGAATTTCACGTTTGGTTTTCGGTTGTTCAGATGCTCGTAAGGAGTAATGGAGAATCGTTTATTCAAGTAAGATCGATTCTGAGTATAGCATGCAGCTGCAATTGCATCAGCCCAGAAGTATAATGGCAGAGATACGAAGCATAATATGGTGCGTGCAGCTTCACACAAGGATCGATTTCTCCTTTCAACAATGTCGTTTTGTTATGGAGTATAAGGGGCTGAGAATTTGTGAGTTGTCCCCTTTTCAGCAAGAAAACTTTCGAATTCTTTGTTCTTGAATTCCAGGCCAATATCACTCCATATATTACGAACAATCTTTCTGAGTTGTGTTTCTATCTGTATAATGAAGAGCTTGAGCTTTGTAACTGCTTCTAACTTTTTCTTGAGAAAGAAGGTCCATGTGAATCTTGATAAATCGTCTACTATTACTAGAATGTACTTATTTCCTCCAATACATTCGATAGACGATGGACCACATAAATCAATATGGAGTAATTCCAATGGTTCTATTACCTTAGTGTTGATGATAGAAGGATGGCTCTATTGACTCTGCTTTCCCATTTCACATGCTGCACAAAGATGTTCTTTATCGAATTTCAGAACTGGCAGCCCTCAGACATGATCACCCAAAACTAATTTGTTGATGTCCTTGAAGTTCAGGTGAGAGGACCTCCTGTGCCATAGCCAGCTTTCATCGGAGTGAGCCTTTGAGAGCAAACAGATTGCTAGTTTTCCCTTTATCGGATTGAGATTCTATGGATACATCTCTCCTTTTTCGCGTGGATCTTAAAAGAACGTTGCTTGACTTCTTCTCGACAATTTCTGACCCTTCTTCGTCGAAAGATACTTTCAACCCGGTACCAACCACCAGCTGTGATACACTTATTAGATTGTGTTGGAGCCCTTCAACGTATGCTACCTTCCTTATTGAGAATTCGTCGTTAGTGATTATCCCGTAGCCTTTAATAGTTCCAAAAGAATTGTTGCCATACTTTACAATGCCGCCATCTTTAAGAAAGCGAAATTCCCTTAGTTCTTGTCAATGTACCATTATTCATCAAACTGCTCGTCACGTATAACCTGCAAAAAATTAAGCAGATTTAGGAACCCAAAGTTTCTTGGGTCCTTGTGAGCCTTTTACAGGACATGGTATAGTAAGAGAAATATCAACCATATATGTACGTTTAACTAAAGTTGTTTCATCTTTTCTTTTAATGGTGAAGACTTTAATTTTTGTTGACTTAGAAGGACTAAGGTTTTCGATAGACGGACTAGGATTTTGAGATTTGGAATTAGGAGTGACGTTAGGTTTTTGGTTTTTGAGATCGGATTTGTGGTCTTGAGGATCATAACTTTTCTTTCGGTTGGAGTTGGATGCGAGACCGAAACTCTCCTTTCGGTTGTTTAGGGACGAGGGACCGGAACTTCCCTTTCGGTTGTTTAGGGATGAGGGACCGAAACTTCTATTTCGGTTGTTTAGTGACGAGGGACCGAAACTTCCCTTTCGGTTGTTTAGTGACGAGGGACCGAAACTTCCCTTTCGGTTGTAATTGAAATATGAACCGAAACTACCCTTTCGGTTGTATTCACTTGACGGACCAAAATTGTCCTTTCGGTTCCAATCTTTTGACAGATCGAACCCGCTCTTTTGGTTCCTGTAATAACTATGCTTCTGGTTCCCTGAGTTTTTCTCCAATTTCGACTTTCTTTCAATCCTTACAAAATCAGGATTTTGAGAGTTCCAGAAACGTTTTCTTTCGGAGAGATTCTTCTTGTATCTAACGTTCCATTGATGCTTTCGTTCGGCGACTTGTTTGGGATTTCGATTAATGTTGGCCTTTCTTTTATAAGCATGAGCATAGCATTCACTCTTTGCAGAAGAGGTATCACTCGTGGTTTGTGTCGGATCATCCACACAAGGTTTGGTTCCACTTGTACTCGGCATATCGTACTTCGTAGGATCATTCATTGGTTCAGGTATATATCTCTACCTTTCACTCTCCATGAGGTTTTCTGAAAGAGTCCCTTCGTCTCGTCTGCGTTATCGATTGGGGCTGACCAAAAGTACTCATCACATCCACCAGCCTTGTCTTCTTCTACCATCGTTGTTAACTCTGCAGTTTGTTGTGGAGTGACTCCCGACACAGTGTATACTTGATTTGGAGTAGTTTGAACCTTTTGGTACACAACTGCTTTAGATTTGAGAGATTTGGTCTTGTCGGTAGTGGAGCGAGCATACTCAACAAAGTTTTAAGAAATGAGGTTCTTATTGGACTTCGGTTCACTCTTGGCTAATTCCCAACAGTCAACCAAATCTTCTACATAAATTTCACTCATATCATCGTCCTCATTAAGTTCAGATGTATTTTCAACATCAATTTTGTTTTCTGAACTTAATTTGGCATTCAATGAGTCGAATTTTTGTATAGTTTCAGCTCTCAGCTTCATCATATCATTTTCATCAAGTAGATTTTTGAGCATGTCCTTGTGGTCCTTGGACTTTAGGTAAGATTCAATTTTGTCCACACCTATCTTATATACAGGGGACACTTCATCAGAGGAAACGACACTTTCACAGTTGTATGCTTCTGCATCGATTTCATCCTCCTTTATTTCAAAGAAAGGTAAAATCATACGATGAATTTTCTTCCCTATTTCACAATCAAGATGTAACTGAGTAATGTTAAAATAATGTCTCTTAGCAATTAAACAGAAAAAATTTCTTTGTTTGAGAAGTTTAAGATTGTCTCTTTGTAAATAAATCGATTCATCTTTGATCTAATTAATTCCTTTTCCTTTTGATCGATCCACATTCTTCGTTCGTCACTCTTTGAAGAAATCTTGCTGATTTGATCAGTTAGGTTAGAATTCGTGACACGGGTTTGCGTGAGACTGCTACTTATGCTAGAGAATTTAGACTTCAAATTATTTAATTCCTTTTCATAATTATTAGCAGGTAATTTTAGAGAAGCAAGAATATCTTGTACCTTTTTGATCAACTCATCGCATTCGTTGATCTGAGCACTAACAAGCTTGGCAGCGAAGCATCTGTCCTCTCGCTCTCTTTCTTCATCAACTCCCCCATCAGTTGTGTATCCTCTCATTTGGGACACACCCTCAGTCACTGCAAAGCATCTCCCTATTGACTGCTCTGCTTTTGCCATCATAGCCTTTCCGTGAGTAAGCTTCCTAACTTCATCATCCTCCGAATCTGTGGACCAGACTTCCACACCTCCAAATTCATCACTATTGGTCGAACCCTGCATAATCAAAGCATTCATATTAGAGTTATTAATAGCAGACTTTCTTTTCATTATCTCCTCCAATCTTCTTATAAGGCTCGCTTCCTCATCATCTTCGCCTGTCTTCTCAGCATGCAGTCTTTCGCGAAATGATTTTTGCCTCCACAATAGTGACAGTCAAAACCTAAGTCTCCTCCAGTCTTAGTCTCCTTCTTCAACTCTTCGGTCTTTGATCCCAGCTTTGGTTCCTCCTTGACCATTTCGACGCTATAACTTCCCTGCCAATTACGGTTTTTGTTGGTTGGGAATTTCTTCTTGATAAATTTTCTTGGATTTGACACCATCATAGCATATTCCTCTCCGGTTAGATCAAAATCAGCAAGATCTAATTCTTCTTCTTCTTCTATCGAACTCTTTCCTTTAGAGACAAGAGCTAGAGAACCAAGACCCGAAACAACATTCGTTTCCTTCGACAAGGCATTCTCATGGGATTTTAAAATACCCACAAGCTTTGCCAAAGAGTATGATTTGAACTGTTCATGAGCTTTGACAGTTGAAACAACAGCCATCCATTCAGGTCTGAGACCATTCATGAAAGTGACCTTTTGTTCAGTCACCTTTCTTTCAATACCATGCTTTATCATCTTGCTCAAAAGATGATTGAAACGATCGAAAGTTTGGACCAGCTTTTCTTCAGGCTTTTGCTTAAAATCACCAAACTCTGATAACAGGAGGGTTTGAATAGACTGTTCCAGATCTTCATCTGTGGAGTATAATTCCTTCAATCTATCCCAGATTTCCTTCGATGTAGCGCAGGAACTAACCAAACGAAATGTATCTGATTGCAGCGCAAACCTTATCATCCTTAGAGCTTTAATGTTGCACTGAAACTTCTCCTTTTCATCCTGAGGAATGTCTTTGACGCCATTAACAAGCTGATTGTATTCCTTGTGCGTTTTCACAATCTTTGACGTGCTGGAATGAGCGAATGGGCCAGAAGTGATTGCTTCCCAGATTAGATAACCATTTTCCTCCGATCCAATCACGTAGTCTTCAAAGTGATGTGTCCAGACTTCATAGTCTTGCGTATACAAGATTGGTATTCTTGTTGTAGACCCTATGCTGTTAGAGATATTGATTGGATTGGTCGTCCATTGACATGATGAATACTTTTGATCGAAAACCTGTACAAGATCAGACTTGTAATTTTTCAATTAGGGTTGGATTAACAATTAATGAGATACGTCAATAAAGAGTGACGACTCAATAAATATCAATCAATGCGAAATAAGAAACCCTACGAACTTCTTCAACAGAAGAGGTGTGTATGGATTACACAGTCTCCTACTCTGATACCAATTGAAGAGTTAACAACTATTAGATCGTTTAGATCTTTCACAAGTGCGATAAAATAATTCAAACAGTTTTAAGAATAAACAAGAACAAACACAGATCAGAATCAAATATGTGCTTATGATTCAAAACTGAGTCACGCCTCAGCAAAGCTCGATGAAGAACTTCCGCTATAGAGGCGAGCTAGGGTTTACAGAATCGTAAAGATGAAAATAATGAAAGCGATAATTACTAAGCCTGCATGCATGCAACTTAAATACTAAACCCTAATGTAAAATAATGCACGGCTGGACAAACCAATACCGACAACAAAACTAGGCTATGGACTGAGCCCATGATGCAATCGTCTAGACTCAACATGGCTATTTCCAACTAATTAAGGAGCGGATATGTAACAGTACCTGCAAGTTAGTTAGGGGAAATGGTAGGGGCTCCTGTGCAGATGATGGAAGAGAGTAGGTCGGAGAGTGCCCTATGGAAGCCTAGGATGAGGTTAGTGGAAATGGGTATCGGTAAAGGGACCTGGTGAAGTCGAAGAAATCCTTGAGGAAAGCACGGGTAGATGTGGAAGGTAGTATGGGCCCATACTACTGAAAGCAGAGGACCGGTACTCGAATCAAAGAGGGCCTAGATGAAATTTGGAACCTTGGAGAGTGTGTTAGATCTCTCGAGTATATGTATGATCCTGACCTTTATGCGTGTATTTTTCAGTATGGTGACCACATGACTTGGAGCAGGAGGTTCCGGGTCAGGATCAGGATCAGGCTCGGGTTCGGGATCCGAGCAGGTTGATGACGGGCTACGCAAGTTCATCGCGTCTGAGATCGCGAGAGGCATCCTTGAGTCGACCCCTATTATCTTCGGGTCGATCAATGAGGGGATTGTTGAGCTGATGGAAGATCATCTCCGGTTATTCAGGAGTGATATGGCGTCTAGCTAGGTGGGTACGCGCACACTGTCCTTTAAGGACTTTCGTGGAAGTGGTGCGCCGGATTTCCATGGGGTGAAAGACCCCATTGCTGCTAGGAGATGGATCGCAGACATTGAGTCTGCACAACTGACGAGCTTCTGCCCAGAGGGGTCGAAGGTGAGATATGCAGCAGGATGCTTGCGAGACAGGGCTAGGTATTGGTTGGAGTTTGTTGGTGACTCATTGGGAACCTCGGGTGTTAAGGCTATGACTTGGTCGAACTTTGTGACCAGATTCAGGGCGGAGTTTGTGCCAGCTGTGGAGCTTCAGTGGCTGGCCAGGGAGTTTTTGGATATGAGGCAGACTATGGAGACTGTGGCGAAGATCACCGCCATGTTCCGGGAGAAGGCATTGATGGTGCCCCAGTATGCGGGTGATGAGGATATGAGGGGGACCTGCTACCACAACATGCTACGAGCTGACATTCGGGAGCATGTTAGTTTTTTGGCTTGCCCTACCTTGGATTCCATGATTGCCAGGGCTAGGAGAGAATGATTAATCTGGAGCACGTTTAGAAGAGGAAGGCAGTGGAGGGGCTGATGACTGGGGCTTCGGGGAAGAAGCCCAAAGGATCTGATGGTAGGCCGAAAGGCCAAGCAGGACGGGATCGCTGTGGGAAATACGGTCGGTCACACGAGGCAGCTTGTCGCACTGGGCCGGGTTCGGGTTGCTGTAAGTGTGGCAAGGTGGGGCATTTTGGCAGGGATTGTACTACCCCCGCCCTTGTGGTATAGATGACAGGTCTGATTTGCTTCCATTGCAATCAGAGGGGCCACAAAAGGCCAATTGCCCGAGATTGACAACAGCGTCAGCAGCAGTGCCAGCGGCAACGCCGGTCTCAGTGACGGCGCGGGTTACAGATGGCCGGAAGGTCAAGACAGAGGTTCCAATGGTGCGGAGCCGAGCAATTCAGCTGACAGCCGAGGAGGCACGCGCTGCACCTGATGTGGTGACGGGTATGATTCTTTCCCTCTGATCTTCTTTTGTTGTGATTGTGTTATTGATATGTGCTCTGTTTAGGATCGTTCCATGTGAACGACATCCCATTCCTGATGTTGTTTGACTCGGGCGCTACCCGATCATTTGTGTCTCTTGCGCCTAGCAAGAGATTTTCCGAGTCTTCGGGCATGTTGGATTGCCCCCTAGAGGTAGAGATTGCAAACGACCGTTCGGTGCGGGCATCGACGGTATATTGAGATTGTGTGATGAGGTTATTTGAGGAGTGCTACTTGGTAGACTTGGTTCCCATTCCATTGTGTGGGAACAAGGAGATTATAGGTATGGATTGGCTCAGCCCTAATGGGGTAGTGATCGACTGCGCGCAGCAGTTGGTGTGGTTCAGGACCCCAAACGGGGGAGAGCTGGTGATCTAGGGCGAGAGGCCACAACGAGGAGCAGCTTTATGTTCAGCAGCGAGAGCTAGGGGCTACCTCCAGCAGGGTTGCGCAGGTTATGTCGCGTATGTTATGGATACCCGGGAAACGGGTAGGGCGACAGTAGACGACGTACCTGTGGTACGGGAGTTTGCGGACGTATTCCACGAGGAGTTGCCTGGGATACCTCCGGAACGACAGGTGGAATTCAGGATCGACCTAGTTCCTGGTGCGACTCCGATAGCCAAGGCACCGTACCGGTTGGCTCCTCTTGAGATACAGGAGTTGTCTACACAGCTGCAAGAGCTGTTAGACAAGGGTTTCATTTGACCGAGCATTTCACCCTAGGGAGCCCCGATTCTATTTGTGAGGAAGAAGAACAGGTCGCATCAGATGTGTATAGATTATCAACAGTTGAACAAGGTAATGGTGAAGAACCGCTACCCACTCCCCCGGATTGATGACCTCTTTGACCAGCTACATGGAGCATTTTGGTTCTCCAAGACTGATTTATGTTTAGGGTATCATCAGATGATGGTCACAGAGGAGGATGTGCAAAAGACCGTGTTTCGGACGCGTTATGGCCATTATGAGTTTGTGGTGATGCCTTTCGGGCTCACCAATACTCCTGCCGTGTTCATGGATCTCATGAACCACGTGTGTAGACTGATGTTAGATCGGTCTGTGATAGTATTTATTGATGACATTTTGGTTTACGCCAAGACGCGGGGGCAGCATGAGGAGCATCTGCGGGAGGTTCTGGAGACTTTGAGGAGGGAGAACTTGTATGCTAAGTTCTCAAAGTGTGAGTTCTGGTTGCGCGAGGTGCAGTTTCTTGGGCGCCTTGTCAACCAGAACGGGATTTCGGTAGATCCGGCCAAGGTAGAGGTCGTGATGAATTGGGAGGTTTCGAGGTCTCCATCTGAGATTTGGAGCTATCTACATTTGGCAGACTACTATCAGAGATTCATTCAGGACTTCTCCAAGATAGCAGTTCCGCTCACCCGACTGACTAAGAAGTCGGTGGTGTATCGCTGGGGGCCTGAGCAGCAGGCTGCGTTCGAGACGCTGAGAAAGAGATTGTGCGAGGCGCCAATCTTAGCCCAACCCGAGGGCTTGGAGGATTTTGTTGTGTACTACGATTCATCCATCGCAGGTTTGGGAGCGGTATTGATGCAGAGAGGGCATGACATCGCCTACGCATCGAGGCAGCTGAAGCCTCACGAGGCGAACAACCCGACGCATGATTTGTAGTTGGGGGCTATTGTGTTCACCATCAAGATTTGGCGTCATTACCTCTATGGGGTTTTTTGTACGATTTACACGGACCACAAGAGTTTGAGGTATCTCATGGACCAGCCAAATCTGAATATGAGGCAGCGTTGGTGGCTTGATGTGGTGAAGGATTATGATTGTGAGATCCTCTACCATCCAGGGAAGGCCAATGTCATGGCCGATGCGCTTAGCCGCAAGGCAGCGCTCATCTGGGATACTTGTCTAAGGATGACAGTGGTGACTCTGCTTCTGGAGCGGATCCGGGAGGCTCAGCAGGAGGCTATGAAGGAGGAACATTGGAAGAGTGAGCGGATTGTGGGGCAAGTTTTCTCCTTCGACTATGACAGCCGAGGGTTATTGACTCTTCACCATAGGGTGTGGCTCCCTTATCATGGAAGTGTGCGCCAGGTCCTGATGGAGGAGGCACACAAATCCCGATTCTCCATTCATCCCGGGGTGACGAAGATGTATAGGGATCTTCGTATGGACTACTGGTAGCCCTGCATGAAGCGGGATGTGGCATGGTACGTGGAGCGGTCCTTGACCTGCAAGAAGGTCAAGGCTGAGCATCAGAGACCACACGGCAAGATGCAGTCGTTGGATATCCCGCTGTGGAAATGGGAGGATATTACGATGGATTTTATCACGAAGCTTCCCAGGACCGCGCGGGGGATGGATTCGATATGGGTTATCGTGGATCGGTTGACCAAGAGCACCCACTTTATTCCGATTCAGGAGAGCATCTCGGCCGAGAAATTGGCCGATATCTATATCAGGGAGGTGGTGGCCCGGCACGGAGTGCCAGTTTTGGTGATTTCAAACAGAGACGTGCAGTTTACTTCCAGGTTCTGTAAGAGGTTTCATGATGAGCTGGGTACTCGTCTGCATTTTAGCACCGCTTTTCACCCGCAGACGGATGGCCAGAGCGAGCGGACCATCCAGACTCTGGAGGATATGCTGTGGGCATGCGTTTTAGATTTCTGAGGTAGTTGGGATACCTACCTCCCATTGGCGGAGTTCTCGTATAAAAACATCTATCATGCGAGTATCGACCGTCCTCCCTTCGAGTTGTTGTGTGGGAGGAGGTGCAGGACCCCGATATGTTGGGGCGAGGTTGGCCAGAGAGTCATGGGGAGCACCGAAGTAGTGCTCAAGACGACAGAGAAGATTCAGCAGGTCCGGAGTAGGCTTCAGACTGCTCAAAGTCGGCAGAAAAGTTACGCCGATAAGCGTCGATCAGAACTGGAATTCCAGGTCAGGGATATGGTTCTCCTGAAGGTATCGCCATGGAAGGGCATCATCTGATTCAGGAAGCGGGGCAAGTTGGGCCCAAGGTATATCAGAGTTTACACCCTTGATTACTCGTAAGCCTAACAAACGAGGAAAAAGGGAGTACAAAGTCCCGTTATATTCTGTGAGTTATTTAGGCAGTCGAAAATGCAAAAGGCACCTTGGCCCAACTCACATTTGATTTCTTGACCTCACTAGCAATACTAATGGGCCACTAGGGCCCAATAGCACATTAGAGCCATTGAAAGTCCTTTTACATGAAATTGGGTCATAGGAGGCCCAATAGCACATAAGCATATTCCCTTTGGGCCCAAAGATCATGTTAATGGGCTAGCAAGGCCCAACAAGCATGATTTGAAACTTCCAAGCCTAAAGTTTGTAAGTTTGCTCATCGTAGTTATTGCGTATTTATTTAGATGGTTTGGTTTAACGCTTGTTGTTCTGTATTGATTCGAGACCGAATCACTTCGTTTGTAACAATATTTGTTGTTGAAAGTGTATTTGTTCTCCGTTTCGTCGGTAGTCATGGATCTTGTATTTTGTATTAATGAATTAATTTGTTTAAGAGTGGAATTTGACCTTTTCACTACCCTTCTTTTATAAAAATAACACTTTTGGTCCTTTTATATAAAAGAATTTCATTTTTTTTGTCCTTCAAAACGTTTCTTGACACTTTTGTATCATTTATTTGATGAAAACACAATTTTAACCCAAATTTTATTTTGTTGAAAACTTCAGCCCTTCCAGAAGAATGTTTCTCGGTTAGAACCCCATTTTTCACAACTTTTACAGTTTTGGCCCAAAATCTAAACACTTTACATTTTGGTCCTTTTGATAGTGAAAAGCATTTTTGACTCATAAAATGATTTTTTCATGCTAATTACCCCCTGTTTTACAGAAAGTTTCATTTCAGCCCCTTAAATTTATCATTTTTCGCATTTTGAGGCTTATTAGGCCGAAAAACCCAAAATTAGCCCATTAAGCTAAAATTTTACATTTTAAGTCCCTTGAACATTCTAATTTTCAGAAAAATGATTATAGAAACTGTTTTGACCCTTTTGACCTTCAAGAAACCGTGACTTGTCGATTTGTATCCCAAGTTTTGTATTTTTGACAATTTAAGCCCAAAAATGTGTTTTATGTTAGAATATGTTCATCATAACCTTATAAGCTATTGTTCTTGACTTGTTTAGTGTAAAATAGCTTAGATTATGTTTTTTTCCTTTCTCATGTCATAGATCTTGGGTTTACACCCTTTTTGGTAACATATTCATCACAAAAACACATGAAATCACACACATACATGCATAAAATCACACATAGCATACACAAACACATAGATCTACACATTTTCTTGTATTCTCCCCCATAAAACTCATAAAAACCAAAAATAAAGGGGTATGAAGCTCACCTTGAGTTGTGGTTTCGGTTTTGAAGAAGATTGGGAGAAGTTGGGTGCTATTTTCGGTCCAAGCAAGTTTCTTGGATGGATCTCGAACTTAGTGTGCTCTAAGATGCAAGATCATGAATTTGAATGGATTAAGAGATGATTTTTGATGAAAGAAGTGAGTTAAAGCATGGATCAAACATCAACTTACCTTGGATGATGATTTTTGTGGAAGAATCTATTTGAAAGCCTCTTAGATCTCGAAAATATGGAGAGAAATGGAGAGAGTTTCTTGAGAGAATTTTGAGTGCAGTGTGTGTGTGTGTGTGTTTGTTTGGGTTCGGACGAGAGGAAGAGAGGGAGAAGAAGAGAGAAGGGTGATGGGATTGTTGCATGGAAGTATGAGAGCATGCATGGAAATCCACTAAATAAAAATGAGTTGGCACCACAAAGTCAACTCTTTCTTTCTTTGTGGGCTTGGGCCGAAAATGGAGAAGGAAAGAGAAGATTTTTGGGCTTTGAATGATTTAGCCCATTTTGTAATTGTATTAGGTGATTTTTGGCCCAAATAAATAAAAATATGATTTTTATGACCTTTTAGGGCTAAATTAGGTTAGTTATGGCCCAATAAGGTCCATTTAGGTATTTTATTTCATTCTAGGCCCAATATGGCCCAAAATATTTAAAATATATGGAAGTGGGTCCAATTAGAGCCCATTTAAGAGTTCTAACCCAAGATAGTCAAATTGGAAACTTATTAGCCCATTGGGCCCAATAAGGAAATCCTGGTCCAGAATGGACTTAAACTGGGATTTCTAGGGTCTCCAATTCTTTGTTGACTATTTGCAGTGCTTGTATGAAGTGTTTGATTGAAATTTTGTTGTTATTGAAGAAGCATCCTACATGCTTTCACATTGTTGGTTCACGTTTGTTATCATTGTTAAATGTTTACAAGGCATGAAATTTCCTAGTTGTGACACCCCGACTTGACTCGACCAGTCCACTTATAAACTCGGCGAGTTACATCCATGGCAACACTCAAATGACCTTCTGAGGTCAGATCCATTTCTCTAACCTATAGATTTGACCTGTCCATACCTACTAATCACGTAAAGGTGAAACCTTTACACTCATACGACACATATATGGTTCCTTTTGAAGAAATATTCTCAAAAATGGCAACCTAAGTTCATTCCTTCTATAAAACTTCATAAAGCAAGATAGATCATTGTCACAACCCGATATTTCAACTCTTTGTAATGACCTAAAAAGTCAAGTATTGTAACCAATTTTGAGTTAATAAAATTAACTTTGATAATAAATTGTCCAAAAAGTTCTATTTAAATTCCCTCTATGTTTAAATGTCATTAAACCATGATCGTACGTAAAAAGAACGCCCAAATCCGACTTCGTATATTGAAGTTAAGATTTTTCCAAGTTCGGCTTAGCAGCAGACGGCTAAAAACTCGAATCGGAGATCGAGCGACTTTTGGCCGGAATGACCTAAACGAGAATCGAAGGTCTCCACAATGGTATTTCAGCGGTGAAAAGTCTGGCAAAAACCGACGTCAGATAAAGAAGTTATGAATTTTTAAAGAAATTCCTTAATCACGTCATTTTATAATTAAATAATAAAAATAATTTCGGAATTTGCCAACGGAGTCTAAACGAAAGTTGTAGAGCGTAGTCTCGCCTTCGCGTAGATATAAAGACCATCGAAAACGGAGTTCGTATGAAGAAGATATGAATTTTTGAAGTTTATTAAATAAATTATATATAAATTAAATTAAAAATCAAGTAATATCCGAAGGAGGAATCAGCGTCCTCATCCGAGTTACGCGTTGCGTAACACCGTACGCCCCGCGTACCCGAGGGCCTTGGTCTCAGTCCGTCCACGTCGCCCCTATGCGAAGGTACCGACCAGCCCCATCCGACCCGCCCCATCCGACCCGTCCCATCCGAAGCCGAGGCAGTCGAGGACTCGCTCATGCATGCCGTACGCGTACGCGCCGCGTACGAGCGTACGCCCCGCATACCGAGGCTTCTCAGACCCCCTATAAATAGAAATGCGAGGGTTCCCGGAAATTCACCCCATTTCTCTCCTTTCTCTCACGATCTTGCCTCGATTTTCGTGCCCGTTCAAACCCGAAGCTCTGGTCTTTTTGCTCAAGTCCAGAGGGTCGATTTTACTCCCGAGATTCCCGAGAATCCCGAGAAAAATCTTTTTCTCAAGACGAAACTCTGCCCGGTTTTCCATCTCGCTATCTTCAAACTTTCAAGTGAGTTTCATACCCCCTTAATTAACCTTTTTAAGATATTCTAAATGCTTTTATATGCTTTCAAGGGGGGAATACAAGTAAAACACACGAGTATTATCGTGTGTTACATAAAGAATTATTTTATATGCTTTTATATATCCAAATCACATGTGATTTATAAACTTTATAGGAAACTTTCGTATATAAAATATGTTACAATAGAATTCTATATTTTGAAATATAAATTGTTGTAATGCATGTACAAACTAATGATTTTCTTAGATTGTATGTATACTTGTCTATCTTAGGCTCTACAAAAATCTATACTTTCATAACAAGTGATTCGTTTCTATGTATTTCTAAACAAACGAGACACACTTTTAGGAAACTATAATAGGTATAGTTTTACAAGGATATCGCTAACTTTTACATACTAGAAACTTGATTTTCAAGAAGTCACTTTCATATACAAGAACAAACGAACATTTTAACACGTAAATCTATTTTTATACCATGGTTTTGTGAGACATAAACTTCACGTACGTTCGAGTACACATTTCAAGTCCTGTATTATATACCAGAATCCCTTGGAGGGGGAGCATGGTGTTTGTGTATAGATCTATACGGGCTTGACAACCTGCGCCCTGACTGTTAGCTACAGTCCACCGTTTGGGGTAACAAACGTCATAACATTCCAACGCCTGAAGAACGTTGTGTATAGGCATTCCGAGTCAATAGTATGGTTATAAAACTCACATGGGGTATTAAAAATGCATTGATTTACAGGGTTTTCAAACACATTGGTTATTTCACACTTACATACATTTTAGAAACAAACATTTGTCTTGAGAGAAGGCTACTTTTATACTAGTAGAAAATATAGGATTTTCTAAACACAAACAAACAAGGACAAAACATTTCATTTCATACAAACATTGTCATTTAAATACTTATGAAACTCACCAGCTTAAATGCTGATCTACTCTTTCAAAATTACTTGTATGTCCCAGGAAATCAGTAATTTCAGGTATCATTATGCTTTTGATGAAGGGATGCTGCGGCGCCAGTTTAATCTCATATTTTTACATCACATCGTAATTAGTTTTGAACATGTAACTTTTTGACAAATGTAAACTTTCAATTATATATATGATGGTTGTATTGCTTTCTTTACTATGTATTCTATTGTTACGCTACCACATGAAGTCATCCACCCCCGAACGTTTCCGCCGTTCAGGTTTCGGGGTGTGACAGATTGGTTTCAGAGCAATGTTTATAGTGAACTAAGTATATCGAACCACATAAGATATACAAACTATAAATGCTTAAGGGACTAACACTCTCTGAAAAAACATTTTTTTTTCGCTTAAGCAGCGTTACGTTTAACTTAAATTGATAGTTCATTTAAGTACAATTACATGCATACAACAAATTATTTTCATGATATCTAACTATACAACAAGTATTTAGACAAGTTGACACTACGATTAAGCCTCGATATATGTAATCAGATTTTGGACAAATATAGCGTGATCAAATATATTTGCCCGAGATTGGACCAACGTATATCGAGGAATGATCGTAGTAAGCAACAAGTCAAAACTTACCAAACCGTTACTAGAATCAAACACAAGAATTTAAATACTATAGGAGTATTTGCTACCTAAACTAGTTTAACTTACACGTTTTGCAAGTTTCAACTTTATTCAACTCCTATAACCCTATTTCTCGTACAGTCAAATGGCTGGATTTCACCACCCCGACGACCCCTACTTTCCCAACCAAGGCAACGGAGGATGGGTCGAAGATGATCCCGAAGAGGACGAGGAACCCATAGAAGTGGATGATGACTCCGGTACCGACTCAGAACCGGAAGTGATCGATCCACCACCAGTTCAACCTCCCATCTTCGTAAGGAACTTTCAAGGACCGACTCCCGTCTGGGGAAGTCACCTCCATCATTGGAGCCAACAACAGAACTTACGTCCTCCCTACGGCATGTTCCGGGACTTCTATGATGTCCGCGGCGGAGGTTCGGCTGATCGGGCACTCCCGGTAATGGTGGGTAAGCTAGCCAATCAGTCCTATCAGTCCGGAGTTCAAGCTAGCCGACTCCGGGATGTCAACTTGGAAGTGCAGGTTCACACTTCTGACATCCGTAGGCTAGACAAGATACAAGACAATGATCAACTCCAAACCGAGGCATTCCAAGCACAAATGATTGCAGCCCTCGCTGAACTGAGGGAACAACAAGCCGCTTTTGATAGGCGTCTAATGGAGTCGAAGCAATCAGATGTAGAGTCAAGCTCCAAGCACAACCTACGTCGCAAGTAGTACTTGTCAAAGACTCAAATTTTGTTATAGCTTAGGACCTCGGCTAAAAGTCTGTAAATTTCTCGAAATTTGTAATCGGAGACCCTTATAGGGGTCAAATTTTCATGATCATTGTATCAACTTTTATATTAATATAAGTGACACTATTATTACTACGTTGAGTATTTCGTTCAAACCTTGAAAAGTCTTTGAGAAACCAAATACTTGTTTCATACTTTCAGACTCATACTAGCATCTGTTGTTGAACTATAGCAGTTTAGTTCATGAGACACATTAATTCTCTATTCTATGAAATTCTTATCTTTACCTTTTCAACCTATAGTTGAAGGATGCCTCTGCGTAGGAATCCAAGGCGAAACAACTCTGGGGAAGCACCTGTACCACCACCACCTCCACCACCTCAATTTGATGCTGTTATGTTCCAAGCAGCAGTCACCGCAGCAGTAGCAGCTGCCATGTCACGGATCAATAACTCGAGTACTAATGGCTCGGGATCTGGCACACACCCATCCAACCATGGCGAGAGTCATGGACCACCCCGAGAATGCACCTATAAGGACTTTACTAACGACAAGCCCCGGATGTTTTATGGATTTGGTGGTGTGTTAGCCCTGAGACAGTGGATTGAAAGGACAGAGTCAGTCTTTGAAATCTGCTCCTGTCTCGAGCACAGCAAAGTCAAATTTGCAACTTTCACCCTTATTGATAGAGCTTTAACTTGGTGGAATGGCCACGTTAAAGTACTTACCCTGATAGTGGCAAACTCCATAAGTTGGGAGAGCCTAAAAGCCATGATGATGAGAGAATACTGCCCACGGGGAGAGATTCAAAAGCTCGAACACAAACTATGGACTCTCGGAATGGTTGGTACCGACATCGCAACTTATACCAATAGATTCTACGATCTGGCAATCCTTTTCCCCGATATGATTGCTCCCGAGAGCAAGAAAATAGAAAGGTACATCTGGGGACTGACGCCCCAATTACTATCAAGCGTGTTAGCTTCCAAACCTGACACCTTTGAAAGTGCTAAGGAACTGGCACAATCTCTGATTGACTACGAAGGTCATCAGAACTCAACCGTTTCTGCACCAGAACCACAGAAAGGGAACAACAACAACAACAACAACAACAACAACAATAACAACAACAACAACAACAACAATAACAACAACAACAGCAACAGGAAGAGAGTATGGAATAAAGGGAAGGGTGGGTCTTCCCAAGAATCCGCAAAGAAACAACTGGTTTCAGTGAATGCTGCCACTGTACCTACTACAGCTCCTACAAATCCCTACCCCACAAAGCCTTATGTGGGTAACCTTCCAAAGTGAACCAAATGCACTTACCACCATCATGGACCTTGCCGGGAAATGCAGTGCGCCAACTGCAACAGAAAGGGACATACAACCCGTTTCTGCAAGGACCCCGCAAAACCGATCACTCAAGTTCCCAGTGCAGGTGTAGGCCAGACTTGCTACGGTTGTGGCGAGGTGGGCCACTACAAGAGGAACTGCCCTAAGGCAGCAGGCACCGGCGGTGTGGGACGAGTTTTGGCGATAGGCCACGACGAAGCTGTAGCTGACCCAACTGTAGTTGCTGGTACGTTCCTTCTCGATAATTTATATGCATGCATATTATTCGATAGTGGAGCGGAGAGAAGCTTTGTAAGTCAAAACTTTATTCATTTACTTAAACCTAAACCTAGCAAGTTAGAAAAATCATTCACTGTAGAGATGGCCAATGGAAAAACCGAAAACACTAACTGCATATACATGGGCTGTACGTTAACTTTAGACGGCCATTCTTTTCCAATCAATCTCATGCCGGTCCAAATTAAAAGTTTCAACGTCATAGTCGGCATGGATTGGTTGATTCTTCTTCGCGCCGACATCATGTGCTTTGAGAAAGCAGTCCGTCTTAATCTCTCTAACAACAAAACATTAGTTATCTACAGCGACAAATCAAATACAAACCTTCGCATCATTTCGTGCATCCAAGCTCGAAAGTGCTTGCGGAAGGATTGTCGAGCATTCCTAGCGCACATCGTTGATACAAGTCAAGAACTGAAGGACATCAAGAACATTTCGGTAGTACGCGACTTTCCCGATACCTTTCGAGAAGAACTACCAGGATTACCACCACAATGCCAAGTCGAATTCAGAATCGACTTAGTTCCAGGGGCTACCCCAGTAGTGAAGTCACCTTATCGTCTCCCACCAGCAGAGATGCAGGAACTTTCCAGTCAACTTAATGAACTCCTTCAAAAAGGATTCATAAGACCAAGTTTCTCACCATGGGGAGCACCGGTCTTGTTTGTAAAGAAGAAAGACGGATCGTTCCGTATGTGCATCGACTACAGAGAGCTGAACAAACTTACTGTCAAGAACCGTTATCCTCTACCCCGTATTGACGACCTATTCGATCAACTTCAAGGAGCAAACTACTTCTCAAAGATAGATCTACGATCTGGATATCACTAATTATGAGTTCTAGAGGGGGATATTCCAAAGACAGCTTTCCGAACTCGTTATGGACACTACGAATTTGTAGTGATGCCGTTCGGATTAACCAATGCACCAGCAGTATTTATGGACCTAATGAATAGGGTATGCTGTCCTTACTTGGATCAGTTCGTCATCGTCTTTATCGATGATATACTTGTCTACTCCCGAAGTGAGGAAGAGCATAGTCAGCACCTACGAAAAGTCCTAGAAACACTACGAATGGAGAAACTCTATGCGAAGTTCTCTAAATGCGAATTTTGGATTCGAAGAGTCGAATTTTTAGGCCACGTTGTTAGCGAGAAAGGTATACACGTGGACCCCTCCAAAATTAAGGCCATTGAGAACTGGTCGGCACCAAAGACACCTACAGAAATTCGTCAATTTCTAGGTCTCGCTGGCTACTATCGCAGATTCATAAAGAACTTCTCTAGCATTGCGAAACCTCTTACTACCTTAACCCAAAAAGGTGTGGCCTTTGGCTGGGAAGCGAAACAAGAGAAGGCATTCCAGACGCTAAAACAGGCCTTGTGCACCACACCGATACTATCCCTCCCCGAGGGGATAGAAGACTTCGTAGTGTATTGCGATGCGTCAAATCAAGGACTAGGTTGTGTTCTTATGCAGAGAGGGAAGGTTATTGCTTATGCCTCCCGGCAGCTTAAGACACACGAAGTGAACTATACGACACACGATCTTGAGTTAGGAGTAGTGGTATTTGCTCTGAAGATCTGGAGACACTACTTATACGGAACAAAGAGTACTATTTTCACCGATCACAAGAGCCTTCAACACATTTTCGATCAGAAGGAACTCAACATGCGACAACGATGATGGGTTGAGTTACTAAATGACTACGAATGCGAAATTCGTTATCATCCTGGCAAGGCCAACGTGGTAGCTGACGCCCTCAGTCGAAAGGAATACACTGGTCGGAGGGTCAAATCTCTGACTTTGACTATCCATTCCCACTTATCCACACAAATTAAGGCGGCACAAATGGAAGCTTTGCAACCTGAAAATGTGGCGGGTGAATCCCTGCGAGGAATGGAAAAGAATCTAGAAGTCAAGGGTGGCGGAGCCTACTATCTCATGGACCAAATCTGGACCCCGAAACATGGTGGTTTCAGAAACGTAGTCATGACCGAAGCACACAACTCAAGATATTCCGTTCACCCAGGTTCGGATAAAATGTATCTGGATCTTAAGAAACTGTACTGGTGGCCTAACATGAAAGCAGAAATTGCTACCTTCGTAAGTAAATGCCTTACATGCGCTAAGGTTAAGGTCAAGTATCAGAAACCGTCAGGATTACTACAACAACCGGAGATACCATAATGGAAATGGGAGCGGATTACTATGGACTTCATAACCAAGTTACCCAAGACGACGAGTGGACTCGATACCATATGGGTCATCTTCGACAGATTAACCAAATCCGCACATTTCCTACCCATCAAGGAGACTGACAAAATGGAAAAGCTTACAAGAACTTACTTAAGGGAAGTAGTGTGACTGCATGGTGTTCCGATATCCATTATCTCCGATAGAGATAGTAGATTCACTTCAAGATTCTGGCAGTCACTACAAAGTTCCCTAGGGACTAGGCTAGACATGAGTACAGCCTACCACCCACAAACAGAAGGGCAAAGTGAGAGAACGATACAAACTTTAGAAGATATGCTAAGAGCCTGTGTGATTGACTTTGGAAAGGCATGGGATATCCATTTACCCCTTGTCGAATTTTCATACAACAATAGTTATCATACAAGCATAAAGGCTGCTCCGTTCGAAGCCCTCTATGGTCGAAAGTGCAGATCCCCTTTGTGCTGGACTGAAGTTGGTGATACCAAGTTAGCTAGAGGAAGAGTTCCTGAAAGCACTTTTACCGGTCCGGAAATCATACGAGAAACGACAAAGAAGATCATTCAGATTCGTGAACGATTGAAAGCCTCTAGAGACCGACAGAAAAGCTACGCTGACCAAAGGAGGAAACCTTTGGAATTCCAGGTAGGAGACCACGTTTTATTAAAGGTCTCACCGTGGAAGGGTTTAATACGCTTTGGAAAGCGTGGGAAACTAAATCCAAGATACATAGGGCCTTTTGAGATTCTTGCCAGAATCGGCCCTGTGGCTTACAAGCTTAACCAACCGCGTGAACTTAGTAACATACATCCAACATTCCACGTCTCGAACTTGAAAAAGTGTCTGTCCGATGAGACTCTTGTTATTCCACTCGACGAGATCAAGATCAACGAGAGCATCAACTTTGTGGAAGAACCAGTAGAAATCATGGTCCGAGAGGTCAAACTAACAAAACAAAGTCGCATACCCATCGTGAAGGTTCGCTGGAACGCCAAGCGGGGACCTAAATTCACATGGGAACGCGAAGATCAGATGAAACAAAAGTACCCTCATCTCTTTCATGTTCACTAGTATCTTTACTACTTTAAATTTCGGGACGAAATTCCCTCTAATGGGGGGATGATGTGACAACCCGATATTTCAACTCTTTGTAATGACCTAAAAAGTCAAGTATTGTAACCACTTTTGAGTTAATAAAATTAATTTTGATAATAAATTGTCGAAAAAGTTCTATTTAAATTCCCTCTATGTTTAAATGTCATTAAACCATGATCGTACGTAAAAAGAACGCCCAAATCCGACTTCGTATATTGAAGTTAAGATTTTTCCAAGTTCAGCTTAGCAGCAGACGGCTAAAAACTCGAATCGGAGATCGAGCGACTTTTGGCCGGAATGACCTAAACGAGAATCGAAGGTCTCCACAATGGTATTTCAGCGGTGAAAAGTCTGGCAAAAACCGACGTCAGATAAAGAAGTTATGAATTTTTAAAGAAATTCCTTAATCACGTCATTTTATAATTAAATAATAAAAATAATTTCGGAATTTGCCAACGGAGTCTAAACGAAAGTTGTAGAGCGTAGTCTCGCCTTCGCGTAGATATAAAGACCATCGAAAACGGAGTTCGTATGAAGAAGATATGAATTTTTGAAGTTTATTAAATAAATTATATATAAATTAAATTAAAAATCCAGTAATATCCGAAGGAGGAATCAGCGTCCTCATCCGAGTTACGCGTTGCGTAACACCATACGCCCCGCGTGCCCGAGGGCCTTGGTCTCAGTCCGTCCACGTCGCCCCTATGCGAAGGTACCGACCAGCCCCATCCGACCCGCCCCATCCGACCCGTCCCATCCGACCCGTCCCATCCGAAGCCGAGGCAGTCGAGGACTCGCTCATGCATGCCGTACGCGTACGCGCTGCGTACGAGCGTACGCCCCGCATACCGAGGCTTCTCAGACCCCCTATAAATAGAAATGCGAGGGTTCCCGGAAATTCACCCCATTTCTCTCCTTTCTCTCACGATCTTGCCTCGATTTCCGTGCCCGTTCAAACCCGAAGCTCTGGTCTTTTTGCTCAAGTCCAGAGGGTCGATTTTACTCCCGAGATTCCCGAGAATCCCGAGAAAAATCCGTTTCTCAAGATGAAACTCTGCCCGGTTTTCCATCTCGCTATCTTCAAACTTTCAAGTGAGTTTCATACCCCCTTAATTAACCTTTTTAAGATATTCTAAATGCTTTTATATGCTTTCAAGGGGGGGGGGGAATACAAGTAAAACACACGAGTATTATCGTGTGTTATATAAAGAATTATTTTATATGCTTTTATATATCCAAATCACATGTGATTTATAAACTTTATAGGAAACTTTCGTATATAAAATATGTTACAATAGAATTCTATATTTTGAAATATAAATTGTTGTAATGCATGTATAAACTAAACATTTTCTTAGATTTTATGTATACTTGTCTATCTTAGGCTCTACAAAAATCTATACTTTCATAACAAGTGATTCCTTTTCTAGGTATTTCTAAACAAACGAGACACACTTTTAGAAAACTATAATAGGTATAGTTTTACAAGGATATCGCTAACTTTTACATACTAGAAACTTAATTTTCAAGAAGTCACTTTCATATACAAGAACAAACGAACATTTTAACACGTAAATTTATTTTTATACCACGGTTTTGTGAGACATAAACTTCACGTACGTTCGAGTAGACATTTCAAGTCCTGTATTATATACCAGAATCCCTTGGAGGCGGAGCATGGTGTTTGTGTATAGATCTATACGGGCTTGACAACCCGCGCCCTGACTGTTAGCTACAGTCCACCGTTTGGGGTAACAAACGTCATAACATTCCAACGCCTGAAGAACGTTGTGTATAGGCATTCCGAGTCAATAGTATGGTTATAAAACTCACATGGGGTATTAAAAATGCATTGATTTACAAGGTTTTCAAACACATTGGTTATTTCACACTTACATACATTTTAGAAACAAACATTTGTCTTGAGAGAAGGCTACTTTTATACTAGTAGAAAATATAGGATTTTCTAAACACAAACAAACAAGGACAAAACATTTCATTTCATACAAACATTGTCATTTAAATACTTATGAAACTCACCAGCTTAAATGCTGATCTACTCTTTCAAAATTACTTGTATGTCCCAGGAAATCAGTAATTTCAGGTATCATTATGCTTTTGATGAAGCGATGCTACGGCGCCAGTTTAATCTCATATTTTGACATCATATTGTAATTAGTTTTGAACATGTAACTTTTTGACAAATGTAAACTTTCAATTATATATATGATGGTTGTATTGCTTTCTTTACTATGTATTCTATTGTTACGCTACCACACGAAGTCATCCGCCCCCGAACGTTTCCGCCGTTCAGGTTTGGGGGTGTGACAATCATACTCTCTAGACCTCTGTGGGTCTAGATCTGAAGTCTAACACATAAAGGGACCATAAACTCATCAATTCAAGCCATAAACAGGGTGTAGAAAACCCTAGATTCATAGGTCTTAACCAAAACAGAAGGAGAGTTCTATTTGCTACCTCAACTCTACAGATCCAAGCTTAGAAACCACGGATTAGCAACCCTCTTGACCTCCTCTAGTTGGTAATACGTTCTTCTTTGCAAACAACACTAAAAAGGATTAAAATGGCTTGCTCTCACACACAACTCGCCCAAGCTCTCTAGGGTCTCTCTCTCTGGACTGGTACCCGCAAATGAGGGCTATAAGGTCCTTTAAATAGGTCTCAGGCCCGCAGATTTAGGGTTTCTGACCTCAGCGCGGACTCATCGAGTCACCCTGATGACTCGGCGAGTCCATTCATTAATCCAGTCAGCAAATCGCGATCCTACTCGACGAGGCTAGGTGTCGACTCGTCGAGTCCTTCTCTCTAACTGAAAATAATGAATAAAATATAATACCTAGGAATCCGGATGTTACACTCTTATTTGTTAGGTACCAGATTACGAGATTCTTTGTACCTTTGAGGTATTGGAATATTTGCTTAACAGCCAATAGATGAGACATCTTTGGATTGACTTGAAATCTTGCACACAAACCTGTTGAAAACATGATATCCGAATGACTTTTTGTGAGGTAGAATACTGATCCAATCATTCCACTATACTTCTTTTTGTCAACTGCTACACCTGAAGGATCCGAAATTTTTTTGTGTCCAAAACCCATAGGTACCTTGGCTGAGGCACAGGTGTCCAATGGGTACTTTTTGAGAAGTTCTGAGATGTACTTCTCTTGTGGTGAATGAAAATTCCTTTATTGGTCTATTTGACTTGGAGACCTTGGAAGAAGCTTAGTTCCCGATTCATACTCATTTGAAATCTACTAACCATTAACTTAGCAATGTCATCAAGCATTGATGAATCGGTGGATTTCAAAATGATGTCATCCATATAAATTTAGACAAGCATGAGATAATTTCCATTTGAACTTCAAAACAAAGTAGGATTGACAATACCTCTTCGAAAACCTGAACACTTAAGAAAGTTGGTGAGGTTCTCGTACCATGCACGAGGATCTTGCTTGAGGCCATAAACAGCTTTCTAGAGTTTGTAGCAATAGTTCGGATATGAGAGATTGACAAAACCGGTAGGTTGTTGAAGATATACTTCAGTATTAAGTTCACCATTTAGAAAAGCAATTGTGACTTCCATCTGGTAAAACTTAAAGCCTTTGTGACCAGCATAAGCAAGAAAAAGTCTAATAGCTTCATGACAGGCAACATGAGCAAAGGTCTCATCGTAGTCAAGACCTTCGATCCGTGTGAATATTTTAGCCACCAATCTTGCTTTATTCCGAATAATGACTCCTGCATTGTCTAGTTTGTTTTGAAACGGCCATCTAGTGCCCACAATGGGATGATTCTGAGGAGGAGGAGCGAGAGTCTAAACTTCATGTCTATTGAATTTTGCCAATTCTTCTTGCATGGCTATAATCCAATCAGCATGTTCTAATGCATATTCAATGGATTTGGGTTCAACCATTGATATAATTGCTGAGAAATGACATTTATTTTGAACACTTGTGGCAGAACGAGTTTATACACCAGCATTTGGGTTTCCAATAACTTGGTTCGGAGGATGATCCTTAGTCCAAACATGTAGTCTCGGAATATCTTATGCAACAGATGATCCTATATCAACAATGGAGCTTTGTTGCTCCCCCTGAATAGTTTGAACTTGTGGATAATGCTCCCCCTGAACTTCTGAACCGGATAGGTTAACGTCATCATCAAGTAGGAAATCGAAGAAATTTGCATCATCATCGTTGTTGATAGGATTAGATTCGAATTCAATAGCTGCATCTTGGAATACATCCATGTTTGATTTAAGGGAAGGATGATCATTCTCCCCTTCAAACTGAGAAGGTTGAAATAGTTCGGAATCAAATAGAGGAAGACTGGGTGTCGGACCGGAAACATTTTGAGAGACTGGATCTTCGGTTGATGAGGTTTGTCTTGTTCGAGATTCTTGATCAAGAGCTGTTTCTGAGGGTCCGAACAAGGTTTCAAATTCAACTTCATAGATTCTTTGTTGGTTTGGACATCCTAGTGCTGGAGCATCGGACTCCATGATGTCAGTTATAACATGGGTTGGGCCAGAATTTCGAACGAAATTGCCATCAAAGGTAACATCAAACTTTCTTCCAGAACACGAGTTCGTGGATTAAGAACTCTATAAGCCTTTGATTCAGCAGAGTATCCAAGAAAGATTGGCTTCATCAGCTTTGGGTTGGAACTTGGTAAACTGATCACGATTATTCTTGATGAGGCATCTACATCCAAAAAGATGATGAAAAGAGATACTTGGCTTCCAAACGTTCATGGCTTCATACAGTGTCTTATTGAGGCGTCGATTGATGATACTTCTATTTTGAGTCAAGTAGTCTGTAGAGACAGCTTCAGCCCAAAGATAGAGTGGAAGATTTGAAAAGTTAAGCATGGATCAAGAAGCTTTAACAAGTGTTATGTTATGACGTTCGACTACACCGTTCTGTTGTGGAGTGTATAGAGCAGAAAATTTGTGGTCGATAGCTTTCTCGGTGAGGAAGTTCTCAATGGTGGAATTAGTGAATTTCGAACCATTATCACTTCGGATTCGTCTTACTGGGAGTTTGATGAGGACTTCAATTCCTTTGATAAAGTTGATGAGTTCGGAGGCTGTTTCTGACTTAATCCTTAGGAAGAAGAACCAGGTGAACCTTGTAAAGTCATTCACAATCACAAGAATGTATTTTTTGTGATACAAACTCTCTATTGTTGAGGGTCCACACAGATCAATGTGACGGCATGACCCTTCTTTGACTACTTTCCATATTCACATGCAGCACATAAATGGTCATTTTCGAACTTGAGGAGTGGTAGACCTCTTACCATCTCACCGGAAACAAGATCATTCATATACCTAAAGTGCTGAGGTCAAGAACAACTATTGAAAGTAAGCAGAGCTGGGGCTTACCGATGATCATGTTGATGTCAAGATGATACATGTTCTTGTTGCAATTTGACTGGATTAAACATTCCTTCCGGTCTTCTGACATGACATAGTTGTGTTTCTTGTAGAATTCAACTCAACGATTAGCATCAGTAAGTTGAGCCAAACTTTTCAAATTATGCTTCAAGTCAGCTACATATGCCATGTTTGAAATAGAGAAGTTTCCATTTGTAAGGATGCCATAACCTCGGATCTGAGAGTTGGAATTGTTGCCATACGTCACATAGCCAGCATTTGGTGAAAGTGTGAGATCTCGTAGAAAATCCTTCTGTCCCTTCATGTGCATGGAGCAAGCACTATCAATATACCATATTGTTTCCTCCTTTGAAGCACAGAGTGCCTGCAAAATTAGTGAGTTGTGTAGTTTCTAGGCTCCGAGTTAGATTTTGGGACAAAGGTACGAGTCTTAGGCTTCGGTTGTGATTTTTGAGCAACATGTGTTTTGGAAGGTTTTTTCCGAGATTCCTTAGGAAACAAACAGAAGTCCATGGTTCTTTCATCTATCCAATAATCATACTCAATGAAACAAGGATTCGGAGCAATTTTTCTCGGATACTCAACTTCCAAAGCAGTGGGAACCACTGTGTCTCTCGGAGCTGCAGTTTCATCGTTGTGATTTTTTACTTTCCATACAAGATTTTGTTTTGAAGATTTTTGAGAGAATGTTTTCTTAACAAATTTTTTTAGTTGATGGTACATCTGGTTTTAAAAACTATTGAGGTTTGAAAATTGTCCTATCATATTTTGCTAAGAAAACTAATGATATAGTCCGAGGAGAGTTAGTTCGACTAGATTAATTACCTACAATGGACATTTGCATATTAGGACTAAACACTTTCTTATGTTCTACAAAATTCAGAGGGATAGGAGGCCTCTTGAGGATCTTAGCGGGTGCGAAGGTGTTTTGACTCTTAGTTGGTGAATTGGAAGTCCGAGATATACTCTTTTTGGAGTTCTCAGGGAATCTATAATTTTGTCTCAACTTAACTTCCTTTTGTGAGCATTCTGGGCTTCTACCTTAGAATCAAAAACATATATCCTATTCAACATGCATTTCCTTTTGGAATGAAGGGAAGGGTTTGGAGGTTTGTCCTACTGAAGGATTTTTGAACGCAAGTTTGATTGGAACTAGTTTTGTTTTGGAAATCACTTGAGGTTCAGAATCACATGAAATTGAATCATCAACGTCACTATATAAAGATTCCCAAACACACTCAGAGAATTCAGGTCCAGCTGTCTCCGGAAAAATTTCCTCAACAACAGAATTGTTAGGAGGGTTGTGGTTCAAAATTTGAACGATAGAATTCGGAATACTAGAGTGGGGTTCGGAGATCCTATTCAGGTCCAGGTTTATTAGAGATGGAAGAGGCGTGGAATTGGGACACTTGACAACTATACGCTTAAACTCATGAATTAGTGATGCAAATTGGGCTGAAGTCTCAGGAAGGGTGACAAAGGCGAGACAAGGGTGTCCGAATGTTTGATGTTCGGAACGTCTCCCATAAAAGTTAGGTTTTATAACTCCTTCAAGGGACAAGCAATGGGTTTTAGAAAGTCGCTTCCGAGACCAGGAACTTTTGACCAAGGATGACGAAAATTTTGAGTCATCCATTCATTTGCTTCAAGAATGTTAATGGAATTGTGCAAAGCATCTATTTTAGCATTGAGATGTTTGATGTCAGAAATTAAAACATTTCTTTCAAAATAAGTGATTTCACATTTGTCTTCAAGAATGATACATTCGTTTTGTACTATTACAAGCTCTCATTCTAAAGAATCTATTTTCAACTTCTTATCCTCAAAACTTAATCTAAGACGACTTAATTCACTTTTCTTCTTCTCACTGGCTTCTATCACAGACTCACAGGCTTTGTAAATGATGTTCATATCTGATTGGATTTGGGTTAGATATGGTTCACAAAGAGATAAGTCAAAATTATTATCAGTAATCATAGATTTTACCTATTGAATGATGCTTCTGCCAGGTGGATCGTTGGTAGCCATGTAACAATAGTTTGGTTCAAAATCTTCATCATCTCTTTCTGACCCAGATGACCAGTAGCCTTCATCACATTCAATCTCTTTTCGAACCATAAGACACATATTCCTGCTAGTGGTTATGTCATCATCATCTCCAGATGACCAATACCCTTCTACATCCCTTGATACAGTGGTAACAAAATCCCTTTCACTTTCTGCCATTTCTTGATCTCATCGTGCATAGTAAGCAGAGTCCTTGATCTTGGTTTTCTGTGGGACTTCGACTAAGCAATCCTTGGCAAAGTGATTTGCATGGCCACATTTGTGACAAACAATCTTGGGTTTTTCCAACTTTGGAGTCTGAGATGATTCCTAGGTGTGATTTGGTGTAGGAAGGTTAGGCTTGTAGGATGGTGGGTTTGTTGATGGTTTGTTGAAAGGTTGAGGATTATTTTGGTGACGATCCGGGAAAAGGTTGTGATATGACTTATTATAAGGACAATTATATTTCATGGAAAGTAAGGCAAACTCCTGTTGGAAATGGAGTTCGGAGTCCATTTCTTCAGAGTTGAGATCACTAGCTAATTGATAGTTGTTAGTGGTGGGATCAGGTATGGTTGGAGGTGAGTGTTGAACAGGAGGAATATAAGATAAAACAGTAAAGAAAGGGTCTGAAACAACAAGGTTCGGAGTTTGTGGATCGTGGGAACTGACTAGATCTAGAGGGCCTCCAGTGAGTTCACGTAGGGTTTGTGCAACATTTGATTCATGACCATGAAGCTCATCGAATAGTTGGTAGAGCTTCAGCTTTTTCGAAGATCCATTACTCTTAAGACATGATTTCACATTTCCCTAGCCTTTTCTGAGGCTGATGATGAACTTGAGGTTGTACTCCAGTGGAGTTTGGACTATCCCATGAGTTGTCATGTTGGTGATGAAAATTTTGTATTTTTTGACGCTGAGGCAATAGATTCACCATGTGTTGTAGTGAAAGTGTCGAACTCATTGACCATCGAGGTTAGATATTTATCCTTCATGTTCTCTGACCCTTCGAAGAAGTCTTGAAGTGTGTCCCAAATCTCTTTTGCTGATTTACACAGTTTAATGTGCTCAAAGAGAGAAGGTGGAACACCAAACAACATTTCAAAAAGGCAACATGATCTGCATTCAGCTTTTCAAGATCATCAGCAGTGAGTAGTGCTTGACGTTGTTCATCCTGTCTCATGAGAGTTGCAGCAGCATCTCTAACAATGGTTCGAAATGGAACATCGGGACCTTCTTTAACGGATCTCCAGATAGATTCACCGTTCTCTTTTCCAAGTAAAAATCGTTTCATTATGAGTTTCCAGTGATCATACTCTTCAACAATTAGCAGTGGGGCATGTGTAGGGCAACCCATGCTATTTGCTATTTGCGTTCAGTACATTTGTTGAGAATTAAAGCAGCCATTGATGTTAAGATATCTTGAGCAAAATTGGTATATAGAAAAGCTTTTATCCTGAACACAGAAATGATCGAAATACCAAGGTAATCTCAAGTCAACTATAATTTGTTCTTATGGACTCAAAAGACAACCACTCAAGCTCTAATACCGATTATGAGAATAAAGATCTGATTGTGCAGGGACAAGGCTTGAAAACTCACACCTTGAATTAATGCTTAAGATCAATGTCTGCTTCTGATTATAAGTTCCAGTCAAGTCTGGCAAGACCAGTCAAGCTTTGAAGATGAAGATCAACAAAAGTACTTCAAGAATTAAATATGAGATTATGAGTGTAATCAAGGTAAAGACAATAAATGAACACAAGGAATGTTTGAAAGAATGATTGGAGAGAAAGGTGAAAGTGAAGTAAATGTGAAAATATCTATCTTTGGAGAAAACAATTTGTCTGCTATTCTTGTCATTAAATGCTCCTTATATAGGAGAAAGAGTTACATCATGAAAACCAAGTTACTTACATAGGACCGGATAAAGTGATTACTCCTGACACTTCTGATTATCCATTTTGACAAAATAAACTAAGTCCTATGAACTGTTACATCAAGTAAAAGACAAGAATAATAAATGTAACACGAAAAGACGATCTCTGAATAGACTTCTTCACTTGGGACATAATCTCCACTCCGGAAACCAACATCACTTTGGACCACAGACTGACTCCGGACGCTATTCCACTTCAGAACTGAGACTGACTTCGGAACAACAAAAGGTTAAAGATTGCTAGAGGTTCAGTCACAGGTTCCAACATGAATATCGTCTTGATCATCTCTATACATGACATCCGGATCATCTTCCCTCAAAGGTGAAGTTGGAGAGGTGTTGGGAGCAAATGTAACACTGAAAGTACCTACCCTGTATCAGATATGTTGACAGTCACTGGAGGTGAACTCATGGTGGCGGTTATTGTTGTTGCAGTGGAATCTGTATAGAGTAGAGTGGTTTGGGCTATTGAAATATGTGGTTCAAAAACACCAACAAACACATTTGGGAATGGACCAATGGTAATTGGTGTAGAAGTAGTGATCGGAGAAGGAACGTGAAAGAAATCATCTGTTAAAGGAACAAAAGTTGAGATTGGAGATGATACCTTCGGAGTGGATTAAGTAGGAATTGGTTCCAAGACCAAAGGTTTCAAAGTCGTTGTTGTATCTTCAGTTTCATGTTGAATGTTATCTTTTTCTCGCAAGCCAGAAATAGTCTGGGATTACGAATCCTCTTGAGCGACAGGAGAAAGAGTTCTTGTTTTGCGAGCAACCTTCTTAACCTTCCTTTTCAGAGTTTGAATAGGCTCGGAAATCCCTTTTTGGGCTTATTTCCCTCCTCAAATGCCTTTCGTAAACCTTCAGGCATAGGATGAACACCAAAAACAAGCTTCTTTCGGTATTCATTCACTATAAATTATCACCAGCAACATTTAAGAGCATGGCTTCGGGAATTGAACCAACAAAGCTAAACTTAGTGGGATCAAGAGATAATAAAGTGCGAGGTATGCAGGATTAGAATAGCAGCAAGCACAAAGTCTTCATGCACTTGAACTTGAAGACGAGTCATTGCATGCTTGACAATGACAGACCAAAATCGAGCACATGAAATATCTGAATGCCTTGATGTAGAGAGTGTGCTCTAAACATGCTGTGCCCAAAGAACCGAACCATTATCTAGGTTAACAGCCTTGTAAAGGCTATAGATAATCATGAAAAAAGAGCTTTTTGGCACTATCAGACCTAGTAACACGTTCATAAAAGCTTTTAAATAACAGAGTAAAAGCCCATTCAACATAGGAGGAAGATTGGGTTTCCTAAAATTGGAAAGTAAAGTAATATTCTCAAGATACCCCATTTGGTAAAACATCTCAATGATCGTAGATGAAGAAATCGATTCAGGTTCGATGAGATCATTTGTAGCAGTAAACCCTAGTAGCCTACAAAATCGGGAATTAAAGATAGTGGTTTTCTGAGTATCGACCTCAAAAGTAATCATAACTTCACTCTGCTTGTAGTTTGTAGTGGAGAATGCATTGGACAGATGAACCAAAGGTACACTTTTAGTAGGAGACTAACGCAAGCATTCGATCATCGGTTTGAGAGAATCACCATACTTTGAAGAATCGAGATCCAGAGTTAGATTCTGGTTTGATTTGATGTTCAGCATGACTGTGGAAGCGGTTTGTTCAGCAACAGAAGGAGTTTCAGATGTAGCAGCCATGGAAGCACGATGAACAGTGTAGAGAAAAAGTGGGTTTTTTTTCCTTGAAAGATTTTGAATTCTTTGAATGTGGTGAAAGAAATCAATCATCAATTTACCTTTTATATGTTAGGAGTGGTGAGAGAAATCCGATGATCGATGTTTCCATATCCAGAAAACGGTGCCTGAGATACCATGACAAATGTACGTGTGTCAGGCGGCGTGAAACTGACATGTGAGATGTCAAGGTTTTTTAAAATAAACGCGTCTGATTAAAATCTTATCCCTATAAAACCGTTGTTTCAATTCTGCTCATACATAATAAAGCATCAATAGCCATAACCTGTTCTCGGAATTGAAAGTAACCATTCGGAAGTGTGAAACCAGACATTTTGAAAAACCATGTGGATTTTTGTGCAAAAGTGTGCCAAAGATAAAGAAATAAAGAAAATTATATTTGGTAATCTGTGATTATAATTATCAAGCGACATAAAAACAGTTGGATCCCGGGCAACGATCTCTTCCTTCGGATTCAAGAGAGACTCGGAAGTGCCTGTGTAGTATCCCATTGAATTACGAGCATCTGTTTTTTGAGAAACAGTGAAAGGCTTCTTTCCATCAGGCTTTAAAGGGTGGCTTTAGCTTCAACCAAATTATGATACTCAACATAAGTTTGAAAATACAAATGAAGTACTTGTTTGACCGGTGTAGCCATAAAAACAAGTAAGCTTTGGATATATTTAGAGTGACAAGAGAAATTTTGAAAATCTCAAAAAAAATAAAACTAGATCTTTTGGGAAGAAAAGTATTGGGTCGAGAGCTTTTCATAAAGACCACGCAAAAGTAAAAAATGAGATTTTACTCCGTATAAGCTACCAACCAAAAGGTTATTATCGTTAATTCCATGCTGAAAATATAGAACAGTTTAATTGTTCACCATTAATTCAGAAAGAGGTTTCAGATTTTGGGTTTCACTTAAATCGTTGTGATAACGATTTAAAGATCATGAACACAGATGTTGTGCAACCATAAACCTCAGTGGTAATATCTGAGAGTCTCAAGGTTTACAATTGTTAAAGTGTATGTGATGGAGAAATAATCAGATGGTTCCGAAGAAGGTGTGCCTCTGCTATAAACGAATGACTATGCTGTCAACTTTTAAATTATTGTGAGAAGAGTAAGGTAGCTCAATGACTTATATGAATAATTAGCCTGATTGGGAAGAAATGATCGGAATGGAATTTTCATTAAGGCTTCAACATAGAGTCTAAGAGGCTTGGGTCAACATGCAACAATATGCTTCTAGGAACACTTAGCTGGTACAAATATTCGGAGTTGCATACTTGTCTCATTGTTCTGAATTGCGAAAACAAGAAATTTTACCTGAATCAGAAACGTATTCTCAAAGTAATACTAAAATAAAGATAAATATTTTTGTAATTTTGGATTTTCTGAAAAAGATAAAAGAAAAATAAAGAAAATATATTCGTGATTTTGGTTTTTCTAAAAAAATAAAGAAAATATTTTTGTGATTTTGGTTTTTCAAAAAAAAAAAAACAGAAAACAAGGTAAAAATATTAAGAAAAGAAAATTCAGAAACGCATGTGAACAGTAGTTTCTGAATCGTTTCGATGCTCGGAATCAATCAGAAACACATAATATACAAAGGATACAAGATATTCCTAATCGCCAGATGAACAGTGGATTCCGAGGAGTTCCGAGGGTTCGGAGCAGTTCGGAACATGAACAGTAGATTATGAGGCATTCCGAAGGCTCAGAGCAGTTCGAAATAAGAACTTTGTTTTTCTTTACAATGTAGTTTCCGGTACAGAGTCCGCTTCTATCATTCCTAAGCCTTGAATAATTCGATTAAATGTTGGTTCAGGTAAGGCTTTTGAAATAATATATGCTAGTTGATTAGAGGATCTTACAAAGTATACTTCAATATTTCTATCTTTTATGTGATCCTTAATGAAATGATATTGTAGTGCAATATGTTTGATTTTTAAGTGTTGCACTGGGTCATGACAAATCCAAATTGCACTTTCGGAATCACAGTAGAGAGGAATCCTCTTCATATTTATCCTATAATCTCGAAGTTGATTCTGAATCCATACAACTTGAGAAGTGCATGTTGCAGCCGCGTTGTATTCAGCTTCTGTAGTAGATAGGGATACACATGTTTGCTTCCTTCATTTCCAACTGACAAGTTTGCCATCTAGAAACTGACACCCCCCAGAAGTGCTTTTACGATCGAGACCGCAACCACCAAGATCAACATCAGAGAATGCATGAACAAAGAATTTGGAGTTGGAAGGATACCATAATCTGAGAGAGGTTGTTCGTTTTAGGTATCGGAAGATGTTCTTTACATCAGTCATATGTAGTTCTCGTGGATTCGCTTGAAACATGGCATAATAGCAAATAGAAAACATGATATCTAGACGACTAGCTGTTACGTACTTTAAATACCCAATCATTTATTGATAAAGAGTCATATCCGCTACTGGTTTGTCAAAAGATGGTGTAAGCTTCGTTCTGAACGCCATTGGAACCTTGACATTTAAATCTCCCACCATTCTGAATTTTGTAAGGTCTTGGTGTAGGCTTCCTGGTTGATGAATATGTCCTCTGAACTCTGTCTAATATTTAAACCATGGAAAAAGTTAACTGGACCCATTGAGCTCATCTCAAATTTAGTTTCCATCAATTCTTCAGAATTTAGATGTTAACTTAGGATTAGTGGATCCGAAAATGATGTCATCAACATAAATTTGGACGATCATCAGATGGTCACCATCTTTTTTACGAAAGAAGGTTGGGTCGACCGAACCTTGTTTAAACTTGGATTGTTTCAAGAAGTGATTTAGGGTTTCATACCATGCATGAGGTGCTTGCTTTAAACCATACACATTCTTATCCAAAATGTAGAAAATATTTGAATATTTCTCATTCACGAAACCTAGTGGCTGTTCCATGTAGACCGTCTCTTCTAATTCACCATTTAGAAACGAACATTTCACTTCCATTTGATAGACTTCAAAATTCTTGTGTGCTGCATAGGCAAGGAAAATCTGAACAGACACCAGCCTTGCAACCGGTATGAATGTTTCTTCATAGTCTATACCTTCCTCTTGGCAATATCTATTCACAACCAACTGAGCTTTGTTCCGAATTATGTTGCCTTCCTTTTCAAACTTATTCCGAAATAGCCATTTTAATCTGACCACAGATGCATCCTTCGAAGCTAGAATCAATCTCCATACTTTGTTGTGCTCAAACTCATTAAGCTCTTCCTACATTGATTGCACTCAATCAGAATGATCAAGAGCAATCTTTACAGGTTTTGGCTCAATTATGGAGATGAATGAATTAAACATGCAAAATTCCAATTTTGAAATTAATGCAGTTTGATTCGCTTTTTGTTGAACTCCTGTGAGAACTCCTGAAGTTGCTTCTCTGATAACTTGAGATTTCGGATGATCGTTGGTCCATTTCACCAATGGAGCGTAGTCCGTATCATAGGTTGGGTCAAGTTCTACATTCATGTCTTCAAATTCCGATTAAATATCTGAGTCATTATTTCCATTCTCATTTTCCCTCTGGAAATTTGAATGTGACTACCTTCGGAATCAGATTCTCCCCCTGGATTATAATATTGTTTTTGATTTTGGGATTAGAATCCTCCCCCATGAACATGTGTTAGAACAAAGTTCTATTAGGATCATATGATTCTATGCAAGTTAATAAATAAGGACGTAATAAAGAACACAAGAATAGAGCTGAATATGTCGAATTATTAATGCTTTAACACCTCAGAAGAGTTCGATAAAGAACTTCGACTGTAGAGGTGTTTAGGGTTACAATATTAAACGAATGTTTAATATCTATTCACAACCAACTGAGCTTTGTTCCGAATTATGTTGCCTTCCTTTTCAAACTTATTCCGAAATAGCCATTTTAATCTGACCACAGATGCATCCTTCGAAGCTAGAATCAATCTCCATACTTTGTTGTGCTCAAACTCATTAAGCTCTTCCTACATTGATTGCACTCAATCAGAATGATCAAGAGCAATCTTTACAGGTTTTGGCTCAATTATGGAGATGAATGAATTAAACATGCAAAATTCCAATTTTGAAATTAATGCAGTTTGATTCGCTTTTTGTTGAACTCCTGTGAGAACTCCTGAAGTTGCTTCTCTGATAACTTGAGATTTCGGATGATCGTTGGTCCATTTCACCAATGGAGCGTAGTCCGTATCATAGGTTGGGTCAAGTTCTACATTCATGTCTTCAAATTCCGATTAAATATCTGAGTCATTATTTCCATTCTCATTTTCCCTCTGGAAATTTGAATGTGACTACCTTCGGAATCAGATTCTCCCCCTGGATTATAATATTGTTTTTGATTTTGGGATTAGAATCCTCCCCCATGAACATGTGTTAGAACAAAGTTCTATTAGGATCATATGATTCTATGCAAGTTAATAAATAAGGACGTAATAAAGAACACAAGAATAGAGCTGAATATGTCGAATTATTAATGCTTTAACACCTCAGAAGAGTTCGATAAAGAACTTCGACTGTAGAGGTGTTTAGGGTTACAATATTAAACGAAAAAATCAACAACTTATCATGCATACATGCATGCATATTTATAGTAAAACCCTATCAGCTAATCTAGATAATCACTGACCTAATCTAGATAATCACGGATGGACAGGCCCAATCCGGATACAAAACTTAAGGCCCAAGACTCAATATAAACGGACTCAACAATCTCCCCCTTTGCGTCTTTGGAGCCGAAACCTCAACTTTGTTTAAAAACTGAAGACTTCTTCACAGTCTTGAATATCCTCAGGATGATAGCCAAAAGATGGTACTAAAAAGTAATGTACCAACGCAACATATCAGTGAAATTTTTCTTGTCAACTTTCGAGTTCTGGTTGCACCGATGTATCAAGTTGATAATGTGCTCCAAGCAATCAATAGAAAACAAATGTTTATCTACCAGAGCAAACAAAAACTTGTGAGCTTCGCCTTTCGTGAACATCACAGTAAGATTCGTTGAATCTATCTATCCCATTTTCATCTTGTTCACATCCCCTGGTTTCGGTGTAGTCTTCACAATTGGCTTCTTGTTCATCACCTTCGCTATCTCCTGATCTATAGTAGCAACTTCATGGATGTAGGAGGCCAACATTCTCTTTAGATGTTCTAAAATAGGCTCATATTCCACAGGATTAGTGAGCAGAATGTTGTATAGTAGAATCCAATCATAGGGGTTGAGATTGGGAAGGTCTGCAAGAGAGATAATAGACACCGTGTTTGCTGAACCACGAGTGATTTTGAAATTGATGTTGACAAATCTCCCTACAGGCGAAGGTTTGAGTACCTTGACAGTGATGATCGTCTGTGCGCTCCAAGTCAAGAACTGCGGTTGCCCATACTTTAAGTAAAAGTCTATCAGCTCACGATCAACCTTCGGGTGAGGAAAAGGAACCTCAGCAGTTGAATCAAAACAATGGAAAGTGAAAGCCTTCCTTGTAATTGGCATGTCGAACTGCGAGTCCTTGGAGTTATCACAATCAAACGAAGCAACTAGTTCCAACCAATAGAAAGAAGGAAACTCAATCGCCTGATTGATAAGTGTCTCTTTCGTCCACAAGGGAAACAAAGCCTTCTTGTAGTTCAGGGCATCTTCTTCTTCTTTGTTTCTCCTTTCCTTCTCCTCTGCTTCCTTTGCCACTTTCAAAGTTTCATCCAGCTCTCTGTTTCTTTTCTTTCGTTTGAGAGCATCAGCAATGGTTTCTTCTTCCTCACTTTAACAACATGAGCAATACTTTCTCCCCCTTGTTTTGGAGGTACGAACTCCTCCGAAACACCCTTCATTTCATGCAGCATGGCAAGGGAAGGAAGTATTTTAGATGTGAGATGATTACGAATTGTAAGAGTTAAAATAGGATCATGAGCACCAAGCAAATTGGTCAACAAGTCCTTCACCTTACCCGCACAGCTCTTATACACAGCCCGTTGGACCTTCAACAAAGAAATTTCTTTCTCAACTTGGGCTGGCTGCACCTTCTGGACTTCAATAGTGGCTTTGTGTTTGGCCAGATCCTCTTTCAAGGTGCTTTCGGTTGCCAGGTTAGCATGAAGAGATTCAAAACGAGAATCCACTGATCTTAAAAAAGAAGTGTTCTCGGTTTGGAGCGATGAGCATACATCATCAAACTTAGTGCTTTCTTCTTTAAGGGACTTAGAAAAGGAGTCCACAGAGGATTGTACTTTCGCTGCATTGGTGTAAGCATGAGCTTTCAAAGAGTCAAGGAAGATCTGAGTTGTGTGAACAACCTTAGTAACCACTGTTGTTGCCTGTTTACAAGACGATGTAGACGCAACAACTGCCTGAGTAGATTTTTCAATGGCCTTTGTGTATTGATCAATGGCAGTCGCGACGAAGGCTTTAAGAACAACACCACTGTAAGCTTTACTGTCGTCAAGTAAGCGATCGAGCTTTTCATGAATTTCCTGTAAATGTTGAGTTGTGACAGGAGCATCAATATCATCATTAGTCGGAAACCGGTATGGACTGAAATAAGTAGAGTCATATTCATCATTTTCTCCACCAAGGGTAGCACCAGAATCAGGGGAGTGGATAGGGGAAAGAGTTTTAGTGACGACAGGAGTTTCTGTGACAGTAGTTGCCCCCGTATCAGATACATTGACATTCACTGTGGGGTTGGGAATGGTAGTGGATGTGGATTTTGTAAGGGTTGGAGATGATAAAGGAGTTGTGGAAATAGGAATGGAAGTAATGGGAGGTGGTGGTGGTAAAGCTGTTTCTTGAGATGTAACTGGTGGAGTAATAATAGGAACAGAGAGAGGTATGGTCTGTTTCGGTGATTGAGGTGGTGTTGGAACTCTGTTGTGATTGGGAGATTCGGTTGGAGTAGGTGAACGGGGAGGAGTGTTCCCTCTTGGTGAGTCATGATGACTTTCCTCTTCTTCATTGTCATCGTCATGTTCTAAGCGTGGAGGAGTGGGACTCTTAGACTTTCGTTCCATCTTCTTTATCTTCTTTTTCTTTTGTTGAGAAGAACCTCCTTCACCAGTCTTGCGTTTCGTGGACTTAGAGGACTTAGACTTTCCTTCCTCAGTGGGTTCTTTCTTGGAGATCCTCTTCCCTCGGTTGCTAGGCTTGTCCAAGGCATCCAGGGCAGTCTGCTGTTCTGGAGAAAGAACTCTTGGTCCAATGGGAAGAAGTTTCCGATATTCAGCCATAACATTGCTTCGGTCTGTAACACCCCTATACATGGACTCAGGAATTGATCCATTGTGAGGAAACTTAAGCGGATCCGAAAGAATGATCTTCTTCGTGTGGAAGGTAGCGATATAGGCAAGCAGAGCATCCTTCATAACTGGAATCTCCAAAGAATTGATCGCTTTCGTCGTAATGAGAGTCCAAAATCTTCCACAAGATACTTCAGAATGCCTCGTAGATGTGTTGAGCTCTACACCACCTAAGACCAGATTATGGACCCACAATCAAGATTGATCCCGTTGTAAAGTCCATAAAGAAGGGTAAGGCAACCCTTCCTGGTACCGTCTGAACCCCCGCTTCGTTCTGCTAGACCCTTAATGAGTAGAGTGAGCAATCCATTCCATTGAGACGGTAAACATGACTTCTTGACTTTGGTAATGGTGGTTAGTACATCGGTATACCCCATCTTATAAAGCATCGAGAACAGTTGAGTCATCATAATAAAACTCAGCGAGATAACTGAAGAATCACTTCAAATCCTACTCTCTAGCGAGCGGTTCATGTGCATTCACAGTTGATACAACGGCCATCCATTCTGGTCTCAGCCCGTTCATAAAAGTTACTTTCTGCTCGATCAATTTCCTCTCTATTCCATGCTTGATCATCTTACTCAAGAGATGATTGAACCGATCGAAAGTCTGTATGAGTTTTTCCTCCAGTTTTTGTTCGAAAGCTCCAAATTCATACAGCAGCAAGGTTTGTATGGAGTGTTCCAAATCCTCATCGGTCGAATAGAGCTCTTTCAATCTATCCCAGATTTCTTTGGCTGTTGTGGATGAACCAACCAACCGAAAGGTGTCAGATTGCAAGGCGAATCTGATCATCCTCATAGCCTTTACATTACAAAGCAATTTGTCTTTCTCGTCCTGCGGCATTTTGTCTACGTCCGCTACCAGCTTGTTGTACTCCTTTTGGGACTTGACAGTAGTATTCGTTCCTGAATGAACAAATGGCCCAAGCGTGATAGCTTCACAAATGAGATAGCCATTGCCTTTAGAACCAATTACGTAGTCTTCGAAGTGATGTGACCATACTTCATAGTCTTGAGTGTAGAGTATGGGTATTCTGGTTGTTGATCCAATGTTGTTTGTGATGTTGATGGGGTTTGTTTGTGAATTTTCGTGAGACATGGTGAGCTACTAGAATCAAAACTGTAAACTTGAGACTAGGGTTTTATCAGAAACAGAGTTACCTTCGATATGAAGAAGACGGCTTCTATTTATACGATAAAAGCAGAAACCCTAAAGTATTCTGAATACAGAAGGAATGTGTATTGATCACACAATCTCCTGCTCTGATACTAAATGTTAGAACAAAGTTCTATTAGGATCGTATGATTCTATGCAAGTTAATAAATAAGGACGTAATAAAGAACACAAGAATAGAGTTGAATATGTCGAATGATTAATGCTTTAACACCTCAGAAGAGCTCGATAAAGAACTTCGACTGTAGAGGTGTTTAGGGTTACAATATTAAACGTAAAAATCAACAATTTATCATGCATACATGCATGCATATTTATAGTAAAACCCTATTAGCTAATCTAGATAATCACTGACCTAATCTAGATAATCACGGATGGACAGACCCAATCCGTATACAAAACTTAAGGCCCAAGACGCGACATAAACGGACTCAACAACATGTGTATCAGATGTGGAGTTTGATATAGAGCCCTCCCCCTGAACCGGATCATTAGAAGCTTGTGGCGAAGGTAGAATTCAGAACCCTTCGGAATAGGTGGCTCATTTCAATATTTTCTTTAATTCATCTTCCTTATCTTTGGAGTATTTGATTATGATGAAATGGCCTTCTCGGGCTCATCAAAAAAATTCATGAATTCCTCACAAAGATTTGAAATAGGAATCATCGTCGGATTTGTTGAAGGAAAGATTTCCTCAGCTCGACAATCAGTCTTCTGATACTTCTTGAGATAGTTATCATCAAACGTGACATAATAAGTTTCTTCAATCCTTTTGGATTTCTTGTTAAGAACCCTATATGCCTTAGAAGTAAGAGAGTAACCTAGAAAAATTTCGTTGGTAGCCTTTACATCAAATTTGTTCAGTTGTTCTTTTAAATTAAATATGAAACACCTGGAACCAAATACATGAAAGAACTTAACATTAGGTTTTCGTTTATTCAGAATCTCATAAGGAGTGATAAGAAATCTCTTATTGATTAGAGAGCGATTCTGAGTGAAAGAGGCAGTTCTGATGGCATCAGCCCAGAAATATAGTGGAAGGTTCGCAAAATATAGCATGGTCCTTGCAGCTTCACAAAGAGATCGATTTCGTCTTTCAACGACACCATTCTGCTGAGGAGTGTAAGGAGTAGAGAAGTTGTGAGAGACTCCTCTTTCAGTCAAGAATTCTTCAAACACTTGGTTTTTGAATTCCGAACCGTTATCGCTGCGTACGTTCCGAACAAGCTTTCCAAATTTTAGCTCGATCTGCTTGATGAAGTCCTTTAGTTTCGAAGTTGCATCCGATTTCTGTCTAAGAAAATAAACCCAAGTAAATCTATAAAAATCGTGAGTTATCACTAGAATATACTTATTACCACTAATGCTCTCGATGGAAAATGGACCATAGAGATCAATGTGTAACAGTTCTAGCGGCTCAATTACTTTGGTGTTTACAATAGTCGAGTGAATTTTACGACTTTGCTTTCCTAGTTTTCATGCTACACACATATGTTCCTTCTTAAATTTTAGAAGAGGAAGTCCTCGTACTTGACCTCCATGTACAAGTTTTTCGATGTCCTTGAAATTTAGATGCGAGAGCCTTCGGTGCCATAGCCAACTGTCATCTGAAGATGCTTTCATAAGTAGGCAAATTAAAGGCTTTCTGGTGATCGGTTTTATGTTCAGAGGAAACATCTATCCATTTCTTTTGGATTTCGTTAGCACTGCCTTTGTTTTCTTCTCAATGATTTTTGATCCCTCGTCATTGAATGACAGTTTCAGCCTTTTACCTACAACCAATTGAGAAACGCTTATTAGGTTATGTTGCAGGCCTTCCACATAAGCTACCTTCTAAATGGAGAGTTTGCCATTCGTAATCATCCAATATCCTTTGATCGGAATTCCCTCAGCTCCTCTATCCTTCCTATCATGTTACGCGAACAACCACTGTCGATATACCATTCAGATCCGTATTGTTCATCATGCATTACCTACAAAATTCAGAGAGATTTAGGAACCCAAACTTTCTTGGGTCCTTGTGAGATTTTCTTACAAACAAGAAAAGTTATATTCGTATTAACCCAAAAGGTTCTTTTGAGCAAAACACTATTCTCTCCTTTGAATATTTTAAAAACGTTCATTTTATTATCACAAAGACTAACCTCAATAGGAATTGTTTTTCTTTTAATAAAATCCTTGTGTTTTTCATCCATCTTCTTTTCAAAAGCCATTTTCTCCTTTTTAAAGTTCGCTTCAAATTTCTCGAGAGAAATATACAGTTTCAAAACTACTTTCTTTTTATTCTTAACATCTTTTGATGTGTTGACATATTTTGAAACATTTCTTTTTGGAGAAAAATTGGGTTTTGTCTTTTCCAAAGGTTTCGTTTGTTTTGTAAATGATGGTTTCGGAAAAACTTTTGATTTTGAAACCTATGGCTTTGAAAACGATTTAGGTTTCAGATTTGGAGAGGATTTCGCATTTTGATTTGCAGATCTTTCTGGGTTAACAAAGTTGGAATTTTAGATTTCAAAATATGCTTTCTTTCCTTTAAGTTTTTCTGATATCTAGCATTCATCTGTTTTTTCTTAACAATAAGTACCTCAGCTGACTTATGAATGTTAGCTCTAGATTTCTCTTTTCTAACTGGTTTTTCATGTTGTTCAGAAGAGGTTTCACTGGGATATCCTTGGTGCCACTTGGTCCTGCGTGATCGTAACGAAAGTAAACACGATTAAGAGGTTGTGAAACATATATTCCTTTCGTTTTCCAAGAGGTCATTTCAGAAAGATATTTCGTTTCGTCTAAATTGTCTATTGGTCCAGACCAGTAAAATTCAACACAACCATCATCATTATCTCATTAACAACGGACGTTAGTTCTGATGTGTCATTGTTGTTCAACCCGGTTTTTATGAAAACTTGGTTAGGGAGTTTGAACTTTCGGAAATATTGTGGCTTTTGCTGTTAAAATATTTGATCCCTTATTTTCATCAACACGAATATATTCAATTTAATTTTCAGAAATCAACTTTTTCTTTGGTTTAGACTTATTTTGTACAAATGCTGAACAATCGGTCTGATCCTCTACAAAAATCTCACTCATGCCACTTTCGTCAAATTCAGAAACATTTTTTGCATCAAAAGTGTTTTCTGAATCTCAATTTTGTGCATAACGAGTCAAATTTTTGCACAGTATCAGATTTAATATGTTATTTGTCCTTATCATCCCACATTTGCTTTAGCATATTCTTATGTTCTTTGGAATGAATATAAGCTTCAATTTTGACAAGCCCAATTTTGTAAGATTCAGAAACATCATCAGAGGACACAATGGATTCACACTTATAGCATTCTGCATCAATTTCATCCTATTTAAATTCGAGAAAGGGTAAAATTATTTTGTGTATATTTTTACCTATTTCACAATCAAGATGCAGTTGAGTGATGTTGAAATATAAACGTTTTGCAATTAAACAGAAAATGTTTCTTTGTTTCAAAAGTGCTAAATTGTTTTTCTTAAGGGAAATGACATCATCTTTTGACCTAGTTAGCTCTAACTCCAACTTCTTTATCCATATCCTTATCTCTTCACTTTTATTCGTTACCCTACTTATTTGATCACTTGGGTTAGAATTACTTAAACGTGTTCTCTTTAAACTATTGCTAAACTTAGTGAAAGTATAATTTAAATCATCTAATTCAGATTCGTAACGGGGAAAAAGAATATTGAGAGATTGGAGTATGGAGTGTACCTTATTGATGACCTTCTAACATTCACTCACCTGTTTTGAAACAGGCCTTGCTGCAAAACAGCTTTTAGTAGGATTATCGCCATCAGTTGTGTATCCCCTCTGTTCTGAGACTTCGCACTGAACCATCAGACATCTATGTTCGTACTCATGCACGCAAGACTTCGTTACAAAACATCCACCATATGTGGACTTCCGAACCTGATCATCTTCGGAATCAGTGAACCAAAATTCTGTTGGATTAGTGTCTAAGTCCATAACTATTTTGGTATGTACTTGACCCGATGGTTCATGGTCCTTTTGGGTTGCCTTCACCAAAGCAACTTGATTGGAGAAATAAATAAAGAGAGAGGTTATTATGATTTATTAATATGTTATAAGAATAATATATTAAAGGAGAAATCATATTTGTTTAATTAATATTGGTCAATAATTAATTAAGAATTAATTTTGTGATCAAATGTACTTAATTAAACTAGAGGGGTTGAATTGTAATTATGTGATAGTTACAAAATATGGTAATGGTTATAATAAATATGGGTTGAACGAATTCAAGGAGATAAGGATCCTTGAAATCGTCCAAAGGATAAAAGATAAGGGTTTTCAAGGTTTATCTTATGGTTGCTTGGTGGGCAAGCAACTAGATAAGGATAAGGACTGAAACCTAATCTCTACACCTATATAAATAACCCTAAGGCCATAAGAATTCGTCCATGCCTTGTCTAGGGTTCCTAGAAACGAATTTTATACCTCTTCCCTCTCTCTCTCTTGCTTCTCCATTTGCTCTTGGTGTTTGTGAACCATTAGAGGAGTGACACTTGTGACTCTAAGCCTTCCAAAGTCAATACAAGGAGATTTGGGATTGTTATTGCTACATAACAATCAAGGTAATATTATAAACCTATTCTTATGTTAATATGATTACTTATATGCTAGAATTAGGGTTTCTTTATGTGTTCATAATGTTGTGTATCTAATAGTGAAAACATAGATCCAATCCTAGGGTTGCATGCACACATAGGATTGTTTGCATTATCCCAACAGTGGTATCAGCGCCTTTGGTTAACTTGTTTTCAATTAGTATTATACAATTGTATGAACTTGACATATTACGGTTTATGGCCATTAAACCCTAGGTGACTAGGATTTTCGAGATTAGGGTTTGCAAACCCTAATTTGCAAGAGTTTGAATAAGATCTTCAAATCCTTTCCTTAAACCCTTAAATTTCGAAATCTAGGGTTTGTTTTAATCCCTTGATTTTCGAAATTTGGCCTCCTCCCCAAGATAAGATCCTAAATTTTAGGGATTTGGAATATCCCATATCTTGTAATTATCCTCTAATTGTTATATATGGTAATTAAAGATTTTGCATTATCCTATCCTTAATTTTGAGATCTAGGGAGATTTTTAAGGGATTAGGATATCTTAAATGTATAAATTGTAATTATCCTCATAATTTAAATAATCCCTTAAGATTTAATAATTAAATTAATAGTCTAATTCAAGATAATTATCAAAATCAAGAGTTTTAATATTTAAAATTTTAATTTATATGTCATAAATTCGAAAATTTTAAGAGACATTAAAACTCAATTGTTTTTTGAAAAGTTTCAAAACTTGCCCTCAAGTTTTGGAATTTAAAAGTTGATTAAAAAGGTTTAATTAGGAATGTTAAATTCTAAAACCCTAGTATTGTTTTGAAAAGTTCAAATCACACCCTTATGGTTTTATTAATTAATTAAGGTGTATAATTAAAGGAAGTTTAATAAATCCATAAAAAGTTTGGTTTACAATTTAATTGAATTAAAAGTATAATTGTTAAATTTGACCACCTAGTATTTTAAAGTGTAAAACACACCCTATACTATATATAACATTAAAAGTCTAACATTATATATATGTATAAGTAAAAGTCAGCCTTACCGTTAGTAGGCCTCATACACGAAGCTGGTCTATAAGGGGTGTTTAAGGAAATTGCCTATAAAATGGCGATTGAATGGGTATCCACTCTTACCCATCGCACTCTTGACTAGTGGAGGGTCGTTAGCCGAACGGGTAGGATAGGACAAAAAAACCTTCCATTATAAGTATAATGAAGTACAAAAGTAAGTAAATGTTTTACAAATTCCCAATCTTAGTTACTTAGGCAAAAGTGAATTGATGCAATTCCATGAAATTACACTTTGTACCCTTGCGAAGACGTTAGTGGAGCGTGTGTGGTTTACCGGCACACTAAATGGTTCTAAGCAAAGGTAGCAAAGGGTGACTCAATGTTTGTCATAGCTCGGTGGAGCGTGTGTGGTTTATCGGCACATCGAATAGATGACTGTAACATGTGAGGGCACCATGTAAGTTTGCATGGTTATTCACACCCGCTTTGTGATCCTCGGCATCCCAGTCACAAACAAGAGGGGCATATCGAGATTTAAACATGTCATTGAAAGTTCAATGAATCTCAAAGGATCTAGGAGTTTTCATAGATTTAAAACTTAAATTCTTTTTCGTTTTTCGTGGTGGAAATTAGTGAATCGTCACTCACTTACCTTCAAATATTCTGCAATTAGGGTTACAACATCCCTCTCCCGAGTTGTAGAATATTGTGTTGGGTCCTAGCCTTAGTAACTCATTTGGGTGATTTACTAAGGACTCAATCAATCAACTAACTTGAATTCGTTTTCTCCCGTTTTGTAGATGTCAAAGTTCGATAACTATGGTCTTCCCAAATCTTGTGGAACAAGCTTTCCACATGAAGATGATATTCCACGATTCGATCGAGGAACAAGAGATCATACTTCACCTCCTCCTCCTCCTCCGATTATTCTCCCTAACCCACAAGTTCGAAGGCTTGAAAATTTCAAGATCACTCAAGCCCTTTTGGCAAGTAACCATAAAGAAGGAAAGTCGGTGTGTGCACACGTCATAGGGATGAAGTCATACATTGATAGGTTAAGAATGTTGGGATCCGTTGTCTGTGAGGAAATGGCTGTTGATTGGGTTCTTCAGTCACTTCCTAACTCGTATAGTGAGTTCGTAAGAGAGTACTATATGATGAACCACGACGTGACCCTTATAGATCTCACATATATGCTTATTGCTGCTGAATCAGCAATGGTTTGGCGCAATAGAAAAGCAAAGTTGATTGATGAATTTGCCTTCAAGACCTCTATGGATATAGATAATGGCAACGAAAGACATGCTATGATCGAAAAGTTTGATCATAAGAGAAAGGCAATGTCTGAAGTAGTTCCATGTCATGTTCCAAAAGAGTCAATTTGCTGTTATTTCCAAGAGAAAGGGCATTGGAGACGAAGCTGCCCTATTTACCTAAGAGATCTAAGAGATGGGAGAGTCACAACGTATGGCTTTGCTTTAGGTAAAATCCATTGACTAACTCTTTTAAGCTTCTATTCTAGATTCTTAATACATAATGTATTAAGATTACAATTGATGTTTTGTAGGATCGAAGAAAAGAAAGGAAGCTTAAGGGAAGAAGTGAGCAAAATCTAACCGTGAAGGAATGGATTTCGATCGCATTTCTTGAAGATAGATTCTTGAGCTACTACTTAGAGTTAGAATTAGATTGCTAAGAAGGATGTATTAGCATAGTTTTTCAATGAATTGCACTGTAAGGACAAAATTTTTTCCGCAATAAAATAAATTTTGATTTTATATTATTTATTTATCCTTGCAATGGCGTATATGAAAAATTGATGTTTGGATGTTTCTATTATTAGCAATAATGGATTTGGTTCTTATTATGTTATTTATGGAAAGTGGAGAATTTACCAAATAGGGAGAGTTTCTCATCGCCCAAGTTTCAATTGGACAGAAACTTGGAATCATGCAACTTGGTTGCACGATGATTGAGAAATTTCACATTTGGAAATTAGACTAATTCATTGACAAAGTGTCAAGTGAAGGACTAGGAGATCTAGCACACAAAGTTGCGTGTTGATCAAGTCCACCATAAGAGTAAATGTGATTATACTTACAAGATTAAGTGTAATTCTAGATTGATTGAAAAAAAGGTTTAAATCAATAGTAGAAAGAATAAGAAGAATCAAGTAGGCAGAAAGATAAAAGTTTCTCCATTCTAAGAAGAACGGAGAGTACCTTTTATGCTTTATGATGGGTCTTAATGATTAAGAACCCTTTTATGCTTTATGATGGGTCTTAAAGATTAAGAACCATATCTTAATTGATCCTCTAAGTGAGTCTTAGTACAATTGTATGTCTAAGAAGAGGAATCAAGAATTGAAGAAATGGTTAAATCAAGAAGTCAATCATACTTCGTTCCAAAACAAGTCTTAAAGTTAAGATTGTGACATTGAGTGAAAAAGTATTAAGAAGGTTCATAACATTCATTAAATGTGGTAAGTTGTGATGTCTTGGATAAGACAAAGACCAACTAGGACCAATTTATGAAGTGTTTTGATAAAAGCTACACTGACTCTTGAATATTTGTTTGTCAAGAAATGGTTATTGACAAGAGAATCTTATATGTCAAGGAGTCAATGGGAGTCTTAATGGTCTTGAAAGGTTTCAAGAACAAATCAAATAAACCTTATCGATCATCACTAGCACACGAGTTGAGGTTTACAACCTATTGTGATGACATTATTTTGGTTCTGTGCCAATCCAATCGAGTTAATTATGCATGAGAGTTCTATGAGTTCTAATTTTGAACGCATAAAAGGCAAAGCACCTTAATCAATGAAAGGTATATTGATAGGAAAGGGTGAGCTGCTTAACTACTTGGAAGACATGGTGGGCAGTTGTGCTACGATAAGGCAAGAAATCAAGATTAAGAAAGTTCGGTCCATATGAGTTTGAATTTGTCGTAAACTTTGGTTTTAACAAATTCACATGGATAGGAACACATATGTCGTTTAAATCTAAGTGTCATAAGATTTCCTCCTTCATGAAAATGATTGTGAGGAAATGCTTTCACTAAGAAAGATTTTAAGAAGATAGTGATTGTAAAATTGCATTCTCGAATTCGATTATGGTTACGATATCCCTTTCCATAATTTGAATTGTGAGGTTTGGCAATTAGTCTTAAGTGTTTAGATACACATATGAACTACCGAAGGCAAAGGTGTATAAGTTCAAGAAACCTTGATAAAAGATTATCAAAGCATTAAGTATTAGAAACATGGATTTAAGAAATTCAATAGGTATTGTTTTTCTGAAAGTTAAGATGTTTATGAATACATGTCGAAGCTAGTGGGAGCATAAGTGTTATGTTTTATAATAATCATCATGATAGTGGGAGCATAAATGTTATCATTGTATGATTATTCAGTCACGTATTGCAAGTTGGCAATATTAATTATAGAAAACAAGAGTTATACCTTGCAAAGTTGTAAGGGTTGTAAAGTTGTTTTGCTATAATTAAGGGAGAGAATATTATGCTTCATTTCAAATATAAAGGATTAGGTTGAGAAATGTTAATAAATTTAGTCAAGAGTACATAGTGTGTTCTTAAAATTTCGATTATGATTACGGCGTTCCTCTTCACAATTCGAATTTTGAGAACATAGCAAATAAAACATTATGTGTCGTGTCCCATACGCTTCGGGTATAGGATCGATTGAAAATGATTTAATGTTTGACCATTCTAAAATTTTCCAAATGTCTAGCGCATTTAGAGGGAAAAAGGACTAGAATCGGTTTAGACTAAAATAATTAAACAACTATCAAAGGACAATCCAAGTTCGATGAGGATTGGTTGCTTGTGAGTAGTTGGAAGTATAGTATTGGAAGATATGGAAATGTTTTCATATTGGATGGACCATATTGACATTATTAGGAATAGATAAGATTCTATTAAGAATAAGTTGTCATATGGAAAATATCGAAATGTATCCACATTGGGAATTGAATATTGATAATCTATGACTAGATTAGAAACTTTTATGCAAAAGGATGTTCAAAGGAATGTACTTTGAGTGAGAGACATCATATCTAAGGAATTGTCTTGTAACAATTTCCGATAAAATACTTTGTAATATCATTGGCAATAGTCTTTGTGACTTTTGTGCAGTGACATTACGAAAGTATAAGTTGCATAGAATGTTAGAATCTAGCATATTCTATAAGTAGCAAGAATTTGATATTCTTTCACTTATGAAAAGGATTTGGAGTTGTGAAATTAGAATGATTGGAAATGTGTTCAATGTGATCTATTTCACAAAGTAAGAACCATAAGTAAACATTGTGTGCATGCTAGGAGCATGGGACAAGTGTTATAATTCAAGTAAGCAGTTGATTACCCGAAACGACAAATAATGAGTAATCAATATGTTGATAAATAAAAGGTGTTTTATTTATACTCAAAGGTTTGAGGCCATATGGGATTAGTATTATTCTTGTGTTTCACATTTGCATGTTTTGACTTCCAGAATAATTGAGTTTATTAAGAATAATCGAATTATTCGAACGAGCCACAGTCATTCATATGTTGGAAGTAGATATGAATGAAGACTGTCGTGAATTGGTGTGTGGATTGTCTAAAGAGCATTAGACATAAGCAAATGTTTACTGCAACGTTCATGAGTGCTTATGAACATGAATTTGAGCATTGGATTAAACCCACGCTCACTTGGATCACTCCATGAATTTTATCACGAGTGATTGGTGAGACGATAACATCTTATATTCTTGAAACCGAGATGTGTGAGTTGTATCTTGCGAATCGGTTGCACATTGATAATATGTAAACGCACTAGTAACTTGGTGTTATAAAACATATTGTTGTGTGTGATTTGGTGAGTGAGTGCAAGCGAGCATTGTATCAAAGTTTATCCGTTCCTTTTATCCAAAGTTAGGATAAAAGCGATATCTTTAGGCCCCTCGATGATTTTGTGATGACAAACGTAAATGCTCGGCCGGGCTAGGGCTAATTTGATTTGTTCAATTAGTCAGTCATCATAAATCGGAAATCGAGATATAGTACAAATAGAATGATTTGAAATCATATCTCATATGATATCTAGAATGGAGGAATATATGATCCCTTATCTAAGGACACGCGTATCTGATAGGATCAGAGTTAACAGTGGCTTTGGAAAGCTACGATTGCAGATCAGGATCTGAAGTCATACGCATAATAGTTATTAGACTTATCCAAGTGGGAGACTGTTGGATTAGTGTCTAAGTCCATAACTATTTTGGTATGTACTTGACCCGATGGTGCATGGTCCTTTTGGGTTGCCTTCACCAAAGCAACTTGATTGGAGAAATAAATAAAGAGAGAGGTTATTATGATTTATTAATATGTTATAAGAATAATATATTAAAGGAGAAATCATATTTGTTTAATTAATATTGGTCAATAATTAATTAAGAATTAATTTTGTGATCAAATGTACTTAATTAAACTAGAGGGGTTGAATTGTAATTATGTGATAGTTACAAAATATGGTAATGGTTATAATAAATATGGGTCGAACGAATTCAAGGAGATAAGGATCCTTGAAATCACCCAAAGGATAAAAGATAAGGGTTTTCAAGGCTTATCTTATGGTTGCTTGGTGGGCAAGCAACTAGATAAGGATAAGGACTGAAACCTAATCTCTACACCTACATAAATAACCCTAAGGCCATAAGAATTCATCCATGCCTTGTCTAGGGTTCCTAGAAACGAATTTTATACCTCTTCCCTCTCTCTTTTGCTTCTCCATTTGCTCTTGGTGTTTGTGAACCATTAGAGGAGTGACACTTGTGACTCTAAGCCTTCCAAAGTCAATACAAGGAGATTTGGGATTGTTATTGCTACATAACAATCAAGGTAATATTATAAACCTATTTTTATGTTAATATAATTACTTATATGCTAGAATTAGGGTTTCTTTATGTGTTCATAATGTTGTGTATCTAATAGTGAAAACATAGATCCAATCCTAGGGTTGCATGCACACATAGGATTGTTTGCATTATCCCATCAAATTCAACACTACCAAATTCATCAACACCTTCTAGCAAAATCAAAGCAAGGTTCGCATTATCAGCACCCTTTTTCTTCCTAAGCTTTTCTATCTCTTGGAGATAGTAAACTTCATCCTTCTCTACATCCTTCTTTTCACTCATTCTTCTCAGCATACATTCTTTGGCAAAATGATTCTTCCCATCGCAGTAGTTGCAATCATAGCCAAAATTTCCCAACAACTTCTTCTCTTGTTTTTCTTCATCCTTTTGAGAGTTTTTAAAGCTCTCATCCTTTTGCTTGTCTGAGAGCTAGTTTCCCAGTCAGTTCCTATTCTTGAAGCTTTCAAAGTTCTTTTTAGCAAACTTCTTGGGATTAGATACCAACAGAGCTTCTTCCACTTTCGTAAGATCACAATTCGAGAGGTCGGGTTCATAGTCTTCTTCATCAACCTTTTTACCCTTTGACCCCTTTGTTACACCCTCTTCGGAAGGTCCATCTATGTCAAATGAAAGTTTTCAAGAATTGAGCAGTCTAGTGGAATCTTTGTGTACTACAGTGACTTATCATTTTAAACAGTCATCTATGTGTAGTCATTTCCAACTTTGACTATGATTTGCAGGTTACTACACTGACTTGTCATGTCAAACAATCATCTATGAATTCCAACTGTGACTACGAAATGGTTTCCTTTAGACTATGATTTGCAGATTACTAGGATGTATAAATACAACATATATGATCGTGTTCTTATGAAAAATACTATATATAATCTCAACTTTATTATGAGTTCATCCTCAAAGTTTGAAACTTGCTCATGCGACGAAGTATACTGTTACTACTGTGATCAAGTCGACCTCTTTGTTACACCCTCTTTGGAAGGCCCATATATGTTAGATGAAACTTTTCAAGAATTGAAAAGGGATGAAGAACAACAAAAATAGGATAAAGAGTTGTCCCGACTTCTCAGTGAACGTCGTAAAGTTAATGCATTGGAATGCAAACAAGATTAAGAATGTACAAAGATTAATAAAAAAAATCAAAGAGCATGAAGAATGGATCAAAAAGACTAATAAGACTATTAATTGTTTCTTATGTGTAGAAATTCTCGTGCAACTTGCTCAACTGTTGGACGCCCTTCCAGAACAATTTTTTCTCGTGTGTCCTGTTTGACCGCATGTAGAACATTCTTTTTTATTGGACCCTCACCCTGGGATGGAATGTGTTTTGTGTTTCTAGGCCTGCCTAGCTGACGTTTATCCATTATAGGTCATCTAACATTAGTGATCTCCCATTCGAATGGCTTTGGCAAAGGGTTTACTGATTCCTCATATGTTTTCCTCAATGTTTCAGTATGGTAAGCTTTTAATGCATACATCGAGCAGTCTTGATAATTGTTGACTCTTAGCACTCTTATGATATGATCACAAGGTATGATGTCAAGTTGTCAAATCCTACATGTACATGTCATTTGATGGAAATCAACAATGACATTTTGTCTCCCTTTTTGACCTCACATTTCTTACTTGAGATCATGCGAATATCCCAATTACTAAAAGTATTTTTATTTTGTTTTACAATATCATCGGCTCAATGGGTGAATGTTGTTGTTGTTTCTGCTAAAAAAATAGAGAAAATTACACAGTTAAGATCAATAACGATTAACACAAACACTAATATTACAACTTACTACCTACAAAGTTACGTCTTTGAAACCAGCACTTTTGCATTGTTGCAAAAAAAATGTCGATCAACATCAGTATCAACACCTTACGTGCATGTCTAGATAATGCGTATAGACTCTGCACTGTTGGAAGACATAATATTGTATCGGTTGCCTGAAAAATGTGCCTTAGACCAAGTTTCAGGATTTACACTTTGTAAGTATTCCCATACTGGTTCTTTTATCTTTTTCATAAGGTCCATAGCAACATTATAACCATTAACTGTATACGCTCTACAAGCCTCCCAAAAAATTCCTTTGGCTGTCTTTGTAATGCCCGTAGATCAGGGCTAGTCATTTTAGAGACGATAAGCATCAAAAAATGACTTTTTGATGGAAGATTATTTAGAAGGATTAATCTTAACCAAGTTGTAGTATATGTCAAAAGGTTTCCGTGCATATAAAGAACGCCGAAATCCGAGTTATAACGAAGAAGTTATGACCTGTCGAAGTTTCGCGACAGAACCAACACGACGCTGAATGACGTAAAAAGTGAATTTACCTTAGAGCGATATTTAGCCTTAGTGATCTAAATGAAAGTTTTAGAATTCGTTATGTTGGGTTGAATATTTGTTCAAGGGTTGCGTCTTTGGGCTCGGCTATTTGTTTATTTAATTTGTATTCCGGTTTGGGTCTGTCCAACCGAGAGCCCATTATGTTTATTATATAAGTATATGCTAGCATGCATATTAGGTTAACGATTGATCTAGAGCATAACGATAGTATTTACAGATTTCTTTGATCGTTCTTGTAAACCTACCAATCCTCTACAGTTGATGTTCTTAATCGAGCTCTTTTGAGGATTTTGTTTTAATCATTCGACACGTTTGATTCATCGTTGAGTTGTTCTTTATTTTGCATTCGTTCTTACTGTTTAAATATTTATTCACCTATTTAAGATCTAATCGATCTACAAGATTAAGTTTTAATCTCATCAATTGGTATCAGAGCAGGAGGCTGTGTAATCGATACACATCTTTTCTATGAAAAGGTTTCAATTAGGGTTATTCCGCAATCACTGATATTTATTGACCCATCATCTCATTATTGACGTATTTTGATATTTATTGTTTTGCCCTAATCTGATTTATTACAAGTCTGATCTTTAAACAGGTTTTTCGATCATAATGGATGAGTCGCAATCAAACCCCATCAATATTTCCAACAGCATCGGTTCAACCACAAAGATTCCAATCCTATATACCCATGATTATGAAGTCTGGGCGCATCACTTTGAAGACTACGTTATAGGATCTGAGGATAATGGATACCTCATATGGGAAGCAATCATTAATGGACCTTTTTCTCATTCTGCAACGTCAAGAATTGTTAAAACTCAAAAGGAGTATAACGATCTGCTAAAGGATGTCAAAGATATTGCACAAGATGAAAAGGATAAATTCCAGTGTAATATCAAGGCGTTAAGATTGATAAGATTCGCCCTTCAGTCCGACACCTTCAGGTTGGTCAGCTCATGCACAACGGCAAAGGAAGTTTGGGATAGACTTCGCGAACTGTATTCTACAGACGAGGATCTTGAACATTCTATCCAAACCTTGCTCTTATCTGAGTTTGGAGAATTCAGGCAAGGAGCCGAAGAAACCGTGACCCAGACATTCGATCGCTTCAATCATCTTCTCAGCAGGATGATCAAACATGACATTGAAAGGAAGCTTATCGAGCAGAAGGTTACGTTCTTAAATGGTCTAAGGTCAGAATGGAGAGCAGTGGTGTCAACAGTCAAAGCCCATGAGCAGTTTAAATCATATTCTTTGGCAAAACCGGTGGGTATTCTCAAGTCTCAGGAGAAGATTGTGATGCAGGAGAAGAACGTTGTTTCAAGCCTTGGTTCGCTGGCCCTTCTGTCAAAAAGTAAAGCTGTGATGGAGGATGAAGACCTTAACTTGGAGGAGTATGACCTCACGTCTGAGGATTATGCTATGATGGTGTCTAACCCCAAGAGGTTCATAAAGAAGAGATTCCCCAGCAATAAAAACCGAAACTGGCAGGGGAGTTATAGTTCAGGAAAAGTTAACAATGAACCGAAGGTTGAAGAGCCCAAGAAGGAACCGAAGGTGGATGGTGATTCTGGAGTAAGGTGTTACTACTGTGGTGGGAAAAACCACTATGCTAAAGATTGTGTCCTTAAAAAGATGGCTGAAAAGGATGATGAAAAGGATGAGGAAGCTATGTTGCAGAAAAGGCTCGATGAGATGAGAAAGAAGAAGTCTACCGCTAACCCTTCCATGAATGTTCTTATTGTGCAGGGTTCGGTTGCTGATGACGAGTTCGGTAGCGTGGAAGTTTGGTCTACCGACTCAGAAGACGATGAAGTGAGGAAGCCTACTCATGGAAAGGATTATGTGGCAAAGGAGGAGAGCAGTGGAGGAAGATGCTTCATGGTGTCTGATGTATCTCAGATGAGGGGATACAACACTGATGGTGGAAGCAATGAACCGAAGGGGCAGGAGGACATGTGCTTTACGGCCAAACCACTCAGCCAGCAGTTCAATGAGCTTGATGAACTGATAAAGAAGGTACAATCGGTTTTCATTTCATTTAAATACCACAATCCTCATATGAGAAAGAACTAAAAGATGTTAATACAAGAATTTCTCATCTAGATAGTAGCTTAACTCAAACTCGAGTCACCAATTCTAACCTAACTGATCAATTAAGCAATGTGTCTTCGAAGAGTGAGGAGCGGCGCATGTGGATCGAGTTGAAGGAGTCTGAATTAGTTAAAATAAAAGACGAAAACATTTATTTACAAAGAGACAATTTAAAGTTGTTAAAACAGCGGAATGTTTTTTGTTTAATTGCAAAACGTCTTTATTCTAATATTACTCAGCTTCACTTGGACTGTGAAATAGGCCAAAAGATCCATCGCATGATTTTGCCCTTCCTTGAGTTTAAGGAGGATGAAATCGATGCCGAAGCTTATAATTGTGAGAGTGTGATATCATCTGATGACGTCAATCCGACCTACATGTATGGACTGGACAAAATAGAATCTTTCATTAAATCCAAGGACCACAAGAACATGCTTAAAAATCTTTTGGAAGAAAATGATAGACTTAAACTGAGAACCGAAACCATACAAAAATTTGACTCTTTAAACGCCAACCTGAGCTCAGAAAACAAAATTGATGTTGAAAATGCATCTGAGCTTAATGAGGACGACAACATGAGTGAAATTTCTGTAGAGGACACGGTTGACTGCTCAGAATTTGTAAAAAACGAACCTGAAAACCACAAGAATCTAATTTCTGAAAATTCAGTGGAGTTTGCTCGATTGTCCCAACAAAAGTCCCCGATCTTAGTAGAGAAAGCGGTTGTCTATCAAAAGGTCCAGACCACTCCAAATCAAGTGTACAAGGTCACTGGAGTAACCGAACATCAGACTGCTGAACTCACAACTATTGTAAACGAAGACAATGCTGGTGGATGTGATGAGTTCTTCTGGTCAGCACCAATCGATAATGCAGATGAAACGGTAGGCTTGTCAGAAAGGACTTCATGGATTAGTAAAGGTAGATACATACCAGAACCTCTGAACAAGCCAGATAATTTCGATGTGCCAAGTACTAGTGGTACGAAAGACATTCCTCAAGAGAATGGAAGTTCGGCAAAAGAAGACATTCCTTCTAGTTCCTCAGTTCAAAGTGAAACTCCCACAGCTCAAAGTGAACCTACTAAGGAGAAACCGAAAAGGAAAACCAATATTCATCATCAACCGAAGCAGATGAGGAATCTGAAACGTGAAAGGAACCAGAGATACAGGAAGAATCTCTCTGAAAGGAAACAATTCTGGCAATCCCAGAATGCATATTTCTCACATCAAGACAAGAATCTGAAGTTTGAGAACAATCCTGTCAAAAAGCATGAGAGCCACAACAACCGAAGGCCACGGTTCGGTTCAGAAGATAATGACACCCGAAAGCCAAGGTTCGGTTCAGAAGAGAATACCAACCGAAACCAAAGGTTCGGCTCTGAGAATGACTCCAACCGAAAGCATAGGTTCGGTTCAGAGAACTGCTTCAACCGAAAGCAAAGGTTCGGTTCTGAAGTTAAAAGAGATCAAAACTCTAAGGTCAGTCCCACCAATAATCAAAAGCAAAAGGGTCACCTAGAGTCTCCAGTCAAGAAGTCATCTCAATCTAACTCCATTCCTTCTCATTTATCTAATTCTTCTAATTCTTCCAATTCATCTCCATCTAGCTCTAAAGCTCATTCTGTTCATTCCCAAAAATCTCATTCGTCAGCTGAACAAAAAGGCAAACAGAAGGTTGATGCATCCAAACCAGAGTCTAAACCGAACGCACCTAATCCTAATAAAATCAAAGTTTTTACCATTAAAAGGAAAGATGAAACAACACTTATAAAACGAACATATCTTGTTGACATCTCTCTTACTATTCCTGTTCCCATGAAAAGCTCACGAGGACCCAAGAAACTCTGGGTTCCTAAATCTGCTTAACTTTTGCAGGTTATAAGTGACGAGCAGTTCGACGAAGAATGGTACATCGATAGTGGCTGCTCACGTCACATGACAGGGAGAAAAGAGGAGCTCAAGGAATACAAATCTCTTACAAATGGTGGCAATGTCAAGTTTGGAAACAATTCTTTCGGCACCATAAAGGGATACAGAATGATAACTAATGGTGATTTCACTATAAGGAAGGTGGCTTATGTGGAAGGACTCCAACACAACCTCATCTGTGTATCTCAGCTTGTTGGAGGTACAGGTCTCAAAGTCTCATTCGATGATGAAGGTTCTGAAATTATTGAGAAAAAGACAAAAAAAAAGTAATTCTCAAGTCGGAGCGAAAGGGTGAAATGTTTCCTCTAAACCTTAAACCCATCAAAGGAAACCCAGCTATATGCTTGTTATCAAAAGCTCAATCTGACGAAAGCTGGTTGTGGCACCGAAGACTCTCTCATCTCAATTTTAAAGATATCAACAGACTTGTCACTGGAGGTCATGTTCGGGGCCTTCCACTGCTCAAGTACGACAGCGATCATTTGTGTGCTGCATGCGAAATGGGGAAGCAGAGTCGTCAAAGTCATCCATCAGTAATTAACACAAAAGTTGTTGAACCACTCGAATTACTTCATATTGATTTGTGTGGTCCATCATCTATCGAAAGCATCGGTGGTAGCAAGTATATTCTTGTCATTGTTGATGACTTTTCACGATTTACATGGGTGTTCTTTCTAAAGCTCAAATCTGAAGCGACTCATAAGCTGAAAGTGTTCATCAAGCAGATTGAAGTACAGCTCAAGAAGGTCGTTCGCAACATCAGGAGCGACAATGGTCTGGAATTCAAGAACAGGGAATTTGAGGAATTTCTAGCAGAAAAGGGAATAAGTCACAACTTTTCAGCTCCTTACACACCTCAACAGAACGGAATAGTTGAAAGACGAAACCGATCTTTGTGTGAAGCTGCCCGAACTATGCTAAGTTTCGCTTCCTTACCTCTTTATTTTTGGGCTGATGCTATTTCTGCTGCTTGTTTTACACAGAACAGGTCCTATCTCAACAAGCGATTCACGCTCACACCTTATGAGATACTAAACAACAGAAAGCCCAATGTGAAATTTTTCCATGTGTTCGGCTCACGGTGTTTCATCTTTAACTCTAAAGAACACCGCAACAAGTTCGATGTCAAAGCCGACGAGGGAATCTTTCTGGGCTACTCTCTCACATCCAAAGCATACAGAGTCCTCAACAAGCATTCGAGAAAAATCGAAGAAACATATTACGTGACCTTTGACGATAGCTATGTCAAAAAGCTACAGACCAAAGAAGATACCGCCGGGGAAATCTTTCCTCAAACTGGCCAGGTCACAATCTCGATCGCTAATCTATTCGAGAAGTTTATGGCGCTATTTGACGAACCAGAGAAAGCTACTCTCTCAGAAGCAGGAGCAGCAGACAACCAGGTAGACCATATGAAACAAATTGTCGAAGAAGCTGCCAGGAGAATGAATGAAGGAGGATCGACTTCTGATGAACCTCCATCCAACAATGCTTCAGTCGAGGGGGAGCCAAGCTCACATGTCGAGGGGGAGCCAAGTTCTACAACTACAACCGAAAGTGCTTCTCCAACCGAAAGTTCTTCTGCAACCGAAGGTGCGTCAACGCCTGAAAGTCCAGCACCACAAGAAACCTCTAAACCTCAAGTTTCTAATAGCACATCAATCGAGGGGGAGCATGGTGATATGATGCTCGACTACGAAAGCCAATCCGAGCCAGAAGAAATGATCAACGCTGAACTAGACCCCACCTTTGATCCAAATTACCCTCCTCTTACCAAATGGACCAGAGATCATCCTATCTCTCAAGTGGTTGGTGATGTATCCGAAAAGGTTCTGACCCGATCACAACTGAAGGCAAAACAGACATCCTTATTTTCAAAGGTTGAGTTTTGTATGTTCAACTCATTCGTATCAAAAGTTGAACCGAAGACAGTTAACACTGCTCTCGATCACTCCGATTGGGTTCAAGCAATGCAAGACGAACTGAACGGATTTGAAAGGAACAAAGTCCGGCGCCTGATTCCAACTCCTCAAGATACCTCGGTTGTTGGTCTCAAATGGGTCTTTAGGAATAAAATGGACAAGGAAGGGAATGTTATATGGAACAAGGCTCGTCTAGTGGTTAAGGGATATTGTCAGGAGGAAGGCATTGATTATGAAGAGACTTTCGCTCCTGTAGCTAGGCTGGAATCTGTAAGAATCTTTCTTGCTTACGCTGCCCACAAAAACTTTGAAGTTTTCCAAATGGACGTCAAGTGTGCATTTCTTAATGGAGAACTCGAAGAAACCGTGTATGTGGAGCAACCTCCTGGGTTCGTGAACGAAAAGTATCCAAATCATTGCTATATTCTGGATAAAGCTGTGTATGGCCTTAAACAAGCTCCGAGAGCTTGGTATGAAACGCTAACTAACTTCTTAAAGATGTCTAAATTCAATCAAGGTTCGGTTGACCCAACCTTCTTTCGCAAAAAGGAAGGTAACCACCTTATGATAGTTCAAATTTATGTCGATGACATCATCTTTGGCTCTACGAATCCCAGCCTAACAGCTGAATTCAGAAAGCTGATGGAGACAAAATTTGAAATGAGCTCAATGGGTCCTATTAACTTTTTCCTTGGTTTAAATATTAGACAGGGACCCGAAGGCATCTTTATCAATCAGGAAGCTTACATGAAGACTCTCCTAGTAAAGCTTGGTATGATGGGAGACTCCAAAGTCAAAGTCCCAATGGCATTCGGCACCAAGCTAACTCCATCTCTAGACAAACCGGCTGTCGATATCACTCTCTATCGTCAAATGATAGGCTCACTAATGTATCTTACTGCTAGCAGGCCTGACATCATGTTTTCTGTGTGTTATTGTGCTCGATTTCAGGCAAACCCACGAGAACCTCACATGCTTGCAGTGAAGAATATTTTACGCTATCTCAAGCGAACCACATCCTTAGGTCTATGGTATCCTTCCAACTCAGGCTTCTTCGTTCAAGCCTATTCAGATGCTGATCTTGGAGGATGTGGACTCGACAGAAAAAGCACAACTGGTGGCTGTCAATTCCTTGACGGGAAGTTGGTTAGCTGGCAATCCAAGAAACAAACGTGCGTGTCATTGTCTACTGCCGAAGCGGAATATATAGCCGCTGCATAACCCAGTATATTGTGACTCTGAAAGTGCAATTAGGATCTGTCATAACCCAGTGCAACACTCTAAAACCAAACACATAGCACTGAGGTATCACTTCATCAAAGATCACGTGGAAGATGGAAACGTCGAAGTTCATTTTGTAAGAACCACTGATCAACTGGCTGACGTCTTTACCAAAGCTCTTCCTGAAGCATCATTCAACAGAATATTGCAAGGGCTAGGTATGATGGAATCAGAGTCAGTACCTCACTCTACCTCTCAACCTCAAACGTAAGAAGCGAAACCAACCGAACGTTCGGGTTCGGTTAAAGCATCTGACTCGCTCATCACTTCAAAGGTAGTTTTTCTTGGTTGTATATTTCTTGTACAAAGTTGTTTATCTTATTGTTAAAAAGTAGTTTCTGATTGCATGTCTAAATTCCTTGGTTTTCTTAAAATTTTCCAAAACCGAAACCTACCGAAGGTTCGGGTTCGGTTTTTCAAAATTTTGTTGAACCGAAACCAACCGAACGTTCGGGTTCGGCTTTTCAAAATTTTCTGGAACCGAAACCAACCGAACGCTCGGGTTCGGTTTTTCAAAATTTTCTGGAACCGAAACCAAGGGTTTGGTTTTTCAAAATTTTCTGGAACTGAAACCAACCGAACGCTCGGGTTCGGTTTTTCAAAATTTTCTGGAACCGAAACCAACCGAACGTTCGGGTTCGGTTTCTTTATTTTTTCCAAAGTTTTATTTCTCTTTCTAAGTCTTATTTTTCTTTTTTTATTTATTTTTTATTTTAATATATTTCAAAAACTCCAAAAATATTTTTCTCTCTTATTTTTGTTTGTGTGTTCGTTAATTTATGGGGATATACTTGTTGGATTACTTAAGTGTCCCTAGAAGCATGCTGCTGTATGTGTCCCAAGCCTCATAAGATTTTAAATAATAGCCTTCAGGACCTGGTATAAACAAACATTGTATTCCCAATAAGGCTACCACATTTATTCTAATCGTGAGCTACCTCACTCTCTTCTCACATGAGATAAGAGTTTTTTGCTTGGTCCTTTATTTCGCAGCAGAGGTACTATGTTTTCTTACACCATCTCCATTACATTTCTCCATTACATTCGTTTCATCAACATAACCCTTGAGACTCTCAGAAATTACCACTGAGGTTTATGGTTACACAACATCTATGTTTATGATCTTAGTTTCGTGTCACTACGAGCTGAGTGAAACCCAAAATCCAACACCAAATCTGAATTGACGGTGAACAATTAATTTGCTCAAGTTTTCACCAAAGAATTGACGAATGTACCTTCATGAAATCTCAAATTTTATTTTGTGTGATTCCTATGAAATTGTTATACACCATAACGTTTCTTCCCTTGGGATCCAGTTTTTAATTTTTTTTCTCTAAGATTTCATACTTTTCCAAGCCAACTTACACTTAATTCCTACCTACTTGTTCAACAGACTACACCGGTCTCACAAGTACTTTGATCACTTTCTTTCTTATTTCAAGATTAGAACTGTTGCATCAAAGCGAAAGCCACCCTAAAGTAGCCTAATTAAAAGAAACCTTTCAACACTTCTTAAAAAGTGTTTGATCGTAATTCAACGGGAATCCACATTAACACTTTAAGGTCTATCTTGACTTTGAAGGAAGAGATTCATGCCCGGGATCATTAGTTTCGTGTCATTATTGACATCACATTTATTCCCACACAGAGTTGCTTTATTTCTTTTATTTTTTACACTCTTAGCACGAAAATCTTTGATTTTCCAAAAATTCCGTTACTAATTATTACAGGCTGTTTTATTGCTTTGGTGGTTAATTATCAAGATGTGGTCAAAAATCATCCACGTGGGCAGTTTACTCAAAAGATGCGATTTACAAGATAAGACAAAAGGTTGCTGACTCAGGCGGGAAATAAAAGGATTGAATTTCAACCGGTGGTAAAAATTCAAAAGGGGCGCGTGTGAATTTGAAACGCCCATTCTTTTGCTGACATTGTGGACGCGTGTGCGAATCTCAAGCGACACTCTTCTGGCATTTAAAGGCGCGTGAGGATTTGAAACGGCTTATTCTGAAACGGCGCTTGTTGGGCGGCGTGATCCTAGGAATCTGACACTCTCTCTCCTACGTGATCATCGCATGCCTTAACTGTCACGCATCTGTCATTCCGGAAACCTTTACGTATTTCCATAGAAGATTTGAAACAATTTTTCTCTCTCCTCTTACCCACTATAAAAGGCAATCAATACTTCCATTTACCTCTTTACTGCTTCAGAATTTACAAGAGAGCACAAACTCGGAAAAGCTTTACTGTTCATCTTCTTCTACCTTCAACAATGGCAGAATCTTCATCCGTCCATTCCACTTCACAAATCCTTCCCATTCGTCCTCAACAATGCTTGGTGATTGACCTAACACCGCAGGCGTATGATTCTTACATGTTTCCAATCATCGAGTGCTTGAAGTACTCGCAAATCGCTCCTGCACTATCACGGGTTGAGTCTGTGCCCATGACGATGCTCTCGCAGGTGTATGCAACTGCTTATTACGACAAAGCAGTTGAGCGGGTGTTCTTTGAGGTTGCTGATCACAAGACCTCGAGTTCAAGGCAGCAATTCTGCACTCTGCTAGGGTTTGCTGCTGACTCTTCAAGAATCAATCCGGAGACGATTCCGGTGGGTCTTCTTTACAGTATGTTTTACAATATGGGGTACACGGAGGTGCTCATCTCCGTCGCAAAGTTCAAGAAATCCTGCTTGCCGCCGCAGTGGAACGGCATGTTCACAGTCCTCTTCAAGGGCTTGTCGGAACGGAGCTCACGATCCGACAGTGCTAGTCGACTTTTCTTGTCGATCATGTATGCAGTTTACAACGGAGTCAACTTAGACTTTGGGTTGGTTCTCTGGCAACAGCTCATCCAGAGCCTTTCTTCTTCATCACGACATTCTGAGGTGTCGTATGCCCGGTTCTGGACTCTCATTACAAAGTGGGCAATGGATAAGTTCGACGTCCCCACTCCTGCAGGTGCATCGATGTCTTCAATCGGTACGTTTCATACCAAGAAGATCATTGTCTCTGATGCGTCCAAGTTCTCTTTCATTGGCTCTATTCCGGAGACAATGTACGGTGTTGTTCCTTCTGACAGCAGGATCATCAGGACGATCAATGAGTTCAAACAGGCAGGGCCAAGGGAACTCACACCGGAAATGCTCAAGTCCATCCACGATGCTGACAAACCGGTGAACAGGGGCAAAAAGGCAGAAAAAGGGAAGCAAGTGACCCAAGCTCCTGAAGGTCCTTCTCCCAGGAAGAGGAAACAAACAAAACCTACACAGTCACCACAACCGAAGAGGAGGAAGACTCAACCGAAGCGAAAGCTTGTTATCCCTTCTTCTTCGAGTGATTCAGAAGGCGAGAGTTCGGATTCGGACGGCTCTCAAGGAGGCAAAACCCCTCAAAGAGGCAACACCCCACCCCGATCACCTACCCCCGACTTGGACATTCATGTCTCACCAGTTCCTTCACCTCCTCAAACCATCCCTACTTCCATTCCGACCATAACCCCCACTACCACTATTCCACCAACCTCTTTCCCTATACCACCACCCATTTTCACAACCGCAACCGAAACACCACCTGTAACCGAAACACCACCCGTAACCGAACCACTTCAAACCGAAACCCAGCATACAACCGAACCTACCCATACTTAACCACCACCCGAAACTACCCCACCCCACACTCAACCTGAACCTACCCAAACAACCACACCCCCATCTTCACCAACCCCACCATCTCCAGATCATGCCTCTGATGGAGATAACCCGTTTCTTGGCGGTGACAATATGACCTTCGATTCGGTCTACTATAGTCCGTTTCAGGTTCAAAGTGACGAAGAGGATGATGCTCCAGTGACAAAGAAACATCTGAAGGAGCTAAACGAGAAGGTTGATCTACTTCTTGCCTCATCTTCCAACCAACAGTCCTCTCTCTCTGAAGCTGCTCTTCAGAAGATTGTTGATGCCCTCTCTAGGGCTCAGCATGATTTGGTAGCCTCAGCCACTGCCGCTATAGACGCCTCCACAAAAGCCTGTGAGGCAGCGACCGCAAAAGTCGATAAACTATTCTCAGACGCTTCTATTCTGTTGCAGTCCTTACAGGAAAGCGCTGACGCCACCAAGACAACTTTGGAACCGATTGTTCTGCAATTGGCAAAGTTTGTCTCAACGGAGTTGACCTCGTTCGCTATACTTCGCCAATCCCTAAGCGATGACAACTCGGCCCTTCGTGCCTCCATTGATGAGCGCCTCGCTAAGCTTCAGGAGGATCTCGCAGCTGAAAACTCATTGATGGACGTTCTGGCAAGCAAAACCACCGCCCTTAAGGTCAAGAGCACTCAGCTTTCAAACTCACAGCAACAGCTTGAAGCTCTTCGATCCGAACGGGAGGTAATAAAACATGTGTTTCGGATGTACACGCTGCACTATCAAACATCCTAGAAGCACACGATCCAATACTCAATCATTCGGTGAGGCGAACCCTTGCTGAAAAACTTGCTCCTGCCATGGACCTTCTCAGCAAAATCGAAGGTTTACCTAGTTTCGTGTCCGATCCGAAACAAGGGGGAGAAGTAAAGTCCGGATCGAAACCACCTCCTTCCTCCAAAGCTACTCACACAACTGACCCAACTCCGACTGCTCAAGCTTCGGGTTCGGGTGTGAAGGATAAAGGGAAAAACATAGCTGAGGAAGAAGATGATGATGAAGATGATGAAACCATTGCTGACTTGTTGAAACGAAAGAACAGTCGCAATGTTGATGATGATGTTAATCGTGTGGCGCGAGAGGCTGAAGAAGCCGAACGCAAGCAGAAGGAAGCCCATGATCTCCTCGAGAGCAGGAAGACTCTCTTCCCTGCCTGGACTCAGGAGCGAATGATTAAGGAGGCCATAGATACTCCTAGCATCCTATGGCTCGAGCCGGTTATCTCATTCGACTACTATAATTCTGTCGATTCGCAGTTCGACATGCCGCTGACTCGAAAGGCGTTTATCTTCCACGCCTTCTCAAATATTTATGAAATCCCTCATCCAAACCCTGAGGTTGATAGGGAGCTCATCGACTTCTATCTGAAGGTTGCTCGTCCTCAGTATCTAACTTGGAGTGCCCAGAAGATAGTGAACGTCCGGGTACTGAAGCCTTACACCGAAGGGAGATTCATCAATGTTCGGTTCAAGGTGATTCGAGGATCTGCAAGAACTGCACATCATATTTCCCTGGCAGATCTACCGATCTTAAATCCTCATGATTGGATCGTTCTGCATAACATTCTCTTGACAAATGAAGCTGAATATGGTCCGATTATAGACCATATCAAGAGGATGATTGTCTGTTATATCATGGAGGTTGCCCTTATGGATCAGGAGGTAGCCACTATCTTCAAGAAGAAACCGAAGATAGCTCCTGTGGGATCGGTCAGTGATCTCAATCAGATGAAAATGGGCAAGATCGACCCGAGACGCAATTCGGTTATGTTCACTAGAGTAGAAGGACAGAAATGTCTCTTTGCTTTAGCTGACAAACATCTTTACACCACTGCTTGTCTAGAGCATGTGTTATCGATCATTTGAAGGTGTAAAGAGAATTCAGCGGATGATGTTAAGTACTTCAATGACATGATCCAGTGGTACATCAGGTTTAGGCAGACGATTCTGGATCTTATCTCTCGTCTGTTTAACACCGTGAAGAAGAAGGTACTTGCCTCCGCTGCTGGCCCAAGTAACAAGTGAAGATCTCGCTCCAATTGACGCAAAGGGGGAGATTGTTGGGTTGAAGATTTGTTCAAGGGTTGCGTCTTTGGGCTCGGCTATTTGTTTATTTAATTTGTATTCCGGTTTGGGCCTGTCCAACCGAGAGCCCATTATGTTTATTATATAAGTATATGCTAGCATGCATATTAGGTTAACGATTGATCTAGAGCATAACGATAGTATTTACAGATTTCTTTGATCGTTCTTGTAAACCTACCAATCCTCTACAGTTGATGTTCTTAATCGAGCTCTTCTGAGGATTTTGTTTTAATCATTCGACACGTTTGATTCATCGTTGAGTCGTTCTTTATTTTGCATTCGTTCTTACTGTTTAAATATTTATTCACCTGTTTAAGATCTAATCGATCTACAAGATTAAGTTTTAATCTCATCACGTTAAACCATGAGCGTGCATAAAAAGAACGTCCAAATCTAACTTCGTATGAGGAAGTTATCATTTTTCTAAGTTTCGACTTAGCGGTATGCAGCCCGAATACTCGATTTGAGATCGAGCGGTTTTTAGCCAAAAACAATCTAAATGAGAATCGAAGATCTCGTTGTCAGTAGCGAAACGATGAAAAGTTAAGCGAGAACGGACGTCAAACGAAGAAGTTATGAATTTATAACGAAGTTTTTCTGTCCCGGCCTTCTAAAAATAATTAATAAAAAATAAAGTCAAAATTAGCCGACGGAGTCTAAATGAAAGTTGTAGAGTATGTTCTGACCTTCGCGTGGATATAAAGAACGTCGAAAATGGAGCTCGTATGCAAAAGTTACGCAATTTAGAAGTTCAACGAGTTAATTACGCCCAGCGTAATTTGAGTACACCCCGCGTACTCAGTCGGATGCAACTTGTCTGACCAATACTCGAGTGCCACCAGTCGACGCATGTAATGACGTCAAAGTACGCCCTGCGTAACTCGAGTACGCCCCGCGTACTGAGTATGCCCTGCGTAATTTGAGATTACGCCCCGCGTAATCCCAGACGCAGCAGCCTATAAATAAAACTCGAGAACAGCCATTTCCTTGCGATTTTTCTTACTTTCTCTCTAAGTTTTTGCCTCGATTTGCATGCCAATCATATCCCGAAGCCCCGGTATTATTCCCGAGCCCCGAAGCAAGATCCGAAGCCCCGAGGATCCCGAAGAGCGTTATTCCCGAGCCGAAGCGCTGCCCGCGAGGAGCCGGTTTTTGTGAAGATCTTCCAGATCTACGGAGAAACATTACTTCTGCAAGCCGTAGTGCTGCCCGATCATCTTCTGATCAGGTGAGTGTATAGTCACTTTCTTCTTACACATAAATATGAAGTATTTTATAAAATACGTGCTATGTGTTATATATTAATTATCTATTTGAGATAGATTTGGAATTGATGTTTTTATACGGATGTTAAGTGATTTAAATTGTGTTTGTATTTATATCTACAAAAATGTTGGGTAGAACATGGGTAGATGAAATTGTTGGTTCCGATGCGACTTCGTGCCTATTGAGTAAGCCTTGGTGACGATGCGACTTCGTTCCTATTTGATACACCTTGGTGACGATGTGACTTCGTGCCTTTTGTGTAAACCCAGGTGACTATGAGACGTAGTGTCTATTGTGTAAACCCTGGTGACCATGAGACGTAGTGCCAATTGTATGAACCCTGGTGACTATGCGACGTAGTGCCTGTTGAATAAACCGTGGTATCAAATGGACTGTGTGCTAGTTCCTTAGGTAAACCCTTAGGAATGAATGAAGAAAGTATAATCGATTCTTAGGGTAAAACCTTAATAAATAAAGAAGATAATGGGGATGGGTATTTGGGTTGATTGTTGATAATTGAATATAATAAATGTATTATTGTGGGTTGAAAACCCTATATACTCACCAAGCTCCCAAGCCTGACCCACTCAGTTTTCTTTGTATCACAGGTATCAATACGAAGACATATTTCATTGAGAGAATAGAGGAGATGTAAATCATTAGTGTAAATAAATGTAAGTTCTGTTTATGCTTATGTGTCTGTATCGGAACGTGACATCCTGAGATTTTGTTATATAATGAAAATACTTTTCTTTAAGAAATGCTTTGATATATTCTTATCATATTTATTTTATTTTGGGGACAAATTCCGCAACAATTTTCTTTAAAGGATTACTCTGATTTTAAAAAGAAAGCATAAACAAATCGGTCTTTTCTGGCCATGAAATTGGGGATGTCACAGTTGGTATCAGAGCATTAGTTTAAGTGAACTAGGAATTTGTAGGAAATTTCTAGACTTCAACTCAAAATGCTAAGTAATGATTGTGAGGAGTGTGTCTAAAATATGTTAGGTAGTACACCTAAATTGACACAAGCACTAGTTTATTTTAGGAATGATGCCTAAAATGCTTTTATGTGCAAAATGTTTTGTGTGATAACTATATTGATGCTATTATTTGTTCGGGTCTATGGTCTGTTGCCGACCGGATTTGGAAACCTTATGTGTTTAGGATTCTAAGCGTATGGCTACGATATTAGAACTAGCATATAAACGTTTCGGAGTGATAAGGACGATTTGAATAGCTATCGTGAATGAGGATCTGATTTCACCTTATTCGGTGTGTAGATCAAAAATGGTGAGAACAAGAAGTGGAGTTGGAAATGCTGATGAAAACAGGAATCAACCACCCGTGATTGAGCAAATACCTGTCGTAGCAGCAGCACCTGAGCCGATAACAATGGCTGGTGTACAATTGATGATTCAGAAGATGTTGGATCGTCAGATGGAAGAAACTAGACGTCTGTTTCAACAAAATCGTGAAGAACTTTCAATCCAAGTTGAAGAGCCCGAAGTGAATGGAGGGCCATCGGAAGGTGGAAAGTTCAGTGGTACCGTTGGTCAAGCCAACCCACCAATTGTTAGACAAAACAATTATGATGGAGGAAATGATGGAAGAGGATGTAAATACAAGGATTTCATGGCATCCAAACCACCGTGTCTATCTGGGAGCCCGACGCCGGTGCAAGTCATGGACTGGATCTCCGAGATGGAGACAATGTTTGAAAGTTGCGAGTGTAGTAACAGACAGAAGACCGCTCTTGCAATTCCTCTATTAAAATCTGGAGTACTGAGCTGGTGGAAGTTACTGGCCGATTCGATGCCCAAGGGGGAAGCTAGCAAGATGTCTTGGGAAGAGTTCGTGGTACAATTGAAAATGCAATACTGCTCTGAGCAGGATCTCTTGGAAATCAACAATGAGTTCCAGAATCTGAAGAAGGGAAAATTGAGCATCACTGAATACACCACAAGCTTTACGGAAAACATGAAGCTTATTCCATACCTACTTCCAACTAAACTTTCCAAGGTCAACAAGTTTGCCAATGGATTACCAGCGGACTTTGGGCCGATAGTCAAGCAAGCAACCACTTTGAAAGCTGCCATCTGGGCAGCCAAAAATGTTGAAACCCAAATAAAAGAAAAGGGTCTGGAGAGAGCTGAAGTTGGAGAGAAAAGGAAACATGAAGGATCTTCAATAATCAACAAAGAAACCAAATTCTCGAAATCTGGAGGAAGAGATGAAGCTAAGTGGTGCGAGAAGTGTAAAAAGAAACACTTCGGGAAGTGTAGCGAGGATATGACTTGCTACAAATGTGGGAAGACGGGGCATTACGCCAACAAGTGTGCATCCAACAAAAAGGTGTGCTAGGATGTAACAAGGAAGGGCATATTTCTAGAGACTGCCCAAAGAAAAACGCACCGCCACAGCCAAGGGCATTCCACATGATCCTCGACGAAGCAAATCAAGGATGAGGAATTTATATCCAAGGATCAACTTATGATGTAGCCAATTAAAGGCATAGTATAGGGTGAACTTGAACTTTTGTGTAATCATTTCAAGTTATATTGTAAACCCTGGTTTTGATATTTATGTGATATTTATGGTTTTAATACCTTATGTGTTAAATGATTGTGTGATTTTTGTATAGTGACTTGGTTCGACTGAGAGACAATACTTGGGACGAGTATGAGTAGGTGTGAAAGGTAGTAGATGCATATACTACCGGAAGCACAAGACTCGCACTTAGATCAGGGAAAGTCACAAGGTTACCAAGAAGCTAGTGATTGATTCCATTTTATTCTGGTATGTCATTACCATTGTTTCGGTAATGACTAGTAAGATGGTTCTTATTCCGACCCTAGTGGTCATGTTTAAATTCGAGTTCGACTACAAGGAGTATGTTACGTGGTCTAGAGGACCAAGTTAGATGTAACATTTGACTTAAGTCAGAAGGTTGAAGTTAATGTGATTGATAGTGTCGCGCTCGTTGTTAAAAGAAGTTTGTAGGCAGAAATGCTACATGCTGAAATGTGATTATATCACATTAGAATATGAAGGAAGGTATATTCCATTTTGGAATTTAACTCTAAGAGACCTGAGTCTAAGCATTACATCATTCGATGAGAGGTCATTAGAGCACGACCCATCGGTCTGTTACAATAGATAAAGGAAAGTATTTATCCTAAGAAGAAGAAGGAGTCCACAATAAGGACTTATTTGGCAACTTGAAGGTTACGATTGAAAGTACAACATGATACGATAAGCAGATGCAAGATTGGGCATCTTCTGCGGTCAAGATAGCCATAAGAGTTAAATACTCTTTCGAGGAAACATAGAAGTTACGGTTATTGCCTAGGATGAAGAAATAACGTGTGGAAACATTATGCAAGTCCTATTTCGTTGATGATTTCGGGACGTAATCATCCTAAGGGGGAGATAATTGTAACGCCCGTATATCAGGGCTAGTCATTTTAAAGTCGATAAGCATCAAAAAATGACTTTTTGACGGAAGATTATTTAGAAGGATTAATCTCAACCAAGTTGTAGTATATGTCAAAAGGTTTTCGTGCATATAAAGAACGCCGAAATCCGAGTTATAACGAAGAAGTTATGACCTGTCAAAGTTTCGTGACAGAACCGACACGACGCTGAATGACGTAAAAAGTGAATTTACGTTAGAGTGATATTTAGCCTTAGTGATCTAAATGAAAGTTGTATAGTTCGTTAAACCGTGAGCGTGCATAAAAAGAACGTCCAAATCTAACTTCGTATGAGGAAGTTATGATTTTTCTAAGTTTCGACTTAGCGGTATGCAACCCGAATACTCGATTTGAGATCGAGCGGTTTTTAGCCGAAACAATCTAAATGAGAATCGAAGATCTCGTTGTTAGTAGCGAAACGATGAAAAGTTAGGCGAGAAAGGACGTCAGACGAAGAAGTTATGAATTTATAACGAAGTTTTTCTGTCCCGGCCTTCTAAAAATAATTAATAAAAAATAAATTCAAAATTAGCCGACGGAGTCTAAATGAAAGTTGTAGAGTATGGTCTGACCTTCACGTGGATATAAAGAACGTCCAAAACGGAGCTTGTATGCGAAAGGTACGCAATTTAGAAGTTCGACGAGTCAATTACGCCCAGTGTAATTTGAGTACGCTCCGCGTACTCAGTCGGATGCAACTTGTCTGACCAATACTCGAGTGCCACCAGTCGACGCACGCAATGACGTCAAAGTACGCCCTGCGTAACTCGAGTACGCCCTGCGTAATTTGAGATTACGCCCCGCGTAATCCCGGACCCAGCAGCCTATAAATAGAACTCGAGAACAGCCATTTCCTTGCGATTTTTCTTACTTTCTCTCTAAGTTTTTGCCTCGATTTGCGTGCCAATCATATCCCGAAGCCCCGGTATTATTCCCGAGCCCCGAAGCAAGATCCGAAGCCCCGAGGATCCAGAAGACCGTTATTCCCGACCTGAAGCGCTGCCCACGAGGAGCCGGTTTTTGTGAAGATCTTCCAGATCTACGGAGAAACACTACTTCTGCAAGCCGTAGTGCTGCCCGATCATCTTCTGATCAGGTGAGTGTATAGTCACTTTCATCTTACACATAAATATGAAGTATTTTATAAAATACGTGCTATGTGTTATATATTAATTATCTATTTGAGATAGATTTGGAATTGATGTTTTTATACGGATGTTAAGTGATTTAAATTGTGTTTGTATTTATATCTACAAAAATGTTGGGTAGAACATGGGTAGATGAAATTGTTGGTTCCGATGCGACTTCGTGCCTATTGAGTAAGCCTTGGTGACGATGCGACTTCGTGCCTATTTGATAAACCTTGGTGACGATGTGACTTCGTGCCTTTTGTGTAAACCCATGTAACTATGAGACGTAGTGCCTATTGTGTAAACCCTGGTGACTATGAGACATAGTGCCAATTGTATGAATCCTGGTGACTATGCGACGTAGTGCATGTTGAATAAACCGTGGTAGCAAATGGACTGTGTGCCAGTTCCTTAGGTAAACCCTTAGGAATGAATGAAGAAAGTATAATCGATTCTTAGGGTAAAACCTTAATAAATAAAGAAGATAATGGGGATGTGTATTTGGGTTGATTGTTGATAATTGAATATAATAAATGTATTATTGTGGGTTGAAAACCCTATATGCTCACCAGGCTCCCAAGCCTGACCCACTCAGTTTTCTTTGTAGCACAGGTATCAATACGAAGACATATTTCATTTAGAGAATAAAGGAGATGTAAATCATTAGTGTAAATAAATGTAAGTTCTGTTTATGCTTATGTGTCTGTATCGGAACATGACATCCCGAGATTTTGTTATATAATGAAAATACTTTTCTTTAAGAAATGCTTTGATAAATTCTTATCATATTTATTTTATTTTGGGGACAAATTCCGCAACAATTTTCTTTAAACGATTACTCTGATTTTAAAAAACAAAGCATAAACAAATCGGTCTTTTCTGGCCATAAAATTGGGGATGTCACAGTCTTACTCTTGTCGTATCTAGCTATTATGTTGAAATACATATGATCACCACATATTCCGTGATGAGCGTGAGGAAAAATGCTGGCAACAGATGTCGCTATAGATGTAGACCTATCAAATATAATTGTAAGATCCTCCATATTGCCTACGCAATCACGTAATTTTTGAAAAAACCATGTCCAAGAATCTATACACTCATTTTTTGCATATACCATATGCAACCGGTAATATTTGTTTTGTCCGTCCTTAATAACTGCAAGTAACATGGTACCTTTGAACTCGCCTTTTAGGTGGGCTCCATCTACTACAAGGGTCGGCTTATAACAATTGACAAAAGAGCTTACCTACAATACATTGTATATCTATTCAAATATACTGATTATAGTTAAGTACACCAAAATAAAAATAACAATAATAAAATATAGTAATACTAACTTAGCAATCAAGTACGACATACAAGAACTCAAACTGATTATCACCATCTGTTTAAATATGTGTTACCGTGTCGGGATTATGTTTGACCAAATTGTGGAAATAAGCAAGAAGTTTGGTAAAACAATCCTCTTTCATACCCCTTAACAACAACAGTGTATATTGCATCGCAAGACAAGCCTCATGGTATGAGATATAAATTTTCATTTGATCATTCATATCATTAGTAATATTGTCACACCCCCGAACCAGACGGCGGAAACGTCCGGGGGCTGTCGTGACTTCATTGAATACCATAACATTGAATATATATGAAACATAACATCATTCGTCACCATGCATTAATATAGTACAACTGATAAAGTTTACACTGAGTACATTGTCTTAGCATTACATTCCCAAAAATAAATTGTTCGGTTCATAGATAAACAAACTGCAAGCCATCACTGAGTACATTTTTCCTTCGGTTTACTTGTTACCTGAGAATACAAGTATTTTGAAAAACGTCAACATATGAAATGTTGGTGAGTTCATAAGCGGTATTTGAAAAACAACGTTTTGTATTGCTTTGAAAAACTACCAGAAAATCTGATATTTTCTGAAAAGAGTTTATGAAAAAGTTTGTGAAGATCCATAAGTATGCTTGTTTGTTTCTGTAGTTGTAAAAATTGTTCATTAAACTTGTATACATTTCGAAACCGTATGTATTGAAAACCCCTAGGAAAACCCGATGTTTTCCTAACACTTTGAATTCCATGTAGTTGTTGTACCATCGCGGCGTGTGAAGTCATTGATTCCAGGCGACGTCAGATTATTGCGCATGGTGAATTGCTATAAACACGCGTTACGCAAACGACCAGTTTACAACTATACTAACGATCCCGTAGGCGTCGTCCGTACTATTCATGTAATCCAACCGCCCTGACTTCTTGTAGTCCCACATCCGAAGAGAAAGAGGGCACGAAGACCTCGATAACTCCGTTAGTCGGTTGGGGATAAAAAGAGTGCGAAGGGCCCTTGACCCGACTCGCATTAGAATAACCGACTTTACTAGCAGTACCAAAGGACCCTTGGGGACCAATAGTATAAAAGCCATTGAAAGTCCTTTTACGCTGTGTTGGATCATGTAAGACCCAACAAGTCGTAAGGTTGAAGTCTTCGGGCCTAAAGATCAGGTCATTGGGCTAGCTAGGCCCAACAAACAAGATTTTACACTTTGGGGCCCAAAGATGGTGTGTCGACGTCTGTGCACTCTCACGTGTGTATTGAATTCCCAAATGTTACTTGTAGGAATCGAGTTATCGTCGTGTTAGTAGTTTCGGGTTGTTATTGATTCGAGACCGAATCAATTCGTTTAACAACGATTTTTGGTATTGTTGTGTATTGTATTTCGTCGGTAGTCGCGGTGCCAATATTTGATCATGATAGGTGTATTGAATTAGCATTGAAAATTTTCTGTTTACAGCCCCTCTTTAATTTGTAAATTTACTTTTTCGATCCTTTAGATAAATAAATTTCCGGTTTAGTCCTTAAACCATTTTTCTTGTCATTTTAACACCAAAACTTATCGAAATTGATATTTTTCAGCATATTCTTAGTTGAAAATGGTTTTCTTCCCTGAAAATACAGTTTTCTCGGTTGTAACCCCTCTTTTTCGCAGTTTTTACAATTTTGGCCCAAATTGGAAAATTTTTGCAACTTTGGTCCTTTTCAATTTTGAAAAGCATTTTAAACCTTAGAAAAGGACTTGGAACACTAGTAGTCCACTGTTTTACAGAAAAACACAGTTTTAGCCCTTCAAAAGAGAAAATTTCGCATATTGGGCCCTATTGGGCCAAAAATGCCATTTTTAGCCCATTAAGCTTGAAATTTATATTTTTAATCCTCCAAAAGAATGTATTTCCAGAAAACACTTTATTGAGACTGTTTTGACTCATCTCACCCATCAGAATTCGTAATATGTCATTTTGGGCCCTTTAACTTTATATTTTTTTTTTTTTTTACATTTTGTGTCCTAAAATTGAGTTTTTAGCCCAAAGAAGATGTTATTAAGCCACTTAGCTATTTTTCTTGAAATACTTTGTATGTAGAAATATAATTGATGCTAGTATCATTTAACATAAAGTATATCTCGATTTTTAGGGGCTTATGACTAGATCCAACATCATAATCACACAAAAACACACATATAAGCATAGAAATCATACAAGGCATACAAATACATATAGATCTACACATTTGCTTGTATTCCCCCCCCCCCCCACAAAACTTATAAAACAGAAAAATAGGGAGTATGAAGCTCACCTTAGGGTGTGGTTTCGGTTCTTGAAGAAAAGATGGAAGAAAGCTTGGTGATTTTTGGCCTTAGCACCCTTTTCTTGAAGATCTCGAGTTTGAGGTGATTCTAGGATGCAAGATCATGATTTTTGCATGGATTAGGAAGAGATTTTTGATAAAACAAAGAATCTAAGTCATAGATCCAAGCATAACCTTACCTTAGATGAAGAGTTTGTGGAAATATCCTCTTGAAAACCTCCTAATTTTCGAGATCTTGATGAAAGATGGAGGGAGTTTTCTTGAGAGAGAGTTGTGAGAGAACTGTGTGTGTGTGTGTGTGTGATTCGGCCAAGAGTGAGAGAGGGAGAGAAGAAATGGACCTTGAGTTGATGTATTCATAGAAGTATGAGATGTTGCATGGAGATATGTGGGATATTAGTGAGGTGGCATGCATTAAGTCAACCCCTCCTCTTTTTTCTTGGATTTGGGCCTTGGGCCGAGAATGTGAAAGGAAAAAAAGTTTTTGGGCTTTATTGCCCTCAAGCCCATATAGAAGTTAAGTTGGATGAGTCTTGACCTAAAAGAATTATAATATGATTTTCATACTTTGTTGGGCTAGTTTAGGTTATTCATGGTTCAAAACTTTTAATTTATTTCATTCTAGGCCCAATATGGCCCAAAATGTTGAAATAAATGAATGTGGGTCCAATTAGAGACCATTTAAGGGTTCTAAGCCCATGATAGTCAAATTGGAAGCTTATTGGTCCATTGAGTCCAATAAGGAAGTCCTAGTCCAAAATGGACCTAACAAGAACTTCTAGGATTTCCAATTGCTTGATGACTATTTGTAGTATTTGTATGATGTATTTGATTGAAGTTTTTGATGTCATAATAATAGGTATCACACATGCTATTAAGTTTTTGATTCAACATTTTACTTAAGTATTGTGATTACAAGACACAAAATTCCTAGTTGTGACATCATCCCCCCGTTAGACGGAATTTCGTCCCGAAATTCTGTTTGAAAACTAGATTTGAGAATGCTAGAATAGGTGAGGGTACTTTTGCTTCATTTGGTCTTCGCGTTCCCACGTGAATTCTGGCCCACGCTTTGCGTTCCACCGTACTTTCACGATCGGGATGCGACTTTGCTTAGTACGCTTCACCTCCCTGTCCATGATTTCAATTGGTTCTTCAACGAATAGGAGATTCTCATTGATTTCGATCTCGTCAAGGGGAATGACGAGTGTTTCATCTGATAGGCACTTCTTTAGATTAGAGACATGGAACACGGGGTGTACACTGCTTAGCTCTGCGGGTAGTTGCAGTCTGTATGCTACCGGACCTATTCGGGCGACGATTTCGAAAGTTCCAATGTATCGTGGGTTCAGTTTTCCCCGCTTCCCAAAACGAATAACTTCTTTCCAGGGCGAGACTTTTAACAGTACTCGATCTCCGACTTGAAATTCTAAGGGCTTTCGCCGTTTATCGGCATAGCTCATTTTTCGGTCGCGCGATGCTTGCAATCGAGCTCTGATTTGAATGATCTTTTCCGTGGTTTCACGAATGATCTCCGGTCTCTTTAGTGTCTGATCCGACGTGAGTGCTTTTGCTAGCTGGATGTCACCTACTTCAGCCCAACATAACGGTGATCTACACTTACACCCGTGCAGTGCTTCGAAAGGAGCGACCTTAATGCTTGAATGATAATTGTTGTTATACGAGAATTCGACTAAAGGTAAATGGGTTTCCCATGACTTCCCAAAGTCTATCACACATGCGCGAAGCATGTCTTCAAGCGTTTGAATGCTTCGTTCACTTTGACCATCCGTTTGCGGATGATAGGCGATGCTCATGTCGAGATGAGTTCCTAGTGCCTTATGGAGAGATTGCCAAAAACGCGAAGTGAATCTACTGTCCCTATCCGAGATAATAGACACTGGTACTCCGTGGAGTCTCACGATCTCTCAAATGTACAAACGTGTCAATCTTTCCATCTTGTAGGATTCTTTTATGGGCAGGAAATGGGCAGACTTCGTCAGTCGGTCGACTATTACCCATATGGTGTCCAGTCCGTCCGACGTCTTGGGTAGTTTGGTCACGAAGTCCATAGAAATCCTATCCCATTTCTACTCAGGGATTACCGGTTGCTGTAATAATCCTGAGGGTTTCTGGTACTCCACCTTTACCTTGGCGCACGTAAGACACTTACTAACATAGGTCACAATTTCCGCCTTCATGTTAGGCCACCAATAGTGTTGTTTAATATCCAAATACATCTTGTCTAAACCCGGATGAATGGAGTATCGTGTCTTGTGGGCTTCCTTCATAACAACCTCCCTAAATCCTCCGATTTTTGGGACCCAAATACGGTTCATGAAGTAGTATACTCCATTCTCCTTTGCCTCTAGGTTGTTCTCCATCCCGCGCAATGCTTCGCTTGCTCTATTTTCCGTCTTCATGGCCTCTGACTGGACTGCTGCAATTTGGGTGGCCAGATGAGATTGAATGGTTATCGAGAGGGCTTTTGCACGACGATTAGAGTTCTCCTTCCGACTTAATGCGTCAGCTACCACGTTGGCCTTGCATGGGTGGTACTTGATCTCGCACTCATAATCGTTTAGCAATTCAACCCATCTTCGTTGCCTCATGTTTAGCTCCTTTTGGTTCAGGATGTGTTGGAGACTCTTGTGGTCTGTGACGATGGTGCACTTCGTACCATACAGGTAGTGCCTCCAAATTTTCAGAGCGAAGACCACGGCTCCCAATTCCAAATCATGGGTCGTATAATTTACTTCGTGCGTCTTTAGTTGGCGAGATGCGTAAGCTATCACCCTTCCACGCTGCATGAGAACGCAACCTAAGACTTGATTTGACGCGTCATAGTAGACTACAAAATCTTCCGTTCCTTCAGGTAGAGATAGCACTGGGGTGCTACAGAGAGCTTGTTTCAGGGTTCGGAATGCGACTTCTTGTTTGTCCGTCCATTTGAATGGTACACCCTTTTGTGTAAGCGAGGTAAGTGGTTTGGCGATCTTAGAGAAGTTCTGAATGAATCTCCTATAGTAGCCTGCTAGACCCAAGAATTGACGAATTTCTATGGGCGTTGTCGGGGTTGCCCATCCTTCCACGGCTTTGACCTTAGAGGGATCCACATGAATTCCATCTTGGCTAACTACGTGACCTAGGAAGTTCATATTTCGGAGCCAGAACTCACACTTGGAGAGTTTTGCGTATAGCTTCTCCGATCGCAGCGTTTCTAGGATTTGTCGGAGATGTCGGCCATGCTCTTCTTCGCTTCGAGAATAAACGAGAATGTCATCAATGAAGACAATGACAAAGTTGTCGAGGAATGGTCGACAGATTCGATTCATTAGGTCCATAAATGCGGCAGGAGCATTTGTTAGACCGAAGGGAATTACAACAAATTCATAATGTCCGTAGCGGGTTCGGAAAGCGGTTTTTGGAATATCCTCTTCCCGAACATTGAGTTGGTGGTATCCGGACCGTAGATCTATTTTAGAAAAATAACTAGCTCCTTGGAGCTGGTCGAATAGATCATCGATTCGTGGGAGTGGGTAGCGATTTTTAACAGTGAGTTTATTTAACTCTCTGTATTCGATGCACATTCTAAAAGATCCGTCCTTCTTTTTGACAAAAAGGACTGGAGCTCCCCATGGCGAGTAACTAGGTCGGATAAATCCCTTGTCCAGAAGCTCATTGAGTTGGCTGGACAATTCCTGCATTTCAGCAGGAGCCAGCCGATAGGGTGATTTAGCGAGAGAAGTTGCTCCTGGAACGAGGTCGATTCGAAACTCCACTTGTCTCTCTGGGGGTACTCCCGGAAGATCTTCAGGAAACACGTCTGGAAATTCACACGCTACCGGAATATCTTGAATGTTAGTTTCTTCCTTGGTTTTATCCACTATGTGAGCCAGAAATGCCGAATCCTTCTTTCGTAGGTGTTTTTGTGCCTTAATGCACGAGACGAGACGAAGGTTCATGCTAGGTTTGTCTCTGTAAATTACTAGGGTTTCGTGATTGGGAAGGCGAAGGCGAACGGCCTTCTCGTGACACATAATTTCAGCATGGTGGGGGCTTAACCAGTCCATGCCAATAATCACATCGAAACTCCTAATTGATACAGGCATCAAGTCTATTCGAAAGACGCGTTGATTGAGGGTTAGGGTACATCCGATGTAGATTTCCCCAGTGGATTTGGTTTTCCCATTAGCCATTTCCACCGTAAAGGTTTCATTTAGCTTTTGGGGCTGTTGTTTTAATAAATGCTTAAACTTATCGCTTACGAAACTTCGCTCCGCTCCGGTGTCAAATAAAATGCATGCATAAGTGTGGTTTAGGGGAAACGTACTAGTAACAACAGAGGGGTCCTGAATAGCCTCACCCTGACCCATGGTCAGCATCCTTCCTGTTCCTCTGTTTCCTGAATTGTTGTTGTTAGGGCAGTCTCGGCAGAAATGCCCCGTCCTTCCACACCCATAGCAGGTGTGGCTAGGTCCTGCATTGCTGCCGCCGGTGATGATGTTGTTGTTGTTGCGATGGTTGTTATTGTTGTTTCCCTGATTTTGGTTCTGGGGAGGGTAAGTCCTGCAGTACCTTGCAGTGTGTCCCCTTCGATTGCAACTGGTGCACTGAAAATCCTTGTCTTCTCCATTATGATGGAGACCGCACTTATTGCACTTGGGAAGATTACCGGAATAAGGTCTTGAAGCATTTGAAGCAGCTGAGGCTGGAGCATATGGTGTGGCTAGAACCGGTGCGGTGACAGCGTTAACCGCCACTGTCTGCTGCTTTTTAGAGGTCTCGGGGCCCTGGCGCCCCTTCCTCTTTATTGTTCTTTCCCTTCTTGCCATCACCTTCCTTCTTTTTCTCAGCCTCCACTAGCTTCTCGCCCTTCTTGTTGTTATGGTCATACAGCTTCTTTGCCAATCTTTTTGCACTGTCAAATGTTTCGGGGTTTGCAGCTATCACATTCCCTTGAATTGGTGATGTTAGTCCCCAGATGAATCGCTCAATCTTCTTTCCTTCCGAGGTGATCATACCCGGGCACAACAGAGATAGTTCACTAAATCTTGATATGTAGGCATCGATATTCGCATTCTGCACAGTGAGGTTCCATAGCTCTTGCTCCATCTTCTGTATCTCCCCTCGTGGGCAGTACTCAGCCATTAACATTTCTTTCATCTCCGCCCACGGCATAGAGTTGGCTACAGGGAGCGTCATGGCTTCCACATGTCTGTTCCACCAGGTGAGTGCTTGATCCACAAAAGTGCAGGCCACGAACTTCACTTTCATCTGCTCAGGGCAATCGCATATCTCGAATACCGACTCCACCTTCTCGATCCATCGCTTCAGGGCGATCACTCCTCCGGTGCCTTTAAAAGTTCGTGGTTTGGCGTTCGTAAAGTCCTTGTAGGTACATGTTTTGGTAGGTCCTTGATTCATCCCGTTGTTCGAACTCCCTGCCCCTTGCCCGTTGCCTCCTCCATTATTCCCCTGATGGAGTTGTGCCATAGCTGCGGTGACCGCAGCAGACACGGCTGCCTGGAATGCAGTGGAGTCAACTTCGGGTGGAGTTGGTCCTGGGTTTCCGCGAGTATGTCGGAGAGGCATCTTTTTGTCACGAAACGGAAAGATGTTGAGTGTATGTGGTTTCTGTGAGGTTGTGATCCTACTAACTAGATGCATAGTACGAACTTAGACACTACTACCATTGGACATACAATCAAAACTTCTCACCACATAGCAATTTGTAATATCATAACAAAGCACATAAAAGTTTATTAATATTATCCGCATCTGATACAAGAAATTTTTGCTCGTAAGAGCATACATGAGTGACACTAATTTGACAGCATAACGGCTCTATGAGTAGTGTAGTCACTTAAACATAGAGTCGGGGTACATAGCATAGTTCCTAATGACCTACTAAGATAAGTCTATCCCTAACCGCGATGGGCTGCGTCTGGAGGTGGTGCCGAGGATGTGGATGCTCCCTGAAGACGGGCCATCAATCGTTCAGCGTCCTGAAGTCGAGACTCCCACCTTACCTGCCTCATGTGAAACTCCCGAAGGATGTCACGTGTCTCCTGTTCCGCACGCTCGACCCTAGTCCACAGCTGGCGTACCTGATCAGCAGTGCCCTGAGCAAGATCGTCGGTGTCCCGTAATCGTCTCACCATGACCGGTAGGGCTCGGTCGGCCGGTCCTCCGTCCCTCAGGTCGAAGAACTCACGTGACATGCCGAACGGAGGTCGATGTCCCTGATGTCTACTCCATCTCCAAAGATCAATACCCCAAGGAGGGGTAGGACCAGTGGGACCCACACAGTAGGCAGGCACCCTGATCGGGTAAGGGGGGTTGATGACTTTGGACTCTGCGTCCGAATCACCCCCTTCACTGTCACCGGGTTCCTCTTCGAAGTTCTCTTCGTCCTCTTCGGTTTCGGCAGGCTCGCCTTCATCTCCAGCCTCCGGTTCCCCGTCAGATTCCTCTTCGGGGTCTTCCTCAGGCTCTTCCTCTAACCATCCGTTATTTCCCTGATTAGGGAAATAAGGGTCTCCACGGTGATGAAAACCAGCCATGCTGTCTGCGCGAGTATGTAAATATGCTAACATTATTCCTAGGAGGCCACAACTATTGTACAGACTAAACAAGCGTTCTCTTTTTGGTGATAAAGGCTATAGTTTTAGGTTCCCTAGCTATTTCGATCTCATCAAAACGTGTGTTAGTTGTACTTTGGAGAGAATGTAGTTGATCAGGCTACATCCACTCCTTGGTACCATTAAGAACAGTCCTGAATTAACCGAGATACTAGTATTATTTTGTTTAGTTCGGCGTTATGTTCTTATTCCTAATGCAAGCAAGGGTGTTTTATTTACTTGTTTTGTTCAGAGTTATGTTAGTCCCTCTTTTTGGTTTATAGTTACATATCAATGTGTGGCTAGATATGCTAGTTCACTATAAACAAAGCTCTGATACCAACCTATCACACCCCCGAACCAGACGGCGGAAACGTCCGGGGGCTGTCGTGACTTCATTGAATACCATAACATTGAATATATATGAAACATAACATCATTCATCACCATGCATTAATATAGTACAACTGATAAAGTTTACACTGAGTACATTGTCTTAGCATTACATTCCCAAAAATAAATTGTTCGGTTCATAGATAAACAAACTGCAAGCCATCACTGAGTACATTTTTCCTTCGGTTTACTTGTTACCTGAGAATACAAGTATTTTGAAAAACGTCAACATATGAAATGTTGGTGAGTTCATAAGCGGTATTTGAAAAACAACGTTTTGTATTGCTTTGAAAAACTACCAGAAAATCTGATATTTTCTGAAAAGAGTTTATGAAAAAGTTTGTGAAGATCCATAAGTATGCTTGTTTGTTTCTGTAGTTGTAAAAATTGTTCATTAAACTGGTATACATTTCGAAACCGTATGTATTGAAAAACCCTAGGAAAACCCGATGATTTCCTAACACTTTGAATTCCATGTAGTTGTTGTACCATCGCGGCGTGTGAAGTCATTGATTCCAGGCGACGTCAGATTATTGCGCATGGTGAATTGCTATAAACACGTGTTACGCAAACGACCAGTTTACAACTATACTAACGATCCCGTAGGCGTCGTCCGTACTATTCATGTAATCCAACCGCCCTGACTTCTTGTAGTCCCACATCCGAAGAGAAAGAGGGCACGAAGACCTCGATAACTCCGTTAGTCGGTTGGGGATAAAAAGAGTGCGAAGGGCCCTTGACCCGACTCGCATTAGAATAACCGACTTTACTAGCAGTACCAAAGGACCCTTGGGGACCAATAGTATAAAAGCCATTGAAAGTCCTTTTACGCTGTGTTGGATCATGTAAGACCCAACAAGTCGTAAGGTTGAAGTCTTCGGGCCTAAAGATCAGGTCATTGGGCTAGCTAGGCCCAACAAACAAGATTTTACACTTTGGGGCCCAAAGATGGTGCGTCGACGTCTGTGCACTCTCACGTGTGTATTGAATTCCCAAATGTTACTTGTATGAATCGAGTTATCGTCGTGTTAGTAGTTTCGGGTTGTTATTGATTCGAGACCGAATCAATTCGTTTAACAACGATTTTTGGTATTGTTGTGTATTGTATTTCGTCGGTAGTCGCGGTGCCAATATTTGATCACGATGGGTGTATTGAATTAGCATTGAAAATTTTCTGTTTACAGCCCCTCTTTAATTTGTAAATTTACTTTTTCGATCCTTTAGATAAATAAATTTCCGGTTTAGTCCTTAAACCATTTTTCTTGTCATTTTAACACCAAAACTTATGGAAATTGATATTTTTCAGCATATTCTTAGTTGAAAACAGTTTTGTTCCCTGAAAATACAGTTTTCTCGGTTGTAACCCCTCTTTTTCACAGTTTTTACAATTTTGGCCCAAATTGGAAATTTTTTGCAACTTTGGTCCTTTTTAATTTTGAAAAGCATTTTAAACCTTAGAAAAGGACTTGGAACGCTAGTAGTCCACTGTTTTACAGAAAAACACAATTTTAGCCCTTCAAAACAGAAAATTTCGCATATTGGGCCCTATTGGGCCAAAAATGCCATTTTTAGCCCATTAAGCTTGAAATTTATATTTTTAATCCTCCAAAAGAATGTATTTCCAGAAAACACTTTATTGAGACTGTTTTGACTCATCTCACCCATCAGAATTCGTAATATGTCATTTTGGGCCCTTTAACTTTATATTTTTTTTTTTACATTTTGTGTCCTAAAATTGAGTTTTTAGCCCAAAGAAGATGTTATTAAGCCACTTAGCTATTTTTCTTGAAATACTTTGTATGTAGAAATATAATTGATGCTAGTATCATTTAACATAAAGTATATCTCGATTTTTAGGGGCTTATGACTAGATCCAACATCATAATCACACAAAAACACACATATAAGCATAGAAATCATACAAGACATACAAATACATATAGATCTACACATTTGCTTGTATTCCCCCCCCCCCCCCCCCACAAAACTTATAAAACAGAAAAATAGGGAGTATGAAGCTCACCTTAGGGTGTGGTTTCGGTTCTTAAAGAAAAGATGGAAGAAAGCTTGGTGATTTTTGGCCTTAGCACCCTTTTCTTGAAGATCTCGAGTTTGAGGTGATTCTAGGATGCAAGATCACGATTTTTGCATGGATTAGGAAGAGATTTTTGATAAAACAAAGAATCTAAGTCATAGATCCAAGCATAACCTTACCTTAGATGAAGAGTTTGTGGAAATATCCTCTTGAAAACCTCCTAATTTTCGAGATCTTGATGAAAGATGGAGGGAGTTTTCTTGAGAGAGAGTTGTGAGAGAACTGTGTGTGTGTGTGTGTGTGATTCGGCCAAGAGTGAGAGAGGGAGAGAAGAAATGGACCTTGAGTTGATGTATTCATAGAAGTATGAGATGTTGCATGGAGATATGTGGGATATTAGTGAGGTGGCATGCATTAAGTCAACCCCTCCTCTTTTTTCTTGGATTTGGGCCTTGGGCCGAGAATGTGAAAGGAAAAAAAGTTTTTGGGCTTTATTGCCCTCAAGCCCATATAGAAGTTAAGTTGGATGAGTCTTGACCTAAAAGAATTATAATATGATTTTCATACTTTGTTGGGCTAGTTTTGGTTATTCATGGTTCAAAACTTTTAATTTATTTCATTCTAGGCCCAATATGGCCCAAAATGTTGAAATAAATGAATGTGGGTCCAATTAGAGACCATTTAAGGGTTCTAAGCCCATGATAGTCAAATTGGAAGCTTATTGGTCCATTGAGTCCAATAAGGAAGTCCTAGTCCAAAATGGAACTAACAAGAACTTCTAGGATTTCCAATTGCTTGATGACTATTTGTAGTATTTGTATGATGTATTTGATTGAAGTTTTTGATGTCATAATAATAGGTATCACACATGCTCTTAAGTTTTTGATTCAACATTTTACTTAAGTATTGTGATTACAAGACACAAAATTTCTAGTTGTGACAAATATCTTGTCACCGATATACTCTACTATAATCTTCAGCCAAAACACCAACAAGATATTCACCCAAAACATGTTTTTTTGCTTGTCGATGATTAGGTTGCAACATTATTGAAGAACATGTGTGTATGTCAACAAATTTATTCACTTGGAAAAGTCCGCCAAAAAATTAAATTCCTTTTGCTCTTAGTAACCAAGAACAATTTTTTCCAACACACACAACCTCATACCTTGATTTTGTTGATCTACTTCTCTTCGTCTAAAAACCTTCATGAAGAAATTTTTTCCTAATTGCCCATTTTAGAAGGTCTTTGTTCTTAAATACACGGAGACATTCAGTCTTATGATTGACGTCTACCATCTGTGATGAGATATCTTCATTAACATCAACTGGACATGTTGTTAAAGGGGACATACCATGAAAAGGTTATCAGGAAACTTAGCTTTACGTTCATCACCCACCTGATCTCCGTCAAAATTGTTTTCTAAGTCAGTTATATCTAAAGCTACATCAACAACATCAACAAAATCCCTATAACCATATACATTTTCTTCTTTCTAAAGCATAACTTTTTTCTTTTTACTATTATCTACTCCACCCCTATTCATAACTTTAACTTCTTGTCGAGGGAACATCAACATAACAACCACCCACATCATTAAGATATGTACCAACATCATCATCACCAATGTACTTGTAATTTTCAGGATCCACATAGTGAATAGGTGAATACCTCACATTAACATTTAATTTTCAACAACATTATGAAACTAAGGTACACTAAGAGTTATGAAAGTACCTATTGGATTGTTGTTCCCTTTATCGCTACATAAGTTAGCAACCAACTCATTTCCACTCCCGCCACCCTCCGTAACCACATCACTTTCATTAACCACCTCGAAGGCTTTCACAACCCTTCCTCCAACCGATTTGATTACGTTGATCAACAAATATTTGTTTCCACAATTTCCCACCTCCCACCAGTTACAACGCAAACCAAATATTCATTCATTTTATTAGAGAGGTTTGGAACAATTTTTTCAAAGAAATAACAACTAAAGTGATTTTTTTTGCAAAACTTTATATATATAATATAGTTGTTTTGTAGTCAAACATTATCAATTTCGTAGTATATGTATGTATATATATATATATATATATATATATATATATATATATATATATATGAGGGTTCAATTGAGAAAAAAAAATTGAGAATAAACGAATCATTCTGAGCCACACATTTATTTTGCAGCAAAACACCTAGCGTACCGGCGGAAATGGATAACGGATAAACATGTGTTTTCTAACCAAACATATTTCCTTAAATCATGCTAATCATTACATTAATATACACAAAAACAAACTTTTTTTTTGTTTTTTTGATTTTTAGAAAACCGTTTTTATTGAAAAATTATTTTAAATATATCAAAATCCATAATTTTTTATTCTCTATAAATAGACATCCATATTGATATAGTTTTAAGATAAAATAATTTTTTTTAGAGTTTCAGCTCTCGTTATTCATAAATGAATAAAAATCTATTAGATTTTTATTACAGTACATTCGTTATTCACTTATGAATAAAACGTATGCTTAATTTTTATTTATAGTTTAACCATCGTTCGTATATAAATACGACATGTAATAAAGTTGCTTACCTAAACTATATTTTTTACATCATCTTTATTCATATATTTTATTTATATATATGAATAAAACATATATTAGTTGTCGTCATATTTTATATTCATATATGACTAAAACATTTATCAAATTTTTGTTGCAGTTAATTTGCTATTCATATATGATAAGTAGTATAAATGATATTGAAACCGTAAAAAAAATTAATTATATATTTTTATTCATAAGTGAATAACGAATGTATTTTAGCAAAAAGTTGATGCATTTTTATTCACTTATAAATAACGATAGCTGAAAATATAAAAAAATTTTATCTTAAAACTATATCAATATGAATGTCTATTTGTAGAGAATAAAAAATCATGAATTTTGGTATATTTAAAATATTTTTTTCGATAAAAATAGCTACTTAAAAATAAAAAAAAACAAAAAAAATATTATGTTTTTGTATATATATTGAGGTAATGATTAGCATAGTTTAAAGAAACATTTTTTGTTGGAAAACACATATGTATTCATTTCCAATTTCCGTTGGTATGACAGACGTTTTTGCGACAAAAATAAATGAGTGTCTGAGAATGATTCCCCTGTTCTCAACATTTTTTTTCTCAATTGAACACACACACACACACACACACACACACATATATATATATATATATATATATATATATATATATATATATATATATAAAGGTATAAGTAATTGCAGATGATGAACTTAGTTCATCTGCAATTTTAATGTGAAGGTGAAGGCATTTATACGAGAAAAAAAAACTCACCTAGGAACGTACAACTCCTAAAACGTATCCGTACTTTAGAGATTTGTACATTCGTAGATGGAGAAGTCGTAGATGAACTTAATCTATTTGAGATTTTGATGACTATTTTTATAATTTGAGTTATTTTTTTTACTATGCTCTACAAACTAATTAAAGAAAATGATTAATTTTGTAATTTTCTCTATTAAAAAATCCCTATTTTTATTATTATTCTTACTATTTATAAATTAAACTATGCATAGCTGTTGGTGGGGTCCATGATTATGCAGTGTACATGCTGTCATGCAACCGGCAGTTAAACTACTCCCTCCCGATACCGTCATTCCAATTCTCCAATCTACAATATACCGCAACTCCTCTATACCACATACTTAATAGGCTGTAAATTGATTTTTTAAGTTTATATTAAGGAGATTATATATATATATATATATATATATATATATATATATATATATATATATATATATATATATATATATACATACAACTTTATAATGGATATATATTGTAGGGTCCATCAAATTTTAAGACTAAAGTCTTATAAACAAGGAAGTGGATCTTTGACCATTATATTAGATTTAAATGGTTATGATCAAAATATAATGGTGATCCATGTGAAAAAAAATTTGACCAATCAAAAACATATGCAAAACACTATATAACACATTGATTTCTTTTATTAAAACACTAATCCTCCTTTGGCAGCATACTCTCGGTTGACTCCCCCACCATACTCCCAAACCTTCTAACCCTAATATATATTTACAAAATCTTTTCAACTTCCTAAAACCATAATTTCTCTAAAAGCCCTAAGAGCCACCATGGATGCCACCGGTGTCCTTAACCAACAACACCTTCATAACAACAATTTACTATAACCACCAAACGACGTCCACTCCTGCCATTACCATACTTTACTACTTTCTCCCTTCCTCCCCTTTTATCTTTAACAAACCGTGGACCTAACACCAAATGCACCACCATACCATGCTGCAAGCACCATTGCACCATTGTACAAGAGGATGCGGTGGTTTAGATTCAAGATGCATTGACAAATTTGGGTTTTGTTTAGGCAGATCTAGTTTAGATCTAGCATACGAAGGCAAAGCTTCGTGTTTCTAGGAGTTGTACGAAATCAGTTGATGTCGTTAAACACAATGAACACCACCGATGCTTCTTTCTCTTTTCCTTTTTTAGTCTCCTTTTCTATCTCTACGAAAAAATCTTAATACTAATGTGTTTTTTTCTAGCATGTGATCAGAATCACTAACGCCGTCCAATTTCCGTTTTCTTCTTTTTCTCACTCAATCGTATAGATCAGTATTTATGTTATTAATGTTATGGATCTCAGTTAGGGTTATTTTTCCTGGTTTGATATTTGTAGGTTTTATTTCGAATTACATACTTATTCATGTTGTTCGTATCTAATGTTTTTCTGTTTTATTTCTGATAGACGTGGTAACGGTGGCTTCCGGTGAGGCTACAACGAGATGTAGATGTTTGTTGTTGTATTAGAATCAATAAATGGGAGTAAAAGTGTTTAGTTAATGGTATTTACCGGTTGAGATGGAATCTTTTTTTTGTTGTTCTCATTGTGATCTTTGTTTTTTATTATTTCCAAGTATGTAGAAAGAATATCAAGATCTTGAATCATCAAAGATGTATTATTTTCTAAACCTGTTGTGTGTTACAAGTTTATTGTTTGTTTAATCTTTTAATTGTATGGACGATTTATATTATTAGTGTCTAAAACTTTAACTATAACTTTTTTTTATTTGTTTAAACATTACTTTTTTTTTATGTATTCTTTATGCAAACTGTAAGGCAGTGACATCAGATAATGCATAATAAATTGTTATATTAAGCTGTTATATTGACAAATATAATATTATTCTATTGTTAAAATAGATTGAAAAACATAAATATTTGTAACTTTTTTATATATAAATAAAAGTTCTAATGATACATACCAATTGCATAATCTTTTTTATAAAAATATAATCTTTTTTATAGTATACTAGCCATTTATCTGTGCCAAGCGCCAGTTGCAGATATTTTATTCAAAAATTAAATTGTAGAGACGATTAATTATTTTGGACAAATAGTTTACTAGATATAAACAATTATCAGTATAATTAAAATAATAATATATAAATGTACACTCTTGATTACAAACCCGATTAAATATTTGTTTTTTTCGGTATAATTATGATTTATGTTGTTTTTTTTGTCACAACAGACATGTAACAGATAAATCGTCACTTAGGTAACAGATAAATCGACACTTAGGTAGCCAATATATAACACACAGGAGCTCGATCCACTCTAAATTTCCCATATTTTTCCACCTTTTCACTTTCTCTCACCTTTGACTTTCACTCTGACTCATTAACAACCTTAAAATCCCCCTTTGTCTCAAACTCTCCCAAGAAACAACTGTTTTTCGTTTAATCTTATGCCCCCACACAACACTATCCTTATCCTACCTTTTTACCTCATTAAGCAACAAACTTTCATTCTCTTTCACATCATCTTTCATTCTTGGAACAAAAAATTCCGGTTTTGCCCCTGCCACCGCCATTCTTGGAACACCCAACACGTTCACAAACGAATAAGGAGCATCATGTCTTTTTTTTCCATTTGAAGATGAAAAAGTAGACAAGAAGATATCCTTAACATTTCTCATGTGGATCCCCGTTTGACTTTGACTTTGACTACTCAAGGTCCTACTACCTTTTGAAAGTCCAAGCACTACATGAGGATTAAGTCCTTAATGGGTTAAGTAGGAAACTTAACCCTAATCATCATCCTATTTGAAACCTTAATTGCACGTGGGTTTTTGTTGGGCCTTTCTATTGGGCCTTGATGATTGGGTTATTAATGGGCCATCCCAAGATCAAGCAAATGGACTAGAATAATTAATGGGCTTTGTGGTAAGGCCCATATGAGGAGGTGGGCCTAATTTGGAAATTTCGGTCATAGATGGGTCATAGTTTGGGCCTTCATGATTATGAGGTATTGGGCCATTAGAATACCAAATGTCGGACTGGACGTTTTGGTTGGGCCTTTGAATAAGACCATTTATAGGCCTGGGCACAATTTGGGAAATTGGGCCATGTGTTGAGCTTTGATTTCCTAGTGACTTTGGGCCTACGGATTGGGCCTTGGGCTTGCATAAAGCCAAGCTTGGGGTAATGTAGTAATTATCCAAAGTGTGTATTCATTCTTATGTAGTGGAACCCAATTATTAATTTGGTGTTATTTTGGTGTTGACGGTTCGGGAATCTGTCATCTAGCAGTTGGGGTTGAGTCTTCGGGACTTCTGTAGCGTAGGATTGTGTCTACGGGACTTCAGCAGTGTGAGGTGAGTTATCTTCCAGTAGGGATGGGTCTAAGGCCACAATGTCGGCCCACCAACAAGGGTATTTGGTGCATTTTTATTCACTTATAAATAACGATAGCTGAAAATATAATTTTTTTTTATCTTAAAACTATATCGATATGAATGTCTATTTGTAGAGAATAAAAAATCATGAATTTTGGTATATTTAAAATATTTTTTTCGATAAAAATAGCTTCTTAAAACTAAAAATAAAAACAAAAAAAAAACTATTATGTTTTTGTATATATTAAGGTAATGATTAGCATAGTTTAAAGAAACATTTTTTGTTGGAAAACACATATGTATTCATTTCCAACTTCCGTTGGTATGACAGACATTTTTGCGACAAAAATAAATGAGTGTTTGAGCATGATTCCCCTGTTGTCAACATTTTTTTTCTCAATTGAACACACACACACACACACACACATATATATATATATATATATATATATATATATATATATATATATATATATATATATATATAAAGGTATAAGTAATTGCAGATGATGAACTTAGTTCATCTGCAATATTAATGTGAAGGTGAAGGCATTTATACGAGAAAAAAAAAACTCACCTAGGAACGTACAACTCCTAAAACGTATCCGTACTTTAGCGATTTGTACATTCGTAGATGGAGAAGTCGTAGATGAACTTAATCTATTTGAGATTTTGATGACTATTTTTATAATTTGAGTTATTTTTTTACTATGCTCTACAAAATAATTAAAGAAAATGATTAATTTTGTAATTTTCTCTATTAAAAAATCCCTATTTTTATTATTATTCTTACTATTTATGAATTAAACTATATGTAGCTGTTGGTGGGGTCCATGATTATGCAGTGTACATGCTGTCATGCAACCGGCAGTTAAACTACTACTTCCTGATACCGTCATTCCAATTCTCCAATCTACAATATACACCAACTCCTCTGTACCACATACTTAATAGGCTGTAAATTGATTTTTTAAGTTTATATTAAGGAGATTATATATATATATATATATATATATATATATATATATATACAACTTTATAATGGATATATATTGTGGGGTCCATCAAATTTGAAGACTAAAGTCTTAAAAACAAGGAGGTGGATCTTTGGCCATTATATTAGATTTAAATGGTTATGATCAAAAGATAATGGTGATCCATGTGAAAAAAAATTAGACCAATAAAAAACATATACAAAACACTATATAACACATTGATTTCTTTTATTAAAACCCTAATCCACCTTTGGCTGTATACTCTCGGTTGACTCCCCCACCATACTCTCAAACCTTCTAACCCTAATATATATTTACAAAATCTTTTCAACTTCCTGAAACCATAATTTCTCTAAAAGCCCTAAGAGCGACCATGGATGCCACCGCTGTCCTTAACCAACAACACCTTCACAACAACAATTTACTATAACCACCAAACGACGTCCACTCCTGCCATTACCATACTTTATTACTTTCTCCCTTCCTCCCCTTTTATCTTTAACAAACCATAGACCTAACACCAAATGCACCACCATACCATGCTATAAGCACCATTGCACCATCGTACAAGAGGATGCGGTGGTTTAGATTCAAGATGCATTGACAAATTTGGGTTTTCTTTAGGCAGATCTAGTTTAGATCTAGCATACGAAGGCAAAGCTTCGTGTTTCTAGGAGTTGTACTAAATCAGTTGTTGTCGTTAAACACAACGAACACCACCGATGCTTCTTTCTCTTTTCCATTTTTAGTCTCCTTTTCTATCTCTACGAAAAAATCTTAATACTAATGTGTTTTTTTCTAGCATGTGATCAGAATCAATAACGCCACACAATTTCTGTTTTCTTCTTTTTCTCACTCAATCGTATAGATCAGTATTTATGTTATTAATGTTGTGGATCTAAGTTAGGGTTATTTTTCCTGGTTTGATATTTGTAGGGTTTTATTTCGAATTACATACTTATTCATGTTGTTCATATCTAATGTTTTTCTGTTTTATTTCTGATAGACGTGGTAACGGTGGCTTCCGGTGAGGCTACAACGAGTTGTAGATGTTTGTTGTTGTATTAGAATCAATAAATGGGAGTAAAAGTGTTTAGTTAATGGTATTTACCAGTTGAGATGGAATCTTTGTTTTGTTGTTCTCATTGTGATCTTTGTTTTTTATTATTTCCAAGTATGTAGAAAGAATATCAAGATCTTGAATCATCAAAGATGTATTATTTTCTAAACCTGTTGTGTGTTACAAGTTTATTGTTTGTTTAATCTTTTAATTGTATGGACGATTTATATTATTAGTGTCTAAAACTTTAACTATAACTTTTTTTTATTTGTTTAAACATTCCGTTTTTTTATGTATTCTTTATGCAAACTGTAAGGCAGTGACATCATATAATGCATAATAAATTGTTATATTAAGCTGTTATATTGACAAATATAATATTATTCTATTGTTAAAATAGATTGAAAAACATAAATATTTGTAACTTTTTTATATATAAATAAAATTTCTAATGATACATACCAATTGCATAATCTTTTTTATAAAAAATATAATCTTTTTTATAGTATACTAGCCGTTTATCCGTGCCAAGCGCCGGTTGCAGATATTTTATTCAAAAATTAAATTGTAGAGACGAATAATTATTTTGGACAAATAGTTTACTAGATATAAACAATTATCAGTATAATTAAAATAATAATATATAAATGTACACTCTTGATTACAAACCCGATTAAATATTTGTTTTTTTCGGTATAATTATGATTTATGTTGTTTTTTTGTCACGACAGACATGTAACAGATAAATCGTCACTTAGGTAACAGATAAATCGACACTTAGGTAGCCAATATATAACACACAGGAGCTCGATCCACTCTAAATTTCCCATATTTTTCCACCTTTTCACTTTCTCTCACCTTTGACTTTGACTCTCACTCATTAACAACCTTAAAATCCCCCTTTGTCTCAAACTCACCCAAGAAACAAATGTTTTTCGTTTAATCTTATGCCCCCACACAACACTATCCTTATCCTACCTTTTTACCTCATTAAGCAACAAACTTTCATTCTCTTTCACATCATCTTTCCTTCTTGGAACAAAAAATTCCGGTTTTGCCCCTGCCACCGCCATTCTTGGAATACCCAACACGTTCACAAACGAATAAGGAGCATCATGTCTTTTTTTCCCATTTGAAGATGAAAAAGTAGACAAGAAAATATCCTTAACATTTCTCATGTGGATCCCCCTTTGACTTTGACTTTGACTACTCAAGGTCCTACTACCTTTTGAGAGTCCAACCACTACATGAGGATTAAGTCCTTAATGGGTTAAGTAGGAAACTTAACCCTAATCATCATTCTATGTGAAACCTTAATTGCACTTGGGTTTTTGTTGGGCCTTTCTATTGGGCCTTGATGATTGGGTTATTAATGGGCCATCCCAAGATCAAGCAAATGGACTAGAATAATTAATGGGCTTTGTGGTAAGGCCCATATGAGGAGTTGGGCCTAATTCGGAAATTTGGGCCATAGATGGGTCATAGTTTGGGCCTTCATGATTATGAGGTATTGGGCCATTCGAATACCAAATGTCGGACTGGACGTTTTGGTTGGGCCTTTGAATAAGACCATTTATAGGCCTGGGCCCAATTTGGAAAATTGGGCCATGTGTTGACCTTTGATTTCCTAGTGACTTTGGGCCTACGGATTGGGCCTTGGGCTTGCATAAAGCCAAGCTTGGGGTAATGTAGTAATTATCCAAAGTGTGTATTCATGCTTATGTAGTGGAACCCAATTATTAATTTGGTGTTATTTTGGTGTTGACGGTTCGGGAATCTGTCATCTAGCAGTTGGGGTTGAGTCTGTGGAACTTCAGTAGCGTAGGATTGTGTCTACGGGATTTCAGCAGTGTGAGGTGAGTTACCTACCAGTAGGGGTGGGTCTAAGGCCACAATGTCGGCCCACCAACAAGGGTAGTTGGTGCATTTTTATTCACTTATAAATAACGATAGATGAAAATATAAATTTTTTTATCTTAAAACTATATCAATATGAATGTCTATTTGTAGAGAATAAAAAATCATGAATTTTGGTATATTTAAAATATTTTTTTCGATAAAAATAGCTTCTTTAAAATAAAAAAAAATAAAAAAAAATAAAAAAAATATTATGTTTTTGTATATATTAAGGTAATGATTAGCATAGTTTAAAGAAACATTTTTTGTTGGAAAACACATATGTATTCTTTTCCAATTTCCGTTGGTATGACAGACGTTTTTGCGACAAAAATAAATGAGTGTCTGAGAATGATTCCCCTGTTGTCAACATTTTTTTTCTCAATTGAACACACACACACACACACACACACACACACACACATATATATATATATATATATATATATATATATATATATATATATATATATAAAGGTATAAGTAATTGCAGATGATGAACTTAGTTCATCATCAATTTTAATGTGAAGGTGAAGGCATTTATATGAGAAAAAAAAAACTCACCTAGGAACGTACAACTCCTAAAACGTATCCGTACATTAGCGATTTGTACATTCGTAGATGGAGAAGTCGTAGATGAACTTAATCTATTTGAGATTTTGATGACTATTTTTATAATTTGAGTTATTTTTTTTACTATGCTCTACAAAATAATTAAAGAAAATGATTAATTTTGTAATTTTCTCTATTAAAAAATCCCTATTTTTATTATTATTCTTACTATTTATGAATTAAACTATATGTAGTTGTTGGTGGGGTCCATGATTATGCAGTGTACATGCTGTCATGCAACCGACAGTTAAACTACTCCCTCCTGATACCGTCATTCCAATTCTCCAATCTACAATATACACCAACTCCTCTGTACCACATTCTTAATAGGCTGTAAATTGATTTTTTAAGTTTATATTAAGGAGATTATATATATATATATATATATATATATATATATATATATATATATATATATACAACTTTATAATGGATATATATTGTGGGGTCCATCAAATTTGAAGACTAAAGTCTTAAAAACAAGGAGGTGGATCTTTGGCCATTATATTAGATTTAAATGGTTATGATCAAAAGATAATGGTGATCCATGTGAAAAAAAATTAGACCAATCAAAAACATATACAAAACACTATATAACACATTGATTTCTTTTATTAAAACCCTAATCCTCCTTTGGCTGTATACTCTCGGTTGACTCCCCCACCATACTCTCAAACCTTCTAACCCTAATATATATTTACAAAATCTTTTCAACTTCCTGAAACCATAATTTCTCTAAAAGCCCTAAGAGCCACCATGGATGCCACCGGTGTCCTTAACCAACAACACCTTCACAACAACAATTTACTATAACCACCAAACGACGTCCACTCCTACCATTACCATACTTTATTACTTTCTCCCTTCCTCCCCTTTTATCTTTAACAAACCATAGACCTAACACCAAATGCACCACCATACCATGCTGTAAGCACCATTGCACCATCGTACAAGAGGATGCGGTGGTTTAGATTCAAGATGCATTGACAAATTTGGGTTTTCTTTAGGCAGATCTAGTTTAGATCTAGCATACGAAGGCAAAGCTTCGTGTTTCTAGGAGTTGTACTAAATTAGTTGTTGTCGTTAAACACAACGAACACCACCGATGCTTCTTTCTCTTTTCCTTTTTTAGTCTCCTTTTCTATCTCTATGAAAAAATCTTAATACTACTGTGTTTTTTTCTAGCATGTGATCAGAATCACTAACGCCGCACAATTTCCGTTTTCTTCTTTTCTCACTCAATCGTATAGATCAGTATTTATGTTTTTAATGTTGTGGATCTCAGTTAGGGTTATTTTTCCTGGTTTGATATTTGTAGGTTTTATTTCGAATTACATACTTATTCATGTTGTTCGTATCTAATGTTTTTCTGTTTTATTTCTGATAGACGTGGTAACGGTGGCTTCCGGTGAGGCTACAACGAGATGTAGATGTTTGTTGTTGTTTTAGAATCAATAAATGGCAGTAAAAGTGTTTAGTTAATGGTATTTACCGGTTGAGATGGAATCTTTGTTTTGTTGTTCTTATTGTGATCTTTGTTTTTTATTATTTCCAAGTATGTAGAAAGAATATCAAGATCTTGAATCATCAAAGATGTATTATTTTCTAAACCTGTTGTGTGTTACAAGTTCATTGTTTGTTTAATCTTTTAATTGTATGGACGATTTATATTATTAGTGTCTAAGACTTTAACTATAACTTTTTTTTATTTGATTAAACATTACGTTTTTTTTTATGTATTCTTTATGCAAACTGTAAGGCAGTGACATCAGATAATGCATAATAAATTGTTATATTAAGCTGTTATATTGACAAATATAATATTATTCTATTGTTAAAATAGATTGAAAAACATAAATATTTGTAACTTTTTTATATAAAAATAAAAGTTCTAATGATACATACCAATTGCATAATCTTTTTTATAAAAATATAATCTTTTTTATAGTATACTAGCCGTTTATCCGTGCCAAGCGCCGGTTGCAGATATTTTATTCAAAAATTAAATTGTAGAGACGATTAATTATTTTGGACAAATATTTTACTAGATATAAACAATTATCAGTATAATTAAAATAATAATATATAAATGTACACTCTTGATTACAAACCCGATTAACTATTTGTTTTTTTCGGTATAATGATGATTTATGTTGTTTTTTTGTCACAACAGACAGGTAACAGATAAATCGGCATTTAGGTAGCCAATATATAACTCACAGGAGCTCGATCCACTCTAAATTTCCCATATTTTTCCACCTTTTCACTTTCTCTCAACTTTGACTTTGACTCTGACTCATTAACAACCTTAAAACCCCCCTTTGTCTCAAACTCTCCCAAGAAACAACTGTTTTTCGTTTAATCTTATGCCCCCACACAACACTATCCTTATCCTACCTTTTTACCTCATTAAGCAACAAACTTTCATTCTCTTTCACATCATCTTTCATTCTTGGAACAAAAAATTCCGGTTTTGCCCCTGCCACCGCCATTCTTGGAACACCCAACACGTTCACAAACGAATAAGGAGCATCATGTCTTTTTTTCCTATTTGAAGATGAAAAAGTAGACACGAAAATATCCTTAACATTTCTCATGTGGATCCCCGTTTGACTTTGACTTTGACTACTCAAGGTCCTACTACCTTTTGAATGTCCAACCACTACATGAGGATTAAGTCCTTAATGGGTTAAGTAGGAAACTTAACCCTAATCAGCATCCTATGTGAAACCTTAATTGCACTTGGGTTTTTGTTGGGCCTTCTATTGGGCCTTGATGACTGGGTTATTAATGGGCCATCCCAAGATCAAGCAAATGGACTAGAATAATTAATGGGCTTTGTGGTAAGGCCCATATGAGGAGTTGGGCCTAATTTGGAAATTTGGGCCATAGATGGGTCATAGTCTGGGCCTTCATGATTATGAGGTATTGGGCCACTAGAATTCCAAATGTCGGACTGGACGTTTTGGTTGGGCCTTTGAATAAGACCATTTATAGGCCTGGGCCCAATTTGGAAAATTGGGCCATGTGTTAAGCTTTGATTTCCTAGTGACTTTGGGCCTATGGATTGGGCCTTGGGCTTGCATAAAGCCAAGCTTAGGGTAATGTAGTAATTATCCAAAGTGTGTATGCATGCTTATGTAGTGGAACCCAATTATTAATTTCGTGTTATTTTGGTGTTGATGGTTCGGGAATCTGTCATCTAGCAGTTGGGGTTGAGTCTGCGGGACTTCAGTAGCGTAGGATTGTGTCTACGAGACTTTAGCAGTGTGAGGTGAGTTACCTTCCAGTAGGGGTGGGTCTAAGGCCACAATGTCGGCCCACCAACAAGGGTAGTTGGTAGATAATTGTCTTTGTGATAATTATCTTGGTATGTTTATGTGATATGCTTATGTGATATGCTATGTGTGTCAGTGGTAGTAGTAGGGAATAGTTCTTCCCTGACTCGGTCGTTAGGATCGAAGGGTAGGTCAGTAACCCAAATATGTATAACTGTAAGATTATATCATGTTATTATATGATAGTGGTAGGGGTGAAATAGTCCCCGGTTACCGGTTGAAAGATACCGATGGGGGATACCGGTTGAAAGATACCGATGGTAGATACCGGTTGAAAGATATTGATGGCAGTTATCGGTTGAAAGATACCGAAGGGGTACACAGAACCCATGCAATGCTTACCTGTCCGTTTATGATATGATAGGTAAAAGAAACAACCAAGAAAAACAATTCCTAAGTTCACATGCAACCTACTTTGGATCTATGTTTTAACTATTAAACATATAACTTTGAATTGCAAAACCAGAACCCTAGAGGAGAGAGGCTATTTTCGAAAATAAAATAACAAACTAGGGTTTAGGAGTTACATACCTTTCAATTGTTATAGCAAACAATTGACAATCCTCTTGATCTTGATCTTGATCTTCTTGGAAGCTTAGCACCATAAATGTAATGCCTCTAATGAAATCACACCCAAGAACTAGCAAGAAGGAAACTAGAAGGAGAGAGAGGGACGGAGTATGCAATTCTCGGCCTAAGGTTTCTTCAAAAGAAGGAGTGCCCAAAATGTGAACCAGGAGGCTCCTTATATAGCTGAAAGATCTAAGGTTTAGGGAAAAACCCCAATGCTCCTTTCTTAGGGCCTAAGCAAACCCAAGGGCCGTATCCAATCCCCCATGGACGAAATTATTAGGGTTTCCCCTATAAATTTCGTCCACCCCCTTCCAAGGAGGTTCTGGGCCCAACACAAAAGTCAACACCAAATCATCGAGGGGCCCACAGATATCGCTTTTCCCGTTTGGGCAAAAGGAACGAATAAACATTGACTCATATTCTTGTATCTTTACTCATCAAACCATACATGACAATATGTTTTATAACACCAAGTTACTGATGCGTCTTCGTATCACCAATGTGTAGCCGACTTGCAAATTACAACTCATATATCTCTGTTTCAAGATCATAGATATTATCGTCTCAGTATTACTCGTGATGAATTCCATGAAGTAATACTCTGAGCATGGGTTTATCCAATACTCAAATCTCACTCTCTGAGTATTCATGAACATTGCAACAATTCTATTGCTATGTCTATCCTTAGACAATCTGCAATCCAATTCATGACAGTCTTAATTCACTACTTACTTCCAAAAGTATGAGCGACTGTGGAGTTTGAACAATCATATTATTCGGGAAGTAAAACATGCAAAATATGAAACACAATAATAAACAATTAACAAAAGGCAGTAAACAAACTCATAAATAATACTTTATTATTTAATCACCAAAAGTCAATTACATTTACTTTGTAACAAGTTTCCGAACTAGACTAATCTAACCACTAAAACTAATATCATCTTTCAGCCCTATGCTTCGAGCATACTGAATATGCTTAGCCCTACTCAAACCCTTTGTGAGGGGGTCTGCTGGGTTATCTTCAGATGACACCCTCTTTACAACAAGATAGCCTTCTTCTACTCTATGTCTGATGAAATGGTACTTTGTGTCGATATGTCTGGTCTTACCATGGTCTCTGGGTTCCTTAGTTAAGGAAACTGCTCCCTCATTATCATAGAATAGTTCCATAGGCTCCTGGATGGTTGGAACAACTCCGAGATCCTCGATGAAGTTCCTCAACTAAGCTGCTTCTTTAGACACTTCACTCGTTGCTATGTACTCTGATTCACAAGTAGAATCCGCCACCGTATCTTGCTTGGAACTTTTCCAAGTAACCACTCCTCCATTCGGTAGAAATACCCAGCCAGATTGAGAACGGAAGTTATCTCTATCTGTTTGAAAGCTGGCATCACTGTAACCATCTACTCACAAAGTATCATAGCCACCAAGTACAAGGACCCAGTCCTTCGTTCTTCGCAAATACTTGAGTATATTGTTTACTGCCATCCAATGAGCTCTACCTGGGTTTCCCTGATAGCGACTGACCATGCTCAAAGCAAAGGTCACATCAGGGCAAGTACATGTCATAGCGTACATGATCGATCCGACAGCGGAAGCATAAGGTAAACGACTCATGTCAACTATTTCCTCATCTGTACTAGGGCATTGAGTCTTACTCAATTTTGTGTTGTTTTGGATAGGTAGCTCTCCCTTCTTGGAATTTTCCATACTAAACCTCTTTAGTACCTTATCCAAGTACGTGCTCTGACTAAGTCCAGTTAGTCTCTTCTTTCTATCTCTCAATATCCTAATCCCAAGAATATAAGCAGCTTCTCCAAGGTCTTTCATGGCATAACACTTTCCAAGCCAAGACTTAACTTCGTGCAAGGTTGGAATGTCGTTACCAATTAGTAATATGTCATCAACATATAACACCAGAAAAGTTACTATACTCCCACTAGCCTTGATATACACACAAAACTCATCTTCATTTCTAGAGAAACCAAACTCTTTGACTTTCTCATGGAAGCAAAGATTCCAGCTACGAGATGCTTGTTTCAATCCATAAATGGATTTCTCAAGCTTACACACTCTATCGGGAAACTTTGCTTCGACAAAACCCTCTGGCTGATTCAGGTAAACATTCTCAGCCAACTTCCCATTAAGGAAAGTATTCTTGACATCCATCAGTCAGATTTCATAGTCATGAAAGGCAGCTATGGCGAGCAATATCCTGATAGATTTAATCTTGGCTACTGGCGAGAAAGTTTCATCATAGTTAACCCCTGGGGTTTGTGTAAAACCTTTCGCAACTAGTCTAGCCTTGAATGTGTGTACTTTCCCATCCATGTATGTCTTCTTCTTGAAGATCCATTTGCAACCAACTGTCTCACGACCTGGTGCATTATCAACCAAATTCCAAACTTGGTTTTCATACATGGACTTTATCTCGCTATCCATTTCCTCTTTCAACTTGGAAGCCTCTGGGCCTGCCATTGCTTCCTTATAAGAGACTGGTTCATCTAAATTCACCAGTGTCCTATCACTGATGAATGTGTCACCGTCTGAAGTAATATGAAAACCATACAACTCAGGTAGCACACTCACCCTAGTGGATCTTCGAAGAGGTAATGATTTATCAACTGGTTCAACAGGAACTATTTCCTCTGGTTGAGTGCTAGTGTCATCTAAGGTTCCTTCATTAGTTGACTCTTGAATCTCTTCAAGGTCAATAGCACTCCCACTATCCTCTTTGAATATGAGCTCTCTTTCTAGAAAGACTCCTCTTCGAGCTACAAACACCACGTTCTCACTAGGTCTGTAAAATAAATATCCAAAAGACTGTTTTGGGTAACCAATGAAAACACATTTCTCACTTCTTCGTGCTAGCTTGTCGTGAGTCTATCGTCTTACGAAAGCCTCATAGCCCCAGACTTTAATATGTGCTAACGAGGGAACTTTCCCTGTCCACATTTCGTGAGGTGTTTTGGCAACCTTCTTTGTTGGGACAAGATTACGATGTGGGAGGCTGTTTCTAAGGCATAGCCCCAGAAATGAATTGGAAGTAGAGCACGACTCATCATAGAACGAACCATGTCTAACAAGGTTCAATTATGCCTCTCGGCCACACCATTTAATTGTGGTGTCCTAGGAGGAGTCAGTTGTGAGACTATTCCACATTCCTTTAGATAGTCGTTGAACTCAATGCTAAGATACTCTCCGTCTCTATCGGATCTAAGTACCTTTATTTTCCTGCCTAATTGATTTTTGACCTCATGTTTAAACTCTTTGAACTTTTCAAAGGTTTCTGACTTATTCTTGATTAAGTATACATAACCATATCTACTATAATCATCAGTGAAAGTCACATAAAATCCATTAGCATCTCTTATAGTTGATCTGAAGGGCCCACACACATCTGTGTGTATGAGATCCAACTGACCTTTACCTCTTTCACAAGACCCTATGAATGGTGATTTTGTCATCTTTCCCAAAAGACAAGATTCACACAGATCATCTGATTTTGGGTCAAATGATTCCAAGACTCCATCCTTTTGGATTTGGACTATGCGTTTCGTGTTAATGTGTCCAAGACGACAATGCCACAAGCATGCCTTGTCTACACTAATAGACAAGTCAATTTTAAACACACTATTTCTTAAGCTATCAACACAAGTCACTGTTTCATACACGCCATCACAAGGTAAAGCTGCAAACACGAAAACACCATTCTTATAAACCAAAATTGAACCATTCAAATCATTAAGAGAATATTTAAAACCTTGTCTGAACAATGCATTAAATGAAATAATGTTTCTCGTCATCTCGGACGAATAGCAACAATTCAATAAATCTAATCTAACATCATTACTAAGCAAAAGTTGATAAACTCCGATCTTGGTCACTGGTGAAGACTTCTTGTTTCCCATGATCAAGTTTATCCTTCCTCAGTCTATCTCCTCACTTTCCCTTAGCCCCTGCAAATCAGAACAGATGTGAAAACCACATCCTGTGTCAAGGACCTATGAACGAGAAGATAATGAGTTATGAGAAGAAATAGTATAAATACCTGCCGAAGATGGCTTCACTTTGCCATCTTTGATATCCTGCAAATATTGTGGGTAGGTTCTCTTCCAATGCCCTTTTTGATTGCAATAAAAGCAAACAACTTCCTTTGGATCAGAAACATGGGGAATGGAAGCATTGGGCTTAGCTTTCGGGCCATTGCTAGATGACCCGACTTGGACCATTGCTGTAACAGCCGAAATTCAGGTACAACTGATTAGCCCTTCATCTTTATTTATTTGTCATTTTGGGCCTTTGTTTTGGGCGAGTATGCTGGGCGTACAAGGAGTACGCTGCGTGTACTCGCGCGCCTCATTTAAACAAGTCATCGTCGAGTACGCTGGGCGGACCTAAGGTTACGCTGGGCGTAATCGGTCCAGACCCAAAACCCTAATTTGAGTTGTTGGCTATAAAAGGAATGAGATGGCTTGGCTCCTCAGCCACCATTCCTCAGAAAGAAACCCTAAGAGAGTGTTCCTTCATTCCTAGCCCTTTTGTGAGTCTTCTAAGCTTGGTGGTGTCATTTCAAGGTAGCAAAGGAGAAGAAGAGTCCATTGTGAAGGCTAGGAGCTGGTGTTCAAGTGTATATCTAGGCTTAGCAAAGGTTGGAGCTTCTTTCTAAGGTAAAAAGTTCGGATCTTGACTTGTAGATGTTGTGGTATGCTTTATGGACCATTTTCTAGGGTTTTGGTCCCAAAGGTGGAGACTTTATGAGCAAGTGGTCTCCATTAGCTTAGATCCATCATATTTCTGGTCCATTTGAGTTGTAGATCCATAAAAATGTAATCTTGGACGTGAATGATTAGCCATGCATGAGATCTAGATCCTTGAGTTGAAATGGAAAGGTGTTAAGGAGTGTAAGAGCCTTTACAGCCATGCCAAGGCTTAAAGGTTCCGACTTTATGAGTAAGGATGCTTAAATAAGGCCGAATCTAGAAGTGGAAGTAGTGGCTTAACCGATTAAGACCAGAAATGAAGTGTGTCTAGATCTGACTGTTACGCTGGTTGTAACTCCCAGTACGCGCAACGTACTGGGAGGAGACCCCGATTATTGAGTTGGCGATGTACGCCCCGCGTTCATCAGTCTGTACGCCCTGCGTACTGAAGATGTTGACTTTTGCTGACTTTTAGGGTTTTGGTCAACTTGTGGAGTTTGAGTCAAGGGAGGGTAAAATGGTCTTTTACCCCTCTGACGAAAGTTAATAAGGGGTAAAGTCTAGTGGTGGAAGTCTATATTAATTAAAATGATATTTGTTATGATTAGGCGAGGTTGAGTCTTCGTTTGGGATTCGGAGATAGCGAGCACGTGAGATTCTAGACTTTCCACGAGGTGAGTTTTCTCACTATACTGTACCCGGAAGGGTTTTATTGTGTGACCGGAAGGTCAGATATGTTATGGGTTGTATGCATCGTATATGATAAGTTAATCGTTTATATGTGCTATATATGCTATGCTTGATATGGGCCGGAAGGCATTATGTTATGGGCCGGAAGGCATATATGTTATGGGCCGGAAGGCATTGTGATGAGGACCGTAAGGTAGGACCGGAAGGTTTACCGAGTCGGGACGGAAGTCCCCTGAGACACATGGACCGGAAGGTCAGAGCCTGGAAAGGCGTATGTGCGTATGTAGTATTTTGGGGAACTCACTAAGCATTTATGCTTACAGTTGTTGTGTTATGTGTTTCAGGTACTAGCGAGGACCGTGGGAAGGCGCCGGCGTGATCTGTACACACTGATGGAGGATTTATGATCTTGGGATTATATGATTTGTATTACGATATGATACATTGGATTTTTATGGCTTGTTCTGGAAGAAAACCTGTTTTTAAGAAATGAAAATTTTGTTTTGAAAATTTACGTTGTTACAAGTTGGTATCAGAGCCTTGGTTTGAGGGATTCGGGTGCACCTTCGGGGGTAACTAAACTCAAACCAAGGATTTGAGGAAATTTTTCAAAAATAAAAGCATAAAATTTTATTAGGGATTTTGTGATAACCAAGGATGAAGCAGTGTGTACGGTCAGCCAGCGCCTGAACGGTAAAAATCCACAAAATACCCTTACAATATGTGTTATGAGATATGTTATGATATGTTATGCATGCTAGAGTAGACTAGGTATTCATATTAGGACTAGAGTGGCCTGATTTGTTATGCCTTAGTCTAGGGGAAACCTGCTGCTTTGAGATGCTTTGAGAGCGAGTAGGTAGCCAATGCATAGCAAAAATAGAGTACTCGTGATCCGGGGTCCATGGAGGAGGACTTGGGGTGAACGTTGATGCGGTGTAGTCAGTAGTATAGGGCTCGTAGTACTGAAGACACCGGATCAGTGGGCAGTCCAAGTAAGTATCCTTTGGGTATCGGAGGTCGAGTAGGGTTGCGTTATCGAGTGCGAGTATGCTCGATTTGGTCTCTAATATTTTTATGTTGTATTTCAGAGGCATCATGGTTGGGACACGCCACAAACCTGAGACGAGCGGTGTGAGTGACGAGGAGATTCGTCTGGTGATCCACGATGAGGTGGCTGCGGCAATCCGGGCCGAGATTCCCGAGATGTTTTGGTCTATCAAGACCACGCTGTTGGAGACTTTTGATGAGCGGTACGCCGCGGTGACTGAAGCAGCAGCCGCTGCAGCAACGACAGTTGTTGCTGCTGCCAGACCTCAGGGAGGTGACTCGTTGTTGTTCCGGGAGTTCAGCAACACGAAACCACCCGAGTTTGATGGGACGTAGGACCCGATCACTGCGATGCGATGGATTGCTGACATTGAGGGATGCTTCTACACGTGTTCATGTCCAGAGCATCTGAGGGTGCGGTTCGCTTTGAACCAGCTCTGCCTGGGAGCAAAGGATTGGTGGAAGTTTGTGACGGCGAACTTCACTATTGAGGAGATTTCAGCGGTGACTTTGGAGAAATTCACCACCATGTTCTGAGATGAGTATGTTCCCCCGGTGGAGAGGGAACGATTGGTTCAGGAATTCTTGACCCTCAAGCAGGGTAATGATTCAGTTACTGTGGTCACCTGGAATTTTCATCAGAGGGCGATGTTCTGCCCTGAGCAGGTGTCCACTGAGCAGGCACGGATGAGCCGATATTTGGGTATACTGAGGAGGGACATTCGGGAGTTCCTATCGAACTCGACATACCGGACATTTGCTGAGCTCCAGGAAAATGCCCGGAAGAGGGATATCGAGTTGGAGACTCAGGCCAGGGAGGAGGCCGAGTCTCAGCGGGTGGATCGGCGGCCGGCTCAATCCCAGCCGGCAGCCAAGCGGACCAAGTCCGCCGATTCGAGGACAGGAGGTCAGAAGGGCCACACTTGCGGAAAGTACGGCAAGGGTCATGAGGGGGCCTGTCGATCAGGTGCTTGCTACAAATGTGGCAAGGAGGGGCACATCGCTAGGGATTGCCCCAAAGGATTTATGGTTTGCTTCCATTGCAACCAGACCGGCCATCGGAAGGCCGAGTGTCCTCACCTTCTCCAGGGATCTGCGCCTGCTGGTAGGGATACTGAGACACGACCAGTGGAGGTCGAGGCCCTGAGGGCTCGTGGGAGAGCTTTTCAGTTGACTGCGGAGGAGGTCCGCGCGGCGCCCGATGTCGTGGCTGGTATGTATCCTTTCGTGTATTTATTTTTTTATGCTGAGATGTTGTGCTTATTTTATGATATGCGTAGGTACTTTTCTTGTGAATTATGTACCTGCCTTGGTATTATTTGACTCGGGTGCGAGTCGGTCTTTTGTATCTATGGCTTTTAGTCAGCACCTCGGTATGATCGAGAGGTGATGAGTCGACCTCTGAGGGTTTCCATAGCTGATGAGAAAGCGGTATATGCCACAGACGTGATTCGAGGATGTGTGCTCGAGATTTTTGGTGTCGATTTCCCTATAGACCTAGTTCCTATCGCTATGGGAGATGTCTGTGGCATCATGGGCATGGACTGGTTGAGTAAGTTTGGAGCGGTCATTGACTGCGGGAAACAGCTGGTGACTATGCGAGACCCTATTGGGGGAGTGCTTGCTGTGTATGGCGAAGGGACCCGGTGTGGGTCAGCGTTTTGTTCGGCTGCCAGGGCGAGTCAGAGTTTGCAGCAGGGCTGCAGTGGATTCATAGTCTATGTGATGGAGGCACAAGTGGCCACTAGGAGGCCAAGTTAGGTTGGCGAGGTTCAGGTAGTGTGCGAATTCCCGGATGTTTTTCCCGAGGAACTGTCGAGCGTGCCTCCGGAAAGACAAGTGGAGTTCCGTATCGATTTGATTCCGGGAGCAGCACCAATCACCAAGGCGCCTTATTGCCTCGCGCCGCCAGAGATGCAGGAGTTATCCTCGCATCTTCATGAGCTATTGGGGAAGGGGTTTATTCGACCGAGTAGCTCGCCTTGGGGAGCACTGATCCTTTTTGTCAAGAAGAAAGATGGTTCACACCGGATGTGTATTGATTACCGGGAGTTGAACAAGTTGACGGTCAAGAACCGGTATCCGTTACCTAGGATCGATGATTTGTTCGATCAGCTGCAGGGGGCTTCTTGGTTCTCCAAGATAGACTTGAGGTCGGGTTATTATCAGATGAGGGTTCGGGATGAGGATATCCAGAAGACTGCATTCAGAACTCGTTATGGATATTACGAGTTTGTGGTGATGCCTTTTGGGCTCACCAATGCCCCAGCTGCGTTCATGGATCTCATGAACAGGGTGTGCAGGCCAATGCTGGATCGGTCGGTGATCGTATTTATTGATGATATTTTGGTATATTCGAGGTCTAGAGAGCAGCATGAGGAGAATTTGAGGGAGATCCTTGGAGTTCTGAGATCGGAGAGGCTGTATGCCAAATTCTCCAAGTGTGATTTCTGGTTACGAGAGGTCCAGTTCCTAGGACATCTTGTTAACCAGAAAGGGATATTGGTCGATCCAGCCAAGATTGAGGCAGTGATGAGATGGGAGGTGCCGAGATCACCCACTGAGATCAGGAGCTTTCTGGGATTGGATGGCTATTATCGGAGGTTTATTAGGGATTTCTCCAAGATCGCCGTGCCACTTACCAAGATGACCCAGAAGGGTGTTGCATTTTCCTGGGGTCCGGAGCAGCAGTCCTCATTTGAGACCTTTCGTCAGAAGTTGTGCGAGGCCCCGGTGCTCGCACTCCCAGAAGGAATGGAGGATTTTGTGGTATATTGTGATGCATCCATATTTGGGTTAGGGGCAGTGCTTATGCAGAGGGGGCACGTTATAGCGTATGCTTCGAGGCAGCTGAAGCCTCATGAGTAGAGATATCCCACCGACGATCTAGAGTTGGGGGCTGTGGTGTTTGCCCTCAAGATCTGGCGGCACTATCTATATGGGGTTCGGTGTACCATATACACGAACCACAAGAGTCTGAAGTAGTTGATGGATCAGCCAAACCTGAATATGCGCCAGAAGAGATGGTTGGATGTGGTGAAGGATTATGATTGTGAGATCCTGTACCACCCGGGCAAGGCTAATGTCGTAGCCGACGCTTTGAGCCGTAGGTCAGAGAGCGCCCCGATCCGAGACATTTGTATGAGGTTGACGGTGATGACTCCGGTATTGGACACCATCCGAGGGGCCCAGGCTGAGGCTGCGAGACCAGAGAACTGAAAGCGGGAGCGGGTTGTTGGGCAGGGGTCGGAGTTTGTTACCGATAGTTGGGGACTTATGACATTTCAGGGTCGGATTTGGGTACCATTTGTGGGCGGGACGCGTACCATTTTGATGGAGGAGGCACATCGATCGAAGTTCTCGATCCATCCCTGGGCTACTAAGATGTATTTGGACCTAAAGAAGGAGTATTGGTGGCCCTGTATGAAGAGGGATGTTGCATGGTTCGTCGAGAGGTGCCTAACTTGTCGCCAAGTTAAGGCCGAGCACCAGCGTCCGCATGGTAAGCTGCAACCGCTGGAGATTCCTGAGTGGAAGTGGGAACAGATTACCATGGATTTTATCACCAAATTGCCAAGGAATGCGAGAGGAGTCGATGCAATTTGGGTGATTGTGGACATGTTGATGAAGAGCGCTCATTTTCTTGCTATCAATGAGAGCTCTTCTGCTGAGAGGTTGGCAGAGTTGTATGTGAGGGAGGTGGTATCGCGGCATGGGGTTCCGATGTCAATTGTTTCAGATGTATACGTGCGATTTACTTCCAGATTTTGGAAGAAGTTTCACGAGGAGTTGGGTACAAGACTGCATTTCAGTACCGCATACCACCCACAGACGGACGGGCAGAGTGAGCGGACGATTCAGACGCTCGAGGATATGCTCCGAGCGTGTGTTTTGAATTTTGGAGGGAGTTGGGACACCTATTTACCCTTGGCAGAGTTTTCGTACAACAACAGCCATCATTCGAGCATTGGTATGCCACCCTTTGAGCTGTTGTATGGGAGGAGGTGTCGGACTCCCATCTGCTGGGGAGAGGTGGGGCATCGGGTAATGGGTAGTACGGAGATTGTGCTTCAGACGATAGAGCAAATACAGCAGGTGAGGCAGAGATTGTTGACCGCTCAGAGTCGCCAAAAGAGTTATGCGGACAGGCGTCGGTCCGAGCTCGAGTTTCAGGTTGGTGACCTTGTACTCTTAAAGGTCTCTCCTTGGAAAGGAGTGATTCGATTCAGGAAGAGGGGCAAATTGGGGCCTTGATATATTGGACCTTTCAGGGTAATCGCGAGGATAGGTAGGGTAGCCTACCGTTTAGATCTACCTGCGGAGTTGGGACAGATTCACGACACCTTTCATGTGTAGCAGTTGAGGATGTGTATTGCCGATGAGTCGGCTGTGGTTCCATTATAGGATATTCAGGTGGATGCGGGTCTGAACTATGTTGAGAGACCAGTGGAAATTAGGGATCAAAAGGTTAAGGTTCTGAGGAACAAGGAAGTGCCCTTGGTGCAAGTGCAGTGGCAGCATCGGAAGGGGTCCAAGCTGACGTGGAAGTCCAAGTCGGAGATGCGGGAGCAGCATCCAGAATTGTTTTCGGTATAAGACTTCGGGGACGAAGTCTGGTTCTAGTGGGGGAGAATTGTAACAGCCGAAATTCAGGTACAACCGATTAGCCCTTCATCTTTATTTATTTGTCATTTTGGGCCTTTGTGTTGGGCGAGTACGCTGGGCGTACAAGGAGTACGTTGCGCGTACTCGTGCGCCTCATTTAAACACGTCATCGTCGGGTACGCTGGGCGTACCCAAGGTTACGCCGGGCGTAATCGCTCCAGACCCAAAACCCTAATTTGTGTTGTTGGCTATAAAAGGAATGAGATGGCTTGGCTCCTCAGCCACCATTCCTCAGAAAGAAACCCTAAGAGAGTGTTCCTTCGTTCCTAGCCCTTTTGTGAGTGTTCTAAGCTTGGTGGTGTCATTTCAAGGTAGCAAAGGAGAAGAAGAGTCCATTGTGAAGGCTAGGAGCTGGTGTTCTAGTGTAGATCTAGGCTTAGCAAAGGTTGGAGCTTCTTTCTAAGGTAAAAAGTTCGGATCTTGACTTGTTGATCTTGTGGTATGCTTTATGGACCATTTTCGAGGGTTTTGGTCCCAAAGGTGGAGACTTTATGAGCAAGTGGTCTCCATTAGCTTAGATCCATCATATTTATGGTCCATTTAAGTTGTAGATCCATAAAAATGTAATCTTGGACGTGAATGATTAGCCATGCATGAGATCTAGATCCTTGAGTTGAAATGGAAAGGTGTTAAGGAGTGTAAGAGCCTTTACAGCCATGCCAAGGCTTAAAGGTTCCGACTTTATGAGTAAAAATGCTTAAATAAGGCCGGATCTAGAAGTGGAAGTAGTGGCTTAACCGATTAAGACCATAAATGAAGTGTGTCTAGATCTGACTATTACGCTGGGTGTAACTCCCAGTACGCGCAACGTACTGGGAGGAGACCCTGATTATTGAGTTGGCGATGTACGCCCCGCATTCATCAGTCTGTACGCCCCGCGTACTGAAGATGTTGACTTTTGCTGACTTTTAGGGTTTTAATCAACTTGTGGACTTTGAGTAAAGGGAGGGTAAAATGGTCTTTTACCCCTCTAAGGAATGTTAATAAGGGGTAAAGTCTAGTGGTGGAAGTCTATATTAATTAAAATGATATTCGTTATGATTAGGCGAAGTTGAGTCTTCGTTTGGGATTCGGAGATAGCGAGCACGTGAGATTCTAAACTTTCCATGAGGTGAGTTTTCTCACTATACTGTACCCGTAAGGGTTTTATTATGTGACCGGAAGGTCGGATATGTTATGGGTTGTATGCATCGTATATGATAAGTTAATCGTTTATATGTGCTATGTATGCTATGCTTGATATGGGCCGGCAGGCATTCTGTTATGGGCCGGAAGGCATATATGTAATGGGCCGGAAGGCATTGTGATGAGGACCGTAAGGTAGGACCGGAAGGTTTACCGAGTCGGGACGGAAGTCCCCTGAGACACATGGACCGGAAGATCGGAGCCTGGAAAGGTGTATAAAAGCATAAAATTTTATAAGGGATTTTGTGATAACCAAGGATGAAGCAGTGTGTACGGTCAGCCAGCGCCTGAACAGTAAAAATCCACAAAATACCCTTACAATATGTGTTATGAGATATGTTATGATATGTTATGTATGCTAGAGTAGACTAGGTTTTCATATTAGGACTAGAGTGACCTGATTTGTTATGCCTTAGTCTCGGGGAAACCTGCTGCTTTGAGATGCTTTGAGAGCGAGTAGGTAGCCAGTGCATAGCAAGAATAGAGTACTCGTGATCCGGGGTCCAAGGAGGAGGACTTGGGGTGAACGTTGATGCGGTGTAGTCAGTAGTATAGGGCCCGTACTACTGAAGACACCGGATCAGTAGGCAGTCCAAGTAAGAATCCTTTGGGTATCGGAGGTCGAGTAGGGTTGCGTTATCGAGTGCGAGTATGCTCGATTGGGTCTCTGATATTTTTATGTTGTATTTCAAAGGCATCATGATTGGGACACGCCATAGACCTAAGACGAGCGGTGTGAGTGACGAGGAGATTCGTCAGATGATCCACGATGAGGTGGCTGCGGCAATCCGGGCCGAGATTCCGGAGATGTTTAGGTCTATCAAGGCCACGCTGTTGGAGACTTTTGATGAGCAGTACGCCGCAGTGACTGAGGCCGCAGCTGCTGCCAGACCTCAGGGAGGTGACTCGTTGTTGTTCCGGGAGTTCAGTAACAGGAAACCACCCGAGTTTGATGGGACGCAGGACCCGATCGCTGCGATGCGATAGATTGCTGACATTGAGGGATGCTTCTACACGTGTTCATGTCCAGAGCATCTGAGGGTGCGGTTCGCTTTGAACCAGCTCCGCCTGGGAGCAAAGGAATGGTGGAAGTTCGTGACGGCGAACTTCACTCTTGAGGAGATTTCAGCGGTGACTTGGGAGAAATTCACCACCATGTTCCGAGATGAGTATGTTCCCCCGGTGGAGAGGGAACGATTGGTTCAGGAGTTCTTGACCCTCAAGCACGGTAATGATTCAGTTGCTGTGGTCACCTGAAAGTTTCATGAGAGGGCGATGTTCTGCCCTGAGCAGGTGTCCACTGAGCAGGCACGGATGAGCCGATATTTGGGTATACTGAGGAGGGACATTCGGGAGTTCATATCGAACTCGACATACCGGACATTTGCTGAGCTCCAGGCAAATGCCCGGAAGAGGGATATTGAGTTGGAGACTCAGGCCAGGGAGGAGGCCAAGTCTCAACGGGTGGATCGGCGGCCGGCTCAGTCCCAGCCGGCAGCCAAGCGGACCAAGTCCGCCAATTCGAGGACAGGAGGTCAGAAGGGCCGCACTTGCGGAAAGTGCGGCAAGGGTCATGAGGGGGCCTGTCGATCAGGTGCTTGCTACAAATGTGGCAAGGAGGGGCACATCGCTAGGGATTGCCCCAAAGGATTTATGGTTTGCTTCCATTGCAACCAGACCGGCTGTCACACCCCAAAACCAAGAACGACGGAAACGTTTCGGGGTGGAGGACATCATGTGAAGTATCATAACAGTGTAAAGTAGTAAACAAGCAACAACATCATCCATTGAATTAAAGGTAAAGTTTTAATACATGTGTGTTCTTTCATAATGTACAACAATAAAAATGAATAATCAAAATACGACGAGTCTTGACCGTGCTCCATCTTCTCAAGGCCTGGACATCGTACCTATCTAACTGATGACCTGAGAATACAAGTTATTTTGAAAGCGAGTATCAGCTTTAAAGCTGGTGAATTCATAAGTAATTAAATGTCATTGTCTTGCTTATGAAAATCTGTTATGAAGACCATGTAAACCTTTAAATGAAAATGTTGATGTAAGTATGAAAACCCTAGAAAATCCCTTATTTTCTATTAGTTTGAGATTAGTCTTCTACCAAGACTCGAATGTTTTGTTATGATAATGTAGTCTTCTACCAAGACCCGAATGTTTTGTTATGATAATGTAGTCTTCTACCAAGACCCGAATGTTTTGTTATGATAATGTAGTCTTCTACCAAGACCCGAATGTTTTGTAAGTAAAATGATAGCTTTTCCTTTCTATTGACTAGTACTAAAAGTACTTAGTCTAAATCATCGTTTATGTGAAAGCATCACAAAATAAAGTAAACAGGAAAAAGTACTAATGTAAGTGTTATCCCGAGGTACTAGGGCTAACATGCCATCGCGTAAAGCGAAACGTATAACCTATCACCAAATAAAGTAAATAGGAAGAAGTACTAATGTAAGTGTTATCCCGAGGTACTAGGGCTAACACGACGTATGTAAATGTTATCCCGAGGTACTAGGGCTAACACGACATATATAACCTAATGAACATCCGGAGATTGTCCAATTGTCCTCTGTAGCAGCAGCAGGGCGGAGGAAGGGTTAGTCCCGTAAAGGTACTCCTAGTATAAGTAATAACCGTAGGCATCCGTAGATGTTCATCACCCACTGTTGCTAACAGATGGGTTCCGGAATGGTTAGTCCCATCCATATATCCCGAGCTACTAGGGATAGGGGCCCGTCTAGGTATCCCGAGGTAATAGGGATAGGGTCCTGTCTAGATATCCCAAGGTACTAGGGATATGCAGGAAGATTTACACAGAAGGTACAAATAAATCATCCTCGTAGTTCTAAGTACAAGTATCCAGGTGAGTAAATACAGGATAATGCACCTATGTAAAAGTGTTCCTGTATGGCATTCATGTAAGTGTGTTCATGTAACAGGTAAGTATATGTAAACATATTCTTGTATCATGTAATCCTAAGTAAGTGTACTCATGTATCATGTAAGGTATTTGTATAGACTCATGAATGAACTGACTCTTGTGTGATTCCTTGTAGTAGTAATAATGTTTGATATCTTCTAACTATACCTATGATAGTTAACTGAAAGGTAATTGGTTGTTTACGTAAGTTTATGCACTCTTGCTACCCAAGAGTATTGTAAACTAAATGAAGGGTGAAAACTATAATCTCCAACATATATATGAACATATGCACATAAGTATAGTTTGATTCAAGAAGGTAAAATAATGGTTTTGCAAGACATCTAGGAGTTTTGAACAATAATTCAGTATGACTTGATGTCATTTTAATAAACATTTGAAAACTAATACTTTTGTTATCAAGGTATTTTAAAATAGAAAACCACTTCATGTGTCACCTTTTGAAATATGTGAAATCTACTGACTGAAAACACAGTTATAAAATACATAAGATTGATTTAATAACATACTGTTTTCTACTTGCATCCCCCCCTCCATTAAAACATTTAAAATCATTTAAATCACTAATTAAGGGGTATGAACTCACCTGTAGTTGGTAGTTTTGATGAACTGGATGGTGTAGGATTGTTAGGCGTCAAGTGAGGACATGTACACACACTACGATCCTAATGAACATATAATCACACATATATGCACTCAATTAGTCTCAAGTTACTAATTGATAATGTTGAGACATCCTAGACATAATAAACACTTTATATAAGTGTTTTAAGCCCTAAGGATTGCATCTAAGCGATTGTGGGACAAGGCACTTGTGTTTAGGGTTCCCATATATGAGTTTACTCTCCTGTTACCATCACACATGGAGTTTACGGTTGTAAACTCTTGAGTTTATGGCCGTAAACTCCCAACCATGGGTGTATTGTGTGTTTTGAAGTTCCAAATGATTCCTATGATTATTCCAACTTGGTGGTTAAATTCTTGGAAGGGTTTAAGGCCTAGAAACACTCCTTAGAGGAGTTTACGGCCCCAAGGCCATTTCCTTTGGAGTTTACGGCCGTAAACTCCCTTGGAATGGTATTTTTTGTTGCTTTCAAGTCTTTTGCATATGTAGGATAGGTTCTAGACTTTTACCTAAAGCATATGAAGGCATTAGGCACACTTTGGTTCCCTTCTTTCATGTTTACGGCCCAAGAACCATGTCTTGGCCGTAAACTCACTTTGGAAGGTGATTTTGATATGTTTTGGTCCTTGATTTAAGTGGGAACAATTCCTAGTAAATGTCCAATGCTTTAGGTGCCTTAAAAGCACCCTTTTGTGCATGATTTTGGAGTTCACGGTCCAAGATCATCTTGGGCCGTGAACTCCCAAACTTGGGTGGTTCTTTGATGTTTTCTCGTCCCTAATACACTCTTATATAAGTCCAAGGCAGTAGTATATCTCGGGGGAAAGGCTAGGCATTGTTTTCGGGAGTTTACCGCCCAAGAACACCTTGGGGAGTAAACTCCTAAATCTAGTGATTTAGCTATGTAACCTATGTTATGAACACATTTAAAGCTATATAACACTACTAGAGAGGGGTACTCACGATTTGGGATAAAAACCCGAAGATCCGTGAGAGAGAAAATTGCTTTTCTGTAGTTGGAAATGCGAATAATGAATGAATTTGGTTTAGAATTCTATTTATAGTCCTGAGATATTTTTGGCAGAAAATATTTTTATTCCTGAAATGATTTCTAATATAATAGAGTGTTGGAATAACAGTGTTGCTCAAAACCCTAGTGCAACCACTCTGCTGATATCTCCTTAAGTGTAAATCCTGAAAAACTGCCAAACTTATACCCGAAGTCTGGAATTTCACTGAAATTGTTCTAAGATCTATTGTCTTGATATGGTTTGTTCAGAATGGAAATTTCGGGTTGTCACATCATCCCCCTGTTAAAGGGAATTTCGTCCCAAAATTAGAGTTTAGATAAGGAAGTAGGTATAAATGATCGAGTCGTTAGGTGAATACTTCCTAATCGATTTGCTCCCGCGCTTCCAAGTGAAATCGGGTTCTCAGTTGGTATTCCAACGAACCTTCACTCATGGGCGACGGCGTTGCTTCGTCCGCTTGGCCACTCGGTCGAGGGTTACTACAGTTCTAATCCGAAGGCAAGGATCTCATAAATCTCGATCTCGTCGAGAGGGATTACGAAAGTCCTAATGGGAGAATATTGTTTCAAGTCCGAGACGCGAAGGGGAAAATGTACGTTACTGAGTTCGCGGAGTAGGTCTAGTTTGTGAAATGCAGGACCGATTCTGGTAAGAATCTCGGAGGTCCTAACTATATTGGATTTTAGCTTTCCATGCTTTACGAAGCGTATTAAGCCGTTCCCATAGTGAGGTTTCCTAAAGAATTTGGTCTCTCACTTGGAATTCGAAAGGTTCTTTCTCTCGCTTACTTCCCAGTCAAGGGCCATCCCTTGCTGGGTCAAAGTCGAAAGGGTTTCTGAAATTTGTGGGGAGTTCCGAATGGACTATTATAGTAGGTCAGTAAGACCTAGAATTTGGCGAATTTTCCGTCGGTGACTACAGTGCCGACAAATTCCCATCGGTTTTGGATAATTTGACAGGGTACTCAAGAATTTCCACAACAATAATAGTGTGTCTCAGGAAATTTGACTCTAAATTTGAAAACTCTTGATTAGAGAACTTTGTGAAAAGTATCTCCGAGGGTAATGTTTCTATGGGTTCTTTCTTACTACGAGGGTAGATAAGTAAGTCATTACATGGAGAAATGACGAACTGATCCCAGTAAGAAAGGCGTACTCCACTCATTTAGCTCATGGATACTATGGACGTATTGGTCCTATCCGAGGGGTATCACTACGGACTCGAAGTGTCTGTATCGAGTTCGGAGGGTAGTCTTTAGGACATCCTTCCCTAACACTCGAACTGGTGATATTCGGATCTCAGGTCCATTTCTGAAAGTAATACTTTCCCTGTGGTTGCTCAATCAATTCGTCTATGCGAGGTAGAGACAACGATTTCTAAAGGAAATCTTAATGAAGTCTCCGGTCGTCGAGGTACATAAGATGCACTTCGTCGACTTCTGGTAATAATAAGACCGGAGCTCTCAAGGGTGAGAAGCCTGGTCTTCTAATTCTATTTTTGAGTAGTTCGTTGTGTTGTCCAGGCTGTTCTTGTATCTTCCGTTGGTGTTTAGACTGAAGGCGATCTGGTTATAAGATTCATACCGGGTTCTAGGTTTGTTCTTGTGCCAATGCAATTACTCGTACTCCTGGACAGTCTCCGTCCTGAAGTTCATACTAGAATTCATACGTGATTCAATGATCACAATTTCGTGTATACGAGTCGTATATAATTAAGACTGAAAAGGTAGTCGGATAAGTGATTCTTCCTTAATCTCACATCCCATCGAGGGAAAAGAAGTTAAAGTGGAATCATTAATTCTAAACCTGTAGAACATTGATTATATATCACTCTCTTGTATACCTTCTTCAGTGATAGATCAACCGTATGAATCCCGGAATTGCACTTGACGTACTGCACAAGTAATACTGTGGGGATTCCTTTGGAAAGGAAAAGAACTATAAGGTACTCCTTGTATGAGTACTTCGGTGTTCTGCTATGACGGCTTCGCTAAAAGACGATTTCTGAGAAAGAGATGTATTTATGAAGCTGGTATTGCGAGGATCGAATTTACTCGAGTCACATGATAAAGTCGGAAACATATGGAAACTAAAGACATTAGAATTGAACATAAGGCGTTACAGACAAAACACAACAGTGCAACCATTAACAGAGTTACTGAACTTAGGATTTACTACAAGACTATTGTTGCAAACAAGGTATACTACAAAAGACAAGTATACGCAACATGAGCATCCCTAAGCGGACGGGATCTCGCAAAAGATAAGACTCTGGTTGCACTAGTTTTGGGATGGTTCATAAGTCTATTACAACGAAACGCCTAAATTACATTAACGTGGGTATGGAGTAGACTCTCCTAAGGCGGTGGTTGGTAGTAGACTTTCGTCTGTGCCAGCAATTGCTGCCCCTGGGCAGTTCCTTTTGTAGTGACCTACTTCGCCACAACCGTAGCAAACCTGGTTCCCACTGGTGTTTGGCACTTGAGTGGCCTGAGCTGTTGGCATCCTGCAGACACGGGATGTATGCCCCTTCCTGTTGCAGTGTGAGCACTGCTTCTCCCTACAAGGTCCATGGTGGTGAAAACTGCATTTAATGCATTTTGGGAGACTTCCAGCATAAAGTTTGGCTGGTTTAGGGACAATTGGGATGTCCGAAGGGATGGTAGTTGGAGGTGCTGATGTCGTGGCTATGAAGGTTGTTACTGGTGGTTGTTTCCTGTTCGCCCTTCGAAGCGACTTGTCCTTAGGTTTATTCCAAGACTTCCGTTTGTTACTTGGATTGGAATGATTGTTAACAATCTCGCTAACACTTGCGTTGTTAGCGTTCAGGTCGGTCAGAATAGCTGACACGGCAACCGAGACTGCAGCTTGAAAGGTAGTTGCATCAATCTGAAGAGTTGGTGTTTGGTTGATGGGCTGATTGTTTTTCTTGGGTGACATGATTCTGTTAGACCGAAAGAAAATGAATTTGTGAGCAAGAATGGTTGAACCTAGACGTAGTTCGATCGCTCATGTAAAGAATAGAAGTATGTTCTCTAAGGTTCGACCTACATCCCTATGATGCAGTCCTAGTATGGAATGGAAGTATGTTCATGAAGGTTTGACTTACATCCCTATGATGCAGTCCTAGCAAAGATCGGAAGTAATTTCATGCAATGGTCTCAAGATGTTTGTTGTGTGAGCCGAGGTATCGTTGGTTGGTGAATAAGATGATCCAACCATTACCAGAGACTTGGGGATGTCTCTAGAGTTAAATGGCTATAGTCCAATGACTTGACTAGAGCATGTTTCAAATAGACTCTAATGAAAGTATGATAAGAGTGTTTGAATAAAGAATAACTCAGAGGTTAGCCGACTGTCAATATCTTTGGTATTCCTGACGTACAAGTTCGGGAAAATGACCTTGTAAAAGGTCTTACATCATATCCAGAGAAGATAGTTCTTGACAGCATAAAGGGCCTAACTAAAGTACTTACAGTACAAGATAGTTTCATGAAAAATGCCACATCGGGCATAGACACGAACACGATTCCTTTCTAACAAGAAATATAAAGTAAAGTATCTACTACTAGCGACGGTCATCCCTCTGGTGAACTCTCAGTTCAGCCAGTTGGCGTTCCACATCAAGTAGGTGTCTTTCGTACACTCTCTGGCGTACCCAAAGTTCCATGACTTCGGCTCGTGATTCAGCCAGTGCTTGCAGCAGGGTTTCATGGTCTCTCTCAGACCTCTCACGGGCATGTTCAAGGCGACTGGTGCGAAGCATATACATTCCTCCGTTTGTATCAACTTCTGTGATACGTTGTAGAGCTGTCCTGCCCTGAATTTCGTTTCGGGCAACTCTTTGGATCAGAATTGGCATGATTCTGTCTGCTGAGTCCCCATTGCTAAGGTCATAGAAGCTTCGGTCACCATTAAATGGCATGGGCTGATCTTTTCCTTGGCTCCATGTTTCCAAACATTCCACCCTCTCAGGCGTCGGGCCATGAAAAGCCGGACGAGGGTTAGGAATCGGAAAGGGAGCTGCCTGGGGTAGGTTCTCAACCTCGGGTTCGGAGATGGCATCGTCTGAAAGGTCTTCAACATGGTGATCATTCAGAGGGATTGGATGATCATTAACAGGTTCTTCTCCAAACCATCCAGCAACAACCGCGTTCGGAAGGAATAGGTTGTCGTGGGGATGGAATCCAGCCATGTTATCTACGCGAGAATTTGGGGTAAGAAAATAATTATTAGACGAACTATCTAGATAATTATTTAGGAAATCTTCATTAGTTCCATTGCTATTTGTAAAGTGCATACCAGTTATATGTAATCAATACATGATAGGCCTTCGAATAAGTGACCTTAACTCCAAATTCACAAGGAATAAGGGTAAAGCAAAAAAAATTTCACCGATTCTAAGTCTATAACATCCTAGTTACATATAACTTTGGCAAATCCACTTAGAAATTATCAAATTAGGAATGAAGATTCCATTTTAGTTCTCAAGTATAAAGTACTTATAGTAACACAAAACACCCTTATGGTATTTTAGACTTAGGGTTATAATGTTCTGATTGTGGTTATGTTGGTAAGTTTTTAGACTTGTTGCCATATCACAACCATTCTTAGGCATGTGCTAATCAATCTTTGGAACAACATAGTTGATCAGGCTATGCCACTCCCAAGACTGACCATACATCCCCGAGCTTGCCTGTGATATTCAACAATCGTAATACTTTTGTTCTTGTCATTGTGACACTGATTTTAGTATGAATGCAGGCACGTATACTTTGTTAAATATTTTATTATTTAAAAGTATATTCTCTTAGACAGAGTGTTTTAGTCCCTATGTATTTATAGTTAGTATATCTTTTATGGGTTGATATACTCAATTCACTATAAACAATGCTCTGATACCAATCTATCACACCCCAAAACTAAGAACGGCGGAAACGTTCCGGGGTGGAGGACGTCATGTGAAGTATCATAACAGTGTAAAGTAGTAAACAAGCAACAAAATCATCCATTGCATTAAAGGTAAAGTTTTAATACATGTGTCTTCTTTCATAATGTACAACAATAAAAATGAATAATCAAAATACGACGAGTCTTGACCGTGCTCCGTCTTCTCAAGGCCTGGACATCGTACCTATCTAACTGATGACCTGAGAATACAAGTTATTTTGAAAGCGAGTATTAGCTTTAAAGCTGGTGAATTCATAAGTAATTAAATGTCACTGTCTTGCTTATGAAAATCTTCTATGAAGACCATGTAAACCTTTAAATGAAAATGTTGATGTAAGTATGAAAACCCTAGAAAATCCCTTATTTTCTATTAGTTTGAGATTAGTCTTCTACCAAGACCCGGATGTTTTGTTATGATAATGTAGTCTTCTACCAAGACCCGAATGTTTTGTTATGATAATGTAGTCTTCTACCAAGACCCGAATGTTTTGTTATGATAATGTAGTCTTCTACCAAGACCCGAATGTTTTGTAAGTAAAATGATAGCTTTTCCTTTCTATTGACTAGTACTAAAAGTACTTAGTCTAACTCTTTGTTTAGGTGAATGTATCACAAAATAAAGTAAAATAGGAAAATGATATGATAGTCTTCTACCAAGACTTAAATGTTCTGTAAGTAAAATGATAGCTTTTACTTTCTATTGACTAGTACTAAAAGTACTTAGTCTTACTCATCGTTTATGTGAAAGTATTACAAAATAAAGTAAACAGGAAAAAGTACTAATGTAAATGTTATCCCGAGGTACTAGGGCTAACATGCCATCGCGTAAAGCGAAACGTATAACCTATCACCAAATAAAGTAAATAGGAAGAAGTACTAATGTAAGTGTTATCCCGAGGTACTACGGCTAACATGACGTATGTAAATGTTATCCCGGGGTACTAGGGCTAACATGACATATATAACCTAATGAACATCCGAAGATTGTCCAATTGTCCTCTGTAGCAGCAGCAGGGCGGAGGAAGGGTTAGTCCCGTAAAGGTACTCCTAGTATAAGTAATAACCGTAGGCATCTGTAGATGTTCATCACCCACTGTTGGTAACAGATGGGTTCCGGAATGGTTAGTCCCGTCCATATATCCCGAGGTACTAGGGATAGGGGCCCGTCTAGGTATCCTGAGGTAATAGGGATAGGGTCCTGTCTAGATATCCCAAGGTACTAGGGATATGCAAGAAGATTTACACAGAAGGTACAAATAAATCATCCTCGTAGTTCTAAGTACAAGTATCCAGGTGAGTAAATACAGGATAATGCACCTATGTAAAAGTGTCCCTGTATGGTAGTCATGTAAGAGTGTTCATGTAACAGGTAAGTATATGTAAACATATTCTTGTATCATGTAATCCTAAGTAAGTGTACTCATGTATCATGTAAGGTATGTGTATAGACTCATGAATGAACTGACTCTTGTGTGATTCCTTGTAGTAGTAATAATGTTTGATATCTTCTAACTATACCTATGATAGTTAACTGAAAGGTAATTGGTTGTTTACGCAAGTTTATGCACTCTTGCTACCCAAGAGTATTGGAAACTAAATGAAGAGTGAAAACTATAATCTCTAACATATATATGAACATATGCGCATCAGTATAGTTTGATTCAAGAAGGTAAAATAATGGTTTTGCAAGCTATCTAGGAGTTTTGAACACTAATTAAGTATGACTTGATGTCATTTTAATAAACATTTCAAAACTAATACTTTTGTTATCAAGGTATTTTAAGATAGAAAACCACTTCATATGTCACCTTTTGAAATATGTGAAATCTACTGAGTGAAAACACAGCTATAAAATACATAAGATTGATTTAATAACATACTGTTTTCTACTTGCATTCCCCCCCCCCCCCCCATTAAAACGTTTAAAATCAATTAAAACACTAATTAAGGGGTATGAACTCACCTGTAGTTGGTAGTTTTGATGAACTGGACGGTGTAGGATTGTTAGGCGTCAAGTGAGGACTTGTACACACACTACGATCCTAATGAACATATAATCACACATATATGCACTCAATTAGTCTCAAGTTACTAATTGATAATGTTAAGACATCCTAGACATAATAAACACTTTATATAAGTGTTTTAAGCCCTAAGGATTGCATCTAAGCTATTGTGGGACAAGGCACTTGTGTTTAGGGTTCCAAAGGATCCCATATATGAGTTTACTCTCCTTTTACCATCACACATGGAGTTTACGGTTGTAAACTCTTGATTTTACGGCCGTAAACTCCCAACCATGGGTGTATTGTGTGTTTTGAAGTTCCAAATGATTCCTAGAATTATTCCAACTTGGTGGTTAAATTCTTGGAAGGGTTTAAGGCCTAGAAACACTCCTTAGAGGAGTTTACGGCCCCAAGGCCATTTCCTTTGGATTTTACGGCCGTAAACTCCCTTGGAATGGTATTTTTTGTTGCTTTCAAGTCTTTTGCATATGTAGGATAGGTTCTAGACTTTTACCTAAAGCATATGAAGGCATTAGGCACACTTTGGTGCCCTTCTTTCATGTTTACGGCCCAAGAACCATGTCTTGGCCATAAACTCACTTTGGAAGGTGATTTTGATGTGTTTTGGTCCTTGATTTAAATGGGAACAATTCCTAGTAAATGTCTAATGCTTTAGGTGCCTTAAAAGCACCCTTTTGTGCATGATTTTGGAGTTCAAGGTCCAAGATCATCTTGGGCCGTGGACTCCCAAACTTGGGTGGTTCTTTGATGTTTTCTCGTCCCTAATACACTCTTATATAAGTCCAAGGCAGTAGTATATCTCGGGGGAAAGGCTAGGCATTGTTTTCGGGAGTTTACCGCCCAAGAACACCTTGGGGAGTAAACTCCTAAATCTAGTGATTTAGCTATGTAACCTATGTTATGAACACATTTAAAGCTATATAACACTACTAGAGAGGGGTACTCACGATTTGGGATAAAAACCCGAAGATCCGTGAGAGAGAAAATGGCTTTTCTGTAGTTGGAAATGCGAATAATGAATGAATTTGGTTCAGAATTTTATTTATAGTCCTGAGATATTTGTGGCAGAAAATATTTTTATTCCTGAAATGATTTCTAATATAATAGAGTGTTGGAATAACAGTGCTGCTCAAAACCCTAGTGCAACCACTCTCCTGATATCTACTTAAGTGTAAATCCTGAAAAACTGCCAAACTTATACCCGAAGTCTGGAATTTCACTGAAATTGTTCTAAGCTCTATTGTCTTGATATGGTTTGTTCAGAATGGAAATTTCGGGTTGTCACACAGGCCATCGGAAGGCCGAGTGTCCTCAGCTTCTCCAGGAATCTGCGCCTGCTGCTAGGGCTACTGAGACTCGACCGGTGAAGGCCGAGGCCCTGAGGGCTCATGGGAGAGCTTTTCAGTTGACTGCGGAGGAGGTCCGCGCGGCGCCCGATGTCGTGGCTGGTATGTATCCTTTTGTGTATTTATTTTTTTATGCTAAGATGTTGTGCTTATTTTATGATATGCGTAGGTACTTTTCTTGTGAATTATGTACCTGCCTTGGTATTATTTGACTCGGGTGCGAGTCGGTCTTTTGTATCTCTGGCTTTTAGTCAGCACCTCGCTAATGATCGAGAGGTGATGAGTCGACCTCTTAGGGTTTCCATAGCTGATAAGAAAGCGGTATATGCCACAAACATGATTCGAGGATGTGTGCTTGAGATTTTTGGTGTCGATTTCCCTATAGACCTAGTTCCTATCGCTATGGGAGATGTTTGTGTCATCATGGGCATGGAATGGTTGAGTAAGTTTGGAGCGGTCATTGACTGCGGGAAACAGCTAGTGACTATGCGAGACCCTAGTGGGGGAGTGCTTACTGTGTATGGCGAAGGGACCCGGTGTGGGTCAGCGTTTTGTTCGGCTGCCAGGGCGAGTCAGAGTTTGCAGCAGGGCTGCAGTGGATTCATAGCCTATGTGATGGACGCACGAGTGGCCACTGGGAGGCCAAGTTCAGTTGGCGAGGTTCCGGTAGTGTGTGAATTCCCGGATGTTTTTCCCAAGGAACTGTCGGGCGTGCCTCCGGAAAGACAAGTGGAGTTCCATATCGATTTGATTCCGGGAGCAGCACCTATCGCCAAGGCGCCTTATCGCCTCGCACCGCCGGAGATGCAGGAGTTATCCTCGCAGCTTCAGGAGCTGTTGGGGAAGGGGTTTATTCGACCGAGTAGCTCGCATTGGGGAGCACCGATCCTTTTTGTCAAGAAGAAAGATGGTTCACACCGGATGTGTATTGATTACCGGGAGTTGAACAAGTTGACGGTCAAGAACCGGTATCCATTACCTAGAATCGATGATCTGTTCGATCAGTTGCAGGGGGCTTCTTGGTTCTCCAAGATAGACTCGAGGTCGGGTTATCATCAGATGAGGGTTCGGGATGAGGATATCCAGAAGACTGCATTCATAACTCGTTATGGACATTACGAGTTTGTGGTGATGTCTTTTGGGCTCACCAATGCCCCAACTGCGTTCATGGATCTCATGAACAGGGTGTGCAGGCCGATGCTGGACCGGTCGGTGATCGTATTCATTGATGATATTTTAGTATATTCAAGGTCTAGAGAGCAGCATGAGGAGCATTTGAGGGAGATCCTTGGACTTCTGAGATCGGAGAGGCTGTATGCCAAATTCTCTAAGTGTGATTTTTGGTTACGAGAGGTCCAGTTCCTAGGACATCTTATTAACTAGAAAGGGATATTGGTCGATCCGGCCAAGATTGAGGCAGTGATGAGATGGGAGGTGTCGAGATCACCCACTGAGATCAGGAGCTTTCTGGGATTGGTCGGCTATTATCGGAGGTTTATTAGGGATTTCTCCAAGATCGCCGTGCCACTTACCAAGATGACCCGGAAGGGTGTTGCACTTTCCTAGGGTCCGGAGCAGCAGTCCTCATTTGAGACCCTTCGTCAGAAGTTGTGCGAGGCCCCGGTGCTCACACTGCCGGAAGGAATGGACGATTTTGTGGTATATTGTGATGCATCCATATCTGGGTTAGGGGCAGTGCTTATGCATAGGGGGCACGTTATAGCGTATGCATCGAGGCAGCTGAAGCCTCATGAATCGAGATATACCACCCACGATCTGGAGTTGGGGGCTGTGGTGTTTGCCCTCAAGATCTAGCGGCACTATCTATATGGGGTTCGGTGTACCATATACACGGACCACAAGAGTCTGAAGTACTTGATGGATCAACCAAACCTGAATATGCGGCAGAAGAGATGGTTGGATGTGGTGAAGGACTATGATTGTGAGATCCTGTACCACCCGGGCAAGGCTAATGTCGTAGCCGACGCTTTGAGCCGTAGGTCGGAGAGCGCCCTGGTCGGAGACCTTTGTATGAGGTTGATGGTGATGACTCCGGTATTGGACACCATCCGAGGGGCCCAGGCTGAGGCTGCGAGACCAGAGAACCGAAAGCGGGAGCGGGTTGTTGGGCAGGGGTCGGAGTTCGTTACCGATAGTTGGGGACTTATAACATTTCAGGGTCGGATTTGGGTACCGTTTGTGGGCGGGACGCGTACCATTTTGATGGAGGAGGCACATCGATCGAAGTTCTCGATCCATCCCTGGGCTACTAAGATGTATTTGGACCTAAAGAAGGAGTATTGGTGGCCCTGTATGAAGAGGGATGTTGCATGGTTCGTCGAGAGGTGCCTAACTTGTCGCCAAGTTCAGGCCGAGCACCAGCGTCCGCATGGTAAGCTGCAACCGCAGGAGATTCCCGAGTGGAAATGGGAACAGATTACCATGGATTTTATCACCAAATTGCCAAGGACTGTGAGAGGAGTCGATGCAATTTGGGTGATTGTGGACATGTTGACGAAGAGCGCTCATTTTCTTGCTATCAATGAGAGCTCTTCTGCTGAGAGGTTGGCAGAGTTGTATGTGAGGGAGGTGGTATCTGATGGGTTTTGAGCATTCTAACACTTCCTAAGTGTACATGCAACCCTAATAACCTTGGATCTATGTTTGTCTAATTATCATGCAAAGTTGAATTCCAAGGTTATATTCCTATCTAGCATACATATGGAACAATTTTAACTTGAATCATAGATAGAATAACTTACCTTGTTGTTGCTTGTGTTCCTTGAAACCTTGTGAGCCTAGCACCCTAAGTGTGATGCCTCAAATGCTTCACACAACACCAAATGCTCTTGGAAAGACTCTTGAGATAACACACACTTCTCAAAATTGGCCAAGCCCTCTAGTTTCTAAGTGTAGCCGATTTTGGTGGAGAATATGCTTCTTATATAGTGTTGACACATCTAGGGTTACACCATGTAAACCCTAATGTGTCATGACTCTTCATTTCCATGACCCATGGGTTTGTAACTCCTATGGGTAGAACCCAACTTGATAATCCATGGAGCCTCTTAGCCCACTATACAAGATATGGATGATTTACATAATCAACCCATATATTTAATTAGTTATTCTTTGATCACTTAATTAATTCCAAATTAATTCTTTGATCAACTAATCAAATAATATTATTAATATATTAGAACTTATAATATATTAATAATCTCCAAGTGTTATTTCTCTCATTTAGTCTATCCAATTGCATGGTGCCATGCAACCCAAATGGACCATGCCGGGTCGGGTCAAGTACACACCCGAAATAGTTATGGACTTAGACACCTTATCCAACAGTCTCCCACTTGGATAAGTCTAATAACTATATCTCTAGTACTTCAGGAACCGGCCGGCAATCGTAGCTCTTTCAAGGTTTCTCGGAACTGAGAAGATGATGGTACGCCATTTAAGATAAGTGACCATATAATCCTCCATTCTAGATATCAGTCGGACAAATACATGGAACATTGTCTTGCTTATTGTCCAGCATTTGTTTCCCGATTTCCGATTTGTTTCACATAGAACTTAATTGAACACATCAACTTAGTTCTGACCGGGCCCGGTACATGGGTCAAAACAAAATCATCGAGGGGCCCAGATATCAGCTTCTAATCCAAGAAGGAACAGATAAAATTCGACTCATATGTTTGTTCTACCACTCATTGAATTACACACAAAAGTACGTTTTATAACATCGAGTTACCAATGCGGTTTCGTACAGTCAATGCATAACCAACTTGTAAGTAACAAATCATATCTCTAGGTTTGAAGACTTATATGATATTACCGTCTCACGATCACTCGAGATAGAATTCCATGAAGTGATTCCAGTGAGCGTGGGTTGAGTCCAATGCTCAGAACTTATGAGCACTCATGATTGTTGTAGCTTTGTCCAACACCTTAGACCTCTACAACCCATCATGACAGTCTTGATTCATACCTACTTCCGACATATGACCGACTGTGGAGGTTTGAATAATATGTTATACCAAACAAAATTATTCTGGAAGTCAAAACATGCAAAAGAAATATAGTAAACGATCGACAAGAGATAGCAACACTTTACTCATAAATAAAACATCTTTTATTCATCATCTAATGTCAATTACACTTTACAAATTTCTGGGTTATCTAACTACTAAATCTAATATCATCCTTCAGCCCTATGCTCCGAGCATGCCGAAGATGCTTAACCCGAGTCAGTCCCTTTGTGAGGGGATCTGCCGGATTCTCCTCTGATGATACCCTCTTTGCCACGAGGTGTCCTTCTTCGATCCAATGTCTAATGAAATGGTATTTTCTGTCGATGTGTCTGGATCTCCCATGATCCCTTGGTTCCTTGGCTAAGGCAACAGCACTTTCACTATCACAGAAAATTTCCATTGGCTCTTTAATGGCTGGTACAACTCCAAGGTATCCAATGAAGTTCTTCAGCCATATCGCCTCCTTTGCCACCTCGCTAGCTGCAATATACTCTGATTCACAAGTAGAATCTGCCACTGTCTCTTGCTTGGAACTCTTCCAAGAAATTGCTCCTCCGTTTAGGGTAAAGACCCAGCCCGACTGAGAGCGGAAATTATCCCTATCAGTCTGGAAGCTAGCATCACTATACCCTACAACTCTCAAGTCATCACTCCCACCGAGGGTAAGAACCCAGTCCTTAGTCCTCCGTAGGTACTTGAGGATATTCTTTACCGCAGTCCAGTGTGCCTTGCCAGGGTTCGCCTGATACCTGCTAACCATGCTCAAGGCAAAAGCTACATCGGGTCGAGTACACGTCATAGCATACATGATCGATCCTACAGCCGAAGCATAAGGTGTTCGACTCATTTCTGCTATCTCAGCCTCAGTGCTAGGGCTTTGTGTCTTACTCAATCTGGTGTTACTCTGGATGGGTAACTCTCCTTTCTTGGAATCTTGCATGCTGAATCTCTTCAGCACCTTATCCAAGTAGGTACTCTGACTAAGTCCAATTAGTCTTTTACTCCGATCTCTCAAGATCCTTATCCCTAAAATATAGGCAGCTTCACCAAGGTCCTTCATAGCGAAACACTTCCCAAGCCAGGACTTTACTTCCTGCAGGGTTGGAATGTCGTTTCCTATGAGTAGTATGTCATCCACATACAATACCAAAAAGCTAACTATACTCCCACTAGCCTTGACATACACACAAGATTCATCTTCACTCCTAGAAAAGCCAAATTCCTTGACCTTTTCATCAAAGCAAAGATTCCATCTGCGAGGTGCTTGCTTCAATCCATAAATGGATTTCTCAAGCTTACACACTCTATTAGGGTACTCGTTGCTGACAAAACCCTCTGGCTGACTCATGTAAACATCTTCAGCCAACTTTCCATTAAGAAAAGCGGTTTTGACATCCATCTGCCATATTTCATAGTCATGAAATGCAGCTATGGCTAACACAACCCGAATAGACTTAATCTTGGCTACCGGAGAAAAGGTCTCATCATAATCCACTCCAGGAATTTGAGAGAAGCCCTTTGCAACCAGTCTAGCCTTATAAGTGTGTACTTTACCATCCATGTCGGTCTTCTTCTTGAAGACCCATTTGCACCCTACTGTCTTATGACCTGGTACATTTTCAACCAAGTTCCAAACTTGATTGTCATACATGGATTGTATCTCACTATCCATAGCCTCTTTCCATTTGGCAGACTCGGGGCCTGCCATGGCTTCCTCGTAGCTGTTAGGGTCATCTTGACTTACTAGTGTCCCATCACTAATAAGTGTCTCACCTTCTGCAGTAATATGAAATCCATAGTAATGCTCAGGTGCACTCCTAACTCTCGTGGAACGTCTCAGAGGTACAGATTTGTCAATTGGCTCAACAGGAGTTTCCTCCTCAAGTTGAGGGCTAGAGTTTGAAGTTCCTTCACCGCTTGATTCTTGAATTTCTTCAAGATCAATTTGCCTCCCACTATCTCCGTGGCTCATAAACTCTCTTTCTCGAAAGACTTCTCTTCTTGCTACAAAGACCACATTGTCACTAGGTCTATAGAAGAGGTAACCAAAGGATCGCTGTGGGTAACCGATGAAAATACACCTCTCGCTTCGAGGTTCGAGCTTATCATGAGTCTTGCGTCTCACGAAAGCCTCGCAACCCCAAATCTTGATGTGGTCTAGTTTAGGTACTTTACCAGTCCACATCTCGTGAGGAGTTTTGGCAACTTTCTTTGTAGGGACTAGATTAAGAATATGGGCGGCAGTCTCTAAGGCATACCCCCAGAATGAGATTGGTAGCGTAGCTCGACTCATCATGGAACGAACCATATCTAACAAGGTTCGATTACGCCTCTCAGCCACACCATTCAACTGTGGTGTCCTAGGAGGTGTCAATTGTGAGACTATCCCACATTCCCTTAGATAGTCGAGGAACTCTGAACTAAGATACTCACCACCACGATCGGATCGAAGCATCTTAATGTTCCTGCCCAATTGATTCTCGACTTCCTGTTTAAATTCCTTAAACCTCTCGAAAGTCTCTGACTTATGCTTGATCAAGTAGACATATCCATATCTACTATAATCATCAGTAAAAGTCAAATAATAACGATTAGCATCCCTTGTGGCATGTTTGAATGGTCCACACACATCCGTGTGTATAAGGTCCAACAAACCTTCACCCCTCTCACACGAACCTGTGAAGGGTGACTTTGTCATTTTTCCAAGTAAGCATGATTCGCAACTATCATCTGACTTTAGGTCAAACGACTCCAAGACTCCATCCTTTTGGAGTTGGCCTATGCGCTTCTTGCTTATATGTCCAAGACGACAATGCCATAATGATGCTTTATCCAAGTTATTATTAGTAGAATCAATACACAAAACATTATTTCCTAAGTTATCTACAACAGATACAGCTCCATACACACCATCACAAGGTAATGCTTTAAAATAAAGAACATTATTAAAGAAAGCATCAATAGAACCAACTTCATTATTAAATGAAAAGGTAAACCCTTGTTTGTACAAAGCATGAAAGGAAATAATATTTCTTGCCATTCCTGGCGAGTAACAACATTTATTCAAATCTAAACTAAACCCACTACTTAGCGATAAAGTATAAACTCCAATCTTGGTAACAGGTATAGCTTTCCTATTCCCCATGATCAAGTTTATCCTTCCTTGCTCCACATCCTCACTTCTTCTTAGTCCCTGCAAGTCACAACAAATATGAATACCACACCCGGTATCAAGGACCCAAGAATTAGAATGGGGTGAGTTATTAGAAATGATAGTGTAAATACCTGCATGGTTGGGTTTAACTTTCCCATCCTTCACATCTTGCTGGTATTTTGGGCAGTTCCGCTTCCAATGAGATTTTTCATGGCAATAGAAGCATTCAGCCTCTTTTGGGTCAGAAGAAGGAGTAATGAAACCTTTCTTGGTTCCACTTGAAGAAGAGCCATCAAGGGTCCGAGCCTTGGTACCCTTAGAAGAGCTCTTTCTCTTCCTCCCTCGACTTTTCCCGATTGCCAAAACCGGAGTAGAGTTTTGAGTAGGAGTGATAGCAACCGACTTCCCCTTAAGACCTGATTCTGCGGTCTTGAGAAGTCCCTGAAGTTTGCTGAGGGTGACTTCTTCCTTGTTCATGTGATATGTCATGCGGAATTGATCATAGCACGATGGTAAGGAATGCAAAATAATATCTATTGCAAGATCCTCCGGGAAGTTCACATTAAGCTTCAGCAAACGATCCACATACCTTTGCATTTTCTGCATGTGGCTCGTGACGGATTCCCCGTCCTTCATCATGGTTGTTATCATGGAGCAGATGATTTCATACCTCTCTTGTCTTGCACTTTGATGGTATCTTTCCATCAAATCTTGGTGCATTTCATAAGGGTAGAAATCTTCATAAGACTTTTGGAGTTCCGCTGTCATCGTGGCCATCATGATGCAAGCCACTTTCGTAGCATCCCTTTCATGTGCCCGAAATTCAGCGATCTCCTGAGGAGTTGCAGTGGACTCATCAATCTCCTTAAGCTCCTTGTCAAGGACATATTCTTTGTCCTCGTAGCGGGTAATCATCCTGATGTTTCTGATCCACTCATTGAAGTTGGATCCATCAAAGGTGACTTTCCCACACAAGTTCATAAGGGTAAAGGAGCCATTAGGATTAGAGCCAGAAGCATTGTTGAAAGACATCTGAAGAAAAGAGAACAAGATTAGTTTAGATATAAGAGAGTCCTTAATAAAACACCCAAATGTAATATTAAGGCTAGGATCCAATCACAATATAATATAACTTAGAAGAGGTATGCCGTAATCTAAGCTATATCATATTTGAAAGGTAGGTGAATGACGATTCACCAATTTCCACCACGAAAACCGCAATATTTTTAGTATTAGGTTTTTGAATGGTTCTTAGAAATTCCTAGATTCTTTGAGATTCAATGAACTTTTCTAAGGCATGTTTCAATCTCGAGTGTGCCCTCCAAGTTTTGTGACTGGGATACCGAGGATCACAAAACGAGGTGTGAAGTAACCATGCAAATCACTTGGTACCCTTAAAGTTTATCACTTAATCGATGTGCCGGTTAACCACACACGCTCCATCGATACTATAATAAACCCTAAGTCACCCTTTACCTACCTTGTTAAGTCCAAGTTAGTGTGCCGGTTAACCACACACGCTCCACCAACGACTTAATCAAAGTGTAAAGTGTAATTTCATGGAATAGCACCTTATTCACATTTTTCCTAAAGTAACTAAGATTGGGAATTTAACAAAACATTTAGTTACTTTATAATATTCATCATACTTTGAATGAGAATTAATAAGTCCTTGTCTTACCCGTTCGGCTAACGACCCTCCACCGGTCAAGCAAGCAGTGGGTGAGAGTAGACACCCATTAAGTCACCATTTTATAGGCAACAACCTTATACCCACCTTATAGACCGGCTTCGTGAATGAGGCGTACTAGCGGTAAGACGACTTTGTTCTTATACATATATATATAATTATTAAGTCATAATAATATAAGTATAAGGGTTGAATTTTAATTTTTTTAAAATTCTAGGGATTGGAACTAAAGTTTTAACTTAATTTACTTGTTCCAAAACTTGAGGGCAAGTTTTGTAAACTTTCAAAACTTTTCATTTCTTGTAACTTATGAGTTTAATAGAGTAATAAAATGAGGACTTTTCATTTTTTCTAATTCTTGTGTTCTTTTAATGGTTTTTAATCCAAGAGACTTTTGGTTTTCCATAACTTGAGGACAAGTTATGGACTCCATTAAAACACATTATGATCATGAATTAATCTACCACATAGGTTACAAATAATTCCTATGATCATCTAAACATCATAAGAACAAGAATATGAATATGAACACTTTCAAGAATCAAAATCACATTTAATCTTTGTAATTTTGATAACTAGTTGTTGTAAATGAGTCAGAAAAGACATTACACCATCTAAAACAAGTTTTTCAAGTACCAAAACAATTTAGGGTAATGTTTCTAATCCATTTCCAGCAACTGAAGTCGAAAACCTGCACTCTGTCGACCCTACTCGCCGAGTGCATAAATCTACTCGCCGAGTAGGTTGAAGATACAAGTGGACTCGGCGAGTCCCCCACATGGACTCGGCGAGTCCCCCACATGGACTCGGCGAGTCCATCAGTCTGACAGCAAGATTTCGACTTTTTTCAACTTTTAAGCACAAATAACAAACAAACAAGCCTAGGCTCTGATACCACTGATGGGTTTTGAGCATTCTAACACTTCCTAAGTGTACATGCAACCCTAATAACCTTGGATCTATGTTTGTCTGATTATCATGCAAAGTTGAATTCCAAGGTTATATTCCTATCTAGCATACATGGGGAACAATTTTAACTTGAATCATAGATAGAATAACTTACCTTGTTGTTGCTTGTGTTCCTTGAAACCTTGTGAGCCTAGCACCCCAAGTGTGATGCCTCAAATGCTTCACACAACACCAAATGCTCTTGGAAAGACTCTTGAGATAACACACACTTCTCAAAATCGGCCAAGCCCTCTAGTTTCTAAGTGTAGCCATTTTGGTGGAGAATATGCTTCTTATATAGTGTTGACACATCTAGGGTTACACCATGTAAACCCTAATGTGTCATGACTCTTCATTTCCATGACCCATGGGTTTGTAACTCCCATGGAGCATCCTATGGGTAGAACCCAACTTGATAATCCATGGAGCCTCTTAGCCCACTATACAAGATATGGATGATTTACATAATCAACCCATATATTTAATTAGTTATTCTTTGATCACTTAATTAATTCCAAATTAATTCTTTGATCAACTAATCAAATAATATTATTAATATATTAGAACTTATAATATATTAATAATCTCCAAGTGTTATTTCTCTCATTTAGTCTATCCAATTGCATGGTGCCATGCAACCCAAATGGACCATGCCGGGTCGGGTCAAGTACACACCCGAAATAGTTATGGACTTAGACACCTTATCCAACAGTATCGCGGCATGGGGTTCCGATGTCGATTGTTTCAGATCGAGACGTGCGATTTACTTCCAGATTTTGGAAGAAGTTTCACGAGGAGTTAGGTACAAGACTGCATTTCAGTACCGCATACCACCCACAGACGGGCGGGCACAGTGAGCGGACGATTCAGACGCTCGAGGATATGCTCTGAGCGTGTGTTTTGGATTTTGGAGGGAGTTGGGACACCTATTTACCCTTGGCAGAGTTTTCGTACAACAACAGCCATCATTCGAGCATTGGTATGCCACCCTTTAAGCTATTGTGTGGGAGGAGGTGTCGGACTCCCATCTTCTGGGGAGAGGTGGGGCATCAGGTAATGGGTAGTACGAAGATTGTGCTTCAGATGACAGAGCAGATACAGCAGGTGAGGTAGAGATTGTTGACCGCTCAGAGTCGCCAGAAGAGTTAGGCGGACAGGCGTCGGTCCGAGCTCGAGTTTCAGGTTGGTGACCTTGTACTCTTAAAGGTCTCTCCTTGGAAAGTAGTGATTCGATTCAGGAAGAGGGGCAAATTGGGGCCTCGATATATTGGACCTTTCAGGGTGATCGCGAGGATAGGCAGGGTAGCCTACCGTTTAGATCTACCTGCGGAGCTGGGACAGATTCACGACACCTTTCATGAGTAGCAGTTGAGGATGTGTACTGCCGATGAGTCGGCTGTGGTTCCATTAAAGGATATTCAGGTGGATGCGGGTCTGAACTATGTTGAGAGGCCAGTGGCAATTAGGGATCGAAAGGTTAAGGTTCTGAGGAACAAGGAAGTGCCCTTGGTGCAAGTGCAGTGGCAGCATCGGAAGGGGTCCGAGCGGACGTGGGAGTCCGAGTCGGAGATGCGGGAGCAGCATCCATAATTGTTTTCGGTATAAGACTTCGGGGGCGAAGTCTGGTTCTAGTGGGGGAGAATTGTAACAGCCGAAATTCAGGTACAACCGATTAGCCCTTCATCTTTATTTATTTGTCATTTTGGGCCTTTGTGTTGGGCGAGTACACTGGGCAAACAAGGAGTACGATGTGCGTACTCGCGCGCCTCATTTAAACACGTCATCGTCGGGTACGCTGGGCGTACCCAAGGTTACGCCGGGCATAATCTCTCCAGACCCAAAACCCTAATTTGAGTTGTTGGCTATAAAAGGAATGAGATGGCTTGGCTCCTCAGCCACCATTCATCAGAAAGAAACCCTAAGAGAGTGTTCCTTCGTTCCTAGCCCTTTTGTGAGTGTTCTAAGCTTGGTGGTGTCATTTCAACGTAGCAAAGGAGAAGAAGAGTCCATTGTGAAGGCTAGGAGCTGTTGTTCAAGTGTAGATCTAGGCTTAGCAAAGGTTGGAGCTTCTTTCTAAGGTAAAAAGTTTGGATCTTGACTTTTAGATCTTGTGGTATGCTTTATGGACCATTTTCTAGGGTTTTGGTCCCAAAGGTGGAGACTTTATGAGCAAGTGGTCTCCATTAGCTTAGATCCATCATATTTCTGGTCCATTTGAGTTGTAGATCCATAAAAATGTAATCTTGGACGTGAATGATTAGCCATGCATGAGATCTAGATCCTTAAGTTGAAATGGAAAGGTGTTAAGGAGTGTAAGAGCCTTTACAGCCATGCCAAGGCTTAAAGTTTCCCACTTTATGAGTAAGGATGCTTAAATAAGGCCGGATCTAGAAGTGGAAGTAGTGGCTTAACCGATTAAGACCAGAAATGAAGTGTGTCTAGATCTGACTATTACGTTGGGCGTAACGCCCAGTACGCGCAACGTACTTGGAGGAGACTCCGATTATTGAGTTGGCGATGTACGCCTCGCGTTCATCAGTCTGTACACCCCGCGTACTGAAGATGTTGACTTTTGCTAACTTTTAGGGTTTTGGTCAACTTGTGGACTTTGAGTCAAGGGAGGGTAAAATGGTCTTTTACCCCTCCGAGGAATGTTAATAAGGGGTAAAGTCTAGTGCTGGAAGCCTATATTAATTAAAATGATATTCGTTATGATTAGGAGAGGTTGAGTCTTCGTTTGGGATTTGGAGATAGCGAGCATGTGAGATTCTAGACTTTCCACGAGGTGAGTTTTCTCAATATACTGTACCTGGAAGGGTTTTATTGTGTGACCGGAAGGTCGGATATGTTATGGGTTGTATGCATCGTATATGATAAGTTAATCGTTTATATGTGTTATGTATGCTATGCTTGATATGGACCGGAAGGCATTATGTTATGGGCCGGAAGGCATATATGTTATGGGCCGGAAGGCATTGTGATGAGGACCGTAAGGAAGGACCGGAAGGTTTACCGAGTCGGGACGGAAATCCCCTGAGACACATGGACCGGAAGGTCAGAGCCTGGAAAGGCGTATGTGCGTAAGTACTATTTTGGGGAACTCACTAAGCATTTATGCTTACAGTGTTTGTGTTATGTGTTTCAGGTACTAGGGAGGACCGTGGGAAGGCGCCAGCGTGATCTGTACACACTGATGGAGGATTTATGATCTTGGTATTATATGGTTTGTATTATGATATGATACATTGGATTTTTATGGCTTGTTCTGGAAGAAAACATGTTTTTAAGAAATGAAAATTTTGTTTTGAAAATTTACGTTGTTACATTTGCCTTCCAGTTTTGCTTAGGAGGACCTTTCCTCTTTTTCCCTGTAACGACCAAAAATTTCAACATAATTTAAACTTTTCAAAACAATTCATTTTAATACATTATTACAAAAAGGTTTTCAATACATTATTTATCAGGTTATTCCCAGGTCCATTTCATAAAACATATACGCGAGGAACGGTACGATCACGCCTTTGCCTTGCCACAGTCTCTTGAAGAACCTGAAAACATTAAACCACAACTGTAAGCCCGAAAGCTTAGTGAGATACCCCCAAAATACCAACCACATATACGCCCTTCCAGGAAACGACCTTCCGGTCCAAACACATTGCCTTCCGACCCATAACATATTGCCTTCCGGCCCATAATATATTGCCTTCCGGCCCATAACATAAATAGCATACATAGCATAACAGAACATAGAACAGCCGTGCATATCGGGTCAACTCCAGTCCAAACAACTACGTGCACATAGCATACAATCATGTAATAGTGCAATCAACAAATCGATCTAACAGGTCACATATCATCACCCTAACCAGGATACCGACCTAGCCGATCACTAGCATAACATCACCCTACGTCTCAGCTAACATACTAATTACGCACATACGCCTTTCCAGGCCATGACCTTCCGGTCCTCATCACAATGCCTTCCGACCCATAACATATAATGCCTTCCGGCCCATAACATAATGCCTTCCAGCCCGGATCACGCAATATCATAACAACGGACAACTACCCGGATTTCCATCCGATAAAGGGTCGGCCTTGGTGCCTTAAACCCCGTTGATATAGTGAGGATAACTCACCTCGCGAATGCCGATTCTCTGAACGGAAGAAGCAAACTCTCGAACCACCAAATCACCGCAAATCCCGAACTAACCAACATAAAAAGCATAAGCATTAGGTCAAACATACTTCCACTTGTCGGGCCAAGACCAAAGTCCAAATTTCACACAAAGTCCAACATTGGCCCAATTTACTAAATTGGGCCCACCTCACCAAATGGGCCTAGATCCAATATCCATAATATTAATTGGGCCTAAAATACTCTATTCATAATTTCCAGACTTGGCCCAAACACCAACAAACCACAAATGGCCCAACACAAAAGCCCAAAAGAAAGTCCACAGGAGGAGTACACTGGGCGTACTCTCCTTGGTACGTTGGGCGTACTGCAATGATCACCAAAATAAAACGGGGCACTGGCCCGCTACGCGGGGCGTAACTGCGTGATCCATTAAATCCTTTAACATCTCAATGGCTTAAGCTCTTAAGCCCAAACTTCAGATCCATAGGCCAAATATGATTAGAAATCATAAAGTCTCAGACTTTATCACTTGCGACGTCCTTAAGCTCTTAATCCAAGGTCTTAATCCAATAAGACCTATATAACTCATACATGGAACAACTACAGCCCTTGGGACCTTATTTTTATCACTCAAGACCTCTCCAAAGGTCTGAAAGGACAAATAATCTTGACCAAATCGAACTATGCAACAAGATGAGGACTTTTGGGACAAGGATGATAACAAAGCTTCAAGATACATAGATCTGTGCAAAATGGAGGTCAAGCAAGAAGCTTTATACCTTAAACCAGCTCCAAAGGGTGGTATTTCTTCAAATCTACAAGCTCCACATGTTCTTCTCCTTCTTTGACAACTTCCCTTTTCTCCTTCAAGCCTTTCCTTTGCCAACAAGAGCTTCCCAAGGTCAAACACACTCAAATATGGAGGGAAAACGAGATTTAGGTTTTCTCTGAGGTTGAAGATGAGCATAAGGAGGCTGAGGGGTGAACCAACATGTTCCTTATATAGTGGCTGAGCCTAAAAATAGGGTTTGGGGTTTCTGAGAGTACGCTGGGCGTACTCACCCGGCCACCCGCAACATTTCGATCCTTTACGCTGGGCGTACTCAACCACCCTCCAAAATCAAAAGCATGCATGCTTGCCATGCATGCATCGGACCATTTCCTTCTTATTCCACAAAGGACTATAAACAACGATCAACTTCGAGGCACTGCAACTCCTCTAATCTAAACCCACTCTCAAATAACTTACATTCATATGAGGGCGACGAGAATCCCAATACTTCTAACACATATACCTGCCCAAAACCTTCTCGAATTAAACTCATTTCCAGAATTACCTCTCCTCTTAAATCTCAGGGACTCATAATCAACACTTACAGAACGGGGTGTTACAATTCTCCCCCGCTTAAATTAGGCTTCATCCTCAAAGACTGCGGCAACTTTACTTCAGAACTTCCCCCGCAACGCACTACCTGGCACTAACCAAACCAGGTCCCTCAAGGTATAGCCATCGAAACCCGAAACTCACTTCCTCCTTTCTTGCGGTGTCCTGACCACCGTCTCAAGCCAGTCACCGGATTTACCCTCTGATGATCGCACTCAACAATCGGGTACCACCCATGATGCACTACTGCTCCAGGTCGCAATAATCACTCGGCTCATATGAGCTAGAAATAACCATGAACCGCCGGATCCCCGACCCGAATCCAACTATATCCACTCTGTGCCAACAGAAAGACACAATCTTCAGTCACAGAGAAACTCCAACGAGTTCTCTTCTTGCAATCACATGCACATGTTGAACCAGCCCTAGCACCCTCAGGTTGGGAAAACCCTGCACACTGACGACATCTCCAACATCCCCAGGAGGAATCACCCCAGCATACACAACTCCTTGATCGGAATCAAGCTGGGAGTCCCAGACTCCATCCCTGTATCCATCCTGAGACTCTTGGCTCTATACCCGCGGAAATCCCTCTCGCGTCATCAGCAGACATCCCATCATGATGTCATTCCATACCACCACCGCAATCACGCTGCTCAATGACCATCGTCGGACCACTCCGACCATAACTCTACACTGCCGCTTTCACTTCCGTGAATTTACTCTTCCTCTCGGAGCTACACTCCTCTCCCTCTTTCCTTACCAAGGAAATCCACTTGGGTGCCTTGTCACCATGACAAGTGCCACGGTGCTCACCTAACGTTGCACCACCCCTTATATAGCATAACCGCTATCCATGCAACACATATGCTCTGAATCTGCTCGCAAGGACTCTCGAGTCCATGCACCATCTCTACTAATCAAGGTTAATACCCGGGGCCAAACCTTCTAGTGCTAACACATCACAACATAACCAACCCATTTCCTCGAACCGATCCGATAATACCTGCAGAGTCTTCAGCATGACTAGTCCACCTCACCAGGTCTTCAGTCTGGCTAGACCGTCCTCCCGAGCCTTCGGCCTGACTGATACGCCTTCCGGCCTTCAGTCTATCCGGACCGCTCAAGCAGCATTCATCATTCCGAGCCATCCCTCCGGGAATCCTCCCATGCATACTGTTCTAGCCCTCCAGGGGTTCCGAACTCTATCTTCATCATACATACTCAATCCCGGCCTGATTCCAGACCCTCCACACTCAAATGACCTAGGTCTTTATTTCGCCCTGCACGCCTGCCACTTACTCATACCAGCCTACGCCCTTGGCTGACGGAAACACTATTGAATCCCAAGCAGCTAAACAACCCCTCATGACCATCAGCCTACCGGAGAATTTCCCAATTCTCCCCCACTTAGAGCACTGACTAACAACCACCGGTCGTCATCACCGACCTCACTAAACATCCACACACAACACAATCACTAACACACGAACTGCCACCCGTAAGCACGAGCAACCTTCACAACAGCACACATCAACGCTGATCGACCCGAGCTCGAAAGAAACTCTAGCTGCAGCTAACCACTCTTCAAAAAAAATATTATCGAATCCTCTAATCGGACGCCAGATTACCACAATAACCCCCATGAAAGATATCCAACGAAATCCGCCATACCAAACCCATAACCACAAAGAACAACGAATACCACACCGAGAGCCACACAAATAGACTAGCAGAAACACAATATTCTATAATAATCACAGATAATGTAGACATCAAGAAAGAAACATACCCGCGGTTGCATCCGGCACTGCTCTGGCCTCCTCTGCTGAAAGTTGAAACGCACGACCCTGAGCCCTTGGGGGCTCCGCTCCACCCTGACCTCCACCTATGATCCGCAAAGTGGCCGGTGCTGGAGCTTGCACCGGTCCTGCAACAAGCTGTGGGCAGTTGACCCTCAAGTGTCCCACCTGATGACAATGATAGCAAATCCTCAAACCTCGGGCCTATGCTGACTGTCGACAATCCCTCGTATAGTGCCCCTCCTTTCCACACTTGTGGCATGCGCCACCGGACCTACGAACTCCGGTGTGACCCTTTCCACACTTCCCACAAGTGCGACTACCCTGCTCTCCTACCCTGGAATCGACGGTCTTGGACCGTTTCGGCGCCGGCTGTGACTGCACCAGAGCCTGCCTCAACTCATGCAACCGCAACTCAATCTCTACCACACGCCGCCTGGCGGCCTCCTGCAATTCCAACAAGGTCTCGCACCTCTGCGTAAACACCAACTGTCTGATATCCCTCTTGAGCATACTTAGATATCGGGACATCTGAGCCTGCTCCGAAGCATATTTAGGGCAAAACATCGCCCTCTCAGTGAACATTCTGGTGATCTCCGTCACCGACTCCGAACCTTGCTTTAGCTTGAGGAACTCCTGAGCCAATCTTTCTCTCTCAACCCGCGGAACATAACGAGTGCTGAACATCTCTCTGAACTGATCCCATGAAACCGCAACCCTCTGCACATCCGAGTATGACCCCGTGGTCAATATCCACCAATCCTTTGCCCCGAGCCTTAACAGGTTCAGAGCACACCTCACCCTCTGATCAGCAGGGCATGAACACATGAAGAAACACCCCTCCACGTCAGATAACCATCTCGTAGCAACAATCGGGTCCTGAACTCCATCAAAGGTGGGAGGCTTCATATTATCGAAGTCCCGATACTGAAAACCTCTACTAGCTCCTCCCCCTGCCGCTGCTACAGCTGTTGTAGCCGCCGCGGCAGCCGTCTCAGTGAGAGCCGCGTAGCGCTCATCAAAATACTCCACCATGGCGGTCTTGATCGACCCAAACAGTTCCGGCAACTCGGCCCGGAACAATGCAGCAACCTCATCATGCAGGATTTCACGAATCCTCGCATCCAACTCTCGCGCACTCATCTGATCAATAACCTCGGGCGGTACCGACCCGTCCGGAACTCCCTCTCCTGCACCTGATCCTGACCCGGATCCACTCCCAGCATGCCTCGAAATCTTCATACTGAAAACAAAACCACAAAACCTCAGACACTTCCCATATCCCGGGAACCAACTCTCAACCCAACCCTAGAGGTCATGGTTTCCCTGATACGCGTATGGGTCCTGTGCTTTCAGTAGGACGGGCCCATACTACCTTCCACACCTACCCATATTTGTATGAAGTACTACCAGAACACCCTAGCGACAATTATACATAGCAAGCGCTCGATCCTCACTCCTAGAGGAACACTGGAAATCTCAACAGAGGAAAACCCTAGGCTAGCAGGCATCATAAAACAGGCAACATTATCATGAAATCCTGAAGATCCCTAGCCTAACTCTAGCATGCTGTTCTATCAAAGCTCAATAAAACAAATGTCATGAATTGTAATTTGGGGTTACTTACTGGCTCCGGCTGATCGTACCTCCGCGTCCTCCTTTTACTTAATTTGAAAACCATTTTAATTTCTCTTTTAAAAACCCTCCTCGATTTGAGACTGGAGTCACACGATTGTTCCTCCAATTCACTCAAACCAAGGCTCTGATACCAACTTGTAACGACCAAAAATTTCAACATAATTTAAACTTTTCAAAACAATTCATTTTAATACATTATTACAAAAAGGTTTTCAATACATTATTTATCAGGTTATTCCCAGGTCCATTTCATAAAACATATACGCGAGGAACGGTACGATCACGCCTTTGCCTTGCCACAGTCTCTTGAAAACCTGAAAACATTAAACCACAACTGTAAGCCCGAAAGCTTAGTGAGATACCACCAAAATACCAACCACATATACGTCCTTCCAGGCAACGACCTTCCGGTCCAAACACATTGCCTTCTGGCCCATAACATATTGCCTTCCGGCCCATAACATATTGCCTTCCGACCCATAACATAAATAGCATACATAACATAACAGAACATAGAACAACCGTGCATATCGGGTCAACTCCAGTCCAAACAACTACGTGCACATAACATACAATCATGTAACAGTGCAATCAACAAATCGATCTAACAAGTCACATGTCATCACCCTAACCAGGATACCGACCTAGCCGATCACTAGCATAACATCACCCTACGTCTCAGCTAACATACTAATTACGCACATACGCCTATCCAGGCCATGACCTTCCGGTCCTCATCACAATGCCTTCCGACCCATAACATATAATGCCTTCCGGCCCATAACATAAAGCCTTCCAGCCCGTATCACGCAATATCATAACAACGGACAACTACCCGGATTTCCATCCGATAAAGGGTCGGCCTTGGTGCCTTAAACCCCGTTGCTATAGTGAGGATAACTCACCTCGCGAATGCCGATTCTCTGAACGGAAGAAGCAGACTCTCGAACCACCAAATCACCGCAAATCCCGAACTAACCAACATAACAAGCATAAGCATTAGGTCAAACATACTTCCACTTGTCGGGCCAAGACCAAAGTCCAAATTTCACACAAAGTCCAACATTGGCCCAATTTACTAAATTGGGCCCACCTCACCAAATAGGCCTAGATCCAATATCCATAATATTAATTGGGCCCAAAATACTCTATTCATAATTTCCAGACTTGGCCCAAACACCAACAACCCACAAATGGCCCAACACAAAAGCCCAAAAGAAAGTCCACAGGAGGAGTACGCTGGGCGTACTGCAATGATCACCAAAATAAAACGGGGCACTAGCCCGCTACGCGGGGCGTACTCGAAGGTTACGCGGGCCGTAACTGCGAGATCCATTAAATCCTTTAACATCTCAATGGCTTAAGCTCTTAAACCCGAACTTCAGATCCATAGGCCAAATATGATTAGAAATCATAAAGTCTCAGACTTTATCACTTGGGACGTCCTTAAGCTCTTAATCCAAGGTCATAATCCAATAAGACCTATATAACTCATACATGGAACAACTACAGCCCTTGGGACCTTATTTTTATCACTCAAGACCTCTCCAAAGGTCTGAAAGGATAGATAATCTTGACCAAATCAAACTATGCAAGCAAGAAGCTTTATACCTTAAACCAGCTCCAAAGGGTGGTATTTCTTCAGATCTACAAGCTCCACACATTCTTCTCCTTCTTTGACAACTTCCCTTTTCACCGTCAAGCCTTTCCATTGCCAACAAGAGCTTCCCAAGGTCAAACACACTCAAATATGGAGGGAAAACGAGATTTAGGGTTTCTCTGAGGTTGAAGATGAGCATAAGGAGGCTGAGGGGTGAACCAACATGTTCCTTATATAGTGGTTGACCCTAAAAGTAGGGTTTGGGGTTTCTGAGAGTACGCTGGGCGTACTCACCCGGCCACCCGCAACATTTCAATCCTTTATGCTGGGCATACGTCCAGCTTACGCTGGGCGTACTCAACCACCCTCCAAAATCAAAAGCATGCATGCATGGGACCATTTCCTTCTTATTCCACAAAGGACTATAAACAACGATCAACTTCGAGGCACCACAACTCCTCTAATCTAAAACCACACTTAAATAACTTACATTCATATAAGGGCGACGAGAAGCCCAATACTTCTAACACATATACCCGCTCAAAACCTTCTCGAATGAAACTCATTTCCAGAATTACCTCTCCTCTTAAATCTCAGGGACTCATAATCAACACTTATAGAATGGGGTGTTACATTCCCCTTTCCCTGTCCAATAGCTAGAACATGAGCACTTGCAGGAGTGGAGGCTATACTTTTACCCTTCATTTCTACTTCAGCTGTCTGCAACAAGTAGTGCAATTGGTCCAGTGTCCGCTCAGTGTTGTTCAAATGGTAAGTTAAGATAAACTGACCATAACAATCAGGCAATGAGTTCAAGACCATGTTAATGGCCAATTCCTCATCAAAATGAATGTTGAGCTTGACCAAACGCTCTATGTAGCGTTGCATTCTTTGCACATGAGATACAACTGACTCCCCTTCTTTCATCTTGCAAGCCATGAGTGACGTGACTACTTCAAACTTTTCTTGATGAGCTCACTTATGGTACTTTTCCATAAGGTCCTTGTTCATCTCAAAAGGCCAGTAGTCCTCATAGTACCTTTGCAGTTCTGGGGACATGGTTGCGACCATGATGCATGCCACTTTGGTAGCATCATCATAGTGCTTCTTGTAGGCAGCATACTCTTCGGAAGTGGCTTTGGACTCATCAAGTTCTTTGAGCTCCTTTACAAGGACATACTCTTTGTCCTCAAATCTAAGCGCCATCTTGATGTTACGCATCCAATCGTTATAGTTAGAGCCATCCATAACGACTTTGGAGCAAATGTTGAGTAAAGAGAAGTTGTGGCTGGTTGAGGATGAAGTAGAAGTGTTTCTAGGAGTACACATCTGAAAAGAAAGATAGTTTTAGTTAGATTTCAAGACACCTCAATATAATAACCCAAAGATATCAGATCAAGGTTAGGACCCAACTATGACGATTTACAACTTAGAAATGGGATGCCGAGATTTAAGTTCAAATCTCATAAAGGTAGTTGAATGACGATTCACCAATTCCACCATTAGACAAAATAAACGAAGTGAAATTCCTAATTCTTTTGAGATAGATTAAAACTATTTAATGGCATTTTTTAATCTCGGATTATGCTCTACTATTTGTGACTGGGATATCGTGGATCACAAACTAGATGTGAATAACGATGCAAATGTGCTTGGTAACCTTATTGTCTTTATCATTAACTATTGATGTTCCGGTAAACCACACACGCTCCATCAAAATGATAACTATAAGATGCCCACTGCTACTCTTTATTAGTGCCTATTAGTGTGCCAGTTATCCACACACACACCACCAACGACCAATAAAGCATAATGTGCAATTTCATGGATTTGCATACTTTTCACATTTTTCCTAAAATAACTAGAGTTGGGATTTTTGTAAAATAATGTTCTAGTACTTTCTTTAATAACATTATAATTTTAATGAGATGTAGTTGTCCTAACAAATCCGTTCGGCTAACGACCCTCCACAATTCAAGGAAGCAGTGGGTGAGAGTGGACACCCATTCAACTACCATTTTATATGCAGTTTCCTTATACCCCCTTATAGACTAGCTTCGTGAATGAGGCATACTAGCAATTTGAATGACCATAGTCTTATACATATATAATATTTAACTTTTAATTATAATATATATATATAAGGTGTGTTTTAAACTTTTTAAGACTTTAGGGTTTATATATAAATTTCAAAAATTAAGCCATTAATTTTAAATTTAAAATAAACCAAATAATTAGATTTAATACTTATCTATTAATTAACTTTTAATCCTTCTAATCAAATTAAACAATTAATTTAATCATAATGCTTATCCCTCTAAATTTTAAAAATTAGGGTAAAGGATAATTATCCAATTAATCTAATCAAGTAACGATTATCTAAAACAAGGAACCCTAAAAACACTAAGCATATTTCGAAATTCAAGGGAGGAGGCTAGGGTTTTTCGAAAACCCTTTGAACCAAAAACCATAGAAATCGAAAATTTGGCCTTTTAGGGTTTAATAGTTATAAACCCTAATTTGCAATTCAACTATTATAGCAATTCAATTTAAAACAATAACGGCTCTGATACCACTGATAGGTTTTAGGTAAAACAAATAACCAAGAAAAATAATTCCTAAGTTCACATGCAACCTACTTTGGATCTATGTTTTAACTATTGAACATATAACTTTGAATTGCAAAACAAGAACCCTAGAGGAGAGAGGCTATTTTCAAAAATAACAAACTAGGGTTTAGGAGTTACATACCTTTCAATTGTTATAGCAAACAATTTACAATCCTCTTGATCTTGATCTTGATCTTGATCTTGATCTTCTTGGAAGCTTAGCACCACAAATGTAATGCCTCTAATGGAGTCACACCCAAGAACTAGCAAGAAGGAAACTAGAAGGAGAGAGAGGGACGGAGTATGAAATTCTCGGCCTAGGGTTTCTTCAAAAGAAGGAGTGCCTAAAATGTGAACCAGGAGGCTCCTTATATGGCTGAGGAACCTTCTTTGTTGGGACAAGATTTAGGATGTGGGCGGCTGTTTCTAAGGCATAGCCCCAGAAATGAATTGAAAGTGGAGCATGACTCATCATAGAACGAACCATGTTTAACAAGGTTCGATTACGCCTCTCGGCCACACCATTTAACTGTGGTGTCCTAGGAGGAGTCAATTGTGAGACTATCCCACATTCCTTTAGATACTCGTTGAACTCAATGCTAAGACACTCTCCACTTTTATCGGATCTAAGTAACTTTATTTTCCTGCCTACTTGATTTTCGACCTCATGTTTAAACTCTTTGAACTTTTCAAAGTTTTTTGACTTATGCTTGATTAAGTATACATAACCATATCTACTATAATCATCCGTGAAAGTCACCTAAAATCGATTAGCATCTCTTGTGGTTGATCTGAAGGGCCCACACACATCTGTGTGTATGAGATCCAACAGACCTTTACCTCTTTCACAAAACCCTGTGAATGGTGATTTTGTCATCTTTCCCAAAAGACAAGATTCCCACAGATCATCTGATTTTGGGTCAAATGATTCCAAGACTCCATCCTTTTGGAGTTGGACTATGCGTTTCTTGTTAATGTGTCCAAGACAACAATGCCACAAGCATGCCTTGTCTACACTATTAGACAAGTCAATATTAAACACACTATTTCTAAGCTATCAACACAAGTCACTGTTTCATACACGCCATCACAGGTAAAGCTTCAAACACGAAAACACCATTCTTATAAACCGAAATAGAACCATTCAAATCATTAAGAGAATATTTAAAACCATGTCTGAACAATGCATGAAATGAAATAATGTTTCTCGTCATCTCAGACGAATAGCAACAATTCAATAAATCTAATTTAACATCATTACTAAGCAAAAGTTGATAAACTCCGATCTTGGTCGCTGGTGAGGACTTCTTGTTTCCCATGATCAAGTTTATCCTTCCTCACTCCCTGCAAATCAGAATAGAAGTGAAAACCACATCCTGTGTCAAGGATCCATGAACGAGAAGATAATGAGTTATTAGAAGAAATAGTGTAAATACCTGCCGAAGATGGCTTCACTTTGCCATCTTTGATATCCTGCAGATATTGTGGGTAGGTTCTCTTCCAATGCCCTTTTTGATTGCAATAACAACAAACAACTTCCTTTGGATCAGAAACATGGGGAATGGAAGCATTGGGCTTAGCTTTCGGGCCATTGCTAGATGACCCGACTTGGACCTTTGCCTTCTAGTTTTGCTTAGGAGGACCTTTCCTCTTTTTCCCCTTTCCCTGTCCAATAGCTAGAACAGGAGCACTTGCAGGAGTGGAGGCTATACTTTTACCCTTCATTCCTGCTTTAGCAGTCTGCAACAAGTTGTGTAATTGGGCCAGTGTCCCCTCAGTGTTGTTCAAATGGTAAGTTAAGATAAACTGACCATAAAATCAGGCAATGAGTTCAAGACCATGTCAATGGCCAATTCCTCATCCAAATGAATGTTGAGCTTGACCAAACGCTCTATGTAGCGTTGCATTCTTTGCACATGAGATACAACCGACTCCCCTTCTTTCATCTTGCAAGCCATGAGTGACTTGACTACTTCAAACTTTTCTTCACGAGCTCACTTATGGTACTTTTCTATAAGGTCCTTGTTCATCTCAAAAGGCCAGTAGTCCTCATAGTACCTTTGCAGTTCTGGGGATATGGTTACGACCATGATGCATGCCACTTTGGTAGCATCATCATAGTGCTTCTTGTAGGAAACATAATCTTTGGGAGTGGCTTTGGACTCATCAAGTTCTTTGAGCTCCTTTTCAAGGACATACTATTTGTCCTCGAATCTAAGCGCCATCTTGATGTTATGCATCCAATCGTTACAGTTAGAACCATCCATAACGACTTTGGAGCAAATGTTGAGTAAAGAGAAGTTATGGCTGGTTGAGGATGAAGTAGAAGTGTTTCCAGGAGTACACATCTGAAAAGAAAGATAGTTTTAGTTAAATTTCAAGACACCTCAATATAATAACCCAAAGATATCATATCAAGGTTAGGACCCAACTATGACGATATACAACATATAAATGGGATGCCGAGATCTAAGTTCAGATCTCATAAAGGTAGGTGAATGGCGATTCACCAATTCCACAATTAGACAAAATAAACGAAGCGAAATTCCTAATTATTTTGAGATACATTAAAACTATTTAATGACATGTTTTAATCTCGGATTATGCTCTACTATTTTTGATTGGGATACCGAGGATCATAAACTAGATGTGAATAACCATGCAAATGTGCTTGGTAACCTTATTGTCTTTATCATTAACTATTGATGTTCCGGTCAACCACACACGCTCCATCAAAATGATAGTTATAAGATACCCATTACTACTCTTTATTACTGCCTATTAGTGTGCTGATTATCCACACACGCTCCACCAACGACCAATAAAGCAAAATGTGCAATTTCATGGATTAGCATACTTTTCATATTTTTCCTAAAATAACCAGAGTTGGGATTTTTGTAAAATAATGTTCTAGTACTTTCTTTAATAACATTATACTTTTAATGAGATGTAGTTGTCCTATCAAATCCATTCTGCAAACGACCCTCCACTAATCAAGGAAGCGGTGGGTGAGAGTGGACACCCATTCAACTACCATTTTATATGCAGTTTCCTTATACCCCCTTATAGACTAGCTTCATGAATGAGGCATACTAGCGATTTGAATGACCGAAGTCTTATACATATATAATATTTAACTTTTAATTATAATATATATATATATATATATATATATATATATATATATATATATAAGGTGTGTTTTAAACTTTTTAAGACTTTAGGGTTTATATATAAATTTCGAAAATTAAGCCATTAATTTTAAATTTAAAATAAACCAAATAATTAGATTTAATATTTATCTATTAATTAACATTTAATTAATTTATTAAATCTTGTAAGGATTATCTAATCAAATTAAACAGTTAATTTAATCCTAATCCTTATCCCTCTAAATTTCAAAAATTAGGGTAAAGGATAATTATCCAATTAATCTAATCAAGTAACAATTATCTAAAACAAGGAACCCTAAAAATACTAAGCATATTTTGAAATTCAAGGGAGGAGGCTAGGGTTTTTCGAAACCCTAACCCTAATTTCGATTAGGGTTCATGGAGGCTAGGGTTTTTCGAAAACCCTTTGAACCAAAAACCCTAGAAATCGAAAATTTGGCCTTTTAGGGTTTAATAGCTATAAACCCTAATTTGCAATTCAATTATTATAGCAATTCAATTTAAAACAATAATGGCTCTGATACCACTGATGGGTTTTAGGTAAAACAAATAACCAAGAAAAACAATTCCAATCTTCACATGCAACCTACTTTGGATCTATGTTTTAACTATTGAAAATATAACTTTAAATTGCAAAACAAGAACCCTAGAGGAGAGAGGCTATTTTCAAAAATAACAAACTAGGGTTTAGGAGTTACATACCTTTCAATTGTTATAGCAAACAATTTACAATCCTCTTGATCTTGATCTTGATCTTCTTGGAAGCTTAGCACCATAAATGTAATGCCTCAAATGGAGTCACACCCAAGAACTAGCAAGAAGGAAACTAGAAGGAGAGAGAGGGACGGAGTATGCAATTCTCGGCCTAGGGTTTCTTCAAAATAAGGAGTGCCTATAATGTGAACCAGTAGGCTCCTTATATGGCTTAGGAACCTTCTTTGTTGGGACAAGATTTAGGATGTGGGCGGCTGTTTCTAAGTCATAGCCCTGGAAATGAATTGAAAGTGGAGCACGACTCATCATAGAACGAACCATGTTTAATGTGACATCCCCAATTTCTCGGCCAGAAAAGACCGGTTTGTTTATGCTTTATTTTAAAATCAGAGTAATCGTTTAAAGAAAACGGTTGCGGAATTTGTTCCCAAACAAAATATGATAAAATTTATCAAAACGTTCCTCAAAGAGAATGTGTTTTCATTAAATAATAAAACCTTGGGATGTCATGTTCCGATACAGACCAAAAGCATAAACAATATAAAATAGACCTTACAACAGTTATTTGTAACTACTGATCTATAATCCAAAATCTCTCATCAAGTCCACCAATTTATACTCTTGTGCCATTACCTGTAATGCAAAGAAAACTGAGTGGGTCAGGCTTGGGAGCCTGGTGAGCATGTAGGGTTTTCAACCCACAATAATACATTTATTATATTGAATTATCAAACAATCAACCCAAATACTCATTCCCATTATCTCCTTTATTTTCTCAAGGGTTTACCCTAAGAATCCACTATCCTTCATTCATTTATTCCTAAGGATTGACCTAAGGAATTGACACAAAGTCCACCACAGCCAAGGTCCACAAATTACGACTGGTAAACACTTAGTTCAACATACTTAATAAACACCTAGTTCTAACACTCCTAGTGAACAATTAATTCAAAACATCTGGTGAATACTTAGTTCTAAAACACTTAGTGAACACACTCAGTTCAACAACACCAAGTGAACACATCTAGTTCAAAAATACTTAATGAACACATTGAGTCCAAAAATCCCAAGTGAACACATAGAGTTCGGAAATAACTAATGAACACATTGAGTCCAAACACTAAGTGAACACATAGAGTTCTAAAATACCTAATGAACACATTGAGTCCAAACACCAAGTGAGCACGTAGAGTTCAAAAATACATAATGAACACATTGAGTCCAAACACCAAGTGAACACGTAGAGTTCAAAAATACCTAATGAACACACTGAGTTCTAAAATACTTAATGAACACATATAGTTCAAAATACCTAATGAACACATTGAGTTCAAGGACACCAAGTGAACACATATAGTTCAAAATACCTAATGAACACATTGAGTTCAAAACACCTATTATTTCGTCTCACATCAGCTATTTCATCTACCCATGTTCTACCCAACATATTTGTAGATGCAAACACATATAAAGTTTAAATCTTTTAAAACATGTATAACACATTATTTCAACATTTATCTCAAGTAAACAAACAATGTATAAACACCTAGCACATACTTCATAGCAAATACTTCATATCTATGTGGTAGAAGAAAGTGAATATACATTCACACATATAACAACAAAATATACACATAACACGTATTTCGTATAAAATACTTCGTATTTATGCGTTAGAAGAAAGTAACCACACACTCACTTGATCAGAAGATGATCGGACAGCACTACAACTTGCAGAAGTAGTAATCCACAGCAGATCTGGAAGATCTCCACAAAAATCGAACTTCTCGCGGGCAGAGCTTCGGCTCGGGAACCGCACTTCTCGGGATCTTCGGGATCTCGGGACTTGCCTCGGGGCTAGAGAATAATATCGGGGCTTCGGGGTATTTCTGGCACGCAAAACGATGCAAAACGGGAGAGAGAAGAGAAGAAATTGGCAACCCTAAATGGCTGGCCCTTCAAATCTATTTATAGGGCAAATTTGGCCCTTGCCACGTCGTGGCAACCTTGTTCCACGTCGTGGGCTTGGTCGTCACTGCATGCGTCATCCCAAGTTGCATCTGGGGGCCTCCCGGAGGTGTCAGGACACTTGCCACGTCATGGCAACCTTGTTCCATGTCGTGGGCTCTGACAGTTTTGGGGTTTCGCGCCCCGAACTTCAGAAATTCATAACTTTCGCATACGAACTCCGTTTTCGACGTTCTTTATATCGACGCGAAGGTGAGATTATGATCTACAACTCTTGTTTAGACTCCATTGGCTAGTTTTGACTTTATTTTTAATATATTATAAGTATATTAGTTATATATTATCTTTAGTAGGCCAGGATAGGAAAACTCCGCTCGAAATTCATAACTCCTTCATCTGAACTCCGTTTTCGTCTGTCTTTTTATCGATGGACTACTATCTGTAACGACCCATTTTTTTTTTTGATATTACTTTAGAAAAACATTAATAATAAAAACATTGTCGTAATAAAAAGAAACATTGTTTGTTCACACCATAACACATTGCAACCACGTTCTCAAAAGCCAAACCGTACATCCTATCAAAATATCAGAGTACAATCCCAGTAAATCTCATAAATGCGGAAACCGAAGAATGTGTGTATGACGTGCCGCTACCGCGCCGGCTCCTTCCCCTTCGATGCAGAGATACCTGAAAACAAAACCGTAAACGTAAGCACAAAGCTTAGTGAGTTCCCCCAACGTACCGCATACCATACAAACACACAACACATATACTGCCAGGCTATTCTGGGGTGCCTGACTACCCGGTACGGCCATTCTGGGGTGCCGACCTACCCATACGGCCATTCTGGGGTGCCGTCTTACCCGTGTCAAGCCATTCTGGGGTGCTAACTACCCATCGGTCCTAACAACCGATCCTCGGGGACTATTTCACCCCTACTACTACTATCACAGATAACATAACAAGCCAGCATGCATACATATCGTCACATACTGTCGGACGTATCTGGGGTGTCTGACTACCCTTCGGTCCGAACAATCAAACTCTACTACTATCACATACAGCATATCAAGCTATCATATAACATGTCAGGTACTAACGAACTTAGATGATATCACAAAGACAATCATCTATCATACAACTCCTACTGGTGGGTCGGCATTGAGGCCTTAGACCCACCGCTACTGGAAGGTAACTCACCTCAAAGTAGCTGCTGAACTGATCGGGAACCGACTGACTGCTGCTGCTCCGGGAGTCCTCCGGCTGCAATTTCCACGACATACTCAATCAAACACCGCTAACTGACCTTTAGGTAAAATGACCATTTTACCCCTGGATTAACTCTAAGCCAAAGCTGGAGTCAACTTTCAGGTGACCCGACTCGCCGAGTGGATCACCACTCGCCGAGTCCCTAGCAAACCAATGCCCTGGGTCCCTGGTTCTACTCGTCGAGTCGGGCTATGACTCGACGAGTTCACCTTCTAACTGCCATTCAACACCTTCATCCTACTCGCCGAGTTGTATGAACAACTCGTCGAGTTCATCTTCATCCGATGAACACTTTATGCTAAGACTCGCCGAGTTGTATGAACAACTCGCCGAGTCTGTTCTTGAGCTATGAAGATTGCCTTGGACTCGCCGAGTCAGGGCATTGACTCGCCGAGTCCTAACATGGGTGAGTTCAGCTCCTAACTCACCGAGTCACCCCCTGTGACTCAAGGCTCAACTCGACACATGAAGAAGGGACCAATTCGGTGACTCGCGACTAGACTCGCCGAGTCACCTATGCGACTCGCCGAGTCGTCGCCATGCACTCCTTAAATATACCGATTTGCTCGGTTCCAGACCATGCCATTCATAGATCTGGACTTCTAGGACACGAATCACACGTAAAGTTTCCAACTTTACGTGTGGATATTCACCAATATGGATTATAAGGCTCAAAATGTCTCAAAATGGTAGATCTAGGGCTAACAAGCCTCATGAGACCAAAAAGCTAACAGATCTGAGCTCCTGGAGCTCAATCTTACATAGATCCAAAGGCCAAACGCCTTATTACAACATATAATGAACATGCAAACTTGGGGAATTGACCAAGAAGGACCCAAATGAAATTTTAAGCATAGAATCAAGGGGAAAACGGGTTATACCTCAAGGGAAATGTTGAAATGACACAAGGATGGCTGATCTCCTTCTCCTCTTCTTGATCTACTCCTCTTACTCTTCAAAACCTTCAAGAACACACCAAGAACACCTCAAACTCTCAAGGAAACAAGGGAAAACGATGTAGGGGGAGTTCTGGGGGTGAATGGGGACGAGTTGGGACAGAATGAGAGTTTAAATAGGGTGCAAACCCTTGAAACTTAGGGTTTCATCCCGCAGCGGTGACTCGCCGAGTCCAGGATATGGACTCGTCGAGTCGCCTACTTAAAACGCGTCCTGAGTCTCGTCCCTACTCGGCGAGTCGGACCCTATGACTCGCCGAGTCTAAGGCTAAATTAGGGCAATGCTCAAATAAAATTCACATACCGGAAACCAGGTGCTACAAATCTCCCCCACTTATTTTAGACTTCGTCCTCGAAGTCTGCTGCCCGATCCTGAAACAGCTCGGGGTAGTGCTCCATCATCTCGTCTACCGGCTCCCAAGTCCACTCTGAACCCTTGCGGTGCCGCCATTGCACCTTCACTAGCTCCACCCTCTTGTTCCTTAAATCCTTCGACTTCCTGTCGAGGATTGCGACTGGGCGCTCGATGTAGTTCAGGCTGTCATCAACCTGAATATCCTCCAAAGGTACTACTGCAGAATCGTCCACTAGGCACTTCCGCAACTGCGAAACATGGAAAGTGCTGTGGATCTGGCTAAGCTCGGCTGGCAGATCCAGCCTATATGCTACCTTGCCCACCCGGGCTAAGACCCTGAACGGTCCGATGAATCGCGGGCCCAACTTGCCCCGCTTCCTGAATCGGATGACGCCTTTCCACGGTGACACCTTCAGGAGGACCATATCCCCGACCTGGAACTCTAAATCGGATCGACGCTTGTCGGCATAACTTTTCTGTCGACTCTGAGCAGTCTGAAGCCTGCTCCGGACCTGCTGTATCCTCTCAGTCGTCTTGAGCACCACTTCGGTGCTTCCCATAACCCTCTGGCCAACCTCACCCCAGCATATCGGGGTCCTACACCTCCGTCCGTACAACATCTCGAAGGGAGGGCGGTCAATACTCGCGTGATAGCTGTTGTTGTAGGAGAACTCGGCCAAAGGAAGATAGGTATCCCAGCTACCACCGAAATCCAGAACACACGCCCGCAACATGTCCTCCAAAGTCTGGATGGTCTGCTCACTCTGTCCATCTGTCTGCGGGTGAAAGGCGGTGCTGAAATGCAGACGAGTGCCCAACTCGTCATGGAATCTCTTCCAAAACCTGGAAGTAAAACGCACATCCCTGTCCGAGATCACCGATACTGGCACCCCATGTCGTGCCACAATCTCCCTGATATAGATGTCGGCCAATTTCTCGGCCGATATGCTCTCCGGAATCGGAATAAAGTGAGCACTCTTGGTCAATCTATCCACGATGACCCAAATCGAATCCACTCCACGCGCGGTCCTGGGAAGCTTCGTGATAAAATCCATCGTGATATCTTCCCACTTCCACAGTGGAATGTCCAACGGCTGCATCTTGCCATGCGGCCTCTGATGTTCGGCCTTGACTTTCCTGCAGGTCAAGCACCGCTCGACGTACCATGCCACATCCCGCTTCATGCAGGGCCACCAATAGTCTAGACAAAGATCCCTATACATCTTCGTCGCCCCGGGATGAATAGAGAATCAGGACTTGTGCGCCTCCTCCATCAAAATCTGGCGCACGCCCCCGTGATACGGCACCCACACCCTACGGTGTAGTGTCAATAACCCTCGGCTATCATAATCGAAGGAGGAGACCTGACCTACTACGCGCTCGCTCTTCCGATGCTCCTCCTTGATAGCCTCCTGTTGAGCTTCCCGAATCTGCTCCAACAGGGGAGTCACCACAGTCATCCTCAAACAGGCGTCCCTGATCGGCGCCGCCTTGCGGCTAAGCGCATCGGCCACCACATTGGCCTTTCCCGGGTGGTAAAGGATCTCGCAATCATAATCCTTCACCACATCCAACCACCGACGCTGCCTCATGTTCAGATTCGGCTGGTCCATGAGGTACCTCAAGCTCTTGTGGTCCGTGTAGATGGTACACCGAACCCCATAGAGGTAATGTCGCCAAATCTTGAGAGCAAATACCACCGCCCCCAGCTCCAAATCGTGCGTCGGGTAGTTCGCCTCGTGAGGCTTGAGCTGCCTCGAAGCGTAAGCAATGACATGCCCCCTTTGCATCAGCACCGCGCCCAACCCAGAAATGGACGCATCGCAATAAACCACGAAATCCTCTACGCCCTTTGGCAGGGCTAAGATCGGCGCCTCACACAATCTCTGTCTCAGCGTCTCAAATGCAGCCTGCTGCTCGGGTCCCCATCGAAAGACCACGGCTTTCTTCGTCAGCCGCGTCAGGGGCACGGCTATCTTGGAGAAATCCTGGATAAATCTCCGATAGTAGCCTGCCAATCCTAGGAAGCTCCGAATCTCAGATGGGGACTTCGGAACCTCCCATCTCATCACGGCCTCGACCTTGGCCGGATCGACCAGAATCCCGTTCTGGTTGACGAGGTGCCCCAGAAATTGCACCTCGCGCAACCAAAACTCACACTTGGAGAACTTGGCATACAAGCTCTCCCTCCTCAGGGTCTCTAACACCTCTCTCAAATGCTCCTCATGATCCTCCCGGGTCTTGGAATAAACCAAGATATCATCGATAAAGACTATCACAGACCGGTCCAGCATCGGTCTGCATACACGGTTCATGAGGTCCATGAACGCGGCAGGAGCATTGGTGAGCCCAAACGGCATCACCACAAACTCGTAATGGCCATAGCGCGTCCGAAACGCGGTCTTCTGCATATCCTCCTCCCTGACCCTCATCTGATGATAACCCGAACGCAAATCAATCTTGGAGAACCAAGATGCGCCCTGAAGCTGGTCAAAGAGGTCATCAATCCTCGGAAGCGGGTAACGGTTCTTCACCGTTACCTTGTTCAGCTCCCGATAATCTATACACATCCGATGCGACCCATCCTTCTTCTTCACAAACAGAATCGGGGCTCCCCAGGGCGAACTGCTCGGCCGAATAAATCCCTTGTCCAGCAGCTCCTGCAGCTGCGTAGACAACTCCTGCATCTCGGGAGGAGCCAACCGATACGGTGCTTTGGCTATCGGAGCCGCACCGGGAACGAGGTCAATCCTGAACTCCACCTGTCGCTCTGGAGGTATCCCAGGTAGTTCTTCCGGAAAAACATCAGCAAAATCTCGAACCACCAGGACCTCGCTCACGGTCGCCTTACCCGCCTCCCGGGTGTCCATCACGTACGCGACATAACCCGCGCATCCCTGCTGAAGGTAGCGCCTAGCCCTCGCTGCTGAACACACAGTGGGTCCACACTGTGGCCGCTCTCCATGAATCACTAACTCTCCCCCGCTTGGGGTCTTGACTCGCACTAGCTGTTGTGCGCAATCTATCACTGCCCCATTAGGGCTCAGCCAATCCATACCAATAATCACCTTGTTCCCACGCAATGGAATGGGAACCAAGTCTACCAGGTAACACTCCTCAAACAGTCGCAGGACACAATCTCAAAACACCATCGATGCTCGCACCGATCGATCATCGGCAATCTCTACCTCTAACGGGCAATCTAACTCGCCTGAAGTCTCATGGAATCTCTTGCTAAGAGCAAGAGAAACGAACGATCGGGATGCACCCGAGTCGAACAATACCTGAACCGGGATGCCGTTCACATGGAACGATCCTAATACACATATATACACACGGAGCACATATCAATATCATAACAACGTAAAATAAAAGATAGAAGGAAGGAATCATACCCGTCACCACATCGGGCGCGGCGCGTGCCTCCTCGGCAGTCAACTGAAATGCCCGACTCCTCACCACTGGAGCCTCTGCCTTGCCCTGACGGCCATCCGTGATCCGCAGGGTCGCTGGAGCTGGCGCCTTCACTGGCGCTGAAGCTGTCAACATGGGGCAATTGGCCCTCTTGTGGCCCTTCTGGTTGCAGTGGAAACACAGCAACTCCGATGTCTGAATAACGGTCGCAGGAGCAGTGCAATCCCTGCTGATATGCCCAAACTTGCCGCACTTGTAGCAGCCTGACGATCCCATCCTGCACGCCCCCTCGTGCGGCCTGCCGCACCTCCCGCAGCGGCTCGGTCCCGACTGGCCTTTCGGCCTCCCATCTGATCCCTTGGGCTTCTTCCCCGAAGCCCCCGATGACTGACCATTCTCAAGTTTCCGTTTCCGGATGTGCTCCAAATCTATCTCTCTCTCTCTAGCCCTGGCAATCATGGAGTCCAGGGTAGGGCAAGCCGAAAAACTAACATGCTCCCGAATGTCAGCTCGTAGCATATCATGGTAACGAGTCCTCCTCATATCCTCGTCACCTGCATACTGGGGCACCAATAAAGCCCTCTCCCGAAACTTGGCGGTGATCTCCGCCACGGTCTCTGTCGTCTGCCTCATGTCTAAGAACTCCCTGGCCAGCTGCTGAAGCTCGACCGCCGGCGCATACTCTGTCCTGAACCTAGCCACAAAGTCCGACCAGGTCATTGCCTCGATAGCCGAGGCTCCCATCGAGTCACCCACTGACTCCCACCAATCTCGGGCCCGGTCCCGTAAACACCCTGCTGCGTACCTCACCTTCGACCCCTCGGGGCAGAAGCTGATCAACTGGGCGGACTCGATATCCGCAATCCACCGCCTGGCGACAATGGGGTCCTTCACCCCATGGAAATCCGGCGCACCACTGCTCCTGAAGTCCTTGAAGGACAGTGTGCGAGATCCTGACTGGCTAGAGGCCAAGTCGCTCCTGAATGCCCGTAGACGATCCTCCATCATCTCCACGATCCCTTCCTTGATCGACCCAAAGATGATGGGGGTCGACTCAAGGATGCCCCTAGTGATCTCCGACGTGATGAACTCACGTAGCCTCTCCTCAATCGGCTCGGTGCCAGGTCCCGAACCTGACCCCTCTCCTGACCCGCCATCTGCCGGTCTCGGACGAAGTACCACCATTCTGCAAAACATTAATAATAATCATTAGTGGTACTGCTACTTTCTGAGGGATCTCAACTACTTACAGGTTCCTTGGTCTCGTCTTGGCCTTCCTCGGCTCGGGTACGGATCCTCTGCTTTCAGTAGTACGGGCCCATACTACCTTCCACATCTATCCGTACCTTCTCCGAGGAATTCCTCGACTCCACCAACTCCCCTCTACTACTGCTACTCTCCGATATTCTCACCCTAGGCTCGCCCTAGGGAGAATTCAAGTTCAACACAACTGGTCCTCAGCTGCTGTAGGTCTCCTCATAATGCCAGTTAGCCACCACCTAAACACCACCACCTGTGATGAGGATTAGATCATCCTTCAAGTGAAAGGCCCGTCCCTACAACGGTTGGACTCAAACAAGAGCTGCGCAATAGGGCCAGTCCCAACACCTTGGGATTATTCAACCCTGATTACATGTGGTGTGACGTGTTTACCTAGTGGCTCACTCCCATTACTCAGAATCCCACCGAGCACAAAGCAAGCAGCATTCGGATAAGGAAAAACAGACTCAAGCCAAAACTGTTCTTAGAACAAGAAACGACACTTAACATAGGATGCTAAGCGCATACTATCAGGCATAACCTAAACAGGCTATCCTACTGCTGTTTGCTCAATTCTAGCATGCAATATTCAATAAGCTGATAAACATAACATAAACTTGTATGGGTACTATGGGGAATACTTACTTGAGCTCGGCCGGTCGCGCACGTCACACACTTTACTCTTTCTCGTGACTCTTTTCCGGGTTTTAAAGAATAATTTCTTTTTAAAAAAAATCTTTCAATCCCTCGGTTTGAGTCCAAACACTCCCGAAGGCGTGTCCGAATCCCTCAAACCAGGGCTCTGATACCAACTTGTAACGACCCATTTTTTTTTTTTTGATATTACTTTAGAAAAACATTAATAATAAAAACATTGTCGTAATAAAAAGAAACATTGTTTGTTCACACCATAACACATTGCAACCACGTTCTCAAAAGCCAAACCGTACATCCTATCAAAATATCAGAGTACAATCCCAGTAAATCTCATAAATGCGGAAACCGAAGAATGTGTGTATGACGTGCCGCTACCGCGCCGGCTCCTTCCCCTTCGATGCAGAGATACCTGAAAACAAAACCGTAAACGTAAGCACAAAGCTTAGTGAGTTCCCCCAACGTACCGCATACCATACAAACACACAACACATATACTGCCAGGCTATTCTGGGGTGCCTGACTACCCGGTACGGCCATTCTGGGGTGCCGACCTACCCATACGGCCATTCTGGGGTGCCGTCTTACCCGTGTCAAGCCATTCTGGGGTGCTAACTACCCATCGGTCCTAACAACCGATCCTCGGGGACTATTTCACCCCTACTACTACTATCACAGATAACATAACAAGCCAGCATGCATACATATCGTCACATACTGTCGGACGTATCTGGGGTGTCTGACTACCCTTCGGTCCGAACAATCAAACTCTACTACTATCACATACAGCATATCAAGCTATCATATAACATGTCAGGTACTAACGAACTTAGATGATATCACAAAGACAATCATCTATCATACAACTCCTACTGGTGGGTCGGCATTGAGGCCTTAGACCCACCGCTACTGGAAGGTAACTCACCTCAAAGTAGCTGCTGAACTGATCGGGAACCGACTGACTGCTGCTGCTCCGGGAGTCCTCCGGCTGCAATTTCCACGACATACTCAATCAAACACCGCTAACTGACCTTTAGGTAAAATGACCATTTTACCCCTGGATTAACTCTAAGCCAAAGCTGGAGTCAACTTTCAGGTGACCCGACTCGCCGAGTGGATCACCACTCGCCGAGTCCCTAGCAAACCAATGCCCTGGGTCCCTGGTTCTACTCGTCGAGTCGGGCTATGACTCGACGAGTTCACCTTCTAACTGCCATTCAACACCTTCATCCTACTCGCCGAGTTGTATGAACAACTCGTCGAGTTCATCTTCATCCGATGAACACTTTATGCTAAGACTCGCCGAGTTGTATGAACAACTCGCCGAGTCTGTTCTTGAGCTATGAAGATTGCCTTGGACTCGCCGAGTCAGGGCATTGACTCGCCGAGTCCTAACATGGGTGAGTTCAGCTCCTAACTCACCGAGTCACCCCCTGTGACTCAAGGCTCAACTCGACACATGAAGAAGGGACCAATTCGGTGACTCGCGACTAGACTCGCCGAGTCACCTATGCGACTCGCCGAGTCGTCGCCATGCACTCCTTAAATATACCGATTTGCTCGGTTCCAGACCATGCCATTCATAGATCTGGACTTCTAGGACACGAATCACACGTAAAGTTTCCAACTTTACGTGTGGATATTCACCAATATGGATTATAAGGCTCAAAATGTCTCAAAATGGTAGATCTAGGGCTAACAAGCCTCATGAGACCAAAAAGCTAACAGATCTGAGCTCCTGGAGCTCAATCTTACATAGATCCAAAGGCCAAACGCCTTATTACAACATATAATGAACATGCAAACTTGGGGAATTGACCAAGAAGGACCCAAATGAAATTTTAAGCATAGAATCAAGGGGAAAACGGGTTATACCTCAAGGGAAATGTTGAAATGACACAAGGATGGCTGATCTCCTTCTCCTCTTCTTGATCTACTCCTCTTACTCTTCAAAACCTTCAAGAACACACCAAGAACACCTCAAACTCTCAAGGAAACAAGGGAAAACGATGTAGGGGGAGTTCTGGGGGTGAATGGGGACGAGTTGGGACAGAATGAGAGTTTAAATAGGGTGCAAACCCTTGAAACTTAGGGTTTCATCCCGCAGCGGTGACTCGCCGAGTCCAGGATATGGACTCGTCGAGTCGCCTACTTAAAACGCGTCCTGAGTCTCGTCCCTACTCGGCGAGTCGGACCCTATGACTCGCCGAGTCTAAGGCTAAATTAGGGCAATGCTCAAATAAAATTCACATACCGGAAACCAGGTGCTACACTATCGAATAAATCTTCAACTCTTGTTTAGATCACTAAGGATAAATATCTATCTACCTTAAGTTCACTATTTACATCGCGCTGGGTCGCGCTGGGTCATGTCGGTTCTGTCGCGAAACTTCGACAGGTCATAACTTCTTCGTTATAACTCAGATTTTGGCATTCTTTATATGCACGGAAACCTTGTGACATATACTACAACTTGGTTAAGATTAATCCTTCTAAATAATCTTCCATCAAAAAGTCATTTTTGATGTTTATCGTCTCTAAATTGACTAGCCCTGATCTACGGGCGTTACATTTAACAAGGTTCGATTACGCCTCTCAGCCACACCATTTAACTTTGGTGTCCTAGGAGGAGTCAATTGTGAGACTATACCACATTCCTTTAGATACTCGTTGAACTCAATGCTAAGATACTCTTCCCCTCTATCGGATCTAAGTACCTTTATTTTCCTGCCTACTTGATTTTCGACCTCATTTTTAAACTCTTTGAACTTTTGAAAGGTTTCTGACTTATTCTTGATTAAGTATACATAACCATATCTACTATAATCATTAGTGAAAGTCACATAAAATCCATTAGCATCTCTTGTGGTTGATCTGAAGGGCCCACACACATCTGTGTGTATGAGATCCAACTAATCTTTACCTCTTTCACAAGACCCTGTGAATGGTGATTTTTTCATCTTTCCCAAAAGACAAGATTCACACAAATCATCTGATTTTGGGTCAAATGATTCCAAGACTCCATCCTTTTGGAGTTGGACTATGCGTTTCTTGTTAATGTGTCCAAGACGATAATGCCACAAGCATGCCTTGTCTACACTAATAGACAAGTCAATGTTAAACAAACTATTTCCTAAGTTATCAACACAAGTCACTGTTTCATACACTCCATCACAAGGTAAAGCTTCAAACACGAAAACACCATTCTTATAAACTGAAATTGAACCATTCAAATCATTAAAAGAATATTTAAAACTTTGTCTGAACAATGCATGAAATGAAATAATGTTTCTCGTTATCTCGGATGAATAGCAACAATTCAATAAATCTAACGTAACATCATTACTAAGCAAAAGTTGATTAACTCCGATCTTGGTTACTGGTTAAGACTTCTTGTTTCCCATGATCAAGTTTATCCTTCCTCACTCTATCTCCTCACTTTCCCTTAGCCCCTGCAAATCAGAACAGATGTGAAAACCACATCCTGTTTCAAGGACCTATGAACGAGAAGATAATGAGTTATTAGAAGAAATAGTGTAAATACCTGCCGAAGATGGCTTCACTTTGCCATCTTTGATATCCTGCAGATATTGTGGGTAGGTTCTCTTCCAATGCCCTTTTTGATTGCAATAAAAGCAAACAGCTTCCTTTGGATCAGAAACATGGGGAATGGAAGCATTGGGCTTAGCTTTCGGGCCATTGCTAGATGACCTGACTTGGACCTTTGCCTTCCAGTTTTGCTTAGGAGGACCTTTCCTCTTTTTCCCCTTTCCATATCCAATAGCTAGAACAGGAGCACTTGCAAGAGTGGAGGCTATACTTTTACCCTTCATTCCTGCTTTAGCAGTCTGCAACAAGTTGTGCAAATGGGCCAGTGTCTGCTCAGTGTTGTTCAAATGGTAAGTTAAGATAAACTGATCATAACAATCAGGCTATGAGTTCAATACCATGTCAATGGCCAATTCCTCATCAAAATGAATGTTGACCTTGACCAAACGCTTTATGTAGCATTGCATTGTTTGCACATGAGATACAACTGACTCCCCCTCTTTCATCTTGCAAGCCATGAGTGACTTAACTACTTCAAACTTTTCTTGACGAGCTCACTTATGGTACTTTTCCATAAGGTGCTTGTTCATCTCAAAAGGCCAGTAGTCCTCATAGTACCTTTGCAGTTCTGGGGACATGGTTGCGACCATGATGCATGCCACTTTGGTAGCATCATCATAGTACTTCTTGTAGGAAACATACTCTTCGGGAGTGGCTTTGGAGTCATCAAGTTCTTTGAGCTCCTTTTCAAGGACATACTCTTTGTCCTCGAATCTAAGCGCCATCTTGATGTTACGCTTCCAATCGCTACAGTTAGAGCCATCCATAACGACTTTGGAGCAAATGTTGAGTAATGAGAAGTTGTGGCTAGATGAGGATGAAGTAGAAGTGTTTCCAGGAGTACACATCTAAAAAGAAAGATAGTTTTAGTTAGATTTGAAGACACCTCAATATAATAACCCAAAGATATCATATCAAGGTTAGGACCCAACTATGACGATATACAACTTAGAAATGGGATGCCGAGATCTAAGTTCAAATCTTATAAAGGTAGGTGAATGACGATTCACCAATTCCACCATTAGACAAAAGAAACGAAGTGAATTTGCTAATTCTTTTGAGATACATTAAAACTATTTAATGGCATGTTTTAATCTCGGATTATGCTCTACTATTTGTGACTGGGATACCGAGGATCATAAACTAGATGTGAATAACCATGCAAATGTGCTTGGTAACCTTATTGTCTTTATCATTAACTATTGATGTTCCGGTAAACCACACACTCTCCATCAAAATGATAGTTATAAGATACCCATTACTAATCTTTATTAGTGCCTATTAGTGTGCCGGTTATCCACAAACGCTCCACCAACGACCAATAAAGAATAATGTGCAATTTCATGGATTAGCATACTTTTCAGATTTTTCCTAAAATAACTAAAGTTGGGATTTTTGTAAAATAATGTTCTAGTACTATCTTTAATAACATTATACTTTTAATGAGATGTAGTTGTCCTATCAAATCCATTCTGCTAACGACCCTCCACTAATCAAGGAAGCGGTGGGTGAGAGTGGACACCCATTCAACTACCATTTTATATGCAGTTTCCTTATACCCCCTTATAGACTAGCTTCGTGAATGAGACATACTAGCGATTTGACAGACCATAGTCTTATACATATATAATATTTAACTTTTAATTATAATATATATAAGGTGTGTTTTAAACTTTTTAAAACTTTAGGGTTTATATATAAATTTCGAAAATTAACCCATTCATTTTAAATTTAAAATAAACCAAATAACTAGATTTAATATTTATCTATTAATTAACTTTTAATTAATTTATTAAATCTTGTAAGGAGTATCTAATCAAATTAAACAATTAGTTTAATCCTAATCCTTATCCCTCTAAATTTCAAAAATTATGGTAAAGGATAATTATCCAATTAATCTAATCAAGTAACAATTATCCAAAACAAGGAACCCTAAAAATAATAAGCACATTTCAAAATTTAAGGGAGGAGGCTAGGGTTTTTCAAAACCCTAACCCTAATTTCGATTAGGGTTCATGGAGGCTAGGGTTTTTCGAAAACCCTTTGAACCAAAAACCCTAGAAATCGAAAATTTGGCCTTTTAGGGTTTAATAGCTATAAACCCTAGAAATCGAAAATTTGGCCTTTTAGGGTTTAATAGCTATAAACCCTAATTTTCAATTTAACTATTATAGCAATTCAATTTAAAACAATAAGGGCTCTGATACCAATGATGGGTTTTAGGTAAAACAAATAACCAAGAAAAACAATTCATAAGTTCACATGCAACCTACTTTGGATCTATGTTTTAACTATTGAACATATAACTTTGAATTGCAAAACAAAAACCCTAGAGGAGAGAGGCCATTTTCGAAAATAACAAACTAGGGTTTAGGAGTTACATACCTTACAATTGTTATAGCAAACAATTGACAATCCTCTTGATCTTGATCTTGATCTTGATCTTCTTGGAAGCTTAGCACCATAAATTTAATGCCTCTAATGGAGTCACACCCAAGAACTAGCAAGAAGGAAAATAGAAGGAGAGAGAGGGACGGAGTATGCAATTCTTGGCCTAGGGTTTCATCAAAAGAAGCAGTGCCTATAATGTGAACTAGGAGGCTCCTTATATGGCTGAGGAACCTTCTTTGTTGGGACAAGATTTAGGATGTGGGCGGCTGTTTCTAAGGCATAGCCCCAGAAATGAATTGAAAGTGGAGCACAACTCATCATAGAACGAACAATGTTTAACAAGGTTCGATTACGCCTCTCGGCCACACCATTTAACTGTGGTGTCCTAGGAGGAGTCAATTGTGAGACTATCCCACATTCCTTTAGATACTCGTTGAACTCAATGCTAAGATACTCTTCCCCTCTATCAGATATAAGTACCTTTATTTTCCTGCCTACTTGATTTTCGACCTCATGTTTAAACTCTTTGAACTTTTCAAAGGTTTCTGACTTATTCTTGATTAAGTATACATAACCATATCTACTATAATCATTAGTGAAAGTCACATAAAATCCATTAGCATCTCTTGTGGTTGATCTGAAGGGCCCACACACATCTGTGTGTATGAGATCCAACTGACCTTTACCTCTTTCACAAGACCCTGTGAATGGTGATTTTTTCATCTTTCCCAAAAGACAAGATTCACAGAAATCATCTGATTTTGGGTCAAATGATTCCAAGACTCCATCCTTTTGGAGTTGGACTATGCTTTTCTTGTTAATGTGTCCAAGACGACAATGCCACAAGCATGCCTTGTCTACACTAATAGACAAGTCAATATTAAACACACTATTTCCTAAGCTATCAACACAAGTCACTGTTTCATACACGCCATCACAAGGTAAAGATTCAAACACGAAAACACTATTCCTATAAACCAAAATTGAACCATTCAAATCATTAAGAGAATATTTAAAACCTTGTCTGAACAATGAATGAAATGAAATAATGTTTCTCGTTATCTCGGATGAATAGCACAAATCAATAAATCAAATCTAACATCATTATTAAGCAAAAGTTGATTAACTCCGGTCTTGGTCACTGGTTAAGACTTCTTGTTTCCCATGATCAAGTTTATCCTTCCTCACTCTATCTCCTCACTTTCCCTTAGCCCTTGCAAATCAGAACAGATGTGAAAACCACATCCTGTTTCAAGGACCTATGAACGAGAAGATAATGAGTTATTAGAAGAAATAGTGTGAATACCTGCCGAAGATGGCTTCACTTTTCCATCTTTGATATCCTGCAAATATTGTGGGTAGGTTCTCTTCCAATGCCCTTTTTGATTGCAATAAAAGCAAACAGCTTCCTTTGGATCAGAAACATGGGGAATGGAAGCATTGGGCTTAGCTTTCGGGCCATTGCTAGATGACCTGACTTGGACCTTTGCCTTCCAGTTTTGCTTAGGAGGACCTTTCCTCTTTTTCCCCTTTCCCTATCCAATAACTTTTAATTATAATATTAAATCTAGTTATTTGGTTTATTTTAAATTTAAAATTAATGGCTTAATTTTCGAAATTTATATATAAACCCTAAAGTTTTAAAAAGTTTAAAACACACCTTATATATATATATATATATATATATATATATATATATATATATATATATATTATAATCAAAAGTTAAATATTATATATGTATAAGACTATGGTTAGTCAAATCGCTAGTATGTCTCATTCACGAAGCTCGTCTATAAGGGGGTATAAGGAAACTGCATATAAAATGATAGTTGAATGGGTGTCCACTCTCACCCACCGCTTCCTTGATTAGTGAAGGGTCGTTACCAGAATGGATTTGATAGGACAACTACATCTCATTAAAAGTATAATGTTATTAAGGAAAGTACTAGAACATTATTTTACAAAAATCCCAACTCTAGTTATTTTAGGAAAAATGTGAAAAGTATGCTAATCCATGAAATTGCACATTATGATTTATTGGTCGTTGGTGGAGCGTGTGTGGATAACCGGCACACTAATAGGCACTAATAGTGTAAATACCTGCCGAAGATGGCTTCACTTTGCCATCTTTGATATCCTGTAGATATTGTGGGTAGGTTCTCTTCCAATGCCCTTTTTGATTGCAATAAAAGCAAACAGCTTCCTTTGGATCAGAAACATGGGGAATGGAAGCATTGGGCTTAGCTTTCGGGCCATTGCTAGATGACCTGACTTGGACCTTTGTCTTCCAGTTTTGCTTAGGAGGACCTTTCCTCTTTTTCCCCTTTCCCTATCCAATAGCTAGAACAGGAGCACTTGCAGGAGTGGAGGCTATACTTTTACCCTTCATTCCTGCTTCAGCAGTCTGCAACAAGTTGTGCAAATGGGCCAGTGTCTGCTCAGTGTTGTTCAAATGGTAAGTTAAGGTAAACTGACCATAACAATCAGGCTATGAGTTCAAGACCATGTCAATGGCCAATTCCTCATCAAAATGAATCTTGACCTTGACCAAACGCTCTATGTAGCATTGCATTCTTTGCACATGAGATACAACCGACTCCCCCTCTTTCATCTTGCAAGCCATGAGTGACTTGTCTACTTCAAACTTTTCTTGACGAGCTCACTTATGGTACTTTTCCATAAGGTCCTTGTTCATCTCAAAAGGCCAATAGTCCTCATAGTACCTTTGCAGTTCTGGGGACATGGTTGCGACCACGATGCATGCCACTTTGGTAGCATCATCATAGTGCTTCTTGTAGGCCACATACTCTTCGGGAGTGGCTTTGGACTTAACAAGTTCTTTGAGCTCCTTTTCAAGGACATACTCTTTGTCCTCAAATCTAAGTGCCATATTGATGTAACGCATCCAATCGTTATAGTTAGAGCCATCCATAACGACTTTGGAGCAAATGTTGAGTAAAGAGAAGTTGTGGCTGGATGAGGATGAAGCAGAAGTGTTTCCAGGAGTACACATCTGAAAAGAAAGATAGTTTTAGTTAGATTTCAAGACACCTCAGTATAATACCCCAAAGATATCATATCAAGGTTAGGACCCAACTATGACGATTTACAACTTAGAAATGGAATGCCGAGATCTAAGTTCAAATCTCATAAAGGTAGGTGAATGACGATTCATCAATTCCACCATTAGACAAAATAAACGAAGTGAAATTCCTAATTCTTTTGAGATACATTAAAACTATTTAATGGCATTTTCTAATCTCAGATTATGCTCTACTATTTGTGACTGGGATACCGAGGATCACAAAGTAGATGTGAATAACTATGCAAATGTGCTTGGTAACCTTATTGTCTTTATCATTAACTATTGATGTTCCGGTAAACCACACACGCTCCATCAAAATGATAATTATAAGAGGCCAATTGCTACTCTTTATTAGTGCCTATTAGTGTGCCGGTTATCCACACACGCTCCACCAACGACCAATAAAGCATAATGTGCAATTTCATGGACTAGCATACTTTTCACATTTTTCCTAAAATAACTAGAGTTGGGATTTTTGTAAAATAATGTTCAAGTACTTTCTTTAATAACATTATACTGTTAATGAGATGTAGTTGTCCTATCAACTCTGTTCTGCTAACGACCCTCCACAATTCAAGGAAGTAGTGGGTGAGAGTGGACACCCATTCAACTACCATTTTATATGTAGTTTCCTTATACCCCCTTATAGACTAGCATCGTGAATGAGGCATACTAGCGATTTGACTGACCATAGTCTTATACATATATAATATTTAACTTTTAATTCTAATATATATAAGGTGTGTTTTAAACATTTTAAGACTTTAGGGTTTATATATAAATTTCGAAAATTAAGCCATTAATTTTAAATTTTAAATAAACCAAATAACTAGATTTAATATTTATCTATTAATTAACTTTTAATTAATTTATTAAATCTTGTAAGGATTATCTAATCAAATTAAACAATTAATTTAATCCTAATCCTTATCCCTCTAAATTTCGAAAATTAGGGTAAAGGATAATTATCCAATTAATCTAATCAAGTAACAATTATCCAAAACAAGGAACCCTAAAAATACTAAGCATATTTCGAAATTCAAGGGAGGAGGCTAGGGTTTTTCAAAACCCTAACCCTAATTTCGATTAGGGTTCATGGAGGCTAGGGTTTTTCGAAAACCCTTTGAACCAAAAACCCTAGAGATCAAAATTTTGGCCTTTTAGGGTTTAATAGCTATAAACCCTAATTTGCAATTCAACTATTATAGCAATTCAATTTAAAACAATAATGGCTCTGATACCACTGATGGATTTTAGGTAAAACAAATAACCAAGAAAAACAATTCCTAAGTTCACATGCAACCTACTTTGGATCTATGTTTTAACTATTGAACATATAACTTTGAATTGCAAAACAAGAACCCTAGAGGAGAGAGGCTATTTTCGAAAATAGCTAACTAGGGATTAGGAGTTACATACCTTTCAATTGTTATAGTAAACAATTGACAATCCTCTTGATCTTGATCTTGATCTTCTTGGAAGCTTATCACCACATATGTAATGCCTCTAATGGAATCGCACCTATGAACTAGCAAGAAGGAAACTAGAAGGAGAGAGAGGGAGGGAGTATGCAATTCTCAGCCTAGGGTTTCTTCAAAAGAAGGAGTGCCCAAAATGTGAACCAGGAGGCTCCTTATATAGCTGAGGGATCTAGGGTTTAGGGAAAAACCCTAATGCTCCTTGCTTAGGGCCTAAGCAAACCCAAGGGCCTTATCCCATCCCCCATGGAAGAAATTATTAGGGTTTCCCCTATAAATTTCATCCACCCCCGTCCAAGGAGGTTCTGGAACCTTCCACTCAACTATTAGATAATTGCAAACTAGTCCCTGCACTTTATAATTAATACAGTTAACCCCAAAATTAATTCTAATTAATTTCTGGCAAACTATTAATTATAAATTATGATTCCTAATCAATATATTAATCTTTTAATGTATTAATAAAGTATGACTTCTAAATTTGACCAGCAAATTGTAGCTTCCAAAAGCTGTTGTCAAACTCTGACCCAGTCAGTTACGTGTCCTAAGATAAGTGATCACATGACCCTTTGTTCTACTAGATATCCCTAGACATAAGACATGGAATACAATCAATCTCTTTGTCCAGAATCTATGTTTCCCGATTTCTGATTTGTGATGATATAGGACTTCTAATCGAACACATCAATTTAGTCCTGCCTGGGCCCAACACAAAAGTCAACACCAAATCATCGAGGGGCCCACAGATATCGCTTTTCCCGTTTGGTCAAAAGGAACGAATAAACATTGACTCATATTTTTGTATCTTTTACTTATCAAACCATACATGACAATATGTTTTGTAACACCAAGTTACTGATGTGTCTTCGTATCACCAATGTGTAGCCGACGTGCAAATTACAACTCATATATCTCTGTTTCAAGATCATAGATATTATAATATCAGTATTACTCGCGATGAATTCCATGAAGTAATACTCTGAGTGTGGGTTTATCGAATACTCAAATCTCACTCTCTGAGTACTCATGAACATTGCAGCAATTCTATTGCTATGTCTATCCTTAGACAATCTGCAATCCAATTCATGACAGTCTTAATTCACTACTTACTTCCAAAAGTATGAGCAACTGTGGAGTTTGAACAATCATATTATTCGGGAAGTAAAAGATGCAAAATACGAAACACAATAATAAACAATTGAAAAAAGGCAGTAAACAAACTCATAAATAATACTTTATTATTTAATCACCAAAAGTCAATTACATTTACTTTGTAACAAGTTTCCGAACTAGACTAATCTAACCACTAAAACTAATATCATCTTTCAGCCCTATGCTTCAAGCATGTTGAATATGATTAGCCCTACTCAAACCCTTTGTGAGGGGGTCTGCTGGGTTATGTTCAGATGACACCCTCTTTACAACAAGATGGCCTTCTTCTACTCTATGTCTGATGAAATGGTACTTTCCGTCGATATGTCAGGTCTTACCTTGGTCTCTGGGTTCCTTAGTTAAGGAAACCGCTCCCTCATTATCACAAAATAGTTCCATAGGCTCCTGGATGGTTGGAACAACTTCGAGATCCCCGATGAAGTTCCTCAACCAAGTTGCTTCTTTAGACGATTCACTCGCTGCTATGTACTCTGATTCACAAGTAGAATCAACCATTGTATCTTGCTTGAAAATTTTCCAAGTAACTGCTCCTCCATTCAGTAGAAATACCCAGCCAGAATGAGAACGGAAGTTATCTCTATCTGTTTGAAAGCTGGCATCACTGTAACCATCTACTCTCAAAGTATCATTTCCACTAAGTACAAGGACCCAGTCCTTCATTCTTCGCAAATACTTGAGTATATTCTTTACTGCTATCCAATGAGCTCTACCTGGGTTTCCCTGATAGTGACTGATCATGCTCAATGCAAAGGCCACATCAGGGCGAGTACATGTCATAACATACATGATCGATTCGACAGCGGAAGCATAAGGTACACGACTCATGTCAGCTATTTCCTCATTTGTACTAGGGCATTGAGTCTTACTCAATTTTGTGTTGCTCTGGATAGGTAGCTCTCCCTTCTTGGAATTTTCCATACTAAACCTCTTTCGTACCTTATCCAAGTACGTGCTCTGACTAAGTCCAATTATTCTCTTCTTTCTATCTCTCAATATCCTACTCCCAAGAATATAAGCAGCTTCTCCAAGGTCTTTCATGGCAAAACACTTTCCAAGCCAAGACTTAACTTCGTTTAAGGTTGGAATTTCATTACCAATGAGTAATATGTCATCGACATATAACACCAGAAAAGTTACTATACTCCCACTAGCCTTGATATACACACAAAACTCATCTTCACATCTAGAGAAACCAAACTCTTTGACTTTCTCATTGAAGCAAAGATTCTAGCTGCGAGATGCTTGTTTCAATCCATAAATGGATTTCTCAAGCTTACACACTCTATTGGGAAACTTTGCATCGACAAAACCCTCTGGATGATTCATGTAAACATCCTCTGCCAACTTCCCATTAAGGAAAGCAGTCTTGACATCCATCTGCCAGATTTCATAGTCATGAAAGGCAGCTATGGCGAGCAATATCCTGATATATTTAATCTTCGCTACTGGCGAGAAAGTTTCATCATAGTCAACCCCTGGGGTTTGTGTAAAAACTTTCGCAACCAGTCTAGCCTTGAATGTGTGTACATTCCCATCCATGTCTGTCTTCTTCTTGAAGATCCATTTGCAACCAACTGTCTTACGACCAGGTGCATTATCAACCAAATTCCAAACTTGGTTGTCATAAATGGACTTTATCTCGCTGTCCATTGCCTCTTTCCATTTGGAAGCCTCTGGGCCTGCCATTGCTTCCTTATAAGAGACTGGTTCATCTAAATTCACCAGTGTCCTATCATTGATGAATGTGTCACCGTCTGAAGTAATATGAAAACCATACAACTCAGGTGGCACACTCACCGTAGTGGATCTTCGAAGAGGTAATGATTTATCAACTGGTTCAACAGGATCTGTTTCCTCTGGTTGAGTGCTAGTGTCATCTAACGTTCCTTCATTAGTTGACTCTTGAATCTCTTCAAGGTTAATGGCACTCCCACTGTCCTCTTTGAATATGAGCTCTCTTTCTAGAAAGACTCCTCTTCGAGCTACAAACACCACGTTCTCACTAGGTCTATAGAAAAAATATCCGAAAGACTGTTTTGGGTAACCATTGGAAACACATTTCTCACTTCTTACTGCTAGCTTGTCGTGAGTCTCTCATCTTACTAAAGCCTCACAACCCCAGACTTTAATATGTGCTAACTTGGGAACTTTCCCTGTCCACATTTTGTGAGGTGTTTTGGCAACCTTCTTTGTTGGGACAAGATTTAGGATGTGGGCGGCTGTTTCTAAGGCATAGCCCCAGAAATGAATTGGAAGTGGAGCACGACTCATCATAGAACGAACCATGTCTAACAAGGTTCGATTACGCCTCTTGGCCACACCATTTAACTGTGGTGTCCTAGGAGGAGTCAATTATGAGACTATCCTACATTCCTTTAGATAGTCGTTGAACTCAATGCTAAGATACTCTCCGCCTCTATCGGATCTAAGTACCTTTATTTTCCTGCCTAATTGATTTTCGACCTCATGTTTAAACTCTTTGAACTTTTCAAAGGTTTCTGACTTATGCTTGATTATGTATACATAACCATATCTACTATAATCATCAGTGAAAGTCATATAAAATCGATTAGCATCTCTTGTGGTTGATCTGAAGGGCCCACACACATCTGTGTGTATGAGAACCAACAGACCTTTACCTCTTTCACAAGACCCTGTGAATGGTGATTTTTTCATCTTTCCCAAAAGACAAGATTCACACAGATCATCTGATTTTGGGTCAAATGATTCCAAGACTCCATCCTTTTGGAGTTGGACTATGCGTTTCTTATTAATGTGTCCAAGACGACAATGCCGCAAGCATGCTTAGTCTACACTTTTAGTGTAACATCCTGAATTCCTAGGTATATTATTTTATTTAATTATTTTGAAATTTGTGGAGGAACTCGGCGAGTTGGAGCCAAGACTCGCCGAGTAGGGTCGCGGATGTTCATTCGGGTTCACGTCCAGACTCGGCGAGTCCATTAGTGGACTCGGCGAGTCCACGCTGTTTAATGAAACCCTAACCCGTGTTTGGAGACTATTTAAGGGCACTTATAGCCTCCCATTGCGGCTACAAGTCCCTTGAGAGAACCCTAAGTGAGCTAAATCGTTGTGAGGGAGAAGAAGTCACTTTTTGATCCTTGAACCCTTGGTTTAGCAAGAAGAAGGTGACAAGAGCAAAGAGGAGGTGTGATTCAAGTAGTTCCAGAGTTCAGAGACTTCATTTTGAGGTAATAGTTCGAACCTCCTTCAGTTTTGGTGTTGATCATTAGATTTAGGGTTTTCTAACCCCCTTTGGAGAGAGATTATGTGGAGCAAATGGTCCCTCTTGGAGTTTGTGCCTTGGATCTGGACTCAAAGAGGTCCAAAGACCTTGACCCTTGGAGCTTTATGGACTAGTTTGGGGTTATTGGCCTTAGGTTGCCATTTTTGGGACTAAATCTCCTTTTGATGCCTTGTTGTGGTTATACAAGCATCAAGTTTCGAACTTTAAGTGACATTGATGCTTGGGGAGGCCAGATCTATGGTTTTGGGAAACAGATTTGACCTCAAGAGGTCAGAAGAGTTTGTGCATGGCATGAACTCGCCGAGTTGTTCTTGAGACTCGGAAAGTAGGGTTAGGGTTTCACGTAAATTACTCAGTGAGTAGACTTGCCGAGTTGGGGGATGACTCGGTGAGTCAGGAGGGGGTTAGACGACTGGAGTTCAAGGCGGTACTCGTCGAGTTGTTCTTGGGACTCGGCGAGTTGAGTCGGGGTGGCCCCGCGATTCATGACTGGGATGACTCGTCGAGTGTACGGAGGGACTCGGCGTGTCAAGCGGGACAAAGAAGTTAAAGGCATGTGAGAACTCGCCGAGTCACCAGGGTGCACTCGGCGAGTAGGGTCAAAGTGGGACCGTTGACTTTTGTTGACTTTTAAGGTTGGGTCATCAATGGAGTCCTTATGACAAGAAGGCGGGGGGGGGGGGGGGGGGGGGGGTAAAATAGTCTTTTACCCTTCTGAGGGTGCCAATGACAGGTTGAGTCTAGTCTCGAGAGTTATATTTATAAGAGTATTTATTTATGTGAATAGGCGGAGGCTAGGCAATATCTTTCCATCGAGTCAGAGATTTACCGAGACACCTAAGGTGAGTCTTATCACTATACTTTACCTAGTGTGGTAACAGAGTTATGTGACAAAGTACTATAGACAGTGTATTTGCATGTTATTTATGTGTTGTGATTTATTGTGATATGTGATATGCATGATTCAGAGTTACAGAGTTGGGACTTTCGGGTCCCTAGAGTTAGGGCCAGAGGGCCCACTGAGAGTTGGGGCTGGAGGGCCCCACTGAGACACATTGACCAGAGGGTCGACAGAGTTTCAGCCTCGAGTGGCTATTATATGTTAGAGTGGTATTTTGGGGACTCACTAAGCTTATGCTTACAGTGTTACGTGTTATGTGTTTTAGGTACCAGTGATGACCGCAAGAAGGCGCCAGCTTGATTCGTACAAACACACGGGATTTTATGTATTTTGATATTGGGAGATATTTTGGTGAAATAAAGACATGATACTATGACATTTTATGAATGAAAGAGTTGTAAAATATGTTTGAAAATGCGAAAAATTGTTTTAATTTTTACGGTGTTACAAGTTGGTATCAGAGCCTTGGTTTGAGGGATTCAGGTGCACCTTCGGGCGGATCTGAACTCAAACCGAGGATTTGAGGAAATTTTGATAATAAAATAAGTTTTCAAAAGAAGAACTTAAGAGACAAACAGAGCAGAGTCGTGTGTACGAACAGCCAGCGCCCGAATGGTGATTTCCCGTAATACCATTATTATAAGTGTTATAAGATATGATGTGATATGTTATATGATGAGCTATGCTATGCATGCTAGAGTAGACTAGGTATTATTATTAGGACTAGAGTGGCCTAATATGTGATGCCTGATTCTAGGAGTCTTGCTGCTAGGAATACTTTAGAGTGTTTAGGTAGCAGCGAGGAGGTTGTGAGAGATCTGCTAGCGAGTATCATATGATTAGAGAGAGTAGAGTACTTGTGATTTGGGACTCTGGGAGGATGACTTGGGGTGGATGCTGATGCGGTGTGGACGGTAGTATTGGGCCCGTACTACTGAAGACATCGGGTCAGTGCACAGTCCATGTAAGAATCCTTGGAGTACCAAGGGACAAGTAGGGCGTAGTATTCGAGTGTGAGCATACTCGAGCGAGTCCCTGAAATTTATTCTTGTGTTGTATTTCAGAGAGAGGGAGATCATGGTTGGGACGTGCCACACATCAGGGACCAGCGGTACAAGTGATGAGGAGATCCGTAGGATCATCCAGGAGGAGGTGGCTGCGGCCATCAGGGCAGAGATACCAGAGATGTTTGGGTCTATCAAGACCACACTGATAGAGACGTTTGATGAGAAGTACGCTGCTCTTTCTGAGGCTGTTGTTGCTGCGGCCACTGCAGCTATAGCTGCGACTAGGCCGCAGGGTGGTGATGCATTGCTATTCCGAGAGTTCAACGACACCAAACCACCGGAGTTTGACGGGACCCAGGACCCGATTCCGACGATGAGATAGGTTTCAGACATAGAGGGGTGTTTCTTTACTTGCTCATCTCCAGAGCATTTGAGAGTTCGGTTTGCGCTGAACCAGCTTCGCTTGGGAGCGAAGGATTGGTGGAAGTTTGTGACGGTGCACTATACGCCTACTAAGCTTGCTGTAGTGACCTGGGAGAGGTTTACTGCTATGTTCCCAGATGAGTACGTTCCCCAGGTGGAGTAGAAGCGTTTTGCCCATGAGTTTATGACCCTCAAGTAGGGTATTGAGTCTGTTCCGGTGATTACGAGGATGTTTCATAAGCGGGCGATGTTCTGCCCAGAGCACGTGTCCTCCGAGCAGGCACGTATGAGCCGATATCTGAGCATTTTGAGGAGGTATATACAAGAGTTCGTGGCGAACTCGACGTACCGGACATTTGCCGAGCTTCAGGAAAATGCCCGGAAGAGGGAGATAGAGCTAGAGACCCAGGCTAGGGAGGAGGCTGAGTCTCAGGGGAAGGATCGGCGACCGGTGCAGTCTTAGCCGGTAGCCAAGCGGGCCAAGCCCGCTGATTCAAGATCAGGGAACCAGAGGGGCCGCACTTGTGGCAAGTGCGGCAAGAGCCACGATGGGGTGTGCAGAGCAGGGTCTTGCTACAAATGTGGCAAGGAGGGGCATATGGCCAAGGAATGCCCCAAGGGGTTTGCAGTATGTTTCCACTGCAACCAGACCAGACACCGGAAGGCAGAGTGTCCGCAGCTGCAGGGATCATCACAGGGAGCATCTCAAGGATCTACCCCTGCTGTCATCAGAGCTACTGAGAGCTGGCCAGTGAAGGCCGAGGCACCGAAGGCACGAGGGAGAACCTTTCAGTTGACCGCGGAGGAGGTCCGCGCAGCACCCGATGTCGTGGCTGGTATGTATTCTTTCGTGTATTTATTTTGATGATGATGTATTATGCTTATATTATGTTATGCGTAGGTACTTTTCTTGTGAGTTTTGTACCTTCCTTGGTGTTATTTGACTCGGGTGTGAATCGGTCTTTTGTATCTTTGGCTTTTAGTCAGCACATCAGTGTTAGTCGTGAGGCGTTGAGTCGACCTCTGAGAGTTTCCATAGCTGACGAGAGGGCGGTGTACGCCACAGAGGTGATCCGAGGGTGTGTACTCGAGATTTCCGGTGTTGAATTCCCGATTGATTTAGTTCCTATTGCGATGGGGGATGTCTGTGTCATCGTGGGCATGGACTGGTATAGCAGATTCGGAGCGGTTATAGAATGCGAGTGACAGCTGGTGACCATACGAGACCCTAGTGGGGGAGTTCTTACGGTGTACGGCGAGGGTACACGTTTTGGGTCAGCATTTTGTTCGGCCGCAAGGGCAAGGCAGTGTCTACAGCAGGGCTGTAGGGGTTTTGTAGCATATGTGATGGATACGAGGGTTGATTCAGAGAGACCGAGGTCAGTTGATGAGGTTCCGATAGTGCGTGAGTTCCCGGACGTATTCCCGAAGGAGTTTCCGGGTGTGCCTCTCGTGACGCAGGTGGAGTTCAGTATCAATTTGGTTCCGGGGGCTGCGCCTATCGCCAAGGTGCCATATCACCTTGCGCCTTCAAAGATGCAGGAGTTATCCTCACAACTTCAGGAGTTGCTGGGGAAGGGGTTTATTCGGCCGAGCAGCTCGCCGTGGGGAGCGCCTATCCTTTTTATCAAGAAGAAGGATGGTTCACACCGGATGTACATTGATTACCAGGAGTTGAACAAGCTGACGGTCAAGAACCATTACCCGTTGCTGAGGATCGACGATTTGTTCGATTAGTTGCAGGGAGCATCTTGGTTCTCCAAGATCGATTTGAGGTCTGGGTATCACCAGGTGAGGGTGCGAGATAAGGACATTCAGAAGACAGCATTCAGGACTCCTTATGGGCATTACGAGTTTGTGGTGATGCCCTTCGGACTCACCAATGCCCTGACAGTGTTCATGGATCTCATGAACAGAGTGTGCAGGCCGATGTTGGATCGCTCGGTGATCGTATTCATCGGCGACATTTTGGTGTATTCAAGATCTAGAGAGTCGCATGAGGAGCATTTGAGGGAGATCCTCGGAGTTCTGAGATCTGAGAGGCTTTATGCCAAATTCCCCAAGTGTGATTTCTGGTTGCGAGAGGTCCAGTTCCTAGGGCACCTCGTTAACCAGAAAGGGATATTGGTCGACCCGGCCAAGGTTGAGGCAGTGATGAGTTGGGAGGTGCCGAGGTCACCCTCCGAGATCAGGAGTTTCTTAGGGTTGGCAGGCTATTATCGGAGATTTATCAGGGATTTCTCCAAGATCGCCATGCCACTCACCAGGTTGACCCAGAAGGGTGTCGCTTTTACATGGGGCCCAGAGCAGCAGGCCTCCTTCGAGACACTTCGCCAGAGGCTATGCGAAACCCCGGTGTTAGCCCTCCCAGAGGGAATGGAAGACTTTGTGGTGTATTGTGATGCATCGATTTTGGGGTTGGGGGCGGTGCTGATGCAGAGAGGGCATGTGATAGCATACGCATCGAGGCAGCTGAAGCCTCATGAGATGAGGTATCCCACCCACGATCTAGAGTTGGGGGCAGTGGTGTTCACCCTCAAGATCTGGCCTCACTATCTGTACGGGGTTCGGTGTACGATATACACGGACCACAAGAGCTTGAAGTATTTGATGGACCAGCCCAACCTAAATATGCGCCAGAGGAGGTGGTTAGACGTGGTCAAGGATTATGATTGTGAGATCCTGTACCACCCGGGCAAGGCTAATGTTGTAGCCGATGCACTGAGCCGTAGGGCGGAGAGCGCCCCATTACGAGAGGTATATTTGAGATTGACGGTGATGACTCCGGTTTTGGATGCTATTCGTGGGGCCCAGGCTGAGGCTGTGCGGCCTGAGAGCCAAAAGAAAGAGCGAGTTGTCGGGTTGGAGTTCGTTACTGATAGCCGGGGGCTTATGACATTTCACGGTCGTATCTGGGTACCGTTTGTGGGAGAGACGCGTACCATTTTGATGGAAGAGGCTCATCGTTCGAAGTTCTCGATCCATCCTAGGGCCACAAAGATGTATTTAGATCTGAAGAGGGAGTATTGGTGGCCCTGTATGAAGAGGGATGTCGCATGGTTTGTTGAGAGGTGCTTAACCTGTCGTAGGGTTAAGGCCGAGCACCAGAGACCGCATGGTAAGTTACAGCCGTTGGAGGTTCCCGAGTGGAAGTGGGAGCAGATTACCATGGATTTTATCACCAGATTGCCAAGGACTGCTAGGGGAGTCGATGCAATTTCGGTGATTGTGGACAGGTTGACAAAGAGCACCCACTTCCTTGCTATCAGTGAGAGCTCTTCCGCGGAGAAATTGGCTGAGATGTACGTGCGGGAGGTGGTATCACGGCATGGAGTGCCGATCTCGATCGTCTCAGATCGAGATGTACGTTTCACTTCCAGATTCTGGAAGAAATTTCATGAGGAATTGGGTACTAGGCTGTAGTTTAGTACCGCATACCACCCCCAGACTGATGGACAGAGCGAGCGGACGATTCAGACGCTCGAGGATATGCTCCGGGCATGTGTGTTGGATTTCGGTGGGAGTTGGGACACATATTTGCCCTTGGCAGAGTTTTCCTACAACAACAACCATCATTCGAGCATTGGTATGCCACCCTTTGAGCTGTTGTACGGGAGAAGGTGTCGGACCCCCATTTGCTGGGGAGAGGTCGGGTAGCGTGTTATGGGTAGTACCGAGATCGTGGTTCAGACGACTGAGCAGATACAGCAGGTCAGGCAGAGTTTATTGACCTCTCAGAGTCGTCAGAAGAGTTATGCGGACAGGCGCCGGTCCGAGCTCGAGTTCCAGGTCGGCGACTTTGTACTCCTGAAGGTATCTCCTTGGAAAGGAGTGATCCGATTCAGGAAGAGGGGCAAGTTGGGGCCCCAGTATATCGGTCCTTTTCGGGTGATCGCAAGGGTAGGCAGGGTAGCCTACCGGCTGGAGCTACCTACAGAGCTAGGTCAGATCCATGACACTTTCCATGTGTCGCAGTTGCGGAAGTGTATTGCCGATGAGTCGACAGTGGTGCCATTAGAGGATATTCAGGTGGATGTGGGCCTGAACTACGTTAAGAGACCGGTGCGTATTCGGGATCGAAAGATCAAGTTTCTGAGGAACAAAGAAGTGTCCCTGGTGCAGGTCCAGTGGCAACACTGGAAGGGGTCAGAGCTTACTTAGGAGCCGGAGCGCGAGATGCGTGAGCGGCATCCGGAGTTGTTTCCAGAGTGAGACTTCGAGGGCAAAGTCTGATTCTAGTGGGGGAGAATTGTAACATCCTGAATTCCCAGGTATATTATTTTATTTAATTATTTTGGAATTTGTGGAGGAACTCGGCGAGTTAGAGCCAAGACTCGCCGAGTAGGGTCGCGGATGTTTATCCCGGTTCACGTCCTGACTCGACGAGTCCATTAGTGGACTCATCAAGTCCACGCTGTTTAATGAAACCCTAATTCCCCGGGTTTGGAGCCTATTTAAGGGCACTTATAGCCTCCCATTGCGGCTACCAGTCCCTTGAGAGAACCCTAAGTGAGCTAAATCGTTGTGTGGGAGAAGAAGTCACTTTTTGATCCTTGAACCCTTGGTTTAGCAAGAAGAAGGTGACAAGAGCAAAGAGGAGGTGTGATTCAAGTAGTTCCAGAGTTCAGAGACTTCATTTTGAGGTAATAGTTCGAACCTCCTTCAGTTTTGGTGTTGATCATTAGATTTAGGGTTTTCTAACCCCCTTTGGAGAGCGATTATGAGGAGCAACTGGTCCCTCTTGGAGTTTGTGCCTTGGATCTGGACTCAAAGAAGTCCAGAGACCTTGACCCTTGGAGCTTTATGGACTAGTTTGGGGTTATTGGCCTTAGGTTGCCATTTTTGGGACTAAATCTCCTTTTGATGCCTTTTTGTGGTTATACAAGCATCAAGTTTCGAACTTTACGTGACATTCATGCTTGGGGAGGCCAGATCTATGGTTTGGGGAAACAGATCTGACCTCAGGAGGTCAAAAGAGTTTGTGCATGGCATGAACTCACCGAGTTGTTCTTGAGACTCGGTGAGTAAGGTTAGGGTTTCACGTAAATTACTCGGTGAGTAGACTTGCCGAGTTGGGGGATGACTCAGTGAGTCAGGAGGGGGTTAGAGGACTGGAGTTCAAGGCGGTACTCGTCGAGTTGTTCTTGGGACTCGGCGAGTTGAGTCAGGGTGGCCCCACGATTCATGACTGGGATGACTCGTCGAGTATAAGGAGGGACTCGGCGTGTCAAGCGGGACAAAGAAGTTAAAGTCATGTGAGAACTCGTCGAGTCACCAGGGTGCACTCGGCGAGTAGGGTTAAAGTGGGACCGTTGACTTTTGTTGACTTTTAGGGTTGGGTCATCAATGGAGTCCTTGTGACAAGAAGGGGGGGGGGGGTAAAATAGTCTTTTACCCTTCTGAGGGTGCCAATGACAGGTTGAGTCTAGTCTCGAGAGTTATATTTATAAGAGTATTTATTTATGTGAATAGGCGGAGGCTAGGCAATATCTTTCCATCGAGTCAGAGATTTACCGAGACACCTAAGGTGAGTCTTCTCACTATACTTTATCTAGTGTGGTAACAGAGTTATGTGAAAAAGTACTATAGAGTTATATCCTAGTGTATTTGCATGTTATTTATGTGTTGTGATTTATTGTGATATGTGATATGCATGATTCAGGGTTACAGAGTTGGGACTTTCGGGTCCCTAGAGTTAGGGCCAGAGGGCCCACAGAGAGTTGGGGCTGGAGGGCCCTACTAAGACACATTGACCAGAGGGTCGACAGAGTTTCAGCCTCGAGTGGCTATTATGTGTTAGAGTGGTATTTTGGGGAACTCACTAAGCTTATGCTTACAGTGTTACGTGTTATGTGTTTCAGGTACCAGTGATGACCGCGGGAAGGCGCCGACTTGATTCGTACACACACACACACGGGATTTTATGTATTTTGATCTTGGGAGATATTTTAGTGAAATAAAGACATGATACTATGACATTTTATGAATGAAAGAGTTGTAAAATATGTTTGAAAATGCGAAAAATTGTTTTAATTTTTACAGTGTTACATTTAGACAAGTCAATATTAAACACACTATTTCCTAAGTTATCAACACAAGTCACTTTTTCATACACGCCATCACAAGGTAAAGCTTAAAACACGAAAACACCATTCTTATAAACCGAAATTGAACCATTCGAATCATTAAGAGAATATTTAAAACCTTGTCTGAACAATGCATGAAATGAAATAATGTTTCTCGTCATCTCAGACAAATAGCAACAATACAAGAAATCTAATCTAACATCATTACTAAGCAAAAGTTGATAAACTCCGATCTTGGTCGCTGGTGAAGACTTCTTTTTTCCCATGATCAAGTTTATCCTTCCTCACTCTATCTCCTCACTTCCCATTAGCCCCTGCAAATCGGAATAGATGTGAAAACCACATCCTATGTCAAGGACCCATGAACGAGAAGATAATGAGTTATTAGAAGAAATAGTATAAATACTTGCCGAAGATGGCTTCACTTTTCCATCTGTGATATCCTGTAGATATTGTGGGTAGGTTCTCTTCCAATGCCCTTTTTTATTGCAATAAAAGCAAACAACTTCCTTTGGACCAGAAACATGGGGAATGGATGCATTGGGCTTAGCTTTCGGGCCATTGCTAGATGACCCAACTTGGACCTTTGCCTTTCAGTTTTTCTTAGGAGGACCTTTCCTCTTTTTCTCCTTCCCTGTCCAATAGCTAGAACAGGAGCACTTGCAGGAGTGGAGGCTATACTTTTACCCTTCATTCCTGCTTCAGCAGTCTGCAACAAGTTGTGCAATTGGGCCAGTGTCTGCTCAGTGTTGTTCAAATGGTAAGTTAAGATAAACTGACCATAACAATCAGGGAATGTGTTCAAGACCATGTCAATGGCCAATTCCTCATCAAAATGAATGTTGAGCTTGACCAAACGCTCTATGTAGCGTTGCATTCTTTGCACATAAGATACAACCGACTCCCCTTCTTTCATCTTGCAAGCCATGAGTGACTTGTCTACTTCAAACTTTTCTTGACGAGCTCACTTATGGTACTTTTCCATAAGGTCCTTGTTCATCTCAAAAGGCTAGTAGTCCTCATAGTACCTTTGCAGTTCTGGGGACGTGGTTGCGACCATGATGCATGCCACTTTGGTAGCATAATCATAGAGTTTCTTGTAGGCCACATACTCTTCGGTAGTGGCTTTGGACTTAACAAGTTCTTTGAGCTCCTTTTCAAGGACATACTCTTTGTCCTCAAATCTAAGTTCCATCTTGATGTTACGCATCCAATCATTATAGTTAGATCCATCCATAACGACTTTGGAGCAAATGTTGAGTAAAGAGAAGTTGTGGCTAGATGACGTTGAAGCAGAAGTGTTTCCAGGAGTACACATCTGAAAAGAAAGATAGTTTTAGTTAGATTTCAAGACACCTCAGTATAATACCCAAAGATATCATATCAAGGTTAGGACCCAACTATGACGATTTACAACTTAGAAATGGGATGCCGAGATCTAAGTTCAAATCTCATAAAGGTAGGTGAATGACGATTCACCAATTCCACCATTAGACAAAATAAACGAAGTCAAATTCCTAATTCTTTTGAGATACATTAAAACTATTTAATGGCATGTTTTAATCTCGGATTATGCTCTACTATTTGTGACTGGGATACCAAGGATCATAAACTAGATGTGAATAACCATGCAAATGTGCTTGGTAACCTTAATGTCTTTATCATTAACTATTGATGTTCCAGTAAACCACACACGCTCCATCAAAATGATAGTTATAAGATACCCATTACTACTCTTTGTTAGTGCCTATTAGTGTGCCGGTTATCCACACATGCTCCACCAACGACCAATAAAGCATAATGTGCAATTTCATGGATTAGCATCCTTTTCACATTTTTCCTAAAATAACTAGAGTTGGGATTTTTGTAAAATAATGTTCTAGTACTTTCTTTAATAACATTATACTTTTAATGAGATGTAGTTGTCCTATAAAATCCATTCTGCTAACGACCCTCCACTAATCAAGGAAGCGGCGGGTGAGAGTGGACACTCATTCAACTACCATTTTATATGCAGTTTCCTTATACCCCCTTATAGACTAGCTTCGTGAATGAGACATACTAGCGATTTGACTGACCATAGTTTTATACATATATAATATTTAACTTTTAATTATAATATATATATATATATATATATATATATATATATAAGTTGTGTTTTAAACTTTTTAAAACTTTAGGGTTTATATATAAATTTCGAAAATTAAGCCATTAATTTTAAATTTAAAATACACCAAATAACTAGATTTAATATTTATCTATTAATTAACCTTTAATTTATTTATTAAATCTTGTAAGGATTATCTAATCAAATTAAACAATTAATTTAATCCTAATCCTTATCCCTCTAAATTTCGAAAATTAGGGTAAAGGATAATTATCCAATTAATCTAATCAAGTAACAATTATCCAAAACAAGGAACCCTAAAAATACTAAGCATATTTCGAAATTCAAGGGAGGAGGCTAGGGTTTTTCAAAACCCTAACGCTAATTTCAATTAGGGTTCACGGAGGCTAGGGTTTTTCGAAAACCCTTTGAACCAAAAACCCTAGAAATCGAAAATTTGGCCTTTTAGGGTTTAATAGCTATAAACCCTAATTTGCAATTCAACTATTATAGCAATTCAATTTAAAACAATAATGGCTCTGATACCACTGATGGGTTTAGGTAAAACAAATAACCAAGAAAAACAATTCCTAAGTTCACATGCAACCTACTTTGGATCTATGTTTTAACTGTTGAACATATAACTTTGAATTGCAAAACAAGAACCCTAGAGGAGAGAGGTTATTTTTGAAAATAACAAACTAGGGTTTAAGAGTTACATACCTTTCAATTGTTATAGCAAACAATTAACAATCCTCTTGATCTTGATCTTGATCTTCTTGGAAGCTTAGCACCACAAGTGTAATGCCTCTAATGGAATCACACCCAAGAACTAGCAAGAAGGAAACTAGAAGGAGATAGAGGGAGGGAGTATGCAATTCTCGACCTAGGGTTTCTTCAAAAGAAGGAGTGCTCAAAATGTGAACCAGGAGGCTCCTTATATAGCTGAGGGATCTAGGGTTTAGGGAAAAACCTAATGCTCCTTGCTTAGGGCCTAAGCAAACCCAAGGGCCTTATCCAATCCCCCATGGACGAAATTATTAGGGTTTCCCCTATAAATTTTGTCCACCCCCTTCCAAGGAGGTTCTGGAGCCTTCCACTCAACTAATAGATAATTGCGAACTAGTCCCTGCACTTTATAATTAATACAGTTAACCCCAAAATTAATTCTAATTAATTTCTGGCTAACTATTAATTATACTGTAACGACCCAATTTTCACATCCAAAAATTTTATTTGTAAAACATTACTTGGAAATCATTAATAATTAAAACATTGTATAATTAAACCATTTCACATCGAAAACCAAATTGAAATCCTCAACATTTAAACAACCAAAATATCAGAGTGTCAATCCTAAAATAAACTCATAACTGCGGAAACAAAAGTGTGTGTGACATGCTGCTACCAGGCCTGCTCCTTCCCCTTGACTGAAGAGGTACCTGAAACAACAACTGAAAAACATAAGCACAAAGCTTAGTGAGTTCCCCCACTGTACCACATACCATAATAATCACATAACATACTTCTATCGTCAGGCATATCTGGGTGCCCGACCTACCCATTCGGTCCTCTCGACCGGATATTGCCTAGCATACCCGGGTGCTGGCCTCCCCTTCGGTCCTCTCGACCAGATACTGCCTAGCATATCTGGGTGCTGGCCTCCCCTTCAGTCCTCTCGACCGGGTACTGGAGACTACTTCTCCCTTCTACTACTACCACATAATATGTACCACAGTATAAGAATCTATCTGGCATGGTTGGGTATAACTACCCCTTCAGCCCTATCGATAGGATATCTTGGGGAGTATCTCCCCTACTACCACTAACACATAGCATCACATCATACTAACACATAAGCATGGAACAGGTAGTAGTAACCCTAGATGATTATCACGGAGACAATCATCCACATACAATTCCTACTGGTGGGGCGGCATTGAGGCTGTAGACCCACCGCTACTGGAAGGTAACTTACCTCGATGTAACTGCTGATTTGGTAGAGAATTGACTGCCTACTGCTGCTCCGGAAATCCTCCGGCTGCAATTCCCACAACATACTCAATCAATCACTGCTAACTGTCCATTGGGTAAAATGACCATTTTACCCCTGATCATGTCATAAGTCAAAGTCAGAGTCAACTTTCAGTTAACCCGACTCGCCGAGTTGGATTGCCAACTCGCCGAGTCCCTGTCCAATCGAGTGACCTGGGTCCCGTTTCTACTCGTCGAGTTAGGCGCTGACTCGACGAGTTCTTCTTCTAAACTGAGGTTCAAGTCCTTCATCCTACTCGCCGAGTTGTATGAACAACTCGCCGAGTTCATCTTCATCCGAAGAACACTTTATGCTGTGACTCGCCGAGTTGTATGAACAACTCGTCGAGTCTGTTCTTGATCTAAAGAGATTGCCTTGAACTCGCCGAGTCAGGGCATGGACTTGCCGAATTCCTCCATGGATGAGTTTGGCTTCCAACTCACTGAGTCACACCCCGTGACTCACTACACCCACTCGACACAACGAAAAGGGGACAACTTGGAGACTCGCGAGCAGACTCGCCGAGTCTGATGAACGACTCGCCGAGTCGTCGCCATGCAATCACTATATACGCAATTTTGCTCGATTCTAGTCCATGCCATTTACAGATCTAGGTTCCTAGAGCATGAATGACTCGTAAAGTTTCCAACTTTACGTGTAGATACTCACCAATGAGGGATTTAGGGCTAAAAATGCCTCAAAAGGGTAGATCTAGGGTGAACAAGCAACATGGGTCCATAAAGGTAATAGATCTGAGCTCCTGGAGCTCAATCTTGCCTAGATCTAAAGGCCAATCAACTTATTACGACTTATATTGCACATACAAGCTTGGGGATTGGCTCAAGAATGACTTAAATGAAGTAATAAGCATAGAAACAGGGGGAAAACGGGTTATACCTCAAAGGAACTGCTGAGAGAGCACAAAGATGCTTGGATTCCTTCCCTTCCTCTTGATCTACTCCCCTTTTGCCTCAAAAACTTCAAGAACACACAACAATTGCTTGAAACTCTCAATGAACCAGCTTAGAACGAGGGTTGGGAGCTCTGAGGGTGAATGGGGGCTGGCATGGGGCGGATATGATGTTTAAATAGGGTGCAAACCCCTGAAACTTAGGGTTTCATCCAACAGCGGTGACTCACCGAGTCCAGGATATGGACTCGCCGAGTCACCAACTTAAACGTGTCCCGGGTCCCGTATCTACTCGGCGAGTCGGACCTATGACTCGCCGAGTCCAAGGCTAAAAAGAGAATACTCAAATAAGATTTACGTACCAGGAACCAGGTGCTACATATACATTATGATTCCTAATCAATATATTAATCTTTTAACATATTAATAAACCATTTATATTAATCTATTAATCTTATAATAAATCAATATCTCTCTGTTCATAATTTCCTTGTCCGGTTGCTAGGTTTGAGGGCAACCCAAAAGGACTGTGCTGCTATCAATTCAAGTACATACCAATTATAGTTATGGGCTTAGACACCTAATCCAACAAGTACGTTATTAGTATGTCTATGACATATTATTATGTGATAGTGATAGGGGTGAAATAGTCCTTGGTTACCGGTTGAAAGATACCGATGGCAGTTACCGGTTGAGAGATACGGATGGTGTTATGTGGTATGTGGTATGACGGGGGAACTCACTAAGCTTCGTGCTTACGGTTTTCAGTTTTGGTTTCAGGCACTTCGTGTTTAAAGGAAAGGAGCCGGCTTGATCACATCGCATCACACTATGTTTTCCGCACATGAGATCTTTAGGATTACACTCTGATATGGTTTTATGATAATATGTTTTGATTACTGACACTTTGGTTTGACACGAGATATTATTATGAATGTTTTTATACTGATGGTTTTATGTAATAACTTATCTAAAAATGAAATTTTTGGCCTTGAAAATTGGGATGTTACAATGTGAATCTTTGAATATTCACAATGGGAATCTAAATTCACATGATGAATTCGAAAAATATATTTAACATTCACAATGTTGGTTCTTTGAAAAATCAATAATTATAGTTCTCTATTGAACTTTTATATATATATATATATATATATATATATATATATATATATATATATATATATATATATATATATATATACTGTATTTCAATAAAATCCAACTAGACTATGTATCTCAAACTAAAACCTCCACACTTCAAATATGTCCTGAGACTGTACTTCATGCAACATCATGAAATTCATGAGTTAGGGTCACTATTGGGGACAGACATTCCTAAGAATTTCCCACACAGTGAAGTTTCAAATAATGGTTGTCGCGATTTAGTTAGTTATAGTCTTTTATGATGGTACCGATGACACCTTTTAAAGTTAAATCAGTTTTTTGTCCAAGATATTTTTGCAACAAAACATACATATTTATGCAAGGTGAGTAATTAGCTATAAAATAAAACTACATTTTAAATGTGCAATACATAGCAACGTACTTTCAATAAATGTGCAAAAGTGCAATAAATACCGACGTATATTATGTATTTTTATACCTTAAAAAAGATTTTAATTTGTTAAAATTTATATGTACTTATTCATTTCATAAACGTATAAAAACAATTAAATACATATTAAATCATACAAAATCGTATATACAAATTATAGTATATATATATATATATATATATATATATATATATATATATATATATATATATATATATATATATTTGATCATTTTATATGATTTTACATGTATTTAATCGTTTTTATACATTTAGAGAATGAAAAAAAAAATCATATAACTAAAAAAAATATTTAAAAGCGTTTATTTAGATATAAAAACACATATATAGTGTTTATTATATTATATGTATTTATTATAGATAAACATGTTTTATATGTATAAATACACATTTAAAAAGTATATATATATATATATATATATATATATATATATATATATATATATATATATATATAGGGAAGAGTTATATGGTAAATAAACAGCAACACATGTTGGAACCAATGAAAGCATGACAACACATCATTTTGGAATAACTACATAAAGAACTTTCATAGTAGATTGCTTATGAATAAAGAAATGGATACATGTCACTTGATCATTGGTTCCAGCATATGTTGCCTTAGTTACTTGTTTTCCATATATATATATATATATATATATATATATATATATATATATATATATATATATATATATATATATATAATATTAAAAAATGAATTTTAATTATAATTTATTTAACTGTTGTAATAATAATAATAATAATAATAATAATAATAATAATAATAATAATAATAATAATAGATACATTTATTATAATTAAATTTTCAACATTTTATACATTAAATATAAGTAAGTATGGCAACAAAAGAAAAATAAAAAACATTTTAGAACAAATGGTAAAACCCTTCCAAGTCATTTCTCCCTGTAAACTATTTTTATAAGGATAAAGTAAGAAGATAACATTATATCAAATTGTTATGGACAAGGGTCTAAAATCTCTTCATGGCTTTTTCATGACACGTTATGACTTCAAAGCTTGTGTTTGCCGTCAAACTATAACAAAATATTGACTTAAGTCATATTAAGTCATATATGTATATAAAACAAATAATAGTAGAAAATACATATAAAATATGAATTATATACAAAATTGTTGCTTAGAGTCATGTCTTAGAAACCACATTGCTAGTCAAGACTTGTAAACGTTTGAGACTTGACATTGCCGCAAAAATCACACCTTACGTTATTCACAAACTTGGTTATGGATAAACAACAAGACAAAGCTTTAGCCTAATTGGTTAATGTAGTGTTTTTGGGAGAGTAATTAATGTGTTGAGTTCGAACCCCATTTTCTTTTACTCTCTTTTAAAAATCAAATTTTTAAGGGTAATATATTGGGCTGACATGGCATGTCACATCAACGTTTCTTCCAACATGGCATGTCACGTAGACGAATTATCTGTTGAAAAGGCTATAAGGGGCTAATATGAATATATTATCCGATTTCTTGGAATTTTCTAGGAAAATCTACAATAAAATTCCAAAATTTTGGGCTACTTTACGTTTTAGTCCTAAAATATATTTTTTAATGTAAAAGTCTTAAAAACCAACAAATAATTGCATTTTGATATTTTTTGACCAGTTAGAACTTGTACCAAATTAATTTGGGACTATTTCGTAAACTGATAAAAAATATTAGGACTTTTCTATAAACAAAAATATTAGGACTTTTTTGCAAACAAAAATCGTATTATTATTATTATTATTATTATTATTATTATTATTATTATTATTTATTATTATTATTATTATTATTATTATTATTATTATTATTATTATTATTATTATTATTAAAAATATAAATAAGTATACTATTTTTTAAATTTATTATTATTATTATTGTTAATAATACATATAAATATGTTTAAATGAAAAAAGAATATTAATGACATTGTTTAAAGGTGGATGTAGAGGGGATGATGATGTTTTAGCATTGAAATCATGAATGTCTGCTTCTATATTTTTATTTTGTATATAGTCATTTTACATTTGTTATTATTGATTTCAATTTAGAATATTAATACTTAACAATTTTAAAGCAGTTGCCTATTTGTAAAATAGTTTATAAATAGTATAAGGTCAAAATATTTCTCACTTTGTATATAAAATTGTTTATGGTAAGGATTTTCTTTTCAAATCCAACAAATCCTCTACAAACATTTACATAGCTAGCCCATATCAAAATTCAAAAGTATTAATTACACTATCTTGTTTAATAAAAAGTAATAGGACATGTTTTGTTTTGTCACACTACATCTGCTATGTTTTCAAAAAAAACCGCATGAATAAAATAATGAAAAAAAGCAATACAAACATTGATAATTCAAATACTTTAACACAAGACATACACATAGCACACAATCACACACTAATACATGTGGTAGCACACCCAATCAAAAGAAGTTCAAAAAACTTAAAGCTAATTGTAAATTTAATTCAATCATACGTGATTATTCTTTTTCTATATTAGTAAACCAAATGCATCATATTTTCTCGGAAGTTCAAAAAACCTATGAGCTAACTATAAATTTAATTCAATCATACGTTGATTTTTCATTTTCTATATTATTAAACCAAATGCATCATTTTTTCTCAAATATCCTCTTATAATACAAATAAAAAAACAAAATATATAAATACACATGGTGGCTTGCATAGATTTAGAGGTCTGAATCACTTCGTGGCCACCATACTCCATCCATGGGCTAGTAGTGTTAGGCTTGAACTTGGATGTAATTGTCGAATAAGTCTTTGCGAAGACTTGTTCACGTCAATAATTTATATGTTAGTTAAGTTTAAAATAATAATGTATCATTGATGATGAAGACGATGTTCTTACATATAGTATTATAATGATGGTGAATATATGACTTAGTTACGAGATTGTATTGCTCAGCAGCTAATATAAAGTATGAAACAAATTATTTTTAAATATAATTGTTATTGTTAGCTATAATTACTATCGTTGTTATTTTATTTCAATATTATAAGACTAAAATTATTTAAATTTTGATGTTGAAAATCTATTTAATGTTTGTAAAATCAATTTATTCATATTTCAGTTTATTTCGATAGCTTACATATATTAAAATAATTGTCTTTTTCTTGCAAACTGTAGACGTTTGGTCTATCTTTTTCTTCTACTGGGATTTAGATTTGCAGATGTGGCCTACAAATTAAAAATGTTTTGGCTTAAAAAAAAATATCGCCAAATTCACTGTTTCTCGATTATCCTATTGAATATGTTCTTATAATGAAACATAGTTGATTTTTTTCTACATAAGACAACTTGATTGCAAAAAATATAAAAATAAAAAAATAAAAAAAAAACTTTTAGATATTTAATCTTATTATTAATTATAGTTAAATTATTAATTATCTGTCATGAATAGCAGTTGAGATATTAATCATCCAACTACAAGAAATGTCACATGTAGCAACGAAGGCTATAGTGACTACAATATGATCGTAGTTGAGCCAACTTTTTGCGAAGATATGTATTGTACCATTTATAACATTTTTTGAATTTTGATCACTTATGCATCGAAGTCATATTGTTAACAAAGGTTGTATGAGAATTGTGCTACAAAGTTTTTTCCTTGTTTCAAGTTTAGAGAAACAACTAACCGACGAAATATCTAAGTGTAGGTTTGCTTATTAGAAAAGTAAAATAGTTATTAAAATAGTATTTGACCATTTTAAAACAATGTGTTAAAAACAATGACAACCAGTAATACGAAATGAAAAACAAAACCAAGACAAAGCATAAATATGTGCAATATTGAATGGAGAATGTGTACAAGCTCAAGTGAAACAACGATTATACGAAATGACAAAAGATAATATCCACTTCTATATATAATGTCTGAATAACTAAATTAGTGGAATAACAACCAATCACAATAACTAACTAGCTGTGAAACCCTACTCCGTGGGGTTCGGTTAAGACCAGAGTTTTACACTTTTGTTTATCGGTTATGTATGTGGTGTAGTCATAGATAGTGAACAGTATGTAGGGGCATTTTCGATAAAAAAAAATGTTAAAATCACGATTTTTTTTACTAAAACAACAAAATCCAAACAGTTGGTTTTTCGGAGAGTTTAATAACAATGTAATAGCTGTACAATTTTTTTTTCAACTGAACAATAAAACACAAGTTGAAAGGATGTAGCTTCAAAACTGTGGAAAATATATTATCATAATAAGTATCGTGCAACCCACCTCTCTTTCATTCGCAAAGGGGAGATCGGTAGGTGCTCTGGATAAATGACAAAAATAAGAATAAAGAATAAAAAATTACAGAAAGATGCATCTTCAAAGTAGTCACAAGTGATTCTATAGAGTTTATCTGTTTGGTTGGAAAAATGTGACTACTTTCAAGATGCATCTTTTATATCACGTAAACAGTTATGTTGTATGTAACATGACAAGAAAAAATGTCGCAAGTTTTATCTTTTTCAGGTGTAAAAAATTTGGACGGCTAATGGAAAGGATAAACTTACTTGGGATTTGCTAACTTCTGAAGTCAAACTTTTAGGTCAACTATATTCTTCTGTAAGGCTGGATAAAAATCAAATGGAAAATAAGTTTAAGACATGTACATATACATTCTTCTAATCATTGAAGCCATATATCAATTTATAAGCCTAAAATTTGAGTACATAGCTACATGATCATCATAATTGCCTTAAACAGGTAGTTAATTTCAATGAAAAATTGAAGAAAACGGATGAATACCTGTAATAAAAAGAAAAAGAAAAAGAGATTGATTCAAGTAAAAAGAATGAGAAATCAATAACTAAATGCAGCTAAAATGAACATAAAAACTGTATATAAATAAAAAAAAATTCCATTATCATAATTTATCATTCTAAAGTGTGACTTTTAGTTTTTCAATATAAATATATGAATCAAGCTATAGAAATTTTACTAATACTGTAATGCTATATTTTCCTCCTTGTTTTCTTTGATTTTTATGATGGTCAAGTCAGTATTTTCTGGTTTATGTGTTTTAGAGTAATTGCTCCTTCAACACCACCACATGGTTTTACAAATGCAAATCTCTTTGAATGGATAAAAACTAAGATTAGTTAGTTTTATTAATACATGCAAAATAGAATAAAAAAACAAATAACTGTTAAAAGAAAAGATTAAAGATTAATGGGTGAGCAAAAAGTCATAACTAACCTCCAAATATTTCTCAGCCATTGGCCTTTAACAACCTGATTTCAGCGAATGGTGCAGGGGTTGATGTTGAACCCAGAACCCAGAGTATAAACAACATGTGTAAGTTATAAAAAAAAATTGAATGATATAACAATTTGACAATTTTACTAATGTTTGGTTGTTACCTCAAAGTTGTTTAGTTGTAAGAAATCATCATTAAGCTCACCGGATACTGCCACTACTACCTCCATCAGCCACCCCCGTCGGCAACTGCGGTTAAAATAATTTTTTTGAAGTTTAAAAACACTACGCAGGGGCAGTTTGGTCCAAAAATCTTCAAATCAAAATTTGTAACTATAGAAATGGTATGCAGGGGTAGTTTGAATATTGTTAAAACCCAAAGCTCAGTTGTTGGTTCCAAACTAATAATATTGTCAAACCGACATCTATTTGTACCATTCTGCTTAACAATATTTAATCACCATTTTAACAACATATATGAAAGTTGACAAATTATATCAAAAATATATCAAAGTGTCTGTTTATGATTGGAAAATGTTAAAATAAAACAAACTCAATAGTAATAATTCAAAGGAATTATAGGAATAAATAACTATAATAGAACAGAAAGGGTATAAACAAAATGTGACCATGCAAAAAGGTCGTGTAAATCTGATGGCAGAAAAGGTAATATACCATAGTGTAAATTGGATTATACACCATAGGACAAAAAAATGTCATAGATATACAAAGTGTTATCAATCTTACTTTAGAATAAATTTGAAAAGCTAATATAGAAATTCATAGACCATCTGTTTAAAATCTCGCCAAAATTGGTTGTAATAGTGTTTAATCTTATAAACATGGGTATAAATAAAAAAAATGAATCTTAAAAATCCTATAAAAGCCTCACCTGCAGCAAGGAACACCACCTGAATAGTGGAAACCATTCGGTTGATAAAAGGAAGTAAATGATCTATGTTTACACTTACTTTGATCCTTTCGTGAGTTTCTTTAACAGTCGTCCCATCTAGTTTCTTCCTCCAGTTATGTCGCATCTTTTTCTGAAATACCTTCCATTCAAATAGAAACAGTGAATCATCTAAAAAGAGGGATACACATTAGGCCATTACATAAAAGATATGTTGAAACCATTCATCTACAAATCTACATGATAACCATTTTGTAGATATAACAGTAGAACATATCATCAGTATACAAAACAATGATTCCCCAAACTGAATTTGGAGAAAAAAAACTAAATATATTCTGACCAGTACAATTGCAAATATGCACCATGGAATCCTTCATCCAATGTTTTGGATTCACCAAGTTGGGCAACTTCAAACTTGAGATAATCTGGCTTCTTCATTGTTTTGAAATGTTTTCCTACAAATTAAATGAAAGCACATGAGAGTCAACAATATTTTTTCCAATGTCATCTGCCCCCAACCTTAAATATATATTGACAAAATATCGTGTTAGAAACAGATTGTTGATATATCAGGACAAAAATTTATTTGTAGAGAAACATTCCAAACTTAAAAAGCCCTAAAATTGATTCTTGATTGGTTGATTGCTTGATTACCTGTGATCATAAAGAGAAGAAAAAGTGTATTACAATTTATTGGTAGAGAAACATTCCAACCTTAAAAAACCCTAAAATTGATTCTTGATTGGTTGATTGGTTGATTACCTGTGATCATAAGGGGAAGAAAAAGTGTATTCTTGAACTTCAAAGGCTAAGTCATTCATCTTTTGAATAGAGAACAGGGGTAGAGCAACAAATGAGAACCGGACATTTCATAGGCTACGTTAAAGTAATATGAGCTTCTTGTCTATCATAAAAGTCTTGTTATAAGCTTGACAACATCCTTTTTTGTTTAGAAGTTAAGTATTTAAAAGGGAGCAAGTATTTCCAACCTGTGTTTCTTGTGTTTCTTATCACATAAAATGGATCAAGTATGAATGCAGCTGCCCAAGAACGATAATCGTTTATTTAAAACCTTTTATCAAACACCTTGTCTACATGAGCTTCATTGATCTGAAAAATCTTCATTTAATAGCAAGCTCACTTATGATGCTTTACTTTGTACAACCTAATAGCAAACAAAACCCACCAAAATGTAACATCAAAACCACTGTTAAATTGGTTGAATCATAAAAGTGAAAAAAATTATCATCAGGAGTCGTCGTTCTCGTGACCTAGATGTGATGTTGCAAACCGAACATCAAATTGGCACCAACAAACGACATGTTGGGCAAAAGAGAAGACGAAAACAGTCGGATGGGACGACTTCAGATTTATCTTTGCTGTGTGCGAAAATTGAGCAAACTTCAGCCACCACCTCGCCTCCGACCACTGCAACATCGTTGGTGTTGGTGTAGATGGTAGTCACGGTGGAGAAGTGGACAAGGAGTGTGATAGTGAAGGAGCAAAAACGATCGGTAGGATACTTTTAGGGCAATGAAGCTCCTCGACAACCCCTTCAATCCATCCTCATCTTCACTTTCTAGGGTAGGAGCTGGTGGGGGCGGTGAGCATCTTGACGAAGTAAACCCCATAAACAGTGGTGAAGAAGCAAATTGCCGATGGTGGTGAACGATGGCCGCCTATAGGGTGATGGTGGTGAGGTTTCACCGAGAAAAAGAATAAAGAAGCGATAGATAAAGGAAATAGAGTAATAGAAAGGAAGATAAACATGAAAATACAGTCACACAACAACCACGATGATCAACACGTGTACAGAGAGAGAAAGGAACTAACTACATAAAATGCCCCTATAAAAAAATTCTGAAACTGCAACAAACCGTATACTTGAAGAACCATTTCTGCCAAACTATTGACAGGTTCACTTGCTAAGCTCGTACAAATTTAATATATATATATATATATATATATATATATATATATATATATATATATATATATATATATATATAATTGAAGGGCCATTTTTCCCAAAAAAACAGAAGTTCACTATTCATTTTTTAACACAACTTTAATATATATACATATATATATATATATATATATATATATATATATATATATATATATATATATATAAAATAAGACATGTAGGAGAGTACACATAATTCACTTACAACGACCTTTGCCTCAACAACCTATGTTAGGTTAAGTGTGTGACAACACATCCTAAGTGAAATTATGAAGGAACGATTAAAAAAGCACTCCCAACTTCGGTATTACAAAAACCTTGAGATATAATGATGCCTTCATTTGGAAGTTAAGACAACCACAATGAACTTCTACCTTTAATGCGCTCCCCATTTGTGGCATGTCGCTTCAGATATCAGTTCTTTATTTGTTTCTAACCTTCTAACTAATTACAACATCAGTTCCCTAACCTTCAAAAGTTAAGACAACCACAATTAACTTCTAATTTCTAACTAACTCCAACGTCACTTCCATGAAAATACAGTCACACAACAGCCACGATGATAAACACGTGTACATAGAAAGGAACTAACAACATAAAATGCCCCTATAAAAAAAATTCTGAAACTGCAACAAACTGTATACTTGAAGGACCATTTTTGCTAAACTATTAGCAGGTTCACTTGCTAAGCTCGCACAAATTTAATATGTATATATATATATATATATATATATATATATATATATATATATATATATATATATATATATATATATATATATATATATATAATTGAAGGGCCATTTTTGCCAAAAAAAAAACAGAAGTTCACTATTCATCTTTTAACACAACTTTAATATATATATATATATATATATATATATATATATATATATATATAATAATAATAATAATAATAATAATAATAATAAGACATGTAGGAGAGCACACATAATTCACTTACAATGACCTTTGCCTCAACAACCTATGTTAGGTTATGTGTGTGACAACGCATCCTAAGTGAAATTATGAAGGAACGATTACAAAGCACTCCCAACTTCGGTATTACAAAAACCTTGACATATAATGATGCCTTCATTTGGAAGTTAAGACAACCACAATGAACTTCTACCTTTAATGCGCCCCCCATTTGTGGCATGTCGCTTCAGATATCAGTTGTTTTTTTGTTTCTAACCTTCTAACTAATTCCAGCATCACTTCCCTAAACTTCAGAAGTTAAGACAACCACAATTAACTTCTAATTTCTAACTAACTCCAACGTCACTTCCATAACCTTCAACCACCATATCTCATATCAATTGTTTTTTTTTCTCATCATAGCATTATTTTATGAATTAAGCATTACCCTTCACATTACTCCTTCTAACACATTATTAAGGAATCTTTCCTTCTCATTTATTCCAAAGAGAACTTATCTTCAATATATCATCAACCATCCTCGTATTAAATATCACACCTCTTATTAGTTCTAGAAAAAAAATACTCCAACTACAAAAAAAAAATCATTTCCTATAAGATCTTTATTAGTGCTTTAAACTTTTTTATATAGTATTAGCAATAAGAAAATCTTGTCTAGGCTATATCTTTATAACAACATATATAAGACAGATTGAGATGGATTCACTTCAAAATAAGACTTTTTATATTTCTCTTTCAAAAGGTTTATCAAAACTATGAAGTTTTGAGGATACATAACATAAGAAAGATTCATATGGATTGAAAACACAACATAATAACACATTCTATATTTCTCTTTCAAGATAAGTTTTGAGGATTTATACTTAGAATGTTGTTGATAGTAAACTTGTCTTCATCAAGAATATGCCTTTTAAGATCAAACTCATCTATTTTAAATGCATTCCCGAAACTCCTTTTTCTCAATACCGATTCATTTCTTAAAATAGATTTAGAATTCCAAACATGATCTTGTGACCTTCCAACTAAGGCATGAAAACAAATATTTCACTCTACATAGTTTTTGTCACCAATATTTTCATTAGTACCTGCACTCATTCTAGGATAACTAAAAGATCTGCTAGAGTCATTCTAGGATAACAAAAAGCTCTGGTAAAGATAGTAGGATCAAGTTCATTTCCTAAACTATTTTTCATAGAAATTTTTTCCATAGGAGTAGGTGAAACACAATATGTTTAGAGAAACCCAAACTTATCACTAGTTGTCACACCCCAAAACCACGAATGGCGGAAACGTTCAGGGGTGGAGGACGTCATGTAAAGTATCACAACAGTGTATAATAGTAACCAAGAAACAACATCATCCATTGCATTATAAGTAAAGTTTTAATACATGTGTGTTCTTTCATTGTAATAAGACACCAAAAATATACAATCAAAATAAAAGACGAGTCTTGTCTGCTCCGTCTTCTCAAAACCTGGCCACCGTACCTGTCTACTCATGACCTGAGAATACAAGTTATTTTGAAAGAGAGTATCAACTTTAAAGCTGGTGAATTCATAAGTATTTAAGTGTCATTCTCTTGCTTACTAAAAGCTGTTTTAAAAGTCATGTAAACCTTTAAATGAAAATGTTGATGTAAGTATGAAAAGCCCTAGAAAATCCCTTATTTTCTATCAGTCAGAGATGTAGTCTTCTACCAAGACCCGAGTAGAAGACCCGAATGTTTTGTTATGATAATGTAGTCTTCTACCAAGACCCGAATGTTTTGTAAGTAAAATGATAGTTTTTCCTTTCTATTGACTAGTACTAAAAGTGCTTAGTCTAACTCATCGTTTATATGAATATATCACAAAATAATGTAAAATAGGAAAATGATATGATAGTCTTCTACCAAGACTTAAATGTTATGTAAGTAAAATGATAGTTTTTCCTTTCTATTGACTAGTACTAAAAGTGCTTAGTCTAACTCATCGTTTATGTGAATATATCACAAAATAAACTAAAGTAGGAAAAATATAATCATGTAAGTGTTATCCCTGGGTGACCAGGATTAACACGACATCACCGAAGCGAAAGGTATACCCTAATGAACATCCGAAGATTGTCCACTCACCCTCTGTAGCGGCAGCAGGGTGGAGGGAGGGTTAGTCCCGATGTCGATCTCCTAATACAGATCGTTAACCTAATGATCCTCCGAAGATTCACATCTCATCCACTGTTGCAACAATTGGACGGAGGGATGGTTAGTCCCGTCACTGACTACTAAATAAGTAAAAACCTTAGACGTCTGTAGACATTCATCGACCATTGGTGCTAATCAGTGGGGATCGGAATGGTAAGTCCCGCCGAGATATCCGATTGAACCGGGATAAGAAAGATAATTTACACAGAAAGTACTAATAAATCATCCTCGTAGTTCTTAGTATAAGTATCCAGGTAAATAAATACAGGATAATGCCCTTATGTAAAAGTGTTCCTGTATGGTATTCACGTAAGTGTGTTCATGTAACAGATAAGTATATGTAAACATATTCATGTATCATGTAATCCTAAGTAAGTGTACTCATGTATCATGTAAGGTACTGTATAGACTCATGAATGAACTGACTCTTGTGTGATTCCTTGTAATAGGAATAATGTTTTGTTTCTTCTAACTATCCCTATGATAATTAACTAGAAAGTAAGTGGTTGTTCAAGTAGATTTATGCACCCTCGATACACCAGGGTGTGGGAAACTGAACGAAGGATGAAAACTATAACATCAATACATATATAAGAACATATGCGTATAAGTGTAGTTTTGCTCAAGAAGGTAAAACTAATGGTTTTGCAAGATATCTAGGAGTTTTGAACAATACTTAAGAGTGACATGATGTCATTTTAATAAACATTTCAAAACTAATACTTTTGTTATCAAGGTATTTTAAGATAGAAAACCATTTCATGTGTCACCTTTTGAAATATGTGAAATCTACTAAGTGAAAACACAGTTATAAAATACATAAGATTGATTTAATAACATATTGTTTTCTACTTGTATCCCCCCCCCCCATTAAAGCATTTAAAATCATTTAAAACATTGATTAAGGGGTATGAACTCACATGTAGTTGGTAGTTTAGATGAACTGGATGGTGTAGGATTGTTAGGTGTCAAGTGAGGACTTGTACACACACTACGATCCTAATGAACATATAATCACACATATATGCACTCAATTAGACTTAAATTACTAACTGATAATGTTAAGACATCCTAGAACATAATAAACACTTTATATAAGTGCTTTAAGCCCTAAGGATTGCATTTAAGCTATTGTGGGACAAGGTACTTGGGTTTAGGGTTCCAAAGGACCCTATATATGAGTTTACTCTCCATATATCATCACACATGGAGTTTACAGTTGTAGACTCTTGAGTTTACGGCCGTAAACTCCCAACCATGGGGGTATTGTGTGTTTTGAAGTTCCAAATGATTCCTAGAATTATTCCAACTTGGTGGTTAAATTCTTGGAAGGGTTTAAGGCCTAGAAACACTCCTTAGAGGAGTTTACAGCCCTAAGGCCATTTCCTTTGGAGTTTACGGCCGTAAACTCCCTTGGAATGGTGTTTTTGTTGCTTTCAAGTCTCTTGCATATGTAGGATAGGTTCTAGACTTTTACCTAAATCATATGAAGGCATTAAGCACACTTTGGTGCCCTTCTTTCATGTTTACGGCCCAAGAACCATGTCTTGGCCGTAAACTCACTTTGGAAGGTGATTTTGATGTGTTTTGTCCTTGATTTAATTGGGAACAATTTCTAGTAAATGTCCAATGCTTTAGGTGCCTTAAAAGCACGCTTTTGTGCATGATTTTGGAGTTCACGGTCCAAGATCCTCTTGGGCCTTGAATTCCCATACATATGTGTTTCTTTGATGTTTTCATGTCCCAAATACACTTATAAACAAGCCTAAGGCAGTAGTATATCGCGGGGGAAAGTCTAGGCTTTGTTTCGGGAGTTTACCGCCCAAGAACACCTTGGGGAGTAAACTCCTAAATCTCGTTATTTAGCTATCTAATTCATGTTATTAACACATAATAAGCATTCTAACACTACTAGAGAGAGGTACTCACGATTTGGGATAAAAACCCGAAGATCCGTGAGAGAGAAAATGGCTTTTCTCTAGTTGGAAATGCGAATAATGAATGAATTTGGTTCAGAATTCTATTTATAGTCCTGAGATATTTTTGGCAGAAAATATTTTTATTCCTAAAATGATATCTCATATAACAGAGTGTTGGAATAACAGTGTTGCACAAAACCCTAGTGCACCCACTCTCCTGACATTTCCTGAAGTGTAAACTCTGAATTATTCAAAATTACACGAAAAAGTCTGAAAATTAACTGTGACTGCTATAACTTCTATTGAAGTGATATAGTTTGTACAGAATGGAAATTCCGGGTTGTCACACTAGTTCTAGTTATTTAGATTATTCTTCTTTCCTTTTTTTTCATAAGAAATTCTTATTGCATATTCTTTGCAACCTCGACGTAAAGATTAACTTGAGCAATACTTATTTCCTCATCCAATTTCTACCTCTTTTATCCTTACTTTGATCAATCAAGATATGTTATATTTTTTCCTAATAACTTGGTTGAAAACTTGAAACATATTTGGTAGTAACAACATTTGAGGATATTGAAAATGGGTTTTGGAAGTGGTAATTGCTGGATTTTATTCAAAAATTCGGTTTCTAAAAACACTAGAAATGACAACGCAAGCTTTAAATCATTAAATAAACTTAAAACCATTTTAAACCACCAATGATCATTTTGCAAACATAGAAAGATTAAAACAAAAATATGAAGAAAATATTACAACCTTTGAAGTCTTTGATTCCTCTTGGGAGGTTAGAAGTTAATGAAGAATGAACTCCTCCTTAGAAAAAATTCCAACAATTTGTCAACTTGAAAAGATGCTAGTCTTTAACTCCTAAGATTTTAAGAAAAATATCAAATTTGACTTAAAAGAGAGAAAGATGCAGGTATCACTTTTATCTTCAATCACTTATATCCTTAAGAAGATGCAACATCCCAAAAACCATAACAAAATTTTTCATTGTAATAAAACATTCCCACAGAACCATAAGTTATAAAGCAATATTTTCAAGTCAAATATATAAAATCAGAGTATGAAAATCTCTCAAACATATATCAGCAGGAGGATGTGTACAATCACACCTTCGCCTTGCCCCTATCATCTGATAAACCTCAAAACATGGAAACCAACAACTATAAGCTAAAACTTAGTGAGTTCCCCTAAAATACCCCATACAACAATATATATATATATATATATATATATATATATATATATATATATATATACACACACACAAGCATGCACAATGGGTCCACAGTCACCAGACTACATAACCCCCAACTCAAAGTTATCGGAATGGATCGCCCCCACCCACAGTTATTAGACTGGATTGCCCCAACCCACAGTCATCGGACCGGATTGCCACAACCCACAGTCTTCAAAATGGATTGCCCCAAGTTTGTTAGCTTATCGTAAAAAGCAGTAAAACCTTAACCCCACCACACTATGTCGACATATGTAATAGACAACAATAACTATCAAGTACAAGTAATCATACAGATCAACCAATCTAATACTTCATAACAACATCCTACACACAAGGATATATAACACAATCTAGTGGGTCGATATCGGTCCTTTCGACCCACAAGTACAATAAGGAACACTCACCTAGAAATCATGCGAATAGTACAATGGCTCCCTCTCGGGATCAAAGCCGACTCCACAAGTCACCTATAAGATAATAGGAACTCAACCTCAGTCTAAAGTCCAAACTCACAAGTTGACTAAAAGTCAACTAAGTCAGAAAGTCAACAAGTAAACTTCCATGGTCAACAGTCAAGTCAACAACCCAAAAACCCTAATCAGCGAGTTGCCACATTGTGTCCATCCATTGGCCACGCCATGGCAGCATAGGGATGAAACAGTCGGGTACTTACACAGTTACCACAATGAGACAGCCTAAGGTCATGTCGTGGGGACTTATCTAAACAACTTAACATATTAAGTTGTTTTACAACAATCAAAAGAGATCCAAAGCTCAAATCTGGTCCCTCCCACAGTCTTGATGGATAAATTTTTCAACTTTATCCATTAAGACATCTCAATAAGTCAAGATCTCAAACCTTAAGTCCTTTAAGGCAACTCAAGCCATGCAAATGCCTATTAAGCACTTAATCATAAGAGTTACTCCTCCAAGTTTCCAAAAGGGTTTCCTACATATAATGGAACATAAAAATCTTAGCTTTATGTATATGCATGTGTAATGCATGTCCCTTCCATTTTAGGTAAAAATATAGCAAATATACACTCCAATCCTGTGCAGTGAACCAAAACTCCAAGAATCCTTAGTTTTTGGAACATACAATACTCTTGGGACTTCATTGATCAACAAAGTTGCAAACTTTGAAACCAATCACTCAAACTTCATCAAATGCACCAAACAAGCATATAAAACATTAGAACTCGAAATACTCTTAGATCGAAAGAGGAAATGTAATAAATCAAGGATATTTGCAACTTACAAAAGGTCCAGAAGGTAGATGAATGCTGATCTCTTCAGTTTCATAACTTAGAAACCAAGTCTTAGAAGAACAACACACTCCAAGGACACATAAACACCATAAAATGGATGAGAGGAGAGAGGAAAAACTTGATCTATGAAAGGAGGATAAGGTATGCTAAATAGATGGTTTGTAGGTGAAATCTGTGACAACCGTCAAAATTCGAGTTTGTTCTAAATCTGAATAAACTTAGTTGCATGTGTAGGCATGACACATTCTCGATTTAGTAGCTAGAAGGTAATTCATAACCAACTAGAAACTTGGAGACAATTATCAAAGAGGGATAGTGTACTTAGATTTCACATTGATATGTGACATCCATAGCTGCATTAACTATAACAACTATCCAAATTTAGGTCATTACTTGACTTGAACATCTTTGCATGAATCATGTAGACACATCATGCACTTGACCTAGTAATAGAATTTAGGTCTGAGTCTCGTAGGAACTTAATTCAAAGTTGAAACTAAGACTAGTATAATTGGTTCTTCAATTTCACTAGAATCCCAGAACCACTACATAGCAATACCAATAACTGACAAAAATAAATTACAAACATTATTCCTTATTGGAAAAGAGATATGAAACCCTACGATAGTTTGAAATCCAAAAATTCATTTAATTATGATTACCGAAAGATTAACTACTTCCAAATAACCTAATTATCCGACTGGAACATTATGAAGTACTTAACTAATTTAAGTATTTTATGAACTCAAACTTATTAAATCATGATATTATTTACTAACAAGTTGGAATTGTTTTTCTATATATCACAATTTGAATTATGAATCAAAAATATAATTTAAGGATTGTTAAACCCTATAATCTATGAACCCTTTCGCTTATATGAAATATAAGTGTAACTTATATAAAATCTAAATTACAAGTTAACTATTTTTATGAGTTAGTTAAACTAAATACAAACTTTCACTAACGTAATTTATGAGAAAAAAATACAATTGAACCTTGTAAATGCACTAAGAATTTTTATAAAAACTAAAGTTGATTTTTATAAAAAATGATTAGGAGGCCATATTTATTCAAAGTGAATCTTTCAAAGCCTCTTAAGACTCCCTCTCCTGTTGGGTTTTGATATGAAATAAAAGTTTATTTTTTCATAAAAAAGGAAACAAAAGACTTTAAAATAAAAAGTTTATTTTTAGTTCATAACAAAACCGAACCATCATGGATCCATTTATAGAGGTTAGAATGAAATAAAACCAACCATAAGATATTTTAGAGATAACCTTTGAAGCCTTTGAACCCACTTGGTTTTGAGGTGTTGATGAAGATAACAAAAGATCAAAGTGTATGATCTTCTCTACAAGTATCCACCAGCAAGAGTAAGTCACTTGGAATGCTAGTTCCTTCTTGTATTCTTGAGTGTATAAAGCCTTTAAGTGCTTAACTCAATTAAGCACTAAAGGGAACAACCCAAGAGGTCTTCTAAACACCAAAGTAAATCATCAAAATGCATGGAGATGAAGCATCTCCACACTTACGGTTTTAGAGAAAAGAAGAATGGAAGAATGAAGTGTTTCACACTTGCAAAAATGCAAGCCTCATGCATCTCTTATATAGCCCATGAAAAGTAAGGTCTAACCATTAAACTAATCTAAAGTAATGATAGCCTTTAGAAGCATGGGAGAAAAAAGGTGTAAGGTTGAAAAAGCAACCTTCTACACCGTCATTATGCCTTTTAAAAAGTAAGATTCTTTATTTTTTTTATAAACTCCAAGTTTATAAAATATAAACTTTGTCTTTAGGTAATAGACAAAAGAATCCAACTAGTCTAAAATGTTGTGCATGACTTATTAATTCATACCATATGAAATAATAACTAGTAATACTCTCTTATAATTATTATTTTCATAAAACAATAATTATTCCCTAATTAAAATACAAGAATTGATATTATTTATTAATAATCATATTAATAATAATTATAAAAAATGTGCCAACTTGATAAAGGTGTGACCCTATATGATAATATGTTATTAGCAATATCACTCTATAATGATTCTTGGGCATATAGATCCAACAATCTCCCACTTGCACAAAATTCATTATAGGCTGACATAGATAGTAGCTGACATCTAGAAACGAGCTACTGCCCCTAACAACATATGAAGGGTGTCATTTCATTAACAGTCAATTTTAGGAGCTCTAAGCTACAGTTGTTACTAAATGTGGGGTATCTATTATTCCTTCGTCTCAGACATCATGTCGAACATGAGATATGGATCGTGATCAATCTCATTTACTGTTCAACTTTAACTAAGGCCTTAGATGTCATGCTCTCAACGAATAAGAGGGAAAAATCCCATCTTGACTACATATGCCTATCAATGCAGTTCATGTCATACCCAACGATGGTCTTCGTGACTACCTTTTACGAAACAATGTTGAACCATGTCTAAGTACAACAATCCATACACTTCAAGGCCCAAATATGCATCTCAGGTCTAAGAATACAAAGATCATCTTGACTACATATGCCTATAATTGCATTTCATTGTTGGATTAGGTGTCTAAGTTCATAACTATTTTTGGAATGTACTTGACACAATTAGCATGGTCTTTTTGGGTTGCATGACATTACAACACATGGACAGACTAAATGAGAGAAAGGACACTTAAGTCTTATTAATATATTATAAGTTCTAATATATTAATAATATTATTTAATTAGAATTGATCGAAGAATTTATTTGGAATTAATTAAGTGATCAAAAAGAGACTAATTAAATATACGGGGTTGATTGTGTAAATCATCTAGTCTTGTATAGTGGGCTAATGATCCATGGTTTGTATGGATTACGTTAAAACCCATAAGGTGCTCCATGGATAATCCATGGAGGTTACAAACCGATGGATCATGGAATATGAAAAGCCATGACAATTAGGGTTTACATGGTGTAACCCTAATTGTACCACAACTATATAAAGAACCCCATGCAAGCAAAATCAGACTACTACTTGTACAAGAAAGAGAGCAAGCTGATTTTGAGGTGTTATTGAACTTCTCTCAAGGTTATTACAAATGTTGTAGTGTTTTGTGAGACATTTGAGGCATCACGCTTGAGGTGCTAAGCCCACAAGGTTCTCAAGGAATCCAAACTACAAAATGTATAGTCTTCTTCTAGCATTTATGTTTAATGGTTCCCCGTTCTATGCTAGATAGGTTAAGAACCTTGGAAAATCAAATTTGCATGTATCATAGTATAACATAGATCCAAGGTTTCTAGGGTTGCATGCACACCTTAGGAGTGTTAGAATGCTTAAAAACCTACAGTGGTATCAGAGCCTAGGCTTGTTTATTTGATACTTGATGCAAATTGCTGAAAAAACTCAAGTTTTATGCATTCTGCAGCATGAACTCACCGAGTGCATGGGGGGACTCGACGAGTCCATGGCTAAATTCATCCTACTCGCCGAGTAGGTTCATGCACTCGACGAGTAGGAGCCCCAGGATGCAGATTTTCGAGTTTTGCTTCTGAAAATGGACTAGAAACATTACCCTAAACTGTTTTGGTGTTAAAACTTGTTTTAGATGGTGTACTGGTTATGCTAATCCATTTTCAATAGATATTATCAAATTTTCATGTTTTATATGGTTAATTTATGATTCTTGAAATTCTTGATATGCATGTTCATGAACTTATGAGTTTAGAATATCATAGGAATTATTTGTAACTTGCTTGTTAGTTTAATTCTTGATCATTATGTGTTTTAATGGAATCCATAATTGTCCTCAAGTTATAGATTACCAAAAGTCATTCTTTTAAAGTTAACCATAGGTTACATAAAATGAAAAGTATCTCATTTTATTAAACCATTAACTAATAAGTTATGAAAGATGAAAAGTTTTGAAAGTTACAAAACTTGCCCTCAAGTTTTTGAACATGTAAAGTCAATTTAAAAAAATTTAGTTCCAACCCCTAGAATTTTAAACGTTAAACTTCAACCCTTATACTTTATTATATTATAAGTTTAATAATTATTATATATGTATAAGAACAAGTCGTTTTACCGTTAGTATGCCTCATTCACAAAGCCGGTCTATAAGGTTGCTGCCTATAAAATGGCAGTTTAATGGGTGTCCACTCTCACCCACTGCTTCCTTGATCAGTGGAGGGTCGTTAACCGAACGGGTAAGACAAGGACTTTAAATCTTCATTAAAAGTATGATGAATATAAAGTAAATAAATGTTTTTATAAAATCTCAATCTTAGTAACTTTATGAAAATGTGAATAAGGTGCTATCCCATGAAATTATACTTTGCACTTTGATTAAGTCGTTAGTGGAGCATGTGTGGTTAACAGACACACTAACTTGGACTTAAAAAGGTAGACAACGGGTAACTTAATTTTTATCATAGTATCGATGGAGCGCGTGTGGTTAACCGACACATCAATTGAAGGGTAAATATTAAGGGTACCAAGTCATTTGCATGGTTACTTCACACCTTGTTGTGTAATCCTCGGCATCCCAGTCATAAAACCTAAAGGGCACACTCGATATTGAAAATGCCATTGAAAAGTTCAATGAATCTCAAAGAATCTAGGATTTTCAAAACAAATTAAAACGTAATTATTTTTTTCATTTTTCATTGAGGAAATTAGTGAATCGTCATTCACCTACCTTCAAATATTTTATAGCTTGGAATACGACATCCCTCTTCTAAGTTATAAAATATTATGTTGGGTCCTAGACTTAATATTACATTTGGGTGTTTTATTAAGGACTATCTTTATATCTAATCTGAACTTGTCTTTCTTTCATATGTTTTCCAACAATGTTGCTTCTGGCTCAAAACCTACCGACTCCTTCCCTCTCATGAAAGTTTGTGGGAGAGTCGTCTTTGATGGACCCAACTTTATGGATTGGATTAGGAACATCAGGATGGTCACTTGGTATGAGGACAAGGAATATGTCCTCGACAAGGAGCTTAAGGAGCTTGAGTTGTCTGCTACTCCTAAGGAGATCGCTGAATATCAGGCACGTGAAAGAGATGCTACCAAAGTAGCATGTATCATGTTGGCCACTATGACAATCGAGCTCCAAAAGTCCTTTGAGGACTACAATCCTTTTGAGATACACCAGGATTTGATGGACCGCTACCATCAGAGTGCTCGTCAAGAGCGATATGAAATCATCTCCTCTATGATAACAACCCGAATGAAGGATTCAAAGAGTTCAAACAGGAAGTGGAGAATCAATTGGTCATGAACATTAACATGTTTCAATCTAATCGAGGTGGTGAATATCTTAGTATAGAGTTCTTTAACTATCTTAAGGAATGTAGGATTATCTCACAATTGACACCTCCCAGGACACCACAGCTTAATGGTGTGGCGAGAGGTGCAACAAAACCTTGTTGGATATAGTTCATTCCATGATGATTCGAGCTTCACTACCATCTCATTCTGGGGGTATGCCTTAGAGACTGTCGCCCATATCCTTAATCTAGTCCCTCCAAAGAAGGTTGAAAAAACACCTCATCAGATGTAGACTCGAAAATTTCCCAATCTGGAGCACATCAAGATTTGGGGTTGCGAGGCTTTTGTGAGGCGTGAGTCTCATGATAAGCTCGAACCTTGAAGTGAGAGGTGTATTTTCATCGGCTACCCACAGAGATCCTTTGGTTACCTCTTCTATAGACCTAGTGATAATGTGGTCTTTGGAGCAAGGAGAGGAGTATTTCGCGAGAGAGAATTCATGAGACAAGGAAACAGTGGGAGGCAAATTGACCTTGAATAAATTTAAGAGTCAAGTGGTGAAGGTACCTCAAACCTCACAATCAAGCTGAGGAGGAAACTCCTGTTGATCCGATAGAAGAGTCTGTACCTCTAAGACGTTCCACGAGAGTTAGGAATGCACCTGAGCATTACTATGGTTTCCATATTACTGTGGAAGGTGATACTCTTATCAGTGATAGCACACTCGTAACTCTGGATGAACCAAACAACTACACAGAAGCCATGGTAGGCCCTGAGGCAGCTAAATGGAAAGAGGCTATGGACAACGAGATACAATCCATGTATGACAATCAAGTTTGGAACTTGGTTGACAATGGACCAGGTTGTAAGACAGTCGGGTGCAACTGGATTATCAAGAAGAAGACCGACATGGATGGTAATGTACACACTTATAAGGCACGAATGGTTGAAAATGGCTTTTCTCAAACTCCAGAAGTTGATTATGATGAGACCTTTTCACCAGTACCGAAGATTAAGTCTATTAGGGTTATGTTAACCATTGTTGCATTTCACGATTATGAAATACGTCAAATAGAAGTCAAAACCTCTTTCCTTAATGGAAAGTTGGCTAAGGATGTTTATATGAGTCAGCCAGAGGGTTTTGTCAGTATAGAGTACCCTAATAGAGTGTGTAAGCTTGAGAAATCCAGTTATAGATTAAAGGAAGCACCTCGCAGATGCAATCTTTGTTTCGATGAGAAAGTCAAAGAGTTTGGATTTTCGAGGAGTGAAGATGAATCTTGTCTATATTTCAAGGCTAGTGGGAGTATAGTTAGCTTTTTGGTATTGTATGTAGATGACATACTACTCATAGGAAATGACATCCCAACTTTGCAGGAAGTGAAGTCCTGGCTTGGGAATTGTTTCGCTATGCAGGACCTTGGAGAAGCTGTCTATATCCTAGGAATAAGAATTTTGTGAGACAGGAGTAAAAGAATAATTGGACTTAGTCAGAGTACCTACTTGGAGAAGGTGCTGAATAGGTTCAGCAAGCAGAATTCCAAGAAAGGAGAGTTACCGATCCAGATTAACGCCAGATTCAGTAAGACTCAGAGTCCGAGTACAAAGGCTGAGATAGCAGATATGAGTCGAGTACCGTATGCTTTCGATGTATGCTCGATCATGTATGCTATGACTTTTACTCGTCATGATGTGGCCTTTGCATTGAGCATGGTCACCAGATATCAGGGGAACCCTGGCAAGGCTCACTTGATTGCGGTAAAGAACATTCTCAAGTACCTGCGGAGGACTAAGGACTGGGTCCTTCCCCACGGTGGGAGTGACGACTTGAGAGTATTAGGGTATAGTGATTCTAGCTTTCAGACTGATAGGGATAATTTCTACTCTCAGTCAGGCTGGGTCTTTACCTTAAACGGAGGAGCTATTTCTTGGAAAAGTTCCATGCAGGAGACAATGGTTGATTCTACTTGTGAATTAGAGTACATAGCGGCAAGCGTGGCAGCAAAGGGGGCTATATGGCTAAAGAAATTCATTAGAGACCTTGGAGTTGTACCAGCTATAAAGGAGCCTATATATATTTTGTGTGACAGTCAGAGTGCAGTTGCCTTAGCAAAGGAACCAAGGGATCACAGGAGATCCAGACACATCAACAGAAAATACCATTTCATCAGACATCGAATAGAAGAGGGACTCCCCATGGCAAAAAGGGTATCATCGGATGAGAACCCAAGAGATCCCCTAACGAAGGGACTGGGTAGGGTTAAGCATCTCCAGCATGGTAGGCGCATATGGCTGAATGATGATATTGTTTTAGTAGTTAGATAGCTTTGAATTGTGTAAAGTGTAATTGACCTTTGATGATGAATAAAAGTTGTTGTTTATTTATGAGTAAAGTGTTGCTATCTTTTTTCAATCGTTTGCTATCTTTTCATTTTGCATGTTTTGAATTCCAGAATAATTATGTTATTGTATTTCATATTATTCAAACTCTCCAGAGTCAGTCATATGTTGGAAGTAGATATGAATCAAGATTGTCATGAGTTGGCTTGTAGATGTCTAGGATGTTGGACATAGCAAAGTGTTGCTACAACACTTATGAGTGCTCATAATTTCCGAGTATTGGATTCAACCCACGCTCACTGGTATCACTTCATGGAATTTATCTCGAGTGATAGTGAGATAGTAATATCATATAAGTACACAAACCTGGAGATATGACTTGTTGCCTATGAGTTGGTTATACATAGATTGCACGAAAACGCATTGGTAACTCGATGTTATAAAACGTGCCTTTGTATATGATTCAACAAGTAGTTAAACAAGCATATGAGTCGAAGTTTATCTGTTCCTTCTTGGATTAGAAGAGATATCTGGGCCCCACGATGATTTTGTGATGACCCATGTACCGGGTCGGTCATAACTAAGTTGATGTGTTCAATTAAGTTCTATGTCAAACAAATCGGAAATCGGGAAACAAACTGCTGGACAATAACTAAGACATTGTTCCATGTATTTGTCCGGCTGATATCTAGAACAGAGGATTATATGATCACATATCTTAAATGGCGTATCATCATCATCTCAGTTCCACGAGACCTTGAAACAGCTACGATTGCTGATCGGTTCCTGAAGTCATTCTTACAGTTATAGTTATTAGAATTATCCAAGTAGGAGACTATTGGATTAGGTGTCTAAGTTCATAACTATTTTTGGAATGTTCTTGACCCGATTAGCATGGTCCATTTGGGTTGCAGTGCATTACAACACTTGGATAGACTAAATGAGAGAAAGGAAACTTAAGGATTATTAATATATTATAAGTTCTAATATATTAATAATATTATTTAATTAGAATTGATCGAAGAATTTATTTGGAATTAATTAAGTGATCAAAAAGAGACTAATTAAATATACGGGGTTGATTGTGTAAATCATCTAGTCTTGTATAGTGGGCTAATGATCCATGGTTTGTATGGATTAGGTTAAAACCCATAAGGTGCTCCATGGATAATCCATGGAGGTTACAAACCCATGGATCATGGAATATGAGAAGCCATGACAATTAGGGTTTACATGGTGTAACCCTAATTATACCACAACTATATAAAGAACCCCATGCAAGCAAAATCGGACTACTACTTGTACAAGAAAGAGAGCAAGCCGATTTTGAGGTGTTAGTGAGCTTCTCTCAAGGTCATTACAAGTGTTGTAGTGTTTTGTGAGATATTTGAGGCATCACACTTGAGGTGCTAGGCTCACAAGGTTCTCAAGGAATCCAAACTACAAAATGTATGTTCTTCTTATAGCATTTATGTTTAAAAGTTCCCCGTGCTATGCTAGATAGGTTAAGAACCTTGGAAAATCAAATTTGCATGTATCATAGTAAAACATAGATCCAAGGTTTCCAGGGCTGCATGTACACCTTAGGAGTGTTAGAATGCTCAAAACCCTATATTCATGTCATACCCAATGATGGCCTTTCTGACTGCCTTTTATGAAACAACATTGAACCATGTCTAAGCACAACAATCCCTATACCTCAAATCCCAAATATGCATCTAAGGTCTAAGATTAAAAAGATACAACCTTGATTAAAACATCATTGTTACTACGATCCATAAAGTTATTTTGATGTTAGTCAAGTCCAATACTTCTTCTCCCAATCAAGTACCTATGAAGTTAGTTGCTACTCTTTCCCATTCTCATCTTTATGAGAATCCACCAATCCACTCATATTAGTCTTACCTCATAGATGATCCCACAACTATGAATGACTATGGACATTTAGAATAGCCTAGTTATTCAAGGATTTAAACATGCTAATATAGAACACAACAGTTATTTAATGAAAGAATCATATACAATATATCATTCAGTACAATATATGTGTCTTTATTGTTCCAATATCCAAAGACTAAATTTCAATCAAATACATCTACTTATATCAACAAGGCTGTATAACACTAGCTTGACTTTCATGATTTAACTAATGAAGCAGCATTGTTGAGTAGATTTGACAACCTTCATTTGTATAAACTTTGCGAATACAATCATTTTCAATTTTATATATAACTTATATATTAAGAAAACTATTGAGAATGAATTAGATGTTTGAATATAACTTAGATACCAATACTTACGTAATGGGATTACTTGTAGTCATAATGATCTATACATTAAGCATCTTTATATGTGGTTCTCCAAACCACGAGGTACTCTAACTCTAATGTGTAACTGTAATTAAAATCTACATGGAACCACTATCCATGTAACCATATCTTCATTCATAATAAGGACACGCCCGGTTGTGATTGAGAGTCATCTCAATCTATTTGAAAATTTAGCACATGTGTAACAACCTTAAACATAGCTTTCTTTCAAATATTCTATAGACTAGGAATATTTTTCTAGTTCTTGCAAGTACTTTGGAATATTCCTATAAGTTACACAATGACTTGTTCTTGGATTATTCTGGTATCATTCATCATGCTCTAAGCATATGACTTATTTGGCCTTTATGCATAATCGTGACATATATGATTAATCTAATTGCATCAACATACATAATACAATCATATTATCTAGTTCAAAAACATTTGCACTAGGATTTTGCTCAAAATCATTTCATACGGTATTTGACAAGATGACTCTCTCAGAGTTCTTTATCTTAAGCTCTTTCAAGATCCTTGACAATTAATGCAATTTTACTTAATACTTTAAGTTGCCATGATCTATCGATATAGATCCTTATTCCATGAATTAATATGTCGACTACATATAACATTAGGAATAATACTGCACTCACATTAGCTTTGTTGGAAAACAAAAGATTCATCTTGATTTATAATTAAATCACACAATGTAATTATCCTATAAGAAAGAAGATTCTTACTTTGATATGTTTGCTTAAATCTGAGAAGATTTTCAATCATGTATGTTTTCTCCCTTGAAAACTCACTTTCTCTTTATAGTCAAACTGTATTGAGGAAGATTAATCAAGCCCATACTTGATAATCATACATGAATGCATCTTTATGTGTTTTATTAGTTTATGGTCAACCATTGAGCAGATTCAATAATTGAAATTTGCTAGTTCCAAACTATGATGCATTTAGTTTGTCACACCCCAAAACCGGAACGGCGGAAACGTTCGGGGGTGGAGGACGTCATGTCAAGTATCACGAGATATGTATATGGTAAGCAAGTAATGAACAATCATTTCATTAAGAAAGAAAGTGTTTACAATGTGTGTGTTCACAAAACATAGAAGTCATAAACAAATAACAAAACAGGACTTGAAGCTGTAATGCTCCATCTTCTAAATCCCCAGCACGAGCACTTGTCTAATAGTCTCCTGAGAATACAAGTTATTTGAAAGAGTTTATCAACAATTAAGCTGGTGAGTTCATAATATTTTAGTGATGTGAGTAAGCTGTAAAGTGTTGTTGAAAATGTATATGTAAAAGTAATGTAAGATGTAAGTTATGTTTTGAAAAGTTCGCATGTTCCTCTAGAAAATCCTATATTTCCTACTTGAATGAAAGTTAAGTAAAATGACACTACAAGCCTTTCTATGCTTACTAAGTGGGTACAAGTTATATATACTTAGAGTAAATAAACAATCGATTGTGCGCATCTGCCCTAAACTCACAACCCAACGGGGAACAACAAGTAGGGCGGATAGCACACATTCCATTGGTTGCTAGATCGTTGTCATATATAACCTTGGTGTATTCACTTGTTACTCATGGAGTTATTTGTAATGGTTCCTTTATATCAAATGGAGAGTTCTTTTAAGAAAACCTATATTTCTTATAGTAAAATAATGACCATGGTGATTACTTTTATAATAGCTTTCTTTATACTGCTATATATAATCTGATATCGAGTAGATAGTTAATTGGGGGAATCTGACCTAAGCCCACAATCCAAAAAGAACAGGACATTGGGGGAAAACACACATTTAGCTATCTATTGGATATTAGTTTTATATATAAACATCGTGTATAAACTAAGGTGTTATAGATTTAATTCACCTAAAGTCTCTAAAACTGTAATGGCTTAATAAAATGGATTAAGCCCTTATCTGGGAAATCACTAGTTTTGTATACCAAAAGTACTGACTTTGAAAAGTATGTTTTATACTAGAAAAACTGTGCTTCGACTCTGTGTCCTATAACCTGATCCATACTTGATACCCTTATGGTGACTTAATGTATACTAAGCATAAATATATATAGATTCAGGTAGATAATAGATTGGGGAAACTCGGTGCAAGACCACAATCCAACAAGAATAGGAAATGAAGCGAAGGCACACATCCTATTAGCTGTCGGAATCTATTAGTATATATGTATCCTATAGTGTATACATTAAGGAATCATAAGATTAGCATTATGATCCTATCTTTTAAAAGTAGCCTTCTACCAAGACTCGACTGTTTTGAAAGTAGCCTTCTACCAAGACCCGACTGTACGACTATTATTAATTTAATCTAATCTACCTCATCGATTATGTGAATATGAAACATGGTAAAGGTATTAATAATATTGAAACTGGAATTTTATATCCTTCTGTAATTGTCATATTGACAGTGTAAGTACTGTAGTATTTGTAATAAGCGACTACTTTTAGTACTATTTTGCCTTAATTGAGGGTTAAGGCATAATGTGATGGCTAGATCCTATGCTAGACGCTCCCTTGTCAAGAGATTCTAGGAACTACACGTGACCCCTACATGAGTGCAAGCCGCGAACATCCACATTACTATGATCATGTATACCTAATATAACTATCACAATGTAGGAGTGATTCATTGGTATAGTTAGATCCTGAACTTGTTCCATGCTATAGCACCTTATCATGTTCCGTTCGGTTATCGTGTATTGATATTGTATTTCTGTAAATGTATTCCATGTAAGCGTATCTATCTAAAAGTATTCACGTAAGCGTATTGTATTTGTATAGACTCGTGAACTAAACTGACTCTTTGTGTGCTTCATTGTACTAGAAGTAATGAATAATATTCTCCTAAACTATTCCTATAATAGTTTACTAATGTTCTAACTGTACTGTCACTGAAAAGACTCATTTATTTACTAAGTTATGCTTATACTTTTAAAAATGGAGTTTTGTATAACTATAAAGTAACATAACCTTTAAATGAGTTTTGGAATGTATTGACAACTTATAATTAACATAAGTAACATTTTGAAAGATAGTTAAAATAGTTAACATTTTGAAAGATAGTGCAAGCCGCGAACATCCACATTACTATGATCATGTATACCCAATATAACATTTTGGAATGTGTTCAACTTGTATTCCCCTCCCTTAAAACAGTTAAAATAGTTAAAAGATTCATTACGGGGTATGAACTCACCTGATGTGGGTGATTCAAACGGGTATGCGTGTACGGAATGAGAAGTTCCACGAATGAAGTACCGAGACACAATAAGTCCTAATAACATATAAGGACACGTATTGACATAAATATAGTGTTTATAACAACTATATGAAAGGAAACACCTTCCGGGACTAGGAAACACCTTGACCAAGTGTTGGAATCACATGTGATTCAACATAGGAAGGTATAAAGGCACTCACATGAGTTTACTGCCATGGGTTTACGGCCCAAGGGAGTTTAAAGTCGTAAACTCATGGCTGCTCATGTGTGAATGCAACTTTGAAGGCCAGGGAATGAGTTAGGGACCTTAACTCTATCCTTGGATGAAGAAAACCACTTTCTTTGGAGCTTTTGAGGAGTTCACGGCCATAATGAGTTTACAACCGTAAACTCATGGCCATTTATGTTTATGAGGGTCCTAAAGGTCATAAGGAAGCATCCTAAATTCAAGTCTAAGCCTTAGGAAGTGTTTGTGGCATCAAAACACCCTTAACTTGAGTTTTCGGCCCTTGGACTATTTTGGCTTGTGTTTGTGGCCGTAAACACCTATGGGTGTTGGTATTTTGATTGTTTTGAGTCCTAAACACATCATGGTAAAGTGCTATGCTAGTCTTTTGGCTTAAGGAAGTCATTTAGGGCATTTTGGCACCATAAAATGGAGTTCACGGCCCAAGAACATCCTTGGCCGTCAACTCACTTCTAGCCCTTGATTCTTAATGTTTTTGAGGTCTAAACAAGTCATGGGTAGTCTCTAGGTTCAGTTCCAAGGTTTGGAGGGACATTGGGCACATTTTGGCCCTAAATTTAGTGTTCACGGTCCAAGAAGATCTTGGGCCGTGAACACCATTTCCTTGGTGTTTTGGCTGATTTTTCATGTTATCAAGGTATATATCACACTTAAATACACTCTAGGTTGAAGTACTTACAATTGGGGGTGATCGGGTGAAGATCCTTGAGAGAGAAATCGGCTTTTCTCTAGTTGGAAATGTAAGAAATGAATTCCAAATGGCTAATTTTTCCTTATATAGCCTTGAGGGTTTTCGGTCCGAATACCATTTTTGGACCGTAATATTCTAAACTCTTGAAGTTTTGGACACTTATTGTTACGTACTAAACCCTAGTGTATCCCCTCTCCTGATATCCTCTGGAGCACTAACCTTAAAACACTCAAACTTATCCCAAAAGTTTGAAAGTTAGCAGATATAGATTTGACTTCAATTGTAGTGGATGGTTTTACAGAATGGAAACTTTTGGGTTGTCACATAATTTATGGTTCTTAAGCTCTTAAAGTTCCATATAGCTCTTACTTAGAAGAAAGAACTTTCTAATCACTTGTCTTATGGAATAACAATTAGTGGGAATAGTATAAACTTCATCCTAAACAATCATTGAGGATATTCTACATAAATGCAATTAGTAGATACCACAATGATTGAGCTTATTGTTTAACATAGGTTGAGCTTATTGTTTAACACAAGCTCTATAACTCTATTTCTTCTAGATAAGGATAAACCATTTCATCCTTAGTCTAATATAAGCATCTAATCCACTTGTTTGGTTGGAAAATACATATGTTCAATATATATTTGTTGCAGTGAGCATAATTCCAAAATTTTATAAAGTAAATAGTTCTTTTAAAACATCAAATAATAGAATACAAGGTCTACTGTTATCCTCTTCAAAACTTGTACTATCAACATCCAGCAAGTGGCTAGGTGACCCTATCCCACTAGAGAATTCGAAGGCTACCTCGAATATCAAAAGATAGATTCAAGTGACCAAGTAATCACATGCCATAAGAAACATACTAATGACGAGTCAGTATTTTTGTCCGAATGAGTTGTGTATCAATTCCATAACTCCTAATATGTTCCAAGAAGGCCTAGTTTATAAAAATCATTTTCATTATCACAACGAAAGGTTAATGATGATCTCATTAAGTTGTATTTCAATCTTCACTATGAAATATTTGATCAAATCATAGGTTTCAACAATAACGAATAAAAGTCATCAATGAAATTGAATAAACATCTATCACCAAACCTATTCATGGATTGAAAATATTAGATACATCACTTATGTATAATTCTTTTTCAAGCCCTTTTGTTCTTTAACTACTAAGAGATAAAGACACTTGTGAATCATCTTCCCATATAAATAGGATTCACATATATGAAATGAATCAAGCTCATTTTCCTTCAAAATTCCATCATTTTGAAGTTGGTATATGTATTTATTATTTATATTGTCATGACGATTATGACATAGATTAGTTCCAATCAAATATCATTTGATTATATAGGTTTTATGACCAGAACTATTAATTTGATGAAAGCTTATAGATTTACTTCATAATTAATTATGAGATAATATTATTTAACACATAATACATTGTATCAGAACATGAATGTGAACATCCATTAAATGATAAGTAAATCTAGATTTATTCATAAATTACAACTGTTACATATCCACATAAGGATAGGTACAATATATCTATTGTTTAAATAAAAGACTATAACAACACTTGTTTTATATCCAACACGAAATACCCTTTGTTTGTAATCAGTTGATTATTTCTTCCAATCATCAACACATAATATCAATTATTAGTGTCAGCTGAAGTATTACATACTCAAGTGAATGATGGAAAAATAAATAGTTGTATCATATAGACATTTGAAGTCTTGTCCAAGTCATACTTCTTCAGCTTGATGAGATAAGAGGAGCAATTCCTCCTTTAGTGTCCAGTTTCTTCCACAATAGAAATAACACTAATCATTTGGTCATTTCTTGATTTCTAGGTTTATACTATATTTCCCGTAACTCAACCATAAGTCTATATGAGTGCACAATCTCTTAGACTTCTTTTTATTCAATGCTTGAACAGACTTGAAACTATTTCTGGTGTTCTGATTGAATATCTGCTTTACTTGATAAGACATCTGATATGTTTCACAATTATCCAAGACTTTCTGCAAGTCATGGTTAATTTCTTTAGTATGATGTGAGATACATCAACATCATCATAATAATACTTTCATCAAAGTATCATGATTAGACTAACTGGTTGCAGAGGTTATTCAGGTATGAGATCTTTCAGTATATATATAATTTCTATTTATCTTAAAGGTAGAACCGCAAGATATTATACCAGTTATAGAAATTATAACCATCAAATGTTACTGTCTCTTGAAACTCAACAAGAGAGAGATTTCGCAGGGCGTAAAATTATTAACAACTATCAACAAAATTTAACAAACTTTTATTTAGTATTTTCAATATTTAGTCGTTAAAAATTAATACCTTATATTGTTTCTTAAAACATTAATTTATTAAAGTCTAGGATCCAAGTAACGAAACAAGTAAATGGTTAGGCAACCTTTATCCCATAAATTTAATCAAACTGGGTAGGTAGCGATTACCAATTGAATACGACATGTAACTCCTAAATTATGTGATCCTAAACAACTATTGATTAGCTTGGCATGTTTATCCCATCTATGCCTCAAAACTCTTATGCTTAGGCGACCTTTATCACATAAGAAATTGATCAAATCATCCATTTAAGAAACATGTGAGTTCTATTTCACATATGGGTAGGTGACCTTTTTCCCATAAGAAAATACAAAAATACCTTGACTATTTTTGACAACTCAAATGAATATGGTGACCCAAAAATCCATATGAACTGCACAAAAATCCCAAGTAAATTTTAAATGGATTGCATATATTTGAAGTTTTTTAAATAAGGGTTTATAAATGTTTTACAATTATAGTTTATAAAAACATGGTCTCATGAATATTGAATGCATCCAACAATTCATGTACCCTTTTGTAAAATTCATATAACTTGTTATGAGGTTCTTTTGGTGCCAAATAAAATTTCATTTTGTTTGCCATTAACCACGATCAATTGTAAACTAAAATCCGATATTTTAAAGTTTAGTCGTAGATCGGTTTTAAGAACCAAAAGTAGTCTTAATAAAACTTTATTTTATACCTAAGACTTGGAGTTTTGTATGAGTTATAAAATCACTATTTTAAATCTCCTTTTAACAATAAAAAAACTTATGACTCCATGAATTTATAGAATAAACTCGTTTTATTTTAGAAACTCAACTGTGTGCATCTTATGATCTAATGAGCTTTCAGTCTCAATTGAATCACTAACTAGAGCAGCAACAGCACCCGTTTTCAATAACGATACCTTGTCAGCCCCGACTCTCCTTCCAGAGATACAACTCATAAACACATGGACCAGGAACCTCCAGTAGGGTAGCAACATTTTCTTGATTGTTGGAGGGAACACACCCTCATCGCCCATACGTTAGATGATTTCCTCGTTCTAGTTTATGGAGATCTCGGTTGGAAATCCAGACTGGTAATTGATATGTAGTACCTCACAGATGACTTGCTCAGATACAACAATCTTCCTTCTGTTGATAGTTGCTTCTAAAGAGATTTCATCATCATTTTGTTTTCGCACCACAACTGAGTTCTAGGAATGCTTCACAAGATCTTGAAAGATTATTAGGCATGATGTGAAAGCATAAGCCATACAACATTTCTTCAGTCCATGAACCATGGACTTGAAGTCGTTGTGCGCACCTGGTGGACCTAACAGCAAAATGACAACATTGTGATTGTCTGAAAATTTCAATTCGGCCATTTTGAACTGCACAAACCAAGCCAAGTGAGAAAACAAATGATTTAAATCATATAACAATTAAGTTTTCTCATTATTCAATTAATTAGGCTTTAATTTTGAATGAAATTAAGTAAAAAAGGAGTTCAAGAGAAAAAGAGAGTACATGGCCGTAAACGGGTTCATGGTCGTAAATAGGTTCACGACTGTGAATGCTTCAATGGTCGTGAACGCCTCAATAGTGCCGAAAATGACTTTTTGCATCAATTGACCCTCGAAATGCAGTCGATCTTGTTTAAGTTTAGCATGAATGTGATCGTTTTGGAAGTACCTACACAAATCAGTGAGCAATTTAGGATTATAAACACTAAAAATGATGAATCGAGAATTTGAGAGAGAGAGAGAGAGAGATTCAATGTGGGGTTCACAGCCGCAAACGAAAATATGAATTGAAGAGGTATACACAACCCAAAACCCTTCCTTTTAATTAAAAATAATACATTTTGAGGACATAAAAATAAAAATAAAAATAAAATAAAATCTAAAAAGTTTTAACTAAACTAATTTTGACTAAATTTGTAATTTTTCAATTTTTTAGAATAAATAAAATAAAATAAAAAATAACATAACAAAAATTCCTTTTCCACCATTGCAGATATATTTTTTTTGAGATTTTGGGATCAAAGTTTTAGGACAGTCTTAGTCCGTTTTTCAGTACCTCTACCTTTGTGACTAAATCTGGTCAATCTCCAATATTGTAGTCCACTAAAACACGAAAAATTGTGACAGATGAGGACATAATACAAGTGACAAGGTATCTGACCCTATGATCCTAAATAATATTCCTAGAAGACCACTTAGCTGACGACGACCACAGATATTGTTGTCCATCTAAATTTAGAAGCGATATCTAAAGACAACCTATTGAATGTTCAATTTTAGGTGTAATAGAACGTGTTTCCCGCTTCCTGGCATACTCCGATAATCATGAACTTCCAGAATACTCCTTACTTAAGGTGAGCAGACAATTATTAAGAGGGAAGTCAGATTTAGAATGCATATGTTGTACACCCAGGTCGGATTTTCCAATAACACAGAGGGATAAACATATGACTAACTGGATATAGGGATTGATAAATAGAAAGATGCATATGTTGTGTTCCAGGTCGGATAAGGACTTATCACGCAATGGAGACAACATATGACTAACAGACAGAAAGAATTTGCATAGATAGGAAGATGCATAGAAGTAGAGTTGCATAAGTTGCAGTCCAGGCTGGATCTTCCAATCACAGAGAGGAGGCAACATATGACTAATAGAAAGAAGGCAAGAAAATAATCTTCTACAGACCTACTTTATTGGATTTCCCTATTCGCCTTATCAGTACTAGAATTAAGGATATACGTCCATACATCGAGGAAAGGTTACGCCACAGTTCTAGATACAAATTACTTAAGTGTAGCCCGCAGATTCCCATGTATATATCACTGCTCAATCTACCTGATCGTTGTATTGTCAGACCAAACGAGACTATCTAAGTCATATTTTTCAAGTCCTTTCATAGTCCAAATATACCTAGTCTAGTCCATTTATTTTTTCGTGCCTACCAACGCATCGAACACAAATCCCAGACAGTTCAGTGTTGGTACCTTACACAAACCAAAACTGTCTGTTATCACTCGGTTGATATCACTTCCCAACACATCACCTGCAAGCAAACTTCATCGAAAACATATTTTTGGATTTTCTGAATTTCTAATTTTTGTTTATTTCTTCCCTTATATTTGTGCATGGGGAGAATAAAAAGGAAATGCTTTTAAACTACCTAAAACACAAAAATCAGTCCTCAAAACGAATCATTTTAAGAAACCCAACCAACATATCGAATCGAGCTTTGTTAAATGGTTTTGTGAACAGATCTACCACATTATTAGTAGTGGGAACCTGTTCTAACCGAATGAGCGAACACTTATAACAATCTCTGATAAAGTGAATTTTGATGTCGATGTGCTTGGTTTTGGAGTGTTGGACAGGATTTTTAGCTATTTTGATTGCAACTTCATTATCACAGAATATTGGAGTTTCTAGAAAGTTCAAACCTTAATCCATTAATTGATGTTGAATCTAAATGACTTGAGAGCAACAGGTAGAAGAAGCAACATATTCCGCCTCCGCCGTTGAGGTTGAGACTGTCTGTTGTTTCTTGCATTGCCATGACACCAGACGGTCACCTAGGAATTGGCATCCCCCAGACATTGATTTCCTGTCAAGTTCACTGTTGAATCATAAAAGTGACCCTCTTAAACTTGACCTACCGCAGTCATACAAGATCCGCAGTCAAGCCAGTTCAGCTACCGCATCCGAAGTCGTCATCATCATCAGTTCTCTATCTAGCATTCTTAGTATAGCTCTTTATCTATTTTACTTAGAATACTTTCTTTTGTCCATTATGCCTTGCATGGCTACGTTTAGATAGTTGAACATGTGTAATATTTGAGCCTATATATAGGACTCATTGTTTCTCTTTAATAGATTAGATAACACTTCACATCTTAAATCTCTTATCTAACCTTACTGATCTCATCTCTGTTACTTGTAAAGATTACTATATTTGAATATCTTCTCTTCGGAGCAAGTCATTCATGACTTAATCACTAAGTTTGATCTCACTTACTAACTTGGTATGAATGCAATCCTTGTTAAGAATCAACTTATGTGTATACTTGATATAACACCTGCTGTCATTTATATTTCCATACATTTCCGCACCTAACCCTCTAATTATCTAACTCTATCTTATTATTATTGTTGAGCTTTTATGATCCTTTGAGATAAACTATTCTGCAACTATACTTGTTCTAACGTTTGTTCAAGTGTGTCTCAAGTTTTTCTCTCAACAATTGGTATCAGAGCCAAAGTGGTTGCCTTTTGAAGCAAAACTCTGATTTTCAAAAAGCCTTCTATCCCACTGAAGCTCATTTCTTCAAAAAAAAAAACTTTTTAAAAAAAACAAGGAAAATGGCACATTCATTATCTCTCAATGTATCAAATAGTGTTGGTGGTTCGAATAGAGCACCGATACTTGTGGAAAATGAGTATCACCACTGGTCCCAGAGAATGGAAAGATATTTAAGAAGACTTGGAAGAGACGTATGGAGATCTATTGAAGAAGGACCTTACGTTCCTGTTCTTACTCCAATACAAACCGATGGAGACACAACCAGACTAGGAGGTGGTCAACCTGCACTAAGTCGTCCCACCAAAGATGATCTAGACAAAATGGAGAATGGCGATGTTTCCTTTTATGAGATTTCGTGTGGAGTTGCGCCTGAAAACTTCGACATAATCATAAACTACAAGTCTGCAAAGGAGATCTCGGATGTACTGAAAAACCTGTATGAAGGAACTGAACAGGCTAAAGACAAAAAAAACTTACTACCGCACTCAATGAGTTTAATAACTTTAAAGCTCATGTGGGTGAAAGTATGGAAGATTCCTTTAAAAGGTTTAATCTAATAGTCACTAAGCTATCCAATGCTAGCACTGTCCGAAGAAACCATGAGACAAATCTTCAGTTTCTTAAGGGTCTAGGAAGACACTAGACGACTTCCAAAATGATTGTTCAGGGGGATAGAAAAATTGACTGTCTCTCTCTCTCTCTCTATAAGCTCTATGGTGAACTGCAAGCCCAAGAGTCTACCGTACTCAAAGACTGTGCAGGCCTCGGTGGTCCACTTGCCCTCGTCTCACAATCTCCTCACTCTCAATCATACTCCGCAGCATTTGACAATTCTCTGCAGTCATATGAAGCAGACTCAGAGTATGACGAAGAAGAAGAATTTCAGAATGCAATCGCCCTTGTCAGCCAATAGTTCAACCGACTACCACCTTCTTCATTCCGAAAGAATCAACTGTATAACAAACCTCCCTTCAACCGAAACCTTAACTCTCAAAACAATCACTCTCGTTTCCTTAAAAACACTCACCCACCACCACAATCTCAAATTAATCAAGCCAAGTAAACACCGAAGCCGATCCAAGCCATTGAATCTGATACTCCCTCAGAAGACAAAAGTGATGTTATGATATGTCACAAGTGCAACAAAGAGAATCATTTTGCCAAAGAATGCAAAGCAAATATACTAAAAGATAGAGCATTCTATCTCATAATGGCTTAGGAAATGGAGGAAAAAGAAAAAGGAAGAGCATATGTTTCTCAGGTAAAGAGAGATCATCAAGTCTGGTCCTCTGGGGATAAAGATGAGGACATCAGTAGCGTCAAAGGAAAAGGGAAGATTTGTATGATAGAAACTACCGATGAAGATTTCTCTACCAAGATGAAAAAGAACTACTGCTATATGGCTAAGGATGGAACACTTATCATTGTCGAATAGGTAAAACGTATGATTCAAACTCTAAATTACAACATACATGATTTTCAGCCCTTCATAGACAACCTTAATGACACATGTGTTGCCATCCTTACAGACTATAACAAAGCATTAGATGAGAAGAACATTGCGTCCCAGGAGATGTTTCATGTAAGAGGACGACTAGACAACAAAAGACTCAAAATGGCTATATTAGAAAAGAACTTAAGTTTAGAGAAAGATGCAAGAATTTTGAGTGAAACACAGTTTGAAATAGCTTTGAATCAAAGAGATTTAGCTCAGAGTGAAATTGTATGCTTAAATCTTTTAATAGAAAAACTGTTTAATGAAAGGGAAGCCATCGAAAATCTTGTTAACAATGGAACAATTGATAATACCTACAATTGGGGTTGGTCCAATGGGTACTCTACCACAACGAACTCATCACCCCGATTCAAAAAAGATCATCCCTACGTCCCTCCAGACCAAAAATTTACATTTCCGGTCAACGATAAAACATTTCCTGAAGATATCAAAATTCACTTTGGTCGACTCCACAATCTGAGGAACAATTGTGTTATCGAAGAAATTCTTCCCGAATTCTCTAAACACACATATAGCATAATTCTTCCCAGTTCTCAGAATTCATCAATTGCTGATGAGGAAATTGTTTTGGAAGGCCCCGAAGTCTCAATAGACTTCTCATCTCTACCGCCAGACCGTAGTATCCCTTACTACAGTCAAGAACCTCGGTCTGTCCATCTACCTTCCATCAATTGTCCCACTAATGTATCCACTCAAACTTATTATGCGGTTGTTCAAGGCTTCGAACCGCCCTTAGTCAAAACTACTATGACCATCCAACCAATTCATCATGAATTACCAATCAAGAACTTTGAAGTTGGTCAATGTTCCCTGAATCCTGAATTCCCTAGTTCAGATGAATCAAGTCCTCGTTTTTTAAAATTATCAAATGATTCAAGGAAACCACAACTCAATATCATTGATTGCGGTTCTCCTAAAACCGAGGCAAAAAGGCTTTCAAAGAATAAATTTGATTATGTGGCAAAAAGCGGGAAAATCTTTCAAAACAAAAGCAATTTGTCAAAATTCCTAAGTTTAGGAGTCCAGAAAAACCTAATTTCTCAAATTATCTATCCAAAATCTCTGCAGTCATGAAAACAAAGAAAAAGGAATGTACAACTTCTAAATCCATTCCAAACTCATCTGACACAACCCAAAAGAAAGTAAAGTCTTTTTGAGGCAATGGTTTTCAAATCTATTCCTCAGATGATCTAAAATGGAAAGGTATTTTGCCAACTCAGGCACTTTTAAAGTCACATCAAAATTTTAAGAAATCACTTATCAAAAGGTCTACACATGCTTTCATACCTGCAAACTCTGCTTTTTCAAATCCTACTATCAGACCTCACATGTCACACCCCGAAAACCGAAGGCGGAAACATTTACAGGGTTGACTCCACATTGAGTATCAAATCCAATGTACATAGTAAGTAAAGTAGAACAACCATTACATTACATATAGAAAAGTTTTACAAATGTTTCAAAAGTAAAGTTGTACAGTTGTGATACATAGTATATATATATGAACAAAATGAAATGGGTCTCCTGAGCACTCCGACTTCTGGCAAAAAGGATCTCCGGTACCTGTTCTAACGATGACCTGAGAACACAAGCGGTTTGAAAATCAGCATAACGCTGGTGAGTTCATAAGCGGTTTTTGTTTTGTGAAAATGTTCATATTTCCTTTCTGTTTCTGAAAATGTAACACACGCCAAGAAAATCTCACATTTTCTTAAAAAGGTTGGTTGTTGTTTCACATAATGTAAAGTAAAGTTGTACACTGAAAACACGTTTACTATTGTGAAAAATGTACATTTAGGTTATCTGTTTTGTTATACTGTTCTGGTTATGTACCAAAGGATTCCCAGGAAAGTCCCATACTTTCCTGATGGTATATTACCTTATGTAAAAGATGTACTCTTGTTAGACCTGGTTATGTACAAGCTATCCCAGGAAAGTCCCATACTTTCCTGTATGTTGGTTTCCGTATGTAAAAGATGTAAAAGATGTATTCCTATTAACGTGGTTATGTTCAAATATTTCCCCAGGAAAGTCCCATACTTTCCTGAATGTTGGTTATCAATGTAAAAGATGTATTCCGAAACCTGGTTATCTTGTGAAGTGTATAAAGTTGTTCATTATTACTATAAGTAAATCTCTGTTATCCTAATTGTGAGTTCCATAACCATACGATAGACTGAACCTGTGGCAATAAGTAGTCCACATCCTTATGACCTTCGTCACCCTTGAACCATTTCGGTTCGGCTGTAGCTAGCAGCCAGGTGTGGGGTAGTCAGCCCCGTATAGATCTATACACTCAAGTCATGCTCTCTAAATCCCAGAGATTCTGGTTACGGGTGTAGTCCTCCACTCGCGTATCTTTGTGGAGTGTTCGCCGAGGACGTGTCTCCAATCATACCGGAATAACAAATTTACTAGTAATAATATGATAGTCCTCCACCCGCGTATCTCTGTGGAGTGTTACTGAGGACAAACAGTGTACAAGTTGTATTGTTCATATGTTCTAATGTCATGCTTTTAACTGATAAAATGTGGAAAAACATTTGTGAAATATATGAAACATAACAGTTTATAAAACCCATTTCACAAATAAATGTTTATGTGATCTGCATGTTCGAATGGTTATCAGTTGTATCAAACAGTATTAAAAGCATATAAAATGTGAAACACACACACGAAAACAAGTTTTTGAGTACAAGAAACCCTTGTACTTTGCTTGTGTTCCCCCTGAAAACAGTGAAAAAGGGTAGGGGTATGAACTCACCAGACTCGGAAATGCAACGGTTTCGAACACTAGACGTTGATTCGGGGTTTGATTATTCGCGATGTCCCTATGTAAAATGAAATAATGTCCATATATATTTAATTAGATTTACATACACTAATTATATGGAACATTACACTCCAACGAGGTTAAACACCTCAAAACGAGCGTTTGGAGTGACCCGGGTGACATCTACGGACGTGTAATGGTACTAGGGACTTGGGATTTGAGTTTACTCCCTAAGAGTAAACATTTAAATGAGTTTACTGCCATATATCACACACACACATGATTTCACGGCCGTGAACTCATGTTTGGGTAGTTTTGGGTGTTTTATGGCTTGAATGGACATGGGGATTGCGAGAATGGATTTATCAAATGCCTTGGATTAATTTGTTTGGAGTTATACACCATTTATGGGAGTTCACGGCTGTAAACATGGAGTTTATGTCCGTAAACTCCCCCAAGCTTAAACCAAAATTAATTTGAGGTGCTTAGGACAATCACATGTGATTCTAGTAATTTTTCCAAGCCTTGGGATGGATTTTGGGCATCATTTGGCACACTTTTATGAGTTTACGGACTAAGAGTATATGCTATGGCCGTAAACTCCTAAATGTAGTGTTTTGTTATGTTTAAGGTCTCCAAACTATTTTTAGATGGTTCTATGATTTATTCCAAGGCTATTGGTTAAGTTTCATGCAATCTAACATGTAAAAATGTGTTTACTCCTCATGTTTGAGGAGTTTACGGCCCAAGCACATGCCTTGGCCGTAAACTCTCTTTTGTCCCTCAAAATTCATGTTTAAGGTGTTACAAGTCCAGGTTTGAAAGCCTCAAAGTCGTATCTAAGTCCCAACAATGATTTGGAAGGGTTAAGTGGCTCAAAACCCCCATTTTTAAGTGTTTGTGGCCCAAGCTTGATCCTTGGCCGTAAACACATGTTCCAGGTCCTAAATCCTTGTTTAAACATCAATTTGAAGGCTAAAGAGGTTAGATAACAAGTTAGGGTTGTTACCTCTTTTATTTGGAGCCTTTAATCTTTGTTTTTGGACCTTTGATTATGGATGAGGAGAGAGGTTGGAGAGTGATTAAGGAAAGATGGCCAAAAGCTTCAAATGGAAGCTTTGAATCATTTATATAGTGTTCAGGAATTGGACATGGTGGAATTCTACCCGATACCGGCGTTAGGTGGGGCTTTTGGTCGCATCCGACCAAATTGCCGTAACCCGATATGGTCGATTCTAGAATTATTCTGATAACTATTATGGGGTGTTAGAATGATTTCAAATGGCATTAAGACACCCATTAAGTCATTTTAGATTAATACAAGATAATGACTTAATTAAACGGCAAAATCGGAAACGGATTTAGAAACGGCGTTTGGTTTATCGAATTGGATTACAATTTGAGTGACAAGAAGTGATATGGAATTTCAGGTTGTTACATTATCCCCCCCGTTAGAGGGAATTTCGTCCCGAAATTCAAGACAAGATACAAGACACAATACAAATCATGGATCTAGAATGAGTTGCAGATACTTCTGTTTCATCGAGTCTTCCCGCTCCCAAGTGAACTTCGGTCCCCGCTTGGCAATCCAGCGAACCTTCACTAACGGGATGCGACTTTGTTTCGTACGTTTGACTTCTCGATCCATGATTTCGATCGGTTCTTCCACGAAGCTGAGGTTTTCATTGATCTCGATCTCGTCTAAGGGAATCACTAGGGTTTCATCTGATAGGCACTTCTTGAGATTTGAAACATGGAAGACGGGATGGATTTTACTGAGCTCGTGAGGTAAACGAAGTTTATAGGCTACCGGACTGATCCTGGCGAGGATCTTGAAAGATCCAATGTACCTCGGATTAAGTTTCCCACGCTTACCAAAGCGTACAGTGCCTTTCCAGGGCGAGACCTTCAACAGGACAAGGTCTCCAACCTGGAATTCAAGTGGTTTCCGACGGTTATCAGCGTAACTCTTCTGGCGATCATGTGAAGCTTTCAGTCGTTCTCGGATTTGGATGATCTTCTCGGTGGTTTCACAGATGATTTCAGGACCAGTGAGTGCACTGTCCGGGACTCGACTCTTGGCTAACTGTGTATCCCCCACCTCGGCCCAGCACAAAAGGGATCTACACTTGCGACCGTATAGGGCTTCAAACAGGACAACCCTAATGCTGGTGTGGTAACTGTTGTTGTACGAGAATTCGATCAAAGGTAGGTGTGTGTCCCACGACTTTCCAAAGTCAATGACATATTCCCTAAGCATGTCCTCTAGGGTTTGGATTGTTCTCTCACTTTGTCCATCAGTCTGAGGATGATACGCCGTGCTCATATCCAGTTTGGTTCCAAGAACTTTCTGGAGGGACTGCCAAAATCGGCAGGTAAACCTGCTATCTCGATCAGAGATAATGGACGCAGGTACACCGTGCAGTCGGACTACCTCTTGGATGTAATCCGCGCGAGTCTTTCCATCTTGTATGATTCTTTGATTGGAACGAAGTGAGCGGACTTTGTTAAACGGTCGACAATTACCCAAATGGTATCATACCCACTCGGACACCTAGGTAGTTTGGTGATGAAATCCATGGTAATCATCTCCCATTTCCATTCGGGTATCTCGGGTTGCTGGAGCAGACCCGAAGGTTTCTGGTGCTCAACTTTTACTTTGGCGCAAGTCAGACACTTGCCCACGAACGTAGCTATCTCAGCCTTCATGTTTGGCCACCAATATTGTTTCTTGAGATTTGAGTACATCTTGTCAGAGCCCGGGTGAACAGAGTATCTGGTTCTGTGCGCTTCCTCCATAACTCTTTCTCTGAATCCTCCGGACTTGGGAATCCAAATCCGATCCAAGAAACAATAGACTCCGTCACCTCTGATCTCAAGTTTCTTTTCCATTCCTCTCAAGGTTTCGGTCGACATGTTCTCGGGTTTGAGGGCTTCTAAATGGGCTTCTCGGATTTGCATAGGTAGGTTGGAATGGATGGTCATCGTCTGGTTCTTCCCTTTACGGCCTGCACTCTCCTTTTAGCTAAGGGCATCTGCTACCACATTGGCCTTGTCGGGATGGTAACGGATTTCACACTCATAATCACTGAGTAGTTCTACCCATCGCCTTTGTCTCATGTTCAAGTCTTTCTGGTCAAAGATGTGTTGCAGGCTCTTGTGATCATTGAAGATTGTGCACTTGGTTCCGTAGAGGTAATGTCTCAAAATCTTCAACGCAAAGACTACGACTCCTAGCTCCAAGTTGTGTGTGGTATAGTTGACCTCGTGTGCTTTCAACTGTCTAGAAGCATAGGCAATTACTTTTCCCCTTTGCATACGCACACAGCCTAAGCCTTAAGTAGACGCATCGCAGTAGACAACGAAGTCCGCTGTCCCTTCGGGTAGGGACAGAACAGGCGCGCTGCATAAGGCTTTCTTCAGCGTCTGGAATGCGGTTTCTTGTTTATCACTCCAACAAAAGGGTACACCTTTCTGTGTTAGAGTGGTTAAGGGTTTGGCGATTCTGGAAAAATTCTGGATGAATCTTCGATAATAGCCAGCGAGACCCAAGAATTGCAGGATTTCTGTGGGTGTCTTCGGTGCTGACCAATTCTCTATCGCCTTTATCTTGGAAGGATCGACATGAATACCCTCTTCGCTTACTACATGACCGAGGAAAGTTACCTTCCGAATCCAAAACTCGCATTTGGAAAATTTCGCGTACAACTTCTCGGATCGAAGAGTTTCCAATACTAGCCTCAAGTGTTGTTTGTGATCTTCTTCGCTTTGGGAATAAACAAGTATGTCATCAATGAACACAATGACAAACTTGTCCAGATAAGGACGACACACCCGGTTCATCAGGTCCATGAACACTGCCAGTGCGTTGGTTAGACCAAATGGCATCACTACGAACTCGTAGTGTCCATATCGAGTCCTGAAAGCTGTTTTGGAAACATCACTCTCATGAACTCGTAGCTGATGGTACCCTGATCGAAGGTCTATCTTGGAAAAGTAACTGGCTCCCTGGAGTTGATCGAAGAGGTCATCTATTCGCGGAAGAGGATATCGGTTTTTGACAGTCAACTTGTTCAGCTCACGATAATCGATACACATTCGAAAGGATCCATCTTTCTTCTTGACAAACAAAACTGGAGCTCCCCAGGGTGAAGAACTCGGTCTAATGAACCCTTTACTGAGCAACTCGTTGAGTTGACTAGATAACTCCTGCATTTTTGCTGGAGCTAAGCGATACGGAGACTTCGCTACGGGAGTAGCTCTAGGAATTAGGTCAATACGGAACTCGACCTGACACTCAGGAGGAATTCCTGGAAGCTCTTCGGGAAACACGTCAAGAAAGTTACAAACTTCGGGGATGCTCGCGAGGTCTTTAACTTCCTGCTTCTCGTTGATTACATGGGCCAAGAATGCAATGCACTCCTTTCGCAGGAGCTTTTGAGCTTTGATGCAGGAAATGATACGAAGGTTGGAACTGAGTTTATCGCCATAGATTACTAGAGTTTGACCCGAAGGAAGGTTGAGACGGATAGCTTTTTCGAAACAAAGAATATCCGCATGATTGGGACTCAACCAATCCATGCCAATGATGACATCAAAGCTCTTTATGGATACTGGCATGAGATTGATAGGGAATGAATGGTCGTTCAGGGTAAGGGTACAACCTACGAACACTTCGCTCGCATTTTCTTTCTCACCATTTGCTATCTCGACGGTAAACATTTCGGTTAAAGGTTGGGAATTATGTTTTAGGTTATGTTTGAATGCATGACTAACAAAGCTCCTTTCAGCACCCGAATCGAAAAGAATACTAGCATATGAGTTGTTGAGAAAAAACGTACCCGAGACAACAATGGGATCGGCGACCGCTTCCTCCCGTCCCATGGTGAGGACCCTTCCGGTGTTATCAGCAGTAGACTTTTTGGAGCAGTTCCTTTTAAAGTGCCCAGCTTCACCACAGTTGTAGCAGGCTTGACCAACGCCTGCTCCCGAAGATTGATTGGCCGATTGGGCCGGAGCTTTGCAAAATCGGACTGTGTGCCCTTTCTTACCACAATTTGTACAGGAAAGTTCTCGACAGGGGCCAGGGTTGTGGTGATACTTGAACTTGTCACAGAGGGGAAGATTACCAGCATATCGACTGGTAGGAGTTGGAGCTGTGGATCCCACAACAGAAGCAGCAGCAACGGGGGTAGTAGCAGCATGGACTGCTACTGTTTGCTGTCTTTTGGAGGATCCTTGGGAAGATTGACCCTTCTTCTTCTTCCAGAACTTTCTCTTCTCACCACTGCTTTTAGTCGATTCAGGAGCGGTAGTGGTTTCCTCGACATCATTACTGTGGTCAATTATGGCTTGGGCTAAAGTCTTAGCACTATCATATGTATCCGGGCGAGCAACGAAGACATGACCCTTTGTTGAATTAGTTAACCCCCAAATAAACCTCTCGATCTTTTTGCTTTTAGGAGTGACCAGACCAGGACAGAGAAGTGCAAGATCATCGAATCGGGAAGTGTATGCAGCAATGTCGGAACCTTTCATCTTCAGGTTCCAAAGCTCGTGCTCTAGCTTCTGCATTTCACCACGGGGACAATATTCGACAAGGAGGAGTTCTTTCATGGCGTCCCAGCCCATGGCATTGGCTATGGGTAGGGTCAAGGATTTGACTCGGCTGTTCGACCAAGTCAAAGCTTTATCACTTAAGGTACAGGCTGCAAATTTGACCTTATCGGACTCAGCACAGGCACAGATTTCGAAAACGGATTCGATTTTCTCGAACCATCGGGACAAGGAAATGACACCACCAGTGCCATCAAAGGATGAAGGCTTTGCATTCATGAAGTCCTTGTAGGAACCCTCCTTTTGGTGTTCCTGATTACTTTCTTGATTCTGATTGCTACCCCCTAAACCACCGGAACCACCGGTGTTTAGTTGGGACATGGCAGGTGCCACCGCGGCGGTAACAACTATCTGGAATAACACGGGATCAATTTCAGGAGGAGGTGGTGGCGTAGGGTTGTTGGTCTTTGAGCTGGGTCTCTTTCTGGGAGGCATCTTGATCTAATAAGATCAAGAAAGAGAGGATGATAAGTCCTCTGAATTGGATCGAGAGATATGACAGATATTTATTCCAAATAAGCGATAAAGCAGGAAAGAGTTATCAAAGCAGATAAACTATCGCTAATGGATTGATCAAGGATCTATACGTGAACAAGGATTTCTATAAGGAATTGGCTCGAGAAATACTCCCATGGTATTTCATGATTCGTTACTACACTGGCGCGATGTTTGTGGTATTTGGGTAAGTTTTAGGCATGCCGCATACCACAGTCACTCCCAAGCACATGTTGGCCGTGTCTCGAATGAATATAGTTGGCCAGGCTATATTGATCCTAGACACGACTACATAACTGCCCAGGTTTAACCGCAGTACACAACACCCATTTATTTATGTTTTGTTCTACTTGTAGTTACGGATCTCGACGGCTCGGTATACTTATATACTTTTTGAAAATACTTATAGTTTGAAGATACTTTTATTTCAGAGCACTTAGGCCCTTTAGTGTTTATAGTTTTATACCATGTAAGGTTTGGAATACTTTATTCACTATAAACAAGGGCTCTGATACCAATCTGTCACACCCCGAAAACCGAAAGCGGAAACATTTTCGGGGTTGACTCCACGTTGAGTATCAAATCCAATGTACATAGTAAGTAAAGTAGAACAACCATTACATTACATATAGAAAAGTTTTACAAATGTTTCAAAAGTAAAGTTGTACAGTTGTGATACATAGTATATATATATATATATATATATATATATATATGAACAAAATGAAATGGGTCTTCTGAGCACTCCGACTTCTGGCAAAAAGGATCTTCGGTACCTGTTCTAACGATGACCTGAGAACACAAGCGGTTTGAAATCAGCATAACGCTGGTGAGTTCATAAGCGGTTTTTGTTTTGTGAAAATGTTCATATTTCCTTTCTGTTTCTGAAAATGTAACACACGCCAAGAAAATCTCACATTTTCTTAAAAAGGTTGGTTGTTGTTTCACATAATGTAAAGTAAAGTTGTACACTGAAAACACGTTTACTATTGTGAAAAATGTACATTTAGGTTATCTGTTTTGTTATACTGTTCTGGTTATGTACCAAAGGATTCCCAGGAAAGTCCCATACTTTCCTGATGGTATATTACCTTATGTAAAAGATGTACTCTTGTTAGACCTGGTTATGTACAAGCTATCCCAGGAAAGTCCCATACTTTCCTGTATGTTGGTTTCCGTATGTAAAAGATGTAAAAGATGTATTCCTATTAATGTGGTTATGCTCAATGTTTCCCCAGGAAAGTCCCATACTTTCCTGAATGTTGGTTATCAATGTAAAAGATGTATTCCGAAACCTGGTTATCTTGTGAAGTGTATAAAGTTGTTCATTATTACTATAAGTAAATCTCTGTTATTCTAACTGCGAGTTCCATAACCATACGATAGACTGAACCTGTGGCAATAAGTAGTCCACATCCTTATGACTTTCGGTCACCCTTGAACCATTTCGGTTCGGCTGTAGCTAGCAGCCAGGTGTGGGGTAGTCAGCCCCATATAGATATATACACTCAAGTCACGCTCTCTAAATCCCAGAGTTTCTAGTTACGGGTGCAGTCCTCCACTCGAGTATCTCTGTGGAGTGTTCGCCGAGGACGTGTCTCCAATCATACCAGAATAACAAATTTACTAGTAATAATATGATAGTCCTCCACCCGCAAATCTCTGTGGAGTGTTACCGAGGACAAACAGTGTACAAGTTGTATTGTTCATATTTTCTAATGTCATGCTTTTAACTGATAAAATGTGGAAAACCATTTGTGAAATATATGAAACATAACAGTTTATAAAACCCATTTCACAAATAAATGTTTACGTGATCTGCATGTTCGAATGGTTATCAGTTGTATCAATCAGTATTAAAAACATATAAAATGTGAAACACACACACGAAAACAAGTTTTTGAGTACAAGAAACCCTTGTACTTTGCTTGTGTTCCCCCTGAAAATAGTGAAAAAAAAACAGTGAAAAAGGGTAGGGGTATGAACTCACCAGACTCGGAAATGCAACGGTTTCGAACACTAGACGTTGGTTCGGGGCTTGATTATTCACGATGTCCCTATGGAAAATGAAATAATGTCCACATATATTTAAGTAGATTTACATACACTAATTATATGGAACATTACACTCCAAGGAGGTTAAACTCCTCAAAACGAGCGTTTGGAGTGACCCAGGTGACATCTACGGACGTGTAATGGTACAAGGGACTTGGGATTTGAGTTTACTCCCCAAGAGTAAACATTTAAATGAGTTTACTGCCATATATGAAACACACACATGAGTTCACGGCCATGAACTCACGTTTGGGTAGTTTTGGGTGTTTTATGGCTTGAATGGACATGGGGATTGCTAGAATGGATTTATCAAATGCCTTGGATTAATTTGTTTGGACTTATACACCATTTATGGGAGTTCACAGCTATAACATGGAGTTTACGGCCGTAAACTCCCCCAAGCTTAAACCAAAATTAATTTGAGGTGCTTAGGACAATCACATGTGATTCTAGTAATTTTTCCAAGCCTTGGGATGGATTTTGGGCATCATTTGGCACACTCTTATGAGTTTACGGCCTAAGAGTATATGCTATGGCCGTAAACTCCTAAATGTAGTGTTTTTTTATGTTTAAGGTCTCCAAACTATTTTTAGATGGTTCTATGATTTATTCTAAGGCTATTGGTTAAGTTTCAAGGCAATCTAACATGTAAAAATGTGTTTACTCCCCATGTTTGAGGAGTTTACGGCCCAAGCACATGCCTTGGCCGTAAACTCTCTTTTGTCCCTCAAAATTCATGTTTAAGGTGTTACAAGTCCAGGTTTGAAAGCCTCAAAGTCGTATCTAAGTCCCAACAATGATTTGGAAGGGTTAATTGGCTCAAAAACCCCATTTTTAAGTGTTTACGGCCCAAGCTTTGATCTTTGGCCGTAAACACATGTTCCAGGTCCTAAATCCTTGTTTAAACATCAATTTGAAGGCTAAAGAGGTTAGATAACAAGTTAGGGATGTTACCTCTTTGATTTGGAGCCTTAAATCTTTGTTTTTAGACCTTTGATTATGGATGAGGAGAGAGGTTGGAGAGTGATTAAGGAAATATGGCCAAAAGCTTGAAATGGAAGCTTTGAATCATTTATATAGTGTTCGGGAATTGGACACGGTGGAATTCTACCCGATACCGGCGTTACGCGGGGCTTTTGGTCGCACCCGACCAAATTGTCGTAACCCGATATGGTCGATTGTAGAATTATTCCGATAACTATTATGGGGTGTTAGAATGATTTCAAATGGCATTAAGACACCCATTAAGTCATTTTAGATTAATACAAGATAATGACTTAATTAAACAGCAAAATCGGAAACGAATTTGGAAACGGCGTTTGGTTGATCGAATTTGATTACAATTTGAGTTACAAGAAGTGATATGGAATTTCAGGTTGTTACATCACAACCCTCGGATTGGTCACAAGGACACTCTCTCACAGAGTCCACTGACTAAAAACAATGTCAAAACAAATGACAAAAATTCAGTTTGCAAATGTTAGTGTTAAAAGATCTCTTCTCATGTCAAATCTCGTGCTTTTCAAAAACCTCGTAACTTTTCTCAATCTGAAAAAACTCCAAAAAAATCTCAAACACCCAGGACTAGGTTTAAAAGTTGACACGAAACATGTCCCTGCAACCTCGTATCATGCATCAATAAAGAATTCATATGTTGCCCCGGGCTCCAAACTCGTTTGGGTGCCCAAACTGATCATTTAATGCTCAGGCTTTGTTCGCGGAGGACCAAGAAGAAGAATGGTTGATCGACAGTGCTTGCTCCTTGCACATGACAAGAGGATAGAGTACCTTCGGGATTTCAGGCCTATTTATAATGGGGGTAACATCACATTTGGCAACAACGCGAATGGGATTATCCGAGGTTATGGTGTTCTTACTACTAGAAATTTTTCTATAAGAAAGGTCGCTTATGTGGAAGGTTTGAAACACAATCTCATCAGTGTTGGACAACTATGTAAGGCAGGCAATCGGGTTGAATTTGATAATCAATTCTGCTACATCATGACAAGCGATAGGAACACTTGTCTAATCAAATCCAGATCCGAAGGTACTATGTATCCTCTGGATGTTTCTCTGATCATTAGGAAACCGCAGCTATGACTTCTATCAAAAGGCATATCCGAAGTTAGCTGACTCTAGCACCGCAAGCTTTGCTCATCTCAATTTCTTGTATATCAACAACCTAGTCACAGGGGAACTTGTCCGAGGTCTCCCTATTCTTAAGTATCATAATGACACCCTCTGACCTGCATGTGAGTGTGGAAAACAGTCCAAAGCAAGCCATCCTATTGTGATCGACTCCTCGATCTCAGAACCACTGGAACTTCTTCATATTGATCTCTGTGGTCCATCCACCATAGCCAGTCTTCATCACAAGAAATACATACTGGTTATAGTAGATGATTTCACACGTTTCACATGGGTTTTCTTTCTCAAACTCAAGTCAGAAACACTGCAGGCACTCATCAATTTCATCAAGGAAATAGAACTTCAAATCAAACTTCCAGTACGCCGCATCCGCAGTGACAATGGAACCGAGTTTACTAATCATCATCTAAATAGTTTCTTGGTGTCCAATGGCATAAGTCAATATTTCTTGACTCCATACACACCACAGCAGAATGGAGTAGTAGAGTAAAGGAACCGCACTCTGGTAGAAGATCTATGCTCAATGTTGCCAATCTTCCTCTCTATTTCGAGGTCGAAGCAATAGCCACAACATGCTTTGTGCAGAACCGCAACATGGTGTGCACACGTCTCATCAAAACACCATATGAGAGTCTTAACAACAGAAAACCCAATGTCCGGTTCTTTCACATATTTGGATGCAGATGTTTTGTGATCAATAACAAGGATCATCTCAACAAGTTTGCACCAAAATCTGATGAAGGCATCTTCCTTGGCTACTCAACAAATAAGGTAGCCTATAGAGTTCTCATAAGACATACCAGACTAATAATCGAAAGCTTTGATGTAAATTCGATGATTATTATGTTCGCAACATTGCTCCCTCCACCAAGACTAAAGCAATTATTGAATGTGATATTCATGACTCTACGGGTCCATTAAACATAGTTGAAGTTAACTATAACAATCTCTCTGATGCAATAGAGACTGCAAAACTCTCTGAGATTCTTGTGTCTCCTGAAGCCCAAATGCAACATGCTGAAATATCTGGACCTATGCTATCCGATGATGTGTCGCTTAATACTGCCACCTCGGCAGTTGAGGGGGAAAACTCAACTCCGGATCATACGACAACCGTCTAGGTTCCTGTATTAGATGAAGCAGCTCCAGTCCCTCTCCATAGAAGTTTTCAACCATCAAATGTTTCTTTGGACTCGGATGATGAACACATAGAAAATATAGACACCAGAACTAACCCAAGAGTTCTCACAATTCAAACAATCCAGAGGGATGTTTCTCATGCTCAAGAGGATCTTCCATCTGCAATCTAGGGGGAACCTCTTCTAATCGCACAAGAAGATGCAAATCTCGCTCCTACAGTCGAAGATGATTCCGCAGGATTTTCTCAAATCCAGGGGGAACTACCGTCTCCAATCGAAGAATCTTTCGATATTGAAGATATTCCCTCTACCGCAGCTGCTGATCATCTGCAACCCCGTCTACACGTTTGGACAAAGGACCACCCACCGGGTCAAATCATCGGCAACCCATCCGCAGGTATCCAGACTCGATCCTCCAAGGATTTATCTGATCACTATTACTATGCAGCATTTATGTCCTCGTTCGAGCCCCGAATGATTAATGAAGCATTACTAGAACGAGACTGGATTTTCGCAATGCAAGAAGAACTAGACGAATTCAAAAGAAACAAAGTGTGGCAACTCGTTCGGAAGCCGCAAGGTCACACTATTATTAGTACTAGATGGGTGTACAAGAACAAGTTGGATGAATCTGGTGCGGTCATCAGAAACAAGGCAAGACTAGTTCCCAAGGGATATAGTCAACTTGAAGGTATTGACTATGATGAAACTTACGCTCCAGTGGCACGAATGGAAGCCATTAAAATTTTCTTAGCATACGCAACTCACAAGAATATCAAAGTACATCAAATGGATGTGAAAAGTGCTTTTCTCAATGGTGAACTAAAAGAGGAGGTTTATCTTCTGCAACCTCTTGGCTTCAAAAGTCTTGAATTTCCTGATCACTGCTACAAACTTGAAAAGGCAGTCTATGGTCTGAAGCAAGCTCTAAGAGAATGGTATGAGACTCTCTCAGAATTTCTTGTCTCATCAGGGTACAAAAGAGGATTGATTGATCCCACTTTATTTTGAAAAGCAAACGGTAGTCACCTTATACTAGTACAAATATATGTGGATGATATCATCTTCGGATCCACAGATCAAGAAATGGTGGATGAATTTGCAATGCTCATGACTAGTAAATTTCAAATGAGCATGAATAGAGAGATTAATTTCTTTCTGAGTCTCCAAATCAAACAAATCTCGCAAGGAATATTTATTCGTCAAGAAAAACACACCTCCGAACTGCTAAAGAAGTACTCTCTAGACAACTGCTCCTCAGCAAAGGTCCCAATGGCCTTCGGACATAAAATCTCCGTTGATCCTACCGGTGAATCCGTAGATCACAAAACTTATCGAGGAATAATTGGTTCATTGATGTACCTCACCGCAAGCCGACCAGATATTTTCTTTGAAAGAGGTGTATGCGCAAGATTCCAGGCTAATCCAAAAATGTCACACATGACCGCAGCCAAGCAGATTCTAAGATACTTAAAGGGCAGCAAGAATCTTGACTTATGGTACCCTACAAGAAATGACTTTAGCCTACAAGCATTCACTGATGTGGATCATGCCAGATGCAGACTAGATCGAAAAAGCACCTCAGGTGGATGTCAATTTCTGGGTGGAAGACTCGTCGGCTGGTCATCAAGAAAACAAAGTTGTGTATCTTTGTCTACCACAGAAGCTAAATATGTGGCCGCAACCAGATGTTGTTCACAAGTCTTGTGGATGAAAACACAACTTATGGAGTACGGATACAAAATGCTGCAGATACCAATTTATTGTGACTCTTGACTTGGGATCCATACTCGAGGTAAGTTCACCCTTAAAGTCACAAATATATTTCATAAGGACCATCAATGATTGAATTCAACAAAGATGTCACTAATGAATCTCTTTCAGCCACATTGTCTTCTTTGCAATTTAACCAACCGCAACATACTCTAAGTTTTGAAAATCCACTATGGTATAATACTTTGTACTCTTCCAAGCTAAAACTTCACCATTCAGAGAAGCATGAAATCCGACTGCAAATGGAAACGTCTTTATTAGTATGGAACATAGCATCAATGTAACTCTTACAATGATCTCTTCCATACTATCAAGATCATATCTTATTTCCTCCAAGGACACTTAAGAATGTTCTTGATCTTGATTCGTTGATTATCACCAAATTGATCTAATCCAACTTGTCATGCACAAGGCCTACGAGTCATCAAATTTGGTACATGTTATGGCATATATGATCGATCCCATAGCAGAAGCATGTGGGCCACAAATCATTTGCTTTAGCTCAATAGTAGAACCAGGACATTATCATTGCTCAATGTCATGCCATATTGTAATAAGCCTAAACTCCTCTGGCTTAATCAAATGAATCACTTTGATCTATCTCCATAGATCCTTATTATGCACGTGTCTTGTATCTCCCATGTATATCATAGCGAAACAGTTCTCATACCAAGCCAAGCTTTTACACACCTACCAAGTTAGAATACAATTTCCTATAAATTGTACATTGTCTATGTACAACACAAGGGTGACTATAGTGATCCCATTAGCACTGACATATATATGACTTATCTATGTTTCTCGAAATTCAAACTTCTTGAACTTTTCTCATTGAAACAAAGATTCCAATCACTCCCACTAGCTTTGACATATATATGGCTTATCTTTATTTCTCGAAATTCAAACTCTTTGAACTTTCTCACTGAAATAATGATCCATCTTGTGAGATGCTTATTTCGGTCCATAAATGAACTTATTAAGAATACACATCCTTCACAACCTTTCTTGGTTTGATTATGTGTTTGTTCCTATCCATACTTGTCTCTTCTTGAAGATCCACTTGCACCTAAGGGTTAAGGTCAAGTACTTGATCTACTAAATTACAACATACATGGATTGAATCTTGCTTTCCATTTCCTCCTTCTATGTTGTAGCCTTTAGGGCCTACCATAGCTTCCGATAGTTGGTATACTCTGATTTCTATCTACTAGTGACTCACATACCTTAGTAATATAAACTATTTTATAACTACTATATGATGTTATCTATCAGATCTATAAGGAAGTGGTGGAGGTATGTCAGTTTCCTTAATAGCTCTTTCAATTCCAAATTTAATGTTATGTCCAACTTTAGGCTCTTCATTGGTTGACTCTTAAATCTTATCAAGATCAATGTGGCTCCCACTAGCCCTTTTTCAGCTCCTTCTCTTGGAAGACTGCCCTTTGAGCAACATACACTTTGTTCTCATAAGGATTGTTAAAAAATTATCCAAAATACTTGATGGGTTCACCAACGAGATAACACATCTCTATTCAAAGTCCAAGATTATCGAGTGCTTCACGACGAGCGTAAGCCTCATAATCATAAACTTCCATATATGGCAGTGAGGATAGAATCCCACTTCACATTCCATAGAGTGTTTCAAGAACCTACTTAGTTGGCACAAGACCAAGGTACTTCTTGTAACATTATTCATGGTACAATCCACGAATTGTTATCAAACAGAGTACGACTCATCTAGTACAAAATCAATGAACGATTTGTTTCTCTATCCAACTAACACTTGCTAGTGGTAGTGTTTTGGGCGGAGATCGATCAAGAAACTCTTTCACGATCACTTAGATAATCGATAAATTTTGGACTGAGATTCTCACTATGAGTGTCTCATCCTAATGCCAAATTGATTCTTAACTTCGCTATATGATAGCTCTGAACATCTAAGAGGTTCCAGACTCGCATTCATACGAAGTTGATCTCACTATGTATCGTGGTTAATCTGAATGGTCCATTGGTGTGAACTAATTCCAACAGATACTCACATCACCCAGTGACGCATTCATCATCTATCTTTATAAACAATATTTTCATTTATCATAAGACTCGAGGTCAAATGATATCCAAAATCTGATCCAACTGGATACTTGGTAATGCATTTCTCATTTATGTATCCAATACTATGCTTCCACAAATACATTTCACCCAAAATTTTGGATGTATTTGAATAAGTACTTATTATGTAATCTTATTGATTCATTAGTTGAACTAAGATCAACATATATTCACAATAATACACCTTATTCAAATGTTTGAATCAATTTTGAACTATTGCTACTATACTAGCTTCATAGATTTCATGACTTTCTTTTAACATGTTAGAATGCTCTGCATTTAAATAAGTCAGAACTATCTCATGAATCATAGTATAAACAATTTAAGTTATAATACCATAGACTAAACATTTTGAAAAGAGTTGTCTTTTGATCCTATGAATGTAGCAAGGGCTTGGCATTCATGATCAAATTATCTTCTCCATGTTTTAGTCTTATTACTTTATTTTAGTGACTGCACATTTTTGCAAATGTCAGCACTAATCCTTAGCAAAACACTCAAGGTTTAGAAGTGATGTTTTGATGGCATTATAAATCCATATATTTGATTGAATAACAAACATTGAAGAACTAGTTATCTTTTGATCCAATGGAAAGTAGCACGGGCTCGTGATCCATGATCAAATTTAACTTCTTCATGTTCCAGTCCTTTCACCTCAAATATACATTTGGGCAAGTTTGATTTCTTAGTCCTTTTGTTGTTAAGGAAACAAGCAGCTATCAGAACATGTCTTAGAATAAGCCTTCCTTTGTCCTAGGTATTAGGGCCTAGATTAGGTATACCCACACTAATCGCCTTTTAAACCATGGGCAATTGGATTTCTTCTTCTTGACACTTCTATTCATGATAGTAAAATATGGGAGTGTTTTGAAGTATGAGTTTCTATGATTGGCCATGCTAGTTCCAAAAGGAAACCTCAACATGCTACACAACTCCTTAATGAACATTCCAAGTTGTTCATATCAAAATCAGAATGAACTGATCATATGTACATGTTAGCTAGTCGACTAACCATAGTCAACTCCTAACCCAAGGAAATTCCATTTTACTTCAATATGTCATTTTACAATGTACATTTGATATTCCTCTTTCTAACAATTTAGAATGCAATGTTTGAAGGAACCTAGGAAGATCATCCTCATAGCTAATCCTCTCAAAGGTTTTTAGCAGTAGATTTTAGTGGATATGGTTATAGACATCATTCAATGACAAATTCCATTATAGTTTGTTTTACTTATCCTTAGAAAATAATAACCCTAAATTATTTTAGAAGGCTAGGATCCATATTTGGCTCCATGATGTGTAAAGGGATGCCGTAAACACACCATAAAGTTATTTAGGTAGGCAAACCCCTTTGCCAATTTCGATCACTACGAAACTCATTGATCTTTGAGATTCATTGACTATCAAAGGCATGTTAATATCGGATTATGTTCATCTCAAATTCAATAACGGGGTCGATGCGGATCACTGAACAGATGGTGAATCGACCATACAAAATCGCGTCGTCCCCGGCTCAAGTTACGCTTGAGATTCACGAGTTCCACATCATTCTCTACCTATACTCTCAAATTGACGTGTCGGTTAACCACACAAGCTCCATCAACAAGTTATAAAGACAATGTACAACTTTTATGGATAACATAAGACTCACATTAAATAGATTGAGAATTATCCATACAAAATCACATGGTCCCCAGCTCAAGTTACGTTTGAGATTCGTGAGTTCCATATCATTCTCGACTATATTCTAGATTGATGTGCCGGTTAACCACACGAGCTCCACTAACAGAATATAAAGAGAATGTGCAATTTTCATGGATAATATAAACTCACATTCTATAAATAAAACGGGATTTTGTTTTACTTGTATTTAGAATACTTTTAAATTGACCATTATCACTATCAAACCCTTTCGGTAATTCCATTCTCAAAATGCAATAGGGAGGTAAGGGTGGTAAGCGTGAAGCATATTAAAAACCGACCTCATTAGGAATCATAGAGACCTCTTTACACCATTACATTAGAACGGGTGAGCCTAGTCGAGGTAAGACTGACAATGTTAATATTTAAACACGTGAGGGCGCATGTTGTAACTTTCTTATACATATAGTAGACACAATTATAATATATATAAATACAAGGGATAAATTTAAAACTCTTTAAATTTAGTTTTCTATTATTAATTCTAACTAATTGTGAGGACGCAATGTAACAAATAATAAATCACAAGGGTGTAATATTCAATTTTATAAATATCTATTATAAATAATATTAAATATTTAAATTCACTATTAAATAATAAATAAATATTCATATTCAAATAAACACAATTAAATAATATTTATCAATTTTCAAGATTTAAAACATTTTAAATTAGGTATTTATCCATGTTTGATAAAGCTTCATATTCGAAAAATGGCCAAAAATCTGAAACCCTAATTTTGTTGAGCTTACGTCGTGAGCTCCTAGCTCTCACGTCGTGAGCTGCGACTAGGCTTTTATCAATTATGAAAATTTCAACAATCCTTCTATCATTCAATGTCAAAAAAGTTTTTACAGAAAACATGGATCTAGGGTGAAGGTAACAATGAACCAATGGCTCTGATACCACTGTTGGGTTTTCTACGCATCAAATACACTCTAAAACTAGGCAGCAGAAAATTCGAAACAACGATATACCTAAGTGTACATGCATCCTATGGATCTATGGCTTCATGCTAATTACATCAACCCTAGAAAACTAAAAAATGAGTAAGAAAACATACCTCTTATGTAGCCCTTGATCTCCATGCTTGAGCTCTTGAACCCCCATGAAATTGCTTGGATGAAAGGATCCAAACCAGAATCCCTTTAATGGTATCACACCCAATGACACCAAAGAGTGGAATAAAAATAACTAGGAGAAGGGTCAATTTCAAAAACCCAAAGGGGTTAGAAATCGTCCCTAAGAGGGGAGGAAGAAGGGTTGGCGAATACTTCAAGCCAAGGTGCAAGGAGGAATGAAATCTCTAAGGCCCTATTTATAGCCTTGGATGCCTCCTTAGGTTTAGTACTCTTTCTCATGTGGGATGGAGGCATAACCACGAAATTTCACTCCTTTCCTATGTGGGATGGAGTGATTTTCATCCAACCCAAATTCCATAAGGTTCTGGAACATTTTGATTAACCAACTATCGATTAATGAACATTCAACCCATTAATCAATTAAACTATTAATTAATTCCCATAATATATTTCCAGTTAGTTTCTAATTAATTATTAACCATATTCATTAATAAACTAATTTCTCCTTTATTTATTCTACTCAATTTGGGTCTTGAGGACAACCCAAAAGGAACCTACTATTATTAGAAATATTATCAATAGTTAATGACCTTGGACACTATTCAAACATGAAGATGCAAAGATGAATGAAAGATGGAGGAACTTATAATGAGAACATATTGGTGAAAGATTTTGAAGGAATTATGAAATGAGTCTACATCAAAAAAGTTGAACTTATAGTGTAAAAAATGGTGAATTTTTTTAAAATATGGTCTGAATTCATATAGTAATTTCTCTGATTATTAAGGTGTTTAGTAAATATAACTTTTTTTTGCTTTTGCAAACACGTCATTTTTTTTCTTCTTTTAAAATAACAAATCAATATTCATTTAATAAGATATTACTCAAAGTTTGTATAAAATACTATTATAAGATTTATAAAACAATATATTAATTCCTTGTAGTTTTCAAGAATTAAAATATGTAACTTATAGAGTAAATTACATGAGTGGTCCTTATGGTTTAGGGTAATTTACACGTTTGGTCCCTAACTTATTTTTTTAACTTGGAAGGTCCCTACTGCTTGCTTTTGTTACGCACTTGGTCCCTATCTTATCTAAAAAGACTATTTTGTCCTTGATTTTTTAATTTACTTAAATTAACACACCCTCAAGCTCATCCCCTCACCTTACCTTACCTACGCCATAATTTTTTTCCCTATTTAAATAATAGTCTTTTTAGGTAAGACAGAGACCAAGCGTGTAACAAAAATAAACAATAGGGACCAAACACATAGCAAAAACAAACAATATGGACTTTCCGAGTTAAAAAATAAGTTAGGGACCAAACGTGCAAATTACCCCAAACCATAGGGACCATTCGTGTAATTTCCTCTAACATATATAGTAATTAAGGATAATAAAGAAAAACAAACGATATAACGAATGAATAAATATATAATTTATGAGGGTTAAAATTGAAAACTAATTATATATTTCATAGAATAAAAATAAAAAGTAAATATATAAACATGAAAGGTATGAATAAAAAAAAATATGGTATAAGTTGAAGGACTAAATCTATAATTTTCATGAGTTAAAATTAAAAATTTCTAAAAGGGTATTCTTTGTGGTGGGGCCAGAAATAAATGACCTATTTTTGAAATTTTGAAAGAGAAATTCAAAAGCCCTAACTTTAAAACAATATTTCTAACTTACTCTATTTATAAAAATAAAAAAATAATAAAAAAAAATAAAAAATACTCTTTCTTCGTGTCTCTACTCTTATATAGTTTTCAGGAAGGAAGAAAAGACAAATTTGATACAAAGATTAGGAAGAGATGGGTCATGGACATTCTAGCCTGATTAAGACGAACAAGACGAACAAATAAGAGAAAGGTTTCAGACTACAGGTAGCCTCTATAACATATTTCTTTGTTTCCATCTTTCAAAATTACATGAGTTTTTTACTATGAATATTAACTGTTTGGCTAAATGTCCTAATGAACAAACATAACATAAAGTGTTCTTGGAAAAAAAATATACATTTTTCATATAATACCCAAGAGGAATATACAATTCACAGAAATTCATCATCTTAATTATATTTACAGATCTCAAACTTCTGAACATGGAATAAGTTGACAGTGGTATTGTTTTGCATTGTCATGGGTGTCCTTGTGTACTATATCAAGACCATAAATCGTGAGGTAAGTAATTTAGCGATATAAAATCCACTCTCATGTTTTATTCAAGACTCATACAAATTATTAAGTAACTAGTTTTGCTTTAGTCAGGTACAATTATTTGAAGCGGTTAACATTCTTGGATTACAACCTTGAGCTTCTTGTTCTAAAATGAAGAAGGCATATTGTGAAAAATAATAAAGATCGATAGCTTTTATATTTGAGAGACAAATTAATAACAAGAAATCAATGATCAAAAGTGTGCCTAATGTTTTGATTATACAACTTTAGAAGAGTTCTCAAAGATGGAACTTCTCTATAAGAGCGTAGAAACGGAGTTTAGGGTTGAAAAGCGTTACCCTAAAATGCTACATGCATGTTATATATAGACTACAAAAATAAGTAGTTCCAAACCTGGACAAGCCCATTTCAGAATCAATAAAACTATAAAGCATACATTTGACACAGCAAAATATAGAGCTAACAATCTCCCCCATTATGTCAAATTCAGAAGGAGTGTCTTCATTGTCTTCGTTGCACATCGAATAGTTAGTCATAATATTCTAAAGCGAGTTTCAGACACATAAGTACCATCTGATCATATCCGAAAAGCATTTGAGGTTGACAAAAGAGTTCGCTTCGCATGCTTGAGCCACAAAAAGAATAGTCATCAGAGCAGTTGTAGGATACAAATGTTTGTCTCGCAGAAAGAACATACTTTTCTGAACTGTTTCTCCTTCCTTTCTGTTGTTAACGATACTCCAATGCTCTTTTCGGATAATTTCTACTTTTAGCTTCTAAATATCCTTTGGTTGCTTCTAGCTTCAGAATGGGCCACTTTTTCATAACTTATGCAATCTCAACATCCATCTTCGCAATTTCAAGGATGTAAGAAATGATCATTCTTTTCAAATCGGAAATGTTAGGTCCAGTATTGTGTTGCGTCCATTGGGCTTGTTAGTTAGTCTAATGTTTATCTCCGGTATGGGCCTGTCCATCCGTGAGTTTTGTAGGGTTTATTATAAATAGATGCTTGCATGCATCCTAGAAGAAAAGGGAGGATTAGTAACGATTAGAGAAGGATTGTTCAGCATATTCATCGTTCTTATTTTGTAACCCTAGAAGTCCTCTACAGCGGAAGTTCTTAGTCGAGCTCTGCTGAGGATTGAGTAATTTAATCATTCGACTCATTGTGATCCATACTTGTGTTTTACTTCCTTGTTTTTTACGTTCTTTACTTACCTGTTATGAAGATCTAATCGATCAAGAGTTTTTATAACTCATCAATTGGTATCAGAGCAGGAGGCTGTGTAATCAATACACATCTTTTCTGTCAAAGAGTTTGCGATTAGGGTTATTCCGCATTAACTGATATTTATTGAGCCGTCATTCCATAATTGACGTAACTCAGCATTTTTTTGTTTTGCCCTAATATTACGTATTACAAGTCTGATCTTTCAAACAGGTTAAACGATCAAGCATGGACAAGTCACAATCTAATCCTATCAACATCTCAAACAGCATTGGATCAACGACAAAGATTCCTATTCTCTACACCCAGGATTATGAAGTATGGGCGCATCATTTTGAAGATTATGTCATCGGATCTGAAGATAATGGATATCTTATTTGGGAAGCAATCGTGTCTGGACCATTCGCTCACTTAGGAACATCAAAGATCATTAAAACTCAGAAAGAATATAATGATCTGTTAAAAGATGTAAAGGACGTTGCTCAAGACGAAAAGGAAAAGTTTTAGTGCAACATTAAAGCATTGAGACTGATTCGATTCGCTCTTCAATCAGATACATTCAGGTTGGTGAGTTCCTACAATACTGCTAAAGAAATCTGGGATAGGTTGCGAGAGCTTTATTCTACAGATGAAGATTTGGATCATTCCATTCAGACGTTGCTTTTGTCTGAGTTTGGTGAATTCAAACAGAATTCTGATGAAACTGTTACTCAGACGTTCGATCGCTTCAATCACCTTCTTAGCAAGATGATCAAGCATGATATAGAAAGGAAGCTGATTGAACAGAAGGTCACCTTTTTGAATGGCCTAAGATCCGAGTGGAGGGCTGTCGTGTCCACTGTTAAAGCCCATGAGCAGTTCAAGTCTTATTCGGCCAAGCTGGTGGGAATCTTGAAATCTCAAGAAAAGATTGTCTTACAAGAGAAAAATATGGTCTCAAGTTTGGGGTCCTTGGCCCTCCTGTCTAAAAGCAAAAGTATGGTGGAAGATGAAGATCTCAACTTAGAAGATTATGATCTTACTTCTGAAGATTATGCAATGATGGTATCTAATCCACAGAGATTCATCAAGAAAAGGTTCCCTTCCAATAAGAACCGAAATTGGCAGGGAAGCTATAGGTCTGAAAAGGTTAAGGAGGAGCCGAAGACAGAGGAACCAAAGAAAGAGGCGAAAGTTGAAGGAGATTCTGGTGTGAACTACTACTACTGTGGAGGAAAGAACCATTATGCCAAAGACTGTGTTCTGAAGAAAATTGCAGAGAAGGATGAGGAGAAAGATGAAGAAGCTGTGTTGATGAAAGAGGTGGAAGAGATCAAGAGAAAGAAAGCCGCTACTAACCCTTCTATGAATGCTTTAATTGTACAGGGTTCGGCAGCGGATGATGAGTTCGGTGGCGTGCAGGTCTGGTCAACCGATTCAGAGGATGATGAAGTCAGGAAGCCTTCACATGGAAAGGCGTATGTGGCAAGAAGTGACGAAAGCAGTGGGAAGTGTTTGATGGTAACAGATGTATCTCACATGAGGGGATACAATACAGACAGTGGGAATGAGGACACCAAGGAGCGAGAGGACTTATGCTTCACAGCAAAACCTCTCAGTGTGCAGATCAATGAGCTTGATGAATTGATCAAGAAGGTACAATCCCTTTTTATTTCATTCAAAGTCCCACAAAATTCATATGAAAAAGAATTAAATAGCTTAAATTCAAGAATCTCAAATCTAGATAGTTGTTTAACTCAAACACGGGTCACCAATTCTAACCTAACTGACCAAATAAGCAGGGTGTCATCCAAGAGTGAGGAACGGAGGATGTGGATAGAGCTGAAGGAGTCGGAGCTGATTAAATCTAAGGACGAAAACATTTATTTACAAAGAGACAATTTAAAACTTCTGAAAAAGAGAAATGTTTTTTGTTTAATTGGTAAATGTCTTTATGCTAACATCACTCAATTGCATCTGAACTGTGAAATAGGGCAGAAAATTTATCGCATGATTTTGCCCTTCCTCGAGTTTAAGGAGGATGAAATCGATGCTAAGGCATATAACTGTGAAAGTGTTGTTTCGTCTGATGATGTGAATCCGACTTATATGTATGGTCTGGACAAAATTGAATCTTTCATAAAGTCCAAGGACCATAAGGACATGCTGAAAAATCTTTTAGATGAAAACGATAAGCTGAAACTAAGGACCGAAACCATACAAAAATTTGACTCGTTGAATGCCAATTTAAGTTCAGAAAACAAAATTGATGTTGAAAACGCATCTGAACTTAATGAGGATGATGATATGAGCGTAATTTCTGTAGAGGATGAAGTCGACTGTTCTGAGTTTGTCAAAAGCGAACCTGAAAACCACAAAAATCTTATTTCTGAAAATTCTGTGGAGTTTGCTCGTTTGTCCCAAAATAAGTCCCCGATTCTTGAAGAAAAGGTTATTGTGTACCAAAAGGTGAGAACAACACCAAATCAGGTGTATAAGGTCACAGGAGTAACCGAACATCAGACAGCCGAACTCACTGCCATAGTGAATGAAGATAATGCAGATGGCTATGATGAGTTTTTCTGGTCTACTCCTATAGATAACGCTGACGAAACTGTTGGTCTATCAGAGCGAATGTCCTGGAAAACCAAAGGCAGATATGTTCCAGAGCCACTGAACAAGCCTAACAACTTCGATGTGCCAAGCACTAGTGGTACAAAAGAAGTTCCTGTAGAAGAAGTCACTTCTGCGAGCGAAACATCATCTGTTAAAAGTGAACCGGCTGACAGGAAGCAGAAGCATAAGGCCAACATCCACCGACAGCCGAAACAAGTGAAAGATCAAAAGCAGCAAAGGAATCTGAGATACAAAAAGAATCTCTCAAAGCGAAGACAATTTTGGCGATCTCAAAACGCCCATTTCTCTTATCATGACAAAAATTCAAAGTCAGAGAAAAGTGTTGTCAGGCCGCAAGAGAGTAACATCAACCGAAAGGACAAGTTTGGTTCTAAAAGGAATAACAGTCAAAGGGACAGGTTCAGTTCAGAGAGCACCAGCTACCGAAAGCATAGATTCGGTTCCGAAAGCAAAAGCTACCAAAGTTCAAGGTTCGGTTCCACTAATGACCAAAGACAAAAGGGTCACTTAGAACCTCAAGTCAAGAAAACGTCTCAGTCCAAATTCTCTCGTTCTAATTCCTCTCAACCTCATTCTAAACCCAATTTTGTTCAAACTCAAGATCAAAAATCTTCAATAGATTTGAAAGGAAAATCGAAGGTTTCCTCAGTCAAGAATGATCAAAAGCAGTCCAAGGCCCAAACGCCAAAACCTGAATCCAAACCGAATGTAACAAATCCTCACAAAATTAAAGTATTCACTATTAAGAAGAAAGATGAAACAACTCTAATAAAAAGAACATATCTTGTTAACATTTCTCTTACTATTCCTGTTCCTATGAAAGGCTCACGTGGACCCAAGAAACTTTGGGTTCCTAAATCTGCTTGATTTTTGCAGGTTATCAGTGACGAGCAGTTCGACAAAGAATGGTATATTGACAGTGGATGCTCACGTCATATGACAGGAAGGAAGGAAGAGCTAAGGGAATTTCGATCTCTTCAAAATGGTGGAAATGTTAAGTTCGGGAACAACTCATATGGAACGATAAAAGGTTATGGGATGATAACAAATGGAGACTTCACAATTAGAAAGGTTGCATACGTTGAAGGGCTATAGCATAACCTCATTAGTGTATCTCAGCTTGTTGGAGGTACCGGTCTTAAAGTTTCATTTGACGATGAAGGTTCGGAAATAATAGAGAAGAAAACAAAAAGGGTAATTCTCAAATCAGAGCGCAAAGGCGAAATGTTTCCTCTCAATCTCAAACCTATCAAAGGAAATCCAGCTATCTGTCTTTTATCCAAAGCACATTCTGACAAAAGTTGGTTGTCGCACCGAAGGCTCTCCCATCTCAACTTCAAGGATATCAACAAGCTTGTCACCGGAGGTCATGTTAGAGGTCTTCCATTGCTCAAGTTTGATCGAGAACATTTGTGTGATGCATGTGAAATGGGGAAACAGAGTCGTCAAAGTCACCCATCCATTATAAACACTAAAGTTGTTGAACCACTTGAGTTACTTCACGTTGACTTGTGTGGTCCATCATCTATCGAAAGCATTGGTGGTAGCAAATATATTCTTGTTATCGTTGATGACTTGTCACGTTTTACATGGGTTTTCTTTCTGAAGCACAAATCTGAGGCCACTCTCAAGCTAAAGATGTTTATTAAGCAGGTTGAAGTGCAACTGAGGAAAGTCGTTCGCAACATCAGAAGCGACAATGGACTGGATTTCAAGAATAGAGAATTTGAAGACTTTTTGGCAGAAAAAGGAACCAGTCACAACTTCTCAGCACCCTACACCCCTCAACAGAACGGAATTGTCGAAAGACGAAACCGATCTTTGTGTGAGGCGGCTCGAACCATGCTAAGTTTTGCTTCTCTACCTTTATACTTCTGGGCTGATGCTATTGTTGCAGCATGTTTTACACAGAACAGGTCATATCTCAATAAGCGTTTCACTCTTACTCCTTATGAGATCATCAACAACAGGAAGCCGAACGTGAAATTCTTCCATGTATTCGGCTCACGATGCTTCATCTTCAACTCTAAAGAACATCGTAACAAGTTCGACGTTAAAGCTGATGAAGGGATTTTTCTGGGATATTCTCTCACTTCCAAAGCATACCAGGTTTTAAACAAGCGTTTGAGGAAGATTGAAGAAACGTATTATGTGACTTTCGATGACAGCTACGTCAAGAAGCTGAAGGCCACTGAAGAAACAGTTGGAGAAATTTTCACTCAAACAGGTCAAGTCACGTCCTCGATTGCAAATTTTTTTGAGCATTTTGTGGAGTTATTCGATGAACCGGAGAAAACTACTCTCTCGGAAGCGAATGCAGCAGACAACAAAGTCGACCATCTTAAGCAAATCGTCGAAGATGCCACCAAAAGAATGAGTGAAGGAGAACAAGTTCCAAACGAACCTCCTCAGCAAGGCGCTTCAATTGAGGGGGAGAATCCATCTTCTCCAAAACAGCCAAGCTCACAAGTTGAGAGAGAGAACTCTACTTCAGCTGCACCGAAAGCTCTACTGCACCCGAAGGTACTGTAGCACCTGAAAGCTCAACATCACCCGAAAGTCTTGTAGCACCAGAAAGTCCACCTTCACCTGAAAGCTCATCTGTCGAGAGGGAGAATGCCGATGTGTTTTACAACAATGATAGCCAATCTGAATTAGAAGAAATGGTGAATGCTGAATTGGATCCATCCTATGATCCAAATTACCCTCCTCTTGTTAAATGGGCCAGAGATCATCCTGTTTCACAGGTAGTGGGTAATGTCTCCGAAAAGGTCCTGACCCGATCTCAACTGAAGGCAAAGCAAGAATCTCTATTCTCAAAAGTAGAGTTCTGCATTTTTAACTCTTTCGTCTCAAAAGTTGAACCGAAGACAGTAAATACTGCTCTTGATCACTCTGACTGGGTTCAAGCTATGCAAGATGAAGTCAACGAATTCGAAAGAAATAAAGTTTGGCGACTCATCCCCACTCCTAAAGACGCCTCAGTTGTTGGTCTCAAATGGGTCTTCAGAAATAAAATGGACAAGGAAAGCAATGTGACAAGAAACAAAGCTCGTCTAGTGGTGAAAGGATACTGCCAGGAGGAAGGAATTGATTATGAGGAAACTTTTGCTCCTGTAGCTAGGCTGGAATCTGTTCGAATATTTCTTGCCTATGCTGCACACAAGAACTTTGAGGTCTACCAAATGGATGTAAAGTGCGCATTTCTGAATGGAGAACTTGAAGAAATCGTGTACGTGGAGCAACCTCCAGGCTTCGTTAATGAAAAGTACCCTTATCCCTGCGATATTCTGGACAAAGCGGTTTACGGTCTGAAACAAGCACCTAGGGCATGGTATGAAACGCTAACCAAGTTTTTAAAGATGTCAAAATTCAAACAAGGTTCGGTTGACCCAACCTTCTTTCGTAAGAAGGAAGGTAACCACCTTATGATTGTTCAAATCTATGTCGATGACATCATCTTTGGCTCAACGAATCCTAGCTTAACAGTTGAATTCAGAAAGCTGATGGAGACTAAATTTGAAATGAGCTCAATGGGTCCGATTAACTTTTTCCTTGGTTTAAATATTAGACAGGGACCCGAAGGCATCTTTATCAACCAGGAAACCTACACCAAGACTCTACTTACTAAATTCGTCATGATGGGAGACTCAAAGGTTAAAGTTCCAATGGCGTTCAGCACCAAGCTCACTCCATCCTTGGATAAGCCAACAGTCGATATTACGCTATATTGCCAGATGATAGGTTCTTTAATGTACCTTACTGCTAGAAGGCCTGATATAATGTTTTCTGTCTGTTACTGTGCTAGATTTCAGGCGAATCCTCGCGAACCTCATATGCTTGCAGTGAAGAACATACTCCAGTATCTGAAACTAACTACCTCTCTCGGTTTATGGTATCCATCAAACTCAGGTTTCTTCGTTCAAGCCTACTTAGATGCAGACCTTGGAGGTTGTGGACTAGACAGGAAAAGCACAACTGGAGGCTGCCAATTCCTTGACGGAAAGTTGGTTAGCTGGCAATCAAAGAAACAGACTTGTGTATCTTTGTCTACAGCTGAAGCAGAATACATCGCAGCTGCCTCCTGTACATCTCAAGTGATTTGGATCCAAAGCCAGCTCTGGGACTATGGACTCAATATGAAAAAGATCTCACTATATTGCGACTCAGAGAGTGCAATTAGGATCTGTCATAACCCAGTGCAACACTCCAAGACTAAGCACATAGCACTGAGGTATCACTTCATTAAGGATCATGTGGAAGATGAGAACGTCGAAATTCACTTTGTTCGAACTACTGATCAACTGGCTGACATCTTCACCAAAGCTCTTCCTGAAGCTTCTTTCAACAAAATTCTACAAGGGCTAGGAATGATGGAATCGGATTCAGTACCAAATATTACTTCTCAAGATCAAAAGTTAGAAACGAAATGAACCGAACGTTCGGGTCCGGGTCTCATGTATGCCGAAATGAACCGAACGCTCGGGTTCGTGTCTTGTTCTGGTGTACTGAAATAAACCGAACGCTCGGGTTCGGTCGGATCATCTGATCTTCGCTTATCACTCAAAGGTAGTTTATTTGGTTGTAATTCTTTTGTATTATTTTCTCAAATTTATTTATCTTATTATCAAAGTTCTTTTCTTTAATCAAAAAAAATTTTGGCAACCGAAATAGACCGAACGTTCGGGTTCGGTTCCAAAAAATTTTTCTCACCAGAAATAGACCGAACGCTCGGGTTCGGTTTCAAAATTTTTCTCAACCGAAATAAACCGAACGCTCGGGTTCGGTTCCAACATTTTTTTTATATATTCATTTTTTTATGTCTTATATTAATTTTTTTTTCTTTTTCTCTTTTCTTTTCGGAAATTCAAAAACACCAAAAATAATTTCCTTTATTTTTTATTTATTCTATTTTGATTTTGGCTCTTATCTTTTTGTAATTCTATTTGTGGGAAAATCATTTCACTAGTTAAGTGTCCCTAGAAGCATGTTGTTGTATGTGTCCAAAGCCTCCACTGATTCTGAATAAAAGCCTTACTGACTTGGTATAAACAAACCTTGTCTTCCCAATTAGGCTCTCATATTTATTCTAATCATGAGCTACCTGACTCTCTTCTCACATGAGATAAGAGTTTTCTGCTTGGTCCTTATTTTTCATAGTAGAGGTACTTTGGTTTCTTTACACCATCTACATTACTTTTCTACATCTTATTCGCTTCACAAACGTAACCCTTGAGACTCTCAGACATTACCACTAAGGTTTATGGTTGCACAATTTCTGTGTTCATGATCTTAGCTTCGTGTCACTACGTGCTAAGTGAAACCCACAATTCAATACCTACTATGCATTGACGGTGAACAATAAACTTGCTCTAGCTTTCACTAATGAATTGACGGACTTATCAATGAGGATACAATGTGAAATCTCTGTTTTTCTTTTGAGTGATTCCTATGAACTTGTTAAATCCAATAACATTTCTTCCCGTGGAATCCAGTTTTATTTATTTTTTATTTTTTTGAGATTTTACATACATTAGTTTACCTTACCACTTAAATTATCTCCAACCTACTTGTTCAACAGACTACACTGGTCTCACGAGTACTTCGTTTGATTTCTGTCTTATATCAAGATCAGGAATTCTGAATTGAAGCGAAAGCCACCCACATAAGCCTAATTAAAAGAAGCCTTTCAACACTTCTTAATAAGTGTATGATCGTTATTCAACGGGAAACCACACAAACACTTTAAGGTCTCTCTTGACTTTGAAGGAAGAGATTCGTGTCCGGGATCCATTGGTTCGTGTGATTATTGACATCACATAATCCCTCAAATGTGTTGATTTATCTCTTTTTCTTTTACACACTAAGCATGAAAATCTCTTTGATTTTCCAAAATTCTGGTTTCATTAATCGCAGGGCATTTTAATTGGATTCGCTGTTATAAAAGGGTTGTGGTTAATACTGATCCACGTGGGCGATTTTATTCTAAAGTTGCCGTTAACTCTAAAAGGATAAGATGACAAAATGTTGACTCAGGTGGGAGTCCAATCGATTTGATTTCAAACAGTGCAAGAAGGCAGGCGTGCGAATTGGAAACGTTTCATCTGAAAATGGCGTTTGATGGGAAGGCGTGTAAATAGGGACTGACACTCTCTCTCATGCGTAATCATCGGCAACAACAACTGTCACGCGTCAATCGCCTCCGAAAAACTCTTCGTTTTTCACTCGAAGATTTGGGAAAGATTCTTCTCTCTCCTTTACCCACATTATAAGGTAACGGAAACCTTTGTTTACCTCTTTACTGCACCCATATTTCCAGAGAGCAAGAAAATCCTCCAACACTCTACTGTTCATAATCTCTCCCATCTTCTTCACAACAATGGCAGATTCTTCATCAGTTCACGCTACTTCACACATCTTGCTGATTCGCTCCAGCAGAGTTTGATCATTGATCTCACTCCTCAAGCATACGACGCTTTCATGTTCCCAATTATCGAATGCCTAAAGTACTCGCCAATCGCTCCTGCTCTTACCAGAGCTGAAGCAGTTCCCATGAAGTTCTTGTCGCAGATTTTTGCTACTGCTCACTACGACAAGGTCGTCGACCGGATTTTCTTCAACGTATTCGAGCACAAGGCGTCGATTTCCAAGCAGAGATTCTGCTCATTGTTAGGGTTTAAACCTGATTCGTCGAGGGTTAACCCTGAAACCATTCCAATGGGTCATCTTTTCAACATGTTCTACAACATGGGGTACACTGAGGTGCTCACTACTGTCACGAAGATCAAGAAGTCGTACCTGCCCCCTCAGTGCAATGGGTTATTTACGGTACTGTTCAAGGGGCTGTCTGAACGAAGTGCTGGATCGGACGGGGCTAGTCGTCTTTTTCTTTCGATTCTTTACGGGGTCTACAATGGAATCAACACGGACTACGGGTCGGTCCTTTGGCAACAACTCATTCAGAGTCTTTCTTCCACTTCTCGACATTCAGAGATTTCATACGCCCGGTTCTGGACACTTGTCACTAAATGGGTGATCGACAAGTACCACATCCCCATTGTTGCTGGTGCACCAATGTCTTTGATTGGTACATTCCATACCACGAAGATCATTGTTTCTGATGCTTCTAAATTTTCGTTCAACGGTTCAATTCCGGAAACAATGTATGGTGATGTTCCTGCCGACAGTTGGATTATTAGAACATACAAGGAGTTCCGACGCTCTGGTCCGAGAGAGCTTACTCCAGAGATGCTCAAGTCAATTCATGATGCTGACAAGCCTGCCCCAAGAGGCAAGAAGGCTGTCAAGGGCAAAGAAAAACAGGTTGCAAAGGGAGTCAAATGCCCATCTCCCAAGAAAAGGAAAACCACCAAGACTGTTCAATCCCCACCGCAGAAGAGGAGAAAAACCCAACCGAGGCGTAAGCTGATCATCGCTTCATCCTCAAGCAAATCTGATGAAGAGAGTTCTGCTTCTGAAGGCTCTCCTTGTGGTAACACTCCACCAAGATCTCCTACCCCTGAAGTTCACTTCTCTACTTCTCCTGTCTCCTCTCCACCAGTTATAATTCCTATTTCTATTCCCCCCATAACTTCCACCACTCAAATACCATCCACCTCCATCCCAGTACCACCACCCATCTTTACCGACGCAACCACACCACTGTAGAAGTAAGAACCAACGTATCTGATACGGGGGTTCATACTGACGCACCAAAATCCACCTCCGCACCTGAACCCACACCAACAACCGAACATGCCACCCAACCCGAACCTACTACTACTACTACTACTACTACCAAGCCTCCAGCTTCACCACCACCATCTTTTCCTGCTCATGCAGCAGAGAGTGAAGAACCACTCCTTGGCGGGGAGGACATGACCTTCGATTCGGTCTATTACAGTCCGTTTCAAGTTCAGAGTGACGATGATGACGATGCTCCTGTCACAAAGAGGCATCACAAGTAGTTACGCGATAAAATCAATTCGTTCATCGCCTCATCTTCTACATCTCAGTCCTTTATCTCTGAAGCTGCCATTCATAAAATTGTTGATGCTTTTTCCAAAGCTCATCAAGTTTCCCTTGATTCCGCCACTTCAGCCATTGACGCCTCAACCAAAGCTTGTGAGGCAGCGACCGAAAAAGTCGATAAACTATTTACTGATGCTTCTTCCTAGTTGCAAACTTTAAAGGAAAATGTTGATGCCACCAAGATGAAACTAGAACCCATTGTCAACCAGCTAGCTACATCAGTCGCATCAGAGCTGAAGTCGTTCGCTTCACTTCGTCAAACTATTTCTGACGACAACTCGACTTTCAGAACAACCATTGAGGAGCGCCTCTCCAAGCTTCAAGAAGACTTAGCTGCTGAGAACTCCCTCATGGATTCTCTCGCAAGGAAGACTACCGCTCTGAAGGTCAAGAGTATTCAACTCTCCAACTCTCAACAGGAGATTGAGTCTCTTCGATCTGAAAGAGAAGTGGTTAAATCGTGTGTTTCGGATGTCCACTCAGCTATCTCAAACATCCTTGAAGCACATGACCCAATCCTCAATTATTCTGTGAGGCGTGACCTTGTAGAGAAGCTTGCTCCCGACCTCTCTCTCCTGAGCAAGATAGAAGGGCTTCTTGATTTCGTGTCCATTTCGAAACAAGGGGGAGAAAAAGAGAATGTGTCTCAACCGCCTCCTACATCAACAGCAACACACACAACCGAACCTCCTCCAGTAGGCCAAGCCTCAGGTTCTGGTGTGAAAGACAAGGGCAAGAAAATTGCTGAGGAGAGTGACGATGACGATAAGGGGACAATTGCCGACATCTTGAAGAGACAAGGTCGAGATAAAGAGGATGACATCAACGCTCGTGTGGCTAGAGAGGCTGAAGAAGCCGAAAGAAGACAGAAAGAAGCCCACGACCTTCTCGAGAGCAAGAAAACTCTTTTTCCTCCTTGGACTCTTGAGAAACTGATTAAAGAAGCCATCGAAACACCCAGTATCTTGTGGCTAGAACCCGTGATCTCTTTAGATCGTTCTAACAATATCGACTCTCAGTTCAATATGCCACTGACCCGAAAGGCGTTTATTTTTCATGCCTTTTCCAACATTGCTGAGTTCCCTCATCCTCATCCAAAGGTTGATCGGGACTTAGTCGAATTTTATCTGAGAGCAGCTCAACCACAATACCAAACTTGGAGCGCTCAGAAAATCGTCAATGTTTGGGTCCTAAAGCCGTACAGGGAAGGCAACTTCACCAACGTTCGGTTCAAGATACTACGGGGATCTGCCAAGACCGAACATGCCATCTCACTTGCAGATCTTCCCAACCTTAATCCCCATGACTGGATTATCTTGCACAACATCCTTCTTACAAACGAAGCTGAATATGGTCCGATCATCGACCACCTTAAGAGGATGCTTGTATGCTATGTCATGGAAGTTGCCCTGATGGATCAGGAGATAGCGAGCGTATTCAAGAAAAAGCCTACCATATCTCCTATTGGCTCTGCCAGTGATCTCAACATGATGCAGATGGGGAAGATTGACCCAAAGAGAAACTCAGTCATGTTTACCAGAAACGAAGGACATAAATGTCTTTTCGCCTTGGCAGACAAACATCTTTACACAACTGCTTGTTTGGAACACGTCTTAGGGATCATCCATCGGTGTAAGCAGAATACAGCGGATGATATAAAGTACTTTGATGATATGATTCAATGGTACATTCGCTTCAGACAGACTATCCTTGCACTTATCTCACGTCTGTTTGATACAACAAAAAAGGTTCCTGCTGCTGGCCCAAGCAAGAAGAAATGAAGTCTCGCTCCAAATTGACACAAAGGGGGAGATTGTTAGGTCGAGTATTGTGTTGCGTCCATTGGGCTCGTTAGTTAGTCTAATGTTTATCTCCGGTATGGGCATGTCCATCTGTGAGTTTTGTAGGGTTTATTATAAATAGATGCTTGCATGCATCCTAGAAGAAAAGGGAGGATTAGTAACGATTAGAGAAGGATTGTTCAGCATATTCATCGTTCTTATTTTGTAACCCTAGAAGTCCTCTACAGCGGAAGTACTTAGTCGAGCTCTGCTGAGGATTGAGTAATCTAATCATTCGACTCATTGTGATCCATACCTGTGTTTTATTTCCTTGTTTTTTACGTTCTTTACTTACCTGTTATGAAGATCTAATCGATCAAGAGTTTTTATAACTCATCAGGAAACAATAGGATCATACTTCTTTTCAACTTTCGAAACAATGTGGAACAAGGAGATACAGTCGTATGGGTTCAATAATGGCAAGTCTGCCAAAGTGAACTCATCTACAATGTGATTAGCTCCTCTAAATCCCTTGAACTGTATGTTTAGAAAGTCTTCTGTAACAACCCAATTTTCGACAACAATTTTTTTTAGTTTTAATTGATAAAAATACTTGCATTAACCATAAATTTCATCACAAATGTTTTCAAATCCACATTTATTACAATTTGTCTAAAGCATCAGAGTGTCCCAAAAAGGTAGTAATAAATGAGAGATAGAGTGCACGCCGCTCCATCACGCCTTGCCTTTGCCCTTAGCCTCCGATGTACCTGAAACACATCCACAAACGGTAAGCTGGAAAGCTTAGTGAGTTCCCCAGAGCACACTCACACATTAGCACAAAGTATATAATACATGCTAATCAGTTATACAAACATATAAACCATGCAAGCCAACACATAAGGAAGCCCTGGAAACCCTCCACAGTCTTACTCCGGGTGCCATAGGAACCCCTCATGGTCTTAGCCCAATGCCTCGGGAACCCCCCCCCCCCCCCCCCCGAGGTCTTCAACCTAGGATACCAAGGAAACCCTCACATGTCTTATACCTAAGTGCCCCGGGAACCCCCCGAGGTCTTCCATACCAACATAATCACAAGCACATAGTTTCACAGAATGGCTAACATGTATCACATCTCATATAATGGGTCGGCCTTGGTGCCTTAGACCCATGGGTATGGTGAGGAGACTCACCTCCATTCGCCGAAAACCAAAGCTGCTCTCCTAATAATTCAGAAATCTCGCGTGCTGGATAATAGTATTAAATAATATTAGATTCTTAAATTAATCAAGAGGGAAAGACCCAAACCCCGACCCTATGCATGCGGCCCAATTAATCCTCCTTTGATAATGGGCCCAAAGTCCAAGTCCAAAATTACTAATGGGCCTCTTGGCCCAATAAGGCCCTCCCAAAAGACCATGACCCAAATCCAAAGATATAGCCCAATATTCACAGAATGCAGTCAACCCAATAACCAAGATGAGGCCCAAAAGTCGACAGCCCCAAAACAGAAACGACCCAATCTGCCATGTGTACGCTCAGCGTACCTCTTTGGTACGCGCCGCGTACTGGGCTCTCAAATGCTACGCACAACGTACACTGAGTACGCTCGACGTTCGCCCAAGTTAAGCACTTTCCCCATTAAGTGATAATATCCCATTCTTTTACGTCCAAGAGCTAGATCTGGGTTCTTTAACACGTCCTAAGGCATAATGTTTCTAACTTTACGTATTTGCATGTTCCTTATACCTCCAAAACCATCATCAAGACCTTCCCAAGGTCTTTAACTCATGCTCAAGGTCAAGAATACCACCAAGATCCTATTTTTATGCTTCTAGATGGATTAAGGACCCTAGATCTGACTTTCTAAACAAATGGGGATGACCAAGCCAACAAATGAGGTCCAAGGCTCAACAAAGGGACCAACTACAAAACCCTAGCAAGATCTAAAGAAATAAGAGGAAAGATGCAAGCTTTTTACCTCCAAAAGCTCTGAAAGATGATTGTGATGAAAGATCCAGAAACACCCACTTGATCCATGCTTGCTTTACCAACTCCTCCTCTTGAAATGGGCACTAAAGACCACACATACACACACTTAAAAGGCTCAAAGGTGCTCTCTCAAGGTTTCGAGAGGTTTAATAACATTACAGGCAGTGGAGGCTCTCTAGGGTTCACTCCAAGGAGCATAAAGTCGTTTATATAGGCCTCAAGTCCGAGAATTAGGGTTTTGCTTCTCTGGTGCGTATGCCCTGCGTAGCTCATGGTACGCCCAACGTACCCCCAACCACCCGTGACCAGAAAGGGACGTAGTATGCTAAGCGTACACTTAAGTACGCCCAGCGTACTAAGGGACCATTTATGTCAAAAAAAATTATTCAAAGGTTCCAAGACATACTTATTTTTATTTTGGATGTAACAACTCTCCCCCACTTGGACTAGACTTCGCCCTCGAAGTCTGCAGCTGCAAATAGCTCCGGGTAGTGCTCCCGCATCTCCTCCTCTGGCTCCCAAGTCCATTCAGAGCCTCCTTCGGTGTTGCCATTGCACTTTTACCAACTTCACCTCCTTGTTCCGTAGACCCTTCATCTTCCGATCTATGATGGCAACTGGTCTCTCTACTTAATTCAAACTTCCATCCACCTGAATGTCATCTAAGGATATAATTGCAGACTCATCAGCAACACACTTTCGAAGCTGAGACATATGGAAGGTGTCGTGAATCTGGCCAAGCTCCTCCGGCAGTTCTAGACGATAAGCCACCTTGCCAACTCGGGTCGTGATCCTGAACGGGCCTATAAACCGAGGGCCCAACTTGCCCCGCTTGCGAAATCTGATGACCCCTTTCTTGGGCGACACCTTCAGCAATACGAAGTCCCGCACTTGAAATTCCAGGTCTGATCGACGACGATCAACATAAATTTTATGAAGACTCTGAGCGACTCGCAATCGCTCCTGCACCTGCTGAATCAATCCAGTCGTCTTGAGCACTACTTCCGTGCTCCCCATGACTCGGTGTCCAACCTCATCCCAACACATCGGAGTCCTACACCTCCGACCATACAACATTTCGAAAGTGGCCCGATCAATACTAGTATGATAACTATTATTGTACGAAAACTCTGCCAGTGGGAGATACGAATCCCAACTTCCTCCAAAGTCCAACACACAGGCACGGAGCATATCGTCCAGCTTCTGGATTGTCCTCTCACTCTGGCCATCGGTCTGAGGATGGTATGCCTTGCTGAAATGTAGTCGAGTGCCTAGTTCCTCGTGCAACCTCTTCCAAAACCTAGATGTAAACCGTACATCCCTATCCGAAACCACGGATACGGGCACCCCGTGCCTAGCCACCACCTCCCTAACATAAATATATGCCAGCTTCTCTGCGGATATGTCCTCAGAAATCAGAATGAAATGGGAACTCTTCGTCAATCTGTCCACGATAACCCAAATGGCATCCACACCTCTCACCGTCTTTGGAAGCCTTGTAATGAAATCCATGGTAATCTCCTCCTATTTCCACATAGGAAAGGGCAGCGGTTGGACCTTCCCATGAGGCCGCTGATGCTTGGCCTTGACCTTCCTGCAGGTCAAGCACCGCTCCACGAACCCAGCGATCTCCCGCTTCATGCAGGGCCACCAATAACTCAGTCTCAAATCTCTATACATCTTTGTAGCCCCTGGGTGTATATAGAACTTCGAATTGTGCGCCTCCTCTAACAGTCTCTGCCTTACTCCCCCTGACACGGGTACCCATACCCGTCCACACTGCGTCAAAAGGCCACGACTGTCTTTTACAAACAAAGGATATTGCCCCCCGAATTCTCTCTATTTTCCAATTTTCTTTCTTTACCCCCATCGACCTGAGCCTCCCTGATCATATCCAACAATGGAGAAGACACAGTCATCCTCAGACAGATGTCCCTGATCGGGGATCCTGCTGCGTTGCGGCTCAAGGCATCTACCACCACGTTGGCCTTTCCTGGATGGTATAAAATCTCGCAATCATAATCCTTTAGTACATCTAGCCATCTCCGCTGACGCATGTTGAGGTTCTGCTGGTCCATCAAATACTTCAGACTCTTGTGGTCGGTATAGATAGAGAACCGTACTCCATACAAATAATGCCTCCATAACTTGAGAGCAAAAACCACTGCTCCCAACTCCAAGTCATGCGTAGGATAATTTGCCTCATGAGGCTTCAACTGCCTCGAGGCGTAGGCAATCACATGCCCCCTTTGCATCAGCACCGCCCCCAAGCCCGAGATTGATGCGTCGCAATATACCACTAAATCACCCAATCCCTCCGGTAGAACTAAGACTGGAGCTTCACATAACCTCCTCCTCAGGGTCTAAAAGGCTATCTATTGATCCTCACCCCACTGAAAGGTGACATTTTTCTTGGTTAAGCGGGTCAATGGCACTGCTACCTTGGAAAAGTCCTGGATAAATCTCCGATAATAACCCGCTAGGCCCAAGAAACTATGGATTTCTGATGCATTCCTTGGTACTTCCCATCGCATCACCGCCTCTACCTTGGCTAGGTCAATCGAAATTCCCTCTTCATTAATGACATGCCCCAAAAACTGAACTTCCCGCAACCAAAACTCACACTTGGAGAACTTCGCATAAAGTTTCTCTGCCCTCAGAATCTCTAATACCTCCCTCAGATGCTGCTCATGCTGCTCCTTGATCTTGGAATAGACCAGAATGTCATCTATAAAAACGATCACTAACTAATCCAACATTGTTCTACATTCCCGGTTCATGAGATCCATGAACGATACGGGGGCATTGGTGAACCCAAACGGCATCACTACAAACTCATAATGCCCATATCGGGTCCTATACACTATCTTCGGTATATCCTCATCCCGAATCCTCATCTGTTGATATCCGGACCTAAGATCTATCTTGGAGAACCAAGATGCACCTTGAAGTTGGTCAAACAAATCATCAATCATGGGTAAAGGGTAACGGTTCTTCACCGTTATCTTGTTCAGCTCCCTATAATCGATGCACATTCTATGAGACCTGTCCTTCTTTTTTACAAACAGAATTGGTGCTCCCCAAGGAGAGCTACTCGGACGGATGAACTCTCGGTCTAGCAACTTCTGGAGTTGCGTAGATAACTCCTGCATCTCCGGAGGCGCTAATCGATATGGTGCCTTCGCTATCGGGGCGGTACCCGGCACCAAATCGATGCGGAACTCTACTTGCCTCTCCGGAGGCACTCCTGGTAACTCTTCGGGAAAAACTTCCCGATACTCTTGTACCACCGGCATACTGCCCACATCTATTACTGTCTCCACCCTCGTATCCGAGACATAAGCCAACAATCCCGTGCAGCCCTGCTGCAAAAACCTCCTAGCCCGTGTCGCCAAACAGAGGATTGGTCCTTGCGAGGCCTTTTCCCCATGTATAACTAGTTCTCCCCCACATGGGGTTCAAACACTGATTGACTGGCGCTCCCAATCTATCATGACCCCGTGAGCTCCCAACCAATCCATACCTATAATCACCTTCGATCCTCGCAACGGTATCGGGACTAAATCGACGTGGAAACTTTCGCCATGCATATTCAGAACATAGTCTCGATACACCCTAGCAGCACTCACGGTGCGATCGTCTACAATTTCAACCTCAAGCGGGGAACCTAAAGTCCCTGGCGTATCCTGGAATTTCTTGTTAAGCGCAAGAGACACAAATGATCGGGCAGCTCCCGAGTTCTTCCATACCAACATAATCACAAGCACATAGTTTCACAGAATGGCTAACACGTATCACATCTCATATAATGGTTCGGCCTTGGTGCCTTAGACCCATGGGTATGGTGAGGAGACTCACCTCCGTTTGCCGAAAACCAAATTTACTCTCCTAATAATCCGGAAATCTCACGTGCTGGATAATAGTATTAAATAATATTAGATTCTTAAATTAATCAAGAGGGAAAGGCCCAAACCCTAACCCTATTCATGCGGCCCAATTAATCATCCTTTGATAATGGGCCCAAAGTCCAAGTGCAAAATTACTAATGGGCCTCTTGGCCTAATAAGGCCCTCACAATAGTCCATGACCCAAATCCAAAGATATAGCCCAATATTCACAGAATGCAGTCAACCCAATAACCAAGATGAGGCCCAATAGTCGCCAGCCCCAAAACAGAAACGGCCCAATCTGCCTTGTGTACGCTTAGCGTACCTATTTGGTACGCGCCGCGTACTGGGCTCTCAAAGGCTACGCGCAGCATACACAGAGTACGCTCGACGTTCGCCTGAGTTAAGCACTTTCCCAATTAAGTGCTAATATCCCATTCTTTTATGTCCAAGAGCTAGAATTGGGTTCTTTAACACGTCCTAAGGCATAAAGTTGCTAACTTTATGTCTTTGCATGTTCCTTATACCTCCAAAACCATCATCAAGACCTTCCTAAGGTCTTTAACTCATGCTCAAGGTCAAGACTACCACCAAGATCCTATTTTTATGCTTCTAGATGGCTTAAGGACCCTAGATCTGACTTTCTAAACAAATGGGGATGACCAAGCCAACAAATAAGGACCAATGCTCAACAAAGGGACCAACTACAAAACCCTAGCAAGATCTAAAGAAATAAGATGAAAGATGCAAGCTTTTTACCTCCAAAAGCTCTGAAAGATGATTATGATGAAAGATCCAGAAACACCCACTTGATCCAAGCTTGCTTTACCAACTCCTCCTCTTGAAATGGGCACTAAAGACCACACATACACACACATAAAAGGCTTAAAGGTGCTCTCTCAAGGTTTCCAGACGTATAATAATGTTTAAGGCCAGTGGAGGCCCAGCGTACCGCCAACCACCTGCGACCAGAAAGGGACGTAGTACACTAAGCGTACACTTAAGTACGCCCAGCGTACTAAGGGACCATTTATGCCAAAAAAAATTATTCAAAGGTTCCAAGACATACTAATTTTTATTTTTGATGTAACATCTTCGGTCTGAACAGGCGATCCAACCTTTGCACCACTTATTTTCTTCAATCTCCAAGACCTCTACTGTGGCATGGCGTACTTCATGTAAAATGAAAAGAGCTTCTGATTTACTACACTGTCCGAGATCAAGGACTTCTCAATCTTCTCAAAACAACGAAAGAGAAATTCCCTTGGTGTGATGGGAAAATCAAATTAAGATTCCACATCTTTGTTCAAATCAAATGAGATCGGGGATCCATCCAGTAGATGCTCTGATTGTTAATTGCCTCTTTCTGAATGTGCTCCATTATCCAAGGAGGGAACAATGACTTCTGAGTTTCAAGCATAAGCTTTTCATTCTTAGTATCAGCTTCCTCTGCCTCTAATTTCTTCCGAAGTGCTTGGAGATCATCTAGCTCTTTGTCTCATTTTCCATGGCAATCCTTTCGGATCCGGTCATCATCGGATTATCCTCAGTTTCATCTTCCAAGATACCTTTGCCTTTGATTTTTTCTTTTCCTGAACCATATGCTACATTATCCTTCTATTTAGTTTCAGTCTTTGGCCGTTGATCCTTGTCTCCCACTTGTTTCGGAAAAGCCCCTTAAGCCTAGCGAAAACCGTTTGAAGCTTTTCCGATAATTGTTGTCGAACCGAGACAATGAATAAAGAGTCACAAGTCTTAACAAGCCTCATCAGGTAGTTGTTGATTTCAGAAATGCACCCTTTGACTAAAGAATGCTCTTCTTCAAGGTTGGTTTTAGACTGGGTAGCATTTTTCAACTTTTCAGAAAGGACCTTATCCTTCTGAGTTTTCTCAGTTAACTCATCCATTATCTTATTTTTTGTTGCCAAGTCTTCTTGAAGCTTTTCAATATTGGAAAGGACGGAGGAAGTAAGTTTAGCTTTCTCCACTTTGATTCCTGAACGAACAAGTGAGAGTGCATCTTTCTCAGCTTGCAAAGAAGTGGGAAATCCTGTGATTACTTTATTCATGGCTTCGGTATTTTTTTCAGAAGAGATTCTAAATTCAACACTAAAAGTTGTCACCTCCTCAGATAGTTTTTCGAATTTTACAGTCATTAACTAAATGGTCTTTTCAGAAGCTTGAATTTCCTTGCTTACATCTTCAAGTACTTTGGCGTTTACATTTGTGAGCATCTCCACAATGGCATTGTGGGATGTCAGCATGTATTCTCATTTGGGGGAAGATGAAGATGTGGAGGACTCTAAAAGAGAATCCATTTTTTGTTAAGCTTCTTGAACTGCCCTTTGGTCATTGGGGCATCATCATCACTATTGAGGTTTATTGTGAAAGGGATGAACAAAATCAGAAATAGGCTCCTAATCATCTCCAAACAAGATGTCTTTGGAATCATTAAAAGGAGTATTGGTTGAAGTGATATGTTCGAAAGTCATACCGGTGTGGATATTTTCCCCCGTATCAGATGTGTTGACATGAATGCATTAAGTATGCACTTCTTCCGAAACGGACTTGGATATAGGGACTTGTGGTGTACCGGTGATTGATGTTGTGTAGGATTGGTGGAGTCAGTAAGCATAGTTGAGGTTAATGGGATGGAGATCTGAGGAAGAGAAATTCCAACATAACTCATTTGATGTAGTGGAGGTACGGGGGAAATCAGAATTGTTGAAGTGATGGGTGAGGTTGTCGGAGTAACAGGAAGGGGTGGTGGAGTAGTAGTAAGGTTCAAAAAGGGTTCTTGGAGAATTGTGTTGAAGATATAAGAACTGGGAATAGAGGAGGATGGTGGAGTAGATACCTTGGGAGTCTGTTCGGTAGAAGTTGGCTCAGAAGTTGCTGTAGTATCCTCTTCCTCATTTCATCTTGTATCTTCCTCTCGAACTTCTGTAAGAGTTCTTGATTCTAAATCTTCCTGAATAACCGGCGATGGAGATCTCGGTTTCTTTGCTTGATTCTTCGTTTTCTTTGGAGCTTTAACAATTTTAGTAGGAGCTGCATTGGCCTTTCTTTTTCCTCCCCTCTTTGGTTTGGTGCCCTAATCTATCAACTTTCGTAATTCAGCTGGAATTGTTCGAACACCTGAAGATGGTAAACTTTGATACTCCCTCACTATAGCATTATCTATAGGAACCTTTTCCAACATAGCATCCGGAATTGAGCCAATAAAAATGAAATTCCTAGGATTCGACATCACAAATGTGGAGGTTTGGAGTTTTGGAATTTCTGCCTTTACCAAATCAGTCATCAAGGGAACTTTGAAGTGGTCTAGGGCACGATTGACCACAATTGACCAAAATCATGCACAAGTAATCTCTGTGTGTCGAGTAGAAGAGATGGTGCTCTGAATGATTTGGGCCCACAGAACAGACCCATAATCGAGATTCACCCCCATGAAAGAGCCTATAGATAAGAGTGTAGAACAATTTACCTGTACTATCTGAACCTGCAACCATCTCGGAGAAACTCTTCAACAATAGTGTGAGCAACCCATTCCACATTGGAGGAAGGAAGGGTTTCCTGAACTTTGACAACAGATAGATATCGCCTGTGTATCCCATTTGATTGAACATTTCAATTAGGGCAAAGGTTTAAATCGACTCAGGATCCACATGAACATCAGGTAGAGCAAGCCCTAAAAGTTTGCTGAAGTAGGGCTTTGTGATGGAGGTCTTGTGAGAAGCAACCTAAAGTGGATGACATCTTCTTATTTGTTGTAGATAGCAGATGCATATGTCTTCGAGAGATAAACCAGTGAAACAGTTTCCACCATTGTTAACGCCTGAGCCAGTGGCAAGAACTTTAGGCATTCAACCATTGTCCTAAGCAATTCATTGTAGTGTGAGAAATCAAGATCAATGATCAAGTTTTGGACGTGTTTCACGGTGAGCATGATGACAGAGGCTGATTGATCGGTGAATCAGATGTTTTCAGATGAACCTGCCATTGATGCGTCGAAGAAGATGATGAACAATAGAGAGAAAATGGTTTTTTCTTGAGGGTTTTAGGAATAGCGTTTGCGGTGACAGAAATTGCACTGTTCAAAAACCCTTTTATATAGTATGTAATGAGTGGAGTGAGAAAACCACCCTTCTACATTCCTATATCCCATAAAATCAGTCGGTAAAGTCGTGCCAACTCATCAACAGGTGTCAGACACCGTTGTAATGGACACGCATGTGTCAGGGAATTCAAAATTCACGCCTGATTTGGATTTTCATCTGCAAGAAACCATCGTTTCTGAATAGATACATTCGGAATCATCAAACAATTCACCTGCTTTGAGACCAAGACATGTTCTCTGAATTAAAGCGAACATTGGAATTAGAACCAGACTTTAAAAAATCACAAGTATTTTTGTGCAAGAGTGTGCCAAAGAAAAAGAAATAGAGAAAATTAAATTTATGGGATTCTGTGATATCAAGTCAAATCGATATGAAAAGCAGATGAACCCCGAGCAACGATTTCTTCCTTCTGAGTCAAGAGAGACTCTGAAGTGCTTATGTTGTATCCTGTTGAATTATGATCACCAGTTTATATAGAAACTGTGAAAGGCTTATTTTGATAGGCTTTAAGGGTGGCTTAAGCTTCAACCAGATTCTGAAACTTGACATAAGTCCAAAGACATGAAAGAAGTACTTGTTTGACCAGGGTAGCCATGAGAACATGTAGTTGTGGATTTTCTTTAAGTGACTCGATATGATGGAAATCTCAAAAAAAAATATTGGATCTTGTTGGGAAGAAATGTCTTAGGTCGAGAGCATTTCATTAAGATCACTCAAAAAGAAAATTGAGATTTCAAACTTGGAACGATACTAACCAAAAAGGTTTTATGCATCAATTCCTTGGTGAAAAAATCTAGAACATTTAGTTGTTCACCTTCAATTCAGAAGTAGGTTTCGGATTTTTGGGTTTCACTCAAAATCGTGGGGATAACAATTTTAAGATCATAAACACAAATGTTGTGTAACCATAAACGTCTGTGGTAATATCTGAGAGTCTCAAGGGTTACTTTTATGGATACAAAATTGATGGAGAAATTGTATAGATTGGTTCTGAAGAAGATATTGTACCTCTGTTATAAATAAATGACCAAGTAGGAAAATTTTAACTCAATATGAGAAGAGTAAGGTAGCTCGATGACGTATGTGATTTGATAGCTTGATTAGGAAGAAACGATCGGAATGAAAGTTTCATTAAGGCTTCAAACATAGAGTCTTAGAGGCTTGAGACAACATACAGCGGCATGATTCTAGGGACGCTTAACTAGTATACAGTTTCAGAATCATACCTGCCACTTCATTCTGAATTAAGGTAATGGAGAAAATTAACCTGAGAAAAGAACATCAATTCCTTGAAAATGGCATGTTTGTAGTGTTTTTGATTTTTGAAAAGAAAATAGAGAAACAATTAAAGTATTTTTGAATTTTTGAATTTTCTAAAGAAAATGAAAATAGAAGTAAAAGAAAATTATTTTTCATATTTTTGATGTTCTGAAAAAAAAATGAAAAACAAAAAAAATAAAAAAAAATAAGACAGAAGAATTCATAAACATAAATGAACAGTAACTTCTGAACTATTTTGAAGCTCGGACTCAGTCGAAAGTGACTTAATGTACAAAGGATACAAAGCATTTTGAAACCCCAATGAACAGTAGATTCCGAACCATTCTGAAGCTCGGATCCAGTCGGAATTTGAAAAATGAATCTCCAAACATTCTGAAGCTCGAAACCATTTGAAACATGAACACTACTTTCTGATTACGAAGTTGACTTCGGAACTAAGTCATCTTCAATCATTCCTATCCCATGTAAAATCAGATTGGACGTAGCTTCAAGTAAGGCTTTTGTGAAGATGTCAGCCAACTAATCTGAGGATCTAACGAAATGAAGTGGTATCTTAGTGTTATATGTTTTATCTTGGAGTGTTGCACTAGGTTGTGCCAGATTCTTCTAGCGCTTTTGGAATCACAATACAATGTAATTCACTTCATCATAATTCCATAATCTCTAAGTTGGTTCTGAATCCACATTACTTGGTATGTACATGATGTTGTTGCGATGTATTCAGCTTCAGTTGTAGATAAGGATAAACAAGTTTGCATCTTAGATTGCCAACTAACAAGTTTGTCATCTAGAAACTGACATCCACCTGATGTACTTTTCTGATCAAGACCACAGCCTCCTAAGTCAGCATCAGAATATGCTTACACAAAGAATCCTGAATTCGATGGATACCATAGACCAAGAGAAGTGGTTCGTTTTAGATACCAAAATATATTCTTGACAACTAACATATGAGGTTCTCGCGGATTGGCTTGAAATCGAGCACAGTAACCCGCAGCAAACATAATGTCGGGACAACTTGAAGTTAAATACAACAGTGACCCAATCATTTAACAATACAAAGTAATATCAATTGTTGACTTATCAAGTGAAGGAGTGAGTTTCGTTCCGAACGTCATTGGAACTTTAACTTTAGAATCACCCACCATTCTGAATTTTGTCAATAAGGTCTTTGTGAAGGCTTCTTGATTAATGAATATACCTTCTGAACTCTGTCTTATATTCAATCCAAGGAAAAAGTTAATTTTACCCATAGAACTCATTTCAAATTTTGTATTCATTAGCTTTCGGAATTCAGTTGTTAAGTTGGGATTAGTTGATCCGAAAATAACGTCATCAATGTAAATCGGAGCAATCATTATATGGTTACCCTCCTTTTTAAGAAAGAAAGTAGGATCAATAGTACCTTGTTTGAATTTAGATTGCTTAAGGAAACGGGTCAGAGTTTCAAACCATACCCTCGGTGCTTGTTTAAGACCATATACCGCTTTATCCAAAACATAGCAATGATTCGTAAGTCTTTCGTTCACAAAACGTGGAGGTTTTCAACACAGATTGTTTCTTCAAGTTCTCCATTCAGAAATGCACACTTCACATCCATTTGATATACATCAAAAAAATGTTGCGGTATTTGTTCCTAGAAAAAAAACGATAAATACGTTATCAAAACATTTTCGAAGAAACGTATTTTATTCATTTTAAAACGTTTGGGATGTCATCGACAATACAGAAACATAAGCATAAACGGAACTTACATTTATTTAGACTAGTGATCTACATCTCTTTAATCTCTCAGTGTAATGTGACTTCATATCAACACCTGTGATATAAATAAACTGAGTGGGTCAGGTTGGTAAACCTGGTGAGTACATAGGGTTTTCAACCCACAATAATATAATTATTATGTTTAAACAATCAAACAATCAACCCAATTACCCATCCCCATTATCTTCTTTACTCATAAGGGTCTACACTAAGAATCAGCTACTCCTCGTTAATCCATTCCTAAGGATCATCCTAAGGAATCGGCAGGAAATCCATCGTTTCCAGGGTTTACTCAACGGGCATTAAATCCATAGCTGCCAGGGTTTTCTCGACAGGCACTAAATCCATAGCTATCAGGGCTATTTCATTTATCGAGAGTATCCACTCGCAATACATGTCAATGGGTTTTTAGAGTACACCGATGAACACATCGTTCACAACACCTACAGGTTGCGAGCCTATTATTGTTCCACTGGACTGTCTAGAATAGTCTGTGATTGTCATCCATACTCTGCTGAATGACGGGGCCATCATTTGGGAAAAAAGCTTCTCACATCGTCCATCTCTCACCCTCTGCTCACGGTCTATTTCACCTCTCAACTCATCATCCAACTCATACTCCATCTATTACATCTACCCATGTTTTACCCTAACATTATCGTAGATATAATATATATATATATATATATATATATATATATATATATATATATATATATATAGTTTAAATCATTTAAAACATGTATAAAATCATTCATCTAGCATAGATAGCAATTATACAGATAATATTCACACATAGCACGTAGTTTATATAAAATACTTCATATCTATGTGTAAGATGAAAGGGACCATGCACTCACTTGATTAGGTGGTGATTCCGAACTCATACAACACTTCGTTATCTGAAAACAATTTTTCTCGACAAAACAACGAATTTTTATTAAAAATCGGGCTTCGTTGGAGCAGCGTTTCCGAGCCGAAAGCTTTTCTTCTCAGAGCCGTCGGGCGCTCCGGGGCTTTCTTCTCATGCTAGGGAGGTTCCCTAGACTTTGGAGAGGTTTAGGGAGGTTAGAGAGAAGTTAGAGAGAAGTTAGAGAGAAGTTAGAGAGAGAAATAAAGGCTTATGGTGTGAAGAAATAATGAAGGGTTCACCCTTTATTTATAGGGTTTTATAGTAAAGTAGCCGCTAAGTTTCGTCCATATCATCCGCTTATGAGCTCCGTTTTCTACGTTCTTTATATCCATGCGTTTTTGTTTATGAGGACTACAACTTTCATTTAGACCTCATCGGCTAATTCTCCTTCTATCTTAGATTTACAAAAACTATATCGAATTTATCGCGCTCAAAGAGTAGCGACTAAGCTTTGTCCATATCTTTCGCATACGAGCTCCGTTTCCGACGTTATTTATATCCATGCGTTGGTATTTACGAGTACTACAACTTTCATTTAGACCTCGTTGGCTAATTCTCAATCTATCTCGGATTTACAAAACTGTATCGAATTTGTCGCGCTCGAAAAGTAGAGACTAAGCTTTGTCCATAACTTTTGCATTCGAGCTCCATTTCTTACTGTCTTTTTATCATTTAACTCCTATTAATGATGTCTTCCTTTCTTGTTTAGATTATTTTGGCTGAAAATCGACCGATCTAAAATTCGAATTTTCGGGTTGTGCACTACTATGCTAAATCTTAGAAAAATCATAACTTCCTCATATGAAGTCAGATTTGGGCGTTCTTTCTATGGACGCTCTCAGTTTAACATATTCTACGACTTTTGTTTAGATTACTAAGGATAAAAAGTCCTCTATCGTAAATTCACTAATTACGTCTCCCGGTGCCGTGCCGGTTTTGCCAAAAAAATTTCGACGGGTCATAACTTCTTCGTTATAACTCGGATTTTGGCGTTGTTTATTTCTACGGAACCCCTGAGACATATTATACAACTTGGTTAAGATTATTTATTCTAAATAATATTTTGTTGAAAATTCGTTTTCGACCACTATTATCTCTAAATTGACTATCCCGGATCTACGGGCGTTACAATTATCTCCCCCTTAGGATGATTAAGTCCCGGAATCATCAAAGAAACAGGGCTCACATGATGACTTTGTACGTTATCTCTTCATCCTAAGTAATAACCGTAACTTTGATGTTTCTTCAAACGAGTATCTAACTCTAAGATTTCCTGACTACAGGCGGTGCCTGATCTTGGACCCGCTCCTATCTCACATTGGACTCCCAATTATGACCTTCAAGTCATAATCTCGATCCTTACTGGAGACTGCTTCTTCCTCTTAACAATCTTAGGATTAATACCATGGACCGATGTGTCGTATTGTAATGACCTAACATCGTATGTTGTAACGCTTAGACTCAGGTCTTTTAGAGTCAAATTTCCAGAACAGACTATACCTCCCTTCATGTTCTAATGTGATATAATCACATCTTAAAAGGTAGCATTCCTAGCTACAAGCAACTATCCCGATACCTCTACTGATCGCTTTGATTGTCTTTCACTTCAATCTTCTAGCTTAAGTCAGATACTACATCGGACTTGGTTCTCTAAACCACGTATCATACTCATCGTATTCGGACTCAATTTGATATGACTACTAGGGTCAGAATAACAACAATCTTCTTAGTCATTACCGAAACGATGGTAACGACATGCTTGAATAAAACGGACTCAATTATTGGCTTCTTGGTAACCTTGTGACTTTCCCTGATCCAAGCGTGAGTCTTGTGCTTTCGGTAGTATATGCATCTGCTACCTTTCACACCTACTCATACTCGTCCTAAGTACTATCTCGCAGTCCCCAATTCCTAAAATCACAAAAGAAATGAACACATACGAGTGTGTCCAAATAATCATAAAAATTTCCCTAGACTCTACTAGGACTTCTTCCAAGCATATCTTCAATCATCAATTCTACTTCAAATCGATTGGTGATGGAAATTCCAAATGATAGGAAAACTTTAGGAATCACACCAATCATTCTATCATCCCGTCAATCAAATGTGTACATTCAGATGTACCGTACTTCTCTAGACGTACTGCTATTTTATCAGACGTATTCTAAAGGCAAGACACCTCTCTTAAAATATCTTCCGATAGGTATCATTCACTATCGTAAGCCTTCTTATTTCCTCCATTTGCTCAGTCTGCTATGAGTCCTTATCATGACATTCTATACACCAAAGCAGGCGTTCGGTGTATCGAGACGATAATATAGATAGAGGAAGATTTAGACGCGTATTCCTCCATATTACTCCAAAAAGTTACATGCCAGTTCTAATATCGTAATTAAACTTTTAGAAACCTGAGCACATAAAATTTCCAGATCTGGTCGGCAACAGACCATAGATTCGATCAAACGATAGCATAAAGCATCACAAATCATTTAGCACATAAAAGCATTTTAGGCATCTTCCCTAATTAAGCTAGTGCTTGTGTCTATTTATCTGTACTTCCTAAAATATATTAAACACACTCCTCACGATAATCGCTTAGAATTCTAAGTTTAAGTCTAGAAATAAATCATTATTCCTAGTTCTCTTAAACTAATGTTCTGATACCAACTGTGACATCCCCATTTTTTCACGGCCAGAAAAGACCGATTTTTGTTTATGCTTTGTAAAATCAGAGTACTTCTTTTCATAAAAATGTTGCGGAATTTGTTCCCAGAAAAACACGATAAATACGTTATCAAAACATTTTCGAAGAAACGTATTCTATTCATTTTAAAACGTTTGGGATGTCATCGTCAATATAGAAACATAAGCATAAACGGAACTTACATTTATTTACACTAGTGATCTACATCTCTTTAATCTCTCAGTGTAATGTGACTTCATATTAACACTTGTGATATAAATAAACTGAGTGGGTCAGGTTGGTAAACCTGGTGAGTACATAGGGTTTTCAACCCACAATAATATAATTATTATGTTTAAACAATCAAACAATCAACCCAATTACTTATCCCCATTATCTTTTTTACTCATAAGGGTCTACCCTAAGAATCAACTACTCCTCGTTAATTCATTCCTAAGGATCATCCTAAGGAATCGGCACGAAATCCATCGTTGTCAAGGCTTACTCAACAGGTACTAAATCCATAGTTGCCAGGGTTTTCTCGACAGACACTAAATCCATAGCTGCCAGGGCTATTTCGTTTATCGACATTATCCACTCGCAATACATGTCAATGCGTTTTTAGAGTACACCGGTGAACACATCATTCATAACACCTACAGGTTGCGAGCCTGCTATTGTTCCACTGGACTGTCTAGAATACTATGTGGTTGTCATCCATACTCTGCTGAATGACGGGGCCATCATTTGGGAAAAACGCTTCTCACATCGTCCATCTGTCACCCTCACCTCACGGTCTATTTAACCTCTCAACTCATCATCCAACTCATACTCCATCTATTACATCTACCCATGTTTTACCCCAACATTATCGTATATATAAAATACATATATAGTTTAAATCATTTAAAACATGTATAAAATCATCCATCCAGCATAGATAGCAATTATACAGATAATATTCACACATAGCACGTAGTTTATATAAAATACTTCATATCTATGTGTAAGATGAAAGGGACCATGCACTCACTTGATTAGGTTGTGATTTCGAACTCATACAACACTTCGTTATCTCAAAACAATTTTTCTTGATAAAACAACGAATTTTTATTAAAAACCAGGCTTTGCTGGAGCAGTGTTTCTGAGCCGAAAGCTTTTCTTCTCGGAGCCGTTGGGCGCTCCGGGGCTTTCTTCTCGTGCTAGGGAGGTTACCTAGACTTTGGAGGGGTTTAGGGAGGTTAGAGAGAGAAATAAAGGCTTATGGTGTGAAGAAATAATGAAGGGTTCACCCTTTATTTATAGGGATTTTATAGTAAAGTAGCCGCTACGTTTTGTCTGTATTATCCGCGTACGAGCTCCATTTTCTATGTTCTGTATATCCATGCATTGGTATTTATGAGGACTACGAGTTTCATTTAGACCTCGTCGGCTAATTCTCCTTCTATCTCAGATTTACAAAAACTGTATCGAATTTATCGCGCTCGAAGAGTAGCGACTAAGCTTTGTCCATGTCTTTCGCATAAGAGCTCCGTTTCCGACGTTATTTATATCCATGTGTTAGTATTTACGAGTACTACAACTTTCATTTAGACCTCGTTGGCTAATTCTCAATCTATCTCGGGTTTACAAAACTGTATCGAATTTGTCGCGCTCGAAAAGTAGAGACTAAGCTTTGTCCATAACTTTCGCATACGAGCTCTGTTTTTTACTGTCTTTTTATTGTTTAACTCCTATTAACGATATCTTCATTTCTTGTTTAGATTTCTTTGGATGAAAATCGACCGATCTAAAATTCGTATTTTCGGATTGTGCACTGCTATGCTAAATCTTAGAAAAATCTTAACTTCCTCATACGAAGTCAGATTTGGGCGTTCTTTTTATGGACGCTCTCAGTTTGACATATTCTACGAATTTTGTTTAGATTACTAAGTCTAAAAAGTCCTCTATCGTAAATTCGCTATTTACGTCTCCCGGTGTCGTGCCGGTTTTGCCAAAAAAAATTCGACGGGTCATAACTTCTTCGTTATAACTCGGATCTCGGCGTTCTTTATTTCTACGGAACCCTTGATACATATTCTACAAGTTGGTTAAGATTATTTATTCTAAATAATCTTTTGTTGAAAATTCATTTTCGACCAGTATTATCTCCAAATTGGCTAGCCCGGATCTACGGGCGTTACACGACTCGGCATGGTCCATTTGGGTTGCATGGCATCATGCACTTGGATAGACTATAATGAGAGAAATAACACTTAAGGTTGATTAATATATTATAATTTCTAATATATTAATAGGATTATTTAATTAGTATTGATCAAGAATTAATCTAGAATTAATTAAGTGGTCAAAAGAAGACTAATTAAATATATGGGTTGATTGTGTAAATTGTCCATACTTGTATAGTGGGCAAATGCTTCATGGATAATCAAGTTGGGCTAAAACCCATAGGATGGTCCATGGATGCTCCATGGTGTATTTGAACCCATGGATCCAAGGAAATGGAAGGCCATGACAATTAGGGTTTACCCTAATTGTAGCAACTATATAAGATCATATTCTTTGGGAAAAATCGGCCACTATGAATAATAATAAAGGGCTAGCCGATTTTAGGAGTGTTCAAGTTTCTCTCAAGTTATTCCAAGTGTATTTGGTGTTGTGTGAACCATTTGAGGTGTCACACTTGAGGCACTAGGCACTCAAGCTTCATGAAGATATTCTACATCAAAGAGGTATGTACTATATCTTGTTATATTCATTATTGTGTATGCTATATTAGGATAATACCTTGGATGTTCATAATTGCATGTATAATAGAGAAAACATAGATCCAAGGTATTTAGGGTTGCATGTACACTTAAGAGCATTGGAATGCTCAAAACCCAACAGTGGTATCAGAGCCTAGGCTTGTTTTCTTGTTATACTTGCAAAAGTAGCTGAAAAATCGAGTTTTGATGATGTCTGCACAGCAGACTCGCCAAGTCCATGAATGGACTCGCCGAGTCAAAGGCAAAATGCATCCAACTCGCCGAGTTGGTTAGTGCACTCGACGAGTTGGACCCCCTGATAGCATATATTCGATTGTTTTGGTTGGAATTGGACTAGGAACATTACCCTAAGATGTTTTTGGACTTATAAACTTGTTTCTGATGTAGTAATGCTCATGCTAATCCAATTTCTAAGATAATTGTTATAATTTCAAGATTTGTATTAGTTTGTATGTTCATGCTAATTTCTTGAAGATTGATGATTTAAATTATCTTGTTCTTAGATTAATAGAAAAGTTGTGTGAAATAGTTGATTTCAATCCATTTTAATCTAAGAGTTGATTCCAAAGTGTGTTTTTGTAACTTGTCCTCAAGTGATATGAAAAGTCACATTTAAGAATCATAAAACTCATAAAAGTTGGCAAAGGTTACAAAATGAAGAGTCTAGTTCTAATTAAATGGTTTTATGACTCCATAACTTGTCCTCAAGTTATGGAGGTTCAAGAGTCTCTTCATTAAATAATAAATAAATAAATAAAAGTAACCTTAATTAGTTCCATAAGTTACAATAAAAAAAAGTTATTTTTTTTATTAATTAGTTTAAAGTCTTCCATAACTTGTCCTCAAGTTATGGAACTTGAAGAGTTTTTAATTAAAACTACTTTAAACTCATAAGTTATGGAATTAATTAGTTTTGAATAGTTTCAAAACTTGCCCTCAAGTTTTGGAATTTGAAAAAGTTTTCTCTTATGAATACTTTAATTCCACGTTAAGCCCTTAGAATTTTAAAAGTTAAAATTCAACCCTTATACTTTAGAATATTATAAGTTAATAATATTTATATATGTGTATAAGAGCAAGTCGTCTTACCATTAGTAGGCCTCATTCACGAAGCCGGTCTATAAGGGGGTATAAGGTTACTGCCTATAAAATGGCAGTTTAATGGGTGTCCACTCTCACCCACCGCTTCCTTGACCGGTGGAGGGTCGTTAGCCGAACGGGTAGGACAAGGACTAGAATTCTCCCTTCATTAAAAGTATTAATGATAAATACTAAGTAACTAAACCATTTATAAATACCCAATCTTAGTTACTTAGGAAAATGTGAATAAGGTGCTAATCCATGAAATTACACTTTGCACTTTGTTTAAGTCGGTTAGTGGAGCGTGTGTGGTTAACCGGCACACTAACTCGTATTTAACAAGGTAGGGAAAGGGTAACTTAATGTTTATCATAGTATCGATGGAGCGTGTGTGGTTACCCTACACATCGATTGAGGGGTAGACACTTAAGGTTACCAAGTATATTTGCATGGTTATTCACACATTGTTTTGTGATCCTCGGCATCCCAGTCACAAAACTTGAAGGGCATACTCGAGATTGAAACATGTCATTGAACAGTTCAATGAATCTCAAAAGAACCTAGGAGTTTCAAAACCAATTAAAACCTAATAATACATTTTGTTTATCTTGGTGGAAATTGGTGAATCGTCATTCACCTACCTTCAAATATCTTATAGCTTGGATTACGGCATCCCTCTTCCAAGTTATAAAATAGTTTGTAGGGTCCTAGCCTTAATATTTCATATTGGCTGTTATATTAAGGACTTTAGATCAACTATCTTGAATATCACCCAAAATATGTCTTGTTCAGACATCTATGATCCCCCCAAATCTCTTGGAACTTCACTTCCTCCACCTCATCCAATTATTCTCCCTAACCCACAAGTTCAAGGTCACTCAAGCCCTATTGGCAAGGCAAGGTCTATGTGTGATCACATCTTGGAGATATAGTCACATATTGACAAGCCGGGAGAGTTGGGTGTCAAAGTCTTGAGAAAGTTGGTGGTTCAATCACTTTCTATGTCTCATAGTGAGTTCCATTGGGACTCCTATGAAACAAACTATGACAAGACTCTTAATGATCTTGTCTATTTGCTAAGATCAACATTCCAAAAACTTTATGGACATTGAAAATGGTGACACTGGAAATCCAGAAAAAAAACATTCTCTTCCCAATGGAAAGGGATCGGCCATAATCAACTCGGTTGACCATATGGTAAAGAGAAAGTCTAGGTCTGAGATTATCCCATGTACCATTCCCAAAGGATCCATATGGTTCTATTGCCAAAAGGAAAGGGAATTAGTTGTGAAGCTGCCACATTTACTTGAAAGATCATAAGGCTGGTAAAGTCAATATGTTTGACTCTACTTCAGGTAAAGTCCACTATCTAACTCTGTTAAGTTTCTATTCTGAGATTCTTGATACATGATGTGACTGGGTCACATGTTGATGTTTTAAGAATCAAAGAAAAGTGAAGAAACTTAAAGAAAGAATATGTTGAATCTGATCGCGTAGATGGATTTCTATCACATAGTTTGAAGATCGGATTCTTGAGCTACTTCTTAGGAGTTATGATATATTGCTTAGGAACAGATAACAACATAGTTTTCTTGCTCTTTTGCGTTGTAAGGATAAGTTTTTCCGCAAAGTTTTAAAATAAAAGGTAAATCTTTTGATTTTATTTATTTTAAAATATCCTTACAATGGCATTTGTGAAAATTTGTGTTGCTTATAAGATTCCATTAAGAGCAAGAATGGAAATATGAATTTGATTCTTTCATTTGTAGTAGTGTCTAAATTTACCAAATAAGGAAAGATTCTCATCACCCAAGTTTCAGTTGGATAGAAACTTGGAATCATGCAAGTTGTATAGCATGATGAATGAGAACTTTCAAGCATTGGAAAAATTAAGACTAACTACTTGTTCACGTGGATGTGTGAGTCAAGTGAAGGACTAAGGGATCGGGTACACATCCTTGTGCACTGGTCAGAGTCCACCACAAAAGATCGATAAGACTATTCGTCATAATTTACTATAGCTCAGTAAATATGGTTATACCTACAAGCTTGAGTGTAATTTTGAGACATTGGAAAAGGTTCCAATGTATGGCAGAGCGAATAAGAAGAATCAATTTAGGCAGAAAGATAAAAGTTTCTCAAATCTGAAAAGATGGGAGAGTACTTTAGTATCATGTTTTAAGACCATCTTAATGATTTTGAGACCTTATCGCAATTCATTCTCTAAGTGCATTTTGATAGCTAAGAAGAGGAGCTATGAATTGTTGAAGTGGTTAAATCAAGAAGATGAGTAATATTTCATTCCATAACAATTCTTAGAGTCATATGTAACTTGAGTGACATGTCTTAAAGAAGGTTTAAAAAAAACACTTGTCAAATGTAAGAGTAAAAGTTTTCTACTCTTGTACATTTGAAATTGGTAAGTTTTGATGTTTTGGATAAAACAAAGACCAACTAAGACTAATTGTGTTAAGTGTTTGTCTTGATTAGAATCCACACTATCTCTTGAATATTTGGCAAGATAGTCTTATAAGTCAAGAGGACAGTGGGAGTCTTAAAGATCCTGAAAAGAAGTTCAAGATCTAATCAAGAATAAAAACCTGTAATTTAACGCTAACACACGACGTGAGGTTTATAACCTATAATGTTGACATTTCTGTGCCCATTCCAGTTAAGTTGGCTATACATTTGAGTTCTACATGTTCTCAATTGTTTGCATAGCTACTTGGAAGCAATGGCAGGCCCTTAAGCTGCCAGGTGGCAAGAAATTAAAATTGAGTTCAGTCCATATGAGTTTGGATTTGTCATTATCCTTGTCTTGTGACTATGGTTTTGACAATTCACATGGATAAGAACACATACACCATTAAATCTAAGGGTCATAAGGTTTCTCTCCGATTCATGAAAACGATGGTGAGGAAACACTTCCACCAAGTAGATTTGAAGTAGATTGCAATTGTCATATTTGCATTCTCAAAGTCGTTAGTGGAGCTGTGTGGTTAACCGGCACACTAACATGGACTTGTGAGAAGTGGCAAAGGTCTAAACAATTGAGACTATGATTACGGCATCCATTTTCATAGTTCTGAAATTGTTTAGACACACCTATGAGAAATCTAAGATAAGGTGTATGATATTGATAAAGTTTTCTCAAAGCAATCTAGTATCAGAAATCTGAACTTTGGAAAGAAAGTCAATAAAGTATTGTTTTTTCTAGAAGTTCAGTTGATTTCTGAGTACATGTCAAAGCTAGTGGGAGCATAAGTGTTATGCTACTAATCATCATATTAGTGGGAGCATGATAATTTTGATAGAGGTTGCAAGTTAGCAATGTTAATTATAGAAAAACAAAGTTTCAATTCGTGAGGCTGCAGTGGTTGAAAAAGTTGTTTTGCTATAATTAAGGGAGAGGAAATTATACTTCATTTTAATTCTAAAAGCTTAGATTGAGATTTTAATCAAATTTAGTCAAGAATATATATGAATTTCATGTTGGAATGGCTCAATATAAGGAAATTCTATATATGGGTTCATTATTTGTGTTCTAAATCTCGATTATGATTACGGCATCCCTTTTCATAATCTGAATTATGAGAACTTGGCAAGTAGAAATGAAAATATTATAGCAAAAGACTGGTTTAGTCTTTATGTGAGACATCATGAATCTTGTCCCATATGCTTCAGATATAGGATCGATTACATGTGCTATATTCATCCTGTCTAAAATTTTCCAGATGCCTGGGGCATTAAGAAGTTAAAAGGTCTAGAACTGGATATGACTAAAATAATTAAGCAATTGTCGAGGACAATCTAAGGTTTATCAAAGATTGGTTGCTCAGGGACAGTTGGTAGTATAGTGTTAATTGTTGGAAGGACCATATTGACATATTTTGAAAAGAGGCAACCCTTGTTCAAAAGTGATAGTCAAAAAGGGAATGTGGAAATGATGCCATTGGTGGAAGTTGTTAAATAAGTCTGTATAAGATTAGGATACTTAATGCAAGAAGGATGTTTCCCAAGGATTTGATCTTCTTTGGAATGCTCTGTAATGTTTGTTGTCAAATCTTTGTGACTTTGTGCATGATCATTACAAGAGAATCATTGCATATAAGTTGAGAATCTAACAGATTTAGGTAAAATGGCATGAATTTGGAATTCCTACATTTGCCATAAGAATTCGGGAGTGTGAAATTAGAATCATTGAAAGTTTGGTCAATTGGTTTATTTCACAAAGTAAGGGTCATAGACAAACATAGTATGCATACTTGGTGTATGGCATGACTAGTGTTCAGAAAACATTGTGTACATGCTTGGAGCATGGGACAACTGTTGTTTTAATTCAAGAATTAAGTTGATAGTTGAAACAGTATACAATGAATAATGTGTAATCATATGGTGATAAATAAAAGGTGTTTTATTTATATTCATAAGTTCTGAGACCATATTGGATTCGATTATTTTTGGGTTTCGCTTTGCATGTTTCGACTTCCAGAATAACTAGGTCATTGTTCTGATTGACTAAGTTATTCAAACCATCCACAGTCAGTCATATGTTGGAAGTAGATATGAATCAAGACTGTCATGGGTTGGCTTGTAGAGGTCTAAGATGTTGGACAAAGGGCTACAACACTCATGAGTGCTCATAAGTTCTGAGTATTGGATTCAACCTGTGCTCATTTGAACCACTTCATGGATTTTATCACGAGTGATCATGAGATGATAATATCTTATATTCTTCAAACCTAGAGATATGAGTTGTTACTATGAGTTGGTTGTATATTGATTGCACAAAAACGCATTGGTAACTCGATGTTATAAAACGTGCCTTTGTGTATGATTCAACAAGTCGTAGAACAAGCCATATGAGTCGAAGTTTATCCATTCCTTTTACCTTCGGGATAAAAGTGATATATGTGGGCCCCTCGATGATTTAATGACGATACATGTGAGTGCTTGGCAAAGCCAGGACTGATTTGATTTGTTCAATCAGTCAGTCATCATGAATCGGAAATCGGGAAACAACAGATGGACAGAGAGAATGATTTATAATCCATGTCTCAGTCCATATGTGTGACATCCCCAAAATCTCAGCCAGAAAAGACCGATTTTCATTTATGCTTTTTAAACATTTTCAGAGTAAATCCTTTTGATTTGAAAGAGTTGCGGAATTTGTTCCCAAAAACAAAACATGATAAAACAATGTTTACCAAAGCATTTCATAAAAGAAATGTATTTTTCATTATATAATCAAAACTCGGGGTGTCATGTTCCGATACAGACCAATAAGCATAAACGATAACATTACAAGTCATTCAACAAATATATACATATAAAGACTTGTAAACAAAACAACTGATGGTTCATCCATCTCATGCCCTCGCACCACTTCCTGTAATACAAATAAAACTGAGTGGGTCAGGCTTGGGAGCCTGGTGAGCATATAGGGTTTTCAACCCACAATAAATAATCATATTTAATTTTCACCAACCAACAATAACCCAATTACCCATTCCCGTTATTCTCACTTTATGTCCCTAAAACAACTAACACAAGGGACCTAGTCTAAGAATATTTCATCGGGGCGACAACACATGCTTCGGGGGTACCTCAGCAATATAAGTCAAATAAGGCAACCATGAGGGGGATGGAGTACAGCGAATGAACACCCAAGTTCATTAACACCTACAGGTGGCGAACCTGCTGATGTTTCCACAAGACTGTCTAGAATAGCCAGTGGTCATCATCTAAACTCCGCTAGATGACTAAATCAAACAACAACGAGGCCTCTCATCTGTTTATTACATACCAACTATCTACCCATGTTCTACCCAACATATTAGTAGATAAAATATACATTTTTATACATAGTTTTGAAAACCTGTATAGCATGCTTTAATCAACACATAATCCACATAACAGATGAGGCACACACACACATAACACATATTTCATAGAGAATAACTTAGATCTATGAGATAGAAGAGAGTGAATATACATTCACACATATAACAACAAAACATATACACATAGCACGTATTTTATATATAATACTTTATAATAATGTGTTGGAAGAAGGTAACTACACACTCACCTGATTAGAAGATGATCGGACAGCACTACGACTTGCAGAAGTAGTAATCCTCAGCAGATCTGGAAGATCTCTTTAAAAATCGAACTTCTCGCGGGCAGAGCTTCGGCTCGGGAACCGCACTTCTCGGGATCTTCGGGATCTCGGGACTTGCCTCGGGACTCGGGAATATTACCGGGGCTTTGGGGTACTTCTGGCACGCAAATCGATGCAAAACGGGAGAGAAAAGAGAGAAAATAGCAACCCTAAACGGTTGGCCCTTCAAATCTATTTATAGGGCAAATTTGGCCCTTGCCACGTCGTGGCAACCTTTTTCCACGTCGTGGGCTTCGTCGTCACTGCATGCGTCATCCCAAGTTGCATCTGGGGGCCTTCCGGAGGTGACAGGAGATTTGCCACGTTGTGGCACTGCTCGCCACGTCGTGGTCTCTGACAGTTTTGGGGTTTCGCGCCCCGAACTTCAGAAATTCATAACTTTTGCATACGAACTCCGTTTTCGACGTTCTTTATATCGCCGCGAAGGTGAGATTATGCTCTACAACTCTCGTTTAGACTCCATTGGCTAATTTTGACTTTATTTTTAATATATTATAAGTATATTACTTATATATTATCTTTAGTAGGCCGGGACAGGAAAACTTCGTTCGAAATTCATAACTCCTTCATCTGAACTCCGTTTCCGTCCGTCTTTCCGTCGTTGCACTACTATCGATGAGATCTTCAATTCTCATTTATATCACTAAGGATAGATATCTATCTACCTTAAATTCACTATTTACGTCGCACTGGGTCGTGCCGGTTCTGTCGCGAAACTTCGACAGGTCATAACTTCTTCGTTATAACTCGGATTTTGGCGTGGTTCCTCGTAACAAGTCTATTCTGAACTCTACTTGTCTATCAGGTGGTAATACAAGAAGATATTCGGGAAATACTTCCAGATAATCACACACCACTGGAATACTCTGCATCACCTTCTTTTCCTTCTTAGCATCAATCACGAATGCTAAATATGATGTACGTGCCTTGGTCAAACACTTTCTGGCTTTCATTAGAGAAATGATTCCAGAATTCACTCTGCGTTTGTCCCCATACACCATAAACAAATCTTTACCAGGCGGGTTTACTTTAACTATCTTCTTCTTGCATAAAATTTCGGCATCATTGGCGCTAAGCCAATCCATCCCAACACGATGTCGAAACCATTAAGATCGATGAGCAATAATTCCTCGTGAAACTTATTCCCATTAAGGTCGATTAAGATGTTTTTCATACGATGACTAACAGGTATAAACTTGCCACTAGCTACTTCGACTAATAAAGCATTATCTAGTCTATCAACAGGCAAAGCTAGCTTTCTACCAAACTCATGCGAAATAAAGGAGTAGTTGGCTCCAGAATCAAACAAAATTTGAGCAGGTAATTCATTTACGAGAAAGGTACCTGAAGCGACATCAGCTTCATCTTTAATAACCTCAAGTGTCATCTGGAAGGCTCTCGCCTTCGGCTTTGGTGGAATGTTGGGCCTAGCTGCCTCCTTCTTCTTTGGATAGTCTTTCAAAATATGCCCCTCTTCATTGCAACCAAAACACATCCTTTTGTTGTTCGGACATTCATTGGCAAAATGTCCAACCTTTCCATACTTGTAGCAGGTTACATCCTCGCTACATTTCCCAAAGTGCTTCTTCTTACACTTATCACACCACTTCGCTTCGCCTCCTTTTCCTCCACCAAACTTTTTCGAATCAGATTTCGAAAATTTGCTTTTCTTACCGGAACCAGATGTTCCCTCAAACTTTCTTTTCTCACCAACCTCAACCTTGTCGGTGGTTCTCCCCTTAATCATGTTCTCAACAGACTTGGCAGCCCAGATAGCTGCCTCTAGAGTATGTGCCTGACGTACTAGCACCTCATACTCCCATGGGAGTCCCTTCGCATACCGGTCCACCTTTGTCAGCTCGTCTGGGACGATATGCAAGGCAAACACCATCTTATCGGTGAAGTTATTGGTGTATTCATCAACTGACATGCTGCCTTTCGTTAATGCCAAAAACTTATTCTCTAACTCCAAAAATTTTTTGAGCCAAACAGAACTTGCGCTTGAACTGCACCAAGAACTCTGCCCATGTCAATTGTAGTGGCTCATTAGGGCTTAACGTCTTCCCTAGAGTGTTCCACCAACGAACGGCTCCACCTCGGAATTGTCGCACGGCATAGATAGTTTGCAACTTACCCCTGCAGCCACAAGTCATAAAGGCTAACTCCATTTCGGAGATCCAATCCATAACTCCAATCGGATCCTCCTTTCCATTGAAGGTCGATGGTTTGCAAGTTAGAAAGTCCTTGTACTTGCATCCCATTCCATCATTCCTTCCATCATGGTTGTTTTGCCTAACTATCGGTGGGTTGGCTTGACCAATAGACCCACTGAAGTTTCCACCTTCCGAGTGCCCTTCATTTAATTCAGGCTCTTCCACACGAATTGACAGTTCTTCACGATTCTGTTGAAGCAACCGTCTAGTTTCATCCATCTGACGATCCAACATCGTTTGAATCATCATTTGCACACCAGCCATGGTTATTGGCTTAGGTGCTGCTACTACGACAGGTACTTGTTCAATCACTGGTGGTTGATTCCTGTTTTCGTCAGCATTTCCAACTCCACTTCTGGTTCTCACCATTTTTGATCTACACACCGAATAAGGTGAAATTAGATCCTCAATCATGATAGATATTCAAATCATCCTTATCACTCCGAAACGTTTACATGCTAGTTCTAATATCGTAGACGTACGCTTAGAATCCAACACACATAAAGTTTCTAGATCCGGTCGGCAACAGACCATAGATCCGAACAAATAATATCATATATGGAAACATATAACATTTAGCACATAAAGCATTTTAGGCAACTTTCCTAAAATAAACTAGTGCTCGTGTCTAAAATATCACAGACACACATCTCAAAATTTCACTTAGCATTCTAAGTTTAAGTCTAGAAATCCTACAAATTCCTAGTTCGCTTAAACAAATGCTCTGATACCAACTATGACATCCCCAAAATCTCGGCCAAAAAAGACCGATTTTCATTTATGTTTTTTAAACATTTTCAGAGTAAATCCTTTTGATTTGAAAGAGTTGCGGAATTTGTTCCCAAAAACAAAACATGATAAAACAATGTTTACCAAAGCATTTCATAAAAGAAATGTATTTTTCATTATATAATCAAAACTCGGGGTGTCATGTTCCGATACAGACCAATAAGCATAAACGATAACATTACAAGTCATTCAACAAATATATACATATACAGACTTGTAAACAAAACAACTAATGGTTCATCCATCTCAGGCCCTCGCGCCACTTCCTGTAATACAAATAAAACTGAGTGGGTCAGGCTTGGGAGCCTGGTGAGCATATAGGGTTTTCAACCCACAATAAATAATCATATTTAATTTTCACCAACCAACAATAACCCAATTACCCATTCCCGTTATTCTCACTTTATGTCCCTAAAACAACTAACACAAGGGACCTAGTCTAAGAATATTTCATCGGGGTGACAACACATGCTTCGGGGGTACCTCAGCAATATAAGTCAAATAAGGCAACCATGAGGGGGGTGGAGTACAGCGAATGAACACCCAAGTTCATTAACACCTACAGGTGGCGAACCTGCTAATGTTTCCACAAGACTGTCTAGAATAGCCAGTGGTCGTCATCTAAACTCCGCTAGATGACTAAATCAAACAACAACGAGGCCTCTATCTACCCTTGTTCTACCCAACATATTAGTAGATAAAATATACATTTTTATACATAGTTTTGAAAACCTGTATAGCATGCTTTAATCAACACATAATCCACATAACAGATGAGGCACACACACACACATAACACATATTTCATAGAGAATAACTTAGATCTATGAGATAGAAGAGAGTGAATATACGTTCACACATATAACAACAAAACATATACACATAGCACGTATTTTATATATAATACTTTATAATAATGTGTTGGAAGAAGGTAACTACACACTCACCTGATCAGAAGATGATCGGACAGCACTACGACTTGCAGAAGTAGTAATCCTCAGCAGATCTGGAAGATCTCTTCAAAAATCGAACTTCTCGCGGGAAGAGCTTTGGCTCGGGAACCGCACTTCTCGGGATCTTCGGGATCTCGGGACTTGCCTCGGGACTCGGGAATATTACCGGGGCTTTGGGGTACTTCTGGCACGCAAATCGATGCAAAACGGGAGAGAAAAGAGAGAAAATAGCAACCCTAAACGGCTGGCCCTTCAAATCTATTTATAGGGAAAATTTGGCCCTTGCCACGTCGTGGCAACCTTTTTCCACGTCGTGGGCTTGGTCGTCACTGCATGCGTCATCCCAAGTTGCATCTGGGGGCCTTCCGGAGGTGACAGGAGATTTGCCACGTCATGGCACTGCTCGCCACGTCGTGGTTTCTGACAGTTTTGGGGTTTCGCGCCCCGAACTTCAGAAACTCATAACTTTCGCATACGAACTCCGTTTTCGACGTTCTTTATATCGCCGCGAAGGTGAGATTATGCTCTACAACTCTCGTTTAGACTCCATTGGCTAATTTTGACTTTATTTTTAATATATTATAAGTATATTACTTATATATTATCTTTAGTAGGCCGGGACAGGAAAACTTCGTTCGAAATTCATAACTCCTTCATCTGAACTCCGTTTCCATCCGTCTTTCCGTCGTTGCACTACTATCGATGAGATCTTCAATTCTCATTTAGATCACTAAGGATAGATATCTATCTACCTTAAATTCACTATTTACGTCGCGCTGGGTCGTGCCGGTTCTGTCGCGAAACTTCGACAGGTCATAACTTCTTCGTTATAACTCGGATTTTGGCGTTCTTTATATGCACGGAAACCTCGTTTCAACTACTACAACATTATCCATAGATATCGGCTTTATCTAACATTTCATTTTGATGCTTAGTTTTTATTCTTAATTAAATTAAGACACACAATTACGCACATAACACATAATACTCAAATTATACACTTCTATTATTTCAAAACGGGTTACAAAGGTTAACCTAGACTATTACATTGCTAAAAAATGGCAAGCCCGGAAACACAGGCGTTACAATATGATATCTAGAATGGAGGAATATATGATCACTTATCTAATGGACAAGTCATTGACAAAGGTCAGAGTTCATCGGCAAGGTCAGAGTTCAACGGAAGCTTTTGAGAGCTACGATTGCCAGTCGGTTCTTGAAGTCATACTTGCAATAATAGTTTTAGACTTATCCAAGTGCGAGACTGTTGAATTAATGTCTAAGTCTATAACTATAATTGGTAAGACTTGACCCGGCCCGGCATGGTCCATTTGGGTTGCATGGCATCATGCACTTGGATAGACTATAATGAGAGAAATAACACTTAAGGTTGATTAATATATTATAAGTTCTAATATATTAATAGGATTATTTAATTAGTATTGATCAAGAATTAATCTAGAATTAATTAAGTGATCAAAAGAAGACAAATTAAATATATGGGTTGATTGTGTAAATCATCTATACTTGTATAGTGGGCAAATGCTTCATGGATAATCAAGTTGAGCTAAAACCCATAGGATGGTACATGGATGCTCCATGGTGTATTTGAACCCATGGATCCAAGGAAATGGAAGGCCATGACAATTTGGGTTTACCCTAATTGTAGCAACTATATAAGATCATATTCTTTGGGAAAAATCGGCCACTATGAATAATAAGAAAGGGCTAGCCGATTTTAGGAGTGTTCAAGTCTCTATCAAGTTATTCCAAGTGTATTTGGTGTTGTGTGAACCATTTGAGGTGTCACACTTGAGGCACTAGGCACTCAAGCTTCATAAAGATATTCTACATCAAAGAGGTATGTATTTTATCTTGTTATATTCATTATTTTGTATGCTAGATTAGGATAATACCTTGGATGTTCATAATTGCATGTATAATAGAGAAAACATAGATCCAAGGTATTTAGGGTTTCATGTACACTTAGGAGTGTTGGAATGCTCAAAACCCAACACTTCCTGCATAGCTTGAACCCAATCTGCATGATCAAGAGCAAATTTCACAGTTTTAAGCTCAATTTTAGAAATAAAAGAATTAAACATGCAAAATTCCAATTTAGAAAATAATGTAGTTTGATTTGCTTTTTGTTGAGCCCGTGTAAGAACTCCTGAAAATGATTCTCCGATCACTTGAGATCTTGGATGATCTTTGGTCCATTTTTTCATAGGAGGATAGTTATGATCATATGCTGGATCGATTTCAGCAAAAACTTCTTCAAATTCTGATTGAGCATCAGAGTCATTATTTTCATTACTCTCCCCTGGAACTTTGCTTGGGGCCCTTCGTTCAGAATTGGATTCTCCCCCTGGAAAGGAATATCGGTATTGGAGTTCGAAGTGGAACTCTCCCTCTAGAATGTACCATCAAAAGGTTCTTGTTGAGGTTGATTTGGAATTGGTGGCTCTATCTCAATATTTTCGGCAATGTCGTCAACAATCTTAATCAATTCATCTGTTTGATTATCTTTGGCCTTCGATTCTGAGGAAATGGATTTTCAGGCTCATCAAACAAATTAAAAAAATCCTCATATAAGTTCATAAGAGGAATCATCATTGAATTTTTTGACTAGAAGATTTTCCCCAGGCTGACAATCTTCTTTCTAATATTTCTTCATGTAGTTATCATCAAAGGTGACATAGCATGTTTCTTCAATCTTTCTTGATTTCATGTTCAGAACCCGATATGCCTTTGAAGTCAAAGAAAAATTCCTTTGTCTACTTTTACATCGAATTTGTTCTGATTTTCTTTAGAATTGAAAAAGAAGCACCTGGAACCAAATCCATGAAAGAATTTATTGTTAGGTTTCCGATTGTTCAAGATTTCGTAGGGAGTAATCATAAATCGTTTGTTGATGTAGGAGCGATTCTGAGTAAAACAAGTGGTTGTGATTACGTCTGCCCAGAAGTATAGAGGAAGATTCGTAAATGATAACATTGTCCTTGCAGCTACACAAAGAGAGCGGTTTCGTCTTTCAACTACACTGTTCTGTTGTGGAGTATAAGGTGAAGAAAAGTTGTGAGTAACCCCTTTGCTAGTTAAGAACTCTTCAAATGCATGATTTTTGATTTCCGAACCGTTATCACTACAAAATTTCTGAGCAGGATTTCATAATTGTAGCTCAACCAGCTTGATGAAATCTATTAGCTTTTATGTTGCTTCAGATTTATGTCTAAGAAAAAATACCCAGGTAAATCTAGAAAAGTTATCAACAATAACCAGAATATATTTGTTACCACCAATACTTTCGATGGTTGATGGAGCACAAAGATCAATGTGCAATAATTATAGTGGCTCAAAGATTTTGGTATTTATGATGGTTGAGTGACTCTTCCTGGTTTGTTTTTCGAGCTCACAGCCAACACATAAGTGTTCCTTTTCAAATTTCAAAAGAGGTAGACCGCGAACAAGATCACCAATGACGAGTTTGTTAATATCATTGAAATTCAGATGGGAAAGCCTTCTATGCAATAGCCAACTATCATCTAAAGATGCTTTCGTAAGCAAGCAAATAGATGGTTTCCCTATGATTGGATTCAGATTCAGAGGATACATCTCTCCCTTCCTTTTTGACTTCAGAAGCACTGCTTTACATTTCTTTTCAAGTATTTCCGAACATTCTTCATCAAATGACACCTTTAGACCTGTACCTATAACCAATTGCGAAACACTGATCAGATTGTGTTGAAACCCTTCAATGTATGCTACCATCCGAATTGAGAATTCTCCATTTTATCATTTTGTAGCCTTTTATCTCTCTAGTGGCGTTGTTTCCAAACTTCACTCTTCCACCATCCTTTAAAGACTGAAACTCTCTTAGTTCTTCTTTCCTCCCAGTCATGTGACGAGAACAGTCTTGTCGATGTACCATTCAAATTCATACTGTTCATCACGCATAAACTGCAAAATTTAGAGAGTTTTAGGAACCCAAGCCTTCTTGGGTCCTCGTGAGAATTTCTTTTGCACAGGAAAAATATTAGTTTTGTCAACCCAAAAGGATTTTCTTTTCAAATTACGATTCATCCCTTTTTCTATTTTGAAAGCCTCAACTTTGTTGTCAGAAAGATTAATTTCAACAGAATTAGATTTGCAATGACTAAATTCTTTGTGTTTCGGAGCCACCTTTTTTGCAAATTATTTTTCTTCCTTTTTCAACTTAGCGTCATATTCTTTGAGAATTACTTCTGGATTTGAAGCTACTTTATTTTTAGCTTTAAATTTTTTTGATTTTTCTATTGGTTTTGAAATCTGTGACTTTGGAGAAAAACTTGATTTTGGTTTCGGAATTTGAGATGAATTCACTTTTTGATTAGAAGATTGTGCTAAGTTAACATAACTTTGATTGGAATTCATATTCTTCCAAAAATGATTTCTACTTTCAAATTCTTCCTATATCTAGCATTCAACTACCTTTTCTTTGCAATTAATTCTTCAGCAGATTTATGAATGTTAGATTTCGGTTTTTCTTTTCTGATTGGCTTTTCGTTCTGTTCCGAAGAGGTTTCACTTGAAACATCTTTTGTGTCGCTTGGTCCGGCCTTATCGTAACAAACTTCCCACGATTCAACCGTTCTGAAACGTATTTCCCTTTTGTTTTCCAAGAGGTCATTTTAGAAAAACCTTTTGTTTCATCGGCATTATCTATTGGCTTCGAACAGAAAAATTCATCGCAGCCATTCGCATTATCATCAGCAACCAGTGACGTTAGTTCAAATGTGTCATTTTTATTCAGTCCTTTCTTAAGAAAAAAATGATTTGGAATAATTTGGACTTTCGAAAAAACAGTTGCTTCTTCTTTCAAAACTTTAGAACCTTTGTTTTCAACAATTCGAAAGAATTCGATTGAGTTTTCTGAAATCAAATTTTTCTTAGGTTCTTCAAAATTTTGCACAAAGGAAGGACAATCAATTTCTTCCTCTATATATATTTCACTCATTTCACTTTCATCATATTCACGAATGTTTTTGAAATCAAAAGTATTTTCTGAATTTAATTTCTTGCATAATAAGTCATATTTCTGCGTAGCATTTGAGTTGATTTCCTCTTTACCGTTTTCATTAAACATTTCTTTCAACATATTTTGTTGTCTGTGTACTATATATATTCTTCGATTTTCTCAAGTCCAACCCTGTATGAATCAGAAACGTCGTCTGAAGAAACAATCGATTCATATTTATAACAATCAGCATCGATTTCATCCTCTTTCAATTCAAGAAGGGGTAAAATCATTTTATTCAAATCTTTTCCTATTTCACAATCCAATGTAACTGAGTAATATTAAAATATAAGCGTTTAGCAATCAAACAAAAAATATTCCTCTGTTTCAAAAGTGAAATAATGTCTCTTTTAGGATAAATAATATCATCTCATGATCTAGTGAGCTCTACTTCAAATCCCTCTAATCTTAACCTTTTCTCTTCACCCTTAAATTCTACCCTGTTAAGTGGATCATTCATATTAGAATTACAAAGACGAGTTCTTTTTAAGCTATCACTAAAATTAGAAATAGTATATCTTAGATCGTCTAATTCATAATCATAACGGGTAGTAGGAATGTTAAGAGATTTCATAACTGAATGTAGCTTATCGATCACTTTTTCGCACTCTTTCACTTGCTCCGAGACTGTCTTTGCAGCAAAGCAGTTTTCTAAAGCCTTTCCTCCATCAGTCGCATATCCTTTTGGTTCTGAAACCCCATTTTGAACCATCAAGCACTTGCCTGCATAATCCTGCTTTTCTGACTTCACCACAAAGCACCCACCATGGGTAGGTTTCCTTACCTCATCATCTTCTGAGTCACTAGACCACACCTTGACTCATCCATCATCACTTTCTTCCTGCACAATCAACGTTGGTTTCGTATTTGATATGTTCTTCTTTCTGATTTCCTCTATCTTCTGAACATAATATGCTTTGTCTTTCTCCTTTTCCTTTTTCTCATTCTGCTTCCTTAGCATGCATTCCTTTCCGAAGTGGTTTTTACAATGACATTAATTACAATCATAGCCAGAGTCACCCTGTAACTTCTTTTCTTCATCATTCTGAGAGTTCTTGTAACTCTCATCCCTTGCTTTTTTCTGAACTGGAGTTGCCCTGTTTGAACTTATTTTTTTAACGAGAGAAATTCTTCTAAAGAACTTATTAGGATTGGACACCATTAGAGCCTTGTCCTCTTTTGAGATTTCACTTTCCGAAAGGTCAGATTCGGAATTTTCTTCTGTTGTCTTCTTTCGGTTCGTAACCAATGCCAAGGATCTAACACTAGAAACAAGCTTCCCTTCCCTAAAAACTTCATCTTTGTGAGATCTCAGAATACGCACAAGGTTGGCCAATGAATGGCTTCTGAATTGTTCGTGTTCCTTAACAGTGGAAAAAATAGCCTTCCATTCGGATATAAGTACATTCATGAATGTGACTTTTTGTTCAATAACACGTCGCTCAAGATTGTGTTTCAGCATTCTGCTTAACAAATGCTTGAAGTGGTTGAATGTTTGATCTAACTTCTCATCGGGCTTTTGTATGAATGATCCAAACTCAGATAAGAGCATTGTTTGCAAAGAGTGTTCTAAATCAGCATCTCCTGAATACAACTCCTTCAGCCTATCCCATATACCTTTTGCAATATCACAAGACAAAAAGTGTCTGGAAAAAGATAAAATCGAATAATTATCATTGCTTTTAGATTGCTCATTAACGTATCCTTCTCATCTTGTGGAACGTCAGTATGTTCAACAATCAGTGCATTGTAATCCGCCAAAGTCTTGAGTACCTTTTTGGTGCCCATATGCATGTACTTATCCTGTGTCATTGCATGCCATATAGTGGAACCATGTTCTTCAATTCCAAGAATAGAATCTTCAAAGTGAAAAGCCCAGACTTCATTGTAACGACGTAACTTTTCAAAACAATTTTTCATTTTTAAAACACACTTTCATTCACACGATAATCATAAAAACATAATGTGTCCACTGTAACATAACAAAACATGTCCCAAGATCTCAATATCATAAACTCTATAAGTGTGTACGGATCATGCCGGCGCCTTCCCGTGATCCTCGCTCGTACCTGAAACAGATAACATAACAATTGTAAGCATAAATTGCTTAGTAAGCTCCCCAAAATACCACATACCCAACATACGCCTTTCTAGACCATAACTCTGTAGGATCTTCCGATCCATGTGTCTCAGGGGACTTTTCTCCAAATCCCGTTAGACCTTCCGGTCCTACCCATATCAACCTTCCGGTCCGTACCCTCTTGACCTTCCGGTCCTTAACATATGTAACATACATAGTGTCACACCCCCGAACCAGACAGCGGAAACGTCTGAGGGCTCTTGTGACTTAAATTGAATACCATCACAATGATTATACATGAATCATAACATCATTCATCACCATGCATTGAAATATTATAACCGATATTGTTTACATTCAGTACATTGTTTTAACATTACAATTTCATAGCATAAACCGTTTGATCATTAATCTAAGCAAAACACCATGATATAACTTGATAGATATTCTTTTGTTTACCTGTTACCTGAGAATACAAGTTATTTTGAAAAAGGTCAACATATGAAATGTTGGTGAGTTCATAAATAATGTTATGGAAAATGATTTTTGTGAAGTTTGAAAAACCCAGAAAATCTGATATTTTCTGAAAAGAGTATTGTTTATAAAAAGTGTGAAGATCCGTAAGTATGCTTGTTGATTTTGAAAACATGTATAATTGTTGAACTTTGTATACATCACGTAGGTAAAAGTGTTGAACTCCCCGGGAAAATCCGATGTTTTCCCAATGCGTAAATTACATGACTTGTTTATTGTTATACCGATACAACGATTGTTTTTGATTTCCCAGGTGACATTGGATAAATTAAGGGTTGTGAGTTGTTACAATCACGCATTATTAAAAATGACTAGTTTGTAACTACAAATTATGAACGATCCTTGAGGTGTCGTCCATACTACTCACATAATCCAACCACCCTGACTTCTCTTGTTTAACGTCACGAATCTGCTTACTCGGTTTCTCATAGCCCCACAACCGAGGAGAAAGGAGGGTAAGAAGCCTCCTTTATTTCCATAAGTCATTCAAGGCTATCGGGAATGCAAAAGCCACTGGGCCCGAATCGCATTTGACTTCTCGACTTCGCTAGCAGTACTAATGGACCCTTGGGGCCCAACAGCACAATAGAGCTATTGAAAGTCCTTTTTCATGGAATTAGGTCATAGAAGGCCCATTAACATTTAAGTGCGTCCCCTTCGGGCCCAAAGATCATGTTATTGGGCTAGTAAGGCCCAACAAGCACGATTTGAAACTTTCAAGCCCAAAGATTGAATATTGACTCCTCGTAGTTGTCGCGTGTTTATTGAAGTACTACGGTTATTTGATTTTTGTTTTGTTATTGATTCGAGACCGAATTAATTCGTTTGGTAACGATATTGGTTGTTGAAAGTGTATTTGTTATTACGTTTAGCCAGTAGTCGTGGATCTCGTATTTTGTCTTAAGGGATTTATTTGTTTAAAAGTAAGATTTTTACCTTTTCACAACCCTTCTTTTATAAAGTTAGCACTTTTAGTCCTTTATATAAAAGAATTTCCATTTTAGTCCTTAAACCATTTTTCTTGACACTTTGGTATCATAACTTGTTGAAAAGACATTTTTAACCAAATTTTGTTTTGTAAACAGCTTTAGTCTTTTCAGAATAATGTTTTCTCGGTTAAAACCCTCAATTTCGCAAATTTTACAGTTTTGGCCCAAATGAGAAAAATTTTACATTTTTGGTCCTTTTTGAATTTGAAAAGCATTTTGACCATTGAAATAGTTTTAATACACTTCAAATCCCTTTTTTTACAGAAAACTTCCTTTTCAGCCCCTAAAACTAGAAAATCTCGCATATTAAGGCTTATTGGGCCGAAAAGCCCAAGTTTAGCCCATTAAGTGTAAAATTTACATTTTTAGTCCTTCAAAAATGTTTTGTTTCAGAAAAATTATCATGGAAACTGTTTGGACTCTTTTGACCCTCCAAAAAGTATAATTTGTCGGTTTGGGCCCTTAGTTTTGTATTTTTAACAATTTAAGCCCAAAAATGAGTTTTATGTTCAAGTATGTTCATCCTAACCATATAAACTATTTTTCTTGACTTGATTAGTATAAAATAGTTTAGGTTATGTTTATTTCCTTCCCCATGTTTAGATCTCAGTTTTACACACTTGTTGAATAACATATTCATCACAAACACAAGATATCACACACATACATGCATCAAATCACACATAGATCTACACATTTACTTGTATTATCCCCATAAAAACTCATAAAAACCGAAAATAAGGGGTATGAAACTCACCTTGGGTGTGGTTTCGGTTTTGGAAGGAAAAGATGAGAAGAATTCGATCCTAGCAACATTTCTTGGAAGATCTCGAACTTGGATGCTTCTAAGTGTTAGATAATAAGTTTGAATGAATTAAGACATGATTCTTGAATGAAATGAAATAGCTAGCTTATTGATCTAAGTAATATCTTACCTTAGATGATGATTTTTATGGAAGAAATCCCTTGAACACCTCTTAGATCTCGAAAATATGGAGAAGAAATAAGAGAGTTTCTTGAGAGAATTGTGAGTGAAATGTGTGTGTGTGTGTGCTTGGATTCGGCCGAGAGCAAGAGAGAGAGGAGAGAAGAGAGGTTATGAAGTGATTTGCATGAAAACATGAGATGGTGCATGGGAATCCTATGGACAAATGTGAGGTGGCATGGGAAAGTCAACTCTTCATTCTTTGGGTTGGGCTTGGGCCGAGAATTGGAGAGGGAAAAAGAAAAGGATTGGGCCTTGTATGCTTAAGCCTTTTTCATGGTTATGTTAAGTGATGTTTGGTCCAAATAAATACAAATGTGATTTTTATGACCTATTAGGGCTAAATTAGGTTAATTATGGCCCAATATGGTTCATTTAAATAATTTATTTCATTCTAGGCCCAATATGGCCCAAAATATTGAAATAAATGGAAGTGGGTCCAATTAGAGCCCATTTAAGAGTTCTAAGCCCAAGATAGTCAAATTGGAAGCTTATTGGTCCATTGGGCCCAATAAGGAAGTCCTAGTCCAAAACGGACTTAAACAAGAACTTCTAGGGTTTCCAATTGCTTATTGACTACTTGAAATGCTTGTATGAGGTGTTTGATTGAAATTATGTTGTCATAGAGTAAGCATCATACATGCTCTCATGTCTTTGATTCATAGTTTGGCTTAAGTGTTGTAGTTACAAGGCATAAAAATTTCTAGTTGTGTTGTACGAAAACTCAGCCAACGGCAGATACGTGTCCCAACTTCCTCCGAAGTCCAACACACATGCTCGGAGCATGTCCTCGAGTGTCTGAATCGTCCACCCACTCTGTCTGTCCGAATGGGGGTGGTAGGCGGTACTGAAATGCAACCTCGTACCCAACTCCTCGTGGAACTTCTTCCAGAACCTGGAAGTGAAACGTACATCTCGATTTGACACGATCGAGATCGGTACCCCATGACGCAATACCACCTCCCTCACATACAACTCTGCCAACCTCTCGGCAGAAGAGCTCTCACTGATCGCAAGAAAATGCGTGCTCTTCGTCAGTCGGTCGACGATCACCCAAATTGCATCAACACCCCTCGCGGTCCTTGGCAATTTGGTGATGAAGTCCACGGAAATATGTTCCCACTTCCACTAAGGAACCTCAAGCGGCTACAACTTTCCATGCGGACGTTAGTGCTCGGCCTTAACCTTGCGACAGGTCAAGCACCTCTTGACAAACCACATGACATCCCTCTTCATACAAGGCCACCAATAATCTTTCTTCAGGTCCAAATACATCTTTGTGGCCCCGGGATGGATCACGAATCTCGATCTATGCGCCTCCTCCATCAAAATGGTACGTGCCCTGCCTGCATACGGCACCCAAATCCGACCTTGAAAGGTCATCAGCCCTCGACTATCGGTAACAAACCCAGGTACCTGTCTAATCACCCGCTCCCTCTTGCGGTTCTCCGGTCTCATGGCCTCAGCCTGGGCCTCTCGAATGGTGTCCAACACCGGAGTCATCACTGTCAATCTCATACAAGTGCCTCGAATCGGGGCACTCTCTGCCCTTCGGCTCAGCGCATCAGCTACAAGATCAGCTTTGCCCGGGTGGTGCAAGATCTCACTATCGTAATCCTTTACCACGTCCAACCATCTCCTCTGATACATATTCAGATTGGGCTGATCCATCAAATACTTCAAACTCTTGTGGTCTGTGTATATGGTACACCGAACCCCATACAAATAGTGATGCCAGATCTTGAGGGCAAACACCACTGCCCCCAACTCCAGATTGTGGGTGGGATACCTCATCTTATGATGCTTCAGCTGCCTCGATGCATACGCTATCACATGCCCCCTCTGCATAAGCACTACACCCAACCCCGATATCGATGCGTCACAATACACCACAAAATCCTCCATCCCTTCCGGGAGGGCTAACACAGGGGCTTCACATAACTTCTGGCGAAGTGTCTCAAACGAGGTTTGCTGCTCCGAACCCCATGAAAAAGCAACACCCTTCCGGGTCAACCTGGTGAGAGGCACGGCAATCCTAGAGAAATCCTTGATAAATCTCCGATAATAACCTGCCAATCCAAGAAAACTCCTGATCTCCGAAAGGGACCCCGGCACCTCCCAACTCATCACCGCCTCAATCTTGGCCGGATCAACCAATATCCCATCCTGGTTGACGAGGTGTCCTAGGAACTATACCTCTCGTAACCAGAAATCACACTTGGAGTATTTGGCGTAAAGCCTCTCCAACCTCAGAATTCCGAGGATCTCCCTCAAATGCTCCTCATGCTGCTCTCTGGTCCTGGAATACACCAATATATCATCAGTAAACACGATCACCGAATGATCCAACATCGGTTTACACACCCTGTTCATGACATCCATGATCGCTGCCGATGCATTGGTGAGCCCGAAAGGCATCACCACGAACTCATAATGCCCGTAACGAGTCCTGAACGTTGTCTTCTGGACATCCTCATCACGCACTCTCATTTGATGATATCCAGACCTCAAATCAATCTTGTAGACCCAAGATGCTCCCTGCAACTGATCGAACAAATCGTCGATCCTCGGTAATGGATAACGGTTCTTGACCGTTAACTTGTTCAAATCCCGGTAATCAATACACATCCGGTATGAACCATCCTTTTTCTTGACAAAAAGGATCGGTGCTCCCCAAGGGGAACTACTCGCTCGAATAAACCCTTTCCCCAGTAGCTCCTGAAGTTGCGAGGATAACTCCTGCATCTCTGGCGGTACAAGGCGATAAGGTGCCTTTGCGATAGGCGCTACCCCGGAACCAAATCAATGCGGAACTCCACCTGCCTCTCGGGAGGCACACTCGACAACTCCTCGGGAAAAACATTCGGGAACTCGCGCACTATCGGAACGTCCCCCACCGAACTTGACCCCTCAATGGCCCCTCGTGTGTCCATCACATAGGCTACAAACCCTCTGCAGCCCTGTTGTAAACTCTGTCTCGCTCTGGCAGCCGAACAAAACGCTGACTCAGAACGAGTACCCTCACCGTACACCATAAGTACTCCCCCACTAGGGTCTCGTATCGTCACCAATTGACTCTCGCAGTCTATAATAGCCCCAAATCGGCTCAACCAATCCATGCCCACTATGACACACACGTCCCCCATCGCTATCGGGACCAGATCTATCGGAAACTCAATATCAAAGATCTCGAGTACACTTCCTCGTATCACATCTGTAGCATATACCGCTCGCTCGTCAGCTATGGAAACTCGCAGAGGTCGACTCAATGCCTCACGTCTGCTACTGATGTGCCGACTAAACGCAATCGACACTAATGATCTACTCGCACCCGAGTCAAATAACACTAAGGCGGGTACGGAACTTACAAGAAAAGTACCTACGCATAACATCATATAAGCACAAAATCTCAACTCAACATAAATAAATGAAGAATACATACCAGCCACAACATCGGCCGCTGCACGGACCTCCTCCGCTGTCAACTGGAAAGCTCTCCCGCGAGCCTTTGGTGCCTCGGCCTTCACTGGCCGAACCTCAGTAACCCTAACAGCAGGTGTAGATCCCGGTGCTGATCCCTGATGTAACTGCGGACACTCGGCCTTCCGATGGCCAGTCTGGTTTCAATGAAAGCAAACCATAAATCCCTTGGGGCAATCCTTGGCGATATGCCACTCCTTTCCACATTTGTAGCAAGCACCCGATCGACGGATCCCATCATGACCCTTGTCGCACTTTCCGCAAGTGCGCCCCTTCTGGCCTCCAGATCTCGTATCAGCTGACTTAGCCTGCTTGGCTGTCGGCTGACACTGTGTCGGCCGCCGATCCATCCTCTGAGACTTGGCCTCCTCCCTCACCTGAGTCTCCAACTCAGTCTCCCTCTTCCGGGCATTTTCCTGGAGCTCAGCAAATGTCTGGTAAGTCGAGTTCGACACGAACTCCCGAATGTCTCTCCTCAAAACGCCCAAATACTGGCTAATACGTGCCTGCTCAGAAGACACCTGCTTAGGGCAGAACATCGCCCTATCATGAAACTTCCTTGTAACCACAGTAACAGAATCAGTACCCTGCTTGAGGGTCAAGAACTCCTGAACCAACTGTTCCCTCTCCACCGGGGGAACATACTCATCTCTGAACATGGTGGAGAACCTCTCCCAGGTCACCTCTAAAATCTCTGCAACAGTGAAGCTTGCCATCATGAATTTCCACCAGTCTTTCGCTCCCAAGTGAAGTTGGTTCAGCGCGAACCGAACCCTCAAATGCTCCGTACATGAACACGTGTAGAAGCATCCCTCAATATCATCAATCCATCTCATCGCAGCGATCGGATCCTGCGTCCCATCAAACTCGGGTGGCTTCATGTTGCTGAACTCCCGAAACAACAACGAGTCACCTCCATGAGTCCTGGCAGCAGCCACAGCTGCGGTAGCTGCAGCTACAGCAGCCTCTGTCACCGCGGCATACCGCTCATCGAAATTCTCAATCAGTGTGGTCTTGATAGACCCAAACATCTTCGAAATCTCGGCTCGGATCGCCGCTGCCACCTCATCGTGGATCATCTGACGAAGCTCCTCGTCACTCACACTGCTCGCCTCAGGTCTGTGGCGTGTCCCAACCATGATGTCTCTCAAATACAACATAATAATGTCAGAGACTCGCTCGAGCATACTCGCACTCGATAACTCAACCCTACTTGTTCCTTAGTACCCAAAGGATTCTTACTTAGAGTGCGCACTGCTCCGGTGTCTTCAGTAGTACAGGCCCTATACTACCGTCCACACCGCATCAGTATTCACCCTAGGTCCTCCTCCTTGGATCCCAGATCACAGGTACTCTATGTCTCACTAGGCAAAGGCATCACAAAATCAGGCCACTCTAGTCCTAATATGAATACCTAGCCAACTCTAGCATGCATATCATATCATAACATATCTCATAACACATAATGTAAGGGTATTTTGGGAAATCACCGTTCGGGCGCTGGCTGATCGTACAGAATGCTCCTTTTTGTCTTTCTCAAAACCTTTTACTTTTTTAGAATAATTGTTTATTTTATGAAAAACTTTCTCAATTCCTCATTTTGAGTTCAGATTGATCTGAAGATGCACCCGAATCCCTCAACCCAAGGCTCTGATACCAACTTGTAACGACGTAATTTTTCAAAACAATTTTTCATTTTTAAAAAACGCTTTCATTCACACGATAATCATAAAAACATAATGTGTCCACTGTAACATAACAAAACATGACCCAAGATCGCAATATCATAAACTCTATAAGTGTGTACGGATCATGCCAGCGCCTTCACGCGATCCTCGCTCGTACCTGAAACACATAACATAACAAGTGTAAGCATAAATGCTTAGTGAGCTCCCCAAAATACCACATACCCCCACATACGCCTTTCCAGGCCATAACTCTATAGGATCTTCCGATCCATGTGTCTCAGGGGACTTCCCTCCCAAATCCTGGTAGACCTTCCAGTCCTACCCATATTGACCTTCCGGTCCATACCCTCTTGACCTTCCGGTCCATACCCTCTTGACCTTCCGGTCCATATCATCTTGACCTTCCAATCCTTACCATACGTAACATACATAGCACATGCATAAATATCATATTAACCTTCCGGTCCTTACCATACATAACATACATAGCACATACATATCACATAACCGCATATAGCACATACATCATATCATACAAGACCTCCCAGTCACACATAGGTACCCTTCCAGGTACAGTATAGTGAGAAGACTCACCTCAATGAATTCGGATAAACTCTCGTGCTCAACGTCCTGACCTAGCCTCCTCCTATTATTCAAATAACATTTCCGATCAATACTCTCCCATGATCTCATCTCTACAAATTGGGTAGAAGACCATTCTACCCTACCCTGAACTCTCCTGAATTAGTCTTGACCAGAACCCTAAAGTCAACAAAAGTCAATGGTCAAACTTTCACCCGACTCGTCGAGTGCACAACGGCGACTCGGCGAGTCCATACGGGTCCTCTGAATCCTTTCGGTCTCTCTTGGCTCGTCGGGTCATTTTTTCACTCGACGAGCTACACCTGACACGAATCATGGGTTAACCCCGACTCAACTCGTTGAGTCCGCTCATGGACTCGGCGAGTTCATTCCATGCTCACACTCAAATGACCTTTTGAGGTCAGATCTGTTCCTCTAATCCATAGATCTGACCTTCCCAGGCTCAATAAACACGTAAAGGTTCGAACTTGATACTCATGCAACGTCCAAATGACTCTACTTGATGATTTAGCCCCAAATACACCCTAAGTCCAATCCTTTCATAACTTACCATAAAGCAAGATGGATAAGGTCCTCTGGACCACTATGTGTCCAGATCTGAAGCCTAAACATGATAAGGGACCATATCTCTAACAAATCATCCCAATAAAGGGTATAGAAAACCCTAGATCCATGGATTCTTTAACAAAATAGAAAGAGGATCGATATGCTACCTCAAAGATGATGCCCTCTGCTTGAAATCCACAAATATGCAACCTCCTTGGCTTGCTCTAAGCTGGAATCAACTTCTTCTTGCAAAAACCAACCCACAAAGATCAAATAATGGCTTCTTCTCTCTCACAAACGCTCAAGCACTATTAGGGTTTCTCTCAAGGGTTTGGTAGCCGCAAATGGTGGCTATAAGGGTCCCTAAATAGGTCCCAAACCTGAGAAATTAGGGTTTCATTAAACAGTGTGGACTCGCTGAGTCCACGTATGGACTCACTGAGTCCTTCAATTAACCAAACCAGAACATACGTGATCCCACTCGGGGAGTCTCAGCGTCCACTCGCCGAGTCCCTCTTTAAAATTCAATATAAATACATAAATAAGATACTTGGGAATCCGGATGTTACATTCATAATCTTCTGGAAAGAGAATTGGAATCCTTGTCGTGGATCCAATACTGCTTGAGAGATTGAACGAAAGAGAGAGAGGATCTTTGTTAGGCATATTATCAAGAATTCACTGAAACAAATATAGAACCAGATGTGTAAATGTGAATCGAGTTTAAGGGAAAAACTAGAGATCTAGATCTAGAATCTACAATCAATTAAGACGATTGAGACAACAAGAACAGATATGAGAATACCGAAAAACCCTAATAAAACACTTTACTCGATAGAAGAATAGCAATTTAATTACACTATCTCCAGCTCTGATACCAATTGTGAAAAATAATAATGATCGACAGATTCTATATTTGAGAGACAAATTAATGACAAGAAATCAATGATCAAAAGTGTGCCTAATGCTTTGATTAACCAGCTCTAGAAGAGTTCTCAAAATTTGAACTTCTCTATGAGAGCATACAAATGGCGTTTAGGGTTGAAAAGCCTTACCCTAAAATGTTACATGCATGTTATATATAGACTACAAAACTAAGTAGTTCCGAACCTGGACAGGCCCATTTCAGAATCAATAAAACTATAAAGCATACATTTGAAACAACACAATATAGACCTAACACATATAGAAGAGTCTTTGTTCAATGCCATCATGAAAAAAAAATCCATATCAAGGTTGATCTTTTTAATAAGTTTCTAATTGCTTTAACTTTTTACTAATGATTATTATTTTTTTTTATCCAGATGCCCACAAATATTTTGTGAAATCCATTTCTAAGGAATATAACGGACATACAAATCTAATCTCCTGTGAAATTTTCAAAAAAAAAATATGGTCATCTGGATAGCCAACAGGTTTTGTATCTTACAAATTATTTTGAATGATAACAAAAACAAAATAATGTTGGTTTCCTATCTTAATATTAATAAAAAGCTAGGTGAATGATATATTTGTTTGTATTTATAAAATATATGTGTTCCTTATTTTGATGCTTATGTTTAAGAAAACCTACTAGACAATTAATACATGTTACGATCAAATACATATGTTTGTGGAAAACAAAAAATGATTTTCAAAATTTTATGCAGGTCTATTATAATTATCTAAAAGTGAGTTGAATTTGGAGCTCAATAGGCAAAGTTTTGGAAGTAGCATCCAACATTAGTAAAGGTAAAGTGTTGAAATTTTGTAGTGTTTGAATTTGACAGAATCATAATTAGTTATTCCATTCCATGGTGTGTTTTGAACTTGAACAGAATATGGTTATTTTGTACATCGGTTAGGGGTATAACAACCACGAAATGAGATTATATTAAACAAATTAATGAGAAACAAAAAGATGAAGATGCGGTTGTTAAAAAAATTGTAATGTCCTGGAACTTATTTCAGTAATTACATTTGAATGTGGATTGGAGGGCGATACAGTCCATAAGCATGAAGGAGTTATGTTAGGCTAAAAAACGTTTGCTGAGCTTTCCTATTTCCATTTTAGCAGTTTTTGGACTTTGGAAAATCTATTTAATTAAATTAATTATGTTGATTTCATTGTTTTTATAGATTTTTATGACTCCAATATTTGTTAGCTTCAACTTGAACAAAAAAGGACTTTGCTCGCCAAGATATGTTGAAAACGATTTCAATAGGATGTGAAAAGGTCTCAACCAAATATATCAAGCATTTTTTATTTCTGAAAGTAACATGTTATTTATATTTTGCACATATGACTCATTGCATAACTTATTTATTCTCATCTACTCAAAACATCACATACTCGAAGGATTCTACTACTCCAACTAGGGGTGTGTATGGTTCGGTTTGGTTCGGTTATTGGTTAAAACCGAACCATAACCATTATGATTGGTTAATGCATTTTGGTAGCCATTGGGTATGGTTAATATTGGTTATGGTTAGTGGTTTTTATCGGTTAACAGTTTTGGTTAATGGTTAATATTGGTTAACCATAATGTTCAAAATAATATAAACGACGAAAGTATTTTGGCATGAAAAATGAAAATAGAATATCAAAAAGTCCACGACGCCGATGTTTTTAACATAACTTATAGTTATAGAATAAAATGTGTATATTTAATAATTAAAGTGAGATAACACATAGTCACATTTAAAATCAAAAATATTCAATAAAAATAAAAAACATTAAAAAAAATTGACATTAATAATTTCATATATTGATAATTGATATTAATATTAAAATAAAGTCAAACATTCATACACGTTCCATACGATTAAATTAAAACTATTAAATAAAAGAGTCAAACATTCATATTATGTGTTATTAGATAAAAAAAAAAAAAAAAAAAAAAAAAAACCAATCACCCGTTTACATTTAATGTAATTAAGTCAAAAACACTAAAAAATTCAAAAAAATTCAAAAAAAAAATACATTCTTAATATATCACATAGTCAAAAAGAACCAAAAACTTAACTTACCTAGAAGTCTTGATTATAAAATCAAAAAATCCTTCGAATAGGACTATAAAGTCCAAACAATATTTGATTAGGATTAACGGTGTGAGAAGCCTTCGATTAGGATTATGAGTATGGAGATTAAACTAACTGTGAATAATGTTTACAAATTGTAGAATCGGTCGATTATCAATTACAACATTAATTAATAATCTAACTCAATGTATTATTGGAAGATTATGTGTATCTGAGTGATCGGTCTATAATGGTTTGATTGCGCGTTCGTCTCCTGATAAGTAAGGATTAATGGATTATATTTTCAAAATTTTAATGGATCTTAAATAAGTTTGACTATATTATTTTATATATAATCTATAATTTTTATATATATTAAAATATAAAGTTAGCGGTTTGGTTAATAATGGTTCGGTTAGCCTATAAAACCATAACCGAACCTTTAGTTATCGGTTAACAAAAATTAGAAACCGAACCAACGGTTTTTAAAATGGTTCGGTTATTATGGTTCGGTTATATCGGTTAATTTGGTTTTGGTTCGGTTTTTCGGTTATTATGCTCACCCCTAACTCCAACTTGTGTTATAATAATAAAGGAGAAACCACGTTTCAAATTCACACAAAAACTGGAACAGTTTTATGATTCTTTTCTACCTTTCTTTTGAGTTTTATTGAAGATCATTTTAACATGGACTCACTTTTTGTGACATCCCCAAAATCTCGGCTAGAAAAGACCGATTTTCATTTATGCTTTTAAAATAATTTCAGAGTAAATCCTTTTGATTTGAAAGAGTTGCGGAATTTGTTCCCAAAAACAAAACATGATAAAACAATGTTTATCAAAGCATTTCATAAAAGAAATGTATTTTTCATTATATAATCAAAACTCGGGGTGTCATGTTCCGATACAGACCAATGAGCATAAACGATAACATTACAAGTCATTCAACAAATATATACATATACAGACTTGTAAACAAAACAACTTGATGGTTCATCCATCTTATGCCCTTGCGCCACTTCCTGTAATACAAATAAAACTGAGTGGGTCAGGCTTGGGAGCCTGGTGAGCATATAGGGTTTTCAACCACCAACGAACGGCTCCACCTCGGAACTGCACCAAGAACTCTGCCCATGACAATTGCAGTGGCTCATTAGGGCTTAACGTCTTCCTTAGAGTGTTCCACCAACGAACGGCTCCACCTCGGAACTGACGCACTGCATAGATAGTCTGCAACTTGCCTCTGCAGCCACAAGTCATGAAGGCTAACTCCATTTCTGAGATCCAATCCATAACCCCAATCGGATCCTCCTTTCCATTGAAGGTCGATGGTTTGCAAGTTAGAAAGTCCTTGTACTTGCATCCCATTCCATCATTCCTTCCATCATGGTTATCTTGCCTAACTATCGGTGGGTTGGCTTGACCAACAGACCCACTAAAGTTTCCACCTTCCGAGTGCCCTTCATTTAATTCGGGCTCTTCCACACGAATTGACAGTTCTTCACGATTATGTTGAAGCAACCGTCTAGTTTCATCCATCTGACGATCCAACATCGTCTGAATCATCATTTGCACACCAGCCATGGTTATTGGCTCAAGTGCTGCTGCTACGACAGGTATTTGTTCAATCACTGGTGGTTGATTCCTGTTTTCATCAGCATGTCCAACTCCACTTCTTGTTCTCACCATTTTTGATCTATACACCGAATAAGGTGAAATTAGATCCTCAATCACGATAGATATTCAAATCATCCTTATCACTCCGAAACGTTTACATGCTAGTTCTAATATCGTAGACGTACGCTTAGAATCCTACACACACAAGGTTTCTAGATCCGGTCGGCAACAGACCATGGATCCGAACAAATAATATCATATATGGCAGCATATAACATTTAGCACATAAAGCATTTTAGGCAACTTTCCTAAAATAAACTAGTGCTCGTGTCTAAAATATCACAGACACACATCTCAAAATTTCACTTAGCATTCTAAGTTTAAGTCTAGAAATCCTACAAATTCCTAGTTCGCTTAAACTAATGCTCTGATACCAACTATGACATCCCCAAAATCTCGGCCAAAAAAGACCGATTTTCATTTATGCTTTTTAAACATTTTCAGAGTAAATCCTTTTGATTTGAAAGAGTTGCGGAATTTGTTCCCAAAAACAAAACATGATAAAACAATGTTTACCAAAGCATTTCATAAAAGAAATGTATTTTTCATTATATAATCAAAACTCGGGGTGTCATGTTCCGATACAGACCAATAAGCATAAACGATAACATTACAAGTCATTCAACAAATATATACATATACAGACTTGTAAACAAAACAACTTGATGGTTCATCCATCTTATGCCCTTGCGCCACTTCCTGTAATACAAATAAAACTGAATGGGTCGGGCTTGGGAGCCTGGTGAGCATATAGGGTTTTCAACCCACAATAAATAATCATATTTAATTTTCACCAACCAACAATAACCCAATTACCCATTCCTGTTATTCTCACTTTATGTCCCTAAGACAACTAACATAAGGGACCTAGTCTAAGAATATTTCATCGGGGCGACAACACATGTTTCGGGGGTTCCTCAGCAATATAAGTCAAATAAGGCAACCATGAGGGGGATGGAGTACAGCGAATGAACACCCAAGTTCATTAACACCTACAGGTGGCGAACCTGCTAATGTTTCCACAAGACTGTCTAGAAAAGTCTGTGGTCGTCATCTAAACTCCGCTAGATGACTGAATCAAACAACAACGAGGCCTCTCATCTGTTTATTACACACCAACTATCTACCCATGTTCTACCCAACATATTAGTAGATAAAAATATACATTTTTATACATAAATAAAAACTTGTATAGCATGCTTTGATCAATACATATTCCACATAACAGATGAGGCACACACACATAACACGTATTTCATAAAAAACAAATCAGATCTATGAGATAGAAGAGAGTGAATATACATTCACACATATAACACAAAATATACACATAACACATATTTCGTATAAAATACTTCATAATTATGCGTTAGAAGAAAGTGACCACACACTCACACCTATAAACAACAATATCCTTAATACACTCGAACCATACTTGTATTATTATCGTGTTTATGAAAGGTAGTATACACTCACTTGATTAGAAGATGATCGGACAACACTACGACTTGCAGAAGTAGTAATCCTCAGCAGATCTGGGAGATCTCTCCAAAAATCGAACTTCTCGCGGGCAGAGCTTCGGCTCGGGAACCGCACTTCTCGGGATCTTCGGGATCTCGGGACTTGCCTCGGGGCTCGAGAATAATACCGGGGCTTCGGGGTATTTCTGGCACGCAAATCGATGCAAAACGGGAGAGAGAAGAGAGAAAATAGCAAAAGAACTTGGCTGTCTTCGGATCCTATTTATAGGAGGCTGGAGCCTCGGAGTACGCGGGGCGTACAGGTCCGAAATCGTCATGGCGTTCGTCATCCGAAGAACTCGAGTGCGAGGGTCATCATGCTTCGCTGTACGCGGGGCGTACACGAGTACGCGGGGCGTACTTCGGATCAGATTGGTGACTCCTTCGGATAATGCCGGATTTTCCAATTAAAATTAAATACAAATTATTTAATAATCTTCGGAAATTCATATCTTCTTCATACGAACTCCGTTTTCGACGTTTTTTATATCCACGCGTAAGTGAGACTACGCTCTACAACTTTCGTTTAGACTCTGTCGGCTAATTTTAACTTTATTTTTATTATTTATTTTTAATAGGCCGGGACAGAAAAACTTCGTTATAAATTCATAACTTCTTCGTTTGATGTCCGTTCTCGCCTAACTTTTCATCTCTTCGATACCAACAACGAGACCTTCGATCCTCGTTTAGATTGTTTCGGCTAAAAACCGCTAGATCTCAAATCGAGTATTTCAGGCTGCATACCGCTAAGCCGAAACTTCGATAAATCATAACTTTCTCATACGAAGTCAGATTTGGGCGTTCTATATATATTCGGAAACCTCGTTTCAACTGCTACAACATTATCCAAAGATATCAAGTTTATTTTACACTTAAATTTTGACACATATTTTTATTCTTAATTAATCAAACCACATAATTAAGCAATTAAGCACAAAACACATAATACTCAAATAATACAATCTTATTATTTCAAAACGGGTTACAAAGGTTAACCTAGACCATTACATTGCTAAAAATGGCAAGCCCGGAAACACATGCGTTACACTTTTGTTTTACTTTGTATAAGGTGCAAAAAGTTTAGAACCTGTTACAATTTAAATTTGTTACCATTCACTCTTGATGTTGATTTGAAGGGAAGCAAAGGTTGTTTTTTATGCTTTTGACAATGGTTGTTTTTTATGTTTTTGACAATGGTTGTTTTTGTTACAGTGGTTGTAGTTAACTGTTCAATATAATATTTTTATATTTGGTTATCTTACCCCAACATTGCAAACACACACAACCACATACACACACTAACTTTCATAGATAAAAAAATCATTTTTTCCTTTATACAATATAAAAAAGTCATATACAAAAACAAGCATGTAAGTTTTTTTAATAAAATGCCTTAAAAGGTGTTTTGATGATTTGTTTGGATCATAAGGGGTATTGTGGTCATAATGAAAGTACGTTGCAAGAAAACACCATTAGCAACATTTACAATTTTGATTTTTTTTTTTTCTAAAAGCAGAATATTTTTATAAAATTTTGAAATGGCGATGTACTTTTGGACCATTGCATAGTTTGTGTGTTTTTGTGTGTATGTGTCCCTAATTATTTTAATATTTTCGTTTTCTTAAAATGCATCTTTTCTAAGCATTGTACTTTTAAAGTACAATGCTATAAGAAAAAAAATACATGAATGAAAGTATGTTGCTATAATATTAAAAAAAGTCAATACTTTATGTAAACTAACTCTTTTATATTATTTGTGTGTGGTTAATCCTCAAATTTTTTACTACAAAATACTAAATTGATACTCTCTGCGGTAAAAAGTCAATTACAACAGATTAAAAAGTCAAATAACTCTAATGCAATGCACTTTAATGATTGAGGATGGACATTACAAACTAAAATGTTTTAATAAGATTTTTTTAAAGTATAATGTTACAAGAGAAAGAAATGAAAGTGGGATGCTCTAATACAAACATAACTTAAAGTATATTATCCCTTTCATTTGTAAACTTTGGAGTCAGGAAAAAGATGTTCTTCCAATTCTGGACTTTAGCATGAAACCAAGTAGACAACCGACTGAATTCTTCTACAAGGCTATGATACCAACTGATACAAGCACATATGTTGGATTTTTTGTACCCAGAAAGGCAGCAGAAAAACTCTTTCCAAAATTGTAATTTTTTATTATTTTATTTCCATTTTGTAAATAGTAAACAATATTAAAGTTAAAATTCTACAAAGATTTGATTAAGTAGTTCACTTTCAATGTGAATAGTGCTTATTTGTATTCTTACAAACACTTATTTGTAAGAGTTAACCCTCTAGTTATTAGTAACTCAGGGTGATCACCAGCAACATATGTCCAACTTAGCACCGGTAACTAGCTAAAAACTAGGGGTGAGCATCGAAACTTGGTAACCCGCTTTCAGAACTGGAATCGCCTTGGAACTATCGGTTCCAAACCGAAATCACCTTAAGTGGTTCTAGTTCTGGTTCCTAGAGTTATGGAACCGTTTTAAGCGATTTCGGTTTCGGTTCTCATTTTTTCGGAACCACTACCCATTGGGTACCCATCGTAACCGATATATATATATATATATATATATATATATATATATATATATATATATATATATATATATATATATACACACACACTTTTATGTACACGACCAGCAAATAGAAAATAAACAAAACATCTAATTTAAAGCCTTAACATTACCAAATTATCTTTTGTGTAGTATAATGTTTAAAAAGAAATGTGTGTAGTGTGCATGTGTTATGTATATTATGTATATATGTAATATATTGTTAAAAAACTATATGTGGTGTGTGTGTTTTGTGTAATGTGCTATGTATTATATGTATGTGTAGTGTATGTCTATAGTGTGTTGTGTACTTTTGCATCATAATTTAGTATTATTATGTGAGTGTTATTTAGACCGGTTTAATTAGAATATATTGGTTCGATTTTTTCCGTATTTGATCCAAATTGATTCGATTTTAACGGAACTAAACTACGGTTTTTATAGACAAAAGTACAAAAAATTGATGTAACCTGGTTACCCGGTCCTAGAACCGGAACCGCAGGTTCCAAGACTGGTTCCAATATTTAAGAACCGCCTAGACCGGTTCTTGTTCATGTTCTAACTTTCTAGATACCACCGGTTCGGGTTTTGGTTCTATATGCTCGTCCCTACACAAAACTGCAATTTAGATGACATGGAAGGTAAAAGGTTTTGCAATACTTTTTTGAATATATATATATATATATATATATATATATATATATATATATATATATATATATATACCTTAGTGGATTTTCCGAAAAGCTATAAAGTATTTGTACTGGATCTTTGAATTTTATAGAATAAAATTAATAAAAAGATGATTCATCATCCAAAAAAATAAGAATTAGATACTTGGCACACCATGCCATAAATATTTCCAAGAAAATAAGAATTTAATAGTTGTGACAGCACCTTATAAAAATTTGCAGTTACATGTTTTTCCTATAGATGATTTACATTTAGGTATTTTTTCCGGGTTAATACCATAAAAATTATTATTTATACACCCTCGCTTTGGTTTAACCCCATTTTTTGTTACATATGTGCCATTGTTATTGAGATGGTGTTCCATTTATTTATGCTTACCTAGTTACCAACCGGTAATCAAGTCCTTGTCGGTTGTCCCTTTCCACTCGAGTAAAAGTTTTTAGGAACATGCATATAAGTCACCACCTTTATCAAAATGATTGTATAACCTTGTAAGGGTTAGCCAGTTACGAGCGTCGTCAAAAGAGTGTTTTTGAAGTTTTTCAAGGGTTTGAAACGCGATCGACGCCAAAGAGGACAAAGATCAGATATGAATGTGATGAAGAGTCTAATGATGATCTTTTTGACTTAGGGTTGTTGGATGTTGAACCAGATAACTTCAATCCTAGATCTAACTTGTGTGGCGACCCTTTTCTGAACATTTTATGTGATGATAAAATGTTAAATAATAATCAATTTTAAGGGGGCGATAAAGCTGATGTTGATGATATCCACCGGGAAGAGCATGAGCATGAACACCTTGAAGATGAAAATGAGTTGGAAGTGGGTGTTGAGTTCAGGGTGCACGATCCTACCGTCAAGTGGAACAAAATGAAGCCTATAATCGGTGAGTTACACGATTCTCATGTTCATTTAAGGTTTGCACTAACTAACTATGTTGTAGCTAATGGATACCAACTGATGCGTGTATGGGGGCTATTTTCGGATGGAAGAGAGAGAGTGGGGTAGAAAATGAGATTATGAGGGTAGAGAAGATGATAGGTTTAGTTCTTACCTCAAGACCTATTGATGCAAGAACTATGTTAAATGTCAAGACCTATTGACACACAACACAACACACGATAAGAGACTTATCTTATGTGAGAAATAGAGAAAATTGCAACAAGTTCAAGTGATGATTTATTCATAGAAATCAGCCCTATATATAGTTGATAGGAGCCATGAGTTACAAAAGTGAAAAGGCTCATCATTAAGAGATTTTATTTAACTAGTTCATTAACTACTAGCCAATAACTACTAGGAACTCCCAAAAACTCTTCAATTTTCGTCCATGCTACACACAAGACAAGGAAATGGTTCAAATTTCATCCATGATCACTAACAAGTCCAAAAAAAACATGGTCACAACTTCCATGTAGCCAAAACAAATCGGCCCACCCCATTTCAAACCCAAATTCACGAAATCAAGCATACTCCAAAGCCCATCTCCTTGGCAAGTAATCCATTTTTAATTAGGATATCTAGGTCCAAACATATATCATCTCCTCCCCCTTTGGAAGGAATTGACCTCAATTCCGCAAGGTCATCATCATCAAGATAAGGGGAAAGATCTCCAACGTTGAAAGTTGCGTCCACTCCGTATTCTCCTGGGAGTTCCACCTTGTAGGCATTGTCGTTCATGCATGCGACTATCTTGTAAGGACCGTTTGCTCAGGGCATTAACTTGTTCTTGCGCTTTTCGGGGAACCGTTCTTTCCTTATATGAACCCAAACCAAATCGCCTTCTGAAAATATTTTGTTCTTGTCGAAATTCTTCTTATACGAGGCATTAATGGCTTCGATACGATCACAAACCTGAGCGTGTAGCTTCATCATGGACTTCAGCCTGGCATCTGCTTCTTTATGGACTAACTCTTCCTTGGGCAAAGGGATTAGATCCAATGGTAATTTGGGATTCACGCCGTAAACAACCTCGAAGGGAGAATGGCTTGTTGTGTAGGTAGGCGAACAGTTATAAGAAAACTCGGTGTGCACTAATTTCACATCCCAATATTTTTGTGTCTTGTTCACCAACGCGCGCAGTAAAGTGCCCAAGGTTTGGTTCGTGACCTCGGTATGGCCGTCCGTCTGTGAGTGGTGTGATGTGCTGAATAAAAGATTTTTCCCGACTTTCCTCCACAATGTGTTCCAAAAGTAACTCAAGAATTTGAAGTCACGATCAGAAACTATTGTTTTGGGAATCCCGTGCAGATGGACGAACTCCCGGTGGTATAAATCAGCAACCATACTTGCATCATCGGTTTTGTGACAAGCAATAAAATGGGACATTTTCGAAAACCGGTCTGCAACTACCATAATTGCATCTTTACCCCTTTGAGTTCAAGGCAGGACCACAGTAAAGTCCATGGATACGTCCTCCCAGGGGCGAACTGGGACTGGTAAGGGAGTATATAAGCCCAGTTTGAATGAGCTTTTAGCCAAGTGGCGCGTCACACACTTGCTCACGATATTAGTTACATCCCCCAACATCTTGGGCCAAAAGAAGTGTTCTTTCAGCACCTCCAAAGTCTTAACTACTCCAAAGTGGCCTGCTAACCCACCCCCATGTGCCTCACGAATTAATAACTCCCTGATGGGGTGTTTCGGGATGCAAAGACGATTCCCTTTAAATAGGAATCCATCCTACACCAAGCATTCTCCCTGTGAACCGCTATTACATTTTATAAATACATCACCAAAATCTACATCATTTCCATAATAGTCTTTCAACGCCTCGAAGCCTAGCAAGCAAACATCGAGTGTAGCCAGTAAAGCGTAACGTCGAGATAGTGCATCCGCCACCACGTTACTTTTGCCATTTTTGTACTTTGAGGAAAAGTGGAATGACAGTAAGAACTCCACCCACTTCGCATGTCTCGGGCTCAACTTCTGCTGACCATTGATATACTTCAGTGACTCGTGATCTGAATGCAAAACAAAATGGTTAGCGCATAAATAATGGATCCAATGTTCCAGAGCCCACACAATGGCATAAAACTCCTTGTCATAGGTGCAATCGTTCAAATGAGCTCCCCCTAATTTCTCCGTGAAGTAAGCAATGGGTCACTTGGCCTGGATCAGCACGGCACCAATACCTACCCCGTTTGCGTCACACTCTACTTCAAAAGGTTGGGAAAAATCAGGTAGCGCCAAACACAAGAGCAGAACACAATCGTTCTTTAATCACCTAGAATGCCTTTTGGGCATCCACTCCCCACATGAAGGCACCTTTCTTCTAACAATTGGTAATCGGACTCGTCACCATACTAAAGTCACGAATGAAATGCCGGTAAAAGGACGCCAAGCCATGGAATGATCGAACGTCGCTAATGGTTTTGGGGGTTGGCCACATCTTGAAGGCTTCGATCTTGGCTTGGTCCACTGATACGCCTGCTTTGGACACCACATACCCCAAGAACTTTACCTCGTCCACAAAGAATGAGCATTTGTCCATTTTGCCATAGAGTATTTTGTAACGCCTGTGTTTCTGGGCTTGTCATTAATGTTGATATAATAGTGTAGGTTAACCTTTGTAACCCGTTTTGAAATAATAGAAGTGTATTATTTGAGTATTATGTGTTTTGTGCTTAATTGTGTGTCTTAATGTAATTGAGAATAAAAATAAGCGTCAAAATGAAATGTTAGATAAAGATGATATCTATGTATAATGTTGTAGTAGTTGGAACGAGGTTTCCGAATATATAAAGAATGTCGAAATCCGAGTTATAACGAAGAAGTTATGACATGTCTAAGTTTCGCGACGGAACTGGCGACGCTGAATGATGTAAAAAGTGAAATTTACGTTAGTGTGATATTTATCCCTAGTGATATAAACAAATGTCATAGAGTTCATTAAACCGAGAGCATGCATAAAGAGAACGCCCAAATCTGACTTCGTATGAGGAAGTTATGATTTTCTGAAGTTTCGACTTAGCAGTATGAAGCCCGAATACTCGATTCGAGATCGAATGATTGTTGGTCTAAACAATCTAAACGAGAATTGAAGATCTCGTTGATAGTAGTGCAGTGGTGAAAAGACAGACGAAAACGGACGTCTGATGAAGAAGTTATGAATTTATAATGGAGTTTTCTTGTCCCGGCCTACTAAAAATAAATAATAATAATAAAAGTCAAAATTAGCCAACGGAGTCTAAACGAAAGTTGTAGAGCGTAGTCTCACCTACGCGTGGATATAAAGAACGTCGAAAATGGAGTTCGTATAAAGAAGATATGAATTTTTTAAGTTTATTAAATAATTAATATATAAATTTAATTATTAATTTGATATTATCTGAAGGGGAGTCACCGGACTTATCCGGGCTACGCCCAGCGTACAGCGAAACATGACACGCCTCACACTCGATTTCTTCGGATACATAAGCAGTGACAAACTTCCGAGGCGTACGCCCCGCATAGAGCATTACGCCCAGCGTAATGCGAGGCCTCAGCCTCCTATAAAAGGCTTGCGAAGGCAGTCGGCTCCATTTGCCAAATTCTTTCCTCTTTCTCCCGTTTTGCATCGTTTTTCGTGCCAGAAGTATCCCGAAGCCCTAGTATTAATCCCAAGCCCCGAAGCAAGTCTCGAGGCCCCGAAGATCCCGAGAAGTGAGATTCCCAAGCCGAAGCTCTGCCCGCAAGAAGCCAATTTTTTGTGAAGATCTTCCAGATCTACCGAAGAATACTACTTCTGCAAGTCGTAGTGTTGTCCGATCATCTTCTAATCAAGTGAGTGTGTAGTTACTTTCTTCTAATGCATAATTATGAAGTATTTTATATAAAATACGTGTTATGTGTATATTTTGTTGTTATAAGTGTGAATGTATATTCACTTTCTTCTATCTCATAGATCTGATTTATTGTCAATGAAATACGTGTTATGTGTATGTGCCTCATCTGTTATATGGAATATGTATTAAATGAGAATGCTATACAGGTTTTAAACTATGTATAAAAATATATATTTTTATCTACTTATATGTTGGGTAGAACATGGGTAGATAGTTGATGTGTGATAAACAGATGAGAGGCCTTAATGTTGTTGTTATTGATCTGGTTATTCAACGGAGTATTGATAACGACCACAGAGTCTTTCTAGACATTCCTGTGGAACGCTAGCAGGTTCATAACTTGTAGGTGTTGTGAACGATGTGTTCACCGGTGTACTTTATCCCCCTCATGGTTGCCTTTAGGATATCTATTGTTGAGGAAACCCCTTAGCAGTAATGTCCGTCCCGATGAAAATCCTAGATTAGGTCCCTTGAGATAGATGTTGTTTTAGGGACATAAAGTGAGGATAACGGGATGGGTAATCGGGTTATTGTTGGTTGGTGAAATTAAATATAATTATTTATTGTGGGTTGAAAACCCTATATGCTCACCAGGCTCCCAAGACTGACCCACTCAGTTTTATTTGTATTACAGGAAGTGGCGCAAGGGCATAAGATGGATGAATCATCAAGTTGTTTTGTTTACAAGTCTGTATATGTATATATTTGTTGAATGACTTGTAATGTTATCATTTATGCTTTATGGTCTGTATCGGAACATGACATCCCAAGTTTTGAGTATATAATGAAAATGCATCTCTTGATGAAATGCTTTGATAAATATTATTTTATCATATTTTGTTTTGGGAACAAATTCCGCAACTCTTTTAAATCAAAAGGATTTACTCTGAAATTATTTTAAAAAGAATAAATGAAATCGGTCTTTTCTGGCCGTGATTTTGGGGATGTCACATATTTGGGCTCTTAGGGTCTCGAACACTTGTTTCAAATGACTCCCATACTCCTCACGACTCTTGCTATACACCAAGATGTCGTCTAGATAAACCACCACAAACCTGCCAAGAAAACATTTAAAAACTGCATTCATTAGTCTCATAAACTTGCTTGGGGTGTTCGTGAGGCCAAACGACATCACGGTCCATTCATAAAGGCCATGCTTTGTTTCGAACATCGTCTTCCATTTGTCCCCTTCGTGTACTCGGATTTGATGGTACCCACTTCGTAAGTCGATTTTTGAAAATACAACCGACCCGTGTAGTTCATCTAACATGTTGTCAAGTCGGGGAATCGGGAAACGATACTTGATGGTGATGTTGTTGACCGCCCTGTTGTCGATACACATCCTCCACGTTCCATCTTTCTTGGGTACAAGCAATACCGGTACGGCACATGGACTAAGGCTTTCTCGAACATATCCTCGGGCCACGAGCTCATCAACTTGCCTTTGCAACTCCTTCGTCTCCTCGGGATTGCACCGATAGGCCGCCTTGTTTGGTAATGGAGCTCCTGGGATGAGATCTATCTGGTGTTCGATGCCACGAATAGGTGGCAAGCACGGTGGTAAATCGTCAGGGAAAACGTCTTTAAACACTTGTAAGAATTCTGCCACATCATGATAGAGAGGATTTCCCGCCTCACCATCTTTGTCTACCATTAGGTACACCATGCCACTGTCGTCAATCGTCTTTTCAACCTCCCGTTCAGTGGCGAAAATTGCAAGATTCAGCTTCTTTTCTTTAGTCTTTCTCGATCATATTGCCAAGGACGACCCAAAAGTACGTGGTAAGCATCCATGGGAACCACGTCACAAAGGATATCATCATTATACGAGCCCATCGTCAAACCTACCATTACCTACTTTGTTACTTTTATATTTTTATTGTCATCTAGCCAATGGAGCACATCAGGTTTAGGATGGTTCATTGTGACCAATCCCAGTTTTGCCACCATTTCGCTTGATTCTACATTAGTACAACTACCACCATCCACTATTACACTGCACCATTTATCATTTACCAGACATTTAGTATGAGACAATTGAGTTCTTTGGTCAGCCCTTCGTGTGTCACCTTTGCTTGTAATGCCCGAAGGACCAACAACGTGTCATAGACGGGAGCTTCGTAGCTTTCATTCTCCTCTTCTTCTTCATGTTCGGCCTCTTCCTCAAAGATGGAACTTTGTCTTTTTTTCTTCTTCTAGCAACTCGTCCCGGAATTCCATCGCTTCCCGTAATGTCACGACTCATTTATTTGGGCACGAACTTTGGAAATGCCCGAAACCTTGGCACTTGTAGCATCGTACCTTAGAAAAACTAGTTTCCTTGGAATCTTTAGAAGGAGTCGCAGTTTTGGGAACTCCGGAAGAACTACCCACGGAAAAAGGATTGACGGTTGCATTCTCGGGTTTACCCCAAGACTTAGATTTCCCGAATTCGGATTGAGGAACACCGGTTTTCCTGTATTTTTCTTGGTTTTCCAACTTTAAACACAAACCACAAAGAGTGTCAAAATCAGAATATGGATACAAATCAACAATGTTAGCAATATTCAAGTTCAACCTGCGTAAAAACCGAGACATTTTCTGCTCTTCGACTGCATCAATATCACCCATAAGTGACAATTTTTCAAATTCATCTATATATTCATCCACGTTCATTTTGCCTTGTTTCAACTCGGCTATTTTTCTATAGGTTTCCATGCGGTGATTAATTGGTACATACCTTTTTCTTAACTTTCTTTTTAATGATTCCCACGATGCAATTTTGTCTTTACCCTCTCGTGTTCTCTTGGCCTTAAGCCCTTCGAACCACAAAGAGGCACCAGCACAAAGTTTCAGGATGGCAAACTTACATGCCTTTTCATCATCTACATCTTTGAATTCGAACATGCATTCAATTTTTCTTTCCTATTCCAAGTATTTGGCTAGGTCCGTACCACCCACAAATTCCTGCAACTCATTGACTTTGAATTCTTCACTTGACCTAAGTTCACGCCTTGCTTGTCTTCTAGGTTGGCCATCTTGGATGTTCCTTAGTGCTTCTTGAAGATTGTAGAGAAAAACAGGATCATTAAAATCCATGGTGATTGCAGGATTGTTTCGGCTCTGATACCACTATGATGCATGTATGGGGGCTATTTTCGGATGGAAGAGAGAGAGAGAGAGGGGGGGTAGAACACGAGACTATGAGGGTAGAGAAGAGGATAGGGTTAGTTCTTACCTCAAGACCTATTGAAGCAAGAACTAGGTTGAATGCCAAGATCTATTGACACACAACACACCACACGATAAGAGACCTATCTTATTTGAGAAATAGAGCAAATTTCAACAAGTTCAAGTGATGATTTATTCATAGAAATCGGCCCTATATATAGTTAATAGGAGCCATGAGTTACAAAAGTGAAAAGGCTCATCATTAAGAGCTTTTATTTAACTAGTACATTAACTACTAGCCAATAACTACTAGAAACTCCCAAAAACTCTTCAATTTTCGTCCATGCTACACACAAGACAAGGAAATGGTTCAAATTTATTCCATGATCACCAACAAGTCCAAAAAAATGTGGTCACAACTTCCATGTAGCCAAAACAAATCGGCCCACCCCATTTCAAGCCCAAATCCACAAAATCAAGCACACTCCAAAGCCCAAATTAGTAAAGCCCATCTCCTTGGCAAGTAATCCATTTTTAATTGGGCTATCTAGGTCCAAACATATATCACCAACTTAGGTTCAAGAAGAGTGACAAAAAGTAGGTTAATTGTTAAGTGTATGAGAAAAGATGCAAAAAAACCATGTCCCTTTAGGATCCACGCTTCATAGAAGTACAACGAACGTACTTTTCAAATAAAATATATGATCAAAACACATCTCTGTGCAAGAAATTATAATTTTGGACATTTTTTTAGTTGTAATTGGTTAGAAAAACACTACATTAAGGATATAATTTGGAAGCTAAAAATGACATTGCTTGAGATGATGGAGGATGTAAATAGAAACTACTCGGTTAAAGTGTCAAAGGGGCAATGTCATAGAGCTAGGGTAAGAGCAAGGGAAATGATATAAGTTAAACTAGAGTAACACTATGCTAAGGTATGGGATTATGCCAATGAAATCCTTAGATCTAACCCTGGAAGCACATGCAAAGTAGGAGTGACAGTAAATCCAGATGGCAAGAACTATTTTCAACGTTTTTATGCATGTTTTAAGGCATTCAAAGATGGTTGGAATAGAGGGTGCATACATGTGATTGGATTAGATGGATGTTTCCTAAAGGGACAATTCAAAGGGGATATTTTGACTATTATTGGAAGAGATGCTAACAATCACGTCTATCCAATTGCATGGGTTGTAGTGAACGTTGAGAACAAAGACAATTGGACTTGGTTTTTACAACTTTTGGTTGATGACTTGGATGTTGATTGTGGAAGCGGTCTAGTTTTCATTTCAGATCAACACAAGGTAAACTTAAATAGGTTATAAAGTTTTTCATTTATTCATTTATATTGACTAACCAATATTAATGTTTTATTTACTGGTTTCAGAGGCTTCTAGAATCTGGGAAAGCTATCCTTCCATATGTTGAACATAGGCAGTGTGCAAGACACGTTTACGCCAAGTTCAAGAAGACTTATACAGGTTTAGAGTTGAAGAACTTGTCCTAGGCTGCTGCAACTAATACTGTTGAAGGGGATTTTGTGGCTAAAATGGAAAAAATGAAGAAAATCACCCCGAATGGGTATGCTTGGTTGATGTCTAGGAATCTAGAATCTTGGTGTAGGGCATTTTTCACAAGGGTATGCATGTGAGGTTGTGGAAAATGGTAGTTCTGAGTCCTTAACTCCATGATCAAAGATATTAGGAATAAAACACTTCTAAAAATGTTAGAGGAAATATGAATATATGTCATGGCTAGGTTTTACTTTTTGGATGATAAAGCTTCTACATGGAAAACTGAATCTTGTCCAGCTATCATAGAAAAATGGAGTTTGGAAAAGGGATAAGGTAAATACTTACCGGTAAGTTATTACCTTCAGTTATTTATGTTTTGCTTTGTACTTAACATTAACTTGTTCTTTTTAGTTTTTATTTCTAGGAAGTGGAAAGTGATAGAAACTGGAGGGTTTGTATTTGAGAAAATGTATAGATGTGCATCTTACAAAGTGGATTTAGAAGCACACTATTGCACATGTGTGCATGGTCAAGCAGCAGTAAACTTGTTGTTTTTAGTTTTTATTTCTAGGAACTAAAAAGTGATAACAATTGGAGGGTTTGTATTTGAGACAATGTATAGATGTGCATCTTACAAAATGGGTTTATAAGCACACTATTACACATGTGTGCATGATCAAGCAGCAGCAAAACTACATTCACATGAATCCAACTGATTTTCTCAGCATTTGGTTCCAAAAGGAGAAATTTGTGGTTGCATATACCACAAATATATCATCAGTGGATAGCAGCAACATGTTGGTACCCACTGCATATATAAAGACATTACCTCCATTGATAAGGAGAATGTCCGGTAGGCCAAAAACCAAGAGAAGAAGGCATGTGTCTAATGTCAATGATTCCAAGTTCCCAACTATTAGAGCTAGAGTTTGTAGGACTATTAGGTGTAGCAAATGTTTACAATTTGGGACATAACTTGAAATCTTGTAAGAATGAGTGAGTGACCAGGGACTATGTGCCACCTAAAAAAACAGGAAGGCCAAGGAGGGATGGAATGGAATACCAAACAGGGATGGAGAGGGAACTTCAAATCAAAGGAAAGCTAAACGTATACTGAAAAGAAACAAGAAGAGAAAAGGGGATGGAGAAGGATCCTCAAATAAAGCAACTATTGAAGCAACTACATAGCATGATGTTCAAACTATTGGGTTAATGCAACTGTTCAGGATGATGTTTAAGCAAGTGAAAATATTGAAGCAACTGCATAGGATCAAGTGCAAGGGGTTAATGCAAATTTTTAGGATGATGTTCAAGCAACTGATCATGTTAATGTTCAAGAAAGTATAGATATTCAAGCAAATTGTGAAAAAGTTGAAGCAGCTTCTAATGTTTAACCAAGTGTAGATGATGTTCAAGAAAGTAATGATGATGTTCAGGAAGTTGTACAAGAGGATGATCATTATTAGGAAAAACCAAGATGAAATGTTTTAGGAGGGCCCCCCAGTAAATGCAATCCAACCTCCAATCATTGCTTATAATGATGATGTATTAATGTTGCAAGAATGTGGATATGAACTTCATGATATTGCACAATATTTGGAAAGGGTAAATTTGATGCTTGGCCCTATGCACTAGTAGAAATGGTATGTCGAATTCCATTTTAATTTCCTTATAAATGCCTCATTTGTGTTTTAATTCATAAATGCATCATATGATCCAAGAAATAGATGTTAATGAGATTGAAGATAACTTGGAATATAACTTGGAAGGGGATGTGGATGTGATACCTTAGGTATACCAACCTCCATTTTTTATTTCTTATAAATGCCTCATTTGTGCTTTAATTCATAAATGCATCATATAACATAGGATATAGATGTTAATGAGATTGAAGATAACTTAGAAGGGGATGTTCAGGATGTGATACCTGACCCTATGCCACCAGTGGAAATGGTATGCCAACCTTTACTTTAAATTTCTTATAATAATGTGATTTAAAAAGGGTAATTAACTGCATCATGTGTTACATGGTGTAGATGTTAAAGAGATTGATGATCACTTGGAAGGAGACTTAGAAGGGGATTTGATACCTACCTTGTGCCACTAGTGTAATGGAGAATGACTTCATTGAAGCTACACAAGTTGGGAGGCCTAGGAAAAGGAACATTTCTGAGAGAATTGTGAAGATCAAGCTCAAGAAGGCAGTTTATGAGAATGATTGAGAGGGTTTTAGTGTGGAGAAACCCTATAGTTTGGAGTAGGAGTATTTAGGAGGGGGTATCATGGGCACTATGTATTTTGCTTGCCCTTTTTGTTAACATTGCATTAGCTTTTGGTAACAATCGTCCAATTGCAAATCAACATCTAGTATTCAGTTAGGCCTTTTTGAACATTGATAGTTAATAGCCATTTGTAACATTGTTAAGCAATTGGATGTTTGGTTCTAATTGTAATACCCCCTTTTATGTGATTAACAATGCAAGTATTTAAAGTACGTTGCGTTTACTTGTCATTTCAGTTTAAGCAAATTGTCATAAGTTAATTATTTAAAGTACGTTGACTTTACTTGTCCTTTACCATAACTACATTATCATTGCAGTGAATCACTATAATGTAATACCAAACCACATGGATCATAAATAGCATTGGATTGCCATCAAGATACTTTTATATAAACATTACAATCTGAAATCAACAATTAACCAACTAGTTCTTACATCAAACTACAACACCCTTGCAACTACTACTTTTACTGTAATGTCTTAACCCTGCCAAAATACCAACATTACAACAGTTGCCTTAACCTAGGGCAATGCATTAAAATACAATGGCAAGTATATGAATTACACCAATAATCATCATAATCACCAAAACAACCTGTGGTACACTATTGGCAACAATTTCATTGTATGGTTCCCTTTCATTATCATTAAAAACCAACTCCATTGTGTCAAACCACTTGAAATATTTACACCCTTTTTTGATACCCTGCTAATGTGATCTTCATTTAATAACTCTGGAAATATAATAAAATGGAAAAAAAAAAACAAAATCTCTTAATTTTACCTTATAGTTAGGGCATGCTTTGAACTTTATTCCTGGGTTTTTATCGGTTCTTGAAATTAAGTATTACATTTGATCACCACAATCACACTTGGTGCGATAACAAGATTTGCCAATAGAAGACTATTGAAGACGAAACCATGGGGAAGAAGGCGGGTGATGCGCGAGGAAGAACATCAAATGAAGAGTGAATTAGAGTATTTGGGGCGAATAACAAATTTATATATATAAGAGTGAGGTTTACATGCTAAACCGATGACACCAGCTATCATTGACTTTTCATAAAGTGTCGACACAAATAAGTAACAAAAAAAATAATAAGGTTAAATCAAAACGAGAGTGTATAAATAATGGTTTTTATGGTATTAACGTTGTTTTGTCTAAAAAAAAATAACTTCGATAAATCATACGAAAAGCAACATATGGTTAGACTTAACCCTAGATTCAATACTTATTAAAATCTAAGTTCAATATGACCCTGATGATAATACATATAAAACTTGATCGAAGGTTTTTTTTTCCTTTTTCAGTCATGCAATTAAGAGAAATTAAATATCATCCTACTTTTGTACCTACCAATCTTTCTACCCATTTAAAAGATGACAAGTGTCATGTTAGTATCCTAAAATATTATTAAATTTCAATAAATAAACATTAAATGTTACAAATATCATCATTTAATTGGGTAGGAGGATAAGTAGGAACAAAAGGCAGGAGATATTTAATTTCTCTGCAATTAATTATATGCTTATACTTGTGGTCACGTACCATTTGCCTCATTTCAATCCAAACTTTAATTAAAATACAACACAAAAGTCATCAAGAGCGACATTAAAAGTAAGCAAAAACAAGGACAATATTTCCCATTTTAGCACACTTCACATATCAGCAACCGACCACAAGTAAGCTTCTCTTTCTGTAGCTTGTTTCTCATTTTGTCTATTGAACATTTGCTTCTCAAATCCTGCAAAACAAACAAACATCAATTCATCACTTCCAATCAATTCAAAAATAAATTCAATTAATGAAAATATTAAAAGTATAGCAAAGTACTTTGATTTTTTTAGCAATATGTATTATGTAACAAAAAAAAAAAAAAAAAAAAAAAAAAAAAAAAAAAAAGAATTGACTAACCGTTGCTGCGGTCAACCCCATCCCAGTGTCGTCCTGGTCTGATACCATAGCGATTTGGTGCAGCCTCAAAGCCTCTCTTCAACCAACTGTGATTAGGGACTTCTTGAGGAACTATAAACCCTGATTCTCTCATCCTCTCGTTGTCTCCTATATCTGGAAGAATCATTTCTGATTGCTTCTTCTGAAACATTACATAAATAATATCAGTCAGTTGAATTTGAATTTGAATTAAGGTTTAGGGTTTAACTTAATTACCTTCACTAGATGTGCCATGGGGTCACCCCATCTAACTCTATCCTTCAGCATATTATCAAGATCCGGATCATCTCTGAAGAATACAAAAAAAAAAAAAAAAAAAAAAGATGCATTATGTTTTATAGTAAAATTTTAATGGAACTCTAATGTTTGATTGACAATTAATTTGATTAGGTTTTTCTTAAAAACGATTTATTTGTATAGACTTGGTAAGGTTTCTTTACATTTTCTTTTGTAATTTAGTAAAATGTAAAAAAATCTAAAATATAATAGAGATAAATCGATAAATCAGAATATGCAAACATCCTTAATCTTACTAGTCTTAACAGTCGGACATGATTTTCAAATTTGTTGTCCAGTCCATTGATATCTATGTTATCATCTTATGATTATAAAAGATGTAGAGATCTCCAATAAGAATCTTTAAGATGTTTTACATGAAATATAATAGACATTTTTTACCTTGTTCTTGCAAATGGTTTAGCCTTCTCAACTTCCAATTCCTGCAGCCTTGCCTCTGCTTCCCGTTTTTGAGCCAAACCCTTGCCCCATTCCAGTTTTATCTCCTGTTCGAAATAGTTTTGTTAAATAAGAATACAATTTAAGTAACATCATGTATTTTAAATATAATAATTGCACCATAATTAACAAATCAACTACGCATGTATGTAACTCATAGCATCATGTCTCACATTATTGGTTATACAAGCACGATTCCTTCTTATTTGTTTAGTGTTCTTATCAGTTGTTTTCAGTGCTTAAAAAATTTTTAGTATACTTCAATAACATGATGTTAAAGATATTAAAATTAATTTTGAAATATTTGAAGTCTGTTTACTACATGAAAATAATTCTACAACAACATGAACAGAAATGCACAAACCAATTTGAGAATCGAGACATTTCAAAATATAAAACTTTATATATGAAAACTAATAGTTGAGTACCTTTGGCTTCTCATCTTCCTTTTGTAGTGCTTTGATCTGGTCCTTTGTCAGGCGTTCCCCTGAAAAAAAAAACCACAAGTGGAATTAAAAATATATTTTTAACAAGAAATAGTAAAAAAAACATTGTATCGTATAGTGTATACAAATATTATTTAGGAATTTAAAACTAACCAGTTCTCTTATCACGACGTACACCTTCAGCATTTCGCCCACTTATCGAAGGATCCATTTTTTGAAACCTGCAAGTAATATATATAATCAGTAATTCTGACCTTCTACAACAAGGTTTCAGACAAGAGTTTGGCTTGCATTTGATTGGGACAAAAATGTAATTTTTTTTTTTGACCCATACAAAAAAGTGGGACAAGGACTAGCTCACAATCTCTCATATGTGCAAAAGACGTTAACGCCCTCCACATTCTCATCATCGAAAATAGCCCTTAAAAGATTATTTAATCCCTTCCAGATCTATTTATTAAGCGCACTTTCAATACTAAGGATGCAGAGCGGAGGGTATCAATTTCTTTTGCACAGACGAGAGCGAGTCCCTATTCCACCTTTATTGTGGGACAAAAAAAAATTGAAACTTATGTCCCATTAGCAAATAACAAAGAAGAGATATGATTACCTCAACCAATCTTCCTTCTTTGTTTTAGCAATTTCTTCTTTTATATCTTTACCACTGACTAAACCAGTTTTTGGCCTCTCTGATTCCTTGATAGGTTTTCTCGGTGGAGAATGTTTTTTTCTCGGGGGAGAAAGATCTTCATGTGGACGATTATGCCCCCGTCGAGGAGGAGAAATATCAGACTCTCGACTGCGGCCCTTCCGAGGAGGAGAAAGATCGGGATCGGATTCCGGTTCCGGTGTATCGTTCCGGGCCCTTCGTTTACGGGGTGGGGACATGTCGGAATTCAATTCCGTTATATGTTCGGATTCTGATTCCGGTTCCGGTGTATCATTCCGGGCCCTACGTCTACGTGGCGGAGAGATGTCGGAATTTTTAGCAGTATCAGACACGGGAACCCAACCGCTTCCATCTTCAGAAATAGCACCAAAAGGGCGCCGGCTTTTAAGTTGCTCTAATCTTTTCATTCGTTTCACTTCAATATCTTCATCAACTTGTGGCTTCTCTTCATCTGTATACATTACAAGGGTGATTATAATTATTTATAAAGCATCTTTTCCTATTACATTATTGTACTTTGAAAATCTATCAATTATATTTATAGCAATATCATCTAAATACTAAGCAATTTGCATTGCTATAATTGGGTAAATTCATCAAAATACAATACATTTACAAGAAAGAACTGAAAGTACATGTTATTTCTCGCTTTTAGTATTTTATATTGGGTTAAATGCAAGAAGTAGCAATATAATTTCATTTGATTTGTTTACTATAAGCCTCCTACTTCCATTTCTTCCTGTTACAGCATTGTAATTTAAAAAAAGCACTATTATCCAAATACAAAGCAATTTTTAATTGGGTGGATTTTTTAAACTATAATGTCCTAAGAAGAAAATAAAATGAAAGTACAATGCTATAATTGGGTTGTTTTGTTCAATGTTGTAATAGAATGAAAATGGAAGTAGGATGCTATAATACACAAATAAATGAAAGTACATTGTTATTTTTCACATTTGGTCCTTGATATTTTAACAAAGAACATTAAAATCATAGGTGAAGAAATCTACTGAACAAGAAATTTTATTGGCATACCTTGTGACTCATCATCTTCTTCTTCAAGCTGAACTGGCTTTTGCCAAACAGGATCCTCATCAACAACAAGAACACCATTCATATCAGGCTTACTTTTCATCTTCTTTTTCTTTTTCTTCTTCTTCTTCTCCTCCTCCTCATTATTTTCATATCTTTTCAAATACTCCTTGAGTGAACTGGACCCTGAAGATGGTGCTACCATGGTTGGTCTTCAAGTCCTGCTCCCAAAAAAAAAAAAAAAACATTATGTTTTATGTTTTAAGGTTCAATCATATAAAACATGTAATAGAGCTTGTTTTTTTTTCTTTTTTCCATCAAGTGTTGTCAAGAATCAAGATAAATGATGGTTGTCTGGAGAAAAGCATTGTATTAACAAAGATTGTTTCTTTTTTGGACCGGATGAACCAACCGTCTGAATGATGGTAAGTGACCATTTTACCCTTCTGTCCAGACGTGATGGTGAACAAAAAAATGGTTGTTCATTGGAGAACTGTCATGACTCATCAACCTAGTGTCCTTGGAGCAAGATCACATACTTTAAAAACTGATACAAAAATCTGTATATTACTGACTCAGAAAACTTAAATTTAAGTGCAAGAGTATATATATATATATATATATATATATATATATATATATATATATATATATGAAAGCAGTGACAACACTGAGTCATTAAAAGATGCTGAGTGTATCAAATTTCAGCCAAGGGATCTTTATCTGTAGATGGGAAATTACAAGCTGTCTATGACTTCTTGCTTTACCATGTTTGAAGACAGATTCGGTAATAACATTAACATTGTCATTTTGTTAACAAGTCTATAGCCTCTCAAGTCATATATGGAAACCCTAAAACAGAAAATCGAAAATATAAATGCCAATCAAAAGTCAAAACACACCCTAACCCTAAAACTCAAAAGCCAAAATCGAAACCCCTATGAACAGTAGTAGAATGGAAGATATATACTTAACTGAGAAATTGAAGAATCAAGATGATTATACCAAAGAATCAAAGGCTGCTACAAAGATGGAGAAGAAAAAGACTCACGCGACTGAAAAAAATAAATGCCGAGGGTAAGGTAGTGTTTGCTTTTGAAGTGGTAAAATGTCTTTTTCCATGCCTTCATACAAAGGGGGTGTTTGGCAGGATCTAAATTTTTAAAAGGTCTAAATTTCTACTTTCAATTACAACATTGTACTTTCAGCATTTTCCTTATTAAGAGATTTTACTTTGAAAACTATAACCAATTCTAGCATTCTAATTTAATTTAATCTCAACAATCAGAGAATCAAACATACATTACTTCACAAAAATCAGAAAATCAAACATACCTTTACTTCACAAAAATCACAAAAACAAGTTAATTGAACTGTGAGGAAAGGAGACCACTTTCTTGTTAAGAGGAGGAATGACAAGTGTAGAAATCAAGGTAATTGAAACAGATCCATGAGAATACAACAACAACACCTCGTTCATGCATTAGCTAATTTTCTATCAATCTAAATCATTAGTTAGTTACAGTGCAATAACCAAATACGAAACAACAAACATCAACCACTAATCCACACAAAAAACCTGCAAATCACAGGCGCAATGACCAAATCATAAACAAAAAATGACCTAATCTGAATCCAACTGAATCCAATCCTACAGCAGGTCATTTGGGCTATTGAATGAAAAAGTAAATCGAAAATAAAAACCCACAAATCCAAAATCCAAAACCGAAAATGATGAGAACGATGACAACAGGAGACCGGTCGGTGGTAGAGGGCCAGATGAATGTATAACAGAAGGTATGAGTATTACCGGGATAGAAAGAGACGGGAAGATGTTGAAGCATCAGGTCGGTGAAACAGGGAGGCGACGATGGCGGGGATGTCGGAGGCGGTGTGTCTGGCAGGGCTGGCATCAGCGGTATCTCTGGCGGGTCTGGCAGCGGCGGTTTCGCTGGGGGAGGGAGGCAGGCGGAGGAGGGAGAAGGGGCGGTAGTGTCGTGGAGTAGATTGAGAGCGAGAGAAGAAAAGAGAAACGAGAGAGGAGAATGAAGTGAGACGGAAAAGACCGTACCTGATCGGCGGCGGCGGTGATGTGGAGCGACGGAGGTGGAGTAAGGACCGACGTCTGCCGGAGGGATGGCCGGTGTGGAGAGACTGACGGGTGGAAGGATGCAAACGATGAAAGGAAACAAACATCTTTGACAATAATAAATGCCAAAAAACCCTTTCTTAAAAAATAAAATAAAATATTATTAATGACCTAAGTATGGACGTGCGATTGGACCGACAACCGAAACCCGGACTGGACCGACCTGAATTAGAACCGAATAAATTATTTGGATCGGTTTTGAATATCTATTTTTGTCCAATTTGGATTTCAGGTTATTTTAATCGGGCTAAAAAGACCGACCCGAAAAGTGTCACCACTAGAAAAGTTTAGATTGTAATATGTGTCAATAAACTCATGATGTAACCTTGTTGCAATCGATCTTATAAACAAAAAAGGAAATCGTTGATATAAGTACGTATATAAGCACATATTAAAAATCATGTTCATAACAAATATTTGGAAGCCAAGATAAGTTAATGATTAAAACATGAATCAAAATGGGACCTTGCTTTATGTTTTCGGCCAAGGAATCCTAGCATGACCGAAATCACCATTTTATTGGGTGAAAGCAAACCGAAAACACAATGGGAAAGGACTTAGGACCAAAAACCAAAAGTGAAATCCATCACAGGACCGCAATCGCAATCACATGTGATTGCGGTCATGCTAGGATATATTATAGTGTTTGCGGTCTAGATTAAGGAAAAGCAAGTATATAATTGACTTTAGGATGTGATAACTTAACCATTTTCAATAAAATCTGTGACAACCCGTTATTTCAAATCATTAAAAGTCTAAACTACAACCTTATACAAGTAAATTCACAACCTAACTTGTGGTTATAAGAACTTTAAATGCCTTGAGTGCATGATTCATTTAACTTATATACAAGTTTATGTGGAAAATCATGTTGAAATATGGATTGAAAACTAAGCTAATTTAGAGTAGTATAAATGAACATATGTTGAAAGACTAAGGGTTTAAAACATAAATATAACCATTAAATGAGTTTTCACCCGAACTAATTAAAGGAAATGGAGTTTACGCCTAATGTAATAAATGCATGGAGGGTTTACAGTTTGAAATTGTTCCATTTTGGTTTTTTCGCTTGCTTTTAATCCAAAGGGATAATGACTTAAAAGGGTAATTAACTATATGTTTTGTACATATTTAGTCACTTAACTATTTTTGGTGCCCTGTTAACCCTTAAACTTGTATTTTTGTCTTAATCACACCATTATTACCGGCAATAGCAGGTAAAACCTATTTTGGAGCACCTCCGGCGACATTTCCGGCGTATCTTACCTCCGACGACATCTTCAGTTATCTTCCCCGACCATTTTTTCCAGTCAAATATGAGTTTTTCCTTACCAATATTATTAATTTACCTACAAAAAATAAGTTTAGAACCCACAGAAATCCAACAAAAAACGTAATTTTGTCTCACCATATGTGTGTTCATGTGAAAAGCTCAGAGAACTGAAGGCCCATAATTTTGTCTCACCATATGTGTTTTCATGAAACTCTTCGCATCTGTTCTTCATTTTTCAGTGTGTTCTTCATCTAAAAACCCTAGAACTTGAAATGTTATGTTCAAGAAACCCAAAAATCGATATGATTTTGTTCAAGTAACCCATAATTGAAACGATTTTGTTGAAGAAATGATTTTGCAGGTTTCGAATTGGGGTTTTTCCAAAAGGAACAAACTCATCGGTTTTTGAAGATCATAAATCAAGTTTTGAAGAACAAATCCATGGCAGATCTTAAATCCATTTTCCAGAAGGAATAAACTCGTTGTTTTTTGAAGAAACCCTGATCTGAAATCCGTTTTCGAGAAGGAAGTTTTGAAGAACTCAAGTTCGTTCATCAGAATCCCAAAAATCCCAAAGGTCAGTTTCTTGTATGAACTCCTTTTCAGATTCGAGTTCATGTGTGTGTGTGTGCGCTTCAAATTTGAGTTATGGGTTTATAAATCGAAATGAAACCCATAAGGATATTTTTTGAGCATGAACTAGATCGACATACAAGTATGATTTTGTTTTTTTTTTTTTGCTAGATCTGCCATGGATGATTTGATTGAGTATGTTTTTCGAATTCTGGGTTTTATTCTTCAAAAAACCGAAGTTTTGCTCAAGAAATCATTTCAGGTTTGCTTAAGAACATCATAACCAGAGGTTGAAGACGATGAACAGTGATCTGATAAGTATTTATGTGTGTGTTCATCACAGATCAGAGAGAGATCTGATGTATTTGGAGCTCATGAGTTCATGCAAAAAGAGAAGGGGAGAATAGATCAGAGTTCTTGACCATTTTGGGTATTCACAGAGATGTTGTCGGAAATAACGTCGGGAAATCGAGTTTGATCGGAGAAGATGACCGGAAAACTTATGTTTGGCCGGAAACAATGCCGGAAACCGGCAAAACCTGCTATTACCGGTCATACTGGTATAATGTATACGTTTCAATAAGTTCAAGGGTTAATAAAGCACGAAAAATAATTTAGTGACCAAATGTGACAAAAAACTAAAATAGGTTACCCTCTCAAGTCATTATCTCTAATCCAAAAACACTTTTCACCTTGACCCAAATCCAAAAACCTATCTTTCCTTTGAGTAGAAAACCGTAAACCACCCCTATATATAAGTGTTATGGCGAAAACACTTTCAATTCTCACACTTTTCATTTGAAAACACTCCCAAAATCCTCTCAACTATCATCCGTGAACCTTCAAATCTTCATAACTTTTACTCAGATTTCATCAAGAAAATTCAATTCATCTTCAAATCGTCATATCTTCATATGATACTCAAGTCCTCATAAACTCCTCAAGAACACCAAGATCCAACCGTTAACACCATAACCTCCAACCGTAAACCCCATTTTCCAACCGAAAACTCATTTTCAACATTTCCAATTAATTCCAATTTAATTGTAAGTCCTTCTTATATAATTAAATTATTATTTAACCTAATATTTAAATTACTATATTATTAATTTAAATACGACGTCGAAAATAATTATTTTAAGATAACATTGTTCGCGCGCACGCCTACCCGAGGATTGTCTCTACAACTCGCTAATTCAAGTTAATGCACATTCGATGTGAGTTCATACCCCTACGTTTTCAATATTTTTCCATGTTTTTAGGGGGGAATACAAGTACAACACAATTAAATTTGTGTAAACAGTCAAACGATTTCAAACAGTTACAAACAAATTAAAATGACGTTAAACTGTTTCAATCAACTACAACCATTATTTTCATGGTAACATATTTTATATATATATATATATATATATATATATATATATATATATATATATATATATATATATATATATATATATAAGTACAAATCTTTAATCCTTTGTAACATGTTGAGCAAAGGAAAATTTTCAGTATAATCATAATTCCAATGGAACGAACATATAAACTATAATAGGTATAGCTTATTGAACACCGATATCATATTTACAAGATACCGAGATACAAAACAAACGAATATATAAACTATAATTGGTATAGTTTATGGAATATAAGTACTATCTTACTAAATACAGGTTTTATCACCGTAACGAACATATAAACTATATTAGGTATAGCTTATGGAACATATAAACAGTTATTCATTTCAAAGGATTTTTCAATTATTCTACACTTAAGCGTCGATATTGTTTTGTGAGATAACATCTTCAAGTACTTATTTAAGTGCCAAAAAAAGTCCTGACCTTAATAACTAGAGTCTCTTGGAGGGAGAGCGTGAGTTTGCGTATAGATCTATACAGGACTAACAATCCCAAACCTCGATTGTTAGCTACAGTCAGGTCGGCAGGCCTAGGGTGACAAATATCATAAACGATTTTGACGCCTGAAGAACGTCGTGTCAAACCATCCGTCGTATTAGTATGGTTATGAGAACTCACAATTTGGTATTGAACAACACGATTGGTGTATGAATAAGTAACCACTTCACATAGTTTTATTTAAATGATAAGGCTATAAAACATTATTTTACATGTATCACTGGTGAATCCAGAGGGTTTTAACATAAGTACGAATACAGAAGATTATTCCAGCATAGAGAAAACATACATTCATAGTTTTATGTGAATTAAAACTATTTTTTTTACTATAACAAAGTACTATATGTGTTGATACACTTTCAAAATCACTTTGTATTCTCAGGCAACCGTTAAGACAGGTACACCCGCAAGATTTTGAGAAGACAGAGCTTCTAGAGTCGCGTCTTTTAAGTTTTTTGCTATACATTTGGATGTCATACAAACTATGTATTGAACAGATGTAAATACTTTACCTTATCAATGTAATGGTTGTGTTTGCCTTGATTCCTATTATACAATTGTTGTGAGACTGTACATGATGTCCTCCTCCCCTGAACGTTTCCGCCGTTCCGATTTAGGGGTGTGACAAGATCTCAGTACCCTACGTAATATCCACCAAATAACTATGAATTAACCCCCAAATTACCAAGTAAGCATCTTATCATTTCTCTACTTTTATATGGGACGAAATCACCCCATAGAGTCCTCCCCATTACAAGTTCCACTTCCAAACATTTCCTTTCATCTCTAAAGCAAATTCCAAGCTTTCAAGGGTAAAATCCTTCAAGTCATCCTTAGAACTTTGTAAGTATTTTCGAGACTTCCTAGTAATTCTATACATTTTTATGATGACTTCACTCTATTTACACACATTAAAATGTGTTAAACCCTTAGAGTAAGCCATATCTAAGGAAGTTCATCCATTCCAAATCAAGTGTTTAGGCTTGAAAACTTCTCAAACCCCTCTTCAAATCAACCAAATAAAACCACTCAAGGTGAGCTGCATACCCCCATTTTTTGAGTTTTTCATGCTTTTAGGGGGGGGGGGGGGAATACAAGTCAAAACATGTTTATCTTATGGATATTTGCTAGTCTCATATTTATTATCTTTATGTGAAATAATATTTGCATAAGATGTGGTTAACACTATTTTATCTACACAAAAATCGTGTTATATAAGTTGATGTACAAAAATAAAACTCATTATGTGATACAAGTATCAACAAGAAAATATGAGTTGTAAAAACTACAAGTTTTGGGAATTCTTTTTGCTAAAAATAGTTTTTTTTAGTAAAAAGGGGTCATATTTGTAGTCATCATTGTTTTGGTGGGTTAAAACCGAAGAATATTATGTTTTAACAACATATATTACTACTAGACAAGATTTCAACTTGATATTTATATAAAGTTTATATAAATAGTTTTACACAAAAACATACTAGACAAGACAATTTTTAGTCATCACCAAGTGCCTTGCGCAAAAGCTATATAACCATGTGTCACACCCCCAAACCGTTAAACGAACGGCGGAAACGTTCGGGGGTGGATGACATCATATGTAGTATCACAACAATTGCATCATAGTAATCAAAGTAAACACAACCGTTACATTATAATATGAATATTTACATTATTGTTTGGTACAAGTTTGTATATATCAAAAGAAGCAAAAGATAAAGACGAGACTCCAAAATGCTCCGTCTTCTCCAAAAGCTAGCAAGGGTACCTATCTATTGTTGTCCTGAGAATACAAGCGATTTTGAAAACATGCCAGCATAAAGCTGGTGAGTTCATAAGCATGTTTTTGTAATGGAAACTAGTCACTGAATTTGTATAAAAGTTGTTTGCTATTGTATGTGAAGTATGATTCGTGTTGAAAACCATGGCTACCACCAGTATGTAAGGTACATTTTGTTTGAAAACACTGGTTACCACTAGTATGTAAAGTACTGAAGTTCGACTGGGAAAATCCTTTACTTTCCCTTGTGTTGGTTGTTGCTTTAATGGTTCTGAAACAGTGAGGCATAAATATAATCCATATTTATGTGATTAAAGCAATTGTTCGTGAGCAGTGTATTATTACGTAAATCTGTCGTACTATTGGCGAGTCTTATGACCATACTTAAACTTGATACGACGTGAAATGGACGCCGATATCCTTTATGACATTTGTCACCCGTAGACCTGCCGGTCCGACTGTATAGTCAGTCCCGTAAAGATCTATACACAAAAGCCACGCTTTCCTTCCAGGAAACTCTGGTTCATAAGGGTAGTCCTCGACTTAGTTAATGTTGTAAGCGCCCAAGGACGTGTCTCCCAACTACGTTGTAACAACATAAATTTTCAAAACAATTTTTCATTTCTTTAAAACATAATTTCATTCAAGACAAACCATAGAATCCAATGTAACATGGTCATAATACAAAACATATCAATCCCAAGATCAAACATATCGAAATTCGCCTGTGTGTGTACGAGTCATCCGATGCCTTCCCACGGTCATCACTAGTACCTGAAACACATTACACATAAACACTGTAAGCAAGAAGCTTAGTGAGTTCCCCAATATACCACTTACACACATACGCCTTTCCAGGCCATACTCCACACGACCTTCCGGTCTATGTGTCTCAGGGGACTTCCGTCCCAACCCGGTAAACCTTCCGGTCCTACCCGTGTCGACCTTACGGTCCATAACTCCCTAACCTTTCGGTCCACATCGTAATGCCTTCCGGCCCATATCATAATGCCTTCCGGCCCATATCAAGCATAACATTCATATCACATACATAGCGCATACGAGCAGGCAACTCATAGCATACAATGCATATATCTCATAGCATACCAGACCTTCCGGTCACACATATGTACCCTTCCAGGTACAGTATAGTGAGAAGACTCACCTCGGGTATCTCGGATGATCTCGCACACGAATCTATTGGTCTAGCCCCCGCCTAATCACATGCAAAATATCCTCAATAAGTAATGACTCTCAAAGGCTAGATTAAACCCCCTCCTATGATCCTTCAGAAGGGTAAAAGACCATTTTACCCCTCCTTGACTCAAAAGTCCAACTGTTGACCGAAATTCTAAAGGTCAACGAAAGTCAACGATCACAGCTGACCCTACTCGCCGAGTGGACTAAGGTGACTTGGCGAGTACACGCATGTCCTCTTCGCCCCTGGTTCTCCCTTGACTCACTGAGTCAACCCTAAATTCCACGAGTCGACACATATCGCGAGTCGCGGGGCAACCCGACTCAACTCGTCGAGTCCTCCTATGGACTCGGTTAGTACATGCCATGCACTCACTCAAATGACATTCTGAGGTCAGATCTGTTTCTCTAATCCATAGATCTGACCTTTCCAAGCACTATAATCATGTAAAGTCTCAATCTTGATGCACATGCAACAACCATATGACCATATATGATGATTTAGCCCCAAATACCTTAACCCAAGGTCATGACCTCCATTGTTCTTCATAAAGCTTGAAGAATAAGGCTCTCTTGACCTCTATGGATCCAGATCCAAAGTCTCATCACCATATGGGACTATTTGGACCTCCAATCGACTTAGAGAAGGGCACAAGAAACCCTAAAACCATCTATCTTTCCCAAAACAGAAGAAGGGTCCAAGTAATACCTCAAATGAAATGGTCTTAGCTTCAAATGCTCATAATAGCAACCTCCTTTGCTTTCCCTTGGCTAGAACCTCCTTCTTCTTGCTAAACACACCACAAAGGTCAAGAATGGCTTCTTCTCTCTCTCTCAAAACGCTCCAGCACTCTAGGGTTTCTCTCACTAGACTGGTGGCCACAAATGACGACCATAAGGGCCTTTAAATAGCGCACAAACCCGAGAAATTAGGGTTTCATTAAACAGCGTGGACTCGCCGAGTTCCTCATTAATTAGACCACTCCAATCGCGATCCTACTCGGCGAGTCGGGGCTCCTACTCGCCGAGTTTCTCTCCAAAAATGCAATATAAAAGAATAAAATAATATACCTGCGAATCCGAATGTTACAATTCTCCCCCACTAGAATCAGACTTCGCCCTCGAAGTCTTTCTCAGCAAATAACTCTGGGTATTGCTCACGCATCTCCAACTCCGGCTCCCAAGTCAGCTCGGACCCCTTCCGATGTTGCCACTGGACCTGAACCAATGACACCTCCTTGTTTCTCAAAATCTTGATCCTTCGATCCCGGATCACGATCGGCCTCTCAACATAGTTTAGGCTCGCATCCACCTGAATGTCCTCTAGGGGGATCACTGCCGACTCATCGGCGATACACTTCCTCAACTGAGATATGTGGAAGGTATCATGAATCTGACTCAACTCCGCAGGTAGCTCCAAACGATACGCTACTCTGCCCACCCTGGCGGTCACCCTGAAAGGACCAATATACTGAGGCCCCAACTTGCCACTCTTCCTGAATCAGATCACTCATTTCCAAGGAGATACCTTCAGGAGTACGAAGTCACCGACTTGAAACTCGAGCTCGGATCGTCGCCTGTCTGCATAACTTTTCTGACGACTCTGAGCGGTCAACAACCTCTGTCTAACCTATTGTATTTGTTCCGTCGTCTGAAGCACGATCTCCGTACTACCCATCACACGCTGCCCTACCTCTCCCCAGCAAATGGGGGTCCGACACCTCCTCCCATACAACAGCTCAAAGGGTGGCATACCAATGCTCGAATGATGACAGTTGTTGTAGGAAAACTCTTCCAAGGGAAAGTATGTGTCCCAATTCCCGCCAAAATCCAACACACATGCTCGGAGCATGTCCTCGAACGTCTGAATCGTCCGCTCACTCTACCCATCAGTCTGTGGGTGGTATGCGGTACTGAAGTGCAGCCTCGTACCCAACTCCTCGTGAAACTTCTTCCAAAACCTGGAAGTAAATCGCACATCTCGATCTGAAACAATCGAGATCGGAACTCCATGCCGCGATACCACCTCCCTCACATACAACTCTGCCAGCCTCTCGGCAGAAGAGCTCTCACTGATAGAAAGAAAGTGAGCGCTCTTCGTCAACCTGTCTACAATCACCCAAATTGCATCGACGCCTCTAGAAGTCCTTGGCAATTTGGTGATAAAATCTATGGTAACCTACTCCCACTTCCACTCGGGAATCTCCAATGGTTGCAACTTGCCATGTGGACGCTGGTGCTCGACCTTAACCCTGCGACAAGTCAAGCACCTCTCCACGAACCATGCGACATCTCTCTTCATACAGGGCCACCAATAATCCCTTTTTAGGTCCAAAAACATCTTAGTGGCCCCGGGATGGATCGAGAACCTCGACTTATGGGCCTCCTCCATCAAGATGGTGTTGGATAAGGTGTCTAAGTCCATAACTTATTTGGTATATACTTGACCGACCCGGCATGGTCCATTTGGGTTGCACTTCACCCGAACTATTTATGGATAATTTTATGAGAGTTATACACATATGTTTATTAATATATTATAAGTTATAATATATTAATATGAAGTCATGTTATTTAATTAGTCTTAGTCTTAAATTAATTATGAATTAATTTAGAGATCAAAAGGAAGACTAATTAGATTGTGGGCTATTGGTTTTATATAGTGTGGGCTAATACTCATTTGTTAATGGGCTAGGCTTGTATGGAAGTCCATGGATGATCCATGGAGCTTTTAACCCATGGATCCTTGGAAAAGGAAAGGTCATGGGTTATTAGGGTTTCACCCTAACCATGTACACTATATAAGCATGCTTATGTTGCATGAAATAGCCACTAGTGTGTGTGCTTGTGTGTGGCCGAAAATTACAAGTGTGTATACTCTCTTAAAGTTTTCCAAGAGTTTGTGGTGATTTGTGATTCCATTTGAGGCATTCACATTATTGGTGCTTGGCCCTCAAACTCCTCAAGAATCAAACTCATCAAAAAGGTATGTAATCTCTTCTAACTTTTTTATGTTTAAAAGTACCCCATGCCATGTTAGATAGGTTATGAACCTTGGAAAATTATTATTTTGCATGTATTTAGACAAACATAGATCCAAGGTTTATTAGGGTTGCATGCACACTTAGGAAGTGTTAGATTGCTCAAAACCCAACAGTGGTATCAGAGCCTAGGCTTGCTTGTTTGATACTTGATGCAAAATAGTGAAAAAAGTTGAAATTGTTGCTGTCTGGCTGATGGACTCGCCGAGTCCATGGGAGGACTGGCCGAGTACAACGCAAAATTCATCCTACTCGCCGAGTAGGTTCGTGCACTCGGCGAGTAGAATGATCAGAATGCAGAATTTCGACTTTTGCTGCTGGAAATGGACTAGAAATATTACCCTAAACTGTTTTGGTGTTTTAAAACTTGTTTTAGTTGGTGTAATGGTTGTTCTAATCCATTTACAATAGCATATATCAAATTCCATGATTTTTATGTGTTCATATAACTCTTGAAATTTTGATGATCATGTTCATGTTCTTATGAATTTAGAAGATGATAGGAATTATTTGCTGAATTGTTTAGAATTAATTCTTGATCATTTATGTGTTTTAATGGAGTCCATAATTTGTCCTCAAGTTATGGATATCCAAAGGTCACTTTCTTTAACACACACATTTAAACACATAAGTTACATGAAAATGAAGAGTCTTCATTTTTATGATCCTTTAATTCATAAGTTATGAAATGAAAAGTTTTGGATAGTTACAAAACTTGCCCTCAAGTTTTGGAATTTTTAAAGTTTCACACACTTTAATAAACTTTAATTCCAACCCTTAGAGTTTTAATAGTTAAAATTCAACCCTTATACTATTTATAACATTAATGGTTAATTATTATATATATGTATAAGAATAAGTCGTTCTACCGTTAGTAGGCCTCATTCACGAAGCCGGTCTATAAGGTGGGTATAAGGTTGTTGCCTATAAAATGACAACTTAATGGGTGTCCACTCTCACCCACCGCTTGCTTGACTGGTGGAGGGTCGTTAGCCGAACGGGTAGGACAATGAATTTAAATCCTCATTAAAAGTATAATGATTATTATAAAGCAACTAAACCTTTTTTAATTCCCAATCTTAGTTATTTTAGGAAAAATGTGAACATGGTGCTAGTCCATGGAATTCACACTTTGTACCTTACCAAGTCGTTGGTGGAGTGTGTGTGGTTAACCGGCACACTAACTTGGACTAGTAAGGATCACGAAGGGTGACTTAATGTTTGTCATAGATCAATGGAGCATGTGTGGTTAACTGGCACATTGATTAGGTGATAATATTAAGGGTACCAAGTGAATTAGCATGGTTATTCACACCTTGTTTTGTGATCCTTGGCATCCCAGTCACAAAACTTGAAGGGCACAATCGAGATTAAAACATGCTATTGAAAAGTTCAATGAATCTCAAAAGAATCTAGGAATTTCAAATCCAATTAAAACCTAATAATTCATTTTGTTTTTCATGGTGGAAATTGGTGAATCGTCATTCATCTACCATTCAAATATATTATTACTTAGATTACGGCATCCCTCTTCTAAGTATAATATATTGTGATTGGGTCCTAGCCTTAATATTACATTTGGGTGTCTTATTAAGGATTCTATATATCTAATCTAAACTTGCTTTCTTCTTTCAGATGTCTTCCAACACTAATGCTTCGGGCTCTAACCCAACTGGTTCTTTCTCTCTCATGAATCTTTGTGGGAGAGTCATCTTTGATGGTTCCAACTTCATGGATTGGATTAGGAACATCAGGATGGTTACTCGTTATGAGGACAAGGAATATGTCCTCGATAAGGAGTTAAAAGAGCTTGATGAGTCTACTACTACTCCTGAGGAGATCGCTGAATTCAGGACACATGAGAGAGATGCTACTAAGGTGGCATGTATCATGATGGCCACGATGACAGCCGAGCTCCAAAAGTCATATGACGATTTCTACCCTTTTGAGATGCACCAAGACCTGATGGAAAGGTACCATCAGAGTGCTCTTCAGGAGCGGTATGAAATAATCTCCTCCATAATAACAACCCGCATGAAGGACGGTGAATCCGTCACAGCCCACATGCAAAAGATGCAAAGGTATGTGGACCGTTTGCTGAAGCTGAATGTAAACTTCCCTGAGGAGTTGGCAATTGACATCATTTTGCACTCCTTACCTTCTTGTTATGACCATTTTCGTATGACATATCATATGAACAAGGAGGAAGTTTCCCTCAGCAAGCTTCAAGGACTCTTGAAGACCACTGAAACCGGTCTTAAGGGCAAGGCGGTTGTTACCTCTACTACTCCTACTCTAACATCTACCCCTGTTTTGGCTATCGGGCAAGGCAAAGGGAAAAAGAGGAAGCGCCCTTCGAAGGGTACCAAGGGAAAGTCTCTTGAAGGCTCCTCATCAAAGACCAAGAGCGGTTCTGTCACTCCTTCTGCCATTCCCAAGGATGCTGATTGCTACTATTGCCTGGACAAAGGGCACTGGAAGCGAAACTGCCATAAGTACTTGTAGGATCTAAAGGATGGGAAAGTGAAACCCACCCATGCAGGTATTTACACAATATTGTCTAATTACTCATCATATTCTAACTCTTGGGTGCTTGATACAGGATGTGGTATTCACATATGTTCTGATTTGCAGGGCCTAAGAAGAAGTGAGGATGTGGAGCACGGGAAGATAAACTTGATCATGGGGAATAGGAAGGCTTCACCTGTTTCCAAGATTGGAGTTTATACTTTGTTGCTTAATAATGGGTTAAAATTAGATTTGAATAAATGTGTGTACTCGTCTGAAATGGCGAGGAATATTATTTCTTTTCATGCTTTGTACAAACAAGGTTTTACCTTTTCGTTTGATAATGAATGTGGTGGTATTAATGCTTTCTTTAAAAATGTGTTTTATTTTAAAGCATTACCTTGTGATGGTGTGTATGAAATTGTGTCGATTGTAGACAACTTAGGAAATAATGTGTTGTATATTGATTCTTCTACTAGCCTAGATAAAGCATCATTGTGGCATTGTCGTCTTGGACATGTAAACAAGAAACGCATAGGCCAACTCCAAAAGAGTGGAGTCTTGGAGTCATTCGACCTTAAATCGGATGATAGTTGTGAATCTTGTCTACTTGGAAAGATGACAAAATCACCCTTCACTGGAACTTGTGAAAGGGGTGAGGGTTTGTTGGACCTAATACATACTGATGTATGTGGGCCATTCAAAACCGCCACAAGGGATGCTAATCGGTATTATGTGACTTTTATTGATGATTTTAGTAGATATGGGTATGTCTACTTAATCAAACATAAGTCAGAAACCTTTGAAAGGTTTAAGGAATTCAAATAGGAAGTAGAAAATCAATTGGGCAGGAACATTAAGATGCTTCGATCCGATCGAGGTGGTGAGTATCTTAGTACCGAGTTCCTTGACTATCTTAAGGAGTGTGGGATTGTCTCACAATTGACTCCTCCCAGGACACCACAGCTGAATGGTGTAGCTGAGAGGCGTAATCGAACCTTGTTGTACATGGTTCGCTCTATGATGAGTTGAGCTTCGCTACCAATCTCTTTTTGGGGGTATGCCTTAGAGACTGCCGCCCATATCCTTAATTTAGTCCCTACAAAGAAGGTTACCAAAACACCTCATGAGATGTGGACTGGGAAGGTTCCCAATTTAGACCACATCAAGATTTGGGGTTGCGAGGATTTCGTGAGGCGTGAGACTCATGATAAGCTCGAACCCCGGAGTGAAAGGTGTATTTTCATCGGCTACCCACAGAAATCCTTCGGTTACCTCTTCTACAGACCCAGTGAAAATGTGATCTTTGTAGCAAGAAGAGGGGTCTTTCGTGAGAGAGAATTTATAATCCAAGGAGACAGTGGGAGGCAAATTGATCTTGAGGAAATTCAAGAAGCAATTGGTGAAGGAACCTCAGACACTAGCAATCAACCTGAGGAGGAAACTCCTGTTAAGCAAGCTGACATGTCTGTACCTCTGAGGCGTTCCACACGGGTTAGGAACACACCTTCGTTTTATTATGGCTTTCATATTACTACGGAAGGTGATACGTTTATCAGTGATAGTACAATGGTAAATTTGGATGAACCTAGCAGTGTTAAGGAAGCCATGACAGGCCCGGAGTCTGCTAAATGGAAGGAGGCTATGGACAGCGAGATACAGTCCATGTATGACAATCAAGTTTGGAACTTGGTTGACAATGTACCAGGCCGTAAAACAGTCGGGGTGCAAATGGATCTTCAAGAAGAAGACCGACATGGAAGGAAAAGTGCATACTTATAAGGCTCGACTGGTTGCGAAGGGTTTTACTCAGACTCAAGGTATTGATTATGATGAAACCTTCTCGCCGGTAGCAAAGATTAAGTCTATTAGGGTTATGCTAGCCATTGCTGCATTTCATGATTATGAAATATGGCAAATGGATGTCAAAACCACTTTCCTTAATGGAAAGTTAGCTGAGGATGTGTACATGAATTAGCCAGAGGGTTTTGTCAGTGCAGAGTACCCTAATAGAGTATGCAAGCTTGAGAAATCCGTTTATGGATTAAAACAAGCATCTCGTAGCTGGAATCTTTGTTTCGATGAGAAGGTAAAAGAGTTTGGCTTCTCGAGAAGTGAAGATGAGTCTTGCATGTATGTCAGAGCTAGTGGGAGTATAGTTAGCTTCTTGGTACTGTATGTGGATGACATACTACTTATAGGAAATGACATCCCAACCTTGCAGGAGGTTAAGTCCTGGATTGGGAAGTGCTTTGCTATGAAGGACCTAGGGGAGGATGCCTATATCCTAGGGATAAGGATATTAAGAGAAAGGAGTAAAAGACTAATTGGACTTAGTCAGAGTACCTACTTGGATAAGGTGTTGAAAAGGTTCAACATGCAGAATTCCAAGAAAGGAGATTTACCGATCCAAAGCAATGCCAAACTGAGTAAGACACAGAGTCCGAGTACAGAGGCATAGATAGCTGAGATGAGCCAATTACCGTATGCTTCTGCTGTTGGCTCGATCATGTATGCTATGACTTGTACCCGCCCTGATGTGGCCTTTGCTTTGAGCATGGTCAGCAGGTATCAGGGGAACCCTGGCAAGGCTCATTGGACTACGGTAAAGAACATTCTCAAGTACCTGCGGAGGACTAAGGATTGGATCCTTACCCTTGGTGGGAGTGATGACTTGAGAGTATTAGGGTATAGTGATGCTAGTTTTCAGATTGATAGGGATAATTTCCGCTCTCAGTCGGGCTGGGTCTTTACCTTAAATGGAGGGGCAATTTCTTGGAAGAGTTCTAAGCAGGAGACGGTGGCTGATTCGACTTGTGAATCAGAGTATATAGCAGCGAGTGAAGCAACGAAGGAGGCGATATGGATAAAGAACTTCATCGGAGACCTTGGAGTTGTGCCAGCTATTAAAGAACCTATGGAGATTTTCTGTGACAGCAATAGTGCGGTTGCCTTAGCCAAGGAACCAAGAGATCATGGCAGATCCCGACACATTGACAGAAAATATCACTTCATAAGACACAAGATTGAAGAAGGACTCCTCGTGGCAAAGAGGATATCGTCGGATGAGAATCCTGCAGATCCCCTTACGAAGGGACTGACGAGGGTTAAGCATTTTCAGCATGCGAGGCGCATCGGGCTGAGGGACGATATTAGTTTTACAGATTAGATAGTTTTCCTGAAACTTGTAAAATGTAATCGACATTTGATGATGAATAAAATTTGTGATTTATTTATGAGTAAAGTGTTACTATCATTATCAATTATTTACTATTGTTTCAGTTTTGCATGTTTTGACTTCTAGAATAATTAATTTATTCAAACCTCCACAATCGGTCATACGTCGGAAGTAGGTATGAATCAAGATTGTCATGAATTGGGTTTGTAGATGGCTAAAGGTGTTTAGACATGGCAATGGTTGCTGCAACGTTCATGAGTACTCATAAGTTATGAGTATTGGTATAAACCCACGCTCACTTGTATCACTTCATGGAATTTATCTCGAGTGATTGTGAGACGATAATATCATATAAATCTTCAAACCTAGAGATATGAGTTGTTACCTATGAGTTGGTTGTGCATTGATTGCACGTAAACGCATCAGTAACTTGATGTTATAAAACGTGCCTTTGTGTACAATTCAACAAGTAGTAGAACAAGCATATGAGTCGAAGTTTATATGTTCCTTCTAGAAATAGAAGCGATATCTGGGCCCCTCGATGATTTTGTGTTGACCCATGTACCGGGCCCGGTCAGAACTAAACTGATGTGTTCAGTAAAGTTCTTTGTCAAACAAATCGGAAATCGAGAAACAACTGCCAGACGATAAGCAAGACATAGTTCCATGTGTTCGTCCGGCTGATATCATGAGAACAGAGGATTGTATGATCACTTGTCTTAAAATGGCGCTTCATAGTTCAACAGAGTTTTCGAGAGCTACGATTGCTGGTTGGTTCCTGAATTTATATAGGCAAATACAGTTATTAGACTTATCCAAGTGGGAGTCTGTTGGATAAGGTGTCTAAGTCCATAACTTATTTGGTATATACTTGACCCGACCCGGCATGGTCCATTTGGGTTGCACTTCACCTGAACTATTTATGGATAATTTTATGAGAGTTATACACATATGTTTATTAATATATTATAAGTTATAATATATTAATATGAAGTCATGTTATTTAATTAGTCTTAGTCTTAAATTAATTATGAATTAATTTAGAGATCAAAAGGAAGACTAATTAGATTGTGGGCTATTGGTTTTATATAGTGTGGGCTAATACTCATTTGTTAATGGGCTAGGCTTGTATGGAAGTCCATGGATGATCCATGGAGCTTTTAACCCATGGATCCTTGGAAAAGGAAAGGTCATGGGTTATTAGGGTTTCACCCTAACCATGTACACTATATAAGCATGCTTATGTTGCATGAAATAGCCACTAGTGTGTGTGCTTGTGTGTGGCCGAAAATTACAAGTGTGTATACTCTCTTAAAGTTTTCCAAGAGTTTGTGGTGATTTGTGATTCCATTTGAGGCATTCACATTATTGGTGCTTGGCCCTCAAACTCCTCAAGAATCAAACTCATCAAAAAGGTATGTAATCTCTTCTAACTTTTTTATGTTTAAAAGTACCCCATGCCATGTTAGATAGGTTATGAACCTTGGAAAATTATTATTTTGCATGTATTTAGACAAACATAGATCCAAGGTTTATTAGGGTTGCATGCACACTTAGGAAGTGTTAGATTTCTCAAAACCCAACAGATGGTACGCGCTCCGCCCACAAACGGTACCCAAATCCGGCCCTGAAAAGCCATAAGTCCTCGACTATCGGTAACAAATTCCGATACCTGACCGATAACCCGCTCTCTCTTATGGTTCTCCGGTCTAATGGCCTCAGCCTGGTCCCCTCGAATGGTGTCCAACACCGGAGTCATCACTGTCAACCTCATACAAACGTCTCGTATCGGGGTGCTCTCCGCCCTACGGCTCAAAGCGTCGGCTACCACATTAGCCTTGCTCGGGTGGTATAGGATCTCACAATCATAATCCTTTACCACATCCAATCATCTCCTCTGGCGCATATTCAGGTTGGGCTGATCCATCAAGTACTTCAGACTCTTGTGGTCCGTGTATATGGTACACCAAACCCCATACAGATAGTGACGCCGGATCTTGAGGGCGAACACTACAACCCCAGCTCCAGGCCGTGGGTGGGATACCTCGACTCATGAGGCTTCAGCTGCCTCGATGCATATGCTATCACATGCCCCCTCTGCATAAGCACTGCTCCCAACCTGGATATCGATGGATCACAGCACACCACAAAATCCTCCATCCCTTCTGGGAGTGCGAGCACCGGGGCTTCGCACAACTTCTGGCGAAGTGTCTCAAATGAGGTTCGCTGCTCTGGACCCCAGGAAAAACCGACACCCTTCCGGTCATCTTGGTAAGTGGCACGGCGATCTTGGAGAAATCCGTAATAAAACTCCGATAATAGCCGGCCAATCCCAGAAAGCTCCTGATCTCAGTGGGCGATCTCGGCACCTCCCACCTCATGATTGCCTCAATCTTGGCCGGGTCAACAAATATCCTATTCTGGTTGACGAGATGTCCCAAGAACTGAACCTCTCGTAACCAGAAATCACACTTGGAGAATTTGGCATAAAGCCTCTCCGACCTCAATACCCCGAGAATCTCTCTCAGATGCTCCTCGTGCTGCTCTCTAGATTTCGAATACACCAAAATATCATCAATGAATACAATCACCGAACGATCCAACATCGGCCTGCACACCCTGTTCATGAGATCCATGAACGCAGCTGGTGCATTGGTGAGCCCAAAAGGCATCACCACGAACTCGTAATGCCCATAACGAGTTCTGAACGCTGTCTTCTGGATATCTTCATCCCGAACCCTCATTTGATGATAACCCGACCTCAAGTCTATCTTGTCGAACCAAGACGCCCTGTGCAACTGATCGAACAGATCATCGATCCTCGGCAACGGATAACGGTTCTTGACCGTCAACTTGTTCAACTCCCGATAATCAATGCACATCTGGTGTGAACCAACCTTTTTCTTGACAAAAAGGATCAATGCTCCCCAAGGCGAGCTACTTGGTAGAATAAACCCCTTTCCTAGCAGCTCCTGAAGCTGCGAGGATAACTCCTGCATCTCTGGCGGCGCGAGGCGATAAGGCGTCTTGGCGATAGGTGTTGCTCCCGGAACCAAATCGATACGGAACTCCACTTGCCTCTCGGGAGGCACACCCGACAATTCCTCAGGAAAAACATCCGGGAACTCGCACACTATCGGAACCTCATCAATCGAAACTGGCCTCCCAGCGGCCATTCGCGTGTCCAATACATAGGCTACGAATCCACTGCAGCCCTGCTGCAAACTCTGTCTTGCCCTGGCAGCCGAGCAAAATGCTGACCCACATCGGGTTCCCTCACCATACACCGTAAGCACTCCCCCACTGGGGTCTCGTATCGTCACCAACTGACACTCGCAGTCTATAACAACTCCAAATCGGCTCAACCAATCCATGCCCACTGTAACACACACGTCCCCCATCGCAATCGGGACCAGATTTATCAGGAACTCCACACCGAAGATCTCAAGGGTACATCCTCGAATCACATCCGTAGCATACACTGCTCGCTCATCAACTATGGAAACTCGCAGAGGTTGACTCAACGCCTCTCGACGGATACTAATGTGCTGACTAAATGCCAAGGAAACAAATGACCGACTCGCACCCGAGTCAAATAACACCAAAGTAGGTACCTAACTCACAAGAAAAGTACCTACGCATATCATCATATAAGCACAATATCTCAAAAGGAATGATAAATACAAAATACATACTAGCCACGACATCGGGCGCTGTGCGGACCTCCTCCACAGTCAACTGGAAAGCTCTCCCACGAGCCTTCGGAGCCTCGACCTTAACCGGTCGAACCTCGGTAACGCTAGCAGCAGGTGCAGATCCCTGTGCTGACCCCTGATGCAACTGTGGACACTCGGCCTTCCGATGGCCCGTCTGGTTGCAATGAAAGCAAACCATAAATCCCTTGGGGCAATCCTTGGTGATATGCCCCTCCTTGCCACATTTGTAGCAAGCACCCGATCGTCAGGCCCCCTCATGACCCTTGCCGCACTTCCCCGCAAATGCGACCCTTCTGGCCTCCAGTCCTCGAATCAGCGGACTTGGTCCGCTTAGCTACCGGCTGAGACTGAGTCAGCCGCCGATCCATCCTCTGAGACTCGACCTCCTCCCTGGCCTGAGTCTCCAACTCAATCTCCCTCTTCTGGGCATTTGCCTAGAGCTCAGAAAATGTACGGTACGTTGAGTTCGACACGAACTCCCGAATGTCCCTCCTCAGAATGCTCAAATACCGACTCATCCATGCCTGCTCAAAAGACACCTGCTCAGGGCAGAACATCGCCCTCTCATGAAACTTCCGAGTAACTACAGTAACTGAATCATTACCCTTCTTGAGGGTCAAAAACTCTGGAACCAACCGTTCCCTCTCCACCGGGGGAACATACTCGTCTCTGAACATGGCGGTGAACTTTTCCCAGGTCACCGCTGAAATCTCTGCAAGAGTGGAGCTCGCCGTCACGAACTTCCACCAATCCTTCGCTCCCAAGTGAAGCTGGTTCAAAGCGAACCGTACCCTCAGATGCTCTGGACATGAACACGTATAGAAGCATCCCTCAATATCAGCAATCCATCTCATCGCAGCGATCGGATCTTGCGTCCCATCAAACTCAGGTGGCTTTGTGTTGCTAAACTCCCGAAACAACAACGAGTCACCTCCCTGAGGCCTGGCAGCAGCCACAGCTGATGTAGCTTCAGCAGCTGCAGCCTCAGTCACCGCGGCGTACCGCTCATCGAAAGTCTCAATCAGTGTGGTCTTGATAGACCCAAACATCTCCGGAATCTCGGCCCTAATCGTCGCAGCCACCTCATCATGGATCATCTGACGAAGCTCCTCGTCACTCACACCGCTCGCCTCAGGTCTGTGGCGTGTCCCAAACACGATGTCTCTGAAATATAACATAATAATATCAAAGACTCATTCGAGCATGCTCACACTCGATAACTCGACCCTACTTGTTCCTTAGTACCCAAAGGATTCTTACTTAGAGTGCGCACTGCTCTGGTGTCTTCAGTAGTACGGGCCCTTATACTACCGCCTACACCGCACCGGTATTCACCCTAAGTCCTCCTCCTTGGATCCCATATCACAAGTACTTTATATCTTACTAGCATAGGCTACCCTTTGGTATACCTCTTATCAACCCCTTACTGCTACCTACTCGCTCTCAAGCTTCACATAGTAGCATAATCCTTCCTAGACTAAGGCATCACAAAATTAGGCCACTCTAGTCCTAATATGAATACCTAGCCAGTTCTAGCATGCATAATATGACATATCATATCACATAACGTAAGGGTATTTTGGGGGTTCACCGTCCGGGCGCTGGCTGACCGTACAAACTGCTCTGCTTTGGTTGTCTCAAAATCTCTTGCTTTTTAGAAAAAATAGTTTTTATCGTTTGAAATTTTTATCAAATCCTCAGTTTGAGTCCAGTTACGCCCGAAGGTGCATCCGAATCCCTCAAACCAAGGCTCTGATACCAACTTGTAACAACATAAATTTTCAAAACAATTTTTCATTTCTTTAAAACATAATTTCATTCAAGACAAACCATAGAATCCAATGTAAAATGGTCATAATACAAAACATATCAATCCCAAGATCAAACATATTCAAATCCGCCTATATGTGTGTACGAGTCATCCGGCGCCTTCCCACGTTCCTCACTAGTACCTGAAACACATCACACATAAACACTGTAAGCAAGAAGCTTAGTGAGTTCCCCAATATACCACTTACACACATACGCCTTTCTAGGCCATACTCCACACGACCTTCCGGTCTATGTGTCTCAGGGGACTTCCGTCCCAACCCGGTAAACCTTCCGGTCCTACCCGTGTCGACCTTCTGGTCCATAACTCCCTGACCTTCCGGTCCACATCGTAATGCCTTCCGGCCCATATCATAATGCCTTCCGGCCCATATCAAGCATAACATACATATCACATACATAGCGCATACGTAATAGGCAACTCATAACATACAATGCATATATCTCATAGCATACCAGACCTTCCAGTCACACATAGGTACGCTTGTAGGTACAGTATAGTGAGAAGACTCACCTCGGGTATCTCGGATGATCTCGCACACGAATCTATTGGTCTAGCCCCCGCCTAATCACATGCAAAATATCCTCAATAAGTAATGGATCTCAAAGGCTAGATTAAACCCCTTCCTATGATCCTTCAGAAGGGTAAAAGACCATTTTACCCCTCCTTGACTCAAAAGTCCAACTGTTGTCCGAAATCCTAAAGGTCAACGAAAGTCAACAATCACAGCTGACCCTACTTGCCGAGTGGACTAAGGTGACTCGGCGAGTACACGCATATCCTCTTCGCCCCTGGTTCTCCCTTGACTCACTGAGTCAACCCTAAATTCCATGAGTCGACACATATCGCGAGTCGCGGGGCAACCCGACTCAACTCGTCGAGTCCTCCCATGGACTCGGCGATAACATGCCATGCACTCACTCAAACGACCTTCTGAGGTCAGATATGTTCCTCTAATCCATAGATCTGGCCTTTCCAAGCACTATAATCACGTAAAGTCTCAATCTTGATGCACATGCAACAACCATATGCCCATATATGATGATTTAGCCCCAAATACCTTAACCCAAGGTCATGACCTCCATTGTTCTTCATAAATCTTGAAGAATAAGGCTCTCTGGACCTCTATTGATCCAGATCCAAAGTCTCATCACCAGATGGGACTATTTGGACCTCCAATCGACTTAGACAAGGGCACAAGAAACCCTAAAACCATCTATCTTTCCCAAAACAGAAGAAGGGTCGAAGTAATACCTCAAATGAAATGGTCTTAGCTTCAAATCCTCAGAATAGCAACCTCATTTGCTTTCCCTTGGCTAGAACCTCCTTCTTCTTGCTAAACAACACCATAAAGGTCAAGAATGACTTCTTCTCTCTCTCTCAAAACGCTCCAGCACCCTAGGGTTTCTCTCACTGGACTGGTGGCCACAAATGACGGCCATAAGTGCCTTTAAATAGGGCGCAAACCCGAGAAATTAGGGTTTCATTAAACAGCGTGGACTCGCCAAGTCCACTTATGGACTCGCCGAGTCCCTCATTAATCAGACCACTCCAATCGCGATCCTACTTGGCGAGTCGGGGCTCCTACTCACCGAGATTCTCTCCAAAAATTCAATAAAATAGAATAAAATAATATATCTGGGAATCTGGATGTTACATACGTTAATGTGACAACCCGAAATTCATTTCGTCACTGTAACCCACTTTCGTTAATAAAATTTATTTTTATTATTAAAGTTTTCCGTTAACTTTTTAAGTTAAGTAAATCAATTAGGGTTATTCTCGTAATTTCATACGTGTCGGAAAACAATAAATCACGCGAAAAATCCCATTTGCTATTGATGTTTGGTGGACCCCCACCCTGGCCATAAACTCAACCCCATATAAGGGTTGAGTGGTCTTCATTCCATCCTTTTTTCACACCTTAGGAACCTCCTCTCTCTACTCTCTCTCTCTCTCTCTACAAATCGGGTAAGTAAACCCTCCTAGCTTGTTGTTTAGCTTAGCATACTTGCAAATCTATGGTTTAAACTCTCAAAAACCCCCAAGAACATGAGTTTACGGTTTGGGAACATCCCAAAACCGTAAACACCCTAAAAGGGGGGTTTTGATGCCCCAAAACCTTTCTAATGCTTGGCTAATCACCTAGAAACTTGCATGAATGATCCTAGAACCCCAAAACATGAAGTGATAAGAGTAAACATGAGTTTACGGTTGGGGAATATCCCAAAACCGTAAACACCTTCTAAGGGTGTTAAAATGCCCTTAACACCTTCTATGACTTGTATGAGTGGCTAGAACCTTGTATGCTTACCCTAGAAGCACCAAAACATGCAAGAAAATGGCAAACATGAGTTTACAGCCATAAACTCATGTGTTTATGACCGTAAACTCACCAAAGAAGCATTCAAAAAGCGTAAACTCCAAATAAGGGCCATTTGAAGCCCCAATCACTTCCATAGCCCTTGATTCGAGTCTAGCATAAGTCCTTGAGTAGTTTAAGACCTTTGAGCACCCAAACCCATCATTCCCATGAGTTTACGACTGTAAACTCATGGGGGATATGGTCCCTCAACCGTAAACACCCCTAAGGCCACCACTTGAAGAGTAAACTCCATAATGAGGCCATACACTCCTTAGATGCAATAAGTATCATTCCTAACACTTGAAATAAAGTGTTTTCACACATTAGAGTGTATTTACTTACTTAATTAGTGATTAAATAACTAATTATATACAATTATGTATCGCTTCATGTTACATAGGATCCTCGTGTGTGTTCAAGTCCTCAATTGACACCTAGCATCCTACCCGGCACGTCCATCCATTCCACTCACAGCAGGTGAGTTCATACCCTACACCTTTTCCAAGTTTTTCATGTTTTCAGGGGGGGGGGGGGGATACAAGCAAATCATAAAGGATTTCGTAATTTAAAAACTGATTTAATTATAACGATTTTCTATCAAAATTTTAGATACCTTTATCCCTTTTGTAATATGCGGAGCATAAGGGACGCTTTCTAAATATAATTACGTAGTTTTCAAAACAGCGTGGGAACTTATCAAAGCATTCAAATTATTATGGGAATAATTTGGGATTTTCATTACTTGTTTTACGGATTCGAATTTCATGCAAAGTCAATATATAAACTATGTCTGATTTAGTTTATCCATTACTAATCTAGAGTATTATGCTAAATAATTACCTTGTGTTTAATTATTTATACTCTACTTTATTCCAAACGATTTCGAAACTCGATAATAGCTAAATATCCCGTGAATTAGTTAATACTAGCTTGTGAGACTTATCTTCGTTATGCCCTTCGGGGTACCAATAAATCCTCTCCGGTAGTATAACCAGAGTCTCCTGGAGGGAGAGCGTGAAATTTGTGGATAGATCTATTCGGGATTGACAATCCCACACCTAAACTGCTAGCTACAGTTAGGCGGGCACGCTTGGGGTGACAAATTTTTGAAATCGTACGACGCCTGAAGAACGTCAAGGAGGTCACGGGTCAAACTAGTATGGTTATACGACTCTCAATACGTATAAACTAACTTTGTTCACGGATTTCTTTTCTTTCTCCTAGAATTTTATTTATGTAATAAAACTACCTACCTACTTACTGGATGGTATTCCAGGGACACAACTTATGGTTTTATCTTAAGTAGTAAAACTATTATACTTACTGGTGGTAACCAGGGTTTTCTTATCATATGAAAATCAACAAACATGTTAGAAACTATGGGATTTTCTTAGAAAACATGCATATGTATTTCATAACTCAGTATTAATGGTTTTTGATATTTACTGCATTCTTTATCAATGGAACTGAAGTATTTTCACAAGATTTAGTAACCAATTTTACCTTAAAAACATGCTTATGAACTCACCAGCTTTATGCTGATATTTCTAAAACCGCTTGTATTCTCAGGTCAATGTTAGACAGGTACTTCGGTCACTTTTGGAGAAGACGGAGCATAGAAGTCTCGTCTTTACTTTTGCTTATACTGATGTACTTAATATATGTATAATCTTCGCTTTCAAACAAATGTAAATATTCTTATGTAATGTAATGGTTGTGTTTACTATGCTTACTATGTACAATGGTTGTGATACTACGTATGACGTCCTCCGCCCCAGAACGTTTCCGCCGTCGGTTTCAGGGTGTGACAGATTGGTATCAGAGCTTTTGTTTATAGTGAACTAAGCATACCAAACCTTACATGGTATATAACTATAAACACTAAGGGGCCGAAGCGCTCTGAACTAAAAGTATACTTTAAAATACAAGTATTTTACAGAAAGTATACAAGAATACCTAACGTCGAAAACAGTAACCACGAGTAGAACAAAACAAAAGTAATTGGGTGTTGGGCACTGCGGTTAAACCTGGGCAGTTATGTAGTCGTGTCTAGGGTCAATATAGCCTGATCAACTATATTCATTCGAGACACGGCCAACATGTGCTTGGGAGTGACTGTGGTGTACAGTAGGCCCTAAAACTTATCAAACATCCATACAACAAGCCCTCGTCACAGATGAACCCCGGCGGCTCTGGCGGTCCACGAGGTGGTACTCATCCCCAAAACAGGAAGGTAGTCAGGGGAACCAGAAGGAGTGTGGTAAAGGTAAAAAGAAATTATGGAACAAGCGGAAGGGTCAGAGTTCGCAATGACCCTCCAAGAAGCACTAAACTGTGGCAGTCCACGCTGCTACTACTCCTGTCACCACTCCTACAGCTCAAGCACCTACCAGTAGATATACTGGTACCCTCCCGTGGTGCAACAAGTGCAGTTACCACCATCGTATCCCCGGCCCATGTTGTGATATGCTCTGCAACCACTGTGGCAAGAAGGGTCACCTTGCGCAAAACTGCAGAACACCATCCCAACCAACCAATCAAGCATCCGGAGCAGGTGTCAGTCAAGCCTTCTATGGTTGTGGTGAGGTCGGGAATTACAAGAGAAACTGCCCCAAAGCAACAACGACTAACAACACCAGGAGAGTTCTAGAAATGGGGCAAGAGGAGGCAGTCGCCGATCCCATCGTTGTCACGGGTACGTTCCTTCTCGACAACTCTTATGCATGCATCCTTTTCAACTCTGGTGTGGAAAGAAGTTTTGTTAGCCATTCATTCAAACATCTTCTTAAACATAATCCCCAACCGCTAACCGAGACATTTACCGTCGAGATGGCTAACGGTGAGAAAGAGAACGCTAACGATATATTCATAGGCTGCACCCTTACCCTCAACGATCATTCTTTCCCCATCGACCTTATGCCAATCTCTATAAAAAGCTTCGATTTTATCATTGGCATGGATTGGTTGAGCCCCAATCATGTTGATATTCTTTGCTATGAAAAAGCTATCCATCTCAATCTTCCCACTCGCCAGACCCTCATGATCTACGACGATAAACTTAGTTCCAATATTCGCATCATTTCAAGCATCAAAGCCCAAAAGCTTCTGCGAAAGGAGTGCCATGCATTCATAGCCCATGTGATAAACGAGAAACAGGAATTTAAAGACCTCGAGAGCATCCCCGAAGTCTGCAACTTTCCTGATGTCTTTCCCGAAGAGCTCCTGGGAATTCCTCCCGAATGCCAAGTTGAGTTTCGCATCGACCTAATTCCCGGAGCTACCCCCGTAGCCAAGTCTCCATATCGCTTAGCGCCAACAGAAATGTAGGAGTTATCCAGTCAGCTTAATGAGCTACTCAGCAAAGGGTTCATCAGACCGAGTTCCTCACCCTGGGGAGCCCCGGTGTTATTTGTGAAGAAGAAAGATGGATCCTTTCGGATGTGTATAGACTACAGTGAACTAAACAAGCTGACCGTCAAAAACCGTTATCCTCTTCCTTGAATAGATGACCTTTTCGATCAACTTCAGGGAGCCATTTACTTCTCAAAAATAGACCTTAGATCAGGGTACCATCAGCTGTGAGTTCATGAGAGTGATGTTTCCAAGACAACATTTAGGACTCGATATGGAAACTACGAGTTTGTAGTGATGCCCTTTGGTCTAACCAACGCACCGACAATGTTCATGGACCTAATGAACCGATTGTGTCGTCCTTTTCTGGACAAGTTTGTTATCGTGTTCATTGACGACATACTTGTCTATTCCAAAAGCGAGGAAGATCACAAACAACACTTGAGATTAGTGCTGGAAACACTTAGATCGGAGAAGTTGTACACAAAATTCTCCAAGTGTGAATTCTGGATTCGGAAGGTAACTTTCGTAGGTCACATGGTAAGCAAGGAGGGCATACATGTGGACCCTTCCAAAATCAAGGCGATAGAGAATTGGTCTGCACCGAAGATACCCACCGAAATCCGTCAATTCTTGGGTCTTGCCGGCTATTATCGTAGATTCATCCAGATTTTTTCTAGAATTTCCAAACCCTTAACTACTCTGACATAGAAAGGTGTACCCTTTTGTTGGAGTGAAAATCAAGATGATGCATTCCAGACGTTGAAGCGAGCCTTGTGCAGCACACCTATCCTGTCCTTGCCCAAAGGGACGGAGGACTTCGTTGTCTACTGCGATGCGTCCAATCAGGGCTTAGGTTGTGTGCTTATGCAGCGAGGAAAAGTTATTGCTTATGCCTCAAGGTAGCTGAAAGTACACGAAGTCAACTACACAACTCACGACCTGGAGTTAGGAGCAGTGGTCTTCGCACTGAAGATTTGGATACATTATCTCTACGGGACCAAGTGCACGATCTTCACGGACCATAAAAGCCTACAACACATCTTCGATCAGAAAGACTTAAACATGAGACAACAGCGATGGGTAGAGCTGCTCAGTGACTATGAGTGCGAAATCCACTACTATCCCGGCAAGGCCAATGTGGTGGCAGATGCCCTTAGCCGAAAGGAAAGCTCGGGCAACAAGGTGAAGACACTAACAATGACCATCCATTCTCACTTATCCGCACAAATCCGAGAGGCTCAGTTGGAATCCCTAAAACCAGAGAACGTGTTGAATGAAGCCTTGAGGGGAATGGATAAGAATCTTGAGATCAGAAGTGATGGAGTCTATTATTTCATGGATCGAATCTGGACCCCAAAGTTTAGAGGTTTCAGGGAGATTGTCATGAACGAAGCTCACAAGACTAGATACTCCGTGCACCCAGGTTTGGATAAGATGTACCTGGATCTCAAGAAACTATACTGGTGGCCAAACATGAAAGCCGAAATCGCTACCTTCGTGGGTAAGTGTCTGACTTGCGCCAAGGTGAAGGTCGAATATCAGAAGCCCTCAGGTCTACTCCAGCAGCCTGAGATACCTGAGTGGAAATGGGAGATGATTACTATGGATTTCATTACCAAATTAACCAAATCTCCGAGTGGGTACGATACCATTTGGGTAATTGTCGATCGATTGACAAAATCCGCTCACTTCCAACCGATCAAAGAAACATTCAAAATGGAAAGACTCTCGCGAATCTACATCCAAGAGATAGTCCGACTGCACGGTGTGCCTGTGTCCATTATCTCCGATCGAGATAGCAGGTTTACCTTGAGATTTTGGCAGTCCCTACAGAAGGCTCTTGGAACTAAGCTAGACATGAGCACAGCTTATCATCCTCAGACAGATGGGCAGAGTGAGAGAACTATCCAGACCTTGGAAGACATGTTGAGAGCATGTGTCATCGATTTCGGCAAGTCGTGGGACACTCATTTACCTTTGGTCGAGTTCTCATATAACAACAGTTACCACACCAGTATCAAGGCTGCCCCGTTCGAAGCCCTATACGGTCGAAAGTGTAGATCCCCTCTATGCTAGGTCGAGGTAGGGGACACGCAGCTAGCCAAGGGTCGAGTCCCCGACATTGCTCTCACTGGCCTTGAAATCATCCGTGAAACTACCGAAAAGATCATCCAAATCCGAGAGCGACTGAAAGCCTCTAGAGACAGACAAAAGAGCTACGCCGATAAACGACGAAAACTCTTGGGATTCTAGGTTGGAGATCGTGTCCTGTTGAAGGTATCGCCCTAGAAAGGCACGATACGCTTTGGAAAGCGCGGATAATTGAACCCAAGGTACACAGGACCTTTTGAGATCCTCGCTAGGATCGGTCTAGTAGCCTACAAAGTTCGATTACCTTAAGAGCTTAGCAACATCCACCCTGTCTTCCACGTCTCTAATCTTAAGAAGTCTCTATCCGATGGAACCCTTGTGATCCCTCTTGATGAGATCGAAATCAATGAAAATCTGAACTTCGTGGAAGAACCAATCGAAATCATGGATCGGGAGATCAAATGTACAAAGCAAAGCCGCATCCCGATAGTGAAGGTTTGTTGGAACGCCAAACGAGGACCCGAATTCACTTGGGAGCGCGAAGATTTAATGAAACAAAAATATCCGCATCTCTTTCCAAATCCATGATTTATATCTTAATTCTAAATTTCGGGACAAAATTTCCTCTAATGGGGGGATGATGTGACAACCCGAAATTCATTCTGTCACTGTAACCCACTTCCGTTAATAAAATTTATTTTTATTATTAAAGTTTTCCGTTAACTTATTAAGTTAAGTAAATCAATTAGGGTTATTCTCGTAATTTCATACGTGTCGGAAAACGATAAATCACGCGAAAAATCCCGTTTGCGGTTGATGTTTGGTGGACCCCCACCCTGGCCATAAACTCAACCCTATATAAGGGTTGAGTGGTCATCATTCCAACCTTTTCACACCTTAGGAACCACCTCTCTCTACTCTCTCTCTCTCTCTCTCTCTCTCTACAAATCGGGTTTTGATCAAGAATTGACCCTTTCAAGCTTCACAACAGTAAGTAAACCCTCCTAGCTTGTTGTTTATCTTAGCATACTTGCAAATCCATGGTTTAAACTCTCAAAAACCCCAAGAACATGAGTTTACGGTTTGAGAACATCCCAAAACCGTAAACACCCTAAAAGGGGGTTTTGATGCCCCAAAAACTTTCCCATGCTTGGCTAATGACCTAGAAACTTGCATGAATGATCCTAGAACCCCAAAACATGAAGTGATAAGAGTAAACATGAGTTTACGGTTGGGGAATATCCCAAAACCATAAACACCTTCTAAGGGTGTTAAAATGCCCTTAACACCTTCTATGACTTGTATGAGTGGCTAGAACCTTGTATGCTTACCCTAGAAGCACCAAAACATGCAAGAAAGTGGCAAACATGAGTTTATGGCTGTAAACTCATGTGTTTACAGCCGTAAACTCACCAAAGAAGCATTCAAAAAGCGTAAACTCGAAATAAGGGCCATTTCAAGCCTCAATCACTTCCATAGCCCTTGATTTGTGTCTAGCATAAGTCCTTGAGTAGTTTAAGACCTTTGAGCACCCAAACCCATCATTCCCATGAGTTTACGGCCATAAACTCATGGGGGATATGGTCCCTCAACCGTAAACACCCCTAAGGCCACCACTTGAAGAGTAAACTCCATAATGAGGCCATACACTCCTTAGATGCAACCAGTATCATTCCTAACACTTGAAATAAAGTGTTTTCACGCATTAGAGTGTATTTACTTACTTAATTAGTGATTAAATAACCAATTATATACAATTATGTATCGCTTCATGTTACATAGGATCCTCGTGTGTGTTCAAGTCCTCAATTGACACCTAGCATCCTACCCGGCACGTCCATCCATTCCACTCACAGCAGGTGAGTTCATACCCCTACACCTTTTCCAAGTTTTTCATGTTTTCAGGGGGGGGGGGGGGGAATAGAAGCAAATCATAAAGGATTTCGTAATTTAAAAACTGATTTAATTATAACGATTTTCTATCAAAATTTTAGATACCTTTATCCCTTTTGTAATATGCGGAGCATAAGGGACGCTTGCTAAATATAATTACGTAGTTTTTAGAACAACGTGGGAACTTATCAAAGCATTCAATTTATTATGGGAATAATTTGGGATTTTCATTACTTGTTTTACGGATTCGAATTTCATACAAAGTCAATATATAAACTATGTCTGATTTAGTTTATCCATTACTAATCTAGAGTATTATGCTACATAATTACCTTGTGTTTAATTATTTATACTCTACTTTGTTCCAAACGATTTCGAAACTCGATAATAGCTAAATATCCCGTGAATTAGTTAATACTAGCTTGTGAGACTTATCTTCGTTATGCCCTTCGGGGTACCAATAAATCCTCTCCGGTAGTATAACCAGAGTCTCCTGGAGGGAGAGCGTGAAATTTGTGGATAGATCTATTCGGGATTGACAATCCCACACCTAAACTGCTAGCTACAGTTAGGCGGGCACGCTTGGGGTGACAAATTTTTGAAATCGTACGACGCCTGAAGAACGTCAAGGAGGTCACGGGTCAAACTAGTATGGTTATACGACTCTCAATACGTATAAACTAACTTTGTTCACGGATTTCTTTTCTTTCTCCTAGAATTTTATTTATGTAATAAAACTACCTACCTACTTACTGGATGGTATTCCAGGGACACAACTTATGGTTTTATCTTAAGTAGTAAAACTATTATACTTACTGGTGGTAACCAGGGTTTTCTTATCATATGAAAATCAACAAACATGTTAGAAACTATGGGATTTTCTTAGAAAACATGCATATGTATTTCATAACTCAGTATTAATGGTTTTTGATATTTACTGCATTCTTTATCAATGGAACTGAAGTATTTTCACAAGATTTAGTAACCAATTTTACCTTAAAAACATGCTTATGAACTCACTAGCTTTATGCTGATATTTCTAAAACCGCTTGTATTCTCAGGTCAATGTTAGACAGGTACTTCGGTCACTTTTGGAGAAGACGGAGCATAAAATAATATTTATCAAAGCATTTCATCAAGAGATGCATTTTCATTATATAATCAGAACTCGGGATGTAATGTTCCGATACAGACCATAAAGCATAAACGATAACATTACAAGTCATTCAACAAATATATACATATACAGACTTGTAAACAAAACAACTTGATGATTCAACCATCTTATGCCCTCGCGCCACTTCCTGTAATACAAATAAAACTGAGTGGGTCAGGCTTGGGAGACTGGTGAGCATATAGGGTTTTCAACCCACAATAAATAAGTTATATTTAATTTCACCAACCAATCACTATCCCGATTACCCATTCCTGTTATCCTCACTTTACGTCCCTAAAACAACATCTATCTCAAGGGACCTAATCTAGGATTTTCATCGGGACGGACATTACTGCTAAGGGGTTTCCTCAACAATAGATATCCTAAAGGCAACCATGAGGGGGATAGAGTACACCGGTGAACACATCGTTCACAACACCTACAGGTTATGAACCTACTAGCGTTCCACTGGACTGTCTAGAAAGAGTCTGTGGTCGTTATCCATACTCCGCTGAATAACTAGATCAACAACAACAACAACATCGAGGCCTCTCATCTGTTTATTACACACCAACTATCTACCCATGTTCTACCCAACATATTAGTAGATAAGAATATATACTTTCATACATAGTATAAAACCTGTATATCATTTTCATTCAATATATATTCCACATAACATATGAGGCATACCACATAACACGTATTTCATAGAAAACAAATCAGATCTATGAGATAGAATAAAGTGAATATCCATTCATGCATACAACCACAAAATATACACATAACAAGTATATCGTATAAAATACTTCATAGTTACGCGTTAGAAGAAAGTAACTACACCCTCACACATATAAACCACAATTTACTTAATACACTCAAACCGTACTTGTATTATTATCGTGTTTATGAAAGGTAGTATACACTCACTCGATCAGAAGATGATCGGACAGCACTACGACTTGCAGAAGTAGTAATCCACAGCAGATCTGGAAGATCTCCACAAAAATCGAACTTCTCGTGGGCAGAGCTTCGACTCGGGAACCGCACTTCTCGGGATCTTCGGGTTCTCGGGACTTGTCTCGGGGCTCGAGAATAATACCGGGGCTTCGGTGTATTTTTGGCACGCAAAACGATGCGAAATGAGAGAGAGAAGAGAGAAAATTAGCAAAAGAGCCGGCTGCCCTCGCATCCTATTTATAGGAGGCTGGAGCCTCGGAGTACGCGGGGCGTACGCGTCCGAATTCGTCACTGCTTACATATCCGAAGTCCTCGAGTGCGAGTGTCGACACCTTTGGAGTACGCGGGGCATACTTCGGATCGGATTGCTGACTCCCCTTCGGATAATGCCGGATTTAATGATTTAATTTAAATACAAAATAATTAATAAACTTCGGAAATTCATATCTTCTTCATACGAACTCCGTTTTCGACGTTCTTTATATCCACGCGTAGGTGAGACTACGCTCTACAACTTTCGTTTAGACTCCGTCGGCTAATTTTGAATTTATTTTTAATAGGCCGCGACAGAAAAACTTCGTTATAAATTCATAACTTCTTCGTTTGACGTCCGTTCTCACCTAACTTTTTATCGCTTCGATACCAACAACGAGACCTTCGATCCTCGTTTAAATTGTTTCGGCTAAAAACCGCTCGATCTCAAATCGAGTATTTCAGGCTGCATACCGCTAAGTCGAAACTTCGATAAATCATAACTTCCTCATACGAAGTCAGATTTGGGCGTTCTATATATATTCGGAAACCTCATTTCAACTACTACAACATTAACCAAAGATATTAAGTTCACTTTACACTTAAATTTTGACGCTTACTTTTATTCTTAATTAATCAAACCACATAATTAAGCAATTAAGCACAAAACACATAATACATAAATAATACACTCTTATTATTTCAAAACGGGTTACAAAGGTTAACCTAGACTATTACATTGCTTAAAATGGCAAGCCCGGAAACACAGGCATTACAATAGATCTATTCGGGATTGACAATCCCACACCTAAACTGCTAGCTACAGTTAGGCGGGCACGCTTGGGGTGACAAATTTTGGAAATCGTACGACGCCTGAAGAACGTCAAGGAGGTCACGGGTCAAACTAGTATGGTTATACGACTCACAATACGTATAAACTAACTTTGTTCACGGATTTCTTTTCTTTCTCCTATAGTTTTATTTATGTAATAAAACTACCTACCTACTTACTGGATGGTATTCCAGGGACACAACTTATGGTTTTATCTTAAGTAGTAAAACTATTATACTTACTGGTGGTAACCAGGGTTTTCTTATCATATGGAAATCGACAAACATGTTAGAAACTATGGGATTTTCTTAGAAAACATGCATATGTATTTCATAACTCAATATTAATGGTTTTTGATATTTACTGCATTCTTTATCAATGGAACTGAAGTATTTTCACAAGATTTAGTAACCAATTTTACCTTAAAAACATGCTTATGAACTCACCAGCTTTATGCTGATATTTCTAAAACTGCTTGTATTCTCAGGTCAATGTTAGACAGGTACTTCGATCACTTTTGGAGAAGACGGAGCATAGAAGTCTCGTCTTTACTTTTGCTTATACTGATGTACTTAATATATGTATAATCTTCGCTTTCAAACAAATGTAAATATTCATATGTAATGTAATGGTTGTGTTTACTATGCTTACTATGTACAATGGTTGTGATACTACGTATGACGTCCTCCGCCCCGGAACGTTTCCGCCGTCGGTTTCGAGGTGTGATAGTTAACGACTTTACGAGTAATAATTTGTCTTGTAGAGTAGAAATAATTATACTTAATTAATTATTAACTGTTGTACTCTTGCAATATGTGTCATAAACTAAATATGTCATAGATTATTTGTTCAACCATGTAAGTAGTTCATATCTATAAAACCGGTAAAATTTCCCAAACTATACCTATTATAGTTTGACTGAAAAGTTATGTTCATGATACGTTCTGAAACCTATGCAATTTTGATTAGAAAATGACCCTTATACTCCGCATGATACAAAAGGGATAAGTATCTAAAAGTTTTATGAAAACTGTTGGTTTGTATAAGTTGCACAAGTTTTTGATTCGTTGAAAATCCTTTATGTTTGGCTTGTATTCTCCCATGAAAACATTTAAAAATCATAAAAGCATAGGGGCATGAACTCACTGTTTAACGTAGGATTCGAATGTAAGACCGGTATGGATACTGAGTGTCAATTGATGTTTCGTACGCAAATAGATCCTATAATAGCACATATATGTATTAGATTAGGGTATTTCATGACTAAACATGACAGGAAACCACTTTAAGGACCTGGGAATACTTGAAGTAGGTATCGAAACCATATGTGATCGAATGAGGGAGGTGTACGTCCACCCTAAGGGTTGTACGGCCATGGGTGTACGGCCCATGAGTGTACGGCCGTACACTCATGAGGGGATGTGTTTTTTTGAGGTGTTTCCAAGGTCCTAACTAGAATCCAAGAAGTGTTCTAGGTCCCATGCTGAGTGGTATTGCAAGTTTGAGACAAAAAATGATCAACAAAATGGGTGTGTGTGCGGCCGTATAGAGGGGTGTGCGGTCGTACAGAGGGGTATGCAGCTGTACACTCTCCATGTTTTATGCCCAAGATATCGATTTTGAGGTGCATTAAGGATTATACCAAGTCCAACTAGAAGATGAGGGCCAAAATCTCACTTCGTAGAGCCTTTAAGGTGTGTACGGCCAACCTTATGAAGGTATGCGGTCGTACAACTTCAAGGGGTGAAGAATAATGCTGAAACATGAAGAATCAAGGAATCTTTCAAGTATAACTAGTTAGGGGATGGATTACTTACGTTTTTGAAGCCTTTAAAGGGTTCTTGGGTGAAGATTCTAGAGAGAGAAAGTAGTAGTGTGCAGCCAAGAGAAGAAAATAGTGAAAGAAAAGGGGTCTCCTCGTATATATAGGGGTAGGTGACCCACCACCCCGAGTGTGCGGTCGTGCGGCTGCACACCCATGTGTACGGCCGTACACTCCTCCTAGAGGGGTGTTTGGTCCGAATGATGTGCTATGACTTGGAATAACTCGACCTAGAACCCAAACTTTGATTGTACTAGGCTTAAAACACTTTAACAAACCCTTAAACGGTGTTAAAAGGTGATGGAATCGAGTTTAACATTGATACAATTGACCAATTGTACAAGATAAAAGTTTCGGGTTGTCACATCATCCCCCCGTTAGAGGGAATTTCGTCCCGAAATTCAAGAATAGAGATACAAATCATGGATTTGGAAAAAGATGGGGGTACTTCTGTTTCATTGAATCCTCACGCTCCCAAGTGAATTCAGGTCCCCGCTTGGCATTCCAGCGATCCTTCACTATCGGGGTGCGACTTTGTTTTGTTTGTTTGACCTCCCGATCCATGATTTCGATTGGTTCTTCCACGAAGTTGAGGTTCTCATTGATTTCAATCTCATCGAGAGGGATCATAAGGGTCTCGTCGGATAAACACTTATTAAGATTCAAGACGTGGAAGACAAGATGGATGTTACTAAGCTCTTGAGGTAAACGAACGTTGTATGCTACGGGACCGATCCTAGCGAGGATTTCGAATGGTCCTATGTACCTTGGATTTAGCTTTCCACGCTTTCCCGAATGTATTCATGCCCTTCTAGGGTGAGACCTTCAGCAGAACATGATCTCCAACCTGGAATTCCAAGGGTTTTCGTCGTTTATCGGCGTAGCTCTTTTGTCTGTCTTGCGAGGCTTTCAGTCATTCCTGGATTTGTATGATCTTTTCTGTGGTTTCACAGATGATCTTTGGGCATGTGAGAGTGTTGTCGGGGATTTGTCCATTGGCTAGCTGCATGTCGGCCACCTCAGCCAAGCACATAGGGGATTTGTACTTACGACCATAGAGAGCTTCAAACGGCGCAACCTTGATGTTGGTATGGTAACTGTTGTTGTAGGAGAACTTAACCAAGGGAAAATGAGTGTCCCATGACTTACCGAAGTCGATGACACGTGCTCTCAACCGGTCTTCCAAGGTCTGGATGGTTCTCTCACTCTGACCATCTTTCTGAGGATGGTAAGCTGTGCTCATATCCAACTTAGTTCCAAGAGCTTTCTACAGAGAATGCCAAAATCTCGAGGTAAACCTGCTATCTCAATCGGAGATAATGGATACAGGTATGCCGTGCAGTCGAACTATTTCTTAGATGTAGATTCATGTGAGCTTTTCCATCTTGAAAGTTTCCTTGATTGACAGGAAGTGGGCGGATTTGGTTCGTCGATCGACAATTACCCATGTGGCGTCGTACTCACTCGGAGATCTGGGTAATTTAGTGATGAAATCCATAGTAATCCTTTCCGATTTCCACTCAGGTATCTCCGGCTGCTGAAGCAAACCTGAGGGCTTCTGATATTTGACCTTCACCTTGGCGCAAGTCACACACTTGCCCATGAAGGTAGTGATCTCCGCTTTCATGTTTGGCCACCAATATAGTTTCTTGAGATCAAGGTACATCTTGTCCAAACTTGGGTGAATGGAGTATCTAGTCTTGTGAGCTTCGTTCATGACAATCTCTCAGTAACCACCGAACTTTGGGGTCCAGATCCGGTTCATGAAATAATAGACTCTGTATCCCTTGACCTCTAAGTTCTTCTCCATTCCTCTCAAGGCTTCATCCGCCATGTTCTCTGGTTTTAGGGCTTCCAGCTGAGCCTCTCTGATTTGTGCGGATAAGTGGGAATGGATGGCCATGGTTAGTGCTTTCACATTGCGACCTGAGTACTCTTTCCGACTGAGGGCATCCGCTACCACATTGGCCTTACCGGGATGGTAGCGTATTTCGCACTCGTAATCACAGAGTAGCTCAACCCATCGCCGTTGTCTCATGTTCAACTCTTTTTGATCGAAGATATGTTTTAGGCTCTTGTGATCGGTAAAGACAGTGCACTTGATTTTGTAGAGGTAATGTCTCCATATTTTCAATGTGAAGACCACTGCTCCCAACTCTAGATCGTGAGTTGTATAATTGACTTCATGTGTTTTCAGCTGTGACATCCCCATTTTCTCGGCCAGAAAAGACCGATTTTGTTTATGCTTTATAAAAATCAGAGTACCTCTTTTAATAAAAATGTTGTGAAATTTGTTCCCAGTAAAACATGATAAATACATTATCAAAGCATTTCCGAAGAAAAGTATTTTTATGAAAACATTTGGGATGTCATCGTCAATACAGAAACATAAGCATAAATAGAACTTACATTCATTATCGCTAGTGATTTATATCTCCTTAATCTCTCAATGTAATGTGACTTCATATCATCACCTGTGATATAAATAAACTGAGTGGGTCAGGTTGCGAAACCTAGTGAGTACATAGGGTTTTCAACCCACAATAATATAATTATTATGTTTAATCATCAAACAGTTAACCCAATTACCCATCCCCATTATCTTCTTTAATATTAAGGATCTACCCTAAGAATCAGCTATTTATCGTTCATTCATTCCTAAGGATTATCCTAAGGAATAGGTATGAAGTCCATCGTTGTCAATGACACAGCTGTCAAGCACGTCTGTTAGTTATATCACTTAGGCGTAACTGCCAGAATTGTGACATTCTATATGAGGCGCATCTGCCAGTATCGTGCTTTGAGCACAACTGCTAGGGTTATCTCATTTATTGACAATATCATTTTCGAGAGTCCACTCGCAATACATGTCAATGGGTTTTTAGAGTACACCGGTGAACACATCGTTTACAACACCTACAGGTTGCGAGCCTGCTAGTGTTCCAATGGAATGTGTAGAATAGTCCGTGGTTGTCATCCATACTCTGCTAGATGACGGGGCCAACATTTGGGAACAATGCTTCTCACATCGTCCACCTATCACCCTTACTTTTATGGTCTATATCACCTCTCAACTCATCATCCAACTCATATTTCATCTACCCATGTTTTACCCAACATATTACGTAGATATAAATACATATACAGTTTAAATCATATAAAAATTGTATAAAATCGTTCATCCAGCATAGATAGCAAGTATACAGATAATATGCACACATAACACGTAGTTTATATAAAATACTTCATATCTATGTGTAAGATGAAAGGGACCATGCACTCACTTGAAAAGGTGGTGATTCTGAACTCAGACAGCGCTTCGCTTCTTAAAAATAATTTCCTTCGACGAAACCTAGTATTATTACCACTAGAGTTTAGTCTATTATTTACCGAGACTAATTAATAGTCTAACTATTATTACTATTATATAAGCGTTAAATAATACTTATATAACCCATAATAATAGCCCAAGTACTTATTATAAGTTCCTAGTAACGTTACTATAATTAAATACAAGCTATATTAAATATAGCATAGCGTAGCTCACTTACAGCGGGTTTTATAGAAAACTGGGCTTTGCTTGGAGCAGCGTTCCTGAGCCGAAAATCTCTTCTTCTCGGAGCCGTTGAGCACTCCGGGGCTTCCGCCTCATGCTAGGGAGGTTCCCTAGGCTTTTCGGGGGGTTTCGGGGACACAGAGAGAGAGTAAAGAGAAGAAAGAATGGGAAAGGTGTGAAAAAATGAGGGTGGGAGAGGTTCTATTTATAGGGTGAAATATGGCTAGAATTGGTGCCACATGTCACCATCTAGTGGCAAGCCTTGGGGAGAAAGCAATGGCCAAGATTGTGTCACGTCACCCCTTTTGCAGCAGCACCCTGCCGACTTTTAAACCCCGTAACTTTCGCATACGAGCTCCGTTTTCGACATTCTTTATATCCACGTGTAGGTAAAAATAATATCTACAACTTTCATTTTGACTCCGTCAGCTAATTCTTGACCGATCTTAAATTTAACATTTCGATGAGATTATATTGTTAAATGTTCGCGTAAAATTCATAACTTCTACATACGAACTCTGTTTTCGTCTATCTTTTTACCGTTGAGTTCCTATTAATGAGATCTTCAATTCTCATTTAGGTCTTGTAGGCCAAAAACCGCTCGATCTAAAATTCGAATTTCGGGTTGTGCACTGCTAAGCCAAATCTTAGAAAATTCATAACTTCCTCATACGAAGTCAGATTTCGGCGTTCTTTTTTTTTGTATGTTCTCATTTTAACGTATACTACAACTTTTGTTTAGATTTATAAGGCTAAAAATTCATCCATCGTAAATTCACTGGTTACGTCTCCTGGTGTCGTGCCGGTTTTGCCGTAAAACTTCGACGGACCATAACTTCTTCGTTATAACTCGGATTTCAACATTCTTTATATGTACGGAACCCTTGAGACGTATTCTACAACATGGTTAAGATTATTTATTCTAAATAATATTTTGTCAAAAAGTCATTTTCGACTCCTATTATCTCTAAATTGACTAGCCCGGATCTACAGGCGTTACATTAGCTGTCTTGAGGCATAAGCAATAACTTTTCCTCACTGTATGAGCACACAGCCTAGGCCCTGATTGGATGCATCACAGTAGACAACGAAGTCCTCCGTCCCTTCGGGCAGAGACAGGATAGGTGTGTTGCATAGGGCCTGCTTCAATGTTTGGAACACAATGTCTTGCTTTTCACTCCAACAAAAGGGTACACCTTTCTGAGTCATAGTGGTTAAGGGTTTGGCAATCCTAGAGAAATTTTGGATGAATCTGCGATAATAGCCAGGCAGGCCTAAGAATTGACGGATCTCTGTGGGTGTCTTCAGTGCTGACCAATTCTCTATCGCTTTGATTTTGGAAGGGTCCACGTGTATGCCTTCCTCGCTTACCACGTGACCTAGGAAAGTTACTTTTCGAATCCAGAATTTGCTCTTAGAGAATTTCGTGTATAGCTTCTCCGTCCTTAGAGTTTCCAGCACCAACCTCAAGTGTTGTCTGTGATCTTATTTGCTTCTGGAATAGACAAGTATATCATCGATGAACACGATTTCTAACTTGTCCAGGAAGGAACGACACACCCAATTCATCAGGTCCATGAATACCGCTGGTGTGTTGGTTAGACCGAAGGGCATTACTATGAACTCGTAGTGACCATATCGAGTCTGAAATGCTGTCTTAGGAACATCACTCTCGTGGACTCGCAACTAAATGGTACCCTGATCTTAGGTCTATTTTTGAGAAGTAGCTGGCTCCTTGAAGTTGGTTGAAGAGGTCGTCAATTCGAGGAAGAGGATAACGGTTTTTGACGGTGAGTTTGTTTAGTTCGCGATAGTCAATGTACATCCGGAAAGATCCATCCTTCTTTTTCACAAATAAGACCGGGGCTCCCCAAGGTGAGGAACTCAGTCTGATGAATCCCTTGCTGAGCAGCTCATTGAGCTGGCTGGACAACTCTTGCATCTCTGTTGGCGCTAATCGGTATGGGGATTTAGCTACGGGGGTAGATCCAGGGATTAGGTCGATGCGAAATTCAACTTGGCGCTCGGGAGGGACTCCCGGAAGCTCCTCGGGAAAGACATCAGGGAAGTTGTAGACTTCGGGGATGCTCTCGAGGTCTTTAACTTCCTGCTTTTCGTTAATGACATGAGCTAGGAATGCCTGGCACTCCTTTCGCATAAATTTTTGGGCTTTGATGCACGAAATGATATGGAGGTTCGAGCTGAGTTTATCACCATAAATCATGAGGGTTTCACCAGATAACGACGTAAATTTCAAAACAATTTGTCACATTTTAAAAACACACTGTCATTCATAATTGTTATAAAAATGTCATTGTATCACATAACAACTCATAACATCACATCCCAAGATACTAATATGTAAAACTCCTCATGTGTGTGTACTGATCAAGCCGGCGCCTTCCCGTGATCCTCACTGGTACCTGAAACACATAACACAACACTGTAAGCATAAATGCTTAGTGAGTTCCCTAATATTTCACATACAACACATACGCCTTTCCAGGCCATAACTCTGTGGAACCTTCCGGTCCAAGTGTCTCAAGGGGACTTCCATCCCGAATCCTGGTAGACCTTCCAGTCCTACCCGCATCGACCTTCCGGTCTGTAACCTCCTGACCTTCCGGTCCATGTCATCTTGACCTTCTGGTCCATATCATCTTGACCTTCTAGTCCTTATCATACATAGCATACATAACACATACATATCACATATCAGCATGTAGCACATATATCTCATAGCATATAAGACCTTACGGTCACACATAGGTACCCTTCTAGGTACAGTATAGTGAGAAGACTCACCTCGGTATCTCGGATAGTCTCGCACTCGAACGCATTGGTCTACCCCCGCCTAAACACATAATAATACTCTCAAATAAATAACGGCTCTCAAAGGCTAGATTAAATCCACTCTATAATTTCCACAGAAGGGTAAAAGACCATTTTACCCTTCTCTGGCCCAAAAGTCCAAAGGTTGACCAAAACCCTAAAAGTCAACGAAAGTCAACAGGAGCTTGTACGCGATGCGTACCTTCTCTGTACGTGGGGCGTACGCCGACGAACCACAATCGGGGTCTCAATCACTTACGTTGTGCGTACTGAGAGTTACGCCTAGCGTAAGTCTCAGTTTCAGCCATTCCATGGATTTTGGTCTTAAACGGTTAAGACACTCCTTCAACTTCTAGATCTGACTCTCCTTAAGCCTCTTATCCCATAAAGTCGGAACCTTTAAGCCTTTGCATGGCTGTAAAGGTCCCTACACCCTCTAACACCTTTCCTTTTTCCTCCAAAGGTCTAGATCTCATGCATGGCTCAATATTTACGTCCAAGATTACATTTTTATGAACATACAACTCTTATAGTCATGAAATATGATAGATCTACGCCAATGAAGACCATTTGCTCATAAAGTCTCCATCTTGGGACCAAAAACCCTAGAAATTGGTCCAAGAAGCACACAACACAAATGAAAAAGGCAAGTTTTGAGCTTTTTACCTCAGGAAGAAGCTCCAACCTCTGAAAATATCAGATCTACTCTTTCCTACAAACTTCTAGCTTCCAAAATGGCCTCTTCTACTCTTCCACCACCTTGAAATGACACTTAGAAGCTTAGAATACCAACACACTGGCTAGAAACGAAGGAGGATTCTCTATTAGGGTTTCACTCCCTGGAATGGAGGCTGAGGTCAAGGCCATATCATTCCTTTTATAGTGCACAAGCCCTAAATTAGGGTTTACACCTGGGCTCGCTACGCCTAGTGTAACCCTGGGTACGCCCAGCGTACCTAGGCGAGTCCGCGTCCAAATTAAGCACGCGAGTACGCGCAGCGTACTCCTCTGTACGCCCAACGTACTCACTAGCCTAACTTTTTACTTAAGGGACTTCACTTGACAACTTGGGAAAAGGAGAAGGGTTAAATAGCTTTACCTGAATTTCAGGATGTTAAAATTCTCCCCCACTAGAACCAGACTTCGCCCTCGAAGTCTCATGTCGAAAACAACTTCGGATGCTGCTCTCGCATCTCCGACTCCAGCTCCCAAGTCAGCTCGGATCCCCTCCGATGTTGCCACTGAACCTGAACCAGGGGCACCTCCTTGTTCCTCAGAACCTTGATCTTCTGATCCAAGATTGCGATCGGCCTCTCAACATAACTCAGATTCACGTCCACCTGGATATCCTCCAATGGTACCACTGCCGACTCGTCGACTATACACTTCCTTAGCTGAGACACGTGGAAGGTATCATGAATCTGGCTCAACTCTGTAGGTAGCTCCAAATGATATGCTACTCTGCCCACCCTCACGATCACCCTAAACGGCCCAATATACTGGGGCCCCAGTTTGCCCCTCTTCCTGAATCGAATCACTCCTTTCCAAGGAGACACTTTCAGGAGTGCAAAATCCTCGACCTGAAACTTGAGCTCCGATCGTCGCCTGTCCGCATAACTTTTCTGGCGACTCTGAGCTGTCAACAACCTCTGCCTGACCTGCTATATCTGCTCTGTTGTCTGAAGCACTATCTCAGTGCTACCTATCACTCGCCGCCCTACCTCTCCCCAACAGATGGGAGTCCGACACCTCCTCTCATACAACAAATCAAAGGGAGGCATACCAATGGTCGAATGGTGGCTGTTGTTATAAGAAAACACAACCAACAGCAGATACGTGTCCCAACTCCCTCCGAAGTCCAACACACATGCCCGAAGCATGTCTTCGAGCGTTTGAATTGTCCGCTCACTTTGTCCGTCCGTCTGTGGGTGGAAAGCAGTACTGAAATGCAGCCTCGTGCCCAACTCCTCGTGGAACTTCTTCCAGAACCTGGAAGTAAAACGTACATCCTGGTCTGATACAATCGAGATCGGCACTCCATGCCACGATACCACCTCCCTCACATACAACTTTGCCAACCTTTCAGCAGAAGAGCTCTCACTGATAGCATGAAAGTGATCGCTCTTCATCAGCCAGTTGATGATCACCTAAATTGCATCCATAGAAATCTATTCCCACTTCCATTGGGGAACCTCAAGTGGCTGCAACATGCCATGCGGTCGCTGGTGCTCGGCCTTAACCCTGCGACAGGTTAAGCACCTCTCAACAAACCATGCTACACCCCTCTTCATACATGGCCACCAATAATCCTTCTTCAAATTCAAATACATCTTAGTGGCCCCGGGATGGATCGAAAATCACGATTTATGCGCCTCCTCCATCAAGGTGGTGCGCGCTCCGCCTGCATACGACACCCAAATCCGACCCTGAAAGGTCATCAGCCTGTGACTATCGGTAATGAACTCCGTCACCAGCCCAATCACCCGCTCCCTCTTACGGTTCTCCGACATCACGACCTCTGCCTGGGCCTCCTGAATGGTGTCCAATACCGGAGTCATCACTGTCAACCGCATACAAATGCCTCGAATCGGGGCGTTCTCCCCCTACGGCTCAGGGCATCAGCTATGACATTAGCCTTGCCCGGGTGGTACAGGATCTCACAATCGTAATCCCTTACCACATCCAACCATCTCCTCTGGCGAATATTCAGATTGGCCTGGTCCATCAAATACTTCAAACTCTTGTGGTCCGTGTAGATGGTACACCGAACCCCATATAAATAGTGACGCCATATCTTGAGGGCGAACACCACTGCCCTCAACTCCAAATCGTGGGTGGGATACATCGTCTCATGAGGCTTCAGCTGGCTCGACGCATACGCTATCACATGCCCCCTCTGCATAAGTACTGCACCCAACCCTGATATTGATGCGTCGCAATACACCACAAAATCCTCCATCCCTTCCGGGAGGGCTAGCACCGGGGCTTCGCACAATCTCTGGCGAAGTGTCTCAAACGAGGTCTACTGCTCCGGGCCCCATGAAAAAGCAACACCCTTCCAGGCCAACCTGGTGAGAGGCACGGCGATCTTGGAGAAATCCCTAATAAATCTCTGATAATAGCCGGCCAACCCTAGAAAACTTCTAATCTCGGTGGGTGATCTCGACACCTCCCATCTCATAACTGCCTCAATCTTGGTCAGATCGACCAATATCCCATCCTGGTTAACGAGGTGTCCCAAGAACTGGACCTCTCGTAACCAAAAATCACACTTGGTGAATTTGGCGAAAAGCCTCTCAGATCTCAATATCCCGGGAATCTCTCTCAGATGCTCCTCGTGCTGTTCTCTAGATCTCGCGTACACCAAAATATCATCAATGAACACGATCACCGACCGATCCAGCATCGGCCTGCACACCCTGTTCATGAGATCCATGAACGCTGCCGGTGCATTGGTGAGTCCAAAAGGCATCACCACGAACTCGTAATGCCCATAACGAGTTTTGAACGCCGTCTTCTGAATATCTTCATCACGATCCCTCATCTGATGATATCCCGACCTCAAGTCTATCTTGGAGAACCAAGATGCCCCCTGCAACTGATCGAACAGATCGTCGATCCTCGGTAACGGATAACGGTTCTTGACCGTCAACTTGTTCAACTCCCGGTAATCAATACACATCCGGTGTGAACCATCAGTTTTCTTGACAAAAAGGATCGGCGCTCCCCAAGGTGAGATACTCGGTCTAATAAACCCTTTCCCCAGCAGCTCCTGAAGCCGCGAGGATAACTCCTGCATCTCTGGTGGTGCAAGGCGATAAGGCACCTTGGCGATAGGTGCTGCCCCAGAACTAAATCGATACAGAACTCTACTTGCCTCTCAGGAGGCACACCCGAAAATTCCTTGGAAAACACATTTGGGAACTTGCACACTATCGGAACCTCATCAATCGAACATGGCCTCCCAGCAGCCACTCGTGTGTCCATCACATATGCTACAAACCTGCTGCAGCCCTGCTGCAAACTCTGTCTCGCTCTGGCAGCCGAACAAAACGCTGACCCGCATCGGGTACCCTCGTCGTACACTGTAAGTACTCCCCCACTAGGGTCTCGTATCGTCACCAACTGACGCTCGCAGTCTATAACAGCTCCAAATTGGCTCAACCAATCCATGCCCACTATGACACATACGTCCACCATCGCAATCGGGACCAGATCTATCGGGAACTCCACACCGAAGATCTCAAGTATACATCCTCGAATCACATCTGTAGCATACACCGCTCGCTTGTCAGCTATAGAAACTCACAGAGGTCGACTCAATGCCTCTCGTCGGATACTGATGTGCTGACTAAATGCCAAGGAAACAAATGACCGACTTGCACCCGAGTCAAATAACACCAAAGCAGGTACAAAATTCACAAGAAAAGTACCTACGCATATCATAATATAAGCACAACACCTCAAACTCAACATAAATAAATGAAAGAATACATACCAGCCACGACATCGGGCGCTGCATGGACCTCCTCCGTTGTCAACTGGAATGCTCTCCCACGAGCCTTCGGTGCCTCGGCCTTCACTGGCGGAACCTCGGTAGTGCGCACGGCGATAGGGGCAGATCCCTGTTGAGCTCCCTGTGATGTCCCTCGCAGCTGCGGACACTCGGCCTTACGTTAGCCCTTCTGGTTGCAATGAAAGCAAACCATGAATCCCTTGGGGCAATCCTTGGCTATATGCCCCTCCTTGACAAATTTGTAGCAAGCACCAGATCGATAAACCCCATCATGTCCTTTGCCGCACTTTCCGCAAGTGTGGCCCTTCTAGCCTCCAGATCTCGAATCGGCGGGCTTTGCCCACTTGGCTGCCGGCTGAGACTGTGCCGGCCGCCTGTCCATCCCCTAAGACTCGGCCTCCTCCCTAGCCTGGGTCTCCAACTCAATCTCCCTCTTCCAGGCATTTGCCTGAAGCTCAACAAATTTCCTGTAAGTCGAGTTCGATATGAACTCCCGAATATCCCTCCTCAAAATGCTCAAATATCGGCTCATGCGTGCCTGCTCGGTAGACACCTGCTCAGGGCAGAACATCGCCCTCTCATGAAACTTCCTAGTAATCACAGTAACCCAATCAGTACCCTGCTTGAGGGTCAAGAACTCCTGAGCCAACTTCTCCCTCTCCACCGGGGGAACATACTCGTCTCTGAACATGGTGGTGAACCTCTCCCAGGTCACCTCAGAAATCTCCGCAAGAGTGAAGCTCGCCGTCACAAACTTCCACTAATCCTTCGCCCCCAAGCGAAGCTAGTTCAGCGTGAACTGTACCCTCAGATGCTCCGGACAAAAACACATGTAAAAGCATCCCTCGATATCAGAAATCCATCTCATCGCAGCGATCTGATCCCGCGTCCCATCAAACTCTGGTGGCTTTGTGTTGCTGAACTCCCGAAACAACAACGAGTCACCTCCCTGAGGCCTGACAGCAGCAACGGTGGCAGTAGCTGCAACAACCACAACCTCAGTCACTGCTGCGTACCGCTCATCGAGGTTCTCAATCAATGTGGTCTTGATAGACCCAAACATCTCTGGAATCTCGGCTTGGATGACAACAGCCACATCCTCATGAATCAGCCTGCGGATCTCCTCCTCGCTAACACAACTGCTCTCAGGTGTGTGGCATGTCCCAACCATGATGTCTCTCTGAAATACAACATAAAATATCAAAGACCCGCTCAAGCATACTCGCACTCGATAACGCATCCCTACTTGTTCCCTAGTACCCTAAGGATTCTTACATAGACTGCGCACTGATACGGTGTCTTTGGTAGTACGGGCCCTTATACTACCGCCCACACCGCATCAGTATTCACCCCAAGTCCTCCTCCTTGGATCCCAGATCACAAGTACTCTACACCTTGCTAGCATAGGCTACCCTTCGGTATATCTCTCATAAGCTCCTCACTGCTATCTACTCACTCTCAAGCAGCAGAAATCTTCATAGGCTAAGGCATCACAAATCAGGACACTCTAGTCCTAATATGAATACCTAGCCTACTCTAGCATGCATATCATATCATAACATATCTCATAACACATAATGTAAGGGTATTTTGGGAAATCACCGTTCGGGCGCTGACTGATCGTACACACTGCTCCGTTCTGCCTTTTTCCAAAATCCTTTAATCTCTTAGAAAAATTATTTATTTATGAAAAACTTTCTCAAATCCTCAGTTTGAGTTCAGATACATCCAAAGTTGCACCCGAATCCCTCAAACCAAGGCTCTGATACCAACTTGTAACGACGTGAATTTCAAAACAATTTTTCACATTTTAAAAACACACTTTCATTCATAATTGTTATAAAAATGTCATTGTATCACATAACAACTCGTAACATCACATCCCAAGATCATAATATGTAAAACTCCTCATGTGTGTGTACTGATCAAGCCGGTGCCTTCCCGCGATCCTCACTAGTACCTGAAACACATAACACAACATTGTAAGCATAAATGCTTAGTGAGTTACCCGATATACCACATACAACACATACGCCTTTCTAGGCCATAACTCTGTGGAACCTTCCGGTCCAAGTGTCTCAAGGTGACTTCCGTCCCGAATCCCGGTAGACCTTCCGATCCTACCCGCATCGACCTTCCGGTCCATGTCATATTGACCTTCTGGTCCATATCATCTTCACCTTCCGGTCCTTATCATACATAGCATACATAACACATACATATCACATATCAGCATGTAACACATATATCTCATAGCATATAAGACCTTCCGGTCACACATAGGTACCCTTCTAGGTACAGTATAGTGAGAAGACCCACCTCGGTATCTCAGATAGTCTCGCACTCGAATGCACTGGTCTAGCCCCTGCCTAAACACATAACAATACTCTCAAATAAATAACGGCTCTCAAAGGCTAGATTAAATCCACTCTATAATTTCCACATAAGGGTAAAAGACCATTTTACCCTGACCCAAAAGTCCAAAGGTTGACCAAAACCCTAAAAGTCAACAGGAGGCAGTAAGCGGCGCATACCTTCTCTGTACGCGGGGCGTACACCGGCGAACCACAATCGGGGTCTCAACCCCTTACGTTGTTCGTACTGAGAGTTACGCCCAATATAAGTCTCAGTTTCAGCCATTCCATGGATTTTAGTCTTAAACGATTAAGACACTCCTTCAACTTCCAGATCTAACTCTCCTTAAGCCTCTTATCCCATAAAGTCGGAACCTTTAAGCCTTTGCATGGCTGTAAAGGTCCCTACACCCTCTAACACCTTTCCTTTTTCCTCCAAAGGTCTAGATCTCATGCATGGCTCAATATTTACATCCAAGATTACATTTTTATGAATATACAACTCTTATAGTCCTGAAATATGATAGATCTAGGCCAATGGAGACCATTTGCTCATAAAGTCTCCAACTTGGGACCAAAAACCCTAGAAATTGGTCCAAGAAGCACACAACACAAATGAAAAAGGCAAGTTTTGAGCTTTTTACCTCAGGAAGAAGCTCCAACCTCTGAAAAGCTCGGATCTACTCTTTCCCACAATCTTCTAGCTTCCAAAATGGCCTCTTCTACTCTTCCACCACCTTGAAATGACACTTAGAAGCTTAGAACACCAACACACTAGCTAGAAACAAAGGAGGACTCTCTATTAGGGTTTCACTCTCTGGAATGGAGGCTGAGGTCAAGGCCATAACAATCCTTTTATAGTGTACAAGCCCTAAATTAGGGTTTACACCTAGGCTCGCTACGCCCAGTGTACCCAGGTGAGTCCGCGTCCAAATTAAGCGCGCGAGTACGCACAATGTACTCCTTTGTACGCCCAGCGTACTCACTAGCCTAACTTTTTACTTAAGGGACTTAACTTGACAACTTGGTAAAAAGAGAAGGGTTAAATAGCTTTACCTGAATTTCAGGATGTTACAATTGAGATGAATAGCTTTTTCATAGCAAAGTATATCAGCACGATTGGGACTCAACCAATCCATGCCGATGATGACATCGAAGCTCTTTATGGAAACTGGCATAAGGTCGATGGGAAAGGAATGATCGTTTAGGGTAAGGGTATAGCCTACAAATATGTCGTTAGCGCTCTCTTTCTCACCGTTAGCCATCTCAACGATAAATGTTTTGGTTAGAGGTTGGGGTTTGTGTTTGAGAAGATGCTTGAATGCATGACAAACAAAACTTCTCTTCGCACCAGAATCGAAAAGAATGCATGCATAAGAGTTGTCAATGAGGAACGTTCCCGTAACAACTGTGGGATCTGCAACTGCCTCCTCCTGGCCCATTGCTAGCACTCTCCCCATGCTACCATTTGTTGTTGTCTTGGGGCAGTTTCTCCTGTAGTGTCCGTCCACACCACAACCATAACAGGCTTGACCGACACCTGCTCCAGATGCCTGATCGGTTGGTTGGACTGGTGCCTTACAAACTCGAGATGTGTACCCCTTTTGCCACAGCTGTTGTAGAGCATTTCACGGCATGGGCTGGGACTATGATGATGACTGCACTTGTCGCACTGAGGAAGGGTACCAGCATATCTACTGGTAGGTGCTTGAGTTGCCGGAACAACGACAAGAGTGGTAGCAGCATGGACTGCCACTGTTTGTTGTTTCTTTGAGGGCTCCTACGAAGACTGGCCCTTACGCTATTTCCAGAACTTTCTCTTCCCACCACTCACCTTTGCTGGTTTGGGAGCGGCTACTACTGTTTTAAGATCAACCCCGTGATCTATGAGAGTCTGCGCCAGGCACTTGGCACTGTCAAAAGTGGTTGGCCTAGCGGCCAAGACATTTCCTTGCGTTGGGAGCGTCAATCTCCAAATGTATCTTTCTATCTTTTTGCTTTTCGGGGTGACCATTCCCAGACAAAGAAGAGACAGATCACAAAATCTAGCTGTGTATGCAGTAATGTCAGATCCCTTCATCTTAAGGTTCCAAAGCTCGTGTTCCAGTTTCTGCATCTCGCCCCTCGGGCAATATTCAGCAAGCATGAGCTCTTTCAAGCTCTCCCAACTCATAGCATTTGCTACTGGCAGGGTTAAGGATTTGACCCGACTATTCCACCAGGTCAGTGCTCTGTTGGTGAAGGTGCAAGCTGCGAACTTCACGTTGTTGGTTTCGGAACATGCACAGATCTCGAAGACCGATTCGATCTTCTAAATCCACCGAGTTAGGGCAATGACACCTCCATTTCCATCAAAGGATCTGGGCTTTGCGTTCATAAACTCCTTGTAGGAACACTCCTTCTGGTGTCCTTGGCTTCCATCAATATTGAGGGGTTGGGCACACTTCCTGACCCGCTAGAGCCACCAAAATTTATCTGCGACATTGTGGTGGTGACTGCTGCCTGGGAATACTGAGTGTCAACTGATGTTTCGTATGCAAATGGATCCTATAATAGCACATATATGTATTAGATTAGGGTATTGCATGACTAAACATGATAGGAAACCACTTTAAGGACCTGGGAATACTTGAACTAGGTGTCGAAACCATATGTGATCGAATGAGGGAGGTGTACGGCCACCCTAAGGGTGTGTACGGCCATAGGTGTACGGCCCATGAGTGTACGACCGTACACTCATGAAGGGATGTGTTTTTTGAGGTGTTTACAAGGTCCTAACTAGTATCCAAGAAGTGTTCTAGGTCCCATGCTTAGTGGTATTGCAAGTTTTAAACCAAAAATGATCAACAAAATGGGTGTACGGCCCTAAGGGTGTGTGTGCGGCCATACAGAGGGGTGTGCGGCCGTACACTCTCCATGTTTATGCCTAAGATGTCGATTTTCAGGTGCATTAAGGCTTATACAAAGTCCAACTAGAAGATGAGGGCCAAACTCTCACTTTGGAGAGCCTTTAAGGTGTGTACGGCCAACCCTATGAAGGTGTGCGGCCATACACTTTCAACAGGTGAAGAAAAATGATGAAACATGAAGAATCAAGGAATCTTTCAAGTATAACTAGTTAGGGGATGGATTACTTATGTTTTTGAAGCCTTTGGAGGGTTCTTGGGTGAAGATTCTTGAGAAAGAAAGTAGTAGTGTGCAGCCAAGAGAAGAAAAGAGTGAAAGAAAAGGGGTATCCTTGTATATATAGGGGTGGGTAACCCACCACCCCGAGTGTGCGGTCGTGGGGTGGGTGTGCGGCCGCACACTCATGTGTATAGTCGTATACTCCTCCTAGAGGGGTGTTTGGCTTGAATGTTGTGCTATAACTTGGAATAACTCGACCTAGAACCCAAAATTTGATTGTACTAGGCTTAAAACACTTTAACAAACCCTTAAACGGTGTTAAAAGGTGATGGAATCATGTTTAACATTAATACATGTCACACCCCAGAACCAAGAACGACGGAAACGTTCTGGGGCGGAGGACGTCATGTATAGTATCACAACACATAAATATAGTAAACAAGCAAACAACATCATCCATTGCATTAATAATGTATGGGTTCTGTACAGTTATAGACACCAAAAATATGAATCAAAATAAAAGATGAGTCTTGTAAATGCTCCATCTTCTCAAAAGTTGGCCTCGGTACCTGTCTACTGATGTCCTAAGAATGCAAGTTTATTTTGAAAGAGTTTATCAGCATTAAAGCTGGAGAGTCCATAGGTATTTAGTGTCATGTTTTGCATGAAATTTTTTTGTAAGTATTCGAGTGTAATAGTGCGTAAAATGTTTGTAGTATTTGTTTGTATTTCCTAGAAAAACCCTACGTTTTCCATTTAACTGCAGCCTTCTACCGAAGCATCAAGTGTAATGTATGTTTGTCCATTGTAGGAGTGTGTACCTTTCCCAAATGTGACTATTATTAGAAAATATAGTTTTTACATTACTTTTTATGTGAGGAAATCACAAAGTAGATGAAATGGGAAAATAATGAAGTAGTGTAGTGTAAAAATATTATAATTATTATTGTACTTACTACCTTAATCCAATCGTTAATTAGGGTATAATGTGATATAGTTGTAACCATACTAATTGACTAGGGGAAATCACGACGCTGTAATACATCGAACAGTAATGACATTTGTCACCCGAAGATCTGCTGATCTCACTGTAGCTAGCAGTAAGGTGTAGGATTGTCAATCCAGTATAGATCTATATACAAATTCACGTTCTCCCTCCAGGAGATTCTGGATACAAGACGAGCCATGACAGAGATGTCGTGCCCTGAAGTAGTGCCTCACATTTATTGCATAGTGTGTATATAGTGTATGTAATAGTGTAGTATATGTCTTTCTGATTCCCATCATAGTGAGTTCTCTAGTGTAGTATATAGTATGTATGAATAGTATGTATTAGTGTATGCTCTCTCTGACTCTCATTATAGTGTGTTCAGTTGTATAGTGTAGTGTATCATTTACAGTATGCATTGACTCATGTATGTACTGACTCATTGTATGATACATTGTACTAGAAGTAGTAAGTAGTATATCACCAAACTATACCTATTATAGTTTACTAGTAAGATCATCTGTATAACTGAGTGTATTTAAATAAGACATGAAGGTTTTATGTCTATATATATACACATGATATATAACTAAGGATCAAACGACACTTGGACAAACAATAGGGGACTCTAAGTCCACAACCAAACAAGGAACAGGAAATAGAGAGTATTATCAGTCCTAAGTCCTTCAAACCTTACTTATATAACCATATATGTATTAGACATGATTTGAAAGTATATAAGTTTAAATAGTTTTGAAATTAAAGATTTGGAAACTGAAACTAGTTTTATAAAGGGTTTAACATGTAAACGTGTTTAGAAATCATTTTGGAGTAGTTTTGTTGACAAGACAGTTTAAAGCATAGTAAATCCATTTGCGTACTAGTCATTAATCACATGTGATTGTATAATATCTAGTATGATTCAACTTGTATTCTCCCCCATAAAGCATTTAAAACATATAAAATGTTAATTAAGGGGTATGAACTCACCTGTTAGTGAGTGAAACGATGGTAGGATCGGTTTAGGAGGTTGAGTGTCCGTTGTGGACTCGAGCACAAACGAATCCTATTAACCATATTATGACATATGTATGTATCCAATTAGTGTTTGAAACAATCAATTATTGAATTGGGACCACCTTAGGGGTTAGTAAACACTTATATTGAAGTGTTACAATCATATATGATTGTGTATAAGGGGAGTATGGCTATACAAGGGAGTGTATGGTCAAAATACACCATATTGATGTGTGTGCAACCAGGGTGTGCGGCTAGGATGTGTGTGCGGCCGCACACTCCCTATGAAGTGTATCAAAACGTATCTTTAGGCCTTAGGACTCATCAAGGAAGGTTTCTTACTTCCAGCCCTAGCCTTATATGGAGTTCATTGCCATTTTGGGACTTAAAAAGGATGTGTGCGGCCACTATGAAGGTGTGCGGCTGCACACCCTTCATGAAGATGATGAACTTGAGTTTTTCAAGCATATCATCAAGTGTTCTTAACATATAACCAGGTATAACAAGTATACACACGTTATAGAGGCTTGAAAGGGGTGATTAGGGTCCAAAACTTAGTGTGTGTTCTTGGTGTTCGTGAAGATTCACACCAAAAACATGTTCTTATGGATCTAAGTGGGGAAGAAGACTAGTTATGGTCATGTAATAGTCAATCAAGGGATGAATCACTTACTTGTTTGAAGATTGGAGTGGAGAGTTGGATGATACTTGAGAGGATTTCGAGTTCTAGCTTTGAAGAAGGGGGAAAAAGTGTTCAAAATGACTAAGTGAGGTATATATAGGTGAGAGTGTGTGGTTGGGATGGGTGTGCGTCCGCACACATCTGTGTGTGGCCATACAATCTAGTGTGCAACCGCACACTCCATGTTTTGGAGTGTTTGGCCCGATCTTGCCTGATATGCATCGTGTTATCCCATTTCTAGGTTCCTACCTTAATTGTACTAGGTTTGGAACACTCAAATAGACCCCAAATAGTGCTAGAAGTTAGTAAAATGAGTCTAACTTTGATTCAATTGGTCTCTTGTACAAGATAGAAATTTCGGGTTGTCATATCATCCCCCTGTTAGAGGGAATTTCGTCCCGAAATTAGAGTTTAAGCGGTAAATAGATACAAAACTAAGCAAAAAGATGAGGATATTTCAATTTCATTTGATCCTCGCGCTCCCATGTGAATTTCGGTCCTCGCTTGGTGTTCCAGCGAACCTTCACTATTGGGATGCGACTTTGTTTCGTTCGCTTGACCTCACGGTCCATGATCTCTACATGTTCTTCCACAAAGTTGAGGCTCTCGTTGATCTCGATCTCGTCAAGTGGGATTACAAGAGTCTCTTCGGACAGACACTTTTTCAAGTTGGAGACGTGGAATGTAGAATGTATGTTACTGAGTTCGCGCGGTAGATTGAGTTTGTAAGCTACTGGGCCGATTCGGGCAAGAATCTCAAAAGGCCCTATGTAACTTGGATTTAGCTTCCCACGCTTTCCGAAGCATATCAAGCCCTTCCAGGGTGAGACTTTCAAAATAACGCGGTCTCCCACCTGGAATTCCAAAGGTTTCCTTCGTTTGTCTGCGAAGCTTTTCTGTCGGTCTCTAGAGGCTTTCAATCGTTCACGGATCTGAATGATCTTCTTTGTCGTTTCCCGCATGATCTCCGGACCTGTGAGAGTGCTGTTAGGAACCTGTCCTTTAGCTAACTGTGTGTCACCCACCACAGCCCAGCACAGAGGGGATCTACACTTCCGGCCATAGAGGGCTTCAAATGGAGCAGCCTTTATACTCGTGTGATAACTATTGTTGTAGGAAAATTCGACAAGGGGTAAATGAGTATCCCATGCCTTCCCAAAATCAATCACACAGGCTCTCAGCATATCTTCCAGTGTGACAACCCGAAGTTATCCATCGCCGAAACCCAATTCGTCCGTAAGACCCGTTTTTAGCAATTCGTTTTCGATTTCGTAATTAAATTAAGTCATTAATTTGAAATTATTATTATGACTTAATGGGTGTCTCAACACGTTTAGAACTCATTTTAGCACCCCATTCTTGTAATCGGAAAAATTTTAGAATCAATCATATCGGGTTACGACAACTTTATCGGGTGTGACCAAAAGCCACGTCTAACGTCGGTATCGGGTAGAATTCCACCGTGTCCAAATCTTAGACACTATTTAAAGATGTTTAAGCTTCCATTTAAAGCTTTTGCCCTCTCTCACTACTCTCTCTCTCTAACCTCACTCCTCAAACCAAAGAACTAGGTCCAAAACACCAATTTAAGGCTTCAAATCTTCAAGGTAACTTCCCTAACTCATAATATAGTACCATTAGCCTTCAATTTCGTGATTAATCTTTGGAAAAGGACCATATTCATGAGTTTACGGCCCTGGAGCATGCTTGGGCCGTAAACACATATTAAGAGGGTTTTTGAGCCTTAAAACCCCTCCAAACCAACTTTGGGACTTAGATATGACTTTATGGCTTACCAATTCGGACTTAGAACACCCTAATCATCATTTTTAAGGAGTAAACATGAGTTTACTGCCTAAGAACATGCTTGGGCCGTAAAATCATCATCCATGGAGAGTAAACTCAAAATCAAGTGTTTAAAAGCCATTTAAACACACCATTAGCCTTGTAATAAATCCTAGAACCAACCAAAATCAATTTAGGGGCCTTAAACATGATGAAATCCTTCCATTTGGGTGTTTACAGCCATAACTCCCCAAGAAATAGTTCCAGGGCCGTAAACTCATAAAAACATGTTAAATGGTGCCCTAAACTCATTCTAAGGCTTGTAAAAATTGTTGGAATCACATGTGATTGTTCCAGGGCCGTAAACCGATCCCACCGTTGCCACAGGTATAATTCCCCTCGATGAATCTTATGCTTGTGATTCTTTTCGATTCTAATGCTGAAAGAAATTTGCTAACAATTGATTCAAACATCTTTCTAAACTCTGTCCTTCGTTAGTAATCGAAAACGTGTACTGTTGAGATGGTTAACAAGTGAGAAGGAGAACGCTAACGTCATATCCATAGATTGTATCCTCAATCCGGACAATTATTCTTTTCCATTCGATCTAATGGAAAACTTTTCATGAAATGCTTTGATACCATCTTTGGCATGTAATGACCGAGCCTCATTCATGCTGTTATTCTTGTCGAGAAAGCCATCCATCTTAACTTTCCCCCGACACGACTCTCATGATCTTCATGCATCAAAGCTTAAAAAGTTTTCCCATGTATTCCTCGTCCGTGTGATCATCGAGAAACGAGAAGTCTGCAACTATTTCCCCGATGCCTTTTCCGAAGAATTCCTGATAATTCTTCCCGAACGTGTAGTCAAGTCTCGCATCGACCTAATCCCTGGAATTACCTCGTAGCCAAAAAACTCAGTGAGAATGATGTGTCCAAGACAACAACCAAGACTTGATATGATCACTACGAGTTAGTAGTGGTGCCCTTCGGTCAAATCATTTTCCTTAGTCATGTAGATAAGCAAAGCAGTCATACCCGTGGACCTTTCCAAAAACAATGGCGACAGAGATTTAGTTGGCACCGGAGATACCCATAGAAAACCCATCAATTCTTAGGTCCCGCCGGCTAATATCGCAGACCGACCTAGAAATTTCCTTTAGAATCATCAAACCCTTAGCTACTCTACCATATGAAGATGTACCCTCTTGTTGAAAGTCTTACTCTGGAGAGACATAGTACGCCTTGAGAAGTGCGGAAAAACTTAACTCGTGGTACATTAGACCCTTCGAGATCCTCGGTAGGAATCGATTCCGTAGTCCTCTCCGAACTATCTTCAGAACTCAACAGCAACCATCTGGTATTCCATATCTTTGTTCATAAGGAGTGCCGACTCGACGAAACCTAGTAATCCCTTTGATGAGATCGAAATCAACGGAAAGCCGAACCTCCATGGAAGAATCAATTGAGATCATGGATTGAGAGGTTGATCGTACGAAACAAAGCCGCATCCCGGTAGTGAGAGTTCATTGGAATGTCAAGCGGAGACCCGATTCCACTTAGGAGCGTGAAGACCCGAAGCAGTAGATTCATTCTCATATTTCTTTTCACTTCAGGATCTGTACCTAAATCTTTGAATTTCGGGACGAAATTCCCTCTAACGGGGGGATAATGTGACAACTCGAAGTTATCCAACGCCGAAACCCAATTCGTCCGTAAGACCCGTTTTTAGCAATTCGTTTCCGATTTCGTAATAAAATTAAGTCATTAATTTGAAATTATTATTATGACTTAATGGGTGTCTCAACGCGTTTAGAACTCATTTTAGCACCCCATTCTTGTAATCGGAAAAATTTTAGAATCAATCATATCGGGTTACGGCAACTTTATCGGGTGTGACCAAAAGCCACGTCTAACGTCGGTATCGGGTAGAATTCCACCGTGTCCAAATCTTAGACACTATTGAAAGATGTTTAAGCTTCCATTTAAAGCTTTTGCCCTCTCTCACTACTCTCTCTCTCTAACCTCACTCCTCAAACCAAAGAACTAGGTCCAAAACACCAATTTAAGGCTTCAAATCTTCAAGGTAACTTCCCTAACTCATAGTATAGTACCATTAGCCTTCAATTTCGTGATTAATCTTTGGAAAAGGACCATATTCATGAGTTTACGGCCCTGGAGCATGCTTGGGCCGTAAACACATATTAAGAGGGTTTTTTGAGCCTTAAAACCCCTCCAAACCAACTTTGGGACATAGATATGACTTTATGGCTTACCAATTCGGACTTAGAACACCCTAATCATCATTTTTAAGGAGTAAACATGAGTTTACTGCCCAAGAACATGCTTGGGCCGTAAACTCATCATCCATGGAGAGTAAACTTGAAATCAAGTGTTTAAAAGCCATTTAAACACACCATTAGCCTTGGAATAAATCCTAGAACCAACCAAAATCAATTTAGGGGCCTTAAACATGATGAAATCCTTCCATTTGGGTGTTTACGGCCATAACTCCTCAAGAAATAGTTCCAGGGCCGTAAACTCATAAAAACATGTTAAATGGTGCCCTAAACTCATTCTAAGGCTTGTAAAAATTGTTGGAATCACGTGTGATTGTTCCAGGGCCGTAAACCGATCCCACCGTTGCCACAGGTATAATTCCCCTCGATGAATCTTATGCTTGTGATTCTTTTCGATTCTAATGCTGAAAGAAATTTGCTAACTATTCATTCAAACATCTTTCTAAAATCTGTCCTTCGTTAGTAATCGAAAACGTGCACCGTCGAGATGGTTAACAAGTGAGAAGGAGAACGCTAACGTCATATCCATAGATTGTATCCTCAATCCGGACAATTATTCTTTTCCATTCGATCTAATGGAAAACTTTTCATGAAATGCTTTGATACCATCTTTGGCATGTAATGACCGAGCCTCATTCATGCTGTTATTCTTGTCGAGAAAGCCATCCATCTTAACTTTCCCCCGACACGACTCTCATGATCTTCATGCATCAAAGCTTAAAAAGTTTTCCCATGTATTCCTCGTCCGTGTGATCATCGAGAAACGAGAAGTCTGCAACTATTTCCCCGATGCCTTTTCCGAAGAATTCCTGAGAATTCTTCCCGAACGTGTAGTCAAGTCTCGCATCGACCTAATCCCTGGAATTACCTCGTAGCCAAAAAACTCAGTGAGAATGATGTGTCCAAGACAACAACCAAGACTTGATATGATCACTACGAGTTAGTAGTGGTGCCCTTCGGTCAAATCATTTTCCTTAGTCATGTAGATAAGCAAAGCAGTCATACCCGTGGACCTTTCCAAAAACAATGGCGACAGAGATTTAGTTGGCACCGGAGATACCCATAGAAAACCCATCAATTCTTAGGTCCCGCCGGCTAATATCGCAGACCGACCTAGAAATTTCCTTTAGAATCATCAAACCCTTAGCTACTCTACCATATGAAGATGTACCCTCTTGTTGAAAGTCTTACTCTGGAGAGACATAGTACGCCTTGAGAAGTGCGGAAAAACTTAACTCGTGGTACATTAGACCCTTCGAGATCCTCGGTAGGAATCGATTCCGTAGTCCTCTCCGAACTATCTTCAGAACTCAACAGCAACCATCTGGTATTCCATATCTTTGTTCATAAGGAGTGCCGACTCGACGAAACCTAGTAATCCCTTTGATGAGATCGAAATCAACGGAAAGCCGAACCTCCATGGAAGAATCAATTGAGATCATGGATTGAGAGGTTGATCGTACGAAACAAAGCCGCATCCCGGTAGTGAGAGTTCATTGGAATGTCAAGCGGAGACCCGATTCCACTTAGGAGCGTGAAGACCCGAAGCAGTAGATTCATTCTCATATTTCTTTTCACTTCAGGATCTGTACCTAAATCTTTGAATTTCGGGACGAAATTCCCTCTAACGGGGGGATAATGTGACAACTCGAAGTTATCCAACGCCGAAACCCAATTCGTCCGTAAGACCCGTTTTTAGCAATTCGTTTCCGATTTCGTAATAAAATTAAGTCATTAATTTGAAATTATTATTATGACTTAATGGGTGTCTCAACGCGTTTAGAACTCATTTTAGCACCCCATTCTTGTAATCGGAAAAATTTTAGAATCAATCATATCGGGTTACGGCAACTTTATCGGGTGTGACCAAAAGCCACGTCTAACGTCGGTATCGGGTAGAATTCCACCGTGTCCAAATCTTAGACACTATTGAAAGATGTTTAAGCTTCCATTCGAAGCATTTTCCCTCTCTCACTACTCTCTCTCTAACCTCTCTCCTCAAACCAAAGAACTAGGTCCAAAACACCAATTTAAGGCTTCAAATCTTCAAGGTAACTTCCCTAACTCATAGTATAGCACCATTAGCCTTCAATTTCGTGATTAATCTTTGGAAAAGGACCATATTCATGAGTTTACGGCCCTGGAGCATGCTTGGGCCGTAAACACATATTAAGAGGGTTTTTGAGCCTTAAAACCCCTCCAAACCAACTTTGGGACATAGATATGACTTTATGGCTTACCAATTCGGACTTAGAACACCCTAATCATCATTTTTAAGGAGTAAACATGAGTTTACTGCCCAAGAACATGCTTGGGCCGTAAACTCATCATCCATGGAGAGTAAACTCAAAATCAAGTGTTTAAAAGCCATTTAAACGCACCATTAGCCTTGGAATAAATCCTAGAACCAACCAAAATCAATTTAGGGGCCTTAAACATGATGAAATCCTTCCATTTGGGTGTTTACGACCATAATTCCCCAAGAAATAGTTCCAGGGCCGTAAACTCATAAAAACATGTTAAATGGTGCCCTAAACTCATTCTAAGGCTTGTAAAAATTGTTGGAATCACATGTGATTGTCCTAGCATCATCAAATAAATTAAGGATTGAGCATGGGGAAGTTTACGGCTGTAAACTCCATGTTTACTGCCGTAAACTCCAATAAATGGTCCTTAAGTGAATTCAATCCATTCCAAGGCCCTAGATTAAATCCTAGCTAATTTTCCCAAGTGTTATCATACCATTTAGCACCATAAAACTCTCAACCATGAGTTCACAGCTGTGAACTCGTGTGGTTAGAGTGTTTAGGGCCGAAAACTCCATAAGGAGTTTACTCTTGAAGAGTAAACTCATTTCCCTAGTCCCTCACGTCCTTAAATGTCACCCGGGTCACTACAAACACTTATTTTGAAGTGTTTTCGCGTCTTGGAGTATAAAATAATATCTAATTAGTGATTTAAAATCTAATTAGATATATTTGTATATCATTTCATATTACATAGGAACCTCGCGCGTTATCAAGCCCCGAACCGACACTTAACATCCGAACCAACACGTTTTCTCGTCTGGTGAGTTCATACCCCTACCCTTTTTCAATGGTTTTTCAATGTTTTCAGGGGGGGGGGGGGGGAATACAAGCAAAAGTACAATAATATCTTGTACTTAAATTCATTATTTCATTTAAATGGTTTCATAATTCATACACTTTTAAGAATTGAAAACGTATTAACAAACGGTTTAACTTATAGAATTGTTCTTCAAACCTATTTCAATTCTTATTATATAGTGTTATACTTTATACTTCACAATTGATTGTTCACACTTTTACTGATAGAAATCATAGAACATTTGTATAATTCTTAATAAAACACCTTAGGTTCGAGTGTGATGGACATGCATCATTAGAACTTAGTCAATCATAGATACTACGTCCCCTAGATACGAGAGTAAAGAGTAATCTTAAAGATTGGAGACAAGTCCTTTGTAACACTTCCCTTGGCACGAGAGAGTGGAGGACTATCCCTGTAACCAGAATCTCTTAGATAAGGGAGCGTGACTTGAGTGTATAGATATAACATCCGAAATTTCAGGTATTATATTTATTCATTTTATTTTGAGTTTTGTGGAAGAACTCGACGAGTTGGTGCGTAGACTCGCCGAGTAGAGACGCGATTTCTCACATGGATTAATGACCGGACTCGACGAGTCGCATTGGTGGACTCGGCGAGTCTGCGATGTTTAATGAAACCCTAATTTCTCGGGTTTGGGGCCTATTTAAAGTGCCTTATGGCCGTCATTTGTGCTCACCAGTCCCCAGAGCGAAACCCTAGTGAGCTTGAGTGTTTGGAGTAAGAGAAGAAGCCATTGTTGACCTTGGATGTCCAGAGTGTCCCTTTGTCCAAGCTTTTTATGAATCCATGGAGGTTTTGGTTTGGGATCTTTGTGCTTGTGGTCAAAACACCATTTATGAGTCATTAGGTGTGTTATGAGCGCCAAGACATGAACTTTACGTGATAAATAAGCTTGGAAGGACTGGATCTATGAGTTAGTGGAACAGATGTGACCTCAGAAGGTCGTTTGGGGTTGTGCATGGAATGCACTCGCCAAGTCCATTTCCAGACTCGACGAGTTGGTGTGGGTTGTTCAGTGATTTCGAACCAGGGGTTGAGTAACCGAGTCAGGTGAGTGACTCGGTGAGTCGAAAGGGACTCAGAGGAATTGGGTCCCCGTAGAGACTCGGCGAGTCCACGCCAGACTCGGCGAGTTGAGTTGACCGTTGACCATTGACCAGAGTTGACCGGTGTTGACTTGATAGGGTTATTCAACCTTAGGTGGGAAAGTGTTAATTAGAGATGTATTGTGTTATAGGAGGACTATAGCTCGGGAGATCGAGCACTAGTGATTTCAGGGATTTACGAGTTACCGAGATACGCGAGGTAAGTCTTCTCACTAAACTTTACCTTGAGTAGGTAACTAGAGTTATGTGATAGAGTATTTGTATGTTATATGTTATGTGTTGTACTACATTATTTCTATGTGATTTATGCTGTGCATGTTTATAGAGTTAGAACCGGAAGGTTCATAGAGTTAGAACCAGAGGGTTCACAGAGTAGGGTCGACGGACCCACAAAGTTATAGCCTCGAGTGGCTAATATGTGTTATGTGTGGTATTTTGGGGAACTCACTAAGCTTTGTGCTTATAGTGTTTGGTGTTATTTGTTTCAGGTACTAGTGAGGATCGCGGGAAGGCGCCGGCCTGATCAGTACACACACGGGATTTTTATGTCATGAGATCTTGGGATTTTTATATGCTATGAATTTGAGTTTCAAACAATGATGTTTTTATGAACAATGAAGGAATTGTGTTTTGTATAAAATGCGAAAAATTGTTTTGAAATTTACGGTGTTACAAGTTGGTATCAGAGCCTTGGTTTGAGGGATTCGAGTACACCTTCGGGAGTATTTGAACTCAAACTGAGGATTTGAGACATATTTTCAAAAAGAGTAAAAGATTTTTTGAAAACGCAGAGCAGAGTCGTGTGTACGATCAGCCAGCGCCCGAACGGTGATTTCCCAAGATACCCTTATATTATATGTTATGATATTGATATGATGTATTCTCATGCTAGATTGGGCAAGGTACTCCTATTAGGACTAGAGTGGCCTGATTTGTGATGCCTTAGCCTAGGGAGAGGTGAGCTGCTATGAGATGCTTGAGAGTGAGTAGGTAGCAGCGATGAGCTTATGAGAGATCTGTTAGAGAGTGGATTATGCATAATAGAGTACTTGGAACTTGGGATCCGAAGAGGAGGACTTGGGGTGTATACTGATATGGTGCAGACAGTAGTATTGGGCCCGTACTACTGAAAGCACCGGGGCGGTGTATAGTCCAAGTAAGAATCTTCGGGATGCCAAGGATCAAGGAGGGATGAATTATCGAGTGCGAGTATGCTCGCGAGAGTTTCTAATATATTGTATGTTGTATTTCAGAGGTAGATCATGGTGAGGACACGTCTTATGCCAGAGAGCAGTGGGGCTTGTGATGAGGAGATCCGCCGGATCATCCATGAGGAGGTGGCTGCGGCCATCAGGGCAGAGATACTATAGATGTTCGGGTCTATTAAGACCACATTGCTTGAGACTTTTGACGAGCGTTATGCTGCTCTTCCTGGGGCTGCTGTTGCAGCAGCCACCGCAGCTGTTGCTGCTGCGAGGCCGCAGGGTGGTGATGCGTTGCTGTTCTGAGAGTTCAGCAACACAAAACCGCCAGAATTTGACGGGACCCACGACCTGGTGGCTGCTATGAGATGGATTTCAGACATAGAGGGGTGTTTCTTTACTTGCTCATCTCCTGAGCATTTGAGAGTCCGGTTCGCGCTGAACCAGCTTCGCTTGGGAGCGAAGGACTGGTGGAAGTTCGCGACGACGCACTATACGCCTACTGAGCTTGCGGCAGTGACCTGGGAGAGGTTCACTGCCATGTTCCGAAATGAGTACGTTCCCCAGGTGGAGAGGGAGCGTTTGGCCCAGGAGTTTCTGACCCTCAAGCAGGGTACTGAGTCTGTTACGGTGATTACCAGGATGTTTCATGAGAGGGCGATGTTCTGCCCTGAGCACGTGTCTACTGAGCAGGCACGTATGAGCCGATATTTGAGTATCTTGAGGAGAGACATTCGGGAGTTCGTGGCGAACTCCTCGTACCAAACATTTGCCGAGCTTCAGGCAAATGCACGGAAGAGGGAGATTGAGCTAGAGACTCAAGCTAGGGAGGAGGCGGAGTCTCAGGGGAGGGATCGGCGACCGGCACAGTTCCAGCCGGCAGCCAAGCGGGCCAAGCCCGCTGATCCCAAATCAGGGAGCCAGAAGGGCCGCACTTGTGGAAAGTGCGGCAAGGGTCATGATGGAGTTTGTAGAGCTGGATCTTGCTACAAGTGTGGCAAGGAGGGGCATATGACCAAGGACTGCCCCAGGGGGTTTGCAGTGTGTTTTCACTGCAACCAGACCGGACACCGGATGGCAGAGTGTCCGCAGTTGCGGGGATCAGCTCAGGGAGCACCTCAGGGATCTGCCCCTTCCGCCATCAGAGCTACCGAGATTCGGCCAGTGAAGACCGATGCACCGAGGGCACGAGGGAGAGCCTTTCAGTTGACCGCGGAGGAGGTCCACGCAGCGCCCGATGTCGTGGCTGGTATGTATTCTTTCGTGTATTTATTTTGATGTTGAGATATTATGCTTATATTATGTTATGCGTAGGTACTTTTCTTGTGAATTATGTACCTTCCTTGGTGTTATTTGACTCGGGTGCGAGTCGGTCTTTTGTATCTTTGGCTTTTAGTCAGCATATCAATGTTAGTCGTGAGGCGCTGAGTCGGCCTCTGAGAGTTTCCATAGCCGACGAGAGGGTGATATATGCCATGGAGGTGATTCGTGGGTGCGTATTCGAGATTTTCGGTGTTGAGTTCCCGATTGATTTGGTTCCTATTGCGATGGTTGATGTCTGTGTCATTGTGGGCATGGACTGGTTGAGCAGATTCGGTGCTGTTATCGACTGCGAGTGGCAGCTGGTGACCATACGAGACCCTAGTGGGGGAGTTCTTACGGTGTACGACGAGGGTACACGTTCTGGGACAGCGTTTTGTTCGGCCGCTAGGGTGAGGCAGTGTCTACAGCAAGGCTGTAAGGGATTTGTGGCGTATGTGAGGGATACGCGGGTTGATTCAGAGAGGCCGAGGTTAGTTGAGGAGGTTTCGATAGTGCGTGAGTTTCCGGATGTATTTCCAAAGGAGTTGTCGGGTGTGCCTCCCGTGAGGCAAGTGGAGTACAGTATCGATTTGGTTTCGGGGGCCGCGCCTATTGCCAAGGTGCCTTATCGCCTTGCACCTCCAGAGATGCAAGAGTTATCCTCACAGCTTCAGGAGCTGCTGGGAAAGGGATTTATTCGGCCGAGCAGCTCGCCGTGGGGAGCGCCTATCCTTTTTGTCAAGAAGAAGGATGGTTCACACCGGATGTGCATTGATTACCGGGAGTTGAAAAAACTGACGGTCAAGAACCGTTACCCGTTGCTGAGGATCGACGATTTGTTCGATCAGTTACACGGAGCATCTTGGTTCTCCAAGATCAATTTGAGGTCTGGATACCATCAGGTGAGGGTGTGAGATGAGGACATCCGGAAGACAACGTTCAGGACGCGTTATGGGCATTACGAGTTTGTGGTGATGCCTTTCGGGCTCACCAATTCCCCGGCAGTGTTCATGGATCTCATGAACCGAGTGTGCAGGCCGATGTTGGATCGGTCGGTGATTCTATTCATCGACGACATTTTGGTATATTTGAGATCTAGAGAGCAGCATGAGGAGCATTTGAGGGAGATACTCAGAGTTCTGAGATCGGAGAGGCTTTATGCCAAATTCTCCAAGTGTGATTTCTGGTTGTGAGAGGTCCAGTTCCTAGGGCATCTCGTTAACCAGAAAGGGATATTGGTCGACCTGGCCAAAGTTGAGGCAGTTATGAGTTGGGAGGTGCCGAGGTCACCCTCTGAGATCAGGAGTTTCTTAGGGTTGGCAGGTTATTATCGGAGATTTATCAGGGATTTCTCTAAGATCACAGTGCCACTCACCAGGTTGACCCGGAAGGGTGTCGCTTTTTCATGGGGCCCCGAGCAGCAGGCCTCCTTTGAGACACTTTGCCAAAGGTTATGCGAAGCCCCGATGTTAGCCCTCCCGGAGGGGATGGAGGACTTTGTGGTATACTGTGATGCGTCGAACTTGGGGTTGGGAGCGGTGCTGATGCAGAGAGGGCATGTGATAACATACGCATCAAGGCAGCTGAAGCCTCATGAGGCGAGGTATCCCACCCATGATCTAGAGTTGGGGGTAGTGGTGTTCTCCCTCAAAATTTGGCATCACTATCTGTATGGGGTTCGGTGTACGATATACACGGACCATAAGAGCCTGAAGTATTTGATGGATCAGCCTAACCTAAATATGCGGCAGAGGAGGTGGTTGGATGTGGTCAAGGATTATGATTGTGAGGTCCTGTATCATCCGGGCAAGGCTAATGTGGTAGTCGACGCCCTGAGTCGCAGGGCGGAGAGCGCCCCATTGCGAGATGTATGTTTGCGATTGACCGTGATGGCTTCGGTGTTGGACACCATTCGTGGAGCACAGGCTGAGGCCGTGAGATCGGAGAACCAGAAGAGAGAGCGAGTTGTTGGATTGGTATCGGAGTTCGTTATCGATGGTTGGGGACTTATGACATTTCAGGGGCGTATATGGGTACCATTTGTGGGAGGGACGCGTACCATTTTGATGGAAGAGGCTCATCGGTCGAAATTCTCGATCCATCCTGGGGCCACTAAGATGTATTTGGACCTGAGGAGAGAGTATTGGTGGCCCTGTATGAAGAGGGATGTTGCGTGATTTGTTGAGAGGTACTTAACCTGCTGTAGGGTTAAGGCTGAGCACCAGAGACCACATGGTAAGTTGCAGCTGTTGGAGGTTCCCGAATGGAAGTGGGAACAGATTTCCATGGATTTTATCACCAAATTGCCCAGGACTGCTAGGGGAGTCGATGCAATTTGGGTGATTGTGGACAGATTAACAAAGAGCGCCCACTTCCTTGCTATCAGTGAGAGTTCTTCCGCTGAGAAATTAGCAGAGATGTACGTGAGGGAAGTGGTATCACGGCATGGAGTGCCGATCTCGATTGTCTCAGACCGAGATGTGCATTTCACTTCCAGATTCTGGAAGAAATTTCACGAGGAGTTAGGTACTAGGCTGCATTTTAGTACCGCATATCATCCCCAGACTGACGGACAGAGTGAGCGGACGATTCAGACGCTCGAGGACATGCTCCGGGCATGTGTGTTGGACTTCGGGGGGAGTTGGGACACGTATTTGCCCTTGGCAGAGTTTTCCTACAACAACAGTCATCATTCAAGCATTGATATGCCACCCTTTGAGCTGTTGTATGGGAGGAGGTGTCGGACCCCCATTTGTCGGGGAGAGGTCGGGCAGCGTGTTATGGGTAGTACGGAGATCATGCTGCAGACGACAGAGCAGATACAGCGGGTCAGGCAGAGATTGTTGACCACTCAGAGTCGTCAGAAGAGTTATGCGGACAAGCACCGATCCGAGCTCGAGTTCCAGGTCGGTGATTATGTTCTCCTGAATGTATCTCCTTGGAAAGGAGTGATTCGATTCAGGAAGAGGGGCAAGCTAGGGCCCTGGTATATTGGGTCGTTCAGAGTGATCGCGAGGGTGGGCAGGGTAGCGTATCGCTTGGAGCTACCTGCGGAATTGGAGCGGATTCATAATACCTTCCATGTGTCTCAGTTGAGGAAGTGTATAGCCGACGAGTCGGTGGTAGTGCCGTTAGAGGACATTCAGGTGGATGCGAGCCTGAATGACGCGGCCGGAGAGACCAATTGCGATTGTGGATCCGAAGATCAAGGTTCTGAGGAACAAGGAGGTGCCTCTGGTACAGGTTCAGTGGCAACATCGGAAAGGATCCGAGTTGACCTGGGAGCCAGAGCGTGAGATGCGGGAACAACATCCGAAGCTATTTCAGGGATAAGACTTTGAGGGCGAAGTCAGCTTCAAGTGGGGGAGAATTGTAACATCCGGAATTTCAGGTATTATATTTATTCATTTTATTTTGAGTTTTGTGGAAGAACTCGGCGAGTTGGTGCGTAGACTCGCCGAGTAGAGACGCGATTTCTCACCCGGATTAATGACCGGACTCGACGAGTCTCATTGGTGGACTCGGCGAGTCTGCGCTATTTAATGAAACCCTAATTTCTCGGGTTTGGGGCCTATTTAAAGGGCCTTATGGCCGTCATTTGTGCTCACCAGTCCCCAGAGCGAAAACCTAGTGAGCTTGAGCATTTGGAGTAAGAGAAGAAGCCATTGTTGACCTTGGAGGTCCAGAGTGTCCCTTTGTCCAAGCTTTTTATGAATCCATGGAGTTTTTGGTTTGGGATCTTTGTGCTTGTGGTCAAAACACCATTTAGGAGTCATTAGGTGTGTTATGAGCGCCAAGACATGAACTTTACGTGATAAATAAGCTTGGAAGGACTGGATCTATGAGTTAGTGGAACAGATCTGACCTCAGAAGGTCGTTTGGGGTTATGCATGGAATGCACTCGCCGAGTCCATTTCCAGACTCGACGAGTTGGTGCGGGTTGTTTAGTGATTTCGAACCAGGGGTTGAGTAACCGAGTCGGGTGAGTGACTCGGTGAGTCGAAAGGGACTCAGAGGAATTGGGTCCCCGTAGAGACTCGGCGAGTCCACGCCAGACTCGGCGAGTTGAGTTGACCGTTGACCATTGACCAGAGTTGATCGGTGTTGACTTGATAGGGTTAGTCAACCTTAGTTGGGAAAGTGTTAATTAGAGATGTGTTGTGTTATAGGAGGACTATAGCTCGGGAGATCGAGCACTAGTGATTTCAGGGATTTACGAGTTACCGAGATACGCGAGGTGAGTCTTCTCACTATACTTTACCTTGAGTAGGTAACTAGAGTTATGTGATAGAGTATTTGTATTCTATATGTTATGTGTTGTACTGCATTATTTCTATGTGATTTATGTTGTGCATGTTTATAGAGTTAGAACCGGAAGGTTCATAGAGTTAGAACCAGAGGGTTCACAGAGTAGGGTCGACGGACCCAAAGAGTTATAGCCTCGAGTGGCTAATATGTGTTATGTGTGGTATTTTGGGGAACTCACTAAGCTTTGTGCTTACAGTGTTTGGTGTTATTTGTTTCAGGTACTAGTGAGGATCGTGGGAAGGCGCCGACCTGATCAGTACACACACGGGATTTTTATGTCATGAGATCTTGGGATTTTTATATGCTATGAATTTGAGTTTCAAACAATGATGTTTTTATGAACAATGAAGGAATTATGTTTTATATAAAATGCGAAAAATTATTTTGAAATTTACAGTGTTACAATGGATCTATACGGGACTGACTATCCCGCACCTGGCTGCCAGCTACAGCCGAACCACAAGGTTCAAGGGTGACAAAAGTCATAAAAAGATACTGACCTCGGTTCGAGTCATATCTAGTTTGAAGTATGGTTAAGGACTCGTAATCAAGATTATGAACACTTTGCACGTATTTATTAGTTTTATATATGTGTTAAAACTAATGTACATTTAAAGGTAATCAGACTTTCAAGAGACTCCACACACACACTTTAAGTAGGGTACATACTTGTACATTACTTTGAGATTCGGTAACAATTCACACACATTTAGGAAAATATGGGATTTTTCTGGGATAACATTTGTACATAATCAGAACCGTGTAATAACTTAGATAATTAAACTTTATAATTCACGAGGGTAAACATGTTTTTCAGAGTACATCTTTTACATTATATTTTGGATTCGATAAAATTACTTTTAAGAAAATATGGGATTTTCTTGGTGTGAAACTTTTTCAGAAAACAGAAAGGAACTTGTACAATTTCAGAAAACAAAACCGCTTATGAACTCACCAGCTTTATGCTGATTTTTAAACTGCTTGTATTCTCAGGTCCATATTAGACAGGTACCCAGCGATCCTTTTGGCGAAGGCGAAGTATGTAGAAGACACGTCTTTACTTTTGTTCAAATGTTATGTATATGTATAACGCATGTACTCCTTTGTTTTCAGACAATGTAAATAAATCTATGTAATGTAAAGTTTTGTGTTTACTATGCTTACTATATACATTGATTGCGATATTCATGACGTCCTCCACCCCAGAACGTTTCCGCCTTTGGTTTCGGGGTGTGACAGATTGGTATCAGAGCCCTTATTTATAGTGAACTAGTATACCAAACCTTACATGGTTTAAGCTTCCATTCGAAGATGGTATCAGAGCCCTTATTTATAGTGAACTAGTATCCACCATGTCCAAATCTTAGACACTATTGAAAGATGTTTAAGCTTCCATTCGAAGCATTTTCCCTCTCTCACTACTCTCTCTCTAACCTCTCTCCTCAAACCAAAGAACTAGGTCCAAAACACCAATTTAAGGCTTCAAATCTTCAAGGTAACTTCCCTAACTCATAGTATAGCACCATCAACCTTCAATTTCGTGATTAATCTTTGGAAAAGGACCATATTCATGAGTTTACGGCCCTGGAGCATGCTTGGGCCGTAAACACATATTAAGAGGGTTTTTGAGCCTTAAAACCCCTCCAAACCAACTTTGGGACATATATATGACTTTATGGCTTACCAATTCGGACTTAGAACACCCTAATCATCATTTTTAAGGAGTAAACATGAGTTTACTGCCCAAGAACATGCTTGGGCCGTAAACTCATCATCCATGGAGAGTAGACTCAAAATCAAGTGTTTAAAAGCCATTTAAACACACCATTAGCCTTGGAATAAATCCTAGAACCAACCAAAATCAATTTAGGGGCCTTAAACATGATGAAATCCTTCCATTTGGGTGTTTACGGCCATAACTCCCCAAGAAATAGTTCCAAGGCCGTAAACTCATAAAAACATGTTAAATGGTGCCCTAAACGCATTCTAAGGCTTGTAAAAATTGTTGGAATCAAATGTGATTGTCCTAGCATCATCAAATAAATTAAGGATTGAGCATGGGGGAGTTTACGGCCGTAAAATCCATGTTTACTGCCGTAAACTCCAATAAATGGTCCTTAAGTGAATTCAATCCATTCCAAGGCCCTAGATTAAATCCTAGCTAATTTTCCCAAGTGTTATCATACCATTTAGCACCATAAAACTCTCAACCATGAGTTCATGGCCGTGAACTCATGTGGTTAGAGTGTTTAGTGCTAAAAACTCCATAAGGAGTTTACTCTTGAAGAGTAAACTCATTTCCCTAGTCCCTCACGTCCTTAAATGTCACCCGGGTCACTACAAACACTTATTTTGAAGTGTTTTCGCGTCTTGGAGTATAAAATAATATCTAATTAGTGATTTAAAATCCAATTAGATATATTTGTATATCATTTCATATTACATAGGAACCTCGCGCGTTATCAAGCCCCGAACCGACACTTAGCATCCGAACCAACACGTTTTCTCGTCTGGTGAGTTCATACCCCTACCCTTTTTCAATGGTTTTTCAATGTTTTCAGGGGGGGGGGGGGGAATACAAGCAAAAGTACAGTAATATCTTGTACTTAAATTCATTATTTCATTTAAATGGTTTCATAATTCATACACTTTTAAGAATTGAAAACGTATTAACAAACGGTTTAACTTATAGAATTGTTCTTCAAACCTATTTCAATTCTTATTATATAGTGTTATACTTTATACTTCACAATTGATTGTTCACACTTTTACTGATAGAAATCATAGAACATTTGTATAATTCTTAATAAAACACCTTAGGTTCGAGTGTGATGGACAGGCATCATTAGAACTTAGTCAATCATAGATACTACTTCCCATAGATACGAGAGTAAAGAGTAATCTTAAAGATTAGAGACAAGTCCTATGTAACACTTCCCTTGGCACGACAGAGTGGAGGACTATCCCTGTAACCAGAATCTCTTAGATAAGGGAGTGTGACTTGAGTGTATAGATCTATACGAGACTGACTATCCCGAACCTGGCTGCTAGCTACAGCCGAACCGCAAGGTTCAAGGGTGACAAAAGTCATAAAAAGATACTGCCCTCGGTTCGAGTCATATCTAGTTTGAAGTATGGTTAAGGACTCGCAATCAAGATTATGAACACTTTGCATGTATTTATTAGTTTTATATATGTGTTAAAACTAATGTACATTTAAAGGTAATTAGACTTTCAAGAGACTCCACACACACACTTTAACTAGGATAGATACTTGTACATTACTTTGAGATTCGGTAACAATTCGCACACATTTAGGAAAATATGGGATTCTTCTGGAATAACATTTGTACATAATTAGTACCGTGTAATAACTCAGATAACTAAACTTTATAATTCACGAGGGTAAACATGTTTTTCAAAGTACATCTCTTACATTATATTTTGGATTCGATAACATTAGTTTTAAGAAAATATGGGATTTTCTTGGTGTGAAACTTTTTCAGAAAACATAAAGGAACTTGTACAATTTCAGAAAACAAAACCGCTTATGAACTCACCAGCTTTATGCTGATTTTTAAACTGCTTGTATCCTCAGGTCCATATTAGACAGGTACCCAACGATCCTTTTGGCGAAGGAGAAGTATGTAGAAGACATGTCTTTACTTTTGTTCAAATGTTATGTATATGTATAACGCATGTAATCCTTTGTTTTCAGACAATGTAAATAAATCTATGTAATGTAAAGTTTTGTGTTTACTATGCTTACTATATACATTGGTTGCGATATTCATGAAGTCCTCCACCCCGGAACGTTTCCGCCTTTGGTTTCGGGGTGTGACATCCAGTGTCTGAATCGTTCTCTCACTGTGTCCGTCGGTCTGTGGGTGGTAGGTTGTGCTCATGTCTAGCCTCGTCCCCAGGGAACTTGGTAGCGACTGCCAGAACCTTGAAGTGAATCTACTATCTCTATTGGAGATGATGGATATAGGGACACCATGCAGTCGTATGATTTCCTTAATGTAGGTTCTTGTAAGCTTCTCCATTTTGCCAGTCACTTTGATTGGTAGGAAATGCACGGACTTGGTCAATCTATCGACGATGACCCAAATGTTATCAACTCCACTCGTTGTCTTGGGTAACTTGGTTATGAAGTCCATAGTAATCCATTCCCATTTCCATTCTGGTATCTCCGGTTGTTGAAGTAAGCCCGATGGTTTCTGGTATTCGACCTTAACCTTCGCGCAAGTAAGGCATTTACTCACAAAGGTAGAACTCTATGCTTTCATGTTTGGCCACCAGTATAGCTTTTTAAGATCCAGATACATCTTATCTGAACCCGGGTGGACGGAATATCGAGTGTTGTGCGCCTCGGTCATGACCAAGTCTCTAAAGTCACCGTGTATCGGTGTCCAGATCCGGTCCATGAGAAATAAGGCTCCGCCACCCTTGACTTCCAGATTCTTCTCCATCCCTCGAAGGGACTTACCCGCCATATTTTCAGGTTTCAAAGCTTCGAGCTGAGCCTCCTTAACTTGTGTGGACAGATACGAATGGATAGTCATAGTCAGTGATCTGACTCTTCGACCAGAATATTCTTTCCGAGTTAGGGCGTCTATACTACATTGGCCTTACCTGGATGATAACGAATTTCGCATTCGTAGTCATTGAGTAGCTCGACCCACCTTCGTTGTCTCATATTGAGTTCCTTCTGGTTGAATATGTGTTGTAGGATTTTGTGGTCTGTAAAGATCGTGCTTTTAGTACCGTACAAGTAGTGTCTCCGGATCTTTAGAGCAAACACAACTGCTCCTAACTCAAGATCGTGTGTGGTGTAGTTCACTTCATGTGTCTTCAGCTGTCTTGAGGCATAGGCTATGACCTTACCTCGTTGCATCAGAACACACCCGAGTCCTTGATTTGACGCATCGTAGTAGACTACGAAGTCTTCTATTCCTTCGGGAAGGGATAGTATCGGTGCGGTGCACAAGTCTCGTTTCAACGTTTGGAATGCTTTCTCTTGTTTCTCTCCCCAGTCAAAGGCCACACCCTTCTGGGTCAACGTTGTAAGGGGTTTCGCAATTCGGGAGAAGTTTTGTATGAATCTGCGGCAGTAGCCAGCGAGGCCTAGAAATTGACGAATTTCGGTAGGCGTCTTTGGTGCTGCCCAATTATCAATAGCCTTAATTTTAGAAGGGTCCACGTGGATTCCTTCTTTACTAACAACGTGTCCTAAGAATTCGACCCTTCGGATCCAACATTCACATTTAGAGAACTTCACGTAGAGCTTCTCTGTTCGCAGGGTTCCTAGGACTTGCCGCAGATGATCACTATGTTCCTCCTCACTTCGAGAGTAGATAAGTATGTCATCGATGAAGACGATGATGAACTGATCCAAGTAAGGAAGACATACACAATTCATCAGATCCATGAATACTGCGGGCGCGTTTGTCAATCCGAATGGCATCACTACGAACTCGTAGTGTCCGTAACGAGTTCGGAAGGCTGTCTTTGGAGCATCCTCCTCTAACACTCCCAACTGGTGATACCTAGACCTCAGATCAATCTTTGAAAAGTAAGACGCCCCTTGCAGTTGGTCAAACAAATCGTCTATGCGAGGCAAAGGGTAACGATTTTTAACCGTTAGCTTGTTAAGCTCCCTGTAGTCGATGCACATACGAAACGATCCGTCTTTCTTCTTGATGAACAAGACCGGTGCTCCCCATGGTTAGAAGTTTGGTCTAATAAAGCCCTTGCTGAGCAGTTCGTTGAGTTGACCAGACAATTCCTGCATCTCAGCTGGTGCTAGGCGATAGGGCGATTTGGCTACTAGGGTAGCTCCCGAAACTAAGTCGATTCGGAATTCAACTTGTCGTTGCGGAGGTAACCCTGGTAGTTCTTCTGGAAAGATGTCGGGGAATTCGCGTACTACGGGGAGGTTTTTCAGGTCTTTGATTTCTTCGCTTGTATCAATAACATGTGCAAGGAATGCACGATATTCCTTACGTAGGGACTTTTGGGCTTGAATACTTGAGATGATACTAAGGCTAGTGTCGGGTTTATCGACGTAGATAATGAGAGTTTCGTTAGACGGAAGATTAAGGCGTACAGCCTTTTCGTAACACATAATGTCGGCACGATGAAGACTCAACCAATCCATGCCGATGATGACGTCGAAGCTTTTAATCGAGACCGGAATGAGGTCGATAGGAAATGAATGGCTATCTAGAGTTAGAGTACATCCTATGTATAGGATACTAGTACTTTCAGTCTTCCCATTAGCCATTTCTATAGTGAATGGTTCCTTAAGTGCACGTGGTTTTTGTTTAAGTAAGCGTGCAAATTTCTGGTTTACGAAAATTCTATCCGCTCTGCTATCAAATAGTATGCATGCACAAGAGTTTTCAAGGAGAAACATACCAGTCACCACCGTAGGGTCAGCAACTGCTTCTCCGTGGCCTATAGCCAGAACTCTTCCCGCTCCACCAGCATTTCTTGTTTTGGGGCAGTCCCTCTTATAGTGGCCCACTTCGCCACTTCCATAGCATGACTGAGTCACACCAACACTAGGGGCTTGGTTGATTGGCCTTGCCGGGGATTTATAGAAATGGACAGTGTGTCCCTTCTTGTTGCAGTTGGAGCACTGCAATTCTCGGCAGGGTCCATTGTGGTGGAAGCTGCATTTGTTGCACTTAGGCAGGTTTCCAGCGTACTGATATGCCGGAGTAGCAGCGGCAGGTGTTACGGCGGCATGGACCGCCACAACCTGTGGCTTTTTGGCAGCTTTTTGCTTCTTCTTGTCATCCCAGAACTTCCGCTTGCTGTCAACGGGTTTGGAAGGTTCAGGGATGGCTAGGGTTGTTGTTGCAGACAGGGTATGGACCCCATGGTTAATGAGACGCTGTGCCAATTGCTTGGCACTGTCGAAGGTAGTGGGGTTTGAAGCTAATACATTCCCCTGAACTGGAGGCAACAACCCCCATATATACCTCTCTATCTTCTTTCCCTCTGTGTGAACCATGTTGGGGAAGAGGGCCACCAGTTCGCTGAACCTGGCGGTATAAGAAACTATATCGGAGCCCTTCATGGTTAGGCTCCACAACTCTTGTTCAAATTTATGGATTTCACCCCTTGGGCAGTATTCCTCGATCATGAGGTCTTTTAGAGTTTCCCAGCCCATGTTGTTAGCCCCTGCAAGAGTGAGTGACTTGACATGGCCGTTCCACCATGTCAGGGCTTTCTGCCACCCATTCCTTGATAACTTTGTAATCGTTTTCATCGATGATATTCTCGTATACTCACGAAGCGAAGAAGACCATAGTCAACATCTCTAACAAATCTTAGGGACCCTACGAGCTGAGAAGTTGTATGTAAAACTCTCCAAGTGTGAGTTTTGGCTCCGCAGCGTAAATTTCTTGGGCCATGTTGTTAGCAAGGAAGGAATTCATGTAGATCCTACCAAGGTCAAAGCCATTGAAGGCTGGGCAATCCCGACAACACCAACATAAATTTGCCAATTCTTAGGTCTTGCAGGCTACTACCGAAGGTTCATTCAGAACTTCTCCAAGATAGCCAAACCTCTCACCACACTGACACAATAAGGCGTGGTTTTCAAGTGAACTAAAAAACAAGTAATTGCCTTCCAAACCCTGAAGCAAACCCTCTGTAGTGCACCAGTACTATCCCTGACAAAGGGAACCGAAGACTTCATAGTCTACTGCGACGCTTCAAATCAGGGTTTAGGTTGTATTCTTATGCAACGGGGAAAGGTAATCGCTTATGCGTCCAGACAACTGAAGACGCATGAAGTAAATTACACCACTCATGATCTCGAATTAGGAGTTGTGGTCTTCGCATTAAAGATTTGGAGGCACTACCTTTATGGTACAAAGTGCACCATTTTCACCGACCACAAAAGCCTCCAACACATTCTGAATCAGAAAGAGTTGAACATGAGGCAGCGAAGATGGGTTGAGCTGCTAAATGATTACGAATGCGAGATCAAGTACCACCCAAGCAAGGATAATGTGGTTGTCAACGCCCTGATCAGAAAAGAATACTTGAGTCGTCGCGTGAAAATCCTCTCGATAACCATTCAATCTCACCTAACCTCGCAAATCAAGGAAGCCCAAACAGATGCGTTGAAGTCAGAGAACATCGCAAATGAAATATTGCGTGGAATGGATAAAAGTTTGGAAGCCAAAGAGGGCAGAGCATACTACTTCATGAATAGAATCTGGGTCCCTAAACATAGGGGATTTAGGGAATTAGTCATGAATGAAGCTCACAAGACACGATACTCTATTCATCCCGGGTCAGATTAGATGTACCTGGATATCAAACAACATTATTGGTGGTCAAATATGAAGGCAGAGATAGCCACTTACGTGGGCAAGTGCCTCACATGCGCCAAAGTTAAAGTGGAATATCAAAGCCCTCAGTACTATTACAACAGTCAGTGATACCCGAGTGGAAATGGGAGAGGATTACTATGGATTTTGTAACCAAATTACCTAAGGAAGCAAACGGATTGGATGCTATATGGGTAATTATCGATAGGTTGACTAAATCCACACATTTCCTGCCAATAAAGGAATCTTACAAGATGGAAAGATTGACCCGAATCTACATTAAGGAGATCGTAAGACTCCATGGAGTGCCATTGTCTATTATCTCGGATCGGGATAGTAGGTTCACTTCAAGATTTTGGCAATCTCTTCAGAAAGCAATGGGAACGCAGCTTGATATAAGCACCGCTTACCACCCTCAAACGGATGGACAAAGTGAACGAACCATCCAGATACTTGAGGATATGCTTCGAGCATGCGTGATAAACTTCGGCAAGTCATGGGATGCCCACCTGCCTCTGATTGAATTCTCATACAACAACAGTTATCACACAAGCATCAAGGTTGCTCCTTTCGAGGCTTTTTATGGTCGTAAATACAGATCGCCTCTATGCTGGGTTGAGGTGGGTGACACCCAACTAGCAAATGGGCAATCACCAGCCAATACTCTCACAGGACCAGAAATCATTCGTGAAACGACTGAAAAGATAATCCAAATCAAAGCTCGACTTCAAGCATCACGAGATCGATAGAAGAGCTATGCTGACAAGTGGCGAAAGACATTAGAATTTCAAGTCAGGGATCGAGTGCTATTGAAGGTCACTCCCTAGAAAAGGATGATCCGCTTTGGAAACGGGGAAAGCTGAACCCACGATACATTGGACCATTCGAGATTCTTTCCCGGATTGGTCCAGTGGCTTATAAGTTGCAGCTACCTGCCAAGCTCAGCAACGTACACCCCGTGTTCCACGTCTCGAATCTGAAAAAGTGTCTAGCAGATGAAACTCTGGTCATTCCTTTGGAAGAGATCGAGATAAACAAGAATCTTCTGTTCGTCTAAGAACCGAACGAGATTATGGATAGGGAAGTGAAGCATACAAAGCAGAGTTGTATTCCAATTGTGAAGGTTTGGAGGAACGCTAAGCGTGGACCGGAATTCACATGGGAACACGACGACCAGATGAAGCAAAAGTACCCTCACTTATTCTCTTCTTCATAATCCTAGTTTTCAAAAGAATTTCTGGACGATATTCCCACTAATGGGGGGATGATGTCACAACTGGCATTTTAGCCAGGAAATTCTATGATCATGTAAATGTCATCTATGATAATCCTTGTAACCCTAACTTGATGATATGCAATATGTTCATTTTAATGACAACAAATTCAATCAAGGTTCACCCAGTAAAATTCAAAACCTAATACAAAGCACTTCAAATGGTTAATTATGAGTTGAAAACCCTAAAAATCCCGGTTCAAGTTTATTATGGGCTAGGATTTTCTTATTGGGCCTAATGGGCCAATAAGCATTCAATTCGACTATTTTTGGCTTAGAAAAACCCTATTTGGATTCTAAATGAACCCAATTCATAAATCTATAACTTTTTGGACCATTTGGGCCTTGAATGATTCATTCTAACCCTAATGGGCCTTATTGGGCCATAAATGAATTAATTAGACCTAATGGGCCATAAACCCATTCCATTATACCATATTGGGCCGTGAACCCTCCTAAGGGCTCAATGGGCCAAAAAATTATTTTTGGGCTTCAGAAATTTGAACAAGTCAAGAGAAGGCCCAAATTTCTTCATCCTCTTTCCTCCTAGCCCAAATCTCGGTCCCTGTAAAAAAAGAAAACAAGAGGATTAACTAGCATTAGAAACATCATTATTGCATGATGGACTTCCATGAAATTTAACCATTAAATAATCCATACATCTCATGCATCTAGGTATCCATCATATCCTCACCCCTCTCTCCCCTCTCTTCTTTTCTTCTACTCACGACCGAGAGCAAGAAACACACACACATCTTAAAATTTTCCTTCAAACTCTCAAGCACTCAAGAACATCCCCTCCCTTCCATCAAAAATTTCAAGATTTCTAAGTGCTTCAAGAGGATCCTTCAAAAAATCATCAATCCTTGGTAAGTCACTACACCTCTAAGTTATACAACTTCATTCTTATGTTAGATCACTCCTCCTAAACATTTGCTTGTGATCACACTCTTAGAAACCTCATAAACTCGAGATCTACTCAAGGAAGTTTGCTAGGATCAAAAACTCATTCCATTCTTCTTCAAAACCGAGATCATCAACCCATTGTGAGTTCATACCCCCTTGTTTTCGGTTTATACATGTTTTTTGGGGAGAATACAAGTAAAATGTGTAGATCTATGTGTTTTATGCATGTTATGTTTGATTTTCTTGGTTCATGTTGTGTTTGTGTGATAAAACTTGATGGATCTATAAAAACTTAACAAAAATGGGTGAGATTCATAAACTAAAACACTCTATACATCATACTACAAAGATAAAAGTGTTATACATGCCTAAGATGTGAAAAACAAAACAAAAATCTTGTAAATGGACCATTTTTGAAAAGCAAACCAAAGATTAGGATAATTTTTGCCACTTACAGTTTTGTGAGGATCAAAAGGGTCACATTTGTATAAAAATGAGTTATTATAACAACTATACTATCCAAAGGACCAAAAGTTTAATATTTTGCATATTGGGCCTCTTTTTGGGCCTTACGGCTTTTTGGGCCCAAATTGCAAAAATATCAAATTTTAGGGATTAAAATGTTATTTAATCAAAACTTGAGTAAAAAATGAAAATAAACGAAAATAAGGGCTAAATAAGACTCTTATTTCAAAATTGGGCCAAACATGTTAATTTTATAAAAATTAGGCCGAAAATGTCATTTTACTTCAAATAAGTGCTGAAAATGTAATTTTCTGTAAAGATGGGCTGAAAATGTCAATATATGTATTTTTGGGCCAAACCCGTCAAATACTAAACATTCGGGGCGAAAATGTAAATTTTTATAAAATAATGCGCTAAAATGTTATTTTAATTAAAATAGACCAAAAATGACATTTTATGTAAAAATAAGCTTTTAAACGTTCAACTTAGTTCTTAAGGGACCTAAAGTGAAATTTTTACTAAACACGATGTAACACCGTGAAATTTCAAAACAATTTTTCATTTTAAATTACTAAAAATACTCCAATCACATATTCTCAAAAACGTGTATCATTGGTTTTTCACTAAAGATAAGTACAAATCACAATCCTCAGAATCTCAAAACATCTTCATTGCAAGTGTGTACTGATCATGACGGCGCCTTCTCGCGATCATCACTGGTACCTAAAACACATAACACACAAACGGTATGCATAAATGCTTAGTGAGTTCCCCAAAATACCACGTACAACACATATGCCTTTCCAGGCCATAACTCTATGGGATCTTCCGATCCAAGTGTCTCAGGGGATTTCCATCCCATAACTCTGCTGACGTTCCGGTCCATACTCTGTTAACCTTCCGGTCCATATCATCCTGACCTTCCGGTCAACTTAATCATACTCATATCATAACATATTACATATAAAACATACTTCACATATTCATCATACACATAAGACCTTCCGGTCACACATAATTACCCCATTGGGTAAGGCATAGTGAGAAGACTCACCTCGAAGATGTCGGATAATCACTCGCGCTCAATCTTCTGACCTAGCTTCCTCCTATAACATAAATACATTTCTAATTAATACCTTCCTAACTTAGTTTGACTAACACCCTTAAGATAACACAAGTCAACTATGGTCAACGTTGGTCAATGGCCACCCTTTGACGCAACTCGTCGAGTCAGGCACTGACTCGGCGAGTTCAAACGTGAACTCAAGTCCCTTAAATCCCCCTTTGACTCACTGAGTCACTCTTCCAACTGGCAAGTCATCAACTGTGTGAGTCACGGGACAACCCGATCCAACTCGTCGAGTCTGCTCATGGACTCAGCGAGTTCATTCCATGCTCAAACTCAAATGACCTTCTGAGGTCACATCTGTTCCTCTAATGCATAGATCTGACCTTCCTAAGCTTATTAAACACGTAAAGGTTCAATCTTGATACTCATGCAGCGTCCAAACAACTCTATTTGATGAATTAGCCCCAAATGCAACATCCTAAGTCCATTTCTTCCATAACTGATCATAAAGCAAGATGGATAAAGCTCTCCGGACCACTATGGGTCCAGATCCGAAGTCTAAACACGAAAAGGGACCATATTCCCAACAAATTATCCCAATAAAGGGTATAGAAAACCCTAGATCTTTGGATTCTTCAACAAGACAGAAAAAGGATCGATATGCTACCTCAAGGATGATGTACTTTGCTTGAAATCCACAAATATGAACCTCCTTGGCCTCCTCTAAGCTGGAACCACCTTCTTCTTGCAAAACCAACCCACAAAGATCAAATAATGTCTTCTCTCCTCTCACAAACACTCCAGCACTCTTAGGGTTTCTCTCAAGGGTCTGGTAGCCGCAAATGGTGGCTAGAAGGGTCCTTAGATAGATCCCAAACCCGAGAAATTAGGGTTTCATTCGTCAGCTCTGACTCAGCGAGTGCACTCCCCTGACTCTTCGAGTCTAATCATTTTCCACGTCACCCATTCGCGACCTGCTCAATGAGTCTAAGCACCAACTCGTCGAGTCACTCAACACAACTCAAATTATAATATAAATTAATGTACCTAGGAAACCGAGCATTACAATTCTCCCCCGCTAGAATCAGACTTCGCCCCCCGAAGTCTCGCTCTGCAAACAACTCTGGATAGTGCTCCCGTATCTCTAACTCCGGCTCCAAAGTCAGCTCGGACTCCTTCTGATGCTGCCACTGGACCTGAACCAGGGACACCTCCTTGTTCCTCAGAACCTTGATCCTCCTATCTCGGATCGCGATCGGCCTCTCAACATAGTTCAGGCTCGTATCCACCTGAATGTCCTCTAATGGAACCACTGCTGACTCATTGGCAATACACTTCCTCAACTGAGACATGTGGAAGGTATCATAAATCTGACTCAGCTCGGCAGGTAGCTCCAAACGATACGCTACTCTGCTCGCCCTAGCTGTCACCCTGAATGGACCGATATATCGAGGCCCCAACTTGCCTCTCTTCCTGAATCGAATCACACCTTTCCAAGGTGATACCTTCAGGAGAACGAAATCACCAACCTGAAACTCAAGCTCTGAGCGATGCCTATCCGCGTAGCTCTTCTGGCGACTCTGGGTCGTCAACAACCTCTACCTGACCTGCTGAATCTGCTCAGTCATCTGGAGCACTATCTCCATACTACCCATCACACGCTTCCCTACCTCTTCCCAACAAATGGGAGTCCGACACCTCCTTCCATACAACAGCTCGAAGGGAGGAATACTGATGCTCGAATGGTGGCTGTTGTTATAGGAAAACTCAGCCAAAGGCAGATACATGTCCCCACTTCCTCCGAAGTCTAATACACATGCCCAAAGCATGTCCTCGAGTGTTTGGATAGTCCGCTCACTCTGATCGTCTGTCTAAGGGTGATAAGCAGTGCTGAAATGCAATCTTGTACCCAACTCCTCATGAAATTTCTTCCAGAACCTGGAAGTAAAACGTACATCTTGATGTGACACAATCGAGACCGGCAACCCATGCCGAGACACCACCTCCCTCACATATATCTCTGCCAACTTCTCTGCATAAGAGCTCTCACTGATAGCAAGGAAGTGAGCACTCTTCGTCAATCGATCCACAATCACCCAAATTGCATCGACACCCCTTGGGGTTCTTGGCAGTTTGGTGATGAAATCCAAAGAAATCTATTCCCACTTCCACTGGGGAACCTTAAGTGGCTGCAATTTTCCATGCGGACACTGGTGCTTGGCCTTAACCTGACGACAGGTCAAGCATCTCTCTACAATCCATGCAACATCTCTCTTCATACAAGGCCACCAATAGTCTTTCTTCAGATCCAAATACATCTTAGTGGCCCCGGGATGGATCGATAATCTCGATCTATGTGCCTCCTCCATCAAAACACTGCGTGCCCCACCTATAAACGACACCCAAATCCGACCATGAAAAGTCATAAGCCCTCCTCTGCTATCAGTCTCAAACTCAAATACCTGCCCAATCACTCGCTCCTTCTTGCGGTTCTCCGGTCTCACAGCCTCTGCCTGGGCCTCACGAATGGTATTTAACACCAGAGTCATCACGGTCATTCTCTTACACATACCTCGTATCGGGACACTCTCTGCCCTCTGAGTCAAGGCATCGGCTATCACATTCGCCTTACCCAGGTGGTACAGGATCTAACAATCGTAATCCTTCACCACATCCAGCCATCTCCTCTGCCGCATATTTAGGTTGGGCTGATCCATCAAATATTTCAAACTCTTGTGGTCCGTGTAAATGGTACACCGCACCCCGTACATATAGCGGTGCCATATCTTGAGAGCAAACACTACCGATCCCAACTCCAGATCGTGAGTGGGATACCTTGCCTCATGAGGCTTCAGCTGTCTCGATGCATATGCTATCACATGCCCCCTCTACATAAGCACTGCACCCAACCCTGATATCAATGCATCGCAGTATACCAAAAAATCCTCAACTCCCTCTGGAAGGGATAACACCGGGGCTTCGCACAACTTCCGGCGAAGAGTCTCGAACGAGGTCTGCTGCTCCGGACCCCATGAGAAAGCAACACCCTTCCGGGTCAACCTAGTGAGTTGCACTGCAATCTTGGAGAAATCCTGAATGAATCTCCGATAATGACTGGCCAACCCCAGAAAACTCCTGATCTCCGTGGCGGACTTCAGCACTTCCCAACTCATCACCGCCTCAATCTTCGCCGGGTCGACCAATATCAAATTTTGATTAACAAGATGCCCCAAGAACTGGACCTCTCGTAACCAAAAATCACACTTGGAGAATTTGGCATAAAGCCTCTCAGACCTCAATACCCCGAGGATCTCCCTCATATGCTCCTCATGTTGTTCTCGGGATATAGAATACACTAGAATATCATCAATAAACACGATCACCGATCGATCCAACATCAGCCGACATACCCTGTTCATGAGATCCATGAACACTGCTAGTGCATTGGTGAGCCCAAAAGGTATCACCACAAACTCATAGTGCCCATATCGCGTCCTGAACGTTGTCTTTTGGATATCCTCATCACGCACCCTCATCTGGTGATATCCATACCTCAAGTCTATCTTGGTAAACCAAGATGCCCCTTGAAGCTGATCGAACAAATCATCAATCCTCGGCAGCGGATAACGGTTCTTGACCGTTAACTTGTTCAACTCCCGATAGTCGATGCACATCCGGTGCGAACCATCCTTTTTCTTGACAAAAAGGATCGATGCTTCCTAAGGCGAGCTGCTCGGTCGAATAAACCCTTTCCCCAACAGCTCCTGAAGCTGTGAGGATAACTCCTGCATCTCTGGCTGTGCAAGGCAATAAGGCGCGTTAGCGATAGGCGCTGCCCCCGGAACCAAATCAATGCAAAACTCCACCTGCCTCTCGAGAGGCACACCCGACAACTCCTCGGGAAATACATCCAGGAACTCACGCACTATCAGAACATCATCAACTAAACTTGGCCTCCCCGCGGCCTCCCGGGTATCCATCACATAAGCTACGAACCCCTTGCAGCCCTGCTGCCATCTTTGCCTCGCTCTGGCAGCCGAACAGAATGCTGACCCGCTTCAAGTTCCCTCACCATAGACAGTTAGCACTCCTCTACTAGGATCTTGAATCATCACCAATTGCTGCTCGCAGTCTATCACATCCCCAAATCGGCTCAACCAATCCAAGCCCACGATAACACATACGTCCCCCATCGCAATCGGAACCAGATCTATCGGAAAACCTACGCCGAAGATCTCAAGTACACACCCTCGAATCACGTCCGTGGCATACACGACGCTCGTCAGCTATAGAAACTCGTTGAGGTCGACTCATCGCCTCTCGCTGGATACTGATGTGTCTACTGAACGCTAATGACACAAATGACCGACTCGCACCCGAGTAAAACTACACCAAAGCAGGTACAGAATTCACAGGAAAAGTACCTACGCATATCTGATGGGTTTGAGCCATAAGAACTTTCCTATGTGCACATGCAAACCCTAATGCTTGGATCTAGGTTTCTCTAATTGAACATGCAATGTATCCAAGGCTTATAATTTTAGATCTAGTGTAAACAATTGAATCATATCATATATAAAACAGATCTAGAATAATACCTTAAGTTGCTTGCTTGAAACTTCTTGTTCTTGGAGCTTAGAGTCACAATTGTCACTCCTCTAATGGCTTACAAACACCAACTAGCAAGAGGATGATCTTGAGAGAGAGAGAGAGAGAGGAGGGTAAGAAATTGGCTCTAGGGTTTCTTGGCTTGCATGAATGCCGATTTCCCTCACCCAAGGGATCTATTTATACTATGAGCTACTAGGGTTTCACCCTTAACCCTAATTGAATAACTTAGGTCCTAAGCAATCCAAAGATCCTCCTAGATATTAGGCTTGGACGATTTTAAGGTCTCCCAACCCTAAAATCCGTCCACCCTTATATCCATAAGGATACATAGCCCAAAACACAACTATCACACATTTGACAGTTTTTGCCCCTTTATTCAATTAATCTCTTGAAGTCACAAAATTAATTCTCAATTAATTTATGACTTATATCAATCAAATAACATTATTATTCCTTTAATATATTACTCTCATAACATATTAACAATAATATCTCTTCTCTCATAACAAATCATCCTGTCAAGTTGCTATGGTGAAGGCAACCCAAAAGGACCATGCACAATCGGGTCAAGTACTTACCAAATATAGTTACAGCCTTAGACACTAATCCAACAGTCTCCCACTTGGATAAGTCTAGTAACTATATATGCAAACACAATTCCATTAGCAATCGTAGCTCTCAAAGACGCTGTCAAACTCTGATCTTATCAGTATCATGTCCTTTAGATAAGGGATCGTACAGTCCTCTGTTTAGATATTGTACGGACAATCTCACGGAACTTATTGTCCAACAGTTGGTTTCTCGATCTCAGATTCATTTGACATAGAACTTAATTGAACACATCAATTCAGTCCTGACCGGGCCTGGCACATAAGTCAAATCAAATCATTGAGGGGCCCTGATATCACTTTTACCCTCTTAGGATAAAAGTAACAGATAAACTTCGACTTATATGCATTTACTATTTACTAATCAACTACACACAACAATGTGTTTTATGACATAAATTTACTGATGCGGTTTCGCATTGTCAATGCACAACCAATTAATAAACAATAAACCATATATCTTGGTTTTAATACCATATGATATTATCGTCTTGCGATCACTTGCGCTACGTTCCATAAAGTGATTCCAGCAAGCGTGGGTTTATTCCAATGCTCACAACTTGTTCATAAGCATTCATGAACGTTGCAGCAAACCTTTGTTATGTCCAATACCTTTTAGACAATCTACACATCAATTCATGACAATCTTCATTCATATCTACTTCCAACATATGAACGATTGTGGACCATTCGAATAATTCTATTATTCTTAATAATTCAATTATTCAGGAAGTCAAAACATGCAAAGTGAAACAATAGTTAAACAATTAACATAAGACAATAGCTTTACTCATAAATAATACTCCTTTATTTAATCATCAAATGTCAATTACATTTATCTATTAATTGTTTCCAAAACTATCTAATCTAAACTAATATCGTCTCTCAGCCCAATGCTCCTAGCGTGCTGCAAATGCTTAACCCTACTCAGTCCCTTCGTAAGCGGATCTGTCGGGTTATCTTCTGACGATACCCTCTCTACTACGAGGTGTCTTTCTTCTACTCGATGTCTAATAAAGTGATATTTTATGTCGATATGCCGAGATCTACCATGATCCCTCGATTCCTTGGTCAAGGCAACCGCTCCTTCATTATCACAGAAAATTTCCATAGGCTCCTTTATGGTAGGCACAACTCCAAGATCACCAATGAAGTTCTTCAACCACATCGCCTCCTTTGACGCTTTGCTCGCTGCAATGTACTCTGATTCGCACGTTGAATTAGCTACGGTCTCTTGCATGGAACTTTTCCAAGTCACCGCTCCTCCATTAAAGGTAAAGACCCAGCCCGACTACGAATGGTAGTTGTCCCTGTCGGTCTGGAAGCTTGCGTCACTATACCCTCGCACCTTTAAGTCATCACTCCCTCCGAGCACTAAAAACCATTCCTTGGTTCTCCGAAGATACTTAAGTATATTCTTGACCGCAATCCAATGAGCTCTGCCTGGGTTCCCTTGATATCTACTGACCATGCTCAAAGAAAAGGCCACATCAGGGCGAGTACAAGTCATAGCATACATGATTGAGCCAACTACGGAAGCATAAGGTACTTGGCTCATCTCAGCTATCTCATCTTCTGTACTCGGACTTTGAGTCTTACTCAATTTGGCATTACTCTATATCGGTAGTTCTCCCTTCTTCGAGTTTTCCATACTAATACGTTTTAGTACCTTATACAAGTAAGTATTCTGACTAAGTCCTATTATTCTCTTACTTTGTTCTCTCACTATCCTTATTCCCAAAATATAGGAAGCCTCTCCAAGGTCCTTCATAGTGAAACACTTCCCGAGCCAGGACTTAACCTCCTGCAGAGTCGGGACGTCGTTTCCTATGAGCAGTATGTCATCGAAATACAAAACGAGGAAGCTAACTATACTACCACTGGCCTTGACATATACACATGATTCGTATTCACTTCGTACAAATCCAAACTCTTTGAATTTCTCATCGAAGCAAAGATTCCACCTGCGAGATGCTTGCTTAAGTCCATAAATGGACTTTTCAAGCTTGCACACTCTATTGGGATGCTTCAGATCGACAAAACCTTCTAGCTGAGCCATGTAAACATCCTCAACCAACTTCCCATTAAGGAAAGCGGTCTTGACATCCATCTGCCATATCTCATAATCATGAAATGCAGCAATGGATAGCATCACCCTAATAGACTTTATCTTAGCAACTGGCGAGAAGGTCTCATCATAGTCAACTCCGGGAGTTTGAGTAAAGCCCTTCGCAACCAGTCGTGCCTTATATGTGTGTACATTCCCATCCACGTCGGTCTTCTTCTTGAAGATCCATTTGCACCTAACCGTCTTACGTCCGGGCACATTGTCAACCAAATTCCAAACTTGGTTGTCATACAAGGACTGAATCTCGCTGTCCATCGCCTCTTTCCATTTTACAGACTCTGGGCCTGCCATGGCTTCCTTATAGCTATTAGGTTCATCTAGATTTATTAGTGTACCATCACTAATATACGTGTCCCCTTCGGTAGTAATATGAAAGCCATAAAACTGGGGTTGAACTCTAACTCTTTCGGAATGTCTAAGAGGTAAGGACTCGTCAATTGGTTCAACCGGAGTTTCCTCCTCAGGTTGAGCGCCAGTGTTAAAGGTTCCTTCATCGCTCGATTCTTGAATTTATTCAAGATCGATTTGCCTCCCACTGTCTCCTTGGCTTATGAGTTCTTGCTCTCGGAAAACCCCTCTCCTAGCAACGAAGAAAACATTGTCACTCAGTCTATAGAAGAGATATCCAAAGGATTTCTACGGGTAGCCGATGAAAATACGCCGCTCACTACGAGGTTCGAGCTTGTCGTGAGTTTCTCGTCTTACGAAAACTTCACATCCCCAAACCTTGATATGTGCAAGCGAGGGATCTTTCCCTGTCCATATCCCGTGAGGTGTTTTGGCAACCTTCTTTGTAAGGACTCGGTTAAGGATATGGGCGGCAGTCTCTAAGGCATACCCCCAAAATGAGATAGGCAGTGAAGCACGACTCATCATAAAACAAACCATGTCTAACAGAGTTCGATTACGCCTTTCTGCTACACCATTCAACTGCGGTGTCTTAGGTGGCGTCAATTGCGAAACTATTCTGCATTCCTTGAGATAGTCGTGGAATTCAAGACTTAGGTACTCTCCTCCTCGATCGGATCGAAGCATCTTGATTTTCCTGCCCAATTGATTCTCCACTTCATGTTTGAACTCGTTGAACTTTTTAAACATTTCTGACTTGTGCCTGATTAAGTAAATATACCCATATCTACTATAATCATCGGTGAAAGTCACGTATAAGCGGTTCCCATCCTTTGTGGTGGGTCTAAAGGGCCCACACACGTCGGTGTGTATGAGATCCAATAAACCCTCACCCCTCTCACAAGTGCCAGTGAAGGGTGACTTGGTCATCTTTCCAAGTAAACAAGATTCGCATGTGTCATCTTCCCTAAGGTCGAATGACTCCAACACTCCATCCTTTTGGAGTTGGGCTATGCGCTTCTTGTTGACATGTCCAAGACGACAATGCCATAAGGATGCTTTATCCATACTATTGGAAGAATCCATACACAACACATCATTTCCTAGGTTATCTACAACCATAACAGTTTCATAAATTCCATTACAAGGCATTGCTTCAAAATATAAAACACCATTTAGATAAGCATAAATCGAACCATTCTCATTATTAAATGAATATCTAAATCCTTGTCTAAATAAACAATGAAAAGAAATGATGTTTCTTGCCATTTCCGGCGAGTAGCAACAATTATTTAAATCTAAATTCAATCCATTACTAAGCACTAAAGAATACACTCCAATCTTGGTAACAGGCGACGATCTTCTGTTCCCCATGATTAGATTTATTCTTCCAAGCTCCACATCCCTATTTCTTCCTAATTCTGCAGATCAGAACAAATGTGGTAACCACACCCTGTATCAAGAACCCAAGAAATAACATGCGATGAATCATTAGATTTAATTGTGTAAATACCTGTGACAGATGTCTTGATCTTTCCATCCTTGATGGCTTGCAGATATTCTGGGAAGCTTCTCTTCCAATGCCTTATTTTGTGGCAATGGTGGCACTCTGCCTCCTTTGGGTTTGGGTTGGGCTTAGTAGGGTCAACCTTGGTCCCACTAGAAGAGGAACCATCTTGGTACTTTCCCTTGCGGTGGTTCTTAGAAGAAGCCTTCCTCTTCTTGCCCCTTCCCTGCCCAATTGCCAAAACAGGAGCAACGGGTGGATTGGGAGTTAGTGCAACAGAATTGTCCTTGAGGTTGCTCTCAGCAGTCCTTAAGAGCCCTTGGAGTTTGCTTAGGATGACCTCTTCCTTGTTCATGTGGTAGGTCATCCTAAATTGGTTGTAGCATGAGGGAAAGGAGTGAGGAACAATGTCGATAGCCAAATCCTCCCCAAAGTTGACATTCAACTTGCGAAGACGATCAACATACCTTTGCATCTTTTGCAAGTGCATGGTTAGAGACTCTCCACTTCCCATTTTAGCAGTGATCATATTCGTAATGATCTCATAGCGCTCTTGCCTCGCGCTTTGGTGATATCTCGCCATCAAGTCTAGATGCATCTCATAAGGATACATGTCCTCATAGGACTTTTGGAATTCGGAGTTCATCGTGGCTAGCATGATGCAATGGAATTTCGTTGCATCATGCTCATGGGTCTCAAAGACAACCATTTCTTCGGGGGTAGCAATTTCTGGATTGATCTTCTCGAGCTTCTCATCGAGGACATACTCTTCGTCCTCGTCACGCGTGATCGTGCGAATGTATCTTATCCATTCGCTAAAGTTTGATCCATCGAAAGTCACTTTTTGACAAAGGCTCATTAGCGTGAATGAGCTAGCAATAGCGTTGTTTGCGTTAGACATCTACAAATAGAAAGGAACAAAGTTTGATTAGAGTTAAGTCCCTAATTAACACCCAAAATGAAAAATTAGGGCTAGGACCCAACAACATTATTTACACATTAGAAAAGGGATGCCGTAATCCAACATGCAAATAATTTGGAGGTAAGTGAATGACGATTCACTAATTCTTCACCAAGAAAAACATAATCTTTAAGTTTTAAATGTATTGAGAATTCCTAGATATCTTTGAGATTCATTGAACTTTTCAACGGCATGTTTCAATCTCGATATGCCCCTCTAGTTTGTGATTGGGATATCGAGGATCACAAAGTGGGTGTGAATAACCATGCAAATCTACATGGTGCCTTCATTGTTACAATCACCTATTCAATGTGCCGGTAAACCACACACACTCCACCGAACTATGACAAACAATCAATCACCCTTTGCCACCTTTGCTTAGAACCAATTAGTATGCCAGTTAACCACACACGCTCCACTAACTTCTTAGCAAGGGTGCAAAGTGTAATTTCATGGGATTGCATCAATTCACTTTCCCTAAAGTAACTAAGATTGGAAATTTTATGAAGCACGTTTAGTTACTTTATATAGATTCATTATACTTATTAATTAGAAGAGGTTTGCCCTATCCTACCCATTCAGCTAACGACCCTACACCAGTCAAGCAAGCGGTGGGTGTGAGTGTACACCCATTAAGCGTCATTTTATAGGCAGCAACCTTATACCCACCTTATAGACTGACTTCGTGAATGAGACCTACTAACGGTAAGACTAGCATTTTTAAATCATAAATACATATATATATATATATATATATATATATATATATATATATATATATATATATATATATATATTAAGCTTGTAATAATATATTAGTATAGTGTTGAATTTTAAACTTGTAAAATTCTAGGGTTTGAAATTTAAATTATTCAAATTAAACTTTTAATCACAAAACTTAAATTTCAAAACTTGAGGACAAGTTTTAAACTTTTCAAAACATAAGGATCAAATAGCAAATAATATAAATCAACTAATTAGATTATCTCAATTTGATCTTATTCAATATTACTTGCAAGACAATTCACCAATTCAATTCAAATAATCAATTATTATCATATAAGGAAATTATTATTCAACTAATTGGTAATTATCTTTTGTTTGGTCAAGAATATACTCATATATATGATTAAAATCAGATTTTAATGACCCAAAACAGTTAAGGCAAGTATCCTTAAGTAAAACATCAAGAAATCCCGAAACTACCTCCATCTGACGCTCGAACTCGCCAAGTTCCACTATGGACTCGCCGAGTTGGAGCTACTCGCCGAGGCTACAGTGGAACTCGCCGAGTTCATCAGACAGAATCACAAAAATCGAATTTTTCAAGCAACAAGCAATCAACCAATGCATCAATTCAATAGAAATCAATCAATGCTCTGATACCACTGATGGGTTTGAGCCATATGAACTTTCCTATGTGCACATGCAAACCCTAATGCTTGGATCTAGGTTTCTCTAATTGAACATGCAATGTATCCAAGGCTTATAATTCTAGATCTAGTGTAAACAATTGAATCATAACATATATAAAACAGATCTAGAATAATACCTTAAGTTGCTTGCTTGAAACTTCTTGTTCTTGGAGCTTAGAGTCACAATTGTCACTCCTCTAATGGCTTACAAACACCAACTAGCAAGAGGATGATCTTGAGAGAGAGAGAGAGAGGAGGGTAAGAAATTGGCTCTAGGGTTTCTTGGCTTGCATGAATGTCGATTTCCCTCACCCAAGGGATCTATTTATACTATGAGCTACTAGGGTTTCACCCTTAACCCTAATTGAATAACTTAGGTCCTAAGCAATCCAAAGATCCTCCTAGATATTAGGCTTGGACGATTTTAAGGTCTCCCAACCCTAAAATCCGTCCACCCTTATATCCATAAGGATACATAGCCCAAAACACAACTATCACACATTTGACAGTTTTTGCCCCTTTATTCAATTAATCTCTTGAAGTCACAAAATTAATTCTCAATTAATTTATGACTTATATCAATCAAATAACATTATTATTCCTTTAATATATTACTCTCATAACATATTAATAATAATATCTCTTCTCTCTTAACCAATCATCCTGTCAAGTTGCTATGGTGAAGGCAACCCAAAAGGACCATGCACAACCAGGTCAAGTACTTACCAAATATAGTTACATCCTTAGACACTAATCCAACAATATCATAATATAAACACAAAATCTCATCATAAGCAAATAATAGCAGAATACTTACCAGCCACGACGTTGGGCACTGCGCGGACCTCCTCCGCTGTCAACTGGAAGGCTCTCCCACGAGCCTTCGGTGCCTCGGCCTTCACCGGCCGAACCTTAGTAGCTCGCTTGGCGGTAGGGGTAGATCCCTACTGTGCCCCCTGTGATGTCCCAGCGAAGCTGCGGACACTCGGCCTTCTGATGGCCCGTCTGGTCTCAATGAAAACAAACCATGAATCCCTTGGGGCAGTCCTTGGCTATATGCCCCTCCTTGCCTCATTTATAGCAAGCACCAGATCGACAGACCCCCTCATGTCCCTTGCCGCACTTTCCGTAAGTGCAGCCCTTCTGGCCTCCAGCTCTCGAATCGGCGGGCTTTGCCCGCTTGGCTGTCGGCTGAGACTGTGTCGGCCGCCTCTCCACCTTATGTGACTCGGCCTCCTCCCTGACCTGAGTCTCCAGCTTAATCTCCTTTTTTTGTGCATTTTCCTAGATCTCGGCGAATGTTCGGTAAGTCAAGTTCGCCAGGAACTCCCGAATATCCCTCCTCAGAATGCTCAAGTACCGGCTCATGCGTGCCTGCTCAAACGATACGTGCTCAGGACAGAACATCGCCCTCTCATGAAACTTCCTGGTGATCACAGTCACTGACACAGTACCCTGCTTGAGGGTCAAGAACTCCTGGGCCAACCGTTCCCTTTCCACCGGGGGAACGTACTCGTCTCTGAACATAGTGGTGAAACTCTCCCAGGTCACCGCTGAGATCTCCGCAGAAGTGAGATGGGCCGTCACAAATTTCCACCAATCCTTCGCTCCCAAGCGAAGCTAGTTTAGTGCAAACCGAACCCTCAGATGCTCTGGACACGAACAGGTGTAGAAGCATCCCTCGATATCAGATATCCATCTCATCGCAGCAATCAGATCCTGCATCCCATCAAACTCCGGTGGCTTCGTGTTGCTGAACTCCGGATACAGCAACGAGTCACCTCCCTGCGGCATGGCAGCAGCGATGGCTGCGGTGGCTGCAGCAACAACAACATCAGTAAGAGCGGCGTACCGCTCATCAAAGGTCTCAATCAACGTGGTCTTGATAGACCCGAGCATCTCTGGTATCTCAGCTTGGATGGCCGCAACCACGTCATCATGAATCATTTAGCGGAGCTCCTCATCGCTCACACCCCCTCGCTAGCCCTCGGTCTATGGCGTGTCCCAACCATGATGTCTCTGAAATACAACATAAAATATCAGGGACTCGCTCGAACGTACCCGCACTCGATAACTCAATCCTACTTGTTTCCTAGTATCCTAAGGATTCCTACTTGGACTGCACACTGATCCGGAGTTTCCAGTAGTACAGGCCCTATACTACCTTCCATACCGCATCAGTATTCATTCCAAGTCACCCTCCAAGGATCCCAATTCACAAGTACTATATCTCTTGCCACACATAAGCTACTCTTCGGTAGATCCTCATAGCACCTCACTGCTACCTATTCACTCACAAGCATCTCATAGCAGCAGAAATCTCCCTAAGCTAAGGCATCACAAATGAGGCCACTCTAGTCCTAATATGAATACCTAGCCAACTCTAGCATGCATAACACATTACAACATATCACATAACACAAAATGAAAGGGTAATTTGGGAAATCACCGTTCGGGCGCTGGCTGATCGTACACACTGCTTTCTTCTGCTTCCTCAATTCCTTTTTACTCTTTTAGGAAAAAAAATTATTTATGAAAACTTTCTTAAATCCTCAGTTTGAGTTCGAATACACCTGAAGATGAATCCGAATCCCTCAAACCAAGGCTCTAATACCCACTTGTAACACCGTGAAGTTTCAAAACAACTTTTCATTTTAAATTAATAAAAATACTCCAATCACATATTCTCAAAAATGTGTATCATTGGTTTTTCACTGAACATAAGTACAAATCACAATCCCCAGAATCTCAAAACATCTTCACTGCAAGTGTGTACTGATTATGCCGGTGCCTTCCCGCGATCATCACTAGTACCTGAAACACATAACACGCAAATGGTAAGCATAAATGCTTAGTGAGTTCCCCAAAATACCACGTACAACACATATTCCTTTCCAGGCCACAACTCTATGGGATCTTCCGATCCAAGTGTCTCAGGGGATTTCCATCCCATAACTCTGTTGACCTTCCAGTCCATACTCTGTTGACCTTCCGGTCCATATCATCCTGACCATCCGGTCCACATCATCATACTCATATCATGACATATTACATATACAACATACATCACATATTCATCATACACATAAGACCTTCCGGTCACACATAATTACCCCATCGGGTAAGGCATAGTGAGAAGACTCACCTCGAAGATGTCGGATAATCACTCGCACTCAATCTTCCGACCTAGCTTCCTCCTATAACATAAATACATCTCTAATTAATACCTTCATGGCTTAGTTTGACTAATGACCTTAAGTTAACACAAGTCAACTCTGGTCAACGTTGGTCAATGGCCACCCTTTGACCCAACTCGTCGAGTCAGGCACTGACTCGGCGAGTTCAGACGTGAACTTAATTCCCCAAAAACCCCATCTGACTCACTGAGTCACTCTCCTAACTTGGCGAGTCATCAACTGTGTGAGTCACGGGACAACCTGGTCCGACTCGTCGAGTCTGCTCATGGACTCGACGAGTTCATTACATGCTCAAACTCAAATGACCTTCTTAGGTCAGATCTGTTCCTCTAATGCATAGATCTGACCTTCCTAAGCTTATTAAACACGTAAAGGTTCAATATTGATACTCATGCAGCGTCCAAACAACTCTATTTGATGAATTAGCCCCAAATGCAACATCCTAAGTCCATTTCTTCCATAACTGATCATAAAGCAAGATGGATAAAGCTCTCTAGACCACTATGGGTCCAGATCCGAAGTCTAAACACGAAAAGGGACCATATTCCCAACAAATCATCCCAATAAAGGGTATAGAAAACCCTAGATCTATGGGTTCTTCAACAAGACAGAAAAAGGATCGATATGCTACCTCAAGGATGATGTCCTTTTCTTGAAATCCATATATATGCAACCTCCTTGGCCTGCTCTAAGCTGGAACCACCTTCTTCTTGCAAAACCAACCCACAAAGATTAAATAATGGCTTCTCTCCTCTCACAAACGCTCCGGCACTCTTAGGGTTTCTCTCAAGGGTCTGGTAGCCGCAAATGTTAACTATAATTGTCCTTAAATAGGTCCCAAACCTGAGAAATTTGGGTTTCTTTCGTCAGCTCTGACTCGGCGATTGCACTCCCTTGACTCGTCGAGTCTAATCATTTTCCACGTCACCCATTCGTGACCTGACTCGACGAGTCTAAGCACCAACTCGTCGAGTCACTCAACACAACTCAAATTATTATATAAATTAATATACCTAGGAAACTGGGCGTTACACTCGATTTCAAATTATAGAATTTTGATATAACGAACGAAAAATATCGTTATAACAAAACACAGGATTTTTATAACATTATGGATAAATGTTTCGACGAAATGAACTATACTATAACAAACAAACAAAATACAACAACGGTACGACTATTGGGCCTAATGCTCACTATACATGCTTATTGGGCCTTCGTGATCAATTTGCATGTTTATTGGACCCAATGTATTCATTACATGTGTATTGGGCCTTAGTGACCCAATTACATGCTTAATGGGCCTAAATTAGCCTTTACATGTTATTGGGCCTTAGTGGCCCATTTACATGCTAATTTAGCCTGGAATAATTCATCATATGCTTAATGGGCTTTAATGTGTCCATGTGCATACTTAACAAGCCTGGAAATAACTTACATGTCTAATGGGCCACATTTGTCTTTTCTTTTATGTTTGTTGGGCTTTATTCTTTCACATTCATGTATCATCTGGAGTTCGAAATTCTAAATACATACAACGTTATACATATTCATGTGACAATAATTAGGATCTAGTGAGACTTCTCGGTTGACACCATTGAGTGTATGGCCGTAGCCTGTAGTTATAATCATAGTCTCCTGGAGGGAGAGCGAGAGTTTGTGTATAGATCTATACGGGGGTAACTCCCCCACACCTGAGTTGTTCACTACAGTTAGACTAGGCCAGTTTAGGGTGACAAAACCTTGATTAAAACCGGCGTTTGGAAAAATGACAAGACAGGCGATTTAGTTAATATCATGCATGGTTATAACGACTCACATAGAGATCCTTTACCATCACAACACTACAAAAATCAGAAGTTGTAAATCATATTGATACAAAACAAATTCACACGATAATACAAAGACCAAAATGTTTTTATAAATTAGAAAATATCAGATTTTCTGGGGTTAAATACTATTACTTAACTTCTACATACAACAGATATAATACAAGGAAATATTGGACCATTTATTTATACATGTTTTTACTATGAAATTCACACATGCATTTATACTCGATTTTTACACATTGTCTTCATACTTTTTACAGAAAATATCGGATTTTCTAGGTTTTACAATTAATACAAAGACTTTCATTCAAACATGTTTATGAACTCACCAACATTATATATGTTGACCATTTCAAAATAGCTTGTATTCTCAGGTAATCGATAAGCTGAAGAATCATCAAGTGTAATTTGGAGTTTCTTTTATGCAAAAGTCAATCATCGAACAAATCATGTTTTGGATTATGTAATGTAAAACGATGTACTTGATGTGAACAATACCAGTTGTACTATGTAATGTTTTGTGATGATTGTGTTATGTTTCATTTATAATCATTGTGATGATATTTCAATTTCTAGTCACACGAGCCCCCAGATGTTTCCGCCGTCTGGTTCGGGGGTGTGACAAAAGTGTACCATTTTCATGGATCACAAGAGCCTCCAGCACATCCTAAATAAGAAGGAACTCAATATAAGGCAGCGGTGGTAGGTTAAGTTGATGAACAATTACGAGTGCGAGATCCGGTACCATCCGGGCAAAGCCAATGTGGTGGCTGATGCCCTAAGTAGGAAATAATACACGGTTCGCCGCATCAAGTCACTAACAATGACCATCCATTCCCACTTGTCTTCACAAATCAAGGAGGCTCAACTGGAAGCCTTGAAACCGAAAAACATCACAAACAAAGCCTTGCATGGGATGGACAAGAACCTTACAATCAAGAATAAGGGATCCTACTACCTCATGGACCGGATTTGGACACCGAAGTTTGGTGGATTTAGAGACATGCTCATGAATGAAGCCCACAAAACAAAGTACTCTGTCCATCCGTGTTCAGACAAAATGTACCTGGATCTCAAGCAACATTATTGGTGGCCAAATATGAAAGCTGAAATTGCTACCTACGTGGGCAAGTGCCTGACTTGCACCAAAGTTAAGGTAGAATATCAGAAGCCCTCTGGTCTACTACAACAACCAGAGATACCCGAGTGAAAATGGGAACGGATAACAATGGATTTCATAACCAAGTTACCCAAGACGGCCAATGGGCTAGACTCTATCTGGGTAATTATGCACAGGTTAACTAAGTCCGCTCATTTCCTACCAATAAAGGAGACGTACAAGATGGAAAAGCTGACCAGGACCTACATAAAATAAATCATGAAATTACACGGAGTGCCAATATCTATTATCTCCGGCAAAGATAGTAGATTTAACTCTCGGTTTTGGCAGTCACTTTAGAAGTCCTTGGGATCCAAGATCGATATGAGCACAACCTACCATCCCCAAACAGATGGCCAAAGTGAGAGGACCATCCAAACATTGGAAGATATGCTAAGAGCCTTTGTGATAGATTTCAGCAAGGAGTGGGATGCCCATTTGCCACTGATCGAGTTCTCATACAACAAAAGCTACCACACAAGCATCAAGGTTGCTACCTTTGAGGCCTTATATAGACATAAATGCAGATCACCCCTTTGTTGGGCTGAGGTGGGAGACACACAACTGGCAAAGGGACAAGTACCAAGCAGCACTCTCACCGGGACCGAGGTTATCAGGGAGACGATTGAGAAGATCGTTCAAATAAGAGAAAGACTAAAGGCATCCAGAGACTGACAAAAGAGCTACATGGATAAAAGACGAAAGCCCATGGAATTTCAAGTTGGTGGTCACGTACAGCTAAAGGTCTCTCCTTGGAAAGGGATGATACACTTTGGAAAACATGGAAAGCTGAATCCAAGATACATCGGACCGTTCGAGATCCTTGCCAGGATTGGACCGGTGGCATACAAGCTTTAGCTACCCCAAGAGCTCAGTAATGTGCATCTTGTCTTCCATGTGTCCAATCTGAAGAAATGCGTATCCAACGAAACTCTCGTTGTCCCGCTTGATGAAATTGAGGTAAATAAGAACCTTCATTTCGTCAAGGAACCCGTAGAAATAATGGATAGGGAGGTGAAATGAACGAAACAAAGTTGCATCCCCATTGTGAAGGTTCGATGGAGTGCCAAAAGAGGACCTGAGTTCACCTGGGAGCGCGAAAATAAGATGAAGCAGAAGTATCCGCATCTCTTTCCTAGTTCTTCAGGCCCGCTCTGGAACTAATTTCGTGGCAAATTCCCTCTAATGGAGGGATGATGTCACAACTAGAAAATTTAGAGTCACGAAGAGTTTAGATTGTAACCATGTGCCAATAAACTCATGATGTAACCTTGTTGCAATCGATCTTATCAACCAAAAAGGAAATCGTTGACATAATTAAGTACATAAGCACATATTAAAAATCAAGTCCATAACAAATATTTGGAAGTCAAGATAAGTTAATGATTAAAACATGAATCAAAATGGGACCTTGCTTTATGATTTCGGCCAAGGAATACAAGCATGACCGAAATCACCCTTTTATTGGGTGAAAGCAAACCGAAAACACAATAGGAAAGGACTTAGGACCGAAAACCAAAATTGAAATCCATCCTAGGACCGCAATCACATGTGATTGCGGTCATGCTAGGATATATTATAGTGTTTGCGTTCCAGATTAAGGAAAACGCAAGTATAGTTGACTTTAGAATGTGATAACTTAACCCTTTCCAATAGGATCTCAGTACCCCGCGTAATATCCACCAAATAACTATGAATTATCCCCCAGATTACCAAGTAAGCATCTTATCACTTCTCTACTTTTATATGGGACGAAATCACCCCATAGAGTCCTCCCCATTACAAGTTCCACTTCCAGTAAACATTTCCTTTCATCTCTAAAGCAAATTCCAAGCTTTTAAGGGTAAAATCCTTCAAGCCATCCTTAGAACTTTGTAAGTATTTTCGAAACTTCATAGTAATTCTATACATTTTTATGATAATTTCACTCTATTTACACACATTAAAATGTGTTAAAACCTTAGGGTAAGCCATCTCCAAGGAAGTTCATCCATTCCAAATCAACAGTTTAGTCTTGAAAACTTCTCAAACCCCTCTCCAAATCAACCAACAAAACCACTCAAGGTGAGCTTCATACCCCCATTTTTTGAGTTTTTCATGCTTTTAAAGGGTGGGGGGATACAAGTCAAAACATGTTTATCTGAAGGATATTTTCTAGTCTCATCTTTATTATCTTTATGTGAAATAATATTTGCATAAGATGTGGTTAACACTATTTTATCTACACAAAAACCGTGTTATATAAGTTGATGTACAAAAATAAAACTCCTTATGTGATACTAGTACCAACAAGAAAACATGAGTGGTAAAAACTACAAGTTTTTGTAATTCTTTTTGCTACAAATAGTTTTTCTAGTAAAAGGCGTCATATTTTTAGTCATCATTGTTTTGGTGGGTTGAAACCCAAGAATATTATGTTTTAACAACATATATTACTACTAGACAAGATTTCAACTTGATAATTATATAAAGTTTATATAAATAGTTTTACACAAAAACATACAAGACAATTTATTGATATTATAATTTGTGTGTCATAAAACTCTTGTCATTATTTTTTCGAATAGTGCAAGTATTTTAATATGCAATAAAAAGGGAGTCGTAGTTCACGTAGATCCGTTAATGCTCTAGTGAGACGTACTCTTCACCATACCTACCTAGCGTACACTTTAAGTCTTGAATTATAAGAGTCTCCTGGAGGGAGAGCGAGATAGTTGTGTATAGATCTATACGGGATTGACAACCCCAGACCTGAGCTGTTTGCTACAGCTAGACAGGCAAGTCTAGGGTGACAAATATCTACCAATTCCGACGCTTGAAGAACGTCGTACAGACATAACATTCACATCAAGCATGGTTGTAATAACTTACATAGGGATTAATAAAACTATCTTAGTTTATGGGAAGCTTACACTTCATCAGTTTTATTAAAATATAAAACTACATATCATTTTTCAGTACACAATCACTTACACTTCCGGTCTTTGGGTTTAAGACTACAGTTTACTTATAAGAAAATATTGGATTTTCTTGGAACATACATACACTATCATTTTACAAAGAAAGATACAAGAATCATACACGCAATTTTCTTAGTTTTGGATATAAGACTAACAATACAGTTTATAGAAAATATCGGATTTTCTGAAAGTATACGAGAACCATTTTAAACAATTACAAATCCATTTTTATAAAAAAATGCTTATGAACTCACCAACTTTTTAGTTGACGCTTTTCAAAATGACTTGTATTCTTAGGGAACTAGTAACAGGTAATCAGCTCTGCTTTGAGATCAAGTGGTGCAACATTATGAAATTTTACTTTTTGTCACTTTTGTGTAACCGATGAACAAGTACAACATGTAAACTATGTAAGTGTGTATTTTCAATGTATGTCGCTTGGGTTGCTATGTTTCATTTATATTCAACTGTTATGATACTATACAACGACATCATCCGCCCCCGTACATTCCCACTATCCTAGTTCGGGGATATGACAGAAAGTGAATAGTCACTTGAACCAAATAACCCAAATAAATTGAAATGACCCAAATAACCCAAATAAATGGCTTGAATAGCCCAAATAAGAAAATTCTATATTTAGTTCAAGATAAAATATTAAATTAATATTTTTTTTCTTGAACTAAATATAGAATTTCCTTATTTAGCTTATTCGGGTCATTTCAATTATTTGGGCTACTCGGGTCATTTCGGTTTATTCGGGTTATTTGGTTCAAAAACATACTGTAAATATTTATTTGGGTTATTTCGGTCCTTTCGGGTTAATAGCCGAACCGAAACATGTATTACCCGAACCGAACCAATCCTGTATTAGTATAATTGGTCCGGGTTTCAGTTTCCTCTTTTCATCCAATTCGGGTTTCGGGTTATTCGGGCCGGTTCCGGCCCAAAGCACATCCCTAGACCTAAGGATAACCAATTTTTTTTTACCTTTAGGTAATTATGTTGTTTTAAACTTGTTTTGTTCAATAATATGATTGGTAATTACACGTGATATTATCATATTATGAACGGGTCAAACAAGTTTGTCGGTCAAATGTATACGAAAAAAACATAATTATCTAAATATGGATAAAAACCAATGTTTCTTATCCATTTTGGTAATATTAGGTTCTTTAAGCTTAGTACACTAGTTATAAGACACACTAATGTGACATGGAATCGGGTCTTGGTGTTAGATCTAGATTGTAGATCTGAAGTAGATGTAGTTAGTGAGTTCCCGATTTGATTCCTGACTGTCATCATAAAACAAAACCATTAGACCCCCTGAATGGGTCTTATGGCTACTTGTGATTAGCATAAAGAGCCCAATATTACCAAAACGGGTAAGGAACTTCCATTTTTGTTCATATTTAGGTAACCATGTTCTTTTTTCTGTACACATTTGACTAGTAAACTTGCTTGACATGTTCATAATAGGGTAATATCAGCAGTAATTACTAGTCATATTACCTTATTTTGAACAAGCTAAACAAGTTTAATCGTCACATGTGTACAATAAAAACATGGTTTCTAAATGTGGACAAAAAACCAAAGTTTGTTACCTTCCTTCTAGAAACAAATGAATTACCACACACCTCGCCTAATACCTAGCACACAATTTACCGCAAGCATTACTCATAATTATAAGAAGCATCATTCTCTTAGTCAGGATACATCAGAGACAACAAAAGTTGCTCTTACTGATTCATTTCCCTTGGTTCCTGAAACAAACAACTAGCACCGAACCTAACTAATTTCAAGAAAGCAGACCTATGATCTAATCTTACTAATACAAAAACACTCTTTTACGACATGCATATGCATGTCAAGGAAGGCCCTATCATAACAACAGACGACACACATTTGTGCGTCGTCTATTTATGACACGCATAGATGACACACAATGCGTATCAAGGAAGCCTCTTTCACAAAGGAAGATGACACGCATTTGTATGTCGTAACCTTATGACACGTATTTACGACACGCATTGCGTGTCATAATTCTAAAATTTTTTAAAAATATAATTTTTAAATATATATATATATATATATATATATATATATATATATATGTATATATATATATATATAATAGATTTACTAATTTTCAAATTAAATGACAATTAATATCTCATAACACATCATAAAATACATGATATAACAAAAAAAATTGTATTTCATACAATAACAATCCAAGTAAAAGTTAGCATCAAAGTTACAACACAATATCAACATCATCAGATGTAACAAAACCAAAGCCTCTTCACAATCAAATGCAACAAAACCAAATCTTATTGATCGAACAGTGACATGATCTAGCATTATTTGATGTTCTACAATCTCACCATAAGACAAGAAATATTCCATCGTCTCATCTGCAAATCAAAGTTACAACACAATATCAACATCATCAGATCTCAAGACTCCATAATTTGATTTTTTTCCATTGAGAAATCAAATCATCGGTTATTATTACCTTTATTTTTAAAGTTAATGTTATACCACCAACAAAGATTTTCTTTGTTCTTGATACACCTCTACTACCCTGCATATCCTCCCTTGGAACTGTCCCCTTCACTTCAACCTAATTCAAGAACACACCAAAAAAGCAAAGGAAGTATGTTCTAAATACCAATTAGAGAAAGAAATTTCAATCAATTTACCCAATAATGGATCGGTTCGAGATATATTTTATCTCCAAATGGATCTAATGTAATCACTTAGCTAAAGATAAAACAAGCCAATTAGTACCCAAAACGTATTAAAATGCTTATAAGTTATAACCTCCTAATTGTTTTGTTAAAAGAAATGATTAAACTTATATAAGACAGTTTATGTAAGGATTAGTTGACTATCATAGTCACCAACTCTCGCATTTTGCCTAATTTGTATAACAAACATTTAATTTGCAAAATAGATCATTAAACTTAGGGAAACTGGTTATTCGGGTCATTTAGTAACCATGAAATGTTAGTTTAGTGATATGTCACGTATTTAAAATGTTAGTTTAGTAACCTTATTGCAAGTAAAGTAACATATTTAACCAGTGCCAAGTCATCAGTAGTTATTAGAGTGTTTTCAATATTGTAAGTATATTATAGTGGAATTAACAAAAAATGTTACTTTAGTGACCTAACTGGCAAAGAAAATAGGTATTTTCTATACTAGTGAATTAATCATTTCTAATGATATATAACATACTATTTGTTTATAAAACTCTAAAAATGGACAAAAAGATGATGGTGGGTCAGCCCAACTCTAAATTTACCCATTTTGAATCATTACGCAACCCGTTTAACCCACCCATTTTGTGACCCTAATATATGTCATTTCATATAATATAATCATGAAAAGGTATCTTACTGGTCTAAGAAGCCTAGTATGCTCAAGAATCATATTAAAGTGATATTATTAGATAACATATGATACTAATGGGTCACACTAACAACAACTTGATACAATTGATTATTTAGTAGAAATTGATTTTAATAAATATTCAATAAAACACTTATAATTAAATTGGAAATTATTTGTTTCATGGAAATAATAATTTTCATTAGCAAGTAACATTATATTATTTCATATGGTATGAATTAATACGCCATGCACAACTTTTTGGACTAGTTGAAAACCTTTTTTCTTTTACTTAAAAGGCAAAGTTTATATTTTATAAACCTTGAGTTTATAAAATTTAAACTAACTTTGTTCTTCTTTATGCAATTTTCGAGATATTGATAAAAAGAAGAAGTGTATGACTTGTATCAAGTTGGTTAATAACTTTACTTTATGCATATAAACAAGAGGGCTTGCATTTGGCAACTGTGCTCATTCCTTCCTTGAGGCATATGGCCTAAAGTTCCTCTTCTTCTCTCATTCTCTTTAGTTTTGCTTTGAAGACTTGGAGATTACTTGCATTTATACTCTCTTGAAGTTCATACTTTGGTTATGAACTTCAAGCTTAAGAGTTTAAGAGTTTTGGACTAGCATCTACATCAAGTTGAGTCATTGTTGGTGTCTCAAAGGTTCCACATTCTTCATCAACATCCAAGCCTCCCAAGAGGACCCAAAGGACTACAAAGGTTGTTATTTTTTCACCTCTTCTTTGATTGGTGTTTAAATATTTCTATAACTTGCAAGAAGATTCTTGGTGGGTATAAAATGTTTATGTTACTTAAAAACTAAAGTCTTCCATTGCCATATTTTTCAAGTTTATGAAACTGTTTTTGAACTAAAATCCAACAATTGGTATTAAACCCATCTTGCAAGTTTGGTTAGATTTTTTGTTTTTTGGAAATCTTAGTTTATGGAGAATATGGATAACTTGTTTTTGTATAAAAATAAGTTCATACATATTTTCTATGACAACCTTTTTGTTATATTATGTGACAAAAGTTTCATGCATATTTTGTCATTTAAAGTTGTTTTAGAAAAACAAAGGTTGTTTGATGTGTATATTGATGTATATAATGTGCATAAACTAGCCAATGACCAATGTGTAGTTATGTTGTTGTGTTGGTTACTTTTGTTATAAAATGGTTGTAATAATTTATTTATTCATATGATATGTAATAATTAAATAGATTAGCTTTTCTTGGTTATTTTTATAAAGTAATAAATTAGTTTTTAGAAATAATTTATTTGTACAAAAATATAACGATAAATGAATTTGGAACCTTTTTTTTAAGACAAAAGAGCAATTTTCAAGTCTAAAAGGTGTACAAGATTTTCAGTGATATTTTTTGAAAAGTGTCACTAATGCTGTTCACAAAGGGCTGTTGGGTTTTAGTGACAGTTGCTGAATTTTAGCCTTCAATAAGTTTTTCCATCTTTTGTAAGCAATGGGTGTTTACTCAAGTAGGAGCTTCTACAACAACATTACAAGAAGTTTTTGGTCCCCTTAAATTTCCCTTTAGGAATGGACTTGACATTTTAGTGTTTGCTCACGAAAATGTCATTAGTTAGTTATGTTTATGCACATATCTTTTTTGCATGATTGTGTTGTTTATTTTATGCAATTATTTTGTGTGGTTGATAAATTAGTTTTTCACATGCTAAAATAATTTTGGACAAAATCAAAATCACAAGTAGTTTGGGTTTTTTTTTCAAAATTAGACATAAGATCTAACAAGTTATTAATTTCAAAATAAACCCGACTTTATAAAATCGTTAATAACGACAATTTTTTGAAATACTCCATTATAAGTTTTAAAATGGTGATTTTTGGAACTTATACAAACTCCAAATATATAAGTAATAAAATGAAGTTTTATTAAAGATATAAAAGGTTCAAATACATTCAAACTTAATATCGGTTATTAAAATTGAATTACGTCAAATTATATAAAAACTAGCCTTTTATATAAAGACCCCTTTTTTTTACAAACCTCAACTCTATGCAATCCTTTTGAAGAACACTTGCACGTCTCTTGTATGCACTAGTGGGATAAATGATACCTAACCACTTAGTGTTATCTTTTGATGGCCGGGGTGTATTCGCGATTTCTATAACCAAATTATAGGCCGATTACACAAGTTTTTTCAAATTGGACGATTTGATCGGAAATCTTTTGTGATAAAGGATACCTAAGCAAGGGAGTTTTGAGTCATATATGGGATCAAATATGTCTAATTAAAATTTTTATTAGTGATCCCATAAATCTAGGAATTATATAGCAAGATATAATTGATAATCGATATCTACCGGGTTGAATTCAAATGGATAGGATAAAGAATACCTAACCATTTATTTGTTTTGCAACTTGGATCCTAGACTTTGATAATCAACATTTTTTGGAAACTAAAAGGGTATTAATTATTGAAGAAGAAATATTGAAAATACTAAATGAATTTTGTTAAAAATTTTGTAGTTAAGTAATCCATTCTCATTATCATGTATTGTATTTTTCTTTAATGGCCAAATGAAACAATAACATTCAATAGATACAACTTCAATGAATAGGTTCATGTCTTAAGAAACAATCCCGTAAGAGATATGAAATTGTATACACTTAAAGGTCCTAGTCCTAAATTATTTGCTTTGAGCAATGATCCTAAACATAATACCTAGTAAAGGCATCATCGTGATGCTAGAGATGTTTCTAATATCAAGCTAGGAATGGTTATTCATGACTTCTAGGAAGTCTTGGATAATTTAAACATATATATGATGATATAATAGGTCAAGAAATATTCCAATAAATACAATGATATTTTATTTAAAACTAGTTTAAACATTGGAATAATGAAAGACTAAAAGAGTCACCTAGTGTGATCCAGAAGGCCCATGTTTTATGGACTTAACACCATTAAGCCCAAGAAATCTACTAAATCCCACATAGATGGATCTTCTTTCTTCGGAGAAGAAACTGCACACTAGAAGAAGATTTACTCCTCTTATTTGGAAAGAAAGTTTGGAAGAGACTAGTACCTATAGTATCTACTAGACATAACTTATACTTTTCATATAACACTTAGGTACTTGGTACTTAAATATTAACCTAATATTTATAAATGGCTTGCAAAATTTATTGAAGAGGGGAGTTTAGTTTATAATTTATGCTTAGAACATAAATTACTTATAATGTAAAACAATATTCGTTTTGGAACAAAGTGTGTTTTAATTTAGCATGTCTAAATTTATGTCTCATTTATTTTATTCAAATGTTTGACCATTTACTTAATCTTTTTTCATAACGATAATATTCATATTCTGAAATGATTAAGTTCTATTTATGAGACTAGATCTCTTAATAGAGTTGTGAAGTAAATATCAACATTTCATAAATAAAATTAAGTTCTATATGCAAACACTTTTGACTAAAGATTGTTTTAAGTCAAACTTATCTTTGACATTGTTATCTTTATTATATAAATGGCATTCACATATTCCAACTTCAAGAAAGGGCTCTTTGAAGGCAAATAATGTAGTTTATTTAACATATGTGAACCTTATTTATATGAAAAAGGATTCCTAATGATATTTTCACTAAAGTGTAGAGAAAATAATTAAGGAACTATACACTTTGGTGTATGACTTTCTTTATAATGAAAGTTTGAGATTAAGCACAAGATACCAAATCAACTTTATTAACAACTATAGTAGTTTTAATTATATTTTACTTGGTAAAACATAATTGTGAAATCTTTGTTGAAGGCTTCAAAAGTTGAGTTACAAACCAGTAAGAACCATCTAAGGCCTTAATGATAATAAAGGATGAATTAAATCTTACTTGGTATGATTTATTTTCTAATCGGTAGAAATATCCTCCTTTAATCTTTTTTGGGATAATAATTCAATTACTATTAGTTGTATCTTGAATACAAATACCAACTAATAAGTAGATTAAACATTTTATAAGATTTAGTATGGAAAGGCTTCATCCTCATCTTACTTAATGTTTTGTGGATTTGAAGTCGATGTTGGACTAAAGCTTCTAAACCCAAAATCTACTAAATACACATTTGTATAATACTCTAAATTTGGCTTATATTATATGCAAACCCATCAAGAATAATTTCTTTTATTCTTGTGAAAGCTAAGTTACTAGAAAGCAAGCTTCTAATGACAAAGCAAGTGAGAGGTACATGGAACTTGAAGCAGCAAGAACCATGACCTTATGTAGTAATAGTTGGCACTAGATTTAACAAGGATTGTTAAACTTGAATAACAGCTATTCACAAACACAAATTGTTCGCATTAATGGTAGAAATCATCTATGACTTGAGAAATATGGAATCTCTAATTGATGAGCTTTTATTGATGGTTTCTGAAAAAATCCATCAAATACCAAGATGCTATGTCATATCTCGAATCTGCTAAATGACTTAGAGTCGTGAACATGAGATGTAATCCATGTATGAGAATCAAGTATGGGCTTGATTAAAATTTATCCCTATAGCAAGGCTAGAAGGAGTAAATAATTCTTCTAGAAAGAATAAATTACATGGATAACCATACACATTTAAAGCAAAACTTGTAGTAAAAGGATTCCCGTACACTCATGTCATTGACTGTGGTCCTCATCATACTCATGACATTAACTGTGATCAAACCCTTTTCACAAGTAGCTATGATTAGATCAACAAGGATATGTTGCTATAAATTCATATTCTTAATATGAGATATAGTAAATAGATTTTAAGAAAGACCATTTTTCTTATAGACATCTACTGGAAGATATCTATATAGATTAGCCTGGAGGTTTCTTAATCCAAGTTATCCTAACAAAATGTGTAGAGTTTGAGATCCACTTGTGGATATAAAGCAAGCATCTATATGTTATAATCATTATTTTATGTAAAACCACAAGGTGTGTTTTTATATCAAAATGAATATAATATGCGTGTTTACTAAGAAATATTGGGGGCATAGTAAAATTCCTAATCATGTATGAATGAGACATGCTTAATCATTTCGAAATCACATTCTGACTAAGCAAGGTCGTTTCCACCTTGACTCGGAAAGTGTTTCTAAAATGAAAGACTTAGGAAGAAGATACATTCTTGGAATGTAAAACCTATAAGGGATAGATAAAATGAATGTTAAAAGTTTCATATTCTTATACATATATTGGAAATATATTGAAAGGGATCAAGTCACAATATTCTTTTAGAGAATTTTTAGAATTGTCATATGGCACCATTTTGAGCTAGCCTCAAAAGTACATTTCTCATAGGTTTGAACTAGATGAAATGATTTATATTCTATTTGCTTCGTAAATGAATTCATCATTTATTCCATATTATGCATAGGCCATGATATTTAATCATGTTGTAAGCATGTCATAGGATACTAACTGAATACATGGTTAAGTCACTAGATGAATAAGAGAGCATTCTAAGACTACTTTAGAAGAACTAAGAGAATGTATATAAGACAATCAATATAGAAAGGATCTTTTCGGAAAGATCTACACAAGATGTTAATTTCTAAACAAATATAAATAATTATGAATTATAATTGAATTTTTGACTTAATTTCAAAAACCCGTCACCCTCCCTTAATTTTACCTAAACATCTAACTTTAGTCTTAGTGGCACGTGTTTGGGGTTGGAAACCCTAATTAGGGTTTAGAAAACCTTAATGTCAAGAAAACCCTAGTTTTGGAGATTTGTTGGGACTCGTGTTAAAACTGTTATTGAACTTTAAATTATACTCGGTAATGCCCTACGATTAACTTAGTATTAGACTTAATGAATTAAGTCCTTAAGGGTTAAGTGTGGAACACTAACCCTAGTTATGATTTTATGTGGAAAACCCTAGAATCACGGAGCTCTATTTTGGACAATGATCAGGCGCGTATTTGGGCTATTACTTGGATTATTATTATTATACCCGAGAATGACTAAGTCAAACCATAATCAATCCTACCCTTAGGTGATTAAGTTTTTAATGGGTTAAGTGTCCTTACTTAACCCTAATCGTCATTTTTTATGGAACCCTAATCGTCATTTCATGTGAGGTAGTCACTGTTGCAAGTGACTATGACCTGTGATCAGGTATTGACTTAAGTATCTTCCTGTAGGTGATTGGAAGTGAGTTGAAGCTGGTAGAGTTCTTTTTTGCTACGGTGGTTGCCTACATGTATATCGAGGTGAGTTTCGCTTCACTATACCCATGGGTTGAAGGCGCTAGTGTCGATGATAGTTTCATTTTATTCTTTTTGTAGTTTATTTTAGCACATTTCATTCGCATTTTAGTTAATTTTCATGCATATTTTCCTTTTTGTTATTTTATGACCATTTCGGGTACTTTCTAGTTTCCTGAGCATAATTGCAGATTTTTTGGAGACTAACGGAGCGGAATCTACGGGAGGCGATTGGACTTGGAGGACAACGAGGATTTTGGGCTTGATGGCTATGGAGGTGATTCATGGAGTGGGCTTGTCAATTGCTTGAAGGCTTAGAAGATTTGAACTTTAAATTTGCAAGGCGCGGGAGAATTTTCGAGTGTGTGAAGATCGATAATCAGGAGTTTGCAGAAGCTATGAGTGATTTGGAGAAGGAAAATTGGGCTCAAATTGAAGAAATCTTGAAGAAAATTGGCTAGAAGCTGATTAGACTCAAACTGGGTCAATGGAATAACTGTGGGGGCCCAAGACTTGAAGCAGCCCAAAAATTTGTCACACTCACGCAGCCCACGTAAGGTTTCCACACGTACCGCGTGGATTCCTGAAGGGGCAATTTCGGGATTTTGTTTTGAGCGCTATATTGGGAAGGTTGGTGTGCCTCTTTAGCCTTATCTTGAACATCCGATTTTGACACATTCTCTCTAGAGTTTTGGAGCATTTTTGAAGGCTAAGAACCCTCAAGAACTTCATCATTTCACCTCTTGATTCTTGTTAAATGTTTGGTACAATCTTTAATAACTTTGTTTTCTTAAGTTTAGTCATGATTGGCTAGACAAATTGTGGTTGACTTTGGTGGAATCCTTTGACTAACTGTTGAATGTTGAAGACTCCATGAACTTGTGTTTGAATCTTTATGAAAATGTTTTGTGTTTTAACATCTTATCATTACTTATATGTTTTTATTCACGAGTTTAAATGTGTTTGTGGTGATTAGTTGGCTAATTTCTTGATTAAGTAAAGGATTTTCAAATTAGCAAGCAACAAGTGATTTTTGTGTTAGTTTTACTTCACACAATCATAAAACATTTTCTCCAACATGGTAGTGGAAGCTTTTGACTCCTCTTGGATTTGGTGACTTTTTAATTCTTAATGTTACTTAACTTTCACTAATTACATGCTTAATGGAATTGGTGACTTTGAATAAGGAAATTGCTATGAGCTTCTCTAACCATTTCAGCAACTAAGAAAAGTCTAGGTAATCTCAAGCTTCTTAGATTACTGAAAGACCCCAACTTTCGTATTTATGAAAGACCCAAACTTTCATATTATTTCAACATTATTCTTAAGTTACTTCCTCAAAACATGCTACATGCATATTTATAAAACAATATTTTATATTGATAAAGTGATTACAAAAGATTGGATACAAACCGATTAAGTTTTATTACATTTCATATCTACCCAGGAATCTATTATTCATATACATACTTGAACATTAGAATACAGAGAAATGGTATTAACTATTCTAAATCTTTCAGCAGTATAAAACTAAATTGGATACTCATCACCTGCAAATGTTAAACATTGAGAGGGATAAGCGATAACGCTTAGTGAATTCAATAAATAGATACAATATAATCTTATGCCTTATATATACCAATATGACAGAAGCAAAAGGGAACAAGAACAACAATAGCATATGCGTATCATATGTCACGCTTTCAATATCAACTCAAGATTTGATTCAAAGATTTACGATCAATGAGACATAACAATTTCACTACTTGATATACATCAATAAAGCTTTTGGCCCAAACGGCACAGAAGATATACAACTTCGGATTAACATTTTGGTAGATTTCAGGCTTAAAGCCCTATCTAACCATTTGCCAATACCATAGAATAGAGTTCATTCTCTTACGGAGTCATGCTCTACATGGTCAGAGGCTACATACCAGTCCTATCTAACCTTCTGCCAATGCCATAGAATAGAAGTCATTCTCTTACAAGACATGTTCTACATGGCCAGAGGCTACATACCAGTACCACCGTGAATCTAAGTCCTTTCACTGATCACAAGGTCAAAGGTATATCTTTGCTATTAAAAATAGCAATTAAAAATAACACGGGAAAATAACCCGGAATAATAACACTGAAAAGCACATAGCACGTATAACACATAACATACAATTGTTCCTATATATTGAACTCACCTTAAAATAATCGGGGGTTAAAATAGTAATTTGAGCAGCATATCGGCTCCAAATATGGCTTTATTTGTTGAAAACCGGGAGAATTAGCTAAAAACCGGACTCTAAAAAGGTAGAGCTTCAAAACCGAAAAGATAAATTTTTCGGGATTCTCGGGAGTCTCGGGGCGTGTTTCGGGCTTTAGAATCAGTACCGGGGCTTCGGGGGATGTCGGGATCGTAAAAATATTGAAAGAGGGGGTGAAAATGCCAAATTTCTAAAACTAGCCGAGAGGGCTCGCACCCCTTATATAGGGTTGAGCTTCGGATCCGAAGCGAAGGGAAGGAGACGGTGGCTGCGAGGTTCGGACCAGATGGCAGCTTCGCAGGGCTCCAGCGAGGCTCGGATGCGAGGAGTCATCAGCTTCAGGCGCGTCATCGGCTGGGTCTTCGGCTCGGTCTTCGGCTCGGACAGCAGGTGGCTCGCACGTGGGTCTCGCATGCGAGGGTGATCAAGGGGGTGTCTCATGCGAAGGTGCTCCGGGCTTAGTGGTCCTCGGCTTGGTCCAATCAGAAGGCAACACGCAAGGCTGCGGTCTAATCAGAAGCGAACATCTATCCGACACGTGGAAGCCTCGCATACGAGGGTGACGTGGCATTTCACTATTCATACGAATTTTCTCGAAAAATGTGCAAAAACTTCTAAAATCCATAACTTTCGCATACGAGCTCCGTTTTTGACGTTCTTTATATGCACGCGAAGCTAGAATTATGCTCTACAACTTTCGTTTAGACTTCGTCGGCTAATTTTGATTTTAATTTTAATATTATTATTTTTAACAGACCGGAACAGGAAAATCCGTTAAAAATTCATAACTTCTTCATCCGACGTCCGTTTTCGTCAGACTTTTTACCGTTGCACTACTAATGACGAGACCTTCAATTCTCGTTTAGGTTGTGTCGGCTAAAAATCACTCGATCTAAAATTCGAGTTTTTAGCTGTCTACTGCTAAGCTGAAACTTCGAATAATCATAACTTCCTCATACGAAGTCAGATTCAAACGGTCTTTATATGAAAGTTGATTATTTTCACGAGTTCTACAACTTTCATTTACATTAGTAAGGCTAAAAATTAGTTTATCGAAAACTAAATTTTTAAGCGACAAGGTATTTTCCGGATTTATCACGGATCTTCGTTTGGTCATAACTTCTTCGTTATAACTCGGATTTCGATGAGGTTTTCGCCTAAATGTTTCTAACGAGATTATCTACAACTTTCAATAATAAAATTTTACTTATTTCAAATTTTATATTTTCGCTAAATTTTCATGATTTGGCTATTAATTGGAATCTCATAAGACTTCCAACATTTTATGAGTGATTCTAAACATAGTTTTACTTCATTTCTAGTAAAAACTAGCTGTTAGAACTCAACACTCAATTTTATTCACTTTTAATAATAACAATACACAATTTCAGAACGTGTATGTTACAATTACTATAGCCAAATTAAGGATTTAAAACAAGTATTGCACCATTGGATTCTAATGATATGTTCATCAAAAATTCAAAGTGAGGAAACCTTAAGTCAACCAACTTTCTCTTATTGATTTTACATCAAGCTCTTATTCTTGTTGAAATTATCCATTTAAATCTTAGTTTAATTCTAGTTTGTTTCAAGTATTTCAAAACACAAAACCCCCCATTTTTTAATTTATTGTCATTTTACAAGTATTTTTACAAAGAGATTTTTCATAGAGTTATTAAATTGAACCAATCTCCATGGATTCGATCCCTTTACCACTATACACTATTTTAGTGTAAGATTTAGGGTTATTAATTTTGTTGGCCTCGACAACCATCAGTCGGCCCACTATTTTTGGTTATCTGTTAGTAGAAGGATGCATTAAGGACTGTATATAGTCATGTATGATAGATTGAGGACTCTCAATCTAAGCTCTCTTACCGGTTCCTTGTTTGGTTATCGTTTTAAAGTAGGATCACCTGTCTAGGTGACTATCTTACCTCCGAGTATATACGAGCATGCATTACGTGGATTTGATATTTAGTATGCTGCTATGTTGTAGTGATATGTTAGATATGTGTTCGAGTATCGAGTATACTTCTATGATGTAGTGATCTGTTAGATCTGTTTCCTGGTATTAAGTATGTTGCTTTGCTGTAATAATCTTTAGAACTGTATGTTATCTGTGCTTGCTGGTTATCGTTTATGGAGTGACTTAGGGTCTATCTATGGTCATGTAGGATAGTCTCAAAACTCTTGGTCTAAGCTCTTTTGCCTGTTCCTTGTTTGGTTGTGGCTCTAGAGTAAGATCATATGGTCGGGTGGCTATCTCACCTCTGGTTACTTATGGTTACGCATTCTATGGAGGTTAGCTGGTAGCGGGATTGTATGCTGTGAGAGGACTAGTAGGCAGTAGTGAGTTGTATGATTAATGTTTGCATGTATTATGTGCATACTTGATCCTGATTGTTTATATGTCGACATGTTGTGTTTGGTTTGGGTTGTGGCGGTCCTGCTTTGTGTTGTAGGACAAGATACCCGGTGTGGGCCGACTATAAGCCATAGGCACGGAGGCTCGAGAAGAGCGGTAATGTTGAGGAGGTAGGCCAACATACCCTGAGTATTCTAGACCGATGGCTGATTGGACACATTACATATTGGCATTCCAACCAGGGGTATTCCATCCCGAGGATGACTGGACCTGGAGGTTGAATGGGCCTGGGGTATCAAACCAGATGGTTGATTGGACCCAACATGTTTGGTTGTATATGTTATCCATTTGTGTGATGATATTTTAGGGGAAACTCACTAAGCTTTATGCTTATCCAGTTGTTTATCATTTCAGGTATCATCAGTGTCTATGGGAAGGCGAAGGTGGGACTGTAACACTCATCAGCATCATTGAAGATTTGACGTTCATTATAATACTTTGATTTTAATAAATTGTAATTGAGAATAAATGGTTTTCTTAAAAATGGTTTTATAACTGAGGAATTTTACTTAAATAAAAATGAAAATTTTGGCCATGAAATTGGGATGTTACATTTATGTTTTCAGGTACTATTGTTGATCGTAAGATGAAAAGGATGTGACTATATACATTCACCAATATCAATAAAAATTCCTTATTTAATATATTACTCTGATTTTTAAAACAATGTACTTTGAAACAAATGGTTTTCTAAACTTGGTTTCTAAATATGTGAAGTTTTACCTTAATTAAAAATGAAAAATTTAGGTTGTGAAAATGAGACGTTACAACTTGCCATTGAAATTTTACAATGACCAGAGATCGAAAAGATGAAACTTTTAAAAATGGTAAAAAAAAAATTAATATTTTAAAGAAAAAAAACTAAACCAACCACACAACCTACATCTAATATGTGATTATCAATTAATCCTAGTATTTAGAATCACAAACAAAACACCTTGAATCAATTAAAATAATGGAATATGCATTAAAAACCATGAAAGATAAAATTATGTATATGATATGACAAATAATATTAACTAGATGAAATTAGATGCGACGTTGGCGCTATGTACCTTGTTTTCTTTCGTTATTTGAAACTGTAGTAGATAAGCAACCATATTATAATATTTATGAAAAGATATTACATATATGAAAGGGACGTTGATATCAGTTACATAGTTACATAGTAAGGAGTAGATTAGCAAAAGATGATCGCATCACACCACTATTGTTTTCCTTTCTATACACATACAATCGATCCACATATAAGAAACCATTTATTGTTTTGTTCAAAAGAAACCTGCAAAATCACAAACAACCCATTCAGACATAATTCATAAATAATATTCAATATTCAGAATAATAAAGCATGAACAAAACCTACTACTCCGCAATAAAATCAATTCATCAACTGAATATATACAACCTACATTAATAATTAATTACTCCACTCCACCCCAGTTATCGGTTTGAAGTGATGCAGCCCTTTCAATATCTGCCTCAATCATATGAGATACAGATATGGGAGTAACTAACACCTGCTAAGTTTCAAATCAATTAATCAGATTTAGGGTATGTACTTCTACAAATTTTATTATATATATATATATATATATATATATATATATATATATATATAAAGTTTTTGGTTTTTTAGTGTTGAAATTAGTTGAGGGGGCATACAAATCCACTAAAAAGGCTTTGGAATAAAGAATTTCATCTGTTTCTTCTTGGGGAGTGTCTTGAAACTACATGATTAATTATAAAATGCTTTTATCTCCATAAATAATGGTAGAAACTATGATTGAAATCCATTATTCAATATATGATAACTGATATTTTAAAACCCTACCTCTAGCCTGAAGTATTTGACTGTTTTATTGGGGTTAACCTTCCCTGATACAACAACTGATTCAACAACCTCCTAGCTCTTCTTCTGTGTGTTTAATCTTCATGCTGCAACCTTCAACATATAACCACAACAAACCAATCAAATTATGAAAAAGATGCAAACTTTTATAAAAATTTAACAACTTTTATATAAATAATAAATTACATACTGCTGTAGATGCATCTCGACCAAGTTGTGCAAGTTGCAAACCCATACCTGGTTGATACATAAACCTTGCAGCTGAAGGGTTTCTATCGGCTGCAATCGCTTGCCATACCGGTTTTGACCTCCATAAACTCTTCTTTTTCAAGTTAAAACCCCGAAAATATGAAAGTAACGATTTTAGTCCCTCAAAGATAAATTGTATAAATTGTAATTGTAGATAACTTATATATATATATATATATATATATATATATATATATATATATATATATATATAAGAAACCTTGTTTTCTAAAGGGAATCAATCGCTTATAAAGACAATGTTAGTGACACGTATTAGAGATGAGATATAAAGAATTGAATGCTTTATGCAAAAACTTTACAACCTTGTTCTTCTATCACCCACACCCACAACCTTGAATTAAAGAATTCAATTTCATCAACCTTTCATCCAAAAACATGAATAAGATCCAACACATGTTTTAAAGAAATAATAATAATGGTGTTAAAATAAAATAAAAAATAAAAAAAGAGAGAGGGAGGGAAGAAATTTAATACCGTATTTAAATGAGAAAGAAAAGGAAATTTAAAACACTTCCAGCAAGTTTGCTTACTCTCATGTCACCGAGCCTAAAACAGTCTTCATCATGCACCAAATCAAATCAAACCAAAACCAAACCATATTATTAATATTTTATGCAAATTATAGTATAGTATAGAAAAAGAATTTCAAACGCAGAATTCCTTGGCTAATGGTAAGCATTTTCTAGTAGCCCTCTCATTGGTGTGTTGGCCAGTGCAGTCTCTTTTTTCCGTGCCCGTTGTCCTTATCCAGATGTGAAAAGGGTAAATCAATATTTCTTCACCTCTTCAACACCTGCAAGAATTAAAAAAAAAAGTGTTTTAAGATCATATCCAACTTTTGACATATTTAAGAGCAAACTTATAAAAATTTCCAGAAAAGAATCAATTTTTTTATGCAGAATAAAGCAATACCAAAATATGAGGAAATGATTATTGTCCCTGCAATTGTATATTCACCATTGTTAAGTGTTTTAAATAACCACTCCATAATTTAAAAAAAAAAACAAACATTAGTTAAAGAAAATACAAACGAAGTGGGAAGGTCACTAGATCAGAGAGTGCAGCCTTTTAGTTGATGTGAGGCATCCCTCCAACCTCGTATCCTTAAAAACAATACATTAAAATATATAATTATAAAAATGTACAATGAACCTAAACCCAAACTTGTAATCTTTCTTCCCGAACGTTATATAATTCATTTAAATTTATCTATCTTTTTTTATCATGCAAACCAACGAAAAACAAAATATCGAGTTGTAATAGTTATAAATAGGAAGTATATAGACACATACACCACACTTTTATTAGACATTTCATCAAACATCCTTCATTCACTCTCCAAATCATCAAATTTGACATGCAAAATTGTAACCATTTATAATCCCTTCACTAAAATAAATACTCTTACATATTTGCATAAGCGACTTTTATGAGGTAACATTCAAATTAACAAAAATGTAGCACAAAATTAAAAAGAAAAAAAACTAATGAAAGTGATGAGTAATAAGTGAGAAATGAGGCACCTTCTTTTAGATAGTATGATCAAAATCGATTCCAATAGTTGAACATTATTCGCACCAATGGAAAATTCGATCCAACACCTATAATTAAAAGATCAAAACACTAGTCCATTCCCATCATAAGAAAGAAAAAATAAAAGATGATGGATGAATACATGCTTATTTAACCTTTAAATCAGAGAGATAAAGCATGATCAATTCAAATAGGGTAGATAAAGAAGATGATGCTACCATCTATGAAAGTTCTGATGATTATTTGGCCGGTAGATCAGGCCGGTAGATGACTAGGATTTCCTTATTGGGCCTAATGGACTAATAAACTTCCAATTTATCCATCTTGAACCTAGAACCCTCAAATGGGCCCTAGTTGGACCTATATACATGAAACTTAATATTTTTGGGCATTATGAGCCCAAATTACAATAGGTTAACTTTAATAGGCCTTAAGGGGTCACAACCAACTTAATTTAGTCCTAATAGGTCGTAAAAATTACACCTTGATTTAAATGGGCCAAGCATCATCTAAATTATCTATAATGTGGGCTTAAGGGCAAAAAGCCCAAAAATTTCTTCTCTTTGCTCCTCTCTCTCAGCCCAAACTGCAAACCCAAGAAGAAGGGTTGACTTTGCTTGCCACATCATTTTTATTTGATGGATAACTAAGTATTATACTTCAAATATCCAAGCCCTCTCCCATACTTCCATGCAACCTCACTTCTCTCTTCTTCTTCTCCTTCTTCTTTTTCCATTCGGCCGAGAGTCTCCCAAACACACACACTTCACAACAAAATTCTCTCTAAATCACTTAAGAATCATCCACTCCTTTTCATCCAAAAATCTCGAAAATTTGGCTTGAAGTATAAGGATTTTCATCAAGAAACACATCATCTAAGGTAAGTTGATGTTAAATCCATGATCTAGATACTTCATTTCATCAAAAATCTCTTCTAAATCTATTCCAACTTGTGATCTTGCACCTTAAAAGCATCTAAGTTCGAGATCCTCCAAGGAAGCTTACTAGGATCGAAACTTCCTCGTTTTCTCTCTTCAAAACCGAAACTACAACTCAATGTGAGCTTCATACCCCTCTCTTTTCGGTTTTCATATGTTTTATGGGGTAGAATACAAGAAAATGTGTAGATCTATGTGTGTGTGTATGCTATGTGTGATTTTATGCATGTATGTGTGTGATTTTATGTGTTTTTGTGAGAATTATGTAACCAAAAGGGGTGTTAACTCGAGATCTATGACTTCAGAAAGGAAAAAAAAAACATAATCTAAGTTATTTTACACTAAACAAGTCAAGAAAAATAGCTTATAAGGTTATAAGGAACATATTCTAAGATAAAACCCATTTTAGGGCTTAAATTGTCAAAAATACAAACCTTGGGTTAAAAACTGTCAATTCACGGTTTCTTGAGGGTCAAAAGAGTCAAAATAGTTTCTATAATCATTTTTCTGAATATTGGAATTTTCAAAGGACTTGAAATGCAAAAATTTAGCTTAATGGGCTAAATTTGGGCTTTTCGGCCCAATAAGCCCATAATTGCGAAAGTTGAAGTTTTAAAGGGACTGAATTGTAACATTCTGCAAAACAGGGGATAAGAAGTGAAATAAAACTATTTTAAAGGTCAAAAATGCTTTTCAATTCCAAAAAGGATCAAAAATGCAAACTTTTTATATTTTGGGCCAAAACTGTAAAAGTTGCGAAATAGGGGGTTCTAACTGAGAAACTCCATTCTGGAAGGGCTAAATCTGTTTACAAAATAAATTTTGCGTTAAAAATGTATTTTCAACAAGTTTATGATACAAAAGTGTCAAGAAAATGTTTTAAGGACTAAAAATGAAATTCTTTTATATAAAGGACTAAAAGTGTTATTTTTATAAAAGAAAGGTAGTGAAAAGGTCAAAATCATACTTTTAAACAAATTAATTCATTAAGACAAAATACAAGATACCCGACTAGCGACAAAACGGAAAACGAATACACCTTCAATACCAAATATCGTTATAAACGAATTGATTCGGTCTCGAATCAATACAAAACCACAATCGCTAAATCAAAACTCTCCAATAGATATGTGATGACTAAAAGGAATAAACCTACAAACTTTGGGCTTATGGGTTTCAAATCATGCTTGTTGGGCCTTGCAGGCCCGTCAACATGATCTTTGGGCCCAAAGGGATAACGCTTATATGTTATTGGGCCTTCAATAACCCAATATTTTATAAATAGCTTTTACGTGCTAGTGGGCCAAAGTGTCCCGTTACAAAAGCTAGTAAGGTCACAGTAATCAAATGCGAGTTGGACCATCGTGTCTTTCGCATCCATGACAACCTAAGGTACTTGCGATAGTAGTGGGACATAATGCCCCATTCTCTTCGTTCGCTAAGGCTTACGAGAAATCAAAGTAGACAAAATTAGGACGATATACAATGTGGATTAATCATTATTCATTCGTTAAGACAATACAAAAATCAGTAGTCACGAATACATTTCAACATTGGAAAACATCGGGTTTTCTGGGGAATTCAATACTACTCGCTCGAAATTTTATAACTATAATAAAAAATACCCTTCATATATATATATATATATATATATATATATATATATATATATGTTTTTGAAATCGTTCATGCATCAACTTATGGATCTCACACTTTGATGAACAAAAGTCTTTTCAGAAAATATCGGATTTTCTGGGTTTTACAAACTATACAAATCATTTTATCACAACATTGGTTATGAACTCACCAACATTTCATATGTTGACGTTTTTCCAAAATAACTTGTATTTTCAGGTAACAGGTAAGCAGAAGAGTAATATGAAGTAACGTTAGATGTTATGTTGTTAAAAGCACTCAAACAATTTATGTTATGAATGTGTAATGTTAAAACAATGCACTTGATGTAAACAATTCCAGTTGTAATATATTGATGCATGGTGACGTTTATGTTATGATTCATGTATATTCATTGTGATGATATTCAATTAAAGTCACGCGATCCCTCAGACGTTTCCACCGTCTGGTTCGGGGGGTGTGACAATTCCCGTTTACCTTCAAAATCGAAGTCAAAGTTTAGGAAATTGCAATGTATAAACATGTAAATTGATAGAGATTGAAATCGAGATAAAGAATCACGGTCGGGATCGAGGAGCAGATGTCACCGCGTCTGTTGAGATATAAATCCAGATTGGGCGGCACCGATGGATGCGGTAACAGTGGTTTGCGGCTTTCTTCTCTATATGTTGACGTCCGTTGGGGATAAGAACAGAAGAGAAGAATGGGAAGATGGAATTGTTATTGCGGGTGAAATAGAAAGAAAAAAAAGTTCTGTGGCAAAATAGAAAAGAGAAAGAAGTATACTGTTCCCCAACTTTTAAGCTTTTATGTTATATATAATTCATTTAAATTTATCTATCTTTTTTTTATCATGCAAACCAACGAAAAACAAAATATCGAGTTGTAATAGTTATAAATAGGAAGTATATAGACACATACACCACACTTTTATTAGACATTTCATCAAACATCCTTCATTCACTCTCCAAATCATCAAATTTGACATGCAAAATTGTAACCATTTATAATACCTTCACTAAAAGAAATACTCTTACATATTTGCATAAGCGACTTTTATGAGGTAACATTCAAATTAACAAAAATGTAGCACAAAATTAAAAAGAAAAAAAAACTAATGAAAGTGATGAGTAATAAGTGAGAAATGAGGCACCTTCTTTTAGATAGTATGATCAAAATCGATTCCAATAGTTGAACATTATTTGCACCAATGGAAAATTCGATCCAACACCTATAATTAAAAGATCAAAACACTAGTCCATTCCCATCATAAGAAAGAAAAAATAAAAGATGATGGATGAATACATGCTTATTTAACTTTTAAATCAGAGAGATAAAGCATGATCAATTCAAATAGGGTAGATAAAGAAGATGATGCTACCATCTATGAAAGTTCTGATAATTATTTGTCCTTCAGGTACCAGAGAGTTTGTTGTACAAAAATAAGGGATTAAAGGATTTAGAGAGAAATATTTTTCAGAAAATAAAGAAGATGAGAAGGAGACACATACACAATGACACCATTTACGTGACCATTGATAAAGTGGACGAAAATGATTAGGGTTTAAGAGAGAAAAATAAAGACAAATGTGGGCCACCATCCTTATTGACGTACGAAAACGTTAATTAAGTTGGCTAATTTATCGGGTCAACATGGAAACTTAGGTGTTGTTTGTTTTTTTAAAGCGGAAATTCATGAAGTCTGCGGACCACTTCTGCAATCCTCTACGGTAGAAGAGGTGGACCAAACGGCTGTAACCTGTAATAAGAAGTATGTTTGTTTTTTTTAACATCTGTAGTAAATTGAAATTTAAATAAATTAATTTTATAAACTAAAAATAGTTATCAACAGCAAAATTTTAATAATTATAGTTTTAAACATTGAAAGAATACTAAAAAAACATACAAAACAAAAATATTAAATTTCTAAAAAAATCTTAAAAAATATAAAAGAAGATATTAGTTTTATTCTAGAAAAAACCTAATTAAAAAAAATAAAAAAGAAAATAAAATAAATTAAGAAAATATTGCAAACAATGTCTACAAACTTCATAATAGAATTACACATGTTAAAAAAAATACAATCAAAACTGATAATATTATTAATAGAAACCGTAAAAAAATTAACAAAATCAAAGTTTGTTTTAATTATTTTTATTTTTTATTTTTTTATTTGTTGAAATCAAATTATATAAAATTATGGAAACTATAGAAAAATTGTATCAAATCCGTAAATCAAAGTTTAAAAAAAATTCAAAGTTAAAAAAATCAAAGTTTTAAAAAAATAAGGTATACCAAATTTCTAAAAAAAATCACTTAGAAAAAATAAAAGTTGAAGAGGTTTGAAGGGACAAGTTAAGTGCTGCACCGCACAGAACACGCATATAAGTTTTGTAGTCTGAAGCATTATAAAAAATAAGCTGCTGCGAGAGGGATAATATTGAGTGTGTGCTGCGCCACACAACAAAAAGTGATCTGAAACGTTTTTTTTTTTTTTTTTTTTTTTTTTTAAAGAAAAAACCAACATCTTAGTATTTGTTTATGATTCTATGGGAATTTCTCAAAGAAAGAAGAGAATAAAATGAGGATTGATGATGACTTTTTGGAGTGAGCAGAAAATGTAAAGATAAACACATAGTAGGACACTTGGCAAAGTACATATATAGAAAATGAACATGTGAAAAAAAATATTTTTAAGCATTTTAGTTACTTGTTTATATTAAAAAACTAAGCAAATATCCAGACGTTGTATGAGCTAAAATTACATGGTTAAAATTTGGCAAGTACATATTGAAAGTAATTATGTTACTAATACTAACCACGAAATAATATGTTATAACATTTATTAAAATCATATCATTTAATGGCAGCTACTCGCAGCTAATATTTAAATAAAACTAAATATAATTATTGATTTAATGTTATTTTTAATGTTATGATTAACTAATTTAGAAATTACTTATTCGATATAGTTTTGTAAGGTAACGTAATCTAATTTATAAGGTTATGTTATTTTTAACCATTATTATTGTGAATGATTATTATTTAAAAATCATTTATTTGAAAAAAAATCAATTATTATAAAAAATTATATTTGGATATTTTTAGTTAATTCTTGATTTAGTTTTATATTTAAAACATTTAAATGTTTTGAACTGTTTTAAAAAATAGATTTTTAATAATTTTATGTTTATTTGATATTTTGATTTATATTTTAGATCAAACGTAATATTAAAATAAATATTTTAAGTATTTATATTGATAATTTAAAAAATATACTATTTTATTGATAATATTTCATATTTAATAACATATATAAATTAATAAAAAATTATATATTAGAATGAAATATAAAAAGATTTGGGGTATCAAATACATTTAGTAAAAAATAATATATATTTATTTTATACACAGATAAAAAGAGATAGATAGATAGATAGATAGGAGGGGGTGTTGGTTCCTTTATTCGATAGTTGAAGGTCTTTGCTGCAATTTCTGTCGATATAAAGTATAAACCACCGCAAAGGAAATGGAGGTCTCTATCTACTTCTCATTTCCCCCTCGCAGGCATCGTAGTTATCGGAATTTACACAAATGGGGATTCTCTCATGGTGGAAAGGCAACAAGGATACTACTTCCTCCGGCACCGGTTCTGGTTCGAAAATAACCGAGAAACCTGAGTCTAAGGCCATTGTTTCATCGGAGAAAGCAGCCGATGAAGTTCCCGGCATGAATGGCGCGGTGGAGGTCTCTCGACCTGGTCCAAACGTGGACGTGACAGTTTTTGAATTCGGTTCTATTGCCGCTTCATCTGATAAGGTAACTCTTGCCGGCTACTGCCCCGTATCCGATGACCTTGAACCCTGCCGTTGGGAGATTCTGCCAGCCAGCGGCTCCGATGCGCCTCAATTTCGCGTGGTGTTCTAATAGATACAGGGAGATCGTTCGATATGATGGTAAAATCTTGTAAGTTTCGTGTTTGACTTGAGAATACTTTTTGGTATTGTGTAATTCATTGCACTTGGTAAAACCCTTGAAAAAACCCTAATTTTGTTAGTCATTTGCGGCTTAATTACGTTATCATCAACACGATGTTCGCTCAGAAATCAGAGTTATCAGTATTTTTTGAAGTATCTATACAATTTGATCCCATAATTGAATAATCTGAGGTTATTTAAGACTGAGCCTAATTGATATTTAATTTTCTGAATCAAATGGAAACATGAAACTCTTCGAATCGTATCAGTCCCTATGTTCTGTCAATGCCAGATTTCCAAGAGAACTCAGTTCCTCATTCATGTCTTGATCCTAAAAGACAATGCACCTGAAAGTATAACTCATTCGAAACCTATGAGCTAGGTTTTAGTTTTTTGAGGCTTGGTTATGTGTTCTTCATATACTGATGTTGAGAATTAGAAGGCTTCCTAAGGCGAAGGAATGGTGAATTCCATCCATATGGAATCTATACCGATTCTACAGAACTACATTCCATGTATTTGGCAACCAAATAGGCCATTGGTGGAATCTTGAATTCCAATTCCATCATACCCCCATCAGAATGTATGAACTAAATGCCTAAACATGATCTTCTCGTTGTGGATGATTTTGTCAAAAACTTTGTTTTTCCTTCCTTCAATCAATTCGGGTTCCTTTCTCTCTCTAAACTGTAAAACGGTAAAAGGATGAGTAAATGAAAGTAGTAAGAGCATATCGGATCATGTATCTAATGTATAGTTTTCATGGACCTAATATATAGTTTTCTTGCTTTGCGATGTTATCTTCCCATTAAATTTATCAAACAAGATGTTATATTAGAGCATCCACAAATGTAGAGCTTTTAATGAAAAAAATTCATGAAAAAACTTAGAGTAAATTACACGAATGGTCCCTATGGTTTGGTGTAATTTGCGTCCTTGGTCCCTAACTTATTTTTTTAACTCGGAAGGTCCCTACCGTTTGTTTTTGTTACGCGTTTGGTCCCTACTGTTTGTTTTTGTTATGCGCTTGGTCCCTGTCTTACCTAAAATGATTATTATTTAAATAGGAAAAAATGGTGGGGTAGGTAAGGTAAGGTTAGGAGTGTGAGATTGGGGGTGTGTTTATTTAAATAAATTAAAAAATCAAGGGAAAAATAGTCTTTTTAGGTAAGACAGGGACCAAGCGCGTAACAAAAACAAATAGTAGGGACCTTCCGAGTTAAAAAAATAAGTTAGGGACCAAACATGCAAATTACCCTAAACCATAGGGATTATTTGTGTAATTTACTCAAAAACTTAATATGAAAAGCTTATCATGGGCGTGTTTGGCACGAAGCGTTTGAAAGTTTCTAGCTTTTAGCTTTTAACAAAACGCTCTAGTTTAAACATAAAGTTTTGTTTGACAGTACGAGCGTTTAACTTTTAGTTTAAACAAAACGCTCCAAATCTAAAAGTCACTTCATGTTGCGTTTAATAAAAACGCTACTGAGCTTTTGAAATCAATTTCTATAATTACCCTTAAATATATATATTTATATATTTATTTATTTTTAATCAATTGTCTTTTTATGTAATTTTATATATTTCAAAAGCTACTAGCTATTTTTTCCAAACACTCATAAAAAATAAAAGCTATAGTTTCCCGCTATTCGCTATTCGCTACCAGCTAACAACTACTTTTGCCAAACACGACCATTAATTTTTCAATTTACTAGTTTAAGGGACCTACTAATTTTGTATTGAAAAACTTTCACAAATGGTCATTTAGGTTTATTGTTTTTCATTGAAATGGTTTCTATGTCACTTTTTTTTTTTTCCTGAGTTGGTCTTTATGGAGCAAATCTTGCACACAAATGGTCTTTATCGTGGATGTCCACTAGATGGATCCATTAAATTGAAAAATTTTGGATAAAGACTATTTATGTCATTTTGTGAAACTTGCTTAAGGACCATTTATGAAATTTTACACAATGATTATTTGAAATATTTATATTACAATGTTAGTCTCACATTTTTCTTTTTACATTTTTGGCACTCTTTTTTTTTAATTCAAATTTCTTTCAAAATTTTTTCCTTTTTTTTTTCACAACTTTGTTATTATATATTTTTTTTAAGTTAGGATTTTAGAAATTAACTTTTACAACATTGTTTTAAATGAAATCTTTTTATGAAATATATTTATTTTTCATTAAAATGTAATATTTATATGCATAAAAAATTAGAACTTATAATTTTTAATCATCATACAAATATATTATATTTAATATATACATAATTTTTGTTGTCTAAACTTTATTTAAAATACTCAAACTACAATACATAATTAAATATATACATTTTTATTTTTTATCTAAAAAAATTTGAAGTATAAATACATCATTTTATTACTTTTTAAATTTTACATGATGCAATATTTAAGATTTATCTTTATTTATCTTATACAAAGATCTAGTATGTTCAAGAGTCATATAAAAATGATATTACTAATTAACATATGATATTAGGGGTCAACTAACAACTTGATACAATTGATTATTTATTAAAAATTTATTTTAATAAATATTCATAAACTCTTATAATAAATTAGGAAAATATTTATTGCATGTAAATAATTATTTTATAATACAAGTAACACATTATTTCATAAGGTATTAATTAATAAGTTATGCACAACCTTTTGGACTAGTTGAATGTGTTTATCTTTTAATTAAAAATAAAGTTTATTTTTATAAAACTTGAGTCTATAAAATTTAAACTTATTATTATTTTTTTGCTAAAACCGTAACTTCTTTAGGGATTAAAGAAGTTATGACCTTTTGATTATTATATGGGGTTAGAAGCATGGGGAGACAAGTAGCCTTAGGTGCATGAAGTGCTTAATGGGTTTAGGACTTGTGAGTAATATTCTTGCTTTATGAAGTCTTTAGAGGCTTTCATTTGGACTCACTCTCTTACATCTTTTTTTTGGCCGAAAATCCTCTCATCTCTCTCACTCTCTTACCTTCTTGCAAAGTACTGAAGAGTTTGAAGTACTTGCATTCTCTCTTTAAGTCACACCTTTGTTTTGACTTAAAGCTTAAGAGTTGTAACTAACATTACATCAAGTTGATCAAATGTTGGTGTCTCAAAGTTCATCCATCTTCTTCAACCTCCAAGCCTTCCCTAGAGGACCCAAAGTTTATCAAAGGTTGTTGCATCTTCATCCTTCTATGGTTGTGCTTTAAATCTTTCTACTACTTGTAAGATAATCCTTGGTGAGTGATAAAATGTCTATGTTATTTATAAAACTCAAGTCTTCCGTTTGCCATTATTTATAGTTTTTGAAACTAGTTTTAAATAAAACCCAACAATTGGTATCAGATCCACCTTGTAAGTTTGGTTAGTTCTTTTTTTTTTTTTTTTTTTTTTTTTTTTTTTTTTTTTTTTTAATGTAAATCTTAGTTTTTGGAGAATACGGATAACTTGTTTTTGTATAAAAACAAGTTCATACATATTTTCTTTGACAACTTTATAATTGTTATTTTTTTGTGACAAAAACTTACATGCATTTTTTGTCACTTAAAGTTGTTTTAGGAAAACAAAGATTGTCTATGTTTATATGTATTTTAGAGTGCATAAACAAGCCTTAGAGCATTTGTGTTGTTGTTTGTGTGATTTGGTTAAAAATGGTTTGTAATATTCTTTTATTCATAAGGTATTTAATAAAAGTAGCTAATTTTATTCTTGTTATTTTTATTTAATAGATTAATTTTAGACTAGATTTATTTTATGAAAAATGTAACAAGATGAAGATGGAGACCATTTCTTGAAGAACCATGGAGACCCGCGATTTTATACAAATTTTATAACGGTTCATAACTTTTATAAAGTTTTTATAAAATTGTAACAAAGTTGGTTGTCATTGCAAGTGAGAGCTTGAAGATCACATGAAAAACAAGTTGTAATATTTGGTCTCTTTGTCCCTTAGGAAAAATTTAACACTTTTGTGTTGGCTCACAAAAATGTTATATACCCATGCTTGTGTTGTTTATTTTTCACAAACTCAAACAATTTTTTGGACAAAATAAATATCACATGGAGTTTGAAATTCAAAATATAAAATATGGACATTAGATGTAATGTATTCTAGCCATAAAATAAAAACCGGCTTTATAAAATTGTTATTTACGACAACTTTTGAAATATTGAATTATTAGTGTAAAAATCATGTTTTTATAACTTTTTCAAACACCAAAATATTATTTAATGAAATAAAGTTTTATTAAACAATATTAAAAGGTTCTACATGGCTCGAACAAACTTAATACTATGTATTAATTTTAATGAAATAAAGTTTTATTAAACAATATTAAAAGGTTCTACATGGCTCCAACAAACTTAATACTATGTATTAATTTTAAAGTTTTCTAATACTAGGTAGGGATGAGCAATGGGCCAAACCCGGACCGGACCGGTCCGAAGACCAAAAACCCGAAGATCGAAAATCATGAATTATCTTACCCGAAAATCCGACTGTTTTTAGGTGTATCGGGTTCGGTCCGGTCTGGTTCCGGGTACTAAACCGGGTTTCGGGTTTTCGACCGAATTATACTTTCACAGTGTTGTTTACGGTTTCGGTCCGGTTTTGTTTCGGGTAACAAATTGAGTTTTGTATCTTTTTTGTTTATGGTTTCGGGTTTTGTTTGTAATATTATTCTCTAGTCTCTATCATACTATTTCAAGTTATAATCTTACTACATAATATTAATCGTTCGTATTTTTGTTGTTCGTACAATTAGAATAAAAAATACATAATTGAAGATGAATGTAAAACTAATAAATAGCAAACCAAATTTACCAAAATATTATTGTACCAAAATAATAATAACCAAACTATCATTGTACCAAACTAATAATAACCATGTACCAACCAAATTACCATCATACCAAAACAAACAATTTATGAAAAAAAAAAACAATTAAATTTCAATCGACTTCTTTCCATTCCCTCTATCTTCTTTTTCCTCCATCGTTGCTTCAATCTCTATATAATTAACACCAAAGCATAATGAGTATCTAAATTTTTTGACAACCAACAATAAATAAAAGATGATTTGAATTTACTACCTAACGCTATGTCATCATCCTTCAATATGTCTTCATCATCATCTATAATGGGTTTGCGTGATTTTTTTACCCAATCTTGGGTGCATACTAAAGCTTCAACAATCGGCGTATTCAAATGTGTTCTATACTCATCTAAAATTCGACTGCAAGTACTAAAAGTGGATTCTGACGCCACAGTCGTCACTTTATGGATAACATATCTAACAACAAACCACCATAAAATTATAAATATAATAATCTATAACTTAACTAAAAGAAAACCAAATTAAATAGTAGAATTACCTTTGGCCATACGAGCAAAGATCGGAAAACGCAATGCATTTTTTTCCACCAATCTAGGATGTCGAAATTTTTATCAAAAGTCATCCTAGGTTCATTTAAATATCTTCTCAATTCGTTTTCAACTGTCGCCGACGTGTCTCCTTGTCCCATCAAGAAAGCGTCAAAAAAATCGTTACCCACATCACAACTTACAACTTCTTTTACTTTTTGAGACGAACCTACATTTGCATATTTTTCTTCATAGGTTTTAAATAAAATTTCCATTCATTTTTCAATTTCCCAGACCGTAGACATCGTCTTCAATTTTATGGTGCTATCCAACAATATGTTTTCTTCCGTTCTCGTGTTTTCGATCATCTTCTTGATGATAAATGACAAAAAGATGGACTTCATTTGGGGGTCTAATAATACGGCAAAACACGTAAAATCATTCAAAATTTCTATTGAACCCCAATACTTGTTGTATTTGGTACGTATGTCCGGGATCATATGACAAAGATGCACTTTTGTTGAACATGTTTCTAGATGTTGGTCAACATCTATAATTTCCCGTAAAATTGTTTGTACCAACGGTTTTGATGAAGCCGACAACATCTCCGTTTTTGTTTTGAACTTTTCAAGAAACATTACAATCTCTTCTATCACTTCGAAATCGGTACGTTATGAGACTCTATTTAGATCACGTGCAAATGAGGTGTCTACAAAACAAATACAAAGTTCTTATCATTTAGAACACATAAATAATGCACTTTTTAATTAAAAAAAACTGCACTTTATTTTATAAAAAATAAACACTATTAGTAAAAAAAACTATTAATAAAAAAAACTGCACTTTATTTTATAAAAAAAACAGCAACAAAATTGCACTCTAACAACACTATTTATAAAATACTGCAAACTTTATTAAAAAAATGAATTTTTAACAAAAAACAGCATTATTAACAAAAAAAAAAAACTGTATTTTTAACAAAAAAAAACAACAATATTAATAAAAAAAAACTGCACTCTAAAAGATTTTATTTGTAATTCAAAAAAAAACATTTTTACCTTTAACTTCATATTTAAAAAAAAAAAACATCTTTTAAGTTCAAAGTGCTCTTCAACAACTCGAATGTTGAATTCCACCTCGTTGGGCACTCTCCACATAAGAACTTATCCACTTCTAAGTCGGAATCTTTCATACATTTTTTAGATTTCCTAATTCTAGCGGTTGAATGTCTAATGTATTTTACCGCTCTTTGAACATATGACACATGGGTATTGTGATATTTTAACCCATCTTTCACAATTAAGTTCAAAATATGAACCACACATCTAACATGAAATTTTTTTCCACCTTTATACAAGTTGTGAAGTTTGTTAGTCAAGAATTCCAATGCTTTGTCATTTGTAGTGGCATTTTCCACACCTATAGTCATCACATTTTTTATCCCCCACTCATGTATGCATTCAAGTAACAAACGTCCCACGTCTTCCCCTACATGAGTATCTATTGGTCTAAAATTTAAAATCCTTTTATGCATGACCCAATCGTCATCTATGAAGTACCCCGTAACAACCATATAATTCGTTTTTTGACACGATGAAGTTGAACTATTGGTTGTCAAGTGTATCATGTTGTGTGGATTAGCAAAGAAAGTTAACAACTTTTTCCTTTCTTCAACATAAAACTTGGCAACATCATGGCTAATTTTATGCCTAGATGGTAGGGGTGTGCAAAAAAACCGCAAAACCGAAAAACCAAGCCGATCCTGTCAATCCGAAACCGAAAAAAACCGAAACCGGAAAAAACCGAAACCGGAAAAAACCGAAACCGAAAAAACCGGGTACCTACGGGTCGGTTTCGGTTTAGATATTTCAATATCCGCGGATACCCGAACCGATATATATATATATATATATATATATATATATATATATATATATATATATATATATATATATATATATATATTTACATGACAATTTAGTAACGATTATAAACCCTTCGATCACTAAACAGTATGCACAAACCAAGAAATTAGAATTGGTTAAGCCGAGAAATTAAATTATACTATATTTTTCATGCGTAAACCAAAAAATTACAATTGGTTAGATTTATATATTTGATTGAAATTTGAACATCCAAGAATTTAGAATTGGTTATACTATATTTTTCATGTGTAAACCGAGAATTTAGAATTGGTTATATTTTGATTGTAATTTGAACATCCAAGAACTGATAAATATTTTGAGGCCACATGTAAAAAAACAACAAATAATAAATATTGAATATCATTATATCAAAGAATTTATATTAGTTTGCACCATTGTGTCTACCTAAATCCAGAACTGATGATTGGTTTGATAATTTTAAAAGTATTTATTATTTATAATTAAAGAATTGGCTTTATTTTCAGAAAAAGAATTGTTGAAATGGAGTTTGTAGTTTTGATTGATTATTATTTTTTATATTTAACGGATACCCGTGAACCGAACCGTGGTTACCCGCCTTTATACGGTTCGGTTCGGTTTGGTTTTTTTAGCAATTCGGTTCGGTTACGGTTAGTGCTAGCAAGATACCTGCCCCGTTCTCGCGGTTCACAGTTTTATTATTATCCGATCCGAACCGCCCCGTAAACACCCCTACTAGATGGTATTTTGACTTTCTCGTTTAGAGCATTTGTATACTCTACAAAAACTTCATTTTCCACAAATTTAAACGGGAGTTCACCTACAACAAATAGGTTTAGCATAGCTTTTTTAATCCTATCTTCATCGTGTTTCCATACGGTGACACTAGTACCATCCCCAAAAGGTTAGTTTTTAAATTGTAAAGTATTTTGCCCTTTAATATTATCCGGATTTTGTTGGCATTTATTCGTATGTCTAAGTAAGCTAGAAGTTCCATTTATGTTCAGAATTGAAAACTTTAAAGCAATGCTTACACTTAGATTTATTGGTTTTCTTTCCATCTTCATCCATAACCACTTCCATTGAATCCCAATTTTGACCTTTTTTTGTGGTGCCCGTTTTCTTTTATTTTTTTCTCTGGCAATGCGGTGTTCTCTTCAATATTTATGTCTCCTTTATCGGTATCAACATTATCATCAATAATATGTGGGGTATTATCAACAAAGACATGATCATCCTACAATACAATAAAGTAAAAACAATTACTTAGGTATTCAAAATAAGGCATTCAAGAATCAAAAATAAACAATTTAACATTAACCGTTACAACTTACAACATCAAAAATCAACAATCATTCAACAATTTTAACATTAGTCATTACAACATCAAAAATCAACAATCTTTCAACAATACTAAAGAATGCATTTGATATTATTTATAAGCATGCTTACCTTAAATCACTAAAATGAACTACGCAAACAATTAAGTATAAAAAAATTATGTATGAAGTTCTTTATTTTGTCTTTCTGGTAGCAGAAAAATTAGTTTAGCCGCGTAGGGAGTTATATAAACGGTTGAAATTAATGATCAAAACTTTTTGATAACAGAAAAAAAATAAAGATCCATAACTCTTAATAGTAGAGATAATGGCAAATCAAACAAGATTGATATTTGATAGAACAGAGATAGATATATATCACAACACATTTAAAAGAGCGGCAACTGCTTCATGGGTTAATTGCAAAAAAAATCCTTACTTTTCATTAAAAAAGATCCATACGAAACCCATATTATTTGCTGGCAATTGGTTCTAACACATGGAGATGTGCGCCTATATGTTTAATATATTTTCATTAAACAGAGACATATAGCACAATACATTAAAACGATCGGTGTAATGCTAATGTAGAGCACATTACGACGTCAAACATAAAATTAATTAGACTTACTTGACTTTGATTGTCTTCCATGGAGACAACCCAATTTTCAATCACCATTGCAGAGGAGAGAAAATATTAGAGAGTAGAAGATCAGTAGCCTAGGGAAAAAATCATCTATCGACACCAACAGTATATCAACTAAGAAGAGCCGTCGATAGGGTTTTTATTTTCTTCTTTTTTTTTTTTGGGCATCGGCTTCAATTAGTTTTTTTGTGTACGCTAAAAAAAGGCAATAATATCAATAACTTATTAATAAGTTTTGGTTTCCGGTCCGGTCCGGGTTAACAACCTTATTCCGGGTCCGGTCCGGTCCAAACCCGAAACCCGATTATTGTAAAAAACAAAACCCGAAAACTGGCCCACCTACAAGCATAACCGGTTCAGTCCGGGTCTGGTTCCGGTTTTTTTCCAGTCCGGTCTGGTCCAACGGGTTGTATGCTCATCCCTAATACTAGGCATTAAAAAATTGATACCATGACATATTGGATGCATGCAATTGTCATGATATCACATGTTTTAAAGAGAATAATAAAACATACAAATCCCTTTTTTAAAATGCAAATCTATGCCATCAAACTTTAGAAACATTTGTCCATCACTTGTATAATGCTAGTGGGATAAAAGATACCTAATCACTAATATCATGTTTTGGTGGCCAAAGTATTTTTGCGATTTCTATAACCAAGTTATAGGCCAATCATACAAGTTTCTTTAATTGGATGTCTCGACTGGAAACCTCTTGTGATAAAGGCCACCTAAGCAAGAGTGTTTTAAGGCATAAATGAGACCAAACATGCCAAATTAACAAAAAAATTGTTAAGGGTCTCATACATTTAGGAATTACAGATGGTGTAATTAATACAAGTTATTTACCTTGTTAAAATTGAATGAATGAGATAAATGATACCTAACCATTTAATTGATTTGTAAATTGGATCCTAAATTTTAAATAAATAATGTTTTTGGAAACTAAAATGATATTATTTTTAAAGAATTAAATACTAAATGAAAACTTTGTTAAACTTTTGTAGATGGCTCCACCAACTACTGTAACACACCACCACCCAATGAACATTCGACCAGTTCTCGACATAGAAAAACCAAACCACTCCAACTTTTTGGATCGACACATAAATTTAAGAGTTGTTTTGAAACAAGAAAAGAAAGACTATGTCCTTGAAAATCAAACCCCTAATGGACCACCCTCTATTCTAAAGGTTGCACATGATGCATGGCTTAAGCATGTGGATGATTCACTTTATGTTTCATCCCTCATGTTTGCTACTATGGTTCCCGATCTTCAGCGAGATCTAGAACTCTTTATTGCCTTTGATATGATTCAACATCTCAAGTAGATGTTTGGTCAACAAGCTAGAACCGAAAGGTTCGAAACTGCGAGAGCCCTCCATGGCATGAAAATGGAAGAGAGTGAAAATGTGAGCACACATGTTCTCAAGATGAAATTATCAAAATTTGACTATAATTTTTAATAAAACAAACTTTTGAAAGCAAAATTAAAAAAATGTTTGTTTACTACTAATTAACTATGCTGCTACACATGTTAAGATAGCTAACCATACGAATAATATGACATTAACTTTTTTAATTTATTTTATTTAATGGAAAATAATTTTTTAAACAAAATTAAACGGAATATATGTAACGCCCCGATTCTCAGGTATTAATTACATAAGAATTATTGGATGAAACCCTACTCGACGAGTCGGTTGACCTACTCGTCGAGTAGTAGTGGGGTGGGACCGCGTGTTAAGTGACCTACTCGACGAGTCCACTTTGGGACTCGGCGAGTAGGAGCTGGCAGATGAAACCATAGATCCTGGGGTTTGCACCCCTATTTAAAGGAGCCTCAACCTCTTTTGGCCTCCTTGCAGTCTTTGAGAGCCCTTAAAACCCTAATACGTGTGTGTGTGTGTGTGTCATTGTGTGATTGAAGCTTGAAAAGAGGATTTTGGAGAGAGAAGGCTTAGAGGAGAAGGGTATTGGAGCAAGTGGAGTGTGGAAATAAGCTCTTATCTCAGTCATCATCTTCTGGAGGTAACCAAATCGCCTTTCTTCTTGTGAATCTCTTCCATTGTTGAGTTTTAGGGTTTTTGGTGAAGTATTAAGTTGAAAGGATGAGCTATGAGCTAGATCTGAGGTTGTAACTTCAGATCTGGACCCTCCTTGGATGCTACAATCATAAAGTTGCTGTATTGGTTGTGATTGAGGTCCCTCTTAGACTTGAAGCTTCATTAAGAACTTAAAATAGACATTTAGAGCCTTTATAGCCATGCATGCACATAAAGTTTGCAACTTTACGTGATAAGTATGCCCTAGAAGCTTGGATCTGTGATTTGGGGCCGCTGCATGGCTCAAATCAAGTCTGTACGGAAAAAGAACTAAATGGACTCGGCGAGTCGCAAGATGACTCAGCGAGTCATATGAAGATGGCCGTGAACTCGACGAGTTAAATGAACAACTCGGCGAGCCCGATGAAGATCACCATAAGACTCGACGAGTTGAAGAACAACTCGGCTAGTCGGATGAGTTTTCCTTAGATTATGTATGTGTGTGTACCTGTCGAGTTGCAAGGAGGGAACTCGACGTGTGACCTTAAGTTTGATCGAGGATCGAAGGAACTCGACGAGTCACTCCGATGACTCGGCGAGTTGGAATGTACTTCGGGGAACTCGGCGAGTAGCCAAGGGTACTCGGCGTATTAAGGTCAACATGGACTGTTGACCTTTATTGAGGACCTTGACTTTGACCAGGGGTTGACTAGTGGTTTATGGAGTACCTTGTAAGGTTAAGGACTTATGAGTATGATGTACTATGATGATAGGTGGTGGAACCTGTGTCAAGTGATCCGAGAGTTGAAGTTTACCTTTCGTGTCGACATCTGCGAGGTGAGTTATCCTCACCATATCGATAGGGTCTACGGCACCAAGGCCGACCCTTTAGTTGTTATTGTTATGGTATGTTGCATGTGGTTATGATTTGTTAGTTCGGAATCGAGGTAGACAGTATGTTATGCTTTTATGATCCGTAGGGATTGGTGTGTTAGTGACCTGATAGGTCGGTACTCTAGTACGGGAGAATTCTATGATTAGGATCAGTGAGATAGATATGCTTGATGTTTGTATATGCCAGTATGTGATAGCTATGTGCACATGGTTATTTTCTTGTTGGTTAGGTTGAGGCGGTCCTGCTTTGTGCTGAAGGCCAACATACCCTATGAGCGGCCCGGGGAGACTGTAGGCCCATGTGGCGGACCAGTCATGCCGAAGGCTCGGGTTAGATTCAGACAGACTGTAGGCCCGATAGGGCGGTCCAGTCATACCGATGGCCTAGTATGCATGATGATTGATTGATTATTACTGATATGGTATTGTCAGTGTGGTATTGGTATTTTGGGGGTAGCTCACTAAGCTCTCGGACTTACAGTTTTCAGTTTATTGTTTCAGGTACTTCAGGAGTCCATGGAAAGACGAAGGCATGACCGTACCGCCCCTCATCCTTATGTTATGATTTTTGGGACATTCTGATGGAAAATGAATTGAAAACATTTTGTAAACGATGCTTTACGGTTTTTATTTATGATTGAAAAGTTTAAATTCGACGTAAAATTTATGGATGTTACAATATAAGTCATATTGTTTTGATGGTTAATTAATTAACCATCAAAAGTTTTATCAAACCAATATAAATTTTAACGTACTTATATTATGAAACAAAACTGAAACTTAGTTTTATCTTTAACTCAAAATCACATATTTATTTTTTTTAAATTAAATAGCAGCATACCATTATTTTTATAATAACATATTTTTTTTTATATAATAACTAGTCATTGTTTTTATACAAATAAATATATTTTTATAAGATAAATAAAGATAAACCTTAAAAATTACATCATGTAAAAATTAAAAATTAATAAAATGATGTCTTTATACTTCAAATTTTCTTAGATAAAATATAGAAAACAAAGATATTTAGTTATGTATTCTAGTTTGTATATTATAACTATAGTCTAGACAACAAAAATTATTTATATATTAAATAAAATATATTTGTATGATGATTAAAAACTATAAGTTATAATTTTTTTTATTTATATAAATATTACATTTCATGTAAAAATAAATATACTTCATAAAAAGATTTTATATAAAACATTGTTGATAAAAACTATTTCTAAAATCCTAACTTAAAAAAAATATATAATAACAAAGTTGTGAAAAAATTAAGGAAAATTTTTAAAAGAAATTTGAATTAAAAATAAAAGTAAAAAAGAGTCGAAAATGTAAAAAGAAAAATGTGATAGACTAACATTGTAATATTTCAAATGATCATCGTGTAAAATTTCATAAATTGTCCTTAAGCAAGTTTCACAAAATGACATAAATAACCCTTATCCAGAATTCTTTAAACTTAACGGATCTATTTAGCGTACATCCACGGTAAGGACCATTTGTGTGTAAGGTTTGCTCCGTAGGCACCATGTCTGGGAAAAATGTTTAATAGGGGACCATTTCATGGAAAAACAATAAACCCAAAGTACCATTTGTGAACTTTTTTTCTTTTATGTTTATTATTTAGACCCGTGGGTATCATACCACACTATTGTCCTGCCACGTAATCGCCACATCATTTTCCTATCATCTCACGAAACTAGTGGGTGTTATACCACACTTTTATTGATCTTTTTTTAATTGAATAAAATGTAATTATATAAAATTTAATTATATAAAAATAATAAAAAAAGTACTTCATTAATTAAATAAATACCTAATAAATTAAATACATAATCGAAACATAGTAGAATACTACGTAATGCCTAATCATCATAATCACTATAGCTTGTCGTGTCGTTATAATCCTTGCTTGAATCCTCTTGAAACGATTCGTCATCTGTGTTGTCGAGCAACTTGTCTTCAAAATAGTCGACAATGGAATTCACTTGAGCATCGAAGATATGTTCCACCAAAATAGCATGAAGGTTGTGGTGTCCAACTCGATCATATACTTCCCCTCTGTTTGCCATGTATGTTAGCGTATCAATACATACTCCATCAACATTCGAAAAATTCTCATTTTCATTGTAGCGACAAAACGCCCTTCCCTCGTCTTCTATAATCATATTATGTAATATGATGAATGCGTACATCAAGCTACTTATTCCTTTGTGCTCTAACAATCGTGTCGGTACTACGAGTATCTGCCAACGTCTCTTCAGAACACCAAAGGCTCGCTCGATATCCTTCCTAGTAGATTCTTGTGCCGACTTAAACTTTATTTGCTTTTTATTATTTGGAGATGAGAATGATTTAACAAATGTAGCTAACTCAGGATATATCTCATCAGATAGATAATACCCACTTTTATATGATGTCCCATTTTCTTGAAACGAAACATCTTACGAATTCTCAAGGTAGATGTTGTTGAATATCCGCGGTTGGTTTAGAACATTGATGTCGTTGTTTGCACTCGATGGGCCAAAAAGTACATGTCATATCCAAAGATCATAACACAACATTGCTTCTAAAATTATTGTTGGCTGCTTTTGATCACCCCACATAAATTGACTGAGCCACACATTAGGCCACATTGACCACCCTCAATGCATAAAATCAATACTACGAAGCATTTCAGGGAACTCACGCTTGTTTTCATATGCCATATATATTTAGTGGATGACGCTAATTGTAGGCTTGCGTAATAGCGACCACGATAAAGGTTAATCACAACTTTAGCAAACTTGTATACACACTCCCGAGGCGCTCGCTCTGACATCCTCAAATACTAATGTAACGACCCATTTTCACAAGATAAATTTTCATTTTTAAATAAGGTAAAATCACCATTTAGATAAAACCCAAGTTATGAAAACTCTTTTGTAACCAAAAGGCCTTTGGCCTAGCGGTAAGGAGTGACTTTCTCAAATGAGAGGTCATGGGTTCAAGTCTCACTAGGAGACATGCGGTGTTTATGATTAGATTAGGAGTCAGATAGTTTGTTGTTTCAAAAAATATGAAAACCCATTTGTTCCAAATATAGATGTTTGAAGATTAGAGTAATATAAATAATGTGGAATCTCCATTGTTGTGGATGAGTGTGTACAGTCACGCGTTCACCCTCCCACGATCACCAATAGTACTTGAAAAATATTTAATCCACAACTATAAGCCAAAGCTTAGTAAGTTCCCCCAAAATACCATACACCACAATATACATATAAAGCATGCACACATGATCCCTTAGTTTGTCTAGCCGACTCGCAAGACCTACAACATGTTGGATTAGATGTCTAAGCCCATAACTATAATAGGTATGTACTTGACCCGAGAGTAGCATGGTCTATTTGGGTTGCATATCATTAGGACAATTTGTTAGGATAGACTCTTGAGAGAAGATCATATATGATTTATTAATATATTATAAGTTCTAATATATTAATAAGAAATCATATGTTTTAATTAGTATTGATCAAGAATTAATTTGGAATTAATTTAGTGATAAAAAGAGACTAACTAAATCTATGGGGACAAATTTGTTGGATTAATGTCTAAGTCCATAACTATATTTGGTATGTACTTGACCCGGTTGTGCATGGTCTTCTTGGGTTGCCTTCACCAAAACAACTTGACTGGATGAATAATAGAGAAAGAAGTTATTATGGTTTATTAATATATTAAAAGAGAAATCATATTTATTTAATTAAAATTGGCCAAGAATTAATTAATAATTAATTTTATGGTTAAAAGAAGTTAATTGAACTAAGGGGACTGAATTGTAATAATGTGATAGTTACAAGGTTGGGCAAGGAAACACGAAAGGATAGGGTGGACTGTAACGCCCGTAGATCAGGGCTAGTCAATTTAGAGACGATAAGTGTCAAAAATGACTTTTTGGTAGAAGATTATTTATAATGAATAATCTTAACTAAGTCGTAGTGGTCGTGACAAGGATTCTGGATATATAAAGAATGCCGAAATCCGAGTTATAACTAAGAAGTTATGACCTGTCAAAGTTTCGCGACAGAACCGACACGACGTTGTGTGACGTAAAAAGTGAATTTACGATAAAATGCTTTTTAGCCTTAACGATCTAAATGAATGTTGTAGAGTTCGTTAAACCAAGAGTGTGCATAAAAAAACGTTCAAATCTAACTTCGTATGAGGAAGTTATGATTTTTCTAAGTTTCAGCTTAGTAGTATGCAGCCCGAAACTCGAATTTTAGATCGAATGATTTTTAGCCGAAACAATCTAAATGGGAATCGAAGATCTCGTTAATAGTAGTGCAACGGTAAAAAGACAGACGGAAACGGACGTCGGATGAAGAAGTTAAGAATTTATAACGGAGTTTTCCTGTTCCGGCCTACTAAAAATAATATAATAAAAATAAAGTCAAAATTAGACAACGGAGTCTAAACGAAAGTTGTAGACCATAGTCTCACCTACGTGTGTATATAAAGAACATAAAAAACGGAGCTCGTATGAGGAAGATATGAATTTCTGAAGTTTTTAAATAATTAAAATTTATAAATAAAATATAAATTCGGATAATACCCGAATTCGTGACACGCCGATCCTATCCACCCGGTATGCCCAGTGTACCAGGAGTACCCCCAGCGTACACATGAAAGAAGCGATACGCCCCGCATAACCTTTAATTACGCCAAACGTAACCCGGGGTTCAGCCCCTATAAATACGATGCGACCCCCAACCGGATTGTTTGCTAATTTTCTGTTCTTCCACCCTTTTCTTTCTTCTATTTGGCAAGTTTTACCCATCCCCCCCCCCCCCCCCCCCCGGAAGCCCCGATATCATCCCGAGACCCGTAGCAAGTCCCGAATCCCCGAAGATCCCGAGAAAAATAGTTTTAAAGCTGAAACTTTGTCCGCGTGAAGCCCAGTGTTTGGGAAAATGTCCCGGTTTTATCGGAAAAAATTATTTTAAGAGACGAGGTGCTGCCCAAGTATCGTCTTATTAAGTGAGTGTATAGTCCCTTTCATAAACACGATTTTAATACAAGTATTGTTTGAATGTATTAAGTATATGTTTGGTGTGAGTGTGTAGTTACTTTCTTCTAACACATAGATATGAAGTATTTGCTATGAAGTACATGCTCTGTGTTTATACATTGTTTGTTTACTTGAGATGGATGTTAAATTAATGTTTTATACAAGTTTTAAAAGATTTAAACTGTATATGTGTTTGCATCTTCAAATATGTTGGGTAAAACATGGGTAGATGAAATAGTTGATGTGAGATGAAATAATAAGTGTTTTTGAACTCAACGTGTACATTTGGTATTTTTGAACTCTATGTGTTCACTTGGTGTTTTTGAACTCTATGTGTTCATTAGGTATTTTTGAACTCTATGTGTTCACTTGGTGTTTGAACTCAACGTGTTCATTAGGTACTTTTTAACTCTATGTGTTCACTTGGTATTTTTGAACTCAATGTGTTCATTAAGTATTTTTGAACTAGATGTGTTCACTTGGTGTTGTTGAACTGAGTGTGTTCACTAAGTGTTTTAGAACTAAGTATTCACCAGATGTTTTGAATTAAGTGTTCACTAGGAGTGTTAGAACTAGGTGTTCGTTAAGTATGTTGAACTAAGTGTTTACCGGTTGTAATTTGAGGACCTTGGCAGTGGTGGACTTTGTGTCAATTCCTTAGGTCAATCCTTAGGAATAAATGGATAAAGGATAGTTGATTCTTAGGGTAAATCCTTAAGAAATAAATGAGATAATGGGAATGAGTAATTTTGATTGATTGATTGATTGATGATTGAATATAATAATTATATTATTGTGGGTCGAAAACCCTATATGCTCACCAGGCTCCCAAGCCTGACACACTCAGTTTTTCTTTTCATTACAGGTAATGGCACAAGAGTATAAGAAGGTTGACTTAACGAGAAATTTTGGATTATAGACCAGTAGTTGTAAATAACTGTTGTATGGTTAAATTGTACTGTTTATGCTTTTTGGTCTATATCGGAACTTGACATCCCGAGGTTTTATTATTTAATGAAAAATACATTCTCCTTGAGAAATGTTTTGATAAAGTTTTATCATATTTTGTTTGGGAACAAATTCCACAACTGTTTTCTTTAAAAGATTACTCTGATTTTAAAACAAAGCATAAACAAATCGGTCTTTTCTGGCCGTGAAATTGGGGATGTCACAGTTGGTATCAGAGCATTAGTTTAAGCGAACTAGGAATTTGTAGGAAATTTCTAGGCTTAAACTTAGAATGTTAAGTGAAGATTGTGAGATGAGTGTCTGTTATATTTTAGACACAAGCACTGGTATATTTTAGGAAAGATGCCTAAAATGCTTTTATGTGCTAAATGTTATATGTTCCCATATGTGAAATTGTTTGTTCGGATCTATGGTCTGTTGCCGACCGGATCTGGAAACCTTATGTGTTTGGGATTCTAAGCGTACGACTACGATATTAGAACTAGCATGTAAACGTTTCAGAGCGATAAGGATGATTTGAACGTCTATCATAATAGAGATCTAAATTCGCCTAATTTGGTGTATAGATAGAAATGGCAAGAACAAGAAGCGGAGTTGGAAACGTGAACGAAAATAGGAATCAACCACCTGTGATTGAGCAAGTAGTTGTTGCAATAGCAGTACCTGAGCCGATAACGATGGCTGGAGGACAGTTGATGATTCAAACGATGTTTGATCATAAGATGGAAGAAACTAGATGCCTGCTTCGGCAGAATCGGGAAGAACTTTCAATGCAAGTTGAAGAGCCCGAAGTGAATGGAGGCCAGTCGGAAGGAGGGAACTTCAGTGGGATCGTTGGTCAAGCTGATCCGCCAGTGATTAGGAGAAACAACCAAGACGACGGGGTCGAAAAAAATGGATGCAAGTACAAAGATTTTCTAACTTGCAAGCCATCAGCTTTCATGGGAAAAGAAAGCCAATTCGAGTTATGGATTGGATATCGGGGATGGAGTTGACATTCATAACATGTGGTTGCAAGGGCAAGCTATAAACCACATATGCAGTGCGTTAGTTCAGAGGCAGCACTGTTCGCTGGTGGAACACTCTGCGGAAAACCATAAGCCCCAACGAGCCACTGCATTTGACTTGGGCAGAATTCTTGGTGCAATTCAAACGAAAGTTCTGCTCGGCCCAAGATCTGCTAGAACTAGAGAACCAATTCCTAACATTAAAAAAAGACAGCATGTCCATTGATGAATACACCAATGCCTTCACAGATAAGATGGAGTTTGATCTGCGCATTATCCCAGACGAGCTGGCGAAGATAGATAGGTATGCAGAGGGACTACCATGGGAGTACACAGTGCCAGTACGCCAGACACCTACTCTTAAGGCGGCCATCTGGGTTGCTAAGTCTGTCGAAGAAATGATCAAGGGCAGAACCGCCAACAAGGTTGAAGTTGGTGAGAAAAGAAAGTTTGAGGGATCCCCAAGGTCCGACGAGAAGAGAAAATTCTCAAAGTCTGGTTCGAAAAAATTCGAAGGAGGAAGAGATGAAGCAAGATGGTGTGATAAGTGCAAGAAGAAACATTTGGGAAAATTTGGCGAGGAGGTCACATGTTTCAAGTGTGGAAAGTCTGGGCACTACGCTAATGAGTGTGCGTCGAAAAAGGGCATATCTCAATCAATTTCCCAAAGAAGAAAGAACCAGGAAAGCCAAAGGCATTCCACATGATCCTTGACGAAGCAGATGTCAATACGAGAAATCAAGGATGAAAACTTTGTATTAGATATGGCTAGTATCTGGAAGTGTAGCCTATTAGCGGCATAGTGTAGGGTGAACTTGAACCTTTGTGTAATCGTTTCAAGATATAATATAAACCCTAATTTTGATATCTATGTGATATTTATGGTTTAGATGTCTATGTGATATCTATGGTGTTAATATCTGATGTGTTAGATAATTGTGTGATTTTTGTTGTTGTATGGTGACTTGGTTTAATTGCGAGACAATACTTGGGACGAGTATGAGTAGGTGTGAATAGTAGTAGAGATCTATACCACTGGAAGCACAGGACTCACGCTTGGATCAGGGAAAGCCACAAGGTTACCAAAAAGCTAGTAATTGGTCTCGTTTTATTCAAGTATGTTGTTACCATCATTTCGGTAATGACTAATGAGGTGATTGTTATTCCGACCCTAGTGGTCAAATCAAATTGAGTCCAACTACGATGAGTTTTTTACGTGGTTCATGGAACCAAGTTCGATGTAACACTTGACTTAAGTCAGAAGGTTGAGATCAATGCGATCAATAGTATCGCGCTCGTTGCTAAAGAAGTTAGTAGCTAGAAATGCTACATGCTAAAATGTGATTATATCGCATTAGAATATGAAGGAAGGTATATTCCATTATGGAATTTAACCCTAAAAGACATGAGTCTAAGCATTGCATCATGCGATGAAGTTCATTTGCGCACGACCCATCAGTCTGTTACAATAGATAAAGGAAAGTATTTATCCTAAGAAGAAGAAGGAGTCCTCAATAAGGAATTAGTTTGTAACTTTAGAGTTATGATTGAAAGTCCAACATAGTACGAAAGGCAGATGCAAGATTGAGCATCGTCTGCAGTCAAGAAGCCCTAGAGTTAGATACTCTTTTGAGGAAACATGGAAGTTATGGGTATTACCTAGGATGAAGAGATAAAGTATGGAATCATTATGCAAGCCCTATTTCGTTGATGATTCTGGGACGTAATCATTCTAAGGGGGAGATAATTGTACGCCCGTAGATCAGGGCTAATCAATTTAGAGATGATAAGCGTCAAAAATGACTTTTTGGTAGAAGATTATTTAGAAAGAATAATCTTAACTAAGTTGTAGTGGTCGTCACAAGGATTTCGGATATATAAATAATGCCGAAATCTGAGTTATAACAAAGAAGTTATGACCTGTCAAAGTTTCGCGACAGAACCGACACGATGCTGTGTGACGTAAAAAGTGAATTTACGATAAAATGATTTTTAGACTTAGCGATCTAAACAAATGTTGTAGAGTTCGTTAAATCGAGAGTGTTCAAAAAAAGAACGTACAAATCTGACTTCGTATGAGGAAGTTATGATTTTTCTAAGTTTCAGCTTAGCAGTGTGCAACTCGAAACTCGAATTTTAGGTCGAGTGATTTTTAGCCGAAACAATCTAAACGGGAATCAAAGATCTCGTTAATAGTAGTGCAATGGTAAAAAGACAGACGGAAACAGACGACGGGTGAAGAAGTTATGAATTTATAACAGAGTTTTCCTGTTCCGGCCTACTAAAAATAATATAATAAAAATTAAATCAAAATTAGCCAACAAAGTCTAAATGAAAGTTGTAGAGCATAGTCTCACCTACGCGTGGATATAAAGAACGTCAAAAACGGAGCTCGTATGAGGAGGATATGAATTTCTAAAATTTTTAAATAATTAAAATTTATAAATAAAATATAAATTCGGATAATACCCGAATTCGTGACGCACCGATCCTATCCACCTGGTACGCCCAGCGTATACATGAAAGAGACGTTATGCCCCGCGTAACCGGGGTTCAGCCCCTATAAATACAATGCGAACCCCAGCCGGATTGTTTGCTAATTTTCTATTCTTCCACCCTTTTCTTTCTTCGATTTGGCAAGTTTTACCTCCCCCCCCCCCCCTAAAGCCCCGGTATCATCCTGAGACCCGAAGCAAGTCCCTAATCCCCGAAGATCTTGAGAAAAATAGTTTTCAAGCCGAAACTCTGTCCGCGTGAAGACCGGTTTTTGGGAAAGCATCCCGGTTTTATTGGAACATACTATTTTAAGAGACGAAGTGTTGCCCAAGTATCGTCTTATCAAGTGAGTGTATAGTCCCTTTCATAAACATGATTTTAATAGAAGTATTTTTTGGATATATCAAGTATATGTTTGGTGTGAGTATGTAGTTACTTTCTTCTAACACATAGATATGAAGTATGTGCTATGTGTTTATACATTGTTTGTTTACTTGAGATGGATGTTCAATTAATGTTTTATATAGGTTTTAAAAGATTTAAACTGTATATGTGTTTGAATCTTCAAATATGTTGGGTAAAACATGGGTAGATGAAATAGTTGATGTGAGACGAAATAATAAGTGTTTTTGAACTCAACGTGTATATTTGGTATTTTTGAACTCTATGTGTTCACTTGGTGTTTTTGAACTCTATGTGTTCGTTAGGTATTTTTGAACTCTATGTGTTCACTTGGTGTTTGAACTCAACGTGTTCATTAGGTATTTTTTAACTCTATGTGTTCACTTGGTATTTTGAACTCAATGTGTTCATTAAGTATTTTTGAACTAGATGTGTTCACTTGGTGTTGTTGAACTGAGTGTGTTCACTAAGTGTTTTAGAACTAAGTATTCACCAGATGTTTTGAATTAAGTGCTCACTAGGAGTGTTAGAACTAGGTGTTCGTTAAGTATGTTGAACTAAGTGTTTACCGGTTGTAATTTGAGGACCTTGGCAGTGGTGGACTTTGTGTCAATTCCTTAGGTCAATCCTTAGGAATAAATGGATAAAGTATAGTTGATTCTTAGGGTAAATCCTTAAGAAATAAAGGAGATAATGGGAGTGAGTAATTTGGATTGATTGATTGATTTATTGATGATTGAATATAATAGTTATATTATTGTGGGTCGAAAACCCTATATGCTCACCAGGCTCCCAAGCTTGACCCACTCAGTTTTCTTTGCATTACAGGTAATGGCACAAGAGTATAAGCTGGTTTACCTGACGAGAGATTTTGGATTATAGACCAGTAGTTGTAAATAACTACTGTAAGGTTAAATTGTACTGTTTATGCTTTTTGGTCTATATCGGAACATGACATCCCGATGTTTTATTATTTAATGAAAAGTATATTCTCCTTGAGAAAAGTTTTGATAAAGTTTTATCATATTTTGTTTGGGAACAAATTCCGCAACTGTTTTCTTTAAAAGATTAATCTGATTTTAAAACAAAGCATAAACAAATCGGTCTTTTCTGGCCGTGAAATTGGGGATGTCACATGGATGAATTCAAAGGATAAGGCCTTAAGAATTCGTCCAAATGAGGGATTCTAGAGTTTTCTTATGGGCTGCTTGGTGGCTAAGTAACCAGATAAGGATAATGACTGAAACCCTAGCTTCCCACACCTATATAAAGACCCCTTGGGCATGAGAATTCGGACATACCTAACCCTATAAGTCTTGGAGCCGAATTTTCCCTCTCCCCTCTCTCTCTTGCTTCATCCAATTGCTTTTGGTGTTTGTGATTCATTAGAGGCACAACATTTGAGGTGCTAAGGTTCTCAAAGCTTCAAGATCTACAATCAACAATCAAGGTATTCATCTAACTTGTTTATTTGATATTCAATTAGTTTTGTTGTATGCTAGATTATGGTTTTGTAAGTCTTAGACAATATGCATGTATCATTAGAAAATCCGAGCATTAGGGTTTGCATGAACACCATAGGAATGTTGTTATGCTCATGACCCATCAGTGGTATCAAAGCTTAGATTGTTTATTCTAATGTTTTTGATGCAAAGTTTATTGTTCAAATCTACAAAATTCGTTTTTATGTTTTTGACTAAACTCACGACATGACCATAGAGGGTCACAACGTGAGTTCAGCTGTTTACTGGATTACAAATTTTCTGCCTTGATTTACTTTGGATAATTACCATAAATTATTTTTTCAAATTAAAAATCAGATTTTTTTATTTTGGTGAGTGATATCCAAATCAAATTAATGGATAATTGTCAATTTAAGATAATTACTAGCTTTATAAGATAAAGATTAACCATTTGTAAATTAATTTGAATTATCATGTATGAAAAAGATTAGGTCAAATTCTGTGATAAATATTAATAATATGATTATCTTATAATTTTCGAATTTGATCTAAGTTAGTTTTGAATGTTTCAAAACTTACCCTCAAGTTTTGGAATTTAATTTTTTGGATTAAAAGTTTAATTTTGAAATTATTAAATTCCAAACCCTAGAATTTTACAAGTTTAAAATTCACCCTATACTATTATAGTATTATAAGAATAATTATTATATGTGTATAACTTAAATGCTAGTCTTACCGTTAGTAGGCCTCATTCACGAAGCCGTTTAATGGGTGTCCACTTTCATCCACCGCTTCCTTGATTGGTGGAGGGTCGTTACGAACGGGTAGGATAAGGCATCCTTTTCCTCATTAAAAGTATAATGAATTTATAAAGTAACTAAATGTTTTTATAAAATTCCCAATCCTAGCTACTTTAGGCAAAAGTGAATTTGATGCAATTCCATGAAATTACACTTTGTACCCTTGCTAAGACGTTAGTGGAACGTGTGTGGTTAACCAGCACACTATTTGAGCTCTAAGAAAAGGTGGCAAATGGTGACTCGATGTTTGTCATAGATCGATAGAGCGTGTGTGGTTAACCGGCACGTCGATTAGGTGACTGTAACATTGGGGGCATAGTGTACATTTGCATGGTTATTCACACCCGCTTTGTGATCCTCGACATCCCAGTCAAAAACTTGAGGGGCATATCAAGATTTAAACATGCCATTGAAAAGTTCAATGAATCTCAAAAGATCTAGGAATTTTCAATACATTTAAAACTTAATTTTAATTTGTTTTTCATGGCGGAAATTAGTGAATCGTCATTCACTTACCTACAAATTATTTGCTATTTAGATTACGACATCCCTCTTCTAAATTGTGAATAATGTTGTTGGATCCTAGCCCTAATTTTTCATTTGGGTGTTTAATTAGAGATTCTTATCTAATCAAATTTTGTCTCTTTTCTTTTTCAGATGTCGAACTTGAACAACAACGCTTCCGGTTCAAACGCCTCTGGATCGTTCTCAGTCATGAACTTGTGTGAGAGGGTGATTTTCGACGGAAACAATTTCAACGATTGGATCCGCAACATAAGGATGGTCACCCGCTACGAGGACAAAGAATATGTCCTTGATAAAGAGCTGAAAGAGGTGGACATGAACACTGCCACTCCAGAAGAAATCGCTGCCTTCGAGGCCCATGAGCGTGATGCCACGAAAGTCCGTTGCATCATGCTGGCGACAATGACTACTGAACTCCAAAAGTCATACGAGGAATTATATCCCTACGAAATGCATCAGGACTTGGTGGAAAGGTATCACCAAAGTGCGAGGCAGGAAAGGTATGAGATCATCACTTCGATGATCACAACCAAGATGAGAGACGGAGAGTCTGTCACTGCTCATCTATAGAAGATGCAGAGGTATGTTGACCGCCTGCTGAAGTTAAATGTTAACTTCGATGAAGAGCTGACGATTGACATCATTCTTCATTCGCTGCTACCCTGCTTCAACTAGTTTCGCATGACCTACAACATGAATAAAGAGGAGGTCACGTTGAGCAAGCTGCAAGGTCTATTGAGGACTGCCGAGAGTAACCTCAAGAACAAGTCCATTGCACAAACTCCTACTCCTGCTGCTGCCTTAGTCTTGGCAATTGGGCAAGGAAAGGGTAAAAAGAGGAAGGCTCCCTCAAAGAGCCACCATAAGGGAAAGTCCCATGATGACACCTCTTTTAGTGGAACCAAGGCTGGTTTTGCTAAATCCAACTCCAACCCCAAGGATGCAGAATGTCATCATTTCCATGAAATAGGGAATTGGAAACGAAGCTGCCCGAAGTATCTGCAAGACATCAAGGATGGAAAGATCAAGCCATCCTACGCATGTATTTACACTATTCAATCTAATGATTCATCACATGTTAATTATTGGGTACTTGATACATGATGTGGTTTTCATATTTGTTCTGATTTGCAGGGCCTAAGAAGAAATAGGGATGTGGAGCATGGGAAGATAAACTTGATCATGTAGAACAGAAGAGTGTCGCCTGTCACCAAGATTGGAGTTTACTCTTTAATGCTTAGTAATGGATTAGGATTAGATTTGAATAATTGTTGCTATTCGCCAGAAATGGCAAGAAAGATCATTTCCTTTCATGGTTTGTATAGACAAGGTTTTAGATATTCATTTGATAATGAAAAGGGTTCTATTAATGCTTATCTTAATGGTGTTTTCTATTTTGAAGCATTGCCTTGTAATGGAATATATGAAACTATGATGGTTGTAGACAATTTAGGAAATGATGTGTTGCGTGTCGATTCTTCCAATAGTTTGGATAAAGCATGCTTGTGGCATTGTCGTCTTGGACATGTCAACGAGAAATGCATAGACCAACTCCCAAAGGATGGAGTGTTGGAGTTATTCGATCTTAGGGACGATGACGTGTGCGAGTCTTGTTTACTTGGAAAGATGACCAAGTCACCATTTACTGGTACTTGTGAAAAAGGTGAGGATCTATTGGATCTCATACACACCGATATGTATAGGCCCTTTAGATCCACCATAAGGGATGCGGGCCGCTTCTATGTGACTTTCACCGATGATTATAACAGATATGGGTATATCCACTTAATCAAGCACAAGTGAGAAACCTTTTAAAAATTCAAAGAGTTTAAACAAGAAGTGGAGAATCAGTTGGGCAGGAAAATCAAGATGCTTCGATCCAATCGAGGTGGAGAGTACCTAAGTCTTGAATTCCATGACTACCTCAAGGAATGCGGAATCATTTCACAATTGATGCCACCTAGGACACCGCAACTGAATGGTGTGGATGAGAGGCGTAATCGAACCTTGCTAGACATGGTTCGTTCCATGATGAGTCGTGCTTCCCTACCTATCCCATTCTGGGGGTATGCCTTAGAAACTGTTGCCTATATTCTTAACTTAGTTCCTACAAAGAAGGTTGCCAAAACACCTCACGAGATGTGGACTGGGAAAGCTCCCTCGTTGGCACACATCAAGGTTTGGGGTGATGGGATATTAGCATTACATCAATCCTATGGTGTACATGCAAACCCTAAAGCTTTGGATCTAGTTTGGCTAATGTACATGCAATAACCACCCAAAGATCATAAACCCTAGATCTAGCATATATATATATATATATATATATATATATATATATATATATATATATATCGAAATTAACATGTAAGAACAAATCTAGATGAATACCTCTTATAGAATGGCTTGAATCTCGTGTCCTTGGAGCTTAGAGTCACAAATGTCACTCCTCTAATGGTTTACAAACACCATAAGCAAGAGGATGATATTGAAAGAGGAGAGGAGCACCAAAAACGTCCAAGATCTCTACCAGAAGACTTAGTCATGTTTTTGGGATCCCTAGGGGTCTATTTATACTTGTGTGGGCTGCTAGGGTTTCAGGAGAAACCCTAGTTCTCTGCTTAGGCCTTAAGCAACCCATGGAACCTTTCTAGAAGGCCTTTGGATGAAAATCATATGGGCTTCCCATAGATTTTGTCCAACCCCTTCCCTTTAGGAATCCATAGCCCACAATGCAATTATCTTATAATTACAATATTAGTCCCTCAAGTCTAATTAATATCTTTTAGTCACAAAATTAACTTCTTAATTAATTATTGTCCAATGTTAATTAAACTCTATGATCTCTGTATTAATATATTATTCATATAATATATAATAAACCATAATTAACCTCTTTCTTCATAAAGCATCCTATCTAGTTGCTTTGATGAAGGCAACCCAAAAGGACCATGCACAACCGGGTGAAATACATACCAAATATAGTTACGGGTTTAGACACTAATCCAACACTCTCCTACTTGGATAAGTCTAGTAACTATAAATGCAAGTATTATCTAATTAGTAATCATAGCTCTCAAAGACGCTGTCGAACTCTGATCTTATCAGTAACCTGTCCTAAAGGGATTATATATTCCTCCATTTCAGATTTCGTATGAACTGAGACATGGATTTTAATCATACTCTCTGTTCACGTGTTGTTTCCCGATTTCCGATTTATGACGACTGTCAATAGACTACAATTGAACACATCAACTTAGTCCCGACTTGGCCAAGCGCTTAGGGTGTCATCACTAAATCATCGAAGGGCCCACATATATCGCTTTTATCCCACTTTAGGTAAAAGGAACGAATAAACTTCGACTCGAATGCTCGCTTGTACCTACTCATCAAATCACACACAACAATATGTTTTATAACACCAAGTTACTGGTGCGTTTACATATTATCAATGTGCAACCGACTTGTAGAATGAAACTCACACATCTCGGTTTCAAGAATATAAGATATTATCGTATCACCAATCACTTGTGATAAAATCCATGAAGCGATCCAAGTGAGTGTGGGTTTAATCCAATACTCTAATCTTATAGCAACACTCATGAACTCTGCAACAAACTTGTGCTATATCTAAATGCTTTAGTCAATCTACAAATGGATTCATGTCAGTATTCTTTCATACCTACTTCCAAAGTATGAGCGACCGTGGAGGGTTTGAATAATCTTATTTTTCGGGAAGTAAAAATATGCAAAGTGAAACACAAGAATAATACTAATCCTATATGGCTCCAAACTTTTGAGTATAAATAAAACTCCTTTTATTTAATCACCATATTGATTACTCATTATTTGTTGTTTCGGTTAATCGACTTCTTACTTGAATTATAACAAAAGTTGTCCCATGCACCAAGCATGCACACTATGTTTATCTATGGTCTTTACTTTGTGAAATAGATCAAATGAACACATTTCCAATAATGCTCATTTCACAATTCCTAATCCTAATCAATTAGTGTAAGAATACAAAATTCTCGCCACAACTAGAATATGTTAGATTCTAACATTTTATGCAACGGTCCTTTCGTAATGTAATAGCGCCAAAGTCACAAAGACTTTGCCAATGAAATTACAAAGTGCTCTATTGTAGATTGTTATAAGACAATTCCATAGTCATGAAGTCTCACATTCAAAGCACATTCCTTTGAACATCCTTCTTGCATAAAAGTTTCTAATCTAGACATAGATTCTTAACGTCCAATTCCCAATAAGGAAACATTCCCTTATTTGCCGTATGACAACTCATTCTAAATAAAATCTTATGTATTCATAATAATGCCAATATGGTCCATTTATGACTATACTTCCAATTGTCTGCAAGCGACCAATCATTGGCGAACCTTAGATTGGCCTTGACAGTTGGTTAATTATTTTAGTCAAAACAGGTTCTATTCCCTTTTTTTCCCTCTAAATGCCCTAGGGATTTGGAAAATTTTAGAACGGTCAAATATTACAGCATATGCAATCGATCCTATACCCGAAGCGTATGAGATACGATTCATAATGAAACACATGACACTTCACCATTTTCTTGCTATAATATTACCATAATATTTCTAGTTGTCTTGTTCTCAAAATTTGAACTATGAAGAGGGATGCACTAATCATAATCGAACTTTGAGAATGCAATTAATAAATATATCCTTGACTAATTTCAATTAAAATTTCTCGATGCTTCATTGGACGTCGTAAAACTGTTTTAGATATTTATCACCCGCTTCGATTGATCGGTCGAGGTTGTAGCTAGCAACCACAGGTGGGGGTGTCAACCCGTATAAATCTATACATACATATCTCAGATCCGAAGATTAACGGTTATAGTGGTGTGGGACTTCTAAGTCTTTGTTTGCACTTAGGGTAATGAATAATGTCCCACTCATAAGGCCTTTAACTAGAGTTTGTCATGAAAAAACGGTTATACTCGATAGGAAAATCCATAAAAATGTGTAATGCTCGTTTAAACAAGTGGTAAATCTCATGGTAGTGTACACAGTACATAAATGATTTCAAGATAAGAGTTTGATAACTCGTACATGTATGTTTGGTATGAACCTGAAATAATACAAAGGTGGTAACTTTTTATGACATAAGTTTTATAACATATTTTGTCATAAAATCAATGATATTTTGTATGCAGAAATCATTTGTTATCTCGATTAGTCGTATTAATAAAAAAACAATTGTCACATATTTACATCAAACATATTTATCACTAGTTTATTTGTATATGAAATATTCTTTAATAAAATAATATTTATAAACTAGTTTTGAAATCGGTAAGTGTTTGTCAAGATCAATAAATATATATATATATAGCACATGTATTCTCCCCCAAAGCATAAAAATATTAAAAATAGGCCGTAAACACTCACATTCGATGCGTGAACGAGGATCGAGAGTGAAATTTGCCGTGAAAGTCGTTTCGTGACGTTTCGTGCCCTTTAAACGAATCACCGAGTCTATTTATATTACCTGATAACCAAAAGGGTAGTTTGGTATTAATTATTAAGTATAGGGTGACCTTGATTAAAATAAATAATGTCTAAGGGTTGATTTTGCCTAAATCAAACTCGATGGACCGATCTTGCAGACAACTCTCAAACCAGGGGCTAAACATGTACCTTTGAAGCTGATTTAAAGCTTCAGGACCTAACTTGTTAAGGCTTCAGGAGGAGGGACCTAATATGTTAAATTTTTAATGGGAATTTGACCTTTATTGCTGACGTATTTCAAAGAAAGGGCTAAGTCGTATCATTTGGAAACCACAGGGTTTAAATTAAATAAAATATAATGGAGTTTGAACATCTCGTCTTCCTCATCTGGACGTGATTCACAGACGAACAGTGGCGGATGTAGAGTATTAGAAGTGGGGTGCATGGACCCCACTTGATTGTAATTTCCACCTTATATATTTTCCATAAAAAGTCATTTGTTGTTTTTACATCTGGTCCCCACTTGTTTTTCTGCACCCTTTAAACATATAAAACTTGGTTTCTTTGTTCCTTGTGTTCTAAAACTTAACAAAACTGCCTATCTTTTTACATCTGGTCCCCACTTGTTTTTCTGCACCCTTTAAACATACAAAACTACCTATTTTTTGTGAAAAAAACCTCAAGAAGGAGCTATTACATTTAAAAAAAAATCCACCTTTATCAATGTGATCTTACTCAAGGTTTACATATATGAAAAAAGTATATGATGCTATTTTAATAAACAAAGGCATCAAAATGCTCCATCTGTGATTTTGCAAACAATTTTTTATAAATACAAATTTTAATGGACCCCAGTTACCATTTTTTCTGGATCCGCCACTGCAGACGAATGGAGGAAAATGAGACCCATCTGCTGGTCTCTTGGACTCGGTTGTTCGTAAGGGCTGAAACATGAATGATGGTGACGGCGAAAGGGCTTACAGTGGGTAGGCGATGCTCGTGAGTGGTTAGCGTCGGCAACAGCAACAACGGTGGCATCCCACAACAGAGACGACCTTCTGTGGAGGTCGAAGGTTTCTCTGGCAGCCTTCGGCCTCATTTTTGGTTGGGTCCTGATCTAAATCAACAGAGAAAACGAATGGGAGTGGTGTTTGGTGGTGATTTTCAGTTGAGAGGAGGGTGTATAAGGTGGTGGTCGATTTACTCATAGTGGTGGAATGTGATTGCTGATCGGAAGCAACCCCAAAAGAAGGATGGTAGTGGGTGGTGTTGGGATGATTTCTGATCAAGAGGAGGTGGCCTAAGAGTAGAGGCAGTAGGCGGTTCATAGTGGTGCAATGGTGTTTTTATGGTGGGAATATGGTGGAACTTCGAATCGGGATTCCTACTTCACCAACCCCAAAAAGATTTATCAGATAAGTTAAAGGGATACCATTTGAGAGGTAAGACAAATTGGCTTTCTAAGATTCATTTTTGCATCGGTTATCAATGGAGGAAAAAGGATAAAGGATATGCAGACTGCATAATGCAGTCGTATGCAGTGAGGAAGAAGACACAATCTTCCTGATTTTGGCATAAATGGTCCTTGTAATTTGGCACTCTAACCAATCTCACCCTAATCTCATATATTGTCACCAAATTAGTTTCAGGAAATTACAAATCTGCCCCTAGACTAATATGGTTTCATGTGAATAAATAAATTTATTTAAAAAACATCATATTATTATTTTTATTTATTTATTTTTTTTTTTCGAGTTTGTAATTATATTTGTTAAAGAATATTTGAAGTATAGCATTGTGTATATTAGACTTTAGTATGAGTCTAAACGCTATCGAATTTTTTTTATCTGATGTGCGCAAGTGCTTCAACTGATCAATACAATTTAGGAAATCATATAAAGTTAGTGTTATATCGGTTTGGTTTCTTAAAACGGTCATATCTTTAGCATATGACTCTGTTTTGGGCGTTCTTTACATATACGAGATTAGGAAGACATATACTGCGAGTCTAGAATATTTTCTTTGTTCACAGACGCTTAGTAAAAAAATTCAGTTTTTCAGTCGTTAACTAGAGTTACAGTTTGTGCCTTAAGTTTCGTTCGACATTTTCCATAATTTGAGGTAAGATACCATTTCATATCTTACTGTATTTGAAATGTCATTATATTTCTGCTAAAATATGCATTAAAATTTAATCGGTCAATATACAAACGGTTTACGGTGATCTGACCGTTTACAGATTCAACCCTAAATTATGGGATGTCACATTACCTCCCCGTCCCGAAATTATCTCGTTCCTACAACTCTTTTGTTCCACTAGTGGAGGGATCGCCATTAAACTATTGTGGGTACTTGTGCTTCATTTGGTCTTCGCGCTCCCAACTAAGTTTCGGCCCTCTATGAGAGTTCCATTGGTCTTTTTCTATAGGTGTGCGAGCCTTAACCTTTCCTTGATCTGAAAGATCTTCTCCATGGTTTACTGAATGATTTTGGGGCCAGGATGTAAAACATCCCCAACACGCTTTCTAGCTAGTTGGATATCTCCAACGCTTTCCCATCATACCGGAGAACTGCATTTGTGTCCATACAAGACCTTGAATGAGGGAGCCTGTATGTTGGTGTGATAAATATTGTTGTATGGATACCTGAGTAGCAGTAAATGAATATCCTATGCATTACTGAAGTCTATTACACAAGCATGGAGCATGACTTCCAGAGTTTGTATCGTCTTTTCACTGTGTCCCTCTATTTGAGGATGATATGAAATACTCACATATGATTTTGTTCCTAGATATCTTTGCAACGATTGCAAAAACCTGAAAGCAAATCTGCTATCTTGGTCCTGAGATAATAGATGTTCATACTCTGTGCTGTCTGACTACTTACTTGATGTAGGTCCTGGTGAGTTTCTCCGTCTTGTCAGTTTTTTTAATGGCTAGGAAATGGGCGGACTTAGTCAAGCGGTCAACGACAACCCAAACGGTGTCATAACCGCTCAAAGTCTTTAATAAATTTGCTATGAAGTCCTTGGGTACCTGCTCCCATTTCTAATCCGGAATCGATGCTTGTTGTAGTAGCCCGACTAGCTTTTGATACTCTGTGTTGACTTAACGCAAGTCAAGCATTGACCGACGTATGTGGCAATCTCTGCCATCATGTTGGGACACCAATAAAGCTTCTTAAGATTTGATACATCTTGTCAGATTCTGAGATTTATTGATATCTCGACTTCGAAGCTTCATTCTTCACCAAACCTCGGGGTCAAAATTCGGTTCATCAAATATTATGTTCCGTCCTTCTTAGCTTCGAACTGCTTGTCCATTCCTCGTAGGTTTCCTTCCACGATATTTTCGGGTTTGAAGGCTTCCAGCTGGGCATCTCAAATTTGGGTGATGATATTACAATGGATTGCTATGGTTAGAGCCTTTACGCAAAGTGGTTTTGCTCGTTCTTTCCTGCTCAAAGCCTCTACTATGACTTTCGCTTTACCAAGATGATGATGAATTTCGCATTCATAGTCATTCAGTAATTCTACCCACCTTCATTGACTCTTGGTGAGATCTTTCTCATTGAAGTTGTGTTGGAGGCTTTTGTATTCGGTGAACACGATAATGTTCATTTTGTATAGGTAGTGCCCTCAAATCTTTAAGGCAAACACTACAGCTCCTAACCCCAAGTCCCGGGTAGTGTAGTTCATCTCATTTGACTTAAGTTGTCTGGATGTATATGCAATAGCTTTTCCCTTTGCATCAGTACGCATCCTAATCCTTGGCGAGAGGCGTCACATAACACTACAAGGTCTTCTTCTCCCTTTAGGAGAGACAGAATCAGTGCACTGCACAACAATTGTTTCAACCTTTTGAAGGTAGACTCTTGACTGTCTCCCTAATAAAACTTCTTGTCTTTTAAGTTGAAGCGGTGGGAGGCTTGGTTATCTTAAAGAAATTCTCGATGAATCTCTGGTAATAGCCCATAAGCCTTAATAATTAGTGTTCTTCGGTTGATGTCATTGGTTCTTTCCAATCCGTATTTGCTTCAATCTTTGCAGGGTCGTCATGAATTCCTTCTCTATTGACCACATGATCGAGGAAATGCACCTCATTGATCCAGAATTCTCATTCTGAGAACCTTGCATAATGTTTCTCCTTCCTTAGTAGTTCTAGAATCAAACGCAAGTGTTGTCCATATTATTCCTTGTTTTGTGGGTATATTAGAATATCATCGATAAAGACGATCATGAACTTGTACAAATGGGGTTTGTACACTTGGTTCATAAGGTCCATGAGTATTGTCGGTGCATAGGTCAGCCCAAAGGGCTTAACCAGGAACTTGTAGTGGTCATACCAAGTTTTGAATTCCATCTTTGAAATGTATTGCTCTTGAACTCTGGGTTGATGATAATTGGATCTTAGGTCGGTCATAGTGTAGTAATAGGGTCCTTACAGCTAGTAGAATAGGTCATCGATCTCCGGGAGTGGGTATTGTTTTTTTAATGGTGATTTAGTTCGACTCTCGATAGTCAATGCATATCCTGAATAAGCCATCCTACTTTTTGATATGCAACACCAGAGCTCCCCAGGGTGAGAAGCTTGGCCGGATAAATCCTTTGTCAATTAGTTCTTGGAGTTGATCGGATAGTTCTTGCATTTTCGATGGTACCAGGCGATAAGGAGATCTTGCCATTGGCACTGCACCCGAGATTATGTCGATTCAGTATTCAACCTGCCTGACTGGGGGTTGTCCAGGTAGATCATTTGGGAATACATTCGGGCAAACACACACTTGCAGAATATCTTTGATTTCCTTACCCTTGCCTTGCTTATCCATCACGTGGGCCAAGAAAGCGAGGCATCTTTTCCGTAAGCACTTTCTTGCCTTCATGCAAGAAATGACTCTTAGATTTTCCCCTGATTTATCTTCGTACATCACAAGGGTTCCATCGTTAGGTAGGGGTAGTCGGTCGACTTTCCATAGCATAGAACGTCGGCTCGGAAAAGCGATAACCAATCCATTTCGATAATCTCATTAAAACTTCTAATGGTCATGGGTATAAGGTTGACGAGAAAGACGTGGTTAAGAAATTGGTAAGTATTCCTAAGATGCCTTCTACTTGGTTGTTGCAGGATTTACGGTTTAGTATGTTTTTAAACTTATAGTCAATGAAGCTTCCATCGATGCTAGTATCAAATAGCACAGATGCATGAATTTCGATGACAGGAAATGTACCAATAACAATTTTGTTATAAACGAGCACGTATGAGTCGTATCGTATGATAACATACTTGCTCCTGAAATCCTATAGATTTCCTATTGATAGAGAGAGCGGTCGATTTCCGAATCCTACATGTTTCCAATTTTTAGAGAAAGAGAGAGAGTTGATATCCTACCGAGGTTAAATGATAGAGTGAGAATTGTTAATATTTATGACCTTTGAAACAACTTGATAACATAAACGCTTGTATTTCGGTTACATATTGTTACACCCAATTTCCAAACATGAACAGGGTTAGAATTGGGAAAGCTTCGTCCACTGAGGGACATAGTAAGGATAAATGTCTGCATATAAATTATTATTTTTTTTTTCATGATTCCTAACCTTAACCTTAGGGTACTATTCTCCCTAGTATGATGTAGGTCAGTTAAACTCTATGCTCTAGTGTATAGATTTGGTGACCATGAGTAACAACCCTCCTTTGGTTGATTGATATGATGACATATTGTATGGTCAGTGTCATTTCATCATGTTGTTCGTTCTTGAGTTCTCAGAATCTTTGACCTAGAGTGCAAGTCTCTTATTCTACTATATTCATGTTGTCTATCATGGATTCAATTTGTTGTATTAATTTCGAACACTCTGTTCAATTAGGAGAAGCAAAACTTTATTGATAGACTTGTCAATAAGTGGAACAGACTTGGGGAGTGATGACCTGTCATTCTTGTTCCTCGAGGTTATTAGTTCTCTCTGAGAGTGTTTGTGAATTTTTTCGACTCTTGTGATGACATTTGCTTCCTTTAGGTAGAAGTACCATATCAGGAATGAGGTGGGATCCTCTCCTTCCACATTTTCTCCAACTGGTCTCTTATCTTCGATCCTTCCTTTCTCTTCTTAAGACCCCTCCTATTTAGTGGGTTCTATAGATGGTCTTTCTTCAGGTGGATCCTTGTCATCTTTGGAAGATAGGGGAGATAGAAGGTTGGAGACTATTGAACGATCGACTGGGAACTATAGGTTTCTCTGCTACGAAAGTAGCAAAACTATTGGTTCTTTGTTCTTCTTCGAATTTAGGTAAATCAGGAAAATCTGGATGTTATCCCAGATTTTTTAGTATTTTTATGATTTTTAAGATCTATGTGTTGTTTGGGAGTTGATACAAGGATTTTAGGTATTAGGTATCTGTATCGAGTCTTGAGAACATCCTGCAATCTCTAAAACTCTCAACCATTATAGTCTGTCAAACTCATCGCTCAAGGTTGGTTGTTCACCAGCCCGACCATAAATAACATAGGCACGCGTTCCAGGTTTATTTATGGTATGGCCTATGTACGATACTAACCTTAGTTGAGGCTTTTAACCTAAATAATTGAGTTGGAAGCTTTAGTTGAAGGCATGTCGGAATTTTTATTAAGTGTTCTCATCGCGGGTCAGAGTATATATATATATATATATATATATATATATATATATATATATATATATATATATATATATATATATATAACTCTTATCTGTTATTGTTGGTGAGGTTTGTAGTATTATTAAAATTTTGGTTTGTACTCCAAGACTACTAAGCACATATGAGGGTCAGACATGAAACACCGGGGGCCAAGACCATTGTGGTGACTAAGCCGTTTTGAAATCCAGCAACCCTAGCGGCCCTTCAAACCAATTGCCTCTCTCATGAGCTGTCGAGAAGTAGTATATTTATTAATAATACTTTTATTACGAGCCTGTGGCTATAGTTGTATTTCCTCTTTCGAGGATACGAGTTCTCTATAGCCAATTTAGCTCTGATACCAATCTGTCACACCCCCGGCCGAGGCGGCGAAATACGTCGGGCCGTGCGACTTAGTTCATGGATCACAAGCAAATTGAATATACATCACAAGTTACAACATCAACAACATAGTAGTTACATTATACTTTAAGGTTTGAATACAAGGTTCATAATAATAAATTCATAAATTGCCTTAACAGATAGGCCTATATAACAAAAGCTAGATAAAACTAGGTCGCTTGAAATCCATGACTAATCTTCTGACTGAAAGCTCGTTTGGTAATACCCTAAGAATACATGAAATGTTGAGGGTCAACACAAGGTTGGTGAGAGTTCACATGTTTTCTGCTAACCGCAGTAATGATACTTTAAAAGTTTAAAAAGTATTCCATTTATAGTTTAAACCATGTTTGAAAATGTTTGATAAAAGAGAAATTTATAAGTAAATTCATACTTAAGGTATTTCATAGACAGAGAAATCGTGAGTAAAGTTCATACTTAAAATGTTTGATAATAGAGAAATCATGAGTAAATCCATGCCCAAAATGTTTAGTAATCAGATAAACCGTGTGTTAATCCATACTTAAAATGTTTGGTACTCAAAGAACCGTGAGTAAATCCATACTCAAAATGTTTAGTAATCAGAGAACCATGAGTAAATCCATACTCAAAATGTTTGATAATCAGGGAAACCGGATCCGTGGTTTCTAGATTATGAGATCTACTTAATGCTTATAGTGAGTCCTATAACCGAACTATGTGACTGTACCTACCCCTACGATGCTTCATTGGACGTCGTAAAACTGTTTTAGATATTTATCACCCACTTCGATTGATCGGTCGAGGTTGTAGCTAGTAACCACGGGTGGGGGTGTCAACCCGTATAAATCTATACATACATATCTCAGATTCGAAGATTAACGGTTATAGTGGTGTGGGTCTTCTAAGTGTTTGTTTGCACTTAGGGTAATGAATAATGTCTCACTCATAAGGCCCTTAACTAGAGTTTGTCATGAAAAAACGGTTATACTCGATAGGAAAATCCATAAAAATATGTAATGCTCGTTTAAACAAGTGGTAAATCTCATGGTAGTGTACACAGTACATAAATGATTTCAAGATAAGAGTATGATAACTCGTACATGTATGTTTGGTATGAACATGAAATACTACAAAGGTGGTAACTTTTTATGACATAAGTTTTATAACATATTTTGTCATAAAATCAATGATATTTTGTATGAAGAAATCATTTGTTATCTCGACTAGTCGTATTAATAAAAAAACAATTGTCACATATTTACATCAAACATATTTATCACTAGTTTATTTGTATATGAAATATTATTTAATAAAATAATATTTATAAACTAGTTTTGAAATCGGTAAGTGTTTGTCAAGATCAATAAATATATATAGCACATGTATTCTCCCCCAAAGCATAAAAATATTAAAAATAGGCCGTAAACACTCACATTCGATGCGTGAACGAGGATCGAGAGTGAAATTTGTCGTGAAAGTCGTTTCGTGACGTTTCGTGCCCTTTAAACGAATCACCGAGTCTATTTATATTACCTGATAACCAAAAGGGTAGTTTGGTATTAATTATTAAGTATAGGGTGACCTTGATTAAAATAAATAATGTCTAAGGGTTGATTTTGCCTAAATCAAACTCGATGGACCGATTTTGCAGACAACTCTCAAACCAGGGGCTAAACATGTACCTTTGAAGCTGATTTAGAGCTTCAGGACCTAACTTGTTAAGGCTTCAGGAGGAGGGACCTAATATGTTAAATTTTTAATGGGAATTTGACCTTTATTGCTGACGTATTTCAAAGAAAGGGCTAAGTCGTATCATTTGGAAACCACAGGGTTTAAATTAAATAAAATATAATGGAGTTTGAACATCTCGTCTTCCTCATCTGGACGTGATTCACAGACGAATGGAGGAAAATGAGACCCATCTGCTGGTCTCTTGGACTCGGTTGTTCGTAAGGGCTGAAACATGAATGATGGTGACGGCGAAAGGGCTTACAGTGGGTAGGCGATGCTCGTGAGTGGTTAGCGTCGGCAGCAGCAACAACGGTGGCATCCCACAACAGAGACGACCTTCTGTGGAGGTCGAAGGTTTCTCTGGCAGCCTTCGGCCTCATTTTTGGTTGGGTCCTGATCTAAATCAACAGAGAAAACGAATGGGAGTGGTGTTTGGTGGTGATTTTCAGTTGAGAGGAGGGTGTATAAGGTGGTGGTCGATTTACTCATAGTGGTGGAATGTGATTGCTGATCGGAAGCAACCCCAAAAGAAGGATGGCAGTGGGTGATGTTGGGATGATTTCTGATCAAGAGTAGGTGGCCTAAGAGTAAAGGCAATAGGCGGTTCATGGTGGTGCAATGGTGTTTTTATGGTGGGGATATGGTGGAACTTCAAATCGGGATTCCTACTTCACCAACGATTTGAGCTTTCAAGATAAGGAATGGAAAGAGATTTATCAGATAAGTTAAAGGGATACCATTTGAGGGGTAAGACAAATTGGCTTTCTAAGATTCATTTTTGCATCGGTTATCAATGGAGGAAAAAGGATAAAGGATATGCAGACTGCATAATGCAGTCGTATGCAGTGAGGAAGAAGACACAATCTTCCTGATTTTGGCATAAATGGTCCTTGTAATTTGGCACTCTAACCAATCTCACCTTAATCTCATATATTGTTACCAAATTAGTTTCAGGAAATTACAAATCTGCCCCTAGACTAATATGGTTTCATGTGAATAAATAAATTTATTTAAATAAACATCATATTATTATTTTTATTTATTTATTTATTTATTTTTTTCGAGTTTGTAATTATATTTGTTAAAGAATATTTGAAGTATAGCATTGTGTATATTAGACTTTAGTATGAGTCCAAACGCTATCGAAATTTTTTAATCTGATGTGCGCAAGTGCTTCAACTGATCAATACAATTTAGGAAATCATATAAAGTTAGTGTTATATCGGTTTGGTTTCTTAAAACGGTCATATCTTTAGCATATGACTCTGTTTTGGGCGTTCTTTACATATACGAGATTAGGAAGACATATACTGCGAGTCTAGAATATTTTCTTTGTTCACAGACGCTTAGTAAAAAAGTTCAGTTTTTCAGTCGTTAACTAGAGTTACAGTTTGTGCCTTAAGTTTCGTTCGACATTTTCCATAATTTGAGGTAAGATACCATTTCATATCTTACTGTATTTGAAATGTCATTATATTTCTGCTAAAATATGCATTAAAATTCAATCGGTCAATATACAAACGGTTCGCGGTGATCTGACCGTTTACGGATTCAACCCTAAATTATGGGATGTCACACTTTGAAAAGTATTCAAAAAATAGTTGAACTTCTAGAAGACAATACTTATTGACTTCTAAAGTTCATATTTCCATTAAGGTGTGCTTCGATAAGCCTCTATCTAAGCTTCTCAAACTCATACACCTTTCCTCGGACAGCTCACATGCGTGTCTAAACTAATTCAGAACTTATATTACTAAGTCCCAGATGTTTCGACTAATCACTAAATCTCACAATTCGAACTATGAAGAGGGATGTCGTAATCATAATCGAATTTGAGAATGCAATTTACGAAAGCGTTTCCTCACAATCATTTTCTTGAAGGAGAGAAACCTTATGACACTTAGATTTTATGGCGGATGTATTCCTATAAATGCGAATTTGTCATAACCATAATCATAAGATAATGTTTGTGACAAATCCAAACTCTTATGGACAAAACTTGTTTATTCTTAATTTCTTGCCATCAAGGGTCCTACCATTGCTTCAAAGTTATTCAACAGCTCACCCTTACCTTTCAATGTACTTTCCATTGATTAAGGTGCCTTGCCCCAATGCAACCTATTGAGAACTCATAGAACTCATATGCATAATCAACTCATCTAGATTGGCACATAAACAAGAATACGTCAGCACAATAGGTTACAATCCTCAAGTTGTGTGCTAGTGTTTAATAGGTTTACTCTTGATTAGTTCTTGAAACTTTTCAAGATCTTTAGTGTAACAACGGAAATTTTAAGACAAAATTTTCATTTCTAAAAATGTATTTTCATTCAAAACAAGGCATCGATATCCAACGTATCATGTCATAATACAAATCATATAAATCCCAAGATCATAAGTCCTCCATCAGTGTGTATGGATCACGCCGGCGCCTTCCCACGGTCCTCGCTAGTACCTGAAACACATACACAACAATTGTAAGCATAAATGCTTAGTGAGTTCCCCAAAATACAACTTACGCACATACGCCTTTCCAGGCCCTGACCTTCCGGTCCATGTGTCTCAGGGGACTTCCGTCCCTGCTGGGTAAACCTTCCGGTCCTACCCTCGCCAACCTTACGGTCCACATTACAATGCCTTCCGGCCCATAACATATTCGCCTTCCGGACCATAACATAATGCCTTCTGGCCCACATCAAGCATATCATACATAGCACATATATCAATTAACTTATCACATATAACACATATGTCTCATACCATATCCGACCTTTCGGTCACACAGTCAAAACCCTTCCGAGTACAGTATAGTGAAAAGACTCACCTCGTGAATATTGATAGCTAGCAAAACCCGCAATCACTCGTGCTCGATCCTCCAAGCTACAATCTCCCTATAACATCATACGTATCTTATTAACACTTTTACCACTAAGGTTGACTACCCTTTTTAAGTCAGCACTAGTCAACTCTTGGTCAACGGTCAACGGTCAACTTTGACCGGACTCGGCGAGTGTACTAGGGCGACTCGGCGAGTCTAGACGTTTTCACCAACTCTCTAGGATTCCCTTTTTACACGTCAAGTACTCCCCCCGACTCGACGAGTTCCACCTGGAAGAATCGCGGGGCCACCCCGACTCAACTCGCCGAGTCTCAAGAACAACTCGGCGAGTCCCAGTTCGACTCAGTCCTCCTGTCAACCCTGTCTAACTCGCCCTGACTCACTGAGTCAACCCATAACTCGGCAGGACCATTCTAAGGCAATCTTCAAGCTACTCGCCGAGTCTGTTCGTCGGACTCGGCGAGTCCATGCCATGCAACCACTCAAACTTGCTTCTAAGGTCAGATCTGCTCCAACAATTCATAGATCTGGCCTTCCTAGACTGATTCATCACGTAAAGTCCTTATCTTGGTGTTCATAACACACCCCATAGCTCATAAATGGTATTTTGACCTAAGGCATAAGGATTCCAATCCAAAACCCCCATTGATTCACAAAAAGCTTGGGCAAAGGGACTCTCTGGACCTCCAAGGGTCCAGATCTATGGTCTAAATCGATTAAGGGACCAAGGGAGCACTAGATCTAGCCACAAAAGGGTTCAATAAACCCTAAATCAATATATACATCAACATAGAAGGGGATAGCTCGAAGATATTACCACAATAGCGACGTTCTGGACTCCAAACTCTTAGAAAGTGGCTCCTCTTGCTTTCCCTTAGCTGATCCTCCCTTTTCCTTGCAAGATGCCACCTCCAAGATCAATAATAGCCTTCTACTTTGCTCCAAACGCTCACACTCGATTAGGGTTTCACTCAAGGGACTGGTGAGCACAAATGACGGCCATAAGGCCCTTTAAATAGGTCCCAAACCCGAGAAATTAGGATTTCATTAAACAGCGCGGACTCGCCGAGTCCATGCCTTGGACTCGCTGAGTCCAGGCGCGAACCCGCGTCCAGAATCGCGACCCTACTCGGCGAGTCTGAGCTCCAACTCGCCGAGTCCACTCACAAAACAACAAAATTGGAAACATAAAAGATACCTGGAAATCCGGGCTGTTACATTTAGACTCCCACTAACCTCTTGAAATATTAGATTCTCTTATCAAGAAACATTTCTTGACAAAAACAAATATCCAAGAGTTAGTGTGTGTCTATATCAAGACAAAACCTACACACAATTTGGTACTAGTTGGTCATTGTCTTATTCAAGACATCACAACTTACAATAATGTGCAAGTGTAAGAACATTCCTACTTAAGATTATGTCACTCAAGGCACAATCTTGGAGTATGACTCTAAGACTTGATTTCGGAACGAAGTACGATACATCTTATTGACTTAACCACTATAAAAATTCTCGATTCCTCTTCTTAGACAAACTAGTGCACTAAGGTGTCCTTAGAGGATGAATTGTAATATGGTTCCTACGATTACCAAGACGATCATAAAACACAATACAAAAGTACTCTCCCTTCTTCTTAGATTGAAGAAACTTTTTATCTTTCTGCCTTCATTGATTCTACTTATTCGTTCTGCCATTCATTGAAACTTTTCAATGATTCAGAATTACACTTAATCTTGTAAGTATAAGCACATTTACTATACTTTTAGTAAATCATGACGAATAATGTTATTATTATTTATGGTGGACTTGAATAGTGCACAACATTGTGTACTAGTTCCTTTAGTCCTTCACTTGACTCACATACTTATGTAAACAAGACATTATTCTTAATTACCTAAGTACCAAGATTTCCATACATCACACAATACAAGTTGTATGATTCCAAGTTTCTGTCCAATTGAAACTTGGGTGATGGAAATCTTTCCTTACTTAGAAAACTATGACACTACCATAAATAACATAACTAAGAATCACATCCATTTCAACATTGTTAATTATAGAAAGACTCAAACATCAATTTTTCATACATGTCATTGCAAGGATAAATAAATAAACAAAATCAAAATTTATTTTATTGCAGAAAAATTTATCCTTACAACGCAACTCAATTCAAAAACTATGCTATTACATTTCTTAGCAATCTATCCTAACTCTAAAGTAGCAGCTCAAAAATTCAATCTTCGAATCCATGCGATCAAAATCCATTTCTTCACGATCAGATTCATCACGCTTCTTCCTTTAAGCTTCCTCTCTTTTCTTCGATCCTACAAAACATCAAAAAAGTAATCTTAGCACATAATGTATCAAGAATCAAAAAATAGGAACTTATAGAGTTAGTTAATGGATTTTACCTGAAGTAGAGCCATATGTCTTGACTCTCCCATCTCTTAGATCTCTCAGGTAAACTGGGTAGCTGCGTGTCCAATGCCCCTTCTCTTGGCAATAAAAACAAATTGAATCTTTTGGAACAACACACGAAACTACCTCAGACTTTGCCTTTCTCTTATGCTCAAACTTTTTGACCATGGCATGCCTTTCGTTGCCATTTCCTATGTCCATTAAGATTTGGAAGGCAGATCCACCAATCAATTTTGCTTCTCTAGTGCGCCAAATCATTGCTGATTCAACAGCAACAAACAAATAGGTGAGATCGATGAGGGTCACGTCGCGGTCTATCATATAGTACTCTCTTACAAACTCACTATATGAGTCAGGAAGCAATTGAAGAACCCAGTCAACAACCAGCTTCTCATAGACAACAACTCCCAACATTCTTAACTTATCAATGTATGACTTCATCTCTAAGATGTGTGAACCTATTGACTTCCCTTCTTCATGTTTACTTGCCAAAAGGGCTTGATTGAGCTTGAACTTTTCAAGCCTTTGAACTTGTGGGTTAGGGAGAACAATACGAGGAGGTGGAGGAAGTGAAGCATGATCTCTTGTTCGTCGATCGAATCGTGGAATATCATCTTCAGGAAGCGACTGAAGAACCCAGTCAACAACCAGCTTCTCACAGACAACAACTCCCTACATTCTTAACTTATCAATGTATGACTTCATCTCTAAGACGTGTGAACCTATTGACTTCCCTTTTTCATGTTTACTTGACAAAAGGGCTTGATTGAGCTTGAACTTTTCAAGCCTTTGAACTTGTGGGTTAGGGAGAACAATACGAGGAGGTGGAGGAAGTGAAGCATGATCTCTTGTTCCTCGATCGAATCGTGGAATACCATCTTCATGTGGAAAGCTTCTTCCAAGGGATTTGGGAAGACCATAGTTGTCATACTTTGACATCTACAAAACGGGAGAAAATTCAAGTTAGTTGATTGATTGAGTCCTTAATAAAACACCCAAATGAGATATTAAGGCTAGGACCCACACAATATTCTACAACATGGAAGAGGGATGACGTAATCCAAATTGCAGAACATTTGAAGGTAAGTGAATGACGATTAACTAATTTTCCACCATGTAAAACGAAAAAAAAATATTTAAGTTTTAAATGTATTGAAAAACTCCTAGATCCTTTGAGATTCATTGAACTTTTCTATGGCATGTTTAAATCTCGATATGCCCCTCGATTTGTGACTGGGATGCCGAGGATCACAAAGCAGGGTGTGAATAACCATGCAAACATACATGGTGCCCCCAATGTTACAGTCACCTATTCGATGTTCCGGTTAACCACACACGCTCCACCGAACTATGAAAAACATCGAGTCACCCTTCCCAACATTTGCTTAGAACCCATTTAGTGTGCCGGTTAACCACACACGCTCCACTAACATCTTAGCAAGGGTACAAAGTGTAATTTCATGGAATTGCATCAAATTCACTTTTGCCTAAAGTAACTAAGATTGGGAATTTTGTAAAAACATTTAGTTACTTTATAATTCATTATACTTTTAATGGAAAGGGTTTGCCCTATCCTACTTGTTCGGCTAACGACCCTCCACCAATCAAGGAAGCGGTGGGTGAGAGTGGACACCCATTAAACGGCCATTTTATAGGCCATAAACTTATACCCCCCTTATAGATCGACTTCGTGAATGAAGCCTACTAACGGTAAGACTAGCTGTCACACCCCAAAACCGATAACGGCGGAATACGTTTCGGGGTGGATGACGTAGTGAACAGTATCATCACAATTGCATAATAGTAGAAACAAGAAACATACAACCATAGTATTACATAGTGAATTTAATTACATGCGTGTTTTGTAATGTTTAACAATCACCCAAAAGTAAATCAAAAATAAAAGATGGGTCTTGTGTGCTCCACCTTTTCCAAAAAAAACGCTGCGTCTGTACCTGTTTATCTTTGACCTGAAGATACAAGTTATTTTGAAAACGATTATCAGCATAAAGCTGGTGAGTTCATAAGAGTTTAGTGTGAGTTTTTTTTTGTATACAAAGCATTAGTGTTAAAAATGTATCATTACGTTCATAAGTAGTAGAAACTTAGAGAATCCCATATTTTCCAGGAAAAACATTGTAAGTGACAATCTGTGAAAAGTATGCATTCTTTATTCCTTTGAAAACAGTTTATTTTATAAATACATTGGCAATCTCCAAATAACAAGTGTGATGGAACAGGTTGAGCCTGTAAATCAGTAATAGAGGTGCAAGCTTCCTTTAGTGATAGATACTTACTTACTTCGGGATGCAGTTTAGCATTTAGTGTAGTATTTTAGGGTAGTTATAGGGTATTCCTTGTATATTACCAATAGTGAGGATAATAGAGGATCCCATGACCTTCCCGGTCATGCATAGTATAGTGAAGTAGTGGCATCCCTGGGCCTGTACGGCGCGGACTGAGATTAACAGTCGGGATGTAATATCGTCTGCCCCGTATAGATCTATACATGTAGAGTCGTCTCCTTCTGGAACACTCCGGGCGTAGTGAATAGCGAATAGAGTATCTCGTAATGGTTTAGTGTATTAATGTTTGTTTAGTGTTTACTCTATGGTTATAGTGTAGTAAGCTTTTAGTATTGAATATAGAGTATTCCCTTACTAGTATATCGTAGAGTAATAGTGAGTATTATAGTGTAGATAGTAATAACTTCAGCGAGTGGTAGCGGTAGCGACTCTAACCATACCTATTATGGTTATCTTAGTGGGGATGTTTCTTAGCACGTTAGTGACTTTAGCATTATGTGAAAGCAGTAATAATCGTATCCCATACTGATATACAGACTTTATATAAGCAAGAAATCAACGACAGTCGGACGGATAACTACTACCCTAAGCCCACAATCAAACAAGAACAGGAAATAAGGCGAGATATCGGTCCTAAGTCCTCCAAGTCTTATTTATATAAATATATCAGTGTGGTTACATTTTATAAGCAATTTGTTTTAATAAAAGTATTTTCCAAAAGAACATTTACATTCTGATTCACTGTCTAAAATAGTTTGAAAAGGGTAAAACCTGTTTTTAAGGCATAGGGACAAATCACATGTGATTTAAACTAAGAGTAGTGAATCACATGTGATTAATCCTTGTAACTCGGAAATCGTTTTGTAAAACTTTACATAACATTTATAAGCAACTTGTATCTCCCCCCTAAAACCTGTAAAACACTTGAAAGGTACATTAAAGGGGTATGAACTCACCTGAAATCGCGGAAATCGGGTGAATCGGGTAAATCGGGTAATAGTGTCGATTGAGCGTTTGGTACCAAATAACCACTTGAGCACCTTTTAGGACCCTAATTTCATATGAAATATGTATTTTACAAGAAGTTAATCATCTTATGCTTTTCATTATAGTATTTGGACATTCTAGTGTCGTTTTCGGGGTTTTAAGGCCTAGAAAGGGTTCCCGGGAGTGGTACAAGGCTATGGATGATTTACGGGAGGGTCCTTGAGTTCACTCTCTTAGAGTTTATGGCCTAAAAGCCATTCTTTGGGAGTTTACGGCCGTAATCCCCCTAGGCTTGGCCGTAAACTCTTGTGACACTCCAAAATGTGTGTTTATGGCCTTATTTCACTTCCTTAATTTAGTGGTGTGTGTTTTGGACCAAAAGAGAAGGATTAACATCATAAATTGTGACATTTTTGGGGAGTTTACGGCCAAGACTTGTTCTTGGGCCGTAAACTCCTATAAATCCTTCAAGATGTAGGTTTTACTTGTACAACATGGTCCCAATTGGCTTAGAAAAATCCTAGAAGGCCCTATAGTGAGTTTGGAACAATTTGGCACATATTTATGGGGAGTGTACGGCCCAAGAACATCCTTGGCCGTAAACTCTTCATTTGGTGTCAAAATAAAGTGTTTAATGGTACAACACACTTCCATAGGCCTTAGATAAATTCCTTTCATGCATTAGGGTAGTTTAGGGGCTTGTTTGACACAAAAGTTTGGGTGTTTACGGCCCAAGCTTAGCCTTGGCCGTAAACTCCACTTTTTATGTTCAAATGATGATGTTTAATGCACTTAAGCCTTCCTTGGAGTCAAGTCTAATTTACCAAACACCCTAGAAGTGTTTTTGGGGCTTAAAACATAGATTTATGGGGTGTTTGAGGTGTTTACGGCCTAAGCACATGCTTGGGCCGTAAACTCCTTTTTAAGCATCAAATCCTTGTGTTTTAGTGTCCAAACCCTTCTAGATATATGCCTTAATTAGTATACTAACTCACAAGAAGGAAAAACTTGGTCTTTGGCTTGGATTTGGGGGTTTACGGCCTAAGGAGCTTCTTAGGCCGTAAACTCCTTTATGGTCCTTGATTTTTATGATTTTTGGCCCCTAAATTCAATGAAGCATGACTAGATTAAGATAGAGGATGAGTACTTACGTTTGGAGGTCGGAAATTAGCGGAATCGGGGTCGTTTTCGAGTCTAGAGAGAGAAAGTAGAGAGAGAGTGGGTGTGTAGTAAATGAGTGTTCAAATGTTGGGCACACCCATTGCATATGTCTCGGGAATCGCACCCGATACACGGCTACCCGATGTTTAAAGTTAACTGGGTTAAAACTTTTTACCCGGGTGAAGTGGTTGAAATGGTAATATAACTCTATTAGGTTAAACGGGGTCTACACATACGAGTTATATTCCTTAGAATAATATCCAGCCATGTTTAAATTTAGACATTCGGATATTGACGATTTCAAATATTACATAACATAACGTATAGTGACACGTTCCGTTAGTGAAAAATGGGATTTTTAACGGAATTAGGTTTGGGGTTGTTACACTAGCAGTTTAAGTTATGCATATATAATATTAGACTTTTAATTTTATATATAGTATAAGGGTGTATTTTACACTTTTAAAATACTATGTGGTCTAATTTAATAAATTACACTTTTAATTTAATTAAATGTAAACCATATCACTATGGATTTATTACCTCTCTTTTAATTATACACTTAATTAATTTAATAAAACGATAAGTGTGTAATTTAAACTTTTGAAAACTTAGGTTTTTAGAATTTAATATTTCATAATTAAACTTTTAATAAAAATTTAAATTCCAAAACTTGATGGAAAAATTTGGAAACCTTTCAAAACAATTAGGTTTAACTATTTAAATTTCAAACCTGAAACTATTAAGTTCAAATTTAAATTATAAAACTTAAGGGTGTAAATTGAAACTTTTCAATGTAACTAGGTTAAATATTTGACTTATAATAATCCTATATTATCTATATTTAACCAAATCCATCAATTTTGATGAAGATAATCATTCCAAATTTAAAAAATCAGATTTAGGCAAGAAGAACGAGTTTTGGCAATTATCCTCAACAAAATCTGGCAGAAAAATCGAAAATCTCGACAACAGAACAGGAAACTCATCGAGTTGGGCTTTGAACTCGTCGATTTCATGTTCCAGACAACAAATTTTTTCGATTTCTGGATCTTTTACAGTTCACTATTGCATCAATTCAGTAGAAAACGACCTAGTCTCTGATACCACTTATGGGATATTAGTAGTACATCAATCCTATGGTGTACATGCAAACCCTAAATATTTAAATCTAGTTTGTCTAATGAGCATGCAATAATCACCCAAAGCTCATAAACCCTAGATCTAGCATATGTATATCGAAATTAACATGTGAGAACAGATCTAGATGAATACCTCTTATAGAATGGCTTGAGTCTCGTGTCCTTGGAGCTTAGAGTCACAAATGTCACTTCTCTAATGGTTTACAAACACCATAAGAAAGAGGATGATATTGAAAGAGGACAGGAGCACGAAAACCATCTAAGATCTCTACCAGAAGACCTGGTCACGTTTTTTGGATCCTTAGGGGTCTATTTATACTTGGGTGGGCTGCTAGGGTTTAAGGAGAAACCCTAATTCTCTGCTTAGGCCTTTAGCAACCCATCGAACCTTTCTAGAAGGCCCTTGGACGAAAATCATATGGGCTTCCCATAGATTTCGTCCAACCCCCTTCCCTGTAGGAATCCATAGCCCACAATGCAATTATCTTATAATTACAATATTAGTCCCCCGAGTCTAATTAATATCTTTTAGCCACAAAATTAATTTCTTAATTAGTTCTTGTCCAATGTTAATTAAACTCTATGATCTCTATATTAATATGTTATTCATATAATATATTAATAAACCATAATTAACCTTTTTCTTCATAAATCATCTTATCTAGTTGCTTTGATGAAGGTAACCCAAAAGGACCATGCACAACCGGGTCAAATACTTACCAAATATAGTTACGGGCTTAGACACTAATCCAACATGGAGTTGCGAGGCTTTCGTAAGACGAAAGACTCACGAAAAGCTTGAGCCTCATAGTGAACGATGTATTTTCATCGGCTTTCCGCAGAAGTCCTTTGGATATCTCTCCTATAGACCAAGTGACAATGTTGTCTTCGTTGCGAGGAGAGGGGTTTATCGAGAATGAGAACTCATAAGCCAAGGGGACAGTGGGAGGCAAATCGATCTTGAAGAGCTTCAAGAGTCGAGTGATGAAGGAACCTCTAACGTTGGCGCTCAACCCGAGGAGGAAACTTCGGTTGTACCAATTGACGAATCTTTACCTCTTAGACGTTCTAGTAGAGTTAGTGTTCCACCTGTGTTATATGGTTTTCATATAACAAGTGAGGGTGATACGTTTATTAGTGATAGTACACTAATAAATTTGGATGAACCTAATAGCTACAAAGAATCCATGGCAGGACCGGAGTCTGCAAAATGGAAAGAGGCTATGGACAGCGAGATTTAGTCCATGTATGACAACCAAGTTTGGAATTTGGTTGATAATCTGTCGGGTCGTAAGACGGTCGGGTGCAAATGGATCTTCAAGAAGAAGACCGAAATGGATGGGAAGGTACACACTTATAAGGCGCGTTTGGTTGCGAAGGGCTTTACTCAAACTCCCGGAGTTGACTATGATGAGACATTCTCACCAGTTGCAAAGATAAAATCTATTAGGGTGATGCTAGCTATTGCTGCATTTCATGATTATGAGATATGACAGATGGATGTCAAAACCGCTTTCCTGAAAGGGAAGTTGGTCGAGGATGTTTACATGAATCAACCAGAAGGTTTTGTTGATGCGATGCACCCCAATAGAGTGTGTAAGCTTGAGAAGTCCATTTATGGATTGAAACAAGCATCCCGCCGATGGAATATTTGTTTCGATGAGAAAGTCAAAGAGTTTCGTTTTCTGCAAAGCGATGATGAGTCATGTATATATGTCAAAGCCAGTGGGAGTATAGTTAGCTTCCTTGTATTGTATGTCGAATGACATACTACTCATAGGAAACGACATTCCCACACCGCAGGAAGTTAAGTCCTAGCTTGGGAAGTGTTTCGCTATGAAGGACCTCGGAGAGGCTGCATCTATTCTGGGAATAAGGATAGTAAGAAACAAGAGTAAAAGGATAATAGGACTTAGTTAGAATACTTACTTGGACAAGGTACTCATGCGTTTTAATATGGAGAATTCCAAGAAAGGGGAGTTACCGATACAAAGTAATGCCAAATTGAGTAAGACTCAAAGTCCGAATACCGAAGTTGAGATAGCAGAGATGAGCCGAGTACCTTACGCTTCCGTAGTTGGGTCGATCATGTATGATATGACTTGTACTCGCCCTGATGTGGCCTTCGCTTTGATCATGGTTAGCAGATATCAAGGAAACCCTGGCAAAGCACATTAGACCACAATCAAGAATATTCTTAAGTACCTTCGGAGGACCAAGGAATGGTTTCTAGACCGACCGAGACAACTATCGTTCTTAGTCAGGCAGGGTCTTTACCCTAAATAGAGGAGCAGTGACTTGGAAAAGTTCCAAGCAGGAAACCGTAGCTGATTAAATGTGCGAATCAGAGTATATAGCGGCAAGAAAAGTGTCAAAGGAGGCGATACGGTTGAAGAACTTCATCAGAGACCTTGGAGTTGTGCCATCCATAAAGGAGCCCATGGAAATTTTCTGTGATAATGAAGGAGCGGTTTCCTTGACCAATGAACCGAGGGATCATGGTAGATCTCGACATATCGATAGAAAATATCATTTTATTCGACATCGGGTAGAAGAGGGACTCCTCGTAGTGAAGAGGGTATTGTCGGAGGATGACCCAGCAAATCCCCTTACGAAGGGACTGAGTAAGGTTAAGCACTTGCAGCACGCTAGGAGCATCAGGCTGAAGGACAATATTAGTTTAGATTATATAGCTTCGAAATGTGTAATAGATAAATGTAATTGACATTTGATGATTAAATAAAGGAGCATTATTTATAAGTAAAGTTACTATATTATGTTGATTATTTACCTATTGTTTCACTTTGCATGTTTTGACTTCCTGAATAATAAGATTATTCAAACGTTCCATAGTCGCTCATACTTTGGGAGTAGGTATGAAAGAAGATTGTCATGAATTGGTTTGTAGATTGTCTAAAGTGTATTAGACATAGCAAAGGTTTGTTGCAACGTTCATGAGTGCTTATGAATATGATTTGAGCATTGGATTAAAGCCGCGCTTGCTGGTATCACTTCATGGAACTTATCTCGAGTGATCGCAAGATGTTAATATCATATGGTATTAAAACCTAGATATATGATTTATTATTTGCAAGTTGGTTGTGCATTGATAATGCGTAAACGCATCTGTAAATTGATGTTACAAAACTCATTGTTGAGCATGATTTGATACGTGAATCGTAAATGCATATAAGTCGAAGTTTATCTGTTCCTTTCATCCTAAGAGGGTAAAAGCGATATCTGGGCCCCTCGATGATTTAGTTTGACTTATGTGTCAGGCCCGATCAGGACTGAATTGATGTGTTCAATTAAGTTCTATGTCAGACGAATCAGAGATCGAGAAACGTTGTTAAGTAGAAAACGAGAAATTTCAACAAAATACTTTTCAACCTTAGGTATCTAAATGAAAGTTGTAGATATCATTAAACCGTAAGCTTACATAAAAAGAACGTCCAAATCTGACTTCGTATGAGGAAGTTATGATTTTTCGAAGTTTCAATCATAGAAGTAGACAGCTAAAAACTCGAAACAGAGATCGAGCGACTTTTAGACAACGCAACCTAAACGAGAATCAAAGATCTCAACAATAGTAGTACAACGGTAAAAAAACTGACAAAAACGGACATCAGAAGAAGAAGTTATGAATTTTTAACCGACTTTTCCTGTCCCGAGCTGTTAAAAATGTAATATTAAAAATAAATTCAAAATTAGCCAACGAAGTCTAAACGAGAGTTGTAGAGCATAATCTCACCTACGCGTTCATATAAAGAACGTCAAAATCGGAGCTCGTATGCGAGAGATATGAATTTCTGAAATTCAGGACACAAAATCCGAGGCTATTAGGCAGCCTACGACGTGAGCCGGACGCTCACAACGTGACAATTTGATTGATGTGTTCTAGGCCTGGCCAACAGACGCCGCGTCCAAGGAAGAGATAAGATCAAGCTTCACGATGTGGGAGAGATTTTCACGACGTGGACTCCTTTAGGTTCACGACGTGAAGCCTGGATCAGGCCTATAAGTAGAACTCAAGAGTGTTCCGGGTTTAGTGCGCACTTCTTCTCTTTTTCGTGCTTATGCTCTGCGTTTAAGCCCTCGAAGCCATCCCGAAGTCCCGGTTTTCATATTCAAGTTCCGAAGGAAGTTTTACGCTCCCGAGATTCCCGAGAATCCTGAGAAATCAGCTTTCTCCAGTTGAAGTTCTGCTCGATTTTTGTCTCACATTCTTCAAACTACCAGGTGAGTTCATACCCCCATTTCTACGCTTTTAACTATTTTTAAATGCTTTTGAGCACTTTACGGGGGGAATACAAGTAAACACACGGTTAAACCCATGTGAAAACATCAATCTTTTGTTATACATTTCATGTTGTTTTTATAAATATCATATGGATTTTGTTAACATGCGAACATCTTACACCACTTTACCTTCTCGGGATGAAACATAATTATAAATATTTTAAGTTTTATTTATATATTTGCATCATATCAAGGGTAAGCATTTTTACAATAACATTCGTAAACATGTAAGAACATACAAATCATTATTATGCCTTGTCAACAATGTAGAAAAGGGTAATTATTTCTGAGACAAACATATTCATGCTAATACGTGACTTAATTGAGAATTCATGAGTCATTCATATTCAATATACCTTTTAAGGTACCGCTAGAAGTCTTGTTTATAACCAGAATCTCCCGTCCGGAGAACGTGACAAGTGTGTATAGATCTATACGAGACTAATGATCCCGCGCCCTGACTGCTAGCTACAGTCCCCAAGGTGACAAGTGTCATCTCATTTCGACGCCTGAAGAACGTCACTACAGGCAAATTATGATAATACGGTTATAAAAAAACTCACTGGATAGACAATTATTATGGTATTACGTTTTCACGGGAAATGTAACAGATAAAGTTCTTTTCACATTCAAATACAAATCTTCTAATAGTTTTGTTTTATAATAAGATTATACATCATTCTTTTGAGCATGTCATAGTCGCTTACAGGTTACATTCTTGGACATTTGAGACTGCATTTCAGTTTTCGTAAAATATAGGATTTTCCTGGTTCAAATACATACAATTTATACAACAATCATTCATACTCATTTCATACACTCATAAGAAAATATCGGATTTTCTGGAAATAATACACGAACTTTCGAATGACATACATTTTCTCAAAAACACTACTTATGAACTCACCAACTTTATTGTTGACACTTTTTCTTTGAAATAACCTGTATTCTCAGGAAAACGCTAAACCAGGTAGCAACTACTTTTGAAGACTAACGCGCTGGCGTTAGTAACATATTTTGGATCACCATATTGTATTTGATATTCAAACATGTAACACATACAATCATGTAAACTTTTCAAATATATTTATATTATGGCGGGGTGTACTTTCATTACTATTCAATTGTTATGATACTAAACATGACGTCCTCAACCCCTAAACGTTTCCGCCGTTCAGGTTTGGGGGTGTGACACATCATAATTATGGTAATTAGTTATATTTATATGTGTTGGGTTTATGATCCATGTTGGACCAAGTTTATGTATGAATACATAAAGAGTTGGGCCACATGAAGAATGGATCATAATACCTATGAGTGTTGATTTGGGTTATACCCATGACCCTTGGAATACTACATATAAATAGGTTACTCCATAGCCAAAATCGCAACTTCTAGTTCTTGGAGCTCATGGAGTTGATTTTGGTGAGGAAGGAATTCTCTCTCAAATGTCTACCTTTGTCTAGCCCTGTCGAAAATACCCGATACCCGAATTACCCGTCCGATTTTTTCGGGTATCGGGTAATACGGGTCGGGTAAATCGGGTATCGGGTAAATTTTTCCGGGTAATCGGGTTACCCGAAATTTTTTCGGGTCGGGTAAAGGGTATACTTTTTGGGTTTCGGGTATACCCGAATTACCTGAATTACCCAAATTTTTTTTTTAGAGCTTGTACTATATAACAGGTATTTGATCACGCTTAAACTAACTATCATTATTGTAAAACATAAATATATTTATTATGACAATACGACACTAACAATATTAAAAGTAATTTTTATATATCATCACGTTCTTTAAAATTTAACTGTTTTTTTTATTATAGTTTTTATTACAATTAACAAACTCATTATCTTGACGAAACTTTAGAACATGGCAAAACTTATGACTACATTTATCTTAAACATTTTAAACTTTTAAATTAAGATCTTTAGGTATTTGTTTTTTTAACATCTTATTAGATTAGATTAAGTCGTTAAAAAATTACTTGACATCTCATGTATTATTGAGTAGAAAATCTCAATGTTCAAAGCTTAAGTAACTTCGTTTATGTCTCGTTTGTTTATATAAACAAGACTAATAAAGCACGATTTATTTATTTCATTAAATTTATTTTTAGGTGAAATTAAAAAAAAAATCATATATTTCGGGTAATACCCGAATTACCCAAACCCGACCCGATACCCGAATTACCCAAACCCGAATTACCCGAATTTAGTTTGGGTAGGGTAACGGGTAATTTTTCTAACATGAAAAACCCAAATTACCCGAAACCCGAAAAAATTACCCGTTCAACACCCCTACCTTTGTCCATGATGTGTTGTGACTTCATTTGAGGCTTCCACACTATTGGGGCTAAGCTCTTAAGGCCAAATATATCAAGACTTCAACCTACATAAAATGTATATTACCCTAACTAGTATCTTATATGACTTATGTCAAATGCATGCTAGTTAAAGGTTTAATGCCTTCGAAACCATTTGCATGTATAATTTGTGAAAACATAGATCCAAGGTATTTAGGATTGTATGTGCACCATACGATGTTGTAGTATACAAAACCCATCAGTGGTATCAGAGCCTAGGCTTGGTTTTAAATTATACTTGATGTAATTGCTGAAAAAATCGAATTTCTGGCTTTCTGGAATGTGGACTCGCTGAGTCCAAGAGTAAAATCATCCTACTCGTCGAGTAGGTTCGTACACTCGACGAGTAGGAGGCCCAGAGCGCAGATTTTCGACTTTTAAGGCTAGAATTGGACTAGGATCATTACCCTAAGCTATTTTTGAACTTATAAACCTGTTTTTGATGTGGTAATGATCATGTTAATCCAATTTCAAAGATAATTGTCATAATTTCAAGATTTGTATTAGTTTATATGTTTATGCTAATTTCGTGACGATTAATGATATGAATTATCTTGTTCTTATGAGTTAGTTTAGATTAATTGAAAAATTATTTGATAATTTGTTTTCGATCCAAATTGATCTAAAAGTTGTTCATAATATGTGTTTTTGTAACTTGTCCTCAAGTTATATGAAAAGTCTCATTTATGAATTTTAAAACTCATAAGATTTCCATAAGTTATGAATATGAAGAGTCTCATTTTTAAATGTTTTAAAGTCTTCCATAACTTGTCCTCAACTTATGAAACTTGAAGAGTTTTTCATTAAAATACTTTAAACTCATAAGTTATGGAAACCAAAAGTTTTTGAATTGTTCAAAACTTGCCCTCAAGTTTTGGAATTTGTAAAGTTACCTCCCCCATGCATACATTAGTTCCAAAACCTAGAATTTTAAATAGTTTAAAATTCAACCCTTATACTATTATAATATTATAGGTTTAGAATTTATATATATGTATAAGAGTAAGTCAGTCTTGTCGTTAGTAGGCCTCATTCACGAAGCCGATCTATAAGGGGGTATAAGGTTACTGCCTATAAAGTGGCAGTTTAATGCGTGTCCACTCTCACCCACCTCTTTCTTGACTGTTGGAGGGTCGTTAGCCGAACGGACAGGACATTAATTCTCCCTTCATTAAAAGTATAATGATAAATACTAAGTAACTAAACACTTATAAATTCCCAATCTTAGTTACTTAGGAAAATGTGAATTTTGTGCTAACCCATGAAATTATACTTTGTACCTTACCAAGTCGTTGGTGGAGCGTGTGTGGTTAACCAACACACTAAATTGGGCTAGTAAGAGTGTAAAAGGGTGACTTAATGTTTATCATAGATCGGTGGAGAGCATATGGTTAACCAACACATCGATTAGGTGGTAAAGTTATGGGTACCAAGTTAATTTGCATGGTTATTTACACCTTATTTGTGATCCTCAGCATCCCAGTCACAAACTTGAGAGGGCAAAACCGAGATTTAAACATGCCATTGAAAAGTTCAATGAATCTCAAAAGATCTAGGAGTTTCAATCCAATTAAAACCCTATTAGGTTTTCATGGTGGAAATTGGTGAATCGTCATTCACCTACCTTCAAATATTTTATAGCTTGGATTACAACATCCCTCTTCCAAGTTATAAAATATTGTGTTGGGTCCTAGCCTTAATATTTCATATTGGGTGTTATTTTAAGGACTTAAATCAACTAACTGGAATTTCTCCCATTGTAGATGTCTGGTTTAATTAGACAACTATGATCTTCCCAAATCTCTTGGAACAAGCTTTCCTAATAAAGATGATGTCCCGTGATTGGATAATGGTAATCATACTTCTCTTCCTCCACCTCCTCCAATTATTTTCCCTAATCCACATGTTCTTGAAAGGTTCAAGGTCACTCAATCCATATTGGCGAGAAAAGTCTATATGTGCTTACATCTTGGAGATGAAGTGACATATTGACAAGCTAGGAGAGTTGGGTGACAAAGTCTCGAGGAAGCTGATTGTTGACTTGGTTCTTCAGTCACTCCCTGATGACAAATCATGATATGACCCTTATTGATCTTACCTATTTGCCTATTGCTGCTAAATCATCAATGATTTAGGGCACCGGTAAAGCAATTTTGATTGGAAGATCTACTTCCCAAACTTTCATGGACATTGACAATGGAAACATTAGAAGTCTAGAAAAGCTTTCTCTTTCCAATGGAAAGGGATCAGCCATGGTCAAGTCATTTGACCCAATGGTAAAGAGAAAGGCTAAGTTTGAGATAGTCCCATGTACCATTTCCAAAGAGTCTATATGTTTCTTTTGCCAAGAGAATGGACATTCGTTGCGAAGCTGCCCTATTTACCTAAAGAATCATAAGGATTGTAAAGTTAGAATGTATGACTCTACTTTTGGTAAGTCCGCTATCTAACTCTATTAAGTTCCTATTTGGAGATTCTTATTACATGATGTGACAGGGTCACATCTTGATGTTTTGTAGAATTAAAGAAATGAAAGGGAACTTAAAAGAAGAGTAAGTTGATTCTGATCGTGAATAGATGGATTTCGATCGCATGGTTCGATGATCAGAATTTTGAGCTACTGCTTAAGAGTTATGACAGAATTCTTAGGAATGCATAATAAAATAATTTTCATTTGTATTTACGTTGCAAGGATAAGTTTTTCCGTAATTTTAAAATAAAAGGAAAATTTTGATTTTAATTATTTTAAATATCCTTACAATGACATTTGTGAAAAATTGTTGTTTATATGATTCAATTGATAGTAATATTGGATAATGGATTTGATTCTTTCGGTTGTGGTAGTGTCATAATTTACCAAATAAGGAAAGATTCTCATCACCCAAAGTTTCAGTTAGATAGAAACTTGGAATCATGCATTGTATGATGAATGAGAATTTTCATCTTTAGAAAATTAAGACTAATTCCTTGTTCACATGTTCGTGTGAGTCAAGTGAAGGACAATAGGATCGGGTACACTTGTTTGTTCTCTGATCAGGTCCACCACAAAAAAAAATGATAAGGCTATTCGTCATGATTTACTAAAGTTTAGTAAATATGGTTGTGCTTACAAGTTTAAGTATAATTCTGAAACATTGGAAAAGTTTCAATGTATGGCAGGACGAATGAGAAGCTTCAAATTAGGTAGAAAGATAAAAGTTTCTCTAATTTGGAAAGATGGGATAGTACTTTAGTATCGCGTTTTATGATTATCTTAGTGATTATGAAACCATATCACAAGTGATCCTCTAAGGACATCTTAGTTTATTTGTTTGACTTAGAAGAGGAATCATGAATTGTTGAATTGGTTAAATCAAAAGGATAAATCATACTTCGTTCCAAAATTGAGTCTTAGAGTAATACTCCAAGATTGTAAATTGAGTGACATAATCTTAAGAAGGTATATAACACTTATCAAATGTAGAGTAAAATGTTTTCTTACTCTTGTACATTTGAAACTGGTGAGTTGTTATGTTTTGGATAAAACAAAGACCAAGTAAGACTAATTGTGTGAAGTGTTTATCGTGATAAGTATCCTCACTAACTCTTGAATATTTTTTTTTGTCAAGGAATGGTTCTTGACAAGAGAATATTATATGTCAAGAAGTCAGTGGGAGTCTTAAAGATCTTGAAAATTTTCAAGAATTAATCTAGAATAAAACCTGTTGTTTGTCACTAGCACACGACTTGAGGTTTATAGATTATCGTGTTGACATATTCTTGTTTCTGTGCTCATTTCAGTTAAAATTGGCTATGCATGTGAGTTCTATGAGTTCTCAATTGTTTGCATAACTACTTGGAGGCAACGGTAGGCCCTTGCGCTGCCAGATGGCAAGAAGTTAAGACTGAACAAGTTCAGTCCATATGAGTTTGGATTTGTCACTGACCTTGTCTTGTGATTATGGTTTTGACAAATTCACATGGATAGGAACACATACACCATAAAATCAAAGTGTCATAATGTTTTCTCCGATTCATGAAAATGATGGTGAGAAAACGCTTTCGCTAAATAGATTTTAAGTAGATAGCAATTGTGATATTTGCATTCTCAAAGTCATTAGTGGAGCGTGCGTGGTTAACCGACACACTAACAAAGACTTGTGAGAAATGGCAAATGTCTAAACAATTGAGACTATGATTACGACATCCCTTTTCATAGTTCTAAAAATTTTTTAGACACACATGTGAGTAATCTCAGGAAAAGTGCATGATTTTGATAAAGTCTAACAAAGCATCTCGTATAAAAAATCTGAACTTTGGTAAGAAAGTCAATAAAGTATTGATTTCTAGAAGTCCAGCTGATTACTGGATACATGTCAAAGCTAGTGGGAGCATAAGTGTTATGCTAATAATTATCATGTTAGTGGGAGCATGATTAGTATGTTAGGTGTTCCAAGTTAGCAATGTTAATTATAGAAAACAAAAGTTTCAATTTGCAAAATGTACTTTGTAGGGTTTGAAAAGTTGTTTTGCTAAAAGTAATGGAGAGGAAATTATACTTCATTTCAAATCTAAAAGCTTAGATTGTGAGATTTTAATCAAATTTAGTCATAATTACATTATTTGTGTTCTAAACTTCGATTATGATTACGACATCCCATTTCATAATCTAAATTATGAGAACATGGCAAATAGAAATAGAAATATTATAGCAAAAGACTGGTCTAGTATCATGTCTTTATGTTAGACATCATGAATCATGTCCCATATGCTTCGGATGTAGGATCGATTACATGTGTTGTAATATTCATCTGTTCTAAATCTAGGGCATTAATAGGGAAAAAGTATTGGAATTGGATATGACTAAAATGATTAAGCAATTGTCGAGGATAGTCTGAGGTTTACCAAAGATTGGTTGCTCATGGAAAATTGGAAGTATAGTGTTAATTTTGGAAGGACCATATTGACATATTCTGAAAGGAGGCAACTCTTGTTCAGAAGTGATATTCAAAATGGGAATGTGGAAATGTTTCCACAGGTGGAAGTTATTATTTAAATCTGTGTAAGATTAGAAAACTTAATGCAAGAAGGATGTTCAAAGGAATGTACTTTGAATTTGAGAGTGCGTTTCCATTGAATTGCTCTCCATTGGAATACTTTGTAAATGTCTTTTGCCAAGTCTTTGTGACTTTTGTGCATAGTCATTATAAGAGGATCAATGCATATAAGTTTAGAATCTAGCATATTTCAGTAAATGGCAAAGAATCTTGTATTCTTACATTTACGGTAAGGATTTGGGATTGTGAAATGAGCATCATTGGAATCATGGTTAATTGGTCTATTTCACAAAGCAAGGATCATAGACAAACATAGTGTGCATACTTGGAGTATGGCATAACTATTGTTTGGACAAACATAGTATGCATGCTTAGAGCATGCCATGACTATTGTTTTAGTTCAAGTATTAAGTTGATTATTTGAAACATTATGCAATGAATAATGTGTAATCAATATGGTGATTAAATAAAAGGTGTTTTATTTATATTCATAAGTTCCGAGACCATATTGGATTCAATTATTCTTGTGTTTCACTTTGCATATTTTGACTTCCCGAATACCTAGGTTATTCAAACTCTCCACAGTCAATCATACTTTGGAAGTAGGTATGAATCAAGAATGTCATGAATTGGGCTTGTAGATGTCTAAAGTGTTTAGACATAGCAAAAGTTGTTGCGACATTCATGAGTGCTCCTAGAATGAGATTCGAGTATTGGATTAAGCCCACACTCATTTGATTCACTTCATGGATTTTATCACGGGTGATCATGAGACGATAATATCTTATATTCTTCAAACCTAAAGATATGAGTTGTTAACTATGAGTTGGTTGTACATTGATTGTACGAAAACACATCGGTAACTTGATGTTATAAAACGTGCCTTTGTGTACGATTCAACAAGTAGTTAGTACAAGCATATGATTCGAAGTTTATCCATTCATTTTACCCTTGGAGGGATAAAAGTGATATCTGTGGGCCCCTAGATGATTTAGTGATGACAAACATAAGTGCTTGGCTGGGTCTAGACTGATTTGATTTGTTCAATTAGTTGGTCGTCATAAATTGGAAATCGGGAAACAACAAATGGACAGAGAGAATGATTATAATCCATGTATCAGTCCATATGATATCTAGAATGGAGGAATATATGATCCCTTATCTAATGGACATGTCATTGACTAGGTCAGAGTTCGACAACGGCTTTTAAGAGCTATGATTGCTAGTCGGGTTTTGGAGTCATACTTGCAATAATAGTTTTAGACTTATCCAAGTGGGAGACTGTTGGATTAGATGTCTAAGCCCATAACTATTATTGGTATGTACTCGACCCAAGAGTAGCATGGTCCATTTGGGTTGCATATCATCAGGACAATTTGCCTTGGAAATCATTTGCATGTATAATTTGTGAAAACATAGAACCAAGGTATTTAGGGTTATAGGTGCACCATAGGATGTTTTAGGATACAAAACCCATCACAACATGCTTAAACCGCTCTCCTGAGCCTACATTCTGACTGGACCGCCTCACAAGTCCTCAATCCACGTCTGCTCCCCCTCCCATGCCTACAACATACAGGTGGTCCACACCAGGCCTACAATACACCGCTGATCCTTCCAGGTATCTTCGCCTACAGCATAAAGCATGACTGCCTCAACCCACCACCCAATATGTTGACATATGTAGCAAAAAAGCAATGGAGTAAACACATAAATACATGCAACGGACTACACTAGTCTACGTGTGTAACAACTCACTACCGCATGCTAGGTCTTACATAGTATGTTACGCCACTACCGATAGATCTCCCAGGAATGCATAGCTATATGTAACTAGAGGTAAGATAGACATTCGAACAGGTGATCCCACTCTAGATCCATAACCAAACTAGGAACAAGATAAATCCTAGATCAAAAGTTATCATGTTATCTTACGTAACTACATATAGTCTGATACGAAAGTGGAAGGTAGTGCGAACGTTGAGTCACCATATGGGATACAAATGGCTTGTTGGATGCGAACAATCGTTGCAAATGGATGCGACCGGGTGCAGTCGATTGCAAGTTGTCACAAACCTTTGTGCTTCAGGAACCTTTGGACTTTCGTTGCGACTTGACTATCGGTACGATGTGGTATTATATTACTGCGATTGGAAGCGAATGGTGGCCACATTACGAAGGACATATTTGATCTGGTTGTCTTGGTTCCAGACATCGGAGTGTGCTTGCTTACATAAGAGGATTGAAGACGTTACCTTTTTTTGCATTGAATAAAATCCTTTATGTTTTCAATAAAGACTTTTGAAGGCCCTTTTAATTAGAGAATTTTTAGCTTTATTTTAGATACATTTATAAGGCTATATATATCCATTTGGTGATCATTTGTAATCATCGATTATTAATGAAATAAAACATTTTGAACTTGTGTTCATATTTTCGGAGTTATAGCTACAATTCAAACTTGGTCTTTGTTAGGACGCGTCTCCTAATTTTGATCTTGAACTCAATCTAATAGGTCTTGGTTTGTTTTCATTGAAGATTCAAGCTATAGGTCTAGGTTGGACTTCAAAACTATCCCTTCTCATCCTTTGTTCTTGTCTTTTAATTCAATTGTTCTTTGTTCCGCTGCAAGGATCGAATTGATCCTCCATACACGTATCAGTTGTGGTATCAAATCCGTTTGGTGATCATTTTTAATCATCATTTATTTACGAAATATAACAATTTGAACTTGTGTACATCTTTTCGGAGTTGTAGCTATAATTCAAATATTGTTTTTGTCAGGATGTGTCTCCTAATTTTGATCTTGAACTCAAACCAATGGGCCTTGGTTTGTTTTCACCAAAGATTCAAGCTATAGCTCTAGTTTGTACTTCACATCTATCCCTTTTCATCACTCGTTCTTGTCTTTTAATTCAATTGTTCTTTGTTCCGCTACAAGGGTCGAATTGACCCTCCACACACATATCAGTTGTGGTATCAGAGCCCTAAGTTCCTATGGGGTATTATTGTTGTTAAAGCCAAAAGTTCCATCCAATTTTCATCAAGAATCCAATTACAATGAATTGGGAAGATACTGAGTTTCTCAACAATCTTCGTGAAGCTTTGAGGAATATCGTTGAGAAGCAGCCAACTCAAAGATTTCCCAGGCGATAAACAAACCGATCTGAGGAATAAAAGGTGAAAAAATTACCAAAATTCGTTGGAGGAACCAATCTGGAAAAATATATGGATTGGGAACAAAATATTGAGCGTATGTCGAGTTCAAGGCAATAGAGGATGAGAAGAGTTGCAGACATGTAATTCTAAGATTAAGTGGAGGAGCCTCATTACAGTTTGAAGGAATGAAGGCTAAGGGAGCCCATGAAGGAAAAGAAAAGATCACTTCGTGGATTCATTTAAGAGATTGTCATTAATGTGGGAAATTAAAGAGATTGTGGAACAAAAGATGGCTCGTTTTCTGAGGGGCCTAAATTACAATATCGTGTATATGATAGAAGATCACCCTTATGCCAATTTTGAGACATTTTGTGGCTTATGTTTAAAGGAGGAAGCGCAAGTGAAGTCGAGATATGGAGCCAATTCTACTATGAATCTAAAAGCAAGTGTTGCAAGCAAGGAAGTTAGTCTTTCAAAAGTTTATTGTTTCAAGTGTTAGGGGTTTGGACACTATCAAAGTGCTTGTCCAAACCAGAGAATTGTGACCTTGAGAGAAGTCGTTGAAGCCACTGACGAATTATTGGAAGAAGAAGAAAGGTCGGGTGGAACATTGGTATTTGATGAGCAAAATTAAACAGAGGAGGAGGAAGATACATACAAACCACCAAATTATGAGACATCCTTAGTGCTTCAGACTTTGTAAACTCAAGGTGTACAAGTTGATTCTGATTAGGGAGATCAAAATTTTCATACAAAGTGCTTGGTGAAGAATAAAGGTTGCAGTGTGGTAATTAGAGGTAGTTGTACCAATGTGGCATCGAGTGAAATGGTGTAAATGTTGGGTTTGCTAACAACTTTACATCCAAGGCCATGCTATTTAAAGATAGGATCCTACGAGGACGAAGTGTTGTGCAATGTAATTCCAATGGATGTGTGTCACGTTCTGTTGGGAATGCCTTGGAAATATAAAAGAGATTTTTTGCATCGAGGAAGAACAAATGAATACGAACTGATTCAAAATGGTAAGAAGATCACATTGAAGCCTATGTTTGCGAGTGAGGCGAGGTCAATGCAAAACCAAAAAGTGAAGAAGCCAATCTATACAATACTGGCCACTAAGAAGGAAGTAGAACATGTGTTGGACCAAGGGGAAATTGTTTAGATGATGGTTGCAAAAGGAGATGCGAAAGTAGGCCTGGATTCGCAACAAGGGGGTTCAGTCGCAATGTTGCTTGAAGAATATCAAGGTGTGTTCCTAACTGACCTACCATTTGGATTGCCAGCTGCCCAAGGTATTGAACACCAGATCGACCTTATTCCAGGTGCTCCGTTACCTAATAAGGTTGCGTATCATTGTAACCCTAAAGAGGTGAAGGAATTGCAATGCCAAATCGAAAACTCATGGAGATGGGTTAAGTTTGCGAAAGTTGGAGCCCTAGTGTTGTGCCAGTTTTGTTGGTGCCAAAGAATGATGGAGGATGGAGAATATGTAAAGATAGCAGAGCCGTCGATAATATCATTATGATGTATCAATTTCCCATTCTAAAACTTGATGATATGCTAGATGAATTACATGGAGTGGTTATTTTCTCAAAGACTGATTTGAGAAGTGGTTACTATCACATAAGGATGAGAGAAGGAGACGAATGGAAGATGATGTTTAAGATTAAGTATGATCTATACAAACGAGCTGTGATGCCTTTCGGTCTTACGAATGCACCAAGTACATTTATGAGGTTGATGAACAAAGTCTTCAAGTCGTTCTTAGGGAGGTTGGTTGTTGTGTATTTGGATGATATCTTGGTTTATAGCAAGAGCATGGAGGAACACTTGTCACATCTAAAATAGATCATTGAAACCCTTAGAGTTCAAAAACTCTATGGAAAACAAGAGAAGTGATTGTTCTTTGTTGATTAGGAGATATTTTTGGGGTATGTGGCATCAAAGGATGGAGTGGTAGTAGATCAATCTAAGATTGAAGTGATCCAATCCTGGCCTAGTCCTACCAATATTAGTGAAGTTCGTTCTTTTCATGGGTTGGCACTGTTTTATCGACGATTTATTCATAATTTCACGACTATCACGATTCCCATTATGAATTGCTTGAAGAAAGGTACTTTTACATGGGGAGAGGACTCCCAAAGGGCATTCGATATGATTTAAGAGCAATTTTGTGTCGCTCTAGTGTTAGCGCGCCCATAGTTTTCGCAACCCTTTGATGTTGAATATGACGCAAGAGGTGTTGAGATTGGTGCCCTGTTGATTCAGGTGAAGCACCCTATCACCTACTTTTCTAAGAAACTTAGAGGATCATGCTTGAACTATTACACATACGACAAGGAATTCTATGTGATCGTACGTGCCATGGATTATTGGAGTCACTATCTTCATGCTTATCATTTTATTTTACATTTTGATCACGAATCGTTGAAGTATATCCATGGTAAAAAAGTTGAGTTCAAGACATGCAAAATGGGTGGAGTTTTTGCAACCTTTCCATTTTTCTTCAAAATATAAAGATGGCAAAAGCAATGTTGTGGTTGACGCTTTATCTAGGTGTTATTCACTATTAACAACTTTGGATGTTCACTTGTTAGGATTTGAGAGTTTGAAGAATTATTATGGAGCTGATGATGATTTTTGTGAAGTATTCGAAAAATGCACAGGAGGTCCAGTGGAGAGTTTTATTGCAAGGTGTATTTTTGTTTAAGGGAAACCGTCATTGTGTACTAAAGCATCCAATTCGAGAATTTTTGGTCCGAGAAGTGCATGGAGGAGGCATAGCTGGTCACTTCGGAGTAACTAAGACAATGGACGTATTAAAGGAATACTTTTACTGGCCAAAGATGGTGGGTGATGTTAACAACATCGTGTGGAAATGTGTAACTTGTCACATGAAGAAAGGCTTTTTTAAACCCATATTATATACTCCACTACCCGTTTCAGTCTATCCTTGGGAGGATGTTTCTATGGATTTTATTGTGGCTTTACCCCAGACTCAAAGGGCAAAGATTCGATTATGGATTTTGTTGACAGGTTGTCGAAGATGGCACATTTTATGGCTTGTCATAATATAGATGATGCGAGCAAGGTGGTAGATTTTTGTTTCACGGAAATTGTGTGACTACATAGAGTTCCAAAAACAATTGTTTCTGATCGCGATGTGAAGTTTCTAAGATATTTATGTAATACATTATGGAGAAAGTTAGGTACCAAGTTACTATTTAGTACCTCCTATCACCCCAAACCGATGGGCAAAATGTGGTCATAAACCGAACCTTGGGGGCATTGCTGAGAGGATTGGTGAATAAAACATAGAAAGACTGGGATTTAAATCTTTCCCATTACGAATTCGCCTGCAATTGTTATCCTAATTTTGCCACCAGTCATTCACCATTTGAAGCTATTTATGGTTCGAATCCATATCTACATGTGGATCTAGTTCCCTTACCTAAGGAGGAGCTGGTCCATAAAGATGCTGAGGCAAAACTAAAGTCCATGATGAAACTTCATCAACAGATCCATGATCGCATTAAAGCAATTAATGAAGTCTACAAGAAGAAGTCCAACTAGTATAAAAGGCTTTAAGTTTTTGTTGAAGGTGACTTAGTTTGGTTACACTTGAGAAAGGAGCATTTTCCAAATAAACGTAATCGCAAACTCATGCCAAGAACCGAAGGTGCTTATACATTAGTGGCATGAGTGGGTGAGAATGCCTACAAAAGCGAATTGCCGAGAAAGTATGGAGTTCATGCAACTTTTAATGTTGGAGACCTTTTGCCCTACCTCGATGACAATGGCCTTACATAATTAGGGTCGATTCATTTTCAAGAGGGAGGAAAAAGTACGAAACTGGAAGGTAGTGCGAACGTCGAGTCACCTATATTAGATACGAATGGCTTGTTGGATGCAAACAGTCATTGCCATTGGATGCGACTGGGTGCGGTCGATCGCAAGCTGTCGCAAACCTTTGTGCGTCATGAACCTTTGTACTTTCATTGCGACATGACTATTGGTACAATGAGGCATAGTATTACTATGATTGGAAGTGAACAGGAGCCACATTACGAAAGACACATTGGATCCGATTAGCATGGTTGCAGACGTAGAGTGTGCTTGCTGACATTAGAAAATTGAAGACGTTACCTTTTTTTGCATTGAATAAAATCCTTTATGTTTTCAATAAAGCCTTTTTATGTCCTGTTTAATTAGAGAATTATTAGCGTTACTTTAGTTACATTTGTAAGGCTATATATAAAGACACTTGGTGATCATTTGTAATCATCAATTATTGAATAAATAAAACATTTTGAACTTATGGTCCTCTTTTCGGAGTTGTAGCTACAATTCAAACTTGGTCTTTGTTAAGAAGTGTCTCCTAATTTTTATCTTGAACTCAAACCAATAGATCTTGTTTGTTTTTACCAAAGCTTTAAGTTATAGGTCTAGTTTGGACTTCAAATCTATCCCTTTTCATCACTTGTTCTTGTCTTTTAATTCAATTGTTCTTTGTTCCGCTGCAAGGGTCGATGTGATCATCCATACACGTAGCATATCCCTTAGGGCACTCCACTAGACGATTACCCACCTACTGGTACTCTAACCAACGTATCACTACTCCTATATCCGGATATACATTGTAAAACATAGTATAGTGATGAAACTCAGCTGAATCAAAGACCTAAGGAAACACAACAACATTATCACTCCCTACACTGATCACTCTCACGAACCAACTAGAACCAAGCAAAGCCAGAATGTTAATCAATAACACAATTCCTTTAAGTTTGACCAAAGGTCGAACTAGTCAAAAAGTTAACGGTCAATGGTCAAAAAAAGTCAACGGGCAACCAAGTCAACTCCACCACGACGTGGAGACCTCGTGGCCACATCGTGGGCACATCAAGACAGAACAATCGTGAAGTTGAGAACCACCACGTCGCGACAAGGTCATTGATACATCATGGAAAGTGGCAGAAAGCCATATTCTTCATTAAGAGCTTAACCCTTATAGATCTAAACCCATAACTTCAGATCTAGTCTATTTTTATGAGTTAATGTATAAAGTTTCCAACTTTATCCATTAGAATTTCACCACAAGACAAGATCTATAATTCTATGTCCATTAAGTCCTTAATGAGGCTATAACTTGAGCATGGACCCAAGGAACTCCAAACATGACTCTTTTTCTTATTCACCAGAAGTTTATTGACCTTAGAAAGTCCCCTCAAGCTCTAGAGTTCTTCAAACTCCAAGAGCATCCAAGGAAGGGACCAAAATCAAGCAAAAATGAACTTATACTTGCATCAAGAAAAAAAAAAGTTCAAGATGAGAGCTTTATACCTCCAAAAACTTAGAAATCTGAAGGAGATGATGGATCCAAGCTAATTCCTTTCTTCCTTGCACCAAAAAAATCTTCCTCTTTCCTCAAGCTCCACCAAAATCCAAGAATAAGGTTTTCAATCAAGCAACGAAGTTCTTAATCATCCATGGAGGCTAGGGTTTCATGGTGAAGGGTTAAAGGCTAAAGAGGATGCCTTAATCCTTGAGATAAGGTACTTAAATATTGAAGAAATCCTAAAAATCATGGGCTTGGGCTATAGCCGTTGCCATGTCATGGTGACCATCTTGATACAACCGTTGCCATGTCGTGGCAACCATCCCGATACGCGTTTCATGCATTTGGAATGCCACGTTGTGGGTCTCCATTCACCATGTCGTGGCACAAGGTTTTTTCCCCAAAACCATACATTTGATCCCTCTAAGATCTCAACCGATCTATTCCAGAAAACTAATGTTACAACTCATATCATTAGTTTGGTCCCAAGCCGAATGCTAGATGACGAATTGCAACTGTACATTTTTGAATTGTGGAGAATCCTTTCTGACCTCTTTCATTAATTATCTGCTGAAAATATGAAAATCAATTTTTATATCATCAACAATGCGTAAAAATACCTTCCTCATCCGGAAACTTCTGAATTTTTCCATGTACACTACATCATCAATAAAGTAGTCATTCACAAGTTTGTTGTTCGCGGCTTCACGATTTCTCCGTAAATGAGGATTTCTAGTTTTTGGGCTTGAACTTTCGCTTCATTTTCTTGTAAATAAGTAAGTGTTGTTCGCATGACATACCTACTAAACCCCGCTTTCCGCAATGCCAACGTATCCGACGAAGTCTTTGAAGAATAAGGCATTTTGGAATTTATCAAATCAATATAAAGGAGTGGTGTTTTTTGTGGTTTAAAATGTAGAGATGTGTGTTTATTTATAATAGGTAAAAAAAGCAAGTTTTTTTTGAAAAATGACCGCTAAAAACGGTAAAGATGGGAGGGAACCAATTCTTGTGCGGTAGAGCTGTAACGTGCGATCGGTTGGCCGCACATACCCCCCGAATAGTGTTGTGTTCACAGCAGCACCGCGGTGACACATAGCCACTGTAGGGTGTGTGTTTATTTATTGATTTTAACCGGTTTTCGGGAACTTTTGCATCTCCGACGGCTCTCCGGTCATCTTTTTTAATCAACATGAATTTTTCGTCGAGTTCTTGACACTTTAGAAACCAAATCTCGACGACTCTCACGTCAATCTCGATTTTTCTATATTTTTGAAGAACTGATTATTGAACATGAGTTTTTTGTTTCTCATGAACTCAAGAACATATCTTGTTTATAATGAACTCACCATAAAATAGTTGAACATATCTCTTGAACAGATCTCAAGAACAAATCTTGTTTCCGCCATGGATGAAACTTTAGTCATATGTTCTTTAAATCGTTTGGACTAAAAATTTGTTCAACTCGCTTTGTTGATCTTGATTTCTTATGATCATGTGCTCGTGAGTTTCTAAATCATTTGAACCCAAAATTATTTTCAAGAAATTTTCCAAAAATTGTCTTCAAGAAAATATTCAGATTTTTGTTAAATGTCTTATCTATATGCCAATAACTTGCTAGAAAAATCATGTTGTCCAAAGACTTACCATAGAAGATAACCAAATAGTCACCAGAGATGTTAAAGTTGTTGAAAACAGTATAAAATTGGTTCTATTGTTAGAGGCTTAGAGCTTTTCCAAAAAAGTATATATATTATTTTATTCATTTATCTATCGGATATAAGAAACAAAAAGCTAACAAATAAGAAAAAAATACATTGTCGGACCATAAAAACTATTTAAAAATGCTCTACATAACTATATGTTACACAAAAAGCTATTAGAAAGCTCTCCTAAGCTTTAGTTTGAAAAAATTACTCTAATAGCTTTTTAGAATTTCAAAAGTTATTATATTTTAAAAAGCTTTCAAAAGTGCTCCTATTTTGAATGCTTTCAACTTAAACATTCTCTAATCATTGACCACTCTCGATTATTTTGTTTTAATTAATTTATTAACAATACTTTTGTAAATAATTTTATAAGAAGTCTCATCATATTTGTTTTTTAGGCTCATGTAATATTTATTAAGGTAAAGTGAATACACTTTTGTTAAGTATACAAGTTTAGGAAATGAACCCAATAGGCTACACATTTTTCATTTAAATCAACTTCCTTCATCAAATCATGTATCATAAAAGTTCTTTAATTTCTTCAATCATGCATATGATTTATTCTTTGATTTTTGAATCATATAATTTGTTCTCTTTTCTGGAAATCATTGTTGTCAAAATAAGTAAGGAATTGATGTTCCCATGATTGATCCGAGAAGATAATATCATGTAACCAGAAAAGCAACAAATACAGAACCAGCGGTATATGTCATTTAGTCCTAAACTACGTCAAAAGTTTAGTACATAAGCTTCACAACAATATATTATAACATCATGTTTTTGGGATTAAGTTTTGAGGCTTTTTAGTAAAAAAATGAAAAAATAATTAAGTAAATTAAAAAATAAATAATTTGGAATAATAATAATAATAATAATAATAATAATAATAATAATAATAATAATAATAAGTATTATTATTAGTTGATATGTAAAATATGTTAAACTTTTGGTGTTAATGGTATATTTTTAGTAACAAAGGGTCAAATGTGATAGGTTAGAGAAAGTTGTTTTTGACTAGGTGATTGACCAAGTGAGTGAGTAAGACCAAGTTTGTATATGTTATGGTGGGGAAGTACCTTATGTGAATATTTTTAAGTTGCTAGTGACTCAATGAGATAAATTGAAAGATTAATTAAAATAAATGACTGTAGTTGTCAACATTGCAATAGTTGTGAGATATTTGAGCTCCTTCTCTCTCGTCCTTCTTCCCCATGCAAGAATTCATCTACCTATTTTCCCCTATAGATGAATTTTCCATCTTCAATCCATTAGTGTGTCGCTAGTGGGTGAAACATTATCAATTCCTCTTATTGTAGGAATAATATTACGGAAATGTACGAAAACAAACAAGAAAATAGAAAAGATTGAGACATGTGTTTAACACATTGTCCTTAAAACAAATTCGGCTGCTACCGGGTGCTTGAAGAAGAAGAGATTTTTTGTATTCTTATTGGTGTACTCAAATGATTGTATAGTAGTATGTGTTTTTTTTTTTCGAAGCGGAATTAATAAAGTCTGTGGACCACCTCTGCAATCCTATGTAGCAGAAGAGGTGGAAAAAACGGCTGCAGCCTATAATAAAAAACATTTTGTTTTTTAACATCTGCAGACTGCTGCAGTAAACTGAAATTTAAATAAACTAATTTTATAAACTAAAAATAGTTCTCAACATTGAAATTTTAATAATTTTAGTGTTAAAACTTAAAAAACATGTAAAAAAACAAAAATATAAACCTTTTTTTTTTTAAAAAAAAAAAAAAGAAACTTAAAAAAAATACAAAAGAAGCTAACAGCTTTATTCTAGAAAAAAAACTAATTTTAAAAAACATAAAAAAAATAAAATAATAAAAAAATTAAGAAAGTATTGCAAATGTTGTCTACAAAGTTCTTAAAAAATTACACACGTTAAAATAGATGCAACTGAAACTAAAAATATTATTAACAGAAACGACAAAACAATTAAAAAAATCAAAGTTTAAAAAAAAAATAAAGTTAAAAATTTTTGTGGAAATTATAAAAAGAAATTATATCAAATCCGTAAATAAAAGTTTGATAAAATCAAAGTTTAAAACAAAATAAAAGTTTTAAAAAGATAAGTTATGTCAAAATTCTGAAAAAAAAAACACTTGGAAAAAGAAAGCTGAAGAGGTTTGAAGAGGCAAGTCAAGTGTTGCGCCACGCAGCACACGTGCAGAGGTTTTGTAGTCTGAAGTCTTTCAAAAAACAAACTGCTGCGAGAGGGAAAGTGTTGCGCGTGTGCTGCGTCGTGCAGCAAGAAGTGGTTTGAAGAGGTTTTTTTTATAAAAACAAACAGCACCGTAGTCTTTACTACACATTCTATAACCTCCATTTAAACACCTCTATTAATCACAAGATTAATGTGTGTTAATATGTAATTAAATTGTACTATTAATTATAATTTCAGTTACAAAAGAAAGAAATGTTTGCAAGAAAGGTTATTGAACTTTTCTTTTTCTTTCTCCTAACCATTAAACTCTTTTATTTACTTCTTCCAACACCCTTACTTTAAGGATTAATTTCTCATTCATATAAATCTACTTTGGACATGTTAAAAAAAATGGGAAAACTCATTTTTATAAATTGGTTAACACCAATTTTCCAACACTTATAACCACCTAAGCTTGGAAGGTATCTTATTTATCCCTTTCTTCAAGTTTTTGTTTTATAATTTGATGGGTTTGTAATTCGAATTCCTCTTCCAATCATGAAGTTCATATGAGTTTTAGATGATGATTTCATATCTAGATCCATCTCCAAGCTCCAACTAAAAGGTGGTTGCGAGATTAGAGTGTTTGGGTGTTGTTTGATGGGTTTTAAGTCGTAGATCTTCAAATTCTAATTTCATGATACATAACAATGATATGAACTTGATTTCATCGATTGGGTTATATATCTTAATTAAACTCATTGGTTCATTTATCAATTCATGCGTCGTATTGTTAAATTATAGAAATTGGTTGATAATCTAACTTCTATGGAGTTGAATTGTGGGTTTCATAATCCCAGTGATTATGGATCCTTGTTTCAAGTTTAGAATGATGTTATGATTTCATTTTCACATCCAATTATGATATTACATCATCATTTGATGAATTGTAATACAATGTATGCATCTATAGTCTCATTTGGAGTATTCATGTTTGTTTGAGCTTAAATGAAGTGTTGTAATGTTGTGGGGTATAGACTCCAATATGAGGATATAAATCAAGGTTGTCAAGATTGGGATCCTACGTAGTCACAAGTCATAAAATAAAACATAATCTTAACTATAAAAACTTCAAACATTTGTCACAACTCATAACATAAAAGGATAAACAGTAAACTGATAAAGGACAAAATACATTGTTCTAAAAAAAAAAATCAAGGGCATGTAGGATTCGATCGGATCTCGATTCTACGATCTGACCCCAAATATGACCGACTCGTTTTTCACACCTAGGATCATAGGATCATACGATCCTATGATCAAAATTGCAATTTTGAGAACCTTAATATAAACCATTATGGATTCTTTCTTATATTCATTTGAAGTTGAATAACATTTATTCGAATCTCCTTGAGTCATTTGATTCATATTTGAGTTTGTAGTATAAAGGGTCATATCTATAGCCTTTTGGTAAAATTTGCATAAAAAGTGTGTACGATAGGCATGACACGATTTGTGTTGATGTGTTTTTGTGCTTTGCTTGTATCTTGAGTATTGTCCATTCCTTTCGTATCCTTTGATTACCATAATTCATATTAGGATACTTAAGGAGCATTGTGAACTTTGGATGTTTGGTTTACTCATAGAAAGGTATTTTGGTTTTTTGACAACCAACATGATGAAATTAGGTGGTGATTAGGAAACATAAATCTCGAAGAAGTGTAGTGCAAGTAAAGAATAGTGTGATCCCTTGCTAAGGATTGGACTAAGTTGATTTACTGGAAGCATATGTCCCTTAATGTGATTTTCTACTTTAAAAGTTTTCATATGATATTATATACTAATAATCTATAAGTTGTTTGACGATCTATATGTTGTTTCTGATGGGATTTACATGTAATAATGCGGAAAATGCCTTAAACTCTTAAGGTTACATGCAACCTAACTTGATATATGTCATAACTTTATTGAAGCAACATACTATTAAGCAACAAAACTCTAACCCTAATAGAAATTAAAATTCACAAGGATAATTACATACCTCTTATTTTTTATTGTAAACAAACCCTCTGATCAATTCAATAGTCTCTTGAAAACTAGCTTCAATTGTATGCAAGCCTCTAAGGGTTCACACCCACAACACAAGAACCCTAGAAGATTTAGGAGAGAGGTAAGAATTTTCGGCTATGATCTCTTAGAAAGCTTAGGCAAAAATTCCAAGTCTTAAGGTTGTATTTATAGCTGATTAGGAAACACCTAGAAATCTTAATTTGAACATAAAATAATACTATTTCAAATAAGGTAATTTATCTAGTTCCTTGATTATCCATATGAAGTCTTCTAGAAGACTCCAAGAAAAGCCTCAAAATCTACCCATGCATGAGGGTTCTAGAATCTGTCATTTGCTCAACTTTTGAACAATTACAACCATAGTCCTTCAGCTTATAATTAATTCTAATTAACCCAGAATTAATTCCAAATTTATCCTGATTATTTCTAAATTAATTATAACTATTTCTAATTGATATATTAGTTATATAATATATTAATAAAACATTTATCTCTCTGTAAAATCAATCTAGATAATTTTTTAGTTATGAGGGCAACCAAAAAGGCTTTACTTTTATTCATCAATATTATACCAATTTAGTTAGGACCTTAGACACCTTACTCCAACAGTTTCTGCATACAACATGATTTACTGTATGTACTATATTTGCATTGCATGCAAAGTTGGTTTGAAAAGATTTTCCTTAAAATTTGAAATGTTGATAAAGTTTAAAATGTTTCGGCATAATACATGTGCATGAATTTTAGGATGGGTGTCCATGTGAGTCATTGATTATATTAATACGAGATTGACAATTATATTATATGTTGAGACTAAGTCAATTTTTATATAATTAATATCGCTTACTTTATACATATATTTTGTGCGATATCAAGTACTTTAAGTTGTGTTTTTACTGCAAAAATAGACAAAATGTAGTCATAATTCTTGGAAATTGCAATTGTGTAGATATTTGAAGTTAGTGTTGCAAAAGGAGCGTAAAAAAAGTTTGAAGTTGAGATGGAACAAAGCTGAGATGGAACTCCCAAGACTATTCAACTTATACAAATTAATGTATGATTAATTGAAATATTATGATTTGTAACTCATAAAACTCTTCAAATCATACTATTTAGCCTATATAAGAAATTTATAGATTACATATTGCATATAATAATGAAAATTTTCAAATAAGTAGTTTTTAATTAGTAAAAAGTAATATTTTTTTAAAATAACGTAAAACTACATAAAAGATTATACTACGTTAATAAAATATTGTTATTTGAAATAATAATAATAATAATAATAATAATAATATAGGAAATAAAAAAATTCAAATAAATTATTTATAATTAGTTAAAAATAAGTATAGTTTAAAAAAAATTTAAATAAAAAACTTAATTCAATTTGATTCAAACACATTTTTTTATATATTTCTTATCATATACTTAAAATTATTATAATATTAGTTACGACTTAGTATAAAAATTATTATTTTAATGATAAATACTTATAATATTATTTTTTTAACATATAATTGTTAATATTTATATTAGATTATTAGGCACAAATCAAGAGTTTAAAACTCCCACTACAATTGAATAGTTTTTTTTTATTTAAATGTAATTATGATTTCAAATTTAATGTAATTTGCCTTTATATTTATCATTACATTCAAAAGTATTTTAAACTTATGGTTATTGAGTGCAATGTTTTTTTATTTTTCACTAATTTATTATACACATTGTAGCTATATTATTAGTATATAAGTAAGTTTTGATTAATAAATCATATGTTTGAAAAGATTTGTGATTCAGAATGAAAGAGTTGAAAAAAAAAAGTTTTGTCGAATCAATGGTTATTCCAACACAAATTTTTTATAACAATGTTTATATATATATCAAATATATGTTGATTTCTAAATATTCATTTTGAATGATTTATAAGTGTCTAATAAGTTTTGTTTGAATTAAATGTTATAATATTTTAGTGTTTTTATTTTATTAAAAGCTATAGTGTTTTTCATACTATTTGTCATTTGTTTTATATACAAACCAACATACGTTTTATATATAATTTTCACAACTTAAAACGTTCTTTAAAATCATCAAAAGTTGTAGTATTTATTTTTTCATACTACTTTGTTTTTTTATACATAGGAATCAATATATGTTTGATATGTAATTTACACAACATAAAATAGTCTATAAAATCATGAATTAATAGGGGAAATAACTAATGATATAAATTTATAAAAATTAATAAAACTAGTATGTTAACTATAGAGTCTGTTTTGCTATTGACATTGGTTTTGTTGAGAAATTATTCTTTTATATCAACTCAGATACTGATTGACGGAAATATAAAAATATGATCACCACAACAAAAGGCTCGGTTACCAGTTACTGTGTGACAGATATATAAGTTTAAGTTATAAGATGTAGATATATATAAAGAATAATAATTGCAGAATAAGTATAAATATGAAAGCTATAAATGACTGAAAGCTATAATAATATAAACGACTGTATTTAAATGGCGTAAAACTCTAAATAATATATTTGGACTCTTGGAACGACTGGTCGATATTTGGACTCTTGGATCTTAATAGACTTTGTTTCTATTTGTTCAAAGATCAATCTGGTGTTTGATAAGTAACAAAAAGCTCATTCAAAGCTCGGTTTTATGTAAAACAACTTGTTTACATAAAAGTAAAAAATACATGTGTTTATGTATTTGTATTTGAGGTATTTTTGGGTAAAAACATGCACACGGGTCGTGTAAGATAAGGCACAAGTAACACAGATCGTGTAGGAAGGTTTAGGAGGGTTTTCTTGATGATGATCCAGAACATGGGCCCTGTTGGTTTAGGCTTGGATTAACACGAGCCGTGTTGAAGTACCAAAGGGAAACAGATGAGTACATGGGCCGTGTCTGATTTTAGGCATGTTGAACAGAGGTCGTGTTCACACAGAAGTCAATTTCGGGATTCTTGTGGTTTGAAGATAAGGTTTGTTTGTGATGTTTTGGCTAAGGTAATGGTGTTATGGTATTTTGAGGATGTTTTCTAGGTTGTTTAGAGGTTGGAAAGAGGTTGATATAAGGTGGTGATGGTGATGAAGTTTATATGAAGATGATGATGAGTAGTGATGGGTTTTGTTGTTGATCTTGATGCAAAAGGTTTTAGGGTGTTTCATTGTCACACCCCTGAACCAGATGGCGGAAACGTCTGAGGGATCGTGTGACTTTAATTGAATATCATCACAATGAATATACATGAATCATAACATAAACATCACCATGCATCAATATATTACAACTAGAATTGTTCACATCAAGTACATTGTTTTAACATTACACATTCATAACATAAATTGTTTAAGTTTTTTCAACAACATAACATCCTAACATTACTTCATATTACCCTTCCGCTTACCTGTTACCTGAGAATACAAGTTATTTTGGAAAAACGTCAACATATGAAATGTTGGTGAGTTCATAAGCAATGTTGTGATAAAATGATTTGTGTAGTTTGTAAAACCCACAAAATCTGATATTTTCTGAAAAGACTTTATTTTATCAAAGTGTGAAGATCCATAGTTGATGCATGAATGATTTCAAAAACATATATATGAAGGGTATTTTGTATTATAATTATAAAAATTTCGAGCCGGTAGTATTGAATTCCCCAAAAAACCCGATGTTTTCCGATGTTGAAAGGTATCCGTGATTACTGATTTTTGTATCGTCATATCGAATGAATATTGATTACTCCACATTGAATATCGTCCCAATTCCGTCTACTTTGATTTCTCATAAGCCTTAGCGAACAAAGAGAAGAGGAGAATTATGTCCTGCTACTATCGTAAGTATCTTAGCCTGTCGGGGATGCGAAAGACACGTTGGTCCAACTCGCATTTGATTACTTTGACCTTACTAGCCTTACTAATGGGCCACTAGGGCCCAATAGCACATAAAAGCTATTGAAAGTCCTTTTACACGGAATTGGGTCATAGGAGGCCCAATGACATACAAGCGTTATCCCTTTGGGCCCAAAGATCATTTTGATGGACTTGCAAGATCCATCAAACATGATTTGAAACTCTCAAGCCCAAAGTTTGTAAGTTTACTCATCGTAGTTATCGCGTATCTATTGAAGTGTTTGATTTAACGGTTATTGTTTTTGTATTGATTCGAGACCGAATCGATTCGTTTATAACGATATTTGGAGTTAAACGTGTATTCATTTTTCGTTTTGTCGGTAGTCGTAGATTTTGTATTTTGACTTAATGAATTAATTTGTTTAAAAGTAGAAGTTTGACCTTTTCACTACCTTTCTTTTTATAAAAATAACAATTTTAGTCCTTTATATAAAAGAATTTCATTTTTAGTCCTTAAAACCTTTTCTTGACACTTTTGCATCATAAATTTGTTGAAAAGACAGTTTTAACCTAAAATTTATTTTGTTAACAGATTCAGCCCTTCCAGAATGGTATTTCTTGGTTAAAACCCCATTTTTCGCAACTTTTACAGTTTTGGCCAAGAATCCAAAAACTTTACATTTTTGGTCCTTTTTGGTAGTGAAAAGCATTTTTGAACCTTGAAATACTTTTATTACGCTATTTATCCCTTGTTTTGAAGAAACTTTCATTTCAGCCCCTTAAATTGTCAGTTTTCGCAATTTTAGGATTATTGGGCCAAAAAGCCCAAAATTAGCCCATTAAGCTAAAAAATTACATTTCAAGTCCTTTGAAAATTTTATTATTCAGAAAAACAATTATGGAAACTGTTTTGACTCTTTTGTACCTAAAGAAACCGTGACTTGACCATTTTTAACCCTAGTTTTGTATATTTGACATTTTAAGCCCAAAAATGGGTTTTTATGTTGAAATATGTTTATCATAATCTTATAAGTTATTGTTTTTGACTTGTTTAGTGTAAAATAACTTAAATTATTTTTGTTTCCCTTCTCGTATCATAGATCTCGAGATTCACCCCTTTTTAGTTGCATGTTTATCACAAAAAGACATAAAAATTAGGCCTGGCAATCGTGTCGTGTTCGGGTTGGCGTGTCGCGGGTTGGCTGGTCAAAATGTGCCAACCCAAACACGACCCATTTAAATATACAGGTCACAGGTTGGCGTGTCACGGGTTGGCGGGTTTGGAACATAAACCCATATATGACCCACGAACCCATTTATTTATACGGGTTCACAGGTTGGCGGGTTTGTGGGTTAGTTTTGGGTTCGTGGGTTAGATTCTATAAATAAAATTAACAATTAAACATGAATAAATTCTTGATGGTTGATGCAAACATATCTAAATTTTAGACACTTAACTACTTAAGTCTTAAAGTTCTAAACATCCAAATGAAAATTAAAAACATTCATAGAAACATGCTCAATGCCTCAATCGCTCATACAGCCATACACCGATACGCCATTTGATTTAGGGAAAAAAATGAGGAAAATCAATTGGTTACAAACTTACTTACGACCTTATGAGTTAGGACCACAAGTCAAAATATAAATACATTTAAAAATAAAATATATATATTTTTTTAATTAAAAATATAAACGGGTTGGCGGGTCAACCCATTTATTTTTTGAGAAACCCGTATATGACCCGTTTAATAAACATGTTGGCAGATTGGCGGGTTGACGGGTTGGCGTGTTGAAAAACTCAACCCAAACCCGTTTATTTCGTGTCGTGTCGTGAGCCGTATCGCGTGTCGTGTCGAGAATTGTCGGCCCTAATAAAAATACACATACATGCATAAAATCACACATAGCATACACATACACATCGATCTACACATTTTCTTGTATTCTCCCCCATAAAACACATGAAAACCAAAAAGAGAGGGGTATGAAGCTCACCTTGAGTTGTAGTTTCGGTTTTGAAGAGAGAAATGAAGAAAGTTTCGATCCTAGCAAGTCTTCTTGGAAGATCTCGAATTTAAAGGCTTCTAAGATCCAAGATCACAAATTTAAATAGATTTAGAAGAGATTTTTGATGAGATGAAGTAGCTAGATCATGGATCCAAGCAATATCTTACCTTAGAGGATGAATTTGTAGGATAATCTCCTTGAAAGCTTCCTAAATCTCGAAAATTTGGTGGAGAGTGAAGAGAGTTTCCTTGAGAGAGTTTTGAGTGAAATGTGTGTGTGTTTGTGTTGTGTTCGGCTGATGTGTGTAAAACTCAACTAGTTTTAAACCTACTTTTTAATAAAAATAAACACACGAAGGCAGTGGACCTATCAATTGTGGTAAAGCTAAATAAGTAGGGTATCGAACACAGGGAACGGTAAATTAAAACTAAAGACTAATTTTATCTAAATTAAATAACAAGTAGAGGTTTTCTCTAGTTTTACAAGACTAGAAACTTACTAGCTATCACTTAAACTAAAAACTAGAAAAGCAAAGATTTAACTAAATTCAATAACGAATAGGACTTCTATTTAGTTCAACTCAATTGATCCTATGGTTGATATTATGGTAATAGTGCAATGGATTAACTCTTTTATTGGCTACCGACTTAAGTGATTAGCTTCACGTTCGCTACACTAACCTTTAGTGAACAAACTAACTCAAACAGTGACCAGTTGTCTAATTTAATTAAATTCACTAGATTAATTATTCGGGTTAATTTAGACTTGCAATGGTTAACTAATTTGGTCCTTTAGTTAACTTCTTGTTGATGGTCATCACACAAGCTCATACATGAATTTACTTAATTTTCTTATTAATTCTAGTTTCATGTTCATTAATCCTAGACATATGATGAAGTGGTCACGTAAGCATATGAGGTTGATAATCAAAAGATGTTCATACTATTTAATTACCTTCCTATTAACAGAAAATTAATTATCATTCACACACAAGGTTCTTTAGCAAGCTAAAACTAACAAAAATCACCAACATTGAATTAATCCTACCAATAATCAAACCATAGTCTCAATTTTGTATCCCCAAACAGAAGTTTAAGAGTTTTAGCTCATGATTGAGGTAATAAACAACAAATAAACGAATTCTAATTGTCTAGCCATAATGGAAAACAAAAGATTATGTAGAATGATGAGAATTTGCCTCAAATCTCCTTCGGAATTGGATTCTAGGTTGTATCTTCGTTCTCTAGGGTCCTTCTGGCTCTTCAATCGCAACTAATCTCTCCAGAAGGGTTCCAGAATGTCTAATGTCGATCTGAGAAGTTATCTTTATAGATGCAAAACTAGTCGTCGAGTCCATTGCAGACTCACCGAGTCCACCTCTTAATTCCAGTACACGATAAGTCACAGAGTCTTTATCTTCTCGAATCTTCGATCGGAATCGCCGAATAGTCGACCCTACTCGCCGAGTAGGTGTTTTTTTTGGTGTTTTTCTTCTTTGTTCAATTCCCGAGCTCCCAACTGATTCTCCTGCTTCCGAGCTTCACTTTTGGACTGAAAACACAATTCAAACACTTTTAAGTATCTTTTGTCCATGATATGCAATAAATTAGCTAATTAATCATAAAAATCTATACTTAAAATAAGGCTAAATATGCAAATATCAAAATACCCCACACTTGACTTTTGCTTGCCCCCAAGCAAAACTGAATTTTAACACATTAGAATCACATATGACAACTCCAATCTAACCCAGCCATTATGCCAAGACCGTAACACATGCATTTGTGTCTAAATTTTTTCCTAATAACCCCCATACTCCAAATACTCACAATCCTCATAAACATTCGCCCACTCATCCCGAACAATGCTCATTTTATGCATCCTTCCGAATCCATCCGCAGAAAACCTCCTATCCTCAAGGTATTTTTGGTTGAGCAACCCAAGCATACATAATCTAGAATTACAATTTATGATACCATTATGGAGCTTTTTGAATTCTTCACTTCTTTGGTATTTGATCTTTGATTTCTTTGAATTCACCACTTTGTTGTTTGATTTTTGGTATCTTCCATTTTTGAACTCTTGGAATTTGGATCTTTTGATCTTCACTTTAGTTGCTCCAAAATTCTTCAAACTTTTCTTGCAATTCTCTCTCTCTCTCTCTCTCTCTCTCTCTCTCTTTTAACATGTACCTCACTTTTTTTTTCACTCAAAACCTATATGCTTAAGCAGGGGCGCTCAACTTCAACCTTTATTGGCTAACGATAATAATTTTCCTGGATACATTTCTGGTACACGATGCTAAACATATTGCATCCTTCGGGCTGAGCGAGGTCGTGTTTTTGTCCCATGATTTCACTGGAATAAGGAAGCCACAAATGTACTAGAACGGATATAGGCTCAACTAAATATTTGGGTCTTCATGCAATCATCAACACAATTCTAACATGGAATCCTAATTACTTTTTTTACCAAAATTTCTAAATTAATTCCTAAGTAACATTTTTGGTATGCAACAATTTTAAAAATTATCCTAAATTACGACATTAGGATTCTACATTTACTAAGATGACATTAACCCCCTACCCCACACTTAATTTATGCAATGTCCTCATTGCATGTTATGCATGAAAAATAAAAACATGAAATATAGAGAGAATCAGAACATACTCCCCTGGGGTAGTAGCCGCTAGGTTGATATCCCTTCTTTTTGGCTCCATCTTCAATTGACTTTAGACATGGGAACAACTCATCCATGTCTTGGGTGTCAAAATCTCGTGTGGGCAACTCCAAATATGCAGGAAAAATAGTGTAAAATCTTCAAGAATTGATCGAGAAGAATAAGAGGTCGTGGTATGTTCAACAGCATCGAATCAGCAGTCTTCTTGGTATAAAAATAAGTGACTCATCGAGTCATATAAATGACTCGTCGAGTATAGTCGCGGGAAGCCTCGAAAGCGTGAAAATACAAAGCGACTCGTCGAGTCAGTTAATTGCACTTGGCGAGTAGGCCGCTGGGTGGAAAAATTTACATTCTGCACTTGTTCTAGCTTTTGATAAATCTCCAAAACTTCCCATAACCTCTAGAATTATTAACTCATGTCCCTTAGGACCGGACTTGACAGCTTAACTCTAAACTTCGCCCTTTCTTGACTCTTTTCCACTCTTTTTCTTTTTCTTTACTCTCTCAAACTCTAAACCCTTTATGCAAGCATTCCTAATCCAAAATCTAGAAGTCATAAAGGCAAACCAAACATCAAAAGTCTTAACATATAAACAAAAACAAAAATAAATTGAAAATTGCTCCATAAAACAATAAAAAAAACTAATCATCTTCTTCCTCATCATGGCCATGCGCAGCTCCACTCCCACCAGCTCCACTCCGCATTGCATTAATCACCTCATCCCAAGATGGAATGTAGGGGAAATTTCCCCCATCAATATGCGGAATATGGAAATGGTCAAAAAGCCGCACGTGTGATTCTTTGCTGAAATTGATGCCCCTTGCCATTTGATCTTGTAACCTCCTCATCTCAACATTATACCAGTCCATTGGCACTTCATCATTATCCACCGGAATTACCGATGATCCCTCCTCCACCTCCCGCTCACGTCTCGACCTAACCCTCCTTCCCGGTGCCTCGGGGCCGATTACCGGATCATCATGCGGGATAGCATAATGACCACCCCCATAATCTTCAATGATTCTTGCCCTCCTAAAAAGAATGGGATTAAAGGGAGGGGCAGGAATCATTTTCATCAAATTCCATGCACCGCGGGTCATCAACCCATATGAGTTGGCTAGCCGGGTGACGAACATGTCACCATTAATTTTGGAGGTTTTGCGATCCTTGACCGCACCCTCCAATAAATAAGAGGCGAAACACCATGGAATGTTGCAGAAGGTGTCGGGTGTGATGATACTCCAAAGATAAAATACGTCAAGGTTAGCAACCTTGTCGTCATCCTTTTGTTGATTTATTGTAGTGGAGATAAGGCGGTGTATGAGGCGGTGTGTGGGTGACCTAATACTCCCTTCTTGGGCCGACTTCGGAATGTATAATTTGTTGGCGATCGTGTCCCACCAACCAGTACTTGTAACACCATCGGGGGAACACCTTATGAGAGTGTTCCAAGAAGGCGCGAAAGATAGCAATCGTGAGCAATGGTCGGTCGTAAATCCCCAACCGGCATGCGTGATCAATGACATAACATTGATGGAATTCGCCCCAAGACAAAAACTAAAACACCGCGGGGTGGTAGCAATCATCTCCTCCTCGGAAAGATACAGTGGAGAAAAATTCCCAGCAAAGTTCTTGATACACCGGTTCTTGAATTCTGAAAACCCAGCTCCATCCATCACAAATCATTGTCTCCCCATCGTGAGTAAATTCCTTCAATAGGTAAGGCGCCAACTCTTCCTCATACCGGATATTCCTCAACCAATGCCAGTCAACCCTATTAGGTACATAAATCTCCTTCTTCCTGACCTCATCCAACTTCTTCTTCCATCTTGTCATTGTTGAAGCCGATTCAATTCGAGGGAAATTCAACCAAGGAAAATCTCCTTGGTTTCCACTTGAGCTCTGTCCTCTTTGAAACATGATCCCCGCAAAACAAAGAACAAACAACCCAGAAAACATAGAAAATCATCAAAACAAGTTCCATCTGGGTCCCCGACTGGACTCGTCGAGTCCATGAACGACTCGGCGAGTCGTATTAACTGCGCGAGTCAGTCGACGAGTCAAGCAAAATTCGACCATAAAACTTGAAATTGTTCTCAAGGGTTTTGTCCAGGGACGTTCCTAAGATGTATTAGGGTAAGAATAACCACCCAAAACAACACAATTGATGCAAAATCAAAACCCTAAAAATTCACTAAATTTCAAAATCGGGTATTGTATGAAATTGGCACCTTAGAACATCTAAAAATCATGGCTTTAACATAATTATGAAAGAAATTGAGTACCTTAGGTGATAATATTCGAAAATCTTAAAGAAAGAGTGAAGACTTTGATGAGTGCTTCAGAGAGAAAGCAAATGGGGGCGCACGTCGAGTAAAGGGGGAAATATGATCTCATTAGGGTTAAAAACCCTAGTTTTACCAGATGTAAAAATGATTTTTAATTAATTTTTTTCTGTAAATAAAACCGACTCGTCGAGTCAGGGTCCGACTCGGCGAGTCTGGTCGCGATTTTTAAACTCATCTGGAATCTGAATACTCGTCGAGTCATGGTCGGACTCGGCGAGTCATTTGCAAAAAATTCAAAAACTATATCATTTTTTCCATTTAAAAATTCATTTCACCCCACACTTAGCCCATAAGCACTCTCAAGAAGTCATGTTTGATGATTTAGAAGACGAAAATAAAATCCTAAAAACGAAAATAAAACTAAAACAAGAAAAAGAAAGCAAACTCTAATAACGGGTTGCCTCCCGCCAAGCGCTTCTTTTTAAGGAGTCGTTAGCTGGACTCCTACCCATCTACGTTTCTTCATTTTGTTGCATCGGGAACTCACGCCTTATCTTTTGTGGTTTGTACTTCGCTTTGTAAGTGTGTATCTTCTTCTTGTAGGCCCATCTTAATTCTTCTCTCTTGTTCCTCATAGCATCATCTTCAGCTACATGGCTTTCCCTTTTCCTCACCTTCTTCTTCTTTACTCCATTCTCTTGCACCCTCTTTTGCACCCCTCCTTCTTCAAACTTCATTACTTCATAGTTGGTGAAAACTCGGGCTCGAGGTTTGGTAATCAATGGGTTCTTAGCATCATCTCTTCTAACCCTTGCATTTTCCTCTTCTCCAAAGCTTGCCTCATCTTCAAGTGGAATATCTTCTTCTTCTTGCATTATTGTATCGAGGCATGCTACAAGAACGTGTTGAAAATCAACATTCATTCCGCCTTCTGCTGCTTGATCTTCTAAAAAATTTTGGAAAATCTTCATGTCCAGAGCATGCAGGGAGCTGGTAACAAGCAGATCAAAATCATCCAAGTTGTTGGGATTTTCGACTAGACTCGTCGAGTCCGGGAAAGCGACTCGGCGAGTCAGAGCGTATTCCTCATATCCCACTATGTTTTCTGATTCGGTTCCTTTCAGCAGCTTCTCTATCTCCTCCAAGTCTTTTTCAACATCTTCATTACCTCCAAAGGATAGCAAAAACTTACTTTGATCTTCTTCTTGCAAGAGTGCAACTTCTTTTTGAAGTATTTCATCATCCAAATCAACGAATGAGATTTCTTCTTTTCTTCCTTCTTCTTGCTTTATCTCTGGTAGGGCTTTAAACACCGCTGACTCATCTCCTACCCTCAATGTTAGTGTGGACTCACATACATCAATCAATGCGCATGCGGTATTCAAAAATGGTCTCCCTAAAATAATTGGAATTTCGGGGTCTTCTTCCATATCAAGTACCACAAAGTCCACAGGGAATATAAATTTATCTACCTTGATGAGGAGATCTTCACAAACACCTCTTGGATGAATAGTCGTCTTGTCCGCTAAATGGATCTTCATATTCACAGGCCTTGGCTCCGGTAAATGCAACTTCTTGAAGAAAGAAAAAGGCATTAAGTTAATACTTGCACCCGAATCGGTTAACGCTTTAGTAGCAAGTATATCTCCAAATTGACAAGGAATTGTGATGCTTCCCGAATCACCCCTCTTTTCCGGTAGTTCACTCAACATTATCTCTGCAACTTCAGTTAAATCTTTTTTGGCAGCAAAGAGACTCTTTAGCAAGTTGAAATACTTGGGTGTTTGAAACATCATCTCCACAAATGGAATGTTGACTTGAAGGGCCTTGACATGTTCCATGAAAGCTTTATACGCTCTAACCTTTTCACCAGGCATGACTCTGATTGGGAATGGCAAAGGAGGATTGTAGGGCTTTGAGGAAATAACAGTTTTGTCATCAGCGCATGGACTCGTCGAGTCCATTAGAGGGACTTAACGTGTCTGGTCGGGTTTAGCTGAACTCGACTCTTCTGTTGCTTCTGCTTGCACCTTAGTTGAAAACTTATGTGTAGGGGTCATAGGAGTAAAAAATTTTCCATGGCTGGAGGTTATGGCATTCACATTCTCCATTCTTGGATTGTTCTCGGTTTTACTCGGAAGTTCTCCCCGCCTCCTCTCGTTCACTTGATGTGCAAGTTGTCCTAGCTGTTTCTCAATGTTGAGAATAGATGCTTGCTGATTTCTTAGTAGATTTCTAGTCTCTTGTATTGCAGCATCATGATCATTGTGTCTTTTCTCGGACGCGGCTATAAATCTAGTGAACATTTCTTCTAAATCGGCTCTCCTTTCCATTACCGGTTCTTCCTTTTGATAGAAACCGCTTTCCTTCTACTTGTATTTTTCTTCCTTTGCCCTTTTATACTCTTCGTACAGGAGCCATTCCTTCTTGGGTTTCCGCCAATTCTCGTCGTATTTGTCCCCGCTTGAGTAGAACACTTGTGCCTTCTTGTTTCCATTTTCATCCAAGTCACAATCCTTCGTGAGATGAGGCCCTCTACAGTTTTCACATCCAACTCGAATAGCATGGATTGTTTGATCCATTTTTGTCATTCTTTTATGTAGACTATCGAGCTTAGCCATCATCGCCGCCATTGTTGGATTAGTGTCTAAGTCCATAACTATTTTGGTATGTACTTGACCCGATGGTGCATGGTCCTTTTGGGTTGCCTTCACCAAAGCAACTTGATAGGATGAATTATGGAGAGAAAGGATTAAATATGATTTATTAATATATTATGGAAATAATATATTAAAGGAGAAATCATATTGTTTAATTAATATTAGTCAAGAACTAATAAGAATTAAGTTTGTGACTAAAAGAGTTTAATTAAACTTAAGGGACTAGAATTGTAATTATAAGATAATTGCAATTGGGCCATGGAATACCTTATAATATAAGGTTAGATGAATTCTATGGGGAAACCCATTAGAAATCGTCCAAGGCTTGTTAAGGAAGGAGTCCATGGGTTGCTTAGGGCTTAAGCATCCAAATTAGGGTTTCCTTGTTAGATAACCCTAATAGCCTCACTATTTAAGGACCCCTTGGGCACCAAAAACGTGGGCAACTGAATCCTTAGGGTTTCTACACGTTTTTGGGTGTTTCTTCTCTTCTCCTATTCATCCTCTTGCTCTTGGTGTTTGTGAACCATTAGAGGAGTGACATTTATGACTCTAAGCTTTCTAAAGAAATTACAAAGAGGATTTGAGATTGTTATTGCTACATAACAATCAAGGTATGATCTAAACTCTAATTCATATGTTATATTGATTATCATATGCTAGATCTAGGGTTTGAAGTCTTGGATGAATTGCATGTACAATAGAGAAACCTAGATCCAAGCATTAGGGTTTGTATGAGCACATAGGATGTTCTTATGGCTAAAACCCATCATCCATGCCATCATTGGCCGAGTTTACTACCCCCCGACTTACTTCATTTCATGGGTTGTGGTATTCTCTAGAATGCTTAGAGAATTCTTCAATTAATTCCTTGATTACCGAAGGTGGCTTCTTTGTGAGCAGGCCTTGTGAATCGAGCAATTGCCTTGTGGTAACATTGACTCCATCATAGAAAATGGAGACCTCTTGTTGGCTATTAAGGTCATTGTGTGGGCAATTTCTGAGAAGACCTTTGTACCTTTCCCACGCCTCATAAAGGGATTCTACGGGTTGTTGTTCGAAGTTGGCAATGGCTTTCTTCAACTTGGCTATCTTGGAAGGCGGTCAAAAATGATCTATGAACTCTTCTTTCATTTTAGCCCATGTGGTGACCGATCCGGGAGGAAGTGACTTGAGCCAATCCTTTGCAGCACCCTTGAATGTGACTGGAAGCATACGAAGTAGTTGGGTCTCACGTGGCACATTTGGTACATTGAAGTAGTCAGTCACATCATTTACTTCATCCAAGTGCTTGTAAGCATCTTCGTGGTCTTTTTCATAGAAGAGAATCTCCTTGAGTTGAGCTAGGATATGACCCTTAAGCTCAAAAGTAGCGTTGGCGGGAATTGCGGGTTGCTCAAGTCCCAAGCCAGTGTCATCGTGCATCCTCTTCTTCCATTCCCCCATGGGGACTTCATCGATATTAGCCATAGTGATAGCTAAATCGTCCTCAAAATCGGATTTGTGCTCGTATGTAGGTTCTTCTTCTTCCTCGGTCTCGTAATCGGTGTCTTCTTTGATCGGGTCTTCGATTGTAAAAGAGGCGCTGGATGCTCCTAGTTTGCTTCCTTTCTTCTTGCTGAAAACAAATTTCAAATTCTTCAACGGTGATCTCTTTGAAGAAGTGGTTTCTCTAACAACTTTTCCTTTGTTCTTCTTTATTGCGGATTCCGGGTATTTGAATGGAGGGACCAAAGGTGTATCAGATCCTCGGGTCATGAAACAACTGCAAACCAAAAAAAACGCATAAAAAGAACAAAAATAAAAAAAATTTAAAACTGTGATCAGCGATGGACTCGCCGAGTCGGCACGAGTGCACTCGGCGAGTTCAAGGCAAAAACAGAAAAACTTTCTAATTACTTATTAAAACGGATTTTTATTAAAACTTATACTAACTAGTAAATTACCTAAGAATTAACTTTGTGTAAGATAAATCCCACACAAAGGATCAATTAAACTAGAAATTAGTGCTAATTTAGAACCGTTCCCCGGCAACGGCGCAAAAAACTTGATGTGTGTAAAACTCAACTAGTTTTAAACCTACTTTTTAATAAAAATAAACACATGAAGGCAGTGAACCTATCAATTGTGGTAAAGCTAAATAAGTAAGGTATCGAACACATGGAACGGTAAATTAAAACTAAAGACTAATTTTATCTAAATTAAATAACAAGTAGAGGTTTTCTCTAGTTTTACAAGACTAGAAACTTACTAACTATCACTTAAACTAAAAACTAGAAAAGCAAAGATTTAACTAAATTGAATAACGAGAAGGACTTATGTTTAGTTCAACTCAATTGATCATATGGTTGATATTATGGTAATAGTGCAATGGATTAACTCTTTTATTGGCTACCGACTTAAGTGATTAGCTTCGCGTTCGCTACACTAACCTTTAGTGAACAAACTAACTCAAACAGTGATCAGTTGTCTAATTTAATTAAATTCACTAGATTAATTATTCGGGTTAATTTAGACTTGCAATGGTTAACTAATTTGGTCCTTTAGTTGACTTCTTGTTGATGGTCATCACACAAGCTCATACATGAATTTACCTAATTTTCTTATTAATTCTAGTTTCATGTTCATTAATCCTAGACTTGCAATGGTTAACTAATATGATGAAGTGGTCACGTAAGCATATGAGGTTGATAATCAAAAGATGTTCATACTATTTAATTACCTTCCTATTAACAGAAAATTAATTATCATTCACACACAAGGTTCTTTAGCAAGCTAAAACTAACAAAAATCACCAACATTGAATTAATCCTACCAATAATCAAACCATAGTCTCAATTTTGTATCCCCAAACAGAAGTTTAAGAGTTTTAGCTCATGATTGAGGTAATAAATAACAAATAAACGAATTCTAATTGTCTAGCCATAATGGAAAACAAAAGATTAAGTAGAATGATGAGAATTTGCCTCAAATCTCCCTCGGAATTGGATTCTAGGTTGTATCTTCGTTCTCTAGGGTTCTTCTGGCTCTTCAATCGTAGCTAATCTCTCCAAAAGGGTTCCAGAATGTTTAATGTCGATCTGAGAAGTTATCTATATAGATGCGAAATGACTAGTCGAGTCCATTGCCGACTCGCCGAGTCCACCTCTTAATTCCCGTACACGATAAGTCACAGAGTCATTATCTTCTCGAATCTTCGATCGGACTCGCCGAGTAGGTGTTGTTTTTGGTGTTTTTCTTCTTTGTTCAATTCCCGAGCTCCTAACTTCTTCTCCTGCTTCCTTTTGCTTCCGAGCTTCACTTTTGGACTGAAAACACAATTCAAACACTTTTAAGTATCTTTTGTCTATGATATGCAATAAATTAGCTAATTAATCATAAAAATCTATACTTAAAATAACGCTAAATATGCAAATATCATCGGCCGAGAGAACGAAAGAGAGGAGAGAAGAGAGAGTAGATGATAGGATGGTTACTTAGAAGCATGAGACTTTGCATGGAAACCCAGCAAATATTAGTGAGGTGGCAAATGAAAAGTCAACCATTCCTTTCTTTTGTGGTTTGGGCCAAGAATGGAGAGGGGAAGGAAAAATAATTGGGCCTTGTATGCTTAAGCCCATTTTATGGTTAAGTTAGATGATTTTTGGCCCAACAAAAATCAAAAAATGTTTTTTATGACCTATTAGGGCTAATTTAAATTTGTTATGGTCCAATAAGGCCCATTAAAGATAACCTAGTTCATTTTAGGCTTATAAGGCCCAAAATATTAAGTTTCATGTATATGGGTCCAATTAGGGCCCATTTGAGGGTTCTAGGTTCAAGATAGTTAAATTGGAAACTTATTGGTCCATTAGGTCCAATAAGGAAATCCTAGCCCAAAATGGACTTAAACCGGGATTTCAAGGGTTTTCCAATTCTTTGTTGACTATTTGTAGTGCTTGAATGAAGTATTTGATGAAGTTTTGTTGTTACTGAATAAGCACCATACATGTTTTCACATTGTTGGCTCACATTTGTTATCATTGTTTAATGTTTACAAGACATCAAATTCCTAGTTGTGACATCATCCTCCCGTTAGAGGGAATTTCGTCCCGAAATTCTTTTGAAAGCTAGATTTGAGAATGCGAGAATAGGTGAGGGTACTTCTGTTTCATTTGATCTTCGTGTTCCCATGTGAATTCTGGTCCGCGTCTTGCGTTCCATCGAACATTCACAATCGGAATGCGGCTCTGCTTGGTACGCTTCACCTCTCTGTCCATGATTTCAACTCGTTCCTCGATGAACAGAAGATTCTCATTGATTTTAATTTCTTCTAATGGGATGACGAGAGTCTCGTCCGATAAGCACTTTTTCAAATTGGAAACGTGGAACACAGGGTGTACACTGCTGAGCTCAGTGGGTAGTTGCAGTCTGTAAGCCACTGGACCGATTCGGGCAAGAATCTCGAAGGGTCCAATGTATCGAGGGTTCAGATTGCCCCGCCTAGGTAGTTATTGATTTCGCACTCGTAGTCATTTAGTAGTTCGACCCATCTTCATTGCCTCATGTTTAGCTCTTTTTGACTCAAGGTGTGTTGGAGACTCTTGTGGTCGGTGAAGATCGTGCACTTAGTACCGTAAAGGTAGTGCCTCCAAATCTTCAGGGCGAAGACCACTGCTCCCAGCTCCAGATCGTGGGTCGTGTAATTCACTTCGTGCATCTTTAGTTGTCGGGACGCGTAAGCTATCAACTTTCCACGCTGCATGAGTACACAGCCTAGGCCCTGATTTGACGCATCGCAGTAGACTATAAAGTCTTCCGTTCCTTCGGGTAGCGATAGCACCAACACACTGCAGAGTGCTTGCTTTAGAGATCGAAATCCCGCTTCCTGCTTGTCCGTCCATACAAAGGGTACGCCCTTTTGTGTAAGCATGGTAAGCGGTTTGGCCGTCTTAGAGAAGTTCTGGATGAATCTCCTATAATAGCCTGCGAAGCCTAGAAATTGGCGAATTTTCGTGGGTGTCGATGGAATTGCCCATCCCTCGATGGCTTGGATTTAAGAAGTATCCACATGAATTCCTTCCTGACTAACAACATGTCCGAAAAAGTTCACACTTCGGAGCCAAAACTCGCACTTAGAGAGTTTTGCGTATAACTTTTCGGTCCACAGAGTTTCCAGGATTTGTCGGAGATGTTGGCCGTGTTCTTCTTCGTTTCGGGAATAGAAGAGGATATCATCGATGAAAACGATAACAAAGTTATCAAGAAATGGTCGGCAGATTCGATTCATTAAGTCCATGAATGTGGAAGGAGCATTCGTTAGACCGAAAGGCATTACAACAAATTCATAATGTCCGTAACGAGTTCAGAAGGCGGTTTTTGGAATATCCTCCTCCCGGACCTTGAGTTGGTGGTATCCAGATCGCAGATTTATCTTTGAGAAGTGACTAGCTCCTTGGATCTGGTCAAATAGATCGTCAATTCGTGGAAGTGGATATCGGTTCTTGACAGTGAGCTTGTTAAGTTCTCTGTAGTCGATACACATCCTGAAGGTACCGTCTTTCTTCTTGACAAAGAGAACCGGAGCTCCCTAATGTGAGAAATTGGGTCGGATGAATCCTTTATCCAATAGCTCGTTGAGTTGACTGGACAGATCTTGCATCTCCGCAGGAGCCCATCTGTAGGGCGATTTGGCGATGGGACTATCTCCTGGTACAAGGTCAATTCGAAACTCGACTTGTCTTTCTGGGGGTATCCCCGGAAGATCATCAGGGAAGACATCTGGGAACTCACAAGCTACTGGAATGTCTTGAATGTTGACATCTTTCTTGGATTTGTCTACTATATGAGCCAGGAACGTCAAGTCCTTCTTTCGTAGGTACTTTTACGCTTTAATGCATGAGATAAGGCGAAGGTTCGTGCTAGGTTTGTCCCCGTATATAATTAGGGTTTCGTGATTTGGAAGGTGAAGGCAAACGGCCTTCTCGTGACACATAATTTCAGCATGGTGGGGGCTTAACCAATCAATGCCGATAATCACATCAAAACTCCTAATGGAAACATGCATTAAGTTTATTTGAAAGACGTGATGATTTAAGGCTAGGGTACATCCGATATAGATTTCCCCAGTGGATTCTGTCATCCCATTAGCCATTTCCACCGTGAAGGTTTCATTAAGCTTCTGGGGTTGTTGTCTTAACAAGTGTTTGAATTTATTGCTCACAAAACTTCGTTCTGCTCCGGTATCAAATAGGATGCATGCATAAGTGTGGTTTAGGAGAAACGTATCAGTAACAACAGCGGGATCCTGAACCGCTTCTCCTTAACCCATAGCTAGCACCCTTCCAGTTCCTCCGGTCCCAGGGTTGTTGGTGTTGGGGCAATTTCGACGGATATGCCCAGTCCTTCCCTCAGGTCATAGAACTCGCGTGACATGCTGAACGGGGGTCGCTGCCCCTGCTGTCTGCTCCACCTCCAAAGGTCGATACCCCAGGGGGTGTAGGACCAGTGGGGCCTACCCGATAAGCGAGCACCCTAACAGGATAAGGGGGTTGATGACTTCGGACTCTGCGTCCGAATCACCATCTTCGTCTTCACTGGGTTCCTCCTCGAGACCTCCTTTGGCTTCCTCTTCTTCCTGGTCCACCACTGGCTCGGCAGGTTCGCCTTCGGCTTCCGCCTTAGGTTCCCCTTCGGATTCCTCCTCGGGGTCTTCCTCGGGCTCCTCTTCAGAATCATCCTCGGGGTCCTCTTCAGGTTCCTCTTCGGATTCTTCCAACCATCCGTTATTCCGCTAATTAGGGAAATAAGGATCTCCGGGGTGATGGAAACCAGCCATGCTATCTGCGAGGGTGTATAAACATGCTAGTATTATTCCTAAGATGTTTTAATTATTGTATAGATTGAGTTGATGTTCACTTTTTGGTGATAAAGGGGTATGTTTTTAGGTTTTCCTACCATCGCGATTTTCTCGGGACACGTGATAGTTGTACCTCGGAGGAAATGTAGTTGATCAGGCTACATCCTCTCCTTGATACAACTATGAACAATCCCAGCTTAACCGAGATACTAACATTATCTTGTTTGGTTTGGTATTATCTTATGTTTCCTAATTCACACAAGCAAAGATGTTTTATCGTTGTGTTTTATTTGTTTTGTTTTTTTTTTCAGAGTTGTGTTAGTCCCGCTTTGGTTTATAGTTGCATATCAATGTGTTGTTAGATATGCTAGTTCACTATAAATAGAGCTCTGATACCAACCTGTCACACCCCCGAACCAGACGGCGGAAACGTCCGAGGGCTCGCGTGACTTTAATTGAATATCATCACAATGAATATACATGAATCATGACATAAACAACACCATGCATCAGTATATTACAACTGAAATTGTTCACATCAAGTACATTGTTTTAACATTACACATTCATAACATAAATTGTTTGAGTGTTTTCAACAACATCACCTCCTAACATTACTTCATATTACCCTTCCGCTTACCTGTTACCTGAGAATACAAGTTATTTTGGAAAAACGTCAACATATGAAATGTTGGTAAGTTCATAAGAAATGTTGTGATAAAATGATTTGTGTAGTTTGTAAAACCCATAAAATCCGATATTTTCCGAAAAGACTTTTGTTTATCAAAGTGTGAAGATCCATAGTTGATGCATGAATGATTTCAAAAACATATATATGAAGGGTATTTTGTATTATAGTTATAAAATTTTCGAGCGAGTAGTATTGAATTCCCCGGAAAACCCGATGCTTTCCGATGTTGAAAGGTATCCGTGATTACTGATTTTTGTATCGTCATATCGAATGAATATTGATTACTCCACATTGAATATCGTCCCAATTCCGTCTACTTTGATTTCTCATAAGCCTTAGCGAACAAAGAGAAGAGGAGCACTATGTCATGCTACTATCGTAAGTATCTTAGCCTGTCGGGGATGCGAAAGACACGTTGGTCCAACTCGCATTTGATTACTTTGACCTTACTAGCCTTACTAATGGGCCACTAGGGCCCAATAGCACATAAAAGCTATTGAAAGTCCTTTTACACGGAATTGGGTCATAGGAGGCCCAATGACATACAAGTGTTATCCCTTTGGGCCCAAAGATCATTTTGATGGACTTGCAAGATCCATCAAGCATGATTTAAAACTCTCAAGCCCAAAGTTTGTGAGTTTACTCATCGTAGTTATCGCGTATCTATTGAAGTGTTTGATTTAACGGTTATTGTTTTTGTATTGATTCGAGATCGAATCGATTCGTTTATAATGATATTTGGAGTTAAACGTGTATTCGTTTTTCGTTTTGTCGGTAGTCGTACATTTTGTATTTTGACTTAATGGACTAATTTGTTTAAAACTGGAAGTTTGACCTTTTCACTACCTTTCTTTTTATAAAAATAACAATATTAGTCCTTTATATAAAAGAATTTAATTTTTAGTCCTTAAAACATTTTCTTGACACTTTTGCATAATAAATTTGTTGAAAAGACAGTTTTAACCCAAAATTTATTTTGTTAACAGTTTCAGCCCTTCCAGAATGGTATTTCTCGGTTAAAACCCCAATTTTTGCAACTTTTACAGTTTTGGCCCAAAATTCAAAAACTTTACATTTTTGGTCCTTTTTGGTAGTGAAAAGCATTTTTAACCCTTGAAATAGTTTTATTATGCTATGTATCCCTTGTTTTGAAGAAATTTTCATTTCAGCCCCTTAAATTGTCATTTTTCGCAATTTTAGGCTTATTGGGCCAAAAAGCCCAAAATTAGCCCATTAAGCTAAAAATTTACAGTTCAAGACCTTTGAAAATTTTATTATTCATAAACACAATTATGGAAACTATTTTGACTCTTTTGTCCCTTAAGAAACCGTGACTTGACCATTTTTAACCCTACTTTTTGTATATTTGACATTTTAAGCCCAAAAATGGGTTTTTATGTTGAAATATGTTTATCATAATCTTATAAGTTATTGTTCTTGACTTGTTTAGTGTAAAATAACTTAGATTATGTTTGTTTCGCTTTTCATATCATAGATCTCGAGATTCACCCCTTTTTAGTTACATGTTTATCACAAAAACACAAAAATACACATACATGCATAAAATCACACATAGCATACACATACACGTAGATCTACACGTTTTCTTGTATTCTCCCCCATAAAACACATGAAAAACGAAAAGAGAGGGGTATGAAGCTCACCTTGAGTTGTAGTTTTGGTTTTGAAGAGAGAAATGAAGAAAGTTTCGATCTTAGCAAGTCTTCTTGGAAGATCTCGAATTTAGAGGCTTCTAAGATGCAAGATCACAAGTTTGAATAGATTTAGAAGTGATTTTTTTATGAGATGAAGTAGCTAGATCATGGATCCAAGCAATATCTTACCTTAGAGGATGAATTTGTGGGATAATCTCCTTGAAAGCTTCCTAAATCTCGAAAATTTGGTGGAGAGTGAAGAGAGTTTCCTTGAGAGAGTTTTGAGTGAAATGTGTGTGTGTTTGTGTTGTGTTCGGCCGAGAGAAGGAAAGAGAGGAGAGAAGAGAGAGTAGATGATAGGATGGTTACTTGGAAGCATGAGACTTTCTAATGAAACCCATCAAATATTAGTGAGGTAGCAAATTAAAAGTCAACCCTTCCTTTCTTTTGTGGTTTGGGCCGAGAATGGAGAGGGGAAGGAAATATAATTGGGCCTTGTATTGTCACAACTAGGAATTTTAGTGCCTTGTAACTACAACACCTATAACAACTATTAATCAATAACATGAAAGCATGCATGATGCTTATTCTATAACACCAAAACTTCATCAAATACTTCATTCTAGCACTACAAATGGTCAACAAAGAATTAGAAACCTTTGAAATCCAGGTTTAAGTCCATTTTGGACTAGGATTCCTTATTGGGCCTAATGGACTAATAAACTTCCAAATTATGCATCTTGAACCTAGAACTCTCTAATGGGCCCTACTTGGACCCATATACACGAAACATAATATTTTGGGCCTTAATGGGTCACAACCAATTTAATTCACCCTAATAGGTCATAAAAATTATACTTTGATCTATTTGGGACAAGCATCATCTAACTTAACTATAATATGGGCTTAAGGGTAAAAAGCCCAAATCTTTTCTCTTCCCCTCTCCATTCTCGGCCCAAACCCACAAGAGAAAGAGGAGTTGACTTTCTCATTGCCACCTCACTAATAATTGGTGGGTTTCCATGCAAATTCCATGCTTCCAAGCAAACATCTCATCAACTTTCTCTCCTCCTATCTCTTTTCTTCTCTCGGCCGAACACAACACACACACACACACTCACAAAATTCAACTCCATTCTCTCAAACTCTCACAAGAACATCCTTACACTCTCCTTCAAAAATTTCGAGAATCACAAGGGATACAAGGAAATCTCTTCCTAATATCACAAATCTAAGGTAAGTTGATGTGTAACTCAGGATCTAACTACTTCATTTCATCAAAAATCTCTTCTAAATCCATGCAATCTTGTGATCTTGCATCTTAGAAGCCTCTAAATTCAAGATCATCCAAGAAAGCTTACTAGGATCGAAATTTTCTTCACTCCTCTCTTCAAAACCGAAACCACAACTCAAGGTGAGCTTCGTACCCCTCTCTTTCGGTTTTCATATGTTTTATGGGGGAGAATACAAGAAAATGTGTAGATCTATGTGTATGTGTATGCTATGTGTGATTTTATGCATGTATGTGTGTGAGTTTATGTTTTTTTCTGATAAATATGTAACCAAAAGGGATGTTAACTCAAGATCTATGTCATGAGAAAGGAAACAAACATAATCTAAGTTATTTTACACTAAACAAGTCAAGAAAAATAGCTTATAAGGTTATGAGGAAATCTTCAAACTTTGGGCTTGTGAGTTTCTAATCATGCTTGTCGGGCCTTGCAAGCCCACCAACATGATCTTTGGGCCCAAAGGGATAACGCTTATATGTTATTGGGCCTTCAATGAGCCAATATTTTATAAAAGGACTTTCAATAGCTTTTATGTGCTAGTAGGCCAAAGTGTCCCGTTAGAAAAGCTAGTAAGGTCACAGTAATCAAATGCGAGTTGGACCATCGTGTCTTTCGCATCCACGACATCCTAAGGTACTTACGATAGTTGTGGGACATAATGCTCCCCTTCTCTTCTTTTGCTAAGGCTTACGAGAAATCAAAGTAGACGAAATTAGGATGATATACAATGTGTATTAATCAATATTCATTCGTTAAGACAATACAAAAATCGGTAATCACGAATACATTTCAATATTGTAAAACATCGGGTTTTCCGGGGAATTCAATACTACTCGCTCGAAATTTTATAATTATAATACAAAATACCCTTCATATATATGTTTTTGAAATCATTCATGCATCAACTTATGGATCTTCACACTTTGATAAACAAATGTCTTTTCAGAAAATATCGGATTTTCTGGGTTTTACAAACTACGCAACTCATTTTATCACAACATTGCTTATGAACTCACCAACATTTCATATGTTGACGTTTTTCCAAAATAACTTGTATTCTCAGGTAACAGGTAAGCGAAAGAGTAATATGAAGTAATGTTAGGATGTTGTGTTGTTAAAAGCACTCAAACAATTTATGTTATGAATGTGTAATGTTATAACAATGTACTTGATGTGAATAATCCCAGTTGTAATATATTGATGCATGGTAACGTTTATGTTATGATTCATGTATATTCATTGTGATGGTATTCAATTAAAGTCACGCGAGCCCTCGTACGTTTCCGCCATCTGGTTCGGGGGTATGACAGGTTGGTATCAGAGCATTGTTTATAGTGAACTAGCATATCTAACCACACATTAATATGCAACTATAAACCAAAAAGGGACTAACCCAACTCTGAACAAAACAAAACAAATAAAAACAGAACTATAAAACATTTTTGTCTGTGTGAATTAGGAAACAGAATATAATACGAAACCAAACAAGATAATGCTATCATCTCGGGTAAGCTGGGATTGTACACGGTTGTATCAAGGAGAGGATGTAGCCTGATCAACTACATTTCCTCCAAGGTACGACTATCACGTGTCCCGAGGAAACCGAGATGGTAGGAAGACCTAAAAACATACCCCTTTATCACAAAAAGGAGAACAACAACTCAATCTATACGTCTTAGGAATGATATTAGCATGTTTATACACCCTCGCAGACAGCATGGCTGGTTTCCATCACCCCGGAGATCCTTATTTCCCTAATCAGGGGAATAACGGATGGTTGGAAGAATATGAGGAGGAACCTGAAGCGGACCCCGAGGAGGAGTCTGAAGAGGAACCCGAGGAAGACCCCGAGGAGGAATCCGAAGGGGAACCTGAGGTGAAAGCCGAAGGCGGACCTGCCGAGCCAGTGGTGGACTAGGAGGAGGAGGAAGCCGAAGGAGGTCTTGTGGAGGAACCCAGCGAAGACGAAGATGGTGATTCGGACGCAGAGTCCGAAGTCATCAACCCCCCTTATCCGGTTAGGGTGCCCGCCTATCGGGTAGGCCCCACTAGTCCTACACTCCCTGGGGTATCGATATTTGGAGGTGGAGCAGGCAACAGGGACAGCGACCCCCGTTCGGCATGTCACGCGAGTTCTATGACCTGAGGGATGGAGGACCGGCCGATCGTGCTCTTTCGGTCATGGTGAGACGATTACGGAACACTGGTGACCTAGCTTAGAGCACCGCCGATCAGATGCACCAGATGCGGACTAGGGTCGAGCGTGTAGAGCAGGAAACACGAGAGGTTATCTGAGAGTTCCACATGAGACAGGCGAGGTGAGAGGCTCGACTCCGAGATGCGGAACGACAGGTGGCTCGTCTTCAGGGAGCATCCACTTCCTCAGTACCACTACCTGGTGCATCCTACCATGACTAGGACTAGTCGTTCCCGTCTTTAATATTATGTTACTAGAATCTATGCTATGTACCCCGACTCCATGTTTAAGTGATTACACTACTCATAGAGCCGTTATGCCACCGAATTTTCACCACTTATGTATGCTCTTTTGAGCAAAATTTTCATGTATCAAAAATGCGGATAATATTAATGAAACGTTTTATGTGTTCTACTGTGTAATCTGCTATGTGTTATATATCCATGATTGTATGCTAAATTGTGAAATTACTTAAGTTCGTGCCACACACCTAGTTTATAGGATCACAATCTCACAAAACCTTAGGCACTCAACATCTTTCCGTTCCATGACAGAAAGATGCCTCGACGACCAACTCGCAGTAACCCTGGACCAACCCCTCCAGAAGTTGACTCAGCTGCATTCCAAGCAGATGTGTCTGCTGCGGTCACCGCAGCAATGGCACATATTCACCAAGGGAACAATGGAGGAGTCAATGGACAAGGGGCAGGAAGTTCGAACAACGGGATCAATCAAGGACCGACCAAAACATGTTCCTACAAAGATTTCACCAATGCCAAGCCGCGAACCTTTAATGGCACAGGTGGTGTGATAGCCCTGAAAAGGTGGATTGAGAAGGTGGAATCAGTGTTCGAAATATGTGAATGCCCCGAGGAAGTGAAAGTGAAGTTTGTCGCGTGCACCTTTGTCGACCAGGCTCTCAACTGGTGGAATGGTCATATAGAGGCCATGACTCTCCCTGTAGCCAACTCTATGCAATGGATGGAGCTGAAGGAAATGCTGATGGCTGAGTACTGCCCTCGTGGGAAAATCCAGAAGATGGAGCAAGAGCTGTGGGATCTCACCGTCCGAAACTCTGATATAGATTCTTACATATCAAAGTTTAGCGAGCTGTCATTATTGTGCCCTGGCGTGATTACGTCTGAAGGGAAGAAAATTGAACGATTCATCTGGGGACTGACCTCCCCAATTCAAGGAAATGTGATCGCTGCAAAACCTGAAACATTTGACAGTGCCAAGAGATTGACCAAGAAACTGTACGACCACAACAACAAAAAGGGCGAGAAGCCAGCGGAAATTGAAGGCAAGAAAGAGAATGACAACAAGAAAGGAAAGAATAACAAGAGAAAAGGGAGACAAGGCTCAGAATCACCGAAGAAGCAACAAACAGTGACGGTCAATGTTGCAACCACTCAAGTACCCTTCACACCACATGATCCAGCCTCAGGTAATCCAAGCACTCCCAAACAGTATTCTGGGAATCTCCCAAAGTGCAACAGGTACAACTACCACCATAATGGAGAATGCAGGGAAATGCAATGCACTAGTTCCAATCGGAAGTGTCACATGGCAAAGTATTGCAAGACCTATCATCCCCAAAGTCAACCACAAGGAAACAACAACAGCAACAGCAATCGCAACAACAACAACAACAACAACAACAACAACAACAACAACAATAACAATAGCAACAATATCACAGGATCAAGCCCCACTTGCTACGGACGTGGAAGGACTGGGCATATCCGTCAGAACTGCCCCAACACCAACAACCCTTGGAACGTAGGAACAGGAAGGGTGCTAGCTATCGGTCAGGGAGAAGCGGTTTAGGATCCTGCTTGTTACTGGTACGTTTCTCCTAAACCACACTTATGCATGCATCCTATTCGATACCGGAGCAGAACGAAGTTTCGTGAGCAATAAATTCAAACACTTGTTAAATCAACAACCCCAGAAGCTTAATGAAACCTTCACGGTGGAAATGGCTAATGGGAAGACAGAATCCACTGGGGAAATCTATATCGGATGTACCCTAGCCTTAAATCATCACGTCTTTCAAATAAACTTAATGCATGTTTCCATTAGGAGTTTTGATGTGATTATCGGGATTGATTGGTTAAGCCCCCACCATGCTGAAATTATGTGTCACGAGAAGGCCGTTTACCTTCACCTTCCAAATCACAAAACCCTAATTATATACGAGGACAAACCTAGCACGAACCTTCGCCTTATCTTGTGCATTAAAGCGTAAAAGTACCTACGAAAGAAGGACTTGACGTTCCTGGCTCATATAGTAGACAAATCCAAGAAAGAGGTCAACATTCAAGACATTCCAGTAGCTTGTGAGTTCCCAGATGTCTTCCTTGATGATCTTCCGGGGATACCCCCAGAAAGACAAGTCGAGTTTCGAATTGACCTTGTACCAGGAGCTACTCCCATCGCCAAATCGCCCTACAGATTGGCTCCTACGGAGATGCAAGATCTGTCCAGTCAACTCAACGAGCTTTTGGATAAAGGATTCGTCCGAACTAGTTTCTCACCTTGGGGAGCTCCGGTTCTCTTTGTCAAGAAGAAAGACGGTACCTTCAGGATGTGTATCGACTACAGAGAACTTAACAAGCTCACTGTCAAGAACCGATATCCACTTTCACGAATCGACGATCTATTTGACCAGATCCAAGGAGCTAGTCACTTCTCAAAGATAGATCTGCGATCTGGATACCACCAACTCATGGTCCGGGAGGAGGATATTCCAAAAACCGCCTTCCGAACTCGTTACGGACATTATGAATTTGTTGTAATGCCTTTCGGTCTAACGAATGCTCCTGCCGCATTCATGGATCTAATGAATCGAATCTGCCAATCTTTTCTTGATAATTTCATCATTGTTTTCATCGATGATATCCTCGTATATTCCCAAAAGGAAGAAGAACACGGCCAACATCTTCAACAAATCCTGGAAACCCTGCGAACCGAAAAGTTATACGCAAAACTCTCAAAATGCGAGTTTTGGCTCCGAAGTGTGAACTTTTTGGGCCATGTTGTTAGTCAGGAAGGAATTCATGTGGATCCTTCTAAAATCCATGCATTCGAAGGGTGGGCAATTCCAACAACACCCACATAAATTCATGAATTTCTGGGTCTTGCAGGCTATTACAGGAGATTCATCCAGAACTTCTCTAAGACGGCCAAACCGCTTACCATGCTTACACAAAAGGGCATACCCTTCGTATGGACGGACAAGCAGGAAGCTGCGTTTCGATCTCTGAAGCAAGCACTCTGCAGTGCGCCGATGCTATCGCTACCTGAAGGAACGGAAGACTTTATAGTCTACTGTGATGCGACAAATCAGGGTTTAGGCTGTGTACTCATGCCGCGTGGAAAGGTGATAGTATACGCGTCCCGGCAACTAAAGACTCATGAAGTGAATTACACGACCCACAATCTGGAGCTGGGAGCAGTGGTCTTTGACCTGAAGATTTGAAGACACTAGCTTTACAGTACCAAGTGCACTATCTTCACCGACCACAAGAGTCTCCAGCACATCTTGAATCAAAAAGAGCTAAACATGAGGCAACGAAGATGGGTCGAACTGCTAAACGACTACGAATGCGAAATCAAGTACCATCCAGGCAAGGCTAACTTAGTAGCCGATGCCTTGAGTCGAAAAGAATACTCAAATCATCGTGTGAAAACTCTCTCAATAACCATCCAATCCCACCTGACCTCGCAAATCAGGACAACCTAGTCAGATGCCATGAAGGCGGAAAACAAAACAAGTGAAGCGTTGCGTGGAATAGAGAAGAACTTGGAGGTGAAGGAAGATGGAACATATTACTTCATGAAACGCATATGGGTCCCTAAACTTGGGGGATTCAGAGAGGTAGTCATGAACGAAGCCCACAAGACGTGATACTCCATCCATCCAGGTTCAGACAAAATGTACTTGGATGTTAAGCAACATTATTGGTGGCGAAATATGAAGGCAGAGATTCCCACTTACGTGAGCAAGTGCCTCACTTGTGCTAAAGTAAAGGTGGAATATCAGAAGCCATCTGGATTACTACAGCAGCCAGTAATTCCCGAGTGGAAATGGGAAAGGATTAGCATGGATTTTGTGACCAAACTACCCAAGTCAATGGATGGTTTGGACACGATATAGGTAATATTTGATAGATTAATGAAATCCACCCATTTCCTACCAATAAAAGAATCGTACAAGATGGAGCGCCCGACAAGAATCTACGTCAAGGAAATCGTGAGACTCCATGGAGTACCTGTATCTATCATCTCAGATAGAGATAGTAGGTTTACATCCCGCTTTTGGCAATCGCTTCAAAAAGCTATTGGAACACAACTCGACATGATCACTGCCTACCATCCACAAACGGATGGCCAAAGCGATCGAACCATCCAAACACTAGAAGATATGCTTCGCGCGTGCGTAATAGACTTTGGAAAATCATGGGATACCCACTTGCCTTTGATCGAGTTCTCATACAACAACAGTTATCACTCGAGTATCAAAGTTGCTCCTTTCGAAGCAATATACGGGCATAAATGTAGATCACCGTTGCGCTGGGCTGAGTTAGGAGACACCCAGCTAGTGAGAGGGCAAACGCCGAACAACGCCTTAACGGGACCAGAAATCATACGTGAGACGACCGAGAAGATAATTCAGATCAGAGCACGTCTGCAATCATCCCGAGATAGACAAAAGAGCTACGCCGATAAACGACGAATGCCCTTGGAGTTTCAAGTCGTAGATGGGGTGCTACTAAAAGTCTCTCCTTGGAAAGAGGTGATTCATTTTGGGAAGCGGGGAAAACTGAACCCTCGATACATTGGACCCTTCGAGATTCTTGCTCGAATCGGTCCAGTGGCTTATAGACTGCAACTACCCGCTGAGCTCAGTAGTGTACACCCTGTGTTCCATATTTCCAACTTGAAAAAGTGCTTATTCGACGAGACTCTCATCATTCCTTTAGAGGAGATTGAAATCAATGAGAACCTTCTGTTCATCGAGGAGCCAGTTGAAATCATGGACCGAGAGGTGAAGCGTACCAAGCAGAGCCACATTCCAATTGTGAAAGTTAAATGGAACGCGAGACACATACCAGAATTCATGTGGGAACACGAAGATCAAATGAAGAAGAAGTACCCTAATCTATTCTCATATTCTCAAATCTAGCTTTCAAAAGAATTTCGGGACGAAATTCCCTCTAACCGGGGGGGGGGGGGGGGATGATGTCACAACTAGGAATTTTAGTGCCTTGTAACTACAACACCTATAACAACTATGAATCAATAACATGAAAGCATGCATGATGCTTATTCTATAACAACAAAACTTCATCAAATACTTCATTCTAGCTCTACAAATGGTCAACAAAGAATTGGAAACCTTTGAAATCCCGGTTTAAGTCCATTTTGGACTGTGATTTCCTTATAGGGCCTAATGGACTAATAAACTTCCAATTTATCCATCTTGAACCTAGAACTCTCTAATGGGCCCTAATTGGACACATATACATGAAACATAATATTTTGGGCCTTAATGGGTCACAACCAATTTAATTTAGCCCTAATAGGTCATAAAAATTATAATTTGATTTATTTGGGCCAAGCATCATCTAACTTAACTATAATATGGGCTTAAGGGCAAAAAGCCCAAATCTCTTCTCTTCCCCTCTCTATTCTCGGCCCAAACCCACAAGAGAAAGAGGATTTGACTTTCTCATTGCCACCTCACTAATAATTGGTGGGTTTCCATGCAAATCCGATGCTTCCAAGCAAACATCTCATCAAATTTCTCTCCTCCTATCTTCTTTCTTCTCTCGTCCGAACACAACACACACACACACACTCATAAAATTCATCTCCATTCTCTCAAACTCTCACTAGAACATCCTTACACTTTCCTTCAAAAATTTCGAGAATCACAAGGGCTACAAGGAAATCTCTTCCTAATAACACAAATCTAAGGTAAGTTGATGTTTAACTCATGATCTAACTATTTCATTTCATCAAAAATCTCTTCTAAATCCATGCAATCTTGTGATCTTGCATCTTAGAAGCCTCTAAATTCGAGATCATCCAAGAAAGCTTACTAGGATCAAAATTTTCTTCACTCCTCTCTTCAAAACCGAAACCACAACTCAAGGTGAGCTTCATACCCCTCTCTTTCGGTTTTCATATGTTTTATGGGGGAGAATACAAGAAAATGTGTAGATCTATGTGTATGTGTATGCTATGTGTGATTTTATGCATGTATGTGTGTGATTTTATGTGTTTTTGTGATAAATATGTAACCAAAAGGGGTGTTAACTCGAGATCTATGTCATGAGAAAGGAAACAAACATAATCTAAGTTATTTTACACTAAACAAGTCGAGAAAAATAACTTATAAGGTTATGAAGAACATATTCTAACATAAAACCCATTTTAGGGCTTAAATTGTCAAAAATACAAAACTTGGGTTAAGAATTGTCAAGTCACGGTTTCTTGAGGGTCAAAAGGGTCAAAACAGTTTCTATAATCATTTTTCTGAATATTAGAATTTTCAAAGGACTTGAAATGCAAATTTTTAGCTTAATGGGCTAAATTTGGGCTTTTTGGCCCAATAAGCCCATAATTGCGAAAAATGAAGTTTAAAGGGGATGAAATGAAACTTTCTGCAAAACAGGGGATAAGAAGTGTAATAAAACTATTTCAAAGGTCAAAAATGCTTTTCAATTCCAAAAAGGATAAAAATGTAAACTTTTTAGATTTTGGGCCAAAACTGTAAAAGTTGCGAAATATGGGGTTCTAATCGAGAAACTCCATTCTGGAAGGGCTAAAGCTGTGAAAAAAATAAATTTTGGGTTAAAACTGTCTTTTCAACAAGTTTATCATACAAAAGTGTCAAGAAAATGTTTTAAGGACTAAAAATGAAATTCTTTTATATAAAGGACCAAAAGTGTTATTTTTATAGAAGAAAGGTAGTGAAAAGGTCAAATCCTATTTTTAAACAAATTAATTCATTAAGACAAAATACAAGATCCACAACTACCGACAAAACGGAAAACGAATACACATTCAACACCAAATACCGTTATAAACGAATTGATTCGGTCTCGAATCAATACAAAACAACAATCGTTAAATCAAAACACTCCAATAGATACGTGATGACTAAAATGAGTAAATCTTCAAACTTTGGGCTTGTGAGTTTCAAATCATGCTTGTCGGGCCTTGCAAGCCCACCAACATGATCTTTGGGCCCAAAGGGATAACGCTTATATGTTATTGGGCCTTCAATGACCCAATATTTTATAAAAGGACTTTCAATAGCTTTTATGTGCTAGTGGGTCAAAGTGTCCCGTTAGAAAAGCTAGTAAGGTCACAGTAATCAAATGCGAGTTGGACCATCGTGTCTTTCGCATCCACAACATCCTAAGGTACTTACGATAGTAGTGGGACATAATGCTCCCCTTCTCTTCGTTCGCTAAGGCTTACGAGAAATCAAAGTAGACGAAATTAGCACGATATACAATGTGGATTAATCAATATTCATTCGTTAAGACAATACAAAAATCGGTAATCACGAATACCTTTTAATATTGTAAAACATCGGGTTTTCCGGGGAATTCAATACTACTCGCTCGAAATTTTATAATTATAATACAAAATACCCTTCATATATATGTTTTTAAAATCATTCATACATCAACTTATGGATCTTCACACTTTGATAAACAAATGTCTTCTCAGAAAATATCGGATTTTATGGGTTTTACAAACTACGCAAATCATTTTATCACAACATTGCTTATGAACTCACCAACATTTCATATGTTGACGTTTTTCCAAAATAACTTGTATTCTCAGGTAACAGGTAAGCGGAAGAGTAATATGAAGTAATGTTAGGATGTTATGTTGTTAAAAGCACTCAAACAATTTATGTTATGAATGTGTAATGTTAAAACAATGTACTTGATGTGAACAATCCCAGTTGTAATATATTGATGCATGGTGACGTTTATGTTATGATTCATGTATATTCATTGTGATGGTATTCAATTAAAGTCACGCGAGCCCTCAGACGTTTCCGCCGTATGGTTCGGGGGTGTGACATGTATGCGTAAGCCCATTTTATGGTTAAGTTAGATGATTTTTGGCCCAACAAAAATCAAAGAATGATTTTTATGACCTATTAGGGATAATTTAAATTTGTTATGGTCCAATAAGGCCCATTAAAGATAACCTAGTTCATTTTAGGCTTATAAGGCCCAAAATATTAAGTTTCATGTATATGGGTCCAATTAGGGCCCATTTGAGGGTTCTAGGTTCAAGATAGTTAAATTGGAAACTTATTAGTCCATTAGGTCCAATAAGAAAATCCTAGCCCAAAATGGACTTAAACCGAGATTTCAAGGGTTTTCCAATTCTTTGTTGACTATTTGTAGTGCTTGAATGAAGTATTTGATGAAATTTTGTTGTTATTGAATAAGCATCATACATGCTTTCACATTGTTGGCTCACATTTGTTATCATTGTTTAATATTTACAAGGCATCAAATTCCTTGTTGTGACATTCATGGTTGTGTTTTGGTGTTTTGATGTAAGGGAAGTGTTTGGTGGTGTATGGTGTGATGAACAAAGACGGTGAAGATGAAGAACCTTGAGTTTCAATGAAGAAGATGAAGTTGGTTGATGGTGTTCTTCATTTAGCTTGTTGATGATCTTGGTGATCTTCACTTCATTGTTGTTTAATCTTAGTGTTCTTCACTTTCTCCAGGGATTTATCTTGTTCTTGAAAAAGATGAAGATGGTGATGTTCTTGGGAGTATTTGGTGATGTTCTAGAAAGTGTTACAAAAACAACAAATGAACACACACTCACACACTACATACTTACGTATACATATATGAGAAACAAATATCTAGTAGTGCACTTGAGTTTTAGTTGAACGTAATGGCTGGTGATGCAAGTTATGGTAGAGGCTAGGAGCAAAAACGTGGGTCTTCATTTGCTACTTCGTATATTCCGTTTTGATCACGCATTCATGCAACCTGAAATAACTGATAATATTTGTTAGATAATACAAAAACAGTTCGTCTTATTTTAGTGATGGTCACATACAAAAATATTTTTCAACAATTTCCCCCTATGTGATCATTGTTGAAATAAGGACAGGTATGATATAATCACATTGACAGTTTAACTTTTGAAGATTTGAGATAAAAGATTAGTCAATAGATAATATATATATATATATATATATATATATATATATATATATATATATATATATATATATATATAAGCCATAGTAATTGATTTGAAATTTTGTGACTTGGTTTAACATATCTTATGTAAAAGATTTGCAAAAATTTGTTTCCGAATCAAAGTCTTGGGTTCGGTTATCAATGGGTAGCAATATATGTATCCAAAGGAATTCCCTAACATTTTATAGCATTATTAATGACGACAAGTGGTCTAACATGTTGATTCAAATGAACGCTCATAGGTATAGCTCACACTTCACTTGGGTGTTTGGTTGTTCTGGCAGCAGAACAAGTTAATGATCACTAAAAATGAGTGATATCTCTCTCCGACAACTCACACTCATATTGGAGGTGTTCAGCTATGCTTTTCCTGAAATTCATTTAGTCTCATTATTAGATAATCAATCACATAAGACTAGTTTCGGCATTACTCAGTGGGTTTCTTCATTCATGCCATTAAAGTTCACTCTCTCACTGTCGGGAAATACATGTAGAGGGGTTTAGCAATTTTCATAGTGTAGTTTGCAGCTAAAAATCTTCAATGATGAAGGCTACAGTATCCCGGGAAATCCAATGTTGTTGTAGCTTCTTCTTTGATGGTATTCTGTTTGTTTATCAATATCAATTTTTGTAAAAAGATATTTTGTTTTAGCATGGAGAACTTACTACATTTGAGAAAATTAGGTTTTTGAGAGTATCTGTCTTGCGGGATTAAGATATCTTCTTTTGTGAAAAATGGTTAAAAACAGATCACGGGATCTTATGATGTTTGTTTTGAAATAACCATTTGGTTGAAAAGTTTGTTTGAAAATACCAAATGTAGAATATTTGTGTTTTCTTTGGTATTTCATCGGTGAATGATTTGTCCCTTTTTGTTGATTCGTCTTTATCTTGATTCGTATTTGAAGATTGGATGTGGATAGATCTTTGTTTTTCTTTGATAAGTGATTGTTGAAATCCTTTTCGTTTCGTCTTTTCTTGTTGATGGATCATGGGATCTCAAGACTTCATTTTTGGTTGGCTTATATCTAGGTAGGAATTGGTGGCATAAAAGACAGTTTATCTAGTATGTAAGAAGTGAATGTATCGCTCCTGGTCATTTTGATAGCTAAGCAAAAATGAAACCGTGACAAGATATAATCGGGTATACCTTATAAGCAATAGTGACACACCTAAGCTCACAAGAAATGAATTCCACAGTGATATAGATTGACGAAGCACAAATTCTCACATGGGTTTTTGTTTTCATCTGAACCTCCTAACCTTATGTCCCTTGATTGTTTAAAGTCGTCAATAATGAAATAAAATCAAAGGAAATAAGGTTATATAAATTATGAAAAGTAGGAGATTTGAACCTTCACTCCAATTGAGAATGAATATGACTTAAAATCTTCATCGAGCATAAGCATCTGAAAATTAAGTCAAAAGACGATTAATCATAAGGTTCTATAAAAGCTTATTATGGTAAGTATTTTATTATCTTTTTGAAGATTTGTTTATTTGAATGTTTTTGGAAGTCTTGGTTATTTGAATGTTTTGGTATTTTTGAAAAGAAGGCAATTTTCAATTGTTTTTGAATTTTCTTTTTGAATGAAAGTAAACACACTTTTTACAAACAAAAAGTAAAAGTTTAAGGATGGATGTTATCTGGATTTAACATTCCTAGACGGCCTAGGAAGTATTGAAACTTCGTTTCATCGAGAGCCTTAGTGAAGACATCAGCAATTTGATCTTCGGAGTTGATGAAGTGCAATTCGATATGACCCTTTTGAGTGTTGTCATTGATAAAGTGATATTGAATGTCGATGTGCTTTGTCATGGAATGGTGGACGGGATTGTGAGAAATGGCAATTGCACTGGTTGAGTCATAAAATATGGGAATTTGTGAGATTTTGAAGCCACTGTCATGCAGTTGAGTTTGCATCCATATGACTTGTGAACAACATCTGGTGGTAGCGACATATTTAGCTTCTGTTGTTGATGTGGAGACACAAGTCTGTTTCTTTGAAGTCCAACTCACTATTCTACCTCCTGGGAATTGACAGCTACCAGATGTACTATTTCTTTCTAGCTTGCATCCTCCGTAGTCTGAGTCGGTGAAAGCGTTCAGCTGAAAATCGGATTTAGCTAGATACCAAAGGCCAAGTTTGGGAGTGCCTTTAAGGTATTTGAAGATGTGTTTCACAGTAACTATGTCACACCCCCAAACCTGAACGGCGGAAACGTTCGGGGGCGGATGACTTCATGTGGTAACGTAACAAATGAATACATAGTAAAGAAAGCAATACAACTATCATATATATAATTGAAAGTTTACATTTGTCAAAAGGTACATGTTCAAAACCAATTACAATATGATGTCAAAATGTGAGATTTAAGTGGCGCTGCAGCGTCCCTTCTTCAAAAGCGTATTGTTACCTGTAGTTACTAAATCCCTGGGACATACAAGTAATTTTGAAAGAGTAGATCAGCATTTAAGCTGGTGAGTTTCATAAGTATATAAATGACAATGTTTGTATGTAATGAAATGTTTTGTCCTTGTTTGTTTGTTTTTAGAAAATCCTATATTTTCTACTAGTATAAAAGTAGTCTTCTCTCAAGACCAAAGTTTGTTTCCAAAAATGTATGTAAGTGTAAAAATAACCAATATGTTTGAAAACCTCGTAAATCAATGTATTTTTAATACCTCATGTGAGTTTTATAACCATACTATTGACTCGGAATGCCTATACACAACGTTCTTCAGGCATTGGAATGTTATGACGTTTGTCACCCCAAATGGTGGACTGTAGCTAACAGTCAAGGCGCGGGTTGTCAAGCCCGTATAGATCTATACACAAACACCATGCTCCCCCTCCAAGGGATTCTGGTATATAATATATGACTTGAAATGTGTACTCGAACGTACGTGAAGTTAATGTCTCACAAAGCGTAGTATAAAAACAGGTCTACTTGTTAAAATGTTTCGTTTGTTCTTGTATATGAAAGCAACTTCTTGAAAATCGTGTTTCTAGTACGAAAAAGTTAGAAATTTGCTCGTAAAACTATACCTATTATAGTTTTCTAAAAGTGTGTCTCGTTTGTTTTAGAATACCTAGAAAAGGAATCACTTGTTATGAAAGTATAGATTTTTGTAGAGCCTAAGATAGGCACATATACATTAAATCTAGGAAAATGTTTAGTTTATACATGCATTACAACAATTTATATTTTTAAAGATAGAATGCTATTGTAATATATTTTGTATACGGGAGTTCCCTATAAAGTTTATAAATCACATATGATTCTACTTAATAAAAGTGTATAATAATCTTTATATATAACACCTGATAGTAGTCGTGTGTTTTACTTGTATTTCCCCCCCCCCCCCCCCCCTTAGAAAGCATATAAAAGCATTTAGAATATTTAAAAAGGGTTGATTAAGGGGTATGAACTCACTTGAAAGTTTGAAGATAGCGAGATGGAAAACCGGGCAGAGTTTCGTCTCGGGAAATGGATTTTTCTCGGGATCCTCGGGAATCTCGGGAGTAAAATCGACCTTCGGGATTTGAGCAAAATGACCAGGGCTTCGGGGTAGTGCGGGCACGGAAATCGAGGCAATATCGTGAGAGAAATGAGAGAAATAGGGTGAATTTCCCGGAACCCTCGCATCTCTATTTATAGGGGGTCTGAGAAGCCTCAGTACGCGGGGCGTACTCGTGCGTCACCCGTGACCGAGTCCTCGACTGCCTCGCTTCGGATGGGACGGATCGGGTAGGCTCGCATAGGGGCGACGTGGACGGACTGAGACCAAGGCCTTCGGGTACGCGGGGTGTACGGGGTTACGCGACGCGTAACGCGGATGAGGACGCTGACTCCTCCTTCGGATATTACCGGATTTTTTATTTAAATTTATATATAATTTATTTAATAAACTTCAAAAAATCATATCTTCTTCATACGAACTCCGTTTTAGATGGTCTTTATATCCACGTGTAGGTGAGACTACGCTCTACAACTTTCGTTTAGACTCCATTGGCAAATTCCGAAATTATTTTTATTATTTATTTATAAAATGTCGTGATTAAGGAATTTCTTTAAAAATTCATAACTTCTTTATCTGACGTCGGTTTTTGCCAGACTTTTCACCGCTGAAATACCATTGTCGAGACCTTCGATTCTCGTTTAGGTCATTCCGGCCGAAAGTCACTCGATCTCCGATTCGAGTTTTTAGTTGTCTGTTGCTAAGCCGAACTTGGAAAAATCATAACTTCAATATACGAAGTCGGATTTGGGCGTTCTTTTTACGTACGATCATGGTTTAATGATATTAAACATAGTAGGTAGTTAAATAGAAACTTTTTGGACATTTTATTATCAAAGTTAATTTCTTTAACTCAAAAGTGGTTACAATACTTGACTTATTAGGCCATTACAAAGAGTTGAAATATCGGGTTGTCACAAACTACATGGGATTCCATAGGATTTTCTTGGTATCTGGAACACACACATGTAGAAAACATGATGTCAGGTCTGCTGGCAATGAGGTATAAGAGTGATCCAATCGTTCGACGATATCTTTTCTGGTCAACAGGTTTGCCATTTAAGTCTGCATCAATTTTATATCCAAAATCCATTAGGGTCTTTACGGTATTGGATTTGTCCATTGAAAACCGAGTGAGTAGGTTTTTGACATAATTCTCTTGGTTGATGAAAATGCCCTCGGTTGACTGTTTGATTTGAAGTCCGAGAAAAGTAGTCATCTCCCCTATCATGCTCATTTCAAATTTGCTCTTCATTAGATCTGCAAACTTAACACTTAAAGATTCAACAGTAGAACCGAAAATAATGTCATCAACATATATTTGTACGATTAACAGATGTTTATTAAAGATTTTACGAAAGAGGGTTTGATCGATTGAACCTCTTTTAAAACCTGATTCTTCGAGAAAGGTTGACAACGTGGCATACCAGGCTTGGGGTGCTTGTTTCAAGCCATAGACAACTTTCTACAATTTAAAGTTGTGATCTAGAAATTTAGGTTCTTCGAAACCTGGTGGTTGTTGGATGTATACTTTGCAATCTATCTCTCCATGTAGGAATGCACATTTAATGTCCATTTGGAATACTTTGAAGTTCTTATGTGCAGCATATGCAAGAAAGATACGAATTGCTTCAAATCTAGCAACTGCAGCATATGTTTCATCGTAGTCAATTCCTTCTTGTTGTGACTATCCTTTGACTACAAGACGTGCCTTGTATCGACAAATGATTTCTTGATCGTCAATCTTATTTCTGTATACCCATGTTGAACCTATAACAGTAACATCGGGTGGAGTAGAAACAAGATTCCATACGTCGTTTCTTTCAAATTTTGCTAGCTCTTCTTTCATAGCTTTTACCCAATCTAGATCTTTTATAGCAGAATGTATGGTTTTGGGTTCAGTCATGGATAAGAAGGCTCCAAATAAACATTCATTTGTAGATGCGACTCTAGTCTATGCCTGAGTTGGGATCTCCGATGATTTGGTCTGTAGGATGATTTATGGTCCACTTTATTAAGCGATTCTCTTCTGCTATAATAATTGGAGTTTCAATATCCCATTGTTCTCCTCCAGGGGGTTTCATATTGGATTAGGTTTGAAGGTTCCCCCATAAATGATGCATCGGGATTGTTTTGGCTATTTGGGGATGGGGTGTTCAAAAGAGGATTTGGTGTGTGTTCCAAAGAGGAAGCATGTGTTGGTGGTTCCCCCTCAAATTGATCTGCATCATTTTGGTTTGTTTATGGAGTTCCTTCAGTGGGTGTTCCTGTAGGATCAATTGAAGTAGTTAGAAGTTCAGAATTGTAAGTGGTTTTTGGTTGTTCAAAAAGTAAATCAAGATCGATTTCAATGTCTATGTCAGGAGAAGGTGTTTGTTGAATTGGATTTTGAAAAATATTATCAATCATTTTAGAACCAAAATGTTCACGATCCAATTTCCTGACATAAAATTCATCGAATGAACATCAGTACTTTCTTCAGTTACTCTGGTACGTGTGTTCAGTACTCGATAAGCAGCTGAGGAAAACGAGTAACCAAAGAAAATTCCTTCATCCGACATTGATTCAAATTTTGAAAGGTGATCTTTATTGTTCTTTATGAAGCATCAACAACCAAAAATATGGAAAAATTTGATGTTTGGTTTTCGGTTGTTAATGAATTCATATGGTGTTTTATGAAGATGTTTATGGATTAAGGAACAGTTTTGAGTGTAGCAAGTTGTGGCTATTGCTTCTGCCCAGAAGTATTGTGGCAGATCAGCAAAGATAAGCATTGATCTTGCAGCTTCCCATAGAGTTCGGTTCCTTCTTTCGACAACACCATTATGTTGTGGAGTGTATGGGGCTGAGAAGTTATGTTCAATTCCTTTGTCTTTGAGAAATGAATCTAGAGTCTTGTTTTTAAACGCTAAACCATTATCACTTCGGATTCTTCGAACAGCTTGTTTGAGTTTGAGCTCGATTTGTTTGATGAAGTTGATCATCTCTTCAGGTGCTTCGAATTTTAGTCTTAAGAAAAAGACCCAAGTAAAGCGCGAGAAACCATCAACGACAACAAGAGTGTACTTCTTCCCTTGTATGGTTTGGGTTTTGTAGGGCCACAAAGGTCTATATGCATCAATTCTAGTGGTTCGGATACACTAGATTCTGAGATGCTTTTGTGAGTGGATTTGGAAAGTTTTCTTTTTTCACATGCGGCACTAAGAGTTTCATTATCAAGCTTCAGAAGCGGTAGCCCTCAAACAAGATCATCGTCGATCAATTTGTTGATGTACCCAAAGTTTAGATGGGAAAGCCGGCGGTTCCATAACCAACTAATATCTTTTGGGGCTTTAGATAGCAGACATATATCTAGTTTACCATAGATAAGATCCATGTCAAGTGGATACATATTTCTGGTACGGTCAGAATCAACTAAAACACCTTTGGTTTCGGCATCCATTATCAAGCTTCGTTGTTTGGTGAGCAGAACTTCAAGATTATTATCACAAACCTGAGAAACACTGATGAGGTTGTGTTTGAGGTCATCAACGTAGGCAACATTCTTTATTGTGAAATTACCATTTGTTATGTTTCCATAACCCTTGATTTTGATGTCATGTTAACATCTTGATTGGTTTGGGTAGGTTTGAAGTCACGTAAGTAGTTCCGGTTTCCTGTCATATGCTTGGAGCAGCCACTACCGATATACCATGTATCATCATTGGGTTCTCCAACATTAAGTACATGCAATCAGACAGAAGGTTTAGGTACCCCAAATCTGAGTGGAAACTGGTTTGTCAGTTGTTGTTATTTTGGGTGCTTTGCTTAATGAATTTTTTTAGCATTTAACTTCACGTTGTTGTAAGAGTTTGGTTTTTGAGGATGGAATGGTTGAGGTTTGATTTGATTTATCAAGTTTACCCAAAATGTGATTTGTTTTTGAAAACCTGTGGGTTGATAAAATCTATGATTTGGTGAAAGATATCCTAGATGTGAAGGTTTGTTTGAAAACTTTTCTTCATATATGGGATGTGATGGGCGGTTTTGAAATGATTTTTGATAATGATGGTTTGGAACTTTTTGGTATGATGGTTTTTGAAAATTTCTTGAATGATTAAAAGTAATATCTTGAAAGCGGGTTTCAAAAGGTTTTTGTTTGGAAACTTGTTTTTGAGGTACGACATAGGGTTGAACTGGTTTCTTTGGTTGGTTGTCAAAAACGTTTGGCTTGACAAGTGGGGTTTTGTTGACTTGAATGGATTTTTTGCATGTTTGTTGTTTCTTGGAGTATTTTTTTTTTCCCGGACTAGTTTTTCCAACAAGTGATGAACTCATTGTAGGAAAAACGGTTGGTACAGAAGTACTACCATCCTCATAAGAGGAATTTTCTCCATTCAAAAAGTTTTTAAGTTTGGTGGTTTCGTCGTTATGTTTGATTTGGTGAGTTAAAGAACTAGAAGAGTCTGTTTCAGAATTTACAACTCTTTTGCAAGAATTTTTGGAAACAGTGAAAGCAGTATCATCTGGGCTACACGTGATAACTGTTTCGTCATCTGAATCTTCCTCATTAATATAAGTGAAAAGATCTAGTAGAGTGGATTCAGAGTTTTCACAATTCGTCATGTTTTCCTGTTTTGCATGTTCAATTTTAAAGGATTCTCTTCCAATTCCTGGTCTGTAATTCGTATCAATTTTGCCAGTTCCTAAGGTGTTTTCCTTGGTGAAAATATCATCACTTAGTTTTCTAGCAACTTTGATAGAAACTGTATTCCATATCAGTCTTTTATTCTCAGTTTCAAGAGAATTGATTGTTTTAAAGAATCAATCAGTTTTTCATTTAAAATATTGTATTTGTCAGTTGATTCTTGAAAGTCTTGTTTCAACTAAAGGATTTCCGTTTCTAAAACATCTTTTATTTCAGAAGAAATGACTGACTGATTTTTTTTGTTCCAAATCCTTTTTCTGAATTAGGGTCTTATTTAATTGTTCCAAGACGTGATTATAATCCTCCGATTTTCTTTCAACATCTCTTTCCAATTTGTTTTTTGTTCTTGTTGATTCTCCAAATTTGAGTTGCAAGGTTTGTAACTCAGATATGCAGATATCATAATTCACCATTGTGTCATGATATGTTTTGAGATCAGCTTCCAGACTTTTCTCAATTTTGGTTATGTGGGACTCAAAAATGGTTTTGGAAAAACCAAGTTCAGAGATCATAGACCATACCTGTTCTATGATGTTGGGAGTTCTTGAAGGTATATCAACACCAACTACGAAGCAGAAGTTTGATTGTGCTGGTTCATTGTCAGCTTCGTCATCAGAAGTTGGCCAGTATTCCACACTTGGTTTATGGATTGCCATTAATGCTCTTTTCTTTTCTTGGTGTTCCAGTTTCTTCAATTCGTCGGCTCTTTGAGCATAGTATGCTGAGTCTTTGATTTTGGTTTTGTTTTTGGCTCTGCATTCTCTAGCATAGTAATTTGTTCCTTTGCAGTTGTGACAAATGATCGCTTCTTCTTCACTTTCATCCTTTTGATTCTTAACCGAAAGTCTTTCAGGTGCTTGAGTTTGGGTTTGTTGGGAAGGCTGAGAATGGTTTTGATGGAATCCAAAATTTTGGTTGTTTTGAAAGCCATTGTTTTAATTGTTGTAACCTTGATTTTGGAAACCTCTGTTTTGATTCTGAAAACTGTTTTTTGGATTATTATTATGACCTGAGTTAGGATTATTTTGAAATCCCTGGTTTTGAAAACCTTGGTTTGAGTTGTTATGGAAGGAAGGTCTTTGAGAATTTTGTCCAAAGTAAGGTCTAGGTTGAAAACCTGAGTTATTTTGTCCAAAAGATGGTATGTTTTGAAAGTTTGCTCTAAAATTTGATTGACCATGATTTGGGAGAAATCTTTGGAGATTTGTGTTTGCAACCAACACACATAATTATTGATAGTCTGCTTCATCATTCGAATAAGACTGGAAGGCTTGGTTTTGAAAAGATGTAGCCTGATTAAAATGATTAAAGTTTTGATCATTGAAAGGTGTTTGGTTTGTTGAAGTTGTGGACACAAGAGCAAGTGGTCCTCCAAAAGCTGTAGTGGTTGGTAGGTCAATCGAGGATTCATACGATTGAAGTTCTCTATACAGATTGTATAAAGTTTCAGTATGAATAGATGGATTTCCCCGAATAATGAGTTTAACCATTTTCCAGCTTTCAAAAAGATTGTTTAAAAATTTTAGATTTATCTCATGTTGTGTCTTTTTGATACTCAAATTGTTCATTTTTTACCATAATAAGATTGAACCTATCGTGAGCATCATGGATGGTTTCTGATGAAAGCATTTTGAAATTATCGAATTCATTTAAAACAAATGTTCTTTTGTTTCTGATAATTCTTTTATTTCCACAAAAACGATTTTTCAAATTCTCCCAAATTTTATTTGCGGTTAACAGTATAATGTCATCCATTTGACTTAGAATACTATGAGGTAGTCCAGACACATGTTCCTTTTTGGCTTGGAGTTCCAACTTTCTTTTGATTTCAGTTTGAGTGGCTTGATTTGTAGCAAGAGTAGCCATATTTTCTTGAGTAATATATGTTCCTTCTACACATTTCCAAACATCTTCATTTATAGCGTTAAGATGAAGATTCATACGGTCAACCCACGAATTATACTCTTCAGGAATAACTATGGGTGCCCGTGAACTAGATCCTAAGCTATTTGCAATGGAGACAGAGTTCATGTTGGAGTAATTAGCCAAAGCCATTATTTTTTGAAATTTTTGAAAGGATTTTGAACAAGTGATATTAAAATGGAATTTTTAAAGAAAAGCTTATGGAAGGTTTATAACGCTAACCAAAAGTTTCCGACAAAAATTTCAAAGTAAATCACACAAGATCTGATACCAATTGTTGAGAAATTATTCTTTTATATCAGCTCAGATAACGATTGTTGGAAATATAAAAATCTGATCACCACAACAAAAGGCTCGGTTACTAGTTACTGTATGAAAGATATATAATTTTAAGATATAAGATGTAGATATATATAAAGAATAATAATTGCGGAATAAGTATAAATATGAAAGCTATAAATGACTGAAAGTTATAATAATAGAAATGATTGTATTTGAATGACGTAAAGCTATAAATAATATAAATGATTGTATATAAATGACATAAAGTTATAATAAAGTATATAAGTATATAAACATATATCAAGTAGGTTCGTCAATAAATTGACTGAACTGGACTGATGGAACGACTGGTCGATATTTGGACTCTTGGAACGACTGGTTGATATATTTTAGTATATGTTTAACATTTAATTATAATAGTAAGTGTTTTTTAGTTTTCTTTCACTTATTAATAATAATAAATGGTATAAAAATCATGGATATTTTATATTATCCATGAAAGCCTCTTTTGAAATGAAAATTCTCAATCTTATCACTTTATTATTTAGTATATGTTTCATATTTGAATAGTACTATTAAGTGTTTCTTAAAAGTCTGCTTTAAATTATTAATAATAATAAGTGGTTTAAAATTAATGAACACTAATTTTAAATGATAATAAGATCAAATTAAAAATTATGTAATGTTAGATAGAAATAAATTGTACTCTAAATGATCATCATTATTGAAATTAGAAAATAATCACATTAGTAAAAAGTTTAAATTAATCAATCATAATATTTATTATAAATAATAATAAATAGATAATTATATTTAATTCTATTAATGAGGAAGGTGTGTTGATGTCAATGAATAATATTGTTCAAAATAGTTGAGATTATATATATATATATATATATATATATATATATATATATATATATATATATATATATATATATATATATATATATATATATATAGGGTTAGGCTCATGTGAGACGGCCTAATTTTGTGAAACCGTGAAACGCAATCATAGCCACTCATTTAGTAGATAAAACAAAAACATTTTTAAAATGAAAAATAATTAAAAATTTTCGAAATTTTTTTTCCAATATTATTTTCGAAATATATATTTTCCAAAAGAATAACAAAAATAAAATAAAAATAAATACATTTTTTTACATATTCTAGTAGAATATTATAATATTCTACATATCTGACAAATCTAGTAGAATATTCTAACATTCTAAAAATCACATTAGAATATGTATAGTGTAAATTCTATTAGAATATTTCACGTATTTAAAAAAAAAACGATAATTTATTTATTTTAATTTTTTAAAACTTTTTTAGGTAAATAAAGTTCCGAAAATAATAATTAAAAAAAGAATTTTTGGATTTTTCCTTTTATTTTGCATTTTAAAATTATTTTTAGATTTTGGTCTCACGGTCTCACAAAATTAACATGCTCTCAAATGAACCGGAACATATATATATATATATATATATATATATATATATATATATATATATATATATATATATATATATATATATATATACAGGGAAGGGTTATTTGTAAAACAAAAAAACCCTAAAAATCATAAAAATGCATAAAAAAAATACCAAGACATCATAAAACTTTTTTTTGAATTTTTTATCAAAAAATCGCAGCATTTTTTTACAATTTCGCTGAAAAAAAATAAAAAATCAATTTTGTTTTTGTAAAAAAAAAAATTCAAATTTTTTTTTTCAGCGATTTTGACCTAAAAGTTGAGATTTTTAGATAAAAAAATTCAAAAAAAATTTGTGATCTCTAAGTATTTTTTTTTATGCATTTTAATGATTTTTAGCGTTGTTTTTAGGGTTTTTTTGTTTTCCATAGAACCTAAACCTATATATATATATATATATATATATATATATATATATATATATATATATATATATATATATATATATTTGTGTAAATTAGATTAGTTTTATATTATCGATCATATGTTATGGAATGCGATATAAATACTATTTAATTAGATATTATATATATATGTTTGTATATTTGTGTTGCTTTAAAGAAATAATTAATTAAAAATCATGGATATGTCATATTATCCATGTAATTTTCTTTTTAAATGCAAATTGTCTATCTTATCACTTTATATTTCAATATATGTTTAACATTTTAATTATAATAGTAAGTGTTTTTTTAAGTTTTCTTTCACTTATTGATAATAATAAATGATAAATTATAAAAATCATGGATATTTTATATTATCCATTAAAGTCTCTTCTTAAATGAAAATTGTCAATCTTATCACTTTATTATTTAGTACATGTTTCATGTTTGAATAATAATATTAAGTACTTCATAAAAGTCTTCTTTAATCATTAATATTAATAAGTGGTTTAAAATTAATGAACACTAATTTTAAATTATAATAACATCAAATTAAAAATTATGTAACGTTAGCTAGAAATAAATTGTACTCTAAATGATCATCATTATTGAAATTAGAAAATAATCGCATAACTAAGAAATTTAAATTAATCAATCATGAATTTGTTATAAATAATAATAAATAGTTAATTATATTTAATTCAATTAATGAGGGAAGGTGAGTTGATGTCAATGAATAATATTGTTCAAAATAGTCGACATTTTACATATATAAGTTAGTATAAAAAATATTATGTCAAAGTTAACGTCAATGAATAACCATTTTAAACATATATTGTTCTACATACAAATATAAAACATATCACATTCATATTCAAGCCACATTATGTTAATCACAAAACAGAAAAATTAAATTTCTTTGCAAATACCAAAACAAATGATCAAAATAATAATCCATACTAAATTATTTCAACATTAAAATCAAAACAAAAAACATCATAAATGGCCCCTGTGGTTTCCCCAAATCTGAAGTTTAGTCCCTGTGGTTTAAAAACATCATAGATGGTCCCTGTGTTTTCAAAAAATTTGACGATTGGTCCTTATTGCTGACTCCGTTAAGTTGTCTGTTAAATGAAGGGCATTTTCGTCATTTTACTACCATAGGGACCAATGATGGTGTTTTTTATTATTTTTTTGAAAAAAAAAGAAAAAATGAAATTTAATATGCAAGGGGTCCCACCTCTCTCTCTCTCTCTCTCTCATCCACCAGCATGCCTCCATCTTCTCTAGATCGTCCTCTTCAATTCTTTTTCCAATTCACTGCCTCAAGAAGTAGAAAGAAAAAGGGTGATGGACGCATAGTAAATCGATTCTTTGATTAAGAAAGGTGTATTACCTTAATCACTTTTTCCTTTGACCACATCAACATCATGAAGTACCATCGATTTCATCTCTTTCATTGCTTATGAAATCGAAATCCAACCCAAGCATTCAAGGAAACGATACCCACCTTCAAGGAAGTGTTTTTGTGAAATCGAAAGTTGCGGTTCTTTTGAATACAAAACTTGCATGTTATGTGAATCAGAATTAAGGTGTGAGGGTGCTTCGTTTTTTTCATGAGGTTACTATAATCTTGATGATTGATTCGGAATGAGTGGTTGATCGATTCAAGCATAAAGAGTATAGAGATGAGGGATTGTTGTTCCTCACTTGTTTTTTGTGTTTAAGTCCATGGATAAATCGAGAATCGAGACCCCTTCAAAGGCATTTGGATCATATCATGTCATTCATCATAGGTACTTCAAAATCCCCAAATTCATCCATCCTTATATGTACCCTTTACACGAATTCATAGAAAATTCAATCAATTTTTATTAGCTCGAATATAAATGCATCTCAATTGTAGTATTTAGGGTTTTGATTTTGATTTTAACGACATTGAATGAAACATTCAAGGGAGTGTCGATTTATGGATTGTTGCCAAGCATGATATTCTATCTCATGGAAGTTTATCACATGAAAGTTGTAACTGGAACAAGCATACTCTCCTTCTAGTAAGAACTTTCAAATGGTCTCTCTATTTATGGAGCTTTTATAACTGACTCTTAATTGGGTCCGTTTCAGGTCTCTCTCCACCCATGTCATAATTCTTCCACCCCCTATATTGATTCTGATTTTGGGGAAACATAGTAATGATCCAATTAAGTTGTGAATGGGTAACTGGAGAAATTGTTGCCTGGTTCGATGGTATTCTTTTCCGACTAAAGGATGAAATAAGTGGAGAGAGAGAGAGAGAGAGGTGGGACCCCTTGCATATTAAATTTAATTTTTTCTTTTTTTTTCAAAATAATAATAATAATAATCATAAATGGTCCCTATGGTAGTGAAATGATAAAAATGCCCTTCAGTTAACAGACAAAACTTAACTAAGTTAGCAATAAGGACCAATCGTCAAAAGTTTTGAAAGCATAAGGACCATCTATGATGTTTTTAAACCACGGGGACTAAACTTCATATCTGGGGAAACCACAGAAACCATTTATGATGTTTTTTCAAATAAAAATTAATAAGTTGTTCTAACATGAATAACCAAATTATCATACTAGCCTTGCAGGTCTTGAATCTGTCTTTTAACACTTTCCATTTCTCCACTTTATCTTTATATCTGAAGTTGTTTATTTCTACAAACACTTTTGATTTTCTTGCATTGGACACTTAAACCATCCATTCTGTTAGGAAATTGTGTCTCAATCTATTCAAGTATTTTTCAACAACTTCAAAACTAAACAACCAAAAATTTCACCTTTATCACCTATATATGCTTTCATGAACCTGATTAGCATCACACTTAATTAGCATCACACCACTATTGGGTGTATATAAATAAATATATCAAAATTCATAGCTTTTTATACACTTAAAATAGACATTCACATTTATGCACAAAAAACTATTTTTTTTTTCGAAATTTTAGCTCAAATTCAGATTGTGAATGCTGAAAACTGAATTATATTCAGTTCAGAATAACAGTGTGAATAATAATAAGTCAGATTCACATTGTGAATTTTGAAACTGAATTATATACAATTTAACTTCACAATGTGAATAAATTCACTTGTAATTTTTACAAAACTAACTTATGAGTAATTAAAATGTTAAAATATTATAAAATTAGAAGGAAACATACTTCGATTCACATGTAAATTTCAATAAATTAATTTGTGAATGATCAAATAGTTAAAATATTAAGTCAGATTCACATTGTGAATACTAAAAACTGAATTGTTTACACTTCAGTTCACGATGTGAATCCATCCAGATCAAGGTGAAAAATAAATATTTTTATATCGATGTTGATGTCTATTTATAGAAGACAATAGATTGAGAATTTTGGTATATTTAGTTTTTTTGGATAAAAAATAAACCTAAGTATTGAAGAAAAAAAACAACAAAACAAATTGGGTATTTTTCAAAAAAAAAAGTTTGTTTTCTATATATATATATATATATATATATATATATATATATATATATATATATATATATATATATATATATATATATATATATATATATATATGGATGTCTATGAAAGGAGGATAAAAACTTATGAAATTTGGTATATTCGTTTTTTTTTTTTTTCGATTAAGAATTTATCCTATGAATAAGGAAAAAAATGAAAAAAAAATAGGTTTTTTAGCATGATCGTTTGCATGTGTGTCCGAGCTCTTAAAGTGCAAACAAGGTTAACGTGTTTTGAAAGCATAAAGAAAAGTTATTTCCAGTTCTGAAAAATAGAGGATATCATATTTTTCATTAAGGGAATTTTGGACAAATCAAACATTAATGTTATATGAATTTTTTTCCTCTTCCCTAGTTTACAATCAATTGCCACTTGTCGTTGGACCGTCGTGAGACCACCGCCGGACTATCAATAAATTCAGTGACATTTTTTGATCGTATTTACAACTTAATAAAACAAACATTATAACTGTTATTTCAATGGTAATGATTTTGAACACATATTTTCATTTTTGCAACCAACTATACAAAATTTAATCAAAAAAGGAATTATGCCTTGAAAAATTCAATTTTATCTCTTCTAAATTGTAGATCTCTTTAAAAAATGTATCGTTTATAACACAAATTCATAGTTCATAATACTCTATTCACATTTTAATAAACATATTAATTTGCTAATTCACAGTCTATTATTTTCATACATACATTCATTCATATTTTAACACAAAATCTATAAAAAACACATAACTTAATATAGTCCATTGTCAGTTTAAAATATTAAATTCATAACTTACTACAATCCTTTATTCACTAATTCACATATTCAAAGAAGTGAAACAGAAACTCTACCACCACCAACTACCGTATGCCACCACCAATCACATGTGCTATGTCGCAACCATCTTTCATTCCAAATCAGGTTTGTATATAAAATAATCTATTAATAGCTTATATATATATATATATATATATATATATATATATATATATATATATATATGTAACATACACGTTTAGTTATCGTGTATTGTAAATTATAAAAGTGAATAATATTACAAAATATTTGTTGAGTTCTAACAGATGGTTTTTACTAGAAATAAAGTAAAACTATGCTTAGAATTATTCAGAAAGTATTGGAAGTCTTATGAGATTCCAATCAAATGTCAAATGGTGAAATTTAACGAAAATATAAAAATTTGAAATAAGTAAAATTTTATTATTGAGAGTTGTAGATAATCTCATTAGAAACATTTAGGCGAAAACCTCATCGAAATCTGAGTTATAACGAAGAAGTTATAACCAATCGGAGATCCGCAACAAAACCGGCACGACGCCGAATGACGTAAAAAGTGAGTTTTTGATAAACTATTTTTTAGCCTTAGTGATCTAAATAAAAGTCGTAGTATTTGTTAAACCAAGAATTTTCATAAAAAGAACGCCAAAATCTGACTTTGTATGAGGAAGTTATGATTTTTCTAAGTTTCAGCTAAGCAGTAGACAGCTAAAAACTCGAATTTTTGATCGAGTGATGTTTAGCCAAAACAACCTAAACGATAATTGAAGATCTCGTCAATAGTAGTACAACGGTAAAAAGTCTGACGAAAACGGATTTCGGATGAAGAAGTCATGAATTTTTAACGGATTTACTAGTCCCGGTCTATTAAAAATAATAATATTAAAAATTAAATCAAAATCTGTCGGCGAAGTCTAAACGAAAGTTGTAGATTATATTCCCGCCTATGCTTGCATATAAAGAACGTCAAAAAAGAGACCGTATGAGAAAGTTATGGATTTTAGAAGATTGGGGCTCAATTTCCGAGAATTTTCGCATGGAAAAGATCCGGAATAGGCCACGTCATCCGATCTCTGTGAGTCACCTGCCTCGTGTCCGACGCGTGTCGCGTTCCTTCCGAGTCCGATCTGCGGTCCAATAAGGCGATGACGCGTGTGGCTTCGGTGGCCAACCCTCGCATCCGAGCCAGCTGCCTCCCCTCCGGATCCGAGCCTCGCATCTGTTGACGCGTGGAGTCCTCTCAGCCGCTGATCTTCGGACTTCGCCCCTATAAATAGAAGGCTGCGAGCCTTCCCGAGTAATTTTGGAAAATTGCTACTTTTTACCCCCTTTTGTAATATTTTCACTATTTTAACACCCCCCGAAGCCCCGGTATCAATTTAAGCACCCGAAACACGTCCGGAAGTGCCCGAAGACCCCGAGAAATTTATCTTTTCGGTTTCAAGCTCAACCTTCGCAAAGCCCGGTTTTCAACAAAGAAAGTCAATTATAGTAACGAAGTGCTGCCCAATTTACTATTTTAGTCCCCAGTTATTTCACGGTGAGTTTAATATATAGGAAAATTATATGTTATGTGTTATATGTGCTATGTGCTTTTCAGTGTTATTATTCCGGGTTACTTTCCCGTGTTATTTTTATTCGCTATTTTTAATAGCAAAGAAATACCTTTGACCATGTGATCAGTGAAAGGACTTAGATTCACATTGGTACTGGTATGTAGCCTCTGTGTAATAGTCCGGATTCCCAGGTATTATTCATTCTTATAATTGTAGTGTTTGTGAGGAGACTCGGCGAGTTGGAGCTCAAACTCACCGAGTATGATCGCGGCTATGGGCACGGGTTCGCGTCTGGACTCGACGAGTCCACGCTGTTTAATGAAACCCTAATTCCCCGGGTTTGGAGCCTATTTAAGGGCACTTATAGCCTCCTATTGCGGCTACCAGTCCCTTGAGAGAACCCTAAGAGAGCTAAATCATTTTGGGAGAGAGGAAGTCACTTTTAGGCCTTTGTATTCCTTGTTTAGCAAGAAGAAGGTGGCAAGAGCAAGGAGGAGGTAAGATTCCAGCAGATCCAGAGTCCAGAGGCTTCATTTTGAGGTAATAGTTCGAACCTCCTTCAGTTTTAGGGTTAATCTTTAGAGTTAGGGTTTTCTAACCCCTTTGGAGAGTTATTATGTGAAGCAAATGGTCCCTCTTCGAGTTTGTGCCTTGGATCTGGACTCAAAGAGGTTCAGAGACCCTAACCCTTGGAGCTTTTTGGGTTATTATGTTGTTATTTGACCTAGGTTGTCATTTTTGGGACCAAATCTCCTTTTGATGCCTTGTGGGGGTTATACAAGCATCAAGTTTCAAACTTTACGTGACATCCATGCTTGGGAAGGCCAGATCTATGGTTTGGGGAAGCAGATCTGACCTCAAAAGGTCAATAGAGTTTGTGCATGGCATGAACTCGCCGAGTTGTTCTTGAGACTCGGCGAGTAGGATTAGGGTTTCACGTAAATTGTTCAGCGAGTAGACTCGTCGGGTTGGGGGGGTGACCCAGTGAGTCAGGGAGAGTCAATAGGGGGCTGAGTCAAGCCGGAACTCGCCGAGTTGTTCTTGAGACTCGGCGAGTTGAGTCGTGGTGGCCCCGCGATTCATGCCAGGTGGAACTCGTCGAGTTAGGAAAGTACTCGACGTGTCAAGAGAGGATCCGAGGGAGTCAGTGAACACGTATAGATTCGCCGAGTCGCTCTAGTGCACTCGTCGAGTCCGGTTAAAGTTGACCGTTGACCATTGACCAAAGTTGACCAGTGTTGACTTGATAGGGTTAGTCAACCTTAGTTGTGAAAGTGTTAATTAGAGATATATTGTGTTATAGGAGGATTATAGCTCGGGGGATCGAGCGCGAGTGATTTCCGGGATTTGCGAGTTATCGAGATACGCGAGGTGAGTCTTCTCACTATACTTTACCTTGAGTAGGTAATCAGAGTTATGTGACAGAGTATTTGTATGCTATATGTATGTTATCTGTTGTACTGCATTATTTCTATTTGATTTATGTTGTGCATGTTTATAGAGTTGGAACCGGAAGGTTCACAGAGATAGAACCAGAGGGTTCACAGAGTAAGGTCCACGGACCCACAGAGTATAGCCTCGAGTGGCTAATATGTGTTATGTGTGGTATTTTGGGGAACTCACTAAGCTTTGTGCTTACAGTGTTTGGTGTTATTTGTTTCAGGTACTAGTGATGACCGTGGGAAGGCGCCGGCTTGATCAGTACACACACACGAGATTTTTATGTTATGAGATCTTGGGATTTTTATGTGGCATGGATTGAGTTTCAAACATTGATGTTTTTATGAGTATTAAATGAATTATGTTTTTATAAAATGTGAAAAATTGTTTTGAAATTTACGGTGTTACACTCTGGCCATGTAGAACATGTCTCCGTAAGAGAATGATTTCTATTCTATGGTATTGGCAGAAGGTTAGACAGGGCTATAAGCCTGAAATCTACCAAAATGTTAATCCGAAGTTGTATGTCTTCTGTTCCATTTGGCCCAAACCTTTATTGATGTATATCAAGTATGGAAATTGTTATGTCTCATTGATTGTATATCTTTGAATCAAATCAATGATTGATATGGAAAGTTTGTCACATGATTCACATATGCCTTTTTGGATCCTTGTTCGTCTTTGCTTCTGCCATATTGAAGTATATATATATATATATATATATATATATATATATATATATATATATATATATATATATATATATATGGCATAACATTATATCGTATCTATTATTGAACTCACTAAGCGTCACCGCTTACCCTCTCAATGTTTAACAAATTGCAGGAGATAAGCATCCAGTATAGCTATATACCGATAGAAGATTTTTGAATAGTTTGAAACTATTGTATTGATAGAAGATTTTTGAATAGTTTGAAACTATTGTATTTTGTACTCCCATATGTATAAAACTATAGAATCCTGGGAAGTTATGTAATATATAACACTTTGAAATAGTTGGTTTGTATCCAGTAGTTTGTAATCACTTTATCAATATAAAATATTGTTTTTGTGATTATGCATATAGCATGTTTCGGAGTAACAATTGTCAAGTACCAAAATGTGGGTCTTTCAATATATATATATATATATATATATATATATATATATATATATATATATATATATATATATATATATTCACAGTTTATTAAACTAATTAATTCACTAATTTAGAGTTTAATTTAATGCAAAATAATTATAAAGTCAATATATTCTTACATATTTACACAAAAAATAAATAAATATATTCACAAGAAAATTAATACAAACATTCAGACATAAATCATTTATATTTTAACACAAATTTTATTAAGTCGGCTTAATACAATCAATTCACAAGTTAATATAATTAATTCACAGTTTAATACACAAAAATCACAACTTAATATAATAAATTCATCATTTAATACACAAATATTATAAATTCACGACTATATTCTCAATTTAAAACTTACATTTATACATTCAAATGTATAGGTTAGTGTTTCTTTCAAAGTTTATTTACACGAATATTCACTGTTTAAATTTTATATACTTTCTTCATAATTATATAAAATCATAATATATCATGCATTCACAACTAAAAATCTATGTTTGACATTGAAGTAATCAAATACGTGTAAAAAAATCATGCATTAATAGCTTCAAACATATAAAAAAAATCCATACATTCACAACATAAAACTTATTTATTCCATTGAAGTAATCAGATCTGTATAAAAATCATGTGTTCATAGTTTAAAACTTATAAAAAAAATAATATATTCACAATTTAAAACTTATAAATTCATGCATTATCAATTTAAAACATATATTTTCTTTCTAATAACTGTTAAACTAACATTAACAAAACTAAACAATAACTGAAACAGTAAAACATTACAATTTACAATTCTAAAAACCTAAAGTAGCATTATTTGAGAAAATACTAACATAAAAAAATATAAAACTTCAAACAAATTCATGTATTCATAATATTTACAATTTAAAATTTATGTTTTTCATTGAAACACTTAATCTGTATAAAAAAATCATGCATTCACAGCTTAAAAGTTATATAAACCATGCAGTTAAAGCTTAAATCTTATGTCTTTCACTGAAGCGATCATATTTGTATAAAATATAGGAATAATATTCCAGTAATGTACGAAAACAAACAAGAAAATAGAAAATTGAGGGATGTGCTTTACACATTGTTCTTAGAACAAATCCACCCAATTTCGGGTGTTTGTTTGCCAGGATACAACAGTTTGAAATGGCTCTTCAAGACCACCCAAACCCTCAATAGGCTAAGAATATAACTTTGATATAACAAGAAAATGAAGAAGACAAATATGGAGAAGAAGAGATTTTTATTGTATTATTGGCATGTCTCAAATGGTTGAGGAATGATTGTATTTATACTACAATCCATAACCAAAAAACAATTAAATTTTCATTAAAACACAATTTGTAACCGACATTATATTTAATAGCGTTCTTAATTACGAGTTGTAACCGAAAAATGAACATCATGTTTCGATTATACACCATTCAACACCTCAACTTTGGTGATTAGTTTCAATTCACAAATTATTTTTCCAACAATCCCCCATATGAAATGAACTTGATCAAACATTTTCAAGATATTTAGATAAAATCTATCATTTGAATCATGCATAGGATAGATAGGTGTTATCCTTTGAACCTTCCCTTAAGATACATATTTATTTTACTAGTTTCTAGTAGACTCGATGTTCTTGAATCGTTCTACCGTTTGTGTAAATAATTAATATGTGTCACACATGATTCTCCCTGACCTAGTTAGATTCTCATTGATGTGTCCATTGTGGTCATGGACACTTTCCCTGGTTCTGTAAGAGCTCCTAGGAATGTGCCCAAACAATTCATGTTGAATCGACCCTACTTTTCTCTCACATAGGTGATTTTGTAATCATCATTAAAAGCTAATTCATGATGATTTCCAATTTATCACCCACGACTATAAGTTGAACCTGCATCACTTTTTGTTTTAGTAATGGGTTGGGGTAAACCCCCACAGTGATTCACAAATGTTATATGCAAGTAGATTGTCCCATTGAACCTAGATCTTTGGATCTCCATTCAATTAGGTTGGGTTTTCCCTAACAATAAATTATTAATTTATGGGTTTTACTGCCATTCCCCATAACAACCTCTCATTCCAAGCATTTCATTAGCGGATCTGTAATCCTATTTTGATTGTATGTAGTCATTAAAGATAATTCATCTTGAGATTCGTTGTTGAATGGTGTTATGTCTTTGAAAAATATGTCTAGACTCACCATTATTTACATTATCATGTACATATATAGGAGTTATTGGCTCACCATGGGACATCTCCCAAGAACTTACAAAACCCTTTATTTCATTTTCTAACCTTAGATAAACATGCAAATTTGTTCTCCTATATTTTCCAACAAATGTTGACTATTATCAATATGGTTATTACTATGCTATATTTACCATTATTGAATATGCATAATTGTGTCAACATAATACGATAAACATATTTGTTACATTTATTTGTGAGTTCATAATAACATTGGCTAGATGTAATTATGATATTCCATAAATGGGTTTCCTTGCAAATATCATATTTTTCCATGCATTTTCTTGCTTTAACCATCTACATGTAAATTCATTAGGCATCCACTCTCAAGGATCCTACTATGTCATAAAATAGAATAGGACTTTAAAGTGCCATTTATATTTCATCACATTCATAGATGTTGAATGGCATATTCAAACTTTTGATATCCGTTGTTCCAAAACTTGCTTTACTCATATAATGACTTTACTACTCACACATTTTGTTGCTTTACATCGGGTAAGATAACTGCTTGGCGGTTCCATGTAGATTTATACTTCTAAATTTATGTTTAGAAGTTTTATTTTCATATCAGAATGATATGCTTCCAAATTTTGAGAAGTTACAACCACATATAATTATAATATAATACAAATGAAATTAATCAAGACATTCTTATGTTTGTAATCCAAACATATATTTCAAATATGTCATTAGCTCTTACTTCTCATTAGGGAATCCACTAACCGTATTGATTTCTCAAGCTTAATAGTTCAACCGATAGAACCATTATTAGTTTTTACAAATTAATCCAATATGATCATCTAAGAAATCATCATACGATTCCAATTTTAGAATACTCATATTTCCATTCATAGTCCTTTCAACTTCATGTTGAATATCTTAATATTCATCAAAACCTTTATATTATTTTGATGAATTCCAACCAATTTTATTGGATTTAGTAGAAATAGCTTCTTGGAGTGTAGAAGTATCAATAGTTATGTAACATTCGGATTCCCAGGTATATTATTTCATTCATTTAGTTGAGGAATTTGAGAAGGAACTCGGCGAGTTAGTGCCAAGACTCGCCGTGTAGGATTGCGGATGTTCATGCGGGTCTGGACTCAACGAGTCCAAGGGTGGACTCGGCGAGTCCATGCTGTTTGATGAAACTCTAATTTCGAGGGTTTGGGACCTATTTAAAGGCCCTTATGGCCGTCATTTGTGGCCACCAACCCCCATAGAGAAACCCTAAGAGATCTAGAGCATTTGTGAGGAAGGAGAGGCCATTCTTGATCCTTTTGTGGGTGTTTTTGCAAGAAGGAATGGATCAAGGCAAGAGGAGGCTGAAGGAGGTGCAATTTTGGTGGTTTTTGAGCTCATAGAGACTGTATTGAGGTATTATTCTTGGACCCTCTTCAGTTTTGGTGTTGATTCTTAGTGTTAGGGTTTTCTAACCCTTTTAGAGGTTGATTAAGTGGAGTATTTGGTCCCCTCTTGAGTTTGTGTTCTGGATCTGGACCCAAAGAGGTCCAGAAGCCTCAACCCTTGGAGATTTATGAGTCACTTTGGGAGCCATGTGCTTGGAATGTCATTTTTGGGGCTAAATCACCATTTTTGACCATTTAGATGTTATATGAGTGCCAAGGTCCGAACTTTACATGATTATCATGCTTGGGGAGGCCAGATCTATGATTGTATGGAATAGATCTGACCTCAGGAGTTGTATAGAGTTTGTGCATGGCATGAACTCGCCGAGTCCAAAGAACAGACTCGGCGAGTAGTATGAAGATTGTCCATTAATCACTCAGTGAGTGGACTTGCCGAGTTGGGGAATAACTCAGTGAGTCAGGGAGAGTCAGGGGGGACTGAGTTCAAGTGAAACTCGCCGAGTTGTTCTTGAGACTCGGCGAGTTGAGTTGGGGTGGTCCCGCGATTCATGTCAGGTGGAACTCGACGTGCCAAGAGAGGGATTAAGAGAGTCAGTGGACACGTGTGGACTCGCCGAGTCGCCCTAGTGCACTCGACGAGTCGGGTCAAAGTTTGACCGTTGACCTTGTTGACTTTTAGGGTTGAGTACAGTTGTATTTATGAGAGTATTTACTTTGTGTGATTAGGTGGAGGCTAGATCACATTTCTACTGAGTCAGATACTTACCGAGACAGCGAGGTGAGTCTTCTCACTATATGTTACCTAGAGTGGTATATTGTGTGGACCAGAGGGTCTTATGTGCTATGTATGAGATTATGTGCTATGTGTTATATGTATGTTGTATGATGTTATAGACCGGGCTAAAGGGTCCAACGATACAGACCGGGCCAGAGGGCCCAACGAGCTATGACCGGACCAGAGGGTCCAACGAGATACGGGACTGGAGGGTCCCGCTGAGACACAACGACCGGAGGGTCGTATTATAGCCTCGAGTGGCGTATGTGTTGTATGCAGTATTTTGGGGAACTCACTAAGCATTTTATGCTTACAGTTGTTGTGTGATGTGTTTCAGGTACCAGTGATGAGCGCGGGAAGGCGCCGGCATGATTCGTACACACTTGTGGGGTTTATGTTTTGGATTCTGGGCAGATGTTTTGTGATAATAACATTTGATACAATATGTTTTGATGTTATGTTGTGAGTAAATGAATGTTTTAAAAATGAAAAATTGTTTTGAAAATTTACGTTGTTACAAGTTGGTATCAGAGCCTTGGTTTGAGGGATTCAGATACATCTTCGGGCGTATCTGTACTCAAACTGAGGATTTGAGGAAATCGTGATAATGAAGTAAATTTTTTGAAAAGGAGTAAAAGAGTTTTGAGAAAAACAGAGCAGAGACGTGTGTACGATCAGCCAGCGCCCGAACGGTGAATCCCTAAAAGTACCCTTACATTATGTGTTATGAGATATGTTATGTTACATTATGCATGCTAAAGTAGGCTAGGTATACATATTAGGACTACAGTGGCCTGATTTGTGATGCCTTAGCCTAGGAGATTTCTGCTGCTGAGATGCTTTGAGAGCAAGTAGATAACAGTTAGGAGCTCATGAGAATAGAGTACTTGTAATCCAAGATCCAAGGAGGAGGACTTAGAGTGAATGCTGATGCGGTGTGGTCAGTAGTATTGGGCCCGTACTACTGAAGACACCGGATCAATGGGCATTCCAAGTAAGAATCTTTTGGAAAACGGAGGACAAGTAGGGTTGCATCATCGAGTATGTGTATGCTCGATCGAGTCTCTGATAATTTTGTTGTATTTCAGAGGCATCATGGTTGGGACTCGACACACACCTGAGAGCAGTGGTGTCAGCGACGAGGAGATCCGTTGGTTGATTCATGAGGAAGTGGTTGCTGCCATCTAGACTGAGATTCCTGAGATGTTTGGGGACATCAAGACCACGTTGATTGAGACTTTTGATGAGCGGTATGCAGTGCTGACTGAGGCTGCTACAGCTGCAGCTACTGCTGTTGTTGCTGCTTCCAGACCTCAGGGAGGTGACTTGTTGTTGTTCCGGGAGTTCAGCAACACGAAGCCACCAGAGTTCGAAGGGACGCAGGACCCGATTGCTGCTATGAGGTGGATCTCTGACATCGAGGGATGTTTCTATACGTGTTCTTGTCCAGAGCACGTGAGGGTTCGGTTCGCCTTGAACCAGCTCTGCCTGGGAGCGAAGGATTGGACGAAGTTCGTGACGGCGAACTTCACTTTGGCTGAGATTTCTGAGGTGACCTGGGAGAGGTTCACCACTATGTTCAGAGATGAGTATGTTCCCCTGGTGGAGAGGGAACGATTGATCCAAGAGTTCTTGACCCTCAAGCAGGGTACTGATTCTGTGACAATGATCACCAGGAAGTTTCATGAGAGGGCGATGTTTTGCCCTGAGCAGGTGTCTTCTGAGCAGGCTCGTATGAGACGTTATCTGGGTGTTTTGAGGAGGGATATTCGGGAGTTTGTGGCGAACTCGACATACCGGACATTTGCTGAGCTTCAGGAAAATGCCCGGAAGAGGGAGATTGAGTTGGAGACTCAGGCCAGGGAGGAGGCCAAGTCATAGAGAGTGGATCGGCGTCCGGCTCAGTCTCAGCCGGCAGCCAAGCGGGCTAGACCCGCTGATTCGAGATCTAGGGTCGCGAAGGGCTGCACTTGTGGGAAGTGCAGTAAGAGTCACGAGGGGTCGTGCAGGGCTGGAGTATGCTACAAGTGTGGGAAGGGGGGCATATTACGAGGGATTTCCCCAAGGGATTTTTGGTTTGCTTCCATTGCAACCAGACCGGCCATCGGAAGGCCGAGTGCCCTCAGCTGCTTTAGGGATCTGCGCCTGCTGCTAGGGCTACTGAGGTTCGGCTGGTGAAGGCCAAGGCCCCGAAGGCTCGTGGGAGAGCATTTTAGTTGACTGCAGAGGAGGTCCGCGCGACGCCAGATGTTGTCGCTGGTATGTATTCTCTATCCATCTTTTTTTGGAGTTGAGATTTATGCTTATATGATGATATGCGTAGGGACTTTTCTTGTGAGTTATGTGCCTGCTTTGGTATTATTTGACTCGGGTGCGATTCGGTCATTTGTTTCCGTAGCATTTAGTCAGCATATTAGTACCCGTCGAGAGGCATTGGATCGGCCTCTGCGAGTTTCCATAGCTGATGAGCGAGCAGTGTATGCTTCGGATGTGATTCGAGGATGTGTCCTTGAGATCTTCAGTGTGGAGTTTCCGATAGATCTAGTCCCGATCGCGATGGGGGACGTGTGTGTGATAGTAGGTATGGATTGGTTGAGCCGATATGGGGCTGTGATAGACTGCGAGCGTCAATTGGTGACGATTCGAGACCCTAGTGGGGGAGTTCTTATGGTGTACGGCGAGGGTACACGTACGGGGTCAGCATTTTGTTCGGCCGCCAGGGCGAGACAGAGTCTACAGCAGGGTTGTAGGGGATTTGTGGCATATGTGATGGATGCGAGGGTTGGTTCAGAGGGACCGGAGTCAGTGGATGAGGTCCCAATAGTGCATGGGTTTCCGGATGTGTTTCCAGAGGAGTTGTCGGGTGTGCCTCCGGAGAGGCAGGTAGAGTTCGGTATTAAATTGGTTCCGGGAGCTGCACCTATCGCCAAGGTGCCTTATCGCCTTGCACCTTCGGAGATGCAGGAGTTATCCTCGCAGCTTCAGGAGCTGCTAGGGAAGGGGTTTATCAAGCCGAGCAGTTCGCCTTGGGGCACCCATTCTTTTCGTCAAAAATAAGGACGGTTCGTACCGGATGTGCATTGATTATTGTGAGTTGAATAAGCTAACGGTCAAGAACCGTTACCCATTGCCGAGGATCGATGATTTGTTTGATCAGTTGCAGGGAACATCTTGGTTCTCCAAGATCGATTTGAGGTATGGTTATCATTAGGTGAGGGTGTGGGAGGAGGACATTCCAAAGACAGCATTCCGGACTCGTTATGGGCATTACGAGTTCGTGGCGATGCCTTTCGGACTCACCAACGCACCGGCGGTGTTCATGGATCTCATGAACAGGGTGTGCAGACCGATGTTGGATCGCTCGGTGATCGTGTTCATCGATGACATATTGGAGTATTCGAGATCCAGAGAGCAGCTTGAGGAGCATTTGAGGGATATCCTCGGAGTTCTGAAATCGGAGAGGCTTTATGCCAAGTTCTCCAAATGTGAGTTCTGGCTACGAGAGGTTCAGTTTTTGGGGCATCTCGTTAACCAGAAAGGGATATTGGTCGATCCGGCCAAGATTGAGGCGATTATGAGGTGGGAGGTGCCAAGATCACCCACCGAGATCAGGAGTTTTCTGGGTTTGGCCGGCTATTATCGGAGATTTGTTAAGGATTTCTCCAAGATCGCCGTGCCACTCACCAAGTTGACCCGGAAGGGTGTTGCGTTTTCTTGGGGTCTGAAGCAGCAGACCTCGTTCGAGACACTTTGCCGGAAGTTATGTGAAGCCCCAGTGCTAGCCCTTCCGGAAAGGATGGAGGATTTTGTGGTATATTGTGATGCATCGATATCTGGATTGGGAGCGATGCTTATGCAGAGGGGGCATGTGATAGCATATGCATCGAGACAGCTTAAGCCTCATGAGTCGAGATATCCCACTCATGATTTGGAGCTGGGAGCGGTAGTGTTCGCTCTCAAGATCTGGCGACATTATCTATATGGGGTTCGGTGTACGATATACACGGACCACAAGAGCTTGAAGTATCTGATGGATCAGCCCAACCTAAATATGCGCCATAGAAGGTGGTTGGACGTGGTCAAGGATTATGATTGTGAGATCAGGTACCACCCGGGCAAGGCTAATGTTGTAGCCGATGCACTGAGCCATAGGGCGGAGAGCACCCCAATGCGAGATGTTTGTTTGAGATTGTCAGTGATGACCCCGGTGTTGGATGCTATTCGTGGGGCCCAGGCTGAGGCTGTGAAGCCAGAAATCCAGAAGAGAGAACGAGTTGTCAGGCTGGTATCAGAGTTCATTACCGATAGTCGGAGGCTTATGGCATTTCAGGGTCGGATATGGGTACCGTCCGTGGGCGGAACGCGTACCAATTTGATGGAGGAGGCTCATCGATCGAAATTCTCGATCCATCCCGGGGCCACTAAGATGTATTTGGACCTGAAAAAGGATTATTGGTGGCCCTTTATGAAGAGGGATGTCGCATGGTTTGTAGAGAGATGCTTGACCTATCGCAGGGTTAAGGTCGAGCATCAGCGTCCACATGGTAAGTTGTAGCCGTTAGAGATTCCCGAGTGGAAATGGGAACAGATTACCATGGATTTCATCACCAAATTGCCGAGGACTGCGAGAGGTGTCGATGCAATTTGGGTGATTGTGGATAGGTTGACGAAGAGTGCTCACTTCCTGGCCATCAGTGAGAGCTCTTCCGCATAGAAGTTGGCGGAGATGTACGTGAGAGAGGTGGTATCGCGGCATGGAGTGCCGATCTCGATTGTCTCAAATCGAGATGTATGTTTCACTTCCAGATTCCGAAAGAAGTTTCATGAGGAATTGGGTATGAAACTGCATTTTAGTACCGCATACCACCCACAGACTGACGGGCAGAGTGAGCGGACGATTCAAACGCTCGAGGACATGCTCCGAGCATGTGTGTTGGATTTCGGCAGGAGTTGGGACACGTATTTACCCTTGGCGGAATTCTCTTACAACAATAGCCATCATTCAAGCATTGGCATGCCGCCCTTTGAGCTGTTGTATGGGAGGAGGTGTCGGACCCCTATTTGCTGGGGAGAAGTAGGGCAGCATGTGATGGGAAACACCGAGATTGTGCTTCAGACGATAGAGCAGATCCAGCAGGTCAGACAGAGGTTGTTGACCGCTCAGAGTCGTCAGAAGAGTTATGCGGACAGACGCCGGTCCGAGCTTGAGTTTCAGGTTGGCGACTTCGTGCTCCTGAAGGTCTCTCCTTGGAAAGGAGTGATCTGGTTCAGTAAAAGGGGCAAGTTGGGGCCTCGATATATTGGACCTTTCAGGGTGATCACGAGGATAGGCAGGGTAGCCTATCGTTTGGAGTTGCCAGCAGAGTTAGGTCAGATTCATGACACTTTCCACGTGTCGCAGCTACGAAAGTGTATAGCCGACGAGTTGGCAGTGGTGCCATTAGAAGATATTCAGGTGGATGCGAGCCTGAATTATGCTGAGAGACCAGTGGCGATCAGGGATTGGAAGATCAAGGTTTTGAGGAACAAGGAGGTGTCACTGGTGCAGGTCTAGTGGCAGCATCGGAAAGAGTCAGAGTTGACTTGGGAGCCGGAGCGTGAGATGCGTGAGCAGCATCCGGAGTTATTTACAGAGTGAGACTTCGAGGGCGAAGTCTGATTCTAGTGGGGGAGAATTGTAACATCCGGATTCCCGGGTATATTATTTCATTCATTTAGTTGAGGAATTTGAGAAGGAACTCGGCAAGTTAGTGCCAAGACTCGCCGAGTAGGATCGCGGATGTTCATTCGGGTTCGCGTCTGGACTCGGCGAGTCCACGCTGTTTAATGAAGCCCTAATTTACAGGGTCCAGGACCTATTTAAAGGCCCTTATGGCCGTCATTTGTGGCCACCAACCCCCAGAGAGAAACCCTAAGAGATCTAGAGCATTTGTGAGGAAGGAGAGGCCATTCTTGATACTTTTGTGGGTGTTTTTGCAAGAAGGAATGGATCAAGGCAAGAGGAGGCTGAAGGGGGTGCAATTTTGGTGGTTTTTGAGCTCATAGAGACTGTATTGAGGTATTATTCTTGGACCCTCTTCAGTTTTGGTGTTGATTCTTAGTGTTAGGGTTTTCTAACCCTTTTAGAGGTTGATTAAGTGGAGTATTTGGTCCCCTCTTGAGTTTGTGTTCTGGATCTGGACCCAAAGAGGTCCAGAAGCCTCAACCCTTGGAGCTTTATGAGTCACTTTGGGAGCCATGTGCTTGGAATGTCATTTTTGGGGCTAAATCACCATTTTGGACCATTTAGATGTTATATGAGTGCCAAGGTCCGAACTTTACGTGATTATCATGCTTGGGGAGGCCAGATCTATGATTGTATGGAACAAACCTGACCTCAGGAGTTGTATAGAGTTTGTGCATGGCATGAACTCGCCGAGTCCGAAGAACAGATTCGACGAGTAGTATGAAGATTGCTCGTTAATCACTCAGTGAGTGGACTTGCTGAGTTGGGGAATAACTTGGTGAGTCAGGGAGAGTCAGGGGGGACTAAGTTCAAGTGGAACTCACCGAGTTGTTCTTGAGACTCGACGAGTTGAGTCGGGGTGGCCCCGCGATTCATGCCAGGTGGAACTCGTCGAGTTAGGGGAAGCACTCGATGTGCCAAGAGAGGGACTAAGAGAGTCAGTGGACACGTGTGGTTAGGCGGAGGCTAGATCACATTTCTACCGAGTCAGATACTTACCGAGACAGCGAGGTGAGTCTTCTCACTATATGTTACCTAGAGTGGTATATTGTGTGGACCAGAGGGTCTTATGTGCTATGTATGAGATTATGTGCTATGTGTTATATGTATGTTGTATGATGTTATAGACCGGACCAAAGGGTCCAACGATATAGACCGGGCCAGAGGGCCCAACGAGCTATGACCGGACCAGAGGGTCCAACGAGCTACGGGACTGGAGGGTCCCGCTGAGACACATCGACCGGAGGGTCGTATTATAGCCTCGAGTGGCGTATGTGTTGTATGCGGTATTTTGGGGGACTCACTAAGCATTTATGCTTATAGTTATTGTGTGATGTGTTTCAAGTACCAGTGATGAGCGCGGGAAGGCGCCGGCATGATTCGTACACACTTGTGGGGTTTATGTTTTGGATTCTGGGCAGATGTTTTGTGATAATAACATTTGATACAATATGTTTTGATGTTATGTTGTGAGTAAATGAATGCCTTAAAAATGAAAATTTTCCAAACAAGAAACCGGTGCATATTTCTATTGAAATCATAGACCATTATGTTCTATTGGTTCTCATATTCTTTGGATCTATCTGCTTTCATTTTCCTATTGAAAATCCATTTATAGCTTAGTGGTTTACATACTAGAGGTATATCCACTAGCTCTTATGTGTGATTTGGAAAGATAGAATCCATTTCATTTTTAATTGCTTCTTTTCATTGAGGTCATTCAGAGGAAGTGACTTTTGTTTTGAAAGTTTGAGGCTGACTTTCAACAATATACATGCCGACATCATTTTCCAAACGATTTCTCACTTGTACCCGTTTACTCCACCATGATCTATTCTTCCTCCATTTCTTCTTCATGAGAGGATTCTTTGTGCCTAATTGTTTTGGAGTACTTGTCTTTTATCTATCAAGACATGGAAACACATTTTCAAAGTATGATGCATTTGTTGATTCCATTATTATGCCTTTATTTTAGAGTCATGTACAAGAAAACAATAAGCACTATTGTTTTGTGCATAACCAATAAAGATGAAACCAACAATCTAGTGTCCAATCCTTACAACCGTGGGTTTAGGTATAACAATATTTGCGAGACACCCCCACATTTGAATGTATTTGTAAGATGGTTTTATCCCCGAACATAACTTGGATGGTGTTTTATTTGTTTTCTTTTGGGGTACCTTATTAGTTGATAACACAACTTCCTCCCCCCACCCTACACACACACACACACCCATATTAATGGTGACAACCTAAACCTTAACAAGATGACATTCATCATTTCCTTTAAGGTATGGTTTTTCCTTACCGCAATGTCATTTTGTTGTGGTGAATAAGGTCCATTAATCTACCATGATTTGCACAAAATTCTTTGAATGGTGTATATATATTCACCTCCACGATCCTTCTTAGTAGTTAAATCTTTTTGTTGAGCTGGTTCTCAACTTCACTTTCATACACTTTCAACTTGTCTATCGTTTCATCTTTACTTTTAAGTAAATAGACATTCATAGTTTAGTGCAATCGTCAATAAAAGTCATAAAGTACTTATTTCCACCTTTAGATGGATTCAACTTCATATCACACAAATTTGTGTGAATTACTCCAAGGGGGTTTAGTTTTCCTTTCAAAGAACTTGAATGATTGGCATGTTAACTTTGATTCAATACATGTGTTGCATCCATATTTTAACTTATATGTATGTGTTCAAATTTGATTAACCATATTAAAGTGTAAAAATTAAGATGTCTAAGTCTAGCATGCCACACATTAGAAGAAGCAAACAAGTATGTGGAAGGGGTATTGTTATTGATATTAGGCTTATTAGCCATTACATGGAACTTGAGCATTCCACCATCCGTATAGCCCTTGTCTACAAACATAACATTTTCGGTTAACACAAATTTATTGGACTCAAACACCAAGAAACATCCATGATTGTTAAACAATCATTCAAAGACTAAGTTCTTCCTAATCATTAGGACATACAACACATCATTAGGTGTTAGCCCATTTCTAGGTGATACCACTTATGCAATATTTTAAACACCAAATTTAAGTGTTTAGAATTACAATTGCAAGAATAACTTTCTGCATCAACTTGGAAAAAAACAGTAGATATGCACCACTTTAAAGTTCTTGAACCACTCCCTCTTTAAGGACACATGACGGGTAGCACCTGTATCAATCCAACATTCGTTAGACAAAGCATTCTTAGATTTTACTTTGGAAATCATAACCATATTGTGTGGTGTCATTTCTAAAATTGTTTAAAATCCAAAGTTTAGTGTTTAGACTCACTATTTCCCTGAAATATTTCTACCTCTCTCTTGGACAAAATTCAACAGAATTCAAAATCCATATTTCAACAATTATGAAACTTTATTTTTGATGCAAAAAGAATCTGAAATAGAAACTAATTTTGAATTTGAAGCAAAACTAGTGCTTAAATCATGATATCTGAAACTTGTCTTAAATTCTAAAGCAAAACTGATGCTTAAATTGATTTCATAAATTTGATATTATTTTTCCTGGAAACTGGAGTATAAACTGATTTTTGATAGAAAACTAATGAAATCGATTTTAAATTCTAAAATCAGCAAACTACTTCTGAAAAAATTACAATCACAGAAAATTCAAATCTTAAATCTTAAACCATGAATTCTGAAATTTGAAATCGTAGTCAAGAACAAACCTTTAAAAACGATTTTTTCCACAAATATGATGCTGCTTTTTTGCATAATTTATTATTGTTTTCAATTTCAGAAGCTGTTCTTCGTACAAATCAAGCGGTTTTTACCTATTTCTGACGTTGTTTTGGAGAATTTATTGTTGTTTTTCAGTAAAAACGAAGCAATTTTCCAACAATTAAAGTTATTTTTCCAAAAAAAAACTTATAAAACAAAGCTGTTTTTTCTCAAAACGATGTTGTTTTTTAGTAAAACAAAGTTGTTTTTGCCAAAATCAACCAAGAAAAACTCCAAAAAATCGTTTTTTTCTTTTATCAAAGTCTAACAATAACAAAAAGCTACAAACACTAGGAGTAGACATGCACAAAAAAAAACAATTTTTTTTTATTTTATTCGTTTCATACAAACAAATTTGTTTTAAGATTGTAGGAATAAATTTTCAGTAATGTACGAAAACAAACTAGAAAACAGAAAACTGAGGCATGTGTTAAACACATTGTCCTTAAAACAAATTATCCGGATTCCAAGTGTTTGTTTCCTAGGATACAATACTTTGAAGTGGCTTTACAAGGCCACTCAAACCCTCAATAGGTCTATATTATACCTTCGATATAACAAGAAAATGAAGAAAACAAAAATGGAGAAAAAGAGATTTTTATTGCATTCTTGGTTTGTCTCAAATGATTGAGGAATGATTTTATTTATATCACAAACCATAACCAACAAACAATTAAATTTTCATTAAAACACAATTCGTAACCGACATTATGTTTAATATCATTCTTAATTACGAGTTGTGACCGAAAATTGAACATCATGTTTCGATTATACACCATTCAACCCCTCAACTTTGGTGATTAGTTTCAATTCACCAATTATTTTCCAGCATAAAAAAATATGCATTCACATCTTAAACTTATAAAAAATCATGCATTCATATTTTAAACTTATAAAAAAATCATGCATTAACAGCTAAAAACTTATATTTTCTTATTAATAAAGTTAAAACAAACGGTAACATAACCAAATAATAACTAAAACATTAATACATCATAATGAATACTTAAAAAACGTAAATTAACAACTTTTTAGAAACACTAATATAATAACATACATCTAAATTTAGTTCATAGCATAATAACCATAAAATATAAACTATGAATAACAATTTTATGTAAATATTATAACAAATAAGAAACTAAACTTGGATTCATAACTTAATAGTAGTATAAAACGAATAAAAAACGTAAACAACAAATGAGAGATTAAAACATTAAATTCATAGTTTATAGAAGGAAAAACAATAAAACAAATCAACATACCTGATATATTTCACCAGAGAAATCAGAGAGAAAAGAATGGATGTGAGTTAATGGTGTTTCACTGAAGCGACAAAGCATCATTTATGATGGCGGTTGATAACGGTCTCATATATGGTCCCCACTCTTACTGGAGCTCATAGGGAGAGGTGTAAATCTTAGATCTAGGGGCAAGAAGCGTAGATCTATCGTTGGAGATTGTAGATTTGTCACTAAAGATTGTAGATCTATCGTTGGGTATAATAGATCATAGATGATGTTTGCTGAAGAAAAAGGATCAAAGAAGGTTTCTTGTGCTCCATCAAATATGGAAGTTAGAGGTCTGGAGACGAATATTTGTACCGGACCAAACATCATATATAACCAGATCTGAGAACCTCATTGTCTCTAACTTAGATCTGTGAGTATCAGTGGTTTTTGTTAGAGAAAAATCAGTGTCGGTTGGTGTTTGACGTTGGAAATGTGACAGTGGGTTAATCTGAATAGATCTAGTGTGCACAAAGGAGGAATGAGGTGGCGGTAGGTCGGCGATGAGGTCAAGAGACAATGGAGATTGGGCCACCAGTGGTGGTCGTCTACCGTATATTATGTTCCTGTAGTTCTGGTAGGAGATAAGAGATGCTTGAGAGAGTTTTCATTTAGTGGGTTTGTATTATAAATAAAAAAGCATCAGATCTAAAAATTACAATATGATGTTAGAATTAAATATATAGGTTTTGAATTCTAGATATCTACCAATATGTCATTGATTCATTACTTTTATTGATATACACAAATTCCCTTCAGAAATTTGACAAACATATATTTGGAAAAATGACATGTATACCCTTATTTATAATATAAAAATATAAGTTTCTAGATTTCTTAATCCTTTTTGGTTCATATTTAATATTTTACCTCTCTCTCTCTCTCTCTCTCTCTCTATATATATATATATATATATATATATATATATATATATATATATATATATATATATATATATATGGAAAAAGTGAATATGTGGTTGTTATGTACCTAAGCTTAGGTATAGAACCTTTTAAACAACGTAGTTTTAAACAAAACTAATCCAATTTCATTTTCTCTTAGTTTTGTTTTAATAGAATACCATTGAATCAAGTTCAATTATGGAATGAAAAAGATCAATTATATATATTTTTATTGAAAATAATTATTGAAGTTTATAGAGAAAATAAAAAACCAATATTTTTTCAACGAATAGAACACAAGCGTTTTGTCTTTCAATTGAAAAACTATACCAAATATTTTGTGAAAAGCTTGATTGAGTTATGACATTTTCTTCTTTTATATTTTATTCTATTAGTTTTCATTTAGAATTTAGTAGGGTTGATTAAATGGTCACGAGTTTTAATGCATTAAGTTCTTAGACACAGTGAAGAAAAAGAACATAAATTTGATCGATTTAGTAAGTCACATGATTAAAGACGAATAGTAAAAAAGATATCATGATTAGTTTCGATATAAATGGATCAAAACTATATTGTTTGGAGGGTTCTATATATAAGCTTAGGTACATGACAGCCACATATTTCCTAAGCCCTAATATATATATATATATATATATATATATATATATATATATATATATATATATATACACACATACAGAGAGCGAGAGAGAGAGAGAGAGAGATAAGTTCAATTGAGAAAAAAGTTGAGAATGGGGGAATCATTCTCAGTACCCGAATTTAATAAAAACAAGTAACAATGTATCAAAACATGTTCCAAATAACACATCATGATCCATAAAATTTAAATAAAATGGAAATTTTCTATAAAATAAAACATAAAAAATTGATGACATGAATCATAAACATATAAACTGCTATCTTTCATATCTAAATTTAGGTATTACTTAAAACTAACAATGTACCGGAATTGAGTTCATAACAACCCTAATGTTTATAAGTTAAAGAATAAACACCAAACAAATAAAAATAAAGATGTTGCAAAATAACTCACTTCAAGTCAAGTGTACTGCTCCATAAAGTGGTGTACACGACATTAGAAGTTGTGATTTCTGCTTGTTTTCAATACCATTTAGTGCCTATAATTGCAAACTTTAACCTAAATATGAATTAAATAAAAACAACTAAGGTAAAATAGCCATATAACTATTATTTTAAGTAAAAAAGTGATAGGTAAAACAATTTGAAAACATCAACACAAAAAGTGTAATGATTATAACCTGGAGAACATTCACATTTTCAAGATGTACTCCATCTTCAACAATTACATGAATGGTCACAATTTCCATCTCAAACATGTATATCGTTTAAGGTAAAACAATTCCAACTCCTAATAACCAAGAAGATATATAAAATATAAAAATCAAAGTATACTTACCATTTGGTACCAATAAGATTTGATACAACATAAATCATGATACTGTAATTAAAAGAATTTGTCATCTCCATTTAGTGCTGCAATTTAAAGATTTTTTCATCTCCATTTAGTGTTGAACTCAAACCCTCTATTTTGATGCAACTACAAGTGAAAGTTAAAGCACCATATGTACAATAATCATGATGGTAAACCATACGATCATGATAGAAGACAATTATTAAATCTTTGGTGTCCAACAATCATTATAAATAATCTTGAAAAAAAAAAGATTAAAAGTATAAGACTATCCAAAATAATAAAAATAGTCACATGATTGTTCCTCATTTCCAGCTCACATGTGTAATAATTTAAAGATGGTCCATAGAAGATACATAGAAAAAATGAATTTAACATTTTAGTGAATAAATTAAGGTTTATTACACAAAAGATTGTCACTGTTGAAGATACTTTATTGTTAAAAAATATATGAATTATCGTCATCTTCTTCAGTATAACAAGAAGTTAACACGGATCTCTGATACAAAATTTCATGTTCATGTGGATCCACATCAAAAACATTATTCTAAATCCATATTAGTTTATGTTAGTAGGCTTCAAAAACTTCAGTTAGTAACACAATCATGAGTTCAACCAACATTTTCCATCAACAATACATTTAAAATTTAATGAGAATAAAAAATAATAACAAAAAAACAAAAATGCTTCAGAAACTAGGGTTTCAAACAAAAAAACACTAAGAAGAAAGCACAAATAATCAGATAAAAAGTTCCCAAATTGAGTTTACTAACTTCCATTGACTTTGAAACTATAACAAAAATGTTTAACCGATCTCAAAGTTTGAAGATATGAAAAGAAATATAACATCCCAAAAATAACGAGTAAAATTTTCATTTAAATAAGTCAAACCATTCATTGATTATCCCAAAAGATAACCAGAGTAAAAGTATTCTCAAAACATCAAAGTAAAATCATAAACAATCAATGCGTAATACATCTCCAGGGGATGTAGTGCGATCAAGTCAGACCCTTTCTTTTGAAACTAAAAGTACCTTAAAATATTTGAACACAAAATCATAAGCACAAAGCTTGGTGACTTCCCCCAAAATACCATATATCAAATAAGAATAGGCCCAACCCAATAGACGAGCTTCGGACTGAGCCCACGCATTCAGGCCCAAACTATATCATACATAACCGGGCCCTACCCCTATAGTTGGGCCCAACCCATAACATACATAATCGATCCAAGCCCATATAATCAGGCCAACCCATAACATATATAATCAGGCATGTCCCACAACATACATACACATGCAAGACTCACAAAGACAGGTAGCATCCAAAAAACATTTTCCAGTGGGCCGACATTGGTGCATTCAACCCACGAGTACAGTGAAGAGACTCACCTGAACTACTAAAAAGAATTCGAATAGATACCTCAACATCAAAACTGTTGGATAAGGTGTCTAAGTCCGTAACTATATTTGGTATGAACTTGACCCGACCCGGCATGGTCCATTTGTGTTGCACTTCACCTAACAATTTGTATGGATATATTTTTGAGAATAAGATGTTTATGATCCATTAATATATTTTAAGTTATCATATATTAATATTATTAAACGTCCCAAAAATCCCTACCAAAAATTTTTCTTTAAATCATTACCAAAATCATATTCATAAAAACATATCATAAGCCATTATTAATTCCAAGCATATTTTGATTATCAGAGTAAAACATCCCAGGCTGTCTAATTACAGGTGTGTGCCATGCGATCACCCCGAGCTCTTCCCTCCGCTACCGGAAGTACCTGAAACCAAAACTAAAAACCGTAAGCACAAAGCTTAGTGAGTTCCCCCAACCTACCACATACCCTGCATAAACACATACTGGGCCACGCCCGCTATTACGGGCCTTGCCCACTACTTCGGGCCTCGCCCGCTACAATGGCCCCGCCTGGCTTCGAGCCCCGCTCGGATACATATCTATTTCTCTTAGGCCCCGCCTGTCTCTGGGCCCCGCCTGCTAAACATATAGTACAAAATAGCATATAACACATAACTAAACATATACTACTGAATCCTGTTCTAAGGCCTCGCCTATCTTGGGCCTCTCCCTTGTCTTGCTATTGATGAGTCGTGGAACCTCGTCCACACTCCTTCTGATAGTGAGATACGGGCCCATCCCACACTCACTTATTTCCTAACTTGGGCCTCGCCCCCTGCTCTGCTGCTAATGAAATATGGAACACCGTCCATACTCTTCTATTGGTGAGATACGGGACGTCGCCCACCCTCACCTCCCTACCAGGCACATACATGTATCACACAGACAACAAGTATAACTATCATACAAACCATTCCTTGGGCACCCGCCCGCTAACATTGGACCTTAGTCCCGAATGTCATACTAGCATATTGTGCCTAGGGCTAACCCCCATGTCTTCCTACTCATAACTACATGGGCCAGCATTGTGGCCGTAGACCCATTCACACAAAGGGAAACTCACCTGCACTGCTGAACTTTTGTTGATAACCCTCTGGCTGCTGACCGACAATTCTCTGAACCGCTGCTCCACTAGCTCCCCGAGCTACCAATATCAATATACATATCACTTAGACCCAAACAGAACTCTAGAAGCCAACTAAGTCCACTCTTGTCAAATTCAAAGTCCTAGTCAAAGTCAACCTTCCTGACTGACTCTACTCGCCGAGTCAACCCATTGACTCGTCGAGTCCTTATACTCTGAAACTCTCACAATACACCTCGACTCGCCGAGTCACCCTGCCGACTCGTCGAGTTCAACGATCTCTGAGTCCCATCCTGTCCAACTCACTGAGTCACTACTCAACTCACCGATGTAAGTCTTAACCAAAAAAGGTTGAGGTTCTGCGATCCAACTCGTCGAGTCCAAGAACAGACTCGCCGAGTCCACAACAATCTTCAACAAACTCGCCGAGTTGTTCTTCCAACTCGTCGAGTTCCTACCTATCTTCATCCAACTCGCTGAGTCCACCCATGTGACTTGCCGAGTAGTTTTAGTTCTTAATCCATACAGTAGCTTTTCGAGCCATGCAGGGGCTCCAACTCATAGATCCACTCTTCCAAAGTCTATTTCTCACGTAAACTTGCAAACTTTACGTGAAACCAAGGAGCTATAGGCTTAAAACACTCTAGGGCTAGGCTTTATGACAAACATGGTTCACCAACACACCAAGGGCTGATAATTTACGGGTTTTTGGACCAAGACAAGCCTAGATATGAAGTAGCAACCTCAGATCTGGACTTTTAACTCGAAATGGCTCCTTATCATGCCAAAATGGCCCTAAAACATCATCCAAGAGAAGATCTAGAAGAAACAAAGGCAAGGTGACAGATTGTTACCTTCAAACTGATGCTCACAGGCAAAGAGTTGAATCCTCCAGCTCCTTAGTGGTCAAATCCTCCAAATCTTCCTCTTGCAAAATCCCCAAGCTCACTTTCGTCCTCTTCTTACTCAAATTAGGGTTTGGAATCGCTTAAAGAAGCTGTTGGCCGATAAGGGGGGCTGAGCAGAGGACATATGATCCTTTAAATAGGGTGCAAACCCTAAGATTAGGGCTTTTCTCGTCCAGACCAGACTCGCCGAGTCCACTCGCCGACTCGCCGAGTCGGTCACTTATTCTATAACCCAGATCCCGCTCCGACTCGTCAAGTTCTTCCATGGACTCAACGAGTTGACTCCTTGACTTATAGCTTTTCCTTTCTTTTCTTGGTCTTTCTGATTCCGGGTGTTACATATTATTTAATTAGTGTTGATCAAGAATTAATTTAGTGATCAAAAGAGGCTAATTAAATATGGACTCTTACATATATATGGATTGGGCTAAGATTTATTTAGGATGGGCTAAGAGTATATGGAAGTCCATGGATAGTCCATGGAGCTTTTAACCCATGGATCCTAGGTAAATGAAGAGTCATGGGTATTAGGGTGTAACCCTAATCCTCCATAGTATATAAAGAGGTCCTTGGTTCTAGAATTGGCACTAGTGTGTGTGAGAAACAAGGGTGGGCCGATTCTAGCAAGCATTAGATTCTCTCAAGTATTTCCAAGTTCTTTTGGGTGATTTGTGACACCACTTGTGACATCCACACTATTGGTGCTAGGCTCTAAAACTCCAAACATTCAACCACAAAAGAAAGGTATGTCATTCTACTTAAAGTTTTGTATTAAAAGTACCCCATAACATGCTAGTTAGGTTGTAAACCTTGGAAATCAAATTTGCATGTATTTTAGAGAAAACATAGATCCAAGGTTTCTAGGGTTGCATATACACCATAGGAGTGTTGGTATGCTGAAAACCCATCAGTGGTATCAGAGCCAAGGCTTGTTTTCTTGATACTTGATGCAAACTTGTTGAAAAAGCTCAAAAATTTGCACTCTGTAGCATGAACTTGCCGAGTCTATGTGTAAATCCATCCTACTCGTCGAGTAGGTTCTTGCACTCGACGAGTAGGAGCCCTAGAATGTAGTTTTTCGAGTTTTGTTGCTGGAAATGGACTAGAAACATTACCCTAAACTGTTTTGGTGTCTTAAAACTTGTTTTAGATGATGTAATGGTTATGCTAATCCATTTACAATGGCTAATATAAAAATTCCATGTTTTATATGTGTTAATATGATTCTTGAAATTTTGATATTGATGTTCATGTTCTTATGAGTTATTGTTAGATCATGGGAATTATTTGCTGAATTGCTTGATAATTAATTCTTGATCAATTATGTGTTTTAATGGAATCCATAATTTGTCCTCAAGTTATGGATTATCAAAAGTCACTCTTTTAAAGTCCATATTAAAACACATAAGTTACATAAAATGAAAGGTCACTCATTTTAATGAAACATTAACTCATAAGTTATGGAGTTGAAAAGTCTTGAATAGTTTCAAAACTTGCCCTCAAGTTCGAATTTGTAAAGTCTCACACATTAAATACTTTTATTCCAAATTGAACCATTGAATTTTAAAAGTTTAAAATTCAACCCTTATACTTCTATAATATTAAAAGTTTAATTATTATATATATATATATATATATATATATATATATATATATATATATATATATATATATATGTATAAGAATAAGTTAGTCTTACCGTTAGTAGGCCTCATTCACGAAGCCGGTCTGTAAGGGGGTATAAGGTTACTGCCTATAAAATGGAGGTTTAATGGGTGTCCACTCTCATTCACCGTTTCCTTGACTGGTGGAGAGTCGTTAGCCGAACGGATAGGATAGGACCTTAATCCTCATTAAAAGTATAATGAAATTATAAAGTAACTAAACCTTTATTAATTCTCAATCTTAACTACTTTAGGAAAATATAAACCTGTCAAGGTTTAAGAATTGAGAAACTACATTAGCAAAGTGTTATTTTTATTATTAAAAATCCTCTTTTGTGTATTACATTGTCCTCACATGTTACTCTAATTTATTAAAATATATATATATATATATATATATATATATATATATTTCCATTAAATGAACAAACTTATGTAAAGCGACAACATAATTACCAAAAACATAATTACCCAAACCATAAACTGAAAAATTTAAAGACAAAAGCCATGAGATGATCTAGAGAAGGGGTGGAACATGGTATTCATAGTTCAACTTTGCTTTCCTCATGAAAAAAAAGATAACATATGTCACATTGTTTGTGTCGATGATAAATATAGGTTGAGGGATTACATATTTGATTCATCAAGTGCAAATTAGAAGATGACGGATTGCAGAACAGATGATTGATTGCATAACACATTGACAGAATGATGATCAATGGTCGTCTATGTATAAATGTAAGGGTTTAGGAAAATAACTGAAAATTAAAATAAACAAATAAACGAGCTATATAGTTCAATACATATCGATTGAAGGCAAACGGACAACAAACTGCGTCAAATAGTATAGGCGATTTGAAATCTTAATGATGACCAATAGTATAGGCGCCAAATACATATCGAAGACGACTTTTTGTTTTATTTAAATCCATTCATTATCTTTACTTTTTAATTTTAAAAAAAAAAATTATTTAACATATGTAAAATATAATATACCTAAATTCATTTATAGAAATAAAATGTACAACATACAAAACCACTATACTATTTGTCAAATAGTATAGGCGGTTTGAAATCTTAATGAATATACAAAAGTGAACATTATTACAAAAATAAAACCAAATAGCGAGTATTTTATATGACAAAAACTTTAACGAGGCCTCCATGCTTTTATTTTGGTTCTAATCTTCCATAACATTACTTACACCTATTGTTTCAATGTGAAGCCTTTGCGATATATTCAACAAAATCATTTATTTAAAATGCATATTATTCTCAAATTTTATTTATTTTACGAAAGATATGTGCAATGGACCGGGTATATATATATATATAAAATGTGGATGGACAATTATGTAGGAAAGATTTATGGTTTGTGGTGGAGATCTGGATACCAACTTGGATCGTGATATCATTTTCCGAACTGATATTTCTACCCTATGTCTGGATTACAAGAAATTCAGCCTAAGATAATCCAAGTGGACACTTACGTTTCTAGGCACAGAAAACGTAAGTCAATATGCTAGAGGATTCTGTGAAAGTATGATAAAAAACGAGAGCTTAAGATCGTCACCCTCTTTTGTAAAGGATGAACTATTTATATATTAAACAAGATTAAGGTTTCATTAGGGTTGGGTCGTCATTGGTTGCTTTGGAAGCAAGTAATGTTAATCTGGATTTAATAAGGATTTAGGGTTACCAAAACTAACGAGTTTCGTTAGTTTTACCATAATCACCCTCAAGAAATTGAATTTTCCACTATGTTCTCATATGTAAAATTCGGTGAGGTTTTGGGGCGCTGCCCCTTGGACCCCATCCAGGGGCTCTGCCCCTTAGACCCCGTTAGGGGCGCTGCCCTTAGACCCCGCCAAATGGGCGTTACCCCCGGACCCCCAACTAGTCGTCGAAATGGCTTCTAATTCGATCTTATACATGCGTGCACTCCGCACAACTCCGTATATATATTAGAGTACAAATTATGAAGCCCCTTAGCTCACATATTAGTTCCAGTTACTTAAAATGACATGTTGACACTAAAATCACCAACAATCCTCCCCCATTTTAGTGTAACCCTTGAACAAACATAACCTTATCAAAACAAACCAAACTAGTACATAACGAAAATATCGAAACGATTGAATTTCCACATTTTGTATCATACATTTGACATTATTATAAAGCTGTGTGTCCCAATCCTCTCATGATTGTATCAAGGTCAAGTGCACAAACTTTTGAAATGCGGCTACACTTCACAACCATGTAGGTATCTCCTTTCCATGTATCTGCACATACATTTATCAAAGGAATTATTAAGAGGTTAAACTTCAACCTGGCTAACTTGTAGATCCGAACACATACATGGGATGAATACTTCATGTGTTCCAATCTTTAAGTATGAGCTTTCCACATTGAATGCAACTCCTAACATTATATTAGGAGGGAATTGGGTGTCTCATCATTATAGAATTAAATGGACTTTAATACCATCTCGATTACAGACTTGTGCACTAAGTCTCTTGTCAGACCTTTAGTCAAGTGATCTGCCAAATTTTGTTGCGATTTCACAAACTCAACCGAAATCACACCATTCATGATTAGTTCTCTAATCATACTATGTCTAACACCTAGGTGTCTAGACTTGCCATTATAAACCTGGCTATATACCTTAGCCAAAGCAGTTGCACTATCACAAAGAATAGAAATAGGTGCTACCGGTTTAGACCACAAAGGAATCTCATAGACTAAATTCCTTAGCCACTATGCTTCTTTACCAGCAGCTGCTAACGCAACAAACTCAGATTCCATTGTCGAGTTTGTAATGCAAGAGAAATGGCACCCCCCCCCCAAGCAAGAAAACCCAACCAGAAGTTGAGGAATGGTCCTCCATGTTGGTAATCCAACTTGCATCTGAATGACCTTCTAAAACTGAAGGACTCTCCAAGTAACTCAAACCATAATTCATGGTTCCCTTGAGATACTTAAACACTCTATTCACTACTTGCCAATGTTGAGCACTAGGATTGCTAGTGTACCTGCTCAACTTACCCACATCAAAAGCAATATCAGGTCTGGTACTTGTCATGACATACATCAAGCTACCAATAGCCTTAGAGTATTCCAATTGTGAAATGGGAACGCCATTATTTGGCATTCATTTCACACTTGGATCCATAGGAGTACTCACAGGAGAACAATCTGTAAAATTAAATCGCTTGAGAATTTTCTCAACATAATGACTTTGAGTCATCACCAATCCTTTGTTCATCCTCTTAATTCTGATTCCAAGAATTACATCAGCCTCTCCTAAATCTTTCATGGAAAACATGGATGATAACAATTTCTTTGTTTCAACCACATGATTTTTGTAACGCCCGTGTTTCTAGGCTAGGCATTAGTATTGATGTAATAGTCTAGGTTAACCTTTGTAACTCATTTTGAAATTATAGAAATGTATTATTTTAGTATTATGTGTTTTATGCTTAATTGTTGTGATTTAAATGAATTAATGATAAAATATAAGTTAAAATGAAATATTAGATAAACCCTATATCTATGAAGGAAGTTGTAGTGGTCGTTACAAGGATTCTGAAAATATAAAGAATGTCGAAATCCGAGTTATAACGAAGAAGTTATGACATGTCGAAGTTTCGCAACAGAACTGGTGCGACACTGTATGACGTAAATAGTGAGTTTACAATAGAGCGATATTTAGCCTTAGTAATCTAAATGAAAGTCGTAAAATAAGTTAAACCGAGAGCGTGCATAAAAACAACGTCTAAATCTGACTTCGTATGAGGAAGTTATGATTTTTCGAAGTTTCGACTTAGCAGTATGCAGCCCAAAGTTCGAATATTATATCGAGTGATTTCTAGCCGAAACAATCTAAATGAGAATCGAATATCTCATCGATAGTAGTCCAACGGTAAAAAGACAGACGAAAACGGACGTCGGATGAAGGAGTTATGAATTTCTAATGGAGTTTTCCTGTCCCGGCCTACTAAAAATAATATAATAAAAGTTAAAATTAAAATTAGCCAATGGAGTCTAAACGAGAGTTGTAGAGTATAATCTCACCTACACGTGCATATAAAGAACGTTGAAAACGGAGCTCGTATGTGAAAGATATGAATTTCTGAAGTTCGGGTCACGAACTTCAACCCCTGTGTCAGAGCTCATGACGTGAACAGAGAGTTCACGACGTGAGCAGGTGATGGACGACTTCCAGGGCAAGTGGCCTGATGACGAACGCAATGACATATCGAGCTCACGATGTGAGCACTTGTGGCTCGCGGCGTGAGCATAGGATTTCAGCTTCCTATAAATAGAAAGTGAGGCCAGCCGAGTTTTGTTGCTCAATTTTTTTCCTCTCACCCATATTACCTCGTTTTACATGCAAGTTATACCCCCGAAGCCCCAGTATCATCCTGACACCCGAAGCAGTCCCGAAGCACCGAAGATCCCGAGAAGAAAAGAGTTTCAAGCCAAAGCTCTGCCCACGAGAAGCTCGGTGTGTGAAGAGACCACAGTTTCATCGAAGAATACCGCTTAAAGAGCCGTAGTGTTGTCCGAGCATCGTCTTATCAAGTGAGTGCATAGTCTCTTTCATAAACACGATTTAATACAAGTATTGTTGAATGTATTAAGTATACGTATTGAGTGAGTGTGTAGTTGCTTTCTTCTAACACATAAATACGAAGTATTCTCCGTAAAATACATGCTATGTGTTTATATATTATTTGTTAGTGAAATGAATATTTATTGAATGTTGTATACATGTTTTAAACTGTATATATATATATATATATATATATATATATATATATACTTTTATCTACAAATACATTGGGTAGAATATGGGTAGATAGTTGATGTGTTATGAAATAAAATGATGAAAGGCCTCGATGTTGTTGTTGATCTAGTCATCTAGCGGAGTATGGATGAAGACCACAGACTCTTTCTAGACTGTCCAGTGGAATGCTAGCAGGTTCATAACATGTAGGTGTTGTGAACGATGTGTTCACCGGTGTACTCTATCCCCCTCATGGTTGCCTTTAAGACATCTACTGTTGAGGAAACCCCTTTGCAGTAATGTCCATCCTGATGAAAAATCCTATGTGACAACTCGAAATTTCTATCTTATAACAAACCCTGCATTCAATCAAAGTCAAACTTACTTCTGCTAATTTTTAGCAGTTTTGGAGTCAGTTTGGGTGTTTTGATCTTAAATACATCATAGGTAATTATACTTGAATCAATTAGTTTACACCTAGAAAACATCAAGAAAACAAGATCAAAAGGGTGTTTACGGCCAAGGTAGTTATTACTTCCTTAATTATAGAACAATCATATCACATTTTGCCTTAATTAAACCAATGGTTTTAAGGTAGTTATGACTTCAGTGATTAATACAAATAATACTGCAGTACACATATACATTTTCCCACTATATTCAAATTGTGATCTTCTCACATAAAGGGTAATATAAAACTATATTTTGGTAATGATAGTCATACTTGGGAAAAGCATTCACTTTTACAAATGAACAAACATACAAAACAGTCGGGTCTTGGTAGAAGACTACTTTTTATATTGGTAGAAAATATAGGATTTTCTAGGAGTTTTCAAACATATACAAACATTTACATTGATCAATTACAAACATTTTCATCAAACTTATACAAACATTGACACTAAATACTTATGAACTCACCAGCTTAAATGATGATCTACGCTTTCAAAATAACTTGTATTCGTAGGTCACCAGTAGACAGGTACCAATGATCAGGTCTTGAGAAGACGGAGCATCTTCAAGACTCATCTTTTATTTTGATTATTCATTTTTGGTGTCTTATTACTATTAAAGAACACACTTGTATGAAGTTATACTATTAATACAATAGATGATGTTGTTGCTTATTTACTACTTTGCATTGTTATGATACTGTACATGACGTCCTCTGCCCCAGAACGTTTCCGTCGTTCTTGGTTTTGGGGTGTGACATCCTAGACTAGGTCCTTTGTAACTGTTGTTGTTTTAGGGACGTAAAGTGAGGATAACGGGAATGGGTAAACGGGTTATTGTTGGTTGGTGAAATTAAATATAATTATTTATTGTGGGTTGAAAACCCTATAAACTCACCAGGCTCCCAAGCCTGGCCCACTCGGTTTCTTTGTATTACAGCTAGTGGCGCGAGATCATAAGTTGGACAACTTGTGAAAATATTTTGTTTATAGACCAGTAGTTGTATATAATTGTTGTAAGGCTTATAATGTGCCGTTTATGCTTTTGGTCTGTATCGGAACATGACATCCCGAGTTTTGTTATATATGAAAATACATTTCTTTAAGGAATGCTTTGATAAACTTTATTTTATCATATTGTGTTTTGGGAACAAATTCTGCAACTCTTTTAATCAAAGGATTACTCTGAAAATTATTTTAAAAGCATAAATTAAATCGGTCTTTTTCTGGCCGTGATTTTGGGGATGTCACAATTTTAGTCGGTACCAAAAATCAACATGTCATCTACATATAAGCAAATAATCACTCCAGCTCTAGTAGCATCATTAAATCTACTGTAAACACATTTGTCACATTGGTTTGTCTTGAAACCAAAAGACAAAACCACCTCATCAAATTTTTGATGTCATTGTTTAGGCGCTTGTTTCAGCCCATACAAAGATTTGACAAGTTTACAAATCATATGCTCTTTACCGGGCGTAATGAAACGTTCTGGTTGTTCATGTAAACTTCCTCATCAAGATCACCATTTAAAAAGGTTGTTTTCACATCCACTTGGTTAATAACCAGATCATGGATGCTTTCCAAGGCAACCAACAATCTAATAGTAGAAATACGTGCAACTGGAGCATACGTATCAAAATAGTCAATTCCGGGTTTTTGTCTAAAACCTTGAATGACTAACTGGGTTTTGAATTTGTCAATAGTCCCATTAACATTCATTTTCTTTTTGAAAATTCATTTGCAACCAAGAGGTTTAGAACCCAGAGGCAAAACAGACAACACCCATGTGTTGTTCTCAAGAATTGATGACATATCATCAGTTGCTTCCTTCCAAAAGTCACAATCATGAGACTCTATGGCCTCTTGATAAGTCTTAGGATCATCTTCAATACAATAGAAATAAGAGTATTTAAGATTAATTTCATCCCTTGAACCTTCCACCAAGTACAGTTGGAAGTCGGATCCGAAATTTTTCGCAATTTGGCCTCTTTTGCTTCTACGAATATCTTGTGGTTCTTGCACGCTACCACCATCTTGAATTTCTGAATTTTGCTCTTTATTAGCACCAAAATTCATATCCTTAGGCCTTTGAATCGATGAAAACCTCATCTCATCAAAAATTGCATCCCTCGATTCGATAACAGTGTTAATTGAAACCGAATCATTAGGTTCTATTACATAAAACCTATATGCTTTGGAATGTTCAGCATATCCAATGAATATGCAATCAATTCCACGTTCTCCCAAATTTTTCTTTTTGGGCTCGGTAAGTTTTACAACTGCCCGATGTCCCCAAACCCAAAAATAACTCAAATTCGGCTTTTTCTTGAACCAAAGTTCATATGGGACTGTTTTGTTCCTTTTATTTGGAACCCTATTCAACAAATAGCAGGTCGTTAACATGGCCTCTCCCCATAATCCTTCACCCAATCCCTGTAGTGGTGTTGATTTTGATGGCATGTCCGGAATTAGAAAGATCTAGTGATTCATCATACAAATCAAGAACACAAGGAGTAAATAATTCTTTGTAAGCTCTTATTAGATCTAGAAAGATTATACAAATGGGTTTGTATACAATTTCTCTCTCTAGTCTAACACTCCAAATGGACTCTTACATAATGGGAGTCACTCACTTCCTATTTGCAGGAAAAGACTCAACCCATTTACACATACAAAGAGGAAAGCCTAAAACAATACATCCAAGCATGACTTTGCACCCTAACATTCTCCCCCTCAAAGTTAGGATTGGATGTCCGGCTTTAATCTCCAACGAGCTAGCACGATCAAGACCAAACTCCCCCTCGAAGTAATATCGGTCTTCAAATCCGCAAATGAATATTCGACAAACCCGAGAAGCTTCGAATACCCATCATTCTCCCCCTTTTTATAATCAAAAAATGATTATAAAACCCACTAAGGATGAGAAGCGCCCGAGGAATAAACTTCACGATAATCCCCCTTGATGTGTACCAAAAATGAATCACCAAAAATCTTGCATGGAAAAACAATCACGAAAAAGCCACAAAAATTTCCAATTTATGAAAAATTTTGACTTTTTGGGTGAAGGCTGCAAGATTTTTCAAAATCCGGGTAGAAATTGTCACTTTCTGAAACTTGCAGGGACCCGTTGCGCCAAAAACAGTCAAATATGCGAAACTCTAGCCCATTTGCGAAACCGGGCATAAAGCGTTAATTCGCACAAACTGCAAGGACCAAAACTGAAAATTCTGCATTTTTTCAGCTTTTATTGCCATTTTGCAAAGTTGGGTATAAACTGTAAAAATGAGAAACTGCAGGTACTCGTTTTGACAATTTCTGTATGTTCTTTAAACTTGCGAAGTTGGGCTACTTGTGTTATTTCTTGAAAAGAGCAGAGACCAAATGCGAAACTGTTAGCCTTCTTCCCCAATTCGCATTTTACTGTAAAATTCTTTGTGTTCTTCCCCAAATCACAGACTTCGCATCTTAATGTTTCGCATGTTTAACTCACCAAAATGTGAATCATAATGAGATGAATTTGCATTTTGACTCCAATACAAAACTCCAAATGCGAATGAAACACTTCCCAGTCATCATATGCGAACCATTTCACCATTTCCTAACAAAATGCGAATGAACATTTTGTTTGACTTCCAAATTGCGAATCGTATTACATCCTTATACCCATCAATTGTTTGCATATTATTCATAATCCAAGTTTCGTTTATAAAAAAAACTTCCAATTCCAAACACAATCAATATGCGAACCCAAAATTGATGCACACAAATGCGAATCTAGTTTGACCGTGAACTAATCCAAATCCAAGTTCTTTTCGTTCCCAAACCATTGAAGCAAACATCAACATCTAGCCTGTCGATTTTTGAACGAACACTCAATCAACGAGTCCAATAGTTCGTCATCAGGATAACGAACCTTGCTATTAAACCCAGTCGATCCCAAATCGACTTTTATGCGAACAGAGATACAGTTTGTCTTCAATTCATCAAATCGACATCACATTAGGAGTATAGTCATCGAACTTTATCCATTGAACCATTCCTTTTTACAAAACGAATTCAACTTCAAAATATTCGATTTTCAAATTTCATTCAAAATGAAAACAAGAACAAACTTGTGTTCCTCATAGTGTTCGTCATCAAGAACACACTCTCAATCAGTTCCAAAATTAAACCCAAATTAAACCCGATTTTGACATCCACATCCCAAATACAACCTGTATAAACGAATTTCGGCCAATAATTCATCAATTCACCTCTGACATCGCATCTTTTTCACCGTTTGACTTTTTAGAGTCAACAAACCACAAACAAGAAATCGATTATTCTAATGTCTGACTTCAGATAAAAAAGTGATTTTATCACTGTTCTTCACCTCCTTCATCTGTTCTTTGTACAATTTCATCAAAATCAAGAACCAATTTGATGATTCCTTCACACGAACTTGTATAGAATCGATTTCATCATGTTCCAAATCACACGAAATCAAAACATATTAACAGATTATCAATCGACATGAATCGAAAGAAAGAGAAAAAAAAACTTTCGAGAAAACGAGATGAACACTCAGATGCGATCGATTAAGGAGAAATAACAGATGAGTTTAATTCAGGAATGAGTTATATGGTACAACCATTGGAAGCGAATGACCAATTCAGGGATATGCTTTATAAACCATACGCTGGAATCGAATTTGGGCTCACACCATTTTAAAATCAAAGTTAATGGAAAATCGATTGGGCTTTGAAATCTCACGGATGCACAGTAACCAAATATTTTTGATTGGACTCAAAAACAAATTATTGATGAACAATATGAGATTGTGTTTGGGCTGAATCAAATACGATTGAACAGTAACAAGCATTGTATTGAAGATTGGGCTCAAATCGGACTTATGAATAGTGAAATTAAACAAAAATGAGTTTAATTTGGTTTTGATCTACACAAAAATAATTGGATCAAACAAAGGGGTTTGAAATGGATTAGATCCAATGAGGCAAATCGATCAAAAATGAAAAACTAAAAATACGAATCGAAATCATGGACGTTTTGGAATCCATTTGAGAATTTGAGATACCTTTTTTACGAATCGAGTTCCGTTTTCAACGAACGAATCAAATTTGGAAGATCTTGGTTCTTTTGTCGGAATGAGAAAATCTCCAAATCGAACATTGTACCACCCACCATGCGAGATGTACAACTCGTTCTTCGTGTTCTTCGTGTTCTTCAACGATCCAAGAACATCTTCAAAGGAACCACCAACACTTTTGGGTTTTGACTTCAAATTCAATGCAACCTTTGGAGATTGTTGCTTTGGAACCCAAATTTGTTTCACGGATTTTGGCTTCACAACATTTGACGATTTTTGTGAGTAAACCCGCTTGTTGTTTCGATTCATCTTCTTCTTCTTTTTCTTTCTCATCTTTTTGCATCTTGAAGACTTGACTCCATGAACAAACCCACTTTCAACAACATGAACATTTTGAGTTTGAATCAAATCTTTTGGAGTTTGATATTTGTGATTTTCTTGGATCAACGGCTTCCGATAAGGAATCATTCCTTCAAACGAATCACAAGAACACAAAATATCATCGGTTTGAACTCCAATTGAGCAAAAAACTTTTTCATCTTGAAAATAAACTTGAACCCCTTTTTCTTGAACATCAAGAACATCACATTGAACTCCATTGTCAAGAACTTCAAGAAACTTAAGAGCATGAAGATCATTTGGGTTTTCAATTAGAGAAATGTATTTCTTATTGAACAAATCTCTTTCTTCTCCTTCCTTTTGATTTTTACTACGGACTAATATGGACAAGGCAATTTTATTCAACCAAACAATCTTACAAAGTGGTTAAAATATCAATCTTCCATGATCATCCTTCAAATCTTCATAAGAAACCATATTACCCCATGAAATCAATTTGCTTAACACCAACCCATAAAATTGATCTTCATTGACTTTGTATTTCACATCTTTAATGATCACAATCCAAGAATCATATGGCAAACCCACCATGATCACAAAAACTTGAAGAATTATAGAGAGAGAAAGTGATTATGAATGGGTTTTCTAGAGAGATAAAGTGATACAAACAAGTATTCTAGAGAGAGAAAGTCGAATTATGGATCAAATCAAAGAAAAATTCGACTTCTAGAACACAAAAACACTCTCTAAACACGAAGATCAATGAACAATAAGAATCACCAAATCAAAATAGCCATCAAGGATCAATTCTTGATGAAAATCAAGAACACCCGCTTTGATACCAATTGTAGTGGTGTTGATTTTGATGGCATGTGCGGAATTAGAAAGATCTAGTGATTCATCATACAAATCAAGAACACAAGGAGTAAATAATTCTTTGTAAGCTCTTATTAGATCTAGAAAGATTATACAAATGGGTTTGTATATAATTTCTCTCTCTAGTCTAACACTCCAAATGGACTCTTACATAATGGGAGTCACTCACTTCCTATTTATAGGAAAAGACTCAACCCATTTACACATACAAAGAGGAAAGCCTAAAACAATACATCCAAGCATGACTTTGCACCCTAACAATCCCGAGTAAGACAACATCGAGTTTACCATTTTCTTTAAAACTTGATTTTTGCGTTCAGCAATACCATTCTGTTGGGGCGTGTAAGGTGTCGTGGTCTCATGAATGATACCCACTGATTGGAGGTATATGGGATCCATATATTCACCTCCCCTATCAGTCCTGAGACATTTAGTCGGAATGCCCAATTGCAATTCCACCTCGGTTTTGTATATTTTGAATTTATCTAAAGCTTCATCCTTAGAATGCAACAAATACACATAGCAAAACCAAGTGCAGTCATCAATAAAAGTGACCACATACTTTTTCTTTCCCAAACATGGAGAGGAGTGGAAATCACACAGGTCACTGTGTATAAGTTCCAAAACAGCTGAATTTCTAGTGACACTAGGAAATGGCTGTTTTGTCAATTTTTTAAGCATGCATGTTTTACATTTATCAGATGTCATACCAAAGGCTGGAATTAATCCATCTTTTGACATCTCATGCATTCTTCTAAAGTTGACATGACCTAATCTTACATGTCAAAGCATAGATTTATCAACATTAGAAGCAGAAGATACAAATGCAGAATTTTGAACAGGTAACAATTTGTCAACAATATTTAAATGAAACATTCTATTATTCAAATATCCAAAGCCAATAAACATTCCACCCTTAGAAAAAACAAACTTATCCGACTCAATAACTTGTTTATAACCATCAGAATTCAAACAACTAGAGCTAACAAGATTCTTGAGAATCTTGGGAACAAACAAAACATCAAATAACCTAATTGTCTTTCTAGAAGTAATTTCAAGACACACGACACCTAAACCACAAATAGGAATAAAAGAATCGTCTCCCATTTTCAGCACTGACCCATCTTCAAGCAGAGTTAATGTTTCAAACATTCGTTTATCCTTGCATACATGGTTTGTAGCTCCGGAGTCGATCCACCAAGCAACATCATCATCCTGCACATATAATGATTCAGGGATAAATGAAACATAATAAACATAATTCTGATTAGAATTATCAAAGTTAGTCAAAAACTGACATCCTTTAACTTAGGCCGAAGACCCATTCATTTTCCCATTGGCTCTACTGTTTCCAGCACCATTGTTGCCCAAATTCACACGACTTGATTGCACCTCCAACAAACCAGATCCTTTCTCTTTTTGTTGGAGTTGCTTGGGACATGTTCATGCTTACGTTTGCCATGTCCTTTGTGATTCTGGTTCCTTGGTTTGTTTTCAACCATATGAACCGAGAGTTGTCCAGGTTCAACTTTTCCTTTGGGTTTTTCAGATTTGTCGCTTTCCTTCGCACGAAGAGATTCTTCAATACGAATGTGACTAGCAAGTTGAACCAATGACAGTTCCTCCTTTTGATGTTTCAAGTTATGTTTGAAGTCTTTCCAGGACGGATGAAGCCTTGTCAATGATAGTGGACACAACAATGGATTCATCCATATTCATACAGTGTAGTTTAAACTGACCGTATATGCCAAGGAGTTCATTGTACTGTTTAGTGACGGACCTTGAATCTTCCATCTTATAATTATTAAAGTTATTGACCAGAAACTTCTTGCTAGAAGCATCCTCAGTAATGTATTTCAGTTCAAGAGTGTCCCATAACTCCTTGGCACACAAGGCTTCACTATGGATGTCAAATAAAGCATCAGACATACCATTCAGAATGTGACTTTTGCAGATGTATTCATCATTGTCCCACTTCTTTCTCCTTCTTGTCTCTTCAGCCGTCTCAGTAACACCTTCTGCATGCTCTGTTGGTCTTGGAGTAGTCAGCACGTATGTTGCTTTCAAAGTGGTTAGCATGAAGTGCATCTTTTTCTTCCAACGCTTGAAGTCGACGCCTTCAAACTTCTCCAGCTTGGCAAACTTAGTGGTCATCTCGCGGATTGAGTCACACATCTCCAGAAACAAGAGATATCAGTTCGAATGTAGGAAAGATTTAGGGTTTGTGGTGGAGATCTGGATACCAACTTGGATCGTGATATCACTTTCTAAACAGATATTTCTACCCTATGCCTAGTGTAACGACCGAAAAATACAACCAATTTTAAATTTTTCAAAAACAGCTCGATTCCATTAAATCTTTACAAAAGGTTTTCAATACAAAACATTTAACGTATTCCCAGAATCACATTAGTACAAAATTCATGAGGAGCGGTATGATCAAGCCTTCGCCTTGCCACGGTCCCCTGAAGAACCTGAAAAACATAAAACCACAACTGTAAGCCCGAAAGCTTAGTGAGATATCCCCAAAAATACCAACCACATATATGCCCTTCCAGGCCACGACCTTCCGGTCCAAAACATATTGCCTTCCGGCCCATAACATATTGCCTTCCAGCCCGTAACATATTGCCATCCGACCCATAACATATTGTCTTTCGGCCCATAACATAAAAAGCATACATAACATAACAGATCATAGAACAGCCATGCATATCGGGTCAAACCCCAGTCCAACAACCCTGCGTACATTACATTCAATCATATAACAGTTCACAGTCAACAAATCGATCAAACAGATCACATAACATATCATCACCCTAACCAGGATACCGACCTAACCAATTACGAACATAACATCACCCTATGTTTCAGCCAAAATACTACTTATGCACATAGCCTTTCCAGGCCATGACCTTCCGGTCCACATAATATAGAATGCCTTCCGGCCCATATCATAATGCCTTCCGGCCCATATCATCATGCCTTCCGGCCCATATCAAGCAATACCATAACAGACAACTATCCGGATTTCCATCCGATAAAGGGTCGGCCTTGGTGCCGTAGACCTTGTCGATATAGTGAGAATAACTCACCTCGAAACTGCCGGCCGAAAGGATAAGATCCCGCTGCTCCAAGCTCCGACACGGACTCCTCCACTGAACACCAACACACTCCACTCAATAAATACCCTTAATTACCAAAATACCCCTGAAAGACAACTGGTCAACCTTTGGACAAGGTCAAAGTCATCCCCTGACTGACTCTACTCGCCGAGTCAACCCGATGACTCGCCGAGTCCCCATACTCAGAACTTCCCTCAATCCGCGACCTAACTCGCCGAGTCACCCCGAGACTCGTCGAGTCCAACAACTCTGAGTCCACTCGCCCACAACTCACCGAGTCATCCCTTGACTCGCCGATTCTCGACTCAACCAGAAATATTGGGATTCTTCGACAAGACTCGCCGAGTCTACGGCTATCTTCAACCTACTTGCCGGGTTGTTCATACAACTCGTCGAGTTCCAGGCCATCTTCATCCAACTCGCCGAGTTGTTCTTCCAACTCGCCGAGTCCCAGCGTATCTTCAAGCAACTCGTCGAGTCCACCCATGTGACTCGCCGAGTACCGCCGGTCTGAATCCATACAGAAGCATTCCAGGCCATGCAATTGATCTAAAACATAGATCTAGCCTCCTACAACCCATCCATCACGTAAAGTGGCAAACTTTACGTGAATCCAAAGAGATCTATGAATTTGCACATTAGGGCTAAGGTTTGGGACATGATAGCTTCATCCAACACTCAACACAGGGACTTTCATGCATTCCAACTCTTCTCCATTCCAGATCTGAGGTAGCAACCTCAGATCTAACCTCTAAACTCCAACACATCCAAATATATAATCTCTAATACCCCCAAAATGATGCATCAAGGAAATAGCAGCTCAAAGACGAGATATTACCTCAAAAGAACGCCCCAACTGCAATGAAACTTGAATCCAAGCAAAGCCCCTTGCTCCAAGCCTCTCCTTCTCTAAGATCTCTTCAACAACCACCTCTCCAAGCTCCAATTTGCTCAACAATGGGGTTTCTCCACAACTTTAGGGTTTCTGGGACTCAAGGGTGATAAAGAGGCTGGGAAGGAAACATAATGTTCTTTATATATGGCTCAACCCCGAGAATTAGGGTTTTCTCCACTCAGCGCCTACTCGCCGAGTCCACCTCATTAACTCGCCGAGTCGGCTACTTAACACGCGACCAAATCGCAACTCTACTCGTCGAGTCCATCCATGGACTCGCCGAGTCACTCTTTCCCAATTTACTCTTTTAGCCCTTCAACTCTACTCTTGATATTTCGGGATGTTACACCTAGGTTACAAGAAATTCAGCCTAGGATAATCCAAGTGAACACTTACGTTTCTAGGCACAGAAAACGTGAGCTTAAGATCGCCACCCTCTTCTGTAGAGGAAGAATTGTTTATATATTAAACAAGATTAGGGTTTCATTAGGGTTGGGCCATCATTAGTTTCTTTGGAAGCAAGTAATGTTAATTTGGATTCAATGAGGATTTAGGGTTACATAATCACCCTCAAGAAATTGAATTTTCCACTATGTTCCTATATGTAAAATCCGGTGAGGTTTTGGGGCGCTGCCCCTTGGACCCTAGCCAGGGGATCTGCCCCTTGGACCCCGCTAGGGGCGCTGCCCCTTTGGAAACCCCGGACCCCCGACTAGTCGTCAAACCGGCTTCTAATTTGATATTATACATGTGTTCACTTCGTACATATATTAGAGTACAAATTATGAAGCCTCTTAGCTCACATGTTAGTTCCAATTACTTAAAATGACATGGTGACACTAAAATCACCAACAATATTGTGCGAATGTGTGAACAATGTTATTCTATAAGAATTACTAAAAGAATAGGTTGTTTGCTAATGTGAATACGTTCAATAATACACAACTTCGTCATTTTCATGCATTCTCATTAATTCTTATTCATTTTTTTTTCTCACGCATCGCTTTTTTATTCATTTTAATTCTTACAGAATACGATTCAATAAACATTCTAATAGAATGAGAATAATAAAAAAAATTATAATAACCTTATAGACGATTTAATTAGTTAGAATGTATGATAACGACAATAATTATGTAAGATTAAACGTATTCACATCACCAAACAACATATTTTCTTTGTCATTCTCACAAAATAGTCGTGTCCACACGTCCGCACAATAGAAATTTTATGTGCATGAAATCTGAATTTATGTGTATAAAATCAGATTATATGTTTATGAAATCGGAATTTGTATGTGTATGATATCAGATTTTGTTGAAATCAGAAATAAGGAATTGTTGAAATCAGAATTTATATGTGTATGAAATCAAAACTTAATGAAATCAAAAATTGGAAATTGTTGAAATCGGAATTTGTATGTGTATGATATCAAAAATTGTTGAAATAAGAAATTAGAAATATTGTTGAAATCAGAATTTGTATGTGTATGAAATTATAAATTGTTAAAATTAGAATTTGTATATGTATGAAATCAGAAATTATTGAAAGCTTGTATGATCTTAGTATGATATTGTAACTTGTTCAAATGTTGGTATGAAATCTGAACTTGATTGAATTTTGTTATGAAATCAGAAATTGTTGCAAGCTTGTATGATCTTGGTAGGAAATAAGATTTATGCTTGATTTATGTTGGACATGTGTGTTAAGTTGGCTGATTTATTTGGAAGTTGGAGTGTGGACAAAAGTTTTTTTGAAACATGTATACACGAACTAACAACTAATAATTGAGAGGGTAGTGGCTTAAAAGGAAGCTCATGTGCGAGATTCTCATCCTTAAAACAAATGGCTCCTTATCATTTTCCAGTGTAAAGAGACATAGTTATTGCTTGTTTAGTGGTCCATAATTTTATAAGCAAATTCAATATTCAAGATGATTTATTTACGAACTTTGAACAAAATACTATGGTTACTCCTGACGTGCAAGATGGATGAAGTGAGAGCCAAAAAATTTAAGATAGAATGGGTTCAGAAGCCATTGACTATATAACCACTTGTGTGACCAGATTGTTAATCAGTTACTTTCAAATGGTTAACGCTAAATTTGTATGCAAATCATTATGTACTTTTTGATTTTACGTGACAATTTGCATTTGGATTTTATATGACAAATTGTATTTGGATTTTGAATTATCTATGTTTAATTTGTATTTTATGTGACAGATTGTATTTTTATAATTATTTTATCCGGCACAAAAGACAACATAAGGGTAATATGGTTATTTTTCATTATCCAACACAGTCATTCAGAGAAATAGTCAAACATCATACTCGGCCAGCTTCTAACCTAACCATCAACTATCAAATGACCCCTTGCGTTTCTTTTTCATATGAAATTTTCCATAGATGCCCCCATTTCTTTCTTTTCTTCTCAAAAGTGATACGTTGAAGCCACAATCCAACACTCAATTTCATATACAAGAAGTGGAAGGGTTTATAAAACACCCCCATATCTTTTTTTCTAAGAGACAATTCTTATAAACCGTAATGTTCCTTTTACATCCGATGTTTTGTTTGTAAGAAAAAGGATGTTTACGATAGCTATAAGATGTAATTTAGTAATGTTAGATCACATGCAAATAACCATAAAAGTTATTATTTTGGAAACGGTCAAATTCATAAAATCGTCCATGTAAATTCCAAGTTGACACAAAAAAAGGTTTGACTTTAAGATTGTTACAAAAACAAAAAATTGTATTCTTTTTTAATCCCATTCACACATACTGTATTCTTGTCCGATATAAACCAATGGCTATCATGTTCTTGTTCTGTTATGTCTTGTCCTGTCATGATTGGGTGCAAAAAGACATAAAAGAAACTTGTTAGGCTATGAAGTGAGAGCTTCTTCTTCACCCAAGAAACTGTTGAACAATTTTTGCTACAGAATCAGCAAGCTCGTCTGCCTCCTCCTGTGTTTTTGCTTCTGCATAAACTCTCACAACATCTTCTGTTCCTGATGGCCGTACAAAACATCTACCTTGTGGGTATTTAGCTGCACACAACAATTTAATTCTTAATATTATTATTATTAGGGCAAGTATGCGAGAATATTTGTATAAAAGTTACCGGTTAATGCAGTGATAGCTTCTTGAAGGCCAGGTGGCTTCTCAACACTGGTTTCTGCATTAGTGGTTACCACAGCACTTCTATCTGCAACTTTTACCTGCCGCCATTTGCAACTCATCGTTAAACAAAGACATGAAGCACACATGTGCCAGGTGGCTTCTATCAGGACATCTAAAGATTTCTTTTTTCTTTTTTTGTTATACTTTTGTACTAGGACTTAAATGGGACAAAAATTGCCACATGGGAACAAGGTGGGACCACGACTCTCATCTTCTCGTGTTTATCATTAAAAAAAAAAAAAAAAAAAAAAAAAAAAAAAAAAAAAAGTTGAAGTGAGCGACCTTAAGTTGTCTGCTTGGCAGATCATGATAAAGTTCATTCCATTTATCAACTGACCATCCCATATGTTGTAAGATGGCTTCAACTAAAAGCAACCCACTCAGGGCATCACCAACAGCCTGATTCATCAGATTAGCCACTGCCAGTAACCTCTTGGCAGCATTCTGCTTCTCTAAACCTTTTAAAAAACAAAACAAATCTATCAAATTAGTTGCAAAATCAGCATTTTTTGTCCTTACACACAAGGTTTCTAGGGCTATTTTCCATTGGATGATAAGGATTGGAAGTACCTGAACAAGGCTCATTTTTTATACCATCTAACCAACTTAATAAATGATCCGAGAATAAAACTGTTCCATGACCATTTGCTTCGAAATAGATACCAATATCATATTCTTCCGCTTTTCCATGTAAATACTTCACTCCCGTGGGGGTAAATACGACTTTTAGTCCCAAGTCGTTTAGGTATTTAGTGGATGCACCATTAGCATAAGCCGTTTGTACAACACCAACACCAACATCTTCATTGAGGATACTTAATTGCTGTTTGATAAATAAAGCAAACAAGGATAAAATTTTGTCTCCATCGACTAGGTTGATTTTGTTGTCTCCATTTGATGTGAGTGTAAAGTATACAAACCGATCCGCATCTCCATCTAGACTTGCACACCTGAAACACTCACTACAACCATTCAAGTTCTCGAAAGGATTGGAATTGAGAGGATTTTAAATTTAAATTAGTTATGCGGAAAATCGAATGGAATTTCATTTTGTTCCGTTGTATATTATTATTATTATTATTATTATTATTATTATTATTATTATGTTTTCGGTTATAAAATTTTTAAAGAATTTAGAATGTAAATAATGACAAATCATGAAATTCTGATTTACTGACTTTTTGTGAATTATAGTTTTTTTTTTTTATTTGAAAATAAATTAATATATTCATGAAAATATTTGAAAACCTTCCTATTAATTTGTTCTACATGGAAATCTTTTAGAGATACTAATAGTTAGACATAATTACCCGATAACACACCACTATTTGAAATCAAATTTGATATAAATGATGAAAGCCTATTTATGACCAAAAATTTGGTATAAGATATATTTCATTTGCAAATACACAGTTTTATAAAATATATGATTTATTTTACAGAATATATAATCAAAATCAACTTATCTAAATTTTCAACAACAACTGACATTTATTGATCTTTTGTACAACTTGTGTTTGTTTTTATAAAATACATATTTGAAAACAGATTATAAATATTTGTAAAAATATTTGAATTCCTCTTTTATTAATTTCTTGTTCACGAAACTTTTCTATAACTATTATAGAGTCAAACATAATTATTCAATAAACCAAGACTATTCAGGAACAAATTAGATATAATTACCCAAAGCGTATTTAAGACTTTAAAAAAAAAAAGCGTTAATAATATTTATTTCTTTTGTAAATACTGAGTTCTTATAAGATATAAAATTTACTTTACAGAAAATATAATCACAATCAACTTATTAAGAAGTAAATAAATCGAATTTACCATCTATAAAAATATGACTAACTTGTTTTTTACAAGCACGAACTTTCTACAAGATATAAAAATTACTTTACATGAAATAGCAATATAAAATTTTGGGTTTTAGAAAGGGTAATTCAATCATTTACACAAATGATGGAGGATTGGAATTGAGTTTCATCACTTTTAGGAAAGGAAATTTGAATTCCTTCAACAGTAGAATTTTCTGAATTGCAACAAAATTCAATTCCAATGGAATGAATGTAAAAAAGCACAAAGGAAAGTGCAGAAGAGTTTCTCTTTTAGGAAGGGTATTTCAGTCATTTGGCAATTAAGAAAAGAAAGATGAGTCACCTTATCCCAACATCTGAATGACCAAAAAAGCCTTGAGGAGCAACTTTCTCTTTCTGTACATAATCAGCACCAACTCCTTCATTTAGTATACCTGAATTACCTGAATTACGAATCTCTAAATGCAAAAAAGCATTCAACTTTTCTTTCAAAACTTGAAGCTTCTCCCCACCCACTCCATTTGAGCAATCAACAACCAATTTCCCAATTGGATGATGATTATCTCTGCTCTTCTCGGGTATCAAATCTATCAAGCATCTAATGTAATGTAATCAAATTAAGGGTTAAATGCACATTTCCTTCCATATAATATTTAGAGTTTATGTTGAAATCTGTCATCTAACTATTCAATGTGTCCACATTTCTCAACTCCTTCAACATTTTTACATTTGTATCTAATACGCCTTTATGACAAAAAAAAAAAAAAAAAAAAAAAAAAAGAATCCATAGTCACTAAATGTTGGTCGATAGTAGGATATTAATATATAATTTATTTACACTCTCATAATTAGATATCTTATACTATATTTGTCTATCAAATTAAATGCAAGAAACAATAATAAATTTCTATTAGTTGTTTATTATAGCATCCAATTTCTTTTCCTCCTATAAAAGCATGCGCTTCAAAATTTACCAAATTATAGGAATGTTAGTTGAAAATATACAAAACAATTTTTACTGCTATAATTTAATAGATTTAAAAAATATATATATAAAGGTACGTTGTGTGTGTGTGTGTGTCTATATATATATATATATATATATATATATATATATATATATATATATATATATATATATATATATATATATATGCAACAATGTTTCACTCTTTGTTCCAATTTAAACAACAATGTTTTATTTTTACCAAACCAAATTATGCAACCATGGTTCCTTCCAGTTATGCAACTTTGTTTTATCTTATTAATTTATGCAAACAATGTTTCTCTCTTTTTACCAATTTATGCAACAATATTTTATTTTTTTACCTACACAAATTATGCAGCGATTTATCAAAAGGGTTATACAAGTTAGTAATAAAATGTTAAATAGTGCTTCTTTTGGTTGTGATTGAAAAGCATATTTTGTGTAGAAAACCACTTTGTTGCATATATGCACATTTAATTCTAGAATCAAAGATTAATAGAAGCAAATAAAAATAGAATATTGAATTTTTCTTTATGTCATTGCCAATAAGAAGTAAGAAGCAACCTAAAAGAGGTGGAAAGTTGATCAAAATAATGAAGCTCGGTTGCTTTCAGACCCTTGTTTCTGGCACGAACCATCCAATGCAATTCTGGAGTTGTTACAATCCCCATATCAATTGCAACAGCTCCCACTACACAACAAATTCCCTGTAAATTAATCAAACATAAGATACCACAAGAGAATACATGTTTTCTTCTTTATCATTGCTATTCTTCAAGTATTTGAATAAAGAAATCTTATGTATTTGTAATGACACTAATGGGATGTTACTTTGGATCCAAGAATAATGTTTTAGGAAGGAATTAGAATCTGAAGGGATTGAATTATGTCACATGTTTCATCTTGTGATTGATTTACACACTAATAATGTATTTCCCTTGGTTAAATCATTAAATTTATTTTTGACTGTTTTTAAAAAAATCCATTTTTCTTGTTACCCAATTTAGAGATCAGTATTAAAAAAGCACAAAGGTTTAGACTAAAGTTCCCGATTCATTAAGCTATGATTATTATTATTGACCATTAAACTTAAACCTGATTTTCTGGATTTTGACCCAAACTTTAATTTGAGCCTGTGTCTTACTTTGTTTGCAGCTTCGAGAAGCGATTCACCACTGGGCCTGGTGTCTCTTCCCAATAAAACTGTTGCTGCTGCTTTTGCTCCATCAAGTGGTATGTTTTCCTTCTTTGCAAAGTCAGTTATCAACTGTTTCAAGAAATTTTCACTGTGTTTCAAAGAATGATATCTTAATAAGAAAAAATGGTAAGTACAATGCTACAACTCGGTAGACATTTTAAAATAAAAAAGGAGCATGTTGGAACTACAATGTCATAGTAAGAAGAAATGAAAGTAGGATGTTGTAAGAACAAATAAATTTATCCCTTACATGAATGGTTCCCTACTAATTCCTTCCAAAAAAAAATGAAAGGCTAACTACTCAAAAGTAAGGACCATATCAACAGTCTTAATTCACTGGTGAAATCAATCATGGGCCTTCTTCTGTAAAACATAATGAATTTAACTTACTGGCTTTTATTTCGATGGTTATTGCCAATCTAGTAGAAAGCATGTAAACAATCATGTATCAAATTCAAATATACCATGGAAACCTATCCAGAACGTCTAGAACACTCTAACCTAATCAGTCCTCGTGTGTTTGTCCTGCCAATGAGAAGGTGAGAATCGATAATTGAGGTCTAAGGATCAAGCCCAGGCATCTCCTTCCTTGCTCTGTGTCCATGGTGGCCATGGAACCAGTTCGTGGGGACCGTAAAGGTGGCGTTTACCCTTTTTAACACTCTAACCTAAACATGTTGCCCTCAATTGCGTGTAAGATTCTAACTCTAACCTTGACGAGACTTTCAGGATCTGGAGCGTTAGCGATAGAATCAGCAAATGGCTCCCAATCTTGAGTGAGCATTCCGCCGCTTGGGTCAGCGACTTTGATGCCATTATCAGAGACTTTGTTGTGTGAAGCAGTGATCATCAACCCGATCACCGCTCCTCCAGTCTTCAAAGACCGCAATGCCGCCAGAATCCCGATTCTGAATACTGTTGACTGGAGGATCGATGCGTCGGCTCTGAATCCGGCGGTGCCATAAGAGAGCTTAGTTCCTTCAAAGTCGGAATTGAAAACCGAAGAATGTTAGCTTTAGACATTGGAGAATTAAGATTTTGATAGAAAAACAAAACCTTTTGGCGGCGGGAAACGAGAAGAGGATTGAAGGAGAATAGATCGCTGTTCTTCGTTCATCCCTTTTTAGTCCTGTTCATTCGCCTGTGAATAAACGAGAGATGCTTTGTTCTCAACGATTAAATAGATTTTTGACAAAACTATAAAAATGGTCCTAGGAAAAAATTTCTAACTTATCAAAAGAACACGTTTGCTTGTATTTTTTTTTTAATTTGAAAAACTAAAACGTCTTCTACTTCTAATATATTTTTTATTTTTTTATTTAATTTAAAGTTTTATTAATAATAAATATGAGACTCACACACACAACACCAAAAAGAAAACATCACCCACTTCCTTCCATTGATGAACAAAAAAAAACCACCCTTTTAATCATCATTTCTTAATAAACAGTCTCAAATAAAACAAGTTCAACAAATAGCGGCGGACTATGACCACCTATCGGAAGGATACTTCGGTTTACAAGATGAAGATTACGGTAGCCCCAACAATGTCGATATTGCCATCTCTGATTCAGGAAGCCTTGGTTCATGATGATTGAGGGAGCCATGGTTTAGGATCCACCCTCATCGCCACTTCTCCCTCCCTTTAGGTTTGCTCAGACCGGGTTGTAACCCAATCCTCATCATCACTACCTCTACCAGTATTCTTGATACGATTTTTATCGGAAAATTAGAGTTTAAAAGGGAGAAAGAGATGAAAGAGGGTGGAGGAGATTGGGAGGGCATGATCTAGGTGTTGTCGCCCCACCAAATACATGCATTTGGAACTAAATTTGTTGTCGCCGTCAACTGTTATGTTGAGATACATGGATAATGAATATGGAAAAGAACAAATCATGTTACAAGACCTAATTGGGTTTTGGTATGTACGACTTCTTCAGTAGCTCGATCGAAAAACATATGCCATAAGTAATACTTTAGAGGATCAAATTTTAAATTGGAGAATTCAAATGGGATAATTGAATTAAAGGGATAACTAGCTAGATCACCATCATCTTATACCTATCATCACTATCATCACAATAGTCCAACACTGTAACATCCGGATTCCCAGGTATATTATTGTTATTCAATTATTTTGGAATTTGTGGAGCAACTCGTCGAGTTGGTGCTTAGACTCGTCGAGTAGGGTCGCGAATTCTCATCCGGATTAATGACCGGACTCGGCGAGTCCGCACTGTTTAATGAAACCCTAATTCCCAGGTTTTGGAGCCTATTTAAGGGCACTCATAGCCTCCCATTGCGGCTACCAGTCCCTTGAGAGAAACCCTAAGTGAGCTAAATCGTTTGTGATGAGGAGATGCCATATTTGATCTTTCTATCATTGGTTTAGCAAGAAGAAGGTGATCAAGATCAAGAGAAGGCTGAAGGAGATACTTTTTGGAGGAATTCTAAGCTCAGGAGTGCTTATATGAGGTATAATATCGATCCATCTTCTGTTTTGGTGATTGTTTATAGAGTTAGGGTTTTCTAGACCCTTTGGTAGATGGTTTTGATTGAGTATATGGTTCCTTTTCGTATTATGGTCTAAATCTGGATCCATAGAGGTCCAGAGACCTTACTCCTTTGAGCTTTATGTGGATTGATGGTGAATATGAACTTAGGATGTCATATTAGAGGTCATTTCTTCAAATAGAACCTTGGAGCCTTTGCATGGGCATCAAGCTTCGAACTTTACGTGATTATTGGGACTAGAAAGGATAGATCTATCGAGTAGAGCATCAGATCTGACCTCAGGAAGCCATTGGAAGTGAGCATGGTTTGGACTCGCCGAGTCCATGAACAGACTCGACGAGTCGAGTCGAGTTGTCCCGAGACTGTGAATATAGAGAGTGACCCGCCGAGTTAAGTGAGTGACTCGGTGAGTCAAAAGAGAATCAGAGGAGTAGAGTTCACGTGTAGACCCGCCGAGTCGCCCAAGTACACTTGACGAGTTAGGTCAAAGTTTGACCGTTGACTTTGTTGACTTTTAGGGATTGGTCAACAATGGGGTATTTGAGTAAATAGAGGGGTAAAATGGTCTTTTACCCATCTGAGGATGCTAAGAGAGGGTGGGGTCTAGTCTCGAGAGTTATATTTATGATCGTATCTTACTTTATGTGATTAGGCGGAGGCTAGACTATATTGCTATCGAGTCAAGGATTTATCGAGACATCTGAGGTGAGTCTTCTCACTATACTTTCCCTTGAGTGGTAATTAGAGTTATGTGACAGAGTTATGGTATGCTATTTATCTGGTGTGTTGCACTGCATTATTTCTATGTGATTTATGCCATGTGTATATCAGAGTATGTTAGAGTTAGAACCGGAAGGTTCACAGAGCTAGGACCAGAGGGTCCATAGAGTTCGGGGCACAAGGGCCCACAGAGTTATAGCCTCGAGTGGCTAGTATGTGTTATGTGTGGTATTTTAGGGAACTCACTAAGCTTCGTGCTTACAGTGTTTTGTGTTATGTGTTACAGGTACTAGTGAGGAGTGCGGGAAGGCGCCGACATGATTCGTACACACCCATCGGAGTTTATTATGATATGATCTTGGGATTTTGTATTAAGATAATATTGATACATTGTTTATGAAAGTAATTATGAATGAATTATTATGTTTTTGAAAAGTGAAAAATTGGTTGAATTTTTACGGTGTTACAAGTTGGTATCAGAGCCTTGGTTTGAGGGATTCGGATGCATCTTCGGGCGTATATGAACACAAACTGAGGATTTGAGGAAAATTTTTGATAATAAAAGTAAATTTTAAAAAAAAAGAGTAAAAAGAGTTTTGAGACAAACAGAGCAGAGCCGTGTGTACGATCAGCTAGCGCCTAGGCCTGTCGAAAAAACCCGAAACCCGTTCTACCCACCCGACCCGTTCCAAATTCGGGTAGAATGGGTCGGGTAGAACGGGTAACGGGTATAAACATTCGGGTAATAGGTTAACCCGATAATAATATAGGTCGGGTTTTAGGTATGAATATTTATTTTCGGGTATACCCGAATACCCGAATTCGTTTTTTAAATAATACCAAATATACAATGCAGTCACGTACGCACACTTCAAATAAAACAACACCCTTCGTTTCCTTCTTATGAACGACACCTCGACAGTCGATGCAAACTTGCAAAGGGAATACGACACTGAAGCTGAAGTCCTGAACCGTCATCACAATTCTCAGTTTCTCACTATCGCACGGAATAGAATTAAAAAAAGTACATAACATATTATAATGATTTGTATTGTTATCATATATGTACTTGTTAATTGTATGGAATATTTTCCTACCTGATTTTTTATTAAACCAACCAACATGTAAAAATAAAAAAATAAAGAAAAAAAATTATCAATAAGTGTCATTTAAGAAATTTTCAGGTATACCCGATAATTACCCGACCCGACCTCAAACCCAAATACCCGAAAACCCGAATTACAATATAGGTTAGGTATCGGGTATTATTTTCTTAAGGAAATACCCGTTCTACCCGAAACCCAAAAATTTTACCCGTTCGACACCCCTACTAGCACCCAAACGGTGATTTCCCAAAATACCCTTGTAATAAGTGTTACGAGATATATTATGTTATGATGAGATATATTACGCATGCTAGAGTAGACTAGGTATCCTTATTAGGACTAGAGTGGCCTGATATATATGATGCCTTAGTTTAGGAGTTTTGCTACTAGGGATGCTTGAGAGTGTTTAGATAGCAGCGAGAAGCTTATGAGCGATCAGCTAACGAGTAGCATATGATTTAAGAGAGTAGAGTGCTTGGAATTTGGGACTCTGGGAGGAGGACTTGGGATGAATGCTAAGGCGGTGTGGTCGGTAGTATTGGGCTCTTACTACCGAAGGCACCGGGTCAGTGCGCAACCCAAGTAAGAATCCTTAGGGTATCAGAGACCTAGTAGGATTAGGGTATCGAGTGTGTGTACGCCTGAGCGAGTCTCTGATATCTTGTGTTGTATTTCAGAGAGGCATCATGGTGGGGACACGTCACAGACCAAGGACTAATGGAGGGGGTGTGAGCGATGAGGAGCTCCGCCAGATGATTCATGAGGAGGTGGTTGCTGCCATCCGCGCTGAGATTCCAGAGATGTTCGGGTCTATCAAGACCACCATGATAGAGACATTTGACGAGAGATACACTGCTCTTTCTGATGCTGCTGCTGCTGCGGCCACTGCAGCTGTACTGCGGCTAGACCACAGGGTGGTGATGCGTTGCTGTTCCGGGAGTTCAGCTACACAAAACCATCAGAGTTTGATGGGACCCAGGACCCGATTGCAGCGATGAGGTGGATTTCAGACATCGAGGGGTGTTTCTTCACCAGCTCATCTCTAGAGCATTTGAGAGTCCGGTTCGCGTTGAACCAGCTTTGCTTGGGAGCGAAGGACTGGTGGAAGTTTGTGACGGCACATTATTTGTCTGCTGAGCTTGCTGCAGTGACTTGGGAGAGGTTCAATTCTATGTTCCGAGATGAGTACGTTCCCCAGGTGGAGAGGGAGCGTTTGGCCCAGGAGTTTCTAACCCTCAAACAGGGTACTGAGTCTGTCACAGTGATTACGAGGATGTTCCATGAGCGGGCGATGTTCTGCCCAGAGCACGTGTCCTCCGAGCAGGCACGTATGAGCCGATATCTGAGCATTTTGAGGAGGGATATACGGGAGTTCGTGGCAAACTCGATGTATCGGAAATTTGTTGAGCTTCAGGAAAATGCCCGAAATAGGGAGATATAGCTGGAAACCCAGGCTAGGGAGGAGACTGAGTCTCACGGGAAGGATCGGCGACCGGTGCAATCTCAGCTAGCAGCCAAGCGAGCCAAGCCCGCTGATTCGAGATCTGGGAGTCAGAAGGGCCGCACTTGTGGCAAGTGCGGCAAGAGCCACGATGGGGTGTGCAGAGCAGGATCTTGCTACAAATGTGGCAAGGAGGGGCATATGGCCAAGGATTTCCCCAAGGGGTTTGCAGTATGCTTTCACTGCAACCAGACTGGACACTGCAAGGCAGAGTGTCCACAGTTGCGAGGGACATCTCAGGGAGCACCTTAGGGATCTGCCCCTGCTGCTATCAGAGCTACTGAGAGTCGGCCAGTGAAGGCCGAGGTACCGAAGGCACGAGGGAGAGCCTTTCAGTTGACTGCGGAGAGGTCCGTGCAGCGCCCGATGTCGTGGCTGGTATGTATTCTTTCATGTATTTACTTTTATTTTGAGATATTGTGCTTATATTATGTTATGCATAGGTACTTTTCTTGTGAATTTTGTACCTCCTTGGTGTTATTTGACTCGGGTGCGAGTCGATCTTTTATATCTTTGGTTTTTAGTCAGCACATCAGTATTAGTCGAGAGACGTTGAGTCGGCCTCTGAGAGTTTCCATAGCTGACGAGAGAGCGGTGTATGCCACAGAGGTGATTCGAGTTTGTGTACTCGAGATTTTCGGAGTGGAGTTTCCGATTGACTTAGTCCCTATCGCGATGGGAGATGTCTGTGTCATCGTGGGCATGGACTGGTTGAGTAGATTTGGAGCAGTCATCGACTGCGAGCAACAGCTGGTGACCATACGAGACCCTAGTGGGGGGAGTTCTTTCGGTGTACAGCAAGGGTACACATTCTGGGTCGGCATTTTGTTCAGCCGCTAGAGTGAGGCAGAGTCTACAGCAAGGCTGTAATGGATTTGTAGCATATGTGATGGATACGAGGGTTGATTCAGAGAGACCGAGGCCAGTTGATGAGGTTCCGATAGTGCGTGAGTTCCCGGATGTATTTCCGGAGGAGTTACCGGGTGTGCCTCCCGAAAGGCAGGTTGAGTTCAGCATCGATTTGGTTCTGGGGCTGCGCCTATCGCCAAGGCGCTCTATCACCTTGCGCCTCCAGAGATGCAGGAGTTATCCTCGCAGCTTCAAGAGCTGCTGGGGAAGGGGTTTATTCGGCCGAGCAGCTCGCCGTGGGGAGCACCTATTCTTTTTGTCAAGGAAAAGGATGGTTCACACCGGATGTGCATTGATTACTGGGAGTTGAACAAGCTGATGGTCAAGAACCGTTACCCGTTGTCGAGGATCGACGATTTGTTCGATCAATTACAGGGAGCATCTTGGTTCTCCAATATCGATTTGAGGTCTGGATATCATCAGGTGAGGGTGCGAGATGAGGACATCCAGAAGACAACGTTCATGACTCGTTACGGGCATTACGAGTTTGTGGTGATGCCTTTCGGGCTCACCAATGCACCGACGGTGTTCATGGATCTCATGAACAGAGTGTGCAGGCCGATGTTGGATCACTCGGTGATCGTGTTCATCGACGACATATTGGTCTATTCGAGATCCAGAGAGCAGCATGAAGAACATTTGAGAGAGATCCTTGGAGTTCTGAGATCGGAGAGGCTTTATGCCAAATTCTCCAAGTGTGATTTCTGGTTGCGAGAGGTTCAGTTCCTAGGGCACCTCGTTAACCAAAAAGGGATATTGGTCGACCCGGCCAAGATTGAGGCGGTGATGAGTTGGGAGGTGCCGAGGTTACCTACCGAGATCAGGATTTTCCTAGGGTTGGCTGGTTATTATCGGAGATTTATCAGGGATTTCTCCAAGATCGCCGTGCAACTCACCAAGTTGACCCGGAAGGGTGTTGCTTTTTCATGGGGTCCAGAGTAGCAGGCCTCCTTCGAGACACTTCGCCAGAGACTATGCGAAGCCCCGGTGTTAGCCCTTCCGGAGGGGATGGAGGACTTCGTAATGTATTGTGACGCGTCGATATCGGGGTTGGGAGCAGTGCTTATGCAGAGGGTTCATGTGATAGCATACGCATCGAGGTAGCTGAAGCCTCATAAGATGAGGTATCCCACCCACGATCTGGAGTTGGGGGCAGTGGTGTTCGCCCTCAAGATCTGGCGTCACTATTTGTATGGTGTTCGATGTACCATATACACGGACCACAAGAGCCTGAAGTATGTAATGGATCAACCCAACCTGAATATGCGCCAGAGGAGATGGTTGAATGTGGTGAAGGATTACGATTGTGAGATCCTGTACCACCCGCGCAAGGCTAACGTTGTAGCCGATGCCCTGAGTCGTAGGGCGGAGGGCGCCCCGATACAGGATGTTTGTATGAGGCTGACAGTGATGACTCTGGTGTTGGACACCATTCGTGGGGCCCAGGCTGAGGCCGTGAGACCAGAAAGCCAGAAGAGAGAGCGGGTTGTCGGGCTGGTATCAGAGTTTGTTACCGATAGCCAGGGGCTTATGACATTTCAGGGTCGGATATGGGTACCGTTTGTGGGTGGGACGCGTACCATTTTGATGGGAGAGGCTCATCGATCGAAGTTCTCGATCCATCCCAGGGCCACTAAGATGTATTTGGAACTGAAGAGGGAGTATTGGTGGCCCTGTATGAAGAGGGATGTCATATGGTTTGTAGAGAGATGCTTGACTTGTCGCAGGGTTAAGGCCGAGCACCAACGTCCACATGGTAAGCTGTAGCCGTTAGAGATTCCCGAGTGGAAATGGGAACAGGTTACCATAGATTTCATCACCAAATTGCCGAGGACTGCGAGAGGTGTCAATGCAATTTGGGTGATTGTGGACAGGTTGAAGAAGAGAGCTCATTTCCTTGCTATCAGTGAGAGATCTTCCGCGGAGAGGTTGGCAGAGATGTATGTGAGAGAGGTGGTATTGCGGCATGGTGTGCCGATCTCAATTGTCTCAAATCGATATGTGCGTTTCACTTCCAGATTCTGGAAGAAATTTCATGAGGAATTGGGTACGAGACTGCATTTTAGTACCGCATACCACCCACAGACTGACGGGCAGAATGAACGGACGATTCAGACGCTTGAGGACATGCTCCGGGCATGTGTGTCGGATTTCGGCTGGAGTTGGGACACGTATTTTCCCTTGGAAGAGTTTTCCTACAACAGCCATCATTCGAGCATTGGTATGCCACCCTTTGAGCTGTTGTATGGGAGGAGGTGTCGGACCCCCATTTGCTGGGGAGAGGTAGGGCAGCGTGTGATGGGTAGTACAAAGATCGTGCTTTAGACGACAGAGCAGATACAACAAGTCAGTCAGAGGCTGTTGACCACTCAGAGTCGCCAGAAGAGTTATGCGAACAGGCGCCGGTACTTCTGGGACACAACAACATGATGATGGAGATGATGAGTGATTTAGTTATCCTTTTGTGTTATTTTTTTAGTTTAGTTTAGTATTTTTATTTATGTAATTAAACTTTAATTTAGGATGTTTTACTTTTGTTTTCCATGTTAATGCTCTTTGGTTGTTTAGATCTCTGCAGAATTTTCACCCTTAGAAAGTTGGCAGTAAGTTCAGTAGCTAGGTCCGACTGTTGCTAGAGAGAGTCGTGTGAGAGTTCGAAGATTATAGTCAAGACCCACAATTTGTCATAAGTGTGGGATGCATTTTGATTTCATGAGCGATTGTTTAGAAGATTGGCATTTTTACGATATTTCGACTCTTATGATATGGATGAGATGTTCCCACACCATAGAGTTTTATTTTGACGCGAGGAAGAAGTATCATCCCGGCTGCCATGACATGGTTGACACTTTCCTATGTTGTGGGGGATTTTTCATCGTGAGAAGATGTCATTTTTGAAGACATGATGTGGTTGACACTTTCCCACGTCATGGTTACTACACATTGCATTTATTTGCAATATTGTGCACCACATTTTTGAAGTCGGCAGTCTTGATTTTATTTTTCGACAAATTCAGAAGCAGCAGTTCCAGTTTTCAGTCTTTCAGCGATATTTGGAGCAACTTGTAGCAGCCCCATTCGATCTCGCCACAACTACCCAGGGGAGTCTGTTCCTTTTTCTCCCTTTTTATGTTCTTAATTCGTTTTAGCATACAATGAGGGCATTGTATGAAATAAGTGTGGGGTAGGGGTCGGTAATAGTAAATTATAAAAATAAAATAATAGTTAGGAAATTGCTAGATTTAGGAAATTTAAAAATTTTAAAACTTGAAATAATAGTTTAATTTAGAAAAATCTAGTGATAATTTAAATTTTGCTAATATTGTATGAAATGATCCGATGAGAACTCAAATGTTTAGTTGAGCCAATACACGTTATAGTGCATTTGTGGCCTCCCTTATTTTAGTGAAATCATGGAACAAAAACATAACCCCGCTTGGTTTGAGGGATGCAATATGTTTAGCAGTCTAAACCTGAAATGTATCCAAGAAAATTATTATCGTTAGCCAATAAAGGTTGAGGTTGAGCGCCTCTGCTTAAGCATGTAGGTTTTGAGTGAAAAAAGAGAGGTACATGTAATATAAAAAAAGAGAGAATTACGAGTAAAGTTTGAAGAATTTTGGAGCAAATAAAGTGAAGCTCAAAAGATCAAAATTCCAAGAAATTTCAAAATTCCAAGAATTCAAAAAAGTTGAAGATACCAGAAATCAATTCAAATAAGGTGGTGAATTCAGAGAAATCAAAGATCAAATAATCAAAGAAGTGAAGAATTCCAAAAAAGCTCCATAGTGGTATCATAAATTGTAATTCTAGATTATGTATGCTTAGGTTGCTCAACTGAAAATACCTTGAGGATAAGGAGGTTTTCTGCGGATGGATTCGGAGGGTTGCATAAAATGAGCATTGTTCGGAAAAAGTGGGCAAGTGTTTATGAAGATTGTGAGTATTTAAAGTATGGGGGTACTTTAGGAAAATTTTAGACACAAATGCATGCGTTGCGGTCTTGACATAATGACTGAGTTTTAAATGGATTGTTTAGTGCGATATTGGTAAAATAAAAGTAAATTTGCTTGGGGGCAAGCAAAGGCTAAGTGTGGGGTATTTTGATATGTGTATTTTTATATATATTTTTATGCATTATATCTTAATATTTTGGCCTTTATTATTCTCTTTTAGAACTAAAAAGTACTCACAATACTTTAAATTATGTTTTGCAGCTATTCGTTGTCGATAAAGCACAAAAGAAAAGACTGAAGCGGAAATCGGGCTTAGAAGCTAAAAGAAAGAAAAAAATGCTGGAGGAGCCAATTACGCCCCGTGTAATAAACTTCTACGCCAAGCGTAACGACCAAATTCGAATTACGCCCAACGTAATATTAGATTACGCCCCGCGTAATGGCTGGCATCGGATAAACTCCAATCGCGTATAAATCCTTAGTACGCCCAGCGTAATCCAACTTACGCCCAGCGTACGTAAGTCGGCTACAAAGATTATAAAAGTCGATTATCAGCTAACCAGAAGGGGGGATTCGACTTCCAACTTAATTTAGTCAATATTAAACTTTTGTTAAGCCGTTTTGAGGGTCTAGAAGGCGGCCGGAAAGCAGTTAAGCTAACGGGAGCGGAAATCGGAAGGGTTAGAGAGTAGATACATGTCGGTAATCATATGGGTTGTTAACGTGACCATGTTTAGCATTCCATTGTGTTACTATTCTGTATTTAGTTTCTGATTTGGGTGTAAAAACCTTTTACTTTGCGTTTATGATTGAATAAAGCTTTGATTATTAGACTAATTGCTATGTTGAATTGTTTGTTTGTGGTTAATTTATCTTGCCAAGCTTGTTAAAAGATCCTTACGTATTAATGATAATTATTTGCTGTTAATTGTTAAGTGAATTGAGTTGTATGAACATCTGCTTGATTGCTTGTCTCTTATGATTTTGATGACCATTGAGATTATAAGTCTAGGAATAACGAATGTGAAACCAGGATTAACTTGGGAATAAGTAAGTTAATGTGTGAGCCTTGTTTAATAACGAATGTGAAACTAGGATTAACTTGGGAATAAGTAAGTTAATGTGTGAGCCTTGTTTGATGACCATCAACAAGAGGTTAAATTGAATTAGTAATTCGATTAACTATATTTACAAGTCTTGCTTGATACGAACTGAACACTAGGAAGCATGTTAGTTTAATCAACTGATCACTGTTTAAATTGACTTGTTTGCTAAAGGATTAGTTATAGTGAACGCGAATCTAATCATTTTAGGAATCGGTGAACATGAATAAATGAATTTGTGTATGCAATTGTCTATGTTTTTAAGGTGTAATTTATCTAAACCAAAGTACCTGAAGAGTTTTGCTTTCCTGTTAGTTTATCGAGAGTTGTTAATTGTTAGTTTGAGATTTATTAAACTATTTCTTTATTATTTTCGTGTGACCTGTAACCTATAATCAAATATATTAAATTAATTCACCACCATTCCCTGTGATCGACACCCGACTTACCTAAGCTATACTATAATCTGACTAGGTACACTGCCTATAAGTGCATAGTTAGTCTAAGTTTGTTAGGTTATAAATATTAAAATTAGTGGGTACTTTTGTGCACATCACCCACTGAGCTTCAACTCCAACCCCTATATAAGGGAGAGTAAACTCCATTTCAACCTTTTTACTCTCTCTCTACAAATTTTTCCCGAGCCAAAAATCATCCGTTTCGAGCCCCAAACGAGTAGGTAAACTATCCTAACTTGTTACATAGCTTATCTAGCCTACAATTTCGAGTTTAAAACATAAATTAGGGACAGAATGAAGTGTTTACGGCCCAAGAACACTCTTGGGCCGTGAACACCATTTAATGGGGGTTTTTAACCCCAAAACCCCTCTAAATTGCCCCTAAGGCTTAGATATGATTTTTAGGCTTACATATTCGGACTTAGAACACCTTGAAATGGGTTTTTGAAGAGTAAACATGAGTTTACTGCCCAAGAACATGCTTGGGCCGTAAACGCCTCTTCATGGGGAGTAAACTCATATTTGTGTGTTAAAAATGCCCTTAAACACACCAATGGCCTTGGATTAAATTCTAGAATCAACCACAAACAAGCTAGGGACCTTAAACTCAATTAAAATAACTCTATAAGGAGTTCACGGCCGTAAACCCCTCATGAAAGGGTACCTGGGCCGTAAACTCCTATAAAAGGGTTAAATGGTGCCCTAAACTCCCCATTTGACTTGGAAAAATGCTTAGGATTTTATCCTCTACCATTTAAGACTTAAAACATCCAAGGAAGAGGTCTTTGGGAGCTTACGGCCATAAACTCCCATTTGGTCCCTTTAAATGCCTTAAACCCATTCATACCTTTTGGATTTGGACCTAGCATAATTCGACGATCAAGATAGAGCCTTTAAACACCCTAGAACACTCTTACCATGAGTTTACGACCGTAAACTCATGGAAGTTGTCCCAGGGCCGTAAACACTAAGTATAAAGTTTACTCTTGGAGAGTAAACTCCATTCCTATGTCATTCAAGCCCTTAAATGTTACCCGGGACACCCCAAACACTTAACCAAAGTGTTTTCCGCTCTTTAGGGTGCGTATACTTGTTTAATTAGTATTATATATACTAATTGTATGTAAACATATGTTATCATATGTTAAATAGGTCACTAAGTGTGTCCAAGTCTTTACTTGACACCGAGCACCCAACCGGCACCTTCGTCGGATCCACTTACACCAGGTGAGTTCATACCCCTGAATGAACCTTTTAAATGTTTTTACATGTTTTATAGGGGGGAATACAAGTTAAACATGCCAGTTATCATATCAATCACATGTGATTGATAACCCGCATGCACAAGGATTTACCACACTGTAAACTGTTTTACCGAGTAGGATACTATAAATGGTTTTCTAAAATGTTTTCACTTATTTAAAAACTCTTACTTATAATGTTATATCAAAGTTCATTTTAAACTGATTTATGAAAGGTTTCCAAAGGATTTCCAAAGGTTTTCAAACTTATTTTACCAAAGAACACCAAGTTGTGATTTTCTCAAGTATAAAGGTTTTCTTCCATGTTTTGATACCCCCTCTTAGTTTAAACTCCTACTTGATAACGCTTTCACTTCGTGATGCATTTATACTTGTTATTGCCTCTATTTCGCTTATACTTGTAGTTGCTTATGCCTATTAGACACTCTTACTTCACTTGTTGTCGCTTCTGCTTTGTGATACACTTATATTTGGTACACTTATACTTCACGATTGGCTATTGCACACTGTACGCTTATACTTCACGATTGGCTATTCCACACTGTACGCTTATACTTCACAATTCGGTTATTCCACACTGTTTACTTATACTCCACATCACGATTCGGTTATTCCACACGATTCGCTTATACCTCACGATTTGGTTATTCTTCACGATATGTTTCCACTTGTTACACACTCAAACGTAGTTAGATGTATGCCTGTGCTTGTATAGATGCATATAAATAATGGTTGAAGGACTTAGGAAGGTTTGTCCGCCATATTTCCTTTTCTTCGTTGAGATGTGGTCTGGTGGGATCGGATGTCCGTCCGAAGGTCGTTTGATTCATTAGTTATATATTATGTATACGAGCATAGACATATAGGTTTACATTAGTCAGTTCAGTTAAGAAGTCTCTACCTCTAGTTCAACACTTATATTGGAAACCCACTACCCACTATTTGGGATGCATCTTCGGGACACGGCCTTCTCTGTCGTCTAGTTGGTAACCAGAGTCTCCTGTAGGGAGAGCGGACATTGTGTGTATAGATCTATATGGGATTGACACCCCCGCACCCTGACTGCTAGCTATAGTTCACGACCTACCAAGCCAAGGGGTGACAAATGTCACATTTCATAGACGCTTGCAGGGCGTCAGGTACTCTAGTGTCGGTTAGTATGGTTACGAGTATCCCATGTTACCTTATAATTCATGGCCTTAAGGTAATGGTATTTCACACTGTATGTTACACTGTAATTTCCAGTGTATGCTGAAAACCCACTCTCAGAGTCACACTGTTTTTAGACCTTGCTAGCCATACCTTTCATTTGGTACCATCTGGGATCTGTGTCTCCCTTTGTTAGACTGAGCCAGGCGTGTCGGTCGTTCGATACTCTCCTGGAGTCTATGATTCCTCCTGCCTTAGTCAACAGTCTTCACTGCTGAGGCATATGTTATTTTCCCTGATCTCTCCTGCTTCCTTTAATAATCAAATTCTGTATTTTGATAATGATAGCGATTAAGGGAAAACTACTTTTTACCACATAACTCCGTCCAGTCTTGGTAGAAGACTGCTTTTATTAAAGAAAATATAGGATTTTCTGGAAAAGACACTAATGTAATGGATACTCTAAAACTACCACTTTTATTAAAGTTATTTGGATAAAATGACATTAAATGCTTATGAACTCACTAGCATTTGTAAAAATGCTGATACTCGCTTTTCAAATAACTTGTATTCTCAGGTCAGCTTTAGACAGGTACATTCCAGGAGCTTCTATTGAAGACGGTTTTGTGCCAAGCTGCTCTTATATTATTACCTGTATTACTTTGATGTATTGTATGTAAACCATGTAAAACTATTACTATGAATGCAATGTTTTGTTGTACTTTGATTACTATAATGCATGTGCTGTGATACTTGACATGACGTCATCCACCCCAGAACGTTTCTGCCGTTCCGGTTTTGGGGTGTGACAGATTGGTATCAAAGCCTTGTTTATAGTGAGCTAAGTATATAAATTCATAGAAGATATACAACTTATAAATACAAAAGGGATAAAACACTCTGACCAAGAATTATACTTTAAAATATAACCATATTTTACCAAAGTATAAGAACATCCAGAACCTAAACACTCGAACACAAGTATCACAAGAACAACAAGAATAAAAGTCTTCAGATGTTGAGCATTGCCGTCAAACCTGGGCAGTTATGTAATCGTAAGCTGGAATAAATGTAACCTGATCAACTACATTTATTCGAGATGCGATGAACATGTGCTTGGGAGTGATAGTGGTGTGCAACAGGTCTGAAACTTACCAACTAGGAATGCTAGAGCCAAACATAAAGTCAAAATACTATAGGAGTATTTTGGAACACTAAAAGATTCACACTAATCCCAGAATCATATTCAGAAGATAAGAACCAAACAAGAAATTAAAATATCATAGGGGTATTTTAGATTCCATAACCAACCTTGTGTGAGAACTAAAAAGATCCTTATTGATATACCTACAACTACAGAGGGTATACTCCCGAGGTCATATATAATAAGGATCCCATAGGCTAAGAATGTGTGGTTTCGCTCTACTTCCTATTCCTCGTTGGGATGTGGATATAGAGTAGTATCACATATTCAAAGGCCTATCGGATCTAACCTATATATGATTTGTATACCCTGTGTAATCGTAGCAGGACTCGATATGGATCATCTAGTGAAATGTTAATAATCTTTTAGGATTCTTTAGACATTTCCATTCTCGCATGAACCCTATAGAAAACCCTATCCACTTCAGTGCTTGACAGAAGAGTTGATGCAGACCCGGAAGAGGTTCATTAAGAAGATTTCTTGTTCGGAAATAAATGAAATGGGTGAGACTATTGAGTTCACCAAGTGCCTATATCTTTTTAGGGACATCGGTGAGAAATTCGCCTAAACTTCCGAAATTTCCAGTCATCCATCATGAAGTGATGAAACTCGGAGTCGGATTCGGGAGTAAGGTGGAGTAGAAATTCAATGTGTCTTCATGAGAAAAGAACCCTAGGTAACTACCCGAAGGAGACCAACACCGATACCAGCCAAAGATACGAGGCAGACAGAGGGAGCCAGTACATGGAACCCGAGAAGTGTCTTACCCTCGTGTTCGTCACGCTAATACACCCTTAAAATAATACAATTTAGTGAGTTAGTGGTTACACTACTCACGCTATGTGTTAGGTAAATCGTCGTTTCCCGTTGCCAGTAACACGATTAGAGAGGATCCCCGCACCTCTATTGAGAGTATTTAGCCGTAAGTCTTCATAAGCCTCTCTTTCCGCGGTATTCGTTTCGAACTGTTCTCTAATCTCTCCAGGCTGGAGAGTGAAACCTTTCCTAGTATAAAGGTAACTTAGTAGGAACGACTCGAATCTTATGGCCCTTTTCTGATACTCATACTCTTACCTTGATTACCAGGACTACATCATAGGGATGTAGGTCGACACTCAGACAACCAACATCCGAGGCACGGGAAAGTTTATGCCTAATACAGTCAGGACAGATATGTCCAGGGTTAGCCATCGTCTCTCATTATCTTGTATTCCTTTCCGTGTAGGAAAAACCATGCCTCCGAAGAAGCGTAACCAGTCCACAAGCAAGAAACCTACTCTCTTATTCGATGAAGCTACGTTCCAAGCTGTAGTCTCGGCAGCCGTAGCAGCTGTCATGGCTCACCTGAATGCTAACAACGCCAATGTTAGCAAGGGCCCTATCGGGAATCCCGATCCTAGCAATGGACAGCAGCAACCAACCCCTGCATCCCCAGCCACCCAAGAACCTCAACCGATTCCACTAAAGAGAAAACTCAAGATCGAGGAGGGAGGTTCCTCGGCTCAAGGACCTTCCGGAGGGTAACGAGCTGAGACAGTCGATACCCCTGTCAATCCTTCCCTCCTGACTTCAAAAAGACCATACCTAGGAAACCTTCCCCACTGCGGCAAGTGTAGCTACCATCGTCATGGTATATGCCGGGAACTCTTATGTGCTAGGTGCAACATGAAGGGGCATACTGCTCGCGTATGCAGAACTCCGGTGGAGCGTATTGCATCAATCACCAACGTGACGGCCAATCCAGTTTGCCGACTATGTGGTGAGATTGGACACTTCAAAAGAGATTGCCCAACTGAAGGAAACAATAAGGACACAAGAGGAGCCTAACTCTACTGCTTAGGGAGAAGCATCAAGGAACCTGGTAGATTTTTGGTACGCCCTTCGATCTCAGATAACTAACACAAAACATTAAAAGGCTAATTCAGATGTAAATACTTCCCCATTAAGGCGAAAGTCGCAACACTGTTATAAATTTAAAATTCATTAGGTAAAACTATAATGGCTAAACATATGCGTTACGGCCATGTATAGTTAAGATGGATAGACCTAGAGTGAGTAAATGCCGCCTCATTTCCTGTTCCTCGTTTGGTTGTGGATTTAGGGCGGAGTCGCTCAGTCAACAGTCCTCCCCACCTTAATTATACATGACTAGTATATGTTAGGAGATTATAGAAATGCCTCGTGAGAATCCATTCATGAGAAGGTACTCCACTCAGAAACACTTAGAACTCTCTATAGTTCCACGTCGACTCTATCGGTCCAAGTATCCGCGACAGTGATACACAGGACGAAACCTTAGACGCCTAGAACTTGTGTGCCTATTCGGCGCATGACTCTATCGACCCTCACTTGATGTCATGTCGAAGTATGCAAATTTCGACGACTCTATCGATCATGGTTTGACGTAGTGCAACCATGTGTACATCCCTAGTGCTGTGTAAAAAGAACTTTCTCCATAGCCATGTCGGAAAATAAAGGTTCTTCCGAACCTAAAACATAACACAAATGATTAAACCTAATGCGATTCGTCAGTCGTCCCTCTTATCTCAAACCTTCCGAAGTACCCAAAAGAAGGGTACCACGCGCTGTTGACCGACCCCTCTTAGCCATATGGAAACCGAAGCGAAAGATATTGCAAGATACTCCAGAAGACAATAACCACCCGAAGCATACTTCGTAGATTCCCCAGAAAGACCCTTTGCACCTCGCACATCAGGTTCGTGAACCCACAGGATAGAACTCATGAGACTGACTAATATAACTAGGTATATGCATAAAGGTGGTATATAGTTGAGATAAAAAAGATTTAAGATGTGTGCTTCCTCCCTACTCCCTGTTCCTCGTTGGGTTGTGGGTCTGGGGTGGAGTCGCACAACTGAACATCCAACCGACCTCAATTATATACGGCTTGCATACACCAAGTATTAGTGGTTAAGCCAATTATGAGCTCTACCACGAACCTCATAGTAAAGCCCTTCATCCTATTCCATAAAATAGGAGCTGGAGTCAAGAGAACCAATGCGGGTTGAGCTACTATAATGACCACAAATCCGAAATTTGTTGTCATAACCGGTTAAGCCCACATAGTAGCTAACACCCTCAGTTAGTAAAGGGATTAAAGTTCCGAGTAATGAAACCCTATACTCACTAGATTTAACCTAGACCGGGAAACACTCAGGAACTTCGGAAAAGTAGTTGCAGAAGATGTTCGCACTACTCAGGAACTTCGTCCACCCTATTACAGACAAGTAGTGCCTATAACCCTCCACCCTCTCGCATGGAGGAAATCGTCGTCGCACTGTAGACGATAGACTTCATTCTCCGAAGTAAACACTAGAGTACCGAGAACCACAAGATAACCTCCGCAGCCGAGAATACTTGATCAAAGTGCGGAAGTAGTTGCGTTAAGCCTCATGACCCGGATCCCGAAGAGATTATAGACTTAACACCAGCCTTGGTGTTAGTCGAGGGGTTATGCAGGAGCATGCACTTTCCGCACTAGAATAAACCAAAGTCTTAGAGATTCATTGGACTATTAGGTATTCCACGAATACTATCTCATGCAGAGATAGTAGAACCACCTCCCGAGGTAGTCCAACACCCGTCTGGTGAAACCCTATCTCCTTGACCCTGAGAGTTTCCATTGGGAATATCTCAAGATTCATTTGTGCAGGTTCATTTTGCACAAGATTGAGATATCCACTCTACCACAAAAAGATACCGTAGACACACAACCCATGCGATGATCTAGAGAGTCTCTATAAGCCAATTGACAAGAAATGCGAAACCAAAGACAACCCGAGCTTCTTAAGAACCAACCTGAAGGACTACACTACCAGTATGAGAGAGAACGTTAGAAACTTCAAAATGGCGATCACGCCAGTGTTGATCTTGCCATAGAAGTACACTATGTTCTAAGTACTGAAAAGCTCTACCCTTCCGAGAGCTTAGGACCATCTGAGAATCCTCGCGGAGATTTGGTCCAACCCTTTTCAGACCACTACTACTTTCGGATATTCCACAAGTTTCACACCCGATCGATCCACTTCTTAGACTTGATATGTGCTTGCCCGACGTCACTCTTCGTATCCCACTCATCTTGATAGAAACCACTAAGAACCCTAACCTCGTAGATACACCAGTCAGAACCCACTAACTATATGAAACGGAAGCCACATCCCGTAGGTGAAGGTTTGTTGGGATGACGAACCCAGACCAGAGTTCACTTGGGAATGAGAGGACAAACAAAATAGGAAGTACCCTCCTGCCTCTACACGGTCATTCATACCTACTACCTTGCCTAGACCTGAATTTCGGGATGAAATTCCCTCTAACGGGGGGATGATGTGACAACCCAAAGTTTATTCCGTTACATTACCCCGTTACCATTAACGAAATATTCCACTGTATAAAAGTTCCGTTAATTAGAGGTCGCCAAATAAATAAATGTTTTATTTATTTATATCCTATGCCGTTATTCGTCGTAATAAAATAAAGTAAAAGCATGTAAATTACAATTCCATTATATTTTGGAAAAAGTTAAATTTTATTACGACCACTAAATCGGGTGCGACCAAAAGCCCCGTTTAACGACAGTATTGGGTAGAATCTAACTAATATGTGTATTAATATATATATTTTTATGCATTATATCTTAATATTTTGGCCTTTATTATTCTCTTTTAGAACTAAAAAGTACTCACAATGCTTTAAATTATGTTTTGCAGCTATTCGTTGTCGATAAAGCACAAAAGAAAAGACTGAAGCGGAAATCGGGCTTAGAAGCTAAAAGAAAGAAAAAAATGCTAGAGGAGCCAATTACTCCCCGCATAATAAACTTCTACGCCAAGCATAACGACCAAATTCGAATTACGCCCAGTGTAATATTAGATTACGCCCCGCGTAATGGCTGGCATCGGATAAACTCCAATCGCGTATAAATCCTTAGTACGCCCAGCGTAATCCGACTTACGCCCAGTGTACGTAAATCGGCTACAAAGATTATAAAAGTCAATTATCAGCTAACCAGAAGGGGGGATTCGACTTCCAACTTAATTTAGTCAATATTAAACTTCTGTTAAGCCGTTTTGAGGGTCTAGAAGGCGGCCGGAAGGCCGTTAAGCTAACGGGAGCGGAAATCGGAAGGGTTGGAGAGCGGATACATGTCGGTAATCATATGGGTTGTTAACGTGACCATGTTTAGCATTCCATTGTGTTATTATTCTGTATTTAGTTTCTGATTTGGGTGTAAAAACCTTTTACTTTGCGTTTATGATTGAATGAAGCTTTGATTATTAGACTAATTGCTATATTGAATTGTTTGTTTGTGGTTAATTTATCTTGCCAAGATTGTTAAAAGATCCTTACGTATTAATGATAATTATTTGCTATTAATTGTGAAGTGAATTGAGTTGTATGAACATCTGCTTGATTGCTTGTCTCTTATGATTTTGATGACCATCGAGATTATAAGTCTAGGAATAACGAATGTGAAACTACGATTACGTGGTGGATACGCATGTTGGGGATCAGGTTTCAGTCTCAGAGGTCCCGGTGATTAGGGAGTTCGCCGATGTATTTCTGAAAGAGTTACCCGGTGTGCCTCTTGAGAGGCAGGTCGAGTTCAAGATCGACCTCGTGCTTGGTATGACCCCGATTGCCAAGGCACCGTACCGTTTGGCACCACCCGTGATGCATGAGTTGTCATCTCAGTTGCAGGAACTATTAGGCAAGCAGTTCATCAGACCGAGTAGTTCTCCATGGGGAGCGCCGATTTTATTCGTCAAGAAGAAAGATGGTTCACACCGGATGTGTATTAATTACCGGGAGTTGAACAAGCTGACGGTGAAGAACCGTTATCCCTTTTTGCAGATTTATGATTTCTTCAATTAGTTGCAGGGTGCATCTTGGTTCTCCAAGATAGATCTGAGGTCCGTGTACCATCAGGTCATGGTGAGGGAGGAGGACGTGCAGAAGACCGCGTTCCAGACTCGTTATAGGCATTACAAGCTCGTGGTGATGCCATTTGGGCTCACCAATACACCTGCAATATTCATGGATTTGATGAATCGTGTATGCAGGCTGATGCTCGATCGTTCGGTGATCGTGTTTATTGATGATATCCTGGTATATTCCAAGACCAAAGAGCACCATGAGGAGCATCTTTGCGAGCTCCTGGGGATTTAGAGGTGATAACGGTTTTATGCTAAGTTCTCGAAGTGCGAGTTTTGGTTATGAGAGGTTCAGTTCCTTGGACACCTCGTTAACCAGGATGGGATTTTGGTCGATCCGGCCAAGATCGAGGTGGTGATGCAGTAGGAGGTTTCAAAATCTCTCTCAAATATCAGGAGTTTCTTGGGATTGACGGGGTACTACCGGAGATTCATTCAGGATTTCTCCAAGATTGTGGTATCCTTCACTCGCTTGACGAGGAAGGTGGTGGCTTTTCTTGAGGGAATTGAGGATTTTGTGATTTTCTGTGATGAATCCATCACTAGTTACAGAGCAGTTCTCATGTAGAGAGAACGGGTGATAGCATATGCTTCACGACAGCTACATGAGATGAGATATCCCACGCATGATCTAGAGTTGGGGGCAGTGGTCTTTGCCCTCAAGATTTAGAGACATTATCTGTATGGGGTCCGTTGTAACATCTACATGGATCACAAGAGTTTGAGACACATTATGGATCAGCCGAACCTTAACACGAGGCAGCGCAGGTGGCTAGACGTAGTCAAGGATTATGACTACAAGATCCTTTTGTTGGATTTTTTGTACTATAACACTCCTATGGTGCACATACAACCCTAATGCTTTGGATCTAAGTTTTCTCTAGTTATGCATGCAACAAAAAATATCCAAAGCATAAAACCTATCTAGCATACAAATTTGGTACATGAATTATAAAACTAGTTAGAGAATACCTCTTATTTGTAGCTTGTAGATGTTGTACTTTCAAGAGCTTAGCACCTCAAGTGTGATGCCTCAAACAAGTCACAAACACCAATAACAATTGGATGAATATGAGAGAGAGTTTATGAACCTAAAATCGGCTAGCCCTTCACCTTAGGAGTCTTAGAGGGCCGATTTTAGCAAGCTAGGGGTTCATTTTATAGTTTGGAATTCCTAGGGTTTCAACTTGTAAACCCTAATTCACTTGGGATTTTAATACAATAACTCATTAGCCTTTTGGACCAACTCTTCATGGACTCTCACAAATATTTAGTCCAATCCTAATCAACACGGATCTTTAGCCCAAACTATAAGTATTACCGATTTACCTAATCAGTCCTCGGAAATTTAATCAGTCTTTTTTGATCACTAAATTAATTCAAAATTAATTCTTGATCAATACCAATTAAATAATATGATTTCTCAATTAACATATTATTCTTATAATATATTAATAAATCACAAATAACCTATTTCTCAAATATTCATCCTGTCAAATTGTTCTGGTGAAGGCAACCCGAAATGGACCATGCTACTCTCGGGTCAAGTACATACCAATTATAGTTATGAGCTTAGATACCTAATCCAACAGTCTCCCACTTGGATAACTCTAATAATTATAACTGCAAGTACGACTTCAAAACCCGAATAGTAATCGTAGCTCTCAAAAGCCGTTGTCAAACTCTGACCTAGTCAATGACGCATCCATTAGATAAGGGATCATATATTCCTCTATTCTAGATATCGTATGGACATGAGACATGGATTATAATCATTCTCTTTGTCCATGTGTTGTTTCCCGATTTCCGATTTATGACGACCGACTAATTGAATAAAATCAAATCAGTTCAGGCTTGGCCAAACGCTTAGGGTTGTCATCACTAAATCATCAAGGGGCCCACAAATATCGCTTGTATCCCTCTCAGGGTAAATGGAATGGATAAACTTTGACTCATATGTTTGCTCTATTTACTCATCAAATCACACACAACAATACGTTTTATAACACCAAGTTTTTGGTGTTTTTACCCATCATTAATGTGCAACCGACTTGCAAACTACAACTCATATGTCTCTGTTTCAAGAATATAAGATATTATAGTCTCACAATCACTCGTGATAAAATCCATGAAGTGATTCAGATGAGCGTGGGTTTAATCCAATACTCAGATCTTATTACAGGAGTACTCATGAATACTGCAACAAACTTGTGCTATGTCTAACACTTAGACAATCTACAGATGGATTCATGACAGTCTTGCCTCAATACCTACTTCCAAAGTATGATCGACTGTGGATGGTTTGAATAATCTTATTATTCGGGAAGTCAAAACATGCGAAATGAAACACAAGAATAATAGAATCCAATATGGTCTCAAAAGTTTTGAATATAAATAAAACACCTTTATTTAATCACCATATCGATTACACATTATTCATTATATAATGTTTCGACTGATCAACTTAATACTTGAATTAAAACAATAGTTATACCATGTTCCAAGCATGCACACTATGTTTACCTATGGTCCTTACTTTGAGAAATAGATCAATTGTAAACATTTCCAATGACACTCATTTCACAATTCCAAATCTTTATCGCAAGTGTAAGAATACCAAGTACTTGCCACTTACTGTAATCTGTTAGATTTTAAGCTTATATGTAGTGATCCTTTTGTAATGACTATGTACACAAGTCACAAAGATTTTTTCCAATTACAAAACTTTCCACTAGAAATGGTTACAAAACAATTCCATAGATACGAAGTCTCATATTCAAAGCACATTCCTTTGAACATCCTTCTTGCATAAAAGTTTCTAACTTACTCATACATTCTTGATATCCAACTCCCTATATGGAAACATTTCCATATATGCCATATAACAATTCATTATAAATAGAATCTTGTCTATTCATAATAATGTCAACATGGTCCATCCATTACTATACTCCAACTGCCAACAAGTGACCAATCCTTAGTGAACCTTGGATTGTCCTTAATAGTTATTTAATAACTTTCAGTCATAACCAGTTTTGGTCTCTTTTTCCATCTCAATGCCCTAGGCATTTGGAAAATTAGAACAAGTGAATATTAGAGCATATGAAATCGACCCTATACCTGAAGCATATGGAACACGATTCATAATGTATTACATAAAGACATGATACCTGACCAGTCTTTTACTATAATATTTCCATATATAGAATTTCCAATGTTGAAATATTTCAACATGGTATTCCTATATCCATGACTAAGTTTGATTAATACTTCAATCTAAACCATTAGATTCGAAATAAAGTATAAGTATCCTCTCCCTTACTATAGCGAAACAACTTTTCAAATTTTTTCAACTTTGCAAATTCTAAACCTTTGTTTCCTATAACCAATATTGATAACTTGCAACACTTCACATAATAATCATCCTCCCACAATCATGATAATTATATTCTTACTAGCATAACACTTATGCTCCCACTAGCTTTGACATGTATTCAGAAATCAATTAGACTTCTAGAAATCAATACTTATTGACTTTCTTACCAATGTTCAGATTTCTGATACGAGATGCTTCGATAAGCCTTTATCTAAGCTTATACACATTTTATTATAGAGCTCATATGTGTGTCTAAACTATTCAGAACTTACAACAATAAGTTCTAAATGTTCAAACTATTTTCCATTTATCACAATTCAAGCTATGAAGAGGGATGTCGTAATCATAATCGAATTTGAGAATGCAATTAACACAACTGCTATCTCCTTAAAATCTACTTAGTGAAAGCATTTCCTCACAATCATTTTCATGAACTGGAGAGAAACCTTATGTCACTTAGATTTTATGGTGTATGTGTTCCTATCCATGTGAAACTATCATTAGATAATGTCTATGGCAGATTCAAACTCATATGGACTGAAGTTGTTCAATCTTAGTTTCTTGCCAATTGGTAGCACAAGGGCCTACAATGTCTTCCAAGTTGTTAAGCAGCTCACCCTTACTGATTAATGAACTTTCACTGATCAAGGTGCTTTGCCTTATGCAAGCAAACTCATAGAACTCACATGCATAGTCAACTTTTACTGGAATGGGCACAGAAACAAGAATATGTCAACACGATAGGTTACAAACCTCAAGTCGTGTGCTAGTGATTAACAATAGGTTTACTCTTGATTAGTTCTTGAAGCTTTTCAAGATCTTTGAGACTCCCACAGACCTTTTCACATATAAGATTCTCTTGTCAAGATCTATTCCGTGACAAACAAACATCCAAGAGTTAGTGTGGATTCTTATCAAGAATGACACTTCATATAATTGGTCTCAATTGGTGTTTGTCTTATCCAATACGTCACAACTACCAATTACAAATGTGCATGAGTAAGAAAACTTTTCTACTCCACATTTTATGATGTGTTATATGCTGGATTAGGTGTCTAAGTTCATAACTATTTCTGGAATGTACTTGACCCGATTAGCATGGTCCATTTGGATTGCATGGCATCATGCATTTGGATAGACTAAAATGAGAGAAATAACACTTAAGGTTTATTAATATTATATAAGTTCTAATATATTAATAATATTATTTAATTAGTATTGATCAAGAATGAATTTGGAATTAATCAAGTGATTAAAAGAAGAGTAATTAAATATATGGGTTGATTCTGTAAACCACTCATACTTGTATAGTGGGCTAATGCTCCAAGGATTATCAGGTTGGGCTAAAAACCATAGGATGCTCCATGGAGGGTCCATAGTGTTTTGAACCCATGGATCCAAGAAATGAAGAGTCATGTCAATTAGGGTTTACATGGTGTAACCCTAATTATGACACACTATATAAGCAACATGTTGTAGACCAAAATCGGTACTAGTGAGAACAAGAGGGCATGGTCGATTTTATAAGTGTTATATTTCTCTTAAGGTTATTCTGTAACAACCCGAAGTTCGTGCCGTTATTTGTAATCCTTTTCGTAACCCTTTTCGTTAATCCATTCGTTGTTTCCAAATTCGTTTCCGATTTCGTTATTAAATTAAGTCATTTATTTGAAATTATTATTATGACTTAATGGGTGTTCCAACGCATTTAGAACTCGTATTAACACCTCATATTAGTAATCGGAAAATTTTTAGAATCAACCATATCGGGTTACGGCAACTTGACCGGGTGCGACCAAAAGCCCCGTCTAACGTCGGTATCGGGTAGAATTCCACCGTGTCCAAATCTTAAACACTATTTAAAGTGGTCTAAGCTTCCATTTGAAGCTTTTGCTCTCTCTCACTAATCTCTCTCTAACCTCTCTCCTCAAACCAAATATCTAGGTCCAAAAACATCAATTTAAGGCTCAAATTCATCAAGGTAACTTCCCTAACTTGTTGTTCAACCTCTTTAGCCTTCAAATCCGAGTTTAAATTATGGAATAGGACCATTATTATGAGTTTACGGCCCTAGAACAGTCCTAGGCCGTGAACTCATATAAAATGGGTTTTGCAGCCCAAAAACCCTTCCAATCGACCTTTGGGACTTAGATATGACTTTATGGCTTACCAATTCGGACTTAAAACACCTTAAACATGATTTTTGAGGAGTAAACATGATTTTACTGCCCAAGAACATGCTTGGGATGTAAACTCATCATTCATGGAGAGTAAACTCAAAACCAAGTGTTTAAAAGCCATTTAAACACACCATTAGGCTTGGAATAAATCCTAGAACCAACCATAATCAATTTTGGGACCTTAAACATGATAAAATCACTCCTTTGAGTGTTCACGGCCATAAACTCCCCAAGAATGAGTTCCTGGGCCGTGAACTCACTTATACAAGTCAAAAGGTGCCCTAAATTCATTCTAAAGCTTGTAAAAATTGTTTGAATCACATATGATTGATCTAAAGCCATTAAATCACCAAAATAAGAAGGATATAGGAGCTTACATCCGTAAAATCCTTGTTTAGGGCTGTAAACTCCCTTTGATGGTGTTATTAGTGATTTAAATTCATTTCCAAGCCTTAGATAAATTCATACCATCATCCCTCAAGTGTTATTGACCATTTGATACCATAAAATCCATCAACCATGAGTTCACGACTGTGAACTCATGTGGTTATGGTCTTAGGGCTGTAAAATCTTCTAAGAGTTTACTCTTGAAGAGTAAACTCCATTCCAAAGCCATACATGTCCGTAGATGTCACCCGGGTCACTCTAAACACTTGATTTGAAGTGTTTTCGCTCATTGGAGTGTATTATCATATCTAATTAGTGTTTTAAAGTCTAATTAGATACATTTTTATACCATTTCATATTACATAGGAACCTCGCATGCTATCAAGCCCCGAACCAACGCTTAGCATTCAAATCGTCACGTTTTCTCGTCTGGTGAGTTCATACCCCTACCATTTTTTCACTGTTTTTCACTGTTTTCAGGGGGGGATACAAGCAAAGTACAAGAGATACTTGTACTCAAAACTTGTTTTACATGTGTGTGTTTCATATTTCATATGATTTTAACACTGATAATTGCAACAGATAGCAATATAAACATGCAGAACACGTAAACATATTATTTGTGAAATGGGTTATAAACTCTTATGTTTTATATTTCACAAATGGTTTTCCACATTATATCAGTTAAAAGCATGACATTTGAACTTTGAGCATAAAACTTAGTACACTGTTTTTGTCCTCGGGAACACTCCACAGAGATATGCGAGTGGAGGATTATTGTATTATTACTAGTAAATTTGTTAATCCTATATAATTGGAGACACGTCCTCGGTGAACACTCCACAGAGATATGCGAGTGGAGGACCACATCTGTAACCAGAATCTCTTAGATAGGGAGTGTGACTTGAGTGTATGGATCTATACGGGGCTGACTACCCTGCACCTGGCTGCTAGCTACAGCCGAACCGAAAGGTTCAAGGGTGACGAAAGTCATAAGGTGATGTGGACTACTTATTGCCATATCTAGTCTATCGTATGGTTATGGAACTCGCAATTTGGATAACAGAGATTTACTAAATAGTAATAATGAATAAAGTAATTAATTTACTTTATATATATTAGTTTTATATATGTGTTAAAAATAATACATTTCACAAGGACAACCAGGTTTTCAGTATACATCTTTTACATTGGTAACCAACATTTAGGAAAATATGAGATTTTCCTGGGGTAACACTTGTACATAACCAGAATCGTGTAACAAACCAGATAACTAAACTTTACAATTCACAAGGGTAAACATGTTTTCAGTGTACATATTTTACATTACATTTTGGGATTCAACAACCAACTTTTAAGAAAATATGGGATTTTCTTGGTGTGTATCATTTTCAGAAACAGAAAAGGAACTTGTGTATTTTTAGAAAACAAAACCGCTTATGAACTCACCAACGTTATGCTGATTTTCAAACTGCTTGTATTCTCAGGTCCGCAATAGACAGGTACCCGATGATTCCTTTTGGCGAAGACGGAGTGCGTAGAAGACACGTCTTATTTTGTTCATATATACTATGTATCACTTGTATAATTTACTTTTGAAACAAATGTAAACTTTCATATATGTAATGTAATGGTTGTTTACTTTACTTACTATGTGCATTGGATTTGATACTCAACGTGGAGTCAACCCCAAAAATGTTTCCGCCTTCGGTTTTCGGGGTGCGACAAATTGGTATCAGAGCCCTTGTTTATAGTGAATAAAGTATACCAAACCTTTCATGGTATAAGACTATAAACATTAAAGGGCCTAAGTGCTCTGAACTAAAAGTATCCTTCCAAATATAAGTATTTTTAAAAGAATACAAGTATACCGAACCGTCGAGATTCGTAACTACAATTAGAACAAAACATAAGTAAATGGGTGTTGTGTACTGCGGTCAAACCTGGGCAGTTATGTAGTCGTGTCTAGGATCAATATAGCCTGGCCAACTATATTCATTCGAGAAACGGCCAACATGTGCTTGGGGGTGACTGTGGTATGCGGCATGCCTAAAACTTACCCTAATACCACAAACATCGAGCCAGTATCGTAGCAAATCATGAAATACTATGGGAGTATTTCTCGAGCCAATCCTTTGTAGAAATCCTCGTTTATGCATTGTTCCTTGATCATTCCTTTAGCGATAATTTATCTGCTTCGATAACTCTTTCCTGTTTTATCGCTTATTCGGAATATATATATATATATATTTGTGATATCTCCTGATTCGATTTAGAGGACTTACCATCCTCTCTCTTTCTTGATCTTATTAGATCACGATGCCTCCAAGAAAAAGACCCAACTCAAAGACCAACAACCCTCCGCCACCACCTCCTCCTGAAATTGACCCTGTAGTGTTTCAGGCAGCTGTTACCACCACGGTGGCAACTGCTATGTCCCAATTGAACACTGGTGGTTTTGGTGGTTCGAGAGGTGGTACTCAAACCCAAAATCAGGAAAGCAGTCAGGGACACCGAAAGGAGGGCTCCTATAAAGATTTCATGAATGCAAAACCTACATCCTTCGATGGCATTGGAGCTGTCATTTCCCTTTCCCGATGGTTCGAGAAAATCGAATCTATCTTTGAAATCTGTGCCTGTTCGAAATCAGATAAAGTAAAATTCGTAGCCTATTCCTTTCTCGATAAAGCCCTAACTTGGTGGAACAGCCGAGTCAAATCCTTGACCCTACCTATAGCCAATGCCATGGGTTGGGAAGCCATGAAAGAACTCCTCCTAGCTGAATACTGCCCTCGGGGCGAAATGCAGAAATTAGAGCACGAGCTCTGGAACCTGAAGATGAAGGGTTCCGATATTACCGCATACACTTCTAGATTCGATGATCTAGCATTTCTCTGTCCGGGATTAGTTACCCCAGAGAGTAAGAAGATCGAGAGGTTTATTTGGGGGCTGACACAACCAGCCAAGGGAAATGTCTTAGCTGCACGGCCTGATACTTATGACAACGCCAAGAGTTTAGCCCAGACCTTGATTGACCACAGTGATGATGTTGAGGAAACAACCACCACTCCTGAACCGACCAAGAGGAGTGGTGAGAAAAGGAAGTTCTGGAAGAAGAAGAAGGGTCAATCTTCCCAAGGATCCTCAAAGAAACAACAGACTGTAGCAGTCCATGCTGCTACTACCCCCGTTGCTGCTGCTTCTGTTGTGGGATCTACAGCTCAAACACCTACTAGCAGGTATGCTGGTAACCTTCCCCTTTGTGACAAGTGCAAATACCACCACAACCCCGGCCCCTTCCGTGATTTGTCATGCACCAACTGTGGTAAAAAGGGGCACACAGTCCGATTCTGCAAGGCACCAGCCCAATCAGCCAATCAATCTTCTGGAGCAGGTGTTGGTCAAGCCTGCTATAATTGTGGAGAGGTCGTGAATTTCAAAAGGAACTACCCCAAAAAGACTACAGCTGATAATACTGGAAGAGTCCTAGCCATGGGACGAGAGGAGTCAGTCGTCGATCCCACCGTTGTTTCGGGTACGTTCCTTCTCGACAACTCATATGCTAGTATTCTTTTCGATTCGGGTGCTGAAAGAAGCTTTGTTAGTCATGCGTTCAAACATAATCTTAAATCTAATCCCCAACCATTAACCGAAATGTTTACCGTCGAGATGGCTAACGGTGAGAAAGAAAGCGCTAACGAGGTGTTCGTAGGTTGTACCCTTACCATGAATGACCATTCATTTCCCATCGATCTTATGCCAGTTTACATAAAGAGCTTTGATGTAATCATTGGCATGGATTGGTTGAGTCCCAATCATGCTGATATCCTCTGTTTCGAAAAAGCCATCCGTCTCAACCTTCCTTCGGGTCAGACTCTCATAATCTATGGCGATAAACTTAGCTCCAATATTCGCATCATTTCCTGCATCAAAGCTCAGAAACTCTTGCGAAAGGAATGGCAAGCATTCCTAGCCCATGTAATCAATGAGAAACAGGAAGTTAAAGACCTCGCGAGCATCCCTGAAGTCTGTAACTTTCGTGATGTGTTTCCCGAAGAGCTTCTAGGAATTCCTCCCGAACGTCAGGTCAAATTTCGCATTGACCTAATTCCTGGAGCTACTCCCGTGGCGAAATCTCCGTATCGCTTAGCTCTAGCTGAAATGCAGGAGTTATCCAACCAACTCAATGAGTTGCTTAGTAAAGGATTCATTAGACCGAGTTCCTCACCCTGGGGAGCTCTGGTATTGTTTGTAAAGAAGAAAGATGGATCCTTCCGAATGTGCATCGACTACCGTGAGCTAAACAAGTTGACCGTCAAAAACCGATATCCTCGTCCGCAAATAGATGACCTCTTCGATCAACTCCAGGGAGCCAGCTACTTCTCAAAGATAGACCTTCGGCCAGGGTACCATCAGCTATGAGTTCATGAGAGTGATGTTTCCAAAACAGCTTTCAGGACTCGGTATGGACAATACGAGTTCGTAGTGATGCCCTTCGGTCAAACCAATGCACTGACTGTGTTCATCTGATGAACCGGGTGTGTCGTCCCTTCTTAGATAAATTTGTCATCGTGTTCATTGATGACATCCTTGTCTACTCCAGAAGCGAAGAAGATCACAAACAACACCTGAGGCTAGTGTTAGAAACCGTTAGATCCGAGAAGTTGTATGCGAAATTTTCCAAGTGTGAATTCTGGATTCGGAAGGTAACTTTCCTCAGTCACGTGGTAAGCGAGGAGGGTATTCATGTGGATCCTTCCAAGATTAAAGCGATAGAGAATTGGTCGGCATTGAAGACACCCACAGAAATCCGTCAATTCTTGGGTCTCGCCGGCTATTATCGGAGATTCATCCAGAACTTTTCCAGAATCGCCAAACCCTTAACCACTCTGACACAGAAATGTGTACCCTTTTGTTGGGGTGAAAAGCAAGAAACAGCATTCCAAACGTTAAAGCAAGCCCTGTGCAGCGCACCGGTCCTATCCTTGCCCGAAGGTATAGAGGACTTCGTTGTTTATTGTGATGCGTCTAATCAAGGCTTAGGTTGTGTGCTTATGCAAAGAGGAAAAGTAATTGCTTATGCCTCGAGACAACTGAAGGCACACGAGGTCAACTATACTATTCATGACTTGGAGTTAGGAGCCGTAGTCTTTGCATTGAAGATTTGGAGACATTATCTCTACGGGACCAAGTGTACGATCTTCACTGACCATAAGAGTCTGCAGCACATCCTTGATCAGAAGGACTTAAACATGAGGCAACGGAGATGGGTAGAACTACTCAGTGACTATTAGTGTGAAATCCGTTACCATCCCGGCAAGGCCAATGTGGTAGCAGATGCCCTTAGCCGAAAGGAAAGTTCAAGCTGAAAAGTGAAGACCCTGACGATGACCATCCATTCTCACTTATCCATACAAATTCGAGAAACCCAATTAGAAGCCCGCAAACCTGAGAACATGTCAAGCAAAGCCTTGAGAGGAATGGATAAGAAACTTGAGATCAGAGGTGACGGAGTATACTGTTTCATGGACCGAATCTGGATCCCAAAGTTCGAAGGATTCAGGGAGATTATCATGGAGGAAGCACACAAGACTAGATACTCTGTTCACCCAGGTTCGGACAAGATGTACCTGGATCTCAAGAAACAATATTGGTGGCCCAACATGAAAGTTGAGATCGCTACATTCGTGGGCAAGTGTCTGACTTGCGCCAAGGTGAAAGTCGAGCATGAGAAACCCTCGGGTCTGCTCTACCAACCCGAGATACCCAAGTGGAAATGGGAGATGATTACCATGGATTTCATCACCAAGTTACCCAAGTGTCCAAGTGGGTATGACACCATTTGGGTAATTGTCGATCGTTTGACAAAGTCCTCTCATTTCATTCCAATCAAAGAATCATTCAAGATGGAAAGACTCACGCGTCCGCTCATATCATTCCTATCAAAGAATCATTCAAGATGGAAAGACTCGCGCGAACTTACATCCAAGAGGTAGTCCGACTGCCTGGTGTACCTGCGTCCATTATCTCTGATCGAGATAGCAGGTTTACCTCCAGTTTTTGGCAGTCTCTCCAGAAGGCTCTTGGAACCAAACTAGACATGAGTACGGCCTATCATCCTCAGACCGATGGACAGAGTGAGAGAACTATTCAAACCCTGGAAGACATGCTTAGAGCATGTTTTATCAATTTCGAAAAGTCATGGGACACGCATTTGCCTTTGATCGAGTTCTCGTAGAACAACAGTTACCACACCAACATCAAGGCTGCCCCGTTTGAAGCCCTCTACGGTCGTAAGTGCAGATCCCCTCTGTGCTGGGCCGAGGTAGGGGACACGCAGCTAACTAAGAGTCAAGTCCCCAACAGTGCTCTCACTTGTCCTGAAATCATCTGCGAAACCACCGAGAAGATCATCTGAATCCGGGATCGATTGAAAGCTTCACGAGATCACCAAAAGAGTTACGCTCATAATCGCCGGAAACCTCTGGAGTTCCAGGTTGGAGACCGTGTCCTGTTGAAGGTCTCACCCTGGAAAGGCATGGTACGCTTCAGAAAGCGTGGGAAACTTAATCCGAGGTACATTGGACCCTTCGAGATCCTCGCTAGGATCGGTCCTGTAGCCTATAAACTCTAATTACCCCGTGAACTTAGTAATATCCATCCTGTCTTCCATGTCTCAAATCTCAAGAAGTGCTTATCCGATGAAACCCTAGTGATTCCCTTAGACGAGATCGAGATCAATGAAAACCTAAACTTCGTGGAGGAAGCAGTCGAAATCATGGATCGAGAGATCAAACATACGAAGCAAATCCGCATCCCGATAGTGAAGGTTCGCTGGAATGCCAAGCGGGGACCGGAATTCACTTGGGAGCGTGAAGACTCAATGAAACAGAAGTATCCACATCTCTTTTCAGACCCATGATTGTATCTTAATTCTGAATTTCGGGACGAAATTCCCTCTAACGGGGGGATAATGTAACAACCCGAAGTTCGTGTCGTTATTTGTAATCCTTTTCGTAACCCTTTTCGTTAATCCATTCGTCGTTTCCAAATTCGTTTCCGATTTCGTTATTAAATTAAGTCATTTATTTGAAATTATTATTATGAATTAATGGGTGTTCCAACGCATTTAGAACTTGTATTAACACCTCATATTAGTAATCGGAAAATTTTTAGAATCAACCATATCGGGTTACGACAACTTGACCGGGTGCGACCAAAAGCCCCGTCTAACGTTGGTATCGGGTAGAATTCCACCGTGTCCAAATCTTAAACACTATTTAAAGTGGTCTAAGATTCCATTTGAAGCTTTTTCTCTCTCTCACTACACTCTCTCTAACCTCTCTCCTCAAACCAAAGATCTAGGTCCAAAAACATCAATTTAAGGCTCAAATTCATCAAGGTAACTTCCCTAACTTGTTGTTCAACCTCTTTAGCCTTCAAATCCGAGTTTAAACTATGGAATAGGACCATTATTATGAGTTTACGGCCCTAGAACAGTCCTAGGCCGTGAACTCATATAAAATGGGTTTTGGAGCCCAAAAACCCTTCCAATCGACGTTTGGGACTTAGATATGACTTTATGGCTTACCAATTCGGACTTAAAACACCTTAAACATGATTTTTGAGGAGTAAACATGAGTTTACTACCCAAGAACATGCTTGGGCTGTAAACTCATCATTCATGGAGAGTAAACTCAAAACCAAGTGTTTAAAAGCCATTTAAACACACCATTAGCCTTGGAATAAATCCTAGAACCAACCACAATCAATTTTGGGACCTTAAACATGATTAAATCACTCCTTTGAGTGTTCACAATTTTTAAAGCATACACATAGCAAGATCTATACGACTGTCATAGCTCAAATATCAGTATAACATGGCGAATCATATTGGCGAACTACTTACTTCGCTCGTTCGATCACGCGCGTTGCACTCTCATCTTTTCCATTCTTTAAAAGTTTTAACTTCTATTATTATTATTATTATTTTGAATTTTTGTTTTTACAATTTCCTTAGTTTGAGTCCAGACACACCTAAGAGTGTGCCCGAATCCCTCAAACCAAGGCTCTGATACCAACATGTAACAACCCAAATTTTCAAAAGAAGTTTTTCATTTTTAATTAAGCAAAATGCTTTCTACAAATCATGAAATCCCAATACAATTGTTTTCAAGTTCGAAATAACAACACTTTTATTTCAAAACATCATAATGTCCCACAATAACGCCTGAGATAGAGAAAGAGAGAGAGAGAGAGAGTGGACGTCGCGCCATCAAGCCTTGCCCTTGCCCTTAGGCTCAGATGTACTTGACACAAATCAACAAACTGTAAGCTAATGCTTAGTGAGTTCCCCAAAGCATACCCCACACAGAATCCACATAACACATATCATATTAGCTATAAAAGCTACATATATCATGTAAGCCATGCATAAAAACATATAAGGATTCCATGGGCTCCCCCACATGGTCTTATACAAAAGTGCAATGGGCTCCACCATGGTCTTTAACTGACAAGCCATGGACTCCCCCACATGGTCTTTCATATGACTGCTATGGGCTCCCCCACACGGTCTTATCCAAGTTCCATGGGCTCCCCGATGGTCTTCTCTGCATGTATCATATAATCACTAGCATATAGCTAACTATCATACCACATATCTCTATCACAGCTTGTGTACCACATACTACAAAACGGGCCGGCCTTGGTGCTTTAGACCCGTTGGTATGGTGAGGAGACTCCCCTCTAGAATGTTAAACTGACAAGACAAGATTAGATATATCCTACGCACTGCTCCCCCTCAATTGCCTATAATCAACATGTGATTAACTTGTCATAATCCCATAAATACCCTCAAAGTCATCCCTGGTCAAAGTCAAGATCAACAGTCCATGTTGACCTCAACTCGTCGAGTTCCTCCTGAATACAGTCCACTAAATCCCATGTTGACTCACGGAGTCACCTAAGTGACTTGTCGAATTCCTAAAATGTCCAGACACTAAGATTTCATGCAATCCCAGAACCCTAATCCTTAACTGCACTCATTTAGAATCTCGAAAATGGGTAAACCCTACCCGAATCGTCGAGTTAACTAAGGGACTCGACGAGTTCCTTCAGTCCCTTTTTATGTGCAACCCCTTTCAGTGGGATCTAGGGTCCCAAACTCCAGATCCACCCTTCCCTAGTGTAGTTACCACTTAAAGTTGCAAACTTTACGTGCATGCAAGGTATCGCAAGGCTAAAACATCAAAACTAAGCTTCCTACAATGTTTTAGTGCATGGAAAGGGCCTAAGCTAAATAAAGTGAGCAACTTTATGTCATTTAGGACCTAGAGAGGTCCAGATCTGGAACCATATCCTTTTGATAAGTCCAGATCCAAGTATGACTCCATTTTGCACCAAAAATGCCCATTTACTTCCAAGAAAAGGGATCTAAGCAACTAAAGCTCAAGGTAAAGACTTTATACATCAAGATGGTGGCCAATACATTGTAGATGTTGGATCTGCTGCTTCTTTCCATGCTCTTTCTTCTTCAAGCTCTAATATCCTTCACAAACACATCAAAATTGCTCACAAAAGCTCTTTTCACACTCAAGAAGGTGCAAGGAGCAACTAGGGTTTTCTCTGGCTAATAGGGTGGTTAGGGACGCCACAAGAGGTGGATTATGTTCTTTAAATAAGGTGCAAACCCTTAAAATTAGGGTTTTCCCTTACATGACCTACTCCTCGAGTGTGCCTGAATCCCTCAAACCAAGGCTCTGATACCAACTTGTAACAACCCAAATTTTCAAAAGATGTTTTTCATTTTTAGTTTACCAAAATACTTTCCACAAATCCTGAAATCCCAATACAATTGTTTTCAAATTCGCAATAACAACAATTTTATATCAAAACATCAGAGTGTCCCATAATAACGCCTAAGAGAGAGAGAGAGAGATAGAGAGTGCACGCCGCGCCATCAAGCCTTGCCCTTGCCCTTATGCTCAGATGTACCTGGCACAAATCAAATAACTGTAAGCTAATGCTTAGTGGGTTCCACAAAGCATACCCCACACACAATCCACATAACATATATCCCATTAGCTATAAAAGCTACATATATCATGTAAGCCATGCATACAAACCTATAAGGATGCCATGGGCTCCCCACATGGTCTTATACCAAAGTGCCATGGGCTCCCCCATGGTCTTTAACCGACAAGCCATGGGCTCCCCCACATGGACTTTCATACGACTACCATGGGCTCCCCCACATAGTCTTATCCAAGTGTCATGGGATCCCCCATGGTCTTCCCTGCAAGTATCGTATAATCACTAGCATATAGCTAACTATCATACCACATATCTCTATCATAGCTTGTGTACCACATACTATAAAATGGGCCGGCCTTGGTACCTTAGACCCATTGGTATGGTGAGGCGACTCACGTCTCGAATGTTGAACTGACAAGCAAAGATTAGATATGTCCCACACATTGCTCCCCCTCAACTGCCTATAATCAACATGTGATTAACTTGTCATAATCCCATAAATACCCTCAAAGTCAACCCTAGTCAAAGTCAAGATCAACAGTAAAGGTCAACATTCCATGTTGACCTCAACTCGTCGAGTGCATCCTAGCAACTCGTCGAGTTCCTCCCGAGTCCAGTCTACTAAATCCCATGTTGACTCGCTGAGTAACCTAAGTGACTCGTCGAGTTCCTCAAATGTCCAGATACTAAGAGTTCATGCAGTCCCAAGACCCTAATCCTGCGCTAGACTCATTCAGAATCTCGAAAATGGGTAAACCCTACCCAACTCGTCGAGTCAACTAAGGGACTCGATGGGTTCCTTCATTCCCTTTTTATGTTCAGCCCCTTTCATTGGGATCTAAGGTCCCAGACTCTAGATCCACCCTTCCCTAATGTAGTTACTACTTAAAGTTGCAAACTTTACGTGCATGCAAGGTATTGCAAGGCTAAAACATCAAAACTAAGCTTCCTACAATGTTTTAGTGCATGGAAAGGGCCTAAGCTAAATAAAGTGAGCAACTTTATGTCATTTAGGACCTAGAGAGGTCCAGATCTGGAACCATATCATTTTGATAAGTCCATATCCTAGTATGAATCCATTTTGCACCAAAAATGCCCATTTACTTCCAAGAAAAGGGATCTAAGCAACTAAAGCTCAAGGTAACGAATTTATACATCAAGATGGTGGCCAATACAGTGTAGATGTTGGATCTACTGCTTCTTTCCATGCTCTTTCTTCTTCAAGCTCTAAAATCCTTCACAAACACACCAAATTTGCTCACAAAAGCTCTTTTCACACTCAAGAAGGTGCAAGGAGCAACTAGGGTTTTCTATGGCTAATAGGGTGGTGAGGGACGCCACAAGAGGTGGATTATGTTCTTTAAATAAGGTGCAAACCCTTAAAATTAGGGTTTTCCCTTACATGGCCTACTCGTCGAGTGTATCTGAATCCCTCAAACCAAGGCTCTGATACCAACTTGTAAGAACCCAAATTTTCAAAAGATGTTTTTCATTTTTAATTTTCAAAAATACTTTCCACAAATCCTGAAATCCCAATACAATTGTTTTCAGATTCGTAATAACAACAATTTTATTTCCAAACATCAGAGTGTCCCACAATAACGCCTGAGAGAGAGAGAGTGCATGCCGCGCCATCAAGCCTTACCCTTTCCCTTATGCTCAGATGTACCTGACACAAATCAAATAATTGTAAGCTAATGCTTAGTGGGTTCCCCAAAGCATACCCCACACACAATCCACATAACATATATCACATTAGCTATAAAAGCTACATATGTCATCTAAGCCATGCATACAAACATATAAGGATGCCATGGGCTCCCCCACATGGTCTTATACCAAAGTGCCATGGGCTCCCCCATGGTCTTTAACTGACAAGCCATGGGCTCCCCTACATGGACTTTCATACGACTACCATGAGCTCCCCCACATAGTCTTATCCAAGTGTCATGGGATCCTCCATGGTCTTCCCTGCAAGTATCATATAATCACTAGCATATAGCTAACTATCATACCACATATCTCTATCACAGCTTGTGTACCACATACTACAAAATGGGTCGGCCTTGGTGCCTTAGACCCATTGGTATGGTGAGGAGACTCACGTCTCAAATGTTGAACTGACAAGCCAAGATTAGATATATCCCACACACTGCTCCCCATCAAATGCCTATAATCAACATGTGATTAGCTTGTCATAATCCCATAGATACCCTCAAAGTCAACCCTGGTCAAAGTCAAGATCAACAGTCAAGGTCAACATTCCATGTTGACCTCAACTCGTCGAGTGCATCCTAGCAACTCGTCGAGTTCCTCCTGAGTCCAGTCTACTAAATCCCATGTTGACTCGCTGAGTAACCTAAGTGACTCGTCGAGTTCCTCAAATGTCCAGACACTAAGAGTTCATGCAGTCCCAAGACCCTAATCATGCGCTAGACTCATTCAGAATCTCGAAAATGGGTAAACCCTATCCGACTCGTTGAGTCAACTAAGGGACTCGATGAGTTCCTTCAGTCCCTTTTTATGTTCAGCCCCTTTCATTGGGATCTAAGGTCCCAAACTCCAGATCCACCCTTCCCTAGTGTAGTTACCACTTAAAGTTGCAAACTTTACGTGCATGCAAGGTATCGCAAGGCTAAAACTTCAAAACTAAGCTTCCTACAAGGTTTTAGTGCATGGAAAGGGCCTAAGCTAAATAAAGTGAGCAGCTTTATGTCATTTAGGACCTAGAGAGGTCCATATCTGGAACCATATCATTTTGATAAGTCCATATCCGAGTATGAATCCATTTTGCACCAAAAATGCCCATTTACTTCCAAGAAAAGGGATCTAAGCAACTAAAGCTCAAGGTAACGACTTTATACATCAAGATGGTGGCCAATACAATGTAGATGTCGGATCTACTGCTTCTTTCCATGCTCTTTCTTCTTCAATCTCTAAAATCCTTCACAAACACACGAAAATTTCTCACAAAAGCTCATTTCACACTCAAGAAGGTGCAAGGTGCAACTAGGGTTTTCTATGGCTAATAGGGTGGTAAGGGACGCCACAAGAGGTGGATTATGTTCTTTAAATGGGGTGCAAACCCTAAAAATTAGGATTTTCCCTTACAACGCCTACTCGTCAAGTTGGGGCCTTCTGACTCGTCTAATAGGATTGAAAATCTGCGTCCACATAATAACTTTTACTTGCCGAGTTGGAGCTCCCAAACTCATCGAGTCCATGCACAAAATCCTAGGAAAATTAGATGAATTAAATAATACCTGGAACAGGTGTTCTAGAGCTAAGGGCCAGGTAGGGCATGCCAGACATACTAAGGTCTCATGAGCATTCCAGATATGAGTTGAGGGTCGGATAGGGCATGCCAGACTCGTATTGAGGGTGGGGTAAGCATGCTAGATATAAGCTGTGAGCCCACAGGGTAAGCCAGACTTATGCCGTGGGTTCAGGGGTGATCCAGTCAGTTAGTTATGGACCATTGCATGTTGTTATTATATTTGTGTTGTTTCTTATGTATTGGTATTTTTGGGGATCTTACTAAGCATTGAGCTTATAGTTTTGGAATATGTTTCAGGTACTTCAGAGGATCATGGGAAGGCGAAGGCATGATCTTGCACCTCCTCAAATTTTATTTCATGATTTTCGGATTTCTATGATGTTGAAAATAATTTGAAAACAATTTGTAAACAATGATGGTTTTTGAATAAATTTAAAAGGTTAAAATTTTTGAGAATTTTTGAATAGTACAAGTTGGTATAAAAGCCTTGGTTTGAGTGAATTGGGAACACGCATGTGAATCCAATCTCAAACTAAGGAAAAATATTTTTAAAATGATTTTCAAACGGTTTGCAAAATAAAGGAGGATGCGATGTGTACAATCAGCCGGAGCCAGTAAGTAGACCCCAAAATACCTTACTATTATTTTGTATTATGATATGTTAGAACAACATGCTGGTGATAGGCTAGGGGTCTTCAGGATGTTCGCATGATATAATTGCCTAATTATATGATGCATGATAGCCTAGCATCCCTCTCTAATGGAATCAACATCATTACTGTAGTTGTTTAGTGTATGCATCATGGTCGTACATAACTAAGATCTTATAACATGAGAATGTTTGATTTGGCCTTGTTTATTTGACTTGTTTAATGAAGGGCTTAGGGTAGGATCGTATATTCAAATGTCTATAGGGTCCAACGTTATGTATGGCTAGCATACACGAGTGCTGTAGGATTGGTGGAAGTTTCATGGATGAGTGGTGTGGCGCCAGCTGGCCAGTTTTGATATATATAGTTATCCTATAGGGTATGAGGATGGAGAGTTGGGTATGCTAAAAGTATTGTTAAGGTTGTTGTGATGATCCTCTGGGACAACTATGGGTAGGTGTGGAAGGTAGTATGGGCCCGTATTATTGAAAGCAGAAGACTCGTACACATAACAGAGAAGTCACAACACCTAGGGCTTTTTGGGAGTTGGTTCCCCTATTATGTTATGTGTATCATTTGATATCTCCTTGGTGTATTTTCAGTATGGTGTCTACGCGGTGAGTTGAGATCGGATCTGGATCGGGATCAGGAGCCGATGGGTAGATTGGGGCAGATGATTTGGATGCCCGGATTAGGGAAATTCTTCATGACGAGGTTGTAGCCATTGTCCGAGATTAGATAGCGGAGCTGTTTGTGTCTATTAAGACCATGATGATGGAGTTCTTTGATGATAGATACACAGCCATCGCTGAGACTGTTGATGCTGCAACCTCCGTAGCCGTAGCAGCTGTTGGTGTTGGACCAAGTTGGGTTTTTTCAGTATTGGGACTTAGACAATATGAAGCCCTCAACTTTCAATGGGGTTTTGGATCTGATCATTGTCATGAGGTGGATATTTGATGTGGAGGGATGTTTCTTCACTTGTTTATGCCCTGCTGACCAGAAGTTCAGGTGCGTTCTGAACCTTCTGAGGTTCGGAGCGAAGGATTGGTGGAGGCTCGCTACCAGTTCCTATTCTTCTAAGTAGAGAGTTGCTGTGACATGGGAGTAGTTTTCTAAGTTGTTTTACTCTTGATATGTTTCGTTGGTAGAGCGAGAGAGGTTGGCCCAAAAGTATATGGATTTGAGACAGGGTTCTGAAATGGTGACGGAGATCACCAAGATGTTTACGGAGAGAGCTATGTTTTGTCTTGAGTTTGCTGCATCCGAGCAGGCTCAGATGACCTGTTACGTGAGCATGCTAGAGACAGAGATCATGCATTTTGTTTCTACTCGGTGTTATGATTCATTGCTGGAGATGCAGGAGCCTTAGGCGGCATAAGATTGTGATTGACCTGCAGACGAGGGAGCAGAGGCCGGCCCCGACGCAGTCGCAGCCTGTGTCAAAGCGGTTTAAGACCGCTAATGTCAGATCTGAGAAATGAAAGGGCCGTACATGTGAGAAGTGCGGCAAGGAACATGAGGGTGCTTGTCGATCATCATCTTGGTGCCACAATTGTGGCCGGCCGGGCCACATGGCGAGGGATTGCCGCCTGTAGGCTCCAGCACTCAATTCCAACATTTATTATCATTGTGACCAGGTTGTCCATATGAAGGCTAACTATCAATCACTCATTGCTAGGCCGGTGCAGGCTAAAGCGCCAACTACTTTGAGGATCACTAATGGAAGTCAGGGCAGGTTGGAGCCCTCGAGGGCTTGAGGTCGTGCTTTCTAGCTTACTGCCACGGAGGCCACAACAACACCAGATGTTGTGACCGGTATGTTTCTATCCCTTATCTTATTAATTATGTTTGTATTATGCTTATATATTTGTATCCTTGGTAGGTATGTTCCTAGTGAACTCCTTTCCTGCATTAGTGTTGTTTCGCTTGGGTGCGAGTCGGTCCTTTTTTTCTCAGTTATTTAGTAAGGAGTTTGCTATGCCCTTAGGGGAGTTGGACTGCCCATTGCGAGTTTCTATCGTTAACGAACACAGGGTTTCTGCTTCTTCGGTGTATCAGGGTTGTGTTCTGGTGATCTTTGGGGTATCCTTTCCGATTGAAACGATCCCTATCCCCATGGGGGATGTCTGCGTGATAGTGGGTATGGATTAGCTGAGCCGTTTCAGTGCTATGATCAATTGTGAGGCCCAACGCATGGTAGTTCGAATCCCAAGTGGGGGAGAACCGGTTATTTATGGAGAGGGCACCAGGATGGGTTTACAGTTTTGTTCTATAGCCAGGGCCAGACAGTATATTCAGCATGGGTGTGCAAGTTATTTGGCTTATGTGGTGGATACGCATGTTAGGGATCAGGTTTTGATCTCAGAGGTCCCGTTGGTCAGGGAGTTCGCAGATGTATTTTCGAAAGAGTTATCCGGTGTGCCTCCTGAGAGGCAGGTTGAGTTCAGGATCGACCTCATTCTTGGTGTGGCCCTAATTACCAAGGCGTCGTACCGTTTTGCATTGCCCGAGATGCAAGAGTTGTCATCTCAGTTGTAGGAACTATTAGTGTAACATCCCAAAAATTCAACGCCAAAAATTTCATTTTTAAATAAGTTATTACATAAACCATCGGTATAAAAACATTCATAATAATATCTCGTGTCAAACCAAAGTGTCAGTAATCAAAACATATTATCATAAAACCATATTAGAGTGTAATCCTAAAGATCTCGTGCGGAAAACATAGTGTGATTCGCTGCGATCGAGCCGACTCCTTTCCTTGAAAACAAAGTACCTGAAACCAAAACTGAAAACCGTAAGCATAAAGCTTAGTGAGTTCCCCAGATACCACATACCATACAATCCAACTGATCCATACAAGCCATACATCACCAACATATCCATAATCAAGTAAGGTGCTATGTGCCAAACATAGTCTTGCTAAGGTGCTATGTGCCAAACATAGTCTTGCGGTTATGCCATGGGCCACATGTGGTCTTCCTAGTCAAGCCTGGGGCCACTCCCCTGGGTCTTACAGACAAGTGCCAAGGGCCACTGTAACGCCCGTAGATCCGGGCTAGTCAATTTAGAGACAATAAGTGTCGAAAATGACTTTTCAGCAAAATATTATTTATAATAAATAGTCTTAACCAAGTTGTAGGATATGTCTCAAGGTTTCTGTACAAATAAAGAACACCGAAATCCGAGTTATAACGAAGAAGTTATGGCTCGTCGAAGTTTTACGGCAAATCCGACACGACACCAGGAAGCGTAAATAGTAAATTTATGATGGAGCGACTTTTTGCCTTAGAAATCTAAACGAAAGTTGTAGTATATGATAAACCAAGAACATACAAAAAAGGAACACCCAAATCTGACTTCGTATGAGGAAGTTATGATTTTTCTAAGATTCGGCTTAGTAGTGCACGACCCGAAACTTGAATTTTAGTTCGAGCGGTTTTTGGCTTATGCGACCTAAGTGAGAGTTGAAGATCTCATTAATAGGAACTCAACGGTAAAAAGATAGACGAAAACGGAGTCCGTATGAAGGAGTTACGAATTCTTCGCGGTCATTTAACAGTCTAAACGCCTCCTACTGTTAAATTTGAGATCGGTCAAGAATTAGCCGACGGAGTCTAAATGAAAGTTGGAGATCTTGATTTTAACTACACGTTGAAAAAAAGAACGTTGAAAACGGAGCTCGTATGCGAGAGTTTTAATTTTTATAAGTTTGAAGGTTGATACGCGATAGGGGGTGACGTGGCACCACCAGAATTGGACACGTGGCACCACCAGAAGGCTGCCATATGCCCCAACTCATCGAGTATGTCCTCCTACTTGGCGAGTCCATCAGGAATTCAGCCTATAAATAGAGGTGCCGGGCATTCCAACTTCCTTACACCTCACCCTTCAACTTTCTCTTTCTAGTTTCTCTCTCTAACCTCTCTTAAGACCCCTAAAGTCTAGGTAAAGCCCCTAGCACCCGAGGAAAGCCGCGAGGCTCCCGGAGTCCCGAGAAAAGAGCCTTTCAGCTCGGGAACGCTGCTCCAACGAAGCTCGGTTTTCGAGAAAACCCGTTGTAAGTGAGCTGTACCTATCCTATCTTTAGTATAGCTTATATTTCAACATAGTAATGTTATTAGGACCTTATAAGGAGTATTTAGGCTATTATTATGGGTTATATAAGTATTGTTTAACTCTTATATAATAGTAATAATAGCTAGACTATTAAATTAGTCTCGTCAAGCGTTAGACTAAACTCTAGTGGTAATGATACTAGGTTTAGTCAAGGGATAATTGTTTTAAGAGTAACGAAGTGCTGTCCGAGTGCCGACTCACCAGCTTATCAAGTGAGTGCATGGTCCCTTTCATCTTACACATAGATATGAAATATTTTAATATAAATTACGTGCTATGTGTGCATATTGTTTGAATACTTGATGTCTATGCTGATGAAAGATTACTATACATGTTTTAAATGATGTAAGTTGTATAAAATATTTTATATCTACAAAATATGTTGGGTAAAACATGGGTAGATGAATGATGAGGGATAAAAGCTGAAATAGAGGAACATTAGTAGTACGGACCTAGTGCCCTATAGGTATACATTAGCAGCAGTGGACCTAGTACCGTATAGATGAGCATTGGTAGCTGCGCCACAACCCGTAGATGATTTAGATCTACGGTAAACGTCCTAGCAGCTGCGCTTGACCAATGTGTCATTGGCAACAATGGACTTCATGTTGTTTCCATAGGATGATCCTTAGGAATGAATGAATGAGAAATAGCTGATTCTTAGGGTAGATCCTTAAGAATAAAGAAGATAATGGGGATGGGTAATTGGGTTGATTGTTTGATTGTTTAAACATAATAATTATATTATTGTGGGTTGAAAACCCAATATACTCACCAATTTTCCCAACCTGACCCACTCAGTTTATTTATATCATAGGTGTTCATATGAAGTCACCTTACACTGAGAGATTTAAAAGAGATGTAGATCACTAGTGTAAATAAATGTAAGTTCTGTTTATGCTTATGTTTCTGTATTGACGATGACATCCCAAATGTTTTAAAAGTGAATAAAAATATATTTCTTTAGAAATGCTTTGATAACGCGATTATCATGTTTTTCTAGGAACAAATTCGGCAACATTTTTATTAAAAGAGATACTCTGATTTTTATAAAGCATAAACAAAATCGTTCTTTTCTGGCCGTGAAAATGGGGATGTCACAGCCACCCCCTGGTCTTTCACGCAAGTATCACAAAGACAACTATACATACTACTCTACTAGGCTACTCCGCATATAGTGTGCTAGGAGCCACCTCTTGGTCTTTCATACACAATAGCATATAGTGCGCCAGGAGCCACCTCTTGGTCTTTCATACATATTGCCTTGGGCTAACCCCTGGGTCTTCCTATCATACATGATAACATACTGTTTGCCATTAGCCACGTCATAGTCTTTCATGAATTATGCCTAGGGCTAACCCACGGGTCTTCCTATCATACATAACATACTTTGTGCCAGGAGCCACCTCCTGGTCTTTCATGTGTTATGCCTAGGGCTAAACCTGGGTCTTCCTATCATACATAGACTAAATGGGCTGACATTTTGGCTGTAGACCCATACAAACAGTGAGGAGACTCACCTCGCACTGCTAAACTTTGCTAATAATCCCCTGGCTGTTGTCCAACAACTCTCTGAACCACTGCTCCACTAGCTCCCCGAGCTACTAATATCAATATAACACTTAGTTCCCAACTAAACTCTAGAATTCAAACTAAGTAAACTCTGGTTAAAGTTAAAGTCCTGGTCAAAGTCAACCTTCCAGTTGACTCGACTCGCCGAGTCAACCCGTAGACTCGTGTGTCCTTAAACTCAGAAGCTCTCAAAATACGACCCAACTCGCTGAGTCACCCCAGAACTTGTCGAATTCAACGATCTCTGAGTCCCATTCTGTCCAACTCACTGAGTCACCACTCAACTCACTGATCTGCGTCTAACTAGAAGGGGTTGGGGGTTCTGGGACCTAACTCGTCGAGTCCAAGAACAGACTCGTTGAGTCCTAGGCAATCTTCAACAGACTCGCCGAGTTGTTCTTCCAACTCGCCGATTCCATGCACATATTCATACAACTCGTCGAGTATACCCATGTGACTCTCCCAGTCTCTCCAGTTCTCAACCCATACAGTGGCTTTTCGAGCCATGCAGAGGCTCCAATCCATAGATCCATTCTTCTACAGTCTAACCCTCACATAAAGTTGCGAACTTTACGTGAAACCAAGGAGATATAGGCCCAAAACACTCTAGGGCTAGGGTTTAAGACAAAGGGGCTTTACCAATGACTCATTGACTATTGCTTTAAGACATTCTGGACCATCACAACCCTAGATCTGAAGTAGCAACCTCAGATCTAAGCCCCCAACCCGAAATACACCTCAATCTTGCCAAAATAGCCCCAAATCTCATTCAAGAATAGATTTAGATGCAAAAAGGGTGAAGGTAACAGCTTATTACCTCCAAAATGACCTCCCATTGAAGAATAATCGAAATCTCTATAAACCCCCTTGATCCAAGCTTCTTGATCTTCAAGATCTCTTTACAAAACCACTTATCTAAGCTCCAAATTGCTTCCAAGGACTCTCACTCACGATTTAGGGTTTCTAGATCTCAAAAGGGTAGTAAAGAGGATGGGGAAGGGATGTAATGTTCTTTAAATAGGGCACAACCCCCGAGATTAGGGTTTTTCTCGTCCAAACCAGACTCGCCGAGTCCACTAGCCGACTTGCCGAGTCGGTCACTTACTCTATGCCCCAGATCCCGCTCTGACTCGTCGTGTTCCTCTCTGGACTTGACGAGTTGACTCTTGACTTAGAGCCTTTCCTTTCTTTTCTTGGTCTTTCTTATTCTAGGTGTTAAAACACTCCCCCACTTAAACTAGACTTCGTCCTCGAAGTCTGCCACGACCAACTACCTTACCATCTAGTTGCCACTTTACCACTAGGTACACACTCCTCCCATCCGATCCAAACCTTGAAGATGTCATCTTCAGAATAACCCGTTACTTACTACCTTCGAGTACAACACTTTTATCCAACCGGTAATCATACTGATACTCCTGTTACACTTACCCTTGATTCACAAGGGGTTTACCCTTTTACCCTACACTGTCACTAGGCTTTCTAAGATACTTTCCACAAGCAACAACCTTCCCAATTTCCTTCGAGGACCGATCCTCTGCTGAAACCACAATCCCGGCCACTCCCAGTGCCGACCATCATACCAATACTCACGGAATAACCACCATACAATGCTCGAATACTAAAAGCTCCACCCAATCGTGAGAATTCAGACAATCATTCGAGTAGCAGATCCCTCTCTGCTACGTTTAAGGTTCATACGAGAACGACGACATTGAGCCAAATCCTTTACTCTGAGATCATTCGATCCCGGGATGAGCAGCTTAGCATCATCCGGTCAGCTTACGGCTTTTCACACCGAATCCCTTACCATCATTCCTGCCTGAAGTCTTGTTGACTCCCATCCGCCTACTGGATGAACCGAGACCGCCCTGGTCCCAGCTGATCTACCATTAGCCGGAATACCGGTTCCCCCATGCTACCTCAGAGATACGGGCCCCCCACCCACATTCCGCGAACTAAGCTACTAATGAATGCCACAGCTTACCCGCAGTCTTACGCCACTCCTGGTCTCCAATGACCTACCGTCTTCCGGACCCAATCATGATGTGGCCCATTCACATCCAGGCAGTTGCCCCGTCCTGAACTTAACTATCTGAAAAAAAACCCTGCCAATGATTCACACACCTGATACATTCGCACTAGAAAATAGGGACGGATGAATGCTACGGGCCACCCCGTAGTCTTACTATACTCGATCTGCCAACTAGCGAATGCTACGGCCACCCACATAGTCTTTCAACACTTCTACGCTGCCAGCCAACTAAATCTACAGGCCACCCTGCAGTCTTGCTAAATCAGTGCTACGGGTCACACCGCAGCATAACCATCCTTACATACGATTGCTACGGGCCACACCGCAGTCTTACTAAACTAGTGCTACGGGCCATACCGCAGTCTTTGTAAACTAATGCTACATGCCATACCGCAGTCTAACTATCCCCACATACGATTGCTATGGGCCACACCGCAGTCTTACTAAACTAATGGTATCGGCCACACCGCAGTCTAACTATCCCCACATATGATTGCTACGGCCATCTGCTAGTCTGACAACACCTTTCCACATCACGTGGCTGCTAGTGGATGCTACGACTAACCCATAGTCGAGCATATAGGCACAATCTAGTACCCCCAAGCTGTACTCATGTCCTATCTGAAACTCCCAATCGATTCTTCTGTAATCTGCAATCAGGCAGCCTGAGAATGCGATCTCATAATTGTCAAGTTTTCCGAACTTCTAGTTCACACTTTCCACAATTCGTACAACCACCTGGGCCGTCTTTCTTCCTAATAGGAGATCAAAACTTATCCTAGTTCCAAAACCGCTGCTACTCCTATAACATGATTGTTTCTCCCCCACTTAGCTTCGGCTAAGTCTTTACTGCACGCGAAAACCCGAGGATTTCCATTCCTTCCTCCCTTGCACAAAAGGCATGATAACTACCATTTCCTTGATGTCGCTAGCGATCCATCATTAGCCCACTCCAAATATCGTACGGATACCGAATGCTAGATAAACACCTCCTGCATCCCCGATACTGATAATCCCTTGAGCTCCAACTAATGCCCTTAAGGTCCGAATAACTAATGCTTAGAGCAACCCCATCAGTGATAGACCACTTCCCTTGATGCTTCCAAAAGCTATCCCAAGTACCAAGACCAGAACCACCAAACACTGATGATGGTGGAGGGCTACTCCATGGACCCTGCCCGCCGACCTCCACGCAACATTCCTAAACTGTTTTTGTTCACAACCGAGACGATACTGGACACTTCGATCCCGAAGTGAGAGATGACCTTACACTAGCTACTAATAGTTCCCGGTATGCAATTGGCATATAACAATTTGGAAAGTACTATCCGAACACAAGCAGAGAGACAACACATACATACTATCACCAGAGTCCGGGGTAAGAACAACCCTAATATGCACAGAATAAAAAAATAGCCATTGATACATACATGCAACATTCCCTGCTGTAATCCAGATCTCCCTCATCTATCACTGCAAGGCCCTACCCTCTCACCCATTCGTAATCCTCAAAGTTGTCGGGGCAGACGCACTCCCCGCTTCTCCCCTCATCGTCGGGCAGTCGGCCTTCTTGTGTCCCACCCGATTGCAGTGAAAACATAATGGACTTGCCCTCTGTGGGCAGTTCCTACTGACGTGACCATCACTGCCACACTTGTAGCAGCCTGAACCCCTGGAACGACAAACTACCTCGTGTGGTTTCCCGCACGTGCTGCACTAACTTCATACCTGCCGACCTACTAATCGCTGATCTAATGTCTTGGGTCTCTTCCTGGGACCCTCCAAAGTACACATCTGATCCGACCTCCTCTTCGCAATGTACTCCAAATCAATCTCCCTTTTCCGCGCCCTGGCAATCATAGAGTCCAGGGTCGGGCATGCCGAGAAGCTGACATGCTCCCGAATATTAGCTCTCAAAATGTCATAATAACGGGTCCTCTACATCTCATCATCCCCTGCATACTGAGACACCAATAAGGCCCTCTCTCGAAACTTGGCGGTAATCTCCGCCACCGACTCTATTGTCTGTCTCATGTCTAGGAACTCTCTGGCCAGCTGCTAAAGCTCCACCGTCGGCGCAAACTCCGCCCTAAACCTGGTCACAAAGTTGGGCCAGGTCATAACTGTTGGGTTTTGAGCAATCTAACACTTCCTAAGTGTGCATGTAACCCTAATAAACCTTGGATCTATGTTTGTCTAAATACATGCAAAATAATAATTTTCCAAGGTTCATAACCTATCTAACTTGGCATGGGGAACATTTCAACATAAAAGAGTTAGAAGAGATTACATACCTTTTTGATGAGTTTGATTCTTGAGGAGTTTGAGGGCCAAGCACCAATAGTGTGAATGCCTCAAATGGAATCACAAATCACCACAAACTCTTGGAAAACTTTGAGAGAGTATACACACTTGCAATTTTTCGGCCACACACAAGCACACACACACACTAGTTCACTAGTTCCCATTTCATGCACCATAAGCATGCTTATATAGTGTACATGGTTAGGGTGAAACCCTAATAACCCATGACCTTTCCTTTTCCAAGGATCCATGGGTTAAAAGCTCCATGGATCATCCATGGACTTCCATCCAAGCCTAGCCCATTAACAAATGAGTGTTAGCCCACACCATATAAAACCAATAGCCCATAATCTAATTAGTCTTCCTTTTAATCTCTAAATTAATTCATAATTAATTTAAGACTAAGACTAATTAAATAACATAACTTCATATTAATATATTATAACTTATTATATATTAATAAACATATGTGTATAACTTCCATAAAATTATCCATAAATTGTTCGGGTGAAGTGCAACCCAAATGGACCATGCCGGGTCGGGTCAAGTATATACCAAATAAGTTATGGACTTAGACACCTTATCCAAAAGACTCCCACTTGGATAAGTCTAATAACTGTATTTGCCTATATAACTTCAGGAACCAACCAGCAATCGTAGCTCTCGAAAACTCCGTTGAACTATGAAGCGCCATTTTAAGACAAGTGATCATATAATCCTCTGTTCTCATGATATCAGTCGGACAATCACATGGAACTATGTCTTGCTTATTGTCTAGCAGTTGTTTCTCGATTTCCGATTTGTTTGACAAAGAACTTTACTGAACACATTAGTTTAGTTATGACCGGGCCCGATACATGGGTCAACACAAAATCATCGAGGGGCCCAGATATCGCTTCTATTTCTAGAAGGAACAAATAAACTTCGACTCATATGCTTGTTCTACTACTTGTTGAATTGTACACAAAGGCACGTTTTATAACATCAAGTTACTGATGCGTTTACGTGCAATCAATGCACAACCAACTCATAGGTAACAACTCATATCTCTAGGTTTGAAGACTTATATGATATTATCGTCTCACGATCACTCGAGATAAATTCCATGAAGTGATACAAGTGAGAGTGGGTTTATACCAATACTCATAACTTATGAGTACTCATGAATGTTGCAGCAACCATTGCGATGTCTAAACACCTTTAGCCATCTACAAACCCAATTCATGACAATCTTGATTCATACCTACTTCCGACGTATGACCGATTGTGGAGGTTTGAATAAATTAATTATTCTAGAAGTCAAAACATGCAAAACTGAAACAATAGTAAATAATTGACAATGATACTAACACTTTACTCATAAATAAATCACAAATTTTATTCATCATCAAATGTCGATTACATTTTACAAGTTTCAGGAAAACTATCTAATCTGTAAAACTAATATCGTCCCTCAGCCCGATGCGCCTCGCATGCTGAAAATGCTTAACCCTCGTCAGTCCCTTCATAAGGGGATCTGCAGGATTCTCATCCGACGATATCCTCCTTTCCACGAGGAGTCCTTCTTCAATCTTGTGTCTTATGAAGTGATATTTTCTATCAATGTGTCGGGATCTGCCATGATCTCTTGGTTCCTTGGCTAAGGCAACCTCACTATTATTGTCACAGAAAATCTCCATAGGTTCCTTAATAGCTGGTACAACTCCAAGGTCTTCGATGAAGTTCTTTAGCCATATCGCCTCCTTCGCTGCTTCACTTGCTGCTATATACTCTGATTCACAAGTCGAATCAGCCACCGTCTCCTGCTTGGAACTCTTCCAAGAAATTGCCCCTCCATTTAAGGTAAAGACCCAGCCTGACTGAGAGCGGAAGTTATCCCTATCAGTCTGAAAACCAACATCACTATACCCTAATACTCTCAAGTCATCACTCCACCAAGGGTAAGGATCCAATCCTTAGTCCTCCGCAGATACTTGAGAATGTTCTTTACCGCGGTCCAATGAGCCTTGCCAGGGTTCCCCTGATACCTGCTGACCATGCTCAAATCAAAGGCCACATCAGGGCGGGTACAAGTCATTGCATACATGATCGAGCCAACAACGGAAGCATACGGTAATTGGCTCATCTCAACTATCTCTGCCTCTGTACTCGGACTCTGAGTCTTACTCAGTTTGGCATTGCTTTGGATCGGTAAATCTCCTTTCTTGGAATTCTGCATGTTGAACCTTTTCAACACCTTATCCAAGTAGGTACTCTGACTAAGTCCAATTAGTCTTTTACTCCTTTTTCTTAATATCCTTATCTCTAGGATATAGGCAGCCTCCCCTAGGTCCTTCATAGCAAAGCACTTCCCAAGCCAGGACTTAACCTCCTGCAAGGTTGGGATGTCATTTCCTATAAGTAGTATGTCATCGACATACAGTACCAAGAAGCTAACTATACTCCCACTAGCTCTAACATACACGCAAGACTCATCTTCACTTCTCGAGAAGCCAAACTCTTTTACCTTCTCATCAAAACAAAGATTCCAGCTACGAGACGCTTGTTTTAATCCATAAATGGATTTCTCAAGCTTGCATACTCTATTAGGGTACTCTGCATTGACAAAACCCTCTGGCTGATTCATGTACACATCCTCAGCCAACTTTCCATTAAGGAAAGCGGTTTTGACATCCATTTGCCATATTTCATAATCATGAAATGCTGCAATGGCTAGCATAACCCTAATAGACTTAATCTTTGCTACCGGCGAGAAGGTTTCATCATAATCAATACCCTGAGTCTGAGTAAAACCCTTCGCAACCAGTCGAGCCTTATAAGTATGCACTTTTCCTTCCATGTCGGTCTTCTTCTTGAAGATCCATTTGCACCCGACTGCTTTACGGCCTGGTACATTGTCAACCTAGTTCCAAACTTGATTGTCATACATGGACTGTATCTCGCTGTCCATAGCCTCCTTCCATTTAGCAGACTCCGGGCCTGCCATGGCTTCCTTAACACTGCTAGGTTCATCCAAATTTACCAGTGTACTATCGCTGATAAACGTATCACCTTCCGTAGTAATATGAAAGCCATAATAAAACGAAGGTGTGTTCCTAACCCGTGTGGAACGCCTCGGAGGTACAGACATGTCAACTTGCTCAACAGGAGTTTCCTCCTCAGGTTGACTGCTAGTGTCTGAGGTTCCTTCACCAATTGCTTCTTGAATTTCTTCAAGATCAATTTGCCTCCCACTGTCTCCTTGGCTTATAAACTCCCTCTCACGGAAGACCCCTCTTCTTGCTACAAAGACCACATTCTTACTGGGTCTGTAGAAGAGGTAACCGAAGGATTTCTGTGGGTAGCCGATGAAAATACACCTTTCACTTCGGGGTTCGAGCTTATCATGAGTCTCACGCCTCACGAAAGCCTCGCAACCCCAAATCTTGATGTGGTCCAAATTGGGAACCTTCCCAGTCCACATCTCATGAGGTGTTTTGGTAACCTTCTTTGTAGGGACTAGATTAAGGATATGGGCGGCAGTCTCTAAGGCATACCCTCAAAAAGAGATTGGTAGCGAAACTCGACTCATCATAGAGCGAACCATGTCCAACAAGGTTCGATTACGCCTCTCCGCTACACCATTCAGTTGTGGTGTCCTGGTAAGAGTCAATTGTGAGACAATCCCACACTCCTTAAGATAGTCAAGGAACTCGGTACTAAGATACTCACCACCTCGATCGGATCGAAGCATCTTAATGTTCCTGCCCAATTGATTTTCTACTTCCTGTTTGAATTCCTTAAACCTTTCAAAGGTTTTTGACTTATGTTTGATTAAGTAGACATACCCATATCTACTAAAATCATCAATAAAAGTCACATAATACCGATTAGCATCCCTTGTGGCGGTTTTGAATGGCCCACATACATCAGTATGTATTAGGTCCAACAAACCCTCACCCCTTTCACAAGTTCCAGTGAAGGGTGATTTTGTCATCTTTCCAAGTAGACAAGATTCACAACTATCATCCGATTTAAGGTTGAATGAATCCAAAACTCCACTCTTTTGGAGTTGGCCTATGCATTTCTTGTTTACATGTCCAAGACGACATTGCCACAATGATGCTTTATCTAGGCTAGTAGAAGAATCAATATACAACACATTATTTCCTAAGTTGTCTACAATCGACACAGTTTCATACACACCATCACAAGGTAACGCTTTAAAATAAAACACATTTTTAAAGAAAGCATTAATACCACCACATTCATTATCAAACGAAAAGGTAAAACCTTGTTTGTACAAAGCATGAAAAGAAATAATATTCCTCGCCATTTCAGACGAGTACACACATTTATTCAAATCTAATTTTAACCCATTATTAAGCAACAAAGTATAAACTCCAATCTTGGAAACAGGTGAAGCCTTCCTATTCCCCATGATCAAGTTTATCTTCCCGTGCTCCACATCCTCACTTCTTCTTAGGCCCTGCAAATCAGAACATATGTGAATACCACATCCTGTATCAAGCACCCAAGAGTTAGAATATGTTGAGTGATTAGACAATATAGTGTAAATACCTGCATGGGTGGGTTTCACTTTCCCATCCTATAGATCCTGCAAGTACTTAGGGCAGTTTCGCTTCCAGTGTGCCTTTTCATCGAAATAGAAGCATTCAGCATCCTTGGGAATGGCAGAAGGAGTGACAGAACCGCTCTTGGTCTTCGATGAGGAGCCTTCAAGAGACTTTCCCTTGGTACCCTTCAAAGGGTGCTTCCTCTATTTCCCTTTGCCTTGCCCGATAGCCAAAACAGGGGTAGATGTTGGAGTAGGAGTAGTAGAGGTAACAACCGCCTTGCCCTTAAGACCGGTTTCCGCGGTCTTCAAGAGTCCTTGAAGCTTGCTGTGGGTAACTTCCTCCTTGTTCATATGATATATCATACGAAATTGGTCATAACAAGAAGGTAAGGAGTGCAAAATGATGTCAATTGCCAACTCCTCAGGGATGTTCACATTCAGCTTCAACAAACGGTCCACATACCTTTGCATCTTTTACATGTGAGCCGTGACAGAATCACCGTCCTTCATGCGTGTAGTTATTATGGAGGAGATTATTTCATACCGCTCCTGGCGAGCACTCTGATGGTACCTTTCCATCAGGTCTTGGTGCATCTCAAAAGGGTAGAAATCTTCATATGACTTTTGGAGCTCGACTGTCATCGTGGCCATCATGATACATGCCACCTTAGTAGCATCTCTCTCATGTGTCCTGAATTCAGCGATCTCCTCAGGAGTAGCAGTAGACTCATCAAGCTCTTTTAACTCCTTATCGAGGACATATTCCTTGTCCTCATAACGAGTAACCATCCTGATGTTCCTAATCCAATCCATGAAGTTGGAACCATCAAAGATGACCCTCCCACAAAGATTCATGAGAGAGAAAGAACCAGTGGGGTTAGAGCCCGAAGCATTAGTGTTGGAAGACATCTGAAAGAAGAAAGCAAGTTTAGATTAGATATATAGAATCCTTAATAAGACACCCAAATGTAATATTAAGGCTAGGACCCAATCACAATATATTATACTTAGAAGAGGGATGCCGTAATCTAAGTAATAATATATTTGAAAGGTAGGTGAATGACGATTCACCAATTTCCACCATGAATAAAAAAATGAATTATTAGGTTTTAATTGGATTTGAAATTCCTAGATTCTTTTGAGATTCATTGAACTTTTCAATGGCATGTTTCAATCTCGATTGTGCCCTTCAAGTTTTGTGACTGGGATGCCGAGGATCACAAAACAAGGTGTGAATAACCATGCTAATTCACTTGGTACCCTTAATATTATCACCTAATCAATGTGCCGGTTAACCACACACGCTCCATTGATCTATGATAAACATTAAGTCACCCTTCGTGATCCTTACTAGTCCAAGTTAGTGTGCCGGTTAACCACACACGCTCCACTAACGACTTGGTAAGGTACAAAGTGTGAATTCCATGGACTAGTACCATGTTCACATTTTTCCTAAAATAACTAAGATTGGGAATTAAAGAGGTTTAGTTACTTTATAATAATCATTATACTTTTAATGAGGATTTAAAGTCATTGTCCTACCCGTTCGGCTAACGACCCTCCACCAGTCTAGCAAGCGGTGGGTGAGAGTGGACACCCATTAAGTTGCCATTTTATAGGCAACAACCTTATACCCACCATATAGACCGGCTTCATGAATGAGGCCTACTAACGGTAGAACGACTTATTCTTATACATATATATAATAATTAACCATTAATGTTATAAATAGTATAAGGGTTGAATTTTAACTATTAAAACTCTAAGGGTTGGAATTAAACTTTATTAAAGTGTGTGAAACTTTACAAATTCCAAAACTTGAGGACAAGTTTTGTAACTATCCAAAACTTTTCATTTCATAACTTATGAATTAAAGGTTCATAAAAATGAAAACTCTTCATTTTCATGTAACTTATGTGTTTAAATGTGTGTGTTAAAGAAAGTGACCTTTGGATATCCATAACTTAAGGACAAATTATGGACTCCATTAAAACACATAAATGATCAAGAATTAATTCTAAACAATTCAGCAAATAATTCCTATCATTTTCTAAATTCATAAGAACATAAACATGATCATCAAAATTTCATGAATTATATGAACACATAAAAATCATGGAATTTTGATATATGCTATTGTAAATGGATTAGAACAACCATTACACCAACTAAAACAAGTTTTAAAACACCAAAACAGTTTAGGGTAATGTTTGTAGTCCATTTCCAGCAGCAAAAGTCGAAAATCTGCACTGTGTGGCTCCTACTCGTCGAGTGCATCAACCTACTCGGCGAGTAGGATGAAGATACACATGAACTCGGCGAGTCCCCCCATGGACTCGGCGAGTTCATCAGGCAGACAACAAGTTTTTCGACTTTTTCAACTATTTTGCATCAAGTATCAAACAAGCAAGCCTAGGCTCTGATACCACTGTTGGGTTTTGAGCAATCTAACACTTCCTAAGTGTGCATGCAACCCTAATAAACCTTGGATCTATGTTTGTCTAAATACATGCAAAATAATAATTTTCCAAGGTTCATAACCTATCTAACATGGCATGGGGAACATTTCAACATAAAAGAGTTTGAAGAGATTACATACCTTTTTGATGAGTTTGATTCTTGAGGAGCTTGAGGGCCAAGCACCAATAGTTTGAATGCCTAAAATGGAATCACAAATCACCACAAACTCTTGGAAAACTTTGAGAGAGTATACACACTTGCAATTTTTCGGCCACACACAAGCACACACACACTAGTTCACTAGTTCCCATTTCATGCACCATAAGCATGCTTATATAGTGTACATGGTTAGGGTGAAACCCTAATAACCCATGACCTTTCCTTTTCCAAGGATTCATGGGTTAAAAGCTCCATGGATCATCCATGGACTTCCATCCAAGCCTAGCCCATTAACAAATGAGTGTTAGCCCACACCATATAAAACCAATAGCCTATAATCTAATTAATCTTCCTTTTAATCTCTAAATTAATTCATAATTAATTTAAGACTAAGACTAATTAAATAACATAACTTCATCTTAATATATTATAACTTATAATATATTAATAAACATATGTGTATAACTCTCATAAAATTATCCATAAATTGTTCGGGTGAAGTGCAACCCAAATGGACCATGCCGGGTTGGGTCAAGTATATACCAAATAAGTTATGGACTTAGACACCTTATCCAACAATAACCTCAATGGATGAGGATCCCAAGGAATCACCAACTGACTCCCACCAGTGTCTGTCTCTGTCTCTCAAACATCCCGATGCAAAGCGGACCTTCGACCCCTCCAGGCAGAAGCTCTTCAACTGCCCAGACTCAATGTCTGCGATCCATCTCCTGGCAGCAATGGGGTCCTTCACCCTGTGAAAATCCGGCGCACCACTCCCTCTAAACTCCTTGAAGGACAGTGTGTGCGTACTCGCCTGGCCAGACGCCAAATCAGTCTTGAAAGCTCGGAGGCAATCCTCCATCAGCTCAATGATCCCCTCCTTGATCGACCCAAAGATGATCGGGGTCGCATCAAGTATGCCTCTAGTGATTTCAGAAGCGATGAACTCGTGTAGCCTCTCATCTACTGGTTCGGAGCCTAAACCCGAACCCGATCCCTCTCCTGAGCTGCCAACTGCTGGCCTCGGACGTAGTACCACCATTCTCCAATACATCATGACAACCGTCAGTGATACTGGTACATCTAAGGAATTAAACCCACTACAAGTTCCTTGGTCTTGCCTCAGCCTTCCTTAATTCGACTAGGGATCCTCTTCTTTCAGTAGTACGGGCCCATACTACATTCCACATCTATCCGTACTTTCCTCAAGGACTGCCTTGACTCCACCAAGTACCTTTTACCACTGCTAATCTCTACTATTCTCATCCTAGGCTTACCCTAGGGAACCTCTGACTCCACCCAAACCAGTCCTCAGCTGCTAAAGGTTTCCTTGCGATGCCAATTAGCCACTACGTGAATACCATCACATGTGACGAGGCTCAGATAATCCTTCAAGTAAAAGATTTGTCCCTTCAACGGTTAGACTCAAACGAGAGCTGCGCAATAGGACCAAATCCAGCACTCGGAGATTATTCAATCCTAATCACATGTGACGCGACGTACTCACCTAATTGCTAACTCCCATCATTCAGAGCCCTACAAGCACGAAGCAAGCAACATTCAGGCACAAGAAACTACTCAAACAACTCTATTCTCCTAACGAGAAACTGTTCCAGCATACAATGCTGAGCTCATACTACCAGGCATAACCTAAACAGACTATCCTATTACTGTCTAGTCGATTCTAGCATGCAATTCTCATAAGTTGAAGCACATAAAGCAGGCACATAAGGCATCATTCCTAGATCCTTAGTCGTATTCCTAGATCCTTAGTCGTATTCTAGCATGCCAATTAGCCACTACGTGAATACCATCACATGTGACGAGGCTCAGATAATCCTTCAAGTAAAAGATTTGTCCCTTCAACGGTTAGACTCAAACGAGAGCTGCGCAATAGGACCAAATCCAGCACTCCGAGATTATTCAATCCTAATCACATGTGACGCGACGTACTCACCTAGTTGCTAACTCCCATCATTCAGAGCCCTACAAGCACGAAGCAAGCAACATTCGGGCACAAGAAACTACTCAAAAACTCTATTCTCCTAACGAGAAACTGTTCCAGCATACAATGCTGAGCTCATACTACCAGGCATAACCTAAACAGACTATCCTATTACTGTCTAGTCAATTCTAGCATGCAATTCTCATAAGCTGAAGCACATAAAGCAGACACATAAGGCATCATTCCTAGATCCTTAGTCGTATTCTAGCATGCTGTTCTACTGAAACTGATAAACATAATATAAACTTGTATGGGTATCTTGGGGTAAACTTACTTGAGCTCGCCTGATTGCACGCATCACACACTTTGTTCTTCTCAAAGTTATTTTCTCTTTTTAGATTCTTTTCAAACTCATTTTTGTTTTATAAAAATGGTTTTCCTTTTGAAAATTTTCATACCAAGCCCTTAGTTTGAGTTCAGACACACCTAAGAGTATGTCCGAATCCCTCAAACCAAGGCTCTGATACCAACTTGTAACATCCCCAAAATTCAAGGCCAAAAATTTCATTTTTAAATAAATTATTACATAAACCATCGGTATAAAAACATTCATAATAATATCTCGTGTCAAACCAAAGTGTCAGTAATCAAAACATATTATCATAAAACCATGTCAGAGTGTATTACCAAAGATCTCATGTGCGGAAAACATAGTGCGATGCGATGCGATCGAGCCGACTCCTTTCCTTGAAAACAAAGTACCTGAAACCAAAACTGAAAACTGTAAGCACGAAGCTTAGTGAGTTCCCCATATACCACATACCATACAATCCAACTGATCCATACATGCCATATATAGCCAAGAGCCATACATCACCATCATATCCATAATCAAGTAAGGTGATATGCGCCAAACATAGTCTTGCTAAGGTGCTATGTGCAAAACATAGTCTTGCGGTTATGCCACGAGCCGCACGTGGTCTTCCAAGTCAAGCCTGGGGCCACTCCCTGGGTCTTACAGACAAGTGCCAAGGGCCACTCCCTGGTCTTTCATGCAAGTATCACAAAGACAACTATACATACTACTCTACTCGGCTACTCCGCATATAGTGTGCCAGGATCCACCTCCTGGTCTTTCATACACAATAGCATATAGTGTGCCAAGAGCCACCTCATGGTCTTTCATACATATTGCCTAGGGCTAACCCCTGGGTCTTCCTATCATACATGATAACATACTGTGTGCCAGGACTCGCCTCCTGGTCTTTCATGCATTATGCCTAGGGCTAACACCCGAGTCTTCCTATCATACATAACATACTTTGTGCCAGGAGCCACCTCTTGGTCTTTCATGCATTATTCCTAGGCCTAACCCCCGGGTCTTGCTATCATACATAGACTAAATGGGCCGGCATTATGGCCGTAGACCCATACAAACAGTGAGGAGACTCACCTCGCACTGCTGAACTTTGTTGATAATCCTCTGGCTGCTATCCGACAACTCTCTGAACAACTGCTCCACTAGCTCCCCGAGCTACTAATATCAATATAACACTTAGTTCCAAACTGAACTAGAGAAGTCAAACTAAGTAAACTCTGGTTAAAGTCAAAGTCCTGGTCAAAGTCAACCTTCCAGTTGACTCGACTCGCCGAGTCCTTAAACTCAGAAGCTCTCAAAATACGACCCAACTCGCTGAGTTACCCCAGGACTCGTCGAGTCCAAGAACAGACTCGTTGAGTCCTAGGCAATCTTCAACAGACTCGCCGAGTTGTTCTTCCAACTCGCCGATTCCATGCACATATTCATACAACTCGTCGAGTATACCCATGTGACTCTCCCAGTCTCTCCAGTTCTCAACCCATACAGTGGCTTTTCGAGCCATGCAGAGGCTCCAATCCATAGATCCATTCTTCTACAGTCTAACCCTCACATAAAGTTGCGAACTTTACATGAAACCAAGGAGATATAGGCCCAAAACACTCTAGGGCTAGGGTTTAAGACAAAGAGGCTTCACCAATGACTCATTGACTGCTGCTTTAAGACATTCTGGACCATCACAACCTTAGATCTGAAGTAGCAACCTCAGATCTAAGCCCCAAACCCGAAATACACCTCAATCTTGCCAAAATAGCCCCAAATCTCATTCAAGAATAGATCTAGATGCAAAAAGGGTGAATGTAACAACTTATTACCTCCAAGATGACCTCCCACTGAAGAATAATCCAAATCTCTGTAAACCCCCTTGATCCAAGCTTCTTAATCTTCATGATCTCTTCACAAAACCACTTATCTAAGCTCAAAATTGCTTCCAAGGACTCTCACTCACGATTTAGGGTTTCTATATCTCAAAAGGGTAGCAAAGAGGATGGGGAAGGGATGTAATGTTCTTTAAATAGGGTACAACCCCTGGGATTAGAGTTTTTCTCGGGCAGACCAGACTCACCGAGTCCGCTAGCCGCTCCGGATCCCGCTCCGACTCGTCGAGTTCCTCTCTGGACGCGATGAGTTGACTCTTGACTTAGAGCCTTTCCTTTCTTTTCTTGGTCTTTCTGATTCTGGGTGTTACAATTAGGCAAGCTATTCAGCAGGCCGAGTAGTTCTCTGTGGGGAGTGCCGATTTTTTCGTCAAGAAGAAAAACGGTTCATAATGGATGTATATTGATTAACAGGAGTTGAGCAAGTTGATGGTGAAGAACCGTTATCCCCTTCTGTGGATTGATGATTTCTTCGATCAGTTGCAGGGTGCATCTTGGTTCTTCAAGATAGATCTGAGGTCCGGGTACCATCAGGTCAGGGTGAGGGAGGAGGACGTGGAGAAGATCGCGTTCCAGACTCGTTATGGGCATTACAAGTTCGTGGTGATGCCATTTGGGCTCACGAATGCACCTGCAGTATTTATGGATTTGATGAATCGTGTATGCAGGCCGATGCTTAATCGTTCGGTGATCGTGTTTATTGATGATATCCTGGTATATTCCAAGACCAGAGAGCAGCATGAGGAGCATCTTCGCGAGCTCCTAGGGGTTTTGAGGCGAGAATGACTTTTTTCTAAGTTCTTGAAGTGCGAGTTTTGGTTACGAGAGGTTCAGTTCCTTGGACACCTCGTTAGCTAGGATGGGATTTTGGTTGATCCGACCAAGATCGACACGATGATGTAGTGGGAGGTTTCGAAATCTCCCTCGGATATTTTGAGTTTCTTCGGATTGGTGGGGTACTACCAGAGATTCATTCAGGATTTCTCCAAGGTTGCGATACCCTTCACTCGCCTGACGAGGAAGGAGGTGGATTTCTGGTAGGGCTCTAAATAGTAGTCAGCATCTGAGACCCTTTAGCAGAGACTATATGAGGCCCCAATTTTGAACCTCCCAGAGGGAATTGAGGATTTTTTGGTTTTTTGTGATGCATCCATCACTAGTTTGGGAGCAGTTCTCATGCAGAGAGAATGGGTGATAGCATATGCTTCACGGAAGCTGAAGCTGCATGAGACGAGATATCCCACGCATGATCTAGAGTTGGGGGCAGTTGTCTTTGCCCTCAATATTTGGAGGCATTATCTTTATGGGGTTTGCTGTACCATCTACACGGATCACAAGAGTTTGAGACACATTATGGATCAGCCAACCATGAACATGAGGCAATGTAGGTGGCTAGACGTAGTCAAGGATTATGATTGCGAGATCCTTTGCCATCTTATTAAAGTGAATGTGGTGGTGGATGCCTCGAGCCGCAAGTTAGCTGGACCTTCTAATGGGGTGTCATGTATGAGGATATCAGTGGATTGTCTATTTGCGGGATTGATTAGGGAGGCTCAGGCTGAGGGTGTTTGGGAATATAATTGGAAGATTAAGCGGATCAGGGATGAAATCACTAGATTTGTTCCGGACGACCGTGGTTTTTTGACTCGTTGTGGTCGACTTTGGGTTCCTATTGTTGGGTTTTGTGTATTCTAACACTCCTATGGTGTACATGCAACCCTAAATACCTTGGATCTATGTTTTCTCTATTATACATGCAAATATCAATTTCCAAGGTATTGTTCTAACTAGCATAATATAAAGTACATAAAATATAAAATCTAGTAGAATTACATACCTCCATGTTGGTGCTTAATTCCATGTATCTCGAGAGCCTAGTACCCCAAATGTGACACCTCAAATGGTTCACACAACATCAAGTGCACTTGGAATAACCATGAGAGAAAGTAGAACACTTCATGAATCGGTTTGCCTTCCACACACACCTAGTGGCTGATTTCTCACATCAATAAGATGCTTATATAGTTTTTACAATTAGGGTAAAACCTAATTGTCATGGCTTTCCATTTCCTTGGATCCATGGGTTCAAATACACCATGGAGCATCCTATGGGTTTTAGCCCAACTTGATAATCCATGGAGCATTAGCCTACTATATAAGTTATGGATGATTTACACAATCAAACCATATATTTTATTAGTCTTCTTTTGATCACTTAATTAATTCTAGATAAATTCTTGATCAATACTAATTAAATAATCTGTATTAATATATCAGAACTTATAATATATTAATAAACCTTAAGTGTTATTTCTCTCATTTTAGTCTATCTAAGTGCATGATGCCATGCAACCCAAATGTACCATGCCGGGTCGGGTCAAGTCTTACCAATTATAGTTATGGACTTAGACATTAATCCAACAGTCTCCTACTTGGATAAGTCTAAAACTATTATTGCAAGTATGACTTCATAACCCGACTAGCAATCGTAGCTCTCAAAATCCGTTGTCGAACTCTGAACAAATCAATGACACGTCCATTAGATAAGTGATCATATATTCCTCCATCCTAGATATCATATGGACTGAGACATGGATTATAATTTTCTCTTTGTCCATTTGTTGTTTCCTGATTTCCGATTTATGACGACCGACTAATTAAACAAATCAAATCAGTCCAGGCCCAGCCGAGCACTTATGTTTTGTCATCACTAAATCATCGAGGGGCCCACAGATATCGCTTTTATCCCGAAGGTAAAAGGAATGGATAAACTTCGACTCATATGCTTGTACTAACTACTTGTTGAATCATACACAAAGGCACGTTTTATAACATCATGTTACCAATGTGTTTACGTGCAATCAATGTATAACCAACTCATAGTCAACAACTCATATCTCTAGGTTTGAAGAATATAAGATATTATCGTCTCATGATTCACTCGTGATAAAATCCATGAAGTGATTCAAATGAGCGTGGGTTGAATCCAATACTCAGAACCTATGAGCACTCATGAATGTTGTAGCAACTCTTGCTATGTCTAATTCACATTAGACAAATCATACAAGCCAAATTCATGACAGTCTTGATTCATATCTACTTCCAACATATGACTGACTGTGGATTGTTTGAATAACTTAGTCATTCAGGAAGAACGACCTAGTTATTCTGGAAGTCAAAACATGCAAAGAGAAACACAAAATAATACTAATCCTATATGGCCCCAACACTTTGAGTGTAAATAAAACATCTTTTATCTAAGCACCATATTGATTACTCATTATTCATGTTTCGATTAATCAACTTAATACTTGAATTGAAACAATAGTCATGCCATGCTCCAAGCATGCACAGTATGTTTACCTATGGTCCTTTCTTTTGTGAAATAGATCAATTGAACATGACTCCAATGATGCTAATTTCACAATCCCAATCCCTTTTTTACATGTAAGAACACCAAATTCCTGTCATTTACCGTAATCTTGTTAGATTCTAAACTTATATGCAATGATCCTCTTGTAATGAATATACACACAAGTCACAAAGACTTGGCAACAGACATTACAAGGTGTTCCAATGGAAAGCAATTCCATGGAAATGAAGTCTCAAATTCAAAGTACATTCCTTTGAACATCCTTCTTGCATTAAGTTCTTTAATCTTACACTTTTTCAAAGAATAACTTCCACCTATGTAAACAATTCCATATTCCCATTTTGACCATCACTTTTGAACCAGAGTTTCCTCCTTTCAAAATATGTCAATATGGTCCTTACTTTATACTTCCAATTGTCCATGAGTAACCAATCTTTGGTAAACCTCAAATTGTCCTCGACAATTGCTTAATCATTTTAGTCATATCCAATTCTAATCCCTTTTCCTCTCTTAATGCCCTAAGCATTAGGAAAATTTAGAAAGGATAACTATTATAGCTCATGTAATCGATCCTATACCCAAAGTATATGGGACACAATTCATACTATAAAATTTTTATTTGCCATATTCTCACAATTCGAACTACGAAGAGGTATGCCGTAATCATAATCGAATTTTGAGAACGCAACATATATAGAATTTCCTTATGTTGAACCATTCCAACATAACATTCTTATATATACTTGACTAAAGTAGATTAAAATATCAATCTAAGCTTGTAGAATTGGAATGAAGTATAAAATCCTCTCCCTTAATTATAGGGAAACAACTTTTCAAAGCGAATTGAAACTTTTGTTTTCTATAATTAACATTGCGAACTTGCAACATAATCATCATGCTCCTACTAGCGTAATGATTATTATCTTACTAGCATAACACTTATGCTCCCAATAGCTTTGACATGTACTCAGAAATTAGCTGGACTTCTTGAAAAACAATACTTTATTGACTTTCTTACCAAAGTTCAGATTTCTGATACAAGATGCTTTGATAAGACTTTATCAAAATCATACACCTTTCCTTAGATAGCTCACTTGTGTGTCTACACAATTATGAAGAGGGATGTCGTAATCATAATGTTTAAACCTTTTGTTATTCTCACAATTGATATCTACTTAAAATCTACTTAATGAAAGAGTTTCCTCACCATCATTTTCATGAATCGGAGAGAAACCTTATGACACTTAGATTTTGTGGTGTAAGTGTTCCTATCCATGTTAATTTGTCATAACCATAATCACAAGACAAGGTTAGTGGCAAATCCAAACACATATGAACTGAACTTGTTCGATCTTAATTTCTTGCCACCCGGCAAGACAAGGGCCTATCATTGCTTCCAGGTTGTTATGCAAACAATTCAGAACTCATAGAACTCACAAGCATAGTCAAATTTTAACTGGAATAGACACAAAAATAAGAATATGTCAACATGATAGGTTACAAACCTCAAGTCGTGGGCTAGTGATTAACAAACATCTTGATTAGTTCTTGATCCTATCTTAAGATCTTTTCGACTCCCACTAACCTCTTGACATATAAGACTCTCTTGCCAAATATTCAAGAGATAATGCGGATTCTTTTACAAACACTTCACACAATTGGCCTTAGTTGGTCTTTGTTTTATCGAAAACATCACAACTTACCAATTTCAAATGTACAAGAGTAAGAAAACATTTTACTCTACATTTGACAAGTGTTTTAAACCTTTCTTAAGATTATATCACTCAAGGCTCAATCTTGGAGTATGACCCTAAGATTTGATTTTGGAACGAAGTATGATTTGTCTTTTGATTTAACCATTTCAACAATTCATGATTCCTCTCCTTAGCCAAGAAAAGCACTAAGGTGTCCTTAGAGGATCAATTGTGATATGGTTCCATAATCACTAAGATAGTCATAAAACAAGATACACAAGCACTCTCCCATCTCTTCAGATTGGAGAAACTTTTATCTTTCTGCCTTATTTGATTCTTCTTATTCATTATGCCAATCATTGAAACTTTTCCAATGTTTTAGAATTACACTTAACCTTGTAAGCATAATCATATTTACTGAACTTTTAGTAAATCATAACAAATAATCTTATCAACCTTTTTGTGGTGGACCTGACTAGTGCACAACCTAATGTACCCGATCCTTTAGTCCTTCGCTTGACTCACATGCGAATGTGAACATGTAATTAGTCTTAATTCACCAAAGATGAAAAACCTCATTCATCACACAATACATCTTGCATGATTCCAAGTTTCTATTCAACTGAAACTTGGGTGATGAGAATCTTTCCTTATTTGATAAATTATGACACTACCACAAATGAAAGAATCAAATTCCTTTCTCAAATATTGCTTATCAATGGAAACATATAAACAACAATTTTCACAAATGCCTTTGTAAGGATGCTTAAAATCAATAAAATAAAAAAAATTCTTTTATTTTAGAACTTTGCGGAAAAACTTATCCTTACAATGCAAATTCATATGAAAACTTTGTTGTTATTTATTCCTAAGCAATATCTCATAACTCTTATGCAGTGGCTCAAAATTCTGGTCATCGAACCATGCGATTAGAATCAGCACACTTCCTTTTAAGCTTCATTTGATTCTTCAAAAACATCAAAATGTAATTACATTACATCGTGTATTAAGAATCTCCAAAAGAGACTTAAAAGAGTTAGATAATGGACTTTACCTGAAGTAAAGTCAAACTTTTGACTTTACCATCCTCATGAGGTTTCAGGTAAATTCGGCAGCTTCACAACCAATGCCCCTTCTTTTGGCAAAAGAAACATATTGACTCTTTGGAAATGGTACATGAGACTATCACAGACTTATCCTTTCTCTTTAACATTGGGTCAAACGACTTGACCATGGACGATCCCTTTCAATTGAGAAGAGAAAGTTTTTCTAGACTTCTAATGTTACCATTTTCAATGTCCAAATATGTTTGGGAAGTAGATCTTCCAATCTAATTTGCTTTACGAATGCTCTAAATCATTGCTGATTCAACATCATCAAGCAAATAGGTAAGATCATTAAGGGTCATATCGTGATCCGTCATCAGGGAGTAACTGAAGAACCAAGTCAACAGCCAGCTACCTCGAGACTTCGACACCCGACTCTCCAGGCTTGTCAATATGTTACTTAATCTCCAAGACCTAAGCACATATAGACTTTGTTTGCCAATAGGAATTGAGTGAATTAGAACTTATCAATTCTTGAAACTTGTGGGATAGGGAGATTTATTGAAGGAGGTGGAGAAAATGAAGTATGATTTCTAGTCCCATTAGTGCTCAATAAAGGGATTAGTCTTTCACCATTAATGCCTTTTGGGATATCATCTTCATTAGGAAGCTTGTTCCTAAAGATTTGGGAAGACCATAGTTGTCTAAACTAGACATCTATAAGGGAGAAATTCAAGTTAGTTAATTTAAAGTCCTTAATATAAGACCCAATATGAAATATTAAGTCTAGGACCCAACAACCTATTTATAACCGGAAGAGGGATGCCGTAATCTGAGTTATAAAATAGTTGAAGGTAGGTAAATGACGATTTACCAATTTCCACCATGAAAAACGAAAACTAATTAAGTTTTAATTAGATTTGAAACTCCTAGATCTTTTGAGATACATTGAACTTTCAATGGCATGTTTGAATCTCGATTGTGCCCTCTCAAGTTTGTGACTGGGATGCCGAGGATCACAAACAAGGTGTGAATAACCATGCAAATTGACTTGGTAACCTTAACTTTATCACCTAATCGATGTGCCGGTTAACCACACACGCTCCACCGATCTATAATAAAGTCAAGTTACCCTTTGCCACTCTTACTAGTCCTTGTTAGCATGCCGATTAACCACACACGCTCTACTAATGACTTGGTAAGGTACAAAGTGTAATTTCATGGGCTAGCACCTTTTCACATTTTCCTAAGTAACTAAGATTGGGAATTTATAAGTGTTTAGTTACTTAGTATTTTTCATTATACGTTTAATGAAAAGAGAATTATAGTCCTTTCCTACCCGTTTGGCTAACGACCCTCCACCAGTCAAGGAAACGATCGGTGAGAGTGGACACCCATTAAACTGCCATTTTATAGACAGTAACCTTATAGCCCCCTTATAGACCGACTTCGTGAATGAGGCCTACTAATGGTAAGATTGACTTTATCTTATACATATCTATATAATTAAAATTATAATAATAGTATAAGGGTGTATTTTAAACATTTAAAATACTTGGTGGTTTAATCCATTAATTAAACTATACTCTTAATTTAATTAAACTTATACCATGTCTTATGGAATATAAACTCTTTTAATTAAACACTTTAATTAATTTAATGAGGTCCATAAAGTTTGAATTTTAGCTTTTAAAATTCTAAGGTTCAATTTGGAATTAAAGTATTAGAGTGTAAGACTTTACAAATTCCAAAACATGAGGGCAAGTTTTGAAACTATTCAAATCCTTTCATTTCATAACTTATGAGTTTAATGGTTCGTTAAAAAGAAGACTCTTCATTTTAATGTAACCCCTTATTCTTTAATAACATTTTTAATGAAGTGACTTTTCAACATCCATAACTTGAAGACAAGTTATGGAGTCATTAAGCAATTTAATGGAAAAACTCTTCATTTTTATGTAACCTACAACACTTTTATGATTTTTAAGATTCATAAATATGACTTTTCACATAACTTGAAGACAAGTTACAAAAACATATTTTATGAACTTCTTTTAGATTAATATGGATTGAAATCAACAAAACATAATTTTTTTCATCAATCTAAACTAAATCATAAATCAAGGAAACATAAAAACTTTTGGTAATCCATAACTTGAGGACAAATTATGGAGTCCATCCATTGAGATCAAAGAATAACAACAAACAATTTGCACATAATTCCTATGATCTACCAAAACTCATAAGCATGAACATTCATAATCCACATTTTTCAAGAATTACATAAACACATATAAACTTGAAACTTTGATTGTAGCATTGAAATTAGTTTAACATAATCATTACCACATTAAAAACAGGTTTTATAAGACCAAAACAGTCAAAGGTAATGATTCTAGACCAATTCCAGTACCAAAACTCGAAGATATGCTGTTTGGGGTTCCAACTCGTCGAGTGAATGAACCAACTCGGCAAGTTGGATGCATTTTGTCTTGGACTCGTCGATTCCATCAGTGCACTCGGCAAGTCCACTGTCCCAGCAGCAAAAAACTTCGATTTTAAGCGATTTGCATCAAGTATAAGTGAAAACAAGCCTAGTCTCTGATACCACTATTGGGTTTTTAGCATTCTAACACTCCTATGGTGTACATGCAACCCTAAATACCTTGGATCTATGTTTTCTCTATTATACATGCAAATATCAATTTCCAAGCTAATGTTCTAACTAGCATAATATAAAGTACATATAATATAAAATCTAGTAGAATTACATACCTCCATGTTGATGCTTGATTCCATGTAGCTCGAGAGCCTAGTGCCCCAAATGTGACATCTCAAATGGTTCACACAACATCAAGTGCACTTGGAATAACCATGAGAGAAAGTAGAACACTTCATGAATCGGTTTTCCCTCCACACACACCTAGTGGCCGATTTCTCACATCAATAAGATGGTTCAAATACACCATTGAGCATCCTATGGGTTTTAGCCCAACTTGATAATCCATGGAGCATTAGCCCACTATATAAGTTATGGATGATTTACACAATCAACCCATATATTTAATTAGTCTTCTTTTGATCACTTAATTAATTCTAGATTAATTCTTGATCAATACTAATTAAATAATATCTATTAATATATTAGAACTTTTAATATATTAATAAACCTTAAGTGTTATTTCTCTCATTTTATTCTATCCAAGTGCATGATGCCATGCAACCCAAATGGACCATGCCGAGTCGGGTTAAGTCTTACCAATTATAGTTATGGACTTAGACATTAATCCAACACCTATGTCTAGTGGGGTCAGACATATTATGCTGGAGGAGGCTCATAAGTCTCATTTTTCTATTCATCTAGGGGCCACCAAGATGTATCGAGATCTGCGATTGAGATATTGGTGTTCGTTTATGAAGAGTGAGATCGTCTAGTACGTGGAGAGGTTCTTAACCTGCATGATGGTCAAGGCTGAGCATCATAGGCCGCATGGAAAGTTGTAGCCTCTCGAGGTTCCCATGTGGAAATGGGAGCAAATGTCGATGGACTTCATCACCAATTTGACGAAGATAGCAAAGGGTTTTGATGTTATTTGGGTTATCATGGATCGGTTGACCAAGAGTGCCCATTTCCTGGCGATGCGGGAGAGTTCTTCAGCCGATAAGTTAGCCGATGTGTATATTCGCAAGATCGTTGCTCGCCATGGGGTTCTGGTCTCCATTATTTTAGACTGTGATGTTCAGTTCACCTCCCGGTTTTGGTAGAAGTTCCATGAGGAGTTGGGTATGAGGCTGCACTTCAGCACAACTTCTCAACCACAAACCGACGGCCAGAGTGAGTGGACGATATAGACTCTAGAGGTTATGTTGTGAGCTTTTGTCATTGATTTTGGTGGTAGCCGTGTCACACCCCCAAACCAAGGATGGTGGAAACGTCCGGGGGTGGAGGACTTCTTGTAAAGTATCACAACAACAAGTATAATAGTGCTCAAAGTAAATACAACCATCATAAATATAATTGAAAAAGTTACACTAAAGTATATGTTTACATGATTCAAATCAATTACATTATGATGACAAAATGAATTGTTTGACGATTTATCGTCCCATCCTCAAAATGTTGTTGGTTTTCCTATTTCACTGATTTCCTGAGAATACAAGTAGTTTTGAAAAAGTGTCAACAATTAAGTTGGTGAGTTCATAAGAGTTTTACTTTAGGAAGTAATCATTTTCCTTGTAAAAACGATAGAGCTGATTTCTAGAAAATCCAATATTTTCTTAGTTAAAGTGTGGAATGTATGCTCCTGTGTTATGCGATAATGAACTCTAGAAGAACCCATAGATTCCTTCTATAATCACTCAGCGTATATAAATTACATATAATTTGAGTTAAATGAACCATTGAAGTCTAACAATTCTAGACGAGATGTAGTGTTAATAGAAATATGTTCCAAAGAAAATCCAATATTTTCCTTATAATAGTTATGTAGTCCTAAATCCCAGGACCGAAAATAAACAAGTATTTTCCATACTTAAAGTTATAAAAGTGATTTTAAATCGGCATAATTTGAGGAAAATCCCGTAAATTTTATGTGTTATGAGTTGTCTTTAATCCTAAGACCGAAAGTGTACAAGTATTTTACCATACTTAAAGTAATTCATGTGAGTTTAAATCGACATAAACTTGTTTGATTTAGAAGTAAACCCCTTTTCAAGGTAAAAGTTTTCATGTAAACTTGAAAGATTGTTAACTACCTATGTGAGTCGCTATAGCCATACTATGACGAGAAATAACCTGCACAACATTTTTCAGACGTTAAGATACTATGACTCTTGTCACCCGTAGACCTACAAGTCCCACTGTAGCTAGCAAAAAGGTGGGGTGTCAAACCCAATATAGTATTGGGTTTTGAGCATTCTAACACTCCTAAGTGTACATTCAACCCTAAATACCTTGGATCAATGTTTTCTCTATTATACATGCAATTATGAACATCCAATGTATTATCCTAATCTAGCATACAAAATAATTAATATAACAAGATAGAATACATACCTCTTTGATGTAGAATGTCTTCATGAAGCTTGAGTACCTAGTGCCTCAAGTGTGACACCTCAAATGGTTCACACAACACCAAATACACTTGGAATAACTTGAGAGAAACTTGAACACTCCTAAAATTGGCTAGCCCTTTCTTATTATTCATAGTGCCCGATTTTTCCCAAAGAATATGATCTTATATAGTTGTTACAATTAGGGTAAACCCTAATTGTCATGGCCTTCCATTTCCTTGGATCCATGGGTTCAAATACACCATGGAGCATCCATGGACCATCCTATGGGTTTTAGGCCAACTTGATTATCCATGGAGCATTAGCCCACTATACAAGTATGGATGATTTACACAATCAACCCATATATATTTAATTAGTCTTCTTTTGATCACTTAATTAATTCTAGATTAATTCTTGATCAATATTAATTAAATAATCCTATTAATCAACCTTAAGTGTTATTTCTCTCATTATAGTCTATCAGAGTGCATGATGCCATGCAACCCAAATGGACCATGCCGGGTCGGGTCGAGTCTTACCAATTATAGTTATGGACTTAGACATTAATCCAACAGTCTCCCACTTGGATAAGTCTAAAACTATTATTGCAAGTATGGCTTCAAGAACCGACTAGAAATCGTAGCTCTCAAAAGCTTCCGTCGAACTCTGACCTTGCCGATGAACTCTGACCTTTGTCAATGACTTGTCCATTAGATAAGGGATCATATATTCCTCCATTATAGATATCATATGGACTGAGACATGGATTATAAATCATTCTCTCTGTCCATCTGTTGTTTCCCAATTTCCGATTCATGATGACTGACTGATTGAACAAATCAAATCAGTCCTGGCCCGACCGAGCACTTCCATTTGTCATCATCAAATCATCGAGGGGCCCACAGATATCACTTTTATCCCGAAGGTAAAAGGAATGGATAAACTTTGACTCATATAGCTTGTTCTACTACTTGTTGAATCATACACAAAGACACGTTTTATAACATCGAGTTACCAATGCATTTTCGTGCAATCAATGTACAACCAACTCATAGTAACTACTCATATCTCTAGGTTTGAATAATATAAGATATTACCGTCTCATGATCACTCGTGATAAAATCCATGAAGTGATTCCAATGAGCGCGGGTTGAATCCAATACTCAGAACTTATGAGTACTCATGAGTGTTGTAGCCCTTTGTCCAACATCTTAGACCTCTACAAGCCAACCAATGATAGTCTTAATTCATATCTACTTCCAACATATGAACGACTGTGGATGTTTTGAATCACTTAGTCAATCAGGAAGAACGACCTAGTTATTCTGGAAGTCAAAACATGCGAAGTGAAACACAATAATAATCGAATCTAATATGGTCTCAGAACTTATAAATATAAATAAAACACCTTTTGTTTATCACCATATGATTACACATTATTCATTGTATACTGTTTCAGCTATCAACTTTATTCTTTAATTTAAAACAATAGTTGTCACATGCTCCAAGCATGTACTCTATGTTTTCTAAACACTAGTCATGCCATACACCAAGTATGCATACTATGTTTGTCTATGATCTTTATTTTGTGAATTAGATCAAGTGAACACAACTCCAATGATCCTCTTTTCACAGTCCCAAATCCTTACTGCAATTGCAACAATTCCAAATTCATGCCATTTACTGAAATCTGTGAGATTCTAAACTTATATGCATTGATCCTCTTGTAATGATTATGCACAAAGTCGGAAAGACTTGACAGTAATCATTACAGAGCATTCCAAAGGAGATCAGCTCCTTGGAAACATCCTTCTTGCATTAAGTTTCCTAATCTTACACATATTGAATAATTTCTAACTTTGAAACATTTCCATATTCCATTTTGACTATCACTTCTGAAACAAGAGTTGCCTCCTTACAGATTATGTCAATATGGTCCTTCCAGAATTATCACTATACTTCCAACTGTCCTTGAGCAACCAATCTTTGGTAAGCCTTAGATTGTCCTCGACAATTGCTTAATCCTTTTTAGTCATATCCAATTCTAGAACTTTTCCCTTCTTAATGCCCCAGGCATTTGGAAAATTTTAGAAAGGATGAATATAGCACATGTAATCGATCCTATATCCGAAGCATATGGGACACGATTCATGATGACTCACATAAAGACTAAACCAGTCTTTTTCTATAACATTTCCATTTCTATTTGCCAAGTTCTCATAACTCAGATTATGAAAAGGGATACCGTAATCATAATCGAATTTTAGAATGCAAATAATGGACCCATATACAGAATTTCATTATGTTGAGCCATTCCAACATGAAATTCATATATATATATATATATATATATATATATATATATATATATATATATATATATCCTATACTAAATACGATTAAAACCTCAATCTAAGCTTTTAGATTTGAGATGAAGTATAATTTCCTCTCCCTTAATTATAGCAAAACAACTTTTTCAACCACTACAACCTCACTAATTGAAACTTTTGTTTTCTATAATTAACATTGCTATCTTGCAACCTTTATCATAATTATCATTCTCCCACTAACATGATGATTATTAGCATAACACTTATGCTCCCACTAGCTTTGACATGTACTCAGACATCAGCCGACTTTCTTACCAAAGTTCAGACTTCTGATACTAGATTGTTTTTGATAAAAAATTATCAAAATCATACACCTCTCTTAGATAGCTTACAAGTATGTCTAAACAATTTTAGAACTATGAAAAGGGATGTCGTAATCATAGTCTCAATTGTTTAGACCTTTGCCACTTCTCACAAGTCCATATTAGTGTGCCAGTTAACCACACAGCTCCACTAACGACTTTGAGAATTCATATATCACAGTTGCTATCTACTTCAAACCTACTTAGTGAAAGTGTTTCCTCACCATCATTTTCATGAATCAGAGAGAAACCTTATGACACTTAGATTTAATGTTGTATGTGTTCTTATCCATGTGAATTGTCAAAACCAAAGTCACAAGACAAGGATAATGAAAAATCCAAACTCATATGGACTGAACTCAATCTTAATTTCTTGCCACCCGGCAGCTCAAGCGCCTGCCATTGCTTCTAAGTTGTTATGCAACCAATTGGGAACTCTAAGAGCTCAAATGAAAAGCCAACTTTAACTGGAATGGGCACAGAATATGTCAACACGAAAGGTTATAAACCTCAAGTCGTGTGCTAGTGAAGAACTTTAGGTTTTATTCTTGATTAGTTCTTGAGACTTTCAAAACCTTTAAGACTCCCACTATTCTCTTGACATATAAGACTTTCTTGTCAAATATTCAAGAGATAGTGTGGATTCTAATCAAGACAAACACTTCAAACAATTGGCCTTAGTTGGTCTTTGTTTTATCCAAAACATCACAACTTACCAATTTCAAATGTACAAGAGTAGGATACTTTTACTCTTACATTTGACAAGTGTTTTAAACCTTATTTAAGACATGTAACTCAAGTTACAATCTTGGAGTATGACTCTAAGACTTGTATTGGAACGAAGTATGACTCATCTTCTTGATTTAACCATTTCAACAATTCAAGTTCCTCTTCTTAGTCATAATCCTTAGAGAACTAATTTTGATATGGTCTCTTAATCATTAAGATGATCACAAAAACTGATACTAAAATACTCTCCCATCTTTTCAGATTTGAGAAACTTTTATCCTTTTACCTAATTTGATTCTTCTTATTCGCTCTGCCATACATTGGAACCTTTTCCAATGTCTCAGAATTACTCTTAAGCTTGTAAGTATAACCATATTTACTAAGCTTTAGTGAATTATGACGAATAATTTTATCGATCTTTTGTGGTGGACTTGACCAGTGCACAAGAATGTGTACTCGATCCCTTAGTCCTTCACTTGACTCACATATATATGTGAACAAGGAACTAGTCTTAATTTTCCAAAGATAAAAAATTCTCATTCATCATGCTATACAACTTGCATGATTCCAAGTCTCGGTCCAATTGAAACTTGGGCGATGAGGATCTTTCCTTATTTTGTAAATTTAGACATTACCACAAATGATAGAATCAAATTCATATTTTCCACTCTTGCTCTTAATGGAATCTTATAAGCAACAAAAATTTTTCACAGATGCCATTGTAAGGACATTTTAAAATAAATAAAATCAGAAATTTTCCTTTTATTTTAAAAACTTTGCGGAAGGACTTATCCATACAATCCATATGAAAACTTGTTGTTATCTATTCCTAAGAAATATCTCATAATTCCTAAGAAGTAGCTCAAGAATCCAATCTTCAAACGATGCGATAGAAATCCATCTACGCGGCCAGATTCAACATATTATTTCTTTAAGTTTCTTCACTTTTCTTTGATTTTTAAAATATCAACATGTGACCCAGTCACATCACGTATCAAGAATCTCAGAATAGAAACTTAGCAGAGTTAGATAGTGGATTTTACCTGAAGTAGAGTCAAACATCCTTAGGTAAAATTAGGCAGCTTCGCAACTAATGCTCCTTCCTTTGGCACTGGACCCTTGATAATGAGACTATCTCAGACATAGCCTCTCTCTTTACCATTTGGTCAACCGAGTTGACTATTGCCTATTGCTTCCCATTGGGAAGAAAGAGCTTTACTGGATATCCAATGTCATTATTGTCAATGTCCATAAAGTTTTAGGATGTTGATCTTAGCAAATAGATAAGATCATTAAGGGTCTTGTCATAGTCTGTTTCATAGGAGTTCCAAAGAAACTCACTATGTGACTTAGAAAGTGATTGAACCACCAAATTTCTCAAGACATTGACATCCAACTCTCCCGGCTTGTCAATATATGACTACATCTCCAAGTTGTGATCACACCTAGACCTTGCCTTGACAATAGGGCTTGAGTGACCTTAAACTTTTCACGAACTTGTGGGTTAGGGATAATAAATGGAGGAGGTGAAAGAAGTATGATTTCCATGGGGCATCATCTTCATTTAGGAAAACTTGTTCCAAGAGATTTGGGAAGATCATAAATGTCTAAACCATACATCTTTTTGGGAGATATTCAAGATAGTTGATTTAAAGTCCTTAATATAACACCCAATATGAAATATTAAAGCTAGGACCCTACAAACTATTCTATAACTTAGAAGAGGGATGTCGTAATCCAAGCTATAAAATATTTGAAGGTAGGTGAATGACGATTCACCAATTTTCACCAAGATAAACGAAATGTATTATTATGTTTTAATTGGATTTGAAACTCCTAGATCTTTTGAGATTCATTGAACTGTTTAATGGCATGTTTCAATCTCGAGTGTACCCTTCAGGTTTTGTGACTGGGATGCCGAGGATCACAAAACAAGGTGTGAAGTAACCATGCAAATTACTTGGTACCCTTAAGTGTATAGCCCTCAATCGATGTGCTGGTTAACCACACACGCTCCATTGATACTATGATAAACATTAAGTTACCCTTTTCCTACCTTGTTAAATACGAGTTTGTGTGTCGGTTAACCACACACACTCCACTAACCGACTTAAACAAAGTGCAAAGTGTAATTTCATGGATTAGCACCTTATTCACATTTTCCTAAGTAACTAAGATTGGGTATTTATAAAAGGTTTAGTTACTTAGTATTTATCATTAATACTTTTAATGAAGGGAGAATTGTAGTCCTTGTCCTACCCGTTCGGCTAACGACCCCCACCAGTCAAGGAAGCGGTGGGTGAGAGTGGAAACCCATTAAACTGCCATTTTATAGGCAGTAACCTTGTACCCCCCTTATAGATCGGCTTCGTGAATGAGGCCTACTAACGGTAAGACTGACTTGCTCTTATACATACATATATATATATATATATATATATATATATATATATATATATATATATATATATATATATATATATATATTATTAACTTATAATATTATAAAGTATAAGGGTTGAATTTTAACTTTTAAAATTCTAAGGGCTAACTTGGAATTAAAGTATTCATAAGTGAAAACTTTTCAAATTCCAAAACTTGAGGGCAAGTTTTGAAACTATTCAAAACTAATTAATTCCATAACTTATGAGTTTAAAGTAGTTTTAATTAAAAACTCTTCGAGTTCCATAACTTGAGGACAAGTTATGGAAGACTTTAAACTAATTAAAAAAAATAATAATAACTTTTTTTTATAGTAACTTATGGAACTATCTAAGGTTACACTTTTTTTTATTTATTATTTAATGAAGAGACTCTTGAACCTCCATAAATTGAGGACAAGTTATGGAGTTATAAAACCATTTAATTAGAACTAGACTCTTCATTTTGTAACCTTTACCAACTTTTATGAGTTTTATGATTCTTAAATGTGACTTTTCATATAACTTGAGGACAAGTTACAAAAACAAACTTTGGAATCAACTCTTAGATTAAAAAGGATTGAAATCAACTATTTCACACAACTTTTCTATTAATCTAAGAAACTCATAAGAACAAGATAATTCAAATCATCAATCTTCAAGAAATTAGCATGAACATACAAACTAATACAAATCTTGAAATTATGACAATTATCTTAGAAATTGGATTAGCGTGAACTTTACCACTACAAAAACAAGTTTATAAGTCCAAAACATCTTAGGGTAATGTTCATAGTCCAATTCCAGCCAAAACAATCAAATATATGCTGTCAGGGGGTCCAACTCGTCGAGTGCATGAACCAACTCGGCAAGTTGGATGCATTTTGCCTTGGACTCGACAAGTCCATTCATGGACTCGGCGAGTCTGCTGTACAGACAACATCAAAACTCGATTTTTTCAGCTATTTTTGCAAGTATAACAAGAAAACAAGCCTAGGCTCTGATACCACTATTGGGTTTTGAGCATTCTAACACTCCTAAGTGTACATGCAACCCTAAATACCTTGGATCTATGTTTTCTCTATTATACATGCAATTATGAATATCCAAGGTATTATCCTAATCTAGCATACAAAATAATGAATATAACAAGATAGAATACATACCTCTTTGATGTAGAATGTCTTCATGAAGCTTGAGTGCCTAGTGCCTCAAGTGTGACACCTCAAATGGTTCACACAACACCAAATACACTTGGAATAACTTGAGAGAAACTTGAACACTCCTAAAATTGGCTAGCCCTTTCTTATTATTCATAGTGCCCGATTTTTCCTAAAGAATTAGATCTTATATAGTTGTTACAATTAGGGTAAACCCTAATTGTCATGGCCTTCCATTTCCTTGGATCCATGGGTTCAAATAAACCATGGAGCATCCATGGACCATCCTATGGGTTTTATCCCAACTTGATTATCCATGGAGCATTAGCCCACTATACAAGTATGGATGATTTACACAAGCAACCCATATATTTAATTAGTCTTCTTTTGATCACTTAATTAATTCTAGATTAATTCTTGATCAATATTAATTAAATAATCCTATTAATATATTAGAACTTATAATATATTAATCAACCTTAAGTGTTACTTCTCTCATTATAGTCTATCCAAGTGCATGATGCCATGCAACCCAAATAGACCATGCCGGGTCGGGTCAAGTCTTACCAACTATAGTTATGGACTTAGACATTAATCCAACATATAGATCTATACACAGTTATTACACTCTCCGTACAAGAGACTCTGGTTATAACTTACAGGAATTGGGATCCCGTACTCGAACGTACGTGGAGAGAATTGCCTCACAACCTAAGTTAACTAGTTTACACATAGTTTGATATTAAAACCTCTTCCGTGGAGGAAGTAAGATCACCTTTTCTGAATAAATTAGTGATATGAAATCCTTAAACTATTACTATTATAATTTATCACGTAGGATATGAAAACCCATTTGCTTTGAGAGTAAAACCTTTTTCATGTAGTAAAATCCATAAACTATGCTTATTGAAGTTTATTATATGTGTTCGAAATAAATGAGTAAACCTTATCATGAATGACTAAATTTCAGTTTATGATGTTAAACTAACAAGATAATACATTCAAATTGTTATACATTTTGCTCAACATAATACAAAGTGTTATGAAAGTTATAAGCTGTTAACTAGTTTTTAACCTTTCTACACTGTTTTAGAAAACTCATAGAAAAATCATAAGTAGTCACAAACTGAATCCGTAAATTCTGAAAGTTCATAAAATGTGTCTAGTTTATTCATAATTTTTATTATAATTTTTGGAGGTCTTTAACTTGTGTTAAAATGTTCATATTCACAGACTGGTCCGAATTCATTTCTGAAATGATAGGCAGTTTTGTAAAAATCACCATAAATCGTAGAAAAATCGAATGGATATGTGCAAGTAATCATTTTAAAGGTATGAACCTGAACTATTTGCATATTAAACATTTTTGAATAATATTAAGTTCAAGAAAGTAAAAACAGTCCGTGAATAAGACTCAAATTTTATGATGAAAGCTGTTGTTTGAGTTTAGTTGTGTTCTTGGTGTTTTAACTTGTATTCCCCCCCCCCCACCCTAAAACATGAAAAAAAAACATGAAAATGTAGGGGTATGAACTCACCTTGAGTGATTTCAGTAGATGGATGATGGAGAAAAGAAGTGTTCAACTCGAGGACACTTGGGAGATGCCTTGAAGATTTGAAGATCTAACACAAATGTGATGATGTTTATGTAAGGTATCTATAATTTGAGTAGAAGGAAGTGTAATAATAATAAGGAGGATAATATCACTTACCACAAATGAGAGAAAACTTGATGATCAGCCCTTGAATCTCGAATTTGAGGGAAGGAGAAGTGAGAGAGAAAGGTGTTTGTTCTTTGGGTGGAAATGAGAGAAATGAGAGAAAGGTGAGGAGAGATAAGAGTTTTCAGCCTTTGACCAAGAGTGTGGCTGGTCAAATGGTGGGGAAAGTACTCTTGAATGACCAAGTATGCTAGAAGGACAATGGTTGGTCATGGAATGAGCATGGGGGTGGTTGTGACAACCCGAAATTTCCATTCTAATCAAACCATTTCAATCCAATAGAAGTAGAGCAGTTGCAGTGAAAATTCAGACTTATGGTATAAGTTTGGCAGTTTTCAGGGTCTTACACCTAAGGAGATATTAGGAGAGTGGATGCACTAGGATTTTGTGCAACACTGTAATTCCATTACTCTAGGTCATTAGAATCCATTACGAGAATAGAAATATTTTCTGCCAAAAATCTCAGGACTATAAATAGAATTCTAAACCAAATTGGTTCATTAGTTGAATTCCAATTAGAGAAAAACCAATTTCTCTCTCTCATGGATCTTCGGGTTTTCATCCCAGATTGTGAGTCTACTTTCCTTGATGTGTTTTAATACTTGTTATATGCTTAATAACATTATTTACATGTCCAAAATACAAGATCCGGGAGCTTACGGCCCAAGAACGTTCTTGGGGTGTAAACTCCAAAATCAAGCTTAAAGGCCATCTAGTCTCATTTCCATGTTAGGTATCTAGTTAGGGACTTTATGTATGAACATTAGAGGCTAGAAATCAATCAAAATCATATAAGTTTTAGGAGTTTACGGCCAAGGATATGCACTTGGGCCGTAAACCCCTTTTTCAAGGGCTAAGAGTGCCCTAATCACCCCCAAAGGCTTGGACTCTATTTTAGACAAATACCCTAATGTGTTTAGGACCTAGGAAACATCAGAAAAGCACAAGTATTGAAGAGTTTACGGCCAAGAGTGGTTCTTGGGCCGTAAACTCCCATAAAGGGGTCAAAGGACACCCTAAACACTTCCTTAAACCAAGAGACAATTTGGGCATGTACCTAAATGTATTATGGACTAGCTAAAACACTTAGAACCCCATTAGTGAGGAAGTTTACGGCCCAAAAGGTTCCAAGGCCGTAAAATCCATTAACTGGTACCAAATGGTGCCATAAACCCTCCTAAATCCAAGTACTAAAGCCTAGAATTGTTCCTAGTTATTATAGAGACTTGAAAGCACCATAATAACCCTCCCAAGGGAGTTTACAGCCGTAAACTCCAAGGGAATATGGTCTGTGGGCCGTAAACTCCCCAAAGGAGTCAATATGGTACCTTAAACACTTGTTTAGCCTTGAAACAATTCCCCACTAGAGTTGTGATAATTCTAAGCTCCATTTCAAGACTTGGTTGGGAGTTTACGGCCAGGAACTTACTCCCCTGGGTCGTAAACTCCAATGAAAATGGTCTTTTGACCTTAAACTTCCATTAGGGGCATTGCACTCCTTTGTTGCAACCCATTAGCCTCCTAGCACTTGACCAAAAGTGTTGTCCTCGCGTTTAAATGTTTATACTTGTATAATTAGTGATTTAATCTCTAATTATTTATATACATATGTCTTCATATGTAATTAGGATCATTGTGTGTGTCTAAGTCTTCACTTGACACCAATCACTTGTCCGATCCTTCCGTACGATAACAGCCCGCTCAATTCCAGTCACTTACTGCAGGTGAGTTCATACCCCTTAACTAATGTTTTAAACTATTTTAAATGTTTTATGGTGGGGATACAAGTAGAATCATGCTACTTATTATGTCAATCACATGTGATTAGTAAGTAGGATTATATTCCTTATTACATCAATCACATGTGAGTAATATACAACATTCAAATGATTTGGCTACTCGTTAGCCATTTTACCAAACAGTTTCCTTCAAATGATTTTTTTTATAAACATTTTATATGTTTTAAACTCCTTATTACACTGTACCTCTTACTCTGTATATCATATTTTAAACTTATTTACAACTGTGTTTCAAACAAATGTTTCCTTTTACTTGAACTATTTTATCAAACTTATGCCTTCAAATTGTTTTATAGATTAACATCAAGTCGATATTTTCTTAAAATAATATTTCTGTTTCAAATATCTTACGAAACTTATTTATGATTTCATATTATAAATTGCATGCCCATATATGTATAGATGTATAAATAATGTTTAAAGGGCTTAGGAAGGCCATCCGCCCTATTTCCTTTTTCAAATATACATATATAGACATAAAAGTATTTCCATATTCATACATACTAGACACATCATTAGTAAGTTACCATCGGGGTAACACAGGATCATACTATTACATATACAACTATACTAGGAAGAGAACATATACAACTATACTATGAGAACATATACAACTATACTATGAGAACATATACAACTATACTAGGACGAGAACATATACAACTATACTAGAACGATTACATTACAATACTTGCTAGATAGAGAGAACACACATTACAGCTAGCACACATAGAACCTTATAGTACTCTACTATATTATTACATGATCACACTTATAGGAGTACTTTTGCATAGATATATCAGGAGGAGTCCTATTACATTTTATATGTATCGACTCTGTTATCAAATCCTCATTCTTACCTTTACCTTGTGATACAATCACATATTCGACGAGATAGAATGGATTTATTATCCTAGTACCAAAGGATACGATTGTGGGATTGACCATTCCTAGAATCTCTGTTAGCTACAGAGGTAAAAGCACATCCACGGATGTCAAACGGGTGGTACCATTATAGGTATACTTTAAGGGATTAACTATTCCTATACCCAGCTGTTAGCAACAAAGGTAAGAGTACGTCTACGGATGTCTTAAAGTTAACAAGGTTAGTTACCCTAGTACCAAAGGGTAATCTTCAGGTTAGTTATATTATTACCTTTATTTTGTGACTCATTCACATAACCAATGAGGTGAATTATATTTAGGTATCCTAGTACCAAAGGGTACAATTTCTTATAATGATAATAATAGTAACACAGTTAGGTCTTGATAGAAGATTACATTTAGAACAGTTAAGTCTTGGTAGAAGACTCCTTTTGTTACTAATAGGAATCATAGGGATTTCTAGGGGTTTTCAAACATTTACAGTTGATCTACAAACATTTTCATACTTATACGAGTTTTCTTTCAAAACAATGTCAAGTCTTAAAAATTATAAGTTTTACAAATTAAGACACATTAATACTTATGATCTCACCAGCTTCAAAGCTGATACTCGCTTTCAAAATTACTTGTATCCTCAGGTCATCATAGACAGGTACCGATGCAAGGAGAAAGGAAGATGGAGCTTGTTCAAGACTTATCTTTCATTTTGATTTATGCTTTAGTGTTTATCAAAATTTGACAGAACATATGTGTATAATAATTATATTATTAATGCAATGGATGATGTTGTTGCTTGTTTACTACTTTACATTGTTGTTGATATTATACATGACGTCCTCCGTCCCAGAACGTTTCCGCCGTTCTTGGTTTTGGGGTGTGACAGATTGGTATCAAAGCATTGTTTATAGTGAATTAAGTATATCAACCCATAAAAGATATATTAACTATAAATACATAAGGGATTAAAAATACTCTGACCAAGAGTTTATACTTTAAATAATAAAATATTTAATAAAGTATACGTGCTGCATTCATACTAAAATCATTGTCACTAGGACAATACAAAAGAATTACGATTGTTGGGCAACACAAGTGAGCTTAGAGACATATGGTCAAAACTGGGAAGATATAGCCTGATCACCTATATTATCTGAGGGTTGACTAGCAAGTGCCTAAGTTTAAGTGTGTGGTTGCAACAATGCTAAAATCTTACCAACCCTACCACAATGAGAATAATAGAACATAACAATAAATTTAAAATACTATAGGAATATTTGATGTTACTATAAGTACTTTATACTTGAGAATTTAAAACGTGATCTTCATTATTAAGTTGATAGTTGCTAAGTGGATACATTGAGGCTATATGTAATTAGGATGTTATAGGCTTAGAATCTGTGATAATTTTGCCTTACCCCTATTCTGTGTTAATTTGGAATTAAGGTCACTTATTCGAAGGTCTATCCTGTTTAGATTACACATAGCTGGTATGCACTTCACAAATAGCGATGTAACGAATGAAGGTTTTCTAAATAATTATCTAGATAGTTTGTCTAATGATTATTCTCTTACCCTAAATTCTCGCATAGAAATCATAGCTGGACTCCATCCCCTTGACAACCAGTATCTTCCGAACGAAGTCATAGCTGGTTGGTTTGGAGAAGAACCGGAGAATGATCATCCTATCCCCTTGAATGATCACCATGATGAAGACCTTTCGTACAATGCTAACTCCGAAGTAGAGGTTGAGAACCTACCCCGAGCAGCTTCCTTTCCAATTCCTAACCCTCGTCCGGCTTTTCATGGCCCAACCCTGAGTGAGTGGAATGCTTGGAAACATGGAGCCAAGGACAAGATCAGTCTATGCTATTTGATGGCGACTGAAGCTTTTATGTCTTGAGCAATGAGGGCTTAGCAGATATAGTCTTGCCAATCTTGGTCCGCAGAGAGGCCCGAAATGAGATTCAAGACAAGACAGCCCTACATCAGATTTCAGAAATAGTCGCCTATGCTAGAATGCATACCCTCCACACCATTCGTCTAGAAGATGCTCACGAGAGATCAGAGAGAAACCATGAAACCCTGCTGCAAGCACTGGCTGAATCACAAGCCGAAGTCATAGGGCTCCGAGTACGACAGAGGGTGTACGAAAGACACCTAGTTGATATGGAACATCAATTGGCTGAACTGAGAGTTCACCAGAGGGATAACCGTCGCCAGTAGTAGACGCTTTACTTTATTTCCTTATAAAGAGGAATCGTATTAGTCTGTCTATGCCCGATGTGGCATTTTCTATGAAATTATCTTGTACCGTAAATACTTTAGTTAGGTCTTTATGCTGTCAGGAACTATCTTCTGTGGATATGATGTAAGACCATTACAAGGTCATTTTCCAAAATCCTTACATCGTGAATATCAAAGATATTGACAGCCGGCTAAATTCTGTGTCATTCTTCATTCAAGTACTCTTAATCATACCTTCATTGGAGTCTATCTGAAACATGCGTTAGTCAAGTCATTGGACTATGGTGATTTATCTCGAGAGACATTTCCAAGTCTCTTTCAGTGGTTGGATCTTGTTATTCACCAACCCTGATACCTCAGCTCGAACGTCAAACGTCTTGAGACCATTCTACGAACTTACTTCTACTCATTACTAGGACTGCATCATAGGGATGTAGGTCAAACTCACGAGAGCATACTTCTATTCTTTTCTTAAACAGTCAAATTAAGTCTAGGTTCAACCATGCTCGCTCACAAATTCATTTTCTTTCCGTGAAACAGAATCATGTCGCCAAAGAAAGACGAGCAACCCATCAACCAAACACGAACTCTTCAGATAGATGCGGCTACCTTTCAAGTTGCAGTTTCGGCTGCCGTGTTGTCTATTCTGACCCACCTTAACGCTAACAATGCGAATGTTAGCGGGATTATTAACAACAATTCCAACCCGAGTAACAGTCAAACACCACAACGAGCAGCAAACTACCACAGCACCCCGAGTTCCGAGACGAAGAGTAACAAACGAATGTTTTGGGATAGAAAGAAGGACAAATCGCGTAAAGGAACGAACAAGAAACACCCACGGGTAACGACCTTCACAACTACGACATCTGTACCTCCTACTACCATCCCTTCGGAAATACCAGTTGTCCCTAACCCAGCCCGACAATATGCTGGAAATCTCCCAAATTGCATCAAATGTAATTATCACCACCTTGGACCTTGTCGGGGGAAGCAGTGCTCAAACTGCAACAAAAAGAGGCACACCAAACGTTACCGCAAGAGCCTATCAAGACCGATCAACAACTCACCCAACGCCGATGGGAACCAGACTTGCTATCACTGTGGTGAGTTAGGGCACTATAAAAGAGATTGCCCAAAAAAGGAAAGAACCCGCGTCCCCATAACTCCTACTCGACGTTTCACTTCCACCACCAATGTGGGTGTTGTCCATATATGTCACCAATGCGGTGAAATTGGACACCTCCAGAAGGATTGCCCGATAACGCAGAACTCTGGCGCAGACGGGAAGATTCTCAGGATCACAGCTGCAGGAGAGCCTGCTCCGGAACCACGTTAATGTAATTAAGGCGTTTCGTTGTAACAGACTTATAAAGTATCTAAAACTAGTGCAACTAGAGTCTTACCTTTTGCAAGATCCTGTCTGTATAGGAATTCTCGTGCTGCGTATAGTTGTCTTTTGTAGTATATCTTATTCGCAACAATAGTCTTGTGGTAAATCTAAAGTACTGTAACTCTGTTCATGATTGCACGGTTGTGTTTTGTCTGTAATCGTCTTATATTCAAATCTAATGTCTTTAAGTTTCAGTATGATTCCGACATTATCATACGACTCGATTAAATTTGATCCTCACAAAAACAGCTTCATACGTACATCTCCTTCTTCTAGATCACTTTCCAGCGAAGCCGTCATATCAGAACACCAAAGTACTCATTCCAGGAGTACCTCTTAGTTATTTTCTTTCCGAAGAAATCCCCGAAGTACCACTCGTATAGTACGTCAAGTTCAATCCAAGGATTTATACGAATGATCTATCATTGAGGAATGTATGCATAAGAGTGATATATAATCAAGGTTCTATAGGTTTAGAATTGATGATTCCACTTTAACTTCTTTTTCCCGGATGGGATGTGAGGGTAAGGAAGAATCAGTTATTTGACTACCTTTTCAATCTTAATTATTTACGACTCGTATACACGAGATTGTGATCGTGAATCCAAGTATAAATTCTAAAATGGACTTCAGGACGGAGAACTGCCTAAGTATACGAGTAATCACATCGTCATGTGAACAAACTTAGAACCCAGTACGACTCCCGAAAACAGATCGCTCTATAGTTTAAACACCCGCGGAGATACCAGAACAGTGCAAACAACTAAGCGAACCACACAGAATTAGAATTAGAAGACTAGGTTTCTCACCCTAGAGAACCCCGGTCATATTCTCGCAGAGATAGACGGATCGCATAGTATGTGCCTCGGTTATCGAGGACTCCGTCAAGATTTTCATAGAAATCGTTATCTCTGCCTCGCATAGACAAAATGGTTGATCAAACGCAAGGAAAGAAACTGCTTCCAGGAATGGATCTGAAATCCGAATATCACCAGTTCGAGTGTTAGGGAAAGATGTCCGGAAGACTATCTCCTGAACTCGATGCGGACACTTCGAGTCCGTAGTGATACCTTTCGAATAGGACCTATATGCCCATAGCTTTCATGAGCTAAACGAGTAGAGTACGTCTTTCTTACTTGGATCAGTTCGTCATTTCTCCATGTAATGACTTACTTATCTACCCTCGTAGTAAGAAGAAAAATCATAGAAACAATTCCTACAGAGGAACTCCTCGTGAAGTTCTCTGGGCACGAGTTTTGAAATTGAAGAGTCAATTTCTATGACACACTGTTAGTAATGTGAGAAATTTTGAGTACTCTTTCAATTTGTCAAAATCCATTGAGCATTTATCAACACCAGAGACGCCGACAGTTTTTCGCCAGATTCTAGGTCTTACCGACCTACCGCCTTAGTTCATTCAGAACTCCTCGCAAGCTACAGAAACTCGTACGACTTTGACCCAACAAGGGGTGGCCTTTGACTGGGAAATTAAGCAGGAAAAGGAACCTTTGAGATTCCAAGTGAGTGACCAAGTTCTTTAGGATAACTCACTCTGAGAATGGCTTAATACGCTTCGTAAAGCATGGAAAGCTAAATCCAAGTTAGACAGGACCTCCGAGATTCTTATCAGAATCGGTCCTGTGCCTCGCACAAACTAGACCTACTCCGCGAACTCAGTAACATACATTCTACCCTTCGCATCTCGATCGTGAAACCATACCTTTCGTTAGGACTCTTGCAAGTCCACTTGTCGAGATCCTTGCCTTTGTATTAGAACCGTAGTGACCCTCGACCGAGAGGTCAAGCGGACGAAGCAACGCCGTCGCCAGTTAGTGAAGGTTCGTTGGAATACCAACCGAGAGCCCGATTTCACTTAAGTGCGCTAGAACCAATCGATTAGGAAGTTTCCTCCTCACGACTCGATCATTCGTGCATACTTCCTTGCCAAAATTCTAATTTCGGGACGAAATTCCCTTTAACTGGGGGATGATGTGACAACCCAAAATTTCCATTCTAATCAAACCATTTCAATCCAATAGAAGTAGAGCAGTTGCAGTGTAAATTCAGACTTATGGTATAAGTTTGGCAGTTTTTAGGGTTTTACACCTAAGGAGATATTAGGAGAGTGGATGCACTAGGATTTTGTGCCACACTGTAATTCCATTACTCTAGGTCATTAGAATCCATTCCGAGAATAGAAATATTTTCTGCCAAAAATCTCAGGACTATAAATAGAATTCTAAACCAAATTGGTTCATTAGTTGAATTCCAATTAGAGAAAAACCAATTTCTCTCTCTCACGGATCTTCGGGTTTTCATCCCAGATTGTGAGTCTACTTTCCTTGATGTGTTTTAATACTTGTTATATGCTTAATAACATTATTTACATGTCCAAAATACAAGATCCGGGAGCTTACGGCCCAAGAACGTTCTTGGGGTGTAAACTCCAAAATCAAGCTTAAAGGCCATCTAGTCTCATTTCCATGTTAGGTATCTAGATAGGGACTTTATGTATGAACATTAGAGGCTAGAAATCAATCAAAATCATATAAGTTTTAGGAGTTTACGGCCAAGGATATGCTCTTGGGCCGTAAACCCCTTTTTCAAGGGCTAAGAGTGCCCTAATCACCCCCAAAGGCTTGGACTCTATTTTAGACAAATACCCTAATGTGTTTAGGACCTAGGAAACATAAGAAAAGCACAAGTATTGAAGAGTTTACGGCCAATAGTGGTTCTTGGGCCGTAAACTCCCATAAAGGGGTCAAAGGACACCCTAAACACTTCCTTAAGCCAAGAGACAATTTGGGCATGTACCTAAATGTATTATGGACTAGCTAAAACACTTAGAACCCCATTAGTGAGGAAGTTTACGGCCCAAAAGGTTCCAAGGCCGTAAAATCCATTAACTGGTACCAAATGGTGCCATAAACCCTCCTAAATCCAAGTACTAAAGCCTAGAATTGTTCCTAGTTATTATAGAGACTTGAAAGCACCATAATAACCCTCCCAAGGGAGTTTACAGCCGTAAACTCCAAGGGAATATGGTCTGTGGGCCGTAAACTCCCCAAAGGAGTCAATATGGTACCTTAAACACTTGTTTAGCCTTGAAACAATTCCCCACTAGAGTTGTGATAATTCTAAGCTCCATTTCAAGACTTGGTTGGGAGTTTACGGCCAGGAACTTACTCCCCTGGGTCATAAACTCCAATGAAAATGGTCTTTTGACCTTAAAATTCCATTAGGGGCATTGCACTCCTTTGTTGCAACCCATTAGCCTCCTAGCACTAGACCAAAAGTGTTGTCCTCGCGTTTAAATGTTTATACTTGTATAATTAGTGATTTAATCTCTAATTATTTATATACATATGTCTTCATATGTAATTAGGATCATTGTGTGTGTCTAAGTCTTCACTGGACACCAATCACTTGTCCGATCCTTCCGTACGATAACAGCCCGCTCAATTCCAGTCACTTACTGCAGGTGAGTTCATACCCCTTAACTAATGTTTTAAACTATTTTAAATGTTTTATGGTGGGGATACAAGTAGAATCATGCTACTTATTATGTCAATCACATGTGATTAGTAAGTAGGATTATATTCCTTATTACATCAATCACATGTGATTAATATACAACATTCAAATGATTTGGCTACTCATTAGCCATTTTACCAAACAGTTTCCTTCAAATGATTTTTTTTATAAACATTTTATATGTTTTAAACTCCTTATTACACTGTACCTCTTACTCTGTATATCATATTTCAAACTTATTTACAACTGTGTTTCAAACAAATGTTTCCTTATACTTAAACTGTTTTATCAAACTTATGCCTTCGAATTGCTTTATAGATTGACATCAAGTCGATCTTTTCTTAAAATAATATTTCTGTTTCAAATATCTTACGAAACTTATTTATGCTTTTATATTATAAATTGCATGCCCATATATGTATAAATGTATAAATAATGTTTAAAGGGCTTAGGAAGGCCATCCGCCCTATTTCCTTTTTCTCGATTTGGATGTGGCCTGGTGGGATTTCGGGTGACCATCCGAAGGTTGTTTCCATATTAATTATATATCAAATATACATATATAGACATAAAAGTATTTCCATATTCATATGTACTAGACACATCATTAGTTAGTTACCATCGGGGTAACACAGGATCATACTATTACATATACAACTATACTAGGAAGAGAACATATACAACTATACTATTAGAACATATACAACTATACTAGGACGAGAACATATACAACTATCCTAGAACGATTACATTACTATACTTGCTAGATAGAGAGAACACACATTACAGCTAGCACACGTAGAACCTTACAGTACTCTACTATATTATTACATGATCACACTTATAGGAGTACTTTTGCATATATATATCAGGAGGAGTCCTATTACATTTTATATGTATCGACTTTGTTATCAAATCCTCATTCTTACCTTTACCTTGTGATACAATCACATATTCAACGAGATAGAATGGATTTATTATCCTAGTACCAAAGGATACGATTGTGGGATTGACCATTCCTAGAATCTCTGTTAGCTACAGAGGTAAAAGCACATCCACGGATGTCAAACGGTTGGTACCATTACAGGTATACTTTAAGGGATTAACTATTCCTATACCCAGCTGTTAGCAACAGATGTAAGAGTACGTCTACGGATGTCTTAAAGTTAACAAGGTTAGTTACCCTAGTACCAAAGGGTAATATTCAGGTTAGTTATATTATTACCTTTATTTTGTGACTCATTCACATTACCAATGAGGTGAATTATATTTAGGTATCCTAGTACCAAAGGGTACAATTTCTTATAATGATAATAATAGTAACACAGTTAGGTCTAGATAGAAGATTACATTTAGAACAGTTAAGTCTTGGTAGAAGACTCCTTTTGTTACTAATAGGAATCATAGGGATTTCTAGGGTTTTTCAAACATTTACAGTTGATCTATAAACATTTTCATACTTATACGAGCTTTCTTTCAAAACAATGTCAAGTCTTAAAAATTATAAGTTTTACAAATTAAGACACATTAATACTTATGATCTCACCAGCTTCAAAGCTGATACTCGCTTTCAAAATTACTTGTATCCTCAGGTCATCATAGACAGGTACCGATGCAAGGAGAAAGGAAGATGGAGCTTGTTCAAGACTTATCTTTCATTTTGATTTATGCTTTAGTGTTTATCAAAATTTGACAGAACATATTTGTATTATAATTATATTATTAATGCAATGGATGATGTTGTTGCTTGTTTACTACTTTACATTGTTGTTGATATTATACATGATGTCCTCCGCCCCAGAACGTTTCCGCCGTTCTTGGTTTTGGGGTGTGACAGTGGTTGCTTGTGTCATACACTAAAGCAACGTCAACACTCCACCACAAGATCTTACTTAATAGATTTTATTCTTAAATAAGGATTTCTCTAAAATTATGCTGAATTTATGAATATATGGGGCTTTATATGTCAAAATATAAGTTTGGGTGAAAATCCCTCGTTAAAATAATTAAAAACGGGCTTAAAACGGAGTCGTGGTCGAAAACCGGGTGGAAATGGGAAATCCAAAGTCAGGGCGAGGGTCCGGTCTCAGCAGCCTTAGAACCGGAGTGACGTTTTGGGTGGGTGTATTGGAACCGAGGGGAAGGAACTTCGGTCCGTGCAGGTACCGCAGGCGGACTTATCCGAATGGACCGAAGGCGGGGTCATGTGCGGTGCTCCAGTTGCAGGTGCGGTTCATCGCTGCGGTCTTCAGCAGCCTCGGTCCTTAGTAGTTCCATTCCTTAGTCATTGCGGTCTGATGGCTGCGGTTCCTTAAGGGGACTTCAGTTTAGGTCCTTGGAGCTTCGGCTCAAGGAAGGTTTGGTCCTTATAGAGGGACTTCGGCCCTAAAAGGGTATTTTCCAATGTATCTTCCCGTTCCAAATGGTTTTTCACCAAGTCAAGTGTTGGGATGCCCCAAATGATTAAAATAAACCAAAAGAGGTTTTGAGAGAGATTTGGGAGAGATTTCACATTATTGAAGAGATTTAGGAGAGATTTCACATTCTTGGAGAGATTCGGGAGGGATTTCACATTCTTGGAGAGATTTATCATACAGAGAGAGATTTGGGAGAGTTAGAGTGAAAGAGATTGAGAGAGACTTCTTTTGTGACCTTTTTGAGTGTTTGGATCTATAATTCAAGGTTCGTAAACCTCGTTAAGTCTTGTTATGATTGTTATATGTCCCCGAGGGTCAAGGAATAATGTTTTATCGAGTAGTTTCATCACTTGCCCTGATTAGGGTTTAGAATTTCCAAACACGTGAAAACTCTAAGTGATACTTTGTATTAAGATTGCGAGTTGTTCGATAAGAAACATAATGGAAACCCTAATATACAAAGGTTGGATGAGTTGACTGGTTTGACTTGTTGACTTTAGTTGACTGTGACTTGGCCAAAATTGACGATTGTCACATCATCCCCCCGTTAGAAAGGATTTCTTCCCGAAATTAGTGTTTCGACTGGGACTTCAAGAATTTGGAGGAAAGATGGGGGACTTTTCGTAGTATAAGAAATTGATATGGTGGGGAACAACCCGCTTGATGCTAAATGACGACCTTGGAATTTCTTATTGTAACTCGAGCTGAGTCGATTTAAAGGAATTATTGTTTTGGAATGATATTGTATTCTACGTGTGATTTTATGCTCTCCACTTTGTACTTGGTATTACCACTATGAATATTTTATAATGTAATTTGTGAGTACTAGTATTACGAATGCTTTAACAAATTATGACCATCATAGATTAACTAGTAAAAACCCTGCATTTTTATATAGGCGATAAGACTTATTCGGGTTTTGTCGTGTTCTCGAGATGCTTTCAACCTTTCTTGAATTTATACTAAGTCATAAGTGATAGCTTCTCCTCGGAGTGCTGCATGGGTCTACTTTAGTGTTTCTCGTCTGATTAGATCAGTAGGGAACATATGGGTTCTGGTTACATGACTAGACTTATCCGGATGATAGGACGTTCACTCGCCCTCCTGGGTAGCCTAGTCCCAAAGTTCCTGGCAGGACTCGTACCTAGTCCATCTATCATTAACTTACGCATATAGGTCATATGTACTTAAGGATGGCAAGACAGTTGGATGGGTGACTCTTCCCCAAGTCCACAACCAGACGAGGAACATGAAATAGGGCGGAAGAACACATCTAATGTTCGTAGAATCTTAATTATACATTATCCTCGCGTATACACGTAGTAGTGATAGACTAACCGTATCCGTCCCAAGCTTCTGTGCTTGAACCTTATCTGCTGTATGCGTGACATTCCCGAAGGGTCTTCTGGAAATACTTGTGATAAGGTTTTGGAAGGTATAATACTCCTCTGGTGAGTGTTTTGGGGTTTCACAGTGAGAGATGACCCGGAGGTCCATGTCAGATTTACGTTTATGAGAGACAAAGGTTCCGACATTTAGCGGGTTAGGTGAAGGGTCTTTTGTAGTCTTTAAATCGGGAAGGTGAGGACTATACCGATCGAAATCTAATGATGACAACAATATCTTTTTAGGTACGATATGTGTTAAGTTGTATTCGTAAGAAGTGCTCATTAGGGTGATAAACTATCTTGTGTTTCTTTTTAGTGTGTTCTATTTTTGTTCGATGTTATTATTACTGCAGATGATTCGTACTACATCAACTAGCACTGGTAGTGAGTGGGTTCTGATAGCTAGTAATGATACTTTATGAAAGACCCCAACTTTCGTATTTATTAAGGACCCGAACTTTTATACTATTCTAACATTATTCTTAAGTTACTTCCTCAAAACATGCTACATGCATATTTATAAAACAATATTTTATATAGTTAAAGTGATTACAAAAGATTGGATACAAACCGACGAAGTTTTATTACATTTTATATCTACCCAAGAATCTACTATTCATATAAATACCTGAACATTAAAATACAGAGAAATGGTAGTAACTATTCTAAATCTTTCAGCGGTATAAAACTATATTGGATACTCATCACCTGCAATTGTTAACATTGAGAGGGATAAGCGATAACGCTTAGTGAATTCAATAAATAGATACAATATAATCTGATGCCTTATATATATACCAATATGACAGAAGCAAAAGGGAAGAAGAACAACAATAGCATATGCGTATCATATGTCAGGCTTTCAATATCAACTCAAGATTTGATTCAAAGATTTACGATCAATGAGACATAACGATTACAATACTTGATATGCATCAATAAAGCTTTGGCCCAAATGGCACAAAAGACATATAATTTATGATTAACATTTTGGTAGATTTCAGGCTTATAGCCATGTCTAACCATTTGCGAATACCATAGAATATAGTTCATTCTTTTACGGAGTCATGCTCTACATGGTCAGAGGCTACATACCATTCCTATCTAACCTTCTGCCAATGCCATAGAATAGAAGTCATTCTCTTACGAGACATGTTCTACATGGCCAGAGGCTACATACCAGTACCACCGTGAATCTTAGTCCTTTCACTGATTACATGATCAAAGGTATAACTTTGCTATTAAAAATAGCGAATAATAATAACACGGGAAAATAACTCAGAATAATAACACTGAAGAGAACATAGCACATATAACACATAACACACAATTGTTCCTATTTATTGAACTCACCTTCAGTTAACCGAGGGTCAAAATAATAGTGGGACAACCCAAAAATTTCCGTTAGTTTTAACGTCGAAGTTAACGTCGAAATTAGTTACGTCAAAAATTAGACAAATTTATCCTGAAAATAGTTTTGACCAAAATTAAACCCGTTGGAATATTTTAAATAATATTCGTCAAGCGAGCAAAAGTTAACGCGGTATAATTTTAAAATTTGCCGTGATTAAGGAAGTGGTGAAAAACCCGTTCGTGGTTGGTGTCAGGAGAACCCCAGCCAGGCCATAAGCTCCACCCTATATAAAGGAGGAGTGGGTTTCACTCCCACCATTTTCCCACCTTAGACTCTCTCTGTCTCTCTACTTTCTCTCTCTACAAACGGGTTTTGGTCAAAAATCGCCCATTCAAGCTCCAAATCGGTAAGTTAACCTTCCTAGCTTGTTATCTAACTTACCTAGCTTGCAAATTCATGACTTAATCATCCGGAAACCTCAAAAACATGAGTTTACGGTCTTGGGAGCCTCCCAAAACCGTAAACCTCTTGGATGTGGGTTTTGATGCTCAAAAATCCTTCCTAAACACTTCTCATGCTTAGCAATGGCTTAGAGGCTTACCCGAATGGACTTAGAACACCAAAATCAGACCAAATGGGGAGTAAACATGAGTTTACAGTCTCAGAATGTTCTTGGACCGTAAACCCATGTTCATGGGCCATAAACACCTTTTAAGGTGTCAAGCTACCCCTCAAACAACTCCAAGGGCTTCCATGAACTCCCTAGGGTGCATAGAACCTTATTTCCCTTCATTTTATGCACCAAAACATACAATGTGACATCCCCATTTTTCATGGCCAGAAAAGACCGATTTTGTTTATGCTTTATAAAAATTAGAGTTCTTCTTTTAATAAAAATGTTGCGGAATTTGTTCCGAGAAAAACACGATAAATACGTTATTAAAACATTTTCGAAGAAACATATTTTATTCATCTTAAAACGTTTGGGATGTCATCGTTAATACAGAAACATAAGCATAAACAGAACTTACATTTGTTTACACTAGTGATCTACATCTCTTTAAATCTCTCAGTGTAATGTGACTTCATATCAACACCTGTGATATAAATAAACTGAGTGGGTCAGGGTGGGAAACCTGGTGAGTACATAGGGTTTTTGAACCCACAATAATACAACTATTATGTTAAACAATCAAACAATCAACCCAATTACCCATCCCCATTATCTTCTTTACTCTTAAGGATTTAACCTAAGAGTCATCTATCTTACATTCGTTTATTCCGAAGTCCCTTACTTCCAGGGTTATAGGACTGACACTAAATCAATGTTCGTTCGTAAAGCACTAATTCCATAGCTGCTATAGTCTACTCATCGGGTACTAAATCCATAGCTACCAGCGTTCATCTAATAGGTACTAAGTCCATAGCTACCAATTCCTAACAGGTACTAAATCCATAGCTACCCGCATCTAACTAACAGGTACTAAGTCCATAGCTACCAATTCCTAACAGGTACTAAATCCATAGCTACCAGCGTTTATCTAATAGGTACTAAGTCTATAGCTGCCAATGTATACTCACATCATCTCATATCTCTCATCATTCATCTACCCATCTCATACCCAACATATTCGTATATATAAAATATGTATACAGTTTAAATCCTCTAAAACATGTATAAAACGTTCATCCAGCATAGACAGCAAGTATTCAGATAATATGCACACATAGCACGTAGTTTATATAAAATACTTCATATCTATGTGTAAGATGAAAGGGACTATGCACTCACCTGAAAGGTGGTGGCTCAACACTCGGACAGCGCTTCGATACTCTCAAAACGATATTCCTTCGATAAAACCTAGTACCAATACCACTAGGGTTTAGTCTAACGATAACCGCGACAAATTAATTAGTCTGACTATTATTAAGCGTTAATAACACTCAATATAACTCATAATAATACCCCAAATAATTATTTTAAGGACCTAATAACATTCCTATAATTATTTGAAAGCTATATTAAAATTGCGTAAGCGTAGCACACTTACAGCGAATTTTATCGAAAACTGGAACTTAATTGGAGCAGGGTTTCGAAACCGAAAGACTCCTTTTTCTTGGGACTCCGGGAGCCTCGGGGCTTCCCTCGGGAGCTAGGGATTTTATCTAGGGCTTAGGGGTGGTTGGGGAGCTAGAGAGAGAAAGTATTTTAGATAGAGAAAGGAAATGGTGTGAAAATGTGTGAAAAATCCGGAGACCTTTGCCCCCCTTTTATAGCTGCGAGGCCTCGGACTACACGGTGCGTACTCCTCGGATAAGGATGCCAGCTTCGCACCAGCTAGATCGCACCCATTCTCGGACCCGGACCAGATCAAGTACGCTGGGCATACCCATCTTCGGACGCGGGGTGTGGCGAGACTTAATGGCGATCATCGGATGCGAGGCGTGATCAGCAAGCAACGGTCCAGATCATGCCACGTCATCGATTTAGCAACAGACTTTGCAAATTTCACTCTCGACTTCTAAAAATGGTAAATTTCGCATACGAGCTCCGTTTTTGACGTTATTTATATCCACGCAAAGGTGGGAACGTACTCTACAACTTTCGTTTAGAATCCGTCGGCTAATTTTGGCTCGATTTTCTATTTTATACTATTAATAGGTCGGGACATGATTGGTTCGTTAAATTCTCATAACTTCTTCATCCGATGTCCGTTTTCGCCCATCTTTTTCTCGTTACGCTACTCTTAACGAGATCTTCGATTCTCGTTCAGGTCGTGTCGGCTAAAAATCACTCTATCTAATATTCGAATTTTGGGCTGTACACTACTAGTCCGAAACTTCGAAAAATCATAACTTCTTCATACGAAGTCAGATTTGGGCGTTCTTTTATCGATGTTCTTAGTTTAACATATTCTACGACTTTCGTTTAGAGCGCTAATGCTAAATATCGCTCTATCGTAAATTCACTATTTACGCTTCCCGGTGTCGTGCCGGTTCCGACGCGAAACTTCGACGGGTCATAACTTCTTCGTTATCACTTGGATTTCGGCATTCTTTATATGTACGGAAACCATGTGACATATTCTACAACTTGGTTAAGATTATTTATTCTAAATAACCTTTTTGTTGAAAAGCCTTTTTCGACCCCTATTGCCTCTAAATTGACTAGCCCATATCTGCGGGCGTTACATACAAATATGTGTCACACTTAAGTTTACGGACCAAGAAGGTTCTTGGACCGTAAACACCCATTCTTAGACCATGAACACTCCCAAAGGGTGTTAAAGTGCCCTTAACACTTTGCATGGCTTGGAATTGGACGTAGAACTTCGTATGCTTAACCTACAACCACAAAAACACATGATTTAGGGACTAACATGAGTTTACTGTCGTAAACTCATGTGTTTAAGGTAGTAAACTCCCCAAGTGCATCTCCTTAGACTGTAAACACCTTTCCAAGGTGTTTAAGTGCCCTAAACACCTTCCTATGCCTTTAAAAGCCACTAGAACCTTACATACATGAGTTAGAAGCACCAAACCACCAAAGGAATGGGCTAACATGAGTTTACGACCGTAAACTCATGTGTTTACAGCCATAAACTCCTCAAGGAGTAAAAAATGGACCGTAAACTCCCAAATGGTGTCCATTTTGAGCCCCAATCACTTCCTTAGCCCTTGATTCAACTCTAGTATGACTCCATGAGTGAAGTAAGACCTTTAAACATCCCATGACACTACTACCATGAGTTTACGGCCGTAAACACATGGGGGAAAGGGTCTTGAAACCGTAAACACTCTTAAGGGCTATCATTTGAAGAGTAAACTCCAATGTGAGTCCATACACACCTTCCATGCAACCCTTGATACTTCTAGCACTTGTAGCAAAGTGTTTTTATGTCGTGAGACATCCTTACTTGCTTAATTAGTTATTAAATGACTAATTAGATACTTAAATGTATCATTACATGTTAAAGAGGATTCGCGTGTGTGGTCAAGTCCTCACTTGACACTTAGCATCCTATACTGGCACCTCCGATAGATCCACTTACAACAGGTGAGTTCATACCCCCAAATTAAACTTTTAAATGTTTTTACATTTTTTATGGGGGGAATACAAGTTAAACATGCCAATTATCATATCCATCACATGTGATTGATAACCCGCATGCACAAGGATTTATTACACTGTTAACTGTTTACCAAGTATGATACTGTAAATGGTTTTGCTAAAACGTGTTTACTTGTTCAAAGCTTTCCTCAAATTGACTCTCGTGTTGAATGTCTTATCAATGTTTCATTTGAAAGGTTTTCAAAGGATTTCTAAAGGTTTTCAAATTTATTGTGCAAAAGAATATCAAGTCGTGATTTCTTAAAGTATAAAGGTTTTCCAAAGTTTTCTTCCATGTTTTTATACTCCTACTTGGTTAAGATACTACTGCTTCACTTCTACTTAGTTAATGCTCCTACTTGTTAACGCTTTTACTTCGTGATATGCTTCCACTTCGTGATAACGCTTTCACTTTGTGATACACTTATATTTGTTAACGCTTCCACTTCGAGATACACTTATACTTGATAACGCTTTTACTTCGTGAGACGCTTTCACTTCGTGATACACTTATACTTGTTAACGCTTCCACTTCGAGATACACTTATACTTGATAACACTTCCACTTTGAGATACACTTATACTTGATAACGCTTCCACTTTGAGATATGCTTATACTTGATAATGCTTCCACTTCGAGATACACTTATACTTGATAACGCTTCCACTTCGAGATACGCTTATACTTGATAACACTTCTACTTAGTTAAATGTATGTCTGTACTTGTATAGTTATATAAATAATTATTAAAGGACTTAGGAAGGCTAGTTCTCCCTATTTCCTTTTCTTCGTTGAGATGTGGTCTGGTGGGATCGGATATCCATCCGAAGGTCGTTTCATCATTAATAATATATCATGTATACATGTAGAGACATATGGGTTTACATCGATCAGTTCAGTTATGAGTCTCTACTACTAGTCCAACACTTACATCAAAATTCACTGTTCGGGATACATCTTCAGGACACGACTTTCTCCGTTGTTTAGTTGGTAACCAGAGTCTCTTGTAGGGAGATCGGACATTGTGTGTATAGATCTATATGGGATTGACACCCCCACACCCTGACTGCTAGCTACAGTCCACGACCTACCAAGCCAAGGGGTGACAAATGTCATATTCACACCGACGCTTGCAGGGCGTCAAGTGCTCTAGTGTCGATTAGTATGGTTACGAGTATCTCCATGTTACCTTATAATTCATGACCTTAAGGTAACGACGTTTAACACTGTATGCTGGAAATACACACCTCAAATATACACACCTAGAAATTACACACCACGAGTATACACACCTAGAATTACACTGTTTTAGACCTTGCTAGATGTATCTTTCATTTGATAATGTATGGGGTCTATGTCTATCTGTTTTAGACCTTGTTGGACATATCATTCATTTGATGTCGTCTGGGGTTTGTATCTCCTTTTGTTAGACTGAGCCAGGCGTGTCGTTCATTCGATACTCTCCTGGAGTCTATGATCTCTTTTGCCTTAGTCAGCAGTCTTCACTGCCGAGGCATACGTTATTTTCCCTGATATTCTCCTACCTTCTTTAAAATCAAATACCGTATTTGGTACTGATAGTGTGTAAGGGAAAATTACTTTTACAACATAACTTTGTCAAGTCTTGGTACAAGACATCTTTTAAATTAAGAAAATATAGGATTTTTTGGAAAGGACTCTAATACACTGTAGACTCTAAACTACTACTTTTATAAAGTTATTTTGAACTTACACAAATGACACTAAAGACTTATGAACTCACCAGCATTTATAAAAATGCTGATACTCGCTTTCAAAATAACTTGTATTCTCAGGTCAGCAATAGACAGGTACATTTCAGGAGCTTTTGGTGAAGACCGTTTAGTACCGATTTGCACCTGCATTATTACTTGTATTACTTTGATGATTCTATACAATGTAAACCATGTAAAACTATTACTATTAATACAATGGTTGTTGTACTTTGATTACTATACTGCATATGTTGTGATACTTGACATGACGTCATCCACCCCAGAACGTTTCTGCCATTCCGGTTTTGGGGTGGGACAGATTGGTATCAGAGCATTGTTTATAGCGAGCTAAGTATATGAATTCATACAAGATATACAGCCTATAAATACATAGGGATAAAACTCTCTGACTAAGAATTATACTTTAAAATATAACCATATTTTACGAAAGTATAAGAGCATCCATAATCTAAACACTCGAACACAAGTATCACAAGAAGAACAATAAAAGTCTTCGGATTTTGAGCATTACTGTCAAACTTGGGTAGTTATGTAATCGTAAGCTGGAATAAATGTAACCTGATCAACTACATTTATTCGAGATGCGATGAACGTGTGCTTGGGAGTGATAGTGGTGTTGCAACAAGTCTGAAACTTACCAACTAGGAATGCTAGAGCCAAACATAAAGTTTGAAAATACTATGGGAGTATTTTGGAATACTAAAAGACTAACATTAATCCCAGAATCATATTCAGAAGATAAGAAACAAACAAGAAATTAACATACCATAAGGGTATTTTAGGATACATAGACAACCTTGTGTGAAGAACTAAAAAGATCCTTATTGATATACCTACAATTACAGAGGGTATACTTCCAAGGTTATATATAATAAGGCTCCCATAGGCTAAGAATGTGTGGTTTCGCTCTACTTCCTTTTCCTTGTTTGGATGTGGATACAGAGTAGTATCACATATTCGAAGGCCTATCGGATCTAAGTTATATATGATTTGTATACCCTATGTAATTGTAGCAAGACTCAATATGGATCACCAGTGAAATGTTAATAGTCTATTAGGATTCTTTAGACATTTCCATTCTCGCACGAACCCTGTAGAAAACCCTATCCACTTCAGTACTCGGCAGAAGAGTTGATTCAGACCCAGAAGAGGTTCATTGAGAAGATTTCTAGTTCGGAAATAAATGAACTAGGTCGAGACTATTGAAATCACCACGTGCCTATATTTTTTTAGGGACATCGGTGAGAAATTCGCCTAAACTTCCGGGATTTCTAGTCATCCATCATGAATTGATGACACCCTGAGTCAGATTCGGAAGTCAGGCAGGGTAGAAATTCAATATGTCTTCATGAGAAAGGAACCCTAGGTAATTACCCGAAGGAAACCAACGCCGGTCCCAGTCAAAGATACGAGGTAGACCATGGGAGCCAGTACATGGAACTCGAGAAATGTCTTTTCCTCGTGTTCGTCACGCTAATACACCCATAAAATAATACAATTTAGTGAGTTAGTGATCACACTACTCACGCTATGTGTTAGGTAAAACGCCTTTTCCCATTGCATGTAATACGATTAGAGCGGATCCCCGCACCTCTATTGAGAGAGTTTAGCCATAAGTCTTCATGAGTCTTTCTTCCCGTGGTTTTCGTTCCGAACTGTTCTCAAATCTTTCCAGGCTGGAGAGTGAAACGTTTCCCAGTATAAAGGTAACTTAGTAGGAACGACTCCCATCTTATGGCTTTTTCCGATACTCATACTCCTACCTTGCATACCAGGACTACATCATAGGGATGTATGTCGACACTCAGGCAACCAATATCCGAAGCACGGGAAAATTTATGCCTAATACAGTAAGGACAGATATGTCTAGGGTTACCCCTCGTCTCTCGTCCATTTGAGTTCTTTTCCGTATAGGAAAACCATGCCTCCGAAGAGGCGTAACCCATCCGCTGGCAAGAAACCGACTCTCCTATTCAATGAAGCTACCTTCCAGGCTGTAGTCTCGGCAGCCGTTGCAGCTGTCATGGCTCAACTGAATGCTAACAACGCCAATGCTAGCAAGAGCCCTATCGGGAATTCCGATCCTAGTAGTGGACAACAGCAACCAACCTCTGTGTACACAGCCACCCAAGAACCTCAGCCAACTCCACTAAAGAGAAAGTTCAAGAACGAGAAAGGAAGCACCTCGACTCAAGGACCTTCCGAAGGGCAACGAGCTGAGATAGTCAATACCCCTGCCAACCCTTCCATCCCGACTTCAAGAAGACCCTACCTAGGAAACCTTCCCCACTACAACAAGTGCAGCTACCATCATCATGGTATATGTCGGGAACTCTTATGTGCTAGGTGCAATATGAAGGGGCATACTGCTCGCGTTTGCAGAACCCCGGTGGAGTGTATTGCATCAATCACCAGTGTGACGACCAATCCAGTTTGCCGTCTATGTGGTGAGATTGGACACTTAAAAAGGGACTGCCCAACCGAAGGAAACAAAAAAGACTCAGGAGGAGTCTGACTCTAATGCTTAGGGAGAAGCATCAAGGAACCCTGTAGATCTTGGTACATCTCTCAATCTCAGATAACTAACCGAAAACATTAAAAGACAAATTCAAAAATGTAATTACTTCCCCGTTAAGGCGAAAGTCGCAGCACCGTTATAAAATTTAAAATTTCATTAGGTAAAACTATAATGGCTAGATATATACGTTAGGCCATGTATAATTAAGATGGAAAGACCTAGAGTGAGTGAATGCCGCCTCATTTCCTGTTCCTTGTTTGGTTGTGGATTTAGGGCGGAGTCGCTCAGTCAACAGTCCTCCCCACCTTAATTATACATGACTAGTATATGTTAGGCGATTATAGAAATGCCTCATGAGAACCCATTCATGAAAAGGTACTCTACTCAGAAACACTCAGGACTCTCTATAGTTTCGCGTCGACTCTATCGGTCCAAGTATCCGCGACAGTGATACGGGACGAAACCCAAGACGCCTAGAACTGGTGTGCCCGTTCGGCACATGACTCTATCGATCCTCATTCTGTATCATGTCGAAGTGTGCCAACTTCGACACCTCTATCAATTATGGTTTGACTTCGTGCAACCATGTGTAAATCCATAGTGTTGTGTAAAAAGAACTTTCTCCGTAGCCATCTCGGCAATTAAAGGTTCTTCCGAACCTAAACATAATACAAATAATCAAACCGAATGCGATCCGTCAGTCGTCATTCTTATCTCAAACCTTCCAAAGTACCCAGGAGAAGGGTACCGCGTGCTGTTAACCAACCCTCCTTAGCCAGAAAGAAACCGTAGCGAATACACTGCAGGTATTCCAGAAGACGATAACCACCCGAAGCATACTCCGTAAACCCCCAGAAAGACCCTTCGTACCTCGCAATCAAGTTCGTGAATCAAGAGAATAGAACTCATGGGACTGACCACTGTAACTGAGTATATGTCTAAGGGTGGTATACAATGGAGATCAAAGTTCCTAGTGATGGAACCCTATACCCACTAGATTCGACCTAGACCGAGAAAACTCAGAACCTTCGGAAGAGTAGTTGCAGAAGATGTTGACACTACTTAGGAACTTCGTCCATCCCGTTACCGACAAGTAGTGCCTAGAACCCTCCGCCCCCTCGCGTGGAGGAAGTCACTGTCGCCCTGTAGACGATAGACTGCATTCTTTGAAGCGAACACTAGGATACCGAGAACCATAGGATAACCCCCGCAGCCAAGAATATTTGATTAAGGTGCGAAAGTAGGTTGCGTCAAGCCTTATAACCTGGATCCCGGAGAGATTATAGACTTGACACCAGTCTAGGTGTTAGTCGATGGGTTATACAAGAGCACGCACATTCTACAACTGAAATAAACCAACACCTTAGAGATTAGGGCATGTCTTACAAGATTCATTGGACTACTAGGTGTTCCACGAATATTATCTCGCACAGAAATAGCAGAACCACCTCCCGAGGTAGTCCAACACTCGTCTGGAGAAACCCTATCTCCCCGAACCTGAGGGTTTCCGTTATAAATATCTCGAGAATCAGAAGTGCAGGTTCATTTTGCACAAGATTGAGATAGCCACTCTACAGCAAACAGATACCCGTAGACACACAATCCATCCGACGATCTAGAAAACCTCTGAAAGCCAAATAGTAGAAACATGAAATCCATGGACAACCCGAGCTTTCTAAGAACCAATCTGAAGGACTACACTCCTAGTATGAGAGAACGTTTGGAACTTCGGAATGGAGATCACGCCAGTCATGATCTCGCCATAGAAGTCCACTATGTTCTAAATACTGAAAAGCTCTACCCTTCCGAGAGCTAAAGACCATCCGAGATTCTTTACAAAGATTGGTCCAACCCTCGTCAGATCACTACTACTTTCAAATATTCCACAAGTTTCACCCCAGATCAATCCACTTCTTAGACTTGATAAGTGTTTGCCCGACATCACTCCTTGTATCCCACTCATCTTGATAGAAACCCTTGGGAGCCCTAACTTCGTAGACGAACCAAACAGTAAGTATCCTCATACCTCTACTCGATCATTCATACCTACTTCCTTGCCTAAACCTGAATTTCGGGACGAAATTCCCTCTAACGGGGGGATGATGTGACAACCCAAAAATTTTTGTTAGTTTTAACGTCGAAGTTAACGTCAAAATTAACGTCGAAATTAGTTACATAAAAAATTAGCCAAATTTATCCCGAAAATATTTTTGACCGGAATTAAACCCGTTGGAATATGTTAACTAATATTCGTCAAGCGAGCAAAAATTAAGGCGGTATAATTTTAAAATTTGTCGTGATTAAGGAAGTGGTGAAAAACCCGTTCGCGGTTGGTGTTAGGAGAACCCTAGCCAGGCCATAAGCTCCACCCTATATAAGGGAGGAGTGGGTTTCACTCCCACCTTAGACTCTCTCTGTCTCTCTACTTTCTCTCTCTACAAACGGGTTTTGGTCAAAAATCGCCCATTCAAGCTCCAAATCGGTAAGTTAACCTTCCTAGCTTGTTATCTAACTTACCTAGCTTGCAAATTCGTGACTTAATCATCCGGAAACCTCGAGAACATGATTTTACGGTCTTGGGAGCCTCCGAAAACCGTAAACCCCTTGGATGTGGGTTTTAATGCTCAAAAACCCTTCCCAAACACTTCTCATGCTTTGCAATGGCTTAAAGGCTTACCCGAAAGGACTTAGAACACCAAAATCGGACCAAATGGGGAGTAAACATGAGTTTACGGTCTAAGAATGTTCTTGGACCGTAAACCCATGTTCATGGACCATAAACACCTTTTAAGGTGTCAGGCTACCCCTCAAACAATCTAAGGGCTTCCATGAACTCCCTAGGGTGCATAGAACCTTATTTTCCTTCATTTTATGCAACAAAACATACAAATATGTGTCACACTTGAGTTTACGGCCCAAGAAGGTTCTTGGACCGTAAACACCCATTCTTAGACCATAAACACTCCCAAAGGGTGTTAGAGTGCCCTTAACACTTTGCATGGCTTGGAATTGGACCTAGAACTTCGTATGCTTAACCTACAACCACAAAAACGCATGATTTAGGGACTAACATGAGTTTACTGCCATAAACTCATGTGTTTAAGGTAGTAAACTGTCACACCCCGAAAACCAAAGGCGGAAACATTTCCGGGGCGGACGCCACGTTGAGTATCAAATCCAATGCACACAGTAAGTAAAGTAAACAACCATTACATTACATATATAAAAGTTTACATTTGTTTCAAAAGTAAGTTGTACAAGTGATATATAGTATATATGAACAAAATGAGACGAGTCTTCAATGCATTCCATCTTCGCCAAAAGGAATTATCGGGTACCTATCTATTGCGGACCTGAGAATACAAGCAATTTGAAAATCAGCATAACACTGGTGAGTTCATAAGCGGTTTTGTTTTGTGAAAAATGTACGAGTTCCTTTCCATTTCTGAAAATGTTACACACCAAGATGCCGTTTCTGAAAAATCCGACGGGGCTTTTAGTCGCACCCGATCAAGTTGCCGTAACCCGATATGGTTGATTCTAAAAATTTTCCGATTACTAGAATGGGGTGTTAAAATGAGTTCTAAATGTGTTTGGAACACCCATTAAGTCATAATAGATAATTTGAAATTAATGACTTAATTAAATGACGTAAACGGAAACGAATGAAAACGGCGAATGGATTAACGCAAAGGGTTACAAAAAAAGGTTACAATTGATGTACGAACTTCGGGTTGTTACATTATCCCCCGTTAGAGGGAATTTCGTCCCGAAATTTAGAATTAATATACAAATCATGGATCTGGAAAGGGATGCGGATACTTCTGTTTCATTGAGTCTTCCCGCTCCCAAGTGAATTCCGGTCCCCGCTTGGCGTTCCAGCGAACCTTCGCTATCGGGATGCGGCTTTGCTTTTTGCGTTTGATCTCTTGATCCACGATTTCAATCGGTTCCTCCACGAAGTTCAAGTTTTCGTTGATCTCGATCTCGTCTAAAGGAATCACTAAGGTTTTATCGGATAGGCACTTCTTGAGATTTGAGACATGGACGACGGGATGGATGTTACTGAGCTCGTGAGGTAATCAAAGTTTATAGGCTACCGGACCGATCCTGGCGAGGATCTCGAAGGGTCCAATGTACCTCGGATTAAGTTTCCCACGCTTTCCAAAGCATACCATGCCTTTCCAGGGCGAGACCTTCAACAGGAAACAATCTCCAACCTGGAACTCTAGAGGTTTCCGACGGTTATCAGCGTAAATCTTTTGGCGATCACGTGAAGCTTTCAATCATTCTTGGATTTGGATGATCTTCTCGGTGGTTTCGCGGATGATTTCAGGACCAGTGAGAGCACTGTCGGGGACTCGACTCTTGGCTAGCTGTGTGTCCCCTACCTCGGCCCAACACAAAGGGGATCTGCACTTGCGACCGTATAGGGCTTCAAATAGAGCAGCCTTGATGCTGGTGTGGTAACTGTTGTTGTACGAGAACTCGATCAAAGCCAAATGTGTGTCCCACGACTTTCCGAAATCAATGACGCATGCTCTAAGCATGTCCTCCAGGGTTTGGATAGTTCTCTCACTCTGTCCATCGGTCTGAGGATGATACGTCGTGCTCATGTCTAGTTTGGTTCCAAGAGCCTTCTGGAGAGACTGCCAAAATCTGGAGATAAACCTGCTATCTCGATCAGAGATAATGGACGCAGGTACACCGTGCAGTCGGACTACCTCTAGGATGTAAGTTCGTGCGAGTCTTTCCATCTTGAATGATTCTTTGATAGGAATGAAATGGGCGGACTTTATCAAACGATTGACAATTACCCAAATGGTGTCATACCCACTTGGACACTTGGGTAACTTGGTGATGAAATCCATGGTAATCATCTCCCATTTCCATTCGGGTATATCAGGTTGCTGGAGCAGACCCGAGGGTTTCTAGTACTCAACTTTCACTTTGGCACAAGTCAAGCACTTGCCCATGAATGTAGCGATCTCGGCATTCATGTTGGGCCACCAATATTGTTTCTTGAGATCCAGGTACATCTTGTCCGAACCCGGGTGAACAGAGTATCTAGTCTTGTGTGCTTCCTCCATGACAATCTCCTTGAATCCTCCGAACTTTGGGATCTAGATTCGGTCCATGAAACAGTATACTACGTCACCTCTGATCTCAAGTTTCTTATCCATTCCCCTCAAGGTTTCGATGGACACGTTCTCAGGTTTGAGGGCTTCCAACTGGGCTTCTCGGATTTGCATGGATAAGTGGGAATGGATGGCCCTCGTCAGGGTTTTCACTTTTCGACTTGGACTCTCCTTTCGGCTAAGGACATCTGCTACCACATTGGCCTTGTCGGGATGGTAACGGATTTCACACTCATAATCACTAAGTAGTTCTACCCATCGCCATTACCTTATGTTCAAGTCTTTCTGATCAAAGATGTGCTGTAGGCTCTTGTGGTCAGTGAAGATCGTACATTTGGTTCCGTAGAGGTAATGTCTCCAAATCTTCAATGCAAAGACTACGACTCCTAACTCCAAGTCATGCGTGGTATAGTTGACCTCATGTGCTTTCAGCTGTCTAGAGGCATAAGTAGTTACTTTTCCTCTTTGCATAAGCACAGCCTAATCCTTGATTAGACGCATCGCAGTAGGGACAGAACAGGCGCGCTGCACAAGGCTTTCTTCAATGTCTGGAATGCGGTTTCTTTCTTTTCACTCCAACAAAATGGTACACCTTTCTGTGTCAGAGTGGTTAAGGGTTTGGCAATTTTGGAAAAATTCTGGATGAATCTCCGATAATAGCCGGCGAGACCCAAGAATTGCCGGATTTCTGTGGGTGTCTTCGGTGTCGACCAATTCTCTATCGCTTTAATCTTGGAAGGATTCATGTGAATACCCTCCTCACTTACCACGTGACCAAGGAAAGTTACCTTCCGAATCCAGAATTCACACTTGGAAAATTTCGCGTACAGCTTCTCGGATCTGAGGGTTTCCAACACCGACCTCAAGTGTTGTTTATGGTCTTCTTCGCTTTTGGAGTAGACAAGTATGTCATCAGTAAACACAATGACGAACTTGTCCAGATAAGGACAACACACCCGGTTCATCAGGTCCATGAACACCGCCGGTGCGTTGGTTAGACCGAAGGGAATCACTACGAACTCGTAGTGTCCATACCGAGTCCTGAAAGCTATTTTGGAAACATCACTCTCATGAACTCGTAGCTAATAGTACCCTGACCGAAGGTCTATCATGGAGAAGTAACTGGCTGTTGGGTTTTGAGCATTCTAACACTCCTATGGTGTACGTGCAACCCTATAAATACCTTGGATCTACGTTTTCTCTATTATACATGCAAATAATAACTTTCCAAGGCTTTAATCCTAACTAGCATATTATGATGTTCTTATACTACAAAGTACTAGTTAGATGACATACCTTTTGATGTAGCTTGATGTCTTCAAGCTTTAAGAGCTTAGCCCCAATAGTGTGGAAGCCTCAAGTGGAACCACAAATCACCAAAACACCTTGGAAGACTTTAGAGAATATGAATACTTGGTTCTCTCTAGTGAAATCGGCTAGCCCTCTTAGTGTATCCACACTAGTCCCAATTTCCCCAACCAAGGACATCTTTATATAGTATGGATACTAGGGTTAAACCCATGACCTTTCATTTCATATGATCCATGGGTTAAACACTCCATGGAATATCCATGAAAGCTTAGCCCAACCTAAATGAACTTGGCCCATTCCATATATATAAGAGTCCATATTTAATTAGTTCATTTTGATCACTTAATTAATTCTAAATTAAGTCTTGATCAATACTAATTAAATAATATGATTCCATATTGATATATTAGAACTTATAATATATTAATATTAATCATAAATATACTATTCTCAAAAGATTATCCATATAAATTGTGTCGGTGAAGTGCAACCCAAATGGAGCATGTCGAGTCGGGTCAAGTACATACCAAATATAGTTATGGACTTAAACATTAATCCAACAGTCTCCCACTTGGATAACTCTAAAACTATTATTGAGTATGACTTCAAAACCTAACTGGCAATCGTAGCTCTTAAAGCCGCTGTCGAACTCTGATCTTTGTCAACGAACTTGTCCATTAGATGAGGGATCATATATTCCTCCATTCTAGATATCATATGGACTGAGACATGGATTATAATCATTCTCTCTGTCCATTTGTTGTTTCCCGATTTCCGATTCATGATGACTGACTGATTGAACAAATCAAATCAGTCTTGGCTTGGCCAAGCACTCACATGTGTCATCATTAAATCATCGAGGGGCCCACAGATATCGCTTTTATCCCGAAGGTAAAAGGAATGGATAAACTTGACTCATATGGCTTGTTCTACTACTTGTTGAATCATACACAAAGGCACGTTTTATAACACCGAGTTACCGAATGCATTTTCGTGCAATCAATGTACAACCAACTCATAGTAACAACTCATATCTCTAGGTTTGAAGAATATAAGATATTATCGTCTCATGATCACTCGTGATAAAGTCCGTGAAGTGATTCCAATGAGCGCGGGTTGAATCCAATACTCAGAACTTATGACCACTCATGAGTGTTGTAGCCCTTTGTCCAACATCTTAGACCTCTACAAGCCAACCCATGACAGTCTTGATTCATATCTACTTCCAACATATGACCGACTGTGGATGGTTTGAACAACTTAGTCATTCCGGAAGAATAACCTAGTTTATTCTGGAAGTCGAAACATGCAAAGTGAAACACAAGAATAAATGAATCAAATATGGTATCAAACCCTATGAATATAAATAAACACTTTTATTTATTACCATACTTATTACTCATTATTCATTGTTTCGGATTTATCAACTTTATACTTGAATTAAAACACTAGTTATACCATGCTCCAAGCATGTACACTATGTTTTCTAAACACTAGTCATGCCACACACTAAGTATGCACACTATGTTTGTCTATGATCTTTACTTTTCGAAATAGACCAGTTGAACATAACTTCAATGATTCTCATTTCACAGTCCCAATTCCTTACTACAAATGCAAGAATTCCAAATTCATGCCATTTACTAAAATCTGTTAGATTCTAAACTTATATGCATTGATCCTCTTGTAATGAGTATGCACAAATTCACAAAGACTTGGAAAAAATCATTACAGAGTATTCCAGAGGAGATCAAATCCTTGGAAACATCCTTCTTGCATTATGTTTCCTAATCTTACAGATTGAATACTTTCTAACTTTGAACCATTTCCATATTCCATTTTGACTATCACTTCTGAACAAGAGTTGCCTCTTTTCAGACTATGTCAATATGGTCCTTCCAAAGTCAACACTATACTTCCAACTGTCCTTGAGCAACCAATCCTTGGTAAAACTTAGATTGTCCTCAACAATTGCTTAATTATTTTAGTCACATCCAATTCTAGAAATGATGAATATATAGCACATGTAATCGATCCTATATCCGAAGCATATGGGACACGATTCATGATGTCTCACATAAAGACTAAACCAGTCTTTTGCTATACTATTTCCATTTCAATTTGCCAAGTTCTCATAATTCAGATTATGAAAAGGGATGCCGTAAGCATAATCGAATTTTAGAACGCAAATAATGGACCCATATACAAAATTTCCTTATGTTGAGCCATTCCAACATGAAATTCATATATATATATATATATATATATATATATATATATATATATATATATATATATATATATATATATATATATATATATATATATATATCGTTGACTAAATATGATTAAAACCTCAATCTAAGCTTTTAGATTTGAGATGAAGTAAAATTTCCTCTCCCTTAATTATAGCAAAACAACTTTTTCCCAATTGAAACCTTTTGTTTTCTATAATTAACATTGCTAACTTGCAACCTTTATCATAATTATCATGCTCCCACTAACATGATGATTATTAGCATAACACTTATGCTCCCACTAGCTTTGACATGTACTCATAAATTAGCTGACTTTCTTACCAAAGTTCAGATTTCTGATACTAGATTGCTTTGATAAAACTTTATCAAAATCATACACCTGGTCTTAGATAGCACATTTGTGTGTCTAAAAAATTTTAAAAACTATGAAAAGGGATGTCGTAATCATAGTCTCAATTGTTTAGACCTTTGGCACTTCTCACAAGTCCAGGTTAGTGTGTCGGTAAACCACACACGCTCCACTAATGACTTTGAGAATGGAAATATCACAATTGCTATCTAGCTAAAATCTACTTAGTGAAAGTGTTTCCTCACCATCATTTTCATGAATCGGAGAGAAACCTTATGACACGTAGATTTAATAGTGTATGTGTTCTTATCCATGTGAATTGTCAAAACCATAGTCACAAGACAAGGATAATGATAAATCCAAACTCATATGGACTGAACTCAATCTTAATTTTTTACCACCTGGCTGCTCAGGGGCCTGCCATTGCTTCCAAGTTGTTGTGCAACCAATTGATAACTCTAAGAACTCATATGCAAAGCCAACTTTAACTTAAATGGGCACATAATAAGTCAACACAATAGGTTATGAACCTCACGTCGTGTGCTAGTGAAGAACTTTAGGTTTTATTCTTGATTAGTTCTTGAGACTTTCAAGACTTTTAAGACTCCCACTGTCCTCTTGACATATAAGACTTTCTTGTCAGTTATTCAAGAGATAGTGTGGATTCTAATCATGACAAACACTTCAAACAATTGGCCTTAGTTGGTCTTTGTTTTATCCAAAACATCACAACTTACCAATTTCAAATGTACAAGAGTAGGATACTTTTACTCTTACATTTGACAAGTGTTTTAAACCTTCTTTAAGACATGTCACTCTAGTTACAATCTTGGAGTATGACTCTAAGAATTGTTTTTGGAACGAAGTATGAATCATCTTCTTGATTTAATCACTTCAACAATTCATAGATCCTCTTCTTAGCTATAAGAAGGCACTTAGAGGATGAATTATGATAAGGTCTCTAAATCATTAAGATGATCATAAAAACTGATACTAAAGTACTCTCCCATCTTTTCAGATTTGAGAAACTTTTATCCTTCTTCCTAATTTGATTCTTCTTATTCGCTCTACCTTACATTGGAACCTTTTCCAATGTCTCAGAATTACACTTTAAGCTTGTAAGTATAACCATATTTACTTAGCCTTAGTAAATTATGACGAATAATCTTATCGATCTTTTGTGGTAGACCTGACCAGTGCACAAGAATGTGTACTCGATCCCTTATTCCTTCACTTGACTCACACATCCATGTGAACAAGTAATTAGTCTTAATTTTTCCAATACTTGAAAGTTCTCATTCATCATACTATACAACTTGAATGATTCCAAGTTTCTATCCAACTGAAACTTGGGTGATGAGAATCTTTCCTTATTAGGTAAATTTAGACACTACCACAAATGAAAGAATCAAATTCATATTTCCAATATTGCTATCAATGGAATCATATAAACAACATCTTTTTTCCTAAATGCCATTGTAAGGATATTCTAAAATAAATAAAACTAAAAACATTTTCTTTTATTTTAAAACTTTGCGGAAAACTAATCCTTACAATGCAGATGTATATGAAAACTTGTTGTCATCTATTCCTAAGCAATCTATCATAACTCTTAAGCACGTGCTCAAAATTCTGATCACCAAACCATGCGATTGAAATCCATCTTCGCGATCAAAATCAGCATATACTTCCTTTAAGTTTCTTTACTTTTCTTTGATTCTTAAAACATCAACATGTGACCCAGCCACATCATGTAATAAGAATCTCCAAGTAGGAACTTAATAGAGTTAGACAATGAACTTTACCTGAAATAAAGTCAAACTTATTGACTTTATAATCCTTAGGTAAGTTTAGCAGCTTCATAACCAAAGCCCCTTCCTTTGGCAATAGAAACATATGGACCCTTAGGTAATAGTACATGGGACTATCTCAGACTTAGCCTTTCTCTTTACCATTTGGTCAACCAAGTTGACTATGGCCAATCCCTTTCCATTGGGAAGAGAATGCATTTCTGGAATTCCTGTGTCACTATTATCCCTGTCCATAAAGTTTTAGGAAGTTGATCTCGTAATCAAATTTGCTTTACTAATACACTAAATCATTTCTGATTTAGCAGCACCAAGCAAATAGATAAGATCATTAAGGGTCTTGTCATAGTCTTTTTCATAGGAGTCCCAAAGGAACTCACTATGTGACTTAGAAAGTGATTGAACCACTAAGTTTCTCAAGACTTCGACACCCAACTCTCCCGGCTTGTCAGTATGTGACTTCATCTCCAAGATGAGATCACACCTAGACCTTGACTTGCCCATAGGGTTTGAGTGACCTTGAACTTGTGGGTTAGGGAGAATAATTGGAGGAGGTGGAGGAAAAGAAGTTCCAAGATATTTGGGAGATTTGAAGTCCTTAATATAACACCCAATATGAAATATTAAGGCTAGGACCCAACAAACTATTTTATAACCTGGAAGAGGGATGCCGTAATCCAAGCTATAAAATATTTGAAGGTAGGTGAATGATGATTCACCAATTTCCACCAAGATAAATGAAATGATTTATTAGGTTTTAATTGGATTTGAAACTCCTAGATCTTTGAGATTCATTAAACTTTTAATGGCATGTTTCAATCTCGAGTGTGCCCTTCAGGTTTTGTGACTGGGATGCCGAGGATCACAAAACAAGGTGTGAAGTAACCATGCAAATTACTTGGTACCCTTAAGTGTTTACCCCTCAATTGATGTGCCGTTTAACCACACACGCTCCATCGATACTATGATAAACATTAAGTTACCCTTTTCCAACCTTGTTAAATATGAGTTAGTGTGTCGGTTAACCACACACGCTCCGCTAACCGACTTCAACAAAGTGCAAAGTGTAATTTCATGGATTAGCACCTTATTCACATTTTCCTAAGTAACTAAGATTGGGTATTTATAAAAGGTTTAGTTACTTAGTATTTATCATTAATACTTTTAATGAAGGGAGAATTAAAGTCCTTGTCCTACCCGTTCGGCTAATGACCCTCCACCAGTCAAGGAAGCGGTGGGTGAGAGTGGACACCCATTAAACTGCCATTTTATAGGCAGTAACCTTATACCCCCCTTATAGACCGGCTTCGTGAATTAGGCCTACTAACGTTAAGACTAACTTGCTCTTATACATATATATATTATTAACTTATAATATTATAAAGTATAAGGGTTGACTTTTAACTTTTAAAATTCTAAGGGCTAACTTGGAATTAAAGTATTCATAAGAGAAAACTTTTCAAATTCCAAAACTTGAGGGCAAGTTTTGTAACTTTAAAAACTTTCCTTATTCCATAACTTATGTGTTTAAAGTAGTTTTAATTAAAAAACTCTTTAAGTTCTATAACCTGAGGACAAGTTATGGAAGACTTTAAACTAATAAAAGAATTAACTTTTCTTTATTTGATAACTTATGGAATTTATTAAGGTCACACATTTTATTACTTAATGAAGTGACTCTTGAACTTCCATAACTTGAGGACAAGTTATGGAGTCATAAAACCATTCAATGAGACAAGACTCTTCATTTTTGTAACCATTGCCAACTTTTATGAGTTTTATGAAACTTAAATGTGACCTTTCATGTAACTTGAGGACAAGTTACACAAACACATTTTAGAATCATCTCTTAGATTAAAATGGATTGAAAACAACTATTCAATTAACTTATCTATTAATCTAAGCAACTCATATGAACAAGATAATTCAATCAAACTTTTCTCATGTAATTAGCGTAACACATAAACTAATATAAAACATGAACCTATTGATAATTATCTTTGAAATTGGATTAGTATGAACATTACCACATCAAAAATATGTTTATAAGTACAAAAACAGCTTAGGGTAATGTTCCTAGTCCATTTCTAGCCAAAAAAGTTGAATATATGCTGTCTGGGGCTCCTACTCGTCGAGTGCATGAACCTACACGACGGGTAGGATGATTTTACTCATGAACTCGGCGAGTTCATCAGTGGACTCGGCGAGTACAGTGCCCAGAATGCCCAAAATTCGACTTTTTCAGCATTTTTCAGCATTTTTCAGCAATTTGCATCAAGTATAATTGAAAACAAGCCTAGTCTCTGATACCACTGTTGGGTTTTGAGCATTCTAACACTCCTATGATGTACATGCAACCCTATAAATACCTTGGATCTATGTTTTCTCTATTATACATGCAAATAAGAACTTTCCAAGGCTTTAATCCTCATTAGCATATTATGATGTTCTTATACTACAAAGTACTAGTTAGATGACATACCTTTTGATGTAGCTTGATGTCTTCAAGCTTTAAGAGCTTAGCCCCAATAGTGTGGAAGCCTCAAGTGGAACCACAAATCACCAAAACACCTTGGAAGACTTTAGAGAATATGAATACTTGGTTCTCTCTAGTGAAATCGGCTAGCCCTCTTAGTGTATCCACACTAGTCCCAATTTCCCCAACCAAGGACATCTTTATATAGTATGGATACTAGGGTTAAACCCATGACCTTTCATTTCATATGATCCATGGGTTAAACACTCCATGGAATATCCATGAAAGCTTAGCCCAACCTAAATGAACTTGGCCCATTCCATATATATAAGAGTCCATATTTAATTAGTTCATTTTGATCACTTAATTAATTCTAAATTAAGTCTTGATCAATACTAATTAAATAATATGATTCCATATTGATATATTAGAACTTATAATATATTAATATTAATCATAAATATACTATTCTCAAAAGATTATCCATATAAATTGTGTCGGTGAAGTGCAACCCAAATGGACCATGTCGGGTCGGGTCAAGTACATACCAAATATAGTTATGGACTTAGACATTAATCTAACAATGGCTCCCTGGAGTTGATCGAAGAGGTCATCTATTCGCGGAAGGGATATCGGTTTTGACAGTCAACTTGTTCAGCTCACGGTAGTCGATACACATCCGGAAGGATCCATCTTTCTTCTTTACAAACAATACCGGAGCTCCCCAGGGTGAGGAACTCGGTCTAATGAATCCTTTACTGAGCAACTAATTAAGTTGACTGGATAACTCCTGCATTTCTGCTGGAAATAAGCGATACATAGATTTCGCTACGGGAGTAGCTCTAGGAATTAGGTCAATGCGGAATTCGACCTAACGTTCGGGAGGAATTCCTAGAAGCTCTTCGGGAAACACATTAGGAAAGTTACAGACTTCGGGGATGCTCGCGAGGTCTGTTATTCCTGTTTCTCATTGATTACATGGGCTAGGAATGCTTGACATTCCTTTCGCAAGAGCTTTCGAGCTTTGATGCAGGAAATGGTGTGAAGATTGGAGCAGAGTTTATCGCCATAAATTATGAGAGTCTGACCCGAAGGAAGGTTGAGACGGATGGCTTTTTCGAAATAGAGGATATCAGCATGATTGGGACTCAACCAATCCATGCCAATGATGACATCAAAGCTCTTTATGGAAACTGGCATAAGATCGATGGAAATGAATGATCGTTCAAGGTAAGGGTACAACCTACGAACACCTCACTAGCGCTTTCTTTCTCACCGTTAGCCATTTCGACAGTGAAATTTTCGGTTAATGGTTGGGGATTTTGTTTAACAAGGCGTTTGAATGAATGGCTAACAAAACTACGTTCAACACCAGAATCGAAAAGGATACTAGCATAAGAGTTGTCGAGAAGGAACGTACCCGAAACAACGGTGGGATCGGCAACTGCCTCCTCCCGTCCCATGGCTAGGACTCTTCCAGTATTATCAGATGTAGTCTTTTTGGGGTAGTTCCTTTTGAAATGCCCGACCTCTCCAAAATTATAGCAGGCTTGACCAACGCCTGCTCCAGAAGATTGATTTGCAGATTGGGCTGGTGCCTTGCAGAATCGGACCGTGTGCCCCTTCTTACCACAGTTTGTGCATGACAGTTCGCAGCAGGGGCCGGGGTTGTGGTGGTATTTGCACTTTTCACACTGGGGAAGGTTACCGGCATACCTACTAGTAGGTGTTGGAGCTGTGGATCCCATAACAGAAGCAGCAACAACGGGGGTAGTAGCAGCATGGACTGCTACAGTCTGCTGTTTCTTTGAGGATCCCTGAGAAGATTGACCCTTCTGCTTCTTCCGGAACTTCCTTTTCTCACCACTCCTCTTGGTTGGTTCAGGAGTGGTGGTTGTTTCCTCAACATCTTCACTGTGGTCAATCAGGGTATGGGCTAAATTCTTGGCTCTGTCATACGTATCCGGCCGTGCAGCTAAGACATTTCCCTTGGTTGGCTGGGTCAGCCCCCAAATGAACCTCTCTATCTTCTTACTCTCCGGGGTAACCAATCCCGGGCAGAGGAGTGCAAGATCATCGAATCTAGAAGTGTATGCAACAATATTGGAACCTTTCATCTTTAAGATCCAGAGCTCATGCTCTAATTTCTGCATTTCGCCCCGAGGGCAGTATTCAGCTAGGAGGAGTTCTTTCATGGCTTCCCAACCCATAGCATTGGCTACAGGTAGGGTCAAGGATTTGACTCGGCCGTTCCACCAAGTCATGGCTTTATCAGTGAAGGTACAGGCTACGAATTTTACTTTATCGGATTCCGAACAGGCACAGATCTCAAAGATGGATTTGATTTTCTCGAACCATCGGGAAAGGGAAATGACACCTCCAGTGTCATCGAAGGATGTGGGTTTTGCATTCATGAAATCTTTACAGGAACCCTCCTTTCGGTGTTCCCGACTGCTTTCTTGATTCTGAGTTTGAGTACCACTTCCCGAACCACCGGAACCACCGGTGTTCAATTGAGACATAGCAGTTGCCACCGCGGTGGTAACAGCTGCCTGAAATACCACAGGGTCAATTTCAGGAGGAGGTGGTGGCAGAGGGTTGTTGGTTTTAGAGCTGGGTCTCTTTCTTGGAGGCATCTTGATCTAATAAGATCAAGAAAGAGAGGATGGTAAGTCCTCTGAATCGAATCAAGAGATATGACAGATATATATATATATATATATATATATATATATATATATATATATATGTATGTATTCTGAATAAGCGATAAAGCGGAAAGAGTTATCGAAGCAGATAAATTATCGCTAACAGAATGATCAAGGATCAATGCATGAACGAGGATTTCTACAAAGGATTGGCTCGAGAAATACTCCCATAGTATTTCATGATTCATTACGACACTGGCTCGATGTTTGTGGGATTAGGGTAAGTTTTAGGCATGCCGCATACCACAGTCACTCCCAAGCACATGTTGGTCGTGTCTCGAATGAATATAGTTGGCCAGGCTATATTGATCCTAGACACGACTACATAACTGCCCAGGTTTAACCGCAGTACACAACACCCATTTACTTATGTTTTGTTCTACTTGTAGTTACGGATCTCGACGGTTCAATATACTTGTATACTTTTGAAAATGCTTATATTTGGAAGTACACTTTTAGTTCAGAGCACTTAGGCCCTTTAGTGTTTATAGTCTTATACCATGTAAGGTTTGGTATACTTTATTCACTATAAACAATGGCTCTGATACCAATCTGTCACACCCTGAAAACCAAAGGTGGAAACATTTCCGGGGCGGATGCCACGTTGAGTATCAAATCCAATGCACATAGTAAGTAAATTAAACAACCATTACATTACATATATAAAAGTTTACATTTGTTTCAAAAGTAAGTTGTACAAGTGATACATAGTATATATGAACAAAATGAGACGAGTCTTCAACGTATTCCATCTTCGCCAAAAGGAATGATCGGGTACCTGTCTATTGCGGACCTGAGAATACAAGCAGTTTGAAAATTAGCATAACGCTGGTGAGTTCATAAGCGGTTTGGTTTTGTGAAAAATGTACGAGTTCCTTTCCGTTTCTGACAATGTTACACACCAAGAAAATCCCATATTTTCTTAAAAGTTGGTTATTGAATCCCAAAATGTAATGTAAAGATGTACACTGAAAACATGTTTACCCTTGTGAAATGTAAAGTTTAGTTATCTGGTTTGTTACACTTTTCTGGTTATGTACAAATGTTTCCCCAGGAAAATCCCATATTTTCCTGAATGTTGGTTACCAAATGTGAAAGATGTATACTGAAAACCTGGTTATCGTTGTGAAATGTATTAGTTTTAACATATATATATATATATATATATATATATATATATATATATATAACTAATATATATAAAGTAAATTAATTACTTTATTCATTATTACTATTAAGTAAATCTCTATTATCCTAATTGCGAGTCCCATAACCATACAATAGACTATATATGGCAATAAGTAGTCCACATCACCTTATGACTTTCGTCACCCTTGAACCATTTTGGTTCGGCTGTCGCTAGCAGCCAGTTGCGGGGTAGTCAGCCCCGTATAGATCTATACACTCAAGTCACGCTCCCTATCTAAGAGGTTCTGGTTACAGAACCGGTCCTCCACTCGCGTATCTCTATGGAGTGTTCACCGAGGACGTGTCTCCAATTATATAGGATTAACAAATTTACTAGTAATAATACAATAATCCTCCACTCACGTATCTCTGTGGAGTGTTGCCGAGGACAAAAACAGTGTGCTAAGTTTTAAGTTCAAAGTTCAAATGTCATGCTTTTAACTGATATAATGTGGAAAACCATTTGTCAAATATAAAACATAACAGTTTATAACCCATTTCACAAATAATATGTTTACGTGATCTGCATGTTCATATTGTTATATGTTGCGATTATCAGTGTTAAAAACATATAAAATATGAAAGACACACATGTAAAACAAGTTTTGAGTACAAGTATCTCTTGTACTTTGCTTGTATTCCCCCTGAAAACAGTGAAAAACAGTGAAAAAGGGTAGGGGTATGAACTCACGAGACGAGAAAATGTGACGTTTTGGATGCTAAGCGTCGGTTCAGGGCTTGATAAAGCACGCGGTTCCTATGTAATATGAAAGAATATTCAAATGTATCTAATTAGATTTTAAACCACTAATTAGATATGATAACACACTCCAATGAGCGAAAACACTTCAAATCAAGTGTTTGGAGTGACCCGGGTGACATCTACGGACGTGTGGGACTTGGGAAATGAGTTTACTCTTCAAGAGTAAACTCCTTATGGAGTTTTCGGACCTAAACACTTTAACCACATGAGTTCACGGCTGTAAACTGGTGGTTGAGGGTTTTATGGTGCTAAATGGCATGATAACACTTGGGAAAATTAGCTAGGATTAAATCTAGGGCCTTGGAATGGATTAAACTCACTTAAGGACCATTTATTGGAGTTTATGGCAGTAAACATGGAGTTTACGGCCGTAAACTCCCCCATACTCATTCCTTAATTTATTTGGTGATGCTAGGACAATCACATGTGATTCAAACAATTTTTACAAGCCTTAGAATGAGTTTAGGGCACCATTTGACCTATGTTTATGAGTTTACGGCCCTGGAACTTATTCTTGGGTAGTTATGGCCGTAAACTCTCAAATGAAGGGATTTCATCATGTTTAAGGCCCCTAAATTGATTTTGGTTGGTTCTAGGATTTTTTTCCAAGGCTAATGGTGTGTTTAATGTTGGGTTTTGAGCAATCTAACACTTCCTAAGTGTGCATGCAACCCTAATAAACCTTGGATCTATGTTTTCTTCTAAAATACATGCAAATAATAATTTCCAAGGTTTCTTCCTAACTAGCATAGCATAAGGATTATGAATCATAAAACTACTAGTAAAATACATACCTTTTGATGATGGTTGATTGCTTAGAGTTTGAGAGCCAAGCACCAATAGTGTGAATGCCTCAAATGGAATCACAAATCACCACAAACACTTGGAAAACTTTGAGAGAGAGTATACACACATAGAAAATCGGCCACACACACAAAACCACACTAGTGGCTATTTCATGCAACATAAGCATGCTTATATAGTGTGCATGGTTAGGGTGAAACCCTAATAACCCATGACCTTTCCTTTTCCAAGGATACATGGGTTAAAAGCTCCATGGATCATCCATGGACTTCCATATAAGCCTAGCCCATTAAAAAATAAGTGTTAGCCCACACCATATAAAACAATAGCCTACAATTTAATTAGTCTTCCTTTTAATCTCTAAATTAATTCATAATTAATTTAAGACTAAGACTAATTAAATAACATGACTTCATATTATAACTTATAATATATTAATAAACATATGTGTATAAATCTCATAAAATTATCCATAAATAGTTCGGGTGAAGTGCAACCCAAATGGACCATGCCGGGTCGGGTCAAGTATATACCAAATAATTTATGGACTTAGACACCTTATCCAACAGACTCCCACTTGGATAAGTCTAATAACTATATTTGTGTATGTTACTTCAGGAACCAACCAACAATCGTAGCTCTCGAAAACTCTGTTGAACTATGAAACGCCATTTTAGATAAGTGATCATATACTCCTCTGTTCTCATGATATCAGCCGGACAAATACATGGAACAACGTCGTACTTATTGTCCAACAGTTTGTTTCCCTATTTTCGATTTTTTTGACAAAGAACTTAATCGAACACATCAATTTAGTTCTGACCGGCCGGTACATAGGTCACAACAAAATCATCGAGGGGCCCAGATATCGCTTCTATTTCTAGAAGGAACAGATAAACTTCGACTCATATGCTTGTTCTACTACTTGTTGAATTTTACACAAAGGCACGTTTTATAACATCAAGTTACTCATGCGTTTACATGCAATCAATGCACAACCAACTCATAGGTAACAACTCATATCTCTAGGTTTGAAGATTTATATGATATTACCGTCTCACGATCACTCGAGATAAATTCCATGAAGTGATACAAGTGAGCGTGGGTTTATTCCAATACTCATAACTTATGAGCACTCATGAATGTTGTAGCAACCATTGTTATGACTAAACCCATTTAGCCATCTACAAACTCGGTTCATGACAGTCTTGATTCACACCTACTTCCAACATATGAACGACTGTGGAGTGTTTAAATAACTTAGTCATTCGGAAAGAATAACCTAGCTATTTTGGAAGTCAAAACATGGAAAGTGAAACACAATAATAATCAAATCCAATATGGTCTCAGAACCCTTTTGAATATAAATAGAACCACCTTTTATTTATCACCATATTGATTACACATTATTCATTGTATAATGTTTCAAACAATCAACTTAAGACTTGAATAAAAACAACATTCGTCCCATGCTCCTGGCATGTACACTTTGTTTTTCTAAACAATAGTTATGCCATACTCCAAGTATGCACACTATGTTTGTCTATGATCCTTACATTGTGATGTAGATCAATTGAACACTATTCCATTGATACTCATTTCACAATCCCAAATCCTTATTGTAAATGTGAGAATCCTCGATTCCTATCATTTACCAAAAAAAAACTGTTAGATTTTAAACTTTTATGCAATGTTCCTCTTGTAATGATTATGCACAAAGTCACCAAAACCTTGTCACCAGTCATTACAGAGTATTCCAAAGAAGGTCAACCTCTATGGAACGGAAGTCTCATATTCAAAGTACATTGCTTTGAATATCCTTCTTGCATTAAGGTTTTCTAATCTTACATAGATTGAATAACTTCCACTTATGGAGAAATTTCCATAGTCCCATTTTGACTATCACTTCCGAACAAGAGTTACTTCTTTTCAGAATATGTCAATATGGTCCTTTCCGACAACTTACATCATACTTAATCACTTTAGTCATATCCAGTTCTAGACTTTTCCCTTCTCAATGCCTTAAACATTTGGAAAATTTAGAAAAGATGAATATTATAGCACATGCAATCGATCCTATATCTGAAGCATATGGGACATGATTCATGATGTTTGACATAAAGACATGATACTAGACCAGTCTTTTGCTACAATATTTTTTTTTATTTGCCATGTTTTCAAAATTTAACTATGAAGAGGGATGCCGTAATCAGAATCGAATTTTGAAAATGCAATATATATAGAATTTCTTCAAGTTGAACCATTCCAACATAAAATTCATATATATATATATTCTTGACTAAAGATGATTAAAATCTCAATCTAAGCTTTAGAATTGAAATGAAGTATAATTTCCTCTCCCTTAATTATAGCAAAACGACTTTTTCAACCCCTACAACTTCATGAATTGAAACTTTGTTTTCTATAATTAACATTGCTAACTTGCAACACTAAACGTAATAATCATGCTCCCACTAACATGATGATTATCAGCATAACACTTATGCTCCCACTAGCTCTGACATATTTCCAGAAATTTGCTGGACTTCTGAAATTTAGATTCATACACCCTTTCTTAGATAGCTCACATGTGTGTCTAAACAATTTTCAGAACTATGAAAAGGGATGCCGTAATCATAGTCTCAATTTCTTAGGCATTTGCCATTTCTCACAAGTCCATGTTAGTGTGCCGGTTAACCACACGCGCTCCACTAACGACTTTTGAAAATGCGAATGACACAATTGATATCTACGTAAAATCTACTTAGTGAAAGCGTTTCCTCACCATCATTTTCATGAATCGGAGAGAAACCTTATGACACTTAGATTTTATAGTGTATGAGTTCCTATCCATGTGAATTTGTCAAAACCATAATCACAAGATAAGGTTAGTGACAAATTCAGCCTTACATGGATTAAACTTGTTCAATCTTAGTTTCTTGTCACCTTGGTAGCACAAGGCCCACCAATGCTTCCAAGTTGAACTCTGATAACTCACATGCAAATTCAACTTATTTGAAGTAGGTCCAGAAATAAGAATTATATCAACACGATAGGTTGCAAACCTTAAGTCATGTGCTAGTGATAAATTACAGGTTTTACTCTTGATTAAATCTTGAAACTCTTTTGGGATCTTTAAGGCTCCCACTGTCCCCTTGATATACAAGTTTCCCCAGTCAAGAACCATTCCTTGACAAAACAAATATTCAAGGGACAATGCGGATTCTTATCAAGACTAACACTTCACACAATTTGTCTTACTTGGTCTTTGTCTCATCCAAGACATCACAACTTACCAATCTCAAATGTACAAGAGTAGAAAACATTTTACTCTTACATTTGACTAGTGTTAATAAATCTTCCTTTATGTCACTCAAGGTTACAATCTTGTAGTATAACTCTAAGCATTGTTTTGGAACGAAGTATGACTCATCTTCTTGATTTTAACCAATCCAACAATTCATGACCTCTCTTCTTATCCATAACAATGCACTAAGACGTCCTTAGAGTATGAATTTGTGATATGGTTTCATAATCATTAAGATGATCATGAAATACGATACTAAAGTACTCTCCCATCCTTTCAGATTTGAGAAACGTTTATCTTTCTGCCTAATTTGATTCTTCTCATTTGTTTTGTCATACATTGTAACCTTTCAATGTTACAGAATTATACTTAACCTTATAAGTATAATCATATTTACTAATCTTCAGTAAATCATGACAAATCAATCTTTGTGGTGGACCTTGACCAGCGCACACCCAGTGTACCTAATTCCTTAGTCCTTCAATTGACTCACATATGCATGTGATCAAAGAATTAGTCTTAATTTTCAAAGATGAAAATTCTCATTCATCATACAATACAACTTGTATGATTCCAAGTTTCTGTCCAATTGAAACTTGGGTGATGAAAAACTTTCTTCATTTGGTAAATTAAGACACTACCACAAATGAAAGAATCAAATCCACTTTCCAATATTGCTATTACTGGAAACATATAAGCAACAATTTTCCACAGATGCCATTGTAAGGAAATTTTTAAAATAAATAAAATTAAAACCCTTTTTTTTCTTTTATTTTAAAACTTTGCGGAAAAACTTATCCTTACAATCCACATGAAAACCTGGCTGTTATCTATTCATAAGCAATATATTATAACTCTTAAGGAACAGCTCAAAATTCTGATTGCCGAACCATGCGATCGAAACCCACCTTTGCAATCAAAATCAACATATACTTACTTTAAGCTTCCTATCTTTTCTTTGATTCTTAAAAACATCAGCATGTGACCCATTCACATTATGTAATAAGAATCTCCAAATAGGAACTTAATAGAGTTAGACAGTGGACTTTACCCGAAGTAGAGTCAAACCTCTTGACTTGATCAACCTTATGACCTTTCAGGTGAATAGGGCAGCTTCGCAACCAATGCCCCTTCCTTTGGCAACAAAACACATGGACCCTTTGGTAACGGCACATGAGACTATCTCAGAATTTGCCTTTCTCTTTACTATTTGGTCAACCGAGTTGACTATAGCCGATCCCTTTCCATTGGGAAGAGAAATCCTTTTCTAGATATCCAATGCTACCATTATCAATGTCCATCTAGACTTGGGAAGTTGTTCTTTTAATCAAATTTGCTTTACTGGTGTTCCGAATCATTGCTGATTCCACAACACCAAGCAAAAAGATAACATCATTAAGGGTCATGTCATAGTCTATCTCATAGTAGTCCCAAAGAGACTCACTATGTTACTAAGAAAGTGATTGAACATCCAACTTTCACGGGACTTTGACACCCAACTCTCCCGGCTTGTCAATATGTGACTTTATCTCCAAGATGTGAGCACACATAGACTATGCTTGCCAATAGGGATTGAGTGACTTTAAACTTTTCAAGAACTTGTGGGTGAGGGAGAATAATTGGAGGAGGTGGAGGAAGTGAAGCATGATGTTGAGGGACACCATCTTCAAGAGATTTGGGAAGATCATAGTTGTCTGAACCAGACATCTATAATGGGAGAAAATCAAGTTAGTTGATTCAAAGTCCTTAATATAACACCCAATATGAAATATTAAGGCTAGGACCCAACACAATATTTTATAATTTGGAAAAGGGATGCCGTAATCCAAGCTATAAAATATTTGAAGGTAGGCGAATGACGATTCACCAATTTGCACCATGAAAAACAAAATAATTTATTAGGTTTTAATTGGATTAGAAATTCCTAGATCTTTTGAGATTCATTGAACTTTCCAATGGCATGTTTCAATCTCGAGTGTGCCCTCTCAAATTTTGTGACTGGGATGCCAAGGATCACAAAACAAGGTGTGAATAACCATACCAATTCACTTGGTACCCTTAATATTATCACCTAATCAATGTGCCGGTTAACCACACACGCTCCATTGATCTATGACAAACATTAAGTCACCCTTTGTGATTGGGAATTAAATAAAACATTTAGTTACTTTATAATAATCATTATACTTTTAATGAGAATTTAAAGTCATTATCCTACCCGTTCGGCTAACGACCCTCCACCAGTCAAGCAAGCGGTGGGTGAGAGTGGACACCCATTAAGTTGCCATTTTATAGGCAACAACCTTATACCCACCTTATAGACCGGCTTCATGAATGAGGCCTACTAACGGTAAAACGACTTGTTCTTATACATATATATAATAATTAACCATTAATCTTATAATAGTATAAGGGTAGAATTTTAACTTTTAAAACTTCTTGGGTATGGAATTAAAGTTTATTAAAGTGTGTGAAACTTTACAAATTCCAAAACTTGAGGGCAAGTTTTGAAAAATTCATAAACTTTTGGATATTCATAAATTATGAGTTTTAATTAAGTGTTTTAAAGCTTTTAATGAAGAGTCTCTTGGGAATCCATAACTTGAGGACAAGTTATGGAGTCCATAAACATTTATGGGAAAAACTCTTCAAGAAAATGTAACCTACAACTTCTTAAAAACATTTAAAAGAAAAAACTCTTGGAATTCCATAACTTGAGGACAAATTAAGAATTCCATTAAAACACATTAAGATCAAGAATTAACTAACAAACAATTTGCAAATAATTCCTATGATCTAACAAAACTCATATGAGCATGAACATCCACATCAACAATTTCAAGAATCATATGAACACATATAAAATTGAAATTTGATTATAACTTTGAAATTGGTCCACCATCATCATTACCACATCAAAAACAGGTTTTATGAGTCCAAAACAGTTTAAGGTAATGATTCTAGACCAATTCCAGCACCAAAACTCGAAGATATGCTGTCTGGGGGTCCATCTCGTCGAGTGCATGAACCAACTCGCCGAGTTGGATGAGTTTTGCCTTGGACTCGTCGAGTCCCTTCATGGACTCGGCGAGTCTGCTGTGCAGACAGCACATAAACTTCGATTTTCAGCAATTTGCATCAAGTATTCAAGAAAACAAGCCTAGGCTCTGATACCACTGTTGGGTTTTGAGCAATCTAACACTTCCTAAGTGTGCATGCAACCCTAATAAACCTTGGATCTATGTTTTCTTCTAAAATACATGCAAAAAATAATTTCCAAGGTTTCTTCCTAACTAGCATAGCATAAGGATTATGAATCATAAAACTACTAGTAGAAATACATACCTTTTGATGATGGTTGATTGCTTGGAGTTTGTGAGCCAAGCACCAATAGTGTGAATGCCTCAAATGGAATCACAAATCCCCACAAACACTTGGAAAACTTTGAGAGAGTGTATACACACATAGAAAATCGGCCACACACACAAAACCACACTAGTGGCTATTTCATGCAACATAAGCATGCTTATATAGTGTGCATGGTTAGGGTGAAACCCTAATAACCCATGACCTTTCCTTTTCCAAGGATCCATGGGTTAAAAGCTCCATGGATCATCCATGGACTTCCATATAAGCCTAGCCCATTAACAAATGAGTGTTAGCCCACACCATATAAAACAATAGCCCACAATTTAATTAGTCTTCCTTTTAATCTCTAAATTAATTCATAATTAATTTAAGACTAAGACTAATTAAATAACATGACTTCATATTATAACTTATAATATATTAATAAACATATGAGTATAAATCTCATAAAATTATCCATAAATAGTTCGGGTGAAGTGCAACCCAAATGGACCATGTCGGGTCGGGTCAAGTATATACCAAATAAGTTATGGACTTAGACACCTTATCCAACATTTAAATGGCTTTTAAACACTTGAAAATGAGTTTACTCTCCATGAATGATGAGTTTACCGCCCAAGCATGTTCTTGGGTAGTAAACTCATGTTTACTCCTCAAAAACCATGTTTAAGGTGTTCTAAGTCCGAAATGGTAAGCCATAAAATTATATCTAAGTCCCAAAGTTGGTTTGGAGGGGTTTTAAGGCATAAAAACCCACTTTACTTGAGTTTACGGCCCAAGCTTGTTCCAGGGCCGTAAACTCATGAAGATGGTCCTTTTCCAAAGTTTAAACACGAATTTGAAGGCCTAAGAGGTTGAACAACAAGTTAGGGAACTTACCTCAAGGATTTGGAGCCTTAATTCAATGTTTTTGGACTTAGATCTTTGTTTGAGGATAGAGGTTAGAGAGAGAGTAGTGAGAGAGAGCAAAAGCTTCTAATGGAAGCTTAGACTACTTTAAATAGTGTTTAAGATTTGGACACGGTGGAATTCTACCCGATACCGACGTTAGACGGGGCTTTTAGTCGCACCCGATCAAGTTGCCGTAACCCGATATGGTTGATTCTGAAAATTTTCCGATTACTAGAATGGGGTGTTAAAATGAGTTCTAAATGTGTTTGGATCACCTATTAATTCATAATAGATAATTTCAAATTAATGACTTAATTAAATGAAGTAAACGGAAACGAATGAAAACGGCGAATGGATTAACGCAAAGGGTTACGAAAAAGGGTTACAATTGATGTACGAACTTCGGGTTATTACATAAACTCCCCAAGTGCATCTCCTTAGACCGTAAACACATTTCTAAGTTGTTTAAGTGCCCTAAACACCTTCCTATGCCTCTAAAAGCCACTAGAACCTTACATACATGAGTTAGAACCACCAAACAACCAAAGGAATGGGCTAACATGAGTTTACGACCGTAAACTCATGTGTTTACGGTCGTAAACTCCTCAAGGAGTAAACAATGGATCGTAAACTCCCAAATGGTGTCCATTTTGAGCCCCAATCACTTCCTTAGCCCTTGATTCAACTCTAGCATGACTCCATGAGTGAAATAAGACCTTTAAACATCCCATGATACTACTACCATGAGTTTACGGCCGTAAACTATTGGGGGAAAGGGTCTTGAAACCATAAACACTCTTAAGGGCTATCATTTGAAGAGTAAACTCCAATGTGATTCCATACACACTGTAACGCCTGTGTTTCCGGGCTTGCCATTTTTAGCAATGTAATAGTCTAGGTTAACCTTTGTAACCCGTTTTGAAATAATAAGATTGTATTATTTGAGTATTATGTGTTTTGTGCTTAATTGCTTAATTATGTGGTCTGATTAATTAAGAATAAAAATAAGCGTCAAAATTTAAGTGTAAATAAACTTAATATCTTTGAATAATGTTGTAGTAGTTGAAACGAGGTTTCCGAATATATATAGAACGCCCAAATCTAACTTGGTATGAGGAAGTTATGATTTATCGAAGTTTCGGCTTAACGGTATGCAGCCTGAAATACTCGATTTGAGATCGAGCGGTTTTTAGCCGAAGCAATCTAAACGAGAATTGAAGATCTCATTGTTGGTATCAAAGCGATAAAAAGTTAGGCGAGAACGGACGTCAAACGAAGAAGTTATGAATTTATAACGAAGTTTTCTATCGCGGCCTATTAAAAATAAATAATAAAAATAAAGTCAAAATTAGCCGACGAAGTCTAAACGAAAGTTGTAGAGCGTAGTCTCACCTTCGTGTGGACATAAAGAACGTCGTAAACGGAGTTCGTATGAAGAAGATATGAATTTCCGAAGTTTATTAAATATTTTATATTTAAATTAAATCTTTAAATCCGGCATTATCCGAAGAAGAGTCAGCAATCCGATCTGAAGTACGCCCTGCATACTCGTGTATGCCCCGCGTACACCGAAGGTGTCGACACTCGCAGCAAGTGGCTCGGATGACGCATGCAGTGACGATTTCGGAAGCAGTACGCCCCGCGTACTCCAAGGCTCCAGCCTCCTATAAATAGGATCCGAAGGCAGCCGATTCTTTTGTTCATTTTCACTCTTCTCTCTCCCGTTTTGCATCGTTTTGCGTGCCAAAAATATCCCGAAGCCCCGGTATCATACTCGAGCCCCGAGGCAAGTCTCGAGATCTCGAAGATCCCGAGAAGTGCGGTTCCCGAGCCGAAGCTCTGCCCGCGAGAAGTTTGATTTTTGTGAAGATCTTTCAGATCTGCTGAGGATTACTACTTCTACAAGTCGTAGTGCTATCCGATCATCTCCTGATCAAGTGAGTGTATACTACCTTTCATAAACACGATAATAATACAAGTTTGGTTCGATTGTATTAAGTATATTGTTGTTTATAAGTGTGAGTGTGTAGTTACCTTCTTCCAACACATTATTATAAAGTATTTTATATAAAATACGTGCTATGTGTATATATTTTGTTGTTATATGTGTGAATGTATATTCACTCTCTTCTATCTCATAGATATGATTTATTCTCTATGAGATATGTGGTATGTGTGTGTGTGCCTCATCTGTTATGTGGAATATGTGTTGATTAAAGCATGCTATACAGGTTTTTTTAAACTATGTATAAAAATATATATTTTTATCTACTAATATGTTAGGTAGAACATGGGTAGATTTATGGTGTGTAATAAACAGCTGAGAGGCCTCGTTGTTGTTTGATTTAGTCATCTAGCGGAGTTTAGATGACGACCACTGGCTATTCTAGATAGTCTTGTGGAAACATTAGCAGGTTCGCCACCTGTAGGTGTTAATGAACTTGAGTGTTCATTCGCTGTACTCCATCCCCCTCATGGTTGCCTTATTTGACTTATATTGCTGGGGTACCCCCGAAGCATGTGTTGTCGCCCCGATGAAATATTCTTAGACTAGGTCCCTTGTGTTAGTTATTTTAGGGACATAAAGTGAGAATAACGGGAATGGGTAATTGGGTTATTGTTGGTTGGTGGAAATTAAATATGATTATTTATTGTGGGTTGAAAACCCTCTATGCTCACCAGGCTCCCAAGCCTGACCCACTCAGTTTTATTTGTATTACAGGAAGTGGCGCGAGGGAATGAGATGGATGAACCATCAGTTGTTTTGTTTACAAGTCTGTATTTGTATATATTTGTTGAATGACTTGTAATGTTATCGTTTATGCTTATTGGTCTGTATCGGAACATGACACCCCGAGTTTTGATAATATAATGAAAATACATTTCTTTTATGAAATGCTTTGGTAATCATTGTTTTATCATGTTTTGTTTTTGGGAACAAATTCCGCAACTCTTTCAAATCAAAAGGATTTACTCTGAAAATGTTTAAAAAGCATAAATGAAACCGGTCTTTTCTGGTCGAGATTTTGGGGATGTCACAGTTGGTATCAGAGCATTAGTTTAAGCGAACTAGGAATTTGTAGGATTTCTAGACTTAAACTTAGAATGCTAAGTGAAGTTTTGAGATGTGTGTCTATTGTGTTTTAGACACGAGCACTAGTTTATTTTAGGAAAGTTGCCTAAAATGCTTTATGTGCTAAATGTTATATGCTGCCATATATGATATTATTTGTTCAGATCTATGGTCTGTTGCCGACCGGATCTAGAAACCTTATGTGTGTAGGATTCTAAGCGTACGTCTACGATATTAGAACTAGCATGTAAACGTTTCGGTGTGATAAGGAAGATTTGAATATCTATCGTGATTGAGGATCTAATTTCACCTTATTCGGTGTGTAGATCAAAATGGTGAGAACCAGAAGTGGAGTTGGAAATGCTGATGAAAACAGGAATCAACCACCTGTGATTGAGCAAGTACCTGTCGTAGCAGCAGCACCTGAGCCAATAACCATGGCTGGTGTGCAAATGATGATTCAGACGATGTTGGATCGTCAGATGGATGAAACTAGACGGTTGCTTCAACAGAATCGTGAAGAACTGTCAATTCGTGTGGTGGAGACTGAACTAAATGAAGGGCACTCGGACGGTGGAAACTTCAGTGGGTCTATTGGTCAAGCCAACCCACCGATAGTTAGGCAAAACAATCATGATGGATGGAATGATGGAATGGGATGCAAGTACAATGACTTTCTAACTTGCAAACCATCGACCTTCAATGGAAAGGAGGATCCGATTAGGGTTATGGATTGGATCTCCGAAATGGAGTTAGCCTTCATGACATGTGGCTGCAGAGGCAAGTTGCAGACTATGTATGCAGTGCGACAATTCCGAGGTGGAGCGGTTCGTTGGTGGAACACTCTAGGGAAGACGTTGAGCCCTAATGAGCCACTGCAATTGTCATGGGCAGAATTCTTGGCGCAGTTCAAGCGCAAGTTCTGTTTGGCTCAAAATTTATTGGAATTGGAGAACAAGTTTCTGACATTGACGAAAGGCAGCATGTCAGTTGATGAATACACCAATAACTTCACCGATAAGATGGAGTTTGCCTTGCATATCGTCCTAGACGAGTTGACAAAGGTGGACCGGTATGCGAAGGGACTCCCATGGGAGTACGAGGTGCCAGTACGTCAGGCACTTACTCTAGAGGCAGCTATCTGGGCTGCCAAGTCTATTGAGAACATGATTAAGGGAAGAACCACCGACAAGGTTGAGGTTGGTGAGAAAAGAAAGTTTGAGGGAACATCTGTTTCCGGTAAGAAGGGCAAATTTTCGAAATCTGATTCGAAAAAGTTTGGAGGTAAAGGAGGCGAAGCGAAGTGGTGTGATAAGTGTAAGAAAAAGCACTTTGGGAAATGTAGTGAGGATGTGACCTGCTACAAGTGTGGAAAGGTTGGACATTTTGCCAATGAATGTTCGAACAACAAAAGGATGTGTTTTGATTATAATGAAGAGGGGCATATTTTGAAAGACTGTCCGAAGAAGAAGGAGGCAGCTAGGCCCAACATTCCACAAAAGCCGAAGGAGAGAGCCTTCCAGATGACACTTGAGGCTGCTAAAGATGAAGCTGATGTCGCTTCAGGTACCTTTCTTGTTAACGAATTACCTGCTCAAATTTTGTTTGATTCTGGAGCCAACTACTCCTTTATTTCGCATGAGTTTGGTAGAAAGCTAGCTTTGCCTGTTGATAGACTAGATGATGCTTTATTAGTTGAAGTAGCTAGTGGCAAGTTTGTACCTGTTAGCCATCGTATGAAAAGCATCTTAATTGATCTGAATGGGAATAAGTTTCACGAGGAATTATTGCCCATCGAACATAATGGTTTCGACATCGTTTTGGGAATGGATTGGCTTAGCGCCAATGATGCCGAAATTTTATGCAAGAAGAAGATAGTTAAAGTAAATCCACCTGGTAAAGATTTGTTTATGGTGTATGGGGACAAACGGCGAGTGAATTCTGGAATCATTTCTCTAATGAAAGCCAGAAAGTGTTTGACCAAGGGATGTACATCATATTTAGCATTCGTGATTGATGCTAAGAAAGAAAAGAAGGTGATGCAGAGTATTCCAGTGGTGTGTGATTATCCGGAAGTATTTCCCGAAGATCTTCCTGGATTACCACCTGATAGACAAGTGGAGTTCAGAATAGACTTGTTACTAGGAACCACGCCAATAGCAAAAGCACCTTATCGATTAGCACCGACGGAGATGAAGGAGCTGATGACGCAACTTCAGGAGTTAATGGACAAAGGTTTCATTAGACCTAGTTCATCGCCCTGGGGAGCTCCGGTGTTGTTCGTAAAGAAGAAAGATGGAAGTATGAGAATGTGCATCGATTACAGAGAGTTGAACAATGCAACAATAAAGAATAGATATCCGTTGCCAAGGATTGATGACCTATTTGATCAATTGCAAGGTTCGAGCTATTTCCCAAAGATCGATCTAAGGTCAGGATATCATCAGCTAAAAGTAAGAGAGCAAGATATCGAGAAGACTGCATTCAGAACTAGATATGGACACTACGAGTTCTTGGTTATGTCGTTTGGACTAACCAATGCTCCGAAAGCATTCATGGATTTGATGAATAGGGTTTGTAACCCTTTCCTTGATAAATCCGTGATAGTGTTTATAGACGACATTCTAATTTACTCGAAAAGCCAGGAGGAGCATGACAGACACTTGCGAGAAGTGTTAGAAGTTTTGAAGAAGGAGAAGTTGTATGCGAAGTTCTCCAAATGTGATTTTTGGATTCGTGAAGTCCAATTCTTGGGTCACGTGGTCAACCAAGAAGGGATAATGGTTGATCCAGCGAAGATCGAAGCTGTGATGAAGTGGGAACAACCGAAAAGTCCCACGGAGATTCGAAGCTTTTTAGGATTAGCCGGATATTACCGCAGGTTTATCCAAGGCTTTTCTTCGATTGCTACTCCATTAACAGCTTTGACCCACAAAGGAGCTACTTATGCTTGGAGTAATAAGCATAAAGAAGCATTCGAGAAGCTAAAGAAGAAGCTATGCGAGGCACCGATACTTTCTTTACCCGATGGAGTTGCAGACTTCGCTGTTTATAGCGATGCGTTTGGGGTTGGATTGGGTTGTGTTTTGACCCAAAGAGAAAAGGTGATAGCATATGCGTCTCGACAGCTGAAGGAGCATGAAAAGAATTACCCGACTCATGATTTGGAGTTCGCAGCGGTAGTTTTCGCTCTGAAAATATGGAGGCATTACCTCTATGGCACGAAGTGCAAACTTTTTACTGATCATAAGAGTCTCCAATATCTCTTTAATCAGAAAGAATTGAATATGAGGCAATGACCCTGGCTAGAATTACTTAAAGACTACGACTGCGAGATACTTTACCACCCCGCTAAAGCTAATGTTGTTGCTAATGCTCTCAGTCGGAAGGTCAATCTTGAAAGGAAAAGGCCAAGAGCATTGAGAATTGAAGTTGTCTCGACCATTGTGGAAAGTATAAAGGAAGCTCAAGAGGAAGCTTCTGAAAAAAATGACCGAAAGGAGGAACGTTTGGGTAAAACGTTGGTGTTTGGTACAAACGGTCATGGACTGAAGGTATTCCAAGATCGTATTTGGGTACCTAAGTCAGGAGGAATTAGGGACCTTCTGATGGAAGAAGCTCACAAAACGATGTACTCAATTCATCCGGGTAGCACTAAAATGTATAGGGACCTGAAACCCTACTACTGGTGGCCGACGATGAAGCTTGATGTTGCAAAGTATGTGGCTGAGTGTGTGACTTGTGCGAGAGTTAAGACACAACATCAGAAACCTTACGGGAGTTTAGAACCATTGCCTGTGCCTATGGGTAAGTGGGAAGACATTGCTATGGACTTTGTCACTAAACTGCCCAAAACGAAGAATGGTCACGACATGATTTGGGTGGTCGTTGATCGATTCACTAAGAGTGCGCATTTCATAGCAGCCAAGGAGAAATGGTCTATGGAAAAGCTTGCAAATTCTTATGTGAAGGAAATTGTGAGGCTTCACGATGTTCCGTTAACGATTGTATCGGATTGTGATAGCCGTTTCACCTCAAGGTTTTGGAAAAGTCTACAAGAGGAAATGGGTACCAAGTTATGTTTAAGTACAGCTTACCATCCGCAGACTGATGGTCAGAGTGAAAGAACGATACAAACACTTGAAGATATGCTGAGAGCATGTACCTTGGAATTCCTAGGTAATTGGGATGAACATTTACCATTGGTAGAATTTTCCTATAATAATAGTTTTCACTCGAGCATTAAGATGGCACCTTATCAAGCCTTGTATGGACAGAAGTGTCGTACGCCGTCTTGTTGGCTTGAGGCTGGGGAAAAGCAGTTTATAGGACCGGAGATGGTTCATCAAACTGCTGAAAAGTTGAAAATAATTAGGGAAAGAATGTTAACAGCTCAAGATCGTCAAAAGAGCTATGCTAACAAAAAGCGAAGACCGATGACTTTTGAGGTTGGAGATTCGGTTTTGCTTAAAGTCTCGCTGTGGAAGGGACTTATAAGATTTGGAAAAAAGGGAAAGTTGAGTCCAAGGTTTATTGGACCGTTTAAAGTTCTTCAGAGGATTGGGAACCAAGCTTACAAGCTCGAATTACCCGAAGAACTGAATGGAATTCACAACACTTTTCATGTGTGTTATTTGAGGAAGTTCACGGGAGAAGTTCCCGACATAATTCCAATTTCTGAATTGAGAATTGATGAGAACAAAAGGTTGATTGAAGAACCAGAGGCAATTGTTGACCAAAAGACTAAGAAGTTGTGACGCAAAATGGTTGGGTTAGTGCTTATCCGATGGAAACACACGAATGGGCCGAATCTCACCTGGGAGACGGAGAGTGACATGTTGAGTCGCTATCCGCATTTGTTTGTTGATGTGTGATTCCGGGGACGGAATCATTCTAAGGTGGAGAGAATTGTAACGCCTGTGTTTCCGGGCTTGCCATTTTTAGCAATGTAATAGTCTAGGTTAACCTTTGTAACCCGTTTTGAAATAATAAGATTGTATTATTTGAGTATTATGTGTTTTGTGCTTAATTGCTTAATTATGTGGTCTGATTAATTAAGAATAAAAATAAGCGTTAAAATTTAAGTGTAAAATAAACTTAATATCTTTGAATAATGTTGTAGTAGTTGAAACGAGGTTTCTGAATATATATAGAACGCCCAAATCTGACTTCGTATGAGGAAGTTATGATTTATCGAAGTTTCGGCTTAGCGGTATGCAGCCTAAAATACTCGATTTGAGATCGAGCGGTTTTAGCCGAAGCAATCTAAACGAGAATTGAAGATCTCATTGTTGGTATCAAAGCGATAAAAAGTTAGGCGAGAACGGACGTCAAACGAAGAAGTTATGAATTTATAACGAAGTTTTCTGTCGCAGCCTATTAAAAATAAATAATAAAAATAAAGTCAAAATTAGCCGATGAAGTCTAAAGGAAAGTTGTAGAGCGTAGTCTCACCTTCACGTGGATATAAAGAACGTCGAAAACGGAGTTCGTATGAAGAAGATATGAATTTCCGAAGTTTATTAAGTATTTTATATTTAAATTAAATCTTTAAATCCTGCATTATCCGAAGAAGAGTCAGCAATCCGATCCGAAGCACGCCCCGCGTACACCGAAGGTGTCGACACTCGCAGTAAGTGGCTCGGATGACACATGCAGTGACGATTTCGGAAGCAGTACGCCCCGCGTACTGCAGTACGCCCCGCGTACTCCAAGGCTCCAGCCTCCTATAAATAGGATCCGAAGGCAGCCGATTCTTTTGTGCATTTTCTCTCTGCTCTCTCCCGTTTTGCATCATTTTGCGTGCCAGAAATATCCCGAAGCCCCGGTATCATACTCGAGCCCCGAGGCAAGTCCCGAGATCCCGAAGATCCCGAGAAGTGCGGTTCCCGAGCCGAAGCTCTGCCCGCGAGAAGTTTGATTTGTAACCGCCCGGAATTCCAGGTATCTTTATTGTTTTGATTTTTTTGCGTTTTGAGAGGGGACTCGGCGGGTTGGAGCTCAAACTCGCTGAGTAGGGTCGCGATTCTGGACGCGGGATTCGTCTGGACTCGGCAAGTCCGCGCTGTTTAATGAAACCCTAATTTCTCGGGTTTGGGACCTATTTAAAGGGCCTTATGGCCGTCATTTGTACCCAACAGTCCATAGAGAGAAACCCTAGAGTGCTTTAGCGATTTGAGAGAGAGAAAGGAAGCATTTCTTGACCTTTGTGTGTTGTTTAGCAAAGAATAGGGAGGTTCTAGCCAAGAGGACGCAAAGGAGGTTGCTATTCTGTGGATTTGAAGCTTAGATCTTCGATCTAAAGGTATGATTTCGGCTCATCTTCTGTTTTGTGAAGTATATTTGGTTTTAGGATTTCTTGTGACCTTTGTTGGGTTGATTGGATGGCCAAATAGTCCCTTGCTAGTGATGAGGCTTTGGATCTGGATCCATAGAGGTCCAGAGGGCCTCATTCATCAAGCTTTATGAAGAGCAATGGAGGTTATGACCTTGAGTAGTGATATTTGTTGATAATCCTTCATATATGGTCATATAGAGGTTGTATGTACACCAAGTTTGGGGCTTTACGTGGTGAATCAGTCTAGGAAGGCCAGATCTATGAATTATTGGAACAGATCTGACCTTAGAAGCGAGTTTGAGTGATTGCATGGCATGGACTCGCCGAGTCCGATGAGCAGACTCGGCGAGTAGCTTGAAGATTGCCTTGGATCGGCCAGTGAGTGGTCCAGTCGAGTCATGGGTTGACTCAGTGAGTCAGGGCGAGTTAGAGAGGGTTGACAGGTGGACTGAGTCGAGCTGGGACTCGCCGAGTTGTTCTTGAGACTCGGCGAGTTGAGTCGGGGTGGCCCCGCGATTCTCCCGGGTGGAACTCGTCGAGTCAGGGGAAGTACTCGACATGTAAGAAGGGAATCCTAGAGAGTTGGTGAAAACGTCTAGACTCGCCGAGTTGCCCTTGTGCACTCGCCGAGTCCGGTCGAAGTTGACCGTTGACCGTTGACCAGAGTTGACCTGTGTTTGACTTCTTAGGGATAGTCAAGCTTAGAAGATAAAAGTGTTAATAAGAGATGTATGATGTTATAGGGAGATTGTAGCTCGGAGGATCGAGCATGAGTGATTCCGGGAGTTGATAGCTATCGATATTCACGAGGTGAGTCTTCTCACTATACTGTACCCGGAAGGGTTTGATTGGGTGACCGGAAGGTCGGATATGATATGAGACATATGTGCTAAATGTGATATGTTAATTTTTATATGTGCTATGTATGATATGCTTAATGGGGGCCGGAAGGCATTATGTTATGGGCCGGAAGGCATTGTAATGTGGACCGAAGGGTTGGCGTGGGTAGGACCGGAAGGTTTACCCAGCAGGGACGGAAGTCCCCTGAGACACATGGACCGGAAGGTCAGGGCCTGGAAGGGCGTATGTGCGTAAGTTGTATTTTGGGGAACTCACTAAGCAATTATGCTTACAGTTGTTGTGTATGTGTTTCAGGTACTAGCGAGGACTGTGGGAAGGCGCCGGCGTGATCTGTACACACTGATAGATGATTTATGATCTTGGGATTCATATGATTTGTATTATGATATGACACGTTGAATGTTTATGCCTTGTTTTGGATGAAAACACTTTATTTTGAAATGAAAAGTTTGTTTAAAAATTTTCCGTTGTTACAAATTGGTATCAGAGCCTTGGTTTGAGGGATTCGGGTGCACCTTCGGGCGTAACTGAACTCAAACCGAGGATTTGAGGAAAAGTTTTAAAATAAAGGCATAAAAATTTTATAAATGATTTTGTGGTAAACAAGAATGAAGTAGTGTGTACGATCAGCCAGCGCCCAAACGGTGAAGATCCCCAAAATACCTTACAATGTTATGTTAAGAGATATGATATGATATGAATTGTTATGCATGCTAGGAGACTAGGTATTCATGATAGGACTAGAGTGGTCTGATTTATGATGCCTTAGTCTAGGGAAATCTGTTGTTATGAGATGCTTTGATAGCGAGCAGGTAGTTAGTGCATAACAAGAGTAGAGTACTCACAATCCGGGGTTTGGGGAGGAAGACTTGGGATGAATGCTGATGCGGTGTGGTCGGTAGTATTGGGCCCGTACTACCGAAGACACTGGGTCAGTGGGCAACCCAAGTAAGAATCCCTAGATATCGGAGACTGAGTAGGGTTGCGTTATCGAGTACGATTATACTCGATAGAGTCTCTGATAGTTCTATGTTGTATTTCAGAGGCATCATGGTTGGACCACGCCACAAACCGAGGACGAGCAGTGTGAGTGACGAGGAGATTTGTCAGATGATTCATGAGGAGGTGGCTGCGGCGATCCGGGCCGAGATTCCGGAGATGTTTGGGTCCATTAAGACCACCTTGATGGAGACTTTTGATGAGCGGTACGCCGCGTTGACTGAGGCTGCAGCCGCTGCAGCTACCGCAGCTGTGGCCACTGCCAGGCCACAGGGAGATGACTCGTTGCTGTTTTGGGAGTTCAGCAACACGAAGCCACCTGAGTTTGACGGGACGTAGGATCCGATTGCTGCAATGAGGTGGATCGCTGATATCGAGGGGTGCTTCTACACTTGTTCATGTCCGGAGCATCTGAGAGTACGGTTCGCTTTGAACCAGCTCCGTCTGGGAGCGAAGGATTGGTGGAAGTTCGTGACGGCGAACTTCACTTTGGCAGAGATTTCAGCTGTGACGTGGGAGAGGTTTACGTCTATGTTCAGAGACGAGTACGTTCCCCCGGTGGAGAGGGAACGGTTGGTTCAGGAGTTCTTGACCCTCAAGCAGGGTATTGATTCGGTTATGGTGATCACGCGGAAGTTTCATGAGAGGGCGATGTTCTTCCCCGAGCAGGTGTCCACAGAGCAGGCTCGGATGAGCCGGTATTTGGGTGTGTTGAGGAGGGATATCCGGGAGTTCGTGTCGAACTCCACATATCATACCTTTGCTGAGCTTCAGGCGAATGCCAGGAAGCGTGAGATCGAGTTAGAGACCCAGGCCAGGTAGGAGGCCGAGTCTCAACGGGTGGATCGGCGGCCGGCTCAGTCTCAGCCGGCAGCCAAGCGGACTAAGTCCGCCGATTCGAGGACGGGAGGTCCGAAGGGCCGCACTTGCGGAAAGTGCGGCAAGGGTCACGAGGGGACATGTTGATCTGGTGCTTGCTACAAGTGTGGCAAGGAGGGGCACATCGCTAGGGATTGCCCCAAGGGGTTTATGGTTTGCTTTCATTGCAACCAGACCGGCCATCGGAAGGCCGAGTGCCCTCAGCTTCTTCAGGGATCTGCACCTGCTGCCAGGGCTACTGAGACTCGACTAGTGAAGGCCGAGGCCCCGAGGGCTCGTGGGAGAGCCTTTCAGCTGACTGCGGAGGAGGTCCGCGCTGCACCCGATGTTGTGGCAGGTATGCTTTATTCATGTATTTATTTTGATGTTGAGATGTTATGCTTATGATATGATATGCGTAGGTACTTTCCTTGTGAACTCTGTACCTGCTTTAGTGTTATTTAAATCGGGTGCGAGTCGGTCTTTTGTATCTTTGGCCTTTAGTCAGCAGATCAGTGTTAGTCATGAGCCGTTGAGTCGGCCTCTGAGAGTTTCTATAGCTGATGAGAGAGTTATTTGTGCCACGGAGGTTCTCCGGGGATGTGTGTTAGAGATTTTCGGGGTTGAGTTTCCGATTGATTTGATTCCTATTGCGATGGGTGATGTCTGTGTCATTGTGGGCATGGACTGGTTGAGCCGTTTCGGCGCGGTTATCGACTGTGAGCGTCAGCTGGTGACCATACGAGACCCTAGTGGGGGAGTTCTTTCAGTGTACGGCGAGGGTACCCGTTTAGGATCAGCTTTTTGTTCGGCCGCAAGGGCGAGACAGTGTCTACAGCAGGGCTGTAAGGGTTTTATGGCGTATGTGATGGATACGCGGGTGGCTTCCGAGAGACCGAGTTCAGTTGAGGAGGTTCCGGTGGTGCGTGAGTTTCCAAATGTTTTTCCCGAGGAGCTGCCGGGTGTACCTCCTGTGAGGCAAGTGGAGTTTGGTATTGATTTGGTTCCGGGGGCCGCGCCTATCGCTAAGGTGCCTTATCGTCTTGCACCTCCAGAGATGCAAGAGTTATCCTCGCAGCTTCAGGAGTTGTTGGGGAAGGGATTCATGCGGCCGAGCAGCTCGCCGTGGGGAGCACCTATTCTGTTCGTCAAGAAGAAGGATGGTTCACACTGGATGTGCATTGATTACCGGGAGTTGAACAAGTTGACGGTCAAGAACCGTTACCCGTTACCGAGGATCGATGATTTATTCGATCAGTTGCAGGGAGCATCTTGGTTTTCCAAGATCGATTTGAGGTCGGGATATCATCAGGTGAGAGTGCGGGATGAGGACGTCCAGAAGACAGCGTTCAGGACGCGATATGGGCATTATGAGTTTGTGGTGATGCCTTTTGGGCTCACCAATGCCCCGGCTGTGTTCATGGATCTCATGAACAGCGTATGCAGGCCGATGTTGAATCGGTCGGTGATTGTATTTATCGATGATATTCTGGTGTATTCGAGATCCAGAGAGCAACATGAGGAGCATTTGAGGGAGGTCCTTGGGGTTTTGAGATCGGAGAAGCTTTATGCAAAGTTCTCCAAGTGTGAATTCTGGTTGCGGGAGGTCCAGTTCCTAGGACATCTCGTTAACCAGGAAGGGATTCTGGTCGATCCGGCCAAGGTTGAGGCGGTGATGAGTTGGGAGGTGTCGAAGTCACCATCTGAGATCAGGAGCTTCCTTGGGTTGGCAGGGTATTATCGGAGATTTATCAAGGATTTCTCCAAGATCGCAGTGCCGCTCACCAGATTGACCCGGAAGGGTGTCGCATTCTCATGGGGTCCCGAGCAGCAGACCTCCTTTGAGACACTTCGCCAAAGGTTGTGCGAAGCCCCGGTATTAGCTCTCCCGGAAGGGATGGAGGATTTTGTAGTATATTGTGATGCATCGATTTTGGGGCTGGGTGCGGTGTTGATGCAGAGGGGTCATGTGATAGCATATGCATCGAGGCAGCTGAAGCCTCATGAGACGAGATATCCCACGCATGATCTAGAGTTGGGGGCAGTAGTGTTCGCTCTCAAGATTTGGCGTCACTACTTGTATGGGGTTCGATGTACGATATACACGGACCATAAGAGTTTGAAGTACTTGATGGATCAGCCCAACCTAAATATGCGTCAGAGGAGGTGGTTGGATGTGGTCAAGGATTATGATTGTAAGATCCTGTACCACCCAGGCAAGGCTAATGTGGTAGCCGATGCGTTGAGCCGCAGGGCGGAGAGCACTCCACTGCGAGATGTATGTTTGAGATTGACCGTGATAGCTCCGGTATTGGATGCCATTCGTGGGGCACAGGACGAGGCTGTGCGACCGGAGATGCAGAAGAGGAAACGGGTCGTTGGTTTGGTTTCAGAGTTCGTTACTGATGGTCGAGGGCTTATGACTTTTCAGGGTCAGATTTGGGTACCGTTTGTGGGCGGTACGCGTACTACTTTGATGGAGGAGGCTCATCGGTCGAAATTTTCGATCCATCCGGGGGCCACGAAGATGTATTTGGATTTGAGGAGAGAGTATTGGTGGCCCTGTATGAAGAGGGACGTAGCCTGGTTTGTTGAGAGGTGTTTGACCAGCCGCAGGGTTAAGGCCGAGCACCAGAGACCGCATGGCAAGTTGCAGCCATTGGAGGTTCCCGAATGGAAGTGGGAACATATCACTACGGATTTCATCACCAAATTGCCGAGGACTGCCAGAGGAGTTGATGCAATTTGGGTGATTGTGGACAGGTTGATGAAGAGCGCTCACTTCCTTGCCATCAGTGAGAGTTCTTCAGCGGAGAAGTTGGCGGAGATATATGTGAGGGAAGTGGTATCTCAGCATGGGGTGCCGATCTCGATTGTTTCGGACCGTGATGTGCGTTTCACTTCCAGATTCTGGAAGAAATTTCATGAGGAGTTGGGTACTAGATTGCATTCTAGTACCGCATATCATCCCCAGACAGACGGCCAGAGCGAGCGGGCGATTCAGATGCTTGAGGACATGCTTCGAGCATGTGTGTTAGATTTCGGGGGTAGCTGGGATGCGTATTTACCCTTGGCAGAGTTTTCCTACAACAACAGCCATCATTCGAGCATTGGTATGCCACCCTTTGAGCTGTTGTATGGTAGGAGGTGTCGGACCCCCATTTGTTGGGGAGAGGTTGGGCAGAGAGTGATGGGCAGTACAGAGATGGTGCTTCAGACGACAGAGCAGATTCAGCAGGTCAGACAGAGGTTATTGACCGCCCAGAGCCGACAGAAGAGTTATGCAGACAGACGCCGGTCCGAGCTTGAGTTTCAGGTCGGCGACTTCGTTCTCCTGAAGGTCTCTCCTTGGAAAGGAGTGATTCGATTCAGGAAGAGGGGCAAGTTGGGACCCCGGTATATTGGGCCATTTCGTGTGATTGCAAGGGTAGGCCGGGTAGCCTATCGTTTGGAGTTGCCAGCAGAGTTGGGGAAGATCCACGACACTTTTCATGTGTCGCAATTGAGGAAGTGTATAGCCGATGAGTCGGCAGTGGTTCCATTAGAGGATATTCAGGTGGATGCGAGCCTGAATTATGCCGAGAGGCCAGTGGCCATCAGGGATCGGAAGATCAAGGTTCTGAGGAACAAGGAGGTACCTCTGGTGTTGGTTCAGTGGCAACACCAGAAGGGATCGGAGATGACCTGGGAGCCGGAGCGCGAGATGCGGGAGCAGCATCCGGAGCTATTTTTAGAGCGAGACTTCGAGCGCGAAGTCTAGTTCTAGTGGGGGAGAATTGTAACAGCCCGGAATTCCAGGTATCTTTATTGTTTTGATTTTTTTTGTGTTTTGAGAGGGGACTCAGTGGGTTGGAGCTCAGACTCGCCGAGTAGGGTCGCGATTCTGGACACGGGATTCGTCTGGACTCGGCGAGTCCAGGATATGGACTCGGCGAGTCCGCGCTGTTTAATGAAACCCTAATTTCTCGGGTTTGGGACCTATTTAAAGGGCCTTATGGCCGTCATTTGTACCCAATAGTCCATAGAGAGAAACCCTAGAGTGCTTTAGCGATTTGAGAGAGAAAGGAAGCATTTCTTGACCTTTGTGTGTTGTTTAGCAAAGAAGAGGGAGGTTCTAGCCAAGAGGAGGCAAAGGAGGTTGCTATTTTGTGGATTTGAAGCTTAGATCTTCGATCTAAAGGTATGATTTCGGCTCATCTTCTGTTTTGTGAAGTATATTTGGTTTTAGGATTTCTTGTGACCTTTGTTGGGTTGATTGGATGGCCAAATAGTCCCTTGCTAGTGATGAGGCTTTGGATCTGGATCCATAGAGGTCCAGAGGGCCTCATTCATCAAGCTTTATGAAGAGCAATGGAGGTTATGACCTTGAGTAGTGATATTTGTTGATAATCCTTCATATATGGTCATATAGAGGTTGTATGTGCACCAAGTTTGGGGCTTTACGTGGTGAATCAGTCTAGGAAGGCCAGATCTATGAATTGTTGGAACAAATCTAACCTTAGAAGCGAGTTTGAGTGATTGCATGGCATAGACTCGCCGAGTCCGATCAGCAGACTCGGCGAGTAGCTTGAAGATTGCCTTGGATCGGCCAGTGAGTGGTCCAATCGAGTCATGGGTTGACTCAGTGAGTCAGGGCGACTTAGAGAGGGTTGACAGGTGGACTGAGTCGAGTTGGGACTCGGCGAGTTGAGTCGGGGTGGCCCCGCGATTCTCCCAGGTGGAACTCGTCGAGTCAGGGAAAGTACTCGACGTGTAAGAAGGGAATCCTAGAGAGTTGGTGAAAACGTCTAGACTCGCCGAGTTGCCCTTGTGCACTCGCCGAGTCCGGTCGAAGTTGACCGTTGACCGTTGACCAGAGTTGACCTATGTTTGACTTCTTAAGGATAGTCAAGCTTAGAAGATAAAAGTGTTAATAAGAGATGTATGATGTTATAGGGAGATTGTAGCTCGGAGGATCGAGCACGAGTGATTCCGGGATTTGATAGCTATCGATATTCACGAGGTGAGTCTTCTCACTATACTGTACCCGGAAGGGTTTGATTGGGTGACCGGAAGGTCGGATATGATATGAGACATATGTGCTAAATGTGATATGTTAATTGTTATATGTGCTATGTATGATATGCTTAATGGGGGCCGGAAGGCATTATGTTATGGGCCGGAAGGCATTGTAATGTGGACCGAAGGGTTGGCGTGGGTAGGACCGGAAGATTTACCCAGCAGGGACGGAAGTCCCCTGAGACACATGGACCGGAAGGTCAGGGCCTGGAAGGGCGTATGTGCGTAAGTTGTATTTTGGGGAACTCACTAAGCAATTATGCTTACAGTTGTTGTGTATGTGTTTCAGGTACTAGCGAGGACCGTGGGAAGGCGCCGGCGTGATCTGTACACACTGATAGATGATTTATGATCTTGGGATTCATATGATTTGTATTATGATATGACACGTTGAATGTTTATGCCTTGTTTTGGATGAAAACACTTTATTTTGAAATGAAAAGTTTGTTTAAAAATTTCCGTTGTTACATGATTTTTGTGAAGATCTTTCAGATCTGCTGAGGATTACTACTTCTGCAAGTCGTAGTGCTGTCCGATCATCTTCTGATCAAGTGAGTGTATACTACCTTTCATAAACACGATAATAATACTAGTTTCGTTCGAGTGTATTAAGTATATTGTTGTTTATAAGTGTGAGTGTCTAGTTACCTTCTTCCAACACATTATTATAAAGTATTTTATATAAAATATTTGCTATGTGTATATATTTTGTTGCTATATGTGTGAATGTATATTCACTCTCTTCTATCTCATAGATATGATTTATTCTCTATGAGATATGTGTTATGTGTGTGTGTGCCTCATCTGTTATGTGGAATATGTGTTGATTAAAGCATGCTATACAGGTTTTTTTAAACTATGTATAAAAATGTATATTTTTATCTACTAATATGTTGGGTAGAACATGGGTAGATTTATGGTGTGTAATAAACAGATGAGAGGCCTCGTTGTTGTTTGATTTAGTCATCTAGCGGAGTTTAGATGACGACCACTGGCTATTCTAAACAGTCTTGTGGAAACATTAGCAGGTTCGCCACCTGTAGGAGTTAATGAACTTGGGTGTTCATTCGCTGTACTCCATCCCCCTCATGGTTGCCTTATTTGACTTATATTGCTGAGGTACCCCGGAAGCATGTGTTGTCGCCCCGATGAAATATTCTTAGACTAGGTCCCTTGTGTTAGTTATTTTAGGGACATAAAGTGAGAATAACGGGAATGGGTAATTGGGTTATTGTTGGTTGGTGGAAATTAAATATGATTATTTATTGTGGGTTGAAAACCCTATATGCTCACCAGGCTCCCAAGCCTGACCCACTTAGTTTTATTTGTATTACAGGAAGTGGCGCGAGGGCATGAGATGGATGAACCATCAATTGTTTTGTTTACAAGTCTGTATTTGTATATATTTGTTGAATGACTTGTAATGTTATCGTTTATGCTTATTGGTCTGTATCGGAGCATGACACCCCGAGTTTTGATAATATAATGAAAATACATTTCTTTTATGAAATGCTTTGGTAAACATTGTTTTATCATGTTTTGTTTTTGGGAAAAAATTCCACAACTCTTTCAAATCAAAAGGATTTACTCTGAAAATGTTTAAAAAGCATAAATGAAACCGGTCTTTTCTGGACGAGATTTTGGGGATGTCACACACACCATCCATGCAACCCTTGATACTTCTAGCACTTGTAGCAAAGTGTTTTTATTTCGTGAGACATCCTTACTTGCTTAATTAGTTAGTAAATGACTAATTAGATACTTAAATGTATCATTACATGTTAAGTAGGATTCACGTGTGTGGTCAAATCCTCACTTGACACTTAGCATCCTATACCGGCACCTCCGTCGGATCCACTTACAACAGGTGAGTTCATACCCCAGAATTCACCTTTTAAATGTTTTACATGTTTTTATGGGGGGGGGGGGGGGGCAATACAAGTTAAACATGCCAGATATCATATCCATCACATGTGATTGATATCCTGCATGCACAAGGATTTATTACACTGTTAACTGTTTTATCAAGTATGATACTGTAAATGGTTTTCTAAAACGTGTTTAGTTGTTCAAAGCTTTCCTCAAATTGACTCTCGTGCTGAATGTCTTATCAAAGTTTCATTTGAAAGGTTTTCAAAGGATTTCTAAAGGTTTTCAAATTTATTGTGCAAAAGAATATCAAGTCATGATTTCATAAAGTGTAAATGTTTTCCAAAGTTTTCTTCCATGTTTTTATACTCCTACTTGGTTAAGATACTACTGCTTCACTTCTACTTAGTTAATGCTCCTACTTGTTAACGCTTTTACTTCGTGATAAGCTTCCACTTCGTGATAACGCTTTCACTTCGTCATACACTTATACTTGTTAACGCTTCCACTTCGAGATACACTTATACTTGATAACGCTTTTACTTCGTGAGACGCTTTCACTTCGTGATACACTTATACTTGTTAATGCTTCCACTTCGAGATACACTTATACTTGATAACGCTTCCACTTCGAGATACACTTATACTTGATAACGCTTCCACTTCGAGATACGCTTATACTTGATAACGCTTCCACTTCGAGATACACTTATACTTGATAACGCTTCCACTTCGAGATATACTTATTCTTGATAACACTTCTACTTAGTTAAATGTATGCCTGTACTTGTATAGTTATATAAATAATGATTAAAGGACTTAGGAAGGCTAGTTCGACCTATTTCCTTTTCTTCGTTGAGATGTGGTCTGGTGGGATTGGATATCCATCCGAAGGTCGTTGGATCATTAATTATATATCATGTATACATGTAGAGACATATGGGTTTACATCGATCAGTTCAGTTATGAGTCTCTACTGCTAGTCCAACGCTTACATCAGAATTCACTGTTTGGGATACATCTTCAGGACACGACCTTCTCCGTTGTCTAGTTGGTAACCAGAGTCTCTTGTAGGGAGAGCGGACATTGTGTGTATAGATCTATACGGGATTGACACCCCTGCACCCTGACTGCTAGCTAAAGTCCATGGCCTACCAAGCCAAGGGGTGACAAATGTCATATTCACACCGACGCTTGTAGGGCGTCAAGTACTCTAGTGTCGATTAGTATGGTTACGAGTATCTCCATGTTACCTTATAATTCATGACCTTAAGGTAATGACGTTTAACACTGTATGCTGGAAATACACACCTAGAAAATACACACCTCGAATATACACACCTAGAAAATACACACCTCAAGTATACACACCTAGAATTACACTGTTTTAGACATTGCTAGCTGTATCTTTCATTTGATACTGTCTGGGGTCTTTGTCTCTCTGTTTTAGACCTTGCTAGACGTATCATTCATTCGATGTCGTCTGGGGTCTATATCTCCTTTTGTTAGACTGAGTCAGGCGTGTCGTTTATTCGATACTCTCCTGGAGTCTATGATCTCTTTTGCCTTAGTCAGCAGACTTCACTGCTGAGGCATACGTTATTTTCCCTGATATTCTCCTACCTTCTTTAAAATCAAACACCGTATTTGGTACTGATAGTGTGTAAGGGAAAATTACTCTTACAACATAACTCTGTCATGTCTTGGTAGAAGACTGCTTTTAAATTAAGAAAATATAGGATTTTCTGGAAAGGACTCTAATACACTGTAGACTCTAAACTACTACTTTTATAAAGTTATTTTGAACTTACACAAATGACACTAAAGACTTATGAACTCACCAGCATTTATAAAAATGCTTATACTCGCTTTTAAAATAACTTATATTCTCAGGTCAGCAATAGATAGGTACATTTCAAGAGCTTTTGGTAAAGACCGTTTAGTACCGAGCTGCACCTACATTATTACTTGTATTACTTTGATGATTCTTTACTATGTAAACCATGTAAAACTATTACTATTAATACAATGGTTGTTGTACTTTGATTACTATACTGCATATGTTGTGATACTTGAGATGACGTCATCCACCCCAGAACGTTTCTGCCGTTCTGGTTTTGGGGTGTGACAAATAGTTTGGGCAGCACTTCGGCTCTAAATATAACTTTCGTCGTTGAAAACCGGGAGTTTTCTTGAAAATCGGGCTCTACGAAGGTAGAGCTTCGAAACCGAAAAGATAAATTTTTCGGGCTTCTCGGGAATTTCAGGGCACGGTTCGGGTGCTAAAAATGGTATTGGGGCTTCGGGGGATGTCAAAATAACAAAAATATTGATTTTGGGGTCAAAAATGGCAAAAGTCTAAAATTCCTCGGCAAGGCTCGCAGGCCTTGTATTTATAGGGAGGAGATCCAGAGGTCGGCCGAGAAGGGACACGCGACAGCAAGGGGTTCAGACATGGGGCAGAAGCAGCGAAGGCCAGCGAGGCTCGGATGCAGCAGTTGGCGCGCTTCCATGTGGGGAGTCATCGGCTTCGGGCGCGTGGAGTCATCAGCTTCAGACTCGTCATCGGCTGGGTCTTCGGCTCGGACAGATGCAAGCTTCTTAGTGGACCGAACTTCGGTCCAATGGGAAGAGAGGGTGACGACTTCGGACCAATCAGAGGGTGCCACGCGAGGCTGCGGTCCAATCAGAAGATGGCATGTGGATCAACACTATTTATGCGAAAATTAAATGAAAATGTGCCCAATCTCGTAAAATCCATAACTTTCTCATACGGGCTCCGGTTTTGACGTTCTTTATGTGCACGCGTAGCTAAAATTATGCTCTACAATTTTCGTTTAGACTTTGTCGGCTCATTTTGAATTTAATTTTAATATTATTATTTTTCACAGACCGGGACAGGAAAATCCGTTAAAAATTCATAACGTCTTCATCCGACGTCCGTTTTCGTCAGACTTTTTACCGTTTTACTACAAATGACGAGACCTTCAATTCTCGTTTAGGTTGTGTTGGCTAAAAATCACTCGATCTAAAATTCGAGTTTTTAGCTGTCTATTAATAATCCTGAAATTTAGAAAAATCATAACTCCCTTATACGAAGTCAGATTCAAACGGTCTTGATATGAAAGTTGATTATTCTCACGAGTTCTATAACTTTCATTTACATCACTAAGGGTAAGAATTAGTTTATCGAAAACTAAATTTTTACGCGACAAAGTATTTTTCGGATTTATCACGGATCTTCGTTTGGTCATAACTTCTTAGTTATAACTCGGATTTCGACGAGGTTTTCGCCTAAATGTTTCTAACGAGATTCTCTGCAACATTAAATAATAACTTCACTTATTTCAAATTTTATATTTTCGCTAAATTTCACTATTTGACTATTAATTGGAATCTTATAAGACTTCCAATATTTTATGAGTGATTCTAAACATAGTTTTACTTCATTTCTAGTAAAAACTATATGTTAGAACTCAATACTCAATTTTATTCACTTTAAATAATAACAATACACGATTTCAGAATGTGTATGTTACAAATACCTCCTCCTTTTGAGGATTTCGTCCCCGAAATCACATTGATTAAAAAAAAATTGGGGATATTTCATTCTTATCTTATTCTTATTTTCCCCAAGTATAATTTGGGTCTTGATGGTGTTTTCCATTTGGCATGTGCCAACTTCACTTCTTTATTACGTAGATTAGTCGTTCGACGATCTATTCTACTTAACTTATTATCCAGTTTCACCTCGGATAATAGAACCATTTCATCATAAATGTTTAAACATTTACGCAAATAACTTACATGAAATACATCATGTATACCTGATAAATCTTCTGGCAGTCCCAAGCAATATGCTTGTTGACCAACTCTCTAGTAATTTTTGAAAAGTCCAACAAGTCTAGGACTTAATTTCCTTTTCTTCTCAAATTTTATAATATCTTTCCATGGGGTTACTTTCAGTATCACCCACTTGAAATTCTATGAATCGTCTCCTCCATTTCTGCACATGACTTTTATCGATCATGGGTCGTTTTCATTCTTTCACGTACAATTTGAATCCTATCAGTAGTGTCTTGAATCATTTCAAGACCACCAAGGATTTTCTGTTCTTCTTTACACCAACATAGTGGAGTGTGTCATTTGTCCCTGTTACCACCGAACTCCAAGACACATGCACAAAGCATATCTTCTACATTTTGGATTGTTCTTTCCGTCTGACCATCTTTCTGGAGATGATAGGCTATGCTAAAAACAACTCGAGGTTCCAATTCTCGTTGCATACTCGATCAAAAAGGAAGCGAGTATCATAATTGGAACTAATCATTAGTGACACACCATGTCTCGTCACAATTTCGTCAAAATAAATTTGTGTGTATTTCTCCATTGAAGTTGTTTAACATATGACGAGAAAATAGGCAGTCTTAATCAGCCAGTCAATAATTATCCAAATGTTATCATTCACATATTTTCTTCTCCTCTTTCAAGGTATTAACTGTATAAGCTGGATAATTAGAATATCTCCTCGATATAATATATGAGTATTAAGAAAGAAATTTATTATTTTAACAGTAGACATAAATAGAATCCTCCTTTTCGATAGGGATGCTCATCATCTCTTCGTAGCACAAGAGTTCTGCGTGATTCTTTAACAATCGATCCATGTGGAGAATAATATCAAAGTTGGGCAAGAAGATAGGAATCAGGTCCGCAAGAAAATTATAACCTTTAATTCCTATGCCATAATCTCAATAGACTTTATCAGCAATTAATGATACCCTTCCTTCGGTATCTACATGAAATAATTGAACAATTGCATATTAAGCAATTTGAAATGAATTCTCGAATTCTTAAGACATGAAAGAATCTGAGACAACAGAATCAAATCTGATTTGAATAGACTGAGGGTTGACGAGAAATGTACTAGTCATAACATTTAGGTACTACCGTATATCCTTTGTGGTAGTCTAATATGTACTATTTTTAACTTTTGATTTACCAATTATTATTAAACTTTTCAAACTTCATAATTAATAGCGGTGATCAAACTTATACCCGCTTTTCATTTTCTATTGAACCTTCAATTCTAATCTTTGAGTTAAAACTCAATTCTCATTGCACACTTCTGCTCCTTCTTGGTTTATAAACTAAACCCAAGATAAAATCTTTCCTTTTATTATAACTATAATTCAAATGGTCATATTCCAATGACTTTCAATTGCATAACGCAAGAATCATATGATAAACCAAACTCTCATCTCTAACCTTCCTTCATGTTCTAATGTAATATAATTACATTCTAGCATGTAGCACATCATACTAAAAAATTCTTTACTATAACGTTGATCACGATACTTCTATTGATCGCATCGATTACCTTTCATTTCAATTTTCTAGATTAAATCGGATGTTACATTGATCTTGGTTCTCTGAACCATGTAACACATTCGTCTATGTCGGACTCGGTTTGATATGACCACTAGGGTCGGAAAAACAATCATTCTCTATGTCATTACCGAAACAATGGTAATGATATACATGAATAAGACAGAATCAATTACTAGTTCCTTGGTAACCTTGTGACTTTACCTGGTCCAAGTGTGAATCCAATGCTTCCAGTAGTATAGGCCTCTACTACTATTCACACCTACTTATACTCGTCCCAAGTATTGTCTCGCAGTTCCCAAGATACTATTCAAAAGTTTTCACAAAGCAACTTATCACACATGAATGTGTTCAAACAAGTACATACAACAATTTCCTCTAGACTCAATTAAGGATTTCACGTTTCTATCAAACATATCTTGGATTTCTTATATTCGCCTTCTAGGATTCTTCTCTTGCATATGCTTGATCTAGCATATTTTAATACTTTTCTTAGGTTAATAGGAATCTCACTTCCAAATTCTTCGTATAAATTCTTTCTCGGGTAGTGTCTACTCTGCAAGACATGCAATACCTAAATTTACTCTTGTAGCATGAAGACAAAGGGTTTCCAATTACCTGCATCATCTCTTAACTCATATAATTCACTATGCACATTTGTTTATTTCATTATTCTTCCTTGTCATCATCATTCCTGTATATGAGTAAGTCTTCTTCTCTTGGTTGTAACTTCTATGTCTACTTCATAGGAGTCTGTCCTAGGAAGTCTGCATTATAGCTGCATCTCAGCAAGTTCTACTAGTTTCAACTTGATTCTCTATCATTTCTGACTACTACATCTCTTCTCATACGATACTATGAGTGAATTGCTTTTTCAACTAAGCATTCTATCTTACTTAAATAAGTAAGCTACTTAATGATTTACCACTAAATGACTCAATTCACCGTCCTAATCTTGTATGTTAAATTCGGCTTAACTCACTATGGAACTTCCATAAGGATGTGATAGAAGTTAGTCATCACTCAGTATTAATAAATACTAAGTCTGAACATTCTTATACGATTACTACTTAAATTGTATACTATATCACATAGTCTAGACAAAGTCTTGGCCTATTGAGTCTAAAAACTTCATTAGCCTTTCCTTTGATCTTCATTTAATTCTTCTAAATCTCGCACAACATCAATTGCGATATTGTCGATGTATTGATCACCATCTTCGGTTCTTACAACTCTATAAACAATCACTACTTCATTCTGGATAGCGGTGGAACAACTTCGTGGATTTACACCAACACATTTACCTCGCCTTAATGTGTTTCAAATGCACATCATTCTTCCAAAGATGTTATTATATCATTATACATACCTTGAAGGTACAATACCACTCTATAGGTATTAATACACTATTTACGATAACACTTCATAAATGTTATTTTATGATTTCTCTCGATCGTTTATCAACAATTTTATCGATGTCGACTATCATAAGTCTCTTTATCACTTCACGTATATTTTAATACGAAAATTCTTAGAATTCTGAATATAAAATTTTCTTTACTAAACCAAGGTCGGCAACAGACCTTAAACTTTCTCAAATAATAACACATAATAGAATATTAGGCATATCTCCTCTCTATATTCATTTATCATTTAGCACATAATAGAATATAAGACATATCTCCTCTTAATATTCTAGTGCTTGCCTCCATTAGGTATTCAACCTAAAATATACCAGATACATATCGTATCATCTTTACTTAATAATTCTTGTTTAAGTTTAGAAATTCTTAAAATTTCTAGTTCACTTAAACTAATTTTCTGAAAATTCTGAAGTAACTTAATATCTTAGAATACTAGGGTTTATCACTACCCAATCCCCCACTTAAATATTTTCTATGGTTTGTATCAATATACTTATTATGAATCAGCTCATATATTGAGCTTCCAACAGTTTAAGTCTAAATACCAATCCTTGATATTTAGTTCACTTAAACCATTGCTCTGATACCATGATTGAAAGACCCCAACTTTCGTATTTATTAAAGACCCAAACTTTCATACTATTCTAACATTATTCTTAAGTTACTTCCTCAAAACATGCTACATGCATATCTATAAAACAATATTTTATATAATTAAAGTGATTACAAAAGATTGGACACAAACCGACTAAGTTTTATTACATTTTATATCTACCCAGGAATCTACTATTCATATACATACTTGAACATTAAAATACAGAGAAATAGTATTAACTATTCTAAATCTTTCAGCAGTATAAAACTATATTGGATACTCATCACATGCAATTGTTAAACATTGAGAGGGATAAGCGATAACGCTTAGTGAATTCAATAAATAGATACAACATAATCTTATGCCTTATATATATACCAATATGACAGAAGCAAAAGGGAACAAGAACAACAATAGCATATGCGTATCATATGTCAGGCTTTCAATATCAACTCAAGATTTGATTCAAAGATTTACGATCAATGAGACATAACAATTACAATACTTGATATGCATCAATAAAGCTTTGGCCCAAATGGCACAAAAGACATATAATTTCTGATTAACATTTTGGTAGATTTCAGGCTTATAGCCATGTCTAACCATTTGCCAATACCATAAAATAGAGTTCATTCTCTTACGGAGTCATGCTCTACATGGTTAGAGGCTACATACCATTCCTATCTGACCTTCTGCCAATGCCATAGAATAGAAGTCATTCTCTTACGAGACATGTTCTACATGGCCAGAGGCTACATACCAGTACCACCATGAATCTTAGTCCTTTCACTGATCACATGGTCAAAGGTAAAACTTTGCTATTAAAAATAGCGAATAATAATAACACGGGAAAATAACTTAGAATAATAACACTGAAGAGAACATAGCACATATAACACATAACAAACAATTATTCCTATATATTGAACTCACCTTCAGTTAAGCGAGGGTCAAAATAATAGTGTGGGCAGCACTTCGGCTCTAGATATGACTTTCGTCGTTCAAAACCGGGCTCTATGAAGGTAGAGCTTCGAAACCGAAAAGATAAATTTTTCGGGCTTCTCGAGAATTTCGGGGCACGGTTCGGGTGCTAAAAATGATATCGGGGCTTCGGGGAATGTCAAAATAACAAAAATATTGATTTTGGTGTCAAAAATGGCAAAAGTCTAAAATTCCTCGGCAAGGCTCGCAGGCCTTGTATTTATAGGGAGGAGATCCGGAGGTCGGCCGAGAAGGGACACGCGGCAGCGAGGGGTTCAGACATGGGGCAGAAGCAGCGAAGGCCACCGAGGCTCGGATGTAGCAGCTGGCGCGCTTCCATGCGGGGAGTCATCAGCTTCGGACACGAGGATTCATCAACTATAGACTCGTCATCGGCTGGGTCTTTGGCTCGGACAGATGCAAGCTTCTTAGTGGACCGAACTTCGGTCCAATGGGGAGAGAGGGTGACGACTTCAGACCAATCAGAGGGTGCCACACGAGGCTGCGGTCCAATCAGAAGATGCCACGTGGATCAACACTATTCATGCGAAAATTAAATGAAAATGTGACCAATCTCGTAAAATCCATAACTTTCTCATACGGGCTCCGTTTTTACGTTCTTTATGTGCACGCGTAGCTAAAATTATGCTCTACAATTTTCGTTTAGACTTTGTCGGCTAATTTTGAATTTAATTTTAATATTATTATTTTTCACAGACCGGGACAGGAAAATCCGTTAAAAATTCATAACGTCTTCATCTGACGTCCGTTTTCGTCAGACTTTTTACCGTTTTACTACAAATGACGAGACCTTCAATTCTCGTTTAGGTTGTGTCGGCTAAAAATCACTCGATCTAAAATTCGAGTTTTTAGCTATCTATTAATAATTCTGAAACTTAGAAAAATCATAACTCCCTCATACGAAGTCAGATTCAAACGGTCTTTATATGAAAGTTGATTATTCTCACGAGTTCTATAACTTTCATTTACATCACTAAAGCTAAAAATTAGTTTACCGAAAACTAAATTTTTACGCGACAAAGTATTTTTCGGATTTATCACGGATCTTCGTTTGGTCATAACTTCTTCGTTATAACTCGGATTTCGACGAGGTTGTCACTAAATGTTTCTAACGAGATTCTCTGCAACATTAAATAATAAAATTTCACTTATTTCAAATTTTATATTTTCGCTAAATTTCACTATTTGACTATTAATTGGAATCTTATAAGACTTCCAATATTTTATGAGTGATTCTAAACATAGTTTTACTTCATTTCTAGTAAAAACTATATGTTAGAAATCAATACTCAATTTTATTCACTTTAAATAATAACAATACACGATTTCAGAATGTGTATGTTACACTTTATATCATGATCTATGACAGGTCACTCTATGATCGAGCGATATATGTACGTCGCATGTAATTTGATATTGGTGAAATCGTTAAGTGGGTGGCTCCACCCTAATGCTACCTCTAGACATGGAACAAGAGTCAGGATGGAATTATTTGCTTTAAGTCTTTAGTATTTTGATTATAATTAACCTCGATGTATGTACAAAGTCATCACGGCTTACAGGTAATGATCCTAAAGGTTATATATGAATGTCTTTGATTTGGTTTGTACGAGAGAGTATTTTAACTACTTTTAGAAAGATGGTAATTTTAGCAATCATACCAAATTCGTTACAAACATAAGGTACCTAAACGTTTTTGTCGTTGAAAACACTACGAAGGTCCTAATAGGCTTCCGCTGGTTCAGTTGTCACACTCCTCCTGCTCCTCCATCATTCTTCTCGGTTGGACAGTCTCTCTTGAAGTGTCCCGTTTCACCACATAGGGAGCATACTAGACTTACACCAGTATTGGTGGTTGAAGCCATGCGCTGGGTCGAGGTCCTGCAGAAGCGGACAGTATGCCCTTTCTTGTTGCAGTTGATACAGCGTGGAATCCAGCAAGCTCCTGTGTGATGGTAGTTACACTTGATACACTTTGCAAGTGTTCCCATATATTTCATGTCTGGTGCTTGAGCGATAGATGTTGTGGCTGATGTCGAGGCATGTGTTGTGACTGTTGTCGTAATTGTAGGGGTGGCCATGGGTTGTTGTCTTTTAGCGAATCTTTGACATTGTAGGTTTGTGGCTTGAGGCATTTTCGTTGGTAGACACCCGCTGTAGTTCTTGATTGTTATGGCAGTTAGTAATTCTGACACCACCTCCGCGCCTGCTGGCGTGGTTAGCATTGAGCTACGCAATGACGGCTGCCACGGCTGCCTTGACTGCAGCTTGAAAAGTAGCAGAGTCTATCTGCAGGTTTGGCGCCTTGCTAGTTGGTTGGTTGCCTCTTGGTGAAGACATAGCTTTGTTTCACGATGAAAAATGACTTTTTGAGTGGGGATAATTATCTCAAGTGCATTCTTACGATTTATATTCACATATATAAATTTTTGCACATTGCTGTACTATTCTTAGTGTTTCTGCTAACGTTCCTGAGATGGAGTTATGGTAGTGGGTAGAAGTAGGTTTCGTACAGGCATTAAGCTTTACTCATCTTAGGATCATGTTTGTCCAAACAAACTTAGCTGAGGAGTTTTGATGGGATCCGGTGTATTATTGCTCGTATGATCGCACCCTATAGGTCTACTAAGAAGGCACCTTTCCACCAAAATGTTTAAAGGTGAGACGATAATGAGTTTTTAGAATGGCTAGAAGTCGCGAGTTTTCTAACTAAGTTTATCTTAGTTCAATTTGTAACGTATTTCAGTTGTTTATTTTGTTCTGAAAACAGTTCATAACGAGAGTCTATATATGATAAACTCATGTATTTTAGTAGTTTTGTATCCAAGTGAAACCTTGTAATGTGATCCAAGTTAGGTCCTTCTTACGACCAATTGATGTATGTTTAGTTATATAATTAAGACTAAATAGACCTTCGAGTCTTGTTAATATGATTCTAGCAATTATAGTTTCAGAGAAAATTTTGACCTCGATGCAGGTCTACCTCACATCCATGTAAGGAAAAGTTTTGATAGCAAATAGATCTCTCGATTAGTATAACCGCTTAAATTTCAGTGTTGTGCTTACACATAGAATAGAGTAGCACCAACGCATACTCATGAACCTAATTTACAAGGTCTTGTGAGCGGTATGAACACTACTCATGACGATCCGTCCCGTGCGATGCCTAAGGCAAAGTCGATGCACCTTGCAGCTCTGCCAATCGACGCTTGGCTGCAATCATCCTCTCTTTGAATGTCATGTGTCTACCCTGTTACTCTCTTGCCTCTGCCCGAGCGGCGATAAGGTCCTAAAAAGAAGTTTGGTCTCTGAAATAGCAGTCTCTTTCCAAGTTTCGGGTACGTGAGACGGTAGGGTCTGTAGTAGCACGCAGTTTCTAAACTGGGTTTGTAGTCTCCCTGTTTTAATCCCCGATGTCCACGATCTGTCGGGTCTTTTCCAGGAGGGCTCTATCAGTCAGTCCCCCGTGGTTGAGGTCATAGCACCCTCGTTGGTCTCCACATGGTGATTGTTGTCATTGCTGTCGACTCCAACCCTCGATCACGGTTGCCCAACGGGGCACAAGTCCAATGTAGTCGAAACGGTTCACGGGAACCCTGGCTATGCATGGAGGGTTGATTACCTTCGGTTCCGCTTCTGATTCTGATCATCACCCTCCACCATTTCCCTGGTTGGGAATGTAGGGGTCGCCTGGTAAGTAGGATCTTGCTATATTATACGTGCGAGAATAGGAGTGGAAGAGATAATTAACAGGCATCTAACCCTATAATTAATTACTTATAGGGGGTGATCCTTATCAGGCATGTCTATAATCACATAGTGCATACTAGTTATACATAATACGAGATAGAATAGACCATCGAATAACTGACTTTACTCTAAGTCCACAACCAAACAAGGAACAGGAAGTAGAGCAATAGTCATAGATTCTGAGTCTACTGTATCTTTAATTATGTATAACCTTGGCGTATCCACTCCTTCGTTAAAGACCTACTAATAAGGGTATTTAGTTTTCACATAAGTTGGTTATATTATCACAAAATACTCCTATAGTATTTTAATGTTTGACTTATGCTTTTCAGTGTTTGTTTGTAGATAGAATTGGTAAGTTTGTAGACTTTTTGCAACGCCACAACCATTCTCAGGCACATGCTAATCACTTCTGGGTTGGACATAGTTGATCAGGCTATGTCATTCCCAGACCTGACTATACATCCCCAAGCCTACTTGTGCCATTCAACAATCATTACTTTTGTTTTGTCCTAGAATGATGTTGACCTTAGTATGTATGCATGCATATATACTTTTAATAAGAAACTATTTATTTCTAAAAGTATAGTTATTTGAAAAATGTTAAATCAGAGACCTTAGTCCAAATGCATTTATAGTTTGTATATCTTATGTGGTTCGATATACTTGGTTCACTATAAACAATGCTTTGATACCAATCGGTCACACCCCCAAACCAAGATGGCGGAAACATCCGGGGGTGGAGGACTTCTTGTAAAGTATCACAACAATGAGTATAATAGTGCTCAAAGTAAATAAAACCATCATAAATATAATTGAAAAAGTTACACCAAAGTATATGTTTACATGATTCAAATCAATTACATTATGATGATAAAATGAACTGTTTGACGATTTATCGTCCCATCCTCAAAATGTTGTTGGTTTTCCTGTTTCACTGATTTTTTGAGAATACAAGTAGTTTTGAAAAAGTGTCAACAATTAAGTTGGTGAGTTCATAAGAGTTTTGTTTGAGGAAGTAACTGTTTTCCTTGTAATAACAATAGAGTATGATTTCTAGAAAAAACAATATTTTCTTACTTAAGTGTGGAATGAATGCTCATATGTTATGCGATAATGAACTCTAGAAGAACCCATAGATTGATTCTATGATCACTCAGCGTATATAAATTACATATAATTTGAGTTAAATGAACCGTTGAAGTTTAACAATTCTAGACGATATGTAGTGTTAATAGAAATATGTTCCAAAGAAAATCCAATATTTTCCATATAAAAGTTATGTAGCCCTAAATCCCAGGACCGAAAATAAACAAGTATTTTCCATACTTAAAGTTATAAAAGTGATTTTAAATCGGCATAAAACCCCTTTTGATTTGAGAAAAATCCCATAAACTTTATGTGTTATGAGTTGTCTTTAATCCTAAGACCGAAAGTGTACAAGTATTTTACCATACTTAAAGTAATTCATGTAAGTTTAAATCGACATAAACTTGTTTGATTTAGAAGTAAAACCCTTTTCAAGGTAAAATTTTCCATGTAAACTTTAAAGATTGTTAACTACCTATGTGGGTCGCTATAACCATACTATGACGAGAAATAACCTGCACTATGTTTTTCAGACGTTAAGATACTATGACTCTTGTCACCCACAGACCTGTAGGTCCCACTGTGGCTAGCAGCAAGGTGTGGGGTGTCAAACCCAATATAGATCTATACACAATTATCACGCTCTCCCTACAAGAGACTCTGGTTATAACTTACAGGAATTTGGATCCCGTACTCGAACGTACAGGGAGAGAATTGCCTCACAACCTAAGTTAACTAGTTTACACATAGTTTGATATTAAAACCTCTTCCGTGGAGGATGTTGAGAGAAAAACTTGGAGACACACTTGAACAAACGTTAGAACAAGTAAGTTGCGGAATAGTTAATCTCTAAGGATCTAAAAGCTCAACAATAATAAAGTTAGATACTTTGATAGTTAGTTGCGGAAAGTAAAGAAAGATAAATGACAAAAGTTATATCAAGAATACACTTAAACTGATTCATAACAAGGAATGCAGTCACTCCAAGTTAGTAAGTGAGATCAAGTTTAGTGATTAAGTCTAGAAGACTTTCTCCGAAGAGAGGTTATGTTTCATTAGCAGTTTGAGTGTGAAGAGTAATAAGATAGATAATTGATGAAGATAAGAAAGATGATTGAATAAGAAATCTTGTGTATTGAGAAGTTAAGAGTTTTCACACTCACATATATCACCAAAACTTAATACATAAGAAAGAGTCTCTATTTATAGAGTTTAGAAAAGAACTACTCTATGAGCAGCCGTGCAAGGCATGCTGGACAATAGAGTGAATTACATAGTAAAAGAAATAACTAAGACTGCGGATAGGAGAGACTTGAAGACTCCGGATGCTGATATGGTTGCTGATGGAGAATGGTTGCAGTTACAGTTGTAGAGATTGACTCTGGGTGTTGTATGGGCTGCGAATACAGAACCGTTGCGGTAGTTAAGTTCAAGAGGGTCATTTTTATGTTTAAACAATTTCCCCCTAAGTGACCTCTTTAACTTTGGTTCAGTTATCAAGTTTGAGAAACTTGATCAAAATCCACCAAAATTTTATAAGATTTTCCAGCCACATGATTCTTTTGGAGATCTCAAACTTGACTTCAGCAGTAGTGTGCTTTGATTTTTCTACTGTGGTCTTGCAGATGTCAAGTTGCTTCTTGGGCAGGCGAGGCATGGCATTCATCGGAATGAAATATTTGACATTGTCTGTCTTCCGTTTGAATATGATGCCAAGTTCTGGGAAGTTGGTTGCGCCTAGAGATCTTTCTTCATAACCTTCTGTAAGCATTGACACTGGTTCAAGTGGTGGAAGGTCAAATTTCTTGAGGATGGTGGGGTGGATGTCCGCATCAATCTTCGCAAAGTCACAGACAGTGTCCTTAAGGAAGGATTTGGCTTTGCCGAGAGCTATCTACATCTTAGGATGTCTCTCTGCCTTGTTCTGAAAAACTCTGGCAATGAGAAATATTTCTTCAGGGTTCATGCAGGGGAAGTCTTCCTGGGTGCAGATGTAATCATGCTCTCTTCTGGTCAGAGTGAATTGAGTAAAGTCTGCTTTCATAAACTTCCGCATCTTGTAGTTCTTCACTGCGGATGGTCTATCGTTAGACCAAATGTTTTCAACCGAAGAGCCATGCTTCGCATAGAAGCGAGTCAGTCTTTCAAATTCCATTGACAGAAGCTTGTGATCAGGAAGACTGCGGTCGAAGGAGTCAAAAGCAGCAAAATACTTGGCGTTGGGAGAAATTGGAATATCCCAATAACCATCGGATGGTGGTTCAGCATATGTGAGGTGGGGAGTGTATTCTTCATCAAGTAGCCTTCGGAGAGGATTGACCCATGAGTTGATCAGCGATTCATCAATCATAGTGTCAAAACCGCATTCTCTCCATATAATTTCGGCTAACTTGGTTGCTTTCCAGTCATGTTTCCTTTGGGCGGTAGCAGGAGAGACTGTAGAGCTTTCTGAAGACATATGTTCCACAAGATTCTTTAGGTGAGGAGGAGTCACAGGTCTGTTTAGGGTGTTTTTGGGTGATGAGTGGGGAGATGGAATATTTTGAGATGGTGGAGGAGAGGGCTACGGAGTGGGAATTTTGTTTGTGGTGAATGGAGGGCTCTGACGGATGGATGTATTTGAGCGATCGCCTTCTTTATCACTTCCCTCTCTCGAGGAATGCAACCCTGGTGCTTCCTCAAGCCATTGTTTGAGTCCATCAACTTTGGCACAAACCTCAGCAAAGTGTGCTTTCATCGATTCGGCTAGTTGGGAGTTGTTTGGAATGGCAGAGTTGAAGAGGAGCTTGTGAATATCCTTTGTGAGCTGAAGTATCTCTGGGCCATGAATGTTTGATGTGAGGGATTTCTGCATTCGGGTGATTGTGGCATGAAGGACAGAAATAGTGGACTCATAGGCAGTATGATTTTCCTCTATTACCCTTTGGGATTGGACAGCTTGATCCACAACGGCTGTTTGTAAGCCTTGTTTGATTGCGGTTACCTCAGTGATGAAGCGTTCTGCTGTGGCCATAAAATCTTGATGGTCGGCCCTGCTGTTGTTGTCGAGAGATCGAATCCCCATCTCGACTTTGAGAGAGATGCGCTCAGTGGCCATACACTCTCTCGTTTCAAGTCGTTTGATGCACTCAATTAGGGATTGCGGACCTGGGATATCTTCTGGTGGAGGTTGGGTAGGCTTAACTGCAGCCAAAATTTGATCAACTTTGGTTTGAAGGTTGAGGAATTCTTTGCGAGTGACAACATCTTTCTTCTTTTTCTTCTTCTTTTTCTTTAGGCTTTGAAGTGGAGTGTTGAGAACCGTTGGATTCTTCTTCTTCCTCGAACATCATAAGGTCGTCATCTGAGGGATTCAGTTTCTTGACCTCTTCGATGTCTTCATCATCAAAACCGAAGGTTGGGGCCGAGCTGAGTTCAATAGCTGGCTCTTCGTCTTGAGATGGGTTGACTGCGGTAGGTGGAACAGGAGTTGAAGTAGGAGGAACATTAGATGTACCTGCGGCTGCGGTTGAGGCTTGAGCTTTAAGCATAGTTTCAGCCATTTGGTCCATCCAGGTCTGAACCTTTTGGATTGTGGTAGCAGTATGGGCATTGCTGATGGCATTTGCCCATTACCTGGCCACTAACATAATTTCTTGTTCCTTCTGCTGTTGTTGGTTGACCTGCTGCTCCTTGCGGGCTTGGAATGCCCTTTTGAAGGCAGCATACTTCTTGATTTCAGCATCAGTGGTTGGCTGATATCGACTCCAAGAGTCATTTGAGTCTTCATCGTCAATTCCTTGTGTTCGCACCAAGGTGTCCCTTGGGTTCACGGATCCTTGCACATTAGTGCTCACCGTGCCTAAACCACCTGATACAGATGTAAGCAGAGTAGGATTTCCTGGGCTTCCTTGGTCTCCTTGACCCGTGGTCAAGTTTGGCCTCGGCCCAGTTTTGGCATGGGCGAAAGAGATGCCCTGCAGATGGAGTGGTGTTTGTAGTGTTTGGGATACTTGTAAGAGGATGGAGTCTAACTCCTCAGAAGAAAAGATGTGCAGCCGAGAAGCCCTGGAGACCTTAGGGAGATTACCAATTCTATCTTCTTGAGATACAACTGGGGGGCTGTCTCCACGTTAAGAAGAAGATGATGATGAAACAATCTCACAAGATGAGGTTGAGTGGTATTCGATAGTGGCATTGAATGGATGTGCGGCCATCCCAAGGACTACCGGAGCCTGTTGAAAGGCTTCAGTATCAGTCCGGTCACGCATATGGCTAGTGGTTGTGGTTGTTTTTCTTTTCTTGAGGATAGATATGGGTTGTTTATCTTCTTCAGAGTCACTGCTCGATATAGTGGTGGTTTTGGTTTTGCGTTTCTTGGAAGGTGCGGTTTGTTTTGGGTCTTTCTTTTTGGGTGTTGTAGCTTTCTTTTTAGAAGCTACAGATTTTCTCCGTTGAGAAATGTTAGAAAGTATAGTGGCAGAGGGGGCTGCGGTACCCTCAGGAAGAATAGTTGAAGAAGGAAGAGATGGGGTAGAAGAGTATGAGATAATACCCTCCGTGGCCTCAATATGATCTGAGACATCAGCAGTCTCAAGACCAAGCAGTGAAAGAATGTGTGTAGGGAGCCTGCGGATAGGTCCAAAAGTAGTTTGATCAGAGGAAGGAGTATACCTTTTGAGATCCTTTGTGACAAAGAAATTGATGTCACTTCCCATATCGAGACCAGCATCCGCATGCAGATCAGAAATACACAGAGACCAAAAGCGAGCAAAAGTGAGCTCGGTTGGGTTTTCCTTTGGTTTGTCTTTGGGAATGTACTGGAGGAAATCATCCCAAAGAATTTGACCATAGTTGACATCATGGCCTGTGAAGATGCTCCATAAGAGTTCAAGGAGCTTGAGTCCCATGTTGTCAATGCCTCCGGTTCTTCCAGACAGACAGCGGATGACAAAGTGGCATACAAACTGCCAAACCGTAGGCAGCTGATTCTTCTTAAACTCACCAATCCCTTAGATTGGTTTCTGGTAACCCATTTGGTAGAGTGCGGTAGTGATATCGGATAAGGATGGAGTGAAGATTTTTATGGAGGGATGGATTAACAGATTAATGGAGGTTAAGAATTTTTCTTTGGTCAAGATGACTAGGGAATCGTTGATGAGGTTCAGATGCACTTCTTGGGGGGTTTCCAGTGGTCTGTATGCAGACAGAGCACACTTAATGAGTGTAGAAAGGGGAACAACATCAGTGAATGCGTCGAACGGGCCAAATAAGATGTGATTCTTGAGATGCTTGATCATCAGTTTTGTTGGAGCATTGTAAGATGGATGATCATCAAACACAGCTCTGAAGTTGCTTGAAGCGATTGTTGGTGATGTGGAACCGGTTTGATTCATCGAGCTTGAAGCCTTGGATTGCTTCTTGGATGCACCGGATTTCGCCATTGAGAGTTGTGAGATTGAAGTTCATGAGAGCTTTTGAGAGTTCTTGGAGAGTTGAGAGAATAATCGATTAACAGAGAGCGTAAACGATTATAGAGAAGAAGGTAGGTTTATAAAGGGGGGTAAAAGGATTTTAACCCTAGGTAAAAGATAAAAGGGGGTAAGAAGTTGAGTGGGGTTTTGGGGGGGATCAATGATTCTGGGATTGAATCTCAGCCACACGAATATGAAACGGGTTTTGAAGAGATTTGAGAAATCTTAAAAAGGGTTTTGCATTTAATGGTGCAGTGGACACATGGTAATACGTCAGGTAATCGTGGGTTGATGAGAGAGAATTTTGTAACTGATTGGATGTGTTTGGGAGAGGAAAGGACAAGTTGAGAAAGGATTGATTTTGGAATCGTTCTTTTTGTCATCATCCCTAAAATAGGTCTGATACGGGGTTTATAAAGAAAGGTAAAGTGACAGTTTCTAAAGGGAATGTTTGTATTTTATTTAATGAATGATCATTAAATAGCACACAAAGATTCAAGATTTAATAAATCTGTTGGAATTTATTTGAGGTGGTCGCGGATGAATTCATCAATGCAGTTGAGAGACTCCATCGCGGATGAGAAAAAAAATTCAGAGAATCTGTGAGACAAACACTTGTACGAAAATTAGAAATAAAGGAGCATTAAGACCCATGAGAGGTACGTATGACATATGGTTGTGGTACCTAGATTGCGGTATCAAAACCATCTATCATATGTAATTCTTAGTTAGAACCGCAATGGAGACCAAGGACGGTCTACGGTAGCTAACACTTCAAAAAGAACTGTGGGTCCGGATTTATCATTCCCAACATTTGTAAGAATACATTGAGTTTTGTAGAGTCAAGAGCTTTTGTAAAAACATCAGCAATCTCTTCATGAGTAGGAACAAAGATGAGTTCAATATTACCTTTCAGAATATGATCTTTGATGAAATGGTACCGTAACTCAATGTGTTTCGTCTTGGAGTGCTGAATAGGATTATGAGAGATAGTTATAGCACTTTTAGAGTCACAGTAAATTGGTATCCGCAGCATTCTGTACCTGTAGTCTAGTAATTGTGTCTTCATCCAAAGAACTTGGGAACAGCAGCTGGTTGCGGCCACATATTCTGCTTCTGCGGTAGATAGAGATACACATGTTTGTTTTCTTGAAGACCAGCTTACAAGTCTTCCTCCTAAAATTTGACATCCACCTGAAGTACTTTTTCTATCGAGCTTACAACCTGCATGATCCGCATCGGTGAAGGCTTGAAGACTGAAGTCGTTGCCTACAGGATACCATAAACCCATAGATTTGCTTCCTTTAAGATACCGAAGAATTTGTTTGGCTGCGGTCATGTGAGACACTTTTGTATCAGCCTTGTATCTTGCACATACACCAGTTGCAAAGAAAATGTCAGGTCTGCTTGCAGTGAGGTACATTAGCGAACCAATGATGCCTCTATAAGTCTTGTGATCCACAGATTCACCAGAGGGATCAGCAGAGATCATATATCCGAATGTCATAGGGACCTTAGCAGAAGAGCAGTTATCCATTGAGTATTTCTTCAGAAGTTATGTGGTGTATTTTTCTTGATGAATGAAAATTCCTTACTGAATTTGTTTGACTTGAAGACCTAGAAAGAAGTTGATCTATCTATTCATGCTCATTTTGAATTTGTTGGTCATAAGCTTTGCAAATTCATCTACCATATGTTGATCTGTAGACCCAAAAATGATATCATCCACATATATTTTGTCACACCCCAAAACCACGAACGGCGGAAACGTTCAGGGGTGGAGGACGTCATGTACAGTATCACAACAATGTAATATAATAAACAAACAACAACATCATCCATTGCATTATAAGTAGAGTTTCAATACATGTGTGTTCTTTCATAATGTACAACAATAAAATGAATAATTAAAATAAGGCGAGTCTTGTCTGTGCTCCATCTTCTCAAAAACCTGACCACCGCACCTGTCTAAAGGATGACCTGAGAATACAAGTTATTTTGAAAGCGAGTATCAGCTTTAAAGCTGGTGAATTCATAAGAAATTAAGTGTCGTTGTCTTGTTTATGAAAATTTGTTATGAAGGCCATGTAAACCTTTAAATGAAAATGTTGAGGTAAGTATGAAATCCCTAGAGAAAAAAAAAACCTTATTTTCTAATAGTATGAAATGTAGTCTTCTACCAAGACCCGAATGTTTTGTAAGTAAAATGATAGTTTTCCTTTGGTTGTTTAGTACTGAAGTACTTATTCTAACTCATCGTTTATGTGAATATATCACAAAATAAAGTAAAATAGGAAAATGATATGATAGTCTTCTACCAAGACCTTAATGTTCTGTTATGACTAAGTAGTCTTCTACCAAGACTCGAATGTTCTGTTATGACTAAGTATTCTTCTACCAAGACTCGAATGTTCTGTTATCACTAAGTAGTCTTCTACCAAGACTCGAATGTTCTGTTATGACTAAGTAGTCTTCTACCAAGAATCGAATGTTCTGTTATGACTAAGTAGTCTTCTACCAAGACTCGAATGTTCTGTTATGACTAAGTAGTCTTCTACCAAGACCCGAATGTTTTGTAAGTAATATGATAGCTTTTCCTTTCTATTGACTAGTACTAGAGTACTTAGTCTAACTCATCGTTTATGTGAAAGTATCACAAAATAAAGTAAACAGGAAAAATATAATCATGTAAGTGTTAGCCGGAGGTACTGGTGCTAACAAGACGAATGTAACTGTTATCCCGAGGTACTAGGGCTAACATAATACATATAACCTAATGAACATCCGAAGATTGTCCACTCATCCTCTGTAGCGGCAGCAGGATGGAGGAAGGGTTAGCCCTCGCATCGATCTCTTAATACAGATCGTCAACCTAATGATCCTCCGAAGATTCACATCTCATCCACTGTTGCAATAGTGGAGAGAGGGATGGTTAGTCCCGTCACTGACTACTAAGTAAGTGACAACCTTAAACATCCGTAGATATTCATTGACCACTAGTGCTAATCAGTGGGATTCGGAATGGTCAGTCCCGCCGAGTTATCCCATTTAACTGGGGTAGGAAAGATAATTTACACAGTAAATACTAATAAATCATCCTCGTAGTTCTAAGTACAAGTATCCAGGTAAGTAAATACAGGATAATGCACCTAAGTAACAGTCTTCCTGTATGGTATTCATGTAAGTGTGTTCATGTAACAGGTAAGTATATGTACACATATTCATGTATCAGGTAATCCTAAGTAAGTGTACTCATGTATCATGTAAGGTATTGGGATGGACTCATGAATAAACTGACTCTTGTCTGATTCCTTGTAATAGTAATAATGTTTGATATCTTCTGACTATCCCTATGATAGCTAACTGGAAGGTAATTAGTTGTTTACGTAGGCTTATGCACTCTTGCTACCCAAGAGTATTGGAAACTAAATGAAGGGTGAAAACTATAATCTCTAACATATATATGAACATATGCGCATAAGTATAGTTTGATTCAAGAAGGTAAAATAATGGTTTTGCAAGATATCTAGGAGTTTTGAATAATAATTTAGAGTGACTTGATGTCATTAAACATCTCAAAACTAATACTTTTGTTATCAAGGTATTTTAAGATAGAAAACCACTTCATGTGTCACCTTTTGAAATATGTGAAATCTACCGAGTGAAAACACAGTTACAAAATACATAAGATTGATTTAATAACATATTGTTTCCTACTTGTATTCCCCCCCCCCCCCCACTAAAACGTTTAAAATCATTTAAAACATTGATTAAGGGGTATGAACTCACCTGTAGTTGGTGATTGGGATGAACTGAACGGTATAGGATTGCTAGGTGTCAAGTGAGGACTTGTACACACACTACGATCGTTTTGGTATAAAAACCCGAAGATCCGTGAGAGAGAAAATGGCTTTTCTCTAGTTGGAAATATGAATAATGAATGAATTTGGTTCAGAATTCTATTTATAGTCCTGAGATATTTTGGCAGAAAATATTTTTATTCCTGAAATGATCTCTAATATAATAGAGTGTTGGAATAATAGTGTTGCACAAAACCCTAGTGCACCCACTCTCCTGATATTTCCTGAAGTGTAAACCCTGAATTACTCAAACTTACGCGAAAAGTCTGAAAATTAACTGTGACTGTTATAACTTCTATTGGCTTGATATGGTTTGTTCAGAATGGAAATTTCGGGTTGTCACATATTTGTACCATCATAAGGTGGTCACCATTTCCTTTTCTGGATAATGTGGGATCAATCACTCCTCTTTTGTACCCGGATGAGACAAGAAAATCAGAGAGTGTCTCATACCAAGCCCTTGGAGCTTGTTTCAGGCCATAGACTGCTTTTTCGAGCTTATAGCAGTGGTCTGGAAATTCATCATTTTCAAATCCTGGAGGTTGCTGAAGATAAACTTCTTCTTTTAGTTCACCATTTAGGAAAGCACTCTTAACGTCCATTTGGTGTACCTTGACATTTTTGTGGGCTGCGTATGCTAGAAAGATCCGGATGGCTTCCATTCGTGCTACCGAAGCATACGTTTCATCGTAGTCAATGCCTTCTTGTTGACTGTAGCCCTTGGCAACAAGTCTTGCCTTGTTTCGGATGACTGAGCCAGATTCGTCTAACTTGTTCTTGAAAACCCATCTTGTACCAACAATAGTATGACCTTGTGGAAGAGGAACAAGTTGCCATACTTTGTTTCTTTCAAATTCTTCTAATTCTTCTTGCATTGCAGCTATCTAGTCTGGTTCAAGCAAAGCTTCTTTGATCGTTCTAGGTTCAACCGAAGACATAAATGTTGCATAATGGCAGTGATCAGATAAGTCCTTGGAAGACCGAGTCTGGATACCTGCAGATGGATTGCCAATAATTTGACCTGGTGGATGGTCTCTTGTCCATACATGAAGACGTGGCATTAGATGATCAGCAACTGCGGTAGAAGGAATGTCTTGGATGTCAGAGGAATCTACGATTGGGGAAGGCAGTTCCCCCTGGATTTGAGAGCATCCTGCTGAAACATCTTGATCTATTGGAGCAGAATTTTCTTGAGGAATTGGCAGAGGTTGAGGTTCCCCCTGGATTGCGGATGGGAGTTCCTCTGGAACCTGAGAAGGTTCCCCCTGGAATGCAGATGAAAGAGTGATAATTCTAGGATCGGATCTATTGTCAACATTCTCTAAGAGTTCCTCATCTGAGTCCTCCGAAGGTTCGTTTGATGGTGAGGCTTCACTTCGGGCAGGAATGTAAGCAACATCAGGTACTGGAACCTCAACGGTTGCAACAATATCCGGAGTAGAGCTTTCCCCCTCAACCGGAGAGGTGGAAGTATTGAGCGATACTACTTCAGATAGAGACGGTCCAGATACGTCGGCATGTTGTTGTTGAGCTGCGGATGACACTAGGACTTTCGATAGTTTCGCCGTTTCAATGGGATCAAACAGATCATCATAGTTGATTTCAACTAGATTTAGAGGTCCAGAAGTGGCTGAAATGTCACTTTCCATGATTGTACTTGTTTCGGTAGACGGAGGTGCACTACGGATGTGAGAGTCATCAAATTTCACATCAAAGCTTTCAATGATCAACCTTGTTCTTCTGATGAGCACTCGATATGCAACCTTGTTAGAGGAATAACCAAGGAAGATACCTTCGTCAGACTTCGGTGCAAACTTGTTGAGTTGATCTCTATTGTTGATCACGAAGCATCTACATCCAAAGATATGAAAGAAACGAACATTGGGTTTGCGATTGTTGAGCCCTTCATATGGCGTTTTATTGAGACGCTTGCACACAATACTTCGGTTTTGAAAAAAGCATGCAGTTGCTACTGCTTCGGCCCAGAAATAGAGAGTAAGTTGGGCGAAGTTAAGCATGGATCTGGATGCTTCAACAAGTGTGCGATTTCTTCTTTCTACTACACCATTTTCTTCCGGTGTATAGGGTGCTAAAAAATTATGAGAGATGACTTTGGAAACTAGCAAACTGTTCAGAAGATGATTACTGAACTCAGTTCCATTGTCACTGCGGATGCGTTTGACTGGAATCTTGATTTGAAGTTCAATTTCATTGATGAAGTTAATGAAGATTTTCAATGTCTCTGATTTGAGTCTGAGAAAGAAGACCCATGTGAAGCGTGTATAGTCATCAACAATAACCAGTATATACTTTTTGTGGTGAAGACTGGCTACGGTTGAGGGACCGCAAAGATCAATGTGTAATAGCTGTAGTGGTTCAGAGATAGAAGAATCAATTATCAGAGGATGACTTGCTTTGGATTGTTTGCCGCATTCGCACGCTGGACAAAGAGTACCGTTGCTGAATTTGAGAATGGGGAGACCACAGACTAGTTCTCCTGTGACGAGATTGTTGATGTAGTGAAAGTTGAGATGAGCTAGCTTGCGGTGCCACAGCCAGCAAACTTCAGATAGAGCTTCAGACAGAAAGCATAGCTGCAGTTTACCAATGATGAGAGAAACATATAGAGGATACATCGTGCCTTCGGAGCGAGACTTGATTAAGTAGGTGTTGTGATCACTCATCATTATGTAACAAAATTGATTGTCAAATTCAACTCGATGTCCTGCTTTACATAGTTGGCCAACACTGATAAGATTGTGTTTAAGACCTTCTACATAAGCAACTTTCTGAATGGAAAAGGTCCCCGTAGTGAGAACACCGTAACCTCGGATGACACCGTTTGCATTGTTGCCAAACGTGACATTTCCACCATTGCATATAGCCTTTAAATCCAGAAGGTACTCTAACCTTCCGGTCATGTGCAAGGAGCAGGCACTGTCAATTAACCATTCTTCTTCTTGTTCCCCCTTGCATAAAGCCTGAGAATTAAACGGTTAGTTTAGGCATCCAAATAAGTTTGGAGCCAGGGACGATTGATGTATTCTTAAATGATGCATGGTCCGAGGTTGCATGGACAGGTCTTTTGTCATCTTTCAGACCTAGTCCTGGGTGTTTGTTTAGATTTGGATTGTTACGAGTTTTCCGAAAAGTACGAGATTTCTGACTTTGACTTCACTTAACATGAGATAAAAACCTTTGATAGCTGCACTGACATTTGCAAAAAGAAGGTTTGTAATTGAATCTCACATTGTGCTTGGTCAACAGTTTATGGGGTGTGTTGGACTTGAAATTAGTCCGAGGTGGGTAACTTTTGAAAGATTTGACGTTTGAGTTCTGAAAAGTTTGTTTTGAACGAGGTTTCGCACGTGTAAATCTTTGTGTTGCTCTAGGTGGATTTGATAAAATTCCTTTCCATTTGTTTTGATTTGATTTTAAAAGTGTTGGAGTGGGTAAAATTCCTTTCCACTTCGGGTCAGTTGAAGAGTAGATCTGAAAAACATAGTTTCTAACAAGTTTGACACCTTTTTGGGTTCTGTCAGAAGTACCAGGAGTGGCTTGTGAAACTGAACTTTCCTTTTTGTTTGTTTTCATGAAAGAGGAATTTTCTGAACTCTTGGATTTTGGAATTTTCTTAACTTTTGAAAAATTTGGCCTACTTTTGTTTTGAGATCTAATTTCTTCTTTGAAAGCTCTTTTTGCCAAAAAATTTGGAGAACCGCAGTCATTGTTATTCAACTGTGGTTTCCTGGAACCTTTTGAATTATTTTGAAAACATGGGCTAGAATCATCAGAACTTGAAGATTCTGGAATTAGAGAGCATTGGCCTACCTCAAAATTTTCTATAGGCAATTCATGAAAAATCGGTTGAAGAGTTGTAGTTCCTTGAACTGAAGAGTTGTAGTCATTGTTTTTTAACTGTGGTGAAGATGATTTGACTATCACAAAGTAAGTTTTAGATGAGACTGCGGTGGGACATTTCTGGGACAGTTGACTATAGTCTGAGGACAAAGATGGAAAGTCCTCTGAGACTTCGGGGCCTTCAACAACAATTTCTTCATCAACTTCGGATGAAGCTTGAGAATTGGAGTGAGTTGTGCCACTGATGGGAGTTCGATCACATATGTGACTAGAATCCTCGGGCACAATTTCCTCAATGACACAATTATTGCTCAAATTGTGTAATCTACCGAAGTGAGTTTTGATATCTTCGGGAAAAGTCTTGTCATTGACAAGGAAATGAAATTCTCTATCAGGAGGGACATACACTCTGTCTTTGTTGAACCGGGGTGAGGAATCCATTGCGGTAGGATATCCATTTGACTAACCCCAATTATATGTATTGTCTACGGTTCCATTGTTTACCAAATTTTCAATAACCTCACTTTCATTAAACAGTTTTTCAATTAAAAGATTCAAGCGTACAATTTCTCTCTGTGCTAAATCGTTTTGATTCAAGGCTATTTCTAATTGAGTTTCACTTAACATTCTAGAATCTTTCTCTAACTCTAGATCCCTCTCTAACATTGCCATCTTAAGTCTCTTGTTATCCAGTCTTCCTCTCACATGGAACATCTCTTGGGACGCAATGTTTTTCTCATCTAAGGCTTTGTTGTAGTCTGAAAGCACGGCAGCACAAGTGTCATTAAGATCATCTATGTAGGGTTGACAATCATGCATGCTATAATTTAAAGTTTGGATCATGAGTTTTACCTGTTCAACGATGCTTAGAGTCCCATCTTTTTCCATGTAGCAATAGTTTTTGTTCAACATTGCTGACCCATCATCATCCGCAGTGGCTAGCATGCAGATTTTCCCTTTTCCTTTAACATTGCTGATGGTCTCTTCTTCATCTCTTGATGACCAAACTTGATGGTCTCTTTTGACTTGAGCCACATATGCCCTTTCTTTTTCCTTTTCTTCCAATTCTTGAGCCATTCAAAGATAGAATGCTCTGTCCTTGACTACATTTGCCTTACAGTCTTTTGCGAAGTGATTTTCTTTATTGCATTTGTGACAAATCACAACATCATTCTTGTCTTCTGATTGAGTACCGGAACCATTATTCTGAGGAGACTGCGGTACCTCTTTGGGTTGATTTAGGATACCGAGAGTTGTTGTTCTGAGGACCGAAGTTACGGTTGAATGGTGGCTTGTTGAATTGTTGATTCTTGCGGAAAGAGGAAGGTGGTATGCGGTTGAACTGTTGGCTAACTAGAGAAATAGCCTTCTGAAAATCTTCTTCATCATCATACTCAGAATCTGCTTCGTATGACTGTGGTGAGGTGTCATATGAGGAAGAGTAGGGTGACTGTGGTGGAGCTTGTGCTATGAGAGCAAGCGGTCATCCGAAGTCAGCATAGTCTTTGAGTACAGTGGATTCTTGTGCTTGAAGTTCTCCATAGATTTTGTAGAGTGATAAAGAGTGAATCTTTCTGTCACCTTGGACTATCATTTTGGCCGTAGTCTAATGTCTTCCTAGACCATTAAGGAACTGGAGATTGGTTTCATGGTTGTTGCGGATGGTACCAGCATTTGATAACTTCGTGACTATCAGGTTGAATCTTTTGAAGGAGTCTTCCAAACTTTCACCAGCATGAGCTTTGAAGTTGTTGAAGTCGTTGAGTGCGGTTGTGAGCTTCTTATCTTGTGCTTGTTTTGAGCCTTCGTACAGGTTTTTGAGTACATCCCAGATCTCTTTTGCTGACTTGCAGTTTATGATAATATCAAAGTTGTCAGGAGCAACACCACATGAAATTTCATAAAGAGCAACAGCATCATTTTCCATTTTATCGAGATCATCTTTGGTAGGACGGCTCATAGTTGGTTGACCTCCTCCTAGTCTAGTTGCAGCGTCGTCAGTTTGGATTAGTGTGAGGACTGGAACATGTGGTCCTTCTTCCACAAATATCCATACATCTCTACCCAATCCTCTTAAGTACCTCTCCATTCTTTGTGACCGGTGATGATATTCATTTGCTACTATTATTGGGGCTCGGTTAGAACCACCAACACTATTGGAGACATTCAGAGATAACGATTGTGCCATTTTGTTTTGAGAAATGAGCTTTAGTGGTATAGAAGGCTTAATGAGAAAATTAGAGTTCCGATATCCAAAAAGCAACCACTTTGGCTCTGATACCAATTGTTGAGAGAAAAACTTGGAGACACACTTGAACAAACGTTAGAACAAGTAAGTTGCAAAATAGTTAATCTGTAAGGATCTAAAAGCTCAACAATAATAAAGTTAGATAGTTAGATAGTTAGTTGCGGAAAGTAAAGAAAGATAAATGACAAAAGTTATATCAAGAATACACTTAAACTGATTCATAACAAGGAATGCAGTCACTCCAAGTTAGTAAGCGAGATCAAGTTTAGTGATTAAGTCTAGAAGACTTGCTCCGAAGAGAGGTTATGTTCCAGTAGTAGTTTGAGTGTGAAGAGTAATAAGATAGATAATTGATGAAGATAAGGAAGATGATTGAATAAGAAATCTTGTGTATTGAGAAGTTAAGAGTTTTCACACTCACATATATCACCAGTACTTAATACATAAGAAAGAGTCTCTATTTATAGAGTTTAGAAAAGAACTACTCTATGAGCACCGTGCAAGGAATGCTGGACAATAGAGTGAATTACATAGTAAAAGAAATAACTAAGACTGCGGATAGGAGAGACTTGAAGACTCCGGATGCTGATATGGTTGCTAATGGAGAATGGTTTCGGTTACAATTGTAGAGATTGACTCCGGGTGCTGTATGGGCTGCGAATACTGAACCGTTGCGGTGGTTAAGTTCAAGAGGGTCACTTTTATGTTTCAACAGAGGAAGTAAAATCACCTTTTTTGAATAAATTAGTGATATGAAATCCTTAAAATATTACTATTATTATTTATCATGTAGGATATGAAAACCCATTTGCTTTGAGTGTAAAACCTTTTTCATGTAGTAAAATCCATAAACTATGCTTATTGAAGTTTATTATATGTGTTCGAAATGAATGAGTAAACCTTATCATGAATGACTAAATTTTAGTTTATGATGTTAAACTAATAAGATAATACATTCAACATTTATAACTTATTGTTATACACTTTGCTCTACATAATACAAAGTGTTATGAAAGTTATAAGTTGTTAACTAGTTTTTAACCTTTCTGCACTGTTTTAGAAAACTAATAGAACAATCATATGAAGTCGAAAACTGAATCCATAAATTCTGAGAGTTCATAAAATATTTCTAGTTTATTTATAATTTTATATTATGATTTTTTAGGTCTTTAACTTGTGTTAAAATGTTCATATTCACAGACTGGTCCGAATTCGTTTCTGAAATGATAGGCAGTTTTGTAAAAATCACCATAAATCATATAAAAATCATATGAAGATGTGCAAGTAGTGATTTTAAAGGTATGATCCTTAACTATTTGCATAATAAATAGTTTTGAAAGATATTAAGTTCAAGATAGTCAAAAAATTCTGTGAATAAGACTCAACTTTTCTGATGAAAGATGTTGTTTGAGTTTAGTTGTGTTCTTGGTGGTTTAACTTGTATCCCCTCTAAAACTTGAAGAAAACATGAAAATGTAGGAGTATGAACTCACCTTGAGTGATTTCAGTAGATGGATGATGGAGAAAAGAAGTGTTCAACTCGAGGACACTTGGGAGATGTCTTGAAGATTTGAAGATCTAACACAAATGTTATGATGTTTATGTAAGGTATCTATAATTTGAGTAGAAGGAAGTGAAATAATCATAAGGAGGATAATATCACTTACCACAAATGAGAGAAAACTTGATGGTCATCCCTTTAATCTCGAATTTGAGGGAGGGAGAAGTGAGAGAGAAAGGTGTTTGTTCTTTGGGTGGAAATGAGAGAAATGAGAGAAAGGTGAGGAGAGATAAGAGTTTTCAGCCTTTGACCAAGAGTGCGGCTGGTCAAATGGTGGGGAAAGTACTCTTGAATGACCAGGTATGGTGGAAGGACAATGGCTGATCATGGAGTGGGCATGGGGGTGGTTGTTTGTGTCATACACTAAGGTAAAGTCAACACTCCACTACAAGATCTTGCTTAATAGATTTTATTCTTAAATAAGGATTTCCCTAAAAAATATGCTGAATTTATGAATATATGGGGCCTTATATGTCAAAATATATGTTTGGGTGAAAATCTCTCGTTCAAATAATTAAAAACGGGCTTAAAACGGAGTCATGGTCGAAAACCGGGTGGAAAATGGGAAATCCGAAGTCAGGGCGAGGGTTCGGTCTCAACAGCCTTAGAACCGGAGTGATGTTTTGGGTGGGTGTATTGGAACCGAGGGGAAGGGACTTCGGTCCGAGTAGGTACCGCAAGCGGACTCATCCGAAGGGGCCGAAGGCGGGGTTAAGCGTCGTGCTCCAGTTACGGGTGCGGTTCAGCGCTACGGTCTTCAACAGCCTCGGTCCTCAGTAGTTCCAGTCCTTAGTCATTGCGGTTCGATGGCTGCGGTTCCTTAAGGGGACTTCGGTTTTGGTCCTTGGAGCTTCGTCTCAAGGAAGGTTTGGTCCTTATAGAGGGACTTCGTCCCTAAAAGGCTATTTTCCAATGTATCTTCTTGTTTCAAATGGTTTTTCACCAAGTCAAGTGTCGGGATGCCCCAAGTGATTAAAATAAATCAAAAGAGGTTTTGAGAGAGATTTTACATACTTGGAGAGATTTGGGAGAGATTTCACATTCTTGAAGAGATTTGGGAGAGATTTCACATTCTTGGAGAGATTTTGGAGATATTTCACATTCTTGGAGAGATTTCTCATACAGAGAGAGATTTGGGAGAGTTACAGTGAAAGAGATTGAGATAGACTTCTTTTGTGACCTTTTTGAGTGTTTGGCTCTGTAATTCAAGGTTTTTAAACCTCGTTAAGTCTTGTTATGATTGTTATATGCTCCCGAGGGTCAAGGAATAATGTTTTATCGAGTAGTTTCATCACTTGCCCTGATTAGGGTTTAGAATTTCCAAACACGTGAAAACTCTAAGTGATACTTTGAGTTGTTCGATAAGAAACATAATGGAAACCCTAATATACAAGGGTTAGATGAGTTGACTGGTTTGACTTGTTGAATTTAGTTGACTTTGACTTGGCCAAAATTGATGGTTTTCACAAGCTGGGACTCCTACCAACCTCTTGTAGAGTTCTCATACAACAACAACTTCCATTCCAGCATTGGTGCTCAACCTTTTGAGCTCTTGTATAGGCGGAAATGTCGTACCCCGATTTGATGGGCTGAGGTTGGTCACAGGGTTATAGGGCGGACCAAGGTGGTCCTTCAGACTACATAGAAGATCCAGCAGATCAGGCAGAGATTGGAGACTACTCAAAGTCGGTAGAAGAGCTATGCCTAATAGACTTGATACCGTTCTGTTCCGCTCATGCTCCTAGAGAGGAAAGAAAGAGGCAAACCGGCCTATTAAGCGCAGCTAAGCTAATATGCGCTCTAAGCTCGTACCTTATAAGTAAGCTCTTTATGCTCTCTCCGCTCGCTCCTTTTTGTAGCGTAGAGAGTTTGAGGTCGGCGACATGGTGTTGATGAAGGTCTCATCTTGGAAAGGTGTGATTCGCTTCAGGAAGATGGGGAAGTTTGGTCCTCAATATATTGGGCAATTCCGGGTTATCACCAAGGTTGGAAAAGTTACTTATAGATTGGATCTACCTGAGGAGCTTAGTTAGATTCATAACACTTTCCGTGTTTCGCATATGCGAAAGTGCATATTGGATGAGGATATAGTGGTATCATTGGATGATATTCAAGTTGATGAGTGCTTGAACTATGTTGAGAGGCCGATAGCTATTCTGGAAAGTAAAGGTTTTGCGTAGCAAGGAATTACCTTTGGTAAAGGTACTATGTCAGAACCTGAGGGGCTCTGAGTGGACCTCAGAAACGAAGGCTGAGATGCGGGAGCATTATCAAGATTTTTTCACCGCAACAGGCTTCGAGGACGAAACCTACACCAAGTGGGGGAGATTTCTAACATCCCGACTTCCAGGTATGAGAATTACTCTTTTAAGTATGTTTTTCCATTTGAACATGGTGTGGTCGAAGCCTCACAACGACGTTTTGAAGGACTTTTGGGCCACATATTATTATGGACCAACACAGCGTGTTGGTGAAGGGAAACTTGGCGTGTTGGCAGCTGTATGAGAAACACTAAATTTTAGGGTTTTTCTCCCTATATAATCCCTTTAAGTCCCTATGGCTGATCTGTTAGCATCCTCCAAACACCCATATTGGCCCTTATGAACCCTAATCATCCTTCCCTCCCATTTGTGATCTAGTGTGGTATTTTGGAGAAAAAGAAGAAGAAAGTTGGAAGAAGGAAGCAAGGATCTAGCAAGAAAAGCTCTCATCTTTAGCTTGGCACTCTTTTGGACCTTTGAAAGTGTCCAAGATCCAATTTTTATTCCTCTATGTAGCCAAATCTTGAGTTTTGTCCGTTTTCTCCTTATCATTCGATGTTGCAATGGATGGATCTCATAAAGTTTGCAACTTTATGAATCTCCAGGTCAAGGTGACCTTGTAGTGGTTTGCATCTTGTCTTTAGCCAAGTTTTGATTCCATGCATGGACTTTAGGTCATATTTCCCCTTTTTGACCCATTATGGGTTCATGACATGCATTGGACATGCATGTCTATAAAGCACCATACTTTGTGTTGATTTTGATGCTAGAATCTCTTCTGGAAAGGTTGGGTTTTAGATCTCAAGGATTTTGTTCTTATTGGTTAAGCCCGTGAATCTTCAAGCCTTGTGGATATGTTTTTGAACACTTGGAGTAGCCCCACAGGATAATGTTGGAAACTTTATTCTTTTTTATAGCATTTGAGTTTAGATCTTAGTCTTGAAGTCCTTGGAATCGTAGGAAGAACTAAATGTGTTAAGCTTAGGAAACACGATGTGTTCCGTGTTGGCTGGGATTTTCCCAACCATCTGATTACTATAAAAACTCGACGTGTTTATTGATGCACTCGACGAGTTGGGTCAATATGGACTATTGACCTTGACTTTGACCATGGTTGACCAAGTTTGACTTTTGAGGGAATTTTGGGTATTTAGGGATTTTGATGGAATTGGTCACATGGTGGTTGTAGGCATTTAAGTTGGGATATGAGATTCGGAGTCAAACCTTATCCATTATGCACTACTTGAGAGGTAAGTCTTCCTCACTATACTATCGGGTCGAAGGCACCAAGTCGGCCCGTTAGTTTGATAACATGATATTGTGTGCTATATGGAGTAGATATCCATTCTAGTTTTGATATGCTAGTTTGGTAGATCTGTAGGACTACCTGTGATACTACCTGTTATCTGAGTATGATATTATCTGTTATATGTCAACATATTGTGTGGTTTGGGTTGAGATTGTACTGCTCCGTGTTGTAGCCAACAAACCCAGGAGCATACCTAATATGAAATGAGGGCTAGGTATGGCATGCCAGACTCATACTGAGGGCTCATGAGCATTCCAGATACGAGCTGAGGGCCGGATAGGGCATGCAAAATGCGTACTGAGGGCCAGGTGAGCAAGCCAGACATGAGCTGTGGGCCCAGGGGGAAAGCCAAACTTTTGTTATGGGCTCAAGGGTAATCGGTTTGATAGTTGTGGGCCCATTGCATGATGTTATTATATATGTGTTGTTTGCTATGTATTAGTATTTTGGGGCAACTCACGAAGCTTTAGGCTTATAGTTTTGGATTATGTTTCAGGTACTTCAAAGGATCGCGGGAAGGCAAAGGTGTGATCGTGCACCTCCTCATATTTTATTTCACGATTTTACGATTGCTCTAATGTTGAACTTATTTTGAAAACAATTTGAATGGTTTTTGAGTAAAGTTAATGTTTAAATTTATTGAGAATTTTATAAATGTTACAACATCTAAGATTTATCAGGTTTGCTTTTCAACCCTTGAGTTTGATTTGGTTGCACTTTAGGTCCTCAAAGTTAAAATCTTGAAATTTTGGTATGGATCGTGTATGTGGGGGTGTACACCCTTGTACGCTTAGCGTAATGGACTCCATGTGAGTATGTTGCGCGTACTCCTATACGATGGACATAGGTGACTTAGACTAAAACCCTAAGAATTAGATTTTGTGCTCTATTTAAACCTCATTATAGACCAAGACCCTCCTCTACCTCAGCCTCCATTCCCTTTCTCGACCCTCTTAGGAAACCCTAGTGTATTTTAATCTTTTTGGATCTTTTTTGAGTGATAGAGCATGCTTTTGGTTGTGATGAAGGTTGTTAAAGGATGAAGTTTTGCCCTCAAGATTTTGGATCTAGATTCTCCTCTTCATTTTGCACCATTAGAAGGTATAAAGCTCCAAACATTGGTTGTGTTTCATTAAGTTCCATTCTGAGACTAGTTTCCTCCTTTTGTCCCTAAAGTTTAGATCTTGGATAGTATGAGCTACTCCTAAGCCTCCAAGTTGTATTTTCAGATGTTTCTAGTCATTTTATATCTGAAAAGTGCAATGTTGGACGTTGTTGAGTTCCCATTCATGTGCTAGAGTGTAGGTTTGGGTGTGATAAGCTAGGTTTTAGAGTTTAGGCTCATTGTATCCACCCAAAGGAATAAACTATGAAACTTTATGGCCTTAAAGGTCTTAAGGGGTCCGGATATGAGTTTAAGTCATTTGGTCTTAAGTGATTAAGTCACTTTTGCATGGCTTGCATGGGGGCCGCGTACGTTATGTGTACTTCCTTAATTCCTGCTTCAACCTTGTACGTTGTGTGTAGCACCTAGTTCTTGGTACGCTCTTCTTTTATTTTTATCTATGTATTTTGCATTTTTGGCCTTGGACTCGGCGAGTTGAAGGACCAACTCGCCGAGTAGAAGTGAGATGGGACACGAGGTTTAAGCTGTCTACTCGACGAGTCGGGTCCCGGACTCGGCGAGTAGACGCTGTCTGGACAAAAACGCTAATCCAAAGGTTTGCACTCTATTTAAGCAATGTTATGTCGTCCAAAACGTCCCTTATGCTCCCAAAACACCTCTCATTGAAACCCTAGCCGTCATTGAAGCAATCTAAGCCTTATTGGTGGATTTTGGTGCTTGTGGCCTTAAGAAGTAAGGAGAAAAGCTTGAGGTAGCAAGTACAGACCAAGGGAACCCGAAATTGTGCACTTTCTACAGCTCATTGAAGGTAAAAAGTTGTAACCTTGCTCATTCGTTTGTTAGATCCCTCTTTGGGGAGATTTAGGGCTTTTATAAGCCATTTTTGGTGGCCAACCATGTTTGCAAACATGGTTGGGAGTTAAAGCTTCTGAGTTACATCATTTAAGGGGTCACTAGGCAGATTTGAGTGGCTTTTGCAGCCATGAAAGGCCCCACACATCTTAAGAGGTTGTTTTATGTCTTTTTGAGCTCAATGTCCCATGTAAACACGTAAAGTTTGTAACTTTACGTGCTAGATCGATTATAGCAGCTTGGATCTATCTTTTGATCAAAGGTTGTGCATCAGAAATCAAAGATTTAGAGTGTGGACGTGACCAACTCGACGAGTCCGTTCTTGGACTCGACGAGTCCGAGGCTTTGATCCCCATTTCTGTTGAGAGTCAAAGGAACCTAGTTGAGTGTTAGAAGGTTTGTAAACAGACATAAAGAGTTACCCAATGCAATGGACGTGATTTTAGACCTGGAGTTCATGGGATTCAGCGAGTGCAAGAACAGACTCGGCGAGTCCAAGGCAATCTTCTTAAGGATGAAGATGAGCTGGACGAGTTGTTCATCAACTCGGAGAGTCGAGGACAGAACTTGTTCATCAGATGAAGGTGAACTCGACGAGTTGTTCATCAACTCGGCGATTCAGATGAGTTTTCATGTGATGTTCATATGAGAGAAGAACTCGTCGAGTTGACGGCCCAACTCGACGAGTGAGGTCCTGGATGAGGACGAGTAAAGGGTGAGGGACTCGGCGAGTAGACGGCCCAACTCAGCAAGTCGGGTCAACTTGAAGTTGACATTGTCTGGACTTGGGCTGACCCTGTTTCGGGTTGTACTTGCTGTGTGTTGACCTGAAGGTCGTCGTGTAGGGATCGGAGAGTCGAAGGGAGTCGACTTGTGCGCCAAGGAGAATTCAAACAATGCACGATATTGAGGTGAGTTACCTTCCAGTAGGGGTGGGTCTAAGGCCACAATGTCGGCCCACCAAAAAGGGTATTTAGAAGATAATGGTCTTTGTGATAATTATCTTGGTCTGGTTATGTGTTGGCTATGAGATTTATTTGGATGATATGTTATGTGTATCGTAGGGATTAGTTTCCCTAATAGTGGTCCGTAGGACCCAAGGGTAGGTCAGTACCCGAATATGCCTGACTGTATGTTTATATCTGTAGATTGTATGCTAGTGGTAGGGGTGAAATAGTCCCTAGTTACCGGTTGAGAGATACCGATGTCGGATACCGGTTGAAAGATACCGATGTCGGATACCGGTTGAAAGATACCGATGTTGGTTACCGATTGAAAGATATCGATGTTGGTTACCGGTTGAAAGATACTGATGTAGGTTATCGGTTGAAAGATACCGTCGATGTTGTATGGTATGTGGTATGATGGGGGAGCTCGCTAAGCTTTGTGCTTACAGTTTTGGTTTTGGTTTCAGGTACCTCTTCGTCGATGGGGAAGGAGTCGGCGGTGTAGTAGCGCATCACACGCACACATGGTTTTCCGCAAGGAGTTTTTGGTACTGTACTCTGATTTTTATTAATTTTGACATTATGGTTTGGGACACAACAATATTATTTTGTGACGTTTTGTTTATTCGACAATATTTGGTAAAAATGTTTATGGAATTGTTAATTTAAAATTGAAATTTTTGGGCTTGAAATTTAGGTCGTTACAAATTGGTATCAGAGCCCTGGTTTGAGGGATTTGGACGCACCCTCGGGGGTGTTTGGACTCAAACCGGGGGACTAAAAGATTTTTTTACAAGGAAAATGGTTTTCTAAAATCTAAATTGAGAAATTTAAAAGACGAAGTGTGTGATGCGCGCGACCGGCCGGGCTCAAGTAAGTTTTCCCCAAGATACCCATACTTATTATGTTATGTTATATGGTTTGATTCATAGAACTGCATGTTAGAATAGCACTAAGGATCTAGGAAGGATGCCTTATGTGCCTGTTGTATGAGCCGTATGTTAGGACTGATTAGTCAACAGTAGGATGGCCTGTGTACGTTATGCCTGGTTTGGTTACTCAATGCACGAATGCTGCTTGCTTTGTGCTATGGGGGTTCTAACCAACTTTAACTAACTAAGGAACGAATATCTAACAGTATCCGCAAGCTAGTTAGGAGGAAATGGTGGGGACTCCTAGAGCAGCTGATGGCGGAGAGTAGGTCGGAAAGTGCCCTAGGGAAGCCTAGGATGAGATCAATGAAAAGGGTATCGGAAAAAGGGACTTGGCGAAGTCGAAGAAATCCTTGAGGAAAGTACGGGTAGATGTGGAAGGTAGTATGGGCCTATACTACTGAAAGTAGAGGACCCGTACTCGAATCAAGGAGGGCCTAGATGGAACTTGGAAACTTTGAAAGTGTGTGAGACCTCAAAAAGGTATATGTGGCCCTGACAGTCGTATGTTTATTTTCAGAATGGTGGTCATGTGACATGGAGCAGGAGGTTCAGGATCGGGCTCGGGCGTAGGATCCGAGCATGTGGATGATGGGTTACACGAGTTCATCACGTCCGAGATCACAAGGGGCATCCTTGATGTGACACCGGTTATCTTCAGGTCGATCAAGGAAGGGATCATTGAGCTGATGGAGGAACGCCTCAGGGCGTTCAGGAGTGACATGGCGACCAGCCAGTCAGGGCCATGCACACTGTCCTTTAAGGACTTCAGAGGGAGTGGTGTGCCAGATTTCCATGGGGTGATGGACCCTATTGCTGCTAGGAGATGGCTCGCAGATATCGAGTCTGCGCAGTTGACGGGCTTCTACCCGGAAGGGTTGAAGGTCCGTTTCGCTACAGGATGTTTGAGAGACAGGGCCAGAGATTGGTGGGAGTCAATTGGTGACTCTCTGGGAGCCTCGGTTGTTGAGGCTATGACCTGAGCAGACTTTGTGACCAGATTCAGGGCGGAGTTTACGCCAGCTGTGGAGATTCAGCGGCTGGCCAGGGAGTTTTTGGATATGAGACAGACTACGGAGACTGTGGCGGAGATCACCGCCAAGTTCCGGGAGAGGGCATTGCTGGTGCCCCATTATGCGGGTGATGAGGACATGAAGAGGACTCACTACCATGACATGCTACGAGCTGACATCTGGGAGCATGTCAGTTTCTCAGCCTGCCCTACCCTGGATTCCATGATTGCCATGGCTAGGGAAAGGGAGATTGATTTGGAGCACATCCGGAAGAGGAAGTCAGCGGAGGGCCTGATAATGGGGGCTTCGGGGAAGAAGCCCAAGGGATCCGATGGTAGGCCGAAATGCCAGTCAGGGTGGGACTGCTGTGGGAAATGCGGTCGGTCACACGAGGGAGCTTGTCGCACTGGGTCGGGTTCAGGCTGTTATAAGTGCGGCAAGGTTGGACATTTTGGCAGAGATTGTACTTCCTCTACTCCTGCGATTCAGATTTCTGACCTGATTTGCTTTCATTGCAATCAGAAGGTCCATAAAAAGGCCAATTGCCCTAGATTGACAGCAGCAGCAGCAGCGCCGGTGGTGGCGCCGACTTCAGCGACAACACGGGTTGTGGATGGCCAGAAGGCCAAGGTGGAGGCTCCTATGGTTCGGAGCCAAGCATTTCAGCTAACCGCTGAGGAGGCACGCGCTGCACCCGATGTGGTGACGAGTATGATTTCTTATTTTATGCTTTTATGTTATGTCGTTGTGATTTTGATATATTATGTTCCTTGCATAGGATTGTTCCATGTGAACAGTATCCCAGTTCAGGTGTTGTTTGATTCGGGTGCCACTCGATCATTTGTTTCTCTTACGCTTAGCAAGAAGTTTCTGGAGTCTTCAGGCATGTTAGATTGCCTTCTAGAGGTTGAGATTGTGGACGACCAATCGGTACGAGCGTCGGAGGTCTACCAGGATTGTATTTTGAGGCTGTTCGAGGAACGTTATCTGGTGGACTTGGTTCCCATACCTTTGCGGGGGAACAAGTTCATTATTGGTATTGACTGGCTGAGCCCCAATGGGGAAGTGATCGACTGTGTGCAACAGTCAGTGCGGATCAGGACCCCTAGTGGGGGAGAGCTGGTGGTTCAGGGCGAATGGCCACAGCAAGGGCTAGCCTTATGTTCGGCAGCGAGGGCTAGGCGCTACCTTCAGCAGGGTTGCGCAGTTTATGTCGCCTATGTTATGGATACCCGAGAAATGGGAAGGGCAATGGTGGGCGATTTGCCCGTGGTGTGAGAGTTTATGAACTTATTCCCCAAAGAGTTGTCTGGGATACCTCCGGAGAGATAGGTGGAGTTCTAGATCGACCTAGTCCCTGGTGCGGCTCTGATAGCCAAGGCACCATATCGGTTGGCTCCTCCTGAGATGCAGGAGTTGTCTACACAGCTGTAGGAGCTGTTAGACAAGGGGTTCATTAGACCGAGCAGTTCACCCTGGGGAGCACCGATTCTGTTTGTGAAGAAGAAGGACGGGTCGCATCGAATGTGTATAGATTATCGGGAGCTGAATAAGGTGACGGTGAAGAACCGTTACCCACTCCTGAGGATTAATGACCTCTTTGACCAGCTTCAAGGAGCATCTTGGTTCTCCAAGATCGATTTACGTTCAGGATACCATCGGATGAGATTCTGGGAGGAGGATGTACATAAGACTGCGTTTCGGACGCGCTATGGCCATTACGAGTTTGTGGTGATGCCCTTCGGACTCACCAATGCTCCTACCGCGTTCATGGACCTCATGAACCACGTGTGTAGACCAATGTTAGACCGGTCGGTGATAGTGTTAATTGATGATATCTTGGTTTATTCCAAGACGTAGAGGGAGCACGAGGAGCATCTGTGAGAGGTTCTGGAGACCTTGAGGAGGGAGAACTTGTATGCTAAGTTCTCCAACTGTGAGTTTTGGTTACGCGAGGTGCAGTTTCTTGGGTACTTTGTCAACCAGAACAAGCTTTCAGCAGATCCGGCCAAGGTGGAGGCCGTGATGAGGTGGGAGGTTCCGAAGTCTCCATCTGATATTCGAATTTTCCTAGGATTAGCCGGCTACTATCGGAGATTCATCCAGGATTTCTCCAAGATAGACGTGCCCCTGAACAGACTGACAAGGAAGGTCGTGGTTTTCCGTTGGGGGCCTGAGTAGCAGAACGCATTTGAGACTCTGAGGCAGCGATTGTGCGAGGCGCCAATCTTAGCCCTTCCGGAGGGCATGGAGGATTTTGTTGTGTACTGCGATGCGTCCATGTCTGGTTTGGGCGTAGTATTGATACAAAGAGAGCATGTCATTGCTTACGCTTCGAGGAAGCTGAAGCCTCACGAGACGAACTACCCGACACATGATATGGAGATGGGGGCTGTTGTGTTCGCCCTCAAGATTTGGCGTCATTACCTCTATGGGGTTCGTTATACGATTTACACGGACCACAAGAGCCTGAGGTATCTTATGGACCAGACAAATCTGAATATGAGGCAGCATCGGTGGCTTGATATGGTAAAGGATTACGATTGCGAGATCCATTACCATCCGGGAAAGGCCAATGTGGTGGCCGACGCGCTTAGCCGCAAGGTAGCATCGATCAGGGATATCTGTCTGAGGATGACAGTGGTGACTCCGCTTTTGGAGCGGATTCGGGAGGCCTAGAAGGAGGCCAAGAAGGAGGAACATTGGAAGAGCGAGCGGATTGTGGGGGCAGGTTTCCTCCTTCGACTATGACAGCCGAGGGTTATTGACACTATACCGTAGGGTGTGGGTGCCGTACCTCGGGGGTGTGCGCCAGGTTCTGATGGAGGAGGCACTCAAATCTCGATTCTCCATTCATCCCCAGGCAACAAAGATGTATAGAGATCTTTGCATGGACTATTGGTGGCCCTGCATGAAACGGGATGTAGCATGGTACGTGGAACAGTGCTTGACCTGCAGGAAGGTCAAGGCCGAGCACCAGACGCCAAACGACAAGATGCAGCCGTTGGACATTCCGTTGTGGAAATGGGAGGACGTTGCGATGGATTTTATCATAAAAGCTTCCCAGGACCGCGCAAGGGGTAGATTCGATTTGGGTCATCTTCGACCGATTCACCAAGAGCGCTCATTTTATTCCCATTCAGGAGAGCATCTCGGTCGAGAAGCTGGCTGACATCTATATCAGGGAGCTGGTGGCACGGCACGGGGTGCCAGTATCGATGATTTCGGACAGAGATGTGCGGTTCACTTCTAAGTTTTGGAAGAAGTTTCACGATGAGCTGGGTACTCATCTGCATTTTAGCACCGCCTTTCACCCTCAGACGGATAATCAGAGCGAGCAGACCATCCAGACTCTAGAGGATATGCTGCGAGCATGCGTGTTAGACATCGGAGGAAGTTGGGATACCTACCTCCCTTTGGCGGAGTTCTCTTACAACAATAGTTATCACACGAGTATCGATCGTCCTCCCTTGGAGATGTTGTACGGGAGGAAGTGCAGGACCCCGATATGTTGGGGCGAGGTTGGCCAGAAGGTAATGGGGAGCACCGAAGTAGTGCTCAAGACGACAGAGAGGATTCAACAGGTCCGGAGCAGGCGTCAGACTGCTCAGAGTCGACAGAAAAGTTATGCCGATAAGTGCCGACCAGACATGGAATTTTAGGTCGGGGATATGGTTCTCGTAAAGGTGTCGCCATGGAAGGGCGTTATCCGTTCAGGAAATGGGGCAAGTTGGGACCCAGGTACATTGGACCGTTTAGGGTTATAGCCTAGGTGGGCAAGGCGGCGTATAGGCTAGATCTGCCAACCAAACTCAGTCAAATCCACAACACTTTCCACGTGTCCAGCTGGGAAAGTGCTTGGTGGAAAACTCAGCAGTGGTGCCTTTGGAGGAAATTCAGGTTGACGGTAGCCTGAATTACATTGAGCGACCTGTGGCGATCCTCGACCGAAAGTCGAAGGATCTGAGGAACAAGAGAGTGGAACTCATGAAGGTGCAATGGTAGCATCAGAAGGGCTCAGAATGGACTTGGGAGCCGGTGAACGGCATGATGGAGCACTACCCGACACTATCTCATGAACGAGCCGGAGACTTCGAGGACGAAGTCTAAAATCAGTGGGGGAGATTTGTAGCACCTAGTTCTCGGTACGGTCTTCTCTTATTTTTATCTATGTATTTTGAATTTTTGGCCTTGGACTCGGCGAGTTGAAGGACCAACTCGCCGAGTAGAAGTGAGATGGGACGCGGGGTTTAAGCCATCTACTCGACGAGTCGGGTCCCAGACTCGGCGAGTAGACGCTGTCTGGACAAAAACCCTAATCCAAGGGTTTGCACCCTATTTAAGCAATGTTATGTCGTCCAAAACGTCCCTTATGCTCCCAAAACACCTCTCATTGAAACCCTAGCCGTCATTCAAGCAATCTAAGCCTTATTGGTGGATTTTGGTGCTTGTGGTCTTAAGAAGTAAGGAGAAAAGCTTGAGGTAGCAAGTAGAGACCAAGGGAACCCGAAATTGTGCACTTTCTATAGCTAATTGAAGGTAAAAATTTGTAACCTTGGTCATTCATTTGTTACATCCCTCTTTGGGGAGATTTAGGGCTTTTATAAGCCATTTTTGGTGGCCAACCATGTTTGCAAACATGGTTGGGAGTTAAAGCTTCCGACTCACATCATTTAAGGGGTCACTAGGCAGATTTGAGTTGCTTTTGCACCCATGAAAGGCTCAACGCATCTTAAGAGCTTGTTTTATGTCTTTTTGAGCTCAATGTCCCATGCAAACACGTAAAGTTTGTAACTTTACTAGATCGATTATAGAAGCTTGGATCTATCTTTCAATCAAAGGTTATGCATCAGAAATCAAAGATTTAGAGTGTGGACGTGACCAACTCGACGAGTCCGTTCTTGGACTCGACGAGTCCGAGGCTTTGAGCCCCATTTCTGTTGAGAGTCAAAGGAACCCAGTTGAGTGTTAGAAGGTTTGTAACCAGACATAAAGAGTTACCCAATGAATTGGACGTGATTTTAGACCTGGAGTTCATGGGACTCGGGGAGTGCTAGAACAGACTTGACGAGTCCAAGGCAATCTTCTTAAGGATGAAGATGAGCTCGACGAGTTGTTCATCAACTCGGAGAGTCGAGGACAGAACTTGTTCATCAAATGAAGGTGAACTCGACGAGTTGTTCATCAACTCGACAAGTCGGATGAGTTTTCATGTGATGTTCATATGAGAGAAGAACTCATCTAGTTGACGGCCCAACTCGACGAGAGAGGTCATGGATGAGGACGAGTAAAGGGTGAGGGACTCGGCGAGTAGACGGCCCAACTCAGCGAGTCGGGTCAACTTGAAGTTGACTTTGTCTGGACTTGGGTTGACCCTGTTTAGGGTTGTACTTGTTGTGTGTTGACCTAAAGGTCGTCGTGTAGGGATCGGAGAGTCGAAGGGAGTCGACTTGTGTGCCAAGGAGAATTCAAACATTGCACGACATTGAGGTGGGTTACCTTCTAGTAGGGGTGGGTCTAAGGCCACAATGTCGGCCCACCAAAAAGGGGTATTTAGAAGATAATGGTCTTTGTGATAATTATCTTGGTCTGGTTATGTGTTGGTTATGAGATTTATTTGGATGATATGTTATATGTATAGTAGGGATTAGTTTCCCGAATAGTGGTCCGTAGGAACCAAGGGTAGGTCAGTACCCGGATATGCCTGACTGTATGTTTATATCTGTAGATTGTATGCTAGTGGTAGGGGTGAAATAGTCCCCAGTTACCGGTTGAAAGATACCGATTTCGGATACTGGTTGAAAGATATCGATGTTGGTTACCGGTTGAAAGATACTGATGTTGGTTACCGGTTGAAAGATACCGATGTTGGTTACCGGTTGAAAGATACCGATGTAGGTTACCGGTTGAAAGATACCGTCGATGTTGTATGGTATGTGGTAAGATGGGGGCACTCGCTAAGCTTTGTGCTTACAGTTTTGGTTTTGGTTTCAGGTACCTCTTCGTCGAAGGGGAAGGAGCCGGCGGTGTAGCAGCGCATCACACGCACACATGGTTTTCCACAAGGAGTTTTTGGGACTGTATTTTGATTTTTATTACTTTTGACATTATGGTTTGGGACACAACAATATGATTTTGTGACGTGTTGTTTATTCGACATATTTGGTTAAAATGTTTATGGAATTGTTAATTCAAAACTGAAATTTTCGGGCTTGAAATTTGGTTTGTTACATTGTGCGTACCAATGTGTACGCCAAGCGTATGGCCCATATAAGTTGCATTTAAGTATTGGGCCAAATAGACGGGCTTGTTTGATGGGTTTGGGCCTTGTACATTTTTTCGATGGGCCACCCCAGCTGTTGGGCTCATTATGGGCCTTAGTTGATCCATGGTTGGGGTTTAGGATCTTATTGGGATTAGGTCTAGTTTTCCTCATCTCACTTTGGACATTAGTTTTTTGTTGTAAGTCTTAGTCTGGATTTTGATCCAACTGTTTTAAGACCTTATTGTTTAGTTAGCATGAGAATTTATCCAGCCTAGCACCCCGAGTGCTTGTTTGGGATTTCAGCAGTTGAGCACCAATGTTGGCCCATTTCTTATTATGTAGAATGTTGTTGACTTTTGTGATAATGGTATGGACGACCATGGGGGTAGCCCATGGTAGTTGAGTGTAAGACTGGGATTTAGCCCTCGACTTCGCAAGGAAACACCATGGGGGTAGCACATGACTCTTACGTGTTTACTTTTTAGTATGTGATATGTTTGGGAAACTCACTAAGCTTTTGCTTACAGTTTATATTTGTGGTTTCAAGTACTTTCGGTACTAAGAGGAAGGGCCCGGCTTGATGGCGCATCATTCACTCCTTACTAGTTTTTCAGAATTTGACATTTTACTCTGATGATTGACATTATTATTATTAACGAATAGTTTTGGAACAATGTGACGATTGTAACTTTTGTGTTTATTTAAAATGAAAATTTTGATACTGGTTTTTGGCTTGTTACAAGTTAGTTTCAGAGCCTTGGTTTGAGGGATTCAGGCACATTTCCAGGTGTTTCAGAACTCGCACTGAGGAAATAATAATCTTTTTAAAATAAAAAGAACCAAATTTTTTTTGAAAAATATTCCTTAAAGAAAGAGTGAAGTGCAATGCAGGAAACCAACCGAGCTCAAGTAAGTGTTTCCTAAAGTTACCATACTTATGTGTTATTATTACTATGCTTGATATGTGAATTGCATGTTAGATTAGGGTTAAGGATATCTTCAGGAATCATATGATACAATTTCTTAAGTTGTGTGATGCCTAATAGCCCGATAGAATTGATGTTGTGTATTACTTGGAATGGATATCGGCTCAGTTATTTGCTATGTGTATGCTTTCAAAGTTGTATATGCTTAGGATTGTATAGCCCTAGAATGATTGGTTTGGCCTCATTTCTTTTTCCTTGTTTGGTTGTGGATTTAGGGTAGAATACTCATTTGACATTTTATATGATCCTATTTTGTGTACAAATTGCATGCATAGGGCAACCATCGGTGTTGATTGAGGTTTTTGGTACCGTTAGTGTAGAAGTTGAGGGTTTTCTATAAGAGTCTATAATGTGTATGCTGTGTAGCATAGGTTGTTATGGTTGTAGTCGGGTAAGTTGGAAGAATCAGATTTGCCTTGGGGATGATACAGGTATAGGTGGAAGGTAGTATTGGGCTCATACTACTTGAAACATAGGACCTATACCTAAGACAAAAGTTGTTCTGGAATCTCTAAGGAGGCTAGTTTCGAGGAGTCCTCTCAAATCTCTTTGATTGATTGCTTTTACGTTGTATTTTTAGTTTGAGAATGGTGAAGATGTTGGATAAGGTGTCTAAGTCCATAACTATTTCTGGTCAGTACTTGACCCGACCCGGCATGGTCCATTTGGGTTGCATGGCACCATGCAATTGGATAGACTAAATGAGAGAAATAAGATTATTAATATATTATAAGTTCTAATATATTAATAATATTATTTAATTAGTTTGATCAAGAATTAATTAAGTGATCAAAAGATAACTAATTAAATATATGGGTTGATTATGTAACTCAGTCATATCTTGTATAGTGGGCTAAGAGGCTCCATGGAGTATAAAGTTAGGTTCCACCCATAGGATCTTCCATGGATGCTCCATGGGAGTTACAAATCCATGGGTCATGGAAATGATGAGTCATGACACATTAGGGTTTACATGGTGTAACCCTAGATGTGTCAACACTATATAAGAATCCCATTCTCCACCAAAATCGGTTATACACATATATGAAACAAGAGGGCTAGGCCGATTTCAAGAAGTGTGTGTTCTCTCAAAAGTCCTTCCAAGAGCATTTGGTGTTTTGTGAAGCATTTGAGGCATCACACTTGGGGTGCTAGGCTCACAAGGTTTCAAGGAACATAAGCAACAACAAGGTAAGTTATTCTATCTTTCATTCAAGTTAAAAATTGTTCCCCATGTATGCTAGATAGGAATATAACCTTGGAATTCAACTTTGCATGATAATTAGACAAACATAGATCCAAGGTTATTAGGGTTGCATGTACACTTAGGAAGTGTTAGAATGCTCAAAACCCATCAGTGGTATCAGAGCCTAGGCTTGTTTGTTTGTTATTTGTGCTTAAAAGTTGAAAAAAGTCGAAAAACTTGTTGTCTTCCTGATGAACTCGCCGAGTCCATGGGGAGACTCGCCGAGTTCACTTGTATCTTCAACCTACTCGCCGAGTAGGTTCATGCACTCGGCGAGTAGGAGCCACAGAGTGCAGATTTTCGACTTTAGTTGTTGGAAATGGACTAGAAACATTACCCTAAACTGTTTTGGTACTTGAAAACTTGTTTTAGATGGTGTAATGTCTTTGCTAATCCATTTACAACAACTAGTTATCAAAATTACAAAGTTTTAAGTGTAGTTTTGATTCATGAAAGTGTTCATGTTCATGTTCTTGATCTTATGATGTTTAGATGATCATAGGAATTATTTGTAACCTATGTGGTAGTTTAATTCTTGATCATAATGTGTTTTAACGGAGTCCATAACTTGTCCTCAAGTTATGGAAAACCAAAAGTCACTTGAGTTAAAACCATTAAAAGAACACAAGAGTTAGAAAAATGAAGAGTCTTCATTTTTATTACTCTAATAAACTCATAAGTTACAAGAAATGAAAAGTTTTTAAAGTTTACAAAACTTGCCCTCAAGTTTTGGAACAAGTAAAGTCATGCTAAAACTTTAGTTCCAACCCTTAGAATTTTGATGCTCCATGGGAGTTACAAACCCATGGGTCATGGAAATGATGAGTCATGACACATTAGGGTTTACATGGTGTAACCCTAGATGTGTCAACACTATATAAGAATCCCATTCTCCACCAAAATCGGTTATACACATATATGAAACAAGAGGGCTAGGCCGATTTCAAGAAGTGTGTGTTCTCTCAAAAGTCCTTCCAAGAGCATTTGGTGTTTTGTGAAGCATTTGAGGCATCACACTTGGGGTGCTAGGCTCACAAGGTTTCAAGGAACATAAGCAACAACAAGGTAAGTTATTCTATCTTTCATTCAAGTTAAAAATTGTTCCCCATGTATGCTAGATAGGAATATAACCTTGGAATTCAACTTTGCATGATAATTAGACAAACATAGATCCAAGGTTATTAGGGTTGCATGTACACTTAGGAAGTGTTAGAATGCTCAAAACCCATCAGTGGTATCAGAGCCTAGGCTTGTTTGTTTGTTATTTGTGCTTAAAAGTTGAAAAAAGTCGAAAAACTTGTTGTCTTCCTGATGAACTCGCCGAGTCCATGGGGAGAATCGCCGAGTTCACTTGTATCTTCAACCTACTCGCCGAGTAGGTTCATGCACTCGGCGAGTATGAGTCACAAAGTGCAGATTTTCGACTTTAGTTGTTGGAAATGGACTAGAAACATTACCCTAAACTGTTTTGGTACTTGAAAACTTGTTTTAGATGGTGTAATGTCTTTGCTAATCCATTTACAACAACTAGTTATCAAAATTACAAAGTTTTAAGTGTAGTTTTGATTCATGAAAGTGTTCATGTTCATGTTCTTGATCTTATGATGTTTAGATGATCATAGGAATTATTTGTAACCTATGTGGTAGTTTAATTCTTGATCATAATGTGTTTTAACGGAGTCCATAACTTGTCCTCAAGTTATGGAAAACCAAAAGTCACTTGAGTTAAAACCATTAAAAGAACACAAGAGTTAGAAAAATGAAGAGTCTTCATTTTTATTACTCTAATAAACTCATAAGTTACAAGAAATGAAAAGTTTTTAAAGTTTACAAAACTTGCCCTCAAGTTTTGGAACAAGTAAAGTCATGCTAAAACTTTAGTTCCAACCCTTAGAATTTTAAATGTTAAAATTCTACCTTTATACTTATAATATTATAAGTTAATTATATATATATATATATATATATATATATATATATATATATATATGTATAAGATTAAAGTCGTCTTACCGCTAGTACGCCTCATTCACGAAGCCGGTCTATAAGGTGGGTATAAGGTTGTTGCCTATAAAATGGTAACTTAATGGGTGTCCACTCTCACCCACCGCTTGCTTGACTGGTGGAGGGTCGTTAGCCGAACAGGTAGGACAAGGACTTATAAATTCTCATTAAAAGTATGATGAATATTATAAAGTAACTAAATGTTTTATTGAATTCCCAATCTTAGTTACTTTAGGAAAAATGTGAATAAGGTGCTAATCCTTGAAATTACACTTTACACTTTGTTTAAGTCGTTGGTGGAGCGTGTGTGGTTAACCGGCACACTAACTTGGACTTAACAAGGTAGGTAAAGGGTGACTTAAGGTTTATTATAGTATCGGTGGAGCGTGTGTGGTTTACCGGCACATCGATTGAGTGATAAACTTTAAGGGTACCAAGTGATTTGCATGGTTACTTCACACCTCGTTTTGTGATCCTCGGTATCCCAGTCACAAAACATGGAGGGCACACTCGAGATTGAAACATGCCTTTGAAAAGTTCATTGAATCTCAAAGAATGTAGGAATTTCTAAGAACCAATCAAAAACCTAATATTTAATATTTCGGTTTTCGTGGTGGAAATTGGTGAATCGTCATTCACCTACCTTTCAAATATGTTATAGCTTGGATTACGGCATAACTCTTCTAAGTTATAATATATTGTGATTGGATCCTAGCCTTAATATTACATTTGGGTGTTTTATTAAGGACTCTCTTAATATCTAAACTAATCTTGTCCTCTTCCTTCAGATGTCTTCAAACAAAGCTTCTTCTGGCTCTAATCCTAATGGCTCCTTTACCCTTACGAACTTGTGTGGGAAAGTCACTTTTGATGGATCCAACTTCAATGAGTGGATCAGAAACATCAGGATGATTACCCGCTACGAGGACAAAGAATATGTCCTTGACAAGGAGCTTAAGGAGATTGATGAGACCACTGCAACTCCCCAGGAGATCGCTGACTTTCAGGCACATGAAAGGGATGCTACCAAAGTGGTATGCATCATGATGGCCACGATGACAGCGGAACTCTAAAAGTCCTATGAGGATTTCTACCCTTATGAAATGTACCAAGATCTGATGGAAAGATATCATCAAAGTGCATGACAAGAGAGGTATGAAATCATCTGCTCCATGATAACAACCATGATGAAGGACGGGGAATCCTTCGCGAGCCACATGCAGGGGAATCCGTCACGAGCCACATGTAGAAAATGCAAAGGTATGTGGATCGATTGCTGAAGCTTAATGTGAACTTCCCTGAGGAGCTTGCAATAGATATCATTTTGCACTCCTTACCATCGTGCTATGATCAATTCCGCATGACATATTACATGAATAAGGAAGAGGTCACACTCAGCAAACTTCAGGGACTTCTCTAGACCGCAGAAACAGGTCTTAAGGGGAAGTCGGTTGTTAACACTCCTACTCCAAACTCTACTCCGGTTTTGGCAATCGGGTAAAGTCGAGGGAAGAAGAGAAAGAGCTCTTCAAAGGGTACCAAGGCTCGGACCCTTGATGGCTCTTCTTCAAGTGGAACCAAGAAAGGTTTCGTTACTCCTTCTGCTGACCCAAAAGAGGCTGAATACTTCTATTGCCATGAAAAATCACATTGGAAGCGGAACTGCCCAAAATACCAGCAAGATGTGAAGGATGGGAAAGTTAAACCCAACCATGCAGGTATTTACACTATCATTTCTAATAACTCACCCCATTCTAAATCTTGGGTCCTAGATACCGGTTGTGGTATTCACATTTGTTGTGACTTGCAGGGACTAAGAAGAAGTGAGAATGTGGAGCAAGGAAGAATAAACCTAATCATGGGGAATAGGAAAGCTTTACCTGTCACCAAGATTGGAGTTTATACTTTATCGCTAAGTAGTGGGTTTAGTTTAGATTTGAATAAGTGTTGTTATTCGCCAGAAATGGCAAGAAATATTATTTCCTTTCATGCATTGTATAAACAAGGTTTCACCTTTTCATTTGATAATGAAGTTGGTTCGATTAATGCTTTCTTTAATAATGTTCTTTATTTTAAAGCATTACCTTGTGATGGCGTGTATGAAATAGTATTTGTGGTTGATAACTTAGGAAATAATGTATTGTGTATTGATTCTGTTAATAATAACTTGGATAAAACATCATTATGACATTGTCGTCTTGGACATATAAGCAAGAAACGCATAGGACAACTCCAAAAGGATGGAGTCTTGGAGTCATTTGACCTAAAGTCAGATGATAGTTGCGAATCATGCTTACTTGGAAAAATGATAAAGTCACCCTTCACAGGCTCGTGTGAGAGGGGTAAAGGTTTGTTGGACCTTGTACACACGGATGTGTGTGGACCATTCAAACATACCACAAGGGATGCTAATCGTTATTATTTGACTTTTACTGATGATTATAGTAGATATAGATATGTCTACTTGATCAAGCATAAGTCAGAGACTTTCGAAAGGTTTAAGGATTTTAAACAGGAAGTCGGGAATCAATTGGGCAGGAACATTAATATGCTTCGATCCGATCGTGGTGGTGAGTATCTTAGTTTAGAGTTCCTTGACTATCTGAGGGAATGTGGGATAGTCTCACAATTGACACCTCCCAGGACACCACAGTTGAATGGTGTGGCTGAGAGGCGTAATCGAACCTTGTTGGATATGGTTCGTTCCATGATGAGTCGAGCTTTGCTACCAATCTCATTTTGGGGGTATGCCTTAGAGACTGCCGCCCATATCCTTAATCTAGTCCCTACAAAGAAAGTTGCCAAAACTCCTCACGAGATGTGGACTGGTAAAGTACCTAAACTAGACCACATCAAGATTTGGGGTTGCGAGGCTTTCGTGAGACGTGAGACTCATGATAAGCTCGAACCTCGAAGCGAGAGGTGTATTTTCATCGGCTACCCATAGCAATCCTTTGGTTACCTCTTCTACAGACCTAGTGAAAATGTGGTCTTTGTAGCTAGGAGGGCTTTCTTCAGAGAGAGAGGGTTTATAAGCCAAGGAAACAGTGGGAGGCAAGTTGATCTTGAATAAATTCAAGAGTCAAGCGGTGAAGGAACTTAAAACCATAGCACTCAACTTGAGGAGGAAACTCCTGTTGAGCCAATTGACAAGTCTGTACCTCTGAGGCGGTCCACAAGGGTTAGGAATGCTCTTGAGCATTACTATGGATTCCACATTATTGCAGAAGGTGATACACTTATCAGTGATGAGACACTGATAGGTCTGGATGAACCTAACAGTTACGTGGAAGCCATGGCAGGCCTTGAGTGAGCCAAGTGGAAAGAGGCAATGGACAGCGAAATACAGTCCATGTATGACAATCAAGTTTGGAACTTGGTTGAGAATGTACCAGGTCGTAAGACAGTAGGGTGCAAATGGTTCTTCAAGAAGAAGACCAACATGGATGGTAAAGTACACACTTATAAGGCTCGACTGGTTGCAAAGGGCTTCTCTCAAATTCCTGGAGTGGATTATGATGAGACCTTTTCTCCAGTAGCCAAGATTAAGTCTATTAGGGTTTTGTTAGCCATAACTGCATTTCATGACTATGAAATATGGCAAATGGATGTCAAAACCGCTTTCCTTAATGGAAAGTTGGCTGAAGATGTTTACATGAGTCAGCCAGAGGGTTTTGTTAGCAACGAGTACCCTAATAAAGTGTGTAAGCTTGAGAAATCCATTTATGGATTGAAGCAAGCACCTCGCAGATGGAATCTTTGCTTTGATGAAAAGGTCAAGGAATTTGACTTTTCTAGAAGTGAAGATGAGTCTTGCGTGTATGTCAAGGCTAGTGGGAGTATAGTTAGCTTTTTGGTGTTGTATGTGGATGACATACTACTCATAGGAAATGACATCCCAACCCTGCAGGAAGTTAAGTCCTGGCTTGGGAAGTGTTTCTCTATGAAGGACCTAGGAGAAGCTGTCTATATTCTAGGGATAAGGATCTTGAGAGATCGGAGTAAAAGACTAATTGGACTTAGTCAGAGTACCTACTTGGATAAGGTGCTGAAAAGATTTAGCATGCAGGACTCCAAGAAAGGAGAGTCACCCATCCAGAGTACCGCCAGATTGAGTAAGACACAAATCCCTAGCACTGAGGCTGAGATTGCAGAAATGAGTCGAATACCTGATGCTTCGGCTGTAGGATCAATCATGTATGCGATGACGTGTACTCGACCTGATGTAGCCTTTCCACTGAGCATGGTTAGCAGGTATCAGGGGAACCCTGGCAAGGCACACTAGACTGCGGTAAAGAATATCCTCAAGTACCTATGGAGGACTAAGGACTGGGTCCTTACCCTCGGTGGGAGTGATGACTTGAGAGTTGTAGGGTATAGTGATGCTAGCTTCCAGACTGATAGGGATAATTTCCGCTCTCAGTCGGGCTGGGTCTTTACCCTAAACGGAGGAGCAATTTCTTGGAAGAGTTCCAAGCAAGAGACAGTGGCTTATTCAACTTGTGAATCAGAGTATATTGCAGCAAGCGAGGCGGAAAAAGAGGCGATATGGCTGAAGAACTTCATTGGAAACCTTGGAGTTGTACCAGCTATGAAAGAGCCAATGGAAATTTTCTGAGATAGTGAAAGCACTGTTGCCTTAGCCAAGGAACCAAGGGATCACGGGAGATCCAGACACATTGACAGAAAATACCATTTTATCAAACATCGGATAGAAGAAGGACTCCTCGTGGCAAAGAGGGTATCATCGGATGAGAACCCAGCAGATCCCCTCATGAAGGGACTGACTCGGGTTAAGCATCTCCAGCATGCTCGGAGCATAGGGCTGAAGGATGATATTAGATTTAGTAGTTAGATAACCTAGAAATTTGTAAAGTGTAATTGACATTAGATGATGAATAAAAGGTGTTTTATTTATGAGTAAAGTATTGCTATCTCTTGTAGATCGTTTACTATATTTCTTTTGCATGTTTTGACTTCCAAAATAATTTTGTTTGGTATAACATATTATTCAAACCTCCACAGTCGGTCATATGTCGGAAGTAGGTATGAATCAAGACTATCATGATTGGTTGCAAAGGTCTAAGGTGTTGGACAAGGCCACAATAATCATGAGTGCTCATAAGTTCTGAGCATTGGACTCAACCCACGCTCACTAGAATCACTTCATGGAATTTATCTCGAGTGATCGTGAGACGGTAATATCATATAAGTCTTCAAACCTAGAGAAATGATTTGTTACTTACAAGTTGGTTATGCATTGATTGTACGAAAACACATTGGTAACTCGATGTTATAAAACATGCTTTTGTGTATAATTCAATGAGTGGTAGAACAAACATATGAGTCGAAGTTTATCTGTTCCTTCTTGGATTAGAAGCTGATATCTGGGCCCCTCGATGATTTTGTTTTTGACCTATGTACTGGGCCTGGTCAGAACTAAGTTGATGTGTTCAATTAAGTTCTTTGTCAAACAAATCGGAAATCGAGAAACAAACTGCTGGACAATAAGTAAGACATTGTTCCATGTATTTGTCCGGCTGATATCTAGAACAGAGGACTATATGATCACTTATCTTAAATGGCTTATCAACATCTTCTCAGTTCCGAGAGACCTTGAAAGAGCTACGACTGCCGGTTGGTTCCTGAAGTACTGGAGCTATAGTTATTAGACTTATCCAAGTGGGAGACTGTTGGATAAGGTGTCTAAGTCCATAACTATTTCTGGTCAGTACTCGACCCGACCCGGCATGGTCCATTTGGGTTGCATGGCACCATGCAATTGGATAGACTAAATGAGAGAAATAACACTTGGAGATTATTAATATATTATAAGTTCTAATATATTAATAATATTATTTAATTAGTTTGATCAAGAATTAATTTAGAATTAATTAAGTGATCAAAAGATAACTAATTAAATATATGGTTTGATTATGTAAATCATTCATATCTTGTATAGTGGGCTAAGAGGCTCCATGGATTATCAAGTTGGGTTCCACCCTAGGGATGCTCCATGGATGCTCCATGGGAGTTACAAACCCATGGGTCATGGAAATGAAGAGTCATGACACATTAGGGTTTACATGGTATAACCCTAGATGTGTCAACACTATATAAGAATCCCATTCTCCACCAAAATCGGTTATACACATATATGAAACAAGAGGGCTAGGCCAATTTCAAGAAGTGTGTGCTCTCTCAAAAGTCCTTCCAAGAGCATTTGGTGTTGTGTGAAGCATTTGAGGCATCACACTTGGGGTGCTAGGCTCACAAGGTTTCAAGGAACATAAGCAACAACAAGGTAAGTTATTCTATCTTTCATTCAAGTTAAAAATTGTTCCCCATGTATGCTAGATAGGAATATAACCTTGGAATTCAACTTTGCATGATAATTAGACAAACATAGATCCAAGGTTATTAGGGTTGCATGTACACTTAGGAAGTGTTAGAATGCTCAAAACCCATCAGAAGACTACTCGCGAAGGTTCATGTTCAGGTTTGTGTTCATGTTCAGGCACCGAACCGATTGACGAGAGGCCGCGTGAGCTTATCGCAACCAAGGTTACTCACGGCATCCTTGATGCTACCCCGGTGATTTTCGGTACCGTCAAGGAGGGGATTATGGAAATCATGGAGGAGCGGCTCATGTCATTTCGAGCTAAGATTTATGCGGGTCAGTTCGTGGCTCGAGCTCCATCTCTCCAGGAGTTCAAGGAATGTGGAGAGCCTGAGTTCTTTGGGGTTAAGGGCTCTATAGCTAGATGACGATGGATCACTGATATGTAGAATGCTCAGCGAACGAGCTATTGACCTGAGGGGGCAAAGGTAGGATTCACATCCTGCTTGTTGAGGGACAGGGCATGGGACTGGTGGGAGGAGGTTACCCGAGCCGTGGGGACAATAATAATTGTTGAGATGACATAGGAGGACGTTTTCTAGATATTTCAGAGGGAGTTTTCACCAGCCATCGAGGTGCAACAGCTGGCAAAGGAGTTTCAGGACCTTTGCCAAACCACGAAGACTATGGTAGGGATGACATTAGGCAGATTGTGAGCTTCTCGGGGTGTAAAACCCTGATTGACATGATCGAGAAGGCTCGCAAGCGGGAGATTGAGTTGGAGCTTTAGGAGAAGAGGAAGTCTGAGCAGGTTTAGACAATTGTGGGTCCAGCCAAGAGGCCCAAGACTTTCGATACCCACACCAGAGGATAGTAGGGTTGGGGCCGTTGCGCCAAGTGCAGCAAACCGTACAGTGGAACTTGTCGGACAACAGGCTCAGTATGTTTCACTTGTGACCAGTCGGGCCATCTGAGCAGGGATTTCCCTAAGAAGGGTCTAATTGTTTCCATTGCAATTATACCGGCCATAAAAAGGCCGATTGTTTGATATTAACTGAAGAATTAGCGGTGGCGCCTGTGCCAACCACTTTGAGGATTATTGACGGTCGCCAGGGCAAGGCGGAGGCCCCTGCAGTGAAGAGTAGGGCTTTCCAGTTGACCACCGAGTAGACGCAGCACCAGCTGTTGTAACTGGTATGTGTTCTAGCCTTATCTTTTATTGTTCCCTTATTTATGCTTATTTCTTACATGATCTTGTATGGGGACCTTTCAATAATTTGTCTGCTCATGTCCTATTTGTTTCGGGGGCTACCCGATCCTTCATGTCTCTTGCTCTCAACAAGAAGTTTTGAGATGCTCCGGGAACTCTGAGTTCCCCTCTAGAGGTGGAGATTACGGATGACCGTACCGTGAGTGGTTCGAGGGTCTTCCGAGGGTGTGTCCTGAACATGTTTAATGAGAGGTGACCTATTGATTTGGTACCGATTCCCTTGAGGGGATTGAAGGTGATCATTGGGATGGATTGGTTGGGTCCCAATGGGGTCATTATTGATTCCGAGTGGAAATTGGTGAGAGTTCGAACCCCAAGTGGGGAGAATTGGTTATTTCTGGTGAGAGAGCTTCACATGGACCAACTCTCTATTCAGCGGCGAGGGCCAGGTTATGTTTCAGATACACGGGTTGAGGCCACATTAGAGTTTAGCAGGGTACCCATTATGCGGGATGTTCCTGACGTTTTTCCCGAGGACTTGCCGAGAGTGCCTCCCAAGAGGCAGGTTGAGTTTCAGATTAATTTGATGCATGGTTCAACTCCAATAGCCAAGGTGTCGTATCGCATGACACCACATGAGATGCAGTAGTTGTCTACGCAGTTGCCGGAGCTGCTAGACAAGGGTTTTTATCTATCCGAGCAGTTCTCCATGGGGAGCATCGCTCCTGTTTGTGAAAAGAATCAAGGTTTAGCTTTGGTGCCTTAGACCCACTAAACCCAGTGAGGAAACTCACCTCAAATGCTAAGTCTCACTAAAATAAATTCCAAGCTACTGCCCTGACGAATCCCTGAGCTGACAATACAAAATAACACCCAATAAACACTTGGTTTCCATTACAAAATAAATGATCCAATCTTGGGGTAAAATGACCAGTTTACCCCTGACCTAATATGATCCAAAACCAAGGCCCATTTATGGCCCAATTTTCCAAATTAGGCCCAAACCCCCAATATGTTCTTTACCCCAAAGCCTAATAAACTCACGCAGTCCAAAAGCTCGATTTCAGATGGCCTATTAAGGTTTAAAAAAACAATGTCCAAGGAAATAGCCCAACTGAGGCCCAAAAGCCGCAAAGCCCAAATAATTGAGTACACGGGGTGTACTCAACTCTACGTTAAACGTACAGGCTTCATAGCTCGTACGTTGTGCGTATAAGCTTGTACGCCCATCATACTCACCCATTAAGCTCTAAATTACTTAAGTCCAAGAGTCCTAATCATAGATATGCTTCATATGCAACATCTGAAACCATAAAGTCATTAAATTGGGAGCTTTGCATGCCCCAAATGAACCTGAACCCAAAATATAACACTCTACTTCCATTAAACGAACTCAAACTCATGCATGGATAGTCCTAAGCTTCAAAGATGGAAACTTTATGACTCTAGGACGAAAAGAACACCAAGAGTAGAAACTCTAAACTTCAAAAATAACAATAATCTACAAGATCTCATCTATGGGACCAAAAGGGTCCAAAAACTAAAACAAAGGAGATATAAGCTTTAACAAAACAAGTTCTTAGCTTTATACCTCAAATGAGTGCCAAATGATAATGAAAACCTAGATCTTCAAGCTCAAGCTCCAACAACTCTTCTTTACCAACTTCTTCTTCTTCCTTCCTAGGCTCCAAACTACCAAAAATACACTCCATAAGGTCAAGAACACACCAAGATGTTATCGGGTTCGATATTATGGTTTCTGGACAATAAAAGCTGATATGGAGGCTAATACTTGGGACTAAATGACATTATATAAGGCTCGAACCTTAGAATTTAGGGTTTTGAGTCTGACCACATACGCTACGCGTACTACCTTGTACGCTGCATGTACGTGCATGCCTCCACGTTCCTTGTGTTCCATTTACGCCCTGCATACACAAGGCTTAAGCCCAACGTACGACCTCAACTAAGCCCACTCATAAAGGCTCAATCCACTATCCCAAAACAACTTACATGATTTAGACAATTAAATAAATAATACCTTAGAACCATCGGGTGTTATAATTCTCCCCCACTTGGATAAGACTTCGTCCTCAAAGTCCGCTGCCCCAGACAACTCTGGATAGTGCTCCCTCGTCTCCTCCTTAGTCTCCCAAGTCCAATTTGACCCCTTGCGGTGCAGCCACTGCACCTTCACTAGCTCTACAACCTTGTTCCTCAAGGGTTTCATCTTTTGATCTAAAATTGCCACCAGTCTCTCAATATAATTCAAGCATTCATCCACCTGAATATCCTCCAAACGTAAAACTACGGAATCATCCACTAAACACTTCCATAGCTGAGAGACATGAAATGTGCTATGAATCTTACTGAGCTTGGCTAGAAGATCTAGACGATACACAACCCGAATCACCAGAGCCAAAACCTTGAAAGGACCAATACAGATGGGGCCCAGCTTGCCCCCACTTCCTAAATCGGATGAAACCTTTCCAAGGTGACACCTTTAGGAGATCCATATCTCCCACCTAAAATTCCAATTCCGATCGGTGCCTGTCAACATAACTCTTCTACCGAATCTAAGCTGTCTGGAGCCTAATGAATCAGCTTAGGGGTCTTCAGTACCACCTTGGTACTCCCCATGACTCGCTGACGACCTCACCCTAACAAATTGGGGTCCTACATTTCCTCCCATAGAGCATCTCGAAAGGAGGTCGATCAATGCTAGCATGATAACTGTTGTTATAGGAAAATTACGCTAACAGAAGATACATATCCCAACTCCCACCAAAATCCAACATGCACGCGCGCATCATATCCTAAAGGGTTTGAATAGTCAGTTCACTCTGACCATTGGTCTGCAGATAAAATGTTGTACTTAAATGGAGATGAGTGCCCATCTCGTCATGAAACATCTTCCAAATTCTGGAAGTAAAACGAACATCCCTGTCTGAAACCACTGATACTGGTACCCCATGACGTGCCACTACCTCCTAGACATAAATATCGGTCAACTTCTCTGTAGAAATACTCTCATGGATTAGAATGAAATACGCGCTCTTGGTCAAATGATCCATGATGACCCAGATAGAATCCACTCTACGTGCAGTCCTGGGAAGCTTCATGATAAAATCCATAGTGATGTCTTCCCATTTCCATATAGGAATCTGCAATGACTGCATCTTGCCGTTGTAACATCCGGATTCCCAGGTATAATATTTTATTCCTTTATTTTTGGAAGTTGAGAGGGGACTCGGCGAGTTGGTGTTTAAACTCGTCGGGTATGGTCACGGATTCTTATCCGAGTTAACAGCTAGACTCGGCGAGTTCATGAGTGGACTCGGCGAGTCGCCCAAGTTAGGGTTTATTTCTGGTGATTTCAGAGCTCATAGACTTCATCTTGAGGTATTTTTCGGACCTTCTTCAGATTTGGTGTTGATTCCTAGAGTTAGGGTTTTCTAACCCCTTTAGAGGATGGATTTGTGGAGCAATTGGTCCCTTCTCGAGTTCATGCTTTGGATCTAGACTCAAAGAGGTCCAGAGACCATAACTCTTAGGGCTTTTTGGAGTTATTTTGGGAGTCATGAACTTGGATGTTATTTTGGGACTAAATCACCAAGTAAGACCATCTAGATGCTATTTGAGTGTCAAGTTCTGAAATTTACGTGATTATCATGCTTGGGAAGGTCAGATCTACGGATTAAAGGAACAGATCTGACCTCAGGAGGTCTATGGAGTTTGTGCATGGCATGAACTCGCCGAGTCCAAAGATCAGACTCGGCGAGTAGGGTTAGGGTTTCCCGTAAATCACTCAATGTGTAGACTTGCCGAGTTGGGGAAATAACTCAGTGATTCAGAGGGGGATTAGAGGATCGGATTTCAAGGCGGAACTCGCCGAGTTGTTCTTGAGACTCGGCGAGTTGAGTCGGGGTGGCCCCGTGATTCATGCAAGGGTTCACTTGTCGAGCAAGGGGAGGAACTCAACGTGCCAAGCGGGACTAAAGAATTAGCGGATACATGTAGACTCGCCGAGTCGCCCAAGTGCACTCGACGAGTCAGGTCAAAGTTTGACCGTTGACTTTTGTTGACTTTTAGGGTTTGGTCAACTTAAGCCAAGAGAGGGGTAAAATGGTCTTTTACCCTTCTGAGGGTGTTAAGAAAGGTTTGAGTATAGTTATATTTATGAGAGTATTTACTTTATGTGATTAGGCGGAGGCTAGATCATATTTCTACCGAGTCAGAGACTTACCGAGACACCTGAGGTGAGTCTTCTCACTATACGTACCTAGAGTGGTATTATATGTTGACCAGAGGGTCTTGTGTGTTATGTATGAGATTATGTGCTATGTGTTATATGTATGTTGTATGATGTTAAAGACCGGACCGAAGGGTTCAACGATACAGACCGGGCCGGAGGGCCCAACGAGCTATGATCGGACCAGAGGGTCCAATAAGCTACGGGACTGGAGGTTCCCGCTGAGACACATCGACCGGAGGGTCGTATTATAGCCTTGAGTGGCGTATGTGTTGTATGCGGTATTTTGGGGAACTCACTAAGCATTTATGCTTACAGTTGTTGTGTTATGTGTTTCAGGTACTAGCGAGGACCGTGGAAAGGCGCCGGCGTGACTCGTACATACTAGAGAGAGAGTTTGATTTTTATGATCTTGGGATATGTTATGTTTCAAAAACTACTGTTGGAAATATTTGAGAATATTTTTATATGAACTTGGTTGACGAAAAATGAAAATTTTGTTTTGAAAATTACGTTGTTACAAGTTGGTATCAGAGCCTTGGTTTGAGGGATTCGGATGCATCTTCAGGCGTATATGAACTCAAACTGAGGATTTGAGGAAAAATTTTGATAATGAAGTAAAATTTTTGAAAAGAGTAAAAAGAGTTTTGAGACAAACAGAGCAGAGTCGTGTGTACGATCAGCCAGCGCCCGAACGGTGAATCCCCAAAAGTACCCTTACATTATGTGTTATGAGATATGCTATGTTATATTATGCATGCTAGAGTAGGCTAGGTATTCATACTAGGACTAGAGTGGCCTGATTTTTGATGCCTTAGCTTAGGAGATTTCTGCTGCTGAGTTGCTTTGAGAGCGAGTAGATAGCAGTTAGGAGCTCATGAGAGGTCTATCGGATGGTAGCCAATGCATAATGAGAGTAGAGTACTTGTGATCCATGATCCAAGGGGGAGGACTTGGGGTGAATGTTGATGCGGTGTGGTCAGTAGTATAGGGCCTCTACTACTGAAGACACCGGATCAGTGAGCATTCAAAGTAAGAATACTTTGGACAACGGAGGACGAGTAGGGTTGCGTCATCGAGTATGATTATGCTCGATCGAGTCTCTGATATTTATTATTGTATTTCAGAGGCATCATGGTTGGGACTCGACACACACCTAAGAGCAGTGGTGTTAGCAACGAGGAGATCTGTCGATTGATTCATGAGGAGGTGGCTGCTGCCATCCGGGCTGAGATTCCAGAGATGTTTGGGGACATCAAGACCACATTGATTGAGACCTTTGATGAGCGGTATGCAGCATTGACTGAGGCTGCGGCAGCTATAGCTACGGCTGCTGTTGTTGCTGCCAGACCTCAGGGAGGTGACTCGTTGTTGTTTCGGGAGTTCAGCAACACGAAGCCACAAGAGTTTGATGGGACGCAGGACCCGATTGCTGCGATGATATGGATCTCTGACATCGAGGGATGTTTCTATAAGTGTTCTTATCCAGAGCACTTGAGGGTACGGTTCGCTCTGAACCAGCTCCGCTTGGGAGCGAAGGATTGGTGGAAGTTCGTGACGGCGAACTTCACTTTGGCATAGATTTCTGAGGTGACCTGGGAGAGGTTCACCGCTATGTTCAAAGATGAGTATGTTCCCCCGGTGGAGAGGAAACGGTTGATTCAGGAATTCTTGACCATAAAGCAGGGTACTGATTCTGTGGCAGTGATCACCGGGAAGTTTCATGAGAGAGCGATGTTTTGCCATGAGCAGGTGTCTTCTGAGCAAGCTCGTATGAGCTGTTATCTGAGTGTTCTGAGGAGAGATATTCGGGAGTTCGTGGCAAACTCGACTTACTGGAAATTTGTTGAGCTCCAGGCAAATGCCCGGAAGAGGGAGATTGAGTTGGAGACTCAGGCCAGGGAGGAGGCCGAGTCACAGAGGGTGGATCGGCGACCGGCTCAGTCTCAGCCAGCTGCCAAGCGGGCTAGACCCGCTGATTCGAGATCTGGGGGTGCGAAGGGACGCACTTGTGGGAAGTGCGGCAAGAGTCACGAGGGTTCGTGCAGGGCTGGAGTATGCTACAAGTGCGGGAAGGAGGGGCATATCGCGAGGGGATGCCCCAAAGATTTTCGGTTTGGTTTCATTGCAACCAGACTGGCCATCGAAAGGCCGAGTGCCCTCAGCTACTTCAGGGATCTGTGCCTACTGCTAGGGCTACCGAGGTTTGGCCAGTGAAGGCCGAGGCACCGAAGGCTTGTGGGAGAGCTTTCCAGTTGACTGCGGAGGAGGTCCGCGCGACGCCCGATGTTGTGGCTGGTATGTATTCTATATTCATCTTTTATTTGAGTTGACTTATTGTGCTTATATGATGATATGCGTAGGTACTTTTCTTGTGAGTTCTGTGCCTGCTTTGGTATTATTTGACTCGTGTGCGCCTCGGTCGTTTGTTTCCGTAGCATTTAGTCAGCACATTAGTATCCGTCGAGAGGTGTTGGGTCGACCTCTGCGAGTTTCCATAGCTGATGAGCGAGTAGTGTATGCTACAGATGTGATTCGAGGATGTGTCCTTCAGATCTTCGGTGTGGAGTTTCCGATAGATCTGGTTCCGATTACGATGGGGGAGGTGTGTGTTATAGTGGGTATGGATTGGTTGAGCCGATATGGAGCTTTGATAGACTGCGAGCGTCAGTTGGTGACGATACGAGACCCTAGTGGGGGAGTACTTACAGTGTTCGGTGAGGGAACCCGATGTGGGTCAGCATTTTGTTCGGCTGCCAGGGCAAGGTAGAGTTTGCAGCAAGGCTGCAGTGGATTCGTAGCCTATGTGACAAACACACGAGTGGCCGTTGGGAGGCCAAGTTCGATTGATGAGGTTCTGATAGTGTGCGAGTTTCCGGATGTTTTTCCCGAGGAACTACCGGGTGTGCCTCACGAGAGGCAAGTGGAGTTCCGTATCGATTTGGTTCTGGGAGCAGCTCCTATCGCTAAGGCACCTTATTGCCTTGCGTTATCAGAGATGCAGGAGTTATCCTGGCAGCTTCAGGAGCTGTTGGGGAAGGGGTTTATTCGATCAAGTAGCTCACCTTGGGGAGCGCCGATCCTTTTTGTCAAGAAGAAGGATGGTTCACATCGGATGTGCACTGACTATCGGGAGTTAAACAAGCTAACGGTCCAGAACCGTTATCCGTTGCTGAGGATCGATGATTTGTTCGATCAGTTGCAGGGAGCGTCTTGGTTCTCCAAGATAGACTTGAGGTCAGGTTATCATCAGATGAGGGTTCGGGATGAAGATATCCAGAAGACAGCTTTCAGAACTCGTTATGGGTATTACGAGTTCGTGGTGATGCCTTTTGGGTTCACCATTGCGCCAACTGCGTTCATGGATCTCATGAATAGGGTGTGCAGGCCGATGCTGGATCGGTCGGTGATCGTATTTATTGATGATATTTTGGTGTATTCAAGGTCTAGAGAACAACACGAGGAGCATTTGAGGTAGATCCTTGTGTTGGATTAGTGTCTAAGTCCATAACTGTTTTGGTATGTACTTGACCCGATGGTGCATGGTCCGTTTGGGTTGCCTTCACCAAAGCAACTTGATAGGATGAATTATGGAGAGAAAGGATTAACTAAGGTTTATTAATATATTATGAGAATAATATATGAAAATAGAAATCATATTGTTTAATTAATATTAGTAAAGAATTAATTAGTAATTAGTTTTGTGACTAAAAGAGATTAATTAAACTTAAGGGACTGGAATTGTAATTATAAGATAATTGCAATTGGGCCATGGATTGCCTTATATTAAGGTGTGGACGAATTCTATGGGGAAGCCCATAAGAAATCGTCCAAGGCCTTAAGGAAAGGGATCCATGGGTTGCTTAGGGCTTAAGCATCCAAATTAGGGTTTCCTTGTTAGATAACCCTAATAGCCACCTATATATATATATATATATATATATATATATATATATATATATATATATATATATATATATATATAGATCCCTTATGACCTAAAAACGTGGACAAGCAACCTTCTAGGGTTTCACACGTTTTTGGGCAGCCTCCGTCCTCTCTCCTCTTCATCCTCTTGCTTATGGTGTTTGTGAACCATTAGAGGAGTGACATTTGTGACTCTAGGCTTTCTAAAGTCAATACAAGGACATTTGGGATTGTTATTACTACATAACAATCAAGGTAACATCTTAAACCTATTCTTATGTTAATATGATTACTTGTATGCTAGAATTAGGGTTTATAGTCTTGGATAATTTGCGTGTACAATAGAGAAACCTAGATCCAAGCATTAGGGTTTGTATGAGCACATAGGATGTTCTTAGGACTAAAACCCATCAGTGGTATCGGAGCCTAGATTGGTTTCTATTGTATTGATGCTTTGTATGTTGAACAAATTCGATTTTTGTGTTTTTGGGGGCTGAACTCGCCGAGTTTTTTAGATGAACTCGTCGAGTTCATGATGAACTCGACGAGTCCATGCCTGACTCGACGAGTCGGCTAGTCAGAAGGAGGGAAAACCGAGATTTCTTGCTGTTTTTGCTTAAGGATAGTTGCCTTATCATATTAGATCAATATAAATCCAATTTTTTGATATACATGACTATATTCTTGATCTAATTGAAGATATTTATCAATTAATAAAATATTTGTTTCCTTACGTGATAATTGATTAATTATTTTGATTAAATTGGTAAATTGTTTTGCAAGAAATCATTAAATAAATCAAATATGGATAATTATGTGATTAAATGTTAATTTAGATTATTTGTTATTTGATCCTTGTGTTATGAAATGTTTTTTATATTTTCCCCTTTAGGTTTTATAGTTTAAATTTGACCTCAAAAGTTTTGTTGTTTTGAAATTTAAATAGTTGAAACCCTAATGTTTTGAAAAAGGTTTCAAAACTTGCCCTCAAGTTTTGGAATTTTAATTTTGATTAATAGTTTAATTTTGATGTATATTTAAATTCTAAACCCTAATGTTTTGAAATGTTTCAAAACTTGCCCTCAAGTTTTGGAATTTAAAAGTTGATTAAAAGTTTAATTAGGAATGTTAAATTCTAAAACCCTAGTATTGTTTTGAAAAAGTTCAAATCACACCCTTATGGTTTTATTAATTAATTAAGGTGTATAATTAAAAGAGGTTTAATAAATCCATAAAGTTTTGGTTTAAAATTTAATTGAATTAAAAGTATAATTGTTAAATTTGACCACCTAATATTTTAAAAGTGTAAAATACACCCTATACTATATATATAACATTAAAAGTCTAACATTATATATATATATATATATATATATATATATATATATATATATATATATATATATATATATGAGTAAAAGTCAGTCTTACCGTTAGTAGGCCTCATTCACGAAGCTGGTTTATAAGGGTTGTTAAGGAAATTGCCTATAAAATGGCGATTGAATGGGTATCCACTCTTACCCACCGCACACTTGACTAGTGGAGGGTCGTTAGCCGAACGGGTAGGATAGGACAAAACCTTCCATTATAAGTATAATGATCTACAAAATTAACTAAATTTTTTACAAATTCCCAATCTTAGTTACTTAGGAAAAAGTGAATTGATGCAATTCCATGAAATTACACTTTGTGCCCTTGCGAAGACGTTAGTGGAGCATGTGTGGTTTACCGGCACACTAAATGGTTCTAAGAAAAGGTAGCAAAGGGTGACTCAATGTTTGTCATAGTTCGGTGGAGCATGTGTGGTTTACCCGCACATCGAATAGGTGACTGTAACATGTGAGGGCACCATGTAAGTTTGCATGGTTATTCACACCCGCTTTGTGATCCTCGGCATCCCAGTAACAAACAAGAGGGGCATATCGAGATTTAAACATGCCATTGAAATGTTCAATGAATCTCAAAGGATCTAGGAGTTTTCATAGATTTAAAACTTAAATTTCTTTTTCGTTTTTCATGGTGGAAATTAGTGAATCGTCATTCACTTACCTTCAAATGTTCTGTAATTTGGGTTACGGCATCCCTTTCCCGAGTTGAAGAATATTGTGTTGGGTCCTAGCCTTAGTATCTCATTTAGGTGATTTACTAAGGACTCAATCAATCAATTAACTAGAATTCGTTTTCTCCCGTTTTGTAGATGTCAAAGTTCGACAACTATGGTCTTCCCAAATCCCGTGGAACAAGCATTCCACATGAAGATAATATTCCACGATTCGATCAAGGAACAAGAAATCATTATTCACTTCCTCCACCTCCTCCAATTATTCTCCCTAACCCACAAGTTCAAAGGCTTGAAAAGTTCAAGATCACTCAAGCCCTTTTGGCAAGTAAACATAAAGAATGAAAGTCAGTGTGTGCACACGTCCTAGGGATGAAGTCACACATTGATAGGTTAAGAATGTTGGGATCCGTTGTCTGCGAGGAAATGGCTGTTGATTGGGTTCTTCAGTCACTTCCTAACTCATATAGTGAGTTCGTAAGAAAGTACCATATGATGAACTGCGACGTGACCCTTATAGATCTCACCTATATGCTTATTGCTGCTGAATCAGCAATGGTTTAGCGCAATGGAAAAGCAAAGTTGATTGGTGAATCTGCCTTTAAGACCTCTATGGATATAGACAATGGCAACGAAAGACATGCTATGATTGAAAAGTTTGATCATAAGAGAAAGTCAATGTCTGAAGTAGTTCCATGTCATGTTCCAAAAGAGTCAATTTTCTTTTATTGCCAAGAGAAGGGGCATTGGAGACGAAACTGCCCCATTTACCTAAGAGATCTAAGAGATGGGAGAGTCGAAACATATGGCTCTAATATAGGTAAAATCCACTAACTAACTCTTTTAAGCTTCTATTCTAGATTCTTAATACATAATGTGATAAGATTACAATTGATGTTTTGTAGAATCGAAGAAAAGAAAGGAAGCTTAAGGGAAGAAGTGAGCAGAATCTAACCGTGAAGGAATGGATTCGATCGCATTTCTCGAAGATTAGATTCTTGAGCTACTACTTAGAGTTAGAATTAGATTGCTAAGAAAGATGTATTAGCATAGTTTTTCAATGAATTGCATTGTAAGGACAAATTTTTTCCGTAATAAAATAAATTTTGATTTTATATTATTTATTTATCCTTGCAATGGCGTATATGAAAATTTGATGTTTGAATATTAGCAATAATGGATTTGGTTCTTATTATGTAATTTATGGAAAGTCGAGAATTTACCAAATAGGGAGAGTTTCTCATCGCCCAAGTTTCAATTGGACAGAAACTTGGAATCATGCAACTTGGTTGCACGATGAATGAGAAATTTCATATTTTGGAAATTAGACTAATTCATTGACAAAGTGTCAAGTGAAAGACTAGGAGATCGAGCACACAGACTTGCGTGTTGATCAAGTCCACCGTAAGAGTAACAAAGATATTTGTCATGATTTACTAAAGGTTTAGTAAATATGATTATACTTACAAGATTAAGTGTAATTCTGAATTGATTGAAAAAGTTTAAATCAATAGCAGAACAAATAAGAAGAATCAAGTAGGCAGAAAGATAAAAGTTTCTCCATTCTAATAAGAAGGGAGAGTAGCTTTTATGCTTTATGATAGGTCTTAATTATTAAGAACCATATCTCAATTGATCCTCTAAGTGAGTCTTAGTATAATTGTATGTTTAAGAAGAGGAATCAAGAATTGAAGAAATGGTTAAATCAAGAGGTCAATCATACTTCGTTCCAAAACAAGTATTAGAGTTAAGATTGTGACATTGAGTGAAAAGAATTAGAAAGGTTTATAACATTGATCAAATGTGGAAAGTTGTGATGTCTTGGATAAGACAAAGACCAACTAGGTCCAATTTATAAAGTGTTTGATAAAAGCTACACTAACTCTTGAATATTTGTTTGTCAAGAAATGGTTGTTGACAAGAGAATCTTATATGTCAAGGAGTCAGTGGGAGTCTTAATGGTCTTGAAAGGTTTCAAGAACAAATCAAATAAACCTTATCGATCATCACTAGCACACGAGTTGAGGTTTACAACCTATCGTGTTGACATTATTTTGTTTCTGTGCCAGTCCAATCGAGTTAATTATGCATGTGAGTCCTATAAGTTCTCATTTGAATGCATAAAAGGAAAGGACCTTGATCAATGGAAAGTACATTGATAAAAAAAAAGGTAAGTTGCTTAACTACTTGGAAGACATGGTGGGCAGCTGTGCTACCATAAGGCAAGAAATCGAGACTAAGAAAGTTCGATCCATATGATTTTAAATTTTTCGTAAACTTTGGTTTTGACAAATTCACATGGATAGGAAGAAATACACCGTTTAAATCTAAGTGTCATAAGATTTCCTCCTTCATGAAAATGATTGTGAGGAAATGCTTTCACTAAGAAAGATTTTAAGAAGATAGTGATTGTAAAATTGCATTCTTGAATTCGATTATGGTTACGGTATCCCTTTCCATAATTTGAATTGTGAGGTTTGGCAATTGTTTACACACACATATGAACTATCTAAGGCAAAGGTGTATAAGTTCAAGAAGCCTTGATAAAAGATTATCAAAGCATTAAGTATTAGAAACATGGACTTAAGAAATTCAATAGGTATTGTTTTGTCTGAAAGATAAGATGTTTATGAATACATGTCGAAGCTAGTGAGAGCATAAGTGTTATGTGTATAATAATCATCATGATAGTGGGAGCATAAATGTTATGATTGTATGATTATTAAGGAAAGTATTGCAAGTTGGCAATATTAATTATAGAAAACAAGAGTCATTCTTTGCAAAGTTGTAAGGATGGAATAATTGTTTTGCTATAATTAAGGGAGAGAATATTATGCTTCATTTCAAATATAAAGGATTAGGTTGATAAATGTTAATAAATTTAGCCAAAGGTACATACTGTGTTCTTAAAATTTTGATTATGATTACAGCATTCCTCTTCACAATTCGAATTTTGAGAACATGGCAAATAAAACATTATGGCAGAAGATTGATAAAGTATCAAATTTTTATGTAAGACATTATGCATCGTGTCCCATACGCTTCGAGTATAGGATCGATTGCAAATGCTTTAATGTTTGACCATTCTAAAATTTTCCAAATGTCTAGCGCATTTAGAGGGAAAAGGGACTAGAATCGGTTTTGACTAAAATAATTAAACAACTATCAAAGGACAATCCAAAGTTCGCCAAGGATTGGTCGCTTGTGAGTAGTTGGAAGTATAGTATTGGAAAATATGGAAATGTTTCCATATTGGATGGACCATATCGACATTATTATGAATAGATAAGATTCTATTAAGAATGAGTTGTCATATGGAAAATATGGAAACGGTTCCATATTGGGAATTGAATATTGAAAACCTATGACTAGATTAGAAACTGTTATGCAAAAGGATGTTCAAAGGAATGTACTTTGAGTGAGAGACATCATGTCTAAGGAATTGTATTGTAACAATCTCCGATAGAGGACTTTGTAATATCATTGGCAATAGTCTTTGTGACTTTGGTGCAGTGACATTACGAAAGGATCATTGCATAAAATGTTAGAATCTAATATATTCTATAAGTGGAAAGAATTTGATATTCTTTTACTTATGGAAAGGGATTAGGAGTTGTGAAATGAGAATGATTAGGAATGTGTTCAATTTGATCTATTTCACAAAGTAAGAACCATAGATAAACATTGTGTGCATGCTAGGAGCATGGGACAAGTGTATTAATTCAAGTAAGAAGTTGATTACCCAAAACGACAAATAATGAGTAATCGATATGGTGATAAATAAAAGGTGTTTTATTTATACTCAAAGGTTTGAGGCCATATAGGATTAGTATTATTCTTGAGTTTCACATTTGCATGTTTTGACTTCCTGAATAATTGAGTTTATTAAGAATAATCGAATTATTCAAACGGACCACAGTTAGTCATACGTTAGAAGTAAGTATGAATGAAGACTGTCATGAATTGGTTTGTAGATTTTCTAGAGCGTATTAGACATAGCAAAGGTTTGCTGCAATGTTCGTGAGTGCTTATGAATATGATTTGAGCATTGGATTAAACCCATGCTCACTTGGATCACTCCATGAATTGGATCACGAGTGATTGGTGAGACGATAACATCTTATATTCTTGAAACCGAGATGTGTGAGTTGTATCTTGCAAATCGGTTGCACATTGATAATATGTAAACGCACTAGTAACTTGGTGTTATAAAACATATTGTTGTGTGTGATTCGGTGAGTAAGTGCAAGCAAGCATTGTATCAAAGTTTATCCATTCCTTTTATCCAAAGTAGGATAAAAGCGATATCTTTGGGCCCCTCGATGATTTTGTGATGACAAACGTAAATGCTCGGCCGGGCTAGAGCTAATTTGATTTGTTCAATTAGTCAGTCGTCATAAATCGGGAATCGAGATATAGTACAAAGAGAATGATTTGAAATCATATCTCATATGATATCTAGAACTGAGGAATATATGATTCCTTATCTAAAGGACATGTGTATCTGATAGGATCAGAGTTGACAGCGGCTTTGGAAAGCTACGATTGCAGATTAGGATCTGAAGTCATACGCAGAATAGTTATTAGACTTATCCAAGTGGGAGACTGTTGGATTAGTGTCTAAGTCCATAACTGTTTTGGTATGTACTTGACCCGATGGTGCATGGTCCTTTTGGGTTGCCTTCACCAAAGCAACTTGATAGGATGAATTATGGAGAGAAAGGATTAAATATGGTTTATTAATATATTATGAGAATAATATATTAAAGGAGAAATCATATTGTTTAATTAATATTAGTCAAGAATTAATTAGTAATTAGTTTTGTGACTAAAAGAGATTAATTAAAATTAAGGGACTGGAATGGTAATTATAAGATAATTGCAATTGGGCCATGGATTGCCTTATATTAAGGAGTGGACGAATTCTATGGGGAAGCCCATAAGAAATCGTCCAAGGCCTTCAGGAAAGGGATCCATGGGTTGCTTAGGGCTTAAGCATCCAAATTAGGGTTTCCTTGTTAGATAACCCTAATAGCCTCCTATATATATAGATCCCTTATGACCTAAAAACGTGGACAAGCAACCTTCTAGGGTTTCACACGTTTTTGGGCAGCCTCCATCCTCTCTCCTCTTCATCCTCTTGCTTATGGTGTTTGTGAACCATTAGAGGAGTGACATTTATGACTCTAGGCTTTCTAAAGTCAATACAAGGAGATTTGGGATTGTTATTACTACATAACAATCAAGGTAACATCTTAAAGCTATTCTTATGTTAATATGATTACATGTATGCTAGAATTAGGGTTTATAGTCTTGGATAACTTGCATGTACAATAGAGAAACCTAGATCCAAGAATTAGGGTTTGTATGAGCACATAGGATGTTCTTAGGACTAAAACCCATCACCTTGGAGTTCTGAGATCGGAGAGGCTTTATGCCAAGTTCTCCAAATGTGAGTTCTGGTAACGAGAGGTTCAGTTTTTGGGGCATCTCGTCAACCAGAATGGGATATTGGTCGATCCGGCCAAGATTGAGGCGGTCATGAGGTGGGAGGTGCGAGATCACCCACTAAGATCAGTAGCTTTCTGGGTTTGGCCGGCTATTATCAGAGATTTATTAAGGATTTCTCCAAGATCTCTGTGCCACTCACCAAGTTGACCTGGCAGGGTGTTGCATTTTCTTGGGGTCCGGAGCAGCAGACCTTGTTCGAGACACTTCGCCAGAAATTATGCGAAGCCCCAATGTTAGCCCTTCCGGAAGGGATGGAGGATTTCTTGGATATTGTGATGCATCGATATCCGGATTGGGAGCGGTGCTTATGTAGAGGGGGCATGTGATAGCATATGCATCGAGGCAGCTTAAGCCTCATGAGTCGAGGTATCACACTCATGATCTGGAATTGGGAGAGGTAGTGTTCGCCCTCAAGATCTGGCGACACTATCTGTATGGGGTTCGGTGTACGATATACACGGACCACAAGAGCTTGAAGTATTTGATGGATCAACCCAACCTGAATATGCGCCAGAGGAGGTGGTTGGATGTGGTCAAGGATTATGACTGTGAGATCGTGTACCATCCGGGCAAGGCTAATGTTGTAGCCGATGCACTGAGCCGTAGGGCGGAGGGCGCCCCGATGCGAGATGTTTTTTTGAGATTGAAAGTGATGACCCCGGTGTTGGATGCTATTCGTGGGGCCCAGGATGAGGCCGTGAGGCCAGAAAGCCAGAAGAGAGAGCGAGTTGTCGGGCTGGTATCGGAATTCGTTACAGATAGTCGGGGGCTTATGACATTTCAGGGTCGGATATGAGTACCGTCTGTGGGCGGGACGCATATTATTTTGATGGAAGAGGCTCATCGATCAAAGTTATCGATCCATCCTGGGGCCACTAAGATGTATTTGGACCTGAAAAGGGAGTATTGGTGGCCCTGTACGAAGAGGGATGTCGCATGGTTTGTAGAGAGATGCTTGACATGTCACAGGGTTAAGGCCGAGCACCAGCGTCCACATGGTAAGTTGCAGCCGTTAGAGATTCCCGAGTGGAAATGGGAATAGATTACCATGGATTTCATCACCAAATTGCCAAGGACTGCGAGAGGTGTCGATGCAATTTGGGTGATTGTGGACAGGTTGACGAAGAGTGCTCATTTCCTTGCTATCAGTGAGAGCTCTTCCGTGGAGAGGTTGGCAAAGATGTACGTGAGAGAGGTGGTATCGCGGCATGGAGTGCCGATCTCGATTGTCTCAAATCGAGATGTACGTTTCACTTCCAAATTCTGGAAGAAGTTTCATGAGGAATTAGGTACAAGACTGCATTTTACTATCGCATATCACCCACAGACTGATGGGTAGAGTGAGCGGATGATTCAGACGCTCGAGGACATGCTCCGAGCATGTGTGTTGGATTTTGGCGGGAGTTGGGACACATACTTGCCCTTGCCAGAGTTTTCCTACAATAACAGCCATCATTTGAGCATTGGTATGCCACCCTTTGAGCTGTTGTATGGGAGGAGGTGTCGGACCCCCATTTGCTGGGGAGAAGTAGGGCAGCGTGTGATGGGTAGTACCGAGATCGTGCTTCAGACGATAGAGTAGATTTAGCAGGTCAGACAGAGGTTGTTGACCGCTCAGAGTATTCAGAAGAGTTATGCGGACAAACGCCGGTCCGAGCTCGAGTTTCAGGTCGGCGACTTCGTGCTCCTGAAGGTCTCTCCTTGGAAAGGAGTGATTCGATTCAGGAAGAGGGGCAAGTTGGGGCCCCGATATATTGATCCTTTCAGGGTGATCGCGAGGGTAGGCAGGGTAGCCTACCGTTTGGAGTTACCTACAGAGTTGGGTCAGATTCATGACACTTTCCACGTGTCACAGCTGTGAAAGTGTATAGCCGACGAGTCGGTAGTGGTGCCATTAGAAGATATGCAGGTGGATGCGAGCCTGAATTATGTTGAGAGACCGGTGGCGATTAGGGATCGGAAGACCAAGGTTTTGAGGAACAAGGAGGTGCCTCTGGTGCAGGTCCAGTGGCAGCATCGGAAAGGGTCAAAGTTGACTTGGGAGCCGGAGCGTGAGATGCAAGAGCAACATCCAGAGTTGTTTGCAGAGTACGACTTTGAGGGCGAAGTCTAATTCTAGTGGGGTAGAATTGTAACATCCGGATTCCCATGTATAATATTTTATTCCTATATTTTTGGAAGTTGAGAGGGGACTCGGTGAGTTGGTGTTTAAACTCGCCGAGTATGGTCGCAGATTCTTATCCGAGTTCACAGCTGGACTCGGCGAGTTCATGAGTGGACTCGGCGAGTCCACGCTGTTTAATGAAACCCTAATTTACTGGGTTTGGGACCTATTTAAAGGCCCTTAGGGCCGTCATTTGCGGCTACCAAACCCCAAAGAGAAACCGTAAGAGATCTAGAGTGTTTGTGAGGAAGGAGAGGCCATTTGTGATCATTTTGTTGGTGTAATTGCAAGAAGGAGGAAACCAAGGCAAGAGGAGGCAGAAGGAGGTGTGATTCTGGTGATTTCAGAGCTCATAGACTTCATCTTGAGGTATTTTTCGGACCTTCTTCAGATTTGGTGTTGATTCCTAGAGTTAGGGTCTTCTAACCCCTTTAGAGGATGGATTTGTGGAGCAATTGGTCCCTTCTCGAGTTCATGTTTTGGATCTGGACTCAAAGAGGTCCAGAGACCATAACTCTTGGGGCTTTTTGGAGTTATTTTGGGAGTCATGAACTTGGGATGTTATTTTGGGACTAAATCACCAAGTAAGACCATCTAGATGCTATTTGAATGTCAAGTTCTAAACTTTACGTGATTATCATGCTTGGGAAGGTCAGATCTATGGATTAAATGAACAGATCTGACCTTAGGAGGTCTATGGAGTTTGTGCATGGCATGAACTCACCGAGTCCAAAGATCAGACTCGGTGAGTAGGGTTAGGGTTTCTCATAAATCACTGAGTGTGTAGACTTGCCGAGTTAGGGAAATAACTCAGTGAGTCAGAGGAGGATTAGAGGACTGGAGTTCAAGGCGGAACTCGTCGAGTTGTTCATGAGACTTGGCGAGTTGAGTCGGGGTGGCCCCGCGATTCATGCCAGGGGTGACTCGTCAAGCAAAAGGAGGAACTCGATGTGCCAAGCAGGACTAAAGAATTGGCGGACACGTGTAGACTCGCCGAGTCGCCTAAGTGCACTCGACGAGTCGGGTCAAAGTTTGACCGTTGACTTTTGTTGACTTTTAGGGTTTGGTCAACAATGAGGCCTTTAAGCCAAGAGAGGGGTAAAATGGTCTTTTACCCTTCTGAGGGTGTTAAGAAAGGTTTGAGTATACTTATATTTATGAGAGTATTTACTTTATGCGATTAGGCGGAGGCTAGATCATATTTCTACCGAGTCAGAGACTTACCGAGACACCTGAGGTGAGTCTTCTCACTATACGTACCTAGAGTGGTATTATATGTTGACCAGAGGGTCTTGTGTGTTATGTATGAGATTATGTGCTCTGTGTTATATGTATGTTGTATGACGTTAAAGACCAGACCGAAGGGTTCAACGATACAGACCGGGCCGAAGGGCCCAACGAGCTATGACCGGACCAGAGGGTCCAACAAGCTACGGGACTGGAGGTTCCCGCTGAGACACATCGACCGGAGGGTCGTATTATAGCCTTGAGTGGCGTATGTGTTGTATGCGGTATTTTGGGGAACTCACTAAGCATTTATGCTTACAGTTGTTGTGTTATGTGTTATGATCTTGGGATATGTTATGTTTCAAAAACTATTGTTGGAAATATTTGAGATTATTTTTATATGAACTTGATTGATGAAAAATGAAAATTTTGTTTTGAAAATTACGTTGTTACAGCCATGAGGAAGCTGATGCTCAGCCTTGACTTTCTTGCAAGTCAGGCATCGCTCAACATACCATGCCACATCCCGCTTCATGCAGTGCCACCAATAATCAAGATGAAGATCCCTATACATCGTCATCGCCCCGAGATGAATGGAGAATCTTGAATTGTGAGCCTCCTCCATCAGAACTTGGCGCAAACTGCCCGAGTATGGAACCTAGACTCTCCAATGCAGAGTCAACAATCCATGGCTATCGTAATCGATGGAAGCCACCTGACCCAAGATACACTCACTTTTCCGGTGCTCTTCCTTAACAGTCTCAACCTGTGTCTCACGAATTCGCTCTAACAACAGAGTAATCACGATCATCCTCAAACATAGGTCTCTAATCAAAGCCGCGACCAACTTGCGGATGAGAGCATCGACCACCACATTGGCCTTCCCCGTGTGGTAAATGATCTTACAATCAAAGTCCTTTACAAGATCCAACCATCGGCGCTGCCTCATATTCAGATTCGGCTGATCCATCAAGTACCTCAGGGTCTTGTGATCCATGTAGATGTTACACCGAACCCCATAGAGGTAATGCCACCAAATCTTGAGGGTGAAAACCACGACCCCAACTCCGAATCATGTGTTTAATAGTTCGCCTCATAAGGCTTCAACTGCCTCGAAGCGTAAGTTATCACATGACCTCGCTGCATCAATACTGCCTCCAGACCAGAGATCGAAGCATCACAATAAACCACAAAGTCATCCACACCCTCATGTTGTGTCAAAATTGGCGCCTCACACAACCACTGTCGCGGAGTCTCAAAGGTTTCCTGCAGCTTAGGCCCCTGGCGAAATATCACCGACTTCTTGGTCGGTCGGGTCAAGGGGACAACAATCTTGGAGAAATGCTAAATGAATCTACGGTAATAACCAACCAAAAAAAGAAATCTCTGAATCTCAGATGGAGACCTCAGAACCTCCCACTAGAACACGACCTCGACCTTGTCCGGATCAACCAGAATACCCTTCTGGTTGACAAGGTGCCCCAGAAACTGCACCTCGCACAACCAGAACTCGCACTTGGAGAACTTTGCGGAAAGTATCTCCCTCCTCAATGTCCCCAGCACCTCCCTCAAGTGCTCCTCATGCTGCTACTAAGTTGTGCAATAAACGAAGATATCATCGATGAATGCAATCACAGACCGATCCCGCATCGGTCTGCACACGCGGTTCAGAAAGTTGTCTTCTGCACATCCTCATCCCAGACCCGCATCTGATGATAAGTCGATCGCAAATCAATCTTGGAGAACCAAGATGAACCCTAAAGCTGGTCGAAAAGATCATCAATCCTTAGGAGGGGATAACGGTTATTCACCATTACTTTATTCAACTATCTGGAAGAGCTAGTTGATACGGTGCTTTAGCTATCAGAGCCACACCTGGAACCAAATTAATCCTAAACTCCACCTGCCTCTCCGGAGGTACCCCTGGCAAATCCTCGGGGAACACATCCGGATAATCACGCACAATCGGCACATCATCCATGGTCGCCTTACCCTTATCCCGGGTATCCATGACATAGGCGACAAAACTCGAACAACCCTGATGAACATAATGTTTGTCCCTCATTGCAGAACATATAATCAGCCCACATTGTAGTCTCTTACCCTGAATCACCAACTCTCCCCCACTTGGGGTCCGAATCCGAACTAACTGGTGCTCATAGTCGATCGTTTCCCTATTAGGGCTCAACCAATCCATGCCCACGATAACCTTGTTTCCATGAAGAGGAATGGGAACCAAATCAACCAGATACTGCTCGCTGAATAACTGGAGAGTACAACCTCAATAAACCCTTGCAGCGCAAACAGACCTATCATCAGCAATCTCGACATCTAGAGGACAATCCAGCTCCCCCCGAGCTCCAACAAATCTCTTGCTAAGCGTAAGAGATACAAACGATCGGGTAGCCCCCGAATCAAATAATATCAAAGCAGAGATACCGTTCAAAAGGAACAATCCGAAAATAAAACACAAAACCATAAGAAAACAATTCAATATAAATAAAGAGATAAGGAGAATATACATACCCGGCACAACATCGGGAGCTACACGTGCCTCCTCTGCCGTCAGTGGAAAATCCCTGCTTTTCTCCGCAAGAGCATCTGCCCGGCCCTGGTGGCCGTCAGCAATCCGTAGAGTCGCAGGAGTGGTGCTGAAACCGGTCCTACTATAGACAAACTCAGATGGTGTGCCTTCTTGTGGCCACTTTGATTGCACTAAAAGCAAATCAGATCAGATACACGGGTGATGGTGGTGGTAGCAGTACAATCCCTGCTCATATGACCAGTCCGACCGCACTTGAAGCAGCCATAACCATGCACCCTGCACGCCCCCTCGTACGAACTACCACACTTTCCACAATGGCTTCGAACCTAGTGGCCCTTCCCTCTCGAATCAACCACCTTGGGCCTCTTGCCGTAAACCTCAACACTAGACACATAATCTGACTTCCTCTTCTTCTCCATCTCCAGACCAATCTCCCTCTCTCTAGCCCTCGCTATCATGTCTTCCAGCGTCTTGCAGCTAGATCAGCTAACAAACTGCCGAATACCACTCCTCAGCATCTCATGGTATCGGGCCTTCTTCATCTCCTCGTTCGCCACATACTGCAGAACCAGAAGTGCCCTCTCCTTGAACATAGCGGTGATCTCAACAATTGTCTCAGTAGTTTGGCAGAGATCCTGGAAGTCTCGCGCCAACTGCTGCATCTCAATCACTGGTGCAAACTTAACTTGAAACCTGGTCGAGAAATCACCCTAGATCATCAAATCCTAAACATCATCACCCACAACACGTCCTACCTCCTCCCACCAATCACATGCCCTATCCTTCAAGAGGTAGGAAGCTAGTCTGACCTTGTCCCCATTGGGACAACGGCTGGTACAGAAGGCGTTAGAAACATCTGCTAACCGCTTGCTACTCGTAATGGGGTCCCTCGTGTCACACCCCAAACTGGAATGGCGGAAACGTTCGAGCGTGGAGGACGTCATGTATAGTATCACAACAATTGTATAATAGTAATCAAAGCAACAAAAACCATTATATTAATAATCTAAAGTTTACATTGTATTCAATTTACATATGATTGACTCCAAAAGTAAATAGAAAAACAAAGACTTGAAGCTACTATACTCCTTCTTCTCGAAACCTGTGCGTGTACCTGTCTACTAGTTTCCTGAGAATACAAGTGATTTTGAAAATGTATCAACATTTAAGTTGGTGAGTTCATAAGTATTTTTATATGAAAGAGTATGTTCTTTGTTCCTTTAAAAACGTTAGTGTGATCCGTCAGAAAATACTATATTTTTTAGTAAATGAAATGTAAGTAACTTGACCCTATAAGTTCCTTCTAAAAGCACTTAGTGAATACAAGTTATATATAATCAAGAATGAATGGACAGTTGAATGTGTGAATCTGCCCTAAGCCCACAACCAAACAAGGAATAGGAATAAGGCGGAACTCACACATTCCATAATCTATCGTGTCTTCATTATATATGACTCTAACGTATTCACTACGTAATCACAAAATAAACAAATAATCCTTTACTGAAAAGTAGTTTGTACTATACTGGTTATGTAATGTATTGTATCTATATGCCTGGATAAATGTTCCTCCATTTGTATCTATATGCCTGGATAAATGTTCCTCCATAAATGTAAGTTTCTATGTTTAGAAAATAGTATGATGTACTTGTATGTATTTTGTAGTTTTACTATTGAATACAACTATGTAAAGTTATTTATGTATTTGTACACTAATCATATTTTTAATACAAAATTGTGAGTTATTATAACCATGCTAATGACCAGGATGGCTGGATACGACGTTCTTCAGGCATCGATATGTTATGACATTTGTCACCCCAGAACTTCCTTTCCAACTATAGCCAACAATCAGGGCGCGGGATTGTCAGTCCCGTATAGATCTATACACAAATTCACGCTCTCCCTCCAGTAGACTCTGGTTATAAAATCGGGACTTTCGTTGGCACTTAGTTAAGTACTTGAAGGTAACACTCACAAAGCTATATTGATGGTTACATGTAGAATAAAGGAAAAGCCATTCAGAAATGATACAGTGTATAAATTATCTTTTTTATAGCTTAAAACCGTAGTATGTATGTTCCATAAACTGTCCCTATTATAGTTTGTATGTTCATTTTAGTATTCTTATCCGATTTAGTAAAACGGTATGCAAGTTCTCTAAACTATACCTATTATAGCTTATTTGTATGTTCGGTTTGTAATGAAAACCTTTGTAATTTAACAATATGTATAAACAATAATAGCATATTTAAGAAAGATACCCTTCTGTTAAACGTAATACAAAAGAGTTTAAGATTTATTTTAAATTCAATTTATACGGATATACATATCGAGCATATATAATTAAGATTTAAAAGGTAGTCATACAAGTGGTTCTTCTTTAAGCCCACAACTAGACAAGGAACATGAGTTAAAGCAGAAATACTAGTCCTAAGCCTGTTAAATCTCAATTATATATAAATAGGTATATGAATATATAGTCCGGTGAAAACAAGAGTTTAAATAATTAAAGTAGTTTGAAATAGTTTTAAAATAGTTTGAAACAATTAAAGTAGCTTGAAATCATTTGGATGATAACACAAGATTTCTTGTGTTTTACTTGCATTCCCCCCTCCCCCCCCCCCCCCCCGCCTAAAACATTGAAAAATGGTAAAAATGTAGGTGTATGAACTCACCTCGAGTGTGTGTGCTTGTTTTGGTAACAAAGTGCTAGTGTATGATCCGCGAGTTACAATACGTAAAGGCAGTCGTATCCTAATAATATTTATACACGTGATCATATTTAAATTAATATCATATTAATTTAAAGTGTTAGACAGCACTATATTACATAAGAAATACTTATATTATCTTCTTTGAATAGTTTGAAAGTGTTCTTGGTGTTCTTGGGGCGTTCTTGGTGTTCTAGGTGTGTTCTTGGTGTTCTCAAGGAGGTTTTGAGTTTTTTGGTTTAGGATTTAAAATGATAGCGTGATTAATGCCAATCTTTAGGAATATATAAAGAATTCATCAAGATCTTCAAGAGCTTTGGATGATACTTGATGGATAAAGAGTATGTGTGTGTGTGTGTGTGTATATATATATATATATACATATGGGTTTTCGGCCGAGAACACTACCCAAGAAGATATGATTGGACCTAAGACATTTGCAGTCAGGAACTCAATCCGAGAAACAGTTTTCGGCCGAGAATAGGTTGCGGCCTCGCACGTTTGCGATCCGAAGGGTTTTCGGCTGCAAAAGGGTTTTCGGCCCGAGGTTTTTCCCATGCGAATATTCTCGGTTTGTGATGTATTGATTTCTTAACTAAAATACATTATTTAAATATAAATTACCATATTTTAAATCAAATGGTTTGTAACTATTAGACCAATGCTTGACCCCTCCCTTGACCACTATAGACTTTTATTGACCTGAAATAACAGGTTTTCACATCATCCCCCCATTAAAGTGAATTTCGTCCCAAAATTAGAATTCTGAGTGGGACTTCAAGGGTTGGTAAAAGATGGCGTACTTCTATTCCTGTTGATTTGCTCCTTCTCTTGTGAATACAGGTCTTCGCTTGGTGTCCTAGTGGATCTTCATTGTTACGTCTATTGTTTCGATCAGTAAGGAGTGTGAGGGTTTGTTTTACTTTGTGACAACCGATAAGATTTTGGTTAAGTCAAAGACAAGTCAAGGTCAATGGATCAATCTGGTCAACTCAACTAGTGTTTATATGTTAGGAGTACTTTATGTTTACTAAGGTATGGCTCTAAATCTTAATGAGAAGTCTCACTTGAAAGTTCAAATGTTCAAAATTCTAGATCCTAATCGGGATAAGGGAAGTAACAACTCTATAAAACACTATTACATGCATTTCGGGGCTGTATGACAGTGTCACACCCCAAAACCGAGAACGGCGGAATACGTTCTGGGGTGGAGGACGTCATGTACAATATCATAACCATGCATAATAGTAAAAACAAGCAACAACATCCATTGCATTAATATAGTAATTGTATTACAAGTGTGTTCTGTATAGTTTGTTAGACACCAAAAAGTATAATCAAAATAAAGAGGAGTCTTGTATGCGCTCCGTCTTCTCAAAAACAACATCTGTACCTGTCTATTGCCGACCTGAGAATACATGTTATTTTGAAAACGAGTATCAGCATAAAGCTAGTGAGTTCATAAGATTTTAGTGTCATTGTTTGTATAAAAGTATTTACAATCGTGTAACATGAAAGTTGTTATCAAGTTTGAAAGTAGTGTGAATCCCTAGAAAATCCCATATTTTCTAGTAAATGTAGTCTTCTGCCAAGACTTGGTTATTTGTAGGTTTGATCCTTTGAGTATGTAAAATATTTCCCAATTAGACTCTCAATTATTATAAAAATATAATTTGGACTTCGTTTGAACAAATTAAATGAGAAAATAATGTAATATTTCAGCATTGTTACTGCCGACTGGATGGTAATTAACCGCAGACTCTAGGTAGTGATATGTATTTAATACACCTCGGGGAGTCTACTTTACCTTTAATTCATTATTTGTTAATTTATGGTTCTGAATGTGAATCTGTATGTAACCAGGCGGATAGGCAATTTAATGTTCCATGACCCTCCAAGTCATACGTAGTGTAGTAGCATGTTATCATCCCTGGGCTTAGTCGGCTCGGACTGTAGCTAGCGGTCGGGATGTGTAAGTGTCCGCCCTATATAGATCTATACACGTAGAGTCCACTCTCCCTCCAGGAGACTAAGGTTACACGGTGAAGGCGCAGTAAAGTACCGTATAGAGGAATAGTGTATCACCTTCTGTTTTAGTATGTTCTCTTGTATTAGTGTATAGTGTGCTTCTCGGTATAATGTATTTAGTGTTCTTTTGTATAGTATATAGTATTCTTCTTGTATAGTACTTAAAATGTAGAGACTCATAATACTACTAACCGTGGTAAGTATCATAGTAATGGTAGTAAGGAGTGGTAAACCTTAACTATACCGATTATAGTTAACTAGCGTGTTACAGTCTTTCTTGGATACGCAAAAATATTGAACTGAGTGAAGGCATTCATATCCAACACAAATACATATAATATATAACTAAGAATTCAACGACAGTTGGACAGATAACAATATACCCTAAGACCCTAATCAAACAAGAACAGGAAATAAGGTGAGTTATCAGTCCTAAGTCCTTCAATTCTTACTTATATAAATATATTGGTGTGGATATATTTTAGAAAACATAAGAAGTTTAAAAGAGTTTGAAAATAGTTTTTATAACAAATTAACATGAAAATGAGTTAATAAACATTGAAAGCAGTTTTGATGGCAAAACGATTAAGAGTATAGAAATCCTTTTTTATTGTAAGTTGCAAATCACATGTGATTGATACTATACATTGTTGGATTCAACTTGTATCCCCCCCCCCCATAAAAGCATTTAAAAACATTTGAAAGGTTAATTAAGGGGTATGAACTCACCGACAACGAGTGGAGTGGACGGAATGCCGGGTAGGATGCTAGGTGTCAAGTGAGGACTTGAACACGCCCACGGATCCTACGTAACATATAGTGGTACATGATGGTGTCTAATTAGTCATTTTATTTCCAATTTAGCAAGTAAAGACCCCTTTAGTGCATGAAAACACTTTGCTACAAGTGCAAGGAGTGCTAGGGGTTGCTTCTAAAGAGTGTATGGCCTCGCTATGGAGTTTACACTTCAAGTGACCACCCTAGCATGAGTTTGCGGTTGAGAGACCACTTCCCCCATGAGTTTACGGCCGTAAACTCATGGGAATGGTGAGTTTGTGCGTGTAAAGGTCCCTTGTATCACCAGGAAAGGTTCTAAGGTCAAAACAAAGGTTTTGAGAAGTGTTTAGGGTTCAAAAGGGTTCTCCCTTGGAATTTGCGGTCCTTAGACCACTCCTTGGGAGTTTATGGTCGTAAACACTAGGTTTTGCGGCCATAAACCCTTGGGCACATCATTTCCTTTGTATTTTGTGGTCCTAGGCTCATTCATACAAGTTTCTAGTCCATTAAACATGCTAAGGAAGGAGTTAGGGACACCAAATCACCCTTTATGGTGTTTACGGTTTTGGTGTTTACGGTTCATAAATGTTCATGGACCGTAAACTCATGTTTACTCCCCAAAAGACACGATTTTGGGTTTCTAATTTCATGCATGCAAGTTCCTAAGTCATAGATAAGCATTAGAAAGGTTTTGGAGGGATTTTGAGGCTTCAAAACCCCCTTATGGGAGTTTACGGTTTTGGGAGGTGTTCCCCAACCGTAAACTCAAGTTTTTGGAGGTATTTGGGTGATTAAATCCCGAATTTGCATGGATACAAAGCTAAACAACAAGCTAGGAAGGATTACTTACGGTTTTGGAGCTTGAATGAGGTGTTTCTTGGCCAAAACCCACTTGTAGAGAGAGAGATTAGAGAGAGAAAGCTTCTAGGAGTGAGAAAAGGTTCAAGTGAAAGCCACTCAACCCTTTTATAGGGCTTGAGTTGGCGGCCAGGTGGGGATCCACCCCAAACCGACATTAAACGGAGTTTAAAATTTTACCCGATTAAATTGTCGTAACCCGGCTTAGTCGTAAACTAAAAATTTTCCCAAATAATTTTGAGGGTATCACACGTGTTTTTATTTATTTCATTTCGACACTTATTAAAAATAAAATAAAAACATTTATTGATTTGACTAACCCAAATGCTAACGAAAATTTTAATAAAAATAAATTTTATTAACGGAAAATGGGTTACAGCGACGGAATAAATTTCAGGTTGTCACAGACAGTCAATATAGGGTGTAACTAAGTCTAAGGTCCTTGCGCTACGAAGAAAAACATTAATAAGGGCCCCCGACAAAGTCTCTCTAAAGCTCTCCCACTCTATCCCTCTCTCTCCCAAATCTCTCCAAGTATATCAAATCTTTCCCAAATCTCTCCAAGTATATCAAATCTCTCCCAAATCTCTCCAAGTATATGAAATTTCTCCAAGTATCTCGAATCTCCCCCAAATCTCTCCAAGAATATGAAATATCTCCCAAATCTCTCTACATATCTCAAATCTCTCTCTATGTACCTTCCTCAGTCGAAAAGAACTAAAAACCTAAGGAGAAAACCCAAAAGGACCCTCTTGGTCCGGAAACCTCTTGGTTCGAAATCCTCTTGGTCTAGAACCCTCTTGGTCCTGAACCTCTTGGTCCGGAATCCTCTTCGTCCGGAACCCTCTTGGGCCAGAACTACTCTCTACGTCGGAGCTTTTGATGGATTCCGGAATGCCTTAGTTGCTTCGGATCTCCTCAAATGATTCGGAAGAGTTAGCTCCGGAAGACCTCGCTTAAAGACTTGCTTCGGAACTTCTAGCCAACCTTGCACCTTGGTTCGGATTTGATAGCTTCGCATCTGAGGGAAGTGCTCCGGAATCAAGTAGCGACTTCAGATTTAACCTCTTCACTCCGGATTCTTGCTAAGTGGCTCCGGAACTCTCCTAAGTACTTCGGACCCTCGCAGGCTACGGACTACACTCCGAATTTTTGTCCATTTCAAACTTTTTCTTCATTTTAAGGCATTTTGATGTCGGGAATTCCTCCAAACTTGTAATTTTCATATCTTAAGCACCTTAAACCCCTATTTTTGCCAAAATTGATTATTTTAAACATATTTATATAAAATAATACCCAAACTCTTTTTAAAGGGATTCTAAGTAGATAAAGGGGTTTGACTTTATGATGTGATGCAAATCCCTCATTTCCTATGCAAATCTCAGTAAAACATGTATTATCCAAAGAGAACTAAGCCTTGTACACCAGTCCTCCAAGCAAATGTCAAGTCACCCCTTATCCTTCCCATTTAGATATGTAAGTTACTCTCCCATTTCCCCACTTCTCATATTCACATTCAGAAGACTCCTAAGAATACTCTCAACTACTTCAAGCTCTAAGTTTCATCCCTTCAAAGAAAATTCCCAGATTTTTGTAAGTGTTCATATTCTTTAACTAGTGATTCTCCACCTTATTCCTAAGACTCCATTATATTTTACACATAAAATTTTCTTAGGATTTTCTAAAGTTCAAAGACCCTTCCAAGTGTTGGAACTTGAAAAATCCTTACACTTCTTCAAAACACCCAGCAAGCTAAACCAAGGTGAGCTTCATACCCCACCTTTTTCTAAGTTTTTATTGTTTTTGGGGGAGACTACAAGTCAACTCTTGTTCTAAATTCTTGAATAATTGCATGTATACGTATGTTGAGATGTGTGTGTAGAAATATTATTATTTTATTTTAACTTTTCATGAATGTGAGATTTCACAAATCTCATGAAGTTCAGAAAATATTCTTATCACCACATAAGGAATAATTTGTTTACAAAAGGAGTCTCCCAAATTTTTGAGTATGTCCAGCATACCCCCTTTATCCATGGCCTCTTGTCTAGAAGTAAAATTTGTTGAAATATATCTTGATATGTTGACACTGTTTCTATAATTCTTTTGAAAATTGGAACTTTATGTCATATTAGTAACTTTTTGCAAACTATTAGTGATTAATTATGAATATTTGAGATAAATATTTTCATCAAGAAAATATACAAATAAAGCCTTTATGACAGAAAAATTTGCTTGTCATAAATTTGCTGTCATAACTTCACACAAGTCATAGTTTACACAAATCATAACCTGACACCTTCCGACAAATGGCGTCTTAGTAATTTATAAACAGAAGAGCCATTTTGTGGACTTCTCTAATATTGGGTCAATTGATAAATATTCAAAGCGGATTATTTTCAACAAACGAAACGCAACGAAACGAAGCGAAACAAAAAGGAAATATCTAGTCAATGAGTACAACTACTATTATTTAATTAATAAATGATGGATTTCACGATTGTTCAAAAATCTATTAGTATTCTAGTCCGACAAATCTTCACAGTACATATATTTATATATAATAGTGTACGCCTAAAGTTCTGTAAGAGTTATAACCAGAGTCTCCTGGAGGGGAACGGGAATTTGTGTATAGATCTATACGAGGTTGACACCCTGCACCTTCGATGTTCGCTACAGCTAGACCAGCCAGTCTAGGGTGACAAATGTCTTAAACGAAACCGACGCCTGAAGAACTTCATAACGGGCACTCCTTCATATTAGTATGGTTATAACGACTCACTAGAATATATCATAAATGTATTTATACAGATTTCACTTTTGGTTTACAAAAACTATGTTTTGGTTTGTTCAAATGAAACTTTTCTACACAAGTGTTATGGTTATCAAAGCTACTATTTTATACATCATAAAATATAGGATTTTTTGGAGGAAACAATTATATACGATTTCGAAAACAACTAACTAAGGCACACATGCAACTCTACTCGAGTTGAAACAAGACATACAACTATTTTGATAAGAAAATATTGGATTTTCTGGATTTCTAAACTATCATCAAAGTTTTATACAAAAATTCTTATGAACTCACCAACATATTTTATGTTGACGCTTTTCAAACGACTTGTATTCTCAGGAAACCAATAAGCAGGTTGTGGATCGCGGACTCAAGATTATTTTTTTGTGTTTTGGGAATTACTTACTGATGCTTCTTTTTTGAAGAATTTGAGGAAAATAACATGATGTATAACAATGTAAGTTTGATATCAATGTATGACGTTTGGATTTGCTATGTTTCGTTTATATGCATTTGTTATGATACTACAGAATGAAGTCACCCGCCTCCGGACGTTTGCGTCGTTCTGGTCCGGGGGTGTGACAGATTGGTATCAGAGCATTGTTTATAGTGAACTAGTATATCTAGCCATACAAGATATACAAATATAAATACAATGGGACTAAAAATCTCTGACTAAAAGTATACATACTTGCTAGGATTATATCATAACAAAAATAGACAAGATAACGTAAAGGTTGAACACTTAGTCAAACCTGGGCAGTTATGTAATCATATCTAGGATAAATATAGCCTGATCAACTATATTTATTTGTGTAACAACCCGAAATTTCCATTTGTACGAACAATATCTATTCAATAGAAGCCAAACCAATTTAAGTGATTTTCAGACTTTTCCGAGCAAGTTTGTGTACATTAGGGTTTACACTTTAGGAGATATCAGGAGAGTGGATGCTCCTGGGTTTGTGAAATTTGAACATTTCAAGTTTCATAATGTTACAGTCCAAGTTCGAGATAAAAATATTTTCTGTCAAAATATTTCAAGACTATAAATAGTTTTCTGAATTAAATTAATTCATTATTCACAATTCCAGCTAGAGAAAAGCCATTTTCTCTCTGACAGATCTTCGGGTTTTTATCCCAGATTGTGAGTAACTCTTTCTAGTAGTGTTAGAATACATAATAGATGCTTAAAACATGATTTAGATGGCTAAATCATGAGATCTAGGAGTTTACTCCCCAAGGTGTTCTTGGGCGATAAACTCCCGAAACAAAGCCAAAACTAACATTGGTACTAGGATAAGGCCTTAGAACATTAAGTATACATATTAGGGACATGAAATCACACACAAAACCACCCAAGATTGGGAGTTTACGGACCAGAACTCTCTTAGGCCGTAAACTCCATTTCCTAGCCCTAAATGGTGATTTGAGGACTTAAGGACTTTAAGGCTTGCATCTAGGTTATTTTCCCAAGTAGCTTAAGGTCTTAAACACATCAAAGGACACAAATGAAAGTGAGTTTACGGCCCAGAACTCTCCTAGGCCGTAAACTCCATGTAAATGATCACAAAGGGTGTTTTCATGACACCTAAGGCCCTAGACCTTTACAAGAAATTGTACCCACTAAATGGAAGGACCAAACCACACCAAAATCACTTAAACAAGTGAGTTTACAGCCAAGACTTGGTTCTTGGGCCGTAAACTCCTAAAAAGGGCACTAAGTGGTGCCTAATGCCTTCATATGTTAGGATTAAAAGTCTAGAACACATCCTACTAGTACAAGAGGCTTGAAAGCAACCAAGGAATCACCCCAAGGGAGTTTACGGCTGTAAAATCCAAGGGGAAATGTCCCTGAGGCCGTAAACTCCTATTTGGAGTACTTCTAGACCTTAAACCCTTCCAAGAACATAGCCACTAGGTTAGAATAATTCTAAAAAGCATATGGGACTTCAAAACACACCAAACACACATGTTTGGGAGTTTACGGCCGTAAACTCAAGAGTTTACAACCGTAAACTCCATGTGTGATGGTTTAAGCAGATTAAACTCTCTTGTAGGGTCCTTTGGGAACCCTAAACTCAAGTACCCTGTCCCACAATAGCTTAGATGAAGTCCTTACGGCTTAAAACACTTATATAAAGTGTTATCCATGTCTAGGATGTCTTAAACGTTATCAATTAGTCTTTTGTGTCTAATTGAGTGCATATATGTGTGATTATATGTTCATTAGGATCGTAGTGTGTGCACAAGTCCTCGCTTGACACCTAGCAATCCGATACCGTTCAGTTCATTCCAATCACCAACTACAGGTGAGTTCATACCCCTAATCAATGTTTTAAAGGATTTTAAATGCTTTAATGGGGGGGGAATACAAGTAGAAAACAATAAGTTATTAAATCAATTTTATGTATTTTATAACTGTGTTTTCACTCAATAGATTTCACATATTTCAAAAGGAGTCACATGAAATGGTTTTTATCTTAAAATACTTGGATAACAAAAGTATTAGTTTTGAAATGTATAATGAATTCAAGTCACCTTAAATTATTGTTCAAAACTCCTAGATATCTTGCAAAACCAGTATATTTTACCTTCTTGAATCAAACTATACTTATACGTATATGTTCATTAATATGTTAGAGATTATAGTTTTCATCCTTCGTTCAGTTTCCCGCACCCTGGCGTTGCGAGGGTGCATAAACCTACTTGAACAACCACATACTTTCCAGTTAGCTATCATAGGGATAGTCAAAAGATATCAAACAAGAGTCAGTTCATTCATGAGTCTACACTAATGCCTTACATGATACATGAGTACACGTACTTAGGATTATATGATACATGAATATGTTTACATATACTTACCTGTTACATGAACACACTTACATGAATACCATACAGGGACACTTCTTCATAGGTGCATTATCCTGTATTTCCTTACCTTGGATACTTGAACTTAGATCTAAGAGGATGATTTATTAGTATTTACTGTGTAAATTGTCTTTCCTATCCCCGTTCAATGGGATGTTTCGGCGGGACTTACCATTCTGAATCTCACTGATTAGCACCAGTGGTCGATGACGTCTACGGATGTCTAAGGTAGTCACTTGATTAGTAGTCAGTGACGGGACTAACTCTCCCTCTGTCCACTGTTGCAACAGTGGATGAGATGTGAATCTTCGGAGGATCATTAGGTTGACAATCTGCATCAAGAGATCAATACAAGGACTAACCCTCCTTCCATCCTGCTGCTGCTACAGAGGATGAGGGGACACTCTTCGGATGTTCCATAGGGTCTATCTTTCGCTTCAGCGATGTCGTGTTTGTCCTGGTAATCCAAGACAATAACACTTACATGATTATATTTTCCCAGTTCACTTTATTTTGTGATTACTTTCACATAAACGAGGAGTTAGACTAAGTGCTCTAGTACTAGTCAATAGAAAGGAAAAACTATCATTTTACATACAAAACATTCGAGTCTTGGTAGAAGACTACACTTCATTCATACAAAACATTCGAGTCTTGGTAGAAGACTACACTTCATTCATACAAAACATTCGAGTCTTGGTAGAAGACTACACTTCATTCATACAAAACATTCGAGTCTTGGTAGAAGACTACACTTCATTCATACAAAACATTCGAGTCTTGGTAGAAGACTACACTTCATTCATATAAAACATTCGAGTCTTGGTAGAAGACTACACTTCATTCATACAAAACATTCGTGTCTTGGTAGAAGACGACACTTCATACATACAAAACATTCGAGTCTTGGTAGAAGACTACATTTCATACTTATAGAAAATAAGGGTTTTTCTAGGGATTTCATACTTACCTCAAATTTTCACTTAAAGGTTTACATGGCATTCATAGCAGATTTTCACAAACAAAGCAATGACACTTATATACTTATGAACTCACCAGATTTAAAGCTGATACTCTCTTTCAAAATAACTTGTGTTCTCAGGTCGCCAGTAGACAGGTACGGAGGACAGGTTTTGAGAAGACGGAGCAGTCAAGTCTCGTCTTTTATGTTGATTGTATATTTTTGGTGTCTTATTACAATGAAAGAACACACATGTATAAAAATTTACTTATAATGCAATGGATGATGTTGTTGCTTGTTTATTATATTACACTGTTGTGATACTGTACATGACGTCCTCCACCCCTGAACGTTTCCGCCGTTCGTGGTTTTGGGGTGTGACAGATTGGTATCAGAGCATTGTTTGTAGTGAATTAAGTATATCAACCCATAAAAGATATACTAACTATAAATACATGGGATTAAAACACTCTGTCTCAGAGTTATACTTTTAAATAATAAAATATTTAAGTAAGTATACGTGCCTGCATTGATACTAAAATCAGTGTCACAACGACAAGAACAAAAGTATTACGATTGTTGAATATCACAAGTAAGCCTGGGGATATATAGTCAGTCTTGGGAATGGCATAGCCTGATCAACTATGCTGGTCAGAGGAGTGATTAGAATATGCCCAAGAATGGTTGTGATATGGAAACAAGTCTAAAAACTTACCAACACAACCATAATGGAATACCATATGGGTATTTGATCTTACTGTAATTATCTTAGTTAGTTCGTCTATTTTAGCTATTTCTTATATCCCTTTTCTTGCGTAGATTAAAATGGCTAGATTTCACCATGGTGATCCGTACTTTCCGAACCAAGGCAATGCTGGTTGGCTAGAGGCAGAGCCAGAAGATGATCACCCAATCCCTTTAGATGATCACCATGCTGAGGGCTTTTCCGATAGTTCTGACTCAGAGCCAGAAGTCAACAACCTACCCCCAGCTGCTCAAAACCCAAACCTGAACCCTCGCCCTGTGTTTCAAGGACCCACACCCTTGTGGGCCATTAACTTGACTGAATGGAGTCAGGAACAAGGTCAGCCCATTCCTTACAATGGCGACCGAAGTTTCTACAACCTCACTGAAGGAGGTTCTGCTGATAGAGTCCTACCAATCATGGTGCGTAGGATTTCTCGGAACACGATAATGGCTCAAGCGACTATCAATCAAGTCTTGGAAGTTGACGCCAAATCTGGTGTTAACATTGTCCACATTCGCCGACTAGAGTCTGCTCATGAAAGGACTCTTGTCCGCAATGCAAATCTGCAAAGGGAACTTGCTGAAGCCCGAGCTGAAGTTAGAGAACTTCGAGCTCAACAAGCAAGGTCGGACAGGCGTATAAGGGACATCGAACACCTACTGACGGGATCGAGGACTCATGCTAGTAGTTCTCGTCGCCGATAGAATATCGTCATCTCATCTTTTGGATATAACCTAGTTTATGTAAAACTTTGGTCTAATTTCCTGTCTGTATAAATCTTAGACCTGTTAGGTCTTTATCTAATCTTAAGTCTGTCAAAATTTTTCATCTTGGTTTATGTAAGGCCTACTTCTAGGCCATTTTTCCCGAACTTGTTACATCTGTAATTCCAGTATTATTGACAGATATCAAATCTTATGGAATTTATTATCCAAATGCTATTCTTTCTGTTGTTGGACTATGGGGATTTAGTCCATGAGACACATTCATTTATCATTTATTCTTATCCATGTCGTCATTTTTTAAACGTATAGTTAAAGATGCCGCCACGTAGGAATCCAAGGAGGAACCCAAACAACGCAGCACCAATACCACCACCTCCACCACCTCCGGTACCTCTTCAACCACCAAATCCTATTGATGCCACAATGTTCCAGGCAGCTTTCACAGCAGCAGTTGCAACTGCTGTGTCAGCAATCAACGCTCCTGCCCCTAGTGGATCAGGAACAGGTGCACTACCCTCGAACCACGGCGAAAGCCATGGACACCCTCGGGAATGCACTTACAAGGACTTCACTAACGCTAAACCCCGCAGCTTCAATGGAACTGGGGGTGTTATGGTGTTGACACAATGGATCGAGAAGATGGAATCTGTCTTCGAGATCTGCGCATGCCAAGAAGGCAGCAAGGTCAAGTTCGCAGCTTGTACCTTCTCTGACCGAGCACTAACATGGTGGAACAGCCATGTTAACTATCTAACTCTGGTGGTGGCGTATTCCATCAGCTGGGAGAAATTGAAAGAAATGCTCATGAAAGAATACTGTCCTCGAGGTGAAGTACAAAAACTCGAGCAGGAATTCTAGGGTCTGCAAATGGTTGGATCCGACATCACTACCTACACAAATAGGTTTTGTGATTTGGCAAACTTATGCCCCGACATGGTTGCTCTCCAGAGCAAAAAGATCGAGAGGTATATCTGGGGACTGTCACCCCAGATCCAGTCAAGTGTGATCGCTTCCAGGCCTATTACTTTTGATAGTGCCAAGGAACTAGCACAATCTCTTATCGATCACCGGAAACCCCAGAACATAACAATCCCTACCCCTGTACCACAAAAGTCCAACCCCGACCACAACAAGAAGGGGTGGAATAAGAGGAAAAGAGGGGCCTCGCAAGGGTCCTCCAGGAAACAACAACTTGTGGCAATCAATGCTGCCACAGTTACTCCTGTTGCCCCTGCCAACCTCTTACCAGCAAGAGCATATGCTGGAACCCTCCCGAAGTGCACCAAGTGCAACTTCCATCACCTCGGACCTTGCAAGGAGATGCAGTGCTCTAACTGCAACAAGAAGGGACACACCGTCCGCTTCTGCAAAACTCCAACAGCTCAAGTTGCTCAGGTTCCTAACGCCGGTATGGGCCAAGCATGTTACGGATGTGGCGAAGTGGGCCACTACAAGAGGAACTGCCCTAAAGCAGGGATGGCTGGAGGAGTGGGAAGAGTTATGGCTCTAGGCCACGAGGAAGCAGTAGCTGATCCTACGATAGTTACTGGTACGTTCCTCCTCGGTAACTCTTATGCTTGCATACTTTTCGATAGTGGAGCCGAGAAAAGTTTTGTAAGTCACAAATTTGCACACCTGCTTAAACAAAAACCATGTGCATTAGATAGTTCATTCACAGTAGAAATGGCTAACGGGAAAACAGAGAGTACAAATTGCATATACGTAGGTTGTACCTTAACTTTAGATAGCCATACTTTCAAGATAGATCTCATGCCAGTTACCATTAAATGTTTCGACGTTATCATCGGTATGGATTGGTTGAGTCTTCTGCGTGCCGACATTATGTGCTTCGAAAAAGCAGTTCGTCTTAACCTTCCTAACAACGAAACTTTAATTATCTACGGCGACAAACCTAGTACGAGCCTTCGCATCATTTCGTGCATTCAAGCACAAAAGTGTTTGCGGAAGGAGTACCATGCATTTCTCGCACACGTCGTCGATACCAGCCAAGAACAGAAAGACATCCAGAAAATCCCAGAAGTACGCGACTTTCCCGACATATTCCCAGAAGAACTTCCCGGTTTACCACCACAACGCCAAGTCGAGTTCAGAATCGACTTAGTGCCAGGGGCTACGCCCATAGCCAAATCTCCTTATCGTCTTGCACCGGCTGAAATGCAGGAACTTTCCAGTCAACTTAACAAACTTCTCAAGAAGGGATTCATTCGACCAAGCTTCTCACCATGGGGAGCACCAGTCTTGTTCGTCAAGAAGAAAGATGGATCGTTTCGCATGTGCATCGACTATAGAGAACTCAACAAACTTACCATTAAAAATCGTTATCCCTTGCCCCGCATTGACGATTTATTTGATCAACTTCAAGGAGCCAACTACTTCTCGAAGATAGATCTGCGATCCGGATACCACCAACTACGAGTGTTAGAGGAAGATGTTCCCAAGACAGCCTTCCGAACTCGTTATGGGCACTACGATTTTGTAGTGATGCCATTCGGATTAACTAACGCGCCCGCAGTATTCATGGATCTGATGAATAGGGTGTGTCATCCTTACTTGGATCAGTTCGTCATCGTCTTCATTGATGACATACTCATCTACTCTCGAAGAAAGGAGGAGCATGGTCAACATCTCCGTAAAATCTTAGAAACATTGCGAACGGAGAAGCTCTACGCAAAGTTCTCGAAGTGCGAATTTTGGATTCGACGAGTCGAATTTTTGGGCCATGTGGTTAGTGAAGAAGGTATACACGTGGACCCCTCCAAAATTAAGGCTATCGAGAACTGGTCAGCACCAAAGACACCTACTGAAATTCATCAATTTCTAGGTCTAGCTGGCTACTATCGCAGGTTCATTCAGAACTTCTCCAGCATAGCGAAACCTCCTACAACTCTGACCCAGAAAGGCGTGGCCTTCGACTGGGAGGAGAAACAGGAAAGAGCGTTCCAAACGCTCAAACGAGCCTTGTGCACCGCCCCGATACTATCCCTTCCCGAAGGAATAGAAGACTTCATTGTCTATTGTGATGCATCCAATCAAGGACTCGGATGTGTTCTGATGCAGCGAGGTAAAGTCATAGCCTATGCCTCGAGACAGCTGAAGACACATGAGGTTAACTACACAACCCACGATCTTGAGCTAGGAGCAGTTGTGTTTGCTCTGAAGATCTGGCGCCATTACCTATACGGTACAAAAAGCACGATCTTTACAGACCATAAGAGTCTATAACACATTTTCGACCAGAAAGAGCTCAACATGAGACAACGACGGTGGGTCGAGCTACTTAGTGATTACGAATGCGAAATTCGTTACCATCCGGGTAAAGCCAATGTAGTAGCCGACGCCCTAAGTCGGAAAGAATATACTGGTCGTAGAGTCAAGTCTTTGACTCTAACCATCCAGTCGCACTTGTCCACACAAATAAAGGAGGCTCAGCTCGACGCTTTGAAACCTGAAAACGTGGTGGGTGAATCCCTTAGAGGGATGGATAAGAACTTGGAAGTCAAGGGTGGCGGAGCCTTATACCTCATGGATCGGATCTGGACACCGAAACACGGTGGCTTCAGAGACTTGGTCATGACGAAAGCTCACAACACTCGTTATTCCGTCCACCCGGGTTCAGATAAGATGTATCTGGATCTTAAAAAGCTATACTGGTGGCCTAACATGAAAGCAGATATTGCTACCTTCGTGAGTAAATGCCTTACTTGCGCAAAGGTCAAGGTCGAATACCAGAAACCCTCCGGTCTTCTACAACAACCGGAGATACCAGAATGGAAGTGGGAGCGGATCACTATGGACTTCATAACCAAGTTTCCCAAGACGACGGGTGGACTTGATTCCATATGGGTCATCGTCGATAGACTGACCAAGTCTGCACACTTCCTACCGATCAAGGAAACAGACAAGATGGAGAAACTTACCAGAACTTACATTAGGGAGATTGTAAGACTGCACGGTGTTCCTTTATCTATCATCTCAGACCGAGATAGTAGATTCACTTCGAGGTTCTGGCAGTCATTACAAAGTTCCCTAGGAACTAGGCTGGACATGAGTACAGCCTACCATCCACAGACCGACGGGCAAAGTGAGAGAACTATCCAAACCTTAGAAGATATGTTGCGCGCCTGTGTGATAGACTTTGGAAAAGCTTGAGATACCCATTTACCCCTTGTTGAATTTTCCTACAACAACAGTTATCACACAAGCATAAAGGCAGCTCCATTCGAGGCCCTCTATGGCCGAAAGTGCAGATCCCCTCTGTGCTGGGCTGAAGTGGGTGATACCCAGTTAGCTAAGGGACGAGTTCCCAAAAGCACTCTCACGGGTCCGGAGATCATTCGGGAAACGACAGAGAAGATCGTTTAAATTCGTGAACGATTAAAAGCCTCTAGAGACCGACAGAAAAGCTATGCCGACAAGCGTAGGAAACCATTGGAGTTCCAGGTGGGCGATCGAGTCCTACTGAAAGTCTCACCCTGGAAGGGCTTGATACGCTTTGGAAAGCGTGGGAAGCTCAATCCAAGATACATAGGGCCTTTCGAGATTCTCGCGAGAATCGGCCTTGTGGCTTACAAGCTCAATCTACCGAAAGAACTCAGTAACGTACATCCTACCTTCCACGTGTCAAACTTGAAAAAGTGCCTATCCAACGAGACTCTTGTTATTCCACTCGACGAGATCGAGATCAACGAGAGCCTCAACTTCATGGAAGAACCAGTAGAGATCATGAACCGAGAGGTCAAGCAAACAAAACAGAGCCGTATCCCGATAGTGAAGGTGCGCTGGAACGCAAAGCGTGGACCGGAATTCACTTGGGAACGTGAGGATCAGATGAAACTGAAATACCCTCACCTTTTTCCTTAGTTATTTGTAATTTCTTACTTGCTTAAATTCTAATTTCGGGATGAAATTCCTTCTAACGGGGGGATGATGTGACAACCCAAAATTTCCATTTGTACGAACAATATCTATTCAATAGAAGCCAAACAAATTTCAGTGATTTTCAGACTTTTCCGAGCAAGTTTGTGTACATTAGGGTTTACACTTTAGGAGATATCAAGAGAGTGGATGCTCCTAGGTTTGTGAAATTTGAACATTTCAAGTTTCATAATGTTACAGTCCAAGTTCGAGAATAAAAATATTTTCTGTCAAAATATTTCAGGACTACAAATAGTTTTCTGAATTAAATTAATTCATTATTCACAATTCCAGCTAGAGAAAAGCCATTTTCTCTCTAACAGATCTTCGGGTTTTTATCCCAGATTGTGAGTAACTCTATCTAGTAGTGTTAGAATACATAATAGATGCTTAAAACATGATTTAGATGGCTAAATCATGAGATCTAGGAGTTTACTCCCCAAGATGTTCTTGGGCGGTAAACTCCCGAAACAAAGCCAAAACTAACATTGGTACTAGGATAAGGCCTTAGAACATTAAGTATACATATTAGGGACATGAAATCACACACAAAACCACCCAAGATTGGGAGTTTACGGCCCAGAACTCTCTTAGGCCGTAAACTCCATTTCCTAGCCCTAAATGGTGATTTGAGGACTTAAGGACTTTAAGGCTTGCATCTAGGTTATTTTCCCAAGTAGCTTAAGGTCTTAAACACATCAAAGGACACAAATGAAAGTGAGTTTACGGCCCAGAACTCTCCTAGGCCGTAAACTCCATGTAAATGATCACAAAGGATGTTTTCATGACACCTAAGGCCCTAGACCTTTACAAGAAAGTGTACCCACTAAATGGAAGGACCAAACCACATCAAAATCACTTAAACAAGTGAGTTTACGGCCAAGACTTGGTTCTTGGGCCGTAAACTCCTAAAAAGGGCACTAAGTGGTGCCTAATGCCTTCATATGTTAGGATTAAAAGTCTAGAACACATCCCACTACTACAAGAGGCTTGAACGCAACCAAGGAATCACCCCAAGGGAGTTTACGGCCGTAAAATCCAAGGGGAAATGTCCTTGAGGCCGTAAACTCCTATTTGGAGTACTTCTAGACCTTAAACCCTTCCAAGAACATAGCCACTAGGTTAGAATAATTCTAAAAAGCATATGGGACTTCAAAACACACCAAACACACATGTTTGGGAGTTTACGGCCGTAAACTCAAGAGTTTACAACCGTAAACTCCATGTGTGATGGTTTAAGCAGATTAAAATCTCTTGTAGGGTCCTTTGGGAACCCTAAACTCAAGTACCCTGTCCCACAATAGCTTAGATGAAGTCCTTACGGCTTAAAACACTTATATAAAGTGTTATCCATATCTAGGATGTCTTAAACGTTATCAATTAGTCTTTTGTGTCTAATTGAGTGCATATATGTGTGATTATATGTTCATTAGGATCGTAGTGTGTGCACAAGTCCTCGCTTGACACCTAGCAATCCGATACCGTTCAGTTCATTCCAATCACCAACTACAGGTGAGTTCATACCCCTAATCAATGTTTTAAAGGATTTTAAATGCTTTAATGGGGGGGAATACAAGTAGAAAACAATAAGTTATTAAATCAATTTTATGTATTTTATAACTGTGTTTTCACTCAATAGATTTCACATATTTCAAAAGGAGTCACATGAAATGGTTTTCTATCTTAAAATACTTGGATAACAAAAGTATTAGTTTTGAAATGTATAATGACTTCAAGTCACCTTAAATTATTGTTCAAAACTCCTAGATATCTTGCAAAACCAGTATATTTTACCTTCTTGAATCAAACTATACTTATACGTATATGTTCATTTATATGTTAGAGATTATAGTTTTCATCCTTCGTTCAGTTTCCCGCACCCTGGCGTTGCGAGGGTGCATAAACCTACTTGAACAACCACATACTTTCCAGTTAGCTATCATAGGGATAGTCAAAAGATATCAAACAAGAGTCAGTTCATTCATGAGTCTATACTAATGCCTTACATGATACATGAGTACACGTACTTAGGATTATATGATACATGAATATGTTTACATATACTTACCTGTTACATGAACACACTTACATGAATACCATACAGGGACACTTCTTCATAGGTGCATTATCCTGTATTTCCTTACCTTGGATACTTGAACTTAGATCTAAGAGGATGATTTATTAGTATTTACTGTGTAAATTGTCTTTCCTATCCCCGTTCAATGGGATGTTTCGGCGGGACTTACCATTCCGAATCTCACTGATTAGCACCAGTGGTCGATGACGTCTACGGATGTCTAAGGTAGTCACTTGATTAGTAGTCAGTGATGGGACTAACTCTCCCTCTGTCCACTAATGCAACAGTGGATGAGATGTGAATCTTCGGAGGATCATTAGGTTGACGATCTGCATCAAGAGATCGATACAAGGACTAACCCTCCTTCCATCCTGCTGCTGCTACAGAGGATGAGGGGACACTCTTCGGATGTTCCATACGGTCTATCTTTCGCTTCAGCGATGTCGTGTTTGTCCTGGTAATCCAAGACAATAACACTTACATGATTATATTTTCCCGATTCACTTTATTTTGTGATTACTTTCACATAAACGAGGAGTTAGACTAAGTGCTCTAGTACTAGTCAATAGAAAGGAAAAACTATCATTTTACATACAAAACATTCGAGTCTTGGTAGAAGACTACACTTCATTCATACAAAACATTCGAGTCTTGGTAGAAGACTACACTTCATTCATACAAAACATTCGAGTCTTGGTAGAAGACTACACTTCATTCATACAAAACATTCGAGTCTTGGTAGAAGACTACACTTCATTCATACAAAACATTCGAGTCTTGGTAGAAGACTACACTTCATTCATACAAAACATTCGATTCTTGGTAGAAGACTACACTTCATTCATACAAAACATTCGTGTCTTGGTAGAAGATGACACTTCATACATACAAAACATTCGAGTCTTGGTAGAAGACTACATTTCATACTTATAGAAAATAAGGGTTTTTCTAGGGATTTCATACTTACCTCAACATTTTCACTTAAAGGTTTACATGGCATTCATAGCAGATTTTCACAAACAAATCAATGACACTTATATACTTATGAACTCACCAGCTTTAAAGTTGATACTCTCTTTCAAAATAACTTGTGTTCTCAGGTCGCCAGTAGACAGGTACGGAGGACAGGTTTTGAGAAGACGGAGCAGTCAAGTCTCGTCTTTTATTTTGATTGTATATTTTTGGTGTCTTATTACAATGAAAGAACACACATGTATAAAAACTTTACTTATAATGCAATGGATGATGTTGTTGCTTGTTTATTATATTACACTGTTGTGATACTGTACTGACGTCCTCCACCCCTGAACGTTTCCGCCGTTCGTGGTTTTAGGGTGTGACAATTTGGGATATGACCAACATGTGTTTGGGAGTGGTCATGGTGTTGCAACAAGCCTAAAGCCTCCTAACTCATTATCCCAAAAGTTTTAGGAACCAAACCTAAAGTAATTAAAATACTATAGGAGTATTTTGGCATTTTATCTGTTCTCTCATACTCATGTATTCTTGCACAGGAGACATGGAAGGCTTTCACCTTCCCGGAGACCCATACTTTCCCAACCAGGGGAATGGGGGTTGGATTGAGGAAGACCCAGAAGAAGACTCTGAGGAACCCATGGAGGATCCCGAAGAGCTGGTAGAGTTTGAAGAGGAGGACATCGATGAAGAGATCGAGGAAGATGACAAGGAAGAGGTTGAGGAGGAAGAGGAATCAGACGCTGAGTCCGAAGTTATCAACAATCCCTACATGGCAACGGTATCGCCGCATAAGATGTGCTACAATGGCCCTACACCTCCTTGGGCTGACACTATTGAGAGATGGGGCCGATGCAAGGGTCAGCAACCACCATTTGGGATGAACCGAGATTACTACAACCTCCGGCATGGAGGACCAACGGATCACGCACTCCCTGTCATGGTCAGACGTATTAGGGACATCGGTAACCAGGCTCAAGTTACCGCCGACCGGGTAATGCAGACGCGGGTGGCCATGTAGATCACGGATGCTCGCACGCGAGACCTCGAGCGAGACTTCTATCCAATGGAATGAATCGTAGAAGGTCTTGCTGTTGGGTTATGAGCATTCAAACACTCCTATTGTGTACATGCAACCCTATAAACCTTGGATCTATGTTTTCTCTATTATACATGCAAATATTAAATATTCCAAGGTTTCATCCTAACTAGCATATTATGAAGCACCTATACTACAAAGTTCTAGTTAGATGACATACCCTTTAATGTAGCTTGATGTCTTCAAACTTTAAGAGCTTAGCCCAATAGTATGGAAGCCTCAAGTGGAATCACAAATCACCAAAACACCTTGGAAGAACTTGAGAGAATATGTATGCACACTAAAATTGGCCCACTCTTATGTTCTCACACACTTGTGCCATTTCATGTGCCAAAGGCCTCTTTATATAGCAAGGAGGATTAGGGTTACATCCATGTAAACCCTAATACCCATGACCTTTCATTTCATAGGATCCATAGGCATGGACTATCCATGATAGCTTAGCCCAACCTAAATGAACTTGGCCCATTCCATATATATATATATATATATATATATATATATATATATATATATATATATATATATATATATATAAGAGTCCATATTAATTAGTTCCTTTTGATCACTTAATTAATTCTAAATTAATTCTTGATCAATACTAATTAAATAATATGATTCCATATTAATATATTAGAACTTATAATATATTAATATAAATCATAAATATACTATTCTCAAAAAACTATCCATATAAATTGTGTCGGTGAAGTGCAACCCAAATGGACCATGCCGGGTCAGGTCAAGTACATACCAAATATAGTTATGGACTTAGACATTAATCCAACAGTCTCCTACTTAGATAAGTCTAAAACTATTATTGAGTATGCACTCTATGTTTGTCTATGATCCTTACTTTGTGAACTAGACCGATTGAACATAATTTTAATGATTCTCTTTTCACACTCCCAAATCGTTATCGAAAATTTTAAGAATTTCCAAATTCTTGTCATTTATCGAAATATGTTTAGATTTTAAACTTCTATGCACCGAATCTCTTGTAATGATCATGCACAAAGTCACAACGACTTGTCAACAGACATTACAGAGTATTCTAATGGAGATTAACTCCATGAAACAAAGTCTCATATTGCATTAATGTTTCTAACACAAATAAATTCCACCTATGGAGATAACTCCATATTCCCATTTTGACTACCACTTCTGAAAAAGAGTTGCCTCTTTTCAGACTATGTCAATGTGGTCCTTCCAATATTAACATTATACTTCTAACTGTCCTTGAGCAACCAATCTTTAGTAAAACCTTATATTGTCCTCGACAATTGCTTAATCACTTTAGTCGTATCCAATTCTAAACCTTTTCCCTCCTTTATGCCCCAAGGCATTTGGAAAATTTAGAAAGGATAAATATTATAGTACATGTAATCGATCTTGTACCCAAAGCAAATGGGACACGATTCATGATATCTCACATAAAGACATGATTGTAGACCAATCTTTTGCTACAGTATTTTTATTTGCCATATTCTCAAATTTTGACTATGAAAATGGATGTCGTAATCATAATCGAATTTTGAGAACGCAATATATAGAATTTTCTTAAGTTGAACCAATCCAACATGAAATTCATATATATATTCTTCACTAAGGATGATTAAAATCTCAATCTAAGCTTAAAATCTTACTCTAAGCCTTTTAGAGTTGACATGAAGTATAATTTCCTCTCCCTTAATTACAGCAAAACAACTTTTTCAACCCCTGCAACCTCACGAATTGAAACTTTTGTTTTCTATAATTAACATTGCTAACTTGCAATACTTATCATAATTATCATGCTCCCACTAACATGATGATTATTAGCATAACACTTATGCTCCCACTAGCTTTGACATGTATCCAGAAAACAGTTGGACCTCTAGAAGTCAATACTTTATTGACATTCTTACCAAAGTTCAGATTTCTAATACTAGATTGCTTTGATAAGACTTTATCAAACTCATACACCTTATTTTAAATAACTCACAGGTGTGTCTAAACAATTTCAGAACTATGAAAAGGGATGTTGTAATCATAGTCTAATTTGTTTAGACTTTTGCCATTTCTCATAAGTCCATGTTAGTGTGCCGGATAACCATGCACGGTCCACTAACGACTTTGAGAATGTAAAGATTACAATTGCTATCTTACTTAAAATCTACTTTGTGGAAGTGTTTCCTCACCATCATTTTCATGACTTGGAGAGAAACCTTATAACCCTTAGATTTTATGGTGTATGTGTTCTTATCCACATGAATTTGTCAAAACCATAATCACAAGACTAGGTTAGTGACAAATCCTAACTCATATGGATTGAACTTGTGCAATCTTAACCTCTTGCTACCTGGCAGCACAAGGGCCTGCCATTGCTTCCAAGTAGTTATGAAAACAATTGAGAACATGTAGAACTCAAATGTTCTAGCCAACTTAACTGGAATGGGCACAGAAATGTCAACACAATAGGTTATAAACCTCTAGTTGTGTGCTAGTAATGAAATACAGGTTTTATTCTTGATTAGTTCTTGAAACTATATCAGGATCTGTTAGACTCCCACTGTTTTCTTGACCTATAAGACTTGCTTGCCAAATATTCAAGGAAATAGTGTGGATTCTAATCAAGACTAACACTGCACACAATTGGCCTTAGTTGGTCTTTGTTTTATCCATAACATCACAACTTACCAATTTCAAATGTAAAAGAGTAGAAAACTTTTACTCTTACATTTAATAAGTGCTATAAACCTTCTTTAAGATATATCACTCAAGTTATAATCTTGGAGTATGACTTTAAGATTTGTTTTGGAACGAAGTATGACTCATCTTCTTAATTTAACCACTTCAACAATTCACGACTCCTCTTCTTAGCTATCAGAATGCACATAGAGGATGAATTGTGATAAGGTCTCTTAATCATTAAGATGATCATATATACATGATACTAAAGTACTCTCCCATCTTTTTAGATTTGAGAAACTTTTATCCTTTTTCCTAATTTGATTCTTCTTATTCGCTCTGCCATACATTTGGAACTTTTCCAATGTCGCAGATTATATAATTAAGCTTGTAAGTATAATCATATTTACTAAACCTTAGTAAATCATGACGAATAGTCCTATCCATCTTTTGTGGTGAACTTTGGCTAGTACACAAGAATTTGTACTTGATCCCTTAGTCCTTCTCTTGAGTCACATATACATGTGAACAAGGAACTAGTCTTAATTTTCCAAAATGAAACTTCTCATACATCATACTATACAACTTGTATGATTCCAAGTTTCGGTCCAATTGAAACTTGGGTGATGAGAATCTTTCTTTATTTGGTAAATTTAGACACTACCACAAACGAAAGAATCAAATTCATATTTCCAATATTGCTAGAAACATACAAACATCAAGTTTTCATAAATGCCATTGTAAGGAGATATAAAGTAAAACTTTTATTTATTTATAAAAATACGGAAAACCTTTTCCTTATAATGCAACTTGAAATGAAAACTATGTTATTACATGTTTCCTAGCAATTTATCATAACTCCTAAAAGTAGCTCAAGAATCCAATCTTCAACCAAGCGATTGAAATCCATTTTCACGATCAGATTCAGCATACTCTTTTATTTAAGATTCCTTCCGTTTGCTTGATCCTGCTAAATATCAAAATTCAACCGAGTCACATTATGTATTAAGGATCATCAATTGGGAACTTAACAGAGTTAGATAGTGGACTTACCTAAAGCAAATTCAAAATTTTTGATTCTTCTTTCTTTCAGGTAGCTTGGGTAGCTTCGTTTCCAATTCCCCTTTTCTTCACAATGAAAACATATAGACTCTTGGGGAATGGTACAAAAGGCTATCCAGACTTAGACTTTCTCTTTACCTTCTGGTCAACCGGGTTGACCAAGGCTGATCCCTTTCCATTGGGAAGAGAAAGCTTTTCTAGACTTCCAATGTTACCATTGTCCATGTCCATGGAAGTTTGAGAAATAGACCTTCCATCCATATTTTCTTGACTATTGCACCAAATCATTTATGATTCAACAGCAATAAGCAACTAAGAAAGATCCATTAGGGTCATGTTGTGACCTGTCACATAGTAGTCTTTCTATATGACTCAGGAAGTGACTGAAAGACCTAGTTAATAGCCAACTTCCTTAGGATAATGACACCCAACATTCTAACCCTATCAATGTGTGACTTTAGTCCTAAGACATGAGTGCACATAGGACTTCCACCTTTATCTTGCATTGTGGATAGGGATTGAGTGATCTTGAACTCTTCAAGTCTTTGAGCTTGTGGGTCAGGGAGAATAATTGGAGGAGGTGGAGGAAGAGAAGTATGATTTCCATGAGCCAAACTCGGGAAGTCATATCCATTAGGAAAGCTTGGTTTAGGAAGATCATTGTTTTCTAATCCAGACATCAACAATGGGAGAAATTCAACTAAAGTTGATTTAAGTCCTTAATATAACACCCAAAATGAAATATTAAGGCTAGGACCCAACAAACTATTTTATAACTTGTAAGAGGGATGCCGTAATCCAAGCTATAGAATATTTGAAGGTAGGTGAATGACGGCTCACCAATTTCCACCAAGATAAACGAAATGTATTATTAGGTTTTAATTGGTTTTGAAACTCCTAGATTCTTTTGAGATTCATTGAACTTTTCAATGGCATGTTTCAATCTCGAGTTTGCCCTTCATGTTTTATGAATGGGATGCCGAGGATCACAAAACAAGGTGTGAAGTAACCATGCAAATATACTTGGTACCCTTAATATTTACTTCTCAATCGATGTGCCGGTTAACCACACACGCTCCAACGATACTATGATAAACATTAAGTTACCCATTGCCTACCTTGTTAAGTCCAGGTTAGTGTGTCGGTTAACCACACACGCTCCACTAACCGACTTAAACAAAGTGCAAAGTGTAATTTCATGGATTAGCACCTTATTCACGTTTTTTGCTAAGTAACTAAGATTGGGTATCTATAAAAGGTTTAGTTACTTAGTATTTATCATTATACTTATAATGAAAGGAAAGTTATGGTCCATGTCCAACCTGTTTGGCTAACGACCCTCCACCGGTCAAGGAAGCGGTGGGTGAGAGTGGACACCCATTAAACTGCCATTTTATAGGCAGTAACCTTATACCCCCTTATAGACCGGCTTTGTGAATGAGGCCTACTAATGGTAAGACAACTTGCTCTTATACATATAATATATTAAAATTTTAATATTATAATAGTATAAGGGTGTATTTTAGACATTTAAAATACTTGGTGGTTTAATCTATTAATTAAACTATACTCTTAATTTAATTAAACTTAAACCATGTCATTATGGAATTATTAATTCTCTTTTAATTAAACACATTAATTATCTATTAATAAAGTCCATAAGAGTTAATTGAATTATTCAATAAAAACATCATAATTCCAATTATTAAATTCAAAATTAAAACCATTTAATTAATTGTTTAAGTTATGAACCCAAGAGTTTTAGAATTCAATTCTTTTTTTTCATAAAAACTTTTTCCAAATTCCAAAACTTGAGGGCAAGTTTTGTAACCCTTGAAAACTTTTGGATTCCATAACTTATGGAGTTTAATGTTAGTTTTATGATGAAACTTTTCATGTTCCATAACTTAAGAACAAGTTATGAAATTCTTTAAAACATTAATACCATGTTTTGTAACTCCATAAAAAACTTTGAATCAATTTTTTTTAAAACCTTTTAATATCCATAACTTATGGAGCTTTCAAAAAAAACTCTTTAGATCAAACTTTTAAAACTAATAAAATAATCATATCATTTTATCTTTTACTAAATTTGACCTAATTCAATTCATATAGCAAATGATTCAAATATTACTAATAATTAGTTTTTCACAAAAACAAGTAATTATCTTAAAATTTGACAAGCGTCATGTTTTTTTTTCCTTTTTCTTCAACTTTGAAAATAAAACATGTACATCAATATACCAAAAAACAACCCATGTCTCTGATACCACTATTGGGTTATGAGCATTCAAACACTCCTATGTTGTACATGTAACGCCCGCAGATCCGGGCTAGTCAAATTAGAGGCAATAGGGGTCGAAAATGACTTTTCGACAAAAGATTATTTAGAATAAATAATCTTAACCAAGTTGTATAATATGTCACAAGGTTTCCGTACATATAAAGAACGCCGAAATCCGAGTTATAACGAAGAAGTTATGACCCGTCGAAGTTTCGCGACGGAACCGGCACGGCACCGGGAAGCGTAAATAGTGAATTTACGATAGAGCGAGATTTAGCCTTAGTGCTCTAAATGGAAGTCGTAGAATATCTTAAATTAAGAACATCGATAAAAAAGAACGCCCAAATCTGACTTCGTATGAAGAAGTTATGATTTTTCGAAGTTTCGGAGTAGTAGTGATCGAGCGGTTTTTGGCCGACATGACCTAAACAGAAATCGAAGATCTTGTTAAGAGTAGCATAACGAGAAAAATATGGGCGAAAACGGACATCGGATGAAGAAGTTATGAGAATTTAACGGACCAATCTTGTCCCGACCTGTTAATAATATAAAATTTAAAATCGAGCCAAAATTAGCCGACGGAGTCTAAACGAAGGTTGTAGAGTACGTTCCCGCCTTCACGTGGATATAAAGAACGTCGAAAACTGAGCTCGTATGCGAAAGTTACGAATTTTTAAAGTTTGTAGTCAAATTTGCGAAGCCTGTTGCTCTATTGATGACGTGGCAAAATCATGACCGTTGCTTGCTGATCACGCCTCGCATCCGATGATCGCCACGAAGTCTCGCTTACGCCCCGTGTCCGAAGCTGGGTACGCCCAGCGTACTTGATCTTGTCCGGTTTCGAGAAGGGGTGTGAGCCAGCTGGTGCGAAGCTGGCATTCTTATCCGAAGTTACGCCCCGCGTAGCCAAGGATTACGCCCAGCATAGTCCGAGGCCTTGCAGGGTATACAAAGCAGCGAGGTTCTCCGCATTTTTCACACAATTTTCCTTCTCTCTCTAGATTTCTTTCTCTCTCTAGGGTTTCTAACCCCCCTAATCCCTAGTTAAACCCCATAGCTCCCGAGGGAAGCCCCGAGGCTCCCAAAGTCCCAAGAAAAAGAGCCTTTCGGTTTCGAAACGCTGCTCCAATTAAGTTCCGGTTTTCGATAAAATTCATTGTAAGTGTGCTACGCTTACGTAATTTTTAATATAGCTTTCAAATAATTATAGGAATGTTATTAGGTCCTTAAAATAATTATTTGGGCTATTATTATGAGTTATATTGAGTGTTATTAACACTTAATAATAGTCAGACTAATTAATTTGTCGCGGTTATCGTTAGACTAAACCCTAGTGGTATTGGTACTAGGTTTTATCGAAGGAAAATCGTTTTGAGAGTATTGAAGCGCTGTCTGAGTGCTGAGTCATCACCTTTCAGGTGAGTGCATAGTCCCTTTCATCTTACACATAGATATGAAGTATTTTATATAAACTATGTGCTATGTGTGCATATTATCTGAATACTTGTTGTCTATGTTGGATGAACGTTTTATACATGTTTTAAATGATTTAAACTGTATACGTATTTTATACGAATATGTTGGGTATGACATGGGTAGATGAATGATGAGAGATATAAGATGATGAGAGTATACGTTGGCAGCTATAGACTTAGTGCCTATTGGACAAACACCGGTAGCTATGGACTTAGTACCTGTTAGACGTTGGTAGCTATGGATTTAGTACCTATTAGGAATTGGTAGCTATGGACTTAGTACCTATTAGTTGGACGCTGGTAGCTATGGATTTAGTACCTGTTAGGAATTGGTAGTTATGGACTTAGTACCTATTAGATGAACACTGGTAGCTATGGATTTAGTACCCGATGAGTAGACTATAGCAGCTATGGAATTAGTGCTTTACAAACGAACATTGGCAGCTATGGACTTAGTGCCAGTCCTATAACCCTGGAAGTAAGGGACTTCGGAATAAACAAATGCAGGATAGATGACTCTTAGGTTAAATCCTTAAGAGTAAAGAAGATAATGGGGATGGGTAATTGGGTTGATTGTTTGATTGTTTAACATAATAATTGTATTATTATGGGTTGAAAGCCCTATGTACTCACCCGGTTTCCCAACCTGACCCACTCAGTTTATTTATATCACAGGTGTTGATATGAAGTCACATTACACTGAGAGATTTAAAGAGATGTAGATCACTAGTGTAAACAAATGTAAGTTCTGTTTATGCTTATGTTTCTGTATTAACGATGACATCCCAAACGTTTTAAGATGAATAAAATACGTTTCTTCGAAAATGTTTTAATAATGTATTTATCGTGTTTTTCTGGGAACAAATTCCACAACATTTTTTTAAAAAGAAGAACTCTGATTTTTATAAAGCATAAACAAAATCGGTCTTTTCTGGCCGTGATTTTGGGGATGTCACAGTACATGCAACCCTATAAACCTTGGATCTATGTTTTCTCTATTATACATGCAAATATTAAATATTCCAAGGTTTCATCCTAACTAGCATATTATGAAGCACCTATACTACAAAGTTCTAGTTAGATGACATACTTTTTGATGTAGCTTGATGTCTTCAAACTTTGAGAGCTTAGCCCCAATAGTGTGGAAGCCTCAAGTGGAATCACAAATCACCAAAACACCTTGGCAGAACTTGAGAGAATATGCATGCACACTAAAATTGGCACACTCTTATGTCCTCACACACTTGTGCCATTTCTTGTGCCAAATGCCTCTTTATATAGCATGGAGGATTAGGGTTACATCCATGTAAACCCTAATACCCATGACTTTTCATTTCATAGGATACATAGGTTAAAACTCCATGGACTATTTGTGATAGCTTAGCCCAACCTAAATGAACTTGGCCCATTCCATATATATATATATATATATATATATATATATATATATATATATATATAAGAGTCCATATTAATTAGTTGCTTTTGATCACTTAACTAATTCTAAATTAATTCTTGATCAATACTAATTAAATAATATGATTCCATATTAATATATTAGAACTTATAATATATTAATATAAATCATAAATATACTATTCTCAAAAGACTATCCATATAAATTGTGTTGGTGAAGTGCAACCCAAATGGACCATGTCGGGTCGGGTCAAGTACATACCAAATATAGTTATGGACTTAGACATTAATTCAACACTTGCCACTACACGACCGGAGGTCAGAGAATACTAAGAGCGACACGCCGCTCTGGAGGAGCATGTACGGATCACTGAATGCAGGTTAGTCGAGCTCCAAGGCGTGTCTACTTCATCGTCAACACCACCATGCCCTACTCGTCGTGATTAGTACCTGTTTATTTGCTACCATATCGATTTTCCTTTGTGCACTTTCCTATGTATTACCGATGACGTGATTAAGTGATCTCACTACTCATGGAGTCGTGACTTTGCTAGATTCTATTTCACTACAAGCATTGTATTCCTTATGGAGGTAATTTTCCATGTACTAAAAAGATTATTATCAATGAAAAACATATATATATATATATATATATATATATATATATATATATATATTCTAATGATGCGTTACCTCTTATGTGCTCTATCACTATTTTTACCTGTTGAATTTATGCACACACTTATTCATATACAACCAGACCACCAATACTATTCTATGATCAAGAAATCGTGAAACAAAATACATTGGTTACTCATTGTCCTTCTGATCCATGATAGAAAGATGCCGAGGAGACCAATCCGAAAGAACAATAGCACAGCACCACCACCGCCGCCCCCGTCGGAGATGAACTCCGCGGCCTTTCAAGCGGCAATTTCGGCAACAGTAACAGAAGTGTTAGCCCACATTCAAAACGGAAATAATGGTGGTAATGGTCAAGGGAAGGGAAGCTCCCATCAAGGGATGAATCAAGGGCATGTACCTACTAGGACTTTTCCAATGCAAGACCCCGCACTTTCGATGGGACTGGAGGAGCTATAGCTTTGAAACGAAGGATCGAGAAGGTAGAGTCGGTCTTCGAGATATGCGAATGTCCTGAAGGGAGTAAAGTCAAGTTCGCGGCCTGAACCTTCATCGATCAGGCATTGTCATGGTGAAACGGTCACATTGAGGCCATGACACTCCCCGTTGCAAACGCCATGTCGGGGAAGAACTCAAAGAAATGCTAGTCGTTGAGTACTGTCCCCGAGGGGAAGTGCAAAAACTCGAACAAGAACTGTGGAACCTTACGGTGCAGAACTTGGACATTGAGGCGTATATCTCAAGGTTTAACGAACTTGCATTGTTGTGTCCTGGTATGATTACATCCAAGGGAAAGAAAATCGAACGATTCATCTGGGGATTAACACCTCCCATTCAGGGCAACGTGATTTCCTCAAAACCCGAGACCTACGACAGTGCAAAGTGCCTGGCCAAGAAACTTTATGATCACAATGATAAGAAGAGTACCAAAATAACCGAGGGAGAGAGCAAACAAGAAAGAGGAAGCAAGAAGAACCGGGGGAACAAGCGAAAAGGATGACAAAATTCAGGTAAGAAACCACAAACAGTAGCGGTCCATTCGACTACTGCTCCAGCCGCACCAGCCCCAACCGCTCCAGTGTCAACCACAACCGAACCAAAAAATCCATACGCAGGATCCAATCCCAAGTGTAACTATCACCACTATGGGGCATTCAAGGATTTCCAATGCACCAAATGCAATCGAAAAGGACATATTGTTCGTTATTGCAAGATGCCCCCACAACAAAACAAGCAGCCAAATGATAACAATGTCGGAGCCAGCCATGCTATTACGAGTGTGGGAAAATCGACCATTTTAAACGTAATTGTTCCAAGAACAACAATCAGAACGCATGAAGAGTTTTAACCATGGGTCAAGGAGAGGCAGTGCAAGATCCAACAGTGGTGACTGATACGTTTCCCCTCAACAACTCTTATGTGTACATTTCATTTGAAAGTGGTGCTGAGCGAAGCTTCGTAAGTCACAAATTGGAACACCTACTCAATCAAAATCCTTACAAATTGGACGAAACTAATACAGTCAAAATGGCCAACGGTAAAACAGAATCAACCAACGATATCTACGTAGGGTGTACACTAACGTTAAAAAATCACTCCTTCCCAATCAGTTTGATGCCTGTTAATATTAGGAGCTTTGATGTGATTGTTGGCATGGATTGGTTAAGCCCCCACCATGCTGAAATTATGTGTCACGAGAAGGCCGTTCGTCTTCACCTACCCAAGAATGAAACTCTAATAGTTTATGGCGATAAAACTGGCTCAAACCTCCGAATCATTTCTTGCATCCAAGCACAAAAGTGCTTGCATAAAAAGAATCACGCCTTTCTCGCTCATGTCGTGGATAAAACAAAGGAGGGGAGAGACATTAACAATATTCCTGAAGTACGTGAATTTCCCGATGTATTTCCTGAGGAATTGCCTGGAATACCTCCCGAGCGCCAGGTCGAGATCCGAATCGATTTGATATCGGGAGCCACCCTATCACACCTCCAAACCAGAATTTCGGAAACGTTCGGGGGCAAAGGACGTCATATACAGTATCACAAAAAATGTAAAATAGTAAAACAAGCAACAACATCCATTGCATTAATATATAAGTGTTTACATTGTATTCAAATTACACATGATAGACTCCAAAAGTAAATAACAAAACAAAGACTTAACGCTCCAATGCTCCGTCTTCACTGAATCTGCGCATGTACCTGTCAACTGTTTATCTTGAGAATACAAGCGATTTTGAAAGTGTATCAACATTTAAGTTGGTAACTTCATAAGCATTTTTGTGTTAAAAAGGGTACATTCTTTATTCTTTGAAAGTGTTACGGTGTTTCTCCATAAAATCCTATATTTTCTTATTAGTTGAATGGAATGTAGTCTTAGAACCTTAAGAGAAAAATTGTATATGTTCTTTTACTTAAAGAATTAAGCTTTGAATACATAACCTTATTTATTTCCAGAAAGTGAATTTGTAAATCGCTCACTAATAATATGAACTGAGACCGAGAAGTGTAAGTAAATATGTCATACTTAGCTTGAACAACTTAAAGTATTATTATCAAATAAAACTAGTTGAACAGGTGCTCACTCTAGATTTTGAACGTGTTAATAGTGCCTTATTAGGATTACTTAATACAAACGAGTTATATATAAAAAATAACCGTAAAGATTCTACTCCTTAAGTTAATTTGAGAAGCATATTACTACGTGCATGAGTCATTGTCTTATCATGCGAGTTCTTATAACCATACTAGACGTCAGTACCAATGTTGACATTTGTGACCCCAAGGACTGTAGCTAACAGTCAGGGTGTGTAATCGCCAGTCCCGTATAGATCTATACACAAGTATCACGCTCTCCCTCTAAGAGACTCTAGTTATAAGTATGGACTTTCGTTGGGTACTACGCAAAGCCATTGTTTCACAAAATGTAATGCTAACAACGAGTTCACGAGTAATACAGTGAAAAACCTTTTAGTAAATAAAAATACAAGTCTTTATTTATATGTGTTTACGATAAAAGCATGGATTGACTCATAAATTATACTTAATATAATTTATATGTTCTATCTTATTAGTATTATTTCTCATGGGTGAACACCTTTGTTCTACGTGATACAAAGGTAATGATACCGAATGAAGTAACCTTTTATGTTCATATAGGTATAATATATATATATATATATATATATATATATATATATATATATATATATATATATATATATATATAAGAAGGAAATGACCTTCGAACAAATAACACCACCTTAATCCCACATCCAAACAAGAAAAAGGAATTAAGGTAATTCATTAGTCCTCAGCCGTTCAAATCTTATTTATATATTTATACGTATATAAACATGATTTGGCAATTATAAGGTTTAAAAGATTTTATTATAACATTTAAAGAGTTTAACTATTTGACTAAATTTTGATGACCTGATGTTAGTTTATAAAGTGATTTAAAACAGCTTGTTTGATAACACAACATGAAGTATAAAAATAACATCCTTGGTTTGATAGTTATAAATCACATGTGATTGATTATATAACTATAATGTTTTCTACTTGTATCCCCCCCCCCCCCCCCCCGTAAAAGCATTTAAAATCATTAAAAGATAAGTTTAGGGGTATGAAATCACTTGATAACTAGTGATTTGGACAATGTTTCGTTTCTAGGAACGTGCTTTCTTGATGTCACCCCGAGTTTCTTGTAAAGAACCGGGCTTCGTGTGGACAACACTTCGACTGGAAAGAAGTTTGTCTCGGGAACTTCAGGGCATCGGGACTTGAGTCGTGTGTTAGAGGTGTTACCTGAGCTTCGGAGTGGTTTAGAGGTGCTTAAAAGCGAGAAAGTATAGGAGAGAGGATGAAAATGAGCAACCAAATCCAGAAGGCCTCAATTTCTATATATAGGGTGAATTTTCGACTCTCACATCGTGAGTATGCATTACTCACGTCGTGAGTCTGGTCCTGAAGAGCTCATGCCATGCGTCATCCATCTACTTGCTCTAGAAGGGTGAATCATATTGTTCACGTCGTGAACACTATACCCACGATGTGAACTCTACATATTTTGAATTTTGTGTCCCGAACTTCATAAACTCATAACTCTCGCATACGAGTTCCATTTTTGAAGTTCTTTATATCCACGCATAGGTGAGATTATGCTCTACAACTCTCGTTTAGACTCAGTTGGCTAATTTTGACTTTATTTTTAATATTATAATTTTTAACAGGCTGGGACTGGAAAACTCCCTTAAAAATCCATAACTTCTTCATCCAATGTCTGTTCTCGTCTGTCTTTTTACCATTGTACTACTATTGTCGAGATCTTCGATTCTCTTTTAGGTTGTGCCAGCTAAAAGTCGCTCGATCTCCATTTCGAGTTTTTAGCTGTCTACTACTATATCTGAAACTTAGAAAAATCATAACTTCCTCATACGAAGTTAGATTTGGACGTTCTTTTTATATACATTTAAAGTTTAATGATATCTACGACTTTCATTTAGATACCTAAGGCTAAGGAGTATTTTATTGAAATTTCACATTTTATGTTTAACAATGTTTTACCGATTTTGTTGCAGATCTTCGATTGGTCATAACTTCTTCGTTATAACTCGGATTTTAGCGTTCTTTATATTTCTGAAAACCTTGTTACGTTATCTATCACTTTATATATCCCAATTGAGATTTTTGAACACTTCACTTTTTGATGTTATTCTTATTATTTCAAAAATAGGTTACAATACTTGACTTTTAGGTCATTACATTGACTTGAAATATCAGGTTGTCACATCATCCCCTCGTTAGAGGGAATTTCGTCCCAAAATTAATTCTAAGATAAGTATTTACGAACTAGGGAAAGAGATGCAGTGTTTTGTTTCATCTAATCTTCGCACTCCCAGGTGTAATCAGGTCCTCGCTTGGCATTCCAGCAGACCTTCACCATGGGTATGCGCCTTTGCTTTGTTCGTTTTATTTCCCCATCCATGATTTCAATGATTTCTTCCACAAAGTTGAGGCTCTAGTTGATCTCAATATCGTCGAGTGGGATTACAAGAGTTACGTTGGACAGACACTTTTTCAAGTTAGATACGTGGAAAGTAGGGTGTACGTTACTAAGTACGTGAGGTAGTTTAAGTTTATAGGCTATAGGGTCAATTCTAGCGATAATCTCGAAAGGTCCTAGGTATCTTGGATTTAGCTTTCCATGCTTTCTGAAGTGTATTAAGCCCTTCTAGGGTGAGATCTTCAAAAGAACTCTATCACCAACCTGGGATTCAAAAGGTTTCCTTCTCTTGTCTGCGTAGTTTTTCTGTCGGTCTCTAGAGGCTTTCAATCGTTCACGAACCTGAACGAATCTTCTCTGTCGTTTCCCGTATGATCTCTAGACCTGTGAGAGTGCTATCAGGAATGTTTCCTTTAACTAACTGTGTGTTGCCCACCTCAACCTATCACATAGGGGATCTGCACTTACGGCCATAGAGGGCTTCAAATGGAGCAGTCTTTAGGCTCGTATGATAACTTTTGTTGTAGGAAACTCGACAAGGGGGTAAATGAGTATCCCATGCCCTTCCAAGGTCAGTCACACAGGCTATCAACATATCTTACAAATTTTGAATAGTCATCTCACTTTTTCCAACGGTTTGCGGATGGTAGGTTGTACTCAAGTCCAGCCTAATTCCTAGGGAACTTTATAGCGACTGCCAGAATCTTGAAGTGAATCTGCTATCTCTATCAGATATAATGGATATGGGAACACCATGCAGTCTGTAACATCTCAAAATTCAGTTGCCTCTCTGAAACCCTTCTTCTTTTCCAAGTTTTCAAGTTTACCCCCTTAAAAGAAAATTGTGGCAAATGAGTACGTTGGGCGTACTGAAGAGTACGTTGCGCGTACTCACGCGCTTAAGTTGGACGCGGACTCGCCTAGGTACGATGGGCATACCCAGGGTTACGCTGGTTGTGCAGGCACAAATGTAAACCCTAATTGTGGGTTGTGGACTATAAAAGGAATGTGTTGGTCTTGTTCCCAGCCACCATTCCTCAGAGAAAAACCCTAGGAGTGCAATATTATCGGCCCAAGCTAGTGTGTGAGTGTTCTTGAGCTAAAAGGTGCCTTTGTGTGTTAGTGAAGAAGAAGGGGAGGTTCTTGTGGAGGCTAGAAGTGGGAGTGCAAGCTTGGATATGAGTTCTATAGAGGGAGGAGCTTCACTTGGAGGTAAAAAGCTCAGAGCTTTCCTTGTTATTGTTGTTTTGTACTTCTTGGACCAATTTTTAGGGTTTTTGGTCCCAAGGTGGAGACTTTATGAGCAAAAGGTCTCCATAAGCATAGATCTACTATATTTCATAGTATTATGAGTTGTGGGCTCATAAAAATCCAATCTTGGACGTGATTATTAAGCCATGCATGAGATCTAGGCTTTATGAGGAAAGAGGAAAACTGTTAGAGTGATTAGGAACCTTTTCAGCCATGCAAAGGCTTAAAGGTTTCGACTTTATGGATTAAGGGACCTTAGAGAAGTCAGATCTGAAGTTTGAGTATATGTCTTAACCGTTTAAGACCCAAAATCAAAAGGAGTATGAAACTGGGATTTACGCGGGACGTAATCCCAGTGCGTGCAGTGTAAGTGGTCGCGTTCCCCATTTCTGTGAAGTTGTCGGGTACGCGCAGTGTAACCTGGAGGGTTGACTTTTATTGACTTTTAGGGTTAGTCAATGCTTGGATCTTTGAGCCATGGAAGGGATAAAATGGTCTTTTACCCTTCTGAGAGAACTTAGAGAAGGTTTAGTCTAGCCTTTGAGAGTCGTATTGATTAGAGTAATTATTCCATGTGAATAGGCGGAGGCTAGTCCACTATTACCGAGTTCGAGATTTACCGAGTTACCCGAGGTGAGTCTTCTCACTATACTGTACCTGGAATGGTACCCATGTGTGACCGGAAGGTCTTATATGCTATGAGATGTATGTGTTGTATGCTGTTGAATGATATGCATGTGTTATGTATGTTATGAATGATAAGGACCGGAAGGTCAAGATGATATGGACCGGAAGGTCAGGAGATTACGGACCGGAAGGTTGACACGGGTAGGACCGGAAGGTCTACCAGGATTTCGGGATGGAAGTCCCCTAAGACACTTGGACCGGAAGGTCCCACAGAGTTATGGCCTCAAGTGGCATAAGTGTTGTATGTGGTATTTTGGGGAACTCACTAAACATTTATGCTTACAGTGTTATGTGTTATGTGTTTCAGGTACTAGCAATGATCGCGGGAAGGCGCCGGCATGATCCGTACACACTCGTGGAGTTTTATGTCTTGAGATTTTGGGATATCTTTTGTGATGATTACATTGGATACATTATGTTTTGATATTATCTTGTGAATACAAGTATGTTTTAAAAATGAAAAATTGTTTTGAAAATTTACGTTGTTACAAGTTGGTATCAGAGCCTTGGTTTGAGGGATTCGGATGCACCTTCGGGCGTATCTGGACTCAAACTGAGGATTTGAGGAAGTTTTTCATAAAATAAACAATTTTTCTAAGGAATAAAAAGGATAGTTCACACCGGATGTGCATTGATTACCGGGAGTTGAACAAGTTGACGGTCAAGAACCGTTATCCATTACCGAGGATCGATGATCTGTTCGATCAGTTATAGGGATCTTCTTGGTTCTCCAAGATAGATTTGAGGTCTGGATATCATCAGATGAGAATGCAAGATGAGGATATCTAAAAGACATCATTTAGGACTCGTTTTGGGCATTATGAGTTTGTGGCGATGCCTTTTGGCCTCACCAACGCACCGGCAGCGTTCATGGACCTCATGAATAGGGTGTGCATGCCGATTTTGGATCGGTCGGTGATCGTGTTCATCGATGATATTCTGTTGTATTCGAGATCTAGAGACCAGCATGAGGAGCACCTAAGAGAGATTCTCGGAGTATTGAGGTCGGAGAGGCTTTTCGCCAAATTCTCCAAGTGTGATTTCTGGTTACGAGAGGTCCAGTTCTTGGGAAACCTCGTTAACCAGAATGGGATATTGGTCGATCCGGTCAAGATTAAGGCGGTTATGAGATCAGGAGTTTTCTGGGATTGGCCGGCTATTATCATAGATTTATCAAGGATTTCTCCAAGATTGTCGTGCCCCTCACCAGGTTGACCCGGAAGGGCGTTGCTTTTTCGTGGGGTCCGGAGCAGCAGACCTCGTTTGAGACACTTTTCCAGAGACTATGCGAAGCCTCGGTGTTAGCCCTTCCGGAGGGGATGGAGGATTTTGTGGTGTATTGTGGCGCATCGATATCAGGGTTGGGTGCAGTGCTTGTGCAGAGAGGGCATGTGATAGCGTATGCTTCGAGGCAGCTGAAGCCTCATGAGACGAGGTATCCCACCCACGATATGGAGTTGGGGCAGTGGTGTTCACCCTCAAGATCTAGCATCACTATATGTATGGGGTTCGGTGTACCATATATACAGACCACAAGAGCTTAAAGAATTTGATGGATCACCCCAACCTGAATATGCGCCAGAGGAGATGGCTAGATGTGGTAAAGCATTACAATTTTGAGATCCTGTACCACCCAGGCAAAGCTAATGTTGTAGCTGATGCCCTGAGCCGTAGGGCAGAGAGTGCTCCGATTCGAGACATTTGTATGCGGTTGACGGTGATGACTCCAGTATTGGATTCTATACGAGAGGCCCAGGCAGAGGCCGTGAGACCAGAGAACCGCATGAGAGAGCGGGTGATCGGGCAGGTACCTAAGTTCGTTATCGATAGCCGAGGGCTTATGACCTTTCAGGGTCAGATTTGGGTGTCGTATACAGGCGGGGCATGTACCACCCTGATGGAGGAGGCTCATAGATCGAGATTCTTGATCCATCCCGGGGCCACTAAGATGTATTTGTACCTGAAAAGAGAGTATTGGTGACCCTGTATGAAGAGATGTGTTGCATGGTTTGTTGAGAGGTGCTTGACCTGTCGCAGGGTTAATGTTAAGCACCAGCGTCCGCATGGCAAGTTGCAGCCACTTGAGGTTCCCCAGTGGAAGTGGGAACAAATTTCCATGGATTTTATCACCAAATTTCCAAGGACCGCGAGGGGTATCGATGCAATTTGGGTGATCGTTGACCGGCTGACAAAGAGCGCTCACTTCCTCACTATCAGTGAGAGCTCTTCTGCAGAGAGACAAGCAGAGTTGTATGTGAGGGAGGTGGTATCGTGGCATGGAGTACCAATCTCAATTGTGTCAGATTGAGACATACGTTTCACTTCCACGTTCTGGAAGAAGTTCCATGAGTAGTTGGGCACGAGGCTTCATTTTAGTACCACCTACCACCCTCAGACGGACGGACAGAGTGAGCGGACGATCCAGACGCTCGAGGACATGCTCCGAGCATGTTTGTTGGACTTCGGAGGGAGTTGGGTCACGTACTTGTTGTTGGCTGAGCTTTCCTATAACAACAGCCACCATTCGAGCATTGGTATGCCTCCCTTCGAGTTGTTGTATGGGAGGAGGTGTCGGACTCCCATCTGCTGGGGAGAGGTAGGGCAGCAAGTGATGGGCAGCACTGAGATAGTGCTTCAGACGACAGAGCAGATCTAGCAGGTTAGACAGAGGTTATTGATAGCTCAGAGTCGCCAGAAGAGTTATGCGGATAGGCGATGATCCGAGCTCGAGTTTCAGGTTGGAGATTTCGTGCTCCTGAAGGTATCTCCTTGGAAAGGAGTGATCCGATTCAGCAAGAGGGGCAAGTTGGGGCCCCGGTACATTGGACCATTCAAGGTGATTGCGACGGTAGGCAGGGTAGCATACCGTTTGGAGCTACCTGCGGAGTTGAGTCAGATACATGATACCTTCCACGTGTCTCAGCTGAGGAAGTGTATTGCCGACGAGACGGCAATCGTACCGCTGGAGGACGTTCAGGTGGATGCAAGCCTGAATTATGTGGAGAGGCCAGTCGCAATTGTGGATCAGAGGATCAAGGTTCTGAGGAATAAGGAGGTGCCCCTGGTTCAGGTCCAGTGGCAACGCCGAAGAGGGTCCGAGCTAACTTAGGAGCCGGAGTTGGAGATGCGGGAGCATCATCCGGAGTAGATTACGGCATGAGACTTCGAGGGCGAAGTCTGATTCTAGTGGGGGAGAATTGGAACATCCCAAAATTCAGGTGCATCTCTTAAACCCTTCTTCTTTTCCAAGTTGTCAAGTTTACCCCATTAAAAGAAAATTGTGGAAAATGAGTACGTTGGGTATATTAAAGAGTACGCTGCGTGTACTCATGCGCTTAAGTTGGACGCAGACTCACCTAGGTACGCTGGGCGTAGCGGGCCCAGATGCAAACCCTAATTGTGGCTTGTGGACTATAAAAGAAATGTGTTGGTCTTGTTCCCAGCCACCATTCCTCAGAGAAAAACCCTAAGAGAGCAATATTATCGTCCCAAGCTAGTGTGTGAGTGTTCTTGAGCTAAAAAGTGCCTTTGTGTGTTAGTGAAGAAGAAAAGGAGGTTTTTGTGGAGGCTAGAAGTGGGAGTGCAAGCTTAGATCTGAGTTCCACAGAGGCAAGAGCTTCACTTGGAGGTAAAAAGCTCAGAGCTTTCCTTGTTATTGTTGTTTTGTACTTCTTGGACCAATTTTTAGGGTTTTTGGTCCCAAGGTGGAGACTTTATGAGCAAAAGGTCTCTATAAGCTTAGATCTACTATATTTCATAGTATTATGAGTTGTGGGCTCATAAAAATCCAATCTTGGACGTGATTATTAAGCCATGCATGAGATCTAGGCTTTATGAGGAAAGAGGAAAACTATTAGAGTGATTAAGAACCTTTTCAGCCATGCAAAGGCTTAAAGGTTTCGACTATATGGATTAAGGGACCTTAGAGAAGTCAGATCTGAAGTTTTAGTATATGTCTTAACCGTTTAAGTCCCAAAATCAAAAGGGGTATGAAACAGGGATTTACGTGGGGCGTAATCTCAATGCGCGAAGCGTAAGGGGTCGCGTTCCCCATTTTTGTGAAGTTGCCGGGTACGCCCAACGTATAGATTTGGTACGTGCAACGTAACCCGGAGGGTTGACTTTTGTTGACTTTTAGGGTTAGTCAATGCTTGGATCTTTGAGCCATGGGAGGGGTAAAATGGTCTTTTACCCTTCTGAGAAAACTTAGAGAAGGTTTAGTCTAGCCTTTGAGAGTCGTATTGATTAGAGTAATTATTCCATGTGAATAGGCGGAGGCTAGACCAGTATTACCGAGTTCGAGATTTACCGAGTTACCCGAGGTGAGTCTTCTTACTATATTGTACCTGGAATGGTAACCATGTGTGACCGAAAGGTATTATATGCTATGAGATGTATGTGTTGTATGTTGTTGAATGATATGCGTGTGTTATGTATGTTATGTATGTTATGAATGATAAGGACCGGAATGTCAGGAGATTACGGACCAGAAGGTCGACACGGGTAGGACCGGAAGGTCTACCAGGATTTCAGTACGGAAGTCCCCTGAGACACTTGGACCGGAAGGTCCCACAGAGTTATGGCCTCGAGTGGCGTATGTGTTGTATGTGGTATTTTGGGGAACTCACTAAACATTTATGCTTACAGTGTTATGTGTTATGTGTTTCAGGTACTAGCAACGATCGCAGGGAGGCGCCGGCATGATCCGTACACACTCGTGGAGTTTTATGTCTTGAGATTCTGGGATATGTATTGTGATGATAAAATTAGAATCATTATGTTTTGATATTATCTTGTGAATAAAAGTATGTTTTAAAAATGAAAAATTGTTTTGGAAATTTATGTTGTTTCATAGTCATACGATTTCCCTAATGTAGGTTCTAGTTAGTTTCTCCATCTTGTCCGTTTCTTTGATAGGAAGGAAGTGTGATGAATTTGTTAACTTGTCTATGATCACCCAAATGGTATCGAGACCACCCGTTGTCTGTGGCAACTTGGTTATGAAGTCCATTGATCCACTCTCACTTCCATTTAGGTATCTCTGGTTGTTGTAGTAAGCCTGCGGGCTTTTGCTCTGAAGTTCAAGATAAGACTTATACCTAGGTCATCCACTACTACCTCGTGTATACAAGTCGCATATAATTTAGATTAACAAAATGTTTGGATGGGTGGCTCTGCCCCAAGTCCACACCCAGACAAGGAACATGAGATAGGGCGGAATCACACATCCTAAATCTTGTTAAGTATAAATTATATACCACTCTTTCGTATACACTTAGCAGCGATAAACTTAACCTAATGAGTTCTTAGTCTCTATTATTGAATTTGACTTGCGATACAAGTGGTCTTTCTCGGAGATTTACTGGTTATACTTCGGGTGGTTACCGACTTTTGAGACTTCTTTGGTGTTTTTCGCTTCAAGGTTATTAGTTATTAGTTAGGTTAGAAGGTCGTGGTAACCCTCGCATGGGTACTTCTAAAGTTCTGAAATGAGAAGTGATATAAGGGTTGGTATTATGAATTAGAAGAATTTCATCTGACGGTTGATTTAAGGGAAGAGTTCTTTTTACACAGAAAATAGAAATTCCGCATGGTTAGGACCAAACCAAACCATGTCAGACGGTGATGTCGGAAATTCTTGATGAATTAGATATTATGTTGATCTGGAAGAAGAATTGATTACTAGGACGAATAACTAACCTTGGTATTATTACTATGAACTCTATTGTACCACAAATTACAAGTACAACTAAATGAGGTTTCTGATAATTTGAAAAAAAAATGAATTTTCATGAAATGATCCCCACTGGGTCTCTCTCTATAACCGCTTGATGTATACAAGTCATGTATACCATCTTAATTATGAATGGCCCTAATGCAAACATTAAGCCATTATAGCTTACCTGTTAGGGTTACAAATTTTTATATGAGTACTATGATTTGTTTCAAACGAGAGAGTAAGTACAATTATGATTATTTATTGGGGTTTAGAAGCGTACCAAAATTATAGCAGGGTACTTTGACATGCTATGAGGTCAGACTCCTCCTGTTCCCCCGCCCTTCTTCTCGGTTGGATAGTCCCTCTTGAAATGTCCTATTTCACCACAAAGATGGCATATTATACTGATCCCAACATTGGTGGTTGAAGTGATGAACTCGACTGGAGTTTTACATATGCGGGCAATGTGCCCCTTCCTGTTGCATCTATTGCAATACGGTTCTCAGCAGACTGCATAATGATGGTAGTTTCACTTACCGCAATGTGGGAGGTTTCCTAGGTACGGTGCGGTCGGTGTTGGGATAGCAGGGCTGATGGGGATAGTGACTGCACCAACTTGATGCCCTTCTGAAGGTCCTTGAGTTAAACTGTTCCCTCTCTCACTCCCGAGCTTTCGTTTCAGTATATTAGGTTGGAGGTCTGGAGTGTCTATCAAATGAGAAGTCAAGGTTGAAGCTTTTTACCTCGAATGGGATGGAAATAATCAAAACCTCTGGATCTACTAGTCTTCTCTTGATCTTCCAAGCTTCCTTCTCTTCTTCAAACTTCAAACCATCACAAAACCCACAAAAATGCCTCAAGATCACTCAAACAAGGTCAGGGTTTCAATCTAGGGTTTCTCTAAGTTGGGATGGGTGATGGAGGTTGATTTGGGACGAGATAAAGTGTTTAAATAGGGTGCAAACCCTAAATATTTGGGTTTTGTCTAGACAGCTCCTACTCGTCGAGTATGTCCCCCGACTCGTCGAGTAAGTCACTAAAACCCCCGCATAATGTCGAGTCTACTCGACGAGTTAGGCCTCCAACTCTCCGAGTCCCATAGTAGAATACCAAAATACTTGAATTTAAATACATACCAGGAACCAGGTGCTACAGCACGTACCAATATGTACGGCGAGCGTACGGCCCAAATCATTTGGATTTGTGTATTGGGCCAAATGGATGGGCTTGTTTGATGGGTTTGGGCCTTAGACGTTTTTTCGGTGAGCCAATCCAGCTGTTGGTCTCATTGTGGGCCTTAGTTGATCCTTGGTTGGGGCTTAGGATCTTATTGGGCTTAGGTCTAGTTTGGCCCATCTCACTTTGGATTTTGGTTTTATGTTGTAAGTCTTAGTCTGAATTTTGATGCAATTGTTTTGGGACCTTATTGTTTAGTTGGCATGGGAATTTATCCAGCCTAGCAGCCCTAGTGTTTGTTTGGGATTTCAGCAATTGATGTGAGTATTCTCACCATGTTTGTTGGTCGAAGGCACTAATGTCGGCCCATTTCTTATTACGTAGAATGTTGTTGACTTTTATGACAATGGTATGGAAGACCATGAGGATAGCTCATGACACTTGAGTGTAAGACCAGAATTTGGCCCTGGGCTTCGCAAGGAAAGACCATGAGGGTAGCCCATGGAACACATATGTAAGACCTGGATCTGGCCTTCGACATTATGTGTAAAGACCATGGTGGTAGCCAATGACACTTACATGTTTAATTTTTAGTATGTGATATGTTTGGCAAACTCACTAAGATTTTTCTTATAGTTTATATTTGTGGTTTCAGGTACTTCTGGTACTAAGGGGAAGGGCTGACTTGATGGCCCAAGATTTACCCTTACTAGTTTTCTGCAATTTGACATTTTACTCTGATGATTTGACATTATTATTAACGAATAGTTTTGGAACAATGTTATGATTGTAACTATTGTGTTTATTTAAAATGAAAAAATTGATCCTGGTTTTTGGGCTGTTACATGTTATATTATGCATGTTGGTAAAATTATATTTTAAAATTAAAGATAATATTTTAAACATAAATGATCACAATGAGTTTAGTTTTAATGAAATTTATGTTGTAACATAAGATGGTAAAAATTAAAAATAAAATAGGCTTTATCATTTAAAACTTCCTAATAGAATATTTCAACTATTAAAATTCTATAAGTTTAAAATTAGGATTTCAGAGACTTATCAAACTCCAAACTTATATTATAACATGATAATTTATTTAATTGTTTATAAATCATTTTTAGCACTATGTCAAAAACTTAATACTAGATATTAATTTTAAATTTTGATCATGTCGATTATCTAAATTGGATTTTATAAAAGAATTTTGGTTAAAATGTGATTTTAAATAAAAGAATACCATGACTTATTGAATGCATACAATAACCATGATATCCTATTTTTTTAACTAGAATACAAAAACATCAAAAAGAATCATTATTAAACATAAATCTATGTCATCTACTTTGAAAGCACTCGCATGTCACTTGAATAAGCTAGTGTGATAAAGTTCACCGAACTGTTAGTGTTATCTTTTGATGGTCGAGGTGCATTGGCGATTTCTTTAACCTAGTTATAGGCCAATTACACAAGTTTCTCAAATTGGTTTATTTAATCGAAAATGTATTGTGATAAAGGTCACCTAAGCAATAGAAATTCGAGGCATAGTGGAAATCAAACATCTCCATCAACATAAGTTCTTAGCGATTCCATAATGCTATGAATTATATATTAATATATAATTGATAATACTTATTTACCTATTTGGATTCAATAAATGGGATCACATAACCATTTATTTGTTTTGCAACTTAAAATGTAGACGTTGATAGTTAATATTTTAGAAACTTAAAGGGTATTAATTATTGAAGATTTAAATATTGAATATACTAAATAAAATTTGTTAAAATTTTATCGATGAAAACAAAATATAATCTCATTCATACATCATCTTTCTCTTGTCGGTCTACAAGAGATTATAACATTTGGTGGATACAATTTCAATGAACGGTTTCATATATTGAGAGTCAATCTCAAGAAAAATAAAAAATTATATATTCTTGAAGGCCCTCCTAAACAACCTACCCTTGCTAATAAATCTAAACATGATGCTTGGTGGAAGCATCATTGTAATCGTAAAGATGTTTTTGACATCATACTGGGAACAGTTGTTCCTGACTTCTAGAAAGTCGTGGAAAATTTAGAAGCATATAAGATGATTTATCATGTGAGGTATATATTCTTGAAATATAGTGATATTTTGTTTGAGTTGGTTCAAACGCCAATAGGAATACAAAGCTAAAGAGACACCCTATATGCTCTTAGAGACCTTTAGTTAATGGAAAGGATATTGTTAAACTGTTGTCGTGCATAATTTAAGAAAATAAAATTTCACTGCTCGAATGCACTAAAGATATAACACAGGAAAGCAGGGTCGAATCCTCAGGGACACAACCTAATGGTCACTGCCTCTTTGCATAAGGCACATACTAGTCATAAAAAAAATGAAAAAGGGGGATTTTTTTATTATTAACTAAAACTAAACTAGTAGTGAAAATAACTAAAGAAAATTCAGTAATAAAAACTAATTCAGTTCTCTTGCGACTTTCGTAATCATGCAACCAGTCTAGACTCAGTTATTCAAAATGTGTTCTATTTAAGCGGGTACTGAGAAAAACTAACAGGCTATAGTAAATTCTTTTTTACGGTTTTACCTAATTAAACAAGCTCTTAATTAAATTTAGAAAAGCTACATTAAGATCTGTGTAAAATTCACAGCAAAATCCAATATTTATCACAAGCTCGGAAGCATAAAGATATGAAATTTCAGTTCATAATAAAGTCAAATCCAAACATAGAACCGACTTATTACTTGTTACTTATTACCAGATTGTCAAAACAATTAGGGATTTCAACAACTGATTAACTAGAATGATTAAACCCTAGCCAGATGATCAGACTAACAAGAATCCAAATAAAACATTCATTAAGCACAAAAACTAAAATTACTAAATAGAATCACATAATGATAACTAAATCTGATGTTTGATCGCATGAAAAGTACTAGTCTTTTGCAGAACTGAAAACTATGGTTTTTTCCAGATGTGATTAAAACCGAATCTAAACTAATATATGGAGAAACTAAATAACTAATCTTTCTAAATTAAACATAGTAGATGATACACAGTCTTCAGATCTTAAGAAAGTGATGAGAAGTAGTAGAAAATCGTCTTTAGAAGGGTTTTTCGTCATCTGGGAGCATCTCTGATAATCTCTGCTTCAAAATGATAATAGAGGTCGAATGTATATGTAAACCAGTAACTTCTAGAGCAAGTAAGCCAAAAATTCGATCGAACTTTTCAAAAACACGATCTAATTTTTTGTACTCTGATCGAATTTTACTTTAACTGATTTTTGAAGAATTTTGAACTGCGAATTGTTTACATGATCAAATTTTTTAGGAAAATTCGATCGAATTTTTTTGTTTTTCTACATTTTCACAAGCACAAAAGTCGTCCGAAATTTTGTCTAGTTTCCAGAACATTTTAAATCTCGTCAATTGGAGTTACGAGTCATGAGATATGGTCAAGAATACTGACAAGGGGTCAAGCTGCCAACAACATCCTTTAGGCTTTAAAATGTAGCCATTTATCTTCGTAGGATTAATTCGACAAAATTTGTGGTGAAGCACGATCAAATTTCTAGTTTTTCGTGCAAATCGTCCGTTTTTTTTCTTGACCAAAACAACTTCCAAGCATTGCTTAGCATCCTTCATAAGTTTCAAGCTACAATTAGACTCCAATTCTCCATTAAACGCATCCAAAGCTGCCCCTAAAGTACTGCTCCACTCGAATTATCTGAAAACAACATAAATAGATGAGCAAGACATAATTTCTGGTAAAATACATGAATTCAACATTACTTAAGGTGATGCACATGAAATAACATAAAATATGATGCAAAATGTTAATAAAAATATCCTAAATGATACGTAAAATGACATCTATCGGATACTTATAATCCCAAGAAATCCATAAAGTCTCAAAAAGATGGATCTTGTTTGTATTGTCGAGAAATAGGACACTAGAACTGTCGCTCTTATTTGAGAAATATTGGTCCAACCAGTAATTCAGGTATCTATAAGATAGAACTTATACATTTTTACCATTCTTTTAATTAAATGGTATTATTCTAATTTTTTTAATTTAATAATATGGATAAATATCTTTCTTAAAATAACTAAAATGATTAGTCCATAATCATTCCTACACTCACACAATATTTATTTAGAATACAATAACCTAAACGTGTATATATATATATATATATATATATATATATATATATATATATATATATAGGATCACATAAAACCAACACAAATTCATACACCATTGTATCAAACTAATAACCCTATGATTATTAAATGAATATATTAGATTAAAATGGTATATAGTAAAAACATACACCCTTGTGTACAGAAACACTACTAAAAATAGGGTATAATGGGGTTTTTACAAGTAATTGTAATTGTTTAATTAGGTTACTAGTTGTGATTCACGTATATTATACGGGTTGGATAAAATAAAAAATAAATATGAAAATTTAAACAAAATTTATTTAAATTTGAATTTTTGGATTTAAAATTTGAATTTAAAAGGAAACATATTAAATAATATATGAATTGTAATATTGTAATTTATTAGTTATTTTCAATTAAATCAATTATTAATTCAGGTGTAAATACGATGTGTTAATTAAGAAAAGATAAAAAAAAATGAGAAAATGACAAATGGAAAAAACATTTATTCAAAAATACCAAAAAATGACATGTGTCCAAGTTAATGAGAGAGTGACATGTGACAAAATTATTTTAATTTATTAGGAATGATTAAATTCGTTTCATTCAAATTGATTATTTTTATCCCTCTTATTTAGTTTTCCCCAAATAGTGTCGACAACTCACATTTTGCACACCATCTCCAATTCTCCATCACGCCTGTATCGACGATGCTTCATCAGAAGGACTCATAGTCGGCTTCCTCTCCGACAATGATGGTTGCATACTGTGTTTATCAATCTCCTTAAAACCTAAGTATCACCATTGACTACCCTACCTTTTGCAGATCAAACCAAGTACAACCACAACCCTTAATCCGAAACCACCAAGCAAAGTCATCGACACCCGTTATCATTTCCACACAGCCACCGACACCTCCCACTACTATGAATTGGGCATTTAGGGCAATATCCTTTGTCCATCGACAACAACGACCTAACCTCATGGTGAATCGAATCACCGCTGCTGATTATCTCTAAAAAAACCCTAATATACTCGCTAGAATCGACTCAATCACCAATATTTGAACCATACGTGACCGTTATCGATGCAACCACCAACAACCTCCACCAAGTAAGGTAATTGTTTTGATTTTTAATCGATGAGTCAGATTTTGTAATTTTTTTATTCATAGGTTGAAAAAATGGCAGATTTCGGTGTGTTCTTTCTTAAGGTTCTTTTTCTATTGAGACTTTCAAGGTTATAGAAAACCCATCAGACTTTGTTAATTCTTTTTCTTTCAAGGTTACAGAAAACTCATCAGACTTTGTTAATTCTTTTTCTTTCTTATTGATCTTTTTTCGTGTTCTTATATACCTATTACAATCTTGCAGCCAATAGTCTGATATGGAGTATAAAAAGTGGTTGAATATGGGCATTCCAACTTCCAGAAAGGTGAAGTAATTTAGGGAGTAATTGGATAAGAGAAATACGACTTTATCCGTTCTCTTCAAGATATTGATGTCTCACTTTCATATTTTACATGAATCCTTGGTATGTTTACAAATTAACACGTTTTACTCAAATTTACACCATATTAATATTGAAAGTAGCCCAATTCCGTATTCTCCCATTAGTTATGCCTGGTTATGACCGCTTTACATTGTTTTCCATGAGATATGTGCTCTAAAAAAAGCACAGTGCATCTTTGTGTCAGCAACTTATGGCGCAGTCAGTCAGCTTGTCGGCCAGTTTGCAAAGCTAACCGGGTGTTATGTCATAGGAATGTGGGGTGTGTCGGAACAAAAGAAAAGGTCGATGCTTTCAATATTTTAGCTTAGTTTGTATCCATCAGGTAATGTAATACAAGAAAAGATAAAAAAAAAAAAAAAAAAAAAAAAAAAAAAAAAAAAAAAAAAAAGTTGGAACACATAATCCTTTTGTCTACATTGAGTGTTTTTTACTACCGTTTATGTATTTAAGAATGATACTTAACTTTAATTTCTTAGACTGGAGAGTGTGGGGTGCGGTTTTAGCTGATGTGGTACTGAAACACTGCCTCCTCCCTGCGGTTTCAAAGTGCAGTTTGGAGAGTGTGGTAAGAATTGGGAGCGCTCCCTTTCTCTTTCTCTCTCTTCCTTTATCTCTCTATCTCTCTATCTCTCTTCTTTCTCTCTCTCTTCCTTTTTATCTCTCTCTTCCACTTTTATCCACCCCCTGGGTGTTGTAAAAAAATGTGGTAAAAGGAGGGAATGTGGCACCACTCTCCAACCTTAGTTTTTTTAATTTCAGTTTTTTGGAGCAGTCTATTTGTTTATTTGGCATGTGAAAATGAAGAATGTTCATTTATGAACAAATGTTCAATCACGATTTTGTAAAATGTTCATTTATGAATATTTGTCGATATATTCATTTTTAATCTTCTTGCTTTTGTTATTCATAAGATATGGATTGCATATAAATGAACATAAGAACATAGGCATATTACATATATTTTGATATTCATTTATAAGTTAAATTTGTTGGTTTTTAAAGACAATGTTCTCATTAACATATGCACATTAATTCTTGGATATTAATATGTTTTAAACATTCATCAATGTTCGACTGTGAATATTAATCTATTATGAATGTCTGTACATATTCAACTATGAACATTTGTTGATATGTTCGTGTTTAATCTTTTCGTTTATATTCATTTATCTTGTTTGAATCTAAAGTTCATTTATTCATAAATGTTCAATTCTGAAATCTAGGCACGTTACATTATATTTGATATTCATTTCTCATGGTTACAGTTACATTTATATATCTTCATTACTTATGAACATAAACAATTTTTATGATTTAAAAAACAATGTTCAACAATGAACATATATACATTAAAATATTATGAATGTTCATCTATAAACACTAATATGTTTTGAATATTCATCATATATTTTCAAATGTTCGTCTATGATTTTTTGGGATTTATTTTAAATAAATGTTATAATTTAGGAACGTCATTAAATAACAATATTTTTCATTTTTAAATAAAATAGTTATTTTACTATCATAGATTTTTTGTAAAAATTGATTAAATGGTCAAAAAATGGTTCTATAGTTTTATGAATAACTGTAGTTCTATGTTGAACCCATCCATATATATATGAAAAAAGTGAATATTCTCTTAAGGATATATAAGTTTAGGTACTCAAACTCATCATATTACGTCGTTTTGTATCATATATACACATTGTAATTGTCCACTGTTATTCTAATTCAACTTCTAACTTGATTTAATTTCAAGATTTTTATAAATTTTACGATTATCTTCCTTTTACATAATTTTCATTTTCAAGTATAATATATATAGTCTAGTAGGCGTTCGACATAAAAATGTGATGTAAGAGGAAAATAATAGTGAAATTTCAAAAATCTTGAAAGTAAATCAAGTTAGGGGTTGAAATTTAAGAACATTATAATGAATATATAAAACCAAACGACGTATTATAGTGGGTTTGGGTACCTAAGTTTATATACCCTTAAGGGTATATTCACTTTTCCCTATATATATATATATATATATATATATATATATATATATATATATATATATATATATATATATATATATAGAGAGAGAGAGAGAGAGAGAGAAATAGAGAGAGATTCATATATGGATAAACATCTATTGTACGGACATAAGACCATTTCCAATGGAAGTTTAATGGAGAATTTAATCTCATTAAACTCAAAATTCTCATTGTGGGTAAATGACTAGGATTCAATAAAATGGGGAGTTCAATACTTATTGAACTCGATACTCTCTCTCCTCACACACACACACACACACACACATACACACACACACACACACACACACACTATATATATATATATATATATATATATATATATATATATATATATATATATATATGGCTAGGCTATAATATAGATAACATTTATTGTGTGGTCGTAAGGACAATTTTGGACTAATAGATTAAAAGATTGAATGGCTATGATATGAGGGTTTATGATATTACAATGGGATAACATGTACCATATAATAATACAAATTTCATTATAAGGGTAATTTAGTCAATCAAGTTATATTTAAAAAAGGAAATTTTCGGATTTTAAGGTTAATTGATTGTATTAATTTTAAAAATCCGTTTTTTAAATTAATTTATTTCAATTCTAACGTAATATTTAATCATAACCGATTTTATTCAGTCAAAATGACATTCTGTTCGAATAACATTCTATGAGAATGCCAACAATAAGAAACTAACAACAAAAGTAAGAACGAATACAAGAAAATAAGAACAAGAGTAAGTAAGAATGTCATATCATTTATGAATCATTCTTCAAATAATGAGTCGAATAACATAACATTTGAATGGTAAAAATGTTAATGTAAAACATATTCTTACAAATGAACTTAAAATACAATTAGAAACTAAAATACATCAATAAACAAAAAAATCTTAAAAACACATTCTTGAAATTCTTGAAAGAATCATCATCTCCTTCTTGGTTGGTTTCCAACATGTATGTAATCAAACATAAAAAACCTTTATTTTTTTTTAATTTAATTTGACATGCAAACAGAATAAGAGGCGTTCTGTAAAAATAATGTAAAATCCTTTTAAACTTTCATTACAAAAAGAAAACACACAAACACACAAATAATAAAAGAATCAGACTATACATTACAATGAGTATTTGAAATTTCCTAGCTAAGTTTTTGGAATTTCAAGGGGGTTAAGGATGAATGGAGGAAAAGAATATGTGACACAAAAACTATACCAAGTAGATGGAAGATTAAAAATATTTGAAATATTTAGGCCTTAAAACTTCCCCAAAAAGATGGAACATTGAATATTGAAAAAAGGATGCAAATAATAAAAATATTAAGACGAGGCAAAAACAAAAACTATCAACACACATTAATGCTTGATTCTTCTAATCATCTTCAAGAAATGAGAATTTGATATAATCCTAAGAATAAAAGATTAAAAAAGACAACAAATAGCCTATTAACGCAAGCATAAACAAATTCATTACATTGAATTGCTAATAATGTAATTTTACCTTCTTCGTCCCTACTTCATGCTTTCTGTTTTACTTTAGACCAATGAATACATGTTTACATTACCGAAATATCCAAGATGCAAACTTAACAAAAATTAACATACAATAACTAATGAAGTTTTGAAATATTTATTTAAAGGCTTGCATACATGAAAGATCATTGGCGGACGCAATTAAGGAATGATACGAAAGGATGGCTAGTTAGTTGATATGTGACTACGTACCCATCGAGAACCGAGTGTGACACATAGGTTATCTAACCAAGAAATCGGAGGTGTAGAGTTTACCGTACGGGAGGGAACAAGTGAAAGAAACCCTAATTTAAAGAAAGATAGACGATGATGCGTTTGTATATTTGATGAGCGATTTTGAAGATGGATTTTAAAAAGAAATTAAGAAACTAATTGCAAAAATAATGGGATATTAGTTGTTAATTTTAGTTATTAATTAATATACTAGTTTATAACCCGTCATAACCATTGTTATAAAATTAATTAAACTTTCATATTAAAAAATCAAAATTATTAATCAACTATTTTAAATAAATTATTACTTAACAGATATTTTTTTATTATATAAAATTATAATCGTTGATTTAAATAAATACGTGAAGTTATATCATTTTATAATTTATATTAATTTTATTTTATTTTTTAATCTAATGTTATTAATTTAATATAATTAAAGGAAGAAATTTTAAATTTTGAAATTTAAAATGAAGAATCAATTATTAATTTAATAAAATTAGAGTGAGAAATTTAAAATTTGAAATTTAAAATGAATAATTAATAGGTTGACAAGTGACATGATAAATGATATATAACATTAATGAAGGGTTCTAATTGCATGACACTTGTCAATATGAGATTAAACATATTCTTTTATTAGAATAGAGAGATATGTAATATTACTAATATATCCCTATTGATTTAATTAATGATTTAATGTTTGCTAAATTCTGATTGGTTCCTACGTCCAAACAATAGATGACCATCTACATATGAACCTACCTCTCTCTCTCTCTCTCTCTCTCTCTCTATATATATATATATATATATATATATATATATATATATATATATATATATATATTATTTTTATTTCAAATTTGTAATTTTTAATTTTAAAGTAATGTTAATTTTAGTTGTAGTTTTTAATTTTTAATTTCATACTAATTATTTTTCTAAAAAATAACAATAAAAAAAAATGATAAATGATATGGCAATCTATTAAATTGTAGAGTTTAATGGATAAAATTGTATAATGAGTGGAATGTATATTTGTCAATCCATTTAAATAATATGAGTTCAATGTGTTTGAGGTGACCTAAGAACCAATCGGAATTTAATAAAAACAAATTATTAAATAAATAAATAAGGTTCTTTAGAGGATTTTTGTCGTGCAATTCACGCATGCAACTTTTTTGGCACGTGAAAGTCTTGTTGCTTTACTCTCACCATTGTATAGTCGAATGCATGTATTCCACAAATCTAGGCATTTAGCTTCTTCTCCATGCTTCCGCTTCCTCATTTTCCCCAATTCGTCTCCCGATACCACCGTCCATCTCGCAATATGAAATTATGAATAGATAAGATCGATGTCTAGAAACACCGACTTCCCCTTCCAATTTCTTCTCTCTTTCTTCCAGCGGCACATCCAACTCTCATCCCTTCATTTTCCAACATTGGCTTAGATGATGTGGTATGGGGCATTTATTTGCTCGTTATGGTAACGTGGAACGCCATAATGGCGTTGTAACAGGGGAACACCACTTCCTTCTCGTTTCTGCTCGTTAAGATCGTATCTCGTTGGCGTTACAAGCGGAAGAAACGAGCCAAATTTCAAACTTTACCGTTGACCAACCATTGCCAACAGGTATTTTAATAAAACATATTAAAAAAAATTCATTTATCTTATAAATACCAAACATTTTATAAAATTTTCACACAATTTCTCTCTTTTTCTCTACATAATTTCAATTATCTTCAAAAAAAATATGGATCCTTTCGACTTTTCCGATGATTCGGATGACGATATGTTCTTCAAGATGATGTATCATTATTACACTACTAAGCTGCTACAACCAGACCCAGCCCCACTACTAACAAGACGTGCGATGTTAAATAAAAATCACGAGGAGGGACACAAACATCTATATCGCGATTACTCTGCGGATAATTGTGTATACGGGTCGAAGGACTTCAAAAGAAGATTTCATTTGAGTAGAAATGTGTTCCTACGGATCGTCAACGTCTTGGAAAGCCGGTATCGCTTCTTTACTATATTTTTATGCAAAATAAATACAAATGTACTACATGTTTCTTTAATTTCACAACAAAAGTACTCTATTCTTAAATTGTAGTTAATTTATGTTTAGGTATGATTTTTTTCAATTGAGATATGATGCTAGAGGTAAACGAGGGTTTACAACGTTGCAGAAATGTGTTGCGGCCATTCATTTGATGGCTATGAGGGAGTCACCCGACACCATGGACGACTATATGAGAATGTCCGAAAGAACCGCAAGGGAGAGTTTGTATACATTGTCGAAGGGTGTTGTTGAAACATTTGGTGACATATATTTGCGGAAACCTTCGTTGCATGATTTGCAAGAATTGTATCACGAACATTGGATTTAGAAACTCTATGATATATCATGTATGCATGTATCATAATGCATAACATGGTAGTAGAAGATAAATGACGAAATATTGCATACTATATCCCAACGGAGCCTAGACACACTCAATTTCAACCAGGAACAACAAAGTATTTGCATAGAGTCGTTGACATTCAGGATGTAAATAAATACATACAACTTCGAGAGGACTTGGCGGATTATATCTTCTATGGTAACGATAACGATAACGAATAGCGTTTAGTTTTAAAAAAAATATTTTTTTTATCGAATAGAGTTGTATTTTTGTTTGAATTTGGATGTTATGTATAATTTAATTTCTATGTTATTCTTAATTTTTAAAATATATTTGTTTAAATTAAAAAAAATTAATTCGAAAAAAAAAAGAAATTATAAAGTGGAAAAAGTTGGTGTTATAACAAGATGTAATATGGTGACAATTTCCCCATTTGGTGTTATAACACCATTGGTGATGTGGCATGTGAGGTGACACCAAAATGGTGTTTTGACTAGTTGCTCACACCCAATACTCTTAACGACATGAGGATTAGTTCTTCGATTATCAGATTAAGCTTCTTGGGTGGAAGATAAGATTTTAGCTTCAAGAAATTTAAAAGTTTGATTTCCTACCACCACTTCCATTATCTTCTTTCATTGGTTTCCATGCCACCATTTTCCTCTTCCATCAGACATGCGCTTCTATTCCTTTATCTCTAGAAACACATCATCGATAGTATAATTACATTCGATTTGATATTAAAAATGTTTTCTCTTCCCTTTTCGCATATTGATTTGAAATTGAATTTTCTTTAGTTCATCAAATCTAATTTTGAAGAAATTTCTAGGGAAGCGATCATTATCTTAGAAAGAAAGGTAAAGGGTACCGAGTCTTTTGATCTTTTGGTTTTATGATTTGAAGAAAGGCAAAAGGTACTGATTCTTTTTGCTTATCCACTTATGGTTCTATTAGTTACCGGTAAGTGGTAAAAGGTAGGTAAATTTGTTTGTTTTCCCTTAAAAACTGCGTAATTTTTACAGTTTATGATGGCAATTGTACTTGTTTTGCATATTGAGTGTAAGATGTTTGTTGAAATTCCTAAATGGGTTGAATTGGTTTTTTTATTTGGCATGTATTATTTTCTCGGTTTACTTCTATCATTTTAATCATGAATCCTCCATGAAGTCTAATATATTTTCTTTTTGTTTGAAGATTTTCAAGGAAAGAGTTGTTACTACTGGTAATTGGTCTTCTAATCAATTGCTGATTGGATTTTCGTCCAAGGAAATAAACTCTCTCCTAGCTATCGGTAATCATCCACCTCTATTCAATTATCTTCTAGAATTTGTTGATTAACTGAAGAGTTTTGTTTAGAATTGTTTGAGTTGTTAGTTAGATAACAAATCTTTTTTATTTTACTATGTAAAAGATGATTCCTTTGTCATGCATGGCAAGGAAAGAGACAAAACCAGACAATACTATGTATGGAGGAATTCTTGCAAATGATTACGTTTATGTCCACAATTCTTTTTATTTATTTTAATCCCATAATAAAGTTTAATAATCTATTCTTTTGCAACAGATGGTATGGGAATTTTTGGCGTGGGGTGTAACAATTGTCACACCCCGCTTAAGCAGAAACACGAGGCGTGGCAGTACAAAGGGTCTCATAGCAAAAGTTAAAAGACAACACCAACCATAGTATTAAAAATCATTACAAATTTACAATGAATTTGAAAAACTTTTTAAAAGAGATTACAATGTATTTAAAAGTCATCACATGTAAATGCTCCTACAAATGTTGTGTCTCTACGTGCCTCTTACTAAATGATTCCTGAAAAAGCATGTAAAACGAGCGTCGACTATAAAAATAGTTGGTGAGTACTCACATATTAAAAATAATATTGGTTTCAAGAATCAAAATCAAAGTTTTGATAAAAGTTTCCATAAATAAAAATATGTTGCAAAAATGAGTGAATAAGTTTGCATAAACAAAGTTTGTTGTCATCATGAGAGATAAAGTATGTTGCCCAAATGAGATGCAACGTTCATATTCTCATGGGAAATAAAGTTTCCATAAATAGAAATATATTGCTAAAATGAGTAAATAAGTTTGCATAAACAAAGTTCGTTGTCATCACGAGAGATAAAGTATGTTGCCCAAATGAGATGCAACGTTCATATTTGTAACAGCCCGGATCTCCAGTTATCTTTTATGCTTATATTTTTGGAGTTTTGTGAGGGGACTCGGCGAGTTGGAGCTCAAACTCGCCGAGTAGGATCGCGGTTCAAGACGCGGGTTCGCGCCCGGACTCGACGAGTCCAAGGAATGGACTCGACGTGTCCTCGCTGTTTAATGAAACCCTAAATTCCCGGTCCTAAGCCCTATTTAAAGGACCTTATGGCCCTTCATTGCGGCTACCTTTATCTTGAGAGCACCAAAGCAGCTGAGGGATTCGTGTGAGTGAGATAAGAGGCTATTGTTCACCAAATTTGTGTGTTTTTGCAAGAAAGGAAGAGGAAAGTCAAGCTAGAGGAGTTAGGGAGCTTGGATCTTCTTTCATTTCATCAGAGGAGGCTTCTTGAGGTATCATTCAGAGCTTATTTCCGTATTTTTGTTGATTTGGTTAAATCTAGGGTTTCTTCATGCCTTATTTGCTTTGTATTAGAAGTGTGAGAGGTCCCATGGGGATATGGTGCTTAGATCTGGACCTTAGCAGGTCCAGAGAGCCCCTAATGTCATGCTTTATGCCCTCTCTTTTGGGTTAGAGGCTAGGGTTGCCATTTTAGAGGTTATTTCTCCAAAAAGAGCCTTGTAGGTGTGTTATGAGCACCAAGATATAGACTTTACGTGGTAAATAAGCTTAGGAGGGCCAGATCTATGAGTGGATGGTGCGGATCTGACCTCAGAAGCTAGTTTGAGTAGATGCATGGCATGGACTCGCCGAGTCTGAAGAACAGACTCGGCGAGTAGCATGAAGATTGTCCTTGACCACTCAGTGAGTGGTCCAGCCGAGTTATGAGTTGACTCAGTGAGTCAGGGAGAGTTAGCGAGGGTTGACAGGTGGACTGAGTCGAGCTGGGACTCGCCGAGTTGTTCTTAAGGCTCGGCGAGTTGAGTCGTGGTGGCCTCGCGATTCATGCTAGGTGGAACCCGTCGAGTCAGGGGTGTACTCGACGTGTCAAAAAGGGAATCCTAGAGAGTTGGTGAATACGTATAGACTCTTCGAGTCGCCCTAGTGCACTCGCCGAGTCCGGTCAAAGTTGACCGTTGACCGTTGACCAGAGTTGACCAGTGTTGACTTGATAGGGTAGTCAACCTTAGTGGTAAAAGTGTTAATTAGAGACATCTGATGTTATAGGAGCATTATAGCTTGGAGGATCGAGCACGAGTGATTTCCAGGATTCGCGAGTTATCGAGATACACGAGGTGAGTCTTCTCACTATACTTTACCTTGAGTAGGTAATCAGAGTTATGTGTCAGAGTATGTGTATGTTATGTGTATGCTATGTGTTGTACTGCATGATGTCTATGTGATTTATGTTGTGCATGTTTATAGAGTTGGAACCGGAAGGTTCCGAGAGTTAGAACCTGAGGGTTCCCAGAGCTTGGGTGCACGGACCCATAGAGTTATAGCCTCGAGTGGCTAATATATGTTTATGTGGTATTTTGGGGAACTCACTAAGCTTTGTGCTTACAGTGTTAGTGTTGTTGTTTCAGGTACTAGCGATGCCCGTGGGAAGGCGCCGGCTTGATCTGTACACACGCATGGGATTTTTGATATATATATGCGATCTTGGGATTTTATATGATGTGAATTGGGATTTAAACTTAATGTTTTTATGAAAATTAAATGAGAAATGTTTTTATAATTTGCGAAAAATTATTTTGAAATTCATGGCGTTACAAGTTGGTATCAGAGCCTTGGTTTGAGGGATTTGAGTACACCTTCGGGCGTATTTGAACTCAAACTGAGGATTTGAGAAGTATTTTCAAAAAGAGTAAAAGATTTTGAAAAGAAACGCGGAGCAGAGTTGTGTGTACGATCAGTCCACGCCCGAACGGTGATTTCCCAAAATACTCTCATGTTATGTGTTATTGATATTGATATGATGTATCCGCATGCTAGAGTAGACTAGGTATTCCTATTAGGACTAGAGTGATCTACGCATGATAGAGTACTTGGAATTTGGGATCCGAAGAGGAGGACTTGGGATGTATTCTGATACGGTGTGGACAGTAGTATTGGGCCCGTACTACTGAAAGCACCGGAGCGGTGTACAGCCCAAGTAAGAATCTTTGGAATACCAAGGATCAAGGAGGAATGAGTTGTCGAGTGTGAGTATGCTCGAAGGGGTTCTAATTTTTCGTATGTTGTATTTCAGAGGTAGATCATGGTGAGGACACGTTTGATGCCTGAGAGCAGTGATACCAGTGATGAGGAGATCCGCCGGATCATCCACGAGGAGGTGGCTGCGGCCATCAGGGTAGAGATACCAGAGATGTTCGGGTCTATTAAGAGCACGCTGATCGAGACCTTCGACGAGCGTTATGCCACTCTTTCTGAGGCTGCTGTGGCAGCGGCCACTGCAGCGATTGCTTCCGCGAGGCCGCAAGGTGGTGATGCGTTGCTGTTCCGGGAGTTCAGCAACACAAAACCACCAGAGTTTGATGGGACCCAGGGTCCGGTGGCAGCTATGAGATGGATATCCGATATAGAGGGGTGCTTCTTCACTTGCTCATCTCCTGAGCATTTGAAGGTTCGGTTCGCGCTGAACCAGCTTCGCTTGGGAGCGAAGGACTGGTGGAAGTTTGTGACGGCGCATTATACGCCTACTGAGCTTGTGGCAGTGACCTGGGAGAGGTTCACTGTCATGTTCCGAGATGAGTACGTTCCCCAGGTGGAGAGGGAGCGTTTGGCACAGGAGTTTCTGACCCTCAAGCAGGGTACTGAGTCAGTTACAGCGATTACCAGGATGTTCCATGAGAGGGTGATGTTCTGCCCTGAGCACGTGTCCACTGAGCAGGCACGTATGAGCCGTTATTTGAGCATTTTGAGGCGGGATATTCGGGAGTTCGCGGTGAACTCCTCGTACCGGACATTTGCTGAGCTTCAGGCAAATGCCCGGAAGAGGGAGATTGAGCTAGAGACTCAGGCCAGGGAGGAGGCGGAGTCTCAGGGGAGGGATCGGCGACCGGCACAGTCTCAGCCGGCAGCCAAGCGGGCCAAGCCCGCTGATCCCAAACCAGGGAGCCAGAAGGGCCGCACTTGTGGGAAGTGTGGCAAGGGTCACGATGGAGTCTGCAGAGCGGGATCTTGCTACAAATATGGCAAGGAGGGGCATATGGCCAAGGATTTCCCCAAGGGGTTTGCAGTGTGCTTCCACTGCAAGCAGACCGGACACCGGAAGGCAGAGTGTCCGCAGTTGCGAGGTTCATCTCAGGGAGCACCTCAGGGATCTGCCCCTGCCGCCATCAGAGCTACAGAGAGTCAGCCGGTGAAGGCCGAGGTGCCGAGGGCACGAGGGAGAGCTTTTCAGCTGACCGTGGAGGAGGTCCGCGCAGCGCCCGATGTCGTGGCTGGTATGTATTCTTTCATGTATTTATTTGATGATGAGATATTATGCTTATGTTATGTTATGCGTAGGTACTTTTCTTGTGAATTCTGTACCTGCCTTGGTGTTATTTGACTCGGGTGCGAGTCGGTCTTTTGTATCTTTGGCTTTTACCCAGCATCTCAGTGTTAGTCGTGAGGCGTCGAGTCGACCTCTGAGAGTTTCCATAGCTGATGAGAGAGTGATATATGCTACGGAGGTTCTCCGAGGTTGCGTAGTCGAGATTTTTGGTGTTGAGTTCCCGATTGATTTGGTTCCTATTGCGATGGGTGATGTATGTGTCATTGTGGGCATGGACTGGTTGAGCAGATTTGGTGCGGCTATCAACTGCGAGCGTCAGCTGGTGACCATACGAGACCCTAGTGGGGGAGTTCTTTCGGTATATGGCGAGGGTACACGTTTAGGATCAGCGTTTTGTTCGGCCGCCAGAGCGAGGCAATGTCTACAGCAGGGCTGTAAGGGTTTTGTGGCGTATGTGATGGATGCGCGGGTGGATTCCGAGAGGCCGATTTCAGTTGAGGAGGTCCCGGTGGTGCGTGAGTTCCCGAATGTGTTTCCCAAGGAGTTGTCGGGTATGCCTCCTGTGAGGCAAGTGGAGTTCAGCATAAATTTGGTTCCGGGGGCTGCACCTATTGCCAAGGTGCCTTATCGCCTTGCACCTCCAGAGATGCAAGAGTTATCCTCGCAGCTTCGGGAGCTGCTGGGGAAGGGGTTTATTCGGCCGAGCAGCTCGCCGTGGGGAGCACCTATCCTGTTCGTCAAAAAGAAGGATGGTTCACACCGGATGTGTATTGATTACCGGGAGTTGAACAAGCTGACGGTCAAGAACTGTTACTCGTTGCCGAGGATCGACGATCTGTTCGATCAGTTGCAAGGAGCATCTTGGTTCTCCAAGATCGATTTGAGGTCTGGGTATCATCAGGTGAGGGTGCGGGATGAGGATGTCCAGAAGACAGCGTTCAGGACGCGTTATGGGCATTACGAGTTTGTGGTGATGCCTTTCGGGCTCACCAATGCCCCGGCAGTGTTCATGGATCTCATGAACCGAGTATGTAGGCCAATGCTGGATCGGTCAGTGATTATATTTATCGATGATATTCTGGTATATTCGAGATCTAGAGAGCAGCATGAGGAGCATTTGCGGGAGGTTCTCGGAGTTCTGAGATCAGAGAGGCTTTATGCCAAATTCTCCAAGTGTGATTTCTGGTTGCGGGAGGTCTAGTTCTTAGGACATCTCGTTAATCAAAAAGGGATATTGGTTGATCCGGCCAAGGTTGAGGCAGTGATGAGTTGGGAGGTGTCGAAGTCACCCTCCGAGATGAGGAGTTTTCTAGGGTTGGCAGGGTATTATCGGAGGTTTATCAGGGATTTCTCTAAGATCGCAGTGCCACTCACCAGATTGACCCGGAAGGGTGTTGCTTTTTCATGGGGCCCCGAGCAGCAGGCATCCTTTGAGACACTTCGCCAGAGGTTGTGCGAAGCTCCGGTGTTAGCTCTCCCAGAAGGGATGGAGGACTTTGTGGTATACTGTGATGCATCGATTTTAGGATTGGGAGCGGTGCTGATGCAGAGGGGGCATGTGATAGCGTATGCATCAAGGCAGCTGAAGCCTCATGAGTCGAGATATCCCACCTATGATCTAGAGTTGGGGGCAGTGGTGTTCGCCCTCAAGATTTGGCGTCACTACTTGTATGGGGTTCGGTGTACGATATACACGGACCATAAGAGTTTGAAGTATTTGATGGATCAGCCCAACCTAAATATGCGACAGAGAAGGTGGTTGGATGTGGTCAAGGATTATGATTGTGAGATCCTATACCACCCAGGCAAGGCTAATGTGGTAGCCGATGCGTTGAGCCGCAGGGCGGAGAGCACTCCACTGCGGGATGTATGTTTGAGATTGACCGTGATGGCTCCAGTATTGGACGCCATTCGCGGGGCACAGGCCGAGGCTGTGCAACCTGAGATGCAGAAGAGGGAACGGGTTGTTGGTTTGGTTTCAGAGTTCGTTACCGATGGTCGGGGGCTTATGACTTTTCAGGGGCGTATCTGGGTACCGTTTGTGGGAGGAACGCGTACCATTTTGATGGAGGAGGCTCATCGGTCGAAATTTTCGATCCATCCGGGGGCCATGAAGATGTATTTGGATTTGAGAAAGGAGTATTGGTGGCCCTGTATGAAGAGGGATGTTGTGTGGTTTGTTGAGAGGTGCTTGACCTGTCGTAGGGTTAAGGCCGAGCATCAGAGGCCGCATGGCAAGTTGCAGCCGTTGGAGGTTCCCGAGTGGAAGTGGGAACAGATCACTATGGATTTCATCACCAAATTGCCGAGGACTGCCAGGGGAGTTGACGCAATTTGGGTGATTGTGGACAGGTTGACAAAGAGCGCTCACTTCCTTGCCGTTGGAGGTTCCCGAGTGGAAGTGGGAACAGATCACTATAGATTTCATCACCAAATTGTCGAGGACTGCCAAGGGAGTTGACGCAATTTGGGTGATTATGGACAGGTTGACAAAGAGCGCTCACTTCCTTGCCATCAGTGAGAGTTCTTCAGTAGAGAAATTAGCTGACGTGTATGTGAGGGAAGAGGTATCTCGGCATGGGGTGCCGATCTCGATTGTTTCAGACCATGATGTGCGCTTCACTTCCAGATTCTGGAAGAAATTTCATGAGGAGTTGGGTACTAGACTGCATTTTAGTACCGCATATCATCCCCAGACAGACAGTCAAAGTGAGCGGACGATTTAGACGCTTGAGGACATGCTCCGGGCATGTGTGTTGGATTTCGGGGGTAGCTGGGATGCGTATTTACCCTTGGCAGAGTTTTCCTACAACAACAGCCATCATTCGAGCATTGGTATGCCACCCTTTGAGCTGTTGTATGGGAGGAGGTGTCGGACCCCTATTTGTTGGGGAGAGGTCGGTCAGCGGGTGATGGGCAATACATAGATCGTGCTTCAGACGACAGAGCAGATTCAGCAGGTCAGACAGAGGTTGTTGACCGCTCAGAGCCGACAGAAGAGTTATGCAGACAGGCGCCGGTCCGAGCTTGAGTTTCAGGTCGGCGACTTTGTTCTCCTGAAGGTCTCTCCTTGGAAAGGAGTGATTCGATTCAAGAAGAGGGGCAAGTTGGGGCCCCGATATATTGGTCCATTCTGTGTGATCGCGAGGGTAGGCCGGGTCTCCTATCGTTTGGATTTGCCAGCAGAGTTGGGGCAGATTCACGACACTTTTCATGTGTCACAGCTGAGGAAGTGTATAGCCGATGAGTCGGCAGTGGTTCCATTAGAGGATATTCAGGTGGATGCTAGCCTGAATCATGTCGAGAGACCAGTGGCCATCAGAGATCGGAAAATCAAGGTTTTGAGGAACAAGGAAGTACCACTGGTGTTGGTTCAGTGGCAGCATCGGAAGGGATCGGAGATGACCTGGGAGCCGGAGTGTGAGATGCGTGAGCAGCATCCGGAGTTATTTGTAGAGCGAGACTTCGAGGGCGAAGTTTAGTTCTAGTGGGCGAGAATTGTAACAGCCCGGATCTCCAGGTATCTTTTATCCTTATATTTTTGGAGTTTTGTGAGGGGACTCGGCGAGTTGGAGCTCAAACTCGCCGAGTAGGATCGCGGTTCAGGACGCGGGTTTGCGCCCGGACTCGACGAGTCCAAGGAATGGACTCGGCGAGTCCTCGCTGTTTAATGAAACCCTAAATTCCCGGTCCTAAGCCCTATTTAAAGGACCTTATGGCCCTTCATTGCGGCTACCTTTATCTTGAGAGCACCAAAGCAGCTGAGGGATTCGTGTGAGTGAGATAAGAGGCTATTGTTCACCAAATTTGTGTGTTTTTGCAAGAAAGGAAGAGGAAAGTCAAGCTAGAGGAGTTGGGGAGCTTGGATCTTCTTTCATTTCAGCAGAGGAGGCTTCTTGAGGTATCATTCAGAGCTTATTTCCGTATTTTTGTTGAGTTGGTCAAATCTAGGGTTTCTTCATGCCTCATTTGCTTTGTATTAGAAGTGTGAGAGGTCCCATGGGGATATGGTGCTTAGATCTGGACCTTAGCAGGTCCAGAGAGTCCCTAATGTCATGCTTTATGCCCTCTCTTTTGGGTTAGAGGCTAGGGTTGCCATTTTAGAGGTTATTTCTCCAAAAAGAGCCTTGTAGGTGTGTTATGAGCACCAAGATATAGACTTTACGTGGTAAATAAGCTTAGGAGGGCCAGATCTATGAGTGGATGGTGTGGATCTGACCTCAGAAGCTAGTTTGAGTAGATGCATGGCATGGACTCGCCGAGTCTGAAGAACAGACTCGGCGAGTAGAATGAAGATTGTCCTTGACCACTCAGTGAGTGGTCCAGCCGAGTTATGAGTTGACTCAGTGAGTCAGGGAGAGTTAGCGAGGGTTGACAGGTGGACTGAGTCGAGCTGGGACTCGCCGAGTTGTTCTTAAGGCTCGGCGAGTTGAGTCGTGGTGGCCCTGCGATTCATGCCAGGTGGAACCCGTCGAGTCAGGGGTGTACTCGACGTGTCAAAAAGGGAATCCTAGAGAGTTGGTGAATACGTATAGACTCGCCGAGTCGCCCTAGTGCACTCGCCGAGTCCGGTCAAAGTTGACCGTTGACCGTTGACCATAGTTGACCAGTGTTGACTTGATAGGGGTAGTTAAACTTAGTGGTAAAAGTGTTAATTAGAGACATCTGATGTTATAGGAGGATTATAGCTCGGAGGATCGAGCACGAGTGATTTCCAGGATTCGCGAGTTATCGAGATACACGAGGTGAGTCTTCTCACTATACTTTACCTTGAGTAGGTAATCAGAGTTATGTGTCAGAGTATGTGTATGTTATGTGTATGCTATGTGTTGTACTGCATGATGTCTATGTGATTTATGCTGTGCATGTTTATAGAGTTGGAACCGGAAGGTTCCGAGAGTTAGAACCTGAGGGTTCCCAGAGCTTGGGTGCACGGACCCATAGAGTTATAGCCTCGAGTGGCTAATATATGTTTATGTGGTATTTTGGGGAACTCACTAAGCTTTGTGCTTACAGTGTTAGTGTTGTTGTTTCAGGTACTAGCGATGCCCGTGGGAAGGCGCCGGCTTGATCTGTACACACGCATGGGATTTTTGATATATATATGCGATCTTGGGATTTTGTATGATGTGAATTGGGATTTAAACTTAATGTTTTTATGAAAATTAAATGAGAAATGTTTTTATAATTTGCGAAAAATTATTTTGAAATTCACAGCGTTACAATATTCTCATGGGAAATAAAGTTTCTATAAATAGAAATATATTGCAAAAATGAGTAAATAAGTTTGCATAAACAAAGTTAGTTTTCATCATGGGAGATAAAGTATGTTGCCCAAATGAGATGCAACGTTCATATTCTCATGGAAAATAAAGTTTCTATAAATAGAAATATATTGCAAAAATGAGTAAATAAGTTTGCATAAACAAAGTTCGTTGTCATCATGAGAGATAAAGTATGTTGCCCAAATGTGATGCAACATTCATATTCTCATAGGAAATAAAGTTTGTTGCTAAAACAAGATACAAGGTTCGTACGTGCATAATGATTATACCATGAGTTCACAAACCAAGCCTAATGAAGAAGGGTGCCCTCTTCTATGTCTATCGCTAACATAAGGAAATATGGTAAAATGCATTCAAGCAAATCGTACGAGTGAGGAGTACCTTCTAATAGCGCTATCCATTATGACCATGGGCTCAAATGAGTTACTGATTTGTATGAACTGATTCCAGGGACTTAAACGCGATAAGGCCTCATGAATTAACAATAACATACACATACACAGCAAAATATAGCAACCAAGTTTGATACAAATCAAATTAAATTCAACGAACAATAAACAATTTTTGGACATGCTTTTCCACCCCAAAACATTTAAAAACCGAAAATAGGGGAAGTCGTGAATACTCTCAATGCATTGAGATGATGCAAATGGTGCCTTGAACTACGTTCCACTTGTACCACTACCGATTCCTACAATAATGGTATACGCTAGTGCGTCTCTAATCGAAATCTAATACTAGTATAGTTAATATTACAATAGAATTATGCCAATATTGTGTCAAAATTTAATAATGTTATGTTACAAACATTTTCTGTGAAATTTAGATTTCTATGAATCAATTTGTTGTATAACAATTTAAGTGGAAAATTCACATTATTGAAATGTTAATATTTAACATTTTAAGAGGTGTTCCAAAGATTAAATATTCAAAAACTAAATCAATTTAGTTCTAAAATTTCCAAAACTTTTATTTCAGTCTCAACTGAAGTCAAAGATGTTAAGATAAATTTTCTTGCATTTTTTATTTGTCTAGCTATTTTCACCCTTTTAATTTCTTGAATAACCATAGAATCATGAAAAATACTAAACAGTTAATAAAAATAATCAAACTTCAGATTTTGGTTCTAACTATATTAAAAGGATTCTAGATAATTTTTCATGGATTATAGATATGTATAGCTATTTTCTTATATTTAATTCTCTAAATAGATAAAAATTCATGAAAAATAACAATCAGTTAAGAAAACTCTCCAAACTTTTTACATCACTGATAAGCAACATATATGATCTGACAAAATATAAAAATGTATTTTCAAACAGTTTAACATGATTTTTATGTATTTATTCTATCAAAATAGAGATAAATAGAAAACAGTTTCAAAAGTTCCCCAAACTTTTTGTACTAGTTTGATTACATAAATAAAAGCTGGAAAAAATATAAAAGTTGGTTTTCAAATAGTTTACATGTTTTATTTTTTTTATTCACTTAAATAAGCATTAATTCGTGAATAATTATTAAACAGTTAAGGAAAATTACCAAACTTTTTTTAAACTTCATATACAGTGTACATAATCTGGGAAAAATACCAAAATTGATTTTCAAATAATGTAACATGATTTAATGATTTTTTTTGTAAAATTGTCCAAACTTGGTGTTCCACTTTTACTAAACATATATAATCTAGAAAAAATGGCAAATGTGATTTTCATATATAAGAGTCTGATTTTCCTAATTTATGTGTATTTAACAGATAAAAATTAGAATAAATGGTAAACAGTTACGATATTTCCTAAAAATTTTTGTAATTTTTTTTTGATGTTTTATATAATATGTGAAAAATATCAAGAGTCATTTGTAAACAGTGGAGTTCGATTTTTGGATTTATAAATGTTTAATCTTAGGAAAATAGAAGAAAAATAGCTTAAAGAAGTGAAAATTTTTACAACTTTTTATATAGAATACTAATGTAATATAAGATTTTTTTTGGTAAGTTGTTATGAATTTTGGATGAGTAAAACTATTTTTCCCGATTTTAGTCCATTATAAACACAAAAATCGTGTAAAAATATAAATACATTATACAAAAATCCCAAAAATATTATTCTAAGTAACGAAAATGACCTAGAACAAGCCAAAATTATTAAATGCTCTTTTAATATCCCGAAACTTGGTTTTATGATTTATTTTAATTAATCATAAAGAAAATTAAACATCATAGAAAACATTAATAAAGATTGATGAAACTTCATGAGAGATATTTATTAACTTTAAGGGTCATCCATGAATTTATATATGATTTATTGGACCTCATAAAATATTTTATTTGAATTATTGCTCTATTTTCTTGCAATAATTATAATAATTCGAGAAAAACGAATTATTTTATGAAAATTTACAGATCATTTTATTTTGTTGTTTGGATTCTGGGAAAAATTGCATTTGAATAGAAAAGAAGTTTTAGGTATTTATTTGGGAATAAATCTTTCATAAACATATTTGAAAGCTTTTAACAACAAACTTTGATCATCTAGCATCTAAGCTTGAAGATCTTCACATGCATGTTGGTTTGAAGACCATTCATGAGTTTGAAATGTTTAAAAGATGTTTTTTTAAAGAAAACTTAGGATGCATATGGTATTTTTCTACCAAAACATGTAGAAAAGTGCATTTTCATGATTTTGACTTAGGTTTAGGTCATGGATCTTCACCATTTTGTAACATGGAAGATGTTTTTGGTGAAAATCTACCACCATCATCATCAAAACTGTATGCGTATGAATGTGTTCATGATTTTTCATTAGAAAGGGGGTAGAAGAAGAAGATATGCAGGAAAATCCTAGTGAAATGAAGGTAAAATGAAGGGAGAAGGAAGGATTTTCAGGTTTACCTTTAAGAACTCTTCTAGATGATAAATATTTAGAGTTTAAGGTGTGTTCTTAAACTCATTTTTTTCTGGAAAAATTTCGTGAGTTAGGGTGAGGGTGAGAGAAAATGTGGTGGGGGAATTGAAGAGTGAGAGAGAGAAATGAAGAAGATGGAGTGTGGGGAAGAGAGAAATCATTCAAACTTTGGGGAAATGGGGTGTTAGGGAGGATGGCCGACTTTATGAGGGAGGAGAGAGGATACTAAATTTCCCTTCCATTAATTTTATAAACTTCTCAATTCTTTTATAAAAATTCCTCCAAAATTTATAAAATGTGTATTTAAGTAAGATTTCTTAATAACTCTTGAGTTTTTAGCTTGTGGAATAAGGTTAATATCAATGACCTAAATTTTATTTTTCTTGAATACAGTTTCATAATTTTAATTATTACAAGATAGTATTATAAGGTTCATAATTATTATTATAGAATTTTTAAGGTTAAAGTTTATAACTATGATTTTTTTTATGGCTTTTAGGGTTTTGGAGTTTAATAAATCTCTGGATATCAAAATAAATTGAATCTTTGAGACTTTAAATTATTTTTGAGTTTCATAACTCTTATTCAAATTAGAAATAATGTTTGTAATTTATTTTTACCAATTTATTGGCATTCTATGTAGTGATTCCGAGATTCAAGCGAAATTGAGGAATCAAGTATAGTAGTCCTAGTCCTCAACTTTCACTTAAGTTTCTATGGGACTTTGACCTAATTTCTACTTCTAGGTCATGTACATGATGTGTGTATATGATTCATGAAAATGTGTTCAAGTCAAAGAGTGACCCGAATATGGACAATCACTATAATTAAGTAGTTGTAGAATTCACATATCAATATGAAATCTAAGTATATTATCCATTGTTTCTAACCATTTTCAAGTTTCTAGTAGGTTATAACTTAGCTTCTAGTTACTAAGTCTAGTATGTGTCGTGCCTATATGTGTGCAACTAAGTTTATTCAAATCTAGAACTATCTCAAATTTTGACGGTTGTCACAACAATCGAACATGGTGAAGTATTGATTGGAAAAATCAAACAAGGTACAACTCCTTTTTTTTCTTAGTTCATGGCGAGTGTTAGTTTCCAAATCAATTTCACGGAATTAGACACACTTTCCAAAAATTAGCTTTCACCTGGGTTTTTATATATTGCTAAATTTCATGGAGCTTAAATGCTAGAAATTGTCATTTAAACGAGAAAGGGTGATTAGGTGTTTTTACTTATCTATACAAAAAGCTAAAGGTGTTTTTTGTGTTATTGATTTTATGATTAGTTTAGTTACTGTAATCACCGATTTCAATTTAAAATATCTAACTATCATTTGAGATTTTGTACTTTACCTTGGAATAAATATGATGTTTATCGATTTTTTATGTTTGAGTCAGGTTTTTTTTTTTTTCTTTTTTTTTTTTTTTTTTTTTTTTTTTTTAATAAGAAGTAAGTATGGTTTTTTTAAACTTCTCTGATTGTCTTTGTTCCTCTCAACATCAGATAAACATTCTTCATTGTCTGTGGATGTTTCATTTGATGCAAAACCATGCACAGGCGTTTCTTGGTTCATATTTGATTTACTTTGCTTATTTATCTTTTCAAAGAAATGGAAACTATTGTAGAATAATTTGGGGAATATTTCAAATTATTTATGCTTCTTAGTGCGAATTGGAGATGATATTGATTCAATTATTGTTTCTTTATTGAAATTTCTATGAACTCTAAATATAATTTTATTTTAGACAAAATTGCAAAAATGGTCCCTGTGGTATGCAAATTTTTGGGGTTTTAGTCCAAACCCCGTGTTTTTTGGATCCTTGGTCCTTTTGGACTGGTTTGTATGTGGAATTGGTCCCTGGACTTAACTGCCATTAAATAGAATCTGTTAAGCCCCTCATGTGCCTCACACGTGAGGGTAAATTCATCATTTCATATGTAAGGGACCATTTTTGCATAACCCGTTTTTTTGGCTTATTTGACCTTTACCCCTCATTTACTTTCCCCAACACCAGCAACTCCCTTCAGCTCCATTGAACCTGCAAATAATAGAGGACACCTCTCTCTCTCTCTCTCTCTCTCTCTTGTTTGTTCATGAACTCAGGTTTCTATTAACCAGTTAAGATATGTTCTTCACTAATCTATTCATCTTTTAGAAACAAAAATTCAAGGTTCAGTATTAAAAGACACACATACACCCGAAAAACATATCCAACGCACAACACATTGATTCAACAAGCTGCACACACTGACTCAACTTGTTATTAGTTTTCACACACTGATGACACACACACGTTGATGAACCCAAATATCGAACACCATACCGACCAGTTGCACCTACGATCATACACATCACCCCTTCTTTCACCTTCATCTCCCAACAGTTCCCCACCCCTGTACAGACCACTTTTACAATCGATTTTTTCAGATACAAAAAGGGGAAACATCATTGGTATGACCTAAAATCAAAATCAAACCTACAATAAAACCTGTTGTAGAGCCGGTGATTTCCCCACCTAGATTAGTCAATCTCCAATTATAGAAGCACAATGCTCCAGCACATGCACCAGTAATCGTCATTACCTGCTCCTACAGAATGTTCTGGACCGAGCATCGTTTTCTCCTTCTCTGTTCAAGTTCTAAAAAACGTAACCAAAAACTTCTCCAATGAACACGAACTGGGTCATAGTGGATTTGGGGTTTTTTTTACAAGAGTCAAGAACACGAGAGAAAACAGCGAGTTCATGTGAGGATTTAGGGTAAAGAAGGAAGGAGCAGGCGTATTAAAGATGATGAGAGGGAAAACGGGTTAGGGCAAAGAAGGGAAGGAGCAGACAACGATGGTGCGAGAGGAGGAAACAAACGGTAGTATGCACGTCCCTTACTCGCCTTGCAATCAATACAAAAATTGTTACTTGGAAAATGATGATAGTTCGATTGAGTACCAGAGGATTTCTTATTTGAACTAGTGTAGAAATCGTGAATTTCTTTTTTGTTTGCTTCTGATCACCAAATTCTTTATGAGAGAAGGGGAATATTGGTTATTGTTTAATTGGTTTTGTGTTTGTTGAGAGAGAGAGAGAGAGATGTAAATCAGTAAATGAGGGGTAAAGGTCAAATAAGCCAAAAAATGGGTTATGCAAAAATGGTCCCTTACATATGAAATGATGAATTTGCCCTCACGTGTGAGGCACATGAAGGGCTTAACAGATCCTATTTAACGGCAGTTAAATCCAGGGACCAATTCCACATACAAACCAGTCCAAAAGGACCAAGGATCCAAAAAACACCGGTTTTGGACTAAAACCCCAAAAATTTGCATACCACAGGGACCATTTTTGCAATTTTGTCTTTATTTTAAAGATGAAATCATCTTTTTTTAGAAGTAAATGAAGTTGGAGGATTAGTATGCCTTGTTTTTAGTGCACAACATAGAAATAATCTTATTACTAGACAATATAGATGATGATCATCTTTGACCTTTATTCTTATGTTTGTGTGTGTATGTATGTTCGATTTTCGTTTTCAACTTTTGATTATTTATCCTATTTTTGTTTATGGTTGAAAAAATACAGAATCATAGACGTAGTAGTGTCAAATACTTTCTACTTGAAATTCTAAGAAATGGTAATTATTATAGATAATTTGGGGAATTTCAAATTGAAAACTACAATAATTATTTGGGAAAGAAGAAAATGACGAGGCCATTTTCTTGGATCAAACAAGCTGAATAAGTTGGTAAGTTCAAATATTAATTAAGTTGGTATTTTTTTATTATTATTTTTTTGTAAATTAAGTTGGTATTTTTAGTGTTTGCAGTGCTTCTTTGAAGTTGTAAGATTTTCGACTCTACGGTGCACCTTCAAGCTGGCTATACGGCTTGATAGCATTCATGATTCTTTGTGTCCATTAACATTGTACTTTAATATGTCTATCAAATTATAAAATCATAATTTCATTTTATCCTTTATTATAACATTGTACATGCATTGTTCATTTAATATGACATTATACTTAAAAATACATCTAATTATAACATTCTACCTTCATATATTTTTTTAAATACCCAAATTACCCTTCATGGGGTCCGCTAAATGTACCTACTATTATATATAGAGATGTTGATTAATCTACCCTTATAAATAAGAATAATTTTACCACATGTCATTCTCCCATTAAATTGGCCACATGTCATTTTGTCATAATTTTGAGATTTATTTATTTTCACTTGTCATTTATTTCATTTTTCATTTCGAATATATCATTAATTTAGTTTCCATAAATTAGACCTACCATAATGACTATTAATTTCAAATTTAAAATTTCAATTTCAATTTCAAATAAATTTACAGTTTAAACCTTTATATTTAACATATTGTTATAATTTACCAGTTTAGTATTAAGTCCAAGAACTAACCACATAATTTTAATTTATTTATTTTTCGCATATTTTTTCCTCATAATTTTCACTTATTTTAGATTTCAAATTCAAATAAATTTTCCAAGTAATCATTCCTATTTAACATTTTGTTTTCACAACTAGTTGATTATATGGGAGAGTAGGATGACACTTATTAATGCACTCAATTTTTCAGCATAAAATGTATTTTAAAATTTCCACCTTTTTATAGTTTTTGCGGTATAAAGAAAGTTTTGGTATTTTGATCGTCATTTTCTTATAATAAGAGTGATGGTCATTTCATTTACCTAAGTTTATGGTAATATACAAAATAAATTCTGATTTAATATTTGATTAAGATAATTAATCAAATAATTTACTTGGTAATGAATAAAATTTATCTTGTGGCTTAACTTCCATGTTAATATGTTATTAGTATTTTGGTGGCATTGTCAAAATATCAAAATGTACAAAGAGATAATTAAGTATGGATTCAATCTTTACTTAAATGTAAATGTTTTATGGACAACGATATAATGTAAATTTTCTCGTTTTAACTTTTACACTTTGTAGAATCTGATTAGGATTGTAAGTGATACATATGAGCTTGTTTTTTAGAATTATTTCGTTCCTTTAGAGAAGAATGCAAATTTGGATGAGAATTGGTTGTAATATTTTATTAAGATAATTAATCAAATATACAAAAGAAATTTTGATTTAATATTTGATTAAGATAATTAATCAAATAATTTACTTGGTAATGAATAAAATTTCTTTTGTGGCCTAACGTCCATGTTAATATGCTATAAGTCTCTCGGTGTCATTGTCAAAATGTCAAAATGTACAAAAAGATAATCTTTACTTAAATGTAAATGTTTTATGGACGACGATACAATGCAATTCCTAACATCGTTTTAACTTCTACACTTTGCAGAATCAGATTGTGTGATTGGAAGGGATACATATGAACTTGTTTTTTTGAATTGTTTGGTTCTTATGGAGAAGAATGCAAATTTGAATGAGAGTTGATTGTAATATCCTTAAATAGTTTCTCATTGGCATAAAATCATTCTCATTCTGACAAAATGTTATTAGGATAGAATGTCATTCTGATAGAATTTTAGCATATTTTGATGTGACTTAGGAGTCAAACGCATACAAGGAATCTAAGATCAAACCAAGAAGGAAAATGTGGATTCTTTCAAGAATGAAGATCTTTTTTTTTTATTTTTGCAAAAGATTTTTAGAGTGACATAGTATTATCTTAAAAATAAAGATTTGTTTTTGTGATTTATTATATACATGATGGAAACGAATCAAGAAGAAGAATTGATTCTTACATAAAAATTCTAATAGATTCTCGAAGAATATCTTTATATTAAAACTAGGTGTGCCCGCGCATAGCTGTGACGATAAATAGTTGTTTTGAAAAATAGTTTTTACGAGTAAATAATTATCGTATTTTATTATTAGTTATTATGTAATAAAAAATTATAATTTTTAAATAAAATATTTATGTTTAGACCTTATATTTATATTATATGTACGTTTGATGCAAATTAATTTATATAAATGAATTTAATATTTTGAAATTGTCATTTTGCTCTAAATTAATTTTTTTAAATAACATTCCTTAATTCAAATCTCCAAACTTTTCGCAAGTATTAATGATATATTTATTCATAATTGATTTGTACAAAAAGCTTTGTATTTTATACTTTTTAAAATTGAATATATGACTAATATGTTTTATAATATAGTATAAGATTTTATCAATCAAATGTTATGTTATTGGACTCATTCTTGGAGAATGATCTCAAGTTTATTTTTACTGGAAAAAACTCCAAGCTTTCAAGATTTAAGACACTTTATTAGTTTATGGTTGTTATTCTTATAAAATACCATTCTAACAGAATGTGATTCGAGAATAAAATAAGTTATAATTAAAAATTACGTTAGAATTGAAAGTTAATAGATTAAAAAAAAGACTTTTAAAATTGAGAGAATTAATTATTCCTTAAAATCTAAATATTTCATTTTTTAAAATACACTTTAATTGATTAAAATACCCTTGAAATGAATTTTGTGTGATTATATGGTACATGATATTCCTTTGTAATATTATAGACCCCAGCATAGCCATTAATTATTTTCATTTATTGGTCCAAAATTGTCCCTACGACCACACAGTAGATGTCATCCACATTATAACTTAACCACACACACACACACATATATATATATATATATATATATATATATATATATATATATATATATATATATATATATCATAAGGGAATTTTCAAATGAGAACACTTATGAAATCGAAAACGTGAGAACAAATCTTGGCCATATGTTTTTCTTAACGTAAAACCCTCCCGTGTTCCAGCGCGACGAAAGGAACTTAATATTCATACTTAAATATAAACCATCACCATCACCGCCACCGCAACTAATGCAACCACTACTGGGCCACATATTTCTTTTTGCCACAAAATCCCTCAACGTACCGGCTCGATGGAGGAACGTACCAAGACAACGTAACAGATAATATTCATATATATATATATATATATATATATATATATATATATATATATATATATATATATATATATATATATATATAGAGAGAGAGAGAGAGAGAGAGAGAGAATTAGGTTCAAATGTTTTTAGCAACTATTGTGTGCCTAAATGCACCAATAAGAATTCAAGAAAAAAAATAAATCATTAATGTAAAAAAAAAGGGTAGATGAGTCATTTTGTTTTTATACACTAAAAATAAATTCTTATATATTTGGTATATCCCTTAAATCACGTCTACTATTGTTTGACTTATTTAAAATCATCACATCCACAACCCTAAATGTACAAAGAGGGGACGCGTCTTCTTCAACAGATCGGGAATAAGGAACGATCGAATGGGAGCAGTCAAAAATCAAGGGCACTAGTGAGGGTCAAACAACTTTGCAGGGAGGGCTAAGAAAGGGACTTCGATCCTCATCGTCGTCTTCATTAGATCGAGAAGGCATCAGACGATTGAGGGAAGTCGAATGGTGGTCCCTTAAATCACGTGTTCAGTTTTTTTATAAACCTTATCATTTTCATGTCTCCAAATAATTAAACCTACGTCGTCGTCGACATTTTCTTCATCGTCTTCATATACTACAGGCAACATAGCCATCATCTTCACGGCATATGATTGATTTTTCTACAAAGATTAGTAACGAGATACATGGCACACACCATCGATCAGATCCAGGTAACTTTTTTTTTTGTTAAAAAATGTCATATTTAGACAATAAGTTCTTTAGTTATGTAGAATTGAAAATATTCCAACTTGCTGTCTTAGTGAACTGTTGGTGGAATTGGAAATATTTCAATTTGCACACCAGTTGTTTGTTAAAATGTCTCAGTGAACTTTCGTTACTTATTCCAAAATTTGTTCTTTCTTGCTTAATGAGTCACTTTCAGTTAGAAGGAAGCATAGAAAAAGATGTTAGTTCGTATGGTTCCAGCTCTTATATCAGGGCCTTATAATGTAAGTAACATTCTTTATTCATGTGTTCAAGTTGATGAGTTTCAATTTCTTTTATGTGGATGCTCTTCTTTCTTACAAAATAATGCTTTCAAATCTTATATGAAAACCACGTTTCTATGCTTTAATGGGTCTGCCATATATTTTGTTTTTCTTTCGGTTATGAAATACAATTCTAGGTTGTTTGTGCATTTTTATTTTTCCTCAACTCAAATTAATTTACTCTTTGAACCTTGTGGTATGCATTGTAAATTATGTTGCTTGAAATTATGTTTATATGTAAACTATTGCAAGTAAATCAAATATGGTTTTTGGCTTGTTTGATGATAATGTCTAACAAGTGTTTGTTGAAATGCCTAAAAGAGTATTTAATGAATTTAAACTTGAGGTATGCATTCTGTCAGAATTACTAGCTGTAAATACAATACATTTGAATGTATTCTATATATTCTATCAGAATTTATTCTATCAAAATAAAATCGATGTATCCTGCCAGAATGTATTATATGCATTATATCATATTCTATGTATTCTACCAGAATATATTAAGTGATAGTTAATTGTAAGTAACATATTTTTAACAATTATTAGCTTTTGTTGTATTTGTGATAGGAATGGCTGGAAGAAGGCGTTGAAGACCTTGATATTCTTTTAGAATATGTATAATTATATTAAAATGTATAAAGATTTTAGTCTGTAAGAATATGTATGAATTTGTATTTAAGTTTGGATGTATAAGAATATATTAGAATGTTTGTTATTTTTCAACATCTGATTCAAAATTTTGTTTTTCTTCAATCATATTCTATTAGAATAAAATTCTGAAAGAGCATTATTCTAACAAAATAATATTCTATTAGAATAAAATTCTGAAAGAGCATCAGTCTAACAAATAATATTTTGATAGAATAAAATCGGTAAAAAATTGAAATTGAATTAATTAAAAAATTCAATTTTTTTTTAAATTAGGAGAATTAATCATCCCTAAAAATCTGAAAATTTCCTTTTATAAATGTAGTTAATTGTCCAAAATACCCTTTTGCTTAAAATTGTGTGATTATATGCTACATGCTACCCCATTGTAATATCATACACCCTCAAATCATGTCCATTGATTAATTTCATCCATTGGTCTAGATTTGTGCATTCTGGCACACAATACTTAGTAAAAACAAAATAACCTAAGCCTATATATATATATATATATATATATATATATATATATATATATATATATATATTCATATATTCTTATACATATATTAATATACTTATTCACATATAAACATTACATTCTTCAGTCGTGCTGGTACGTTAGAGGTACTGAATATCATTCCCGATTCCGCCAAGGTACTGAAAGTATTGGTTACAGTTTTAAATTCGTTGGGATTGATCTCGAACTCCTCCTTGATCTTTTTTTCGTTTTATGTTTTTGCTCATTTTGAATATACTCACGAAACTCAGTACCCGAGTTGTTATTCAAATTTGTAAATAAATTTTTGTTCTATTCTCTATGTTAGCTAATCAATTTTTTTACAAATAAGGCTACCTTTGTTTCATCTTGTCACAATCAGGAATTTTTGTGCCTTGTAACTATAATACTTACGTCAAACTATGAATCCAAAAGCATAAGAGCATGTATGATGCTTATTCTATGACATCAAAATTTCAATCAGATACACCATACAAGCATTACAAATGGTCAACAAGCAATTGGAAACCCTAGAAGTTATTGTTTAGGTCCATTTTGGACTAGGACTTCCTTATTGGGCCCAATGGACCAATAAGCTTCCAATTTGACAATCTCGGGCTTAGAACTCATAAATGGGCTCTAATTGGACCCACTCCCATTTATTTCAACATTTTGGGCCATATTGGGCCTAGAATGAAATAAATTAATTATATGAACCATTTTGGGCCATATTTAACCTAATGTAGCCCTAATAGGTCATAAGGATCATATTTATGGTTATTTGGACCAAACACCACTTAACATAATCATGAATAAGGCTTAAGCTTACAAGGCCCAAATTCCTTTCTCTTCCTCTAAAATTCTCGGCCCAAGCCCGTGTAAAAAGGGAGAGTTGACTTTCATGGCCACCTCATTTTTACATCATGGTTTTCCATGCATCTTATCTCATATATCCATGCACATATCACTTCAAGATCTATTTCTTTCTCTCTCTCTTGCTCTCAGTCGTGTTCAAGAACACACACACACACACATTTCACTCACTCTCCTCTCAAGAAAACTCTCCCATACCTTCTCCATATTTTCGAGATTCAAGGACCTTGCAAGGAGAATTCTTCACAAAAATATCATCTAGGTAAGTTGATGCTTGAATCCACACACTAGACTCCTTGTTCTATACAAAAATCTCTTCTTAACTCATATGAAATCATGATCTTGCATCTTAGAACCACCTCAAATTCGAGATCTTCATCAAGGTGTTGCTAGGGCCGAAAATCACCTCACTTTCTTCCTTTTCTTCTTCAAATCAAAACCAGAACTCAAGGTGAGCTTCATACCCCCTATTTTTCGGTTTTTATAAGTTTTGTGTGTGTGTGTGTGGGGGGGGGGGATACAAGCAAATGTGTAGATCTATGAGTATATGTATGCTTTGTGTGATTTCTATGCTTATATATATGTTCTTATGTGACTGTGGTGTTGGTTCTAGTAAAAAAGAGCTTAAAAACCGAGATCTTCAATGTGTTGAATGAAATAAGTATAACTTATGTTATTTCACACAAATCAATTCTAGAAAAATGACCAAGTTGGTTAATATGAACATCTATGGGCTTAAAACCCATTTTTGGGCTCAAAATGCTAAAAATATAAAATTAAAGGGCCCAAAACGACAAAATACAAATTCTGAAGGTTGAGATGAGTCAAAACAGTTTCAAAAATATATTATCTGAAAATCTACTCTTTTGAAGGATTAAAATGTGAATTTTTAAACATAATGGGCCAAAAATGAAATTTTCGGCCCAATGAAGCCCAAATTGCGAGATTTTTAATTTAGAAGGGCTGAAACTGCACTTTTCTGTAAAACAGGGGACTACTAGTATATCAAGTCCATTTCAAGGGTTAAAGAGGCTTTTCAAATTTAAAAGGGACCAAAGATGCAAAAAATTTCCCTTTTGGGTCAAAATTGTAAAAATTGCAAAAATAGAGGTTTCAACCGAGAAAACTTCTTTCTGAGGGATTAAAACTGTTTTTCAAGAAAATTTGAGCTGAAAAATACCTTTTCAACAAATTTTGATACTAAAGTGTCAAGAAAAATGGTTTAAGGATTAAAATGGAAATTCTTTTATGTAAAGGGTAAAAAGTGTAAATTTATCTAAGAGGGGGCTTCAAAAAGAAAAATTCTAATGTCTTAAACAATAAATACCTTAAGATAAAATACGAGTACCACGGCTACCGACGAATTGATTCGGTCTCGAATCAATAATGAATCAAAAATCAATACACGACGATACTTCAATACACACGCGGAAATTACGGGAAGTCAATACACACGTGGGAATTCACCAGACGTCGATACACCATCTTTGGGCCCAAAATTTCAAATCGTGCTTGTTGCGCCTAGCTAGCCCAATGACACGATCTTTAGGCCCGAAGGAAACATGCTTACATCTTGTTGGGTCTTACATGACCTAATACCGTGTAAAAGGACTTTCAATAGCTTTTGTGCTGTTGGGCCCCAAGGGTCCTTTGGCTCTGCTATTTAGGTCGAGAAGTCAAATGCGAGTCGAGCCAAGGGCCTTTCGCATTCACGATAACCTTTAACGACTCATGGAATTAACGGGGGCTTCGCACCCTCTTTCTTCCTAGGTTGTGGGGCTATGGGAAGTCAGGGTGGTTGGATTAGGTGAGTAGTACAGACGACGCCTAAGGGATCGTTTGTATAGTTGTAAGCTAGACATTTTCATTAATGCGTGATTATAACAACTCACCACCCATACTTAATCCAATGTCACCTGGAATTATCGAATACACACGTCGCAACTGTATAATAATAAACAAAACGCGTAATTTAAAGTATTAGGAAAACATCGGGTTTTCCTAGAGATTTCAACACTTACATCTACGTGATGCATACCAAGTCAAACAATTTTTCACACTTGTAGAAATAAACAAGCATACTTACGGATCTTCACACTTTTTCTTACTTACAACAATCTTTTCAGAAAATATCGGATTTTCTGGTGGTTTTTCAAAATAATACAAAACCCTGTGTTTCAAACATTACTTATGAACTCACCAACATTTTATATGTTGACGTTTTTCAAAATACTTGTATTCTCAGGTAACAGGTAAATCGAAGGAAAAATGTACTAAGTGATGTCTTGTTGTTTGTTTAACTAGTATCGAACAATTTACTTTTTGGGAATGTAATGTTTTGAAACAATGTACTAAATGTAAACACTACCAGTTGTAATATTTCAATGCATGGTGATGAATGATGTTATGTTTCATGTATATTCACTGTGATGGTATTCAATTGAGTCACAACAGCCCTCGGACGTTTCCGCCGTCTGGTTCGGGGGTGTGACACATCTATTCATTATCCACATAGTCGAAAGAAAATATTGATTACAATGAATCAAAAAACATGTAGAAAAGATGTAGAACGTGCTTTTGGAGTATTCCAATAATATTTTGCAATTGTTGCAGGACCTGCGGGCTTATGGAGAAAAGAGTTGCAGGACCTACGGGCTTACGAAGAAATAAATATTTGTTGATATAATGACTTCTTGTATGATAATGCATATAATACAATCATTGAAGATGAGTGTAATGTTACTGGAACAATCGGAGAACAAGGTGAAATGCGAATTGTCGAGCTTGAAATGGTCATTGATGTTGACTTGCGATTTTAAGAATTTCTTAGTCGACATCAAAACATCAAAAGTAAGGACGCCCGTAACAAACTTTAAAATGCATTAGTTGAAATGTTGAAATTCTATGGGATAAATATCCTAACTAAAACAACTAGTTTATATTTATGTTATATTTGAATGTTGAAATAAATTTAATGCCTTTTTCCTTGTTATATAATATTTTCAATTTGATTTTAAAGTTTAATGTTCAACATATTTATATTATAAAATCACCTATTTAATCAAATAATACTATTATTATTAATAATTTATTTATTATAATAATTAAGATAATTAAAATCATATAATATTAAAGAAATATTATTTTCTAGTTATAATATTAAAATGTATTTTTAATGTTAATTTTTAATGTGTGGTTTATGTGAATTTTACACTAAAAAGGCCAAATCAAATGTACAACAAAAAAAACAAAAAACAAAATAGGAGTGCAAATAAAGAAATCTTTGGATCAAACCTGCAACTTGTTCAATACCACAGGATAAATGATATTTACTCTTATTTTTATGCTGCATGGGTCATTTTTGTTTGAACGATTATACAGCTGTGCTATTTTATTATCGCCCAATTGAATTGAGATTGAAAAGAATATGTGATGAGGATTTGCTGTTTTCATTTGGATTCTTCATTTTTTTGGCTGTTATAGCAAGTCGGATTTTAAAAATATTTATTACCAAGATATGAACAATATCCAAGAGGTGTGTCGACATGTCACATGTGTTTTACTAATTATTATCATTTGAAGTCTTAGAAATCATAATGACTTTTCTTCATAACCATTAAAAATATTTAGCATGATCGTTGTGCATCGAGTCCTATAAGGTTAGGCATCATGGTGGTCCTTTCTAATTGATTTGCAAGGTGACATAGCACTATACCATCTTAGCAAAACAACCCATTCCTCTTGCACTTTGAAATGTGACATGGCTCTACCATGTAACATCCATTTCTTGCAATAAATTTTTTAATGCCACCTAAATCACGGGTGTCATAAATTTATAAAATTTGTATTACATATATTATATTATTAGATTATTTAAATTTATTCTTCAAATTAGTTTGTTCCATTATTGTCTTTAAAGTTCTCATGATAAGGTATCTAAATTAAAGTTAAAAACTTAAAATTATAAATGTTTGTTATTAGAGAAATTAAATATCCTTCAATTGTTTATTCCTACCAATTCTTCTACTCATTTAAATAACAACATGTGTCATATTAGTATACTAAAATATCATTAATTAAACATTAAATGTTACGGATGTCACCATTTAATTGGGTAAGATGATTTTTAGAAACAAAATGTAGGACTATATTTAATTTCTCTTGTTATTATGATGCGGAAAATACGAAACAAGTTGTAACAAAAACCAATAAGAACATGTTCTTAACTTTTCACACATTATTTAATTAACTTTTTAGATCACAAACCATAAAAATAATAATGCAAAATACCATATTTATAGTATACTAAAATAATATATGGAAAAAATAATATCTAATTTATGAGGTAGACTAATAAAGATAACAATAAAATGTTTAAATTATAGTAAACAAGATATTATTCCTAATTTAGATAAATACTAATTAAATGTGATTTGAACATTTAACAATTTTAATAGAGTATGAGGAGCATTTGAGAATACCAAATGCGTTAAAACATGATTTTACTAATGGATTGTATCTAGGTAGCTTGAAAATGTTTGATCAGTTTTCATTCATATGGGGCATTGTTGGAAAATTAGATGTAGCCAACTTATAAAAATGGATTTTCCTATTTTTTTAAACATGAAATTCGAACACTAAACCATTATTAAAATGATAAAATGGTTATATGTTTTTGTTTTCTGTATGATACCTTCGTTTTGGTATATCACACGTTTAAAACAAATTTAATAAGAATGAGAAATTAATTCTTAAAGTGAAGGTGTTAAAAGAAGTAATAAAGGAGTTGAATAGTTTTAGTTCATCCCACACGAGGGTAATAATGAAAAAAAGTGGGTATACAAATACAAAGGCTTCTAATCTTTGTAAGACTCAGAACTAAAAATTAATTAAAAATTAATTAGGATTTTCAGTTACAAACTTGTATTAATCATGTATTAATATCTGCAATTAATTCTGTCCGTTACAAAATTTATGCTAGATGGTGGTTACATAATTTGGTGTATAAATATACCATTTTGGTGACAAATAAGAGACACTAGAGAAATCACAATCAACTCATTTTCTTCGTTTACTATGCTTTCTTCCTGCATCAAGGTAAAATATGGGCCTAATATATGTTCAGGTAGTATAAAAGAGTCACTTCAAGCAATTGTATCCTGGGAAACAAAGGCCCGATAGTGGACAAAATTGTTTTAAGGACACTGTGTTTAAACACATGCCTCAACATCTTATGTTTTATTGTTTGATTCATACATTTTCATAATATTATTCCTACAAGCGTCAATGTCATACAATGGATCAACCTTGTCTTGATCCACATCTATCTAGAAAATTGTTCGGATTTTACAAACTTTGCTGGTATTCCTCAAAAGGATAATCATCCTTCTCATCATCGTCCCAACAAATGTTTGGTCAACAAGCCAGAATTGAAAGGTTTTAAATTGTTCGATCCCTTCATGGATTAAAATTGAAGGAGACTAGAAATTTGAGCACTCGTGTTCTTAAAATAAAGAGCTATTTGGATCAACTAGAGAGATTGGGCTCTTCATATCCATAATATCTAGGCACATATTTAATTCTAAAATCATTGCCAAAGTCTTATGATACCCTCATTTTCAACTAATACATGAATGAGTGAGACAAGCCTATCTATGAGTTGCACACGATGCTCAAAACAGCTGAGAAAAATGTCCCGAGGAAAACTGCTCAAGTGCTCGTGATTCGTGAAGGACAAGTCAAGAAGAAGAAACAATGCAAGAACTTCAAGGGTAAGCCACAAGCTGGCAAAGGCAAAGGGTAGAAAGATGCTCAAACCGCATCAACAAAGAAGGAGAGGTTGCTGAGGATGATACCCGTTTTGAGTGAGGAGTTATTGGGCACTGGAAAAGGAATTGTCCAACTTATCTTGTTGGGATGAAAGTCAATAAGTTCGGGGAAGGCACTTCAGGTATATCCATTTTCATGATTGAAATGAGATTATTTACTTTTTTCATTTAAGACTTGTGTATTTGATACTGATTGTGGAACTCACGTGTGTAATTCATTGCAAGGGTTCAAAAAGAGTAAGGAGTTGAAATCAGGTGATATGGTACTACATGTTGCCAATAGAGCACGAGTTGCAGTCCAAGCGATAAGATATTTTGAATTTTGTTTAATATCTAGCTTGTATTTCTTGTTAGACAATGTTTTTTCTTTTGATAACTTCTTGTAACACCCTGTTCCGAATCAATTTCTAATTCGAGGCTGTGGCCCGAAGAGTGGTCACCATAAGGATCAGGGCCTTTGAAAAGGTAAGATTTAGGCCCATTTGGATGTGGGTAATGTAGATATGTGACATAATAGTTTGGTTTGCACTTTGTAGTCAAAGGGTAAAATAGTAATGTAGTGTTTCAGACTTCTTTTATGAATTATTCATTTTATTTCAATGTGTTTTAAGTCAAAAGTAATTATATAGGGTTGTAGATATCCTCAATACCTTTCCGTGGATATAAAGAACGTCGAAAACAGAGTTAAAACGAAGAAGTTATGACCGTTGGACGTTTGGGTGGTTTTGGATCAAGCTAAGTACGTTGGGCGTACAAAAAGGTGTACGTTAGGCGTACTAATGGAATCCTGAATATGCTGGGCATACGCAATCAGTGCCCAAATCCTATTTTCGTGGTTTAAGCCATATTTAAGCTCCTTATCTCCCCCAAATCCACTCCATTCTCAGCCTCCACCCCTCCAACACCCTTTTCATGAAACCCTAACCTTAGATGAGCCTTGTGAGCTAAAAGAAGGTGATTTTGAGTGCTTTGGAGTATGCATGATGCACCTTAGAGAAGAAGGAACTTCTTGTAGAAGTGTTGGTTGCATCGGAGCTTGTAGATCTGAACTTTGTTCACCTTGATCTATCTTCTAGAGGTATAAAGTTTGAATCTTGATGATGTATTTGTTAGATCTAGCTAGTTTTGGATGTTATGAGCTTTTGGTCATTTTAGTGCATAAGGTTTAGATCTTGAAAGTTTGTGACCTTGTTATGGATAAAGTTGGAAACTTTATCCATTTAAACATCATTATGACTTAGATATGAAGGTTGGAGACTTGGACTTAATGGATTAAGTTGAAAAATATGCGCTTTTGGTCCCATTTGATGCTTAAAAGCTAGATCTTGGTGGTTTGGACCATTCTAATGGATAAATTGGAAACTTTATCCATTATGGAGCCTTTAGGATCCATAAAATGTAATCTTGATCCTTCTATACCTTCCATGAGAGTATCATGATGTCTTTATGGATTAATAAGTTAAGCTTTTAGCTTTTGGACCTTTCTAGACATGGAAAGTCATAAAGGTGGAAACTTTATGACTTAGAATGATGTTGTGCGACTAGATCTAAGTGTTGGATGAAAGGACTTAAGAAATTAAGAACTTAATGGAAAAGTGCCATTTAGCTGGGTACGTCGGGCGTACCTTCGAGTACGCTGTGTGTACTCATATGGGGTCCTGATTCTGGTTGGTAAGTATGCATGCATATGAGCTGAGTACATTGGGCGTACTTAGCCTGAAGTTTGATTTGTTGACTTTGACTTTCGTTGACCGTTGACTTTTGACCAAGTTTGACCTTGGGCCAAACTTGAGGGTTTTGGCCTATTAACTAAGATTTTATCTGTTTCTGGTATTAATAGCTTAGAAAGCTGGTAGGGCAACATCTAAGGATTTCTTCCAGGGAGCTTCTACATTCGAGGTGAGTCTTCTCACTGTTTGTATGCGTTGAAGGAACCAATGCTGGCCCATTTCATTTATGTGTTGTAGGAAGACCCATGGGTTAGCCCTAGTCATTATGTATGAAAGACCAGGAGACGGCTCCTGGCACACTGTATGCTATTATGTATGATAGGAAGACATAGGGGTTAGCCCTAGGCATTATGTATGAAAGACCAAGAGGTGGCTCATGGCACACTATATGATAACTAGCTATGTAGACTAGTATGTATGCTAGTTGTCTTTGTGATGATTGTATGGAAGACCAGGAGGTGGCTCTTGGCACTTGTCTGTAAGACCCAAGGGGTGGCCCCTAGCTTGGCAAGAAAGACCACATGGTGGCCCGTGGCATAATGGCAAGACTATGTATGACACATAGTACCTTTATTGATTATGATATATGTATGGCTCACAGTTATGTATGGAATGTATGGATCAGTTGATATGTATGGTATGTGGTATTTGGGGATCTCACTAAGCTTCGTGCTTACGGTTTGCAGTTTTGGTTTCAGGTACCTCCAGTTTTCAAATAAAGGAGCTAGGGACGATCGCAACGCATACACCTATGTTTTCTGTAATATGTGATTTCTGGGAATGAACTCTGATAAATGTTTTATTTGAAATTATTTTCAATGTGTAAACCAAGTTACAAATGTGTTTTAGTTATATTAAAAATGAAATTTTTGGTCATGAGTTTTGGGATGTTACAAGTTGTTATTAGAGCCTTGGTTTGAGGGATTCAGGCATACTCTCGGGTGTGCCTGAACTCAAACTGAGGGGTTGATGAAATTTTTATAAAATAAACATTTAATTACAAAAGAATTTCTAAGTAAAGGAAGGGGTGTGATGCGTGGAATCAATCGAGATCAAGTAAGTGGTTCCCAAAATAACAATACATGTTTGTTATGTGATGTGATTATGTGATTCACATATATGCTAAATTAGAGCTAAGGATCTAGGAGAGATGCCTTTGTATGCTTATACGAGCTTGTAGATTTGCATGCTAGAACTGATCAGCCAATAGTAGGATGGCCTGTTTAGATTGTGCTTGATTGTATGAGCCTTCGAATTACATGCTAGTACAGATTCCTGATTAGAGGATAAAATGGCTTGATGGAGTATGTTAGTTAGACTTTCCATTTTCTGAATGCTGCTTGCTTTGTGCTTTGTGGGACTCTTAGCAATGTCAGCTAGCTACTAAGTGAATATGGTAAGTCACATGTCGCACAGGCTGGATAATCTCAGAGTGAGGGACTTGGCCCTATTATGTAGCTCTCGTTTGAGTCCAACCGTTCTAGTATTGAGTCTTTTACTCAAAGGTTTATATGATCTTTGTTGCATGTGGCTATATTCATGAGGTAGCTAGTTGACATTAATGGGAAATACTTCAGCAGCTGAGGACTGGGTGGGTTTGGGAACCTAGGAAAGCCTAGGACATGTTGCAGTGGGTTAGTAGTAAGGTTTAATGAGTACTGGAATAATGGTATGAAGAAGTGACTTAGAGGATTCATGAGGATTGTTGAGGAAAGTATGGATAGGTGTGGAAGGAAGTATTGGGCCCGTACTACTGAAAGCACATGATCCATACTCGAATCGGTTAGAGTCTTGGAGAATCTAACAAGCTTATGAGAGGTGGATTCTTGGGTATGTTCTGATTGTTGGATTAATTGTATTTAAGTTTGGAGATGAGCTCTCAGGGAGATGGTTCAAGTTCGGGTCCGACTTAGGTGTAGGTGCTGAGCCAATTAGTGAGCAGTTGCGGGAGTTCATTTCATCGGAGATCTCTCGCTGTTTTTCGGAGATAGTGAACGAGCGCTTGGGCGCATTCCGTGAGGAGATTATGGCTATCATTGGAGCCCGCACACTGAATTTCCGTGAGTTCCGTTCTTGTGGAGCTCCTGCACTACATGGGGAGAGGGACTCCATTGTCAGTAGGATGTGGTTAGCAGATATGGCTAATGCATTTAGGAAGAGTTTCTGCCCCAAGGAGGCGAAAGTCAGATATGCTTCCTTCCTGTGGAAGGATCTGCCATGTGATTGGTGGGAGGAGATCGGTACTGAGTAGGGTGATGATGTGGTCGATGCTATGTCATGGGATGACTTCTCGACCAGGTTCCGAGTTAAGTTTGCACCGACGATTGAGGTGCAACAGTTGGCACGAGAGTTTCTGGATCTCCGCCAGACTACTAAGACTGTGGCAGAGATCACTACCAAGTTCCGGGAGAGGGCTTTATTGGTACCATAGTATGTAGCAGACAAGGAAATGAAAAAATTAAGGTATCATGATATGATGCGGGATGACATCAGGAAAATTGTGAGTATTTCAGGGTGCGAGACCCTGAATGATATGATCTCTAGATCCAGAGAGTGGGAGATAGATTTGGAGCACATTGAGAAGAGGAGGACATATCAGGTGCATACTTAGGAGGGTTCCAGGAAGAGACCCAAGACTTCTAACTAGCATTTGAGAGGCCAGTAGGACCGGAGTTAGTGCAACACGTGCGAGAAGCTGCACGATGGGGCTTGTCATTCTAGAGGTTTGGGCTACTACGAGTTTGGCCGGGTTGACCACGTCAGCAAGGACCCGTCCTCAGGGAGCAAGTTCATTATGCTTTCACTGTGATTAGGTGGGCCACAAGTAGGCCTATTGTCCAACGTTGAGGGGAGGAGCAGTGAGCGCCTGCTCTGACTTCTTTGAGGATCACCAATGGACGATAAGGTAGGGCAGGAGCCCCAATAGAGAGGAGTTGACTTCATTCTGTGTTTATAGTTGTTGGAATCTTTCATCAGCTTAGGTAAAGCATATATCCAGTTCATTTCCTTGCTCATATATGAGTTACATCTTCAAGTAGTGTTATATGCCATTTGGATACCGTGAATTTCAAAGTGGTTAGGGAAGGGTCGTTTCCCTTTTGCTGGTTCATAGTGTTTAGTGTCATCTTGGTTTATGATCGATATCGGTTCAGGGGCATTATATGGAAGGTCTGCGGTCAGGGTTCAACAGGGTGGTTACCCACCCTCGTCAGGATTCGGAGGGTTCCGTCATTGTGCTCAGATTGACTCATCGGGTCGCCAAGGGAAGTGGTTTACTACCGATGTTTTGCTCTGAGTATCGGTTAACTAGACTTCAAGATGTGAGTACGATATCATTTCAAGACATCTGGAGTTATCAGTATTGCTGGGATTCAGAAAGTGGTCCTCTAGTCTTCAGAGGCTGTATGGTCTTGTAAGTTCGGCTAGTAATGAATCGCTAGCTAAGCGCTGGTTGTTAGCAGATCGATCGTTAGAAGATAAGAAGGATCGGGAATCCTTCCATTTCTCATATGACATGCAGACTTAGTCAGATCGGAGTGGAGGACAACCATTGAGGTACCTAGGACAGAAGCAAGCGTGAAATTGGGATAAGCTCGTATCCCCATCAGGAAAGGTAAGCTAGCCCATGTGGCTTCCTGTATGGAGGATAATGTGAATTGGAAGTTTGGGAAACTTCCCGACTTTGGGACCACACTTGATTGATGTGTAACAGACAATGGGGAACCAGGTTGAGGATCCTAGTTAGGAAATGAGTTTAGTGAGGGATGTTAGACCGTGTGTGTGCTCGACTTTGGATGTGTTCAGATTCGTAATCAGCGGTAAGACCATGGTTAACGGTTGAGTTAGCGTGGGAAGTGATGTAAGACTACGAGATAGCCGTAGCATTCACTAGAAGCCAGATAACATGGAAGGTGTTGTAAGACTGTAGGATAAGCCATAACATTCACTAGTAGCCAGATAGCAGGGAAGGTGTTGTAAGACTGCGGGATAACGTAGCATTCACCACCGGCTAAATTGCATGGGGAATGTGGTAAGACTGCAGGGTGGCCCGTAGAATTATTCAGCAGACAGTGTAGGAGTGTTGTAAGACTGTGGGGTGGCTAGGTGCATTTACTAGTTAGTAGGTAGTGTAGAAGTGTTGTAAGACTGTGGTGTGGCCCATATCATTCACTAGTTGGCAGATAAAGTAGAGGTGTTGTAAGACCGCGGGTTTGCCCATATCATTCACTAGTTGGCAGATAGAGTAGAAACGTTGTAAGACTGCTGGGGTGGCCCATAACATTCATTAGTTAGCCGCTAGTATAGTGGTATAGTGAGATTGCGGGGGTGGCCTGTAGCATTAACTAGTAGTTAGCTAGTATGGGAGTGTTGTAAGACTGTGGGGTGGCCCGTAGCATTCACAGGTCCCTATTCGACAGTGAGAATGTAACAGATTTGTGATTCACTCCCGGATTCCTTCAGATGATTTAGGCCAAGGCGGGTCAGCCACACGAATGTGAGTAGGCCACAATATGATCGGATTTGGGAAACGGTAGGTTGTAGGAGACCAGACATGATGTAAGACTATAGTTATTCTGATAGCATTCACCTTTTGCGTCAAATTTAGTGGTGACAGGTTGTCATCCTATCATGATCGGATGTATCAAGAGGATTGAAGTAACCATAGTTGCGGTATAGATAGGGTGATTATTGTTAGACAAGGTATCCTTCGGAGGTCGCATGGGGCGGATGCAAGGTTGCTTGTTGGCTAAGCAACCAGGTAGGAATCCGATATTTCGGATAGTGGCAGGCAAGATTGAGATCTAGGGTAGTCATGGTTGATATGGAAAGCAGCTAGAAGACGATATGGTATTCTGAGTAGCGATAGTGATTTGGGATCCTTATGTGGAGTAGTCGTTAACCGGGAGATGCTAAGCCACTTGTAGTGGGATTAAATAATCTCAGAGTAACCAATTTCACTTTGTTGCAAAACTCTCATCCGAGTCTAACCATTGCAGAGATGGATCCTCTACTTGAAGGATTATTTGGACTATCTATTAAGAAGGGCGTTCAGCATTTGGATATGGTAAGTGAATTCATTCGGTTGGTAACAATGAGATAATCAGTGCCGGAAGTGGTTGTTCGATCAGTTATTCGATAAGGAATTGGCACTGTAATGGTTCAGCAGGGGGTGGTCTGTCAAGGTGTCAGACCAATGTAGATTTCAGGTCTCGGAAGGGTAGATGTGGTCCTCTATAAGGGATTAAGGATTCGTTCTCTTTGCTTTTGGAGTGTTCTATTAGGGTTGGTTTCGGTTGCCTTTGGAAGGCTGTGGTATTCACGGGATTGTGGTTGTGTTGCTCAGGTTTCCTGGTATGTCTGGGATAATAGTGAATGATTTCGAGGACGAAATCTAATTTAAGTGGGAGAGAGTTGTAACACCCTGTTCCGAATCAATTCCTAATTCGAGGTTGTGGCCTGAAGAGAGGTCTAAGGATTACAGCCTTAGGAAAGGTAACATTTAGGCCCATTTGGATGTGGATAATGTAGATATGTGACCTAATAGTTCGGTTTGCACTTTGGAGTCAAAGGGTAAAATGGGAATGTAGTGTTTCAGACTTCTTTTATGAATTATGGATTTTAGTTCGATGTATATTATGTTAGAAGTAATTAGATAGGCTTGTAAATCTCCTCAGTACCTTTCCGTGGATGTAAAGAACATCGAAAACAGAGTTAGAACGAAGAAGTTATGACCATTTGAAGTTTGGGTGGTTTTGGGCCAAGCAGATTATGCTAGGCGTACAAAAAGGTGTACTCTGGGCGTACTAATGGAATCCCGAGTACGTTGGGCATATGCAATCAATGCCCAAACCATATTTTTGTGGTTTAAGCCCTATTTACGCTCCTTAACTCCCCCAAACCCACTCCATTCTCAGCCTCCACCCCACTAACACCCGTTTCATGAAACCCTAACCTTAGATGAGCCTTGTGATCTATAAGAAGGTGATTTTGAGTTCTTTGGAGTATGCATGCTGCACCTTGGAGAAGAAGGAACTTCTTTTAGAAGTGTTGGTTGCATTGGATCTTGTAGATCAGGATTTTGTTGACATATATTGATCTATCATCTAGAGGTATAAAGGTTGAATCTTGATGATGCATTTGTTAGACCTAGCTAGTTTTGGATGCTATGAGCTTTTGGTCATTTTAGTGCATAAAGTTTAGATCTTGAAAGTTTGTGACCGTGTTATGGATAAAGTTGGAAAATTTATCCATCTAAACATCATTGTGATTCAGATCTGAAGGTTAGAGACTTGGACTTAATGGAATAAGTTGAAAATGATGAACTTTTGGTCCCATTTGATGCTTAAAGGCTAGATCTTGGTGGTTTGGACCATTATAATGGATAAAGTTGGAAATTTTAACCATTGTGGAGCTTTTAGGATCCACAAAAATGTAATCTTGATCCTTCTATACCTTCCATGAGAGTATCATGATATCTTAATGGATTAATAAGTTAAGGTTTTAGCTTTTGGACCTTTTCTAGACATGGAAAGTCATAAAGGTGGGAGCTTTATGACTTAGAATGAAGTTGTGGTACTAGATCTGAGTGTTGGATGAAAGGACTTAACAGATTAACCACTTAATGGAAAAGTGCCATTTGGTCGGGTACGCCGGGCGTAGCTTCGAGTACGCTGCGCGTACTCATATGGGGTCCTAATTCTGGTCAGTGGAGAATCTAGAATAGAATAGTATGTGGTTCCTAATTAAGTGAAATCGCAAAATCTAAAAAGTAAACAATCCATGTGATGAATCAGGTCGGGTCGAACCAGTAAAAACCAGTCTACCTAGCCCCTAAAACTAGATTTTTGTAAAAGAAACATTTTTTTGCATGACTAAATCTCTTTTTTATTAAAGAGTTCATTTGCAATAATTATTTTTAGAACCAAAAATACGAAATGAGTTGTGTTGCTTTTCGCCTTTTATTATAACCATCCACCATCCATTTTATAATATCAAATAATTACATCTCTTTCTTTTTATCTTCTATACGGGATAAGTTTTAATAAATATTAACTATTTGTTTTGTAAATTTAAATATAAATCCACCACCATTTTTTTTCATTTATTTGTCTTTTTATCTTGTCAAAAATAATGTATGGTAGGTCATATTTTTTCTCAAGATGGTTCCTAAACTTTATTCAATATAATTAATATATAAAACTAAAAAAATAGGTAGGTCCTAGGACCCACCTTTGTTATATGTAGATACGCCCTTGATTTTGGTTGGTAAGTACGCCATGCATACAAGCTAAATATGCTGGGCATACTCAACCTTAAGTTTGATTTGTTGACTTTGACTTTTGTTGACCGTTGACTTCTGAACAAGTTTGACCTTGGGCCAAACTTGAGGGTTTTGGCCTATTAACTAAGATTTTATTTGGTTCTGGTATTGATAGCTCGGAAAGATGGCGGGGCAGCAGCTAAGGATTTCTTCCTGGGAGCTTCTGCATTCGATGTGAGTTTCCTCACTATTTGTATTTGGTTTACGTGTTATAGGAAGACCCGGGGGTTAGCCCTAGGCATTATGTATGAAAGACCAGGATGCGGCTCCTAGCATATTGTATGCTATTATGTATGATAGGAAGACCTGGGGGTTAGCCCTAGGCATTATATATGAAAGACCAGGAGGTGGCTCCTGGCACACTATATGTTAATTAGCTAACTAGAGTAGTATGTATGCTTGTTGTCATTGTGATGCTTTTATGGAAGACCAGGAGGTGGCTCTTGGAACTTGTATGTAAGACCCAAGGGGTGGAACCTAGCTTGGCATGAAAGACCATGTGGCGGCCCATGGCATAATTGCAAGATTATGTGCAACACATAGCACCTTTGTTGATTATGCTATATGTATGACTTACGATTATGTATAGTATGTATGGATCAGTTGATATGTATTCTATGTGGTATTTGGGGAACTCACTAAGCTTCGTGCTTACGGTTTTCAGTTTTGGTTTCAGGTACCTTCAAGTTTCCAATAAAGGAGCCCAAGATGATCGTAGCGGTTACAACTATGTTTTCCGTAATATGTGATTTCTGGGAATGAACTCTGATAAATGTTTTATTTGAAATGCTTTTTAATATGTGAACCAAGTTACAAATGTGTTTTAGTTATATTAAAAATAAAGTTTTTGTTCATGAATTTTGGGATGTTACACTTCTATTACTAGAAATATCATTTCAGTTTCATGTTTAAGAAAATCTAGTTTTAATTATCAATTTGTTGATGACAATATTCATTCTTTTCTTAATGGAGTATTCTATTTTGAGGCTAGACAAATAAATGAAATTTATGAAATAACCCTTGATGAATCTTCAAACAATAAATCTATTATCATGTTAACACTAAAAGGCTCAAACAAGATTTGAACCAAAGATATTTATGGAATTGTCACCTTGGTCATATAAACAAGAAGTTCATAGCCTAACTCCAAAAGAGTGGACTTTTGAAGGCAAATGACACTGAGCCATTTTATATATGTGAATCTTGTTATTTTGGTAAGATAACAAATGCTAAAGATTAAATATATAAAATAACTTAGTGTCATTTGCCCCCAAAACTCCTTAATATTCCATCCTTCTCTTATTTGAAGGTTTAGGGCTGCGAAGCTTATATTAGAAAGGAAACTTAAAGCAAACTCGAACATAGATATACCAAATGCATCTTGGTAGTATATGCTAAATATTGTTTAGGATATTACTTCTACATCTCTAGTGAGAATAAGATCTTTATTTTAAAAAAATGAATTCTTAGAAAACAAGTTTCTAATGAATGGAGCAAGTGGGAGGCGCATAGAACTTGAAGAAGATCAAGAACCACAACTCGATGTAACTCTAGTTTGCCCTAGTACTCAACAAGAGGTTATTGAAGATGAATAATTTGTTTCTCTTCAACGTACAAAAAAACAAGGCATTCGCGGATTTGGTAGGACTCGTTAGGAACCTAACAAATATGAATTTGTGATTAATCAGTGTTTCATGATGATGAATGTTAATGAACCCGTCAATTATTGATATGCAATGGCAGATCATCAATCAAGAAAATGGTTTGAAGCCATGAATACAAAGATGTAATCCATGAGAGAAAATCAAGTCTAGGATTCAGTTGAGGTTCCTCCCCATTGTAAGACTGTTGGGAGTAAGTGGGCTTTTCAAGAATATGTCTGACATGGATGGGAATTTACAAATATTCAAAGGAAGACTTTGATGGGTTTTGATACAAAATATAAGTGTGTTTTTCATGAAAATTGCAATGAAAGTCTTATAAAAATAAAAAGTTCATTTTAAAGTTTATAACAAAACCAAACCATCTAGGATCATTTATTGAGGTTAGGATGGTATTAAAACAACCAAATAGTGTTTTAGAATGCCAAACATTGGAGCGTTTGAACCCACTTGGTTTTAGGGTGTTGATGAAGAAAGAAAAATCCTAGTTCCTTCTTGTATTCTTGAGGTTGGGAGTAAGTGGGCTTTTCAAGAATATGTCTGACATGGATGGCAATTTACAAACATTCAAAGGTAGACTTTGATGGGTTTTGATACAAAATATAAGTGTGTTTTTCATAAAAACTGCAACGAAAGTCTTATAAAAATAGCAAGTTTATTTTAAAGTTTATAACAAAACCAAACCATCTAGGATCCATTTATTGAGGTTAGCATGATATTAAAACAACCAAATAGTGTTTTAGAATGCCAAACTTTGGAGCGTTTGAAGCCACTTGGTTTTAGGGTGTTGATGAAGAAAGAAAAATCCTAGTTCCTTCTTGTATTCTTGAGTGTCTTAAGCCTTTAAGCAATTAAATAAAATAAGTACTAAAGGAGAAAACTCAAGGAAACTTTAGTTCTTCACTTTACTTCAAAAGTCATTGAGAGAGGATGGAGAGAATAAGTTATGGCCATGGAGAAGAAAAGAAGAGAGTTCACAAAAAACCTAGCAAGTTATTTTCATAAGACTCTCTTATATACTCCATGCATGCAAAAAGGATACTCCTTATTTTATTCTAAACTAATACCCTAGAAAAAAGCATGGAAGACAAGGTATGGAGGTTTAAAAGCAACCTCCATGTCTCTTGAATGAATTCGGCCAGGCCCTAAAGAAGAAGACACAATTTGTCTTCTTATTTTATAAAAGTGTTACACATAACTAGTTAAGACAGGGTATCCCAAAGTGTCCAAAGCTTTGTACATAACTTATTAAATCATAATATATGGTATAATAACTAGTTATACTCTCTTTTAATTGTTATTGTTAGAACACTGAAAGTGACCCTCTTGAACTTTCGTGGAACCGCAACCAACTTACTACCGCAATGAAAGCTTCTACCGCAGTCATCCGAAGTCAGAAGACATCAAGTTTTTGTACTTAGTCTATTTTGTCTTTTCTTTACACTTTCTATTTTCCAGTATGCCTTGCATGACTACTTCTAGAGAGTTATACTTTGTAATGCTTGAGTCTCTATAAATAGAGCTCACTTGTTCTGAATCAAACACGCATCTTCAAGTATCTTTACTACTTATCTCAGAAATTCTCTCCTCTCTCACTTCTTACTATCATATTTGATCATAATCTCTCTTCGGAGCAAGTCCTTGTGACTTATTCACTAAGTTTGATCTCAATTACTAACCTTGGTTTGAATGCAGTGTATTCTTGATATAACAATTGCTGTCATTTACATTACTTTACTTTCCGCATCTAACTCACTAACTTCTAACTATTAATATTATTGTTGAGCTAACAGATCCTTCAAGATTAACTATTCCGCTATATACTTGTTCTAACCATTTTGTTCAAGTGTGTCTCAAAGTTTTTCTCTCAACAATTGGTATCAGAGCCAGAGTGGTTGCTTTTTGAAAATCGGAACTCTGATTTTTCAAAGAGCCCTCTATACCACTAAAAATCATCTCTAAACAAAAATTTCAAATGGCACAATCATTATCACTAAATGTTTCCAACAATGTTGGTGGTTCCAATCGAGCCCCAATACTGGTTGCAAATGAGTATCACCACTGGTCTCAAAGGATGGAGAGGTATCTCAGACGACTTGGTAGAGATGTCTGGAGATCTATAGAAGAAGGACCCCACGTTCCAGTCCTTACCCCTGTTCAAACTGATGGATCCACAGCAAGGCTCGGAGGAGGTCAACCAGCTTTGAATCGTCCCACAAAAGATGATCTAGACAAAATGGAAAGTGATGCTATTGCCTTTTATGAAATCTCTTGTGGAGTTGCTCCTAACAACTTTGACATCATCATAAATTGCAAATCAGCAATGGAGATTTGGGATGTTCTCAAAAACTTGTATGAAGGTTCAGAGCGGGCTCAAGAAAAGAAGCTCACTACAGCACTCAACGAATTCAATAACTTCAAAACCCACTCCAGTGAAAGTTTGGAAGATTCATTTAAAAGGTTCAACTTTATTGTCACAAAATTGTCCAATGCGGGTACCATCCGCAGCAATCATGAAACAAATCTGCAGTTTCTTAATGGTTTAGGAAGACACTGGAAAACAGCCAAAATGATTGTACAAGGTGACAGGAAGATTCACTCCTTATCTCTCTATAAGCTTTATGGAGAATTGCAAGCTCAAGAGTCAACTATACTCAAGGATTGCTCAGACTTCGGAGAACCACTCACATTAGTAGCCCAATCACCTCACACTCAAACCTATCCCACCTCATATGACTCTCCACCGCAGTCATATGAAGCTGACTCAGAATATGACGACGAAGAAGAGTTTCAGAATGCCATTGCTCTTATCAGTCAGAAATTCAATCGCTTACCACCTTCATTTCGCAAAAACCAACAATTCAATCGACCACCTTTCAACCGTAACTTTCAAAACAATCACATCCGTTCCACTAAAAACCCTCTCCCTCCACTGCAGACTCAACAGACTCAGTTCAAAGAAGTACCACTGCAGTCCCAATCAACTGACTCCGGTACCTCTATAGAAGACAAGAGTGATGTCATCATATGTCACAAATGCAATAAGGAAAACCATTTTGCCAAAGATTGCAAGGCAAATGTAGTAAAAGATAGAGCCTTCTATCTTCGAATGGCTCAAGAACTGGAAGATAAAGAAAAGGGAAAGGCCTACGTTGCTCGAGTGAAAAGGAATCATCAAGTGTGGTCATCAGGAGATGAAGATGAAGAAGTCCTTAGCAAAGGGAAAGTCAAGATCTGTATGGTGGCAACTGCTGATGAAGATGGCTCAACCAATCTAAAGAAGAACCATTGCTATATGGCTAAAGATGGAACTATCAGCATTGTGGAACATGTAAAACTCATGATTCAAACTTTAAATTACAACATACATGATTGTCAACCTTTCATAGACACACTCAATGACACTTGTGCTGCCGTCCTTACAGACTACAATAAAGCCCTAGATGAGAAGAACATCGCTTTGCAGGAGATGTTCCATGTTAGAGGACGTTTGGACAATAAGAGACTCAAAATGGCAATGTTAGAGAAGGATTTAATGTTAGAAAAAGATGCTAGAATGCTTAGTGAAACTCAATTAGAAATAGCCTTAAATCAAAGAGATCTAGCACAAAATGAAATTGTATGTTTAAATCTTTTAATTGAAAAGCTGTTTAATGAAACTGAGGCCATTAAGAATCTTGTTAATAATGGGAATGTTGATAACACTTTTAACTGGGGTTGGTCCAATGGTTACCCAACCGCAATGGACTCATCACCTCGGTTCACACCGGAACGTCCCTATGTCCCAATAGACCGCAACCTCTTATTTCCAGTCAATGACAAAACATTTCCTGAGGATATCCAAGCCCACTTTGGAAAACTTCATGATCTGAGTAATAATTGTGTTATAGAAGAAATTCTCACTGAATCTTCTACTCATGTCAACAACACAGATTCTTAGACATCATCCGTAGTTGATGAGGAGATTGTTATTGAAAGTTCTGAAGTCTCTTTAGACTTCCCATCCTTACAGTCTGACCGCAGTGTCTCTGACTGCAGTCACATACCGCAATCTGTCTCATTACCTAATATCAATTGTCCTAAAGAAGTATTCAACAAGACTTACTCTGCGGTAGTCCAAAGCACTACTCCATTGATCGAAGTCAAGAATTATGTGACCATTGAGCCAATTAATCATGAATTACCAATTGAAAACTTTGAATTTGGTCAATGTTCTCAAAGTCCCAACTTCTCAAGTTCAGATGAATCGAGTCACTATTCTTTAAAATCTTCTAAAGATTCTAGGAAACCGCAATTAAATATCACTTACTGCGGTTCTCCTAAGACCAAAGCAAAAAAGAGTTTTTAAAGAAGAATTTTGCTCTCGTGGCAAGCAACGAGAAATTTGCTCAAAAGTTAAGAAATCTGTGAAATATCCTAAATCAAAAGTCCTTAAAAGGTCACTCTTTCACATTTTCATTTCGAGAAAACTGTTTCCAAGAAAAAAAAAAGAAAGGAGTTCACTGTTTCTGACAATACTCAAAAAATATCCAAACATGAGGATAAGTCTTTTCGTTCAAATGGATTTCAAATCTATTCTATCAATGATCCAAAATGGAAAGGTATCTTACATACTCCAACCTTTTCAGTGTCAAAATACCAAAAATGGAAAGGAATTTTGCTAACTCCGGCACCCAAAAGGTCATCTTAAACGTTTAAGAAATCACATCACAAAAGCTCTGCACGTGCCTTCACACCTGCCAAACCTGCACAAAACACCTTTTCAAAACACACAAACAAAAAGGTCAAATCCGACAATCCTCGGAATGGACAAAAACATACTTTTTTTTCAAAAACTCAGAACAGGTCAAATGTCAGGAAAAATGACAAAAAGTTCTCTTGTTAATGTCAATGTAAAAGAATTCAAAGAACTTCCAACATGCAGGATTTCAGGGTCAATTCTAATATCTTCAAAAATACTCACAATTACTCACAATCTCACAAAACTCCAAAGAACTTCAAGAACCCAGGACTAGGTTTGAAAGTTGACTTAAAACTTGTCCTTACCACCTCGCATCATGCATCGATTAACACATCTCATGTGACCTGGGGCTCCAAACTCACTTGGGTGCCCAAATTAACCACTTAGTTTTTGTAGGCATTGTGCAAGGAGGATCAAGAAGAAGAATGGTTAATCGACAGTGCATGGTCCTTGCACATGACCAGAAGGTTAGAATACCTTCAGGATTTTAGGCCTATATGCAATGGTGGAAATGTCACTTTTGGAAACAGTGCAAATGGCATCATACGAGGCTACGGTGTTCTCACCACGGGTAACTTTTCTATTCAGAAGGTTGCTTATGTAGAAAGCGTTAAACACAATCTCATCAGTGTAGGCCAACTATGTAAAGCAAGCCACCGAGTGGAATTTGATGATCAATTCTGTTACATAATGACGGGTGACAAAAGCACTTGCATAATTAAGTCTCGCTCCGAAGGCACAATGTATCCTCTGGATATCTATCTCATCATTGGTAAACCGCAACTGTGTTTTCTTTCTAAAGATGTATCCGAAGTCAGCTGGCTATGGCACCGCAAGCTAGCTCATCTCAACTTCAAATGCATCAACAATCTGGTCACTGGAGAACTTGTCCGCGGTCTCCCTATTCTCAAATTCAGCAACGATACTCTCTGTCCAACTTGTGAATGTGGAAAAAAAGTCAAAGAAAGTCACCCTCTAATAATGGATTCGTCTATTTCAGAACCTTTGGAATTATTACACATGGATCTCTACGGTCCTTCAACTGTAGCCAGTCTCCACCACAAGAAATACATACTAGTTATTTTTGATGACTTCACTCGCTTCACATGGGTCTTCTTTCTCAAACTCAAATTAGAAACGCCGCAGATTCTCATAAACTTCATCAAAGAAATAGAACTTCAGATCAAGCTTCCAGTCAGACGCATCCGCAGTGATAATAGAACCGAGTTCACTAATCATCTTCTCAATAGTTTCTTGGTGTCCAAAGGTATTTCTCACAACTTCTCTGCACCCTACACTCCGCAACAAAATGGTGTCGTCGAACGAAGAAACCGCACATTAGTAGAAGCAGCCAGATCCATGCTTAACTTCGCCCATCTTCCTCTCTACTTCTGGGCTGAAGCTGTAGCAACTGCATGCTTTGTCCAAAACCGAAGCATTGTGTGCAAACGTCTCAACAAAACACCAAAAAAAGGTCTGAACAACCGCAAGTCGAATGTTCGTTTCTTTCATATCTTTGGGTGTAGATGTTTCGTGATCAACAACAGAGATCAGCTTAATAAATTTGCACCTAAGTTTGATGAAGGCATCTTCCTTGGTTATTCCACTAACAAGGTTGCTTATCGAGTGCTTATCAGACGTACAAGGCTGATCATTGAAAGCTTCGATGTGAAATTCGATGATTCTCACATCCGCGATGCCCCTACATCCACTGAAACCACCGCAATTATGGAATGTGACATTCCTGCCTCTTCTAGTCCTTTAAATATAGTAGAAGTCAATTATGATGATCTCTTCAAACCTGTTGAAACGGAAAAACTATCAGAAGTTCTTGTGTCTCGAGCAACTCAAGAACAACATGTTGACATTTCTGGACCATCTCCATCCGAAGCAATATCTCTCAATACTTCCACCTCTCCGGTTGAGGGGGAAAGCTCTACTCCAGATCTAGCTGCAACCATCGAGGTTCCAGTACTTGATGTTGTTCAAGTTCCTGCCCGCAGAGAAGCATTTCCATCAAATGTATCATCGGATTCGGATGATGAACTCATAGAGAATATTGATACTCAAACCGATCCAAGAATTGTCACTCTCCCATCCGCAGTCCAGGGGGAACCCTCTTAGGTTCCAGAGAGACTCCCTTCAGCAATCCAGGGGGAACCTATCAAAGAAAATGTCTCTCTCACTCCAACTAGTCAGGATGACTCAGCAAGGTGTTCTCAAATCCAGGGGGAACTTCCTTCCCCATCTGAAGCAACCTTTGATATTGAAAACATTCCTTCTACCGCAGCTGCTGATCTTCTGATGCCTCGCCTACATGTATGGACGAAGGATCACCCACCAGGTCAAATTATTGGCAATCCGTCCGCATGTATACAAACTCGATCTGCCAAAGATTTATCTGATCATTGTCACTATGCAGCATTTATGTCTGCAGTCGAGCTCCGATCTATCAATGAGATAAGGTCTCATGAATTAACAATATCATACACATACACAACACAATATAGTAACCAAGTTTGATACTAGTTAAATTAAATATAACAAACAATAAATAGTTTTTGGACATGCTTTTCCACCCGAAAACATTTAAAAACAAAAAATAACGGGAGTCGTGAATACTCACAATGATACGTGCAAGTATTTGTGATGCCTTGAGCTAACTTCCCTCATGTCCTACCACCGATTCCCTATGATAATGTTACACACTAGTAAGTCTCTAGTCGAAAATCTAACACTAGAATACTTAATTTCTACAATAGAATTATGCCAATATTTTGTCAAAATTAGGTTTTGTATAAGTTGCAAATACTTTTCTAAAATTCAAATTTCCATATACCAATTGACTTCTTAACATTTTCAAGTGACAAATCCCATTTTGTGTTATTGTTTGAAATGCATTTTAGCACTTTTGGAAGGGCTTTACAAACTAAAAATCCAAAACTAAATCAAATAAGTTCTAAAAATTTCCAAACTTTAAATTTTAGTTCTAACTATAATTTAGAATCCTCTTATAATTTTTCATGATTTTTAAATATGTTTAACCATTTTTCCACCATTTAATTCCTTGAAAACATCATAAAATCATGAAAAATAATAAATGGTTAATAAAAAATCTCAATCTATTTTTAAATTTGTTATACAATGTATATAAACTAGGAAAAATACTCAAATTGATTTTTAAAAAGTTTAACCCGATTTTATGATTTTGCGTATTTATTATAGCAAAAATCAAAATAAATAGTAATCAGTTTATAAAATTCTCCAAAAATTTTGTGTCACTATTATTTAACATATATAAGCTGGAAAAATATCAAATATGGTTTTTGAATAGTTTAACTATTTTTATTTTTTTTATTCATTTAAATAAGCATTAATTCGTGAAAAATTATTAAACAGAAGGTGAAATTCACTAAACTTTATGTTTGTGATTTATATGTAATATAAGATGTTATCATGAATTTTCATAATTTTTGGATAAGTGTAGCTATTTTTCATTAATTTAATCCCTTAAACATTCATTAAATCGGGAAAAATAAGAAATTATCTTGGAAAAATCTGTAAAATATTTCTTGAAGTCCATATGATATCTAGAAGATGCGAAAATTGTAAAATATGGATTTGGACATTCATAACTATATTTTTCTATTTATTTATCTTCATAAAAAAAAGTCAACAGAAAACAACCTTAGAAATGCATAAACCTTCATGAAAAGTCTTTACGTAGTGCGTTGGTGATACCAGAATTTATTAACCATCAAAAGTATTTTATATGAATTATTGCTCTATTTTCTTGCAAAAACTACAATAAATCGAGAAAAACGAGTTATTTTTAGAAAATTTCCAGATCATCTTATTTTGTTGTTTGGCTTCTGTTAAAAGTTGGATTTGAGCAGAAAAGAAGCATTAGGTATTTATTTATGCATAAATCCTTTATGAGCATTCTTAACAATGTACTTTGATAATCAAGCCTTTAAGCTTGATGTTCATCACATGCATTATGATTTGAAGACCATGCATGAACTTATTTTGTTCAAATGATGTTACTAAATGAAAAAATTGAATGCATGTGGTTTTGGATATTTAAAACTTGTAAAACTCAAGTTGATGGTTTTGATTTATGTTTTGAACATTGGATTTCACCTTCTAACAACATGCATGTTGTTTTTTGGTGAAATCCTAGCACCTTCATCATTGAATTCGACATGCACGAACATACATGTGAATAATATCAAAGAAAAGTGTAGAAGAGGGAGAAAAATGCAAGAAAACATGAAATTTTTTGAAAGAAAAGTAAAGAAAATATAAGGAAATTAATTTTACCTTGAACATCAACTTCCAATAAGGGATATTTTCTTGAAACTTCGTGGGTTTTAGAGCTAATTTATAGAGGTAAAGCATATGGATTTTAGAGAGAAGAAAAGAGAGATTTTATCTATCTGTATATCTCATCTCTCTCATCATCTCTTTGTGGTTATACTCCACCAACATCGTCCACCAAAATATAGATATGCTTAGGAAGTCATGAATAATTGAATGTAAAAATCTCTCCCAGTGATATTGCTTCCAAGTTCGTCATTTGCAGATAAAATGAAGAGGGAAGTTTTAGAGAGAGAAAAATAGGAGGTTGAGTGAATGGGAAGTGAAAATGATTGACTTTGGGGGGAGAAATAAGGGGAGAGAGAGGGATTCTATAATTTGAAGAGGAGAGAGGATATTTAATAATCTTTTCTTTCTTTCTTTCTCTCTCTCTCTCTCTCTAACTCCGTAATTATTATAAAATTTCTTTCAATTTATATAAAAAATATTTATTTTATATAAAATTTGTTCATAACTCTTAGATTTTTAGCTTATAAAATTAAGGTTAACGTTAATGACATAATTAAATTTCCTTGATTATATTTCCACATTTTAAATATTTTAATTTGATATTATATAGTTTATAAAAATTTTCATGGGATTTTAATGTAAAACTTCATGAATTTAAGTTTTTAGGACTTTTAGGGTTTTAAGGAGTTTTGTAAATCCTTGGATATCAAAATTAATTGAATTTTGAGACTTCAGACTACTTTAGTGTTTTATAACTCTTCTTCAAGTTAGAAATTGTTGAATCATAAAATTGACCCTCTTAAACTTGGTCTACCACAGCCTTCCAAGATCCGCAGTCAACTCTGTTCAGCAACCACATCCGAAGTCATCATCATTAGCAATTCACTATCTAGCTTTCTTAGTTTAGCTCTTTATCTGCTTTTCTTAAATAATCTGTTTTTTCCAGTATGCCTTGCATGGCCACGCTTAGATAGTTGAACAAATGTAATATTTGAGTCTCTATAAATGGAGCTCAATCTTTCTTATTCTATACATCAGATAACACTATGCATCTTGAATCTCATATCTTGTGTTATTACTCTCATCTCCTTCTTACTCTCAAAGTTCACTAAAATATAACTGAATATTATCTCTCTTCGGAGCAAGTCATTCTTGACTTAATCACTAAGTTTGATCTCACTTACTAACTTGGTTTGAATGCATTCCTTGTTATGAATCAAGTTATGTGTATACTTGATATAATAACTGCTGTCATTTCTATTTCCTTACATTTCCACACCTAACTCTCTAATTATCTAACTCTAACTTATTATTATTGTTGAGCTTTTAGATCCTTTGAGATAAACTATTCTACAACTATACTTGTTCTAACGTTTGTTCAAGTGTGTCTCAAGTTTTTCTCTCAACAAAAATAATGTTTGTAATTTATTTTTATCAGTTTATTGGCATTCTATGTAGTGGTTCTGAGATTCAAGTGAATTTTATGAATGAAGTATACTAGTCCTAGTTTCAACTTTGACTTAAGTTTCTATGAGACTTTGACCTAATTTCTACTTCTAGGTCAAGTGCATGATGTATCCACACGATTTATGCAAATATGTTCAGTTCAAGGAATGACCCGAATATGGATAGTCATTACAGTTAAGTAGTTGTAGAATTCACATACCAATGTGAAATCTAAGTACACTATCCTTCCATTTCACTTGTTTCCAAGTTTCTAGTAGGTTATAACATAGTTCCTAGTTACAAAGTCTAGTATGTGTCGTGCCTATATGTGCAACTAAGTTTATTCAAATCTAGAACTGTCTCAAATTTTGATGATTGTCACACATATGAAGGGTGTCATCTTTGCAAAAGCCAATTCCAAAGGCTCTAAGCTACAAATGTTACTCAAGGCGCAATATTAGTTATTCCTTTGTCTCAGATATCAAGTTGAACATCAGATATGGATCGAAATCAATCACATTTAGTGTTGAATTTTTAGTAAGGTGTTAGATGTCTAACTCTCAATGAATAAGAAGACCAAGTCCCATCTTGACTGCATACACCCATCATTGTAGTTCATGTCATACCCAACGATGGACCTTATGATTGCTTTTTACGGAACAACGTTAAACCATGTCAAATCACAACAATCCCTACACCTCAAGTCCAATATATATATATATATATATATATATATATATATATATATATATATATATATATATTGAATGTCTAAGGATACAAATATATAAGCTTGATCAAAACATCAATAATGACTACGATCCATAAAGTGATTTGATGCGGGTCAGGTCCAATACTTATTCTCCTAATCAACTACCTACGAAGTTGGTAGCAGCTCTTGCTATTCTCCTTTCAATGAGAATCAACCAATCCACTCATATTAGTCTTACCTCATAGATGCTCCCGCAAGTATGACCAACCATGGACATTTAGAATAATCAAGTTATTCAAGGATTTAAGCATGTTAATATAGAACACAAAAATTATTTAATGAAATACTCATATCCAACATATCAACTAATTATGTAACATCCGTGTTCCAGGTATCTTTTATTTTTTACTTTAAAATATAAAATTAGTCGCAAAAATGGTCCTTACGTGGGGCATACCTTTTGGTACCCCTAGCGTATTTCATTAAGTGGATGGCGGGGAGGTTGTTGTGTATGTTGGGCGTATGAAAGAGTACACAAGGCGTACTCACAAAGATTTCAAACCATAATTTGTAGGGTTTGGACCCTATTTAAAGAACTTTATAGCCTAAAACATTTCCTTACCTCTAGCCTCCATCCCTCTTAGCCCTTATCTCAAAACCCTAATTGTTGTGTGCAAGTTTTGAAGCTCTTGAGTGTTATGTTAGTGTTCTTAGAGGTGAAGGAAAATCCTTGTAGAGGTGGTGTTTCACTTAAGCTTTTAGATTTAGATTCTTCTTATCCTTGTGCATCTTCAGGAGGTATAAAGTTCAAATCTTGATGCTTGCCTTGCTAGATCTTGTTAGGGTGCAAGTTATGGCCTTTTTATCCTAAAAAACTTGTCCTATTTATTATTGTATACTCCAGACCATTTGAGTTGTAAGCATTTTAGAGTGTTTAGTGTCATAAAAATGCAAGTTTGGTCTTTGGTATTCATCCATGCAAGTGTTATGGAGCTTTATATGGTTATATGAGTTAGGGTTTTGGTTTTGGGATCCTTGTAGCAATGCAAAGGCATAAAGGTTGCAACTTTATGATTTTAGATGTTTATTATGGTTAGATCTGAAGCTTGGACGCTAAGTCTTAAACCATTAAGACATTAAAAGAAAGTTTGGACTTCAGGGGATTATGTCGGGTGTACTCCTGACTTAGCTGCGTGTAATGGGATGTGGCCCCATAAACCTTTCGAGATCGAGCTGTACGCTCGGAGTAGTAAGGGGTACAATGACCATACTCTCAGAAAACCTTTTGGTCCATCTTTAGCCCTTGGGCCGTTATGGGTTATGGGCCTTGTCTACTTAGGTCATGTAGGGGAAAGCTAAAATGGTCTTTTTCCCTTAGTAAGTTAAAGGATGAATAGGACCTTCGTCTATGGGGTTAGAATCCCTATTATTAAATAGAACTCATTTTGGGTTATGATCTATGTAAGGAGTCGTAGTAGCAGTAGCTCGAGTGTTTGTTTCAAATATCTTCAGTTGAGGTGAATCTTCTCACCACACTAGTGGGTCGAAGGCACCAATGCCGACCCACTAGTTTATATGTGTAGGATGTATGTGATTATTTGATTATTAATGATATGATTGTATGAATTATGCATCGAGCCATTCTAGGCTTGAAGTCATTATGGATTCGGGGTTGATATGGACCGGGGTTGATACAGATCCGACACAGCCACATGCTGTTATATTTATGAGTTTGTTGTGTGTGGTATTTTGGGGAACTGATTAAGCTTTGTGCTAATGGTTTAATTGTATGTTTCGGGTAATAGATCAAAAGGGAAGGGCCCGGACTAATCACAACACATCCACCCTTATTCAACATTTTAATGATTCTTGGGATTGTACTCTGATAACTATTTCACATTGACATACTTTTGTTGCGTTGATATGTATATTTGATGATTTTTATTTACTTAAAAATGGAATTTTTACTTATGAATTTTAGGACATTACAAGTTGGTATAAAAGCCTTGGGTTGAGGGATTCAAGCACACTTTTGGGTGTGTCAGAACTCAAAACTGAGGAAATGATAATATTTTCAAATGAAAAATTAAATTTTTAAAAAGATTTTCACCAAGTAAAAGGGGGTGTGATATGTGCAATCATCCGAGCTCAAATAAGTAATTCCCAAAATACCCATATCTATGTGTTATGATTTGTATTCCTGATATCTGAATTGCATGCTAGAATAGACTAAAGATACCTTCAAGAATTGTGTGATAGAATTCCTTGATTTGTGTGATGCCTTATAGCCTAGGGTATTTGGATGCTATGTATTACTTGCAGTTGATATCGTGTTAGTTAGTTGCTAAGTGTATGCTTTAAAATTTGTATATGCTTTTGATCATGTAGCCCTAGAATGATCAATTTAGCTTTAGTTCATGTTCCTTGTTTGGTTATGGACTTAGGGTATAATCATTATTTTACAGTCTATGTGATCCCATTTTCTATATAACTTGCATGCATAAAGAAATCGACAATGTTGATTGAGATTGTTTGTATTGTAGAGGCGGTGAAATTAAAAAATCCTAGGAGAGCCTAAGTAATGCCATAATAGATTTTGTATGCGGTATGGCATCAGATTGGTATATGGATTTAGTGTGGTGACGCAGAGGATTCAGGATGGTTCTTGAGGATAGTACATATAGGTGTGAAAGGTAGTATTGGGCCCGTACTACTGGAAGCACATGATCTGTACTCGAGACAAGGATGAACTTGGAGATTCTACGGAGACTTGTATAGTGAGAGTTCCCTCGAGTTTTATGCTGATCATTTATGTGTTTACATTTTAGTTTGAGTATGGTAGTGCTCACTCGAGGAAGAGGTTTTGGCTCTGGTTCTGGTTCTATTTCTGGCTCGGGTACATAACCGATTGATGAGAGGCTACGCAAGTTCATTGTGGTTGAGGTCACACGCGGTGTCGTGGATGCTACTACTATGATGTTTGGTACCATCAATGAGGAGATTATGGAGCTTATGGATGATCAAATCAGGACTTTTCAGTGTGATATTGCTACGGTTAGTTAGAAGCACGAACTCCATCATTTCGGGATTTTAAGGCTTATGGAACTTCAAATTTCTTTGGGGCTAAGGACCCCATCGCTATCCGACACAAGATCGCTGATATGGAGAATGCTAAGTGGACGTTTTTTCCCGGAGGGGGCAAAGGTAGGGTTTGCATCTTGCCTACTAAGAGATAGAGCACATGACTGGTGGGATGAAGTCAACCGAGAGTTGGGATCTACGAATTTAGCGGCCATGACTTGGGGAATGTTTGTTAGGAGATTCCATGAGGATTTTGCACTAGCGATTGAGGGGTAGCAGCTAGCGAGGGAGTTTCAGGACCTTCGCCAGACTACTGAGACCGTGGCGGCGATCACCGTGAAGTTCCGCCAGAGGGCTCTTTTGGTCGCAAAGGATACTACGTATGAGGATATGAAGAAGACGACATATATCATGACATGTTGAGGGATGATATCAGGGAGTTTGTGGGATTTCTGGGGTGCAAGACCCTGAGTGATATGATTGAGAGGGACCATGTAACATCTAGAATCTTGAAGAGAAATTATTGAGAATAACCCCATTTCTAGGTAAACTCGACAAGTTGGAGGGACTAACTCGACGATTTTAAAATGGAAGAATCGCGAGAATTAAATGAACAAACTCATCGAGTTGGCAATTGGGAAGGAAACCCTAACTTTTAGGGTCTTGTACCCTATTTAAAGGCCTTAAGTCCTTTTTTTTTCTGGCCTCCTTATCAGCCTCCATTGTTATCAAAACCCTAAAACGAGTTGTAGCCTCAATTGTCAAGTTTTTGAGCCTTGGAAGGAAATTTGGTGTGCATTTTGTGCACTGTGAAGGAGTTAGAAGATCTTAAAGTTGCTAGCTTGGAGAAGGAAGTCTTGGATCCAGAATCCTTCCATTTATTGCAGTCACTTTAAGGTATAAAGTTCATACCTTGATTTGTAGATGATTAGATCTTTTCATTTTGGGTATTGTTGTGTTTTAGCCTCTTTTTGGGGATGATGATAGAGTGAAGTCATTTAAGGGGTTGTTCTTTCAGATCTAAGTTGGTTTTGGTACCCTTGAGCTTAAAGGTGCAAACATTATGAGGATTTGGTTGTCATGCATGCATTAAGTCAATAGAGCTTCATTTAGACATGTATGAATGTAAAGTTGGCAACTTTTCGTGGTTTTCCAGCTCAAGGAAGTCATATCTATGTTTTGGGGCCATATCCTTATTGATTAGGTGCTTAATTTATTAAGATGTGGGTTTTTGGCGAACTCGGCGAGTTTATGGATAAACTCGGCGAGTTGGCTCGGTTTTTCCCTGACTTTGCAAATTGATTGAGGAACTCTACGGGTTGATGGACAACTTGGTGAGTTGGGTCAACTCAGGCCGTTGACCTTGACTTTTGACCCTGTCTTTGACCAAGTTGTTCTAAGGTGTTACTTGAGGTAATTAGAAGTGTAATTAAGAAAATTATGGGGTTAGGATAAGTCGTATAAGGGGTTGGGCCCAATATGGAAAATTGGGCCATTAGTGGGCCTTATGGATCCTTTGGTTTTGGGCCTCAATATTGGTTCATGTTGGGTCAAGGGTAAAATGGTTATTTTACCCCAAGTAAAGGATTTATTTCGGGGAGCTTATGCATTCGAGGTGAGTTTTCCTCACTATACTTGTGGGTCTAAGGAACTAATGTCGGCCCTTTGGATTGTTATCCTGGTCTATCGTATGATTGAGTACTGTGGTGATTTGTTAGATCTGTATCATGGTAGATAGGATGATGCTATGCTTAGTGATCTGTTAGATCTGCTTGTTATCTGTTCTGGCTATATGTTTTCCAGTAGCATGTGTTGATGTAGTGTGGTTGGGTTGAGACTGTACTACTTTGTGTTGCTACTCAACAAACCCGATAATGTTTATATCAATATATATATATATATATATATATATATATATATATATATATATATATATATATGCCTATCTGTTATGTATATGTCGACATTGTTTATGTGTGTGGTTGGGTTGAGGCGGTCCTGATTTGTGTTAAAGGCCAAAAGACCCAGGGCGACCTGGATAGACTGAAGGCCTGTGAAGCGGACTAGTCAGGCCGAAGGCCCGAAGAACGGTCTAGACAGGTTGCAGGCCTGGTGAGGCGGTCCAGACATGTTGAAGGTTCTGTAAGTGGTCCAGACAAACTTAAGGTCGAGTGAGGCGGTCCAGACATGTTGAAGGCTTTATATGCATGTTGTTATTTGTATATGTTATTAGTTAGGGTATTGGTACTTTGGGGGAACTCAATAAGCTTCAACGGATCTTGTCAGGGTGAAGGCATGACTGTACACTTCCTCGCATTTTTGGACTTATGATTTCTAGGATACTCTGATAATGACAAAGTTTTGAAAACTATGTTGAGAACGATTCTGATTTTAAATAATGTTTTGGAAACAATGGGTTCTGTAAATACTTCCATAGAAAAAGGGTTGTTTTGTAAAGTTTAAATTTTATGGATGTTACAAGATGATACCAGAGCCTTGGTTTGAGTGAATTAGAGGAACACTCGTGTGAATCCAGTCTCAAACTAAGGAAAAAGATTTAAAAAACGATTTTCAAATGGTTTTAAAAATAAACAAGGAGGATGCGATGTGTACGGTCAACCGGAGCCAGTAAGTAGACCCGAAATTACCACACACTTATCTGAGATTATGTTATGATTGTTGCGTTTTGAGTATTCTAACAGTCTTAAGGTGTACATGCAACGCTAAATACCTTGGATCTATGTTTTCTCTATTATACATGCAAGCTTGAACTTTCCAAGGTATTACCCTAACTAGCATACAAAACATTGATACTAGGGTAATAAAACAAGTTAGATGACATACCTTTTCTTGTAGTTAGAAGCCTTGGAACTTTAAGAACTTAGTGCCCCAAGTGTTGCACCTCAGGTGGAATCACATAACACCACCAACAATTGGAATAACTTGAGAGAAGATTATATGCCGATTTTGCTAGTATTAGGCTTCTTTATATAGTGTGCTTGTTAGGGTTACACCATGTAACTCATGACTTTCCATATTACTCATGATCCATACGTTTTAACCTCCATGGAGTATCTATGGGTCACCACATGGGTTTAGCCAAACATGAAGAACTATGGATCATAAGCCCACTTTATAGGAATGAATGATTTACCAAATCAATCCCCATTTATTTAATTAGTCTCTTTTGATCACAAAATTAACTCCAAACTAATTCTTGATCAATACTAATTAAATAATATGATTTAATATTAATATGTTTAGAACTTATAATATATTAATAAATCATAAATATCCTCTTCTCACAAAAGTCTATCAAAATTATTCTAATGCCATGTATCCCAAATTGACCATGCTACTCTCGGGTCAAGTACATACCAATAATAGTTATGGGCTTAAACACCTAATCCAACAGTGTCCCACTTGGATAAGTGTAATAACTATTATTGCAAGCATGACTCCAACCTGACTAGCAATCGTAGCTCTTAAAAGCCGCTGTTGAACTCTGATCTAGTCAATGACGTGTCCATTAGATAAGGGTGTAACATGTCACACCCCGAAAACCGAAGGCGGAAACATTTTCGGGGTTGACTCCACGTTGAGTATCAAATCCAATGTACATAGTAAGTAAAGTGAAACAAACATTACATTACATATAAAAAGTTTTACAATTTGTTTCAAAAGACACAGTTTATACAGTTATGATACATAATTTTAGATATAAAAAAAACGAACGAGCCTTGCACGCACACGATCCTGAATTAATTAAGTCTTCGGGTACCTGTACTATCGTTGACCTGAGAACACAAGCAGTTTGAAAATCAGCATGACGCTGGTGAGTTCGTAAGTAGTTTTGTTTTATGAAAAAGTTTATGTTTCCTTTCTGTTTCTGAAAATGTAACACACGCCAAGAAAATCCCATATTTTCTTAAAAGTTGGTTGTTGTTTCACAAAAGTAATGTATAGTTTGATTATCCACTTCATTGTTCTATTCCTTTTATATACCAGTGTATTCCCAGGAAAGTCCTATACTTTCCTAAATTGTTAGTTATTGTAAGAGATGTAATGATATACCGTTGGTTACACTTTTCTGGTTATGTATATGTTACCCAAGAATGCCCCATGCTTTCCTGTATGTTGGTTTTCAATGTGAAAGACGTATTCTGTTAAACCTGGTTATGTACAAAGTTTCCACAGGAAGGTCCCATACCTTCCTGAATGTTAGTTACCTTATGTAAAGATGTAAAAGATGTAAACTGAATCCTGATTATCTGGAAAATGTAGTAAGTGGTTCATTATTACTATAAGTAAATCTCTGTTATCCTAGTTGCGAGTTCCATAACCATACTAAAGACTGAACCTGTGGCAATAAGTAGTCCACAATCCTTATGACTTTCGTCACCCTTGAACCATTTCGGTTCGGCTGTAGCTAGCAGCCAGGTGTGGGGTAGTCAGCCCCGTATAGATCTATACACTCAAGTCACGCTCTCTAAATTCCAGAGATTCTGGTTACGGGTGTAGTCCTCCACTCGCGTATCTCTGTGGAGTGTTCGCCGAGGACGTGTCTCCAATCATACGGAATAACAAATTTACTAGTAATAATAGGACAATCCTCCATTCGCGTATCTCTGTGGAATGTTACCGAGGACAAGACAGTGTACGAATTATATTGTTCATGTGTTATAATGTCATGCTTTTAATTGATAAAGTGTGGAAACCATTTGTGAAATATATAAAACATAACAGTTTATAAAACCCATTTCACAAGTAAATGTTTAAGTGATCTGTATATTCTACTAGTTATCAGTTGTGTAATCAATATTAAAAGCATATGAAATATGAAACACACACACATGAAAATAAGTTTTGAGTACAAGAAAACCCTTGTACTTTGCTTGTGTTCCCCCTGAAAACAGTGAAAAACAGTGAAAAGGGTAGGGGTATGAACTCACCGGACTCGGAAATACGTCGATTTTGGAAACTAGACGTTGGTTCGGGGATTGTTTACTCGCGATGTCCCTATGTAAAATGAAATAATGTCCATATATATACAATTAGGGATACATTCACTAATTATATGGAACATTACATTCCAACGAGGTTAAACACCTCAAAACGAGCGTTTGGAGTGACCCGGGTGACATCTTCGGACTTGTAATGGCACTAGGGACTTGGGACTTGAGTTTACTCCCCAAGAGTAAACATTTTAAAGGGTTTGCAACCACAAAACACACCCACACATGAGTTTACGGCCGTAAACTCATGTTGGTGTGATTTTGAAGGTTTAAGGGCTTAAATGGACATGGGGATTGCTAGAATGGATATCTAAAAATAACTTGGAACACTTGGAATGAATTAACACCATTTAAAAGGGAGTTTATGGTCATACTCTTGGAGTTTACGGCCGTAAACTCACCCATGGCCAAGAATGATTAATTTAAGCTACAAAGGACAATCACATGTGATTCTAGTTAATTTTCCAAGCCTTGAAATGAATTTAGAATACCATTAAACCTATTTTTGGGAGTTTACGGCCTAGAGGCATGTTCTATGGCCGTAAACTCTCTTATACTCATGAAAAGTTAGTTTTTGATGCTTAAAAACAATCACATGTGATTCTAGAATTTTATACAAGCCATATAAGTGAATTTGATGCATCCTTAAGCAAGTTTTATGAGTTTACGGCCAAGGGTATGTTCTTAGGCCGTAAACTCCTATAAATGACATTTTTGATGTGATACAAACCCTTAAACTATTTTTAGATGCATCTAGATTTTACTACAAAGCCATTGGTTGAGTTTGAAAGCATTTTGACATGTTTTAAGGCACTAAATCACCATTTAAGAGGAGTTTACAGCCCAAGAGTATGTCTTGGCCGTCAACTCACTTTTATCACCCAAAAATCATGTTTAAAGTGTTCCAAGTCTAGATTAGCAAACCTTAATGTCTTATCTAAGTCCCAACTATGATTTGGAAGGGTTTAAGTTCATGAAAACCTCATTTACATGAGTTTACGGCCCAAGCTTATGCCTTGGCCGTAAACTCCTTCAAATGGCTAAAAATCCATGTTTCAAATGATAAAAGTCTTGTCCATGAAGCCATTAAGCCAATACTAAAGTCCAAAATTGCATAGGAAGGGATTTGGGGCTTAAAAACCCATGCTATATGAGTTTACGGCCCATGAAGGCTCCATGGCCGTAAACTCATGAATATGGTCTTAATCCATGCTTTGAACTCGAATTTGAAGGCTAAGAAGGTTACAATACAAGCTAGGGAAAGTACCTTAGAGATTTGAAGCCTTAGATTTGAGATTTGGACCTTAATTCTAGCTTGAGGAGAGAGGTTGTGAGAGTTTAATGAGAAATTGGCCAAAGGCTTCAAATGATGTCTTAAAACACTTTATATAGTGTTCGGGAATTGGACACGACGGAATTTTACCCGATACCGACGTTACGTGAGGCTTTTGGTCATACCCGACCAAATTGTCATGACTCGATACGGTCGATTCTATACTTATTCCGATTACTAAAGTGGGGAGTTAAAATGATTTCTAAATATATTAAGACACCCATTAAGTCATTTTAGGTCGATATAAACTAATGACTAAATAAAATGGCGAAATCGGAAACGAATTTGAAAATGACGTTTGGTTGATCGGATTGGATTACAAGTTGGGATACAAGAAGTGATATGAAATTTCGGGTTGTTACATAACACCTAAAAAGCTTCAAGCCAATTTAAAACTTTTTAGAACATTTAAAACCATTAAGTTATTACAGTATGTTTTCAAATAGTTTAATCATCATCGGATCCCCATAATCAAATCATAAAATCATGAACTATGAGGAGCTGTAGGATCACGCCTTTTCCTTGCCACGATCCGCTGATGCACCTGAAACAATAAATTGAAACTGTAAGCCCGGAAGCTTAGTGATTTCCCCGAAAATACGCATACCCACAACAATACACGTATAATAATAAACAACATACTATGGGTCCAATCAACCATCAGGTTGGAATACCCCAGGCCCTCAACCATTCGGTTGGAATGCAACTATACTATGGGTCCAACCATCCTCGGGATGGAATACCCCAGGCCCACAACCAACAGGTTCGAATGCCCACACACTATGAGTCCAGTCATCCTCGGGAGGGAATACTCACGGCCCATAACCAATAGGTTGGAATCCCACATACTATGAGTCCAATCATCCTCGGATGGAATACTCACGGCCCACAACCAATAGGTTGGAATGCCCAAGTCTATTGGCTTTCGCACAAAGCAGATAAGCCTCAATCGCCAAAAAAACATGTGTACATATAACAAATAATCACATAACAGTCTATAGACGACAACTGGTCTAACATACCATACCACATACAACATAATATTATCCTACCCTCTAGGATTCCGAACTAACATGTCATACCACATACCACATAATAACATCCTACCCTTTAGGATACCGATCTAACAGATCATACTAACATAACAAACCAGATAACAATCCAAAGGGTCAGCCTTGGTGCCTTAGACCCTTGAGTATAGTGAGGATAACTCACTTGGCAGTGCTAAAGTCCCGCATATAAAACTCCAGCTACTAGTTGACAGACTCCCGAGCTGTCAACATCAAACAACACCCAATTAATAATTGGGCTCCAAGCCTAAGGTCCAAATCATACTCCAAAAGCCCAATAATCAAATAATGAGCTAAAGCCCAACATATGGCCCAATTTTCCAAATTGGACCAAGACCTATACATGGTCTTATTCTAAGGCCCAACATCATATAATCATTAAGGCCCAAATTGTGGTCCATCTATGGCCCAATTTTCCAAATTGGGCCCAACTCCTCATATGGGCCTTACCTAAAGCCCATTAATTATTCTAGTCCAATTACTTGACTTTGGATGGCCCATTAATAACCCAGTCATCAAGGCCCGATAGAAAAGCCCAACAATAAAACCCAAGTGAAATTAAGGTTTTCTCATAAAATGATGAGTAGGGTTAAGTGTTTCTAACTTAACCTATTAAAGATTGAATCCATTAAGGACTTAATCCATTAAGTCCATCATTCTTCTAAATAAGTCATATGGTGTGATTGGGCTTAATCAAACAATTCCATTCCAATGGCCCAAAAGTGGGTCCCAATAAGTCCAAGCCCATAAATCCAGTATTAGGGTTTTGTAAACCCTAATTAGGGTTTCCAACCCCATCTTAGCCTAATAGGCCCAATTTATATGTCTTTTGATCAATTAAGGTTCATTAGACTCATTAAGGTTTCACTAGGCCCATTAGTCATCTGCTTGGGCTTTTAGGTCCATTAAGCTTCATTGGGCCCATTAGGGTTTCTTAGTCCCTTGTCCAAACATCCAAATGAGTCAAAACACCATCAAAGCACACCGCCATCCGACAAGGCGGCCGGTGGCGGTAGGAGGCGGCGGCCACCACCTCACGGTGGTGGTTTTCAGTTTTCCTTTCATTATTCCAATTTGTAATTACACTTTACAATGCTAAATCTCAAGTTAACACACACACACCTACTAACACACACATACACATGGTGGTGCATGGTGGCAGCCACTACCTCACGGTGATGGTGGTGGCTGTTCTCAGTTTTTCCGACCATACAACACTATACACATAAGTACACCAAAACAGACACACACCAAGGAAAAAAAGAAACGCCCATCCATATATGCTTCTGATCTGCAAGATGTACCCCAGCCACCCTCCTGGTGGCCCCCGACGGCGACAACAACATCTTGGGACGGCAGCCACCACCTCACGGTTGTGGCGGTGATCTCCTTTGGGTTCTCAATCAAGTAGCAACACACCCAGCGAGACCTTGCTCGGAAATGTGGACGCAATCACAACTTTGTGGTGCGTGACGACGACAGCGGCATCCCTAGCGGCCAAAACAGTGGCTAAAGGCAGCGGTTAAGGCCATTGGAACCACAACAACGAAAGGGAGAGGATGAGTCCCCTTCTACTATGGAATAAAGGCCATAGAACCTTCTTATCAACTAGCTCCGATTCACGACTTCTCCTCTCATCTGTAATGAGAATAGCGGCAACAACAAGGTGGTAGGATATGACAATGGTGGTCGTTAATGGCAACTCAACGGTGGCTGAAGAGGTTTCACAGCCTCATGTCAACATTCCTCACTCCAACTTGGTCACCAATGAATCTACCGGTCAAAAGGACGAGACACAATGGTTGGGTTCGGAGCAGCAAGCTAGTCGGGAGGGGGGGAGGGAAAGGATGGTGGCGGCCGGTTGAAGATGAGAGGGAGGTATAAGGGCGACGGCTGCTATAGAGATTAGGGTAAGGGTTTAGAAAGTGACGGATGAAGAGCTTATATACCCGATCCCTTGAACAAGTTTCCATAATAACGAATTTGGTCCCTTCTTGTAATATTCTTTTCAAAACGAAAAATAAATTTACCAATCAGACCCCGCCTTCTGAAAATCTTATCATCCAAGTCCAGAACATACCCTTTAGTCCCTTCTTCCATGAATCTTTACATATTTAGCCCAAATAATACCAAACACTCCTTGACTTATGAAAATCTTTACAAATTAATTCCAAAAATTACATTTTAACCCCTTGAGATTCAATTCTTGCCATTTGACTTCCTAAAATCAACACTTCATTAATTGTTATTGAATTTTGAGCTATAATAATATAAAATAATAATAAAATTACTTCTCAGGGTTCCGGGTTTATTATTTAATTATTATATTTAAATGGGATCCTACAAAGGGATCATATATTACTCCATTCTAGATATCATATGGACTGAGACATGGATTATAATCACTCTCTTTGTCCATCTGTTGTTTCCCGATTTCCGATTTATGAAGACTGACTAATTGAACAAATCAAATAAATTTAGGCCTGATGTCTTCACTTAATCATCGAGGGGTCCACAAATATCGCATTCATCCACATGGGGTAAAAGTAACAGATAAACTTCGACCCAAATGCTCTCTTGTACTTACTCATCAAATTACGCACAACGATATGTTTTATAACATCCAAGTTACTGGTGCGTTTACATATTTCAATGTGAAACCGACTCGCAACTACAACTCACACGTCTCCGTTTGAAGAATATAATATATTATCGTCTCATGATTACTCGTGATAAAATCCATGAAGTGATTCAAATGAGGGTGGGTTGGATCCAATAGTCGAATCTTATTCCAGGAGCACTCATGAACACTACAACCACTTTGTCCTAGACAAACTACAGACCCATTCATGATAGTCTTGCCTCAATACCTACTTCCAAGGTATGATCGAATGTGGATGGTTTGAATAACCTAGTTATCCAGGAAGTCAAAACATGCAAAGTGAAACACAAGAATAATACAAATCCTATATGGCCCCAAAAATTTTGAGCCGTATTGATTACTCATCATTCATTGTATAATGTATCGAATAATCAACTTAATACTTTAATTAAAACAATAGTTATCCCATGCTCCAAGCATGCACACTATGTTTTCCTAAACAATAGTCGTGCCATGCACCAAGACTGCACACTATGTTAGTCTATGGTCCTTACTTTGTGAAATAGATCAATTAAAAAACATTTCAATGATGCTCATTTAAAAATTCCAAATCCTTATTGCAAGTGTAAGATTTCCAAATTCTTGTCACTGCTAGAAAGTGTTAGATTCTAAACTATCATGCAATGATTCTTTTGTAATGTCTAGGTGCCAAAAATCACAGAGACTTGACCGATGATATTACAAAATATTCCTTTGGAGATTGTTACAAGACAATTCCATGGAAATGAAGTCTCAAATTCAAAGTACATTCCTTTGAACATCCTTCTTACATAAAGGTTTCTAACTTTCTCATATATTATTCAACTCCTAATATGGAAACATTCCATATTTTCCATACGACAACTCATATTTAATAGACTCATGTCTATTCATAATAATGTCAATATGATCCATCAATTACTATACTTCCAACTGTCCTTAAGTGACCAATCTTTAGCGAACTGTAGATTGTCCTTAACAGTTGTTTAACCACTTTATTCAAATCCGGTTCTATTCATTTTTCCCTCTTAATGCCCTAGGCATTTGGAAACTTTAGAACACGAGAATATTATAGCATATACAATCGATCCTATACCCGAAGCATATGGGATACGATTCATAATGTCTAACATAAAGACATGATACTTAATCATTCTTTTGCTATAATATGTCTATATTTTTTTATTTGCAATATTCTCAAAATTTAGATTATGAAGAGGGATGCCGTTATCATAACCAATTTGTTTGAGAACGCAATTAACCTTTCCAGGTATAGAATTTCCTTATGTTGAACCATTCCAACATAACATATATATATATATATATATATATATATATATATATATATATATATATATATATATATATATATATGACTAAAATTGATTAAAATCTCAATCTAAGCTTTTAGATTTGAAATGAAGCATGAATTCCTCTCCCTTAATTATAGCAAAGCAATTTTTCAAAAGCACAACTTTGTGAATTGAAACTTTTGTTTTCTATAATTAACATTGCTAACTTGCAACACTTACCATAATAATTATACTCCCACTAGCATTATAATTATTATCTTACTAGTATAACACTTATGCTCCCACTAGCTTTGACATGTATTTAGAAATCAGTTGGAGTTCTAGAAATCAATACTTATTGACTTTCTTACCAAAGTTCAGATTTTTGATACAAGATGCTTCGATAAGACTTTATCTAGGCTTCTCAAAATCATACACCTTTCGTTAGATAGCTCACATGTGTGTCTAAACAATTTTTGAACTTACAGCAATAAGTCTCAGATGATTAGACCTTTTGCCATTCCTCACAGTTCGAATTATGAAAAGGGATACCGTAATCATAATCGAATTTGAAAATGCAAATACCACAATCGCTATCTCCTTAAAATCTACTTAGTGAAAGCGTTTCCTCACCATCATTTTCATGAATCAGAGAGAAACTTATGACACTTAGAGTTATGGTGTATGTGTTCCTATCCATGTAAATTTGTCATAACCATAATCACAAGACAAGGTTAGTGACAAATCCAAACTCATATGGACTGAACTTGTTCAATCTTAATTTCTTGCCACCTGGCAGCACAAGGGCCTACCATTGCTTCCAAGTAGTTATGCAACAACTAAGAACTCATAGAAACACATATGCACAGTCAACTTTACTGGAATGGGCAAAGAAATAAGAATATGTCAGCACGATAGGTTACAAACCTCAAGTCGTGTGCTAGTGTTTAACATTAGGTTTATTCTTGATTAGTTCTTGAAACTTGTCAAGATCTTTAAGACTCCTACTGACCTCTTGACATATAAGATTCTCTTGTCATGAATCATTCCTTGATAAATCAAATATTTAAGAGTTAGTGCGGATTCTTATCAAGATAAACACTTCACACAATTGGCCTTAGTTGGTTTTGTTTTATCCAAAAACATCAAAACTTACCAATTTCAAATGTACAAGTGTAGAAAACTTTTACTCTACATTTGATAAGTGTTTTAAACCTTTCTTAAGATTATGTCACTCAAGGTTACAATCTTGGAGTATGACTCTAAGATTTGTTTTAGGAACGAAGTATGACTCATCTTCTTGATTCAAACTATTTCAACAATTCACGATTCCTCTTCTTAGCCATACAGATGCAATAAGATGTCTTTAAAGAATCAATTGTGATATGGTTTTCAAAATCATTAAGATGATCATAAAACACGATGCTAAAGTACTCTCCCATCTTTTCAGATTGGAGAAACTTTTATCTTTCTGCCTAATTTGATTCTTCTCATTCATTCTGCCATACATTGAACCTTTTCCAATGTTTCAGAATTATACTTCAACTTGTAAGCATAACCATGTTTACTAAACTTTAGTAAATCATGATGAATAGTCTTATTGATCTTTGTGGTAGATCTTGAACAATGCACAACCAGTGTACCCGATCGCTAGTCCTTCAATTGAATCACATATACATGTGAATAAGGAATTAGTCTTAATTTACCAACGATGAAAATTCTCATTCATCATAAATTTCTGTCCAAATAAAACTTGGGTGATGAGAATCTTTCCTCATTTGACAAATCCTCGACACTACCACAAACGAAAGAATCAAATTCATATTGCTAACATAGGAACATACAAACAACAATTTTTTTTTTCATAAATGTCATTGTAAGGAGATATAATAAAATAAAAAAAGAATTTTATTTATTTATAAAATGTGGAAAAAACTTTTCCTTACAACGCAATTACAAAAGAAAACTATGTTATTACATATTTCCTAGCAATCTATCATAACTCCTAAGCAGCAACTCAAAAATCCGATCTTCGAACCATGCGACTAAAATCCATCTTTGCGATCAGATTCAACATACTCTTCCTTTAAGCTTCCTTCCCTTTGCATGATCCTACAAAACATCAAAATGCAACCTTGTCACATTATGTATTAAAGATCAACAACTAGGATCTTAATAGATTTAGATAGTAAACTTACCTGAAGCAAAGTCAAACTTTTTGATTCTACCTTTTCTTAGATCTTTCAGGTAGTCAGGGTAGCTTCGCAACCAATGCCCCTTTTCATGGCAATATAAACATATGGACTCTTTGGGAATGGTACACAAGACAATCTCAGACTTAGTCTTTCTCTTTCCCTTCGAAAGAGAAATCCTTTCTGAAGTTCCAATGTTTCCATTGTCAATGTCCATGGAAGTTTGGGGAGTAGATATTCCCATCAAATTTGCTTTTGTAGTGAAAGACATCATTGCTGATTCAGCAGCAACAAAAAATTGGTAAGATCAGTAAGGGTCATGTCGTGGTCTGTCACACAGTAGTCCTTAATGAACTCACTAAATGACTCAAGAAGTGATTGAAGAACCCAGTCAACTGCCAACTTCCTTGAGCTTCGACACCCAATACTCTCAGCCTGTCAATATATGACTTCATCTCCAAGAAGTGAGTACACATAGGCCTTCCATATTGATGTTTCATTGCAAGTAGGGCTTGAGTGACCTTGAATTTTTCAAGTATTTGAACTTGTGGGTTAAGGAGAATTATTGGAGGAGGTGGAGGAAGTGAAGTATAACTCCCACGATCCAATCGCGAGACATCATCTTCAAGAGGGAATCTTGTTCCAAAGGATTTGGAAGACCACAATTGTCTGAACTAGACATCTACAATGAGAGAAGTTCAAGTTAGATGATTTAAGTCCTTAATATAACACCCAAACGAAATATTAATGCTAGGACCCAACACAATATTATAAAATTTTGGAAGAGGGATACCGTAATCCAAACAACAAAATATTTAAAGTTAGGTAAATGACGATTTACCAATTTCCACCACGAAAAATGAAAACGAGTTTTAGGTTTTAAGTGAACTGAAACTCCTGGATCCTTTGAGATTCATTGAAAAATTCAATGGCATGTTTAAACCTCGAGTGTGTCCTTCAAGTTTGTGATTGGGATGCCGATGATCACAAACAAGGTGTGAATAACCATGCAAATTAGCTTGGTACACCCAATGTTACAACCACCTAATCAATGTGCAGGTTAACCACACACGCTACATTGATCCATGATTAACATCAAGTTGCCCTTTGCCACGTACTGTCAGTCCAGATTAGTGTGCCTGTTAACCACACATGCTGCACTAATGGCTTAACAAGGTGCATAGTGCGATTTCATGGGTTAGCACCATGTTTACATTTTCCTAAGTAACTACGATTTGGGAATTTATAAGTGTTTAGTTACTTTATATTTATCATTATACTTTTAATGAAAGGAGAATTAGAGTCCTATCCTACCCATTCGACTAACGACCCTCCACCAGTAAAGGAAGCAGTGGGTGAGAGTGGACACCCATTAAACTACCATTTTATAGTAAATTAACCTTATACCCCCTTATAGACCGACTTCGTGAATGAGACCTACTAACGGTAAGACTGATTTTGTTCTTATACATATATATAAATACTAAACCTATAAAATTATAATAGTATAAGGGTAGAATTTTAAACTTTTTAAATTCTAGGGTTTGGAATTAAATGTTTCAAAAGTTTGACTTTTACATTTACAAATTCCAAAACTTGAGGGCAAGTTTTGTAACATTCAACACCTTTTGGAATCCATAACTTATGAGTTTAATAAAGATTTTATGAAAAGACTCTTGACATTTTATAACTTGAGGACAAGTTATGGAGTTAATAAAACCATTTATGTGAAAAAGACTCTTCAAGTTCATAACCTATGACTTTAATGATTTCTTTAAAAGAAAACTTTTTATTTTCCATAACTTGAGGATAAGTTATTGAATTCATCAAAATGATTTAGATCAAATATTCTAACAAGAAAATCAAACAATTTGTTTATGATCTAAATTAAACTCATAAGAACAACACAATTCATATCAAACAAGTTTCATGCAATTAGCCTAACCATATAAACTAATATAAAACATGAAAATTTGACAATTATCTTCTAAATTGGATAAGCATGCTCATTACAACATCAAAAACAGGTTTATAAGTTCAAAAACAGTTTAGGGTGTTGATCCTAGTCCAATTCTAGCCAAAAGAACTCGAAAAATTGCATTATGGGGCACCAACTCGTCGAGTGTACGAACCAACTCGGCGAGTTGGATGAATTTGTACTTGGACTCGGCGAGTCCACTGTCCAGAACAACATAAAATTGATTTTAAAGCATTTCCAAGCAAGTAGCATCAAGTATAATTGAAAACAAGACTAGTCTCTTATAGCATTGTTGGGTTTTGAGCATTCTAACACTCCTAAGGTGTATATGCAACCCTAAATACCTTGGATCTATGTTTTCTCTATTATACATGCAAGATTGAACTTTCCAAGGTATTACCCTCACTAGCATACAAAACATTGATACTAGGGTAATAAAACAAGTTAGATGACATACCTTTCTTGTAGTTGGAAGCCTTGGACCTTTAAGAACTTAGTGCCCCAAGTGTTGCACCTCAAATGGAATCACACAACACTACCAACAATTGGAATAACTTGAGAGAAGATTATATTACACCAAAATCGGCTAGCCCTAACTTGTATATCCTTATATGCCGATTTTTCTAGTATTAGGCTTCTTTATATAGTGTGCTTGTTAGGGTTACACCATTTAACTCATGACTTTCCATATTACTCATGATCCATAGGTTTTAACCTCCATGGAGTATCCATGGGTCACCACATGGATTTAGCCAAACATGAAGAACTATGGATCATAAGCCCACTTTATAGGAATGAATGATTTACCAAATCAATCCCCATTTATTTAATTAGTCTCTTTTGATCAAAAAATTAATTCCAAACTAATTCTTGATCAATACTAATTAAAGAATACGATTTCATATTAATATATTAGAACTTATAAGATTATAATAAATCATAAATATCCTCTTCTCACAAAAGTCTATCAAAATAGTTCTGATGCCATGCAACCCAAATGGACCATGCTATTCTCGGGTAAAGTACATACCAATAATAGTTATGGGCTTAGACACCTAATCCAATAGTGATATATTAGAACAACATGCTAGTGATAGGCTAGGGATCTTCAGGAATTACATGATAGAATTGCCTAATTATATGATGCCTTGTCTCTTATAAAATCCCTGGTTGATTGTGGTATGACTCTTTCATGTGTGAACTGGATATTGAGTGAATATGCTAAGTCATATGTTGCATGGTTTAAATGATCTTAGGGTAAGGCGTTTGGTCCTGCTGCATAGCTCTTGTCTGAGTCCAACCATCGTGGGATTCAATCTATTAGCCTATGATTGTTTAAACTATAGAGTACGTGATTGTATTCATACAATAGTCATCTGGCACCAATGGAGAGTTGTGTGGTAGCTAGTAGTTTGGTGAGTCGTGTGGGGTTAGTTTACTCGTTGTGTTATTGGGTGAGGTAGCGGTGGTTTCCCCGGAATGGGCGTGGTTCATAGGGGGCCGACGTGAGGAAGGATTAGCCACTCTTGAGAGAGTGAGGGCAAGGAGAAGGTATGCTCGAGAGGCTATGAGTCTGAGATCAAGGATTTCATAGGAAGATCTGTCAGATTTTATTACATTTTAGTGTCAGTTGGATCCTCTGCATGAATGCTACTTGCTTTGTGCTTTGTGGAATTCATGAGGGAGATGAGTTAGCCATTAAGAGAATATGTCAAGTCACATGTGGAAAAGTTTGGATAATCTCAGAGTGACGGATTTGTCCCTACTGCGCAGCTCTTGTCTGAGTCCAACTAGTGTAAGGATGAATCTGTTACTCTAAGGATTATCTGAGCTTTGTTGCATGTGATTGTGTTCATGGAATTGCTAATTGACATGGTGAGGATTTCTTCAGCAGCTGATGGCAGAGAAGTGTAGAACCCTATGATAGCCTTGGGAGTATTTTTAGTGCAGTTATTTCCGTTATGGGCAGGTTTCAGGGGTATTTTTTGACTAGGTCTTAGAGGACCCGAGATAATTCTTGAGAAAAGCATAGATATGTGTGGAAGGTACTATTGGGCCCGTACTACTGGAAGCACAAGATCCATAATCGATTCAAGGAAGATTTAGGGGATTCTAAGGACTGGTTAGAGAAGATAGCATGGTTGCATACCATGGTTCGAGGCAGTGGTTCCATATCTCTCAATCTTTTTGGCTTGGGATGCTTAGGTGAGGATGGGTTTTGTGTTTGTTTAGGCCCCTGTGGCGATATTGATGTGGGTTGAGTGATTCAGACTCATAAGAGTAGGTTGGTTGGAACTCTCGAGGGTTTTTTATAGGTTGTGCCTCCAGCCTCAAGACACGAGGAGGAAGTGGTTGATATGATCGACTTGGAAATTGCATCTGGGATTTAAGTGGCAGATTGTCGGATTAGATGGTCCGTGGCAAGGATCTTGCCTTTTAGATTTTCGAGTTGGAAGGAGTGAGCAGGATTGTGACCTGCCAAGTTAGGCTGGATTCTGAGCTTGAGGTTTGTTGGTCGTGGTGGTTGGAGACAATATGCTAGTGCCGGTGTGTGTAAGTGGTTTGATGTGGCTCGAGTACCTTAGCGATGCGAGCAAGGGACGTATCCTTGGGAGATGGGAAAGCCAGGTGCCGAATTTTCATTTGGGTTGCAAGCAAATGGCGTCTGTTTGGATTGTAAATCGGTAGTTGCCTATGCTCTGTAAGTGGTTATCATTGGAAATTCAGAGGTTTTCAACTGGAATTCAGGTTTCTCTTGGGGTTCGTTCGGTTCGTATCTGGTGGACTATTCTGTGTATGTTATTCAATCCATGGTCAATTATGTTTGTACCTGGTTGGTCCAGTTGGGTTATGTTTTGGTTTCAACACTAGTGGGTGGTGGTTCGATTTCTAAGTGGTGGAGAACTGGAATTCTCAGGTTGAGCGTTAGTCATTGAGGTTTTGTGTCAGTTCACTGTTCGGATTGTTGCTTTTAGATTTGTTGGGCAGATTTTGATTGGTGAACCCTTTCCAGAAGCGAGTATGTTCAGCTCCAGGTGGGTTGTGGTTCTCTGGTGTAGGTTTCAAGGTGTTCTAGACCATTGGTCATTGAGTTCGTCTTACAACGGGAATTCTCTGAAGGATTCAAGTGATGGCAGTTTAAGAGTAAGGAATGCGTCACCTAACCTCCTCTGCAGTGTGTTTATGTTCCCTTGGTCATGGGTAGGTTTACTCTCAATGGTGAAGTGGAATTCTAATTTGTAGTAGAATTAGGTTTTGGTAACTTATAAGATCAAATTGGATGTCTTCTCAAGCTAGTGGTGTAGTGTTGGAATCCATTCAGTCTCAAACAAGTATGGGGTCTTGTTTGACCGATCATGAGGATGTTTTAGGTTTTGATTAAGCTGGCCTTTCGATTATCTCTGGTGTTTCTTTTCTCTTTGGATGAGATTATGGGTTTCTTAAGTAAGTGTATGGGGGTTCTCCTTGTGAGCTGGGCAAGAGGGTGTTGGAGCACTTGGCTTAAATTATGTGCATGGTCCTTTTTAAGTTATAGTCTTCGAATTGGACCAAGAGTGCGAGCGTTATCCTATCTGTGGATCGTGTGCGACTTTGTTTTCATAAGGTTTTTGCTTGGTAGTTGTTTTGTGGTGCTTAGTTGGCATTGTAAGGAAGTTGATTAGGTCCTTTGAAGGTAATGGAATGAGGCGAGTATCTTTAGGCCCGAAGTGTTGGGCCAATGATGCGATGATGACTATGTCGGTACGTTATCGGGAGCATTCCAATCATAGGCTATGGGCCTACTGATCAAGATGGCTCATCTCTTCTGCTTGTAGTGCTATTGGTTTTGATGTGTTAATGGGGGTCGAGCGAGTCGTAAATCTCTTGGTTGGATAAGGGAAGCAGTAAGGATTAAGGGAAGTCTCAGTCAGCGATCCGAAAGTCTTGGCAGGTTCTATGCATTATAATCCAGTTGTTCGCAATACGTTGTTAGATTTTTGATTCTCTAGTTGCAAATTGCTTATGCAGTCGTAAGTCATAAAGTTCTTGGTGATTGTATCAAGTGCATGCATAGGTGGGGGTGCACGGTAGTCGGTAAGGGTTGCGTGTATCGCAAAAGTTCATGGTTTGATCGTCATTTCTTGTCGAAGCAGTGGTTAGTAATGGCATAAAAACGAGTCAAGGGTTGTTAAGATTTTAGTTTATCATATAGTTTGGTTTTGGGTTAAGTTCGAGGTCAATATGATTTAAGGAACATTCTGTTGGATTAGGTGTCGAAGCCCATAACTATAATTGGTATGTACTTGACCTAATAGTAACATCGTCCATTTGGGTTGCCTTCACCAGAACAATCTGACATGATGGATATTTGAGAAAGAGGCTATTTATGACTTACTAATATATTATAAGTATAATATATTAATTGAGAAATCATATTATTTAATTAGTATTGATCAAGAATTAATCTGGAACTAATTTAGTGATCAAAAGAGATTAATTAAATTAACGGGGACTGATTATGTAAATCAGTGATATATAGTGTTCCAAAGAAGGCTTTTTCCTTTATTGGGCTATTGATTCATGATGGGCTAAGTTTATGTAAGTATCCATAAGAGTTAGCCCACATGAGATATGGATCGTAACCCAAGTGTATGGATTAGGGCTTACCCATGACTCTTGGAATCCTACACTATATAAATGTTACCCCTTATCCAAAATTGACACCTATGCATTCTAATAGAATCATAACATATTTGAGTGTGTCCAGCCTCTCACTCAAAGTCCTCCTTTGTTCATGGTGTTTGTGAACTATCTGAGGCATCACACTTGAGGTGCTAAGCTCTTGAAAGGCCAAAACTACAAGCTACAATAAAGAGGTATTATTCTAACTAGTTTTATGATTCATGTACCAAAATTGTATGCTAGTTGCAGGCTTCATGCTTTGGAAATTTTATTGCATGTATAACTAGAGAAAACTTAGATCCAAAGTTATTAGGGTTGTATACTCACCATAGGAGTGTTATAGTTCGCAAAACCCAACAGTGGTATCAGAGCCTAGGATTGTTTTCTGTTATATTTGATACTTGTTAATTTTCAAAGCTGAAAAACTCAATTTTTCTGGCCTTTGACTGATGAACTCGTCGAGTCCAATACCTGAATCGACGAGTCCACTCAGTAAAAGGGCAACTCGACGAGTCAAGTTCATGTACTCGTCGACTAGATGCTTCTGATGGCTGATTTTCGGGACTTTTGGCCTATTTTGGATTAGGATCATTACCGAAAAATGTTTTAGTTCATAAAATTTTATTTTGTTGGTATGGTAATGATTATACTCATCCAATGAAAAGATAACTGTTGAAGTTTTAATATAATTGTTGGTTATATGATAAACAAAGTTACTTGTAAATTTTTGATATGAATTATCTTGCCTTATGAATTAAATTAGATCAATCCTAGATTATATGATAATTCTATTTGTTGAAATTTATCTAAATGTTTTTTTAATGACTTCCATAACTTGTCCTCAAGTTATGGAACTTGAAAGGTCTCATCCATTAAAATGACGTTAAACTCATAAGTTATGGAAATGAAAAGGTTTTCAAGTGTTACAAAACTTGCCCTCAAGTTTTGGTATTTGAAAAGTCTCAAATTATGAAAACATTAACTCTTGTAATTGAAAGGTTTCAAAAGATATTGTAACAACCCGGATTTCCAGGTATCTTTATTGTTTATGATTTTGGTGTTTTGAGAGGGGACTCGGCGAGTTGGAGCTCAGACTCGCCGAGTAGGGTCGCGATTCTGGACGCGGGATTCGCCTGGACTCGACGAGTCCAAGATATGGACTCGACGAGTCCGTTCTGTTTAATGAAACCCTAATTTCTCAGGTTTGGGACCTATTTAAAGCCTTATGGCCGTCATTTGTGCTCACCAGTCCCTTGAGTGAAACCCTAATCGAGTGTGAGCGTTTGGAGCAAAGTAGGAGGCCATTATTGATCTTGGAGGTGTCATTTTGCAAGGAAAGGGAAAATCAGCTAAGGGGAAAGCAAGAGGAGCCGTCTTCTGAGGGTTTGGAGTCCAGAGCATCACTATTGTGGTAATACCTTCGAGCTATTCTCTTCTATGTTGATGTTTACATTGATTTAGGGTTTATTGAACCCTTTTGTGGCTAGATCTTGTGCTTCCTAGGTCCCTTAAGCGATCTAGACCATAGATCTGGACCCTTGGAGGTCCAGAGTGTCCCTTTGCCCAAGCTTTTTGGGAATCAATGGAGGTTTTGGATTGGAATCCTTATGCCTTAGGTCAAAATGCTACTTATGAGCCATGGGGTGTGTTATGGACACCAATTTAGGGGCTTTACGTGATGAATCAGTCTAGGAAGGCCAGATCTATGAATTGTTGGAACAGATCTGACCTTAGAAGCGAGTTTGAGTGATTGCATGGCATGGACTCGCCGAGTCCGATGAGCAGACTCGGCGAGTAGCTTGAAGATTGCCTTGAGTTCGCTCAGTGAGTGGTCCAGTCGAGTCATAGGTTGACTCAGTGAGTCAGGGTGAGTTAGAGAGGGTTGACAGATGGACAGAGTCGAGCTGGGACTCGCCGAGTTGTTGTTGAGACTCGGCGAGTTGAGTCGGGGTGGCCCGGCGATTCTTCCAGGTGGAACTCATCGAGTCAGGGGAGTACTCGACGTGTAAGAAGGGAATCCTAGAGAGTTGGTGAAAACGTCTAGACTCGCCGAGTTGCCCTTGTGCACTCGCCGAGTCCGGTCAAAGTTGACCGTTGACCGTTGACCAAGAGTTGACCAGTGTTGACTTAAAAAGGGCAGTCAACCTTAGTGGTAAAAGTGTTAATAAGAGATGTATGATGTTATAGGGAGATTGTAGCTCGGAGGATCGAGCACGAGTGATTTCGGGATTTGCTAGCTATCGATATTCACGAGGTGAGTCTTCTCACTATACTGTACTCGGAAGGGTTTGATTGTGTGACCGGAAGGTCGGATATGATATGAGACATATGTGCTATATGTGATAAGTTAATTATTAAATGTGCTATGTATGATATGCTTAATGTGGGCCGGAAGGCATTATGTTATGGGCCGGAAGCCGAATATGTTATGGGCCGGAAGGCGTTGTAATGTGGACCGAAGGGTTGGCGTGGGTAGGACCAGAAGGTTTACCCAGCAGGGACGGACGTCCCCTGAGACACATGGACCGGAAGGTCAGGGCCTGGAAAGGCGTACGTGCGTAAGTCGTATTTTGGGGAACTCACTAAGCATTTATGCTTACAGTTGTTGTGTATGTGTTTCAGGTACTAGCGAGGACCGTGGGAAGGCGCCGACGTGATCTGTACACACTGATAGATGATTTATGATCTTGGGAATCATATGATTTGTATTATGATATGACACGTTGAATGTTTATGCCTTGTTTTGGATGAAAACACTTTATTTTGAAATGAAAAATTTGTTTAAAAATTTCCGTTGTTACAAATTGGTATCAGAGCCTTGGTTTGAGGGATTCGGGTGCACCTTCGGGCGTAACTGAACTCAGACCGAGGATTTGAGGAAAACTTTTTTAAAATAAAGGCATAAAATTTTTATAAAGGATTTTTATGATAAACAAGAATGAAGCAGTGTGTACGATCAGCCAGCGCCCGAACGGTAAAGATCCCCAAAATACCCTTACAATGTTGTGTTAAGAGATATGATATGATATGAATTGTTATGCATGCTAGAAGACTAGGTATTCATGATAGGACTAGAGTGGCCTGATTTGTGATGGCTTAGTTTAGGGAAGTCTATTGCTATGAGATGCTTTGATAGCGAGCGGGTAGTTAGTGCATAACAAGAGTAGAGTACTCACGATCCGGGGTTTGGGGAGGAGGACTTGGGATGAATGCTGATGCGGTGTGGTCGGTAGTATTGGGCCCGTACTACCGAAGACACCGGGTCAGTGGGCAACCCAAGTAAGAATCCCTAGGTATCGGAGACTGAGTAGGGTTGCGTTATCGAGTACGATTATGCTCGATAGAGTCTCTGATAGTTCTATGTTGCATTTCAGAGGCGTCATGGTTGGACCACGCCACAGACCGAGTACGAGCAGTGTGAGTGACGAGGATATTCGTCAGATGATTCATGAGGAGGTGGCTGCGGCGATCCGGGCCGAGATTCCGGAGATGTTTGGGTCTATTAAGACCACTTTGATGGAGACCTTTGATGAGCGGTACGCCGCGTTGACTGAGGCTGCAGCCATAGGGAGGTGACTCGTTGCTGTTTCGGGAGTTCAGCAACACGAAGCCACCTGAGTTTGACGGGACGCAGGATCCGATCGCTGCGATGAGGTGGATTGCTGATATCGAGGGATGCTTCTACACTTGTTCATGTCCGGAGCATCTGAGAGTACGGTTCGCCTTGAACCAGCTCCGTCTGGGAGTGAAGGATTGGTGGAAGTTCGTGACGGCGAACTTCACTTTGGCAGAGATTTCAGCTGTGACGTGGGAGAGGTTTATCTCTATGTTCAGAGACGAGTACGTTCCCCCGGTGGAGAGGGAACGGTTGGTTCAGGAGTTCTTGACCCTCAAGCAGGGTACTGATTCGGTTACGGTGATCACGCGGAAGTTTCATGAGAGGGCGATGTTCTGCCCCGAGCAGGTGTCCACAGAGCAGGCTCGAATGAGCTGGTATTTGGGTGTGTTGAGGAGGGATATCCAGGAGTTTGTGTCGAACTCCACATATCATACCTTTGCTGAGCTTCAGGCGAATGCCAGGAAGCGCAAGATCGAGTTGGAGACCCAGGCCAGGGAGGAGGCCAAGTCTCAACGGGTGGATCAGCGGCCAGCTCAGTCTCAGCCGGCAGCCAAGCGGACTAAGTCCGCCGATTCGAGGACGGGAGGTCCGAAGGGCCGCACTTGCGGAAAGTGCGGCAAGGGTCACAAGGGGACATGTCGATCAGGTGCTTGCTACAAGTGTGGCAAGGAGGGGCACATCGCTAGGGATTGCCCCAAGGGGTTTATGGTTTGCTTTCATTGCAACCAGACCGGCCATCGGAAGGCCGAGTGCCCTCAGCTTCATCAGGGATCTGCACCTGCTGCTAGGGCTACTGAGACTCGACCAGTGAAGGCCGAGGCCCCGAGGGCTCGTGGGAGAGCCTTTCAGCTGACTGCGGAGGAGGTCCGCGCTGCGCCCGATGTTGTGGCAGGTATGCTCTATTTCATGTATTTATTTTGATGTTGAGATATTATGCTTATGTTATGATATACGTAGGTACTTTCCTTGTGAACTCTGTACCTGCTTTAGTGTTATTTGACTCGGGTGCGAGTCGGTCTTTCGTATCTTTGGCCTTTAGTCAGCAGATCAGTGTTAGTCGTGAGCCGCTGAGTCGGCCTCTCAGAGTTTCTATAGCTGATGAGAGTGATTTGTGCAACGGAGGTTCTCCGGGGATGTGTGTTAGAGATATTCGGGGTTGAGTTTCCGATTGATCTGATTCCTATTGCGATGGGTGATGTCTGTGTCATTGTGGGCATGGACTGGTTGAGCCAATTCGGTGCAGTCATCGACTGTGAGCGTCAGCTGGTGACCATACGAGACCCTAGTGGGGGATTTCTTTCAGTGTACGGCGAGGGTACACGTTCATGATCAGTTTTTTGTTTGGCCGCTAGGGCGAGACAGTGTCTATAGTAGGGCTGTAAGGGTTTTGTGGCGTATGTGATGGATACGCGGGTGGCTTCCGAGAGACCGAGTTCATTTGAGGAGGTTCCGGTGGTGCGTGAGTTTCCAGATGTTTTTCCCGAGGAGTTACCGGGTGTGCCTCCTATGAGGCAAGTGGAGTTCAGTATTGATTTGGTTCCGGGGGCTGCGCCTATCGCTAAGGTGCCTTATCGTCTTGCACCTCCAGAGATGCAAGAGTTATCCTCGCAGCTTCAGGAGTTGCTGGGGAAGGGATTTATTCAGCCGAGCAGCTCGCTGTGGGGAGCACCTATTCTGTTCGTCAAAAAGAAGGATGGTTCACACCGGATGTGCATTGACTACCGGGAGTTGAACAAGCTGACGGTCAAGAACCGTTACCCGTTACCGAGGATCGACAATTTATTCGATCAGTTGCAGGGAGCATCTTGGTTCTCCAAGATCGATTTGAGGTCGGGATATCATCAGGTGAGAGTGCGGGATGAGGACGTCCAGAAGACAGCGTTCAGGACGCGATATGGGCATTATGAGTTTGTGGTGATGCCTTTTGGGCTCACCAATGCCCCGGCTGTGTTCATGGATCTCATGAACAGGGTATGCAGACCGATGTTGGATCGGTCGGTGATTGTATTTATCGATGATATTCTGGTATATTCGAGATCTAGAGAGCAGCATGAGGAGCATTTGAGGAGGTCCTCGGGGTTTTAAGATCGGAGAAGCTTTATGCAAAGTTCTCCATGTGTGATTTCTGGTTGCGGGAGGTCCAGTTCCTAGGACATCTTGTTAACCAGGAAGGGATTCTGGTCGATCCGGCCAAGGTTGAACCGGTGATGAGTTAGGAGGTGCCGAAGTCACCATCTGAGATCAGGAGTTTCCTTGGGTTGGCAGGGTATTATCAGAGATTTATCAAGGATTTCTCCAAGATCGCAGTGCCACTCACCAAATTGACTCGGAAGGGTGTTGCATTCTCATGGGGTCCCGAGCAGCAGACCTCCTTTGAGACACTTCGCCAAAGGTTGTGCGAAGCCCCGGTATTAGCTCTCCCAGAAGGGATGGAGGATTTTGTAGTATTTTGTGATGCATCGATTTTGGGGACGGGTGCGGTGTTGATGCAGAGGATAGCATATGCATCGAGGCAGCTGAAGCCTCATGAGATGAGATATCCCACGCATGATCTAGAGTTGGGGGCAGTAGTGTTCGCCCTGAAGATTTGGGGTCACTACTTGTATGGGGTTCGGTGTACGATATACACGGACCATAAGAGTTTGAAGTACTTGATGGATCAGCCCAACCTAAATATGCGGCAGAGGAGGTGGTTGGATGTGGTCAAGGATTATGATTGCGAGATCCTGTACCACCCAGGCAAGGCTAATGTGGTAGCCGATGCGTTGAGCCGCAGGGGGGAGAGCACTCCACTGCAAGATGTATGTTTGAGATTGACTGTGATAGCTCCGGTACTGGATGCCATTCGTGGGGCACAGGCCGAGGCTGTGCGACCGGAGATGCAGAAGAGGGAACGGGTCGTTGGTTTGGTTTCAGAGTTCGTTACAGATGGTCGAGGGCTTATGACTTTTCAGGGTCGGATTTGGGTACCGTTTGTGGGCAGTACGCGTACTACTTTGATGGAAGAGGCTCATCGGTCGAAATTTTCGATCCATCCGGGGGCCACGAAGATGTGTTTGGATTTGAGGAAAGAGTATTGGTGGTCCTGTATGAAGAGGGACGTCGCCTGGTTTGTTGAGAGGTGCTTGACCTGCCGCAGGGTTAAGGCCGAGCACCAGAGACCGCATGGCAAGTTGCAGCCATTGGAGGTTCCCGAGTGGAAGTGGGAACAGATCACTATGGATTTCATCACCAAATTACCGAGGACGGCCAGAGGAGTTGATGAAATTTGGGTGATTGTGGATAGGTTGACGAAGAGCGCTCACTTCCTTGCCATCAGTGAGAGTTCTTCAGCGGAGAAGTTGGCGGAGATATATGTGAGAGAAGTGGTATCTCGGCATGGGGTGCCGATCTCGATTGTTTCGGACCGTGATGTGCGTTTCACTTCCAGATTCTGGAAGAAATTTCATGAGGAGTTCGGTACTAGATTGCATTTTAGTACCGCATATCATCCCCAGACAGACGGTCAGAGTGAGCGGACGATTCAGACGCTTGAGGACATGCTTCGAGCATGTGTGTTGGATTTTGGGGGTAGCTGGGATGCGTATTTACCTTTGGCAGAGTTTTCCTACAACAACATCCATCATTCGAGCATTGGTATGCCACCCTTTGAGCTGTTGTATGGTAAGAGGTGTCGGACCCCCATTTGTTGGGGAGAGGTTGGGCAGAGAGTGATGGGCAGTACAGAGATCGTGCTTCAGACGACAAAGCAGATTCAGCAGGTCAGACACAGGTTATTGACCGCCTAGAGTCGACAGAAGAGTTATGCAGACAGACGCCAGTCCGAGCTTGAGTTTCAGGTCGGCGACTGCGTTCTCCTGAAGGTCTCTCCTTGGAAAGGAGTGATTCGATTCAGGAAGAGGGGCAAGTTGGGGCCCCGGTATATTGGTCCATTTCGTGTGATTGCGAGGGTAGGCCGGGTAGCCTATCGTTTGGAGATGCCAGCAGAGTTGGGGCAGATCCACGACACTTTTCATGTGTCGCAATTGAGGAAGTGTATAGCCGATGAGTTGGCAGTGGTTCCATTAGAGGATATTTAGGTGGATGCGAGCCTGAATTATGCCGAGAGACCAATGGCCATCAGAGATCGGAAGATCAAGGTTCTGAGCAACAAGGAGGTACCTCTGGTGTTGGTTCAGTGGCAACACCGGAAGGGATCGGAGATGACCTGGGAGCCGGAGCGCGAGATGCGGGAGCAGCATCCGGAGCTATTTTCAGAGCGAGACTTCGAGGGCGAAGTCTAGTTCTAGTGGGGGAGAATTGTAATTGCCCGGATTTCCAGGTATCTTTATTGTTTATGATTTTGGTGTTTTGAGAGGGGACTCGGCGAGTTGGAGCTCAGACTCACCGAGTAGGGTCGCGATTCTGGCCGCGGGATTCGTCTGGACTCAGTGAGTCCAGGATATGGACTCGATGAGTCCGTGCTGTTTAATGAAACCCTAATTTCTCGGGTTTGGGACCTATTTAAAGGGCCTTATGGCCGTCCTTTGTGCTCACCAGTCGCTTGATTGAAACCCTAATCGAGTGTGAGCGTTTGGAGCAAAGTAGGAGGCCATTATTGATCTTGGAGGTGTCATTTTGCAAGGAAAGGGAAAATCAGCTAAGGGGAAAGCAAGAGGAGCCATCTTCTGAGGGTTTGGAGTCCAGAGCATCACTATTGTGGTAATAGCTTCGAGCTATTCTCTTCTATGTTGATGTTTTCATTGATTTAGGGTTTATTGAACCCTTTTGTGGCTAGATCTTGTGCTTCCTTGGTCCCTTAAGCGATCTAGACCATAGATCTGGACCCTTGGAGGTCCAGAGTGTCCCTTTGCCCACGCTTTTTGGGAATCAATGGAGGTTTTGGATTGGAATCCTTATTCCTTAGGTCAAAATGCTACTTATGAGCCATGGGGTGTGTTACGGACACCAAGTTAGGGGCTTTACGTGATGAATCAGTCTAGGAAGGCCAGATCTATGAATTGTTGGAACAGATCTGACCTTAGAAGCGAGTTTGAGTGATTGCATGGCATGGACTCGCCGAGTCCGATGAGCAGACTCGGCGAGTAGCTTGAAGATTGCCTTGAGTTCGCTCAGTGAGTGGTCCAGTCGAGTCATAGGTTGACTCAGTGAGTCAGGGTGAGTTAGAGAGGCTTGACAGATGGACTGAGTCGAGCTGGGACTCGCCGAGTTGTTCTTGAGACTCGGCGAGTTGAGTCGGGGTGGCCCCGCGATTCTTCGAGGTGGAACTCGTCGAGTCAAGGGGAGTACTCGACGTGTAAGAAGGGAATCCTAGAGAGTTGGTGAAAATGTCTAGACTCGCCGAGTTGCCCTTGTGTACTCGCCGAGTCCGGTCAAAGTTGACCGTTGACCGTTGACCAAGAGTTGACCAGTGTTGACTTAAAAAGGGCAGTCAACCTTAGTGGTAAAAGTGTTAATAAGAGATGTATGATGTTATAGGGAGATTGTAGCTCGGAGGATCGAGTACGAGTGATTTCGGGATTTGCTAGCTATCGATATTCACGAGGTGAGTCTTCTCACTATACTGTACCCGGAAGGGTTTGATTGTGTGACCGGAAGGTCGGATATGATATGAGACATATGTGCTATATGTGATAAGTTAATTATTATATGTGCTATGTATGATATGCTTAATGTGGGCCGGAAGACATTATGTTATGGGCCGGAAGACGAATATGTTATGGGCCGGAAGGCGTTGTAATGTGGACCGATGGGTTGGCGTGGGTAGGACCGGAAGGTTTACCCAGCAGGGACGGAAGTCCCCTGAGACACATGGACCGGAAGGTCAGGGCCTGGAAAGGCGTACGTGCGTAAGTCGTATTTTGGGGAACTCACTAAGCATTTATGCTTACAGTTGTTGTGTATGTGTTTCAGGTACTAGCGAGGACCGTGGGATGGCGCCGGCGTGATCTGTACACACTGATAGATGATTTATGATCTTGGGATTCATATGATTTGTATTATGATATGACACGTTGAATGTTTATGCCTTGTTTTGGATGAAAACACTTTATTTTGAAATGAAAAATTTGTTTAAAAATTTCCGTTGTTACAGATATAACTCTTGGGTTCATAACTTAAAAAAGTAATTAAATAGTTTAATTTTGAATTTTTTTACTGACCCAGATGCCTTGAATAGTTCAATTACACCTTATGGACTTTATTAAATTAATTAAAGTGTTTAATTAAGAGAGAAGTTTAATAAATCCATAATAACATGATTTAAGATTAATTAAATTAAGAGTATAATTTATTAATATATTAAACCACCTAGTATTTTAAATGTTTAAAATACACCCTTATACTATATAAAATTAAAAGTCTAATATATTATATATGTATAAGTTAAAAGTCAGTCTTACCGTTAGTAGGCCTCATTTATGAAGCCGATCTATAAGGGGGGTATAAGGTTACTACCTATAAAATGGTGGTTTAGTGGGTGTCCACTCTCACCCACCGTTTGCTTGACTGGTGGAGGGTCGTTAGCTGAATGGGTAGGATATGACATTAATTCTCATTAAAAGTATAATGAAAATACCAAGTAAATAAACACTTATAAATTCCCAATATTAGTTACTTAGGAAAAATGTGAATTTGGTGCTAACCCATGAAACTTTTCTTTGCACCTTGTTAAGTCGTTAGTGAAGCGTGTGTGGTTAACCGACACACGAATCTAGGACTGACAGTGTGTGGAAAACGGTAGCTTGATGTTAATAATGGATCAATGGAGCGTGTGTGGTTAACCGACACATTGATTGGATGATTTGTAACATTAAGTGTACCAAGATAATTTGCATGGTTATTCACACCTTGTTTGTGATCCTCGACATCCCAGTCACAAACTTGAAGGGCATAATCGAGATTAAACATGCCATTGAAAGTTCAATGAATCTCAAAAGAATCTAGGAATTTCAATTCATTTAAAACTTTTTGTTTTTCATGGTGGAAATTGGTAAATCGTCATTTACCTATCTTCAAATATTTTACAATTGGATTACAACATCCCTCTTCCGAATTATAGAATATTGTGTTGGATCCTAGCCTTAATTTTTCATTTGGGTGTTATATTAAGGAGTTAAATCAACTAACTTGAATTTCTCCCATTATAGATGTCTAGGTCAGACAACTATGGTCTTCCCGAATCTTATGGAAAAAGTTTTCCCCGTGAAGATGATATCCGACAAGACAATGAAGGTGAAAGATTAAACCCTTCTTCGTGCTGTAGTGGAACTTCTCTTCCTCCACCTCCTCCAATAGTTCTCGTTAACCCACAAGTTCAAAGACTTGAAAACTTCAAGGTCACTCAAGCCCTATAGTCAAGCCAACAACAAGATGAAAGGTTTGTGTGTGCACATGTCTCGGAGATGAAGTCACACATTGACAGGTTGTGAATGTTATGAGTCGTTATGTCAAGGAAGTTGGTTGTTGACTTGGTTCTTCAGTCACTTCCTGATTCATATAGTCAGTTTGTTAAAGAGTACTATATGATAAACCGCGATGTGACCCTTATTGATCTTACCTATTTGCTAATTGCTGCTGAATAAAAGTTGATTTGGCGCACTAGTAAAGCAAATTTGATTGGAAGGTCTACTTCCCAAACTTCCATGGACATTGACAATGGAAACATTGGAAGTCCATAAAATATTTCTCTTTCTAAGGTAAAGGGAAAGGCTAAGTCTAAGATTATCCTATGTACCATTCCCAAAGAGTCCATATGTTTCTATTGCTAAGAGAAGGGCAATTAGTTGTGAAGCTGCTGTATCTACTGAAGGATCATAAGGATGGTAAGGTCAAAAAGTTTGAATCTACTTCAGGTAAGTCCACTATCTAAATCTATTAAGTTCTTATTTGTAGATTCTTAATACATAATGTGATAAGATTACATTTTCATGTTTTGTAGGATCAAAGAAAGCTTAAGGGAAAAGCATGATGAGTCTGATCACGAAGACATGGATTTCGATCGCATGGTTCGATGATCGAATTTATTAGCTGCTTAGGAGTTACGATATATTACTTAGGAATATTTAGAAACATAGTTTTCATATGTACTTGCATTGTAAGGAAAAGTGTTCTGCATTTTATAAATAAAGAGAAATTTTGGTTATATCTTATTTATATTTCCTTGCAATGGCATTTGTGAAAATTGATGTTTGTATGTTTCTATTTTAACAATATGGGTTTGATTCTTTCGTTTTGTGATAGTGTCATAATTTACTAAATAAGGAAAGATTCTCATCGCCTAACCTTCAATTGTCCAGAAACTTGGAATCATGCAACTTGTAATGTATGATGAATGAGAACCCTTTTCTTTGGGAAATTAAGACTAACCCCTTGTTCACATGTATATATGAGTCAAATGAAGGACTAGGGGATCGGGTACACTTGGTTGTGCACTGGTAAGGTCCAGCACAAAGAATGATAAGACTATTCGTCATGATTTACTAAAGTATAGTAAATATGGTTATACTTACAAGCTTAAGTGTAATTCTGAATCATTGAAAAAGTTTCAATGTATAGCATAACGAATAAAAGGAATCAAATTAGGCAGAAAGATAAAAGTTTCTCCAATCTGAAAGGAAAGGAGATTACTTTAGCATTTTGTTTTATGATCATCTTAATGATTATGAAAACCATATCACAATTGATCCTCTAAGGACACCTTAGTGCACTTGGATGGCTAAGAAGAGGAATCGTGAATTGTTGAAATGGTTAAATCAAGAAGACGAGTCATATATACTTCGTTCCAAAAACAAGTGTTGTAACTTGAGTTATATAATATTAAGAAGGTTTATAACACACTTATCAAATGTGGAATAGAAAAGATGTTTTCCTACTACTGCACATTTGAGATTGGTAGTTGTGATGTCTTGTATAAGACAAAGACCAATTAAGACCTATTGTGTGAAGTGTTTTGTCTTGATTAGAAACCACACTAACTCTTGAATATTTATTTTTCAAATAATGTTTATTGAAAACGAGAGTCTTATATGTCAAGAGGTCAGTGAGAGTCTTAAAGATCTTGAAAAGCTTCAAGAACTAATCAAGAATAAACGTATTGTTAATCACTAGCACATTACTTGAGGTTTGTAACCTATTGTGTTCACATATTCTTTTTTATGTGCCCATTCCAGTTAAGGTTGACTATGCATATGAGTTCTATGAGTACTCAATTGTTTGCATAACAACTTGGAAGCAATTGTAGACCCTTGAGCTGCTAGGTGGCAAGAAATTAAGATTGAACAAGTTCAGTCCATATGAGTTTGGATTTGTCACTAATCTTGTCCTGTGATTATGGTTATGATAAAGTCACATGGACAAGAACAAATACACCATAAAGTCTAAGTGTCATAAGGTTTCTCTCTAATTCATGAAAATGATTGTGAGGAAACGCTTTCAATAAGTAGGTTTTAAGGAGATAGCAATTATGATATTTGCATTCTCAAGTTCGATTATGATTACAACATCCCTCTTCATAGTTCGAATTGTGAGAAATGGAAAATAGTTTGAACATTCGAAACTTATTGTGGTATGTTCTGAATAGTTTAGACACACATATGAGCTTTCTAATAAAAAGTGTATTAGCTTAGATAAAGGTTTATCGAAACATATCATATTAGAATATGAACTTTGGAATTGATTTCTAGAAGTCAGCTGATTTTGGATACATGTAAAAGCTAGTGGGAGCATAAATGTTATGTTGGTAAGATTATAGTTATTATGCTAGTGGGAGCATAATTATTATGGTGAGTGTTACGAGTTAGCAATACTGTTTATTGAAAACAAAAGTTTCAATTCGCAAAGTTGTGGAGTTTCAAAATTTGTTTTGCTATAATTAAGGGAGAGGAACTCATACTTCATTTCAAATCTAAAAGCTTAGATTGTGAGATTTTCATCAAATTTTGTCAAGGACATATGTGAATGTTATGTTGAATAGATTCGACATAAGGAAATTCTATATATGGAAATGTTATAGCAAGAGGCTGGTAAAGTATTTGGTCTTTATGTAAGACGTTATGAATCGTGTCCCATATGCTTCGGGTATAGGATTGATCGCATATGCTATAATATTTTTGTGTTCTGAATTTTCCAAATGCCTAGGGCATTAAGAGGGAAAATGGACCAGAACTGTATATGCCCAAAATTTTTAAACAATTGCTAAGGACAATCAAAGGTTCACTAAGGATTGGTCACTTATGGGCAATTGGATGTATAATAATGAATGGACCATATTGATACAATTCAGAATAGATAGGATTCTATTAAGAATGGATAGTCATATGGAAATTATGGAAAAGTTTCCATAATGGGAGTTGGATATAAAGAATCTATGAGTAAGTTAGAAACTTTTACGCAAGAAGGATGTTTAAAGGAATATACTTTTAATATGAGACTTCGTATCTATGTAATTGTCTTGTAACAATATCCAATGGATAGTTTTGTAATTGGCAAAGTCATTATTACCTGTGTGCATAGTCATTACAAAAGGATCACTACATATAAGCTTAGAATCTAATAGATTACAGTAAGTGGCAAGAATTTGGTATTCTTACATTTACGATAAAGATTTGGAATTGAGAAATGAGTGTCAATGGAAATGTTTACAATTGATCTATTTCACAAAGTAAGGACCATAGGTAAACATTGTGTGAATGCTTGGAGCATGGGATGACTATTGTTTTAATTCAAATATTTAGTTGATAAATCGGAACATTACACAAAGTAAGGACCATAGGCAATACTGTCATGAATCCGTTTGTAGACTGTCTGAAGTGTTTTAGACATAACACAAGTTTGATGCAGTGTTCATGAGTACTTCTGGAATACAATTCGAGTATTGGATTAAACCCACGCTCATCAGAATTACTTCATGTATTTTAGCATGAGTGATTGTGGGACGATAATATCTTATATTCTTGAAACAAAGACATGTGGTTGTAGTTTACTAGTTGGTTTCACATTGACATATGTAAACGCACCAGTAACTTGGTATTATAAAATATATTGTTGTGTGTGATTTGATGAGTAAGTAAAAGCAAGCATTTGAGTCAAAGTTTATCCATTCCTTTTACCCAATGTGGGATAAAAGCAATATCTGTAGGCCCCTCGATGATTTAGTAATGACAACCCTAAGCGCTTGGCGAAGCTTGGACTGATTTTGATTTGTTCAATTAGTCGGTCGTCATAAACCAGAAATCGGGAAACAACACATGAACAGAGAGAATGATTATAATCCATGTCTCAGTTCATACAATATCTAGAATGGAGGAATATATGATCCTTTATCTAATGGACGCGTCCTTTGACTAGGTCAGAGTTTGACAACGACTTTTGAGAGCTACGATCGCTAGTCGGGATTTTGGAGACGTACTTGCAATAATATTTATTAGACTTATCCAAGTGGGGGACTATTGGATTAGGTGTCTAAGCCCATAACTATAATTGGTATGTATGTGACCCGAGAGTAGGATGGTCCATTTGGGTTGCCTTCACCAGAACAATCTGACAGGATGGATATTTGAGAAATAGGCTATTTGTGAGTTACTAATATATTATAAGTATAATATATTAATTGAGAATCATATTATGTAATTAGTATTGATCAAGAATTAATTTAGTGATCAAAAGAGACTAATTAAATTAATGAGGACTGATTATGTAAATCAGTTATATATATATATATATATATATATATATATATATATATATATATATATATATATATATATATATAGTGTTTGGGCTATTGATCCATGATGGGATAAGTTTATGTAAGTATCCATAAGAGTTATCCCATATGAGATATGGATCATAACCCAAGTGTATGGATTAGGGTTTACCCATGACTCTTGGAATCCTACACTATATAAATGTTACCCATAGCCAAAATTGACACATATGCATTCTAACAGAATCATAACCGATTTGAGTGTGTCTAGCCTCTCTCTCAAAGTCTTCCTTTGTTCATGGTGTTTGTGAACCATTTGAGGCATCGCACTTGAGGTGGTAAGCTATTGAAAGGCCAAAACTACAATCTACAATAAGGATGTATTATTCTAACTAGTTTTATGATTCATGTACCAAAATTTTATGCTAGTTGTAAGCTTCATGCTTTGGAAATTTTACTGCATGTGTAACTATAGAAAACTTAGATCCAAAGCTATTAGGGTTGTATGTGCACCATAGGAGTGTTATACTATGCAAAACCATCACATTCATCATGTTTCTGGTAGTGCCCCAGTTAGGGACTGAGGGTAGAATCAATGGATATTCATCAATTTTAGGGAAGGTTCCAGGAGGAGGTATCATTGGTAGCCATTTTTGAGCAGGCTTTTGGTGGGAACTCGTATTGGGAATCATGAGTGGGTGTGTGCAATTTCCGTACCCAGAGCGGAGGTGGTCAAGAAATATATATATGTCAAAGTCATCAGTTGGAGGTTTCATAATGTAGTTTATGTGTCTGTGCTCTAGGATGGCTCCATCTAGCGAATGAAGGGAAAGTGATAAGGTTTCGGGCTCTTAATAGCAGTGTACCGACCCAACAGTTGAGGAAGTCTATATTTTGTATCTTTTGTGTGTTTATGAAATTGTTATCATCAAAGGTTGAATAGATTGTTCGATGGATAAGTGTCATGGTTTTAGCAATCAGTTCAGTTTGGGAGGTCTATTAGGGAGTTAGACCAATTCGATACCAAAGATTGGATATATAAGGTTGGGTATTTGCATGGGATCATGGGTTGTTCTTCTTTAGGTTGGTAGATTCTGTTTGGGGTTGGTTGTTATGGGAAGATCGTTTTATGTGCAGAATGTTCGGGTACATTCCTCAATTGTTTATTTTGTTATGTATGTTATTAAGGAGTGATTTCGGTGATGAAATCTAATTTAAGTTTAACTGATCTGCAATTGTATATGATTAGTGATTTCGTACCTTTAAGCATCAAAATAATTTGGGTTGGAAGTATTTGGTTCAGTCCAAGCTTCTTATGGAATTGGTTTGATAGTGAATTAGAGTGGGTGGTCTGTCAGGAAGTTAGGTCAAATTGAGATTCCAAGTTTTAGGAGAGGTAGTGGTGGTTTTGCGAGGCTTGAAGGTCCGTTCTTCTTTAGGATGGTGAGTTTTACTAGGATTGGTACCAGTTGCCTTGGGGAGTGATAGTTTTTCTCAAGTTGTGGTAGCGCGGCTCGGATCGTTTGGCGTGATGAGAAAAGTAAGGACGGCTTTCATGTACGAAATCTAATTTAAGTGGGGGAGAGTTGTAACATCGAAAATCTTGAAGATAAAATATTGAGAATAACCCTATTTCTATGTGAACTCAACTAGTTGGAGGGACCAAATCGACATGTTTGAGATGGAAGAATCATGGGAATTAAATGAACAAACTTGGCGAGTTTGGGAGCCTCAACTCGACGAGTTGGCAGCTGGGATGGAAACGCTAATTTTTTGGGTCTTGCACCCTATTTAAAGGCCTTAAGTTCTTTTTTCTGGCCTCCTTATCAACCTCCATTGTTATAAAAACCCTAAAACGAGTTGTAGCCTCCATTGTTAAGTTTTTGATCCTTGGAAGGAAGTTTGGTGTCCATTTTTTGCACTGTGAAGGAGTTAGAAGATCTTGAAGTTCCTAGCTTGGAAAAAGAAGTCTTGGATCCAGAATGCCTCCATTTCTTCTTGTCACTTTAAGGTATCAAGTTCATACCTTGATTTGTAGATGATTAGATCCTTTCATTTTGGGCATTGTTGTGTTTTGGCCTCTTTCTGGGCATGATGATAGAGTGAAGTCATTTAAGGGGTTGTTCTTTCAGATATGAGTTGGTTTTGATACCCTTGAGCTTAAAGGTGCAAACTTTATGAGGATTTTGGTGTCATGCATGAATTAAGTCAATTATTAAGTCTTTTTTAAACTTAAGAGCTTCATTTAGACATGCATGAATGTAAAGTTGGCAACTTTACGTGGTTTTCCATCTCAAGGAAGTCAGGTCTATGTATTGGGGCCATGTCCTTATGGATTAAGTGCTTAATGTATTAAGCTGTAGGTTTCTAGTGAAATCGACAAGTTTATGGATAAACTCGGCGAATTTGTTTGGTTTTTCCCCGACTTTGCAGATTGATAGAGGAACTCGGCGAGTTGATGGACAACTCGTCGAGTTGGGTCAACTCAAGCCGTTTACCTTGACTTTGATCCTGTCTTTGACTAAGTTGTTCTAAGGATGTACTTGAGGTAATCAGGAGTGTAATTAAGAAAATTATGGGATAAGACCTATATAGGGTTAGGCCCAATTTGGATAATTGGGCCATTAATTGGCCTTGTGGATCCTTTGGTTTTGGGCCTCAGTTTTGATTCATGTTGGGTTAGGGGTAAAACAGTCATTTTACCCCAAGTAAGGATTATGGATTATAGCATGAAACCCAATTGCTAATTGGGTGTTTTGTTGGTATTGATATCTCAGGAAGCTAGCAGGGCAACATCTAGGGATTTGTTTCGGGCAGGCATTCGAGGTGAATTTTCATCACTGTACTTGAGGGTGGAAGGCACCAAAGCCGACCCTTTAGATTGTTATCGTGGTCTATCGTATGATTGAGTACTGCGGTGATCTGTTAGATTTTTATCCTGGTAGATAGGATGATGCTATGCTTAGTGATTTATTAGATCTTCCTGTTATTTGCTCTGGCTATATGTTTTCCAGTGGCATGTGTTGATGTAAAGTGGTTGGGTTGAGACTGTACTGTTTTGTGCTGCCAGTCAACAAACCTGATAATGTTTATATTGGTATATTATATGTATGCCTATCTATTATGTATATGTCGACATGGTTTGTTTGTGTGGTTGTGTTGTGTCACTCTTGTGTTTGTGCTTAAGGCTAACAGACCCGGGGCGGCCCGGATAGACTGAAGGCATGTAAGGCGGACCATTTAGGACCAGGCCTGAAGAACGGTCCAGAGAGGCGGAAGGCCCGGTGAGGTGGTCCAGGCATGTTGAAGGTTCTATGAGCGGTCCAAACAAGCTGAAATCCTGGTGAGGTGGTCCAAACATGTTGAAGGCTCTATATGCATGCTGTTATTTGTATATGTTGTATGTTTGGATGTTGGTACTTTGGGGGAACTCACTAAGCTTTGTGCTTACAGTTTTGGTTTATGGTTTCAGGTGTTCAGCGAATCTAGTCTGGGTGAAGGCGTGACCATACACATCCTCTCATTTTTGGACTTTTGATTTCTGGGATACTCTGATAATGACAAAGTTTTGAAAACTATGTTGAGAATGATTATGATTTTAAATAATGTTTTGGAAACAATGGGTGTTGTAAATACTTCCATAGAAAAAGGGTAGTTTTGAAAAGTTCAAATTTTATGGATGTTACAGACCGTGAGTGGGAGATAATGTTTGAGCTTCAGACGAAGCACAAGTCGGGGTAGGTACATGAAGTTGTGGGCCAGACTAAGAGGCCCAAGACTTATGATTCACATTCTGGGGGCCAACAAAGGTCGGAGTCGCTGCGGCAAGCCGCACAGTGGGGCATGTCAATCAGTGGGTTCAAGCTGTTATAGATGTGGTCAGACAAGTCATATGAGTTGGGATTGCCCCTAGGGTCCATTGATTTGTTTTCACTTTAACCAGATAGACCATAAAAGGTTGATTATCCAAGGTATTTAGGAGGGGGTAGTGGCAACACCTGTACCAACCACCATGAGGATTACCGATGGCCTCCAAGGCAAGGAGGAGACACATGTGCTGAAGAGCAGGGAATTTCAGTTGACTACAGATGAGGCTCGATTAGCATCGGATGCAGTTACTGGTATCTAATTTTATTATATCTTTTATTTCTTTCCTTATTTATGATTATTTTGTATATGATCTTGTATAAGGACTTTCTTAGTCAATGGTATGAGTCCTCATGTTCTGTTTGATTCGGGTGCTACCTGATCCTTTGTGTCTCTTGTGCTCAACAAGAAGTTTAGTGATGCTTCTAGGACTCTGGATTGTCCGCTAGAGGTTGAGATTGTTGATGATCGTTTTGTATCTCTTGTGTTTTATTCTTAATTGTGTGGCTTAAATGAATTAAGAATAAAAATAAGTGTAATAATAAAATATTAGATAAGACCAATATCTATGAAGGAAGTTGTATTGGTCGTGACAAGGGTTCCGAATATATAAAGAATGCCGAAATCTGAGTTACAACGAAGAAGTTATGACCTGTCGAAGTTTCACGACATAACCGACACGACATTGTATGACGTAAAATACGAATTTAAGATAGAGCGATATCTAGCAGTAGTGATCTAAACGAAAGACGTAGAATAAGTTAAACCTAGAGCATGCATAAAAAGAACATCCAAATCTGACTTCATATTAGGAAGTTATGATTTTTCTAAGTTTCGACTTAGCGGTATACAGCCCAAATCTCGAAATTGAGATCGAGTGATATTAGGCCGAAAATATTTAAACGAGAATCGAAGATCTCTTCGTTAGAAGTCCAACGGTAAAAAGACAGACGAAAACAGACGTCAGATGAAGAAGTTATGGTTTTATAACAAAGTTTTCCTGTCCCGGCCTACTAAAAATAATATAATAAAAATAAGTTCAAAATTAGCCGATGGAGTCTAAACAAAAGTTGTAGATTATAGTCTCACCTATGCGTGGATATAAAGAACGTCGAAAACGGAGCTCGTATGCAAAATTTACGCAATTTTGAAGTTTGGTATGTCGGTGTATGCTAAGTGTAATGGAGTACGCCCAGCGTACCCGTATGCATGAACTAAATTGGGCCACGTCGACCTGAGCCAATACTCGAGTGCATGAGTCTGTAAGCCATGACGCATTAGGCTTGATCCGAAGCGTACGCCCAGCGTACCCTATGTATGCCCAGTGTACTGCTTGTAGAGGGAGTACGCCCAGCGTACTCTGAGATTACGCGCAACGTAATCCAATGTTCAGCCCCCTATAAATAGAGGTCGTGGGCAACTGAGTTTTGTTGCTCATTTCTTCCTCTCTCTCTCTCTCTCTCTCTCTCTCTCTCTCCCGTTTTACCTTGTTTTACATGCAAGCTTTACTCTCGAAGCCCCGGTATCATTCTCGAGACCCAAAGCAAGTCCTGAAGCCCCTCGGATCTCGAGAGGTAAAGTTTCCGAGCCGAAACTCTGCCCACATAAAGCCCGGTTTTGGAGAAAGCGCCCCGATTTTATCGGAAAAGATTATTTTAAGAGACAAGGTGTTGTCCGATCATCGTCTTATCATGTGAGTGTGTAGTTACTTTCTTCTAACACATAAATACAAAGTATTCTCTATAAAATACGTGTTGTGTGTTATTTGAAATGAGTATTGAATAAATGTTTTGTACATGTGTTATGTTGTGTGTGTGTATATATATATATATATATATATATATATATATATATATATATATATATATACATATTATCTACAAAGATGTTGGGTAGAACATGGGTAGATAGTGGATGTGTGATGAAATAAAATGATGAGAGGCCTCAATGTTGTTGTTGATCTAGTCATCTAGCGGAGTATGGATGACGACCACAGACTCTTTCTAGACAGTCCAGTGGAACGTTGGCAGGTTCATAACCTATAGGTGTTGTGAACGATGTGTTCACCGATGTACTCTATCACCCTCATGGTTGCCTTTAGGATATCTGTTGTTGAGGAAACCCTTTACAGTAATGTTCGTCCCGATGAAAATCCTAGATTAGGTCCCTTGTAATAGTTGTTTTCATAAGGACTTAAAGTGAGGATAACAGGTATGGGTAATCGGGTTATTGTTTGTTGGTGAAATTAAATATAATTATTTATTGTGGGTTGAAAACTCTATATGCTCACCGGGCTCCCAAGCCTGACCCACTCAGTTTTATTTGTATTACAGGTAGTGGCGCAAGAGCATAAGTTCGACAACTTGTGAATATGTTTTTTTTATAGCCCAGTAGTTGTGTATAACTGTTGTAAGACTTATAATATGTCGTTTATGCTTTTGGTCTGTATCGGAACATGACATCCTGAGTTTTGTTATATATAAAAATACATTTCTTTAAAGAATGCTTTGGTAAATTTTATTTATCATATTTTGTTTTGGGAACAAATTCCGCAACTCTTTTAAATCAAAAGATTACTCTGAAAATTATTATAAAAGCATAAATTAAATCGGTCCTTTCTGGCCGTGGTTTTGGGGATGTCACAGTTGGTATCAGAGCATTAGTTTAAGCGAACTAGGAATTTGTAGGATTTCTAGACATAAACTTAGAATGCTAAGTGAAGATTGTGAGACGAGTGTCTGTCATATTTTAGACACGAGAACTAGTTTATTTTAGGAAAGTTCCCTAAAATGTTTTTATGTGCTAAATGTTATATGTTTGCCATATATGATATTATGCGAACTAGGAATTTGTAGGATTTCTAGACTTAAACTTAGAATGATAAGTGAAGATTGTGAGATTAGTGTCTGTCATATTTTAGACACGAGCACTAGTTTATTTTAGGAAAATTTCCTAAGATGCTTTTATGTGCTAAATGTTATATGTTTTCCATATATGATATTATTTTAGGGTTTCCAATCCCCATCTTATCCCAATAGCCCCAATAGCTAGGTCCTTATGCCCATTAGGGTTTCCTAAGGTCAATTAGGGTCCATTAGACACATATTTGGGCTTTAATGTCAATTAGGGCTTCATTAGGCCCAATAGGGTTTCACTAAGCCCATTAAGGCTTCTTTGGGCCCACTAGGGTTTTAGTCCCTTGTCCAAACATCCAAACCAAATCACAACAGAAACGAGGCACACCGCCACTCGACACGGCGGCCAGTGGCGGCAGCCACCACCTCACGGTGGTGGTTAGGGTTTCTTTCTCATTATTCCATTTTTCTTTTACAATTTACAATAAAATACCAAAAGTAACACACACCCTAGCTAACATAAACACAAATACATGGCGGCACATGGTGGCAGCCACCACCTTAAGGTGGTGGCAGTGGCTGTTCTAGGTTTTCTGGCCACAACAAATCACACACAACACCCACCCGACTGGAAGCACACACACACGCTTTTGCTTGCAAACAGATCCAACAACCCTTCTGGTGGCGGTTGGCAGCGACGATTGCACGAAGTGGCAGGCAGCGGCAGCACTAGCGGCAACCACAGCGTCCGGCAGCACAACGACGGCCACAAGAGGCTAGTGTCGGCGACCGCTCTGTCTTCCATGGGTACGAGCTGCGACGGCGGCGGCTAGCCTGACTGATGGTGGTGGTGCTTCTATGAACTAAGGGAGAAGAAGAGGTAAAGTGAACGATAGCAGTAGCAGCGACGGAGGAGGATCGCAGCGGTACTAGAAGGCTCCAACGGTGGCGACGACTGTCAGCTAGGTTTGGCTCCGAGCTCCAGCTTCGCACTACAACTCTAGCAGCAAGCACGTCGTGGCAGTTTGTAGCGGTGACTAGGGAGGGAACGATGTTGGGGGGGGGAGAGAGAGAGAGAGAGAGAGAGAGAGAGAGAGAGAGAGAGACGTCGGTGAGGGAGGTATAAGTTGGAGGTGACAGCTGGATTATAGGTTAGGGTTAGGGTTTTGTGGCAAGCGGCACATGCTAAGGATTTATACCCATGCCCTTCAAATTTAATGTCATAATGTCAAGATTAGTCCCTCTCTATAAAATTCTTTTCAAACCAAAGCCCCTAGTATACCTTTTCTACCCCAGCTTCGGAAATTCCCTTCAAATTTGATACTTGATTTACCAAACAGCCCCTAGGCCTCCAACTTCTAAATTCTACACAAATTAGTCCGGGAGTTACATTTATTAATTTGTTTAAATAAACGGGGCGTTACAGAAAGTCTGCTATGGGTTTGGTGAGGAGGGGCACATCTAGAGGGATTGTCTGAAAAAGAAGGAGGCAGCAAAACCCAATATTCCGCCGAAGTCGAAGGCAAGAGTCTTCCAGATGAGACTGGAAGCTGCTAAAGTTGAAGCTGATGTCGCTTCAGGTACCTTTCTCATAAACAAATTTCCTGCCCAAATTTTATTTGATTCTGGAGCCAACTACTCCTTTATTTCGCATAAATTTCGTAGAAAACTAGCTTTACCTGTCAATAGACTAGATAATGGTTTATTAGTCGAAGTTCCTAGTGGCAAGTTTGTACCTGTTAGCCATCGTATGAAAGACATCTTAATTGACTTGAATGGGAATAAGTTCCACGGGGAATTATTGCCTATTGAGTTAAATGGTTTCGACATCGTGTTGGGGATGGATTGGATTAACGCCAATGATGCCGAAATATTGTGTAGAAAGAAGATAGTAAAAGTAAACCCACCAGGGAAAGAGTCATTTATGGTGTATGGGGACAAACCTAGAGTAAATTATAGAATCATTTCGCTAATGAAAGCCAGAAAGGTTTTGGCCAAAGGATGTACATTATATTTGGCGTTTGTGATAGATGCAAAGAAGGAGAAAAAGGAGATGCAGAGCATTTTTGTCGTGTGTGATTATCCGGAAGTATTTCCCGAAGATATTCCCGGATTACCGCCTGATTGACAAGTAGAATTTCGTATGGACTTGTTACCAGGGATGATGCCAATAGTAAAAGCACCTTACCAATTAGCACCAGCGGGGATGAAGGAGCTAATGATGCAACTTCAGGAGTTATTGGACAAAGGTTTCATTAGACCTAGTTCATCACCCTGGGGAGCTCCGGTGTTATTCGTAAAGAAAAAGGACAGGAGTATGAGGATGTGCATCGATTATAGAGAGCTGAACAAGGAAACAATAAATAATAGATATCCGTTGCCGAGTATTGATGATCTATTCGATCAACTACAAGGTTCAAGTTATTTTTCAAAGATCGACCTAAGGTCAGGATATCATTAGCTGAAGGTGAGAGAGCAGGATATCGAGAAGACTGCATTCAGAACACGATATGGACACTACGAGTTTTTGGTTATGTCGTTTGGACTAACCAACACTCCAGCAGCATTCATGGATTTAATGAAAAATTTTTGTAATCTGTTCCTTGATAAATCTGTGATAGTATTCATAGATAACATTCTGATTTACTCAAAAAGCCAAGAGGAGCATGGCAGACACTTGTGAGAAATGTTGGATGTCTTGAAGAAGGAGAAGCTATATGCAAAGTTCTCCAAATGTGATTTTTGGATTCGAGAAGTCCAATTTTTGGGTCACATGGTCAACCAAGAAGTGATAATGGTTGATCCAACGAAGATTGAAGTTGTGATGAAGTGGGAACAACCGAAAAGTCCCACGGAGATCTGAAGCATTTTGGGAGTAGCCGGATATTACCGTAGATTTATCTAAGGCTTTTCTTCGATCGCTACTCCACTAACAACTTTGACCCACAAAGGAGCGACTTATGCTTGGAGTGATAAGCACAAAGAAGCATTCGACCTGCTAAAGAAGAAGCTATGTGAGCCACCGATTCTTTCTCTACTCGATGGAGTTGAAGACTTCGCTGTCTATAGCGATGCTTCTGGTGTTGGGTTGGGTTGTGTTTTGACCAAAAGAGAAAAGGTGATAGCATATGCGTCTCGACAGCTGAAGGAGAATGAAAAGAACTACCCCACTCATGATTTGGATTTGGCAGCAGAGTATTTGCTTTGAAAATATGGAGGCACTGCCTCTATGGCTCGAAGTGCAAACTTTTCACTGATCATAAGAGTCTCCAATATCTCTTTAATCATAAACAATTGAATATGACACGACGACGCTGGCTAGAGTTACTCAAGGACTACGATTGTGAGATACTTTACCACCCCGGTAAAGCTAATGTTGTCGCTGATGTCTTAGTCGGAAAGTCAATCTTGAAAGAAAAAGGTCAATAGCGTTGAGAATAGAAGTTGTCTCGACAGTTGTGGAGAGTATAAAGAAAGCTCAAGAGGAAGTTTCTGAAAAAAAATGACCGGAAGGAGGAACGTTTGGGCAAAACATTGGTGTTTGGTACAAATAGTCACAGACTGAAGGTATTCCAAAATTGTATTTGGGTGCCTAAGTTAGGAGGAATAAGAGATCTTCTAATGGAAGAAGCTCAGAAAACCATGTACTATATTCATCCTGGCAGCACTAAAATGTATAGGGACCTAAAACCCTACTACTGGTGGTCGAAGATGAAGCTTGATATTGCAAAGTACGTGGCAGAGTGTGTGACATGTGCGCATGTCTAGGCACAACATCAGAAATGATACAGGAGTTTAGAATCGTTACCTGTGCCTATGGGTAAATGGTAAGACATTGCTATGGATTTTTTCACTAAACTACCCAGCACAAAGAATGGTTACGACAGGATTTGGGTGGCCGTTGATCACTTCACTAACAGTGCGCATTTCATAGCAGCCAATAAGAAATTGTCTATGGATAAGCTTGCGAATTCTTACGTGAAGGAAATTGTGAGGCTTCACGGTGTTCTGTTACTGATTGTTTCAGATTGTGATAGCCGTTTCACCTCGCGATTTTGGAAAAGTCTATAAGAGGAATTGGCTACCAAGTTGTGTTTGAGTATAGCTTACCATCCACAGACTGATGGTCAGTGTGAACGGACGAGACAAACACTTGAAGATATGTTGAGAGCATGTACCCTGGAATTCCAAGGTAACTGGGATGAACATTTACCTTTGGTAGAATTTTCCTACAATAATAGTTTCCACTCGAAAATAAAGATGTCACCTTATCTAGCTATGTACGGACAAAAATGTCATACGCCGTCTTATTGGCTTGAGGCTAGGGAAAATCAGTTTATGGGACCCGAGATAGTCCATCAAACTGTTGAAAAGTTGAAATTAATTAGGGAGAGAATGGTAGCAGCTCAGGATCGTCAAAAGAGCTTTGCCGAAACAAGCGAAGACCAATGACTTTTGAAGTCGGAGATTCGGTTTTGCTTAAAGTCTCACCGTGGAAGGGACTTATACGATTTGGTAAAAGAGGAAAGTTAAGTCCAAGGTTTATTAGACCGTTTAATGTTCTTCATAGGATTGGGAACCAAGCTTACAAACTAGAATTACCCGAAGAACTGAATGGGATTCATAACACTTTCCATGTGTGTTATTTGAGGAAGTTCAAGGGAGAAGTTCCTGATGTAATTCCAATTTCCGAATTAAGAATTGATGAGAACAAAAGGTTGATTGAAGAACCAGATGCAATCGTTGACCGAAATACTAAGAAGTTGCGACACAAGATGGTCGAATTAGTGCTTATCCGTTGGAAACATACGAATGGGTCAAATCTCACCTGGGAAACAGAGAGTGACATGATGAGTCGATATCCGCATTTGTTTGTTGATGTGTGATTCCGGGGATGGAATCATTCTACGGTGGAGAGAATTTTAATACTCGTGTTTCTAGGCTATGCATTAATGATGATGTAATAGTCTAGGTTAACCTTTGTAACTCATTCGGAAATAATAAGAATGTATTATTTGAGTATTATGTGTTTTATGCTTAATTGTGTGGCTTAAATGAATTAGAATAAAAATAAGTGTAATAATAAAATATTAGATAAGCCCAATATCTATGAAGGAAGTTGTAGTGGTCGTAACAAGGGTTCCGAATATATAAATAATTCCGAAATCCAAGTTATAACGAAGAAGTTATGACCTGTCAAAGTTTCGCGACAGAACCGGCACGACACTGTATGACGTAAAATATGAATTTAAGATAGAGCGATATCTAGCCTTAGTGATCTAAATGAAAGTCGTGGAATATGTTAAACCAAGAGCGTGCAAAAAAAGAACATGAGGAAGTTATGTTCTTTCTAAGTTTCGACTTAGCGGTATACAACCCAAGTCTTGAAATTGAGATCAAGTCATATTTGGCCGAAACAATCTAAACGAGAATCGAAGATCTTGTTGTTAATACTCCAAAGGTAAAAAGACAGACGAAAACAGACGTCGGATGAAGAAGTTATGATTTTATAAGGGAGTTTTCCTGTCTCGACGTACTAAAAATAATATAATAAAAATAAATTCAAAATTAGCTGACGGAGTCTAAACGAAAGTTGTAGAGTATAGTCTCACCTACGTGTGGATATAAAGAATGTCGAAAACGGAGCTCGTATACGAAAGTTATGCAATTTTGAAGTTTGGTATGTCGCTATACACTAAGCGTAATGGAGTACGCCCAGCGTACCCGTATGCATGAACTGAAACGGGCCACGTCGACCTGACCCAATACTCGAGTGCATGACTCCATAAGCCATGACACAATAGGGTTGATCCGAAGCGTACGCCCAACGTACCCTATGTACGCCCAGCGTACTGCTTGTAGAAGGAGTACACCCAACGTACTCTGAGATTATGTACAACGTAATCCAATGTTCAGCCCCTTGTAAATAGAGGTCATGGGGAGCCGATTTTTGTTTCTTAGTTCTTCCTCTCTCTCCCGTTTTACCTCGTTTTACATGCAATCTTTACCCCCGAAGCCCCGGTATCATTCCCGAGACCCGAAGCAAGTCTCGATGCCCCGAGGATCCCGAGAAGTAAAATTTCCGAGTCGAAACTTTGACCGCATAAGGCCTGATTTTGGAGAAAACGTCCCGATGTTATCAAAAGAGATTATTTTAAGAGACGAGGTGTTGTCCTATCATCGTCTTATCATGTGAGTGTGTAGTTACTTTCTTCTAACACATAAATACAAAGTATTCTCTATAAAATACATGCTGTGTGTTTATATGTTGTGTGTTACTTGAAATGAGTATTGATTGAATGTTTTATACATGTGTTATGTTGTATATATATATTTTTTATCTACAAAGATGTTGGGTAGAACATGGGTAGATAGCGGATGTTTGATGTAATAAAATGATGAGAGGCCTCAATGTTGTTGTTGATCTAGTCATTTAGCGGAGTATGGATGACGATGTGTTGTTGATCTAGACAGTCCAGTGGAACGCTGGAAAGTTCATAACATGTAGTGTTGTGAATGATGTGTTCACTGGTGTACTCTATCCCCCTCATGGTTGCCTTTAGGACATCTATTATTGAGGAAACCCCTTTGCCGTAATGTCCATCTCGATGAAAATCCTAGATTAGGTCTCTTGTAATAGTTGTTTTCATAGGGTCGTAAAGTGAGGATAACGGGAATATATAATCGGGTTATTGTTGGTTGGTGAAATTAAATATAATTATTTATTATGGGTTGAAAATCCTATATGCTCAATAGGCTCCGAAGCCTGACCCACTCAGTGTTATTTGTATTACAAGTAGTGGCGGGAGAGCATAAGTTGGACAACTTGTGAAGATATTTTGTTTATAGGCCAGCAGTTGTGTATAACTGTTGTAAGGCTTATAATATTCATTTGAGCTTTTGGTCTGTATCGGAACATGACATCCTGAGTTTTGTTATATATAAATATACATTTCTTTAAGGAATGCTTTGATAAATTTTATTTATCATATTTTGTTTTGGGAACAAATTCCACAACTCTTTTAAATCAAAGGATTACTCTTAAAGTTATTTTAAAAGCATAAATTAAATCGGTCTTTTCTGGCCGTGATTTTGGGGATGTCACATTTTTGAAGAATAAAATTGTGGAATTTGTTCCAAAAAACAAGATAATGTTATTATCAAAGCATTTCCAAAGAAATGTATTTTATTTAAATTAGAACGTTGGGATGTCATCGTCAATACATAAACATAAGCATAGAAATATTACAAGCCTTATAGTAATTAAACTAGTGGCCTAATACTCCTTGAATCTCTCAGCAGAATGTATCATTAATATCCCTACCTGTGATACAATAAACTGAGTGGGTTAGGTTGGGAAAGCTGGTGAGTACATAGGGCTTTCAACCCACAATAATATAATTATTATGTTTAATCATCAAACAATTAACACAATTTCCCATCTATATTATCTTCTTTATTCTTAAGGATCTACCCTAAGGATCATCTATGCTGACAGTACTAGTTCAGGGATTCCTCCATGAAACTTGTTAGTAGGTATTCTTCTATATTTATTCCAAATTATTTGCTCTAAGGAATAGGCAACGAATTCCATCAATGCCAGGGTTTATCTAATAGGAACTAAGTCCATACCTGCTAGTGTTATCCATTAAGCACTCAGTCCATAGCTACTAGTGTTTATCTATTAGGCACTAAGTCCATAGCTTCCATGGTTTATCTCCTTTATTGACAACATTATTTTACGAAGACCACCCATAATGAATGTGAATGCATTTTTAGAGTACATCTGGTGAGCACTTAGTTAAAAAACACCTACAGGTTGCAAGCCTGCTAGCATTCCAATGGACGATCTAGAATAGTCTGTGGTTGTCATCTATACTCTACTAGATGACGTCATCTTTAATGTTAAGGCCTCTCATCATTTATTTAATCTTTAATCTCTCATCATCAATATCATCTTTTATCTACCCATCTTTACCCAATATATTTATAGGAAGTGTTGTAAAACTCGTCGAGTTGGCCGATTACTCCTCCAAGTACTCGCTACTCGACCCCTTACTGAGGCGAGTTAAATAATCCCGAGTACTCCTCGATCTACCCCTTACTGAATTGATCAATGTTGTAAAACCCAGTTAACTCAGTGATTAATATATGTAATATACTTATTGATTTATTATTTAACACACACACACATGTGATTATTACTACATATATATCTTAAATTTTTAGTAATTACTTACGAAATGAGACCATTATGTGTTTTTCAGTTGTTGTGTATTCACATTTATCTAATTTTGTTATATAATTCAATCAACTTATGGTTTTAACTTATTGTTTTGACATATATATAATTTCCCTAAAAGTATTTCTACATGAATTACCAAATCCGAGTACTCCCCGAATACTCCCGAGTACTCACTACTCGGTAGTCGGCCGAACAGGTACCGAGTAATGAGTTCCACAACCTCGTTTATAGGTATAAAACACATATACAATTTAAATCAACTAAAATATGTATAAATCATTCATCTAGCATAGATATCGGGAACACAAATAACAAGCACATATGGCATGTATTTATATTAAATGCTTCATATATATATATATATATATATATATATATATATATGTGTGTGTGTGTGTGTGTGTGTGTGTGTAAGACGAAAGTAACTATGTACTCACTTGTTAAAGTGACGATTTGAAATTCGGACAACGCCTCGCTTCTAGCAACTGACTTTTCCTTTGACGTAACCTAGTATCATTATCACTAAGTCTTAGTCTAACATTTATTGCAACTAATTATTAGTCTACATTCATCATTAATTCATAGTCTAATGATCTATAGCCAAGGTTCTAAAAGGCGTGAGGCATGGCATGGCAGCAAGGCCAAGCCTCAAGCTTAACGAGTTATGGCGAGCCATGACGTTTTTCAAGGCGTGATGTAAGGCAGCGATTTGGTATTCATTTATAATTATATTACCGCATAAATATAAATTTATATCAAATATACCTAGTTTTTAGAAGTGTTATATCAACAACTAATAACAGAAAGTTAATAAAAAAACAATATTTGTATGTCTGATTAGAAAAGGTATAAAAAAGAGCAAAAAAACGTGTCTCAAACGAAAAAACACGCGCCATAACACGCCATAACGCGCCATGACACGCCATATCTCTCCTTGCTATGCGCGACGCCTAACAACAACGTTATGAAGCTTTTTGTAACGGCGACGTCGCGCCTCACGCCATGGCGCGCCTTTTAGAACACTGTCTATAGCTGATAAGAGACAACCAGGTAGAATCATATCAGAGGTAGGGTCCGTTTGGTATATAAAGTATACTGTTTGGAAATCCTACTTTAAACACCTCACTAAATCCAACCTAGACATCATCCCCATAAGTTGATCAATCAGTATAACAACTTGGAATCACTAATAAATCTTGTGTATAGGTTCATCCTTATTCTATTGAAATATGAGAGCCTAGAGTCAATTATTTATAGTAATTGAATTTTCAATAACCACCCTCAATAGTTACTTAAATGACCTTGTGGTAATTTAAACGACTAAACACCCCTTTGTAATACTATTATAAATAGATTTAATGATATTTGTACTAAACTAATGTCGAATGTACTCAACGCTAGTCTTATAACGACCGCATCGTCGATGCATGTCTAATGATATATACATATGTATATATATATATATATATATATATATATATATATATATATATATATATGTATATGTATATATGATTTATACTTTATTTTAATATGTAAATATGCTATTATAAATTATAACTCATTCATATCAACTTCATTTTTGACGTTCTTTAGCTAAAAGTCAATAACTCTATTTGTAGCTTTTTACATCACACATTCCTTGTGCGCGGCTGACTTTTGTATCTTATAAAAATCATATCGAATTCTTATGGGATCGGGGTTTCGATGAAGTTTATATTTTCAGGATCGGGAAGGCGTGTACTTTATATATATATATATATATATATATATATATATATATATATATATATATATATATATATATATATATATATATATATATATATATATATATGTTTTGGCACATTTATTTTTACGATTTACAGGCGATTCGACTGATTTTTCCTATATTATTATATTATAATAATATATAATCCATATTATTCACATAATTCTTCTTTGTTAAATCAAATAGGTTACAATTGTTCACCATAAATATTAATTTGGTTAAGATTATTTATCCTAGAGAATCTTCTATAAAAAATTATTTTTAATGCTTGTTATATCTTAGTTGACTAGCTCGAATCTGCAGGTGTTACAATTATCTCCCCCGTAGGATGATTACATCTCAGATTCATCAACAAAACATGGCTTTTATAATGACTCCATACGTTACCTTTCCATCCTAGGTGGTAATCGTAACTCTTATGTCCTTTCAAATGAGTATCTAACTCTAGAACTCCTTGACTTCTAGCGGTGCACCATCTTGCTCCTGCTCTTTATCCTATGTTAGACTTTCAATCATAACCTTCAACTTACATACTCGGTCCTTAGTGGAGACTGCTGCCCCTTCTTAAACATACTTAACTTTAGATAAGGTCTTTACTTCGATTACCTTAATAGACCGATGAGTCACGTTCTAATGACCTCTCATCGTATGATGCAACGCTTAGACTCAGGTCTTTTTGAGTCATATTCCAGAATGGAAGATACCTTCCTTCATGTTCTAATGTGATATAATCACATTCTAGCATGTTCCACTTCTAGCTACAAACTTCTTACTTCAATGACGATCGTAATATCTCTATTGATCGCTTTGATTATGTTTTACTTCAATCTTCTGGCTTAAGTTAGATGCTACAATGAATTTGGTTCTCTGAACCATGTACAATACATATCTTATACGGACTCAATTTGATATGACCACTAGGGTCAGAATAACAATTATCTTCTTAGTCATTACCAAAATGATGGTAACGAGAGATATGAACAAAAAAAAGAATCAATTTCTAGCGCCTTGGTAACCTTGTGACTTTCCCTAATCCAAGTGTGAGTCATACGCTTCTGGTAGTATATGCCACTATTACCTTTCACACCTACTGATACTCGTCCCAATAATTTCCTCGTAGTTTTCCAAGTCACCATACAAAAATTTCACATAGTCATTTAACACATCGGATAACATAATTAAGGCTTATATTATTTCTTGAAACGATTCCATAGATATTCAAGTTCACCCTATACTACGCCTCTTATATTAGGCTGCACCACATGATACTATCTATATGGCTACTTTATATCTCGATCTTTAGATCTATAGATCCTCACTCCTAATCCCTTTCATCGTCACCTGCTTCATCAAGGATCATCTGGAATGCTCTTTCCTTTGGCTTTCGAGGTGCATTCGGCGTTGTTGCTTCATTATTCTTTGGACAATCTTTTGACATATGCCCCTAATATCCACATCTATAGCATACCTTATCATTAAATGTACAATCTTTTGAAAAGTGACCGATCCTCCCACACTTATAACAAGTCACTACTCCATCGCCTCTCCCATAGTGCCTCTTCTGACACTTCTTACACCACTTGGCTCCAACACTACCCCCATACTTTTGGTTGTCCACATTGGACTTTGAGAATCTTCCTTTCTTACCGGATCTTGAGGATCCCTTAAGCTTCCTCTTTTCCCATGCCTTATCTTTTTCCAGACCCTGTTCCCTAGGTTGGGTCTCCACATTCGTGGCTGCTCTAATGGTCGTCTTCAAAGTAGTTGCCATTTTTCCTGTTGCACCAAAGGCTGATGGCAATTTGTTAGCAAACCTATCTATCTTGGAGAGTTCAATACACACCAAGTAGGGGAATAGCTTCATCTTCTTGGTGAATGCGGTGGCATAATCATCAATACTCATCTTCCCCTTATTTTGGTTCTAAAACTCGTTGTTTAGGTCTATCAAATCTACCTCTCAGCAGTACTACCTCTTCAACTTCTCCATGAATGCTTCCCAAGACATCCTCATGGCTTCTCCTTGTGGCATTGTATTTTCCAACAACTTCCACCAGCTTAAAACCCCGGTCTTCAGTTGTTTGATTGCAAAGACGGTTTTCTGCTTATTGTTCTAGTTGTAGCTTTCAAATACCACTTCCATCTTAGAGATCCAGTCCATAATCTCCATTGGCTTTCGGCTCAGAAAGACTTGGTGGCATGGCACCCAAGAAGTTCTTATACATATGCCCATCCTTGTCAATCCCTTTGTCTGGGTCGTTCCTCCTTACCACCCGGGGTTCATCTTGACTCACAATATGGCTGTAATTTCCCTCCTATGACAATTCTTCATTCAGTTTGCGCTGCACAATAGGCAAAATAGGCTCATCCTTATTCTATTGAAGTATACGCATTCTATTGTAACATCCGGAATTCAGGTATGTTATCGTATGATTGAATTCTTGAGGTTATGGAGTGACTCGACGAGTTGGGAGTCCAACTTGCCGAGTAGGATCGAGTTGTCGTGTGGGATTTAACGAATGGACTCGATGAGTTGGGAGGCAGACTCGCCGAGTTGGTGCTGGGCAGAGAAACCCTAATTTCATAGGTTTGGGGCCTATATAAGGGAACTTATGCCCCCATTTCCGCCTCATCAGTTACCCTACACCCGTGAGAGAAAACCCTAATCGCTATTTGAGCTAGAGTGTGAGAGAGAAGCTTATATTGTGATTCTTGTGCATCATTTGAGGAAGAGGATGAGGTTATCAAGAAAGGAGCTGGAAGTGAGGCTATTGGATCTAGTGATTTCCTGTCCAAAGCTCCGGTGGAAGGTATGAAGTCTTCACTTATTCTTATTTTGGATAGATCTCATATCTATGGAGTTTTAGGGCTTTTTTCCATCTTTTGTTTGGTTTTTCGAGTAGCATGAGTTATCAAAGAGTCTAGACCTCAGATCTGGACCTTGTGAGGTCCTTAGAGTCTAGGTGTCCCAACTTTATTCATCTATATGAGGGTTTTTGGGCTTAATCATTCATGAAGGGCTTGTATTAGCATTTTGGAGCAATATCATCAAGTATGAACGTAAATATCGAAGCTTTACATGCTTACTGAGCCTTGAGATGACAGATCTAATGTTTGGAGTGATAGATCTGTTTGAAATCATTTGAATGAGGAATCAGATCGAACGGACTCGCCGAGTCCATGGCCTGACTCGACGAGTCGGTGATGGTTTGTCTCGATGGGTTTGACTGTGCGATCACTTTACAAGTTGGGGGTCAACTCGACGAGTTGAGTTGGAACTTCTTGAGACTTCTTAGGAAACAAGTGGACTCGACGAGTCGGGTCAAACATGGACCGTTGACTCGATTTTGACTTCTAATGACTTTAGGGTTTGGTCAACATGAGTAATGGAGACCATGGAGGGGTAAGATGGTCTTTTACCCAATTTAAGAGTTAAAGAGAGAAGAATAACTTTTGGTTGCTTAGAGTCGAGAATCGAGTATTTATTGAGATAACTACCCTATGTGTAGGCGGTGGCTAGTTCGAGATTCGAGTACAGGGATGCGTGTTTGCTGTCGTGGTGAGTCTTCTCACACTACTTTACCTAGAGTGGTAGTTATGTGTGACCAGAGGGTCTTATGTACTTACTTGAATTGTGCATTGTTTATGTGATATGTATATTTGTGCTATATTATGTGATGCTGAGACCGGACCAGAGCGTCCAATGAGCTATGAGACCGGAGGGTTCTCACTTAGACCAGACCAGAGGGTCCAACGAGCCATGGGACTGGAGCATCCCACTGAGACACACGGACCAGAGGGTCTTACAGTGGTATAGCCTAGAGTGGATAATGTGACATATGTTGTATTTTAGGGAACTCACTAAGCTTCGTTCTTACTGTGATATGCGTTATGTGTTTCAGGTTTTCTTAGGATCGTGGGAAGGCATCAGCTTGATTGTACACACATCGGAGACAGATTTAATTTGAGAGGATCCTAGAGTTTCGATATATACCATTTTTTTGGATATGAGATTTAATGATTTGAAATTGTGAAATTTTGGTGATTTTATAATTGTGATAAATGTATTTTTAAATACAAAACTTTGGTTTGAAATTTACGGTGTTACTAGTTGGTATCAGTGCCTTGGTTTGAGGGATTCGCATGCACCTTTGGGTATGTCTAGAATCAAAATGAGGATTTGAGAAAAAATTTCAACAGAAATTTTTTTTCTAAAACGAGTAAGAGTTTCTAAGAGAAAAACGAGAAAGACCAGTGTGTACAATCAGGCAGAGCCCGAACGGTGATTTCCCAAAATACCCTTACTTTTGTGTTATGAGATATATTATGTATGCTAGAGAGTAGGCTAGGCATTTCATATTTAGGGATAGAGTTGCCTGGTTTGTGATGCCTTAGCCTAGGGGTTTTTCTATCTATGGTATACTTTGAGTATGTGTGGACTAAGAGTATCCAGAAGGAACATTACAGAGATAGAGTTTTGAGTAGAGGAGTAATCTAGGAGAGATACCTAGATTAGCATTGGAGGAGCCTACTGAGAGAGTAGCTAGATACCCGCATGGGGTAGAGTTGCTTGAGTTCGGTGACACCTTTTCAGTGTGAGTAGAGAAAATAGAGTTGTAACCTAGAGTGGTTTTATGTGATGGTGGGGATTATTCGATCACCGAATGATGCATGCTTCATGCTTTGTGGAACTCTCGGTGATGGGAGTCAGCTACTAAGTGAATATGAAGATATTCAGGACGTAGATGGCTGGCATCATAAGGAGTTCTTCAGCAGCTGATGGCAGAGAAGTGTAAGAACCTAGGAAGAGCCTAAGGAGTGACCTTAGTCAGATGAGTACGTTGATAGATTAGAGTAGTCGTTGGGGAGCGAACAGTTTTAACGAGATTGGTGATCGAGAAGGTTAAGCAGCCACTTAGGAAATATGGGACGATCCGTGGGGAAAGTATGGGTAGATGTGGCAGGTAGTATGGGCCCGTACTACTGAAAGTAGAGGACCCGTACTTGAAATAGGGAGAGTTCCAGAGGTTCTAAGAGAAAAATTGAAAGGAGATAACATAGTTCATGTACCATGATTCGTAGCCGATCGATAGGTGGTCACATGGTTCGAGTACCATGATTTGTGGTGGTTAGTGCTTCTGGTTTTGCCAGTTAACCCGTTGTGATGTGTTAGATTGAGATTAGATGTGATAGAGTGTAGGGCCAGAGGTCCATGTTTACTGAGTTTCAATGGAGCATACCTTGAGAGGGAAATCGAGTTAGTTTCCGAGATTTTTTTGGTGAGATGCTAATTGGAGTCGCAAGAATCAGGGATGAGTAGAGATGGCCTGAGATGAGCATTCGACCGACAGTGGAGATGTCACTTCCTATGACCAAATTTGTGTTATTTCCGTTTCCTGTAAGAAGCAGAAGACATATTGAGATTCCGATTTATGAGCTTGGAGGTAAACCTTGTTTCACCCGAGTATCTGGGGAATATGTCTGAAGCAAGGTAATATTATAGTCTGAGAGGGTCATCAGTGATGACTCAGATGGTCAAGGACAAGGATATACCCTTTACGAGGATAGTAGGGCATATGTTAGAAAAAGTGTCAAGTGTGATGAGAATATTCCACTATTAGATCGATAGATTCAAAACAAATAAATAGGAAAGAAGTAATTAAGAACACAAGAATGAGACAAATGATGTCGAATGATTAATCTCTCACACCTTAGAAGAGCTCGATGAAGAACTTCGACTGTAGAGGTGTGTATAGGGTTACAATGCAAAAGCAATTAATGAGATCTCTATCTTAACGCTATACATGCATGCATAATATATAGACTAACCCTAAGCATAAACCACGGTTGGACAGGACCAATCCGGATAAACAAACAAAAACATTTTATGCCCAATAAGACGCAACTCTAATAACCAACAATCTCCGACTTTGCACCAATTGTGGCGAGACTTCAGTTCGGTTGAGCTAGAGAAGACTTCTTGACAATCTTGAACACCTTCGGTATAATGGCCAGCAGAGTTTGACGGAAATTTATATACCACCGAAGCATGTCCTTGAAGTTCTTCTGGTCTGAGTCACTGTTCTGCTTACATCTTTGAGTGATATCAAGGACATGCTCCAAACAAGAAGTGGAGAAAAGATGTTTGTCAACAAGAGCGAAAAGAAATCTTTCACCTTCGCTTCTTGTAAACATGACAGTGAGATGAGTTGAATCAATCTGGCCTAACTTCATCTTGTTAACATCTCCAGGCTTCCCAGTAGGCTTTATTGTCGGTCTCTTCCTCAATATGTGAGCAACTTCTTCATCCATCTTCGCAACTTCATGGATGTAGGAAGCCAACATCCTCTTGATATGATCAAGGATCGGTTCATACTCCTTAGGATTGGTAAGCAAAATGTTGAATAACAAAATCCAATTGTGAGGATTAAGATTCAGAAGATCAGCCAAAGAAATCATATGAACCGAGTTGTTTGCACCTCGGGTCACTCTGAACGGAACATTAATGAACTTCCCAGTAGCCGAGGGTTTCACCACCTTGACAAAAGTTATCTTCTGAGCACTCCATGTTAGGTATTGAGGTTGCCCAAACTCGAGATAATAGTCGATAAGATCACGATCAACCTGTCGATGAGGAGAGGGAACTTCAACTGTTGAATCAAAACAACGAAATACAAAATCCTTTTGAGTTATAGGCATCTCGAACTATGAATCCCTCGAATTATCACAATCGAACGAAGCAACAAGTTCTAGCCAGTAAGTGCTGGGAAATTCAATTGGTTTCGTGATCAATCCCTCCTTAGTCTAGGGGGAAAGAGTGCTTGCTTGCATATCAAGCATCATTCTCTTATATTCTCTTTCGTTCTCTCTCTCTCCTCTTCTTCTCTGACAAAACGCTGATTTTCATCAATCTTTTTATCTCTTTTCTTTCGCTTCAGAGCATCAGCAATTGTTTCATCCTCTTCATCACTTTCTTCAGAAACACCCTTCTTGTTATCTTGTGTACCAGAACCCGAAGCTACATTAACCTTTGGTTTTGTTTTAATGACACCTTTGGGAGGCACAGGAGGAGTTTTCATAGCACCTTCTCCCCTTGTTGCGGAGTGACAATTGGCTCCGTAACACCTTTCATCTGACTGAGCATCTTAATAGCAGGAAGAAGATTGGTTGTCAAGTGATTACTGATGGTGAGTGTGACAACAGGGTCGTGGGCATTGACCAGATTACACAGAAGATTCAGGACATCACCAACACAACTTTTTAAAACGGCACACTCGGTCTTCATTGCGTCAATCTCTTTCTTTCTCCTGAGCAAGTTGAACAGACTGGACTTCGATCGTAGTAGTCTTTCGTGAAAATTCTCCATGGCAAGATCAGTGTGGAGCTTATCTAAACGAGAGTTGACCGAGATGAGAAGAAAATTGTGATCAGCTTGGAGATTAGACCGAACGGTATCAAAATTAACTTGCTCTTCTTGAAAGGACTTTGTCAGAGAATCAACCGAAGCATTAACTTTCCCAGCATTGGTGTCGACATGGCCTTTAAATGAATCCAAGAAAATCTTCGAATCATGAACCAGATCAGTGACTCCGGCTACTACCTTTTTATAGATAGATGTGGAGGCATCCACAGCCTTTGTGGAGTTGTCAATTGAGGCTGTGTATTGCTGAAGAGTAGTATCAAGAAACACTTTCAACACAACATCAGAATAAGGTGCTGAGGAAGTAAGCAACTTATCAAGCTTATTATTGATATCTTTCAAATGTTGCTTGGTCACAGGGGCAACATCATCATCTTCACTTGGAATTTGATAAGGAATGTAATAGGTTGAATCAAAGTCAAAGTTTTCGCCTCCCAGAATGGGGTCAGAGTCTGTCGAAGGTGATGGTGAGAGAGGTTTAGAAGTGACAGGGGTGTCAATGCCAATGGTATGTGCCCCCGTATCAGATACGTTGACACTCACCGAAGGTCCAGTGGTTGTGGTTGTTGTAGCTTGAGAAAAAATAGGAGGTGTTAATGGAGCAATAGTAGTGGGTATAAGAGCAACAGTTAGTGGAATGGGAGCGACGGAGATTGGTATATTGTGTTGTTTTGGAGAAGTAGGAGGACTTGGACCATGAATCTGTACTTGAGGTGTCGGAGATCGGGCAGGAGTGTTTCCCCTTGGTGAACCTTCATGTTGAACATCCTCTTCATCATTGGCAGGTTGCTCATCGTCATCGGAATTAGAAGGAGTTGGAGCCTTCGGTCGTTTTTACCATCTTCTTGACCTTTTTCTTTTTGTGATCCGAAGGTGCAGCGGTGTCAGCCTTTCGCTTTTTAGGAGATCAAGGACCTTTGTTTTTGTCTTTCCTAGATTCCAACTTATTCCCCCTCTTTGCAGGTTTGTCAGTAGCCTCCATAGCACTGTTCATCTCAGGAGCGAGTTGTCTTGGACTCGAAGGAGGCAATTTCCTGTAATCTGCCATAACTCTACTTTCACTTGTGACACATCGGCTCATTGTTTCAGGAATAGAACCAATGTAACAGAACTTTGTGGGGTCAATCACTATAATTTGATTGTGTGAAACGTAGCAATAGAAGACTTCAAAGCATCCGCCATGACAGGAACCTGAAAATTTTCAATGGCTCTCTGAGTGAGTAGAGTCCACAATCGAGCATATGAAATCTCAAAATGTTTGGTCGAGGAGTTAAGACTATGCACCAATTGCGACCATAGTATTGAACCATAATCCAAATTGATACCCTGGTAGAGACCATAAAGAATAGTCATAAACCCTTTACTTGACCCATCCGATCCAGCAACCCATTCTGCTAGCCCCTTGTAGAGAAGTGTGAGCAGACCATTCCATTGGGTTGGTAAACACGACTTCTTGAATTTCGTCACTATAGTCAGAACATCTGTGTATCCCATGTCATAGAAGATTGAGAACAACTGGATCGTGGTTATGAAATCTGGAGAGATGACAGAAGCATCAGCAGGTAGCCTTAGCAGTGAACAGAAGCGTGCTTTGGATATCGGTGTCTTGTGATTAAAGATTTCGAAAAAGATTCGTTCCTTGCGTTTGTCGTATGAAGCAGTGAATAGACCTGCGATAGTAGGGACATTGGAACTGATTCGACTTGTGTTAGAGTGATCACCAAGGGAGAATACTTGAGACACTCCACAACATGAAGCATGTATGAATCATAAAGAAAAAGTTCCAACTGAATGATGAGATTCTGATTCGGTTTTATCTTGAGCAAGATTGAAGAAGCAGTTTGATCTTGAATAGAGGATGATTCCTCCATTGTTGAAGCACTTAAGAAGATGAACAGTTGAATATTGCCAGATATATTTGAGAGAGAATTCGATGAAGGTACGAAGGTACAATAGGCGTGAGAACTTCCTTTTATACCGTTTCCAGGAGAGAGAAAAAATCGACTGTGATGATACGATTTCTGAAACGTCGCCTGCAAAAGCAGGATTTGACAACCTGGGTTCCCTAGAAACATGTCACCAGGCGTTCGTGTAGAAACCATTTCAAATTCACGCGCCTAAAAAAAATTCTTGTTCTTATCCAAATACCGTCTCTTCAAATCAAACAAAAGGTTCATGTTAATTCATCTTCGCTCCTTTATAAGAATGTGAACCACCATATTCGTTAAAACCGAAAGTACAAATTAGAAAAGTGCCATTAGTATCACAATTAAGAGTTTGGAAAATCTTAAGGATCTTCGTGCAAGACTATGCTAAAGAAAAAGAAATAAAGCAATATGTGTATGGGATAAAAGTGATGTCTGGAAGGACATAGAACAATGATTCTTGGCATGAATCTCTTCCTTCAAAGTCAAGAGAGACTGAGAAGTGACTGTGTGGTTTCCCATAAAATACGATCAAATGTTTGTTAAGAAACATTGAAAGGCATCTTTTCAAGTATAGGCTTTAGTAGGTGGTTTAGCTTCAACCGAACTTCGATACTTTAAATAAGACCGAAAGTAAGATGAAGTACTTGTGAGACCGATGTGGTCTATTAAGCAAGTAGGTTTGGAGAATTTATTTTGTGACTGGATAATATTTAGAAATCTCAAAACAAAATAGAACTGGATCTTATGGGAAGAAATGTCTTGGTGATAGACGATATCATAAAGATCACACAAAAATTTGAAATTTCTTATGGTACAAGTAATATCTTGATCATATAAGTGATCACCATCAATTCATCCATGGTGTTGGATTTTGGGTCTCACTCAGCACATGGTGATTGTGACTAAGATCATCAACACAGATGTGATGTAACCATAAGCCTCAGTGGTAATTGCTGAGAGTCTTAAGGGTTACGATAGTGAAGCGAAACGTGATGGAGAATTATAAGGTGGTTAAAGAACTGAAAATACATCTGCTAAATAAGAATGACAAAGCAGAAAACTCTTAACTAATTGTGAGAAGTGTAAGGTAGCTCGCGACTTGAGTGAATTTAGCAGTCTAATTGGGAAGAAACAATAGGTGTCAACCGAATCATTAAGGCTTCACTCAAAGTCTAGGAGGCTTCGGTCTACATGCAACAGCATGCTTCTAGGGACACTTAACTAGGATAAAGATGAGAGTGTTAGACCTGCCCTGACTTTAATCGAGATATCATCTGTCATTATTAAACCAAAAGAAACGAATCGAAACAAAAAAAAAAAAATAAATAAAACATTTTTGAATTTTTGAAAATGTCTGAAAAAGAATAAAAACAGAAAATAAAATTATTTTTTGGATTTTTGAAAATTTCTGAAAAAGAATAAAAACATAAAATAAAATTAAATTTTGGATTTTTGAAAATTTCTGAAAATGAATAAAACCAGAAAATAAAATTAATGCAAAATTTGAACACGCGAGAGAATCAAATGCTTTACAAGAATATACAACCGAAACCATAAATATGAAGCGAAATGGGCCGAGTGGTCGATTCATTTCGGTTCCCAAAAATTCTAGAGCCGAAATAGACCAAACGTTCGGTTCATTTCGGTTCCCGAAAATTCTAGAGCCGAAATAGACCAAGCGTTCGGTTCATTTTGGTTCCTAAAAAAACTCTAGAGCCGAAATAGACCGAGCATTCGCTCTATTTCGCTTATTCAAATTTTAGTGAGACATAATGGGTTTCCGTACCGACTCAACTTCCCACATTCCTAACCGTGGTAGAATTTGATTAAAGCTTGCTTCTGGTAGGGCTTTAGTGAAGATGCCAGCCAGTTGGTCTGAGGACCGAACGAAATGAACTTCAACGTTACCATCTTCCACATGGTCATTTATGAAGTGGTATCTTAGTGCAATATGTTTGGTCTTCGAGTGTTGCACTGGATTGTGACATATACGAATCGAACTTTCTAAGTCACAATAGAGAGGGATCTTCTTCATGCTTTATCGATAATCTCTAAGTTGGCTTTGTATCCATATGACCTGAGATGTACAAGATGTTGCAACGATGTACTCAGCTTTGGCTGTGGAAAGAGACATGCAAGATTGTTTCTTTGACTGCCAGCTGACAAGTATGCCATTAAGGAACTGGCATCCACCTGTTATGCTTTTTTCGGTGTAATCCAAATCCACCAAGATCAGCGTCAGAGAAAGCTTGAACAAAGAAGCCGAATTTTACAGGATACCAAAGACCGAGAGATGAGGTTCGCTTCAAATACCGGAAAATATTTTTCACAGCAATCATATGAGGTTATGTTGGATTTGCTTGAATCTTGCACAATAACAGACAGAGAACATTATGTCCGGTCTACTAGCTAGTAAATACATTAGAGATCCTATCATCTGATGATAGAGGATCTCATTAATAGCCGGTTTCTCAAGAGATGGAGTTAGCTTCGTGCCGAATGCCATTGGAACCTTTATTTTGGTATCTCCTGGTCCTTGTCTTATATTCAAACCAAGGAAAAAGTTAATCGGACCCATTGCGCTCATTTCAAATTTAGTCTCCATCACCTTCCTGAATTCAGCTGTTAAGCTACGATTAGTGGAGCCGAAGATGATGTCATTGACATAAATCTAAATTATCATTAGGTGTTCGCACTCTTTCTTAAAAAAAGTTTGGGTCAACCGAACCTTGTTTGAATTTTGACATTTTGAGAAAACGAGTTAGAGTCTCATACCAGGCTCTCGGTGCTTGCTTCAAACCATAGACTGCTTTATCCAGTATGTAGTAATGATCAAGATATTTTTCGTTCACAAATCCAGGTGTTTGCTCAACATATACCGTTTCTTCCAGTTCTCCATTCAAGAAAGCACACTTTACGTCCATTTGGAAAACTTCGAAGGTTTTATGTGCAGCAGATGCCAAAAAGATTCTCACTGATTCCAACCTAGCTACAGGAGCGAAGGTCTCTTCATAATCTATTCCTTCTTCTTGGCAATATCCTTTCACCACCAGCCTTGCTTTGCTTCGGATGACATTACCCTCTTTATCTAACTTGTTTCTGAAAACCGATTTTAAACCGACTAAGGATGCATCCTTTGGTGAGGTAATCAACCTCCAAACACGATTTCGTTAAAACTCATGGAGTTCGTCTTGCATAGCTTGCACCCAATCAGACTGATCGAGAGTTACATTTACCATCTTTGGTTCAATTTTGGAAACAAACAAATTGAACATGTATAATTCTACGTGAGAGAATAAAGCAGCTTGCTTCGCCTTCGGTTGAGAGCATGTGAGAACTCCTTCTGATGATTTCCCAATTATTTGAGTTTTAGGATGATCCTTTGTCCATTTCTTTAAGGGAGGGTAATTTGGATCATAGGCAGGATCCAACTCTACATTGACTTCTTCTTCACTTCTGACATATCGCCTTCGTCATTTGCATTTTCATTCTTCCCCTCAAATGGTGAACCAAACCCGTTGTCAAATTCAATACTCTCCCCCTCAGATCGATCATCATGGGTTGATGTTACTAATGGACTCTCCCCCTGGAAAGGCAATTCGGTTGTTTCAGGCGTTGACGAACTCTCCCCCTGGGATATTGAGCTCTCTTTTAGAGGGTCACTTGTGGTTGGATGATCATTTGATGTAGTAGGTTCGCTTTCCATTGCTTTAGCAGCTTCATCCATAATGTTCTTCAAGGAATCGATCTTGTTATCTGCTGCTTTTGCTTTTGAGTTGATAGCCTTCTCTGGTTCATCAAAGAGCAGCATGTACTCTTCAAATAGATTGGAAATGGGAATAGAGACTTGACCTGATGAGGGAAATATTTCTTCTGTTGGACCTTCGCTAGCTTGAATTTTCTTCATATAATTTTCATCAATAGTTACATAGTAGGTTTATTCAATTTTCCTAGAGCGTTTGTTCAGAACCCTATATGCTTTAGACGAAAGCGAATATCCAAGAAAGATCCCTTCATCAGCCTTTACATCAAACTTATTTCGGTTCTCTTTCGAGTTGAAAATGAAGCATCTTGAACCGAACACATGGAAAAACTTCACATTGGGCTTAAGATTATTCAGGATTTCGTATTGAGTTATGGAAAATCGCTTGTTAAGGAATGACCAATTCTGCGTATAACAAACAACAACAACAGCATCTGCCCATAAGTATAATCAAAGAGAAGCGAAACTCAGCATAGTTCGGGCCTCTTCACATAATTATCGATTTCGCCTTTCAACGAAACCATTTTGTTGTGGAGTATAAGGAGCAGAAAAGTTCTGAGTTACTCCCTTTTTAGCCAGAAACTCTACAAGGTCTTTATTTTTGAACTCAAGACCATTGTCGCTTCTTATGTTTCTTACCTCCTTTTGCAGCTGCAATTCTATTTGCTTGATGAAAACCTTCAGCTTGGGAGTCGCCTCTCATTTCTATTTAAGAAAGAAATCCTAGGTGAAGTGTGAAAAGTCATCTACAATTACAAGTATGAACTTACTACCACCGATGCTTTCAATAGCCAAAGGACCACATAAGTCGATGTGCAGCAATTCTAGTGGTTCGATGATTTTTGTATTGATACGAGAACGGTGACTCTTTCTGCTCTACTTGCCCATCTCGCGTGCTGAGCACAGATATTCTTTGTCAAATTTGAGACCAGGAAGTCCACGCACATGATCACCAAGCACCAGTTTATTAATATCTTTGAAGTTTAGGTGCGGAAGTCTTTTGTGCCACAACCAGCTTTCCTCTGAGTTCGCCTTTGTCAGGAGGCATACAAATGGCTTTCCTCTTATTGGATTGATATTTAGCGGATACATCTCACCTTTGTGCATGGATTTCAACATGACTTTCTTAGTTTTCTTGTCAATGATCTCTGAACCCTCGTCATCGAACGAAACCTTTAATCCGGTTCCCACAACTAGTTGAGAGACACTAATTATGTTATGTTGTAATCCATCCACGTAAGCTACTTTACGAATTGAGAATTCGCCATTTGTAATCATCCGATATCCTTTGATCGTTCCATATGAGTTGTTTCCATATTTTACACATCCACCATCCTTAAGGGACCGAAACTCCCTAAGCTCTTCCCTTTTTCTTGTCATGTGACGAGAGCAACCACTCTCAATATACCATTCGTCGTCAAACTGCTCGCCACCTATAACCTGCGAAATTAAGTAGATTTAGGAACCTAAAGTTTCTTGGGACCTGATGAGTTTTTCACAGAATAGGAAATTGCAACAGAAAGATCAACCATATATGTTCTTTTTATTAATGTAGTTTCATCTTTTCGTTTGATGGTGTAAACTTTGATTTTATTTTTGGCTTTCTTTATTTGGGGTATCTTTTTGTTGGTTGGTTTTTCATTTGAGTTTTTCTTTGGAGACCTAAGGTTTGGTGACTTCTTCTTAACTTTTCCTTCATCATTAGAGACAACCTTTCCCTTGATGTCCTTCACCGGGTTTGGTTTTGGATGAAAGCAAGAAGGATTGGATTTTGGACCGAAACTTGTCTTTCGGTTCTCTGTGTTTGTGTTGGCACCGAAATTGGACTTTCGGTTTTTGGCATAGTAAGAGTTAGGACCGAAACTTGACTTTCCGTTCTTGTGAACATCATTAGGACCGAAATAGGTTGTTTGGTTCTCCTGACTGCATGTCTGCCAGTGATTAACTTGTGCTTCCTTTTTCATATTTAGATTAGAAGTCTTTTTAGAGCGAACATAAGTTGGGTTTGGGATTTCCAAAACTGTTTTCTCTGGCGTTTCTGCTCAGCAAGTTGTTCCCGAGGCAAGTGAATGTTAGCCTTAGGATCCTTTTTCTTTTTATGAGCTTCGGTTGTTGATGATTCTCTTAAATCTTTGGGTGGTTCACTTGGTATTTCTTTTGTAGCGCTTGTACTGGGTTTATCGAAGCTTAAGGGCTTGTTGATGGGTTTGGCCACGTACCTACCCTTGACTCTCCATGAGGTGTGTTCCGACAGACCAACCGTTTCTTCTGCATTGTCTATTGGAGCAGACCAGAAGTAGTTGTCACTGATGGGTTTTGAGCATTCTAACACTTCCTAAGTGTACATGCAACCCTAATAACCATGGATCTATGTTTGTCTAATAACCATGCAAAGTTGTTTTCCAAGGTTATGAACCTATCTAGCCTACATGGGGTACAATTTTCTTTGTATAAAAGATAGAACTACATACCTTGTTGTTGAAAGTGTTCCTTGAAACCTTGTGAGCCTAGCACCTCAAGTGTGATGCCTCAAATGCTTCACACAACACCAAATGCAAAGAATAAACTTGAGAGAATACTCTAACACATGCAAAATCGGCCAAGCCCTCTTGTTTCTTAGTGTAGCCGATTTTGGGGAGGGTTACATTGCTTATATAGTGTGTTACATTAGGTAAACCCTAATGTTCCATGACTCTTCATTTCTTGATCCATGGGTTAACTCCATGGAGCATCCTATGGGTGGAATCCAACTTGATAATCCATGGAGCCTCTTAGCCAACTATATAAGATATGGAAGATTTACATAATCTAGCCATATATTTAATTAGTTATCTTTTGATCACTTAATTAATTTTAAATTAATTCTTGATCAAAAACTAATTAAACAATATTATTAATATATTAGAACTTATAGTATATTAATAAATCATATGTGTTATTTCTCTCATTTAGTTTATCCAATCGCATGGTGCCATGCAACCCAAATGGACTATGCCGAGTCGGGTCAAGTACTTACCAGAAATAGTTATAGACTTAGAAACCTTATCCAACACTCTCCCACTTGGATACTGTGACAACCCAAAGTTATTCCGTTACATTACCTCGTTTCCGTTAACGGAATATTCCACGTTATAAAAGTTCTGTTAATTTGAGATCGTATAATGAATAAATATCTAATTATTTATTTATATTTCATGTGAATATTTGTTTTGGTAAATTAAATATAGCTCGTTAATGTTATTCTCATTTAATGGAATATGGTTATATTATTCAACCAATTAACCTGGGTAAAAAGTTTAACCCCGTTAAGCTTTAGCATCGGGTAGTCGTATACCGGGTGCAACACCCGAGACCTATATAAAGGGAGTGTAACACCCCTTAGAAACCTTTTACCACTCCAACTCCTCTCTCTCACTACTTTCTCTCTCTAGACTCGTTTTCGACTCCAAAACCGTGATTTCCGGCTTCTAAACGTAAGACCTTCAACCCTAACTTGTTCTAAACATGCATTATTGTTATTATAGCTCAAAAATCTCATGTAAAGGACAAGGAAAAGGAGTTTACGGCCTAAGAGCCTCCTTAGGCCGTAAACACCCCAAAAGTGGCCAAAAGTCCCGATTCTTCCTTATTTGAGGTTGGATACTAGTTAGGGAATTTATCTAGGAGTGTTTAAACATCAAAACACAAAGTTTTAGGGCATAAACAAGAGTTTACGGCCCAAGCACATGCTTAGGCCGTAAACACCTCTTATCCTTGCAAAAATGCCCCAAAAACACTCCCAAACCACCCTTAAGCATAAGACATAAATTAAGGACTAGCTATTTCGGGTTTGGAGCATTTAAACACAAAGAATTGAGGGGTAAATTGGAGTTTACGGCCCAAGCAAATTCTTAGGCCGTAAACACCCCCAAACCATGTCAAAAGATAGTTTTTGTCCCCCAAATGGCCTTAGAATTTTATTACAAATTACTAGAATTGAATCAAGGGCTTAAAATCAAAGTTTAGAGGGGTGCATGAGAGTTCACGGCCAAGCCAAGAGCTTACGGCTGTAAACTCCCAAGGAGTGGTCATTTGGACCATAAACTCCAAGGGAGTGCACTCTTGGAACCCCAAACACCCCTACAGCCTTGAATAATTCCTTAAAGCCAATTCTTGAAGCATTTGGGACTTGAAAATAACCTAAAACAATCCTACCATGAGTTTACGACCATAAAATCATGGGGAATATGGCCTCCCAACCGTGAACTCATATAAAGTGAGTTTTAGGAGGGTAAACTCCTTATTTGAGCCATACACACCCTTAAATGTTACCCGGGACACCCCAAACGCTTAATTAAAAGTGTTTTCGCACTTAGGAAGCGTATACTTGTTTAATTAGTATTAAATGTACTAATTGTATGTGAACATATGTTATCATATGTTAAATAGGTCACTAAGTGTGTCCATGTCCTTACTTGACACCGAGCACCCAACAGGCGTGTTGTTTGTTCGATATTCTCCTGGAGTCTATGATTTCTTTGCCTTAGTCAGCAGTCTTCACTACTGAGGCATATGTTATTTCCATGATTTCTCTTGCTTTCTTTAATAATCAAATTCTGTATTTTGATAATGATAGCGATTAAGGGAAAACTATTTTTTACCACATAACTCCGTCCAGTCTTGGTAGAAGACTGCTTTTATTAAAGAAAATATAGGATTTTCTGGAAAAGACACTAATGTAATGGATACTCTAAAACTAGCACTTTTATTAAAGTTATTTGGATAAAATGACACTAAATACTTATGAACTCACCAACATTTGTAAAAATGCTGATACTCGCTTTTCAAATAACTTGTATTCTCAGGTCAGCATTAGACAGGTACATTCCCGGAGCTGTTGATGAAGATAGCTTAGTACCAAACTGCACTTATATTATTACCTGTATTACTTTGTTGTATTGTAATGTAAACCATGTAAAACTATTTCTATTAATGCAATGGTTGTTGTACTTTGATTACTATAATGCATGTTGTAACAACCCGAAATTTCATATCACTTCTTGTATCCCAACTTGTAATCCAATCCGATCAACCAAACGTCATTTTCAAATTCGTTTCCGATTTCGCCATTTTATTAAGTCATTAGTTTATATCGACCTAAAATGACTTAATGGGTGTCTTAATACATTTAGAAATCATTTTAACTCCCCACTTTATTAATCGGAATAAGTATAGAATCAACCGTATCGAGTCACGACAATTTGGTCGGGTATGACCAAAAGCCTCACGTAACGTCGGTATCGGGTAAAATTCCGTCGTGTCCAATTCCCGAACACTATATAAAGTGTTTTAAGACTTCATTTGAAGCCTTTGGCCAATTTCTCATTAAACTCTCACAACCTCTCTCCTCAAGCTAGAATTAAGGTCCAAATCTCAAATCTAAGGCTTCAAATCTCTAAGGTACTTTCCCTAGCTTGTATTGTAACCTTCTTAGCCTTCAAATTCGAGTTCAAAGCATGGATTAAGACCATATTCATGAGTTTACGGCCATGGAGCCTTCATGGGCCGTAAACTCATATAGCATGGGTTTTTAAGCCCCAAATCCCTTCCTATGCAATTTTGGACTTTAGTATTGGCTTAATGGCTTCATGGACAAGACTTTTATCATTTGAAACATGGATTTTTAGCCATTTGAAGGAGTTTACGGCCAAGGCATAAGCTTGGGCCGTAAACTCATGTAAATGAGGTTTTCATGAACTTAAACCCTTCCAAATCATAGTTGGGACTTAGATAAGACATTAAGGTTTGCTAATCTAGACTTGGAACACTTTAAACATGATTTTTGGGTGATAAAAGTGAGTTGACGGCCAAGACATACTCTTGGGCTGTAAACTCCTCTTAAATGGTGATTTAGTGCCTTAAAACATGTCAAAATGCTTTCAAACTCAACCAATGGCTTTGTAGTAAAATCTAGATGCATCTAAAAATAGTTTAAGGGTTTGTATCACATCAAAAATGTCATTTATAGGAGTTTACGGCCTAAGAACATACCCTTGGCCGTAAACTCATAAAACTTGCTTAAGGATGCATCAAATTCACTTATATGGCTTGTATAAAATTCTAGAATCACATGTGATTGTTTTTAAGCATCAAAAACTAACTTTTCATGAGTATAAGAGAGTTTATGGCCGTAGAACATGCCTCTAGGCCGTAAACTCCCAAAAATAGGTTTAATGGTATTCTAAATTCATTTCAAGGCTTGGAAAATTAACTAGAATCACATGTGATTGTCCTTTGTAGCTTAAATTAATCATTCTTGGCCATGGGTGAGTTTACGGCGTCCCAAGTCCCTAGTGCCATTACAAGTCCGAAGATGTCACCCGGGTCACTCCAAACGCTCGTTTTGAGGTGTTTAACCTCGTTGGAATGTAATGTTCCATATAATTAGTGAATGTATCCCTAATTGTATATATATGGACATTATTTCATTTTACATAGGGACATCGCGAGTAAACAATCCCCGAACCAATGTCTAGTATCCAAAACCGACGTATTTCCGAGTCCGGTGAGTTCATACCCCTACCCTTTTCACTGTTTTTCACTGTTTTCAGGGGGGAACACAAGCAAAGTACAAGGGTTTTCTTGTACTCAAAACTTATTTTCATGTGTGTGTGTGTTTCATATTTCATATGCTTTTAATATTGATTACACAACTGATAACTAGTAGAATATACAGATCATTTAAACATTTACTTGTGAAATGGGTTTTATAAACTGTTATGTTTTATATATTTCACAAATGGTTTCCACACTTTATCAGTTAAAAGCATGACATTATAACACATGAACAATATAATTCGTACACTGTCTTGTCCTCGGTAACATTCCACAGAGATACGCGAATGGAGGATTGTCCTATTATTACTAGTAAATTTGTTATTCCGTATGATTAGAGACACGTCCTCGGTGAACACTCCACAGAGATACGCGAGTGGAGGACTACACCCGTAACCAGAATCTCTGGAATTTAGAGAGCGTGACTTGAGTGTATAGATCTATACGGGGCTGACTACCCCACACCTGGCTGCTAGCTACAGCCGAACCGAAATGGTTCAAGGGTGACGAAAGTCACAAGGATTGTGGACTACTTATTGCCACAGGTTCAGTCTTTAGTATGGTTATGGAACTTTCAACTAGGATAACAAAGATTTACTTATAGTAATAATGAACCACTTACTACATTTTCCAGATAACCAGGATTCAGTTTACATCTTTTACATCTTTACATAAGGTAACTAACATTCAGGAAGGTATGGGACCTTCCTGGGGAAACTTCGTACATAACCAGGTTTAACAGAATACGTCTTTCACATTGAAAACCAACATACATGAAAGCGTGGGGCATTCCTGGGTAACATATACATAACCAGAAAAGTGTAACCAACGGTATATCATTACATCTTTTACAATAACTAACAATTTAGGAAAGTATAGGACTTTCCTGGGAATACACTGGTATATAAAAGGAATAGAACAATGACGTGGATAATCAAACTATACATTACTTTTGTGAAACAACAACCAACTTTTAAGAAAATATGGGATTTTCTTGGCGTGTGTTACATTTTCAGAAACAGAAAGGAAACATAAACTTTTTCATAAAACAAAACTACTTACGAACTCACCAGCGTCATGCTGATTTTCAAACTGCTTGTGTTCTCAGGTCAACGATAGTACAGGTACCCAAAGACTTACTTAATTCAGGATCGTGTGCGTGCAAGGCTCGTTCGTTTTGTTTATATCTAAAAATTATGTATCATAACTGTATACTTGACACATGTGTTGTGATACTTGACATGACGTCATCCACCCTAGAACGTTTCCGCCATTCTAGTTTTGGGGTGTGACAGATTGGTATCAGAGCATTGTTTATAGTGAGCTAAGTATATCAATTCATAAAAGATATACAGCCTATAAATACATGGGGATAAAACACTCTGATCAAGAATTATACTTTAAAATATAACCATATTTTACCAAAGTATAAGAACATCCAGAACCTAAACACTCGAACACAAGTATCACAAGAACAACAAGAATAAAAGTCTTCGGATGTTGAGCATTACCGTCAAACCTGGGCAGTTATGTAATCGTAAGCTGGAATAAATGTAACCTGATCAACTACATTTATTCGAGATGCGATGAACATATGCTTGGGAGTGGTAGTGGTGTGCAACAGGTCTGAAACTTACCAACTAGGAATGTTATAGCCAAACATAAAGTTAAAATACTATAGGAGTATTTTAGAACCCTAAAAGACTCACATTAATCCCAGAATCATGTTCAGAAGATAAGAAAGAAAACAAGAAATTAAAAGACTCACTACTGAGATGAATATAGCTGGGATCTTCGTGTCCAAATCTGAGATAAACAAAAAGCTATTGAATTCACTTCCAAAATCGTGGGATATGAACGTGGCCATCATCAAGAAGACAAAAGATCTCAATCATCTTAGTCTTGCTGATGTTATTCAAGAACTTGATGTTTTGAAGTGTAGAGAAACAATGAGTTCTGAAAGTATTCCGGTCACTGAAGTTACATGGTCTCCAGCTTGTGAAGCCACGATTAAATTTCTTCGGGAACAAATTGATGTATTTAAAAGAGAAGTTGAGGACCTGAGATATGAAGGATATCAACTCAAGAAAGGACAAAAACCCCTGAAGGCTGAATTAGAAGCTAAAACCAAGGACTTTAGGAAACTTCAGGAAGAGTACAACAACAAGTGTGAAAATTATGATTATGTTAAGAGTCAACTTACTGCTGTAACTGAAGAACTTGACGCTTTAAAAATCAAGTGTGGAAAAACTAATGTCAGTTTCAAAAATTATACTGCGTCAAGTCAGACAGTCGACTCCTTATATGAGACCCAGTTAAAATTCAAAGAAAATCAAAGCAAGGGTCTAGGGTATGATAGTGTACCTCCTCCTTACAATCATAACTACACATCCATCCCCATGAAACAAGAAGAAATTGACAGGGAGGCACATCTTAAATACGGAAAACCAGCTGGATTTGTGTCAGGAGGAGTTATTAATGTTGAAAATATTGATGTTTCTGTTACATGTGCAGGTAAAGTAGCAGAGGATGAGAACAATGAGAGTTCTTCTGAACAAACCAATGAATCCTTGAACTCTAAATCTGTTGCTTCGAACTCGGCTGCTTCTAACAAACCTGTCGTTGAGAAATATAGGCCTCCAATTCCAGCGCAACAAAGTGTCTATTGTAAGTGTGCATGTGGAAATAATCAGAGACAAGGCAAAGATACACCACCAGGGGTAGGAAGAGACAACTCCCCTGTGAAGAAAAGGACATGTTTTCACTGTGGAACACCTGGACACATTGCCAGAAATTATCCTAATCGCGCGTATGTTCCCTACTACGCACAAGGCTGGCAGAACGCGTCAAGAGGGAGACAATCCAAAAGATACCCCTCGAGATCACGATCAGACATGGACGACTGGAATGCCAAGAAGGCCAAGAATTCAACTCCCAAGGCCAAGCATCCAACCCACAAGGCAAAGAATTTGAATCCCAAGGGCAAGAAGGGAATGCCGGCCAAGAAGCCCAATCCAAGAGATGCTCCTGTGAAGCCAAGACCAGTTAGGTCAAAGTTATCTCGGCAGCCGGCTTCAAGTTCCAAATCAAGTGCCGAGCCACCCATCGGATTGAAAAAGAAATGGGTTAAACCCAACTACAAATGGGTTCCGAAGGCTCAAACTCCCAAAATTCCTAATGCTTCTAACGTTTCTACATCTTCTGTTTGTGATAAGCAGTATATGTCATGGGAGAGAGTATCGTGCGTTGATGAAAAAGGTCGACCCAGTTTCAAAATGGACTGGGTTCCAAAGACAAACTGATCCCGCTCTGTGTCGGAGCAGCTATGGAGGCATATCATCAGACTTCGATTTGTTGGTATGTGTCCTTTGCGGGAAAGGAAAGAAGGGAAGAAAAGAAGGGAACACACGGGGTTAATGCTTATGATATGAAGAATTTTCGGATCTATTTTGAGATTACGTGTGTTGTTCTCAGACCTTCTGGATGCAGATTCAATCGGTGAATTACGGTTTGCGTTTTCTTCTCTATACTCCTAAGTTTTTCTTAACCTGATTCGCTTTAAAGACTAACTTTTGTTTTAGGATAGTTTAAATTTGCGCATTTACTTTCGTTTCTCTCCTATGCACAAATTTAGGGGGAGAAATAAAAACAAAACAAAAAAAATTAGAAAGTTTTAAAAAATCCAAAAACATTAGAAAATCAAAAAATAAAAAAAAATTTGGTTATGAAATGTGCTTGAGGGAGATGTTTTGGGAAGTGATATGAAAATGTGATAACAGGCAACCTGAGTCTGCGTAACGTACCCGAAGTTGAAGGGTCTATGCTCTGACCTGATGCGTCGGTAGGCACGAAAAATTTTAAATGGACATGACTAGGCAGAGTTGAACTTAGGATATTTATAGACTTGACAAATCTTGACCTAGTTAGATCCATTCAGCCTGACAATACGACGCTCGGATAGGTTGAGCAGGGAGATATATATGGGAATCCACTCGTCACATTAAATGAACCCATACTTGGAACCGTGGTTTAACTTTTCCTCGATGTGCGGATTCTGTCCTTAATTCCGGTTGGATGGGGCGACTGGAAAAATTCTGATAAATTAGGTCTGTAGAAAATTGTTTTCTTTCTTTCTGTCTGTTAGTCATATGTTGTCTCCTTTGCGTGACTTATAATCCGACCTGGTACACAACATATGCAACTCTATTTCTCTGCAGGATATATATATGTGTGAAATCTATGTGTGAAATACTTCTCATCTGTTAGCCATATGTTGTCTCCTTTGCGCGACTTCTACTCTGACCTGGTATACAGCATATGCAACCTTCTTCTTCTTAACCCCTCTGAAGTAATTAGCAATAGAATTCTGAATCTCTTCTCTCTCTGAATGGTTGTCTGCTCACCCGGTGTAAGGAGTAGTCTGGAAGTTCTTGATGGTTGGGGCATATCAGGAAGCGGGAAACACGTTCCAGTACACTTAAAATTGAACACTCAAAGATTGTTTATAGATCTCCCTGCTCAATTTAGGTGGACAACAATATCCCTGGTCGTCGTCAGATGAATGGTCCTTAAGATATAGTATCTAAGAAATTAGGATCATATATAAATTTTAGGTTTTTAAGTTCACCTTGTCTTGTAACAAATAGTATATCCTAAATCTGTCACAAATTTTTCGTGTTTAAGTGGACCACAATACCGACGATCGACCAGACAAAGATGTGAATATGAAAGGTACCGACAAGTGGATAAAGGCTGTCTAAAAACTTTGATCCCAAATCACTCTTAAAGTTAGATATCATTTTTATTTTTGTTAAATTTGTCATAGTTTCTTCTAATTTAAATATTAGGCGAGAATTAAAAAAATTAAAAATAATGAAAATAAAAAAAATCAAAAAAATTTAAAAAAAATAAAAAATTAAAAATTAAAATTCAAAAATAGTGTTATTTCTGTTTTATTTCTTGTTTAGAAAAAAAATCCAAAAATATTTTTATTTATGTTTTATTTTGTGTGCTAAGTTTTCTTTTAGTTTTTGTTTTGTCTTGAAGAGTGATTTCAGGTATAGATAAGACTCATGGAGTTTGTGTTGAAGATTTCTGAGCCAAAGCCTCGTCCGTGAGCATCGAAGAATTCGCATTCGAAGGAGCAATAAATGAAGATCATTATTTCAACATTCAATCCTTCAACCCCAGAAGCAAGGTGAAGCTGAAATTGAAGATTATGTGACAGATTGCATTGAAGCCTCCTCAATCAGTCTGCTGCTATATTTGTACCTTCTGAAGTGATCCAGAAGTTCAGTTCTCTCTGAAGTTCTCTCTGAAGATTCTCAAGCTGAAAGCGCCATCTTTCAAGAATCAGGACGTAAAACCTCCTCACCCAATGTGCGTTCAATGCCAAATTCTGAAGAATAGCTCAAGTGCTCAAGATGAAGTCATTCATTGAAGATTCATCAAGTTCATCTTGAAGTTGTGAAGAATTTGAAGATTAAAGCTGAAGCCAAGCTCCCATTGAAGATTGACAAGAAGACCCAGCTACTTTTTAGGGGGAGCTTGTTGGGTCAATTAAGAAAAGAAAGCTATAAACCAAGGGGGAGATTGTTGGGTCAAAATATGGTTTATACTTTACTTTTCTAGGCAATTATATTTTTGTGTAATAGTTTATGAATTTTCGGTCTAGTTTATGGCCGTAAACACCTTACGGCCGTAAACTCATTTATGGCCCATTTGTTTCCGGCCCATATCCAACATGTATAAATAGAGGTGTTAGGGTGAGGAGCAGAGATTGATGAGTTGTTGAACAGAAGTAGTTTACGGCCAGAGAGAAACAGGAGCTTTTATGTGTGTGTGAATCTCTTGTATCCGGATCATAATTCATATCAATACATACAAGATTCATATTATTCTTCTTCTCCTTCTCTTCTATTTTATCTGAAATAATCCGTTTGATTGGGATTCCGCACCATCAAACGGATCTAACTGATACACGGGCAGATTAGGGACTTACACCTCTTCTTGCTACAAAGACCACATTATCACTAGGTCTGTAGAAGAGGTAACCAAAGGATCTTTGAGGGTACCCGATGAAAATACACCTCTCGCTTCGGGGTTCAAGCTTATCATGAGTCTCACGTCTCACAACCCCAAATCTTGATGTGTTCTAGTTTGGGTACTTTACAAGTCCACATCTCGTGAGGAGTTTTGGCAACTTTCTTTGTAGGGACTAGATTAAGGATATGGGCGGCAGTCTCTAAGGCATAACCCCAGAATGAGATTGGTAGCGAAGCTCGACTCATCATGGAACGAACCATATCCAACAAAGTTCGATTACGCCTCTCAGCTACACCATTCAACTACGGTGTCCTGGGAGGTGTCAATTGTGAGACAATCCCACATTCCCTAAGATAGTCGAGGAACTCTGAGCTAAGATACTCACCACCTCGATTGGATCGAAGCATCTTAATGTTCCTGCCCAATTGATTCTCGACTTCCTGTTTAAGTTCCTTAAACCTTTCGAAAGTCTCTGACTTATGCTTGATTAAGTAGACATACCCATATCTACTATAATCATCAGTAAAAGTCAAATAATAACGATTAGCATCCCTTGTAGCATGTTTGAAGGGTCCACACACATCCGTGTGTACAAGATCCAACAAACATTCACCCCTCTCACAAGAACCTGTGAAGGGTGACTTTGTCATTTTTCCAAGTAAGCATGATTTGCAACTATCATCTGACCTTAGGTCAAATGACTCCAAGACTCCATCCTTTTGGAGTTGGCCTATGCGTTTCTTGCTTATATGTCCAAGACGACAATGCCATAATGATGCTTTATCCAAGTTATTATTAAGAGAATCAATACACAAAACATTATTTCCTAAGTTATCAACCACATATACAGTTTCATAAACTCCATCACAAGGTAATGCTTTAAAATAAAGAATATTATTAAAGAAAGCATTAATCGAACCAACTTCATTATCAAATGAAAAGGTAAAACCTTGTTTATACAATGCATGAAAGGAAATAATATTTCTTTCCATTTCTGGAAAATAACAACATTTATTCAAATCTAGACTAAACCCACTACTTAGCGATAAAGTATAAACTCCAATCTTGGTGACAGGTGAAGCTTTCCTGTTTCCCATGATCAAGTTTATTCTTCCTTGCTCCACATTCTCACTTCTTCTTTGTCCCTGAACATCAGAAAAGATATGAATACCACAACCGGTATCAAGGACCCATGAGTTAGAATGGGGTGAGTTATTAGATAAGATTATGTAAATACCTGCATGGTTGGGTTTGACTTTCCCATCCTTCACATCTTGCTGGTACTTTGGGCAGTTTCGCTTCCAATGTGACTTTTCATGGCAATAGAAGCATTCAGTCTCTTGTGGGTCAAAAGAATGAGTGATGAAACCTTTCTTGGTTCCACTTGAAGAAGAGCCTTCAAGGGTCCTAGCCTTGGTACCCTTCGAAGAACTCTTTCTCTTCTTCCCTCGTCCTTTCCCGATTGCCAAGACAGGGCTGGAGTTGGTAGGAGTAGGAGTAGTAACAACCTCCTTACCCTAAAGACCACTCTCCGCGGTCTTTAAGAGTCCTTGAAGTTTGTTGAGAGTGACCTCTTCCTTGTTCATGTGGTATGTCATGCGGAATTGATCATAACATGAAGGTAAGGAGTGCAAAATGATATCTATTGCAAGCTCCTCGGGGAAGTTCACATTAAGCTTCAACAAACGGTCCACAAATCTTTGCATTTTCTACATGTGGCCCGTGATGGGTTCACCATCCTTCATTCGGGTTGTTATCATGGAGGAGATGATTTCATACCTCTCTTGTCTTGCACTCTGATGGTATCTTTCCATCAAATCTTCGTGCATTTCAAAATGGTAGAAGTCCTCGTAGGACTTTTGGAGGTCAGTTGTCATAGTGGCCATCATGATGCATGCCACCTTGGTGGCATCGCTTTCATGTGCTCTAAAGTCAGCGATCTCTTGAGGAGTAGCAACGGTCTCATCAATCTCCTTAAGATCCTTATCGAGGACATATTCTTTTTCCTCGTAACGGGTAATCATTCGAATGTTTCTGATCCATTCATTAAAGTTGGATCCATCAAAAGTGACTTTCCCACACAAGTTCATTAGAGAAAAGGAGCCATTAGGATTAGAGCCAGAAGCAGTAGTGTTTGCAGACATCTGAAAAGAAGAAAAGTTTAGTTTAGAAATAGAGATAGTCCTTAATAACACCCAAATGTAGTATTAAGGCTAGGACCTAATCACAATATATTATACTTAGAAGAGGTATGCCGTAATCTAAGTAATAACATATTTGAAAGGTAGGTGAATGACGATTCACCAATTTCCACCAAAGACGAAATATTAAATATATTTAATTTGGTTCTTAGAAACTCCTAGATTCTTTTGAGATTCAATGAACTTTTCAAAGGCATGTTTCAGTCTCGAGTGTGCCCTCCAAGTTTTGTGACCGGGATGCCGAGGATCACAAAACGAGGTGTGAAGTAACCATGCAAATCACTTGGTACCCTTAATGTATTACCCCTCAATCGACATGCCGGTTAACCACACACGGTCCATCGATACTATGATAAACATTAAGTCACCCTTTACCTACCTTGTTAAGTTCAAGTTAGTGTGCAGGTTAACCACACACGCTCCACTAACGACTTAACCAAAGTGTAAAGTGTAATTTCATGGATTAGCACCTTATTCACATTTTTCCTAAAGTAACTAAGATTGGGAATTTAATAAAAGCATTTAGTTACTTTAATATATTCATCATACTTTTAATGAGAATTATAAGTCCTTGTCCTACCCGTTCAGCTAACGACCCTCCACCAGTCTAGCAAGTGGTGGGTGAGAGTGGACATACATTAAGTTGCCATTTTATAGGCAACAACCTTATACCCACCTTATAGACTGGCTTCGTGAATGAGGCGTACTAGCGGTAAGACGACTTTGATCTTATATATATATATATATATATATATTATTAACTTATAATATTATAAGTATAAGGGTTGAATTTTAACTTTTAAAATTCTAAGGGTTGGAACTAAAGTTTTAATATGACTTTACTTGTTCCAAAACTTGAGGGCAAGTTTTGTAAACTTTCAAAACTTTTCATTTCTTGTAACTTATGAGTTAATTAGAGTTTTAAAAATGAAGACTCTTCATTTATATAACCCATGTGTTCTTTTAATGGTTTTAAAGCAAAGTGACTTTTGGTTTTCCATAACTTGAAGACAAGTTATGCACTCCATTAAAACACATAATGATCATGAATTAATCTACCACATAGGTTACGAACAATTCCTATGATCATCTAACCATCATAAGATCAATAACATGAATATGAACACTTTCATGAATCAAAAATTACACTTAAAAACTTGTAATTTTGATGATTTGTCATTGTAAATGGATTAGCATGAACATTACACCAACTAAAACAAGTTTTAAAACACCAAAACAGTTTAGGGTAATGTTCCTAGTCCATTTCCAACAACAAAAATCGAAATTCTGAAAACTGCAGCCTCTACTCGACGAGTGCATGAACTGACTCGCCGAGTAGCATGCATTTGGTCATGGAATCGTCGAGTCCCCCCATGGACTCGGCGAGTTTATACGGGCAGAAAGCAAAAAACTCGATTTTTTAAGCAGTTTGCACAAAAATTAAACAAGCAAGCCTAGGCTCTGATACCACTGATGGGTTTTGAGCATTTTAACACCTCCTAAGTGTACATGAAACCCTAATAACCTTGGATCTATTTTTGTCTAATAATCATGCAAAGTTGTTTTCCAAGGTTATCAACCTATCTAGCATACATGGGGTACAATTTTCTTTGTATAAAAGATAGAACTTCATACCTTGTTGTTGAAAGTGTTCCTTGAAACCTTGTAAGCCTAGCACCTCAAGTGTGATGCCTCAAATGCTTCACACAACACCAAATGCAAAGAATAAACTTGAGAGAATACTCTAACACATGTAAAATCGGCCAAGCCCTTTTGTTTCTTAGTGTAGCCAATTTTGCGGAGAGTTACATTGCTTATATAGTGTGTTGCATTAGGTAAACCCTAATGTTCCATGACTCTTCATTTTTTGATCCATGGGTTAACTCCATGGAGCATCCTATGGGTGGAACTCAACTTGATAAGATATGGAAGATTTACATAATCTACCCATATATTTAATTAGTTATCTTTTGATCACTTAGTTAATTCTAAATTAATTCTTGAACAAAAACTAATTAAAAAATATTATTAATATATTAGAACTTATAATATATTAATAAATCATATGTGTTATTTCTCTCATTTAGTTTATCCAATCGCATGGTGCCATGCAACCCAAATGGACCATGCCGGGTCAGGTCAAGGACTTACCAGAAATAGTTATGGACTTAGACACCTTATCCAACAGTCACAACCTTCAGCGGTATCGTTTTCAACCATTGAGGTCAACTCTGCCGTTTGTTTCGTAGTTATTCCTTCAACGGTATATACTTGGTTCGGCACTGTTTGCACCTTTCGATAAACTACCGCCTTTTCTTTGAGGACTTTGGACTTATCTTTAGAAAAGCGAGCGAACTCAACAGAATTTTCAGATACAAGCGAGTTTGCTTTTTCTGATTCTCTCTTGAGAAATTCTGAACAGTCAATCTAGACTTCTACTGAAATTTCGCTCATTTCACTTTCCTCATCAAATTCAGAAGTGGTTTCCAAATTCATTTTATTTTCTGAACTTAATTTGGCATTTGATGAGTCAAACTTCTGTAAGGTCTCGGTTTTGATTTTTAATTTATCGTTTTTGTCTAGTAAATTCTTTCACATACATTTATGTTCTTTGGACTCAATAAAAGTCTCAACTTTGTCCAGTCCATATTTATAGGTCACTGAAAGCTCATCTGAGGACATTATGGATTCACATTCAGTGTTGACTTTGTCCTCCTTAAATTCAAGGAAGGGAAAAATCATTTTGTGAATCTTTTTACCTATCTCACAATCTAAATGCAACTGGGTGATATTATTATATAAGCGTTTAGCAATTAAATAGAAAATATTTCTTTGTTTCAAGAACTTTAAATTGTCTCGTTGCAAATAAATAAGTTCATCCCTAGCCCTTACTAACTCTGACTCCTTTTGTTGTATCCATATTCTTCTCTCTTCACTCTTGGAAGACTCCCTGCTGAGTTGGTTAGTTAGGCTAGAATTTGCTAAGCGAGTTTAAATAAGACTGCCACTTAAGTTAGAAAACTTGAATTTTAATTCATTTAGTTTTTTTCGTAATTTGTTACTGGTATTTTAAGTGATTCCAGGATAGACTATACCTTTTTGATCAACTAGTCACAATCGATGATCCTTTCGCTCATAGGCTTGGTTCCGAAACATTTGTCTTCCTTAAGCTTCGCTTCTTTAGTCATACCTTCGGTTGTAACCACTAAGCATCTACCAGCTGACTATGTAACTCCTTCTCTTTCCACATAAGCTCTTCCATGTAGAGGTCTGCGTACCTCTTCATCTTCAGAGTCTGTAGACCAGACTTCTACTCCACCAAACTCATCATCAACAATATGTTCCTGCATAATTAAAGCATTCATAGAAACATTAGATGTTTTCTTCTTCTTTATCTCCTCCAACTTTTGCATGTGGTATTCTTCGTCATCTTCACCATCCTTTTTCTCAGACATCTTTCTCAGCATGTAATCCTTGGCAAAGTGGTTCTTGCCATGACAGTAGATGCAGTCATATCCTGAATCTCCCATAAGCTTGCTCTCCTTCTTCTCGTCATTCTTCTGAGTAGTAATTTTGCTATCCTCTTTCGTCTTTTCAGAGCTATGGCTTCCTTTCCAGTTTCGGTTCTTGTTGACAGGGAACTTCTTACGAGCAAACTTCTTCGGGTTTATAACAATCATTGCGTATTCGTCATTAGTCAGATCGCACTCCGACATACCAGATTCTTCTTCTTCGTCTTCCATACTCTTGCTTTTAGAAACAAGGGCTAGAGAACCCACACACGAAACAACGTTTTCATCCTTAGTCACCACACTTTCATGAGATTTAAGTATTCCTATCAATTTCGCCAATGAGTAGGACTTAAACTGCTCATGAGCCTTTACAGTCAAGACTACTGACATCCATTCGGGTCTTAAGCCGTTCATGGATGTCACCTTTTGTTCAATCAACTTCCTTTCAATACCATATTTCATCATCTTGCTAAGAAAATGGTTGAAACGATCGAATGTCTGAATGAGTTTCTCTTCGGGTTTTTTTACAAAAGCACCAAAATTAGAGAGCAAAAGGGTTTGGATGGAGTGGTCTAGATCCTCATCAGTTGAATATAATTCTTTCAACCTATCCCATACTTCTTTAGCTGTAGTGAATGAGCTCACTAAACGGAAAGTATCGGTTTGCAAAGCGAATCTGATCATTCTCATGGCTTTAACATTGCATTGAAACTTGTCTTTTTCGTTTTGAGGGACCTTCTCCACGTCCACTAAGAGTTGATTATACTCCTTTTGAGATTTGATTGTTCTGTTCATTCTAGAGTGAACAAACGGACCCAATGTAATTGCTTCCCAGATTAGATAGCCATTGTCTTCAGATCCAATGACGTAGTCTTCAAAGTGATGCCCCCATACTTCATAATGTTGAGTATAGAGAATGGGAATTCTCGTGGTGGATGCTATACTATTGGAGATGTTGATTGGATTGACTTGAGAATCGTCGTGAGAAATGATGAAAAACTTCTTATTATAATCTGCTTGAATCAGACTTGTAAAGATGAGACTAAGGTTTTATCAAACACTAATATACTCCGTCGACAAGAAGAAGACGACTTCTAAATAATCGATAAAAGCGGAAACCCTAATGGATTCTTCACACAGAAGAAATGCGTATGTATTACATAGTCTCCTGCTCTGATACCAATTGATGAGAATATTGTGCTATTAGATCGATAGATTCAAAACAGATAAACAAGAAAGAAGTAATTAAGAACACAAGAATGACACAAATGATGTCGAATGATTAATCTCTCACACCTCAGAAGAGCTCGATGAAGAACTTCGACTATAGAGGTGTGTATAGGGTTACAATGCAAAATCAATTAATGAGAACTCTATCTTAACGCTATACATGCATGCATAATATATAGTCTAACCCGAAGCATAAACCACGGTTGGACAGGCCCAATCCGGATAAAAAACAAAAACTTTTTAAGCCCAATAAGATGCTACTCTAATACCAAATAGAGTGGTCAAGAGGAGTATTTTGGGGGCGGTGGCTCTCATTTTCTATGATGGATATCGAGTGTGGAGGGAGGTCTCTGCTCTGATGATAATTCTCATGATGGGATATTGGTCGGGGAGTCAAACATGAAGAGTGTGATAGTTCATCATTTTGAGACTATGAGTCATGGCTACTACGGGACAGTTGAGATGTCCGGTAGTGTATCCTTGTGAGATTTTTGATGACATGTTGGGAACTTTTTCGAGGATTTTATATGAGATTCCGGATGTTTGGAGTTGATTTTCCTCTATCAGGAAGATCATCGAGTGTTATGTGGTACCTTCCGAAAGTAAGCATGATGTACCTGGTGGGACAGGCTGTGGAATAAATTGATGGTGTGCCAAATGGTGATGGTCCGAGCCCTGAGTGGGGGAGAACCGGGTATTTTATTGAGAGTATCACAGATTTGTTTAATGAGCAGTTAGAGGACTGGATATAGTCACCTACGGTGCATATACATGAGACTAGGATTATGGGTAGTCGAGGCGAGGTGCAGAGCGAGATAATGCAGGTTGTACGTGTTCAGGAAAGGATGAGTGCCTCCATGGCAGGTGACCGATTGTTCAGAGACCTTGTGGTGGTTAGGAACTCTTCGTGGTCGTAATGGTTAATTCAAGGTGGGTGGCTCGTAAGGATAGTTCAGTGGTTGAGGATTTCTGGTTCAAGGTATGGGTTGTTAAGTGCACTCTGGGAAGGGGTAGAAGTTGATTGGGCAACCAACTTCAGGGTTGGTATGTGTATTCTTGCATGGGTTTTGAGCAATAGAGGAGGGAGTTTCAGATTCTCGTCAACATGTTCTGAACCATTGACGATTCCTCCGGGTTTCCATTGAGAGATGGAATATTTCAAAGTTACGAGTTGTGTGAGAGGAAGATCAGTTATGCGATTCTGAAAGGATACGTTGTTGTATCTATGAATATTTTTGTAAGTAGGGGATCGGTGGTTGAGACAGGACATTGTGATGTTATATAATGGTGTGCCAAGGTATCCGAGTATAATGCCCTGAATTTTGAATTATTTTTGAGTCTTGAGCTTGAGACGACAAGTGGTGTATTGTGTGTCTATGATTCCAGTGGGATCCCTTTGGTTATTGACATCAAGTGGGATTATTTAAGAATGTGGATTGCAACAGAGAGAGGGTGTTGTGATGCTACGAGGAGTCGTAGTACTCACTAGTCCTAGAGAGGATGTTGTGATGCTACGGGGAGCCGTAGTACTCACTAGTCAACGAGAGGGTGTTGTGATGCTACGGGGAGCCGTAGTACTCACTAGTCAAAGAGAGGGTGTTTTGATGCTATGGGGAGCCGTATTATTTACTAGGCAACGATAGAGTGTTGTGATACTACGGGGAGCTGTGGTATCCACTAGTCAGCGAGAGAGTGTTGTGATACTGCGGGGAGCCGTAGTACTAACTAGTCAGAGCATGATGCAGAAGAGTTTTAGGCTTGAGTAGCCCAGATGTTTGAGTTTTTGGAAGCCTGGTGGTCGGACCAGGGGCGAGATTGGGGTCTCCTCAATGATCGGGAATCATTATACTCTGAGTAAGGTGTGAGCATTACAGGTTATAAGCAATTGGATAAGTGATTTACGCATGGGTTGCGGGTCATGGGTCATGAGTTGAGTGGTTCATTGGGACGAGTGGTTCCAATTCTAGGACGCACCAGACTCTCGGGATTGAGTTTGGCTCTGCTGGTGTGTTGGGTAGGCGAGATGAGATTCCTGATTCAGAGATGGGTTCCATGTTGAGGGTTATTGGTTGTCATGTGATGTCTTAGACCTGAGTAGGTCAGTGCTTGGGTACGGGAGGTACCACGAGACGCATGGAACTAATGAGCAGTAGATGATAGAGGTCGGGTTGAGTGGATCTTCGGTTAGGATTATAGTATTCGGTTGGGGAAAGAGAACTTCATGACTTGTGTGTCACAAGGGGCCGAGATAATTGTTGTGAGAAGGAAGTCAACGAGATATTATGGGGCATGCTTTGCGTAACCTTTGGAGGTTCAACTCATGGGTCGGAAGTTGACCTGGTGCTCAAGTGTTGAATGGAATATTGTGGAGGAAGCTGGAGCTTATGATTTTAGACGACAGAGGATATTTATGAGTAAGCATGATTATTTCTTGTGTCTGAGGACAGGGCGTTGAGAGCTCATTGATCCAGTGGAATTCGATTGCAGAGCACTGGATGGGTTTCTGGTGTAATGTGACCCTTTTCGTTCATTGGAGTGTGATTTAGGTCGTCTAGTATATCTGGTATGAGTGATCGGTAGCCGATTGTTGGGCCTTGTTTTGTGAGAATGGGAGGGGCAGTGAGTTATCAGCGTCTGTTATTCAATGAGCGAATAACACGGTAATATCTTCAGAGGGTGGTCGGGCAGTGGGTCAGGTCACTAGAGTTTCTAGATTTTGGAAAGCCAGAAGGAGGTATCTTACCGACAGAGAGGTCGGTTTTGTTCCGGATTTAGGAATTCCTGTTTGGATTCGGGTGTCCATGGAGAAGGATATCGGGTTATAGGTTTCCAGCTATGTGTGATTGAGGAGTGATTTCATAGGCGAAATCTAATTCAAGTGGGGGAGAATTTTAACATCCATAATTTAGGTATGTTATCGTATGATTGAATTCTTGAGGTTTATGGAGTGGCTCGAGGAGTTGGGAGTCCAACTTGCCGAGTAGGGTCGAGTTGTCGTGTGTGATTTAATGAATGGACTCGACGAGTTGGGAGGCAGACTCACCGAGTTAGTGCTGGGTAGAGAAACCCTAATTTCCTAGGGTTGGGGCCTGTATAAGAGAACTTATGACCCTATTTCTACCTCATCAGTTACCCTACACCCCCGAGAGCAAACCCTAATCGCTATTTGAGCTAGAGAGTGAAAGAGAAGCTCATATTGTGATTCTTGTGCATCATTTGAAGAAGTGGATGAGGTTATCATGAAAGGAGCTGGATGTGAGGCTATTGGATCTAGTGATTTCTTGTCCAGAGCTTGGAAGGAAGGTATGAAGTCTTCACCTTTCTTCTTATTTTGGATAGATCTCATATCTATGGAGTTCTAGGGCTTTTTGCCATCTTTTGTTAGGGTTTTTGAGTACCATGAGTTATTAAAGAGTCTAGACCTCAGATCTGGACCTTGTGAGTTCCTTAGAGTCTAGGTGTCCCAACTTTATTCATCCATATGAGGGTTTTTGGGCTTAATCTTTCATGAAGGGCTTGTATTAGCATTTTGGAGCAATATAATCATGTATGAACGTAAAGATCGAAGCTTTACATGCTTATTGAGCCTTGAGATGACAGATATAGTGTTTGGAGTGATAGATCTGTTTAAAATAATCTGAATGAGGAATCAGATCGAAAGGACTCGCCGATTCCATGGCCTGACTCGACGATTCGGTGAGAGTTTGTGTCGATGGGTTTGATTGTGCGATACCTCGGCGAGTTGGGGTTCAACTCGACGAGTTGAGCTGGACCTTCTTGAGACTTCTGAGGAAATGAGTGGACTCGACGAGTCGCAAGAGTGCACTCGACGAGTAGGGTCAAACATGGACTGTGGACTCGAGTTTGACTTCTGTTGACTTTAGGGTTTGGTCAACATGAGTAATGGAGACCATGGAGGGGTAAAATGGTATTTTGCCCAATTCAAGAGTTAAAGAGAGAAGAATAACTTTTGGTTTCTTAGAGTCGAGAATCAAGTATTTATTGAGATAAATACCCTATGTGTAGGTGGTGATTAGTTCGAGATTCGAGTACGGGGATGGGTGTTTGCTGTCGAGGTGAGACTTCTCACTATACTTTACCTAGAGTGGTAGTTATGTGTGACCAAAGGGTCTTATGTGCTTACTTGAGTTGTGCATTGTTTATGTGATATGTATATTTGTGCTATATTATGTGATACTGAGACTGGACCCGAGGGTTCAACGAGCTACACCGGAGGGTTCTCACTTAGACCTTAGTAGAGGGTCCAACGAGCCATGGGACTGGAGGGTCCGACTGAGACACACGGACCGGAGGGTCTTATAGTGTTATAGCCTCGAGTGACTAATGTGGCATATGTGGTATTTTGGGGAACTCACTAAGCTTCGTGCTTACCGTGTTATGTGTTATGTGTTTCAGGTTTTCTCAGGATCGCGGGAAGGCACCGGCTTGATTGTACACACATCGGAGACAAATTTAATTTGAGAGCATCCTAGAGTTTTGATATATACTGTTTTTTAGATATGAGATTTAATGACTTGAGATTGTGACATTTTGGTGATTTTATAATTGTGATAAATGTTATTTTTAATACAAAAATTTGGTTTGAAATTTACGGTGTTACATGTATCTTCCATCTAACGATCCAACATCGTCTGTATCATTGCCAACGTGGTAGGTTCGGGTGCAGTTGCTACCTCTGGTGCATGCTCAATTACTCGTCGCTCAGATTGTTGATTACCGCTTCCTAATTCACTTCGCCTTCTCACCATGTCGATCTATACACAAAATTAGATGTTTGGTGTGCAGTGATGAGAATTTAAATAGGGAAAGCTTTGTTTACGATAGACGTATAAATCTCCTTATCAGTTCGAAAACATACATGCTAGTTATAATACCATGATTAAATGTTTAGAAACCTAAGCACATAAAATTTCCAGTTCGGTCGGCGATAGGTCATAGATCCGATCAAACGATATATCATAAAGCATATAAGGCATCTTATAGCGTAAATAATTTAGCACATAGAGCAATTTAGGCATATTCCCTAAATGAGCTAGTGCTTGTGTCTATTCAGGCATACTTCCTAAATATAGTAGACACTCATCTCACAATCATTGCTTAGCACTCTAAGTTTATATTTAGAATTTTACTAAAATTCCCAGTTCGCTTAAACTAACGTTCTGATACCAACTGTGACATCCCCAATTTCTTGGCTAAAACAGACTGATTTGTTTATGCTTATTTAAAAATCAGAGTATCCTTTTTGAAGAATAATATTGCAGAATTTGTCCCAAAAATATGATAATGTTATTATCAAAGCATTTCCGAATAAAAGTATTTTATTTATAGTAAAACATTGGGATGTCACTGTTAATACATAAACATAAGCATAACGAAATATTAAAAACCTTACAGTAATTAAACTAGTGGCCTAATGCTCCTTGAATCTCAGCAGAATATATCTTTAATATTGCTACCTATGATACAATAAACTGATCGGGTCAGGTTAGGAAACCTACTGAGTACATAGGGTTGTCAACCCACAATAATATAATTATTATGTTTAATCATCAACCAATTAACCCAATCTCCCATCCCCATTATCTTCTTTATTCTTAAGGATCTACCCTAATGATCATCTATGTTGACAATCCTAGTTCAGGGATTCCTCCATGATACTTGTTAGTAGGTATTCTTCAATATTAATTCCAAATGATTTGTCCTAATGAATAGGCAACAAAGTCCATCAATGCCAAGGTTTATCTAATAGGAACTAAGTCCATACCTGCCAGTATTATCCATTAAGCATTAAGTCCATAGCTGCTAGTGTTTATCTATTAGGCACTAAGTCCATAGTTGCCGTGGTTTATCTCCTTTATTGACAACATTATTTAATGAAGTCCACCCACAATAAATGTTAATGTATTTTTAGAGTACATCTGGTGAGCACTTTGTTCAAAAACACCTATAGGTTGTGAGTCTGCTAGCATTCCACTGGACGATCTAGAATAGTCTGTGGTTGTCATCTATACTCTGCTAGATGACGTCATCTTAAATGTCAAGGCCACACATCATTTATTTAATCTTTCATCTACCCATCTTTACCCAATATATTTATAGGTCTAAAATACATATACAATTTAAATCAAGTAAAACATGTATAAATTGTTCATCTAGCCTATATATCAGGAAAACAAATAATAGACATATATAGCATGTATTTATATTAAATACTTCATATCTATGTGTGAGATGAAAGTAATTATGTGCTCACTTGGTAAAGTGACTATTCGAAATTCGGATAGCGCCTCGCTTCTAGCAACTGTCTTTTCGTTTGACATAACCTAGTATCATTATCACTAGTATTAGTCTAATATTTATTGCGACTAATTATTAGTATACATTCATCATTAATTCAAAATCTACTGAACTATAGCCGATAAGAGACACCCAGGTATGCGACTAATTTTTATATCTTATAAAAATCATATCTAATTCATACGGAGTCGGATTTCTATGAAATTTATATTTTCGGGATCGGAAAGACATAGAGTCGACCCACACGATGTACTCTTGCAAAGAATAACTAGTTCTCCCCCACTTAGAGTTTGAACACTCACCAGCTAGCACTCACAGTCAATCATGGCCCCATTGTGACCCAACCAATCCATATCGATGATAAACTTTGACCCTCGTAGAGGAATTTGTAACACCCGCGGATTCGGGCTAGTTAATTATGATATAATAAGCACTAAAAATGAGTTTTTGATAAAAGATTGTCTAGGATATATAATCTTAACCAAAGTAATAGTTATGGTCAAAAATTGTAACCTATTTTATTTAATAAAGAAGAATAATGTGAATATTATGTGTTTCATGATTATTATAATGTAGTAAAATAGGAAAAATCAGTCGAATCGCCTGTAAATCGTAAAAATAATTGCACCAAAACACACACACACACACACACATATATATATATATATACATATATATATACATATATATATATATATATATATATATATATATATATATATTCCTACATTTACGGTAAGGATTTGGAATTGTGAAATGAGCATTATTGAAATGTGGTCAATTGATCTATTTCACAAAGTAAGGATCATAGATAAACATAGTGTGCATACTTGGAGCATCGGACAACCATTGTTTTAATTCGAGTATTAAGCTGATTATACAAAACATTATACAATGAATAATGATAAACTTTGACCCTCGTAGAGGAATTTGTAACACCCACGGATTCGGGCTAGTTAATTATGATATAATAAGCATTAAAAATGAGTTTTCGATAAAAGATTGTCTAGGATAAATAATCTTAACCAAAGTAATAGTTATGGTCAAAAATTGTAACCTATTTTATTTAATAAAGAAGAATAATGTGAATATTATGTGTTTCATGATTATTATAATGAAGTAAAATAGGAAAAATCAGTTGAATCGCCTGTAAATCGTAAAAATAATTGCACCAAAACACACACACACACACACACACACACACACACATATATATATATATATATATATATATATGTGTGTGTGTGTGTGTGTGTGTGTGTTATGGTGCAATTATTTTTACGATTTACAGGCGATTCGACTGATATATATATATATATATATATATATATATATATATATATATATATATATATATATATATATATATATATATATTCTTACATTTACGGTAAGGATTTGGAATTGTGAAATGAGCATTATTGAAATGTGGTCAATTGATCTATTTCACAAAGTAAGGATAATAGATAAACATAGTGTGCATACTTGGAGCATGGGACAACTATTGTTTTAATTCAAGTATTAATTTGATTATACAAAACATTATACAATGAATAATGATAAACTTTGACCCTCGTAGAGGAATTTGTAACACCCGCGGATTCGGCTAGTTAATTATGATATAATAAGCATTAAAAATGAGTTTTTGATAAAAGATTGTCTAGGATAAATAATCTTAACCAAAGTAATAGTTATGGTCAAAAATTGTAACCTATTTTATTTAATAAAGAAGAATAATGTGAATATTATGTGTTTCATGATTATTATAATATAGTAAAATAGGAAAAATCAGTCGAATCGCCTGTAAATCGTAAAAATAATTGCACCAAAACACACACACACACAAACACACACACACACACACACACACACACACACACATATATATATATATATATATATATATATATATATATTCTTACATTTATGGTAAGGATTTGGAATTGTGAAATGAGCAATATTGAAATGTGGTCAATTGATCTATTTCACAAAGTAAGGATCATAGATAAACATAGTGTGCATACTTGGAGCATGGGACAACTATTGTTTTAATTCGAGTATTAAGCTGATTATACAAAACATTATACAATGAATAATGAGTAATCAATATGGCACTCAAAAGTTTTGGCGCCATATAGGATTAGTATTATTCTTGTGTTTCACTTTGCATGTTTTTACTTCCCGAATAACTAGTCTATTAAAACCATCCACAGTCGATCATACTTTGGAAGTACGTATTGAGGCAAGACTGTCATGAATGGGTATGTAGTTTGTCTAGGTGTTTTAGACATAGCACAAGTTTGCTGCAGTGTTCATCAGTGCTCCTGGAATAAGATTAAAGTATTGGATTCAACCCACGCTCATCTGAATCACTTCATGGATTTTATCACGAGTGATTGTCAGACAATAATATCTTATGTTCTTGAAACCAAGACATGTGAGTTGTAATTTACAAGTTAGTTGCACATTGACATATGTAAAGACACCAGTAACTTAGTGTTATAAAACAAATTGTTTTGTGTGATATGATGAGTAAGTACAAGCAAGCGTTTGATTTGAAGTTTATCCATTCCTTTTACCCTTAGTGGGATAAAAGAAATATATGTGGGCCCCTCGATGATTTAGTGATGACATCACTAAGCGTTTGGCCAATCCTGGGCTGATTTGATTTGTTCAATTACTCGGTCGTCGTAAATCGGAAATCGGGAAACCACAGATGGACAAAGAGATTGATTACAATCCATGTCTCGGTTCATATAATATCTAGAATGGAGGAATATATGATCCCTTATCTAATGGACGTGTCATTTACTAGGTCAGAGTTCGACAACGACTTTTAAGAGCTACGATTGCTAGTCGAGATTTTGGAGTCGTACTTGTTGGATAACGTGTCTAAGTCCATAACTATATTTGGTATGTACTTGACCCGATTTGGCATGGTCCATTTGGCTTACATGGCATCGGAACATTTGGATAGACTTTTGTGAGAAGAAGATATTTTATGGTTTATTAATATAATATAAGTTCTAATATATTAATATGAATTATTTAATTAGTATTGATCAAGAATTAGTTTGGAATTTATTTTGTGATCAAAAGAGACTAATTAAATAAATGGGGATTGATTTGGTAAATCATTCATTATTATGTAGTGGGCTTATGATCCATAGTTCTTCATGATGGGCTAAACCCTTGTGGTTACCCATGGATACTCCATGGAGGTTAAAACCCATGGATCATATAGAATATGGACATTATATAAAGAAGCCTCATCCTTGTAACGAATGATTTAAAGAAGCCACATCTCTGTAAAATCGGCACTTAAGTTTTTCTAGTGAGGGCTAGCCGATTTTGGTGCATATCAATCTTCTCTTAAGTTATTCCAAGTGTTTGTGGTGTTGTGTGAAGCATTTGAGGCATAACATATGGGGTGCTAGGCTCACAAGGTCTTAAGGAATCCAAGCTAAAAGAATGGTATGTAATTCTACTAGTTTTATATTACATATACCCCAATCATATGGTAGTTATGATGAATCCTTGGAAAAATGAAAATTTGTAAGTATAATAGAGAAAACATAGATCCAAGGTTTCTAGGGTTGCATGTACACCATAGGAGTGTTAGAATTCTCAAAACCCTTCAGTGGTATCAGAGCCTAGGCTTGTTTTCATTATACTTGATGCAAATTGCTTAAAAAAACAATTTTTCTACTCACTGTTCAGTGAAGTCACCGATTCCATGGGGGGAATCGATGAGTCCATGTGAAAATTCATCCTACTCGACGAGTAGGTTCTAGCACTCGACAAGTAGGAGACCCTGAGTGCAGAATTTGGAGTTTTATTACTGGAATTGTTTTTATAATGTTAAACTTGTTTTTGATGTCGTAATGATTGTGCTAATCCAATTTCAAAGATAATTGTCAAAGTTTCAAGTTTTATAATAAGTTCATATGATTCTTGAAAATTGTTAATATGAATTATGCATGCTTATGAGTTTGATAGATTCTAGAAATTATTTGACATACTTGTTAGTTTAATTGTTGATCTAAATGTTTTTAATGGACTCCATAACTTGTCCACAAGTTATGGAATTCTAAGGGTCTTTTCCATTAAAATTAGTAAAACTCATAAGTAATAGAAATGAAAGGTTTTGAATAGTTTCAAAACTTGCCCTCATGTTTTGGAATTTGTAAAGTCACTTTAGAAAACTTTAATTCCAAACCCTAGAGTTTTAAAAGTTTAAAATTCTATCCTTATACTATTATATTATTAAAAGTCTAATAATTATATATATATATATATATATATATATATATATATATATATATATATATATATATATATATATATATGTATAAGATAAAGTTATTCTTACCGTTAATAGGCTTCATTCACGAATCCGGTCTATGAAATGGCAGCTTAATGGGTGTCCACTCTCATCCACCGCTTCGTTGACTGGTGGAGGGTCGTTAGTCGAACATGTAGGACAAAGACTATAATTCTCATTAAAAGTATAATGATAAATCTAAAGTAACTAAACCTTTCATAAATTCCCAATCTTAGTTACTTTCGGAAAATGTGAAATTGATGCTAACCCATGAGATTACACTTTGCACCTTGCTAAATTTATTAGTGGAGCGTGCGTGGTTAACCTGCACAGTAACTTGGCCTTAACAAGGGTGGAAAAGGGTGGCTTAATGTTTATCATAGATCGGTGGAGCATGTGTGGTTAACCGGCACATCGATTGGGTGATAAAATTAAGAGTACCAAGCTAATTTGCATGGTTATTGACACCTTGTTTGTGATCCTCGGTAGACCAATCACAAACTTGAAGGGCATAATTGATATTTAAACATGCCATTGAATTTTTCAATGAATCTCAAAAGATCTAGGAGTTTCAATCCAATTAAAACCTAATAATCTATTTCGTTTTTCATGGTGGAAATTGGTTAATTGTCATTTACCTACCTTCAAATATTTTGTAGCTTGGATTAAAGCATCCCTCTTCCAAGTTATAAAACATTGTGTTGGGTCCTAGCCTTAAGATGTCATTTGGGTGTCTTATTAAGGACTCTTTATCTAATCTAAACTGCTCTTTCTTCTTTTTTAGATGTCTTCCAACAATACTGCTTCTGGCTCAAACCCTCCCGGCTCCTTCTCTCTCATGAACCTTTGTGGGAGAGTCATCTTTGATGGGACTAATTTCAATGACTAGATTAGGAACATAAGGATGGTCACTCGTTATGAGGACAAGGAATATGTCCTCGAGAAGGAGCTTAAGGTTATCGATGAGTCTTCTGCTACTCCCGAGGAGATTGTTGAGTACACTAGCCATGAGAAGGATGCCACTAAGGTATCTTGTATCATGTTGGCTACCATGACAGCAGAACTCTATAAATCTTATGAATATTTCTACCATTATGAGATACACCAGGACTTGATGGAAATATACCATCAGAGTGCTCATCGGGAAAGGTATGAAATCATCACATCCATGATAACAACAAAAATGAAGGATGGAGAGTCTATCACGGGCCACTTGCAAAAAATGCAAAGATTCGTGGATCGTTTTCTAAAGTTAAATGTGAACTTTGATGAGGATTTAAATAGATATTATTCTACATTCCTTACCCTCTTGTTATGATCAATTCTGTATGACTTATCATATGAACAAGGAGGAAGTCACACTTAGCAAACTTCAAGGACTTTTGAGGACTGCTGAAAGTAGTCTCAAAGGTAAGAATGTTGTTACCACTCCTACCGTCGCCCCTGTTCTGGCAATCGGGAAAGGGAAAGGGAAAAATAGGACGTCCCCTTCAAAGGGTACCAAGGGAAAGCCTCTTGATGGCTCCTCTTCGAGTGGAACCAAAGGTGGTTCTGCCACTCCCTCTTCCAACCCGAAGGATGCACAGTGCTTCTACTGTCAGGAAAAGGGGCATTGGAAGCGAAGCTGCACCAAGTACTTGCAGGATGTTAAGGATGGGAAAGTAAAACCTACCCATGCAGGTATTTACACTATATTGGCTAATAACTCACCGCATACTAATTCTTGGGTCCTTGATACAGGGTGTGGATTCACATTTGTTCTGATTTGCAGGGCCTAAAAAGAAGTGATGATGTGGAGCACAGGAAGATAAACTTGATCATGGAGAATAGGAAAGTTTCACCTGTCACCAAGATTGGAGTTTGTTATTTATTGCTTAGTAGTGGGTTAATATTAGATTTGAATAAATGTTGTTACTCGTCTGAAACGGCGAGAAATATTATTTCTTTTCATGGTTTGTACAAATAAGGATTTAGTTTTTCATTTGATAACGAATGTGGTGGTATTAATGCTTTTTATAATGGTGTTTCTTATTTTAAAGCATTACCTTGTGATGGTGTATATGAAACTGTGTCGGTTGTAGACAACTTAGGAAATAATGTATTGCATATTGATTCTCCCACTAGTTTGGATAAGGCATCCTTGTGACATTGTCGTCTTGGACATGTCAACAAGAAACGCATAGGTTAACTCCAAAATACTAGAGTCTTGGAGTCATTTGACTTAAAGTCAAATGATAGTTGTGAATCTTGTTTACTTGGAAAAATAACTAAGTCACCCTTCATTGGTACTTGTGCTAGGGGTGAAGGTTAGTTGGTCTCATACACACCGATGTGTGGGGGCCCTTCAGAACCGCCACAAGGGATGCTAACTACTTCTATGTGACTTTCACTAATGATTAAGTAGATATGTTTATGTCTACTTAATCAAGCATAAGTCAGAAACCTTTGAGAAATTCAAAGAGTTTAAACAAGAAGTGGAGAATCAGTTGAGAAAGACGATAAAGATGCTCCGATCCGATCGGGGTGGTGAGTATCTTAGTATCGAGTTCCTTAACTATCTTAAGGAATGTGGAATTGTTTCACAATTGACACCTCCTAGGACACCACATCTAAATGGTGTGGCTGAGAGGCGCAATCGGATCTTGTTGGACATGGTTCTTTCCATGATGAATCGAGCTTAGTTACCAATCTCATTCTAGGGGAATCCTTTATAGACTACTACCCATATCCTTAATCTAGTCCCTACTAAAAAGGTTGCCAAAACACCTCACGCGATGTGGACTAGGAAAGTTCCCACTTTATTCCGCATCAAGATTTAGGGTTACGAGGCTTTCATGAGGCGTGAGACTCATGAAAAGCTCAAACCTCGAAGTGAGTTGTGTATTTTCATCGGATACCCATAGAAATCCTTTGTTTATCTCTTCTACAAACCGAGTGACAATGTTGTCTTTGTGGTGAGGAGAAGAGTCTTTCATGAGAGAGAATTCATAAGCCAAGGAAACAGTGGGAGGAAAATTGACCTTGAAGAACTTCAAGAGTCAAGTGGTGAAGGAACCTCAAACAATAGCACTCAACCTGAGGAGGAAACGCCTGTTGAGTCAATTGATGAGTTTGTACCTCTGAGGCGTTCCACAAGATTTACTAGCACGCCTGATTTTTATTATGGTTTCCATATTACTACAGTAGGTGATGCATTTATCAGTGATAGTACATTGATAAATTTGGATGAACCTAACAACTTGCAGGAAGCCTTGGCATACCCTGAGTCTGTCAAATGGAAAGAGGCTATGGACAGCGAGAATCAATCCATGTATCGCAATTAAGTTTGGAACTTGGTTGACAATGTATCGGGTCGTAAGACAGTCGGGTGCAAATGGATCTTCAAGAAGAAGACCGACACGGATGGGAAGGTACACACTTATAAGGCGTGACTGGTTGAGAATGGCTTTACTCAAACTCCAGGAGTTGACTATGATGAGACCTTCTCATCAGGAGCGCAGTTTAAGTCTATTAGGGTTATGCTAGCCATTGTTGCATTTCATGATTATGAAATATGGCAAATGGATGTCAAAACTGCTTTCCTTAATGGAAAGTTGGCTGAGGATGTTTACATGAGTCAATCAGAGGGTTTTGTTGATGCAAAGTACCCTTATAGAGTGTGTAAGCTTGAGAAATCCATCTATGGATTGAAACAAGCATCTCGCAGATGGAATCTTTGTTTCGATGAGAAAGTTAAAGAGTTTGGTTTTTCAAGGAGCGAGGATAAAACATGTGTATATGTTAAGTCTAGTGGGAGTATAATTAGCTTTCTAGTATTGTATGTGGAAGACATACTACTAATAGGAAATGACATCCCAACCTTGCAGGAGGTTAAGTCCTGGCTTGGGAAGTGTTTCGCTATGAAGGACCTTGGAGAAGCTGCCTATATCCTAGGGATAAGGATATTAAGAGACATGAGTAAGAGACTAATTGGACTTAGTCAAAGTACCTACTTCGATAAGGTGCTGAAAAGATTCAGCATGTGGGATTCCAAGAAAGGTGACTTACTGATCCAGAGTAACACCAAACTGAGTAAGACTCAGAGCCCGAGTACAGAGGCTGAGATAGATGAGATGAGTCGAGTACCATATGCTTCCACTGTAGGCTCGATCATGTATGCTATGACTTGTACTCGCCCTGATGTGGCCTTTGCTTTGAGCTTGGTCAGCAGATATCAAGGCAATTCGGACAAAGCTCACCAGACTACGGTGAAGAATATTCTCAAGTACCTGCGGAGGACTAGGGACTGTGTCCTTATGCTTGGTGGGAGTGATGACTTGAGAGTAGTAGGTTATAGTGATGCCAGCTTTCAAACCAATAGGTATAATTTCTGCTCTCAGTCGGGCTGGATCTTTACCCTAAATGGAGGAGCAATTACTTGGAAAAGTTCCAAGCAGGAGATAGTAGTTGATTCAACTTGTGACACAGAGTACATAGCAACAAGCGAGGCGGCGAAGGAGGCAATATGGCCGAAGAACTTCATTGGAGACCTTAGAGTTGTACCAACTATAAAGGACCCTATGGAGAATTTCTGTGATAACGAGAGTGCAATAGCGTTAGTGTAACATCCCGGATTCCTAGGTATTATTCTATCCTTTTATTTTGGGTAAATTGTGAGGAGACTCGGTGAGTTGGAGTCCAAACTCGCCGAGTAGGATTGCGGTTTTGGGCGCGGGTTCGCGTCTGGACTCGGCGAGTCCATGTTGTTTAATGAAACACTAATTTCCAGGGTTTGAGACCTATTTAAAGGGGCTTATGGCCGTCATTTGCGGCCACCAACCCCCTAGAGAGAAACCCTAAAGAGATTTGAGCGTTTGGGAGAGAGAAGAGGCCATTGTTTACCTTTGAAGCTTTGTTTGGCAAGGCAAGGGAGATTCTAGCTAAGAGAAGGCAAGGGAGGTGGACATCCTTCGATTTTGGAGCTCAGAACATCATCTTGGAGGTATATTTTGGCTCCCTTTTCTGTTGTTATCATGAACATGGGGGTTTAGGGTTTCTTGACCCCTTTGTTGGTTAGATTTGATGTCCATTTCGTCCCTATTTGTGATGAGGCTTGAGATGAGATCCATAGAGGTCCAGAGAAGCTTTATTCCTTAAGTTTTATGAGGGTTCATGAGAGTATTGGCCTAGAGTTATGAGATATGGGGCTAAAACATCATTTATGAGCAAATCGTTGTTGTTTGAGCACCAAGGTTTGGACTTTACGTGATTATCATGCCTGGGGAGGCCAGATCTATGATTGTATGGAACAAATCCGACCTCAGAAGTGAGTTTGAGTTTATGCATGGCATGGACTCGCCGAGTCTGAAGAACAGACTTGGCGAGTAGCATGAAGTTTGCCCATAACCACTTATCGAGTGGTCTTGCCGAGTTGAGGGATCGACTCGGTGAGTCAGGGAGAGTCAATGGGGGGGGGGCTGAGTCAAGTCGGAACTCGCCGAGTTTTTCTTGAGACTCGGCGAGTTGAGTTGTGGTGGCCCGGCGATTCATGCCAGGTGGAACTCGTCGAGTTAGGGAAGTACTCGACGTGTCAAGAGAGGATCCAAGGGAGTCAGTGGACACGTATAGACTTGCTGAGTCGCCCCAGTGCACTCGCCGAGTCCGGTCAAAGTTGATCGTTGACCTTGTTGACCTTTAGGGTTAAGTTCAGTTGTATTGATGGTTGTATTACTTTGTATGATTAGGCGAAGGCTAGATCACATTTATTCTGAGACAGATATTTACCGAGACACCCGAGGTGAGTCTTCTCACTATACTTTACCTAGTGTGGTAACAGAGTTAAGAGACAGAGTATTATAGAGTTATATGAAGATCGCACTTGTTAGATGAAGAATAGTTTTAGTAACTACTTGTTCATAAAAGCATAATACCATAATAATTGTATATCCGATGAGTTTTATAACCATACTGAACATAATATGGTTGTAGCGACGTTCTTCAGGCGTCGTAGCGTTATGACAAACTGTCACCCCAAAGGACGGACTATAGCTAACAGTCAGGGCACGGGATCATGACTTCCTGTATAGATCTATACACATTTGACACGTTCTCCGAACGGGAGACTCTGGTTATAGACAGGACTTGAAGAGGTACCTTTTAGCAAAAAGGTATGATTTGAAGATGTACACGTCTCACGGATTCTCAACTAAGTCTGTATTAAAGTAGTAGTTTTGTATGCAAAGTTTATCCTTTTTCACAATTTTTGACAAAGCATAAATCATAAGTTCTTTGAATGCATAAAATGATTTAGTAAAGAATGTTACCCTTGATATGATGTATTTGTATGTAAACGTATAAATAAAACATTATTTCTATTTATAAAACATATTGTATCCCAAGAGGGTAAAGCTGTGTTGTCAGGTGTTTGGCATGATGATGACTTCATAAGATAGTTAAAACAACAGTATGAAAAGTATAGCAAAAGATCGATGTTTCACACGATTTTAGTCGTGTGTTTACTTGTATTCCCCCCCCCCCCCCCTTAAAAGTGTTTAAAAAGCATTTAAAAAGCATTTAAAGTGTGGTTGTAGGGGTATGAACTCACTTGATAGCTTGAAGAAAGCGAGACGAAAACCGAGCAGAACTTCTACTCGAGAAAGTGGATTTCTCGGGATTCTCGGGAATCTCGGGAGCGTAAAACTTCCTTTCAAACTTGGATATGAAAACCGGGCCCTTGGGATAACTCCGAGGGTTGAAACGCAGAGCTTCGGTGCGAGAAAGGAAGGAAATTAGCAAATATGGCCGGCACCTTCGCATCCCTTTTATAGGGTCTGGAAGCCTCGCGTACGCGGGGCGTACGCTCGTATGCAGGGCGTACGAGACGTCATGGCTTACCGCATCCTCGGAAGAAGCATCGAAGCGACGTGGACAATCCGGAGCCTAGCATCCGAGTATGCGGGGCGTACGATGGTACGCTGGGGGTACGAGGGATCGGACCGCTGACTCGTTCTTCGGATAATACCGGGGCTTAATTAAATTTATATTTTTATTATTTACCAAACTTCTAAAATTCATATCTTCGTCATACGAACTCCGTTTTCGATGTTCTTTATATCCACGCGAAGGTGAGACTACGATCTACAACTTTTGTTTATACTCCATCGGCAAATTTCGAAATTATTTTTATTATTTATTTTTAAAATGTCGTGGTTAAGGAATTTCTTTAGAAATTCATAACTTCTTTATCTGACGTCGGTTTTTGTCAGACTTTTTATCACTGAATTACCATTGTCGAGACCTTCGATTCTCGTTTAGGTCATTCCGGCCAAAAGTCGCTCGATCTCTGATTCGAGTTTTTAGCTGTCTACTGCTATATCCGTAACTTAGAAAAATCATAACTTCCTCATACGAAGTCAGATTTGGACGTTCTTTTTATGTATGTTCACGATTTAATGATATCTATTAATTTCATTTAGATATTTAAGGCTACAAAGTATTGTATTGGAACTTCGCGTTTTTCGTTTAATCGGTGTTGCCGGTTTTGTCGGAAATCTTAGAATAGTCATAACTTTTTCGTTATAACTCGGATTTGTGTGTTCCTTATATGTATGAAAACCTTGTTACGATATCTACCACTTAGTATACTTAATTACGGTTTTATAAAAGTTTAAATTTTGACCTGAATTTTGTTGTTGTTACATTATCCCCCCGTTAGAGAGAATTTCATCCCGAAATTCGCATTTTGACTGGGACTCCAACTCTTGCGGGCAGGCGTGAGTGCTTCTGGTCCATTTGTTCCTCTTGTTCCTTTATGAATCTAGATCCTAATGTGCGTGTTTCAGTGGTCCTTCATTACTCCTCCTATCACTTCAATCGATCGGGATTGTGTGGTTTTGGGTTTATTTACTTATGTTCTTCTAAATGTTAGCTTATTCACTCGATGCATTAGGGCAGCTACGTTTTGCAGCTAATGGTTGAATTCATTCCTAATTTCTGAGCTTGGATTTTTCTTGTTGTATGCGTGGTATTTCTAAATGATCTGTTGGGGGATACTACGGGAAGGTTGTAAAGATATAGTACTCCTCACATGAGTACTTCGGGGTTTTGAAACTAGAAACCAATTGGGATTTGTGTCGGGTTTGTCGTTATAAATCGATCGAGTTTCGTTTGTCGATGGTTAAAGTGAAAGGGTCTTTTATAACTAATGGAACTGGAATGGGTAGGGCCACAACAAACCACGTCGAATGCCGATGTCGGTACTTCTCATTGTAAGACGTTCGCTAATGGGATAGTGCATTCTACGTATGTGTTTTCAGTGCTTTTTAGTCTATCTCCATTATTACTACTATGAAAGTCTTGTTTAATGATTAGGGTGTTTGTTCGAGTAGATTTTTAACTTGTGACTCACGGAACTCCTCTGCGTCCCTACTATCAAATGGAATGTATGCAAATAAGTTATCGAGGAGAAATGTACCCAGAATAACCGTGGGGTCTGCAATAGCCTCCTCTTGGCCCATTGCGAATACTCGGCATCCTCCACCATCATTCATGATGATTCACTCCAGGCAGTCCCTTCGGAAGTGTCCCATTACTCCGCATTCAAAACAAGTACGGTCTACTCCTACATTTGTGGCTGGAGCAGTTAGTTGGGCTAGGTCTCTGCAGTAGCGGACGGTGTGTCCCTTTCTATTGCAACTAACGCAATGCAATTCACGGCAGGGTCCGTGATGATGAAAGTTGCATCTGTTGCACTTAGGCTGGTTGCCGTTGTACGACCTTTTGGGTGTAGGGGTATGGTTTGTTGATTGCTTTTTGGCGTTTCTTTGAGTTGATTTGCCTCCCCTCTCGCTCCAGGGTTTTCGTTTCATGTTCTTGTGTTTGTACCTTGCGGTATTCTTATAGACAGCTACTGGTAGGTGGCTTCGATTGTTTCTTTGATTAGGATTTTTGATATCGTTTCCTTCCGTGCTTGAGTTGACAGAGTTATTGTATGCTATAATGGCTGCCACGGTGGCTATAACTGTAGCTTGCAAGGTGGCGGTGTCCAATTGTAGGAATGGGGTTGCATTGGTAATTTGATTATTTCCGGCCCTTGTTGCGCTGCTAAAGTTTGCTTGAGACAGTGCAGCTGTTACTGCCGCAGTGATAGCAGATTGCACTATGTTGGGGTCATATTGGGGAGGTGGTGGTGGGGTTGCGTTTCTACGTGCTGATCTACGAGAAGGCATTGTTCTGCTAAGGAAATAACAAGAAAAACTATAAGTTTTAATGATTCGAAAGCCGCGCATTAGTGATTTGTTATATCAGAAGTTCGGTTTACCCTTGAATAGGGTTTTTAGTTTGACTCATCAGGAGAGTAGATGAACTCATGAATTGGAGGGGCATGCAAAGGGTTTAATAAAGGAAGTACATCATATATATTATAAAACATTGTGCGATACATTTTGTAGTTAGGAAAATTTGACCTATCTAAAGGTCTCCGATTACAAGGTTAAGAAAAGTAAGGACTTTATCCGAGGTCTTATGTTATGACAAAATTTTGGAAGTCAGACAGGTATTATTTGTTACGCGAGCTGGCTACTTGGGCTTTAGATTCCACCAACTGACACTCCATCTCGAGCATACGTAGTTCATGTGTTACCTGGCGTGCCCGAAGTTCTATCACTTCGGTTTGAGTTGCCGTTAGTTCTCTCTGCAACGCTTCATTTCGATTTACGATTCTCCCGTGAGCTAATTCTAACTGTTGGATGCGAACTGTGTTAACTCTAGTGTTCGCATCATTCTCCTCAGTTCGATGGATGGTCGTCCGTCCTTGTTCACCAATGTGAGAAATCCGATGAACCAATATAGGGAGGGCTCTGTCTACTGAGCCTCCCTCGCTTAGATTGTAGAAGCTTCGGTCTCCGTTGAATGGAAGGGGTTGATCTTGTTCGCGGCTCCACCTATTCAGGTTAGTTGCCCAAAGGGGCGTCGAGCCATGAAATTTCGGTCGAGGATCAGGATTTTGAATTGGAGCCGTTAAGGGTAGGTTATCGTCCTCGGGATCTGAGTCTGATTCTTCTTGCATTCCTTCTTCAGGATCATTCTCTATCCTTTCTCCATTACCTTGGTTGGGGTAGTAGGGGTCACCGGGGTGATGGAATCCGGCCATTTGAGTCTATACGAGAATAGGGTTAAGAATTGACTGTAAGCTAAAGCACATGGAATTTACCCTTAAGTTTAATGGTTGTAGGTATTCGAATACTCCCTTAGTATTCTTTAACGATATGTGTTTGGTAAGTTTTAAATTTGTTGTCCATTGCAGACACTCCTTGGCATACGTTAGTGGGCTCTCGGACAAATATAGTTGATCAGGCTATATTCTTCCCAGTTCCGATTACATGTCCCAAGGCATACCTGCACTGCACAACTTATTTATAATACTTTTATATTTCTTTAATTATGATACTGACCCTGTTGTAAATATGAAATGAATGCATGCCTACTTTACAAAAACTAAATAAATTTAATTTTTAAAAGTATGACTCTTACTCAGAGTGTTTTTGCCCAGTTGAGTTTATGGTTGCATACCAAAAATGGGTTTGATATACTTAATTCACTATAAACAATGCCCTGATACCAATCTGTCACACCCCCAAACCAGAACGGCGGAAACGTTCGGGGGCGAAGGACGTCATATTCAGTATCATAACAGTTCATAAAAAGGAAAATACACACCACCATATATATTAAGGTTTCCAAAATGTTTACATAATTATATTCGTTACATGTTCAAAAGATAAATACATAAACATCTATCAAAAGAAGCAATTAACGTCAGCACGTTTAATCCCCAAAAGTTGATTTCCAAACCTGCTTAGCGGTTCCCTGAGAATACAAGTTATTTCAGAGAGAAAGTGTCAACAATTAAGTTGGTGAGTTCATAAGTAGTGTTTTGAGAAATGTACGTCATTCGAAAGTTCGTGTATGTTTTCCAGAAAACGCGGCATTTTCAAATGAAAAGAGTTATGATTCGTTGTGTTGAAAATGAATGTATTAGATCCAGAAAATCCCATATTTTCCCTAATAGTTGAGATATGATTTGTTGTGTTTTCCAAGAAAAACCCTTATTTTCTTATAAAAGTATGAAATACATATGAATGTTCGTGTTATAAGTTGTAAACAATTGCACCAGGAAAATCCCTTATTTTCCTATTAGTTGTTTGTTCTAGATGCGGGGAAAAACCCTTATTTTCCTAAAGTAACTGGCAGTCTCTAAGACCGAAATCGAAAGCAACTGACGTGCTTAAAAGGTGTGGCATAGTTTTATATAATAAAGCTATACGAAGATCGCACTTGTTAGATGAAGAATAGTTTTAGTAACTACATGTTCATAAAAGCATAATACCATAATAATTGTATATATGATGAGTTTTATAACCATACTGAACATAATATGGCTGTAGCGACGTTCTTCAGGCGTCGTAGCGTTATGACAAACTGTCACCCCAAAGGACGGACTGTAGCTAACAGTCAGGGCGCGGAATCATGACTTCCCGTATAGATCTATACACATTTGACACGTTCTCCGAACGGGAGACTCTGGTTATAGACAGGACTTGAAGCGGTACCTTTTAGCAAAAAGGTATGATTTGAAGATGTACATGTCTCACGGATTCTCAACTAAGTCTGTATTAAAGTAGTAGTTTTGTATGCAAAGTTTATCCTTTTTCACAATGTTTGACAAAGCATAAATCATAAGTTCTTTGAATGCATAAAATGATTTAGTAAAGAATGTTACCCTTGATATGATGTATTTGTATGTAAACGTATAAATAAAACATTATTTCTATTTATAAAACATATTGTATCCCAAGAGGGTAAAGTTGTGTTGCCAGGTGTTTGGCATGATGATGACTTCATAAGATAGTTAAAACAACAGTATGAAAAGTATAGCAAAAGATCGATGTTTCACACGATTTTAGTCGTGTGTTTGCTTGTATTCCCCCCTTAAAAGTGTTTAAAAAGCATTTAAAGTGTGGTTGTAGGGGTATGAACTCACTTGATAGCTTGAAGAAAGCGAGACGAAAACCGAGCAGAACTTCTACTCGAGAAAGCGGATTTCTCAGGATTCTCGGGAATCTCGGGAGCGTAAAACTTCCTTTCAAACTTGGATATGAAAACCGGGCCCTTGGGATGACTCCGAGTGTTGAAACGCAGAGCTTCGGTGCGAGAAAGGAAGGAAATTAGCAAATATGGCCGGCACCTTCGCATCCCTTTGATAGGGTCTAGAAGCCTCGCGTACGCGGGGCGTACGCTCGTACGCAGGGTGTACGAGACGTCATGGCTTACCGCATCCTCGGAAGAAGCATCGAAGCGACATGGACAATCCGAAGCCTAGCATCCGAGTATGCGGGGCGTACGACGGTACGCTGGGCGTACGAGGGATCGGACCGCTGACTCGTTCTTCGGATAATACCGGGGCTTAATTAAATTTATATTTTTATTATTTAGCAAACTTCTAAAATTCATATCTTCGTCATACGAACTCCGTTTTCGATGTTCTTTATATCCACGCGAAGGTGAGACTACGATCTACAACTTTTGTTTAGACTCCGTCGGCAAATTTCGAAATTATTTTTATTATTTATTTTTAAAATGTCGTGGTTAAGGAATTTCTTTACAAATTCATAACTTCTCTATCTGACGTCGGTTTTTGTCAGACTTTTTACCGCTAAATTAACATTGTCGAGACCTTCGATTCTCGTTTAGGTCATTCCGGCCAAAAGTCGCTCGATCTCTGATTTGAGTTTTTAGCTGCCTACTGCTATATCCATAACTTAGAAAAATCATAACTTCCTCATACGGAGTCAGATTTGGACGTTCTTTTTGTGTATGTTCACGGTTTAATGATATATATTAATTTCATCTAGATATTTAAGGCTACAAATTATTGTATTGGAACTTCGCGTTTTTCATTTAATCGGTGTTGCCGGTTTTGTCGGAAATATTAGAATGGTCATAACTTCTTCGTTATAACTCGGATTTGTGTGTTCCTTATATGTATGAAAACCTTGTTACGATATCTACCACTTAGTATACTTAATTACGGTTTTATAAAAGTTTAAATTTTGACCTGAATTTTGCTGTTGTTACATTTCGGGTCCCTAGAGCTAGGGCCAGAGGGCCCACAGAGCGTTGGGGCTGGAGGGCCCCACTGAGACATATTGACCAGAGGGTCAACAGAGTTACAGCCTCGAGTGGCTATTATGTGATTATTGTGGTATTTTGAGGAAACTCACTAAGCTTATGCTTACAGTGTTCAGTGTTATGTGTTTTAGGTACCAGTGATGACTGCGGGAAGACGCCGGCTTGATTCGTACACACATATGGGAATTGGATGTATTTTGATCTTGGGAGACATTGTGATTTGAAAACATGATGTTATGACGTTTTGTGAACGAATTGTTTAATTAAAAATGTGTTATTCAAAAGTGAAAAATTGTTTTAATTTTTTCGGTGTTACACTTAGCCAAGGAACCAAGTGATCATGACAGATCCAGACATATCGACAGACAATACCACTTCATTAGACATCGAATAGAAGAACAATTCATCGTCTTAAAGAGGGTATCATCGGATAAGAATTCAACAGCTCACCTCACGAAGGGACTGTGCAGGGTTAAGCACTTACATCATGCGAGACGCATTGGGCCAAAGGATGATATTAGTTTTAGTAATTAGATAGCCTTCGAAACTTGTAATAGTTGAAATGTAATTGACATTTGATGTTTAAATAAAAGTTGTTTTTTTTTTACTAGTATGGTACTGTCTTGTGTCAATCATTTACTATGGTTTCATTTTTCATGTTTTGACTTCCAGAATAATTATGTAATGGTATATCATATTATTCAAACTATCCACAGTCATTCATACTTTGTAAGTAGGTATTTTAATAAGGTTGTCATGAATTGGGTTTGTAGATTTGTCTGAATTGTATTAGACATAGCAATTGTTGTTGCAACATTCATGAGTGCTCATAAGTTCTGAGTATTGGATTCAACCCATGCTTACTTGTATCACTTCATGGAGTTTATCTCGAGGGATCGTGAGACGGTAATATCATATAAGTCTTCAAACCAAGAGATATCAGTTTTTGACTATGAGTTGGTTATGCATTGGTAGCACGAAAACGCATCAGTAACTTGATGTTATAAAACGTGTTGTTGTGTACAATTTGATGATTCCTTAGTACAAGCATATGAGCCGAAGTTTATCTTCTCCTTTTAGTCCTTGGAGGATTAAAAGTGATATCTTGGTCCCCTCGATGATTTTGTTTTGACTCATGTGTCGGGCCCGGTCAGAATTGAATTGATGTGTTCGATTAAGTTCTATGTCAAACATATCATAAATCGGGAAACAAACTGTTGGAAAATAAGTACGACGTGCTGGGTTTTGAGCATTCTAACACTCCTAAGTGTACATGCAACCCTAAATACCTTGGATCTATGTTTTCTCTATTATACATGTAATTATGAACATCCAAGGTATTATCCTAATCTAGCATACAAAACAATGAATATAACAAGATAGAACACATACCTCTTTGATGTAGAAAGTCTTCATGAAGCTTGAGTGCCAAGTGCCTCAAGTGTGACACCTCAAATGGTTCACACAACACCAAATACACTTGGAATAACTTGAGAGAATTCTACACTTCATGAAATCGGCTAGCCCTTCTATTACACACACTAGTGGCCGATTTTGGTCAAGAATAAGATGCATATATAGTTAGGGTTACACCATGTAAACCCTAATTGACATGGCCTTTCATTTCCATGATCCATGGATACAAAAACACCATGGAGCATCATATGGGTGTTAGCCCAACTAGATAATCCATGGAGCATTAGCCCACTATATAAGTATGGATGATTTGCACAATCAACCCATATATTTAATTAGTCTTCTTTTGATCACTTAATTAATCCTAGATTAATTCTTGATCAATACTAATTAAATAATCTTATTATTCTTATTATTAATATACTAGAACTTATAATATATTAATAACCATAAGTGTCTTATTTCTCTCATTTAGTCTATCCAAGTGCATGATGCCATGCAACCCAAATGGACCATGTCGGGTCGGGTCAAGTCTTACCAATTATAGTTATGGAATTAGACATTAATCCAACAGTCTCCCACTTGGATAAGTCTAAAACTATTATTGCAAGTATGACTTCAAGAACCGACTGGCAATCGTAGCTCTCAAAAGCTTCCGTCGAACTCTGACCTTGCCGATGAACTCTGACCTTTGTCAATTACTTGTCCATTAGATAAGGGATCATATATTCCTCCATTCTAGATATCATATGGACTGATACATGGATTATAATCATTCTCTTTGTCCATTTGTTGTTTCCCGAATTCCGATTTATGACGACTGACTAATTGAACAAATGAAATCAGTCCTGGCCCCGGCCGAGCACTTCCATTTGTCATCATCAAATCATCGAGGGGCCCACGGATATCACTTTTATCCCAAAGGTAAAAGGAATGGATAAACTTCGACTCATATCTTGTTGAATCATACACAAAGGCACGTTTTATAACACCGAGTTACCGAATGCATTTTCATGCAATCCATGTACAACCAACTCATAGTAACACCTCATATCTCTAGGTTTGAAGAATATAAGATATTATCATCTCATGATCACTCATGATAAAATCCATGAAGTGATTCCAGTGAGCGCAGGTTGAATCCAATACTCAGAACTTATGAGCACTCATGAGTGTTGTAGCACCACCTTGTCCAACATCTTAGACCCGTACAAACCCAACCCATGACAGTTTTAATTCAAATCTACTTCCAACATATGACCGACTGTGGATGGTTTGAAACACAATAATAATCGAATCCAATATGGTCTCAGAACTTATGAATATAAATAAAACACCTTTTATTTATCACCATATGATTACACATTATTCATTGTATACTGTTTCAGCTATCAACTTTATTCTTGAATTAAAACAATAGTTGTCCCATGCTCCAAGCATGTACACTATGTTTTCTAAATACTAGTCATGCCACACACCAAGTATGCATACTATGTTTGTCTATGATCTTTACTTTGTGAATTACATCAATTGAACATAACTCCAATGATCCTCTTTCACAGTCCCAAATCCTTACTGCAAATGCAAGAATTCCAAATTCATGCCATTTACTGAAATCTGTTAGATTCTAAACTTATATGCATTGATCCTCTTGTAATGATTATGCACAAAGCCAGAAAGACTTGACAATAATCATTACAGAGCATTCCAAAGGAGACCAGCTCCTTGGAAACATCCTTCTTGCATTAAGTTTCCTAATCTTACACAAATTTGAAACATTTCCAGATTCCATTTTGACTATCACTTCTGAACAAGAGTTGCCTCCTTACAGATTATGTCAATATGGTCCTTCAAGAATTATCACTATACTTCCAACTGTCCTTGAGCAACCAATCTTTGGTAAATCTTAGATTGTCCTCGACAATTGTTTAATCCTTTTAGTCATATCAAATTCTAGACCTTTTCCCTTCTTAATGCCCCAGGCATTTGGAAAATTTTAGAAAGGATGAATATATAGCACATGTAATCGATCATCTATCCGAAGCATATAGGACACGATTCATGATGTCTCACATAAAGACTAAACCAGTCTTTTGCTATAATATTTCCATTCCAATTTTCCAATTTCTCATAATTCTGATTATGAAAAGGGATGCCGTAATCATAATCGAATTTTAGAATGCAAATAATGGCCCATATATAGAATTTCCTTATGTTGAGCCATTCCAACATGAAATTCATATATATATATATATCCTTGACTAAATGAATTTCCTTATGTTGATCCATTCCAACATGAAATTCATATATATATATATATATATATATATATATATATATATATATATACTTGACTAAATACGATTAAAACCTCAATCTAAGCTTTTAGATTTGAGATGAAGTATAATTTCCTCTCCCTTAATTATAGCAAAACAACTCTTTCCCAATTGAAACTTTTGTTTTCTATAATTAACATTGCTAACTTGCAATACTTATCATAATTATCATGCTCCCACTAACATGATGATTATTAGCATAACACTTATGCTCCCACTAGCTTTGACATGTACTCAGAAATCAACTGACTTTCTTACCAAAGTTCAGATTTCTGATACTAGATTGTTTTGATAAAACTTTATCAAAGTCATACACCTTCCCTTAGATAGCACACTTGTGTGTCTAAACAGTTATGAAGAGCGATTCGTAATCATAATGGTTAGACCTTTTTGCCACTCCTCACAAGTCCAGGTTAGTGTGCCGGTAAACCACACACGCTCCACTAACGACTTTGAGAATGCAAATATTGCAATTGCTATCTACCTAAATCTACTTAGTGAAAGTGTTTCCTCACCATCATTTTCATGAATCAGAGAGAAACCTTATGACAGTTAGATTTACTGGTGTATGTGTTCTTATCCATGTGAATTGTCAAAGTCATTGTCACAAGACAAGGATAATGACAAATCCAAACTCATATGGACTGAACTCAATCTTAATTTATTGCCACCTAGCAGCTCAAGGGCCTACCATTGCTTCCAAGTTGTTGTGCAACAAATTGAGAATTCTAAGAACTCATATGCAAAGCCAACTTTAACTGGAATGGGCACAAAATATGTCCACATGATAGGTTATAAACCTCAAGTCGTGTGCTAGTGAAGAACTTCAGGTTTTATTCTTGATTAGTTCTTGAGACTTTCAAGACCTTTAAGACTCCCACTGTCCTCTTGACATTTAAGACTCTCTTGTCAAATATTCAAGAGGTAGTGTGGATTCTAATCAAGACAAACACTTCACACAAATGGCCTAAGTTGGTCTTTGTTTTATCCAAAACATCACAACTTACCAATTTCAAATGTACAAGAGTAGCAAACTTTTACTCTTACATTTGACAAGTGTTTTAAACCTTCTTTAAGACATGTCACTCAAGTTAAAATTTTAGAGTATAACTCTAAGAATTGTTTTTGGAACGAAGTATGAATCATCTTCTTGATTTAACCACTTCAACAATTCATAACTCCTCTTCTTAACTATCAGAATCCACTTAGAGGATGAATTGTGATAAGGTCTCTTAATTATTAAGATGATCATATAACATGATACTAAAGTACTCTCGCATCTTTTTCAGATTTGAAAAACTTTTATCCTTCTGCCTAATTTGATTCTTCTTATTCGCTCTGCCTTACATTGGAACCTTTTCCAATGTCTCAGAATTACACTTAAACTTGTAAGTATAACCATATTTACTGAGCTTTAGTAAATTACGACGAATAATCTTATCGATCTTTTGTGGTGGACTTGACCAGTGCACAAGAATGTGTACTCGATCCCTTAGTCCTTTACTTGACTCACACATCCATGTGAACAAGTAGTTAGTCTTAATTTTCCAATGCTTGAAAGTTCTCATTCATCATGTTATACAACTTACATGATTCCAAGTTTCTATCCAACTGAAGCTTGGGTGATACGAATCTTTCCTTATTTGGTAAATTTAGACACTACCACAAATGAAAGAATCAAATTCATATTTCCACTCTTGCTCTTAATGGAATCTTATAAGCAACAAAAATTTCCACAGATGCCATTGTAAGGATATTTTAAAATAAATAAAATCAAAATTTTCCTTTTATTTTAAAGAACTTTGCGGAAGAACTTGTCCTTACAATCAATATGAAAACTTGTTGTTATCTATTCCTAAGCAATATCTCATAACTCCTAAGAAGTAGCTCAAGAATCCAATCTTCAAACTATGCGATAGAAATCCATTTACGTGATCAGATTCAACATATTCTTTCTTTAAGTTTCTTCACTTTTCTTTGATTCTTAAAACATCACCATGTGACCCAGTCACATCATGTATCAAGAATCTCAGAATAGAAACTTAGCAGAGTTAGATAGTGGACTTTACCTGAAGTAAAGTCAAACTTATTGACTTTAACATCCTTAGGTAAATTTGGCAGCTTTGCAACTAATGCCCCTTCCTTTGGCAATATAAACATATGGAACCTTTAGTAATGGTACACGGGACTATCACAGACTTAGCTTTTCTCTTTACCATTTGGTCAACCGAGTTGACTATGGCCGATCCCTTTCCATTCGCAAGAGAAAGCTTTACTGTATATTCAATGTCATCATTGTCAATGTCCATAAACTTTTAGGAAGTTGATCTTAGCAATGGATAAGATCATTAAGGGTCTTGTCTTAGTCTATTTCATAGGAGTCCTAAAGGAACTCACTATGAGACTTAGAAAGTAGTTGAGCCACCAACTTTCTCAAGACTTTGACACTCAACTCTCCTGGCTTGTCAATATGTGACTACATCTCCAAGATGTGACCACACCTAGACCTTGCCTTGCCAATAGGGCTTGAGTGACCTTAAACTTTTCAAGATCTTGTGGGTTAGGGAGAATAATTGGAGGAGGTGAAAGAAGTATGATTTCCATGGGACATCATCTTCATTTAGGAAAGTTTGTTTCAAGAGATTTGGGAAGATCATAAATGTCTAAACCAGACATGTTTTGGGAGATATTCAAGATAGTTGATCTAAAGTCCTTAATATGACACCCAATATGAAATATTAAGGCTAGGACCCAACAAACTATTTTATAACTTAGAAGAGGGATGTCGTAATCCAAGCTATAAAATATTTGAAGGTAGGTGAATGACGATTCACCAATTTCCACCAAGATAAACGAAATGTATTATTAGGATTTAATTGGTTTTGAAACTCCTAGATCTTTTGAGATTCATTGAACTGTTCAATGGCATGTTTCAATCTCAAGTGTGCCGTTCAGGTTTTGTGACTGGGATGCCGAGGATCACAAAACAAGGTGTGAAGTAACCATGCAAATTACTTGGTACCCTTAAGTGTTTATCCCTCAATCGATGTGTCGGTTAACCGCACACGCTCCATCGATACTATGATAAACATTAAGTAACCCTTTGCCTACCTTGTTAAATACGAGTTAGTGTGCCGGTTAACCACACACGCTCCACTAACCGACTTAAACAAAGTGCAAAGTGTAATTTCATGGATTAGCACCTTATTCACATTTTCCTAAGTAACTAAGATTGGGTATTATTAAGAGTTTAGTTACTTAGTATTTATCATTAATACTTTTAATGAAGGGAGAAATATAGTCCTTGTCCTACACTTTCGGCTAACGACCCTCCACCAGTCAAGGAAGCAGTGGGTGAGAGTGGACACCCATTAAACTGCCATTTTATAGGCAGTAACCTTATACCCCCCTTATAGACCAGCTTCGTGAATGAGGCCTACTAACGGTAAGACTGACTTGCTCTTATACATATATATATATATATATATATATATATATATATATATATATATATATATATATATATATATATATATATATATATATATATATTATTAACTTATAATATTATAAAGTATAAGGGTTGAATTTTAACTTTTAAAATTCTAATGGCTAACTTGGAATTAAAGTATTCATAAGAGAAAACTTTACAAATTCCAAAACTTGAGGGCAAGTTTTGAAACTATTCAAAACTAATTAATTCCATAACTTATGTGTTTAAAGTAGTTTTAATCCAAAAACTCTTCAAGTTCCATAACTTGAGAACAAGTTATGGAAGACTTTAAACTAATAAAAGAATTAACTTTTCTTTATTTTATAACTTATGAAATTAATTAAGGTTACACTTTTTTTTATTTATTATTTAATGAAGAGACTCTTGGTCCTCCATAACTTGACGACAAGTTATGGAGTCATAACACCATTTAATTAGAACTAGACTCTTCATTTTGTAACCTTTGCCAACTTTTATGAGTTTTATGAAACTTAAATGTGACTTTTCATATAACTTGAGGATAAGTTAGAAAAACACATTTTTAGAATTGTCACAATCAGGAATTTTTGTGCCTTGTAACCAACACTTAAACCAATTTATGAATCAAAAACATAAGAGCATGAATGATGCATACTCTATGTCAGCAAAAATTCAATCAAACACCCATGCAAGCAATTCAAATAGTCATTAAGCAATTGGAAACCCTAGAAGTTCTTGTTTAAGTCCATTTTGGACTAGGACTTCCTTATTGGGCCCAATGGACTAATAAGCTTCCAATTTGGCTATCTTGGGCTTAGAACACTTAAATGGGCTCTAATTGGACCCACTTCCATTTAATTCAATATTTTGGGCCATATTGGGTCTAGAATGAGATAGATTAATTATATGAACCATTTTGGACCATAATTAACCTAATCTAACCTAATGGGTCATAAAAATCATATTTATATTTTTTTGGCCAAAAATCATCCAACCTAGCTATAACATGGGCTTAAGGGGAAAAAGCCCAAAAACCTCCTCTCACCCTCCCCATTCTCGGCCCAAGCCCAAAAGAAGAGGAGAGTTGACTTTGTGAGTGACACCTCACAATTGTTCAAGGGACATCCATGCATGAAGACTCAAACATCCATGCACTCACATAATTCCAAGTCTAGCTACTCTTTTTCTCCCTCTCTCTCTTGCTCTCGGCCGAGTTCAAGCACACACACACACATTTCACTCACTTTTCTCTCAAGGAAACTCTCTCATAACTCATCCATATCTCGAGATCTAAGAAGGAATCAAGGGGATTTTTACACAAAAATCATCATCTAAGGTAAGAAATCTCTTAGATCCTTAAACTAGGTACTTCATTTCATCCAAAAATCACCTCTTAATTCATTCAAACTCATGATCTAGCACCTAAGAAGCATTCAAGTTCGAAATCTTCCAAGGAAGGTTGCTAAGACCGAATTTCTTCTCATTTTCTTCCAAAAACCGAAACCACACCCAAAGGTGAGCTTCATACCCCCTCTTTTTCGGTTTTTATAAGTTTTGTGGGGGAGAATACAAGCAAATGTGTAGATCTATGAGTATATGTATGCCTTGTGTGATTTTTATGCCTATATGTATGGTCTTATGTGATTGTGATGTTTATACTAGCCAAAAGAACCTAAAAATGAGATCTACAATATGATGAATGAAATAAGTATAACTTATACCATTTCACACTAATCAAGTTTAGAAAAATAAGCAAGTTGGTTAATATGAACATTTTTGGACTTAAAACCCATTTTTGGGCTCAAAATGCTAAAATACAAAACTAAGGGGCCCAAAACGACAAAATATAGATTCTGAAGGTTGAGATGAGACTAATCAGTTTCTAATATGTATTTTCTGAATAATAACACTTTGGAAGGGTTAAAAATGTGAAATTTAAACATAATGGGCCAAAATGGGCTTTTCGGCCCAATAAAGCCCCAAATTGCGAAATTTTTGAGTTGGAGGGGCTGAAACTGCACATTTCTGTAAAAAAGGGGATTACTAGTGTACCAAATCTATTTCAAGGGTCAAAAATGTTTGTCCAATTAAAAAGGGACCAAAGATGCAAAAAATTTCCATTTTGGGTCAAAATTGTAAAAGCTGTGAAAATGGAGGTTTCAACCGAAAAAATTTCATTTTTGAAGGACTTAAGCTGTTTATCAATTAAATTTGTGCTAAAAATGTCTTTCCAATAAGTTTTGATACTAAAGTGTCAAGAAAAATAGTTTAAGGACTAAACCGGAAATTCTTTTATACTCAAAGGGTTAAAAGTGTAAATTTTATCCGAGGAAGGGCTTAAGAAGATAAGCTCACATTCTTAAAACAATGGATCCCTTAAAATAAAAATACGAGTACTACGTCTACTGGCGAAACGTAGTAATAAATACACCTTCAACACCAAAATCGTTACCAAACAAATTGATTCGGTCTCGAATCAATAACGAATCAAAAATCAATAAACAATGACACTTCAATACACACGCGGTAGTTTACCAGAAGTCAATACACCATCTTTGGACTCGAAAGTTTCAAATCGTGTTTGTTGGGCCTAGCTAGCCCAATGACATGATCTTTAGGCCCGAAGGGAATGCGCTTACATGTTATTGGGCTTTATATGACCTATTTCCGTGTAAAAGGACTTTCAATAGCTTTATTGTGCTGTTGGGCCCCAAGGGTCCTTTGGTACTGCTAGCAAAGTCGAGATGTCAAATGCAAGTCGGGCCAAGTGCCTTTCGCATTCATGATAGCCTTGAACGACTCATGGAAATAATGGGGGTTTCGCACCCTCTTTTCTCCTCGGTTGTGGGGCTATGAGAAGTCAGGGTGGTTGGATTAAGTGAGTAGTACGGACGACGCCTAAGGGATCATTTGTATAGTTGTAAACTAGTCATTTCATTAATGCGTGATTATAACGACTCACAACCCATAGTTAATCCAATGTCACCTGGAATTATAGAAAACAACGTTGTATCGGAATAATACTAACTAAGCCACGTAATTTGATGTATTGGGAAAACAACGGGTTTTCCCTGGGAAATTCAACACTCTTGATTATGTGATATACATACAAAGTCTAACAATTATTCACGTTTATAATAATCAACAAGCATACTTACGGATCTTCACACTTTTCTCATATACAACATTTTTTTTTAGAAAATATCGGATTTTCTGAGGTTTTCAAAACTATACAAATCATTTCTTTTCAAACCTTACTTATGAACTCACCAACATTTCATATGTTGACGTTTTCCAAAATACTTGTATTCTCAGGTAAAAGGTAAATCGAAGAAAAATGTGTCTAGTTATGTCATGATGTTTGTTTAAATAATATCGAACGGTTTATGTTTTGGAATTGTAATGTTTTGAAACAATGTACTGAATGTAAACAATACCGGTTGTAATATTTCAATGCATGGTGATGAATGATGTTATGATTCATGTATATTCATTGTGATGGTATTCAATTGAGTCACAATAGCCCTCGGACGTTTCCGCCGTCTGGTTCGGGGGTGTGACAGGTTGGTATCAGAGCTCTGTTTATAGTGAACTAGCATATCTAGCCACACATTGATATGCAACTATAAACCAAAAGAGGGACTAACACAACTCTGAACAAAACAAGTAAAACATAACAATAAAACACCCTTGCTTGTATTAGGAACGAGAACTTAACACCGAATCAAACAAGATAATGCTAGTATCTCGGTTAATCCAAGACTGTTCTTAGTTGTATCAAGGAACGGATGTAGCCTGATCAACTACATTCCTACCAAGGTATCACTACCAAATGTCCTGAGGAGATCGTGATAGCTAGGGAACCTAAAAACATACCCCTTTATCACCAAAAAGAGAACGTCTGTTTAGTATGTACAATAGTGGTAGCATCCTAGGAATAATGGTAGCATATTTACACACTCTCGCAGACAGCATGGCTGGTTTCCATCACCCTGGAGATCCTTACTTCCCTAACCAGGGAAATAACGGATGGATCGATGAAGAGCCTGAAGAAGAGCCTGAGGAAGACCCCGAGGAGGAATCTGACGGGGAACCGGAGGCAGGAGCCGAGGGCGAGCCTGCCGAACCAGAAGAAGATGAAGGAAACTTTGAGGAGGAACCTGACGACAGCGAACGGGGTGATTCGGACGCAGAGTCCGAAGTCATCAACCCCCCTTACCCGATTAGGGTGCTTGCTTACCGGGTGGGCCCCATTGGTCCTACACCCCCTGGGGTATTGATCTTTGGAGATGGAGCAGACAACAGGGACAACGACCCCCGTTCGGCATGTCATGCGAGTTCTTTGACCTGAGGGACGGAGGACCGGCCGATCGAGCCCTTCCGGTCATGGTGAGATGGTTACGGAACACTGGCGACCTTGCTCAGAGCACCGCCGACCAGGTATGCTAACTGTGGACTAGGGTCGAGTGTGCAGAGTAGGAGACACGAGACGTACCTTGAGAGTTCCATATGAGGCATGTGAGGTGGGAGTCTCGACTCTAGGACGCAGAACGACAGGTGGCTCGTCTTCAGGGAGCATCCACTTCCTCAGCACCACCCCCGGGCACAACTCATCGCGATTAGGGATAGGCTTATCTGACTAGGCCATTAGGATCTATGCTATGTACCCCGACTCTATGTTTAAGTGACTACACTACTCATAGAGTCGTTATGCTGTCGAACTAATATCACTCATGTATGCTCTTTCGAGCAAAATTTTCATGTATCAAACGCGGATAATATTAGTGAACTTTTACATGTTTTATTATGACATTACAAATTGCTATGTGTTGCGAATCCATGATTATATGCTAATTTGTAGAAGTACTTAAGTTCGTACCAAGAACCTAGTCAGTAGGATCACAACCTCACAGAAACCACATGCACTCAACATCTTTCCGTTTCATGACAGAAAGATGCCTCGCCGACCTACTCGCGGAAACCCTAGACCAACCCCACCCGAAGTTGACTCCACTGCATTCCAGGCAACCGTATCTGCTGCGGTCACCACAGCTATGGCACAAATTCACCAAGGGAACAACGGAGGAGGCAACGGGCAAGGGGCCGGGAGTTCGAACAATGGAATGAATCAAGCACCCACCAAAACTTGTACCTACAAGGACTTCACAAACGCCAAACCACGAACCTTTAACGGCACCGGAGGAGTGATCACCCTGAAACGATGGATCAAGAAGGTGGAATTGGTGTTCGAGATATGTGATTGCCTTGAAGAGATGAAAGTAAAGTTCGTTGCATGCACTTTTGTCGACCAAGCGCTCACTTGGTGGAACGGGCACGTAGAAGCCATGACACTCCCCATAGCCAATTCCATGCCATGGACAGAAATGAAGGAAATGCTGATGGCCGAATACTGCCCTCGTGGTGAGATTCAGAAAATGAAGCAAGAGTTGTGGAACCTCATTGTACGGAATGCTGATATCGATGCCTACATATCATGATTTAGTGAACTATCTCTGTTATGTCCAGGTACGATCACCTCAGAAGGAAAGAAGATCGAGCAATTCATCTGGGGACTAACCTCTCCAATTGTAATATTTCAATGCATGGTGATGAATGATGTTATGATTCATGTATATTCATTGTGATCGTATTCAATTGAGTCACAATAGCCCTCGGACGTTTCCGCCGTCTGGTTCGGGGGTGTGACAAGAATCAACTCTTAGATTAAAATGGATTGAAAACACATAATCAATTAACTTTTCTATTAATCTAAGCAACTCATAAGAACAAGACAATTCAAATCAAAATTTTTCATGTAATTAGCCTAATCACTAAACTAATTAAAAACATGAATCTATTGACAATTATCTTTGAAATTGGATTAGCATGAACATTACCACATCAAAAACAAGTTTATAAGTTCAAAAACAACTTAGGGTAATGTTCCTAGTCCATTTCTAGCCAAAAAAAGTCGAATATGTGTTGTCTGGGGCTCCAACTCGTCGAGTGCACGAACCAACTCGACGAGTTGGATGCATTTTGCCTTGGACTCGGCGAGTTCATTCATGGACTCGGCGAGTCTGCTGGGCAGACAGCATCAAAACTCGATTTTTCAGCTACTTTTGCAAGTATAACAAGAAACCAAGCCTAGGCTCTGATACCACTATTGGGTTTTGAGCATTCTAACACTCCTAAGTGTACATGTAACCCTAAATACCTTGGATCTATGTTTTCTCTATTATACATGCAATTGTGAACATCCAAGGTATTATCCTAGTCTAGCATACAAAACAATGAATATAACATGATAGAACACATACCTCTTTGATGTAGAAAGTCTTCATGAAGCTTGAGTGCCAAGTGCCTCAAGTGTGACACCTCAAATGGTTCACACAACACCAAATACACTTGGAATAACTTGAGAGAATTCTACACTTCATAAAATCGGCTAGCCCTTCTATTACACACACTAATGGCCAATTTTGGTCAAGAATAAGATGCATATATAGTTAGGGTTACACCATGTAAACCCTAATTGACATGGCCTTTCATTTCCATGATCCATGGATACAAAAACACCATGGAGCATCATATGGGTGTTAGCCCAACTAGATAATCCATGGACCATTAGCCCACTATATAAGTATGGATGATTTGCACAATCAACCAATATATTTAATTAGTCTTCTTTTGATCACTTAATTAATCCTAGATTAATTCTTGATCAATACTAATTAAATAATCTTATTATTCTTATTATTAATATACTAGAACTTATAATATATTAATAACCATAAGTGTCTTATTTCTCTCATTGGGTCTATCCAAGTGCATGATGCCATGCAACCCAAATCGACCATGTCGGGTCAGGTCAAGTCTTACCAATTATAGCTATGGACTTAGACATTAATCCAACACGACGTTGTTGCATGTATTTTTCGGCTTATATATAGACCATATGATTATATGATCACTTATCTAAAATGTCACAACACAGTTCCGCGAGACTTTGAAAGAGCTACAATTGCTGGTCGGATCCTGAAGTCGTACTTGCAGCTATAGTTGTTAGACTTATCCAAGTGGGAGACTGTTGGATAAGGTGTCTAATTCCATAAATATATTTGGTATGTACTTGACCCGATTTGGCATGGTCCATTTGGGTTGCACGACATCGGAACATTTGGATAGACTTTTGTGAGAAAAAGATATTTTATGGTTTATTAATATATTATAAGTTCTAATATATTAATATGAATTATTGAATTAGTATTGATCAAGAATTAGTTTGGAGTTAATTTTGTGATCAAAATAGACTAATTAAATAAATGGGGATTAATTTGGTAAATCATTCATTCTTATGTAGTGGGCTTATGATCCAAAGTTCTCCTGATGGGCTAAACCCATATGGTTACACATGGATATTCCATGGAGGTTAAAACCCATGGATCATGAAGTATATGGAAAAGCATGAGTTACATGGTGTAACCGTAATATGCACACTATATAAAGAAGCCTCATCCTTGTAAAATCGGCACTTAAGTGATTCTAGTGAGGGCTAGCCGATTTTGGTGCATATCAATCTTCTCTCACGTTATTCCAAGTGTTGGTGTTGTGTGAAGCATTTGAGGCACCACATTTGGGGTGCTAGGCTCACAAGATCTTAAGGAATCCAAGCTACAAGAAAGGTATGTCATTCTACTAGTTTTATACTACATATACCCCAAACATATGCTAGTTAGGATGAATCCTTGGAAAAATGAAAATTAGCATGTATAATAGAGAAAACATAGATCCAAGGTTTCTAGGGTTGCATGTACACCATAAGAGTTTTAGATTTCTCAAAACCCTTCAGTACTTGCAATAATAGTTATTAGACTTATCCAAGTGGGAGACTGTTGGATTAGGTGTCTAAGACCATCACTATAATTGGTATGTACTTGACCCGAGAGTAGCATAATCCATTCGGGTTGCATATCACCACGACAATTTGATAGGATGGACTTTTGAGAAGAGGCTATTTATGATTTATTAATATATCATAAGTTCTAATATATTAATATGAAATCATATTATTTAATTAGTATTGATCAAGAATTAATTTGGAATTAATTTAGTGATCAAAAGAGGCTAATTAAATGTAAGGGGATTGATTTGGTAAATCAAACATTCTTGTGGTGTGGGCTTATGGTTATTTAGAATGTGCTAAACCAATATGGTAGTCCATGGATAGTCCATGGAGGTTTTAACCCATCGATCCTAAAGTAAGATGAAATGTCATTCACATTAGGGATTACATGTATGTAACCCTAATCATAGGCACACTATATAAGAGGACTCTAGGCTACTAAAATTGGCACCTAGTGATCTTTGGAAGACTATAACTGATTTTTACTATGTATAAACTCTCTCAAAAGTCATCCTTTGTCAAAGGTATGTTGTGAACCATTTGAGGTGTGACACTTGGGGCACTAAGTTCTTAAATGCCAAATACAACAAGTTCTACAAGCTATATAAAAAGGTAAACTCCTAACTAGTATTTTATGTTGCTTATGTCAATTGCATGCAAGTTGTAGGCTTAATGCTTTAGAAATAATATTGCATGTATAATTAGAGAAAACATAGATCCAAAGCATTTAGGGTTGTATGTGCACCATAGGATATTGTAGTATACTAAGACCCATCAAAAACTATGACCCCCAGCTCCAAGTCATTCATAGGATAATTCGCCTCATGAGGCTTCAACTGCCTCGCAGCGTAGGCGATCACATGTCCTCTCTACATGAGGATAGCTCCCAAACCCAATATGGACGCATCACACTAGACTAAAAATATCATCCATGCCCTCGGGAAGTGTGAGAATCAGGGCCTCGTGTAATCTCTGCCTCAGCATCTCAAAAGCCAACTGTTGATCGGGTACCCACCGAAAAGTAACATTCTTCTTCGTCAAGTGGGTCAATAGCAAAACAATCTTAGAGAAATCCTAGATAAATCTTTGATAATACCCCGTGAGACCTAGAAAACTCAAAATCTTATATGGGGTCCTGGAAACCTCTCACCGCATTACAGCCTCGATCTTGCTCGGATCGACCAATATATCCTTCTAGTTAACAATGTGCCCCAAGAACTGCACCGTGTGCAACAAAAAATCACATTTAGAGAACTTGGCATACAGTCTCTCCCTCCTTAGGGTCTCCAATACCTCTCAGTACCAAAAATGATCCTCATATTGTTCCTTTGTCTTGGAGTAGACCAAAATATTATCAGTAAACACGATTACTGACCGATCCAACATCGGTCTACATACTCGGTTCATGAGATCCATGAATGTTATTGGTGTGATGCTGAGCCCGAATGACATCACCACGAACTCATAAAGACCATAATAAGTTATGAAAGACGTTTTCTACACATCATCGTCCCTGAACCTCATCTGATGATAACCTAATCTCAAATAAATCATGGAAAACCAAGATGCACCCTGAAGTTGATCAAATAAGTCGTTGATCCCCAGAAGTGGGTAATCAATGCACATCCTGTGTGAGTTGTCCTTCTTCTTCACGAACAGGAATGGTTCTCCCCAAGGGAAACTACTCAGTCAAATAAATCCCTTGTCTTGCTGCTCCGGAAGCTATGTAGACAACTCATGCATCTGTGGCACTTATGGAAAATCCTCAGGGATCACATCAAGGAAATCCCAAACAATGGGCACCTCATTCAATGTAGTCGTGCCCCCAATGCGAGTATCCGCCACATAGGCGAGAAACCTGGACAACCCTGCTAAAGATATATATATATATATATATATATATATATATATATATATATATATATATATGTGTGTGTGTGTGTGTGTGTGTGTGTTTTGGTGCACTTATTTTTACGATTTATGGGCGATTCGACTGATTTTTCCTATTTTAATATATTATAATAATCATGAAACACATAATATTCACATTATTCTTCTTTATTAAATCAAATAGGCTACAATTTTTTACCATAACTATTAATTTGGTTAAGATTATTTATCATAGACAATCTTTTATCAAAAACTCATTTTTAATGCTTATTATATCATAATTAACTAGCCCGAATCCACGGGTGTTACAAATTCCTCTATGAGGGTCGAAGTTTATCATCGATATGGATTGGTTGGGTCACAATGGGGCCATGATTGACTGTGAGTGCTAGCTGGTGAGTGTTCAAACTCTAAGTGGAGGAGAACTAGTTATTCTTGGCGAGAGTACTTCGTGTGGGTCGACTCTATGTTCAGCTGTGAGTAATTCCATGGATACAAAGTCTCAAATTCAAATTACATTCCTTTGAACATCATTCTTACCGTAAATGTAAGAATATCAAATTATTGCCATTTACTGTAATCCGTTAGATTCTAAACTTATATGCAATGATCCTCTTGTAATGAATATGCACAAAAGTCACAGAGACTTGGCAACAGACATTACAAAGTATTCGAATGGAGAGTAACTCTATGGAAACAAAGTCTCAAATTCAAAGTACATTCCCTTGAACATCATTCTTGCATTAAGTTTCCTAATCTTACATATATGTAAAGAATAACTTCCACTTATGGAAACATTTCCATGTTCCCATTTTGACTATCACTTCTGAACAAGAGTTACTTCTTCTAAGAGTGTGTAAATATGGTCCATCCATTTTTATACTTCCAACTACAAGCGACCAATCCTTAGCGAACCTAAGATTGTCCTTACCAGTTGTTAACTACTTTAGTCGTATCCGGTTCTCGTCCATTTTTCCTCTTAATGCCCTAGGCGTTTGGAAAATTTAGAACGGACGAATATTATAGCACATGTAATCAATCCTATACCCAAAGCATATTGGACACAATTCATAAAGACATGATACTTGACCAGTCTTTTGTTACAATATTTCTATTTTCCATGTTCTCATAATTCAACTTATGAAGAGCGATGCCGTAATCATAATAAAATTTTTAGAACGCAATTAACATTTCTATACATAGAATTTCCTTATGTTGAACAATTCCAATATAATATTCATATATATTTGACTAAATTTGATTAAAAACTCAATCTAAGCTTTTAGATTTTGAAATTAAGTATAATTTCCTCTCCCTTAATTATAGCAAAACAACTTTTCAAACCCTGCAACTTTGCGATTTGAAACCTTTTGTTTTTCTATAATTAACATTGCTAACATGCAACAGTTTCCATAATAATTATGCTCCCACTAGCATAATAATTATTATCTTGCTAGCATAACACTTATGCTCCCACTAGCTTTGACATGTATTCAAAAATCAGTTGGACTTCTAGAAATCAATACTTATTGACTTCCTTTCCAAAGTTCAGATTTCTGATATGAGATGCTTCGATAAGACTTTATCTAGGCTTCTCAAGCTCATACATCTTTCCTTAGATAGCTCACATGTGTGTCTAAACAATCTTAGAACTTACAACAATAAATCTCTAATGTTTAGACCCTTACCATTGCTTACAATTCGAACTATGAAGACGGATGTCGTAATCATAATCGAATTTTTGAGAATGCAAATATCACAATTGCTAACTATTAAAATCTACTTACTGAAAGCGTTTCCTCACAATCATTTTCATGAATTGGAGAGAAACCTTATGACACTTAGATTTTATGGTGTATGTGTTCCTATCCATGTGAATTTGTCAAACCATAATCATAAGACAAGGTTAGTGACAAATCCAAACTCATATGGACTGAACTTGTTCAATCTCAATTTCTTGCCAGCCGGCAACACAAGGGCCTACCATTGCTTCCAAGTTGTTATGCAAACAACCGAGAACAAATAGAATTCACATGCATAGTCATATTTAACTGGAATGGGCACTGAAACAAGAACATGTTAACACGATAGTTTATAAACCTCAAGTCTTGTGCTAGTGATAAACAATAGGTTTTATTCTTGATTAGTTCTTGAAACTTTTTCAAGATCTTTAAGACTCCCACTGCCCTATTGACATATAAGATTCTCTTGTCATGAACCATTCTTTGACATAACAAATATTCAAGAGTTAGTGCGGTTTCTTATCAAAACAAACACTTCACACAATTGGCCTTAGTTGGTCTTTGTTTCATCCAAAACATCACAACTTACCAATTTCAAATGTACAAGAGTAGAAACATTTTACTCTTCTCATTCGTTCTGCCATACATTGAAACTTTTCCAATGTTTCAGAATTATACTTAAACTTGTAAGCATAACCATTTTTACTTACTGTCAGTAAATCATGACGAATAGTTTTATCCTTCTTTGTGCTGGACCTCGACCAATACACAACTAAGTGTACCTAATATCCTAGTCCTTCACTTGACTCACATATTCATTTGAACAAGTTGCATGATTCAAATTTTCTATCCAATTGAAACTTGGGTGATGACAATCTTTCCTTATTTGGAAAATTCTCGACACTACCACAAACGAAAGAATCAAATTCATATTGCTAACATAGAAACATACAAACATCAATTTTCACAAATGCCATTGCAAGGAGATATAATAAAATAAAAACAAAATTTTATTTATTTATAAAATTCTGAAAAGCTTTTCCTTACAATGAAATTATAAATGAAAACTATGTTATTACAAATTTCTAAGCAATATATAATAACTCTTAAGTAGCAGCTCAAAAATCTGACCATCAAACCATGTGATTGAAATCCATCTTTGCGGCCAGATTCATCATACTCTTCCTTTAAGCTTTCTTGCTTGTGCATGATCCTACAAAACATCAAAATGCAACCTTGTCATCCATCTTTGCGGCCAGATTCATCATACTCTTCCTTTAAGCTTCCTTCCTTTTACATGATCCTACAAAACGTCAAAATGTAACCTTGTGACATCATGTATTTAGAATCACCAATTAGGAACTTAATAGAGTCAGACAGTAGACTTACCTAAAGCAGAGTCAATCTTTTTCATTCTACCTTCTCTCAGATCTTTTAGGTAGTTTGGGTGGGTTCGCTTCCAATGTCCCTTCAAATGGCATTAGAAACAAATGACTACTTTGCATTGGTACATGAGACAATCACAGACTTAGCCTTTCTCTGTACCATTTGGTCAACCAGGTTCACTATGGCCGATCCCTTTCCATTGGGAAGAGAAATCTTTTCTGGACTTCCAATGTTACCATTGTCAATACCCATGGAAGTTTGAGAAGTAGATCTTCCAATCAAATTTGCTTTTCCAGTGCGACAAATCATTGTTGATTCAGCAGCAACAAGCAAATAGGTAAGATCAATAAGGACCATGTCATGGTCTGTCAGATAGTAGTCCTTAATGAAATCACTATATGACTCGGGAACTGACTGAAGAACCCATTCAACAACTAACTTCCTCGAGACAATAACACCTAACACTCTCAGCATGTCAGTATGTGACTTCATCTGCAAGACATGAGTACACAAAAGTTTTCCAACTTGATGTTTCATTGCAAATAGTGCTTGAGTGACCTTTTAAGTTTTCAAGTCTTCGAGCTTGTAGGATAGGGAGAATAATTAGAGGAGGTGGAGGAAGTGAAGTTCCACTACAGCACGACGAAGGGATTAATCTTTCACCTTGATCACCTGGTGTAAAATCATCTTTATGAAGAAAGTTTTATCCAAAAGATTCGGGAAGACCATAGTTGTCTGAACTAGACGTCTATAATTGGAGAAATTCAAGTTAGTTGATTTAAGTCCTTAATATAACACCCAAATGAAATATTAAGGCTAGGACCCAACACAATATTTTACAATTCGAAATAGGGATGTCGTAGTCCACTTGCAAAATATTTGAAGGTAGGTAAATGACGATTTACCAACTTCCACCATGAAAAACGAAATTGATTATTAAGTTTTAAATGGATTGAAATTCCTAAATCCTTTGAGAATCATTGAATTTTTCAATGGCATGTTTAAATCTCGATTGTACCCTTTAAGTTTGTGACTTGGATGCCGAAGATCACAAACAAGGTGTGAATAACCACGCAAATTAGCCTGGTACACCCAATGTTACAACCACCTAATCAATGTGTCGGTCAATCACACACGCTCCATTGATCTATGATTAACATCAAGCTACGCTTTGTCACACGCTGTCAGTCCCAGATTAGTGTGTCGGTTAACCACACACACTCCACTAATGACTTAACAAGGTGCAAAGTGCAAATTTCATGGTATAGCACGATTTTCACATTTTTCCTAAAGTAAATAAGATTATAATTATCATTATACTTATAATTACAATTAATTTCCTATCCTACCCGTTCGGCTAACGACCCTCCACCAGTCAAGGAAGCGGTGGTTGAGAGTGGACACCCATTAAACTACCATTTTATAGGCAATAACCTTATACCCCCTTATAGATCGGCTTCGTGAATGAGGTGTACTAATGGTAAAACTAACTTATTCTTATATATATATATATATATATATATATATATATATATATATATATATATAATTATTAACTTATAATAATATAATAATATATTGGTTTAATTTTAACTTTTAAAATTCTAGGGTTTAATTTGGAATTAAAGTATTCATAAGTGAAACTTTACAAATTCCAAAACTTGAGGGCAGGTTTTGAAACTTGTCAAAACTTTTGGTTTCCATAACTTATGAGTTTAATATGGTTTTTATGAAAAACTTTTAAAGTTCCACAACTTGAGGACAAGTTATGGAAGACTTCAAAACCATTTAAAATGACTCTTAAAAAATGAGAACTTTCATTTTCTATAACCTATGAGTTTTAATGACCTTTTAAAAGAAAAACTTTTCATTTTCCATAACTAGAGGACGAGTTATGGATATCATTAAAATCATTTAGATCATTATTTTAATTAACACAATAATCAAAAAATACATACATGATCTAGTTAAACTCATATGTCAAGATAATTCATATCAACCATTTGCAAGAAATTAGCCTATCAAATAAACTAATACAAATCTTGAAACTATGACAATTATCTTTTATTTGGATGAGGATAATCATTACCATAACAACAAAATCAAACTTTATGAACAAAAACATTTTGTGGTAATGATCCATATTCAAAACAGGCCAAAAAACTGAAACTATTGCCCACTGAACAGTCACCACCTCATGGTGATCAGGCAGGTTCCAAAAAAACTGATTTTTCTTGCTTTAAAAAACAATAAACATCAAGTATAATAGAAACCAACCCTAGGGTTGGTTTCTATTGTCCTTTCTTTGTGAAATAGATAAATTGAAAACATTTTAATGACATTCATTTCACAATTCCAAATCCTTATCATAAATGTAAGAATATCAAATTCTTGCCATTCGCTACAATCTATTAGATATTAAACTTATATGCAATGATCCTCTTGTAATGACCATGCACAAAAGTCACATAGACTTGGGCAACAAACATTACAAAGTATTCCAATTGAGATCAATTCCTTTGAACTTCTGAACAAGAGTTACCTCTTCTCAGAGTATGTTAATATGGTCCTTCCCAAAATTTACAATACACTTCCAACTGTCCATAAGTAAGGAATCTTTGGTAAACCTCAGATTGTTCTTGATAATCGCTTAACCATTTTTTAGTCATATCTCGTTCTAGTCCCTTTTCCCTCTTAATGCCCTAGGCATTTGGAAAATTAGAACATATTAATATTAGAGCTTATGTAATCGATCCTATATTCGAAGCATATGGAATACGATTCATAACGGTTTACATAAAGACATGACACTTTACAAGTCTTTCGCTATAATATTTCCACATATGGAATTTCCTTATGTTGAATCATTTCAACATAACATTCACATATGTCCATGACTATATTCAATTAAAATCTCAATCCAAGCTTTTAGATTCGAAATGAAGTATGAATTCCTCTCTCTTAATTATAACAAAACAACTTTTCAAATCCTGCAAGTTTACGAATTGAAACTATTGTTTTCTATAATTAACATTGCTAACTCGCAACACTTACCATAACAATTATGCTCCCAGTAGCATAATAATTATTATCTTACTAACATAACACTTATGCTCCAACTAGCTTTGACATGTCACTAGAAATCAGCTGGACTTCTAGAAATCAATACTTATTGACGTTCTTACCAAAGTTCAGATTTCTGATACGAGATGCATCGATAAGACTTTATCTAGGCTACTTAAATTCATACAACTTTCCTTAGATAGCTCACATGTGTGTCTAAACAATTTTAGAACTTACAACCATATGTCTGAAATGTTTAGACCTTTTGCCATTTCTCACAATTCGAACTATGTGGAGGGATGTCGTAATCATAATCAAATTTAAGAATGCAAATAACACAATTGCTATCTCCATAAAATCTAGTTAGTGAAAGCGTTTCCTCACAATCATTTTCCGGAATTGGAGAGAAACCTTATGACACTTAGATTTTTATGGTGTATGTGTTCCTATCCATGTGAATTTGTCATAACCATAATCACAAGACATGGTTAGTGACAAAACCAAATTCATATGGACTGAACATGTTCAATCGTAATTTCTTGCCACCTTGCGGCACAAGGGCCTACCATTGTTTCCAAGTTGTTATGCAAACAACTGAGAACTCATAGAACTCACATGCATAGTCAAGTGTAACTGGATTGGGCACATAAACAAGAATATGTCAACACGATACGTTATAAACCTCAAGTCTTGTGCTAGTGATAAACAATTGGTTTACTCTTGATTAGTTCTTGAAACTCTTTAAGATCTTTAAGACTCCCACTGAACTCTTGACATATAAGATTCTCTTTGTCAAGAAAAATTACGTGACAAAAAATTATTCAAGAGTTAGTGTGCTTTCTTATCAAGATAAACACTCCACACGATTGGTCTTAGTTGGTCTTTGTTTTATTCAAAACATCACAACTTACCAATTTCAAATGTACAAGACTAAGAAACTTTTTACTCTACATTTGATAAGTGTCATAAAACTTTCTTAAGATTATGTCACTCAAGGCTCGATCCTGGAGTGTGATTCTAAGACTCGATATTGAATAATTCATGATTCCTCTTCTTAGCCATACAAATGCATTAAGATGTCCTTAAAGTATCAATTGTGCTATGGTTTCATAATCACTAAGATAATCATAAAACACGATACTCAAGTACTCTTCCTTTTTTAAGATTGGAGAAACTTTTATCATTCTGCCTAATTTGATTCTTCTTATTCGTTCTACCATAGATTGAAACTTTTCCAATGATTTAGAATTACACTTAATCTTGTAAGCATAACTATATTTACTAAAAATTTAGTAAATCATGAGAAATAGTGTTATCGATCTTTATGGTGGACCTGAACAGTGCACAACAAAGTGTACTAGATCCCCTAGTCCTTCACTTGACTCACATATACATGTGAACAAGGAATTAGTCTTAATTTCCTAAAAATGGTCTCATTCATCACACAATACAACTTGCTTGATTCCAAGTTTCTATCTAACAGAAACTTGGGTGATGAGAATCTTTCCTTATCTGGTAAATTATGACACTAACACAAACGAAACAATCAAATTCTTTTTCCAATGTTGCTATCAATCGAAACATATTAACAACAATTTTCACAAATGCCATTATAAGGAAACTTAAAATAAGATAAATTTCAAAAATAAATTTATTTATCAAAAAATTGCAAAAAACTTATCCTTACAATGCAAATACATATGAAAAATATGTTGTTATCTATTCCTAAGCAATCTATCATAACTCTTAAGCAGCAGCTCAAAATCTTGATCATCGAACCATGCGATTGAAATCCATATCTTCACGATCAAAATCAGCTTACTCTCCCTTTAAGCTTCCTTTCATTTCTTCGATTCTATAAAATATCAAAATGTAATTACATTACATCATGTATTAAGAATCTCCAAATAGGAAATTTACCTGAAGTGGAGTCAAACTTTTTGACTTTACCATCTTTTCGACCTTCCAGGTAAATATGGCAGCTTCACAACCAATGCCTTCTCTTGGCAATAGAAATATATGGACTCTTTGGGAATGATACAGGGGACTATCTCAGACTTTGTCTTTCTCTTTACCATTTGATCAAATGACTTGACTATGGCTGATCCCTTTCCATTAGGAAGAGAAGACTTTTCTGGACTTCCAATGTTTCTATTATCAATGTCCATGGAAGTTTGGGAAGTAGATCTTCCAATCAAATTTGCTTTACTAGTGCGCCAAATCATTTCTGTTTCAGCAACAGCAAGCAGATATGTTAGATAAATAAGGGTCATGTCGTGGTCTGTCATATAGTAGTCCTTAATGAACTCACTATACGACTTAGGGAGTGACTAAAGAGCCAAGTTAACAGCCAGTTTCCTCGAGACTTCGACACCCAACTCTCTCAGCCTGTCAATATGTAACTTCATCTACAAGACGTGAGCACATACAAACTTTCCATCTTTATGTTTGCTTGCCAATAGCTCTTGAGTGACCTCGAACTTTTCAAGTTTTCAAACATGTAGGTTAGGGAGAATTATTGGAGGATGTGGAGGAAGTGAAGTTCCACTACATCACGAGGAAGGTATTAATCTTTCACCTCGATTGTCTTGTGGAATTTCATCTTTATAAAGAAAACTTTTTCCAAAAGGATGAGGTAGACCATAGTTGTATGAACTAGACATATATAAGGGAGAATTTCAAGTTAGTTGATTTAAGTCCTTAATATAACACACAACTAAAATATTAAGGCTAGGACCCAACACAATACTTTACAATTAGGAAGAGGGATCTGTAATCCAATTGCAAAATATTCAAAGGTAGGTAAATGACGTTTTACTAATTTCCACCCTGAAAAAACATTGATTATTAAGTTTTAAATGAATTGAAATTCCTATATCATTTGAGATTCAGTGAACTTTTCAATGACATATTTAAATATCGATTGTTCCATTCATGTTTGTGACTAGGATGCCGAGGATCACAAACAAGGTGTGAATTACCATGTAAATTAGCTTGGTACTCTCGATGTCATTTATCACCTAATCAATGTGCCGGTTAACCACACACGCTACATTGATCTATGACAAACATCGACCTACCCTTTACCACACACACCCCACTAACGACTTGGCAAGGTGCAAAGTGAAATTAAATGGGTTAGCACCAAATTCACATTTTTCCTAAGTAACTAAGATTGAGAATTTGTAAGTGTTTAGTTACTTGGTATTTTCATTATACTTTTAATGTGAATATCCTATCCTACCCGTTCGGCTAACGACCCTTCACCACTTAAGGAAGAGGTGGGTGAGAGTGGACACCCATGAAACCACTATTTTATATCCAGTAACCTTATACCCCCTTATAGACTGGCTTCGTGAATGAGGTCTACTAACGGTAAGACTGACTTGTCTTATACATATATATATATATATATATATATATATATATATATATATATATATATATATATATATATATAATTATGAAACATTTAATTTTATATAGTATAAGGGTGTATTTTAAACTTCTAAAATACTAGATGGTTTAATCTATTAATAAATTACACTCATAATTTAATTAAACTTAAACCATGTCATTCTGGAATTATTAATTCTCTATTAATTAAACACTTTAATTAATTTAATAAAGTCCATAAGGTACAATTTGAGCTACTCTAATACTTCAAGGTTCTAAATATAAAAAAAATTCAAAATTAAAAACTAATTAATTAATTTTTTAATTTATGAACCCAAGAGTTACACCTTTTAATTACAAGAGTTACTTAATTTAAGACTTTTCAAATACCAAAAGTTAATGACAAGTTTTGTAATTCTTGAAACCCTTTGATGTCCATAACTTCTGAGTTTAATGTGGTTTTTATGAAAAAACTTTTCATGTTCCATAACATGAGGACAAGTTATGGAGGGCTTTAAAGAACATTTAGATCATAATTTTAACTTAAAAAATAATCAAATAATTTATCTATGATCTAGTTAAACGCATAAGTCAAGACAGTTCATATCAACAATTTACAAGAAATTAGCCTAAAACTAATACAAATCTTGAAATTTTGACAATTATCTTTTAATTGGATTAGCATGATCATTAACATATCAAAAAAATCAAATTTTTTGAAGTAAAACGTTTTGTGGTAATGATCCTAATCCAAAATAGGCCAAAAAAACCCGAATATCTGCCATCAGAAGCATCAACTCGTCGAGTGCATGAACATGACTTGCCGAGTTGACCTTATACTGAGTGGACTCATCGAGTCAGCCAGTGGACTCGGCGAGTTCATAAGTCAGAGGCCATAAAATTGATTTTTTTCAACTTTGAAAATTAAGCCATGCATCAAATACATAACAAAATAATCATCGACTCTGATACCACTGTTAAGTTATGTATACTTCAACATCCTATGGTACATATACAACCCTAAATGCTTTAGATCTATGATTTCTTTAATTATACAAGCAATATTGTTTCCAAAGCATAAATCCTACAACTAGCTTATAGTTGACATAATAAACATAAAAGTGAGTTATAGAATTACCACTTTGTTGTAGCTTGTAGTTTTGGCCTTTAAGAACTTAGTACCCAAAGTGTGATTCCTCAAATGGTTCAGTATACACCCTTGAACAATTGGATAACTTTTGTGAGAGATTACTAGGCACACAAATCGGTTATGGACTCCTAGAACACTTGTTGTCACCGATTTTAGCCATGGGTTTATGTTTATATATGTAGGAATCCAAGAGTCATGGGTAAACCCTAATCTATACTCTTTGGGTTATGATCCATATTCCATGTGGGCTAACTCTTCATGGAAACTTACATAATTTTAGCCCATCATGGATCAATAGCTCAAACCATATATATATATATATATATATATATATATATATATATATATATATATATATATATATATATATATATATATATATATATCATTGATTTACATCATCAGGTCCCCGTTAATTTAATTAGTCTCTTTTGATCACCAAATTAATTTTTGATGAATACTAATTAAATAATATGATTTCATATTAATATATTAGAACTTATAATATATTAATAAATCGTAAATAACCTCTTACTCAAATATCCATCCTCAAACTGTCATGGTGATATGCAACCCGAAATGGACCATCCTACTCCTGGGTCAATTACATACTAATTATAGTTATGGGCTTAGACACCTAATCCAACATTTATATACCTGTTGGTTGAGCTTTCAGAATTGCATGCTAGTATGGATTTAATATTTTGGATAGAATGGCCTGATTAGGTGATGCACTGGTTTAAATTATTCAATACCCCAATGCTACTTGCTTTGTGCTTTGTGGGACTCATATTGATGTGAGTTAATTATTACATGAATATGTTAAGTTACATGTAGTAAAGGTTAAATAATCTTAGATTTACTGACTTGGCTCTATTGTGCTGCTCTCGTTCAAGTCTAACCGTTGTAATGGTTAGTCTTTTAGTCTAAGTATTATCTAAGCTTTGTTGCATGTAAATGTATTCATGAAGCATTTAACCGGCATTAGTAGAGGTTCTTCAACAACTAATGGTAAGGTAGGGGTGAGGAATCCTAGGAGTTCCTAAGATGTACTTTAGTGTGATTGGTGCCCTGTTTAGCAGGTACTAGGAGTATTTGTATGAGATGGTAAGTTAGAGGATTCAAGATGATTCTTAAGGAAATTATAGATAGGTGTGGAAGGTTGTATTGGGCACCTACTACTTAAAGCACAACATTCGTACTCGAATCAAGGAAAGTCACGAAGATTCTAGGAAGCCTGTAGTATGAGGATTCGTTAGGTATGTTTTAAGCACTCATGGAGGAGGTTCTGGTTCTGGTTCTGGTTCAGTTACAGGCTCTAGGGCTGAGCTGATTGATGAGAGGATCTGTGAGTTCGTTTCGTCTGGGATTACTTGTAATATTTTGTATGTGACTCCTGTGATGTTTGGTACCATCAAGGAGAGGATCATGGACCTTTTGTATAAGTGTATGGGGGATTTACGGGACAAAATTCCAGTAGGACAGTTAGGTTCAACGGCCATGGAGACCATGACATGGGATGATTTCATAGCTAGGTTTAGGGTGGCGTTGCCCTGGACATTGAGGTGCAACAGTTAGCGAGGGAGTTCCAGGACTTTCACTAGACGACGGAGACTGTGACGGAGATCACCGCCAAGTTAAGGGATAGGGTTTTTACTAGTTTTGTAGTATGAAACGCATGAGGATATGAGAAAGACAAGGTACCATGATATGTTGTGGGATGATATTCGTGAGTTTGTGAGCCTATGGCTCTGCAAGACTTTGGAGGGTATGATTGCTAGACCCTGGGAGTCGGAGATTTAGCTGCAATTTCGGACGAAGCGTGGTACGGAGCATATCCAGACTGTGGTGGGCTAGGAAAAGAGGCCCAAGACTCAGGATTTGCGATCGGGAGGCCATTAGGGTTGGGGCCATTGTGCCAAGTGTGGAAGGACTCATGAAGGTAGTTTTCATGAGAAAGGGAGAGGTTGTTTTATTTACGTCAAGGCTGGTCATTTTAGCAGGTATTGTCCTCGAGGTTCAAAACTTAGTTTTCACTACAATCAGGTGGGCCATAAGAAGGTCGGTTGTCCGAGGTTGACAAGTGGAGCAGTGAGGGCACTTGCTCTACCTATGCTGAGGATCGCATGTAACCATGAGGGAAAAGTGGAGGCTCCTATGGTGAGGATCCGAGCATTTCAGATGTAGGCTGAAGAGACATGGGTTCCATCAGATGCAGTTGCGAGCCGCTATGTTTGTTTTATTTAACTCTTTATGTAGGAATCTGAATTTCCTTATGATGGTTTAGTTATTATATTTCAAAGAATCTTCATATGGCATTTTCCATACCAAGAGTTATGATTGAAGAGCAGCCAATTGATCCGAATGTAGGAATTAGTTTAGGAGTTGACGAGCAGTGATGGTGTGAGCATATATGGAAGCAAGTTGGGTGTCCATATGGAGGACCTAATACCGGATGAGTTTTGACAGCTTCGTTGCAATGGGTGACCTATGTCAAGGGGTATCATGTATTGGTCAGAACATGTGTATAGGATAAGTTGTTATCAACTTCATGGTTCATGATGTGCATGTGATTCTTGCATCGGGAGCTTCTAAGGAAGGATCTCGTTCGAATTGGTTGCCCCTTCTGGGACAATGGAGACAGAGTCCAAAGGTTCTTTTACCACTCAATTGGGATATCATTTTTTTGATTAGTTCGTGGGATCGATTGTTATCGATATTAGGGTAAGGGAAATTGAGATTGTTCGAGGAATCTTATTTCTCTTACAGCTAGTAATGGTAGGAGTGGGTGTCAAGGATCAAATGGGTAGTTTTGTGGTATGAAGAGGAAATTTGTATAGGTACGAGGTCAATATGAATAGGTGATTCAAATTAGGGGAGAATCGTTAGTTAAATAATGGAAATATTTCCAAATATGATTCATCATGGAATTCTATAAATAAGGAAAATAGATTAGCCAGTTAGGTTGACGTATGAACCAGGGGTTATGCTAGGGATAATGTCAGTGTTCAGTTGTAATCAGAGAAGTAAAGGTCAAATATTCAGGGTTCTCTTGTTTGAGGACATGAAGCAATGACAATAGCCAATGTCGGATTCGTGATTACGTTCAAGTTGAGGGTTGTGTTAGAACCTCTTTAGATGTTCTTGTTTGATAAATGCTTTGGGGTTCAAAGGATGACCCGAACACATGATTTGGGTTTAGTAGGATGGGGGTTTCAGATTGTACTGATTACGAGCTAAGTTTTCTTGTGGATAGTTGGCAAGACCATGAGTTGGGACCATGGAAATGATAGAAGTGTTGTAATGTCACACCCCCAAACCAAGGATGGCGGAAACGTCCGGGGGTGGAGGACTTCATGTGTAGTATCATAACAACAATGGCAATAGTGATGAAAGTAAACACAACCAACATATATATAATTGAAAGAGTTACATCATTGTATGAATTACATGTTTCAAAATCAATTACAATATGTTGACAAAATATGATAAGTTTGACGCCTCAACGTCCCATCCTCAAAAGCACTTAGTTACCTGTTTAGCGATTTCCTGAGAATACAAGTAGTTTTGAAAGAGTGTCAACACAAAGGTTGGTGAGTTCATAAGCTTTTGATAGTAAGATCTTGAAAATCGATCTTTGTAAAGAGATGCATGTTACCAAGAAAAATCCAACATTTTTCTTATAAAAGTTATGTGGTCCGAAATACCAGGATCGAGAATGAACAAGTATTTGCCATACATAAAGATATAAAGGTGGTTTTAAATTGGCATAAAACCCTTTTTAATTTGAGAAGAATACCGAAATGAATGATGTGTAGTCTTAAATACCAAGACCAAAAGTATACATTAAAATCTGTAATTATTGATCTAAAAATGATTTTAATTCGAGATAAAACCCCTTTTGATCTATAAAAATTCCCGTAAACTTTATGTATTGTTAACTTCCTATGTGAGCCGCTATAACCATACTATGACTAGAGGTAACCTGCACAACGTCTTTCAGACGCCCTGATCCTACGACTCTTGTCACCCGCAGACTTGCCGGTCCGGCTGTAGCTAGCAGCGAGGTGTGGGATGTCAACCCCAATATAGATCTATACACAATTATCACGCTCTCCCTACAAGAGATTCTGGTTGTAACTTACAGGAATTGATATCCTGTACTCGAACGTGTGGGGAGAGTATGTCTCACAACTTAAGTTAACAAGTTTACGTGTAGTGTCTGTGTGAGAATAGGACCTTTTTCTGTGGGAATAAAACTTCTGAAAAGTGTTTATTGTATTGATAGAAACATAAACCATACCTATTATAGTTTATCAAAACAAGGGTAGTAGTAGCTATGTATATAAACTATGCTAAACATAGTTTATTCAAACGTTTGTATGTAATGGATGTAATTTGATTATAACACCTTGTTATTTCTATGCCTTATCTAGCAAAAATCCATTGGTTAACTGATGTATATCTATATGCTAAGACAATAATGTCATATATTGCAACAACACATAATCACATAATAATATATACCTTGCTCAACATGTTACAAGGTGAAATGAAATTGATAGTGTTTTTCTGTTGATAACGTTTTCTGTAACTGTTATTAGAAAATTTGTAGAAAAATCATAAAATGTCCAAATCAAGTTCTGGAAATTCTGAGAGTTTGGAAAATGAGTCTAGTTTGTTCACAAATTTTCCCATAATTTTTATGACTTCTAACTTGTGTGAACAAGTCCATAATCACAGACTGGTCCGGATTGATGTTTGAAAGGATAGGCAGGTTTGAAAAAATCACCATAAATTGTAGGAAAATCGTATGGAGACGTGCAAGTAGTCATTTTAAAGCTAAGAACTGGAACTACTTACACCTAAAACAATTTTGAAAACAAAGATGTTTAAGTTGTCCAAAACAGTCTGTGAATGGAGCCCAACTTTTCTGATGGAAGCTGTTAGAAACGTTTAGTTATGTTCTTGGTGTTTTAACTTGTATTCTCCCCCCTTAAAACTTAAGAAAACATGATAATAGAGGGGTATGAACTCACCTTGAGTGATTTCAGTAGATGATTGTTGAAGAATGGAAGTGTTTAACTCAAGAACACTTGAAAGATCACTTGGAGATTCGAAGATCTAACATGAACGTGATGATGTTTGTGTAAGGAATCGATGATTGGATTAGAATGAAGTGTATTAATCACAAGAAGGATGGATTATAATTACCAAGAGTGGGAGAACACTTGATGATCAGCCTTGGGATCTCGAATTAGAGAGCAAAGTTTGAGAGAAAAGTGGAGCTGGATCTTTGGTGAAACGAGAGCAATTGAAAGAAAATGAGGAGAGAGGTTGAGTGACCAGCCCTAAAAACGTCGGGATGGCTTGTGAGAGAGGTAAAAAGTACAAGGAAGTGACAAGGTATGGTGGGGAGGAGTGTGGGTTAGGCATGGAGTGGGTCTGGAGGTTGCTTGTGTCATAGAATAAAGGAAAGTCAACACTCTGCCTTTGTACTTCACCCACTCTTCTTGGATAATGTTTTATCCTTAAAAACGTGATTAATCATTAATTAAGGGGTCTTATATGTTAAAATAAAGTTTTGGTTGAAAATCCCGTGTTAAAACAATTAAAAACGGGCCTAAAACGCAAAATTAGTCGAAAACCGGGAGAAAATGGACTTCCCAGCGAGACCTCTCAGTCCTGGCCGAGGCTCGGTCTCCTCTGATGCTGAGCCGGAAGCGAAAGGAAGCAGGAAGCGAAGGGCTCGGTCCAAGGCATTAGAAGTGAAATAGCCCGAAATGAGCAGTACCTTCGGGTTCGGGTGGTGTGCGAGGTTGGGTCCTGAGAGAACCCTTCGAGTTCGGTTCCATTGAGCGAGGTTCGGTCCTGAGAGGACCCTTCGGGCTCGGTCCTCTTGGTTTCGGTCCCTAAGAGGACTTTCGGGTCTTAAGAGGCTTCGACCCTAATAAGAGGGTTTCGGGTCCTTAAGCCCTTTTTGCCCGTTCTTGCCCCGTTTTAAGCGGCTTTTGACCCGGTTAAGGGTCGGAATGACCCGTATGACTTCAAAAAGTCACAGGAACTTTTGAAAGAGATTTGGGAGAGATTTCAAGTACTTAGAGATATTTGGGAGAGATTTGACATTCTTGGAGAGATTTCGCATACAAAGAGATATTTGGGAGAGATTTCACATACTTAGAGAGATTTGGGAGAGATTTGACATTCTTAGAGAGATTTCGCATACGAAGAGATATTTGGGAGAGATGTCACATACTTAGAGAGATTTGAGAGAGATTTGACATTCTCGGAGAGATTTCTCATACAAAGAGATATTTGGGAGAGATTTCACATACTTAGAGAGATTTGGGAGAGATTTGACATTCTTGGAGAGATTTTGCATACGAAGAGATATTTGGGAGAGATTTCACGTACTTAGAGAGATTTGGGAGAGATTCTCGATAAAGAGAGATAGAATGAAAACGATTGAGAGAGGTTTCATGTGTGACAATGGTGAGTGTTGGGCTCCGCAACACAAGGTTCGTGAACCCCGTTAAGTCATGTTTAAGGATCTTACCCACTCCCGATGAGTATGTAACATTGTTTTATCAGTTTGGTTCATTGTTTAGCACTAAGGCTTAGGAAATTTAAACACACGAACTTTTCCAAGTGATGTTTTCTCATTAAAATAATGAGTTATACAGTAATTACATAACGTACACTCCAATACACAAGGTTAAACGAGTCGATCGGTTTGACTTGTTGACTTTGACTTGACTAGAAATTGACGATTGTCACATGTAAGGCTACGAGGTGACATGCAACATTCACTAGATGATTGGGAGTTGTGGAAGTGTTGTAAGACTACAGGGTGACCCATAACATTCACTAGGATGGTCGATAGTATGGAAGTGTTCTACGATTGCAGTGTGGCTCGTAGCATTCACTAGATTGGTAGAAAGTGTAGGAGTGTTCTAAGACTTTGGTGTGGCCCGTAGCATTCACGAGGTTGATAGTCATATGTGAGAGTGTTGTGAATCTACAATTTGGCTCGTAGCCTTCACTAGGTAGAGGTAGACCATCGCATGAATGGTTGTTAGACTACGGTAGGATCACAGTGTGTGCATGAGTCAAGTCAGACCATTATTGTTGGTTGACCGCTCCTTGTTGAGAGTGAGGAGTGATGGAGTTGTGACGGTGTTTTGGACTTGTATAGCTCTTAGATAGGTGATACTTGTAGGTGAGGTCCGTTTTGATATTTTAGGATTGGTGAGACCCATGGACGAGGCCCATTTGGTTATGTTATGATGGGCGAGACCCGTAGTCGAGGGCCATTTGGTTATGTTAGATTGGGTATGATCCATAAGGGAGGCCTGTCTAGCAATGATAGATTGAGTGAGGTTTGTTGGCAATACCCATTTGGTTATGATAGTGTGGATGACACCCGTGGGCAAGTCCCAATTATTTAGGTTAACGTGGGTGAGCAGACCATTCATACATTCGAAGATATGCATAGGGCAGGTAGTGTTGTTCGTAAGCCTCTCGAATAATGATGAAATGATGGAGAGATTAGCATGATGCGAAAAGTTGAGCGTCTTGGCGGATTAGATGGTATCACGGTGTATCACGAATTAGTAAGTGTGTTACTTATAAGGATGGGACCCGAGAGTAACTGGCTTAGTTGAGGTGTTACATCACATTTACAGTAGGGAAACTTTTGAAAGATCTAATATGCTCAAGAGTCATATTATAATGTTATTACTAATTAACATATGATACTAAGAGCTACAGTAACAACAAATTGACACAATTGATTATTTATTAGAAATTGATTAGATGGTATCACGGTGTATCACAAAGTAGTAAGTGTGTTACTTATAAGGGTGGGACCCAAGAGTAACTGGCTTAGTTGAGGTGTTACATCACGTTTACAGTAGGGAAACTTTTGAAAGATATAATATGCTCAAGAGTCATATTATAATGTTATTACTAATTAACATATGATACTAAGAGCTACAGTAACAACAAATTGACACAATTGATTATTTATTAGAAATTGATTAGATGGTATAATGGTGTATCACGAAGTAGTAAGTGTGTTACTTATAAGGGTGGGACCCGAGAGTAACTGGCTTAGTTGAGGTGTTACATCACGTTTACAGTAGGGAAACTTTTGAAAGATCTAATATGCTCAAGAGTCATATTATAATGTTATTACTAATTAACATATGATACTAAGAGCTACAATAACAACAACTTGATACAATTGATTATTTATTATAAATTGATTTTAATAAATATTCATAAACTCTTATAATAAATTGGGAAAATATTTATTCCATGGAAATAATTATTTTAAAATCATAAGTAACATATTATTTCATATGGTATGAATTAATAAGTCATGCACAATCTTTTGGACTATAAAGACCTTATGTCTTTTAGAAAAAAGTTAAGTTCTATATTTCATAAAAGAATTACATCTTTTAAAAAAATTTGACTTCTCTTTTTATATCACCAAAACATAAAGCTTACCCTAAGATAATATGTTGGGACATGATTATGAACTACAGACATGGTTGCTAAAAGTGAAAATATCTAATGGTTAAGAATCTTGCTTTAAGGCCATTACTAGTGACTTGCATTTGGTCATTCTCTCATGCATGAAAAAGTTGAAACTCTATCTACTCCCTCACCTCCTTCTCTTACTTTGAGCTCTTGAAGATTACTTACATGAAAAATCCGAAACTCTCTCTACTCCCTCACCTCCTTCTCTTGCTCTGAGCTCTTGAAGATTACTTACTTGTTTTATGCTCTCTTAGATCAAATGATTAGGTATTTGTTTCTATGCTTAAGATTTTACAAAAGAACTAGCATTTTCATCAAGTTGGTCAATTTTTGGTGTCTCAAAGTTCATCCATCTTCTTTAACATCCAAGCCTCCCCTAGATGACTCAAAGTTCAACTAAGGTTGTTATTGCTTCTTCCTTCCATGGTTGTGTTTTTATCTTTCCATAACTTGCAAGAAGATCCTTGGTGGGCTGTGATTTGTCATTAAGTTCGAAATTTTAAAGACTTCCGTTGGTAATATTTTGAGATTCGGAAACAATATTTGAACTAAAATCCAACAATTCGTATCAAGAGCCACCTTGCAAGTATGGTTAGATGTTTTCTTGATTTATGGAAATCTTAGTTTTTAGAGAATATGAATAACTTTGTTTTGTTTAAAAACAAGTTCATACATATTTTCTTTGACAACTTTTAATTGTTATTTTTTGTAAAAAAAAACTTACATGCATTTTTTGTCATTTAACGTTGTCTTAGAAAAACAAAGGTTGTTTTATGATTATATGTATTTTAGAGTGCATAAACATGCCTTGGACCATTTGTGTTGTTTGTGTGATTTATTTGAAAGGGTTTGTAATATTATTTTATTTGTAAAAGTATGTAATAAAAGTAGCTAGTTCTTATTTTTCTTATTTTGATGTAATAAATTAGTTTTAGACTAGATTTATTTTACGAAAAATATAACAAGACGAATATGGAGGCCATTTTTGAAGACTTCAAGTGGAGGCCATGGTTTTATAAGGTTTTTATAAAAGTTCATAATTTTTATAAAGATCTTATGAAACTACAACAAAGTTGGTTGTTATTGCAAGTGGGAGCTTGAAGATCACATGAATATCACATGAAGAACAACTTGTATTATTTGGTCCCTTTTGTCCCTTAGGAAAGACTTAACACTTTTGTGTTGCCTCACAAAAGTGTTAACTAGTTTAAGATTTGTTTATGTCAAATGCATGCTTGTGTTGTTTATTTTTCAAGTCAATATTTTGTGTGGATGATAATTTAGATTTTCACAAACTCAAACTACTTTTTGGTCAAAATATACATCACATGGAATTTGGTTTTAAAAATTAAAAAGTTGAACATAAGATGTAACAAGTTAATACTTTAAAATAAAAACCGGTTTTATTAAAAACATTAATTACGACAAATTTTGAAATAGTAAAATATAAGTCTAAAAATTGTGATTTTGAAACATATAAAAACTCCAAATATTTTAATGAAAGGAAGTTTTATTGAACAATATTAAAAATTCTACAATGCTCAAACTCAAACTTAATATTTGGATATTATCACTAAAATTGAACCGGTGAAAATATGAAAACCGGGTTTTATATTTGAATCTCAAAATGTGATTTTTTGAAAATTGATATCATGATCAATTGGATGTAAACAATTATCATGATATCATATGTTTTAAATAGAATAATAAAACATCTAAAACCCTTTCAAAATGCAATTCTATGCCATCCAACTTTAGAAACATTTGCACACCATTTGTATAATGCTTATGGGATAAAGGATACCTAACCATTTTTATTATCTTTTGGTTGCCAAAGTATTTTTGCCATTTCAATAACCAAGTTATAGGCCAATTTTATAAATTTCTTCACTTGGATGACTTGATTGTAAACCTCTAGTGATAATGGTCACCTAAGCAAGAGTGTTCCAAGGCATAGATGAGACAAAACATGTTAAATTAAAAAATGGATTGTTAAGGGTCTCATACATCTAGGACTTACAAGTGGTGTAATTAATAAAATCTACTTCCCTTGTTAAAATTGAGTAAATGGGATAAATGATAGCCAACCATTTATTTAATTTGTAACTTCGATCCCAGACATTAAATAAATAATGTTTTTTGGAAACAAAAGGGTATTATTTTTAAACAATTAAATACTAAATAAAACATTGTTCAATTTTGTGGATGGCTCCACCAACTACTTTAACACATCGTGCCCCATGAACCTTCGATCCATGCTTGAAAAAGAAAAATTGGGCAACTCTATTTTCTTGGATTGGCACAAAAATTTGAGAATCATTTTAAAACAAGAAAAGAAAGACTATTTCCTTGAATCACAAGTCCTGAATGAACCACCCTATGTCCAAAAGGTTGCACATGATGCATGGCTTAAGCATATAGATGATTCACTTGATGTGTCATGCTTTATGCTTCCCATTATGATTCCCAATCTTCAGCGGGATCTAGAACTTTTCATTGCCTTTGACATGATTGAACATCTCGAGCAAATGTTTTGTCAGCAAGCGAGGACTGAAAGATTTGAAACTGTTTGAGCCCTTCATGCTTGCAAAATGGAGGAAACTGGGAATGTGAGCACTCATGTTCTCAAGATGAAAGGTCATCTAGATCAACTAGAGAGATTGGGCTCTTCGTATCCACTAGATTTGGCCACAGACTCGATTCTAAACTCGTTGCCAAAGTCTTATGACACGTTCATCATGAACCACAACATGAATGTGTGTGATAAACCTATCTCTGAGTTGCACTGGATGCTCAAAACTGTAGAAAATATATCCCAAGGAAAACCCCCAAAGTGCTCATGATTCGGCAGGGACAGGTCAAGAAGAAGAATTAAGGCAAGAACTTGGGAAGCCAAAAGTTGGCAAGGGAAAAAGGAAGAAAGCTCCCCAAAACCCACCACCAAAGAAGAAGGAAAAGGTTGCTAAAGATGACACATGCTTTGAGTGTGGTTTTGTGGGGCATTGGCAAAGGAATTGTCCAATGTACCTTGATGAGTTGAAGAACAAGAAGGTTGGGGTAGGTCCTTCAGGTATATCCATTTTCATGAGTGAAATAAGACTATTTACTTTTTCATCTAACACTTGGGTATTTGATACCGGTTACGGAGCTCATATTTGTAATTCTTTGCACAGGTTTAGAAAGAGTACGGAACTGAAGACGGAAGAGATGGTATTGCATGTGGGAAATGGGGCATGGGTTGCAGTCCATGCAATAGGACATTTTGATTTACATTTACCATCTGGTTTCTAATTAACATTAAAAAATAACTGTTTAATGACATCTATCACTACAAATATTGAATCAGTTTCCCGTTTACGAAAATCTAGTTTAAATTTTCAATTTGTTGATGATAATATTCATTCCTTCTTGAATGGAATATTCTATTTTGAGGCTAAACCATTAAATGGAATTTATGAATTGAATCTAGATTACACATCAAAAAATAAGTCAATTTGTCATGTTAACACCAAAAAGATCAAACAAGGTTTGAACCAAACACATCTATGGCATTGTCGTCTTGAGCACATAACCAAGAAGCACATATCATAACTTCAAAAGAGTGGACTTTTAGGGGAAAATGACACTAATTCATTTGACATATGTGGTTCTTGTTTATGTGGCAAGATGAAAAAGACCCCTTTTGCTGGCACTGGTGTAAGGGCAAGTGTTTTATTAGGCATCATACACGCAGATGTATGTGCTCCTTTCAAAACAAAGTCAATATATGGTTAAAGATATTATATCACCTTCATTGACGACTTCATTCGATTTGGTTATGTGTATTTGATGAAACATAAACATGAAGCATTTGAAAGTTTAAATTGTTTCAAAGTGAAGTTGAGGATCAAGTCGATAAAACAATCGAAATCCTTCATTCAGATAGAGGTGGCGAGTACTTGAGCCAAGAGTTTCAAGATCATCTTAGAGTTGTGGGATTGACTCAGAACTTACTCCACCCAAAATACCACAACTTAATGGTGTGTCTGAGAGGAGAAATCAGACCTTCATTAATATGGTTTGATCCATGATAAGTAGAAGTACTCTCCCTTTATCATTTTGGAACTATTCCTCACTTACCGCAACCTATATCTTGAATATGGCACCAACTAAGAAGGTAGACAAGATATCTTATGAGATATGGTATGGGAAAGATTCACCCCTATCTTATATGAATGTTTGGGGCTGTGAAGCCTATGTTAGACAAGAAGCTTACAAAAAAATTGAGCCTAGGTATACCAAATGCATCTTTGTAGGATATCCTAAAGATTTTTTAAGATATTACTTTTATATCCCTTGTGATAATAAGATCTTTATCTCACGAAAAGTTGAATTCGTGGAAAGCAAGTTTCTAATGGATGAAGCTACTGGGAGGCGCGTGAAAATTGAAGAAAATGAAGAACCACACCCTGATGCAACTTAAGTTGGCACTAGTACTTAACAAGAGGTTTTTGAAGATGAAGAGATCATTATTTTTCAACCTGTTGCAACACAAGGCGTTTGCGATTCCGATAGAATTCATTAAGAACCTAAGATATACGGATTTCTCATTGACAAATGCTTCATGATGATGAATGTTGACGAGCCTGTTACTTACTGAAATGAAATGGAAGATCCTAAATCTGACAAATGGATTGAAGCCATGAACCTCGAGATGCAATCCATGAGAGAAAACCAAGTCAAGGATTTGGTTGAACTTCCTTCCCAATCTAAGGCTGTAGGGAGTAAGTGGGTCTTCAAGAAGAAGACTGCCATGGATGGAAATTTACACTCATTCAAAGCAAGACTTGTTGCTAAAGGATCCACTAAAAACCAAGGGGTTAATTATGATGAAACCTTTTCACCAGTTTCTATGATTAAATCTATTAGGATACAATTTTCCATAGCCACATATCATTACTATGAGATATGGCAAATGAATGTCAAAACTGCTTTTCTAAATGGACACTTGGAAGAAGATGTCCATATGGTTCAACCTGAAGGTTTTGTCGACCAAATGTACCCTAACAATGTGTGTAAGCTCAAGAGATACATTTGCGGGTTAAAACAAGCTTCTCGAAATTGGAATCATCGTTTTGATGATGAAATCACAAATTATGGTTTTATTAGAAACGAAGATGAACCTTGTGTTTACATGAAAACTATTGGGAACTCGTTGACCATCTTGGTCCTATATGTGGATGACATACTTATCATTAGAAATCACATTACGAATTTATGAGGTGTAAAGGCTTGATTAGGAAAGTGCTTCTCAATGAAGGATCTAGGTGAGGCTCAATATATTATTGGAATAAAAATCTATAGAGATAGATTAAAACGATTAGTAGATATAAGCCAAAGTATATACATTGAAAAAGTCTTGAAACGGTTCAAGATGGAAAAATCTAAGAGAGGAGCTATACCCATGGTGTATGTTACAATACTAAGTTCGTCTCAATGTCCTAGCACAAAGGCTGAGCTAAACAAGATGAAAGATATTCCATATGCTTCGGCGGTTGAATCTATCTTGTATACCATGAATTGAACTATATCTGATCTTGCTGATGGTATGGGCATGACAAGATAGTTCCAACAAAATCCATGGGAGAGTCATTGGATAGCTGTAGAGAACATCCTTAAGTAATTACATAGAACTAATGAGACGTTCCCCGTCTATGGAAGCGTTGCTGAAAGCTTAAGTGTAAAGTTTTACACTAATTCTTCATTCACAACAAATCGTGATGACTATAAGTCACAATTAGGATATGTGTTCATTGCCAATTGGGGTGCAGTATCTTGGAAGAGCTCCAAGCAAAGTGTTGTAGCACAATCCACTATAGAGTCAGAATACATCATTGCTTTAGAAGTTGCTCAAGAGGCTGCTTAGATGAAGAAATTCATTCAAGATTTAGGCATGGTTCCTTCCATTTAGGATCCCCTAGAAGTCTTATGTGACAATTATGGTGCAATTGCTTTGGAAAAATAACCCAGATCACACAAGAAGACCAGGCATATAAGCCAGAGATTCAACTTCATTCGGTATAAAGTTGAAGATGGTGAAATCAGTATTCGCAAAGTTCACACTGATCAAAATTTGGTGGACCCTTTCACGGAGCCCCTTACTCAAGCAAAGTTTGAAGGACATACTCGAGGGATTGGACTTCGCTATTCTAGTCATTGGATTTGATCTATGTATCAGTATTGAATATTGGAACATTTTATAGCATTATCTATTGTAATGACTATGATATATATGGTAGATGATATTTTCATTAAATATTTGTTAAGTTCTTTATCTACATGTTTAATCCTTGAGTAAATTTATTCACTCTAAAATCCATAGTCAGTTGTTATTGTGGGTGCAATAATGAAATAAGGCTAATATGAATTGCAATGGTTGACAAAGTGTTGTAACCAATATCATAGGTATTTGATTGAGAACAAGTATTAGATTGACCCGTTCAAGATCACTTCATGGATTACTTTCATGAATGATACTAGATAAAAGGTAATATCTGTATATCCTTAATACATGAGATACATATATGGGTCTTAAGCGTGGGAAATGTTGTGCTTTGATATAGTCAAATGTTGTTCTTTAACCTAGCAGTTATAAAAGCTATTTTCACATATGATGTGAACCATGCAAGAGGCGTATGTAGTCAAGGTGTGATTTGTTCCTCTTATTCATTGAGAGTTAGACATATAGGGCCTAATGTAAATTTGAACACTTATATGAGATTGACTGCGATCTATATCTCATGTTCAACATGATGTCTGTAGTAAAGGGATAATTGATAAACTTACCTTATAAACAAATCATAGCCTTGGGCTTCTGGGAATTTGGTGTTGATAGAATAGCACAAAAACGTAGGTTAATTGGGGCAATGAAATGTTGCTAGACATTTACCACTGTCTACATCAATCTAATATGAGTCTTGTGCAAGTGAGAGATTGAAATCATCTAATATGTTCAAGAGTCATATTATAATGATATTGCTAATTAACATATGATACTTAGGGTCACACTAACAGCAACTTGATACAATTGATTATTTATTAGAAATTGATTTTAAGAAATATTCATAAACTCTTATAATAAATGGAAAATATTTATTTCATGGAAATAATTATTTTACATTCATAAGTAACATATTATTCCATATGGTATGAATTAATAAGTCATGCATAACCTTTTGGGCTATAAATAACTTTTGTCTTTTAGAAAAAAGTTAAGTTCTATATTTCATAAAAGAATTGCATCTTTTAAAAAAGTTTGACTTCTCTTTTTCTATCACCAAAACCGTGAGTGTGGTTAGGGATAAGGGAGTGTTGTTTTGATTTGTATAAACATAAATCCTTACCCTACGAGTGTATGTTGGGACATGATCATGAACTAGAGACATGGTTGCTAAAAGTGCAAATATCTATTGGTTAAGAACCTTGCTTTATGAGCATTACTAGTGACTTGCATTTGGTCACTCTCTCATGCATGAAAAAACCGAAACTCTGTCTACACCATCACCTCCTTCTCTTACTTTGTAACACCGTGAATTTCAAAATAATTTTTCGCAATTTATAAAGACATTTCTCATTTAATTTTCATAAAAACATTAAGTTTAAATCCCAATTCACATCATACAAAATCCCAAGATCATATATATATATATATATATATATATATATATATATATATATATATATATATATATATATATCAAAAAGCCCATGCGTGTGTACAGATCAAGCCGGCGCCTTCCCACGGTCATCGCTAGTACCTGAAACAACAACACTAACATTGTAACCACAAAGCTTAGTGAGTTCCCGAAAATACCACATAAACATATATTAGCCACTCGAGGCTATAACTCTATGGGTCCGTGCACCCAAGCTCTGTGAACCCGCAGGTTCTAACTCTGGGAACCTTCCGGTTCCAACTCTATAAACATGCACATCATAAATCACATAGACATCATGCAGTACAACACGTAGCATACACATAACATACACATACTCTGACACATAACTCTGAGTACCTACTCAAGGTAAAGTATAGTGAGAAGACTCACCTCGTGTATCTCGATAACTCGCGAATCCTGGAAATCACTCGTGCTCGATCCTCCGAGCTATAATCCTCCTATAACATCATATATCTCTTAATTAACACTTTTACCACTAAGGCTGACTACCCCTATCAAGTCAACTCTGGTCAACGGTCAACGGTCAACTTTGACCGGACTCGGCGAGTGCACTAGGGCGACTCGGCGAGTCTATACATATTCACCAAACCTCTAGGATTCTCTTTTGAGACGTCGAGTACTCCCCTGACTCGACGGGTTCCACCTGGCACGAATCGCGGAGCCACCACGACTCGACTCGCCGAGTCTCAAGAACAACTCGGCGAGTCCTAGCTCGACTCAGTCCAACTGTCAACCCTCACTAACTCTCCCTGACTCACTGAGTCGATCCTTAACTCGGCAGGACCACTCGCTGAGTGGTTAAGGACAATCTTCATGCTACTCGCCGAGTCTGTTCTTCAGACTCGGCGAGTCCATGCCATGCATCAACTCAAACTAGTTTCTGAGGTCAGATCCACACCATCCACTCTTAGATCTGGCCCTCCTAAGCTTATTCATCACGTAAAGTCCATATCTTGGTTACCATACAACACCTACAAGGCTCTTTTTGGAGAAATAACCTCTAAAATGGCAACCCTAGCCTCCAACCCAAAAGGGAGGACATAAAGCATGACATCAGGGACTCTCTGGACCTACTAAGGTCCAGATCTAAGCACCATAACCCCATGGGACCTCTCACACTTCCAATACAAAGCAAATAAGGCATGAAGAAACCCTATATTTGACCAAATCAACAAAAATACAGAAATGAGCTCTGAATGATACCTCAAGAAGCCTCCTCAGATGAAATGAAAGAAAATCCCAGCTCCCCAACACTTCTAACTTGACTTTCCTCTTCCTTTTTTGCAAAAACACACAAATTTGGTGAACAATAGCCTCTTATCTCACTCACACGAATCCCTCAGCTGCTTTGGTGCTCTCAAGACCCAGGTAGCCGCAATGAAGGGCCATAAGGTCCTTTAAATAGGGCTTAGGACCGGGAATTTAGGGTTTCATTAAACAGCAAGGACTCGCCGAGTCCATTCCTTGGACTCATCGAGTCCGGGCGCGAACCCGCGTCCTGAACCGCGATCCTACTCAGCAAGTTTGAGCTCCAACTCGCCAAGTCCCCTCATAAAACTCCAAAAATATAAGCATAAAAGATACCTGGAGATCCGGGCTGTTACAATTCTCCCCCACTAGAACTAGACTTCGCCCTCGAAGTCTCGCTCTGCAAATAGCTTCGGATGCTGCTCACGCATCTCACGCTCCAGCTCCCAGGTCATCTCCGATCCCCTCCGATGCTGCCACTGAACCAACACCAAGGGTACTTCCTTGTTCCTCAAAACCTTGATTTTTCGATCTCTGATGGCCACTGGTCTCTCGACATAATTTAGGCTAGCATCCACCTGAATATCCTCTAATGGAACCACTGCCGACTCATCGGCTATACACTTCCTCAGCTGCGACACATGAAAAGTGTCGTGAATCTGCCCCAACTCTGCTGGCAAATCCAAACGATAGGCGACCCGGCCTACCCTCGCGATCATACGGAATGGACCAATATACTAGGGACCCAACTTGCCCCTCTTCCTGAATCGAATCACTCCTTTCCAAGGAGAGACCTTCAGGAGAACAAAGTCGCCGACCTGAAACTCAAGCTCGGACCGGCGCCTGTCTGCATAACTCTTCTGTCGGCTCTGAGCGGTCAACAACCTCTGTCTAACCTGCTGAATCTGCTCTGTCGTCTGAAGCACGATCTCTGTACTGCCCATCACCCGCTGACCGACCTCTCCCCAACAAATAGGGGTCCGACACCTCCTCCCATACAACAGCTCAAAGGGTGGCATACCAATGCTCGAATGATGGCTGTTGTTGTAGGAAAACTCTGCCAAGGGTAAATACGCATCCCAGCTACCCCTGAATCCAGCACACACGCCTGGAGCATGTCCTCAAGCGTCTGAATCGTCCGCTCACTCTGACCGTCTGTCTGGGGATGATATGCGGTACTAAAATGCAGTCTAATACCCAACTCCTCATGAAATTTCTTCCAGAATCTGGAAGTGAAGCGCACATCATGGTCCGAAACAATCGAGATCGGCACCCCATGCCGAGATACCACTTCCCTCACATAAACCTCCGCCAATTTCTCTGCTGAAGAACTCTCATTGATGGCAAGGAAGTGAGCGCTCTTCGTTAACCTATCCACAATCACCCAAACTGCGTCAACTCCTCTGGCAGTCCTCGGCAATTTGGTGATGAAATCTATAGTGATCTGTTCCCACTTCCACTCGGGAACCTCCAATGGCTGCAACTTGCCATGCAGCCTCTGATGCTCGGCCTTAACCCTACGGCAGGTCAAGCACCTCTCAACAAACCATGCAACATCCCTCTTCATACAGGGCCACCAATACTCCTTTCTCAAATCCAAATACATCTTAGTGGCCCCCGGATGGATCGAAAATTTCGACCGATGAGCCTCCTCCATCAAAGTGGTACGCGTTCCTCCCACAAACGGTACCCAGATACGCCCCTGAAATGTCATAAGCCCCCGACCATCGGTAACGAACTCTGAAACCAAACCAAAAACCCGCTCCCTCTTCTGCATCTCAGGTTGCACAGCCTTGGCCTGTGCCCCACGAATGGCGTTCAATACCGGAGCTATCACGGTCAATCTCAAACATACACCCCGCAGTGGAGTGCTCTCCGCCCTGCGGCTCAACGCATCGGCTACCACATTAGCCTTGCCTGGGTGGTATAGGATCTCACAATCATAATCCTTGACCACATCCAACCACCTTCTCTGACGCATATTTAGGTTGGGCTGATCCATCAAATACTTCAAACTCTTATGGTCCGTGTATATCGTACACCGAACCCCATACAAGTAGTGACGCCAAATCTTGAGGGCGAACACCACTGCCCCCAACTCTAGATCATGGGTGGGATATCTCGTCTCATGAGGCTTCAGTTGCCTCGATGCATATGTTATCACATGCCCCCTCTGCATCAGCACCGCTCCCAAACCCAAAATCGATGCATCATAGTATACCAAAAAGTCCTCCATCCCTTCCGGGAGAGCTAACATCGGGGCTTCGCACAACCTCTGGCGAAGTGTCTCAAAGGAGGCTTGCTGCTCGGGGCCCCATGAAAAAGCAACACCCTTCCGGGTCAATCTGGTGAGTGGTACTGCGATCTTAGAGAAATCCCTGATAAACCTCCGATAATACCCTGCCAACCCTAGGAAATTCCTGATCTCGGAGGGCGACTTCGGCACCTCCCAATTCATCACTGCCTCAACTTTGGCCGGATCGACCAATATCCCTTCCTGGTTAACGAGATGTCCTAAGAACTGAACCTCCCGCAACCAGAAATCACACTTGGAGAATTTGGCATAAAGCCTCTCCGATCTCAGGACTCCGAGAACCTCTCTCAGATGATCCTCATGCTGCTCTCTAGATCTCGAATACACCAGAATGTCGTCGATAAACACAATCACCGACCGATCCAGCATCGGCCTACACACTCGGTTCATGAGATCCATGAACACTGCGGGGCATTGGTGAGCCCAAAAGGCATCACCACAAACTCATAATGTCCATAACGCGTCCTGAATGCCGTCTTCTGGACGTCCTCATCCCGCACCCTCACCTGATGATATCCAGACCTCAAATCGATCTTGGAGAACCAAGATGCTCCCTGCAACTGATCGAACAAATCGTCGATCCTCGGCAACGGGTAACGGTTCTTGACCGTCAGCTTGTTCAACTCCCGGTAATCAATACACATCCGGTGTGAACCATCCTTCTTCTTGACAAATAGGATATGCGTTCCCCACGGCGAGCTGCTCGACCGAATAAACCCCTTCCCCAGTAGCTCCTGAAGTTGTGAGGATAACTCTTGCATCTCTGGAGGTGCAAGGCGATAATGCACCTTAGCGACAGGCGCAACCCCCGGAACCAAATCGATACTGAACTCCACTTGCCTCACAGGAGGCACACCCGGCAACTCCTCGGGAAAAACATTCGGGAACTCACGCACCACCGGAACCTCCTCAACTGAACTCGGCCTCTCGGAAGCCACTCGCGTATCCATCACATACGCCACAAAACCCTTAAAGCCCTGTTGTAGAAACTGCATTGCTCTAGCGGCCGAACAAAACGCTGATCCTGATCGTGTACCCTCGCCGTATACCGAAAGAACTCCCCCACTAGGGTCTCGAATGGTCACCAGCTGTCGCTCAAAGTCAATAACCGCACCAAATCTTCTCAACCAATCCATGCCCACAATGACACAGACATCACCCATAGCAATACGAACCAGATCAATCGGGAACTCAACACCGAAAATCTCAACTACGCAACCTCGGAGAACCTCTGTGGCATATATCACCCTCTCATCAGCTATGGAAAGTCTCAGAGGCCGACTCAACGCCTCACGACTAACAGTGATATGCTGACTAAAAGCCAAAGATACAAAAGACCGACTCGCACCCGAGTCAAATAACACCAAGGCAGGTACAGAATTCACAAGAAAAGTACCTACGCATAACATAACATAAGCATAATATCACAACATCAAAATAAATACATGAAAGAATACATACTAGCCACGACATCGGGCGCTGCACGGACCTCCTCCGCGGTCAGCTGAAAGGCTCTCCCTCGTGCCCTCGGCGCCTCGGCCTTCACCGACTGACTCTCTGTGGCTCTGATGGCGGCAGGGGCAGATCCCTGAGGTGCTCCCTGAGATGACCCTCTCAACTGCGGACACTCTGCCTTCCGGTGTCCAGTCTGATTGCAGTGGAAGCACACTGCAAACCCTTTGGGGCAATCCTTGGCCATATGCCCCTCCTTGCCACATTTGTAGCAAGATCCCGCTCTGCAGACTCCATCGTGACCCTTGCCACACTTCCCACAAGTGCGGCCCTTCTGGCTCCCTGGTTTGGGATAAGCGGGCTTGGCCCGCTTGGCTGCCGGCTGAGACTGTGCCGGTCGCCGATCCCTCCCCTGAGACTCTGCATCCTCCCTAGCCTGAGTCTCCTGCTCAATCTCCCTCTTCCGGGCATTTGCCTGAAGCTCAGCAAATGTATGGTATGAGGAGTTTGCCGCAAACTCCCGAATGTCTCGCCTCAAAACACTCAAATATCGGCTCATGCGTGCCTGCTCAGTGGACACGTGCTCAGGGTAGAACATCACCCTCTCATGGAACATCCTGGTGATCGCTGTAACTGACTCAGTACCCTGCTTGAGGGTCAAAAACTCCTGTGCCAAACGCTCCCTCTCCACCTGGGGAACATACTCATCTCGGAACATGACAGTGAACCTTTCCCAAGTCACTGCCGCAAACTCAGCAGGCGTATAATGCGCCGTCACAAACTTCCACCAGTCCTTCGCTCCCAAGCGAAGCTGGTTCAGCGCGAACCGAACCTTCAAATGCTCAGGAGATGATCAAGTGAAGAAGCACCCCTCTATATCAGATATCCACCTCATAGCTGCCACCGGATCCTGGGTCCCATCAAACTCTGGTGGTTTTGTGTTGCTGAACTCCCGGAACAGCAACGCATCACCACCTTGCGGCCTTGCGGCAGCAATCACTGCGGTGGCCGCTGCAATAGCAGCCTCAGAAAGAGCGGCATAACGCTCGTCGAAGGTCTCAATCAGCGTGGTCTTAATAGACCCGAACATCTCTGGTATCTCTGCCCTGATGGCCGCAGCCACCTCCTCGTGGATGATCCGGCGGATCTCCTCATCACTGGTATCACTGATCTCAGGCATCAAACGTGTCCTCACCATGATCTACCTCTGAAATACAATATACAAAAAATTAGAACCCCTTCGAGCATACTCACACTCGACAACTCATTCCTCCTTGATCCTTGGCATTCCAAAGATTCCTACTTGGGCTGTACACAGCTTCGGTGCTTTCAGTAGTACGGGTCCAATACTATTGTACACACCGTATCAGAATACATCCCAAGTCCTCCTCTTCGGATCCCAAATTCCAAGTACTCTATCATGCATAGATCACTCTCTAATAGATCTCTCATAAGCCCCTCGCTGCTACCTACTCACTCTCAAGCATCTCATAGTAGCTCACCTCTTCCTAGGCTATGGCATCACAAATCAGGCCACTCTAGTCCTAATAGGAATACCTAGCCTACTCTAACATGTGAACACATCATATCAATATCAATAGCACATAACATGAGGGTATTTTGGGAAATCACCGTTCGGGCGCGGACTGATCGTACACACAACTCTGCTCTGCGTTTCTTTTCAAAATCTTTTACTCTTTTTGAAAATACTTCTCAAATCCTCAGTTTGAGTTCAAATACGCCCGAAGGTGTACTCGAATCCCTCAAACCAAGGCTCTGATACCAACTTGTAACACCGTGAATTTCAAAATAATTTTTCGCAATTTATAAAGACATTTCTCATTTAATTTTCATAAAAACATTAAGTTTAAATCCCAATTCACATCATACAAAATCCCGAGATCATATATATATATATATATATATATATATATATATATATATATATATATATATATATATATATATATATATATATATATATATATCAAAAATCCCATGCGTGTGTATAGATCAAGCCGGCGCCTTCCCACGGTCATCGCTAGTACCTGAAACAACAACACTAACATTGTAACCACAAAGCTTAGTGAGTTCCCGAAAATACCACATAAACATATATTAGCCACTCGAGGCTATAACTCTATGGGTCCGTGCACCCAAGCTCTGTGAACCCGCAGGTTCTAACTCTGGGAACCTTCCGGTTCCAACTCTATAAACATGCACAGCATAAATCACATAGACATCATGCAGTACAACACGTAGCATACACATAACATACACATACTCTGACACATAACTCTGATTACCTACTCAAGGTAAAGTATAGTGAGAAGACTCACCTCGTGTATCTCGATAACTCGCGAATCCTGGAAATCACTCGTGCTCGATCCTCCGAGCTATAATCCTCCTATAACATCATATATCTCTTAATTAACACTTTTACCACTAAGGCTGACTACCCTATCAAGTCAACTCTGGTCAACGGTCAACGGTCAACTTTGACCGGACTCGGCGAGTGCACTAGGGCGACTCGGCGAGTCTATACATATTCACCAAACCTCTAGGATTCTCTTTTGACACGTCGAGTACTCCCCTGACTCGACGGGTTCCACCTGGCACGAATCGCGGAGCCACCACGACTCGACTCGCCGAGTCTCAAGAACAACTCGGCGAGTCCTAGCTCGACTCAGTCCAACTGTCAACCCTCACTAACTCTCCCTGACTCACTGAGTCGATCCTTAACTCGGCAGGACCACTCGCTGAGTGGTTAAGGACAATCTTCATGCTACTCGCCGAGTCTGTTCTTCAGACTCGGCGAGTCCATTCCATGCATCAACTCAAACTAGTTTCTGAGGTCAGATCCGCACCATCCACTCATAGATCTGGCCCTCCTAAGCTTATTCATCACGTAAAGTCCATATCTTGGTTACCATACAACACCTACAAGGCTCTTTTTGGAGAAATAACCTCTAAAATGGCAACCCTAGCCTCCAACCCAAAAGGGAGGACATAAAGCATGACATCAGGGACTCTCTGGACCTACTAAGGTCCAGATCTAAGCACCATAACCCCATGGGACCTCTCACACTTCCAATACAAAGCAAATAAGGCATGAAGAAACCCTATATTTGACCAAATCAACAAAAATACAGAAATGAGCTCTGAATGATACCTCAAGAAGCCTCCTCAGATGAAATGAAAGAAAATCCCAGCTACCCAACTCTTCTAACTTGACTTTCCTCTTCCTTTTTTGCAAAAACACACAAATTTGGTGAACAATAGCCTCTTATCTCACTCACACGAATCCCTCAGCTGCTTTGGTGCTCTCAAGACCCAGGTAGCCGCAATGAAGGGCCATAAGGTCCTTTAAATAGGGCTTAGGACCGGTAATTTAGGGTTTCATTAAACAGCGAGGACTCGCCGAGTCCATTCCTTGGACTCGTCGAGTCCGGGCGCGAACCCGCGTCCTGAACCGCGATCCTACTCGGCGAGTTTGAGCTCCAACTCGCCGAGTCCCCTCATAAAACTCCAAAAATATAAGCATAAAAGATACTTGGAGATCCGGGTTGTTACATACTTTGAGCTCTTGAAGATTACTTACTTGTTTTATGCTCTCTTAGATCAAAAACTTGGGTATTTATTTGTAAGTTCAAGAGTTAACAAAAGAACTAGCATTCTCATCAAGTTGATCAATTGTTGTTGTCTCAAAGTTTATCCTTTTTCTTTAACATCCAAGACTCCCCTAGACTACCCAAAGTTCATCAAAGGTTGTTGTTTCTTCTTGCTTCCATGGTTGTGATTTTATCTTTCCATAACTTGCAAGAAGATCCTTGGTGGGTTGTGATTTGTCATTATGTTCAAAATTTTAAAGACTTCTGTTGCTAATATTTTGAGTTTTAGAAACTATTTTTGAACTAAAACCTAACAAATTTGTGATCAATAGATGAGATCTGTGAGGTAAGTGGCGTATTAGACTTATGGGCGGAGTCTCGTTGTGCGACCATGCGTGAGATTATCAGTCTCAGCGGACGATTAGGGATTTTGCATCCCAGTTTAATAGAAGTTCAACATGGAATCACGACACCTCAGATAGATCGAATATGTGAATCTTTTGTTATCAGGATGTGAGTTATGTATTACTTGGGCACCTATGGCTGAGACTCGAGTTGGGAGTCGGCTTTGTTTTTGAGTGAAGGTTTCAACGACAATGAATGGCCATGGATTATATTTTCCAGTAATCAGCAAGACAATTCAGCGTCAGAAAGGTTTTGTTCGGTTCTGTAACATCGTGATTTTTCACCCAAAATTTTTTATTTTATTTTCAAAACATTAATTAACAGAATACGTTGCGGAAGTCTTATTATGTTTATTTAAAAAAAAGAACATCACCAATGTTACTTTCATGTCAAAATAAACCCATCAAAATTTTATGTTCACAAAAACATAATGATGAAACCCAACATGTTCAAATGGTACCATAACTGAAGATACTAACTAAGACTACCCAAAAGCTCTCATCCTCACCATGGCATCATGTCAAGCTACTTGTTCCAACACACAAAGAAAACTAGCAAGCAAACAACAAGTGTTAGCAAAAGCTAAGTGAGTCAATATAACATAGTGTTAAGAGAACACACATATCAGAGATGGATTCACACAAAACATCAACACAGTCAAAGAATCACGAGCAAGACATAATGACATTGCACCGCATATCAAACACAGATGTAAAAACCCATTTATTTATTAAATAAATAAATGAATTAATGAATGGCTTGTAGCCCTGAATAAATAATTATAGGTAAAAGGATGGTCTCGAAGAGCTAATTGTCACAATTTTAGAAGTCGGGGGTTAAAAGTGTAAGTTTCGGATGGGTTCCGTAAAGAATTATGAGGGCAGGGATTACTTGGTAAGTTATTTGGACTTCAATTGAAAGAACTTGTAGAGGAGGGGCTGTTTTAGTAAATTCGGACTTCAATTGTAAAGGATTTGCATGGATGGGTTAAAAGGGTAAATTATAGACTTGATATGGAAAGAATTTTATGGAAAGGGACTGATCTTCACATTATGGCAATAATTTGAAGGGCACGAGTATAAAGCGTAGCATGTGCCGGTTCCACAAAGAAAAACCCTAACCTTAATACATGAGGCAGCCGTCATTTACCCTTATACCTCCTCCCAGCCACCACCCCTCACCTCTTCAACCTCCGGCGCCGCACGCCTCCACCTCCGTTGAGGTCCCCACCGCCGCAGTCGAAGCTGAAGACCACCAGGAGCGCCATCATCATCTCACCGCCGACGATGAAGGGGGGAGTCGACTTCCAATCGTGATGCTCGGAGGTTGCGTTTGCTACGGTTGATGTTATCGCTTCCTCCGTGTTCTCCCGCAGCTACACAACGATTTATGACCGCCAACGCCGTCACCACGAGCTCGTCACGATTGGGATGCATCCGACCAGCTCTTGCCATCAAGAGGAAAAGGCCGTCACCGGTGAAGAACGTGAAGCGACGAAAGGAACGATGAGGACGTCAGGAGAAGCTGGAAAGAGCTGTAACGTGATTGTGACGTCGCGAAAGCTTCCTCTTCTCCGGTTCGTTGCTGCAACGCCGCCTTAATTCACCGTTGTGGTTGTTGCCGCCACTCATGAGTACTCTACCGCTGCCGTACGCCGCTAGATTGATGGTTGGAGTGTACCTCGTGAATCAGAAGCATGTATGTGTGTGTATCTTGGCCGGAAAAAAATGAAGGAAAGGCCCCACCACCACCGTGAGGTGGTGGCTACCACAATCTACCACCGCCGGCCACCACAAGGTGGTTGTGCGTGTGTATGTGTGTTGTATTAGTGTGTGTGTTCTTTAGGGTTTCGTATTGTACATTGTAACAAAAAATGTAATAATGAGAAAGGAATTCGAAACCACCACCGGCCGCCGTGTTGGGTGGCGGTGTGCTTTGATGGTGTTTGGACTCGTTTGGATGATTGGACAAGGGAATAAAACCCTAATGGGCCCAATGAAGCTTAATGGACTCTAATGGACCCAATAAAACCCTAATGGGCTTAATAATATTTTAGTGGGCTTAATAGGCCCAATAAAGCCCTAATTGATCTAAAAGCCCAACAAATTAATAAATGGGCTAGTATTGGGTTTGAAACCCTAATTAGGGTTTGGAAAACCCTAATGCCAATGAAACCCTAAATTTAAGAATTAATTGGGTCACACACACAAGAATTATTTAATAACTTGAGATATTAAATAATAAACTTTGGCAAAGATTAATCTAAGCGATAATGGACTTAATGGATTAAGTCCTTAATAGATTAAGTCCTTAATGGATTATGTCCTTAACGGGTTAAGTAGGAAACTTAACCCTAATCATCATTTTATGTGAAACCCTAATTTCACTTGGGTTTATTGTTGGGCCTTTCTTTTGGGCCTTGAGGGTCGGGTAATTAATGGGCCATCCAAAGTCAAGCCAATGAACTAGAATAATTTAACGGGCCTGGGGTAAGGCCCATGTAAGGGGCTTGGGCCCAATTTGGAAAATTGGGCCATAGATGGGCCATAGTTTGGGCCTTAATGATAATATGATGTTGGGCCTCAGAATGAGACCATGTATAGGCCTAGGCCCAATTTGGAAAATTGGGCCATGTGTTGGGCTTTGATTCCTAATTGACTTTGGGCCTACGGACTAGGCCTTGGGCTTGAATAAGCCAAGCAATGGGTAATGTAGTAATTACCCAAAGAATGTACGTATGGTTATGTATTGGGACCCAATTATTAATTGGGTGTTATTTTGGTGTTGACAGTTCGGGAATCTGTCAGCCAGCAGTTGGGGTCGAGTATGCGGGACTTCAGCAAGTGGGAGGTGAGTTACCTTCCAGTAGCGGTGGGTCTAAGGCCACAATGCCGTCCCACCAGTAGGAGACGTATGATAGATGATTGTCTCTGTGATATCATCTAGGTTTGCTACTACCTGATATGTTATATGCTAGCATGATATGTTATATGTGGTAGTAGTAGAGTTCGGTTGTTAGGACCGGAAGGTAGTCAGACACCCCAGATACGTCTGAAAGTATGTGATGTTATGTTTATATGCTAGCATGATCTGTTATATGAGTTAGAGGTAGTAGGAGGGGAGCAGTCCCTGAGTTCGGTTGTTAGAACCGAAGGGTAGTTCAGAAACCCCAAATATGCCTGATAATCCGTTATGTTATGATATGTGATAGTGGTAGTAGTATGGGGTGAAATAGTCCCCGAGGTTCGTTCGTTAGGACCGAAGGGTAGTCAGCACCCCAGAATGGCTTGACATGGGTAGTCAGCACCCCAGAATGTCTTGACACGGGTAGGTCGGCACCCCAGAAAGGCTGTACCGGGTAGGTCGGGCACCCCAGAAATGCCTAGCAGTATGTATGATATGTGATTGTATGGTATGTGGTATGATGGGGGAACTCACTAAGCTTCGTGCTTACGGTTTTGCAGTTTTGGTTTCAGGTACATCGTGTTTAAAGGAAAGGAGTCGGCTCAATCGCAGCGCATCACACTATGTTTTGCGCACATGAGATCTTTGGGATTACACTCTGATATGATTTTATGATAATATGTTTTGATCATTGACACTTTGTTTTTGACATGAGATATTAATATGAATGTTTTTATACGGATGGTATTATATAATAATGTATTTAAAAATGAAATTTTTGGCCTTGAATTTTGGGATGTTACAAGTTGGTATCAGAGCCTTGGTTTAAGGGATTCGGGCACACTCTCGGGTGTGTCTGGACTCAAACTAAGTACTTGGTATGAAAATTTTCAAAAGTAAAATCATTTTATAAAAGAAGATTGAAAAGAGAAAAGAACTTTTGAAAAGACAAGGTGTGTGATGCGTGCAATCAGCCGAGCTCAAGTAAGTTTTCCCCAAGATATCCATACATGTTATGAGATGTTATGATATGATATGCTTATGAGAACTGCATGCTAGATTAGGGATAAGGATCTAGGAGGATGCCTTATATGCCTATTATATGTGCTTGTAAACTTGCATGCTAGTACTGATCAGTTAGTGATAGGATAGTCTGTTTAGGTTATGCCTGATTGTATGAGCCTTTTAATTGCATGTACAGATTCCTGATTAGAGGATAAAATGATTTGATTGGAATATGATGGTTAGATTTTCCATTGTCTGAATGCTGCTTGCTTTGTGCTTTGTGGAACTCTTAGTGTAACACCGTAAAAATTAAAACAATTTTTCACTTTTGAAAACACATTTTTAATTCAACAATTCGTTCACTAAACGTCATAACATCAAGTTTTCAAATCACAATGTCTCCCAAGATCAAAATACATCCAATTCCCATATGTGTGTACGAATCAAGCTGGCGCCTTCCCGCGGTCATCAATGGTACCTGAAACACATAACACTGAACACTGTAAGCATAAGCTTAGTGAGTTTCCCCAAAATACCACAATAATCACATAATGCCACAATAATCACTGTAAGCCCAGCGTACCTTGCCGACTCCACGTCCAAATTAAGCGTGTGAGTATGCGCAGCGTACCCCCTTGGTACGCCCAGTGTACTCACTTGCTATACATTCTCCACTCAAGGACTAAATATGACAATACAATAAAGAACAAGGATGAAAGATATGTACCTGAATCTCGGGGTGTTACAATTCTCCCCCACTAGAACTAGACTTCGCCCTCGAAGTCTCAATCCTCGAACAACTCTGGATGTCTCCCTCGCATCTCCGACTCTGACTCCCAAGTCATCTCGGATCCCTTCCGATGTTGCCACTGAACTAAAACCAAAGGCACCTCCTTGTTCCTCAAAACCTTGATCTTTCGATATCTGATTGCCACCGGTCTCTCAGCATAATTCAGGCTCGCATCCACCTGAATATCCTCCAATGGTACCACTGCCAACTCATCGGCTATACACTTCCGCAATTGCGACACGTGGAAAGTGTCATGGATCTGACCTAACTCTGCAGGTAGCTCCAACCGGTAGGCTACCCTGCCTACCCTTGCAATTATCCGAAAAGGACCGATATAACAGGGCCCCAACTTTCCCCTCTTCCTGAATCGGATCACTCCTTTCCAAGGAGAGACCTTCAGGAGTACAAAGTCGCCGACCTGGAACTCGAGCTCGGACCGGCGCCTGTCCGCATAACTCTTCTGACAACTCTGAGCGGTCAATAACCTCTGCCTGACCTGTTGTATCTGCTCAGTTGTCTGCAGCACAATCTCTGTACTACCCATAACACGCTGCCCGACCTCACCCCAGCAAATGGGAGTCCGACACCTCCTCCCATACAACAGCTCAAAGGGTGGCATACCAATGCTCGAATGATGGATGTTGTTGTAGGAAAACTCTGCCAAGGGCAAATACGTGTCCCAACTCCCCCCGAAATCCAACACACATGCCTGGAGCATATCCTTGAGCGTCTGAATTGTCCGCTCACTCTGTCCGTCAGTCTGGGGGTGATATGCGGTACTAAAATGCAGCCTAGTACCCAACTCATCATGAAACTTCTTCCAGAACCTGGAAGTGAAATGCACATCCCGGTCTGAGACAATCGAGATCGGCACTCCATGCCAAGATACCACTTCCTTCACGTATATCTCTGCCAACTTCTCTGCGGAAGAGCTCTCACTGATAGCATGGAAGTGGGCGCTCTTTGTCAACCTGTCCATAATCACCCAAATTGCATCGACTCCCCTAGCAGTCCTTGGCAATTTGGTGATAAAATCCATGGTAATCTGTTCCCACTTCCATTCGGGCACCTCCAACGGCTGCAACTTACCATGCGGCCTCTGGTGCTCGGCCTTAACCCTACGGCAGGTTAAGCACCTCTCAACTAACCATGCGACATCCCTCTTCATACATGGCTACCAATACTCCCTCCTCAGGTATAAATACATCTTGGTGGCCCCAGGATGGATCGAGAACTTCAACCGATGAGCCTCCGCCATCAAAATGGTACGCGTCCCTCCCACAAACGGTACCCAGATACGCCCCTGAAAAGTCATAAGCCCCCGGCCATCGGTAACGAACCCCGATACCAACCCAACAACTCGCTCTTTCTTCTGCATCTCAGACTGAACAACCTCAGCCTGTGCCCCACGAATGGCGTTTAACACCGGAGCTATCACGGTCAATCTCAAACATACATCTCGCAACGGGGTGCTCTCCACCCTGCGGCTCAGTGCATAGGCTACAACATTAGCCTTGCCCGGGTGGTACAGGATCTCACAATCATAATCCTTGACCACGTCCAACCACCTCCTCTGTCGCATGTTTAGGTTGGGCTGATCCATCAAATACTTCAGGCTCTTGTGATCCGTGTATATCGTACACAGAACCCCATACAGATAGTGACGCCAAATCTTGAGGGCGAACACCACTGCCCCCAACTCAAGATCGTGGGTGGGATACCTCGTCTCATGAGGCTTCAGCTGCCTCGATGCATATGCTATCACATGCCCTCTCTGCATCAGCACTGCTCCCAACCCCAAGATCGATGCATCGCAATACACCACAAAGTCCTGCATCCCCTCCGGGAGGGCTAACACTGGGGCTTTACATAGCCTCTGGCGAAGCGTCTCAAAGTAGGTCTGCTGCTCTGGTCCCCATGAAAAAGCGACACCCTTCCGAGTTAACCTGGTGAGTGGCACGGCGATCTTGTAGAAATTCCTGATAAATCTCTGATAATAGCCTGCCAACCCCAAGAAATTCCTGATCTCAGACAGTGACCTCGGCACCTCCCAACTCATCACTACCTCCACTTTGGCCGGGTCGACCAAAATCCCCTTCTGGTTAACGAGGTGCCCTAGGAACTGGACCTCTCGCAACCAGAAATCACACATGGAGAATTTGGCGTAAAGCCTCTCCGATCTCAGAACTCTGAGGATCTCCCTCAAATGCTCCTCATGTTGCTCTCTAGATCTCGAATACACCAAAATATCGTCGATGAACACGATCACCGACCGATCCAACATCGGCCTGCACACTCTGTTCATCAGATCCATGAACATTGTCGGGGCATTGGTGAGTCCGAAAGGCATCACCACAAACTCATAATGCCCATAACGAGTCCTGAACGCTGTCTTCTGGATGTCCTCATCTCTCACCCTTACATGACGATACCCCGACCTCAAATCGATCTTGGAGAACCAAGATGCTCCCTACAACTAATCGAACAAATTATCGATCCTCGGCAACGGGTAACGGTTCTTGACCGTCAGATTGTTTAACTCCCGGTAATCAATGCACATCCGGTGTGAACCATCCTTGTTCTTGACAAAAAGGATAGGCGCTCCCCACGGCGAGCTGCTCGGCCGAATAAACCCCTTCCCCAACAGCTCCTGAAGCTGCGAGGATAACTCTTGCATCTTTGGAGGTGCAAGGCGATAGGGCACCTTGGCAATAGGCGCGGCCCCCGGAACCAAATCGATTCTGAACTCCACTTGCCTCGCGGGAGGCACACCCGACAACTCCTCTGGAAATACATTCGGGAACTCACGCACTATCGGAACCTCCTCAACTGACCTTGGTCCCCCTGAATCAACCTGCGTATCCATCACATACGCCACAAAGCCCTTATAGCCCTGTTGTAGACACTGCCTCACCCTAGCGGCCGAACAAAACGCTGACCCAGAACGTGTACCCTCACCGTACACCGTAAGAACTCCCCCACTAGGGTCTCGTATGGTCACCAGCTGTCGCTCGCAGTCGATAACCGCACCGAATCTACTCAACCAGTCCATGCCCACAATCACACAGACGTCACCCATCGCAATAGGAATCAAATCAATCAGGAACTCAACACCGAAAATCTCGAATACACACTCTCGGATCACCTATGTGGCATAAATCACCCTCTCGTCAGCTATGGAAACTCTCAGAGGCCGGCTCAACGCCTCACGACTAACACTGATATGCTGACTAAAAGCTAAAGATACAAAAGACCGACTCGCACCCGAGTCAAATAACACCAAGGCAGGTACAGAATTCACAAGAAAAGTACATACGCATAACATTATATAAGCACAATATCTCAACATCAAAATAAATACATGAAAGAATTCATACCAGCCACGACATTGGGCGCTGCGTGGACCTCCTCCACGGTCAACTGAAAGGCTCTCCCTCATGCCCTCGGCGCTTCAGCCTTCACTGGCCGACTCTCGGTAGCTCTGATGGCGGCAGGGGCAGATCCCTGAGGTGCTCCCTGTGCTGATCCCCGCAACTGCGGACACTCTGCCTTCCGGTGTCCGGTCTGGTTGCAGTGAAAACATACTGCAAACCCCTTGGGGCAGTCCTTGGCCATATGCCCCTCCTTGCCACATTTGTAGCAAGACCCTACTCTACACACTCCGTCGTGGCTCTTGTCACACTTGCCACAAGTGCGGCCCCTCTGGTTCCCTGATCTCAAATCGGCGGGCTTGGCCAGCTTAGCTATCGGCTGGGACTGCGCCGGTCACCGATCCCTCCCTTGAGACTCAGCCTCCTCCCTAGCCTGAGTCTCCAGCTCTATCTCCCTCTTCCGGGAATTTTCCTGAAGCTCGGCAAATGTCCGGTACGTCGAGTTCGCCACGAAATTACGTATGTACCTCCTTAGAATGCTCAAATATCGACTCATACGTGCCTGCTCGGAGGACACGTGCTCTGGGCGGAACATCGCCAGCTCATGAAACATCCTCGTGATCACAGTAACAGACTCAGTACCCTGCTTGAGGGTCAGAAACTCCTGGGCCAAACGCTCCCTCTCCACCTGGGGAACGTACTCATCTCGGAACATAGCAGTGAACCTCTCCCAGGTCACTGCTGCAAGCTCAGCAGGCGTATAATGCGTCGTCACAAATTTCCACCAGTCCTTCGCCCCCAAGCGAAGCTAGTTCAGCACGCTCAAATGCTCAGGAGATGAGCAAGTGAAGAAACACCCCTCTATGTCTGAAATCCCTATCATCGCCGCAATCGGGTCCTGGGTACCGTCAAACTCCGGTGGTTTTGTGTTGCTAAACTCTCGGAACAGCAATGCATCACCACCCTGCGGCCTCGTCGCAGCTATGGCTGCAGTGGCTGCAACAACAACAGCCTCAGAAAGAGCAGCGTACTTCTCATCAAATGTCTCTATCAACGTGGTCTTGATAGACCCGAACATCTCTGGTATCTCTGCCCTGATGGCCGCAGCCACCTCCTCCTGGATGATCCTACGGATCTCCTCATCCCTCGTGTCACTGGTCCCTGATGTCTGGCGAGTCCCAACCATGATCTCTCTCTGAAATACAACATAAGAATAAGATCAGGGACTCGCTCGAGTATACTCACACTCGCGTACTCCATCCTACTTGTTCCCTGGTACTCCAAAGATTCTTACTTGGACTGTGCACTGACCCGGTGTCTTCAGTAGTACGGGACCAATACTACCGTCCACACCGCATCATCATCCACCCCAAGTCCTCCTCCCATATTCCCAAGTCCCAAGCACTCTACTCTCTCTAATCATATGATACTCGCAACAGATCTCTCAAAATCTCCTCGCTACTACCTAACCACTCTGAAATATTCGTAGCAGTAAGAATCCTAGACTCAGGCATCACATATCAGGCCACTCTAGTCCTAATCAGAATACCTAGTCTACTCTAGCATGCATATCATAGCTCATCAGATAACATATTACATCATATATTATAACACTTATAACGATGGTATTTTGGGAAATCACCGTTCGGGCGCTGGCTGTTCGTACACACGACTCTGCTCTATTTATCTCGCAAGTTCTTCTTTTGAAAACTTGTTTTATTATCAAAAAAATTTCTCAAATCCTCGGTTTGAGTTCAGATACGCCCGAAGGTGCACCCGAATCCCTCAAACCTAGGCTCTGATACCAACTTGTAACACCGTAAAAATTAAAACAATTTTTCACTTTTGAAAACACATTTTTAATTAAACAATTCGTTCACAAAATGTCATAACATCAAGTTTTCAAATCACAATGTCTCCCAAGATCAAAATACATCCAATTCCCATATGTGTGTACGAATCAAGCCGGCGCCTTCCCGCGGTCATCACTGGTACCTGAAACATATAACATTGAACACTGTAAGCATAAGCTTAGTGAGTTTCCCCAAAATACCACAATAATCACATAATAGCCACTCGAGGCTGTAACTTTGTTGACCCTCTGGTCAATGTGTCTTAGTGGGGCCCTCCAGCCCCAACTCTCTGTGGGCCCTCTGGCCCTAACTCTAGGGACCCGAAAGTCCCAACTCTGTAACTCTGAATCATGCATATCACATATCACAATAAATCACAACACATAATAACATGCAATCACACTGGCATACAACTCTATAATACTCTGCCTCTTAACTCTGTTACCACACTAGGTAAAGTATAGTGAGAAGACTCACATCGGGTATCTCGGTAAATCTCTGACTCGGTAAATGCTGGCCTAGCCTCCGCCTAATCATATAAAAATAATACTCTATTTAGTATAACCCTCAAGGCTAGACTATGCTCTCTTATGACACTCTCAGAAGGGTAAAAGACCATTTTACCCCTCCCATAGCTCAAAGGCCCCACAATAGACCATACCCTAAAAGTCAACCAAAAGTCAACTCTCCGGGTTACGCTGCGCGTACCAGATGTGTACGCTGGGCGTACCCGGCTGCACCACATAATCGGGGAGCGCCTCCTAGTACGCGGGGCGTACTAGGAATTACGCTCTGCGTACTCCCCTGCATCAGCCCTCTTGCTCTTGAGGTCTTAATAAGTTAAGACCCACGTCCATATTTTAGATCTGACCCCTTCTAAGCCCTTTAATCCATAAAGTTGATGACTTTAAGCCTTTGCATGGCTGAACAAGTCACTAACTCCCAAAATGATCCAACCCTCAACTCTAGAAGGCTTAAAACACATGCATGACTCCAAAGTAACATCCAAGATGGGAACTTTATGGCTCTACATCACTAATAACACTGAAAAGGGACAGATCTCGGACCATGGAGTACTTTGCACTCATAAAGTCTCCACCTTTAGGGTTTTTAGCCCTAAAAAATGACACATACTACAACAAACAAAAGAAGAGGAAAGTTTTGAATTTTATACCTCCAAGAGTAGCTCTTTCCTCTGTAGATCTCAGATCCAAAATCGCACCTCAAGCTTTAGCCTCCAAGTTCTCCTTTCCTTCTTCTTCACCAAGCCTCTAAAGCACCAACAAGCTCAAATCAACACTCTCACACACTAAGAACGATGGGGCTCTCTTTTAGGTTTTCACTCACTGATATGGAGGCTAAGGAATGAGCCATAACACTCTTCAAATAGTGCACAAGGAGGATTAGGGTTTTTGCACCTGGGCCGGGTACGCCCGGCATAACTCTAGGTATGCCCAGCGTACCTTGCCGACTCCGCGTCCAAATTAAGCGCGTGAGTACGCGCAGCGTACCCCCTTGGTACGCCCAGCATACTCACTTGCTATATATTCTCCACTCAAGGACTAAACATGACAATACAATAAAGAACAAGGATGAAAGATATGCACCTGAATCTTGGGGTGTTACACTTAGTAATGTGATTTAGCTATTAAGTGAATATGCTAAGTCACATGTAGCACAGGCTGGATAATCTCAGAGTGATAGATTTAACCCTATTGCGCAGCTCTCATTTGAGTCTAACCGTTATAGGGATGATTCTGTTACTTTAAGGATTATCTGATCTCTGTTGCATGTGGCTATATTCTTGAGATAGCTAGTTGACATTACTGGGAATCTCTCAGCAGCTGAGGACTGGGTGAGTTCGGGAACCTAGGGAAGCCTAGGATATATTTCAGTGAGGTAGTAGTGAGGCTCAGTTAGACTTGGGTGTACCAGTTGAGGAAGTGACTTGGAGGATCCGGGAGGATTGCTGAGGAAAGTATGGATAGGTGTGGAAGGTAGTATTGGGCCCATACTACTGAAAGCACAAGACCCATATTCGAATCAGTGAGAGTCTTGGAGAATCTAAGAAGCTTCAGGGAAGAGTTCGTGACCCAGTTTGGGGGGGATAAAGGATGTTCCAGTTGTTGCAGCTGGTCCACTGACAAGCGAGCTAGTGAGCGTGATAGGGTGTCAGACCCTGAAGGACATGATTTCCAAGAGTTGTAGATGCAAGACCGATTTGGAGCACCCTGGAAAGAGAGGTGTGTGCCAGGCGCGTATGGTAGGGGTCTCGGGAAGAGACCCACGATTTCTGATCATCAGGTGAAGGGCCAGCAGGGCTAGGGTCAGTGCAGCACGTACAGGACAGAGTACAAGGGAGTTTGTCGCTCCTAGGGTTTAGGCTACTACAGGGTAGTGGGTTTGGTCATGTCAGCAGAAGGTGATCAGTATTCCTCCAGGTGTTACGGGTATGCCATCCTCTATGATATTAGGTGGATGTTTGGAACGCGTACCGCTTTGGAATTGTGAGTGAGTTTGGATAAGTCAGACCTCGGGTCGGTTTTTCTGCTAGTGTTTGGGTTACCAAGGATCATATATGCCATCCTGCATGCCGAAAGGTCCTTGATCAACCCAAAGAAGGATGCATCTTGCGGAGTGGGTTCCGCGTATACGGGTCTTTATCGGGATCTATGCAGGAGTATTATTTAGAGGATACCCGATCAGGGTTGGAGTGATTGTTCTCCAATGAAGTCAACGTTCAGGGATTCTATCATTGTCCAGGTATGGTCAGTAATTGTCTATGGATGAACTTTGGAGTTCAAGGCACTACCGTTGCTAGGACAGAGCAGGTGACATGTAAAGGCTAGTGTCAGTTGCGGCTGTTAGAAGCATAAGTGGTTGGTCATCGCATGATCAAGAGAATTGTATTCTCGCGTAGGCTATGTTCGGTTAGAGTTCAGTGGTGCTGCGAGATTGGAAGTGGGAACAAGGATTCATCAGCCAAAGTGAAGATTAAGGTCTTCAATTGACAGCACGGGAGATGGATTGAGGCGTTAGATTGGACCAGATTTCAAGAGTACTCCTCTAGATTTCAGAGGATGGGCGATCTCAAGGTTTGATTGGTGATGGATCGCTATCACTGGTAAGTACAAGTTGACATCAAGGGGATACTAGGAAGCGAGAAGGGTTGGAAATCCTTCAATTCTTGCGTGTAGTGAAGAATTAGTCGAATCTAAGTGGGGGAGAGACATTTTATAAAGTTCTCCAAATGTGAGTTCTGGTTGCGCAGGGTGCAATCTCTTGGGCACCTTGTCAACCAGAAGGGTATTCTAGTTGATTTGGCCAAGATAGAGGTCGTGATGTAGTGGGAGATTCCGAGGTCTCCATCTGAGATTCGGAATTTCCTGGGTATAGCGGGTTATTACCAGAGATTTATACAAGACTTCTCCGAGATTGAGGTTCCTTTGACCCGACTAACCAAGAAGTCGGTGACCTTTCGTTGGGGACCTGAGCAGCAGGCAGCCTCTGAGACTCTCAGACAACGATTGTGCGAGGCACAGATTCTCACCCTGCCAGAGGGTGTAGATGATTTCATGGTTTACCATGACGCTTCGATCACGGGCATGGGTGCGGTGTTGATACAGTGGGGTCACATGATAGCAGGTTTCGGGAACCAGGTTAGAGTTCCGGTTAGGATCCAAGCTCCGTTGTGTGTTAGGTCGAGTGCGTGTTCGACCAGTATGGAAAGTGTTGTAAGACTACGGGGGGTAGCCGTAGCATTCACTAGCAGTCAGATAGTATGGAAAGTGTTGTAAGACTACGAGGGTAGCCGTAGCATTCACTAGCAGTCAGATAGTATGGAAAGTGTTGTAAGACTACGGGGGGTAGCCGTAGCATTCACTAGCAGTCAGATAGTATGGAAAGTGTTGTAAGACTACGGGGGTAGTCGTAGCATTCACTAGCAGTCAAGTAGTATGGAAGTGTTGTAAGACTACGGGGGTAGCCGTAGCATTCACTAGTGGTCAGTTAGCATGGGAAGTGTTGTAAGACTGCGGGTGTAGCCGTATCATTGGCTAGCGGTCAGATAGTGATAGAGTGTTGCGAGACTACGGGTGTAGCCGCAGCATTCACTAGGTTAGAAGATAAGTGTGAGTGCGTTGTTAGGACATAGAAGGAACAGTAGTACCCACCAGTTCGGGTGTAGCAGTAAGGATAAGGAAACCCACGGATTGGATTTCGGAATTACCCAGATGGATTAGATCTGGTTGAGCCAACGATACGGCAGTTGGGACGTTAGTTGGGACGTCATTGCATTTATGAGATCAGGGAAGCAATGGATTTCTTACGTTCGTGTATGATATAAGGCTACCATTGGTTAGGTGGCAATCACTTTTAGCCTTGGATTTGATGATGACAGGATTCGACTAATGGACGCGATCGGTTAGATCGGAAGGATGTTTGAGCCACAGTGGCATGATAACTAGTGGTGACTAGTTCCAGAGAAGGATTTCGTTCAGAAGTCATGTGAGGCGACTTAGTGGGAGTCCTTTGGCTCCGCAGTCGGGCTGGAACCCGGTATTTCAGATGATTGGTGAACGTATAGGGACCAGAGAGGTCTTGTTAGATTTTGGAAAATAGCTATGTGGCAACATACTGCTTCAGGTAGTTTAGTTTTCGGGCAGTTTCAGCTTTTAGGGAGCATTAGTATTTGAATTTCATGTTGCAAACGCAGACGAAATAGCTGGTTGATTGGGAAGTGGTAAGTCACTTACAACGGGAATCACAGGGATAAGTGGAACTGTGATTCTTGTTTCTAATGGGAGCCCTGGTTATCAGAAGTTGAGTAGTCAGTTAAGGGATAAACAGACTAGATTCAACGATAATGATTTAGTATGAGTGGTCTGTCATGGGTTCATACCATCTCGAGATAGCAGGTTTCAGATAGATTACATGTGGTCTTGTTGCAATGAATTCGTTCACCTACGGAATGTAGGGCTTTGCGAAGATTGGTCATGGCTACCCTGGGGAGGCTAGGGTGTGCCCATGAGGATGACTATGTTATTAGGGTGGCTTGGTATGTAAGGATTGGTAAGGAATGATTTCGAGGACGAAATCTAATTTAAGTGGGGGAGAGTTGTAAAACCCCGTTTATTTATTAAATAAATAAATGAATTAATGAATGGCTTGTAGCCCTGAATAAATAATTATATATAAAAGGATGGTCTCGAAGAGCTAATTGTCACAATTTTAGAAGTCGGGGGTTAAAAGTGTAAGTTTCGGATGGGTTCCGTAAAGAATTATGAGGGCAGGGATTACTTGGTAAATTATTTGGACTTCAATTGAAAGAACTTGTAGATGAGGGGTTGTTTTAGTAAATCCGGACTTCAATTGTACAGGATTTGCATGGATGGGTTAAAAGGGTAAATTATAGACTTGATATGAAAAGAATTTTATGGAAAGGGACTGATCTTGACATTATGGCAATAATTTGAAGGGCACGGGTATAAAGCGTAGCATGTGCCGGTTCCACAGAGAAAAACCCTAACCTTAATACATGAGGCAGCCGTCATCTACTCTTATACCTCCTCCCAGCCACCACCCCTCACCTCTTCAACCTCCGGTACCGCACTCCTCCACCTCCGTTGAGGTCGCCACCGCCGCAGTCAAAGCTAAAGACCACCAGGAGCGTCATCGGCATCTCACCGCCGACGAGGAAGGGAGGGAGTTGGCTTCCAGTCGTGATGCTCGGAGGTTACGTTTTCTGTGGTTGATGTTACCGCTTCCTCCGTGTTCTCCCGCAGCTACACAACGGTTTACGACCGCCGGCGTCGTCACCATGAGCTCGTCACGATTGGGATGCATCCGACCAGCTCTTGCCATCAAGAGGAAAAGGCCGTCACCGGTGAAGAACGTGAAGCAACGAAAGGAACGATGAGGACGTCGGGAGAAGCTGGAAAGAGCTGGAATGTGACTGTGACGTCGCGAAAGCTTCCTCTTCTCCGGTTCGTTGCTGAAACGCCGCCTTAATCCACCGTTGCGGCTGCTGCCGCCACTCATGAGTACTCTACCGCTGCCGTACGCCGCTAGATCGATGGCTAGAGTGCACCTCGTGAATCAAAAGCATGTATGTGTGTGTATCTTGGCCGGAAAAATATGAAGGAAAGGCCCCACCACCACCGTGAGGTGGTGGCTGCCACCATCTACCACCGCCGGCCACCATAAGGTGGTTGTGCGTGTGTATGTGTGTTGTATTAGTGTGTGTGTTCTTTGGGGTTTCGTATTGTACATTGTAACAAAAAAATGGAATAATGAGAAAGGAATTCGAAACCACCACCGTGAGGTGGTGGCTGCCGCCTCCTGCCGCCACCGGCCACCTTGTTGGGTGGCAGTGTGCTTTGATGGTGTTTGGACTCGTTTGGATGATTGGACAAGGGACTAAAACCCTAATGGGCCTTGAAACCCTAATGGGCCCAATGAAGCTTAAGGGGGTCTAATGGACCAAAAAAAACCCTAATGGGCTTAATAATATTTTAATGGGCTTAATAGGCCCAATAAATCCCTAATTGATCTAAAACCCCAACAAATTAATAAATGGGCTAGTATTGGGTTGGAAACCCTAATTAGGGTTTGGAAAACCCTAATGCCAATAAAACCCTAACTTTAAAAATTAATCGGGTCACACACACAAGAATTATTTAATAACTTGAGATATTAAATAATAAACTTTGGCAAAGATTAATCTAAGCGATAATGGACTTAATGGATTAAGTCCTTCATAGATTAAGTCCTTAATGGATTAAGTCCTTAATGGGTTAAGTAGGAAACTTAACCCTAATCATCATTTTATGTGAAACCCTAATTTCACTTGGGTTTATTGTTGGCCCTTTCTTTTGGGCCTTGAGGGTTGGGTAATTAATGGGCCATCCAAAGTCAAGCCAATGAACTAGAATAATTTAACGGGCCTGGGGTAAGGCCCATCTAAGGGGCTTGGGCCCAATTTGGAAAATTGGGCCATAGATGGGCCATAGTTTGGGCCTTAATGATTATATGATGTTGGGCCTCAGAATGAGACCATGTATAGGCCTCGGCCCAATTTGGAAAATTGGTCCATGTGTTGGGCTTTGATTCCTAATTGACTTTGGACCTACGGATTGGGCCTTGGGCTTGAATAAGCCAAGCGAGGGGTAATGTAGTAATTACCCAAAGAATGTACGTATGGTTATGTATTGGGACCCAATTATTAATTGGGTGTTATTTTGGTGTTGACAGTTCGGGAATCTGTCAGCCAGCAGCTGGAGTCGAGTCTGCGGGACTTCAGCAAGTGTGGGATTGTGTCTTCGGGACTTCAGCAGTGTGAGGTGAGTTACCTTCCAGTAGCGGTGGGTCTAAGGCCACAATGTTGGCCCACCAGTAGGAGACGTATGATAGATGATTGTCTCTGTGATATCATCTAGGTTTGCTACTACCTGATATGTTATATGCTAGCATGATATGTTGTATGTGGTAGTAGTAGAGTTCGGTTGTTAGGACCGGAGGGTAGTCAGACACCCCAGATACGTCTGACAGTATGTGATGTTATGTTTATATGCTAGCATGCTCTGTTATATGAGTTAGAGGTAGTAGGAGGGGAGCAGTCCCCGAGTTCGGTTGTTAGAACCGAAGGGTAGTTCAGACACCCCAGATATGTCTGATAATCTGTTATGTTATGACATGTGATAGTGGTAGTAGTAGTAAGGGTGAAATAGTCCCCGAGGTTCGGTCGTTAGGACTGAAGGGTAGTCAGCACCCCATAATGGCTTGACATGGGTAGTCAGCACCCCAGAATGGCTTGACATGGGTAGGTCGGCACCCCAGAAAGGTCGTACCGGGTAGGTCGGGCACCCCATAAATGCCTGGCAGTATGTATGATATGTGATTGTATGGTATGTGGTATGATGGGGGAACTCACTAAGCTTCGTGCTTATGGTTTTCAGTTTTGGTTTCAGGTACTTCATGTTTAAGGACCCGGCTCGATCGCAGCGCATCACACTATGTTTTCCGCACATGAGATCTTTGGGATTACACTCTGATATGGTTTTATGATAATATGTTTTGATTATTGACACTTTGGTTTTGACATGAGATATTAATATGAATGTTTTTATACTGATGGTTTTATATAATAATGTATTTAAAAATGAAACTTTTGGCCTTGAATTTTGGGATGTTACAACAGATTTAGCTTAATGTATTTTAGTTCTTCTATTTAGAGCTTCATTTATTAGTTACTCTCCTCAACACCGCTGTAAATAATTTTATTTTATCGATTCACGTCTTAAATATTAATATAATATTTTTTTCTTCTCCGCTTTACATTAATAATTACTCACCTCTCACCACCATTGTAATTATTAGAGTATACCTCCTAGTTAGACTCTATTTGTTCACCACAAAACCCCCAAAGTAAGACCCCGTTCGCAATTAATGTGACTGGCACTACCCAATGCACAAAGTGAGACGCGACTCTTACCCATAATCATTGCTCCCGGAGTGTTGTGTTCGCTACTCCGACTATGCAAATACATATACATGCATTGTCGTTAAGGATTGCTATGAGCGGTGCCAATTCCAACAAGATACACCTTCCAAATCCCACGTGATGTTTGCGTTGGTCCTACCGCTTGACCAACATCAAAGTTGGCTTAAGCTCTTCATCCTATAGGTATCTTTCAACCCACTAGGCCATCATAATATTCAGATGGCGTATATACATATGTCTAGGATACTACCCTTCGCCCCACTAGTGTGTTAACCTTTTTAATTTAATAATGATTAATTAAATAAGGCGTTACACTTTTACCCCTTTCGTGTAATCATGTAACTTTTATGAATTTTCTGTTATTAGCATATTACTTCGTTAAGGGTTATTTTCATGCAAACATGTACTTTTATGCAGTTATTACAGTTTACATCACACACTATTTTCATACACAACACATCTATGAAGTTGATACAACACTAGCATGCTTGTCATAAAACATTTTGAACAAATATTTGCAAACAAGAATTAACATGCTCACATCACATAATGTTCATACACTACACTTAATCTAGCATGACCCTAACTCACATCTCACACCAAACAAAGAAGAGTCTAGCATGCAACACCCTAGATATCATTACCCATAAAACTTTTCAACAACAACGACATAACAATCAATCATGAAAAGGGGCGCATGCATCCTAGATAACTTTCATCCCAATCCATCTAACATATGTGATACTCCTAACAATATACTTTTAAAACCACAAAGTTGACTCACCTTTGCCAAAGATGTGACCAACTCACACATCAAGTCTTGTATTGGTTGAAGTATCACCCTTGCCCCTATTACATTTCAAATAACAATCTTATTGGAGTTCTATAATGCTAAATATGACAAATTTATAACCAAATACATAAATCATCTAACAATTAAAATTTCCAATTTTGGACACAAAATAGGCACCTGTTTAGAGCTGTTTTAGCACACTTCGAACCTGTATAACTTCCATTTTCATTTCATATTACAGAATTTTAGACCTTTATCTTTTTAGAAAGTACTTTTGAAGTCCCAAATGATTTTTCTACAATTTTATATGATTTTTACAAAACTGCCTATCAATGCAGCTAAATTCTCACCAGCTGGTGAAAAAGGTGATTCTCACCTAAGTTGGAGGAAACAGCAGGTCCTGGAAAAATTCATGGATAAACTAGACTCAAAATTCAAACTTTGAGTATTTACAGATCATTAATTCAACACCTGGTGATTTTTCTATAATTTCTCCAATATAGGGACATATTGGTAATTTTTGTTGAATTTTCTAGCTTTGGATTTCGAGGGGTTTGACCACTTAACCCATTAAGCCATCACTAGGAACATCCATTAATGTAAAAATTAACTTCTTAACAGAAGTAACATGTCAAGAAATAAAAATATCAATTCCAATCACAACCCACTCATCAAGGTACCTATCATTTGGTGGAAAGCAAAGTAGGTTGCACAACTAGGAATTTGGATTTCTTCCACCACCAAGTCTCATGGAAGGACTTTGAGAGATTGTTTTGAGGCTCATTTGGGTGACTCAAAACATGATTCTATCACAGAATAATACTCACTTGATTCATGGTGGAAGTTAACTTACGTTTTAGAAATCAACAACAAAGATTGAGACTCCAAAAAACTTTAATCAAAATATGCAATTGAATAATAAACTTATTAAAGGTGTTCATAAGAAATTTTGACAGCAACTGAGCCATCATAAATACCCAACACAAGTGAGATTTCACAATAAGAACCTTCAAAGTTTCCTAAGAAGAAGAAGATGAGATTATGATCATCAATAAGGAAAAGAATTGACAACCAAAATCTTCAATTGACAAGGAATTTGATAATTAACACCACAAAAAGATTAGAAGAGAATTTGTTTACCACAATTGGCCAAGAATCGCAACCTCCTACACCTCCTAGGATCAACAAGGTAAGACCTTTTTTCCCTATCCTCCCGGTGCTTTTTTGGACTTCGATCGTCGATGCACAAGGGAAAATTTGCCCTGATTGTTTTTTCCTTCATTATACCACGTGATGATGGAACACACGCAAGGAGAAGGGTCGATCCTTCTCCTTGGGGGTTACTCCATGTTTTGCCATCTAGCCCCTTAATTCTCCATAATGTATCTCTTTTACACTAACCCTAGTATTTTGACAAATTAGATTCCTATAAATGACACCTTAACCCTCAACTCATAAAAACCATTTTTTTCGTTCGAATTATCTTATCTACCCCAACATCAATTCGTTGGTATAAAATAACATATATTTATTCTATCAGTATCATTGTTGTTTTTTATCATAAAAGAAACAAATTCACTAAGTAAAATTAGTTTTCAAGTAACAGAAGCTAACCTTGATGACTGATGAAAATTTGGGTTGTTACAATCCTCCCCACCTTAAGAAGATTCCGTCTGGGAATCAGGAACCGAAACGAACAACAATAGGTAAGGAGCCCTCATGTCATCCTCAAGCTCCCATGTCATATCTACGCCATGCTTGTTCTTCCAAAGAACCTTCACAAGTTCACCCTCTTCTTGCGCAACTGCTTGGTTTCACGCACCAATATAGTTGCTGGTTCTTCAACCAACTGCTTCGTTTCATCCACTCGTAGCTCATCTAATGGTAGTACTCTATCTTCCTCCGCCAAATAGATCCTTTGGTAGCAAACTTGGAATACATCGTGAATTCCTGCAAGCTCGGGTGGTAACTCGAACCTATAGGATTGGTCTCTGACTCGCTCCAACACCGCAAGTGGTCCGATGTAGCGTGGTCCCAACATACCCAGCTTGCCAAAACGAATAATACCTTTCCAAGGTGAGATTTTTAACATTACTTTCTCGCCCACCTCAAAAGTTTTCAGTTGACGTTTCCTATCTAAGTACTTCTTCTGACGTTCGCGAGCTACACACAACCGCTCATGTGCTATTTTCACTTTATCCTCTGTAAGCGGCACAATTTATGAGCTCACATACTATTTTTCTCCTTGCTCTAGTCAACAAGTAGGTGTCCGACACCTCCTCCCATAAAGCATCTCATACGGAGCCATGTCAATGCTAGCATGTTACATGTTGTTGTAGGAAAACTCCACCAAAGGTAAGTAAGTATCCCAACACCCACCATACTCAATAACACATGCACGTAACATATCCTCGAGAGTCTGGATAGTCCTCTCGCTTTGCCTGTCAGTATGAGGGTGATAAGTTGTACTCAAATGCACCCTCGTACCCAATTCCTCCTGTAGTTTCTGCGAAAACCTCGAAAAGAAATGGCGGTCTCAGTAAGATATTACGGATAATGGTACACCATGTCTTGTAACAATCTCCATGACGTACATCTTCGCCAAATCCATCAATTTTTCATTATCTTTGGTTGCCAAAAAGTGTGTGCTTTTCGTAACAAAATCCATCGTAATATTATTCCATTTCCACTCTGGAATCTATGGCTGCTGCAATGCGCCATAACGCTTCTGGTGGTCATGTTTAACTAAAGCACATGTCACACACTCGACTACATATTTCGCTACCTCCCTCTTCATTCCTGGCGACCAATAATTGACTTTCAGGTCCCGATACATCTTGTTTCCTCCCGGATGTATCAAATAGTTCGACGTATGAGTGTCTCAAAGCAAGATTTCACGCACCCCACCCTCCTTAGGGACCTAAAGTTGCCCCAAAAAATCTTAAGTCCTCGGTGATCATCCACCAACAAGGCTTGCTGCTTAACCATAACCTCTTCTTTTACAAGCTCTTCCTACAAACCCACCTCTTGAGCAACTCGAATTTTCTCAAAAAGGTCTGGAACTATTACCACCCCCATAGCTTTAAGTTGATAAGCTCCTATTGGTTCCTTGCGGCTTAGGGAATCAACTACCACATTAGCTGTCCCAAGGTGGTAACTAATCTCACAATCATAATCAGCCAACAACTCTATCCATCGTCTCATATTCAACTCCTTATGATTCTGGATGTGTTGTAAACTCTTATGATCAGTATATAGCATATACTTCGTCCTGTATAAATAGTGATGCCACATCTTAAGTGCAAATACAACTGCTGCTAACTCTAAGTCAGGTACCGAGTAGTTCATTTCGACACTATTCAACTACCGGGAAGCATAAGCAATCACATTCCCTCTCTACATCAAAACACATCCCAAACCCGAATATGGTGCATCACTATAAACCACAAAGTCCTCATTCCCTACAAGTAGAGAGAGAATAGGACCCTCACAAAGAAGACCCTTGAATGTCTGAAATGCCTCCTCTTCCTATGTTAGTCCAAACAAAAAGCTCTACCTTCCTCGTCAATTTGGTTAGAGGATCTGCAATCTTGAACAAATTATGGATGAACCTTCAATAATAATCTGCCAAACCCAAGAAACTCGGAATATTAGTGGGAGTCTTTGGTATCGGCCTCTTCTTCACTGCTTCAATCATTTCTAGATCCACCTTAATTCCCTCTTACTCGACTATGTGCCCAAGAAACTGGACCTCTCTCAACCAGAATTCACACTTTGAAAACTTCGCATATAGTTTTTCTTTCCGGTGTGTGTCTAGCACCTCTCTCAAGTGCCTCTGATGATCTTCAGAACTACGAGAATACACCAATATGTTATTGTAGAGTCCCAAATCCAAGGATCCAAACCAGTGATCAAACAAGTAATCAATTAAACAAACAAGAATAGAGTAGAGAAAAGGACTAGCCAAGCAATGCACACGTTTATTGCATAAAACATCAGGTACACCTTGAGCACACATACAACATCGTGAACAACTCTCAGCAACGTCTCTAACAACACTCTGACAAACTCCTATATATAGTGACAGACCAACCGCAAACATGGTTGACGGCTGTGAACAACTACACGACTGCAAACACTAAAGCAACAAGACCAAAACCCGACCAAGACTTATACATAAAGAAACCTAGCCCAAACCATAAAAACTAACCTAACAATATCCCCCTTGGTTTGGGGCTAGCATTGATTCAGTCTTTCTTGATTATGAGCACATCTAACCTCCCCATAGAACCAAGCCACATCTCCTTCTCGATAATCTCTGCAGTCATCGAAGTATACTCCTTAGCAGCAACTTCAAAAATATCTTCAGCAACATGGATTTGATGTTGAGCCAGATAGTGTATATCCTATTTTCCAAACTGAAGCAGATCCTTCTTTTCATATATCTGAAATACACCTTCAGGAAATCAGATGACATCAGAAGCTGTGGTTTCATCATAGACCCAGTAAATCATATTTCTTAGTGAACCATCTTGGAAGTTCTGCATAATAGGAATTTGTCTCAATTGGTTAGTAGGAGGCCACATCACCGTCTTGAAAGGCTCGTTGGTCTTTGGATCCAGCACATCTGGGAAGCTCTTGATGAAAGATTCAACAATCTTCATATTAGTAAACCCCTGTTTCACTTGATTCTCCAGAAAAAGCTTGAAATCTGTTGCCTATGGATCATTGGATGGATTAGCAAAGGGAGCATTAGCAAGTTCAGAAAGATCAACTCTCGTTCATGAACAAAAATCATGTTTGTCCTTGTAATACTCCACATTCGAACTTCTGCGCCTCACAAGCCACAAATTCAATTTGTCATGAAACCCCACGCCACTATTCCTGACCGATCACCATACTTGGAACCAAATCGTTTCATTTTGAGTTCTATTACAATGAGTTGGGGTTGGCCTACACAAACGTTCTAATCTGAGCTCTTTTTGAACGTCCACTTTTGTTTCTTATAAGATGATGTTTGTTGAGCTCAATTAAAATCAACTATATGAGGAGCTTGAACTGGCTCATGTTCAAATCGATCAACTACTCGAGTTGTTCTTACAATGGGAGGATCAATAGGGGGTTCTTGTTATGAAGCTTGGGCAGGGTCAACGGTAGATGTCTCAGCTCCGCCTGGTTCTCCGACAGATGATTTGAATTTGTCACCAAATTCCATAGCCAGCTTATTCTTGAGGTTGAAGTAACAGGCAGTCAAAGCTCAAAGGTGAGTTTGTAAATCAGAGATTTGTGTTGTCTTCAGAGAATTGTCTGCTTTAAGCTCCAAGACTTGGGTTTTGAGGTTATCAATTAAAACATCTCTCTCAATGATGTTCTAATTTAGCTCACAAATTTCTTCCTTAAGCTCTGACACAGATGGGTCTGCTCCCCCTGAACTGCCTTCCCCAATAGATATACCTTTGTCACGAGGGGATGGGACTGAACCTTGTTGTGCCAACAACGTGGCAAGCCTCTCAGAGGCAGCAGCATGCACATGTCGTGGAGGAGAGCCCCCAGGAGCTCGACTTCATGAAAAGATCTGACATTGCTTGGTTCTTCATGGGTAGGTTGAAGCGGTGTAGCAGCTGCGGTAGGTGGTTACACTGGTGGTTCTTGATCCCTAACAAGCACTCCCGGCCTCAGGTCATCTCGCCTTCTTTTCAACATAGGCTAGGAGGCAAATGACATCACAAGAGATGGAAAAGAGGTTGGAATAGCAACATAAAAGGAAGGAATCCTTGACATTGTATCTTATATTTTTGTAGTTTCGGCCATCTGTTTGGAGGTAGGAGACATTACTTTTTGAACGTCACTAACTCCCCCTGACTCCATTGTCGGTTAAACAACTTCATCGACATTGTCTAAGAAGGATTTCAGCTCCTCATTTGATAAGGCAATACTCGCCATGCTCAAAGCTAAATGAAATCTCATCATTTTCAAAGCCAAATAAATGACCACATAAACCCGTATCTTCTTCATAATCTTCCTCTACTATATTTTCCATCAATCCTTTCTCAAGATCACCTTCCTCATCATCATCATTATCTTCATTTGCTTCTTCATTTGATACCGGAGCATGCTCCTTAGCAACTATAGCAACAAGAGTAACGGGCTCTTTTTTTTCAGAAGCAGTGATGACATCATCTTCAGATTCTTCATGAGTTGATGAGCTTTTAGTCGCGGATGAATCACTGACTTCTACGAATTTTCCAAATTTCACCAATGGATACTTTCCCTGAAACATAAACTTCCCTTTCTATTCTACTTCATAAGCCCAAATGTGCTAGAGCCGAGGGACTTCAGATCAATTGTTTCTCCTTTCATCTCAAGTTTCGAGTATTTCTTGTTAAAGATCATCTGAAGGAACCTCGAAAACATGAGGAATTTGTCTTTTCCTTTGCCTTCAATGTTGCCTACCATGTCATTCAGGATGAAGTTTGAAAAATTGAAGTCTACACCGGCAGCTAAAGCAGCAATTACTCCTGTGTTGTGCAATAAGACCTCCTCAACCTTGGCTCTTCTTCCCGAAATGCAACTCACAAAGACGTGGACCAAAAACCTCTAGTAGGGTGGCAGTAATTTCTTGATAGTTGGAGGAAATACACCCTCGTAGTCCATACGAACGACAATTTCATCGATCTGGTCCATTGTGATTTCAAATGGAAAACTCGGCTGGTCATCGATCTGGAGAACTTCACGAATGACTTGCTCGGTTACTGAGACTTTCCTTCCATTTACAGTAGCATCCACGGAGACAACTTCACCATCTTCTTTGAGCACTGCAGCGGTGTTCCAAAACTACTTCACCAGCTCTTGGTAAATGATTGGACTTGCAGTAAGAGCATAAGCCAAGCAACACTTCTTCAGTCCATGAATCATGGACTTGAAGTCGCTGAGAGCTAGTGGCGGATCCATAAGAAAAACAGCAACGTTGTGGTTTTCGGTGATCTTCAAAGAAGCCATTTTTGTTCTACATAGAGCAACAAACAATTTCGACAGAAAAACACGATTCAGAGATGAATCAAGATCAACGAAGAGAGAGAGAGAGAGAGAGAGAGAGAGAGAGTCTGGAGAGGTTCACAACCGTAATTCGGAAATGTGGGTAAAGGTGTAAACAGCCAGAAACCCCACCCTTTATACTTAGGATCTAAAACCCGGTCCATCCATATGGGTTGCAACCCAAGATGCTTCAAATCCAAGCCCAATACCACAACATATTTAAAAATAATGCATTTTGAAGACTTAAAAAATAAAAAAAAGTAAAATCTAAAAATTTAAACTTACATATATATATATATATATATATATATATATATATATATATATATATATATATATATATATATATTAATTTTTGATTTTTTATCAAAATAAAATTGAAATTAAAATGAATTAACACTAATGTCTCTTTCATCAATGCTAACAATATTTTTGTGAGTTTGGGATCAAAGTTTTTAGACAGCCTGAATCAGTTTATTGGTGCCTCCCCCTTCATGAATAGATTTGGTCAATCGTCGGTATTGTGGTCCACTTAAGCACGAAAGACTATGATAGATTTATGACATACTACAAATGACAAGACATTTGAACCTATGTTCCTAGATCGTATTCCTAAGTGGCCATTTAGCTGACGACGATCAAGAATATTGTTGTCCACCTAAATTAAGCAGAGAGATCTACAGACAACATATTAAATGTTCAATTTTAGTTGTACTAGAACATGTTTTCCACTTCCGGATATACCCTGATAATCAAGAACTTCCAAGATACTCCTTACTTTAGGTGAGCAAACAACTATTAGGAGAGAAGAAAGATTTAGACTGCATATGTTAGACACCTAGGTCGGATCTTTTCCACTCACGCATAGGGGTTAACATATGACTAACCTGAAGTCGAGAGTTTGAGAAGTAGAATGATGCATATGTTGTGTTCCAGGTCGGATCTATTTCAATCATGCAGAGGAGACAACATATGGCTAACAGACAGAAAGAATTGCATAGATAGAAGATGCAAAGAAATAGAGTTGCCTATGTTGAAGTCTAGATTGGATATGTTCCAATCACACAAAGGATGCAACATATGATTGACAGTAAGAAAGAAAGAAAATAATTTTCTACAGACCTAATTTATCGGAATTCCCCCATCGCCTAGTCAATACCGAAATTAAGGACAGAGTCCGTACACCGAGGAAAAATTTAACCACGGTTCTAGATACAATTATTTAATGTAATCCGTAAATTCTCATGTATATCTCCCTGTTCAACCTACCCGAGCGTCGTATTGTCAGGCTAAACGGATCTATCTAGATCAAGACTTGTCGAGTCTCTAGATTCCTTAAGTTCATCTATGCCTGGTCAAGTCCAATTAAACCTTTCGTGCCTACCAGTGCATTGAACCCCGAGCCTAGACAATTCAACTTTGGTACCTTACACAGATTCAAATTGCTTGTTATCACATATTGATATCATTTTCCAACACATGACCTACTGATACGCTATGAAAAACACTATATTTTTTGATTTTTGATTTTTTTGATTTTTGTTTTGTTTATTTTTTTTATTTCTCCCCCTAAATATGTGCATAGAGGAGAATGAAAAGTAAATGCGCAAATTTAAACTAACCCAAAAACAAAAATCAGTATTCAAAGCGTATCATTTTCAAAAATCCAACAAGCACATCGAATCGAGCTTTGTTAAACAGTTTTGTGAACAGACCCGCTACATTAACCAAATAAGCGAACGCTCATAACAATCTCTGATAAAATGCACTTTGATGTCGACGTGCTTGGTTTTTAAGTGTTGGACTGGATTTTTAGCAATTTGAATTGTAGGATTGTTATCACAAAATATGGGAGTTTCAAGAAAGTCCAAATCGTACTCCATTAATTGATGTTGAATCCATAGGACTTGAGAAAAACAAGCAGAAGCAGCAACATATTTCGCCTCTAACGTTGAGGTAGACATCATTTGTTGTTAGTTAAACTGCTAGGACACCAGGCAGTCACCAAGAAATTGACGGCCCCCAGAAGCTGATTTCCTATCAAGTTTACACCCTCCATAATTACTGTCAGCGAAAGCATATAAATCAAAATCGGAGTTTTTCGGGTACCAAAGACCCAATTTTGGGCTATCTTTGAGATACCAAAAAATTCTTTTGACTGCAATTAAATGGGAGAGTTTAGGATTAGCCTGGTAACATGCGCACTGACAGACCGTGAACATGATGTCTGACCTGCTCACGGTTAGCTACATCATCGATCTGTATTCAGTCTGATCTACGAATGCGCCTTCAGGATATGGAGTGAACACGGGTCGCTCGACCATCGGCGTCAAGGCATGTTTTGCGTCTATGAACCCGAACTTCTCTAGTATACCGTCAACATACTTGGCTTGATGGAGCAGGATTCCGGTTGAATCTTGTTTGACCTGAAGCCCCAAAAACATGGTCATTTCCCCCCTAGAGAACTCATCTCAAACCTCTTCTTCATCACGACTTCGAACTCCTTTCATAGTTGTGGACTCGTTGACCCGAATATAATGTCATCGACGTATATTTGCACAAGAATCTGATCGGCACCAACATGCTTAATGAACAGGGTTTGATCGATTGACCCCCGTGTATATCCATGCTCAAGCAAGTGTTTCGTAAGAGTTTCATACCACGCCCTTGGAGCTTGATGTAACCCACATAAAGCCTTGTCCAACTTGTAGAAGTGATTCAGAAACTTTAAGTTGACAAACCCAGGAGGTCAATCAATGTAGATTTCTTCCTTCACAGTGTCGTACAGGAAGACAGTCTTGACGTCCATCTGGTAAACCGTGAAGCTCATATAAGAGGCATATGCGAGGAAAAGGCGAATAGCCTCCAAGAAAGCAACCGATGCATAAACGTTAATGTAGTCTAGACCCTTTATTTTTCGGAATCCACGGACAACCAATCGCGCCTTATTCCACATAATAACCCCTGAATCATCTTGCTTGTTTCGATAAACCCAACGCGTGCCAAGGGACTTCTTGCCATTAGGTAATTCAACCAGTTTCCAAACCCCCAACTTTTCGAACTGATTCAGCTCTTCATGCATTACATCAACATAGCTAGGTTCATTCAATGCCATATCGACATTCTTTGGCTCTAATTGAGAGATGAACCAAGAATAGAAACATGTGGTGACGTCTCCACTCTGACTTCGCGTTCTAACACCATCGCCCAGCTGAACAATGACATTTTCAATCGGGTGATCACGTTGAAGTCTGGTGGGAAGCTCCTGGCTGATGTCATTGAGGGTTACGGGAAGGTTGTTGATGTAAATGTGCCCGTCATCTGCTGTATCATACACCTCAGATGATTTGGAATCATTTGAAGTGTTGGCCACATACTTGTTAGCAATCGGCTCGGGAAATAGTAACTCCATGAAAGTCTGAGTTGCAGCGGAAGTGTCTCTGATCATGAAGTCTCTTTCTGTAGGTGTATGAGGAGTAGCTTCAGCATTGGGATTGGTTCTTTGGCATGGTGAACCTAAGGAAGTACTTGTAATAGCTTCATCCACCGCATGAGTCGTTGAAGGCACCAATGGTGGTCCGTACACAACTTCTTCTTCTTCATCTTCAATAACTTCCTTCGAACCGGAGCAGGAACCAGACAAATCATCTGAAAACACAATGAACAATTTGAAAAGAGATGTGTAATCAAATAACCAATCCAGACCGACTCGGGTGTCCATCTCGTTCTCCTCTAACCAATGCACGTCGAAGAATTCTACAATTTGCTTTGTCTTCTTGTTGTAGACCCTGTACGCCATGCGAGCAACATAACCCACAAAGTAACAATCATCAACCTTGGCGTTGAATTTGGGGTTGGATTCCAGATGAAGGAGGGTGCCAGGACAGCCAAAGATACATAAATGACTAACAGATCGCTTGTGACCGTAGAGAATCTCGTACGGGGTCTTCATCTGAGCTTTGTTGATCAGGACACGATTTTGAACATAGCACGTCATGTTGATTGCCTCGGCCCAAAAGAAAACCGGAAGTTTAGAGTCACATAACATCGTCCTTGTCGCGTCTTGCAGTGTTCGGTTCCACCGCTCAGCAACACCATTTTGTTGCGGTGTGCGAACGACACTGTATTGTCGCATTATCCCTTTTTCTGCACAAAAATGATCGAGAAAGGCATTCTTGAATTCCATCATGTTGTCATTTCTGAGCGCCTTCACCCCGTGATTGGTCTAGTTCTCTATCATCACAGCAAACTTCTTAATCAGGTCAGCAATCCTAGCCTTGTTGGACAAGAAGAAGACCCACGTGAACCGCGAGAAATCATGTATCACTACCAAGCAATATGAATTTTTGTTGATGCTAAGGACATTGACCGGACCAAATAAGTCCATATGCAACAATTGGAGCACTTGGTTGATCGAATTAACCTATTTTGGCAGGTGTGGCTTTCTGTGATGTTTTCCTTGAGCACAAGCCACACAATTTTCAAACGTGATGAAATCTTTGTCAGGAAGCCCACGCACTATTTCATTCTTTGCAAGTCGATTCAGGTTCTTTGAGTTAGCATGTCCGAACCAGTGATCAAACAAGTAATCAATCATACAAACAATTGTAGAGTCCCAAATCCAAGGATCCAAACCAGTGATCAAACAAGTAATCAATCAAACAAACAAGAATGGAGTAGAGAAAAGGACTAGTCAAGCAATGCACATTTTTATTGCATAAAACGTCAAGTACACCTTGAGCACGCACACACAGCACCGTGAACAACTCTCAGCAACGTCTCTAACAACATTCAGACATACTCCTATATATAGTGGCAGACTAACCGCAAACAGGTTTCACGACCGTGAACACCTACACGGCCGCAAACACTAAAGCAACAAGAACGAAACCCTGCCAAGACTTATACATAAAGATACCTAGCCCAAACCATAAAAAGTGACCTAACAGTCATCGATGAAAACAATGATTGACTTATCTAGAAATAGTCGACACACCCGATTCATCAGGTCCATAAACACTGCCGGAGCATTCATCAATCAAAGGGCATCACTTAGAACTCATAATGTCCATAGCGTGTCTTGAATTCTGTCTTGAGTATATCCTGTTCGCTAAATCGTACCTGATGATATCCTGACCGCAAGTCAATCTTTATAAAATGACTTAGACCCTAAAGTTGATCAAAAAGGTCATCAATTCTTGGGAAGGGATACTTATTCTTCACAGTGACCTTATTCAACTCTCTCTAATCGATACATGCCCTCATCGAACCATCTTTCTTCTTTACAAAGAGAACTGGTGCTCCCCAAGGCAAGGAACTCGGTCGAATGAATCCACGCTCTAGAAGTTCGTGTAGCTAAAACTTCATCTCTGCCATTTCTAAATGTACCAAACGGTAGAGTGCTTTAGCTATAGGGGTTGCACCCAGAATGAGATCAATTTGAAACTCTACTTGACGTGTGGGTGGTAAACCTAGCAACTCATCAGGGAAAACATCCACATATTCCCTAACCACCTCCACATCAGAGAGACTCGTAGTCTTCTTAGGGATCTACACCGCATGAGCCAAGAAAACCATACAACCATTCGCGATACACTTTCGTGACTTCATCACTGAGATAAGAGGAAGAGATCCTAGAGACTTCTCCCCACGAACGTAGATAGGCTCTCCTCCAGAGATTGGAATATGAATGCGCTTTTCAGCAAAGAGAGTCTCAGCTCGATTGGCAGACAGTCAATCCATGCCAATGATGACATCAAACGACTTGATCCCGATCGAAATCAGAGTCACGGGAAAAGTTTGATTAGAAAGAAATATGGCGCACCCATCAAACTTCTCATATATAGGAACAACATTTCCTACCGCGATCTCAATGTCTAACACATAACCTAGAGGACTTCGGGGTAACACGAACCAAGCACAAAACATAGGAGACACAAAATATTTTACTAGCACCAGCATCAAACAGTACCCTAGTAGGCATATCATTTATAGTAAAAGATCTGAGAATAACCTCATCGCCGGGTCTGGTCTCTTCACTTGTCATCTAAAAAGCTCGAGCTTGAACCTTCGGTGCTTGTGTCTTCTTACCACTTCCACCCACATCAGCCTTCAGTTTTGGGCACTGACCACTCATATGTCCTATCTGCCTACAGTTGTAGCAAATCGGCTCATTCTTGTATTCCGCTACTTTATGTCCTACCTTTCCACATCACTTGCAGGTCATAGTACTTTCATTGCATGGACCTCTATGTGCTGCATGACACCTTATGCAAAAATTAGACCAATCAGTCTTCTTTCGCTGGTGACCCTTTTTTTCTTCCTTGAGGATTCAGACAAACCCTCCCATTTCCTCTTCTCCCCACCCTTAATCACGATGCGCCCAAGTGTGGCCAAATCAACCTCGATACGAATAGCCTCATCCATGACAGCTGCCAAGGATCGGCGCTGCCTCACAATAGATTGATACTCTAGTGGTAATCCCTCGACATAATGTTCCACCTGTTTTGCATTGGTGGCGCAGTAACTTTTACCGAACTGTAGCCTCTCAGAGAAAACTGAATTGTATTTTGCAATCGACATAGTACCTTTCTCCAGTGCAAGGAACTCCCGATCGACCTTCCTTATCTGCCGCGGTGGACAAAAATGCTCCTGAATCTTTTGGCTGAAAGCCTCCCAGGTCATGGCTTGAAGTGTAGCCTCAGGTAAAACATATTCTAATGCCTCCCACCACTATAGTGCATAACAATCTAATTTTAGTGCTGCATAACTGACTTTATGTAGCTCAGTTAAGTCACCTGAATGGAAAATCTACCTCATCTTGCATAACCATTGCATGTACAATCGTGGGTCTTCTCCTCTTTTAAAGATAGGGGGTTTGAAGTAAGTGAATTATTTGTAGGAACTACCCCGTCCCATAACACGTTCTCTAGTAGGCTCCCTACTCCACCCCTAGGTGACTGAGTGGCTCTCAGCTATCACCTCTCGTGGCTCCTCATTCTCCTCTTCTTCGTCCTTCGGCTGTAAAAGTCTCGCATCTCGCATAGCCTGTTGCATCCGTTCCATGTCTTGAACATGTGCCTCAAGCTGCTTCTGAAGGTCAACAATGATAGCAGCACTCGTAGTGCTGCACTCGCTACGGGTTGCTGCACTCGCTACGGGTTGGTTGGGCCCATAGCAGACGACCAACTGGTGGGGCCTGAAAAGCAAATGGTAACATCTCAGGTGTGTGGTTATCCTGCCCTCCACCAGCTCCTCTAACATTGACATTCCCCTCAACATGCGACATGTTCCTAAATAACAAAGAATTTTTAAGTACATATAACAATCACATAAAGGGAAAATTCAGGAAGTTACATAAAATTACCCTATAACTCTTAGCACACACCCTTCCCCCCTTAAGAATCCCAGAGCACCTAATTGAGCAAGTCTACATTGTGAGTCTAAACACTGTCATCTGTATTCAGTTCAATCACAGCATGGCTCTGATACCAACTCTTAAAATGGTGATTTTTAACCCAAATTTTTTTTCTTTTTATTTTCAAAACATTGTTTAACAGAATACGTTGCGAAGTCTTATTATGTTTATTTCAAAAAAAATATATATCACCAATGTTACTTTCATGTCAAAACAAACCCATCAAAAATTTAAGTTCACAAAAACATAATGATGAAACCCAACATGTTCAAACGGTATCATAACGAAAGATACTAACTAAGACTACCCAAAAGCTCATATCGTCACCAAGGCATCATGTCAAACTACCTGTTCCAATACACAAAGAAAACCAGCAAGCAAAGAACAAGTGTTAGCATAAGCTACATGAGTGAATATAGCACAGTGTTAAGAGAACACACATACATAGATTGATTCACACAAAAATCCACACATAGTCAAAGACTCACAAGCAAGACATAATGACACCGTACCGCATATCAAACACAGGTTTAGGTCAATGTATTTTCGTACTACTTTTTAGAGCTTCATTTCTTAGTTACTCTCCTCAACACCGATGTAACTAATTTTATTTTATCGATTCACCGCTTAAATATTAATATAATATTTCTTCTCCGCTTTACATTAATAATTACTCACCGCTCACCATCGTTGTAATTATTAAAGTATACCTCCTAGTTAGGGTCTATTTATTCACCGTAAAAAAACCCAAAGTAAGACCCCCTTTCTTATTAACGTGACCGACACGACCAAATGCACAAAGTGAGGCGCGTCTCTCACCCGTAATCTTTTCTCTCGGTGCGCTGCGTTCGTTACTCTGATTGTGCACATACGTATACATCCGTTGTCGTTAAGGATTAGTACGAGCGGTGGCAATTCGAACAAGGTACACCACCCAAATCCCACGTGATGTTTGCGCTGGTCCTACCGCTTGACCAACATAACTCCAGTCCCGATATACCAAGGTGTAGCAAGATCATTTCCCGAGTGGTTGTCTAGAAAAACCATTCGGCATCAAAGTTCGCTTAAGCTCTTTATCCTATAGGTATTATTAAACCCACTAGGCCATCATAATATTCGGATTGGGTATGTACCTATTTCTAGGTTACTAACCTTTGCCCCACTAGGGTGTTCCCCTTTTTAATTTAATAATGATTAATTAAATAAGGAGTTACACTTTTACCCTTTTCGAGTAATCATGTAAATATTATGAATTTTCTTTTATTAACATGTTACCTCTTTAAGGGTTATTTTCATGCAAACATGTAATTTTATGTAGTTATTACATTTTACATCACACACTATTTTCATACACAACACATCTATGAAGTTGATACAACACTAGCATGCTTGTTCTAAAACATTTTGAACAAATATTTTCAAACAAGAATTAACATGCTTACATCATATAATGTTCATACACAACACTCAATCTAGCATGACCCTAGCTCACATCTCACACCAAACATAGAAGAGTCTAGCTTGCAACACCCTAGATATCATTACCCATTAAACATTTCAACAATAACGGCATAAAACTCAATCATGAAAAGGGGCACATATATCCTAGATAACTTTGTTCATCCCAATCTATCTAAGATATGGGATACTCCTAACAATGTACTTTTCAAACCGCAAAGTTGACTCACTTTTTCCAAAGATGTGACCATCTCATACTTCAAGTCTTGTATTGGTTGAAGTATCACCCTTACCCTTATTACATTTCAAATAACAAGGTTATTGGAGTTCTGCAATGCCAAAGATGACAAATTTATAACCCAAACACATAAATCAACTAACAATTAAAATTCCTAGTTTTGGACCCAAAAAATCTACCTGTTTAGAGTTGTTTTAGTACACTTGGAACCTGTATAACTTCTATTTTTCTACAATTTTATATCATTTTTACAAAAATGCTTATCAATGCAGCTAAATTCTGACCAGCAGGTGAAAATGATGATTTTCACGTAAGTTGGAGGCAACAACAGGTACTGGAAAAATTCATGGATAACTAGGCTCAAAATGAAAACTTTGAGATCTTACAGACCATTAACTCGACCCATGTTGATTTTTCTATAATTTTTCCAATACAGGGACAGATTGGTAATTTTTTCTGAATTTTTAAGCTTTGGATTTCAAGGGCTTTTGACCACTTAACCTATTAAGCCATCACTAAGAACACTCATAAAGGTTGAAAACTAACTTCTTAACAGAATTAAAATGTCAACCAATAAAAAATATCAATTCCAATCACAACCCACTCATCAATGTACATATCATTTGGTGGAAAGCAAAGTAGGTTGCACAACTAGGAATTTGGATTTCTTCCACCACCAAGTCTCATGGAAGGAGTTTCAGAGACAGGTTTGAGGCTTATTGGGTGACTGAAAACATGATTCTATCACAGAAAAATACTCAATTGATTCATGGTGGAAGTTAACATAAGTTTTAGAAATCACCAACAAAGATTGAGACTCTAAAACTTTGATCAAAATATTCACTTGAACAATAAACTTATTGAAGGTGTTCATAAGAAATATTGACAACAATTGAGCCATCATAAACACCCAACACAAGTGAAATTTCATCATAAGAACCTTCAAAGGTTCCTAAGAAGAAGAAGATGAGATTATGATCATCAATTAGGAAGAGAATTGACAACCGAAATCTTCACTTGACAAGGAATTTCATAAGTAACACCACAAAAAGATTTAAAGAGAATTTGTTTACCACAATTAGCCAGGAATTGCAGCCTACTATGCCTCCGAGGACCGACAGACCTATTTTCCCTCTCCTCCCTCTCAGTTCATCACAGCCTCACACACAAAGCCACCTGACGTTTTTTTTGGACATTGATCGTCGGTGCACAAAGGAAAATTGCCCTGATCGTTTTTTTTTCGTTCCTTATACCATGTGATGATGGAACGGACACAAGAAGAAGGATCCATCCTTCTCCTTGGGGGTTACTCCAAGTTTTGCCATCTAGCCCCTTAATTATCCATAATGTACCTCTTTTACACTAACCCTAGTATTTTTACAAATTAGATTCTTGTAAATGACACCTTAACCCCTCAACTCATAAAAACCATTTTTTTCATTAGAATTATCTTATCTACCCCCAATATTAATTCTTTGGTATAAAATAACATTTATCTATTTTATCAGTATCATTGTTGTTTTTTTTTATCATAAAAGAAACAAATTCACTAAGGAAAACTAATTTTCAAGTAACAGAAGCTAACCTTGATGACCGATGAAAATTTGGGTCGTTACATGACATTGTTTAAGGTTTTTAGTTTTCAGGCAGAGTAATTGGGTTTTCTTTCGTTGGTTAAGGATAGAATAATAAGGTTCATTTCATCGTCAGGATGAGTGATTTCTTCTATGAATGGGCTTTGATACCATTAAATGAAGAGGGTCAACTAGTGTGGCAGTGGAAGTAGTAATGAATGATTTCGACGAAAAAATCTAATTTAAGTGGGGGAGAGTTGTACCACCCTGTTTTGAGTTATTTCTTAATTCGGGGTTGTGGACCGAAGTTCGATCAAGAACAGGCTTTCAGCTTTGAAGAAGGTAAAGTTTAGACCTTATTGAAGGTTGATAATGTTGGTGGTGAGATCTAATCCCTTGATTTATGTGTTGGAATCGAAGGGTAGATAGGTAAGAGTTATATATCGGACTTCTTGCATGGATTATGGTTTTAGTTCGGTATGTTATAAGCCAAAAATAACTATATAAGATTGTGGGGCTCTCCAATACCTTTCCATGCATATAATGAACGCCGAAAACGTAGTTAAAGCGAAGAAGTTATGGTTGTTTGAAGTTGAGATGGAAAATGGGAGCCTTGCACTATGTGGCACACACTTTAAGTACGCATGGTATAGTGGCTAAAGGTTGGGACACATGTTTAGCGTCCCACACAAGGCATAGCCTATGTTACGTTGTGCATAATTGCGCAGAGTAAAAACCCTAATTTTAGGGGGTTTGAGCCTTATTTATGGACTCTAACCCCTTAGGGTCCTTTTTATTATTAGCCTCCACCTTCTTGAGCCTACAACTCAAAACCCTATCCATCTTGTGAGGATTTTGAAGCATTGGAGTGTTTTACTGTGTGTCTTGTGAAGAAGGAAGTCATCCAAGGTGTGTTTGGGGAGTCCAAAGCTCGTATATCTAGACTCTACTCTTCTTCAACATCCTCCAAGAGGTATAAAGCTTGAACCTTGATGATTCATTAGATAGATCTAGCTTATTATGGGTTTTATGAGCTCTTTTTCCCTTAATCTTGGGTCTAGTGAGTATGAGCAACTCCAAACCTCATGACTGGCATTTTCTAGCATTCTTGAGCTTGTAGAGTGATAAAAATGGGAGCTCAGTCACTCCTATCCTTTCATGTATGAGTGTTTGGGCATTGGAGTGTGTTTGGACTTGGGATTTGGGATTGTTCTTTTTTTAAGCCATGTAAAGGTATAAAGTTAGGAACTTTATCACCCTAGACATTTACTAGGACCAGATCTAAGTAATAGATGGTTGGTTGGGTTAACAACGTAGTATGCAGGGCGTGCCACTATGCAAGGCATAGTTTGATTATGCATGTCATACGTCAACTGGGCGTTGACTGTTGACTTTTTGACCAGTTTGACCTTTGGTCAACTGTGAGGGGTTGAGGACTTGGAAGGTCAAACTAGTTTTTTTGCCCAAATAGGAATCGACATTGGCTTTTAGACTCGTTAAGTAAACTATTACCTAAATTGCTTATTAGGGTTTCGTTTGTGCATATGTTTAGCTAGAGAGACCTTCGCACCAACAAGTCGTGTGCAAGATCTATCCATTTACCGATCAAAGTGAGTCTCTTCACTGTACTCGTAGGTCGTAGGCACCAATATCAGCCTATTGAATTATGTTTGTAGGATGCTAGATGTATTTGTGACTCTTGGATATTATGTATGTTAAGCGAGGCTCATTATGTATTAATGATGTGGCCTCTTAGCCGGGCGGGGCCCGATGCTGGGCGAGATCCGATGAATACCAGGCGAGGCCCGATGAATGTCGGGTAGGGACCGATGAATGTCAAGTGGGGCCTGATTTATGTATGGTATGTGGTATTTTAGGGAACTCACTAAGCTTTGTACTTACGGTTTCATGTTTATGGTTTCAGGTACTTTCGATTCCAAGGGGAAGAGCTCTACATGATTGTATCGCATCCACTAGTGTTCTGCATGATTGGCTTGTTTGTACTCTAATGATTACATGATATGTTTTTATACTCTAATGAGATTTCTATATTGAACGAATGGTTGTTTTTTATTAATCTAAAGAGAAATTTTCACATAGAATTTTGGGGATTATACAAATGCATCCTATTAGAAAGGTGATTATAAATCATAAGCAATATTATATAATAATCATATTTTCCACTAAAATCTTAATGATTATCTTTTCATATGACCATAAAAGAAGGACATCCTTGTATCTGTATGTATACATGCAATCCAATCTAGATGATTGCTAATTGCTAGATCTACAATGGATAAAAGCTTAGCCACATGCACCTTCTAATTATGAAAGTTGTCATTTAAAACCCTTTTGGATGCTAAAATTTGAGACTATAGTTTCTTAAGAGTAGACATGTTAGTGGTGTGGTAAGTTATTAGAGCTTGAAAACCATGCCTAGGGAACATCATAAGAGCATGCATATTAGGGTTAGGGAACATCATTGTTGTAGGCATGCTAGGGGACTAAAGTTAAGGTTGGAACTGAGTTGTGCCAATTTAATTAGATAGAATGGGTAACACATTAAAACTTGGGGTGTGTTTGGATGATTTATGGATATTGTGTCTTGTGCTAAACAATTTGGCCTCGACATATTCCCTAGTGTTATATTCCTGGATGATACAACTAGTATCACGGATGTCACGATTGACATGGTGGGCATTATGATTGATAGTTCGGATGTGAAAACTAGATTACTTACCAATATGAGGGCTCAAGTTTTCCCATAAGTTATTAATGGTTTCCCTTGAAGTGACACTATCTCTATAGTCATGCTCTCCTTTTGATTTTATGTTCGGGTCCTATAGATTGCGCTAATGATGAGTACCTTTGCCCACAACATGTACGAGGCATACATGTTGCTCAGATCTTCACTGTTACCTGCAACAATTTCAATTGGGGTAATCGAGAAAACGCTTAGATGGAAAATTCAATATTTCGTAAGGACAATAATAACAATTATAGCAAAATTGTTAGGGTATGTGTATCTTGACTTTTACATTATAAGCTTAGGTTATTTATAAGGTTTAAGGTACCTTTTATTTAGATTGCTTGGAGAGTACGATTTTTAATTTGAACAATGATTGTCTTGAATTCTAGAAAGGTCTAATTTGAAATCCTTATGGATAGACACAACATAGATTCGAAGGTATGTGTGTGTGTATATATATATATATATATATATATATATATATATATATATATATATATATATATATATATTCAATTGAGAAATAAGCTTATTATGTGTATGTGAGAATGAAAGGTGATTATAAATCACAAGCAATGTTAATCATAATCATGTTTGACAATAAAAATCATAATGATTATTTTTTTCCTATTACCATAAAGGAATATATGTTTTTTGTATCTATGTGTTTATTTTCAAGCCAATCTAGAATCCAGATGACTGCTATATCTTCAGACTTCAATTAATCAAATCTTAACCACTTTCACTTTCTAAGAATGAGAGCTTACTTTCAAAACCTTTGAGAGGCTCTAGAATTCGTCACTTGGGTTTTTTAGGAGAGGAGGGTTAGAAAACGCTTACCTAAAACTAATAGGTTCCCTTTCTTAAAGATTTTTTTTAAACAGGGGCTTTAGACTAAATCTTTAAATAATTAATGAAGTAAGCCTGAAAGCAACTAATTAATTACTTTAATTAGTTATTTTTTAGATGATTAAATACCTTTTTATTTAACTATTTAAATAAAACTATTTTCTTCAATTTTTCTACAACTTAATAGATAATAAATAAAACTCTTTTATCTAAATAGTTTTTTGGTTCATATTTAATAACATATCTATCTAATATATTTTATCATTTATTTGAATATTTTATAACTTTCAGTGTATGTCCCCATTGTCGCAGACATAATCAATTGTCAGAAAATTAATTTATTTTTTGCACACAATTTTTTAAGAAAATTATACAATGCTTTTCAAAAGAGTAGTGAAATCATGCTGATGGGAGTAACATGTTGGTGGACCGTTAATCGGGTGGGTACATGTAGTCAATATTGTGAACTATTAAACTAATTATACACTAAAATAGTTTTCTACTGATTTTTCTATAAACGTCATTAATCCACATTGGTTGTTGGGCAATATGTGTTTAGATATATCACAAAGTTTTGACACTTTGGAACATGGTACCACACCACTATTAGATAGTATATATTAGTGGAGCAAGGCATACATCTAACACCATACTTTGTAGTTCTAGTGAAGGGGTGCCTCTGTATAGGCAGGTTTTCTTAAAAGATTACCTGTAGGTTTGTATGTATATATTTTGGTTAATGACATAAAAAATATTTTTTTTCCATAGAAATTCGATTTTGACACCGTGTTTTTTTTTGTGTCAATTTTGATATTGTGTTTTTCAATTTGTTACAATTCTGACCACTTGACCGGTTAACCAGGTTACATGCTGACGTGTCAGTTTGATGACATGACATGCTTACATGATATGCTGACGTGTCAAAATTGAATTTTTTTCTCACAAAAAACACTAAGTTTTCATTTTTTTTTTTCGATTTTGACACTATATTTAATTTTTATTTCAACTTTGATACTATGTTTTTTTGTTCCAAATCGAACATCATTTTTTTCCAATTTTGTTCAATGTTGACAATTTTTTTATTTGAAACCGTATAAATATTTTTTTAATACATTTAAACCGTATAAATATTTTTTTTTCATTTAAAAGCCATAGTTTTGTATAAATACATTTTTTTTACACTCAAACCTTATTTTTATATATAAATATGTATTAGTTATATAAAAATTGTATTTTATATTAAATATACAACTTTAAAATGTGGTTTTTAAACGAAAAAAAATATGTTTTTACGGTTTAAAATGTAATAAAAAAAATATATTTATATGGTTTCAAATGGAAAATAGACAAAATTGAACAAAATTTGATAAATGATATTCGATTGGAACAAAAAAACATAGTGTTAAAATTGAAATAAAAAATTTAGCTTGGTGTCAAAATCGAAAAAAAAGTGAAAACTTAATGTTTTTTGTGGAAAAAACAAATCAATTTTGACACGTCAGCATATCATGTCAGCATGCCACGTCATCAAAACTGATACATCATCATGTCATGTCAGCATGTAACCTGGTTAACCGGTCAAGTGATCAGAATTGTAACAAATTGAAAAATACAGTTTCAAAATTGACACAAAAAAACACGGTGTCAAAATCAAATTTCTGTATAAAAAGAGTTTTTTGTGCCATTACCCTATATATTTTTCAAAATATTACTTTATGTATATTTCTTGGAAATCTTAGGCACCTCGATGGAGGTGACTATGGATATTTTTGAAACTATGGCTCTTACTAATTGATGTTTGTGAGTGCGTAAAGATACATTCGACTCTTAGACATCATTGCATTTTAAACTTATAGGTTTAATATTTAGTTCATAATAATGTGTTGAGTTTCTCAGTCTCCTTATTTGTATGTTTGATTTTAAAAAGTAAAATACATAATTTGATATAAAGAGGTGTTAATTACATACTAAATAAGTATTCATCTTATATGCAAACCTATTATCAGACTCATCATCATATGGGAATTTAGATTTATGTTGGTCAATACAACTCTGTTTTATGTTGATATCATTGTAAACATGGAAGAGAAATGAACTTAGATTATTAGTATTATTATTATTATTTTTTTTTATAGTGTAATGATAGTTCTGCATTTTTTACTTTCCCATCCACTTATCCATGTTTTTCGCTTAAGTACTAATCTGTCCACTTCTTTCCATCTTCCATTTCATGCAACACAAGCTATGTATGTTCCTAGTAATCATATGCCCCTTCATCAAGCTTTTTAATTGATTATTCATGCCACTAAACAACTCCCTTGTGATATCATCCATCTACTAGTATCCACTTCAAATCCGTTTTTCAGAAAGATGGATGGTTGAATAAGTTTAATTAGGGGTGACAAATCGGACCATCGTATCGTGTTTTTGTCTGACACGACACGACATGACAAGGTTTTATGTAACACAAATACAACATGACATGATCTCTTGTTTTTTTTAACTAACACAAAAACGAACCGATTAAAAAACGACAAACACGACACGATACGACAAAGATAACATGAAATAAAAATTAATGTATTTAATTACTATTTATTCATACATAACATGACAAACACGAAAAAAAAATGTTAAATCGTGTCAATTTCGTGTCAAATTTTGAACACGAACACGACACGACGTCGTGTTTTTGCCACCTGACACGAACACGAATTCGAATTTCAATTTCGTCTCAATTTCGCTTCGTTTCACGTATTTTTGTCGTGTCATGTTATCAATTGTCAGCACTAAGTTTAATGAATATTCTAGAGAGGTTTGAAAGCATTATAAATATCATTATCTTTATACTATGTTAGGAGGGATAAATAGTTTTCCACCTAAAACCTAATTAACACCCACCTAACATTAAACTAACTTCTACCTGACACTATAATACCTCATACCTACCAACAACGTAACTAGATTTTTTTAGTATTTCACCTAATTCCCAACTTAACTCACAGCTAAACCTATCCTGCCACTATATAAACATGTTAAAGCCATAACATATCACACACCAAATGTATCAGTATATATTAGACCCACATTGTTAAAAAAGATCTATATTTAACACGTTACACACCTAATGTACCACTATATAAACATGTTTAACAATGTTTATTATATTAATGTTATTTATTAATTTTAAGATTCGTTTTTATTAAAATAAATGAACTACATTTATATTACAAAACTATTTTAAATGATATTTTATTACTTGATTAACAAATTATTATATTATTAATAATAATGGAACAAACTTTATAAATTATAAATGACTAATCCTAATTCTAATAAATAAGTAGAACTCTGCCACGTGTCACTCTTTAAGGACCTCCAAAATTGAGTTTTCCCGCTCATTTATTCATCTATATTTACGTAAATGCCATTGAATCCAAATTGAATCAAAGTTCAAACTGATGCAATAAATCTAGAAATTTTAGCTGTCAACTGCATTCAAAATACTCAACCATTAATTTTAAATGAATAAAAATTATGGAAGTAATTTGAAAAAATATGTTAATCAATAATCAGATTCGAAATTCACGATTAAATTTGAAAGTTTCTTTATTTTGATTGCAAATTAAATATATTGCAATCATTAAATCCCTAAAAATCTGCAGTATTTTTTCAGCAAATGTAAATATCATTTATACGGTTATTTTGTTTTTACCATTCTGCTCCATAACAATTCTGCTCCATAGAAACCACAGCAAACGTATTCTTCTTCATTCTTTGTGATTCTGCAACGCTTCAAGAATTAAATATCAGGTTAGTGTATTCAAAAATCAGAATTACAAATATTTCTATTCCCTTCATGTTCTTATTTATCGGTATCTATCACGTTCTCATTGTATGATTTCTATTCTTCTTCTTCTTTTTTGTAATTCTTCTTAATCGTCTACTTCTTCTACCTTTTCAGTTTAAAAGACGAAAAACTAATGAACATTACAAGTTCATTTTCTTTAAAAAAAATTAAAAATAGTCTTTTTCAGATGTGAAACTATATTATTACATTTTTTTCCTTTTGGTGTTACATTTACTTTGATTTGCTGTTACTTTGTCTAATTACGTATTAATGTATATGTATACGAAAAAAGTAATGAACATGAGAACTATTTTTTCTTTAACATGTTTGTTGTGATCCAGCTTCAAATTCATTAATACAAATTAGTGAATTAACCCATAATTCTGACATGATATGCCAAAACATTGGAGTTTACCTACAAAGTTATTAAAATTCTAAATGGTTAGTCCTGCACAGTAACTTTTGTTTTGATGGTATGAAATTTTAAAATTTGTTTGTATTTATCTAAATACAATCTCAAAAAAATATTGAATTTAAAAATTTATGAGTATATTAAGTCAGTTGTTATTGTCATGTGTTGATTTTTAATTTTTCTGTTTTACTCATTGTTATGTTATCTGTTAGTGTTAGTATGTTGCAGGGGCATTTTCGGTATAATTGTCGTTTTCATGTTAATTTTATATTTGTGTTCCATCTTATTATAAAAACTTTTATTCAATCTAAAACATTATTTCATATGAATTATTTGTTTTTGTTTGTATTCCATTTTATTATAAAATGAATTATTGAATTTAAAATTTTATGAGTATATTAAGTCAGTTGTTATTGTCATGTGTTGATTTTTAATTTTTCTGTTTTACTCATTGTTATGTTATCTGTTAGTGTTAGTATGTTGCAGGGGCATTGTCGGTATAATTGTCGTTTTCATGTTAATTTTATATTTGTGTTCCATCTTATTATAAAAACTTTTATTCAATCTAAAACATTATTTCATATGAATTATTTTTTTTTTGTTTGTATTCCATTTTATTATAAAATGAATTATTGAATTTAAAAATTTATGAGTATATTAAGTCAGTTGTTATTGTCATGTGTTGATTTTTAATTTTTCTGTTTTACTTATTGGTTAGGATGTTCTATACATTCTAAAAGGTTGCTAATTTTCCTTACAATTCTATAATGATTAAATTTCTTGCAGAAAATGGATATAGGAAATAAGGTTTACCTAAATAACATTGACCAGATAGATGAAAAATCGCATATCAAGGTTCGGGTGCTTAAAATTTGGAACTTTGTCAGAAATAATAAAGTTTGTTCGATTGAAATGATCATCATGGACGAGGAGGTTTGTTGTATTTGATATATTTTTTATTCATCATTCAATATTAGACATGTTTCATGAACATAATAATTTTTAATTTTTTTTAAACAGAGTACACAATACCAAGCTCGTGTCTTCAATCAGAATTTCTCCAGATTTCGTCATCTTTTAAAGGAAGATGAAAGTTATATAGTTATAAAACCCAATATGGCTGCTGTTACTAATGGTTTTAGTTATACAGGTCATAAACAGACCTTAACTTTGGATTGGAAAAGCATCCTAAAAAAATGTGATGATTTCTCGGGTCCAGTCAATGGATTTATGTTTGTTGACTTTAATTCTATCATAGAACAAACATGCCCAAGAGACACATTCTTTGGTTAGTCATAAAATATTAATAAAATCATTTTTTATCATTTGTTTTTTTGGTTATACATTTTATTATTTAAATATTACGATTATAATTCAATAGTTTATGTTGTGTTATCTGTTGTGTAGATGTTATTGGACATATCGTGTCATTTAGGCCTCTTGAAACTTCAAATCCATTACCATCCAAGCATTATATAAAACTCACTCTTAGCAACCTAGAGTGAGATTATATTTTATTATTTATTATCTTTAATTAATCACAAATTAATATTAATATACTATTTTTTGGTTTATTTAGTTCTGTACATCTGAAGGTTACTATTTTTGGAAGTCAAGCATATCAAATTTCAGAATACCTAAAAAATAACCCGACGGTTAATTTTGTTGTTATCGTGATGCAGTTTTTGAAGCTAAACATTTGGAATGGTTTGTATTCAGTCTTTATATATAGATGTTTATAATTACTGTTTTTATATAATTTTTATTAATTGGATATATATTTTTTACAGGTCTTGGTGAAGCTAAAAGTCATTTTGAAGTAACGAAATTGTTCATAAATTCTGACATTTATGAAATAAATGAGTTTAAAAATAAGTTAGTTTCCAATTGTTTTTTATTTTTTTATAATGTATTTTAACTTAAAAAAACACAAAACCTAATATTCATGAATCTAAATTAAACATCACAGGTTGAAATGTCATGACAATTTTGGTATAACTGAAAAAAGCATAACTACACTTCAAAGCTACTCTTCTTCATATACAGATGACTTTAAGGGCAATTTTCCATTAAAAACAGTCTGTGATGTCACACCCCCAAACCTGAACAGCGGAAACGTTCGGGGGCGGATGACTTCATGTGGTAGCGTAACAATAGAATACATAGTAAAGAAAGCAATACAACCATCATATATATAATTGAACGTTTACATTTGTCAAAAAGTTACATGTTCAAAACCAATTACAATATGATGTCAAAATATGAGATTAAACTGGCGCCGCAGCATCCCTTCATCAAAAGCATAGTGATACCTGAAATTACTGATTTCCTGGGACATACAAGTAATTTTGAAATAGTAGATCAGCATTTAAGCTGGTGAGTTTCATAAGTATTTAAATGAAAATGTTTGTATGAAATGAAATGTTTTGTCCTTGTTTGTTTGTGTTTAGAAAATCCTATATTTTCTACTAGTATAAAAGTAGCCTTCTCTCAAGACAAATGTTTGTTTCTAAAATGTATGTAAGTGTGAAATAACCAATGTGTTTGAAAACCTTGTAAATCAATGCATTTTTAATACCCCATGTGAGTTTTATAACCATACTATTGACTCGGAATGCCTATACACAACGTTCTTCAGGCGTTGGAATGTTATGACGTTTGTCACCCCAAACGGTGGACTGTAGCTAACAATCAGGGCGCGGGTTGTCAAGCCCGTATAGATCTATACACAAACACCATGCTCCCCCTCCAAGGGATTCTGGTATATAATACAGGACTTGAAATGTGTACTCGAACGTACGTGAAGTTTATGTCTCACAAAGCCGTGGTATAAAAACAGATTTACGTGTTAAAATGTTCGTTTGTTCTTGTATATGAAAGTGACTTCTTGAAAATCATGTTTCTAGTATGTAAAAGTTAGCAATATCCTCGTAAAACTATACCTATTATAGTTTTCTAAAAGTGTGTTTCTTTTGTTTAGAAATACCTAGAAAAGGAATCACTTGTTATGAAAGTATAGATTTTTGTAGAGCCTAAGATAGACAAGTATACATAAAATCTAAGAAAATGTTTAGTTTATACATGCATTACAACAATTTATATTTCAAAAGATAGAATTCTATTGTAACATATTTTATATACGAAAGTTTCCTATAAAGTTTATAAATCACATGTGATTTGGATATGTATAAAAGCATATAAAATAATTCTTTATGTAACACACGATAATACTCGTGTGTTTTACTTGTATTCCCCCCCCCCCCTTGAAAGCATATAAAAGCATTTAGAATATCTTAAAAAGGTTAATTAAGGGGTATGAAACTCACTTGAAAGTTTGAAGATAGCGAGATGGAAAACCGGGCAGAGTTTCGTCTTGAGAAACGGATTTTTCTCGGGATTCTCGGGAATCTCGGGAGTAAAATCGACCCTCGGGACTTGAGCAAAAAGACCAGAGCTTCGGGTTTGAACGGGCACGGAAATCGAGGCAAGATCGTGAGAGAAAGGAGAGAAATGGGGTGAATTTCCAGGAACCCTCGCATTTCTATTTATAGGGGGTCTGAGAAGCCTCGGTACGCGGGGCGTACGCTTGTACGCGTACGTCATGCATGAGCGAGTCCTCGACTGCCTCGGCTTCGGATGGGACGGATCGGATGGGGCGGGTCGGATGGGGCGGGTCGGTAGCTTCGCATAGGGGCGACGTGGACGGATCGAGACCAAGGCCCTCGGGTACGCGGGGCGTACGGGGTTACGCAGCGCGTAACTCGGATGAGGATGCTGACTCCTTCTTCGGATATTACCGGATTTTTGATTTAATTTATATATAATTTATTTAATAAACTTCAAAAAATCATATCTTCTTCATACAAACTCCGTTTTCGATGGTCTTTATATCCACGCGTAGGTGAGACTACGCTCTACAACTTTCGTTTAGACTCCGTTGGCAAATTCCGAAATTATTTTTATTATTTAATTATAAAATGACGTGATTAAGGAATTTCTTTAAAAAAATTCATAACTTCTTTATCTGACGTCGGTTTTTGCCAGACTTTTTACCGCTGAAATACCATTGTCGAGACCTTCGATTCTCGTTTAGGTCATTCCGGCCAAAAGTCGCTCGATCTCCGATTCGAGTTTTTAGCTGTCTGTTGCTAAGCCGAACTTGGAAAAATCTTAACTTCAATATACGAAGTCGGATTTGGGCGTTTTTTTTACGTACGATCATGGTTTAATGACATTTAAACATAGAGGGAATTTAAATAGAACTTTTTGGACAATTTATTATCAAAGTTAATTTTATTAACTCAAAAGTGGTTACAATACTTGACTTTTTAGGTCATTACAAAGAGTTGAAATATCGGGTTGTCACATCATCCCCCCCGTTAGAGGGAATTTCGTCCCGAAATTTAAAGTAGTAAAGATACTAGTGAACATGAAAGAGATGAGGGTACTTTTGTTTCATCTGATCTTCGCATTCCCATGTGAATTCAGGTCCCCGCTTGGCGTTCCAGCGAACCTTCACGATGGGTATGCGACTTTGTTTTGTTTGCTTGACCTCTCGGTCCATGATTTCTACTGGTTCTTCCACAAAGTTGAGGCTCTCGTTGATCTCGATCTCGTCGAGTGGAATAACAAGAGTCTCATCGGACAGACACTTTTTCAAGTTCGAGACGTGGAATTTTGGATGTATGTTACTAAGTTCACGCGGTAGGTTAAGCTTGTAAGCCACAGGGCCGATTCTGGCAAGAATCTCGAAAGGCCCTATGTATCTTGGATTTAGTTTCCCATGCTTTCCAAAGCGTATTAAACCCTTCCACGGTGAGACCTTTAATAAAACGTGGTCTCCTACCTGGAATTCCAAAGGTTTCCTCCTTTGGTCAGCGTAGCTTTTCTGTCGGTCTCTAGAGGCTTTCAATCGTTCACGAATCTGAACGATCTTCTCTGTCGTTTCTCGTATGATTTCCGGACCGGTGAGAGTGCTTTCAGGAACTCTTCCTTTAGCTAACTGGGTATCGCCAACTTCAGTCCAGCACAGAGGGGATCTGCACTTTCGACCATAGAGGGCTTCGAACGGAGCAGCCTTTATGCTTGTATGATAACTATTATTGTATGAAAATTCGACAAGGGGTAAATGGATATCCCATGCCTTTCCAAAGTCAATCACGCAGGCTCTTAGCATATCTTCTAAAGTTTGTATCGTTCTCTCACTTTGCCCGTCTGTTTGTGGGTGGTAGGTTGTACTCATGTCAAGCCTAGTCCCTAGGGAACTTTGTAGTGACTGCCAGAATCTTGAAGTGAATCTACTATCTCTATCGGAGATAATGGATATCAGAACACCATGCAGTCGCACTACTTCCCTTAAGTAAGTCCTTGTAAGCTTTTCCATTTTGTCAGTCTCCTTGATGGGTAGGAAATGTGCGGATTTGGTTAATCTATCGACGATGACCCATATGGTATCGAGTCCACTCGTCGTCTTGGGTAACTTGGTTATGAAGTCCATAGTAATCCGCTCCCATTTCCATTCTGGTATCTCCGGTTGTTGTAGTAATCCTGACGGTTTCTGATACTCGACCTTAACCTTAGCGCAAGTAAGGCATTTACTTACGAAGGTAGCAATTTCTGCTTCCATGTTAGGCCACCAGTACAGTTTCTTAAGATCCAGATACATTTTATCCGAACCTGGGTGAACGGAATATCTTGAGTTGTGTGCTTCGGTCATGACTACGTTTCTGAAACCACCATGTTTCGGGGTCCAGATTCGGTCAATGAGATAGTAGGCTCCGCCACCCTTGACTTCTAGATTCTTTTCCATTCCTCGCAGGGATTCACCCGTCACATTTTCAGGTTGCAAAGCTTCCATTTGTGCCGCCTTAATTTGTGTGGATAAGTGGGAATGGATAGTCATAGTCAAAGATTTGACCCTCCGACCAGTGTATTCCTTTCGACTGAGGGCGTCAGCTACCACGTTGGCCTTGCCAGGATGATAACGAATTTCGCATTCGTAGTCATTTAGTAACTCAACCCATCGTCGTTGTCGCATGTTGAGTTCCTTCTGATCGAAAATGTGTTGAAGGCTCTTGTGATCGATGAAAATAGTACTCTTTGTTCCGTATAAGTAGTGTCTCCAGATCTTCAGAGCAAATACCATTGCTCCTAACTCAAGATCGTGTGTCGTATAGTTCACTTCGTGTGTCTTAAGCTGTCGGGAGGCATAAGCAATAACCTTCCCTCTCTGCATAAGAACACAACCTAGTCCTTGATTTGACGCATCGCAATACACTACGAAGTCTTCTATCCCTTCGGGGAGGGATAGTATCGGTGCGGTGCACAAGGCCTGTTTTAGCGTCTGGAATGCCTTCTCTTGTTTCGCTTCCCAGCCAAAGGCCACACCTTTCTGGGTTAATGTAGTAAGAGGTTTCGCAATGCTAGAGAAGTTCTTTATGAATCTGCGATAGTAGCCAGCGAGACCTAGAAATTGACGAATTTCTGTAGGTGTCTTTGGTGCCGACCAGTTCTCAATGGCCTTAATTTTGGAGGGGTCCACGTGTATACCTTTCTCGCTAACAACGTGGCCTAAAAATTCGACTCTTCGAATCCAAAATTCGCATTTAGAGAACTTCGCATAGAGTTTCTCCGTTCGCAGTGTTTCTAGGACTTTTCGTAGGTGCTGACTATGCTCTTCCTCACTTCGGGAGTATACAAGTATATCATCGATAAAGACGATGACGAACTGATCCAAGTAAGGATGGCATACCCTATTCATTAGGTCCATAAATACTGCTGGTGCATTGGTTAATCCGAACGGCATCACTACAAATTCGTAGTGTCCATAACGAGTTCGGAAAGCTGTCTTTGGAATATCCCCCTTTAGAACTCGTAATTGGTGATATCCGGATCGTAGATATATCTTTGAGAAGTAGTTTGCTCCTTGAAGTTGATCGAATAGGTCGTCAATACGGGGTAGAGGATAACGGTTCTTGACAGTAAGTTTGTTCAGCTCTCTGTAGTCGATGCACATACGGAACGATCTGTCTTTCTTCTTTACAAACAGGACCGGTGCTCCCCATGGTGAGAAACTTGGTCTTATGAATCCTTTTTGAAGGAGTTCATTAAGTTGACTGGAAAGTTCCTGCATCTCTGCTGGTGCGAGGCGATAAGGCAACTTCGCTACTGGGGTAGCCCCTGGAACTAAGTCGATTCTGAATTCAACTTGGCGTTGTGGTGGTAATCCTGGTAGTTCTTTTGGAAAGATATCGGGAAAGTCGCGTACTACCGAAATGTTCTTGATGTCCTTCAGTTCTTGACTTGTATCAACGATGTGCGCTAGGAATGCTCGACAATCCTTCTGCAAGCACTTTCGAGCTTGGATGCACGAAATGATGCGAAGGTTTGTACTTGATTTGTCGCCGTAGATAACTAATGTTTCGTTGTTAGGGAGATTAAGACGGACTGCTTTCTCAAAGCACATGATGTCGGCGCGAAGAAGACTCAACCAATCCATGCCGACTATGACGTCGAAACTTTTAATTTGGACCGGCATGAGATTGATTGGAAAAGAATGGCCGTCTAAAGTTAACGTACAGCCCATGTATATGCAGTTAGTGTTTTCGGTTTTTCCATTGGCCATCTCTACAATGAATGATTTTTCTAATTTGCTAGGTTTAGGTTTAAGTAAATGAATAAAGTTTTGACTCACGAAGCTTCTCTCCGCTCCACTATCAAATAATATGCATGCATATGAATTATCGAGAAGGAACGTACCAGCAACTACAGTTGGGTCAGCTACAGCTTCGTCGTGGCCTATCGCCAAAACTCGTCCCACACCGCCGGTGCCTGCTGCCTTAGGGCAGTTCCTCTTGTAGTGGCCCACCTCGCCACCACCGTAGCAAGTCTGGCCTACACCCGCACTGGGAACTTGAGTGATCGGTTTTGCGGGGTCCTTGCAGAAACGGGCTGTGTGTCCCTTCCTGTTGCAGTTGGCGCACTGCATTTCCTGACAAGGTCCATGGTGGTGGTAAGTGCATTTGGTGCACTTTGGAAGGTTACCCACATAAGGATTTGTGGGGTAGGGATTTGTAGGGACTGTAGTAGGTACAGTGGCAGCATTCACTGAAACCAGTTGTTTCTTTGAGGATTCTTGGGAAGACCCACCCTTCCCTTTATTCCATACTCTCTTCCTGTTGTTGTTGTTGTTGTTGTTGTTGTTGTTGTTGTTGTTGTTGTTGTTGTTTCCTTTCTGTGGTTCTGGTGCAGAAACGGTTGAGTTCTGATGACCTCCGTAGTCAATCAGAGATTGTGCCAGTTCCTTGGCACTTTCAAAGGTGTCAGGTTTGGAAGCTAACACGCTTGATCGTATTTGGGGCGTCAGTCCCCAGATGTACCTTTCTATTTTCTTGCTCTCGGGAGCAATCATATCTGGGCAAAGGATTTCCAGATCGCAGAATCTGTTGGTATAAGTTGCGATGTCGGTACCAACCATTCCGAGAGTCCATAGTTCATGTTCGAGCTTTTGAATCTCTCCCCGTGGGCAGTATTCTCTCATCATCATGGCTTTTAGGCTCTCCCAGCTTATGGAGTTTGCCACTATCAGGGTAAGTACTTTAACGTGGCCATTCCACCAAGTTAAAGCTCTATCAATAAGGGTGAAAGTTGCAAATTTGACTTTGCTGTGCTCGGGACAGGAGCAGATTTCAAAGACTGACTCTGTCCTTTCAATCCACTATCTCAGGGCTAACACACCACCAGATCCATAAAACATCCGGGGCTTGGCGTTAGTAAAGTCCTTATAGGTGCATTCTCAGGGTGGTCCATGACTCTCGCCATGGTTGGATGGGTGTGTGCCAGATCCCGAGCCATTAGTACTCGAGTTATTCATCTGTGACATGGCAACTGCTACCGTTGCGGTGACTGCTGCTTGGAACATAATAGCATCAAATTGAGGTGGTGGAGGTGGTGGTGGTACAGGTGCTTTCCCACCATTGTTTTGCCTTGGATTCCTACGCGGAGGCATCCTTAAACTATAGGTTGAAAAGGTAAAGATAAGAATTCCATAGAATAGAGAATTTATGTGTCTCATGAACTAAATTGCTATAGTTCAACAACCGATGCTAGTATGAGTCTTAAAATAGAAAAATGAAAGTTATTTGTAAGACTGAAAGTATGAAACAAGTATTTGGTTTCTCAAAGACTTTTCAAGGTTTGAACGAAATACTCAACGTAGTAATAATAGTGTCACTTATATTAATATAAAAGTTGATACAACGATCATGAAAATTTGACCCCTATAAGGGTCTCCGATTACAAAGTTCGAGAAATTTAAAGACTTTTAGCCGAGGTCCTAAGCTATAACAAAATTTGAGTCTTTGACAAGCACTACTTGCGACGTAGGTTGCGCTTGGAGCTTGACTCTGCATCTGATTGCTTCGACTCCATTAGACGCCTATCAAAAGCGGCTTGTTGTTCCCTTAGTTCAGCGAGGGCTGCAATCATTTGCGCTTGGAATGCCTCGGTTTGGAGTTGAGCATTGTCTTGTATCTTGTCCAGCCTACGGATGTCAGAAGTGTGAACCTGCACTTCCACGTTGACATCCCGGAGTCGGCTAGCTTGAACTCCGGACTGATAGGACTGATTGGCTAGCTTACCCACCATTACCAGGAGTGCCCGATCAGCCGAACCTCCGCCGCGGACATCATAGAAGTCCCAACACATGCCGTAGGGAGGGCGTAAGTTCTGTTGTTGGCTCCAATGATGGAGGAGACTTCCCCAGACGGGAGTCGGTCCTTGAAAGTTCCTTACGAAGACGGGAGGTTGAACGGGTGGTGGATCGATCACTTCCGGTTCTGAGTCGGTACCGGAGTCATCATCCACTTCTATGGGTTCCTCGTCCTCTTCGGGGTCATCTTCGACCCATCTTCCGTTGCCTTGGTTGGGAAAGTAGGGGTCGCCGGGGTGGTGAAATCCAGCCATTTGATTGTACGAGAAATAGGGTTATAGGAGTTGAATAAAGTTGAAACTTGCAAAACATGTAAGTTAAACTAGTTTAGGTAGCAAATACTCCTATAATATTTAAATTCTTGTGTTTGATTCTAGTAACGGTTTGGTAAGTTTTGACTTGTTGCTTACTACGATCATTCCTCGATATACGTTGGTCCAATCTTGGGCAAATATAGTTGATCACGCTATATTTGTCCAAAATCTGATTACATATATCGAGGCTTAATCGTAGTGTCAACTTGTCTAAATACTTGTTGTATAGTTAGATATCATGAAAATAATTTGTTGTATGCATGTAATTGTACTTAAATGAACTATCAATTTAAGTTAAACGTAACGCTGCTTAAGTGTAAAAAAGAAAAATGTTTTGTCAGAGAGTGTTAGTCCCTTAAGCATTTATAGTTTGTATATCTTATGTGGTTCGATATACTTAGTTCACTATAAACATTGCTCTGATACCAATCTGTCACACCCCCAAACTTGAACGGCGGAAACGTTCGGGGGCGGATGACTTCATGTGGTAGCGTAACAATAGAATACATAGTAAAGAAAGCAATACAACAATCATATATATAATTGAAAGTTTACATTTGTCAAAAAGTTACATGTTCAAAACCAATTACAATATGATGTCAAAATATGAGATTAAACTGGCACCGCAGCATCCCTTCATCAAAAGCATAATGATACCTGAAATTACTGATTCCCTAGGACATACAAGTAATTTTGAAAGAGTAGATCAGCATTTAAGCTGGTGAATTTCATAAGTATTTAAATGACAATGTTTGTATGAAATGAAATGTTTTGTCCTTGTTTGTTTGTGTTTAGAAAATCCTATATTTTCTACTAGTATAAAAGTAGCCTTCTCTCAAGACAAATGTTTGTTTCTAAAATGTATGTAAGTGTGAAATAACCAATGTGTTTGAAAACCTTGTAAATCAATGCATTTTTAATACCCCATGTGAGTTTTATAACCATACTATTGACTCGGAATGCCTATACACAACGTTCTTCAGGCGTTGGAATGTTATGACGTTTGTCACCCCAAACGGTGGACTGTAGCTAACAATCAGGGCGCGGGTTGTCAAGCCCGTATAGATCTATACACAAACACCATGCTCCCCCTCCAAGGGATTCTGGTATATAATACAGGACTTGAAATGTGTACTCGAACGTACGTGAAGTTTATGTCTCACAAAGCCGTGGTATAAAAACAGATTTACGTGTTAAAATGTTCGTTTGTTCTTGTATATGAAAGTGACTTCTTGAAAATCATGTTTCTAGTATGTAAAAGTTAGCAATATCCTCGTAAAACTATACCTATTATAGTTTTCTAAAAGTGTGTTTCTTTTGTTTAGAAATACCTAGAAAAGGAATCACTTGTTATGAAAGTATAGATTTTTGTAGAGCCTAAGATAGACAAGTATACATAAAATCTAAGAAAATGTTTAGTTTATACATGCATTACAACAATTTATATTTCAAAAGATAGAATTCTATTGTAACATATTTTATATACGAAAGTTTCCTATAAAGTTTATAAATCACATGTGATTTGGATATGTATAAAAGCATATAAAATAATTCTTTATGTAACACACGATAATACTCGTGTGTTTTACTTGTATTCCCCCCCCCCCCCCCTTGAAAGCATATAAAAGCATTTAGAATATCTTAAAAAGGTTAATTAAGGGGTATGAAACTCACTTGAAAGTTTGAAGATAGCGAGATGGAAAACCGGGCAGAGTTTCCTCTTGAGAAACGGATTTTTCTCGGGATTCTCGGGAATCTCGGGAGTAAAATCGACCCTCGGGACTTGAGCAAAAAGACCAGAGCTTCGGGTTTGAACGGGTACGGAAATCGAGGCAAGATCGTGAGAGAAAGGAGAGAAATGGGGTGAATTTCCGGGAACCCTCGCATTTCTATTTATAGGGGGTCTGAGAAGCCTCGGTACGCGGGGCGTACGCTCGTACGCGTACGTCATGCATGAGCGAGTCCTTGACTGCCTCGGCTTCAGATGGGACGGATCGGATGGGGCGGGTTGGATGGGGCGGGTCGGTAGCTTCACATAGGGGCGACGTGGACGGACCGAGACCAAGGCCCTCGGGTACGCGGGGCGTACGGGGTTACGCAGCGCGTAACTCGAATGAGGATGCTGACTCCTTCTTCGGATATTACCGGATTTTTGATTTAATTTATATATAATTTATTTAATAAACTTCAAAAAATCATATCTTCTTCATACGAGCTCCGCTTTCGATGGTCTTTATATCCACGCGTAGGTGAGACTACGCTCTACAACTTTCGTTTAGACTCCGTTGGCAAATTCCGAAATTATTTTTATTATTTAATTATAAAATGACGTGATTAAGGAATTTCTTTAAAAAAATTCATAACTTCTTTATCTGACGTCGGTTTTTGCCAGACTTTTTACCGCTGAAATACCATTGTCGAGACCTTCGATTCTCGTTTAGGTCATTCCGGCCAAAAGTCGCTCGATCTCCGATTCGAGTTTTTAGCTGTCTGTTGCTAAGCCGAACTTGGAAAAATCTTAACTTCAATATACGAAGTCGGATTTGAGCGTTCTTTTTACGTACGATCATGGTTTAATGACATTTAAACATAGAGGGAATTTAAATAGAACTTTTTGGACAATTTATTATCAAAGTTAATTTTATTAACTCAAAAGTGGTTACAATACTTGACATTTTAGGTCATTACAAAGAGTTGAAATATCAGGTTGTCACATGTGAGATCACCGAACCAATTAAGGTATATTGCATTATTTGATATGTTTTACATTTTACTTTTGCATAATTTATTTTAATAAGTTTTACATTTGATATGATACAGGAAATGAAGTTTTTATTAGTTGCTTCCATTGTTAATATAAGGCAGAATCTACCATGGTATTATGAAGCATGCAAAAAATGTGGAAAAAAAAACTCTGTTCCCAAAGCCAATCATTCGTATACCAACCCTGAGGGAATTTCAGAAACTATGGTTGTCGAGTGTACAAATGCACAATGCAAAAAATCTGAATTTCAGTCAGTTATAAAGTATACACATATTTATTTCTATTAATTTTGTCAATCTGTAAAACAACACTAACAATGACATAATTTTTTTTTTGTTTTAGGTATATAATTCCAATCAACGTACAAGATTGTACTGGAACCATTGGTATGACTCTTTTTGATAGGGAAGCAAAGAGGCTGTTAAATATAAGTGCCTACGAGTTGAAAAAGATACATGATGCGGTATATTATTCATACCTTAAAATCAGAAAAGATTTACTTTATTTTTTAATTTATTAAAATATATCTTACAGGCGGGAGACAGTGATGCGCTATTTCCAATGCAACTTAACGTGTTGAAAAACCGCAAGTTTGGTTTTGTTGTAGATATTACAGAATACAATGTCAACAACTATAATAACATCTACACAGTTCTCAGAGTTACAGAAGATATGTCCATTGTTTCTGAATTGGAAAGTAAGATAGAACTTATGGTATGTAATCTTTTATTTTTGAAAATTTACAATTATTTACTGTTAAAATACATAACGATTAACATATTTCCATTTTATTTTTTAGAGTATTCAATCTGTCTCCTTAAATCAAGTTGCTTTGGAATCCGATGATGTTGTACAGCCTGTTCAAAAGGTTTTTCATTTTCTTTTATAAACTTTTAATTATATTAGTTTTTTTTAGGAATTAAACACTTATTATTTTTTTTTAAATTAGGATGTGATCTCACAAACAGACGAAAGTTTTACACCCTCAACAGTTGATAAGTCAACCGCAACAAGTCCAAGCAAAATATCAGGTGATTTGAAGCGCAACCTCCAAGAAATTTATGATGTTGATTCTGGAGATGATTTAAGTTCAACTAAGGCTAAAAGAAAGTCAACCGCAGAGGAAACTCCACTCTTGATTCCAAAAATGGAAAAGTGAGTTGCTATTGGTTATAAGACACATTTAATATATTTTGATCATTTGTTTTGGTTATAAAGATATTTTGATTGCTTGGTATGATTTTTATTTTGGGGTATTTAGGATGTGAAATATTATTGGTTTTGAATATTTTTGGATACTTTTATTGTTTTAAAGTGGACAAGTTAGTTGATTTTGGTTATAACTCAAATAAAATATATTTTGAAGTTTATTTGCTTGTAAATATTTTTTGAATTTCTTCTTAATATTTTAAATTTTTGGCCGATATTGCCTATGGGGTTATTATTGTTCAAATGTTACAGCTCATCCAGGTTGTTAATTAGTATAAGGTTTTTATGATTTTTTGGCTACCTCTTTTAGTTAAAAAGTATAATGCCTTTTTTGTCTCTTCCTTTAAGCATAATGCTATTGTTGATTTTCCCCTTTGAAGTGTATTGCTATTCGTATCTATTGGTGTAGTAGTATGTTTTATTTTAATATTCAATTTTTGTTTTGTAAATAGTTTTTATTTACACTCTTAATTAGCAAAGATTGGCTCTTTTATTTAAAAAGTAAAATAAATGAAGTCTAAACTGTTATTTCTTGATAAAATGACTATTTTACCCATTTTACCCCTATTATACTTATAAAAGTTTACCTTATTATACAAATGAAAATTGTTTTACATTTGGATTATATTGTTATAACTTGGTATATTTATGAAAGTACAATTTTGTGATAATAATAAATGAAATTAGGATGCTATAATAAGTACAGGTAAAAAGAATGCAAAAGTCTTTTTGAGACAACAAATAAGACAGCAAAAGTCATTTTCATAAAACATGTTAATAGTGTTGACGAAATCTCTATTTTAAGAAAAACATGGTTTGCAGGTGTCTTAGTCAATATATAATAAAAATTGATAAGGGCATATTGTTTGATTATGATTTTTAGGTTTTCTGGTTCTATTAGGTTAGGATTATACATGATTGAGTAATATTTTCAAGCAAAAATAACGAAAAAGAATAAACAACCTAGATCATCTTTATTTATTTATTTTAATCTGATTAAAATAATTAGTTTTGTAATAGTTGTGGGTTTATATGTTGTCTTCTTCAAGTTATTTAAAGCAATTGACCGGTGAGTTGATGAACCTTTTGGAGCTTAGCCTTCCCAAAAGTCAAAGAATGTAAGAATCCTAAGTTCTAAGTTTGTTCATTCATGGTACATGTAGGACTTCCTGGTGGTGGATTTATCATCTGGTGTTGGGTTTACTTTACTTAAATTTAATTAAAGAAATATCAAAATCTCAATTATGGATTGTTTGTGCCCATTTGTGTAAAGTAATACTTGGTGTCTTGCCTTTTTATTTTTTTGGTCTTTGACGTGAATTAATATTAATGAAGTTAGATAAAAAAGAAGGGACAACATAATGCATACATCTCCTAAACTATGAAGGGGCTGGAGAGGAAGCCTTTGTATGTAATGTTTCCATCCTATGAATTATGATTTAAAAAATTAATCCTATAATTAACATGGGACAACTTTTAGTTTTTATTCCTAATTTCAGTTTTTATTCCATTTTAACTTTTAATCCAGCTTTCTATTGATTAACTGCAGACAAACGAGAAAGAAATGGATGAATATTACTCCAATAAAAGAGATCATAAAGAAGGATTTGTTATGTAACATACACAATGGTTATGTCAAAGTTTGTTAAAACTTTAGTTTTGGTTATTTGACTTTCATCCCCGCATTCTCAATTGGCTACAAGAACCCATCATGGAAAGATGGATTAGTAAATTAAATTAAATCAAATTCAGTAATTTTATAAAATATGCTTGCTAGCCCATTTTTTTGTAGGAATCAGTGCAACTACTAAAACTAAATTTATATATCTCTATGATTTTTTAGGATTTTTAAGATTGAGTACCTACATAATCGTGATGCACGATTGGAAGCTCTCATTGTCCTACAGCTAATTAAACTTGGTTTTCTATAAGTTTTTTTAAACCACACACTAGGTAAATATGTTTTTACAATATTTTACATTCATTGTCCAAGTATTAATCAAATTTGAATGTATGTTTGTTTGTTTCTCTTAAACCAGCCTGGGCTTGGATATAGTTATGATAATCTTGGTTTTATAATTAACAGCATAATCTATTTCTGTCTTTTCATCATACACTTGGCAGACTGGATTCCAAAATAGGGTTCTATATAGTTTTCAGTAAACAGACATATAAGGTTTTTATGATTTGTTTATTTTAGTGCTTTTACATTAATATAATAAATAATTACAAAAATTATAGCATTGTAGTTTGAAAATACATTCTTGTAATTGTAGTATTTTACTTTTGGTTATCTAAATTATAGCAATGTACTTTCAAAATACAATGTTATAATTAGTAGTCTATCATTTGATGATGAACCTTCTAACAAGTCATCCAAAATTTAATGTTTGATAATTAGGTTTTTCACTAAAATGTCAACCCGTTCAAACCATGTGAATATTATTTCTTAGTTTTTATTGATACATATATATATATATATATATATATATATATATATATATTTGAATTTTGTTATTTATTTCATCTACTAAATACTTTTTCTATGTATTATTATTAATTTAAGTAATCGTGTCAGCATATTTACTAATCATCTATAAATTTCGTATATTCAAGATTCTATTTCCTAATATTCTATACTCCCTTTTTAGATGAATATCTTATATTAAACTAAATTTCAGTTGTAATCTTATAAATCCCAAAAAATCAGGAACAAAATTTTATCCAATAAAGATGCAACAACAACAAAATCATAAAATCAAAACCTTTTTCCAATATATATATATATATATATATATATATATATATATATATATATATAACTTTACCTCAGAACGTGAAACCGAAAATTTACGTTTTCTTCATTCGTCTTCTTTATTTTTGAATTGGTTCTGCGATTCTTTTTTCATCAAACGTACATCAGGGTGCTTCATTCAAGTTCTAATCCTCATTCCAGTTCACAAATCAACTGCTTTTCATTTTAAACCCGTCTTACTTCCTGCAAGATTTCCATATCACTATGTCAGGTTAGTATTATGAGTTTACACTACACTGGTTTCTCTATGAATTTTTGGTTGAAATTTACAACAAACTGTTTCATACAAGTTCAAACAAACTTATGTGTTCTTGGTTTTTGAAGATCTTCGTATGTTATAATATATACAAATAATAGATCAAAATCTTTTATATCTTGTGAAACAGTTGCAATTAAAAAATCATTAATCGACCTATGGAAATACTAGAACAAAAAGTGTTACCGAAATCTAAATAAACTTTCATTTTACTGATCAGTAAAAAAATATGTTGGAATAGATGTTTATGATCAATAATCAATTTTTAATCATCACGGTTTTCGTCTATCACATGATTTTACCTTCATTGTTTCATTGGAGATCTAGGGTTTTAACCCCTGAAATCATCCGAACCCACGATTGGTTGAAATTGGGGAAAGAGCAGATGTTAATCGAATAAACCCTAGGTTGGAAACCAGGTTGATTAGTCATGATGGTCATCATGGAAATAATTGATTGTGGTACTGGAAGAAGGGGAGGCTACCTTCAGATCGTATTTTTCAAACCTGAATATGACCAAATCGGACGACGACACGGCATCGTAGATGAAATATTCTACTAACCTTTCATTCTTTGTTGATTGCGATCGATTATGGGGGAATCGATGAGATTCTTATAATGTGTTGGTTAGATCTTATAGGATGGTAAGAGATACTTTTCAGAAAAATCCAGAAGTTGATATGAAATTACGACTTATCGGGAGAAGGGAGCAAGATGGAAGAACATATAACCTACCGACTGCTTCTGAGGTTGCTGCTTTAATAATTGGTGACATTTCGGATTCAATCGAGAAGAGGGATATCGTCGTTCAAACAAAAAATGGTTGTCTACAACGTATCAGTGAATTGCATCCTTCGTATCTTCCTCTCCAATATCCATTGCTATTTCCATATGGGGATGATGGTTATAGTGTTGACATTCTTCATAGAGGTGTGTCATTTACGAACAACGGCAAGCGTGCGAAATGTACAATGAGAGAATATATCGCTTATAGGATTCAAGACAGAGATCATTCGTTTTCTCCCATACTTAATTCAAGAAGGTTGTTTTAACAATTTCTGGTAGATACCTACACTATGATGGAAACGGAGAGAATGTACTACATACGTAGGCAACAACATGTTCTTAGATGTGATTCTTATGAAAATTTACGTAACCAAAAAGCTCAAGGAACGACTAATATCTTGAATGTCGGCCAACGTGTCATATTACCTTCATCCTTTACCGGAGGTGCACGTTATATGCTACAAAACTATTTGGATGCCATGTCACTATGCAAATGGTTTGGATATCCTGATTTCTTCATAACCTTTACGTGTAATCCCAAATGGCCTGAGATTAAAAGGTTTCTTAAGGATACTTCACTTCAACCAGAAGACGGGCCTGATATACTATGTAGGTTGTTCAAGATCAAGCTTGATGCATTCATTAAAGACTTAAGGGATAATCAAATTTTCGGCAAAGTTCAAGCATGTAATTAAAACAATATTTTTAAATTTTTTATAAAACATTGATCTTATTATTATATTTTAAATATGTTTTAATATCTAATCACATTTTACTTTTTTTTGGCAAATTCTTTTACAGATGTTTATACCATTGAATTCCAAAAAAGAGGTTTGCCTCATAGTCATATATGTCTATTCATGCATTCTGACAACAAGCTACCAACTGTTGAACTTATCGATCCGATAGTTTCAGCAGAGATACCAGACAGAATCGAAGATCCTGAATTGTATTCACTTGTAAATGAGTTTATGGTTCATGGTCCATGTGGAACTGAAAATATGAATTGTCCATGCATGGTGGATAAAAAGTGCTCTAAAAACTTTCCAAAACAATTCAGTAATCATTCGTCTGTTGATCAGAATGGTTTTCCGTTATATAGGCGAAGAAACGGTGGTCATTTTGTAGAAAAATCAGGTGTAAGGTTGGATAATAGAAATGTTGTTCTATACAACAAATATCTATTGAAAAGATATCAGGCACATATTAATATTGAATGGTGCAATCAGGGATCTTCTATAAAGTATTTGTTTAAATACATAAATAAAGGTCCTGATAGAGCTACAGTTGCTGTTGTACCAACCAACAATGAATGTGAAAATAATGATGCGGTCGATGAAATAGCTGAATATTACGATTGTAGATATTTATCAGCATGTGAAGCATCATGGCGAATTTTTACATATGATGTTTATTGCAGATATCCTTCTGTTGTCAGACTACCTTTTCATCTTCCTAATCAACAACAGATTGTATATGGTGAAGACGATGCTATTGATGATGTTCTTGACAAACCTTCTGCTGCGGCTTCAAAGTTCACAGCTTGGATGGAATGTAATGCAATCGACAGTGAAGCACGAAAACTCACATATGTTGAATTCCCTACAAAGTTTGTTTGGATATTAAATGGTCGGTTTTGGAAGCGAAGGAAAGTAGGAAAAGCCATCGGTAGAATTCATTATGTTTCACCTAAACTAGGTGAGGCATATTTCTTAAGGATTCTTTTAAATAAAGTAAAAGGACCAACATCATTTGATGATATTTGCATGGTAAATGGTCAAACACATTCTTCTTTTAGAGATGCTTGTTATGCACTCGGGCTATTAGATGATGACAAGGAATACATTGATGCAATTAAAGAAGCAAGTCATTCTGGATCTGGTTTTTATCTATTCTTTTTATTTGCTACATTGTTGATGTGTAATAGTATGTCAAAACCAGAGGTCGTTTGGAAAATACATGGGAATATTTGGCAGATGGAATTCTATATAGACAACGACAAAGATTTAAGTCTGCAGGTATAACATTTTTTCTTATTTTTTTTTAAATTAATTTATTTTTATTATTCAACAACCATTAAATCATTATTAATAAAATTATTAAATATCGATGACAAATTTTATTAATTATTTAATATTTTCGTGCAGAATTGTCACTCGGAGTAGATGAACTTAAGAACTTAACTTTGTTCGAAATACAACAAATTTTACTTCGAAACAACTCTACACTCAAAAACTTCAAAAACATGGCATACCCAGATGTTGAATCCGTTTCTTCTTCAAACAATCGGCTTATCACCGAGGAGCTAGATTACGACGTTCCCGTGATAAAGAATGACTATGATCGTATGTTTCTTGCATTAACAAATGAGCACCGTAATATTTTACTAAACATCATGAGTGCTATTCAAGAAAATAAAGGAGGTGTCTTCTTTGTTTACGGTTATGGTGGAACGGGTAAAACTTTTTTATGGAAAACAATATCTGCAGCAATTAGATCTGAAGGAAATATTGTATTAAATGTTGCTTCAAGCGGTATTGCTTCCTTATTATTGCCTGGTGGTAGAACAACACACTCTTGATTTATAATTCCATTTGAGCTTACAGAGGATTCTTTTTGTAACATAAATCCAGATGGTGAGTTGGCAAGCTTAATAAGAAAAACCTCTTTAATAATTTGGGATGAAGCACCTATGGTCCATAAGCATGCATTTGAAGCTTTAGATCGAACTTTGAAGGATTTACTAAGGTGCGTAAATTCAACAAGCTCAAATATTCCATTTGGAGGGAAAGTTATTGTCTTTGGAGGAGATTTTAGACAGATTCTACCTGTTGTTCCGGGTGGCAGTAGACAGAACATTGTAAATGCTTCTTTGAGTTCTTCATATTTATGGGAACATTGCAAAGTCCATAGATTAACAAAAAACATGAGGCTAACTGTTGGAAGGGATCAATTAGATATAGGAAAAATAAGAGATTTTGCAAATTGGTTGTTGGATATAGGAGAAGGAAAACTTGGTGGTCCGAACGACGGTGAAACGATTATCGATATTCCGGATGATATTCTCATTAACGATTCACATGATCCTATAGGTTCCTTAATTGAGTTTGTATATCCTTCAATTTTAGAGAACTATAGCGATATAAATTATTTCCAAGAAAGAGCGATACTTGCTCCGAAAAATGAAGTTGTCCAGGAAATAAATGACCGTTTGCTTAAGAAGTTTCCAGGAGATGAAGTTGAATATTTAAGTTCAGACAGCATATGTGAGTCCGAATTTCTCCATGATCAATTTGATGCAAATCTATACTATCCTGATGTATTAAATGGTCTCAAAGTATCCGGTTTACCAAATCATAAGTTAGTTTTAAAAATTGGTGTTCTAGTAATGTTACTGAGAAATATTGATCAGAAAAACGGCTTATGTAATGGCACAAGACTATAGGTGTTATCATTGGGCAAACGTGTTATTGAGGCACGTATAATAACTGGAACTAATATTGGAAATCGGACTTTTATTCCAAGAATGTTTTTAACTCCATCAGAAAAAAAGATTCCCTTCAAATTCACAAGAAGACAGTTTCCTTTGGCCGTATGTTTTGCAATGACTATTAATAAAAGTCAAGGACAATCGTTATCAAAGGTTGGTTTGTTTCTGAAAGATCTAGTTTTTTCACATGAACAATTGTATGTTGCCTTATCTAGAGTTCAGAGCAGAGAGGGATTAAAATTATTAATTTTAGATAAAGATGGAAAACTCACAAATAAAACTTCCAATGTTGTTTATAAGGAAGTTTTTCGAAATTTGTAGCCAACTTTTTTGTAACGTCGTTTTATTCAATTTTAGCAAATCACACTTAATCCATCACATTACTGTATTTTTTTATAATTACATATTGTTGTATTTTATGTTAATTTCATTACACACATTGGTAATGCATCATCTGCATATGTCCAACAAGAATCATGCATCAAAAAAAAGAGTTTTCAAAAATCTTCATTCCGAATTAAATACTTCCCATTTACTTTGTAATTAAATACTTACAAATTAAAAAATTTATTAAAATATTCAATATTACAATTTATAAGTTATAAGAATTATTGAAATATTATTTTATTAAATAATTAATTTTTAAATTCAATTTAGAAATAACACCCGTGGGTTAAAACCTAGTATGTCTAATATATATTAAAGTAGTTGTGAGTTGTAGCAATTTGCTCTAATCGTGTAAATATTAATGTTATAAAAAAATAATTACAAGACTGACGTATGACATAAAACAAAAAAAAAATGTTGTTTTGGGATTTGTGAAGATGGCGTTAATATCGACGTTGTTGCCGTTAACCCTTTGTAGTTATTATATTATGTCAAGTACAATTTTGTCTTTGTCAAGTGAGTTTGGCCCAGTTGAATTAATACATTTTTAACATGTTCTAAATTTTTCCGTCTAAACAAATCATAATTTGAGTGATGTTTTGGTTGGTGATCTTGCATTAACTACATTAGGGACCACGAGTAAGATATTAATCTATGTTTTTGTTTATCTCATTAAACATATTTAATACAAAAAACCACTTTTCTTGGATTAAATATGTTTAAAGCTCAATTTAGTGGTTTTCTGCAAATCTAAATGAAACTCGAAGAGTATTTAATAGTCATTGGTTTATCTCATCGATCTGAAGTTGTGTTTGAAAATGATGTCTTGGAACTATTTGGCTGTTTTTATGTCGTTATTTGAAAAGATTGTGATGTTTCATGTAAGTTTTTGTAGTGAGGTCCAAAATATTGATTTTTCTTGCAAGTTGAGTTTTGTGAGTTTCTGTGTTGGACCAATTATTTATATAAACGTGGCTTCTGGAACCATGAATTCACTTAAATAAACTTCACATTCATCTGTTTCTTAAAGTTCACATTTTTTCTTCAGGGATTTTGATAATTCTTTGGAAGTATGCATGTTCGAAGAGGGAAACGATCTGTGGTACATTTCGAGAAAACTTTATCGCTTTTCTTCATTTTATTTTATTTTTTCTTTCTTTGGTATTTATGTTTGAAGGATGTGTCTTTTTGTAGGCATTTTGGCCGTCAATTGTGATGAAAAAATGGTTAAATATTCATCCAAAGAATAATGATTTTAGTGAAGACGAAATGGATACTGAAAGTGAAGATGATGGTATGTTTTGGATCGTGAAAAAGCTTTAATTTTTCTAGTCTTAGGCTGACTTTAATATTGGGACTTAAGAAGACTTCTAGGGCTATATTCATCATGGTGAGAAGGTCATTTATGTCATATTCACAAAAGAGAGAGTGAGTCGAGCCCTTGTCTTATCTTAGGCTGTCCAGTATGCTCCTCGAAACCACGCGTGAGATCCTATGTGGCAGCCCATAAGCCGCGTGAACACCGCCCCAAGCACCGGTAAGTTGGCTGTGAAGTGGTTATGAAGATGGATAGAGACGATGCATTGGATTAGTTGGGCTATCCGGTCCCTCTCTCTCTCTCTCTCTCTCTCTCTCTCTCTCTCTCTCTCTCTCTCTCTTCCTTTTGCCTCTTCACTGAACACGGTTTCCACAACCTAGTGGATCGGCTGTGGAATGGTAACATACCTACGTGGCCTCATCATCATTCACAAATCACGCGTGAGGATACCCCTAAGCCTTAGTAGATGGGAAAAAAGTTCCAGTTTAGATATCGTTGAAATCATTCTTAGTACCATTATTTCTAATGCTTCTAAAACGTCGTACAACTTAATTTGCATGTGGCAATCATGTTATAGGTAATAAATCACATCCTATCATATGTAACAAAAGCTAGGAGACTTAGGTGTTGTTTGTTTTGAAAGTGATTAAATGTCATTTGTCTTTTTCCATGTTTGCATAAGAATACGTGCACTTGAGAAACGTGTATCCACCAAAAGGGAAAAATACGCAAAAATTGCTTTTGTAGAAAAACATACCAGGTCTTACTTTTTAGTTATCATGGTTTGAACGTTTTTGCAGGTTCCTCTCATAAACGCGAACATATGGGTTTTAACGAGGAGAATTCTCCTAGAATAGAGAGGAACATGTCTACATGCTCGAGTGAAACTTCAAATGGTAATTATCTCGTTTTTTTTCTTGTAAAATAATTTGTTTTAATCATTAAATAAAAATCAAAAGCAAATGTAAAGCAGTAGATGTTATAGATTATAAGATATTCAAATAATGACAAAACAAAAGGCAAAATAATGCTACTTCAGTATTAGAATGCTGGCATTGGTTGGTCCATCTGTTCATCTGTCATTAATTCCGTTTCCAATGGGTCGATTATCCGTACCAGCCTCTCGCTAATCCAATATACCTGGAATCCATTGCAAATCAGTTCCTAATTAATCTGGTTCTAATGTGACCAAATTGTAGTTCATCCCTAATTGAATTTTCAAATAAAATTTGTACTTAATAGTTGCTAAGGGCTTTTCTAAGCAGGTTTAATGGTTGTATATTTTTAGTGACACCAGCAAAAACATTGGTAAAACACAAGAGGGGGAAATCAGAGGATCTTCATTGTATTAAAACGAAAGATTTGAGGTTTGGCTATAAATATGATAGATTTGCTTCTCCATCATAATCACAATTCTTAAAAAATTATATTTGTATATATATTATATTGCAACACCAATACATGCATCATGTCTTGTAGGTTAATGATCGGGACTTGGAATGTTGCGGGAAAGCTTCCTCCTGATGGCCTTGATATCGACGATTGGCTTAGTATGCACCAACCGGCTGACGTATATATTCTCGGGTAAGTAATGGTATTGTTGTAATTTTGGTTTCGGGTAACGTATGTTTTTACTTGGTGGTAGTTTGTAACATTGCTGTGAAGTTTTGTTGGTTTTTTTTCGTTCTTATGAAATTTATATCTTTTGTTCACACGGTGCTTTTGATCGAAACAACTTATTAAAATATAACCAAGTTTTGGTTTTTTCCAATATTATAAAATTCTTGAAAAGGACAATGCCAATGTAGCCAAATTTCATATTTGTACGTTGTGAAATTTTGTTGTGTCGTTATTGATAATAACAATGTTTAGAATACATTGAATTTTGGATTAGAAAAGTTATCTAATTCACATGATACATCCAAATTAATATCATTTTTTATTAGGATTTCGAATTTATTTTTTAAATGACTTGTTTTTTTAACAAAAACAAACTATTATGAAACATTTTTCGCAACCAGAATCCCTAACAAAAATTTCGTTTAACAGTTTTCAAGAAGTCGTTCCTTTGAACGCGGGGAATGTGCTTGGAGCCGAGACTCGAGCACCGATAATAAAATGGGAGGCAGTCATTCGAAAATCTCTTAACAAATCACAAGAACTCGAATACATACCTAAAAGCTATAGTGCCCCGACCTCTCCTGTTACCGAGATCAAAAGCAGTGTGGATTTTCTATCAACCGAAATAACTGATCCCGAAAGGAAAGAGATTACTTCGATGATCGGGCTAACGGGATTCAACGGCCTCGATTGGCCCGAATACACACCGGATAGAAAACACGATATATGTTTCTCCGGTAACAACTTACGTAGAGTGCTAAGTAGCTCGGATCAAGTTCGTAAAGATTGGTTCACACATGAATGTAAGCGACACTTTGAGTATTAGAGAGCTTTCAACAACGAAATCATATGAATTGTATTCTTCATTAGAATTACAAAGTATTTGTATCTTTATAGTAGTTAAGATGGAATATATATACTACACTGACTTTTGCTAGCACAACTAACCATAATATTCTTGTTCCTACTTGACAGCTAACAATTTCGGTCCACGAGGTAATGTGGTTGATCTTGGGGGTTTGAGAATGTTGCGGCATAGCTCGTGCGACGTGGGTTTGCTTTGGACGGAGAAACAAGAGAGGGATGATCTTTTTGATTCTCTATATAATGTATCCGAACTAGTAATGGAAGAAGATGATGATTCTCTCATGGACAGAATAGAAGTCGAGCAAGGAAATCCACAGATAAAAAGTGGCGGAAAAATTGATAGGTGTGTTTCTCAACCTTGTAGGAAAAAATACCTTGTATTTCCACTAGATTATCGAATTTAGTTGTCCAACTATTTTTGGTAGAGATTGAATTGTTACGCATATTTTAAGAAAAACATCTTTCTTATTGCCCTATTTTGATATAATTATAAAAATATATACAATGATAACATACTTTTACCATATCGATTTTGGCGACCATTATATCGATTTAGCTAATAAACGGTTCTGTTTTATCACTTTAACCATAATAACCAAAGTAAAGAAACTAATAGTTTTGTGGCAATATCAATAAATGACAGAATGTATTTATCATTTCTCAAAATTGTGTGAGCAACAACAATGGTCACTTTAGTAACAGTTCAAAGAGTACAATGTTATAATACAAAAAATAGTGATGTGATTAAATTGATAAAATGGTGAACCTATAAGTGCTTTTCCGTATTTCCTATTATTTTGTCCTTTATATGAAAAAAGAAACAATCTCCCTTTTCGGAATATATAAAGCATGATTATCTTAATTAATTTAAACTCTCTTTTATACACATTAGTTTGTAATATGACAAATTGAACTTAACAGTGCTAGACCAAACTAAACCAAAAGTACTTGTTATGTATTAGGTATGTTCGAATCGTGAGTAAACAGATGGTTGGTATATACCTTTCAATTTGGGTTCGGAGAAGGTTGAGAAGGAATATCAGCAATGTAAAAGTAACGCCCATTGGCATCGGGCTTATGGGCTATATGGGAAATAAGGTAACTTTTTGCATCTTGTTGAATCAACTCATGATTAGAAGTCTTTGTATGTGAACTATAAATAAAAATATACTTCAATTAATTTGTTTATTATAACATCCTACTTTCCTTTCCTCCTATTACAACATTCTACTCTAATAAATACATCGAGTCGTAGCAGACAAATTCAAAATAATTATCACTCCTATAATTAGGTAAAATTTTCAATTTCCTGATTAGAAAATAAATTTGAAAGTACATTCATATGCTTCTATAATTTTCAACATATAGTGTCATAATTTGAAAAACTTCAACGTACACTCATATCCTCTTAATACAATGTAATTTAGAAAATCTACATAATTATAGCATTGTCATTTCTTTAACACTTTAATGTTTTTATATTAAAATAAGGAAAAGTACAATATTATAAGGGTAGATTTTTCAAAATAAAATGTCTTTTTCTAATAGATAACTCATACAGTGTCTTAATAAGAAAAAAATGAAAGTATAATCAAGGTTCTAAAAAGTTCGTCATAGCTTCGTCATGGCTTGAAGGCTTCTATTTGATGTCAATCTTTAACAAAATACCACCTTAAGTCATATATGTATATAAAAATGAATAATAGTAGAAAATATATATAAATATTAGTTATATACAAAAATTATCGCCTTAATTCATGACTTACAATCGACATGGTTCACGATAGCTCGTAAAAACTTGAGGCTTGTCATTGTCGACAAGTCACACCTAACATTATTTAGAACCTTGACTATAATGTTGTAACTTTATAATGCCAAGAAGTGAAAGTAATATATTAATATACTATAACACAAATATAAATAAATGTAAAATGCTATGCATCTAAACCTTCTTATTGAGAAGAAAGTAATCGAAAGTTTTTGATACAGGGATCTATTTCCGTTAGCATGTCTCTTTATCAAACACGAATATGTTTCGTTTGTTCTCATTTGAGCTCCGGACACAAGGACGGGGATGATGGGCGGCGCAACTCTGATGTTAACGAGATCTTGAGACGAACTCATTTCTTATCGGTATTAGACCATGATCAACCTAAAACAATTCCATCTCATGAGTAAGGCCATGTTTTTTTTTTTCTTTCAAGTGTTGTCTAGATGAACGATGGTTTAAATAATATTTTAGAAAATGATGTAGATTGATAAAAAAAATAGTGTATATTTCTAAAAAAAATAGGACTTAACCGAGAAAGCCTCATTTTCATACTTTTGATACTAAGTCGTTTTTTTCTCCATTAAACAGCCAGATATTCTGGTTTGGCGATTTGAATTATCGTATCAATATGGCAGATGCAGACGTCAGAAAACTCGTTGCCCTAAAGCAGTGGGAGAAACTGTTATACAGTGATCAGGCAAGTTAATTAGATTCATGATTATAAAGTTTAGCATATGGCGTGTTTGTTTGTTAGGTGATAAAAGAGCATGGCGACCTATTGCCTTTGATGTTCATTGCAATGTAACGGGACAAAATTTTGAATTTCTATAACATCTAAGAAGATATAACAAAGACTCGCTTTCAGTCTTTAATCTGTGCAAAAGACATGAAAGCCCTTATTCTCTTCGTCATCCAAAATAATTATAGTTTAATGTTAATGACAGCTATGCAAAGAACTTAGAAGTGGGTGTGTCTTCGAGGGATGGAAGGAAGGTGTTATCAACTTTCCACCCACTTACAAGTATGAAATCAATTCGGATCACTATATAGGTGAAATTCCTAAAGAAGGGGAGAAAAGAAGAACACCAGCATGGTATGTGAACATTTTGACAGTTTTAAAGTCAACCAAACAACTTTTCTAATGCTAAATATGTCTCATGCTATGCAAAACTTAAAATAATAATAAAAAAAATTAGAAGATCCTTATGTCCTTTTTTCTATAGCTACAAACTGAAATTATTTGTGCTCATTCCTATTTAAAATTTCGGAAGTAAAAGTAGAATTTTAATTATGACGAATCCTTCCGTGGATTTCTGAATGTCTAGGGTATGGGTGAAAGTATTAAATTCCATTCGTCCTTTTAATAAAAGAGTGACATATCTTTGTTATATTTGTTATGAAATAAAAAGTAAATAAATAAATAAATTTAAAATAAATATAAAATAAGATTTTAAAAATAAGCTAAGTTTTAGTGAAAAATATCACCCTCTTTCTACACAACAACACCTTGTTGGTTGTTAATACATAATATTCCTATTCACATTTTGTAAAAAAAAAAAAGCTAAAGGTCCGGAAAAAGTCAAAATGGATATGATTATCGAGTGAAAAATTTAATGAATCTTACTCATAAAATGCAGGTGTGATCGGATTTTATGGAAGGGGAAAGGCATTGAACAACTTCGTTATGATAGTTTGGATTCACAAATGTCCGATCATCGGCCCGTTAGATCAGTTTTTTCAGTTGTGGTTGAAGTATTTGACCCTACAAAGATTCGTCGAGCTCTTGATTTGACTATTCCATTCATCCAAATATAAATATAATCATGCATGGAGGAGTTAAAATTACCCCAAAGGAGTTAAAATTATCCCAAAGAGGTTTAAGTTCTAAATTCTTTTTCATTGATGATATTATTATTGATGTTGCTTTTGCAAAAAAATTAATGGGAAGGTGCTTCTACAGTTAATTACGACATGTATTTGTAATAATATAGTAACTCATAAGTTTAGTCCTTTTATATAAGAATCTTGACATTACATAAAAAAAACTATGTCAGCATATTTTGTTGAAATGGTGAAACTTTTGAATCTTAAAAGTTGCAATATGTGAGATTCTGATCGCATGTAAATCGGCTCAATGTGAGAATTATGCTTTCATGCAGTCCCCTAGCGAGCTACTATATATTGTGCTTGTGGCGACATAGTGTCATGAAACTTAAGGGTTATAATTGCTAGAAGAATAACCAAACCTCTTTTTTTAACAAGTAAATGTAGCAGAAAATAAGCTAAACATGAATTATTCAAATTTAAACTCGAAGGACCATGAAATAGACATTTACATGATTAAAAAAAAGTCGCCAGATTTCTGCAAATACCGTACCAATTTTGCCATTTCCATTAAATTTAACATTCAAGTATTCAACTACTTATGATGTTGTCTTTTTTTGAGCTAAACTATTCAAAATCAGCTGAAAGCTTTTGCGAAATTTGTCTTGAATGCTACACTAATATGTGCTTGAACTAACTAATTTTGTTTCACATGTTCAACGGAGTCTTCGGAAATAATTGTGAAAGCCCAACTAAAAACTAGTATAATTAGCCAACTTTAAGTAGAAATTCATTTTCTATAACTTTCTTAGTAAATGATTACCTAGAGTAGGGTAATCACTTATATTCCATAACGATAAAATTTTTATTTACTGTATTTTATTTTTGTTATATGACCCTTTGTATTTATCCCAAACAACTATAACCCTATTATCTTCTTTATATCATATTTATACTCTTGATGTAGTGCATTTGACGTGATTCGAGAAACACTAATCAACATGGTATTAGAGCATTACATCGAGAATATAAATATGATACATACAAGATATGTATAGTCCATTAATGTTTTTCTCATCACGTCAATATTAGTAAATCAAGAATATTAATATGATACATAAAAGATATGTTTTAGGGGTCAAGATCCTTAAACCTATTCAGGATCCCAGATTTTAAAAGAGTCTCAAGATCCTGAAACATACATCAAGATTCTAACAATCACCATTATTAATTCCTAACGAAATTAACATATATATTTCTTGTTTATTCTTCATGTGTGTATAATTAGTCAACAAAATACTCAACAACTATGTATAATCATTTCAATCAAGCTTAAGACCCGAAAATACCAAGTCAAGGAAACGTGCAAATACTTCTTCAATAGGATCCCGGTAATATTAGACTTCTAGTTATTCGACCTAGGATATAAATACACATGTATAAATCACACTATAACACAACGTAGACTCATTGAAACAGTTATTCTCGTAATTTCAATCTCATTTCTGTAACTTGCTTTTCCATCAATAAAATTAAACATGACAGGTGATCATTATCACCTCCCAAGGTTTTGTGCCGAAGATCCTAGCAAGGATCAAGGTCTTTCCTAGTAAATCATTTGTGTCATTTTAAATCTCAAGTTTATATCCATATTAGCCGCAACACTATAGCCTCTCATAAAATTTTGTTGATATCTTCTAAATCGGGTTTTAACCAAAATAGATTGGCGACCACCGTTGGGTCGTGGTGTTCATAATGCTTGAAAATCATGTCTAGGTAATCAACCTTATCTCCTTCCTCTACTCCTCCCATTTATTTAAAAGGTCTTCCACCACCTCCAAATGGACCTCCTGGTTAGAACAAAATTTTTGATGCTTCTAAAATGAGCACCTCTTGAATCACTAGCCACAGGAATACAGGATCCCTGGGATTCCAAGATCCTCCTATTTTGATCTCCAATAATAAACTCTTCTCCGTGATGAAGATGTTGACGCAACAAATGCCTCAACAATAGGAGGACAACATGAAATTGCTCAGGGAAGTGGAAAGGATAAGAGTAGAGATCCTAAAGTTTGATAGCATAGGATCCTTAAGGAAACGTCCAAGAGACTGCAACCCTAGCATACACTGTTGTTTTGACTTGGGATGTAACCCCAACATATCAAGCTCTTGTGATCCAGGATCTTGACGAAACCGTCATTACTCCTAAGAACAATGACACTTGTAACTTCTTCGAAAAATAATGCCTTTAATACTAACTCCATGAATCTTGATGCATTAATAAGGCCAACCATGGCTAAGGAACTTCAACAACTAAGGCAGATGATCTCGATCATGCCAGTAGTAGTTAACCCTATACCGGAAGTATCCCCCACCATGCACAAGATCTCGTGATTTATTCCCTCGATAGCTGACACTGAAGTTCCAAAACGCTTCCAAACTCCCAACATTAAACGTTACGTTGGAACCACAAATACTGAGGAACACATATCACAATATAGTGTAATAATGGAAATCATTCCTATTCCATTGCACTTAGAAGAGGCTTGTTTATGCAAGGGTTTTGGTTCGACTCTTACAGGATCAACCTTGAAATGGCTTCTCAATGTTCCTACTTACTCCATTACATATTTTTCTCACTTAGTTAAGATTTTCAATAATCAGTTCTCTTGCATCATGATATTTGAAAAGATCACTAGTGATATTTATCAAGTGGTCTTGGACCCCTAATGAAGCCCTTAGAGACTTTGTAAGCTGGTTTGGCAAGGAACCATTGAACATTCCCAACATTGACATGACCACTATAGTGGAAGCTTTTAAAATGGGCCTGAAGAAGGATTCTCCATTCTATAAAGACCTTGTGATGACCCATTGCAGAAGAATGGATGAAGTCAGAAGTAGAGCATTGAGATTCATCAGACTAGAAGAAGACAAAGTAATTCAGAAGAGGACCAACACCCCAAATTCACATGACAATCCCAATAGGAAGGCTGAATCCTGACCCAAAGATCCTATAAAGAAAAACTATACTTCAAACATGACCATCACATGGTTAATGCCCTTGATAATAGGGAAATGAAGATGAATTCCTAGGATCTCTGACTGTTTCTCTATGGATATTTCAGGTTTAATATTTACCATGAGCAAGGTGGCCGAGGAAAGACGAAAAATCAAGTTGTGAGAACAACTCCAAATGGTGCGCATACCATAAAGATTTTGGCCATGTCACTGAAGACTGTATAGACCTCAGGAAGGAGATTAGCTATCTCCTAAGCAAATGATATCTTAAAGAGATCCTAGGATGGAGAAAAGAAAGATACAGAGAAAATGAGCAAGAACCTGCGAAGATCCTGGAAAAACTAGGATCCCCTCCTCCAGATGCTAAGGTAATTAACACTATTTCTGGGGTTCTAACATTTTTGGAACTTCTTATTTTGTAGTAAAAAGACACGCTACTATATCCAAGGAAGAGAAAGAAGAAATACCCTGGAAGAACATATCTATTACAAGCGAGAAAGAAATCACCTTCGATGAACAAGATAGATAAAATGTCCAAGATTCTCACCATGACAAACTTGTGATAACTCCCTACATTTCCAATCACTTTGTTAGCGGGATCCTGGTAGATGGACAATCCTCTATGAACATGATAATCTTAGAAGCTTTAACCCAGATGAACATCCCTGAATTTGATATCATCAAAAGATCCTCAATGTTGATAGTATTTAGCGGAGAGACAAAGCATACAATTAAATAAATCAAACTACATATTGTCACACCCCGGTCGTTGGCGGAAACACCGAGCAGTGCAACGTCATTTCTCGTATCATAGTTATCAACTTCCTGAAAACAAATGCATTTTAAAAATACGTCAACATAAAGTTGGTGAGTCTACATGTTTTAACTCCATATAAAAATAATACATTTTCCAAGTTCAAAAGTATAGTTTTGAAAGTATCATTTTGACTCTCCAATGTTTAGCATATATATCCTAGGTATACAAGTTTACTTACCAAATAAGTAGCTTACCTATAAGTCTCATATACTATGAATGTAAGTGTTTGTAATTCCATAGAAACGAAAGATGCTACACACACACACACACACATATATATATATATATATATATATATATATATATATATGTATATATATATATATCTTATTTCAATTCTATACGAGTAAAACCGCTAAGTATAAATCTATTTCAATTCTATACGAGTAAAACCACCACGTATAAATCTATTTCAATTCTATACGAGTAAAACCGCTACGTATAAATCTATTTCAATTATATACAAGTATGTGTGTTATGTATAATTATCTACTTAATATACAAGTAGTATACCTACCAGTTTCTTGTACCTAAAGTATAAGTGTTTGGGAAACTTATACTTAACATTAATACTTGTATAACGACAAAGTATAATGCTTCTAACAACATGCTACCATGAGTCCGTAACTGCGACTATATGACTAGTTTCAAACCTCTGCTTGATGCTACAAGTTTCGCATCTTAAGATAAGTTCCACACGCTTCATCAACGTCGAAATAATAAACAAACAAAAGGACAGTTCGTCGCTTGCACACCGTTGTGTTGTAGCTAGCAACCATGAGTGGGGTTGTCAACCCGTATCTTATTTTTACACGACTTTCTTGCTCACACGAGATTAATAGTTACAGGTTAGAGGATTTTCCATAAGATTTCCAATCTTAGTTAATGAATACAATAACTCATGTAGATTTGTCGAGTTCCGTTAGTTCTAGTAGAAAAAACATATTCGTTGTCACACCCCAAAACAGAGAACGGAGGAAACGTTCTGGGGCGGAGGACGTCATGTATGTATCACAACAATGTGAAGTAGTAAACAAGCAACAACATCGTCCATTGCATTAATAGTAATAGTTAAATACATGTGTGTTCTTTCATAGTAATAAGACATTACAACAAATAATCAAAATAAAAGACGAGTCTTGACTGCTCCGTCTTCGCAAAACCTGGTCATCGTACCTGTCTACTGGTGACCTGAGAATACAAGTTATTTTGAAAGTGTAGGTCAACATTTAAGTTGGTGAGTTCATAAGTGTTTAATGTCATTATTCGTATAAGTTTGATGATAACATTTGAAATCGTTCAATGTAATTGTTTGTATATGTTTTGAAAACTCCTAGAAAATCCCATATTTTCTACTAGCATAAATGTAGCCTTCTATCAAGACCTGAATGTTTTGAAAGTAGTTTTCTACCGAGACTTGTATGTTTTGCTGTAACAAAGATGGTTTTCCCCTTTATGTCTACTATTAACAATATATATAGTCTACTTCATCGTTTACATGAATGTATCACAAAGTAAAAGTAATAGGGAAAATATAGCCATATAAGTATTATCCTTTGGTATTAGGATAGACACGACATCGCGACTGCCGAAACGTTCTCACCTTGAATATCCGTAGATGTTCATTTACCTCTGTAGCTAACAGCAGGTTGAAGGAATGGTAAGTCCCGTAAATGTCTTCCTAGTATAAGTATTAACTGTAGACATCCGTAGATGATCATTACCTCTGTTGCTAACAGGTGGGTTCAGGAATGGTTAGTCCCTTATTGTTTCTTACCAGATAGTATCTATGTAACAATATCCCTATAAGTGTATCCATGTAAGAGGAATCTATGTAAGAGTATCCATAATAATGTATCCATGTAAGAGGAATCTTTGTAAGAGTATCCATATAAATGTATCCATGTAAGAGGAATCTCTGTAAGAGTATCCCTTCATATAGCATTTAGTCTAGACTCATGAATGAACTGACTCTGGTGTAATTTCTTGTAATAGGGATAATGTTTGTATCCCCTAAACTATTCCTATAATAGTTTACTAGAATGTATTGATGAGTGTCCAAGTAGGTTTATACACCCTTGCTACCCAAGAGTGTCGGAACTAAATTAACTGATGGAACATTTATGACTATATATGTACATATGATATATAATTAATATTTAAACGACTTTCGGATGAGTACCCAATATCCCATCAGACCACATCCAAATCGAGGAAAAGGAAACAGGGTGGATAGCCTTCCTAAGTCTTTTAAACATTTCTTATATAACTATACATATAGAGGCATGCAATTTATAATATAAAAGCATAAAAGAAGTTTTGTAAAACCATTGAAAAGTTTAATAGATAAGAATTTATGACTTGATGTCAGTTTATAAATCAAATCGAAAACCGTTTGACAAAATAGTTTAAGTGTGAGAAAACCTTTGTTTTGAAGTACAACTATAACACATTCAAAAAGGAAACCTACAGTTTGTATGCCAGTTTCTAAAAATGTTTTAACATGTAAAAGCGTTTGTGAAAACTACTCGAAGTACATATGAAAATGTTCGTTTGTTCTTGTATATGAATGTATCTCTTTGAAATAGTATTTCTAGTATGAAAAAGTTTGTGATGTTCTCGTAAAACTATACCTATTATAGTTTTCTTTAACTGTGTCTCGTTTGTATAGCAATCTCTAGTAAAATGTTTACTTGTTATGAAAAGTATAATTTTTGTAGTGTCTAAGATGGACACATATACATATACAGTATAAGCAGAGTGTTTGATTTATACATATAAAACAACATTTTTCATTTCAAAAGATATGATGTTATCGTGATACATTTTGCATATGAAAGTTTCCTTATAATAGTTATAAATTGCATATGATTCCGTTCATAAAAAGTGTATAATGAAACTTTATATAGCACACGATAAAAATCGTGTGTTTTACTTGTATTCCCCCCCCCCTTAAAAGCATATAAAAGCATTTATAAAACATTTAAAAGTGTGGATTATAGGGGTATGAACTCACTTGATTGATTGAAGAAAGCGAGACGAAAACCGAGCAGAACTTCTATTCGAGAAATCGGATTTCTCGGGATTCTCGGGAATCTCGGGAGCGTAAAACTTCCTTCCAAACATGGATATGAAAACTGGGCCTTTGGGATGACTCCGAGGGTTGAAACGCAGAGCTTCGGCGCAAGAAAGGGAAGAATTGAGCAAAAATGGCCGGCATCCTCGCACCCTTTATATAGGGTCTGAATCCTCGGATTACGCTGGGCGTACCAAGGTATTACGCTGGGTGTAATCCGGATCAGACCGGTGACTCCTCCTCCAATGGATAATATCGGGTATTTATAATTAAATTAAATATTTTAATTATTTATAAACTTCAAAAATTCATATCTTCCTCATACGAACTCCGTTTTCGACGTTTTTATATCTACGTGTAGGTGAGACTACGATCTACAATTTTCGTTTAGACTCCATCGGCAAATTTTGACTTTATTTTTAATATTATATTTTTAATAGGCCGGGACAGGAAAAGTCCGTTAAAATTTCATAACTCCTTCATCCGATGTCTGTTTTCGCCAGACTTTTTACCGTTGCAATACCATTGATGAGATCTTCGATTCTCGTTTAGGTCATGTTGGCAAAAATCCGCTCGATCTCGATTTCGAGTTTTTAGCTATCTACTGCTATGTCTGAAACTTCGAAAAATCATAACTTCCTCATATGAAGTCAGATTTGGATGTTCTTTTTATGTACATTTACGGTTTAATGTTATCTACAACTTTCATTTAGATACTTAAGGCTAAAAAATTATTGTGTTGAAACTTCGCGTTTTACGTCTATCAGTGTTGCCGGTTTTGCCGAGAATCTTCGGTTGGTCATAACTTCTTCGTTATAACTCGGATTTTAGGGTTCTTTATACGTACGAAAACCTTGATATGATTCCTAATACTTTATTTAACCCAAATAAGATTTTAGGGAAGTTAAATTTTGATCTAAATTTGACTTGTAATCCATCATATTGTCTCGAAATATCGGGTTGTCACATCATCCCCCCGTTAGAGGGAATTTCGTCCCGAAATTTGAGTTTAACCAGAATTGATAATCATGCTACCGTTAGAAGTTTTATTTGCTTCTAGTGTTCTTAAGTGAACTCGGTTACTCACTTGGCATTCCAGCGAACATTTCACTATCGGGATACGACTTTACTTCTTTCGTTTGACTTCATTGGCATGAGAACTCTTCTTGGTCGAACGTATGTTGAATGTTTTGGTGGACTGTGAGAATAGTACATCTTGTACCCTACAAGTAGTGTCTCCAGATCTTCAAAGCAATTACCGCTGCTCCTGACTCAAGATCATGTTGTATAGTTAACTTCCTGTGTCTTAAGCTGTCTTGAGGTATAGGTAGCGACCTTTCCTCTTGCATAAGAACACAACCAATTCATACTGATTATGACGTCAGAACCTTGTGGTTGATTAGATGTCGTAAAGATCTAAAAGAAAGTATGATTACTCATGAATTAAGGAAAAAGGATAGGTACTTTTGTTCTATCTGTCTCTCTTGTCCCAATCGACAGGAAGGGCATGTATTTGGCTTCTATGTTTATTCGCATGGCAGCACGATCACTCGTAGTCTTGGGCAGTCTCCGTCCTGAAGTTCATATTAGAATTCATACATGGTTCAACGATCACAATCTCATGTATACGAGTCGTATATAATTAAGATTGAAAAGGTAGTCGAATAACTGATTCTTCTTTAAGCTCACATCCCATCGAGGAAAAAGAAGTTACAGTGGAATCGTCAATTCTAAACCTATAGAACCTTGATTATATATCACCCCTATGTATACATTCATCAGCGACAGATCAACCGTATGGATCTTTGGATTTGAACTTGACGTATTGTACGAGTGATACTTTGGGGATTTCTTCGGAAAGGAAAAAAACTATGAGGTACTCCATTCATGAGTACTTGGTGTTCTGATATGACGATTTCGCTGGAAAGGCAATTTCGAAGAAAGAGATGTACGTATGAAGCTATTTTGTGAGGATCAAATTGAATCAAGTCGTATGATAATGTCAGAATCATAAGGAAACTTAAAGACATTAGATTTGAACATAAGATGTTTATAGACAAAACACAACCGTGCAACCATCAACAGAGTTACAGTACTTTTGACTACTACAAGACTATTGCTGCGAATAAGGTATACTACAAAAGGCAAGTATACGCAGCACGAGCATCCCTATACCGATGGGATCCCGCAAAAGATAAGACTCTGGTTGCACTAGTTTTGGATGGTTTATAAGTATGTTACAACGAAACGCCTAAATTACATTAACGTGGGTTCGGAGTAGGTCCTCCTGCAACTGTGATCCTGAGAATCCTACCGTCTACGCCAAAGTTCTTTGTTATAGGGAAATCATTCTTGAGGTGCCCTATCTCCCCGCAGTGGTAGCATGACTGGCTAGCGCTATCCTTGGTGGAGGGAGTGAGGTGTTTAGCCAGTGTTATGTGGACACGAGTGCCTTCCTCATTACACCACCTTGGAAATTGCTTCCTAAAGCGTTCTGCGGGAGTTGCTACTTGTTGCTGTGGCATGGCAAGTCTTTGGGATCTCTTGCGCTCCTTTAGGGCTTGACGATATCGTCTCTTCCTTTCGGTCTTATGGATTCGCAAGTCTATGACTGTTGGCATTTGTTGGTTTCCCGGTTTGGTACTACCATCAGAACTCTCGACTCCTTTGTCGGTCTTGCTTGTGTTGCCTGAGTTGATGTGTGTAAGGAAAGTTGTCACAGCAGCTGCTACTGTAGCTTGTAATGTAGCGACGTCGATATGGAGGATATGGGTTTCGTTGCTCGGCTGATTGTTTCCGGATGACGACATGATTCTATAACACGAAAGATAAAGATTTTGTGAGTGATTCTAGTTAACTCTAGATGTACTTCGATTGTTCAAGTAAAGAGTAAGAATATGTTCTCGAAAGTTTGACCTACATCCCTATGATGCAGTCCTAGTACGGATTGGAAGTATGTTTGTGGAAGTTTGACCTATATCCCTATGATGCAGTCCTAGTACTGAGTGGAAGTGTGTTCGTAGAATGGTCTCAAGACGCTTGTCGTTCAAGTCGAGGTATCGTTGGTTGGTGAATAACATGATCAAACCACTAAAAGAGACTTGGAAATGTTTCCGGAGCTAAATTACTATAGTCCAATGACTTGACTAAAGCATGTTTCATATAGACTCCAATGAAAGTATGATAAGAGAAAATGAATAAAGAATGACACAGAAGTTAGCCGACTGTGAATATCTTTGATATTCATGACATAAAAGTTCGGGAAAATGACCTTGTAAAAGGTCTTACATCATATCCATAGGAGATAGTTCTTGACATCATAAAGACCTAACCAAAAGTACTTACAGTACAAGGTAGTCAAATAGAAAGTACTACACAGAACATAGACAGGAACATGGTTCTTTAAAACAAAGAAGGAAGTAAGGTATCTCCTACTGGCAACGGTCACCCCTATGGTGAACCCTTAGTTCGGTTAGTTGACATTCCATATCAAGCAGGTATCTCTCGTACACCCTCTGGCGTACTTGGAGCTCTATGACTTCGGCTCGGGTTTTCAGCTAGTGCTTGCAGCAGGGTCTCATGGTTTCTCTCGGATTTCTCACTTGTGATCAAGTCGATTGGTGCGAATGGTATGGATTCTGGCATTGGCATTAACCTCTTAGATACGTTGGAGAGCCGTCCTGCCCTGAATTTCGTTTCGGGCAACTCTGCGGGCCAGAATTGGAAGAATTATGTCTGCTGAGCTTCCTTCACTTGTGTTGTAGAAGCTTCGGTCTCCATCCAATGACATAGTTTGATCTTGCTCTTCGCTCCCTATCTCCAAACATTCTACCCAAGGGGCGTCAGGCCATGAAAAGTCGGACGAGGGTTAGGAATTGGAACGGGAGCTGCCTGGGGTAGGTTCTCAACTTTGGGTTTGGAGTTATCAACATCCGAAAGGTTTTCAGCATGGTGATCATTCAAAGGGATTGGATGATCACTCTCTAGTTCTTCTTCAAACCATCCAACATTGCCTTTGTTCGGAAGGTACGGGTTGTCGTGGGGATGGAGTCCAATTATGTTATCTACGCGAGAATTGGGGTAAGGAAATAATTATTAGATGAACTATCTAGATAATTATTAGAAAATCTTCATTAGTTACATCGCTATTTGTAAAGTGCATACCAGTCATATGTAATCAATACAGGATAGGCTTTCGAATAAGTGACCTGAACTCCAAATTCACAAGGAATAAGGGTAAAGCAAAAATTTCACCGATTCTAAGTCTATAACATCCTAGTTACATATAGCCTTAGTGCATCCACTTAGCAACTATCAACTTAGTAATGAAGATTCTTTTTAGTTCTCAAGTAAGTAATTATGGTAACCCAAAACACCCCTATGGTATTTTAGACTTAGGTTCTGTTATAATGTTCTCATTGTGGTAATGTTGGTAAGTTTTTAGAATTGTTGCTACATCACAACCATTCTTGGGCATATGCTAATCACTCCTCGGACCAGTATAGTTGATCAGGCTATGCCACTCCCAAGACTGACTATACATCCCCAAGCTTACTTGTGATATTCAACAATCGTAATACTTTTGTTCTTGTCGTTGTGACACCGATTTTAGTATGAATGCAGGCACGTATACTTACTTAAATATGTTATTATTTAGAAGTATAAACTCTAAGTCAGAGTATTTTTAATCCCGTTGTATTTATAGTTAGTATATCTTTTATGGGTTGATATACTCAATTCACTATAAACAATGCTCTGATACCAATCTGTCACACCCCAAAACCGAGAACGGCGGAAACGTTCTGGGGCGGAGGACGTCATGTATGTTTCACAACAATGTGAAGTAGTAAACAAGCAACAACATCGTCCATTGCATTAATAGTAATAGTTAAATACATGTGTGTTCTTTCATAGTAATAAGACATTACAACAAATAATCAAAATAAAAGGCGAGTCTTGACTGCTCCGTCTTCGCAAAACCTGGTCATCGTACCTGTCTACTGGTGACCTGAGAATACAAGTTATTTTGAAAGTGTAGGTCATCATTTAAGCTGGTGAGTTCATAAGTGTTTAATGTCATTATTCGTATAAGTTTGATGATAACATTTGAAATCGTTCAATGTAATTGTTTGTATATGCTTTGAAAACTCCTAGAAGATATTTTCTATTAGCATAAATGTAGTCTTCTATCAAGACCTGAATGTTTTGAAAGTAGTCTTCTACCGAGACTTGTATGTTTTGCTGTAACAAAGATGGTTTTCCCCTTTATGTCTACTATTAACAATATATATAGTCTACTTCATCGTTTACGTGAATGTATCACAAAGTAAAAGTAATAGGGAAAATATAGCCATATAAGTATTATCCTTTGGTATTAGGATAAACACGACATCGCGACTGCCGAAATGTTCTCACCTTGAATATCCGTAGATGTTCATTTACCTCTGTAGCTAACAGCAGGTTGAAGGAATGGTAAGTCCCGTAAATGTCTTCCTAGTATAAGTATTAACCGTAGACATCCGTAGATGATCATTACCTCTGTTGCTAACAGGTGGGTTCAGGAATGGTTAGTCCCTTATTGTTTCTTACCACATCGTATCTTTGTAAACGTATCCCTATAAGTGTATCCATGTAAGAGGAATTTCTGTAAGAGTATCCATAATAATGTATCCATGTAAGAGGAATCTCTGTAAGAGTATCCATATAAATGTATCCATGTAAGAGGAATCTCTGTAAGAGTATCCCTTCATATATCATGTAGTCTAGACTCATGAATGAACTGACTCTGGTGTAATTTCTTGTAATAGGGATAATGTTTTGTATCCCCTAAACTATTCATATAATAGTTTACTAGAATGTAATTGATGAGTGTCCAAGTAGGTTTAGACACCCTTGCTACCCAAGAGTGTCGGAACTAAATTAACTGATGGAACATTTATGACTATATATGTACATATGATATATAATTAATATTTAAACGACTTTCGGATGAGTACCCAATATCCCATCAGACCACATCCAAATCGAGGAAAAGGAAACAGGGTGGATAGCCTTCCTAAGTCTTTTAAACATTTCTTATATAACTATACATATAGAGGCATGCAATTTATAATATAAAAGCATAAAAGAAGTTTTGTAAAACCATTGAAAAGTTTAATAGATAAGAATTTATGACTTGATGTCAGTTTATAAATCAAATCGAAAACCGTTTGACAAAATAGTTTAAGTGTGAGAAAACCTTTGTTTTGAAGTGCAACTATAACAGATTCAAAAAGGAAACCTACAGTTCGTATGCCAGTTTCTAAAAATGTTTTAACATGTAAAAGCGTTTGTGAAAACTACTCGAAGTACATATGAAAATGTTCGTTTGTTCTTGTATATGAATGTATCTCTTTGAAATAGTATTTCTATTATGAAAGAGTTCGTGATGTTCTCGTAAAACTATACTGATGGCCAACGACTTTGTATTTGCATCAAAAGTTAAACCAAAATTAAAACCAAAACAAAGTAAAAGAGCAGCAACGCTCCTTCTGAGATACAGTCGTCACCACCCAAAAGGAATCGTCGGGCAATCCAACTTGAAATTCTCGATACATATACACCACGAGATTCTCAAATCAGCCTCCAAGATCACCTCCTAATCCTGCCAAAATTAGGATAGCAATGGAAAATAATCTCTAAACTTAGAGAATTAATTTTAAGGAAACCTCCAAAAACTGCCTCTTTCCATTCATCATCCCTCCATACATACAGGGAAAAAAAGGAAAAACAAAACCCACCACCCACGTAGCTACATTTAGGGAAAGTAAATAACTGTTGTAGAGAAACCAAAATAAACTAAAATAATAAGGAAAATAAAATAACATGGAAATAAAACAAAATACTCTTGACTGATATGTGGAGGAACACGTGGGGTAAAATCTACAATCAAGTGATGGAAGGTTTTGATTGAATTAGGTTGACCCATGTATTCACCTGATCGGGTTCTGGAGTCGGTTTCGGGTCTGTCATATTGGCCGGGTCTTTAGGAACTTGCCTATCATATACCTATTATAGTTTTCTTTAAGTGTGTCTCATTTGTATAGCAATCTCTAGTAAAATGTTCACTTGTTATGAAAAGTATAATTTCTATAGTGTCTAAGATGGACACATATACATATAGTATAAGCAGAGTGTTTGATTTATACATATATAACAACATTTTTCATTTCAAAAGATATGATGTTATCGTGATACATTTTGCATATGAAAGTTTCCTTATAATAGTTATAAATCACATATGATTCCGTTCATAAAAAGTTTATAATGAAACTTTATATAGCACACGATAACAATCGTGTGTTTTACTTGTATTCCCCCCCTTAAAAGCATATAAAAGCATTTATAAAACATTTAAAAGTGTGGATTATAGGGGTATGAACTCACTTGATTGATTGAAGAAAGCGAGACGAAAAGCGAGCAGAACTTCTACTTGAGAAATCGGATTTCTCGGGATTCTCGGGAATCTCGGGAGCGTAAAACTTCCTTCCAAACATGGATATGAAAACCTGGCCTTTGGGATGACTCCGAGGGTTGAAACGCAGAGCTTCGGCGCGAGAAAGGGAAGAATTGAGCAAAAATGGCCAGCATCCTCGCACCCTTTATATAGGGTCTGAATCCTACGCTGGGTGTACCAAGGTATTACGCTGGGCGTAATCCGGATCAAACCGGTGACTCCTCCTCCAATGGATAATATCGGGTATTTATAATTAAATTAAGTATTTTAATTATTAATAAACTTCAAAAATTCATAACTTCCTCATATGAACTCCGTTTTCGACGTTCTTTATATCAACGCGTATGTGAGACTACGATCTACAACTTTCGTTTAAACTCCGTCGGCAAATTTTGACTTTATTTTTAATATTATATTTTTAATAGGCAGAGACAGGAAAAGTCTGTTAAAATTTCATAACTCCTTCATCCGCTGTCTGTTTTCGCCAAACTTTTTACAGTTGCAATAGCATTGATGAGATCTTCGATTCTCGTTTAGGTCATGTTGGCAAAAAATCCACTTGATCTCGATTTCGAGTTTTTAGCTGTCTACTGCTATGTCTGAAACTTCAAAAAATCATAACTTCCTCATATGAAGTCAGATTTGGAGGTTCTTTTTATGTACACTTACGGTTTAATGTTATCTTCAACTTTCATTTAGATACTTAAGGCTAAAAAGTTATTGTATTGAAACTTCGCGTTTTACGTCTATCAGTGTTGCCGGTTTTGCTGAGAATCTTCGGTTGGTCATAACTTCTTTGTTATAACTCGGATTTTAGGGTTCTTTATACGTACGAAAACCTTGATACGATTCCTACTACTTTATTTAACCCAAATAAGATTTTAGGAAAGTTAAATTTTGATCTAAATTTGACTTGTGATCCATCATATTGTCTCGAAATATCGGGTTGTCACATTCGTGTCTAAAACCCTAAGTTATTAGAGTACGCTTTAAGCATTACTCCAAATATTTATAATACTTAGGCAGTACAACAACTATAATTAGATTTAAAACCTATCTTAACATAAAACCAATAAAAACAACATATAACGTTCCTAGTTTTATCTTGACATAAAACCAATAATAAGAACGTACATATCAATTAACATATAGAACTTCTAAGTATAACTCTGGAACTATATCGCACACAAAATATATATAGAATCCTAAGTATAACTCAAGATCTACATTAGTATAATACTATAACAATAACACGCTAACAAGTTGACAATAGTTGTATAGATACAAAATAATTATATCCTGATTAACGAACATACTATCATATAAATATAGTATTAATTTGTATTCAATATTTAGCATGCGTTTTCCCCGAAAATATTAGAAAGTGGAGCCGTGAAACTCACCCTAGTAGCATGATCTATAGAATCTAAACGGAAAAAAGCTCATCTTTGTTTGGCTCAGGAAGGGAAACGGCCTTCGGAAACCAGAGAGTGAAAGGAAAAGGGGTAAGGAATGAATGAGCTTTGATCGCTATTTATAGGCTGTTTTGGGCCATTTCACGTCCTAACATAACTAGGGTCACGTCGTGAACTTCCATGAGTTATCCACTAGCTTTAACACGTGTTTTCTAGCCCCAATTAGTGTCCCTGACAAGTTTCACGTCGTGAACTTCATTTTCACATCATGACTTAAGGCGGCTAGGGTTTCTGCCACGTGTCTTGTTCTTAGACAGCTGCATCTTCGGAAGGTCATAACTTTTGCATATAAGCTCCATTTTTTACGTTCTTTATATCCACGCGTAGGTCTTTACGAGTACTACAACTCTCTTTTAGAATCCAATAGATAATTCTAATTCTATTTTAATTCCTCTTATATATAGAGATTTATAGTGTTAGGGTTTATCATAACTTCTTCACGCGTAGTCAGATTTAGACGTTTTCTATATTTTAGGAATCATATGGACGTATACTTTGAGTTGTATCATAAGTTATGTATGAATGTTCATACTTTAACTTGAATTAGATTCTAAGTTTATCACATTACTAGTTTAACAAAATCACATTACATGATTGGCATAATCATATGTGATTGTTGTTGACCTATTTTGACTGGTGTTACATTCTCCCCCCATTAGAATAATTTCGTCCCAAAATTTATCTTGTGGATGGGGTTTTGTTAAATAGTTGGAGAAAATATTATGTATATTTTTTTAGCTCTTGAGGTAACTTGAGTTGGTATCCGACATAACCAATTCTTTCTAGAATTTCAAAAGGTCCTATATAACGTGGGTTTTGTTTGTCTCGTTTCCCGAATCTAATTACGGCTTTCCAAGGAGAGACCTTCAACATGAATTTATCTCCAACTTGGAATTCTAAAGGCTTACGTCTTACGTCAGCATAGCTATTTTGACGATCACGTGCTGCCTTTAATCGATCCTTAACTTGTACGATCTTTCGAGTTGTCTCGTGGGTTATTTCTAGCTTGGCACATAAGGTATCACCTATATGTTCTATGGCCAGTTGTGTGTCTCCAACTTCTCATTGCAAAAACTACAACTCTCAATTCAAGGTCATGGGTAATGTAATTATTCTCATGCACCTTAAGTTGTCGAGATGTGTGAGCAATAACTTTCCTCTTTGAATCAACACACATCCCAATCCTTGATTTGATGCGTCGCAGCTTCTTGTTTGTCCCATCTGGAAGGGATAGAATAGGTGCATTACACAACATTTGCTTTAGTTTCTGAAAAGCAGCTTCTTGTTTGTCTTCCCAGTTAAACTTCATATCCTTCTGGGTTAGTGTTGTAAGCAGCTTGGCTATTTTGGAGAAATTATCTATGAATCTACGGTAGTAACCAGCAAGTCCTAAGAATCGACACACTTCTGTTGGCGTCTTTGGTGCTTCCCAATTCTTAATTGCTTCAATCTTGGAGGGTTTGACATGTGTCCCTTTGTTACTAACTACATGCTCTAAAAATTTGTACTTCTCTAATCCAAAATTCATATTTGGAGTATTTGGCATACAAATTTTCTTTTCTTAGTAGTTCCAATATTATTTGCAAATGTTGACCGTGTTCTTCCTTGGTTCGTGAATATATCGATATATCATCGATAAATACTATCACGAATTTATCCAAGTACGGTTTGAAAACACTATTCATGAGGTCCTTGAACATTGTTGGAGCGTTGGTAAATCCAAAGGTAGAACTAAGAACTTAGATTGACCATACCGAGTCCTAAATGTTGTTTTCAGAACATCGTCTTCTTGTACTCCGAGTTGATGGTATCCTGATTTAAGATCTATCTTTAATCTTCTAGAATCTTCAGGTGTTTTAGTCTATCAACCATCGTATCCAATTTTAGTTGTGCATCGGTCTAACCATAATTAAACATAAGTGATCTGTCTACGTTTAGTTGTGGTTCGTACCATGTACAATAAAACTCGACTAAGTAGTTTGACCTAAAACATTATTTTGTATTGCTATCGAGGGTTTAGGTTTTCTATATTATTGGGTTATACATGTGCTATCATCGCGGGACTGAGTTCATACATAACTCTATATCTTTGTTTTTGTTGTATTCAAAGGTATCATTAATTATTGTTTGTTACTTCAGGTCTAGCTGATAAGGCACCGGCCAGTCAGGACAGTCGGTGGGCAGGATCATTTTAGCATATAGCCGTTCTAAAATCCAGCAACCCAAGAGACGTGTCCATCCTGTCACCACTCCCGTAAGTAGTCCTTCAGTAGTATATTTAATAATACTTTTTATTTTTAGGTTAAGGGATATACCTAAACCTAACAGAGTAACCCCTAAACTATAGTCATGCTTTCCTAAGAAAGTACTAGTTCACAATAGTTAATAGCTCTCATACAAATCTGTCTCACCCCGGCCGTCAGCGGAAACACTGGGCAGTGTAACGTCATTTCTCGTATCATAGTTACCAGCTTCTTGAAAACACATGCATTTTAAAAATACGTCAACATAAAGTTGGTGAGTCAACAGGTTTTAATTCCTTATAAAAATAATACATTTTCCAAGTTCAAAAGTATAGTTTTGAAAGTATCATTTTCACTCTCCAACGTTTAGCATATATACCCTAGGTATAAAAGTTTACTTACCAAATAAGTAGTTTACCTATAAGTATCATATATTATGAATATAAGTGTTTGTAATTCATTACAAATGAAAGTTGCTACGTATAAATCTATTTCAATTCTATATGAGTAAAACCGCTACGTATAAATCTATTTCAATCTATACGAGTATGTGTGTTAGGTATAATTATCTACTTAATATACAAGTAGTATACCTACCAGTTTCTTGTACCTAGAGTATAAGTTTTTGGGAAACTTATACTTAACATTAATACTTGTATAACGACAAAGGATAATGCTTTTAACAATTTGCTACCATGAGTCCGTAACCGCGACTATATGACTAGTTTCAAACCTCTGCTTGATGCTACAAGTTACGCATCTTAAGATAAGTTCCTCACACTTCATCAATTTCGGAATAATAAACAAACAAAAGGACAGTTCGTCACTCGCACATCGCTATGTTGTAGCTAGCAACCACAAGTAGGGTTGTCAACCCATATCTTATTCATACACGACTTCCTCGCTCACACGGGATTAACGGTTACAGGTCAGAGGATTTTCCCTAAGATTTCCAATCTTAGTTGATGAATACAATAACTCATGTAGACTTGTCGAGTTCCATTAGTTCTAGTAGTAAAAACATATTCGTGTCTAAAACCCTAAGTTATTAGACTATTCTTTAAGCATTACTCCTAATATTTATAATACTTAGGCAGTACAACAGCTATAATTAGAATTAAAACCAGGTTTTATCTTAACATAAAACCAATAATAACAACATATAACGTTCCTAGTTTTATCTTGACATAAAACTAATAATAACAACATACGTATCAATTAACATATAGAACTTTTGAGTAGAACTCTGGAACTATATCACACACAAAATATATATATATATATATAGAATCCTAAGTATAACTCAAGATATACATTAGTATAATACTATAACAATAACACGCTAACAAGTTTATGATATTTGTATAGATACAAAATAACTATATCCCGATTAACGAACATACTATCATATAAATATAGTATTAACTTGTATTCAATATTTAGCATGCGTTTTCCCCAAAAATATTAGAAAATGGGGTCGTGAAACTCACCCTAGTAGCATGATCTATAGAATCTAAAGGGGCAAAAGCTCGTCTTTGTCAGGCTCGGGAAGGGAAACGGCCTTCAGAAACGAGAGAGAGAGTGAAAGGAAAAGGTGTAAGGAATGAATGAGCTTTGATCGCTATTTATAGGCTATTCTGGGCCATTTCGCGTCCTAACATACCTAGGGTCACCTCGTGAACTTCCATGAGTTATCTGGTATCTTTAACGCATGTTTTCTATCCCTGATTAGTGTCCCTGACATGTTTCACGTAGTGACTTAAGGTGGCTAGGGTTTCTGCCACGTGTCATGTCCTTAGACAGCTGCATCTTCGGAAGGTCATAACTTATGCATACGAGCTCCGTTTTTGACGTTCTTTATATCCACGCATAGGTATTTACGAGTACTACAACTCTCTTTTAGACTCCGATAGCTAATTCTAATTCTATTTTAAATTAATCTTATAAATAGAGATTTATAGTGTTAAGGTTTATCATAACGTCTTCACGCGAAGTCAGATTTAGACGTTCCCTATATTTTTGGAATCGTATGGATGTATACTTTGAGTTGTATCATAAATTATGTATGAATGTTCATACTTTAACATGAATTACATTTTAATTTTATCACATTACTAGGTTAAGAAAATCACAATACATGATTGACATAATCACATGTGATTGTTGTTGAACTATTTTGACTGGTGTTACACATATCCACTTCGAATGGATAAATTTTGTGCAACGCTTATGTGTTATTGATGCTCTATCTTCCTACATTGTGATATTAGGTAGGCCCTGGATCCATGATATGAAAGTAGTACCCTCGACATACCAACAATATGTCTAGATGCATACCCCTTAGAGGACAGTGAAGATCATTGATTATCAAAAATGGTCCAAAGAATGTTATAAAACTTTGATGAAGCCATCCATAAAAGCATGAAAAGCATAGAAATTAAATTAAAGGGCATGAAATTTATTAGAAACAAAAGAAAAATATGTAAACTAAGTTCCAATAAATATTGAGGATCATGAGGCCAGTGTACTTATAGGATCCTCAATATCCGAAGAAATTGAGAAAGACCTAGTGAAGTTCCTAAAGGACAGAAGAATTTTTTTTCATGGAAACACGAAAATATGACAGGTATAAGCAAAGAAATTATAACTCACAAACTTAAGACTGGGATTATCAAAGAAGCTAAATTCCCAAGGTGGCTGGCCAACGTGGTGGTGGTGCAGAAGAAAAACGGTAAATGGTGACTATGTGTGGATTACACAAATCTAAATAAGGCTTTCCCTAAGGATCATTTCCCTTTGCCACACATCGAATCTATGGTATATGCCATAGCTGGACATGAATTAATAACATTCATGGATGCATCAGCTGGGTTCTAACGAATACAGATGAAACCATCCGGTCAAGAAGATATTGCATTCATAACACCCACATGTATATATTGCAATAAAGTTATGCCTTTGGTCTAAAAACGTAGGAGAAACATACCAAATATTGGTAAATAGGATGTTTAAAGACAAACTTGGGGACACCATGGAAGTATACATTGATGACATGGTGGTTAAATCAAAAGGACTTGAAGATCACCGTAGGGATCTTCAAGAATCCTTCAACATATTAGATGAATACAACATGAAGCTGAATCCATCCAAATGCAACTTAGGAATGAAGGCATGCAAGTTCCTTAGCTACATGACCACTAAGAGGGGAGTATAGGCAAGCCCGAAGCAGATCAAAGCAATAATTCATCTAAAATCCCCAACTTTAGCCAAGGATATGCAAAGGTTAACAGGAAGAGTGGCAACTCTAAATAGGTTCATGTCAAGATCCTTAGAGAGGTGAAAACCTTTCTATGACATATTGAAGAATAACAAGAGATTTGAGCGGTACAAAGAACATGAAGATGCCTTCCAAGAGCTTAAAAGATATTTAAGCTCAACACCTTTGTTGCTGAAAACATTAGACAGAGAACCACTCCTCCTTTATTTTTCAGTATCATCTATTGTTGTTAGTGCAATCCTGGATAAGGATCTTGACGGAGATCAACACCCTATTTACTATGTAAGTAAAAGTCTCTTGGACCCTGAAACCATGTACTCACAACTCGAAAAATTAGTACTCTCACTAGTTACAACCTCTACCAAGCTACGTTATTATTTCGAAACTTTCACTATAAATGTCAAAACTAACTATCATATTAAGAATGCCATGAGAAAAACATAAGTGCTAGGTAGAATTTTTAAATGGTTGGTAAATCTAAGAACATATGACATCAAATACGAGCAAAGATAAGCAATAAAGTCAATGACACTAGGAAATGGACACTCAACAACTTGGCGTAGAATTAGAAACTCAACAACTTAACATCAAATACGAGAGCAATAAAGTCAATAAAAGATTTTGTAACTGATTTTATTGATGATCTGCAAACTGAGGTAGAATTAGAAACTCAACAACTTAAAAAATAAGCAAGCACTAGGAAATGGAAACACTTTATAGCTGAAGCATCCAATTTCAAAGGAACAGGCCTTGGGATCATACTAAAATTGCCACAGGAGGACATCCTACCCTAGGAAGTTAGTTGTGAATTAAATGCAACTAACAATGAAGTAGAATATGAAGCACTAATCATGGGAATACAGTTAGCCAAGGATCTTAAGGTATATGTCAATTCATGATTAATAACTAACCATTTTAATGGATCCTATGTAGTCAAAGGTGAAATATTAGCACAATACCTTCAGTTAATCAAAATATTGGCATCGAAGTTTACAAATTTTAGTTTAAATCAAGTTCCTAGTGAAGATAATGTCAAAGTAGACACACTAGCCAATATAGGATCTTCCCTCAGGATCGCTCTAGAAACCAAGATCTCAATAGTCCAGATAATGATCCCAACAATAGAAGATCCAACCAAGAAACCAGAAGATTTCACCACCCATGACTAAAAAACTAGCATCATAGCAATCAAAGATCCAACCAAGATACCAAAAGATCTCATTACCCATGATCAAACATCTAGCATCACAGTAATCGAAGATCCTGGTCTCCAAACCCTCATCGTGATCCTAATACTCAGGATCCTGGACCAAACATTTAGAATCCATGACAACATTGAAGATGATGGATCTAACCCATCATAGAATTCCTTCAAAATGATACAATCCCAAAAGAAGAAAAAAGTGATAGAGCATTCAGAATGAGGGTCTTATGCTTTGTGATGATCCAAGGAGTATTATATAAAAAGTCCATGGCAGACCCGTATCTAAGGTTCTTAGAAGGTCATGAAGTTATGGAAGTTTTGAAAGATATACATGAAGGGGATTGCGGCAACCACACTGGGGGCAGATCCTTATGTTCCAAAGTATTAATAACAAGTTACTTTTGGCCAATCATGAAGAGAGATGCCTTCTTACACGCTCAGCTTGCCAAAGAAACAACAAAATCCTTTATCAAACATTGAGACCTTTACACCCCATCATTTGTCCTTGGCCACTCATGAAGTGGGGAGTGGACATAGTCGAAAAAATTCCTAAGGAACCTGTAGCACCCCGATATTTAGGTACATTAAAATTCATCATTATGGTTTCAATTCATGTCATTTTGGTCCTTGTAATGGAAGGAAATAGCCATGAAAAGCCATAGTGGTAATATTGTAATTTTAGGGTTGGAAGAGTACACTAAGCATACATGACGGTACGTTGAGCGTACTAGGGCGCATCCTAGTACACTAGGCGTACACTTATGTACGGTAGGCATACTAATGATTAGATGAAACCCTAAATTTTTGGGATTTTATGGTATTTAAGCATCCTTATGTCTCATTTATCTCCACCTTTTCAGCCTCCACACCCCTTTCAGACGTCCTTGCAAAACCCTCTCCCCTTATAGTGTGTTTTGTGCCTTGGACTGTGTTTTTGATGTGTTAGAGGAAGGAGAAGTTGCATCAAGAAGCCTTGAAGTGGAAGCAAGCTTGTGGATCTGTGATCTTTTCCTTTTATGAAGCTCCAAAAGATATAAAGCCTACAGCTTGATGTCTTGGTCATTATATCCCAATTTTGGGAGCTTTATGTTGCTTTTCTTATCACAAAGGTCACATTCTATGCATGGTTAATTGTGGTCATTTTGAGCTGTTCTTCCAGACCCTAGGAAGGGTCCTAAGTCATAAAATTGAGGTTCCAATGGCTAGATTTTTCCCATACACCTTGTAGAAGGTCTTAATGGATTAAAACCTTGTGTTAAGGAGTTTGCGGACGTGCAAAATCATAAAGGTCGATACTTTATACCTCTAGGGTGCTTTTGGACCATGGATTTGAAGTATGGACTTAAGTGCTTAAGCCATTAAGCACTTAATGAGGATTTGAGGTTTGAGAGATTACGCCTCGCGTAGGTGGGAGTACGCCTCGTGTACGCGTTCAGTCACCCCGTAAGCTAGTCAATGCGAGGTTGGATACACTTAGCGTTCGTCTGGGTTATGCCCCGCATATTCGTATGAGCCAGCCCTTGTTGAGTTGATTTGGTTGAGCTGACTCAGTTCAGTTGACTCAGTTAGTTTAGTGGATTTGACCAGTTGACTTTGAGTTTGACCAAGTTTTACCATTTTCACCAAGTTTGACTTTGAGGGCATTTTGGATATTTCGGGATTTTGATGGAATTGGTCACTTGGTGGGTGTAGGTATTGAGTAGAGAGCTCAAATTTGGAGACGTACCTTATCAGTTCCATATAGTTGTGAGGTGAGTTTTCCTCACTATACTTTCGGGTCAAAGGCACCAAGCTCAGCCCATTGGTTTGATAACTTGATAATCGTTGATATGTTGAGTATGGAATAGATATGCATGCTTGTTTTGATATGGTAGTGTGGTGGATCTGTAGGACTACCTATGATATTGTCTCTTTATTTGTGTATGTTATTATCTATTATATGTCAACAAATTGTGTAGGTTGAGTTGAGGTTGTACTGGTCTATTCCGTAGCCAAGAAACCCTACAACAAGCCAGATATGAGCCGAGGGCCGGGGAGGGCATGCCGGACTCATACTGAGAGCTCATGAGCATTCCATATATGAGTTGAGGGCCTGGATGATGGCTTAATGGTATTCAGTCCGAGGATTGATCTGGTCGAGGAGAAAGGAAGACATAAGCTGTGGGCTGAAAGCAATCCAGACTTATGCTCTAGGCTCAGGGGTAATCCAGTCTGTTAGCTGTGGACCCAGTACATGCTATTATTGTGTATGTGATATTCTTTGTATGTTGGTATTTTGGTGGAGCTAACTAAGCTTTAAGCTTACAGTTTTGGATTATGTTTCAGGTACTTAGAGGATCACGGGAAGGAGAAGGCATGATCGTGCACCTCCTCATTTTTGGTTTTATGATTTTGGGAAAACTCTGTTATTAAACATGTTTTGAAAACTATTTTGTAAACAATGCTGATTTATGGGTTGTTTTAAGCTTTAAATTTATCATGAATTTTATGGATATTACAAGTTGGTATCATAAACTTGGTTTGAGTGAATTGGAGGAACACTTTTGTGAATCCAGTCTCAAACTAAGGAAAAGGATTTTAAAAATGATTTTTTCAAATGGTTTTAAAAATTATTAAGGAGGATGTGAGGTGTACGATCAGTCGGAGCCAATAAGTAGACCTCAAAATATCATAGTATTATTTGATATTGTAGTATGTTAGAACAACATGCGAGTGAAAGGCTAGGGATCTTCAGGATTTTGCATGATAGAAATGCATGACTATATGATGCCTGATAGCCTAGGGTTCTTCTTCGAGATTGACATCGTTACTATAGTTTCTTAGTGTATGCATCATGGTTATGCATAACTAAGATTTTATAGCCTGAGAATGTTTTGTTTGGCCTTATTTACTGTTCTTGTTTGATAAAGGGCTTAGGGTTGGATAAGTTATTCGACTATCTATAGGGTCCAGTGTTATGTATGACTAGCACACACAAGTGTTGCAGGGTTGGTGGAAGTTTCATGGATTAGTTGTGTGGGATCAGCCGGCCAGTTTCGAGATGTTTAGCGTTTCCTCAACGTAGTGAGGATTGAGTATATGATTATGCTAGTGTGCATTGTTAGGGTTGTTGTGATGATCCTCTGAGACAAATACAGGTAGGTGTGGAAGGTAGTATAAGTCTGTATTACTGAAAGCATATGACCCATACGCATAACAAGGAAGTCACAACCCCTAGGGCTTTGTTGGGAGTTGGTTCCCCTGATATGATATGCATATTATCTGACATTCTCCTAGTTTATCTTCAGTATGGTGACTACGAGACGATTTGAGGCTGGTTTCGGATCGGGATCGGGAGCTAGCAGTCAGGGTGGGTCACCTGCATTGGATGACAGGATAAGGGAGATCCTACATGAGGTGGTTGTTGCTCTTTTCTGATCTTAGATTCCATAGATGTTTGGGTCTATTAAGATTGCCATGATTGAGTACTTTGATGAGCGTTATGCTGCTTTGTCTGAGACCGTTGTTGTTGTAGACACCGCAACCGTTGCGACTGCTGGGGTTGGACTAGATCATTTTTTTCAAGATTGGGATTTCGACAATATGAAGCTCCAGGCTTTTGATGCGGTGCAGGGCCCGACCATAGCCATGAGGTGGCTATCTGAGGGCAGGGTGGAGACCCTGAGGGCATGAGGTCGTGCTTTCTAGCTCATGGTCGAGGAGGCCAGAGCAGCTCCAGATGTAGTGAATGGTACATTTCTATCCATTATTATGTTGATTATGTTTTATATTATGCTTATCTATTTTCCTCTTCTCAGTACATTCCTAGTGAACTTTTTGCCTGCTCTAGTTTTGTTTGACTCGGGTGTGAGTCGGTCCTTTGTGTCTTGATTGTTCAGTAGAGAGTTTGATAAGCCCATTGGGGAGTTAGAGTATTCGTTGCAAGTTTCTATTGCCAACGAACATAGGGTTTCTGCATCAACAGTATATTAGGGTTGTATTCTGGATATCTTCGAAGTGCCTTATCCAATTGTTTTGGTCCCTATCCCCATGCGGTATGTTTGCATGATTATGGTTATGGATTGCTTGAGTCTTTTCGGTGCTATTATTAATTGTAAAGGCCAGCGTGTATTAGTTCGAACCCCAAGTTGGGGAGAACTAGTTATATATGGAGAGGGCACCAGGATGGGTTTAGGGTTTTGTTCTGCAGCTAGGGCTTGATAGTATATTCTAAAGGGTTTTGATCAATCTAACACACCTAAGGTGTACATCCAACCATAGAAACCTTGGATCTATGTTTTACTATGATAGATGCATATTTTATTTTCCAAGGTTCTTAGCCTAACTAGCATGACATGGGGAACTTTGAAACATAAAACTAGTAGAAGAACATACCCTTCTTGTTGCTTGGATTCCTTGAGAACCTTGTGAGCCTAGCACCTCAAGTGTGATGCCTCAAATATTTCACACAACACCACAAATCTTGGAATAACTTTGAGAGAAGTACACTACTCAAAATCGGCTACCCGTCTTGTTCTACACATAGTCGTAGTGTCGATTTTGCTAGCCATCGGGTCCTTTTACAGTTGTGTCGCAAATAGGGTTACACATGTAAACCCTAATTGACATGGCTTTTCATATTCCATGTCCCATGGGTTTATAACCTCGATGGACTATCCATGGAGCACCTTATAGGTTTTTGTCCATTTCAATAAAACCATAGATCATTAACCCACTATAAAAGAATGGAGGATTTGTACAATCAACCCCATATATTTAATCAGTCCCCTTTTCATAACCAAATTAATTCTAAATTAATTCTTGATCAATACTAATTAAATACTATTATTAATATATTTGAACTTATAATATATTAATAAACCATGAGCGTCCTTTCTCTCATTTAGTCTATCCAAGTGTTGGAATGCCATGCAACCCAAAATGGACCATGTTAACCGGGTCAAGTACATTCTAGAAATAGTTATGAACTTAGACGCCTAATTCAACAGTCTCCCACTTGGATAAGTCTAATACTATAACTGGAAAAATGACTTCAGGAACCGATCAACAATTGTAGCTCTTTCAAGGTCTCGTGGAACTGAGATGATGATGATACATCCTTTAAGATAAGTGATCATATAATCCTCTGTTCTACATATCAGCCAGACAAATACATGGAACAATGTCTTAATTATTGTCCAACAGTTTGGTTCCTGATTTCCGATTTGTTTGACATAGAACTTAATCGAGCACATCAATTTAGTTTAGACCGGGCCCGGTACATAGGTCAACACAAAATCATCGAGGGGCCCAGATATCACTTCTAATCCAAGAAGGAATAGATAAACTTCGACTCATATGCTTGTTCTACTACTTGTTGAATCGTACACAAAGGCACATTTTATAACATCGAGTTACCAATGTGTTTTCGTACAATCAATGTATAACCAACTCATAGTCAACAACTCATATCTCTAGGTTTGAAGACTTATATGATATTACCGTCTCACGATCACTCGTGATAAATTTCATAAAGTGATACAAGTGAGCATGAGTTAAATCCAATAATCAGAACTTATGAGTATCCATGAGTGTTGTAGCAACTCTTGCTATGACCAACATCTTAGACATCTACAAGCCAACTTCATGACAATCTTGATTCATATCTACTTCCAACATATGACCGACTGTGGATGGTTTGAATAACTTAGTCATTCGGGAAGAATAACCTAGTTATTTTGGAAGTCAAAACATGCAAAGTGAAACACAAGAATAATCAAATCCAATATGGTCTCAGAACTTATGAATATAAATAGAACACCTTTTATTTATTACCATATTGATTACACATTATTCATTGTATAATGTTTCAACTAATCAACTTTATAGTTGAATCAAAACTATAGTCATGCTATGCTCTAAGCATGCGCACTATGTTTATCCGAACAATAGTCATGCCATACACCAAGTATGCACACTATGTTTGTCCAAACATTAGTTTTGGCATACACCAAGTATGCACACTAAGGTTGTCTATGATCATTACTTTGTGAAATAGATTGATTGAACACAATTCCAATGATTCTCATTTCACAATCCCAAATCCTTATCGTAAATGTAAGAGTTCCAAATTCCTACCAGTTACCGAGATCTGTTAGATTTTAAACTTATATGCATTGATTCTCTTGTAATGATTATGCACAAAGTCACAAAGACTTGTTAACAGTCATTACAGAGTATTCCAATGGAGATCAACTCCATGGAAATGAAGTCACATATTCATAATTCATTGCTTTGTACATCCTTCTTGCATTAAGTTTTCTAATCTTACACAGATTAAATAACTTCCACCTATGGAGACATTTCCATATTCCTATTTTAACTATCACTTATGAACAAGAGTTGCCTTCTTTCAGAATATATCAATATGCTCCTTCCAAAATTAACACTATACTTCCAACTATCTCTGAGCAACCAATCTTTGGTCAACCTTAGATTGTCCTCGACAATTGCTTAATCATTTTTGTCATATCCAATTCTAACACTTTTCCCCTCTTAATTCCCCCAAACATTTGGAAAATTAAGAAAGGATAAATATTATAGCAGATGTAATCAATCCTATACCCGAAGCATATAGGCCACAATTGATGATTTCTCACATAAAGACATGATCCTTGATCAGTCTTTTGCTACAATATTTTTTAATTTACCATGTTTTCATAATTCGACTATGAAGAGGGATGTCGTAATCATAATCGAATTTTGAGAACGCAATATATATATATATATATATATATATATATATATATATATATATATATATATATATAATCTCCTTAAGTTGAGCCATTCCAACATAAAATATATATATATATATATATATATATATATATATATATATATATATATATGTATATCCTTGACTAAAGATGATTCAAATCTCAATCTAAGCTTTTTAGAATGGAAATGAAGTATAATCTCCACTCCCTTAATTATAGCAAAACAACTTTTCCCAATTGAAACTTTTGTTTTCTATAATTAATATTGCTAACTTGTAACACTTATCATAATTATCATGCTCCCACTAACATGATGATTATTAGCATAACACTTATGCTCCCACTAGCCTTGACATGTATCTAGAAATCAGCTGGACTTCTAGAAATCAATACTTTATTGACTTTCTTACCAAAGTTCAGATTTCTGATACGAGATGCTTTAATAAAACTTTATCAAAATCATAAACCTATCCTTAAATAGCACACATGTGTGTCTTCTTTCCACCTGGCGGCACAAGGGCCTGCTATTGCTTCCAAGTTGTTATACAACAAATTGAGAACTCTCAGAACTCATATGCAAAGCCAACTTTAACTGGAATGGGCAAAGAAATAGGAACATGTCACACGATAGGTTATAAACCTCAAGTTGTATGCTAGTGATAGACTACAGGTTTTATTCTTAATTAGATCTTGAACCTCTTCTAGGATCTCTTAGACTCCCAATGTCCTCTTGACATTAAAAGAATCTCTTGCCAAGAACCATTCCTTGACAAACAAATATTCAAGAGATTGTGCGGATTCTTATCAAGACAAACACTTCACACATTTGGCCTTAGTTGGTATTTTTTTTATCCCAAACATCACAACGTACCAATTTCAAATGTACCAGAGTAGAACACATTTTACTCATACATTTGACAAGTGTTAATAAACCTTCTTTAACATGTGTCACTCAAGTTACAATCTTTGAGTATGACTCAAAGAATTGTTTTGGAACGAAGTATGACTCATCTTCTTGATTTAACCAATTCAACAATTCATGATTCCTCTTCTTAGCCATAGGAATGCACTAAGATGTCCTTAGAGGACCAATTCTGATATGGTTTTCTTAATCATGAAGATGATCACAAAACAGGATACTAAAGTACTCTCCCATCTTTTCAGATTTGAAAAACTTTTATCTTTCTACCAAATTTGATTCTTCTCATTCGTTTTGCCTTACATCAACACTTCTCCAATGCTTCAGAATTATACTTAAACTTGTACGTATAACTATATTTACTTAACTTTAGTAAATCATGACGAATAGTCTTATCGATCTTTTGTGGTGGACTTGACCAGTACACTAGAATGTGTACTCGATCCCTTAGTCCTTCACTTGACTCACATATACATGTGAACAAGGAATTAGTCTTAATTTTTTCAAAGATGAAAATTCTCATTCATCATACTACTTGCATGATTCTGAGTTTCGGTCCAACTGAAAACTTGGGTGATGAGAATCTTTCCTTATTTGGTAAATTTAGACACCACCACAAATGAAAGAATCAAATTCATATTTCCATTATTGCTAGAAACATACAAATATCAATTTTCCATAAATGCCATTACAAAGAGATATATATAATAAAACAAAATTTTATTTATATATTAAAATGCGGAAAAAACTTTTTCCTTACAATGCAACTTTAAATGAAAACTATGCTATTACATATTTCTTAGCAATATATCATAACTCCTAAGTAGTAGCTCAAGAATCTGATCTTTAAACCATGCGATTGAAATCCATCTTCGCGATCATATTCAACATACTCTTCCTTTAAGTTCCTTCCCTTTGCTTGATCTTGCCAAACATCAAAATGTAACCGAGTCACATTTTGTATTAAGAATCATCAATTAGGAACTTAATAGAGTTAGATAGTGGGCTTACCCAAAACAGAGTCAAACTCTTTGAATCTTCCTTCTCTCAGATCTTTCAGGTAGACAGGGCAACTTTGCAACCAATGCCCTTTCCTTTGGAAATAGACATATGGACTCTTTGGTAATGGTACATGGGAATATCTCAGACTTAGCCTTTCTCTTTACCATTAGGTCAACCGATTTTACTATGGTCGATCCCTTTCCATTGGGAAGGGAAAGCTTTTCTGGATATTCAATGTTACCATTGTCAATGTCCATGGATGTTTGGGAAGTTGATCTTCCATTCTAATTTGCTTTATAGGTTCTCCAAATCATTACTGATTAAGTAGCATCAAGCAAATAGTTAAGATGATCAAGAGTCATGTCATAGTCTGTTACATAGTAGTCCTTAAAGAACTCACTATGTGACTTAGAAAGTGATTGAAGAACCTAGTCAACAACCAACTTTCTCAAGACTTTGACACCCAACTCTCCCGGCTTGTCAATATGTGACTTTATCTCCAAGATGTAAGCACACATAGACTTTGCTTGCCAATAGGTCTTGAGTGACCTTGAGCTTTTCAAGAACTTGTGGGTTAAGGAGAATAATTAGAGGAGGTAGAAGAAGAGAAGAGTGATTTCCATGATCCAACCATGGGACAGTATCTTCGTTAGGAAATCTTGTTACAAGAGATTTGCCACGATCATAGTTGTCTGAACCAGATATGAAAATGGCAGAAATTCAAGTTAGGTTATTTAAGTCCTTAATAGAACACCCAATATGAAATATTAAGGCCAGGACCCAACACAATATTTTATAACTTGGAAGAGGGATGTCGTAATCGAAGCTATAAAATATTTGAAGGTAGGCGAATGACGATTCACCAATTTCCACCATGAAAAACGAAATAATTTATTAGGTTTTAATTGGATTTGAAACTCCTAGATCTATTGAGATTCATTTAGCTTTTCAATGGCATGTTTCAATCTCGATTGTGTCCTCTCAAGTTTTGCGACTAGGATGCCGAGGATCACAAAACAAGGTGTGAATAACCATGAAAATATACTTGGTACCCTAAATATTTATCACTTAATCGATGTGCCGTTTAACCATACACGCTCCACCGATTCTATGATAAACATTAAGTTACCCTTTTCCTACCTTGTTAAATCCAGGCTAGTGTGTCGGTTAACCATACGCGCTCCACTACCGACTTAAGCAAAGTGCAAAGTGTAATTTCATGGGTTAGCAGCAAATTCACATTTTCCTAAAGTAACTAAGATTGGGAATTTATAAATGATTTAGTTACATTATATTTATCATTATACTTATAATGAAGGGAGAATATAGTCTTTGTCTTACCCGTTCGGCTAACGACCATCCACCAGTCAAGGAAGCGGTGGGTGAGAGTGGACACCCATTAAACTGCCATTTTATAGGCAGCAACCTTATACCCCCTTATAGACCGACTTCGTAAATGAGGCCTACTAACGGTAAAACGACTTGTTCTTATACATACATACATACATATATATATATATACATATATATATATATATATATATATATATATATATATATATATATTAACTTATAATATTATAAAGTATAAGGGTTGAATGTTAACTTTAAAAATTCTAGGGGTTGGAACTAAAGTTTTTTCAAGTGACTTTACATGCTTTAGAGCTTGAGGGCAAGTTTTGTAGCTTTCAAAACTTTTCAACTTCATAACTTGTGAGTTAATGGTTTATTAAAATGAAAGACTCTTCATTTTATGTAACCTATGTGTTCCTTAATGGACTTTAAAAAGAAGAATTTTGGTAATTCAAAGCTTGATAACAAATTATGGATTCCATTTAAACACATTAGGATCAAGAATTAAACCAACAAACTATTTGCAAATAATTTCTATGATCTTCTAAACTCATAAGCGTATGAACATTCATATCAACAATTTCAAGAGTCATAAATAACACATACAAAAATTGAAATTTTGATTATAGCCATTGTAAATGGATTAGCATAACCATTAATCTATCTAAAACAAGTTTTATAAGACCAAAACAGTTTAGGGTAATGTTTCTAGTCCATTTCCAGCAACAAAACTCGAAATCTGCATTTAGGGCCTCTACTCGTCGAGTGCAAGAACCTACTTGACGAGTAGGATGAAATAACACATGAACTCGTGGAGTCCCCCCCATGGGCTCGGCGATTTCACTCGGTAGAATGCATAAATCTTGTGTTTTTTCAACAATTTGCGTCAAGTATCAAGAGAACAACCCTAGGCTCTAATACCACTGAAGGATTTTGAGCACTCTAACACTCTTAAGGTGTGCTACCCTATAAACCATGGATATATGTTTTACTAAGATACATGAAAATTTGATTTTCCAAGGTTCTTAACCTAACTAGCATGACATGGGGAACTTTTAAACATAAAAACTAGTAGAAGAACATACCTTTCTTGTGGCTTAGATTCCTTGAGAACCTTGTGAGCCTAGTACCTCAGGTGTGATGCCTCAGATGTTTCACACAACACCACAAATCTTGGAATAACTTTGAGAGAAGTACACTACTCAAAATCGGATCGCCGTCTTGTTCAACACATAGTCGTAATGCCGATTTTTCTAGCCATGGGGTCCTTTTATAGTTGTGTTACGAGTAGGGTTACACATGGAAAACCTAATTGACACGGCTTTTCATATTCCATGATCCATGGGTTTATAACTTCCATGGATTATCCATGAAGCACCTTATGGGTTTTAGCCCAATCCATACAAACCATGGATCATTAGCCCATTATAGAAGAATAGATTATTTACACAATCTAATGAGTTGAAAAATGCTTTGATCGTTTAGATCTTACACAGGTTAATCAGAATAATGCAAACAGAAATATCAAACAAGAGAATGAATCAAAATAAGCTGAATGATTCAATAGATTCACGCCTCAGCAAAGCTCGACAAAGAACTTCCGCTGTAGAGGCTTTTTAGGGTTACAATCGATAAAAGGTTTTCGCTATGAATGATTGACTCCAAAATCTTACGTACAAATATGCATGCAAGCATACTAAACCCTAATACTAAAATCACGGATGGATAGGCCCAATCCGGATACAAAATTGGACTAAGCAACGAGCCTAAGACGCAACACTTAATGGACCCTACAATCTCCCCCTTTGCGTCAATTGGAGCGAGATCTTACTTTGGCTTGCTGGATCCTGCAGCAGGAACTTTCTTCGTGGTATCGAACAGACGAGGAATGATGGCAATAATGGTTTGTCTGAAATGAATGTACCACTGGATCATATCATAGAAATACTTTTTGTCATCTTCAGAATTCTGCTTGCACCGATTAATGATCCCCAAAACATGCTCCAAGCACAAAGTGGTATATAGATGCTTGTCAGCCAAGGCGAACATACATTTTTGGCCTTCATGTCTGGTGAACATGACTAAGTTTCGCTTTTGATCGATCCTCCCCATCTGCATCATATTCAAATCACTTGTAGAACCAACTGGAGAGATGGTGGGCTTCTTCTTGAATACACTAGCAATCTCCTGATCCATCTTGGCAACCTCCATGTTGTAGCAAACCAACATCCTTTTGAAGTGATCTATGATCGGCCCATATTCAGCTTCATTGGTGAGGAGGATGTTATGCAGGATGATCCAATCATGTGGATTCAGGTTAGGAAGATCAGCTAGAGAAATGGCGTGTTCGGTTTTAGCTGACCCCCTCAACACTTTGAACCTGACATTTGTGAAGTTACCCTCCCGAAAGGGTTTGAGGACCCGAACATTGACGATCTTTTATGCACTCCACGTCTGATATTGAGGCTGAGCAGACCTCAGATAGAAGTCAATAAGCTCCCTATCGACCTTCGGGTGAGGATGAGGGACTTCAGCAACGTGAGAAAATGCGTGAAAGACAAAGGCCTTTCGGGTCAAGGGCATGCCGAACTGAGAGTCGACAGAATTAACCCTGTCCAAGTTCAAGCCAGAGGAAGCTGGGGGTATCGATAGCTTCTTTGATAAGATTCTCGAGAGTCCATGGAGGAAATAGGGTTTTTCGACTTTCAAGGAGATCATGAGCCTCCTTCATCTTCCTTTCGTTTGCTTCTGCCTCTCTAGCAATCCGAGCACTCATGTCTGAATCCTTATCCCTGGCCTGTTTCTTCAAGAGATCAGCAATGGTCTCTTTGTCATCATCACCATCACTGTCATCCAGAGCCTTTTTCCCTTTATCTTGAGCACCCGATCCGGAAGCCTGACCAGTTGTTGGTGGTTCGGTTGCTTTAGTTGAAGCTGATGTAGAAGAAGGAGGCGGTTGAGATTGATTATCGCCATTTGAAGGTCCTTCTCCCCCTTGTTTTGGATGGGCCACGAACTCAGGAAGCCCCTCAATTTTGCTGAGCAGGGCAAGGGCAGGAGCAAGCTTTTCAACAAGTGTTCGCCTCACTGAGTAGTTGAGAATTGGGTCGTGTGCTTCAATAATGTTGGAGAGGGCTCCGTGGACATCCGAAACACAACTCAAAACGACCGTTCGCTCAGATCGAAGAGAAGCAACCTCCTTTTCTGATTGGGAAAGCTGAAGACTCTTGACCTTTAGAGCAGTTGTTTTGCGTGCAAGCACATCCATCACAAAGTTCTCCGAAGCAAGGTCTTCTTGGAGCTTTGTCAATCGCTCCTCAACAACTACCTGGAAAGATTTATTGTCAGCTTCAAGAGACTGATGAAGACCGGCAAAGAGATGCTGTTCTGATGCAAATGAAGTTGCCAGCTTCTCAACAGCGGAATCAACCTTCGCTGCATTAGATTCAGCAGTCCCCTGTAAAGACTGTAAAAGACTGTTAGCATCGTGAAATAGTTTTTCGACATTTTCGGTGGCAGCAGCACAGGCCTTTGTGGATGCCTCGATAATAGCAGTGGCAGAGTTGATAGAGGCTTCATGAGCCTTGGTGAAAGTATCAACCATCCCCTGAATGACAGCTTCTGAGATATTAGACCAAGAGGAGGAGGAGGAGGAAGCGACGAGACTATCAATTTTCTCATGAAGTTCCTTGATGTGCTTTTTAGTGACAGGAGCATCATTGTCATCATCGCTTTGAACCTGGTAGGGACTGTAGTAGATAGAATCAAAGGTCGTGTCTTCCCCTCCAAGAAAAGTCTCGGTATCGGCTGAGTGATTGGGAGATGAAGGCGAAGGTGGAGGTTCGGTTGTGGGAGTAGGTTCAGGTGTGGAAGTATGTTCAGTTGCAGGTGTGTGTTTGGGTGCTGAAGTACGAGCCCCCGTATCAGATACGTTGGTTCGAACTCCAGTGGTTGTTGTTGTTGTAGCTTCTGAGAAAATGGGAGGTGGTACAGGAATAGAAGTGGGTGGAATATGAGTAGTGGAGTTTATGGGGGGAATGGAAATAGAGATGGCGATTGGGGGAGAAGAGACAAGTTTGGTTGACACAGGTACCTCAGGTGAAGGCGAACGGGGAGGAGAGTCGCCTCGAAACGACTCCTCTGAGTCTGAATCCTCATCCTCAGATTCACTGGAGGAAGAGGCAAGAATGAGTTTCCGCCTGGGCTGGGTTTTCCTCTTCTTTGGTGGAAGTGATTGGACTGCCTTCGTTGGTTTTCTCTTTTTAGGAGAAGGGCCTTTCGCCCCTTTGACCACTTTCTTGTCCTTCCCTTCTTCTGGTTTCTTTCCCCTGGGAGCAGGTTTGTCAGCATCGTTGATGGACTGAAGCATCTATGGAGTGAGCTCTCTGGGACCCGAAGGAAGAAACTCCTTGTAGGTCTTGATGATGCGGCTATCCCCTGATACACAAGCATACATTGACTCAGGAATTGAGCCAACAAACTGAAACTTGGAAGGATCAGTAACAATTATCTTTGTGGTGTGGAAAACGCCAATAGAGGAGAGTGGAGATGTAGCCATAATGGGGACATGATACTTGTCGATTGCCCATTTGGTGACGAGCGTCCAGAACCTGGCGTAGAAAATTTCAGAATGGCGAGAAGTAGAGGCAAGGATTTGGATTAACTGCTGCCATAAAATTGAGCCTTAGTCGAGGTTGACCCCATTGTACAACCCGTAGAGAATCGTCATGAACAGACGACTAGACCCATCTGAACCTGCACTCCTCTCTGATAGACCCTTGAACAAGATCGTGAAAAAGCCATTCCACTGAGGAGGAAGACACGACTTCTTGAATTTCGTCACTATGGTAAGGATTTCAATGTAACCCATGTTGTAAAACATGAAGAACAACTGTCCCACTGAAATCGAATCAGGTTTAACCCTCGACTCATCAGGTTCAAACCCTAGAAGTGAGCAGAATCGCTGTTTTGAGATGGAGGTTTTGGTATCAAGAATGTCGAAGAAGATGCGATCAACAGACTTATCGTAGTGGGCAGTAGAGAAAATTTGGGATAAACACTCCATAGGGACAGTTTCGACCTTGGTCAGAGCAAAAACTAGTGGAGAGTGTTTGAGACACTCCACGATGGGGTACATGAATGCATCATACGAAACTGGGGTGAGATCAATGACCAAGCTTTGCTGGGGTCGGATTCAGAGAATATGGGAGGTTTCATGAACAAAGGAGGAATCCGCCATTGATGAGTGCTTCGAAGAAGATGAACAGTGGTAGAAAAGCGTCTTTGCTAGCTCTCAGAAATTTGGGTGCAGTAAAGAGATAAAAACCTAGGGTTTAACCCTTTATACCGTCTCTAGAGGAGAGAAAGATTCGCCACCAAATCTTCTTGAAACGCGAAGCGGTTTCGGAGTTGATTGACGCGTGACAGTTAGCAACCCCTATGATTATGCAAGAGAGAGAAAAACGTTTCCATTTTGCACATCTTCCCATCAAATGCCTTTTTGAATTCCTGAAACCATTAGTCTCCTGGCTGAGTCATCATCTTATCTTTAAAAATGAGCTGTCTTCACTAAATAAAAGCAAACATGTAGGTAAACCACAACATCCCTTTGAGAATATAGCATTAAAAACCAGAGCTAGAAAAATAGCTTGTAGTGAACCAAACCAGACTTTTGGAAAATCAAAAAGATTTTCATGCATATAGTGTCAAACATGAAGAAATAAAGCAACATATATGTGGGAAGTTGTGATGTTAATATAGACACGAAACAGTGGATCCCGGGCACAAATCTCTTCCTTCAAAGTCAAAAGAGACTTTAAAGTGTTCGTGTGGTTTCCCATTGAATTACGATCAAGCACTTGTTAAGAAGTGTTGAAAGGCATCTTTTAATGAGGCTTAGAGGGGTGGCTTTCGCTTCAGTTCAGAATTCTAGATCTTGACATAAGATAGAAACCGAATGAAGTACTTGTGGGACTAATGTGGTCTGTTGAACAAGTAGGTTTGGATCGTATATTAGTGACTTGCTGGAAATGCTTGGTGTGAAATCTCTAGAAAATTTAAAACTGGATTCTATGGGAAGAAATGTTATGGTATGTAACAATTTCATAAGAATCACACAAAAGGAAAATAGAGATTTCATGGTACAACCACTTGGGTGGATTCGTTAATTCATAAGTGAAAGCTAGAGCAAATTTAATTGTTCACCGTCAATGCATAGTGGATATTGAATTGAGGGTTTCACTTAGCACGTAGTGACACGAGGCTAAGATCACAAACACAGAGATTGTGTAACCATAAACCTCAGTGGTAATTTCTGAGAGTCTCAAGGGTTACATGTATGAAGCGAATATGATGGAGAAAACATGTTTGAGGTGGTGTAAGGAAACTAAAGTACCTCTGCTATAAAAAATAGTGACCAAGCAGAAAACTCTTAACTCATATGAGAAAAGAGTAAGGTAGATCATGATTAGAATAAATGTGGCAGCCTAATTGGGAAGACAAGGTTTGTATATACCCTGTCAATAAGGCTTTATTCAAAATCAGTTGAGGTTTTGGACAACATGCAACAACATGCTTCTAGGGACACTTAGCTAGTAAAAAATGTGAGAATGATACCTGCCCCATCGATATTCCATAAATTGTTAACATAAACAGAAGTAGAGACAAAAAGAAAGAAAATATTTTTGGAATTTTTGATAATTTTGTAAAGAGAAAAACAAAACAAACCAAACAAACAAAAAATTTTCTTTTGAACCGAACCCGAAATGGACCGAACGCTCGGTTCATTTCGGTTCCTTAAATTTTTTTTTGGATTTTTGGAAAACAATTGTACAAAAGTATACAACCAAAGATATCACCTTTTTGAGATAAGCGAAAACAAGTGCAGTGGGACCGAACCTGAAATAGACCGAGCGTTCGGTTTATTTCGGTTTCCCTGTGAACCGAACCCGAAATAGACTGAGCGTTCGGTTCATTTCGCTTCCAACTTTTAGTTTTGAGAAGGTGTTTTTGGTACTGACTCCGATTCCATCATACCTAGGCCTTGTAGGATTTTATTGAAACTTGCTTTAGGAAGGGCTTTGGTGAAGATGTCGGCCAGTTGATCATTGGTTCGAACAAAGTGAATTTCTACGTTTCCTTCTTCCACATGATCCTTAATAAAGTGATACCTCAGTGCTATAAGCTTTGTCTTGGAATGTTGCACTGGGTTATGATAGATCCTAATTGCATTTTCTGAGTCGCAATATAGTGGGATCATTTTCATATTGAGTCCATAATCCCAGAGTTGGCTTTGGATCCAAATCACTTGAGGTGTGCAGGAGGCAGCGACAATGTACTCTGCTTCGGCTGTAGATAGAGAAACACATGTTTGTTTCTTAGATTGCCAGCTCACCAATTTCCCATCGAGGAATTGACAGCCTCCTGTAGTGCTTTTCTGGTCTAGACCACATCCTCCTAGGTCTGCATCTGAGTAGGCTTGAACGAAGAAACCTGAGTTTGAGGGATACTAGAGACCAAGAGAGGTGGTTCGCTTCAAATACCGGAATATATTTTTCACTGCCAGCATATGTGGTTCACGAGGATTTGCTTGGAACCTGGCACAATAGCACACTGAAAACATTATATCGGGCCTGCTAGCTGTGAGGTACATCAGGGAACCAATCATTTGGCGATATAGTGTTATGTCGACTGCCGGTTTTTCCAAAGATGGTGTGAGCTTGGTACCAAACGCCATAGGGACTTTGACCTTTGAGTCTCCCATCATGCCGAATTTGGCAAGGAGAGTCTTCGTATATGCTCCCTGGTTGATAAAGATGCCTTCGGGTCCCTGTCTAATATTTAAACCAAGGAAAAAGTTAATTGGACCCATTGAGCTCATTTCAAATTTAGTCTCCATCAACTTTCTGAATTCAACTGTTAGGCTAGGATTCGTTGAGCAAAAGATGATATCATCGACATATATTTGAACGATCATAAGGTGGTTACCTTCCTTTTTACGAAAGAAGGTTGGGTCAACCGAACCTTGTTTGAATTTATACATCTTTAAAAACTTAGTTAATGTTTCATACCATGCCCTAGGTGCTTGTTTCAGACCATAAACAGCCTTGTCTAAGATGTAGCAGTGATCTGGATGCTTTTCATTTACAAAACCAGGAGGTTGCTCCATATACACGGTTTCTTCAAGTTCCCCATTTAAAAATTCACACTTCACATCCATCTGGTAGACCTCGAAATTTTTGTGTGCAACATAGGCAAGAAATATTCGAACGGATTCCAGCCTTGCTATCGGAGCGAATGTCTCTTCGTAATCGATTCCTTCTTCCTGGCAGTATCCTTTCACCACTAGCTGAGCTTTATTCCGGATTACATTTCCCTCCTTGTCCGTTTTGTTTCTGAACACCCATTTGAGACCGACAACCGATGCATCTTTTGGTGTTGGAATGAGTCTCCAGACCTTATTTCTTTCAAACTCATTGAGTTCGTCTTGAATTGCCTAAACCCAATCAGAATGATCGAGAGCAATATTGATGGTCTTCGACTCTATTTTGGATATGATAGAATTAAACATGCAAAATTCTACTTTGGAGGATAAAGTAGTTTGCTTCGCCTTCAATTGTGATCGAGTTAGAACCTTTTCTGATGCATCACCCACTATTTGAGATACAAGATGATCTCTGGTCCATTTGGTGAGAGGAGGATAATTTGGATCGTAGGATGGATCCAATTCAGCATTTACCATTTCTTCCAACTCTGATTGAATACCATCATCATAGAGCATATCCGAGTTCTCCCCCTCGACAGATGATGAACCAAGAAGTCTTTCTTCGACTGAGCTTTCGGGCTGATCCGGACATTTGGTTGTCACTGGACTTTCGGGTGCTACCTCACTTTCGGGTGCTACCGGACTTTCGGGTGCGTCAAAGATTGGATTCTCTCCCTGGACATGTGAGACCTGTTGATTTGAAGAAAAGTGATTCTCCCCCTCGACCGAAGTACCGCTCTAGGGAGGTTCGTTTCGAACTGGTTCTTCTTCTCCCATTTGTTTGGCTGCACCTTCGACAATCTTCTTAAGGTGATCAATCTTATTGTCTGCTGCCGTTGCTTCAGAATGAGTGGCTTTCTCAGGTTCATCAAATAAATCCATGATCTGGTCAAAGAAATTGGCGATTGAGGCAGTGAATTGACCTTTTTGAGAGAAAATCTCTACAATTGCTTCTTCGGTAGACTTCAACTTCTTGACGTAATTGTCATCGAACGTCACATAATAGGTTTCTTCAATTCATTTAGAACACTTATTCAAAACCCTGTATGCCTTTGAAGTAAGAGAATATCCCAGAAAGATACCTTCATCAGCTTTGACATCAAACTTGTTGCGATGTTCTTTGGAGTTGAAGATGAAGCACCTTGAACCGAACACGTGAAAGAACTTAACATTCGGCTTCCTATTGTTAATAATCTCATAAGGGGTGAGAGAGAAATGCTTGTTGAGATAAGATCTGTTTTGAGTAAAACAAGCTGCAGCAATGGCGTCAGCCCAGAAATATAGAGGAAGAGAAGCAAAACTCAACATGGTTCGGGCCGCCTCACATTGGGATCGGTTTCCCCTTTCGACAATTCCGTTCTGTTGAGGTGTATAAGGGGCTGAGAAATTGTGACTGATGCCTTTTTCTGCCAAGAAATCTTCGAATTCTTTGTTCTTGAATTCCAGTCCATTGTCGCTCCTGATGTTTAAAACGACTTTTCTCAATTGCACTTCGACTTGCTTGATAAAGATCTTCAGTTTGGGAGTCGCCTCAGATTTGTGCTTTAGAAAGAATACCCAAGTAAATCGTGAGAAGTCATCAACAATAACAAGGATGTACTTGTTACCGCCAATGCTCTCGATTGATGGTGGACCACATAAGTCGATGTGAAGCAACCTAAGTGGTTCAACAACTTTGGTGTTTATGATTGTTGGGTGACTTTGGCGACTTTGTTTCCCCATTTCACATGCAGTACATAAGTGTTCACGATCAAACTTGAGTAGTGGTAGTCCCCGAACATGACCACCGGTGACTATCTTATTGATGTCTTTGAAGTTGAGATGTGAGAGCCTTCGGTGTCACAACCAACTTTCGTCTGAATGAGCTTTGGACAAAAGACATATTATTGGATTCCCTTTGATTGGTCTGAGATTCAGAGGGAAAATTTCACCTTTTCGTTCAGACTTGAGAATGACTTTGTTTGTTTTCTTCTCTATTATCTCTGAACCTTCGTCATCGAACGAAACTTTGAGACCTGTACCTCCCACTAGTTGATACACACTGCTGAGGTTATGCTGCAATCCCTCTACATACTCTACCTTCCTGATTGTAAAGTCTCCATTGGTTATCATCCCATAACCCTTTATCGTTCCATAAGAGTTGTTACCAAACCTGACGTTGCCACCGTTTGAAGTGACCGAAACTTCCTTAGCTCTTCCTTCCTTCCTGTCATGTGACGTGAGCAGCCACTGTCTATGTACCATTCTTCGTCGAACTACTCGTCACTTATAACCTACAAAAACTAAGCAGATTTAGGAACCCAAAGTTTCTTGGGTCCTTGTGAGCCTTTTACAGAAACAAGAATAGTAAGAGAAAGATCAACAAGATATGTTCATTTTATTAAGGTTGTTTCATCTTTCCTCTTAATAGTAAACACTTTGATTTTATTAGAGTTAGATGCAGGTATTTTGGATTCAGGTTCGGGAGTTTGGGCTTTAGCTTGCTTTCGGTCTTCATTCGCTTAGGAAATCCTCCTTTTTCCTTTCAAATCCTTCGTCGATTGTGAGGTTGGTGTAGAACGGGAATTAGGCTTAGAAGATGAATGAGAACGAGAAGAATTAGATGAATAGAAATTAGAATGAGAATCTTTCCTGACTTGAGGTTCGAAATGACCCTTTCGATTGTGACCATTTGAGGGACCGAACCTGGACCTTCGGTTACTGTTTTGTGACAACCCGATATTTCGAGACAATATGATGGATCACAAGTCAAATTTAGGTCAAAATTTAACTTACCTAAAATCTTATTTGGGTTAAATAAAGTAGTAGGAATCGTATCAAGGTTTTCGTACATATAAAGAACCCTAGAATCCGAGTTATAACGAAGAAGTTATGACCAACCGAAGATTCTCAGCAAAACCGACAACACTGATAGATGTAAAACGCGAGGTTTCAATACAATAATTTTTAGCCTTAGGTATCTAAATGAAAGTTTTAGATATCATTAAACTGTAAGCATACATGAAAAGAACGTCTAAATCTGACTTCGTATGAGAAAGTTATGATTTTTTTAAGTTACGAATATAGCAGTAGATAGCTAAAAACTCGAAATAGAGATCGAGAGACTTTTAGCTGACACAAACTAAATGAGAATCGAAGGTCTCAACAATGGAAGCACAACGGTAAAAAGTCTGACTGAAACAGACGTCGGATGAAGAAGTTGTGGAACTTTAACGGACTTTTCCTGTCCCGACCTATTATAATATAATATTAAAAATAAATTCTGGATTTTCCGACGGAATCTAAACAAAAGTTGTAGATCGTAGTCTCACCTTCGCGTGGATATAAAGAACGTTGAAAACGGAGGTCGTATGAGGAAGATATGAGTTTTTGAAGTTTACTAAATAATTAAAATATAAATTTAATTCAAAATCCGGTATTATCCGAAGGAGGAGTCATCGTACCAATACAAGTTACGCCCAACATACTCGGATGCTAGGCTCTGGCTCATCCACGTCGCTCCGATGCTTCGACCCAGGATGCGCTCATGCATGACGCATGAGTACGCCCCGCGTACTCTCGTACGCCCAACGTACCGAGGTCCTCCAGCCACTATAAATAGAATGCGAGGATGCCGACCATTTTTGCTCATTTCCTCCCTTTCTCGCGTCGAAGCTATGCGTCTAAACCCCCGAAGCCATCTCAAAGCCTCGGTTTTCATATCGAGGTTTGGAAGGAAGTTTTATGCTCCCGAGATTTCCGAGAATCCCGAGAAATCCGCTTTCTCAAGTAGAAGTTCTGCTCGGTTTTCGTCTCGCTTTCTTCAATCAATCAAGTGAGTTCATACCCCTATAATCCACACTTTTAAATGTTTTATATGCTTTTAAGGGGGGGAATACAAGTAAAACACACGATTATTATCGTGTGTTATATAAAGTTTCATTATACGCTTTTTATCAACGGAATCATATGTGATTTATAACTATTATGGGGAAACTTTCGTATGCATAATATATCATGATAATATCATATCTTTTGAAGTGAAAATTTTTGTTATATATTTATAAATCAAACACTCTGCTTATACTGTATGTATATGTGTCCATCTTACGCACCACAAAAATTATACTTTTCATAACAAGTGAGCATTTCGCTAGGGATTACTATCCAAACGAGACACACTTTTAGAAAACTATAATAGGTATAGTTTTACGAGAACATCACGAACTTTTACATACTAGAAATACTATTTCAAGTAGATACATTCATATACAAGAACAAACGAACATTTTCATATGTACTTCAAATGGTTTTCACAAACATTTTTACATGTTAAAACACTTTTAGAAACTTTCTTACAAACTCTAGGTTTCCTTTTTGAATATGTTATTGTTGTGCTTCAAACAAAGGTTTTCTCACACTTAAACTGTCTTGTCAAACGGTTTTCGAATCGATTTATAAACTGACATCAAGTCATAAATTCTTATTTATTAAAATTTTCAAAGGTTTTACAAAACTTATTTTATGCTTATATATTATAAATTGCATGCCTCTATATGTATAGTTATATAAGAAATGTTTAAAAGACTGAGGAAGGCTGTCCACCCTGTTTCCTTTTCCTCGATTTGGATGTGGTCTGGTGGGATATCGGGTACCCGTCCGAAGGTAGTTTAAATATTAGTTATATATCATGTATATATATATAGTCATAAATGTTCCATCAGTTAATTCGGTTCCAGTGCTCTTGGGTAGCAAGGGTGTATAAACCTACTTGGACACTCATCAATTACATTCTAGTAAACTATTATAGGAATAGTTTTGGGGATACATAACATTATCCCTATTACAAGAAATTACACCAGAGTCAGTTCATTCATGGAGTCTAGACTACATGCTATATGAAGGGATACACTTACAGAGATTCCTCTTACATGGACACACTTATATGGATACTCTTATAGAGATTCCGCTTACATGAATACATTTACATAGATACACTTACATGAATACGTTTACATAGATACGCTTAGATGAGTACGTTTGCGTAGATAATATATGATGAGTTACTATTACATATTATATGTGTAGATACTAATATATAGTTCTCCTTCTTATCTTTACCTTGTGATACAATCACATCATCGACGAGATAAATTGGACTTTATATCCTAGTACCAAAGGATACTTTGTGGGACTAACCATTCCTATAACCACTGTTAGCTACAGAGGTAAATGAACATCTACGGATGTTTTCGGTTGATACCATTACAGGTATACGTAAGGGACTAACTATTCCTAAACCCGACTGTTAGCAACAGAGGTAAATGCACATCTACGGATGTCTACAGTTGAACAATTTACGGCGAGTTTCCACGCCGTGTGTATCTTAGTACCAAAGGATACAACATAAGTTATTATATTACTATATTTTTAGTTTTATAATAATAGTTAAACAGGGAAAATCCGTTCACATTTTCAAGTGATGCGTACTTTCAAAACAGTCAGGTCTTGGTTAAAGACTACTTTCAAAACATTCGGGTCTTGGTAGAAGACTACTTTTTATACTAGTAGGAAATATGGGATTTTCTAGGGTTTTCATACTTATACTAAATGTTTCATCAAACATTCACCAGTCTTTCATAACAACTTTTCAAAGCAATAACATTAAAATACTTATGAATTCACCAGCTTTATTGTTGATACTCGTTTTCAAAATAACTTGTATTCTCAGGTTACAAATAGACAGGTACCGATGCAAGGTTTAGAGAAGACGGAGCAGTCAAGACTCGTCTTTTAATTTGAGTATTCGTTATGTTGTTTTACACTATGAAAGAACACATTTGTAAGTTGAATTATTCTATTAATGCAATGGATGATGTTGTTGCTTGTTTACTACTTTACATTGTTGTGATACATACATGACGTCCTCCGCCCCAGAACGTTTCCGCCATTCTCGGTTTTGGGGTGTGACATGTTTGTTGATGGACCGAAACTGGCTTTTCGGTTGTTGTAGGTTGCAGTGCCGAAAATGGGTCTTCTACTGTAAAATCTTGATGGACTAAACTCTGGTCTTTTTCTGTTGTTGTTTGGTGGACCGAAACCAGACTTTCGGTTATTGTTACTTTCGGGACCGAACCTGTCTTTCCGGTTTTGTTCTTCCTGTGGCCTGAAAGTCTTTTTCTGGTTCTTTTGATCCAATGAACCGAAGCTTCTTTTACTCTTATTTTCTTCTCCTTTTGACTTAGAGTTTCTATCAAAGTGAGTATAGTGAGGATTTTGGGAGCGCCAAAATTGCTTTCGCTCTGAGAGATTTTTCTTGCATCTCAGATTTCTCTGCTGCTTTTGATTTTCCACCTGTTTCGGTTGTCTGTGAATATTTTCCTTTTGTTTCGGCTTTTGAACAACTGGTTCACTTTCCATGGAAGAGGTTTCGCTTGTAGAAGAGACGCATTCTACCGGAAACTCTTTTGTGCCACTGGAACTGGGCACGTCAAAGTTGGTAGGTTTATTTAGTGGTTCTGCCACATATCTACCTTTGGCCTTCCATGATGTTCGCTCCAACAAACCAACTGTTTCATCTACGTTATCTTCATTCACCATGGTAGTGAGTTCAGCTGTCTGATGTTTGGTTACTCCTGTGACCTTATAAACCTGATTGGGAGTGGTTCTTACCTTTTGGTAAACAACCGCCTTCTCTTTAAGGATTGGGGACTTATTTTTGGACAGACGAGTGAATTCCACAGAATATTCAGAAATCAAGTTTTTGTGGTTTTCAGGTTCGCTCCTAATAAACTCTGAACAGTCAACCTCATCCTCTATAGAAATTTCACTCATGTCATCGTCCTCATTATGTTCAGATGCATTTTCAACATCAATTTTATTTTCTGAACTTAATTTGGTACTCAATGAGTCAAATTTTTGTATAGTTTCAGCTCTGAGTTTCAACTTATCATTTTCATCCAAAAGATTCTTAAGCATGTCCTTATGGTCTTTGGACTTTATAAAAGATTCAATTTTGTCCAGACCATACATATAAGTGGGATTTAGATCATCTGAAGATACACACACTTTCACAATTGTATGCTTCAGCATCGATTTCATCCTCCTTTAACTCAAGGAAGGGCAAAATCATGCGATGTATCTTCTGGCCTATTTCACAGTTTAAATGCAGCTGAGTAATGTTAGTATAAAGTCTTTTTGCAATTAAACAAAAAATATTCCTCTGTTTTAACAATTTAAGATTGTCTCTTTGCAAATAGATATTCTCATCCCTAGACTTAACCAGCTCCAACTCCTTCTGCTCAATCCATATCCTTCGCTCCTCACTCTTGGATGATACCTTGCTTATTTGGTCAGTTAGATTAGAATTCGTGACACGTGTTTGAGTTAAACAACTATATAGATTTGAAATTCTTGAATTCAAGTTATTTAATTCTTTTTCATATGATGTTTGTGGAATTTTAAACAAAACAAAGATGCATTGTACCTTCTTGATCAGTTCATCTAGTTCACTGATCTGCACACTGAGAGGCTTCGTTGTAAGACACACGTCCTCGCGCTCCTTATCCACTTCCTTTCCACCATCAGTGTTGTATCCTCTCATCTGGGATACATCTGTCACCATCAGACATCTTCCACTAACATCACTACTCTTCACCACATAAGCCTTTCCATGAGAAGGCTTTCTCACCGCAATATCTTCTGAGTCGGTTGACCACACCTGTATGCCACCCAACTCATCACCATCTACCAAATCCTGCACAGCAAGAGCATTCATAGAGGGATTAGTAGTAGCCTTCTTCCATTTAATCTCCTCGAGTCTTTTCAGGAGACTCGCTTCTTCATCCTTCTCCTCATCTTTCTCTGACATCTTTTTCAACACGCAATCTTTTGCGTAGTGATTTTTCCCACCACAGTAAAAATAGCTGACACCAGAATCAGCTTCACTCTTCGATTCTTTCTTTGATTCTTCAACCTTCGGCTCCTCTTTCACCTTTTCAGAGTTGTAGCTTCCCTTCCAGTTTCGGTTCTTGTTGGTAGGGAACTTCTTCTTGATGAACCTTCTGGGATTTGACACCTTCATTGCATAGTGTTCAGATGTTAAATCATAGTCTCCTAGATTCAAATCTTCTTCTTCTTCTTCTGCTGCATTCTTACCTTTAGACAGAAGAGCCAAAGACCCCAAGTTTGAAACCACGCTCTTCTCTTGTAGCACAATCTGTTCCTGGGATTTCAGAATCCCCACTATTTTTGCCAAAGAATATGATTTGAACTGCTCATGCGCTTTAACCATCGACACAACTGCCCTCCATTCGGGTCTTAGGCCATTTAAGAAAGTGACCTTTTGTTCGATGAGCTTTCTTTCAATGTCATGTTTGATCATCTTGCTGAGAAGACGATTGAACCGATCAAATGTTTGTGTAACAACCTCCTCTGGCATCTGTTTGAACTCTCCAAATTCAGAGAGAAGTAGGGTTTGAATTGAGTGCTCCAGATCTTCATCTGTGGAGTACACCTCTCGCAGCCGATCCCAGATTTCCTTTGTTGTACCACAAGAACTTACTAATCGAAATGTGTCAGATTGAAGAGCGAATCGAATTAGTCTCAATGCCTTAATGTTGCATTGGAACTTCTCCTTTTCGTCATGAGCGACGTCCTTCACATCTTTTAATAGATCATTATACTCCTTTTGAGTTTTAATGATTCTTGAAGTGCTAGAGTGAGCTAAGGGGCCAGCAGTGATAGCTTCCCATATCAGATACCCATTATCTTCCAATCCAATAACGTAATCTTCAAAGTGGTGCGTCCACACTTCATAGTCTTGAGTGTAGAGGATTGGAATCTTGGTTGTTGATCCGATGCTGTTAGAGATGTTGATGGGATTGGATTGAGAATCATCCATACTTGATCGTTTAACCTGTAATAAGATCAGACTTTGTAATATGTAATATTAGGGAAAGATGAATAATTAATGAGATACGTCAATTATGGAGTGATGGCTCAATAAATATCAATGAATGCGGAATAAACCCTAATCACTTCTTTCACATAAGAGATGTGTATGAATTACATAGTCTCCTGCTCTGATACCAATTGATGAGTTGAAAAACTCTTTGATTGTTTAGATCTTACACAGGTTAATCAGAATAATGCAAACATAAATATCAAACAAGAGAATGAATCAAAATAAGCTGAATGATTCAATAGATTCACGCCTCAGCAGAGCTCGACAAAGAACTTCCGCTGTAGAGGCTTTTTAGGGTTACAATCGATAAAAGGTTTTCGCTACGAATGATCGACTCCAAAATCTTACGTACAAAGATGCATGCAAGCATCTATAAATACTAAACCCTAATAATAAAATCACGGATGGACAGGTCCAATCCGAATACAAAATTGGACTAAGGACCGAGCCCAAGACGCAACACTTAATGGACCCTACACAATCAACCCCATATATTTAATTAGTCTCTTTTTATCACTTAATTAATTTCAAATCAATTCTTTGATCAATACTAATTAAATAATATTATTAATATATTAGAACTTATAATATATTAATAATCCTTAAGTGTCCTTTCTCTCATTTAGTCTATCCAAGTGTTGGAATGCCGTGCAACCCAAATGGACCATCCCAACCGGGTCAAGTACATCCTAGAAATAGTTATGAACTTAGACACCTAATCCAACAGTCTCCCACTTGGATAAGTCTAATCACTAGATCTGCAAGAATAACTTCAGGAACCGATCAACAATCGTAGCTATTTAAAGGTCTCGCAGAACTGATATGATGATGATACGCCATTTAATATAAGTGATCATATAATCCTCTATTCTAGATGTCAGCTGGACAAATACATGGAACAATGTCTTACTTATTGTCCAACTGTTTATTTTCCGATTTCCGATTTGTTTGACATAGAACTTAGTTGAACACATCATCTTAGTTCTGACTGGGCCCAGTACATGGATCAACACAAAATCATCGAGGGGCCCAGATATCGCTGCTATTCCAAGAAGGAGCATATAAACTTCAACTCATATGCTTGTTCTACTACTTGTTGAATCATACATGAAGGTACGTTTTATAACATCGAGTTACCAATGTGTTTTCGTACAATCAATATATAACAAACTCATAGGCAACAAGTCATATCTCTAGGTTTGAAGACTTATATGATATTACCATCTCACGGTCACTCGAGAGAAATTCCATGAAGTGATACCAGTGAGCGTGGGTTGAATCCAATACTCAGAACTTATGAGCACTCATGAATGTTGAAGCAACTCGTGTTGTGTCCCATACCTTGGATATCTGCAATCCAGCTTCATGACAGTCTTGATTCATATCTACTTCCAGCATATGACCGACTGTGGATGGTTTGAATAACTTAGTCATTCGGGAAGAATGACCTAGTTATTCTGGAAGTCAAAACATGAGAAGCGAAGCACAAGAATAATCAAATCAAATATGCTCTCAGAAGTTATGAATATAAATAGAATATCTTTTATTTTATACCATATTGGTTACACATTATTCATTGCATACTGTTTCAAACTATTAAATTTATACTTGAACGAAAACAATTGTTGTCCGATGCTCCAAGTGTAACACACAAAAATTTCAAACCAATTTAAACTTTTAAAACATGTCAAGTTCATCAAAATATCACAACTTGGTTTTCAAAATCTTATTTATCAGAGTATTCCTAGAAACATAAACATAATATGAGGAGCTGTACGATCATGCCTTCGCCTTGCCGCAATCCCCTGATGTACCCGAAACAATAAACTGAAACTGTAAGCCTGAAAGCTTAGTGAGTTACCCCCAAAATATCGATACACATACAGTCCACATAACCATGTCAGCAATAACATATCATTACAAAATAAACAGAACAACACGTAACGTGTCCACAGCTCTACAGACTGTAATTCCCATGAGCCCACAATACGAGTCTCCCTTAGTCCGTAACTGGAATGCTCCCGAGCCCATAGTACGAGTCTCCCTTAGCTCGTATCTGGTATGCTCCTAGGGTTTGTTGGCTACCGCACGAAGCAGTACTACCTCAACCCATCCCATATAACAAACACATAACATAACCACTGAGTATGTAATAATCATATAACACCACAAGTAGTCCTACAGGTCTACCTAACTGGCATAACCACTAGCATGCAAGAATAACCCATACTGAACATCGAACGATGCTAGGATAACATATACAATGGGCCGGCCTTGGTGCCTTAGACCCCTTAGTATAGTGAGGATAGCTCACCTTGCAACTGTCGTCTGAAACCAGAAAGTTCGACTCCCGGATCACCAACACGAACTCCACCACTTTCCAGGGATTGACAACTGATGAACCTCTTAGCTCCCCACGAGTTCCTAGCCTTGATTTCCTTGCTTTCCCAAGTGTTTACTTCTTCAAAGTTCCTCCTCCAAGCTTGAACACACCAAAAGAACACACACAGACACGATTTAGGGCTTGAGAGGGACAAAGGGCAGTAAAGGGGAGGCTGGCGGAGGCCAATGATCCTTTAAATAGGGTGCAAAACCCCGAGATTAAGGGTTTCATCTGCCAGCTCCCACTAGTCGAGTCCCTTCTTGAACTCGGTGAGTAGCTCATTAAAATACGTAGCCAACCCCTTGCTACTCGACGAGTAGGTCAATCAACTCGTCGAGTAGCCCTTGAAATCAAGAACTCACACACTAAGTCAATACCTAAGAATCGGGGCATTACAATTCTCCCCCACTTGAACTAGACTTCGTCCTCGAAGTCTGCTGCAGCGAATAACTTCGAGTAGTGTTCCCACATTTTCCACCTCCATCTCCCACGTCCACTCAGACCCCCTCCGGTGCTCCCACTGAACTTTCACCAAAGGTATCTCCTAATTCCTCAGAATCTTCATCTTCTTCTCCTGTATGGCCTTAGGCCTCTCTACGTAATTTAGGCATTCATCAACCTGGATATCATCCAGCAAAACCACCTCCTCTTGATCCCTAATGCACTTTCGTAGCTACGAAACGTGGAAAGTGTTGTGTATCCGACTAAGCTCCTCCGGCACCTCTAGCCTGTAAGCTACCTTGCCAACCCTGGAAATGATCTTGAACGGCCCAATATACCGGGGACCCAATTTTCCCCTCTTCCTGAAGCGGATAACGCCTTTCCAGGGCCAGACCTTCAGGAGTACCACGTCACCGACCTGAAACACTAACTAGAAGCGGCGCCGATCGACGTAACTCTTCTGCCGACTCTGAGCGGTCTGCAGCCGCTGCCTAATCTGCTGGATTTTCTCAGTAGTCTGCAAGACCACCTTCGTCCTATCCATCACCCTGTGGCCAACCTCGCAACAACACACCCGGGTACGACATCTTCGCCCATACAACAGCTCGAAAGGTGGGGCGCCAACGCTAGAATGATAGTTGTTGTTGTAGGCAAACTCTGCAAGCGGTATGTGAGAATCCCAAATCCCACCGAAATCTATGTCACACGCCCTCAAGATGTCCTCGAGGGTCTGAATAGTCCGCTCGCTCTGGCCGTCTGACTGCGGGTGGAATGTTGTGCTGAAGTGCAACCGCGTGCACAGCTCCTCGTGAAACTTTTGCCAGAAGCAGGAGGTAAACATGACACCCCGATCAGAGACAATGGAAATGGGAACCCCATGGTGAGACACGATCTCGCGAACGTACACTTCGGCCAATTTCTCGGCCGATGAGCTCTCCCGTATAGCCAAGAAATGGGCACTCGTGGTCAATCGATCCACGATGACCCATATAGCATCAAACCCCTTCACCGTCCTGTCACACCCCAAAATTAAGAACGGCGGAAAATGTTCTGGGGTGGAGGACGTCATGTGAAGTATCACAACACAGTAAAAGTAAACAAGCAAACAACATCATCCATTTCATTAAATAGATAATTTTAATACAAGTGTGTTCTGTATAGTTATAGACACCAAAAATAATGTAAGTCAAAATAAGGAGATGAGTCCTGAATGCGCTCCATTTTCTAAAAAGCTGGTCTCGGTACCTGTCTACTGATGACCTGAGAATACAAGTTATTTTGAAAGAGTTTATCAGCATTAAGCTAGTGAGTTCATAAGTATTTTAGTGTCAGTGTTTGTTATCAAAACGTTTGAACATGTCTCCATTGTAAGTTTGTAAAACGTATGTAAATGTTTGTAAAAGTTTGAATCTCTCAGAAAAACCTATATATTCTATTAAAAGTAACCTTCTCCCAAGGCGTAACTGTTTTGTATGTCAGTTTATCGTAAAAGTGGGTAATTTTCCAAGTGTAACTATCCTTATCAAAATATAGTTTATACATTATTATTTAAGTGAAATAGTCACTAAATGTATATAAAGGATAAATTACTGTAGTACTTGTAGTATTGTATTATAATAACTACTGTTGTACTATCTACCATAAACCGGATTTATATTAAGGTATCATGTGATAAATTATACCATAATATCGACTGAGTAACAACGAAAAATGTAGGTTGTAAAAAGGTATGACGTTTGGCACCCGTAGACCTGCAGGTCCGGCTGTTGCTAGCAGCAAGGTGTAGGATAGTCAATCCAATATAGATCTATACGCAAACTCACACTCTCCCTCCAAGAGATTCTGGTTACAACTCGTTCCATGACATTTAAGGCATGCCCGATACAGTGGATCAGAATTGTAAACGTATTCATGTATAGGTAATGTAATGTTACTTGTTTTAGTATCGTTGTATATGTTCTTCTCTAGTATAGTTGTATATGTTCTTCTCTAGTATAGTTATGTATGTTACCTTTCTAGTATAGTTGTAAATGTTCTCATAGTAATGTAATGTATATGTTCTCATAGTTATTAAGTACTGACTCATGAATGAACTGACTCAGTGATCTAGAATTTGTAGTTGTACGATCCTGTGTTACCCCGATGGTAACTTACTAATGATGTAACTGATACGCATGAATATGGAAGTACTTTTATGTCTATATATGCACATATGATATATAATTAATATTGAAACGACCCTCGGACGACTACCCGACATCCCACCAGACCACATCCAAATCGAGGAAAAGGAAATAGGGCGGATGACCTTCTTAAGTCTTTTAAACATTTCTTATATATCTATGCATATATGGACATGCAATTTATAAGAAGTATAATAAAGTTTAAATAAAAGTATTTAATAAGTAAAAGAGTTTGTAAAACATTTTGAAGTAAAGCAGTTTGATAAACAGTTTGAACAGTGATAAAATCATTGGTTTTCTAGTTATTAATCACATGTGATTGATGTAATAACTATAAGTATTTAGCTGGTATTCCCCCCTATAAAAGTATTTCAAAGGTTAATTAAAGGGGTATGAACTCACCTGTAGTGAGTGGTTCTGATGACAATGTTGGATTAGATGCTAGGTGCCAAGTGGTGACTTGAGTACACGCGCGAATCCTATTTAGCATATATTGGCACATATATGGATTTAATTAGTGTTATGAACAACTAATTGATGATTTTGGGACCACCTTAGGGACTAGTAAACACTTATAATGAAGTGTTATAATCATATATGATTGTATGAGGGTTTATAAGGCTATACAAGAGGGTGTATGGCCAAAATACACACTATATGTGTGTGTGCGGCCAGGTGTGCGGCCTAGTGTGCTGCTAGCACATGTGTGTGGCCCTGTGTGCGGCCATGTGTGCTTCCAGGTCGTGTGTGCTGCCATGTGTGCGGCCAGATGAAGATCTTGGTGTTCTTTGTACCATTTATGAAGATCTTCAAGGAGCAAGGATGATACTTAAGAGGATTTTCGTGTTCTATGCTTAAAGAAGTGAAGGAAGGATTCAAGAATGATCTAAGTGTGGCATATATAGGTGGAGTGTGCGGTTGGGAAGGTGTGAGGCCGCAAACAAGAGTGTGTGGCCGCACACTCAAGTGTGTAGCCGCACACTCCATGTGTTGGAGTGTTTGGCCCGGTTTTGATTCCTACACTTCGAGTTAACCCTTTTTAACACTCCTACCTTGATTATATCACATTTAGAACGCTTCATTAGACTCTAAAGGGTACTACTATATAGTAAAATAAGTCTAATATTGGAAAGAATTGAAGAGTGCATGCGAGAAGTTTTTCGGGTTGTCACATCATCCCCCTGTTAAGGGAATTTCGTCCCGAAATTTGAGTTTAAGTTAATAGATTATTACAAATAACTAAGTAAAAAGATGAGGATATTTCAGTTTCATCTGATCCTCGCGTTCCCAAGTGAATTCCGGCCCGCGCTTGGCGTTCAAGCGAACCTTCACAATCGGGATACGACTTTTCTTCGTCTGTTTGACCTCACGGTCCATGACTTTTACGGGTTCTTCCATGAAGTTGAGGCTCTCGTTGATCTTGATCTCGTCGAGTGGGATTACAAGAGTCTCGTCGGATAGACACTTTTTCAAATTGTAAACATGGAAGGTAGAATGTACGTTACGAAGTTCGTTCGGTAGATCGAGTTTGTAAGCCACTGGGTCGATTCTTGTGAGAATCTTGAAAGGCCCAATGTACCTTGGATTTAGCTTTCCATGCTTTCCGAAGCGTATCAAGCCCTTCCGGGGTGAGACCTTTAATAAAACACGGTCGCCCACCTGGAATTCCAACGGTTTCCTACGTTTATCGGCGTAGCTTTTCTGACGGTCTCTGGAGGCTTTCAATTGTTCACGGATTTGTATGATTTTCTCTGTCGTTTCCCGAATGATTTTCGGACCTGTGAGAGTACTGTCAGAAGTTTGCCCCTTAGCTAACTGGGTGTCACCCACCTTAGCCCACCACAGAGGGGATCTGCACTTTCGGCCGTAGAGGGCTTCAAATGGAGCAGCCTTGATGCTCGTGTGATAACTGTTGTTGTAGGAAAACTCGACAAGGGGTAAATGAGTATCCCATGCCTTTCCAAAGTCAATCACACAGGCTCTCAACATATCCTCCAGAGTTTGGATGGTCCTCTCACTTTGTCCGTCGGTCTGTGGATGGTAGGCTGTACTCATGTCTAGCCTTGTTCCTAACGAATGTTGTAGTGATTGCCAGAATCCTGAGGTGAACCTACTATCTCTATCGGAGATAAAGCATATAGGAACACCATGTAGTCGCACGATTTCCCTAATGTATGTTCTCGTGAGTTTCTCCATCTTGTCAGTTTCTTTGATAGGCAGGAAGTGTGCAGACTTGGTCAATCTATCGACGATGACCCATATGGTATCAAGTCCACTTGTTGTCTTGGGCAACTTGGTTATGAAATCCATAGTGATCCGCTCCCACTTCCATTATGGGATCTCTGGTTGTTGTAGTAGACCGGAGGGTTTCTGGTACTCGACCTTGAACTTTGCGTAAGTAAGGCATTTACTTACGAAGGTAGCAATCTCTGCTTTCATATTAGGCCACCAGTATAGCTTTTTAAGATCCAGATACATCTTATCTGAACCTGGGTGGATGGAATATCGAGTGTTGTGCGCCTCGGTCATGACCAGGTCTCGGAAGCCACCGTGCTTCGGGGTCCAGATCCGGTTCATGAAATATAGGGCTCCGCCACCCTTGGCTTCTAAGTTCTTATCCATTCCTCTGAGGGATTCACTCGCCACATGTTCAGGTTTCATAGCTTCAAATTGAGCCGCCTGAATTTGTTTAGACAAGTGCGAATGGATAGTCATTGTCAACGACTTGACTCTTCGACCAGAATATTCCTTCCGACTTAGGGCGTCTGCTACTACGTTGGCTTTACCCGGATGATAATGCGACATTGAGTAGTTCGACCCACCGTCGTTGTCTCATGTTGAGCTCCTTCTGATCGAATATGTGTTGCAATACAAGTAATGTCTCCAGATCTTTAGGGCAAACACAACTGCCCCCAGTTCAAGATCATGTGTGGTGTAGTTGACTTCGTGTGTCTTCAGCTGTCTCGAGGCGTAGGCGATGACCTTACCTCGCTGCATTAGAACACACCTGAGCCCTTGATTCGATGCATCGCAATAGACTACGACGTCTTCTATTCCTTCGGGAAGGGATAGTATTGGTGCGGTGCACAAGGCTCGCTTGAGCGTTTGAAATGCTCTCTCTTGTTTCTCTTCCCAGTCAAAGGCCACGCCCTTCTGGGTCAGTGTTGTAAGAGGTTTCGCAATACTGGAGAAGTTCTGTATAAACCTGCGGTAGTAGCCAGCAAGACCTAGAAATTGATGAATTTCTGTAGGCGTCTTTGGTGCTGACCAGTTCTCAATAGCCTTAATTTTGGATGGATCCACGTGGATTCCCTCTTCGCTTACCACGTGTCCTAAGAATTTGACTCTTCGGATCCAAAATTCACATTTCGAGAACTTCGCATAGAGTTTCTCCGTTCGTAAAGTTCTTAAAACTTGTCGTAGGTGATTGCCATGCTCTTCCTTACTCCGTAAGTAGATCAAAATGTCGTCGATGAACACAATTACGAACTAATCCAAGTAAGGTCGGCATACTCGATTCATCAGATCCATGAAAACTGCGGGCGCATTGGTCAGTCCGAATGGCATCACCACGAACACGTAGTGTCCGTAACGAGTCCGGAAGGCTGTCTTCGGAACATCTTCCTCTAACACTCGTAACTGGTGATATCCGGATCTCAGATCAATTTTGGAAAAATAATTCGCCCCTTGCAGCTGGTTAAATAGATCGTCTATGTGAGGCAGAGGGTAACGATTTTTGACCGTCAGTTTGTTGAGTTCCCTGTAGTCGATACACATACGGAATGATCCGTCTTTCTTCTTAACAAACAAAACTGGTGCTCCCCAAGGCGAGAAGCTTGGTCTTATGAACCCCTTGCTTAGCAGTTCGTTAAGTTGACCAGATAATTCCTGCATCTCTGCTGGTGCTAAACGGTAGGGTGACTTAGCTACTAGGGTAGCTCCTGGAATTAAGTCGATTCTGAACTCGACCTGTCTTTGCGGAGGTAAACCTGGTAGCTCTTCTGGGAAAATGTCGGGGAAGTCGCTCACTACTGGGATGTTCTTTAGTTCTTTCGTTTCTAGGCTTGTATCGACAACGTGAGTAAGGAATGCGCGATATTCTTTACGTAGATATTTCTTTGCTTGGATACTTGAAATAATACGAAGACTTGTACTGGGTTTCTCGCCGTAAACTACAAGAGTTTTGTTAGACGGGAGGTTTAGACGGACTGCTTTCTCGAAGCACATGATGTCGGCGAGATGAAGACTCAACCAATCTATGCCGATGATAACGTCGAAAATTTTAATGGAAACCGGCATGAGGTCGATTGGAAATGAATGGTTATCTAGAGTTAGGTTGCATCCTAAGTATATGCTCCTGGTTCTTTCAGTTTTCCCATTTGCCATTTCTACCGTGAATTGTTCTTTAAGTGCATGTGGTTGATGTTTAAGTATGTGAGCAAATTTATGGTTCACGAAGCTTTGCTCCGCTCCACTATCGAACAGAATGCATGCATAGGAGTTATCGAGAAGGAACGTACCAGTCACCACCGTCGGGTCAGCAACTGCTTCCCCATGGCTTATTGCCAGTACTCTCCCCGATCCACCTGCATTCTTTGCTTTGGGGCAGTCCCTCTTGTAGTGGCCTGCTTCGCCACATCCATAGCAGGTTGGGCTCGCGCCTGAGCTGGGGACTTGAGTGATCGGTCTTGCCGGAGACCTACAGAAACGGACAGTGTATCCTTTCTTGTCGTAGTTAGAACACTACATTTCACGGCAAGGGGCGTTGTGGTGGAAGTTGCATTTTTTGCACTTAGGCAAACTTCCTGCATACTGTTTCACTGGGGCAGTAGCAGCAGTAGGGGTTATTGCAGCATGCACAGCCACAATTTGCTGCTTTTTGGCAGCTCGCTGTTTCCTCTTGTCATCCCAGGATTTCCGCTTAGAGTCAGCAGGTTTGGAAGGTTCTGAGACAACTTGAGTTGTTTTCGCTGTTGGGGATTGGATTCCATGGTCGATGAGTCACTGTGCTAGTCGCTTGGCACTGTCGAAAGTAGTAGGTTTTGATGATAGAACATTTCCTTGGTACGGAGGCACCAGCCCCCAGATGTACCTCTCGATCTTCTTCCCTTCAGGGGGAACCACATTGGGGCAGAGAGCCACCAGTTCACTGAACCTGAAGGTATAAGCGACTATGTTGGAGCCCTTCATGGTTAGGCCCCACAGTTCTTGCTCCAATTTCTGGATTTCGCCTCTCGGGCAATACTCCTCAATCATGAGGTCTTTCATTGTTTCCCAGCCCATGTCATTGGCTCCGACGAGAGTTAGAGCTTTAACGTGGCCGTTCCACCACGTTAGGGATTTTCCTTCAAAGGTGCATGCGGCATATTTGACTTTGCTCGCAGCAAGGCATGAACATATTTCGAAGACCGATTCAGTCTTCTCGAACCATTGTGAGAGGGAAATGACTCCGCCGGTTCCATAAAAGGACTTCGGCTTACAATTGGTGAAATCCTTGTAGGAGCATTCTCTCGTGCATACATGGATCTCAGCATGAGTGGATTCTACAGGGGTTCCACCTTGGCTATTGTTAGTTGAGTGATATTGAGCAATGGCAGTTGCCACTGCCGCAGCTACCGCAGCGTTCAGAGCCGCAGTATCGATGACAGGAGGAGGAGGTGGTGGAGGAGGTGTAGGGTTACGTCTTGTTGACTTACGAGGAGGCATCTTTCAGCTATAAGTTTATAAAGACAGATACAATGGTAAGAATCAATTGTAAGCAAGTTGAGAGCCACACATGGACTAAATAGCCATAGTCCAACAGTTGAATGAGTGTTCGAATTGAAGTCATAATAGGGAAGAATAGTAGAAACACGCAAGTGTAAAGGTTTTCTCATAGATTAGATAGCTGTCAATATTACTGGTATTATTGATGTAATGCGTTCAGCGAAAATCGACCTAACAGTAGGTCTTACATCATACCATACATAAAAGTTTGACAGTTACTAGGTTCTTAGTTAGCGTACTGAAAGTTAGGAATATTTTACAGACAAGAGCTGCTTAGAGCACAGATGTTAAAGGCTACTCCTTAACCAAAAGATAGAGATGTACTAGACATCTTCTACGGTGACGGAAATTCCTAGGGCGAATCCTCATATCTTCCAATTGGTGAACCACTTCTTGAAGGTGTCGTTTGTGAGCTCTCTGGCGAACTCGAAGTTCTGCGATTTCGGTGGTTAATTGATGTCGTAGTGCGTCATTGGTTCTCCTCGTCCCTTCGAGCGCTTCTTCCAGATGTCAAATGCGAACGGTATTAACGCTTGAGTTGGCATCAATTTCCATGACTCGGTCGATGGCTGCTCGACCTTGTTCGATGTTTCGAGCAATTCTACGGACCATGACGGTCAGAGCTCTATCTGCAGAACCACCTTCGCTAGCGTTGTAAAAGCTTCGGTCTCCAAAGTAAGGTAAGGGTTGACCCTGTTCGTCGCTCCAGCGATTCAAGTTGTTTACCCACAAAGGAGTGGGACCTGGATATGCTGGTCGGGGATCGTTGTTCGGGGCTTGACCTATGGGAGGTAGATTGTTGACTTTAGGCTCTGAGTCGGATCCATCAGAAAAGTCTTCTGCGAGGTGATCATTCAAAGGGATTGGATGCTCATCTTTGGGCTCTTCTTCTTCGATCCATCCTGCATTGCCTTCATCTGGAAAGTACGGGTCGCCGTGATGGAATCCAGCCATGATATCTATGCGAGAAGAGAGGTATGAGAATATAGTATATATGTAGCTAGTAGTACAAAATACACCTATAGTATTTTAAGTTTAGGTTCTACTGATCTTCTTGTGGTATTGTTGGTAAGTTTTTAGACTTGTTAACATATCACTACCATTCTAGGGCACATGCTAATTACTCCTCGGACCAGCATAGTTGATCAGGCTATGCCATTCCCAAGACTGACCATACATCCCCGAGCTTAATTGTGATATCTAACAATCGTAATACTTTTGTTCTTGTCGTTGTGACACTGATTTTAGTATGAATGCAGCCTAGTATACTTAATTAAATATTTTAGTATTTAATGTATAGACTCTCGGTTAGACTGCTTTAGTCCCAAATGGGTTTATAGTTTAGTATATCTTTTATGGGTTGATATACTTAATTCACTATAAATAATGCTCTGATACCAATCTATCACACCCCAAAACCGAGAATTGCGGAAACGTTCTGGGGCGGAGGACGTCATGTGAAGTATCACAACACAGTAAAAGTAAACAAGCAAACAACATCATCCATTGCATTAAATATATAATTTTAATACAAGTGTGTTCTGTACAGTTATAGACACCAGAAATAATGTAAGTAAAAATAAAGAGATGAGTCCTGAATGCGCTCCATTTTCTCAAAAGCTGGTCTCGGTACCTGTCTATTGATGACCTGAGAATACAAGTAATTTTGAAAGAGTTTATCAGCATTAAGCTGGTGAGTTCATAAGTATTTTAGTGTCAGTGTTTGTTATCAAAACGTTTGAACATGTCTCCATTGTAAGTTTGTAAAACGTATGTAAATGTTTGTAAGTGTTTAGGGTAATCTTGTCCTCTTCCTTCAGATGTCTTCAAACAATGTTGCTTCTGGCTCTAATCCTAATGGCTCCTTTATCCTTATGAACTTGTGTGGGAAAGTCACTTTTGATGGATCCAACTTCAATGAGTGGATCAGAAACATCAGGATGATTACCCGCTACGAGGACAAATAATATGTCCTCGACAAGGAGCTTAAGGAGATTGATGAGACCACTACAACTCCTCAGGAGATCGCTGAATTTCAGGCACACGAAAGGGATGCTACCAAAGTGGCATGCATGATGATGGCCAAGATGACAATGGAACTCCAAAAGTCCTATGAGGACTTCTACCCTTTTGAAAGGCACCAAGATTTGATGGAAAGATACCATCAAAGTGCACGACAAGAGAGGTATGAAATCATGATAACAACCATGATGAAGGACGGGGAATCCGTCACGAGCCACATGCAGAAAATACAAAGGTATGTGGATCGGTTGCTAAAGCTTAATGTGAACTTCGCTGAGGAGCTTGCAATAGATATCATTTTGCACTCCTTACCATCGTGCTATGATCAATTCCGCATGACATATCACACGAATAAGGAAGAGGTCACACTCAGAAAACTTTAGGGTCTTCTCAAGACCGCAGAAATAGGTCTTAAGGGGAAGTCGGTTGTTAACACTCCTACTCCAAACTCCACTTCGGTTTTGGCAATCGGTAAAAGTCGAGGGAAGAAGAGAAAGAGCTCTTCGAAGGGTACCAAGCCTAGGACCCTTGATGGATCTTCTTCAAGTGGAACCAAGAAAGGTTTCGTCACTCCTTCTTCTGACGCAAAAGAGGCTGAACGCTTCTATTGCCATGAAAAATCACATTGGAAGCGAAACAGCCCAAAATACCAGCAAGATGTGAAGGATGGGAAAGTTAAACCCAACCATGCAGGTATTTACACTATCTTATCTAATAGCTCACCCCATTTTAAATCTTGGGTCCTTGATAGCGGTTGTGCTATTCATATCTGTTCTGATTTGCAGGGACTAAGAAGAAGTGAGAATGTGGAGCAAGGAAGAATAAACTTAATCATGGGGAATAGGAAAGCTTTACCTGTCACCAAGATTGGAGTTTATACTTTATCGCTAAGTAGTGGGTTTAGTTAAATTTGAATAAGTGTTGTTATTTTCCAGAAATGCCAAGAAATATTATTTCCTTTCATGCATTGTATAAACAAGGTTTCACCTTTTCATTTGATAATGAAGTTGGTTCTATTAATGCTTTCTTTAATAATGTACTTTATTTTAAAGCATTACCTTGTGATGGCATGTATGAAACAGTATCCGTGGTTGATAACTTAGGAAATAATGTATTGTGTATTGATTCTGTTAATAATAACTTTGATAAAGCATCATTATGGCATTGTCGTCTTGGACATATAAGTAAGAAACGCATAGGCCAACTTCAAAAGGATGGAGTCTTGGAGTCATTTAACCTAAAGTCAGATGATAGTTGCAAATCATGCTTACTTGGAAAAATGACAAAGTCACTCTTCACAGGTTCTTGTGAGAGGGGTGAAGGTTTGCTCGATCTTGTACACATGGATGTGTGTGGGCCCTTCAAACATGCCACAAGGGATGCTAATCGTTATTATTTGAAGTTTACTGATGATTACAGTAGATATGGATATGTCTACTTAATCAAGCATAAGTCAGAGACTTTCGAAAAATTTAAGGAATTTAAACATGAAGTCGAGAATCAATTGGGTAGGAACATTAAAAAGCTTCGATCTGATCGAGGTGGTGAGTATCTTAGTTCAGAGTTCCTCGACTATTTTAGGGAATGTGAGATTGTCTCACAATTGACACCTCCCAGGACACCGCAGGTGAATGGTGTCGCTGAGAGGCGTAATCGAACCTTGTTGGATATGGTTCGTTCCATGATGAGTCGAGCTTCGCTACCAATCTCATTCTGGGGCTATGCCTTAGAGACTGACTCCCATATCCTTAATCTAGTCCCTACAAAGAAAGTTGCCAAAACTCTTCATGAGATGTGGACTGGTAAAGTACCCAAACTAGACCACATCAAGATTTGGGGTTGCGAGGCTTTTGATGAGACGCGAGACTCAAGATAAGCTCGAACCGCGAAGCGAGAGTTGTATTTTCATCGGCTACCCATAACAATCCTTTGGTTACGTCTTCTACAGACCTAGTGAAAATGTGGTCTTTGTAGCTAGGAGGGCTTTCTTTAGAGAGAGAGAGAGAGAGAGAGAGAGAGTTTATAAGCAAAGGAGACAGTCGGAGACAATTTGATCTTGAAGAAATTCAAGAGTCAAGCGGTGAAGGAACTTCAAACCCTAGCACTCAAATTGAGGAGGAAACTCAAGTTGAGCCAATTGACAAGTCTGTACCTCTGAGGCGTTCCACAAGGATTAGGAATGCACCTGAGCATTACTATGGATTCCATATTACTGCAGACGGTGATACACTTATCAGTGATGAGACACTGATAGGTCTGGATGAACCTAACAGTTACGCGGAAGCCATGGCAGGCCCTGAGTCAGTCAAATGGAAAGAGACAATGGACAGCGAGATACAATCCATGTATGACAATCAAGTTTGGAACTTGGTTGAGAATGTACCATGTCGTAAGACAATAGGGTGCAAATGGATCTTCAAGAAGAAGACCAACATGGATGGTAAAGTACACACTTATAAGGCACGACTGGTTGCAAAGGGTTTCTCACAAACTCCAGGAGTTGATTATGATGAGACATTTTCTCCAGTGGCCAAGATGAATTCTATTAGGGTTCTGTTAGCCATAGCTGCATTTCATGACTATGAAATATGGCAAATGGATGTCAAAACCGTTTTCCTTAATGGAAAGTTGGCTGAAGATGTTTGCATGAGTCAGCCATAAGGTTTTGTCAGCAACGAGTACCCTAATAGAGTGTGTAAGCTTGAGAAATCCATTTATGGATTAAAGCAAGCACCTCGCAGATGGAATCTTTGCTTTGATGAGAAAGTCAAGGAATTTGGCTTTTCTAGGAGTGAAGATGAGTCTTGTGTGTATGTCAAGGCTAGTGGGAGTATAGTTAGTTTTTTGGTATTGTATGTGGATGACATACTACTCATAGGAAATGACATCCCAACTCTGAAGGAAGTTAAGTCCTCGCTTGGGAAGTGTTTCTCTATGAAGGACCTAGGAGAAGCTTCCTATATTCTAGGGATAAGGATCTTGAGAGACCGGAGTAAAAGACTAATTGGACTTAGTCAGAGTACCTACTTGGATAAGGTGCTGAAGAGATTCAACATGCAGGACTCCAAGAAAGGAGAGTTACCCATAAAGAGTAATGCCAGATTGAGTAAGACACAAAGCCCTAGCAATGAGGCTGAGATAGCAGAAATGAGTCGAATACCTTATGCTTCGGCTATAGGATCGATCATGTATGATATGAAGTGTACTCGACCTGATGTAGCCTTTGCCCTGAGCATGGTTAGCACGTATCAGGGGAACCCTGGCAAGGCACACTAGATTACGGTAAAGAGTATCCTCAAGTACCTACGGAGGACTAAGGACTGGGTCCTTACCCTCGATGTGAGGGATGAGTTGAGGGTTGTAGGGTATAGTGATGCTAGCTTTTAGACTGATAGGGATAATTTCCGCTCTCAGTCAGGTTGGGTCTTTACCCTAAACGGAGGAGCAATTTCTTGGAAGAGTTCCAAGCAAGAAATAGTGGTTGATTCAACTTGTGAATCAGAGTATATTGCAGCTAGCGAGGAAGCAAAGGAGGCGATATGGCTGAAGAACTTCATTGGAGACCTTGGAGTTGTACCAGCTATTAAAGAGCCAATGGAAATTTTCTGTGATAGTGAAAGCGTTGTTGCCTTAGCCAAAGAACCAAGGGATCACGGGAGATCTGGACACATCGACAGAAAATACCATTTTACCAGACGTCAAATAGAAGAAGGACTCCTCGTGGCAAAGATGGTATCATCGGATGAGAATCCAACAGATCCCCTCACGAAGGGACTGCCTCAGGTTAAGCATCTCCAACATGCTCGGAGCATAGGGCTGAAGGATGATATTAGATTTAGTAGTTAGATAACCTAGAAATTTGTAAAGTGTAACTGACATTAGATGATGAATAAAAGGTGTTTTATTTCTGAGTAAAGTGTTGCTATCTTTTGTCGATCGTTTACTATATTTCTTTTGCATGTTTTTCTTCTAGAATAATTATGTTTGGTATATCATATTATTCAAACCTCCACAGTCGGTCATATGTCGGAAGTAGGTATGAATCAAGACTTTCATGATTGGTTGCAGAGGTCTAAGGTGTTGGACATGGCTACAACAATCATGAGTGCTCATAAGTTCTGAGCATTGGACGCAACCCACGCTCACTGGAATCACTTCATGGAATTTATCTCGAGTGATCGTGAGATGGTAATATCATATAAGTCTTCAAACCTAGAGATATGATTTGTTACTTACGAGTTGGTTATGCATTGATTGTACGAAAACGCATTGGTAACTCAATGTTATAAAACGTGCTTTTGTGTATAATTCAATGAGTGGTAGAACAAACATATGAGTCGAAGTTTATCTGTTCCTTCATGGATTAGAAGCTAATATCTGGGCCCCTCGATGATTTTGTTTTGACCTGTGTATCGGGCCCGGTCAGAACTAAGTTGATGTGTTCAATTAAGTTCTTTGTCAAACAAATCGGAAATCGGGAAACAAACTACTGGACAATAAGTAAGACATTTTTCCATGTATTTGTCCGACTGATATCTAGAACAGAGGATTATATGATCACTTACCTTAAATGGCGTATCAACATCTTCTCAGTTCCGAGAGACCTTGAAAGAGCTACGATTGCCAATCGGTTCCTGAACTACTAGAGTTATAGTTATTAGAGTTATCCAAGTGGGAGACTGTTGGATAAGGTGTCTAAGTCCATAACTATTTCTGGTAAGTACTTGACCCGACCCGGCATGGTCCATTTGGGTTGCATGGCACCATGCAATTGGATAGACTAAATGAGAGAAATAACACTTGGAGATTATTAATATATTATAAGTTCTAATATATTAATAATATTATTTGATTAGTTTGATCAAGAATTAATTTAGAATTAATTAAGTGATCAAAAGATAACTAATTAAATATATGGGTTGATTATGTTAATCATCCATATCTTGTATAGTGGACAAAGAGGCTCCATGGATTATTAAGTTGGGTTCCACCCACAGGATGCTCCATGGGAGTTACAAACCCATGGGTCATGGAAATGAAGAGTCATGACACATTAGGGTTTAGATGGTAGAACCCTAGATTTGTCAACACTATATAAGAGTCCCATTCTCCACCAAAATCGTATATATATACACATATGAAACAAGAGGGCTAGGCAGATTTTAAGAAGTGTGTATTCTCTCAAAAGTCTTTCCAAGAGCATTTGGTGTTGTGTGATGCATTTGAGGCATCACACTTGGGGTGCTAGGCTCACAAGGTTTCAAGGGACATAAGCAACAACAAGGTAAGTTATTCAATCTTTCATTCAAGCTAAAAATTGTTCCCCATGTATGCTAGATAGGAATATAACCTTGGATCAACTTTGCATGATAATTAGACAAATATAGATCCAAGGTTATTAGGGTTGCAAGTACACTTAGGAAGTGTTAGAATGCTCAAAACCCATCACGGCCACCAATAGCTCAAACTCAAATCCCGATACATCTTGGTGGCCCCTAGGTGAATAGAGAAATGAGACTTATGAGCCTCCTCCATAACCATCTGCCTAACCCCACCCGACATCGGAACCCAAACCCGACCACATCGGGTCAATAGTCCCCGACTATCCCACACGAACCGGGTATTCTCACCCTTGATCCTTTCCAGCTTTGATTTCTCCGGTCACATGCCCTCTACCTGGGCATCTTTGATCAAACTCACAATCGGAGAATCCACCACTATTCTCATACATATCGCGGGAGTGGATGATCCGGCTGACTTGCGGCTCAAGGCATCCGCAACGACTTTCACTTTACCAGGATGGTAAAGGATCTCGCAATCTTAGTCCTTGACTACATCCAGCCACCTGTGCTGCCTCATGTTCAAGTTCGGCTGATCCATGATATGTCTCAAGCTCTTATGATCTGTGTAAATGGCACAGCGGATCCCATAGAGATAATGTCTCCATATCTTGAGGGTGAACACCACCGCCCCCAGCTCCAAGTCATGTGTAGGTATCTCGTCTCATGCGGCTTTAGCTGCCGCAATGCGTAGGCTATCACTCGTTCTCTCTGCATGAGGACCGCCCCTAATCCTGTGATGGATGCATCACAAAACACTACAAAATCCTCAACTTCCTCCGGGAGTGTCAATACTGGTGCCTCACACAAACGCTGACGGAGGGTCTCAAACACCCACTGCTGTTCGGGGCCCCACCAGAAATCCACCCCCTTCCTCGTCAGACGAGTAAGGGGTACTGCAATCTTGGAGAAATCTCGTATGAACCTCCGGTAGTACGCTGCCAATCCTAGAAAACACCTAATATCTGAGGGAGATTTCAGAATCTCCTACTGCATAACCGCCTCGATTTTGGCCGGATTGACCAAAATCCCCTCCTGGTTGACGAGATGCCAGAGGAACTGGACCTCTCGTAACCAGAACTCGCACTTCGAGAACTTGGCGTATAGCCGTTCTCATCTTACAACTCCCAACAGCTCTTGCAGATGCTCCTCATGCTGCTCTCGGGTCTTGGAATACACCAAGATATCATCTATAAACACTATGACTGAGCGATCAAGCATCGGTCTGCAGACCCGATTCATCAGGTCCATGAACACCGCTGGCGCGTTGGTGAGCCGAAACGACATCACCACGAACTCATAATGTCCATAACGAGTTCGAAACGCGGTCTTCTCCACGTCCTCCTCTCTGACCCTGACCTGATGATACCCAGACCTCAAGTCTATCTTGGAAAACCAAGATGCGCCCTGAAAGTGATTGAAGAGATCGTCTATCCGCAGGAGTGGGTAACGGTTCTTCACTGTTAACTTATTCAACTCCCAGTAATCAATACAAATCTGGTGCGAACCGTCCTTCTTCCAGACAAAAAGAATCGACGCTCCCCATAGAGAACTGCTAGGTCGAATGAACTGCTTGCCCAACAGTTCTTGTAGCTGCGACGACAGCTCCTGCATCTCCGGTGGTGCCAATCGGTACGACGCCTTAGCGATAGGGGCCGCACCTGGCACTTGGTTGATCCTGAACTCGACCTGCCTCTTCGGAGGTATCCCTGACAACTCCTCCGGAAACATATCCGCCAACTCCCTGACCACCGATACATCGAAAACCGAAATCTAATCCCTGACTCGCGTATCTACCACATACGCTAGATAACCCGCACACCGGTGCTGAATGTAGTGCCGAGCCTTGGCAGCTGAACAAAACCCTGATCCTACTCTGGTGCCTTCGCCATATACAATCAGTTCTCCCCCACTTGGGGTTCAAACTACCACTCGATGGCCCTTGCAATCAATCATAGCACCGAACCGATTGAGCCAATCCATGCCCACAATCACGCATACCTCCCCCATGGGGATCAGAATCAAATCTATCGGAAAGGATACCCCAAAAATCTCCAAGTCACACCCTCGAAAAATTGAAGAAGCAGAAACCCCGTGTTCGTTGGCGATAGATACTCGCAAAGGACACTCTAAATCGCCCGCTGGCGCACTGAACTCCCTACTAAAAGACTGAGATATGAAGGAATGACTCGCTCCCGAGTCAAATAAGACCAAAGTAGGCAAAGAGTTCACTAAAAACGTACCTAATCACAGGTACAACAGATAAGCATACAATAGATATAGAAAACGAGATAAAGGATAGAAACATACCAGCAGCCACATCTGGTGCTGCCCTGGCCTCCTCCGCCGTAAGCTGGAAAACACGACCTTGAGCCTTCGGAGGCTCTACCTTGACTGGTCTCCCATCCGTGATCCTCAAAGTAGTCGGCACTGGAGCGTGCGCCGGTTTGGCGGTGAGTAACGGGTAGTTGGCCTTCAAATGGACAACCTGATCACAATGGTAACATAACTTCATACTCGGTATCGAAGCGGCCTAGTGACAATCCTTTGCATAGTGCCCCTCCTTGCCACACTTGTGGCACCCACTACTAGCTCGACAAATCCCGGAATGAACCCTGCAACACTTTACACAAGAGCGGCTCTGCTGACTCCCAGACCTCAAATCAGCGGTCTTTGACCGCTTCGGTGCAGGCTGTGACTGTGTCGGGGCCGGCCGCTGCTCCCTCAACTGCAACTCAATCTCTAACTCCCGCCTTCTGGCGGCCTCCTGTAACTCCAGAAGAGTATCACATCACTAGGTAGATACAAACTGTCGGATATCAGTCTTGAGCATACTCAAATAACAGGTCATCTGAGACTGCTCGGAAGCAAACTCTGGGCAGAACATCACCCGCTTAGTGAACATACGAGTGATCTCCGTCACCGACTCCCCATCCTGTCTCAAACTCAGAAACTCATGTGCCAACCACTCCCTCTTAACCCGCGGAATGCAAAGGGCGCGAAACATGTCTCTGAAATACTCCCAGGTAACAGCAGCTCTCTGATCATCAGTATACGACCCAGTCGCAAGTCTCAACCAGTCCTTGGCCCCAGACCTAAGCAGGTTCAGAGCACACCTGACCTTCTGGTCAGCAGGACACGAGTAAGTGCAGAAACACCCCTCCATATCTGAAATCCATCTCATAGCCTTGATGGGATCCTGCGTCCCATCAAAAGTAGGGGGCTTCGTGTTATCGAAGTCCCTATACTGAAAACCTCTACCAACTCCTCCCCCTGTCGCCGATACAGCTGATGCAGCTGCTGCAACTGTCACACCCCGAAAACCAAAGGCGGAAACATTTCCGGGGTTGACTCCACGTTGAGTATCAAATCCAATGCACATAGTAAAACAGTAATCACAAAACATTACATTACATAATATTGTTTACATCTGTTTGAAAGTAAAGTTGTACAAGTGTTTTACATATTTAATATGAACAAAAGTAAAGACGAGTTTTTGGAACGCTCCGTCTTCTCCAAAAGGTGGCGGTGTACCTGTCTAACGCTGACCTGAGAATACAAGCGGTTTGAAAATCTGCATAAAGCTGGTGAGTTCATAAGCGGTTTAGTTTTGAAAAGATCGAGTTTCCTTTGTTACAATTTCAAAAACGGTTGGTTATGTCATTCCATGAAAATCCCATATTTTCTTTATAGTTTTAGTTATTCGTTTGTTACTTTATCCGTTTATGAGTTGATGTGCTACCCAGGAAAATCCCATATTTTCCTATGTGTTGAGTTGCCTATTTGTATCTAAGTTCGTTACTGGTGGTTATGTTATCCCAGGAAAATCCCATATTTTCCTATGTGTTGAGTTGCCTATTTGTATCTAAGTTCGTTACTGGTTGGTTCTTAGGATTGATTTCGAAGTACTAGTAATTACCATGTGTATAATATTAGTTAAGTATTCTAAACCCTTAGATATTCTACATTCGAATGAATATTATCTACTAACTTAGATGTATTTTTGAATATTTGGAATCACACAGAAGCGTACGTTACAGTATTTTTGAAGTTTTGTTGAGTTCCAAAAGAGTACGTTAGTTGTATAATCGAAGCTCTGTCGACATTTTGAGGCGGATATATTCGAAACTCAGAAGAGGTCCAGAGGCGTATTTTCGTATTTAATTCGAAACTCTGGTGACACTCAAGGGGTACACTAGCTGTATATTCGAAGTCCTGGTGTCATCGAAAGGCATTAATTAGCATTCGTATTCCTATTTCTATTCGTATTCGTACTATGCTATTTGTTAGATTCGTATTCGTATTCATTCTATCCTATTAGTTATATTTGTATTCGTTCTATCCTATTAGTTATATTCGTATTCACATTCGTATTCGTACCAACCTAATAGTTATATTCGTATTCATTCTATCCTATTAGTTATATTCGTATTCGCATTCGTATTCGTACTAACCTAATAGTTGTATTCGTATTCGTTCTATCCTATTAGTTATATTCATATTCGCTTTCGTATTCGTACTAACCTAATAGTTATATTTGTATTCGTTCTATCCTATTAGTTATATTCGTATTCGCATTCGTTTAGTATTAATCTTAGTTATGATTAGTATGATTTCTTATTCAAAGAGAATATAGTTATAACACTTTTAAATGAATCTATGTTTAGTCTAACTGTTTAACCTGCAATTCGAACCATTAGTTATCACAATTTTCATTATTAAAATCATACATGAAATAAAACATTTGAAATGAAAATATGTTTAAGTACAAGATTTCTTGTACTTTTGCTTGTATTCCCCCTGAAAACGTTGAAAACCATTTGAAAAACACATGAAAAAGGGTAGGGGTATGAACTCACCGGACGTGGAAATGTGATGATTTCGGACACTAAACGTCAGTTCGGGGCCTGATTACTCGCGATGTCCCTATGTAAAACGAAATAATGTCCATATATATCTAATTAGATTTACAATCACTAATTATATGGAACATTATACTCCAATGAGATTAAACACCTCAAAACGAGTGGTTGGAGTGACCCGGGTGACATCTACGAACGTGTAATGGCACTAAGGACTTGATATTTGAGTTTACTCCCCAAGAGTAAACATTTTAGGGAGTTTACAACCATAAAACACATACCTACATGAGTTCACGGTCGTGAACTCATGTTGGTGCGATTTTGAGTGTTTAATGGCTTGATTGGACTTGGGGAATATTGGAATGGACTTCTAAAATGCCTTGGAATAAAATTATGGGACTTATACCATGTTTAAGGGAGTTCACGACTGCAAATTTGGAGTTTACGGCCGTAAACTCTCCTATGGTCAAGAATAATTATTTTGGGGCACAAGGAACAATCACATGTGATTCTAGTTAATTTTCCAAGCCTTGTTATGAATTTAGGGCACCATTTAACTCACATTTAGGAGTTTACGACCTAAGAGCATGATCTATGGCCATAAACTCTTATTAAGAGGATGTTTGATGTGTTTATGGTCCCCAAACTATTTTTAGATGGCTCTAGGATTTACCACAAGGCTATTGGTTGAGTTTCAAGGCATTTAGACAAGTTAAAAGGGGTTTACTCTCCATTTTTGAGGGGTTTACGGCCTAAGCATGAGCCTTGGCTGTAAAATCCTATTTACTCCTCAAAAATTATGTTTATGATGTTCTAAGGCAAATACCATTATTCTAAAATTCATATCTAAGCCTTGTTTGAGTCTAGGAAGGGTTTAAGGGCTAAAAACCCTTTTAATTTAGTGTTTACGGCCTAGGCACCTTCCTGGACCGTAAACACTTTCAAATCCCTCAAAATCCATGTCTAAAATGTTTTAAGTCCAATCCATGAAGTCATTTAGCCATATCTAAAATCTAGTTGTGGTTTGGAAGGGTTTTGTTGCTCAAAAACCCCCTTTAAATGAGTTTACGGCCTAGGATAGTTCTAGGGCCGTAAACCCATGATAATGGCCCTAATCCATGGTTTAAACTCGAATTTGAAGGCTAAACATGATACACAATGAGTTAAGGAAGGTACCTTGGTGATTGGAAGCCTTAAGCTTGTGATTTAGACCCTTAAACTTGGATTTAGGAGAGAGGTTAGAAAGAGAGTAGAGAGATGAAGCAAAAAGATTCAAATGAAAGCTTGAACACATTTAAATAGGTCCTAAAACTTGGACACGATGGAATTCTACCCGATACCGGCACTAAACGGGGCTTTTGGTCGCACCCGATTAAGTTTCCGTAACTCGACGGGGACGTTTCTAAAATTTCTAAATTATACAATTTGGGCTAATTTCATGAGTTCCTAACAGGTTTGGACACTCATTAGCATCAATTAAACATATAAGTTTAATTAATTTAACCCAAAAATGACATCGGAACGAATTGACATACGGCAAGTTATACAGGTAGAATGGGCTTTCAGCGATGAACAACTTTGGGTTGTTACATTATCCCCCCATTAGAGGGAATTTCGTCATGAAATTAAATGATTACGATACAAGACATGAATTTGAATGAGATACGGATGGATTTGCTGCTTCGGGTTTTCGCGCTCCTACGTGACATTGGGTCTCCGCTTGACGTCTCAACGAACCCTCACTATCGGGACGCGTCTTGATTTCGTTAGGTAGATACTTCTCGAAGACCGAGACATGAAGTATCAGATGGGTGCTACTAAGTTCCGAGGGCAATCGAAGTTTGAAGGTTATGGAATCGATTTCACAAGGGTCGCGAAGGGTCTAATGTACCATGAGGGAAGTATTTCGCTTTTCTAAAGCATTCCATGCCAAGTTTGCATCAAAGTTTTCCATGAAAAGTTTATCATTAGATCGAATGGAAAGGGATAATTATCCGATTGCGGATACGCTCTATAGGTATGATGTTAACATTCTCTTTCTCACTGGTTGGTCATCTCGATGGTGCACGTTTCGATTACTAACGAATGATTTAGTTTACAAAGATATTTTGAATGAATGATTAGCAAATTCTTTCAGCATTAGAATCAAAAAGGATCACATGTACAAGATTTATCGAGAAGAAGTATACCTGTGGCAACGGTGGGATCGGTGGCTGTCCTTTCTTGCCCCATAGTTAGGACTCTCCCGGTGTTGCCAGACGTTACTGTCTTTGGACAGTTTCGCTTATAGTGCCCGACCTCTCCATAGGTGTAGCAGGTTTGACCGATACCAGCTCTGGAAGCTTGACTAGTTGACGGGGTTGGGGTTTTGCAGGTTCGTGCGAGGTGACCTTCCTGGCCACAACTTCTACAGAACTTTGCACGAAAAGGGCCAGGGATGCGATGGTGGTAGTTACATTGGTCACACCACGGGAGGATACCGGCATATCCGGTGACAGGTACTTGGGATGTGGAATTAACAACAGAAACAGCAGCAAGAATAGTGGCAGTGTGGACTGCCACTATTTGCTATTTCTTCGAGGGTTCTGGGGAAGACTGACTCTTCTTCTTTCTCCAAATATTTCTTTTCTCGCCACTCTTTTCTGTTGGCTCGGGAGTGGTGTCTGCTTCTTCTTGGTTAACATTGTGATCGATCAGGGTTTGTGCGAGACATTTAGCGTTGTCATAGGTATTCGGCTTTGCTGCTATAACATTCCCTTTTGTTGGTTGGGTTAATCCCCAGATGAACCTTTCTACATTTTTGCTCTCCAGGGTAACCATTCCCGGATAGAGAAGTGCCAAGTCGTCAAACCTTGAAGTCTAAGTGGCGATATTAGAACCTTTCATCTTCAGGTTCCATAGCTCATGTTCCAACTTCTGGATTTCACCCCGAGGGCAATACTCTGCACGTAGTAGTTCCTTCATAACTTCCCATCCCATAGCATTGGCTACAGGTAAAGTCAGGGATTTGACTCGGCCGTTCCACCAAGTCAAAGCCTTGTCGGTGAGCGTACAGGCAGCAAATTTTACCTTGTCGAATTCCGAACAGGCACAAATCTCGAAGATAGATTTGATTTTCTCTAACCACCGAGTTAGAGCAATGACACCCCCTGTGCCATCGAAGAATGTCGGTTTTGCGTTCATGAAGTCTTTATAGGAACACTCTTTCCGGTGTCCCTGATTACCTTCTTGGTTTTGGTTTTGGGAACCACCTCCTGAACCATTGGGGTTTAGTTGAGGTAGGAGAGCTGATATGGTGGCAGAAATGGTTGCTTGAAGTGTTTCTAGATCGATTTGAAGAGGAGGTGGTGGCGGCGGAGGGTTGTTGCTGTTCTTTGAGCTGGGTCTTTTCCTCGGAGGCATCTTGATCTAAAAAGATCAGGAAAGAGAGGATCATAAGTCCTCTGAATTGAATCAAGAGATATGGATCAGGGGATATCTCATCGAGACAGATATAACATTATATTAAGCGATAAAGCAGTAAAGAGTGATCAAGGCAAAAAAATTTATCGCTAGAGGAATGATCAAGGAACAACTCGTATACGAGGATTTCTACAAAGGATCGGCTCGAGAAATAATCCCATAGTATTTGATGGTTCGCTGCAGCGAGGACTCGTTGTTTAGGATATTAGGTAAGTTTTAGGCATGTTGCGTACCACAGTCACTCCCAAGCACATGTTGGCCGTGTCTCGAATGAATATAATTGGCCAGGCTATATTGATCCTAGACACGACTACATAACTGCCCTGGTTTAACCGCAGTGTACAACACCCATTTACTTATATTTTGTTCTACTTGTAGTTACGGATTTCGACGGTCGATATACTTGTATACTTTAGAAAATACTTATATTCGTATAGTATACTTTTAGTTCAGAGCAATTACGCCCCTTAATGTTTATAGTCTTATACCATGTAAGCTTTGGTATACTAGTTCACTATAAACAAGGGCTCTCATACCAATCTGTCACACCCCGAAAACCAAAGGCAGAAACATTTCCAGGGTTGACTCCATGTTGAGTATCAAATCCAATGCACATAGTAAAGTAGTAATCACAAAACATTACATTACATAATATTGTTTACATCTGTTTGAAAGTAAAGTTGTACAAGTGTTTTACATATTTAATATGAACAAAAGCAAAGACGAGTCTTCGGAACGCTCCGTCTTCTCCAAAAGGTGGCGGTGTACCTGTCTAACGCTGACCTGAGAATACAAGCGGTTTGAAAATCAACATAAAGCTGGTGAGTTAATAAGCGGTTTAGTTTTGAAAAGATCGAGTTTCCTTTGTTACAATTTCAAAAACGGTTGGTTATGTCATTCCAGGAAAATCCCATATTTTCCTTATAGTTTTAGTTATTCGTTTGTTACTTTATCCGTTTATGAGTTGATGTGCTACCCAGGAAAATCCCATATTTTCCTATGTGTTGAATTGCCTATTTGTATCTAAGTTCGTTGCTGGTTGTTATGTTATCCCAGGAAAATCCCATATTTTCCTATGTGTTGAGTTGCCTATTTGTATCTAAGTTCGTTACTGGTTGGTTCTTAGTATTGATTTCGAAGTACTAGTAATTACCATGTGTATAGTATTAGTTAAGTATTCTAAACCCTTAGATATTCTACATTCGAATGACTATTATCTACTAACTTAGTTGTATTTTCGAATATTTGGAATCACACAGAAGTGTACATTACAGTATTTTTGAAGTTCTGTTGAGTTCCAAAAGAGTACATTAGTTGTATAATCAAAGCTCTGTTGACATTTTGAGGCGGATATATTCGAAACTCAGAAAAGGTCCAGAGGCGTATTTTCGTATTTAATTCGAAACTCTGGTGACACTCAAGGGGTACACTAGCTGTATATTCGAAGTCTTGGTGTCATCCAAAGGCGTTAATTCGCATTCGTATTCCTATTTCTATTCGTATTCGTACTATGCTATTTGTTAGATTCGTATTCGTATTCGTTCTATCCTATTAGTTATATGCGTATTCGTTCTATCCTATTAGTTATATTCGTATTCACATTCGTATTCGTACTAACCTAATAGTTATATTCGTATTCGTTCTATCCTATTAGTTATATTCGTATTCGCATTCGTATTCGTACTAACCTAATAGTTATATTCGTATTCGTTCTATCCTATTAGTTATATTCGTATTCGCTTTCGTATTCGTACTAACCTAATAGTTATATTCATATTCGCTCTATCCTATTAGTTATATTCGTATTTGCATTCGTTTAGTATTAATCTTAGTTATGACTAGTATGATTTCGTATTCAAAGAGAATATAGTTATAACACTTTTAAAAGAAATCTATGTTTAGTCTAACTGTTTAACCTGCAATTCGAACCATTAGTTATCCTAATTTTCATTCTTAAAATCTTACATGAAATAAAACATTTGAAATGAAAATATGTTTAAGTACAAGATTTCTTGTACTTTTGCTTGTATTCCCCCCTGAAAACGTTGAAGACCATTTGAAAAACACATGTAAAAGGGTAGGGGTATGAACTCACCGGACGCGGAAATGTGACGATTTCGAACACTAAACGTCGGTTCGGGGCCTGATTACTCGCGATGTCCCTATGTAAAATGAAATAATGTCCATATATATCTAATTAGATTTACAATCACTAATTATATGGAACATTATACTCCAATGAGATTAAACACCTCAAAACGAGTGTTTGGAGTGACCCGGGTGACATCTACGGACGTGTAATGGTACTAAGGACTTGGGATTTGAGTTTACTCCCCAAGAGTAAACATTTTAGGGAGTTTACGGCCGTGTAATGGTACATGAGTTCACGGCCGTGAACTCATGTTGGTGCGATTTTGAGTGTTTAATGGCTTGATTGGACTTGGGGAATATTGGAATGGACTTCTAAAATGCCTTGGAATAAAATTATGGGACTTATACCATGTTTAAGGGAGTTCACGACTGCAAATTTGGAGTTTACGGCCGTAAACTCTCCTATGGTCAAGAATAATTATTTTGGGGCACAAGGAACAATCACATGTGATTCTAGTTAATTTTCCAAGCCTTGTTATGAATTTAGGGCACCATTTAACTCACATTTAGGAGTTTACGACCTAAGAGCATGATCTATGGCCATAAACTCTTATTAAGAGGATGTTCGATGAGTTTATGGTCCCCAAACTATTTTTAGATGGCTCTAGGATTTACCACAAGGCTATTGGTTGAGTTTCAAGGCATTTGGACAAGTTAAAAGGGGTTTACTCTCCATTTTTGAGGCGTTTAGGGCCTAAGCATGAGCTTTGGCCGTAAACTCCTATTTACTCCTCAAAAATTATGTTTATGATGTTCTAAGGCAAATACCATTATTCTAAAATTCATATATAAGCCTTGTTTGAGTCTAGGAAGGGTTTAAGGGCTAAAAACCCTTTTAATTTAGTGTTTACGGCCTAGGAACCTTCCTGGGCCGCAAACTCTTTCAAATCCCTCAAAATCCATGTCTAAAATGTTCTAAGTCCAATCCATGAAGTCATTTAGCCATATCTAAAATCTAGTTGTGGTTTGGAAGGGTTTTGTTGCTCAAAAACCCCTTTAAATGAGTTTACGGCCTAGGATAGTTCTAGGGCCGTAAACCCATGATAATTGCCCTAATCCATGGTTTAAACTCGAATTTGAAGGCTAAACATGATACACAATGAGTTAAGGAAGGTACCTTGGTGATTGGAAGCCTTAAACTTGTGATTTAGACCCTTAAACTTGGATTTAGGAGAGTGGTTAGAGAGAGAGAGTAGAGAGATGAAGCAAAAAGCTTCATATGAAAGCTTGAACACGTTTAAATAGGTCCCAAAACATGGACACGATGGAATTCTAGCAGGCATCATGAAATCAGACAATTCTACCATGCAATTTATGAAGATCCCTAGCCTAGTACTAACATGTTGTTCTAACATATTACATAATCCAATAACTTGTATGGTATTTTGGGGTCTACTTACTGGCTCCAGTTGATCGTACACCCTACATCCTCCTTTATTTATTTTGAAAACCTTTTTAGAAAAATCATTTTGAAACTCCTTTCCTTGATTTGAGACTGTAGTTACTCGAGTGTTCCTCCAATTCACTCAAACCAAGGCTCTGATACCAACTTTTAACACCCAAAAATTTCAAACCAATTTAAACTTTTAAAACATGTCAAGTTCATCAAAATATTACAACTTTGTTTTCAAAATCTTATTTATCAGAGTATTCCCAGAAACATAAACATAATATGAGGAGTTGTACGATCATGCCTTCGCCTTGCCACAATCCCCTGATGTATCTGAAACAATAAACTGAAACTGTAAGCCCGAAAGCTTAGTGAGTTACCCCCAAAATACCGATACACATACAGTCCACATAACCATGTCAGCAATAACATATCATAAAAACTAAACAGAACAACACGTAACGGGTCCACAACCCTATAGAGTCTAATTCCCACGAGCTCACAATACGAGTCTCCCTCAGTCCGTAAACGGAATGATCTCGAGCCCACAATACGAGCCTCCCTTAGCTCGTAACTGGTATGCTCCTAGGGTTTGTTGGCTACCGCACGAAGCAGTACAACCTCAACCCATCCCATATAACAAACACATAACATAACCACCGAGCATGTAATAATCATATAACATCACAAGTAGTCCTACAGGTCTACCTAACTGGCATAACCACTAGCATGCAAGACTAACCCATACTCAACATCTAACGCGTCTAGGATAACATATCCAATGGGCTAGCCTTGGTGCCTTAGACCCCTTAGTATAGTGAGGATAGCTCACCTTGCAACTGTCGTCTGAAACTAGAAAGTTCAACTCCCGGATCACCAACACGAACTCCACCACCTTCAAGGGAGTGACAAGTGATGAACCTCTTAGCTCCCCACGAGTTCCTAGCCTTGATTTCCTTGCTTCCCTGAGTATTTCATTCTTCAAAGTTCCTCCTCAAAGCTTGAACACACCAAAAGAACACACACACACGATTTAGGGCTTGAGAGGGACAAAAGGAAGTAAAGGGGAGGCTGGGGGAGGCCAATTGTAACAGCCCGGATTTCCATGTATCTTTTATGTTTATGATTTTGGTGTTTTGAGAAGGGACTCGGCGAGTTGGAGCCCAGACTCGCCGAGTAGGATCGCGATTCTGGACGCGGGATTCGCCTGGACTCGGCGAGTCCAAGATATGGACTCGGCGAGTCCGTGCTGTTTAATGAAAACCTAATTTCTCGGGTTTGGGACCTATTTAAAGGGCCTTATGGCCGTCATTTGTGCTCACCAGTCCCTTGAGTGAAACGCTAATCGAGTGTGAGCGTTTGGAGCAAAGTAGGAGGCCATTATTGATCTTGGAGGTGTCATTTTGCAAGGAAAGGGAGAATCAGCTAAGGGGAAAGCAAGAGGAGCCATTTTCTGAGAGTTTGGAGTCCAGAGCATCACTATTGTGGTAATACCTTCGAGCTATCCTCTTGTATGTTGATGTTTACATTGATTTAGGGTTTATTGAACCCTTTTGTGGCTAGATCTAGTGCTCCCTTGGTCCCTTAAGCGATTTAGACCATAGATCTGGACCCTTGGAGGTCCAGAGTGTCCCTTTGCCCAAGCTTTTTGGGGATCAATAGAGGTTTTGGATTGGAATCCTTATGCCTTAGGTCAAATTGCTATTTATGAGCCATGGGGTGTGTTATGGACACCAAGTTAGGGGCTTTACGTGATAAATCAGTCTAGGAAGGCCAGATCTATGAATTGTTGGAGCATATCTGACCTTAGAAGCAAGTTTGAGTGATTGCATGGCATGGACTCGCCGAGTCCGATGAGCAGACTCGCCGAGTAGCTTGAAGATTGCCTTGAGTTCGCTCAGTGAGTGGTCCAGTCGAGTCATAGGTCGACTCAGTGAGTCAGGGTGAGATAGAGAGGGTTGACAGGTGGACTGAGTCGAGCTGGGACTCGCCGAGTTGTTCTTGAGACTCGGCGAGTTGAGTCGGGGTGGCCCCGCGATTCTTCCAGGTGGAAATCGTCGAGTCAGGGGGGAGTACTCGACGTGTAAGAAGGGAATCCTAGAGAGTTGGTGAAAACGTCTAGACTCGCCGAGTTGCCCTTGTGCACTCGCCGAGTCCGGTCAAAGTTGACCGTTGACCAGAGTTGACCTGTGTTGACTTCTTAGGGATAGTCAACCTTAGAGATAAAAAGTGTTAATTAGAGACATATGATGTGATAGGAGGATTAGAGCTCGGAGGATCGAGCACGAGGGATTTCCAGGATTCGTGAGATACCGAGATCCGCGAGGTGAGTGTTCTCACTATACTTACCTTGAGTAGGTAACCAGAGTTATGTGACAAAGTATTTGTATGTTATGTATGTTATATGTTATACTGCATTATTTCTATGTGATATATGTTGTGCATGTTTACAGAGTTGGAACCGGAAGGTTCCTAGAGTTAGAACCTGAGGGTTCACAGAGTTTGGGTGCACGGACCCATAGAGTTATAGCCTCGAGTGGCTAATATGTGTTTATGTGTGGTATTTTGGGGAACTCACTAAGCTTCGTGCTTACAGTGTTAGTGTTGTTGTTTCAGGTACTAGCGATGACCGTGGGAAGGCGCCGGCTTGATCTGTACACACGCAGGGGACTTTTGATATACATTTATGTGATCTTGGGATTTGTATGATACAAATTGGAATGTTAAACTTAATGTTTTATGAAATTAAATGAGAAATGTTTTTTTTTATAATTGCGAAAAATTATTTTGAAAATTCATTGTGTTACAAGTTGGTATCAGAGCCTTGGTTTGAGGGATTCGAGTACACCTTCGGGCGTATTTGAACTCAAACTGAGGATTTGAGACGTATTTTCAAAAAGAGTAAAAGGTTTTTGAAAAACGCAGAGCAAGAGATGTGTGTACAATCAGTCAGCGCCCGAACGGTGATTTCCCAAAATACCTTTATATTATGTGTTATGTGATATTGATATTGATATGATGTATTTGCATGCTAGAGTAGGCTAGGTATTGCTATTAGGACTAGAGTGGCCTGATTGGTGATGCCTTAGCCTAGCGAGGGGTGAGCTGCTATGAGATGCTTGAGAGTGAGTAGGTAGCAGCGAGGGGATTATGAGAGATCTATTAGAGAGTGGTCTACGCTTGATAGAGTACTTGGGACTTGGGATCCGAAGAGGAGGACTTGGAGTGTATTCTGGTGCGGTGCGGACAGTAGTATTGGGCCCGTACTACTGAAAGCACCGGAATGGTGTGCAGCCCAAGTAAGAATCTTTGGAATACCAAGAATCAAGGAGGAAAGAGTTGACGAGTGTGAGTATGCACGTGTGGATTCTGATTTTTCGTATGTTGTATTTCAGAGGTAGATCATGGTGAGGACACGTTTGATGCCCGAGAGCAGTGGTACCAGTGAGGAGGAGATCCGCTGGATCATCCAGGAGGAGGTGGCTGCGGCCATCAGGGCAGAGATACCGGAGATGTTTGGGTCTATAAAGACCACACTGATTGAGACGTTTGATGAGCATTATGCCGCTCTTTCTGAGGCTGCTGTTGCAGCGGCTATCGCAGCGATTGCTGCTGCGAGGCTGCAGGGTGGTGATGCGTTGCTGTTTCGGGAGTTTAGCAACACCAAACCACCAGAGTTTGATGGGACTCAGGATCCGGTGGCAGCTATGAGGTGGATATCTGATATTGAGGGGTGTTTCTTCACTTGCTCTTCTCCTGAGCATTTGAAGGTTCGGTTCGCGCTGAACCAGCTTCGCTTGGGAGCGAAGGACTGGTGGATGTTTGTGACGGCGCATTATACGCCTGCTAAGCTTTCGGCGGTGACCTGGGAGAGGTTCACTACCATGTTCCGGGATGAGTATCTTCCCCAGGTGGAGAGGGAGCGTTTGGCATAGGAGTTTCTGACCCTCAAGCAAGGTACTGAGTCAGTTACAGCAATCACGAGGATGTTCCATGAGAGGGCGATGTTCTGCCCTGAGCACGTGTCCACTGAGCAAGCACGTATGAGCCGCTACTTGAGCATTTTGAGGCGGGATATTCGGGAGTTCGCTGCGAACTCCTCATACCGGACATTTGCTGAGCTTCAGGCAAATGCCCGGAAGAGGGAGATTGAGCTTGAGACTCAGGCCAGGGAGGAGGCGGAGTCTCAGGGGAGGGATCGGCGACCGGCACAGTCTCAACCGGCAGCCAAGCGGGCCAAGCCCGCTGATCCCAAACCAGGGAGCCAGAAGAGCCGCACTTGCGGGAAGTGCGGCAAGGGTCATGATGGAGTCTGCCGGGCGGGATCTTGCTACAAATGTGGCAAGGAGGGGCATATGGCCAAGGACTGCCCCAAGGGGTTTGCAGTGTGTTTTCGCTGCAACCAGACCGGACACCGGAAGGCCGAGTGTCCGCAGTTGCGCGGAGCATCTCAGGGATCTGCTCCTGCCACCATCAAAGCTACAGAGAGTCGGCCTGTGAAGGCCGAGGCGCCGAGAGCTCGAGGGAGAGCTTTCCACCTGACTGTGGAGGAGGTCCGCGCTATGCCCGATGTTGTGGCTGGTATGTTTCCTTTCATGTATTTATTTTGATGTTGAGATATTATGCTTATATTATGTTATGCGTAGGTACTTTCCTTGTGAACTCTGTACCTACTTTAGTGTTATTTGACTCGGGCGCAAGTCTGTCTTTTGTATCTTTGGCCTTTAGTCAGCATATCAGTGTTTGTCGTGAGGCATTGAGTCAGCCTCTGAGAGTTTCCATAGCTGACGATAGAGTGATTTGTGCCACGGAGGTTCTCCGGGGATGTGTATTAGAGATTTTCGGGGTTGAGTTTCCGATTGATCTGATTCCTATTGCAATGGGTGATGTTTGTGTCATTATGGGCATGGACTGGTTGAGCCGATTTGGCGCAGTTATCGACTGTGAGCGTCAGCTGGTGACCATACGAGACCCTAGTGGGGGAGTTCTTTCAGTGTACGGTGAGGGTACACGTTCAGGATCAGCTTTTTGTTCGGCCGCTAGGGCGAGGCAGTGTCTACAGCAGGGCTGTTAGGGTTTTGTGGCGTATGTGATGGATACGCGGGTGGCTTCCGAGAGACCGAGTTCAGTTGAGGAGGTTCCGGTGGTGCGTGGGTTTCCAGATGTTTTTCCGGAGGAGTTATCGGGTGTGCCTCCTGTGAGACAAGTGGAGTTCAGTATTGATTTGGTTCCGGGGGCCGCGCCTATCGCTAAGGTGCCTTATCGTCTTGCACCTCCAGAGATGCAAGAGTTATCCTCGCAGCTTCAGGAGCTGCTGGGGAAGGGGTTTATTCGGCCGAGCAGCTCACTGTGGGGAGCGCCTATCCTGTTCGTCAAGAAGAAGGATGGTTCACACCGGATGTGCATAGACTACCGGGAGTTGAACAAGCTGACGGTCAAGAACCATTACCCGTTGCCGAGGATCGACGATTTATTCGATCAGTTGCAGGGAGCATCTTGGTTCTCCAAGATCGATTTGAGGTCGGGATATCATCAGGTGAGAGTGCGGGATGAGGACGTCCAGAAGACAGCGTTCAGGACGCGATATGGGCATTATGAGTTTGTGGTGATGCCTTTTGGGCTCACCAATGCCCCGGCTGTGTTCATGGATCTCATGAACAGGGTATGCAGGCCGATGTTGGATCGGTCGCAAGATCGGTCGGTGATTGTATTTATCGATGATATTCTAGTATATTCGAGATCTAGAGAGCAGCATGAGGAGCATTTGAGGGAGGTCCTCGGGGTTTTGAGATTGGAGAAGCTTTATGCAAAGTTCTCCAAGTGTGATTTCTGGTTGCGGGAGGTCCAGTTCCTAGGACATCTTGTTAACCAGGAAGGGATTCTGGTCGATCCGGCCAAGGTTGAGGCGGTGATGAGTTGGGAGGTGCCGAAGTCACCATCTGAGATCAGGAGTTTCCTTGGGTTGGCAGGGTATTATCGGAGATTTATCAAGGATTTCTCCAAGATTGCAGTGCCACTCACCAGATTGACCCGGAAGGGTGTTGCATTCTCATGGGGTCCCAAACAGCAAACCTCCTTTGAGACACTTCGCCAAAGGTTGTGCGAAGCCCCGGTATTAGCTCTCCTGGAAGGGATGGAGGATTTTGTAGTATATTGTGATGCATCGATTTTGGGGCTGGGTGCGGTGTTGATGCAGAGGGGTCATGTGATAGCATATGCATCGAGGCAGCTGAAGCGTCATGAGACGAGATATCCCACGCATGATCTAGAGCTGGGGGCAGTAGTGTTCGCCCTCAAGATTTGGCGTCACTACTTGTATGGGGTTCGGTGTACGATATACACGGACCATAAGAGTTTGAAGTACTTGATGGATCAGCCCAACCTAAATATGCAACAGAGGAGGTGGTTGGATGTGGTCAAGGATTATGATTGTGAGATCCTGTACCACCCAGGCAAGGCTAATGTGGTAGCCGATGCGTTGAGCCGCAGGGTGGAGAGCACTCCACTACGAGATGTATGTTTGAGATTGACCGTGATAGCTCCGGTACTGGATGCCATTCGTGGGGCACAGGCCGAGGCCGTGCAACCGGGGATGCAGAAGAGGGAACTGGTCGTTGGTTTGGTTTCAGAGTTCGTTACGGATGGTCGAGGGCTTATGACTTTTCAGGGTCGGATTTGGGTACTGTTTGTGGGCGGTACGCGTACTACTTTGATGGAAGAGGCTCATCGGTCGAAATTTTCTATCCATCCGGGGGCCACGAAGATGTATTTGGATTTGAGGAAAGAGTATTGGTGGCGCTGTATGAAGAGGGATGTCGCCTGGTTTGTTGAGAGGTGCTTGACCTGCCGCAGGGTTAAGGCCGAGCACCAGAGACCGCATGGCAAGTTGCAGCCATTGGAGGTTCCCGAGTGGAAGTGGGAACAAATTACTATGGATTTCATCACCAAATTGCCGAGGATTGCCAGAGGAGTTGATGCAATTTGGGTGATTATGGACAGGTTGACGAAGAGCGCTCACTTCCTTGCCATCAGTGAGAGTTCTTTAGCGGAGAAGTTGGCGGAGGTATATGTGAGAGAAGTGGTATCTCGGCATGGGGTGCCGATCTCGACTGTTTCGGACCGCGATGTGCGTTTCACTTCCAGATTCTGGAAGAAATTTCATGAGGAGTTGGGTACTAGATTGCATTTTAGTACTGCATATCATCCCCAGACAGACGGCCAGAGTGAGCGGACGATTCAGACGCTTGAGGACATGCTTCGGGCATGTGTGTTAGATTTCGGGGGTAGCTGGGATGCGTATTTGCCCTTGGCAGAGTTTTCCTACAACAACAGCCATCATTCGAGCATTGGTATGCCACCCTTTGAGCTGTTGTATGGGAGGAGGTGTCGGACCCCCATTTGTTGGGGAGAGGTTGGGCAGAGAGTGATGGGCAGTACAGAGATCGTGCTTCAGACGACAGAGCAGATTCAGCAAGGTCAGACAGAGGTTATTGACCGCCCAGAGCCGACAGAAGAGTTATGCAGACAGTCGCCGGTCCGAGCTTGAGTTTCAGGTCGGTGACTTCGTTCTCCTGAAGGTCCCTCCTTGGAAAGGAGTGATTCGATTCAGGAAGAGGGGCAAGTTGGGGCCCCGGTATATTAGGCCATTTCGTGTGATTGCGAGGGTAGGTCGGGTAGCCTACCGTTTGGAGTTGCCAGCAGAGTTGGGGCAGATCCACGACACTTTTCATGTGTCGCAATTGAGGAAGTGTATAGCCGATGAGTCGGCAGTGGTTCCATTAGAGGATATTCAGGTGGATGCGAGCCTGAATTATGCCGAGAGACCAGTGGCCATCAGAGATCGGAAGATCATGGTTCTGAGGAACAAGGAGGTACCTCTGGTGTTGGTTCAGTGGAAACACCGGAAGGGATCAGAGATGACCTGGGAGCCGGAGCGTGAGATGCGTGAGCAGCATCCGGAGCTATTTTCAGAGCGAGACTTCGAGGGCGAAGTCTAGTTCTAGTGGGGGAGAGTTGTAACAGCCCGGATTTCCATGTATCTTTTATGTTTATGATTTTGGTGTTTTGAGAAGGGACTCGGCGAGTTGGAGCCCAGACTCGCCGAGTAGGATCGCGATTCTGGACGCGGGATTCGCCTGGACTCGGCGAGTCCAAGATATGGACTCGGCGAGTCCGTGCTGTTTAATGAAAACCTAATTTCTCGGGTTTGGGACCTATTTAAAGGGCCTTATGGCCGTCATTTGTGCTCACCAGTCCCTTGAGTGAAACGCTAATCGAGTGTGAGCGTTTGGAGCAAAGTAGGAGGCCATTATTGATCTTGGAGGTGTCATTTTGCAAGGAAAGGGAGAATCAGCTAAGGGGAAAGCAAGAGGAGCCATTTTCTGAGAGTTTGGAGTCCAAAGCATCACTATTGTGGTAATACCTTCGAGCTATCCTCTTGTATGTTGATGTTTACATTGATTTAGGGTTTATTGAACCCTTTTGTGGCTAGATCTAGTGCTCCCTTGGTCCCTTAAGCGATTTAGACCATAGATCTGGACCCTTGGAGGTCCAGAGTGTCCCTTTGCCCAAGCTTTTTGGGGATCAATAGAGGTTTTGGATTGGAATCCTTATGCCTTAGGTCAAATTGCTATTTATGAGCCATGGGGTGTGTTATGGACACCAAGTTAGGGGCTTTACGTGATAAATCAGTCTAGGAAGGCCAGATCTATGAATTGTTGGAGCATATCTGACCTTAGAAGCAAGTTTGAGTGATTGCATGGCATGGACTCGCCGAGTAGCTTGAAGATTGCCTTGAGTTCGCTCAGTGAGTGGTCCAGTCGAGTCATAGGTCGACTCAGTGAGTCAGGGTGAGATAGAGAGCGTTGACAGGTGGACTGAGTCGAGCTGGGACTCGCCGAGTTGTTCTTGAGACTCGGCGAGTTGAGTCGGGGTGGCCCAGCGATTCTTCCAGGTGGAACTCGTCGAGTCAGGGGGGAGTACTTGACGGGTAAGAAGGGAATCCTAGAGAGTTGGTGAAAACGTCTATACTCGCCGAGTTGCCCTTGTGCACTCGCCGAGTCCGGTCAAAGTTGACCGTTGACCGTTGACTAGAGTTGACCTGTGTTGACTTCTTGGGGATAGTCAACCTTAAATATAAAAAGTGTTAATTAGAGACATATGATGTGATAGGAGGATTAGAGCTCGAAGGATCGAGCACGAGGGATTTCCAGGATTCGTGAGATACCGAGATACGCGAGGTGAGTCTTCTCACTATACTTTACCTTGAGTAGGTAACCAGAGTTATGTGACAGAGTATTTGTATGTTATGTATGTTATATGTTGTACTGCATTATTTCTATGTGATATATGTTGTGCATGTTTACAGAGTTGGAACCGGAAGGTTCCTAGAGTTAGAACCTGAGGGTTCACAGAGTTTGGGTGCACGGACCCATAGAGTTATAGCCTCGAGTGGGTAATATGTGTTTATGTGTGGTATTTTGGGGAACTCACTAAGCTTCTTGCTTACAGTGTTAGTGTTGTTGTTTCAGGTACTAGCGATGACCGTGGGAAGGCGCCGGCTTGATCTGTACACACGCAGGGTACTTTTGATATACATTTATGTGATCTTGGGATTTGTATGATACAAATTGGAATGTTAAACTTAATGTTTTATGAAATTAAATGAGAAATGTTTTTTTTATAATTGCGAAAAATTATTTTGAAAATGCACGGTGTTACACCAATGATCCTTTAAATAGGGTGCAAAACCCCGAGATTTAGGGTTTCATCTGCCAGCTCCTACTTGTCGAGTCCCTTCTTGAACTTTGCGAGTAGCTAATTAAAATATGTGGCCAACCTGATGCTACTCGACGAGTAGGGCAATCAACATGTCGAGTAGACCTTGAAATCAAGAACTCACAGACTAAGTCAATACCTGAGAATCGGGGCGTTACACCAAGCATGTACACTATGGTTTTTTCTAAACACTAGTCATGCCATACACCAAGTATGCACACTATGTTTTTCCAAACATTAGTTATGCCATACACCAAGTATGCACAATGAGTTTGTTTGTGATATTTACTTTGTGAAATAGATCGATTGAACATAATTCCAATGATACTCATTTCACCATCCCAAATCCTTATTGCAAATGCAAGAATTCCAAATTCATGCCATTTACCTAAATCTGTTAGAGTCTAAGCTTATATGCATTGGTCCTCTTGTAATGATTATGCACAAAGTCACAAAGACTTGTCAACAAACATTACAGAGTATTCCAATGGAGATCAACTCCATGGAAACGAACATTCTTCTTGCATTAAGTTTCTTAATCGTAAATTAATATTTAATGAATAACTTCCACCTATGGGAACATTTCCATATTCCCCATTTGACTGTTACTCCTGAACAGGAGTTGACTCTTTTCAGAATATGTCAATATGGTCCTTCCAAAATTAACACTATACTTTCAACAGTCGTTGAACAACCAATCCTTGGTAAACCTTAGATTGTCCTCGACAATTGCTTAGTCAAATTAGTCATATCTAGTTCTAGTACTCTTTCCATCTTAATACTCTTGGCATTTGGAAAAATTTAGAATAGATGAATATTATAGCACATGCAATCGATCCTATATATGAAGCTATGGGACATGAATCATAAAGACATGATACTAGACCAGTCTTTTGCTATAATATTTCTTGTTCTATTTGCCAAGTTCTCATAATTCAAATTATGAAAAGGGATGCCATAATCATAATCGAATTTTAGAACGCAAATAATGGATCCATATATAGAATTTCCTTATGTTGTATCACACCCCAAAACCAAGAACGGCGGAAACGTTCCGGGGTGGAGGACGTCATGTATAGTATCACAACAGTGTAAAATAGTAAACAAGCAACAACATCATCCATTGCATTATAAGTAAAGTTTTAATACATGTGTGTTCTTTCATTGTAATAAGACACCAAAAATATATATAATCAAAATAAAAGACGAGACTTGTCTGTGCTCCGTCTTCTCAAAACCTGGCCATCGTACCTGTCTACTGGTGACCTGAGAATACAAGTTATTTTGAAAGAGAGTATCAGCTTAAAGCTGATGAATTCATAAGTATTTAAGTGTCCTTGTCTTGTTTTTGAAAAGTTATTATGAATGCCATGTAAATCTTCTAAATGAAAAGTTGATATAAGTATGAAAAACCTAGGAAATCCCTTATTTCCTATTAGTGTGAGATGTAGTCTTCTACCAAGACCCGAATGTTTTATAAGTAAAATGATAGTTTTTCCCTTCTATTGACTAGTACTAAAGTACTTAGTCTAACTCCTTGTTTATGTGAAAGTATCACAAAATAAAATAAAATAGGAAAAGTACTAATGTAAGTGTTATCATTGGGTACTAGGACTAACACAACATCGCGGTAAGCGAAACAAATAACCTAATGAACATCCGAAGATTGTCCAATTGTCCTCTGTAGTAGCAGCATGGAGGAGGAAGGGTTAGTCCCGTAATTGACATAATTGACTCCTAATATAAGTAGTAACCGTAGGCATCCGTAGATGTTCATCACCCACTGGTGCTAACAGCTGGGTTCCGGAATGGTTAGTCCCATCTAGACATCCCGTCCAACTGGGATAGGTAGGAAAATTTACACAGAAGGTACGAATAAATCTTCCTCGTAACTCTACGTACACGTATCCAGGTAAGTGAATACATGATAATGTATCTATGTAATGGTACTCATGTAATGTATTCATGTAAGCGTATTCATGTATCAATTAAGCATATGTAAACGCACTCATGTATCATGTAAGTATTTGTAAATGTACTCATGTATCAGGTAATGTACTGGTATAGACTCATGAATGAACTGACTCTTGTGTGATTCCTTGTAATAGAATTTATGGTTTGTATCTTCTAACTATCCCTATGATAATTAACTGAAAGATAATTGGTTGTACAAGTAGTTTATACACCCTTACTACACAAGAGTGTGGGAAGCTGAATGAAGGATGAAAACTATAATCTCAAAACATTTATATGAACATAAGTGTATAAGTATAGTTTTGTTTCAAGAAGGTAAAAATAATGGTTTTGTAAGATATCTATGAGTTTTGAAAAATAATTAAGAGTGACTTTGTGACAACCCGAAATTGCCATTCTATACAAACAACATCACTTCAATAGAAGTTATAACAGTCATAGTCAATTTTCAGACTTTTCGTATAAGTTGGAGTAATCCAGGGTTTACAATTCAGTAAATATCAGGAGAGTGGATGCACTATGGTTTTGTGCAACATTGTTATTCCAACACTCTGTTATATTAGAAATCATTTCAGGAATAAAAATATTTTCAGTCAAAAATATCTCAGGACTATAAATAGATTTCTGAACCAAATTCATTCATTATTCACATTTCCAACTAGAGAAAAGCCATTTTCTCTCTCACGGATCTTCGGGTTTTCGTCCCAAATTGTGAGTACACTTCTCTAGTTGTTTTATAATGCTTATTATATGCTTAATAACATAGATTACATAACAAATCTGTGAGATTCGGGAGTTTACCGCCCAAGAACGTTCTTGCAGAGTAAACTCCAAAATGAAGCTTAAATGCTACCTAGTCCCATTTCCTTGTTAAGTAACTAGCTTGGGCTTGTATGTATGTATATTTGAGGCTAGAAAACAATCAAAAACACCAAGCTTTGGGTGTTCATGGCCCAAGAACTTCTTTACAAAATGTTTTACAAACTCTTTCCTTACTAAATACTTTTATTTAAACTTTATTATATTTCTTATAAATTGCATGCCCATATATGTATAGATATATAAGAAATGTTTAAAAGGCTTAGGAAGGTCGTCCACCCTATTTCCTTTTCCTCGATTTGGATGTGGTTTGGTGGGATGTCGGTTAGCCGTCCGAGGGTCGTTTCAATATTAATTGTATATCATATGTACATATATAGACATAAAAGTACTCCTATATTCATGCGTACCAGTACATCTTTAGTAAGTTACCATCGAGGTAACACAAAATCACACTTATACTATTGCTAGATCAATGAGTCAGTTCATTCATGAGTCAATATTTAGTACTATGAGATCATATACATTACATTACTATGAAAACATATACATTACTATAAGAACATATACAACTATACTAGAGAAGAACATATACAACTATACTAGAGAAGAACATGTACAACTATACTAGTAAGAGAACATATACAACGATACTAGAACAAGTAACATTACATTACATATACATGAATACGTTAACAATTGTGATCCACTGTATCGGAGCATGACTTAAATGTCATGGTCCGAGTTGTAGCTAGAGTCTCTTGAAGGGAGAGCGTGAGTTTGCGCATAGATCTTGTTGGATAAGGTGTCTAAGTCCATAACTATTTCGGGTCAGTACTTGACCCGACCCGGCATGGTCCATTTGGGTTGCATGGCACCATGTAATTGGATAGACTAAATGAGAGTAATAACACTTGGAGATTATTAATTTATTATAAGTTCTAATATATTAATAATATTATTTGATTAGTTTGATCAAGAATTAATTTAGAATTAATTAAGTGATCAAAGGATAACTAATTAAATATATGGGTTGATTTTGTAAATCATTCATATCTTGTATAGTGGGCTAAGAGGCTCCATGGATTATCAAGTTGGGTTCCACCCATAGAATGCTCCATGGATGCTCCATGGGAGTTACAAACCCATGGGTCATGGAAATGAAGAGTCATGACACATTAGGGTTTACATGGTGTAACCCTAGATGTGTCAACACTATTAAGAGTCTCATTCTCCACCAAAATCGGCTACACATAAGAAACTAGAGGGCTTGGCCGACCTTAAGAAGTGTGTATTCTCTCAAAAGTCTTTCCAAGAGCATTTGGTGTTGTGTGAAGCATTTGAGGCATCACACTTGGGGTGCTAGGCTCACAAGGTTTCAAGGAACATAAGCAACAACAAGGTAAGTTATTATATCTTTCATTCAAGTTAAAATTGTTCCCCATGTATGCTAGATAGGAATATAACCTTGGAAATTCAACTTTGCATGATAATTAGACAAACATAGATCCAAGGTTATTAGGGTTGCATGTACACTTAGGAAGTGTTAGAATGCTCAAAACCCATCAGTGGTATCAGAGCCTAGGCTTGTTTGTTTGTTATTTGTGCTAAAAAGTTGAAGAAAGTCGAAAAACTTGCTGTCTGACTGCTGGACTCGTCGAGTCCATGGGGGGACTCGTCGAGTTCACTTGTATCTTCAACCTACTCGTCGAGTAGGTTAATGCACTCGGCGAGTAGGGTCAACAGATTGTAGATTAATGCACTCGGCGAGTTCACTTGTATCTTCAACAGAGTGTAGATTAACCTACTCGTCGAGTAGGTTAATGCACTCGGCGACTTTAGTTGCTGGAAATGGATTAGAAACATTACCCTAAACTGTTTTGGTACTTGAAAACTTTTTTTAGATGGTGTAATGTCTTGCTAATTCATTTACAACAACTAGTTATCAAAATTACAAAGTTTTAAGTGTAGTTTTGATTCATGAAAGTGCTTATGTTCATGTTCTTGATCTTATGATGTTTAGATGATCATAGGAATTATTTGTAACCTATGTGGTAGTTTAATTCTTGATCATAATGTGTTTTAATGGTATCCATAACTTGTCCTCAAGTTATGGAAAACCAAAAGTCACTTGAGTTAAAAACCATTAAAAGAACACAAGAGTTAGAAAAATGAAGAGTCTTTATTTTATTTCTCTATTAAACTCATAAGTTACAAGAAATGAAGAGTTTTGAAAGTTTACAAAACTTGCCCTCAAATTTTGGAACAAGTAAAGTCAAGTTAAAACTTTAGTTCCAACCCTTAGAATTTTAAAAGTTAAAATTCAACCCTTATACTTATATTATTATGATTTAATAATTATATATATATATATATATATATATATATATATATATATATATATATATATATATATATATATATATGTATAAGAACAAAGTCATCTTACCGCTAGTACATCTCATTCACGAAACCAGTCTATAAGGTGGGTATAAGGTTGTTGCCTACAAAATGGCAACTTAATGGGTGTCCACTCTCACCCACCGCTTGCTTGACCGGTGGAGGGTCGTTAGCCGAACGGGTAAGACAAGGACTTATAAATTCTCATTAAAAGTATGATGAATATTATAAAGTAACTAAATGTTTTATTAAATTCCCAATCTTACTTACTTTAGGAAAAATGTGAATAAGGTGTTAATCCATGAAATTACACTTTACACTTTGTGTAAGTCGTTGGTGGAGCGTGTGTGGTTAACCGGCACACTAATTTGGACTTAACAAGGTAGGTAAAGGGTGACTTAAGGTTTATTATAGTATCGGTGGAGTGTGTGTGGTTTACCGGCACATCGATTGAGTGATAAACTTTAAGGGTACCAAGTGATTTGCATGGTTACTTCACACCTCGTTTTGTGATCCTTGGTATCCCAGTCACAAAACTTGGAGGGCACACTCGAGATTGAAACATGCCTTTGAAAAGTTCATTGAATCTCAAACAATCTAGGAATTTCTAAGAACCAATCAAAAACCTAATATCTAATATTTCGGTTTTCGTGGTGGAAATTGGTGAATCGTCATTCACCTACCTTTCAAATATGTTATAGCTTGGATTACGGCATATCTCTTCCAAGTTATAATATATTGTGATTAGATCCTAGCCTTAATATTACATTTGGGTGTTTTATTAAGGACTCTCCTAATATCTAAGTTAATCTTGTCCATTTCTTTCAGATGTCTTCAAACAATGCTGCTTCTGGCTCTAACCCTAATAGCTCCTTTACCCTTATGAACTTGTGTGGGAAAGTCACTTTTGATGGATCGAACTTCAGTGAGTGGATCAGAAACATCAGGATGATTACCCACTACGAGGACAAAGAATATGTCCTTGACAAGGAGCTTAAGGAGATTGACGAGACCACTGCAACTCCTCAGGAGATCGCTGACTTCCAGGCACATGAAAGGGATGCTACGAAAGTGGCATGCATCATGATGGCCATGATGACAGCGGAACTCCAAAAGTCTTATGAGGATTTCTACCCTTATGAAATGCACCAGGATTTGATGGAAAGATACCATCAAAGTGCACGACAAGAGAGGTATGAAATCATCTACCCCATGATAACAGCCATGATGAAGGACGGGGAATCCGTCACGAGCCACATGCAGAAAATGCAAAGGTATGTGGATCGTTTGCTGAAGCTTAATGTGAACTTCCCTGAGGAGCTTGCAATAGATATCATTTTGCACTCCTTACCATCGCGCTATGATCAATTCCGCATGACATATCACATGAATAAGGAAGAGGTCACACTCAGCAAACTTCAGGGACTTCTCAAGACCGCAGAAACATGTCTTAAGGGGAAGTCGGTTGTTAACACTCCTACTCCAAACTCTACTCCGGTTTTGGCAATCGGGAAAAGTCGAGTGAAGAAAAGAAAGAGCTCTTCGAAGGGTACCAAGGCTCGGACCCTTGATGGCTCTTCTTCAAGTGGAACGAAGAAAGGTTTCATCACTCCTTCTTCTGACCCAAAAGAGGCTGAATGCTTCTATTGCCATGAAAAATCACATTGGAAGCGGAACTGCCCAAAATACCAGCAAGATGTGAAGGATGGGAAAGTTAAACCCAACCATGCAGGTATTTACACTATCATTTCTAATAACTCACCCCATTCTTAATCTTGGGTCCTTGATACCGGTTGTGGTATTCATATTTGTTGTGACTTGCAGGGACTAAGAAAAAGTGAGAATGTGGAGCAAGGAAGAATAAACTTAATCATGGGGAATAGGAAAGCTTTACCTGTTACCAAGATTGGAGTTTATACTTTATCGCTAAGTAGTGCGTTTAATTTAGATTTGAATAAATGTTGTTATTCGCCAGGAATGGCAAGAAATATTATTTCCTTTCATGCTTTGTACAAACAAGGGTTTACCTTTTCGTTTAATAATGAAGTTGGTTCTATTGACGCTTTCTTTAATAATGTTCTTTATTTTAAAGCATTACCTTGTGATGGTGTGTATGAAGCTGTATCTGTTATAGATAACTTAGGAAATAATGTTTTGTGTACTGATTCTATTAATAATAATAACTTGGATAAAGCATCATTATGGCATTGTCGTCTTGGACATATAAGCAAGAAACGCATAGGCCAACTCCAAAAGGATGGAGTCTTGGAGTCATTTGAACTAAAGTCAGATGATAGTTGCGAATCATGCTTACTTGGAAAGATGACAAAGTCACCCTTCACAGGTTCTTGTGAGAGGGGTGAAGGTTTGTTGGACCTTGTACATACGGATGTGTGTGGACCATTCAAACATGCCACAAGGGATGCTAATCGTTATTATTTGACTTTTACTGATGATTACAGTAGATATGGATATGTCTACTTGATCAAGCATAAGTCAGAGACTTTCGAAAGGTTTAAGGAATTTAAACAGGAAGTCGAGAATCAATTGGGCAGGAACATTAAGATGCTTCGATCCGATCGTGGTGGTGAGTATCTTAGTTCAGAGTTCCTTGACTATCTAAGGGAATGTGGGATAGTCTCACAATTGACACCTCCCAGGACACCACAGTTGAATGGTGTGGCTGAGAGGCGTAATCGAACCTTGTTAGATATGGTTCGTTCCATGATGAGTCGAGCTTCGCTACCAATCTCATTCTGGGGGTATGCCTTAGAGACTGCCGCCCATATCCTTAATCTAGTCCCTACAAAGAAAGTTTCCAAAACTGCTCACGAGATGTGGACTGGTAAAGTACCCAAACTAGACCACATCAAGATTTAGGGATGCGAGGATTTCGTGAGACGCAAGACTCATGATAAGCTCGAACCCCGAAGCGAGAGGTGTATTTTCATCGACTATCCACAACAATCCTTAGGTTACCTCTTCTACAGACCTAGTGAAAATGTGGTCTTTGTAGCTAGGAGGGCTTTCTTTTGAGAGAGAGAGTTCATAAGCCAAGGAAACAGTGGGAGACAAGTTGATCTTGAAGAAATTCAAAAGTCAAGCGGTGAAGGAACTTCAAACCCTAGCACTCAACTTGAGGAGGAAACTCCTGTTGAGCAAATTAACAAGTCTGTACCTCTGAGGCGTTCCACATGGGTTAGGAATGCTCCTGAGCATTACTATGGATTCCATATTACTGCAGAAGGAGATACACTTATCAGTGATGAGACACTGATAGGTCTGGATGAACCTAACAGTTACGTGGAAGCCATGGCAGGCCCTGAGTCAACCAAGTGGAAAGAGGCAATGGACAGCGAAATACAGTCCATGTATGACAATCAATTTTGGAACTTGGTTGAGAATGTACCAGGTCGTAAGACAGTAGGGTGCAAATGGGTCTTCAAGAAGAAGACCGACATGGATGGTAATGTACACACATATAAGGCCAGACTGGTTGCAAAGGGTTTCTCTCAAATTCCTAGAGTGGACTATGATGAGACCTTTTCTCCAGTAGCCAAAATTAAGTCTATTCGGGTTCTGTTAGCCATAGCTGCATTTCATGACTATGAAATATGGCAAATGGATGTCAAAACCGCTTTCCTTAATGGAAAGTTGGTTGAAGATGTTTACATGAGTCAGCCAGAGGGTTTTGTCAGCAACGAGTACCCTAATAGAGTGTGTAAGCTTGAGAAATCCATTTATGGATTGAAGCAAGCACCTTGCAGATGGAATCTTTGCTTTGATGAAAAGGTCAGGGAATTTGGCTTTTCTAGGAGTGAAGATGAGTCTTGCGTGTATGTCAAGGCTAGTGGGAGTATAGTTAGTTTTTTAGTGTTGTATGTGGATGACATACTACTCATAGGAAATGACATCCCAACTCTGCAGGAAGTTAAGTCCTGGCTTGGGAAGTGTTTCTCTATGAAGGACCTAGGAGAAGCTACCTATATTCTAGGGATAAGGATCTTGAGAGATCAGAGTAAAAGACTAATTGGACTTAGTCAGAGTACCTACTTGGATAAGGTGCTGAAGAGATTCAGCATGCAGGATTCCAAGAAAGGAGAGTTACCCATCCAGAGTAACACCAGATTGAGTAAGACACAAAGCCCTAGCACTGAGGCTGAGATAGCAGAAATGAGTCGAATACCTTATGCTTCGGCTGTAGGATCGATCATGTATGCTATGACGTGTACTCGACCTGATCTAGCATTTGCCCTGAGCATGAATAGCAGGTATCAGGTGAACCCTGGCAAGGCACACTGGATTGCGGTAAAGAATATCCTCAAGTACCTACAGAGGACTAAGGACTGGGTCCTTACCCTCGGTGGGAGTGATGAATTGAGAGTTGTAGGGTATAATGATGCTAGCTTTCAGACTGATAGGGATAATTTTCGCTCTCAGTCGGGCTGGGTCTTTACCCTAAATGGAGGAGCAATTTCTTGGAAGAGTTCCAAGCAAGAGACAGTGGCTGATTCAACTTGTGAATCAGAGTATATTGCAGCTAGCGAGGCGGCAAAGGAGGCGATATGGCTAAAGAACTTCATTGGAGACCTTGGAGTTGTACCAGCTATTAAAGAGCCAATGGAAATTTTATGTGATAGTGAAAGTGCTGTTGCCTTAGCCAAGGAACCAAGGGATCACGGGAGATCCAGACACATCGACAGAAAATACCATTTTATCAGACATCGAATAGAAGAAGGACTCCTCGTGGCAAAGAGGGTATCATCGGATGAGAACCCAGCAGATCCCCTCATGAAGGGACTGACTCGGGTTAAGCATCTCCAGCATGCTCGGAGCATAGGGATGAAGGATGATATTAGATTTAGTAGTTAGATAACCCAGAAATTTGTAAAGTGTAATTGACATTAGATGATGAATAAAAGGTGTTTTATTTATGAGTAAAGTGTTGCTATCTCTTGTCGATCGTTTACTATATTTCTTTTGCATGTTTTGACTTCCAGAATAATTTTGTTTGGTATAACATATTATTCAAACATCCACAGTCGGTCATATGTCGGAAGTAAGTATGAATCAAGACTGTCATGATTGGTTGCAGAGGTCTAAGGTGTTGGACAAGGCTACAACAATCATGAGTGCTCATAAGTTCTAAGCATTGGACTCAACCCACGCTCACTGGAATCACTTCATGGAATTCTATCTCGAGTGATCGTGAGACGGTAATATCATATAAGCCTTCAAACCTAGATATATGATTTGTTACTTACAAGTTGGTTATGCATTGATTGTACGAAAATGCATTGGTAACTCGATGTTATAAAACGTGCTTTTGTGTGTAATTCAATGAGTGGTAGAACAAACATATGAGTCGAAGTTTATCTCTTCCTTCTTGGATTAGAAGCTGATATCTGGGCCCCTCGATGATTTTGTTTTGACCTATGTACCGGGCCCGGTCAGAACTAAGTTGATGTGTTCAATTAAGTTCTCTGTCAAACAAATCGGAAATCGAGAAACAAACTGCTGGACAATAAGTAAGACATTATTCCATGTATTTGTCCAGCTGATATCTAGAACAGAGGATTAGATCCCTTATCTTAAATTGCGTACCATCATCTTCTCAGTTCCGAGAGACCTTGAAAGAGCTACGATTGTTGGTCGGTTCCTGAAGTACTGGAGTTATAGTTATTAGACTTATCCAAGTGGGAGACTGGTGGGTAAGGCGTCTAAGTCCATAACTATTTTGGGTCAGTACTTGACCCGACCCGGCATGGTCCATTTGGGTTGCATGGCACCATGTAATTGGATAGACTAAATGAGAGTAATAACACTTGGAGATTATTAATATATTATAAGTTCTAATATATTAATAATATTATTTGATTAGTTTGATCAAGAATTAATTTAGAATTAGTTAAGTGATCAAAGGATAACTAATTAAATATATGGGTTGTTTATGTAAATCATTCATATCTTGTATAGTGGGCTAAGAGGCTCAATGGATTATCAAGTTGGGTTCCACCCATAGGATGCTCCATGGATGCTCCATGGGAGTTACAAACCCATGGGTCATGGAAATGAAGAGTCATGACACATTAGGGTTTACATGGTGTAACCCTAGATGTGTCAACACTATATAAGAGTCCCATTCTCCACCAAAATCGGCTACACATAAGAAACTAGAGGGCTTGGCCGACTTTAAGAAGTGTGTATTCTCTCAAAAGTCTTTCCTAGAGCATTTGGTGTTGTGTGAAGCATTTGAGGCATCACACTTGGGGTGCTAGGCTCACAAGGTTTCAAGGAACATAAGCAACAACAAGGTAAGTTATTCTATCTTTCATTCAAGTTAAAATTGTTCCCCATGTATGCTAGATAGGAATATAACCTTGGAAATTCAACTTTGCATGATAATTAGACAAATATAGATCCAAGGTTATTAGGGTTGCATGTACACTTAGGAAGTGTTAGAATGCTCAAAACCCATCAGATCTATACTGGATTGACTATCCTACACCTTGCTGCTAGCTACAGCCGGACCTGCAGGTCTGCGGGTGCCAAACGTCATTCCGTTTTACGACCATTCGTATGTCGTTGTTACCAGTCAATAGTATGGTGCAATTAATCGCATGATACCTTAATATAAATCCGGTTTAAGGTAGTTAGTACAGCAGTAGTTCCTATAATACAACACTACAGTACTACAATAATTTACCCATTACATATATTTAGTGATTATGTAACTTAAACATTAATGTACAAACTATATTTTGTTAATGATAGTTACACTTGGGAAATTACACACTTTTACAACAAACGAACATACAAAACAGTTAAGCCTTGGTAGAAGGCTACTTTAAATAAAAAATATAGGTTTTTCTGAGAGATTCAAACTTTTACAAACATTTACATACATTTTACAAACTTACACTTGAGACATGTTCAAACGTTTTGATAACAAACACCGACACTAAAATACTTATGAACTCACCAGCTTAATGTTGATAAACTATTTCAAAATAACTTGTATTCTCAGGTCATCAATAGACAGGTACCGAGGCCAGCTTTTGAGAAGATGGAGCGCATCCAAGACTCATCTTATTATTTTGATTTACATTATATTTTTGGTGTCTATAACTGTACAGAACACGCTTGTATTAAAATTATATATTTAATTCAATGGATGATGTTGTTTGCTTGTTTACTTTTACTGTGTTATGATACTCTACATGACGTCCTCCGCCCCAGAACGTTTCCGCCGTTCTTGGTTTTGGGGTGTGACAGATTGGTATCAGAGCATTGTTTATAATGAATTAAGTATATCAACCCATAAAAGATATACTAAACTATAAACCCATTAGGGATTAAAGCACTCTGACCAAGAGTCTATACTTTAAATATTAAAATATTTAATTAAGTATACTAGTCTGCATTCATACTAAAATCAGTGTCACAATGACAAGAACAAAAGTATTACGATTGTTAAATATCACAAGTGAGCTCGGGGATGTATGGTCAGTCTTGGGAATGGCATAGCCTGATCAACTATGATGGTCCGAGGAGTGATTAGCATATGCCCTAAAATGGTTGTGATATGTTAACAAGTCAAAAAAGAAAAGTTACCAACAATACCACAAGAAGAATCAGTAGAACCTAAACTTAAAATACTATAGGTGTATTTTGTACTACTAGCTACATATATACTATATTCTTATACCACTCTTCTCGCGTAGATTGAAATGGCTGGATTCCATCACGGCGACCCGTACTTTCCAAATGAAGGCAATGCCGGGTGGATCGAAGAAGAGCCCGAAGATGAGCATCCAATCCCTTTGGATGATCACCTCGCAGAAGGCTTTTCTGATCGATTTTCCGTGAACTTGTTACATCGGTAATACCAGTAATATTGACGTTTATCTAATCTGTGGGAAAAATCTGTACACTTGTGTTTTCCTACAAATATTCTTTGTTGCGATCTCAAACACTCATTCAATGGTTGGGCTATGGTTAGTTAGTCCATGTGTCACTCTTACCCTACTTACGAATTGATTCTTACCACTTTGCTTATCTTTATAAACTTATAGTTGAAAGATGCCTCTGTGAAGGTCAACAAGGCGAAACCGTGCACCACCTCCACCTCCTCCTCCGATAATCGATACTGCAACCCTGAATGTTGCTGTAGCTGCAGCAGTGGCAACTGCCATGGCTCAGTATCACTCCTCCGATGCCAGCAGAGGTGGAACCCCTGTTGAATTAACTCCGGTTGAAACCCCTGTGCGCTCGAGAGAGTGCTCCTACAAGGATTTCACCAACTATAAGTCGAAGTCCTTTCATGGGACCGGCGGAGTCATTGCTCTCTCGCAATGGTTCGAGAAGACTGAATCGGTCTTCGAAATTTGTTCATGCCCTGCGGTGAGCAAGGTTAAATACGCCGCCTGCACCTTAGAAGGAAAGGCCCTAACGTGGTGGAACAGCCACGTTAAAGCCCTAACCCTCGTTGTAGCCAACGACATGGGCTGGGAAACGATGAAAGACCTCATGATTTAGGAATGCTGCCCGAGGGGCGAAATCCAGAAATTGGAGCAGGAGCTTTGGAGCCTGACCATGAAGGGCACCAACATGGTCGCTTATACCGCCAGATTCAGTGAACTGGTGGCCCTCTGCCCCAATATGGTTCCCACTGAAGGGAAAAAAGATCGAAAGGTACATATGGGGGCTAGTGCCTGCGTATCAGGGGAATGTCCTATCATCAAACCCCGCTACCTTCGACTGTGCCGAGCGACTGGCACAGCGACTCATTGACCATGGAGTCAAGAACCCTGCAACAACAACCACCCTAGCCATCCCGGAACCCTCTAAACCCGCTGACACTAAACGGAAGTTCTGGGAAGACAAGAAGAAACAGCGAGCTGCTAAAAAGCAGCAAGTGGTGGTTGTGCATGCCACGATAACCCCTGCTGCTGATACTGCTCCGGTGAGGCAGTATGCTGGAAGCTTGCCTAAGTGCAACAAATGCAACTTCCATCACAACGGCCCCCTGCCGTGAAATGCAGTGCTCTAACTGCAACAGGAAAGGAGACACCGTCCGTTTTTGTAAATCCCCGGCGAGGCCGATCACCCAAGTCCCCGGCTCTGGCGCGAGCCCGACCTGCTATGGATGTGGCGAAGCAGGCCACTATAAGAGGGACTGTTCCAAAGCGAAGAATGCTGGAGGAGTAGGGAGGGTACTAGCAATAGGCCATGGGGAAGCAGTTGATGACCCGACAGTGGTGACTGGTACGTTCCACCTCGATAACTCCTATGCATGCATTCTGTTTGATAGTGGAGCGGAGCGAAGCTTCGTGAATCATAAATTTGCTCGCATGCTTAAACAACCACCACACGCACTAAAAGAGCAATTCATAGTAGAAATGGCTAATGGAAAAATAGAAAGTACGAATAGCATATACTTAGGTTGTACCCTAACTCTAGATAACCATTCATTCCTAATCGACCTTATGCCGGTCTCAATAAAAAGCTTCGACGTTATCATTGGCATGGATTGCTTAAGTGTTCATCGCGCCGACATCATGTGCTTCGAGAAAGCAGTCCGTCTAAACCTCTCGTCTAACAAAACTCTTATAGTCTCCGACGACAAACCCGGTGCGAGTCTTCGTATTATCTCAAGTACTCAAGCACAAAAGTATCTGCGTAAAGAATACCATGCATTCCTTGCTCACGTCGTCGATACGAGCCTAGAGATGAAAGAGCTAAAGAGCATTCCAGTAGTGAGCGACTTTCCCGACATTTTCCCAGAAGAGCTACCAGGATTACCTCCGCAACGACAGGTCGAGTTCAGAATCGACTTAGTCCCAGGAGCTACCCCAGTAGCCAAGTCGCCCTACCGATTAGCACCAGCTGAGATGCAGGAACTATCCGGTCAACTTAACGAACTGCTCAGCAAGGGCTTCATAAGACCAAGCTTCTAACCTTCGGGAGCACCAGTCTTGTTTGTTAAGAAGAAAGACGGATCATTCCGTATATGTATCGACTACAGAGAACTCAACAAATTGACGGTCAAAAATCGTTACCCTCTGCCTCGCATAGACGATCTATTTGACCAACTGCAAGGGGCGAACTACTTCTCCAAAATTGATCTAAGATCCGGATATCACCAGTTACGAGTGCTAGAGGAGGATGTCCCGACGACAGCCTTCTGAACTTGTTACGGACACTACGAGTTCGTGGTGATGCCGACCTTAATTAGATGAGTTCGTTATCGTTTTCATTGACACCATCCTGATCTACTCCTGAAGTAAGGAAGAGCATGGCAATCACCTGCGACAAGTTCTAGGAACTTTACGAATAGAAAAACTCTATGCGAAGTTCTCGAAATGTGAATTTTGGATCCGAAGAGTCGAATTCTTAGGGCACTTGGTAAGCGAAGAGGGAATCCACGTGGACCCATCTATGACAACCCTATTTTCCCCAAAAAGCATTGTAAACACTCGAAAGCTAAAAAGCAACGAAATTAACCTCGAAAATAAAGTGTTCAAGTATCTAAGTTGGGATACATCAAATATTAGATATCATGCCAGGGTTTCCAAGAACATAAAGAACGCTCAAAACCGGGTTATATTAAAGAAATTATAACCACTCGTATATTTACGACACGACGTTAAAACATTATTTGACATAAAAAGTAGAATCTCAATAAAATACATTTTAGCCTTAAGTAGCTAAACCAAAGTCGTAGATCTCGTTGAAAGGTGAGCGTACATAAAAAGATCGCCCAAATTGGACCTCGTATGAAGGAGTTACGAATTTTCAAACTTTCGTAACAGTAGTAGAGGGTTAAAGACTCAGATTGAAGATCGAGTGTTATTTAGCTATCGCCACCTAAACGGAAATTGAAGATCTCCTCAGTGGTAATAAAACAATAAAAAGACAAACGAAAACCGACGTCGAATAAAGAACCTATGAATTTTTAACGAACTTTAGGAGGCCCGGCCTATTAAAAATATATCATTTAAAAATAAAGTCAAAACTAGCCGACGGAGTCTAAAGGAAAGTTGTAGAGCATAATCTCACCTACGCGTGGATATAAAGAACGCGAAAAACGGAGCTCGTACGCGAAAGTTACGAAATTTAGAAGTCGGAAGTAGGGATTACGCCCCGCGTACTCTGGGAGTACGCCCCGCGTACTAGACCCAGAGTCGAGTCTCATCGACCCGCCCAAGCTACGCTCGGCTAGACCCAGTAGTCCCATCGACCCGCCCAAGCTACGCTAGATAGACCCGAGTCGTAAGCCATGACGCTACTGTACGCCCCGCGTACTCCGGAAGTACGCGCCGCGTACGGGGTTTTCCAGCCCTATAAATAGAAGGCATAAGCTTCGAGTTTAGGCACACCTTCACCATTTCTCAGCCATTCTCCCAGCTCCAGAGACCCTTTTCTTACCTTGGTTTCCGCACTCGAGCCCCCGACGAAAGATTTACGCTGCAGAGACCCCCGAAGAGCCCGACGACGCAACCATCTGCGATCGAAGTTCTGCTCAAACCTAGCCTCTCTCTTCAAACTTAACGAGTGAGTTCATACCCCTACTTTTCAATTCTTTTCATGTTTTAGGGGGGAAATACAAGTACATTATGACTCGAAGTATCGTTTTTATAAACATCTTTATGCTTAGAAGGCTATTATATCACCAAGTTATTCTTACTAAATGAAAACATACTTTTGAGAAGCTATAACGAACATAGCTAACAAGTTATTCATACACTTTACGTATACATCTTGACAAATGAAATACTTTCAAATGAAGTAAAGTCTTTTATCATCGTAAATCTGTTTATACCTAGTAATGTGAGATAGCTTCACGTACATTCGAGTATGCATTATTAAGTCCTGTATTATATACCATAATCCCTTGTAGGGGGAGCGTGATACTTGTGTATAGATCTATACGGGATTGACAATCCCGCACCTAAGCTGTTAGCTACAGCTAGGCCGGCAGGCCTGGGGTGACAAATGTCATAATAGTTCCAACGCCTGAAGAACGTTGTTACAGGCCATCATTGTCAATAGCATGGTTATAAAACTCACATAAAAGTATAAAAACAAGTTAGATTTACAAGATTCATACATGCATTTCAGTTTTCCATTTTATTGTTAATACAAATTTTATCACCATTATTCAAGCATGGAAAACACTAATGCACTCCAACATGGGAAACTTTTCAAATCATTTATAGAAAATATTGGATTTTCTGAAAACCTCGTTCATCGATTTACTATAAAAAAGGACATACTTTTCAATGCAAAAACACTTATGAACTCACCAACTTAATTGTTGACACTTTTTCGAAACCACTTGTATTTCTCAGGAAATCAGTAATACTGGTAACCACCAGCTTTTGGAGAAGGAAACACTAAAGATGTTTTATTATTGAACATTTATCATCTCATTGTAATATTCTTTTGCTATTATGTATAACGCAACAACATACGTTTTCATTATATATGTGATGGTTGTGTTACTTTCTTTACAATATTCAATGGTTGTGATACTACGTGAAGTCATCCACCCCCGAATGTTTCCGCCATTCTGGTTTGGGGGTGTGATAGATTGGTATCAGAGCATTGTTTATAGTGAACTAAGTATATCGAACCACATACGATATAGAAACTATAAATACAAAGGGGACCAAAAACCCTCTGATGAAACATTTTCATGAACAAAATACTTTCTCTTAAAGATATATATTTTTACAAGCATGCATTAATCTCGTATCATAACAGGTTTTACTAAAAAGTATTAAGGCAAGATTCGACACTACGATTGAGCCTCGGGATATGTAATCAGGTCGAGAATAAATATAGCCTGATCAACTCTATTTATCCTGGATTTGACCAACGTACGTCGAGGAATGGTCATAGTGGACAACAAGCCAAGAACTTACCAAATACAAATTAATTTAGTTTCGCCAAATTAAAATATTATAGGAGTATTATTAAAAATAGTTGTACAGATTATCGTTAAAAATAGTAAGTCGTTAAATAGAATTTTCTCTTCTTATAAAGTTCTCATACATCCATCCTAGTACAGACAAATGGCCGGATTCCATTTACCAGGAGATCCCTACTACCCAAACCAAGGCAACGGCGGTTGGATAGAAGAAGACCCGGAGGAAGACCCAGAGGAAATCGAAGAAGAGGTCGAGGAAGAACCCAAAGGGGTTATCGAGGGAGAATTCGAAGTCGAAGTCGGAGAAGAATACGAAGTCGACGAAGAGATCGAGGAGATTTCTAGCGGGACCGACTCCGAGCCAGAAGTGTACGACCCTCCCATCCCTCATCCTCCCGAAATCAGACCATATCAACCGGGACCCATTCCCATGTGGCGAAGTCACCTCTACTACTGGAGCCACCAACAAGGTGTACGCCCTCCTTTCGGCATGTGCCGAGATTTTTACAATGTCAGTGGGGGAAGCTCAGCTGATCGAGCACTTCCTGTTCTTGTGAACGCTATAGCTACCCAAAATTATGAAACGGACAGCCAAGCAACCAGAGTTCGCGAGGTCAATGCTGCTACCCAAGGTAACGCCGCTGACATCCGCCGTTTGGAAGGACTACACGAGAATACCCAAATCTACACGGGGACGCTTCAGAATCAAATGATAACGGCTCTGGCAGAAATAAGAGAGATGAAGGAACAACAAGCAGATCTTGAGAGGCGACTGATGGGAGTCAAACGGTCGGATGCCGAGTCTAGCTCCAAACGCCGCAAGTAGAGCTTGTTCGATGCCCAACAATTTTGTTATAGATTTGGATTTCGGATAAAAGTTTTTCCTTTATTTCCCTTGTTTTCCCTGTTGTATCCGTAATCGGAGATCTCTAGGAGGATCAAATTTTCCCGAACAAGATATGCAAAGTAACACACCTCAGGTGTGACCTATATGTATAAATATGAAGTATTTCTTATTATATACCTCTCAGAAATTTCGAGTTTTAAATTTCTATGCCTACCTTGAAACCATAAACTAAAGTCAAAACAAATTACAAGATGCAACTAAAACACGATTGTGAAAACATTAGAAACTTATAGTATTCATTCTCATTTTTCTCTACCAGAACATGCCTCCTCGTAGATCAACACGCAGAAACTCAACTTCAACACCACCTCCACCACCTCCTCCAATTATGGACACCGTTATGTTCCAGACTGCTGTAACCGCTGCTGTAACTGCAGCAATGGCACAAATGAGCAACAACGGATCGGGGGGAGGAACAAACAGTTTTACAAATGGCCAAGGTCAAGGCCGTTCAGGGGTATGCACTTACAAAGACTTCACCAACGGAAAACCTATTCCCTTTTACGGGACTGGGGGAGTATTGGCTCTATCTCAATGGATAGAGAAAACAGAAGCTGTATTCGAAATCTGTGCATGTCCTGAAGAAAGCAAAGTAAAGTTTGCCGCTTTTACTTTCTCCGAACGCACCCTGACATGGTGGAACGGCCACGTCCAAACACTAACCCTGGTGGTGGCAAACTCCATGGGTTGGGAAAACCTGAAAAGAATGCTCCTTCGAGAATACTGCCCAAGAGGCGAGATTCAGAAGCTTGAACAGGAACTGTGGAACCTCTCGATGATAGGTTCGGATATAGCAGGTTACACCAACAGGTTCAGTGACTTAATAACACTTTGCCCAGGAATGTTAACCCTGGAGAGCCAGAAGGTCGAAAGATACATCTGGGGACTATCACCCCAACTTCGAGGAAGTGTGCTAGCTTCCAGACCCTTGACTTTCGCCAGCGCCAAGGAACTAGCGCAATCTCTTGTTGATCATGGTGTCTGTCAAGGAGTCGCGACTATTGTGGCTGAACCAACCAAAGGGAACAGCAACAATGAAATCAATGCCAACAACAAAAAGAAACTTTGGAACAAAAGGAAGGGACAAACTTCGCAAGAACCTTCAAAGAAGCAAATGGTCGCGGTTCATGTTGCTACTACCCCCACCACAACTCCTGCTACCTCTGCGCCAACAAAACCATATGCGGGGATTCTGCCCAAGTGCAGCAAATGCAACTACCATCACCATGGTATTTGTTGCGAGATGTACTACAAGAACTGTGACAGGAAAGGGCACACAACCCTTTTCTGTAAAGCACCGGCACGACCAATCACTCAAGTTTCTGGCACTGGAGTGAGCCGGGCATGTTATGGGTGCGGAGAGACTGGACACTTCAGGAGGGATTGTCCCAAGGAAAGAAATATTGGCGGTGTGGGGAGAGTGCTGGCAGTAGGACAGAGAGAAGCAATAGCGGACCCCACGGTGGTTACGGGTACGTTTCTACTCAACAACACTTATGCATGCATACTTTTTGACTGTGGTGCGGAGAGAAGTTTTGTGAGTCATAAATTCAAACACCTACTTAATCAAGAACCCCAACCACTCAATAAAATATTCACTGTAGAAATGGCAAACGGTAAAACAGAACACGCAAACGATTTGTACGTAGGGTGCACACTAAGTTTAAACGAGCATTTGTTTCGAGTCGATCTTATGCCCATTTCCATAAGAAGTTTCGATGTCATCATCGGTATGGACTGGTTGAGCCTTCACCATGCCGATATCCTTTGCCACGAAAGGGTTGTTCGCCTAAATTTGCCAATCGGCGAATCTCTTGTCATTTATGGCGACAAACCTAGTTCAAGTTTACAAATCATTTCCTGTATTAAAGCACAAAAATATCTTCGTAAGGAATATCATGCCTTTCTAGCCCACGTAGTAGACAAGAAACGAGAATCAAAAGACATTAAAGATATTCCAGAAGTCTGCAACTTCCCGGATGTTTTCCCAGAAGATCTTCCAGGAATCCCACCGGAACGCCAAGTCGAGTTCAGAATCGACTTAATCCCCGGGGCTACCCCTGTAGCAAAGTCGCCGTACTGTTTAGCCCCAGCCGAGATGCAGGAACTATCTAGTCAATTAAACGAGCTGCTGAGCAAGGGATTCATCAGACCAAGCTTCTCACCATGGGGAGCGCCAGTCCTATTTGTGAAGAAGAAGGACGGATCCTTTCGCATGTGCATCGATTATCGGGAGCTAAACAAACTCACGGTCAAGAACCGATATCCCTTACCGCGCATAGACGATCTATTCGACCAACTTCAGGGAGCAAGCTACTTCTCAAAGATCGATCTAAGATCTGGTTATCACCAACTGTGAGTACTGGAAGGAGACATCCCCAAAACGGCTTTCCGAACACGTTATGGTCACTACGAGTTTGTAGTAATGCCCTTCGGATTGACGAATGCTCCAACAGTGTTCATGGACTTAATGAACCGAGTATGTCGTCCCTTCCTGGATAAATTCATGATCGTATTCATAGATGATATACTCATCTATTCAAGAAGCCAGGAAGAACACAGCAAACATCTCCGCCAAGTACTGGAAACATTAAGGGCAGAGAAACTTTACGCAAAATTTTCCAAATGTGAATTTTGGATTCGGGAAGTGGATTTCCTAGGACATGTTGTAAGCAAAGAAGGAATACACGTGGACCCCTCCAAGATAAAGGCAATAGATAGTTGGACTACTCCAAGAACCCCTACAGAAATCCGGCAATTTTTGGGACTCGCCGGGTATTACCGAAGGTTCATACCGAACTTTTCAAGGATTGCCAAGCCACTTACCACCCTAACCCAGAAAAATGCGACCTTCGACTGGGGAGAAGAACAAGACAGCGCATTTCAGACACTAAAGCGAGCCTTATGTAGTGCGCCCATCCTAACCTTGCCAGAAGGAACGGAGGACTTCGTGGTCTATTGTGATGCTTCAAACCAAGGACTTGGGTGTGTCTTAATGCAAAGAGGGAAGGTCATCGCCTATGCCTCAAGACAACTAAAGACGCACGAAGTGAACTACACAACACATGATCTTGAGCTAGGAGCAGTCGTCTTCGCTCTGAAGATATGGAGACACTATCTCTACGACACAAAATGTACCATCTTCACTGATCATAAAAGCCTCCAACATATCCTCAACCAGAAGGAACTCAACATGAGACAGAGGCGATGGGTAGAACTACTTAGTGATTATGAATGCGAAATTCGATATCACCCCAGAAAGGCTAATGTAGTGGCTGATGCACTCAGTCGGAAGGAGTACTCGGGTCGCCGAGTGAAATCCCTAACTATGACAATCCATTCACACCCGTTCACGCAAATCAAGGAAGCCCAAATAGAAGCCTTGAAATCCGAAAATGTGACAGGAGAAGCCCTAAGGGGAATGGATAAGAACCTTGAGACCAAGAACAACGGAATTCGTTATTTCATGGATCGAATTTGGATACCGAGGTTTGGTGGATTCAGAGAAATCGTTATGGACGAAGCCCATAAAACACGATACTCCATACATCCCGGCTCCGATAAGATGTATCTCGATCTCAAGAAGTTGTACTGGTGGCAAAACATGAAAGCCGAAATTGCTACCTACGTAAGCAAATGCCTGACGTGTGCCAAAGTCAAGGTGGAATATCAGAAGCCCTCGGGTTTATTACAACAACCAGAAATCATAAGGGAGACTACGGAGAAGATTGTTCAAATCCGAGAATGTCTAAAAGCATCAAGAGATAGACAAAAGAGTTACGCAGATAAGAGACGCAAACCCTTGGAATTCCAAGTTGGAGACCGTGTCCTACTCAAAGTCTCACCTTGGAAAGGTTTAATACGCTTCGGAAAATGTGGGAAACTGAACCCTAGATACATCGGACCATTCGAGATCCTTGCCAGGATCGGTCCAGTGGCCTACAAACTTAGACTACCTCAGGAGCTCCACAACGTACACCCTACCTTTCACATATCGAATCTGAAGAAGTGCTTATCCGACGAGACCCTTGTCGTCCCTCTAGACGAAATTGCAATAAATGAAAACCTTCAATTTGTGGAGGAACCAGTAGAGATCATGGATCGGGAAATCAAAAGGACTAAACAAAGCCGCATACCCATTGTAAAGGTCCGCTGGAACGCCAAGCGGGGACCTGAATACACCTGGGAACGCGAGGATCAGATGAAACAAAAGTACCCACATCTTTTTCCTAAAACTGTAAACTCTATCTTAGATTAAATTTCGGGACGAAATTCCCTTAACAGGGGGATGATGTGACAACCCTATTTTTCCCAAAAAGCATTGTAAACACTCGAAAGCTAAAAAGCAACGAAATTAACCTCGAAAATAAAGTGTTCAAGTATCTAAGTTGGGATACATCAAATATTAGATATCATGCCAGGGTTTCCAAGAACATAAAGAACGCTCAAAACCGGGTTATATTAAAGAAATTATAACCACTTGTATATTTATGACACGACGTTAAAACATTATTTGACATAAAAAGTAGAATCTCAATAAAATACATTTTAGCCTTAAGTAGCTAAACCAAAGTCGTAGCTCTCGTTGAAAGGTGAGCGTACATAAAAAGATCGCCCAAATTGGACCTCGTATGAAGAAGTTACGAATTTTCAAAGTTTCGTAACAGTAGTAGAGGGTTAAAGACTCAGATTGAAGATCGAGTGTTATTTAGCTATCGCCACCTAAACGGAAATTGAAGATCTCCTCAGTGGTAATAAAACAATAAAAAGACAAACGAAAACCGACGTCGAATAAAGAACCTATGAATTTTTAACGAACTTTAGGAGGCCCGGCCTATTAAAAATATATCATTTAAAAATAAAGTCAAAACTAGCCGACGGAGTCTAAAGGAAAGTTGTAGAGCATAATCTCACCTACGCGTGGATATAAAGAACGCGAAAAACGGAGCTCGTACGCGAAAGTTACGAAATTTAGAAGTCGGAAGTAGGGATTACGCCCCGCGTACTCTGGGAGTACGCCCCGCGTACTAGACCCAGAGTCGAGTCTCATCGACCCGCCCAAGCTACGCTCGGCTAGACCCAGTAGTCCCATCGACCCGCCCAAGCTACGCTAGATAGACCCGAGTCGTAAGCCATGACGCTACTGTACGCCCCGCGTACTCCGGAAGTACGCGCCGCGTACGGGGTTTTCCAGCCCTATAAATAGAAGGCATAAGCTTCGAGTTTAGGCACACCTTCACCATTTCTCAGCCATTCTCCCAGCTCCAGAGACCCTTTTCTTACCTTGGTTTCCGCACTCGAGCCCCCGACGAAAGATTTACGCTGCAGAGACCCCCGAAGAGCCCGACGACGCAACCATCCGCGATCGAAGTTCTGCTCAAACCTAGCCTCTCTCTTCAAACTTAACGAGTGAGTTCATACCCCTACTTTTCAATTCTTTTCATGTTTTAGGGGGGAAATACAAGTACATTATGAGTCGAAGTATCGTTTTTATAAACATCTTTATGCTTAGAAGGCTATTATATCACCAAGTTATTCTTACTAAATGAAAACATACTTTTGAGAAGCTATAACGAACATAGCTAACAAGTTATTCATACACTTTACGTATACATCTTGACAAATGAAATACTTTCAAATGAAGTAAAGTCTTTTATCATCGTAAATCTATTTATACCTAGTAATGTGAGACATCTTCACGTACGTTCGAGTATGCATTATTAAGTCTTGTATTATATACCATAATCCCTTGTAGGGGGAGCGTGATACTTGTGTATAGATCTATACGGGATTGACAATCCCGCACCTAAGCTGTTAGCTACAGCTAGGCCGGCAGGCCTGGGGTGACAAATGTCATAACAGTTCCAACGCCTGAAGAACGTTGTTACAGGCCATCATTGTCAATAGCATGGTTATAAAACTCACATAAAAGTATAAAAACAAGTTAGATTTACGAGATTCATACATGCATTTCAGTTTTCCATTTTATTGTTAATACAAATTTTATCACCATTATTCAAGCATGGAAAACACTAATGCACTCCAACACGGGAAACTTTTCAAATCATTTATAGAAAATATTGGATTTTCTGAAAACCTCGTTCATCGATTTACTATCAAAAAGGACATACTTTTCAATGCAAAAACACTTATGAACTCACCAACTTAATTGTTGACACTTTTTCGAAACCACTTGTATTTCTCAGGAAATCAGTAATACAGGTAACCACCAGCTTTTGGAGAAGGAAACACTAAAGATGTTTTATTATTGAACATTTATCATCTCATTGTAATATTCTTTTGCTATTATGTATAACGCAACAACATACGTTTTCATTATATATGTGATGGTTGTGTTACTTTCTTTACAATATTCAGTGGTTGTGATACTACGTGAAGTCATCCACCCCCAAATGTTTCCGCCATTCTGGTTTGGGGGTGTGACACCATCCAAAATCAAAGCCATTGAGAACTGGTCAGCACCGAAGACGCCCACAGAAATTCGTCAATTTCTAGGCCTCGCTGGCTACTACCGCAGATTCATACAGAACTTCTCCCGAATAGCGAAACCTCTGACAACCCTGACCTAGAAAGGCGTGGCCTTTGACTGGGAAGAGAAACAGGATAGAGCGTTCCAAACGGCAAGCGAGCCTTATGCACTGCACCACTACTATCCCTCCCCGAAGGAATAGAAGACTTCGTAGTCTATTGCGATGCGTCGAATCAAGGGCTCGGATGTGTTCTGATGCAGCGAGGTAAGGTCATCGCCTACGCCTCGAGACGGTTGAAAACGCACGAAGTTAACTACACGACCCACGATCTTGAACTAGGAGCAGTTGTGTTTGCCCTAAAGATCTAGAGACATTACTTGTATGGAACGAAAAGCACTATCTTTACCAACCACAACAGTTTACAACACATATTCGACCAGAAAGAGCTCAACATGAAACAACGACGGTGGGTAGAGCTACTCAGTGACTACAAATACGATATTCGTTATCATCCGGGTAAAGCCAACGTAGTAGCAGACGCCCTAAGTCGGAAGGAATATTCTGGTCGCAGGGTCAAGTCATTGTCAATAACCATCCATTCATACTTGTCTAAGCAAATTCAGGCGGCCCAACTTGAAGCCATGAAACCTGAAAATGTAACGACTGAATCCCAAAGAGGAATGGATAAGAATTTAGAAGCCAACTGTCACACCCCAAAACCAAGAACGGCGGAAACGTTCTGGGGCGGAGGACGTCATGTATAATATCAACAACAATGTAAAGTAGTAAACAAGCAACAACATCATCCATTGCATTAATAAAATAATTATTATACAATTGGGTTCTGTCAAATTTTGATAAACACTAAGCATAAATCAAAATGAAAGATAAGTCTTGAATAAGCTCCATCTTCCTTTCTCCTTGCATCGGTACCTGTCTATGATGACCTGAGGATACATGTAATTTTGAAAGCGAGTATCAGCTTTGAAGCTGGTGAGATCATAAGTATTTAGTGTCTTAATTTGTATGTAAGAATTTGTAAGTGTAAGTATTGTAAGAATTTGTAAGTGTATATGAATTGTAAGTATTTGAAAAACCCTAGAATCCCTATGATTCCTATTAGTATGAAGGTGTCTTCTACCAAGACCTAATTGTTCTGTGTGTGTCTCTTGTAAGAGTGTATATTTTCCCAAGTTTGACTACTATTTATCGAAAGATAGTTTCTACATTACCATGCGTCGTATGAAAAATTCACGAAGTGAATGTAATGGGAAAAGAAATAGTACTATGGTGTAGTGTCGAACTACAACCGTACCTATTACCTTAAATCTAGGGTAATACTTCCAAGTACTGTAGTATTTGATATATATATATATATATATATATATATATATATATATATATATATATATATATAACTACATCGATACTCAATTGCCTTATTTGAAGGATAAGGTATAATGTGATGTCTAGATCCCAGACTGTACGCTCCCCTATCAAAGGGATTTTGGGACCTACCCACGACCCCTGCATGAATGCAAGCCGTGAGCATCCACAATTACTAATGATCATGTATACTCGATATAACAATCACCATTGCGGTATGATTTATCAGTATAATTAGATCCTGAACTGGTTCCATGCTATAGCCCCTAGTGACGTCTATTCTATGTATATGTAAGCGTACTCATGTAAGTGTGATCATGTAATTGTACTCATGTAAGTGTGATCATGTAATTGTACTCATGTAAGTGTGATCATGTAATTGTACTCATGTAAGTGTGATCATGTAATTGTACTATAATGTTCTAAGTGTGCTAGCTGTAATGTGTGTTCTCTCTATCTAGCAAATATAGTAATGAAATCATTCTAGTATAGCTGTATATGTTCTCGTCCTAGTATAGTTGTATATGTAATGTACAGTAATGTTCTAGAAAGTATAGACTAATGAATGAACTGACTCATTGTATGATATCCTGAACTACCCATATGGTAGCTTACTAGTAATCTAAGTGGTACGTATGGACGTGGATGTATACCCTTGTTATCCAAGGGCATAAGATGAATTGGAAGGACCTTTTATGACTATATATGTATATATGATATATAACTAATCTTTAAACGACCTTCGGACGAGTATCCGATATCCCACCAGACAACATCTCAAGCGCGAAAAGGAAATAGGGTGGATAGCCTTCCTAAGCCTTTTAAACATTTCTTATATAACTATAGATATAGAGGCATGCAATTTATAATATAAAAGCATAAATAAGTTTGGTAAAACATTTGGAACATAAATATTAGTTTAAGGAAAGATCGACTTGATGTCAATCTATAAAACAATTTGAAAGCATAAGTTTGATAAAACAATATAAGTACAAGGAACATTTGTTTGATAAAACAATATAAGTACAAGGAACATTTGTTTGAAAACACAGTTGTAAATAAGTTTGAAATATGATAAATAGAGTAAGAGGTACAGTGTAATAAGTAGTTTGAAACATATAAAATGTTTACAAAAATCATTTGAAGGAAACTGTTTGGTAAAACGGCTAATGAATAGCCAAATCTTTTGAATGTTGTATATTAATCACATGTGATTGAGGTAATAAGTAATATAATCCTACTTACTAATCACATGTGATTGACATAATAAGTAGCATGATTCTACTTGTATCCCCCCCATAAAACATTTAAAACAGTTTAAAACATTAGTTAAGGGGTATGAACTCACCTGCAGTAAGTGACTGGAATTGAACGGGCTGTTATCGTACGGAAGGATCGGACAAGTGCTTGGTGTCAAGTGGAGACTTAGACACACACAATGATCCTAATTACATATGAAGACATATGTATATAAATAATTAGATATTTAATCACTAACCATACAAGTATAAACATTTAAGCGCGAGGACAACACTTTTGGTCAAGTGCTAGGAGGCTAATGGGTTGCAATAAAGGAGTGCCATGCCCCTAATGGGAGTTTAAGGTCAAAAGACCATATTCATTAGAGTTTACGGCCCAGGGGAGTAAGCTCCTGGCCGTAAACTTTCAACCAAGTCATGAAATGGAGTTTAGAAGTACTACAACCTTAGAGGGGAATTGTTTCAAGGCTATACAAGTGTTTGGGCACCATATTGACTCCTTTGGGGAGTTTACGGCCCAAAGACCCTTTTCCCTTGGAATTTACGGCCGTAAACTCCCTTGGTAGGGTTCTTATTGTTCTTTCAAGTCTACAACAATTCTAGGAACAAGTCTAGGCTTCAACACTTGGCTTAAGGAAGGTTTAAGGCACTAAATGGAACCATTTGATGGAGTTTACGGCCATAGAACTCTTTGGGCCGTAAACTCCCTCACACATGAGGTTCTAAGAATTTTAACTAGACCAAAACTCATCTAGGTACTTGCCCTAAAAGTCTCTTGGTCTAAGGAAGTGTCTAGGGTGTCCTTTGACCCCTTAATAGGAGTTTACAGCCCAAGAAATACTCTTGGCCGTAAACTCTTCAACACTTGAGCTTTTCATGAGTTTTCTAGGTCCTAAACACTTTAAGGGATTTTGACCCTAAATCTTGGAGTTTACGGCCTAAGGAGCATCTTGGCCGTAAACTCCCTTCCAAAATTGATTTCTAATTGTTTTGTTGGCCTAAATCATGAGTTTAAGGCTTCTATGTTCTTGTTCTAAGGCTAAAGGAACATTAGGCACTCATTTGTGCCCTTTACTTGGAGTTTACGGCCCAAGAGATGGTTCCTTGGCCGTAAACTCCTCAAACTAAGTGGTTTTGATTTGTTTCTAGCCCCTAATGTTCATACTTAAGGTCCTTAGCTAGATGCCTAACACGGAAATGGGACTAGGTGGCCTTTAGGCTTGATTCTGGAGTTTACTCCCCAAGAACGTTCTTGGGCGGTAAACTCCCGGATCTTGTACTTTGGACATGTAAAAATGTTGTTAAGCATATAAAAAGTATTAAAACACATCTATGAAAGTAGACTCATAATCTGGGATGAAAACCCGAAGATCTGTGAGAGAGAAATTTGCTTTTCTCTAATTGGAATTTAACTAATGAACCAATTTGGTTCAGAATTCTATTTATAGTCCTGAGATTTTTGGCAGAAAATATTTCTATTCTCGGAATGGATTCTAATGACCTAGAGTAAGGGAATTATAGTGTTGCACCTAATCCTAGTGCAACCACTCTCCTAATATCCCTTTAGGTGTAAAACCCTAAAAACTGCCAAGCTTATTCCATAAGTTTGAATTTTTACTGAAACTTCTCTACTTCTATTGGATTGATATGGTTTGATTTGAATGGAAAATTTCGAGTTGTCACATCATCCCCCTGTTAAAGGGAATTTCGTCCCGAAATTAGAATTTAGGCAAGGAAGTATGTACGAATGATCGAGTCGTGCGGAGGAAACTTCCTAATCAATTGGTTCTAGCGTACTTAAGTGAAATCGGTCTCTCGGTTGGCATTCCAACGAACCTTCACTAATTGGCGACGGTGTTGCTTCGTCCGCTTGACCCCTGGGTCGAGGGTCACTACGGTTCTGTTACGAAGGCAAGGATCTCGACGAGTGGACTTGTAAGAGTCCTAACGGTAAGGTATGGTTTCACGATCGAGATGCGAAGAGTAGAGTGTACGTTACTGAGTTCGTGGAGTAGGTCTAGTTTGCGCGAGGCACAAAACCGATTCTGATAAGAATCTCGGAGGTCCTGTCTAACTTGGATTTAGCTTTCCACGCTCTACGAGGCGTATTAAGCCATTCCCAGAGTGAGTTATCCTAAAGAACTTGGTCACTCACTCGGAATCTCAAAGGTTCCTTTTCTTGCGTAACTTCCCAGTCAAGGGCCACCCCTCGCTGGGTCAAAGTCGTACGATTTTCTGTAGCTTGCGAGGAGTTCTGATTGAACTAAGGCGGTAGGTCGGTAAGACCTAGAATTTGGCGAAAACTGTCGGCGTCTCTGGTGTTGATGAATGCTCAATGGTTTTGGCAAATTGAAAGAGTACCCAAAATTTCCCACATTACTAATAGTGTGTCCTAGAAATTTGACTCTTCAATTTCCAATTCTCGTGCCTAGAGAATTTTGCTAAAAGTTTCTCGGTAGGAAATGTTTTCATGAGTTCTCTTCTTACTACGAGTGTAGATAAGTAAGTCATTTCAGGGAGAAATGACGAATCGATCCAAGTAAGAAAGACGTAACCCTATTCATTTAGCTCATGAAAACTATGGGCGTATTGGTCCTATCCGAAAGGTTATCACTACGGACTCGAAGTGTCCGTATCGAGTTCAGGAGATAGTCTTCCTGACATCCTTCCCTAACACTCGGACTGGTCATATTCGGATCTCAGATCCATTACTGGAAGTAATTCTTTCCTAGTGTTTGCTCAATCATTTCATCTATGCGAGGCAGAGATAACGATTTCTATGGAAATCTTTGACGGAGTCCTCGATATTCGAGGTACATACAATGTGATCCGTCGGTCTCTGGAAGAATCTGACCGGGGTTCTCTAGGGTGAGAAACCTAGTCTTCTAATTCTATTTCTGTGTAGTTCGCTAAGTTGTTTGTACTGTTCTGGTATCTCCGTGGGTGTTAAAATATAGGGCGATCTGTTTTACGGGAGTCGTACTGGGTTCTAAGTTTGTTCACATGACGATGTGATTACTCGTATACTTAGGCAGTTTCTCCGTCCTGAAGTCCATTTTAGAATTCATATAGGGCTTCACGATCACAATTTCGTGTATACAAGTCGTATATAATTAAGATTGAAAAGGTAGTCGAATAACTGATTCTTCCTTACCCTCACATCCCAAGGAGGAAAAAGAAGTTAAAGTGGAATCATCAATTCTAAACCTGTAGAAGCTTGATTATATATAACTCTTACGTATACCTTCCTCAGTGATAGATCAATTGCATGAATCCTTAGATTGGACTTGACATACTGCACGAGTGGTACTTCGTGGATTTCTTCGGAAAGAAAATAACTAAGAGGTACTCCTGGAATGAGTACTTTGGGGATTTCTTCGGAAAGAAATTAACTAGGAGGTACTCCTGGATTGAGTACTTCGGCGTTCTGATATGACGGCTTCGCTGGAAAAGTGATCTAGAAGATAGAGATGTACGTATGAAGCTGTTTTCGTGAGGATCAAATTTAATCGAGTCGTATGATAATGTCGAGATCATACTGAAATTTAAAGACATTAGATTTGAACATAAGACGTTTACAGACAAGGGACAACCGTGCAACCATGAACAAGAGTTACAGTACTTTAGATTTACCACAAGACTATTGCTGCGAATAAGATATACTACAAAAGACAAGTATACGCAGCACGAGACTCCCTATACAGACAGGATCTCGCAAAAGGTAAGACTCTAGTTGCACTAGTTCTAGATAGTTTATAAGTCTGTTACAACGAACGCCTTAATTACATTAACGGGGTTCCTGAGCAGGCTCTCCTGCAGCTGTGATCCTGAGAATTCTCCTGTCTGCGCCAGAGTTCTGCATTATCGGGCAATCCTTCTGGAGGTGTCCAATTTCACCGCATTGGTGACATATCTGGACAGTACCCACATTAGTGGAGGAAGTGAAGTGTCGGGTAGGAGTTATGGGAACACGGGTTCTTTCCTTGTTTTCCTTCTTCGGGCAATCTCTTTTATAGTGCCCAAAATCACCACAATTATAGCAATTTAGGCTTGCCCCAGTGGTGGAGGTAGCTCTACAGAAACGAGCGATGTACCCTTTCTTGTTGCAGTTTACGCACTGCAAGACTCGGCACATTCCCTTGTGGTGTTAATTGCACCGGTCGCACTTCGGGAGTGTTCCCTTATATGGTCTGCTTGGTACTGGGATGGCAGAGGTTTGTGGCTGTTGCCTGGCAATTCTCTGAAACCGTTTGCGTTCCACTTTGGCTTGACGTTTTCTTTTCTTGTTCTCTGCGTTCTGGCTTTGCGAGCCTATGGCTGTTTCTATTGGGTGACTTCCTGGATGGATATCGCGATTGGAAACTTCATTCCCATCAGCAGCATTGACTGTGTTGTTAGCGCTACGGTGCGCCATGACTGCGGTTACGGCAGCCACTACGGCAGCTGTAACGGCCGTTTGAAAGGTAGCGGCGTCCATCGGAAAAGTAGAGGTCTCGTTGCTTGGCTGGTCGTTTTCGGATGACGACATGATCCTGTAACATGTAAGATAAGGATTTTATGAGCGATTCTGGTTGACCCTGATGTACTTAGATTGTTCATGAAAAGAGTAAGAGTATGATCTTGAAAGTTTGACCTACATCCCTATGATGCAGTCCTGGTTAAAGAATGAAAGTATGTTCGCGAAGGTTTGACCTACATCTCCATGATGTAGTCCTAGTACGGAATGGAAGTATGTTCGTAGAATGGTCTCAAGACGTTTGTCGTTCGGGCTGAGGTATCGTGGGTTGGTGAATAACAAGATCCAACCACTGAAAGAGACTTGGAAATGCCTCTGGAGATAAATCACCATAGTCCAATGACTTGACTAAAGTATGATTCATATAGACTCCAATGAAAGTAAGATAAAAGTACTTGAATGAAGAACGACATAGAAGTTAGCCGGCTGTCAATATCTTTGATATTCACGATGTAAAGGTTCTGGAAGATGACCTTTTAAAGGTCTCACATCATATCCACAGAAGATAGTTCCGGACAGCATAAAGACCTAACTAAAGTACTTACGGTACAAGATAATTTCATAGAAAATGCCACATCGGGCATAGACAGAAAACACGATTTCTTTTTATGAGGGAAATAAAGTAAGGCGCCTACTCCTGGCGACGGTCATCCCTATGGTGAACTCTTAGTTCAACCGATTGACGTTCCATGTCAAGTAGGTGTCTTTCGTATACCATCTGGCGTACTCGGAGCTCTATGACTTCGGCTCGTGATTCAGCCGGTGCTTGCAACAGGGTTTCATGGTTTCTCACTGGTCTCTCGTGAGTATATTCTAGATGAATGGCGAGGAGGGTATGCATTCTAGCATAGGCGACTATTTCTGAAATCTGACGTAGGGCTGTCCTGCCTTGAATCTCATTTTGGGCCCTTCTGCGGACCAAGATTGGCAAGGCTCTACCTGCTGAGCCCCCATTGCTCAAGTCGTAAAAGCTTCGGTCACCATCAAATAGCATAAACTGATCCTGTCCTTGGCTCCCTGTCTCCAAGCATTCCACTCACTCAGGGTCGGGCCATCAAAAGCCGAAAGAGGGTTAGGAATTGAAAAGGAGCTGCTTGGGGTAGGTTCTCAACCTCTGGTTCGGAGTTATCATCATACGAAAGGTCTTCTTCATGGTGATCATCCAAGGGAATAGGATGATCATTCTCTGGTTCTTCTCCAAACCAACCAGCTATGACTTCATTCGGAAGATACTGGTTGTAAAGGGATGGAGTCCAGCTATGATTTCTATGCGAGAATTTAGGGTAAAGGGATAATTATTAGACGAACTATCTAGATAATTATTTAGAAAACCTTCATTAGTTACATCGCTATTCGTGAAGTGCATACCAGCTATGTGTAATCTAAATAGGATAGACCTTTGAATAAGTGACCTTAACTCCTTATTCACACAGAATAGGGGTAAGGCAAAATTATCATAGATTCTGAGTCTATACATCCTAATTACATGTAGCCTCAGTATATCCACTTAGCAACTATCAACTTAGTAATGAAGATCCCGTTTTAATTCTCAAGTATAAAGTACTTATAGTAACACCAAAATACACCTATAGTATTTTAAATTTATTGTTATGTTCTATTGTTCTCATTGGGGTAGGGTTGGTAAGATTTTAGCATTGTTGCAACCACACACTTAAACTTAGGCACATGCTAGTCAATCCTTGGATAATATAGGCGATCAGGCTATATCTTCCCAGTTTTGACCATATGTCTCTAAGCCCACTTGTGTTGCCCAACAGTCGTAATTCTTTTGTACTGTCCTAGTGACACTGATTTTAGTATGAATGTAGCACGTATACTTACTTAAATATTTTACTATTTAAAGTATAAACTCTTGGTCACAGTATTTTTAATCCCTTATGTATTTATAGTTAGTATATCTTTTATGGGTTGATATACTTAATTCACTATAAACAATGCTCTAATACCAATCTGTCACACTCCAAAACCAAGAACGGCGGAAACGTTCTGGGGCGGAGGACGTCATGTATAATATCAACAACAATGTAAAGTAGTAAACAAGCAAAAACATCATCCATTGCATTAATAAAATAATTATTATACAATTGGGTTCTGTCAAATTTTGATAAACACTAAGCATAAATCAAAATGAAAGATAAGTCTTGAATAAGCTCCATCTTCCTTTCTCCTTGCATCGGTACCTGTCTATGATGACCTGAGGATACAAGTAATTTTGAAAGCGAGTATCAGCTTTGAAGCTGGTGAGATCATAAGTATTTAGTGTCTTAATTTGTATGTAAGAATTTGTAAGTGTAAGTATTGTAAGAATTTGTAAGTGTATATGAATTGTAAGTATTTGAAAAACCCTGGAATCCCTATGATTCCTATTAGTATGAAGGTGTCTTCTACCAAGACCTAATTGTTCTGTGTGTGTCTCTTGTAAGAGTGTATATTTTCCCAAGTTTGACTACTATTTATCGAAAGATAGTTTCTACATTACCGTGCGTCGTATGAAAAATTCATGAAGTGAATGTAATGGGAAAAGAAATAGTACTATGGTGTAGTGTCGAACTACAACCGTACCTATTACCTTAAATCTAGGGTAATACTTCCAAGTACCGTAGTATTTGATATATATATATATATATATATATATATATATATATATATATATATATATAAATAACTACATCGATACTCAATTGCCTTATTTGAAGGATAAGGTATAATGTGATGTCTAGATCCCAGACTGTACGCTCCCCTATCAAAGGGATTTTGGGACCTACCCACGACCCCTGCATGAATGCAAGCCGTGAGCATCCACATTACTAATGATCATGTATACTCGATATAACAATCACAATTGCGGTATGATTTATCAGTATAATTAGATCCTGAACTGGTTCCGTGCTATAGCCCCTAATGACGTCTATTCTATGTATATGTAAGCGTACTCATGTAAGTGTGATCATGTGTAATTGTACTCATGTAAGTGTGATCATGTAATTGTACTCATGTAAGTGTGATCATGTAATTGTACTCATGTAAGTGTGATCATGTAATTGTACTATAATGTTCTAAGTGTGCTAGTTGTAATGTGTGTTCTCTCTATCTAGCAAGTATAGTAATGAAATCATTCTAGTATAGCTATATATGTTCTCGTCCTAGTATAGTTGTATATGTAATGTACAGTAATGTTCTAGAAAGTATAGACTCATGAATGAACTAACTCATTATATGATATCGCGTTCTAGTAATGGTTCTAGTATCTTCCTGAACTACCCATATGGTAGCTTACTAGTAATCTAAGTGGTACGTATGGACGTGGATGTATACCCTTGTTATCTAAGGGCATAAGATGAATTGGAAGGACCTTTTATGACTATATATGTATATATGATATATAACTAATCTTTAAACGACCTTCGGACGAGTATCCGATATCCCACCAGACCACATCTCAAGCGCGAAAACGAAATAGGGTGGATAGCCTTCCTAAGCCTTTTAAACATTTCTTATATAACTATAGATATAGAGGCATGCAATTTATAATATAAAAGCATAAATAAGTTTGGTAAAACATTTGGAACATAAATATTAGTTTAAGGAAAGATCGACTTGATGTCAATCTATAAAACAATTTGAAAGCATAAGTTTGATAAAACAATATAAGTACAAGGAACATTTGTTTGATAAAACAATATAAGTACAAGGAACATTTGTTTGAAAACACAGTTGTAAATAAGTTTGAAATATGATAAATAGAGTAAGAGGTACAGTGTAATAAGTAGTTTGAAACATATAAAATGTTTACAAAAATCATTTGAAGGAAACTGTTTGGTAAAACGGCTAATGAATAGCCAAATCTTTTGAATGTTGTATATTAATCACATGTGATTGAGGTAATAAGTAATATAATCCTACTTACTAATCACATGTGATTGACATAATAAGTAGTATGATTCTACTTGTATCCCCCCCCCCCATAAAACATTTAAAACAGTTTAAAACATTAGTTAAGGGGTATGAACTCACCTGCAGTATGTGACTGGAATTGAACGGGCTGTTATCGTACGGAAGGATCGGACAAGTGCTTGGTGTCAAGTGGAGACTTAGACGCACACAATGATCCTAATTACATATGAAGACATATGTATATAAATAATTAGAGATTTAATCACTAACCATACAAGTATAAACATTTAAGCGTGAGGACAACACTTTTAGTCAAGTGCTAGGAGGCTAATGGGTTGCAACAAAGGAGTGCAATGCCCCTAATGGGAGTTTAAGGTCAAAAGACCATATTCATTAGAGTTTACGGCCCAGGGGAGTAAGCTCCTGGCCGTAAACTCTCAACCAAGTCATGAAATGGAGTTTAGAAGTACTACAACCTTAGAGGGGAATTGTTTCAAGGCTATACAAGTGTTTGGGCACCATATTGACTCCTTTGGGGAGTTTACGGCCCAAAGACCCTTTTCCCTTGGAGTTTACAGCCGTAAACTCCCTTGGGAGGGTTCTTATTGTTCTTTCAAGTCTCCAACAATTCTAGGAACAAGTCTAGGCTTCAACACTTGGCTTAATGAAGGTTTAAGGCACTAAATGGAACCATTTGATGGAGTTTACGTCCATAGAACTCTTTGGGCCGTAAACTCCCTCACACATGAGGTTCTAAGAATTTTAACTAGACCAAAACTCATCTAGGTACTTGCCCTAAAAGTCTCTTGGTCTAAGGAAGTGTCTAGGGTGTCCTTTGAACCCTTAATAGGAGTTTACGGCCCAAGAAATACTCTTGGCCGTAAACTCTTCAACACTTGAGCTTTTCATGAGTTTTCTAGGTCCTAAACACTTTAAGGTATTTGCCTAAAATGAAGACTAAGCCTTAGGAAGAGTTTGAAGGGATTTTGACCCTAAATCTTGGAGTTTTTGGCCTAAGGAGCATCTTGGCCGTAAACTCCCTTCCAAAATTGATTTCTAATTGTTTTGTTGGCCTAAATCATGAGTTTAAGGCTTCTATGTTCTTGTTCTAAGGCTAAAGGAACATTAGGCACTCATTTGTGCCCTTTACTTGGAGTTTACAGCCCAAGAGATGGTTCCTTGGCCGTAAACTCCTCAAACTAAGTGGTTTTGATTTGTTTTTAGCCCCTAATGTTCATACTTAAGGTCCTTAGCTAGATGCCTAACACTGAAATGGGACTAGGTGGCCTTTAGGCTTGATTCTGGAGTTTACTCCCCAAGAACGTTCTTGGGCGGTAAACTCCTGGATCTTGTACTTTGGACATGTAAAAATGTTATTAAGCATATAACAAGTATTAAAACACATCTATGAAAGTAGAATCACAATCTGGGATGAAAACTCGAAGATCCGTGAGAGAGAAATTTGCTTTTCTCTAATTGGAATTTAACTAATGAACCAATTTGGTTCAGAATTCTATTTATAGTCGTGAGATTTTTGGCAGACAATATTTCTATTCTCGGAATGGATTCTAATGACCTAGAGTAAGGGAATTACAGTGTTGCACCTAATCCTAGTGCAACCACTCTCCTAATATCACTTTAGGTGTAAAACCCTAAAAACTGCCAAGCTTATTCCATAAGTTTGAATTTTTACTGAAACTTCTCTACTTCTATTGGATTGATATGGTTTGATTTGAATGGAAAATTTGGGGTTGTCACACCAACGGTGGTGGAGCTCTATACTTCATGGACCGGATCTGGACCCCGAAACACGGTGGTTTCCGAGAATTGGTCATGACCGAGGCGCACAACACTCGGTATTCCGTCCAACCAGGTTCGGATAAGATGTATCTAGATCTTAAAAAGTTATACTGGTGGCCTAATATGAAAGCATAGATTGCTACCTTCGTAAGTAAATGCCTTACTTGCGCAAAGGTCAAGGTCGAATACCAGAAGCCCTCCGGTCTACTACAACAACCAGAGATCCCAGAATGGAAGTGGGAGCGAATCACAATGGATTTCACAACCAAGTTGCCCAAGACAACGGGTGGACTTGATACCATACGGGTCATCGTCGATAGATTGACCAAGTCTGCACACTTCCTACCTATCAAAGAAACTGACAAGATGGAGAAACTTACGAGAGCATACATTAGGGAGATTATACGACTACGTGGTGTACCTATATCCATTATCTCCGATAGAGATAGTAGGTTCACCTCCAGATTCTGGCAATCGCTACAACACTCCCTAGGAACAAGGCTGGACATGAGCACAGCCTACCATCCACAGACCGACAGACAAAGTGAGAAAACAATCCAGACCTTAGAAGATATGTTGCGTGCTTGTGTAATCGACTTTGGAAGAGCTTGGGAAACCCATTTACCCCTCTTCGAATTTTCCTACAACAACAGTTATCACACGAGCATAAAGGCAGCACCATTCGAGGCCCTCTATGGCCGAAAGTGCAGATCCCCTCTGTGCTGGGCTGAGGTGGGTGATACGCAGTTAGCTAAGGGACGAGTTCTCGAAAGCACTCTCACGGGTCTGGAGATCATTCGGGAAACGACAGAGAAGATCGTTCAAATTCGTGAACGATTGAAAGCCTCTAGAGATCGACTGAAGAGCTACGCTGATAAGCGAAGGAAACCTTTGGAACTCCAGGTGGGAGACCGAGTCCTTCTCAAAGTCTCACCCTGGAAGGGCTTGATACGCTTCGGTAAGCGTGGGAAGATTAATCCAAGATATATAGGACCCTTCGAGATCCTCGCAAGGATCGGCCCCGTGGCTTACAAACTCAACTTACCCGACGAACTTCGTAACGTACATTCTACGTTCCACGTGTCTAACTTGAAAAAGTGCCTGTCCGACGAGACTCTTGTAATCCCACTCAATAAAATCGAGATCAACGAGAGCCTCAACTTCGTGGAAGAACCAGTAGAGATCATGGACCGTGAGGTGAAGCAGACGAAGCAAAGCCGTATCCCGATCGTGAAGGTTCACTGGAACGCCAAGCGAGGACCAGAATTCACTTGGGAACGCGAGGATTAGATGAAACTAAAATACCCTTATCTTTTCGCTTAGTTATTTGTGACTTCTTAATTGCTTAAATTCTAATTTCGGGACAAAATTCCTTCTAACGGGGGGATGATGTGACAACCCGAAATTCCCATTCTGTACAAACAATATCACTTCAATAGAAGTTATAACAGTCATAGTCTATTTTCAGACTTTTCGTATAAGTTGGAGTAATCCAGGGTTTACACTTCAGTAAATATCAGGAGAGTGGATGCACTATGATTTTGTGCAACACTGTTATTCCAACACTCTGTTATATTAGAAATCATTTTAGGAATAAAAATATTTTCAGTCAAAAATATCTCAGGACTATAAATAGATTTCTGAACCAAATTCATTCATTATTCACATTTCCAACTAGAGAAAAGCCATTTTCTCTTTCACGGATTTTCGGGTTTTCATCCCAAATTGTGAGTACACTTCTCTAGTTGTTTTATAATGCTTATTATATGCTTAATAACATAGATTACATAACAAATCAGTGAGATTCGGGAGTTTACCGCCCAAGAACGTTCTTGGAGAGTAAACTCCAAAATGAAGCTTAAATGCTACCTAGTCCCATTTCCTTGTTAAGTAACTAGCTTGGGCTTGTATGTATGTATATTTGAGGCTAGAAAACAATCAAAAACACCAAGCTTTGGGTGTTCACGGCCCAAGAACTTCTTTACAAAATGTTTTACAAACTCTTTCCTTACTAAATACTTTTATTTAAACTTTATTATATTACTTATAAATTGCATGCCCATATATGTATAGATATATAAGAAATGTTTAAAAGGCTTAGGAAGGTCGTCCGCCCTATTTCCTTTTCCTCGATTTGGATGTGGTCTGGTGGGATGTCGGTTAGCCGTCCGAGGGTCGTTTCAATATTAATTATATATCATATGTACATATATAGACATAAAAGTACTCCTTTATTCATGCGTACTAGTACATCATTAGTAAGTTACCATCGGGGTAACACAGAATCACACTTATACTATTGCTAGATCAATGAGTCAGTTCATTCATGAGTCAATATTTAGTACTATGAGATCATATACATTACATTACTATGAAAACATATACATTACTATAAGAACATATACAACTATACTAGAGAAGAACATATACAACTATACTAGAGAAGAACATGTACAACTATACTAGGAAGAGAACATATACAACGATACTATAACAAGTAACATTACATTACATATACATGAATACGTTAACAATTGTGATCCACTGTATCGGAGCATGCTTTAAATGTCATGGTCCGAGTTGTAGCCAGAGTCTCTTGAAGGGAGAGCGTGAGTTTGTGTATAGATCTATACTGGATTGACTATCCTACACCTTGCTGCTAGCTACAGCCGGACCTGCAGGTCTGCGGGTGCCAAACGTCATTCCGTTTTACGACCATTCGTATGTCGTTGTTACCAGTCAATAGTATGGTGCAATTAATCACATGATACCTTAATATAAATCCGGTTTTAGGTAGTTAGTATAACAGTAGTTCCTATAATACAACACTACAGTACTACCATAATTTACCCATTACATATATTTAGTGATTATGTCACTTAAACATTAATGTACAAACTATATTTTGTTAATGATAGTTACACTTGGGAAATTACACACTTTTACAACAAACGAACATACAAAACAGTTAAGCCTTGGTAGAAGGCTACTTTAAATAGAAAATATAGGTTTTTCTGAGAGATTCAAAATTTTACAAACATTTACATACGTTTTACAAACTTACACTTGAGACATGTTCAAACGTCTTGATAACAAACACCGACACTAAAATACTTATGAACTCACCAGCTCAATGCTGATAAACTCTTTCAAAATAACTTGTATTCTTAGGTCATCAATAGACAGGTACCGAGGCCAGCTTTTGAGAAGATGGAGCGCATCCAAGACGCTTGTATTAAAATTATATTTAATGCAATGGATGATGTTGTTTGCTTGTTTACTTTTACTGTGTTGTGATACTCTACATGACGTCCTCCACCCCAGAACGTTTCCGCCGTTCTTGGTTTTGGGGTGTGACAGAATTGTTGTCATTTTAATAAACATTTCAAAACTAATACTTTTGTTATCAAGGTATTTTAGGATAGAAAACCATTTCATGTATCACATTTTGAAGTATGTGAAATCTACTGGTGAAAACATAGTTATAAAATACATAAGAGTGATTTAATAACATACTATTTTCTACTTGTATTCCCCCCCCCCCCCATTAAAGCATTTAAAATCATTTAAAAAATTGATTAAGGGGTATGAACTCACCTGTAGTTGGTGGTTTGGATGGACTGAACGGTGTAGGATTGTTAGGTGTCAAGTGAGGACTTGTACACACACTACGATCCTAATGAACATATAATCACACATATATGCACTCAATTAGTCTTAAATTACTAATTGATAATGGTAAGACATCCTAGAGCGATCCTTAGGGCTTATAACACTTATATAAGGTGTTTATTGTGTTCTAGGTGTTTATTGTGTTCTAGGACATCCTAATGTCCTTTGTTGTTTTGAGGTTCTAAATGATTCCTAGAAGCATTCTAACTTGGTGGATCAATTCATGGAAGGGTTTAGGGCACTAATACACTCCTTTGAGGAGTTTACGGCCCAAAGGTCATTTCCTTTTGAGTTTACTGCCGTAAACTCATATGGAAGGGGATATTTTTGTGTTTTCAAGTCCCAAACTCATGTAGGATAGGTTCTAAACATTTATCTAAGGCTAATGAAGGCCTTAGGCACATATTGGTGGCCTTCATTCATGTTTACGGCCCAAGAACCATTTTAGGGTCGTAATCTCTCTTTGAGAGGGGTTTTTGATGTTTTAAAGTGCCTCAATTAGCTAGGAGTAAATCTAGGTAATTGTCCAAAGCTTTAGGAGTGTTAAAAACACTCTTTGGTCCATGTTTTTGGAGTTCACGGTCCAAGAACATCTTGGGCCATGACCACCTAAACTTTGGTGTTTCTTTGATGTTTTCTTGTCTTAATTACACCTATATACAAGCCTAAGGTAGTAACACAACACGGGGGAAAGGCTAGGCATCGTTTCGGGAGTTTACCGCCCAAGAACACCTTGGGGAGTAAACTCCTAAATTTAGTTGTTTAGCTATCTAATCTATGTTATAAACACATTAAGAGCTATATAACACTACTAGAGAGAGGTACTCACGATTTGGGATGAAAACTCGAAGATCCGTGAGAGAGAAAATGGCTTTTCTCTAGTTGAAAATGTGAATAATGAAGGAAATTGGTTCACTATTTATAGTCCTGAGATTTTTGGCAGAAAATATTTTTATTCCCGAAATGATCTCTAATATAATAGAGTGTTGGAATAATAGTGTTTCACAAAACCCTAGTGCATCCACTCTCTTGATATCTCCTGAAGTGTAAACCCTGAATTACTCAAACTTATACGAAAAGTCTGAAAATTTACCGTGACTGTTATAACTTCTATTGAAGTGATATTGTTTGTACAGAATGGAAATTTCGGGTTGTCACATCATCCCCCTGTTAGAAGGAATTTCGTCCCGAAATTAGAATTTAAGCAATTAAGAAGTTACAAATAACTAAGCGAAAAGATGAGGGTATTTCAGTTTCATCTGATCCTCTCGTTCCCAAGTGAATTCAGGTCCATGCTTTGCGTTCCAACGAACCTTCACTATCGGGATACGGCTCTGATTTTTTTGCTTGACCTCTCGGTCCATGATCTCTACTGGTTCCTCCACGAAGTTGAGGCTCTCGTTGATCTCGATCTCGTCAAGTGGAATAACAAGAGTCTCGTCGAACAGACACTTTTTCAAGTTCGAGACGTGGAAGGTAGGATGTACATTACTGAGTTCGTGCAGTAGATTGAGTTTGTAAGCTACGGGGCCGATTCGGGCAAGGATATCAAATGGCCCTATTTATCTTGGATTGAGCTTCCCACACTTTCCGAAGCATATCAAGCCCTTCCAGGGTGAGACCTTCAGTAGAACTCGGTCGCCTACCTGGAATTCCAATGGTTTCCTTCGCTTGTTAGCGTAGCTCTTCTGTTGGTCTCTAGAGGCTTTCAATCGTTCACGAATTCGAAAGATCTTCTCTGTCGTTTCCCGAATGATTTCTGAACCCGTGAGAGTGCTTTCGGGAAGTCGTCCCTTAGCTAACTGGGTATCACCCACCTCAGCCCAACACAGAGGGGATCTGCACTTTCGGCCATAGAGGGCCTCGAACGGAGATGCCTTTATGCTCGTGTGATAAATTGTTGTAGGAAAATTCGACGAGGGGTAAATAGGTATCCGAAGCTTTCCCAAAGTCAATCACACAGGTGCGCAACATATCTTCTAAGGTTTGGATAGTTCTCTCACTTTGCCCGTCGGTCTGTGGATGGTAGGTTGTACTCATGTCCAGCCTAGTTCCTAGGGAACTTTGTAATGACTTCCAGAACCTCGAAGTGAATCTACTATCTCTGTCCGAGATAATAGATAATGGAACACCGTGCAGTCTTACAATCTCCCTAATGTAAGTTCTTGTAGGTTTCTCCATCTTGTCTGTTTCTTTGATTGGCAAGAAGTGTGCAGACTTGGTCAGTCTATCGACGATGGCCCATATGGAATCAAGTCCACCCGTCGTCTTGGGCAACTTGGTTATGAAGTACATAGTGATCCGCTTCCACTTCTATTCTGGTATCTCCGGTTGCTGTAGAAGACCAGAGGGTTTCTGGTACTCGACCTTGACCTTTGCGCAAGTAAGGCATTTACTCACGAAGGTAGCAATATCTGTTTTCATGTTAGGCCACCAGTATAACTTTTTAAGATCCAGATACATCTTATCTAAACCCGGGTGGATGGAATAACGAGTGTTGTGAGCTTCCGTCATGACCAAGTCTCTGAAGCCACCGTGTTTCGGTGTCTAGATCCGATCCATGAGGTATAAGGCTCTGCCACCGTTGACTTCCAAGTTCTTATCCATCCCTCTAAAGGATTCACTAGCCACGTTTTCAGGTTTCAAAGCGTCGAGCTGAGCCTCCTTAATTTGCGTGGACAAGTGTGAATGGATAGTTAGAGTCAGAGATTTGACTCTACGACCAGCATATTCTTTCCGACTTAGGGAGGCGGCTACTACATTGGCCTTACCAGGATGATAACGAATATCGCACTCGTAATCACTGAGTAGCTCGACCCACCGTCGTTGTCTCATGTTGAGCTCCTTCTGGTCGAAAATGTGTTGTAGACTCTTGTGGTCTGTAAAGATCGTGCTTTTTGTACCATACAGGTAGTGTCTCCAGATCTTCAGAGCAAACACAACTGCTCCTAGTTCAAGATCGTGGGTGGTGTAGCTAACCTCATGTGTCTTCAGCTGTCTCGAGGCATAGGCTATGACTTTACCTCGCTGCATCAGAACACATCTGAGTCCTTGATTTGATGCATCGCAATAGACAACGAAGTCTTTTATCCCTTCGGGGAGGGATAGTATTGGTGCAGTGCACAAGGCTCGCTTGAGCGTTTGGAACGCTCTTTCTGGTTTCTCTTCCCAGTCAAAGGCTACGCCCTTCTGGGTCAGTGACGTAAGAGGTTTCGCTATGCGGGAGAAGTTCTGAATGAACCTGCGATTGTAGCCAGCTAGACCTAGAAATTGACGAATTTTTGTAGGTGTCTTTGGTGCTGACCAGTTCTCAATGGCCTTGATTTTGGAAGGGTCCACGTGTATTCCCTCTTCGCTAACAACATGGCCCAAAAATTCGACTCGTCGGATCCAAAATTCACACTTGGAGAACTTCGCATAGAGCTTCTCCGCTCGCAATGTTTCTAAGACTCTACGGAGATGTTGACTATGTTCCTCCTTACTTCGAGAGTAGATAACTATTTCATCGATGAAGACAATGACAAACTGATCCAAGTAAGGACGACACACCCTATTCATCAGATCCATGAATACTGTGGGCGCGTTAGTTAATCCGAATGGCATCACTACAAACTCGTAGTGCCCATAATGAGTTCGGAAGGCTGTCTTGGGAACATCCTCCTCTAACACTCGTAGTTGGTGATATCCGGATCGTAGATCTATCTTCAAGAAGTAGTTGGCTCCTTGAAGTTGATCAAATAAATCGTCAATGCGGGGTAAAGGATAACGATTTTTAACGGTAAGCTTGTTGAGTTCTCTATAGTCGATGCACATGCGAAACGATCTATCTTTCTTCTTGACGAACAAGACCGGTGCTCCCCATGGTGAGAAGCTTGGTCGAATGAATCCCTTCTTGAGAAGTTCGTTAAGTTGGCTGGAAAGTTCCTGCATCTCGGCCGGTGCCAGACGATAAGGAGATTTTGCTACGGGGGTAGCTCCTGGCACTAAGTCGATTCAGAACTTGACTTGGCGTTGTGGTGGTAAACCGGGAAGTTCTTCTGGGAAGATGTCGGAAAAGTCGCGTACTTCTGGGATGTTCTGAATGTCTTTCATTTCTTGACTCATATCAACGACGTGTGTGAGGAATGCATAGTATTCCTTCCGCAAGCACTTCTGGGCTTGAATGCACGAAATGATGCGAAGGCTCGTACTTGGTTTGTCGCCATACATAACTAAAGTTTCGTTGTTAGGAAGGTTAAGACGAACTGCTTTTTCAAAGCATAAGATGTCGGCGCGAAGAAGACTCAACCAATCCATGCTGATGATAACGTCGAAACATTTAATTGGGACCGGCATGAGGTCAATCTTGAAAGTATGGCCATCTAATGTTAAAGTACAACCTACGTATATGCAGTTAGTACTCTCTGTTTTTCCCGTTAGCCATTTCTACCGTGAATGAATTATCTAATGCACATGGTTTTTGTTTAAGCAGGTGTGCAAATTTGTGACTTACGAAACTTCTCTCTGCTCCACTGTCGAAAAGTATGCAAGCATATCAGTTATCGAGGAGAAACGTACCAGTAACTATCGTGGGATCAGCTACCACATCCTCATGGCCTAGGGCCATAACTCTTCCTACTCCTCCAGCCATCCCTGCTTTAGGGCAGTTCTTCTTGTAGTGGCCCACTTCGCCACAACCATAGCAAGCAGGGCCCATACCGGCGTTAGGGACCCGAGCGGCCTAAGCTGTTGGAGTCTTGAAGAAACGGACAGTGTGCCCCTTCATGTTGCAGTTAGAGCACTGCATCTCCTTGCAGGGTCCGTGGTGGTGGAAATTGCACTTGGTGCACTTCGGGAGAGTTCCAGCATATGTTTTTGCTGGTAAGGGGTTCGCAGGGACAACAGGAGTTACCATGGCAGCATTGATTACCACAAGTTGTTGTCACTTGGAGGATTCTTGCGAAGCCCCTCTTTTCCTCTTGTTCCACCCCTTCTTGTTGTTGTTGACCTTTTGTGGCACTGGTGTAGGGATTGTTGGGTTCTGAGGTTTCCTGTGATCTATGAGAGATTGTGCCAGTTCCTTGGCGCTATCAAAAGTGATAGGCCTGGAAGCTAACACACTTGCCTGGAGCTGGGGCGACAGTCCCCAGATATATCTCTCGATCTTCTTGCTCTCGAGAGCAACCATATCAGGGCATAGGATTACCAGATCACAGAACCTATTTTTGTAGGTTGTGATGTTGGATCCAACCATTTGTAGACCCCATAATTCCTGCTCGACTTTTTGTACTTCACCCTGAGGATAGTATTCTTTCATTAGCATGACCTTCAAGTGTTCCCAGCTGATGGTATAAGCCACCACTAAAGTCAGATACTTAACATGGCCGTTCCACCATGTTAGTGCTCTGTCAGAGAAGGTACAAGCTGCAAACTTGACCTTGTTGCCCCCTTGGCAAGCGCAGATTTCAAAGACAGATTCCATCTTTTCAATCCATTGCCTTAACACCATAAACCCACCAGTACCATCGAAGATGTGGGGTTTGGCGTTCGTGAATTCCTTATAGTTGCATTCCCGAGGGTGTCCGTGGCTTTCGCCGTGGTTCGAGGGAGGTGCACCTGTTCCTGATCCACTAGGGACTGGGGCGTTGAGTGCTGACACAGCAGCTACAACTGCTGCTGTGAAAGCTACCTGGAACATATTGGCATCGAAAGGAGAAGGTGGTTGAGGTGGTGGTGGAGGTGGTGGTATCGGTGCTTCGTTGTTTGAGTTACGCCTGGGATTTCTGCGTGGCGACATCTTTAACTATACGTTTAAAAGATGACGACATGGATCAGAATAAATGAATAATGAATGTGTCTCATGGACTAACTCCCCATAGTCCAACATCAAATGAATAGTATGACTAAATGAAGATGACAACATTTGGATAATAATTTCCATATGATTAGATATCTATCAATAATACTGGGATTACAAATGTAACAAGTTCGGGAAAAATGGCCTAGAAGTAGGCCTTACATCAACCAAGATAGGAAAAATTCGGACATAACTATGACTAGATCAAGACCTAACAGGTCTAAGATTTATAAAGATAGGAAATTAGACCAAAGTTTTACATAAACTAGGTTATATCCAAAAGATGAGTCGTCGAGATTCTATCAGTGACGAGAACCGCTAGCATGAGTTCTTGATCCCGATAGTAGACGTTCTATGTCCCTTATACATCTGTCAACTCGCACTTGCCGAGCTCGAAGTTCTCTAACTTCGGCTTGAGTTTCAGCAAGTTCTCTCTGCATATTTGCATTGCGGACCAGAGTCCTTTCATGAGCAGACTCTATTTGGCGAATATGGACAGTGTTAACGCCAAAGTTGGCGTCAACCTCCAAGACTTGATTGATAGTTACTTGAGCCATTATCGTATTCCGTGAAATCCTACGCACCATGATTGGCAGGACTCTGTCAGCAGAACCTCCTTCAGTGAGGTTGTAGAAACTTCGGTCTCCATTGTAGGGAATGGGCTGACCATGTTCCTGGCTCCATGTATTCAAGTTTGTGGCCCACAGAGGTGTGGGTCCTTGAAATGTGGGACGGGGGTTCAGCTTTAGGTCTTGAGTAGCTGGGGGTAGGTTGTTGACTTCAGGCTCCGAGTCAGAACTATCGGAAAAACCCTTAGCATGAAGATCATCCAAAGGGATTTGGTGATCATCCTCTGGTTCTGCCTCTAGCCAACCAACATTGCCTTGGCTTGGGAAGTACGGGTCGCCATGGTGAAATCCAACCATTATAATCTATGTGAGAAAAGGGATATAAGATATAGCTAAATAGACGAACTAACTAAAATAATTACCATAAAACCAAATACCCCTATGGTATTTCTTTATGGTTGTGTTGGTAAGTTTTTAGACTTGTTGCCATATCACAACCATTCTTGGGCATATGCTAATCACTCCTTGGACCAGCATAGTTGATCATGCTATGCCATTCCCAAGACTGACCATATATCCCCAGGCTTACTTGTGATATTCAACAATCGTAATACTTTTGTTCTTGTCATTGGTTTTAGTACGAATGCAGGCACGTATACTTACTTAAATATTTTATTATTTGAAAGTATAACTCTTAGATAGAATGTTTTAATCCCAATGTATTTATAGTTAGTATATCTTTTATGGGTTGATATACCATATTCACTATAAACAATGCTCTGGTACCAATCTTTCACACCCCAAAACCAAGAACGGCGGAAACGTTCCGGGATGGAGGACGTCATGTACAGTATCACAACAGTGTAAAATAGTAAACAAACAACAACATCATCCATTGCATTATAAGTAAAGTTTTAATACATGTGTGTTCTTTCATTGTAATAAGACACCAAAAATATATATAATCAAAATAAAAGACGAGACTTGTCTGTGCTCCGTCTTCTCAAAACCTGGCCATCGTACCTGTCTACTGGTGACCTGAGAATACAAGTTATTTTGAAAGAGAGTATCAACTTAAAGCTGGTGAATTCATAAGTATTTAAGTGTCCTTGTCTTGTTTTTGAAAAGCTGTTATGAATGCCATGTAAATCTTCTAAATGAAAAGTTGATATAAGTATGAAAAACCTAGGAAATCCCTTATTTCCTATTAGTGTGAGATGTAGTCTTCTACCAAGACCTGAATGTTTTATAAGTAAAATGATAGTTTTTCCCTTCTATTGACTAGTACTCAAGTACTTAGTCTAACTCCTTGTTTATGTGAAAGTATCACAAAATAAAATAAAATAGGAAAAGTACTAATGTAAGTGTTATCACTGGGTACTAGGACTAACACAACATCGCGGTAAGCGAAATGAATAACCTAATGAACATCCGAAGATTGTCCAATTGTCCTCTGTAGTAGCAGCAGGGAGGAGGAAGGGTTAGTTCCGTAATTGACTCCTAATATAAGTAGTAACTATAGGCATCCGTAGATATTCATCACCCACTGGTGCTAACAGCTGGGTTCCGGAATGGTTAGTCCCGTCTAGACATCACATCGAACTGGGATAGGCAGGAAAATTTACACAGAAGGTACGAATAAATCTTCCTCGTAACTCTAGGTACAAGTATCCAGGTAAGTGAATACATGATAATGTATCTATGTAATGGTACTCATGTAATGTATTCATGTAAGCGTATTCATGTATCAAGTAAGCATATGTAAACGTACTCATGTATCATGTAAGTATATGTAAATGTACTCATGTATCAGGTAATGTACTGGTATAGACTCATGAATGAACTCACTCTTGTGTGATTCCTTGTAATAGAATTTATGGTTTGTATCTTCTAACTATCCCTATGATAATTAACTGAAAGATAATTGGTTGTTCAAGTAGTTTATACACCCTTACTACACAAGAGTGTGGGAAACTGAATGAAGGATGAAAACTATAATCTCAAACCATTTATATGAACATAAGTGTATAAGTATAGTTTTTTTTCAAGAAGGTAAAAATAATAGTTTTGTAAGATATCTAAGAGTTTTGAACAATAATTAAGAGTGACTTGATGTCATTTTAATAAACATTTCAAAACTAATACTTTTGTTATCAAGGTATTTTAAGATAGAAAACCATTTCATGTATCACATTTTGAAGTATGTGAAATCTACTGGGTGAAAACACAGTTATAAAATACATAAGAGTGATTTAATAGCATACTGTTTTCTACTTGTATTCCCCCCATTAAAGAATTTAAAATCATTTAAAACATTGATTAAGGGGTATGAACTCACCTATAGATGGTGGTTTGGATGGACTGAACGGTGTAAAATTGTTAGGTGTCAAGTGAGGACTTGTACACACACTACGATCCTAATGAATATATAATCACACATGTATGCACTCAATTAGTCTTAAATTAGTAATTGATAATGTTAAGACATCCTAGAACACAATAAACACCTTATATAAGTGTTATAAGCCATAAGAATTGCATCTAAGTTGTCGTGGGACAAGGCTAGTGAGTTTAGGGTTCCAAGGGACCTCATACTTGATTTTACTCTCCATATAACCCCACACAAGGAGTTTACGGTCGTAAACTCTTGAGTTTACGGCCGTGAACTACAAGGCCTAATGTCCTTTGTTGTTTTGAGGTTCTAAATGATTCCTAGAAGCATTCCAACTTGGTGGATCAATTCATGGAAGGGTTTAGGGCACTAATACACTCCTTTGAGGAGTTTACGGCCCAAAGGTCATTTCCTTTTGAGTTTACTGCCGCAAACTCATATGGAAGGGGATATTTTTGTGTTTTCAAGTCCCAAACTCATGTAGGATAGGTTCTAAACATTTATCTAAGGCTAATGAAGGCCTTAGGCACATATTGGTGGCCTTTATTCATGTTTACGGCCCAAGAACCATTTTAGGGTCGTAATCTCTCTTTGAGAGGGGTTTTTGATGTTTTAAAGTGCCTCAATTAGCTAGGAGTAAATCTAGGTAATTGTCCAAAGCTTTAGGAGTGTTAAAAACACTCTTTGGTCCATGTTTTTGGAGTTCACGGTCCAAGAACATCTTGGGCCATGACCACCTAAACTTTGGTGTTTCTTTGATGTTTTCTTGTCTTAGTTACACCTATATACAAGCCTAAGGTAGTAACACAACACGGGGGAAAGGCTAGGCATCGTTTCGGGAGTTTACCGCCCAAGAACACCTTGGGGAGTAAACTCCTAAATTTAGTTGTTTAGCTATCTAATCTATGTTATAAACACATTAAGAGCTATATAACACTAGTAGAGAGAGGTACTCACGATTTGGGATGAAAACCCGAAGATCCATGAGAGAGAAAATGGCTTTTCTCTAGTTGAAAATGTGAATAATGAATGAAATTGGTTCATAATTCTATTTATAGTCCTGAGATTTTTGGCAGAAAATATTTTTATTCCTGAAATGATCTCTAATATAATAGAGTGTTGGAATAACAGTGTTGCACAAAACCCTAGTGCATCCACTATCCTGATAACTCCTAAAGTGTAAACCCTGAATTACTCAAACTTATACGAAAAGTCTGAAAATTTACTGTGACTGTTATAACTTCTATTGAAGTGATATTGTTTGTACAGAATGAAAATGTCGGGTTGTCACATGTGGAGCCATTCCAACATAAAATTCATATATATATATATATATATATATATATATATATATATATATATATATATATATATATATATATATCCTTGACTAAAGATGATTAAATCCTCAATCTAAACTTTTAGAATTGAAATGAAGTATAATTTACTCTCCCTTAATTATAGCAAAACAACTTTTTCTCAATTGAAACCTTTTGTTTTCTATAATTAACATTGCTAACTTGCAACATATATTATAATTATCATGCTCCCACTTTCATGATGATTACTAGCATAACACTTATGCTCCCACTAGCTTTCACATGTACTCAGAAATCAGGTAGACTTCTAGAAATCAATACTTTATTGACCTTCTTAGTAAAGTTCATATTTTTGATACGAGATTCTTTGTTAAAAATATATCAAAATCATACACCTTTCCTTAGATAGCACACATGTATGTCTAAACAATTTCAGAACTATGAGAAAGGAATGCCGTAATCATAGTCTCAATTGTTTAGACCTTTGCCATTTCTCACAAGTCCATGTTAGTGTGCCAGTTAACCACATACGCTCCACTAACGACTTTCAGAATGCAAACATCACAATTGCTATCTACATAAAATCTACTTAGTGAAAGCATTTCCTCATCATCATTTTCATGAATCGGAGAGAAACCTTATTAAATTTAGATTTTTATGGTGTATGTGTTCCTATCCATGTGAATTTGTCAAAAACATAATCACAAGACAAGGTTAGTGACAACCTAAACTCTTATGGATTGAACTTGTGCAGTCTTAACTTCTTGCCACCTGGCAGCACAAGGGCCTACCATTGCTTCCAAGTTGTTATGCAACCAATTGAGAACTCTCAGAACTCATATACAAAGCCAACTTTAATTGGAATGGGCATAGAAATAGGAATATGTCAAAATGATAGGTTATAAACCTCAATTCGTGTGCTAGTTATAAACTATAGGTTTTTCATCATGATTAGATCTGGAAGCTTTTCCAAGATCTTTAAGACTCCCACTGTCCTCTTGACATATAAGACTCACTTGGAAAATATTCAAGAGATAGTGCGGATTCTTTATCAAGACAAACACTTCACACAATTGGCCTTAGTTCATCTTTGTTTTATCCAAAACATCACAACTTACCAATTTCAAATGTACAAGAGTAGTACACATTTTACTCTTACATTTGATAAGTGTTATAAACCTTTCTTTAAGATATGTCACTCAAGTTACAATCTTGGAGTATGACTCTAAGACTTGTTTTGGAACGAAGTATGACTCATCTTCTTGATTTAACCACTCTAACAATTCATGATTCCTCTTCTTAGCCATAAGAATGCACTAAGATGTCCTTAGAGGACCAATTGTGATATGGTTTCTTAATCATTGAGATGATCAGAAAACATGATACTAAAGTACTCTCCCATCTTTTCAAATTTGAGAAACGTTTATCTTTCTGCCTAATTTGATTCTTCTCATTTGTCCTGCAATACATCAAAAATTTTCCAAAGTTTTCAGAATTATACTTAAACCGGTAAGTATAACCATATTTACTCAAGTTTAGTAAATCGTGAAGAATAGTCCTATCGATATTTTGTGGTGGACCTTGACCAATGCACAAGAACGTGTACTGGATCCCTTTGTCCTTCACTTGACTCACATATAGATGTAAACAAGGAATTAGTCTTAATTTTTCAAAGATGAAAATTCTCATTCATCATACTATACAACTAGCATGGTTTCAAGTTTTGGTTCAATTGAAACTTGGTTGATGAGAATCTCCTTTATTTGGTAAATTTAAACACTATCACAAATGAAAGAATCAAATTAACATTTACATTATTGCAAGAACCATACAAACATCAGTTTTTCATAAAATGCCATTGCATGGAGATATAATAAAATAAAACAAAATTTTATTTATTTATAAATGCGGAAAAAACATTTTCCTTACATTACAACTTTAAATGAAAACTATGCTATTACATATTTTCTAGCAATCTATCATAACTCCTAAGTAGTAGCTCAAGAATCTGATCTTCGAACCATGCGATTGAAATCCATCTTCAAGATCAGATTCAGCATACTCTTTCTTTAAGTTTCCTTCCCTTTGCTTGATCCTGCCAACCACCAAAATGTAAACGAGTAACATTTTGTATTAAGAATCATCAATAAGGAACTTAACAGTGTTAGATAGTAGACTTACCTGAAGCAAAGTCAAATCTTTTTGATTTTTCCTTTTCTCTTAGATCTTTTAGGTAGTTAGGGCAGTTTTGCAACCAATGACCCTTATCTTGACAATGAAAACATATAGAATCTTTGGGAATGGTACACATGACTATCACAGACTTAGCTTTTCCATTTACCTTTTGGTCAAACGGGTTGACCAAGGTCGATACATTTCCATGGGGAAGAGAAAGCTTTTATGGACTACCAATGTTACCATTGTAAATGTCCATGGAAGTTTGAGAAATAGACCTTCCACCCATATTTGCTTGACCATTGCGCCACATCATTTTTGACTCAGCAACAACAAGCAAATAAGATAGATCTATTATGGTCATGTCGTGATATGTCACATAGTAGTTCTTAATGAACTCACTATATGACTCAAGAAGTGACTGAAGAACCCAGTCAATAGCCAACTTCCTTGGGACAACGACACCTAGCATTCTCAACCTATCAATGTGTGACTTTATTCCTAAGACATGAGTGCACACAGGTCTTCCATCTTTATGTTTCATTGCTAGTAGGGCTTGAGTGACCTTGAATTTTTCCAGTCTTCGAGCTTGGCGGTTAGGGAGAATAAATGGAGGAGGTGGAGGTAGAGAACTATGATTTCCCTGAGATTTGGGAAGATCATAGTTGTCTAAACCAAACATCTACAATAAGAGATATTCAGGTTAGTTGAATTAAATCCTTAATATAACACCCAATACGAAATATTAAGGCTAGGCCCAACACAATATTTTATAACTTAGAAAAGGGATGTCGTAATCCAAGCTATAAAATATTTGAAGGTAGGTAAATGACGATTCACCAATCTCCACCATAAAAAATGAAATAAATGATTTGGTTTTAATTGGTTTTGAAACTCCTAGATTCTTTGAGATTCATTGAACTTTTCAGTGGCATGTTTCAATCTCGAGAGTGCCCTTCAGGTTTTGTGACTGGGATGTCGAGGATCACAAAACAAGGTGTGAAACCATGAAAATTACTTGGTACCCTTAATGTTTACCCCTCAATCGATGTGTCGGTTAACCACACGCGCTCCATTGATACTATGATAAACATTAAGTTACCCTTTGCCTACCTTGTTAAGTCCAGCTAGTGTGCCAGTTAACCACACGCGCTCCACCAACCTACTTAAGCAAAGCGCAAAATGTAATTTCATGGGTTAGCACATTATTCACATTTTACTAAAGTAACTAAGATTGGGAATTTATAAAAACATTTAGTTACTTTATATTCATCATACTTTTAATGAAGATTTAAAGTCCTTGTCTTACCTATTCAGCAAACGACCCTCCACCAATTAAGGAAGTGGTGGGTGAGAGTGGACACCCATTAAGCTACCATTTTATAGCTAGCAACCTTATACCCCTTATAGACCAGCTTCGTGAATGAGGCCTACTAACGGTAAAACGATTTTTTCTTATACATATATAATTACTATTAAACTTATAATATTATAAAGTATAAGGGTTCAATTTTAACTTTTAAAATTCTAGGTGTTGGAACTAAAGTTTTTTAAAGTGACTTTACATGTTCCAAAACTTGAGGGCAAGTTTGTAACTTTCAAAACTTTTTATCTTTCATAACTTATGAGTTAAATGGTTTAGTAAAATGAGTGACTTTTCATTTTATGTAACCTATGTGTTTCTTTAATGGACTTTCAAAGTGTGACTTTTGGTAATCCATAACTTAAGGACAAATTATGGATTCCATTAAAACACATAATGATCAAGAATTAAACTAACAAGCAAGTTACAAATAATTCTTATGATCTTCTCAACTCACAAGTTCACGAACATGCATATCAACAATTTCAAGAATCATAAAATTAACCATATAGAGCTTGAAATTTTGATAATAGCTATTGAAAATGGATTAGCATAACCATTACACCATCTAAAACAAGTTTTATAAGATCAAAATAGTTTAGGGTAATGTTTCTAGTCCATTTCCAGCAGCAAAAGTCGAAAAACTGAACTCTGACAAGCCAACTCGCTGAGTGCATGAACTAACTCATCGAGTTGGTTGAATATAGGCATGGACTCGTCGAGTCCCCCCATGGACTTGGGGAGTCCACTGTCCAGACAGCCAGTTTTTCAAGTTTTTCAGCAAGTTTGCATCAAATATCAAGAAAACAAGCCTAGGCTCTGATATCACTATTGGGTTTTTGAGCATGCTAACACTCCTAAGGTGTACATGTAACCCTAGAAACCTTGGATCTATGTTTTACTATGATTCATGCAAAATTAATTTTCCAAGGTTCTTAACCTATCAAGCATACCATGAGGAACTTTTAAACATAAATGCTAGAAGAAGAACATACCTTTTGTAGTTTGGATTCCTTGAGAACCTTGTGAGCCTAGCACCTCAAGTGTGATGCCTCAAATTTCTCACACAACACTACAACTCTTGGAATAGACTTGAGAGAAGCTTACTTACACCTCAAAATTGGCTAGCCCTCTATCTTGTACAAGTAGTGCCAATTTTGCTTGACTTGGGGTCTGAATATAGTAGTGGCACAGGTAGGGTTACGCCATGTAAACCCTATTTGTCATGGCTTTTCATATTCCATGATCCATGGGTTTGTAACCTCCATGGATTATCCATGGAGCACCTTATGGATTTTAGCCCAATCCATACTAACCATGGATCATTAGCCCACTATATAAGAATAGATTATTTACACAATCAACCCCATATATTTAATGAGTCTCTTTTTGATCACTTACTTAATTTCAAATCAATTCTTTGATCAATACTAATTAAATAATATTATTAATATATTAGAACTTATAATATATTAATAATCCTTAAGTGTCCTTTCTCTCATTTAGTCTATCTAAGTGTTGCAATGCCATGCAACCCAAATGGACCATGCCAACCAGGTCAAGTACATACCAACAATAGTTACGAACTTAGACACCTAATCCAACATCATCTTGGTTCTTCAAGATAGATCTATGGTCTAGGTATCATCAGGTCAGGGTGAGGGAGGAGGATATGGAGAAGACCGCGTTCCAGACTCATTAAGGGTATTAAGAGTTTGTGGTGATGTCATTTGGGCTCACCAATGTGCCTGCAGTATTCATGGATTTGACAAATCAAGTATGCAGGCTGATACTCGATCGTTCTGCTATTGTGTGCATTGATGATATATTGGTGTATTCCAAGAACAGATAGTAGCCAGAGGAGCATCTTTGTGAGCTTCTGATAGTTTTGAGGCGAGAACGACTCTATGCTACGTTCTTGAAGTGCGAGTTTTGGTTACGACAGGTTCGGTTCCTTGGACACCTTGTTGACTAGGATGTGATATTGGTCGATTCGGCCAAGATCGAGGTCGTGATGCAGTGGGAGGTTTCGAAATCTCAGTCGGATAACAGGAGTTTATTGGGTTTGGTAGGGTACTATGAAAGATTCATTCAGGATTTCTCTAAGATTGTAGTACCCCTCACTCGTTTGATAAGGAAGGGGGTAGATTTCCGATGGGGCCCTAAGCAGTAATCGACATTTGAGACCCTTCGGCAGAGATTATGTGAGGCCCTGGTCTGGACCCTCCCAGTGGAAATTGAGGATTTTGTGGTATCATATGATGCATCCATCACAAGTTTGGGGGCAGTCCTCACGTAAAGAGGACATGTAATAGCTTGTGCTTCGTAGATGCTGAAGCCGCATGAGACACGATATCCCATGTATGATCTGGAGTTGGGGGAAGTGGTTTTTGCCACCAAGATTTGGAGGCGCTATCTTTATGCGGTCCTCTATACTAGCTACACGGATCACAAGAGTCTGAGGCATATTATGGATCAGCCGAACCTGAACATAAGGCAGCATAGGTGGCTGGACGTAGTCAAGGATTATGAATGCGAGATCCTTTACCATCCGGGTAAAGCGAATGTGGTGGAAGATGCCTTGAGCCGCAATTCGGTTGGGTCTTCATTTGGGGTATCATGTATGAGGATATCAATTGATTTCCCACTTTTGGGATTGATTAGGGAGGCTCGGGTCGAGGGTGTTTGGGAAGAGAATTGGAAGAAAGAGAGGATTAGAGGTGAGATTTCCGGATTTGTCCCGGACAGTCGAGGGTTGTTGACCCGATGTGGTCGGGTTTGGGTTCCGATGTTTGGAGAGGTCAGACAGATTGTATTGGAGGAGGCTCATAAGTCTTTTTTTTTCTATCCATCCAAGGGCCACCAAGATGTACCAGGATCTGAGATTGAGCTATTGGTGGTCATGTATGAAGAGGGAGATAGCCTGGTATGTGGAGAGATGCATGACCTGCAGGATGGTCAAGGCTAAGCATCAGAGGCCGAATGCCAAGCTGCAACCTCTGGAGGTTCCAATGTGGAAATGGGAGCAGATTTTGATGGACTTAGTCACCAATTTGCCGAAGATGGCAAAGGGTTTTGATGCTATTTGGTTCATCGTGGATCGATTGACCAAGAGTGCCCACTTTCTGGCGATTCAGGAGAGTTCTTCGGCCGAGAAGTTGGCCGATGTGTATGTTCGCGAGATCCTTGCTCGCCATAGGGTTCTGGTCTCCATTGTTTTAGATCGTAATGTTCGGCTCACCTCCCATTTTTGGCAGAAGTTCCATGAGGAACTGGGCACGAGCTTGCACTTCAACACTGCTTATCACCGTAGACCAAAGGCCAGAGTGAGCGGACGATACAAACCCTCAAGGATATGTTGCGGGCCTGTGTTATCGATTTTAGTGAGAGCTGGGATTCCTACCTACCTCTTGCAGAGTTCTCCTACAACAACAGTTATCACTCCACTATTGGTGCTCCGCCTTTCGAGCTCATGTATGGGCAGATATGTCATACCCCAGTTAGTTGGGGCGAGGTTGGTCACAAGGTTATGGGCAGACCGAAGTGGTCCTGCATATCACAAAGCTGATTCAGCAGATCTTGCAGAGACTGCAGACTGCCCGGAGTCGGCATAAGAGCTATGCTGACCGGCGCCGATATCAGATGGAGTTCCTAGTTGATGACATGTTGTTACTGAAGGTATCACCTTTGATAAGTGTGATACTCTTCAAGAATAGTAGAAAATTGGTTCCTCGGTATATTGAGCCTTTTTGAGTTATCGACAGGGTTGGCAATCTTGCTTATAGATTGGATCTTTCCGAGGATCTCAGTCAGATTCACAACACTTGCCATGTTTCGCAGCTAAGAAAGTGCATATTGGATGAGGATACGGTGGTTTCATTGGATGATATTCAGGTTAATGAGTGCCTAAAGTATGTCGAGAGGCCGGTAACTATTTTGGAAAGGAAGGTAAAAGTTTTGTGTTGCAAGGATGTACATTTGGAAAAGGTACGGTGGCAGCACCAAAGGGATTCTGAATGGACCTGTGAGATGGTGATTGAGATGAGGGAGAATTATCTCAAGTTGTTCTCTATAGCCAACTTTGAGGACGAAGCCTAGCTCAAGTGGGGGAGAGTTATAACACCCTAGTATTCAGGTAATTTTAAATTCATCCTTATGGTTTTAATTCATGTCACTTTGGTCCCTGTAATGGAAGGAAGTAGCCATGAGAAGCCCTAGTGGCAATATTGTAATCTGGGGGCAAGAGGAGTACGATAAGTGTACATGAGGGTACACTGGGCCTACTAGGGCGCACCCTAGTACGCTTGTGTATTAATGTCTGGAGGAAACCATAAATTTTAGGGTTTGTATGGATTAAGCATCCTTATGGCTCATTTATCTCCAACTTTTTAACATCCACACTCCTTTTAGACGTCCTTTCAAAACCCTAACTCCTTCGAGTGTGTTTTAAGCCTTGGAGTGTGTTGTTGGTGTGTTAAAGGAAGGACAAGTTGCATCAAGAAGCCTTGAAGTGGAAGCAAGCTTGTGGATCTAGGATCTTTGCCCTTTTGTGAAGCTGCAGAAGGTATAAAGCCTATACCTTGATGTCTTGGTTATTAGATCCATTTTTGGGAGCTTTATGTTGCTTTTTTTATCCCAAATGTCCCATTCTATGCATGTTTGATTGTGGTTGTTTTGAGTGTCCTTGTAGACCCTAGGAAGGGTCCGAAGTCCTAAAAATGTGGTTCCAATGGCTAGATTTGTCCCATACGCCTTATAGAAGGTCTTAATAGATTAAGACCTTGTGTTAAGGACTTTATGGATGTGCAAAGTCATAAAGTTAGAGACTTGGCGGCTCTAGGGTGCTTTTGGATCGTGGATCTGAAGTATGGGCTTAACTACATAAGCCATTAAGCACTTAATTAGGATTTGAGGTTTGCAAGATTATGTCCCGCATAGGTGGGAGTACGCCCTGCGTACTTGGTTAGCTACCCAGTAAGCTGATCAATACGAGGATACGTACGCTTAACGTACCTTTCGGTTACACCCCTCGTACTCGCATGAGTCAGTGCTTTTTGAGTTGACTCGATTGGGTTGACTTAGTTGGTTTAGTGGATTTAACCAGTTGATTTTGAGTTTGACCTAGTTTGACTTTGAGGGCATTTTGGGTACTTTGGGATTTTGGTGGAATTAGCCATTTGGTGGATGTAGGAGTTGAGTAGAGAGCTGATATTCGGAGACAGGCCTTATCAGTTCTGTCTAGTTGTGAGGTGAGTTAAAAATTCCACACTATACTTTCGGATCGAAGGCACCAAGGCCGGCCCATTGGTTTGATAACCTGATATTCGTTGATATGTTGAGTACGGAATAGATATGCATTCTAGCTTTGGTATGCTAGTCTGGTAGATCTGTAGGACTACATGTGATATTGTCTATTTATCTGTGTATGTTATTATTTGTTATATGTCTACATATTGTGTGGGGTGGGTTGAGGTTGTACTGCTTCGTGTAGTAGCCAACATACACTCAAGCAAGCCAGGTATGAGCTGAGGGGCGGGGAGAACAAAGCAGAGTCATACCGTAGGATCATGAGCGTTCCAAATATGAGCTGAGAGCTGGGAAGTGCATACTAGAATTGTACTGAGGGCTTAGTGGTATTTAGTCTGGGGACTAATCTGGTTGGGGAGCAAGCCTGAAATAAGTTGTGGGCCAAGGACATGCCAAACTTATATTGTAGGATCAGGGGTAAGCTAACCTATTAGTTGTGGACCCATTGCATGTTGTTATTGTATATGTGCTATTTTTTGTGTGTTTGTAATTTAGGGGAACTCACTAATGTTTGGGCTTAAAGTTTTGGATTATGTTTCAGGTACCTTAGAGGATTGCGGAAAGACAAAGGCGTGATCGTGCACCTCCTCGTGTTTGGTTTTATGATTTTGGGAAAACTCTAATATTAAACATGTTTTGAAAACTATTTTGTAAACAATGTTTATTTACAGGTTGTTTTAAAAGTTTAAAATTTTCATGAATTTTATGGATGTTACAAAACCAGGCGGAAAAGTCTTCATGCTAGCAATAACGGACTACTTTTCAAAATGGATCGAAGCTAAAGCTTTTGTTCAAGTAAGGGATAAAGAAGTAGTCTCCTTCATCAAGTGCAATATCCTGACTAGATTAAGGATCCCGGCCGAAATCACATATGATAGCGAATCCTAATTCATCATCAATAGAACAAGGGACTTTTGCAACAGTTGGGGAATCAAAATTATAATTTCCACCCTAGTTCATCCTCAAGCTAACAGACAAGCAGAGTCCAGTAATAAGATCATAGTCAATAACCTAAAAAAGAGACTAGATGTAAAGAAAGGAAGATGGGTTGTAAAACTTCCTTTCATTTTATTGAAAGATAGGGCCAAAACAAAAACTACAACAAGTCAAACCCCATACTCCTTAGTATTTGGAGTAGAAGCCATGATTCCAACTGAAGTAGTTATCTCAACGAAAAGATACCGACTCCAAACTCAAAACAATAATGATAGGACCATGGCTCAAGATCTTGACACTATTAATGAAATAAGGGATCTCATCAAGATCCGCATTACAGCCTATCAACAAAGGATTGCTAAAACCTACAACATAAATATCAAGGTCAGAAGTTTCCAAGTACGTCACTTGGTCTTAATAAATACATTTCAAAATAGCAAGAATATTAAGGATGGTAAGTTAGAACCTAAATGGGAAAGGCCTTAATTCAGTAGCAAGAAAGGGGTATACTGGCTAGCTACCCTAGAAGAAACTATCTTACCAAGATCTTAGACCGCTATACATCTCAAAGCATCCTTCATGAAAGTCAACCTCACAACATGTTATTCCATGAAAACTAAGGTACGCATGGACCTGTTAGGGATAAGATCCTCGATGCTATTCAGGATCCCGGATCTTCAAGAACTTCGAGGATCCCGAACATATCTCAGGATCCCGACTATTATCATTACAATTATTTCCTAACAATTTTAACAAATACATTTCTAGACTTTTACCCACATGTTTAGAAATAGTCAACATAAGATTCATTATTAACGAAGAAATGTTTTTACCAGGAAAGAGACTCGGGAATACCAAGTCAAACCAACATGTTCATTTTTATTCGAGAGGGTCCCAAAAATATTATACTTGTTGTTACTTAGACTAGATTATAAATACACATGTACTTCGCACACTACAACAACTAGACACACTGAAATATGTGTACTCATTTACTTACTTTCATCTCTGTAATTCATATTTCAATTAATACAATTTAACAAAGTAAGTGATCATTATCACCTCCCAAATTCTTGTGACGGAGATCCTAGCAAGGATCAAGGGCTTTCCTTGTAAATCACTTATGCAATCTTGTTCTAATTTCAATAATCACATTACTAACAACACCAGAGCCTCTCATTCAATTGGATTAATATTCACTCACATGATGTTAGAACAAAACAATTTGGCACCCACCGTGGGGCCAGGGGTTTTATAATCCTAAAAAATAATGTCTACACAACCAACATTCTCTTCTTACACTATTCCCTCTATTCCTTCAAAAAAAACCTCTCACCTCCTCCAAGTAGACTCCCCGGTCAGAGGAAAACTTTCGATGTAGCAGAGAAGAGCACTTTTTTGGTTGCTTCAGGACCCCTAGGATCCCTGGATCCTCATACCTCAGTCTCTAATAACGATCTCTTTTCCATGATGAAGACATTAACATATTAGGTGGCTCAGCAATAGGAAGACACCAGAAAGTTGCTTAAAGAAGTCGAAAGGATAAAGTAGGAGATATGAAAACCTTAGGAGGCGGCATCCTCTATCATACAAACAAGGATCCTGAATTTCAACAATGTAGGATCCCTAGGGAAACACCCGAACTCTAACCCAAGATCTTAAAGATACCTTCAATACTCCTAATAACAGAAATACCGATAACTTCTTTAACAATAACACTATTAATACTAACTCCATAGATCTTGATGTAGGAATAAGTCCAATTATGGACAAAGAACTTCAACAACTTAGACATATGATCTCATGTGTTCCAGGGGGTTCAACCTATAACATAAGCATCCCCTACTATTTATTCAAAAGATGTAGATCAAATCCAACAAGATCAACCTTCAATTGGCTTCTTAATGTTCCTCCTTATTCTATGAAATCTTTTGCTCATTTAGTTAATCTTTTCAATAATTAGTTTTCTTGTGCAATGTATTTGAAAGGATCACTAGTGATCTCTACCGGGTGGTTTGGGATCCCAAAGAATCCCTAAGTGAATTTGTGAACAAGTTTATCAAGGAATCTTTAAACATACAAACATCGACATGGCCACCGACGTGGTGGCCTTTAAGATGTGTTTGAAAAGGAATATCCATTTTATGAAGACATTGTAATGACTCCATGCAAATGTATGGTTGAAGTTAGAAGTCGAGCACTAAGGTTCATCTGGTTCGAAGAAGACAACAAAATACAAAAGACGGCCAACACATCAAGTTCCTATGACAATCCTAACTGGAAGGCTCAATCCTCAGCCCAGAGATCCTAAGTCAAAACCATATTCCAAACTTGATCATCACATGGTGAATGCCCTCGTTGATGAAGGAGAGGAAGGCAAATTTCTTAAAATGATTGGTTATTGCTTCTCTGTAGATGTTTCAGGTCTAATGTTCGCCATGTGGAATCTTTGTTAAAAATCAAGATGACCAATAAAAGGAAAGAAGTCGAATAGCTACAAAGACAAATCTAAGTGTTGTGCATATAATAAGTATTTCGGTTACAACAATGAGGACTACACTACCCTTAGGAAGGAGATTAGTTATCTCTTGAGCAAGGGATATCTAGAAGAGATCCTAGGAAGGAAAAATGAAAGATCTACGGAAAAAGAGCACGACCTACGAAGATCCTGGAAAAACCAGGATCCCCTCCCTCGAAAGCCAATGTAATTAATGTTATTTCCAGAGGATCTAACATATGTGGAACTTCTTATCAAGCATCTAAAAGGCACTTCAAAGTGTACAAGACAAAAAATGAGGAAAGACCCCTAAAAAACACGTCGATCACAAGCAACATGGAGATCATCTTTGACGAACAAGATAAAGAAAAAATTCAGGATCCTCAGGACAAATGGTTGGTGATTACTATATATATCGCCAATCACTTCGTCAGAAGTATTTTAGTCAAAAATTGATCAAATAATATTCAACCAAATTGTATCAGAGGTTGTGGTGATTGAGGTAATGAAAGTATCGAATATTGATCAATGTGAGACAAGTGAGTTACAAGGAAATCCCTTGATCCTTTATAGGATCTCCGACATAAAACCTTAAAAGGTGATAATGATCATCTGCCTTGTTGTTTTTATTGATCTTAATGTGAGGTTACATAAATGATAAAGATAATACGAGTACAATTGTACTAATAGAGCTAATCGTATTTTTAGTGTGTGTATTACATGCGTATTTATAGTCTAGACTAAATCACAGTAAGTATGATATTTCTGAGATCCTCTTGAATGAACATATGCACGTTGTTTGACGTGGTATTCTTGAATATTAAGCCTGGTTGAAGCGATTCTTCATTGAGAATGAGTCTCAAATTAACCATTTCTGCACATCTGAGAAAAAGAAATAGAAATATGACCATTAAGAATGTTAGAAAATAATAATAACAATGGTCAGGATCCTGAGAAGTGTTCGGGATCCTGAAAGATCTTGAAGATCCATGATCCTGAATGGGGTTGAGGATCTTGGCCCTAATAATTGCCCATAAATTATACATGCAAGATATTTAGGTTATTCTTAAATATTAAAGGTATAATTTTAAATAAATAAAGATAAGGGATTCAAATTTCAAACCCTAACGAGAAAAAATTTATCCATTCCATGATCATCATTATGCGGTCAAATTGTCTTCTCTCTCCTCTTTCACCAGAATAAATAGGGGTAATCAGCTCTAGATTTCCTTTACCTTCCCCAGATTTTCTCTCGATCATCTCTGGTTAATTTCAAATGTAATTTCATTTCCCTTTTTTCCTTTCGCTTTCTTTCTTCTTTTCCAATCATGGAAAACAAAATTGCTCGCTCTCGTGCTAGCATACTTCCTCCTTCCAATAATGATTTTACAGATCAAAAGTTACTAGCACATGATGAGTCATGATCTTTTGACAATGAGCATATTCAGTCTTTGAAGAACAAAGGTGCTTTTCGTGATGGTGTTGTCTTGAAACCCTTCGATGCCTCGGTCCAGTAAGATTTCATCTCACCCACCTAGTTTTTCTACCCGGAATACCCTTTTTTCTAGGTCTAACTTATCCTTTCTTCGATATCATCTTTGATTTCTTTAAAGTTACCCAACTCTCTTATGATAGGTTATGCCAACGGTTTGGAGGATCCTTTATTTGGTTGATCATGTAAATCAATCCGAGAACTTGGACATTGTTTTATCTAAGTTGGATTCTATTTATGATCTTTCCACCTTTGGCTCTTCTCTTTTTTTGCTTAAGGTCAAATTAGACAAACCACTTCTTGTTCTAAAATCCAAGCATAATAAAGATTCTTGGAAAGAGAGGTTTTTCTTTGTGAGACGTGATTTCGTTCCTAATGGAAGTTCTTTGCCAGAGAGACGGGTTAAAAGGGTAGGATTTTTTTTTATTATTCTTTAGAAATCCTAGGAATTACTTTCTTATTTTATTTGTTGTGATGCATTATTCAAGTTTGAGGAACTTGCTCCTGCCAGTTAAGATACGGAAGATAAGATAACAAGATTTCTTGTTTTTTCTGAGACCATTAGCTCTTTTCGATCCGAACCTTCTAGTCTTCAGGAAAGTCCATCTACTACTACCCCCATGTCGATGATTAAGGATCCTTGGTTCATCTTTTTCTTTTCTAATGTGAAGGATCCTAAAATCATAGGGCGTTTTCTATATGTTTAGGATCCAAGGTCACACGCTCCGGTCCCCTATTTTTCCCTCGCTGATCTTGACACGACTATGTATAGTTTCCAGCTGGTAGTGAAGAAGGAGAATACCTTGTCTTCTCTCCCTCATAAGAGAAATTCCATAGATTTGATGGTAAAGACTCCGAAATCCCGAAAGAGAAAAACTACTGAGGCCATGGATTTAAGCTTGGGAAATCTCAGAGCTGAGGATACACTCCCGAAGTTGGTTTCTTTTTCTCAGGATGTAAGTGTCAGTGTAACTTTATTTTTCATATTTTACATTTCACCACCTCTTATTTCATTCTTGTTTCAGGTCTCTAATCATGTCTCTCCTGACATGAAAATTCAGGCTGAGAGGGTCGAACTAGCCTTAAAGGAGTAGGAGAAGATGTTGAGGGCAACTAACGAGGATCTCTTGAAGAGGGTGGAGCTGCTCAGGAGAAGGCTAAGAAGGAGGAGTAGCATGCGGCTAAGATGGATGAGGTGATTGCTAAAATAAAGGCTAGTACTTATAACACCCTGAATCTAGAAGATTAATTATGGAAATAAATCCCCTTTCCTAGGGACCAACATGATTAGTTGTTGGTCAGAAACTTGACGTGTTGGAGGCTTTTGGGTCGCACATTTTTACTAAGGAAATTATTGGCTTAGGATAAGACCCATATGATGTTGTTGGTGTTATTGAAGGGTTTTGAGCATTCTAACACTCCTATGGTGTACATCCAACCCTAGATGCTTTGGTTCTATGTTTTCTCTGATTATACATGCAATATTGTTTCCAAAGCATTAAGCCTACAAGTAGCATACAAATGACATAAACATTATAGAAATGAGTTACAAAATTACCTCTTTGTTGTAGCTTGTACTTTTGGCCTTTAAGAACTTAGCACCAATAGTATGAATGCCTCAAATGGAATCACAACACACCTTTGGACAAAGGATGACTTTTGAGAGAATATCCTCACACAAAAATCGGCTCAATGATCTTTCAAGAACTAGTGCCCAATTTTTGGAGGCTAAGGGGCTTCTTATATAGTGTGGCTTAATTAGGTTTACATCATGCAAACGCTAATGTGCATGACTTTCCACATTCCTTAGGCTCCATGGGTTTTAACCTCCATGGAGTACCCATGGTTCACCACATGGGTTTAGCCCAACATAAAGAACTATGGATCACAAGCTGACTTTATAAGAATGAATGATTTACCAAATCAATCCTCATTTATTTAATTAGTCTCTTTTGATCACAAAATTAATTCCAAAATAATTCTTGATCAATACTAATTAAATAATATGATTTCATAGTAATATATTACAACTTATAATATATTAACAAATAATAAATAACCTCTTCTAAAAAGTCCATCCTATCAAATTGTCTCGGTGATATGCAACCCAAATGGACCATGCTACTCTCGGGTAAACTACATACCAGTTATAGTTATGGACTTAGACACTAATCCAACAGTCTCCCACTTGGATTAGTCTAATAACTATTATTGCAAGTACAACTCCACAACCCGACTAGCAAACGTAGCTCTTAAAATCCGTTGTCGAACTCTAACCTAGTCACTGACACGTCCATTAGAAAAGGGATCATATATTCCTCCATTCTAGATATCATATGGACCGAGACATGGATTATATTCATTCTCTCTATCCATCTATTTTTTCCTGATTTCCGATTTACGACGACCGACTAATTGAACAAATCAAATCAGTCCAGGCTTAGCCAAGAACTTAGGGGTGTCATCACTAAATCATCGAGGGGCCCACATATATCGCTTGTATCCACATGGGAAGAAATGGATAAACATTGACCCAAATGCTTGCTTGTACTTACTCATCAAATTACACACAACGATATGTTTTATAACACCGAGTTACTTGTGCGTTTATATATGTAATTGTGCAACCGACTTGCAACTACAACTCTCATGTCTTCGTTTCAAGAATATAAGATATTATCATCTCATGATCACTCGTGATAAAGTCCATAAAGTGATTCAAATGAGCGTAGGTTGAATCCAATACTCGAATCTTATTCCAGGAGTACTCATGAACACTGTAGCAAACCTATGCTATGACCAAAATACCTATACAGACACATTCATGACAGTCTTACCTCAATACCTACTTCCAAAGTATGATCGACTGTGGATGGTTTGAATAACCTAGTTATTCGGAATTCAAAACATGCAAAGTGAAACACAAGAATAATACTAATCCTATATGGCCCCAAAATTTTTGAGTACCATATTGATTACTCATTATTTATTGTATAATGTTTTGATTTATCCACTTAACACTTGAATTAAAAAATAGCTATGCCATGCTCCAAGCATGCACACTATGTTTCTCTATGGTCCTAAGTTTTTAAAATAGATCAATTGAAAACATTTCAATGATGCTCATTTCACAATTCCAAATAATTATTGCAATTGTAAGAATTTCTAATTCTTGTCACTGCTAAACTATCATGTAGTACAGCCTTTGTAATGTCATGGTACCAAAAGTCATAGAGAATTGACCAATGATATACAAAACTTTCCACTAGAGATTGATAACAAAACAATTGCAAGGACGCGAAGTCTCAAATTCAAAGTACATTCCTTTAAAAATCCCTCTTGCATAAAAAGTTTCTAGCTTTCTCATCTATTCTTCAACCTCCAATATGGAAATACTTCATATTTACCATATGACAACTCATTATTAATAGACTCCTGTCTATTCACAATAATGTTAATATGGTCCATCCAATACTATACTTCCAACTGTCCTTAAACGACCAATTCTTAGCAACCCTTAGATTGTCCTTAACAGTTGCTTAACCACTTAAGCATATCCAGTTCTATTCCTTTTTCCGTCTTAATACCCTAGTCATTTGGAAAACTAGAACACGAGAATATTATAGCATATGCAATCGATCCTATACATGAAGCATATGGAACATGATTCATAATGTCTAACATAAAGACATGATACTTGATCAGTCTTTTGCTATAATATTTCTATTTGCCATGTTCTCACAATTCAAATTATGAAGAGGGATGTCGTAATCATAACTGAATTCGAGAACGCAATTATCATTTCCATATATAGAATTTCCTTATGTTGAACCATTCCAGCATAATATTTAAATATATTTGACTAAAATTGATTAAAATCTCAATCTAAGCTTTTAGATTTGAAATGAAGCATGAATTCCTCTCCCTTAATTATAGCAAAGCAATTTTTCAAAACCACAACTTTGTGAATTGAAACTTTTGTTTTCTATAATTAACATTGCTAACTTGCAAAACTTACCATAATAATAATTATACTCCCACTAGCATTATAATTATTATCTTACTAGTATAACACTTATGCTCTCACTAGCTTTGACATGTATTCAAAAATCAGTTGGACTTTGAGAAATCAATACTTATTGACTTTCTTACCAAAGTTCATATTTCAGATACGAGATACTTCGATAAGACTTTATCTAGGCTTCTCAAAATCATACACCTTTCCTTAGATTGTAACATCCCAAGTTTAGAAGCAGGAGTTCATGGGTGCTAGGTGTAAATAAAGGAGTGGACTCGACAAGTAGGTGTCTTAACTCATCGAGTCGGAGTGGGTGTTAGGCACGTATTAAGTGACCAACTCGACGAGTCGGCAGCTGGACTCAGCGAGTTGGTGTTGGAAAGAGAAAACCCTAAAATTTAAGGTTTGCACCCTATTTAAAGGATCTTATGTCCTCACCTCAGCCCTCTTACTACCTCTTGACGGCCAGAAGCAACCTTAAACGACCCAAGCCCCATTTGTGAGTGAAAGAAGGGAGAAAGTGTGTTTTGAAGCAATTATAAGAAGAAGGCTAGGAGGATTTAATCATAGAAGAGCTGGAGGATTCGACTCTTTTGCTGTGGGCATCAGTTTGAAGGTAACAAGTTGATACCTTGACTCTATTGCATTTATATCTATTCATGAATGAGATTTGGGACCATTTTAGCATGTTTAGGATCCATTTTAGTTATTGAGTCCAGATCTGTGGTTGCAACTCCAGATCTAGACTTGTCTTGGTCCAAGAAGTAATAAAGTATCAGCCTTTGGGTTGGTTGTGAAACATTCTTGTCTTAAACCTTAGCCCTAGCTTGATTGCGGTCATTAGCACTTTGTATTCATGTAAAGTTTGCAACTTTAAGTGAGAATCAGATCTTGGAAGGATGGATCTATAAGTTGGAGTCATTGCATGGCTTAAAAAGCCTCTGTATGGATAAAGGACTAAATAGACTCGGTGAGTCGCATGGGTTGACTCGGCGAGTCATATGAAGATGGACATGGACTCGATGAGTTGATGAACAACTCGGCGAGTCTGATGAAGATTTTCGTGGACTCGGCGAGTCAAAACGCAAAACCCCAACCACTTTTGGTTAAGACTCAGATCAGTGAGTTGAGTGGTGACCCAGTGAGTTTGTCAGGATAGGACTCGGAGATTGATGAACTTGACGAGTCATAGGGTGACTCGGTGAGTCGAGTCGTGATATGAGAGTTTTCTGCATTTAGGAACTCGCCAAGTCAATGGGTTGACTCGGCGAGTAGGGTCAATCAGGAAGGTTGACTTTGGCCAGGACTTTGACTCTAACTTGTTTAATCTTCAAAGGTATTATGGTGATTTGGATATTTATGTCAATGGACCGTTGATGGCTTTAGGTGTTGGAGTCTGGGGCAGTGCTTCGGGATCGTGCTTTCGTGGTTCGGTTCGGTAGTTGCAAGGTGAGTTATCCTCAGGGTCTAAGGCACTAAGGCCGGCCCTTTCTCATATTGTATATCGGTATTGGCGTGATATGCTTATTGATCTGTTAGATCGGCATCCTGGTAGTTAGGATGGTGCTATGTTTAATGACTTGGTTTAGGTCGGTATCCTGGTATATAGGCTGATGTTATGTTTAGTGACCTGGTTTAGGTCGGTATCCTGGTATATAGGATGATGCAATGTTTAGTGACCTGGGTAGGTCAGTATCCTGGTTAGGATGTCATTATGTTATATGATATGCTAGATCGGTTTGTTTATATATTGACGATTATGTGATTATATGTTTTATGTTCACATGATTGTTGGTATGGGGGTTAGGTTGAGGCGGGTCCTGCTTCGTGCGGTAGGCCAACATACCCAGTGTGGACCGGATAGACTACAGACCCGGAAGGCTACATAGTCAGGCCGAAGGCCCAGCAAGCGGTCCGGATAGGCTGAAGGCCGAGAAGGAGATCCAGACGTGCCGAGGCTCAGAGGGTGGACCAGATAGACTGAAGGCCTGGTGAGGGCGGTCCAGTCACACTGTAGACTCGATATGCATGTATGTTCTGTATTTGATATATGATATGGTTATGGTATTATGAGGTTGGTATTTTGGGGGAACTCACTAAGCTTTCAGGCTTACAGTTTCAGTTTACTGTTTCAGGTACAACAGGAGATCGTGGCAAGGCAAAGGCGTGATCGTACCACTCCTCATATTTCATGATTTTATGATTTGGTTCTGGGGATACTCTGATGTTTAAACTATTTTGAAAACAAGTTGTAATAACTTAATGGTTTTTGAATGGATTAAAATGTTATAAATTGACGTAAATTTTATGAGTGTTACATAGATAGCTCACATGTGTGTCTAAACAATTTTCGAACTTACAACAATAAGTCTTAAATGTTTAGACCTTTTTCCATTCCTCAAAGTTCGAATTATGAAAAGGGATGTCGTAATCATAATCGAATTTGACAATGCAAATACCACAATCGCTATCTCCTTAAAATCTACTTAGTGAAAGTGTTTCCTCACCATCATTTTCATGAATCAAAGAGAAACCATATGACACTTAGAGTTTATGGTGTGTGTTCCTATCCATGTGAATTTGTCATAACCATAACCACAAGACAAGGTTAGTGACAAATCCATACTCATATGGACTGAACTTGTTCAATTTTAATTCCTTGCCACTTAACAGCAGAAGGGCGATGTTCTGCCCTGATTAGGTGTCTACTGAGCAGGCACGCATGAGCCGGTATTTGAGCGTTCTGGGGAGGGATATTCGGGAGTTCGTGTCGAACTCGACATATCAGACATTTGCTGAGCTCTAGGAAAATGCCCGGAAGAGCGAGATTGACTTGGAGACTCAGGCCAGGGAGGAGGCCAGGTCTCAGGGTATGGATCAGCGTCCGGCACAGTCTCAGCCAGTAGCCAAGCGGGAAAACCCACCCGATTCGAGATCTGGAGGCCAGAAGGGCCGCACTTGCGGGAAGTACGGCAAGGGACATGATGGGGCTTGTCGATCGGGTGCTTGCTAGAAATGTGGCAAGGAGGGGCATACAGCCAAGGATTGCCCCAAGGGGTTCATGCTTTGCTTTCAATACAACCAGACGGGCCATCGGAACGCCGAGTGTCCGCAGCTGCGGGGGACAGTGCAGGGAGCACCGCAGGGATCTGCCCCTGCCGCCGTGTGAGCTACTGAGGTTCGGCTAGTGAAGGCCAAGGCACCGAAGGCTCACGGGAGAGCCTTCCAGTTGACAGCGGAGGAGGTCCGTGCAGCAACCGATGTCGTGGCTGGTATGTATTCTTTCATTTATTTATGCTGAATTTGAGGTGTTGTGCTTATATTATGATATGCGTAGGTACTTTTCTTGTGAATTATGTACCTTCTTTGGTGTTATTTGACTCGGGTGGGAGTCGGTCATTTGTTTCCTTAGCATTTAGTTAGCACATCAGTATCCGACGAGTGGCGTTGAGTCTACCTCTGCGAGTTTATATAGCTGACGAGCGAGCGGTGTATGCTACGGATGTGATCCGAGGATGTGTACTCGAGATCTTCGGGGTTGAGTTCCCGATAGATGTAGTCCTGATTGCAATGGGGGCGTATGTGACATAGTGGGCATGGATTGGTTGAGCCGATTTGGGGCGGTTATAGACTGCAAGACACGGTTGGTGACGATACGAGATCCTAGTGGGGAAGTACTTACGGTGTACGGCGAGGGTACCCGACGTGGGTCAGCGTTTTGTTCGGCTGCCAGAGCGAGACAGAGTTTACAGCAGGGCTGCAGCGGGTCCGTAGCCTATGTGATGGATACACGAGTGGCCGCTGGGAGGCCAAGTTCGATTGATGATGTTTCGATTGTGCGTGTGTTCCCAGATGTTTTTCCTGAGTAGTTGCTGGGTGAGCCTCCCGAGAGGCAAGTAGAGTTCCGCATCGATTTGGTTCTGGGGGCAACGCCTATCGCCAATGCGCCTTATCACCTTGCGCCGCCAGAGATGCAAGAGTTATCCTCACAGCTTCAAGAGCTACTGGGGAAGGGGTTTATTAGACCGAGTAGCTCACCTTGGGGAGCACCGATCCTTTTTGTCAAGAAAAAGGATGATTCACATCGGATGTGCATTGATTACCAGGAGTTGAACAAGTTCACGGTCAAGAACCATTACCCATTACCGAGGATCGACGATTTGTTCGATCAGTTGCAGGGAGCTTCTTGGTTCTCCAAGATTAATCTGAGGTCTGGATATCATCAGATGAGAGTGCGTGATGAGGATATACACAAGTTCGTGGTGATGCCTTACGGGGTCACCAATGCACCGGGGGTGTTCATGGATCTCATGAATAGGGTGTGTAAGCCGATATTGGATTGGTCGGTGATCGTGTTCATTGATGATATTTTGGTGTATTAAAGATCTAGAGAATAAAATGATGAGCATCTGAGAGAGATTCTCGGGGTATTGAGGTCGGAGAGGCTTTTTGCCAAATTCTCCAAGTGCAAGTTCTGGTTATGGAAGGTCCAGTTCTTGGGGCATCTGGCGTCACTATTTGTATGGGGTTCGGTATACCATATACACGGACCATAAGAGCTTGAAGTATTTGATGGATCAGGCCAACCTAAATATGCGCCAGAGGAGATTGCTGGACGTGGTAAAGGATTATGATTGTGAGATCCTGTACCACCTAGGCAAAGTTAATGTTGTAGCTGATGCCTTGAGCCGTAGGGCTGAGAGTGCCATGATTCGACACATTTGTATGCGATTGACAGTGATGACTCTGGTGTTGGACACCATTCGGGAGGCCCAGGCAGAGGCCGTGAGACCGGCGAACCGTAAGATAGTGCAGGTGATTAGGAAGGTACCTGAGTTCGTTACCGATAGCCACAGGCTTATGACCTTTCAGGGTCGGATTTGGGTGCCGTATACAGGCGGGTCACGCACTACTTTGATGGAGGAGGCGCACCGATCGAGGTTCTTAATCCATCCCGAGGCCACTACGATGTATTTGGATCTGAAGAAAGATTATAGGTGGCTCTGTATGAAGAGGTATGTTGCATGGTTGGTTGAGAGGTACTTGACCTGTCGCAGGGTTGAGGCTGAGCACCAGCGTCCGCACGGCAAGTTGAAGCCACTTGAGGTTCCCTAGTGGAAGTGGGAACAAATTTCCATGGATTTTATCACCAAATTACCAAGGACCACGAGGGGTGTCGATGCAATTTGAGTGATAGTTGACCGGCTGACGAAGAGCGCTCATTTCCTTTGTATCAGTGAGAGCTCTTCTGCTGAGAGGCTGGCAGAGTTGTATGTGTGAGAGGTGGTATCGCGGCATGGAGTAATGATATCGATCGTATCTGATCGAGATGTGCGTTTCACTTCCAGATTCTGGAAAAAATTCCATGAGGAGTTGGGAACGAGGCTGCATTTTAGTACCACATACCACCCACAGACGGACAGCCAGAGCGAACGGACGATTCAGACTCTCGACGACATGCTTAGGGCATGTGTTTTGGACTTCAGAGGAAGTTGGGACACGTATCTGCCGTTGGTTGAATTTTCTTATAACAACAGTCACCATTCGAGTATCAGTATGCCCCCTTTGAGTTGTTGTATAGGAGGAGGTGTCGGACTCCCATCTGCTAGGGAGAAGTCGGGCAGCGAGGGTTGGGTAGCACAGAGTAAGTTCGTCAGACGATAGAGCAGATACAGCAGGTCAGGCAGAGGTTGTTGACAGCTCAGAGTCGCCAGAAGAGTTATGTGGATAGGCGATGATCGGAGCTCGAGTTCCAGGTGGGAGAATTCGTACTCCTAAAGGTATCTCCTTGTATGGGAGTGATTCGATTCAGGAAGAGGGGCAAGTTGGGGCCCCAGTACATAGGGCCATTCAGGTTGACCGCGAGGGTGGGCAGGGTAGCATATCAGTTGGAGCTACCTGCGGAGTTGAGCCAGATTCATGATACCTTCCACGTGTCTTAGTTGAGGAAGTGTATAGCCGACGAGTCGGCGGCGGTGCCGCTAGATGATATTCAGGTGGATGCGAGCCTGAATTATGTTGAGAGGCCAATCACGATCCGAGATCGGAAGGTCAAGGTTCTTAGGAACAAGGAGGTATCCCTAGTTCAGGTCTTGTAGAACATCGGAGAGGGTCCGAGCTGACTTGGGAATCGGAGTTGGAAATACGGGAGCAGCATCCAGAGTTGTCTGCGGAGCAAGACTTCGAGGGCGAAGTCTGATTCTAGTGGTGGAGAATTGTAACATCCGGATTTCCAGGTATTATGTTTGATCATTTATTTTTGAGTAAATGAGAGGGTCTCGACGAGTTGAGGCAAAGACTCGTCGAGTAGGACCGCGATTGCTGACTGGATAAATGAACGGACTCGACGAGTTGCAAAAGGGTGGACTCGAGGAGTCCGCGCTGTGGATTGAAACGCTAATTCTCGGGGTCTGTGCCTTATTTAAAAGCCTTTATGGCCTCCATTTGCGGCCGCTACACCCTTGAGAAACCCTAGAGAGCAGAGAGATCATTGGTGGTGCAAGAGGAAGGCTAATTCACCATTTCTTGTGTGTTTTAGCAAGAAGGAAGGATGTAGAACAAGCTAAGCGGGTTGAGGATCTTGGATCCACTTCTATTTGATCAGAGGAAGATGTTGGAGGTAACAATATGTGTCATTCTCATGTTTATAATGATGCTAGTGGAATCTAGGGTTTTCTTTATGCCTTTTTTAGTTGAATCTGGAGTATGTGAGGTCCCAAGGCGAAACGGTTTATAGATATGGACCTTAAGCGGTCCAGAGAGTCCTTACCACTCTACTTTATGCCATACCTTTTGAGTTATGAGCCTAGGAGGCCATTTTAGAGGTTATTTCGCCAAAACAAGCTTTGGGTGTGTTGCATGTGTACCAAGATTCAACCTTTACGTGATTATTATGCTTGGGAAGGTCAGATATATAGATTAGAGAAGCAGATCTGACATCAGAAGGTCATTTGAGTATGATCGTGGAAGCAACTCCCAGAGTTCATAAGTGGACTCGATGAGTCGAGTTGGGGTTGCCTCACGATTCATGAGAAGAGGAACCCGTCGAGTGGAAGGATGACTCGACGAGCAAAGAGAGGCTAAAAGGACTTAGAGGACCCGCATGGACTCGCCGAGTCGCCCATGTGCACTCGATGAGTCGGGTCAAAGTTTGACAGTTGACTTTCGTTGACCTTAGGGTTCTGGTCAAGACTGATTCAAGAGAGTTCATGGAGGGGTAGAATGGCCTTCTACCCAATCTTTAGAGATGAGAATATGAGAGAGTATTGATCGGGGATGTTATTTGAATGATAGGAGGAGGCTAGGTCGGTACGTTGAGCACGAGAGCTTATCCGACTTCATTGAAGTGAGTCTTCTCACTATACTGTACCTGGAAAGGTACCTATGTGTGACCCGAAGGTCTTATATGCTGTGATATTTATGTGCTCTAGGTTGTTATGTTATATGTTTGTGTTATGTATGTTATGTATGATAAGGACCGGAAGGTCAAGAGGTTACGGACTGGAAGGTTTACCGAGATTCGGGACTGAAGTCCCCTAAGACACTTGGACTGCAAGGTCCCACAGAGTTTTGGCCTGGAAAGGCATATGTGTTGTATGTGGCATTTTGGGGAAATCTCTAAGCATTTATTATTACAGTTGTTGTGTTATGTGTTTCAGGTACTAGTGAGGATCGCGGAAAGGCGCCGACATGATCTGTACACACTCATAGAGATTATGTTTTGAGATTATGGGAATTGTTGTTATGATGACATTTGATAAAGTTTGTTATGATATTGTTTTTGGATGATTAAAAACATGATTTAAAAATAAAAAACTTGTTTTGAAAATTCACGTCGTTACAAGTTGGTATCAGAGCCTTGGTTTGAGGGATTCGGGTGCATCATCGGGTGTATCTGAACTCAAACTGAGGATTTCAGAAAGTTTTTCATAAAATAAACAATTTTTCTAAAGAGAGTAAAAGATTTCCAGAAAGGCAGAACGGAGCTGTGTGTACGATCAGCCAGCGCACGAATGGTGATTTCCCAAAATACCCTTACATTAAGTGTTATGAGATATTATGTGATATGCTATGCATGCTAGAGTAGGCTAGGTACTCATATTAGGACTAGAGTGGCCTGATTTGTGATGCCTTAGCCTAGGAAGATTTCTACTATTATGAGATGCTTTAGAGCGAGTAGGTAGCAGTGAGGAGCTATAAGAGGTTTACCGAAGGGTAGCCTATGCTAGTGAGATGTAGAGAACTTGCGATCTGGGATCCAAGGAGGAGGACATAGGGTGAATACTGATGCGGTGTGGATGGTAGTATAGGGCCCGTACTATTGAAGACACCAGAGCAGTGTGCACTCTAAGTAGGAATCATTAGGGTACTAAGGAACAAGTAGGGTTAAGTTATCAAGTGCGAGTATGCTTGTGCAAGTCTCTTATATTATTATGTTGAATTTCAGAGACATCACGGTTGGGACACGCCACAGACCTGAGACAAGCGGCGTGAGTGACGAGGAGCTTCGTAAGATGATCCATCATGAGGTGACAGCAGCGATTCGAGTCGAGATTCCGGAGATGTTTGGTTCTATCAAGACCACATTGATTGAGACTTTTGATGAGCGGTACGCAGCGGTGACTGAGGCTGCGACTGCTGCAGCTGCTGCCAGGCCTCATGGAGGTGACTCGTTGTTGTTTCGAGAGTTCAGCAACACGAAGCCACCAGAGTTTGACGGGACATGGGATCCGATCGCTGCGATGACATGGATTTCCGATATTGAGGGATGCTTCTACACGTGTTCATGTCCGGAGCATCTGAGGGTACGGTTCGCGCTAAACCATCTTCACTTGGGACCGAAGGACTGGTGGAAGTTCGTGATGGCGAGCTTCACTGTTGCAGAGATTTCAGAGGTGACCTCGGAGAGGTTCACCACCATGTTCAGAGACGAGTATGTTCCCCCGGTGGAGAGGGAATGGTTGGCTCAAGAGTTCTTGTCCCTCAAGAAGGGCACTAATTATGTTAGTGTGGTTACCAGGAAGTTTCATGAGAGGGCGACGTTCTGCCCTGAGCAGGTGTCTACCGAGCAGGCACGCATCAGCCGGTATTTGAGCGTTTTGAGGGGGGATATTCAGGAGTTTGTGTCGGACTCGACTTACCATACATTAGCTGAGCTCCAGGCAAATACTCAGAAGAGGGAGATTGAGTTGGAGACTCAGGCCAGGGAGGAGGCCGAGTCTTAGGGGATGGATTGGCGGCCGGCACAGTCTCAGCCGGTAGCCAAGCGGGCAAAGCCCACCGATTCGAAATCTGGAGGCCAGAAGGGCCGCACTTGCGGGAAGTGTGGCAAGGGAGATGACGGGGCTTTTCCATCGGGTGCTTTCTAGAAATGTGGCAAGGAGGGGCATATAGCCAAGGATTGCCCCAAGGGGTTCATGGTTTGCTTTCATTGCAACCAGACGGACCATCGGAAGGCCGAGTGTCCGCAACTGCGGGGGACAGCACAGGGAGCAGCGCAGGGATCTGCCGCCATGCGAGCTACTGAGGTTCGGCCGGTGAAGGCCGAGGCACCAAAGGCTCACAGGAGAGCCTTCCAGTTAATAGCGGAGGAGGTCCGCGCAGCGCCCGATATCGAGGCTAGTATGTATTCTTTCATTTTTTTATGATGAGTTTGAGGTGTTGTGCTTATATTATAATATGCGTAGGTACTTTTCTTGCGAATTATGTACCTTCTTTGGTGTTATTTGACTCGGGTGCGAGTCGGTCGTTTGTTTCCTTAGCGTTTAGTCAGCACATCAGTATCCGACGAGTGGCATTGAGTCGACCTCTGCAAGTTTCTATAGCTAATGAGTGAGTGGTGTATGCTACAGATGTGATTCGAGGATGTGTACTCGAGATCTTCGGTGTTGAGTTCCCGATAGATCTAGTCCCGATTGCGATGGGGGACGTATGTGACATAGTGGTCATGGATTGGTTGAGCCGATTTGTGGCTGTTATAGACTGCGAGCGACAGTTGGTGACGATACGAGACCCTAGTGGGGAGTACTTACGGTTTACGATGAGGGTACCCGATGTGGGTCAGCATTTCGTTCGGCTGCCAGAGCAAGACAGAGTTTATAACAGGGCTACAGGGGGTTCGTAGCCTATGTGATGGATACACGAGTGGCCGCTGGGAGGCCAAGTTCGATTGATGATGTTCTGATAGTGCGCGAGTTCCCGGATGTTTTTCCCAAGGAGTTGTTGGGTGTCAAACCCTGAAAACCAAAGGCGGAAACATTTCCGGGGCGGACTCCACGTTGTGTATCAAATCCAATGTACATAGTAAAACAGTAAACACAAAACATTACATTACATAATATTGTTTACATTTGTTTGAAAGAAAAGTTATACAAGTGTTATATACATATATCATATGAACAAAAGAAAAGACGAGTCTTCGGAACGCTCTGTCTTCTCCAAAAGATGGCAGTGTACCTGTCTAATCCTGACCTGAGAATACAAGCAGTTTGAAAATCAGCACAAAGCTGGTGAGTTCATAAGCGGTTTAAGTTTTGAAAAGAACGAGTTTCCTTTGCCTTCTAAAAAAGTTGTTATTCAAGAAAATCCCATATTTTCTTATGAAAACAGTTTAGTTATCTTTTGTTACCAATTTGAAAACGGTTTGTTATGTCATTCCAGGAAAATCCCATATTTTCCTAATAGTTTAGTTATTCGTTTGTTACTTTATTCATTTATGAGTTGCTATGCTAACCCAGGAAAATCGCATATTTTCCTATGTATTGAGTTGTCTATTCGTTACTAGTTGTTATGTTATCCTAGGAAAATACCATATTTTCCTATGTGTTGAGGTTGGTTCTTAGGTTTGATTTCGAAGTACTAGTAATTACCATACTTGTAGTATTAGTTAAGTATTCTTATATCTTAGTTATCCTACATTTGAATGTCTATTATCTACTAACTTAGTTGTATTTCCGAATATTTGGATTCACTCAGAAACGTATATTATAGTATTTTCGATGTTCTGGTGATTTCCAAAAGAGTATATTAGATGTATTTTCGAATCTCTGGCGACATTCTATGGCGGATGTATTCGAAACTCAGTAGAGGTCCATAGGCGTACTTTCGAATTAAATTCGAAACTCTGCTGACACTCAAGGCGGACACTAACTGCATATTTGAAGTCTTGGTGTCATCCAAAGGCATTATTTCGCATTCGTATTCCTATTTCATATTCGTATTCGTATTCGTATTCATACTATCCTACTAGTTATATTTGTATTCGTATTCGTATTCGTATTCGTGTTCGTATTCGTATTCGTACTATCCTACTGGTTATATTCGTATTCGTATTCGTACTATCCTATTGGTTGTATTCGTGTTCGTATTCGTATTCGTACTATCCTATTGGTTATATTCGTATTCGTACTATCCTATGGTTATATTCGTATTCGTACTATCCTATTGGTTATATTCGTATCCGTATTCATAATCTTATTCGTATTCGTATTCGTACTATCCTATTGGTTATATTCGTATTCATATTCGTATTATCCTATTGGTTATATTTGTATTCGTATTAATCTTATTTTATGATTAGTATGATTTCTTTTGCAAAATGTAATATAATTTATAACACTTTTTAAAGAAATCTGCATTTAGTCTAACAGTTCACCCTGCAATTCGAACCATTAGTTTAGACGATTTTTGATATTAGAAGCATACATAAAATGAAATATTTGAGCTGAAAATAAGTTTACGTACAAGATTTCCTTGTACTTTTTGCTTGTATTCCCCCCTGAAAACATTTGAAAAACACGGAAAAAGGGTAGGGGTATGAACTCACCGGTTGAGAAACGCGTCAGTTTGGATCCTAAACGTCAGTTCTGGGTTTGCAAACGCACAAGATTCCTATATATGATGAAAAGATACACATTTGCATCTAATTAGAACTTAAATTATTTATTAGGTGAGGACATATGCTTCTACATGCAAACGCACAAGATTCCTTGTACTTTTTGTTCGTATTCGTATTCGTACTATCCTATTGGTTATATTCGTATTCGTACTATCCTATGGTTATATTCGTATTCGTACTATCCTATTGGTTATATTCGTATCCGTATTCATAATCTTATTCGTATTCGTATTCGTACTATCCTATTGGTTATATTCGTATTCGTATTCGTATTATCCTATTGGTTATATTTGTATTCGTATTAATCTTATTTTATGATTAGTATGATTTCTTTTGCAAAATGTAATATAATTTATAACACTTTTAAAAGAAATCTGCATTTAGTCTAACAGTTCACCCTGCAATTCGAACCATTAGTTTAGACGATTTTTGATATTAGAAGCATACATAAAATGAAATATTTGAGCTGAAAATAAGTTTACGTACAAGATATCCTTGTACTTTTTGCTTGTATTCCCCCCTGAAAACATTTGAAAAACACGGAAAAGGGTAGGGGTATGAACTCACCGGTTGAGAAACGCGTCAGTTTGGATCCTAAACGTCAGTTCTGGGTTTACAAACGCACAAGATTCCTATATATGATGAAAAGATACACATTTGCATCTAATTAGAACTTAAATTATTTATTAGGTGAGGACATATGCTTCTACATGCGAAAACACTTCATTACAAGTGTTTGGAAGGACCTGGGTGGCATTTGAGGACACATAAGGCTTGGATATGGAGTTTACTCTTCAAGAGTAAACTCATACTAGAGTTTTCGGTCCTAATGCCCATTCCCTATGAGTTTATGGCCGTAAACTCATGGTGGGGAGCTTTTTGTTGCTAAATGGCTTCATATCACTTGGATAAATTAGCTAGGAATACATATAGGGCATTGGAATGGATTTAACTCACAAATGGACCATTTATTGGAGTTTACGGCAGTAAACATGGTGTTTACGGCCGTAAACTCCCCCTCACACTAAATCCTTGATGTTTTGGGTCCTTAATTAATCACATGTGATTCCAAATAATTCTACAAGCCTTGTATGGAATTGAGGGTGGCATTTGGCATGGTTTTAGGAGTTTACGGCCCATGTCTTCATGTTATGGCTGTGAACTCCTTAAGTGGATGATTTCTTTATGTTTTAGGCTTCTAAGTTGGTTGTGGTTGCTTCTAGAGTTTTTTTCAAGGCTTAGGAGGTGTATAAGTGGCAATTTAACACCTTAAAAGGAGTTTACTCCCCATGTTAATGAGTTTACGGCCCAAGCATGTTCTTGGGTAGTAAACTCATGTTTACTCCTCTAAATTGATGTTCAAGGTGTTCCAAGTCTAGTTCCACAATTCTACAAGTCATATCTAAGCCTCAATGGTGTTTTGGAAGGGTTTTAGGGCATAAATACCCCCTTTATATGTGTTTACGGCCCAAGCATGTTCAAGGGCCGTAAACACATGAACAAGGTCCTAAATCATGATTTGAACTTGAATTTGAATGCTAAGGATGATATACAAGGAGTTAGGGAAGATACCTTGATGATTAGAAGCCTTAAATTGATGATTTTGGACCCTTAAACTTGATTTGAAGAGAGAGGTTAGAGAGAGAGTAGAGAGAGAGAGAGAGCAAAAGCTTCAAATGGAAGCTTGATTCTCTTTAAACAGGTTCTATGATTTGGACACGGTGGAATTCTACCCGATACCGACATTAAACGGGGCTTTTGGTCGCACCCGATTAAGTTATCGTAATCTGGCGGGATTGAATTTAGAAATTTTCAAATTAATTATTTTGGGCCATTTACATGAGTTTCTAAGGAATTTGAACTCTCATGAGATTATAATAACCATATAAGCTTAAATAACTTAGCCCAAAACGAAAACGGGACAAATCGATAAAGGCGGATTTTACGAGCGGAACGGGTTTCGGCGATGGATATCTTCGGGTTGTAACATCAGGTGTGCCTCCCGAGAGGCAGGTAGAGTTCCACATCGATTTGGTTCCGGGGGAAGCGCCTATCACCAAGGCGCCGTATCGCCTTGCGCCGCCAGAGATGCAAGAGTTATCCTCGCAGCTTCAAGAGCTGCTGGGGAAGGGGTTTATTAGACCGAGTAGCTCACCTTGGGGAGCACCGATCCTTTTTGTCAAGAAAAAGGATGGTTCATACCGGATGTGCATTGACTACCGGGAGTTGAACAAGTTGACGGTCAAGAAACGCTACCCATTAACGAGGATCGACGATTTGTTCGATCAGTTGCAGGGAGCGTCTTGGTTCTGCAAGATTGATCTGTGGTCTGGATATCATCATTTGAGAGTGTGTGATGAGGATATCCAGAAGACGGCGTTCAGGACTCGTTATGGGCATTACGAGTTCGTGGTGATGCTTTTCGGGCTCACCAATGCACCGGCGGCGTTCATGGATCTCATGAACAGGGTGTGTAGGTCGATGTTGGATCGTTCGGTGATCGTGTTCATTGATGATATTTTGGTGTATTCGAGATCTAGAGAGCAGCATGAGGTGCATCTGAGAGAGATTCTCGGGGTATTGATGTCGGAGAGGCTTTATGAAAAATTCTCCAAGTGCCAGTTCTGGTTATAGGAGGTCCATTTCATGGGGCATCTCGTCAACCGGAATGTGATTTTGCTCGATCCGGCCAAGATTGAGGTGGTTATGAGGTGGGAGGTTCAGACCTCGTTTTTCATGGGGTCTGGAGATTTATCATGGATTTCTCCAAGATCGTCGTTCCTCTTAACAGGTTGACCCGAAAGGGTGTTGCTTTTTTGTGGGGTCCGGAGCAGCAGACCTTGTATGAGACACTTCACCATAGATTATGCGAAGCCCCGTTGCTAGCCCTCCCATAAGGGATGGAGGATTTTGTGGTGTATTGTGACACATCGATAGCAGGGTTGGGTGCAGTACTTATGCAGAGGGGGCACGTGATAGCGTATGCATCGAGGCAGCTGAAGCCTCATGAGACGAGATATCCCACCCACGATCTGGAGTTAGGGGCAGTGGTGTTCGCCCTCAAGATCTGGCGTCACTATTTGTATGGAGTTTGGTGTACCATATACACGGACCACAAGCGCTTGAAGTATTTGATGGATCAGGCCAACCTGAATATGTGCCAGAGGAGATGGTTGGACGTGGTAAAGGATTACGATTGTGAGATCCTGTTCCACACGGGCAAAGCTAATGGTTTAGCTGATGCCCTGAGCCGTAGGGCGGAGAGTGCCCCAATTCGAGACATTTGTATGCGACTGACAGTGATGACTCAGGTGGTGGACACCATTTGCGAGGCCTAGGCAGAGGCCGTGAGACCGGAGAACCGCAAGAGAGAGTGGGTGATTGGGCAGGTACCTGATTTCGTTACCGATAGCCGTTGGCTTATGACCTTTCAGGGTCGGATATGGGTGTTGTATGCAGGCGGGGCATGAACCACTTTGATGGAGGAGGTGCATCGATCGAGGTTCTCGATCCATCCTGGGGCCACTAAGATGTATTTAGATCTGAAGAAAGATTATTGGTGGCCCTGTATGAAGAGGGATGTTGCATGGTTGGTTGAGAGGTGCTTGACATGTTGCAGGGTTAAGGCTGAGCACCAGCGTCCACACGGCAAGTTGCAGCCAATTGAGGTTCCTTAGTGGAAGTGGGAACAGATTTCCATAGATTTTATCACCAAATTGCCAAGGACCATCAAGGGTGTCGATGCAATTTGAGTGATAGTTGACCGGCTGACGAAGAGCGCTCATTTCCTTGCTATCAGTGAGAGCTCTTCTGCTGAGAGGCTGGCAGAGTTGTATGTATGAGAGGTGGTATCGCGGCATGGAGTACCGTTCTCAATCGTATCAGATCGAGATGTGCGTTTCACTTCTAGATTCTGGAAGAAATTCCATGAGGAGTTGGGAACGAGGCTTCATTTCAGTACCGCATACCTGCTGGGGTGCAAAGTTCTTCATTCATGACTTTGTAAATGTTTGACTTTTGTAAAACCCACTTGCATGTGGTGCTTTAGCCTTTAGACCCATTTTTTACTTAGAGTGAGAGAGAGACATGTAAACACCGCTATAAATAGTGGGTTCATACCACTTGTAGAGGTGTGCTTGAGAGATGTAGAAGTGAGTGTTTAAGTGTGTGTTATTTATGTAGTCTAGATCTAGATCTTTTTTGTGTAACACCATATACATTCAATATCTCTCTTAAACACCCAAATCACCATGTTCAATTGTGCAAGCTTTAATTCCGCATGCCAAACCATGTTCTTTGTCACTATAATTGGTATCAGAGCTTGGTTTTCATGATCAACGTGACTTTTGAAGAACGATTCTCGGTTTCACAACTTTTGTCGCAATTTGATCAATTTTGGTGAGTCTCTCTCTATGATCTCTCTTAATTTCATTGAATTCATGCATTACATTTTTGATTCATGATCATTTGACTCGTATGATCAAATTTTTTTTGAAAAACCCCATTGATGATCCAATAAATTTTTCTTTGATCAAGCCCGATCCAATCTCATATTCGTTTAGTTGATTTGATTTTAAATTTGTAATAGTCCAATTTTGATCCATATCTTGTTCAAAAATTGAGTCTAATTTTGATATACACATTAATGTTCGAAGTTCATGAGCCTAGTTGATCCATTTTTCTCAAATCTGTTACTGTTCATCCAATATTAAGCCCATTAGACATTAAATCTGATTATATAGTGTTGTGAGCCCACACATCTTTAAATCCATCTCATTATACAATTGTTCTTCGTGACTTTGTGTACACACGCTTATCTTACTTGTACTATCAGCTTCTGCATCTTCTTGATCGTTGATTCTTGAGTTCTAATCTTAGTTTGATGAATCTGATTAATTGATTCGATTTGAATGTTAAATTGAACTTGTGAATCGATTTTATGTAATGTGTTCCATAACCAAATCGATTATGATCAAGTTTTAGCTATGAAATCGAAAATTGGATTTTTTTTTCGGATGAATAAAGTCAAGAACACTTGAATAGGATGAAGAACGTCAAAACAATCATGTTTTAATCTGGATTTTGTCACTAGAAACATCAATTTGCTGTTTATTGACTGTTAATTTGTAAAAGTCAAACTGAGAAAAGTCAAAATCGATGTTCAACGTCGATGATTTGTGTGTATGGAGACTGTTTGGATTTGATGCTCGATGAGTTGGAGTCGATCGATGGAAGTCTTTGGGTTTGATCGACTTAGAATTGAAATCAGAAAACGATAGATAAAAACGAAGGATGATTTGGTATCGTTTTGAGACTCGATTGTTGATTTTGATTTAGAAACGAACTGGAAAGGCTTTGATATCGGTGTCAAAAAGCGAAGTCATGGTTCACTGGAAACTGTTTGTTGAATCGATTTGGGTTAAGATTTGAAGACTTGAATTGATAATTGGAAATCGATCGATTGGAGTCTATTTGATGGGTTCGCAAATGTTGGAGTCGATAGAATCAAATTGAGATTATGTTTACTGTGATTTAGAAAGATTTTGGAGTTGTTGACGCTGATTTTGCGAAAGTATCTCAATAAAGTTCGAATCTGGATCTTGTTTGGATTCGCATTTGATCTTGTTTGGGTTCGCATCTGAAATGTTTGTTTAATTCGCATTTGTGTGAATGGAGTTTGAATTTGGTAATTTTGAGTTCGCATTTGGTTACAGAGATCACGCGAGTTTGCATTTTGTTCAATTTTGGAGTTAAGATGTGAAGTATTTTCTTATCCATGGTTCGCATATCTGGAAGTTGTTCATTCGCATTTGGTTCATTTGATTAATTGGGTGAAAGATGCGAAGGGTGAGTGAAAGATGCGAAGGGTGTGCGAAGCATTCCCTGTTAATCATTCAATGAAGAAGAAAAAAAATATGTTCGCAGTTGGTCCCTGATCTTTTCATGAAATAATACAAGTGGTCCAACTTTGCAAAATTGGGTAATAAAAAGACAAAAGTGCAGAATTTTCATTTCGCATCCCTCCAGTTTTCGCAATATGGCAAATTTTACCCAGTTTCGCATTTGGGGTAAAAACATTGAGAAATTGGAATATTTTCAAATCTGGTCCATGCAGTTTGTGCGAATTTACATATTCTACCCAGTTTCACAAATGGGAGTGTGCTTCGCATATTTGGCTATTTTTGACGCAACGGGTCACTGCAGAATTTTGAAATTGACAATTTCTACCCATTTTTGAGAAATTTTGTCAAAGGCGATCCGTGAACGACAATAAAAGTTGAATATTTTTTGGTTTTTCCGGATTGAAGCACAAAGTTTATGCCACATGTTAAGAGGGGTTTTGACACGAAAAATTCCGAATAGAGCACGTTCTTTTTCCTTTGGAGTTTTATAATCAAATTTCGATTATAAAAAGGGGGAGAATTTTTATATGGAAATTCGAACTTGAATTTTTCATATTACGCGGATTTGAAGACCGAAGTGATCTTGAAGTTTTGAAGCCACGAGATGATGTAATTGGAAGTTTGGAAGTGATGTATTCGAAATGGGTTTGGAATTATTGAAGATTTTTGGGGTGTGTTTTTATGCGCAACTTTAGGGTGATTATTTGGAGTTTGGAATACTCTTGATCATTCGTTGCTACTCGGTTTGTGTGCTCTCACATCCTCGAGCCCAAATTGAAGAGTCATGGAAGAATTGAAGATCGAAGTTCGTTTCGACATGTGTGACCTTTGAGGCTCGAACCGTGTAGTGCTTGATTTTGGAAGATTTGAAGTGGGTCATTCATTCCTAACTTTGAGGGGGAGAATGTTGGGGTGCAAAGTTCTTCATTCATGACTTTGTAAATGTTTGACTTTTGTAAAACCCACTTGCATGTGGTGCTTTAGCCTTTAGACCCATTTGTTACTTAGAGTGAGAGAGAGACATGCAAACACCTCTATAAATAGTGGGTTCATACCACTTGTAGAGGTGTGCTTGAGAGATGTAGAAGTGAGTGTGTAAGTGTGTGTTATTTATGTAGTCTAGATCTAGCTCCTTTTTGTGTAACACCATATACATTCAATATATCTCTTAAACACCCAAATCACCATGTTCAATTGTGCAAGCTTTAATTCCGCATGTCAAACCATGTTCTTTGTCACTACAATACCACCCACAGACGAAGGGCTAGAGCAAATGGACGATTCAGACTCTCGAGGACATGCTTAGGGCATGTGTGATGGACTTCGAAGGAAGTTGGGACACGTATCTGCCGTTGGTAAATTTTCTTATAACAACAATCACCATTCGAGTATCAATGTGCCCCCCTTTGAGTTGTTGTATGGAAGGAGGTGTCGGACTCCCATCTGCTGGGGAGAAGTCGGGTGGCGAGTGTTGGGTAGCACAGAGTAAGTTCGTCAAACGATAGAGCAGATACAACAGGTTAGGCAAAGGTTGTTGACAGCTCAGAGTCGCCAGAAGTGTAACATCCAAAATTTCAAAACAATTTAAACTTTTCAAAAACCACCCATTTTAATAATGTTGTTACAAAAAGGTTTTCAATACATTATTTAACAGAGTATTTCCCAGGTTCAATTCATTAAACACCAACGCGAGGAACAGTACGATCACGCCTTTGCCTTGCCACAGACTCTTGAGAACCTGAAACATAAAACCACAACTGTAAGCCCGAAAGCTTAGTGAGATACCCCCAGAATACTGTAACGCCCGTGTTTCTAGGCTAGGCATTAATATTGACATAATGGTCTAGGTTAACCTTTGTAACTCATTTAGAAGAAATGAAAAGGAATTATGTGAATTTTATGTGAATTATGTGTTTTATGCTTAATTATTAGGGTTTAATTAATTAAAAATAAAAATAAGCGTCAAAATTAAAGTGTGAGATAAGCCTGATATCTTTACGTAAAGTTGTAGTGGTCGAAACAAGGATTTCGGGGATATAAAGAATACCAAAATCCGAGTTATAACGAAGAAGTTATGACCTATTGAAGTTTCGCGACAAAACCGGCACGGTGCTGAATGTCGTAAAAAGTGAGTTTTTGATAAACTACTTTTTAGCCTTAGTAATCTAAACGAAAGTCGTAGTATTCGTTAAACCGAGAAGTTCGATAAAAAGAACGCCCAAATCTGACTTCGTATGAGGAAGTTATGATTTTTCGAAGTTTCAGCGTAGCAGTAGACAGCTAAAAACTCGAATTTTAGATCGATCGATTTTTAGCCGACACAACCTAAACGAGAATTGAAGGTCTCGTCATTAGGAGCACAACGGTAAAAAGTCTGACGAAAACGGACGTCGGATGAAGAAGTTATGAATTTTTAACGGATTTCCTATCCCGGTCTGTTAAAAATAATAATATAAAATTTAAAGTCAAAATTAGCCGACGAAGTCTAAACGGAAGTTGTAGATCGTAATTTTAGCTACGCGTGCATATAAAGAACGTCAAAAACGGAGCTCGTATGCGAAAGTTATGGATTTTAGAAGTTTTGGCACGAAAACCGAGAAATTTCGCATAGTCACACAATTGCCACGTCACCCTCGCTTAGAAAGTGACACGTGTCCTGCTGAGTCACCTGGCTGCTGAGTCATTAGGCTGCTGAGTCACCGAGGCTGCTGAGTCATGCGAGCCACGTGCCCTCTTCTGATTCGACCGAGGAGGAGGCCCAATCCGAAGCAGCCAGCTCCCCAGCCAAAGCTTCGCCCAGCTGCCGCGTGTGTCCGAGCCTCGCATAGCCTAGCTCCGAGTCTCGCAGGTGCGCCAGCAAGCCGCGGTCCACTTAGAAGCTGCCAGCGAGCCCTCGCAGGTGCGAGCCATGTGCGAGCCATGCGAGCCTTCGCCTGCGAGCCTTCTCAGCCATTGGATCAGAAGCTTCTCAGCCGTCCGATCAGAAGCTTCACCCTATAAATAGAAGGCTGCGAGCCTTCTCGGATATTTTTAAGAAATTGCCACTTTTAGCCCCTTTCTCCATATTTCTTTCATTTTAACATCCCGCAAAGCCCCGATATCGATTGTAAAGCCCGGAATACCCCACGAAGTGCCCGAGAAGCCCGGAAAATTTATCTTTTCGGTTTCAAAGCCCGACCTTTCGCAGAGCCCGGTTTCTCAATAAAACTCCCGGTTTTATTAGAAACGATCGTTTTAGGAATCGAATTGCTGCCCGATTTTCACCAAAATAAGTGAGTGTGTAGTTACTTTCAATTTACACATAGATATGAAGTATTTACCTTGAAATACGTGTTATGTGTAAATATATTAATTGTTTGACTGAGGTGACTGTTGAATTGATGTTTTATACAAGTTTTAAACTGTATATGCTTTTTATCTACAAAATATGTTGGGTAGAACATGGATAGATGAAATAGTGGGTATGATGAAAGGTGAGTTGGATAAAGGAGATGATCAATAATATTGATCATGAGTTGAGGGTGAGTGGTGAAAATTTGAGAGAATCACTTACCCAAATTGTTGGCCCCCGTCATTCAGCAGAGTATGGATGACAACCATGGACTATTCTAGACAGTCTATGGAACACTAGCAGGCCCGCAACCTGTAGGTGTAATGAACTATATGTTCATTTGCTGTACTCTAAAAACCCATTGACATGTATTGCAGGAGAGAACACCTGTAAATAATACTGTCGATAAATGAGAGCTATGGACTTAGCACATGTTGAATAAACTTTGGCAGCTATGGAATTAGTGCCCGTTGTATAAACCCCGGTCACGAGGTGACTTTGTGTCTATTCCTTAGGATGAATCCTTAGGAAGGAGTGATAGTTGATTCTTAGGGTAAACCCTTAAGAAATAAATAAAATAATGGTGTTTGGGGTAGTTAGGTTGATTGATTGATGTATAAACATAATAAATTTATGTATTGTGGGTTGAAAACCCTATATGCTCACCAGGCTTCCAAGCCTGACCCACTCAGCTGTTTATATTACAGGTAGAGGACCCCGAGCATAGTCGGATGATGATGATGAGTGAATTTTGGATTATAGGCCAGTAGTTACAAATAATTGTCGTAAGGCTTATAATGTCTTGTTTATGCTTTTGATCTGTATTGGAACATGACATCCCGAGGTTTTGATATAAAAGGAAATGATATATTTCTTAAAGAAAGATTTTGACAAACTTTTATCATATTTTGTTTTGGGGACCAACTCCGCAACATCTTTTATAAAGATTTCTCTGATTTGATTTTTAAAAAGCATAAATTAAATCGGTCTTTTCTGGCCGAGAAATTTGGGGATGTCACAAATACCATCCACATATACGCCTTTCCAGGCCCTGACCTTCCGGTCCATGTGTCTCAGGGGACTTCCGTCCCTGCTGGGTAAACCTTCCGGTCCTACCCATGCCGACCTTCCGGTCCATCACACAACATAATCGCCTTCCGGCCCATAACATATCACCTTCCGGCCCACAAGCATAAAATGCACATATATAAAATAACAAACAATCATATAGCAGTTCATAGGCAACAATCGATCAACAGATCACATATCATAGCATTACTCTAACAAGATACCGGTCTAGCCGGTCACTATCATAACATTACTATACGAATCATTCGACATACTAAATGCATACATACGCCTTTCCAGGCCATGACCGTTCGGTCCACATAGTAATGCCTTCCGGCCCATAGCATATATTGCCTTCCGGCCCATAACATATAACAACTGACAACTACCCGGATTTCCATCCAATAAAAGGGTTGGCATTTGGTGCCATAAACCCTAGCGATATAGTGAGGATAACTCACCTCGAAACTGCCGACTGAACAGATAGCTCAAGCTGCTCCGATCACTGATACGATCTCCACCTCTGGACAGCCTCCAATACACTGAACTCAAACAATAAACAACAATTACCAAAATACCCCTGGAACCACTGGTCAATCATTGATCAAAGACAAGGTCAAAGTCAACCCCTGACTGACCCTACTCGTCGAGTCAACCCAATGACTCGCCGAGTCCCCATACTCAGAACTTCACTTAACCCGCGACCTAACTCGCCGAGTCACTCCAAGACTCGCCGAGTTCAACGACTCTGAGTCCACTCGTCCTTGACTCACCGATTCCTTAAGATTCCCTTCCTACTCGTCGAGTATCCCCTTTTTACTCGACGAGTTTCTCCTGGAAGAATCGCAGGGCCACCCCGACTCCACTCGCCGAGTCTAAAGAACAACTCGGCGAGTCCCAGTCAATCTTCAAGCCACTCGCCGAGTCTGAAGAACAACTCGGCGAGTCCATGCCATGCAGACGAGCAACTGCTTCCTGAAATACGTCTGGTCCCGAAATACACAATCATGGGACTTTCTGGACCTCTAACCATCCCATTACTAGATTACAAACGTTTGGGAACAATATAATAATCCATTAATCACCAAATGGGTTTCATAAACCCTAAATTCGTGCACACATCAATATAGCAGAAATGATCCGAAATATTACCTGAATAACACCCTCTCTGTGTCTCCAAACCTCAGAACTCGATCCCCTTGATATTCCTTTGGCCAAAACTCTTCTTCTTCTTGCCTAACAAATTCTTCAAGGTTCCAAAAGCTTTCTCTCCTGCTCTAGACGTCCACAACGATTAGGGTTCTTCTCAATCGGCCAAAAGACGGACAATGACGGCCTAAGAGGCGTTATATACGATCCAAAACCAAACGGCTAGGGTTTCTGCTGAACAGCGTCGACTCCCCGAGTCCATATATGGACTCGTCGAGTCCAGTCGCGGACCCGCGACCAAGTCTACGGTCCTACTCGGCGAGTCTAGGCTCCAACTCGCCGAGTCCCCTCTTAAAACACCCCCAAAATCATAATTATATCAATATTTGAAATTCCGGGCTGTTACAACTCTCCCCCACTAGAACTAGACTTCGCCCTCGAAGTCTCACTCTGAAAATAGCCCCAGATGCTGCTCCCATCTCTCACGTTCCAGATCACAGTTCATTTCCGATCCCCTCCGGTGCTGCCACTGGCTTCTCGGTATAACTCCGGCTCGCATCCCCCTGAATGTCTTCTAATGGAACCACTGCCGACTCATCGGCTATACACTTCCTCAATTGTGACACGTGAGAAACGTCGTGGATTTGTCTCAATCCGTGGGCAACTCCAACCGATAGGCCACCTGGCCTACCCCCGCAATTACATGAAAAGGTTCAATATACCGGGGCCCCAACTCGCCCCTCTTCCTGATTCGAATCACTCCTCTCCAAGGAGAGGCCTGCAGGGATACGAAGTCACCGACCTGAAACTCAATCTCGGACCGGCGTCTGTCTGCATAACTTTCCTGTCGGCTCTGGGCGGTCAATAACCTCTATCTAATCTGTTGAATTTGCTCTGTCGACTGAAGCACGATCTCTGTACTGCCTAACACTCTGAAATCGAAAATTACCCAAGATGCAGCTCTGCTCTAAATCTCAATGATCACTCGACCCATAAGGGTTAGAAAACCATGAACCACCGGATCCCCAATCCCAAGCCCACTTTGTCCATTCCGGACCGACTGAGAGATCCATTCTCACTCTCAGAGCAACTCTTACAAGTTCTCCTCTTGCCATCACATACACATACTGAACCAGCCCCAACACCCGCAGGTTGGAAGACCCGATACACTGATGATATCCTCGAACATCTCCCAAGATGAACCACTACATCCACCCTACACTCTGATCAGAATCACACTGAGAATTTAAGATTCTCTCTCTCCCTGCATCCCTTCTAAGCCTCAACAGACATCCCAAACCGGATGGGCTCCTACTTCGCTGCCGCGAACACTATGCTCAAAGGCATACCCGAAATACTCTAACCATAACTCTGCTCTGCAGCTTTCCTTCTCGTGGACTTGCACTCCCCTTCGGAGTTACACACCTTTCTCTTTTCCTTCCAAGGGACCCTCTTGGCCATACTGCCACTCCAACCGGTGCCACGGTGCTTGCCCCAAGCGACACCACCCTTTTTGCGTAACCGCTAATCACATACTCTGGTTCTCATTGCAGGGGATCTCAGTCCCATGCACTCTCTCCACTTATCAAAATCACTGCCTCAGCTAAACAAGATCACTAACCCGGGGCCAGACCTTCCAATGCAAACACACTGCAACATATACGATCCGCAGTCTCAAACTGATCCAACAATACCAACAGAGTCTCCAGCATGACTGGACCGACTCTCATAATACATACTAGCCACTCGAGGCTATATCTCTGTGGGTCCGTACACCCAAACTCTGCGAACCCTCAGGTTCTAACTCTGGGAACCTTCCGGTTCCAGCTCTAGAACATGCACAACATAACCCCGTGGGATTAATACAGTACAACCCATCGCGTACCTCAAACATACCAATACTCTGATTGCATAACCCCGGTTACTTACTCAAACTTGATCCCGGCCTGCTCCCAGGCCTCCCCAATCAAATGCCTTAGGTCTGTATCCCGCCCCGCATGCCCGACACTCGCTCTCGTCGGCCTATACTCTGAGCTGACAAACACTGCTGAATCCCAACAGCTAAGTACCCTCACATACTCACCGATCTCCCGGAGAATTCTTCAATTCTCCCCCACTAAAGCACTGACCAACTGCCACCGATCGTCATTAACGACCCTTCAGAACAATCTTGCACAAAGAGCACATTTACCCATTGACTGCTTGCCACAAGCATAAGCAACCCTCAGTGAAACACATCTCCTCCCTGATCAATCCACTCAAAAGAATCCGGTCTTTCAATTATCCACTTCACGACTGCAGATGCTACCCGACACTCAACCTAGTGCCGCATCTCCACTAACAACCCCCACAAACGATAACCAACGGAATTCTCAACAATAACCCGTAACCAAAACCCACAATCTGCCAAAGGATGAACACCACATCGAAAACCGCACAAGGCTACCGGCACTAAAACACCAAACTATAATCATACCCAACCATCAGGGAACAACGAATGCCGAAGCAAAATCTGAAGCACCAATCCATAATCATGCCAATCCCGCGAAACAACGAATACCGCATCGAAATCCACACTACCAGCACAAATAATACGACACAATCAACGCAAGCCAATCAAGACATCAAGACAGCATCACACCCGCAGCTGCCTCCGGCACTGCTCCGTCTATCTCCGCCGCAAGCCGATAAGCACAACCCTGAGCCCTTGGGCTCTGCTCCATCCTGTCCTCCTCCTGAACTCCTCAAGGTGGCCGGTGCTAGAGCCCGCACCGGTCCTGCAGAAAACTATGGACAGTTGACCCTCAAATGTACAACCTGCCGACACTGATAACGAATCCTCAAACCCCAATTTGGCACTGACTGCCGACCATCCCGTGCACCGCCCCTCCTTTCCGCACTTGCGGCATGCACCACCGGCCAACAAGCTCCAGTGCAACCCCTCCCACACTTCCCACAAGTGTGGCTGCTTCGATCCCCCATTCTAACCCTACGGTCTTGGACCGTTTCGGCGCCGACTGCGACTGCATCGGGCCTGCCTCAGCTCACGCAACTGCAACTCAACCTCTAACTCACGCCACATGGCGGCCTCCTGCAACTCCAACAGGGTCTCACACCTCTGCGCAGACACGAACTGTCTGATACTCCCTTGAACATACTCAGATATCGGGGCATCTGAGCCTGCTCCGAAACGAACTCAGGGCAAAACATCGCCCTCCCAATAAACATCCTGGTGATCTCAGTCATCGACCCCAAATCCTGCTTCCGCTCAAGGAACTCCCGAGCCAATCTCTCCTTTTCATCTCGCGGAACATAGCGAGTACTGAACATCCCTCTGAACTGATCCCATGAAATCGCAGCCCTCTGCGCATCGGAAAATGACCTCGTAGTCAATCTCCATCAATCCTTCGCCCCGAGCCTCAATAGGTTCAGAGCACACCTCACCCTCTGATCAGCAGGGCATAAACTCATGGAGAAATACCCCTCCATGTCTGATAACCATCTCATAGCAACAATCGGGTCCTGAACCCTATCGAATGTGGGAGGCTTCGTGCAATAGAAGTTCCGATACTGAAAACCCCGACTAGCTCTTCTCTTTGCCGTTGCTACAGCCGCTGTAACTGCCGCGGCAACCGTCTCTACGAGAGCCGCATATCGCTCATCGAACTACTCAACCATGGCGGTCCTGATCGACCCAAACAATTCTGGCGACTCAGCCCGTAACAATGCAGCAACCTCAGCACGCAGGATCTCGCGGATCCTCGCATCCCGCTCGCTCGTGCTCGTCCGATCGATAACCTCCGACGGCACCGATTCACCCGGAACTCGCTCTCCAGCTCCCGATCCTGATCCGGATCCACTATCATCATGCCTCGAAATCTCCATGTCGAAGACACCCTACCCATCTCAGACACTTCCCAAAATCCCGGGATCCAACTCTCGCAACCCTACCCTAGAGACCATGGTTTCCCTGATACGCGTATGGGTCCTGTGCTTTCAGTAGTACGGGCCCATACTACCTTCCACACCTACCCATATTTGTATGAAGTACTACCACAATACCCTAGGGAACATGCATAACAACTATCAACCCTCACCACTAGAGGAACACTGAGAATATCCCATAAGGGACCCTAGGCTACAGGCATCACATATCAGGCAACATTATCATGAATTCCTGAAGATCCCTAGCCTAACTCTAGCATGTTGTGCTATCAAGCTCAAATAAACAATATCAAGTATGGTATCTTGGGGTTACTTACTGGCTCCGGCTGATCGTACCTCCGCGTCCTCCTTTTACCAAATTTGAAAACCATTTTGATTTCTCATTTTAATTTCTCTTTTTAAAATCCTCCTCGATTTGAGACTGGAGTCACACGAATGTTTCCCCAATTCACTCAAACCAAGGCTCTGATACCAACTTGTAACATCCAAAATTTCAAAACAATTTAAACTTTTCAAAAACCACCCATTTTAATAATGTTGTTACAAAAAGGTTTTCAATACATTATTTAACAGAGTATTTCCCAGGTTCAATTCATTAAACACCAACGCGAGGAACAGTACGATCACGCCTTTGCCTTGCCACAGACTCTTGAGAACCTGAAACATAAAACCACAACTGTAAGCCCGAAAGCTTAGTGAGATACCCCCAGAATACCATCCACATATACGCCTTTCCAGGCCCTGACCTTCCGGTCCATGTGTCTCAGGGGACTTCCGTCCCTGCTGGGTAAACCTTCCGGTCCTACCCACGCCGACCTTCCGGTCCATCACACAACATAATCGCCTTCCGGCCCATAACATATTGCCTTCCGGCCCATAACATATCACCTTCCGGCCCACAAGCATAAAATGCACATATATAAAATAACAAACAATCATATAGCAGTTCATAGGCAACAATCGATCAACAGATCACATATCATAGCATTACTCTAACAAGATACCGGTCTAGCCGGTCACTATCATAACATTACTATACGAATCATTCGACATACTAAATGCATACATACGCCTTTCCAGGCCATGACCGTTCGGTCCACATAGTAATGCCTTCCGGCCCATAGCATATATTGCCTTCCGGCCCATAACATATAACAACTGACAACTACCCGGATTTCCATCCAATAAAAGGGTTGGCATTTGGTGCCATAAACCCTAGCGATATAGTGAGGATAACTCACCTCGAAACTGCCGACTGAACAGATAGCTCAAGCTGCTCCGATCACTGATACGATCTCCACCTCTGGACAGCCTCCAATACACTGAACTCAAACAATAAACAACAATTACCAAAATACCCCTGGAACCACTGGTCAATCATTGATCAAAGACAAGGTCAAAGTCAACCCCTGACTGACCCTACTCGTCGAGTCAACCCAATGACTCGCCGAGTCCCCATACTCAGAACTTCACTTAACCCGCGACCTAACTCGCCGAGTCACTCCAAGACTCGCCGAGTTCAACGACTCTGAGTCCACTCGTCCTTGACTCACCGATTCCTTAAGATTCCCTTCCTACTCGTCGAGTATCCCCTTTTTACTCGACGAGTTTCTCCTGGAAGAATCGCAGGGCCACCCCGACTCCACTCGCCGAGTCTAAAGTACAACTCGGCGAGTCCCAGTCAATCTTCAAGCCACTCGCCGAGTCTGAAGAACAACTCGGCGAGTCCATGCCATGCAGACGAGCAACTGCTTCCTGAAATACGTCTGGTCCCGAAATACACAATCATGGGACTTTCTGGACCTCTAACCATCCCATTACTAGATTACAAACGTTTGGGAACAATATAATAATCCATTAATCACCAAATGGGTTTCATAAACCCTAAATTCGTGCACACATCAATATAGCAGAAATGATCCGAAATATTACCTGAATAACACCCTCTCTGTGTCTCCAAACCTCAGAACTCGATCCCCTTGATATTCCTTTGGCCAAAACTCTTCTTCTTCTTGCCTAACAAATTCTTCAAGGTTCCAAAAGCTTTCTCTCCTGCTCTAGACGTCCACAACGATTAGGGTTCTTCTCAATCGGCCAAAAGACGGACAATGACGGCCTAAGAGGCGTTATATACGATCCAAAACCAAACGGCTAGGGTTTCTGCTGAACAGCGTCGACTCCCCGAGTCCATATATGGACTCGTCGAGTCCAGTCGCGGACCCGCGACCAAGTCTACGGTCCTACTCGGCGAGTCTAGGCTCCAACTCGCCGAGTCCCCTCTTAAAACACCCCCAAAATCATAATTATATCAATATTTGAAATTCCGGGCTGTTACAAGAAGAGTTATGCGGATAGGCGACGATCAGAGCTCGAGTTCCAGGTGGGAGACTTCTTACTCCTGAAGGTATCTCCTTGTAAAGGAGTGATTTGATTCAGGAAGAGCGGCAAGCTGGGGCCCCGGTCCATTGGCTCGTTCAGGGTGACCGTGAGGGTGGGCAGGGTAGCATATCGGTTGGAGCTACCTGCGGAGTTGAGCCAGATTCATGATACCTTCCACGTGTCTCAGATGAGGAAGTGTATAATCGAGGAGTCGGCGGTGGTGCCGCTGGATGATATTCAGGTGGATGCGAGCCTGAATTATGTTGAGAGGCCAAGGTTCTGAGGAACAAGGAGGTGTCCCTGCTTCAGGTCCAGTGGCAACATCGGAGAGGGTCCGAGCCGACTTGGGAGCCGGAGTTGGAAATGCGGGAGCAGCATCCAAAGTTGTCTGCGGAGCAAGACTTCGAGGGCGAATTCTGATTCTAGTGGGGGAGAATTGTAACATCTGAATTTCCAGGTATTATGTTTGATCATTCATTTTTGAGTAAAAGATAGGGACTCGACAAGTTGAGGCGTGGACTCGTCGAGTAGGACCGCGATTGCTGACTGGATTAATGAACGGACTCGACGAGTTGCAAAAGGGTGGACTCAACGAGTCCACACTGTGGATTGAAACCCTAATTCTCGGGTTCTTTGCCCTTTTTAAAGGCCTTTATGGCCTCCATTTGCAGCCACTACACCCCTGAGAATCCCTAGAGAGCAGAGAGATCGTTGGTGGTGCAAGAGGAAGTCTAATTCACCATTTCTTATGTGTTTTAACAAGAAGGAAGGAGGTAGAACAAACTAAGCGGGTTGAGGAGCTTGGATCCACATCTATTTGATCAGAGGAAGCTGTTGGAGGTAACAATATGTGTCATTCTCGTGTTTATAATGATTCTAGTGGAATCTAGGGTTTTCTTTATGCCTCTTTTAGTTGAATCTAGAGTATGTGAGGTCCCAAGGCGAAATGGTTCATAGATCTGGACCTTAAGAGGTCCAAAGAGTCCTTACCACTCTGCTTTATGCCATACATTTTGAGTTATGAGCCCAGGAGGCCATTTTAGAGGTTATTTCACCAAAAGAAGCTTTGGGTGTGTTGCATGCGTACCAAGATTCAACCTTTACGTGATTATTATGCTTGGGAAGGTCAGATATATAGATTAGAGAAGCAGATCTGACATCAGAAGGTCATAGGAGTATGATCACGGAAGCAACTCGCCGAGTTCATAAGCGGACTCGACGAGTCGAGTCGGGGTTGCCTCGCGATTCGTGATAGGAGGAACCCGTCGGCTGGAAGGATGACTCAATGAGCCAAGAGAGGCTAGAAGGACTCAAAGGACCCGCATGGACTCACCAAGTCGTCCATGTGCACTCGACGAGTCGGGTCAAAGTTTGACCGTTGACTTTCGTTGACCTTAGGGTTCTGGTCAAGACTGATTCAAGAGAGTTTAGGGAGGAGTAGAATGGACTTCTACCCAATCGTTAGAGATGAGACTATGAGAGAGTATTGATCGGGGATTTTATTTGAATGATAGGAGGAGGCTAGGTCGGGACGTTGAGCACAAGAATCGCGGGAAGGCGGGAAGGCACCGACATGATCTGTACACACTCATAGTGATTATGTTTTGAGATTCTGGGAATTTTTTTTATGACGACATTGGATACAGTTTGTTATGATTTTTTTTTTTGGAGGGTTAAAAAAATTATTTAAAAATAATTTTTTTTTGAAAATTCACGTCGTTACAATGAAGGTTCTCCTTCATCACACAATACAAGTTGCATGATTCCATGTTTCTATTCAACTAAAACTTGGGTGATGAGAATCTTTCCTTATTTGTCAGATTCTTGACAGTACCACAAACGAAAGAATCAAATTCATTTTTCCAATATTGCTAGAAACATACAAACATCAATTTTTCATAAATGCCATTGTAAGGAGATACAAAATAAAACAAAATCAATTTTTTATTTATTTATAAAACGCGGAAAACTTTTCCTTATAATGCAATTACAAATGAAAACTATGTTTCTAAATATTTCTAATAATATATCATTACTCTTAAGCTGCCACTCAATAATCTGATCTTCGAACCATGCGATCAAAATCCATTTCTTTGCGATCAGACTCAGCCTATTATTCTTTTAAGCTTCCTTTGATTCTACGAAACATCAAAATGTAATAACATTACATCATGTATTAAGAATCTTTAAATAGGAACTTAATAGAGTTAGACAGTAGACTTACCTGAAGTTGAGTCAAAATTTTGACTTTACCATCATTGCGATCTTTCAGGTAAATATGGCAGCTTCGCAACCAATGCCCCTTTTCTTGGCAATAGAAACATATAGACTCTTTGGGAATGGTACACAGGACTAACTTGCACTTACCCTTTCTCTTTACCATTCGGTCGAATGACTTGACCATGGCCGATCCCTTTCCATTGGGAAGAGAAAACTTTTATGGATTTCCAATGATACCATTGTCAACGTCCATGGAAGTTTGGATCAATAAAGGTCATGTCATGATCTCCCATATAGTAGTCCTTAAAGAACTCACTATATGACTTAGGAAGTGACTGAAGAACCCAGTCAACTGGCAACTTCCTTGAGACTTCGACACCCAACTCTCCCAGCTTGTCAATATGTAACTTAATCTCCAAGACGTGAGCATGTACAGACTTTCCTTCGTGCCAATAAGGCTTTGAGTGACCTAGAACTATGGGTTAGGGAGAATTATTGGAGCAGGTGAAGGAAGTGAAGTTCCACTATAGAACGAAGAAGGGATTACTCTTTCACTTTGATTGCCATGTGGAAAATCATCTTTATAAAGAAAGTTTTTTCAAAAGATTCTGGAAGACCATAGTTGTCTGAACTAGACATGTATAATGGGAGAAATTCAAGTTTAGTTGATTTTAGTCCTTAATATAACAACCAACATGAAATATTAAGGCTAGGACCCAACAAAATACTTTAAAATTCAGAAGAGGGATGTTGTAATCCGAATGCAAAATATTTGAAGGTAGGTAAATGACGATTTACCAATTTCCATCACAAAAAACGAAATTGATAATTAAGTTTTAAATGGATTGAAATTCCTAGATCCTTTGAGATTCATTGAACTTTTCAATGGCATGTTTAAATCTCGATTGTGACCTTGAAGTTTGTGACTGGGATGCCGAGGATCACAAACAAGGTGTAAATAACCATGCAAATTAACTTGGTACACCCAATGTTACAACCACCTAATCACTGTGGAGATTAACCACACATGCTCCATTGATCTATGATTAACATCAAGCTACCCTTTTCCATGCACTGCCAGTGCCAGATTAGTGTGTTGGTTAACCACACGCGCTCCACTAACGACTTAACAAGGTGCAAAGTGCAATTTCATGGGTTTTCACCAAATTCACATTTTTCCTAAGTAACTAAGATTGGAAATTTATAAGTGTTTAGTTACTTGGTATTTTCATTATACTTTTAATGAGAATTAATGTCCTATCCTACCCGTTCGGTTAACGACCCTCCACCAGTCAAGGAATCGGTGGGTGAAAGTGGACACCCGTTAAACCGCCATTTTCTAGGCAATATCCTTATACCCCCTTACAGACCGGCTTCGTGAATGAGGTATACTAACGGTAAGACTGACTTTTTACTTATACATATAATATATTAAACTTTTAATATTATAATAGTATAAGGGTGTATTTTAAACTTTTAAAATACTAAGTGGTTTAATCTATTAATTAAACTATACTCTTAATTTAATTATACTTAAACCATGTCATTTTGGAATTATTAATTCTCTTTTAATTAAACACTTTAATTAACTATTATTAAAGTCCATAAAGATGTAATATGAATTATTCATAACATCAAAATGCTAAAACAAAATTAAAACTATTTAATTTATTATTATGTTATGAACCCATGAGTTACACTTTTGAAAACTTTTCAAATAACTTTAGTTTTAGAATTCAATGTCTCATAAAAAAAATTTCAAATTCCAAAACTTGAGGGCAAGTTTTGTAACTCTTGAAAACCTTTAGAATTCCATAAAAGAGACTTTTCACATCCATAACTTATGGAAGTTTCAAAACTCTTAAGATCATAACTTAAAAAGAACTTTTGAGTTCCAAAACTTTATTACAAAATTTGTAACTCCTTAAAAACTTTTAGATCAAACTTTTAAAACAAATAAAATAATCATATCGTTCTATCTTTTAATAAATTGACCTAATTCAACTCCTGTAGTAAAAGGACTCAAATTTTACTAATAATTAGGTTTTCATAAAATCAAGTAATTATCTTAAAATTTGACAAACTTCATGTTTTTTTTTCTTCATTTTTTAAACTTTGAAAATCAAACATTTGCATCAAGTATAATGGAAAACAACCCTAGGCTTTGATACTATTGAAGGGTTTTGAGCATTCTAACACTCCTATGGTGTACATGCAACCTAGATGTTTTGTATCTATGTTTTCTCTAATTATAAATGCAATATTGATTCCAAAGCATTATGCCTACAACTAGCATACAAATGACATAAACATCATAGAAATGAGTTATAGAATTACCTATTTGTTGTAGCTTGTAGTTTTGGCCTTAAAGAACTTAGCTTCAATAGTATGAATACCTCAAATGGAATCACAACACACCTTTGGACAAAGGATGACTTTTGACAGAATATCTTCACACCAAAATCGGCTCAATGATCTTTCAAGAACTAGTACCCAATTTATGGAGGCTAAGGGGCTTCTTAGATTGTGTGGCTTAATTAGGGTTACACCATGCAAATCCTAATGTGAATGACTATCCAGATTCCTTAGGCTTCATGGGTTTTAACCTCCATGGAGTATCCATGGTTCACCACATGGGTTTAGCCCAACATAAAGAATTATGGATCACAAGCCCACTTTATAAGAATGAATGATTTACCAAATCAATCCTTATTTATTTAATTAGTCTCTTTTTATCAAAAATTTAATTCCAAACCAATTCTTGATCTATACTAATTAAATAATATGTTTTCATATTAATATATTAGAACTTATAATGTATTAACAACTCATAAATAGCCTCTTCTCAAAACTCCATCTTATCAAATTGTCCTGCTGATATGCAAACCATATGGACCATGCTACTCTCGGTTCAAGTACATACCAATTATAGTTATGGATTTAGACACTAATCAAACAGTTATGTAATGGGATGACTTCTCGACCAGGTTCTGACCTGAGTTTGCTCCTATGATTGAGGTGTAACAGTTGGCGCAAGAGTTTCCGGATCTTTTTCAGACTATAAAGACTGTGGCAGAGATCACTGCCAAGTTGCAGGAGAGGGCTTTATTGGTACTGCATTTTGCAGCAGATGAGGAAAAGAAGAAGGTGAGGTTTCATGATATGTTGTCGGATGACATCGGGAAGTTTGTGAGTATTTCAAGGTGTGAGACCGTGAATGATATGGCTTATAGAGCCTGAGAGCGGGAGATCGATTTGGAGCAGCTCGGGAAGAGGGGATCAGATCGGGTGCATACAGTGGAGGGTCCTGGGAAGAGACCCAAGATTTCTGATCAGCGTTTGAGAGGCCAGCAGGGTCGGGTTCAGTGCACACATGTGGGAAAATACAAGATGGAGTTTTTCGTTCCAGGGGTTTGGGTTGCTATAAGTGTGGCAGGTTTGGTTACGTCAGCATCGATTGTCCTCATGGGGCCAGCCCGTTATGTTTTCACTACGATTAAGTGGGCCACAAGAAGGCCGACTCTCCGACGTTTAGGGGAGGAGCAGTGAGTGCGCCTGCTCCAGCTACTTTGAGGATTACCATTGGAAGAGAGGGTAGAGAAGGAGCCCCAGCGGAGAGGATTTGGGCTTTGAAGTATCAGACATGGGAGGTCAGGACTCCACCACGCGATGTTGTGGGTATGTATCTTCTTCTTTCTTTTTGGTTTTATCTAAATTTTGTTGTTTGGAATCTTACATTGGTTTTAGGTACGGATATCTTTGGTTTATTTCTCTGCTTATGTTTGGTTTATACTTTCAAGAAATGTCATATGCCATTTGCATGCCATGAATCAATAGTGGTTTAGTGAAGGGTTTTTTCTCTTATAGCGGGTTTGGAGTGTTCTATGTTATCTTGGTTGTAGTAGGAGATTGGTTCGGGTTCATTGTGTGGAAGGTTTATGTTCAAGATTTAGCAGGATAGTTGTCCAATATCGCCAGGATTTAGTGGTTTTAGCAATTGTGCTTTAATTAGCTTTTGGAGGTGCCGAGGGAACTGGTTTGTTGTTGAGGTTTTGTCGGAGTAACTGTTCTTTGGACTCCAGGAGTGTGGTGTCACTTTATAGTATTTAGGGTTCTCAGCGCTGTTGGGTTTTGGGAAGTGTTCAGCTGGTCTTCTGGGGTTTTTGAGGTCTTTTGAGTTTGGCTAGTAATGGATCACTAGCATTGGGAAGCACAGTTTATCAGCATTTTGATCACTAGAAGATTAGAGGGATTGGGAATCCTTTTGTAATGCCCGTGTTTCTAGGCTACGCATTAATGATGATGTAATAGTCTAGGTTAACCTTTCTAACCGTTGTGAAATAATAAAAATGTATTATTTTGAGTGTTATGTGTTCTATGCTTAATTGTGTGACTTAAATGAATTAAGAACAAGAATAAGCGTAATAATAAAATTTTCGATAAGCCCGATATCTATGAAGGAATTTGTAGTCGTCTCGGCAAGGTTTCCGAATATATAAAGAATGCCGAAATCCGAGTTATAACGAAGAAGTTATGACCTATCGAAGTTTCGTATCAGAACCGAAATGACACTGCGTAACGTAAATATTGAGTTTACGATAGAGCGATATTTAGCCTTAGTGATCTAAACGAAAGTCGTAGGATAAGTTAAACCGTGAGCGTGCATAAAAAGAACGTCTAAATTTGACTTTGTATGAGGAAGTTTTGATTTTTCGAAGTTTTGAATTAGCGGTATGAAACCCAAAGTTCGAATATGAGATCGAGTGATTTCTAGTTGAAACAATCTAAACGAGAATCGAAGATCTCGTCGATAGTAATGCAACGGTAAAAAGACAGACGAAAACGGACGTCGGATGAAGAAGTTATGAATTTCTAACGGAGTTTTCTTGTCCCGACCTACTAAAAATAATATAATAAAAGTTAAATACAAAATTAGCCGATGAAGCCTAAACGAGAGTTGTAGAGAATAATCTCACCTACGTGAGCATATAAACAATGTCGAAAATGGATCTCGTATGCGAGAGATATGAATTTCTGAAGTTCGGAACGCAAACTTCGAGGTCTGTGTCAGAGCTCACGACGTGAGCACGGTGTTCACAACGTGAGCAGGTGATGGATGCCTTCCAGAGCAAGTGGCCTAATGACGAACGCAATGACATATCTAGCTCCCGACGTGAGCACTTGTGGCTCACGACGTGAGCATAGGATTTTAGCCTCCTATAAATAGAAAGCGAGGCCGGCCGAGTTTTGTTGCTTAATTTCTTTCCTCTCACTCTTATTACTTCGTTTTACGTGCAAGTTATACCCCCGAAGCCCCAGTATCATCCTGACACCCAAAGCAAGTCCCGAAGCACCGAAGATCCCATGAAGAAAAGAGTTTCGAGCCGAAGCTCTGCCCGCGAGAAGCCCGGTGTGTGAAGATATCATAGTTTCACTGAAGAATACTGCTTTAAGAGCCGTAGTGCTATACGAGCATTGTCTTATCAAGTGAGTGCATAGTCTCTTTCATAAACACAATTTAATACAAGTATTGTTGAATGTATTAAGTATATGTTTTGAGTAAGTGTGTTGTTTGTTTCTTCTAACACATAAATATGAAATATTCTCCAGAAATACGTGTTATGTGTTTATATATTATTCATTAGTGAAATGAGTAATGATTGAATGTTGTACACATGTTTTAAACTATATATACATACTTTTATCTACAAATATATTGGGTAGAACATGGGTAGATAGTTGGTGTGTGATGAAATAAAACGATGAGGGGCCTCGATGTTGTTGTTGATCTAGTCATCTAGCAGAGTATGGATGACGAGCACGGACTCTTTCTAGATTGTCCAGTGGAATGCTGGCAGGTTCATAACCTATAGGTGTTGTGAACGGTGTGTTCACTAGTGTAATTTATCCCCCTCATGGTTGCCTTTAGGACATTTATTGTTGAGGAAACCCCTTTGCAGTAATGTCCATCCCGATGAAAAATCCTAGACTAGGTCCCTTGTGATAGTTGTTTTAGGGACGTAAAGTGAGGATAATGGGAATGGTTAATGGGGTTATTGTTGGTTGGTGAAAATTAAATATAATTATTTATTGTGGGTTGAAAACCCTATATGCTCTCCAGGCTCCCAAGCCTAACCCACTCAGTTTCTTTGTAATATAGGTAGTGGCGCGAGAGCATAAGTTGGACAAATTGTGAAGATATTTTGTTTATAGGCCAGTAGTTGTATATAATTGTTGTAAGGCTTATAATGTGCCGTTTATGCTTTTGGTCTGTAACGGAACATGACATACCGAGTTTTGTTATATATGAAAATACATTTCTTTAAGGAATGCTTTGATAAATTTTATTTATCATATTTTGTTTTGGGAATAAATTCCGCAACTCTTTTAAATCAAAGGATTATTCTGAAAATTATTTTAAAAGCACAAATTAAATCGGTCTTTTCTGGCCGTGATTTTGGGACACAGTTGGTATCAGAGCATTAGTTTAAGCGAGCTAGGAATTTGTAGGATTTCTATACTTAAACATAGAATGCTAAGGGAAGATTGTGAAATAGGTGTCTGTTATATCTTAGACACGAGTGCTAGTTTATTTTAGGAAAGATGCCTAAAATGCTTTTATGTGCTAAATGTTATATATTTGCCAAATATGATATTATTTGTTTAGATCTACGGTTTGTTGCCAACCGGATCTGGAGGCTTTATGTGTTTAGGATTCTAAGCGTATGATGACGGTATTAGAACTAGCATGTAAATGTTTTGGAGTGATATAGACGATTTATTTATATATCGTGTGTAACACCCCAAGTTCAAAAGTACAAGTTTAGGACTTTTAGTGTAAATAAGGAAGGTAGACTCGGCGAGTCGATGGAGAGACTCGGCGAGTCGAGTCGCGATTTGGTCACGTGATAAGTGACTGACCCAGCGAGTTGGTGCTGGAATAAGAAACCCTATTTTTCAAGGTTTGCACCCTATTTAAAGAACCTTATCTTTTCCCCTCAGCCTCTTTGCTACCCATTTGAGACCTAGAAACCCTAACTCGTGAGAAAACCCTTATTTTTTAGTGTATTAGAGCTTTGAGGAGAATCTTTGGTGTTTGAAGCTTGAAGGTTTGAAGGCTTGTATCAAGAAGCTTGGGGAGGTTGGAAATTTGCAGTTGTTTGGACTCATTTCAGGGGTAAGGAACCATTTTCTTAAGCTATTTCTTCATGGATTCGTGTATGGTGATTGATTTGGGAACTCTTTCGAATTAGAGGCTTAGATCTAAAGTTGCTACTTCAGATCTAGGCTTGTGTTGGTCCAAAATGTCATAAAGTTGTTGTCCAAGAGTTATTGATGAAGCCCCTTTATCCCAAACTTTAGCCCAAGAGTGTTTTGGGCTTATATCTCCTTGGTTTCACGTAAAGTTTGCACCTTTATGTGGGGGTTAGGATGTAGGAGAATGGATCTATGGATTGGAGTCCCTGCATGGCTCGAAAAGCCTATGTATGGTTTGAGAACTGAAGAGACTCGGCGAGTCACATGGGAGGACTCGCCGAGTTGGAAGAACAACTCGGCGAGTCTGTTGAAGATTGTCTTGGACTCGACGAGTCTGTTCTTAGACTCGGCAAGTTTGGTCGTGGAACCCCAACCTTTTCTGGTTAAGACGTAAATCGGTGAGTTGAGCAGGACAGGACTCGATGATTGTTGAACTCGACGAGTCTTGGAGTGACTCGGCGAGTTGAGTCGTGTTTGGGAGTTTCTAAATATAGGGACTCGGCGAGTCAACGGGTTGACTTTGACTAAGGAATTTGACTTTGACCAAGGGTTGACCAGTTGACTTCCAGGGGTATTTTGGTATTTATTGGTAATTATTGGATTTGGTTATTTGGTTATGATCAGTGGTGGAGTTCGTGCCGTTAGTCAGAGCAGTGTGATCTTATTTTCTTCAGTCGGCAGTTGCAGGTGAGTTATCCTCACTATATCGACAGGGTCTAAGGCACCAAGGCACGACCCTTTATCGGATGGTAATCTGGGTAGTTGATTGTTATGTTATTGCTTTGCTATGCCTGTATCCTGGTAGATAGGATGGTATATGTTAGAGACCTGGTTAAGGTCAGTATCCTAGTATTTAGGATGATGCTATGTTAGTGACCAGTTAGGTCGGTATCCTGGTTAGGATGTTGCTATGATATGTGATCTGCTAGATAGGTATGATTAGTTGTGAATTGTTATATGATTGTATGTTGATGTGCACATGGTTGTTTGGACTGGGGTTGGGTTGAGGCGGGTCCTGCTTTGTGTTGTAGGCCAACATACCCAGGGCAGGCCGGTTAGACCGAAGGGCCTGTGAGAGGTCCGGATAGGCTGAAGGCCCCAAGAGGGCGGACCAGGTGTGCCGAGGCTCGAAGAGTGGACCAGGCGAACTGAAGGCCCGGTGCAGGCGGACCAGTCATACTGTAGACTCGGAGAGAGAGTGGACCTGGTGGACTGACGACCTGGTGCAGGCGGACCAGTCACACTGTAGACTCGAAATGCATGGCTGTTCTATTTATGATATGATATGATATGTGTATGGTATTGTGTGATAACCCGAAATTTCCATTTTGTACGAACATTAGCTATTCAATAGAAGCTAGTTCAGTTTCAATGAATTTCAGACTTTTTCGAATAAGTTTGTGTACATTAGGGTTTACGTTTAAGGAGATATCAGGAGAGTGGATGCTCATGGGTTTGTGAAACTTGAGCATTTCAAAACTTCATAATGTTAGAGTCCAATTCCGGAATAAAAATATTTTCTACCAAAAATATTTCAGGACAATAAATAGATTTATGAACTAAATTCATTCATTATTCACATTTCCAACTAGAGAAAAGCCATTTTCTCTCTCACAGATCTTCGGGTTTTCATCCCAAATCGTGAGTACACTTCTCTAGTTATGTTATAATGTTTGTTTTATGCTTATTAACATAGAATGTATGTCAAATATTTGTGATTCGGTTGTTTACCGCCCAAGAACGTTCTTGGGGAGTAAACTCCAAAATGAAGCTTAAAGGCCATCTAGTCCCATTTCCTTGTTAGGTAACTAGTTTAGGATAATATGTATGATCATTTGAGGCTACAAAACAATCATGAACACCTAGCTTTAGGTGTTTACAGCCCAAGAGTTTCTTGGACCGTAAACACCAAATTCAAGGGCTTAAATGTGCCCTAATCACTCCTTAAGGCCTTAGACTTTAATCCTCAATTACTTCTAGCTAATTTGGAGACTTTAACACATCAAAAACACCCCTTAAAGGGAGTTTACGGCCAAGGAATACTCTTGGGCCGTAAACACCAAATAAGGGCACCAAAGTGTGCCTAGGGTCCTCCATAGCCTAAATCAAATGCCTAGAAAGTATTCTACTTGTGTTTGGGACTTGAAAGAATTAAAAACATCCATCCCATGAGAGTTTACGGCCATAAACTCTAAGGGATATGGTCTTTTGGCCGTAAACTCCTCAAAGGAGTATTATCTATGCCCTAAACTACCCAAAGGATTAAACCACCAAGCTAGGCTTATTCTAGAAATCATTTAGAACTTCAAAACACACATTACCACCAAGATTGGAGTTCACGGCCGTAAACTCAAGGGTTTATGACCATAAAATCCTTGTGTGGGGTTTATTTGGTAGTAAACTCTTATATAAGGCCCTTTGATAAATTGAACCCCTTTAGCCTTGTCCCATAGCAACTTAGATGCAACCATTAGGACCTATGACACTTATACAAAGTGTTTACATGTTCCTGAGTGTCCCAACTTATTTCATGAAGTTATTATTTGGCTAATTAGTTATATATATATATATATATATATATATATATATATATATATATGTGTGTGTGTGTGTGTGCTCATTATATGATAACTAGGCTCGTGCGTGTGAACAAGTCTCCGTTTGCCACCTAGCACGGTATCCGACACTTCAATCCAATCCACTCACCACAAGTGAGTTCATACCCCTTTAATTAACCTTTGAGATACTTTTAATTGTTTGAAATACTTTATGGGGGGATACAAGTTAAATGCTTATAGTTATTGCATCAATCACATGTGATTACATTAATCACATGTGATTAATAACTTGAAAACCAATGATTTTAACACTATTCAAACTGTTTTACTTCAAAATGTTTTACAAATTCTTTTACTTATCAAATGCTTTTATTAAACTTTGTTTTTACTTCTTATAAATTGCATGCCCATATATGTATAGATATATAAGAATTGTTTAAAGGGCTTAGGAAGGCCATCCGCCCTATTTCCTTTTCGCGCTTGAGATGTGGTCTGGTGGGATTTCGGGTAGCCCTCCGATGGTCGTTTCAATATTAATTATATATCGAATGTACATATATAGACATAAAATTACTCCTTTATTCACGCGTATCAGTACATCATTAGTAAGTTACCATCGGGGTAACACAGGATCATACTACTACAATTTCTATATCAAAGAGTCAGTTCATTCATGAGTCAATACTTATTACTAAGAGTACATATACAACTATACTAGGACGAGAACATATATAACGATACTAGAACAAGTAACATTACATTACATATACATGAATACGTTAACAATTGTGATCCACTATATGGGAGCATGCCTTAATTGTCATGACCCGAGTTGTAGCCAGAGTCTCTTGAAGGGAGAGCGTGAGTTTGCATATAGATCTATACTGGATTGACTATCCTACACCTTGCTGCTAGCTACAGCAGGACCGGTAGGTCTGCGGGTGCCAAACGTCATACCTTATTTTTCGACTATACGTTGTCGATGTTACCAGTCTATAGTATGGTGCAATTTATCACATAATACCTTAATATAAATCCGGTTTAAGGTAGTTAGTACAGTAGTAGTTCCTATAATACAACACAACAGTACTACAATGATGTTCCCATTACATATATTTAGTGATTATTTCACTTAAGCATTAATGTACAAACTATATTTTGTTAAATGATAGTTACACTTGGGTAATTACACACTTTTACAACAAACGAGCATACAAAACAGTTAAGCCTTGGTAGAAGGCTACTTTAATAGAAAATATAGGTTTTTCTGAGAGATTCAAACTTTTACAAACACTTACAAACATTTACTTACCTTTTACAAACTTACACTTGAGACATGTTCAAACGTTTTTGGTAACACATATCGACACTAAATTACTTATGAACTCACCAACTTAATGCTGATAAACTCTTTCAAAATAACTTGTATTCTCAGGTCATCAGTAGACAGGTACCGAGGCCAGCTTTTGAGAAGATGGAGCGCATTCAGGACTCATCTTATTATTTTGATTTACGTTATATTTTTTGGTGTGTAAAACTGTACAAAACACGCTTGTATTAAAATTATATATTTATTGCAATGGATGATGTTGTTTGCTTATTTATATTTACTGTGTTGTGATACTATACATGACGTCCTCTGCCCCAGAACGTTTCCGCCGTTCTTGGTTTTGGGGTGTGACAGATTGGTATCAAAGCCAGGTTTATAGTGAATCAAGTATATCAACCCATAAAAGATATACTAAACTATAAACCCATTAGGGATTAAAGCACTCTGACCAAGAGTCTATACTTTAAATATTTAAATATTTAATTAAGTATACTAGTCTGCATTCATACTAAAATCAGTGTCACAATGACAAGAACAAAAGTATTACGATTGTTAAATATCACAAGCGAGCTCGAGGATGTATGGTCAGTCTTGGGAATGGCATAGCCTGATTAACTATGCTGGTCCTGGGAGTGATTAGCATATGCCCTAGAATGGTTGTGATGTGTTAACAAGTCTAAAAACTTACCAACAATACCACAAGAAGATCAGTAGAACTTAAACTTAAAATACTGTAGGTGTATTTTGTACTACTAGTTACATGTATACTATATTCTTATACCTCTCTTCTCGCGTAGATTTAAATGGCTGGATTCCATCACGGCGACCCGTACTTTCCAAATGAAGGCAATGTCGGGTGGATCGAAGAAGAGCCCGAAGATGAGCATCCAATCCCTTTGGATGATCACCTCGCAGAAGGCTTTTCTGATGGATCTGACTCCGAGCCTGAAGTCAACAACCTACCGCTAGTAGGTCAAGCCCCGAACAACAACCCCCGACCAGCTTTTCCAGGTCCTACTCCCTTGTGGGCAACCAACTTGAATCGATGGAGTGACGAACAGGGTCAACCCTTACCATACTTTGGGGACCGAAGCTTTTACAACGTCAGTGAAGGTGGTTCTGCTGACCGACCTCTACCTGTCATTATCCTTAGAATAGCTCGAAATGTTGAGCAAGTCCGAGCAGCCATCGACCGGGTCATGGAGATTGATGCCAACTCAGGTGTTAACACAGTCCCCATCTGCCGTCTTGAAGAAGACATGGAACGGACCCGGAGAACCAATGAAACCCTGCAGCAACAGCTGGCTACCTCCAGAGTTGAAGTCTTGGAACTTCGAGCCCGTCAGAAGGCTCAGGAGCGACACCTTCAAGAGGTGTTTCGTCAAGTGTCAGACCTCAGGGCTCGCCCGAGGAATTCCCATCGCCGTTAGATGATGTCTAGTACATCTTTGTGTTTTGGTTAAGGAATAGCCTTTAACATATGTGCTCTATGTAGCACTTGTTTGTAAAATATTCCTAACTTTCAGTACTCTAATTAGGAATCTAAGAACTGTCAAACTTTTCTGTATGGTATGATGTAAGACCTACTGATAGGTCGATTTTCCCTAAACTTATTACATCAGTAATACCAGTATTATTGACATCTATCTAATCTGTGGGAAAAATTTGTACATTTGTGTTTCCTACTAATATTCTTTGTTGTGATCTCAAACACCCATTCAACTGTTGGGCTATGGTTAGTTAGTCCATGTGTCACTCTCACCTTACTTACAAATTGATTCTTACCATTTTTCTTATCTTTATAAACTTATAGCTGAAAGATGCCTCCTCGCAAATCTCCCAGGAATAACCCTACACCTCCACCGCCTCCTCCGCCTTCGGTCATCGATACTGCAGCCCTGAATGTTGTCGTAGCTGCAGCAGTGGCAACTGCCATGGCTCAGTATCACTCATCTGATGCCAGCAGAGGTGGAACCCCTGTTAAATCAATTCCGGTTGAAACCCCTGTGCGCTCGAGAGAGTGCTCCTACAAGGATTTCACCAATTGCAAGCCGAAGTCTTTCCATGGCACCGGCGGAGTCATTGCCCTCTCGCAATGGTTCAAGAAGACTGAATCAGTCTTCGAAATCTGTTCGTGCCCTGCTGCGAGCAAAGTCAAATATGCCGCATGCACCTTTAAGGGAAAAGCCCTGACGTTGTGGAGTGGCCACGTTAAAGCTCTAACCCTCGTCGTAGCCAACGACATGGGCTAGGAAACGATGAAAGACCTCATGATTGAGGAATATTGCCCGAGGGGAGAAATCCAGAAATTGGAGCAGGAACTTTGGAACCTGACTATGAAGGGCTCCGACGTAGTCTCCTATACCGCCAGGTTCAGCGAACTGGTGGCCCTCTGCCCCAATATGGTTCCCACTGAAGGGAAAAAGATCGAAAGGTACATATGGAGGCTAGTGCCTCCGTATCAAGGGAATGTTCTATCATCAAACCCTGCTACCTTCGACAGTGCCAAAAGATTGGCACAACGACTCATTGACCATGGAGTCAAACCCCCTGCAAGCACAACAAACCTAGCCTTCTCAGAACCCTCCAAACTCGCTGACACAAGGCGGAAACTCTGGGAGGATAGGAAGAAGACGAAATGGGCTGCCAAAAAGCAGCAAATTGTGGCAGTGCATGCCGCAATAACCCCTGCTGCTGCTGCTACTACTGCTCCGGTGGGTCAGTATGCTGGAAGTTTGCCCAAGTGCAACAAATGCAACTACCACCACAATGGCACTGCCATGAAATGCAGTGCTCTAACTGCCACAGGAAAGGACACACGGTCCGTTTCTGTAAATCTCCGGCGTAACCGATCGCCCATGTCCCCGGCTCTGGCGCGAGCCCGACCTGCTATGGATGTGGCGAAGCAGGCCACTATAAGAGGGACTGCCCCAAAGCAAAGAATGCTGGTGGAGCAGGGAGGGTACTAGTTATAGGCCACGGGGAAGCGGTTGCTGACCCGACAGTGGTGACTGGTACGTTCCTCCTCGATAACTCTTATGCATGCATTCTGCTTGATAGTGGAGCGGAGCGAAGCTTCGTGAATCATAAATTTGCTCGCATGCTTAAGCAACAACCACACACACTTAAGGAACAATTCACAGTACAAATGGCTAATGGGAAAACTGAAAGTACGAATAGCATATACTTAGGTTGTACCCTAACTCTAGATAAATATTCATTCCCAGTCGACCTCATGCCAGTCTCAATAAAAAGCTTCGACGTTATCATCGGCATGGATTGGTTAAGTCTTCATCGCGCCGACATCATGTGCTACAAGAAAGTAGTCCGTCTAAACCTCCCGTCTAACGAAACTCTTATCGTCTACGGTGACAAACCTGGTGCGAGTCTTCGTACAATATCAAGTATTCAAGCACATAAGTATCTGCGTAAAGAATACCATGCATTCCTTGCTCACGTCGTCGACACGAGCCTCGAAACGAAAGAACTAAAGAACATTTCAGTAGTAAGCGACTTCCCCGACATTTTCCCAGAAGAGCTACCTGGATTACCTCCGCAACGACAAGTCGAGTTCAGAATCGACTTAGTCCCAGGAGCTACCCCAGTAGCCAAGTCACCCTACCGTTTAGCACCAGCTGAGATGCAGGAACTCTCAGGTCAACTTAACGAACTACTCAGCAAGGGCTTTATAAGACCGAGTTTCTCACCTTGGGGAGCACCGGACTTGTTCGTTAAGAAGAATGACGGATAATTCCGTATGTGTATCGACTACAGAGAACTCAACAAACTGATAGTAAAGAATCGTTACCCTCTGCCTCGCATAGATGATCTATTTGACCAACTGCAAGGGGCGAACTATTTTTCCAAAATTGATCTGAGATCCAGATATCACCAGTTATGAGTACTAGAGGAGGATGTGCCGAAGACAATCTTCCGAACTCGTTACGGACACTACAAGTTCGTGGTGATGCCATTTGGATTGACCAATGCGCCCGCAGTTTTCATGGATCTGATGAATAGAGTATGCCGACCTTATTTGGATCAGTTCGTCATCGTTTTCATTCACGACATCCTGATCTACTCCCGAAGTAAGGAAGAGCATGGCGATCACCTGCGACAAGTTCTAGGGACATTACGAAAGGAGAAACTTTATGCGAAGTTCTCGAAATGTGAATTTTGGATCCGAAGAGTTGAATTCTTCGGACACGTGGTAAGCGAAGAGGGAATCCAGGTGGACCCATCCAAAATTAAAGCCATTGAGAACTGGTCAGCACCAAAGACGCCTACGGAAATTCGTCAATTTCTAGGCCTCGCTGGCTACTACCGCAGATTCATACAGAACTTCTCCCGAATAGCGAAACCCCTTATAACCTTGACCCAGAAAGGCGTGGCCTTTGACTGGGAAGAGAAACAGGAGAGAGCGTTCCAAACACTCAAGCGAGCCTTGTGCACCGCGCCAATACTATCCCTCCCCGAAGCGATAGAAGACTTCGTTGTCTATTGCGATGTATCAAATCAAGGGCTCGGGTGTGTTCTGATGCAGCGAGGTAAGGTCATCGCCTACGCCTCGAGACAGTTGAAGACACATGAGGTTAACTACACGACCCACGATCTCGAACTATGAGCAGTGGTGTTTGCTCTGAAAATTTGGAGACATTACTTGTACGGGACGAAAAGTACTATTTTTACCGACCACAAGAGTTTACAACACATTTTCGATCAGAAGGAGCTCAACATGAGACAGCAACGGTGGGTCGAGCTACTCACTGACTACGAATGCGATATTCGTTATCATCCGGGTAAAGCCAACGTAGTAGCAGACGCCCTAAGTCGGAAGGAATATTCTGGTCGCAAAGTCAAGTCATTGTCAATAACCATCCATTCACACTTGTCTAAACAAATTCAGGCGGCCCAACTTGAAGCCATGAAACCTGAAAATGTTACGAGTGAATACCTTAGAGGAATGGACAAGAATTTAGAAGCCAAGGGTGACGGAGCCTTATATTTCATGAACCGGATCTGGACACCTAAACACGGTGGTTTCCGAGACTTGGTCATGACCGAGGCGCACAACACTCGGTATTCCATCCACCCAGGTTCAGATAAGATGTATCTGGATCTTAAAAAGCTATATTGGTGGCCTAATATGAAAGCAAAGATTGCTACCTTCGTAAGTAAATGCCTTACTTGCGCAAAGGTTAAGGTCGAGTACCAAAAGCCCTCTGGTTTACTGCAACAACCAGAGATTCCAGAATGGAAGTGGGAGCGGATCACTATGGATTTCATAACCAAGTTGCCCAAGACAACGGGTGGACTTGATACCATATGGGTCATCGTCGATAGATTGACCAAGTCTGCACACTTCCTGCCTATCAAGGAAACTGACAAGATGGAGAAACTTACGAGAACATACATTAGGGAAATCGTACGGCTACATGGTGTACCTATGTCCATTATCTCCGATAGAGATAGTAGGTTCACCTCAAGATTTTGGCAATCACTACAACATTCCCTAGGAACAAGGCTGGACATGAGCACCGCCTACCATCCACAGACCGACGGACAGAGTGAGCGGACCATCCAAACACTGGAAGATATGTTGCGAGCCTGTGTGATTGACTTTGGAAAGGCATGGGATACTCATTTACCCCTTGTCGAGTTTTCCTATAATAACAGTTATCACACGAGCATCAAGACTGCTCCATTTGAAGCCCTCTATGGCCGAAAGTGCAGATCTCCTTTGTGCTGGGCTGAGGTGGGTGATACCCAATTAGCCAGGGGCCAAGCTTCCGACAGTACTCTCACCGGTCCGGAGATCATTCGGGAAACGACAGAGAAAATCGTTCAGATTCGTGAACGATTGAAAGCCTCTAGAGACCGACAGAAGAGTTACACTGATAAACGAAGAAAACCTTTAGAATTGTAGGTGGGAGACCGAGTCCTTCTCAAAGTCTCACCCTGGAAGGGCTTGATACGCTTCGGAAAGTGTGGGAAGCTTAATCCGAGGTACATAGGGCCTTTTGAGATTCTTGCAAGAGTCGGCCCCGTAGCTTACAAACTCGACCTACCCGACACACTTTGTTACGTACATTCTACATTCCACGTATCTAACTTGAAAAAGTGTCTGTCCGACGAGACTCTTGTAATCCCACTCGACGAGATCGAGATCAACGAGAGCCTCAACTTCGTGGAAGAACCAGTAGAGATCATGGACCGTGAGGTCAAGCAGACGAAGCAAAGCCGTATCCCTATCGTGAAGGTTCGCTGGAATGCCAAGCGGGGACCGGAATTCACTTGGGAACGCGAGGATCAGATGAAACTGAAATACCCTCATCTTTTCGCTTAATTGTTTGTAACTTCTTATTTGCTTAAATTCTAATTTCGGTACGAAATTCCTTCTAACGGGGGGATGATGTGACAACCCGAAATTTCCATTTTGTACGAACATTAGCTATTCAATAGAAGCTAGTTCAGTTTCAATGAATTTCAGACCTTTCCGAATAAGTTTGTGTACATTAGGATTTACGTTTAAGGAGATATCAGGAGAGTGGATGCTCATGGGTTTGTGAAACTTGAGCATTTCAAAACTTCATAATGTTAGAGTCTAATTCCGGAATAAAAATATTTTCTACCAAAAATATTTCAGGACTATAAATAGATTTATGAACTAAATTCATTCATTATTCACATTTCCAACTAGAGAAAAGCCATTTTCTCTCTCACGGATCTTCGGGTTTTCATCCCAAATTGTGAGTACACTTCTCTAGTTGTGTTATAATGTTTGTTTTATGCTTATTAACATAGAATGTATGTCAAATATATGTGATTCGGGAGTTTACCGCCCAAGAACGTTCTTGCGGAGTAAACTCCAAAATGAAGCTTAAAGGCCATCTAGTCCCATTTCCTTGTTAGGTAACTAGTTTAGGATAATATGTATGATCATTTGAGGCTACAAAACAATCAAGAACACCTAGCTTTAGGTGTTTACGGCCCAAAAGTTTCTTGGACCGTAAACACCAAATTCAAGGGCTTAAATGTGCCCTAATCACTCCTTAAGGCGTTAGACTTTAATCCTCAATTACTTCTAGCTAATTTGGAGACTTTAACACATCAAAAGCACCCCTTAAAGGGAGTTTACGGCCAAGGAATACTCTTGGGCCGTAAACACCAAATAAGGGCACCAAAGTGTGCCTAGGGTCCTCCATAGCCTAAATCAAATGCCTAGAAAGTATTCTACTTGTGTTTGGGACTTGAAAGAATTAAAAACATCCATCCCATGAGAGTTTATGGCCGTAAACTCTAAGGGATATGGTCTTTTGGCCGTAAACTCCTCAAAGGAGTATTATCTATGCCCTAAACTACCCAAAGGATTAAACCACCAAGCTAGGCTTATTCTAGAAATCATTTAGCACTTCAAAACACACATTACCACCAAGATCGGAGTTCACGGCCGTAAACTCAAGGGTTTACGACCGTAAACTCCTTGTGTGGGGTTTATTGGGTAGTAAACTCTTATATAAGGCCCTTTGATAAATTGAACCCCTTTAGCCTTGTCCCATAGCAACTTAGATGCAACCATTAGGACCTATGACACTTATACAAAGTGTTTACATGTTCCTGAGTGTCCCTACTTATTTCATTAAGTTATTATTTGGCTAATTAGTTATATATATGCTCATTATATGATAACTAGGCTCGTGCGTGTGAACAAGTCTCCGTTTGCCACCTAGCTCGGTATCCGACACTTCAATCCAATCCACTCACCACAAGTGAGTTCATACCCCTTTAATTAACCTTTGAAATACTTTTTAATGTTTTAAATACTTTATGGGGGGGATACAAGTTAAATGCTTATAGTTATTGCATCAATCACATGTGACTAATAACTAGAAAACCAATGATTTTATCACTGTTCAAACTGTTTATCAAACTGTTTTACTTCAAAATGTTTTACAAACTCTTTTACTTATCAAATGCTTTTATTAAACTTTGTTTTTACTTCTTATAAATTGCATGCCCATATATGTATACATATATAAGAAATGTTTAAAGGGCTTAGGAAGGCCATCCGCCCTATTTCCTTTTCGCGCTTGAGATGTGTTCTGGTGGGATTTCGGGTAGCCCTCCGAAGGTCGTTTCAATATTAATTATATATCGAATGTACATATATAGACATAAAAGTACTCCTTTATTCACGCGTATCAGTACATCATTAGTAAGTTACCATCGGGGTAACACAGGATCATACTACTACAATTTCTATATCAAAGAGTCAGTTCATTCATGAGTCAATACTTATTATTAAGAGTACATATACAACTATACTAGGACGAGAACATATATAACGATACTAGAACAAGTAACATTACATTACATATACATGAATACGTTAACAATTGTGATCCACTGTATGGGAGCATGCCTTAATTGTCATGAACCAAGTTGTAACCAGAGTCTCTTGAAGGGAGAGCGTGAGTTTGCGTATAGATCTATACTGGATTGACTATCCTACACCTTGCTGCTAGCTACAGCAGGACCGGCAGGTCTGCGGGTGCCAAACGTCATACCTTATTTTTCGACTATACGTTGTCGATGTTACCAGTCTATAGTATGGTGCAATTTATCACATAATACCTTAACATAAATCCGATTTAAGGTAGTTAGTACAGCAGTGGTTCCTATAATACAACACAACAGTACTACAATGATGTTCCCATTACATATATTTAGTGATTATTTCACTTAAACATTAATGTACAAACTATATTTTGTTAAATGATAGTTACACTTGGGTAATTACACACTTTTACAACAAACGAGCATACAAAACAGTTAAGCCTTGGTAGAAGGCTACTTTAATAGAAAATATAGGTTTTTTTGAGAGATTCAAACTTTTACAAACACTTACAAACATTTACTTACCTTTTACAAACTTACACTTGAGACATGTTCAAACGTTTTTGGTAACACACATCGACACTAAATTACTTATGAACTCACCAGCTTAATGCTGATAAACTCTTTCAAAATAACTTGTATTCTCAGGTCATCAGTAGACAGGTACCGAGGCCAGCTTTTGAGAAGATGGAGCGCATTCAAGACTCATCTTATTATTTTGATTTATGTTATATTTTTTGGTGTCTAAAACTGTACAGAACACGCTTGTATTAAAATTATATATTTAATGCAATGGATGATGTTGTTTGCTTATTTACATTTACTGTGTTGTGATACTATACATGACGTCCTCCGCCCCAGAACGTTTCCGCCATTCTTGGTTTTGGGGTGTGACAAATTGTGGTTGGTATTTTGGGGGTAACTCACTAAGCTTTCGGGCATACAGTTCTAGTGTATTGTTTCAGGTACTTCAGGAGATCGTGGCAAGGCGAAGGCATGATCGTACCGCTCCTCAGTTTTATGTTGATGTTTCTGGGATACTCTGATAATAAATGAAATGAAAATCTTTTTGTAATTACTTAATGAGTATCGGTTGTTTTTGAAAAGTTTAAGTTTGTTGTAAATTTTCACGGTGTTACATCGTGGATGAGGATCTAATTTCATGTTATTTAGTGTATAGATCAAAAATGGTAAGAACCAAAGTGGCGTTGGAAACGCAGATGAAAACAGGAATCAACCACTTGTAATTGAACAAGTAGTTGTTGCAGCAGCAGCACCTGAGCCAATGACAATGGATGGGGTACAAGCGATGATCCAAATGATGTTAGATCGTCAAATAGAAGAAACTAGACGTTTGCTTCAGTAGAATCATGAAGAACCTTCAATGCCAATTGAACAGCCCGAATTGAATGAAGGGCATTCGGAAAGAGGAAACTTCATTGGGACTGTTGGTCAAGCCAACCCACCGATTGTTAGGCAAATCAACCAGGATGCGGGAAATGATGGACGTGGGTGTATGTACAAGGATTTCATGGCATCCAAGCCACCATGTCTATCCGGAAGCCCGACGCCGGTGGAAGTTATAAACTGGATCTCCGAAATGGAGACAATGTTCCAGAGTTGCGAATGCAGAATAGACAGAAGACCGCTCTTGTGATCCCTCTGTTAAAATTTGGCATGTTGAGTTGGTGGAAGTTGTTAGCTGACTCGGTGCACAAGGGAGAAGCGAGCAAGATGTCTTGCAAGACTTTGTGGTGCAACTCAAATTGCAATACTGCTCTGAACAGGACCTTCTGGAAATCAATAATGTGTTTTAGAATTTGATGAAGGGAAAAATGATCGTTACCGAATACGCTGCTAGTTTCACGGAAAAGATGAAGCTTATTCCATATTTAGTTCCAACTGAACTCTCTAAGGTCAACAAGTTTACCCTCGGACTACTAGCGAACTTTGGTCCAATGGTTAAGCAAGCAACCACATTAAAAGCCGCCATATGGGCTGCTAGAAATGTTGAGACCCAGAACAAGGAGAAGGGTCCGGAGAGGTCATAGGTTGGTGAGAAGAGGAAGTTCGACGGACCCTTGGGGTCCAGCAAAAAGGGTAAATTCTCAAAGTCTAGTTCGAGAGGAGGTGGAGGAGGCAAAGTGAAATGGTGCGACAAATGCAAGAAGAAGCATCATGGGAAATGTGGAAGGGAAGCCACATGCTTCAAATATGGAAAGTCAGGGCACTATGCCAACGAATGCACCCTTACCAAGAAAGTCTGATGTGGGTGTGGTGATGAGGGGCACATCTTGAGGGATTGTCCGAAAAAGAAGGAGGCAACAAAGCCCAACATTCCACCAAAGCCGAAGGTGAGAGCCTTTCAGATGACACTTGAAGCTGCGAAAGATGAAGTTGATGTCGCTTCAGGTACCTTTCTCGTAAATGAATTCCCTACCCAAATTTTATATGATTTTGTAGCCAACTACTCCTTTTATTTCGCATGAATTTGGTAGAAAACTAGTTTTGACTGTCGATAGACTAGATAATGCTTTATTAGTCAAAGTTGCTAATGGCAAGTTTATACCTATTAGCCATAGTATGAAAACATCTTAATTGATTTGGACGGGAATAAGTTCCACGAAGAATTATTGCCTATTAAGTTAAATGGTTTCGACTTCGTGTTGGGGATGGATTGGCTTAGCGCCAATGATGCCGAAATATTGTGCAGAAAAAAGATATTAAAAGTAAACCCGCCAGGGAATGAATCATTTATGGTGTATGGGGACAAACACAGAGTAAATTCTGGGATTATTTCTCTAATGAAAGCCAGAAAGTGTTTGGTCAAAGGATGTACATCGTATCTAACATTCGTGATCGATGCTAAGAAGGAGAAAAAGGAGATGCAGAGCATTTCTGTCGTGTGTGATTATCCGGAAGTATTTGCCAAAGGTCTTCCTGGATTACCGCCTGATAGTCAAGTGGAGTTCATAATAGACTTGTTACCAGAGACAACGCCAATAGCAAAAGCACCTTACCGATTAGCACCAACGGAGATGAAGGAGCTGATGATGCAACTACAATTTGACATATAAATCATAAAAGTAAGTTAAAAGATTACCTCTTTGTTGTAGCTAGTAGGAATTGGCCTTTCAAGTGCCTAACACCTCAAGTTTGATGCCTCAAATGGAATTATAACAAACCAAGAACAAGAGGAGGACTTTGAGAGAGAGGTTTGGAGACACAAAATCGTTTATGGCTTCTAGGAACACATAGTGCACGATTTTGGCTTTAGAGGAATACATATATAGTGTAGAATTCCAAGAGTCATAAGCAAACCCTGATTCTTACACATAGGCTTATGATCCATAATTCATATGGACTAATATTTCATGGACTTTCACATAAGCTTAGTCCATCATGGATCAATAGCCGAAACCATATGTATCACTGATTTACACAATCAATCCCCGTTAATTTAATTAGTCTCTTTTGATCACTAAATTAATTCCAAATTAATTCTTGATCAATACTAATTAAACAATATGATTTCTCAATTAATATATTATACTTATAATATATTAATAAATCACAAATAATCTTTTTCTCGAATATCCATCCTATCAAATTATTCTAGAGTGTTACAACCCAAATGGACCATGTTCTATCCGGTCAAGTACATACGAATTATAGTTATGGGCTTAGACACATAATCCAACAGTCTCTCACTTGGATAAGTCTAATAACTATAATTGAAAGTACGACTTCAAACTCTAATTGGCAATCGTAGCTCTCAAAAAGACCATTGTTGAACTCTAATCTTATTAGTAACGTGTCCATAAAATAAGGGATCATATATTCCTCCATTCTAGATATCATATGAACTGAGACATGGATTATAATCATTCTCTCTGTTCATGTGTTGTTTCCTGATTTCCGATCTATGACGACCGACTAATTGAACAAATCAAATATGTCCAGGCTTCGCCAAACACTTCGGGTTGTCATCACTAAATCATCGAGGGGCCCATAGATATCGCATTTATTACATATGCTTTCTATATTTACTCATCAAATCACACACAAAGATATGTTTTATAACACCGAGTTACCGGTGCGTTTACATATCATCAATGTGCAACCGACTTGTAAAATACAACTCACATGTCTTCGCTTCAAAAATATAAAAGATTATCGTCTCATGATCACTCGTGATAAAATCCATGAAGTGATTCAAATGAGCATGGGTTGAATCCAATACTCAAATCTTATTACATGAGTACTCATGAATATTGCAGCAAACTTGTGCTATGTCTAAACACCTTTAAACAATCTACAGACCCATTCATGATAGTCTAGCATCAATACCTACTTCCAAATTATGATCGACTGTGGATAGTTTGAATAATCTAATTATTCGGGAAGCCAACACATGCAAAGTAAAACACAAGAATAATCGAATCCAATATGATCTCAAAACTTTTGAATATAAATAAAACACCTTTTATTTAATCACCATATTGATCACACATTATTCATTGTATAATGTTTTGATTTATCAACTTTATACTTGAATTAAAACAATAGTTATCCTATGCTCCAAGCATGCACACTCTATTTACCTATGGTCCTTTCTTTTTGAAATAGATTAATTGAATACATCTTCAATGAAACCCGTTTCACAACTCCAAATCTTTATCACAAGTGTAGGAATGCCAATTTCTTGCCACTATTAGAATGTGTTAGGTTCTAACCTTTATGCAATGATCCTTTTGTAATGTCAATACACCAAAGCCACAGAGACTTGGACAATGAAATTACAAAGTATTTGTGACATCCTGAAATTTCTAGCTTGTATAAACATTGAAATCTATCAAAGTTAGACTCGTTTTGCTATCTTTAACACTGTTTAGGGTCTATTGTGAGTGTTCTAACTCCAGTGCATCAAAGGAATCAGTATTTGGAAGTGGCAGTTTAAGTTCTAAACTACCTAGCAACTGTAAACCTCCTCAAAAAGGAGTTTACAGTCGAGACCTTGAGTTTACGTTCAAGGTTTCCGTGAACTCCATGCTATATATGGCCCTTAGTCATTTTCAATCACTTTTACCATTTCAAGCCAAAGAACTCATTCTCTCTCAAGTATCATCCGACTTTTCTCTTAGATCTTCAAGATTGTAAGTATTTCTTCCCTTGATTGGTGGATATCCTTCTATATCTAGTGATTATACATGATTTCATCCATGAAATCTCTTCATTTTGATAGATCTATAAGTGTTCTTCATTTCACCAAGAATACGAAGAACACACACTAGTGTTCTTGGATCCTAATCACCCTTACAAGCTTCTAATAAGTAAGTACACTACCCTTATCTTGTTATATACTTGAATCACTTGTTAAACACCTAGAAAACATCAAGAAACTCAAGAACAAAAGGTGTTTACGGTCTAGTGCATCTCCTTAGACCGTAAACCCTTATAAATGGTGCATTGTGACCATTAAACCCTCCTAAAGCCTAGAATGAAACTCAGAACCCTTCGAAATGTTTGGAAATCATCCTATTCACAAACGGATGTTAGTTTATGGTGGTAAACTCACTCGAGCGTAATCCATATTACCGTAAGGTCATTGGACCGTAAACCATGGGATTGTGAACCCATTGGACCGCAAACTCACTAGGTTATGCCATTTGGAACGTAAACTCTTTAGGGTGGCCATACACTCTAAGTGTGCAATCATATGTGATTGTATCCCTTCAATCTAATAGTTTCCTAGTCTATTAGGGTGTTATCCCTTATAATTAGTTGTTTATATACTAATCAAATACATATACATGTCATTATATGTTTATTAGGATCTTTGTGTGCTCAAGGTTTCACCTGACACTCCACATCCTTTTTTCCAAACATACTTCCATATCACTCACTACAAGTGAGTTCATACCCCTTAATCTAACTTTTAAAAAAAATTAAATGCTTTTATGGGGGGAATACAAGGTGAAACATTATAGTTATTATATCAATCACATGTGATTAATAACTATCAAACAAATGGATCCGCTATACTTCTAGCTGTTTTATCAGACAAACTACTTCAAAATATTTATCAAACTCTTTTACATGTTAAACTCTTTATCAAACTTGTTCTTACATGCCAAACCTCTTCTTAAACTCTTTTAAACCTATATATTGTGAAAACCGTGTCTATAGCATATAAAGTTATATAAGTAAGGTTGGAAGGACATAGGACTAATAACACACTTTATTTCACGTTCCTTGTTTGGTTATGGACTTAGAGCACTCTGTTGTTTGTCCGAGTGTCGTTTGATCCTTAGTTGTATATTATGTATATATGTATACACATAAAGGATTTTATCTCAGTTTAACACACTCAGTTATACAAACAACTTTACTAGTAAACTATAATATCTATAGTTTAGGAAGTCACTATTCACTATTTCTAGTACAATGAAACATACAAAGAGTCAGTTCATACATGAGTCAATACATACTATAACGAGAAACAGATAGAGAATACTATAATGAGAAATAGATAGAGAATATTATAACGAGAAAAATTACATACTATACACTATACAAGAAAACGTACAATGGTGAGAAACAAAGAGAACATACTACATACTAGACAGAGAGAACATACATTACCCTAGTACATACAATACATATACAAGAATACTATAACATAAATGTGAACCACGATTTCGGGGCATGGCATCACCTGCCATGGCTCGTTTTGTATCCAGAGTCTCCTGGAGGGAGAGCGTGAATTTGTGTATAGATCTACACTGGATTGACTATCCTACACCTTGTTGTTCGCTACAGTGGGACTTGAAAGTATACGGGTGCCAAATGTCATTTCTTCCAACGTCTTTCATCGTCGTGTTTTTAGTCGATAGTATGATACAGCAGTAGTTACCATAATACAACACTACAATACTTTATTATTTTCCCATTGCATTCATATTGTGATCTTCTCACATAAACGATAATGTAAAAACTATATTTTTGGTTAATGATAGTCACACTTGGGAAACTGCAAACTTTTACAAGAAACAAACATACAGAACATTTGATGTCTTGGTTGAAGGCTACGTTTAGTAGAAAATATAGGATTTTCTAGGAGATACAAACATTTACTACAAACACTTACAAACTTATACATCAAACATTTACAAACATTTTCATACAAACAATGACACTAGAATGCTTATGAACTCGCCAGCTTTAAAGCTGGTCAGCTCTTTCAAAATAACTTGTATTCTCAGGTCATCAGTAGACAGGTACCGATTTTAGGTTTTGAGAAGATGGAGCGCGTTCAAGACTCATCTCTTATTTTGATTTACATTTTTGGTGTCTTATAAACCTCACAAAACACACTTGTATTAAATTATATTGTTGATGCAATGGATGATGTTGTTGCTTTTTTACTATTATGATTTGGTGTGATACTGTACATGATGTCCTCCGCCCTCGAACGTTTTCGCCGTTCCGGTTTTGGGGTGTGACAGATTGGTATCAGAGCATTGTTTATAGTGAATCGAGTATATCAACCCATAAAAGATATACAAACTATAAATACTATGGGATTAAAATACTTTTACCAAGAGTTTATACTTTAAATAATAAAATATTTAACCAAGTATACATACCTGCATTCATACTAAAATCAATGTCACTAGGACAGAACAAAAGTATTACGATTGTTGGGCAACACAATTACACTTAGAGACATATAGTCAAACCTGGGAAGGATATAGCATGATCAACTATATTTTCCGAGGAGTGACTAGCATGTACCTAAGAGTGGTTGTGAGGTTGCAACAAGACTAAAAACTTACCAACACTACTACAATGAAAACATTAGAATAGAACATAAACCTAAAATACTATAGGAGTATTTTGTGTTACTATAATTACTTATTTGAGAACTAAAAAGGTCTTTATTGTTATGTCAATAGTTGCTAACTAGATACACTAAGGTTATATGTGACTAGGAAATCATAGACTTAGAATCTGTGATCGTTGCTTTACTTCATGTTCCTTGTTTGGTTGTGGATTTGGAGTTAGGGTCACTTATTCAAAGGTTTATCCTGTTTTGATTGCATGTAACTGGTATGCACTATGAAAGCATTGAAGTAACTGATAAAGATACTATTATAATTATCTAATTAGTGCGTCTATTAATTATTTCTTATACCCCTTTTCTCGTGTAGATATCATGGCTGGATTCCATCCCCATGGCGACCCATACTTCCCAAACCAAGGCAATGCTGGATGGCTTGAAGCAGAGCCAGAAGATGATCATCCAATCCCTTTGGATGATCACCTCGTAGAAGGCTTCTAAGAGAATTCTGACTCCGAACCAGAAGTCAATAACCTACCCCCAGTGGCTCAAATCCCTAATGCTAACCCTCGTCCAACATTTCAAGGTCCCACACCTCTGTGGGCAACAAACTTGAACAGATGGAGCCATGAACAAGGTCAGCCCATACCGTACAACGGAGATCGAAGCTTCTATGACTTGAGGGAGGGAGGCTCAGCAGACAGAGTCCTGCCCATTATGGTTCGCAGGATTGCTCGGAATGATGAGCAAGGCCGAGCAGCCATCGATCGAGTCATGGAAATTGACGCCAATTTAAGCGTTAACACGGTCCGCATTCGCCATCTAGAAGAGGCTCTGAATGGGACTAGGAGAGCCAATGAGGCTCTGCAGAGAGATCTTGCTGCAACACAAGCTGAAGTCAGGGAACTTCGAGCTCGACAGGCAGCATATGAAAGGCGCGTGAGAGACATGGAGCGCTATATGTCAGAATCAAGGACTCATTCTAGTGGTTCTCGTCATAGATAGAGCCTACTCAACTTTCTCTTTTGGATATAACGTAGTCTATGTAAAAATTCTAGTTTAATTTCCTATCTATGTGAAGACTTTGAATTTGTTAAGTCTTGTTAGGTCGTAGTTCTATCAAAATTTTTCCGTCTTCGTTTGATGTAAGACCTACATCTAGGTCATTTTTCCCAAACTTGTTACATCTATAATACCAGTATTATTAGCAGATATCTAATCTCATGGAAATTATTATCCAAATGTTATCATCATTTTAGTACTAGATCTACATTCAATCATACTATTCAATTGTGTTGTTGGGCTATGGAGAGTTAGTCCATGAGTCACACTCATCATTTCTCTCTATTAAATTCTTACCAGTATCTTCATCTTTGTAAACTTGTAGTTAAAAGATGCCTCCGTGCCGATCAACGAGACGCGATCCTCGGGTAACTCCAATACCACCACCACCTCTTTCACAAATCGATACGACAACTATAAATGTTGCAGTAGCTGTGGTTGTGGCAATAGCCATGGGTCAATATCACTCTACCAGTGCCAGCGGAGCTGGAACACCAGTTCATTACTCAAGGTGAGGTCCCCGTGCACTCGAGAGAGTTCTCCTACAAGGACTTCACCAATTGCAATCCAATGTCCTTTAAAGGGAGTGGCGGAGTCATTGCCCTCTCGCAATGGTTCGAGAAGACAGAGTCGATCTTCGAGATCTACTCATGCCCAGAAGGGAGCAAGGTCAAATTTGTTGCTTGCACCTTCGAGGAAAAATTCATGACGTGGTGGAATAGCCATGTCAACTCACTAACTCTAATAGTGGCAAATTCTATGGGTTGGGAAGCTCTGAGAGAGCTCATGATTGAAGAATACTGCCCGAGGGGCGAAATATAGAAACTAGAAAAAAGAACTATGGTGCCTAACCATGAAGGACTCCGACATAGTTTCCTATACCGCCAGATTCTGCGAGCTGGTTGCCCTATGTCCCAACATGGTTCACACAGAGGGAAAGAAAATATAGAGGTACATCTAGGGACTGGTTCCTCTATTCCAAGGGAATGTCTTGGCTTCAAACCCCACTACATTCGATAGTACCAAGCGATTGTCACAACGGCTCATTGACCATGGTGTCCGTACCCCGTCAACGACAACAACACTAGCCATCTTAGAACCCTCAAAAGCCACTGCCAACAAGCGGAAATTCTAGGATGATAAGAAGAAGCAAAAAGCTACCAAAAAGCAGCAGGTCATGGCGGTTCATGCAGCGATAGTACCTCCTGCTGCTGCTCCGGTAAAGCAGTACGCAGGGAGTTTGCGAAAGTCCAACAAATGCAATTTCCACCACACTAGAGCCTGCCGAGAAATGCAGTGTTCTAACTGCAACAAGAAGGGGCACACTGCCCGTTTCTGTAAATCTCCGTGAAGGCCAATCAACCAAGTCGTCGGCGCTAGTGTGGGCCAGGCTTGCTACGATTGTGGCGAAGTAGGCCGCTACAAAAGGAACTGCCTGAAGGTAGGGAATGTCGGTGGTGTAGGAAGAATTTTGGCTATAGGCCACGAGGAAGCAGTTGCCGACCCCACAGTGGTCACTGGTACGTTTCTCCTCGATAACTCTAATGCATGCATTCTGTTTGATAGTGGAGCGGAGAGAAGTTTCGTGAATCAGAAATTTGCTTACTTACTTAAGCAAAAATCACGAGCACTTAAAGAACCATTCACTATAGAAATTACTAACGAAAAGACTGAGAGCACTATCAGTATATACATAGGATGTACTCTAACTCTAGATAGCCATTCATTTTCAATCGACCTCATGCCGGTCTCAATTAAAAGTTTTGATGTCGTTATTGGCACAGATTAGTTGAGTCTACATCGTGTCGACATCATGTGTTCTGAAAAGGTTGTTCGCCTTAATCTGCTGTCTGGCGAAACTCTAGTAGTCTATGGCGACAAGCCTGACATGAACCTTCGTATCATCTCGAGTATTCAAGCCCAGAAGTACTTGCGAAAGGAATGTCGTGTATTCCTTGCTCATGTTGTTGATGTGAGCCAAGAGATGAAGGATATTAAAAAATCCAAGTAGTATGCGATTTTCCCGACATCTTTCCAGAAGAACTCCTAGGATTACCTCCACAACGTCTAGTCAAGTTCAGAATTGAATTACTTCCAGGGGCTACCCTAGTAGCCAAATCGCCCTAGCGTCTAGCACCTGCAGAGATGTAAGAATTGTGCGGTCAACTTAACGAACTGCTCAGCAAGGGCTTTATAAGACCAAGCTTCTCACCCTGGGGAGCTCCGGTCTTGTTCGTCAAGAAGAAAGAAAGATCGTTTCATATGTGCATCGACTACATGGATCTTAACAAGCTTACCATTAAGAATCGTTACCCTTTGCCTCGCATAAATGATTTTTTCGATCAATTGCAAGGGGAGAATTACTATTCAAAGATGGATCTGAGATCCGGGTATCACCAGTTACGAGTGTTAGAGGAGGATGTCCTAAAGACAGCCTTCCGAACTCGTTATGGACACTACTAGTTTGTAGTTATGCCATTCAGATTCACTAATGCGCCCGCAGTATTCATGGACTTAATGAATAGGGTATGCCGTCCTTACTTGGATCAGTCCGTCAGTGTCTTCATCGATGACATACTCATCTACTCTCGTGGTATGGAAGATCATAGTAAGCATCTATGTCAGATCTTCGAAACATTGCGATCAGAGAAGCTCTACGCGAAGTTCTCTAAATGCGAGTTTTGGATCCGAAGAGTCGAATTTTTGGGTCGCGTTGTTAGTGAAGAAGGAATTCATGTGGACCCTTCCAAAATTAAAGCAATTGAGAGCTGGTCAGCACCAAAGACGCCTACAGAAATTCGTCAATTTCTAGGCCTCGCTGGCTACTATCATAGATTCATTCAGAACTTCTCTCGAATTACGAAACCTCTTACGACTTTGACCCAGAAGGGCGTGGCCTTTTGACTGGGAAGAGAAACAAGAGAAAGCATTCCAAACGCTGAAATGAGCCTTATGCACCGCACCGATACTATCCCTCCCAGAAGGAATATGTCACACCCGAAAACCAGAATGGCGGAAATGTTCGGGGGTGGAGGACGTCATGTACAGTATCACAACAAAGCATAGTATTAAACAAGCAACAACACCATCCATTGCATTAATAATATAATTTAATACAAGTGTGTTCTATGAATTTATAAGACACCAAAAATGTAAATCAAAATAAAAGATGAGTCTTGAACGAGCTCTATCTTCTCAAAAACCAAGCATCGGTACATGTCTACTGATGACCTGAGAATACAAGTTATTTTGAAAGAGTTGATTAGCTTTAAAGCTTGTGAGTTCATAAGCAGTTTAGTGTCATTATTTGTATGAAAATGTTTGTAAGTGTTTGATGTATAAGTTTGTAAATGTTTGTAGTAAATGTTTGTATTTCCTAGAAAATCGTATATTTTCTACTAAACGTAGACTTCTACCAAGACATCAAATATTCTGAATTTTTGTTTCTTGTAAGAGTGTGTATTTTCCTAAGTGTGACTATTATTAACCAAAAATATAGTTTCTATATTTCCGTTTATGTGAGCAGATCACAATTTGAATGTAATGGGAAAATAATAATAGGTGTAATGTGAAATGGTTGCACCATACTATCGACTAATAACACGACGATGGAAGACGTCGGAAGAAATGACATTTGGCACCCGTAGACTTGAAAGTCCCACTGTAGCGAACAACAAGGTGTAGGATAGTCAATCCAGTATAGATCTATACATAAACTCACGCTCTCCCTCTAGGAGACTTTGGATACAAATCTAGGAGACTTTGGATACAACTCTAGGAGACTTTGGATACAAATCGGGCCATGGCAGTGATGCCATGCCCCGAACAATGGTTCACATTTAGGTTATTGTATACTTGTATATGTAATGTATGTACTAGAGTATTGTATGTTCTCTATGTCTAGGATGTAGTATGTTCTCTTTGTTTCCCATCATAGTATGTTCTCTTGTATAGTGTATAGTATGTATTGTTTCTCATTATAGTATGTTCTCCTAGTCTCTCATAATAGTATGTTCTCTTAGTTTCTCATAATAGTATGTATTGACTCATGTATGAACTGACTCTTTGTTACAATATTCTCTGTCTGTATTCTCTGTTATAGTATTTGTATATGATGGTATTCTCCTAAACTATACCTATTATAGCTTACTAGTAATTTATGTAGTTTGAATGAATGAAGGTATACCTTTGCTACCCAAAGGTATTTAACTGATTGATAGTACTTTTATATCTTCATATGTATACATAATATATACCTAATATTTAAATGACATTTGGACAAATAACCGGTATTCTCATGCCACTTTCGAACTAGAATTTCCAGGAATATTTCGTTTCTGAGCAGAAGAGCCGTTTTAAAGTAGTGGAAATGGAAATTAAGCGGGTTATCAGTCCTAAGTCGTTTAAACATTACTTATATAACTATACATATATAGACATGCATTTAACAACATATAAGTTATAAAAAGAAGTTTTGTAAAACTTTTGAAGAGCTTAATAATAAATATTGATGACTTGATGTTAATTTATAAAATGATTTAAAAGCAGTTTGATTGATAATACAGTTTGAAAGTATAAGATTTCCTTTGTTTGAAACACAGTTTGAAGTATATGAAATCATTTGTTTGAAACACAATTATTAATCATATGTGATTGATTATATAATTTACATGCCTTCCACTTGTATTCCCACCCCCCCCCCCATAAAAGCATTTAAAATCATTTAAAAGATAGATTAAGGGGTATGAACTCACCTGTAGTGAGTGGTTTGGATGAACAAGTGGTATAGGATGTTAAGTGTCAAGTGAAGACTTGAGCACACACACGGATCCTATTTATCATATAATGATACAAATATGCATCAAATTAGAGTTTTAAACATCTAATTATGCAAGTAAAGACACCCTAGGACATGGGAAACACTTTGATTCAAGTGCTAGAAGTACCAAGGGTTGCATCTTAGGGTTGTAGGGCCTCACATTGGAGTTTACGGCCAACATGGATGTATCACGTGAGTTTACGGCCAAGGGGTTCACGGCCCTATGAGTTTACGGCCGTAAACTCATGGTATTTTGTACCAAATTGTGTTTTAAGGTTTTTACAAGTCATTAGGAAGTGTTCTAGGTTCAAGTCTAAGCCTTAGGAAGGAGTGGTGGCACAAATGCACCACAAATTAGGGTTTATGGCCCAAGGTGATTGCCTTGGCCGTAAACACCTTATGATCTTGAGTTTCTTGATGTTTTCTAGTTGTTTAAAAAGTGATTCAAGCATATAACAAGCTAAGGGTAGTGTACTTACTTATAAGAAGCTTGTAAGGGTGTTTAAGGTCCAAGAACACTAGTGTGTGTTCTTGGTGTTCTTGGTGAAATGAAGAACACTTGAAGATATATCAAAATGAAGAGATTTCATGGATGAAATCATGTACAATCACTAGATAAGGAGATGTAACAACAAATCAAGAGAAAGAATTCTTACATTTATGGAAGATCGGGATGAAGATCTTATGATACTTGAGAGAGAAATGGGGTTTCTAGCCTTGAAATGGAAGAGAAATGAGGAAAATGATGTAAACTCATGTATTTAACATGATTTCACGGCCAAACTCGTGAGTTTATGGCCCAAACATGAAGGTTTGGCCTTAAACTCCCTTTAATGGGTTTAAGGCTTGATTAAGGTACATTGGGCTTAAGCAGATACTTCCTAACACCCGATTCTTAAATATACTAGGCATTGAACACTCAAACAGACTTTAAACAGTGCTAAAAGATAGCATAAACAAGTCTGAATTTGATTGAATTGTTTGACTGTACAAGATAGAAATTTCGGGTTGTCATAGAATAGAAGACTTTGTGGTCTACTACAATACATCCAATCAAGGGCTCGGTTGTGTTCAAATGCAACGAGGTAAGGTCATTGCATATGCCTCAAGACAGCTGAAGACACACGAGGTCAACTACACCACACATGATCTTGAGTTAGGAGCAGTTGTGTTTGGTTTGAAGATCTGGAGACACTACCTATATGGTACGAAGAGCACTATCTTTACAGACCACAAAATCCTACAACATATATTCGACCAGAAGGAGCTCTACATGAGACAACGACGGCGGGTCGAAGTACTCAGTGATTACGAATGCGAAATTCGTTATCATCCCGGCAAGGCCAATGTAGTAGCGGACGCCCTAAGTCGGAAAGAATACTCTGGTCGTAGACTCAAATCATTGACTATGACTATCCACTCACACTTGTCCATACAAATTAAGGAGGCTCAACTCGACGCTTTGAAACTTGAAAATGTGGCGAGTGAATCCCTGAGAGGGATGGATAAGAACTTGGAAGTCAAGGGTGGCGGAGCCTTATATTTCATGGATTGGATCTGGACACCAAAACACGGTGGCTTCAGAGACTTGGTCGTGACCGAAGTGCACAACCCTCGATATTCCGTCCACCCAGGTTCAGATAAGATGTATATGGATCTTAAAAAGTTATACTGGTGGCCTAACATGAAAGCAGAGATTCCTACCTTCGTAAGTAAATTCCTTACTTGCGCCAAGGTTAAGGTCGAATACCAGAAACCCTCAGGTTTACTACAGTACCCAAAGATACCGAAATGGAAATGGGAGCGAATCACGATGGACTTCATAACCAAGTTGCCCAAGATAACGGGTGGTCTTGATACCATATGGGTTATCGTTGACAGGTTAACTAAGTCCGCACACTTCCTGCCAATCAAGGAAACTGACAAGATGGAGAAGCTCACGAGAACCTATATTAGAGAGATCGTACAATGGCATGGTGCTCCTATATCCATTATCTCTGATAGAGATAGTAGATTCACTTCAAGATTCTAGCAGTCGCTACAAAGTTCCCTAGGAACTAGGCTGGACATGAGTACAACCTACCATCCGCAGACCGAAGGACAAAGTGAGAGAACTATCCAAACCTTGGAAGATATGTTGTGAGCCTGTGTGATCGACTTTAGGAAGACATTGGATACTTATTTTCCCCTTGTTGAGTTTTCCTACAGTAATAGTTATCACACGAGCATAAAGGTTGCTCCATTCGAGGCCCTCTATGGCCGAAAGTGCAAATCCCCTCTGTGTTGGGCTGAGGTGGGTGACACCCAGGTAGCTAAAGGACGAGTTCCTGACAGCACTCTCACAGGTCCGGAGATCATTCGGGGAAACGATAGAGAAGATCGTTCAGAATCATGAACGACGGAAAGCCTCTAGAGACCGACAGAAAAGCTACGCGGACAAACGAAGGAAAGCTTTGGAATTCCAGGTGGGAGACCGTGTTCTTTTGAAAGTCTCACCTTGGAAGGGCTTGATATGCTTTGTAAAGCGTGGGAAGCTTAATCCATGATATGTAGGGCCTTTCGAGATTCTCGCTAGAATCGGCCCTATAGCTTACAAACTCAACCTACCTCACGAAGTAAATAACATACATTCTACTTTCCACGTCTCGAACTTGAAAAAGTGTCTGTCCGATGAGACTCTTGTAATCCCACTTGACGAGATCAAGATCAACAAGAGCCTCAACTTCGTGGAAGAACCTGTAGAGATCATGGACCGAGAGGTAAAGCAAACAAAGCAAAGCCATATCCCGATAGTGAAGGTTCGCTGGAAAGCCAAGCGAGCACCTGAATACACTTGGGAGCTCGAGGATCAAATGAAATTGAAATATCCTCATCTTTTGGCTTAGTTATTTATAATAACTTAGTTACTTTAACTCTAACTTTGAAACGAAATTCTCTCCAACGATGGATGATGTGACAACCCAAAATTTCTAGCTTGTATAAACGTTCAAATCTATCAAAGTTAGACTCGTGTTGCAATCTTTTAGCACGGTTTAGGGTCTATTGTGAGTGTTCTAACTACAGTGCATCAAAGGAATCAGTATTTCGAAGTGGAAGTTTAAGTTCTAAACTACCTAGCAACCGTAAACCTCCTCAAAAAGCAGTTTACGGTCGAGACCTTGATTTTACGGTCAAGGTGGCCATGAACTCCATACTATATATAAGGCCCTTAGTCATTTTTAATCACTTTTACCATTTCAAGCCAAAGAACTCATTCTCTCTCAAGCATCATCCGACTTTTCTCTTAGATCTTTAAGATTGTAAGTATTTATTCCCTTGATTGGTGGATATCCTTCTATATCTAGCGATTATACATGATTTCATTAATGAAATCTCTTCATTTTGATAGATCTTCAAGTGTTCTTTGTTTCACCAAGAACAACAAGAACACACACTAGTCTTCTTGGATCCTAATCACCCTTACAAGCTTCTAATAAGTAAGTACACTACCCTTAGCTTGTTATATACTTGAATCCCTTGTTAAACACCTAGAAAACATCAAGAAACTCAAGAACAAAACAGCCTCGTTCATCTCCATAGACTGTAAACCCTTATAAATGGTGCATTGTGACCATTAAACCCTCCTAAAGCCTAGAATGGAACTTAGAACCCTTCGAAATGCTTGGAAATCATCCTATTCACAAAAGGATCTGAGTTTATGGTGGTAAACTCACTAGACCATAAACCTTATGACCGTAAGGTCATTGGATCATAAACCATGGAACCGTGAACCCATTGGATCGCAAACTCACTAGGTCATGCCATTTGGAACGTAAACTCTTTATGGTGGCCATATACCCTTAGTGTGCAATCATATATGATTGTATCCCTTCAATCTAACAATTTCCTATTCTATTAGGGTGTTATCCCTTATAATTAGTTGTTTATACACTAATCAAATACACATACATGTCATTATATGTTTATTAGGATCTTTGTGTACTCAAGGTTTCACTTGACACTCTACATCCTTTTTCCAAACATACTTCCGTATCACTCACAACAGGTGAGTTCATACCCCTTAATCTAACTTTTAAATGATTTTAAATGCTTTTATGGGGGAATACAAGTTGAAAGATTATAGTTATTATATCAATCACATGTGATTAATAATTATCAAACAAATGGATTCACTATACTTTTAGTTGTTTTATCAAACAAACTACTTCAAAATATTTATCAAACTCCTTTACATGTTAAACTCTTTATCAAACTTGTTTTTACATGCCAAACCTCTTCTTTAAAATCTTTTAAACCTATATATTGTCAAAACCGTGTCGAATGCATATATAGTTATATTGTAACGCCCGGGTTTCGGGGCTAAGCATTTTTGACGATGTAATAGTCTAGGTCAACTATTGTAACTCTTTTTGAAGTAATAAAGATTAAATATTTGAGTATTATGTGAATTATGTGTGTTTATGTGTTTATTATTTAATTATAAATGTATAATTAATAAAGAATAAAAATAAGCGTCAAAATTAAAGTGTGAGATAAGCCCAATATCTTTATATAAAGTTGTAGTGGTCAAAACAAGGATTCCGGGGATATAAGGAATGCCGAAATCCGAGTTATAACGAAGAAGTTATGACCCGTTGAAGTTTCGCGACAAATACAGCACGATACCAGAAAGCGTAAATAGTGAATTTACGATAGAGCGAGATTTCGCCTTAGCAATCTTAACGAAAGCCGTAGAATATGTTAAACTAAGAACATCGATAAAAAGAAGCCCAAATCTGACTTCGTATGAAGGAGTTATGATTTTTCGAAGTTTCGGATTAGCAGTGTACAGCCCGAAACTCGAATATTAGAATGAGTGATTTTTAGCCGACACGACCTGAACGAAAATCGAAGATCTCGTTAAGAGTAGCGTAACGAGAAAAAGATGGGCGAAAACGGACATCGGATGAAGAAGTTATGAGAATTTAACGGACCAATCCTGTCCCGGCCTGTTAATAATATAAAATTTAGAATCGAGTCAAAATTAGCCGGTGGAGTCTAAACGAAAGTTCAAGAGTACATTCTCTCCTTCGCGTGGATATAAAGAACGTCGAAAACGGAGCTCGTATGTGAAAGTTATGATTTTTAGAAGTTAAGAGAGCAATTTGGGAAACCTGTTGCTCGATCGATGACGTGGCGCAATCTGGACCCTCCATTGCTGACTCAGTACCCGCCTCGGATAAGTGACACGTCACCCCTCGCTACGCCCAGCGTCTGAGCTCAGAACGCGCCGCATACGAAGGGTCTTCATGTGGTCCAAGATAAGGTCGCGTTGCACCATGCGAAGCTTGCCACCTGGAGGTCTGATCCGAAGCTACGCCCCGCGTAGCTGTTGAAATCCCAGCGTACCACCGAGGCTTCGCGCCTATAAAAGGCATGCGAAGTTGCTTGGATTTCACACACCTTTCCACCTTCTTTCTCTTACTACTTTCTCTCTCTAAGTGCTATAAACCCTCCTAAGCCCTAGATAAAACCCCTAGCTCCCGAGGGAAGCCCCGAGGCTCCCGGAGTCCCAGGAAAAAGAGCCTTTTGGTTTCGAAACGCTGCTCCAATTAAGTTCTGGTTTCAACAAAATCCGCTGTAAGTGAGCTATGCTTACGCAATTTTTAATATAGCTTTCAAATAATTATAGGAATGTTATTAGGTCCTTCAAATAATTATTTGGGCTATTATTATGAGTTATATCGAATGTTATTAACGCTTATATAATAATAATAATAGTCAGACTATTGATTTGTCGCGGTTATCGTTAGACTAAACCTAGTGGTATTGGTACTAGGTTTTATCGAAGGAAAATTGTTTTGAGAGTATCGAAGCGCTGTCCGAGTGCTGAGTCACCACTTACTCAGGTGAGTTCATAGTTACTTTCAGCTTACACATAGATATGAAGTATTTTATATAAATTACGTGCTATGTGTACATATTATCTGAATACTTGCTATCAATGCTGGATGAACGTTTTTATACATGTTTTCAATGATTTAAACTGTATATGTATTTTATATCTATGAAAATGTTGGGGTAAAACATGGGTAGATGTATTAGTTGTTGTGTGATAAAATGAAATAATGAGAGGCCTCGTTATAGATGTTATTGATGATCCAGTCATCTAGCGGAGTATAGATGACGACCACGGACTATTCTACACAGTCCAGTGGAACACTAGCAGGCTCGCCACCTATAGGTGTTTATTTGAACTGTGTGTTTATTTGAATTGTGCTCACCAGGTGTACTCCATCCCCCACATGGTTGCCTTTAGGAAATTTATTGCTAAGGAATCCCCTTAGCGGTAGTGACCGTCCCGATGATAATCCTTAGGATAGGTCCCTTATGATATATGTTTAGGGACGTAATGTGAGGATAACGGGAACGGGTAATCGGGTTATCGTTGGTTGATGAAATTAATAAACTTATTTATTGTGGGTTGAAAACCCTATGTGCTCACCAGGCTCCCAAGCCTGACCCACTCAGTTTCTTGTATTACAGGTAGTGGTGCATGAGCATAGATGTGATGTCTTGGGATGAGAGATTAATGGATGTTAGGCCTGTAAATACGAAATAATATAGTAAGGCCTACGATGTATTTTTTATGCTTATGATCTGTATCAAACATGACATCCCGAGTCTTTTTAATGAAATACATTTCTATGGAAATGCTTTTGATAAACCTTTATCATATATTGTCTTGGGACAAATTCCGCAACACTTTTATTTAAAAATGTTACTCTGATTTTTAAACAAAGCATAAACAAAATCAGTCTTTTCTGGCCATGAAAATGGGGATGTCATAGTTGGTATCAGAGCAATCGTTTAAGCGAACTAGGAATTTGTAGGATTTCTAGACTTAAACTTAGAATGCTAAGCGATGATTGTGAGGTGTGAGCACTAGCTTATTTTAGGAATTATGCCTAAAATGCTTTTAAGAGCTAAATGTTTTGTGCCTGACATGCTATTATTTGTTTGGATCTATGGTCTGTTGCCGATCGGATCTGGAAACCTTATGTGTTTAGGATTCTAAACGTATGACTACGATATTAGAACTAGCATGTAAACGTTTCGGAGAGATAAGGATGATTTGAACATCAGTCCTAAATAAATATCTAAATTCACCTTATTCGGTGTATAGATCAAGATGGCAAGGACCCGTAGCGGAAACGTGAATGCAAATGGGAATAGAAACCAACCCCCAGTGATTGAGAAAATACCGGTTGTGGAAGCCGCTGCTGAGCCAATAACGATGGCCAGAGTGCAAGCGATGATCCAGGCGATGTTGGATCATCAAATGGAGGAAACCAGACGTTTGCTCCAGCAAAATCGAGAGGAAGCGACTATTCAGATCGAACAACCCGAGTTGAACGAAGGGCAGACTAAGGAGGGAGACTACAGTGGAACTGTTGGTCAAGTCAACCCACCAATAGTTCAACAAAACAACCAAGATGACGGAGTCGAGAGGAATGGATGCAAGTACAAGGATTTTCTGACTTGCAAGCCATCGACTTTCAATGGAAAGGAAGACCCGATCGGGTTCATGGATTGGATCTCGGAGATGGAGTTAGCTTTCATGACGTGCGGTTGTAGAGGAAAACAACAGACCACATTTGCAGTGCGTCAGTTTCGAGGAGGCGTTGTACGTTGGTGGAATACCTTGGGAAAGACTCTGAGCCCCAATGAGCCCCTGCAACTGACATGGGCAGAATTTCTGGTAAAATTCAAACGAAAGTACTGCTCAGCTCAAAACCTGCTCGAGCTAGAGAACCAGTTTCTAACCCTGAAGAAGGGAAGCATGTCAATCGATGAATACACGAACAACTTCACAGAAAAGATGGAGTTTTCCTTGCATCTTGTTTCGGATGAGCTGACAAAGATCGACAAGTACGCTAAGGGACTCCCATGGGAGTATGCGGTTCCAGTCCGTCAGGCACCTACTTTGGATGCAGCTATCTGGGCTGCCAAGTCTGTGGAGGATATGATTAAGGGAAGAGCTGCCAGCAAAGTTGAGGTTGGCGAAAAGAGGAAATTTGAAGGGTCTGCTAAACCCAACAAAAAGAAGAGCAAGTTCGGTTCAAAGAAGCTCGGGGGAGGAGGAAATGAATTTAAATGGTGCGAGAAGTGCAAGAAGAAGCACTCGGGAAAATGTAGCAAGGAAGTAACCTACTACAAGTGTGGGAAAACGGGGCACTATGCCAATGAGTGCACCACCAACAAGAGGGTGAGCTACGACTGCCGTGAAGAATGGCATATTGCTAAGGATTGCCCAAAGAAGAGAGATGCGGGAAGGCCCAACATACCACCAAAGCCGAAGGCAAGAGCCTTCCAGATGACGCTCGAGGCTACGAAGGAGGCAGCAGACGTCGCTTTAGGTACCTTTCTTGTAAATGGTTTGCCTGCCAATATACTATTTGATTCCGGAGCCAACTACTCCTTTGTGTCGCATAAATTTGGTGGGAAATTAGCATTGCCTGTAGAAAAACTTGATAATGCCCTGATTGTAGAAGTTGCCAGTGGCAAATTCGTACCTGTTAGTGATCGTATTAGGAACATCGTCATCGACCTAAACGGAAACGAATTCCACGAAGAGCTATTACCCATAGAGTTAAACGGTTTCGACATCGTTTTGGGTATGGATTGGCTAAGCGCCAACGATGCCGAGATATTATGCCGAAAGAAGATAGTTAGGATTAATCCCCCTGGAAAGGAGTCATTTATGGTGTACGGGGACAAACGTAGAGTGAATTCCGGAATCATCTCCTCGATGTAAGCCAGAAAATGTTTGTCCAAAGGATGTGCATCATACTTGGCATTCGTAATCGATGCTAAGAAGGAAAAGAAAGAGGTGCAGAATATACCTGTTGTGTGCGATTATCCGGAAGTCTTTCCCGAAGATCTTCCTGGATTACCACCTGATAGGCAAGTGGAGTTTCGGATAGACTTGTTACCAGGTACAACACCGATAGAAAAGGCACCTTACCGATTAGCACCGACGGAGATGAAGGAGCTTATGACGCAACTTCAGGAGCTGTTCGACAACGGTTTCATTCGACCTAGTTCATCACCCTGGGGAGCTCCGGTGTTATTCGTGAAGAAGAAGGACGGAAGTATGAGGATGTGCATAGACTACCGAGAGCTGAATAAGGAAACGGTGAAGAACAAGTATCCATTGCCGAGGATTGATGACATATTCGATCAGCTGCAAGGTTCGAGCTATTTCTCAAAGATCGATCTTAGGTTAGGATATCATCAGCTGAAGGTAAGAGAGCAGGATATTGAGAAGACTGCATTCGGAACTCGATATGGACACTACGAGTTCTTGGTTATGTCATTTGGACTAACCAATGCTCCTGCAGCATTCATGGATTTGATGAACAGGGTTTGTAAATCATTCCTCGATAAATACGTGATAGTGTTCATTAACGACATTCTCATCTACTCGAAAATCCAAGAGGAGCATGGCAAGCATCTACGAGAAGTGTTGGAAGTATTGAAGAAGGAGAAGCTTTACGCTAAGTTCTCCGAATGCGACTTTTGGATACGAGAAGTCCAGTTCTTGGGTCACCTGGTTAACCAAGAAGGGATAATGGTTGACCCTGCAAAGATCGAGGCTGTGATGAAGTGGGAACGTCCGAAAAGTCCCATGGAGATTCGAAGCTTTCTAGGATTAGCCCGATATTTTCGACGATTTATCCAAGGCTTTTCTTCGATAGCTGCTCCATTTACAGCTTTGACTCACAAAGGAGCTACGTATACGTGGAGTGAGAAACACGATGAGGCATTCGAGAAGCTAAAGAAGAAGTTATGTGAAGCACCGATACTTTCTCTACCCGATGGAGTTGAAGATTTCACGGTTTATAATGACGCTTCTGGAGTCAGTTTGGGTTGTGTTCTGACCCAAAGAGAAAAGGTGATAGCGTATGCATCTCGACAATTGAAGGAGCATGAAAAGAACTACCCCACTCACGATTTGGAGTTGGAAGCGGTAGTTTTCGCTCTAAAGATATGGAGGCATTACCTCTACGGCATGAAGTGCAAGTTGTTCACTGATCACAAGAGTCTCCAGTATCTCTTTAATCAGAAAGAGGTGAACATTAGCCAACGACGTTGGCTAGAGCTACTCAAGGACTACGACTGTGAGATACTTTACCACCCAGGTAAAGCAAATGTTGTTGCTGATGCTCTCAATCGGAAAGTCAACCTTGTAAGGAAAAGGCCAAGAGCGTTAAGAATCGAAGTCGTCTCGACAATTGTGGAAAGTATCAGGAAAGCCCAAGAAGAAGCTTTAGAAAAGAATGACCGAAAGGAGGAACGTTTGGGCAAAACGTTAGTGTTCGGTACAAACAATCGAGGACTGAAGGTATTCCAAGATCGAATTTTGGTACCTAAGACGGGAGGAATAAGAGATCTTCTAATGGAGGAAGCACACAAGACCATGTACTCGATTCATCCCGGTAGCACTAAAATGTATAGGGACCTAAAACCCTACTACTGGTGGCCGACGATGAAGCTCGATGTTGCAAAGTATGTGGTCGAGTGTGTGACTTGTGCAAGAGTTAAGGCACAACATCAGAAACCGTATGGGAGTTTAGAACCTTTACATGTACCCATGGGTAAATGGAAAGACATCACCATGGATTTTGTGACTAAACTACCCAGTACGAAGAACGGACGCGACATGATTTGGGTAGTCGTGGATTGTTTCACCAAGAGTGCACACTTCATAGCAGCCAACGAGAAGTGGTCTATGGATATGCTCGCAAATCCTTACGTGAAGGAAATTGTAAGACTTCAGGGTGTACCTCTTACGACTGTATCAAATCATGATAGTCGTTTCACGTCGAGGTTTTAGAGGAGTCTACAAGAGGAATTGGGTACGAAATTATGTTTGAGTACAGCTTACCATCCGCAAACTGATGGCCAGAGAGAAAGAACGATTCAAACACTGGAAGATATGCTGAGAGCATGTACCCTCAAATTCCAAGGGAATTGGGACGAACACTTACCTCTGGTAGAATTTTCCTACAACAACTGTTTTCACTCGAGCATCAAGATTGCACCCTACCAAGCTTTGTATGGACATAAGTGTCGTACGCCGTCTTGTTGGCTTGAACCCGGAGAGAAGCAGTTTATGGGCCCTGAACTAGTCCACGAGACTAATGAGAAATTGAAGGTGATTAGGGAAAGGATGTTAGCAGCTCAGGATCGTCAAAAGAGATATGCTAACAAGAAAAGACGACCGATGACCTTCGAATTTGGGGATTCGGTTTTGCTAAAAGTCTCACCGTGGAAGGGACTTATAAGGTTCGGGAAACGAGGAAAGCTAAGTCCAAGGTTTATTGGACCGTTCAAAGTTCTTCAGAAGATTGGGAACCAAGCTTACAAGTTGGAATTGCCCGAAGAACTCGGTGGTATTCATAACACCTTCCATGCGTGTTATTTAAGGTAATTCACGGGAGATGTTCCCGACATAATTCCAATTTCAGCGTTAAGGATGGATGAGAATAAAAGGCTGATCGAAGAGCCTGAGGCAATTGTTGACCGTAAGACTAAGAAGTTACGACGCAAGATGGTCGACTTAGTGCTAGTACGATGGAAACATTCGAATGGGCCGAATCACACTTGGGAAATAGAGGATGACATGATGAGTCGCTATCCACATTTGTTTGCTGATGCATGATTCTGGGACGGAATCATCCTAAGGGGGAGAGAATTGTAACGCCCGGGTTTCGGTTCTAAGCATTTTTCACGATGTAATAGTCTAGGTCAACTATTGTAACTCTTTTTGAAGTAATAAAGATGAAATATTTGAGTATTATGTGAATTATGTGTGTTTATGTGTTTATTATTTAATTATAAATGTATAATTAATAAAGAATAAAAATAAGCGCCAAAATTAAAGTGTGAGATAAGCCCAATATCTTTATATAGAGTTGTAGTGGTCGAAACAAGGATTCCAGGGATATAAGGAACGCCGAAATCCGAGCGATAACGAAAAAGTTATGACCCGTTGAAGTTTCGTGACAGATCCGACACCATACCGGGAAGCGTAAATAGTGAATTTACGATAGAGCGAGATTTAGCCTTAGCGATCTAAACGAAAGTCGTAGAATATGTTAAACTAAGAACATTGATAAAAAGAACGCCCAAATCTGACTTCGTATGAAGGAGTTATGATTTTTTGAAGTTTCAGATTAGCAGTGTACAGCCCGAAATTCGAATATTGGAACGAGTGATTTTTAGCCGACACGACCTGAACGAGAATCGAAGATCTCGTTAAGAGTAGCGTAACGAGAAAAAGATGGGCGAAAACGGACGTCGGATGAAGAAGTTATGAGAATTTAACAGACCAATCCTGTCCCGGCCTGTTAGTAATATAAAATTTAGAATCGATTCAAAATCAGCCGACGGAGTCTAAACGAAAGTTGAAGAGTACATTCCCTCCTTCGTGTGGATATAAAGAACGTCGAAAACGGAGCTCGTATGTGAAGGTTATGATTTTTAGAAGTTAAGAAAGCAATTTGCAAAACCTGTTGCTCGATCGATGACGTGGCGCAATCTGGACCCTCCATTGCTGACTCAGTACCCGCCTCGGATAAGTGACGCGTCGCCCCTCACTACACCCAGCGTCCGAGCTCAGAACGCGCCGCGTACGAAGGGTCTTCATGTGGTCCAAGATCAGGCCACGTTGCACCATGCGAAGCTTGCCACCTGGAGGTCTGATCCGAAGCTACGCCCCGCGTAGCTGCTGAACGCCCAGCGTACCACCGAGGCTTTGTGCCTATAAAAGGCATGTGAAGTTCCCCGGATTTCACACACCTTTCCACCTTCTTTCTCTCACTACTTTCTCTCTTTAAGTGCTATAAACCCCCCTAAGCCCTAGATAAAACCCCTAGCTCCCGAGGGAAGCCCTGAGGCTCCCGGAGTCCCGAGAAAAAGAGTCTTTCGGTTTCGAAACGCTGCTCCAATTAAGTTCCGGTTTTCGACAAAATTCATTGTAAGTGAGCTACACTGACGCAATTTTTAATATAGCTCTCAAATAATTATAGGAATGTTATTAGGTCCTTAAAATAATTATTTGGGCTATTATTATGAGTTATATCGAGTGTTATTAACGCTTATATAATAATAATAATAATAATAGTCAGACTATTGATTTCTCGCGGTTATCGTTAGACTAAACCCTAGTGGTATTGGTACTAGGTTTTATCGAAGGAAAATTGTTTTAAGAGTATCGAAGCGCTGTCCGAGTGTTGAGTCACCACCTACTCAGGTGAGTGCATAGTTACTTTCAGCTTACACATTGATATGAAGTATTTTATATAAATTACGTGCTATGTGTGCATATTATCTGAATACTTGCTATCTATGCTGGATGAACGTTTTTATACATGTTTTCAATGATTTAAACTGTATATGTATTTTATATCTACGAAAATGTTGGGGTAAAACCTGGGTAGATGTATTAGTTGTTGTGTGATAAAATGAAATAATGAGAGGCCTCGTTATAGATGTTATTGATGATCCAGCCATCTAGCGGAGTATAGATGACGACCACGGACTATTCTACACAGTCCAGTGGAACACTAGCAGGCTCGCAACCTGTAGGTGTTTATTTAAACTGTATGTTTATTTGAACTGTGTGCTCACCAAGTGTACTCCATCCCCCACATGGTTGCCTTTAGGAAATTTATTGCTAAGGAATCCCCTTAGTGGTAGTGTCCGTCCCGATGATAATCCTTAGGATAGGTCCCTTATGATAGATGTTTAGGGACGTAATGTGAGGATAACGGGAACGGGTAATCGGGTTATCGTTGGTTGATGAAATTAATAAACTTATTTATTGTGGTTTGAAAACCCTATGTGCTCACCAAGCTCCCAAGCCTGACCCACTCAATTTCTTGCATTACGGAATAATGTAGTAAGGCCTATGATGTATTGTTTATGCTTATGATCTGTATCGAACATGACATCCCGTGTCTTTTTAATAAAATACATTTCTATGGAAATGCTTTTGATAAACCTTTATCATATATTGTTTTGGGATAAATTCCGCAACACTTTTATTTAAAAATGTTACTCTGATTTTTAAACAAAGCATAAACAAAATCGGTCTTTTCTGGCCGTGAAAATGGGGATGTCACATATATAAATTAGGTTGGAAGGACTTAGGATTGATTACGCACTTTATTTCCTGTTCCTTGTTTGGTTGTGGACTTAGAGCACCCTGTTGTTTGTTCGAGTGTCGTTTGATCCTTTGTTATATTATATATATATATATATATATATATATATATATATATATATATATATATATATATATACATATATATATATAGACATAAAGTCTTTTATCTCAGTTCAACACACTCAGTTATACAAACAACTTTAGTAGTAACTATAATAGGTATAGTTTAGGAAGTCACTATTCACTATTTTTAGTACAAGGAAACATACAAAGAGTCAGTTCATACATGAGTTAATACATACTATAACGAGAAACAGATAGAGAATAATATAACACGAAACAATACATACTATACACTATACAAGAAAACATACTATGATGAGAAACAAAGAGAACATACTACATACTAGACAGAGAGAACATACATTACACTAGTACATACAATACATATACAAGAATACTATAATATAAATGTGAACGACGGTTTCGGGGGATGGCCTCACCTGCCATGGCTCGTTTTGTATCTAGAGTCTCTTAGAGGGAGAGCGTGAATTTGTGTATAGATCTATAATGGATTGACTATCCTACACCTTGTTGTTCGCTATAGTGGGACTAGCAAGGCTACAGGTGCCAAATGTCATTTCTTCCGACGTCTTTCATCGTCGTGTTTTTAGTCGATATTATGGTACAATCATATCACATTATACCTTAATTAACAACCGGTTTAAGGTAGTTAGTCCAGCAGTAGTTACAATAATACAACACTACAATACTTTATTATTTTACCATTGCATGCATATTGTGATCTTCTCACATAAATGGTAATGCAAAATATATATTTTTATTTAATGATAGTCACACTTGGGAAAATGCACACTTTTACAAGAAACAAACATACAGAACATTTGATGTCTTGGTAGAAGGCTACGTTTAGTAGAAAATATAGGATTTTCTAGGAGATACAAACATTTACTACAAACGTATACATCAAACACTTACAAAAATTTTCATACAAACAATGACACTAAAATGCTTATGAACTCGCCAGCTTTAAAGCTGGTCAGTTCTTTCAAAATAAATTGTATTCTTAGGTCATCAGTAGACAGGTACTGATGGCAGGTTTTGAGAAGATGGAGCTCGTTCAAGACTCATCTCTTCTTTTGATTTACATTTTTGGAGTCTGATAAACCTCACAGAACATAATTGTATTAAATTATATTGTTGATGCAATGGATGATGTTGTTGCTTGTTTACTATTATGCTTTTTTGTGATACTGTACATGACGTCCTCCGCCCCCGAACGTTTCTGCCATTCCGGTTTTGGGGTGTGACAGTATTCCATTAGAGAATGATAACAACCAATTCCATGGAAGCAAAGTCTCAAATTCAAAGTACATTCCTTTAAAGATCCTTCTTGCATAAAAGTTTCCAACCTACACATAGATTCTTAATATCCAACTCCCATTTTTCCATATTACAACTCATTATTTAATATAATCTTCTCTATTCATAATATGACAATATGGTCCATCGATTACAATACTTCCAACTGCCCACAAGCAACTAATCCTTAGCGAACCTTAGATTGTCCTTGACAGTTGTTTAATTACTTTAGTTTAATCCGGTTCTAGTCCTTTTTCCCTCTTAATGCCCTAGGCATTTAGAAAATTAGAACACATGAATATTATAGCATATGCAATAGATCCTATATCTGAAGCATATGGGACAAGATTCATAATGTCTTACATAAAGACATGATACTTGACCAATTTCTTGCTATAATATTTCCATATATAGAATTTCCTTATGTTGAACTATTCCAACAAAACATTCATATATATCCTTGACTAACTTTGATTAAAATCTCACAATCTAAGCTTTTAGATTTGAAATGAAATATGAGTTCCTCTCCCTTAATTATAGCAAAACAACTTTTGAAACTCTGCAACACTTACCATAATGATTATGCTCCCACTAGCATAACAATTATTTCTTGAATAGCACAACACCTATGAACCCACTAGCTTTGACATGTACCCAGAAATAAGTTGGACTTCTAGAAATCAATACTTGTTGACTTTCATACCAATGTTCGGATTTCTGATACAAGATGCTTCGATAATACTTTATCTAGGCTTCTCAAACTCATACACCTCTCCTAAGATAGCTCACATGTGTGTCTAAACAATTTCAGAACTTACAGTATTAATTCCCGAATGTTTAGAACTTTGGTCATTTCTCACAATTCGAACTATGAAGAGGGATGTCGTAATCATAATTGAATTTGAGAATGCAAATATGACAAATGCTATCTCCTTAAAATCTACTTAGTGAAAGCATTTCCTCATAATTATTTTCATGAATTGGAGAGAAACCTTATGACACTAAGATTTTATGGTGTATATGTTCATATCCATGTGAATTTTTCATAACCATAATCCCAAGACAAGGTTAGTGACAAATCCAAACTCATATGGATTGAACTTTTTCAATCTTAATTTCTTGTCACCTGGCAGCACAAGGGCCTACCATTGCTTCCAAGTTGTTATGCAAACAATTGAGAACTCATAGAACTCACATGTATAGTCAACTTTAACTGGAATGGGCACAGAAACAAGAATATGTCAACACGATAGGTTATAAACCTTAAGTCATGTGCTAGCGATAAAAAAATAGGTTTTATTCTTGATTAATTCTTGAGACATTTCAAGATCTTTAAGGCTCCCACTAACCTCGTGACATATAAGATTCTCTTTGTTAAGTAACATTACTTAAAAAAACAAATATTCAAGAGTTAGCGTGGTTTCTTATCAAGAATAACATTTCACACAATTGGTCTTTGTTGGTCTTTTTTTTATCCAAGACATCACAACTACCAATTACAAATGTGTTATAAACCTACTTAAGATATGTCACTCAAGTTACAATCTTGGAGTATGACTCTAAGACTCGAGTTTGGAACAAAGTATGATTCACCTTTTGATTTAACCATTTCAAAAATTTCCGATTCCTCTTCCTAGCCATACAAGTGCACTTAGATGATTAATTCAGATATGGTTCCATAATCACTAAGATGATCATAAAACACGATACTCAAGTACTCTGCCTTCTTTTCAGATTGGAGAAACTTTTATCTTTCTGCCTAACGTGATTCTTCTTATTCGTTCTGCTATACATTGAAACTTTTCAATTATTCAAAATTACACTTAATCTTGTAAGCATAACCATATTTACTAAACTTTTAGTAAATCATGAAGAATAGTCTTATTGTTCTTTGTGGTGGACCGGACCAGTGCACAACCAAGTGTACCTGATCCCTTAGTCCTTCACTTTACTCACATATACATGTGAACAAGTAATTAGTCTTAATTTCCCAAAGACGAAGGTTCTCATTCATCACACAATACAAGTTGCATGATTCCAAGTTTCTTTACAATTGAACCTCAGGTGATGAGAATCTTGCATTATTTGGTAAATTTGGACACTACCACAAACGAAAGAATCAAATCTATTTTCCAATATTGCTAACAATAGAAATATACAAACATCAATTTTCACAAATGCCATTGCAAGGATAAATCCACTACAGATGCTGAAAACCCGATTCCTTCCCAAGCTTTTCTCTTCTCCCTGAAACAATATAAAATCAAATTTTTATTTATTTATAAAATACGGAAAAATTGTTTCCTTACAATGCAATTACAAATGAAAACAATGTTCCAAAATGTTTCTAAGCAATCTATCATAACTCTTAAGCAGCAGCTTAAAATTCTGATCATCGAATCATGCGATCAAAATCCATTTCTTCGCGATCATAGTCAGCCTACTCTTTCTTTAAGCTTCCTTTCTCTTCTTATAAAACATCAAAATGTAATTTTATCACATCATGTATTAAGAATCTCCAAATAGGAACTTAATAGAGTTCGATAGTGGACTTACCTGAATCAGAGTCAAACACTTTGACTTTACCATCCTTGCGATCCTTCAAGTAGATATGGCAGCTTCGCATCCAATGCCCTATCTCTTGGCGATAGAAACAAGCATATTCTTTTAGAATTATACATGAGACAATCTCAGACTTAGCCTTTCCCTTGGGAAGAGAAATATTTTTGGACTTCCAATGTTTCCATTGTCACTGTCCATGGAAGTTTGGGAAGTCGATCTTCCAATCATATTTGCATTACCAGTGTGCCAAATCGTTTCTGATTCAACACCAATTAGCAAATTGGTAAGATTGATAAGGGACATGTCGTGGTCTGTCATACAATAATCTTTAATGAACTCACTATATGACTTAGGAAGTGATTGAAGAACCAAGTCAACAGCTAACTACCTCGAGACAACGACTCCTAACATTCCCAGCATGTCAATGTATGACTTCAGCTCTAAGACATATGCACACACAGACCTTCCATCTTGGTGTTTTCTAGCCAATAGGGCTTGAGTGACCTTGAACTTTTCAAGTCTTTGAACTTGTGGGTTAGGGAGAATTATTGGAGGAGGTAGAGGAAGTGAAGTATGATTTCTGCGAACATCATCTTCATGAGGAAAGCTTTTTCCAAAAGATTTTTGAAGACCATAGTTGTCAGAACTAGACATTTATAAGGGAGAAATTCAAGTTAGTTGATTTAGTCCTTAATATAACACCCAAAATGAAATAATAAGGCTAGGACCCAACACAATATTTTACAATTCGGAAGAGGGATGTCGTAATCCAATTGCAAAATATTTTAAGGTAGGTAAATGATGATTTACCAATTTCCACCATGAAAAACAAAAATGAACTTTAGGTTTTAAATGAATTGAAATTCCTAGATTCTTTTGAGATTCATTGAACTTTTCAATGTCATGTTTAATCTTGATTATGCCCTCTCAAGTTTGTGACTAGGATGTCGAAGATCACAAACAAGGTGTGTAAAACCATGCAAATTACCTTGGTACTCTCGACGTTACATATCACTTAATCAATGTATCGGTTAACCACACACGCTCCATTGATCCATGATTAACATCAAGCTACCCTTTGCCACACATTATTAGTCCCAAATTAACATGTCGGTTAACCACACATGCTCCACTAACGACTTAACAAGGTGCAAAGTGCAATTTCATGGAATAGCACCATTTTCACATTTTTCCTAAAGTAACTAAGATTGAGAATTTATAAAAGTTCAGTTACTTTAATAATTATCATGATACTTATTAATGAGAATTAATGTCCTATCCTACCCGTTCGGCTAACGACCCTCCACCAGTCCAGAAAGCGGTGGGTGAGAGTGGACACCCATTAAACCATAACTTTATAGGCAGTAACCTTATACCCACCCACCCCCCCCCCCTATAGACCGGCTTCGTGAATGAGGTCTACTAACGGTAAGACTTATTTTTTACTTATACATATATAATATATTAGACTTTTAATTTTATATAGTATAAGGGTGTATTTCAAACTTTTAAAATACTTGATGGTTTAATCTATTAATAAATTATACTCTTAATTTAATTAAACTTAAACCATATGATTATGGATTTAATAATACTCTTTTAATTAAACATTTAATTAACTATTAATAAAGTCCATAAGAGTTAGTTGACATATTAAAAAACATTAAGATGCTAAATCAAATTAAAAATATTTAATTAATTTTAAGTTATGAACCCATGAGTTACATTTTTTTTTAAATTTTCAAATTACTAGGGTTTCTATGAATTCAATATTTCTTAATTGAGACTTTTCAACTTTTAAAACTTGAGGGCAAGTTTTGTAATTCTTGAAAAACTTTTGAACTTCACAACTTAAGGAGTTAATTTGTTTTATGAAGATGAGACTTTTCAAGTTCCATAACTTATGGAACTCTTCAAAACATTAAAATCAATTTAACTAATATTTATTTGTAACTCCTTAAAAACACTTTTGAGTTCCAAATTTGATGACAAAATTCGTAACTCCTCAAATACAATTAGATCAAATTATAAACTTATAAAATAACTATTTTTATCTTTTACCAATTTGATTATAATACAATTCTTGTAGTAAGATAATTTCAAATAAAAAATTACAAATAATCAGCTTTATCATATAACTAGTAATTATCTTAAAATTTGACAATTTATACTTTAATTGGATGAGAATAATCACTACCATATCAACCGGAGGTTCATTCAGGACTTCTCCAAGATAGTCGTGCCCTTGACCCGACTAGCGAAGAAAGTTGTTGTATTTCGTTGGGGGCCTGAGCAGCAGGAAACATTTGAGACTTTGAGGCGGAGATTATGTGAGGCACCGATTCTAGCCCTGCCAGAGGGTGTGGAGGATTTTGTAGTATACTGCGAAGTGTCCATTTCGGCTTTGGGCACAATATTGATGTGAGAGGGTATCTTATTGCCTGCTCATCGAGGGAGCTGAAGCCTCACAAGGCGAATTACCTGACGCATGATTTGGAGTTGAGGACGGTTGTCTTCGCCCTCAAGATTTGACGACATTACCTCTATGGGGTCTGTTATACGATACAAACGGATCAAAAGAGTTTTAGGTACCTCATGGATCATCCGAATTTGAACATGAGGCAGCGTCGGTGGCTAGATGTGTTGAAGGATTATGATTGTGAGATCCTCTACCACCCGGGGAAGGCCAATGTGGTGGTCGATGCTCTTAGCCGCATGGCTACCCCGATCAGAGATATTTTCCTGCAGGTTACAGTAGTGACTCCGCTATTGGAGCAGATCTGAGAGGCCCAGCAGGAGGCGATGAAGGAGGAACATCGGAAGAGTGAGCGTATTGTGGGGAAGGTTTCCTCCAACTATGAAAGCCATGGGTTATTGACACTACACCATAGTGTGTGGGTCCCGTATCATGGAGGTGCACGCCAGGTGTTGATGGAGGAGGCACACAAATCCAGGTTTTCTATTCATCTCGGGGCGACGAAGATGTACAGAGATCTTCGTCCTGATTACTGGTGGCCCTACATGAAGCAGGATGTAGCCTGGTACGTCAAGAGATGCTTGGCCTACAGGAAGGTTAAGGCAAAGCACCAGAGGCCTCATGGAAAGACTCAGCCGTTAGATATCCCTATGTGGAAATGGAAAGATATTACTATAGATTTCGTCGCCAAGCTTCCGAAGACTGCGTGGGGAGTAGATTCCATATGGGTCATCGTGGATCGGTTGACCAAGAGTGTCCATTTCATACCGATCCAGGAGAGCATCTCGGCCGAGAAGCTAGTCGATATCTACATCCAAGAGGTAGTAGCTCGACAAGGAGTTCCAGTCTCTGTGATTTCAGACAGGGACATGAAATTTACTTCCATATTCTGGAAGAAATTTCATGATGAGTTGGGTACTCCTCTGCACTTTAGCACCGCTTTTCACCCGCAGACGGATGGTCAGAGTGACTAGACCATCCAGACCTTGGAGGATATGTTGTGGGCGTGTGTCTTGGATTTCGGTGGTAGTTGGGACACCTATCTTCCATTGGCCGAGTTATCCTACAACAACCGCTACCATGCAAGTATCGATCATCCTCCCTTCGAGATGTTGTAGGGGAGGAAGTGCAGGACCCCGATATGCTGGGGTGACGTTGGATATATGGTCATGGGGAGTACCGAAGTGGTACTCAAGACGGCAGAGAGGATCCAGCAGGTCTGGAGTAGGCTTCGGACTGCTTAGAGTCGGCAGAAAAGTTATGCCGACAAGCGCTGTTCGGACCTGGAATTCCAGGTATGGGATATGATTCTCCTGAAGGTGTCACCTTGGAAAGGTGTGATCCAGTTCAGGAAGTGGGGAAAGTTAGGCCCCAGATACATTGGTCCTTTCAGAGTTGCAGCCCGGGTGGGCAAGGTGGTGTATAGGTTGGATCTGCCAGCCGTGTTTAGCCAGATTCAGAGTACTTTCCACGTCTCCCATCTACAGAAGTGCCTGGAAGACAACTCTGCGGTGGTGCCTCTCGAGTATATTCAGATGGTTGACAACCTAAACTACATCAAACAACCGATAGCCATTGTCGATAAGAAGACGAAGGCGTTGAGGAACAAGGAGGTAGATCTGGTGAAGGTGAAATGGCAGCACCGCAAGGGCTCGGAATGGACTTGGGATCCGGAGGATGAGATGAGATAGCACTACCCTGAGTTATTTTTAACAACGGCAACGGACTTCGAGGACGAAGTCTAATTCAAGTGGGGGAAATTTGTAACATCCGGGAATTTCCAGGTATTTAATATTTTTTATCCTAAGTGAATTGTGGAATTGTTTGGTTTGGGCTTGACCTTTGGGCCCTTACAAGTGGGCTGAGAAAACATCGTACGCAGGGCATACATTTCCATGTACACTCAGCGTACTCATGAGAATAGACCTCGGATGTGACAACTGTCAATTTCCGGTCAAGTCCAAGTCAAATAAAGTCAACAACTCAAACCGGTCAACTCAATTAACCCTTGTGTATTAGATTTTACATCGTGTTTACTATGGTACAACACACTATCTTTATGCAAAGTATCACTTTGAGTCTTCACGTGTTCGGAAAATCTAAACCCTAATCAGTGTAACTGATGGAACAACTCACAAAACATTAATACTTACCCTTCGGGGGTGTATAACACTCATAACAATGCATAACGGGGTTTACGAACCTTGCATTACAAGGAAAAACACGAATAAAGGTCACAAACGAAGTCTCTCTCACTATATCAAAATCTCTCCCAAATCTCTCTCAAAACTCCTTTCAACTTTTTAAAATCATTCGGGTCATCCCAACCCTTAACTTAGTCAAAAACCGCGCAAAACGGGAAGATTTTGTGAAAAACAGCCTCTTAGAACCGAAACCCCTCTTAGAACCGAAACCCCTCTTAGAACCGAAACCCTCTTAGGACCGAACCCTCTTAGGACCGAACTCACCCTAGGCCGAAGCTACTCTGTGGAGCAAACCTCCCTTCAGTTCGGATGACCCTTCGGTCCGAGATGCTACCCTTCGGGTCCGAGACTGCCTTCGGCTCCTACCTCGCTTTCGGTTCCCTCTACTTCGGTCCTTAGACCACTCAACCGAACCTCAGTTCTAAGTATCAGAACTTCGCAGTTTCGCTTCTATCTTCCCGGTTTTCGAACATTTTAGCGTTTTGAGCCCGTTTTTCATGATTTTGACGTGGGATTTTCACCCAAACTCATATTTTGACATATAAGACCCTATATATTCATAATTTAAACACATTTTTAGGGAAATTTTTATTTAAGAATAAGATCTAGTAGGTGAGATATTGAGGGGGAGTGTTGACTTTACCTTTAAGTTATGACACAAGCAATCCACCACACCCACTGCATGGCCATACCCAGTCACTATTCATCACTACTTAGTCAATTATTTGTCCTTTGACCCTCTTTCTCTACCATATGAGGGTGATAAAGGCTGGAAATCTTTACTTCTCCTCCCACATTTCTTCACACTTTCACCAAGAATCAAACCCATTTCTCTCTCTCTCTCTCTCTCACTCACTTTCTCTCTCTCTCTCTCTCTCAAACTCGAGACTCCAAGGTTGTGATTGAGCTTCTCACTCACTTTTGGAAAGTATTTCCATCCTACACTTGAATATCTTACATCCTTTCACTCAAAACATCGATTCCCCACACAAATATCATCATATTTTTTTCGTAGAACCTTCAAATCGTCAAACATCTATCAAGTGTTCTTGACTTGGAAACTCCTTTTCTTCATCATCCATCCACTGAAAACACTCAAGGTGAGTTCACACCCCCACATTTTCATGTTTTCTTCAAGTTTTAGGGGGAGAATACAAGTTAAAACTCCAACGACTTAACTAAACTCAAACATCAACTCTCCATCAGGAAAGTTTAGTTCCATTCACAGATTGTTTTTAACATCTTAAACTTTTTAGTTTTCAAAACTATATTATATGCAAATAGTTCAGGTTTATACCTTTGTGTGACAACCTGAAATTTCCAACCGTATAAACCTCATCTACTCATTAGAAGCTAGTTCAGTTTCAGTGAATTTCAAGCTTTTCCGAACAAGTTTGTGTACATTAGGGTTATGTTTTAGATGATATCAGGAGAGTGGATACTCCTGGTTTTGTGAAACTTGGGCATTTCAAGTTTCATACTGTTACAGTCCAACATCAGGAATGAAAATATTTTCTGCCAAAATATTCCAGGACTATAAATAGTTTTCGGAATTAAATTAATTCATTATTCACAATTCCAAATAGAGAAAAGCCATATTCTCTCTGACAGATCTTCGGGTTTTCATCCCAGATTGTGAGTCTACTTTTCTATATGTGTTTCAATACTTGTTTAATGCTTGTTAACACAAATTACATGTCTAGATGTCAAGATCCGGGAGTTTACCGCCCAAAATCGTTCTTGGGGAGTAAACTCCAAAATGGAACTTTAATGCTTTCTAGACCCATCCGCATGTTAGGGGACTTATCAAGGACATTGTGTATGATCTTTATAGCCTAGAAATCATCCAAGAAACACAAGTTCTAGGAGTTTACAGCCAAGGAACTCCCTTGGGCCGTAAACCCCTTTTTAAGGGCAATTAGTGCCCTAAACTCCCCTCTAATGCTTAAAGACCTTTACCCTAAATTGCTTGTACTTATTTTAGGCATCAAAAGACATCAAATACATAAGTTTCTAGGAGTTTACGGCCAAGGAACTACCTTGGGCCGTAAACCCCTTTTCAAGGGCTTAAATGCCCTAAAACCTTCCCCAAATGCTTAAGGACTTTAACTACTAGTACATGTGCTTGATTAGAACACCAAAAGCCCATAGCCATAAGTTTTTAGGAGTTTACGGCCAAGAACTCCTCTTGGGCCGTAAACCCCTTTTTGTGGGACAAAAATCATTCCAAGCTACCCTTGAGCCTTTAGACAATTTACCTTGCACCTTTGGGACTAGAAAGGAGAGTAGAACACATAGAAACCACTCCTTGAAAGGAGTTTACGGCCAAGGAACATGACTTGGGCCGTAAACTCCAAGTGAAGGCACCAAAGTGTGCCTCTTGTCCCCATTAGCCTTAGATAAAATCATGGATGCCATTCTTGATGTTTAAGTGCCTCAAACCAATTAATTTCCTAGAGTTTACGGCCGTAAACTCTAAGGTGAAGGACCTTAGGCCGTAAACTCCCTTATGGAGTGTTCTAAAGCCTTAAAACTACTTCATGCATTATTCCAATAAAGATAGGAGTGTTCTAGATGCAAGATAACGCCACAAAACACCCAAAAACACCATTTGAGGAGTTCACGGCCATAAACCTATGAGTTTACGGCCGTAAACTCCAAGGTGTGGGGTTTGTTGGATGGTGAACTCCTATACAAGGCCCTTTGATGTTTCAAACCCTTTTGCCTTGTCCCGTAGCAACTTAGATGCAACCATTTGAACCCTAAACACTCACAAAAGTGTTTAAATGTTTTCTAAGTGTCTTAACTTATTTATTTAAGTTATTATATGTCTAATTAGTTATATACATGTTTATTATATGATAACTAGGCTCGTGCGTGTAAACCAGTCTCCGTTTGTCACCTAGCACGGTAGCCGACACTGCAATTCAAACGACTCACCACAAGTGAGTTCATACCCCTTGAATCAACCTTCAAAATGTTTTATAGATCGACATCAAGTCGATCCTCTCTTGAAATTATATTACTGCTTCAAATGTTTTATGAAAACTTATTTATGCTTTTATATATATCCAATTGCATGCCCATATATGTATAGATATATAAATAATGTTTAAAGGGCTTAGGAAGGCCATCCGCCCTATTTCCTTTTCCTCGATTTGGATGTGGTCTGGTGGGATTTCGGGTGACCATCCGAAGGTCGTTTCCATATTACTTATATATCATATATACATGTATAGACATAAAGGTACTTCCATATTCATACTCTTCAGTACATCATTAGCTGGTTACCATCGGGGTAACGCAGGAACAATACATATACAGATATACTAGAAACAATACATATACAGATATACTAGAAACAATACATATACAGATATACTAGAAACAATACATATACAGAAATACTAGAAACAATACATATACAGATATACTAGAAACAATACATATACAGAAATACGAGAAACAATACATATACAGATATACGAGAAACAATACATATACAGAAATACGAGAAACAATACATATACAGATATACGAGAAACAATACATATACACGAATACTTAACAATTGTGATCCACTGTATCGGGCATGCCTTAAATGTCATGGCCCGAGTTGTAGCCAGAATTCTCTTGGAGGGAGAGCGTGAGTTTGCGTATAGATCTATACTGGATTGACTATCCTACACCTTGCTGCTAGCTACAGCCGGACCTGCAGGTCTGCGGGTGCCAAACGTCATTTCTTATTACGACCGTTCATTATGTCGTTGATTTTCAGTCGATAGCATGGTGCAATTTATCACATTATGCCTTAATATAAATCCGGTTTAAGGTAGTAGTATTTAGTACAGCAGTAGTCTTATTATACAAAGCTACAGTACTACAATGATTTACCCATTACATATTTTAGTGATAATCTCACTTAAGCATTAGTGTACAAACTATATTTTAACAAATGATAGTTATACTTGGGTAATTACACACTTTTACAACAGACAAGTTTACAAAACAGTTTAGCCTTGGTAGAACGTTACTTTTATAGAAAATATAGGATTTTCTGAGAGATTCAAACTTTTACAAACACTTTCAAACATTTACTTACATTTTCACCAACTTATACATTGAGACAGGTTCAAACGTTTTTACAAGAAACATTGACACTAAAATACTTATGAACTCACCAGCTTAATGTTGATAAACTCTTTCAAAATAACTTGTATTCTCAGGTCATCAGTAGACAGGTACCGAGGCCAGCTTTTGAGAAGATGGAGTGCATTCAAGACTCATCTAATATTATTTTGTGTTTCATTATTTTTGGTGTCTATAACTGTACAGAACACACTTGTATTTAAATTATATATTTAATGCAATGGATGATGTTGTTTGCTTATTTACATTTACTGTGTTGTGATACTGTACATGACGTCCTCCGCCCCGGAACGTTTCCGTCGTTCTTGGTTTTGGGGTGTGACAGATTGGTATCAGAGCATTGTTTATAGTGAATCAAGTATATCAACCCATAAAAGATATACTAATCTATAAACCCAAAAGGGACTAAAACACTCTGACCAAGAGTCTATACTTTAAATAATAAAATATTTAATTAAGTATACTAGTCTACATTTATACTAAAATCAGTGTCACAATGACAAGAACAAAAGTATTACGATTGTTGAATATCACAATTGAGCTCGGGGATGTATGGTCAGTCCTGGGAATGGCATAGCCTGATCAACTATGATGGTCCTAGGAGTGATTAGCATATGCCCTAGAATGGTTGTGATATGTTAACAAGTCTAAAAACTTACCAACAATACCACAAGAAGATCAGTAGAACTTAGAACTTAAAATACTATAGGAGTATTTTGTGCTATTAGTTACACGTATACTATATTCTTATACCTCTCTTCTCGCGTAGATCTAAATGGCTGGATTCCATCATGGCAACCCGTACTTTCCCAATGAAGGCAATGCCGGGTGGATCGATGAAGAGCCCGAAGATGACCATCCAATCCCTTTGGATGATCACCTCGCAGAAGGCTTTTCGGATGGATCCGACTCCGAGCCTGAAGTCAACAACCTACCGCTTGTAGGTCAAGCCCCGAACAACAACCCTCGACCAGCGTTTCCAGGGCCTACCCCCATGTGGGCAAACAATCTGAATCGCTGGAGTGATGAGCAGGGTCAGCCCTTACCATATTTTGGGGACCGAACCTTCTACAACATCAGCGATGGTGGCTCTGCTGACAGAGCTCTGCCGATAATCATCCGCAGAATAGCTCGTAATGTCAAGCAAGGTCGAGCAGCCATCGACCGGGTCATGGAGATCGATGCCAATTCAGGTGTCAATACAGTCCGCATTCGCCGTCTAGAAGAAGACATGGAACGGACCCGGAGAACCAACGAAACTCTGCAGCAACAGCTGGCTGCCTCCCGTGCTGAAGTCTTAGAACTTCGAGCTCGTCAAAGAGCTCAGGACCGACACCTTCAAGAGGTGTTTCGCCAAGTGTCCGACCTCAGGGATCGCCCGAGGATTTCCCATCGCCATTAGATGATGTCTAGTGCATCTCTGTCTTTTGATTTAGGGATAGCCTTGAACTTATGTGCTTTAAGTAGCACCTGTCTGTAAAATATTCCTAACTTTCGGTACTCTAATTAGGAATCTAGGACTGTCAGTATTGTCCTTATGGTATGATGTAAGACCTACTGTTAGGTCGACTTTTTCCTTGAACTTATTACATCAGTAATACCCGTACTATTGAAATCTATATAATCTGTGGGAAAAATTTGTACACTTGCGTATTCCTACTAATATTTCTTATGTGATTTCAAACACTCATTCAAACTGTTGGGCTATGGTTAGTTAGTCCATGGGTCACTCTCACGTTGCTTACCAAATTGATTCTTATCATCCTCCTTGTTTTTATGAACTTATAGCTGAAGGATGCCTCCTCGCAAATCTCCTCGGAATAGGAATAATCCTGTACCTCCACCGCCTCCACCACCTGCGGTCATCGATACTGTAGCTCTGAATGTTGCCGTAGCTGCAGCAGTGGCTACTGCCATGGCTCAGTATCACTCATCGGATGCTAGCAGAGGTGGAACCCCTGTGGAATCTATCCCAGTTGAAATCCATGTGCGCTCGAGAGAGTGCTCTTACAAGGATTTTACAAACTGCAAGCCGAAGCCTTTCTATGGCTCCGGCGGAGTCATTGCTCTCTCGCAATGGTTCGAGAAGACTGAATCAGTCTTCGAAATCTGTTCGTGCCCTGCAGCATTCAAGGTGAAATATGCCGCATGCACCTTCGAGGATAAAGCCCTAACGTGGTGGAACGGCCACGTCAAAGCCCTAACTCTCGTCGTGGCTAACGACATGGGCTGGGCAATAATGAAGGACCTCATGACTGAGGAGTACTGCCCTAGGGGCGAAGTCCAGAAGTTGGAACATGAACTCTGGAATCTAACAATGAAGGGCACCAACGTGATCGCTTACACTGCCCGCTTTAGCGAATTGGTGGCCCTATGCCCCAACATGGTTCCCACTGAGGGGAAAAAGATTGAGCGGTATGTATGGGGGCTAGTGCCTCCGTACCAGGGGAACGTCTTAGCATCCAACCTTGCTACTTTCGACAGTGCCAAGCGATTGGCACAAAGACTTATTGACCATGGAGTCAAGACCCCTGCAACTACAACCACTCTAGCCATCCCAGAACCCTCCAAACCCGCTGGCAACAAGCGGAAGTTTTGGGATGAGAAGAAGAAACAGCGAGCTTCAAAGAAACAGCAAATCGTAGCAATACATGCTGCGGTAGCCCCTACTGCTGTTACTGCTCCGAGAAAGCAGTACTCGGGAAGTTTGCCGAAGTGCAATAAATGCAGCTTCCACCACAACGGCGCCTGCCGTGAAATGCAGTGTACTAACTGCCACAGGAAAGGACACACCGTCCGATTCTGTAGGTTCCCGGCGCAACCGATCTCCCAAGTTCCTGGCTCTGGCGCGAGCCCAACTTGCTATGGATGTGGCGAAACAGGCCACTTTAAAAGGGACTTCCCTAAGGCGAGGAATACTGGAGGAGCAGGGAGGGTACTAGCAATAGGCCACGGGGAAGCAGTTGCTGACCCGACAGTGGTGACTGGTACGTTCCTCCTTGATAACTCCTATGCATGCATTCTGTTCGATAGTGGAGCGGAGCGAAGCTTCGTAAACCACAAATTTGCTCGCATGCTTAAGCAACAACCACACGCACTTAATGAACATTTCACCGTAGAAATGGCCAATGGGAAAACTGAAAGTACTAATAGCATATACTTAGGTTGTCTTCTAACCTTAGATAACCATTCATTCCCGATCGACCTTATGCCGGTCTCAATAAAAAGTTTCGACGTTATTATCGGCATGGATTGGTTAAGTCTTCATCGCGCCGACATCATGTGCTACGAGAAAGCAGTCCGTTTAAACCTCCCATCTAACGAAACCCTTATAGTCTACGGCGACAAACCTGGTGCGAGTCTTCGCATTATATCTAGTATTCAAGCACGGAAATATCTGCGCAAAGAATACCACGCATTTCTTGCTCACGTCGTCGACACGAACCTAGAAACGAAAGAACTAAAGAACCTCCCAGTAGTGAGCGACTTTCCCGACATTTTCCCAGAAGAACTACCCGGGTTACCTCCGCAACGACAAGTCGAGTTCAGAATCGACTTGGTCCCAGGAGCTACCCCCGTAGCCAAGTCGCCCTACCGTTTCGCACCAGCCGAGATGCAAGAACTCTCTGGTCAACTTAACGAACTGCTCAACAAGGGCTTTATAAGACCAAGTTTCTCACCTTGGGGAGCCCCGGTCTTGTTCGTTAAGAAGAAAGACGGATCATTCCGTATGTGTATTGACTACAGAGAACTCAACAAATTGACGATCAAAAATCGTTACCCTCTGCCACGCATAGATGATCTATTCGACCAACTGCAAGGGGCGAGCTATTTTTCCAAGATTGATCTGAGATCCGGATATCACCAGTTACGAGTGCTCGAGGAGGATGTGCCGAAGACAGCCTTCCGAACTCGTTATGGACACTACGAGTTCGTGGTGATGCCATTCGGATTGACCAATGCGCCCGCAGTCTTCATGGATCTGATGAATAGAGTATGCCGACCTTACTTAGATCAGTTCATCATCGTTTTCATTGACGACATCCTGATCTACTCCCGAAGTAAGAAAGAGCATGGTGATCATCTGCGACAAGTTCTAGAGACGTTACGAAGGGAGAAACTTTATGCGAAGTTCTCAAAATGTGAATTTTGGATCCGAAGAGTCGAATTCTTAGGACACGTGGTTAGCGAAGAAGGAATCCACGTGGACCCATCCAAAATAAAAGCCATTGAGAACTGGTCAGCACCAAAGACACCTACAGAAATTCGCCAATTTCTAGGTCTCGCTGGCTACTACCGCAGGTTCATTCAGAACTTCTCCCGAATAGCAAAGCCTCTTACGACCCTGATCCAGAAAGGCGTGGCCTTTGGCTGGGAAGAGAAGCAAGAAAGAGCGTTCCAAACGCTCAAACGAGCCTTGTGCACCGCACCGATACTATCCCTTCCAGAAGGAATAGAAGACTTCGTAGTCTATTGCGATGCATCCAATCAAGGACTCGGATGTGTTCTGATGCAGCGAGGTAAGGTCATCGCCTACGCCTCGAGACAGTTGAAGACACATGAGGTTAACTACACGACCCATGATCTTGAACTAGGAGCAGTAGTGTTTGCTCTGAAGATCTGGAGACATTACTTGTATGGAACGAAGAGCACTATCTTTACCGACCACAAGAGTTTACAACACATTTTCGATCAGAAGGAGCTCAACATGAGACAACGACGGTGGGTTGAGCTACTCAGTGATTACGAATGCGATATTCGTTATCATCCGGGTAAAGCCAACGTAGTAGCAGACGCCCTAAGTCGGAAGGAATATTCTGGTCGCAAGGTCAAGTCATTATCAATAACCATCCATTCACACTTGACTGAGCAAATTCAGGCAGCTCAACTAGAGGCCATGAAACCTGAAAATGTGTCGAGTGAATCCCTTAGGGGAATGGACAAGAACTTCGAAGCCAAGGGTGACGGAGCTTTATATTTCATGAACCGGATCTGGACACCGAAACACGGTGGTTTCCGAGACGTGGTCATGACCGAGGCGCACAACACTCGGTATTCCGTCCACCCAGGTTCAGATAAGATGTATCTGGATCTGAAAAAGCTATACTGGTGGCCTAATATGAAAGCAGAGATTGCTACCTTCGTGAGTAAATGCCTTACTTGCGCGAAGGTTAAGGTCGAGTACCAGAAGCCCTCTGGTTTACTGCAACAACCAGAGATTCCAAAATGGAAGTGGGAGCGGATCACTATGGATTTCATAACCAAGTTACCCAAGACAACGGGTGGACTTGACACCATATGGGTCATCGTTGATAGATTGACCAAGTCTGCACACTTCCTGCCTATCAAAGAAACAGACAAGATGGAGAAACTTACGAGAACATACATTAGGGAAATTGTACGATTGCATGGTGTACCTATTTCCATTATCTCCGATAGAGATAGTAGGTTCACTTCCAGATTTTGGCAATCCCTACAACATTCCCTAGGAACAAGGCTGGACATGAGCACAGCCTACCATCCACAGACCGACGGACAGAGTGAGAGAACCATTCAAACATTGGAAGACATGTTGCGAGCCTGTGTGATTGATTTTGGGAAGGCATGGGATACCCATTTACCCCTTGTCGAATTTTCCTATAATAACAGTTATCACACGAGCATCAAGGCTGCTCCATTCGAAGCTCTCTACGGCCGCAAGTGCAGATCCCCTCTGTGCTGGGCTGAGGTTGGTGATACCCAATTAGCAAGAGGGCAAGCTTCCGACAGTACTCTCACTGGTCCGGAAATCATTCGGGAAACGACAGAGAAAATCGTTCAAATCCGTGAACGATTGAAAGCCTCTAGAGACCGACAGAAGAGCTACGCCGATAAACGAAGAAAACCTTTGGAATTTCAGGTGGGAGACCGAGTCCTTCTCAAAGTCTCACCCTGGAAGGGCTTGATACGCTTCGGCAAGCGTGGGAAGCTTAATCCGAGGTACATAGGGCCTTTCGAGATTCTTGCCAGAGTCGGCCCCGTAGCTTACAAACTTGACCTACCCGACACACTTCGCAACGTACATTCTACATTCCACGTATCTAACTTGAAAAAGTGTCTGTCTGACGAGACTCTCGTAATCCCACTCGACGAGATCGAGATCAACGAGAGCCTCAACTTCGTGGAAGAACCTGTAGAGGTAATGGACCGTGAGGTCAAGCAGACGAAACAAAGCTGTATCCCTATCGTGAAGGTTCGCTGGAACGCCAAGCGAGGACCGGAATTCACTTGGGAACGCGAGGATCAGATGAAGTTGAAATACCCTCATCTTTTCGCTTAAATTGTTTGTAACTTTTATTTGCTTAAATTCTAATTTCGGGACGAAATTCCCTCTAACGGGGGGATGATGTGACAACCTGAAATTTCCAACCGTATAAACCTCATCTACTCATTAGAAGCTAGTTCAGTTTCAGTGAATTTCAAGCTTTTCCGAACAAGTTTGTGTACATTAGGGTTATGTTTTAGATGATATCAGGAGAGTGGATACTCCTGGTTTTGTGAAACTTGGGCATTTCAAGTTTCATACTGTTACAGTCCAACATCAGGAATGAAAATATTTTCTGCCAAAATATTCCAGGACTATAAATAGTTTTCTGAATTAAATTAATTCATTATTCACAATTCCAAATAGAGAAAAGCCATATTCTCTCTGACAGATCTTCGGGTTTTCATCCCAGATTGTGAGTCTACTTTTCTATATGTGTTTCAATACTTGTTTAATGCTTGTTAACACAAATTACATGTCTAGATGTCAAGATCCGGGAGTTTACCGCCCAAGATCGTTCTTGGGGAGTAAACTCCAAAATGGAACTTTAATGCTTTCTAGACCCATCCGCATGTTAGGGGACTTATCAAGGACATTGTGTATGATCTTTATAGCCTAGAAATCATCCAAGAAACACAAGTTCTAGGAGTTTACAGCCAAGGAACTCCCTTGGGCCGTAAACCCCTTTTTAAGGGCAATTAGTGCCCTAAACTCCCCTCTAATGCTTAAAGACCTTTACCCTAAATTGCTTGTACTTATTTTAGGCATCAAAAGACATCAAATACATAAGTTTCTAGGAGTTTACGGCCAAGGAACTACCTTGGGCCGTAAACCCCTTTTCAAGGGCTTAAATGCCCTAAAACCTTCCCCAAATGCTTAAGGACTTTAACTACTAGTACATGTGCTTGATTAGAACACCAAAAGCCCATAAAAGCCATAAGTTTTTAGGAGTTTACGGCCAAGAACTCCTCTTGGGCCGTAAACCCCTTTTTGTGGGACAAAAATCATTCCAAGCTACCCTTGAGCCTTTAGACAATTTACCTTGCACCTTTGGGACTAGAAAGGAGAGTAGAACACATAGAAACCACTCCTTGAAAGGAGTTTACGGCCAAGGAACATGACTTGGGCCGTAAACTCCAAGTGAAGGCACCAAAGTGTGCCTCTTGTCCCCATTAGCCTTAGATAAAATCATGGATGCCATTCTTGATGTTTAAGTGCCTCAAACCAATTAATTTCCTAGAGTTTACGGCCGTAAACTCTAAGGTGAAGGACCTTAGGCCGTAAACTCCCTTATGGAGTGTTCTAAAGCCTTAAAACTACTTCATGCATTATTCCAATAAAGATAGGAGTGTTCTAGATGCAAGATAACGCCACAAAACACCCAAAAACACCATTTGAGGAGTTCACGGCCATAAACCTATGAGTTTATGGCCGTAAACTCCAAGGTGTGGGGTTTGTTGGATGGTGAACTCCTATACAAGGCCCTTTGATGTTTCAAACCCTTTTGCCTTGTCCCGTAGCAACTTAGATGCAACCATTTGAACCCTAAACACTCACAAAAGTGTTTAAATGTTTTCTAAGTGTCTTAACTTATTTATTTAAGTTATTATATGTCTAATTAGTTATATACATGTTTATTATATGATAACTAGGCTCGTGCGTGTAAACCAGTCTCCGTTTGTCACCTAGCACGGTAGCCGACACTGCAATTCAAACGACTCACCACAAGTGAGTTCATACCCCTTGAATCAACCTTCAAAATGTTTTATAGATCGACATCAAGTCGATCCTCTCTTGAAATTATATTACTGCTTCAAATGTTTTATGAAAACTTATTTATGCTTTTATATATATCCAATTGCATGCCCATATATGTATAGATATATAAATAATGTTTAAAGGGCTTAGGAAGGCCATCCGCCCTATTTCCTTTTCCTCGATTTGGATGTGGTCTGGTGGGATTTCGGGTGACCATCCGAAGGTCGTTTCCATATTACTTATATATCATATATACATGTATAGACATAAAGGTACTTCCATATTCATACTCTTCAGTACATCATTAGCTGGTTACCATCGGGGTAACGCAGGAACAATACATATACAGATATACTAGAAACAATACATATACAGATATACTAGAAACAATACATATACAGATATACTAGAAACAATACATATACAGAAATACTAGAAACAATACATATACAGATATACTAGAAACAATACATATACAGAAATACGAGAAACAATACATATACAGATATACGAGAAACAATACATATACAGAAATACGAGAAACAATACATATACAGATATACGAGAAACAATACATATACACGAATACTTAACAATTGTGATCCACTGTATCGGGCATGCCTTAAATGTCATGGCCCGAGTTGTAGCCAGAATTCTCTTGGAGGGAGAGCGTGAGTTTGCGTATAGATCTATACTGGATTGACTATCCTACACCTTGCTGCTAGCTACAGCCGGACCTGCAGGTCTGCGGGTGCCAAACGTCATTTCTTATTACGACCGTTCATTATGTCGTTGATTTTCAGTCGATAGCATGGTGCAATTTATCACATTATGCCTTAATATAAATCCGGTTTAAGGTAGTAGTATTTAGTACAGCAGTAGTCTTATTATACAAAGCTACAGTACTACAATGATTTACCCATTACATATTTTAGTGATAATCTCACTTAAGCATTAGTGTACAAACTATATTTTAACAAATGATAGTTATACTTGGGTAATTACACACTTTTACAACAGACAAGTTTACAAAACAGTTTAGCCTTGGTAGAAGGTTACTTTTATAGAAAATATAGGATTTTCTGAGAGATTCAAACTTTTACAAACACTTTCAAACATTTACTTACATTTTCACCAACTTATACATTGAGACAGGTTCAAACGTTTTTACAAGAAACATTGACACTAAAATACTTATGAACTCACCAGCTTAATGCTGATAAACTCTTTCAAAATAACTTGTATTCTCAGGTCATCAGTAGACAGGTACCGAGGCCAGCTTTTGAGAAGATGGAGTGCATTCAAGACTCATCTCATATTATTTTGTGTTTCATTATTTTTGGTGTCTATAACTGTACAGAACACACTTGTATTGAAATTATATATTTAATGCAATGGATGATGTTGTTTGCTTATTTACATTTACTGTGTTGTGATACTGTACATGACGTCCTCCGCCCCGGAACGTTTCCGCCGTTCTTGGTTTTGGGGTGTGACACTTTGAAATGACTACTTGCACATATTCACACGATTTTCTACAATTTACGGTAAGTTTTACAAAACTGCCTATCACTATAGCTACGAATTCGGACCAGTCTGTGAATATGAATGTTTTCACACCAGTTAGATACTTCTAAAAATCATAATAAAATTTATGAATAAACTAGACACATTTTCTAAACTCTCAGAGTTTACGGATTTAGTTTTTGACTTCGTATAATTTCTCTATAATTTTTCCAAAACAGTGTAGAAAAGTTAGAAAGAAGTTAACAGCTTATAACTTTCATCACACTTTGTAACATGTTGAGCAAAGTGTTAAACTTTGAGGATTTCATATTTTTACATGTGTTTCCTATTGTGGTATAATTATATAATAGAAAATACTCACTGATTTGTAAGAATCCTCTATCATTACCAATAGTACAAGACAAGGCACGATAAACATAGTTATATTTTTGTTATACATTCGACTTACATAGAAAAGGGTTCTTTTACATCACAAACGTTTTGGATAAACTATAATATGTATAGTTTATGTTTCATATACATTACAAACACTTATGATAAACTATAGTAAGTATAGTTTATGTTTCATATACATTATAAACAATTATGTTAAACAATAATAGGTAAAGTTTATGTTTTATTTACATTTCAAACTCATTACCAAAGGTTTTTAGTTCATATAAACGGGGTGCGAATACAAAGTATCGGGTTTATACAAAAAGGGATTTTCAGTTTAGTTCACGTAAATCTGTTAATGAATAAATTTGTGAGACATTCGCTTCACGTTACTTCCAAAGTAACGAAATCAAAAGTCCTGTAAATTGTAACCAGAGTCTCTTGTAGGGAGAGCGTGATAGTTGTGTATAGATCTATATTGGGTCTGAAAAACCCACACCTAAGCTGCAGGCAACAGCTAGACCGACAAGTATGGGGTGACAAGTGTCATTTAACTTTCTGACGCCTGAAGAACGTCGTATTACGAGGTCGTCTAAGTCATAGTATGGTTATAATAACTCACATGGGGTATTAACAAAACATAAGATTTATGGGTTTTCTTCCAATTAAACGAGTTTATGTCGAATTAAACTTGCATAAATTATTTAAGTATGGTAAAATAATTGTATATTCTGGTCTTGACTTTTAAGACTACAATGCATTTTATAAGGGAAGTATTGGATTTTTCTGGAACAAGCATTACTTTTACAAGGAAAGAAATTCAAACACCGCGTTCAAAACCTAATGAACTCACCAACTTAATTGTTGACATTTTTTCGAAACAACTTGTATTCTCAGGAAATTATTGAACCAGATACTACACATGAAGTCCGCCACCTCCGGACGTGTCCGCCTTCCTTGGTTTGGGGTGTGACAGCGGAAGCCATGCATGTACGCCCAGCGTACTAAGAGTACGCGCATCATACGTGTGTAGATCCTTAAACCCTAAAATTTAGGGTTTATTCCCTATATAAAGAACATTAACCCTGTTTGCTCAGCCTCCCTTCACCCATAGACAACCACCACGAAAACCCTAGCTCATATTTGTGTGCCTTTGTTATTTGGAAGCCATTTGAGAGTGTTTGTGTGTTGTGTTAGTGAGAAGGGAAGAAAGGAGCTTGAAGAGGAAGCAAGGATCCACCAAGAGCTTGTAGATCCAGGAGATTGGCATCACTTCTGACTCTTTAGAGGTATCAATGTAACGAACCAATTTTCGAGTCCAAAAATTTCATTTTAATTAGCTGACTCGTAAAAAACTTTTATAAGAAAATACTGTGAAATCACATCATCTCATAAAACAATGTATCATGTCTGAAAACCCAAGTCATAAAATTAGTAACATGTCAGAGTACAATCCCAGAATATCCATAGTGCGGAAAACAAAGAGTGTGTGTATGATGTGTCGATACCGCGCCAGTTCCTTCCCCTTCGTTGAAGAGGTACCTGAAACCAAAAACTATAAACTATAAGCACGAAGCTTAGTGAGTTCCCCATCGTACCGCATATCATACAATCACATAGCATACATACTGTCGTGAAATTCTAGGGTGCCCGTCCTACCCGGTACGGCCATTCTGGGGTGCCGACCTACCCGTACAGCCATTCGAGGGTACCGACCTACCCTTGCGGCCATTCTGGGGTGCCGTCCTACCCGTGTCAAGCCATTCTGGGGTGCTGACCTACCCGTGTCAAGCCATTCTAGGGTGCTGACCTACCCGTCGGTCCTAACAACCGACCCTCGGGGACTATTCCACCCCTACTACTACTACCACATATATCATAACATAAACATACTATCAGACATATCTGGGGTGTCCGAACTACCCTTTGGTTCTAACAATCGAACTTGGGGACTATTCCCCTTCTACTACCACTATCACATATAACATATCATGCCATCATATAAACATATCATCATATACTGTCAGACATATCTGGGGTGTCTGACCTACCCTTCGGTCCTAACAACCAAAGTCTACTACTATCACATATAACATATCATGCCAACATATAACATATCAGGTAGTAGCAAACCTAAATGATATCACAAAGACAATCATCTAATCATACAACTCCTACTGGTGGGCCGATATTGTGGCCGTAGACCCGCTGCTACTTGAAGGTAACTCACCTCGTACAAGTAGATGCTGATAATTTGTGTGGGAAACCTCTATCTGCTGCTGCTCCGGAAATCCTCGGGCTATAATCCCGAAAAAACACTCAGTCAAAATTTGATATCTACTCTTAGGGTAAAATGACTATTTTAACCCCATCCAAGTCCAAGTCAAAGTCAACTTCCAGTTGACCCGACTCGCCGAGTTGGGCGTCAACTCGTCGAGTCCCTAACCCTTTATCCTTCCTTGTCCACGACTCGACGAGTTCCTCCTCTATATGAACATCGAATGAACCATATGAACAACTCATTGAGTTCACCTTTATCTGATGAACAAGTTCTGTCCTTGACTCGCCGAGTTGTATGAACAACTCGTCGAGTTCATCTTCATCCATAAGGAGATTGCCTTGGACTCGCCGAGTCTAGTCTAGCACTCGTTGAGTCCCATGAACTCCAGGTCTAAGGCTAAGTCCAATCCATTAGGTCACTCCTTCGGACCTTCTACAACCATTCTAACACCCAATTGAGTTCCTTTGACCCTCAGTAGACATGGGACTTTATGCCTTAGACTCGTCGAGTACCAAGAACGGACTCGCCGAGCCGATAACGACGACACCCTAAATCCTCGATTTCTGATGTACAACCTTTGACCAAAAGATAGATCCAATCCCCTAAGCTCGATCTAGCACGTAAGGTTATGAACTTTACGTGCATGCATGGAACTTTTGAGCCTAAAAGGCTCTAAAATGGCTCGTATGTTGTATGGGACCTTCCTTAGGTGCAAAAGCAACCCAAATCTGCCTTGTGACTCCTCCCAAGACTTACATCCGAAGTCTTGACCCCCAACCATGTTTGCAGTCATGGTTGGCTACCTCATATGGCTTAAAAGCCCTAAATCTTCCCCAAAAAGGGATCTAACAAACAAGAAAGCAAGGTACATAATTTATACCTTTCAAAGACTGCAAATGATGAACCAACCTCGAATCCTTCAGCCTCCTCTTGATCCTTCTATGCTCTTCCTTCTTCCTTGAGGTCAAAACCCACAAAAATCACTCACAAGCCTTAAATCTTGCACCAAAACACTTAGGGTTTGTTATGGAGGTTTTTGGGAGGAATAGGGATGAGTGATGGCTAAAAGAGATGATTAAATATGGTGCAAACCGTCAGATTAAGGTTTTGTCCGGTCAGAACCTACTCGTCGAGTCCGGGACCCAACTCGAAGAGTCCATCACTTAAATCCCGCGTCCCATCCCGCTTCTACTCGGCGATTTGGTTCTTCAACTCACCGAGTCAAAGGCAAAAAATGCAAAATACTTAATTAAATTACATACCAAGAACCAGTTGCTACAAATCTCCCCCACTTATTTTAGACTTCTTCCTCGAAGTCTGTTGCTCGTTCCCGGAACAGTTCTGGGTAATTCTCCATCATCTCATCCACCGGCTCCCAAGTCCACTCTGATCCCTTCCGATGTTGCCATTGCACCTTCACTAGCTCAACCCTCTTGTTCCAATGTTGCCATTGCACCTGCACCGAAGTGATCACTACTGGCCGCTCAATGTAATTTAGGCTGTCATCAACCTGAATGTACTCCAAGGGTACCAATGATGAGCCGTCCACCAGGCACTTTCGCAGCTGGGAGACTTGGAAAGTGTTGTGGATCTGGCTGAGTTCGGCCGGCAGATCCAACCTGTACGCCACCTTGCCCACCCGGGCTAAGACCCTGAATGGTCCAATGTACATGGGGCCTAACTTGCCCCGTTTCCTGAATCGGATGATGCCCTTCCATGGCAACACCTTCAGGAGAACCAGATCCCCGACCTGGAACTCCAGGTCTTATTGGCGCTTATCAGCATAACTTTTCTGCCGACTCTGAGCAGTCTGAAGCCTGCTCTAGACCTGCTGAAGCCTCTCGGTCGTCTTGAGCACCACTTTGGTGCTCCCCATTACCCTCTGTCCAACCTCGCCCCAACATATCGGGGTCCTGCACTTCCTCCCATACAGCATCTCAAAGGGAGGGCGGCCAATGCTCGCATGATAACTATTGTTATAGGAGAACTCCGCCAATGGAAGATAGGTATCCCAACTACCTCCGAATTCTAACACGCATGCTCTCAACATATCCTCTAGAGTCTGGATGGTCCGCTCGCTCTGGCCATCCGTCTGCAGGTGAAAGGCGGTGCTAAAATGCAGACAAGTACCCAGCTCGTCATGAAACTTCTTCCAAAGCTTGGAAGTGAACCGTACATCCCTGTTTGAAATCACCAAAAATGGCACCCCGTGCCGCGCTACTACCTCCCTGATATAGATATCGGCCAACCATTTGGCCGAAATACTTTCCTAAATCGGGATAAAATGGGCGCTCTTGGTCAATCGATCGATGATGACCCAAATCGAATCCATTCCCCGCGCGGTCCTGGGAAGCTTTGTGATAAAATCCATCGTAATGTCGTCCCATTTCCACAGCGGGATATCCAACGGCTGCATCTTGTCGTGTGGTCTCTAGTGCTCGGCCTTGACCTTACTGCAGGTCAAGCACCGCTCCACGTACCATGCTACATCCCGCTTCATGCAGGGCCACCAATAGTCTAGACGAAGATCCCTATACATCTTCGTCGCCTCGAGATGAATGGAGAATCGAGATTTGTGCACCTCCTCCATCAGAACCTGACGCACACCCCATGGTACGGCACCCACACCCTATGGTATAGGGTCAACAACCCTCGGCTATCATAATCGAAGGAGGAAACCTGGCCTATAATCCGCTCACTCTTCCGATGTTCCTCCTTCATGGCCTCCTGCTGGGCCTCCCGAATCTGCTCCAATAGCGGTGTCACCACTGTCATCCTCAGACAGATATCCTTGATCCGTGCTGCCTTGCGGCTAAGCGCGTCGGCCGCCACATTGGCCTTCCCCGGGTGGTAAAGGATCTCGCAATCGTAATCCTTCACCACATCCAACCACCGGCGCTGCCACATGTTTAGATTCGCCTGATCCATGAGGTACCTCAAACTCTTGTGGTCCGTGTAGATGGTACAGCGAACCCCATAGAGGTAATGACGCCAAATCTTGAGGGCAAACACAACAGCCCCCAGCTCCAGATCATGCGTCGGGTAGTTTGCCTTGTGAGGCTTCAGCTGCCTCGAAGCGTAAGCAATAACATGTCCTCTCTGCATCAATATTGTGCCTAAACCCGAGATGGACGCATCACAGTATACAACAAAATCCTCCATGCCCTGTAGCAGGGCTAAGATCGGTGTCTTGCACAATCTCTATCTCAACGTCTCGAACGCAACCGGTTGCTCAGACCCCAACGAAAGAACATGGCTTTACTCGTTATCCTGGTCAGGGGTATGGCTATCTTGGAGAAATCCTGGATAAATCTCCAATAGTAGCCGGATAAACCTAGGAAACTCCGAATCTCAGATGGATACCTCGGAACCTCCCATCTCATCACGGCCTTCACTTTGGCCGGGTACACCGATATCCCGTTCTGGTTGACAAGATGCCCGAGAAACTGTGCTTCGCGCAACCAGAACTCACATTTGTAGAACTTAGCATACAAGTTCTCCCTTCTCAAGGTCTCCAGAACCTCTCGCAGATTGTCACAACTGGAAATTTTGAGCCATGTAATCTATACATTCAAGTTAATGTGAATCAAAAACTTCAATCAAATACATTATACAAGTACTACAAGTAGTCATCAAACAATTGGAAAACCCTAGAAGTTCTTGTTAAGTCTATTTTGGACTAGAACTTCCTTATTGGATCCAAATGGACCAATAAGCTTCCAATTAGACTATCATGAGCTTAGAACCCTAATTGGGCTCTATTTGGACCCACACTAATTTATTTCAATATTATGGGCCATATTGGGCCTAGAATGAAATAAATTGAAAGCTTTGATCCATAATTGACCTAATTTGACCCTAACAAGTTATAAAAATCACCTTTATATTTATTTGGACCAAAAATCACTCAACTTAACCATGAGAATTGGGCTTAAGCATTTAAAGCCCAAATTTTTCTTTTCCCTTCCACAATCTCGGCCCAAGGCCCAAATCCAAGAAAGAGTTGACTATTTGCTTGCCACCTCACTATTACCCATAGGACTTCCATGCATTATTTCCCATTCTTCCATGCAAATCACTTCAAGATCACATCTCTTCTTCTCTCCTCTCTCATTCTCGGCCGAGAGCAACACCACACACACACAAAACACTCACAAACTCTCTCTAAAATTCACTCAAGACTTCTTCCTCTTCTCCATCCAAAATCTCGAAAATTAGGAAGCATTCAAGGAAGTTCTTCCACAAAATCATCATCTAAGGTAAGGTTTTGCTTGGATCTATGACTTGTATTCCTTATTTATCAAAAATCTCTTCCTAATCCATGCAAAAATCATGATCTTACACTCTAGAAACCCCATAAACTCGAAAAGTTCATCAAGGAGTGTAAAGGCCAAAAATCACTTCATTTCTTCCAATCTTTCTTCAAAAACCGAATCAACACCCAAGGTGAGCTTCATACCCCCTATTTTCTGTTTTTATGAGTTTTATGGGGGGGAATACAAGTGAAAGTGTAGATCTATATGTGTTTTGTATGCCTTGTATGATTTCCATGCTTATATGTATGCTTTTGTGTGTTATAATGTTGGATCTAGCCATAATATCCCTCAAAACCGAGATATATCTTGTGAAAAATGATTTTTTCTTCAAATATATTTCTACATACAAAGTGTTTAAAGAAAAATGGTTAAATGGTTTAGTAACAATTTTCTTTGGATTAAAAAAACACAAATTTTGGGCCTAAAATGTGAAAAATACAAAATTAAGGGTCTAAATTGGCATATCACGAATTCTACTAGATGAAGTGTGCCAAAACAGTTTCCATAAATCAATTTCTGGAAATATACTCATTTAGGGGATTAAAAACATAAATTCCAAGCTTAATGGGCTAAAAATGACATTTTTGGCCCAATGAGGCCCATTATGCGAATTTTTCTGTTTTGAAGGGCCAAAACTGTGATTTTCTGTAAAACAGTGGACTATAAGTGTTCCAAATCCTTTTCAAAGGTTTAAAATGCTTTTTAAATTTAAAAAGGACCAAAGTTGCAAAAATTTTCCAATTTGGGCCAAAATTGTCAAAGTTGCGAAAAGAAGGGATTAGAACCGAGAAAACTGCATTTTCAGGGACTTAAACTGTTTTCTATGAAAAATATGCTGAAAATTATTAATTTCAATAATTTTTGGTGTTAAAATGTCAAGAAAATTAATTTAAGGACCAAACCGGGAAATATTCAATAAAAGGGTTGAAAATGTAAATTTTACAAATAATGAGGGGCTGAAAACAGAAATATTTCAAGGCTAATTAAATATATACAATTTGATCAAATAATGGCACCGCGGCTTTCGACGAAATACAATACATTACAATACCAAAAGTCGTTGTTAAACGAATTGGCTCGGTCTCGAACCAATAGAAATCTACAACTACTAACTCTACGACACTACGCTTCATACAAATAACGTTTGGGAACTTAACTTACATACGAGTGTGCACAGACGTCTACGCACCATCTTCGGGCCCCAAAAGTGTAAAATCTTGCTTGTTGGGCCTAGCTAGCCCAATGACCTGATCTTAAGGCCCGAAGACGCATATTTTCTACGAAGTGTTGAGTTTCACCGACTTGGCACAACGTAGAGGGACTTTCAATGGCTTGTATACCACTGGTCCCCAAGGGTCCTTGGTATTGCTAGAAAAGTCTGCATATTTTACGAGGCGGGTCGGGGACCCCTCGCACGCATATTCTCCCCAACCGATTAATAGAGTCATTGAGGCCTTCGTGTCCTCTTACTCTTCGGATGTGGGACGACACATAGTCAGGGCGGCTGGATAACGTGATTTGTACGAACGACGCCTTCGGGATCGTTAGTATGGCTATGAACTGGGCGTTTGTGTAATGCGGGTTTGTAGTAAATAATCATGCTCAAAAATAATCCAACGTCGCCTGGGAATGACACTCCTATCTTTGTAATGGTTTCAACGCAACTTAACGGTTTTTCAAACGATTAGGAAAACATCGGGTTTTCCTAGGTTTTTCAAACATATCGGATTCGAAACGCATATAATTTTTAATAAACAATTTTCACAAGTATAGAAACAAACAGGCATACCTATGGATCTCCACAAACATTTTCGAAAGTTTTTCATTTCAGAAAATATCGGATTTTCTGGTGGTTTTCAAACAATACAAACATTGGATTTCAAACATTACTTATGAACTCACCAACATTTCATATGTTGACGTTTTTCAAAATACTTGTATTCTCAGGGAACCAGTGAATCAAGGGAAATCATATTCAGTGACGGTTGCAGTTTATCTATGTATGAATTGAACAATCTAATTTTTGGGAATGTAATGTTTAACCAATGAATTTCATGTAAACACTACTGGTTGTACTGTATTGATGAATGGTGATGAATGTTGTTATGTTTCATATATATTCAATGTTATGGTATACAATTGAGTCACGACAGCCCCCGAACGTTTCCGCCGTCTGGTTTGGGGGTGTGACACAGATGCTCCTCATGCTTCTCCTGCGTCTTGGAGTAAACCAAGATATCATCAATAAACACTATCACAGACCGGTCTAACATCGGTCTACACACGCAGTTTATGAGGTCCATGAACGCGGTAGGAGCATTGGTGAGCCCGAAGGTCATCACCACGAACTCGTAGTGGCCATAGCGCGTCCGGAACGCAGTCTTCTACATATCCTCCTCTCTGACCCTCATCTGATGATATCCTGAACGCAGATCAATCTTGGAGAACCAAGATGCTCCCTGTAGCTAGTCAAAGAGGTCATCAATCCTCAGGAGTGGGTAACAGTTCTTCATCGTTACCTTGTTCAGCTCTCGATAATCTATACACATCCGATGCGACCCGTCCTTCCTCTTCACAAACAGAATCGAGGCTCCCCAAGGAGAACTACTCGGTCTAATGAATCCCTTGTCTAACAGCTCCTGCAGCTGTGTAGAAAACTCCTGCATCTCATAAGGAGCTAACCGATATGGTGCCTTGGCTATCGGAGCCGCACCTGGGACTAGGTCAATCCTGAACTCCACTTGTCGCTCCAGAGGTAACTCAGGAAGCTCCTCTGGGAACACATCTGCGTAGTCTCGCACCACCGGAACGTCGCTCACCGTCGCCTTACCCGCCTCCTGGGTGTCCATGACATAAGTGACATATCATGCGCAACCTTAATGAAGGTAACGCCTTGCCCTCGCTGCCGAACATAAAGCTGGCCCTCGCTATGGCTTCTCGCCCTGAATCACTAACTCTCCCCCTCCTGGGGTCCTAACTCGCACCAACTGTTGTGCGCAATCTATCACTGCCCCATTGGGGCTCAACCAATCCATGCCTATAATCACCTTGTTCCCTCTCAACTAAATAGGAACCAGGTCTACCAGGTAACGCTCCTCGAACAATCTCAAAACACAATCTCGGAAGACCTCAGATATTCGCACTGACCGGTCAACTGCAAACTTGACCTCTAGAGGGCAATCCAACATGCCCGAAGACTCAGGAAACTTCTTACTAAGTGCAAGAGAGAAAAATGATCGGGTAGCACGCGAATCAAACAATACCTGAACTGGGATACCGTTCACATGGAACGACCCTAAACATAGCACACGCATAACATATCAAAATCACAGCAGCATATAATAAAAGCATAAACAAGAAGTCATACCCATCAGCACATCGAGTGCAGCGTGTGCCTCCTCGGTAGTCAACTGGAAGGCCCGGCTCCTTACCACTGAAGCCTCAGCCTTGGCCTGCTGGCCATTAGTAATCTGCAGGGTCGCTAGAGCTAGCGCCTTCACTGGCCCAGCTGCTATCAACTGGGGGCAGTTGGCCTTCTTGTGGCCCCTGTGTTTGTAGTGGAAACATAGAAACTCAGACGTCTGAATAACCGGTGTAGGGGCGGTACAATGCCTGCTGAAGTGCCCCGTCTTGCCGCACTTGTAGCAACTTGATGATCCCAATCTACCCGCCCCCTCATGTGGCCTGCCGCATTTCCTACAGCGCCCTGGTCCTGACTGGCCTTTCGGCCTACCATCTGATCCCTTGGGCTTCATCCCCAAAGCCCCAGTCGTCTGCCCCTCCTCTACCTTCCTCTTCGGGACATGCTCCAGATCGATCTCCCTCTCCATTGCCTTGGAAATCATGCAATCCAGGGTACGACATGCTACAAAACTAACATGCTCCCGAATGTCGGATCGCAGCATGTCATGATAGTGGGTCCTCCTCATATCCTCATCTCTCGCATACTGGGGCACCAGCAATGCCCTCTCTCATAACTTGGCGGTGATCTCCGCCACAGTCTCTATAGTCTGTCTCATGTCCAAAAACTCCCTGGCCAGCTGCTGACGCTCTACAGCTGGCGCAAACTCCTCCCTGAATCTGGTCACAAATTATGACCAGGTCATAGCCTCAACAGCTGAGGCTCCCAATAAGTCACCAATAGACTCCCACCAATATCTAGCTCTGTCTCTCAAACACCCTGCAGCATACCTCACCTTCGATCCCTTGGGGCAGAAGTTGGTCAGCTGTGCAGACTCAATGTTCGCAATCCATATTTTAGCAACAATGGGGTCATTCGCCCTATGTAAATCCGACGCACCACTGCCCCTAAAGTCCTTAAAGGACAATGTGTGGGATCCTGACTGGCTGGTCGCCATGTCACTCCTGAACGCCTTAAGGCGATCTTCCATCAGCTCAACAATCCCTTCCTTGATCGACCCAAAGATGACCAGGGTCGCATTAAGGATGCCTCTAGTGATCTCAAATGCGATGAGCTCGCGTAGCCTCTCATCCACAACTTCGGAGCCTGAACCCGAACCCGATCCCTCTCCTGAGCTGCCAACTGCTGGCCTTGGATGTAGTACCACCATTCTGCAATACATCATGACAACCGTCAGTGATACTGGTACATCTAGAGGTATCACACCCACTACAAGTTCCCCGCTCTTGCCTCAACCTTCCTCAATTCGAGTACGCATCCTCTGCTTTCAGTAGTACGGGCCCATACTACCTTCCACATTTATCCGTACTTTCCTCAAGGACTGCCTTGACTCCACCAAGTCCCTTTTACCACTACTAATCTCTACTACTCTCATCCTAGGCTTACCCTAGGGAAACTCTGACTCCACCCAAACCGGTCCTCAGCTGCTAAAGGCTTCCTTGTGATGCCAATTAGCCACTACCTGAATACCATCACATGTGACGGGGCTCAGATAATCTTTCAAGTAAAAGACTTGTCCCTACAATGGTTAGACTCAAATGAGAGATGCGTAGTAGGGCCAAATCCAGCACTTTGAGATTATTCAATCCTAATCACATGTGACGCGACGTACTCACCTAATGGCTAACTCCCATCATTCAAAGCCCTACATGGACGGAGCAAGCAGCATTCGGACACAGGAAACTACTCAAGCAACTCTATTCTCCTAATGAGAAACTGTACCAACATACAATGCTGAGCTCATACTACCAAGCATAACCTAAACAGGCTATCCTATTATTGTCTACTCAATACTAGCATGCAATTCTCATAAGCTGAAGCACATAAAGCAAGCACATAAGGCATCATTCCTAGATCCTTAGTCCTATTCTATCATGTTGTTCTACTGAAACTGATAACCATAATATAAACTTGTATGGGTACTTTGGGGAATACTTACTTGAGCTCGGCCGGTCACGCACATCACACACCTTATTCTTTCCCAAAACCTTTTTATCTTAGCTTTTAGGAAACCATTTTTCTTGTAAAAATCTTTTAATCCCTCGATTTGAGTCTAGACACTCCTAAGGGTGTGTCCGAATACCTTAAACCATGGCTCTGATACCAACTTGTAACGACCCAATTTTCAAGTCCAAAAATTTCATTTTAATTAGCTGACTCATAAAAACATTCATAAGAAAATACTGTGAAATCACATCATCTCATAAAACAATGTATCATGTATGAAAACCCAAGTCATAAAATTAGTAACATGTCAGAGTACAATCCCAGAATATCCATAGTGAGAAAAACAAAGAGTACGTGTATGATGTGCCGCTACTGCGCCAACTCTTTCCCCTTCGCTGAAGAGGTACCTGAAACCAAAAACTATAAACTGTAAGCACGAAGCTTAGTGAGTTCCCCATCGTACCACATATCATACAATCACATAGCATACATACTGTCGTGAAATTCTAGGGTGCCCGTCCTACCCGGTACGGCCATTCTGGGGTGCCGACCTACCCGTACAGCCATTCTAGGGTACCGACCTACCCTTGCGGCCATTCTGGGGTGCCGTCCTACCCGTGTCAAGCCATTCTGGGGTGCTGAACTACCCGTGTCAAGCCATTCTAGGGTGCTGACCTACCCGTCGGTCCTAACAACCGACCCTCAGGGACTATTCCACCCCTACTACTACTACCACATATATCATAACATAAACATACTATCAGACATATCTGGGGTGTCCGAACTACCCTTCGGTTCTAACAACCGAACTTGGGGACTATTCCCCTTCTACTACCACTATCACATATAACATATCATGCCATCATATAAACATATCATCACATACTGTCAGACATATCTAGGGTGTCTGACCTACCCTTCGGTCCTAACAACCGAACTCTACTACTATCACATATAACATATCATGCCAAAATATAACATATCAGGTAGTAGCAAACCTAGATGATATCACAAAGACAATCATCTAATCATACAACTCCTATTGGTGGGCTGGCATTGTGGCTGTAGACCCACCGTTACTGGAAGGTAACTCACCTCGTACGAGTAGCTGTTGATAATCTGTGTGGGAAACCTCTATCTATTGCTGCTCTGGAAATCCTCCGGCTATAATCCCCACAAAACACTTAGTCAGAATCTGATATCTACTCTTTGGGTTAAATGACTATTTTACCCCCAACCAAGTCCAAGTCAAAGTCAACTTCCAGTTGACCCGACTCGCCGAGTTGGGCCGTCAACTCGTCGAGTTCCTAACCATTTATCCTTCCTTGTCCACGACTCGACTCGTCGAGTTTGGTAACGACTCGACGAGTTCCTCCTCTATATGAACATTGAATTAACCATATGAACAACTCGTTGAGTTCATCTTCATCTGATGAACAAGTTCTGTCCTTGACTCGCCGAGTTGTATGCACAACTCGTCGAGTTCATCTTCATCCATAAGAAGATTGCCTTGGACTCGCCGAGTCTGGTCTAGCACTCGTCGAGTCCCATGAACTCCAGGTCTAAGGCTAAGTCCAATACTTTGGGTCACTCCTTCGGACCTTCTACAACCCTTCTAACACCCAACTGAGTTCCTTTGACCCTCAACAGACATGGGACTTTATGCCTTAGACTCGTCGAGTCCCAAGAACGGACTTGCCGAATCAATAACGTCCACACCCTAAATCCTCGATTTCTAATGTACAACCTTTGACCAAAAGATAGATCCAATCCCCTAAGCTCGATCTAGCACGTAAAGTTACGAACTTTATGTGCATGCATGAGACTTTTGAGCCTAAAAGGCTCTCAAATGGCTCTTATGTTGCATGGGACCTTCCTTGGGTGCAAAATCAACCCAAATCTGCCTTGTGACTCCTCCCAAGACTTAGATCTGAAGTATTGACCCCCAACCATGTTTGCAATCATGGTTGGCTACCTCATATGGGTTAAAACCCCTAAATCTTCCCCAAAAAGGGATCTAACAAACAAGCAAGCAAGGTACATAATTTATACCTTTCAAAGACTGCAAATGATGAACCAAACTCGAATCCTTCAGCCTCCTCTTGATCCTTCTATGCTCTTCCTTCTTCCTTGTGGTCAAAATCCACAAAAATCACTCACAAGCCTTAGATCTTGCACCAAAACACTTAGGGTTTGCTATGGAGGGTTTCTGGGAGGAATAGGGACGAGTGGTGGCTAAAAGAGATGATTAAATAGGGTGCAAACCGTCAGATTAGGGTTTTGTCCAGTCAGAGCCTACTCGTCGAGTCCGGGACCTGACTCGACGAGTCCATAACTTAAAACTCGCGTCATATCCCGCTTCTACTCGGTGAGTTGGTCCTTCAACTCGCCGAGTCCAAAGCCAAAAATGCAAAATACTTAATTAAATTACATACCAAGAACCAGGTGCTACAATCAAGTTCCATACTTGGCCATTGTATGCTTAGATTTGTTTATGGGGGTGTTTAAGGTCACTTTTAGACTCCATTGTTGAGGATAATTGAGTATTGTTAGTTTCAAAGCATAAGAGTTGTCCTTTAGACTCTTAGAAGCACCTATGGTCATAAAAATCGGACCTTCATGAGCCACAACCATGCAAGTTCTAGTTGGTCTTAAAGCTTGTTAAAAGGACTAAAATCATGTTTTTACCCCAACCATGCATGCAATCACATAAAGTTTGTGACTTTATGGTTTAGGAGGTCTTAAAGGACCTGGATCTACAGTTTGGACGTAAGGACTTACTGGATTAAGTCATAAATGAAGTCCCAGGGAAGTTGGCCAGTACGTTGGGCGTACTCCCTGGTACGCTGTGCATACTAGGTCAACTCCCCGTTTTGGTCAAGGATAGCGTACGATGGGCGTATGTGTCAGGTACGCCGCGCGTACACATGCATAATTGATATATTAGGCTTTTGGGCCTTAAGGGAATGGGCCTGGACTATTGGACCCCATGGCCCACTATGGAGTATAATTTTGGACTTGGGAATCTGGAACTAGAGTATTGGGCCTATTGGGCCATGATTGGACCCTTTGGAATTATTGTATTTGGACTTGGAACTTTTGGACTTGTAATAGGCCCATTTGGGCCATAAGGCCCAATTCAAAAATTGGGCAATTAGTGGGCCCTTAGGGAGTTTTGGTGGGCCATAGGAGGGTTGGGCTTAATAAGCTAGAATTGGGTCTTATGAATGTTCCAATTGGACCAAGGGGTAAAATGGTCATTTTACCCTAAGTAGTGTTATAGACTATGATTGAGTGTTAATGTGATTATGATAGCTGAGAGTCATCAGAGTAGCTCTTAGACACTACTTTCTGTGAGATTCGATATGCAGTTTTACGAGGTGAGTTACCTTCCAGTAGAAATGGGTCTAAGGCACCAAGGCCGACCCGCTAGTAGTTGATTATAGTTAAGATGATTTTCTTTGTGATAATTTTCTATTTTGCTACTACCTGGTATGTTTATGTGCTAGCATTATATGTTATATGTTATAGTGGTAGTAGGAGGGGAATAGTCCCCAAGTTCGGTTGTTAGAACCGAAGGGTAGGTCGGGCACCCCACACATGCCTCACAATATGATTATGTTATGATATGTGTGGTAGTAGTAGTAGGGGTGAAATAGTCCCTGGAGTTCGGTTGTTAGGGCCAAACGGTAGGTCAACACCTCAGAACTGCTTGAAATGGGTAGGTCGGCACCCCATAACTGCTTGACAGGGTTGGTCGGCACCCCAGAATGGCCAGACAGGGTAGGTCGGGCACCCCAGAATTGCCCGGCAGTATGTATGTTATGTGTTATGTGGTATGTGGTATGATGGGGGAACTCACTAAGGTTCGTGCTTACAGTTTTCAGTTTTGTTTTAGGTACCTCTTCGTCGAATGGGAAGGAGTCGGCACGGTAGCAGCACATCACACACCCGCATACATGATTTCGCATTTTGAGATTCATGGGATTGTTCTCTAATTTTATTACTATTCGATTTTACAATTTTGAGACATGCTTGTTATGGTTTTCTGGATTGATATTATATTGACAATGTTTTCAGTAAACAATTTTATAAGTTACATATTTAAAAAACAAAATTTTTGGTCTTGAAAAATGGGATGTTACAATTACTCTCATGAATTTATATGAGGAATTTCTAAATTTGTTTGATGAGCCTAAAAAATCCAATTCCTTATAATCGAAGGACAAGGAAAACAAAGAAGATGAATTAAAGAAGATCGTTAATGAAGTTGCTAAAAACATCGAGTCTTTTGATAAACAACCAATTCCGAATGCTTCTGAATTCTGAAATCCACCACAACCTTCTGATGCTCCATTCCAGGGGGAGGGCTCCACTTCAAACTCCAACACTGATGATTCAATCCAGGGGGAGAATCCAATTTTGAATGATGGGTCATATGCAAACTTCCAGGGGGGATGAAAATAATGAATCCGATGTATAATCGGAATTTGAAGAAGTTGTTGCAGAAATCGATTGAGTGTATGATCAGAATTATCCTCCTATGACTAAATGGAGAAAAGATCATCCAAGTTCTCAAGTGATTGGAGACACATCTTCAGGAATTCTTACAGGGGCTCAACAAAAAGCGAAACAAATGCATTATTTTCAAAATTGGAAGTTTGCATGTTTAGTTCTTTTATTTCTAAAATTGAGCCTAAAACTGTGAAAATTGCTCTTGATCATGCAGATTGGGTTCAAGCAATGCAGGAAGAACTCAACGCGTTTGAACAAAATAAAGTATAGAGATTGGTTCCCACTCTAAAGGATGATTCTGTTGTCGAAATGAAATTAATATTTCTCAATAATATGGATAAAGAGAGAAATGTAATTCGCAACAAGGTAGGCTTGGTCGTTAAAGGCTACTGTCAAGAAGAAGGAGTCAGCTACGAAGAGACATTCACATTGGTGGCTACACTGGAATCTATTTAGATTTTTCTCGCCTATACAACTCACAAAAACTTTGATGTATATCAAATGGATGTAAAGTGTGCAATTCTGAATGGTGAACTGGAAGAAACCGTCTATGTTGAAAAATCACCTGGCTTTGTGAATGAAAAATATCCGAATCACTACTATGTTATGGATAAATCGGTATATGGTCTCAAACAAGCACCAAGGGCATGGTATGAAACTTTGAATCGATTTCTTAATCAATATAAATTTAAACAAGGTACTGTTGATCCTACGTTCTTTAGTAAGAAGGAGGGTAACCATCTGATGATTGTTCAAATTTACGTTGATGACATTATTTTCGCATCTTCTAATCCCAGCTTAACAGCTGAATTTCGAAAGCTAATGGAAACTAAATTTGAAATGAGCTCAATGGGTAAGATTAATTTTTTCCTTAGATTAAATATAAGACAGGGTTCCGAAGTTATTTTCATCAATCAAGAAGCCTTTAGAAAAACCTTATTGGCAAAATTTGGAATGGTGGGTGATTCTAAAGTCAAAGTTCCAATGGTGTTCGAAACAAAACTCACACCTTCTCATGATAAACCAACAACCGATATGACGTTGTATCGTCAAATGATTGGTTCTTTGTTATACTTAACTTCCAGTCATCTCGATATCATATGTGTTGTGTGCGGTTAGACTCAGATGAAAGTTGCGCAATAGGGTCAAGTCTATCACTCTAAGATTATCCGGCTTGTGCCCCATGTGACTTAGCATATTCATTTAGTAGCTAACTCACATCGCTAAGAATCCCACAAAGCACAAAGCAAGTAGCATTCGGACACTGAAAAAACTAACCAACATATCCCAATCAAAACATTCTATCCTCTACTTAGGAATCTGTACTAGCATGGAATTCTAAGGCTCATACAATCATGCATAACCTAAACACGCCATCCTACCACTGACTGATCAGTACTAGCATGCAGGTCCACAAGCACATACAATAGGCATATAAGGCATCCTTCCTAGATCCTTAGCCCTAATCTAGTATGCAGATCACATATTCTCAATTCATATCATAAAATAACATAAAATAACATGTATGGGTATCTAGGGGAAAACTTACTTGAGTTCGGCCGATTGCACACATCACACTCCTCGTTATTTATTAAAACCCTTAATTTTAATTTAAAAAAAAATCTTTTTTTTCTTGTAAAAAGTCCTTCAAACCCCAGATTTGAGTCCAAACACACCCGAGAGTGTGTCTGAATCCCTCAAACCAGGGCTCTGATACCAACTTGTAACATCCCAAAATTCAAGACCAAAAATTTCATTTTTAATTTAATAATTCTAAAATCATTTGTCTGAAAACATCCATAGTATCATCTCATATCAAAACCAATGTACCAATAATCAAAACATGTCATACAAGAGTATTATGAGAGTACAACTCCTAAAGATCTCATATGCGGAAAATCATAGTATGATGCGTTGCGATCATGTCGACTCCCTTCCTTTTGAAGAAGAATTACCTGAAACCAAAACTGAAAACCGTAAACATGAAGCTTAGTGAGTTCCCCCCATCATACCACATACCATACAAAACATATTCCATAGCATATTTAGGTGCTGGCCTACCCCTTCGGTCTCTTTTAACTGGTAACTACCTAGCATATCTGGGTGTTGGCCTACCCCTTCGGTCTCTTCCAACTGGTAACTGTCTAGCATATTTGGGTGATGGCCTACCCATTTGGTCTCTTCCAATTGGTAACTAACTAGCATATCTGGGTGCTGACCTACCCCTTTGGTCTCTTTCAACTGGTAACTGCCTAGCATATTTGGGTGCTGGCCTACCCCTACGGTCTATTTCAACCGGCAACGGGGACTATTTCACCCCTATTACTACCACATATCATCCTAGTACATAAACACATAAGCCACATACTTCTTAGCATCTCTGGGTGTTGGCCTACCCCTTCGGTCCTTTCGACCGGTTACGGGGTCTATTTCACCCCTACCACTAACATTATCACCTATCATCATAACATACTAGCACATAAATCATACCAGATAGTGGCATACCAGAAAATTATCACAAAGATAATCATCTACCTATAAACAGGTACTAGTGGGCCGACATTGGTGCCTTCGAACCACTTCTACCAGGAAGGTAACCCACCTCACACTGCTGAAGCTCATCGCAAGAAATCCTTAGCTGTTGCCTGGCAACTCCTCGAGCTATCAATACCAAAATATCACCCAATTAGCAACTGGGTCCCAACCCATGATCCATAATTCATACTTGAGGTGAAATGACCATTTCACCCCGACCCATCAAAATTCATACTCTAAAATCCATGAAAACCCATCAATGGCCCAATTTTCCAAATTGGGCCCAAACCCTTACATGGAACTACCCTTTAGAATCCATTATGTACTTCATAACCCCCAAGAGTCAACCTTGATCACTTTCAAGTCAAGGTCAAAGTCAACATCCAAGATAGAGTCAAAGTCAACGCTCCGAGTTGACTCAACTCGTCGAGTTTTCCATCAACTCGGCGAGTTCCCATAAACCACATAATCATGATACTATGAATCAAATCATCGAGTTCTCCCTTAACTCGTCGAGTTCTTTCCTTTTCAATAGAATCGGGACATACTCACATCAACTCGTTGAGTTCCTTTAAGAACTCGTCAAGTTCTTTAGTCTGTTAACCATTCTTAATTTATTAAGCCATTTTTCTCAAATCCAACCGCTCCAAACCTCAGGTCCTTTCCATTATGATGTCTAAAAAGGTAAAGTTCCCAACTTTACCCTCAAGAACCATCTACTAAGCTTAAAACTCAATTCCTAATTTCTTTAAAGGTGGTCTCAACTCGTTAAGCCCCTAAACCCCTACTACAACACACCAACATACAGATCTGACGTCCCAAGGTGGACAAATCACGTAAACTTTCCAACTTTACGTTCATCCATGCTAGAAAACACCCTCAAATGTCCATTTTTGGCTTCATAGTGGGCATATTGCATGAATGGGACATGGAGGCCATTAAAGTTTGCAACTTTACGCCTCAATAGGTCATATAAGGGTCAAATCTATCCCATTAACCCCTGGAAACCTCTTCTCTTCGGACCATTTGATCAAAGCCCCAAAACTCAAGCTAAAACTTCAAGAAAAGAGATCTAGTAAGCTATATGTTAAGGTGACGACTTTATACCTCAAAGATGCAGCTCTTGTTGAAGGGTTTTTGGATCTAGAGTCACTCCCCCAAGCTATGTGCTTCCCTATTCAAGTCTCCTTCAAGAATCACCAAAAAATAATCTTTATGAACTCACAATACTCAAAAATGGCCTTAAGGACTCGAGGTTAGGGTCTTAGACGATGGAGGCTGGAAATGAGGCCAAACCCTAGAGCTTAAGTTGATTAAATAGGGTGCAAAAACTCGAATTAGGGTTTCTCAAACTGCGATCAACTCATCAAGTTGATCTTCGAAAATTCGCATGACTCATAATTCCTACACGTTAAGTTTATGCCTTAAACTCGACGAGTTGACCTTTAAAAATGAGGTTTTATTTTCCATAATTAGCCTTCCAGATTTCGGGTGTTACATAATGGGACTCATAGCTCAAAAAGGAGCTTAATAAAGATCTTAATACTTGCATGGACAAATATCCTCCATAAAGTTTGCATTTTTATGAACAATGGGCCTCAATGGAGCTAAGATCTAACATCCATGGCTTCTAGAGTAGATCAAAAGCTCAACTGTAACTCAAAAGACTCAAAAATGCATAAATAACACCATAAAATGGATCTAGCATAAAGGACCAACAAGGTGAGAGCTTTTTACCTCAAATTCTTACTAAGGTAAACACCATAAAATGGATCTAGCACAGAGGACCAACAAGGTGAGAGATTTTTAACTCAAAGGCTTGCTAAGGTGAAGATAACTCTGGATCTACAAGCACAAGCTATTCCCAAACACCCTCCAAGTTTTCTTCTTCTTCTTTTTTACCAAAAAAACTCACCTTCAAGCTCAAATCTCACCAAATGCACTTAGGGTTTCGATATTAGGGCATAAGGTGATAGAGGTTGATCAATAAATGTCCAAGAGGTGCAATAAGTTGTTTAAATAGGGTGCAAACCCTAAAAATTAGGGTTTTCCCAATCCTTGCGTACACCCAACGTACGCCATCATACGTGGGTGAACATATGATCATTCAAAGAGCTAGTACGCTCAGCATACTCCCTGTACGCCGAGCGTACTCGGCTTTGCCCCAATTCCCTGTTAACTTCAAATGGCCATAACTTCTTCGTTTTAATTCTGATTCCGACGATCCTTATATCCACGGAAAGGTAATGAGAAGCTATACACTTATATTAACTTCCCCTTGCCAAAAAAACTTTCCGAACTAAAATCCAAAATTCATAAAAGGTCCGAACTGCCACTTTACCAATTTACCCTTGGACTCCAAAACACAAACCGAACTCTCCGATCATCTAATCTACATTATCCACACTCAAAGGGAACTAAGTCTCTTTTCTAAAGGTCCCAAGCTTTATGATAACTAGTCTTCGTGTCGCGGCCCCGAATTATGAAACGATTCGAAACAAGGTGTTACATTAACTCATACCGTGTCTCATATTGTTAAAAAGTGCACTTTACGTCCCTTGCAAATGTAAAATGACTATCTTATCGTTTTCATTTTCTTTTTCTTTTCATTTGTATTAATTTATTATTATTATTATTATTATTATTATTATTATTTGTTTATTTATTTATTTATTATCTAAACTAATTATTAATTGCCTTTTAAAAAAGAAATAGGCATGAACCCTAAGCACGTGCACAACTTGTCTCCACAGACCTCTTCTTCTTCTTCATCAGAAAATCTCCATTCCACCATGACCACGGACAGTGTCCGCCTGCGTCACCACTTAGTACTCCAGTAATCCTATGAATCCAAGGCATCTCTAGTCACTCATATAATCCGACGACTCCAATATATCTCTATTTCTCTGTCCTCTCCAACATGTTGGCGAACCTGGACAGAAAGAAGAAGATATCGACGAACTTGGACGGAAATGGGATAATGATAAATCACTCCACCTGCACACCTCGGTCAACAGCCACCAGCCACCTCAACCGCTAGCCACCTTCATCTGCTACTAAAAACCTAAAACCCTAGATGTAAAAACCACAATTGCTGAAAAAACGATTTTATGATATCATCTATCTTGCTCTCTCTTTCTGAAAATCAAGTTTAGATCTAAATTATCACCAATTTCTTATTAAGAAGAATGATTTTAGGGCTTCAAATGAATGATTTCCTGGATATTAGTTGATTTTTCGAAAGATGTGAGGGGTAATGTTTTGATTTTTGGTAGGGGATTCAATTTCTCTTTTCTCTGTTCGAAATAAGCCACCATAGTAAGCCTATATTCAAACTATGATCGAAGGGTTGTGTTTTTTCTTATTAGATTTGAGTAAAGTGATTTTGGGTTTTCGATGTAACGAAACTGATTTTTCCCTAATTCTCTATGCTCTTCGACTTGAAACAGAGAGTGAAGGGGTTACAAGTTTCAGATTTTTGATTAACCGGCGATGTGTGTTTATTTCAGGTTTTCAAAAAGATCCACCGCATTTTTGATTTTTTGAACTATTTGGATTTCATGTTGATTTTGATTTCTGAAGTAATTTTGAGATTTCTGAAACGAATTTCAGTTTCTGGAATCATTCAACTTACAGGTTTTAGATTTTTAATTTTTTATTTGCGATTTCTAGAACCTGATGTGGAAGAGGTGCAAATGGGGGTGGTCAGAGAAGATGATCCGTGTAGGATCTGAGATAGGCGGAAAAGAACATATTAGGAGAGGAAGATAGGTGTGCACATTTATGGTGGTTTAACGTTTGATAGACCCATAATTTTAATTAAAATATATTTTAATAATTAAAAATAATCAAGAATATTAAAAATAAATGAAAATTAAAATTGAAAATGACATTGCCGTCATTTCATGTCTCGCAATGGATTAAACGTGTAAATTTAAACTAACTGGGGATGAAACATACAACTTTTAACTAAACGAGGGACATTACGATTTAATTTTTAAAAATATGGACTAAATACGCCTTTTAGCACCTACACGAGGGACGATTCGTGTAATGTATTCTAAAAGAAAAGTGAAACGTTGATATATAACTCACTAAATTGAGACATTACATTGTTAAATCTATTAATTTAAGAAAAGAAATTAATCGAGTAGACATAATTTGTTTATGGTTGCAATCCGACTAAAACCAAAAATGAAAATATTTAATCACCCCAAAACCACCTTTTTGGTTTCTTGGTTCTTTATCGTTTTAGGGAAGTGATATTTCCACGGCCCATTTTGATTCATCCATGAATTTTAAAGAAAATTGACGAAGATGCCTTTAATTAGTATTTGAGTGTAATTATGGTAGATGTTAGTATTTAATATCTTGGTTAATCCTTAGAGCATACGGTGTGGGTCTTGTTGCTTCTTCTTGTGGCTGAGTTGGCATCCCATAACGCCATTATAACATCAAAAACACCCCCCCCCCTTCTTGTTGCATCTTGTTGTGGTGCTTCTTGTTGTCTCCATGACAAGAAGAAACGTGATCACCTATTAGCTGCCAAATTATCTCTCTCTATCTCTCTCCTCTTAACATAGTGTTATAACACCATGAACACCACTCCCTCATCTTATTCCTTCTTGTTATAACACCACTTCAAGTTGCCTATACCATATGCTCTTATGGAATAAATAAAAAGTAAATTAACCCACTAGTTTTATCTTTGCTACTCTTCCCCCCACCCTGATACCTTCCCCCTCATCATTCGTACGCCCAAGTCAGAGACCTTCGACCCATACCCAAACCCTCGCCGGAAACCGCTCCCTCTGCCGCATCCTGCAAAATCGACAATCACCTTTCATAATATGATTTGTTGGTCCATAGGGTTTAAAGATTTCAAGATTCGATTTGTAGAAGAGTTCTGATCTAGTGCTTTCTATCGGGCGATTAAGGCTTCCGATCTAGTGCTTTCTGTTAACCGGGTGAGAGGGTTTCTTGAAGCCGACGGAGGGGCGGTGGTGAGAAGGCCTTTTGGAGCGAGCTTCATCCCCGTATGGAATCAACCGAAGATGGGTGTTTCTCTAGAAGTTCCGATGATACTTGTATTTTTTATTGGGGCATTGGGCAAAGATAAGAAGGTTTTTCGAGGACCACAAAAGACGAGGGAGGCAAGGAGCGAGAAGATGCACCTGGGGTTGCAGGTCTCCGGTGTGGGTGAAGATGAAATGTGAAGGAAAGGGTGTCAAATGGAGACAAGGAGACTAGATCAGATAAAGGGGATCACTAATTTAATATTTTATTTATTGCAAAAGAATTAAAAAGGATATATATTGCATTAATATACATAATTACACTCTAAATATAAATAAGGCATCATTGTCAATTTGCTTTTAAAATCTGTGGATGAATAGAAACAAACCGTAGAAATATTAGCCCCCATCTTTTTATGTTGTTTTGTTATTTTAGACATAAAGTGATAAAAGCGAAAATCGAATATAGTAGTTTGCTATAAGTCAAACTCCATAAAAATGAACAATTTGTTTCTAGAATTTCACAAAATTTAATGATAAAAGCATTTTAAACAACACAACTAAGGGTTTTTTTTTAATTTTTTATTAAGTGTTAAATTGAAAATGTACACTGAAAATGGATAATAATATCTACGTAGATAAAGTGTTTATGTCATAAATCAGTTTTTTATTAAATAAACTTTCTGCATTTAAACAAAAGACATATATAACGGAATCTTCAGTCTTTTAAGCACCCCCTAACTATTATATAAAGAAAGCTAAAAAAGAAGTTAAGGTAAAGAGTTATATATGTTGTAAAAATCATGTCATAATATAAGTTCGCTTCCTTTCTGGTTTTAGTTTCAATAAATAAATAAATAAACAAAACCAACATTAGAATTTTCATTTTCCCTTAAAAAGACCCAAACAATCAATATATTTTTTATAAACCGCTTTGATTTTTCGGTGACAGTTCCTTTTTTCTTTTTCTTTTTTTTACACCGGTAAAAAGATAAAATACAGCAGTAAGTCAATCAAGTATTGCTCAGCAAAAATCAATGTACAAGAATTTAAGATGGAAAACTAGACCATATTGAGTTTTTGACACGTCCCTTTTATAGTCCCACCCAACCCAACCCATAGGCATCTCTTCAAAGATGTACAACCTTTATTACACAGGGCAGTTCTTCACCACTAACATGAGCACCACAATATGTGGGGCTCACATTCAAAATGTGTGGGCCCACGAATCAAATTCTCTTAATTAAAATCTATTTACAACCCCATTGAACTATCGTCGACAATATTGTATATGATCAGAGTTAATTTATTGAGATCATACACATCAATTGTGTACAGCGGCTGACATCAGCATCAACATCAACAACAACCATTGATTTTGGGAGGAATGGTTGAGATCCCTTGTTTGGAGTGCTCTGATATGACACTTTCAGTAGATGGAGGTTTGAGGGCTAAAGGCAATGGCAGCCAAGGCTTATTTATTGCTTCCTTCACCACCTTGTCAATGACTTCATCTCCCTACAATAATTATAGTACGTCCATATGTCACAACACTTCAAAAGCACATGCAAAGCACTAACACAAAATGGAATATGAATATTAACAAATTATAGAGAATAGCAATGTACTTCACTATCGTTCTCAATACGAGAAATGTACTTTTTTTTTCTGATAGCTGCAAGGTAATTAATTATATTTGTTACCAATAATAACAATGTAGATTATGTTATATTCATAACAATCTACTTATATTTTTACCAATAATTAATAGAAGCTACTACTCACATTTGGATGCATCGAAATACAGTGTATTTGTTATATATTGCTATTATTGGTTAAGAAATGTAAGTATATTGTAATTATGGGTAAGGAATCGTAAGTATAGCATGATTGTAGAGAAATCTATACACTGCAATTATGAGTTACAACACACAATAAAAACTATAAGTTGCTATTATGGGTAAAGAATGTTCTTACATTTCTGTTATATGTCAAAAGATTAGGTACATTTACTATATTAGTAAAAAAAAAGCAAAACATATTAATTATTGCAATTTGTGCTATATATAACACTTAACACTAACACTAAATCACTAATAGTTAAATAACACTCCAACATTTAAAAGTCAAAAAAATTGTGTGGGGAATTTACAAAAACAAGCTTAGAAAAAGTTATAACTAATTTATTTTAAGGGTGGAAGGCGTCTAAGCCCAATGGATCGGAAGCAATGACTTTTGACTTTCATGTTTGAATTTTGAGGTCAAACAAAGACACTACACTTCAAGTATGATCATTATGTTATAATTACTTGGGTTATGAAGTAAAATGTAGTAAAAAAGAAAGGATACATATAAAATTCTAACTCTAAAAGTTATGTTTCACCTCTAAAGTTCTAACCATGACTTACTGATAATAATATCATTCTAGGATTTGACATTTGTACCGAAGAGTATAACTTAGCAATCAACTCCAAAACTGAAAAATCTATCTTATTCTTGACTTGAAAAACATTTTTATAACCAAAAAAGTCAAATCCTATAAGATACGGTGAAGGTCTGTAACACCGAAAATTTCAAACAATTTTCATTTAAAAATAATCGTTTAATTCTTAGAAACACTTGTTTAAAATCTCATTCATAATCGAATTACAAAACATGACTCCATTTTCACTTGTATAGAAAACCAGGATCCTCAAAACATGACTCTTTCTCTGGTGTGTACAATCAAGTCGGTGTCGTCCCGTGGTCCTGAAAGAAACTTGAAACACATACATAAAACAAAACACTGTAAGCACGAAGCTTAGTGAGTTTCCCCAAAATACCACACACAACACATATTAGCCACACGAGGCTATAACTCTATGGGTCCGTGGACCCTGCTCTGTGAACCCTCTGGTTCTAACTCTGTGAACCTTCCGGTTCTAACTCTAGGAACCCTCCGGTTCCAACTCTGAAAACATGCACAGCATAAATCACATAGAAATAATGCAGTACAACACATAACATACATAGCATACAAATACTCTGTCACATAACTCTGGTTACCTACTCAAGGTAAAGTATAGTGAGAAGACTCACCTGGCAAGCAGAAAGCAGATATCCCCACACTTGAATCTCGAACTCGCCGCCGCCTAACACGTAAGGCATATACTCTCATGAATATAACTCTTGAGACTAGAATCAACCCTCTCATGGCACCCTCTTACGGGTAAAAGACTATTTTACCCCTCTCTTGGCCCAAAGGCCACATCGCTGACCAACCCCTAAAAGTCAACGGTCAACTCTTGGTCAAAGTCAAAGTCCTTAGTCAAAGTCAACCCTCCTGGTTGACCCTGCTCGCCGAGTCAACCCGTCGACTCGTCGAGTCCCCATGCTCAGAACTTCCCCAATCCGCGACTCAACTCACCGAGTCACCCCGAGACTCGTCGAGTCCCACAACTCTGAGTCCACTCGCACACAACTCACCGAGTCATCCCTTGACTCGCCGATTCTCGACTCAACCAGAAAATATTGGGACTCTTCGACAGGACTCGCGGAGTCCAACAGCAGACTCGCCGAGTCTAAGGCTATCTTCAACCTACTCGCCGAGTTGTTCATACAACTTGCCGAGTTCCAGGCCATCTTCATCCAACTCGCCGAGTTGTTCTTCCAACTCGTCGAGTTCCAGCTCATCATCAAGCAACTCGTCGAGTCCACCCATGTGACTCGCCGAGTACCACCGGTCTGAACTCATACAGAAGCATTCCAGGCCATGCAATTGATCCAAAACATAGATCTAGCCTCCTACAACTCATCCATCACATAAAGTGGCAAACTTTATGTGAATCCAAAGAGATCTATGCATTTTCACTCTAGGGTTTGGGTTTGGGACAAAATAGCTCCATCAACCACTCACAAACAGGGACTTTCATGCATTCCAACCCTTCTCCATTCCAGATCTGAGGTAGCAACCTCAGATCTAACCTCTAAACTCCAATACATCCAAGGATATGGTCTCTAACACCCCCAAAACGATGCATCTAAGAAATAGCAGCTCAAAAATGAGATATTACCTCAAAGGAATGCCCCAACTGCAATGAAACTCGAATCCAAGCAAAGCCCCTTTGCTCCAAGCCTCTTACCCTTCATGATTTCCTCAACAATTGCTTCTCCAAGCTTCCAAATGCACTTGATCCACTCACACACAAGGGTTAGGGTTTCTGGACTTGAGGGTTAGTAAGGAGGCTGGGGGAATGGATGTTATGTTCTTTATATAGGGCTCAACCTCGAGAATTAGGGTTTTTTCCACTAAGCGCCTACTCGCCGAGTCCATTACTCTGACTCGCCGAGTCGGCCACTTAACACGCGACCAAGTCGCGACTCTACTCGCCGAGTCCGCACATGGACTCGCCGAGTCGCTCTTTCCCAATTTACTCTTTTAGCCCTTCAACTCTACTCTTGATATTTCGGGATGTTACAATTCTCCCCCACTTAAATTAGGCTTCGTCCTCGAAGCCTATGGCAACTCAACTCCAAAATACTCCCACGACGCGCCACCTGGCCCTAACTGGACCAGGTTCCTCAAAGCATAACCATCGAACTCGAACTCACTTCCTCTTTCCTTGCGGTGTCCTGACCACCGTCTCAAACCGGGTACCGGCTGTACCCTCTGATAATCACACTCAACAATCGAGAATTACCCGAGATGCATCACTGCTCCAAATCTCAACAATCGCCCGACCCCCCTACGAGCTAGAAATAATCACGAACCACCGGATCCCCGATCCGAATCCCACTCTATCCATCCATGCTTGACAGAAAGACCCACTCTTCAATCTCAGAGCAACTCCCACGAGTCCTCTTCTTGCAATCACACACACATGCTGCACCAACCTTCGCACCCTCGGGTTAGGAAAACCCGTCACACTGACGACATCTCTAACATCCCCAGGAGGAACCACCACTACGCACACAACCCTTGATCAGAATCAAGTTGGGAGTCCCAGACTCCATCCCTGCATTCATCCTGAGACTCTTGGCTCTACACCCGCGGAATCCCTTCCGCGTCCTCAGCAGACATCCCATCCTGATGTCATTCCATACCACTGTCACAGACACAGTGTTCAACCACCATACTCCAAATCATCCACTCTCACTACTACTTTCACTTCCGTGAACCAACACTTCCCCCCCGGGGGTTACATACCTTTCTCCTCCCTTACCCAGTGAAATCCACTTGCCAATCTTGCCACTACTCCATGTATCGCACATGCTCTGGATCTGCTCGCAAGGGCTCTCGGGTCCATGCGCTACCTTTTCCCAGCAAATGAGGGTCCGACACCTCCTGCCATACAACAGCTCAAAGGGTGGCATACCAATGCACTAATGATGGCTGTTGATATAGGATAACTCAACCAAGGATAAATACGTGCCGCAACTCCCTCCGAAATCTAATACACATGCCTGAAGCATGTCTTCGAGCGTCTGAATCGCTCGCTCACTCTGAAGTGTCCTCAGACATCGTCATGATAAGCTCTAGCTCATTTCTCATATCCCTCTTCAAGACTGAGCACCAGGTCAGCTTTTGACTCCACAGCTGAGCCTCCAAAGGTCATCCATATCATGATCCAAATATCCCACTAACTTCCTCCCCGTGACCACTATCCCGGCCCAGGGACACGCAAGTCACAAAATTCTCTTTTCCTCATGCGAGAAAATACAATCCAACCAAGGATCGTCTCAACTCTGATCTCTGGTTTCTGCTGCGCATATCCCTTGTGCATCTCCCGACAGAGACGGAGACCCCGGTCTCGCCCCCGGTTCAACACCCAGGCTCCAGAACTCAATACTAGGGCTACTCAAACCCAAAACTCTTCCACATCATACACTGATCGGAGAACATTCCATCATCACATTCTCTTGCCATCTAGTGAGTACTACGGCTCCCCGCAGTATCACAACACCCTCTGACTAGTGAGTACTACGGCTCCCCGCAGCATCACAACACCCTCTGACTAGTGAGTACTACAGCTCCCCGCAGCATCACAACACCCTCTGACTAGTGAGTACTACGGCTCCCCACAGTATCACAACACCCTCTGACTAGTGAGTACTACGGCTTCCCGCAGTATCACAACACCCTCTGACTAGTGAGTACTACGACTTCCCGCAGTATCACAACACCCTCTGACTCCACTAGCTCATGCTTTGCAGGCTATCATAGGCAGCTACCCATACTCGACTCGAATATGCATCACAGACTCTGGAGGCAATCGACATATCAAAATGCCCACCCTTGCAAAGATCCACTCTCTTAAATAATCTCCCTGGATGCCCATACTCGAAGGGCTCCCACTAGATCCGTAGATACCTGATACACCACAAATCGTTTCAACTCAAGATTCATGAGTAACTCCGAAATAAAGATATCATACCCGGATACCTCGGAATATCCCAACAGAACATCACAAGATCCTGCCACAACCACAGATTCCCTTACTCCCAACACCATACACACACAACAATACATTTCCTCTAAATCCCATAATAATTTCTGATATCACACGATGCGCAACTTCAGTGCATCCAAACACTCAATTGGAATACAAGGAAGGCGCTAACCCTTCAGAACACACTGATGATCCTCCGAAACCCTTTCCACTACTACTCAAAATTCAAGCAAGAATACACATCCTAGCCCGGGAATTGGCTACTCGATAATCTGCTACCCATATTTCAACCCAGAAGTTCTCAACTGCCCATACCATCATTACGAGTCTTCCACTTGAAACGACTCTGACCACCACCAGATTCCTGACCATTGACCACCCGCCGTGGAGACACCCATCCTTCCCTCAGGCATACACCATATGCATTATCTCGCCCTACACCTTTTCCTTGACCACCAATGACCCTGATCTCTTGAATTCAAGCCGTAGGTTCTACATCCAACCCCTAACCGCTCTTGCACAAATCTCTGGTTCTCTCAATAAACCACCCGGTTCTCCCCCACTTAGGGTTCGAACCATCACTATCTGACACATCAACAACCTCACGAACTATTTCCACCAGCAATAACGCACCTGCCTCTGGAAAGTGCGACGCAACACCCGATAATCCCCTTTAAGGAAATTAATCGATCTCATAACTCTGAACCTCAGATGAAATCCTCAAGAACTTCTCATCACGACTGCCTCTAGTCGTTCCAAGTCTCGTACCAATCCAATACCAACAACTCAACTGTCCAATAACATCACTGTCTTATAGACTGGACCACGAAATCATCATATTCCCCACTTCGACTCATCAACCAACGTTCCAACACATGGATCATCCCAAGAACAGGGATCCACTCCCATATTCAACACCCAACATGGATAGAAAAACCATTGCACTGATTAATTCGACTGGACTCCCCACTGATACCTCTACAATACGCCCTACTATACTCAAATAGGTGTAACGTGGTCCTTGACTATCTCAGTCCCAGCTGACTATCTGCTCATGGTAAATCACTGTCTCGCAGCACACATGCTACCTGATACTCTGATGGAAAATCATCATCAATGACAACCTGCAGGGTTTTACCCCCAAACCCGAAACTTAAACATTAGGCTTCTCATGTTCCACACACGAACATAAATAGCACCACTCAAGTCATAGAAGGTGACATCTCCTCTATCGACTGATTGCTCAACTCAGACCGAAATTCGCCCCTCCCTCTAACTCCTTACCAAAATACTCTGATAAGCTCTCGACCTCCCTCTCGAGGGACGCCTCTTCAAACTCAATCATGGTCTATAGGCCTAAAACCCATAGCGTCCAATCTCTACCTCATCAATCGTGACCGGATAACCAGAGAATCACAAGCATCATTCACTACGAACCATGGTACTCATCCCATGACATCTCTTCTCAATATGCTCCGGTGTATAGTACCCAAACCATAGCATCACTCCTCCATCTGCTCCGATGTATGGTACTCGAACCATAACATCACTCCTCAATCTGCTCTGATGTATGGTACTCAAACCATAACATCACTCCTTAATACGCTCGTTAAAACCTTCAGAATACTCCCTGTATCAAGTATGGGTCCTCTGCTTTCAGTAGTACGGGCCCATACTACCTGCCACATCTACCCATACTTTCCACACGGACTATCCCGGAGCTCCTAAGTAGCTGCTCGACCTTCTCGTTCACCAATTCCGTCGCGCGCGCTCGCTTCCCAGCGAAATTCTCTACTCTGCCAGTGCACTCATCTGGCTAAGGTTACTCCCTAGGCTCTTCCTAGATTCCTACACTTCTCTGCCATCAACTGCTGAAGAGCTCCTAATGATGCCAGCCATCTACCTCCTGAATATCGTCATATTCGCTTGGTAGCTGACTCCCATCATCGAGAGTTCCACAAAGCACGAAGCAAGCAGCATTTGAGCATCGAAGAATATATATGACTCACTCTGGGTTATAACTCCGCTTGCTCTGCTCATCCTCGGAAGTACCACCGAACTCTGCAACTCTTCCCCTCGCGGGCTCTAACTATTCTTTCTCCAAGTACCGCAGTACTCATCTAGGTATCTCCCCTAGATTACTCCTCTACTCAAATCCCCTAAAGGATTCCAATCAAATATTCTCACTCATCACATACTCAAAAGCACATCGCATATCACAGTAATTCCTAGGCTAAGGCATCACAAATCAGGCCACTCTAGTCCTAAGATATGGAATACCTAGCCTGTCTCTAGCATGCAATAATATCTCATAAAGTGCATCATAAATATCTCATAACACAAAAGTAAGGGTATTTTGGGAAATCACCGTTCGGGCTCTGGCTGATTGTACACACTGCTCTTTCTCGTTTTCTTTTTGAACTCTTATTCGCTTTAGTAAATTATTTCTTTGAAAACTTTTCTTACTTCCTCAGTTTGAGTCCAGAATTACCCGAAGGCGCATCCGAATCCCTCAAACCAAGGCTCTGATACCAACTTGTAACACCGAAAATTTCAAACAATTTTCATTGAAAAATAATCGTTTAATTCTTAGAAACACTTGTTTAAAATCTCATTCATAATCGAATTACAAAACATGACTCCATTTTCACTTGTATAGAAAACTAGGATCCTCAAAACATGACTCTTTCTCTGGTGTGTACAATCAAGTCGGTGTCGTCCCATGGTCCTGAAAGAAACCTGAAACACATACATAAAACAAAACACTGTAAGCATGAAGCTTAGTGAGTTTCCCCAAAATACCACACACAACACATATTAGCCACACGAGGCTATAACTCTGTGGGTTCGTGGACCCTGCTCTGTGAACCCACTGGTTCTAACTCTATGAACCTTCCGGTTCTAACTCTAGGATGTAACGACCGAAAAATACAACCAATTTTAAATTTTTCAAAACAGCTCGATTTCATTAAAATCTTTACAAAAAGGTTTTCAATACAAAACATTTAACGTATTCCCAGAATCACATCGCTATAAAATCATGAGGAGCGGTACGATCACGCCTTCGCCTTGCCACAGTCTCCTGAAGAACCTGAAAAACATGAAACCACCACTGTAAGCCCGAAAGCTTAGTGAGATATCCCCAAAATACCAACCATAAATACCATACACGCATAACATGCCATAACATATCTGATCACAGAACAGCCATACACTTCGGGTCTACTGTGTGACTGGTCCGCCGCACCGGCCTACAGTCCACCTGGTCCACCCTCTGAGTCTATCCACATACATCGAGTCTACAGTGTGATTGGTCCGCCCGCTCCCGGGCCTTCATACCACCTGGTCCACTCTCTGAGTCTACAGTATGACTGGTCCGCCCGCACCGGGCCTTCAGTCTATCTGGTCCACTCTCCGAGCCTTCGGCACGTCTGGTCCGCCCCTTTCGGGGCCTACAGCCTATCCGGACCGCTCGCTGGGCCTTCAGGACAACCGGTCCGCCCTGGGTATCTTGGCCTACAGCACACAGTAGGACCCGCCTCAACCCAACTCCAGTCCAAACAACCATGTGCACATATACATACAATCATATAGCAATTCACAGGCAACAAGTCAATCAAGCGGATCACATAGCATATCATCATCCTAACCAGGATACCGACCTAACCGGTCACTAGCATAGCTTCACCCTACATCTCAGTCAAAATACTACTTACACACATACGCCCTTCCAGGCCATGACCTTCCGGTCCACAAAACATAGAATGGCTTCCGGCTCATAACATAATGCCTTCCGGCCCATAACATAATGCCTTCCGGCCAATATCAAGCAATATCATAACAGACAATTATCCGGATTTCCATCCGATAAAGGGCCGGCCTTGGTGCCGTAGACCCTGTCGATATAGTGAGGATAACTCACCTCGAAACTGCCGACTGAATAGATAACCCAAGCTGCTCCGTACACTGATACGATCTCCACCACTGGACAACCACCAATGCACTGAACTCAAAACAAAAATCAACAATTACCACAATGCCCCTGGAAACCACTGGTCAACCCTTGGTCAAAGACAAGGTCAAAGTCAACCCCTGACTGACTCTACTCGCCGAGTCAACCCGATGACTCGCCGAGTTCAACAACTCTGAGTCCACTAACACTCCAACACAGGGACTTTCATGCTCTCTGATCCTTCTCCATTCCAGATCTGAGGTAGCAACCTCAGATCTAACCTCTAGACTCCAATTACATCCAAAGACAAGCTCCCCACAAACCCCAAAATGAAGAAACAACATAACAACAGCCCAAGAACGAGATATTACCTCCAAGGAACGCCCCAAATGCAATGAAACTCGAATCCAAGCAAAGCCCCTTGCTCCAAGCCTTCAAACTCCCAAAATTCCTTCAACAAACACCTCCTTCAAGCTCCCAAATGAGATATGATCACTCACACACAAAGGCTAAGGGTTTCTGGACTTGAGGATGAATAAAGAGGCTGAGAGAGGGCTGTTATGTTCTTTATATAGGGCTCAACCCCGGGAATTAGGGTTTTCTCCACTCAGCGCCTACTCGCCGAGTCCATCTTAATGACTCGCCGAGTCGGCTACTTAACACGCGACCCAGTCGCGACTCTACTCGCCGAGTCCACCCATGGACTCGCCGAGTCACTCTTTCCCAATTTACTCTTTTAGCCCTTCTACTCTACTCTTGATATTTCGGGATGTTACAATTCTCCCCCACTAAAATTAGGCTTCGTCCTCGAAGCCTACAGCAATTCAATCCCAAAGATACTCCCACAGCGCGCCACCTGGCCTTAACCGGGCCAAGTCCCTCAAGGCATACCCATCGAAACTCAAACACACTTTCTCTTTCCTTACGGTGTCCTGACCACCGTCTCGAGTTGGGCACCGGCTGTACCCTCTGATAATCACACTCAACAACCGAGAATTACCCATGACGCACCATTGCCCCAAATCCCAACAATCACTCGACCCATAAGGGCTAGAAAGCCATGAACCATCGGATCCCCGATCCGAATCCCACTCTATCCATTCCGTGACAACGGAAAGACCCATTCTCAATCTCAGAGCAACTCCCACGAGTTCTCCTCTTGCAATCACATACACATGCTGAACTTTCTCCAGCACCCTCAGGTTGGGAAAACCTGATACACTGATGATATCCTCCAACATCCCCCAGGATGAACCACTGATACATATCCAATACCCTGATCAGAATCACACTGAGAGCCCAAGGCTCTCTCCCTGCATCCCTTCCGAGTCTCTTGGCTCTACATCTGCGGAATTCCTCCGCAACCTCAACAGACATCCCAAACCAGATGAGCTTCTATTTCACTGCCGCAAACACGCTGCTCAAAAACCATACTCGAATTACTCTAATTATAACTCTGCTCTGCCGCTTCCACTTCCGTGAACTTGCACTCCCTCTCGGAGTTACACAACTCTCTCACTTCCTTTTTCCAAGGAATCCACTTGGCCATATTGCCACTCCAACAAGTGCCACGGTGCTCGCCCAACGCTACACCACCCCTTTTTAGCGTATCCGCTATCCATCCAACACACACATACTCGGACTCTCAAGCCCCTGAACTAACTCCACTAATCAAGATCACTACCCGGGGCCAGACCTTCTAACGCAATCACACTGCAACATACACAAACCATATCCTCAAACTGATCCAACAATACATGCAGAGTCTTCAGCATGACTGGACCGCCTCACCAGGCCTTCAGCCCATCTGGACCACTCTCTCAAAACCTTCAGCCAATCTGGACCGCTCTCAGTGCCTTCAGTTTGGCTGGACCGTTCTCTGAGCCTTCGGCCTGACTGGTACGCCTACCGGCCTTCAGTCTATCCGGACCGCTCAACTACCATTCAACATTCCGGGCTATCCCCCTCGGAAATCCTCCCATGCATACCGTTCTAGCCCTCTAGGGGTTCCGAACTCTAACTCCATCATACATACTCGATCCCGGCCTGCTCCCCGGACCTCCACAATCAAATGCCCTAGGTCTGTATCCCGCCCCGCATGCCCGACACTTACTCCTATCAGCCTATACTCTGGGCTGACAGTACACTTGCTGAATCCCAACAGCTAAGCACTCTCGAATACTCGACAATCTCCCGCAGAATTCTCCAGTTCTCCCCCACTTGGGCACTAACTATCAACCACCGATCGCCATCACCAACCTCCTAGAACAACTCTTGCACAAAGAAAACACTTACATGCAGACTGCTTCCCACAAGCATAAACAACCTCAACGAGATCTCACGTCAACCCTGATCAACCTGCTCGAAAGAAACTCAATCTACATCTAACCACTCCTCAGAAAGCAGATGCTACCCGGCCTGCAACCCAATGCTGGGTTTCCACTAATAACCCTCATGAATGATAACCAACGGAATTCCCAAAACAATAACCCATAACCAAAACCACAACCCGCATAATGACGAATACCACAACAAAAACCAAACAAAATACCAGCTCATAAACTTTACACCACAATAATCACAAGATAACAAGATATCAAGAAAGAACCTACCCGCAGCTGCATCCGGCACTGCCCTGACCTCCTCTGCTACAAGCTGAAAAGCACGACCCTGAGCCCTTGGGGGCTCTGCTCCACCCTGACCTCCACCTGTGATCCTCAAAGTGGCCGGTGCTGGAGCCTACACCGGTCCTGCAACAAGCTGCGGACAGTTGACCCTCAAATGCCCAACCTGATGACAATGATAGCAAATCCTCAAATCCCGAACTGGCGCTGACTACCGACAATCCCTCGCATAGTGCCCCTCCTTTCCGCACTTGCGGCATGCACCACCAGACCTACAAACCCCGGTGTGACCCCTCCCACACTTCCCACAAGTGTGGCTGCTCAGATCCCCCACTCTAACATCAACGGTTTTGGACTGTTTCGGCACCGGCTGCGACTGCACCAGAGCCTGCCTCAGCTCACGCAACTGCAACTCAATCTCTAACTCACGCCGCCTAGCGGCCTCCTGCAACTCCAACAATGTCCCGCACCTCTGCGCAGACACGAACTGCCTGATGTCCCTTTTGAGCATGCTCAGATATCAAGACATCTGAGCCTGCTCCGAAGCGAACTCTGGGCAAAACATCGCCCTCTCAGTGAACATCCTGGTGATCTCAGTCACCGACTCCGAATCCTGCTTCAGCTCAAGGAACTCCTGAGCCAATCTCTCCCTCTCAACTTGCGGAACATAACCAGTGCTGAACATTTCCCTGAACTGATCCCACGAAACCGCAGCCCTCTGCGCATCCGAATATGACCCCGTGGTCAATCTCCACCAATCCTTCGCCCCGAGCCTCAACAGGTTCAGAGCACACCTCACCCTCTGATCAGTAGGGCATGAACATGTGAAGAAACAACCCTCCACGTCTGACAACCACCTCATAGCAACAATCGGGTCCTGAACTCCGTCGAATGTGGGAGGCTTCGTATTATCGAAGTCCCGATACTGAAAACCCCGACTAGCTCCTCCCCTTGCCGCTACTACAGCCGCTGTAGCTGCCGCGGCAACTGTCTCAGTGAGAGCTGCATAGCGCTCATCAAAATACTCAACCATGGCGGTCTTAATCGACCCAAACAACTCTGGCAACTCAGCCCGGAACAACTCAGCAATCTCATCACGCAGGATCTCATGAATCCTCGCATCCAACTCGCTCGTGCTCATCTGACCGATAACCTCGGGTGGCACCGATTCGCCCGGAACTCTCTCTCCAGCTCCCGATCTTGATCCGGATCCACTCTCATCATGCCTCGGAATCTCCATGCTGAAAACACCACGCAAAATCTCAGGCTCTTCCCACAACCTGGGATCCAACTCTCTCAACCCAACCCTAGAGATCATGGTTTCCCTGATACGCGTATGGTTCCTGTGCTTTCAGTAGTACGGGCCCATACTACCTTCCACACCTACCCATATTTGTATGAAGTACTACCACAACGCCCTAGAGAAACATGCATAGCAACGCTCAACCCTCACCACTAGAGGAATACTGAAAATATCCCATAAGGAACCCTAGGCTACAGGCATCACAAATCAGGCAACATATCATGAAATCCTGAAGATCCCTAGCCTATCACTAGCATGCTGTTCTATCAAAGCTCAAAAACAAATAATATGCATGGTATTTTGGGGTTACTTACTGGCTCCGGCTGATCGTACCTCCGCATCCTCCCTTACTCATTTTGAAAACCATTTTAAATACTCTTTTGAAAACTCTCCTCGATTTGAGACTGGAGTCACACGAATGTTCCTCCAATTCACTCAAACCAAGGCTCTGATACCAACTTGTAACGACCGAAAAATACAACCAATTTTAAAATTTTCAAAACAGCTCGATTTCATTAAAATCTTTACAAAAAGGTTTTCAATACAAAACATTTAACGTATTCCCAGAATCACATCACTATAAAATCATGAGGAGCGGTACGATCACGCCTTCGCCTTGCCACAGTCTCCTGAAGAACCTGAAAAACATGAAACCACCACTGTAAGCCCGAAAGCTTAGTGAGATATCCCCAAAATACCAACCATAAATACCATACACGCATAACATGCCATAACATATCCGATCACAGAACAGCCATGCACTTCGGGTCTACTGTGTGACTGGTACGCCGCACTGGCCTACAGTCCACCTGGTCCACCCTCTGAGTCTATCCACATACATCGAGTCTACAGTATGATTGGTCCGCCCGCTCCCGGGCCTTCAATCCACCTGGTCCACTCTCTGAGTCTACAGTATGACTGGTCCGCCCGCACCGGGCCTTCAGTCTATCTGGTCCACTCTCCGAGCCTTCGGCACGTCTGGTCCGCCCCTTTCGGGGCCTACAGCCTATCCGGACCGCTCGCTGGGCCTTCGGGACAACCGGTCCGCCCTGGGTATCTTGGCCTACAGCACACAGCATGATCCGCCTCAACCCAACTCCAGTCCAAACAACCATGTGCACATATACATACAATCATATAGCAATTCACAGGCAACAAGTCAATCAAGCGGATCACATAGCATATCATCATCCTAACCAGGATACCGACCTAACCGGTTACTAGCATAGCTTCACCCTACGTCTCAGTCAAAATACTACTTACACACATACGCCCTTCCAGGCCATGACCTTCCGGTCCACATAACATAGAATGGCTTCCGGCTCATAACATAATGTCTTCCGGCCCATAACATAATGCCTTCCGGCCAATATCAAGCAATATCATAACAGAAAATTATCCGGATTTCCATCCGATAAAGGGCCGGCCTTGGTGCCGTAGACCCTGTCGATATAGTGAGGATAACTCACCTCGAAACTGCCGACTGAACAGATAACCCAAGCTGCTCCGTTCACTGATACGATCTCCACCACTGGACAACCACCAATGCACTGAACTCAAAACAAAAATCAACAATTACCACAATGCCCCTGGAAACCACTGGTCAACCCTTGGTCAAAGACAAGGACAAAGTCAACCCCTAACTGACTCTACTCGCCGAGTCAACCCGATGACTCGCCGAGTCCCCATACTCAGAACTCCCTCAATCTGTGACCTAACTCGCCGAGTCACCCCGAGACTCGCCGAGTTCAACAACTCTGAGTCCACTCGCACAGAACTCACCGAGTCATCCCTTGACTCACCGATTCTCGACTCGACCAGAAAATATTGGGACTCTTCGACAAGACTCGCCGAGCCCAAGAACAGACTCGCCGAGTCTAAGGCTATCTTCAACCCACTCGCCGAGTTGTTCATACAACTCGCCGAGTTCCAGGCCATCTTCATCCAACTCGCCGAGTTGTTCTTCCAACTCGTCGAGTTCCAGCTCATCTTCAAGCAACTCGTCGAGTACACCCATGTGACTCGCCAAGTACCACCGGTCTGAATCCATTCAGAAGCATTCCAGGCCATGCAATTACTCCAAAACATAGATCTAGCCTCCTACAACTCATCCATCACGTAAAGTGGCAAACTTTACGTGAATCCAAAGAGATCTATGCATTTTGCACATTAGGGCTAAGGTTTGGGACATGATGGCTCCACTAACACTCCAACACAGGGACTTTCATGCTCTCTGATCCTTCTCCATTCCAGATCTGAGGTAGCAACCTCAGATCTAACCTCTAGACTCCAATTACATCCAAAGACAAGCTCCCCACAAACCCCAAAATGAAGAAACAACATAACAACAGCCCAAGAACGAGATATTACCTCCAAGGAATGCCCCAACTACAATGAAACTCGAATCCAAGCAAACCCCTTGCTCCAAGCCTTCAAACTCCCAAAATTCCTTCAACAAACACCTCCTTCAAGCTCCCAAATGAGATATGATCACTCACACACAAAGGCTAAGGGTTTCTGGACTTGAGGATGAATAAAGAGGCTGAGAGAGGGCTGTTATGTTCTTTATATAGGGCTCAACCCCGGGAATTAGGGTTTTCTCCACTCAGCGCCTACTCGCCGAGTCCATCTTAATGACTCGCCGAGTCGGCTACTTAACACGCGACCCAGTCGCGACTCTACTCGCCGAGTCCACCCATGGACTCGCCGAGTCACTCTTTCCCAATTTACTCTTTTAGCCCTTCTACTCTACTCTTGATATTTCGGGATGTTACATAGGAACCCTCCGGTTCCAACTCTGAAAACATGCACAGCATAAATCACGTAGAAATAATGCAGTACAACACATAACATACATAGCATACAAATACTCTGTCACATAACTCTGGTTACCTACTCAAGGTAAAGTATAGTGAGAAGACTCACCTGGCAAGTAGAAAGCAGATATCCCCACACTTGAATCTTGAACTCGTCCCCGCCTAACACGTAAGGCATATACTCTCATGAATATAACTCTCGAGACTAGAATCAACCCTCTCATGGCACCCTCTTAAGGGTAAAAGACTATTTTACCCCTCTCTTAACCCAAAGGACACATTGTTGACCAACCCCTAAAAGTCAACGGTCAACTCTTGGTCAAAGTCAAAGTCCTCAGTCAAAGTCAACCCTCCTGGTTGACCCTGCTCGCCGAGTCAACCCGTCGACTCGTCGAGTCCCCATGCTCAGAACTTCCCCAATCCGCGACTCAACTCACCGAGTCACCCCGAGACTCACCGAGGCCCACAACTCTGAGTCCACTCGCACACAACTCACCGAGTCATCCCTTGACTCGTCGATTCTCGACTCAACCAGAAAATATTGGGACTCTTCGACAAGACTCGCCGAGTCCAACAGCAGACTCACCGAGTCTAAGTCTATCTTCAACCTACTCGCCGAGTTGTTCATACAACTCGCCGAGTTCCAGGCCATCTTCATCCAACTCGCCGAGTTGTTCTTCCAACTCGTCGAGTTCCAGATCATCATCAAGCAACTCATCGAGTCCACCCATGTGACTCGCCGAGTACCACCGGTCTGAACTCATACAAAAGCATTCCAGGCCATGCAATTGATCCAAAACATAGATCTAGCCTCCTACAACTCATCCATCACGTAAAGTGGCAAACTTTACGTGAATCCAAAGAGATCTATGCATTTTCACTCTAGGGTTTGGGTTTGGGACAAAATAGCTCCATCAACCACTCACAAACAGGGACTTTCATGCATTCCAACCCTTCTCCATTCCAGATCTGAGGTAGCAACCTCAGATCTAACCTCTAAACTCCAATACATCCAAGGATATGGTCTCTAACACCCCCAAAACGATGCATCTAAGAAATAGCAGCTCAAAAATGAGATATTACCTCAAAGGAACGCCCCAACTGCAATGAAACTCGAATCCAAGCAAAGCCCCTTTGCTCCAAGCCTCTTACCCTTCATGATTTCCTCAACAATTGCTTCTCCAAGCTTCCAAATGCACTTGATCCACTCACACACAAGGGTTAGGGTTTCTGGACTTGAGGGTTAGTAAGGAGGCTGGGGGAATGGATGTTATGTTCTTTATATAGGGCTCAACCTCGAGAATTAGGGTTTTTTCCACTAAGCGCCTACTCGCCGAGTCCATTACTCTGACTCGCCGAGTCGGCCACTTAACACGCGACCAAGTCGCGACTTTACTCGCCGAGTCCGCACATGGACTCGCCGAGTCGCTCTTTCCCAATTTACTCTTTTAGCCCTTCAACTCTACTCTTGATATTTCGAGATGTTACAAGGTCAATACCAGATAATGGTCAGATGAATTCTTTGGCATGGTTCGGTTACTCTGAAATTGCGAAATATTCTGCAATCACCCGAATCGTGGATAAATATTATTTTTTTAATTCAATGCAACCAATGACAAAAAGGGTTAAATGTAATGAATAGCAACATTTTCTCATTGATTTGTTTATTAAAAAAAATTATGGCAACATCATCAAAACACGAAACAAATTTGACTATTATAATTAGGTTAGAGTTTTCAAATGATAGTATCCTGATAAGAAAAAAATGAAATATAATCCTAATAACTAGATAGAATTTTCAAAATACATTACCCTGATTAAAAAAATTGAAAGCGCAATGTTGTAGTTGAACGAAATAAAACTAAGATGCTAAAATACACATATAAATAAAAGTATAAAGTTATTCATTGCATTTACCCGATTACAAAAAGCATACTTACTTGAGGAAAAGATGGGGGAGGTGGGATGGTTGGGCAGCCCCAAGTTTCAGTTTGTGCCTGGAACATCACAAGAACACACCCATAATTGTCTCGTAAAGGTCAAAAGGCTCGGTACACACATTACAAAATGAATATATTAGTGTAGAATGACAAATTTACCCCTGGATTGGGATTCCACGGCCAACTTTCGGAAGAATGCCATGTTGGATAATATGGCGGGCCCCACATCTGAGGTGGAGGAGGGTAACTGTGTGGAGGTGGCCAAGTAGGATATACTTGGTTAGAATGATATGGAGGAGAGTAGGCCATAATGGGCTTTTGTGGATAGTAGTTTCTTGTTGTTGAATGGTGCCTAGTTTGAGCCCATTTTCGGCCACTTTCCTTGGGCAAAATATGTCTCTGTTGTAATCTATATTTCTACGTAAATCATAACAAAAATATATGTTCAGTTTTAGATAAAAAAAACAATCATGGTAGCTTGTGTGTGTGTGTGTGTGTGTATATATATATATATATATATATATATATATATGACTAGGACTGGACAAGCTTTCTAAGGCTATTTGTGATGATCAAGATTTCCTGTCTTGTCCACAATGCATGCCAAATGTAGAACAACCTATCATATTATATTATATTATGTGTAAGAACCAAGTTGTACTAACGTGGAGATGACTTGCGACATTATTCCTAGTCAAACCATCTATGTTCATAAGTTCTAATATATGTGAAGGTATGGCTTGATCAACACCAAGTTGCTCCACGGCTTGTATGAATTTCTTGTGTAGTTCACTACTCCAATCTACCTGAAACAAATGCTCCATTTAAAATCACAAATATAATCATGGTGCACCAATGCATCTTGGCCCATACACAATTGATTTCTACAAGTATATGAGGCACATTTACATCATACATAACATACATACACATGTATGTATCAGGCACATGCACAATGTGCCTCATAAGGCCCATCCTATGGGGGGTAAATCGCGTAGACCTCCTATGAGAAATCTGGTAACTCAACCACTAGGCTCTCAACTCAGACTATATGAGGTACAATATGTACAATGCATGGCGTGCCTTATATATATATATATATATATATATATATACATACATACATACCAAATGTGCCTGATACATATAAGTATGTACCACACACAGTGTGCCTCACACTCATACATACAAGTATGTATTAGGCATGAGCATAGCGTGCCTCATAGATTTTCTATGAGGCACAGTGATTTCAGGATTAATCAAATAAATCATATCAATCATCATCTTTACCTTGATCTTTCTTCGACCGAATTTACTAGAACGTGAAAAAGGATGCTCGGATGCTTCGTTTTGCTTCTTATCGTCATTTTTAGGATCGGGGCAACATTCATTATTTGAAGGCTTGTTGATTCCCTCATCCAAACTCTTGTAGGAGTTTGTCTCCATAACAATATCAACAACTAAATGATCATCACAAGTAATTTCGACAAATTTACACTCACCATCATGTTCGACACACTCTTTCTCAGTTGAGAGATTAGTTTGATCTTCATTATCAACTAGCCTTATTCCTTGCTTCAACTGTGGGGTTGATGGAGCGGGATATTTATCACTTTCAATTGATACCTCCTCATTATGTTCTTGATTTTGAATGATTTCTTGCTTTATACCTTCTTTTTCCAAATGAATCAAAGCTCTCTGGGATTTCAATGGTTCATTTTCATCCTTTGGTCCTGCATTGAATGCCTGCTTGAAGTTTTCACTATCCCATTATCAGAAAACAAGTGAAAGGTAATGAATTTATTAGTTCACAATAGAAATTAAACTTACTAACCTTGTGAGCCACATGCTGCTATATGTTTCGGAGTTTATCTTCGGACAATGGTTTCTCTAGGAACTCGACTGCACCAAGCTAGAAAACAAGCACATGGGTTGAGATCATTGAGATTTCAGTATTAAAATGATTTTGATATTGTTTTCTTTTGACTTAATGGGGACAAGATTTAGTCCGTTGATCAGTATATACAATTTAATATGCTAAGCATGTATTCATGTTTATTTGATTATTAAATAAAGAATGACTTAGATAGTTCGGAAAAAAAGAGGTTTTTGCACTTTGTCGTAACTTGAGATACTTGCTCACATTAATATATTTTTCTGTTATTTTTCTAAAATATATTTTAAACAACATTTTTCAAGATGATACTGAATAGGGGAAAAACATAAACATTGCCTAAGACTAGTTGGTTATTAAAAATATGACTAAATGCAAGAAATAACAATATACTTTCATTTATTGTTCATTTTAGCATTGTATTTTCATTTTTTCCCATTACAACATTAAATTTTCAAAAAAAAAATCTTATCATGGAAGTGGATTTAAAAAAAATGTATTAACTATAGCATTTACTTTCATTATTAATTATCTTATTAGGACATTGTGCTTTGAAAAATCTACCTAGTTATAGCAAGAAAAATTGCATTATATTAAGATGACATTGGTAGATTTTTAAAGTGCAATGCTTTAACAGGACAAAGTGAAAGTACAATGCAGTAATCAACAAATATATTGCTTTTTATTGCATTTAACCCTTAAAAACAATCTTGTATTGAATAAAAACCTACTGCTGTGCACTTCATCATGGTACTGATGCAATTCAGATCTGAAGTCACTGCAATCAAAACCGGAAGAAACTCAATTTATGTTCGTATAAAAAGATTTATCATCATAGAAATTTAGATTAGTGGTTAAGGAGGCATACTGATTGTAGGCAAGTCTTTCGCCCTTTCAAGAAATTTAAACCTTCCATCTAGGTTACCTGCTCTCACCTGTCACAAAATATAAAAAAACATAAGACACCTCAAATTGAAGCCAATAAATCAAGAACACGCTCAAATGGAGGCAACCAGGTGCCACTTTGTAACACCCATATCTGGAAAATATTAATTTCCAAAAACTTGGTACCATCAGTATACATGTCATCAAAAAGTATATCAAATTCAAAAATACTTCAATACCTCTACTATAGCTACATGGAAGCCTTTACATTTTTCCGAAATGGCCAACAATGCATCATTCTCACTATAGAAAGCAGAAACTGTACACATTAATGCCAAAGTTAGATAACCTCCAGCGCGTATATTAATATCCTACTACCTTTTGTAACATACACGTTCCGTTATCGTGTATTGTAAATAATATTACGAAATATTATGTGAATTTTCATGTTGAGTTCTAACAGATAGTTTTTACTATAAATGAAGTAAAACTATGTTTAGAATCACTCAGAAAATACTGGAAGTCTTATGAGATTCCAATCAAATGTCAAATGGTGAAATTTAACGAAAATATAAAATTTGAAATAAGTAAAATTTTATTATTGAAAGTTGTAGATAATCTCGTTAGAAGCATTTAGGCGAAAACCTCATCGAAATCCGAGTTATAACGAAGAAGTTATGACCAATCGAAGATCCGCAACAAATCCGGCATGGCAGCGAATGACGTAAAAAGTGAGTTTTTGATAAACTACTTTTTAACCTTAGTGATCTAAATGAAAGTTGTAGTATTCGTTAAACCAAGAAGTTGGATAAAAAGAACGCCAAAATCTGACTTCGTATGAGGAAGTTATGATTTTTCTAAGTTTTAACTTAGTAGTAGACAGCTAAAAACTCGAATTTTAAATCGACTGATTTTTAGCCGACACAACCTAAACGAGAATTGAAGATCTCGTCAATAGTAGTACAATGGTAAAAAGTCTGACAAAACAGACGTTGGATGAAGAAGTTATGAATTTTTAACTGATTTTCCTGTCCCGATCTATTAAAAATAATAATATTAAAATTAAATTCAAAATTAGCCGACAAAGTCTCAACGAAAGTTGTAGAGAATAATTTTACCTACACGTGCATATAATGAACGTCAAAAACGGAGCTCGTATACGAAAGTTATGGATTTCAGAAGTTTGGGGCACATTTTCCGAGAAATCTCGCAAGGGTAAGGTCCGGAATAGGCCACGTCAGCCGGATCCTCGCAATTCGCCCCGTATCTGATCGCGTCTTGCCACTTATCGCAGGCGAAGCGCGGTCCAATCTCCGTCTGACGCGTGTAGCGTCCGAAGCCCCTGAGCCTGACACGTGCGCAGCGTTGTGGCGCGTCCGAGGCTTAGCGCGTGTCTCTCTCCCTCGCTGCCACCTGCCTTCGCTGACTCCCCTCCTTCTCGGTCGACTTCGGACTTCGCCCTATAAATAGGAAGGTTGCGAACCCTCCCGAGTAAAATGTGAAATTTGCCAATTTTGACCCCTAAACTCATATTTTTCATTATTTCCACTTCCCCCGAAGCCCCGGAATCATTTTTAACACCCGGAACACGCCCCGAAGTGCCTGAGAAGCCCCCAAAAAAATTTATCTTTTTGGTTTTGAAGCCCAACCCTCGTAGGGCCCGGTTTTCTATAAATCTCCTGGTTTTCAACAAAGAAAGTCATATTTAGAGCCGAAGTGCTGCCCAATTTACTATTTTAACCCCCGGTTAATTCAAGGTGAGTTCAATATATAGGAACAACTGTATGTTATGTGTTATATATGCTATGTGCTTTTCCATGTTATCATCTCGTATATTATTTCTGCTATTGTTGTAGCAAGGCTATACCTCTGACCACAAAGTGTATGACATAGGCATCACTTAGGTATTAGTATGTACCGTTGATCATGAAGTGTATGACATAGGCATCACTTTGGCTTCGGCAGTATGCTAAGATAAGGCTGAAAGCCTGGATATTTTAGCAAAATGATATTCATGAGTATTTTCTATGCCACTTGTGCTGAAGTTCTATTGATTGTATATCAAGTATGGAAATTGTTATGTCTCATTAATTAATATGGAAACCTTTTCGCATTATTCACATATGCCTTTTTGTTCCTTGTTCCTCCTTGCTTCTGCCATATTGAAGTGTATATATGGCATAACGTTATATTGTATCTATTATTGAACTCACTAAACATCACCGCTTACCCTCTCAATGTTTAACAAATTTGCAGGAGATAAGTAACCAGTATAGTCATATACTGTTGGAAGGTTTAGAATAGTTGTAATACTACTTTTGTATTTAGGGATCATGTATGTATCAAAGTATAGTATTCTGGGTAGTTATGTAATATATAACACTTTGTAATAGTCGGTTGTCGGTTTGTATCCGATTTTTGTAATCAAACTATCAATGTAAAATATTATTTTATGAATATGCATGTAGCATGTTTCGGAGTAACAATATTGTGAAGTATGAAAGTTTGGGTCTTTCAGAAATACGAAAGTTAGGGTCTTTCACCTTTTGTTCCTACCATCATTTTACTCATTTAAATGATGACATGTGTCATATTACTATCCTAAAATATCATTAAATTTTATTACATGTTACACATGTCACCATTTTATTAGGTAGGAGAATATGTAGGAACAAAAAGTAGGAGAATATTTAATTTCTCTTGCCATAATAAAGAGCTTATAGACTTGAATACATAGATAATTAGAGGTGTTAAAAAATATCCAATATCTGATACCCAATACGAAAATCCGAAATTATCCGAATTTTCGAATTTGGATTTGGATATTGATTTCAAAATATTTCGGATATTTCGGATTATCTGATATCCGAAATTTATTTATTTAATACCTCTTTTATATTCTGTTTTAACTAAAAGGGGAATCGATTTTTCTTTTTAGCATTATTATTTTATAGACTTCTAATTTTCTAAATGGTCTTATTGCACATCTGATTTGAGTTCAAGAGTCAAAATGTAAGTTTGGTTTGGTTTTGAACCCTTCAAAATTGAAGCTAAATACTATGGAATATTATAGTATATTAATATTAATTTTGTATTTCCTATGTGAATAGATTTACAAAATAAATTTATGTTTTCTTTCTCAATGTTATAACAAACTCGGAAGTCCCAAGGCCGTCGTTCCAGAGGGTGAGCGATAGGGGACCGTCCAGGGCCCATCTTTTAAAGGGGTCCAAAATTTTTGTGGACTTTATTATTGTTATTATTATTATTATTATTATTATTATTATTATTATTATTATTATATAATAAAAAATGTTATATTAGAAGCTAGTACAAATAATTTTCTTTCGATTGTTAAGTTATTATAAAAAACTAGATGAAATTTTTGTATGTTAAGGGCCTATTTTTTTTCCTTTCGTCCATACCCAAAATATGTTTGAAACGGCCCTGGGAAGTCCCCGATATGAATATATACAATCTATAACATATTATATACAAATTAAAATGAATGTGATAGGAAAGATGAAAAATTGCAAACATATGGAACCAAAACTAAAAGGTAATAGTTTTATGTATTGAACATAAAAATATTATCCGATTTTGAACACATTTAGATGTAATTCGATTAAAACTCTGACTCAGAAAGATAAACATCTTAAATACTCGAACTCCATTTCCGTGATCATCAACCTACGAAAAGAGTATTTCTTTTATCTTAAAGTTTTTTTTGCACAGCACATGATTAAGACAATCTCAAGAACATAAATTATAATAAAGTAAAGAACTTCAACTAAACATGTGGAAAAGTCATGCACAATAAATCTACAACTAAATAAATCAAGAACAGTTTGGAGTTGAAGTAACTAACCAACATAATCCATTTCTTCAAGTTTAGATTTTATTACAGTTGCAGAATTGATGTCTTCATCAAGGAGCAAGACTCTAAGACCCTTTGGAAAATCTTTCCACCCTAATAACTCATTTGCAGTGCAAACCATAGCTGTTCGGCATCGTTTATATAAATCAGATCTCTCTACTCGTAATCATTTTTCTCATTTAGAAACTCTGCATAAAAATCCACATCAAAAACTTAATCTCATCGGTCTTGGATCCGCATAAAATAATGCATGTTTTAGAATCTTGATGGGTAGATCAGTGATCAGATATATTAGTGTTGAAGATCCAGACATCATTAATCGAAGCAGTTACTGATGATAGAATAATTGTACATGTAACAAATAAATTTTAATTAATAAAAGTTGTAAAATCTAAGCAGCAAATGATTTCTTCATAATAACTTTCCTCATCTGAGAATTCATAATTTAAGACATCTTGTTCATCATATATATATATATATATATATATATATATATATATATATATATATATATATATATATATATATATATAATCATAAAGTAGACTCACTCTTAATAATGATTCAAAGTATTAAAAAAAAGTATATATTATTTGTAGGTCATAACCCATTATGCAAAACACATATTGATTATTCACACACACTGACACAAAACAGAACACACAGAAGTTCTTGCATCATGATTAAAACCTAACAAGAACCAACCATTTTAACATAAGTACGATCTGCTGTTGAAAGACAAATCATCATATCAAGAAAAGATTCAAATTATATGACTTTGGCATGACGATTCGGTGTGGCAAAACAACAGATGGAATTTGTCAAGATAGATTCGAGGATTAGCTGAAAAAAAAAGCTTTAGAGGAAGAACACAAGGATAAGTAAATATAGAGTAAAAAGGTTTGATAAATGCATGCAAGTTAAAAGGGGGAGTAAGAAAAGTGGAAACTAAAGTTACACTTGATTCGTCGGATTGAAAGTTAGTATCAAAGTGCATCCAGTTGAAGAAAAAACATGAACAAGAAAAGGAGATATAAATTTAAGACCTTTACTAAAAGGATTAAAGAAAAGCCATGGGCGCCACTGTTGAGAGAGAGAGAGAGAGAGAGAGAGAGAGAGAGAGAGAGTAGGGATTTATCGAGAAGAATGAGACCACAGTATATGCAGAAAAAGAAGAAAAAAAGTTCTGCACTAATTAATCATGACATCTAACTTTCAGAACGGGAGTATTTTGTTTTTGAAACAAAATCACTTAATCATTGTTCCAACCACCATATTTAGATATGTTTGTCAAAGATTTTGATTTTGCTTTTTATGGACTTGTCTATTACACACATCAACTTATTTGACATGGTTTTATCGATACACACTAACTATTTTTTTTATTACAATAAGTGACTTATTTATTTGACATTTTATTTGATACAAAACAAAGTATTTTTTTAATTTCTTACTAATTTTATTAAACAAACTATAAAATACTATTAAAGTTGTAAGAAAAACCAAATATATTGTGTAAAATTTATATGTTATGACATATTATTACAAATTTGTATGTGATGTACATATTACAATTTCACGTTGTCACACTCCCGAACCAGACGGCGGAAACGTCCGAGGGCTGTCGTGACTTAATTGAATACCATAACATTGAATATATATGAAATGTAACATCATTCGTCACCATGCATTAATATAGTACAACCGATAAAGTTTACATTGAGTACATTGTTTAAACATTACATTCCCAAACATAAATTGTTCGATTCACAAATAAATAAACTGCAAGCCATCACTGAGTACATTTTCCTTTGGTTCACTTGTTACCTGAGAATACAAGTATTTTGAAAAACGTCAACATATGAAATGTTGGTGAGTTCATAAGCGGTATTTGAAAAGCAACGTTTTGTATTATTTTGAAAACCACCAGAAAATCCGATATTTTCTGAAAAGAGTTTTTGAAAACGTTTGTGAAGATCCATAAGTATGCTTGTTTGTTTCTATAGTTGTAAAAAAAATGTTCATTATGCTTGTGTACATTTCGAAACTGTATGTATTGTAAAACCCTAGGAAAACCCGATGTTTTCCTAATTCTTTGAATTCCATGAAGTTGAAAATAAAACCATCGCGGCGTGTGAAGTCATTAATTTCAGGCGACGTCGGATTATTGCGCATGGTGAATTGCTATAAACACGCGTTACGCAAACGACCAGTTTACAACTATACTAACGATCCCGTAGGCGTCGTCCGTACTATTCACGTAATCCAACCGCCCTGACTTCGAGTAATCCCACATCCGAAGAGAAAGAGGGCACGAAGACCTCGATAACTCCATTAGCCGGTTGGGGATAAAAAAAAAAGAGTACGAGGGGCCCTTGACCCGCCTCGCATTAAAATAACCGACTTTACTAGCAGTACCAAAGGACCCTTGGGGACCAATAGTATAAAAGCCATTGAAAGTCCTTTTACGCTGTGTTAGATCATGTAAGACCCAACAACTCGTAAGGTAGAAGTCTTCGGGCCTTAAGATCAGGTCATTGGGCTAGCTAGGCCCAACAAACAAGATTTTACACTTTGGGGCCCAAAGATGGTGCGTCGACGTCTGTGCACTCTCACGTGTGTATTAAATTCCCAAATGTTACTTGTGTGAATCGAGTTATCGCCGTGTTAGTAGTTTCGGGTTGTTATTGATTCGAGACCGAATCAATTCGTTTAACAACTATTTTTCTTGGAATTTTAACATCAAAACTTATTGGAATTGATATTTTTCAGCACATTTTTAGTTGAAAACAGTTTTAGTCCCTGAAAATACAGTTTTCTCAGTTGTAACCCCTCTTTTTCGCAATTTTTACAATTTTGGCCCAAATTGGAAAATTTTTGCAACTTTGGTCCTTTTTAAATTTGAAAAGCATTTTAAACCTTAGAAAAGGACTTGGAACACTAGTAGTCCACTGTTTTACAGAAAAACACAGTTTTGGCCCTTCAAAACAGAAAATTTCGCATATTGGGCCCTATTGGGCCGAAAATGTCATTTTTAGCCCATTAAGCTTGAAATTTATGTTTTTAATCCTCCAAAAGGGTATATTTTCAGAAAATACATTATGGGAACTGTTTTGAATCATCTCATCCATCAGAATTCGAAATATTTCATTTTGGGCCCTTTAACTTTATATTTTTAACATTTTATGTCCAAAAATTGAGTTTTTAGCCCAAATAAAATGTTATTAAGCCATTTAGCTATTTTTCTTGGAACACTTTGTATGTAGAAATATATTTGATGCTAGTATCATTTAACATAAAGTATATCTCGATTTTTAGGGGTTTATGGCTAGATCCAACATTATAAACACACAAAAACACACATATAAGCATAGAAATCATACAAGGCATACAAAACACATATAGATCTACACTTTCACTTGTATTCCCCCCCCCCCCCCCACAAAACTTATAAAACAGAAAAATAGGGAGTATGAAGCTCACCTTAGGGTGTGGTTTCGGTTTTTGAAGAAAAGATGGAAGAAAACTTGGTGATTTTTGGCCTTAGCACCCTTTTCTTGAAGATCTCGAGTTTGAGGTGGTTCTAGGATGTAAGATCACGATTTTTGCATGGATTAGGAAGAGATTTTGATAAAACAAAGAATCTAAGTCATAGATCCAAGCATAACCTTACCTTAGATGAAGAGTTTGTGGAAATATCCTCTTGAAAGCCTCTTAATTTTCGAGATTTTTGAATGGAGAGGAGGGATGAGTTCTTGAGTATTCTAGAGAGAATTTGTGAGAGATTTGTGTATGTGTTTGTGTGTGTTTCGGCCGAGAGTGAGAGAGGGAAAGAAGAAGTGATCTTTGAAGTGATATGTTCCTAGAAGTATGAGAGGTGCATGGAAACATGTTGGATATAAGTGAGGTGGCATGCAAATAGTCAACACTTCTCCATTTCTTCTTGGACTTGGGCCTTGGGCCGAGAATCTTGAAGGAAAAAGGAAAATTTGGGCTTTTTGCCCCTAAGCCCAATATGAGAGTTAGTTTGGGTGAGTTTTAACCTAAAAGAATATAGTATGATTTTTACATTTTTGTTGGACTAGTTTAGGTTATTCATGGATCAAAGCTTTTAATTCATTTCATCCTAGGCCCAAAATGGCCCAAAATGTTGAAATAAATGATTATGGGTCCAATTAGAGCCCAATTAGGGTTCTAAGCCCATGATAGTCAAACTGGAAGCTTATTGGTCCATTTGGGTCCAATAAGGAAGTCCTAGTCCAAAATGGACCTAAACAAGAACTTCTAGGGTTTCCAATTGTTTGTTGACTATTTGTAGTACTTGTATGATGTATTTGATTGAAGTTTTTGATGTCATAATAATGGGTATCACACATGCTCTTAAGTTTTTGATTCAACATTAACTTGAGTGTATAGATTACATGCCACAAAATTTCTAGTTGTGACATCATCCCCCCGTTAGAGGGAATTTCGTCCCGAAATTCTGTTTGAAGCTAGGTTTGAGAAGGCTAGAATAGGTGAGGGTACTTTTGCTTCATTTGGTCTTCGCGTTCCCACGTGAATTCTGGCCCACGCTTTGCGTTCCACCGTACTTTCACGATCGGGATGCGACTTTGCTTAGTACGCTTCACCTCCCTGTCCATGATTTCGATTGGTTCTTCAACGAACAGGAGATTCTCATTGATTTCGAGACGAGGGTTTCATCTGATAGGCACTTCTTCAGATTAGAGACATGAAACACGGGGTGTACACCGTTTAGCTCTGCGGGTAGTTGCAGTCTATATGCTACCGGACCTATTTGGGCGACGATTTCAAAAGGTCCAATGTATCGTGGGTTCAGCTTTCCCCGTTTTCCGAAACGTATAACCCCTTTCCAGGGTGAGACTTTCAACAGTACTCGATCACCGACCTGAAATTCTAAGGGCTTTCGCCGTTTATCGGCGTAGCTCTTTTGTCGGTCACGCGATGCTTGCAATCGAGCTCTGATTTGAACGATATTTTCCGTGGTTTCGCGAATGATCTCCGGTCCCGTTAGTGCCTTGTCCGACGTATGTGTTTTTGCTAGCTGGGTGTCACCTACTTCAGCCCAACATAACGGTGATCTACATTTACGCCCGTACAGTGCTTCGAAAGGAGCCACCTTGATGCTCGAATGATAACTATTGTTATATGAGAACTCGATCAGAGGTAGGTGGGTATCCCAAGACTTCCCAAAGTCTATCACGCATGCGCGGAGCATGTCTTCGAGCGTTTGGATGGTTCGTTCGCTTTGACCATCCGTTTGCGGATGATAAGCGGTGCTCATGTCGAGGTGAGTTCCCATTGCCTTGTGGAGTGATTGCCAAAAACGTGAAGTGAACCTACTGTCCCTATCCGAGATAATAGATTTTGGCACTCCATGGAGTCTCACGATTTCTCGTAGGTACAAACGCGTCAATCTCTCCATCTTGTAGGATTCCTTGATTGGCAGGAAATGGGCAGATTTCGTCAGTCGGTCGATTATTACCCACATGGTGTCTAGTCCGTCCGACGTCTTGGGTAGCTTGGTCAGGAAATCCATTGAAATTCCCTCCCATTTCCACTCAGGGATTACTGGTTGCTGCAATAACCCTGAGGGCTTCTGGTATTCCACCTTTACCTTGGCACACGTAAGGCATTTACTAACATAGTTAGCAATCTCCGCCTTCATGTTAGGCCACCAATAGTGTTGTTTAATATCCAAATACATCTTGTCTGAACCAGGATGAATGGAGTATCGCGTCTTGTGGGCTTCCTTCATAACTACCTCCCTATATCCTCCGACCTTAGGGACCCAAATATGGTTCATGAAGTAGTATATTCCATTCTCCTTTACTTCTAGGTTCTTCTCCATCCCGCGCAATTCTTCGCTTGCCTTGTTTTCCGTTTTCATTGCCTCCGACTGGGCTACCGCAATTTTAGTGGCCAGATGAGTTTGAATGGTTATCGAGAGAGTTTTCGCGCGGCAATTAGGGTACTCCTTCCGACTTAACGCGTCAGCTACCACGTTGGCCTTGCCTGGGTGGTACTTGATCTCGCACTCATAATCGTTTAGCAATTCAACCCATCTTCGTTGCCTCATGTTCAGCTCCTTCTGGTTCAAGATGTGTTGGAGACTCTTGTGGTCCGTGAAGATGGTGCACTTCGTACCGTACAGGTAGTGCCTCTAAATTTTCAGAGCGAAGACCACGGCTCCCAATTCTAGGTCATGGGTCGTATAATTTACTTCGTGCGTCTTTAGTTGGCGGGATACGTATGTTATCACTCTTTCACGCTGCATGAGAACGCAACCTAAGCCCTGATTTGACGCGTCATAGTAGGCTACAAAATCTTCCGTGCCTTCTGGTAGAGATAGTACAGGAGCACTACAGAGAGCTTGCTTCAAGGTTCGAAACGCAATCTCTTGTTTGTCTGTCCATTTGAATGGTACGCCCTTCTGCGTAAGCGAGGTAAGTGGCTTGGCGATCTTAGAGAAGTTTTGAATGAATCTCCTATAGTAGCCTGCTAGACCCAAGAATTGACGAATTTCAGTGGGCGTTGTCGGGGTTGCCCATCCTTCCACGGCTTTGACCTTAAAGGGATCCACATGAATTCCATCTTGGCTAACTACATGGCCTAGGAAGTTCACACTCCGGAGCCAGAACTCACACTTGGAGAGTTTTGTGTATAGCTTCTCCGATCGCAGCGTTTCTAGGATTTGTCGGAGATGTCGGCCATGCTCTTCTTCGCTTCGAGAATAAACGAGAATGTCATCAATGAAGACAATAACAAAGTTGTCGAGGAATGGTCGACAGATTCGATTCATTAGGTCCATAAATGCGGCAGGAGCATTTGTCAGACCGAAGGGCATTACAACAAATTCATAATGTCCGTAGCGGGTTCGGAAAGCGGTTTTTGGAATATCCTCTTCCCGGACTTTGAGTTGGTGGTATCCGGACCGTAGATCTATTTTAGAAAAATAACTAGCTCCTTGGAGCTGGTCGAATAGATCATCGATTCGTGGGAGTGGGTAGCGGTTTTTAACAGTGAGTTTATTTAACTCTCTGTAATCGATGCACATTCTAAAAGATCTGTCCTTCTTTTTGACAAAAAGGACTGGGGCTCCCCATGGCGAGTAAGTAGGTCGGATAAATCCCTTGTCCAGAAGCTCACTGAGTTGGCTGGACAATTCGTGCATTTCAGCAGGAGCCAGCCGATAGGGTGATTTAGCGAGAGGAGTTGCTCCTGGAACGAGGTCGATCCGAAACTCCAGTTGTCTCTCGGGGGGTACTCCCGGAAGATCTTCAGGAAACACGTCTGGAAATTCACACGCTACCGGGATATCTTGGATGTTAGTTTCTTCCTTGGTCTTATTCACTATGTGAGCCAGAAATGCCGAATCCTTCTTTCGTAGGTGCTTTTGTGCCTTAATGCACGAGATAAGGCATAGGTTCATGCTAGGTTTGTCTCCGTAAATTACTAGGGTTTCGTGATTGGGAAGGCGAAGGCGAACGGCCTTCTCGTGACACATAATTTCAGCATGGTGGGGGCTTAACCAGTCCATGCCAATAATCACATCGAAACTCCTAATTGATACAGGCATCAAGTCTATTCGAAAGACGTGTTGATTGAGGGTTAGGGTACATCCGATGTAGATTTCCCCAGTGGATTCGGTTTTCCCATTGGCCATTTCCACCGTATAGGTTTCATTTAGCTTTTGGGGCTGTTGTTTTAGTAATTGCTTAAACTTATCGCTTACGAAACTTCGCTCCGCTCCGGTGTCAAATAAGATGCATGCATAAGTGTGGTTTAGGGGAAACGTACCGGTAACAACAGAGGGGTCCTGAATAGCCTCACCCTAACCCATGGTCAGCATCCTTCCTGTTCCTCCATTTCCTAAATTGTTGTTGTTAGGGCAGTCTCGGCGGAAGTGCCCAGTCCTCCCACACCCGAAGCAGGTGTGGCTAGGCCCTGTATTATTGCCGCCGGCATGGGTGTTGTTGTTGTTTCCCTGATTTTGGTTCTGGGGAGGGTAAGTCCTGCAGTACCTTGCGGTGTGTCCCCTTCGATTGCAACTAGTGCACTGAAAATCCTTGCATTCTCTGTTATGATGGAGACCGCACTTATTGCATTTGGGAAGATTACCGGAATAAGGTCTTGAAGCATTTGAAGCAGCTGAGGCTGGAGCATGTGGTGCGGCTGGAACCGGTGCGGTGACAGCGTTAACTGCCACTGTCTGCTGCTTTTTAGAGGTCTCGGGGCCCTGTCGCCCCTTCCTCTTATTGTTCTTCCCTTTCTTGCCATCACCTTCCTTCTTCTTCTCAGCCTCCACTGGCTTCTCGCCCTTCTTGTTGTTATGGTCATACACCCTCTTTGCCAATCTTTTTGCACTGTCAAATGTCTCGGGGTTTGCAGCTTCACATTCCCTTGAATTGGTGATGTTAGTCCCCAGATGAATCGATCAATCTTCTTTCCTTCCGAGGTGATCATACCCGGGCACAGCAGAGATAGTTCACTAAATTTCGATATGTAGGCATCGATATTCGCATTCTGCACAGTGAGGTTCCATAGCTCTTGCTCCATCTTCTGTATTTCGCCTCATGGGCAGTACTCAGCCATTAACATTTCTTTCATTTATGCCCATGGCATAGAGTTGGCTACAGGGAGCGTCATGGCTTCCACGTGTCCGTTCCACCAAGTGAGTGCTTGGTCCACAAAAGTGCAGGCCGTGAACTTCACCTTCATCTGCTCGGGGCAATCGCATATCTCGAATACCGACTCCACCTTTTCGATCCATCGCTTCAGAGTGATCACCCCTCCAGTGCCATTGAAAGTTCGTGGTTTGGCGTTTGTGAAGTCCTTGTAGGTACAAGTTTTGGTGGGTCCTTGATTCATTCCGTTGTTCGAACTTCCGGCTCCTTGTCCGTTGACTCCTCCATTGTCCCCTTGATGAATTTGTGCAATCGCTGCAGTGACCGCAGCAGATACAGCTGCCTGGAATGCGGCTGAGTCAACTTCAGGTGGAGTTGGTCCTGGGTTTCCACGAGTAGGTCGGAGAGGCATCTTTCTGTCACGAAATGGAAAGATGTTGAGTGTTTGTGGTTTCTGTGAGGTTGTGATCCTACTAACTAGGTGCATGGTACGAACTCGGAACACTACTACCGTTGAACATACAATCATAAATTCTTAACACATAGCGATTTGTAATATCATAGCAAAGCACGTAAAAGTTCATTAATATTATCCGCATTTGATACCAGAAAATTTTGCTCGTAAGAGCATACATGAGTTACACTAATTCGACAGCATAACGGCTCTATGAGTAGTGTAGTCACTTAAACATAGAGTCAGAGTACATAGCATAGTTCCTAATGACCTACTAAGATAAGTCTATCCCTAACTGCGATGAACTGCGTCCGGAGGTGGTGCCGAGGATGTGGATGCTCCCTGAAGACGAGCCACCAAGCATTCTGCGTCCTGAAGTCGAGACCCTGATCTGGGGCCCACACGGTAAGCAGGCACCCTGATCGGGTAAGGGGGGTTGATGACCTCAGACTCTGCGTCCGAATCACCCCCTTCGCTGTCATCGGGTTCCTCTTCGAAATTCTCTTCGTCTTCTTCGGGTTCGGCAGGCTCGCCCTCGACTTCTGCCTCCGGTTCCCCGTCAGATTCCTCTTCGGGGTCTTCCTCAGGTTCCTCTTTAGGCTCTTCCTCAGGCTCTTCCTCCTCTAGCCATCCGTTGTTTCCCTGGTTAGGGAAGTAGGGATCCCCGGGATGATGAAAACCAGCCATGCTGTCTGCGAGAGTGTGTACATACGCTAACGTTATTCCTAAGGCACTACGGTTATTGCATAAGCTTAAACATGCATTCTCTTTTTGGTGCTAAAAGGGTATAGTTTTAGGTTCCCTAGCTATCCCGATCTCATCAGGGCGTGTGTTAGTTTTACTTTGGAGAGAATGTAGTTGATCAGGCTACATCCACTCCTTGGTACCACTAAGAACAGTCCTGAATTAACCGAGATACTAGCATTATTGTGTTTGGTTCGGGGTCATGTTCTTATTCCTAATGCAAGCAAGGGTGTTTTATTTACTTGTTTTGTTCAGAGTTATGTTAGTCCCTCTTTTTGGTTTATAGTTGCATATCAATGTGTGGCTAGATATGCTAGTTCACTATAAACAAAGCTCTGATACCAACCTGTCACACCCCCGAACCAGACGGCGGAAACGTCTGAGGGCTGTCGTCACTTAATTGAATACCATAACATTGAATATATATGAAACGTAACATCATTCGTCACCATGCATTAATATAGTACAACCGATAAAGTTTACATTGAGTACATTGTTTAAACATTACATTCCCAAAAATAAATTGTTCGATTCATAAATAAATAAACTGCAAGCCATCACTGAGTACATTTTCCTTTGGTTCACTTGTTACCTGAGAATACAAGTATTTTGAAAAACGTCAACATATGAAATGTTGGTGAGTTCATAAGCGGTATTTGAAAAGCAACGTTTTGTATTATTTTGAAAACCACCAGAAAATCCGATATTTTCTGAAAAGAGTTTTTGAAAACGTTTGTGAAGATCCATAAGTATGCTTGTTTGTTTCTATAGTTGTAAAAAAAATGTTCATTATGCTTGTGTACATTTCGAAACTGTATGTATTGTAAAACCCTAGGAAAACCCGATGTTTTCCTAATTCTTTGAATTCCATGAAGTTGAAAATAAAACCATCGCGGCGTGTGAAGTCATTAATTCCAGGCGACGTCGGATTATTGCGCATGGTGAATTGCTATAAACACGCGTTACGCAAACGACCAGTTTACAACTATACTAACGATCCCGTAGGCGTCGTCCGTACTATTCACGTAATCCAACCGCCCTGACTTCGAGTAATCCCACATCCGAAGAGAAAGAGGGCACGAAGACCTCGATAACTCCATTAGCCGGTTGGGGATAAAAAAAAAAGAGTACGAGGGGCCCTTGACCCGCCTCGCATTAAAATAACCGACTTTACTAGCAGTACCAAAGGACCCTTGGGGACCAATAGTATAAAAGCCATTGAAAGTCCTTTTACGCTGTGTTAGATCATGTAAGACCCAACAACTCGTAAGGTAGAAGTCTTCGGGCCTTAAGATCAGGTCATTGGGCTAGCTAGGCCCAACAAACAAGATTTTACACTTTGGGGCCCAAAGATGGTGCGTCGACGTCTGTGCACTCTCACGTGTGTATTAAATTCCCAAATGTTACTTGTGTGAATCGAGTTATCGCCGTGTTAGTAGTTTCGGGTTGTTATTGATTCGAGACCGAATCAATTCGTTTAACAACTATTTTTCTTGGCATTTTAACATCAAAACTTATTGGAATTGATATTTTTCAGCACATTTTTAGTTGAAAACAGTTTTAGTCCCTGAAAATACAGTTTTCTCAGTTGTAACCCCTCTTTTTCGCAATTTTTACAATTTTGGCCCAAATTGGAAATTTTTTGCAACTTTGGTCCTTTTTAAATTTGAAAAGCATTTTAAACCTTAGAAAAGGACTTGGAACACTAGTAGTCCACTGTTTTACAGAAAAACACAGTTTTGGCCCTTCAAAACAGAAAATTTCGCATATTGGGCCCTATTGGGCCGAAAATGTCATTTTTAGCCCATTAAGCTTGAAATTTATGTTTTTAATCCTCCAAAAGGGTATATTTTCAGAAAATACATTATGGGAACTGTTTTGAATCATCTCATCCATCAGAATTCGAAATATTTCGTTTTGGGCCCTTTAACTTTATATTTTTAACATTTTATGTCCAAAAATTGAGTTTTTAGCCCAAATAAAATGTTATTAAGCCATTTAGCTATTTTTCTTGGAACACTTTGTATGTAGAAATATATTTGATGCTAGTATCATTTAACATAAAGTATATCTTGATTTTTAGGGGTTTATGGCTAGATCCAACATTATAAACACACAAAAACACACATATAAGCATAGAAATCATACAAGGCATACAAAACACATATAGATCTACACTTTCACTTGTATTCCCCCCCCCCCCCCCACAAAACTTATAAAACAGAAAAATAGGGAGTATGAAGCTCACCTTAGGGTGTGGTTTCGGTTTTTGAAGAAAAGATGGAAGAAAACTTGGTGATTTTTGGCCTTAGCACCCTTTTCTTGAAGATCTCGAGTTTGAGGTGGTTCTAGGATGTAAGATCACGATTTTTGCATGGATTAGGAAGAGATTTTGATAAAACAAAGAATCTAAGTCATAGATCCAAGCATAACCTTACCTTAGATGAAGAGTTTGTGGAAATATCCTCTTGAAAGCCTCTTAATTTTCGAGATTTTTGAATGGAGAGGAGGGATGAGTTCTTGAGTATTCTAGAGAGAATTTGTGAGAGATTTGTGTATGTGTTTGTGTGTGTTTCGGCCGAGAGTGAGAGAGGGAAAGAAGAAGTGATCTTTGAAGTGATATGTTCCTAGAAGTATGAGAGGTGCATGGAAACATGTTGGATATAAGTGAGGTGGCATGCAAATAGTCAACACTTCTCCATTTCTTCTTGGACTTGGGCCTTGGGCCGAGAATCTTGAAGGAAAAAGGAAAATTTGGGTTTTTTGCCCCTAAGCCCAATATGAGAGTTAGTTTGGGTGAGTTTTAACCTAAAAGAATATAGTATGATTTTTACATTTTTGTTGGACTAGTTTAGGTTATTCATGGATCAAAGCTTTTAATTCATTTCATCCTAGGCCCAAAATGGCCCAAAATGTTGAAATAAACGATTGTGGGTCCAATTAGAGCCCAATTAGGGTTCTAAGCCCATGATAGTCAAATTGGAAGCTTATTGGTCCATTTGGGTCCAATAAGGAAGTCCTAGTCCAAAATGGACCTAAACAAGAACTTCTAGGGTTTCCAATTGTTTGTTGACTATTTGTAGTACTTGTATGATGTATTTGATTGAAGTTTTTGATGTCATAATAATGGGTATCACACATGCTCTTAAGTTTTTGATTCAACATTAACTTGAGTGTATAGATTACATGACACAAAATTTCTAGTTGTGACACACGTGAACTTTATTATAAATTTGTTTTCTTACAAATTTGTTCCAAACATTTTCTTTCATATTCATTCTTTTACAATATTTTTAAAAATTTTAAAGGCATTTTACACAAACTTTAAAAAAAAATTATAATCTTTTTACAAACGTTTTTACAAACCATTTCATAATACTTTTTAAAAAGTTACAACTTTTTTTTTTTAACTATTTCTTTTAATTATGCAATGTCTTTTTTTTTTTTTTTGCTTTTTGTAAATTGTTTTATTCCGTCTCCAAATGTTTTTTCTAACATTTTCATAACCAAGTTAAATTATTTTTAAACTGTATTAGAACAATGTTAAAAATATAACTTTTTACTAACATTTTTAAAACTAAATAGTAGATGATGAATTGTTCAAATGAAAGACTATTTTAAATGTCATAATTAATTTGTATAACTTTGAAATAATAAGAAAATCATTTTTGGTTGTCTACAAGCACAATGCCTTCAATCGATGGAAATCGATCATGGTTATCGATCCAAATAGTACCTAAAGAGGGTATTGCTCATCGATTATTTACCTTGGCTTCTGGTAATTAGCTTCTTAAATCCATGACATCTCTTCTATTGCTTTCGATGGTTCCACCGTCACAACTTCTCTACCGCCGACGCTCCATCGCCATCATATATTTAATAATCAATTCCAGAAGTTTCACACTTTCCTTTCTTTTATTATGCCATAAATGGCGAACACTTACTTGCAATTGGATGTGAAGTCGACACCACCATCCGTTCTGGTTTCAGTCACCACAGCACGTCACGTGATGAGAAATCAGATGTGGATTTACATAGGATATGTTGATGGTACCAGAGGCTACATAAAACTTTTATCAACCAACATTTTTGGGCGAAAGGTCTATCGGAAACATCCCACCTTCTTTCTCAGGTATGGTTTGCTAATTACTTATTTTCAGTCATCATGAGTTGCGACTTTGATTCACATTACTTGATTATTGCTTAACTTGCTTTAATCAGGAGTTAAAGCGTATCTTCAGTAATCGATTTCCGAAGTTTCACAACTTCCTTTCTGGCGAACACTTACATGCAATCGGTTTGTGTATAGTTATATGTGTATTGTTGTTTGACTAACATACGTTGGTTTAAATGTTTTACAAGAATCATGGTCTCATGTACTTGCATGTTGTCTTCTATTATGTGTTTCATCATTTATCATCAATTATAGAAAAGTCAATGGAAGTTGTTTGTAACAATAAAGGTAATTTTGGTCCATTTTTAATTTTCTTTTACTTAAAACTGATTCACAAAGGTTTTTAGGAAGAATAGATACTGAATTCAGTGGTATTTGGACAGGGGGTTCAGTTTTCAAAAAGGTATTTAAACTCTTATAACTTTTCTCCTTTTTAGTTATGCAAGAAAATGCAAGTCTGATTATATTTGGTTTCATTTTCTTTGTTATCAATTCTTGTAAGTAACAAATAGAACATGTAATGTCATTATGGTTGCTTGCGGTCAATGACATGTTCTTGGGAAGTTGAGTTGCCACCATCATACCCCAAAAATGCAATTCAGTTATATCCACACAATTGCTCTTGAGATTTGAAAGTAAGTTTTATGATGCACACCAACTGCTCGATAGAATGCTTGAACCAGGTTTTCGAATTTTCATTCAAATCTGTTATCCAAACTATGCTTAATTTTGGGCTTACTAACTGTTTAATGTAAGATTTTTAACATTTTCATGAAATCAATAAACTGAATCATATTTTTATTTATATTAACTACACGAAAATTAAACCTGATCTATGAGACAATGAATGTTTAATTACTAATGGTTGACTTTTCTATACATTTATTATAATTATTTTTTATTTCTTTTTTAAACTGTGTTTTGAGAAGAATAAAAGAAAAGAGGTTGTTGACAAAGAAGAAAAGGCAAACAACATAAGCATTTTAATGTCATGGGTTATCAAATATGATTACAGAAACCATCATTAAAATGCTAATGCAACTTTTCTGAAAAAAGTTATTAGTGTTTGTTTGATTTGACTTAATCCAGATAGAAATACATAAGTGTTCTTCTTTTTTACCTAATGCATTGGGGTCAATCGGGTGTTTCTTTTGTTTTTCTCATTAGGTCCTATATGGATGAAATGACTAAATGGTTATCTTTCAACCAAAAACGTTGGCATGACACATAGCCACACTCAAGTATTGGAGGAAAAGAATGTACAAAAGATAATATATATGTTTGTTGTCAAATATCCAACAAATATAAAAATAATGTAGGTAAAAAAAAGTTATGGTATGTTATACAGGTACAACAAAAGCTTTGATTTTCCTTTAAAGCAGAAAATAAACAAAAAGATTGTGAAACAATTTCCAGATTTAAAACACTACCCCTTCACAAAAAAATTATTATTTTTATTTATCTGTAATACAATTACTCAAATAATTAAAAATTAATTCACAATTTTTCTATGTAGATATTTTCAAGTAAAAGAGATGTAGGAGTTTTTAGAAGTAGTAAGAGGGAGACAATAATAGTTATGGTAGTATTTTCCAATAATAGCATTCTACTTTTCCGTTATTTCTTGCTTTCAAAACCAAAAAAAGAGCTCAAATATGAATCCTGGACCCTGATTTTATTTATTTATTTATTTATTTGTTTATTTATGATTCGCAGTTGACATTGGATTCTGATTCGGAGACAATTAGGTTGAAATAGAATGTTACTATCTTTGACTTTGTTTCTATTTATATTTTGATACTTTTAGATCTGTATGTATGTGTATGTGTGTCTGTTTTAAACTGAGTCTGTAAATGTTTGTGTGTATGTCTTTTGATATTGTAGGTGTGCATCAATGGTTATAGATTAGCCCCTTGGTTTTTGTTCCAAAGTGTGCATCTCTATTTCAACCGAACACCTTCCACCCTATGCAAGGCGTGGGGAACTTTTCTAGTTATAAGTAATTTAAAGGTTTGAAACTTTTGATACTTTTTTTAACCTCTAAGAAATCATCATTATTTGACTTTACAAAAAAAAAAAAAAAAAAAAACATCATAAATGGTCCCTATGGTTTTCCAAAATCTAAAGTTTAATCATCGTGGTTTAAAAACATCATAGATGGTCCATGTGCTTTCAAAACTTTTGATGTTCGGTACTTTTTGCTAACTCCGTTAGTTTTCTACCATTAAATGAAGGGTATTTCCATCATTTACCTATCCAGGGACCTTTTATGAGGTTTTCGTTTATTTTTTTTAAAAGAATTAAATTTAATATCCAAGGGGCCTCTCTCTCTCTCTCTCTCTCTCTCTCTCTCCAACTATACATGCTTTAACCAAATAAATTCTCAATAAAGTTTCCTTTGTTATCTAACCAAATTATCCAACAAAAATTTCACCAAAACTAAAATCCGTTCTGCACTTGTTTCTCTTTAGCCCTATATCGGAACTCCATATTCCCTTTTCCCCTTGTAATCAATTATAGGTGGTGGTGTTGGTTGTGACATGGCAACATGAAGACGATCGGAAAAAGGTATGACTCATATCTCCATTTGATGATAAACATAAGGATACAAATACTCAGATTTGGAATCAAATACAGAGCAAGAAAATCAAACCCATATATGGAATCTCTCTCTCATTTTTTTTTTGAAAACACATTCCCTATAATCAAATACAGATCAGTATCAACGGAACATGAAGAAGACTGAAAATTGCTTGTACGACCTCCTATCTCCATGAAATCTTTCTATTGAGCCTTTCTCTTGCCACAGATCCTTGATGACTAGAAATTAAGGGCCAACACTGCCATGGTTACAACAACGATTGCCCCGCCAAGATACGGGATGAAATTTCACCATTTTCTCAATCTGATGCTCAGATCAACTACAAAAAACGAAATCATCACAGCCTCCTTATAACCAAATCCAATCTACAGACAACAAATTATAAAAAGGAACATGAAAGTAGAATGATGAACGAAAGAGAACAGAAAAGAGTTTGAAGAAACAACACAAGAAGCGATTGGAAATTTCACACTCACACACCTGTTAGTGAGTGGAAATAGTTTTCTTTTGTGTTCGATGATACAAGTTGTTGATTGTTATGGTTCGTGAAAAAAGGGGAAATGAAATCATTAACTAGTATGATCCGATCAACGCTCAACGACGTGGATCTAGTCATACGGTGGTGATCGAGGGGCAACCACCATTGACACCTCAATCTCACTTGTCGAAGCCTGGTAGCAGACCTTGATGGAGAAAACGAAGAAGGTGGGTTTCGTTTTTGGAGGATTAGGAGGTAGACGAAGCTTCAAAGGTTAGGGATCGTAATTGGGTAGAGAGATTGTTGCATCGAGGAAGAAAGTAAGTGGAGACGAGTTGGGGGTGCAAGTGGAAGAAGACACAAGAGAGAGAGAGAGAGAGAGACCTTGGATATTAAATTTCATTTTTTTTCTTTAAAAAAATAACAGAAAAGAAAACATCATAAAAGGTCCCTAGATAGTTAAATCACGGAAATACCCTTCATTTAACGGTAGAAGGCTAACAGAGTTAGCAAAAGAACTAAACATCAAAAATTTTGAAAGCACAGAGACCATCTATAATGTTTTTAAACCATGGGGATTAAACTTTAAATTTTGAGAAACCACAGGGACCATTTGTGATGTTTTTTCTTAAAAAAAGGTTACAATTTTTTTAAATATGTTGTAAAAAAACTATAAAAGAATGTAAAATTTGTGTAAAAAGTTTATTAGGGTTGTAAAAAAATTAAAAGAATTTGTAAAAAGTATAAAATATGTTTGAAAAATCAGAAGAAATTTGTAAAAAAACAATATTTGTGCGAAAAATGATTAAAAAGTTAATTTAAAATTTGTTTTTGTTTGTATAATTATACGAATAACAAATTTAGACCAAATTTGTAATAAAAATACTTTATAGTCACTTTGGCATTAAAGACCCTATGAAAAAAAGGAGGTAAAGCATTTTTTTGTTTTGTTGATTATGGTTTTCAATAAAAAAAAAGTCACAAAGAAAAATGAATGGTTTTTTATATGACAAATTAAATATTCTTCTATTCATCTTAAATGATGACATATGTCACATAAATATATTAAAATATTATTATTTTCATTAAAGATGATAATGTCATCATTTAAGATGAGTATATATATACTAGGAGAATGCCCGCGCGTTGCACATAAACATCTATATAGTTGAAGTCTTTACAAATATATGATTTTTTAAATATAACAATAACGTTGTTGTTAAATTTGATAAAATAATTAATTTGTATATATACTAAATTGATATAATATATTGATTATTTTGAATCATATGATAATGTATACATTTATTATAATTTCATAATCTCAATCGCTTGAATGACTTCTACCCGTGAGTTACACATGAATAAAATTAAATATAATATATGATTTGATGTTATTTGTAGTTGTTTTTATTGTTAATTAATTTTTTAAAATTTATTTGCTTAATGTTTTAATTTCTATCATTATAATTATTTAAAACATCAAACATTGATTTTTATTTTAAAGCTAACAATATAATCATTTATATCGAGTTGTTTTTAAATATTGTTATTGTAAGTTATTTTAACCTACTTATTTGGAAACTTTTAACGATTATAAAAATATATTTAAGAAATATTTTAGTTAAATTGAGATTACAATTTAGTTTTTGCTTTTATCACTACAATTTATCACTTTTAACTATTTACAAAATATTCTTTAGTTTTTTTAAATAGAACTGAAATTTATATTTGAGTTGACATTGTAATGCGCAGAAACACTTATATAGTTAAAATCTTTACACACACACATACATACACACACACACACACACACACACATATATATATATATATATATATATATATATATATATATATATATATATATTAAAATATAACACTAACATTGTTGTTAAATTTGATATAATAATTCGTATATTAATTTGATATAATATATTGATTATTTTGAATTATATGATAATATATACATCTATTATAACGTCATAATCTCAATCGTTTGAATGACTTCTACTCGCGCGTTACACATCAATAAAATTAAATATTATATATGGTTTAATATTATTTATAGTTGTTGTTATTTTTAACTAATTTTTAAAATTTATTTGCTTAATGTTTTAATTTCTATCATTATAATTATTTAAAACATCAAACATTATTTTTTTGATTTTAAAGGTAACAATATAATCATTTATATAGAGTTATTTTTAAATATTGTTATCATAAGTTATTTTAAGCTACTTATTTGAAAATTTTTAACGTTATATAAATATATTTAGGAAATATTTTAGTTAAACTGATATTACAATTTAGTTTTTGCATTTATCATTATAATTTATCACTTTTAACTATTAAAAAATATTATTTGGTTTTTTTAGTGGAACTGAAATTTATATTTAAGTTGACATTGTAATGTTATATTTAAATTAACAACTTAAGTATTTTGTCCAAACTGTTCAAAAGTTGTAGCTTTAAACTGATAATGGTTTACATGCAACAACATTTTAAATCTAATAAATTAAGTATAATATGTTAAAATTTACAGAAATAACTTTATAAATAAAAGTAAAGATATTATTTTAAAATTGAAATTTAGTCTATTTATGATTACACTTTAGGTTTGATATTTATTTAGCCTTATTAACCAACTTACAATCATTATTAGAAAGACACTACAATTTATCACTTTTAACTATTTATAAAATAATATTTGGGTTGTTTAAGTTAAATAAAATTTTAATTTAAGTTGAGTCTATAATGTTATATTTTAATTAATAATTTAAGTATTTTATACAAATTGTTCAAAAATTATACTTTTAAAATGATAATGGTTTACATCCAACAATATATTAAACTAATAACTTAAGTATGATATGTTAAAAGTTAAAAAAACACAATTTTATAAGAAGAATTAAAGATATTATTTTAATATTGAAATTTAGTTTATATATGATTACCCTTTAGATTTGATATTTATTTAACCTAATTACCAAATTATAATTATTATAAAGAAATTGAAAAGTCATAGGAGTTTCAAATGAATGTGGTGAAAGGAAAAAAGAATGGGGTTTCAAATGCATGAGATTCAAGAAAAAATGCTAGCTTTATAAGTATGTATGATATATATATATATATATATATATATATATATATATATATATATATATAATTTATTGATTATTATTGATTATTGATGACCATTTATGGACTTTCGATACACTACAATAAATGGAGGCCTTAGCGGTGACACAAGGCATTAGTGGTGACATGTAATTGACGTGTTACATGTGGCCGCTAATGAACACATAATAGCAATCCGCATTAAATGAGCCACATCTGTTCGATTTGTTTTCAATCCAAGGGTTGTAACTGAACGAAAAAAGTCGCTGACTTTTTCCTCCAGGGTGTCGCCGCTAATAGTTATTCGTCGCCACTAATACCTATGCGTCACTGCTAAAGGTCTTTACAGATAACTCCCCGCTTCAACTTCCTTTCATGTGTATCGTGTCTTCTTTTACCTGTGAAACCTCCCAGCCGATGACCTAGACCTCGATTACCGGCGACCTAGCTGCAATTCCGAAATTTTAGCGATTGAATATCGAATTTCTCCCTATTTTCTCTTATTTTTTTTTGTTTTGATGGTAATTTGAGTGATGAATATGTAGTATAATTCTCAAATTTTGTTTGGTTTAGTGATTATATTTGTATTTTGAGGTATGGAAGTGTTTATGCATTTTGAGGTATTATATATGTTTTTTCAAATTTATGCAACATTTTGTATATGTTTTTTAGATTTATGTTTACGCTCAATGTGGTTATTGGCTTGAAAATGAAATTAGGCATGAAATTGAAATTGGATGTATACATTTGTTTGCTTTTGTATTTAGATGTATACATTCGTATGAAATTGAAATTGGATGTCTAAAATGGTAGGTGCTATTAGCGTCGACACGTAATATTAGCGGCGACAACGCATTAGTGGTGCATGTAGTATTTGTGACGATAAATGGAGCAACTGCGACGAAGCAACAACGGCTACAGTCGCCCCAAATAGCTTTAGCGGCGACAAATGTACTCTTCAGCGACGACCCATGTTGCCGCTAATGTTCTCATTTCTTGTAGTGATAAAATTGGAATGATATTAATAAGATTAGGAAGACTTCTATATAAGAATGAAACACGCAAATCAAGAAATTGTCTAAATAAATTATAGATTAAAGGTTTTTTTTGTTTTTTTTAAGTAGTTGAGAATTATAACATTAAGGCTATGTTTGGCGTACTAGCTGAAAAGCTAGCTGTTAGCTGAAAAGCTGACTGATAACTGAAAAACTAGCTGATAAAAAATGACGTTTGGTAAAACTAGCGGAAATATATAAAATTACATAAAATGACATGTGAGAGTATGCGTTTCTATAATTAATTAAGGGTGTATTTGGAAATCTTTAAAAAAACTCTTAAAAAGTTAGTCTAAGTAGCTTTTCAAAAAGGTAGCTTATAAGCTACTTTTTGGCTTACCAAACACGACAACATAAAAAAGCTCGAAAAATAAGTTAGCTTATTAGCTAGCTGTGACGCGCCAAACACAACCTAAATCTTGTGGTGTGCTAATATCATCGTTGTTTATACTTTATACAAACAATCAAGTCGAGTTCTATATGACAAGCACTTGGCATATTTTAACATTTGTAAGTAAGGAAAAATGTTACATATGATTGTTTTCTTCTGTATATCTTTTGTATATACAAAAACGTTAGTTATAGATTTTTTTTTAAATATTGATTTTCAGTTGTAATAAAACAATGGAAATATAATAATTCAATACATAATTAATATGAACTATTCTAATCTACTTATAAATATACATAACATATGATTAGTTTTATTTAATTTATATTTATTATTTATTATTTATATCTATTTTGAAAAAAATTACTCATACAAAAGAATCAAATGTAAACCTTATCCGTGTTATCAAACTTCATCCTGGGTCCGCTCTATGATACTTTCCAAACACGTGGTGCTTGCCTTCCTTTTCGAATTTAACTTTTCATCAATAGGAGTGTGACCCTCAGTAAGTGGTTCTAAAATTATTAATGATTTATAACACTATATATTTATGAAAAATTAAGAGTTCCATTCATTATGGTCTGAGTTAACGTTTCAGAGTTTTCAACCAAAAACTTGTGTTTATCCGTTCTTTCTATGTCATGCCTCACACTTTTGCTCTAACGAATCAAGATTTTTTTTTATCATATGTCACATTTTTATTTAAATTGTCAAATGTTATTTTGTTGTTATTTTGAATTAATTTATTTTCAATATGTCATAAATATTTTAATGAATTCCACATAATATTAATAATTACAATAAATATAATAATAATTTAATATCAATTTAATTAATGGACTTGTTTTTTTTATTTCAAAATTCTCAAATTAAAATTTATTAGTTTATTTTGTTTATTTATTTAAATTTAAAAGATTAAAAAAATCAATTTTAATAATTCATTATTTTTTCTTATTTTTTTTATAAATTCAAAGTTCTTCAATATTTAGACATTTATATTTAATTTTTTTAAAATTAACTCATATAATACATGGGTCTTACACCTAATATATATATATATATATATATATATATATATATATATATATATATATATATATATATAATACTAGGTAAGTTTTGAGGCCCATGCTAAGCACGACCCGTGGAGTATACTTTGAGTCTTTTTTTTATTGTCAAAAGTAAGTACATCGTTATTATATGTAAGGAATTCCAAGTATGTGGCTATTATCGATAAAGAACATAGTATGTTGCAATTATTGGTAAAGAGATGGAAAATGGTAGCATGTTTAGCATATTGCCACATCAGATTTTTGATGTCATATCAAATTTTTTGAAGTCAGATAGGCCGCAGAAAGTGGTACTATCCAAGTTGCAAAAGTTAAAGAGTAGTGGTGTGTTAGTTTAATAGGTTTTATTTTGAAAAAAAATTATAAAGAAAAAAATTCAGCCAGTGAGAGCCCAGCATCCAAGTTTTTTCTCTCTTCTATCATCTTGATATGTCCATGACGAGCTAAGTGTAGCGACTCTTATAGCATCTTTGATGGGAGTTGTGATGGCGCTTGTAGCGAGCTGGAGGCAAGAAGCTGACAAGGGCCACTCCCTCCAACCTTAGGGATAAGGAAATGAAATACAAATAATGTATTTGTTATCAACCAAACAAAGAACCAACCATGATGTTGGCTTCTAGAAACAATGTGTTTATTGTTTTATTGCAAACCACCATCGATTTCATATGATTCATAACATAATAATATTAGGTGAATATCACCACCATGTATAGATCTAAAAGTTTCTCCCTTTACAACATTTGCATATTCCACAAATGTCTCAATGGCTGTCATGTGTTGTCCAATTATAACTACCTTATTGTCATCCCTTCTTGTAGCTAAGATATGCACCCATGATGCTTTCTATAAGTAAAATATCTACTTGGTTATGCTACTTTCTTTTTTCCTATTACATTATATGTTAGCTGAAATGATGACAAATAGATAGAAATCATAATATATAAAATATTTGGATCGGGGAATACACTCCCAACACAAATTTTATGTAACAATACAAGAATGATTGTCTTTCTTTAAAATATAGAATACTCGAAAAATAACTTGGAAATGAAGAACCTAAATAAAATATACAAAAAAATAAGACATCACCATAGTAAGCAAACAAACAACTAACTTCTAACTTTGCTCCTTTAACGGTGAAAAAAAGGTATTTTGTGGCTAGAAGCATTGAGATGTTGTAAGAATTGTACTTTATTAACTCAAAGTTTAGAAACGTACTTTATTTATCCGATTATGAGAATTGTAATGTAGTTCATTTCGTATCAGTGTATTGTAATTTGAAAATATACTCGCTTTTAAGTCGTGAAAATTGCTTTGTATTCAAATGATATTGCTACAATTGGATAAATATTTTGGAAAAAAATTAAGATTGATTCTATGATAAGTTAGTGAATGGAAGTGTGGCTAATCTTTGCATTTACCCTCCTTTTTATCTTTTGTCATGAGTCGGTCACAAATGAGGATAATCTTTTAAAATATTATGAACACATTGTGCAACTATTAGCCAACTCTACAATGAGTTCAAAAGGTCAAAGTATCACTAATTTTCATACTAAAACACTTTGTCGTTACAGATAACTAAATTAAATTGCATTTAAGAAGCTAATAGTAACACTGGTTTTGAAGACCGCTGTAACACCGTAAAAATTAAAACAATTTTTTTTAATTTTCAAAACACATTTTCCAAACACATTTATTAACAAAATATCATTGTATCATATCTTTGTTTCACAAAAACATTTCCCAAGATCGAAATACATAAAATCCCATGTGTGTGTACGAATCATGTCGGCGCCTTTCCGCGATCATCACTGGTACCTGAAACACATAACACATAACACTGTAAGCATAAAGCTTAGTGAGTTCCCCAAAATACCACATATAACACATGTTAGCCACTCGAGGCTATAACTCTGTGGGCCTACTGGCCCTAACTCTGTATAGTGAGAAGACTCACCTCAGATGTCTCGGTCCTAACTCTGGTCCTAACTCTGTAAACTCTGGAATACACACAACATAAATCACATAGAAATAATGCAGTGCAACACACCACATACATAGCATACAGGATACTCTGTCACATAACCCTACTTACCACTCAAGGTAAAGTATAGTGAGAAGACTTAACTCAGATGTCTCGGTAAATCTCTAACTCTGTAGCAATACGGTCTAGCCTCCGCCTAATCACATAAAGTAATATACTCTCATAAATATAACTCTAGAGACTAGACTCAACCCTCTCTTGACACAAAGACTCCATTGTTGACCAATCCTCAATGTCAACAGAGTCAACGGTCAGACTCTGACTCGACTCGCCGAGTGCACTTAGGTGACTCGACGAGTCTACGCGTGTCCACTATCCATCTAGTCCCGCATGACACGTCGAGTCTTTCCCTTGCTCGACGGGTCACACCTGGCATGAGTCACGGGGCCACCCCAACTCATCTCGCCGAGTCCCAATATGAACTCGGCGAGTTCCGCATTGAACTTCAGCCCTCTAATTCCTTCGGACTCACTGAGCCATTCCCCCAACTCGGCAAATACTCGCTGAGTGAACTATGGGGAAACCCTAACCCTACTCGTCGAGTCTGCTCTTGGTACTCGGTGAGTTCATGCCATGCTCGAGCTCAAATGAGCTCTTGAGGTCAGATCCGTTCCTCTAACTCATAGATTTGGCCTCCTTAAGCAAAATAAATACGTAAAGTTTGGATCTTGATACCCATGAAAAGACCCAATTGTAAGTCCCTAATTTGCCTGTGTATCAGTCAAATCCGTTTGATGGTGCGGAATCCCAATCAAACGGATGATGTCAGATAAAATAAGAAGAGAAGGAGATGAAGAATAATATGAATCTTGTTTTATTTGATGATTAGAATGTAGATCCAAATACAAGATTCATACACACTCATTTTTCTCTTGCTAGGCCGTAAACTCTCTCTAGTTCATCAATCTTTACTCCTCACCCTAACACCTCTATTTATACTTGAATATGGGCCGAACACACATGGGCCGTAAATGAGTTTACGGCTGTAAGGTGTTTACGGCTGTAAACTAGACCATAAATTCCACAAATATTATAGAAAAAATACAATGCCCAGAAAAGTAAAGTATAAACCATATTTTAACCCAATAATCTCCCCCTTGGTTTATAACTTTCTTTTCTTAATTGACCCAACAAGCTCCCCTAAAAAGTAGCTGGCTCTTCTTGTCAATCTTCAATGGGAGCTTGGCTTCAGCTTTAACCTTCGATTTCTTCACAGCATCAGGATGAACATATGAATCTTCAATAATTGACTTCATCTTGAGCAGTTGGGCATTTCTTCAGAATTTGGCATTGATCGCACATTGGGTGAGGAGGCTTGACGTACTGATTCTTGAAAGATAACGCTTTCAGCTTGAGAATCTTCAGAGAGAACATCAGAGAGAACAAATCTTCTGGATCACTTCAGCAGGTACAACAATAGCAGCATACTGATTGAGGAGGCTTCAATGCAATCCATCACATAATCTTCAATTTCAGCTTAACCTTGCTTCTACGGTTGAAAGATAGAATGTTGAAAGAATAATCTTCATTTCTTGCTCCTTCGAATGTGAATTCTTCGATGCTCACGGACGAGGCTTTGGCTCAGAAATCTTCAACACAAACTCCATGAGTCTTATCTATACCTGAAATCACTATTCAAGACAAAAACAAAACTAAAAGAAAACTTAGCACACAAATTAAAATAGAAACAAAAATATTTTTGGATTTTTGATTTTCTGAATAAGAAATAAAACAGAAATAACACTATTTTTGGATTTTTAATTTTTTTTTATTTTTCTTTGATTTTTGAATTTTTTTTGTTTTTTTTATTTTCATTATTTTTAATTTTTAATTCTCCCCTAATATTTAAATTAGAAGAAACTATGACAAATTTAACAAAAATATAAATGATATCTAACTTTAAGAGTGATTTGGGATCAAAGTTTTTAGACAGCCTTTATCCACTTGTCGGTACCTTCCATATTCATATCTTTGTCTGGTCGATCGTCGGTATTGTGGTCCACTTAAACACGAAAAATTTGTGACAGATTTAGGATATGCTATTTGTTACAAGACAAGGTGAACTTAAAAACCTAAAATTTATATCTGATCCTAATTTCTTAGATACTATATCTTAAGGTCCATTCATCTGACGACGACCAGGGATATTATTGTCCACCTAAATTGAGCAGCGAGATCTACAGAAAATCTGTATGAGTTCAATTTTAAGTGTACTAGAACGTGTTTCCCGCTTCCTGATATGCCCCAGCCATCAAGAACCTCCAGAGTACTCCTTACATCGGGTGAGCAGACAACCATTCAGAGAGAGAAGAGATTCAGAATTCTATTGCTAACTACTTCAGAGGGGTTGAGAAGAAGAAGGTTGCATATGCTGTGTACCAGGTCGGATTAGAAGTCGCGCAAAGGAGACAACATATGGCTAACAAATGAGAAGTATTTCACACATATATTTCACACGCACACACACACTCATATATATATATATATATATATATATATATATATATATATATATATATATCTTGCAGAGAAATAGAGTTGCATATGTTGTGTACCAGGTCGGATTCAAAGTCGCGCAAAGGAGACAACATATGGCTAACAGACGGAAAGAAAGAAAATGATATTCTACAGACCTAATTTATTGGAATTTACCAGTCGCCCCATCCAACCGGAATTAAGGACAGAATCCGCACATCGAGAAAAAGTTAAGCCACGGTTCCAAGTACGGGTTCAATTAATGTGACGAGTAGATTCTCATATATATCTTCCTGCTCAACCTATCCGAGCGTCGTATTGTCAGGCTGAATGGATCTAACTAGGTCAAGATTTGTCAAGTCTATAAATTTCCTAAGTTCAAATCTCCCTAGTCAAGTCCATTTAAAAATTTTCGTGCCTACCGACGCATCAAACCAGAGCATAGACCCTTCAACTTTGGGTACGTTACGCAGACTCAGGTTGCCTGTTATCACATTATCATATCACTTCCCAAAACATATCCCTCAAGCACATTTCATTTACACCATATTTTATTTTATTTTATTATTATTATTATTATTTTTATAATTTTGTAATGTTTTTGGATTTTTTTTAATATTCTAATTTTTGTTTTGTTTTTATTTCTCCCCCTAAATTTGTGCATAGGAGAGAAACAAAAATAAATGCGCAAATTTAAACTATCCTAAAACAAAAATTAGTCTTTAAAGTGAATCAGGTTAAGAAAAACTCAGGAGAATAGAGAAGAAAATGCAAACCGTAATTCACCGATTGAATCTGCATTCAGAAGGTCTGAGAACAGCAAGCATAATCTCAGAACAGATCCGAAAATTCTTCATATCATTAAGCACTAACCCCATGTGATCCCTTTTTTTCTTCCATTTCTTTCCTTTCCCGCAAAGGACACATACTCTCAAACAAAGGTATGCATGTTGTACATTTGAGAGATGTCCCCTATCATGTGCCTGGAACAGCCACTACCAACAAACCGAAGTCTGATGATATGCCTCCATAGTTGCTCCGACACAGAGCGGGATCAGTTGGTCTTTGGAACCCAGTCCATTTTGAAACTGGGTCGACCTTTGACATCAAACACAATACTTTCTCCCATGACATATCCTGCTTATCACAAACAGAAGATGTAGAAACATTATAGTCATTAGGAGATTTGGGAGAGTGAGCCTTCGGAACCCATTTGTAGTTGGGTTTAACCCATTTCTTTTTCGATCTGATGGGTGCCTCGGCACTTGATTTGGCACTTGAAGCCGATCTTCGAGATGACTTTGACCTAGCCGGTCTTGGTTTTGTTGGGGCATCTCTTGGATTGGACTTCTTGGTCGGCATTCCCTCCTTGCCCTTGGGATTTTGATTCTTGGCCTTGGAAGATTGATTCTTGGCCTTCTGCGCGTTCTAATCAACATTGTCTGAACGTGACCTTGAGGGGTTTCTTTTGGAGTATCTCCCTCTTGGTGCGTTCTGCCACCTTTGTGCATAGTAGGGAACGTATGCACGATTAGGACAATTTCTGGCAATGTGTCCAGGTGTTCCACAGTGAAAGCAAGTCTTTTTCTTCACTGTGAAGTTATCTCTTCCTGCCCCTGGTGGCGTATCCTTGCCTTGTCTCTTGTTGTTCCCATATGCACACTTACAACAGGCACTTTGTTGCGCTGGAATTGGAGACCTATATTTCTCAACGGCAGGTTTGTTAGAAGCAGCCGAGTTCGAAGCAACAGATTTAGAGTTCAAGGAGTCATTGGTTTGTTCAGAAGAACTCTCCTTGTTCTCATCCTCTGCTACTTTACATGCACATGTAACAGAAACATCAATATTTTCAACATTAATAACTCCTCCTGACACAAATCCAGCTGGTTTTCCGTATTTAAGATGTGCCTCCCTGTCAATTTCTTCTTGTTTCATAGGGATGGATGTGTAGTTATGATTGTAAGGAGGAGGTACACTATCATACCCTAGACCCTTGTTTTGATTCCTTTTAAATTGCATGCTTTGGTCTATCATATTTGCAACCACCTCACTTGAGAAATCATATTTTCTAACATCAAGTTTGGCGGTTTCAAACTTTCCTTTCAAAGATTCAACTTCAGCCAGTAGCTCAATATTTTGTTTGACTACATAATCATAGTTTTCACATTTGTTACTGTAGTCTTCCTGAAGTTTCCTAAAGTCCTTGGTTTTTGCTTCTAATTCAGCCTTCAGGGGTTTCTGTCCTTTCCTGAGTTGATATCCTTCATATCTCAGGTCCTCAACTTCTCTTTTAAATAAATCAATTTGATCCCGAAGAAATTTAATCGTATCTTCACATGATTGAGAACATGAAACTTCACATGAATGAGAACATGACACATCATTGACCGGAAGGTTTACAGAATTCTTTAAAGCGTCAAGCTCTTCAATTACTTCAGCAATACTAAGACGATTGAGATCTTTTGTCTTCTTGATGACAACTACATTCATATCCCACGATTTTGGAAGTGAATTCAATAGCCTTTTGTTTATCTCAGATTTGGTCAAAAAGATCCCAACAATATTCATCTCAGTAGTGAGTATGGTAAATCGCTGCAACTGAGCTTCGAGGGTTTCTCCAGGGATATAATTGAAATTTTGTCTTAAAATCTCATGACGATTCTCTTTCATGTTTTAACTCCCTCGTAGACCTTAAAATCAATTAAAAAGCACAACTAGAAGCTAAGATAAAAATTAAACGTCAAATTTTAAATGCCTTTTTTTTTTAAAGTCAACCTTAAAAGTCAAATTTTAAAAATTAAACTTAAAGTCAAACTTGAAAAGTCAAACCGAAAAGTTAAATTTGAAATTTTAAAGGTTAAACGAAAAAGTCAAAGTTTAAAATCAAAGGTCAAACTTGAAAGACAAGATCAAAATTTTAAATAAAAAATAAAAATCAAAAATAAATGTTTAAAAAATAAACTATTTTTATTATTTTTTATTATATTATTATTATTATTATTAATTTTAATTAATTAATTTTTTTTAAAATGAAAAAGGAATTTAAAATTAAAAGGAATTGAATTATGGGTTAAAAATGTCAAAATAGGAAAACTTGCTGCGAGAAAGACGGGTTATGAATTAAATGGGGAAGGAATATACCAAGTTGTGGCCTAGGGGAGTTGGTAAGGCGTTGGGCTTATTGTTTTGGAGGTCTCGGGTTCGAAACCCGCCTCCTCCTTACTTCGCGTCCCTCTCCCCTTTTTATTTGAAGCGCGACTACTGATGCTGCCGAGCCGAGCCGATCTCCAAGCCGCGATTCACCAAGCCGAGCCGCCACGTCCGAGCCGATCTACCGAGCCGAGCCGCAAACTCCGGAAACCCTAGCCGTAAACGCAAACGCCGCCGCCGACCGTGAATAGTTTCCGGCAATAAGCTCCGGCCGAAAACCCTTCAACAATTACGTGAAAAACAACGATTTTTCGACTTTGAAGCTCCAAAACTCAATCAAAAACCCCTTTTTATGAAAAACACAAAGAACAAACCCCCCTTATTTTTGCGAGATCTATCCAAAAACGCAAAAATATTTCGAAAATAAGATCAAATAATGCTCCAAAATAGAGTTTACGGCCCAAGAACTCGGTGTTTACGGCCGTAAGCTTGGACCGTAAATACCAATTATTCAGATTCCAAACGAAACAATAAAACATTTTGACTGATACAACTTGGCTCTGATACCAATTGTAAGTCCCTAATTTGCTTGTGTATCAGTCAGATCCGTTTGATGGTGCGGAATCCCAATCAAACGGATGATGTCGGATAAAATAAGAAGAGAAGGAGAAGAAGAATAATATAAATCTTGTTTTATTTGATGATTAGAATATAGATCCAAATACAAGATTCATACACACTCGTTTTTCTCTTGCTAGGCCGTAAACTCTCTCTAGTTCATCAATCTTTACTCCTCACCCTAACACCTCTATTTATACTTGAATATGGGCCGGACACACACAGGCCGTAAATGAGTTTACGACCGTAAACTCAGCCGTAAACTAGACCATAAATTCCACAAATATTACAGAAAAAATACAATGCCCAGAAAAGTAAAGTATAAACCATATTTTGACCCAACACCAATGGCTCTATTTGAAGAAATGGCCTCAATATGCCACCCTAAGCTCATAAATCTCCATGACACCCATAAAGATCAAGAAGTTAAGGTCTCTAGACCTCTTTGGATCCAGATTCGAAGCCTCAACACAAGAAGGGACCAATTGCTTCACAAATCATACTAAAAAGGGGCTAGAAACCCTAACTCTCAAAACTTACACCAAAACTGAAAGGGGATCGAATATATACCTCAAGATGAAGTCCCTAAGCTCTGAAATCCATAGATTAGCACCCTCTTCAGTTTCCTCTTGCCTTGGTCACCTTCTTCTTGCAAAATCACCCACACAAGGATCAAAAATGGCTTCCTTTCTCTCTCAAAACGTTCACACACTCTGGGGTCTCTCTCTATCAACTGGTAGCCGCAAATGAAGGCCATAAGGGCCTTTAAATAGGTATCAAACCCCGAAAATTAGGGTTTCATTAAACAGCGTGGACTTGCCGAGTCCACTAGTCGACACGCCGAGTCCGGTCATTAACTCGGATGGAAAATCGCGACACTACTCGGCGAGTCTAAGCATCAACTCGCCGAGTCCCTCACAAAATCTCCAAAAATGAATGAATAAATAATGTACCTGGAAATCCGGATGTTACAATTCTCCCCCAATAGAATCAGACTTCGCCCTCAAAGTCTCTTTCCACAAATAACTCTGGATGCTGCTCGCGCATCTCCAACTCCGGCTCCCAGGTCATCTTGGAACCCTTCCGATGTTGCCACTGGACCTGGACCAATGGCACCTCCTTGTTTCTCAAAGTCTTGATCCTTCTATCCCGAATTGTGATCGGCCTCTCAACATAGTTCAAGCTTGCATCCACCTGAATGTCCTCTAATGGAACCACTGCCGACTCATCAGCGATGTACTTTCTCAGCTGAGACACGTGGAAGGTATCGTGAATCTGACTCAACTCCGTAGGTAGCTCCAAACGGTACGCTACCCTGCCCACCCTGGCGGTCAGCCTGAAAGGACCAGTATACCGAGGCCCCAACTTGCCTCTCTTCCTGAACCAGATCACTCCTTTCCAAGGAGATACCTTCAGGAGTACGAAGTCACCAACTTGGAAATCGAGCTCTGAGAGACGCCTGTCTGCGTAGCTTTTCTGATAACTCTGAGCCATCAGTAACCTCTACCGGACCTGCTGAATCTGCTCAGTCGTCTGAAGCACTATCTCTGTACTACCCATCACACGCTGACCGACCTCACCCCAGCAAATGGGAGTCTGACACCTCCTTCCATACAACAACTCAAAGGGTGGCATACCAATGCTCGAATGATGGCTGTTGTTTTAGGAAAACTCAGCCAAAGGCAAAAATGTGTCCGAACTCCCTCCAAAGTCCAGTACACATGCCCGAAGCATGTCCTCGAGCGTCTGAATCGTCCGCTCGCTCTGCCCGTCGGTCTGTAGGTCGTATGCGGTGCTAAAATGCAGCCTCGTGCCCAACTCCTCATGAAATTTCTTCCAGAATCTGGAAGTGAAACGCACATCTCGATCTGAGACGATCGAGATCGGCACCCCATGCCGTGATACCACCTCTTTCACGTACAACTCTGCCAACCTCTCAGCGGAAGAGCTCACACTGATAGCAATGAAGTGAGCGCTCTTCATCAACCTGTCCACAATCACCCAAATTGCATCGACGCCCCTAGCAGTCCTCGACAATTTGGTGATAAAATCCATAGCAATTTGTTCCCACTTCCACTCGGGAACCTCCAACGGCTGCAACTTACCATGCGGTCTCTGGTGCTCGACCTTAACCCTGCGACAGGTCAAACACCTCTCAACGAACCATGCAACATCCCTCTTCATACAGGGCCACCAATACTCTTTCTTCAGGTCCAAATACATCTTAGTGGCCCCGGGATGGATCGAAAACTTCGATCTATGCGCCTCCTCCATCAAGATGGTACGCGTTCCGCCCACAAACGGCACCCAAGCCCGTCCCTGAAAGGTCATAAGCCCTCGGCTATCAGTGACGAACTCCGATATCTGCCCGATAACCCGCTCCCTGCTACGGTTCTCTGGTCTCACGGCCTCAGCCTGGGCCCCACGAATGGTGTCAAATATTGGGGTTATCACTGTCAGCCTCATACAAACATCCCGTATCGGGGTGCTCTCTGCCCTACGACTCAGGGCATCGGCTACAACGTTAGCCTTTCCCGGGTGCTATAGGATCTCACAATCGTATCGGGGCGCTCTCCGCCCATCTCCTCTACCGCATGTTCAGGTTAGGTTGATCTATCAAATACTTCAGGCTCTTGTGGTCCGTGCATATGGTACACCAAACCCCATACAGATAGTGACGCCAGATCTTGAGGGCGAACACCACTGCCCCCAACTCCAGATCGTGGGTGGGATACCTCATCTCATGAGGCTTTAGCTGCCTCGATGCGTATGCTATCACATGACCCCTCTACATAAGCACTGCTCCCAACCCCAATATCGACGCGTCACAATATACTATGAAGTCCTCCATCCACTCCGGAAGGGCTAACATCGGGGCTTCGCATAGTCTCTGGCGAAGTGTCTCGAAGGAGGCCTGCTGCTCTGGGCCCCATGAAAAAGCAACACCCTTCTGGGTCAACTTGGTGAGCGGCACAACGATCTTCGAGAAATCCCTGATGAATATCCTATAATAGCTAGCCAACCCTAGGAAACTCCTGATCTCGGTGGGGGATCCCAGCACCTCCCAACTCATCACTACCTCGATCTTGGCCGGATTGACCAATATCCCATTCTGGTTAACGAGGTGCCCAAGGAACTGGACCTCCCGTAACCAGAAATCACACTTGGAGAATTTGGCGTAAAGCCTCTCCGATCTCAGAACTCCAAGGATCTCCCTCAAGTGCTCCTCATGCTGCTCTCTGGATTTCGAATGCACCAATATATCTTCGATGAACACGATCACTGAGCGGTCCAACATTGGCCTGCACACTCTGTTCATGAGATCCATGAATGCCGCCGGTGCATTGGTGAACCCGAAAGGCATCACCACGAACTCGTAATGCCCGTAAAGAGTCCTGAATGCTGTCTTTTGGATATCTTCATCTCGCACCCTAATCTGATGATATCCAGACCTCAAGTCAATCTTGGAGAACCAAGATGCTCCCTGCAATTGATCGAACAAATCGTCGATCCTCAGCAACGGGTAACGGTTCTTGACCGTTGTGACAACCCAAGTTGTTCCGTTACATTTCCCAGTTACCGTTAATGGAATATTTCCACTGTGTAAAAGTTCCGTTAATTAGAGGGCGTCAATTTAATAAACATTCCATTTGATTACATTTAGCATGCCGTTAAGTCGTGATAAAAGGAAATAAAACACAGGACACACATTTCCATTTATTTGGAAAATGTTAAGTTTTATCATTACGACCACTAAATCGGGTGCGACCAAAAGCCCCGTTTAACGACAGTATCGGGTAAAATTCCACTGAGCCCCGACTGTGAAACCTATATAAGGGTGAGTGGAGTCTATTGGAGACTTTTTACACTCTCTCTCTATATACTCTCTCTCTAGACCCGTTTTCGCCCCGAATCCGCAACCAAACGCTTCCTAATTGTAAGTCCGCTTACCCTAGCTTATTCTAAACATAGTGATTCATGTTTATAGCCCAAAAATCATCCAAGAAGGCATGGGATAAGGAGTTTACGGCCCAGGAACACTCTAGGGCCGTAAACCCTTAAAATGGTGCCAAACATGCCTTTAAACTTGCCCTTAAGCTTGGAAACTAATTAGGGATCTAGCCTAGGAGTGTTTAAACATTAAAACTCATGGATTTAGGGGACAAAGGAGAGTTTACGGCCCAAGCACAAGCTTAGGCCGTAAACACCTCAAAATCTTGTATAAAGGCCCCAAAAACACTCCCAAACCTCCCTAGGGCTTAACACATAAATTGGGGACTTAGTACTTTGGGTTTAGACCACTTAAACACATCAAAATGAAGGAAAAAAAGGAGTTTATGGCCCAGGTCTATAAAATGCTAGGAAGGATTTAAGGGCTTAAACACAAGGAAATATGGGGTGACTTTGAGTTTACGGCCCAAGCAAGTACCTAGGCCATAAACTCCCCAAAACTCATGCAAATGTTAGATTTAATCCCCCAAAATAGCATCACACTTCACTAGAAATTGCTAGAAAGGTATTAGAGGCTTGAAACCTCACTAAACTCAATGATCTAGAGTTTACGGCCGTAAACTCCTTTAGGAGTTGTTCCTAGGCCATAAACTCCATTATAAATCCCTTAGGAGCCTCAAATCCACTCATGCCTTTTAGGAAAAGTGCTTGGAATAATTCTATGATGCTAGTAGAAGCCTTAAAACACCCTAGAACCCATCACCATGAGTTTACGGCCATAAACTCATGGTGAGTAGTCCCTGGGCCGTAAACTATGAAGTAAGGGTTTATTCTTGGATGGTAAACTCCATTCCTTAGCCATACACACCCTTGAACGCTACCCGGGACACCCAAACACTTAGCCAAAGTGTTTTCCGCTCCTTTGAGCGCGTATAGTTGTTTAATTAGTATATTATATGCTAATTGTATGTGAACATATGTTATCATATGTTAAAATAGGTCATTGTGTGTGTTCAAGTCCTTGCGTGACACCGAACGCCCAAACGACGCCTTCGTCGGACCTACTTACACCAGGTGAGTTCATACCCCTGAATGAACCTTTTAAATGTTTTTACATGTTTTATAGGGGGGAATACAAGTTAAACATGCCAGTTATCATATCAATCACATGTGATTGATAACCCGCATGCACAAGATTTTACCACTGTACACTGTTTTACCGAGTAGGATACTATAAATGGCTTTCAAAAAGGGTTTTTCACTTGTTCAAGTTCTTACTTTTATTGCTTATAAAAGATCCATTTTCAAACTGATTTATAAAAGATTCACAAAGATTTCTAAAGGCGTTCACACTTATTTTATCAAAGGATACAAATGCGATTTTCCTGAATAATAAGGTTTTCCAAGGTTTTCATGAATGCTTTCGCATGTTAGTTACTGCTACTTCACTTTTAGTTATTTAAATTCCTACTCGATAATGCTTTCACTTCGCGATACGCTTATACCGGATTTTGCCTCTATATCGCTTATACTTGTGGCCTCTTATACTTGATAGACGTTCTTACTTCACTTATTGTCGTCTCTGCTTCGTAATACACTTATACTTCACGACTCAGATATTTCACTGTACGCTTATACTTCACGACTCAGATATTTCACTGTACGCTTATACTTCACGACTCGGATATTTCACTGTACACTTATACTTCACTGTATGATTCCACTTAATACACACTTAAGCGTAGTTAGATGTATGTTTATGCTTGTATGGATGTATATAAATAATGATTGAAGGACTTAAGAAGGCTTGTCCGCCCTATTTCCTTTTCTTCGTTGAGATGTGGTCTGGTGGGATCGGATGTCCATCTGAAAGTCGTTCGATTCATTAGTATTATATATTATGTACACGAGCATAGACATATGAGTTTTCTTCAGTCAATTCAGTTTAGAGTATCTACTTCTAGTCTACACTTTCATTAGAAACCCACTAGTTGGAAGTCTCTACCCACTATTTGGGATGCATCTTTAGGACACGGCCTTCTCCGTCCTCTAGTTGGTAACCAGAGTCTCCTGTAGGGAGAGCGGACATTGTGTGTATAGATCTATACGTGATTGACACCCCCGCACCCTGACTGCTAGCTACAGTCCACGACTCACCAAGCCAAAGGGTGACAAATGTCACATTATATAGACGCCTGTAGGGAGTCTAGTACTCTAGTGTCGGTTAGTATGGTTACGAGTATCCCGGGTTACCTTATAATTCATGGCCTTAAGGTAACGGTATTTCGCCAGCAATTTACACTGTATGCTGGTAACTCATTTTCAGAGTCACACAGTTTTGACCTTACAAGACGTATCTTTCATATGATACTGTCTGGGGTCTGTCTCCGCTGTTTTGACCTTGCAAGACGTATCTTTCATTTGATGCTGTCTGGGGTCTGTATCCACTGTATTCACAGAATCCGCTGTATTCACTGTTTTGGACCTTACCAGCTGTACCTTTCATTTGGCACCTTCTGGGGTCTGTGTCTCTATTTGTTAGACTGAACCAGGCGTGTCATTCGTTCGATACTCTCCTGGAGTCTATGATTCCTTGTCTTAGTCAGCTGTCCTCACCGCTGAGGCATATGTTATTCCCTGATGTCATTCGCTTTCCTCAATAATCAAATTTAGTATTTTGATAATGATAGCAACTTAGGGAAAACTACTCTTTACTACGCATCACTGACCAGTCTTGGTAGAAGGCTGCTATTATTAAAGAAAATATAGGATTTTGCTGGAAAGAACTCTAATACACTGAAATCTCTTAAAATACTACTTTCATTAAAGTTATTTGTATGAAAATGTCATTAAATGCTTATGAAATCACTAGCATTTGTAAAAATGCTGATACTCGCTTTTCAAATAACTTGTATTCTCAGGTTAGCATTAGACAGGTACACCCCCGGAGCTGTTGATGAAGATAGCTTAGTACCATGTTGTATTTATTCTATTACTTGTACTACTTTGATACCGTGTAATATAACCATGTAAAATTATTCTATTAATGCAATGTTTTGTTGTACTTTGATTACTATAATGCATGTGTTGTGATACTTGACATGACGTCATCCACCCCAGAACGTTTCCGCCGTTCCGGTTTTGGGGTGTGACAGATTGGTATCAGAGCATTGTTTATAGTGAGCTAAGTATATCAATTCATAAAAGATATACAACCTATAAACACAATGGGATAAAACACTCTGACCAAGAATTATACTTTAAAATATAACCATATTTTACCAAAGTATAATAACATCCAGAATCTAAACACTCGAACAAAAGTATCACAAGAAGAACAATAATCAAAGTCTTTGGATGTTGAACCCTACAGTCAAACCTGGGCAGTTATGTAATCGTAAGTTGGAATAAATGTAACCTGATCAACTACATTTATTCGAGATGCGATGAACGTATGCTCAGGAGTGGTAGTGGTGTGCAACAGGTCTGAAACTTACCAATTAGGATTGCTAGAGCCAAACATAAAGTTAAAATACAATAGGAGTATTTTAGAACAATAAAAGATCTACACTAATCCCAGAATCATAATCAGAAGATAAGACTCAAACAAGAATTAAAATACCATAGGGGTATTTTAGGATCCATTAACAACCTTGCGTGAATAACTAAAAAGATCCTTATGGATATACCTACAACTATAGAGGGTATACTCCCAAGGTTGTATATAATAAGGATCCCATAGGCTGAGAATGTGTGGTTTCGCTCTGTTTCCTTTTCCTCGTTGGGATGTGGTTCTAGAGTAGTATCACATATTTGAAGGCCTATCGGATCTAAGCTATATATGATTTGTATACCCTATGTAATCGTAGCAGGACTCGATATGGATCATCCAGTGAAATGTTAATAATCTCTTAGGATTCTTTAGACATTTCCATTCTCGCACGAACCCTGTAGAAAACCCTACCCACTTCAGTGCTTGATAGAAGAGTTGATTTCGACCCCGAAGAGGTTCATTGAGAAGATTTCCTGTTCGGAAGTAAATGAACTGGGTCGAGACTATTGAATACACCAAGAGCCCATATTCTTTTAGGGACAGTGGTGAGAGATTCGCCTAAACTTCGGAGATTCCCAGTCATCCATCAGGAAGTGATGACACTCACAGTTGGAATCAGAAGGAAGGCGGAGTAGGAATTCAATATGTCCATACAAGAAGAGAACCCTAGGAAACTACCCGAAGGAAACCAACGCCGATTCCAGTCAAGGATACGAGGCAGACCGAGGGAGCCAGTACATGGAACCCGGGAATTGTCTTTTCCTCGTATTCGTCACGATAATTCACCCTTAAAAATAATGAAATTTAGTGAGTTAGTGGTTACACTACTCACGCTATGTGTTAGGTAAATCGTCATTTCCCGTTGCCAGATACACGATTAGGGCGGGTCCCCGCACCTTTATTGAGAGTGCTTAGCCATGAGCTTTCATGAGCCTCTCTTTCCGCAGTTTCGTTCCAAACCGTTCTCAAATCTCTCCAGGTCGGAGAGTGAAACCTTTCCCAGTATAAAGGTAGCTTAGTAGGAACGACTCGCATCTTATGGCCTTTTTCCGATACTCATACACTCACTTCGGTTACCAGGACTACATCATAGGGATGTAGGTCGACACTCAGACAACCAGTACCCGAGGCACGGGAAAAATTTATGCCTAATACGTTCAGGACAGAAATGTCCAGGGTTAACTATCGTCTCTCATTATCTTGTATTCCTTTCCACGTAGGAAAAACCATGCCACCGACGAAGCGTAACCAATCCACAAGCAAGAAACCTGCCCTTTTATTCGATGAAGCTACGTTCCAAGCTGCAGTCTCAGCAGCCGTAGCAGCTGTCATGGCTCATCTGAATGCTAACACCGCCAATGTTAGCAAGGGCCCTGTCGGGATTTCCAATTCTGGCAATGGACAGCAACAACCAACACTTCCACACTCAGCCACCCAAGAACCTCCACTGAACCCACTAAAGAGAAAACTCAAGATAGAGGAGGGAAGTACCTCGGCTCCAGGACCTTCCGAAGGGCAACGAGCTGAGGCAGTCTATACACCTGTCAATCCTTCCCTCCCGACCTCAAGAAGACCATACCTAGGAGACCTTCCCCACTGCAGCAAGTGCAGCTACCATCATCATGGTGCCTGCCGGGAACTCTATTGTGCTAGGTGCCACATGTTGGGGCATACTGCTCGCGTCTGCAGAACCCCGGTTGAGTTCATTACATCAACCACCAATGTGGCGACCCGTACAGTTTGCCACCTATGTGGTAAAATGGGACACTTCAAGAGGGACTGCCCAACCGAAGAGAAAGACAAAAACACAGATGGAGCCTGACACTACCGCTTAGGGAGAAGCGGCAAGGAAACTCGTTAGACTTTGGTACGTCTCTCGATCTCGGATAACTAAACTAAGAACAATAAAAGACTAATTCAAATGTAAATCTTTCCAAGTAGGGCGAAAGTCGCAGCACTATTATAAAAATTAAAATTCATTAGGTAAAACTATAATGGCTACACTTACACATTACGGCCGTGTATATTTAAGATGGACAGACCTAGAGTGAGCGAATGCCGCCTCATTTCCTGTTCCTCGTTTGGTTGTGGATTTAGGGCGGGGTCGCTCAGTCAACAGTCCTCCCCACCTTAAATATACATGACTAGTATATGTGAGGCGATTATAGAAATGCCTCGTGAGAATCCATTAATGAAAAGATACTCTATTCGGAAACACTTAGGACTCTGTATAGTTCCGCGTCGACTCTATCGGTCCAAGTATCCGTGGTAGGGATACATAGGACGAAACCCGAGACGCCTGGAACTTGTGTGCCTGTTCGGCACATGACACTATCGACCTTCACTTTATATCATGTCAAAGTGTGCCAACTTCGGCGACTCTATTGATCATGGTTTGACTTCGTGCAACCATGTGTTCATCCTTAGTGCTGTGCAAAAAGAACTTTCTCCATAGCCATGTCGACATAAAGGATCTCCTGAACCTAAACCTAACACAAATAATCAAACTTAATGCGATTCGTCAATCGTCTTTCTTATCTCAAGCCTTCCGAAGTACCCAAGGGAGGGTACCGCACACTGTTGACCGACCCCTCGTAGTCAGATAAACGCCGAAGCGAAAGGCACTGCAGATACTCTAAGATGACGACCACCATCCGAAGCATGCTCCGTAGAATCCCCTGGGAGACCTTTCGCACCTCGCATATCAGGTTCGTGAACCCAGAGAATAGAACTCATGAGGCTGACCACTATAACCAGGTATACTGCTGGCATCCATCAAGTATTGGCGGTTAAGCCAAGCATGATCGCTACCACGAACCTCTTCGCAAAACACTTACACCCTATTCGATAACATAGGATCCGAAATCAAGAGAACTACTGCGGATTGAGCTAGTAAAGTTCCGAGTGATGAGACCCTATACCCACTAGATTTGACTTAGACCGAGAAAACTCGGAACCTTCGGAAGAGTAGTTGCAGTAGATGCTCGCACTACTCAGGCACCTCGTCCACCCAGTTATAGACAAGTGGTGCCTATCATGCTCCACCCTCTCGTATGGAGGAAATCGCCGTCGCCCTGTAGAAGATATACTTCATTCTCCGAAGTGAACGCTAGGATACCGAGAACCACAGGATAACCTTCGCGGCCAAGAATACTTGGTAAAGTGCGAACGTAATTGCGTTAAGCCTCGTAACCCTGATCCCGAAGAGATTATAGACTCGACACCGGCCCTGGTGTTAGTCGAAGGGTTATGCAGGAACATACACTTTCCACGCTAGAATGAACCACAGTCTTAGAGATTCCTTGGACTATTAGGTGTTCCACGAATACTATCCCGCGCAGAGGTAGTAGAACCACCTCCCAAGATAGTTCAACGCTCGTCTGGTGAAACCCTATCTCCCCGATCCTCAGGGTTTCCGTAGCTCAAGTTTAGTTAGTGCAGGTCCATTTTGCACAAGCTTGAGATAGACACTCTACAATAAACCGATAACCATAGTCACATAACCCACTCGACGATCTAGAAAGCCTCTATCAGCCAGTTGGCAGAAAACATGAAACCAAAGACCCCTCGAGATTTCTAAGAACCAACCCGAAGGACTACACTACCAGTATGAGAGAGAACGTTAGGAACTTCGGAATGGCGATCACGCCAGTGATGATCTTGCCATAGAAGTACACTATGTTCTAAGTACTGAAAGGCTCTACCCTTCCAAGAGCGTAGGACCATCCGAGAATACTCATGGAGACATGGTCAAACCCTTTTCAGGCCACTACTACCTTCGGATATGCCGCAAGATTCACACCCGATCGATCCACTTCTTAGACTTGATATGTGTTTCCCGACAACACTCTTTATGCCTCAATCATCTTGTTTGAATCCATCGAGAACCCTAACCTTGTAGATACACCAATTGGAACCCACTAGCTACACTAGACGGAATCCGCATCCCGTACGTGAAGGTCTGTCGGAGTGGCAAACACAGACTAGAGTTCACTTGGGAATGCGAGGACAACCGTATAGGAAGTACCCTCTTACCTACTTGGCCATTCATACCTACTTCCTTGCCTAGACCTGAATTTCGGGAAGAAATTCCGTCTAACGGGGGGATGATGTGACAACCCAAGTTGTTCCGTTACATTTCCCCGTTACCGTTAACGGAATATTTCCACTGTGTAAAAGTTCCGTTAATTAGAGGGCGTCAATTTAATAAACATTCCATTTGATTACATTTAGCATGCCGTTAAGTCATGATAAAAGGAAATAAAACACAGGACACACATTTCCATTTATTTGGAAAATGTTAAGTTTTATCATTACGACCACTAAATCGGGTGCGACCAAAAGCCCCGTTTAACGGCAGTATCGGGTAAAATTCCACTGAGCCCCGACTGTGAAACCTATATAAGGGTGAGTGGAGTCCATTGGAGACTTTTTACACTCTCTCTCTATATACTCTCTCTCTAGACCCGTTTTCGCCCCGAATTCGCAACCAAACGCTTCCAAATTGTAAGTCCGCTTACCCTAGCTTATTCTAAACATAGTGATTCATGTTTATAGCCCAAAAATCATCCAAGAAGGCATGGGATAAGGAGTTTATGGCCCAGGAACACTCTAGGGCCGTAAACCCTTAAAATGGTGCCAAACATGCCTTTAAACTTGCCCTTAAGCTTGGAAACTAATTAGGGATCTAGCCTAGGAGTGTTTAAACATTAAAACTCATGGATTTAGGGGACAAAGGAGAGTTTACGGCCCAAGCACAAGCTTAGGCCGTAAACACCTCAAAATCTTGTATAAAGGCCCCAAAAACACTCCCAAACCTCCCTAGGGCTTAACACATAAATTGGGGACTTAGTACTTTGGGTTTAGACCACTTAAACACATGAAAATGAAGGACAAAAAGGAGTTTACGGCCCAGGTCTATACCAAGGCCGTAAACTCTCCAAAACATGCCCAGAATGTGGTTTTTGCCCCCCAAATGAGCATAGGCTATTTCTATAAAATGCTAGGAAGGATTTAAGGGCTTAAACACAAGGAAATATGGGGTGACTTGGAGTTTATAGCCCAAGCAAGTACCTAGGCCGTAAACTCCCCAAAACTCATGCAAATGTTAGATTTAATCCCCCAAAATAGCATCACACTTCACTAGAAATTGCTAGAAAGGTATTAGAGGCTTGAAACTTCACTTAACTCAATGATCTATATTTTACGGCCGTAAACTCCTTTAGGAGTTGTTCCTAGGCCGTAAACTACATTATAAATCCCTTAGGAGCCTCAAATCCACTCATGCCTTTTACGAAAAGTGCTTGGAATAATTCTATGATGCTAGTAGAAGCCTTAAAACACCCTAGAACCCATCACCATGAGTTTACGACCGTAAACTCATGGTGAGTAGTCCCTGGGCCGTAAACTATGAAGTAAGGGTTTATTCTTGGATGGTAAACTCCATTCCTTAGCCATACACACCCTTAAACGCTACCCGGGACACCCAAACACTTAGCCAAAGTGTTTTCCGCTCCTTTGAGCACGTATAGTTGTTTAATTAGTATATTATATGCTAATTGTATGTGAACATATGTTATCATATGTTAAAATAGGTCATTGTGTGTGTTCAAGTCCTTGCGTGACACCGAACGCCCAAACAGCGCCTTCGTCGGACCTACTTACACCAGGTGAGTTCATACCCCTGAATGAACCTTTTAAATGTTTTTACATGTTTTATAGGGGGGAATACAAGTTAAACATGCCAGTTATCATATCAATCACATGTGATTGATAACCCGCATGCACAAGATTTTACCACTGTACACTGTTTTACCGAGTAGGACACTATAAATGGCTTTCAAAAAGGGTTTTTCACTTGTTCAAGTTCTTACTTTTATTGCTTATAAAAGATCCATTTTCAAACTGATTTATAAAAGATTCACAAAGATTTCTAAAGGCGTTCACACATATTTTATCAAAGGATACAAATGCGATTTTCCTGAATAATAAGGTTTTCCAATGTTTTCATGAATGCTTTTGCATGTTAGTTACTGCTACTTCACTTTTAGTTATTTAAATTCCTACTCGATAATGCTTTCACTTCGCGATACGCTTATACCGGATTTTGCCTCTATATCGCTTATACTTGTAGCCTCTTATACTTGATAGACGTTCTTACTTCACTTATTGTCGTCTCTGCTTCGTAATACACTTATACTTGGTACATTTATACTTCACGACTCAGATATTTCACTGTACGCTTATACTTCACGACTCGGATATTTCACTGTACACTTATACTTCACTGTATGATTCCACTTAATACACACTTAAGCATAGTTAGATGTATGTTTATGCTTGTATGGATGTATATAAATAATGATTGAAGGACTTAGGAAGGCTTGTCCGCCCTATTTCCTTTTCTTCGTTGAGATGTGGTCTGGTGGGATCGGATGTCCATCTGAAAGTCGTTCGATTCATTAGTATTATATATTATGTACACGAGCATAGACATATGAGTTTTCTTCAGTCAATTCAGTTTAGAGTCTCTACTTCTAGTCTACACTTTCATTAGAAACCCACTAGTTGGAAGTCTCTACCCACTATTTGGGATGCATCTTCAGGACACGGCCTTCTCCGTTGTCTAGTTGGTAACCAGAGTCTCCTGTAGGGAGAGCGGACATTGTGTGTATAGATCTATACGGGATTGACACCCCCGCACCCTGATTGCTAGCTACAGTCCACGGCTCACCAAGCCAAGGGGTAACAAATGTCACATTATATAGACGCTTGTAGGGAGTCTGGTACTCTAGTGTCGGTTAGTATGGTTACGAGTATCCCAGGTTACCTTATAATTCATGGCCTTAAGGTAACGGTATTTCGCCAGCAATTTACACTGTATGCTGGTAACTCATTTTCAGAGTCACACGGTTTTGACCTTACAAGACGTATCTTTCATATGATACTGTCTGGGGTCTGTCTCCGCTGTTTTGACTTTGCAAGACGTATCTTTCATTTGATGCTGTCTGGGGTCTGTATCCACTGTATTCACAGAATCCGCTGCATTCACTGTTTTGGACCTTACCAGCTGTACCTTTCATTTGGCACCTTCTGGGGTCTGTGTCTCTATTTGTTAGACTGAACCAGGCGTGTCGTTCGTTCGATACTCTCATGGAGTCTATGATTCCTTGTCTTAGTCAACAGTCCTCACTGCTGAGGCATATGTTATTCCCTGATGTCATTCGCTTTCCTCAATAATCAAATTTAGTATTTTGATAATGATAGCAACTTAGGGAAAACTACTTTTTACTACGCATCACTGACCAGTCTTGGTAGAAGGCTGCTATTATTAAAGAAAATATAGGATTTTGCTGGAAAGAACTCTAATACACTGAAATCTCTTAAACTACTACTTTCATTAAAGTTATTTGTATGAAAATGTCATTAAATGCTTATGAACTCACCAGCATTTGTAAAAATGCTGATACTCGCTTTTCAAATAACTTGTATTCTCAGGTTAGCATTAGACAGGTACACCCCCGGAGCTGTTGATGAAGATAACTTAGTACCATGCTGTATTTATTCAATTACTTGTACTACTTTGATACCGTGTAATGTAACCATGTAAAATTATTCTATTAATGCAATGTTTTGTTGTACTTTGATTACTATAATGCATGTGTTGTGATACTTGACATGACGTCATCCACCCCAGAACGTTTCCGCCGTTCCGGTTTGGGGTGTGACAACCGTTAACTTGTTCAACTCCCGGTAATCAATGCACATCCGGTGTGAACCATCATTTTTCTTGACAAAAAGGATAGGTGCTCCCCACGGCGAACTGCTCGACCGAATAAAACCCTTCCCCAACAGCTCTTGAAGCTGTGAGGATAACTCTTGCATCTCTGTAGGTGCAAGGCGATAGGGCGCCTTGGCGATAGGTGCTACCCCCGGAACCAAATCGATACGAAACTCTACCTGCCTCTCAGGAGGCACGCCCAACAACTCCTCCGAGAAAACATCTGGGAACTCTCGCACTATCGGAACCTCATTAATTGTCCTTGGCCTCCCTGAATCAACCGTCGTATCCATCACATACGCCACAAACCCACTACAGCCCTGATGTACACTCTGTCTCGCTCTAGCGGTCGAACAAAATGCTGACCCAGATCGTGTACCCTCGTCGTACACCGTAAGAACTCCCCCACTGGGGTCTCGTATAGTCACCAGCTGTCTCTCGCAGTCGATGACTACTCCAAATTTGCTCAACCAGTCCATGCCCACGATGACACAGACATCTTCCATCGCAATAGGAACTAAATCAATCGGAAACTCAACGCCGAAAATCTCGAGTACACACCCTCGGATCACTTCGGTGGCATACACCGTCCTCTCGTCAGCTATGGAAACTCTCAGAGGTCGACTCAACGCCTCTAGGCTAATACTGATTTGTTGACTAAAAGCCAAAGATACAAAAGACCGACTCGCACCGGAGTCAAATAACACCAAGGCAGGTACAGAACTCACAAGAAAAGTACCTACGCATAACATAAAATAAACACAATATCCCAAACATCAAAATAAATACATGAAAGGATACATACCAGCCACGACATCGGGTGCTGCGCGGACCTCCTCCATAGTCAACTGAAAGGCTCTCCCTCGTGCCTTCGGTACCTCGGCCTTCACTGGCCGGCTCTCGGTGGCTCTAATAGCAGCAGGGGCAGATCCCTGAGATGCTCCCTGGGCTTTCCCTCGCAACTGTGGACACTCTGCCTTCTGGTGTCCAGTCTGGTTGCAGTGAAAGCATACTGCAAATCCCTTGGGGCAATCCTTGGCCATATGCCCCTCCTTGCCATATTTGTAGCAAGACCCCGCTCTACACACCCCCATCGTGGCTCTTGCCGCACTTGTCACAAGTGCGGCCCTTCTGACTCCCAGATCTCGAATCAGCGGCTTGGCCCGCTTGGCTGCTGGCTGAGACTGCGCCTGTCGCCGATCCCTCCACTGAGACTCAGCCTCCTCCCTAGCCTGGGTCTTCAGCTCTATCTCCTTCTTCCGGGCATTTTCCTAAAGCTCAGAAAATGTCTGGTACGTCAAGTTCGCCACGAACTCCCGTATATCCCTCCTCAAAATGCTCAGATATCGGCTCATACGTGCCTGCTCGGAGGACACGTGCTCTGGGCAGAACATCGCCCGCTCATGGAACATCCTCGTAATCACTGTGACAGACTCAGTACCCTACTTGAGGGTCAGAAACTCCTGGGCCAAACGCTCCCTCTCCACATGGGGAATGTACTCATCTCGAAACATAGAAGTGAACCTATCCCAAGTCATTGCAGCAAGCTCAGTAGGCGAATAATGCGCCGTCACAAACTTCCACCAGTCCTTCGCTCCCAAGCGAAGCTGGTTCAACACGAACTGGACTCTCAAATGCTTTGGAGATGAGCAGGTGAAGAAACACCCCTTGATGTCTGAAATCCACCTAATCGTTGCAATCGGGTCCTGGTTCCCATCAAACTCCGGTGGTTTTGTGTTGCTGAACTCCCGGAACAACAACACATCACCACCTTGCAGTCTAGCCGCAGCTACAGCTGCAGTGGCCGTAGCAACAGCAACATCAGAAAGAGCAGCGTATCTCTCATCAAATGTCTCTATTAGGGTGGTCTTGATAGACCCGAACATCTCTGGAATCTCAGCGCGGAGGCAGCAGCCACCTCATCATGAATCATCTGGCGAAGCTCCTCGTCGCTCACACCCCCCACTAGCCCCTGGTCTGTGGCGCGTCCCGACCATGATGCCTCTCCGAAACACAACACAAGATATCAGAGACTCGCTCGGGTGTACACACACTCGATATCCCATTCCTACTTGATCTCTGGTACCCTAAGGATTCTTACTTGGGCTGCACACTGACCCGGTGCCTTCGGTAGTACGGGCCCAATACTACCGACTACACCACCTCAGCATTCATCCCAAGTCCTACTCCCAGAGTCCCAAATTCCAAGCACTCTACTCTCTTAAATCATATGCTACTCACTAGCTGATCTCTCATAAGCTTCTCGCTGCTATCTAAACACTCTCAAGCATCCCTAACAGCAAAACTCCTAGACTAAGACATCATATATCAGGCCACTTTAGTCCTAATAAGGATACCTAGTCTACTATAGCATGCATAATACAGCTCATCATATAACAAAACATAATATATATCTCGTAACACTTATTACAAGGGTATTTTGGGAAATCACCGTTCGGTCGCTGGCTGATCGTACACACGGCTCCGCTCTGTTTGTCTCAAATCTCCTTTTTACTCTTTAAAAAATTGTTTTGTTAATAAAACTTTTCTCACATCCTTAGTTTGAGTTCAGATACGCCCGAAGATGCATCCGAATCCCTCAAACCAAGGATCTGATACCAACTTGTAACACCGTAAAAATTAAAGCAATTTTTTTAATTTTCTAAACACATTTTCCAAACACATTTATTAACAAAATCTAATTGTATCATATCTTTGTTTCACAAAAACATTTCCCAAGATCGAAATACATAAAATCCCATGTGTGTGTACGAATCATGTCGGCGCCTTCCCGCGATCATCACTGGTACCTAAAACACATAACATTGTAAGCATAAAGCTTAGTGAGTTCCCTAAAATACCATGTATAACACATGTTAGCCACTCGAGGCTATAACTTTGTGGGCCCACTGGCCCTAACTCTGTTGACCCTCTGGTCCTAACTCTGTGGACCTTCCGGTCCTAACTCTGTAAACTCTGGAATACACACAGCATAAATCACATAGAAATAATGCAGTGCAACACATCACATACATAGCATACAAGATACTCTGTCACATAACCCTACTTACCACTCAAGGTAAAGTATAGTGAGAAGACTCACCTCAGATGTCTCGGTAAATCTCTGACTCTGTAGCAATACGGTCTAGCCTCCGCCTAATCACATAAAGTAAAATACTCTCATAAATATAACTCTAGAGACTAGACTCAACCCTCTCTTGACACAGAGACTCCATTGTTGACCAATCCTCAATGTCAACAGAGTCAACGGTCAGACTCTGACTCGACTTGCCGAGTGCACTTAGGTGACTCGGCGAGTCTACGCGTGTCCACTATCCATCTAGTCCCGCATGACACGTCGAGTCTTTCCCTTGCTCGACGGGTCACACCTGGCATGAGCCACGGGGCCACCCCAACTCAACTCGCTGAGTCCCAATATGAACTCGACAAGTTCCACCTTGAACTTCAGCCCTCTAATTCCTTCGGACTCACTGACTCATTCCCCCAACTCGGCAAATACTCGCTGAGTGAACTATGGGGAAACCCTAACCCTACTCGCCAAGTTTGCTCTTGGTACTCGGCGAGTTCATGCCATGCTCGAGCTCAAATGAGCTCCTGAGGTCAGATCCTTTCCTCTAACTCATAGATCTGGCCTCCTTAAGCAAAATAAATACGTAAAGTTTGGATCTTGATGCCCATGCAAAGACCCAATGGCTCTATTTGAAGAAATGGCCTCAATATGCCACCCTAAGCTCATAACTCTCCATGACACCCATAAAGATCAAGAAGTTAAGGTCTCTGGACCTCTTTGGATCCAGATTCGAAGCCTCAACACAAGAAGGGACCAATTGCTTCACAAATCATACTCAAAAAGGGGCTAGAAACCCTAACTCTCAAAACTTACACCAAAACTGAAAGGGGATCGAATATATACCTCAAGATGAAGTCCATGAGCTCTGAAATCCACATATTAGCACCCTCTTCAGTTTCCTCTTGCCTTGGTCACCTTCTTCTTGCAAAATCACCCACAAAAGAATAAAAAAATGGCTTCCTTTCTCTCTCAAAACGTACACACACTCTGGGGTCTCTCTCTATCAACTGGTAGCCGCAAATGAAGGCCATAAGGGCCTTTAAATAGGTCTCAAACCCCGGAAAGTAGGGTTTCATTAAACAGCGTGGACTCACCGAGTCCACTAGTCGACTTGCCGAGTCCACTAGTCGATTTGCCGAGTCCGGTCATTAACCCGGATGGAAAATCGCGACACTACTCGGCGAGTCTAAGCATCAACTCGCCGAGTCCCTCCCAAAATCTCCAAAAATGAATGAATAAATAATGTACCTGGAAATCCGGATGTTACAACCGCCATAAAATCCCAATTTTATTAAAAAATATTTTTACAATAAACAAAAATTATAAAATAAAAAATTCACTTATGATGTAGAATAAATATAGGTTTCTATTTCCATGTTTTTTATATGATGTTCCATTAATTTTATACTCATCGGCCACAATCATAACATAGAAGCAAAAACACCAAGAAAATTGAAATAAAATTAGGAACTTTCGAGGGAAATTGATGCTTAGTGGTTTGTATAAACTCCCATTCGATGATTTCAGAATGACAATATGTTACGCTAGTTTTATTGCTTGCGTAAATTCCAGCTATACACCTTAACAAGCTTTATTTAAATGACAATATGTTACAACCCAAAGTCAAATCCCCAAATAATTGTTGCAGCAAATTCCTTAACCTACCATTCATTGCAGCACAAAACTACTATAATCCAGAAGTTCAAAAGTGTTGCAAAATTAGGTGTACAACTAACCGGTAAATAAAGTGATCCAAATTGCAAAATCATGAACAACTTAACAATATAAATAATCAAATATAATCCAAATTGCAAAATCATGGACAACTTAACAATATAAATAATCAAATGCCATCCGGGTTATGTAAAATTAAAATGATTCGGATAATTTTTGAGATGCATGAGGAAAGTAGGTTGCTATGATAATCTATAAATTAATATAAGAATTTAAAATTACACCGTAGGTTAGATTGGGGATCATTGATTGAACGACAAACTTTACAAAGCAATAAACTTTTACATGTTAAAACAAAAGGGGTTATATTTTAGCTTTTTTTTGTTCAATTAAATATAAGTTGGAAATATCACCAAAAAAGGTCTTAACAGTGGGACAAAAAATTTCTTATATATGTTCAAATCACTTATTTCAATGGAAAATGATGTTATTTAGAAACAGAAATAAAAAAAACTTCTAAGAACTAAAATCAAACCTCATTTTTTTCGCATCACAACAACCATCGAACATGTAAACAAAAATTATGCCAAAATCAATGAACGATGGAGAGAAATTACTGAATGAAGTGACTAACAACTTCAACTTTTTTTGTTTTTGGCTGGAAAAACATGAAAGTGTGCACGCTTTATTAGCCTTTCCACATATCACAGAAAAACCTACAACAAAACTGATTCATATTTCAAGAACTTTCTACATTACCTTAAGTTGGGCACCCATTTGTTCAATTACATAGATCAAGTTTCTTATTAACATTGTAAAAGGAGTGGAATGTGATAGTAAACATAGGGTAAAATGGAATATTGAAATGAAATGTAATTCAAACCTTAGTAGTTAGAAGTGAAGAAGAATCGGTGGGTAAGTGGAAGAATTGATCCAATTTGGTGTGTAATAGAAGAAGAGACTGTTGCCTCTTTCAGGGTTTTATCATCCAATGATTCTAATTTTAACCCTTTCTGTGCAATGATAATAAAGATACACAGATGTTTACTGAAATAATTTTATAGCATTTACATTAATCAAAATGAATCCAATTCACATCTTAACTTGTGATTGTGCTTGATCAATTGAGAAGCATATTTTCTTCTTCTTCTTCTTTTTTTTTTTCTCTCTCTCTCTCTCTCTCTATATCTATCTATCTATCTATCTATCTATCTATCTATCTCTCTCTCTATGTGTATGTGGGTCTGTGTCTGTCTTGACATAAATTATTGATGTAGTTTATGGAGGTTTATGGATGCAAGACAACTCGACCTATATGTCTATTATACCCAACCATGAAAGGAGACATAGCCCATTCCATTCATGTTTCCATCCTTGGCCAGTTTACCATGGCGAACTCTAACCCGTAATTGAAAATTGCAAATCATGTAGGGTATGTGATGAAATGAAAATTTAATCAATACAATCCTTTTGCCTTTTTTAAACTTTTAACTTGAATAAATTTTTTTTGCTTTGTAGTCACACCAAAATCAAAATATTAGAAAATCTGGGGCAGTTTAGGAAAATTTCACATTTCTACTTTAGGATTTAGAAACAGATCCAACATGAAACATCCCCAAAATATGGTCCAAAAATTTCTTTAGTAAATCCTAAATAAACCATAGTAATCCAAATCATCCCATGAAAACATGTGCAAAAATATTTCAAAACACCGCATCAATCACTTTATCAAAATCAATTATCAAAATATCAGAGCAAATCGTCCCAGGCTAAAAGATATGGTGTGTGCCATGCAGTCATCCCGAGCTCTTCCCCTAGCTAGCTGAAGTACTTGAAACCAAAACTGAAAACTATAAGCACGAAGCATAGTGAGTCTCCCCAATCTATCACATACCATATACATAATCACATACTGCAAACATTGGGCCTAGCCCGCTACATTGGGCCCCGCACGACATCGGACGAATCTAACATCAGGCCCCTACCTGGCATCAGGCCCTGCTTGGCATGGAGCCTCACTCAGTATACATATCTGTTTCTACTAGGCCCTGCCTATCTCTGGGCCCCGCCCGTTATACACAAGCATACATATAATCATAATCAAGCTAGTACCTAAAAAAGCAAACACATCACTATAACTACTAGTCTCAAGGCCCCGCCTATCTTTGGCTGTGACAACCCGAAAATTCTAACCCATGTAATTGATCTGTGTTTCAGCACTAAAACTTGAGTTCATTGTTTAGTATCACAAAATCGGGCCAAAACTCACCAAATAAGGTGTGTGCAGCCACACACCTGTGTGTACGGCCACACACCCAACCGCAAACACCCTCAACCTCACACCCAATTCAATTTATGGATGGATACCTCTTCATTCATTCATTTAGATGTTCTCTTCCCTCTCTCTACTTTCTCTCTCTAAATCATTAACCAAAAACACTTGGAAGGCTTCATAATCATGATCTACTTCATCTTCAGGCTAAGTGTAGTGGTAAACACTTGAATCCCAAGCTTAAAACTCATTATATTCATCATATTCATCATCCCATGAAGGTGTACGGCCGCACACCTTCAAATGGGGGCAGCATACATTCAAAATTCCCAAGTATGAAGAGCATACACTTCAAAATCAACATATGGACTCAAATGAGGAGTGTACGGCCGCACACACCCTCTGTACGGCCGCACACTCTTGTGTGCTGCCTCACACATACTCCTGGCCGCACTCCCCAGCCGCACACTCCTTTTCAAGACCATACACTCACTCTAATACCCATTTTTGGCCCTAAACTTGCATACATCATTAAGTTTGGATCATAGGACACTTATTCTTAGTAACTTCAAGCTCTAAGGATGTTTTCCCATCATGTTTAGTCATGGAAAAACCTTAGTTCTAACTCATTTATGTGTCATCACATGTAAAATAGGGGCCATAGGAGTTCAGGGCATCCGTTGACACTCGATCTCTACATTAAGCGGTGAGTTCATACCCCTACCGTTTTTCACTGTTTTTAACTGTTTTCAGGGGGAACACAAGCAAAGTACAAGGGTTTCTTGTACTCAAAACTTATTTTTGTGTGTGTGTGTTTCACATTTCATATGCTTTTAACACTGATATACACAACTGATAACCGTATGAACATGCAGATTACGTAACATATTATTTGTGAAATGGGTTTTATAAACTGTTATGTTTTATATATTTCACAAATGGTTTTCCACATTTTATCAGTTAAAAGCATGACATTAGAACATATGAACATGAAACTTGTACATTGTATATCCTCGGCAACACTCCACAGAGATACGCGAGTGGAGGACTATCATATTATTACTAGTAAATTTGTTATTCCTGTATGATTGGAGACACATCCTCGGCGAACACTCCACAGAGATACGCGCGTGGAGGACTACACCCGTAACCAGAATCTCTGGGATTTAGAGAACGTGACTTGAGTGTGTACATCTATACAGGGCTGACTACCCCATACCTGGCTGCTAGCTACGGCCGAACTAAAATGGTTCAAGGGTGACGAAAGTCATAAGGTGATGTGGACTACTTATTGCCATATCTAGTCTATCGTATGGTTATGGAACTCGCAATTAGGATAACAGTGATTTACTTAATAGTAATAATGAATAATTCAACACATTTTACAAGATAACCAGGTTTCAGAATACATCTTTTACATCGGTAACCAACATTTAGGAAAGCATGGGGCTTTCCTGGAGAAAACATTTACATAAATAGAAAAGTGTAACAAACTGAATAACCTTACATGTTTTACAATTGGTAAAATACAATCAGGAAAGTATGGGACTTTCCTGGGGATCCATTGATACATAACCAGAACAGAATAGCAAAACAGATAACCTAAATATACATTTTCACAAGGGTAAACATGTTTTCAGTGTACAACTTTACATTACATATTGTGAAACAGTAACCAACCTTTTTAAGAAAATGTGGGATTTTCTTGGCATGTGTTAAATTTTCAGAAATAGAAAAGGAAACATGAGCATTTTCATAAAACAAAAACCGCTTATGAACTCACCAGCGTTATGCTGATTTTCAAACCGCTTGTGTTCTCAGGTCAACGTTAGAACAGGTACCCGAAGATCATTTTGTTCTAGGTTGGAGTGCGCAGAAGACCAGTTCGTTTTGTTTATATATATACTACGTATCACAGTTGTACAACTTACTTTTGAAACAAATGTAAACTTTCCTATATGTAATGTAATGGTTGTTTTACTTTACTTACTATGTGCATTGGATTTGATACTCAACATGGAGTCAACCCCGGAAATGTTTCCGCCTTCGGTTTTCGGGGTGTGACAGATTGGTATCAGAGCCCTTGTTTATAGTGAATAAAGTATAACAAACCTTACATGGTATAAAACTATAAACACTAAAAGGGCCTAAGTGCTTTGAATAAAAAGGATCTTCAAACTATAAGTATTTTCAAAAGTATACAAGTATACCGAACCGTCGAGATCCGTAACTACAAGTAGAACAAAACATAAGTAAATAGGTGTTGTGTACTACGGTTAAACCAGGGCAGTTATGTAGTCGTGTCTAGGATCAATATAGCCTGGCCAACTATATTCATTCGAGACACGACCAACATGTGCTTGGGAGTGACTGTGGTATGCGGCATGCCTAAAACTTACCCTAATACCACAAACATCGCGCCAGTGTAGTATCGAATCATGAAATACTATGGGAGTATTTCTCGAGCCAATTCTTCGTAAGAATCCTCGTTCACGTATAGCTCATTGATCAATCCGTTAGCGATAGTTTACCTGCTTTGATAACTCTTTCCTGCTTTATCGCTTATTTGGAATAAATATCTGTCATATCTCTCGATCCAATTCAGAGGACTTATCATCCTCTCTTTCTTGATTATATTAGATCAAGATGCCTCCCAGAAAGAGACCCAGCTCAAAGACCAACAACCCTCCGCCACCACCTCCTCCTGAAATTGATCCTGTGTTATTCCAAACAGCTGTTACCGCCGCGGTGGCAGCTGCTATGTCCCAATTAAACACCCGTGGTTCGGGAGGTGGTACTCAAGATCAAGAAAGTAATCAGGAACACCGAAAGGAGGGTTCCTACAAGGACTTCATGAATGCGAAGCCTTCATCCTTCGATGGCACTGGTGGTGTCATTTCCTTGTCCCGATGGTTTGAGAAAATCGAATCCATTTTTGAAATCTGTGCCTGTGCTGAGTCCGATCAGGTCAAATTTGCAGCCTGTACCTTCAGTGATAAAGCCTTGACTTGGTGGAATGGCCGAGTCAAATCCTTGACCCTACCCGTAGCCAATGCCATGGGCTGGGACGCCATGAAAGAACTCCTCCTTGCCGAATACTGTCCCCGTGGTGAAATGCAGAAGCTAGAGCACGAGCTCTGGAACCTGAAGATGAAAGGTTCCGACATTGCTGCATACACTTCCCGATTCGATGATCTTGCCCTTCTCTGTCCTGTTCTGGTCACTCCTGAAAGCAAAAAGATCGAGAGGTTTATTTGGGGGTTAACCAATCCAACAAAGGGTCATGTTTTAGCTGCTCGCCCTGATACATATGATAGTGCTAAGACTTTAGCCCAAGCCATAATTGACCACAATGATGATGTCGAGGAAACCACTACCGCTCCTGGGTCGACTAAAAGCAGTGGTGAGAAGAGAAAGTTCTGGAAGAAGAAGGGTCAATCTTCCCAAGGATCCTCCAAAAGACAACAAACTGTAGCAGTCCATGCTGCTACTACCCCCGTTGCTGCTGCTTCTATTGTGGGATCCATAGCTCCAACTCCTACCAGCCGGTATGCTGGCAATCTTCCGCTCTGTGACAAGTGCAAATACCGTCACAACCCCGGCCCCTGCCGAGAATTATCATGTACCAATTGTGGTAAGAAGGGGCACACGGTCCGATTCTGCAAAGCTCCGGCCCAATCGGCCAATAAATCTTCGGGAGCAGGCGTTGGTCAAGCTTGCTACAACTGTGGTGAAGTTGGGCACCTTAAAAAGAACTGCCCTAAGAAGTCTACATCTGACAACACCGGAAGGGTCCTCGCCATGGGACGGGAGGAAGCGGTTGTCGATCCCACTGTTGTCTTGGGTACGTTCCTTCTCGACAACTCATATGCTAATATTCTTTTTGATTCGGGTGTTGAAAGAAGCTTTGTTAGTCATTCGTTCAACCATAACCTAAAACATAATCCGCAACCTTTAACTTAAACGTTTACCGTCGAGATGGCTAATGGTGAGAAAGAAAGCGCTAACGAGATATTCGTAGGTTGTACCCTTACCCTGAACGACCATTCATTTCCTATCGATCTCATGCCGGTTTCCATAAAGAGCTTTGATGTCATCATTGGCATGATTGGTTGAGTCCCAATCATGCTGATATCCTCTATTTCGAAAAAGCCATCCGTCTCAACCTTCCTTTGGATCAAACTCTCATAATCTATGGCGATAAACTCAGTTCCAATCTTCGTATCATTTCCTGCATCAAAGCTCAAAAGCTCCTGCGAAAGGAGTGCATTGCATTCTTAGCTCATGTAATCAACGAGAAACAGGAAGTTAAAGACCTCGCGAGCATCCCCGAAGTCTGTAACTTTCCTGATGTGTTTCCCGAAGAGCTTCCAGGAATTCCTCCCGAGCGTCAGGTCGAGTTCCGTATTGACCTAATTCCTGGAGCTACTCCCATAGCGAAGTCTCCGTATCGCTTAGCTCTAGCAGAAATGCAGGAGTTATCCATCCAACTCAATGAGTTGCTCAGTAAAGGATTCATTAGACCGAGTTTCTCACCCTGGGGAGCTCCTGTATTGTTTGTCAAGAAAAAAGATCGATCCTTTCGGATGTGTATCGATTATCGCGAGCTGAACAAGTTGACCGTCAAAAACCGATATCCTCTTCCACGAATAAATGACCTCTTCGATCAACTCCAGGGAGCCAGTTACTTCTCCAAGATAGACCTTCGGTCAGGGTACCATCAGCTACGAGTTCATGAGAGGGATATGTCCAAAACAGCTTTCAGAACTCGATATGGACACTACGAGTTCGTAGTGATGCCCTTCAGTCTAACTAACGCACCGACAGTGTTCATGGACCTGATGAACCGGGTGTGTCGTCCCTATCTGGACAAGTTCGTCATTGTATTCATTGATGACATACTTGTCTATTCCAGAAGCGAAGTAGATCACAAACAACACTTGAGGCTAGTGTTGGAAACCCTTAGATCCGAGAAGTTGTACGCAAAATTTTCCAAGTGTGAGTTCTGGATTTGGAAAGTAACTTTCCTTGGTCACGTGGTAAGCGAAGAGGGTATTCATGTAGATCCTTCCAAGATAAAAGCGATAGAGAATTGGTCGGCACCGAAGACACCCACAGAAATTCGACAATTCTTGGGTCTCGCCGGCTATTATCGGAGATTTATCCAGAACTTTTCCAGAATCGCCAAACCCTTAACCACTCTAACACAGAAAGGTGTACCCTTTTGTTGGAGTTAAAAGCAAGAAACCGCATTCCAGACGTTGAAGAAAGCCTTGTGCAGCGCGCCTGTTCTGTCCCTACCCGAAGGTACAGAGGACTTCGTTGTCTTCTACGATGCGTCTAATCAAGGCTTAGGCTATGTGCTTATGCAAAGAGGAAAGGTAATTGCTTATGCTTCTAGACAGCTGAAAGCACACGAGGTCAATTATACCACTCATGACTTGGAATTAGGAGCCGTAGTCTTTGCTCTGAAGATTTGGAGACATTATCTCTACGGAACCAAGTGTACGATCTTCACTGACCATAGGAGCCTGCAGCACATCTTTGATCAGAAAGACTTGAACATGAGGCAACGGCGATGGGAAGAACTACTCAGCGATTATGAGTGTGAAATCCGTTACCATCCCGGCAAGGCCAATGTGGTAGCAGATGCCCTTAGCCGAAAGGAAAGTTTGGTCCGCAAAGTGAAGAACCAGACGATGACCATCCATTCCAACTTACCCATGCAAATCCAAGAAGCCCAGTTAGAAGCCCTCAAACCCAAGAACGTCTTGATCGAAGCCTTAAGAGGAATGGAAAAGAAACTTGAGATCAGGGGTGACGGAGTCTACTGCTTCATGGATCGGATCTGGATTCCAAAGTCCAGAGGATTTAGGGAAATTGTCATGGAGGAAGCGCACAAGACCAGATACTCTGTTCACCCAGGTTCGGACAAGATGTACCTGGATCTCAAGAAACAATACTGGTGGCCAAACATGAAAGCTGAGATAGCTACATTCGTGGGCAAGTGCCTGACTTGCGCCAAGGTGAAAGTCGAATATCAGAAACCCTCGGGTCTGCTCCAGCAGCCTGAGATACCCAAATGGAAATGGGAGATGATTGCCATGGATTTCATCACCAAACTACCCAAGTGTCCGAGTGGGTACGATACCATTTGGGTAATTGTCGATCGTCTGACAAAGTACGCTCACTTCATTCCGATCAAAGAATCATTCAAGATGGAAAGACTCGCGAAAATTTATATCCAAGAGGTAGTTCGACTGCACGGTGTACCTGCGTCCATTATCTCTTATCGAGATAGCAGGTTTACCTCCAGATTCTGGCAGTCTCTCCATAAAGTCCTTGGAACCAATCTAAACATGAGCACATCGTATCATCCTCAGACCGATGGAAAAAGTGAGAGAACTATCCAAACCCTGGAGGACATGCTTAGAGCATGTATCATTGATTTTGGAAAGTCGTGGGACACACATCTACCTTTGATCGAGTTCTCGTACAACAATAGTTACCACACCAGCATCAGCGTTGCCCCGTTTGAAGCCCTATACAGTCGTAAGTGCAGATCCCCTCTGTGTTGGGCTGAGTTGGGGGACACACAGCTAGCCAAGAGTCGAATCCCCGACAGTGCTCTCACTGGTCCTGAAATCATCCGCGAAATCACTAAGAAGATCATCCAAATCCGAGAACGATTGAAAGCTTCATGAGATCGCCAAAAGAGTTACGCTGATAACCGCCGGAAACCTCTGGAATTCCAGGTTGGAGATCGTGTCCTGTTGAAGGTCTCGCCCTGGAAAGGCACGATACGCTTTGGAAAGCATGGGAAACTTAACCCTAGGTACATTGGACCCTTCGATATCTTCGCCAGGATCGGTCCGGTAGCCTATAAAATTCGTTTACCCCATGAGCTCAGTAACATTCATCCCGTCTTCCAGGTTTCAAATCTCAAGAAGTGCCTATCTGATGAAACCTTAGTAATTCCTTTAGACGAGATCGAGATCAATGAAAACCTCAATTTCGTGGAGGAACCGATCGAAATCATGGATCGAGAAGTCAAATGTACAATGCAAAGCTGCATCCCGTTAGTGAAGATCCGTTGGAAAGCCAAGCGGGGACCGGAGTTCACTTGGGAGCATAAAGACTCGATGAAACAGAAGTATCCGCATCTCTTTCTAGATCCATGATTTGTATCTTGACTTGTATCTTAATTTTGAATTTCGGGACGAAATTCCCTTTAACAGGGGGATAATGTGACAACCCGAAACTTCTAACCCATGTAATTGATCCGTGTTTCAGCACTAAAACTTGAGTTCATTGTCTTTTATTAAATCTTGTGATTCCATATGGGTGCTTTAGACTTAGTATAATTTAGATATGAGTCTTAGGAAGGGTTGGAGAGTGTTTAGTATCACAAAATCGGGCCAAAACTCACCAAATAAGGTGTGTGCAGCCACACACCTGTGTGTACGGCCACACACCCAACAGCAAACACCCTCAACCTCACACCCAATTCAATTTATGGATGGATACCTCTTCATTCATTCATTTAGATGTTCTCTTCCCTCTCTCTACTTTCTCTCTCTAAATCATTAACCAAGAACACTTGGAAGGCTTCATAATCGTGATCTACTTCATCTTCAAGCTAAGTGTAGTGGTAAACACTTGAATCCCAAGCTTAAAACTCATTATATTCATCATATTTATCATCCCATGCAGGTGTACGGCTGCACACCATCAAATGGGGGCAGCATACATTCAAAATTCCCAAGTATGAAGAGCATACACTTCAAAATCAACATATGGACTCAAATGAGGAGTGTACGGCCGCACACACCCTCTGTACTGCCGCACACTCTTGTGTGCTGCCTCACACACACTCCTGGCCACACTCCCCAGCCGCACACTCATTTTCAAGACCATACACCAACTCTAATACCCATTTTTTGCCCTAAACTTGCATAAATCATTAAGTTTGGATCATAGGACACTTATTCTTAGTAACTCCAATCCCTAAGGATGTTTTCCCATCATGTTTAGTCATGGAAAAACCTTAGTTCTAACTCATTTATGTGTCATCACATGTAAAATAGGGGCCATAGGAGTTCAGGGCATCCGTTGACACTCGATCTCTACATTAAGCGGTGAGTTCATACCCCTACCGTTTTTCACTGTTTTTAACTGTTTTCAGGGGGAACACAAGCAAAGTACAAGGGTTTCTTGTACTCAAAACTTATTTTTGTGTGTGTGTGTTTCACATTTCATATGCTTTTAACACTGATATACACAACTGATAACCGTATGAACATGCAGATTACGTAACATATTATTTGTGAAATGGGTTTTATAAACTGTTATGTTTTATATATTTCACAAATGGTTTTCCACATTTTATCAGTTAAAAGCATGACATTAGAACATATGAACATGAAACTTGTACATTGTATATCCTCGGCAACACTCCACAGAGATACGCGAGTGGAGGACTATCATATTATTACTAGTAAATTTGTTATTCCTGTATGATTGGAGACACATCCTCGGCGAACACTCCACAGAGATACGCGCGTGGAGGACTACACCCGTAACCAGAATCTCTGGGATTTAGAGAACGTGACTTGAGTGTGTAGATCTATACAGGGCTGACTACCCCATACCTGGCTGCTAGCTACGGCCGAACTAAAATGGTTCAAGGGTGACGAAAGTCATAAGGTGATGTGGACTACTTATTGCCATATCTAGTCTATCGTATGGTTATGGAACTCGCAATTAGGATAACAGTGATTTACTTAATAGTAATAATGAATAATTCAACACATTTTACAAGATAACCAGGTTTCAGGAAAGCATGGGGCTTTCCTAGAGAAAACATTTACATAACTAGAAAAGTGTAACAAACTGAATAACCTTACATGTTTTACAATTGGTAAAATACAATCAGGAAAGTATGGGACTTTCCTGGGGATCCATTGATACATAACCAGAACAGAATAGCAAAACAGATAACCTAAATATACATTTTCACAAGGGTAAACATGTTTTCAGTGTACAACTTTACATTACATATTGTGAAACAGTAACCAAACTTTTTAAGAAAATGTGGGATTTTCTTGGCATGTGTTAAATTTTCAGAAATAGAAAAGGAAACATGAGCATTTTCATAAAACAAAAACCGCTTATGAACTCACCAGCGTTATGCTGATTTTCAAACCGCTTGTGTTCTCAGGTCAACGTTAGAACAGGTACCCGAAGATCATTTTGTTCCAGGTTGGAGTGCGCAGAAGACCAGTTCGTTTTGTTTATATATATACTACGTATCACAACTGTACAACTTACTTTTGAAACAAATGTAAACTTTCCAATATGTAATGTAATGGTTGTTTTACTTTACTTACTATGTGCATTGGATTTGATACTCAACATGGAGTCAACCCCAGAAATGTTTACGCCTTCGGTTTTCGGGGTGTGACATCGACCCCGCCCCTACTCTGCTACTAATGAGATATGGAGCCCTGTCCACACTCAGCTAGTGATGAGATATGGGCCCCCGCCCACACTTATCTCCCTATCAGGCATATACAGGTACCGAAAAGACGACAAGTGTAACTAAGCATGCATTCCTTCCTCGGGTACCACCCGACATCAAACCAAAATCCAAAACATATAAACTACATCGGGTTAACCCCGACATAGGATCTATGTGACAACCCAAGTTGTTCCCTTACATTTCCCCGTTACCATTAACGGAATATTCCAGTTTATAAAAGTTCCGTTAATTAGAGGTCGTCAATTTAATAAACATTCCATTTGTTTATATTTAATATGTCGTTAAGTCGTGATAAATGGGAATAAAAACACATAACACACATTTCCATTTATTTGGAAAATGCTAAGTTTTATTATTACGACCACTAAATCGGGTGCGACCAAAAGCCCCGTTTAACGGCAGTATTGGGTAAAATTCCACTGAGCCCCGACTCGAAATATAAAGATGAGTAGAGTCCATTGGAGACTTTTTACACACTCTCTCTATACTCTCTCTCTAGACTCATTTTCGCCCCGAATCCGCAACGAAACGCTTCCAAATCGTAAGTCCGCTTACCCTAGCTTATTCTAAACATATTGATTTGTGTTTATAGCTAAAAATTCGGACTTAGAAGCTGTTAGAATGGAGTTTACGGCCTAAGCTCCTCCTTAGGCCGTAAACCCCAAAATAAAGACCAAAATGACCCCCAAAAGTCCCTATAAGCTTGGAAATAAATAGAGGAATTAGCTTAGGAGTTTTTGCACATTTAAAACAATCATTTTGGGGCCTAAAAGAGAGTTTACAGCCCAGGCATATGCCAAGGTCGTAAACACCTCTTAAACATGTCTAAAAGCCCCCAAAGCACTCCCAAACCACCCTTAGGCTTCATACATAATTTAGGGATTTGGTATTTTGGGTTTAGATCATTTAAACACAAGGAAATATGGGGTAACATGGAGTTTACGGCCCAAGCAAGTGCCTAGGCCATACACTCCCCAAAACATGCCCAAATGTTGGTTTTCACCCCCCCAAATGGCCTTAGACTATTTTTATAAAATGCTAGGAATGATTTAAGGGCTTAAAACTTCATTAAATCCATGATATGAGAGTTTACAGCCGTAAACGCCCTTAGGAGTTGTCCCTAGGCGGTAAACTCCTATAAGATGCCCTTAGAAGCCTTAAACCCACTCATGCCTTTTTGGAAATGTACTTAGAAAAATCCCATGAACAAGCTAGAAGCCTTAAACACACTAGATCCCCTCACCATGAGTTTACGGCCATCAAATCATGGTGAGATATCCTTAGGCCGTAAACTAAGCTTTGGAAGTTTACTCTCGGAGAGCAAACTCCATTCTTAAGCCATACACACCTTTAGACGCTACCCGGGACACCCAAACACTTAACCAAAGTGTTTTCCGCTCCTTTGAGTGCGTATATTTGTTTAATTAGTATTAAATATACTAATTGTATGTTAACATATTTTATCATATGTTAAATAGGTCATTGAGTGTGTTCGAGTCGTTACGTGACACCGAACGCCCAAACGGCACCTTCGTCGGACCTACTTACACCAGGTGAGTTCATACCCCTGAATAAACCTTTTAAATGTTTTTTTACATGTTTTATAGAGGGGGAATACAAGTTAAACATGCCGGTTATCATATCAATCACATGTGATTGATAACCCGCATGCACAAGGTTTTACCACACTTTACACTGTTTTACCGAGTAGGACACTATAATGGTTTTCAAAAGGGATTTCAATTGTTTCAAAACTCTTACTTATACTGTTTTACCTAAATTCATTTTAAACTGGTTTATGAAAGATCCCAAAGATTTCTAAAGGTTTTCACACTTATTTTACCAAAGAATACTAAATGCGAGTTTTCTTGAGTATAAAGGTTTTTCCAAGGTTTTCATCAAATTTCCATTTCACGTTGTTTACTTTTACTTGTTAGTTACTGCTGCTTCGCTTATACTTATTTTATACTCCTACTTTGTAACGCTTTCACTTATACTTGTAGTCTCTTATACCTGATAGACGCTCTTACTTCACTTATTGTCGTCTCTACTTCGTGATACGCTTATACTTGTTCGACACTCCTACTTCACTTGCGACCGCTCCTACTTCACTTGTTCGACACTCCTACTTCACTTGCGACCGCTCCTACTTCACTTGTTAGACACTCTTACTTTACAAGAATCACTTCTACTTGATACACACTTAGTCGTAGTTAGATGTATGTCTGTGCTTATATAGGTACATATAAGTAATGATTGAAAGACTTAGGAAGGCTCGTCCGCTCTATTTCCTTTTCTTCGTTGAGATGTGGTCTGGTGGGATCGGATGGCCGTCCGAAGGTCGTTTGATTCATTAGTTATATATTATGTATATGAGTATGGACATACAGGAATTCTCTAGTCAGTTCAGTTAAGAGTCTCTACCTCTAGTCTAAACTTACATTAGAAACACACTACCCACTATTTGGAAGTCTCTACCTCTAGTTCAACACTTACACACTACCCACTATTTGGAAGTCTCTACCCACTATTTGGGATGCATCTTCAGGACAGGGCCTTCTTCGTCGTCTAGAATGGTAACCAGAATCTCCTGTAGGGAGAGCGGACATTGTGTGTATAGATCTATACGGGATTGACAACCCCGCACCCAGACTGCTAGCTACAGTCCCAGCCTACCAAGCCAACGGGTGACAAATGTCATATTTCTGACGCTTGTAGGGCGTCTGGTACTCTAGTTAGTACGGTTACGAATATCCCGGGTTACCTTATAATTCTTTGGCCTTAAGGTAACGGTATTTCACCGGCAATTTACACTGTATGCTGGTAATTCATTTTCAGAGTCACACTGTTTTGACCTTACAAGACGTATCTTTCATTTGATACTGTCTGGGGTCTGTTTTCTCTGTTTTGACCTTACAAGATGTATCTTTCATTTGATACTGTCTGGGGTCTGTTTTTCACTGTTTTAGACCTTACCAGCTGTACCTTTCATTTGGTAGCTTCTGGGGTCTGAGTCTCTATTTTTTAGACTGAACCAAGTGTGTCGTTTGTTCGATACTCTCCTGGAGTCTATGATTCCTTGCCTTAGTCAGCAGTCCTCACTGTTGAGGCATATGTTTTTCCCTAATGTCGTTTGCTCTCTTTGATAATCAAATTTAGTATTTTGATAATGATAGCAATTAAGGGAAAACTACTTTTTACCACATAACACTGACCAGTCTTGGTAGAAGGCTGCTTTTATTAAAGAAAATATATGATTTTCTGGAAAGAACTCTAATACACTATAATCTCTTAAAGTACTACTTTTATTAAAGTTAATTGAAGAAAAACGTCACTAAATGCTTATGAACTCACCAGCATTTGTAAAAATGCTGATACTCGCTTTTCAAATAACTTGTATTCTCAAGTTAGCTTTAGACATGTACATCCCTGGAGCAGTTGATGAAGATAGCTTAGTGCCATGCCGTACTTACTTATATTTACTTGTATTCTTCGATGTAATGTAATGTAACCATGTAAAGCTATTACTATTAATGCAATGTTTTGTTGTACTTTGATACTATAATACATGTGTTGTGATACTTGACATGACGTCATCCACCCCAGAACGTTTCTGTCGTTCCGGTTTTGGGGTGTGACAGATTGGTATCAGAGCATTGTTTATAGTGAGCTAAGTATATCAATTCATAAAAGATATACAGCCTGTAAATACAAAGGGATAAAACACTCTGACCAAGAATTATACTTTAAAATATAACCATATTTTACCAAAGTATAAGAACATCCAAAACCTAAACACTCGAACACAAGTATCACAAGAAGAACAATAATAAAAGTCTTCGGATGTTGAGCATTACCGTCAAACCTGGGCAGTTATGTAATCGTAAGCTGGGATAAATGTAACCTGATCAACCACATTTATCCGAGATGCGATGAACGTGTGCTTGGGAGTGATAGTGGTGTACAACAGGTCTGAAACTTACCAACTAGGAGTGCTAGAGCCAAACATAAAGTTAAAGTACTATAGGAGTATTTTAGAACACTAAAAGATCCACACTAATCCCAAAATCATAATCAGAAGATAAGAATCAAACAAGAATTAAAATACCATAGGGGTATTTTAGAATCCATTAACAACCTTGCGTGAATAACTAAAAAGGTCCGTATTGATATACCTACAACTACAGAGGGTGTACTCCCAAGGTTATATATAATAAGGATCCCATAGGCTAAGAATGTGTGGTTTCGCTCTACTTCCTTTTCCTTGTTTGGATGTGGATTTCGAGTAGTATCACATATTCGAAGGCCTATCGGATCTAAGTTATATATGATTTGTATACCCTGTGTAATCGTAGCAGGACTCGATATGGATCATACCATGAAATGTTAATAATCTATTAGGATTCTTTAGACATTTCCATTCTCGCACGAACCCTGTAGACAACCCTAACCACTTCAGTGCTTGACAGAAGAGTTGATTCCGGCCCCGAAGAAGTTCATTGAGAAGATTTCCAGTTCGGAAATAAATGAGCTGGGTCGGGACTATTGAATTCACCAAGTGCCTATATTTTTTTAGGGACAGTGGTGAAAGATTCGCCTAAGCTTCCGAGATTCCCAGTCGTCCACGATGAAGTGATGACACCCATATTGGAATTTGGAAGCAAGGAAGAGTAGAGATTCAATATGTCCATACGAGAAGAGAACCCTAGGAAACTACCCGAAGGAAACCAACGCCGATTCCAGCCAAAGATACGAGGCAGATAGAGGGAGCCAGTACATGGAACCCGAGAATTGTCTTTTCCTCATCTTCGTCACACTAATAAACCCGTAAAATAATACAATTTAGTGAGTTAGTGGTTACACTACTCACGCTATGTGTTAGGTAAATCGTCATTTCCCATTGCCAGATACACAATTAGGGCAGATCCCCGCATCTCTATTGAGAGAATTTAGTCATTTGCCCTTGTGAGCCTCTCTTTCTGCAGTTTCGTTCCGAACTGTTCTCAAATCTCTCCAGGCCGGAGAGTGAAACCTTTCCCAGTGTAAAGGTAACTTAGTAGGAACAACTCGCATCTTATGGCCTTTTTCCGATACTCATACACCCACTTCGATTACCAGGACTACATCATAGGGATGTAGGTCGACACTCAGACGACCAATACCCAGGGCACGGGAAAAATTTATGCCTAATACGTTCGGGACAGAAATGTCCAGGGTTAACCATCGTCTCTCATTACCTTGTATTCCTTTCCGTGTAGGAAAACCATGCCACCGAAGAAGCGTAACTAATCCACAAGCAAGAAACCTGCTCTCTTATTCGATGAAGCTACGTTCCAAGCTGCAGTCTCAGCAGCCGTAGCAGCTGTCATGGCTCACCTGAATGCTAACACCGCCAATGTTAGCAAGGGCCCTGTCGGGATTTCCAATCCTGGCGATGGACAGCAACAACCAACACTTTCATACCCAGTCACCCAAAAACCTTCACCGAACCCACTAAAGAGAAAACTCAAGATTGAGGAGGGAAGTACCTCGGCTCAAGGACCTTCTGAAAGGAGACGAGCTGAGGCAGTCTATAACCCTATCAATCCTTCCCTCCCGACCTCAAGAAGACCATACCTAGGATATCTTCCCCACTGCAGTAAGTATAGCTACCATCATCATGGTGCCTGCCGGGAACTCTTATGTGCTAGGTGCAACATGAAGGGGCATACTGCTCGTGTCTGCAGAACCCCGGTTGAGTTCATTACACCAACCGCCAATGTGGCGACCTGTACAGTTTGCCACCTATGTGGTGAAATGGGACACTTCAAGAAGGACTGCCCAACCGAAGGGAAAGACAAAGACACCGGAGGAGCCTAACTCTACTGCTTAGAGAGAAGCATCAAGGAACTCGTTAGGTTTTGGTACGTCTCTCGATCTCGGGTAACCAAACTAAATACAATAAAAGACTAATTCAAATGTAAATTCTTCCCAGTAAGGCGAAAGTCGCAGCACTGTTATAAAATTTAAAAATTCATCAGGTAAAACTATAATGGCTAAACATATACGTTACGGCCATGTATAGTTAAGATGGACAGACCTAGAGTGAGCGAATGCCGCCTCATTTCCTGTTCCTCGTTTGGTTGTGGATTTACGGTGGGGTCGCTCAGTCAACAGTCCTCACCACCTTAAATATACATGACTAGTATATGTGAGGCGATTATAGAAATGCCTTGTGAGAATCCACTCATGAAAAGATACTCTACCCAGAAACACTTAGAACTCTCTATAGTTCCGCGTCGACTATATCGGTTCGGGTATCCGCGGTAGTGATACACAGGACGAAACCCGAGACGCCTAGAACTTGTGTGCCTGTTCGGCACATGACTCTATCGATCTTCATTATATATCATGTCGGAGTGTGCCAACTTCGACGAATCTATTGATCATGGTTTGACTTCGTGCAACCATGTGTGCATTCTTAGTGCTGTGTAAAAAGAAGTTTCCCCGTAGCCATGTCGGCAAATAAAGGTTCTCCCGAACCTAAACCTAACACAAATAATCAAACCTAATGCGATCCGTCAATCGTTCCTCTTATCTCAAACCCTCCGAAGTACCCAAGAGAGGGTACCCCACGCCGTTGACCGACCCCTCGTAGTCAGATGGAAACCGAAGCGAAAGACACTGTAGATACTCCAGAAGATGATAACCATCCAAAGCGTACTTCATAGTTTCCCCAAAAAGACCCTTCGCACCTCGCATGTCAGGTTCGTAAGCATAGAGATTAGAACTCATAAGGAATGACCACCATAACCAGGTATATGCGTAAAGGTGGTATAGAATTGAGATTAAAAAGATTTAAGGTGTGTGTTTCCTCCCTACTCCCTGTTCCTCGTTGGGTTGTGGGTTTGGGGTGGAGTCGCACAGCTGAACATCCTGCTGACCTCAATTGTATACTGCTTGCATACACCAAATACTGGTGGTTATGCCAAGCATGAGCTCTACCACGAACCTCTTCGCAAAACACTTTCACCCTATTCCATAACATAGGAGTCGGAGTCAAGAGAATCACTGCGGGTTAAGCTAGTAAAGTTCCGAGTGATGAGACCCTATACTCACTAGAATTGACCTAGACCAAGGAAAATCAGAACCTTCGGAAGATTAGTTGCAGTAGATGCTCTTACTACTCAGGCACCTTGCCCACCCTGTTATAGACAGGTGGTGCCTATCACCCTCCACCCTCTCGTATGGAGGAAATCGTCATTGCCCTATAGACGATAGACTTCATTCTCCGAAGTGAACACTAGGATACCGAGAACCACAGGATAACCTCCGCAGCCAAGAATCCTTGATCAAAGTGCGATAGTAGTTGTGTTGAGCCTCATGACCCAGATCTCGAAGAGATTATAGACTTGACACCAGCTTTAGTGTTAGTCGAAGGGTTATGCAGGAACATGCACTTTCCACGCTAGAATAAACCAAAGTCTTAGAGATCCATTGGACTATTAGGTGTTCCACGGATACTACCTCATGCAGAGATAGTAAAACCACCTCCTGAGATAGTCCAACGCTCGTCTGGTGAAACCCTATCTCCCCGACCTGTAGGGTTTCCGTATCTCAAGATCCCTTAGTGCAGATTCATTTTGCACAAGCTTGAGATAGATCATCTATAGCAAACAGATAACCCTAGTCACGCAACCCACTCGACGATCTAGAAAGTCTCCATCAGCCAGTTGACAGAAAACACGAAACCAAAGACCACTCGAGATTCCTAAGAACCAACCTGAAGGACTACACTACCAGTACGAGAGAGAACGATAGGAACTTCGGAGTGGCGATCGCGCCAGTGATGATCTTGCAATAGAAGTACACTATGTTCTAAGTACTGAAAGGCTCTACCCTTCCGAGAGCTTAGGACCATCTAAAAATCCTCAGAGGTTTGGTCCAACCCTCTTCAGACCGCCACTACTTTCAGATATACCACAAGATTCACACCCAATCGATCCACTTCTTAGACTTGATACATGACTTCCCGACAACACTTCACTCATCTTGATAGAATCCATTGAGAATCCTAACCTTGTAGATACACTAGTTGGAACCCACTAGCTACACTAGACGGAATCCGCATTCTGTACGTGAAGGTCTGTTGGAATGACAAACACAGACCAGAGATCACTTGGGACTGCGAGGACAACCGTATAGGAAGTACTCTCATACCTCTACTTGGCCATTCATACCTACTTCCTTGCCTAGACCTGAATTTTGGGACGAAATTCCCTCTAACGGGGGGATGATGTGACAACCCAAGTTGTTCCGTTACATTTCCCCGTTACTGTTAATGGAATATTCCAGTTTATAAAAGTTCCGTTAATTAGAGGTCGTCAATTTAATAAACATTCCATTTGTTTATATTTAATATTCCGTTAAGTCGTGATAAATGGGAATAAAAACACATAACAAACATTTCCATTTATTTGGAAAATGTTAAGTTTTATTATTACGACCACTAAATTGGGTGCGACCAAAAGCCCCGTTTAACGGCAGTATTGGGTAAAATTTCACTGAGCCCCGAATCAAAACCCTATATAAAGATGAGTGGAGTCCATTGGAGACTTTTTACTCTCTCTCTCTATACTCTCTCTCTAGACTCGTTTTCACCCCGAATCCGCAACCAAACGCTTCCAAATCGTAAGTCCGCTTACCCTAGCTTATTCTAAACATATTGATTTGTGTTTATAGCTAAAAATTCAGACTTAGAAGCTGTTAGAATGGAGTTTACGGCCTAAGCTCCTCCTTAGGCCGTAAACCCCAAAATAAAGGCCAAAATGACCCCCAAAAGTCCCTATAAGCTTGGAAATAAATAGAGGAATTAGCCTAGGAGTGTTTGCACATTTATAACAATCATTTTGGGGCCTAAAAGAGAGATTATGGCCCAGGCATATGCCAAGGCCGTAAACACCTCTTAAACATGTCTAAAAGCCCCAAAAGCACTCCCAAACCACCCTTAGGCTTCATACATAATTTAGGGACTTGGTATTTTGGGTTTAGATCATTTAAACACAAGGAAATATGGTTTAACATGGAGTTTACGGCCTAAGCAAGTGCCTAGGCCGTAAACTCCCCAAAACATGCCCAAATGTTGGTTTTCACCCCCCAAATGGCCTTAGACTATTTTTATAAAATGCTAGGAATGATTTAAGGGCTTAAAACTTCATTAAATCCATGATATGAGAGTTTACGGCGGTAAACTCCCTTAGGAGTTGTCCCTAGGCCGTAAACTCCTATAAGATGCCCTTAGAAGCCTTAAACCCACTCATGCCTTTTTGGAAATGTACTTAGAAAAATCCCATGAACTAGCTAGAAGCCTTAAACACACTAGATCCCCTCACCATGAGTTTACGGCCATAAACTCATGGTGAGATGTCCCAGGGCCATAAACTAAGCTTTGGGAGTTTACTCTCGGAGAGCAAACTCCATTCCTAAGCCATACACACCTTTAGACGCTACCCGGGACACCCAAACACTTAACCAAAGTGTTTTCCACTCCTTTGAGTGCGTATATTTGTTCAATTAGTATTAAATATACTAATTGTATGTGAAAATATGTTATCATATGTTAAATAGGTCATTGAGTGTGTTCCAGTCGTTATGTGACACCGAACGCCCAAACGGCACCTTCGTCGGACCTACTTACACCAGGTGAGTTCATACCCCTGAATGAACCTTTTAAATGTTTTTTTTACATGTTTTATAGGGGGGGAATACAAGTTAAACATGCCAGTTATCATATCAATCACATGTGATTGATAACCCACATGCACAAGGTTTTACCACACTTTACACTGTTTTACCGAGTAGGACACTATAATGGTTTTCAAAAGGGATTTCAATTGTTTCAAAACTCTTACTTATACTGTTTTACCTAAATTCATTTTAAACTGGTTTATGAAAGATTCCAAAGATTTCTAAAGGTTTTCACACTTATTTTACCAAAGAATACTAAATGCGAGTTTTCCTGAGTATAAAGGTTTTTCCAAGGTTTCATCAAAGTTCCATTTCACGTTGTATACTTTTACTTGTTAGTTACTGCTGCTTCGCTTATACTTATTTTATACTCCTACTTTGTAATGCTTTCACTTATACTTGTAGTCGCTTACACCTGATAGATGCTCTTACTTCACTTATTGTCGTCTCTACTTCGTGATACGCTTATACTTGTTCGACACTGCTACTTCACTTGCGACCGCTCCTACTTCACTTGTTCGACACTCCTACTTCACTTGCGACCGCTCCTATTTCACTTGTTAGACACTCATACTTCACAAGAATCACTTCTACTTGATACACACTTAGTCGTAGTTAGATGTATGTTTGTGCTTATATAGGTACATATAAGTAATGATTGAAAGACTTAGGAAGGCTCGTCCGCCCTATTTCCTTTTCTTCGTTGAGATGTGGTCTGGTGGGATCGGATGGCCGTCCGAAGGTCGTTTGATTCATTAGTTATATATTATGTATATGAGTATGGACATACATGAATTCTCTAATCAGTTCATTTAAGAGTCTCTACCTCTAGTCTAAACTTACATTAGAAACACACTACCCACTATTTGGAAGTCTCTACCTCTAGTTTAACACTTACACACTACCCACTATTTGGGATGCATCTTCAGGACAGGGCCTTCTTCGTCGTCTAGAATGGTAACCAGAATCTCCTGTAGGGAGAGCGGACATTGTGTGTATAGATCTATACGGGATTGGCAACCCCGCACCCAGACTGCTAGCTACAGTCCCGGCCTACCAAGCCAACGGGTGACAAATGTCATATTTCTGACGCTTGTAGTGCGTCTGGTACTCTAGTCAGTACGGTTACGAGTATCCCGGGTTACCTTATAATTCTTTGGCCTTAAGGTAACGGTATTTCACCGACAATTTACACTGTATGCTGGTAATTCATTTTCAGAGTCACACTGTTTTGACCTTACAAGACGTATCTTTCATTTGATACTGTCTAGGGTCTGTTTTCTCTGTTTTGACCTTACAAGACGTATCTTTCATTTGATACTGTCTGGGGTCTGTTTTCTCTTTTTTGACCTTACAAGACGTATCTTTCATTTGATACTGTCTGGGGTCTATTTTTCACTGTTTTAGACCTTACCAGCTGTACCTTTCATTTGGTACCTTCTGGGGTCTGAGTCTCTATTTGTTAGACTGAACCAAGCGTGTCGTTTGTTCGATACTCTTCTGGAGTCTATGATTCCTTGCCTTAGTCAGCAGTCCTCACTGCTGAGGCATATGTTATTCCCTAATGTCGTTTGCTTTCTTTAATAATCAAATTTAGTATTTTGATAATGATAGCAATTAAGGGAAAACTACTTTTTACCACATAACACTGACCAGTCTTGGTAGAAGGCTGCTTTTATTAAAGAAAATATAGGATTTTCTGGAAAGAACTCTAATACACTGTAATCTCTTAAACTACTACTTTTATTAAAGTTAATTGAAGAAAAACATCACTAAATGCTTATGAACTCACCAGCATTTGTAAAAATGCTGATACTCGCTTTTCAAATAACTTGTATTCTCAGGTTAGCTTTAGATAGGTACATCCCCGGAGCAGTTGATGAAGATAGCTTAGTGCCATGCCGTACTTACTTATATTTACTTGTATTCTTCGATGTAATGTAATGTAACCATGTAAAACTATTACTATTAATGCAATGTTTTGTTGTACTTTGATTACTATAATGCATGTGTTGTGATACTTGACATGACATCATCCACCCCAGAACGTTTCCGCCGTTCCGGTTTTGGGGTGTGACAATCTAACTCCGGTATACACTGACATACATAAATGGCCCGGCATTGGTGCCTTCGACCAATTCTTACTGGAGAAAACTCACCTCGCAAGTTGACTGTAGAATCATGCGAATAACTCCTCGCTGCTAGCTGGCATATCCTCGAACTGTTGCTCACTCGACTCCCCGAGCTAACATTACCAATATAATACTTCGTTAAGAGGTGATAATCCTTCTTAGGGTAAATGACCATTTTACTCCTGGTCAAATTCAAAGTCAAAGGTCAAAGTCAACGCTCTGAGTTGACTCAACTTGCTAAGTTGCTCCATCTGATGGGTTTTGAGCATTCTAACACTTCCTAAGTGTACATGCAACCCTAATAAACCTTGGATCTATGTTTGACTAAGATACATGCAAATAATTATTTTTCCAAGGTTCTTATCCTATCTAGCATGGCATTGGGAACTTGAATCAAATAAAGCTAGAAGAATTACTTACCTTGTAGTTGTAGTTGATTGCTTGGAGTTTTAGAGCCTAGCACCAATAGTGTGAATGCCTCAAATGGAATCACAAATCACCACAAACTTCGGAACCTTGAGAGAATAGTCACAACTATCTTGAAATCGGCCCTCCTGCTTTACTTACATCAACTAGTATGATTTCAAGAACCAAAGCTTCCTTTATATAGTGTGGTGGATTAGGGTTACATCCATGTAAACCCTAATACCCATGTCTCTTCATTTCCATGAGATCAATGGGTTAAAGCTCCATGGAGTATCCATGGACTTTCCATGCAAGCCTAGCCCATTCCAAATAAGCATTAGCCCACACTATATAAATATAGAAGCCTATATTTAATTAGTAATACTTTTGATCTCTAAATTAATCCTAGATTAGTTATAGATCAATACTAATTAAATAATATGATCTTATATTAATATATTAGAACTTATAATATATTAATAAATCATAACTTATACTATTCTCCAAAGATTATCGATAAATTGTTCGGGTGAAGTGCAACCCAAATGGACCATGCCGGGTCGGGTGAAGTACATACCAAATATAGTTATGGACTTAGACACTATATCCAACAGTCTCGCACTTGGATAAGTCTAATAACTATAGTTGCAAGTATGAGTTCAAGAACCGATTAGCAATCGTAGCTCTTTAAACTCTGTTGAACTTGAACGTGCCATTTTAGATAAGTGATCATATAATCCTTTGTTCTAGATATCAGTCGGACAAATACATGGAACATGGTCTTACTTATTGTCCAACATTTGTTTCCCGATTTCCGATTTGTTTGACATAGAACTTAACTGAACACAACAATTTAGTTCTGACCGGGCCCGATACATAGGTCAAAACAAAATCATCAAGGGGCCTAGATATCAGCTTCTAATCCAAGAAGGAACAGATAAACTTCGACTCATATGTTTGTTCTACCACTCATTGAATTATAAACAAAAGCACATTTTATAACATCGAGTTACCAATGCGTTTTCGTATAATCAATGCATAACCAACTCGTAAGTAACAAATCATATCTCTAGGTTTGAAGACTTATATGATATTACTGTCTCACAATCACTCGAGATAAATTCCATGAAGTGATTCCAGTGAGCGTGGGTTGAGTCCAATGCTCAGAACTTATGAGCACTCATGATTGTTGTAGCCATGTCCAACATCTTAGACCTCTACAACCAATCATGACAGTCTTGATTCATACCTACTTCCGACATATGACCGACTGTGGAGGTTTGACTAATATGATATACCAAACATAATTATTCTGGAAGTCAAAACATGCAAAAGAAATATAGTAAACAATCGACAAGAGATAGCAACACTTTGATCATAAATAAAACACCTTTTATTCATCATCTAATGTCAATTACACTTTACAAATTTCAAGATTATCTAACTACTAAAACTAATATCATCCTTCAGCCCTATGCTCCGAGCATGCTGGAGATGCTTAGCCCAAGTCAATCCCTTCGGGAGGGGATCTGCTGGGTTCTCATCCGATGATACCCTCTTTGCCACGAGAATCCCTTCTTCTATTCGATGTCTGATGAAGTGATATTTTCTGTCAATGTGTCTGGATCTCCCATGATCTCTTGGTTCCTTGGCTAAGGCAATCGCACTATTGCTGTCACATAAAATCTACATTGGCTCCTTTATAGCTGGTACAACTCCAAGGTCTCCAATGAAGTTCTTTAGCCATATAGCCTCCTTTGCAGCCTCGCTTGCTGCTATATACTCTGATTCATAAGTGGAATCAGCCACGGTCTCCTGCTTGGAACTTTTCCAAGTAATTGCCCCTCCGTTTAGGGTAAAGACCCAGCCCAACTGAGAGCGGAAATTATCCCTGTTAGTCTAGAAGCTAGCATCACTGTACCCTACAACTTTCAAGTCATCACTCCCACCAAGGGTAAGGACCCAATCCTTAGTCCTTCGTAGGTACTTGAGGATATTCTTTACCGCAGTCCAGTGTGCCTTGCCAGGGTTCCCCTGATACCTTCTAACCATGCTCAAAGCAAAGTCTACATCAGGTCGAGTACACATCATAGCATACATGGTCTATCCTACAGCCGAAGCATAAGGTAGTCGACTCATTTATGCTATCTCAGCCTCTGTACTAGGGCATTGTGTCTTACTCAATCTGGCGTTACTCTGAATGGGTAACTCACCTTTCTTGGAGTTATGCATGTTGAATCTTTTCAACACTTTGTCCACATAGTGCTTTGACTAAGTCTGTGACAACCCGAAGTTCGTTCCATCGCCGAAAGCCGTTTCCGTCTATAAAATTCGTCCTTTTCAAATCAGTTCCGCTTACGTTTTTAAAATTAAGTCAGTTATTCTGAGACTTCTATTATGATTTCATTAGTATCCAAACCCATTAGGAACTCAAGAAAACATCCCAATATGATAATTAGATAAATTTTAGAATTTGTCCCGCCGGGTTACGACAACTTAATCGGGTGCGACCAAAAGCCCCGTTTAACGTCGTTATCGGGTAGAATTCCACCGTGTCCTGAACTTAGGACCTATTTAAAGCTCAAAAGACTTCAATTGAAGCCATTCCTCTCTCTCACTACTCTCTCTCTAACCTCTCTCCTCAAACTCAAGAATTAGGTCCAAAAACATCAAATTTAAGCTCCAAATCACCAAGGTAACTACCCTAACTCCTAGTATAGCATCTTAGACCTTCAAATTCGAGTTCAAATCATGGAATAGGACCATATTCATGAGTTTACGGCCCTAGAAAAGCCATAGGCCGTGAACTCATATAAAATGGGTTTTCGAGCCTAAAAACCCTTCCAATCGACCTTTGGAGCTTAGATATGACTTAGGGGCTTACCAAAATGGACTTAGAACACCTTAAACATAATTTTTGGAGAGTAAACATGAGTTTACTGCCCAAGAACATGCTTGGTCCATAAAATCCATATCATGGGGAGTAAACTCATTTTGAAGTGTTAAAATGCCATTTAAACACACCAATAGCCTTGGAATAAATTCTAGAATCAACCATAAATGAATTAGAAGCCTTAAACTCAATGAAAACCCCTCCCTTAGGAGTTCACGGCCGTAAACCCCCCAAGGATGGGTTCCTGGGCTGTAAACTCCTATAACATAAGCAAATGATGCCCAAAAATCCATCCAAGGCTTGTAAAATGAGTTTAAATCACATGTGATTGTCCTAGCACCACAAGAACACATAAGGAATGTGTATGGGGGAGTATACAGCCGTAAACTCCTAGTTTACTGCCATAAACTCCATTAAATGGACAATGTGTAAGTCTAATCCACTCCTATGCCCTAGAATTGATCCTAGCCAATTTTCCCAAGTCATATAAGGCCATTTTGTACCATAAAACCCTCACCCATGAGTTCATGGATGTGAACTCATGTGGAGTTGGTCTTAGGGCCGAAAACTCCATAAGGAGTTTACTATTGAAGAGTAAACATATTATCCAAGCCTTATGTGTCCTCAAATGCCACCCGGGTCCTTCCAAACACTTATAATGAAGTGTTTTCGCATCTAGAAGCATATGTCCTCATCTAATAAATAATTTAAGTTCTAATTAGATACAAATTTGTATCTTTTCTACATAGGAATCTTGTGCGTTTGCAAACCCAGAACTAACGTTTAGGATCCAAACTGACGCGTTTCTCAACCGGTGAGTTCATACCCCTACCCTTTTTCAAGTGTTTTCAGGGGGGAATACAAGCAAAAGTACAAGGAAATCTTGTACTTAAACTTATTATTTTCAGTTCAAATGTTTTACATTATGCATACTTTTCATATCAAATATCATGTTAACTAATGGTTCGAATTGCAGAGTTAGCTTTCAAATTAATTATAGATTTCTTGATAAAGTGTTACAATCTATATTATATTTCATAATCTGCGAATAATTCATACTAATCATCAAATAGAACTAGTACGAATATGAATACGAAAATACATCTAAGAACAGAACGAAAACGAAAGTATAACTAGGAATAGGGCGAATACGAAAGCATAACTAGGAAAAGAACGAATAGGAATACTAAAGTAATAATGCGAAAATAATAATACGAATCCGAATACGAATGCGAATACGAATGTGAATACGAATACGAATACGATTAGGATTAGGAATAGGAATACGAATACGAATACGAATGCGAATACGAATGCGAATACGAATACGAATACGAATACGAATACGAATACAAATAGGATTAGGAATAGGACTAGGAATACGAATGCAAATGCGAATACGAATACGAATATGATTAGGATTAGGATTAGGATTAGGAATAGGAATATGAATGTGAATACGAATGCGAATACGAATGCGAATACGAATACGAATACGATTAGGATTAGGATTAGGAATAGGAATAGGAATAGGAATACGAATGCGAATACGAATACGAATACGATTAGGATTAGGATTAGGAATAGGAATAGGAATACGAATGCGAATGCGAATACGAATGTGAATACGAATGTGAATACGAATACGATACGATTAGGATTAGGAATAGGAATAGGAATATGAATACAAATGCGAATACGAATGCGAATACGAATGCGAATACGAATACGAATAGGATTAGGGATAGGACTAGGAATACGAATACTAATGCAAATACGAATACGAATACGAATATGAATAGGAATACAAATATAAAATACGAAAATGAATATGATTAAGAATAGGAATACGAATACGAAGGCACGCATCTAGGTACATTCAAGTGTAACACAATTAGGATATCAGGATACCTAGCTAATATGACAAGTATAATAGATAATCAAATATTACATGGGTGTCCAATAGCTGAACTTACTCTATATTTTCCTGGGATAACATAACAAGTCGTAAACGAATTAAGAAACGAATGGATAACTAAACTATTATGAAAATATGGGATTTTCCTTGGGTAACATACAACACGTAATCGAATTAGTAACAAATGATAACTAAACTATTTTACATAAGAAAATATGGGATTTTCTTGGATAACAACTTTTTCAGAAGATAAAGGAACTCATTCTTTTCAAAACAAAACCACTTATGAACTCACCAGCTTTATGCTGATTTTCAAACTGCTTGTATTCTCAGGTCCATTTTAGACAGGTACCTAGCGATCCTTTTTGGAGAAGACGGAGCGTACAGAAGACTCGTCTCTACTTTTGTCTATATATATATATATATATATATATATATATATATATGTATACATATGTATCATCACTTGTAACACTTTACTTTTGAACAGATGTAAATTATAATATGTAATTTAATGGTTGTTTACTTGCTTACTATGTACATTGGATTTGATACTCAACGTGGATTCCGCCCCGTAAATGTTTCCGCCTTCGGTTTTCGGGGTGTGACAGATTGGTATTAGAGCCCTTGTTTATAGTGAACTAGTATACCAAACCTTACATGGTATAAAACTACAAACACTAAAGGGCCTAAGTGCTCTGAACTAAAAGTATACCTCGAATATAAGTATTTTGAAAAGTATACAAGTATACCCAACCATCGAAATTCGTAACTACAAGTAGAACAAAACATAAGTAAATGGGTGTTGTACGTTGCGGTTAAACCTGGGCAGTTGTGTAGTCGTGTCTAGGATCAATATAGCCTGGCCAACTATATTCATTCGAGACACGACCAACATGTGCTTGGGAGTGACTGTGTTGTGCGACATGCCTAAAACTTACCCAATACCCAAACAACGAGCCGTCATTGCAGCGAATCATGAAATACTATGGGAGTATTTCTCTAGCCAATTCCGTTATAGAGATCCTTAGCCCAGCGTTGCTCCTCAATCATTCCTTTAGCGATAATTTATCTGTTTTGATAATTCATTCCTGCTTTATCGCTTAATAAAATTCTATGTCTGTCATAAAGAGATATCCCTTGTTTCATGTCTCTTGATTCAATATAGGGGACTTACCATCCTCTCCTTCCTGATCTTTTTAAATCAAGATATCTCCAAAGAAAGGATCTAGCCCAAGGAACAACAACTCTCTGCCGCCATACTCTCCTCCGTTCAACAAATTTCAGAGAGCCAGCTACTTCTCATAGATAGAGCTTTGAAGCATTCATTGGCATGGATTGATTGAATCTCAGTCCTGCTGAATTCCTTTGTTCCGAAAAATCTATCCATCCCAACCTTCCCCCTGGTCAAACTCTTATAATCTATGACAATAAACTTAGTTTCAGCCGTTGCTACAGGTATATTCCTCTTCCACAACCCCTTCTGCTTGCAATCCTTTTTCAATTCTAGTCCTGAAAGATAAACTGTTACCTATTCATTCAAACCTCTTCATAAACATAGTCCTCAATTAGTAACCGAAACGTCCTCCATCAAGGTAGCCAACAATGAGAAAGATGGCGTGTTACATTCTGAAACGTGTATCCCAAGGAACATAGAACTTTTCGAAATCCTCATTTGGATTGATTCTGTTGACTACAAACTCCGACTACCCTCAGGACTTAGTAGCATCCACCCGGTATCCCACGTCACTGTCCTTAAGGAGTATCTACCCGATGAAACCCTAGTAATTCCTTTGATAAGACCAAAATCAACGAAAGTCTGAACCCCATGGTAGAATCAATCGAAATCTTAAATCGAGAGACTAGCGTACGAAACACAGTCATATCCCAACAGTGAAGATTCGCCGGAAAGCCACACTAGAACTCGAATTCACTTGAGAGTGCGAAAATCCAGCAAAGTAGAAGTATTCGTATTTCTTTCCGAATCCTTGCATTGTATCTAGAGTTTGAATTTCGGGACGAAATTCCCTCTAACGGGGGGATAATGTGACAACCCGAAGTTCATTCCATCGCCGAAAGCCGTTTCCGTCTATAAAATTCGTCCTTTTCAAATCAGTTCCGCTTACGTTTTTAAAATTAAGTCATTTATTCTGAGACTTCTATTATGATTTAATTAGTATCCAAACCCATTAGAAACTCAAGAAAACATCCCAATATGATAATTTGATAAATTTTAGAATTTGTCCCGCCGGGTTACGACAACTTAATCAGGTGCGACCAAAAGCCCCGTTTAACGTCGGTATCGGGTAGAATTCCACCGTGTCCTGAACTTAGGACCTATTTAAATCTCAAAAGATTTCATTTGAAGCCTTTCCTCTCTCTCACTACTCTCTCTCTAACCTCTCTCCTAAAACTCAAGAATTAGGTCCAAAAACATCAAATTTAAGCTCCAAATCACCAAGGTAACTACCCTAACTCCTAGTATAGCTTCTTAGACCTTCAAATTCGAGTTGAAATCATGGAATAGGACCATATTCATGAGTTTAAGGCCCTAGAACAGCCCTAGGCCGTGAACTCATATAAAATGGGTTTTGGAGCCCAAAAACCCTTCCAATCGACCTTTGGAGCTTAGAGATGACTTAGGGGCTTACCAAAATGAACTTAGAACACCTTAAACATAATTTTTGGAGAGTAAACATGAGTTTACTACCCAAGAACATGCTTGGGACGTAAACTCCATATCATGGGGAGTAAACTCATTTTGAAGTGTTAAAATGCCATTTAAACAAACCAATAGCCTTGGAATAAATTCTAGAATCAACCATAAATGAATTAGAAGCCTTAAACTCAATGAAAACCCCTCCCTTAGGAGTTCACGGCTGTAAACCCTCCAAGGATGGGTTCCTGGGCCGTAAACTCCTATAACATAAGCAAATGATGTCCACAAATCCATCCAAGGCTTGTAAAATGAATTTAAATCACATGTGATTGTCCTAGCACCACCAAAACACATAAGGAATGGGTATGGGGGAGTTTATGGCGGTAAACTCCTAGTTTACTGCCGTAAACTCCATTAAATGGTCAATGTGTAAGTCTAATCCACTCCTATACCCTAGAATTGATCCTAGCCAATTTTCCCAAGTCATATAAGGCCATTTAGCACCATAAAACCCTCACCCATGAGTTCACGACCGTGAACTCATGTGGAGTTGGTCTTAGGGCCGAAAACTCCATAAGGAGTTTACTCTTGAAGAGTAAACACATTATCTAATCCTTATGTGTCCTCAAATACCACCCGGGTCCTTCCAAACACTTGTAATGAAGTGTTTCCGCATCTATAAGCATATGTCCTCATCTAATAAATAATTTAAGTTCTAATTAGATACAAATGTGTATCTTTTCATAATACATACGAATCTTGTGTGTTTGCAAACCCAGAACTGACGTTTAGGGTCCAAACTGACACGTCTCTCAACCGGTGCATACCTCTACCCTTTTTCAAATGTTTTCAGGGGGGAATACTAGCAAAAGTACAAGGAAATCTTGTACTTAAACTTATTATTTTCAGTTCAAATGTTTTACATTATGTATACTTTTCATATCAAAAATCTTGTTAACTAATGGTTCGAATTGTAGAGTTAGCTTTCAAATTAATCATAGATTTCTTGATAAAGTGTTACAATCTATATTATATTTCATAATCTGCGAATAATTCATACTAATCATCAAATAGAACTAGTACGAATATGAATACGAAAATACATCTAAGAACAGAACGAATACGAAAGTATAACTAGGAATAGGTCGAATACGAAAGCATAACTAGGAAAAGAACGAATAGGAATACTAAAGTAATAATGTGAAAATAATAATACGAATGCGAATACGAATGCGAATAAGAATACGAATACGATTAGGAATACGAATGCGAATACGAATACGAATACGAATAGGACTAGGAATACGAATACGAATGCGAATACAAATGCGAATACGAATATGAATACGATTAGGATTAGGATTAGGAATAGGAATATGAATGCGAATACGAATGCGAATACGAATACGAATACGATTAGGATTAGGATTAGGAATAGGAATAGGAATAGGAATACGAATGCGAATACGAATACGAATACGAATACGATTAGGATTAGGATTAGGAATACGAATACGAATACGAATACAAATGCAAATACGAATACGAATACAATTAGGATTAGGAATAGGAATAGGAATAGGAATACGAATGCGAATACGAATACGAATAGGATTAGGGATAGGACTAGGAATACGAATACTAATGCAAATACGAATATGAATAGGAATACAAATATAAAATACGAAAATGAATATGATTAAGAATAGGAATACGAATACGAAGGCACGCATCTAGGTACATTCAAGTGTAACACAATTAGGATATCAGAATACCTAGCTAATATGACAAGTATAATAGATAATCAAATATTACATGGGTGTCCAATAGCTAAACTTACTTTTAGGAAAATATAGGATTTTCCTGGGATAACATAACAACTCGTAAACGAACTAAGAAACGAATGGATAACTAAACTATTAGGAAAATATGGGATTTTCCTGGGGTAACATACAACACGTAATCGAATTAGTAACAAATGATAACTATACTATTTTACATAAGAAAATATGGGATTTTCTTGGATAACAACTTTTTCAGAAGATAAAGGAACTCATTCTTTTCAAAACAAAACCGCTTATGAACTCACCAGCTTTATGCTGATTTTCAAACTGCTTGTATTCTCAGGTCCATTTAAGACAGGTACCTAGCGATCCTTTTTGGAGAAGACGGAGCGTACAGAAGACTTGTCTCTACTTTTGTCTATATATATGTATACATATGTATCATCACTTGTAACACTTTACTTTTGAACAGATGTAAATTCTAATATGTAATGTAATGGTTGTTTACTTGCTTATTATGTACATTGGATTTGATACGCAACGTGGAGTCTGCCCCGGAAATGTTTCCGCCTTCGTTTTTTGGGGTGTGACAAAGTCCAATTAGTCTTTTACTCCTGTTTCTCAAAATCCTTTTCCCTAGGATATAGGTAGCTTCACCAAGGTCCTTCATAGCAAAACACTTCCCAAGCCAGGACTTTACTTCCTGCTGGGTAGGGATGCCATTTCCTATGAGTAGTATGTCATCCACATACAGTACCAAAAAGCTGACTATGCTCCCACTAGCCTTGATATAGACACACGATTCATCTTCACTCCTTGAAAAGCCAAATTCTTTGACTTTCTCATCAAAGCAAAGATTCCATCTGCGAGGTGCCTGTTTCAATCCATAAATGGATTTCTAGAGTTTACACACTCTATTGGGGTACTTTGTACTGACAAAACCTTCTGGCTGAACCATGTAAACATCTTCTGCCAACTTTCCATTAAGCAAAGCGGTTTTGACATCCATTTGCCATATTTCATAGTCATGAAATGCAGCAATGGCTAACAGAACCCTAATAGACTTAATCTTGGCCACTGGTGAAAAGGTCTCATCATAATCAACTCCCGGAGTTTGAGAATAACCCTTTGCAACCAGCCGTGCCTTATAAGTGTGTATATTACCATCCATGTCGGTCTTCTTCTTGAAGATCCATTTGCACCCAACTACCTTACGAACAGGTACATTGTCAACCAAGTTCCAAACTTGATTGTCATACATGGACTGTATCTCGCTATCCATATCCTCTTTCCTTTTAGCAGCCTTAGGGCCTGCCATGGCTTCCGTGTAGCTGCTAGGCTCATCTAGATTTACTAGTGTGTTATCACTGATAAGTGTCTCACCTTCTGCAGTAATATGGAAACCATAATAATGCCCAGGTGCATTCCTAACTCTGGTGGAATGCCTCAGAGGTATAGATTCTTCAGTCGGCTCAATAGGAGTTTCCTCCTCAGGTTGAGGGCTAGGGTTTGAGGTTCCTTCATCACTTGACTCTTGAAGTTCCTCAAGGTCAATTTTCCTCCCACTATCTCCTTGACTCATGAATTCTCTCTCTCAAAAGAATCCTCTTCTTGCTACAAAGACCACATTATCACTGGGTCTGTAGAAGATGTAGCCAAAGGATTTCTGTGGATAGTCGATGAAAATACACCTTTCGCTTCGGGGTTCGAGCTTATCGTGAGTCTCGCGTCTCACGAAAGCCTCACAACCCCAAATCTTGATGTGGTCTAGATTCGAAACTTTTCCAGTCCACATCTCGTGAGGTGTTTTGGAAACCTTCTTTGTAGGGACTAGATTAAGGATATAGGCGGCAGTCTCTAAGGCATACCCCCAAAATGATATTGGTAGCAAAGCTCGACTCATCATGGAATGAACCATGTCCAACAAGGTCCAATTGTGCCTCTCAGCTACACCATTCAACTGTGGTGTCCTAGGAGGTGTCAATTGTGAGATAATACCACATTCCTTAAGATAGTCAAGGAACTCAATACTAAGATACTCACCACCACGATTGGATCGAAGCATCTTAATGTTCCTGCCCAACTGATTCTCCATTTCTTGCTTAAACTCTTTGAATTTCTCAAAGGTTTCTGACTTATGCTTGATTAAGTAGACATATCCATATCTACTAAAATCATCAGTGAAAGTCACATAAAATCGATTAGCATCTCTTGTGGTGGTTATGAAGGGTCCACACACATCCGTGTGTATGAGGTCCAACAAACCTTCACCCCTAGCACATGTGCCAGTAAAAGGTGACTTTGTCATTTTACCAAGCAAACAAGATTCACAACTATCATCTGACTTTAGGTCAAATGACTACAAGACTCTATCCTTTTGGAGTTGGCCTATGCGTTACTTGCTTACATGTCCAAGATGACAATGCCATAAAGATGCTTTATCTAAGCAAGTGGAAGAGTCAATATATAATACATTATTTCCTAGATTATCTACAACAGATACAATTTCATACACGCCATCACAAGGTAATGCTTTGAAATAATGAACATTATTAAAGAAAGCATCAATACTACCATTATTATTATCAAAATAAAAGGTAAAACCTTGTTTATACAATGCATGAAAGGAAATAACATTTCTTGCCATTTCTGGCGAATAATAACACTTATTCAAATTTAATGTAAACCCACTATTTAGCACTAAGGAATAAACTCCTATCTTGGTGACAGGTGAAGCTTTCCTGTTTCCCATGATCAAGTTTATCTTTCCCTGCTCCACATTCTCACTTCTTCTTAGTCCCTGCAAATAACAACATATGTGAATACCACAACCTGTGTCAAGGACCCAAGACTTAGAATGAGGTGAGTTATTAGACAATATAGTGTATATACCTGCATGGTTGGGTTTTACTTTCCCATCCTTCACATCTTGCTGGTACTTTGGGCAGTTTCGCTTCAGTGCGACTTTTCATGACAATAGAAGCATTCAGCCTCATTAGGGTTAGCAGAAGGAGTGACAAAACCTTTATTGGTTTTTCTTGAATAGGAGCCTTCAAGGGTCTTACCCTTGGTACCCTTAGAAGGGTTCTTTCTCTTTTTCCCTTTGCCATGCCCGATTGCCAAGACATTGGCCGCAGTTGGAGTAGGAGTAGGAGTAGTAACAACCGACTTACCTTTTAGACCACTTTCCGCGGTCTTCAACAGACCCTGAAGTTTACTGAGGATGACTTCTTCCTTGTTCATGTGATATGTCATGCGGAATTGATCATAACATGATGGTAAGGAGTGCAAAATGATGTCTATTGCTAACTCCTCGGCGAAGTTCACATTTAGCTTCAGTAAACGGTCCACATACCTTTGCATTTTCTGCATGTGGCTCGTGATGGGTTCACCATCCTTCATTCGGGTTGTTATCATGGAGGAGATTATTTCATATCGCTCTTGATGAACACTTTGATGGTAACAGTCCATCAAATCCTGGTGCATCTCAAAAGGATAATAGTCCTCATAGGACTTTTGGAGCTCGGCTGTCATGGTGGCCATCATGATGCATGCTACTTTTGTAGCATCCCTTTTATGTACCTCATATTCAGCAAGTTCTTCAGGAGTAGCAGTTGGCTCGGGTACCTTTAGCTCCTTGTCGAGAAAATATTCTTTGTTCTCATACCGAGTGACCATCCTAATGTTCCTGATCCAATCAGTAAAGTTGGATCCATCGAAGATGACTCTCCCACAAAGATTCATGAGAGAGAAAGAGCTAGTAGGGTTAGATCCAGAAGCATTGTTATTGGAAGACATCTGAAAGGAAGAGGGAATAGATTAGATTAGATTTAGAGATAGTCCTTAATAAACACCCAAATGTAGTATTAAGGCTAGGACCCAACACAATATTTTATAACTTAGAAGAGGGATGTCGTAATCTAAGCTATAAGATATTTGAAGGTAGGTGAATGAAGATTCACCAATTTCCACCATGAAAAACGAAATTTTAATTAGGTTTTAATTGGTTTAGAAACTCCTAGATTCTTTGAGATTCGTTGAACTTTCTTCAATGGAATGTTTCAATCTTGAGTGTGCCCTTCAAGTTTTGTGACTGGGATGCCGAGGATCACAAAACAAGGTGTGAAGTAACCATTCAAATTACTTGGTACCCTTAATGTATTACCCCTCAATCGATGTGTTAGTTAACCACACACGCTCCATCGATACTATGATAAACATTAAGTCACCCTTTACCTACCTTGTTAAGTTCAAGTTAGTGTGTCGGTTAACCACACACACTCCACTAACGACTTAAACAAAGTGTAAAGTGTAGTTTCATGGATTAGCACCTTATTCACATTTTCCTAAAATAACTTAGATTGGGAATTCAATAAAGTTTAGTTACTTTAGTATTATCGTTATACTTTTAATGAGAATTTATAAGTCCTTGTCCTACCCGTTCGGCTAATGACCCTCCACCAGTCAATCAAGTGGTGGGTGAGAGTGGGCACCCATTAAGTTGCCATGTTATAGGAAACAACCTTATACCCACCTTATAGACTAGCTTCGTGAATGAGGCGTACTAGCGGTAAGACGACTTTGATCTTATACATACATATATATATATATATATATATATATATATATATATATATTATTAACTTATAATATTATAAGTATAAGGGTTGGATTTTAATTTTTAAAATTCTAAGGGTTGGAACTAAAGTTTTTAATATGACTTTACTTGTTTCAAAACTTGAGGGCAAGTTTTGTAAACTTTCAAAACTTTTCATTTCTTGTAACTTATGTAGTTAACTGAGTATTAAAATGAAGACTTTTCATTTTTCTAACTCTTGTGTTCTTTTAATGGTTTTAATTCAAGTGTGACTCTTGGTTTTCCATAACTTGAGGACAAGTTATGGACTCCATTAAAACACATTATTATCAAGAATTAAACTACCAAGTAGGTTACAAACAATTCCTATGATCATCTAATCTTCATAAGTTCAAGAACATGAATATGAGCATTTCAAGAATCATAAATTACTCATAAATCTTGTAATTTTCTTTATTATAGCCATTGTAAATGGATTAGCATAAACATTACACCATCTAAAACAAGTTTTATGACACCAAAACAGTTTAGGGTAATGTTTCTAGTCCATTTTCAGCAGCAAAAGTCGAAAATCTGCATTTTGAGGCTCATACTCGTCGAGTGCACGAACCTACTCGGCGAGTAGGATGAAGGTACACATGAACTTGGCGAGTCCCCCCATGGACTCGGTGAGTTCATCAGTCAGACATCAAGATTTCGACTTTTTCCAATATTTTGCATCAAGTATCAAACAAACAAGCCTAGGCTCTGATACCACTGATGAGTTTTGAGCATTTTAACACTTCCTAAGTGTACATGCAACCCTAATAAACCTTGGATCTATGTTTGACTAAGATACATGCAAATAATTATTTTTCCAAGGTTCTTATCCTATCTAGCATGGCATGGGGAACTTGAATCAAATAAAGCTAGAAGAATTACTTACATTGTAGTTGTAGTTGATTGCTTGGAGTTTTAGAGCCTAGCACCAATAGTGTGAATGCCTCAAATGGAATCATAGATCACCACAAACTTTGGAACCTTGAGAGAATAGTCACAACTATCTTGAAATCGGCCCTCTTTCTTTACTCACATCAACTAGTATGATTTCAAGAACCAAAGCCTCCTTTATATAGTGTGGTGCATTAGGGTTACATCCATGTAAACCCTAATACCTATGTCTCTTCATTTCCATGAGATCCATGGGTTAAAGCTCCATGGATTATCCATGGACTTTCCATGCAAGCCTACCCTATTCCAAATAAGCATTAGCCCACACTATAAAAATATAGAAGCCCATATTTAATTAGTAATACTTTTGATCTCTAAATTAATCCTAGATTAATTATAGATCAATACTAATTAAATAATATGATATTATATTAATATATTAGTGTTGGGTTTTGAGCATTCTAACACTCTTAAGTGTACATGCAACCCTAAATATATTGGATCTATCTTTTCTCTATTATACATGCAAATATGAACATCCAAGGTATTATCCTAATCTAAGCTATAAAACAATGAATATAACAAGATAGAATACATACCTCTTTGATGTAGAATGCCTTCATGAAGCTTGAGTGCCTAGTTCCCCGAGTGTGACACCTGAAATGGTTCACACAACACCAAATACACTTGGAATAACTTGAGAGAAACCTGAACACTCCATGAAATCGTTTAGCCCTCACACACACACACACATAGTGTACAATTTCTTGAGCCATGGGATTCTTTTATATGGTGGCTATTAGGGTTACACCATGTAACTCATGACTTTACCCATTCCTTATGTTCCATGGATTTTAACCTCCATGGAGTATCCATGGGTCCCTCCATGGACTTAGTCCAACATAAGGAATCTTGGATCACAAGCCCACATATATAAGAATGAATGATTTACACAATCAACCCATATATTTAATTAGTCTTCTTTTGATCACTTAATTAATTCCAAATTAATTCTTGATCAATAATAATTAAATAACCTTATTAATATATTAGAACTTATAATATATTAACAAATCTTAAGTGTTATTTCTCTCATTATAGTCTATCCAAATGCATGATGCCATGCAACCTAAATGGACCATGCCGGGTCGGGTCAAGTCTTACCAATTATAGTTATGGACTTAGACATTAATCCAACAGTCTCCCACTTAGATAAGTCTAAAACTATTATTGCGTATGACTTCAAGAACCGACTGGCAATCGTAGCTCTCAAAAGCTTCTGTCGAACTCTGACCTTGCCGATGATCTCTGACCTTTGTCAATGACTTGTCCATTAGATAAGGGATCATATATTCCTCCATTCTAGATATCATATGGAATGAGACATGGATTATAATCATTCTCTTTATCCATTTGTTGTTTCCTGATTTCCGATTTATGACGACTGACTAATTGAACAAATCACATCAGTCCTGGCCCGGCCGAGCACTTCCATTTGTCATCATCAAATCATCGAGGGGCCCACAGATATCGCTTTTATCCTGAAGGTAAAAGGAATGGATAAACTTCGACTCATATAGCTTGTTCTACTACTTGTTGTATCATACACAAAGGCACGTTTTATAACATCGAGTTACCAATGCGTTTTCGTGCAATCAATGCACTATCAACTCATAGTAACAACTCATATCTCTAGGTTTGAAGAATATAAGATATTATCGTCTCATGATCACTCGTGATAAAATCCATGAAGTGATTCCAATGAGCGCGGGTTGAATCCAATACTCAAAACATATGAGCACTCATGAGTGTTGTAGCCCTTTGTCCAACACCTTAGACCTCTACAAGACAACCCATGACAGTCTTAATTCATATATACTTCCAACATATGACCGACTGTGGATGGTTTGAATAACTTAGTCATTCCAGAAGAATAACCTAGTTTATTCTGGAAGTCAAAACATGCAAAATGAAACACAAGAATAATTGAATCCAATATGGTATCAAAACCTATGAACATAAATAAAACACCTTTTATTTATCACCATATGATTACACATTATTCATTGTATACCGTTTCAGCTATCAACTTTATTCTTGAATTTAAAACAATAGTAGTCCCATGCTCCAAGCATGTACACTATGTTTTCTAAACACTAGTCATGCCACACACCAAGTATGCATACTATGTTTGTCTATGATCTTCACTTTGTGAATTAGATCAATAGAACATAACTCCAATGATCCTCTTTCACAGTCCCAAATCCTTACTGCAAATGCAAGAATTCCAAATTCATGCCATTTACTGAAATCTGTTAGATTCTAAACTTATATGCATTGATCTTCTTGTAATGATTATGCACAAAGTTAGAAAGACTTGACAACAACCATTACAGAGCATTCCAAAGGAGATCAGCTCCTTGGAAACATCCTTCTTGCATTAAGTTTCCTAATCTTACACAGATTGAATAATTTCTAACTTTGAAACATTTCCAGATTTCATTTTGACTATCACTTCTGAACAAGAGTTGCCTCCTTACAGATTATGTCAATATGGTCCTTCCAAAATTATCACTATACTTCCAACTGTCCTTGAGCAACCAATCTTTGGTAAACCTTAGATTGTCCTCGACAATTGTTTAATCCTTTTAGTCATATCCAGTTCTAAACCGTTTCCCTTCTTAATGCCCCAGGCATTTGGAAAATTTTAGAAAGGATGAATATAGCACATGTAATTGATCCTATATCTGAAGCATATGGGACACGATTCATGATGTCTCACATAAAGACTAAACCAGTCTTTTGCTATAACATTTCCATTTCAATTTGCCAAGTTCTCATAATTCAGATTATGAAAAGGGATGCCATAATCATAATCGAATTTTAGAACGCAAATAATGGACCCATATACAGAATTTCCTTATGTTGAGCCATTCCAACATGAAATTCATATATATATATATATATATATATATATATATATCCTAGACTAAGTACGATTAAAACCTCAATCTAAGCTTTTAGATTTGAGATGAAGTATAATTTCCTCTCCCTTAATTATAGCAAAACAACTCTTTCCCAATTGAAACTTTTGTTTTCTATAATTAACATTGCTAACTTGCAACCTTTATCATAATTATCATGCTCCCACTAACATTATGATTATTAGCATAACACTTATTCTCCCACTAGCTTTGACATGTACTCAGAAATTAGCTGACTTTCTTACCAAAGTTCAGATTTCTGATACTAGATTGCTTTGATAAAACTTTATCAAAATCATACACCTTGCCTTAGATAGCACACATGTGTGTCTAAACAATTTTAAGAACTATGAAAAGGGATGTCGTAATCATAGTCTCAATTGTTTAGACCTTTGTTACTTCTCACAAGTCCATGTTAGTGTGCCGGTAAACCACACACGCTCCACTAACGACTTTGAGAATGCAAATATCACAATTGCTATCTAGCTAAAATCTACTTAGTGAAAGTGTTTCCTCACCATCATTTTTCATGAATCGGAGAGAAACCTTATGAGTCTTAGATTTACTGGTGTATGTGTTCTTATCCATGTGAATTGTCAAAACCATAGTCACAAGACAAGGATAATGACAAATCCAAACTCATATGGACTGAATTCAATCTTAATTTCTTGCCACCTGGCAGCTCAAGGGCCTTCCATTGCTTCCAAGTTGTTGTGAAACAAATTGAGAACTCTAAGAACTCATATGCAAAGCCAACTTTAACTGGAATGGGCACATAATATGTCAACACGCTAGGTTATAAACCTCAAGTCATGTGCTAGTGAAGAACTTCTAGTTTTATTCTTGATTAGTTCTTGAGACTTTCAAGACCTTTAAAACTCCCACTATCCTCTTGACATATAAGACTTTCTTGTCATATATTCAAGAGATAGTGTGGATTCTAATCAAGACAAACACTTAACACAATTGGCCTAAGTTGGTCTTTGTTTTATCCAAAACATCACAACTTTCCAATTTCAAATGTACAAGAGTAGAAAACTTTTACTCTTACATTTGACCAGTGTTTTAAACCCTCTTTAAGACATGTCACTCAAATTACAATCTTGGAGTATGACTCTAAGACTTGTATTGGAACGAAGTATGGCTAATCTTCTTGATTTAACCATTTCAACAATTCAAGTTCCTCTTCTTAGTCATAAGAATGCACTAAGATTTACTGAGCTATATTAAATTATGACGAATAGTCTTATCGACCTTTTGTGGCGGACTCTGACCGGTGCACAAGAATGTGTACTCGATTCCTTAGTCCATTACTTGACTCACACATCCATGTAAACAAGTAATTAGTCTTAATTTTCCAATACTTGAAAGTTCTCATTCATCATGCTATACAACTTGCATGATTCCAAGTTTCGGTCCAATTAAAACTTGGTGATGAGAATCTTTCCTTATTTGGTAAATTTAGACATTACCACAAATGAAAGAATCAATTTCACATTTCCACTCTTGCTATTAATGGAATCCTATTAGCAAAAAAATTTCACAGATGTCATTGTAAGGATATTTTAAAATAAATAAAATCAGAAATTTCCCTTTTATTTTAAAAACTTCGCGGAAAAACTTATCCTTACAATCCATATGAAAACTTGTTGTTGTCTATTCCTAAGCAAAAATATCATAACTCCTAAGAAGTAGCTCAAGAATCCAATCTTCAAACTATGCGATAGAAATCCATCTACGTGATCAGATTCAGCATATTCTTTCATTAAGTTTCTTTACTTTTCTTTGATTCTTAAAACGCCAACATGTGACCCAGTCACATCATGTATCAAGAATCTCAGAATTGAAACTTAGCAGAGTTAGATAGTGGATTTTACCTGAAATAAAGTCAAACTTATTGACTTTACCATCCTTAGGTAAAATTGGCAGCTTCGCAACTAATGCCCCTTCCTTTGGCAATATAAACATATGGACTCTTTGATAATGGTACATGGGACTATCACAGACTTAGCATTTCTCTTTACCATTTGGTCAATTGAATTGACTATGGCCGATCCCTTTCCATTGGGAAGAGAGAGCTTTACTGGATATCCAATGTCATCATTGTCAATGTCCATAAAGTTTTAGGAAGTTGATCTTAGCAGATGGATAAGATCATTAAGGGTCTTGTCTTAGTCTATTTCATAGGATTCCCAATGGAACTCACTATGAGACTTAGAAAGTAGTTGAGCCACCAACTTTCTCAAGAATTTGACACCATCTCTCCCGGCTTCTCAATATGAGACTACATCTCCAAGATGTGATCACACATAGACCTTTGCTTGCCAATAGGGCTTGAGTGACCTTAAACCATACAAGAACTTGTGGGTTAGGGAGAATAATTGGAGGAGGTGTAAGAAGTATGATTTCCATGGGACATCATCTTCATTTAGGAAAGCTTGTTTCAAGAGATTCGCGAAGATCATAGATGTCTAAACCAGACATCTTTTGGGAGATATTCAAGATAGTTGATTTAAAGTCCTTAATATGACACCCAATATGAAATATTAAGGCTAGGACCCAACAAACTATTTTATAACTTAGAAGAGGGATGTCGTAATCCAAGCTATAAAATATTTGAAGGTAGGTGAATGACGATTCACCAATTTCCACCAAGATAAACGAAATGTATTAGTAGGTTTTAATTAGTTTTTGAAACTCCTAGATCTTTGAGATTCATTGAACTGTTCAATGGCATATTTCAATCTCGAGTGTGCCCTTCAGGTTTTGTCACTGGGATGCCGAGGATCACAAAACAAGGTGTGAAGTAACCATGCAAATTACTTGGTACCCTTAAGTGTTTACCCCTCAATCGATGTGCCGGTTAACCACACACGCTCCATCGATACTATGATAAACATTAAGTTACCCTTTTCCTACCTTGTTAAATACGAGTTAGTGTGCCGATTAACCACACATGCTCCACTAACCGACTTAAACAAAGTACAAAGTGTAATTTCATGGATTAGCACCTTAATCACATTTTCCTAAGTAACTAAGATTGGGTGTTTATTAAGAGTTTAGTTACTTAGTATTTATCATTAATACTTTTAATGAAGGGAGAATTATAGTCCTGTCAAACCCGTTCGGCTAACGACCCTCCACCAGTCAAACTGCCATTTTATACGTAGTAACCTTATATCCCCCTTATAGACCGACTTCGTGAATGAGGCCTACTAACGGTAAGACTGACTTTACTCTTATACATATATATATATATATATATATATATATATATATATATATATATATATATTATCAACTTATAATATTATGAAGTATAAGGGTTGAATTTTAACTTTTAAAATTCTAAGGGCTAACTTGGAATTAAAGTATTCATAAGTGAAAACTTTTCAAATTCCAAAACTTGAGGGCAAGTTTTGAAACTATTCAAAACTAATTAATTCCATAACTTATGTGTTTAAAGTAGTTTTAATCCAAAAACTCTTCAAGTTCCATAACTTGAGGACAAGTTATGGAAGACTTTAAACTAATAAAGAATTAACTTTTCTTTATTTTATAACTTATGAAATTAATTAAGGTTACACTTTTTTATTTATTTATTATATAATGAAGAGACTCTTCATTTTGTAACCTTTGCCAACTTTTATAAGTTTTAAGATTCATAAATGTGAATTTTAAGTTACATAAACACATTTTATGAACTTCTTTTAGATTAATTTGGATTAAAACCAACTATCACATAATTTTATTCATTAATCTAAATTCACTCATAAAACAAGGTAACACAAAAAACTTTTGGTGATCCATAACTTATTCTTAAGTTATGGAATTCTTTAAAACATTAACACCAAATTTTGTAACTCCATAAAAACTTTGAATCAAATTTTTTTTAAAACCTTTTCATATCCATAACTTATGGAGGTTTCAAAAAATAAAACTCTTTAGATCAAACTTTTAAAACTAATAAAATAATCATATCATTTTATGTTTTACTAAATTTGACCTAATTCAACTCATATAGCAAATTAATCAAATTTTACAAATAACTAGTTTTTCACAAGAACAAGTAATTATCTTAAAATTTGACAAACTTCATGTTTTTTTCCTTTTTTTCCAACTTTGAAAATAAAATATTTGCATCAATATAACAGAAAATAACCCGTGGCTCTGATACCACTGCTGGGTTTTGAGCATTCTAACACTCCTAAGTGTACATGCAACCCTAAATACCTTGGATCTATGTATTCTCTATTATACATGCAAATATGAACATCCAAGGTATTATCCTAATCTAAGCTATAAAACAATGAATATAACAAGATAGAATACATACCTCTTTGATGTAGAATGCCTTCATGAAGCTTGAGTGCCTAGTGCTCCAAGTGTGACACCTCAAATGGCTCACACAACACCAAATACACTTGGAATAACTTGAGAGAAACTTGAACACTCCATGAAATCGTTTAGCCCTCACACACACACACATAGTGTACAATTTCTTGAGCCATGGGATTCTTTTATATGGTGGCTATTAGGGTTACACCATGTAACTCATGACTTTACCCATTCCTTATGTTCCATGGATTTTAACCTCCATAGAGTATCCATGGGTCACCCCATGGACTTAGTCCAACATAAGGAATCTTGGATCACAAGCCCACATGTATAAGAATGAATGATTTACACAATCAACCCATATATTTAATTAGTCTCCTTTTGATCACTTAATTAATTCCAAATTAATTCTTGATCAATAATAATTAAATAACCTTATTAATATATTAGAACTTATAATATATTAACAAACCTTAGGTGTTATTTCTCTCATTATAGTCTATCCAAATGCATGATGCCATGTAACCCAAATGGACCATGCCGGGTCGGGTCAAGTCTTACCAATTATAGTGATGGACTTAGACATTAATCCAACAATAAGAACTTATAATATATTAATAAATCATAACTTATACTATTCTCCAAAGATTATCCATAAATTGTTCGGGTGAAGTGCAACCCAAATGGACCATGCCGGGTCGGGTCAAGTACATACCAAATATAGTTATGTACTTAGACACTATATCCAACACCATCAGCTCGTCGAGTTCTAAAACTCAGAATCCTAAAATCATGATCTATCTTGTCGATTCAACCCATGACACACCGAGTTCCCTGGATACTTATGGTCGCGATTTATCGAATTAACTCGTCAAGTCATGCCTCTGACTCGTCGAGTTCTACCGTGAACAAAATCCGGGCAACTCACTTCAACTCGTCGAGTCCCTCTCTGGACTTGCCGATTCCCTCAGTCTGTTTGGGCCATCTTAACATATTAAGCCCCTTTACTTCATATCTAAACCCCAAGCTTCGTCTACATGCTGAAAATTACCTCTTAAGGGTAAAGTTTCCAACTTTACCCACTCCTAATCCTTCTTAATGGGTTTAGCTCAAACCTTAGCTCCTTAAGACATAAATCTTTGTCCAAAATCCTTATTACTCCAATCCAAGGCAGGAAAACCAAGATCTAGGCCCTAGTCACCCAATAAGCACGTAAAGTCTCAAACTTTACTTCCATGCATGGCCCTTTGGGGCTTAAAAGGCCATAACAACATTCGTAGGGTTTGCATGGGACTCCGATGGCATAAAGTTTGCATCTTTATGCCTTCACTACCCTCAAAGATTTCAGATCTGAAAGTATAATCAACTTGGGACATTCATGACCCATAAATCAAGCTCCTTGGACAAAAACCCCATAAAAGTGACCACAAGGAGATCTAAGAAACTAAAAGGCAAGTTAGAAGCTTGATTACCAGAAATTGATGAGAATTTGATGAAATTCCTGGATCTACAACCTTCCCCTTTAACCTTCAAGCTCCTTCTTCTTCTTCTAGTCTTCAAGAACACACAAATCACTCAAGGATGGCTCACACTCTCCTAAAATGCTCTAGGATTTCATGGATGAAGGTTTGCACAATAGAGGTTGTAAATGAGGCCAACGGTAGAGAATAAGATGCTTAAATAGGGCACCAAGACCCGGATTTAGGGTTTTCCAAACCCAGACCAACTCGCCGAGTTGGTCCTCTAACTCGTCGAGTAGGTCACTTAACTCACAACCCAAAATCCGATCCTACTCGTCGAGTCATCCCCCAGACTCGGTGAGTTGCCTTCTTGTCTTGAGGTTTTCCTTTCCTTTCTTGGTCTTATGGATTCTAGGTGTTACAACTCTCCCCTACTTAAACTAGACTTTATCCTCGAAGTCCGCTACGGCCAACTACCCTGCAACCTCTCACGGTGTTCCCATATGATGCATACTTTGTCTGCTCGGTCCAATCCTCGAAGGATCGCTTCTATTGGCCTTCCGCCCAGCCTTCCTAGGCAAAATGCTAATCCTCAAAGGTATCATATTGAGAACAATCCAATCACTATAGATTTTGAGTACATTGCTCTTACCCAATCGACAATCCTTCTGGTACCCCCGAGTACTTACGTTAGACATCCAAGGGGACCCCTTTAACCTATGCAACCTCTCACGGTGTTCCTATATGATGCATACTTTGTCTGCTCGGTCCAATCCTTGAAGGATCACTTCTATTGGCCTTCCGCCCAGCCTTCCTAGGCAAAATGCTAATCCTCAAAGGTATCACCTTGAGAACAATCCAATCACTATAGATTTTGAGTGCATTGCTCTTACCCAACCGGCAATCCTTTCGGTACCCCCCGAGTACTTACGTTAGACATCCAAGGGGACCCCTTTAACCTATGCAATCATTGACCTTCCCAAGACAACTTTCCCATAACAACAAACCTTTCCTAACTCTATGAAGGACAGATCCTTCGCTGAAACTAAGTCTCCAACCACTCCCAGTGTTGGTCCCTTCATTGCTACCCATTGAATGCTTCCTCTTACTATGTACTGGTACTGAACACCCAACCCAACGATGGGATCAGAGAATCCTTTGAGTAGCAACGTAATCAAATCCTTCCCTTTAAGATTATTTGACCTCGCTGTGAGTGACTTAGCACTTCTCGGTCAACTAATTACTCCACGCACGAATTCTCTTATCACTGCTTCTGCCCGAAGATTTTGTTTTCTCTTTTCTGATATCCGGATGAACTGAGACCACCCTGATCCCAACTGATCCACCATTAACTGGGTCACCGGTCTCCCACCGGCTACTGAACCCAAGCTCAATCTCTTAGTTGCTCCCAACGACTTTCGAAGAAAACTTTAGCTGTCTAAAACTGCTCTATCTACCTTGCCACTCTGGCTATGTAAACCTTGGGACCCTCGATCCCCTACCTTGACCCCAAGGTTTCTACTAGGTCGAACCTACGTTGCTATAAGCACATGGGCCTCGCCTACGGGTCTCACCCAAACTATATCTCGGAGCGGTCTCTCCCATAAGTCGCACATATCTAGGGCTACACGGGACCAACTCCATCCTAAATCTCAATGAACTATCCTCTCCTGATCCCTATCATGCTAACTAGGAGATTCAGGCCTTGCCCACACTCCGCTAACTAGGAGATACGGGCCCCCGCCCACACTCCGCTAACTAGGAGATATGGGCCCCTGCCCACACTCCACTAACTAGTCGCTAACGAATGTTGCGGCTATCCCGCAGTCTTACAACACTTTCCACACTGCTCAAGCACCCGACCTAACATTCGGGCTGAAAATCGCGTCTTGACTGGAATCCCCATCCTGATTTCTAAGCTAGCTATCAAAAAAAGACATGAAACCCTACGTTGGGAAGTTTACCCCTCAACCCAATCCATCACTTAGATGACCTTCCATCCAGACGAGAATGTGAACCCATCCTAAATCCACTCTTCTTTCTGGTCCTGAACCCTTAGAGAACCCTCCCCCACTTTGCTTCAAGCTGAAAGCGTCATCTTTCAAGAATTAGTCAAGAAGCCTCCTCACCTAATGTGCGTTCAATTCCAAATCTTGAAGAATTTCCCAAGTGCTCAAGATGAAGTAATTCATTGAAGATAAATGTTGAAGCCAAGCTCTCGATGAAGATTGACAAGAAAAGCTAGCTACTTTTTAGGGGGAGCTTGTTGGTCAATTAAGAAAAGAAAGTTATAAACCAAGGGGGAGATTGTTGGGTCAAATATGGTTTATATTTTGCTTTTATGGGCAATTATATTTTTATGTAATATTTTATGAGCTTTCAGTCTAGTTTACGGTCAGGTGGGGTTTACGGTTGAGTTTACGGCAGTAAACAGGTTTACGACCGTAAACCCATTTACGGCCCATGTCCACCAAGCCCATGGTCCCCTTGTATAAATGTAGGTGTTAGGGTGTGAGGAACGGATTGATGAACGAAAGAAGAGAGAAACTAGAGAGCATTTTGTGTGTGTGAATCTTGTATTCGGAACTTCATTCTAATCAATACATACGAAGATTCATATTATTCTTCTTCTCCTTCTCTTCTATTTGATCTGACATCATCCGTTTGATTGGGATTCCGCATCATCAAACGGATCTGATTGATACACAGGCAATTTAGGGACTTACAATATATATATATATATATATATATATATATATATATATATATATATATATATATATATATATATATATATATATATATATAAGTAGGGTCAATGGAAATGAATAATTAGGGCAACATATGCTAGAACCAATGATCAAGTGACACGTGTCCATTTCTTTATTCATAAGCAATGTACTACGGAAGCTATTTATGTAGTTATTCCAAAGTGATGTGTTGTCATGTTTTTATTGGTTCCAACATGTGTTGCCCTAGTTATTTATTTTCCATATAACCCTTCCTTATATATATATATATATATATATATATATATATATATATATATATATATATATATATAAAAGATGTGTCTTCTATATATTTTTGTATGATTTATCAGTGTTTCATAAGGCTTTTTTTTTACAACAGTTATAGTAGATATTGTAGTGTTTTTATGGTATTAAAATTTGTAGTATTTCTGTTTTTCATATATTTGTTATTCATTAAATACATAAATTAACATAGATTTTATATACAATCTACAAACCTTAAAATGGTCAATAAATCATCCAATATTTATTTTTTATACTATTTGTTATTCATTATCTATAGAAATCAATATATGTTTTATATTTATTTATTAACATGCTTTTTCATTTATAAATATTACATCACAATTTATAGAATTAGGATAAGGATTAAATAATTGTGCGGATGTGTGTGTGTGTCTTTTTTTTTAAATGACAAACTATCTAAAGCTACTCTAAATACCATTTATGTCTCTAAGAGACTTGAACTCATGACCTCTCAATTTAGAGGATGTGTGTATTTGCCATTAAAAAAAACTATATAAATATATTCTTGCACAACGCGCGGGGATTCGTCTAGTCTATATATATATCTATATATCTATATATACTTATAAAGGAAGCATTTTTCCTTTCAATACATTCATTTGAAACTCCCATGTATGTTTCCTTTCACCACATTCATTTGAAACTCCCATGACTTTTCAATTTCTTTCTAATAATAATTATAAGTTGGTTAATAAGGTTAAATAAATATTAAACCTAAAGTGTAATCATAGATATACTAAATTTCAATATCAAAAGAGTATCTTTACTTCTACTTATAAAGTTATGTTTTTTAACTTTTAACATATTATTCTTACTTTATTAGTTTTAATATATTTTTGGATGTAAACCATTATCATTTTAAAGATATTAGTTTTGAACAATTTCTATAAAATACATAAATTATTAACATAAATATAAAATTACAGAATCAACTTAAATATACATTTTAGTTTAACTTAAACAACCCAAATAATATTTTGTAAATAGTTAAAAGTGATAAATTGTAGTGTCTTTCTAATAACGATTATAAGTTGGTTAATAAGGTTAAATAAATATTAAACCTAAAGTGTAATAAAAAATAAACTAAATTTCAATATTAAAATAATATAATTACTTCTATTTATAAAGTTATGTCGTTAATTATTAGCATATTATACTTAATTTATTAGATTTAATATGTTGTTGTATGTAAACCATTAAGACTTTATCTATATCTATATCTATCTATCTATATCGATCATTATATACTTAAAGCTAGCATTTTTCCTTTTACCACATTCATTTGAAACTCTCATTTATTTTTCCTTTCACCACATTCATTTGAAACTCCCATGACTTTTCAATTTCTTTCTAATAATGATTATAAGTTGGTTAATAAGGTTAAATAAATATAAAACCAAAAGTGTAATCATATATAAACTAAATTTCAGTATTAAAAGAATATATTTTCTTCTACTTATAAAGTTATATTTTTAACTTTTAACATATTATACTTAATTTATTAGGTATAATATGTTGTTGTATGTAAACCATTATCATTTTAAAGCTACAACTTTTGAACAATTTGTAAAAAATACTTAATTTATTAATTTAAATATAACCTTACAGGATCAACTTAAATATAAATTTTAGTTCAACTTAGACAAACTAAAGAATATTTTGTAAATAGTTAAAAGTGATAAATTGTAGTGTATTTCTAATAATGATTATAAGTTGGTTAATAAGGTTAAATAAGTATCAAACCTAAAGTGTAATCATAAATGAACTAAATTTCAATATTAAAATAATATTTTTACTTCTACTTATAAAGTTATGTCTTTAACTTTTAACATAGTATACCTAATTAATTAGATTTAATATGTTGTTGTATATAAACCATTATCAATTTAAAGCTACAACTTTTGAACATTTTGGACAAAATACTTAAATTGTTAATTTAAATATAACATTACATGGTTAAATTCAATATAGATTTCAGTTCCACTGAAAAAAGCCAGAGAATATTTTATGAATAGTTAAAAATGATAAATTGTAGTGCTAAATGCAAAAACTAAATTGTAATATCAATTTAACTAAAATGTTTCCTAAAGATATTTTTATAATCGTTAAAAGTTTTCAAATAATTAGCTTAAAATAACTTACAATACCAATAGTTAAAAATAACCCTATATAAATGATTATATTGTTACCTTTAAAATCAAAAAAAAAAAATTATTTGATGTTTTAAATAATTACAATGATAGAAATTACAACGTTAAGCAAATAAATTTTGAAAAATTAATTAATAACAACTTCAACTATAAATAACATTAAACTATATATTATATTTATTTTATTCATGAGTAACCCACGGGCAAAGGTCATTCAAAAGATTGAGATTATTCAGTTTTATTAGATGTATATATTATCATATAATTTAAAATAAAGTAAATTATATGAAGGGCCCTATGGTTTAGAGTAATTTGCATGTTTGGTCCTGACTTATTTTTTTAACTCGGAAGGTCCCTACTATTTGTTTTTGTTACGCACTTTGTCCCTGTCTTACCTAAAAAGACTATTTTTCCCTTGATTTTCTAATTTATGTAAATAAACACACCCCAACCCCACCCATTCAACTTACCTTACATACCCCACAATTTTTCTATATTTCAATAATAGTCTTTTTAGGTAAGATAGAGACCAAACACGTAACAAAAACAAACAGTAGAGACAAAGCGTGTAACCAAAACAAATAGTAGAGACCTTCCGGGTTAAAAAGATAAGGTAGGGACCAAGCGGGCAAATCACCCCAAACCAAAGGGACCATTCGTGTAATTTACACTTCAAAATAATCAATATATTATATCTCCTTAGTATATGAATTATTATATCAAATTTTACAATAACATTATTGTTATATTTAAAAAAAACATGTACAGATTTCAGTTATATAGATGCTTCTGCGCAACGTGCGAGCATTCTCCTAGTATACTTAAAAAGCTAGCAATTTTCCTTTCACCACATTCATTTGAAACTCCCATTCATTTTTTCTTTCACCACATTCATTTGAAACTCTCATGACTTTTCAATTTCTTTATAATAATGATTATAAGTTGGTTAATCAGGTTAAATAAATATAAAACCTAAAGTGTAATCATATATAAACTAAATTTCAATATTAAAAGAATATATTTTCTTCTACTTATGAATTTATGTTTTTAAGTTTTAACATATTCTACTTAATTTATTAGGTCTAATATGTTGTTGTATGTAAATTATTATCAGTTTAAAGCTATAACTTTTGAACAATTTGTATAAAATACTTAAATTGTTAATATAAATATAACCTTATAGGATCAACTTAAATATAAATTTTATTTCAACTTCAACAACCTAAAGAATATTTTGTAAATAGTTAAAAGTGATAAATTGTAGTGTCTTTCTAATAATGATTATAAGTTGGTTAATAAGGTTAAATACGTATCAAACCTAAAGTGTAATCATAAATAAACTAAATTTCAATATTAAAATAATATTTTTACTTCTACTTATAAAGTTATCTCTTTACCTTTTAACATATTATACTTAATTTATTAGATTTAATATGTTGTTGTATGTAAACCATTATCAATTTAAAGCTACAACTTTTGAACAGTTTGGACAAAATATGTAAATTGCTAATTTAAATATAACATTACAATGTCAACTTCAATATAAATTTCAGTTCCACTTAAAAAACCCAAAGAATATTTTGTGAATAGTTAAAAATGATAAATTGTAGTGCTAAATGCAAAAACTAAATTGTAATATCAATTAAACTAAAATATTTCCTAAAGATATTTTTATAATCGTTAAAGGTTTCAAATAATTATCTTAAAATAAATTACAATATCAATAGTTAAAAATAACTCTATATAAATGATTATATTGTTACCTTTAAAATCAAAAAGATTGTTTGATGTTTTAAATAATTACAATGATAGAAATTAAAACATTAAGCAAATAAATTTTAAAAAATTAATTAATAATAACTACAACTATAAATAACATAAAACTATATATTATATTTTATTTTATTCATGAGTAACTCGCGGGTAGAGGTCATTCAAATGATTGAGATTATGTAGTTTTAATAGATGTATATATTATCATATAATTCAAAATATAGTAAATTGCATGAATGGTTCCTATGGTTTAGAGTAATTTGCGTGTTTATTCCCTGACTTATTTTTTTAACTCGGAAGGTCCTTACTGTTTGTTTTTGTTAAACACTTGGTCTCTATCTTACCTAAAAAGACTATTTTTCCCTTGATTTTCTAATTTATTTAAATAAACACACCCCCAACCCCACCCATTCACCTTACCTTACCTACCCCACAATTTTTTCCTATTTAAATAATAGTATTTTTTAGGTAAGACAGAGACCAAACGCGTAACAAAAAAAACAGTAGGGACAAAGGGCATAACGAAAACAAATAGTAGGGATCTTCCGAGGTAAAAAATAAGTTATGTACCAAGCGCGCAAATCACCCCAAACCATAGGGACCATTCGTGTAATTTACTCTTCAAAATAATCAATATGTTATATCTCCTTTGTATACAAATTATTATATATCAAATTTGACAATAATATTATTGTTATATTTAAAAAAACATGTAAAGATTTCAGTTATATAGATGCTTCTGCGCAACGCGCAGACATTCGCCTAGTATCATACATACTTATAAAGCTAGCATTTTTCCTTGAATCTCATGCATTTGAAACCCCCATAAAAATTTGCCAACACCTCATGCATTTGAAACCCCCACACCCTTTCACCTTCAATGTAATGAATCTCATTCATTTGAAACTTCCAAGACTATTCAACTTATAGGATTTAATTTGACTTTGGAAATTCCTTTCACAGAAATGTAGTTAGCCTATAAATACTTACTTCTATAGAAACAAATATCCTAAACCAAAACAAAATACTTCTTTTTTCTAATTAGTGATCTTTTATTCTCTGTTTTGGTGTAAATGAAAGTCTTATGTTGTCAATATAATATTGAAGTTCAATAATCTATAATAAGCAAGGTATGCATTTTGTGTTTTTAATCAAAACAATTGGTTTTTTTGTTGGTTTGTTCACATATTGTGTTTTTAATCGTGAATAAAAGTAGCTCTTAGGTTTGAGAACTTTCTAACATCTATTTTAAAAAATGACACATGCAATATTTTATTGAGCATACAGGTACAAGCAATTATTTTTTGAAAGGCGGCGCTCTACACTATCCATTTCTTATAAGTTTATATTATTGGGGGTAAAATTGAATTGGTGAATGGAGCAATAAAGGGTGAGGATTTAACTTCAAGTTTTATGATTCTAACTCTTCTTGAAATGTGATATCCATAATTTGTTGAACTTATTTATAAACACTCTGAGATTAATGAATGTTTAAGTTGAAGATTACCTCATATTTTGAACAATATGCAAGTTCTTGTGTTGAAGTTCATATTGAGATGTAGAAATTCACTTTAATGAGCTGATGAGTTTATCGCTTTATGAGGAAATTTGTAGTTTTTAATGAGATGATGCATTGATGTTTATAAAGACGATGCTAGAAACTTTACCCTTTACTGTTGTTAATTGTTGTAGGTTTGTTGTACAAGTTGTATCTCTTGGTTTTTAATTCTATTGTTGTTATCCAGTCACATGTTTCATATTCTTGAAAATGATCAATGCAATGATTTTCTTAAATCAATATTAATAGAGTAAGGAGTCAAGCACATTAATTGCAATAAAATAGTAATTGGACTTTTATGAAGAAACACATAGCTCGAACAAGCTACCTCCACAACTTAAACCTACAAAAAAAATTCTTAATATTTAATAATAGAAATGATAATAAATGTTGGAACTATAAAACAAACACCTAATAAGATATATCAATGCCAAGATTTTTAAAATGTGTATTTTTTTAGTTATTCACTAATCTTGGATTTTATTTTATAATAAATGTCATATTAATGCAAAATATTCATTTGAAAGTTACACAAACTCTTGATCTTTCAAGTAATTAACCAAACATACTCGGTTTTTTTAACTTAATTAAATCATTCACTTTAACCTCCTTAATTTTATTTATTTAATACATTAAAATCAATTATTAGTCTAAGTTCAAACCAACTCTTCATTTTTCAACCAAATATATACATATAACTTATTGGTTGAAATAAAAATGGTTTTAAATCACAACCATAAATCAAAATATCATAAGACTATTATTCTAATAGTTAAAAATTATGTATATTTTTAAATATAAAACCTAAACTGAAATGTATATTTAATTAAACGTCAATGTGAGACTAGCCCACTTAGTAGAGGTTTTTCCTTTAGATTGAAGGTCTTTCGTTTTAATCCGGACGTTGATGAATTTTATTAACTTGGTCTTAGTAACTTCTAACAACTAAACACCCATTATAAAAATCAAGATCTTAAACAATATAATTGCACATTGTGCAATGCGTAGGAATTCGTCCACTATACTTATAAAGGAAGCATTTTTCCTTTCACCACATTCATTTGAAACAATCATGACTTTTCAGTTTCTTTCTAATAATGATTATAAGTTGGTTAATAAGGTTAAATAAATATCAAACATAAAGTGTAATCATATATAAACTAAAATTCAATATTAAAAGAATATATTTACTTCTACTTACAAAGCTATATTTTTAACTTTTAACATATTATACTTAACCTATTAGTTTTAATATGATCTTGTATGTAAACCTTTATCATTTTAAAGCTACAACTTTTGAAGAATTTGTATAAAATACTTAAATTGTTAATTTAAATATAACATTATAAGTCAACTTAAATAACCCAAAGATATTTTGTAAATAGTTAAAAATGATAAATTATAGTGTCTTTCTAATAATGATTATAAGTTTGTTAATAAGGTTAAATAAATATCAAACATAAAGTGCAATCATAAATAAACTAAATTTTAATATTAAAATAATATTTTTACTTCTACTTATAAAGCTATGTCTTTAACTTTTAACATATTATACTTAATTTATTAGATTTAATATGTTGTTGTATGTAAACCATTATCAGTTTAAAGCTACAACTTTTGAGCAGTTTGGACAAAATACTTAAATTGTTAATTTAAATATAACATTACGGTGTCAACTTAAATATAAATTTCAGTTTCACTTAAAAATCCAAAGAATATTTTGTGAATAGTTAAAAGTGATAAATTGAAGTGCTGAATGCAAAAACTAAATTATAATTTCATTTTAACTAAAATATTTATTAAAGATATTTTTATAATCTCTATCATATCATATCATATCATACTATATTTATAAAGGGGACATTTTTCCTATCACCTCATGTATTTGAAACCCTCACACAAATTTCCAAGCACCTCATGCATTTGAAACCCCCACACCTTTTCACATTCAAATTAATTAATCACATATCATGAAAGGTTTTATAACTTATATAATATGTTTAATTATTAATTAATGGATAGTCTACTATAAAAATGTCATTATCTTTGAATAGACACACAAATACAAATCACATACAAAATTCACAAAGAATACAAGTTTAAATGTTTTGTATTGGTTTGAGGGTTTTGGACCATTTTCGAGCTATGTTATTATGTTAAAGTTTTTAATTTGTAAGTTTGTTATATACTAATTCTTTTTTTTTTCTTGGTTTAGTTATTCTTTTAAAACAATCATTGTATGTTGCAGTTGAAACTTTAATGTAAATTAGATTAGATTCATATTATCGATCATATGTTATGGAAAGTGATATAGATGATATTTAATTAAATATTGTATATACATTTGTATGTTTGTGTTGTTTCAAAGTAATAATTAATAAAAAAATCATGGATATGAAATATTATACGTAATATCCATGTAAGTCTCTTTAAAATGTAAATTGTCTATCTTATCACTTTATATTTTAGTATATGTTTAATATTTTAATTATAATAAAAAATGTCTTTTAAAAGTTTTCTTTCGTTTATTAATAATAATAAGTGGTTTTAAAGCTAATGAACCATAATTATAAATAATAAAATCAAATTATAAAAATAATGGATATGTCATATTATCCATGCAAATCTCTTTTGAAATGCAAATTGTCTATCTTATCAGTTTATTATTTAGTGTATGTTTCACATTTTAATAGTAATATTAAGAGTTTCTTAAAATTCTTTTTTAACTTACTAATAATAATAAATGGTTTAAAACTAAAGAACAATAATTTTAAATGATAATAACATCAATTTATAAATTACATAACGTTAACAACAAATAAATTGTATTTTAAATGAACATCATTATTGAAATTAGAAAATAATCACATAAGTAACAATTTAAATTAATCAATCATAAAAATTGTTAAAAATAATATTAAATAGATAATTATATATAATTTAATTAACGAAGAATGTGGATTGATCTCAATAAATAATATTGTTCAAAATATTATGTTAAAGTTAATGTCAATAATATAACCATTTTAAACATATATTTTTCAACATTTTAACAATATATTTTTAAGTTACCCTGCGCAACGCGTGAGAATTCGTCTAGTATCTTATAAAACTAACATTTTTCCTTGAACCTCATTCATTTGAAACTCCCAAGACTATATAGAATCGTTTTTGCTCAAACCACATTCATTTGAAACCTCCATTTTTTAACTAACACAACTCAAAAGTCTTCTTAATAATGATTTAACACTCAAATGTTTTATAACTTATATTATGATTAATAAGAACTTAATCAAACACTTACTATAAAAAGATCGATCTTTTGGTAGACATGCATACAAATCACATACAAACTTCATGAAGAAAACAAGCTTAAAGGTTTTTATGTTGGTTTGAGGTCTTATGACCAATTTTAGAGATATATTATTATGGTATAGCCTTTAATTTGTAAGTTTGTTATATACTAATTATTTTTATATTTTTCTTGGTTTTGGATTCTTTTAATACAATTGTTGTATGTTGTTCTTAATCGTTAATATATATTAGATCATATAGATGTTATCGATCACATTTTATATACCGTGATGTAGATAATAATTGATTAGATATGTTAAATATTATCGTTTGTTTTGTACCGCTTCAAAAAAAGTAACTAACTAAAAGTCGTGAATATTTAAAATTTTTCATGTAAATATGAAAGATATATTTTTCTTTTTACCGTATATATTTGAAACTCTCATTACTTAATCAAATGTAGTTTTAAAATCTACTTTTTAAAACTAATTAATAATAACAACTATAAATAACATTAATACATATACTCTATTTAATTTTATTTATGAGTAACATGTTGATAGAGTCCACTGAGAAGATTATGATCATATAATTCAAAATAATCAATATTTTATACTAAATTAGTATAAAAATTTTATATCAAAGTTAACTATGACATTTTTATATTTAAACAACATATGGTTTAAATTTATATTTAAATAACATGCTGATAGAGTCCATTGAGACGATTAAGCCTATATAGTTTTAATAGATTTAATATGATCATATAATTCAAAATAATCAATATTTTATACTAAATTAGTATAAGAATTATTATATCAAAGTTAGCTATGACATTTTTATATTTAAACAACATATATTTTAAATTTATATAAAGGAGACATTTTTACTTGCACCACATGTATTTGAAACATCCATGAGTTTTCAATTTCTTTCTAATAATTGTTATAGATTGGTTAATAATGTTAAATTAATGGAAAACTACATTTTAATCATAAATCAACTAAACTACAATATTAAATATTATATTTTACTTCTATTTATAAAATTATGACTGCAATTTTTTAAAATACTATAGTTAACTTATTAGTTTAGATATTTTGTTGTAAGTAAATAATTGTCATTTGAAAGTCACAGCTTTTGTATAATTTATGATTTTATGCAGTATAGTTAAATTATTCAATTCAATATAATGTTAACTGGTTAATTTAAATCAAAATATCAGTTAAATTGAAAAAAATCGATAGAATATTCTACAAATAGTTAAAAGTAATAAATTATAGTGTTAAATCTAAATTGTAATCCTAAATTAACAAGAAAACCATGAAAGTATTTTTTATAATCATTAAATTTTCAAATAAGCAGCCTAAATACAACTTACAATAAGAATAGTTAAAAGTAACATTATATAAAAAATTATAATGGTATCTTTAAAAACAAAAAGAATGTTTGTTGTTTTAAATAATTACAATAAAAAAAACTAAAAATATTCATCAAATAAATTTTATAAAAGTTCAACTTCTGAAAGCAAATTAAAATAATTAAAAGTTTTCAAATACGTTATTTAAAATAACTTACAACAACAATAGTTAAAAGTAACATTATACACAAAAACTATATTGTTACCTTTAAAAACAAAATAATGTTTGACGTTTTAAATAATTATAATGATAGAAATTAAAATCTTAAGCAAATAAACTTTTTAAAATTAACTTATCATAACAGGAATTATAAATATCAGTAAACCATATATTGTATTTATTTTTATTCATGAGTAACTTGCATGTATAAGCCATTGACACAATTGAGATTATAGAACTTTGAAAGATGTCTACATTACCATATAATTCAAAACAAACAATGTTTATATCAACCTATTATAAGATTTATTATATAAGAGCTAACAACAACGTCATTGATATATATATATATATATATATATATATATATATATATATATATATATATATATATATATAAAGATTTTAAATATATTGTTCTATTCTGCGCAATGCGTGGATATTCGTCTAGTATACTTATAAATGAAGCATTTTTCTTTCAACACATTCATTTGAAACTCCCATACATTTTTCCTTTCACCACATTCATTTAAAACTCCCATGACTTTTCAATTTCTTTCTAATAATAATTAAAATTTGGTTAATAAGGTTAAATAAATATCAAACCTAAAGTGTAATCATATATAAACTAAATTTCAATATTAAAAGATTATCTTTACTTCTACTTCTAAAGTTATGTTTTCTAACTTTTAACATATTATTCTTAATTTATTAGTTTTAATATATTTTTGGATGTAAACCATTATCATTTTAAAGATATAACTTTTGAACTATTTGTATAAAACACATAAATTATTAATTTAAATATAAAATTACAGGGTCAATTTAAATATAAATTTTAGTAGAACTTAAGCAACCCAAATAATATTTTCTAAATAGTTAAAAGTGATAAATTGTAGTGTCTTTCTAATAACGATTATAAGTTGGTTAATAAGGTTAAACTAATATCAAACCTAAAGTATAATAAAAAAATAAACTAAATTTCAATATTAAAATAATATATTTACTTCTATTTATAAAGTTATGTCTTTAACTATTAACATATTCTACTTAGTTTATTAGATTTAATATGTTGTTGTATGTAAATCACTATCAGTTTAAAGCTACAAATTTTGCACAGTTTGGACAAAATACGTAAAATTTTAATTTAAATATAACATTAGTGTCAACTTAAATATAAATTTCAGTTCTACATAAAAAAGCAAAGAATACTTCGGGAATAGTTAAAAGTGATAAATTGTAGTGTTAAATACAAAAACTAAATTGTAATCTCAATTTAACTTAAATATTTTCTAAAGGTATTTGTATACTCGTTAAAAGTATTCAAATAAGTAGCTTACAATAACTTACAATAACAATAGTTAAAAATAACTCTATATAAATGATTATATTGTTACCTTTAAAATAAAAAAACAATGTTCAATGTTTTGAATAATTATAATGATAGAAATTAAAACGTTAAGTAAATAAAAGTCTAAAAGATTAATTAACAGTAACTATAGCTATAAATAACATTAAACCATATATTATATTTAAATTTGTTCATGAGTAACTCGTGGGTAGAAGTCATTCAAACGATTAAGATTATGCAGTTATAATAAAAATATATATTATCATATAATTCAAAATAATCAATATATTATATCAATTTAGTATAAAAATTATTATATAAAATTTAACAAATGTTATATTTAAAAAAACATATATTTGTAAATATTTTAACTATATAGGTGTTTCTGTGCAACACACGGACATTCATAAAGGAATCATTTTTCCTTTCACCACATTCATTTGAAACTCCCATGAATTTTCAATTTCTTTCTAATAATAATTATAAGTTGGTTAATAAGGTTAAATAAATATCAAACCTAAAGCGTAATCATATATAAAGTAAAATTCCATATTAAAATAATATATTACTTCTACTTATAGAGATATGATTTTTTACCTTTTAACATATTATATTTAATTTATTAGTTTTAATGTAAACCATTATCATTTTAAAGATACAATTTTGGAACAATTTGTATAAAATACTTCAATTATTAATTTAAATATAAGATTATAGTGTCAACTTAAATATAAATTTTAGTTTAACTTAAAAACCCCAAAAAAATATTTTGTAAATAGTTAAAAGTGATAAATTGTAGTGTCTTTCTAATAAAGATTATAAGTTAGTTAATAAGGTTAGATAAATATCAAACCTAAAGTGTAATCATAAATAAACTAAATTTTAATTTTAAAATAATATCTTTACTTCTACTTATAAAGTTATGTCTTTAACTTTTAACATATTATATTTACTTTACTAGATTTAAAATGTTGTTGCGTGTAAACCATTATCAGTTTAAAGTTATAACTTTTGAACAGTTTGGACAAAATACTTGAATTATTAATTTAAATATAACATTATAGTGTCAGCTTAAATATAAATTTCAGTTCCACTTAGAAAACCAAAGAATATTTTGTAAATGGTTAAAAGTGATAAATTGTAGTGATAAATGCAAAAACTAAATTGTAATATCAATTTAACTAAAATATTTCCTAAATATATTTTTATAATCGTTAAAAGTTTCAAATTAGTAGGTTAAAATAACTTACAATAATAATAGTTAAAAATAACTCTATATAAATGATTATATTGTTACCTTTAAAATCAAAAAACAATGTTTGATGTTTGAAATAATTATAATTATATAAATTAAAATATTAAGAAAATAAATTTTAAAAAATTAAATAACAATAACAACAACTATAAATAACATTAAACCATATGTTATATTTAATTTTATTCATGTGTAACTCGCAGGTAGAAGTCATTCAAACGATTGAGATTATGCAGTTATAATAAATGTATATATTATCATATAATTCAAAATAATCAATATATTATATCAATTTAGTATACAAGTTATTATATCAAATTTAACATCAACGTTATTGTTATATTTAAAAAAAAGTTATATTTGTAAATTCTTCAACTATATAATTAAAAAAAATATTAAATCAAAAACTATATTTAATTCAATTCAAACACAACTTATTATATCTATCTTATCACATACTTAAAAATTATTGTATTAGTTGCAACTTAGTATAAAAATCATTATTTCAATGATAAATGTTAATAATATTGTTATTATAACATATAATTGTCGGTATTTATTTTACATTATTACGCACAAATCAAGTGTTCGAAACTATCATTACATCTCAAGAGTTTTCTAATTTAAATGTAGTTATGATTTCAAATTTGATGTTATTAGTCATACCTTTTTATTTTCACTACATTCAAAAGTTTTTTTTTAACTTATGGTTATTAATGTGCAATGCCTTTTTTATTTTCCGCTTACTTATACACATTATAACTATATTAGTAGTATATAATTAAGTTTTGATAAATAAAATCATATGTTTGAAAAGGATTGTGATTCAAATATGAACAATTTGAAAAAAAACTGAGTTATGTCGCATTAATGGTTATTTCAACGTGATTTGTTATAACAATGTTTTTATATATCAAGGTACGTCAATTTATAAATATTCATTTTGAATGATTTATAAGTGCTTAATAAATTTCATTTGACGTAAATGTTATAGTAGATGTTGTAGTGTTTTTATGTTATTAAAAGTTTTAGTATTTTTCAATACTATTTGTTATTTTTTTATATACAAATCCACTTAAGTTTTATATATAATTTACACAACTTAAAGTGCTCTATAAAAATTATCAAAAGTTGTAGTATTTATTTTTTCTATAAAATCATCAATGGTTATTTCATTAAGATTTTTTTATAAGTGTGTTTCTATATATCAAGTTATGTCGATTTATAAATATTCATTTTGAATTATTTTTAATTGTTTAATAAATTTAATTTGATGTAAATGTTATAATACATGTTGTAGTGTTTTTATGTTATTAAAAGTTGTAGTATTTTTCAATACTATTTGTTATTTGTTTTATATACAAATCAACTGTTTTATATATAATTTACACAACTTAAAGCGGTCTATAAAATCATCAAAAGTTGTATTTATTTTTTCATACTACTTTGCATTTGTTATATATAGAAATCAATGTACGTTTCATATACAATTTACACAACATAAAATAACCTATAAAATCATGAATTAGTAGTATAAATGACCAATGATATAAACTTATTACAGTTAATAAAACCAATAGGTTAACTATAGGTTTTTGTTTTACTACTAACATTGGTTTTCATGTATAAATATAAAATCACAATTTGTTAAAAGTTATTATTTAATTAAATAACTATATTTGCGCGCAACACGCATGGATTCGCCTAGTCATACTATACTTATCAACTATACTTATAAATGAAGCATTTTTCATGTAACCACATCAATTTGAAAATCCAAACTTTTCATATTTCCCTATAATATATTTTCTAACTTAAATATGTTATTACTTATTCATATTATCATAAATGGAAGACTTCTTGAATTATCAATAACTTCAATATAGTGTTAAATGCATAACCTAAATTAATATATCAAACAAACTTAAAAGTATAGTGTAAAATTTAAAACCTAAAGTAAAATATTAAATAAAGTTTTAAAAAAACTCAATGCATATTTTTTACAAGAGTTAAAAGGAAAATATTAAATACAATAAACGTAAAAGAACATAAACGTAAAAGAACATAAACTAAAAGTAAAACTAACTAAAAGATCTCCAAAAACTATTTTTTATAATAACTGAAATTCAATTAAGTTTTTTTTTAATTTATAATAATAGTAATAATAATAATAGTTAAAATAACATCAAGTTATAAATTAAATTATATTACATCACAAATAATGATTGATAATTTAAATAATCATCAGATGAAATTAATATATCGTCAATTTTTCTTTAAAGTTAATAAATCATTACATTAGTTAATTAAAATATATAAGAAATATAAATAATTTTATACACATATAAAGCGTGAGTAGATTACATTAAATTTGATTTTAGTAAGCGTTATGTTATCTATTATTCACATTAATTATAATGTTACTTAACTAAATGTCTAAATGTAATAATAATTTTTTTAGTTAATATAAATGACAAAATTATTTTCAATGACATATAATTACTAAAAGGTTAACTATATAATTTTATTCCGTGCAACGTACATATACTCGCCTAGTATACTTATAAAAGAGACATTTTTTCTTCATCCGCATTCATTTGAAACCCCCAACATTTGAACTTCTTCTTAAATTAATACATTAAATCCAATATTATTGTAATTTCAAAATTAATTGTTTATTGTCAATATAATATACTTAGTTTGTTAATCTAAATATGATACTAAATTTTAAACCTAATTTTTATAATATATTCAAAGCCTATTTTTTTTTTTAAATAGTTACAAAGTTTAAATGTAAAATCTAAATCAAAATGTCAAATTAATAAAAAAATAGTTAAAAGTTATTTTTTATAATAATGATATTTTCCTCATAATAGATAGTCTAAAACAAATTAAAAATATTAAAAGTTTAAATAAAATATTAAATATAAAACATGTATCAAAAAATAGTTTTAAAATTCATTAAAAATAAAATATTTATATATAAATTAAGTTTATTTTTATTTTCACGGGTAGCGGCTATAAAAAGGATGCGATTCTAAATAGAATAATATGAAATCTATTATTTGATACTTATAAATCCATTAAGAAAGTAATTGCATACACCTATTTTTGATAATAGTTATCATTTATTTAAATTATTTAGAATATTTTATAATAAATTACTTTAAGAATTATTAATTCAAACTTAATAACAAGTAATATTTATTTTAATAATATATATTTATCAATATTTTAAATTTTAATTATAACTACACAACGCACGGAATATCACATTGTTTTATTAATAAAATATAATTAAATGTTTTTCCAAAGCTTGAGGTGTTAAGTTTCCAAATGATCTGTGATACGCTGACATGTCATGTGGCTTCAAAATCCAAAACAAAATTCCACTTCAAGAACTTTATGGATAGCTTCCATGTAACATCTTCAAATATTATAATAAATGGGTTATATCACAAATATATGTTGTAATATCCGAATGTATCAGATAGTATTTGATAAGCGTCTTATTGAGTCCAATAAGATGTTACTGTTGGATTAAGTGTCTAACCCCATAACTATAATTGGTATGTACTTGACCCGACAGTAGCATGGTCCATTTGGGTTGCATATCACCAGGACAATTTGATAGGATAGACTTTTGATAAGAGGTTATTTATGATTTGTTAATATATTATAAGTTCTAATATATTAATATGAAATCATACTATTTAATTAGTATTGATCTAGAATTAATTTGGAATTAATTTTGTGATCAAAAGAGACTAATTAAATATATGAGAATTGATTTGGTAAATCATTCATTCTTATGGTGTGGGCCAATGATCCATGATTCTTTAGGTAGGGCTAAACCAATGTTACAACCCATGGATGATCCATAGGGGTTTAAACCCATGGAGCCTAAGGAATATGGAAGGTCATGCACATTAGGGTTTACATGGTGTAACCCTAATCTTGCCACACTATATAAGAAGTCCCTTAGCATCCAAAATTGGCTACCACATACACTAGTGTTTTTGGAGTTCCATGAGCCGATTTTGGTGCAAGAAATATTCTCTCAGAAGTCTCCTTTTTCCTAGGTGTGTTGTAATTCCATTTGAGGTGCAACACTTGGGATACTAAGTTCTTAAAGGCCAAACTCAAGAAGTTCTACAAGCTACAACAAAGAGGTAACTCCATAACTCAATTTTATGTTGTTTATATCATTTATATGATAGTTGTAGGCTTAATGCTTTAGAAACAATATTGCATGTATAATTAGAGAAAACATAGATCCAAAGCATTTAGGGTTGTATGTGCACCATAGGATGTTGTAGTCTACTAAAACCCTTCAGTGGTATTAGAGCCATGGGTTGTTTTCTATTATATTTGATGCTTGGATACTTTTTCAAAGTTAAAAAATCGTTTTTTTAGACTCTGTCTGATCACCACGAGGTGGTGACGGGTCTGACAGTTTTTTTTTTGGATTTGTTGGCTTAATTTGGATTAGGATCATTACCATAAAATGTTTTTGTTCATATAATTTGATTTTGTTGCTATTAGTTTAAATGATTAGGCTAATTTCTTGAAATTTGTTTTATATGAATTATCTTAACTTATGAGTTTAACTAGATCATGTATGTATTATTTGATTATTGTGTTAATCAAAATAATGATCTAAATGATTTTTTATGAACTCCATAACTTGTCCTCAAGTTATGGAAAATGAAAAGTTTTTCTTTCAAATGTTTTTAAAGTCTTTCATAACTTGTCCTCAAGTTATGGAACTTGAAAAGTTTTTCATAAAATCCATATTAAACTCATAATTTATGGAAACCAAAAGTTTTGAAAAGTTTCAAAACTTCCCCTCAAGTTTTCGAATTTGTAAAGTTTGACTTATGAATACTTTAATTCCAAATTAAACCCTAGAGTTTTAAAAGTTAAAATTCAACCCCTTATACTATTATATTATTATAAGTTTAATAATTATATATATATATATATATATATATATGTATGTATGTATAAGATAAGTCAGTCTTACTGTTAGTAGGCCTCATTCACGATGCCGGTCTATAAGGGGGGTATAAGGTTACTGCCTTGTTGAGAGAAAAACTTGAGTAACACACTTAAACAAACGTTAGAACAAGTAATATTGCGGAATGAAGTTTAACTCAGAGTGTCATAAAGCTCAACAATAATAAGTTAGAATTAGATAGTTAGATAGTTAGGTGCGGAAATATAAGGAAATATAAACGAAAACAAGTATTATATCAAGAAGACACTTAAGCTGATTCTTAATGAGGATTGCAAACAAACCAAGTTAGTAAGTGAGATCAGACTTAGTGATTAAGTCAAGACTGACTTGCTCCGAAGAGACATTATGGTATTAATATATCAGTTTAAGTTATGAGGATCTTTGAAGATAAGAGAGTAAGATATGATATTCAAGATAGAGATAATTGATGTATTCATTCAAAATGAGAGAACTCTATTTATAGAGTCTCGAAGATTACAAAGTCTAATCTGTCTAAGGTGGCCATGCAAGACACACTGGGTAAAGTAATGTACAGACATAAGATAACAAATAAAAGACTAAGACTAAGGATTGATGACGTCGACTGCGGATGCGGTTCTTGATTGCGGTTGATATACTGACTGCGGATCTAGAGATGGCTTCGGATCTGTCAAGTTTAAGAGGGTCACTTTTATGCGTCAACAATTCCCCCCTAAGTGACATCTTTCAAATTTCCTTTCATTTGTCAAGCTTTATAAATTTGATGAGAATCCACCAGAACTTACTGACTTCTCTGAGCCAAACAATTCTCCTGGAGATTTCAAACTTTACTTGAGCAGTTGTGTGTTTTGACTTGTTGACTGCAGTTTAAGTGATCTCTAGTTGCTTCCGGGTCAAGCGTTTCATGGCAGTCATTGGAATGAAATATGTTGTTTCATCATTCTTGCATTTGAAAATTACTCCAAGACCCGGGAAGTTAGTTTCTCCAAGGGTTCTCTCTTGAAAATCTTCAGTTAGCACTGGAGCTGGTTCAAGAGGAGGAAGGATAAATTTCTATATGAGAACAGGGTGGATATTCACGTTAATATTAGCAAAGTCACAAATAGTTTCTTTTAGATACATACAAGCCCTTTCATACGAAATCTTCATGTTTAGATGCTTCTCACACTTGTTCTGAAATACCTTAGCAATCAGAAAGATTCCTCCGGGTTCATGCAAGGAAAGCCAGCTTGGGTTCGAACATAGTCTGACTTTCTTCTAGTGGGAGTGTACTGAATGAAGTCTGCTTTCATAAACTTTATGGGCTTGAAGTTTTTGACTACGGTGGGCTTGTCGCTTGACCAAATGTTTTCAATTGTAGATCCGTGCTTGGCATGAAATCTGTTGAGTCTTTCAAATTCCATTAGCAACCTCTGATCATCGGGGAGGTTGCGGTCAAACGATTCGAAGACGGTGAAGAATTTTGTGTTGGGAGAGATGGGAATGTCCTAATAACTATCAGATGGGGAGTCCGCATAGGTGAGATGAGGCTGGTAGTTGTCATCAAGTAATCTTCTGGTGGGATTAATCCAGGAGTGGATTGTTGTTTCATCCAAGGTCATATCAAAACCTTGTTCTCTCCACATTTGCTCAAGAAACTTTACAGCTTTCCAATCATCTTTTCTCTATCTGGTTGCGGGAGAATCACTTGAGTGTGAAGATGACATGGTTGGTGCAAGATTTTTGAAGTGTGGAGGAGTTTCTTGTCGAGGCGGAGATTGCTAAACTAATTGGACTGGAGGATCTTCTTGCGGTGATGAGGAATTATGAGGGGAATGAATTTGACTTTGTTAAGGAGAAGGCATAGGAGTATTCTTTTTGGGAGATGGTTGCGGGGAACGTTGCGGAGTAGGAACCTTTTGTTGAATAATGGGTTCTTGAAAGATTGATTGTGGTATGATTGGTTGTTGATGAATGGGAACAAATCGGATGGGAGTTTGTAAATGTTGATGCGGATGTGAATGTTGATGTGAGATGCGATCCGAATCACGGTCTTCACTTCCCCCACTTGAGGAAGGAGCACCTGGTACCTCCTCAAGCCATTGTTTAAGACTGTCAATCTTGGTCAAGAAGTCATTAAAATGGGTTTTGAGTGCATCAAAAAGTTGCTGGTTGTTGGGAATTGCGGTGTTGAAGAGTAGTTTGTGGATCTCCTTAGTAAATTGTAGAATCTCTTGGCCATGGAAGTTGGAAGATAAGGAACGTTTGAGGTTGTTAATGGTTGTTTGTAGGATAGAGATAGTGGACTCATAAGCATTGTGAGTTTCCTCAACAAGATTTTTTGAATGAGCTTCTTGACCTGCAATGGCTGATTGAAGTTCAACTTTGATTGCGGACACTTCAGTGATGAGTTTCTCCGCAGTGACTATGAATTTTTGATGATCCGCTTGTCTGTCTATATCAAGGGCTCAGATACCCATTTCGACCTTGAGAGAGGTTCTCTCAGCAATGAGTCTCTCCCTTGCTTCCAAGCGTTCAATTCTTTCAATAAAGGATTGCGGTCCGGTCACATCTTCAGGTTGCTGGTGGCTAGATTTTATAGTAGCTAAAATCTGATCAACCTTGTCTTGTATGCTTAGAAATTCTTTTCTAGAAACTGCCATTTTCTTCTTCTTTTTCTTCTCCTTGGGTTTTGATGTAAAGTGATGGGATCCGCTTGATTCTTCTTCTTCTTCGAAGATCATCATCATGTTGTTTGATGGCCAAGGTTGATTGACTTCATTCATGTCTATGTCATCAAAGCCAAAAGTATGCCCGGAACTAATATCGATTGTAGTTCTGTCATCTTGGGATTCTTGAACAATTTTTGTTGGAGGGGGCTTGGAGGGACCTGCACCATCTGGAATGGACTGAGCGTTGTGAATAGTCTCAGCCATTGCGGTCAACTAATCTTGGACCTTGAGAAGGGTGGCTACGGTGTTGGCGTTATTGATTGCGTCTGCCTAGTACTTAGCCACGACTTGTATTTCTTTCACCTTTTGTTGAAGCTGTTTAGTTTGCTGATACTTCCTTTCTTGAAATGCCCTGCGAAAAGCTTCATAATTTTTGACGTCGGATCCTGTAGATGGTTTATACTAAATCCAAGAGTCATCAGAATCATATCCATCAATTCCTTGATGTTGCACTGAGGTGTCCCTCGGGTTCACGGATCCTTGCACGTTGGTGCTCACCGTACCTAAACCATATGTTTGTAAGGTAACCAGAGTAGGATTTCCTGAGTTTCCTCGGTCCCCTTGACCCATAGTCAGGTTTGGCCTCGACTCAGTTTTGGAAAGGAGTGAAGAATTGTCTTGCGGTTGGGAAGGTGTGTGTAGTGTATGGATGACAGAATCAAGTATGGAGCGCAACTCCATGTTCCTCAAAGAAATGAAGTTGAAAAGCCCTGTTAGGGTGAGAACCAATTAAATCATATTGGTATTTAGCTAGGGGTGAGTCTCCATGATCAGATGAAACATGCACACTTGTGCCCGAGTGGCTAAATGGGCCTGTGGGGACCCCAAGTACTACCGAAGTCTTTTGAGAGACTTCGGTATCAGTCCAGTTGCGCATACAGATAGGACTAGGGTTTGTTTTTCGTTTCTTGAGGATAAGAATTGGGACAGAGTCTTCATCAGACTCGTCTTCAATATTAACTTCGGGGGTCTGAATTGGATCAGAATCTTCATCATAGGATACAACATGCCTGAGTTTGCGTTTTTTTGGATGGTTCTTTGTTCTTGGATGTTGCACCTTTCTTGGACTTACCATGGGAGGTTTTTCTTGAAGAAAGCTTCTTGAGTCTTCTTGAGAGAGGAACAAAAGATTGTGTGGTAGTAATTGGGGCTGCGGTACTTTCTGGGCCATGAGGGTTTGTCGAGGCTATTATAGACTAACTAGGCAGAGGCAGGGTAGAAAGGTATGAGTCAATACCTTTCGTAGCCTCTATGTGATTAGTGACTTCTTGAGTTTCAAATCCAACTGTAACAACCCGAAATTTCCGTACCACTTCTTCTACTTCAACTTGTAATCCAATTCGATCAACCAAACGCCGTTTCCAAATCCGATTCCGATTTCGTCCTTTAATTAAGTCATTTATTTGTATGGATCTAAAATGACTTAATGGGTGTCTTAATACATTTAGAAATCGTTCTAACACCCCATAATAGTTATCGGAACATTTCTAGAATCGACCATATCGGGTTACGGCAACTTGGTCGGGTGCGACCAAAAGCCCCGTCTAACACCGGTATCGGGTAGAATTCCGCCGTGTCTAATTCCCGAGCACTATATAAAGGACTCAAAGCTTCCATTTGAAGCTTTTGGCCATATTTCCTTAATCACTCTCCAACCTCTCTCCTCATCCAAATCAAAGGTCCAAAAACAAAGATTTAAGGCTCCAAATCAAAGAGGTAACATCCTTAACTTGTTTTCTAACCTCTTTAGCCTTCAAATTGATGTTTAAACAAAGATTTAGGACCTGGAACAAGTGTTTACGGCCAAGGCACATGGTTGGGCCGTAAACACCTAAAAATGGGGTTTTTGAGCCATTTAACCTTCCAAATCATTGTTGGGACTTAGATACGACTTTGAGGCTTACAAATAGGGACTTGAAACACCTTAAACTTGGATTTTTGAGGGGTTAGCATGAGTTTACGGCCAAGGTATGTTCTTGGGCCGTAAACCCCTCAAACATGGGGAGTAAACACCTTTTTACATGTTAGATTGCCTTGAAACTCAACCAATAGCCTTGTGGTACATCCTAGAACCATCTAAAAATAGTTTAAGGGCCTTAAACATAACAAAATACATCATACAAGAGTTTACGGCCATGGCACATACTCTTAGGCCGTAAACTCATAAAAGTGTGCCAAATGATGCCCTTAAACCATCCCAAGGCTTGGAAAAATTACTAGAATCACATGTGAGTGCTTTAAGTGCCTCAAAACAATTATTCTTGACCATAGGACAGTTTACGGCCGTAAACTCCAAGTTTACAGCCGTGAACTCCCTTTTAAATGGTATAAATTCATTTAGTTTATTCCAAGGCATTTTAGTAAATCATTCCAACAATCCCCAAGTCCAAACGAGCCATTAAACACTCAAAATCACACCAACATGAGTTCACGGCCGTGAACTCATGTATATATGTGTTATGTGGCTGTAAACTCCCTAAAATGTATACTCTTGGGGAGTAAACTCAAATCCCGAGTCCCTAGTACCATTACACGTCCGTAGATGTCACCCGGGTCACTCCAAACGCTCGTTTTGAGGTGTTTAACCTCGTTGGAGTGTGATGTTCCATATAATTAGTGATTGTAAATCTAATTAAATATATATGGACATTATTTCATTTAACATTTCATTTTACATTTCATTTTACATAGGGACATCGCGAGTAATCAAGCCCCGAACCAACGTTTAGTGTCCGAAACTGTCGCATTTCCTCGTCTGGTGAGTTCATACCCCTACCCGTTTTCATTGTTTTCACTGTTTTCAGGGGGAACACAAGCAAAGTACAAGGTATTTCTTGTACTCAAAACTTGTTTTCATGTGTGTGTTTCATATCTTATATGCTTTTAACACTGATTGATACAATTGTTAACCGTTTGAACATGTAGATCGCGTAAACATTTATTTGTGAAATGGGTTTATAAACTGTTATGTTTTATATATATTTCACAAATGGTTTTCCACATTTTATCAGTTAAAAGCATGACATTAGAACATCTGAACATAACACTTATACACTGTTTTGTCCTCGGTAACACTCCACATAGATACGCGAGTGGAGGATTATCATATTATTACTAGTAAATTTGTTAGTCATGTATGATTGGAGACACGTCCTCGGCGAACACTCCACAGAGATACGCGAGTGGAGGACTGCACCCGTAACTAGAATCTCTGGGATTAGAGACCGTGACTTGAGTGTATAGATCTATACGGGGCTAACTACCCCACACCTGGTTGCTAGCTACAGCCAAACCGAAATGGTTCAAGGGTGACGAAAGTTATAAGGTGATGTGGACTACTTATTGCCACAATTAGTCTATCGTATGGTTATGGAACTCGCAATTAGGATAACATAGATTTACTTAATAGTAATAATGTTCAATATAATACATCTTTTACATCTTTTACATTGATAACCAACTATTCAGGAAAGTATGGGACTTTCCTGGGAAACCTTGTACATAACCGGGTCTAACAGAATACATCTTTCACAATGGAAACCAACATTCATGAAATCATGGGGCTTTCCTGGGGAACATTGAACATAACTAGAAAAGTGTAACATATCCGATAACTTTACATCTTTTACAATTGGTAACACACAATCAGGAAAGTATGGGACTTTCCTAGAATACATTGGTACATAACCAAAACAGTATAACGAACCAGATAACCTAACTGTACATTTTCACATTGGATAAACGTGTTTTTCAGTGTACAACTTTACTTTACTTTACATGTTGAGGAACAGTAATCAACCTTTTAAGAAAATATGGGATTTTCTTGGTGTGTGTAACATTTTCAGAAACAGAAAGGAAACTTGAACATTTTCACAAAACACAAACCGCTTATGAACTCACCAGCGTTATGCTGATTTTCAAACCGCTCGTGTTCTCAGGTCAACGTTAGAACAGGTACCCGAAGATCATTTTGTTCAGGATGGAGTACTCCGAAGATCCGCTCGTTTTGTTATCATATACTATGTATCATAACTGTATAACTGTACTTTTGAAACAATTGTAAAACTTTTCTTAATGTAATGTAATGGTTGTCTTACTTTACTTACAATGTGCATTGGATTTGATACTCAACGTGGAGTCAACCCCGGAAATGTTTCCGCCTTCGGTTTTCGGGGTGTGACAGATTGGTATCAGAGCCCTTGTTTATAGTGAACAAAGTATACCAAACCTTACATGGTATAAAACTATAAACACTAAAGGGCCTAAGTGCTCTGAATTAAAAGTATCTTCAAACTATAAGTATTTTCAAAAATATATAAGTATACCGAGCCGTCGAGATCCGTAAATACAAGTAGAACAAAACATAAGTAAATGGGTGTTGTATACTGTGGTTAAACCTGGGCAGTTATGTAGTCGTGTCTAGGATCAATATAGCCTGGCCAACTATATTCATTTGAGACACAGCCAACATGTGCTTGGGAGTGACTGTGGTATGCGGCATGCCTAAAACTTACCTTAATACCACAAACATCGCGCCAGTGTAGTAACGAATCATGAAATACTATGGGAGTATTTCTCGAGCCAATTCTTTGTAGAAATCCTCGTTCACGTATAGATCCTCGATCATTTCGTTAGCGATAGTTTACCTGATTTGATAACTCTTTCCTGCTTTATCGCTTATTCAGAATATATATCTGTCATATCTCTCGATTCAATTCAGAGGACTTATCATCCTCACTTTCTTGATCTTATTAGATCAAGATGCCTCCCAGAAAGAGACCCAGCTCAAAGACCAACAACCCTCCGCCACCACGTCCTCCTGAAATTGACCCCTTGGTATTTCAAGCAGCTGTTACCGCCGCGGTGGCAACTACTATGTCCCAATTAAACACCCGTGGTTCCGGTGGTTCAGGAGGTGGTACTCAAACTCAGGACCAAGAAAGTGACCAGGGACACCGAAAGGAGTGTTCCTATAAGGATTTCATGAATGCAAAACCAACATCTTCCGATGGCACTGGAGGTGTCATTTCATTATCCCGATGGTTCAAGAAAATCGAATCCATCTTCGAAATCTGTGCCTGTGCTGAGTCCGATAAGGTCAAGTTCGCAGCTTGTACCTTCCTCGATAAAGCCTTGACTTGGTGGAATGGCCTAGTCAAATCCCTGACCCTACCCGTAGCCAACGCCATGGGCTGGGAAGCCATGAAAGAACTCCTGATAGCCGAATATTGTCCCCGTGGTGAAATGCAGAAGCTAGAGCACGAGCTTTGGAACCTGAAGATGAAAGGTTCCGACATTGCTTCATACACTTCCCGATTCGATGATCTCGCACTTCTCTGCCCTGGATTAGTCACTCCTGAAAGTAAAAAGATCGAAAGGTTCATTTGGGGGTTAACCCATCCGACAAAGGGTCATGTCTTGGCTGCTCGTCCGAATACATATGATAGTGTTAAGACCTTAGCCCAAACCCTAATTGATCATAGTAACGATGTCGAGGAGACCACTACAGCTCCTGAGTCGACTAAGAGCAGTGGTGAGAAGAGAAAGTTCTGGAAGAAGAAGAAGGGTCAATCTTCCCAAGGATCCTCCAAGAGACAGCAAACTGTAGCAGTCCATGCTGCTACTACCCCTGTTGCTGCTGCTTCTGTTGTGGGATCCACAGCTCCAACTCCTACCAGCCGGTATGCTGGTAATCTTTCCCTCTGTGACAAGTGCAAGTATCACCACAACCCTGGCCCCTGCCGAGAACTATCGTGTACAAATTGTGGTAAGAAGGGGCATACGGTTCGATTCTGCAAAACTCTGGCCCAATCGGCCAATCAATCTTCTGGAGCAGGTGTTGGTCAAGCCTGCTACAACTATGGTGAAGTTGGGCACTTTAAAAGGAACTGCCCCAAGAAGTCTACCACCGATAATACCGGGAGAGTCCTAGTCATGGGACGGGAGGAAGCGGTTGCTGATCCCACTGTTGTATCGGGTACGTTCCTTCTCGACAACTCATATGCTAGTATTCTTTTCGATTTGGGTGCTGAAAGGAGTTTCGTTAGTCGTGCATTCAAACATAACCTAAAACATAATCTCCAACCTTTAACTAAAACGTTTATCGTCGAGATGGCTAACGGTGAGAAAGAAAGCGCTAACGAGATATTCATAGGTTGTACCCTTACCCTGAACGACCATTCATTTCCTATCGATCTCATGCCGGTTTCCATAAAGAGCTTTGATGTCATCATTGGCATGGATTGATTGAGTCCCAATCATGCTGATATCCTTTGTTTCGAAACAGCCATTCGTCTCAACCTTCCTTCGGATCAAACTCTCGTAATCTATGGTGATAAAATCAGTTCCAACCTTCGTATCATTTCCTGCATCAAAGCTCAAAAGCTCCTGCGAAAGGAGTGCATTGCATTCTTAGCCCATGTAATCAATGAGAAACAGGAAGTTAAAGACCTCGCGAGCATCCCCGAAGTCTGTAACTTTCCTGATGTGTTTCCCGAAGAGCTTCCAGGAATCCCTCCCAAGCGTCAGGTCGAGTTCCGTATTGACCTAATTCCTGGAGCTACTCCCGTAGCGAAGTCTCCGTATCGCTTAGCTCCAGCAGAAATGTAGGAGTTATCCAGTAAACTCAATGATTTGCTCAGTAAAGGATTCATTAGACCGAGTTCCTCACCCTGGGGAGCTCCGGTATTGTTTGTCAAGAAGAAAGATGGATCCTTTCGGATGTGTATCGATTATCGCGAGCTGAACAAGTTGACCGTCAAAAACCGATATCCTCTTCCGCGAATAGATGACCTCTTCGATCAACTCCAGGGAGCCAATTACTTCTCCAAGATAGACCTTTGATCAGGGTACCATCAGCTACGAGTTCATGAGAGTGACATTTCCAAAACAGCTTTCAGAACTCGGTATGGACACTACGAGTTCGTGGTGATGCCTTTCGGTATAACCAACACGCCGGCGGTGTTCATGGACTTGATGAACCGGGTGTGTCATCCTTATTTGGACAAGTTTGTCATTGTGTTCATTGATGACATACTTGTCTACTTTAGAAGTGAAGAAGACCACAAACAGCACGTGAGGCTAGTGTTGGAAACCCTTCGATCCGAGAAGTTGTACGCAAAATTTTCCAAGTGTGAGTTCTGGATTCGGAAGGTAACTTTCCTCGGTCACGTGGTAAGTGAGGAGGGTATTCATGTAGATCCTTCCAAGATTAAAGCTAGGGATGAGCGTAGGCGGGTACCCGCCTCATTTGGCGAGAACCGGAACCGGAACCGGAACCAGCGGTTCCAAGAAAGTTAGAACCGGAACCGGAACCGCTCTAGGCGGTTCTTAAATATTTGGAACCAGTCCCGGAACCGGCGGTTCCGGTTCCGGGAGCGGGTAACCCGGTCGCATTAATTTTGTTAACTTTTTTCGACAAAACCGCAATTTAGTTCGATCCAAATTAAATCAATTCGGACCAAAGACGGACAAAATCGGACCAATATATTCTAAACCGGTCTAAGTAACACACCTTTATATGAAATTATATATATATATATATATATATATATATATATATATATATATATATATATATATATATATATGTATGTATGTATATATATATATATATATATGTATGTATGTATATATATATATATATATATAAACCGGTTCCGGCGGGTACCCAGCGGGTAGCGGTTCCGAAAAAACGAGAACCGGAACCGGAACCGCCTTAGGCATGGAACCGCCTAAGGCGGTTCCGGTTCCAAAACCGGCAGTTCCGAGGCGGTTCCGCTTCCAAAAGCGGGTACCCGGTTCTGATGCTCATCCCTAATTAAAGCGATAGAGAATTGGTCGGCACCGAAGACACCTACAGAAATTCGACAATTCTTGGGTCTCGCCGGCTACTATCGGAGATTTATCCAGAACTTTTCTAGAATCGTCAAACCCTTAACCACTCTAACCCAGAAAGGTGTACCCTTTTGTTGGAGTGATAAGCAAGAAACCGCGTTCCAGACGTTGAAGAAAGCCTTGTGCAGCGCGCCTGTTCTGTCCCTACCCGAAGGGACAGAGGACTTCGTTGTCTACTGCGATGCGTCCAATCAAGGCTTAGGCTGTGTGCTTATGCAAAGAGGAAAGGTGATTGCTTGTGCCTCTAGACAGCTGAAAGCACACGAGCTCAACTATACCACACACGACTTGGAGCTAGGAGCCGTAGTATTTGCATTGAAGATTTAGAGACATTATCTCTACGGAACCAAGTGCACGATCTTCACTGACCACAAGAGCCTGCAACACATCTTTGACCAGAAAGACTTGAACATGAGACAACGGCGATGGGTAGAACTCCTCAGTGATTATGAGTGTGATATCTGTTACCATCCCGGCAAGGCCAATGTGGTAGCAGATGCCCTTAGCCGAAAGGAAAGTTCAGGCCGCAAAGTGAAGAACCAGACGATGACTATCTATTCCAACTTACCCATGCAAATCTGAGAAGCCCGGTTAGAAGCCCTCAAACCCGAGAACGTATCGATCGAAACCTTAAGAGGAATGGAAAAGAAACTAGAGATCAGAGGTGACGGAGTCTACTGTCTCATGGATCGAATCTGGATTCCAAAGTCCGGAGGATACAGGGAGATGGTCATGGAGGAAGCACACAAAACCAAATACTCTGTTCACCCAGGCTCTGACAAGATGTACTTGGATCTCAAGAAACAATACTGGTGGCCAAATATGAAAGTTGAGATAGCTACGTTTGTGGGCAAGTGTCTGACTTGTGCCAAGGTTAAAGTTGAACACCAGAAACCCTCGGGTCTGCTCCAGCAGCCTGAGATTCCCGAATAGAAATGGGAGATGATCACCATGGATTTCATCACCAAACTACCCAGGTGTCTGAGTGGGTACGATACCATTTGGGTAATTGTCGACCGTCTAACAAAGTCCGCTCATTTCATTCCAATCAAAGAATCATACAATATGGAAAGACTCACACGGATTTACATCTGAAACAACCCAAAAATACGACCCAAAAATTTCAATTTTTATCATATCAAAAACATGAAACCAAGTATCACATAACAAAATCATATGTTGCGTGTTTCAAAAACTATGATAAAATACTGAGAGAAAGAAAACTGTATCACAACTGTATCCAAACATATCAACAAACGGAATCAACTCCCAGGACAAAAACTGAAGCTGTGGTGTGTGCGATGCCATCATCCCGAGCTCTTCCCTTTGCTTGCGGAAGTACCTGAAACCAAAACTGAAACTGTAAGCACAAAGCTTAGTGAGCTCCCCAAAAATACCACATACCATACAATACATATAAAGCACATACTGGGCCTTGCCCACTGCATCGGACCGAAGTCCGGAACTAGCTGCATCGGACCGAAGTCCGGAACTAACTGCATCAGACCGAAGTACGGAACTAACTGCATCGGACCGAAGTCCGGAACTGACTGCATCAGACCGAAGTCCGGAACTGACTGCATCGGACCGAAGTCCGGAACTGACTGGGACCTTGTCCCCTGCATCAGACCGAAGTCCGGAACTGGCTGATCATGGCATAGCATAACACATATCAACTAATATAAACACATATACTGCATACTGCATCAAAACAGAGTCCGGAACACATAACTCAAACATGCTTGAATCACAAAGACATCAAGCACTCTAACTACTGCATCGGACTAAAGTCCGGGACTACTGCTAACTAAACGGGCCGGCATTGTGGCCGTAGACCCGTTCCTACTGGAAGGAAACTCACCTCGTGAACTGGCTGCTGTGTGAATGGCTCTGGAAGCTAACTGCTGCTGCTCCGGTATCTCCCTGGCTACAAATCCATAAACACACTCAATCAAATGCTAATCACTGCACTGGGGTAAAATGACTCTTTTTCCCTTGGTCAAAGTCAACTCTCCCGGTGAAAGTCAACCTACAGTTGACCTGACTCGCCGAGTTGGGCCGCCAACTCGCCGAGTCTCTAGTCTCACTTCTCGACCCTACTCATGGCTACTCGTCGAGTATGGCACCTACTCGACGAGTACCCTCTCGATTCAAGAACTCAGACAATCTGCATCCGACTCGCCGAGTCATATGAACAACTTGACGAGTTGTTCTTGAGCTAAGAAGATTGCCTTGGACTCGCCGAGTTGTATGAACAACTCATCGAGTCCCTCCATTACTGAGTCAGCCCTCCAACTCACTGACTCCACTCTACTACTCACAGGCTCCCACTCGACATCACTCAAAAGGGGAAAAACGGGACTCGCGACTTGACTCGCCGAGTCGTTCTTCCGACACGCCGAGTCACATCCATGCAGCTACTCTAAACTCGATTCTGCTTGAATCCAGCGTCTAAAACTTATAGATCTGGGCTTCCTTAGCTCGATTAGCACGTAAAGATTCTATCTTTACGTGCCCATAAGCGACCAAGAAGATAATAAGGCTCAAAAAGCATAATAAAGGCTATATCTAGGGTTCTTATGCAAAGCATCTTCAAAAAGGCAATTGATCCGGGCTCTACAACTCCTAAATGAACAGATCTAGGGATCTCTCGACCTACTAAGGCATCCATACAACTATAAGGCTTGGAAAATGCATCAAACTAGCCCTAGAAGTGTTCTAATGGATGTCTAAAGCATAAAACAGAAGGAATCCGAGAAATACCTCAATGAACTCTGATTTTGCCCTTGGATCTTTGCTCTACACCTCTTCTCTTTGCTCCTTTCTTCTTCTTCTTCTTCAAGCCTTCAAAATCCACACAAAAACACTTAAAACAAACAAGGGATGGATTAGGGTTTTCTCACAGCTCTCTGAGGGTGAAGGAGGCGAGTTTGGGGCACATAACATTGCTTAACTAGTGAGCAACCCGGGGATTTAGGATTTCTTCCTGGCAGGCAGACTCGCCGAGTCCCGAATATGGACTCGCCGAGTCGCCGACTAACACGTGCTCGAAAACTCGAACCTACTCGACGAGTCAGGCCATAGACTCGCCGAGTCCCTCAATAAAACTTCTAAATAAATGCCACGGAAGCAACATACCAGAGACGGGGCGTTACAATTCTCCCCCACTTGTCTCAGACTTCGTCCTCGAAGTTTGTTACGGCTGAATCTGCAAATAACTCCGGGTAGTGCTCTCTCATTTCTTCCTCAGCCTCCCACGTCCACTCAGACCCCTTCCGGTGCTTCCACTGAACCTTCACTAACTGAATGGCCTTGTTCCTCAAGGTCTTTGTCTTCCGGTCCAGAATCGCGACCGGCCTCTCAATATAATTCAGGCTACTATCAACCTGAATATCCTCTAGGGTAACAACTACTGACTCATCCACCAAACACTTCCTCAACTGAGACACATGGAAAGTGTTGTGGATCTGGCTAAGCTCTACAGGAAGATCCAACCGATAAGCAAGCCAACCCACTCGGGCGAAAACCCTGAAAGGACCAATGAACCTGGGGCCCAACTTGCCCCTCTTCCGAAACCTGATGACACCCTTCCAGGGTGAGACCTTCAGAAGGACCATATCGCCCACCCGGAACTCCAAGTCTGAACGCCTCCTGTCGGCGTAGCTCTTCTGCCGACTCTGCGCAGTCTGCAGTCTACTACGGACCTGCTGAATCAACTCGGTTGTCTTGAGCACCACCTCTGTGCTCCCAACGACTCGCTGACCGATCTCGCCCCAACAAATCGGGGTCCTACACTTCCTCCCATAAAGCATCTCAAAGGGAGGTCGATCAATGCTCGCATGATAACTGTTGTTATACGAAAATTCTGCTAACGGAAGATACGTATCCCAACTGCCACCGAAGTCTAGAACACATGTCCTGAGCATGTCCTCGAGAGTCTGAATCGTCCTCTCGCTCTACCCGTCCGTCTGAGGGTGGAAAGCGGTGCTGAAATGAAGACGAGTACCCATCTCGTCGTGAAACCGCTTCCAGAATGTGGATGTAAAACGGATATCTCGGTCTGACACCACCGATACCGGCAATCCATGACATGCCACGATCTCACGCACATAGATATCAACTAACTTTTCTGCCGATATACTCTCCTGGATCGAGATAAAATGAGCACTCTTCGTCAACCGATCCACTACTACCCATATCAAATCTACTCCTCGTGCGGTCCTGGGAAGCTTGGTGACAAAATCCATGGTGATGTCCTCCCATTTCCACACGGGAATGTCTAACGGCTGCATCTTGCCGTGAGGCCTCTGGTGCTCCGCCTTGACCTTCCTGTAGGTCAGGCACCTCTCAACATACCAAGCGACATCCCGCTTCATGCAGGGCCACCAATAATCGGGTCGAAGATCTCTATACATCTTCGTCACCCCTGGGTGGATGGAAAATCGAGACTTATGAGCCTCATCCATCAACACCTGCCGTACCCCTCCCCAGTACGGTACCCACACTCTCCCATGAAGTGTCAGCAATCCCCGACTGTCATAATCAAACGAAGCTACTCGACCCACTATCCTCTCACACTTTTGCCTCTCCTCCTTGAGGCCCTCTACCTGAGCCTCCCTGATCCGTTCCAACAACGGAGTAATCACTGTCATCCTCAAACACAAATCTCTGATAGGGGTTGCCGACACTTTGCAGCTTAGGGCGTCGGCCACCACGTTGGCCTTACCTGGATGGTAAAGGATCTCACAATCGTAATCCTTCAGCACATCCAACCACCTCCTCTGCCTCATGTTCAGACTCGGCTGATCCATAAGGTACCTCAAGCTCTTGTGATCCGTGTAGATGGTACAACGGACCCCATAAAGATAATGCCTCCAAATCTTGAGGGCAACCACAACCGCCCCCAGCTCTAAATCATGGGTAGGATAGTTAGCCTCGTGAGGCTTCAACTGCCTCAAGGCGTAAGCTATCACATGGCCTCGCTGCATCAACACTGCTCCCATACCTGTGATTGAGGCATCACAGTAGACTACGAAGTCCTCTACTCCCTCTGGCAAGGTAAGGATCGGAGCCTCGCACAATCTCTGCCTGAGGGTCTCAAATGCTGCCTGCTGCTCAGGCCCCCAACGAAATACCACCGACTTCTTGGTCAGTCGGGTGAGCGGCACTACTATCTTCGAGAAATCCTAAATGAACCTCCGGTAATACCCTACCACCCCTAGGAAGCTCCGAATCTCAGATGGAGACTTCGGGACCTCCCACTGCATCACGACCTCTATCTTGGTCGGATCCACCAAAATACCCTTCTGGTTGACGAGGTGACCAAGGAACTGCACCTCGCGCAACTAGAACTCACACTTGGAGAACTTTGCGAAAAGTCTCTCCCTCCTCAGAACTAACCAGCACCTCCCTCAGGTGCTCTTCGTGCTGCTCCTGAGTCTTGGAATATACCAAGATATCATCTATGAATACTATCACTGACCGATCCTACATCGGCCTGCACACGCGATTCATGAGATCCATGAACGCGGCTGGGGCATTGGTGATCCCAAATGGCATCACCACAAACTCATAATGACCATACCTGGTCCTGAAAGCAGTCTTCTGCACATCCTCATCCCTAACCCGCATCTAATGATACCCGGAGCGTAGATCGATCTTGGAAAACCAAGACGCTCCCTGAAGCTGATCAAACAAATCATCTATCCTTGGAATTGGGTAACGGTTCTTCACCGTTACCTTATTCAACTCCCGATAATCTATACACATACGATGCGACTCATCCTTCTTCCTCACAAACAGGATCGGCGCTCCCCAAGGCGAACTGCTCGGTCGAATGAAACCCTTGTCTAGCAGCTCCTGCAGCTGTGTAGACAATTCCTGCATCTCAGGGGGAGCTAGACGGTATGGTGCCTTGGCTATCGGAGCCGCACCAGGAATCAGGTCGATCCTAAACTCAACCTGCCTCTCAGGAGGTATTCCCGGTAAATCCTCGGGAAATACATCCGGGAAGTCTCGCACTATCGGAACGTCATCAACTGTCGTCTTGCCCTTCTCCCGGGCATCCAAGACATAAGCTACATAACCAGCGCAACCCTACTGAAAATAGTGCCTCGCCCTTGCGGCGGAACAAAAGGTCAGTCCGTGTTGTGGCCTCTCGCCCTGAATCATTAACTCTCCCCCACTGGGAGTGCGAACCCTCACTAGCTGAAGCTCACAATCAATCACCGCCCCATTGGGGCTTAGCCAATCCATGCCTACAATAACCTTATTCCCTCGTAGGGGAATAGGAACCAGGTCCACCGAAAACTGCTCGTCAAACAACTAAAGAGAACACCCTCTATGCACTCTGGCGACCCTCACGGTCCTGTCATCTGCTATCTCAACCTCTAGTGGACAATCCAGCTCCCCTGGAGCTCTGCTAAATCTCTTGCTAAGCGCAAGCGATACAAATGATCGGGTAGCCCCCGAATCGAATAATACCATAGCAGAAATGCCGTTCACAGAGAACGACCCTATATAAAACATACAATCATAAGCAATAATCAAACAATAATAATACGAGATGAAGGGAAGATACATACCCGTCACCACATCAGGAGTCGCTCGCGCCTCCTCTGCTGTCATCTGAAATGCCCTACTCTTCGCCACTGGCGCCTCGGCTCGGCCCTGCCGGCCATCTGAAATCCTCAAAGTAGCAGGGGCAGGTGCGGCCACCTTCCCTACTGCAGCTAAACTCGGACACTGGGACTTTTTATGTCCCCTCTGATTGCACTGAAAGCAAATCAGATCTGATGCTGCAACGGCAGTAGCAGGGTCCGTACAATCCCTGCTCAAATGCCCAGTCCGACCGCACTTGTAGTAACCGGAACTCCCTGCCTTGCACACCCCTTCGTGCAATCTCCCACACTTGCCACATCGACCGTGGCTCTGCTGACTCCTGGATCTGTGATCAGAAACCTTGGGCTTTTTGCCCGAACTGCCTGTACCCGAAACCGCCTCCGGTTTCCTCTTCTTCTCCATCTCGAGATCAATCTCCCTCTCCCGAGCCCTAGCAATCATGTCATCCAGCGTTTTACAGCTGGACCGGCTCACAAACTGACGGATATCGCTCCGCAACATCTCATGATAACGGGCCTTCTTCATCTCCTCATCGGCCACATACTGAGGACAAGAAGAGCCCTCTCCCTGAACTTGGCGGTGATCTCCGCCACGGTCTCTATAGTCTGGGTGAGGTCCTGAAACTCTCTGGCTAACTGCTGCACCTCAATAACTGGTGCAAACTCCGCCCTGAATCTGGTAGAGAAATCAGCCCAGGTCATGGCATCCAATGCTGCATCATCTCCAATGGTATGTCTGACCTCCTCCCACCAATCCCGTGCCCTTTCCTTCAGAAGACAGGACGCCAATCTAACCTTGTCCCCCTTGGGACACCTGCTCATGCGGAACGCGTTGGCCACATCCGCCAACCATCTAGTACTCACTATGGGGTCCCGCGCCCCATGATAGTCTGGAGCTCCACATGCCCTCAACTCCCTGAACGTAAGTGTTCGCGACCCCATCATGGCTGCCACCTCGGCACGGAAGGTGCCCAACCTCTCATCCATCAGCTCTAGGATGCCCTCCTTGATCGAACCGAAGATCATAGGAGTCTGCTCTAAAATGATACGAGTAATCTCTGAAGAAAGAAACTCTCTGGTCTGCTCATCCATGTGCTCGTCCCCCGAGCCTGATCCTGATCCCTCTCCGGCACCTCCACTGCTGGCTGCTGTCCTCGAACGGAAAACCACCATTCTGAAACACATCATAGCAACATCAGAAAACTGAAATATCTCAAGGGATCATTGATACTACTACTAGCTTCCTGGTCTTGTCTCGGCCTTCCTTGATTCGAGTACGGATCCTCTGCTTTCAGTAGTACGGGCCCATACTACCTTCCACATCTATCCGTACTTTCCTCAAGAACCGCCTTGACTCCACCAAGTCACTTCTGCTACTACTGATCTCTGCTACTCTCATCCTAGGCTTGCCCTAGGGAAATCTCTGACTCCACTCAAACCAGTCCTCAGCTGCTGAAGGCCTCCTTGTAATGCTAATTAGCCACCACCTGAATACCATCACATGCAATGAGGCTCGGATAATCCGTCGAGTAAAAGACTCGTCCCTACAACGGTTGGACTCAGACAAGAGCTGCGCAATAGGGCCAAATCCAGCACTTTGAGATTATTCAACCCTGCTCACATGTGATTTGACGTATTCACCTAATGGCTACTCCCACCACTCAGAGTCCCACAAAGCACAAAGCAAGCAGCATTCGGATAAAGGAAACATACTCAAGCAAAACTATTCTCATAACAAGAAACTGCACTAGCATACAATGCTAAGCTCGCGCTACCAGGCATAACCTAAACAGGCTATCCTACTGCTGTCTACTCAATACTAGCATGCAATTCTCATAAAGCTGTAACACATATAGCAGGCACATAAGGCATCCTCCTAGATCCTTAGTCCTATACTAGCATGCTGTTCTACTGAAACTGGAACAATTAATCATAATAATAAAACTTGTATTGGTAATTTGGGAGTACTTACTTGAGCTCGGCTGATTGCATGCACCACACCCTTATCTTGTTTAAAAATTCTTTTCTTTCTAAGTGCTTTTCAAAATTTCATTCGAATACATTTTTCTTTTTGAAAATCTTTTTATCTTTCCCTTAGTTTGAGTTCAGATGCACCCGGAGGTGTATCCGAATCCCTCAAACCAAGGCTCTGATACCAACTTGAAACAACCCAAAAATACGACCCAAAAATTTCAATTCTTATCATATCAAAAACATGAAACCAAGTATCACATAGCAAAATCATATGTTGCGTGTTTCAAAAACTATGATAAAATACTGAGAGAAAGAAAATTGTATCACAACTGTATCCAAACATATCAACTAACGGAATCAACTCCCAGGACAAAAACTGAAGCTGTGGTATGTGCGATGCCATCATCCCGAGCTCTTCCCTTTGCTTGCGGAAGTACCTGAAACCAAAACTGAAACTGTAAGCACGAAGCTTAGTGAGCTCCCCTAAACTACCACATACCATACAATACATATAAAGCACATACTGGGCCTTGCCCACTGCATCGGACCGAAGTCCGGAACTAGCTGCATCGGACCAAAGTCCGGAACTAACTGCATCGGACCGAAGTCCGGAACTGACTGCATCAGACCGAAGTCCGGAACTAACTGCATCGGACCGAAGTCCGGAACTGACTGCATCGGACCGAAGTCCGGAACTGACTGGGACTTTGTCCCCTGCATCGGACCGAAGTCCGGAACTGGCTGATCATGGCATAGCATAACACATATAAACTAATATAAACACATATACTGCATACTGCATTGGAACAGAGTCCGGAACACATAACTCAAACATGCTTGAATCACAAAGACATCAAGCACTCTAACTACTGCATCGGACTAAAGTCCGGGACTACTGCTAACTAAACGGGCCGACATTGTGGCCGTAGACCCGTTCCTACTGGAAGGAAACTCACCTCGTGAACTGGCTGCTGTGTGAATGGCTCTGGAAGCTAACTGTTGCTGCACCGGTATCTCCCCGGCTACAAATCCATAAACACACTCAATCAAATGCTAATCACTGCATTGGGGTAAAATGACTCTTTTACCCTTGGTCAAAGTCAACTCTCCCGGTGAAAGTCAACCTACAGTTGACCTGACTCGCCGAGTTGGGCCGCCAACTCGCCGAGTCTCTAGTCTCACTTCTCGACCCTACTCATGGCTACTCGTCGAGTATGGCACCTACTCGACGAGTACCCTCTCGATTCAAGAACTTAGACAATCTGCATCCGACTCGCCGAGTCATATGAACAACTCGACGAGTTGTTCTTGAGCTAAGAAGATTGCCTTGGACTCGCCGAGTTGTATGAACAACTCGTCGAGTCCCTCCATTACTGAGTCAGCCCTCCAACTCACTGAGTCCACTCTACTACTCACAGGCTCCCACTCGACATCACTCAAAAGGGGAAAAACGGGACTCGCGACTTGACTCGCCTAGTCGTTCTTCCGACTCGCCGAGTCGTTCTTCCGACTCGCCGAGTCGTTCTTCCGACTCGCCGAGTCACATCCATGCAGCTACTCTAAACTCGATTCTGCTTAAATCCAGCGTCTAAACCTTATAGATCTGGGCTTCCTTAGCTCGATTAGCACGTAAAGATTCTATCTTTACATGCCCATAAGCGACCAAGAAGATAATAAGGCTCAAAAAGCATAATAAAGGCTAGATCTAGGGTTCTTATGCAAAGCATCTTCAAAAAGGCAATAGATCCAGGCTCTACAACTCCTAAATGAACAGATCTAGGGATCTCTCGACCTATTAAGGCATCCATACAACTATAAGGCTTGGAAAATGCATCAAACTAGCCCTAGAAGTGTTCTAATGGATGTCTAAAGCATAAAACAGAAGGAATCCGAGAAATACCTCAATGAACTCTGATTTTGCCCTTGGATCTTTGCTCTACACCTCTTCTCTTTGCTCCTTTCTTCTTCTTCTTCTTCAAGCCTTCAAAATCCACACAAAAACACTTAAAACAAACAAGGGATGGATTAGGGTTTTCTCTCAGCTCTCTGAGGGTGAAGGAGGCGAGTTTGGGGCACATAAAATTGCTTAAATAGTGAGCAACCCGGGGATTTAGGGTTTCTTCCTGGCAGGCAGACTCGCCGAGTCCCGAATATGGACTCGCCGAGTCGCCGACTAACACGTGCTCGAAAACTCGACCCTACTCGACGAGTCAGGCCATAGACTCGCCGAGTCCTTCTATAAAACTTCTAAATAAATGCCACGGAAGCAACATACTAGAGACGGGGCGTTACGGTTGGATTAGTGTCTAAGTCCATAACTATTTTGGTATGTACTTGACCCGATGGTGCATGGTCCTTTTGGGTTGCCTTCACCAAAGCAACTTGATAGGATGAATTATGGAGAGAAAGGATTAAATATGATTTATTAATATATTATGAGAATAATATATTAAAGGAGAAATCATATTGTTTAATTAATATTAGTCAATAATTAATTGGTAATTAGTTTTGTGACTAAAAGAGATTAATTAAACTTAAGGGACTGGAATTGTAATTATAAGATAATTGCAATTTGGGCCATGGATTGTCTTAAATCAAGAGGTGGACGAATTCTTATGGGAAGCCCATAAGGAAATCGTCCAAGGGCTTGATTAAAGGAGTCTATGGGTTGCTTAGGGCTTAAGCAACTAAATTAGGGTTTCCTTGTTAGATAACCCTAATTGCTTCACTATATATAGATCCCTTAAGGACCAAAAACGTGGACAAGCTTCTTGCTAGGGTTTCACACGAGTTTTGGCAGCCTCTAACCTCTCTCCTCTTCATCCTCTTGCTTATGGTGTTTGTAAGCCATTAGAGGAGTGACACTTGTGACTCTAAGCCTTCCAAAGTCAATTCAAGGAGGAATTGGGATTGTTATTGCTACATAACAATCAAGGTAATATCATAAACCTAATTATATGTTAATATTGATTCCCATATGCTAGAATTAGGGTTTATAGTCTTGGATAACTTGCATGTACAATAGAGAAACCTAGATCCAAGCATTAGGGTTTGTATGAGCACATAGGATGTCTTATGACCAAAACCCATGAGTGGTATCAGAGCTTAGCTTGGTTTCAATTGTATTGATGCATTGTATAACTGGAAAATTCGTTTTTTGGGTTTTTGGAGGCTGGATTCGCCGAGTCCATGGCTGAACTCGCCGAGTCCATGCAGACTCGACGAGTCCAAGCCTGACTCGACGAGTCAACTCGTCAGATGGAGGGTATTTCGCAATTTCTTGCTGTTATTGCTTATGGATAGTTACCTTATCATATTAGATCAATATAAATCCGATTTTTTGATATATATGACTATATTTTTGATCTAATTGAAGATATTTATCAATTAATAAGATAATTGTTTCCTTATGTGATAATTGATTAATTATTTTGACTAAATTGATAAATTGTTTTGCAAGAAATCATTAAATAAATCAAATATGGATAATTATGTGATTAAATGTTAATTTGAATTATTTGTTATTTGATCCTTGTTGTTATGATATGTTTCATATTTTCCCCTTTAGGTTTTATAGTTTAAATTTGAACCCAATAGTTTTGTTGTTTTGAAATTTAAATAGTTAAAACCCTAATGTTTTGAAAAAGGTTTCAAAACTTGCCCTCAAGTCTTGGAATTTAAATTTTGATTAAATAGTTTAATTTTGATGTATATTTAAATTCTAAACGCTAATGTTTTGAAATGTTTCAAAACTTGCCCTCAAGTTTTGGAATTTAAAAGTTGATTAAAAGTTTAATTAGGAATGTTAAATTCTAAAACCCTAGTATAGTTTTGAAAAAGTTCAAATCACACCCTTATGGTTTTATTAATTAATTAAGGTGTATAATTAAAAGAGGTTTAATAAATCCATAAAAGTTTAGGTTTACAATTTAATTGAATTAAAAGTATAATTGTTAAATTAGACCACCTAATATTTTAAAAGAGTAAAATACACCCTAAACTATATATAACATTAAAAGTCTAACATTATATATATGTATGAGTAAAAGTCAGTCTTACCGTTAGTAGGCCTCATTCACGAAGCTGGTCTATAAGGGGTGTTTAAGGAAATTGCCTATAAAATGGCGATTGAATGGGTATCCACTCTTACCCACCGCACTCTTGACTAGTGGAGGGTCGTTAGCCGAACGGGTAGGATAGGACAAAACCTTCCATTATAAGTATAATGAAGTATAAAAGTAACTAAATGTTTTCATAAAATTCCCAATCTTAGTTACTTAGGCAAAAGTGAATTGATGCAATTCCATGAAATTACACTTTGTGCCCTTGCGAAGACATTAGTGGAGTGTGTGTGGTTTATCGGCACACTAAATGGTTCTAAGCAAAGGTAGCAAAGGGTGACTCAATGTTTGTCATAGTTCGGTGGAGCGTGTGTGGTTTACCGGCACATCGAATAGGTGACTGTAACATGTGAGGGCACCATGTAAGTTTGCATGGTTATTCACACCCGCTTTGTGATCCTTGGCATCCCAGTCACAAACAAGAGGGGCATATCGAGATTTAAACATGTCATTGAAAGTTCAATGAATCTCAAATGATCTAGGAGTTTTCATAGATTTAAAACTTAAATTCTTTTTTCGTTTTTCTGTGGTGGAAATTAGTTAATCGTCATTCACTTACCTTCAAATATTCTGCAATTAGGGTTACGGCATCCCTCTCCCGAGTTGTAGAATATTGTGTTGGGTCCTAGCCTTAGTATCTCATTTGGGTTGTTTACTAAGGACTCAATCTAGCAACCAACTTGAATTCATTTTTCTCCCATTTTGTAGATGTCAAAGTTCGACAACTATGGTTTTCCCAAATCCCGTGGAACAAGCATTCCACATGAAGATGATATTCCACGATTCGATCGAGAAACAAGAGATCATGCTTCTCTTCCTCCTCCTCCTCCAATTATTCTCCCTAACCCACAAGTTCAAAGGCTTGAAAGGTTCAAGATCACTCAAGCCCTTTTGGCAAGTAAACATCAAGAAGGAAATCCGGTGTGTGCACACGTCCTAGGGATGAAGTCACACATTGATAGGTTAAGAATGTTGGGATCCGTTGTCTGTGAGGAAATGGCTATTGATTGGGTTCTTCACTCACTTCCTAACTCATATAGTGAGTTCGTAAGAGAGTACTATATGATGAACCGCGACGTGACCCTTATAGATCTCACCTATATGCTTATTGCTACTGAATCAGAAATGGTTTGGTGCAATAGAAAAGCAAAGTTGATTGGTGAATCTGCCTTCAAGACCTCTATGGATATAGACAATGGCAACGAAAGACATGCCATGATCGAAAAGTTTGATCATAAGAGAAAGGCAATGTCTGAAGTAGTTCCATGTCATGTTCCAAAAGAGTCAGTCTGCTTTTATTGCCAAGAGAAGGGGCATTAGAGACAAAGCTGCCCTATTTACCTAAGAGATCTAAGAGATGGGAGAGTCAAAACGTATGGCTCTGCTTTAGGTAAAATCCATTGACTAACTCTTTTAAGCTCCTATTCTAGATTCTTAATACATAATGTGATAAGATTACAATTGATGTTTTGTAGAATCACAGAAAAGAGAGGAAGCTTAAGGGAAGAAGTGAGCAGAATCTAACCATGAAGGAATGGATTTAGATCGCATTTCTCAAAGATTAGATTTTTGAGCTACTACTTAGAGTTAGAATTAGATTGCTAAGAAAGATGTATAAGCATAAGTTTTTCAATGAGTTGCATTGTAAGGACAAATTTTTCCGCAATAAAATAAATTTTGATTTTTTTTATTATCCTTACAATGGCGTGTATGAAAAATTGATGTTAAAATGTTTCTATAATGAATTTGGTTCTTATTATGTTATTTATGGAAAGTCGAGAATTTACCAAATAAGGAGAGTTTCTCATCGCCCAAGTTTCAATTGGACAGAAATTCGGAATCATGTAACTTGGTTGCACGATGAATGAGAAATTTCATATTTGGAAATTAGACTAATTCATTGACAAAGTGTCAAGTGAAGGACTTGGAGATCGAGTACACAAAGTTGTGTGTTGATCAAAGTCCACCATAAGAGTAACATGATATTCGTCATGATTTACTAAAAGTTTAGTAAATATGATTATACTTACAAGATTAAGTGTGATTATGAATTGATTGAAAAAGTTTAATAGCAGAACGAATAAGAAGAATCAAGTAGGCAGAAAGATAAAAGTTTCTCCATTCTAAGAAGAAGGGAGAGTAGCTTTTATGCTTTATGATAGGTCTTAATGATTAAGAACCATATCTCAATTGATCCTCTAAATGAGTCTTAGTACAATTGTATGTCTAAGAAGAGGAATCAAGAATTGAAGAAATGGTTAAATCAATAAGTCAATCATACTTCGTTCCAATGACAAGTCTTAAAGTTAAGATTGTGACAATGAGTGAAAAGTATTAAAGGTTTATAACATTCATCAAATGTGGAAAGTTGTGATGTCTTGGATAAGACAAAGACCAACTAGAACCAATTTATGAAGAGTCTTGATAAAAGCTACACTAACTCTTGAATATTTGTTTGTCAAGAAATGTTTATTGACAAAAGGATCTTATATGTCAAGGAGTCAGTGGGCGTCTTAATGGTCTTGAAAAGTTTCAAGAACAAATCAAATAGACCTTATCAATCATCACTAGCACACGAGTTGAGGTTTACAACCTATCGTGTTGACATCATTTTGTTTCTATGCCGTTCCAATTGAGTTAATTATGCATATGAGTTCTATGAGGTCTCATTTGAATGCATAAAAGGCAAGGACCTTGATCAATGGAAAGTACATTGATAAGAAAAGGTGAGCTACATAACTACTTGGAAGACATGGTGGGCAGCTGTGCTACCATAAAGGCAAGAAATCGAGATCAAGAAAGTTCGATCCATATGAGTTTGAATTTGTCGTAAACTTTGGTTTTGACAAATTCACATGGATAGGAACAAATACACCGCTCAAATCTAAGTGTCATAAGATTTCCTCCTTCATGAAAATGATTGTGAGGAAATGCTTTCACTAAGAAAGATTTTAAGAAGATAGTGATTGTAAAATTGCATTCTCAAATTCGATTATGGTTACGATATCCCTTTCCATGTTTTGAATTGTGAGGTTTGGCAATTAGTCTTAATTTTTTAGACACACATATGAACTATCTAAGGAAAAGGTGTATAAGTTGAAGAAGCCTTGATAAAAGATTATCAAAGCACTAAGTATTAGAAACATGAACTTAAGAAATTCAATAAGTATGTTTTTCTGAAAAGTTAAGATGTTTATGAATACATGTCGAAGCTAGTGGGAGCATAAGTGTTATGTTTTATAATAATCATCATGATAGTGGGAGCATAAAAGTTATGATTGTATGATTATTAAGGAAAGTATTGCAAGGTTAGCAATATTAATTATAGAAAACAAGAGTCATACTTTGCAAAGTTGTAAGAGTTGAAAGGTTGTTTTGCTATAATTAAGGGAGAGAATATTCTGCTTCATTTCAAATCTAAAGGCTTAGGTTGTGGAATTTTAATAGATTTAGTCAAAGGTATATAGTGTGCTTTTAAAATTTCGATTATGATTACGGCATTCCTCTTCACAATTCGAATTTTAAGAACATAGCAAATAAAACATTATGCGTCGTGTCCCATACGCTTCGAGTATAGGATCGATTGCAAATGATTTAATGTTTGACCATTCTGAAATCTTCCAAATGTCGAGCGCATTTAGAGGGAAAAAGGATTAGAATCGGTTTTGACTAAAATAATTAAACAACTATCAAAGGACAATCCAAAGTTCGACGAGGATTGGTCGCTTGTGAGTAGTTGGAAGTCTAGTATTGGAAATTATGGAAATGTTTCCTTATTGCATGGACCATATCGACATCATTACGAATAGATAAGATTCTATTAAGAATAAGTTGTCATATGGAAAATATGGAAGTGTATCCATATTGGGAATTGAATATTGAAAAATCTATGTCTAGTTTAGAAACTTTTATGCAAAAGGATGTTCAAAGGAATGTACTTTGAGTGAGAGACATCATATCTAAGGAATTGTCTTGTAACAATCTCCGATAGAAGATTTTGTAATATCATTGGCAATAGTCTTTGTGACTTTGGTGCAGTGACATTACAAAAGGATCATTGCATAAAATGTTAGAATCTAACATATTCTATAAGTGGCAAGAATTTGATATTCTTTCACTTATGAAAAGGATTTGGAGTTGTGAAATGAGAATGATTGGAAATGTGTTCAATGTGATCTATTTCACAAAGTAAGAACCATAGGTAAACATTGTGTGCATGCTAGGAGCATGGGACACGTGTAATAATTCAAGTAAGAAGTTGATTACCCGAAACGACAAATAATGAGTAATCGATATGGTGATAAATAAAAGGAGTTTTATTTATACTCAAAGGTTTGAGGCCATATGGGATTAGTATTATTCTTGTGTTTCACTTTGCATGTTTTGACTTCCAGAATAATTGAATTTATTAAGAATAATCGAATTATTCAAACGGACCACAGTCGTTCATATGTTGGAAGTAGATATGAATGAAGACTGTCGTGAATTGGTGTGTGGATTGTCTAAAAGAGTAATAGACATAAGCAAATGTTTGCTGCAACGTTCATGAGTGCTTATGAATATGAATTTGAGAATTGGATTAAACCCACACTCACTTGGATCACTCCACGAATTGTATCACGAGTGATTGGTGAGACGATAACATCTTATATTCTTAAAATCGAGATGTGTGAGTTGTATCTTGCGAATCGGTTGCACATTGATAATATGTAAACGCACTAGTAACTTGGTGTTATAAAACATATTGTTGTGTGTGATTTGGTGAGTGAGTGCAAGCGAGCATTGTATCAAAGTTTATCCATTCCTTTTATCCAAAGTAGGATAAAAGCGATATCTTTGGGCCCCTCGATGATTTAGTGATGAGAAACGTAAATGCTCGGCCGGGCTAGGGCTAATTTGATTTGTTCAATTAGTCAGTCGTCATAAATCGGGAATCGAGATATAGTACAAAGAGAATGATTTGAAATCATATCTCATATGATATCTAGAATGGAGGAATATATGATCCCTTATCTAAGGACACGCGTATCTGATAGGATCAGAGTTGACAGCGGCTTTGGAAAGCTACGATTGCAGATCAGGATCTGAAGTCATACGCAGAATAGTTGTTAGACTTATCCAAGTGGGAGACTGTTGGATTAGTGTCTAAGTCCATAACTATTTTGGTATGTACTTGACCCGATGGTGGATGGTCCTTTTGGGTTGCCTTCACCAAAGCAACTTGATAGGATGAATTATGGAGAGAAAGGATTAAATATGATTTATTAATATATTATGAGAATAATATATTAAAGGAGAAATCATATTGTTTAATTAATATTAGTCAATAATTAATTGGTAATTAGTTTTGTGACTAAAAGAGATTAATTAAACTTAAGGGACTGGAATTGTAATTATAAGATAATTGCAATCTGGGCCATGGATTGTCTTAAATCAAGAGGTGGACGAATTCTTATGGGAAGCCCATAAGGAAATCGTCCAAGGGCTTGATTAAAGGAGTCTATGGGTTGCTTAGGGCTTAAGCAACCAAATTAGGGTTTCCTTGTTAGATAACCCTAATTGCCTCACTATATATAGATCCCTTAAGGACCAAAAACGTGGACAAGCTTCTTGCTAGGGTTTCACACGAGTTTTGGCAGCCTCTAACCTCTCTCCTCTTCACCCTCTTGCTTATGGTGTTTGTAAGCCATTAGAGGAGTGACACTTGTGACTCTAAGCCTTCCAAAGTCAATTCAAGGAGGAATTGGGATTGTTATTGCTACATAACAATCAAGGTAATATAATAAACCTAATTATATGTTAATATTGATTCCCATATGCTAGAATTAGGGTTTATAGTCTTGGATAACTTGCATGTACAATAGAGAAACCTAGATCCAAGCATTAGGGTTTGTATGAGCACATAGGATGTCTTGTGACCAAAACCCATGAGTTACAACATCCAAGAGGTAGTCCGACTGCACGGTGTACCTGCGTCCATTATCTCTGATCGAGATAGCAGGTTTACTTCCAGATTCTGGCAGTCTCTCCAGAAAGCTCTTGGAACCAAACTAGACATGAGCACGGCGTATCATCCTCAGACCGATGGACAAAGTGATAGAACAATCCAAACCCTAGAGGACATGCTTAGAGCATGTGTCATTGACTTTGGAAAGTCGTGGGACACATATCTACCTTTGATCGAGTTCTCGTACAACAACAGTTACCACACCAGCATTAGGGCTGCCCCGTTTGAAGCCCTATACAGTCGGAAGTGCAGATCCCCTCTGTGCTGGGCCGAAGTGGGGGATACACAGCTAGCCAAGAGTCGATTCCCCGATAGTGCTCTCACTGGTCCTGAAATCATCCGTGAAACCACCGAGAAGATCATCCAAATCCGAGAACGACTGAAAGCTTCGCACGATCGCCAAAAGAGTTACGCTGACAACTGTCGGAAACCACTGGAATTCCAGGTTAGAGACCATGTCCTGTTGAAGGTCTCGCCCTGGAAAGTCACTATACGCTTTGGTAAGCGTGGGAAACTTAATCCGAGGTACGTTGGACCCTTCGAGATCCTCGCCAGGGTCGGTCCGGTAGCCTATAAGCTTCATTTACCTCGCAAGCTCAGTAACATCCATCCCGTCTTCCATGTTTCCAATCTCAAGAAGTGCCTATCCGATGAAACCCTAGTGATTCCTTCAGACGAGATCGAGATCAATGAAAACCTCAACTTTGTGGAGGAAGCGATTAAAATCATGGATCGAGAAGTCAAACGTACAAAACAAAGTCGCATCCCGTTAGTGAAGGTTCGTTGGAATGCCAAGCGGGGACCGGAGTTCACTTGGGAGCGGGAAGACTCAACGAAACAGAAGTATCCGCAACTCTTTCCAGATCCATGATTTGTATTTTGTCTTGTATCTTGTCTTGAATTTCAGGACAAAATTCCCTCTAACGGGGGGATAATATAACAACCCGAAATTTCCGTACCACTTCTTGTACTTCAACTTGTAATCCAATTCGATCAACTAAACGTCGTTTCCAAATCCGATTCCGATTTCGTCCTTTAATTAAGTCATTTATTTGTATGGATCTAAAATGACTTAATGGGTGTCTTAATACATTTAGAAATCGTTCTAACACCCCATAATAGTTATCAGAACATTTCTAGAATCGACCATATCGGGTTACGGCAACTTGGTCGGGTGCGACCAAAAGCCCCGTCTAACGCCGGTATCGGGTAGAATTCCGCCGTGTCTAATTCCCGAGCACTATATAAAGGACTCAAAGCTTCCATTTGAAGCTTTTGGCCATATTTCCTTAATCACTCTCCAACCTCTCTCCTCATCCAAATCAAAGGTCCAAAAACAAAGATTTAAGGCTCCAAATCAAAGAGGTAACATCCTTAACTTGTTTTCTAACCTCTTTAGCCTTCAAATTGATGTTTAAACAAAGATTTAGGACCTGGAACAAGTGTTTACGGCCAAGGCACATGGTTGGGCCGTAAACACCTAAAAATGGGGTTTTTGAGCCATTTAACCTTCCAAATCATTGTTGGGACTTAGATACGACTTTGAGGCTTACAAATAGGGACTTGAAACACCTTAAACTTGGATTTTTGAGGGGTTAGCATGAGTTTACGGCCAAGGTATGTTCTTGGGCCGTAAACCCCTCAAACATGGGGAGTAAACACCTTTTTACATGTTAGATTGCCTTGAAACTCAACCAATAGCCTTGTGGTACATCCTAGAACCATCTAAAAATAGTTTAAGGGCCTTAAACATAACAAAATACATCATACAAGAGTTTACGGCCATGGCACATACTCTTAGGCTGTAAACTCATAAAAGTGTGCCAAATGATGCCCTTAAACCATCCCAAGGCTTGGAAAAATTACTAGAATCACATGTGATTGCTTTAAGTGCCTTAAAACAATTATTCTTGACCATAGGAGAGTTTACGGCCATAAACTCCAAGTTTACAGCCGTGAAATCCCTTTTAAATGGTATAAATTCATTTAGTTTATTCCAAGGCATTTTAGTAAATCATTCCAACAATCCCCATGTCCAAACGAGCCATTAAACACTCAAAATCACACCAACATGAGTTCACGGCCGTGAACTCATGTATATATGTGTTATGTGGCTTTAAACTCCCTAAAATGTTTAATCTTGGGGAGTAAACTCAAATCCCAAGTCCCTAGTACCATTACACGTCCGTAGATGTCACCCAGGTCACTCCAAACGCTCGTTTTGCGGTGTTTAACCTCGTTGGAGTGTGATGTTCCATATAATTAGTGATTGTAAATCTAATTAAATATATGGACATTATTTCATTTTACATAGGGACGTCGCGAGTAATCAAGCCCCGAACCAACGTTTAGTGTCCGAAACCGTCGCATTTCCTCGTCTGGTGAGTTCATACCCCTACCCTTTTTCATTGTTTTCATTGTTTTCAGGGGGAACACAAGCAAAGTACAAGGGATTTCTTGTACTCAAAACTTGTTTTCATGTGTGTGTTTCATATCTTATATGCTTTTAACACTGATTGATACAACTGTTAACCGTTTGAACATGCAGATCGCGTAAACATTTATTTGTGAAATGGGTTTATAAACTGTTATGTTTTATATATATTTCACAAATGGTTTTCCACATTTTATCAGTTAAAAGAATGACATTAGAACATATGAACATAAAACTTATACACTATTTTGTCCTCGGTAACACTCCACATAGATACGCGAGTGGAGGATTATCATATTATTACTAGTAAATTTGTTAATCCTGTATGATTGGAGACACGTCCTCGGCGAACAATCCACAGAGATACGCGAGTGGAGGACTGCACCCGTAACCAGAATCTCTGGGATTAGAGAGCATGACTTGAGTGTATAGATTTATACGGGGCTGACTACCCCACACCTGGCTGCTAGCTACAGCCGAACCGAAATGGTTCAAGGGTGATGAAACTCATAAGGTGATGTGGACTACTTATTGCCACAATTAGTCTATCATATGGTTATGGAAATCGCAATTAGGATAACAGAGATTTACTTAATAGTAATAATGTTCAATATAATACATCTTTTACATTGATAAGCAACTATTCAGGAAAGTATGGGACTTTCCTGGGAAACCTTGTACATAACCGGGTCTAACAGAATGCATCTTTCACAATGGAAACCAACATTCAGGAAAGCATGGGGCTTTCCTAGGGAACATTGAACATAACTAGAAAAATGTAACAAATCGGATAACTTTACATCTTTTACAATTGGTAACACACAATCAGGAAAGTATGGGACTTTCCTGGGAATACATTGGTACATAACCAGAACAGTATAACGAACCAGATAACCTAACTGTACATTTTCACATTGGATAAACGTGTTTTTCAGTGTACAACTGTACTTTACTTTACATGTTGAGGAACGGTAATCAACCTTTTAAGAAAATATGGGATTTTCTTGGTGTGTGTAACATTTTCAGAAACAGAAAGGAAACTTGAACATTTTCAAAAAACAAAAACCGCTTATGAACTCACCAGCGTTATGTTGATTTTCAAACCGCTTGTGTTCTTAGGTCAACGTTAGAACACGTAACCGAAGATCGTTTTGTTCAGGATGGAGTACTCCGAAGATCCGCTCGTTTTGTTATCATATACTATGTATCACAATTGTATAACCGTACTTTTGAAACAATTGTAAAACTTTTCTTAATGTAATGTAATGGTTGTTTTACTTTACTTACTATGTGCATTGGATTTGATACTCAACGTGGAGTCAACCCCGGAAATGTTTCCGCCTTCGGTTTTTGGGGTGTGACACCAACATTAGTCAACATGTGTATAGGTAAGCGTCTTAGAGGTCCAAAGATAGATTGGTCTTTAGAGGGAGGGTACCTTTTGAGATCACGTGTGACAAAGAAGTTGATGTCGTTGCCCATGCTGATCTTTGCGTCAAGGTGGAGATCTGAAAAGCATAAGGACCAAAATCTTGCAAAAGTGAGCTCTGTAGGGTTTGCTTTTGGATTTTCCGTAGGGATTTATTGAAGAAAATCATCCCATATGATTTGACCATAGTTGACATCGTGGCCAGTGAAAATGCTCCACGCCAATTCGAGCAGCTTGAGGCCCATGTTATCTATGCCTCCGGTTCTTCCTGACAGACTGCAGATGACAAAGTGGAAAATAAACTGCCAGACCACAGACAATTGATTCTTCTTGAATTCTCCTATCCCCTTGAGGTTTTCCAGGTACCCCATCTGGTAGAGTGAAGTGATGATGTCTGTCACACTGGGAGAGAAGAACCTTGTAGAAGGATGCACCAAAACGTTGATTGCATTCAGAAATTTATCTTTGGTCAAGATGACCAAAGAATCATCAAAAAAGTTCAGATGAACATCTTGCAGGTTGTTGAGGGGGCGAAATGTCGAGTATGCACACTTTAATAGAGTTGAAATTGGAACCACATTGGTGAATGAGTCAAAGGGTCCAAACAGAGGGTGATTTGAGATGAACTTGATCATGAGATGAATGAATTCATTGTAGGCTGAGTGATATTCAAAGATAGCCCTAAAATTGCTCGAAGCAATTGATGGCGATTGGTTTCTTGTAGCAGAATCAGAACCAGCAGGTTGAGCGGAACCAGAAGCTTTGGATTGCTTCTTTGAAATGCCAGAGTTCACCATTTTTGAAAAAGGTTTGAAGAACTTGCAGAAAAACTTGAGTGCAAGAAGGGTGAAGAAGATGAAGATCGTCGTAGTAAGTCCAGAAAGTGTAAAGCTTTCTTGGGGAGGGTAAAAAGGTTTATATAGGGCCGGATTTCAAAAGTTTATGGTTTTTACCCTAAATGAGGCGGTTAAAGATAAAAACCCTTGGGTTTTGTCATTGTCAGCCAAATAAAATAAATGAAAAGAAGTTTAACTTTGATTTTTTTAAAAGATGTAGCATTTAGTGAAAATGTCAGGCCCATTATCACACTTTTGAAGAATGTGTGGTGAGGGGTGTTACTTCGTTGAATAAAGGTGGAATTTGAATGGATTAGACATCTTGGGGCAAGGAGAATTGACAGTTTAAGGAAAAAGACTTCTAAAAAGATTTCTTTTATGGGAAACTGATTTATTTGGTATCAAACCCAAAATAGGTCTGAAAAAAATATTAATTGAAAAGAAAAAAGGAATTAAACATGATGTGCTACGAAATGAATGTTTTTTTAGAATGTTTTTCGTATTTAATGAAGGATCATTAAATAGCACACAAAGTTCCGGAAATTATGAAGTAGTTGAAGGTGCATTCAATACAACTGCGGATTGAGCAACCATTGCGGATTGGATCATCATTGCGGTGGATGGTAAAGAGACTGCAGTAGAAGGAACTGAGAGGAACACTTGAGCAAAATCAGAAATAACAAACAATAAGGACCTTAGAAATATAGGTATGATATATGGTTGATGTACACAAGGTATACTGCGGTACACCAAGTATATTGAAACCATGTATGATAGATATATTCAGCTAGGACTGCAACGGAGACTAGAAGTGGTCTGCGGTACCTATCAAGTCAAAAAGAATTGCGGGTCCAAATTCCTCATTCCTAACATTTGTAGAAAACTGTTGAGTTTTGTTGAGTCAGGTGCTTTAGCAAACACATCAGCAATCTCTTCAGGAGTGTTAACAAAAATTAGTTCAATGTTACCTTTCAGAATGTGGTCTTTGATAAAATGATTTTGTAGTTCAATATGCTTTGTCTTAGAGTGATGAATAGGATTGTGGGAAATCGCTATAGCACTCTCTAAGTCACAGTAAATTGGTATTCGCAGCATCCTGTATCTGTAGTCCATAAGTTGAGTTTTCATCCACAAGACTTGTGAACAACAGCTGGTTGTGGCAACATATTCAGCTTCTGCGGTAGACAATGAGACATAATTTTGTTTCCTTGATGATCATCTGACAAGTCTTCCACCAAGAAATTGTCAGCCATCGGAAGTGCTTTTTCTATCCAATTTGCATCCGGCATGATCCACGTCAGTGAATGCTTGAAGACTGAAGTCGTTCCCTGCGGGATACCAGAGTCCTAGAGCTTTGCTTCCCTTTAAGTATCTGAGAATTTGCTTAACTGCAGTCATATGTGATACTTGCGGATCGGCTTGGTATCTTGCACATAAGCATGTTACGAAGACAATGTCTGGTCTGCTTGTGGTGAGGTACATCAATGAGTCAATCATTCCTGTATAAGTCTTGTGGTCTACTAATTCTCCAGAAAAATCAACATAAATCTTATATCCGAAGGCAATAGGGACCTTGGCAGAAGAGCAGTTGTCCATTCAGTATTTCTTCAGTAGTTCAGAGGTGTATTTCTCCTGATGGATGAATATCCCTTGAGGGGCCTGTTTCACTTGATGTTTTAGAAAGAAATTAATCTCTCTATTCATGCTTATTTGAAACTTGTTGGTCATGAGCTTTGCAAATTCATCCACCATCCCCTGATCAGTTGATCCGAAGATGATATCATCCACATATATTTGTACAAGCATAAGGTGATTACCGTTCACTTTCCTAAATAAAGTAGGGTCAATCACTCCTCTTTTATATTCAGACAAGACAAGAAATTCTAAAAGTGTCTCTTACCACGCCCTTGGTGCTTGCTTTAGACCATAAACTGCTTTCTCAAGCTTGTAACAGTGATAGGGGAATTCATGACATACAAAGCCCGGAGGTTGTTGAAGATGAACCTCCTATTTCAATTCACCATTCAGGAAGGCACTCTTTACATCCATTTGATGTACTTTGATGTTATTGTGAGCAACATACGCTAAGAAGATGCGTATGGCCTCCATCCTGGCTACGGGGGCGTATGTTTCATCATAATCAACACCTTCAAGTTGACTATGTTGGGTTTTGAGCATTCTAACACTCTTAACGTGTACATGCAACCCTAAATACCTTGGATCTATGTTTTCTCTATTATACATGTAAATATGGAGTTTCCAAGGTATTACCCTATACCAGCATACAAATATCATATACTACACAAGCCTAGTTAGGATAACATACCTTATGGAGGAGGTCGAAGTCTTGATGTATCTAGCCGTAAGAGCTTAGCCTCAATAGTGTGGAAGCCTCAAGTGGAATCACAACACATCATTGACAAAGAATGAACTTGAGTGAGAATCTCCATGCACCAAAAACTCCATGAACTCTAAGACTAGATTAAGTCCCGATTTTTGGGCTAGAAGCATCTATTTATATATGTGAGGAATCCAAGAGTCATGGGTATAACCCATAACCCAAATCCATACCCATGGGTTTAATGATCCATGGTTCATGTGTCCCAACTCTTTATGTATCCATACATAAACTTTTTCCAACATGGATCATAAGCCCAACACATATAAATATAACTAATTAAAATAATTAGTCCCCATAGATTTAATTAGTCTCTTTTGATCACCAAATTAATTTCCAAATTAATTCTTGATCAATACTAATTAACTCATATGATTTCATATTAATATATTATAACTTATAATATGTTAACAAATCATATATAACATCTTCTCTCAAAAGTCCATCCTAACAAATTGTCCTGATGATATGCAACCCAAATGGAGCATGCTACTCTCAGGTCAAGTACATACCAATAATAGTTATGGGCTTAGACATCTAATCCAATAGTCTCCCACTTAGATAAGTCTAAAAATATTATTGCAAGTACAACTTCATAACCTGACTAGCAATCGTAGATCTTAAAGTCGCTGTCGAACTCTGAACAAATCAAATGACACGTCTATTAGATAACTGATCATATATTCCTCCATTCTAGATATCATATGGACTAAGACATGGATTATAATCATTATCTCTGTCCATTTGTTGTTTCTCGATTTTCGAGTTATGATAACTGACTAATTGAACAAATCAAATCAGTTCAGGCTTGGCCAAGCACTTAGGTGTGTCATCACTAAATCATCGAGGGGCCCACATATATCACTTTTATCCTTATGAGGTAAAATGAATGGATAAACTTCGACTCATATGCTTGTACTAACTACTTGTTGAATCATACACAAAGGCACGTTTTATGAAATCAAGTTACTGATGCATTTTCGTACAATCAATATATAACCAACTCATAGTCAACAACTCATATCTCTAGGTTGGAAGAATATAAGACATTATCGTCTCATGATTCACTCTTTATAAAATCCATGAAGTGATTTAAATGAGCGTGGGTTTAATCCAATACTCATACCTTATGAGCACTCATGAATGTTGTAGCAACCATTGCTATGTCTAATGCACCTTAGACAAATCTTACAAGCCAAATTCATGACAGTCTTGATTCATATCTACTTCCAACATATGACCGACTGTGGATGGTTTGAATAACTTAGTCATTCTGGAAGAACGACCTAGCTATTCTGGAAGTCAAAACATGCAAAGTGAAACACAAGAATAATACTAATCCTATATGGCCCCAACACTTTAAGTGTAAATAAAAAAACACCTTTTATCTAATCACCATATTGATTACTCATTATTCATGTAATGTTTCGAATTATAACCTTAATACTTGAATTAAAACAATAGTCATGCCATGCTCCAAGCATGCACACTATGTTTACCTATGGTCCTTTCTTTTGTGAAATAGATCAGTTGAACAAGACTCCAATGATGCACATTTCACAATCCCAATCCCTTTTGTAAATGTAAGAGTACCACACTCTTGTCGTTTACTATAATCTATTAGATTCTAAACTTATGGGCAATGATTCTCTTGTAATGACTACGCACAAGAGTCACAAAGACTTGGCAATAGACATTACAAAGTATTCCAATGGAGATCAATTCCATGGAAACAAAGTCTCATATTCAAAGTACATTCCTTTGAACATCCTTCTTAGCATTAATTTTTCTAATCTTACACGGATTCAGAGAATAACTTCCACCTATGAAAAAATTCCATATTACCATTTTGACTATCACTTATGAAGAAGAGTTATCTATTTTCAAAATATGTCAATATGGTCCGTTCCAAAGTTTACATTATACTTCCAATTGTCCACGAGTAACTGATCTTTGGTAAGCCTCAGATTGTCCTCGACAAGTGTTTAATCATTTTAGTCATATCCGATTCTATTCCTTTTTCCCTCTTAATTCCCTAAGCATTTGGAAATATTTTAGAATGGATGAATATGGGACACGATTCATGCTATAAATTTTTTAATTTGCCATGTTCTCACAATTCGAATTATGAAGAGCGATGTCGTAATCATAATCGAATTTTGAGAACGCAACATATATAGCATTTCCTTATGTTGAACCATTCCAACATAACATTCATATATATCTTTGACTAAAGTTGATTAAAATCTCAATCTAAGCTTGTAGAATTGGAATGAAGTATAAAATCCTCTCCTTTAATTATATCAAAACAACTTTTCAAAGCAAATTGAAACTTTTGTTTTCTATAATTAACATTGCTAACTTGAAACACATAACATAATAATCATGCTCCCACTAACATGATAATTATAATTTAACTAGTATAACACTTTATGCTCCCACTAGCTTTGACATATACCCATAAATCAGCTGGACTTCTAGCAATCAATACTTTATTGACTTTCCTACCAAAGTTCAGTTTTCTGATATGAGATGTTTTGATAGCTCACATGTGCGTCTAAACAATTTTAGAACAATGAAAAGGGATGCCGTAATCATAGTCTCAATTTTTTAGACCTTTTCCCTTTCTCACAAGTCTATGTTAGTGTGCCAGTTAACCACACGCTCTCCACTAATGACTTTGAGAATGCAAATATCATAATTGCTATCTACTGAAAATCTACTTTGTGAAAGAGTTTCCTCACCATCATTTTCATGAATCGAAGAGAAACCTAATGACAATTAGATTTTCTAGTGTATGTGTTCCTATCCATGTGAATTTTTCATAACCATAATCTCAAGACAATGTTAGTGACAAATCCAAACTCATATGGAATGAACTTGCCCAATCTCATTTTCTTGCCACCCGGCAGAACAAGGGCCTACCACTGCTTCCAGGTTGTTATGAAAACAATTGAGAACTCATACCACTCACAAGCATAGTCAACTTCTAACTGGAATAGACACATACATAATAATATGTCAACACGCTAGGTTACAAAACCTCAAGTCGTGGGCTAGTGATTAACAATACTCTTGATTAGTTCTTGAAACTATCTTGATCTTTTAAGACTCCCACTGACCTCTTGACATATAAGATTCTGTTGTCAAGAACCATTCCTTGACAAAACAAATTATTCAAGAGTTAGTGTGGATTCTTATCAAGATAAAAACTTCTTCCAATTGGTCTTAGTTGGTTTTTGTATTATCCAAAACATCACAAATTACCAATCTCAAATGTACAAGAGTAAGAAACATGTTACTCTACATTTGATAAGTGTTATAAACCTTTCTTAAAATTATGTCACTCAAGTTACAATCTTAGAGTATGACTCTAAGACTTGTTTTGGAACGAAGTATGATTTGTCTTTTGATTTGACCATTTCCACACTTCACGATTCCTCTCCTCAGCTAAACAAATGTACTAAGGATTTCTTAGAGGATCAATTGTGATATGGTTCCATAATCACCAAGATAATCATAAAATAAGATACTCAAGTACTCTCCCATCTCTTCAGATTGGTGAAACTTTCATCTTTCTGCCTTATTTGATTCTTCTTATCCATCCTGCCATACATTGAATCTTTTCCAATGTTTCAGAATTACACTTAAACTTGTAAACATAACCATATTGACTAAACCTTAGTAAATCATAACGAATAATCTTATCATTCCTTGTGGTGGACTTGACCAGTGCACAACCAAGTGTACCTGGTCCCCTTGTCCTTCACTTGACTCACATGTACATGTAAACAAGGAATTAGTCTTAATTTACCAAATATGAAAATTCTCATTCATCATACAATGCAAGTTGCATGATTCCAAGTTTCTATCCAACTAAAACTTGGGTGATGAGAATCTTTCCTTATTTGGTAAATTATGACACTACCACAAACGAAAGAATAAAATCCATTTTCCAATATTGCTATCAATGAAATCATATAAACAACAATTTCCCATAAATGCCATTGTAAGGATACATAAATTAAATAAAATTAAAACCTTTCTTTTATTTTAAAACATGCAGAAAACCTTATCCTTACAATGAAAATACATATGAAAACATGTTGTTATCTATTCCTAAGCAATATATCATGACTCTTAAGCATCAGCTCAAAATTCTGATCATCGAACCATGCGATCGAAATCCATCTATTCGCAATCAGAATCAACTTACTCTTTCTTTAAGCTTCCTTACTTTTCTTTGATTCTACAAAACATCAAAATGTAATTACATTACATCTGTTGGGTTTTGAGCAATCAAACACTTCCTAAGTGTGCATGCAACCCTAATAAACCTTGGATCTATGTTTGTCTAAATACATGCAAAATAATAATTTTCCAAGGTTCATAACCTATCTAACATGGCATGGGGTACTTTTAAACATAAAAGAATTAGATAAGATTACATACCTTTTGATGATGAGTTTGATTCCTAAGGAGTTTGAGGGCCAAGCACCAATAGTGTGAATGCCTCAAATGGAATCACAAATCACCACAAACTCTTGGAAAACTTTGAGCGAGTGTATACACACATAGAAAATCGGCCACACACAAAACTCACACAACTAGTGCCACTAGTGGCTATTTCATGCAACATAAGCATGCTTATATAGTGTACATGATTAGGGTGAAACCCTAATAACCCATGACTTTTCCTTTCCCAAGGATCCATGGGTTAAAAGCTCCATGGATCATCGATGGACTTCCATATAAGCCTAGCCCATTAACAAATGAGTGTTAGCCCACACTATATAAAACCAATAGCCCATAATCTAATTAGTCTTCCTTTTAATATCTAAATTAATTTAAGACTAAGACTAATTAAATAACATGACTTCATATTAATATATTATAACTTATAATATATTAATAAACATATGTGTATAACTCTCATAAAATTATCCATAAATAGTTCGGGTGAAGTGCAACCCAAATGGACCATGTCGGGTCGGGTCAAGTATATACCAAATAAGTTATGGACTTAGACACCTTATCCAACAGACTCCCACTTGGATAAGTTTAATAACTATATTTGCGTCTGTTACTTCAGGAACCAACCAGCAATCGTAGCTCTCGAAAACTCTGTTGAACTATGAAGCGTCATTTTAGATAAGTGATCATATACTCCTCTGTTCTCATGATATCAGCCGGACAAATACACGGAACAACGTCATACTTATTGTCCAGCAGTTTGTTTCCCGATTTTCGATTTGTTTGACAAAGAACTTAATCGAACACATCAATTTAGTTCTGACCGGCCGGTACATAGGTCACAACAAAATCATCGATGGGCCCAGATATCGCTTCTATTTCTAGAAGGAACAGATAAACTTCGACTCATATGCTTGTTCTACTACTTGTTGAATTGTACACAAAGGCACATTTTATAACATCAAGTTACTGATGCGTTTACGTGCAATCAATGCACAACCAACTCATAGGTAACAACTCATATCTCTAGGTTTGAATATTTCTATGATATTACCGTCTCACGATCACTCGAGATAAATTCCATGAAGTGATACAAGTGAGCGTGGGTTTATTCCAATACTCATAACTTATGAGCACTCATGAATGTTGTAGCAACCATTGCTATGACTAAACCCATTTAGCCATCTACAAACTCGATTCATGACAGTCTTGATTCATACCTACTTCCAGCATATGAACGACTATGGAGTGTTTAAATAACTTAGTCATTTGGAAAGAATAACCTAGCTATTTTGGAAGTCAAAACATGCAAAGTGAAACACAATAATAATCGAATCCAATATGGTCTCAGAACCCTTTTGAATATAAATAGAACCACCTTTTATTTATCACCATATTGATTACACATTATTCATTGTATAATGTTTCAAACAATCAACTTAAGACTTGAATAAAACAACAGTCGTCCCATGCTCCTAGCATGTACACTTTGTTTTTCTAAACAATAGTTATGCCATACTCCAAGTATGCACACTATGTCTGTCTATGATCCTTACATTGTGATGTAGATCAATTGAACATGATTCCAATGATACTCATTTCACAATCCCAAATCCTTATTGTAAATGTGAGAATCCCCGATTCCTATCATTTACCAAAAAAACTGTTAGATTTTAAACTTTTATGCAATGTTCCTTTTGTAATGATTATGCACAAAGTCACCAAAACCTTGTCACCAGTCATTACAGAGTATTCCAAAGAAGGTCAACTTCTATGGAACGGAAGTCTCATATTCAAAGTACATTGCTTTGAACATCCTTCTTGCATTAAGGTTTTCTAATCTTACATAGATTGAATAACTTCCACCTATGGAGACATTTACATAGTCCCATTTTGACTATCACTTCCGAACAAGAGTTACTTCTTTTCAGAATATGTCAATATGGTCCTTTCCGACAACTTACATCATACTTCCAACTGTCCCTGAGCAACCAATCTTTGGCGAACCTCAGATTTGTCCTCGACAATTGCTTAATCACTTTAGTCATATCCAGTTCTAGACTTTTCCCTTCTAAATGCCCTGAGCATTTGGAAAATTTAGAAAAGGATGAATATTATAGCACATAAAATCGATCCTATATCCGAAGCATATGGGACACGATTCATGATGTCTCACATAAAGACATGATACTAGACCAGTCTTTTGCTACAATATTTTTTTTATTTGCCATGTTTTCAAAATTTAACTATGAAGAGGGATGCCGTAGTCATAATTGAATTTTGAGAACGCAATATATATAGAATTTCCTTAAGTTGAACCATTCAGACATCAAATTCATATATATGTCCTTGACTAAAGATGATTAAAATCTCAATCTAAGCTTCTAGAATTGAGATGAAGTATAATTTCCTCTCCCTTAATTATAGCAAAACAACTTTTCAACCCCTGCAACTTCACGAATTGAAACTTTGTTTTCTATAATTAACATTGCTAACTTGCAACACTAAACGTAATAATCATGCTCCCACTAACATGATGATTATCAGCATAACACTTATGCTCCCACTAGCTCTAACATATTTCCAGAAATCTGCTGGACTTCTGAAATTTAGATTCATACACCCTTTCTTAGATAGCTCACATGTGTGTCTAAGCAATTTCAAGAACTATGAAAAGGGATGTCGTAATCATAGTCTCAATTTCTTAGACCTTTTCCATTTCTCACAAGTGCATGTTAGTGTGCCGGTTAACCACACACGCTCCACTAACGACTTTTGAAAATGCAAATAACACAATTGATATCTACGTAAAATCTACTTAGTGAAAGCGTTTCCTCACCATCATTTTCATGAATCGGAGAGAAACCTTATGACACTTAGATTTTATAGTGTATGAGTTCCTATCCATGTGAATTTGTCAAAACCATAATCACAAGATAAGGTTAGTGACAAATTCAGCCTTACATGGATTAAACTTGTTCAATTTTAGTTTCTTGTCACCTTGGTAGCACAAGGCCCACCAATGCTTCCAAGTTGAAGTCTGATAACTCACATGCAAATTCAACTTATTTGAAGTAGGTACAGAAATAAGAATTATGTCAACACGATAGGTTGCAAACCTTAAGTTGTGTGCTAGTGATAAATTACAGGTTTTACTCTTGATTAAATCTTGAAACTTTTTCAGGATCTTTAAGGCTCCCACTGTCCCCTTGACATATAAGTTTCCCCAGTCAAGAACCATTCCTTGACAAAACAAATATTCAAGGGATGGTGTGGATTCTTATCAAGACTAACACTTCACACAATTGGTCTTAGTTGGTCTTTGTCTCATCCAAGACATCACAACTTACCAATCTCAGATGTACAAGGGTAGAAACATTCTACACTACATTTGATAAGTGTTTTAAACCTTACTTTATGTCACTCAATGTTACAATCTTGGAGTATGACTCTAAGAATTGTTTTGGAATGAAGTATGACTCATCTTCTCTATCTTAACCAATCCAACAATTCATGACCTCTCTTCTTAGCCATAACAATGCACTAAGACATCCTTAGAGTATGAATTTGTGATATGGTTTCATAATCATTAAGATGATCATGAAATATGACACTAAAGTACTCTCCCATCCTTTCAGATTTGAGAAACTTTTATCTTTCTGCCTAATTTGATTCTTCTCATTTGTTTTGTCATACATTGTAACTTTTCCAATGTTACAGAATTATACTTAACCTCATAAGTATAATCATATTTACTAATCTTTAGCAAATCATGACAAATCAATCTTTGTGGTGGACCTTGACCAGCGCACACCCAGTGTACCTAATTCCTTAGTCCTTCAATTGACTCACATATACATGTGATCAAAGAATTAGTCTTAATTTTCAAAGATGAAAATTCTCATTCATCATACAATACAACTTGTATGATTCCAAGTTTCTGTCCAATTGAAACTTGGGTGATGAAAAACTTTCTTCATTCGGTAAATTCAGACACTACCACAAATGAAGGAATCAAATCCACTTTCCAATATTGCTATTACTGGAAACATATAAGCAACAATTTTCCACAGATGCCATTGTAAGGATATTTTAAAATAAATAAAATTAAAACCCTTTTTTTCTTTTATTTTAAAACTTTGCGGAAAAACTTATCCTTACAATCCACATGAAAACTTTGTTGTTATCTATTTATAAGCAATATATTATAACTCTTAAGCAACAGCTCAAAATTCTGATTACCGAACCATGCGATCGAAACCCACCTTCGCAATCAGAATCAACATATACTTACTTTAAGCTTCCTATCTTTTCTTTGATTCTTAAAAACATCAGCATGTGACCCATTCACATTATGTAATAAGAATCTCCAAATAGGAACTTAATAGAGTTAGACAGTGGACTTTACCCGAAGTAGAGTCAAACTTTTTGACTTGATCAATCTTATGATCTTTCAGGTAAATATGGAAGCTTCGCAACCAATGCCCCTTCCTTTGGCAAAAAAACACATGGAACCTTTAGTAATGGCACATGAGACTATCTCAGACTTTAGCCTTTCTCTTTACCATTTGGTCAACCAAGTTGACTATGGCCGAACCCTTTCCATTGGGAAGAGAAATCTTTTTCTAGATATCCAATGCTACCATTGTCAATGTCCATTTAAGACTTGGGAAGTTGTTCTTTTAATCAAATTTGCTTCACTGGTGTTCCAAATCATTGCTGATTCCATAACACCAAGCAAATAGATAAGATCATTAAGGTTCATGTCATAGTCCGTCTCATAGTAGTCCCAAAGAGACTCACTATGTTACTAAGAAAGTGATTGAACATCCAACTTTCACGGGACTTTGACACCCAACTCTCCCGGCTTGTCAATATGTGACTTTATCTCCAAGATGTGAGCACACATAGACTATGCTTGCCAATAGGGATTGAGTGACTTTAAACTTTTCAAGAACTTGTGGGTGAGGGAGAATAATTGGAGGAGGTGGAGGAAGTGAAGCATGATGTTGAGGGACACCATCTTCAAGAGATTTGGGAAGATCATAGTTGTCTGAACCAGACATCTATAATGGGAGAAAATCAAGTTAGTCGATTCAAAGTCCTTAATATAACACCCAATATGAAATATTAAGGCTAGGACCCAACACAATATTTTATAATTTGGAAGAGGGATGCCGTAATCCAAGCTATAAAATATTTGAAGGTAGGCGAATGACGATTCACCAATTTCCACCATGAAAAACGAAATAATTTATTAGGTTTTAATTGGATTTGAAATTCCTAGATCTTTTGGGATTCATTGAACTTTTCAATGGCATGTTTCAATCTCGAGTGTGCCCTCTCAAATTTTGTGACTGGGATGCCGAGGATCACAAAACAAGGTGTGAATAACCATACCAATTCACTTGGTACCCTTCATATTATCATCCAATCAATGTGCCGGTTAACCACACACGCTCCATTGATCTATGACAAACATTAAGTCACCCTTCGTGATCCTTACTAGTCCAAGTTAGTGTGCCGATTAACCACACACGCTCCACCAACGACTTGGTAAGGTACAAAGTGTGAATTCCATGGGCTAGCACCAAATTCACATTTTTCCTAAAGTAACTAAGATTGGGAATTAGATAAAACATTTAGCTACTTTATAATAATCATTATACTTTTAATGAGAATTTAAAGTCATTGTCCTACCCGTTCGGCTAACGACCCTCCACCAGTCAAGCAAGCGATGGGTGAGAGTGGACACCCATTAAGTCACCATTTTATAGGAAACAACCTTATACCCACCTTATAGATCGGCTTCGTGAATGAGGCCTACTAACGGTAAAACGATTTGTTCTTATACATATATATATATATATATATATATATATATATATATATATATATATATAATTAACCATTAATCTTATAATAGTATAAGGGTAGAATTTTAACTTTTAAAACTCTAAGGGTTGGAATTAAAGTTTATTAAAGTGTGTGAAACTTTACAAATTCCAAAACTTGAGGGCAAGTTTTGTAACTATCCAAAACTTTTCATTTCATAACTTATGAATTAAAGGTTCATAAAAATGAAGACTCTTCATTTTCATGTAACTTATGTGTTTAAATGTGTGTTAAAGAAAAGTGACCTTTGGATATCCATAACTTGAGGACAAATTATGGACTCCATTAAAACACATAAATGATCAAGAATTAATTCCAAACAATTCAGCAAATAATTCCTATCATCTTCTAAATTCATAAGAACATGAACATGATCATCAAAATTTCAAGAATTATATGAACACATAAAAATCATGGAATTTTGATATATGTTATTGTAAATGGGTTAGAACAACCATTACACCAACTAAAACAAGTTTTAAAACACCAAAACAGTTTAGGGTAATGTTTCTAGTTCATTTCCAGCAGCAAAAGTCGAAATTCTACATTCTGATCATTCTACTCGCCGAGTGCACGAACCTACTCGCTGAGTAGGATGAATTTTGCCTTGAACTCGGCGAGTCCCCCCATGGACTCAGCGAGTCCATCAGCCAGACAACAACAATTTCAACTTTTTTTCACTATTTTGCATCAAGTATCAAACAAGCAAGCCTAGGCTCTTATAACACTGTTGGGTTTTGAGCAATCTAACACTTCCTAAGTGTGCATGCAACCCTAATAAACCTTGGATCTATGTTTGTCTAAATACATGCAAAATAATAATTTTCCAAGGTTCATAACCTATCTAACATGGCATGGGGTACTTTTAAACATAAAAGAATTAGATAAGATTACATACCTTTTGATGATGAGTTTGATTCCTAAGGAGTTTGAGGGCCAAGCACCAATAGTGTGAATGCCTCAAATGGAATCACAAATCACCACAAACTCTTGGAAAACTATGAGAGAGTGTATTTGTTAGCCCACACTATAAGCATGCTTATATAGTGTACATGATTAGGGTGAAACCCTAATAACCCATGACTTTTCCTTTCCCAAGGATCCATGGGTTAAAAGCTCCATGGATCATCCATGGACTTCCATATAAGCCTAGCCCATTAACAAATGAGTGTTAGCCCACACTATATAAAACCAATAGCCCATAATCTAATTATTCTTCCTTTTAATCTCTAAATTAATTCATAATTAATTTAAGACTAAGACTAATTAAATAACATGACTTCATATTAATATATTATAACTTATAATATATTAATAAACATATGTGTATAACTCTCATAAAATTATCCATAAATAGTTCGGGTGAAGTGCAACCCAAATGGACCATGCCGGGTCGGGTCAAGTATATACCAAATAAGTTATGGACTTAGACACCTTATCCAACAACATCATGTATTAAGAATCTCCAAATAGGAACTTAATAGAGTTAGATAGTGGACTTTACCTGAAGTAAAGTCAAACCTTGTTGACTTTACCATCCTTATGATCTTTCAGGTAAAATGGGCAGCTTCGCAACCAATGTCCCTCTCTTGGCAATAGAAACATATGGACTCTTTGGTAATGGGACTATCTCAGACTTATCCTTTCTCTTTACCATTTGGTCAACCGAGTTGACTTCAGACGAACACTTTACATTGGGAAGAGAAAGCTTTTCTGGATATCCAATGTTACCATTATCAATGTCCATGGAAGTTTGGGAAGTTGATCTTCTAATAAAATTTGCTTTACCAGTGCTCCAAATCATTGCTGATTCAGCAGCATCAAGCAAATAGGTAAGATCATTAAGGGTCATGTCATAGTTTGTTACATAGTAGTCCTTAAAGAACTCACTAAGTGACTTAATCTCCAAGATGTAAGCACATATAGACTTTGCTTGCCAAATAGGGATTGACTGACCTTGAACTTGTGGGTCAAGGAGGAGGTGGAGGCAGTGAAGTATGATGTCTAGTCCTATTAATGCACAACAAAGGGATTGATCTTTCACCTTGATTGTCATTTGGGATATCATCTTCTTCAGGAAAGCTCTATCCAAAAGAATAAGGAAGACCATAGTTGTCTGAACTTAGACATATATGATGGAGAAATTCAAGTTTCAGTTGATTTAAGTCCTTAACATAACACCCAATATAAAATATTAAGGCTAGGACCCAACAAACTATATTATAACTCGGAAGAGGGATGCCGTAATCCAAGCTACAAAATATATGAAGGTAGTTAAATGACGATTTACCAATTTCCACCATGAAAAACAAAATAAATGTATCCTTAATTTTATCAATGGCATGTTTAAATCTCGATTGTGTCCTCTCAAGTTTGTGATTGGGATGCCGAGGATCATAAACAAGGTGTGAATAACCTTGCAAATTGACTTGGTATCCTTAATTTTATCACCCAATCGATGTGTCGGTTAACCACACACGCTCCACCGATCTATGATTAAACTTAAGTCACCCTTTGCCACACATTGTCAATCCCATGTTAGTGTGCCGGTTAACCACACACGCTCCACTAACGACTTAACAAGGGTGCAAAGTGTAATTTCATGGGTTAGCACCAAATTCACATTTTCCTAAGTAACTAAGACTGAGAATTTATAAGTGTTTAGTTACCTAGTATTTATCATTATACTTTTAATGAAGGGAGAATTATAGTCCTTTCGTACCCGTTCGGCTAACGACCCTCCACCAGTCAAGGAAACAGTGCATGAGAGTGGACACCCTTTAAACTGCCATTTTATAGGCAGTAACCTTATACCCCCCTATAGACTGGCTTCGTGAATGAGGCCTACTAATGGTAATATTGACTTTACTCTTACACACACACACACACACACACATATATATATATATATATATATATATATATATATATATATATATATAATAATTAACTTTTAATCTATACTAATAAATAAAACCCATATATATATATATATATATATATATATATATATATATATATATATATAATCATTAACTTTTAATCTATACTAATAAATAAAACCCATTTTCTGCCACATGTCATGTCCTCATTAACTTGGACACATGACATTTTAATAGATTTTTAGAATTTATTTAATTCCACATGTAATTTTCTGATTTGTATACATATCACAACTTATTTCGGTTACAATATTGAGAGATGTAAATATTTCCTTGAAAAAGAATTGATATATTTATAATGTAATAAATGTCATAATTAATGAGAGCTCTAAAATTGATATTGATATTAAATATTGATATTAAATTTAATGTTTAAATATTGATATTAAATTTTTATTTTTAATAAACCCGTGTAGTACACGGGTCTCACACCTAGTATTATAATAGTATAAGGTTGAATTTTAAACTTTTAAAATTCTAAGGTTTAATTTGGAATTAAAGTATACATGGGGAGGTAACTTTGCAAATTCCAAAACTTCAAGGCAAGTTTTGAAACCTTTCAAAGCTCTTAGATTTTCATAACATATGAGTTCAATTAACGTTTTAAAAATCATTAATGAAAAGCCTCTTGAACATCCATAACTTGAGGACAAGTTATGGAGTTCATAAAACTATTTATGAGAAAAAGACTCTTCATGTTTCTTAACCTATGGTTTTAATAACTTTTTAATGAGACTTTTCATATAACTTGAGGACAAGTTACAAAAACATATATTATGAATAACTTTTAGATTAATTTGGATTGAAAACAACTATCACAAACATGTCTAGGAATATTCATAATCTTGATTAAACTCATATAACAAGACAATTCAAATCAAACAATTTTCATGTAATTAGCCTAATCATTAAACTAATACAAAACATGAAACTTTTGACAATTATCTGTTGAATTGGATTAGAATGATCATTACCACATCAAAAACAGGTTTATAGGTTCAAAAACAACTTATGGTAATGTTCCTAGTCCAATTCCAGCCAAAAAGCACGAAGATATGCATTCTGGGAGACAAACTCGTCGAGTTCTTCCTGGAACTTGTCGAGTTCATGCTCTAATACATGAACTCGTCGATTTTTCCTCCAGAACTCGTCGAGTTTCAAGTCCTGACAGATTCTTGGTTTCGAAAATTTAGTTTGCATCAAGTATAATCGAAAACAGCCCTAGGCTCTGATACCACTGTTGGGTTTTGAGCATTCTAACACTCCTAAGGTGTACATGCAACTCTAAATACCTTGGATCTATGTTTTCTCTATTATACATGCAAATATGGAATTTCCAAGGTATTACCCTATACTAGCATACAAATATCATATACTACATAAGAATCTAGTTAGGATAACATACCTGATGGAGGAGCTTGAAGTCTTGATGTATCTAGCATTAAGAGGTTAGCCCCAATAGTGTGGAAGCCTCAAGTGGAATCACAAGACATTTGTGGACAAAGAATGAACTTGAGAGAGAATCTCCATGCACCAAAAACTCCATGAACTCTAATACTAGAGTAAGTCCCGATTTTTGGGCTAGAAGCATCTATTTATATGTGTGAGGAATCCAAGATTCATGGGTATAAACCATAACCCAAATCCATACCCATGGGTTTAATGATCCATGATTCATGTGGCCCAACTCTTTATGTATCCATACATAAACTTGGTCCAACATGGATCATAAGCCTAACACATATAAATATAACTAATTAACATAATTAGTCCCCATAGATTTAATTAGTCTCTTTTGATCACCAAATTAATCTCCAAATTAATTTTTAATCAATTATAATTAACTCATATGATTTCATATTAATATATTATAACTTATAATATGTTAACAAATCATATATAACATCTTCTCTCAAAATTCCATCCTAACAAATTGTCCTGATGATATGCAACCCAAATGGACCATGATACTCTCGAGTCAAGTACATACCAATAATAGTTATGGGCTTAGACATCTACTCCAACAGACTATACCCCTTAGTGACTAGTCTGTCTTTTTTCTGACGACCGCACTGGATTCATCCAATTTATTCTTGTACAACCATCTTGTACCAACAACAGTGTAACCTTTTGGCTTCGGAACGAGTTGCCACACTTTGTTTCTTTCAAATTCTACCAGTTCCTCTTGCATTACGGTTATCCAGTCAGGCTCCATTAAGGCTTCTTTGATGGTTATGGGCTCGATTGAGGACTTAAACGCTGCATAGTGATAGTAATCAGTTAAATCTTTAGAGGATTGAGTTTGAATACCTGCGGATGGATTTCCGATGATTTGACCCGGTGGGTGGTCCTTCGTCCATACATGAAGACGAGGTTGTAGATGATCAGCGGCTGCGGTGGAGGGAACGTCTTCAATATCAGAAGATTTTACGGTTGGAGATAGCAGTTCCCCCTGGATTTGAGAGCAGCCCGCAGAATTGTGTTGAACTGTAGGAGTGGGATCAACATTTTCTTGAGCAGTTGAGAGAGATTCCCCCTGGATTGCGGATGGGATTTCCCCTTGAACATGAGATGGTTCCCCCTGGATTATTGAGAGAGTGATAATCCTTTGATCGCTTCTTGTGTCAATGTTCTCTATATCTTGATCGTCTGAGTCTAATGAAACAGTTGATGGGAGAATGACTCTGCGGGTAGGAACCGGAGCTGCTTCCTCAAGCACTGGAACGTCGATGGTTGTCATCTGATTAGGAGTTGAACATTCCCCCTCAACCGGGGAGGTGGAAGTGTTGAGTGAAACGTCATCAGATAGAGTAGGACCAAAAACTTCGGCATGCTGTTGTTGAGCTTCCAGAGACACAAGAATTGCGGATAGTTGAGCAGTCTCTATGGGGTCGAAGAGATCATCATAGTTTATTTCAACTATGTTGAGGGGACCTGAAGAGGCTAGGAGATCACTTTCTAGGATTGATTTTGTTTCATTTGACGGAGCAGTGTTGCGGACGTAATAGTCATCGAATTTGACGTCGAAGCTTTCAACTATTAGTCTCGTGCGTCTGATGAGAACCCTATAGGCTACTTTGTTAGTTGAGTAGCCAAGAAAAATGCCTTCATCTGACTTCGGTGCAAACTTGTTAAGATGATCCTTGTTGTTGATCACAAAACATCCTTATTGTTGAGACGCTTACAGACAATGCTTCGGTTTTGGACAAAGCAGGTTGTTGGCACTGCTTCGGCCCAGAAGTAGAGAGGAAGGTTTGCGAAGTTGAGCATAGATCTGCCTGCTTCCACTAGACTATGGTTTCTTCGCTTTACTACTCCATTCTGTTGCGGTGTGTAAGGAGCTGAGAAATTGTGACTAATACCTTTTGAAACCAAGAAACTGTTCAGGAGATGATTAGTGAACTCGATTCCATTATCACTTTGGATGCGGCGTACTGGTAATTTGTTTTGAAGTTCAATCTCTTTGGTGAAATTGATCAGAACCTGCAGTGTTTTAGACTTGAGTCTCAAGAAAAAGACCCATGTGAAACGAGTCAAGTCATCAACTACAACTAGTATGTGTTTCTTGTGATGGAGACTGGCTACGCTAGATGGATGTAACGCCTGCAGCTTCGGGCTAGTCAATTTAGAGACAATAAGTGTCAAAAATGAATTTTAATAGAAGATTATTTAGAATAAATAATATTAACCAAGTTATATTATATGTCACAAAGTTCCATACATATAAAGAACGCCGAAATCCGAGTTATAACGAAGAAGTTATAACATGTCGAAGTTTTACGGCAAAACCAGCACGACACCGGGAATCGTAAAAAGTGATTTTTTTGATAAATTACTTTTTAGCCTTAGAGATCTAAATGAAATTTGTAGTATGATTTAAACCGAGAACATACAGAAAAAGAACACCGAAATCTGACTTCGTATGAGGAAGTTATGATTTTTCTAAGATTTGGCATAGCCGTGCACAACCCGGAATTCGAATTTTAGATCGAGCAGTTTTTGGCCAACGTGACCTAAATGAGAATTGAATATCTCATTAATAGGAGCTCAACAATAAAAAGACAGACGAAAACGAAGTCTGTATGTAGAAGTTATGAATTTTACGCGGTCATTTAACAATATAATCTTCTCTTCCTGTTAAATTTGAAATCGGTCAAGAACTACGCCTGGATATAAAGAACGTCAAAAATGAAGCTCGTATACGAGCGTTATGATTTTTCTAAGTCGGGAATGAGCTGTACAAAATCGGGTGACGTGGCGAAATCTTGGCCGTTACTTTCTCCCCAAGGCTAGCCACCATATGGTGACATGTGGCATGGAATCGAAGAGTAGGTCCTCAGACTCGATGAGTTGGGCTGTTTTCCAGCCTATAAATAGAGGTGTCGAGTGAAGCTTCAAACTTATACCTTCAACCTTCACTTTCTCTCTCTAAACTCTCTCTCTCTCTCTCTCTCTCTAACGCCCCAACCCCCCCCCCACCTAAAGCCTAGGATAATTCCCTAGCACGAGAAGGAAGCCCCAGAGCTCCCTACGGCTCCGAAAAGAAGAGATTTCACCTTAGAAAACTCTGTTTCAGCGAAGCCTGGTTTTGAGAAAAACTCGTTGTAAGTGAGTTATGCTTACCCTACTTTAAGTATAACTTATGTTTAAGTTCATTATCATTATTATAAACTTATAAAAATGATTTATCATTGATTCCAAGTCGTTATACTGATTCATCTACTTACAGGGATGATGTCTATGCTGTGATTTAGTGAGGTGTTTAAAGTGGGATTTCCAAACAGTATACTTCGTATACCAAACGGACCCTATCTCCGATGTGATCCTACCTGGTTGTTCCTTACTTGATAGATCATGAAGTAGAATCTGAGTTAGTGATGAATCTAGACTAATAATTAGTCGCAATAAAGATTAGACAAAAACTTAGCAATAATAATGCTAGGTTTCGTCAAAGGAAAATAGAATTGTTAGAAGCGAAGTGCTGCCTGAGTTTGGAATCATCACTTTAATAAGTGAGTGCATAGTTACTTTTATCTTACACATAGATATGAAATATTTTATATAAATTACGTGCTATGTGTGCATGTTATCTTTATACTTTCTATCTACACTGGATGAACGATTTTATACATGTTTTAAATTATTTAAACTGTATATGTATCTTATATCTACAAAATATTTTGGGTAAAACATGGGTAGATGAAATGTGAGTTGGATGATGAGATGAGAGGTGATATAGAACGTGATATAAGGGTGAGAGGCAAACAACGAGAGAAGCCTTTTACCCAATCGTTTGCCCCGTCATCTAGCAGAGAATGGATGACAACCACGGACTATTCTAGACAGTCCAGTGGAACACTAGCAGGCTCGCAACCTGTAGGTGTTGTGAACGATGTGTTCACCGGTGTACTGTAAAAACCCAATGACATGTATTGCGAGTGGACTCTCGAAAATGATACTATCACTAAACGAGATAAGCACTGACGACTATGTAGAATTAGTGCCTAAACCCTGGCAGCTGCGCCTATAGGGCGATATCGGCAGCTGCGCCTAAATAGAGAATGTCATAATTCTGGCATTTGCGCCTAAATGATAATATTAGCAGCTATGCTTGTCAGTTGTGTCATTGACAACGATAGACTCCGTACCTAATCCTTAGGACAATCCTTAGGAATAAATGAACGAGAAATAGCTGATTCTTAGGGTAGATCCTTAAGAGTAAAGAAGATAATGGGGATGGGTAATTGGGTTGATTGTTTGATGTTTAAACATAATAATTATATTATTGTGGGTTAAAAACCCTATGTACTCACCAGGTTTCTCAACCTGACCCACTCAAGCTTAGTTGTATCATAGGTGTCGATATGAAGGCAGTTTACACCGAGAGATTTAAAATAGATGTAGATCACTACAGTTAATGAATGTAAGTTCTATTTATGCTTATGTTTCTGTATTGAGGATGACATCCCAAATGTTTTAAAATGAATAAAAATACATTTCTTCAGAAATGCTTTGATAATATATTTATCATGTTTTTTTCTGGGAACAAATTCCGCAACACTTTTCTTTAAAATGTTACTCTGGTTTTTAAACAAGCATAAACAAAATCAGTCTTTTCTGGCCGTGAAAATGGGGATGTCACAGTTGGTATCAGAGCATTAGTTTAAGCGAACTAGGAATATGGATTGTTTCTAGACATAAACATAGAATGCTAAGGGATGATCGTGACGAGTGTATCTAATATGTTTTAGGAAGTACGCCTGAATAGACACAAGCACTAGCTTAATTAGGGAAGATGCCTAAGATGCTTTGATGTGCTTAATAATTTGTGATGCTTTATGCTATCGTTTGATTGGATCTATGGTGTGTTGTCGACCGGATCTGGAAATTTTATGTGTTCAGATTTCTAAACGTTTAATTACGATATTAGAACTGGCATATAATTTTTTGAGGTAATAAGAAGGAATACACATATAAACCTTCCTCTATCTTTATCTCGTCTCGATACACCAAACGACCGCTTTGATGTGCAGAACATCATGGTGAAGACTCGTAGTTAATTGAGTAAATGGAGGAAATAAGAAGGCTTACGATACTGAATAGTACCTACTGGAAGATATCGTAAGAGTGATATCATGCCTTTAGAATGTGTCTAATAAGTAATACGTCTAGTACGGGAGAAGTACACTTTCGATTAGTAGAAAGAAATATTTTTGATATAATCCATGAAGTTATCCCATCGTCTGACATTTCCATCACCAACCGAGTTGAAGCAGAATTGATGATCAAAGATATGCATGGAAGAATTCGTAGTAGAGTCTAAAGAAAATTATATGATTCTTTGGACACATTTGTACGTGTTAAAATTGTTTTTGTGATAATAACTTGGAGAACTGCGAGACAATAATTGGGATGAGTATGAGTAGTTATAAATGGTAGTAGAGGCCTATACTACCAGAAGCATAGGACTCACACTTGGATCAGGGAAAGTCACAAGGTTACCAAGGCGCTAGTAATTGATTCCGTTTTGTTCATGTATGTCATTACCATCGTCTCGGTAATGACTAAGAATATGTTTATTATTCCGACCCTAGAGGTCATATCATGCCGAGTCCGACTAAGATGAGTATGTTACCTGGTTCGGAGAACCATGATCGATGTAGCATCTGACTTAAGTCAAAAGATTGAAATGAAAGATAATCAAAGCGATCAAAAGAAGTATCGCAACCGTTGTTAAGATTAGAAGCTTGTACCTAGAAGTGCTAAATGCTAGAATGTGATTATATCACATTAGAACATGAAGGAAGGTATATTTCGTTCTAGAATTTGACTCTAAAAGACCTGAGTCTAAGTGTTGCATCATACGACGAGATATCATTAGAACATGACCCATTTGTCCATGGTGGTAATAAAATAACTTATCTTAAGTTTGTTAAGAAGAAGGTGTCTCCAATAAGGAATCGATATTGTGACTCGAAGGTTATGATTGGAAGACTAACATTAGATAGACTACTTTACACTGAGATTATTTGTATCATAGGTGTCAATATGAAACTACTTTACACTGAGAGATTTAAAAGAGATGCAAATCACTTGTGTTAATGAATTTAAGTTATGTTTATGCTTATGTTTCTCTATTGTCGATGACATCCCAAACGTTTTAAAATGAATAAAAATACATTTCTTCGGAAATGCTTTTATAATATATTTATCATGTTTTTTTCTAGGAACAAATCCCGCAACACTTTTCTTTAAAATGTTACTCTGATTTTTAAACAAGCATAATCACAATGGAACGCGGATATCAATACGTATTAGTTCCAGTGGTTCAGAAATTGAAGAATCAATCACTATAGGATGACTTGCTTTGGACTGTTTTCCACACTCACAGGCAGAGCAAAGAGTGTCGTTGTTGTACTTCAGAAAGGGGAGACCTCGGACGAGTTCTCCAGTGACAAGGTTGTTGATATATCGGAAGTTCAGATAAGCTAGTTTGTGATGCCATATCCAGCTGACCTCGGATACTGCTTTGGACAAAAAGCATAGCTGTGATTTCCCAATGATCAGAGAAACGTCCAATGGATACTTAGTTCCTTCGGACTTAGATTTGACCAAACAAGTGCTTCTATCACTTGTCATTATGTAGCAGTAGTCGTTGTCAAATTCAACCCGATGACCTGCTTTACATAATTGGCCTACATTGATGAGATTGTGCTTGAGACCTTCTACATAAGGAACCTTTTGGATAGAGAAGTTCCCTATAGTAAGCACACCGTAACCTCGGATTATTCCATTCGCATTTTTGCCGAATGTAACATTTCCACCGCTACATATAGGCCTGAAATCCAGAAGGTTTTCTAACCTTCCGGTCATGTGCAAGGAGCAGGCACTATCTATTAACCACTCCTCTTCTTGATCCTCCTTGCACATTGCCTGAAAACTACATGGTTAGTTTGGGCACCCAAACAAGTTTGGAGCCCGGGGCTATAGGTGGTTTTTTCATAGATGCATGAACTGAGGTTGCAGGGACAGGTTTCGTGTCAACTTTGAATCCTAGACCTGCGTGTTTATGAACTTTTGGAGTGTTGTGAGATTTTGAAAAGTTATGAGAATTTTGAAGAGTGCGAGGTTTTTGAAAAGTACGAGGTTTTTGGAAATTGTGAGTTTTTTGAGAAGAATGAAGTAGGACTCGAGATGACCCCTTTTAACGATGAAATCCTGATGATAGATTTTTATCATTTATCCGAACATTATGCTTAGTCAGAGGTCCGGAAGGTGTGTGACTAGTCTTGTGATCAATCCAAGACTGAGACTTGACATTGATACCCTTGGGATTTGAAAAAGTACGATTTGAAAAAGTGTGAGTACGTGCAAATCTCCTAGGTTGTGTCTTTCTGACAAGTTAAGGGGACTTAAAATGTGTTGGAGGTTGCAAAATCCCTTTCCATTTTGGATCGTCTAAGGAATAGATCAGAAAACCATTGCTTTGAAAAGACTTTACTTGCTTTTGGGTTTTGTCAGAAGACCTTGAAAAGATTTTAGGAAATGTACATTCCTTTTTGCTCGAATTCTTGACTGCCGTGTTTTTAGAAAAATAGTTTGAGAAAACAAGTTTTTCTGGAATCTTGAGTTTTGAAATTTTGACTTGTTTTTTTTCGAAAAGACTTCCTGCTTTTTAGCACGACATTGAAGTTCCTCTTTGAAGGCTATTTTCGCCTGGGTTTTTGGAGAACCGCAGTCATTGAGGTTCAACTGCGGTTTCTTAGAATCCTTTGATTGATTTTGAAAATGAGGGCTTGAATCATCTGAACTAGAAAGTTCAGGATTCTGAGAAGATTGACCATACTCGAAGTTTTCTATAGGCAACTCATGATGAATTAGCTGAATGGTCGCTGAACTCTTAACTGCAGTCTGCGGTAAGGAAGATTGGACTACCGCAAAGTAAGTCTGAGTTGACTTCTTTGTGGGACATTTGATGAGCGGCAGTTGGTTAGACTGCAGTTCAGGATTGCAGTGAGAGGTACTACAGTCCGAAGGCAGAGACGCAAAGCTCATAAGAACTTCGAGTTCTTTCATAAGAATTTCTTTATCAAGGCCTGATGAAGTCTGAGAGTCGGGATAAATTGTGCCAGAAATAGGAATTTGATCACTTGAGTGACCTGAAAATTCAGGAAGAATTTCCTCAATAACACAATTATTACTCAGATTATGAAGTCGACCTAAGTGAGCTCTCATATCCTCGGGAAAGGTTTTGTCATTGATTGGGAAATGGAACTCTCGGTCCGGAGGGACATATGGACGGTCTTTGTTAAATCGGGGTGATGAATCCTTTGCGGTGGAGTACCCATTGGACCAACCCCAATTTTATGTGTTATCAATGGTTCCATTATTCACAAGATTCTCAATAGCTTCGCTTTCATTAAACAACTTTTCTATTAGAAGATTTAAGCGTCCATTTTCATTTTAAGCTAAATCTCTTTGATTCAAGGCTATTCCTAATTGTGTTTCACATAATTAACATTCTAGCATCCTTTTCTAACACTAGATCTTTTTCTAACAAATCTACTTTGAGTCTCTTGTCCTCCAGTCATTCTATCACATGAAACATCTCTTGGGAAGTAATATTCTTCTCATCTAGGACTTTGTTATAGTCTGAAAGGATGACAGCAAAAGTGTCATTAAGGTTGTCTCTGAATGGTTGAGAATCATGCATGCTATAATTATTAGTTTGGATCATGAGTTTTACCTGCTCAACGATGGTCAGAGTTCCATCCTTTTCCATGTAACAATAGTTCTTTTCCTACATGTTTGACCCATCCTCATCCGCAGTTTCCATCATGCAAATTTTTCCTTTTACCGTTGATGTTGTTGATATCTTCATCCTCATCTCCGGATGACCACACTTGATGGTATCTCTTGACTTGGGCTACGTATACCCTTGCTTTCTCTTTTTCCTCCATCTCTTGAGCCATTCTAAGTTAGAATGCTTTGTCTTTCACTATACTGACTTTACAATCTTTTGCAAAGTGGCTTTCCTTGTTGCACTTGTGACAAATTACAACATCAGCCTTGTCTTCTACTGAGGTACTGGAGTTAGTTGCCTTGACAGGTTGCGGTGCCTCTTTGGATTGAGTGTTTTGAGGTTGCGGTGATGGTGAGGATTTTTAGGATATCGAGAGTGATTATTCTGAGGATTGAAGTTGCGGTTGAAAGAACGTTTAATAAACTGCTGATTTTTTCGGAAAGATGAGGGGTGGTAGCCTGTTGAATTGTTAACTAACTAGAGAAATAGCATTTTGAAATTCCTCTTCATCATTGTATTCTAAGTCAGCTTCATATGACTGCGGAGGGTTGTCATACGAGGGGGAGTAAGATTGAGTGTGAGGTGCTTGTGCTACGAGAGCGAGTGGTCCTCCGAAATCAGCACAATCTTTGAGTACGGCTGATTCTTGTGTTTCTAGTTCACCATAAATCTTGTAAAGAGATAAAGAATCAATTTTTCTATCTCCTTGGACTATCATCTTAGGCGTAGTCTAATGTCTACCCAAACCATTGAGAAACTGAAGATTTGTCTCATGGTTACTTAGGACGGTGCTAGCATTTGATAACTTTGTGACAATTAGATTGAACCTCTTGAAGGAGTCTTCCAGACTTTCACCAACATGAGCTTTAAAGTTGTTGAACTCGTTGAGTGCGGTTGTAAGCTTCTTATCTTGAGCATGTTCTGTACCTTCATATAGGTTCTTGAGGAAATCCCAGATTTCTTTGGCTGACTTGTAATTTATGATGATGTCGAAGTTGTCAGGAGCAACTCCGCAAGATATCTCATAAAAAGCAACAACATCATTTTCCATCTTATCAAGATCATCTTTGTTGGGACGATTCATGGCTGGTTGACCTCCTCCCAGTCTGGCTAGAGCGTCGTCGGTTTGAACTGGAGTAAGAATAGGGACATGAGATCCTTCTTCTACAGATCTCCATACATCTCTTCCAAGTCTTCTTAGATACCTCTCCATTTTTTGTGACCAGTGATGATATTCGTTTGCCACTAGTATTGGAGCTCTATTCAAACCTCCAAAATTGTTGGAAACATTCAGAGATAATACTAGTGCCATATTTCCTTGTTTTTTGAAAAGATTTTTTTAAGAAATGAGCTCCAGTGGTATAGAAAGCCTTTTAAAAGCAGAGTTCTTGTCTAAAAAGCAATCACTTTGGCTCTGATACCAATTGTTGAGAGAAAAACTCAAGTAACACACTTGAACAAACGTTAGAACAAGTAATATTGCGGAATGAAGTTTAACTCAGAGGATCATAAAGCTCAACAATAATAAGTTAGAATTAGATAGTTAGATAGTTAGGTGCGGAAATATAAGGAAATATAAACGACAACAAGTATTATATCAAGAAGACACTTAAGCTAATTCTTAATGAGGATTGCAAACAAACCAAGTTAGTAAGTGAGATCAGACTTAGTGATTAAGTTAAGACTGACTTGCTCTGAAGAGAGATTATGATCTTAATATATCAGTTTAAGTTATGAGGATCTTTGAAGATGAGAGAGTAACAAGAGAGTAAGATATGATATTTAAGATAGAGATAATTGATGTATTCATTCAGAATGAGAGAACTCTATTTATAGAGTCTCGAATATTAAAAAGTCTAATCTGTCTAAGGTGGCCATGCAAGACACACTGGGTAAAGTAATGTAAAGACATAAGATAACAGATAAAAGACTAAGACTAAGGATTGATGACGTCGATTGCAGATGCAGTTCTTGATTGCGGTTGATATACTGACTGCGGATCTGGAGATGGCTTCGAATCTATCAAGTTTAATAGGGTCACTTTTATGCTGCAACATGCCTATAAAATGACAGTTTAATGGGTGTCCACACTCACCCACCGCTTCCTTGACCGGTGGAGAGTCGTTAGCCGAACGAGTAGGATAGGACATTAATTCTCATTATAATTATAATGATAATTATAAAGTAACTAAAATTTTATGCAATTCCCAGTCTTAGTTACTTTAGGAAAAATGTGAAAATGGTGTTATTCCATGAAATTGCACTTTGCACCTTGTTAAGTCGTTAGTGGAGCGTGTGTGGTTAACCGGCACACTAATCTGGGACTGACAGTACGTGGCAAATGGTAGCTTCATGTTAATCATAGATCAATGGAACGTGTTGTTGGATTAGTGTTTAAGTCCATAACTATATTTGTTATGCACTTGACACGGTTGTTGCATGGTCCTTTTGGGTTGCCTTCACCAAAGCAACTGGACAGGATGATTTATGGAGAGAGAGGATATTATGGTTTATTAATATATTATATGAGTAATATATTAAAAGAGAAATCATATTGTTTAATTAATATTGGTCAAGAATTAATTAAGAATAAGTTTTGTGGCTGAAAGAGATTAATTAAATAAAGGGGACTGGAATTGCCAGCTATAAGATAATTGAATTTCGGCTGTGAATCTTGTAGATTTAGGGAGTAGACGAAATTAGGGTGGAAGCCCACCTTGAAATCGTCCAAGGGTCCAATTCCAGAGGTTCTTGGAGCTGCTTAGGGCCTAAGCTATCCGATTAGGGTTTTGACTGAAACCTTAACAACACACCTATATAAATGACCCCAAGGCTTCAGATTTCGGTTACCAGAAGAAACCCTAGAGTTCTAAGAGCCGAAATTGTGCCTCCATTCCCTCTCTTCTTAATCATCTTCTTGCCTTGGTGTTTGTGAGCCACTAGAGGTATTATAATTGTGATACTACGCTCTTGAAGATTGAAGATTCTTGCTACTATCAAAAGGTAATCATCTAAACTTGTATTAGTTGTAGATTTTGATTTTTATATTATGCTAGATTAGGGTTTGCAAGATTTGGATAATTTTGCATGTACAATAGAGAAACCTAGATCCAAAGCTTCAGGGTTTTGCATGTGCACATAGGAATGCTCTTTTGCTCAAAACCCATCAGTGGTATCAGAGTCTTGCTTGGTTTCTATTGTATTTAATGCATTGCGTGTTTTTCCATTGCTTGAAATCGATTTTTATACCTTCTGCCAGACAAACTCGTCGAGTCCCAAGATGAACTCGACGAGGCAGATGAACTCGACGAGTCCAAGTGGGGACTCGGCGAGTCGGGCTGTCAGATAGATGGATCTTTTGGGATTTTGGCTTATTTTGACTTGGGATAATTACCAAAAATGTTTTTAATTAATAAAATCCGATTTTTATTGATTCCATGTGATTATCTTAGTCAAAATAAAAGATATTTATCATTTAATTAGATAACAAGTATCTTATTTGATAAACCCTAACTATTTGAATTATTTGATCAATTATCTTGCATGAAAATGGATTAGGTGAAAATTAGATAATCATCAATTAATTGTTTAATTATATCATTTGAATTTTGATCTAGATAGTTTTGAAATGTTTCAAAACTTTCCCTCAATTTTTGAAATTTAAATTTTTGATTATAAGTTTAATTTTGAAATAATTAAATTTCAAACCCTAGAATTTTACAAGTTTAAAATTCATAAATAAAATATTATAATATTATAAGAATAATTAGTATATATGTATAAGATAAATGCTAGTCTTACCGTTAGTAGGCCTCATTCACGAAGCCGGTCTATAAGGGGGGTATAAGGTTGCTGCCTATAAAATGCCAGCTCAATAGATGTCCACTCTCACCCACCGCTTCCTTGATTGGTGGAGGGTCGTTAGCCGAACGAGTAGGATAGGGTAACTAATTCCTCATTAAAAGTATAAGGATTAATAAAGTAACTAAATGTTTTTATAAAATTCCCAATCTTAGTTACTTTAGGAAAAATGTGAAAATGATGCTATTCCATGAAATTACACTTTTTACCCTTACCAAGACGTTAGTGGAGCATTTGTGGTTAGCCAACACACTAATTTGGGTCTAGCAAAGGTGGCAAAGGGTGACTCGATGTTTGTCATAGATCAATGGAGTGTGTGTGGCTAACCGGCACATTGATTAGGTGATTGTAACATTGGGGGCACCATGGACATTTTCATGGTTATTCACACCTTGTTTGTGATCTTCGGTATCCCAGTCACAAACTTGAAGGGAATATCGAGATTTAAACATGCCATTGAAAAGTTCAATGAATGTCAAAAGATCTAGGATATTTTAATACATTTAAAACTTAATTTCCTTTTGTTTTTCATGGTGGAAATTAGTGAATCGTCATTCACTTACCTTCACATTATTTGTTGTTTAGATTACGACATCCCTCTTCTAAATTGCAAATAATGTTGTTGGATCCTAGCCGTAATTTCTCATTTGGGTGTTTAATTGGGGATTCTTATCTAATCAAAATTTGTCTCTTTTCTTTTTTCAGATGTCTAACTCGAACAACAACAACGCTTCAAGCGCAACCTCTTCCTGCTCGTTCTCACTCATGAATTTGTGTGGGAGGGTGATTTTCGATGGGACCAATTTCAATGATTGGATCTACAATATTCGAATGGTTACCCGCTACGAGGGCGAGGAGTATGTCCTCGACAAAGAGCTGAAGGAGGTAAATGTAAACACTACTACTCCCAAGGAGATTGGTGCCTTCGAGGCCCATGAGTGAGATGCTACGAAAGTCCATTGCATCATACTCGTGAAGATGATTGCATAACTCCAAAAGTCCTACGAGGACTACTATCCCTACGAGATGCACCAGGATTTGTTGGACAGGTACCACCAAAGTGCCAGGTAGGAGAGGTACGAGATCATCACTTCGATGATCACGACCAAGATGAGGGACGGAGAGTCTGTCATGGCTCATCTGCAGAAAATGCAGAGATATGTCAATCGCCTACTGAAGTTAAATGTTAACTTCGATGCAGAGTTGGCGATTGATATCATTCTTCACTCCTTGCCACCGTGTTTCAACCAGTTTTGCATGACCTACCACATAAACAAAGAGGTGTTCAGCTTGAGCGAGCTTCAAGGCTTGTTGAGGACTGCTGAGAACAACCTCAAGGATAAATTCGTTGCATCAACTCCCGCTATAGCTGCCCCCGTCTTGGCTATTAGGCAGGGGAAGGGTAAGAAGAGTAAGATTCCTTCTAAGAGCCACCATAAGGGAGAGTCCCATGATGACACCTCTTCTAGTGGAACCAAGGCTGGTCCCGCTGCACCCACCTCCAACCCAAAGGATGGGAGTGCTAATACTGCCATGAGAAGGGGCATTGGAAACGAAGTTGCCTGAAATATCTGCAAGATATCAAGGATGGGAAGATCAAACCGTCCTTTGCAGGTATTTATACTATTTAATCTAATAACTCATCGCATGCTATTTCTTGGGTTCTTGATACAAGATGTGGTTTTCACATTTGTTCTGATTTGTAGGGCCTAAGAAGAAATAGGGATGTGGAGCATGGGAAGATAAACTTGATCATAGGAAACAGAAGATCGTTGCCTGTCACCAAGATTGGAGTTTACTCTTTAGTGCTTAGTAGTGGGTTAGGACTAGAGTTGAATAATTGTTGATATTAGCCAGAAATGGCAAGAAACATCATTTCTTTTCATGGTTTGTATAGACAAGGATTTAGATTTTCGTTTGATAATGAAAAAGGTTCTATTAATGCTTTTCTTAATGGTGTTTTCTATTTTGAAGCATTGCCTCGTAATGCAATATATGAAACTGTGACGGTTGTAGACAACTTAGGAAATTATGTGTTGCGTATTGACTATTCCAATATTTTGGACAAAGCATGCTTGTGGAATTGTCATCTTGGACATGTCAACAAGAAATGCATAGCCCAACTCCAAAAGGATGGAGTGTCGGAGTCATTCGACCTTAGGGACGATGACATGTGCGAGTCTTGTTTACTTGGAAAGATGACCAAGTCACCCTTCACTAGTACTTGTGAAAGGTGTGAGGGTTTATTGGATCTCATACACACCAATGTGTGTGGTCCCTTTATATCCATCACAAGGGATGCGATCCGCTTATATATGACTTTCACCGATGATTATAGCAGATATGGGTATATCTACTTAATCAAGCACAAGTCAGAAACCTTTGAAAAGTTCAAAGAGTTGAAGCAGGAAGTGGAGAATCGGTTGGGCAGGAAAATCAAGATGCTTCGATCCGATCGAGGTGGATAGTACCTTAGTCTTGAATTCCACGACTACCTCAAGGAATTCATAATCGTTTCGCAATTAACACCGCCTAGGACACCGCAGTTGAATGGTGTAGCTGAGAGGTGTAATCGAACCTTTCTAAATATGGTTCGTTCCATGATGAGTCATGCTTTTCTACCTATCTCATTCTGGGGGTATGCCTTAGAGACTGCCACCCATATCCTTAACCTAGTCCCTACAAAGAAGGTTGCCAAAACACCTCACGAGATGTGGATAGGGAAAGCTCCCTCATTGTTACATATCAAAGTTTGGGGTTGTGAAGCTTTCATAAGACGAGACAAGCTCGAACCTCATAGTGAGCGTTGTATTTTCACCGGCTATTCACAGAAGTCCTTTGGATATCTCTTCTATAGACCGAGTGACAATGTTGTCTTCGTTGTGAGGAGAGGGGTTTTCTGTGACAACCGTCAAAATCCGAGTCAGTTCTAGATTTGACTAGACTTAGTTGCACATATAGGCACTACAAATACTAGACTTAGTAACTAGAAGCTAAGTTATCAACTAGTAGAATCTTTGAAACAATTAGAATCAATGGATAGTGTACTTAGATTTCCCATTGATATGTGAATTCTACATCTACTAAGCTATAGTGACTATCCATATTTGGGTCACTCTTTGACTCGAACACCATTTCATGAATCATATACACACATCATGCACTTAACCTAGTAGTAAAAGTTAGGTCAGAGTCTCATAGAAACTTAAGTCAACGTTGAAACTAGGACTAGTATACTTGATTCCTCAATTTCGTTTGAATCTCGGAATCATTACATAGAATGCCAATAACCAATAAAAATAAATTACAAACAATATTTCTAATTTGAATAAGAGTTATGAAACTCTAAAATAGTTTGAAGTCTCAAATTCAAGTAATTTTGATATCCAAAGATATACAAACTCTCAAAAACCCTAAATGCCCTAAAAACTCATATTTACAAACTTTAACCTTAAAAATTCTATAAAAATAATTATGAAGCTTCTAATATTATATTATAATAATTAAAATTATAAATATTCATTTAAGGAAATAAAATTGAACTCATTAACATTTACCCTTAATTTATAAGTCAAAAATCAAGAGTTTTAAGCATAAAAACTAGGTTAAGGTGCACATTTTATAAAAAGTTGGATATTTTTTATAAAAGATTTGAATTTTTATAAAGAAAATGAAAGAGAGAGGGACATTATACCCTCAAAAGTCGGATTCCTCTCTCTCTCCTCTTCCCAACACACTCAATCAATTCCCTCTACATTCCATTTTCTCTCTCACTCTTCCCCTCATTCTCTCTCACACTCTTCATCACCACCACTCCATTTCTCTCTCCATTTATCTATACCCAAGAAATCTTCCAAAGAATAATTTCAAGAACACACCTCAAACTCAAAATCTTCATCTTCTGGTGGTGTTCATTAACGTAGAACACGATTTCCTTTCATTTTCCTCCATGTTTTCAAGGTTTTTCTTGCATTTCCTTCTTCTTCTACACCTTTCTCTTAGAAAATATGTGTGCATGTTCATTCACTTCAGTTTTGATGATGATGGTGGTAGGATTTCACCCAAAAACAACATGCATGTTGGTAAATGGTGAAATCCAAGGACCTAAACTTAAGTCAAGATCATGAAAATGCATTTTTCTACAAGTTTTGGTGGAAAATCACCACATGCACTCTAAGTTTTCTTTCAAAAAAGATTTGTGAACATTTCAAACTCATGAATGGTCTTCAAACAAACATGCATGTGATGATCTTCAAGCTTAGATACTAGACCATCAAAGTATGTTGTTAAAAGCATTCAAATATGTTCATGAATGATTTATTTCCAAATAAATATCTAAAACTCCTTTTCTGACCAAATCCGATTTTTTCTAGATTCCCATCAACAAAATGAGATGTTCAACAAATTTTTAGAAAATAATTCATCTTTCTCGAATTATTATAATTATTGAAATAAAAAAGGTCAATAAATCATATAAAATACTTTCTGAGGTCTATAAATCCTAGGTAAATTCTTGGATGACGCCTATGCTAAATAATGACAACACGTTAAATTTCATCGGTTTTTGTTACAATTTAATATGGTTTTGAATTTTCTTTTTGTTTAGCCCCAATAAATCATAAAACCTCTTTAGATAATTTGAAAAGGGTATATAATAGATTTCGCAGCCTATACTCTCTGTGGAAAACTTAGAAAAATATTTTCAGAATTGTTCATAATGTATTCCTATTTTTCTCCGATTTTTGTATTTATAATGGACTAAAAACAGGAAAAATAGTTTTACTCATCCAAAGATTATGATAATTTACCCAAACACCTTGTACTACATTAGGAGGCTACATAAAATTTTTGATGATTTTTCTCTTCTGTATACTTTTTTTTTTCCTATTTTCTAAGATTAAATACACTTAAATACACAAAATCGGATTCCAGTAGATAAAAACCACCTTTGGGATTTTTCCCAGATTATTTACACTGTAAATGAACTTTCAAAATTTTGGTAATTTAATTTAACTGTTTAATAATTATTCTCTAATTAATGAATTTTTAAGAGGATAAAACAAAGAAAAATAGAACGACTAATTGAAAAATATCTTTTATATTTTTCACAACTTTTAAATGTATAATAAAAGTGTTACAAAACTTTTGGGCAATTTTGGAAATTTTTTCCTATTTATTTCATTTCTATTAGAATAAATGCTCAAAAATCATAAAATTTGGTTAAACAGTTTAGAAATCCATTTTTATATTTTTCCCAGCTTAATAATGTTTAGTAACAGTAATACAAAATATTTGGGTAATTTTGGAAACCGATTTCTATTTTTCATGAATTTGTATCTATTTAGAGAAATAAATATATGAAAAATGGTTATAAATTTTCATAATCCATGAAAATTTATCTAGAAGTCTTTTAGTACATTTAGAACAAAAATCTGAATTTTGGTAATTTTTGTTAATTGTTTACTATTTTTCATGATTTTATGGTTATTCAAGAAACTAAAATCGTGAAAAATAGTCAGACAATTAAAATAATTCAAGAAAATTTATCTTGAGGTCTTTGAATTCAATTAAAACTAAAATGTAAACTTTGGGAAATTTTAGAACTAAATTAATTTAGTTTTTGAATATTTAATCATTAGAACACCTCTTAAAATGTTAAATATTAGCATTTCAATAATGGGAAATTTCCACTTAAATTGTTATATAACAATTGATTCATTGAAATTAAATTTTCACATAAAAATGTTTGTAAGTTATCAATATTAAATTTTGACACACTATTGGCATAATTCTATTGTAGTAGTAAGTATACTAGTGTTAGATTTCGATTAGAGACTCACTAGCGAATACCATTATTATAGGAATTGATAGTGGTACGAGTGGAGCGTAGTCAAGGCACCATTTGCATCATCTCAATGCATATTGTGAGTATTCACGCACTCCCCTATTTTCAGTTTTTATGTTTTGGGGTGGAAAAGCATGTCCCGAAAAACTATTATTTGAATGTTGTATCTAAATTGATTTGTATCAAACATGACTGCTATTTTATTGCTATATCTCTCTATGTATGTCTATGCAAAACGGAACATGAGAACTTATCGTATTAAGGCCCTTCCCTTATCTCTAACCATTAACTCTTTGATCCAATGGTCATTATGGATAGCGCTATTAGGAATTGATAACTCCTCACTCGCCTTATTGCTGGAGTGCATGATACCATATTAATCTACGGAACGATAAGCATAGATCTTGATAGGGCTTCATGTTGGATTAGTGTCTAAGTCCATAACTATTTTGGTATGTACTTGACCCGATGGTGCATGGTCCTTTTGGGTTGCCTTCACCAAAGCAACTTGATAGGATGAATTATGGAGACAAAGGATTAAATATGATTTATTAATATATTATGGGAATAATATATTAAAGGAGAAATCATATTGTTTAATTAATATTAGTCAAGAATTAATAAGAATTAAGTTTGTGACTAAAAGAGATTAATTAAACTTAAGGGACTGGAATTGTAATTATAAGATAATTGCAATTTGGGCTATGGATTGCCTTATATTAAGGAGTGGACGAATTCTATGGGGAAACCCATTAGAAATCGTCCAAGGCCTTTAAGGAAAGGAGTCCATGGGTTGCTTAGGGCTTTTAAGCATCCAAATTAGGGTTTCCTTGTTAGATAACCCTAATAGCCTCACTATATATAGAGCCCTTATGCCCCAAAACGTGGACAAGCTTCCTTCTAGGGTTTCCACAAGTTTTTGGGCAGCCTCCTTCTCTTCTCTTATTCATCCTCTTGCTCTTGGTGTTTGTGAACCATTAGAGGAGTGACATTTGTGACTCTAAGCTTTCTAAAGTCATTACAAGAAGGATTTGGGATTGTTATTGCTACATAACAATCAAGGTATGATCTAAACCCTAATTTATATGTTATATTGATTATCATATGCTAGATCTAGGGTTTATAGTCTTGGATAACTTGCATGTACAATAGAGAAACCTAGATCCAAGCATTAGGGTTTGTATGAGAAGATAGGATGTTCTTATGACCAAAACCCATTAGTGGTATCAGAGCCTTGATTGGTTTCTATTGTATTGATGCCTTGTTTGTTTGTTCAAGCTGTAAAATCGATTTTTTGGCCCCCTGTCTGATGAACTCGGCGAGTTCCAATGTGGACTCGGCGAGTTCCAATGTGGACTCGGCGAGTAGCTCCAACTCGGCGAGTTCGAGCGTCAGAAGGAGGCTGTTTCGGGATTTTTGCCTATTTTGACTTAGGATAATTGCCATAATTGTTTAAAATTAATAAAATACGAATTTTATTGATTCCTTATGATTATCCTTGTCAAAATAAAAGATTTTGGTCATCTAATTAGATAATTGTTACCTTATTTGATAAATGTTAAGTTATGGAAATTATTTGATCATTATCTTGCAAGAATTTGAACTAGATCTAATTAGATAACCACCAATTATAGTTAATTGTCTTATTTGAATTGTGTGATCTAGAATATTCTTGACAAAGTTTGGAAAAGTTTCAAATTAATCCCTTTAGGTTTTATAGTTTAAATTAGAACTTGAAAGTTTAGAATTTAAATAGTTGAAACCCTAATGTTTTGAAAAAGGTTTCAAAACTTGCCCTCAAGTTTTGGAATTTAAATTTTGATTAAAAGTTTAATATTAATGTATATTTAAATTCTAAACCCTAATGTTTTGAAATGTTTCAAAATTTGCCCTCGAGTTTTGGAATTTAAGAGTTGATTAAAAGTTTAATTTAAGAATGTTAAATTCTAAAACCCTAGTATTGTTTTGAAAAGTTCAAATCACACCCTTATGGTTTTATTAATTAATTAAGGTGTATAATTAAAAGAGGTTTAATAAATCCATAAAATTTTAGGTTTACAATTTAATTGAATTAAAAGTATAATTGTTAAATTTGACCTCCTAGTATTTTAAAAGTGTAAAATACACCCTATACTATATATAACATTAAAAGTCTAACATTATATATATGTATGAGTAAAAGTTAGTCTTACCGTTAGTAGGCCTCATTCACGAAGCTTATCTATAAGGGGTGTTTAAGGAAATTGCCTACAAAATGACGATTAAATGGGTATCCACTCTTACCCACCGCACTCTTGACTAGTGGAGGGTCGTTAGCCGAACGGGTAGGATAGGACAAAACCTTCCATTATAAGTATAATGAAGTACAAAAGTAACTAAATGTTTTACAAATTCCCAATCTTAGTTACTTAGGCAAAAGTGACAATTCCATGAAATTACACTTTGTGCCCTTGCGAAGACGTTAGTGGAGCCTGTGTGGTTAACCGGCACACTAAATGGTTCTAAGAAAAGGTAGCAAAGGGTGACTCAATGTTTGTCATAGTTCGGTGGAGTGTGTGTGGTTAACCGGCACATCGAATATGTGACTGTAACGTGTGGGGGCACCATGTAAGTTTGCATGGTTATTCACACCCGCTTTGTGATCCTCGGCATCCCAGTCACAAACTAGAGGGGCATATCGAGATTTAAACAAGTCATTGAAATGTTCGATGAATCTCAAAGGATCTAGGAGTTTTCATAGATTTAAAACTTAAATTTCTTTTTCGTTTTTCATGGTGGAAATTAGTGAATCATCATTCACTTACCTTCAAATGTTCTGTAATTTGGGTTACGGCATCCCTCTCCCGAGTTGTAGAATATTGTGTTGGGTCCTAGCCTTAGTATCTCATTTGGGTGATTTACTAAGGACTCAATCAATCAACTAACTTGAATTCGTTTTCTCCCGTTTTGTAGATGTCAAAGTTCGACAACTATGGTCTTCCCAAATTCCATGGAACAAGCATTCCACATGAAGATGATATTCCACGATTCGATCGAGGAACAAGAGATCATGCTTCTCTTTCCCCACCTCCTCCAATTATTCTCCCTAACTCACAAGCTCGAAGACTTGAAAAGTTCAAGCACACTCAAGCCCTTTTGGCAAGTAAACATAAAGAAGGAAAGTCGGTGTGTGCACACGTCCTAGGGATGAAGTCACACATTGATAGGTTAAGAATGTTGGGATCCATTGTCTGTGAGGAGATGGCTGTTGATTGGGTTCTTCAATCACTTCCTAACTTATATAGTGAGTTCGTAAGAGAGTACTATATGATGAACTGCGACGTGACCCTTATAGATCTCACCTATATGCTTATTGCTGTTGAATCAGCGATGGTTTGGCGCAATAGAAAAGCAAAGTTGATTGGTGAATCTGCCTTCAAGACCTCTATGGATATAGACAATGGCAACGAAAGACATGCTATGATCAAAAAGTTTGATCATAAGAGAAAGGCAATGTCTGAAGTAGTTCCATGTCCTGTTCCAAAAGAGTCAATTTGCTTTTATTGCCAAGAGAAGGGGCATTGGAGACGAAGCTGCCCTATTTACCTAAGAGATCTATGAGATGGGAGAGTCAAAACGTATGGCTTTGCTTTAGGTAAAATCCATTGACTAACTCTTTTAAGCTCCTATTCTAGATTCTTAATACATAATGTGATAAGATTACAATTGATGTTTTGTAGAATCGAAGAAAGGAGAGGAAGCTTAAGGGAAGAAGTGAGAAGAATCTAACCGTGAAGAAATGGATTTCGATCGCATTACTTGAAGATTAGATTCTTGAGCTACTACTTAGAGTTAGAATTAGATTGCTAAGAAATATGTATTAGCATAGTTTTTCAATGAATTGCATTGTAAGGACAAAAATTTTCCGCAATAAAATAAATTTTGATTTTATATTATTTATTTATCCTTGCAATGGCGTATATGAAAAAATGATGTTTGAATGTTTCTAACATTAGCGATAATGGATTTGATTCTTAATTATGGAAATGTCGAAAATTTACCAAATAAGGAGAGTTTCTCATCGCCCAAGTTTCAATTGGACAGAAACTTGGAATCATGCAACTTGGTTGCACGATGAATGAGAAATTTCATATTTGGAAATTAGACTAATTCATTGACAAGGTGTCAAGTGAAGGACTAGGAGATCGAGCACACAAAGTTGCGTGTTGATCAAGTCCACCATAATAGTAACAAAGACATTCGTCATGATTTGCTAAAGGTTTAGTAAAAATGATTATACTTATAAGATTAAGTGTAATTCTGAATTGATTGAAAAAGTTTAAATCAATAGCAGAACGAATAAGAAGAATCAAGTAGGCAGAAAGATAAAAGTTTCTCCATTCTAAGAAGAAGGGAGAGTACCTTTTATGCTTTATGATAGGTCTTAATGATTAAGAACCATATCTCAATTGATCCTCTAAGTGAATCTTAGTACAATTGTATGTCTAAGAAGAGGAATCAAGAATTGAAGAAATGGTTAAATCAAGAAGTCAATCATACTTTGTTCCAAAACAAGTCTTAGAGTTAAGATTATGACAATGAGTGACAAGTATTAAGAAGGTTTATAACATTCATCAAATGTGGAAAGTTGTGATGTCTTGGATAAGACAAAGACCAACTAGGGCCAATTTATGAAGTGTTTTGATAAAAAACTACACTAACTCTTGAATATTTGTTTGTCAAGAAATGTTTATTGACAAGAGAATCTTATATGTCAAGGAGTTAGTGGGAGTCTTATTGGTCTTGAAAGGTTTCAAGAACAAATCAAAATAGACCTTATCGATCATCACTAGCACACGAGTTGTGGTTTACAACCTATCATCTTGACATTATTTTGTTTCTGTGTCGTTCCAATTGAGTTAATTATGCATGTAAGTTCTATGAGTTCTCATTTGAACGCATAAAAGGCAGGCACCTTGATCAATGGAAAGTACATTGATAGGAAAGGGTGAGCTGCTCAACTACTTGGAAGACATGGTGGGCAGTTGTGTTACCATAAGGCAAGAAGTCAAGATTAACAAAGTTCGGTCCATATGAGTTTGAATTTGTCGTAAACTTTGGTTTTGACAAATTCACATGGATAGGAACACATACACCATTAAAATCGAAGTGTCATAAGATTCACTCCTTCATGAAAATGATTGTGAGGAAATGCTTTCACTAAGAGAGATTTTAAAAGGATAGTGAATGTGAAAATTGGATTCTCGAATTCGATTATGGTTACGATATCCCTTTCCATGATTCGAATTGTGAGATTTGGCAATTAGTCTAAATTGTTTTAGACACATATATGAGCTATCTAAGGAAAAGGTGTATAAGCTTAGATAAAGGATTATCAAAGCATTAAGTATTAGAAACATGAACTTAAGAAATTCAATAGGTATCGTTCTTCTGAAAGTTAAGCTGTTTCTGAATACATGTCATAGCTAGTAGGAGCATAAGTGTTATGATAGTGGGAGCATAAATGTTATGATTGTATGATTATTAAGACAAGTATTGCAAGTTAGAAATATTAATTATAGAAAACAAGAGTCATACTTTGCAAAGCTATAAAGGTTGAATAGTTGTTTTGCTATAATTAAGGGAGAGAATATTATGCTTCATTTCAAATCTAAAGGCTTAATTTGTGGAATGTTAATAAATTTAGTCAAGGATACATAGTGTGTTCTCAAAAATCGATTGTGATTACGGCATTCCTCTTCGTAGTTCGAATTTTGAGAACGTAGCACATAAAATATTATGGCAGAAGATTGATAAAGTATCGAATCTTCGTGTAAGACATTATGCATCGTGTACCATACGCTTCGGGTATAGGATTGATTGCAAATGCTATAATATTTGACCATTCAAAAATTTTCCAAATGTCTAGCGCATTTAGAGGGAAAAAGGACGAGAATCGGTTTTGACTAAGATAATTAAACAACTATCAAACGACAATCCAAAGTTCGCCTAGGATTGGTCGCTTGTGAGTAGTTGGAAGTATAGTATTGGATGGACCATATTGACATTATTATGAATAGATAAGATTCTATTGAGAATGAGTTGTCATATGGTAAGTATGGAAAGTTTTCCATATTGGGAATTGAATATTGAAAATCTATGTCTAGATTAGAAACTTTTATGCAAAAGGATGTTCAAAGGAATGTACTTTGAGTGAGAGACATCATATCTAAGGAATTGTATTGTAACAATCTCCGATAGAGGACTTTGTAATTTCATTGGCAATAGTCATTGTGACTTTAGTGCAGTGAGATTACAAAAGGATCGTTGCATAAAATGTTAGAATCTAACATCTTCCATAAGTGGCAAGAATTTGATATTCTTTCACTTGTGAAAAGGATTCGGAGTTGTGAAATGAGTGTGATTGGAAATGTGTTCAATTTGATCTATTTCACAAAGAAAGAACCATAGGTAAACATTGTGTGCATGCTAGGAGCATGGGACAAGTGTAGTAATAATTCGAGTAAGAAGTTGATTACCCGAAACAACAAATAATGAGTAATCGATATGGTGATAAGTAAAAGGTGTTTTATTTATGCTCAGAGGTTTGAGGCCATATAGGATTAGTATTATTCCTGTGTTTCACTTTGCATGTTTTGACTTCCTGAATAATTTAATTGGTTGAGAACAGTCAAATTATTCGAACGGGCCACAGTCGTTCATATGTTGGAAGTAGTTATGAATAAAGACTGTGATGAATTGGTGTGTGGATTGTCTTAAGAGTATTAGACATAAGCAAATGTTTGATGCAACGTTCATGAGTGCTTATGAATATGATTTGAGCATTGGATTAAACCCACGCTCACTTGGATCACTTCATGAATTGTATCACGAGTGATTGGTGAGACGATAATATCTTATTTTATTGAAACTGAGATGTGTGAGTTGTATCTTGCAAATCGGTTGCACATTGATAATATGTAAACACACTAGTAACTTGGTGTCATAAAACATATTGTTGTGTGTGATTCGGTGAGTGAGTGCAAGCGAGCATTGAATCAAAGTTTATCCGTTCCTTTTATCCAAAGTAGGATAAAAGCGATATCTTTGGGCCCCTCGATGATTTTGTGATGACAAACGTAAATGCTCGGCCGGGCTAGGGCTAATTTGATTTGTTCAATTAGTCAGTCATCATAAATCAGAAGTCGAGAAATAGTACAAAGATAATGATTAGAAATCATGTCTCAAACGATATCTAGAATGGAGGAATAAATGATCCCTTATCTAAAGGACACGCGTATCTGATATGATCAGAGTTGACAGCGGCTTTGGAAAGCTACGATTGCAAATCAGGATCTGAAGTCATACGCAAAATAGTTATTAGACTTATCCAAGTGGGAGACTGTTGGATTAGTGTCTAAGTCCATAACTATTTTGGTATGTACTTGATCCGATGGTGCATGGTCCTTTTGGGTTGCCTTCACCGAAGCAACTTGATAGGATGAATTATGGAGACAAAGGATTAAATATGATTTATTAATATATTATGGGAATAATATATTAAAGGAGAAATCATATTGCTTAATTAATATTAGTCAAGAATTAATAAGAATTAAGTTTGTGACTAAAAGAGATTAATTAAACTTAAGGGACTGGAATTGTAATTATAAGATAATTGCAATTTGGGCTATGGATTGCCTTATATTAAGGAGTGGACGAATTCTATGGGGAAACCCATTAGAAATCGTCCAAGGCCTTTAAGGAAAGGAGTCCATGGGTTGCTTAGGGCTTAAGCATCCAAATTAGGGTTTCCTTGTTAGATAACCCTAATAGCCTCACTATATATAGAGCCCTTATGCCCCCAAAAACGTGGACAAGCTTCCTTCTAGGGTTTCCACATGTTTTTGGGCAGCCTCCTTCTCTTCTCTTATTCATCCTCTTGATCTTGGTGTTTGTGAACCATTAGAGGAGTGGCATTTGTGACTCTAAGCTTTCTAAAGTCATTACAAGAAGGATTTGGGATTGTTATTGCTACATAACAATCAAGGTAAGATCTAAACCCTAATTCATATGTTATATTTATTATCATATGCTAGATCTAGGGTTTATAGTCTTGGATAACTTGCATGTACAATAGAGAAACCTAGATCCAAGCATTAGGGTTTGTATGAGCACATAGGATGTTCTTATGACCAAAACCCATCACTTCAGTCATAGGTTTGGTTGAGAACTCATTGTTTGGTCATACACATACAAACTCGTTACTCATTATAGCAATAAACTTGTTTATTAATTATAGCAATGAACTTTGTTTCTCATTACAACAACAAACTTTTATTACTGAAAACTTATATACATGTTTTAGCAATGAAATTGTTTGCTCATTGTAGCAACAAAATTGATTGCTCATTTTAGCAGTGAAACTTGTTTACTCGTTTGAGTAACGAACTTTATCTTCCATGAGAATATGAATGTTGCATCTTATTTGGGCAACATACTTTATCCCTCATGATGACAGAGAACTCTGCTTTTTGTACAAACTTATTTACTCATTTTAACAATATACTTTTATTATTGGAAACTTTTATCAAAACTTTGATTTCAATTCATGGAACCAATATTATTTTGTTTATTTGTGAGTACTCACTAACTATTTTTATAGTTGACGCTCGTTTTACATGCTTTTTCAGGAATCATCGAGTAAGTGGCACTTAGGGACACTTCACTGTTAGGAGCATTCGCATGTGTTGTATTCCAATTTTCATTGTAATTTCTTTTAAAAGTTGTCCAAACCCATTGTAAATTTGTAATTATTTTTAATACTATGGTTGGTGTTGTCTTTTAACTTTTGCTATGAAACCCTTTATACTGTCACGCCTCGTGTTTCCGCTTTAGCGGGGTGTGACATTTTCCGAGAGCGAGAACTCATAAGCCAAGGGGACGGTGGGAGGCAAATCAATCTTGAAGAGCTCCAAGAATTGAAGGATGAAGGAACCTCTAACACTGGCACTTAACCTGAGGAGGAAACCCTTATTGAACCGATTGACGAGTCATTACCTCTTAGACGTTCCAATAGAGTTAGTGTTCCACTTGTGTTGTATGGTTTTCATATAACAAGTAAGGGTGATACGTTTATTAGTGACAGTACACTAATAAATTTGGATGAACCTAAGAGCTACAAGGAAGCCATGGCAGGCCCGAAGTCTATGAAATGGAAAGAGGCTATAGATAGCGAGATTCAGTCCATGTATGAAAACCAAGTTTAGAATTTGGTTGACAATGTGCCAGGTCGTAAGACGGTCGGGTGTAAGTGGGTCTTCAAGAAGAAGACAAACATGGATGGAAAGGTACACACTTATAAGGCACGATTGGTTGCAAAGGGATTTACTCAAACTCCCGAAGTTGACTATGATGAGACATTCTCACTAGTTGCGAAGATAAAGTCTATTAGAGTGATGCTAGCCATTGCTGCATTTCATGACTATGAAATACGGCAGATGGATGTCAAAACTGATTTCCTTAATGGGAAGTTGGTAGACGATTATACATGAGGCAGCCAGAGGGTTTTGTCGATGCGAAGCATCCTAATAGAGTGTGTAAGCATGAGAAATCCATTTATTGATTGAAACAAGCATCTCGCAGATGGAATCTTTGTTTTGATGAGAAAGTCAAAGAGTTTCGTTTTCTGCGAAGCGAGGATGAGTCATGTGTATATGTCAAAGCCAATAAGAGTATAGTTAGCTTCCTCGTATTGTATTTCGATGACATATTACTCATAGGAAATGACATCCCGACCCTACTGATCCTGGCTTGGGAAGTGTTTCGCTATGAAGGACCTCGGAGAGGCTGCCTATATTCTGGGAATAAGGATAGTGAGAAACATGAGTAAAAGACTAATAGGAGTTAGTGAGAATACTTACTTGGACAAGGTACTAAAGCGCTTTAGTATGGAGAATTCCAAGAAAGGGGAGTTACCAATCCAAAGCAATGCCAAGTTGAGTAAGACTCAAAGTCCGAGTACCGAAGTCGAGATATCAGAGATGATCCGAGTACCTTACACTTCCGTAGTTGGCTCGATCATGTATGTTATGACTTGTACTCACCCTGATGTGGCCTTTGCTTTGAGCATGGTTAGCAGATATCAAGGGAACCCTGGCAGAGCACATTGGACCGCAGTCAAGAATATTCTTAAGTACCTTCGGAGGACCAAGGAATGGTTTCTAGTCCTCGGTGCGAGTGATGACTTAAGGGTGCGATGGTATAGTGATGCCAGTTTTCAGACCGACCGGAACAACTACCGCTCTCAGTCGGGCTGGGTCTTTACCCTGAATGGAGGAGCAGTGACTTGGAAAAGTTCCAAGCAAGAGACCATAGTTGATTCAATGCACGAATCAAAGTACATAGCGGCGAGTGAAGCGTCAAAGGAGGCGATATAGTTAAAGAACTTCATCGAAGATCTTGGATTTGTGCCAGCCGTAAGGAGCTCATGGATATTTTCTGTGATAATGAAGGAGCGGGTTCCTTGACCAAGAAACCAAGGGATCATGGCAGATCCCGACATATCAACAGGAAATATCACATTATTAGACATTGGGTAGAATAGGGACTCCTTGTTGTGAAGAGGGTATCGTTAGAGAATAACCCAACAGATCCCCTTACGAAGGGACTGAGTAGGGTTAAGCACTTGCAGCACGCTAGGAGTATTGGGCTGAAGGACGATATTAGTTTAGATTAGATAGTTTTGAAACATGTAATAGATAAATTGTAATTAAAATTTGGTTATTAAATATTCGTTTATTATTTATGAGTAAATTTACTTTCTTGTGTTAATTATTTACCTATTTTTTCACTTTGCATGTTTTGACTTCCTGAATAATAAGATTATTCGAACCGTCCACAGTTGCTCATACTTTGTAAGTAGGTATGCATGAAGACTGTCATGAATTGGGTTGTAGACTGTCTAAAGTGTATTAGACATAACAAAAGTTTGTTGCAACGTTAATGAGTGCTTATGAAATAAGATTTGAGCATTGGATTAAACCCACGTGTAAAACCCCGTTTATTTATTAAATAAATTAATTAATGAATGAATGGCTTGTAGTCCTAAAATAAATAATTATATATCACAGGATGGTTCGAAGGGCTAATTATCATTTTTAGAAGTCGGGGGTTAAAAGCGTGAGTTTGGGACTCATTTTATATATATTTATAAAGACAGGGGCTCCGTAGTAATTAATTGAATTTAATTTAAAAGGAAATGAGGTGGAGGGGCTGATTATGTCATAATTAAGATATTAGGGGTTGTTTGATAATTTATGGGACATAAATTGTAAGGGATCTCCATGGATTGGGTTAGAAATGTAAAATATGGATCTATTTAGAATTAAATTGGAGCTGAAGGGACCATTTTGGTCATTATGGCAAAATAGTATGAGGATCCGGTATATAAGGGTTATGAAACCCTAACCCTAGCTTCATTTGTTCAGCCGCACCACCCTTATGACTCCCATCTTCCAGCCACCACCCTCACCTTTCACCCCTCGTCCCAGTCGTCGCTTCCATGAGACCTTGGTGGACCGCCGACGATCCTTGTGACTCCGATTGCGGGTGTGAAGGCCGGTACCGAGGCTGCTGTTGCGTTGTTCCTTCTTCAGAGACGTCGTCGCCCTCCTTCGTCATTCTCTTCCTCCCATATCTTCTTCGATCACCGCTCCTTTGCCGCCGATAGACGTTGCTGCTACGCGTCATCTGTCGTCGGGTGTACAGCTAGCCGCCGCCACCACCGTTTGTCACTGCTGCTATTTGCCTGATGGGTTCGCGACCTCCCTCCTCTTCCCCAATTATTCTGTGGTGCGTGTTTCAGGATGCGTATGCGTCCGTATGATAGCAGTTCTCGTGTGTTGTTCGTTGGGGAGCAAGGGAGCCACCACGGCTGCCAATCATGGTGGTTGTCGACGTTCAAGCTTCTGCTACCGCCGTCGTGCGCCACCTAGGGTGGCTGAGTTCGTTTTACAACAGAAAGTGTAGGTGTGTGTGTGCTTTGCAGTTATGTGGTTTTGGGTGTCGTTTAGCCGGGATTTTCGAAGATCAGCCACCGCCACCACCGTGAGGTGGTGGCTGCCGCCATGTGCCACCACTGGCCACCACAAGGGTGGTTGCGGGTGTATGTTTATTTAGTATAGTGTGTGTGCGTGTGTGTTTATTTCGTGAGTTTATTGTAAAATGTATTTGGAAATCGAAATAATGAAATGAATCTCTAACCACATCCGTGAGGTGGTGGGTGCCGCCACCGGCCGCCGTGTCGGGTGGCGATGTGCTTTGATGGTGTTTGGACTTGTTTGTATGATTGGACAAAGGACTAAAACCCCAATGGGCCCAATGAAGCTTAATGGACTCTATTGGACCCAATAAGACTTAATGGGCTTAATAAAACCTTAATGGACCCTAATAAAACCCTAATGGGCTTAATGATATTCTAGTGGGCTTAATAGGCCCAATAAAGCCCTAATTGATTTAAAAGCCCAACAAATTAATTAATGGACTAGTATTGGGTTGGAAACCCTAATTAGGGGGAATTAATTGGGACACACGGGAATTATTTAATAACTGGAGATATTAAATAATAATCATTGGCAAAGACTAATCTAAGCAATATGGGACTTAATGGATTAAGTGCTTAATGGGTTAAGTAGGAAACTTAAACCTAATCATCATTTTATGTGAAACCCTAACTTCATTTGGGTTTATGGTTGGGCCTTTCTATTGGGCCTTAATGATTGGGATATCAAATTGGCTATCCAAGATCAAGCAAATGTCTAGAGCAATTTAATGGGACTAAGGTAAGGCCCAAGTAAGGGGCTTGGGCCCAATTTAGAAAATTGGGCCATAGATGGGCCATAGTTTGGGCCTTAATGAGTATATGATGTTGGGGCTAAGAATGAGACCATGTATAGGCCTAGGCCCAATTTGGAAAATTGGGCCATGTGTTTGGCTTTGATTCCTAATTGACTTTGGGCCTACGGATTGGGCCTTGGGCTTGAATAAGCCAAGCGAGGGGTAATGTAGTAATTACCCAAAGAATGTATGTATGGTTATGTATTGGGACCCAATTATTAATTGGGTGTTATTTTGGTGTTGATAGTTCGGGAATCTGTCAGCCAGCAGCTAGGGTCGAGTCTGCGGGACTTCGGCAAGTGTGGGATTGTGTCTTCGGGACTTCAGCGGTGTGAGGTGAGTTACCTTCCAGTAGCGGTGGGTCTACGGCCACAATGCCGGCCCACCAGTAGGAGTTGTTGTTAGATGATTGTCTTTGTGATAATTGTCTATGTTTTCTACTACATGTTATGTTTATGTGCTAGCATGATATGATTTTATGTGATAGTGGTAGTAGGGGGTGAAATAGTCCCCGGTTACCGGTCGATAGGGCCGAAGGGGTAGATTAGTACCCGACTATGCTAGACAGATTATGATATATGTGATATGATATTATGTGGTAGTAGTAGGGGTGAAATAGTCCCCAGTATCCGGTCGAGAGGACCGAAGGGGAGCCCAACACCCAGATATGCTAGGCAGTATCCGGTCGAGAGGACCGAAGGGGAGGCTAGCACCCAGATATGCTAGACAGTATCCGGTCGAGAGGACCGAAGGGGTAGGTCGGGCACCCAGATATGCCTGACAGTATATGTATGTTATATGATTGTGTGGTATGTGGTATGATGGGGGAACGCACTAAGCTTCGTGCTTACGGTTTTCAGTTTTGGTTTCAGGTACTTCGTGTTTAAAGGAAAGGAGCCGGCTTGATCGCAGCGCATCACACTATGGTTTTCCGCACATGAGATCTTTGGGATTACACTCTGATATTGTTTTATGATAACATGTTTGATCATTTCTACTTTGGTTTTGACATGACATGATATTACAAATGTTTTATTACACTGTTGGTTTTATAATGACGTATTTAAAAATGAAATTTTTGGCCTGTATTTTTGGGATGTTACAAGTTGGTATCAGAGCCTTGGTTTGAGGGATTCGGACATACTCTCGGGTGTGTCTGAACTTAAACTAAGGGCTTGGTATGAAAGTTTTCAAAAGTAAAACCATTTATAAAAGGAGTTTGAAAAGAATCTGAAAAGAGAAAAGAACTTTGAGAAGAACAAAGTGTGTGATGCGTGCAATCAACCGAGCTCAAGTAAGTTTTCCCCAAGATACCCATACATGTTATGAAATGATTATGAGAACTGCATGCTAGATTAGGTCTAAGGATCTAGGAGGATGCCTTAGATGCCTATTGTATGTGCTTGTAGACTTGCATGCTAGTACAGATCATTCAGTGATAGGATAGCTTGTTTAGGTTATGCCTGATTGTATGAGCCTTTGAATTGCATGTACAGATTCCTGATTAGAGGATAGAATGATTTGATTGGAATATGATGGTTAGAGTTTCCACTGTCTGAATGCTTCTTGCTTTGTGCTTTGTGGGACTTTTAGTAATGTGAACTAACTATTAAGTGAATATGCTAAGTCACATGTGGCACAGGCTGGATAATCTCAGAGTGATAGATTTGACCCTATTGCGCAGCTCTTGTCTGAGTCCAACCGTTATAGGGATGAGTCTGTTACTTGAAGGATTATCTGATCTCTGTTGCATGTGGCTATATTCATGAGGTAGCTAGTTGACATTACTGGGAATCTTTCGGCAGCTGAGGACTGGGTGAGTTCGGGAACCTAGGGAAGCCTAGGATATATTTCAGTGAGTTAGTAGTGAGGCTCAGTTAGACTTGGGTGTACTAGTTGAGGAAGTGACTTGGAGGATCCAGGAGGATTGCTGAGGAAAGTATGGATATGTGTGGAAGGTAGTATTGGGCCCGTACTACTAAAAGCACAGGATCCATACTCGAATCAGTGAGAGTCTTGGAGAATCTAAGAAGCTTCAGGCAATAGTTTGTGACCCAGTTTGGGGACAGAGGATGTTCCAGTTGATGTAGCTTAGCCATTGGAAAAGCGAGCCAGTGAGCGTGACAGGGTGTCAGACCCTGAATGATATGATTTCCAAGAATTGCAGATGCGGGATCGATTTAGAGCACTTTAGGAAGAGAGGTTCGTACCAGGTGCGTATAGTAGAGGGTCCTGAGAAGAGACCCATGACTTCTGATCATCGGGTGAAAGGCCAGCAGGTCCTGAGTCAGTGCAGCGCATACGAGAAAGTACACGAGGGAGTTTGTCACTCCAAGGGTTCAGGCTGCTACAGGGTAGCAGGATTGGTCATGTTAGCAGAAGGGGATCAATATTCCTCCAGATGTTGCGGGTACGTCATCTTATTAGATGGATATTGGGAATACGTATCCCTTTGGGATTGCGAGTGAGTTTGGATAAGTCGGATCTCGAGTCAGTTTTCTACTAGTGTTCGGTTATCAAGGACCGTATATGCCAGAAGGTCCTTGATGAACCTACAGAGGGACGTATCTTGCGGAGTGGGTTCCACGCGCACCGTTATCATTTCGGATCTTTGTCGGGATCTATGCGGGAGTATTATTTAGAGGATACTCGATCAGGGTTGGAGTGATTGTTCTCCAATGAAGTGAGCATTTAGAGGTTCTATCATTGTTCAGGAATGGTCTGTAATTGTTTATGGATGAACTTTGGAATTCAAGGCACCACCGTTGCTAGGACATAAATGGTGACAGGAAGAGGGTAGTGTCAGTCACGGGTGTTAGATGTATAAGTGGTTGGTCACTGGATGTTCAATAGAATTGTATTTTTGCATGGGTTGTGTTCGGTTAGAGCTTAGTGGTACTGCAAGATTGGGAGTGGGAACGAGGATTCGTCAGCTAGAGTGAAGATTAAGGTCTTCAATTGACAACATGTTAGATGGATTGAGGTGTCAGACTGGATCAGATTTCAAGAGTACTCATTGAGATTTCCGAGAATGGGAGACCTCAAGGTTTAATCGGCGATTAAACGCTAGCATTAGCAGACACAGGTTGTCATCAGTGGGATATTAGAAAGCGAGACGGATTGGAAATCCTTCAGTTCTTGCGTGCAGTGAAGACTTAGTCGAATCTAAGTGGGGGAGAGACTTTTTATAAAGATCTCCAAATGTGAGTTCTAGTCGCACGGGGTGCAATCTCTTGGGCACCTTGTCAACCGGAAGGGTATTCTAGTTGATACGGCCAAGATAGAGGCCGTGATGCAGTGGGAAATTCCGAGGTCTCCATCTGAGATTCGGAGTTTCTTGGGTCTAGCAGGTTACTACCGGAGATTTACATGGGACTTCACCGAGATTGCGGTTCCTTTGACCCGATTGACCAAGAAGTCGGTCGCCTTTCGTTGAGGGTCTGAATAGCAGGCAGCCTTCAATACTCTCAGACAGCAGTTGTGCGAGACACTGATTCTCACCCTGTAAGAGGGTGTAGATGATTTCGTGGTTTATGGTGATGCTTTGATCATGGGCATGGGTACGGTACTGATACAATGGGGTCACATGATAGCAGGTTTCGGAAACCATGTCAGAGTTTCGGTTAGGACTCTAGTTCAGTGATGTGTTAGGTCGAGTGCGTGTCCGACCCGGTATGGAAAGTGTTGTAAGACTACAGGGGTAGCCACAGCATTCACTAGTAGTCAGATGTTATGGAAAGTGTTGTAAGACTACGGGGGTAGCCGTAGCATTCACTAGTAGTCAGATGGTATGGAAAGTGTTGTAAGACTGCGGGGGTAGCCGTAGCATTCACTAGCGGTCCGATAATGATAGAGGGTTGTGAGACTGCGGGTGTAGCCGCAACATTCACTAGGTTAGTAGATAGTGTAAGCGCGTTGTTAGGACGCAGAAGGAACAGTAGTGCCCACCAGTTCGGATGTAGCAGTAAGGATAAGGAAATCCACGGATTGGATTTTAGAATTACCCAGATGGATTAGATCTGGTTGAGCCAGTGATAGGACTGTAGGAGCGCCACTACAGTTATGAGATCAGAGAAGCAATGGACTGCTTCAGGACATGTGAGATAAGGCTACCATTGGTCAGGTAGCAATCACTTTCAGCCTTGGATTTGAAGATGACAGGATTCGACGTATGGACCCGATCGGTTATATCGGAAAGTAGTAGAGTCACGGTGTCATGATAACTACTGGCAACTAGTTCCAGAGAAGGATTTCGTTCAAAAGTCGTGTGACACGACTAAGTAGTGAGTCCTTTGGCTCCGTAGTCGGGTGTAAACTCAATATTTCAGAGGATTGGCAAGCGAATTGAGACCCAGGAGGTCTCAGTAGCTTTTGGTAAGCAGTTATGTAGTAGCGTATACTGCTTCAGGCAGTTCAATGTTCGGGCAGTTTCAGTGTTGGGCAGTATTAGTATTTGTGTTTCAAGTTGGAAGTACGGACGGAATAGCTGGTTGATCTGGGAAGTGACAAGTCACTCACAGCGTGATCAGCTGAGCCTTGGCCAAGTATAACTGATCTGCAGGGATAATTGGGTCTGTGAACATGTTTTATAGTGAGAACCTAAAGTTATCATAAGTTGAGTAGCATGTTGATGGATGAATGGACTGGATTCAATGATAATGATTCAGTATGAGTGGTCTGTCGGGGAATCAGACCATCTCGAGATAGTAGATTTAGATGAAGTAGATGTGATCCTGTTGCGAGGAATTCGTACATATGAGGATATTATGGCTTTGCGAAGATTGGTCATAGCTACCCTGGGAAGGCTAGGGCATGCCCATAATGATGACTATGTTATTAGAGTGGCTTGGTATGTAAGGATTGGTATGGAATGATTTCGAGGACGAAATCTAATTTAAGTGGGGGAGAGTTGTAAAACCTCGTTTATTTATTAAATAAATTAATTAATTAATGAATGGCTTGTAGTCCTAAAATAAATAATTATATATCAAAGGATGGTTCGAAGGGCTAATTATCATTTTTAGAAGTCGGGGGTTAAAAGTGTGAGTTTGGGACTCATTTTATATATATTTATAAAGACAGGGGCTCTGTAGTAATTAATTCAATTTAATTTAGAAGGAAATGAGGTGGAGGGGCTGATTATGTCATAATTAAGATATTAGGGGCTGTTTGATAATTTATGGGACATAAATTGTAAGGGATCTCCATGGATTGGGTTAGAAATGTAAAATATGGATCTATTTCGAATTAAATTGGAGCTGGAGGGACCATTTTGGTCATTATGGCAAAATAGTATGAGTATCCGGTATATAAGGGTTATGAAACCCTAACCCTAGCTTCATTTGTTCAGCCGCACCACCCTTATGACTCCCATCTTCCAGCCGCCACCCTCAACTTTCACCCCTCGTCCCAGTCGTCGCTTCCGTGAGACCTTGGTGGACCGCCGGCGATCCTTGCGACTCCGATTGCGGGCGTGAAGGTCGGTACCGAGGCTGCTGTTGCGTTGTTCCTTCTCCAGAGACGCCGTCACCCCCCTTCGTCATTCTCTTCCTCCCATATCTTCTCCAATCACCGCTCCTTTTCCGCCGATAGACGTTGCTGCTACCCGTCATCTGTCGTCGGGTGTACAACTAGCCGCCGCCCGACTCCCTCTCGTTCTCCTATATGTTGAAGCCCCGAGAAACTCCCGATGACGAAGAAGAACACGATTTGCCACTGCTGCTATTTGCCTGATGGGTTCGCGACCTCCCTCCTCTTCCCTATTTATTCTGTGGTGCGTGTTTCAGGATGCGTATGCGTCCGTATGATAGCAGTCCTCGTGTGTTGTTCGTTGGGGAGCAAGGGAGCCACCATGGCTGCCAATCATGGTGGCTGTCGACGTTCAAGCTTCTGCTACCGCCGTCGTGCGCCACTTAGGGTGGCTGAGTTCGTTTTACAACAGAAAGTGTAGGTGTGTGTGTGCTTTGCAGTTATGTGGTTTTAGGTGTCGTTTAGCCGGGATTTTCGAAGATCAGCCACCGCCACCACCGTGAGGTGGTGGCTGCCGCCATGTGCCACCGCCGGCCACCACAAGGGTGGTTGCGGGTGTATGTTTATTTAGTATAGTGTGTGTGCGTGTGTGTTTATTTCGTGAGTTTATTGTAAAATGTATTTGGAAATCGAAATAATGAAATGAATCTCTAACCACCACCGTGAGGTGGTGGCTGCCGCCTCCTGCCGCCACCGGCCGCCGTGTCGGATGGCGGTGTGCTTTGATGGTGTTTGGACTTGTTTGGATGATTGGACAAAGGACTAAAACCACAATGGGCCCAATGAAGCTTAATGGACTCTATTGGACCCAATAAGACTTAATGGGCTTAATAAAACCTTAATGGACCCTAATAAAACCCTAATGGGCTTAATGATATTCTAGTGGGCTTAATAGGCCCAATAAAGCCCTAATTGATTTAAAAGCCCAACAAATTAATTAATGGACTAGTAATGGGTTGGAAACCCTAATTAGGGGGAATTAATTGGGACACACGGGAATTATTTAATAACTGGAGATATTAAATAATAATCATTGGCAAAGACTAATCTAAGCAATATGGGACTTAATGGATTAAGTGCTTAATGGGTTTAGTAGGAAACTTAACCCTAATCATCATTTTATGTGAAACCCTAATTTCATTTGGGTTTATGGTTAGGCCTTTCTGTTGGGCCTTAATGATTGGGATATCAAATGGGCTATCCAAGATCAAGCAAATTGTCTAGAGCAATTTAATTGGCCTAGGGTAAGGCCCAAGTAAGGGGCTTGGGCCCAATTTAGAAAATTGGGCCATAGATGGGCCATAGTTTGGGCCTTAATGAGTATATGATGTTGGGGCTCAGAATGAGACCATGTATAGGCCTAGGCCCAATTTGGAAAATTGGGCCATGTGTTTGGCTTTGATTCCTAATTGACTTTGGGCCTACGGATTGGGCCTTGGGCTTGAAGAAGCCAAGCGAGGGGTAATGTAGTAATCACCCAAAGAATGTATGTATGGTTATGTATTGGGACCCAATTATTAATTGGGTGTTATTTTGGTGTTGACAGTTCGGGAATCTGTCAGCCAGCAGCTGGGGTCGAGTCTGCGGGACTTCGGCAAGTGTGGGATTGTGTCTTCGGGACTTCAGCAGTGTGAGGTGAGTTACCTTCCAGTAGCAGTGGGTCTACGGCCATAATGCCGGCCCACCAGTAGGAGGTGTTGTTAGATTATTGTCTTTGTGATAATTGTCTATGTTTGCTACTACATTTTATGTTTATGTGCTAGCATGATATGATGTTATGTGATAGTGGTAGTAGGGGGTGAAATAGTCCCCGGTTACCGGTCGATAGGGCCAAAGGGGTAGATTAGTACCCAACTATGCTAGACAGATTATGATATATGTGATATGATATTATGTGGTAGTAGTAGGGGTGAAATAGTCCCCAGTATCCGGTCGAGAGGACCGAAGGGGAGCCCAGCACCCAGATATGCTAGGCAGTATCCGGTCGAGAGGACCGAAGGGGAGGCTAGCACCCAGATATGCTAGACAGTATCCGGTCGAGAGGACCGAAGGGGTAGGTCGGGCACGCAGATATGCCTGACAGTATATGTATGTTATATGATTGTGTGGTATGTGGTATGATGGGGGAACTCACTAAGCTTCGTACTTACGGTTTTCAGTTTTGGTTTCAGGTACTTCGTGTTTAAAGGAAAGGAGCCGGCTTGATCGCAGCGCATCACACTATGGTTTTCCGCACATGAGATCTTTGGGATTACACTCTAATATTGTTTTATGATAACATGTTTGATCATTTCTACTTTGGTTTTGACATGACATGATATTACAAATGTTTTATTACACTATTGGTTTTATAATGACGTATTTAAAAATGAAATTTTTGGCCTGTATTTTTGGGATGTTACACCACACTTGCTGGCATCACTTCATGGAATTTATCACGAGTGATCGCAAGATGATAATATCATATAGTCTTTAAACCTAGTTATTTGGTTTATTGTTCACAAGTTGGTTGTGCACTGATAAGGCATAAACGCATCAGTAACTTGATGTTATAAAATGAAATGTTGTACATGATTTGATGAGTGAATGGTAAATGCATATAAGTCGAAGTTTATATGTTCCTCTAATCCTAATAGGGTAAAAGCGATATATGGGCCCCTCGATGATTTGGTTTGACTTATGTGTTGGGCCTGGTTAGGACTGAATTGATGTGTTCAATTAAGTTCTATGTCATACAAATCAGAGATCGAGAAACAAATTGCTGGACAATAAGTATGACTATGTTCCATGTGATTGTCCGCATAATATCTTGAACGGAGGACTATACAATCCCTTATCTAAAGGACAGGCTACTGATAAGATCAGAGTTTGACAACGATTTTCAAGAGCTACGATTGCTAATCAGATCCTGAAGTTATACGTGCATTTATAGTTATTAGACTTATCCAAGTGGCAGACTGTTGGATTAGTGTCTAAGTCCATAACTATATTTGGTATGTACTTGACCCGGTTGTTGCATGGTACTTTTGGGTTGCCTTCACCAAAGCAAATGGACAGGATGATTTATGGAGAGGGAGAGGATATTATGGTTTATTAATATATTATATGAATAATATATTAAAAGAGAAATCATAATGTTTAATTAATATTGGTCAAGAATTAATTAAGAATTAATTTTGTGACTGGAAGAGATTAACTAAATAAAGGGGACTGGAATTGCCAATTATAAGATAATTGAATTTGGGTTGTGGATCTTGTGGATTTAGGGAGTGGACGAAATTAGGGTGGAAGCTCACCTTGAAATCGTCCAAGGGCCCTATTCCAAAATGTTCTTGGAACTGCTTAGGGCCTAAGCTATCCAATCAGGGTTTTGACTGAAACCCTAGCAGCACACCTATACAAAAGACCCCAGGGCTTCAGATTTCGGCTACCAGAAGAAACCCTAGAGTTCTAAGAGCCGAAATTGTGCCTCCATTCCCTCTCTTCTTAATCATCTTCTTTCCTTGGTGTTTGTGAGCCATTAGAGGTATTACAATTGTGATACTAAGCTCTTAAAGATTAAAGATTCTTGCTACTATCAAAAGGTAATCATCTAAACTTGTATTAGTTGTAGATTTTGATTTTTATAGTATGCTAGATTAGGGTTTGCAGGCTTTGGATAACTTTGCATGTACAATAGAGAAACGTAGATCCAAAGCTTTAGGGTTTTGCATGAGCACATATGAATGTTCTTTTTTCTCAAAACCCATCACGTATGTGGTTAACCAACACATTGATTAGGTGTTGTGTAACATTGGGTGTATCAAGGTAAATTGCATGGTTATTCACACCTTGTTTGTGATCCTCGGCATCCCAATCACAAACTTGAAGGGCACAATCGAGATTTAAACATGCCATTGAAAAATTCAATGAATCTCAAAGGATCTAGGAATTTCAATCCATTTAAAACTAATTTATCAATTTCGTTTTTCATGGTGCAAATTGGTAAATTATCATTTACCTACCTTCAAATATTTTGCAATTGGATTGCGGAATCCCTTTTCCGAATTGTAAAATATTGTGTTGGGTCCTAACCTTATTATTTCATGTTAGGTGTTATATTAAGGACTAAAATCAACTAAACTTAAATTTCTCCCATTAGAGATGTCTAGTTCAGACAACTATGGTCTTCCCGAATCTTTTGAAAAAAAAACTTCCTTTATAAAGATGATCTTCCACAAGGCGATCAAGGTGAAAGATTAATCCCTTCTTTGTGCTATAGTGGAACTTCACTTCCTCCACCTCCTCTAACTATTCTCTTTAACCCACAAGTTCAAGGTCACTCAAAGCCCTATTTGTGGGAAGGAAAGTCTGTATGTGCTCACGTCTTAGAGATGAAGTTACATATTTGACAGGCTGGGAGAGTTGGGTGTCGAAGTCTCGAGGAAGTTGGCTGGTTATTTGGTTCTTCAGTCACTCTTTGAGTCGTATAGTGAGTTCTTTAAGGACTACTATATGACAGATCACGACATGACCCTTATTGATCTTATCTATTTGCTTTTTGTTGTTGAATCAGCAATGATTTGGCACACTGGAAAAGTAAATTTGATTGGAAGATCTACTCCCCAAACTTCCATGGACATTGACAATGGTAACATTGGAAGTCTAGAAATGCTTTCTCTTCCCAATGGAAAGGGATCGGTCATGGTCAAGTCATTTGACCAAATGGTAAACAGAAAGGCTAAGTTTGAGTTAGTCTCGTGTACGATTCCCAAAGAGTCCATATGTTTTTATTGTCAAGAGAAGGGGTGTTGGTAGCGAAGGAAGAGTAAGCTGATTCTAATCATGAAGAGATGGATTTCAATCGCATGGTTCGCTGATCAGAATTTTCAACTGCTGCTTAAGAGTTATGATAGATTGTTTAGGAATAGATAACAACATATTTTCATATGTATTTGCATTGTAAGGATAAGTTTTCCGAAATTTTTATAAATAAAGAAATTTTTGAAATTTTTTTTTTAAGTTTCCATACAATGGCATTTGTGAAAATTGTTGCTTATATGTTTCCATTAATAGCAATATGGATTTGATTCTTTCATTTGTGCTAGGGTCAAGAATTTGCCAACTAAGGAAAGATTCTCATCACCCAAGTTTCAGTTGGATAGAAACTTGGAAGCATGCAACTTGTATTGTGTGATGAATGAGAACTTCATATTTGGGAAATTAAGACTAATTCCTTATTCACATGTATATTCGAGTCAAGTGAAGGACTAGGGGATCGGGTACACTTGGTTGTGCGCTGGTCAGGCCCACCACAAAGATCGATAAGACCATTTGTCATGATTTACAAAAAGTTTAGTAAATATGGTTATGCTTACAAGTGTAAGTATAATTCTGAAACATTGGAAAAGTTTCAATGTATGGCAGAACGAATGAGAGGAATCAAATTAGGTAGAAAGGCTAAGTTTGAGTTAGTCTCGTGTACGATTCCCAAAGAGTCCATATGTTTTTATTGTCAAGAGAAGGGGCGTTGGTTGCGAAGGAAGAGTAAGCTGATTCTAATCATGAAGAGATGGATTTCAATCGCATGGTTCGCTGATCAGAATTTTCAGCTGCTGCTTAAGAGTTATGATAGATTGTTTAGGAATAGATAACAACATATTTTCATATGTATTTGCATTGTAAGGATAAGTTTTCCGAAATTTTTATAAATAAAGAAATTTTTGAAATTTTTTTTTTAAGTTTCCATACAATGGCATTTGTGAAAATTGTTGCTTATATGTTTCCATTAATAGCAATATGGATTTGATTCTTTCATTTGTGCTAGGGTCAAGAATTTGCCAACTAAGGAAAGATTCTCATCACCCAAGTTTCAGTTGGATAGAAACTTGGAAGCATGCAACTTGTATTGTGTGATGAATGAGAACTTCATATTTGGGAAATTAAGACTAATTCCTTATTCACATGTATATTCGAGTCAAGTGAAGGACTAGGGGATCGGGTACACTTGGTTGTGCGCTGGTCAGGCCCACCACAAAGATCGATAAGACCATTTGTCATGATTTACAAAAAGTTTAGTAAATATGGTTATGCTTACAAGTGTAAGTATAATTCTGAAACATTGGAAAAGTTTCAATGTATGGCAGAACAAATGAGAGGAATCAAATTAGGTAGAAAGATAAAAAGTTTCTCCAATCTGAAAAGATAGTAGAGTACTTTAGTATTGTGTTTTATGTTCATCTTAATGATTATGGAAAAGCATATCACAATTGATCCTCTACGGACATCTTAGTGCATTTGTATGGCTAAGAAGAGGAATCATGAATTGTTGAAATGGTTAAGTCAAAAGGTGAATCATACTTCCAAAATCAAATCTTAGAAACACACGCCAAGATTGAGCCTTGAGTGACATAATCTTAAGAAAGGTTTATAACACTTATCAAATGTCAAGTAAAATGTTTTCTACTCGTGTACATTTGAAATTGGTAAGTTGTGATGTTTTCGATAAAACAAAGACCAACTAAGACCAATTGTATGAAGTGTTTGTCTTGATAATAAACTGCACTAACTCTTGAATATTTGCTGGTTAAGGAATGGTTCTTGACAGAGAGTCTTATATGTCAAGAGGTTACTGGGAGTCTTAAAGATCTTGGAAAGCTTCAAGAACTAATCAAGAATAAACATATTGTTAATGACTAGAACACGACTTGAGGTTGTAACCTATCGTGCTGGCATATTCTTGTTTTTGTGCCCATTGCAGTTAAAGTTGACTATGCATGTGAGTTCTATGAGTTCTCAGTTGTTTGCATAACAACCTAAGAAGCAATGGTATGCCCTTGTACTGCCAGGTGGCAAGAAATTTAGATTGAACTAGTTCAGTCCATATGAGTTTGGATTTGTCACTGACCTTGTTTTGTGATTATGTTTATGACAAAATCATATGGATAGGAACACATACACCATAAAGATCTAATAGTTAGCAATTGTGATATTTGCATTCTCAAATTCGATTATGATTACGGCATCCCTCTTCATAGTTCGAATTGTGAGAAATGGCAAAGGTCTAAACATTTGACACTTATTGCTGTCAGTTCTAAAATTGTTAAGACACACATGTGAGCTATCTAAGGAAAGGTGTATGATTTTGAGAAGCATAGATAAAGTCTTATCAAAGCATCTCGTATCAGAAATCTGAACTTTGGTAATGAAAGTCAATAAGTATTGATTTCTAAAAGTCCGACTGATTTTTGAATACATGTCAAAGCTAGTAGGAGCATAAGTGTTATGCTAGTAAGATAATAATTATTATGCTAGTGGGAGCATAATTATTATGGAAAATGTTGCAAGTTAGTAATGTTAATTATAGAAAAACAAAAGGTTTCAAATCGCAAAGTTGCAGGGTTTGAAAAGTTGTTTTGCTATAGTTAAGGGAGAGGAATTCATAGTTCATTTCAATTCTAAAAGCTTAGATTGAAATTTTAATCAAAATTAGTCAAGGATATATATGAATGCTATGTTGGAATGGTTCAACATAAGGAAATTCTATATATACAGAATTGTTAATTGCGTTCTCAAATTCGATTATGATTACGGCATGCCTCTTCATAGTTCGAATCGTGAGAACACGGAAAATAGAAATATTATAGAAAAATATTGATCAAGTATCATGTCTTTATGTTAGACATTATGAATCACGTCCCATAAGCTTCGGGTATTGGATCGATTGCATATGCTATAATATTCTCGTGTTTTAATTTTCCAAATGCCTAGGGCATTAAGAGGGAAAAAGGACTAGAATCGGATATGACTAAAGTGGTTAAGAACTATTAAGGACAATCTAAGGTTCGTCGAGATTTGGTCGCTTGTAGTTGGAAGTATAAAATGGATGGACCATATTGACATATTCTGAAAAGGGACAACTCTGGTTCAAAAGTGATAGTCAAAATGGGAACATGAAAATGTTTCCATAAGTGGAAGTTATTCTTTAAATCTGTGTCAGATTAGGAAACTTAATACAAGAATGATGTTCAAAGGAATGTACTTTGAATTTGTGACTTCACTTCCTTGGAATAGCTTTCTTATCAATCTCCAGTGGAAAGTTTTGTAATATCGTTGGTCAAGTCTTTGTGACTTTTGGTACCATGACATTACAAAGGCTGCATTACATGATAGTTTAGCAGTGACAAGAATTTGGAATTCTTACACTTGAAGTAAAGATTTGGAATTGTGATAAAAAAACCCGGTACTTTGTATTTGTACCCCCTTTTGTATAAAAACCCGGTACTTTGGAATGTACCCCATTTATATTAAAACCCGGTACTTTGTATCTGTACCCTTTTTTGTATAAAACCCGGTACTTTGTATATGTACCCCTTTTTGTATAAAACTCGGTACTTTGTATCTGTACCCCTTTTTGTAATTAATAACCCGGTACTTTGTATTTGTACCCCCTTTTTGTATAAAAACCGTACTTTGTAATGTACCCCATTTATGTGAAAACCAGGTACTTTGGAATGTACCCTATTCATGTGAAAACCTTTTGTAATGTAATGATCATAAACTATACCTATTATAGTTTATCAAAATGTTTGAAATGTACATGCAACCTAACTATACTTATTATAGTTTAGTATGTTTATTTGTGGTGTATTTGAACCCTTTCTATGTAAGTCAAATGTATAGTACAATATAGCTATGTTTATCTTGCTTTGTTTTGTACTAATGGTTATGATGGAGGATTCTTATAAATTCAGTAAGTAATTTTCCTATTATATAAATATATCATTACAAGAAATACATGTAATATATGAAGTCATCAAAGATTTAACACTTTGCTCAACATGTTACAAAGTGTTTTGAAAGTTATAAGCTGTTAACTAAATTTAACCTTTCTGCACTGTTTTAGAAAAATCATAAAAAAATCATACGAAGTCGAAAACTAGATCCGTAAATTGTGAGAGTTCCTAAATTGTGTCTAGTTTACTCATAATTTTTATCATGATTTTTGGAAGCCTTTAACTTGTATTAAAATGCTCATATTCATAGACTGGTCCGGACATATGTTTGAAAAGACAGGCTGTTTTGTAAAAGTCACCATAAACTGTAGAAAAATCGTGTGGAGATGTGCAAGTAGTCATTTTAAAGCTAATAAGTGGAACGACTTGCACCTAAAACAGTTTTGAAAACTAAAATGTTTAAGTTGTCCAAAACAGTCCGTGAATGGAGTTGAACTTTTCTGATGAAGGCTGTTAGAAAAAGTTTAGTTACGTTCTTGGTGTTTTAACTTGAATTGCCCCCTAAAAACTTGAGAAAACGTGAAAATATAGGGGTATGAACTCACCTTGAGTGATTTCAGAAGATAGATGATTGAGAAAAGAAGTGTTCAACTCAAGAACACTCAGGAGATGCTTGAAGATTTGAGGAGCTAAACAACAAATATGACCATATTTGTGTAAGCAATCAATGATTTGAGTAGAATCAAGTGTAATAATCACAAGGAGGATGAATTATACTTACCAAGAGAAGAATAAAGCTTGAAAATCAGCCTTGGAGTCTTGAAATAAAGAGAAAAAGTTTGAGAGAAAAGTTGTGTTGTATTTTTGGTGAAATGAGAGCAAGTGGAAGAAAATGAGGAGAGAGGATGAATGTCCAGCTCTCAAAATGTGGGAATGACTTGTGAGTGAGGTGAAAAGGACAAGGAAGTGACAAGGTATGGTGGGGAGGAGTGTGGGTTAGTCATGGAGTGGGTATGGTGGTTGCTTGTGTCATAGAATAAAGGAAAATCAACACTCCACCTCTTGTACTTCACCCACTCTTTTTGGATAAGGTTTTATCCTTAAAAACGTGATATGGGTCCTTATATGTTAAAATAAAGTTTTGGGTGTAAATCTCGCGTTAAAACAATTAAAAATGAAGCTAAAATGCGAAACTACTCGAAAACCGGGAGAAAAGAAGCTTCCTAGCGAGACCTCTCGGTCCTGGCCGAGGTTCGGTCCTCCTGAGGCTGGGCGAGAAGCGAAGCGGAGCAGATCAGCAAGCGAGGGTCAGGCTCGGTCCGAAGGGTCAGAAGCGAGGAGACCGAAGTGAACAGTACCTTCGGGTTCGGGTGTGTGTGCGCGAGGTTCGGTCCTGAGAGGACCCTTCGCGTTCGGTTCTGAGAAGGCTCTTGGGTTCGGCTCTTCCAGCTTTGGTTCATGGCAGGTTCGGTCCCTATAGGGACCTTCGGTTCTAAGAGGACTTTCGGCCCTAAGAGGGGTTTTGGGTTCTTAAGATGGGTTTCGGGTCCTCAAGCCTATTTTACTCGTTTTTACCCCATTTTAAGCCGTTTTTGACCCGGTTAAGGGTCGGAATGACCCGAATGACTTCAAAAAGTTACGGAAACTTTTGAAAGAGATTTGGGAGATTTCACATACAAAGAGATATTTGGGAGAGATTTCACATACTTAGAGAGATTTGGGAGAGATTTTACATTCTTGGAGAGATTTCACATACAAAGAGATATTTGGGAGAGATTCCACATACTTAGAGAGATTTGGGAGAGATTTGACATTCTTGGAGAGATTTCACATACAAAGAGATATTTGGGAGAGATTCCACATACTTAGAGAGATTTGGGAGAGATTTGACATTCTTGGAGAGATTTCACATACAAAGAGATATGTGGGAGAGATTCCACATACTTAGAGAGATTTGGGAGAGATTTGACATTCTTGGAGAGATTTCACATACAAAGAGATATTTGGGAGAGATTCCACATACTTAGAGAGATTTGGGAGAGATTTGACATTCTTGGAGAGATTTCACATACAAAGAGATATTTGGGAGAGATTCCACATACTTAGAGAGATTTGGGAGAGATTTGACATTCTTGGAGAGATTTCACATACAAAGAGATATTTGGGAGAGATTCCACATACTTAGAGAGATTTGGGAGAGATTTGACATTCTTAGAGAGATTTCACATAAAAAGAGATATTTGGGAGAGATTCCACATACTTAGAGAGATTTGGGAGAGATTTGACATTGTTGGAGAGATTTCACATACAAAGAGATATTTGGGAGAGATTCCACATACTTAGAGAGATTTGGGAGAGATTTGACATTCTTGGAGAGATTTCACATACAAAGAGATATTTGGGAGAGATTCCACATACTTAGAGAGATTTGGGAGAGATTTGACATTCTTGGAGAGATTTCACATATAAAGAGATATTTGGGAGAGATTCCACATACTTAGAGAGATTTGGGAGAGATTTGACATTCTTAGAGAGATTTCACATACAAAGAGATATTTGGGAGAGATTCCACATACTTAGAGAGATTTGGGAGAGATTTGACATTCTTGGAGAGATTTCACATACAAAGAGATATTTGGGAGAGATTCCATATACTTAGAGAGATTTGGGAGAGACTCTCGATAAGAAGAGATAGAGTGGAAACGATTGAGAGAGGTTTCATTTGTGACCTTTTTGAGTGTTCGGCTTCGCAATGCAAGGTCCGTAAACCCTGTTAAGCCTTTTTTAAGGATCTTACACACTCCCGATGAGTATGCAACATTGTTTTATCGGTTTGGTTCATCACTTATCACAGTTTTAGGTTAAGGAGATCTAGATGTACGTACTTTTCGATTTAAGATCTCTCAGTAGAATAGCGAGTTGTTTAGTAATTACATAACGTAAGCCCTAGTACACAAGGGTTAGTTGAGTTGACCGATTTGACTTGTTGACTTTATTTGACTTTGAATTGACCTGAATTTGACGATTGTCACACTATTTATAGGGAACCTGAGTGTACAAAAAATATAGTAAATCTAAACATCTAAGCTTCGCATAAAAATGACTTAGTAAAATAACTAAAATGTGAATATTACAAAGACATAGCCACTTCGACTTTTACAACAAAGTAACTCTACAATCTCCCCCTTTGTAAACAGTCGAAGCTATTCAGATAGTAAGCCTCTGAGCAGCTGAGTGGATAGCCTTTAGCACTTCGGAATACCAGTTGATCACCTTCTTCAGCTCCTTCTTGTCTCCTTCATTGTTTCTCTTGCAATTGTTCCTACGAACAATAAAGTTCGTATATTGCACAGAGGTATATCTTTCTATCTCAGAGACCTTGAACAAAAATTTCTTAGGTTTACCCTTTGTATCCCTTCCTGAGAACACCATGCCAAAAGGTTTAAGGCAAATTTCCCCATCAGCATATTTTGATAATACTGACTGGGTCAATGTGGTTTCCCAGGGAACTGTCACCTTTCTCCCCAAGCTCGTGGCTAATTCTTCATCAGTCATTGCTAAGCAATCGTAATAACTATCAATGAAGACTTTAATATGTGCGAAGCCGACTCTGAACACTTCTGTCTCTGAGCCCTTGAGCTCGTGATCCTCCATATGCTTCAAAATCATTGCTACTTGAATTAGATCATAGCAATTCATCAGAGGAAAATCAGCAATGGTGAAGTCGTATTGTTTGTCATCAGCTCGCATGACAAAATATCAAAATTTTTGTAGCATATCTTTGAACATTGCGTCTTTCTTGATGGTTAGCACTTTCTTTATTTTCATTAAAGACCACACTTCCTCCGGATTCTTCGCCAATACAGCATGAAATCTGATTTTCATGTGTATATAATCATCATCATTGTCAAACTTCTCATTGATCTTGTATTGAGCAATTATGAAGAGCATCTCATTTATCAGAAAATCCAGTTGGAATTTGTCCGAATTAGCAATATCATAGCTCACCGTAGGCTTCTTCTCGAATTCGTACATCTTTACCCCCACAACCTTTGATTCGATTGTTTCATATGAATAAAGCTTTTCAGGATCACCTTTTTTCATTGTGGGAGGATCACCAGCCCTAAGCCTCATAATGCTCTGTACCTTCCTCATTCGCTCAATCTCTACTTCATCTTCGGCTTTCTTCTCCTCCTTAGACTTTTCGTATGCAATGCCCTTCCCTTTTCCCACGTCATTAGTTGGAGGTTTCGCACTTGAACTCTCTCCTTCTTTTGACCCAATGGATATACCTTTGCCTATTGGTTTCTTAGTCAAAATTGTCGAGGAAACAGGCATTGTGAATGTAGGAAGAGTTGTCTTGAGTTGGGTCGAAATGACTTTCCCAACTTTCTTCGCATCCTCTTTACCCTTCTCTCCCCCTTGCACCTCTGTGAAAGCAAGTGAAGCATTCTTTGGGAGTAAAGAGGTGAAATTTGCGATTGGTGCTAAAGCTTTCTGAATCGCTTGCTCTAAAGTATTAACCTTCAGAGACAAGAACTCAAAGGTAAGGATTTGTTGTGGTGAGGATTGCGAAACCACCTGTTTGAGCTCAGTTACCATATTAAGAAGTTGATCAAATTTCTCTTTGGTCTCTTTGTGCTTAGCTTCAAGAATAGGGGTAGTAACAACCTTGTTGAGTTCAGTAGCCACCACATCAACCTGCTTCTGGACTTCAAGATGTTGAGAATGAATATCCTTAAGCTCCTTCGCAATCTCATTCTTCAATTCTTGAATCTTAAAATTTACGTCCTCTCTTACCTTCTTCACATCATGTACAAATAGAACATGTCGTTCTTTTATGACAGCTTTTAACTCCTTTACTACACTTGAAAATGTACTCCCCTGAGCTTGAATGTGAAGCTCTGTATTTTTGTCCACTTGATCAACTTTTTCAAGAATATGCTTTTCAGCCTCCTTGATCAAGTATTCCACTTCTACCCCAGACATAGAAGATTTAGACCCTGAGTCGGCTTGTGATTGAATAATCGCATTCAACTTGCGATTCAAAATCTTGAACTGTTTTCCGGACATGAACATGTGATCCGGTATTTCCTCCTCTTCAGAGTCAAATTGTAACGCCTCAAAGGTTCCTCCAAAACCTCCTCCTTCCCTTTCATCATCGGACATATGTTGTGTAGGCTGAGGAGTTTCAGGTGATTGCGAAGGGAATAGAGTAGTGAAAGGGTGTTTCAAAACATGGTCAAATATCGAAGATGAGGTAAAGGTAGGTGTTGGGAGTGAAAAATGTGGTAATGAGGTATAAACGGTGATAGTGGAAATGGGAAATGTAATTGGTAGGCTGATGGGCATTGTTGTATTAACACTTGTGATAGGTACCCCCGTATCAGATACGTTGACAACCATATCAGAAATAGGTACCTCCTCAAAAATTGATTCGGTAGTGACTATTTCAAGTGGTTCTGTGAGTGGAGTGGTGGTAGATATTTGCGAAGTAGGTTGAACGGAAATGATGGGTAAGGAAACATTTACCGTAGACGTCACCGGTGGAGTTTCTGGAACTATCTCTTCATCAGACGATTCATTGCGAACCACCAACTTCCATCTTTTTGTTAGAGTATGTTGCATGTTTTTCGCAACGTCTTCAGCTCTTTGCCTTTTCTTTCATGGAGAGACCGGAGCTGGAATACTGCGAATAGTAACCCCTTTACTGCTCACCTCAGTCTTGTGAATCTTTTTCAATAACCCAGACTTGGAAGGTATTGTTTCTTTCTTTGATTGAGATGAAGTCTCTTCAATATGAACATCTTCATCCTGAGCCTGTTGCGAAGATGGACCTTTCGCATCTTTCTTTGTGGACTTCTTCTTCTTTGATGGTGCAACAACCTCTAATAACACTCCTGTCAGCACTGATTGATCAATTGTTTTCAAATATCTCACCAAGAACTTGTGAGTTTGAGAGACCTTGCGAAGGATCGCATCTGGAATGCGAGCAACATGAGTAAAAATTGCCTCATCATCTTCTACTACCTTTGGAAATTGATATAAAGAGAATTCAGCAACTTCAACATCCTCACGGACAGGAATCCCCTCTTTTTCATACACCTTTTCAAGAATCAAACTCCAATACCTCGCACACGAAATTCCTTTTTCCGAATTTGTGTTTTCTAGACTCTTGAAAAATTCCTTCCACAATTGAGTTGCATAATCACACTGATATCATAGTACAAGCCCATAACCATGGCATATACTTCCATTCACCCTCTATCCAGACCAACTGTTCTTCCTGTTAGGCATCGGAGAAAAATTCCAAATAAGAAATTCCATATGAACGGTAACCCAGACTTTCTAAAGTCACTTATCTTCTAAAGCTCTGGTTGATGGCCCATTTCATTAAACATATGGATGATTTGAGAATTAACGGGTTTGAAAAATGGAGGGTTGTTGGGAATTTCCAAAAACTCAACGAACATCTTCTTCGTGAGTTTCACCCGTTTGTTGTTGATAAGGTTGAAGGTTATGACATCGGTGGTGAAGTTGTGTGAAGCAGAAGATGCAGCCAATGACAACCAAGTCATCGGAACTAAGAAAGATCTGAACATTGCAGTGGCCAGAGAGGATCTTTTCAGAGCAACGATAAGCATCTTCAGTCCTTCGGGATACGAAGAAACATTCGGATCAACCTGATAATTTGTGCTTTGGATTTTCATCAGGGATTGAGAAAGAACTTCATCAGTGTTGGATTGAGTTCCGACCATTTCTAGGCTTTGAAAGAAAGGATGAAGATGAAGAAGTTTTGAAGAAATTTTAGGATTTTGAAAGTTTGTTCGCGTAACTATATACAATGATCTTGAACCCCCTTTTATAGGTTACTCGAAACGATTTGAATTTGAAGCGGGATGCATATAATGAGATCCGACGTGGCACCTTGAAAACCGGACTTTTCTACAAAAGGTAGCTTTGCGTGCAAAAAGCAACAATCACTTCTCCTTGAAAATCGGAAAGAATACCATACGTCATGAATACACAGCCTGTCTAATCTGCTTTATAAAATTGTAACCGTTATGATCCTTTGCATGGAGGCTAGGCTCTTTCGCTTTTGGGATTATAAGCGAAGTCATATGCCAAATGTTTGAAATCATCAGTCTAAGTTGGTATTACTTAGAACCTCAAGGATTTCGTGTGTGCAAGTGTGTCAAAAAAAATAAGATAAGAATCAATGAAAAAAAAATTTGGATTTCTGTGATGTCAAAAATAATTTTGACACAAAAGCAAATGAACCCCGGGCAAAGGTTGCTTCGTTAAGCATCAAGAAAGGTATTTAACTGCTTGTATAGTTTCCCGTGAAATACAATCGAATACTTGTTGATAAGTATCGAAGGGCTTCTTTTAAAAGATATTTTGGGTTGGTTTCAAATTTCATTACATATCAGCCTTAACATAAGGTGAGAAATTGTAAATGAAATCACTTGTTTGACCAGTGTAGTCAGTGATAAGTTGGCTTTTGAAAATATTTACCATGACTAGGTTTTGCGAATAAAACTCACACAGAAATCATATTAAAAAAAATTGAATTGGATCTTGTTGGGTAACAAACATCGTGGGTTGCGAATGTTTGATCAAGACCACACATGCGAATTGAATATGATTTGGAGTTTCAAAATTTTGATACTGAAACAAAGGTTTTGTTAAAATCTGGAACGATGTTCCCCGTCAATTCCTTAAGGTTTATGATATTTGGGTTTCACTTCCATCACGGTCTCATGATGTTAGATCATAAACACAGACTTGTGATTTGTCTAGGTTTTGATTGGTTTGATCAAAGACCTCAAGGACAAATCTCTTCGAAAATTCAGATTGAAAGAATTGTTTGGTATGAAAAGATTGGTTAAGAATCGAAGTGTACCTCTGTTATAATGGACAAAACAGAAAACTCTTAACTCATTTGAGAAGAGTAAGGTAGCTCTTTTGACTTATGCGAATATAAGCCTTTTAGGAAGAAATTTTCATGAGATAATTTCATTAAGGCTTTCTTTTCTCACACATAGAGTCTTGTTGAGGCTTTTGGTCTACATACAGCAGCATGCTTCTAGGGACATCCTAACTAGTTTAAAAAAAATTTGATACCTTCCCGTAGAAACACCTAAGTATGACCTCTCTGCATTAAGCCATGTACTAAGTTCTCAGCACACAATATTTAAAGAACAACGAAAACAAAAATATTTTTGTGATTTTTGAATTTTTCAAAATTAAAAACATAACAAAATAAAATCTTTTTGGATTTTTAATTTTTCAAAAACAAAAAAAAAATTAATAAACATAAAATCTTTTTGGAATTTTGATTTTTCAAAAACTAAAAACTACAAAATGAATTGTAAACCTAACCTTAGTTGTTATAATCGCAAATGCGAAAAGATGTGGATGTGAAGCCATGCGAAGCCTCTGGATGAACAGTAACATCTGAACAAGTTTGACTCATAACTGTTGAACGAGACTTTCATGCTTGAGTTTTTGGAACTGAATTCGCATCAATCATCCCCAAACCTGCTAAAATTCTAACAAATGATTTTTCATCAAGAGGTTTTGTAAAAATATCAGCAAGCTGTTCAGTTGTTTTAACAAAATGAATTTCAATATTCCCATCTTCCACATGATCTTTGATAAAATGATATCGAAGAGCAATGTGTTTTGTCTTTGAATGTTGTACTGGATTATGACAAACGCGAATTGCACTTTGCGAATCACAATACAAGGGAATCTTTTTCATGTTTATTGCATAGTCACGAAGTTGACTCTGAATCCAAATAATTTGCGATGTGCAAGCAGCAGCAACAATGTATTCAGCCTCAGCAGTTGATATAGCCACACAAGTTTGTTTCTTTGATTGCCAACTCACCAAATTCCCATCCAATAGTTGACATCCACCACTCGTACTTTTCCTATCCAAAGTACATCCTCCAAGATCAGAATCTGAAAAAGCTTGAATGAAAAACCCCGTTTTCGAAGCATACCAAAGTCCTAACGAAACTGTTCCTTTAAGATAGCGAAAAATATTTTTCACTGCAGTCAAATGAGGTTCTCTGGGATTAGCTTGATATCTAGCACAATTGCAAACCGAAAACATAATATCAGGTCTACTTGCAGTTAAGTACAATAAAGACCCTATCATGCTTCGATAAAGTGTTAAATCAACAGCAGGAGCATCTAACGAAGGAGTTAGTCTTGTTCCTACTGCCATTGGTACTCTTAGTTTCGTGTTATTAGTCATTCCAAACTTTTCAAGCAAGTTCTTCGTATATTTTTCTTGATTGATTAAGATTCCATCCCTGTTCTGTCTTATATTCAAACCAAGAAAATTATTAATTTTTCCCATCATGCTCATTTCAAACTGACTTTTCATTAGGTTTTTAAATTCAATTGACAATGCTGGGTCAGTCGAGCCAAAAATAATATCATCAACATAAATTTGAACAAGCATTAGATGATTCCCAACTTTCTTGCGAAATAATGTAGGGTCTACTGATCCTTGTTTAAATTTAGATTGTTTCAAGAAATTTGTAAGTGTTGCGTACCAGGCTCTTGGTACTTGTTTTAATCCATATACAACCTTATCTAGGATGTAAACATGATCAGGATGTTCATCATTTATAAACCCTGGTGGTTGTTCAACATACACAGTTTCTTCTAGTTCTCCATTTAAGAATGCACACTTAACATCCATTTGATAAACATCAAAGTCTTTGTGAGCTGCATAAGCTAAAAATATGCGAACTGCTTCAAGTCTTGCAACAGGAGCAAATGTTTCTTCATAGTCTATTCCTTCTTGTTGCGAATAACCTTTAACCACTAGTCTAGCTTTATTACGAAAAATATTGCCATCATTTATAAACCCTGGTGGTTGTTCAACATACACAGTTTCTTCTAGTTCTCCATTTAAGAATGCACACTTAACAGGAGCAAATGTTTCTTCATAGTCTATTCCTTCTTGTTGCGAATAACCTTTAACCACTAGTCTAGCTTTATTACGAAAAATATTGTTCATCATTTATAAACCCTGGTGGTTGTTCAACATACACAGTTTCTTCTAGTTCTCCATTTAAGAATGCACACTTAACATCCATTTGATAAACATCAAAGTCTTTGTGAGCTGCATAAGCTAAAAATATGCGAACTGCTTCAAGTCTTGCAACAGGAGCAAATGTTTCTTCATAGTCTATTCCTTCTTGTTGCGAATAACCTTTAACCACTAGTCTAGCTTTATTACGAAAAATATTGCCATCTTTGTCGGTTTTATTTTTAAAAATCCATTTTAATCCGACAATTGAAACATCAGAAGGTTTAGAAATTAATCTCCAAACCTTGTTTCGTTCAAATTCAACCAGTTCAGATTACATAGCAACAACCCAATCTGAGTGTTCCATAGCATCCTTTACTGTCTTTGGCTCTATTTTTGAAATAAAGACATTAAACATACATAGTTCTTGGTTCACATTCAGTACCTCATTTTTCGCATGAATTTGAGCTCTTGTCAACACACCATCTTGTGGATTACCAATTACCTGATCTTTTGGATGATTTCTTGTCCATTTCTCAAGTGGTGGAAAATTAGGATCAAATTCCAATGGTGCATCTTCATATATATCTTCATTTTCAGATCCTGCAACAGAAAAATTATCATTTAGTTCATGAAACTCATCATTTTCATCAAGATTAACTGTTTGTGTTTCATCATGCTCCCCCTCAACATGATATTCATCTTGATGCTCCCCCTCAAAATGATGTTCATGTTGATTTTGCGAATGCTCCCCCTCAACTTGATGATTCATAATTTCATTCTCCCCCTCGAAAGTTGGCTGACAATCTTCATGGATATTCGTATGCTCCCCCGTCATACTAGCATCAGGCATACTTTCGCAAGTTATTGTCCTTGTTGTAATTGTCGAATCATCAGTATGTTTTGAGGATTCTGATGTTTGATTATCAGGAGCATTATTTTCCGCTTTAATTGCCCTGTCAGGAATTCCGAAAATTAAGTCATAATCAACAAGTATTGATTTATTTTCAAATTTACTATCCGTTTGTTTAAGATAGTAATCATCAAACGTTAAATTGAAAGTTTCTTCAACTTTTCTAGTTCTTTTGTTGAGCACTCTGTATGCAATTGAATTGTGCGAATAGCCTAAGAATATGCCTTCATCAGCTTTAGCTTGGAATTTGGACAAATTATCTTTGAGATTCATGATAAAACACCTGCAACCAAAAACATGAAAGAATTTGACATTAGGTTTCTTATTATTGATTATTTCATATGGAGTAACATTGAATCTTCGATGAATGATTGATCGATTATGAGTAAAACATGCAGTTGAAACTGCTTCAGCCCAAAGATATTGAGGAAGATTCGCATATGTTAACATTGTTCTGGTTGCTTCGCATAGAGATCGATTTCTTCTTTCAACAACTCCATTTTGTTGCGGAGTATATGGTGATGAGAAATTATGCGAAATGCCTTTGCTTGTGAGAAAAGAATCAAGAGTTTGATTTTTAAACTTAGAGCCATTATCACTTTTAATTTTGCGAACATTCTTTTTCAGACTAAGCTCAATCTTTTTGATAAAATCAATCATCGTCTGAGCAACTTTAGATTTTAACCTGAGAAAGAATACTCATGTGAATCGAGAAAAATCATCTACAATAACTAAAATGTACCACTTTTTATTGATTGTAGCAACAGTCGATGGTCCACATAAGTCAATGTGAAGAAGTTCCAATGGTTCTACGATTTTTAATCGATCACAATCGGATGACCTTTTCTATGTTGTTTTCCTTGTTCGCAAGCTGCACACAGAGAATCATTGTCAAATTTTAGTACAGGTAACCCTCGAACTAAATCTTCAGTGACTTGTTTGTTAATATTGCGAAAGTTCAAGTGTGACAATCTTCTATGCCAAAGCCAGTTGACATCATTAGATGCTTTTGATAGTAAACACACAGCAGATTTTCCCACAATTGGTTTGATATCCAGTGTAAACATATCACCATATCTTTTGGATTTGAGAAGTATTTCATTTGACTTCGCATTTGAAATGATACTTCCTTCTTCATTAAATACAACTTGGTTTCCAGTACCAACAACAAGTTGTGACACACTTATCAAATTATGTTGAAGTCCTTCAACATAAGCAACTCTGTTCACAGTGAATTGGCCATTTGTGACTTTCCCATAGCCTTTCACTTGACACTTATGATTATTCCCAAATTTGACTACTCCAGCATTTTCCAAGCTTCTATAATCTCGCAAGTTTTCCTTTCTTCCAGTCATATGACGAGAGCAACCACTATCAATATACCATTTCGTATCATATTGCTCGTCACACATCACCTGCTTTTATTGGAAAAATTTAGGAACCCAAGACTTGTTGGGTCCATCATTAGTAGAATGAAACAAATTCTTTGAATTTAAAAACCATATTTTCACTTTGTTTGTGACAGAATCCATTATATCAACATCATCAGATCTAGATATTGAAATATAGTCGTTCAATAGTTTTGGATTTCCATTGATTGTAATCTTATCCTTCACAACATTCGCATTTTTGATAACTGGTTTCCATTTTTGAACTGGAACTTGCGAATGATGAGATGATGAACTAGCAGTGGAAGAATTATTTGCGAACTTGTCAAATGCATTCTTGATTTGTTGCTCTGAAAACTTCCCACTTTGATATTTTTTGCCTTTTCCTTCAAGCCAACGATTGATTGTATGGACATCAGATTTTCCTTTTGAATATGAAACTTTGGATGGTTGTGAAATTGAAGGATTTGGAAAATTTGGTTGTTTTGGTGAAAACTTCCCTTTAGCTTTGTTGGAATTGTTCAAAGGTGATGAAGTATTCGTGAATTTGTCAACATTTCGAAACTTTTGATTTTTCACAAATTTTTGCGAAGTCTCAAATTTTCTATTGTTGTCATATTTGCGAACATATGGAATTTTGTCAACAGAATTTATTGGTCTGTGAAAACTTGTATCTGTTTGTGTATTTTTGCTTTGAAATTTTGATGATTTTGGTTTGGAAATTCGTTCTTTTTCAACTTTTGATTTATCATTAGACACTACTTGCTATAAAATTGCTTTTCTTGCTTTTCTTTTTGAAACATTATTCTCTGTTGAATAATTTCCAACCATCAATTTGAATTCATGAGAATTTAATTTCACTTCAGCGTTTGATTTTTCAACTTTTTCAAAAACTTTGTTTGGTTTTTCACCTTTAATCACCCATTTATGTAATGATTTTTGTTTTTGAAACACATAAGAAGTTTTAGTCAAATTGTTTTCTTCTGTGTTTTGATTTGCAAAAAAACCTTCAGTGGTTGACCTTAGATTATCTTTTTCAATCATTTTGTTGAATTCAGGATGAATTTTCTCTGCATTTCCAGTAGTGACAAAAACTTGATTTGGAAAAATGGTTTTATTAGTGCATACAAAATTTGGATATACCACTATGTTGGTTTCCAAATAATGTGCGCCTTTTTCATTTAAAATTTTGTCAAATTCTTTTGTATTTTCAAACACTTGATCAACCACAACTCGTGGAGGTATTTCATGTGAATCTTTCACTTCTTCTTTGTCTTCTTCATTATTATCAAATTTCTAGCTTTCAACTTCCACATTATCAAACTTACAATGTTGCGAAGTTGAAGGTTTATCAATTTCATCCTCTACTATCGAATCAACAATAATTTCTTTACCTTTGATCTTAGATGAGATATTAATGATTGACAATTTAGAACAATCAACCTCTTCTTCCTCTTCTATCTCACTGATTTCACTCACATTATCTGAATTGTCATCAATATCAGCATAATTGAATTGAGATGCAAGAGATGAAGTTTCTGTTTTCTTTAAGATTTTCACTTGTTCACTCTTTGTCAAACTTTCATTGACAATGTTAACCAACTCATCAGCATTCAGAAATTCATCAATTTTGACAATACCATATGGATATCTATCATCAGGTATTTTGTCAAATTGAGCAATTGTACTTTCGCAATCATAAGAAACAACATCAACTTTTTCATGTTCATACTCAAGAAAAGGTAAAAGTTTCCTATGTTGTTCTTTGCTAATGTCAGAAGAATGATGTAAAGCAGTTAATTTTGCATACAATCTTTTGGCAAAATTACAATATATGTTCCTTTGTGCTAGCAACAACCTAACATCATTTGTAAGATTATTCCTATCACAATCTACATTTTTGAGCTGTAATTCAAGTTTGTCTACTCTGCTTCTTTTTATTTCTAATTCTCTTCGTGTCTCTCCTAGTTGCATATTTAATTTTTGAGCTTCAGTTTAGCAGACACAATTACAGAATCAAAATAAGCCACAATATCATCAAATGAAGTGAGTTCAGCATCATAAGCAGATAAAGGAATATTAAAAGATTCAAGTATAAGACATACCTTGGTAGTCATGGGTGATTTGTCCATGGATTTGGATAGAAGCACCTCCCTGAAATTTCCTCTTCGCAATCTTCAAACCTTGCGAACATGGCTCCATGTGTGGGATGCCTCATTTCCTCATCATCAGATCCTGAAGACCAGATCTGATACGTACCACTCTCTTCATCATCAGTTTCACCTTTAGCAACCAGAGACACTCCTTTGGTCTTAGAACGTATCTCTTCAATCTTTTCAAAATAGTATGCTTCATCTTTAACTTTCTCCCTCTTTTCTTCTTTCTTTCGCAACATGCAATCGGCTGCGAAGTGATTCGCACCATTGCAGTAGTGACAGTAAATTCCTGAGTCACCATTCAGCTTCTTCACTTCTTTCGCATCTTTTGATTTTTCCTCAGCTTTCTCCATTTTCTTCCTCTACTCTCCTCCAGTTTTTGTGACTCCACTCTTCGCATTAGTAGCCTTTCCTTTTGGATTAAATGGCTTCTTGAAAAATTTTCTTAACTCTATTGTTTGAGTAGAATGCCACAGCTTCGTCATCTGAATTCATCAGAAATCCTTCATTATCTGAATCATCTTTTTCATTCACATCAACTTCAGATACCTTTGAAACTAGAGCCAAAGGACCTCCAATACTCAGTTTTGATTCTTCATACATTTCTGAAACTTCAATTTCATGTGTTTTTAGCTTATTGTAGAGATCATTCAAATGAGTTGTATCAAAACTCTGTTGATTCTTAATCATCATGCTCACACTTCGCCATTCCTTGCGAAGGCCCATAATGAAAGTTAAATTGAACTCCATGAGAGACCTAGTGATTCCATACCTATTGCAACGAAACATAAGCTCATTCAGACAATCATAGTAATTTTCAAGAGTTTCAGAATCCATTTGTCTGAATTCCTTCAGTTCAACTAGACATTGCTTCACAGAGTTGATCTTCGTCTTTTCGCTACCTTGGTACTTCTCTTTTAGAGTGTTCCAGATCTCCTTTGCTATTTTACAACTACGAATGTAATTATAAACCACAGGAGGAAGAGCACCTCTTAGTTCCCTCATGCAATTCTTTTCATTATTCTTCAGTCGTTTTTCTTGATCAGCAACTTCAGCAGATGCAGCAGATGGACCAATTGGTTGAACATTAGCAGGAGCTTGCACTGTTCCATCGATACAATTCCAAAGTTCTTCATCAATTCCATTGAATTAATCTTCCATTCTATCAGCCCACTGATCATAGTATTCTGGAATTAACATCTGAATTTTGGTTGAGGAACAAAGCAAGTGAGAGAAGGAAGTCATTGTATTCATGTTGAAGTTCGCCATTGATGAACACAAAAAATTTTAGAAAGCTTGAAAAACTTGATGAAATTGAGAATTGATCACAAATCACTGATCGATTACTCGACTAAACAATTCAAAGACATAATCAATTCAAATCTGAAGATCAAATTTGATTTTCAAAACCAAAATGCGCGGAAAATTTTGAGTAAAGTTACAAATCAAAAAGCAAATGATTCTCAGATCGATGCAGTTTGAATCCTGCTCTGATACCAATTGTAGAGAATGGTTATCGAGATTATGAATGCAATTATGAATGAGTGATTGAGTAATAAGAACACGAAGAGTAAATATTAACCAGATCTTTTATTGAGAAAGACTGATTACACGAAATAAGCAGAAGGATATTCGAGTTGCAAAAAGTTATCCTCTACTTCTAACCTCAATCCCTATTTATAGGGAACCTGAGTGTACAAAAAATATACTAAGTCTAAACATCTAAGCTTCGCATAAAAATGACTTAGTAAAATAAATAAAATGCAAATATTACAAAGACATAGTCACTTCGACTTTTACAACAAAATAACTCTACAGAAGAGGAATCAAGAATTGTGGAAATGGTTAAATCAAGAAGTCAATCATACTTCATTCCAATATCAAGTCTTAGAGTTATACTCCAAGATTGTGAATTGAGTGACAAGTCTTAAGAGGGTTTATAACACTCAAAAAATGTGGAATTTGGAAAAAGTTTTCTTATTCTTGCACATTTGAAATTGGTAAGTTGTGTTGTCTTGGATAAGACAAAGACCAACTAGGACCAATTATGTGAAGTGTTTTGTCTTGATAAGAACTACACTAACTCTTGAATATCTGTTTTGTCTAGAAAAGTTTTCTGACAAGAGAATCATATATGTCAAGAGGTCAGTGGGAGTTTTAACGATCTTGAAAAAGTTTCAAGAACAAATCAAGAATAAACCTTATCGATCATCACTAGAACACGACTTATGGCTTACAACCTATCATGTAGACATTATTTTGCTTATGTGCCATTCCAATTGATTTAATTATGTATGTGAGTTCTATGAGTTCTCATTTGAATGCATAAAGACAAAGCGCCTTGATCGATGGAAAGTACATTGATATGTAAGGATAAGTTGCTAAACTACTTGGAAGACATGGTGGGCACTCGTGTTACCATAAGGCAAGAAATAGAGATTAAGAAAGTTCAGTCCATATGAGTTTGGATTTGTCGCAAACTTGGTTTTGGCAAATTAACATGGATAGGAACACATACACCATAAAATCTAAGTGTCATAAGATTCCCTTCTTCATGAAAATGACTGTGAGGAAATGCTTTCACTAAGAGAGATTTTAAGAAGATAGCAATTGTGTAGCACCTAGTTCCTGGTACGTAAAATATATCTTAGTGTTTTTCATTTTTTAGCCTTGGACTCGGCGAGTTGTAGGTCCGACTCACCGAGTAGAGACGGGATCCGGAGCATGTTTAAGTTGGCGACTCGGCAAGTCCATATTTCGGACTCGGCGAGTCCCCGCTGTCTGATGAAACCCTAATACCAAGGGTTTGCCCCCTATTTAAGCTAGATTGTGCGGCCCAAGCTCGCCCCCTTTCACCCTAAGAGCGCCCTACATCAAACCCTAACTCGTTTCTTGTGAGATTGAAGTGATTAGAGTGATTCCTTGAAGATTTTGGGAGAAGAAGGAGAGTGGATCAAGAAGAGAAGAAGGAGGCCAGAGATCTTGGTGCTATTTCAGAGTTCTCTTAGGTATATCTCTGCTCCATTCTGTTTGTTTGCTTAAAATCCCATTAGAGCACCTTTTCAGCTCTTCTTGAACATTTTCCAAGCTTGTGCATGAAGTAGAATTCGTAATAGGTTGATTATCCACTAGATCTAGTCATGTTTGAGCTCTAGAAGCTTAGATCTATAACCTTTATGGAAGCAAATTGCTTGAATGTCCTAGATCTACCTTCTTAGCCCTTATTTCGCCTTTAATCCCCATTCTATGCATTTCTACACGTAAAGTTGGAAACCTTACGTGAAAATCCTACTCTAAGAACCCAGATCTGTAAATGGCATGAACTGGATTCGGTCAAGATCGAGTGTATAGTATTTGCCTGTGGCAGACTCGACGAGTCGCTCATCGGACTCGGCGAGTTGAGCCACGACTCCCCGAGTTTTTCCCCTTTTTTTTTATGCCGAGTAGAGTAGTGAGTCCTGGGTGGAGTCGGTGAGTTGGAAACCAAACTCATCCATGAAGGAACTCGGCGAGTCAATTCCCTTACTCGGCGAGTTCAAGGCAACCTTCTTAGATCAAGAACAGACTCGACGAGTTGTTCATACAACTCGGCGAGTCACAGCATAAAGTGTTCATCGGTTGAAGATGAACTCGGCGAGTTGTTCATACAACTCGGCGAGTAGGATGAAGGACTTGGACATCAGTTTAGAAGGTGAACTCGTCGAGTCAATGCCTAGCTTGACGAGTAAAGACAGGACTAAGGACAATCGAATGGACGGGACTCGACGAGTTGGTGAGCCAACTCGGCGAGTCGGGTCAACTGGAAGTTGACTCTCACTTTGACTTTTGACTTCATCAGGGGTAAAATGGTCATTTTACCCCAAGGGACAATTAGCGGTGTTTGACTGAGTATTTTGTGGGAATTATAGCCGGAGGATTTCTGGAGCGGCAACAGCAGTAGACAGACAATTCCCACACCGATCAGCAGCTACTTTGAGGTGAGTTACCTTCCAGTAGCGGTAGGTCTACCGCCACAATGCCGGCCCACCAATAGGAATTGTATGATAGATGATTGTCTCTGTGATATTCATCTAGGGTAGCTACTACCTGTGATATGTTATTGTGCTAGTATGATATGATGTTATGTGCTAGTGACAGTAGGGGGAGATAGTCCCCCAGATTACCGGTCGATAGGGCCGAAGGGGCGGTCATGCCCAGCCATGCTAGATAGATTATGTGATATATGTGTTATGTGGTAGTAGTAGGGGTGAAATAGTCCCCAGTACCCGGTCGAGAGGACCGAAGGGGAGACCAGCACCCAGATATGCTAGTCAGTATCCGGTCGAGAGGACCGAAGGGGAGGCAAGCTCCTAGATATACTGGTCAATATCCGGTTGAGAGGACCGAAGGGGAGGACAGCTCCCAGACGTACTAGACAGTATCCGGTCGAGAGGACCGAAGGGGTAGGTCGGGCACCCAGATATGCCTGACAATATATGTATGTTATGTGATTGTATGGTATGTGGTATGTTGGGGGAACTCACTAAGCTTCGTGCTTACAGTTTTCAGTTTTGGTTTCAGGTACCTCTTCGTCGAAGGGGAAGGAGCTGGCGCGGTAGCGGTACATCACACACATGCTAGTATACCGCATCATAAGATCTTCCTGGGGATTTGTACTCTGACACTTTTATGTTTTTATAAAAATGTTTTCCAGACACGCACTATCTTTTGTGAAATGATATGATCGTTGAACGTTTTATTCCTAATGTTTCGCTAAGTACATGTTTTAAAAATGAAATTTTTGGCTCGTATTTTTTGGACGTTACAAGTTGGTATCAGAGCCCTGGTTTGAGGGATTCGGACACACCTTCGGGGGTGTTTGAACTAAAATCGAGGGATTAAAAGATTATGGAAAAAGAAAATGTTTTCTAAAAAGCTAAGTAAAGGGTTTTAAGAAAGAACGAAATGTGTGATGTGCGCGACCGGCCAAGCTCAAGTAAGTATTCCCCAAAGTACCCATACAATCTTATGTTATGCTTATCAGTTTCAGTAGAACAACATGCTAGAATAGGACTAAGGATCTAGGAGTGATGCCTTATGTGCCTTTTTTATGTGCTTTGGTGTATGAAAAGTTGCATGCTAGAATTGAGTAGACAGTGGTAGGATGGCTTGTTTAGGTTATGCCTAATAGTACGAGTTCAGAATTGTATGCTACTTCAATTTTTCTCTACGAGGATAGAGTTGCTTGAGATTGTTTCCTATTTGTCCAAATGTTGTTTGCTTTGTGTTATGTGGGTTTTGAGTGATGGGAGTTAGCTGTTAGGTGAATACGTTAAGGTCACATGTGATCAGGGTTGAATAATCTCAGAGTGTTGGATTTGACCCTATTGCATAGCTCTTGTTTGAGTCCTAACCATTGTAGGGATGAGTCCCTTACTCGAAGGATTATCCGAGCCTCATCGCATGTGATTGTATTCAGGTAATAGCTAATTGGCATCACCAAGAGACCTTCAGCAGTTGAGGACTGGGTTAGGTGGAGTCAGAGGTTTCCTAGGGTAAGCCTAGGATAAGAGTAGCAGAGATCAGCGGTACTGAAAGGAACCTGGTAGAGTCAAGGCAGTCCTTGGAGAAGGTACGGATAGATGTGGAAGGTAGTATGGGCCCGTACTACTGAAAGCAAAGGATCCGTACCCGAATCGAGAAAGGCCAAGATAAGACCAGGGAACTTGTAGTAGGTGTGATCCCTCTAGAGGTATCAGTATCATTAACAGTTGTTATTTCTTTGTATTTCAGAATGGTGGTACTACGCTCGAGGCTAGCAGTTGGCAGTACAGGAGAGGGATCGGGTTCGGTATCAGGTTCCGAGCCAGTAGACGAGGGGCTACGCGAGTTCATCACGTCTGAGATCACCAGAGGCATCCTTGTGTCGACCCCTATTATCTTCAAGTCGATAAAGGAAGGGATATTGGAGTTGATGGAGGATCGCCTCCGGGCATTCAGGAGCGACATGGCATCTGGCCAGTCAGGATCTCGCACGCTGTCCTTCAAGGACTTTCGGGGCAGTGGTGCACTGGATTTTCACGGGGCGAAGGACCCCATAGCTGCCAGACGATGGATTGCAGACATTGAGTCTGCGCAGTTGACTAGCTTCTGCCCTGAGGGGTCGAAGGTGAGATATGCAATAGGATATTTGAGAGATCGAGCTAGGGATTGGTGGAAGTCCGTTGGTGACTCGTTGGGGGCCTCGGTTGTCGAGGCTATGACCTGGTCGGACTTCGTGACCAGGTTCAGGGCAGAGTTTGCGCCGGCTGTTGAGCTTCAGCAGCTGGCCAGGGAGTTCCTAGATATGAGACAGACGACGGAGACTGTGGCGGAGATCACCACCAAGTTCCGGGAGAGGGCGTTGTTGGTGCCCCAGTACGTGGGTGACGAGGATATGAGGAGGACCCGCTATCATGATATGCTACGAGCTGATATTCGGTAGCATGTCAGTTTTTCAACTTGCCCTACCCTGGACTCCATGATTGCCAGGGCAAGGGAGAGGGAGATAGATCTGGAGCACATCCGGAAGAGGAAGGCTGAGGAGGGGCATGTTATGGGGGCTTCGGCGAAGAAGCCCAAGGGATCAGATGCGGGGCCAAAAGGCCAACAGGGGCGGGGCCGCTGCAGGAAATGCGGCAAGACGCACGAGGGAGCGTGCAAGTTGGGATCGTCAGGCTACTACAAGTGCGGCAAGTTGGGGCACTTCAGCAGGGATTGTACCGCCCCTGCACCTGTGATTCAGACATCGGATTTGTTGTGTTTTCACTGCAACCAGAGGGGCCACAAGAAGGCCAATTACCCCAGTTGACAGCATCAGTGCCAGTTAAGGCACCAGCTCCAGCTACCCTGCGGATTACAGATGGCCAGCAGGGCAAGGCAGAGGCTCCAGTGGTGAGGAGCCGGGCGTTCCAGCTGACGGCAGAGGAGGCACGCGCCGCACCCGATGTGGTGACGGGTATGATTCTTTCCCTCTACTTTATTTTTATGATGTTATGATATTGATATGTGCTCTGTGTATATGCATTAGGATCGTTCCATGTGAACGATATTCCTGTTCAGGTGTTGTTTGACTCGGGTGCCACCCGATCATTTGTTTCCCTTGCGCTTAGCAAGAGGTTTACTGAGTCTTCGGGCATGTTGGATTGCCCTTTAGAGGTAGAGATTGCCGATGATCGATCGGTACGAGCATCAGCAGTGTTCAGGGATTGTGTTCTGAGGTTATTTGAGGAGCGCTATTTGGTGGATTTGGTTCCCATCCCGTTGCGGGGGAACAAGGTGATTATAGGCATGGATTGGTTGAGCCCTAATGGGACGGTGATAGATTGCGCGCAGCAGCTAGTGCGAGTCAGGACCCCAGGAGGGGGAGAGTTAGTGATTCATGGCGAGAGGCCACCGAGCGGACCCACAGTATGTTCAGTAGTGAGGGCTAGACGCTACCTTCAGCAGGGATGCGTAGGGTATGTCGCGTACGTGATGGATACCCGGGAGGCGGGTAAGGCGACAGTGAGCGAGGTTCTGGTGGTGGGAGATTTCGCAGATGTTTTCCTAGAGGAGCTCCCCGGGATACCTCTGGAGCGACAGGTGGAGTTCAAGATTGACCTTGTCCCTGGTGCGACTCCGATAGCCAAGGCACCGTATCGGTTGGCTCCTCCTAAGATGCAGGAGTTGTCTACGCAGCTGCAGGAGCTGTTAGACAAGGGATTCATTAGACCGAGCAGTTCACCCTGGGGAGCCCCGATCCTGTTTGTGAAGATGAAGGATGGGTCGCATCGGATGTGTATAGATTATCGGGAGCTGAATATGGTAACGGTGAAGAACTGTTACCCACTCCCAAGGATTGATGACCTCTTTGATCAGCTGCAGGGAGCATCTTGGTTCTCCAAGATCGATTTGCGTTCAGGTTATCATCAGATGAGGGTCAGAGAAGAGGATGTGCAGAAGACCGCGTTTCGAACGCGCTATGACCATTATGAGTTCGTGGTGATGCCGTTCGGGCTCACCAATGCTCCTGCCGCGTTCATGGACCTCATGAACCGCGTGTGTAGACCGATGTTGGATCGGTCTATGATAGTTTTCATTGATGACATCTTGGTTTATTCCAAGACACAGGAGGAGCATGAGGAGCATCTGAGAGAGGTTTTGGAGACCCTGAGGAAGGAGAGCTTGTACGCCAAGTTCTCCAAATGTGAGTTTTGGTTGCGCGAGGTGCAGTTTCTTGGGCACCTTGTCAACCAGAACGGGATTTCAGTAGACCCGGCCAAGGTGGAGGCCGTGATGAGGTGGGAGGCTCCGAAGTCTCCATCCGAGATTCGGAGTTTCCTAGGATTGGCAAACTACTATCGGAGATTCATTCGGGATTTCTCCAAGATAGCTGTACCCCTAACACGGTTGACTAGGAAAGTCGTGGTCTTTCGATGGGGGCCTGAGCAGCAGGCAGCGTTCGAGATTCTGAGGCAGAGATTGTGCGAGGCGCTGATCTTAGCCCTGCCTGAGGCCGTAGAGGATTTTGTGGTATACTGTGATGCGTCGATCTCAGGTTTGGGCGCAGTATTGATGCAGAGAGGGCATGTCATTGCTTATGCTTCGAGGCAGATGAAGCCACACGAGGCGAACTACCCGACGCATGATTTGGAGTTGGGGGCGGTGGTTTTCGCCCTCAAGATTTGGCGGCATTACCTCTACGGGGTTCGATGTACCATTTACACGGACCACAAGAGTTTGAGGTACCTCATGGATCAGCCGAATCTGAACATGAGGCAGCGTTGGTGGTTGGACATGGTGAAGGATTATGATTGCGAGATCCTTTACCACCCGGGGAAGGCCAATGTGGTGGCCGATGCGCTTAGCCGCAAGGCGGCGCCGATCAGGGATATTTGCATGAGGATGACTGTGGTGACTCCACTGTTGGAGCAGATTCGGGAGGCTCAACAGGAGGCTATACAGGAGGAACATCGGAAGAGTGAGCGAATAGTAGGCCAAGTCACCTCCTTCGATTATGATAGCCAGGGGTTATTGACACTACACCATAGGGTGTGGGTGTCGTATCATGGAGGCGTGCGTCAGATCTTGATGGAGGAGGCGCACAAATCTCGATTCTTTATTCATCCAGGGGCAACGAAGATGTATAGGGATCTTCGTCTAGACTATTGGTAGCCCTGCATGAAGCGGGATGTGGCGTGGTACGTCGAGCGGTGTCTGACCTGCAGGAAGGTCAGGGCCGAGCATCAGAGACCGCACGGCAAGGTGCAGCCGTTGGACATCCCTTTGTGGAAATGGGAGGATATTACAATGGATTTTATCACAAAGCTTCCCCAGACGGCACGAGGAGTGGATTCGTGTGACAACCCGAAACTTCTAACCCATGTAATTGATCTAGCACTAAAACTTGAGTTCATTATCTTTTATTAAATCTTGTGGTTTCATATGGGTGCTCTAGACTTAGTATAATCTAGATATGAGTCTTAGGAAGGGTTGGAGAGTGTTTAGTATCACAATATCGGGCCAAGCTCACTAAATAAGGTGTGTGCGGCCACACACTAGTGTGTGCGGCCACACACCTGTGTGTACGGCCACAAACCAAACCGCAAACACCCTCAACCTCACACCCAATTCAATTTATGGATGGATACCCCCTTCATTCATTCATTTAGATGTTCTCTTCTCTCTCTCTACTTTCTCTCTCTAAATCATCAACCAAGAACACTTGGAAGGCTTCATAATCGTGATCTACTCCATCTTCAAGCTAAGTATAGTGGTAAACACTTGAATCCCAAGCTTAAAACTCATTATGTTCATCATATTCATCATCCCATGAAGGTGTACGGCCGCACACCTTCATAAGGGGGCAACACACATTCAAAACTCCCAAGTATGAAGAGCATACACTTCGAAAATCAACATATGGGTTCAAATGAGGAGTGTACGGCCGCACACACCCTCTGTACGGCCGCACACTCTTGTGTGCTGCCTCACACACACTCCTGGCCGCACTCCCCAGCCGCACACTCATTTTCAAGACCATACACCCACTCTAATACCCATATTTGGCCCTAAACTTGCATAAATCATTAAGTTTGGATCATAGGACACTTATTCTTAGTAATTCCAAGCCCTAAGGATGTTTTCCCAACATGTTTAGTCATGAAACACCTTAGTTCTAACTCATTTATGTGTCGTCTCATGAAAAATAGGGGCCATAGGAGTTCAGGGCATCCGTTGACACTCGAACTCTACATTAAGCGGTGAGTTCATACCCCTACCCTTTTTCACTGTTTTTCAATGTTTTTAGGGGGGAACACAAGCAAAGTACAAGGGATTTCTTGTACTCAAAACTTGTTTTCGTGTGTGTGTTTCACATTTTATATGCTTTTAACACTGTTAGACACAACTGATAACCGTTTGAACATGCAGACTACGTAAACGTATTATTTGTGAAATGGGTTTATAAACTGTTATGTTTTATATATTTCACAAATGGTTTTCCACATTTTATCAGTTAAAAGCATAACATTAGAACATATGAACATAAAACTTGTACACTGTCTTGTCCTCGGTAACACTCCACAGAGATACGTGAGTGGAGGATCATCATATTATTACTAGTAAATTTGTTATTCATGTATGATTGGAGACACGTCCTCGGCGAACACTCCACAGACATACGCGAGTGGAGGACTACACCCGTAACCAGAATCTCTGGGATTAGAGAGCGTGACTTGAGTGTATAGATCTATATAGGGCTGACTACCCCACACCTGGCTGCTAGCTACAGCCGAACCGAAATGGTTCAAGGGTGACGAAAGTCATAAGGTGATGTGGACTTCTTATTGCCATAGTTAGTATCGTATGGTTATGGAACTCGCAATTAGGATAACAGAGATTTACTCAATAGTAATAATGAATAACTTAACACACGTCACAGGATAACCTTACATCTTTCACAATTGGTAATACATAATCAGGAAAGTATGGGACTTTTCTGGGAGTTCATTGTACATAACTAGAAAAGGGTAACAAACCGGGTAACTTTACATCTCAGAAGGGTAAACATGCTTTTCAGAATACATCTTTTACATTTGATAACCAATAATAAGGAAGGTATGGGACTTTCCTGGGAAACATTGTACATAACTAGAAAAGTGTAACAAACCGGATAACTTTACATTTTCATATGGGTAAATATGTTTTTGGTGTACAACTTTACTTTAAATCTTGAGAACCATTAACCAGCCTTTTAAGAAAATATGGGATTTTCTTGGTGTGTGTAACATTTTCAGAATCAGAAAGGAAACTTGAACATTTTCACAAAACAAAAACTACTTATGAACTCACCAGCGTTATGATGATTTTTAAACCGCTTGTGTTCTTAGGTCAGCGTTAGACAGGTACCCGATGATTCCTTTTTGCAAAGACAGAGTGCGTTGAAGACTCGTCTTAATTTTGTTCATATATACTATGTATCACACCTGTACAACTTCACTTTCAAACAAATGTAAACTTTATTATATGTAATGTAATGGTTGTTTACTTTACTTACTATGTACATTGGATTTGATACTCAACGTGGAGTCAACCCCGAAAATATTTCCGCCTTCGGTTTTCGGGGTGTGACAGATTGGTATCAGAGCCCTTGTTTATAGTGAATAAAGTATACCAAACCTTACATGGTATAAAACTATAAACACTAAAGGGCCTAAGTGATCTGAAATTAAAAGTATCTTCAAACTATAAGTATTTTCAAAAGTATACAAGTATATCGAACCGTCGAGATCCGTAACTACAAGTAGAACAAAACATAAGTAAATGGGTGTTGTGTACTGCGGTTAAACCTGGGCAGTTATGTAGTCATGTCTAGGATCAATATAGCCTGGCCGACTATATTCATTCAAGACACGGCCAACATGTGCTTGGGAGTGACTGTGGTATGCGGCATGCCTAAAACTTACCCTAATATCACAAACATTGAGCCAGTGTCGTAGCGAATCATGAAATACTATGGGAGTATTTCTCGAGCCAATCGTTTGTAGAAATCCTCATTCACGTATACATCCTTGATCATTCCGTTAGCGATAGTTTACCTGCTTTGATAACTCTTTCCTGCTTTATCGCTTATTTGGAATATATATCTGTCATATCTCTCGATTCGATTCAGAGGACTTATCATCCTCTCTTTCTTGATCTTATTAGATCAAGATGCCTCCAAGAAAGGGACCCAACTCAAAGACCAACAACCCTCCGCCACCTCCTCCTCCTGAATTTGACCCCGTGGTATTTCAGGCAGCTGTTACCGCCGCAGTGGCAGCTGCTATGTCTCAATTGAACACTGGTGGTTCGGGAGGCGGTACTCAAACTCAGGATCAAGAAAGCAATCAGGGACATCGAAAGGAGGGTTCCCATAAGGATTTCATGAATGCAAAACCAACATCTTTCGATGGCACTGGAGGTGTCATTTCCTTATCCCGATGGTTCGAGAAAATCGAATCCATCTTTGAAATCTGTGCCTGTGTGGAATCTAATAAGGTCAAGTTCGCAGCCTGTACCTTCATTGATAAAGCCTTGACTTGGTGGAATGGCCAAGTCAAATCTCTGGCCCTACCCGTAGCCAACGCCATGGGTTGGGAAGCCATGAAAGAACTCTTGATAGTCGAATACTGTCCCCGTGGTGAAATGCAGAAACTAGAGCATGAGCTCTGGAACCTGAAGATTAAGGGTTCCGATATTGCTGCATACACTTCTCGATTCGCTGACCTCGCACTTCTCTGCCCGGGATTGGTCACTCCTGAAAGTAAAAAGATAGAAAAGTTCATCTGGGGGCTGACCCAGCCAACTAAGGGAAACGTCTTAGCTGCACGTCCGGATACCTATGATAGTGCCAAGAGTTTAGCCCAAACCCTAATTGATTACAGTGATGACGTCGAGGAAACCACCACCGCTCCTGAACCAACCAAGAGGAGTGGTGAGAAAACAAAGTTCTGGAAGAAGAAGAAGGATCAATCTTCCAAGGATCCTCCAAGAGACAGCAGACTGTAGCAGTCCATGCTGCTACTACCCCCGTTGCTGCTGCTTCTGTTGTGGGATCCACAGCTTCAACTCCTACTAGCAGATATGCTGGTAATCTCCCACTGTGTGACAAGTGCAAATATCACCACAACCCCGGCCCCTACCGAGAACTATCTTGTACCAATTGTGGTAAGAAGGGGCACACGGTTCGATTCTGCAAAGCTCCGGCCCAATCGGCCAATCAATCATCTGGAGCGGGCGTTGGTCAAGCCTGCTATAACTGTGGAGAGGTTGGGCACTTTAAAATGAATTGCCCCAAGAAATCAACAGCTGATAATACCGGGAGAGTCCTAGCCATAGGACGGGAGGAAGCAGTCGCCGATCCCACTGTAGTCTCGGGTACGTTCCTTCTCGACAACTCATATGCTAGTATTCTTTTCGATTCGGGTGCTGAAAGAAGCTTTGTTAGTCATTCATTCAAACATAACCTAAAACATAATCCCCAACCTTTAACTGAAATCTTTACCGTTGAGATGGCTAACGGTGAGAAAGAAAGCGCCAGCGAGGTGTTCATAGGTTGTACTCTTACCCTAAATGACCATTCATTTCCCATTGATCTGATGCCAGTTTCCATAAAGAGCTTTGATGTCATCATTGGCATGGATTGGTTGAGTCCAAATCATGCTGATATCCTCTGTTTCGAAAAAGCCATCCGTCTCAACCTTCCTTCAAATCAAACTCTCGTCATCTATGGCGATAAACTCAGTTCCAATCTTCGTATCATTTCCTGCATTAAAGCTCAAAAGCTCCTGCGAAAGGAGTGAATTGCATTCTTAGCCCATGTAATCAACGAGAAACAGGAAGTTAAAGACCTCGCGAGCATCCCCGAAGTCTGTAACTTTCCTGATGTATTTCCCGAAGAGCTTCCAGGAATTACTCCCGAGCATCAGGTCGAGTTCCGTATTGACCTAATTCCTGGAGCTACCCCTGTGGCAAAATCTCCGTATCGCTTAGCTCCAGCAGAAATACAGGAGTTATCCAGCCAACTCAATGATTTTCTCAGTAAAGGATTCATTAGACCGAGTTCCTCGCCCTGGGGAGCTCCGGTATTGTTCGTTAAGAAGAAAGATGGATCCTTCCGGATGTGTATCGATTATCGCGAGCTGAACAAGTTGACCGTCAAAAACCGATATCCTCTTCTGCGAATAGATGACCTCTTCGATCAACTCCAGGGAGCCAGTTACTTCTCCAAGATAGACCTTCGGTCAGGGTACCATCAGCTACGAGTTCATGACAGTGATGTTTCCAAAACAACTTTCAGAACTCGGTATGGACACTACGAATTCGTAGTGATGCCCTTCGGTCTAACCAACGCATCGGCAGTGTTCATGGACCTGATGAACCAGTTGTGTCATCCTTATCTGGATAAGTTCGCCATTATATTCATTGATGACATACTTGTCTACTCCAGAAGAGAAGCAGACCACAAACAACACTTGAGGTTAGTGTTGGAAACCCTTAGATCCGAGAAGTTGTACGCGAAATTTTCCAAGTGTGAGTTCTGGATTCGGAAGGTAACTTTCCTCGGTCACGTGGTAAGTGAGGAGGGTATTCATGTAGATCCTTCCAAGATTAAAGCGATAGAGAATTGGTCGACACCGAAGACACCCATAGAAATCCGACAATTCTTGGGTCTCGCCGGCTATTATCGGAGATTTATCCAGAACTTTTCCAGAATTGCCAAACCCTTAACCACTCTAACACAGAAAGGTGTACCCTTTTGTTGGAGTGATAATCAAGAAACTGCATTCCAGACACTGAAGAAAGCCTTGTGCAGCGTGCCTGTTCTGTCCCTACCCGAAGGGACAGAGGACTTCGTTGTCTACTGCGATGCGTCTAATCAAGGCTTAGGTTGTGTGCTTATGCAAAGAGGAAAGGTAATTGCTTATGCTTCTAGACAGCTGAAAGCACACGAAGTCAACTATACGACACATGACTTGGAATTAGGAGTCGTAGTCTTTGCATTGAAGATTTAGAGACATTACCTCTACGGAACCAAGTGCACGATCTTCACTGACCACAAAAGCATGCAACACATCTTTGATCAGAAAGACTTGAACATGAGGCAACGGCGATAGGTAGAACTACTCATCGATTATGAGTGTGAAATCCGTTACCATCCCGGAAAGGCCAATGTGGTAGCAGATGCCCTTAGCCAAAAGGAGAGTACAGGCCGCAAAGTGAAGAACCAGACGATGACCATCCATTCCAACTTACCCATGCAAATCCGAGAAGCCCAGTTAGAAGCTCTCAAACCTGAAAACGTGTCGATCGAAGCCTTAAGAGGAATGGAAAAGAAACTTGAGATCAGAGGTGACAGAGTCTACTGCTTCATGGATCGGATCTAGATTCCAAAGTCCAGAGGATTTAGGGAAATTGTCATGGAGGAAGCGCACAAGACCAGATACTCTGTTCACCTAGGTTCGGACAAGATGTACCTGGATCTCAAGAAACAATACTGGTGGCCAAACATGAAAGCTGAGATAGCTACATTCGTGGGCAAGTGCCTGACTTGCGCCAAGGTGAAAGTCGAATACCAGAAACCCTCGGGTCTGCTCCAGCAGCCCGAGATACCCGAATGGAAATGGGAGGTGATTACTATGGATTTCATCACCAAGTTACCCAAGTGTACGAGTAGGTACGACACCATTTGGGTAATTGTCGATCGTTTGACAAACTCCGCCCATTTCATCCCAATCAAAGAATCATTTAAGATGGAAAGACTCGTGAAAATTTACATCCAAGAGGTAGTCCGACTGCACGGTGTACCTGCGTCCATTATCTCTGATCGAGATAGCAGGTTTACTTCTAGATTTTGGCAGTCACTCCAGAAGGCTCTTGGAACCAAACTAAACATGAGTACAGCTTATCACCCTCAGACCGATGGACAAAGTGAGAGAACAATCCAAACCCTGGAGGACATGCTTAGGGCATGTGTAATTGATTTTGGAAAGTCGTGGGATACACATCTACCTTTGATCGAGTTCTCATACAACAATAGTTACCACACCAGCATCAGGGCTGCCCCGTTTGAAGCCCTATACGGTCGCAAGTGTAGATCCCCTCTGTGCTGGGCCATGGTAGGGGATACACAGTTAGCCAAGAGTCGAGTCCCCGACAGCGCTCTCACTGGTCCTGAAATCATCCGCGAAACCACTGAGAAGATCATCCAAATCCGAGAACGATTGAAAGCTTCACGAGATTGCCAAAAGAGTTACGCTGATAACTGTCGGAAACCTCTGGAATTCCAGGTTGGAGACCATGTCCTGTTGAAAGTCTCGCCCTGGAAAGGCATGGTACGCTTCGGAAAGCGTGGGAAACTTAACCCTAGGTACATTGGACCCTTCGAGATCCTCGCCAGGATCGATCCGGTAGCCTATAAACTTCGTTTACCCCATGAGCTTAGTAACATTCATCCCATCTTTCGCGTCTCTAATCTTAAGAAGTGTTTATCAGATGAAACCCTTGCGATCCCTCTTGACAAGATCGAGATCAATGAAAACCTCAATTTCGTGGAGGAACCGATCGAAATAATGGATCGAGAAGTCAAACGTACAAAACAAAGTCGCATCCCGATAGTGAAGGTACGCTGGAATGCCAAGCGAGGACCGGAATTCACTTGGGAGCATGAAGACTCAATGAGTTAGAAGTATCCGCACCTCTTTCCAAGTCCATGATTTGTATCTTAATTCTGAATTTCGGGACGAAATTCCCTCTAACAGGGGGATAATGTGACAACCTGAAACTTCTAACCCATGTAATTGATCTGGCACTAAAACTTGAGTTCATTATCTTTTATTAAATCTTGTGGTTTCATATGGGTGCTCTAGACTTAGTATAATCTAGATATGAGTCTTAGGAAGGGTTGGAGAGTGTTTAGTAACACAATATCGGGCCAAGCTCACTAAATAAGATGTGTGCGGCCAAACACTTGTGTGTGTGGCCACACACCTGTGTGTACGGCCACACACCCAACCGCAAACACCCTCAACCTCACACCCAATTCAATTTATGGATGGATACCCCCTTCATTCATTCATTTAGATGTTCTCTTCCCTCTCTCTACTTTCTCTCTCTAAATCATCAACCAAGAACACTTGGAACGCTTCATAATCGTGATCTACTCCATCTTCAAGCTAAGTATAGTGGTAAAAACTTGAATCCCAAGATTAAAACTCATTATGTTCATCATATTCATCATCCCATGGAGGTGTACGGCCGCACACCTTCATAAGGGGGCAGCACACATTCAAAACTCCCACGTATGAAGAGCATACACTTCGAAAATCAACATATGGACTCAAATGAGGAGTGTACGGCCGCACACTCCTGTGTACGGCCACACACACCCTCTTTACGGCCGCACACTCTTGTGTGCTGCCTCACACACACTCCTGGCCGCAATCCCCAGCCGCACACTCATTTTCAAGACCATACACCCACTCTAATACCCATATTTGGCCCTAAACTTGCATAAATCATTAAGTTTGGATCATAGGACACTTATTCTTAGTAATTCAAAGCCCTAAGGATGTTTTCCCAACATGTTTAGTCATGAAACACCTTAGTTCTAACTCATTTATGTGTCGTCTCATGAAAAATAGGGGCCATAGGAGTTTAGGGCATCCGTTGACACTCGAACTCTACATTAAGTTGTGAGCTCATACCCCTACCCTTTTTCACTGTTTTACACTGTTTTCAGGGGGAACACAAGCAAAGTACAAGGGATTTCTTGCACTCAAAACTTGTTTTCGTGTGTGTGTTTCACATTTTATATGCTTTTAACATTGTTAGACACAACTGATAACCGTTTGAACATGCAGACTACGTAAACGTATTATTTGTGAAATGGGTTTATAAACTGTTATGTTTTATATATTTCACAAATGGTTTTCCACATTTTATCAGTTAAAAGCATGAAATTAGAGCATATGAACATAAAACTTGTACACTGTCTTGTCCTCGGTAACACTCCACAAAGATACGTGAGTGGAGGATCATCATATTATTACTAGTAAATTTGTTATTCCTGTATGATTGGAGACACGTCCTCGGCGAACACTCCACAGAGATACGCGAGTGGAGGACTACACCTGTAACCAGAATCTCTGGGATTAGAGAGCGTGACTTGAGTGTATAGATCTATACGGGGCTGACTACCCCACACCTGGCTGCTAGCTACAGCCGAACCAAAATGGTTCAAGGGTGACGAAAGTCATAAGGTGATGTGGACTTCTTATTGCCACAGTTAGTCTATCGTATGGTTATGGAACTCGCAATTAGGATAACAGAGATTTACTCAATAGTAATAATGAATAACTTAACACACTTCACAGGATAACCTTAATCAGGAAAGTATGGGACTTTCCTGGGAGTTCACTGTACATAACTAGAAAAGGGTAACAAACCGGGTAACTTTACATCTCAGAAGGGTAAACATGTTTTTCAGAATACATCTTTTACATTTGATAACCAATAATCAGGAAGGTATGGGACTTTCCCGGGAAACATTGTACATAACTAGAAAAGTGTAACAAACCGGATAACTTTACATTTTCATATGGGTAAATATGTTTTTGGTGTACAACTTTACTTTACATCTTGAGAACCATTAACCAGCCTTTTAAGAAAATATGGGATTTTCTTGGTGTGTGTAACATTTTCAGAATCAGAAAGGAAACTTGAACATTTTCACAAAACAAAAACTACTTATGAACTCACCAGCGTTATGCTAATTTTTAAACCGCTTGTGTTCTCAGGTCAGCGTTAGACAGGTACCCGATGATTCCTTTTTGCAAACACGGAGTGCGTTGAAGACTCGTCTTAATTTTGTTCATATATACTATGTATCACACCTGTACAACTTCACTTTCAAACAAATGTAAACTTTATTATATGTAATGTAATGGTTGTTTACTTTACTTACTATGTACATTGGATTTGATACTCAACATGGAGTCAACCCCGGAAATATTTCCGCCTTCGGTTTTCGGGGTGTGACAATTCGATTTGAGTCATCGTGGATCGATTGACCAAGAGCGTCCATTTTATTCCGATTCAGGAAAGTATCTCGGCCGAAAAGTTGGCCGATATCTACATCAGGGAGATAGTGGCGCGGCACGGGGTGCCAGTGTCAGTGATATCAGATCGAGATGTGAGGTTCACTTCCAGGTTTTGGAAGAAGTTTCATGAGGAGTTAGGCACTCGTCTGCACTTTAGCACCGCCTTTCACCCGCAGACGGATGGTCAGAGTGAGCGGACCATCCAGACTTTGGAGGATATGTTGCGGGCATGCGTGCTAGACTTCGGTGGTAGCTGGGATACCTATCTTCCCTTGGCTGAGTTCTCGTACAACAACAGCTACCACGCGAGTATTGACCGTCCTCCATTCGAGATGTTGTACGGTCGGAGGTGCAGGACCTCGATATGTTGGGGTGAAGTTGGCCAGAGGGTCATGGGGAGCACCGAGGTGGTGCTCAAGACGACCAAGAGAATCCAGCAGGTTCGGAGCAGGCTTCAGACTGCGCAGAGTCGGCAGAAAAGTTATACCGACAAGCGTCGCTCAGACCTGGAGTTCCAGGTCGGGGATATGGTTCTTTTGAAAGTGTCACCTTGGAAGGGCGTCATCCGATTCAGGAAGCGGGGAAAGTTGGGCCCGAGATACATTGGACCGTTCAGGGTTGTAGCCCGGGTGGGCAAGGTGGCATATAGGCTGGATCTACCAGCCGAGCTCAGCCAGATCCACAACACCTTCCATGTCTCCCAGCTGCGTAAGTGTCTCGTGGATGATTCAGCGGTGGTGCCGTTAGAGGATATACAGGTTGATGACAGCCTGAATTACATTGAGCGCCCAGTCGAAATCCTCGACCGGAAGTCGAAGGATCTAAGGAACAAGAGGGTGGAGTTAGTGAAGGTGCAGTGGAAGCACCGAAAGGGGTCCGAGTGGACTTGGGAGCCGGTGGAAGAAATGATGGAGCATTACCCCGAGCTGTTTCAGGATCGAGCAGCAGACTTCGAGGACGAAGTCTAAAATAAGTGGGGGAGATTTGTAGCACCTAGTTCTTGGTACGTAAAATCTATCTTAGTGTTTTTCATTTTTTAGCCTTGGACTCGGCGAGTTGTAGGTCCGACTCGCCGAGTAGAGACGGGATCCGGAGCATGTTTAAGTTGGCGACTCGGCGAGTCCATGTTCCGGAATCGGCGATGAAACCCGAATTCCAAGGGTTTGCCCCCTATTTAAGCTAGCTTGTGCGGCCGAAGCTCGCCCCCTTTCACCCTAAGAGCGCCCTACATCAAACCCTAACTCATTTCTTGTGAGATTGAAGTGATTAGAGTGATTCCTTGAAGATTTTGGGAGAAGAAGGAGAGTGGATCAAGAAGAGAAAAAGGAGGCCAGATATCTTGGTGCTATTTCAGAGTTCTCTGACGTATGTCTCTGATCCATTCTGTTTGTATGCTTAAAACCCCATTAGAGCACCTTTTGAGCTCTTCTTGAACCTTTTCCAAGCTTGTGCATGAAGTAGAATTCATAATAGGTTGATTATCCACTAGATCTAGTCATGTTTGAGATCCAGAAGCTCAGATCTATAACCTTTATGGGAGCAAATTGCTTGAATGTCCTAGATCTACCTTCTTAGCCCTTATTTCGCCTTTAATCCCCATTATATGCATTTCTACATGTAAAGTTGGAAACTTTACGTGAAAATCCTGCCCTAAGAACCCAGATCTGTAAATGGCATGAACTGGATTCGATCAAGATCGAGTGTATAGTATTTGCATGTGGCAGACTCGGCGAGTCGAGCCGCGAGTCCCCGAGTTTTTCCTCCTTTTCGTTTATGCTGAGTAGAGTAGTGAGTCCTGGGTGGACTCGGTGAGTTGGAAGCTGAACTCATCCATGAAGGAACTCGGCGAGTCAATTCCCTGACTCGGCGAGTTCAAGGCAACCTTCTTAGATCAAGAATAGACTCGACGAGTTGTTCATACAACTCGGCGAGTCACAGCATAAAGTGTTCATCGGATGAAGATGAGCTCAGCGAGTTGTTCATACAACTCGGCAAGTAGGATGAAGGACTTGGACATCAGTTTAGAAGGCGAACTCGTCGAGTTAATGCCTAGCTCGACGTGTAAAGACGGTATTAAGGATAATCGAATGGACGAGACTCGACGAGTTGGCGAGCCAACTTGTCGAGTCGGGTCAACTGGAATTTGACTCTCACTTTGACTTTTGACTTGATCAGGGGTAAAATGGTCATTTTAACCCAAGGGACAATTAGCGGTGTTTGACTGAGTATTTTGTGGGAATTATAACCGGAGGATTTCCGGAGCGGCAGCAGCAGCAGACAGTCAATTCCCACACCAATCAGCAGCTACTTTTAGGTGAGTTACCTTCCAGTAGCGGTGGGTCTACGGCCACAATGCCGGCCCACCAGTAGGAATTATATGATAGATGATTGTCTCTGTGATATTTATCTAGGGTTGCTACTACCTGTGATATGTTATTGTGCTAGTATGATATGATGCTATGTGCTAGTGACAGTAGGGGGAGATAGTCCCCCAGATTACCGGTCGATAGGGCCGAAGGGGTGGTCATGCCCAGCCATGCTAGATAGATTATGTGATATATGTGTTATGTGGTAGTAGTAGGGGTGAAATAGTCCCCAGTACCCGATCGAGAGGACCGAAGGGGAGACCAGCACCCAGATATGCTAGTCAGTATCCGGTCGAGAGGACCGAAGGGGAGGCAAGCTCCCAAATATACTGGTCAGTATTCGGTCGATAGGACCGAAGGGGAGGACAGCTCCCAGACGTAGAGGACCGAAGGGATAGGTCGGGCACCCAGATATGCCTGACAATATATGTATGTTATGTGATTGTATGGTATGTGGTATGTTGGGGGAACTCACTAAGCTTCGTGCTTACAGTTTTCAGTTTTGGTTTCAGGTACCTCTTCGTCGAAGGGGAAGGAGCTGGTGCGGTAGCGGTACATCACACACATGCTAGTATACCGCATCATGAGATCTTCCTGGGGATTTGTACTCTGACACTTTTATGTTTTTATAAAAATGTTTTCCAGACATGCACTATCTTTTGTGAAATGATATGATCGTTGAACGTTTTATTCCTAATGTTTCGCTAAGTACATGTTTTAAAAATGAAATTTTCGGCTCGTATTTTTGGGACGTTACAAATTGTGAGAATTGTATTCTCAAATTCGATTATGGTTACGACGTCCCTTTCCATAGTTCGAATTATGAGATTTGACAATTAGTCTAACATTTGGGACTTATTGATATAAATTCTGAATTGTTTAGACACACATATGAGCTATCTAAGGCAAAGGTGTATAAGTTTAAGAAGCTTAGATAAAGGCTTATCGAAGCATCTTGTATTAGAAATATGAACTTCATAAATTCAATAAGCATTGTTTTCTGGAAGTTCAGTTGTTTTCTGAATACATGTCAAAGCTAGTGGGAGCATAACTGTTATGCTTATATGATAATAATCATCATGATAGTGGGACCATAAGTGTTTTGATTATTATGGCAAGTAATGAAAGTTAGCAATATTAATTATAGAAAACAAAGATTCACTATGCAAAGTCGCAAGGGTTGAAAAGTTGTTTTGCTATAATTAAGGGAGAGAATATTATACTTCGTTTCAAAATCTAAAGCTTAAATTGAGAAATTTTAATAAATTTAGTCAAAGGATACATAGTGTGTTCTTAAATTTTGATTATGATTACGGCATCCCTCTTCATAGTTCGAATTGTGAGAATGTGACACTTAAAATATTATGGCAAAAGATTGATAAAGTATCATATCTTTATGTCAGACATTATGCATCGTGTACCATACGCTGCGGGTATATGATCGATTGCAAATGCTATAATATTTGACCATTCTAAAATTTTCCAAATGTCTAGCGCATTAAGAAGGAAAAAGGACTAGAATCGGTTTTGACTAAAATAATTAAACATCTATCAAAGGATGATCCAAAGATCGCTGAGGAATGGTCGCTTGTGGGTAGTTGGAAGTATGGTATTGGATGGACCATATCGAAATTATTATGAATAGATAAGATTCTATTAAGAATGAGGTGTCATATGGAAAATATGGAAATGTTTCCATATTGGGAGTTGGGCATTGAGAGTCTATGTCTAGATTAGAAAAATCTTATGCAAGAAGGATGTTCAAAGGAATGTACTTTGAATGTGAGACTTCACGTCTATGGAATTGTCTTGCAACAATTTCCAATAAAGTACTTTGTATTTTCATTGGCCAAGTCTTGGTGACTTTTGTGCTATGACTTTGCGAAATGATCATTGCATAAAATGTTAGAATCTAGCATATTCTAGTAGTGGCAAGAACCTTGTGTTCTAACACTAATGATAAGGATTGGGAATTGTGAAATGAGCATCATTGGAAAAGTTTTTCAATTGATCTATCTCACAAAGTAAGGACCATAGGAAACATAGTGTGCATGCTTTGTGCATGGGATAGCTATTGTTGTAATTTGAGTAATAAGTTGATTTTCTGAAACAGTAAACGATGAATAATGAGTAATCAATATGGTGTTTAAACAAAAGTGTTTTATTTACTCTCATAAGTTTTGGGCCATATAAGATTAAGTATTATTGTTGTGTTTCAGTTTGCATGTTTTGACTTCTAGAATAACTGGATTATTCGAACTTCCACAGTCGGTCATATGTTGGAAGTAAATATGAAAGAAGATTGTCATGAAGAGTCTGTAGATTGTCTGGAGAGTTTAGACATAGCACAAGTCTACTACAGAGCTCATGAGTGCTTTAATAAGATTAGAGTATTGGACGAAACCCACGCTCACTTGGATCACTTCATGGATTTATCACGGGTGATTAGTGAGTCGATAATATTGTATATTCTTGAAACCGAGACTTGTGAGTTGTTATTTGTTGGTCGGTTGCACATTGATAATAAGAAAACGCAACAGTAACTTGGTGTTATAAAACTTATTATTGTGTGTGATCCGATCAGTAAATGCAAGCGAGCATTTGAGTCGAAGTTTATCCATTTGTTTTACCCAAAGTGGGATAAAACCGATATATGTGGGCCCCTCGATGATTTAGTGATGACACCTAAGCGCTTGGCCAAGCCGGGACTAAGTTGATGTGTTCAATTGTAGTCTGTTGTCAGTTGTCATAAATCGAAAGTCGGGAAACAGTATAAAGAGAATGATTGAAATTCATGTCTTATGTCTATACAATATCTTGAGAATGGAGGAATATATGATCCCTTATCTAAAGGACACGCTATCTGATAAGATCAGAGTTGACAGCGGCTTTTGAAAGCTACGATTGCTGATCAGGTTCTGAAGTCATACGGAAAATAGTTATTAGACTTATCCAAGTGGGAGATTGTTGGATTTGTGTCTAAGTCCATAACTATTTTGGTATGTACTTGACCCGATTATGAGCATGGTCCTTTTGGGTTGTCGCCACCATAGCAATATGTAGGATGAATTAAGGAGAGAAAGGTTTAATTATGATTTATTAATATCTTATGAGAATAATATATTAAAGGAGAAATCATATTGTTTAATTAATATTAGTCAAGAATTAATTAAGAATTAATTTTGTGGCTAAAATAGATTAATTAAACTTAGGGGACTGGATTTGTAATTAAAAGATAATTGCAATTGGGCTGTGGATTACCTAAATAATATAGGTTGGATGAATTCTATGGGAAGCCCATAAGGAATTCGTCCAAGGGATATGTTAAAGGAGTCCATGGGCTGCTTAGGGCTTAAGCAGACAGATTAGGGTTTCCTAGTTGTAAACCCTAATAGCCTACATGTATATAAAGGTCCTCTATGCACCAAAAACGTGGCAAACACTTTGATTAGGGTTTCCAGCCGTTTTTGGTGCCTCCCCTCTCTTCTCTTCTTCATCTTGTTGCTTAGTGGTGTTTGTGACTCCATTAGAGGTGTAACACTTGAGGCACTAAGCTTTCTGAAGCTAAGGATTGATTGTTATTGCTATATAACAATCAAAGGTTAGATCTAAACCCTATTTTATGTTAATATGATTAATTGTATGTTAGATCTAGGGTTTATAACTTTGGATATCTAATTGCATGTTCATTAGACAAACTAGATCCAAAAGCTATTAGAGTTTGCATGTACACCATAGGAATGATGTTTTGCTCAAAACCCAGCCAGTTGCACATTGACATACGTAAACGCACCAGTAACTTGGTGTTATACAACGTATCGTTGTGTCTAATTTGATGAGTAAGTCCAAGCAAGCATTTGGGTCGAAGTTTATCCGTTCCTTTTACCCCATGTGGATAAAAGCGATATTTGTGGGCCCCTCGATGATTTAGTGATGACAACCCTAAGTGCTTGGCCAAGCCTAGACTGATTTGATTTTTTCAATTAGTCAGTCGTCATAAATCGGAAATCGTGAAACAACAGATGGACAGAGAGAATGATTATAATCCATGTCTTAGTCCATATGATATCTAGAATAGAGGAATATATGATCCATTATCTAATGGACGCATCATTGACTAGGTCAGAGTTCGACGGCGACTTTTAAGAGCTACGATTGCTAGTCGGGTTGTGGAGTCATACTTGCAATAATAGTTATTAGACTTATCAAAGTGGGAGACTGTTGGATTAGGTGTCTAAGCCCATAATTATAATTGGTATGTACTTGACCCGAGAATAGCATGGTCAATTTGGGTTGCATATCACCAGGACACTTTGATAGGATAGACTTTTGAGAAGAGGTTATTTATGATTTGTTAATATATTATAAGTTCTAATATATTAATATGAAATCATATTATTTAATTAGTATTGATCAAGAATTAATTTGGAATTAATTTTGTGATCAAAAGAGACTAATAAAATATATGGGGATTGATTTGGTAAATCATTCATTCTTATGGTGTGCCCAATGGTCAATGATTCTTTAGGTTAGGCTAAACCAATGTGACAACCCATGGATGATCCATGGGGTTTTAAACCCATGGATCCTAAGGAATATAGAAGGTCATGCACATTAGGGTTTACATGGTGTAACCCTAATCTTGCCACACTATATAAGAAGCCCTTTAGCATCCAAAATTGGCTACCACATACACTAGTGTTTTTGGAGTTCCATGAGCCGATTTTGGTGCAAGAAATACACTCTCAAAAGTCTCCTTTGTCCTAGGTGTGTTGTGAATCCATTTGAGGTGCAAAAGTTGGGGTACTACGTTCTTAAAGGCCAAACTCAAGAAGTTCTACAAAGCTACAACAAAAAGGTAACTCCATAACTCAATTTTATGTTGTTTATATCATTTATATGATAGTTGTAGGCTTCATGCTTTGGAAACAATATTGCATATATAATGAGAGAAAATATAGATCCAAATCATTTAGGGTTGTATGTGCACCACCGGATGTTGTAGTATACTAAAACCCTTTAGTTACCTCAGACTCGGTCCAAGTCAGAGCGTTTGATAGAACTGTGTGAAGCTCTTACTCGATCTAAACACCTCCTACCAAGTCATCCAGAAAATGATGTTGACTAAGAAAATAAAGTCCATTGCCCTTGTTTACCCTTTTGATTCTCCTTCTTCATTTTGGGACTTCATTCTTTATTTTTCCTCTCGATCTACTTTAGCCTCGCCGACCACCTCCTCCACCGCCTTCCTCTCCAGTGACGACCATCTCTTCCATCGCCGAAATCCCAACCATCGATAACAACTCCAACAAAATTGATCACCACCAAGTCAGTTATCTTCCTTTAACCCTAAAACTAAAAATCATCTACATATCTTACAATGCAATAAGCTTCACGTTCAAGAATAAATCTCGATTTTTCTATACAACTACAGAGCATCAAGCTTAGGCAGTCAAGAAATCGATCAAGGATAAATAGGATATGGAAATTGAAGAACATACATCGTATGTTCTATATCTTGATGTGATTTAGGTGTATCTATAATTTTGAGTGTGGTTAATTGGGTCGAAATTGATGATAGTAACCTTAATACATTGAATTTCTTTTTGTTACAACCTCAAACAAGATTTTGTTGCTTGTCCTGTTTAATCTGTCGGTGTCAAACCTGATCAGTGGTTTGTAGAAATGGGTTTTGGGTTTAGAACAAGAAGAGATGATCTTGGCTATTTCTCTTGGTATGCTTTATGTTTACTTTCACGCGAGCATTTTTATTTTAACTTTTGTGTGTCTATATGGCATCAAGATTGAGAATTGAAGTCTTGTTGGGAATCAAGAAATTAGAAAGTGAAAAGCTTCAAAAACAGTTTGAAGATAAGAAAAAACAGTGGGATGCTGAAAATCAATGTTTACATGAAGATATTACAAAGTTGTTATCACATAGGGATGATTTGATAAATCAAATGAAAACAATGTCTAAATGTGATGTACCAAATTTACTTGTGTAAGATCTAAATCAATTGGATTTAGGTTAGAGCCGTTAAAGGTAAAGCCAATCAACGAGATTACATATAACGAGAAATGTGAACTACCTAAATTTTTTTTGATTTTGGATAAAAGTAAAAGAGTTTGTAAACAATAGACAAGACTTTAATCCACTATACTACAGAGGAGTTTCTACCATCCGTTCCAAGTAACAAATTTTATTCGTCACAAAACAAAACATAAGGGTAAAATAATCATTTTTAGCACTAAGCATAGCATAGTCAGTCAAATACATAATCAAACAATATGATTTTAGTCAGAGGAAGATGAAATCAGAGCTTCTGACCCGGTAAGGCTCTAACTTAGTTATATCTTATCCAGCCAATAACTATCAAACAACCCCTAACTTTTTGGTGTAAAATACATTCTCAAAATGTAGATGATAACACAGAACCGAGTATAATAATATTAAATATATTTAAACAATTTTATTTATTTTTATAAATTGACATAATCCACAACATTTTATAGCATTTGCAACCGCTTAGCATATAATTCAATCTAAATGCTATTCAATTTGAAGAGATGTTAATAGGACAAAATTTGTATTATGAAACTTTCACTCTTGTTCGCTAGCACAAAAGACATGCATCACTCCCTCATCCTTATTATCAGTTCAAATTTTCCAAAAAAAAAGACATAAATATAAAAATTTGAAATAGAAATTTAACACAAAATTGGAATGAAAGGACATAATAAGATTGAGAACACTGACAAGATGGGACTTAGACTCTCCCTTGATCTCCAAACTATAACAGACATAAAAATGATAAAATCCCTTCTCATAGTCATAATAATATAAAAAATATCCTAAAAAAGTTTGCATAACAAATATAGCAACAAACGCATTCAAATGCTACTTAGGCCTGTCTTGTGGCCAAATATAACAAGAAAAGTATAAATAAGACTTCCAAAGATCAAACGTGCAAAATGAAGGATAATGGATAACTGATTTTTGTAGTAATTGTAGTATTGTACATTTTGGGACATTCACAAGTATCATCAAACATGATAGACCATTGGCCTTGGGCCTTAAGATGTATGAAACTAGTAACTAAACATCAAATAAAAAATTATATCATAATAATTGTTATATATGTTCATAACTTTAAACCTAAAACTCATTCAGAGGGGAGTCCATAGATGGGGGCTCGGAAGCAATGGATATCAATTTTAATCTGAGTTCATCAACGACAGACGCAACTTTGTGTTGGCCATTTGGTTTTTCAGGATGAGATGACTCGGAAATCTTTTTAGGTTCACAACAAGAAAGTGCGATGAGAGATTCCCTGGTAACTTCTAAAAAAGCCTCCTCCATATAATGCCCAACTATCTTCCTGTAGCTTTTTATAAAATAGTGAAAAAAATTAGGAAAAAAAATTATGACAATAAATATGGGTTATATATTTCAATTTTTCATTCCATTAAAGTAAAAGAATTAAAACACAACGGACTTGTACAACTCTATTTGGAACGCTTAAATCCTAACTGATCATCTCTACCAATAATATTTGTTTATATATGATTTCACATAACTTGTACCATAATGAAGTCAAATTGTGGAACGTTATTGTGATGAATATTGTTTAATTCATTTCATTACATGCTTTCTCTTGCAGGTCTCATTTCATCTCAAAATTATCTTAGTAACATGTGTTTAGTTTTGTTTTCCCCTATATTACGATAATGTGAATCACAAGAGCGTCAATGCTTTTATCATAGAAGAGGTCGAAATCCTGTTTCAAGGACAACTAAAGTTTACATCCCTAAAATCCCAGGTTTTCTTCTTAAGATCCAAAACGCATAAACTCAATGTATTAGTCACAAAGTAACGAAACTGTAATCTAATTGCAAATCAACTTCACGTATCCATGAAACGAAATGAAAATTGAAAAAAAAAAATATAAACAGTGATTGTTGCTTATAGGGAATCAAACAACAAAAATATGAATCTAATAATCCTGAAAAGCAAGAAAAAAAACGAAACAATAGCAGATTGAAACGATTAAAGCGGAAGAGAAAGAGGAAGAAGGAAGAGTACCTTATAATATGGAGGTGTACTGAAAAACGGCGTTTATCTCTGCGCTTTTGGGGCAAGCTGTTTGGTATGTAAGGATCTTGTTGTGAATTTCTATTCTGGGGAATAACTACAAACTACTGAGTTGTCTTTTTCATACTTTTCTCTCATTCTATATTATTCCGCTTTCCAACGTGTAATCTAGTAGGATCCTACTCAACACATTCATTTCTTTATTTATATTTTCGACTTTAATATCTTACCGATTAAAACGTCTCTTTTAGAAAATGATTCATACAATTTAATATTATAAAAGAATTTAAGCCTAGACATCGTATTTTCTGCAATAATATTTTTTTTGAAAAGGCGAATGTATATTAAAAGCCCAACAAGCAAAGAATTAACCGCAATAATATTTTTTTTGAAACAGCGAATGTATATTAAAAGCCCAACAAGCAAAGAATTAACCGAGGGCAAAAAAAAACAAGCTTTACAGTTACAAATTGCAACAAAGAAAATGATAAGACCACCAATAGTAAGGTTATTGTATTCCCTCTATAAATCATATATGCATGTATATTCAATGTACTCTAAGGTTAAAAGAATACATAGAATAAAATAATACATAGAGTTGAACATAATAAAATAAGAAACTTAAAGATGTCATTTAAATTGTTCGTTTGGATAATAATAGGTTCCTTTCTCCATTGGGACAAAAGTGACATTATGCTCATTACTAAACTTCTTGAAGAGATGAAATATAACCCACTGTATATCTTTTTGATCAGAGGTTGAATCGATCATCAGAAAAAGAATTAGGCCAAAAATTAGGATACATTCGGGGAAAATCAAACTTCCATCGAAGACAAACAAATGAAAGACTTACATAAAAATTCTCGTAGAATCGAGATTGAAGTTTTCATTATGTACATGTCTGATCATGAATTAGTAATTGCATCAAACCTCTAAAAAATCCTAATTGCTTCCATTTTTGGAATGGAATATTTATGGAATCTCCATGAATATGATCAAACCTTACTTCATGGTATTTGTATAGGGTTCTTCTTTCTTATTTTTAAGAAAGTTTATGGGAGGGCTCAGTTGATCCATGATTTATGTTTTATCTTTTGTTTCTTTTCGTTTATTTCGGGAAATATATCTATCAATTTTGATTCTTTCTTTTTCTCTCGATTCATTTTTGGTCGAGAAGTATAGATCATGCTCATGGATTAACAAAATGTGCAAAAGCTTTTGTTGAGAGAAAAACTTGAGACACACTTGAACAAGCATTAGAACAAGTATAGTTGCGGAATAGTTTATCTCAATGGATCTAAAAGCTCAACAATAATAATAAGTTAGAGTTAGATAGTTAGAGAGTTAGGTGCGGAAATGTAAGGAAATATAAATGGCAGCAGGTGTTATATCAAATATACACATAAGTTGATTATTAACAAAGAATGCATTCAGACCGAGTTAGTAAGTGATATCAAGCTTTGTGATTAAGTCAAGAATGACTTGCTCCGAAGAGAGGTGGTATTTAGATATAATATAGTGAACTTTACTAGTAAGAGAGAGATGAGAGAAATAACACTAGATATAAGATTCAAGATGCGAAGTGTTATCTGATATTGTATTTGAAATAAGAAACATTGAGTCCAATATATAGAGGCTCAAAGATTACACTTGTTCAACTATCTAAACGTAGCCATGCAAGACATACTGGACAAAAGAGAGTATTCTAAGAAAAGCTGATACAGAGCTAAACTAAGAAAGGTAGATATTGAACTGCGGATGACGATGACTTCGGATACGGTTGCTGAGCTGACTTGACTGCGGATCTTGGAAGGCTGCGGTAGGTCAAGTTTAAGAGGGTCACTTTCATGATTCAACAATTTCCCCCTAAGTGACCTCTTCAACTTTTCTTCAGTTATCAAGTTTTAGGAACTTGATTAGAATCCACCAAAACTTTCTTATATTCTCTAACCAGGTAATTCTCCTTAAAATTTCGAACCTGACTTTGACAGTTGTGTGTTTGGACTTTTGAATTGCGGTTCGACAAACTTCAATTTGCTTCCTTGTGAGACGATTCATGGCATTCATAGGAATAAAATATTTGGTTTCATTGAGTTTCCTTTTGAAAATGACTCTAGGATATGGGAAGTTTGTTGCAACCAAAGATCTCTCTTGAAAACCTTCAGTCAACATCGGTACGGGGTCTAGTGGTGGTAGATCGAACATTTTGGCAAGGGCAGGATGAATGTCTGCATCAATCTTTGCGAAGTCACAGACAGTTTTCCTTTGGAATGTGCTCGCCCTTTTAAACGCTATCTTCATCTTTGGATACTTTTTTGCTTTGTTTTGGAACACCTTTGCTATCAGGAAGACTTCTCCTGGATTCATACATGGGAAATCAGCTTGGGTGCGAACGTAGTCCTGATTCCTTCTTGTAAGAGTATACTGGATGAAGTCAGCTTTCATGAATTTTCGGGGTTTAAAGTTCTTGACTGCGGATGGTCTATCATTGGACCAAATTTTCTCTATTGAGGAGGCATGTTTAGCATGTAATCGATTAAGTCTTTCGAATTCCATGTGCAGTCTCTTGTGATCCGGTAAGCTGTGGTCAAATTGCTCAAATACAGTGAAGTATTTTTCATTGGGGGATATTGGAACATCCCAGTAACCATTAGATGGGGGTTCAAAAAAGGTAAGGTAGGGTTTGTAGTCATCATCCAACAATATGCGGTGAGGATTGATCCATGAATTGACTAAGGATTCATCTATGGTGATGTCGAATCCGTTTTCTCTCCAGATTAGCTCAGCAAACTTGGCTGCTTTTCAGTCTGCTTTCTTTTGTTTTGTTGTGGAAGAGTCATTTGAGTGTTCGGATGACATATTGGATGCTAAATCTTTAAAGTGGGGATGAGTCTCCGGTCGCTTAGGATAAGATTCCTCCTGTTGTAGTGGTGACTGATGTTGCGGTGGAGTCTGATGTTGTGGGGGTGTATGATGGCTTGGATTCTTATGAAGAGATGTTTGCGGTGAAGGAGTTCTTTCATTAATGACAGGGGAGCTTCTATGTTGATGAGAGATACGGTCTGAATGATGGTCTTCATCACTTCCCCCTCTTGAGGAATGCAGAGTCAGTGATTCCTCAAGACATTGCTTAAGACCATCAACTTTAGCACACAAATTGTCGAATTGTGCTTTAAGAGCATCAGCCAGTTGTTGATTGTTTGGAATAGTGGTGTTGAAAAGAAGTCGATGAATCTCCTTGGTGAGTTGAAGGATCTTAGGACCATGAAAATTTGAAGATAGAGAGCGTCGAAGACTGTTGATTGTAGATTGTAGGACCGAGATGGTGGACTTATAGGCAGTATGAGTTTCATCTATCAGCTTCTTCGAGTGAATTGACTGATCCACAATGGCTGTTTGAAGGTCTTCCTTGATTGTGGATACCTCAGAGATGAGGTGCTCTGCAGTAGCCATAAACTGTTTATGGTCAGCCTTACGACTTGTATCCAAAGAACGAATTCCCATTTCAACTTTCAGAGAGATTCGCTCAGCAGCCAGTCTTTCACGAGTTTCTAGTCGTTCTATTCTTTCAATGAGAGACTGTGGTCCTGGAATATCTTTAGGTTGTGGTTGTGTGGGCTTGACCGCAGCAAGAATCTGATCTACTTTTGCTTGTAGATTCAGAAATTCTTTCCTTGATACATCGTTCTTCTTTATCTTCTTTTTCTCTTTAGGCTTGGAGGTTGAGTGTTGAGAACCACTCGGCGCTTCTTCTTCATCAAAAATCATTAAATTGTCATTAGAGGGAACGGGTTGATTTACCTCATTGATATCAAAGTAATCGAGCTTGAATGTTTGTGTGGAGCTAACTTCGATTACGGTCCCATCTTCTTGAGAATCTCTAACACTTGGAGTTGGAGGGGGTTTTGATTGACCTTCACCACCAGGAGTGGTCTGAAAGTTGTGGACTGTCTCAGCCATTGGGGACATCAACTCCTGTATTTTCAGAATTTTGTCTACGGTGTGAGCGTTGTTAATGGCGTCTGCCCAATACTTCGCCACTGAGTGAATCTCTTGTTGTTTTTGTTGAAGCTGCTTGGTCTGTCTATATTTTCTTGCTTGAAAGTACCTATGGAAAGCGACATATTTATTTGCTTCAGCTTCATTGTTTGGCTTGTATTTACTCCATGAATCATTAAGATCAATACCGTCAATTCCTTGATAAAGCACCGAGGTCCCTCGGGTCCACAGATCCTTGCACAATTGTGCTCAACGTGCCTAAACCACCTGGAAAAGATGGAAGCGGAATAGGATTTCCTGAGCTTCCTTGGTCTCCTTGACTCATGGTCAAGTCTGGCCACGGATCAGTTCTGGAAAGGGGGGAAGAATTGCCATGTGGTTGGGAAGGTGTTTGAAGTGTATGGGTTATAGACAAAAGGATGGAGTTCAACTCCTCAGGTGAAAAGAAATGTAGACGGGAAGCCCTAGAGACCTTAGGGCGAGAACCAGTGCCATCCTCTTGGGAGTGAGTTGGGGGTGAGTCTCCACAAGTAGGTGAAACAGACATAATTTCTGTGTCTGAGAGGAATTCGATGGTTGTGTTGAATGGGTTTGCGGCCACCCCAAGGACTACCGGAGCCTTTTGAGAGGTTGCGGCATCTGTCCGGTCACACATTTGGTCTGTGGGTTTGGTTTTTCTTTTCTTGAGGATTGCAATGGGTTGTGTATTATCATCAGAATCATCTGAGTCGTCATTTGAAGGCACAATTGGTTTGAGTTTCCTTTTCTTGGATGGTTCAGTGTTCTTGGGAGTATCCTTCTTCTTTGGGATTCCATGTTTCTTGGAGATGTTGCGGGGGCCTTGGTTGGCTAAGGCAACCTTCTTGACCCTTTGTGATAAAGACAAGTTGGATAGGGTAGTAGAGGATGGGGCTGCGGTACTATTAGGATTGATGGGTGCAGTTGAGATTTGTATGTTCTGACTAGGTAGAGGCGGGGTAGGAAGGTATGGGTCAATACCTTCCTTAGCCTCTAAGTGATCTGTGACATCATTGGTTTCAAGTCCAAGTGCAAAAAGTATGTGGGATGGTAGTCGTCTAATAGGTCCAAAAAGAGATTAATCTTTAGAAGGGTTGTACCTTTTAAGATCTCTGGTGATGAAGAGGTTGACATCGTTGCCCATGCTCAATCCTGCATCAGCATGAAGATCGGAGATGCACAGAGACTAGAATCTTGCAAAAGTGAGTTCGGCAGGGCTTTCTCTTGCACTTTCCTTGGGAATGTACTGCAGGAAGTCATCCCACAGAATCTGATCGTAGTTGACATCGTGGCCAGTGAAGATGCTTCACACTAACTCTAATAGCTTGAGGCCCATGTTATCAGTGCCTCCGGTCCTACTAGAAAGACTGTGGATTACAAAGTGGCAAACAAACTGCCATACCGCAGGCAACTGATTCTTCTTGAATTTGCCTACGCCTTTGAGCTTCTTTTGGTATCCCATTTGGTAAAGTGCAGACAAAATATCGGTTGTTCTTGGAGTGAAGAACTTTGTTGAAGGATGAACTAACAGATTAATGGCGTTGAGAAACTTCTCTTTGGTCAGAATAACCAAGGAATCATTCACCAAATTCAGATGCACCTCTTGAAGGTTGTTGAGAGGGCGATATGCAAAGAAGGCACATTTGTAGAGTGTTGAAAGTGGAACTACGTCGGTGAAGGCGTCAAAAGGACCGAACAATGGATGATTTGACAAGAACTTGATCATCAACTTGATTGGATCATTGTAAGAAGAATGCACATTGAACACTACCCTAAAATTGCTTGAGGCAACCGTAGGCATTTGGTTTCTTGAGGGAGAGTCTGAACCAGTTGGGTGAGCAGAGACAGATGTTTTGGAGTGTTTCTTGGAGATACCTGATTTCACCATTTTTAAAAAGTTTGAAGAACTTGCAGGAAAACAGAGTGCAAGAAGATGAAGGAGATGAAGTTCGTCTTGAGAGTTTTCAGAAAGCGTAAACCTTTCTTGGGAAGAAAAAGAGGGTTTTATAGTAGCGGAATTAAAACTTAATTGATTTTACCCTAATTAGAGTCGGGTGAAATAAAACGTTTGGGTTTTCTTATATGGATGCAATCCCAACCACAAATGATTATATTAAAAGATTTATTTTTTATTTTTGAATTTTCCAAAAGCGGTTGCATATAATGAAATGTCAGTCCCTAAAACATCACGTCTGAAGAACGTGTGGTGAGGGGGTTAATCTGTTGTGTAAAGGAGGAAGATGTAATGGATTTGACATTTTGGGGTAATAGGAAGATATATTTTAATGAAAAAGATTTCTTAAAAAGAGATTTTTATAGAAAACTGTTCTTTTTGTCATCATACCTAAAATAGGTCTGACACAAGGTTTATGTAAAAAGCATAATTGAAACGATGATATGCTATACCAAGAATGTTTTTCTTATTTAATGAAGGATCATTAAATAGCACACAACGTTTCAAGAATTTATGAAGTAGTTGAGAAATTGAGACTTCATTGCGGATGGATCTTTTATCATTGTGGATGGATGGTTAGATGACTGCAGTAGAAGAGCTGAGAAGAACACTTGAACAAAAAATTAGTAACAACAATCAATAAGGACCATTGAAAGATAGATATGATATATAGTTGCGGTGTAAGAGAGATATTGCGGTACATAGAATATATTGCGGTACATAGGATACACCAAAACTATTATCATAAATAAGTTCAATTAGGACATCAACAGAGACCAAGGGTGGTCTGCGGTACCTATCAATTCGAAAAGAATTGTGGGTCCGGATTCATCATTCCTAACATTTGTAAGAAACTGTTGAATTTGTAGAGTCAAGTGCCTTTGTGAATACATCAGCAATCTCTTCATGAGTATTGACAAAAATTAGTTCAATATTACCTTTCAGAATGTGGTCTTTGATGAAGTGATAATGTAGCTCAATATGCTTTGTCTTAGAGTGATGAATAGGATTGTGAGAAATCGCTATAGCACTCTTAGAGTCACAATAAATTGGTATCCTCAGCATTCTGTATCCGTAGTCCATAAGTTGTGATTTTATCCACAAGACTTGTGAACAACAGCTAGCTGCGGCCACATATTCAGCTTCTACGGTAGATAATGATACATAACTTTGTTTTCTTCATGACCAGCTGACGAGTCTTCCACCCAGAAATTGACATCCACTGGAGGTGCTTTTTCGATCTAGTCTGCATCCGACATGATCCGCATCGGTGAATGCTTGTCGGCTGAAGTCATTTCCTGCGGGGTACCATAAACCAAGAGTCTTGATGCCCTTTAAGTATCTTAGAATCTGCTTGGCTGCGGTCATGTGTGACATTTTTGGATCAGCCTGGTATCTTGCACATACACCTGTTGCAAAGACAATATATGATCGGCTTGCAGTAAGGTACATCAATGAACCAATTATTCCTCCATAAGTTTTGTGATCTATGGATTTACCAATAGGATCAGCGGAGATTTTATGTCCGAAGGCCATTGGGACCTTTGCTGAGGAACAGTTGTCCATTGAGTATTTCTTTAGCAGTTCAGAGGTGTATTTTTCTTGATGAATGAATATTCCTTGCGAAATGTGTTTGATTTGAAGACCCAAAAAGAAATTAATCTCTATATTCATGCTCATTTGAAATTTACTAGTCATGAGCTTTGCAAATTCATCCACCATTCCGTGATCTGTGGATCCGAAGATGATATCATCCACATATATTTGTACTAGCATAAGGTGATTACCATTTTCTTTTCTAAATAAAGTGGGATCAATCACTCCTCTTTTGTACCCCTGATGAGACAAGAAATTCTGAGAGAGTCTCGTACCATGCTCTTGGAGCTTGCTTCAGACCATAGACTGCTTCTTTAAGTTTGTAACAGTGATCAGGAAATTCAAGACTTTCGAAGCCCGGAGGTTGCTGAAGATAAACTTCCTCTTTTAATTCACCGTTGAGAAAAGCACTTTTCACATCCATTTGATGTACTTTAATGTTCTTGTGAGTTGTGTATGCTAAGAAGATTTGAATGGCTTCCATTCGTGCCACCGGAGCATACGTTTCATCATAGTAAATACCTTCAAGCTGACTATATCCCTTGGCAACTAGCTTTGCCTTTTTTCTGACGACCGCACCAGATTCATCCAACTTATTCTTGTACACCCATCTAGTGCCAACAATAGTGTGACCTTGCGTCTTCGGAACGAGTTGTCACACTTTGTTTCTTTTGAATTCATCTAGTTCTTGCATTGCGGATATCTAGTCTGATTCTAGTAATGCTTCATTGATTGTTTGGGGATCGGCCGAGGACATAAATGTTGCGTAGTGACAGTGATCGGATAAATCCTTGGAAGATCGAGTATGCATACCTGCGGATGGATTGCCGATGATTTGACCCGGTGGGTGGTCCTTCGTCCATACGTGTAGACGGGGTTGCAGATGATCAGCAGCTGCGGTAGAGGGAATATCTTCATTATCGGAAGACTCTGCGATTGGAGACGGCAGTTCCCCCTGGATTTGAGAACATCCTGTGGAATCATCTTGGACGGTTGGAGTGAGCTTAGCATTTTCTTGAGCAATTGGAAGAGGTTCCCCCTGGATTGCTGATGGGAGATCCTCTTGAGCGTGAGAAAGTTCCCCCTAGATTGTTGGAATTGTGAGAATTCTTGGGTCAGTTCTGGTGTCTTAATTCTCTATGTTTTCATCATTTGAGTCTGAAGAAACGTTTGATAGTTGAAATGCTCTGCGAAGAGGGATTGGAGTTGCTTCTTCTAGTACTGGAACCTCGATGGTTTTCGTATGATCCAGAGTTGAGTTTTCCCCCTCAACCGGCAAGGTGGAAGTATATAGTGACACATCATCGGATACCGTAGGCCCAGATACTTCGGCATGTTGCATTTAGGCTTTAAGAGACATAAGAACCTCAGATAGTTTAGCAGTCTCTATTGGGTCGAAGAGATCATCATAGTTAACTTCAACTATGTTTAATGGACCCGAAGAGTCAGGAATATCACATTCAAGAATTGCTTTAGTCTCGGTGGAGGGAGCAGTGTTGCGGACATAATAATCATCGAACTTTACATCACGGCTTTCGACTATTAGTCTCACACATCTTATGAGAACCCTATAGGCTACCTTGTTTGTTGAGTATCCAAGGAAGATGCCTTCATCAGATTTTAGTGCAAACGTGTTGAGATGATCCTTGTTGTTGATCACAAAACATCTGCATCCAAATATGTGAAAGAATCGAACATTAGGCTTTCTGTTGTTGAGGCCCTCATATGGTGTTTTGTTGAGACGTTTACACATGATGCTTCGGTTCTGCATAAAGCATGTTGTGGCCACTGCTTTGGCCCAGAAGTAGAGAGGAAGGTTGGTAAAATTGAGCATAGATCTGGCTGCTTCTACCAGATTGTGGTTCCTTCGCTCTACTACTCCATTCTGCTGTGGGGTGTATGGAGCTGAGAAATTGTGACTTGTGCCCTTGGACACCAAGAAACTATTTAGATGATGATTAGTGAACTTGGTTCCATTATCACTGCGGATGCGACGCACGGGTAGTTTGATTTGAAGTTCTATTTCCTTGATTAAATTGATAAGTGCCTGTGGTGTTTCTAACTCGAGTCTAAGAAAGAAGACCCATGTGAAACATGTGAAGTCATCAACTATAACCAGTATGTAATTCTTGTGGTGAAGACTGGCTACGGTGGATGGACCGCAGAAATCAATATGGAGAAGGTCCAGTGGTTCTGAGATTGAGGAGTCGATCACTATAGGATGACTTCCTTTGGATTGTTTTCCATACTCACATGCAGGGCAGAGAGTGTCATTGTGATACTTAAGAATATGGAGACCTCAAACAAGTTCCCCTGTGACCAGGTTGTTGATATACCGGAAGTTGAGATGAGTGAGCTTGTGGTGCCAGAGTGAGCTAACTTTAGATATGGCTTTTGATAGGAAACATAGTTGTGGTTTCCCGATGATCAGAGAGACATCCAGAGGATACATAGTACCTTCAAATATGCATTTGATCAGGCAAGTGCTCCTATCGCTTGTCATTATGTAGCAGAATTGGTTATCAAATTCAACCCGATGGCCTGCCTTACATAGTTGCCCAACACTGATGAGATTGTGTTTAAGACCTTCCACATAAGCGACCTTTTGTATAGAAAAAATTCCAGTAGTAAGAACACCATAACCTTGGATGATCCCATTCGTGTTGTTGCCGAATGCGACGTTACCCCCATTACAAATTGGCCTGAAATCCCGAAGGTACTCTAACCTTTCGGTCATGTGCAAGGAGCAGGCATTGTCGATTAACCATTCTTCTTCTTGGTCTTCCTTACATAAAGCCTGAGAATTAAACGGTCAATTTAGGCACCCAAATGAGTTTGGAGCCCGGGGCTACATATGATTTCTTAATTGATGCATGATACGAGGTTGCAAGTGTGGGATTAGTGTCTAAGTCCATAACTATTTTGGTATGTACTTGACCCGATGGTGCATGGTCCTTTTGGGTTGCCTTCACCAAAGCAACTTGATAGGATGAATTATGGAGAGAAAGGATTAAATATGATTTATTAATATATTATGAGAATAATAGATTAAAGGAGAAATCATATTGTTTAATTAATATTAGTCAATAATTATTTGGTAATTAGTTTTGTGACTAAAAGAGATTAATTAAACTTAAGGGACTGGAATTGTAATTATAAGATAATTGCAATTTAGGCCATGGATTGTCTTTTATTATAAGGTGGACGAATTCTACGGGGGAAGCCCATATGAAATCGTCCAAGGCCTTAAGGAAAGAGCTCCATGGGTTGCTTAGGGCTTAAGCAACTAAATTAGGGTTTCCATGTTAGATAACCCTAATTGCCTCACTATATATAGATCCCTTAAGGACCAAAAACGTGGCTAAGCAATCTTCTAGGGTTTCACACATTTTTGGGCAGCCTCTAACCTCTCTCCTCTTCATCCTCTTACTTATGGTGTTTGTGAACCATTAGAGGAGTGACACTTGTGACTCTAAGCCTTCCAAAGTCAATTCAAGGAGGAATTGGGATTGTTATTACTACATAACAATCAAGGTAACATCTTAAACCTAATTATATGTTAATATCGATTTCCATATGCTAGAATTAGGGTTTATAGTCTTGGATAACTTGCATGTACAATAGAGAAACCTAGATCCAAGCATTAGGGTTTGTATGAGCACATAGGATGTCTTATGACCAAAACTCATTAGAAAGGACATATTTTGTGTCAACTTTTAGACCTAGTCCTGGGTGCTTGAGATTTTTTGGAGTTTTATGAGATTGAGAAAAGTTACGAGGTTTTTGAAAAGAAAGTGATTTGACATGAGAAGAAATATTTTGACATTGACATTTGCAAACTGAACTTTTGTCATTTGTCTTGACATTTTGTTTAATCAGAGGTCTTGGTAAGGGAGTATGCTTGTGTTCAGTCCGAGGGTTGTGAGGTCTGACAGTAGGATTTGAAAAAGCAGATTTTGTATGTGTAAAAGCACGTGTAGACCTTTTGTGAAGTGATTTCTTAAAACTTTGATGTGACTTTAAAAGTGCTTGAGTTGGAAAAATACTCTTCCATTTTGGATCATCTGAGGAATAGATTTGAAAACCATTGCTTCAAAAAGACTTTACTTTCTTTTGGGTTGAGTCAGATGAGTTTTGAATAGATTTAGGAACTGTACATTTCCTTTTCTTTGTTTTCTTGACTGCAGAGTTTTTGGACAGATAATTTGAGAAAACAAGTTTTTCTGGACTTCTAGACTTGGGAATTTTGACAAGTTGCTTTTGTTTTGAAAGATTTTCCCGCTTTTTGCCACGGGATCGAATTTCTTCTTTGAAAGCCTTTTTTGCCTCGGTTTTAGGAGAACCACAGTCTGTGATATTGAGTTGCGGTTTCCTTGAAACATTTAGTAATTTTGAAAAACGAGGACTTGATTCATCCGAAATGGAGAGTTCAGTATTCAGGGAGCATTGACCAACTTCAAAATTCTCGATTGGTAATTCATGATGAATTGATTGGGTGGTCACAGTACTTTTGACTAAGGTCTGCGGTTCTGATCCTTGAACAACCGCATAATAAGTCTGAGTGGATACATTGGTGGGACAATTGATGGAAGGTAGATGGACAGACCGTGGTTCATGACTGCAGTGAGGGATACTACGGTCTGACGGTAGAGATGGGAAGTCTATTGAGACTTCAAAATCTTCCATGACAATTTCCTCATCAGCAATTGATGAAGTATGAGAACTAGGAAGAGTGGTGCTATCTGTAGGATTAGAGAATTCGTGAAGAATTTCTTCGATAACATAATTGTTACTCAGATCATGAAGTCTACCATAGTGAACTTTGATATCTTCGGAAAATCTTTTGTCATTGACCGAAAACATAAAGTTATGATCCGGAGGGACGTATGGACGGTCCTTATTGAATCGGGGTGATGAGTCTGTTGCGGTAGGGTACCCATTGGACCAACCCCAATTGTAAGCATTATCAGTAGTCTCATTGTTAACAAGATTCTCGACGGCTTCACTTTCATTAAATAGTTTTTCTATTAAAAGATTTAAGCGTACAATTTCACTCTGAGGTAAATCTCTTTGATTCAAAGCTATGTCTAGCTGTGTTTCACTCAACATTCTTGCATCTTTCTCTAACATTAATTCCTTTTCTAACATAGCCATTTTGAGTCTTTTGTTGTCCAGTCGTCCTCTTACGTGAAACATCTCTTGGGACACAGTATTCTTCTCATCTAATGCTTTGTTATAGTCTATAAGGACGACAACACATGTGTCATTAAGGTTGTTTATGAAGGGCTGACAATCATGCATGTTATAATTTAAAGTTTGAATCATAAGTTTTACCTGTTCGACAATGCTGAGTGTCCCATCTTTCGCCATATAGCAGTAATGCTTCTCTATCTTTTCATAATCATCCTCATCAGCAGTTGCAATCATACAGATCTTCCCCTTTTCTTTAACGTTGCTGATTTCCTCATCTTCATCCCCAGAGGACCAAACTTGATGATCTCTTTTTACTTGAGCAACATATGCCCTTGCTTTTTCTTTTTCCTCCATTTCCTGAGCCATTCTGAGATAGGATGCTTTATCTTTCACTACATTTGCCTTGCAGTCTTTGGCAAAATGATTCTCTTTGTTGCACTTATGACATATCACAACATCACCTTTGTCTTCTGAGGGAGTACCAGAGTCAATGGTTTGGATGGGCTTCGGTGCCTCCTTGGGTTGAGTATTTTGTGACTGCGGTGGTGGGTGAGTGTTTTTAATGAAACGAGAGTGATTGTTTAGAGGGTTAAGATTTCGGTTGAAGCGTGGTTTGTTATACTGCTGATTCTTTCGGAACGAAGAAGGTGGTAGTCAGTTGAATTGTTGGCTGACAAGAGCCATTGCATTCTGAAATTCTTCTTCGTCGTCATACTTTGAGTCTGCTTCATATGACTGCGGAGGGTTGTCATATGTTGCGGAGTATGATTGGGAGTGAGGAGATTGTGCTACGAGGGCTAGAGGAGCACCGAGGTCTGCACAGTCTTTAAGTATGCTAGACTCTTAGGCTTGCAGTTCACCATAGAGCTTATAGAGAGACAGGGAATGAATTTTTCTATCCCATTGAACAATCATTTTGGCATTCGTCCAGTGTCTTCCTAAATCGTTAAGAAACTGAAGATTTATTTCATGGTTGCTTCGGACAGTGCAAACATTGGATAGTTTAGTGACTATCAGATTAAATCTTTTAAAGGAATCTTCCAAACTTTCACCCGCACGAGCTTTAAAGTTATTAAACTCATTGAGTGCAGTAGTAAGCTTTTTGTCTTGAGCCTGTTCAGTTCCTTCATACAGGTTTTTCAGTACATCCCAGATCTCCTTTGCAGACTTGCAATTTATGATTATGTCGAAGTTGTCAGGTGCAACTCCACACGAAATCTCAGAAAAGGCAATAGCGTCATTTTCCATCTACTCTAGATCATCTTTGGTGAGAAGATTCAACGCTGGTTGACCTCCTCCTAGTCTGGCTGTGGCTCCATCGGTTTGTACTGGAGTAAGAACAGGAACGTGAGGCCCTTCTTCAACAGATCTCCATACATCTCTTCGAAGTCTCCTTAAATATCTTTCCATTCTCTGGGACCAGTGATGATATTCATTTGCCACAAGTATCAGTGCTCTATTCGAACCACCAACACTGTTTGATACATTAAGAGATAATGCATGTGCCATATTTCCTTGTTTTTAAAAGATTTTTTTTATTTGTTTATTTTTTTTAAGAGATGAGATTTAGTGGTGTAATGTCCTCATTTTCAGGCTAGGCATTTTCGTTGATGTAATAGTCTAGGTTAACCTTTGTAACCCGTTTTGAAATAATAAGAGCGCATTATTTGTGTATTATGTGTTTCGTGTTTAATTGCTTAATTATGTGATTTGATTAATTAAGAATAAAATAAGCGTTAAAATTTAAGTGTAAAATAAACTCATTGTCTTTGCATAAGGTTGTAGTGGCCGAAACGAGGTTTCCGAATATATATATAGAACGCCCAAATCTGACTTCGTATGAGGAAATTATGATTTTCTGAAGTTTCGACTTGGCTGTATGCAGCCCGAATACTCGATTTGAGATCGAGCGGTTTTTAGCCGAAACCATCTAAATGAGAATCGAAGATCTCATTAATTGTAGTGATACGATGAAAAGTTAGGCGAGAACGGACGTCGGACGAAGAAGTTATGAATTTATAACGAAGTTTTCCTGTCCGGGCCTACTAAAAATAATATAATAAAAATAAATTCAAAATTAGCCGACGTAGTCTAAACGAAAGTTGTAGAGCGTAGTCTCACCTACGCGTGGATATAAAGAACATCGAATACGGAGTTCGTATGAAGAAGATATGAATTTTTGAAGTTTATTAAATAATTAATATTTAAATTTAATTAATAAATCTGGTATTATCCGAAGGGGAGTCATCAGACTCATCCGAAGTACGCGCAACGTACTAGCGTACACCCAGCGTACAGCGAAGCATGACACGCCTCGCACTCGAGTTCTTCGGATGACGCATGCAATGACGAATTCGGATGCGTACGCCCAGCGTACTGCGAGGCTTCAGCCTCCTATAAATAGGATGCGAGGGTTCCAGGCATATTTGCTCATTTCCTCTCTTTTTCGTGCCGAAGCTCTACGTGTAAACCCCCGAATCCATCCCGACACCCCGGATCTTATATCCAATTTTAGCAAGTTTTACGCTCCCGAGATCCCAAGAATTGCGATTCCCGAGCCGAAGCTCTGCCCGCGAGAAGTTCGATTTTTGTGAAGATCTTCTAGATCTACCGAAGAATACTACTTCTATAAGTCGTAGTGCTGTCTAATCATCCTCTGATCAAGTGATTGTGTAGTTACTTTCTTCTAACGCATAATTATGAAATATGCAATATAAAATATGTGTTATGTGTATATTTTGTTGTTATATGTGTGAATGTATATTCACTCTCTTCTATCTCATAGATCTGATTTATTCTCTATGAAATACGTGTTATGTGTGTGTGCCTCATCTGTTATGTGTAATATGTATTGATTAAAGCATGCTATACAGGTTTTAAACTATGTATAAAAATGTATATTTTTATCTACTAATATGTTGGGTAGAACATGGGTAGATAGTGATGGGTTTTGGCCATAAGAACATCCTATGTGCTCATACAAACCCTAATGCTTGGATCTAGGTTTCTCTATTGTACATGCAAGTTATCCAAGACTATAAACCCTAGATCTAGCATATGATAATCAATATAACATATAAATAAGGGTTTAGATCATACATTGATTGTTATGTAGCAATAACAATCTCAATTCCTTCTTGTAATGACTTTAGAAAGCTTAGAGTCACAAATGTCACTCCTCTAATGGTTCACAAACACCAAGAGCAAGAGGATGAAGAGGAGAAGAGAAGGAGGCTGCCCAAAATGTGTGGAAACCCTAAGGATCTTGTTCACCACGTTTTGGGGGCTTAAGGGTCCTTTAAATAGTGAGGCTATTAGGGTTATCTAACAAGGAAACCCTAAATTGGATGATTAGGCCCTAAGCAACCCATGGACTCCTTTCCTTAAAGGCCTTGGACGATTTCTAATGGGTTTCCCCATAGAATTCGTCCACCCCTTTAATATGGAGTCCATTAGCTCAATATTCAACTATCATACAACTGACAGTTTTAGTCCCTTAAGTTTAATTAATCTCTTTTAGTCACAAACTTAATTCTTATTAATTCTTGACTGATATTAATTAAACAATATGATTTCTCCTTTAATATATTATTCTCACAATATATTAATAAATCATATTTAATCCTTTCTCTCCATAATTCATCCTATCAAGTTGCTTTGTTGAAGGCAACCCAAAAGGACCATGCACCATCGGGTCAAGTACATACCAAAATAGTTATGGACTTAGACACTAATCCAACAGTCTCCCACTTGGATAAGTCTAATAACTATTCTGCGTATGACTTCAGATCCTGATCTATAATCGTAGCTTTCCAAAGCCGCTGTCAACTCTGATCTTATCAGATACGCGTGTCCTTAAGATAAGGGATCATATATTCCTCCATTCTAGATATCGTATAGACTGAGACATGGATCTAAATCATTCTCTCTGTCTATGTGCTGTTTCCCGAATTCAGATTTATGACGACTGACAACAGACTACAATTTGAACACATCAAATTAGTCCCGACTTGGCCAAGCGCTTAGATGTCATCACTAAATCATCGAGGGGCCCACAGATATCACTTTTATCCTACTTTGGATAAAAGGAACAGATAAACTTTGACTCAATGCTCACTTGCACTCACTTACCAAATCACACACAACAATATGTTTTATAACACCAAGTTACTGGTGCGTTTACATATTATCAATGTGTAACCGACTCGCAAGATACTACTCACACATCTCGGTTTCAAGAATATAAGATGTTATCGTCTCACCAATCACTCGTGATACAATCCATGAAGTGATCCAAGTGAGCGTGGGTTTAATCCAATGCTCAAATCATATTCATAAGCACTCATGAACGTTACAGCAAACAATTTCTTATGTCTAATACACTTTAGACAATCCACACACCAATTCACGACAGTCTTCATTCATATCTACTTCCAACATATGAACGATTGTGGCCCGTTTGAATAATTTGACTGTTCTTAAACCAATTAAATTATTCAGGAAGTCAAAACATGCAAAGTGAAACACAAGAATAATACTAATCCCATATGGCCTCAAACCTTTAAGTATAAATAAAACACCTTTTATTTATCACCATATCGATTACTCATTATTTGTTGTTTCGGTTAATCAACTTCTCACTTGAATTATTACAACACGTGTCCCATGCTCTCAGCATGTACACAATGCTTACCTATGGTTCCAGCTTTGTGAAATAGATCAAATGAACACATTTCCAGTCATACTCATTTCACAACTCCCAATTCTTTTCACAAGTGAAAGAATATCAAATTCTTGCCACTTATGGAATATGTTAGATTCTAACATTTTATGCAATGATCCTTTCATAATGTCATAGCACAAAAGTCACAATGACTATTGCTAATGAATTATGAAGTCCTCTATCGGAGATTGTTGCAATACAATTCCATAGATGTGATGTCTCTCACTCAAAGTACATTCCTTTGAACATCCTTTTGCATAAAATTTCTAATCTAGACATAGACTTTCAATATCCAACTCCCAATATGGAAACCTTTCCATATTTGCCATATGACAACTCATTCTTAATAGAATCTTATCTATTCATAATAATGTCGATATGGTCCATCCAATATTATACTTCCAACTATTCACAAGCGACCAATCCTTGGTGAACTTTGGATTGTCCTTTGATACGTGTTTAATTATCTTAGTCAAAACCGATTATTGTCCTTTTCCCTCTAAATGCGCTAGACATTTGGAAAATTTTAGAATGGTCAAATATTACAGCATTTGCAATCGATCCTATACCCGAAGCGTATGGGACACGATGCATAATGTCTTACATAAAGATACGATACTTTATCAATCTTTTGCCATAATATTTTATGTGCTACGTACTCACAATTCGAACTATGAAGATGAATGACGTAATCATAATCGAAATTTAAGAACACACTATGTATCCTTGACTAAATTTATTAACATTCCACAACCTAAGCCTTTAGATTTGAAATGAAGCATAATATTCTCTCCCTTAATTATAGCAAAACAACTATTCAACCCTTACAACTTTGCAAAGTATGACTCTTGTTTTCTATAATTAATATTGCTAACTTGCAATACTTGCCTTAATAATCATGCAATCATAACATTTATGCTCCCACTATCATGATGATTATTACAAACATAATACTTATGCTCCCACTAGCTTTGACATGTATTCAGAAACAGCTTAACTTTCAGAAAAACAATATCTATTGAATTTCTTAAATCCATGTTTCTAATACCTAATGCTTTGATAATCCTTTATCTAAGCTTCTCAAACTTATACAATTTTTCCTTAGATAGCTCACATTTGTGTTTAAACAATTCAGACTAATTGCCAAATCTCACAATTTGAATCATGGAAAGGGATACCGTAACCATAATCTAATTCGAGAATACAATTTTCATAATCACTATCTTCTTAAAATCTTCCTTAGTGAAAGCATTTCCTCACAGTCATTTTCATGAAGGAGGGAATCTTATGACACTTAGATTTTAATGGTGTATGTGTTCCTATCCATGTGATTTTGTCAAAACCAAAGTTTGCGACAAATCCAAACTCATATGGACCGAACCTTCTTAATCTTCATTTCTTGCCTTATGGTAACACAGCTGCCCACCATGTCTTCCAAGTAGTTAAGCATCTCACCCTTTCCTATCAATGTACTTTCAATTGATCAAGGTCCTTGCCTTTTATGTATTCAAATGAGAACTCATAGTGCTCACATGCATAATTAACTCAATTGGAACGGCACAGAAACAAGGTAATGTCAACACGATAGGTTGTAAACCTCTACTCGTGTGCTAGTGATGATCGATAAGGTTTATTCTTGATTTGTTCTTGAAACCTTTCAAGACCATTAAGACTCCCACTGACTCCTTGACATATAAGATTCTCTTGTCAATAAACATTTCTTGACAAAACAAATATTCAAGAGTTAGTGTAGCCTTTATCAAGACAAAACATTTCATAAAATTTGGTCCTAGTTGGTCTTTGTCTTATCCAAGACATCACAACTTTCCAATATCAAATGTGCGAGAATAGGAAAGCCTTTTTTCCAAATTCTACATTTGATGAATGTTATAAACCTTCTTAAGACTTGTCACTCAATATTACAATCTTAACTCTAAGACTTGTTTTGGAATGAAGTATGATTGACTTCTTGATTTAACCATTTCTTCAATTCTTGATTCCTCTTCTTATACATACAATTGTACTAAGACTCACTTAAAGGATCAATTGAGATATGCTTCTTAATCATTAAGTCATATCATAAAGCATAAAAGGTACTCTCCCATCTTCTTAGAATAGAGAAACTTTTATCTTTCTGCCTACTTGATTCTTCTTATTCGTTCTGCTATTACACTTAATCTTATAAGTATAATCATATTTACTAATCCTTTAGTAAATCATGACGAATATCTTTGTTACCCTTGTGGTGGACTTGATCAACACATAACTTTGTGTACTCGATCTCCTAGTCCTTCACTTGACACTTTGTCAACGAATTAGTCTAATTTCCAAATATGAAATTTCTCATTCATCGTGCAACCAAGTTGCATGATTCCAAGTTTCTGTCCAATTGAAACTTGGGTGATGAGAAACTCTCCCTATTTGGTAAATTCTTGACAGTTCCACTATTAACATAATTAAGAATCACATCCACTAGTATATTAATTTTTCATAACGATTTCTTTGCAAGGAAATAAATAAATAAATAAGTCAAATCAAAATTTTATTTTATTCATAAAAACAGTGGAAAACATTTGTCCTTACAATGCAAAATCAACTGAAAAACTATGTAGTCAAATATTCCTAACAATTCTATCATAACTTTCCAAGCTCAAAATCTAATCTTCAAGTCCATGCGATCGAGATCCATTTCTTGTGATTAGATTCATCTTGCTCTTCCATCAAGCTTCCTCTCTTTTCACTGATCCTGCAAAACATTCAAATGTAATCTTATCACATCATGTATTAAGAATCAACGAATAGGAACTTAATTGAGTTAGATAGTGGATTTTACCTGAAGCATAGTCATACTCTTGGCAGCAAACGCAGGTCGGTTCCCCTAGAACGTCCTCGGAAGCATGGTTGGTTGACTTTCCCAACAAATACACTCCATTGCTTTGCCAAATCATTTCTGATTCAGCAGCAATGAGCATGTAAGTTAGGTTAATGAGGTTATTGTCATGATCCATCATATAATACTTTCTTTTGAACTCATTATATGATTCAGGGAGTGACTGCAAAACCCAGTTCACAGCCAACTTATCAGGGAATGATGCACCCAACATTATCAACCTATTGATGTGTGATTTCATTCCTAGAACGTGGGCATACACGGGTTTACCATCGTCATGTTTCATTTCCAATAGGGTTTTAGTGACATTGAACCTTTCAATTCTTCGATCTTGTGGGTTAGGGAGAAGAATTGGAGGAGGTGGAGGAAGTGAAGCATGATTTCTTGTTCCTCGGTCGAATCGTGGAATATCATCTTCATGTGGAATGCTTGTTCCACGGGAATTGGGAAGACCATAGTTGTCGTACCTTGACATCTACAAAACGGGAGAAAAACAAATTCAAGTTAGTTGATTGATTGAGTCCTTAATAAATCACCCAAATGAGATATTAAGGCTAGGACCCAACACAATACGCTACAACCTAGAAAAAGGATGTCGTAATCTAGTTGCAGAATATTTGAAGGTAAGTGAATGACGATTCACTAATTTCCACCATGAAAAATGAAAAAGAAATTTAAGTTTTAAATCTATGAAAACTCCTAGATCCTTTGAGATTCATTGAACATTTCAATGGCATGTTTAAATCTCGATATGCCCCTCTAGTTTGTGACTGGGATGTCGAGGATCACAAAGCGGGTGTGAATAACTATGCAAACTTACATGGTGCCCCCACATGTTACAGTCACCTATTCGATGTGTCGATTAACCACACACGCTCCACCGAACTATGACAAACATTGAGTCACCCTTTGCTACCTTTTCTTAGAACCATTTAGTGTGCTGGTAAACCACACACGCTCCACTAACGTCTTCGCAAGGGCACAAAGTGTAGTTTCATGGAATTGCATCAATTCACTTTTGCCTAAAGTAACTAAGATTAGGAATTTGTAAAACATTTAGTTACTTTTGTACTTCATTATACTTATAATGGAAGGTTTTGTCCTATCCTACCCGTTCGGCTAACGACCCTCCACTAGTCAAGAGTGCGGTGGGTAAGAGTGGATACCCATTCAATCGCCATTTTATAGACAATTTCCTTAAACACCCCTGATAGACTAGCTTCGTGAATGAGGCCTACTAACGGTAAGACTGACTTTTACTCATACATACATATATATATATATATATATATATATATATATATATATATATATATATAATGTTAGACTTTTGATGTTATATATAGTATAGGGTGTATTTTACACTTTTAAAATACTAGGTGGTCAAATTTAACAATTATACTTTTAATTCAATTAATTTGTAAACCAAAACTTTTATGGATTTATTAAACCACTTTTAATTATACACCTTAATTAATTAATAAAACCATAAGGGTGTGATATGAACTTTTCAAAACATCACTAGTGTTTTAGAATTGAACATTCCTAAATTAAACTTTTTAATCAACTTTTTAAATTCCAAAACTTGATGGCAAGTTTTGAAACATTTCGAAACATTAGAGTTTAGAATTTAAATATACATCAAAATTAAACTTTTAATCAAAATTTAAATTCCAAAACTTGAGGGCAAGTTTTGAAACCTTTTCAAAACATTACGGTTTCAACTATTTAAATTTCAAAACAAAACTTTTGAGTTCAAATTTAAACTATAAAACCTAAAGGGGAAAAGTTAAAACTTTTTCACAAGATAATTCAAATCTAAATTACAAATAATCAAACTTTATCTAATAAAACAAGTGATTATCTAAATTTTGACAATTATCTTCTATTTAGGTAAGGATAATCACCAAATATTGATAAAATTCGGATTTTATAACAAAAACATGTTTATGGTAATCATGCAAAGCCAAAACAGGAAGAAAATCGCGAATATGAGCTGTCAGACCCTTTGACTCGTCGAGTCTGGACCTGGACTCGTCGAGTACAGCTGACTCGGCGAGTGCACCAAGTGACTCGGCGAGTCAAACACTCAGAAGCCAAAAAATTCGATTTTCAGTGCTGATTTCGATCAAATATGCATCAATACAATAGAAACCAATCAAGGCTCTGATACCACTAATGGGTTTCGGCCATAAGAACATCCTATGTGCTCATACAAACCCTAATGCTTGGATCTAGGTTTCTCTATTGTACATGCAAGTTATCCAAGACTATAAACCCTAGATCTAGCATATGATAATCAATATAACATATAAATAAGGGTTTAGATCATACCTTGATTGTTATGTAGCAATAACAATCTCAATTCCTTATTGTAATGACTTTAGAAAGCTTAGAGTCACAAATGTCACTCTTCTAATGGTTCACAAACACCAAGAGCAAGAGGATGAAGAGGAGAAGAGAAGGAGGTTGCCCAAAACGTGTGGAAACCCTAAGGATCTTGTTCACCACGTTTTTGGGGCTTAAGGGTCCTTTAAATAGTGAGGCTATTAGGGTTATCTAACAAGGAAACCCTAATTTGGATGCTTAGGCCCTAAGCAACCCATGGACTCCTTTCCTTAAAGGCCTTGGACGATTTCTAATGGGTTTCCCCATAGAATTCGTCCACCCCTTTAATATGGAGTCCATTAGCTCAATATTCAACTATCATACAACTGACAATTTTAGTCCCTTAAGTTTAATTAATCTCTTTTAGTCACAAACTTAATTCTTATTAAAATTATTGACTAATATTAATTAAACAATATGACTTCTCCTTTAATATATTATTCTCACAATATATTAATAAATCATATTTAATCTTTTCTCCCCATAATCCATCCTATCAAGTTGCTTTGGTGAAGGCAACACCCAAAAGGACCATGCACCATCGGGTCAAGTACATACCAAAATAGTTATGGACTTAGACACTAATCCAACAGATAGTTGGTGTGTAATAAACAGATGAGAGGCCTCGATGTTGTTTTTGATTCAGTCGTCTAGCGGAGTTTAGATGATAACCACAGACTTTTCTAGACAGTCCTGTGGAACGCTAGCAGGCTCGCCACCTGTAGATGTTAATGAACTTGGGTGTTCATTCGTTGTACTCCATCCCCCTCATGGTTGCCTTATTTGACTTATATTGTTGAGGAACCCCCAAAGCATGTGTTGTCGCCCCGATGAAATATTCTAAGACTAGGTCCCTTACGTTAGTTGTCTTAGGGACGTAAAGTGAGAATAACGGGATTGGGTAATTGGGTTATTGTTGGTTGGTGGAATTAAATATAATTATTTATTGTGGGTTGAAAACCCTATATGCTCACCAGGCTCCCAAGCCTGACCCACTCAGTTTATTTTTATTACAGGAAGTGGCGCAAGGGCATAAGATGGATGAATCATCAATTTGTTTTGTTTACAAGTCTGTATGTGTATATTTATGTTGAACGACTTGTAATGTTATCGTTTATGCTTTATGGTCTGTATCGGAACATGACATCCCGAGTTTTGGTTATATAATGAAAATACATTTCTTTACGAAATGCTTTGGTAAATATTATTTTATCATACTTTATTTTTGGGAACAAATTCCGCAACTCTCTCAAACCAAAAGGATTTACTTTGAAATTATTTTAAAAGCATAAATGAAAATTGGTCTTTTCTGGCCGTGATTTTGGGGATGTCACAGTTGGTATCAGAGCATTAGTTTAAGCGAACTAGGAATTTGTAGGATTTCTAGACTTAAACTTAAAATGCTAAGTGAAATTTTGAGACGTGTGTCTGTGATATTTTAGACACAAGCACTAGTTTATTTTGGAAAGTTGCCTAAAATGCTTTTATGTGCTAAATGTTATATGTTTGCCATATATGATATTATTTGTTCGGATCTATGGTCTGTTGCCGATCGGATCTGGAAACCATATGTGTGTAGGATTCTAAGCGTACGTTTACGAATTTAGAACTAGCATGTAAATGTTTCGGAGCGATAAGGATGATTTGAATATCTATCGTGAATGAGGATCTAATTTCACCTTATTCGGTGTGTAGATCAAAATGGTGAGAACAAGAAGTTGAGTTGGAAATGCTGATGAAAACAAGAATCAACCACCAGTGATTGAGCAAATACCTGTCGTAGCAGCAGCACCTGAGCCGATAACAATGGCTGGTGTACAAATGATGATTCAAACAATGTTGGATCGTCAAATGGAGGAAACTAGGCGGTTGCTTCAACAGAATCATGAAGAACTATTCATTGGTGGAACACTCTAGGGAAGACTTTAAGCCCTAATGAGCCACTGTAATTGTCATGGGCAGAGTTCTTGGTGCAGTTCAAGCGCAAGTTCTGCTTGGCTCAAAATCTGTTGGAGTTGGAGAATAAGTTTCTGACATTGACGAAAGGCAGCATGTCAATTGATGAATACACTAATAACTTTACAGATAAGATGGAGTTTGCCTTGCATATCGTCCCAGACGAGCTGACAAAGGTGGACCGGTATGCGAAGGGACTCCCATGGGAGTACGAGGTGCCAGTACGTCAGGCACATACTCTAGAGGCAGCTATCTGGGCTGCCAAGTCTGTTGAGAACATGATTAAGGGGAGAACCACCAACAAGGTTGAGGTTGGTGAGAAGAGAAAGTTTGAGGGAACATCTGGTTCCGGTAAGAAAAGCAAATTTTCAAAATCTGATTCAAAAAATTTTGGTGGAGGAAGGAGGAGAAGCGAAGTGGTGTGATAAGTGTAAGAAAAAGCACTTTGGGAAATGTAGTGAGGAAGTAACCTGCTACAAGTGTGGAAAAATTGGGCATTTTGCCAATGAGTGTCCGAACAACAAAAGGATGTGTTTTGGTTGTAATGAAGAGGGGCACATTTTGAAAGACTGTCCGAAAAAGAAGGAGGCAGCAAAACCCAACATTCCACCAAAGCCGAAGGCGAGAGCCTTCCAAATGACACTTGAGGCTGCGAAAGATGAAGCTGATGTCGCTTCAGGTACCTTTCTCGTAAACGAATTACCTGCTCAAATTTTGTTTGATTCTGGAGCCAACTACTCCTTTATTTCGCATGAGTTTGGTAGAAAACTAGCTTTGCCTATTGATAGACTAGATAATGCTTTATTAGTCGAAGTTGCTAGTGGCAAATTTGTACCTGTTAGCCATCGTATGAAAAACATCTTAATCGACCTTAATGGGAATAAGTTTCATGAGGAATTATTGTCTATCGAACTTAATGGTTTCGACATCGTTCTGGGAATGTATTGGCTTAGCGCCAATGATGCCGAGATATTGTGCAGAAAGAAAATAGTAAAAGTAAACCCGCCAGGGAAAGAGTCATTTATGGTGTATGGGGATAAACACCGAGTAAATTCTGGAATCATTTCCCTAATGAAAGCCAGAAAGTGTTTGACCAAGGGGTGTACATCATATTTAGCATTCTTGATCGATGCTAAGAAGGAAAAGAAGGTGATGCAAAGTATTCCAGTGGTGTGTGATTATCCGGAAGTATTTCCCGAAGATCTTCCTGGATTACCACCTGATAGACAAGTGGAGTTCATAATAGACTTGTTACCAGGGACCACGCCAATAGCAAAAGCACCTTATCGATTAGCACCGACGGAGATGAAGGAGCTGATGATGCAACTTCAGGAGTTATTGGACAATGGTTTCATTAGACCTAGTTCATCACCTTGGGGAGCTCCGGTGTTATTCGTGAAGAAGAAAGATGGAAGTATGAGAATGTGCATCGATTACAGAGAGCTGAACAAGGCAACAATAAAGAATAGATACTCGTTGCCAAGGATTGATGACCTGTTTGATCAATTGCAAGGTTCGAGCTATTTCTCGAAGATCGATCTTAGGTCAGGATATCATCAGCTGAAAGTAAGAGAGCAAGATATAGAGAAGACTGCATTCAGAACACGATATGGACACTATGAGCTTTTGGTTATGTCGTTTGGACTAACCAATGCTCCGGCGGCATTCATGTATTTAATGAATAGGGTTTGTAATCCGTTCCTTGATAAATCCGTGATAGTGTTCATAGACGACATTCTGATTTACTCGAAAAGCCAAGAGGAGCATGGCAGACACTTGCGAGAAGTGTTAGAAGTCTTGAAAAAGGAGAAGTTGTATGCGAAGTTCTCCAAATATGATTTTTGGATTCGAGAAGTCCAATTCTTAGGTCACATGGTCAACCAGGAAGGGATAATGGTCGATCCAGCAAAGATTGAGGCTGTAATGAAGTGGGAACAACCAAAAAGTCCCACGGAGATCCGAAGCTTTTTAGGATTAGCCGGATATTACCGAAGGTTTATCCAAGGCTTTTCTTCGATTGCTACTCCATTAACAGCTTTGACCCATAAAGGAGCCACTTATGCTTGGAATGATAAGCATAAAGAAGCATTCGAGAAGCTAAAGAAGAAGCTATGCGAGGCACCGATACTTTCTCTACCTGATGGATTTGAAGACTTCGTTGTCTATAGCGATGTGTCTGGGGTTGGATTAGGTTGTGTTTTGACCCAAAGAGAAAAGGTGATAGCATATCGTCTCGACAACTAAAGGAGCATGAAAAGAATTACCCGACTCATGATTTGGAGTTGACAGCGGTAGTTTTCGCTCTAAAAATATGGAGGCATTACCTCTATGGCACAAAGTGCAAACTTTTCACTGATCATAAGAGTCTTCAATATCTCTTTAATCAGAAAGAGTTAAATATGAGGCAACGACGCTGGTTAGAGTTACTCAAGGACTACGACTGTGAGATACTTTACCATCCCGGTAAAGCTAATGTTGTTGCTGATGCTCTTAGTCGGAAAGTCAATGTTGAGAGAAAAAGGCCAAGAGCGTTGAGAATAGAAGTTGTCTCGACAATTGTGGAGAGTATAAAGAAAGCTCAAGAAGAAGCTTCTGAAAAGAATGACCGGAAGGAGGAACGTTTGGGAAAAATTTTGGTGTTTGGTACAAACGGTCATGGACTGAAGGTATTCCAAGATCGTATTTGGGTACCTAAGTCAGGAGGAATAAGAGATCTTCTGATGGAAGAAGCTCACAAAACCATGTACTCAATTCATCCTGGCAGCACTAAAATAGGGACCTGAAACCCTACTACTGGTGGCCGACAATGAAGCTTGATGTTGCAAAGTATGTGGCCGAGTGTGTGACTTGTGCGAGAGTCAAGACACAACATCAGAAACCATATGGGAGTTTAGAACCTTTACCTGTGCCTATGGGTAAATGGGAAGACATTGCAATGGATTTTGTCACTAAACTACCCAGAACGAAAAGTGGTCACGACATGATTTGGGTGGTCGTTGATCGATTCACTAAGAGTGTGCATTTCATAGCAGCCAATGAGAAATGGTTTATGGAAAAGCTTGCGAATTCTTACGTGAAGGAAATTGTGAGGCTTCACGGTGTTCCGTTAACGATCGTGTCGAATCGTGACACCCGTTTCACCTCACAATTTTGGAAAAGTCTACAAGAGGAGTTGGGTACCAAGCTATGTTTAAGTACAGCTTACCATCCGCAGACTGATGGTCAGAGTGAAAGAACAATACAAACACTTGAAGATATGCTGAGAGCATGTACCCTGGAATTCTTAGGTAACTGGGATGAACATTTACCTTTGGTAGAATTTTCCTACAATAATAGTTTCCACTCGAGCATAAAGATGGCACCTTATCAAGCTTTGTACGGACAGAAGTGTCGTATGCTGTCTTGTTGGCTTGAGGCTGGGGAAAAGCAGTTTATGGGTCCCGAGATGGTCCATCAAACCGCTGAAAAGTTTAAAATAATTAGAGAAAGAATGTTAGCAGCTCAGGATCGTCAAAAGAGCTATGCTGACAAGAAGCGAAGGTCGATGACTTTTGAAGTTGGAGATTCGGTTTTGCTTAAAGTCTCGCCGTGGAAGGGACTTATAAGATTTGGTAAAAGGGGAAAGTTGAGTCCAAGGTTTATTGGACCGTTTAAAGTTCTTCAGAGGGTTGGGAACCAAGCTTACAAGCTCGAATTACCCGAAGAACTGAATGGAATTTATAACACTTTTCATGTGTGTTATTTGAGGAAGTTCACGGGAGAAGTTCCTGACATAATTCCAATTTTCGAATTGAGAATTGATGAAAACAAGAGGTTAATTGAAGAACCAGAGGAAATTGTTGACCGAAAGACTAAGAAGCTTCGGCGCAAGATGGTCGAATTAGTGCTTGTCCGTTGGAAACATTCGAATGGCCAAATCTCACTTGGGAAACGGAGAGTGACATGTTGAGTCGCTATCCGCATTTGTTTGTTGATGTGTGATTCTGGGGACGGAATCATCCTAAGGGGGAGAGAATTGTAACGCCCGCGTTTCCAGGCTAGGCATTTTCGTTGATGTAATATGTTGGGTCGCATTTTGTGTTGCGTCTATTGGGCTCGTTAGTTCGTCTAATATGTATCTCCGGTATGGGCCTGTCCATCCGTGAGTTTTGTTTAGGGTTTATTATATATAGATGCTTTCATGCATTCTTAACGTGAGATTGATAGAGATTTGATAGTGTACAAGTTCTTATCTTTTGTAACCCTAGAATCCTCTACAGCGGAAGTTCTTAGTCGAGCTCTGCTGAGGATTGAGTAATCTAATCATTCGACACATCTTGATTCATACTTGGGTTATTTACTGTTTATATATTCATTGCTTACCTGTTACATAGATCTAATCGATCATCAAGTTAATTAATAACTTATCAATTGGTATCAGAGCAGGAGGCTGTGTAATTCATACACATCTTTTCTGTGAAAGAGTTTGCGATTAGGGTTATTCCGCATTAACTAATATTTATTGAGCCGTCATTCAATAATTGACGTAACTCAGCATTTATTTGTTTTGCCCTAATATTATTCATTACAAGTCTGATCTTTCAAACAGATTAAACGATCAAGCATGGACGAGTCACAATCAAATCCCATCAATATCTCAAACAGCATCGGGTCAACGACGAAGATTCCTATTCTTTACACCCAGGATTATGAAGTCTAGGCACATCACTTCGAAGATTATGTCATTGGATCGGAAAAAAATGGATACCTTATTTGGGAAGCAATAGTTTCTGGACCATTTGCTCATTCTGCAACGTCAAAAATCATTAAAACTCAGAAAGAGTACAATGATCTGTTAAAAGACGTAAAGGATGTTGCTCAAGACGAAAAGGAAAAGTTTCAGTGCAACATTAAAGCATTGAGACTAATTCGATTCGCTCTTCAATCCGATACGTTCAGGCTAGTGAGTTCATGCAGCACTGCTAAAGAGATCTGGGATAGGCTGCGAGAGTTATATTCCACAGATGAAGATCTGGAGCATTCCATTCAGACTTTACTCTTATCAGAGTTTGGCGAATTTAAGTAGAATCCCGATGAAACTGTTACTCAGACGTTCAATCGCTTCATTGATCTTCTTAGTAAGATGATCAAACACGATATAGAAAGGAAGTTGATTGAACAAAAGGTTACCTTTTTGAATGGTCTTAGATCTGAGTGGAGAGCAGTTGTGTCCACTGTTAAAGCTCATGAGCAATTCAAATCTTATTCTTTGGCAAAGCTAGTAGGGATTCTGAAATCCCAAGAAATGATAGTCTTACAAGAGAAAAGTGTGGTTTCAAGCTTGGGATCCTTGGCTCTTCTGTCCAAAAGCAAAAGTGTAGTAGAGGATGAAGATCTCAACTTAGAAGATTATGATCTTACATCTGAAGATTATGCAATGATGGTGTCAAATCAAAAGAGGTTCATTAAGAAAAGATTCCCTACAAATAAGAATCGGAATTGGCAGGGAAGCTATAGTTCTGAAAAGGTGAGGGAGGAACCGAAGGCAGAAGAACCAAAGAAAGAGCCGAAAGCTGAAGGAGATTCTGGTGTGAACTGCTACTACTGTGGAGGAAAGAACCACTATGCCAAAGACTGTGTCTTGAAGAAAATGGAAGAGAAGGACGAGGAAAATGATGAAGAGGTTGTTCTGATGAAAAAACTAGAAGATATCAAGAGAAAGAAAGCTACTGCTAACCCTTCAATGAATGCTTTAATTGTGCAGGGTTCGGCAGCGGATGATGAGTTCGGTGGTGTGCAGGTCTGGTCAACCGACTCAGAGGATGATGAGGTCAGGAAGCCATCTCATGGAAAGGCGTATGTTGCTAGAGGTGAAGAAAGAAGTGGGAAGTGCTTGATGGTGACAGATGTATCTCAAATGAGGGGATACAATACAGACGGTGGGAATGAAGAAACGAAGGAGCGAGAGGACCTATGCTTCACAGCGAAACCTCTCAGCGTGCAATTCAATGAGCTTGATGAATTAATCAAGAAGGTACAATCCGTTTTTATTTCATATAAAGTCCCACAAAACTCATATGAAAAAGAATTGAAAAGCTTAAACTCAAGAATCTCAAATCTAGATAGCAGTTTAACTCAAACACGGGTCACCAATTCTAACCTAACTGACCAAATAAGCAGGGTATCTTCAAAGAGTGAGGAACGGAGGATGTGGATAGAGCTGAAGGAGTCGGAGCTGATTAAATCCAAAGACGAAAACATTTATTTACAAAGAGACAATTTGAAACTTTTGAAACAAAGAAATGTGTTTTGTTTAATTGCTAAGCGTCTTTATTCTAACATCACTCAACTTCATTTGAACTGTGAAATAGGACAGAAAATTCATCGCATGATTTTTCCCTTCCTTGAATTCAAGGAGGATGAAATCGACGCTGAAGCATATAATTGTGAAAGTGTAGTTTCTTCTGATGATGTGAATCCAACCTACATGTATGGTCTAGACAAAATTGAATCTTTCATAAAATCCAAGGACCATAAGGACATGCTGAAAAACCTTTTAAATGAAAATGATAAACTGAAACTAAGGACTGAAACCATACAAAAATTTGACTCATTGAATGCCAACTTGAGCTCAGAAAATAAAATAGATGTTGAAAACGCGTCTGAGCTTAATGGGGATGATGATATGAGTGAAATTTCTGTAGAGGATGAAGTTGACTGTTCTGAGTTTATCAAGAGCGAACCAGAAAACCACAAAAATCTTATTTCTGAAAATTCTGTGGAGTTTGCTCGTTTGTCCCAAAATAAGTCCCCGATTCTAGAAGAAAAGGCTGTTGTGTACCAAAAGGTGAGAACAACACCAAATCAGGTATATAAGGTCACAGGAGTAACCGAACATCAGACAGCCGAACTCACAGCCATTAGAAACGAAGATAATGCAGATGGTTGTGATGAATTCTTCTGGTCTGCTCCTATAGATAATGCAGACGAAACTGTTGGTCTGTCAGAGCGGACTTCCTGGAAAACCAAAGGCAGATATGTGCCGGAGCCGCTAAACAAGCCTGATAACTTCGACGTGCCAAGTACTAGTGGTACAAAAGAAGTTCCTGTAGAAGAAGTCACTCCCATGAGCGAAACATCATCAGTTCAAAGTGAACCGGCTGACAAAAGGCAAAAGCAAAAAAGCCAACATCCACCGACAGCCGAAGCAAGTAAAGGATCAGAAGCAGCAAAGGAATCTGAGATACAAGAAGAATCTCTCAGAACAAAAACAGTTTTGGTGATCTCAAAACGCCCATTTCTCTTATCATGACAAAAATTCCAAGTCAGAGAAAAGTACTATGAGAATGCAAGAAAGTAGTTACAACCGAAAGGACAGGTTCGGTTCTGAAAGGAATAACAACCGAAGGGAAAGGTTCGGTTCAGAGAACACCAGCTACCGAAAGCATAGGTTCAGTTCCGAGAGCAAAAGCAATCAAGGTTCAAGGTTCGGTCCCACTAATGACCAAAAACAAAAGGGGCACCTAGAACCTCAAGTCAAGAAAACTTCTCAGTCTAACTTCTCTCGTTCTAATTCTTCTCAACCCCATTCTAAATCCAATTCTGTTCAAACTCAAAATCCAAAACATTCAGCAGATTTGAAAGGAAAATCGAAGGTTTCCTCAGTCAAGAATGTTCAAAAGCATTCCAAGGCCCAAACGTCAAATCCTGAACCCAAACCGTCTGTAACAAATCCCAACAAAATTAAAGTTTTCACCATTAAAAAGAAAGATGATACAACTTTAATAAAAAGAACATATCTTGTTGACATCTCTCTTACTTTTCCTGTTCCTGTGAAAGGCTCACGTGGACCCAAGAAACTTTGGGTTCCTAAATCTGCTTGATTTTTGCAGGTTATCAGTGACAAGCAGTTCGAAGAAGAATGGTATATTGACAGTGGCTGCTCACGTCACATAACAGGGAGGAAGGAAGAACTGAGGGAATTTCGATCTCTTCCAAACAGCAGGAATGTCAAATTCGGGAACAACTCATACGGCACAATAAAAGGTTATGGGATGATTACAAATGGAGACTTCACGATTAGAAAAGTTGCATATGTTGAAGGACTACAGCATAACCTCATCAGTGTATCTCAGCTTGTTGGAGGTACCGGTCTTAAAGTTTCGTTTGATGATGAGGGTTCGGAAATAATAGAGAAGAAAACAAAAAGAGTGATTCTCAAATCGAAGCGCAAAGGCGAAATGTTTCCTCTTAATCTCAAACCTATCAAAGGAAATCCAGCTATCTGTATGTTATCCAAAGCACACTCTGACGAAAGCTGGTTGTGGCACCGAAGGCTCTCCCATCTCAACTTTAAGGATATCAACAAACTTGTCACCGGAGGTCATGTTCGGGGTCTTCCATTGCTCAAGTTTGATCGAGAACATTTGTGTGCTGCGTGTGAAATGGGGAAGCAGAGTCGTCAAAGTCACCCATCCATCATAAACACTAAAGTCGTTGAACCACTTGTGTTGATTCACATTGACTTGTGTGGTCCATCATCTATCGAAAGCATTGGTGGGAGCAAGTATATTCTTGTTATTGTTGATGACTTTTCACGTTTTACATGGGTGTTCTTTCTGAAGCACAAATCTAAAGCAACTCTCAAGCTAAAGATGTTCATCAAGCAGGTTGAAGTGCAGCTGAGGAAAGTCGTTCGCAACATCAGAAGCGACAATGGGCTGGAGTTCAAGAATAAAGAATTTGAAGACTTTTTAGCTGAAAAAGGGACCAGCCACAACTTCTCAGCTCCTTACACCCCTCAAAAAAACGGGATTGTCGAAAGACGAAACCGATCTTTGTGTGAGGCAGCACTAACTATGCTAAGTTTCGCTTCTCTACCTCTATATTTCTGGGCTGATGCTATTGCTGCAGCATGTTTTATGCAGAACAGGTCCTATCTCAATAAGCGTTTCACTCTTACTCCTTATGAGATCATCAACAACAGAAAGCCAAACGTCAAATTCTTCCACGTATTCGGCTCACGATGCTTTATCTTCAATTCTAAAGAACATTGTAACAAGTTCAACGTAAAAGCCGATGAAGGGATTTTTCTAGGATATTCTCTCACTTCGAAAGCATACAGGGTTTTAAACAAGCGTTCGAGGAAGATTGAAGAAACGTATTATGTGACTTTCGATGAAAGCTATGTCAAGAAGCTGAAGGCCACAGAAGAAATAGTTGGAGAAATCTTCTCTCAAACAGGCCAAGTCACAGCCTCGATTGCAAATTTGTTTGAGCAGTTTATGGAGTTGTTCGATGAACCGGAGAAGGCTACTCTCTCAGAAGCTAATGCAGCGGACAACAAAGTTGATCATCTGAAGCAAATCGTCGATGACGCTGCCAAACGACTGGGTGAAGGAGGATCAGTTTCAACTGAACCTTCTCAGCACGGTGCTTCAGTTGAGGGGGAGAATCCATCTTCTTCAAAATAGCCAAGTTCACAAGTTGAGGGGGAGAACTCTTCTCCAGCTGCACCCGAAAGCTCTACTGGACCCGAAGGTACTGTAGCTCCCGAAAGCTCTACTGCACCCAAAGGTACTACAACACCCGAAAGCTCGACACCACCCGAAACTCCTGTTGCTCCGGAAAGTCAAGATTTACCTGAAAGCTCATCAGTCGAGGGGAGTATGCCGACATGTTTTATGACGATGACAGTCAATCCGAACTAGAAGAGATGGTAAATGCTGAATTAGATCCATCATATGATCCAAATTACCCTCCTCTTGTCAAATGGACTAGAGATCATCCTGTTTCACAGGTTGTGGGTAATGTCTCTGAAAAGGTCCTGACCCGATCTCAACTGAAGGCAAAGCAAACTTCTCTATTCTTAAAAGTAGAGTTTTGCATGTTTAATTCTTTCGTCTCAAAAGTTGAACCAAAGACAGTTAACACTGCTCTTGATCACTCCGATTGGGTTCAAGCTATGCAAGACGAACTTAATGAGTTTGAAAGAAATAAAGTTTGGCGCCTCATTCCAACTCCTCAAGATGCATCGGTTGTTGGTCTTAAATGGGTCTTCAGGAACAAAATGGACAAGGAAGGCAATGTGATAAGGAACAAAGCTCGACTAGTGGTGAAAGGATAATGCCAGGAGGAAGGAATCGACTATGAGGAAACTTTTGCTCCTGTAGCTAGGCTGGAATCTGTTCGAATATTTCTTGCCTACGCTGCACACAAGAACTTTGAGGTCTACCAAATGGACGTAAAGTGCGCATTTCTAAATGGAGAACTCGAAGAAACGGTGTACGTGGAGCAACCTCCGGGATTTGTCAATGAAAAATATCCCAATCACTGCTATATTCTGGACAAAGCAGTTTATGGACTGAAACAAGCACCTAGGGCCTGGTATGAAACGCTAACCAAGTTTTTAAAGATGTCCAAATTCAAACAAGGTTCGGTTGACCCAACCTTCTTTCGTAAGAAGGAAGGTAACCACCTTATGATTGTTCAAATCTATGTCAATGATATCATCTTTGGCTCAACGAATCCTAGCTTAACAGCTGAATTCAGAAAGCTGATGGAGACTAAATTCGAAATGAGCTCAATGGGTCCGATTAACTTTTTCCTTGGTTTAAATATCAGACAGGGACCCGAAGGCATCTTTATTAACCAGGAAGCTTACACCAAGACTCTCCTTGCTAAATTCGGCATGATGGGAGACTCAAAGGATAAAGTTCCAATGGCGTTCGGCACCAAGCTCACTCCATCCTTGGATAAGCCAGCAGTCGATATTACGCTATATCGCCAGATGATCGGTTCTCTAATGTACCTTACTGCTAGCAGGCCTGATATAATGTTTTCTGTTTGTTATTGTGCTAGATTTCAGGCGAATCCTCGTGAACCTCATATGCTTGCAGTGAAGAACATACTCCAGTATCTCAAACGAACTACCTCTCTCGGTTTATGGTATCCATCAAACTCAGGTTTTTTCGTTCAAGCCTACTCAGATGCAGACCTTGGAGGTTGTGGACTAGACAGGAAAAGCACCACTGGAGGCTGCCAATTCCTTGACGGGAAGTTGGTTAGCTGGCAATCAAAGAAACAGACCTGTGTATCTTTGTCTACCGCTGAAGCAGAATACATCGCAGCTGCCTCCTGTACATCTTAAGTGATTTGGATCCAAAGCCAACTCCGGGACTATGGACTCAATATGAAAAAGATCCCACTATATTGCGACTCTAAAAGTGCAATTAGGATTTGTCATAACCCAGTGCAACATTCCAAGACTAAGCACATCGCACTGAGGTATCACTTCATTAAGGATCATGTGGAAGATGGGAACGTCGAAATTCATTTTGTTCGAACCACTGATCAACTGGCTGACATCTTCACCAAAGCTCTCCCTGAAGCATCTTTTAACAAAATTCTACAAGGGCTTGGAATGATGGAATCGGAGTCAGTACCAAAAATTACCTCTCAAGATCAAAAGTAAGAAGCGAAATAGACCGAACGTTCGAGTTCGGGTCTTGATCTGGTGTGCCGAAATAGACCGAACGCTCGGGTTCAGTTGTATCATCTGATTTTCGCCTATCACTCAAAGGTAGTTTCTATGGTTGTAAATCTTTTGTATCATTTTTCTTAATTCATTTATCTTATTGTCAAAATTCTTCTCCTTTTCGATCTAATTTTTTTTGGCAACCGAAATAGACTGAACGCTCGGGTTCGGTTACAAAATTTTTCTCACCCGAAATAGACCGAACGCTCGGGTTCGGTTCCAAAGTTTTCTCAACCGAAATAAACCGAACGCTCGGGTTCGGTTCCAACATTTTTTTTGTATAATTTTTTTATGTCTTATTTTTTTTATTTTATCAAAAATTCCAAAAACCAATTTTTTTTAATTCAATTTTTTTTATATAAATTCAAAAACTCCAAAACAATTTTTTATTGGCTCTTATTTTTTTATTTTATTTTTATGTCTCGTTTTGGGTAAATTATTTCACTAGCTAAGTGTCCCTAGAAGCATGCTGTTGTATGTGTCCAAAGCCTCATCTGATTCTGAATAATAGCCTTACTGACTTGGTACAAACAAACCTTGTCTTCCCAATTAGGCTCTCATAATTATTCTAATCATGAGCTACCTAACTCTCTTCTCACATGAGATAAGAGTTGTCTGCTTGGTCCCTATTTTTATAGCAGAGGTACTTTGGTTTCTTTATACCATCTACATCATTTTTCTCCATCTCACTCGTTTCACAAACGTAACCCTTGAGACTCTCAGACATTACCACTGAGGTTTATGGTTGCACAATTTCTGTGTTCATGATCTTAGCTTCGTGTCACTACGTGCTAAGTGAAACCCAAAATTCAATACCCATTATGCATTGACGGTGAACAATTAATTTGCTCTAGCTTTCACTAATGAATTGACGAACTTCTCCATGGGGGTACAACATGAAATCTCTATTTTTTTCTTTTGAGTGATTCCTATGAAATTGTTAAGTCCAATAACATTTCTTCCCTTGGGATCCAGTTTTAATTTTTTTTGAGATTTCACGTACAATAGTTTACCTTGCCAATTAAATTATCTCCAACCTACTTGTTCAACAGACTACATTGGTCTCACAAGTACTTTGTTCGATCTCTATCTTATATCAAGCTTAGGAATTCTGAATCGAAGCGAAAGCCACCCTCATAAGCCTAATTAAAAGAAGTCTTTCAACACTTCTTCATAAGTGTCTGATTGTTATTCAACGGGAAACCACACAAACACTTTAAAGTCTCTCTTGACTTTGAAGGAAGATATTCGTGCCCGGGATCCACTGCTTCGTGTCTTTATTGACATCACATAATCCCTCAAAAGTGTTGCTTTATTTCTTTTTCTTTTACACACTCAACACGAAAATCTTTTTGATTTTCCAAAATTCCGGTTTCATTAATTCTAAGGAATTTTAATTGGGTTGGCTGTTTTCAAACGTTGTGGTTAATATTGATCCACGTGGCGATTTAATTTTAAAGATGTCGTTTCATTCTAAAGGGATAAGATGACGAAATGATTTCAAACGGCGGGAGTCCAATCGATTTGATTTCAAACGGCGCAACAGGGAACCGCGTGCGAATAGGAACCGTTTCATATCCAAACGGTGTCTGATGGGAAGGCGTGTAATTAGGGCCTGACATTCTCTCTCATGCGTGATCATCGGCTATGCCAACTGTCACGCGTCAGTCACCTCCGAAAAACCCTTCGTTTATCAATCGAAGATTTGGGAAGATTTTTCTCTCTCCTTTACCCATAGTATAAAAGGCAACGTGATACTCCGTTTACCTCTTTACTGCGCCTATATTTCCAGAGAGCAAGAAATCCTTCAACCTTCACTGTTCATCATCTCTCCCACTTTCTTCACAGCAATGGCAGATTCTTCCTCAGTTCACGCAACGTCTCACATCCTGCCCATTCGCCCACAGCAGAGTTTGATCATCGATCTCACTCCTCAGGTGTACGATGCATTCATGTTTCCTATCATCGAATGCTTGAAGTACTCCTCCATCGCTCCTGCTCTTACCAGGGCTGAAGCTGTTCCAATGGAGTTCCTGTCTCAAATCTTTGCCACGACACACTACGACAAGGTCGTTGACAGGATTTTCTTTGATGTCTTTGAGCACAAGGCGTCGATTTCAAAGCAAAGGTTTTGCTCGTTGTTAGGGTTTGACGCTGATTCTTCGAGGGTTAATCCGGAAACCATTCCCATGGGTCATCTATTCAACATGTTCTACAACATGGGGTACACTGAGGTGCTTACTACGGTGACGAAATTCAAGAAGTCGTGCCTACCTCCACAGTGGAATGGAATGTTCACTGTTCTTTTCAAGGGCTTATCTGAACGAAGTGCTGGATCCGATGGGGCAAGTCGTTTATTTCTCTCCATCATGTACGGGATCTACAATGGCATCAACATGGACTATGGGTCAGTCATGTGGCAACAACTTATCCAGAGTCTCTCTTCGATCTCCCGGCACTCAGAGATCTCATACGCCCGGTTCTGGACTATTGTCACGAAATGGGTGATGGACAAGTACCACATCCCCATTGTCGCTGGTGCTCCAATGTCTTCGATTGGTACTTTCCATACCACGAAGATCATTGTGTCGAATGCTTCTAAGTTTCCATTCAATGGGTCTATCCCGGAAACGATGTATGGTGATGTTCCGGCTGACAGCAGGATCATTCAAATGTATAAGGAGTTCAGACATTCTGGTCCGAGGGATCTTACTCCAGAGATACTGAAATCAATCCATGATGCTGAAAAGCCTGTTGCTAGAGGCAAGAAGGCTGACAAGGGAAAACAGGTGGCAAAGGGGGCGAAAGGCCCATCTCCCAAGAAGAGGAAAACTACCAAAGTTGCTCAATCTCCACCGCAGAAGAGGAGAAAAACCCAACCGCGACGAAAGTTGATTATCGCTTCATCCTCAAGCGAATCTGAGGACGAAGGTTCTGATTCGGATGGATCTCAACGTGGCAACACTCCACCACGATCTCCAACCCCTGAAGTTCATGTTTCTCCTTCTCCTGTCTCCTCTCCACCGGTCACAATACCTTTTTCTATTCCCCCCATAATTGTTGGATAAGGTGTCTAAGTCCATAACTTATTTGGTACATACTTGACCCGACCCGGCATGGTCCATTTGGGTTGCACTTCACCCGAACTATTTATGGATAATTTTATGAGAGTTATACACATATGTTTATTAATATATTGTAAGTTATAATATATTAATATGAAGTTATTTAATTAATCTTAGTCTTAAATTAATTATGAATTAATTTAGAGATTAAAAGGAAGACTAATTAAATTGTGGGCTATTGTTTTATATGGTGTGGGCTAACACTCATTTGTTAATGGGCTAGGCTTATATGGAAGTCCATGGATGATCCATGGAGCTTTTAACCCATGGATCCTTGGAAAAGGAAAGGTCATGGGTTATTAGGGTTTCACCCTAACCATGCACACTATATAAGCATGCTTATGTTGCATGAAATAGCCACTAGTGTGGTTTTGTGTGTGTGGCCGATTTTCTATGTGTGTATACACTCTCTCTAAAGTTTTCCAAGAGTTTGTGGTGATTTGTGATTCCATTTGAGGCATTCACACTATTGGTGCTTGGCCCTCAAACTCCTTAGGAATCAAACTCATCATCAAAAGGTATGTAATCTCATCTAATTCTTTTATGTTTAAAAGTACCCCATGCCATGTTAGATAGGTTATGAACCTTGGAAAAATTATTATTTTGCATGTATTAGACAAACATAGATCCAAGGTTTATTAGGGTTGCATGCACACTTAGGAAGTGTTAGATTGCTCAAAACCCAACAATAACTTCCACCCCTCAAATACCACCTACTTCTATCTCAATACCACCACCAATCATTACCGAAGCAACAACCACCACCACTGCAGATGTTAGAACCAACATATCTGATATGGGGGTTCATACTAACGCACCAAAATCTACCCCAACACCCGAACCCGCACCAACTACCAAACACACCACCCAACCCGAACCTACCTTTACCACCGAACCACCAGCTTCACCACCACCATCTTCTCCTGCTCACGCATCAGAGGATGAAGAACCACTCCTTGGCGGGAAAAATATGACTTTTGACTCGGTCTATTATAGTTCGTTTCAAGTACAAAGTGATGACGATGACGACGCTCCTGTCACCCGAAGGCATCTCAAGGAGCTACATGACAAAATCGACTCGCTCATCGCCTCCTCTTCTACTTCTCATTCATCCATATCTGAAGCTACAATTCAGAAAATTGTTGAGGCTTTTTCCAAAGCTCATCAAGTTTCCCTTGATTCCGCCACTGCCGCCATCGATGCCTCAACCAAAGCCTGTCAGGCTGCGACCGAAAAAGTCGATAAACTATTTATTGATGTCTCTTCCCTGTTGAAATCTTTACAGGAAAGTGCTGAAGCCACCAAGACTACGCTGGAACCCATCATCAACCAGTTGGCTACATCAGTCGCTTATGAGCTGAAGTCGTTCACCTCTCTTAGACAGTCTATTTCGGACGATAACTCAGCTTTCAGAACCACCATTGAGGAGCGTCTCTCCAAGCTTCAAGAAGACTTAGCTGTCGAGAACTCTCTCATGGATGCTCTCGCAAGGAAGACTACCGCTCTGAAGGTCAAGAGTACTCAACTCTCTAACTGTCAATAGGAGATTGACTCTCTTCGATCTAAAAGAGAGGTGGTTAAATCGTGTGTTTCAGATGTCCACTCTGCTATCTCCAACATCCTTGAAGTACATGACCCCATCATCAATTATTCAGTACGACGTACCCTTGCAGAGAAGCTCGCTCTCGCCCTCGCTCTACTCAGCAAAATCGAAGCGCTCCTTGATTTCGTGTCCATTCCGAAACAAGGGGGAGAAAAAGAACAAGTGTCTCAACCACCTCCTACTTCAGCAACTCACACAACCGAACCTCCTCCAGTAGGCCAAGCCTCCGGTTCTGGTGTGAAAGACAAAGGCAAAAACATTGCTGAGGAGAGTGAAGATGATGATAAAGAGACAATTGCCGACATTCTGAAGCGGCAAAGTCGAAACAACGAGGCTGACATCAGTGCTCGTGTGGATAGAGAGGCTGAAGAAGCCGAAAGGAAAACAGAAAGAAGCCCACGACCTTCTTGAGAGCAGGAAAACTCTTTTTCCTTCCTGGACTCTTGAGAGGCTGATTAAGGAAGCCATTGACACACCAAGTATCTTGTGGCTGGAACCTGTGATCTCTTTAGATCGTTCCAATACTGTCGACTCACAGTTCGACATGCCACTAACCCGAAAGGCGTTTGTTTTTCATGCCTTTGACAACATTGCAGAGTTTCCTCATCCTCATCCACAGGTTGATCGGGACTTAATCGATTTTTATCTGAAGGCTGCTCAACCCCAATACCAGACTTGGAGCGCTTAGAAAATCGTCAATGTTCGGGTCCTGAAGCCGTACAGGGAAGGTAACTTCACCAATGTTCGCTTCAAGGTACTTCGGGGATCTGCCAAGACCGAACATGCCATCTCACTTGCAGATCTTCCCAACCTTAATCCCCATGATTGGATTATCTTGCACAACATCCTTCTGACAAACGAAGCTGAATATGGTCCGATCATCGACCATTTTAAGAGGATGCTTGTATGCTACATCATGGAAGTTGCTTTGATGAATCAGGAGATTGCGAGCGTATTTAAGAAGAAGCCTACCATATCTCCTATTGGCTCTGCCAGTGATCTCAACATGATGCAGATGGGGAAGATTGACCCGAAGAGAAACTCTGTCATGTTTACCAGGAACGAAGGATAGAAATGTCTTTTTGCCTTGGCAGACAAACATCTCTATACCACTGCATGTTTGGAACACGTTTTAGGGATCATCCATCGATGCAAGCAGAACACAGCGGATGATATCAAGTACTTTGATGATATGATTCAATGGTACATTCGGTTCAGACAGACTATCCTTGCTCTTATCACACGTCTGTTTGATACCGTAAAGAAGGCTCCCTCTGCTGGCCCAAGCAAGAAGAAGAAGTAGTCTCACTCCAATTTAACGCAAAGGGGGAGATTGTTGGGTCGCATTTTGTGTTGCGTCTATTGGGCTCGTTAGTTAGTTTAATATGTATCTCCGGTATGGGCCTGTCCATCCGTGAGTTTTGTTTAGGGTTTATTATATATAGATGCTTGCATGTATTCTTAACGTGAGATTGATAGAGATTTGATAGCGTACAAGTTCTTATCTTTTGTAACCCTAGAATCCTCTACAGTGGAAGTTCTTAGTCGAGCTCTGCTGAGGATTGAGTAATCTAATCATTCGACACATCTTGATTCATACTTGGGTTATTTACTGTTTATATATTCATCGCTTACCTGTTACATAGATCTAATCGATCATCAAGTTAATTAATAACTTATCATAATAGTCTAGGTTAACTTTTGTAACCCGTTTTGAAATAATAAGAGCGCATTATTTGTGTATTATGTGTTTCGTGCTAAATTGCTTAATTATGTGATTTGATTAATTAAGAATAAAATAAGTGTCAAAATTTAAGCGTAAAATAAACTCATTATCTTTGCATAAGGTTGTAGTGGCCGAAACGAGGTTTCCGAATATATATAGAACGCCCAAATCTGACTTCGTATGAGGAAGTTATGATTTTCTGAAGTTTCGACTTGGCTGTATGCAGCCCGAATACTCGATTTGAGATCGAGCGGTTTTTAGCCAAAACAATCTAAACGAGAATCGAAGATCTCGTTAATTGTAGTGAAACGATGAAAAGTTAGGCGAGAACGGACGTCGGGCGAAGAAGTTATGAATTTATAACGAAGTTTTCCTGTCCGGGCCTACTAAAAATAATATAATAAAAAAAATTCAAAATTAGCCGACGGAGTCTAAACGAAAGTTGTAGAGCGTAGTCTCACCTACGCGTGGATATAAAGAACGTCGAAAACGGAGTTCGTATGAAGAAGATATGAATTTTTGAAGTTTATTAAATAATTAATATTTAAATTTAATTAATAAATCCGGTATTATCCGAAGGGGAGTCATCAGACTCATCCGAAGTACGCCCAGCGTACAACGAAGCATGACACGCCTCGCACTCGAGTTCTTCGGATGACGCATGCAGTGACAAATTCGGACGCGTACGCCCCGCGTAAAGCTGTACGCCCAGCGTACTACGAGGCTTCAGCCTCCTATAAATAGGATGCGAGGGTTCCGGGCATATTTGTTCATTTCCTCTCTTTTTTGTGCCGAAGCTCTGTGTGTAAACCCCCGAAGCCATCCCGACACCCCGAATCTTCTATCCAAGTTTAGAAAGAAGTTTTACGCTCCCGAGATCCCGAGAAGTGCGATTCCCGAGCCGAAGCTCTGCCCGCGAGAAGTTCGATTTTTGTGAAGATCTTCCAGATCTACCGAAGAATACTACTTCTATAAGTCGTAGTGTTGTCTGATCATCTTCTGATCAAGTGAGTGTGTAGTTACTTTCTTCTAACGCATAATTATGAAGTATTTTATATAAAATACGTGTTATGTGTATATTTTATTGTTATATGTGTGAATGTATATTCACTCTCTTCTATCTCATAGATCTAATTTATTCTTTATGAAATACGTGTTATGTGTGTGTGCCTCATCTGTTATGTGGAATATGTATTGATTAAAGCATGATATAAAGGTTTTAAACTATGTATAAAAATGTATATTTTTATCTACTAATATGTTGGGTAGAACATGGGTAGATAGTTGGTGTGTAATAAACAAATGAGAGGTCTCGATGTTGTTTTTGATTCAGTCATCTAGCGGAGTTTAAATGATAACCACAGACTTTTCTAGACAGTCCTATGGAACGCTAGCAGGCTCGCCACCTGTAGGTGTTAATGAACTTGGGTGTTCATTCGCTGTACTCCAGCCCCCTCATGGTTGCCTTATTTGACTTATATTGCTGAGGAACCCCCGAAGCATGCGTTGTCGCCCCGATGAAATATTCTTAGACTAGGTCCCTTATGTTAGTTGTCTTAGGGACGTAAAGTGAGAATAACGGGAATGGGTAATTGGGTTATTGTTGGTTGGTGGAATTAAATATAATTATTTATTGTGGGTTGAAAACCCTATATGCTCACCAGGCTCCCAAGTCTGACACACTCAGTTTATTTGTATTACAAGAAGTGGCGCAAGGGCATAAGATGGATGAATCATCAATTTGTTTTGTTTACAAGTCTGTATATGTATATATATGTTGAACGACTTGTAATGTTATCGTTTATGCTTTATGGTCTGTATCGGAACATGACATCCCGAGTTTTGATTATATAATGAAAATACATTTCTTTACGAAATGCTTTGGTAAATATTATTTTATCATACTTTGTTTTTGGGAAGAAATTCCGCAACTCTTTCAAATCAAAAGGATTTACTCTAAAATTATTTTAAAAATGAAAATCGGACTTTTCTAGCCGTGATTTTGGGGATGTCACAAGTGGTATAGAATGCTTTTTGAAAATCAGAGTTTTGCTTCAAAAGGCAACCACTTTGGCTCTGATACCAATTATTGAGAGAAAAACTTGAGACACACTTGAACAAACGTTAGAACAAGTATAGTTGCGGAATAGTTTATCTTAATGGATCTAAAAGCTCAACAATAATAATAAGTTAGAGTTAGATAGTTAGAGAGTTAGGTGCGGAAATGTAAGGAAATATAAATGACAGCATGTGTTATATCAAGTATACAGATAAGTTGATTATTAACAAGGAATGCATTCAGACCGAGTTAGTAAGTGAGATCAAGCTTAGTGATTAAGTCAAGAATGACTTGCTCCGAAGAGAGGTGGTATTCAGATATAATATAGTGAACTTTACTAGTAAGAGAGAGATGAGAGAAATAGCACTAGATATAAGATTCAAGATGCGAAGTGTTATCTGATATTGTATTTGAAATAAGAAACATTGAGTCCTATATATAGAGGCTCACAGATTACACTTGTTCAACTATCTAAACGTAGCCATGCAAGGCATACTGGACAAAAGAGAGTATTATAAGAAAAGCAGATACAGAGCTAAACTAAGAAAGGTAGATAGTGAACTGCGGATGACGATGACTTCGGATACGGTTGCTGAGCTGACTTGACTGCGGATCTTGGAAGGTTGCGGTAGGTCAAGTTTAAGAGGGTCACTTTCATGATTCAACAACTCTATTTCTGTTTGCCATTCTATGAGTTTCTTCCGTTTTGTGTATGGCATCTCCACTCGTTTTGATAGCATCCACTAATTTGGAACATAATTTAAAAGCCATATTTCGACCTACACGTTTTCGAGATGTTATTAATAACCAACGAATGGCATGTGATTTTCCTTGTGTGGATCCTATTTCATTGATAACCTGATGAGTGAATCTGCATACAAGTCTTTCTTTTACTATTATACTCGGAGTTACTCCATGTATTGTTTGAAATAAAATAGATAGTGATTTTTTTTATGTCTTTTGTTAAATCTTTTTCATGGATCGATACATAATTTGATAAGCCAATGATTTTTTCTGTGTACATAATACAAATAACCAACATGTTAACAATTTTTTCTTCTGCAGTACCTTGAAGTGACATGCGCATGAAGGGGGTTCAAGAATCAGTTTTCTTTTTATAAGGCTAAAATAACATTCCCCCCCCCCCCCCCCCCGGCTGCCCCATATTGAAAGGTAGATCTCGAAAGATCTGGAAGATCTCTCTCCAAGCTGTAGATACGACTTCCATCGAATAAGGCTTGCCATAAAGTTCTATATGTATCTATAAGACCGAGTATTGAATTCTGTTTACTCACTTTAAATTGAGAGTATGTTTCCATCCTTTTCCTGCTAGGATTGGAAATCCTGTATTTTACATATTCATACGATTGAGTCCTTGAGTTTCCGAAATAGTGTAAAAAGAAGTGCTTCAAATGATTGCTATTGACTTAGACATGTTCTAAAAAGTCGAGGTATTTCAACTTTTTGAGAAGGTCCTACGGAAAAGGATTTTATTTCCACTGAGCTAAAATAATATGTCGATGTCTCTGGTAAACTAAAGATATTCTTTAATAGCTATTTTGCTTTAATTTATTCCCTATAGATGCAAATAAAAATTAAATATTTAGTTATGATTAAGAATTAGAAGTGTACTTTTCTATTTTCGTCTATGGATTCTTAAATCATACTAATTCAATTGGAAGAATTGATCCATTTTTTTTTTGTAATTTTATAATCCAAGTTTTCATTTTTTTGATTGACATTTGGATAAAAATCCCAAAAATTTATATTTTTCCTTGAATGTGTCATTGAAAGGTAAAGGATTCAATCCTTTTGCTGAAATAAAGTTTTTGATCGGAATTTGAATCAAATCAAAGACCGCTTGACTATTAAGGGAGTTAACAGAACGAAACACACTTTTACCACTAAACTGTAGATGGACTTCTTATACTTATATAAGAAGTGTATTCTATCTACATAGCAAAGTGACCCATTTTAGAATTTCATGAACCAAGCTCTTTTCTTTTTAACTCAGTGGTAGAGTAAGGACATGTACAAAGCCCTACGATTTATCTTCTTCATCAAATCACATTTTCAGCCAACCATCCTACAACACCCAAATCTTCACTTCTCATCTCCTCCACCCCTCTCCGTCCCTCTCTCGTCTCTTTCTCCTTCTAAAACAACATTATACATATTTGGAAGAAAGCTTTAAAGACCATTCTATTTTACATTCTTACCTCATCATTACTTTAGGAATGATTCCCCCCCCCCCCTACACACACACACACTTTTTGAAATCGATTGAGAAGTTGAAGACATATCAGGGGACAAAATTGATTTTGAATTTGTCAAGATTCAACCACCTTCGATCTCTCAAGATTCAAACCTGGTAAACCTTAATGCAATATGAAATCAATTATGAATATGAAATTGTTTTTAAGGGTGAAATCGAACCATGATTATCTTTTGTTTATCTCAGATGGCTTGATTAATAATAGGTGTGTGTGTGGTATTTTTTATCGCAACTCTTAATGATCCGATTTAAGGGTGGTGTTTGGTAGTTTGGGAAAAAGGGTGAAGAAAGGTGTTTGATTGTTGGCGATTAAGTTGACTTGGGAGATGGTTTATCAGGAGGAATAAGGGTAGCGTTAAGGTGTTGGGTTGATAATCGATGATGATTCTTGAAATAGATTGAGATATTAGGGGTGTTAGTATGTTGAACCATGTTCTGAAATGGTTGAACGGTTATCACATGATTAATTTTATCATTCATGGTTTGCTTTACAATTTGTAAATTGATTCTATCTTATTTGATGTCGATTCATTCTTGTTTCTGTTAGACTAATCTTGATGGTGATAATCGGTGATGATTCTTGAAATGGATTGAGATTTGTGAAATTTTCTTTTGATAATGGATGGCGGTGAAGATAATTTTGAATAGTTTTAATATTTGATCTATAAAAATAATGGCGGGATGAAGTCTTATTGTTTCATGGAGAGAGAGAGAGAGAGAGAGAGAGAGAGAGAGAGAGAGAGAGAGAGAGAAGGCTTATTTATTTTTATTATTTATTAATTATTAAAATAATTAGAAAAATATACTAGTCATTTCAATTTATTTTCCATTGGACCTGTTCGGCACGCAACGTTTGGAAGCTTCTGGCTTCTAGCTTTTAAAAAAACGCTAGCAAAAAAGAAAAAAACATTGTTCAGCAACAAAGATCGTTTAGCTTTTAACCTAAATAAAACGCTCCAAAATCAAAAGCTATATAGAGTGGCTTTTAACAAAACGCTCCAAAATCAAACGTTACCTGCTAATTTTACCGAACACTCTCTCAAAACTCTCAAAACTGATCAAAAGGTACGGATAAATTTTTTTTTTGAGGCTTGGTTCAAATCCCTAAAAAAAAAATTGCATATCACATTATCATTTTTGCAGTTTTTCCAATTTAAATTCCCATCCCGGAGTCAATTTAGAAATAACGACGGGACCATCGAAGGATCGGAGCCCGTAACACAAGCACCTCTTCTGCTTATTTACTCCTCCAGTCGCAGGGGCAAAAAATAACACTCATGTCATCTTCGTTCCCTTCTCCAACTCCTCCGGCCACCGGAGGTGTACCTACCTCCGTAAGAGGAAAAACATCGCGTGGGTCGAGCAGTGTTTCACGAGACAGCTCAGCAAAAACGATGGTCACAGATCAAATCTCGCAAGCGGTTCTCTCTACCTCAAATCTCCTTCACATCATGCTTCAATCGTCTCCATCTCAGGCATTTCCATGTCTCTCTCGCTTTTTATATTTTGTTTGAAACGTCTCGCTCTTTATAATATGTAGATGTACACTTCCGTATCCAAATTCTAATTATCATATAATAAATATATCACGATTAGTTTGGGGAAAAAGTTAAGTGTGAGAATTCGCTATTCACACTAGCTAATAAAGCATTGATTGATTGTGAATTACATGTAACTTTAAAAGAGCTAGATTATCACCCTAATTACGGCGTTGTATGTCTATTTCAGATATTCATCCCATTTTTAATAGTCGATTATGTGGTCTAATTGGTATTGTAGTTCCTTTTCTGAGTCTTAAGTTATGCAATTATGATCAGCAGAACGTGTAATTGATTAAGCATTTTACGGAATTCCCATAAAAGAAAAACAACATAAAATGTTTTATAGTTTAATAAGATGAAATTTTAGTTCTCAATTAACATAATATTTGATAAGAGGAAAAATACTCATTCTTGTCCTAATTTATTCATTCATTTGTACCAAAACAATATCTATGATCTATGACAACACAACATATAGAATATAGATTTGCACCATAACATCCTGATTCCAAGAGAGAGCTCACGTATACATTCCTCTTCCAAATGTAATTCGAATAAGTTTTCATGGAAATTTGAAGTGATTTGTTAGAGATTGAGTTTGACCCTTTTAGTTTTGTTTAATGTTTTTATCTTCTTATTAGCAGGACAAACTTGTAAAGCTTCCTAAAAATCTTTTGGCTAAAGCGTCTACAATAAGGAACACTCAACAGGTTTTTCCAACAATGGTCAATTTGGATACAAATATGCTATTTGTAAAAGCTGGTTTTCTTATGTATTTTGGTTTTACATATAAAGGTGTTGGAGCAGATGCCTTTGGTGATTTCATCCTTAGATGCACACATGGATCATGGGTTACAGAGGTTCTTATATTATCCATTTATACCATTCTAATATTCATATCCATAACATGCTAAGCTTGTTATATTATTTGATCTTTATCAAAATTGAAAGATGGAGGGAAATCAGACTTTTTTGATTAAATCCTATCTTTTTTACACATTCTCCCAACTATGTCGTTATTTTCTCTAATATTTTTAATCACAATTTATTCTTACAAGATTTTATCTGGACACCACGTAATCCGGTAAGCTACACATGAGTAAACGTTTCTTAACTTAATGCAGAAATAACGACTTAATAAGAAAATCCAGGGAAAGTAGGCTTGATATGATTAATTCCTAACTTTTTACAAGTTTACCTATATTTATTTTTTATCCTTCCTTTTTCCCAAGTAAGTATGTCAACATTTTCTCAAATATTTATTAAACATCATTTATCCCTTCCAAACAATATAATTTATGTTTATGGGAAGAAGAAAAGAAACAGGGCCTCCTAAGACTGACTTGTTTATAATAGCATCCTACTATTATTTATCCAAATACAAAGCAATTTTCACTTCTAAATCTTGGTAGTTTTTTCAAATTATAATGTTTCTAATAAGAAAATAAAATTGAACATATTTTTTCAAAGTACAGTGCATTAATAAGATGCCATTTTTTTTTTCAATCTTCAATGTTGTAATAGAAAATAAGACGCTATAATACACAAATAAAAGAAATTATATTGCTATTTCTTGTTGCATTAAACCTACATAAAATGCTATTATTTAGTTTTGTTGTGGCTAACTTATTATTGTTTATTTTTTGACAGTGTCCCTCATCTTGAAACTGTAACACGGTTGCTAAGCAACATAGAGAACAGCCAGCTCAAGCCTTTGACTTTGACTGATGCTCCACTCTTGAGAGAGGTAAATGCTGCCGTTTACAGGGTTAAATGATTTATTTATTATAGCATCTTACTTCTATTTCTTTTTATCACAACATTATACTTTGAAAAATCAACCCAATTAATTATAGCAATGCCATTTGAATATAAAGCAATTTTCACTGCTATATTTGGTTAGGTTTTTCAAAGCATAATATCTTAATCTTATATATATATATATATATATATATATATATATATATATATATATATATATATATATATATATACATAAAATTGGGTAGCTTTTTTAGACTACAATGCCTTACTAAGAAAAAAAACTAAAAGTACATTGTTATTGTCCAGGAACCTAGATCAGACACCGGCACACCACCAGAGGCAACCCAAATCACATCACTTGACTAATACTTTTGTAGATAACATGGTTTTTGCAACAATATATATATATATATATATATATATATATATATATATATATATATATATATATATATATATATATAAATGTCTGCTTAGTGTGTTCTTTGTGGTTGATCAATAAACTTTTGGTTAATTGGTTTCTAAGGCGTTTAATTTTAATATTTAAGAAACATTATGCCTTCTCTTACTCTGGTCTGATAGACATATCCTAAGACATCTCACATGAATAATGTTTATGGTTGATTTCTTATAATAAACCACACCATTAATTAAACTCCAGGTAGGAGTTTTTTTGTTAAACTCTACTTGAAACAGTTTTAGGATTATTAGCTTTTTGTTTAAATTAAAAGTTAAAACTCCTATTGCTGAATCATATTTTTTTTAATCTAAAAGCTTCAAAAGCACTGTGTCAACTCCTAAGAGAGTCTAAAATTTCAAGTTAATCATATCATATCAGACTATATTATAAATGAAACATTTTTCCATTCATCAAATTCATTTGAAAATTCCATTACATTTTAAGTTATTTCTAATAATATTAAAATTAGTTAAATAATATTAAGTATATGCAAAAAGAACATCAACCTAAACATAAAATTATAATTGTTTGGAAAATCTATTTGATTCATAAGCATAAAATGTATACTCTATTTATATTTTCTAAATGAATTCATTTTATAAAGAATTTATATATATATATATATATATATATATATATATATATATATATATATATATATATATATATACACACACACACATAAATGAGAACCCCTAAAGTTTAAGAACCCTAAGAACCTCTAAACTTAAACTACAAAATAAGATGTGGGTTATTTTTCTTGCATTCAAACACTCCCATTCACCTTCAAAATCTCAAACACAAATCCTCCATCTATCATCATCAACTACCACCATTGCCGCCACTTACCGGTGCCACCGCCGTTGACCGAAATTGGTTCCAGCCATCGTCACCACCATATTCCAGCATCATCTTTTTCTCCTTATTTTTTTTGGTGAAACACCACCAGATCTACATCAGATCGGGTGTGTTTGATGCATTTGAAGTCTAGATTTACCCCACCACCACATCATATTTACTTTACCACTGATTTTCACCACCACTAATGTTTATATTTGTGAGCTCTGATGACACATCTTCATCTCGCCTCCATCTTTTTTTCTCTCGATCTCCATGAAAGACCACCAGATCTGTTCAGATCTGGTCCACCATCACCTCTACCAACAATAAAGGTATGTCTTCAACCTCCAAAATCCTTTGATTTCATCAGATCTGAAGCGGTTCAGTCCAGATCTATGATCTCTGACGTTAGATCTATGATTTCCAACAACATATCTATGATTTTCACTTATGGATCTATGATTTATGCCTTCAGATCTACGACTTTTGACGAGATTGACGGTCTAGATCTGAGATCGATGTCAACTGCCACCATAACTACTGCCTTGCCGCTCCGGTGTAGCACCGCCAACTCAACTCCATCTTTTTTTTTTCTCTGATCTTTAGTGAAACAACACCATATTTACATCAGGTATGTTGATATTTGTATACTTTTTTTTTCTATTAAGTTGTGAATTTAATGTTATAATCTCTCATTTGTTGTTTAATTTTGTTAAACATAGTTTTTTTTCTACTATTAAGTTGTTAATCCATGTTTACTATGTTTTTTTATAATGTTTGTATCAAGTTTTTATTCACTTTATGTTTTATTGTTGTTAAGCTGTGAATTGAATTTAAAATGTGTGTTATTATGTTAGTGTTTTCTCAAATAATATGAATTTTGATTTTTTTAAGCTTTGAACTATGATGTTTTAATGTTTTAATTATTGTTTAGTTCTATTTAAGTTAGTTATTGTGAATGCATGAATTAATATGTTTTTATGTTATAAATACAATGAATGAGAGTCCTAAACTGATTATTAAACTGTGAATAAGAGTTCTGAAAAGCTCTATTAAACTGTGAATTTATGTGGTGTACACAATGTATCTGATTAATTTTGTATACTAAATTGTGAATTATGTATTACTTTGTAATTTTTATTCACGACTTAATATATTAAATTCAATTTAATACATATAAATGTTTTCATATATTAACGTCTAAATATAAGTTTTAATTTGAAAATATAACTATAAATATAAATTTTTTGTTGTAAATTGTGAATTTATTATATTAAGCTGTGAATTTTGTATATTAAACTGTGAATTGTCTATATTAAGAGTTTTAAATTGATATTATTGTTGTGAATTTATGTTTTTTGTATTAAACTGTAAATTTATTGTAATAAACTGTGAATTTTATTTATTAAACTGTGTTTTTTGTATTTTAAACTTTGAATTAACTGCATTAAGTTGTGAATATTTATTTAAATTGTGAAATTAACTATATTAAACTGTGAATTTTTTATATTAGATTGTGATTTTTGTATTTAAAAATGTGAATTGACTGCATTAAACTATGAATTTCTGTTTAAACTGTGAATTGACTGTATTTTGCTGTGAATTTTTTATTATTTGTGTTTAATATGAATGTTTTATGTATGAATTTTTTTGTCAATTTTCTTATGAATATATTTATTTTTTTGTTGTATAAATTTGTAAGAATCCATTAGTTTTTATAATTGTTTTGCATTAAATTCAAAACAAGTTATATAATAGGCTTTATTAGATTGTAAATATAGTATTAGTTGTTAATGCATGACTTTATTTACAGATCTGACTTGGAAGAAATAATGGCTACTATGTTGATACAGGTGGTTGGTGGCGGCATGTGGTGGTAGAGGTTGAGTTTTTCGACTTCTTTGAATTAGTGAATTATTGTAAAACAGTTTGTATTAAGTTGTGAATTTTTTACATTAAATTGTAAATTGACTGTGTAAATCTGTATTTTATATAAGTTTTGTGTTAAAATATGAGAGCATATATGGATGAAAATATTAGACTGCAAAAATTATAAATTTGCTATTTTCATACCAAAAACACAAAAAATTAGAATTTTAATATGTTTAATAAAAGTATCGTGTAAATATTTACTAATTACCTGAGGTTTTTAGGATTCTTAATCTTTTATGATTTTAATGGATTTATGATTTTGGAATTTCACCAAAAGTTATTCAATAAAAACTTACCTTTTTGGACAACAAGGTACAAGATTATTGGAAAATAAATATTTAAAGATAAACTTTTTAATTTAATATGAAATTATTATTTACTACTCCCTCCGTTCCAAAATTATAGTCTATCTTTCCTTTTTTGTTTGTCCCAAAATAATAGTCCATTTAAAAAAAAAAAATAATATTTATACCAAAATATCCCATCATTTTCACTTAACCAACTAAGCATTTAATGGAACATTAAATGTAAAGTAAGGACAAAAACTATCATTTTATTATATAAAGTTAGTGGTAATTAATGTTTTCTTACTCTGTGTGTTTTTTGTCTGTGCACAATAATATTGGGACGGAGGGAGTAAATAACAATAACGACTTAGTTATTTTTAACAATTTATATTTATTTCTATTTTAACTATATAACATTGTTAATACAAATCATATTTATTTCTATTTTAACTATATAACATTGTTAATACAAATCATATAATAAACATGTTTCAACCGGTTCAACATATAACAAACGTGTTCCATATTTCATTTAAAAAGCCATTTCATTGCCTAAATAAATAAATAAATAAAACATCTCCACATAATATATAGAACACAACCCCCAAAGCATCTGATCCCCCAAAAACACCTGTAGAAACCAACTTCCAAATTCCCAAATATGTAAAACCAATTACACAAACAAGAAGTTATAAGCGTAAGCTCTTTCTAAACAAACCCAAGTCACAGTGACTTGTAACCAATGCAACAAAACTTGCCACATTGTTAGTTCTCTAGAAAGAACACAATAGAATAGAATACATTTACACAAACAATAAGATGAGGTTCCAAACATATAAATCAAAACCCCATCGATTCTTTTTTTTTTTTTTTTGAAACATCAAACACATACGATGATGATGATGGGGATGGGGGTCGGATCAAATGGAATGATACCCTCCTCCATCATCACTGTTATGGAGGCCAATGAAACAGAATATGGCAGTAACAAACACAAAAAGAGACGAAATCTCCATTGCAAAGGCCCCCCATGTAATCACATCTGCATGCTTCAAGATTATAGGAATCGCAATGCTTCCTACTGCTGAAGCTCCTGTCAAGAACTTGGTCGCATCCACCCAACTGTTATTTATTATAAAATCAATCAAACACACACACACACAAATATATATATATATATATATATATATATATATATATATATATATATCATCTTAATGGCCCAACAAAGGTACAAGGTTCGGGATGAGGAGGGTATTTACGTCTTTTGAACAGAGTCCTTGTCCCATCTTTTTGTGTATGGGACAGAAAACTAACTTGTACATCAGTCTGAGACTTGGTTTACAAGGCCATCCTATATCAGTAACAAGTGGTGGGTTAAATTAAATTGGTATTATTCACACCTGTTTTCAGATTCGGCAAACAGAACAGAAGTATCTGCTCCAGCAAATAATATCAATGGCACAGGGAGAATCACATACATAATTGCTGCATTTAAGAAAAAAAAAACGTTCTGTTACGTTACTTTGGTATAATTATTATTTGGTAAATGTTTCTTTATAACTTCATAAATCCAAAATTATCTGTTTCCCATCAAGTTATTGTAATGATGCTAATGGAGGACAAAACAACAATTTCTAAGACTATGAAAATGTGGTGTTAGCTGATGGCTGGCACCCATATCAAAATTTTATTTATAAATATTATAATTAGTGTAGGAAGCGGGGAAGGGAGGAGTAAAGGTACCTGTTAGCATTGGCCACCAATTATTGTACAAAACACATGCCTGTGAGTGTCATCATGATTCATGAAAGATAATGATTAAACAATAACAATTTCTTCAATTAATAAATTTTCAACGTTTGAAGCTTACAAGTATTTGCAATACGATCCCTCCAGATACCAAAATTGCCAAAAGTGCAAGTTTTCCAGAGTACAGACAGGTTAACAGATAACCTGGTAAGTCTGCCATTCTTTATTTGTCTCAACTCATGAGGGTTTTCACTGAAAATGACCAAAAATAATCATTGGAATTCAAACATATTCACTAATAGTAATAAGAGCTGCATGGTAACAATAGTCATATACTTTGTGTAATCAACATGTATGGAACAAAAACTTACTTGCATTGATTTGTTAATAATAGCATATTACAGCATATGGTACTTTGAAAAATCTACCCAATTACAATAATGTCATCCATATACAAAGCAACTTTCACTGCAATAATTGGGTAGATTTTCTAAGTACAATCCTGTAATAAAAACTTAAAAAGAGACCAACGCGTGATGATATATAATGCACATATAAATGAGAGTCCATTGCTCTTTCCTAATAAATTACAATGGACTTTGAAGGAAAGCTCATCTATGTACAACTTATATCTCGAATCTTATATGTTGTACTTTAAATGATCACAAACATGATTCATTGCTCTCTGCAGGTACAATTTCAAGAATATGTTACGGTTAGATAATCTGCTATTAATCTACTTTTGTAATCAGTTCCTGGTTCTTTCATCTTCATCTAAACTAATAAACGAAATATTGTGTAGATATGATATGAGGTTTAAATCCAATCTGTTCGTAATAAGCCTCCACCCCCTCTTTCTCTCCCACTCTTGACAATCCAACACAATTATATCGCTGCTTTGCAACATAATCGCAAAATTAAATAAAAAAGGAATCAAACTAATTCGTCAATTAAATTCTTCTCTGGAGAGACAAAATTCCAAGAAACTGTGCATATATCAACTGATTAAAAAACACACGCTATTGAATTGAAGGTAGAAATTCTCGAAAGAGATAAATTCGTACCAGACGATGATGAATCGATGATAACTTGCTTTGGAATAGATGAAGTTAGGTTCCCAATTCGGAGATTTTCCGTAAAGATTTATCGATAAAAAGGTATGTAGGCGATTATTTCTTTTTCGTTTATTTCAAATAATTGGTACTAGTACTAGTACTCCCAACTGATCTGTCTCAAGCGACCCATGACACTTCAGTTTAGTTTCTTCTACAAAACAAGTCCTCTGTCTATTGCCGCGAACAAATAGACCCTCATTTCTTTAAACTATTAACAACAACCCTACATTAAACTTTTAATAACAACCCTATATTTTCTTTAAGGGCGGACTGTCATGGACCAAGCTTTTGGAAAATTCCACGATCGTCTAAAGAACTTCCGAACGATCAAGTATATTCAAGAAGTCTCCAGAGAGATCATGAATGCTCTACGAGACCCTGGAAGATGCTAAAATATTGTAGATGTCCGTGGAACAAAGGAGAACGATCCGAATAATCAAGAGGACGCTAGACGAAGCTAGAACGACCTGGAAGACTTTGGAATGATTTAGAATACGCTAGATCATACAAGAGCAATCTGGATAATGTTGGAACAACCTAGTTTTGTGAATTCTACAGGTTTTGACACGTTGTACGTTTTAAAACCAAAAATGTTTTTTATAAAATTTTGACTTGTCGACCAACTTTTATAAAAAGTTTACTTTTTCTAACCAAAAAGTATAAAAATAGACTTATGTGTATACATACTTGTAACCCCATACAAGCGTGTGTGTAGTGTGTAAGTCTATCTGAATTAAGTGTTTTAATGCTTGTAAGGTCGTACAAGTGAGTGTATTGTTTATATCAATTAACTTATGAAATGTAAGTTTGTAAAAAATAAAAGTTTTTGTCGTATATTATTAAGAATTTATTTTACTTAAATAATATACCGACGCTAACTTATCGTTCTACGTGTGTGTGTGTGCGTGCTACATATAGTCTTATTTCAACTCATATGAGTGTTTCGTGCTTTGTATAAATCTTCTTTCAATTATATACAAGTGCTTTTAGCTACTTATAAATCATATTTCAATTCTATATGAGTGCTTTTAGCTACATATAAATCCTATCTCAATTCTATACGAGTTCTTTTAGAGTATACTTTGGGGCTATAATGAGCCTATAATCGAGCTAAATGGCGAATAAGCCTCTGTATCCTACAGCAAGTGGCGTGCCTAGAATATCATCAATGCTTCATCAATGTCGTGAAAGAGAGTTAGAGAATGAACATTTTGGCCCAGTTCGATTTGTCAAACGTGGGTTGTAGCTAACAACCACAGACGGAGATGTCACCCCATATAGATCTATACAAAATGTTACCCGGTCCTTATAGATTAACAGTTATAGCATATATGGCTTTACCAAGTTTTTGTTCTTGGTTGATGAACAATACAAACTTATATAGAAATCTCGAGTTCAATAGATCTAAAAGTGTATGCATTTGTGTCCTAAGCTTTAGTTAAAAAGTTTATTAGACTATTATTCGTCCGTCAAGTTCAAGTCTTCAAAATGTGATTTTCGTGTTTTAAACCTTAGGTCATAAAGTTTATTAGACTTAATGTTCTTTGTTGTTTAAACATTATATTAAAGTTTTCTAACAAAAATCGGGGAGCATAACGGCTACATTTTGACCAAAACCAAGTTTTACCAGATGTAAAATCAACAATGTCAAATAATATACAAGTTCATAAAGCAGTAGAGCTATCATTTACAAGTGAAAGGAAATGATACTTTAACGTCTATTTTGACGGTTATGTCTACAACGGTAAAACAACTATTATAGTTTATACAAACATTCCACGCTTTTTACGGATTAACGGTTATAGCAAGGGTTGTACTAAGTTTGTGTTCTTAGTTGATGAATAATACAAACTCATATAGAAATCTCGAGTTCAACAGATCTATAAAAGTGTGTACATTTGTGTCCTAAACTTTAGTTAAAATTAACACTAAACTATTGTTCATTTGTTAAGTTCAAGTCGTCAGAATGTGATTTCGTGTTTTAAATGATGTAATGTTCACTTGTTGTTTAAAAATTATATTAAAGTTTTCTAACAAAAATCGGTCAGCATAACAACTGAATTTTGACCAAAACCAGGTTTTACCAAATAATGCACAAGTTCATAAAGAGTAGAGTTATCATTTACAAGTGATAGAAAATGATACATAATGTATATTTTGACGATTATGTCTACAACGGTAAAAATAAGTGATATAATTTATAGAAACTATATTTCTTGTTATTTGAACTTTAAACATTTAGATCTATTTTTTACTTAAATCATTGAATATATAACATATCATATTTTGTTCAACAAATATATATGTATGGTTAAATATTGTTCGTTTTTAACATCTGTTCACGTATATATAACAAAAACATTTCATTATATAATCTTTTAACTAACTTTTTAGAGTTTATATAAACGTAAAGACGAGTTGTGCATATATTATCCCTCAAAAATATTAAAAACTTAAAAGGGGTCGTAGAACTCACTTTTGTTGCGTGTTTTATCGTTGTTTTGTTCAGATCGAAAACCAGGATCTGAATCGCGACTCGAGATTTCACTAACGACATCTCATTTCTATAAAAACAACATTTGAAGGTCGTAGATCTAGAAAAAATGAGTAGGAAAAACTATTCTGATTCACCGGAAAATTGTTCGGATCGTGAATCAGGATTCGTCTTATGATTTCTAACTTTTAACTCGGCACACTTTTGGAGAAAAATGACTTTACAGGATCATAGATCAGGTCAAGACGTGTCGGAAAAAGTATTTTTGGTCGTCGGAAAACTGTCTGGAGGCTTCCCATAAAACTCACAAAAATTTTACTACTGAATAAAAGATGGTCGGCAAAGTGGTTTTCCCACGGGGGATGGAGGTGTGAGTTGAGATCATTGGTTAAGGGTGATGAGGGGGTTCTTCGGTTAAGTTTCGTAACTTTTAGAGGTGGGTGACGATGACAACTAGCGGCCGGGGGCAACTGTCATTTCTTTTTGGCGGTTTTGGGCCCGCTGGAGATCTTTTCTGTCTTGCCGAAGTTGTTGAAACAGAGGGGTGTTGTTGGAGGTTAGGTGGTGGTAGAAGGTGGCATCTAGTGGTGGTCGGTGGCCTTTGGTCGGATTTTTAGAGAGAAAAAGGGGTGATGTACAAGAAAGTGATGTGTTTTACATGTAATAATGCAGAAAATACCTTAAACTCTTAAGGGTACATGCAACCTAATTGGATCTAGGTCACAACTCTATTGAAGAAACATACTAAGGAACAATAAAACTTTTAACACTAATAGAAATCGAATTTCACAGGGTTAATAGCATACCTCTGATTTTGTTGTTGTAAACAAGCCCTTTGATAAATCCAATAGTCTTTTGAAAACTAGCTTCAATTGTGTGCAAGCCTCTAATTGTTCACACCCACAACACAAGAACCATAGAATATTTAGGAGAGAGGGGAGAGAGAGGCAAATTTTCAGATTTTGATTCTAAGATAGCTTAGCCAAAAATCCTTAACTATTAGGTCCTATTTATACCTGATTAGGAAACGCCTAGAAACCCTAATTTGAACAAAAATAATATTATTTCATATAAGGTAATTATCTAGTTCCTTAATTATCTTCATGAAGGCTTCCAGAAGTCTCTAAGAGGAGCCTCAAAACCGCCAATCATAGGAGGGTTCTAGAACTTGTCCTCTTGTAACATCCCAAAAATCAAGATAAAAATTTTCATTTTTCAATTAAGGTAAAATCATTGTTTCCAATCAAAACCCAAGTCAAAAACCAAATTTCATTAAAAATATCCCAAAATTAGAGTATCATAAAACCTCCAAAACATGTCACTGAAGAATATGTTTGATAACGCCTTTGCTTTCCCCCGATCATCAGAAGTACATGAAACATAACACATAAACCGTTAGCCAAAGCTTAATGAGTTTCCCCCAAAGTATCACCACACAAATATATAACATATATAATCATGCATGCTGGGTTCAATCAGTCATCAGACTGGAATACCCACTGGTCCACAACCATCAGGCTAGATTACGCCCGACCCAATCAGTCATCGGACTAGAATGCCAATATACAACGGGTCCAATCAGTCATCGGACTGGAATACCCTTGAGTCCACAGCCATTGGGTTGGATTACCCTTAAGCCCACAACATGGGTTTGGCTTGCTTTTCTGGCCCACAGCTAATGCCTGGATTGCTCCCAGGTTTGTTGGCCTCCGCACAGAGCAATATTGCCTCAACCCAACCGCACCGTGTCAACAAGAATCTTGTTGGTGGTAGTTGTTTGAATTATGATGGTTATAAACAAGTTTATGAATCGGATAGGCATACCCTATCTCGATTTGAAAAGTTTTATAGTTTTGGATATTTGAATAATAGAATGTTTCGTTTAAATGTTATTGATAAATTGTCACCTATTAAAAAAATTTCATTTGAGTCATCTTCTTCTTCTAAAATTGATGACTCGATGCTTTGGCATGCTAGATTGGGTCATGTGAACTTTAGAAGGATGCATGAAATGTCAAAAGATGGTCTAATTCCACCCTTTGACATGAATCTATAAAAATGTAAAACATACATGCATACAAAAGTTACAAGTAAACCATTTTCAAATGTTAATAGAAAATTGGCTATTTTGGAACATGTACACAGTGATTTGTGTGATTTCCACTCTACTCCATCCTTGGAAAATAAAAAGTATATGGTGACATTCATTGATGATTGTACTTGGTTTTGCTATGTGTATTTGCTTAATGCTAAAAAGGAAGCATTGGTAAAGTTCAAATTATACAAAATCGAGGTGGAATTGCAATTGGGCAATCCAACTAAATGGCTTAGAATTGATCAGGGATGTGAATATATGGATACCATATACTTCCATTCAGTAGGTATCATTCATGAAACCACAACACCATACTCGCCCAAACAAAATGGAACCGCCAGACATAAAAACCGAGTGTTCAAAGAAATGGTAAGTTCGGTACTTTCTTACTCAAGATTGAGTGAGGGATTCTACGGAGAGGCTATGTTAACAACCTACTATTTTTTGAACAGGGTTCCAAATAAAAAGATCAAAACAATCCTGTATGAACTTTGGTTCAAGAAATAGCCAAATTTGAGCTATTTTCTGGTTTGGGGATGTCAGACAGTTGTAAAACTCACCGAACCCAAAAGAAAAACTCTGGGAGAATGTAGAATAGATTGCATATTACTTGGATATGCTAAACATTTCAAGGCATATAGGTTTTGTTTTATTAGCATAACATCATCTATATGGTGTACATGCAACCCTAATTTCTTGGGATCTAGGTTTTTCTAATTTGAACATACAACATTGAATACCAAAGTAATAACCCTATAACTAGCATACATATTTCGAAATTGACATATGTTTAGGGCTAGAAACTTTACCTCTCTTATTATGTAGTAATAAAAAGTTTAATCCTTCTTGATCTTGACTTCTGAAAGCCTAGTGCCCCAAGTGTTGCACCTCTAATGGAGTCACAAACACTCTATGCAAAGGATGAAATAGGGAAGAAGGATTTTCGCCACTCTTAGGGTTTCATAAAGCCCTTCTACGAAAATCCCTTGTAATGGGGTCTATTTATACTTATGGTTGCTAGGGTTTTAGGTGGAAACTGTAACATCCGGAATTTCAGGTATGTTATTGTACAGTTGAATTTTGAAGTTTATGGAGTGACTCAATGAGTTGTGAGTCCAACTCGCCGAGTAGGGTCGGGTGCCGTGTGGAATTTAATGATTGGACTCGACGAGTCAGAGAGCTGACTCACCGAGTAGGTGCTAGGTAGAGAAACCCTAATTTCCCGAGGTTGGGGCCTATATAAAGGAGCTATTAGCCTCATTTGCGGCTTGCCTTCACTGAGAGAAACCCTAGATCGCATCTTGAGCTAAAAGGGAGAGATGAGACATAATTTTGGGCATGTTGTGACCTTGTGGAGGAAGAAGTGGAGATCATCATAGCTTGGATCAAGAGGAGGCTTGTGGATCTAGAGATTCTTCAGAGTTTTGCTCCAATTGAAGGTAAAAAAATGCTTGCTTGATAATTTTCCTTATGAGATCTTGTTTAGGGAAAATTGTTAGGGTTTTCCTCTATCTATCTTGTGCCATGGAGAGATGTGTGCATGGCTTGAGGTAGGAACCTCATATCTGGACTTTGTGAGGTCCATAGAGTCCAAAGATTATAACTTTATTTGGCCATATAAGAGTTATTGTGGTTAATCATCCTTGTTAGAGCAATTTGGACATTATGAACCTTTCATGCCATGTTTAAACGTAAAGCTTGCATTTTTACGTGACAATCTACCCTTAGGATGGTAGATCTAGTGTTTTAAGTGATGGATCTACCTTAAATCGTCTGAATGAGGAAACTGATCAAAGGGACTCGCCGAGTCCTTGGCCTTACTCGACGAGTCGGTGAGGGTTTGTCCCGATGAGTTGTTTGCGCGATAACTTGACAAGTTGGGGGTCAACTCGACGAGTTGAGCTGGACTTTTTGAGACTTCTGAGAATACGAGGGGACTCGACGAGTCGAAATAGTGCACTCGACGAGTCGGGTCAAACATGGACTGTTGACTCAAGTTTGACTTCTATTGACTCTGGGGTTTGGTCAACATGAGTAATGGAGACCATGGAGGGGTAAAATGGTCTTTTACCCAATTCTAGAGTTAGAGAGAGATTGAATAATCTTCAATTATCAGGATCATGTTAAAGAGCATTAATTAGATATATTCATCCCTTGTGATAGGCGGAGGCTAGTTCGAGATTCGGGTGCGAGGTTATTTATTTACTGCTTTCCAGGTGAGTCTTCTCACTATACCTTACCTAGAGTAGTATATATGTGTGACCAGAGGGTCTTATGTGTTTATTTGAGTACTATGATATTACTGCATGTTGTTTGTGTGATTTATGCTATGTGTTATTTAGAGTTACAGAGTTAGGACCAGAGGGTCCACAGAGTTAGGATCGAAGGGTCCATTAGAGTTGTGGGACTGGAGGGTCCCACTAAGACACATTGACTGGAGGGTCTTTTAGAGTTATAGCCTCGAATGGCTAATATGTTGTATGTGGTGTTTTGGGAAACTCACTAAGCTTCGTGCTTACCGTGTTATGTGTTATGTGTTATGTGTTTCAGGTTGTTCTCAGGATCGCGGGAAGGCACCGGCTTGATTGTACACACCAGTGAAGAGTTATATTTTTGAAGATCCTGGATTTTAACCAAACAATTATGGAATTTTGAATTGTAAACTTAATAAATGAGATTCTTGTGAAACACAATATGAGAATTATGTGATTTTAAATGAAAATTTTGTTTTGAAAATTTTCGGTGTTACAAGTTGGTATCAGAGCCTTGGTTTGAGAGATTCGGATGCACCTCCGGGTGTGTTTGAAATCAAATTGGGGATTTGAGAAAGATTTTCAAAAGAGGTGAATTTTTCAGAAAATGAGGAAGAGTATAAGAGAAAACGAGTTGGAGCAGTGTGTATAATCAGTCGGAGCCCGAACGATGATTTCCCAAAATACCATTACTTTTGTGTTATGAGATATTCTGCATGCTAGAGGATAGGCTAGGTATTTCATATTTTAGGACTAGAGTGGCCTGATTTGTGATGCCTTAGCCTAGGAATTACTGCTATTGTGATTTACCTTTGAGTATGTGCGGAGTAAGAGTATCTAGCAGGAATCCTTTAGAGAGAGAGCTTTGAGTATAGGAGTAATCTAGGAAGAGATACCTAGATGAGCGCTGGAGGAACTACGGAGAGAGTAGTTAGATACCCGTGTGGGGCAGAGTTGCTTAAGTTCAGTGATACCTTTTGAGTGTGAGTAGTGCAAGTGGGGTAATAACCTAAGAGTGGTTTTACATGTTGGTAGAAATTATTCGATGCCCGAATGCTTCTTGCTTCGTGCTTTGTGGAACTCTTGATGATGAGAGTCAGCTTCTAAGTGAATATGACGATATTCAGGAGGTAGATGGTTGGCATTGTAAGGAGTTCTTCAGCAGCTGATGGTGGAGAAGTGTGATAACCTAGGAAGAGCCTAGGGGAGGGTGACCCTAGTCATATGAGTACGTTGACAGAGTAGAGCATCTCGCAAAGGAGCGAACACGTGTGATGGGTTTGGTGATCGAGAAGGTTGAGCAGCTACTTAGGAACTCTGGGAAGGTTCATGTAGAAAGTATGGGTAAATGTGGCAGGTAGTATGGGCCCGTACTAATGAAAGCAGAGGACCCATACTCGATACCGGGAGCGTTCCAGAGGTTTTAAGTAGCAGATCGAGAGGTGATGTCATGGTTTGAGTACCATGATTTGTAGCAGATCGGGAGGTGATGTCATGGTTCGAGTACCATGATTTGTAGCAAATCGAGAGGTGATGTCATGGTTCGAGTACCATGATTTGTAGCAAATCGAGAGGTGATGTCATGGTTCGAGTACCATGATTTGAGGCAGATTGAGAAGAGATAACATGGGTTGGGTACAATGATTTGTAGTGGATAGTGCTTGTGCTTTTTACAGTTATCTCGTCGTGATTGATTAGACTGAGATCGGATGCGATAGAGTATGAGGCCAGAGGGCCCCATCGAACGAGTTTCAATGGAGCATACCTTGAGAGGGAAATAGAGTTAGTTCCAAGGGATTTTTGGTGAGATGCCAGTTGGAGTCGCAAGACTCAGGGATGAGTAGGGATGGCGCTTTATGGGAGAATACAATCCGAGATGAGCAATCGACCGATAGTAGAGGTGTCACTTTCTGTGACCTAAGTGGTGCTATTTCCGTTTCTTGTGGGAAATAGGAAAGATATTGAGACTTTCAGTTTCTGAGCTTGGGGGTAAAACCCTGTGGGATAGCATTGGCTGTAATCTTTCACCAGAGTATCTGTGCAATATGTCCACCATAAGGTCGTATTATGGGATGCGAGGGTCATCAGTGATGACTGAGGTGGTCAAGGACAAGGATATACCCTATTTAAGTATAGTAGGGTAGGTGTTAGCAGTAGCGTTCAGTGGTCAAGAGGAATATATTGGGGAAGGTGCCTCTCGTTGGCTATGATGTATATCGAGTGTAGGAGTGAGGCTTCTGCTCTCATGATAATTATCCTAATGGGATGTTGGTTGGGGAGTCAAAGAGGAAGAGTGTGAGAATTCATTATTCTCAGATTGAGAGTCATGACTACTACTGGACAGTTAAGTTGTCCGGTAGTGTGTTAATATGAGATTTTGGATAACACAATGGGAGGTTTTCGAGGATTTTATCTGAGGTTCGGGATGTTTGGAGTTGCTTGGTCTCTTCTGGAAGGATCAATCGAGTGTATGTGGTACTATTAAAGAGTAAGTGTGATGTACCTAGTGGAGACAGTCTGTGGAATAGATTGTTGGTGTGCCAAATGGTGATGATTTGAACCCTAAGTGGGGGAGAACTGGGTATCTTATTGAGAGGATCAAAGATTTGTTCAAGAGCGGTTGGAGAACTGGATATAGAGATCTGTGGTACGGATTCATGAGACCAAGGATATTGGTGGTCGAGGCGAGGTGCAGAGCAAGATGATGCATGTTGTACGTGTTCAGGAAGGGATGAGTGTCTCCACGGCTGGTGGCTGTTGGTCAGAGACCCTGTGACGACTAGAAATTCTTCGAGGTTGTGATGGTAAATTTGAGGTGGTTGGCTTGTAAGATAACTTCAGTAGCTGAGGATTTTTGGTTCAATGAATGGGTTGTTATATGAGGATAGGAGATGATCGGGCAGCCAACGTTCGGGTCGATATGAGTGTTCTTGTATGGGTTTTGAGCAATAGAGGAGAGAATTTCGGATGGTCGTCAACGTGCTCCGAGTCATTGATGATTCCTCCGTGTTCCAATTGAGAGTTGGGGTACTCTGAAGTTGCGAGTTGTGTGAGAGGAGGATTGTCACACACCCAAACCGGGATGGCGGAAACGTCTAGGGGCGGGTGACTATCATGTAGTGTATCATAACAGTTGAGTATAAATGTTCAAAGCAAACACAACAAACATATATATAATTGAAAAAGTTACATCATTTGTACGTATTACATGTTTCAGAATATCAATTACAATATGTTGTCAAAAGATTTGTTTAGACGCCTAAGCGTCCCATCCTCAAAGCCAGTTGTTACCTGATTTAGTATCAACATTTACGTTGGTGAGTTCATAAGCATTTTTATGTATATTTGTAAACCTTTTCTATGAAATGTAGTAATGTTTGTTTTCCGAAAAATCCTATATTTTCCCTAAAATGAGATGTGGCCTTAAATGAACCAAGACCGAAGCGTATAAGTAATTTTCCTACTTAAAATGATGTTATGCAGTTTTGTTTGTATATAAAACTGATTGAAGGCTGTCTTTGCGTAAACTAAAAGTGTCATTGTTGTTTTACGTGAATTTTAATTTTTATCTTATAACCATGCTTGATTGACCCAGACTGCCTTGTTCGCAACGTTCTTCAGGTGTCGATTTCGTTATGACATTTGTCACCCTTAGACCTGCCGGTCTAGCTGTTGCAAGCAGCTAAGGTGCGGGATTGTCGATCCCAATATAGATCTATACACAACTATCACGCTCTCCCTACAGGAGACTCTGATTATATTTAACAGGACTTTCGTGTGTACTTTATAAGGTACCGTGAAGACAAAACTCACTAAATTTGTTCAACAAGTTTATGTGTTTTTGTGTTGAAAATGTTTGTATAAATGATCATCCCCTAAGACTGGGATAGCTATGAAAAACGACGTGAAATCTTTAGATATGCATTTGACAATATTTTACCATTTGCTCATCAGGATACAAATGGAGTAGAGTTTCGTAAACTATATATGTATATTTTTGATGTAGAATACAAGTTTGTAAACAAAACATATATATGAAAATGGTTATATATATATATATATATATATATATATATATATATATATATATATATATGTATAAATTTTAAAATATGATTTGGTATGTTTCGTAATTGTTGTTCATATTCTTACGTTTTTATTTGAAACTTTGCATGAAATAATCCTTAAGTTTGATACTAAGACCTTTTTGTACTTATCACTTTTGTAAAAATTGTAATTAAACATATTTAAATGATTGTGTTTTAACTTCCTTAATGTATAAACATTTCTCAAAAATGTTAGAAGATGTTAATAAATCTATAAACCACTTTTGACAGTTTTACCCTTTATTGTCCATGTTTTTAGAAAACTCATAGAAAAAACATCGTAAGTCAAAAACTGAATCTGTCACCTCTGAGAGTTTATAAAATGAGTCTACTTTTTTCCTAATTTTTATTATGATTTTTAGTGGTCTCAAACTAGTGTGAAAATGAACATCTTCACAGATTGGTCCGAAATCACTTCTGAAATGATAGACAATTTTATAAAAATCGCCATAAATTGTAGAAAAATCGTATGAACGCGTGCGAGTAGTCCTTAGAAAGGTATAATCTTGAACTATTTTCATATTGTACAGTTTTGAAAGATATTAAGTTTAAGATAGTCAAAACAGTCCGTGAACAAGACTCAACTTTTCTGTAGAAAGCTATCATTTAAATTTAAGTTATGTTTAGTATTCTAACTTGTATCCCCCCCCCCTTAAAACTTGAAGAAAACATGAAAATGTAGGGGTGTGAAATCACCTTATGTGAATACTTGAAGAATGGAAGGTTGAAGATGAAGAACTTTTGGGTGTTGGTTTGATGCTCCAAAACAGCCACTGTTTTGGCTATGTTGCTGTCACGAAAACTTCACAGCAAAAAAGTAAGAAAAAGGGTAGTTTACTCACTGTTTTGAATCTATAATTTTGAGTAGCATATCAACTAACTTCTAGGGGTATTTGGTGGTAAAAATATCAAGCAAAAGGATGGTGTAGATGGGTGAAATGGTGGCTGAAACACAAAAGGGACAACAGTCCTTTAGTTCATGGTTTTAATGGGTTTGGAAGGAAGTTCTTGTGGCTGAAAATGAGATGAAGGTTGAGAGTAATTCCCTGGAGTATTGGATGGTGAATTGAGGGTAAAATGAAGAGGAAATTTTGTGATTATGAAGGAGGAAAGGGTGGAAGAGGATAAGGGGACAAAACCTAGACTAGCTTGTGATGGGATGTGAGTTTAAGTGATGTGATCTTGTCTAGCCACTTGCTTGGGTGGTTGCTTAGAGATAGAGTTAGTTAACTAACTAACTACTAGTTATTTAGTTAGTTAGGAGTTCTAGTTAAGGAGAGGGAAGGTCTTAATCTCGAAAATAAGAAGAGGCATTAATAAGCATTCTTAGTAAAATGTCTTTAGTGATTAAGCACTTATTAGTTAAGTTGGCACATATCTCCACCAATTCTCTTATCTTAATTGATTTAGACATCGTATTCCTTACATGAAATCACTGAAATCATGACCCATAACCAGTCATTCACTAGATAATAATACATATGTACAAATACATACATGTATACTTACTATAAAATAACAATGTCGTTTTTGTGTATTTTAACTTTAATGTTTATGTTTTATTCTTTTTATTCAAAAACACTTAAATACATTCTAATTATACCTTATAATAATTCATTTTATATTTTTATTTATTTAAATATAAAATTTATTGACCAATGTATAATTTCGTGACATTTAACCGGTTAACCATATCGTTAAACACGTTTTGTCACTTTCGTTCGTATATTTGTCAAATTTAGATCCTCCACATCTATTAAGCACATGTTTTACATAGAACCTAACTTAATTATCAACTAGATACATGTTGATACGAAAATTAAGTTTGTTGCGTTCAAATGATGTTATATGCTAATTTTCACAAACCGGTGATGGTTCGTAGTCATACATCATAACGAAATTTATCAATAGTTACTTGTTTTATATTTCAAAAGAACTTATTTAAATAAAAGAGGTTAAATTCCTTCAACCATTCTTGATAAAATACTCATATTGCTTAATAACCAAAACATAGCATTATACGATCGTTCCTATTTTTACCAATTGTTACAAGGATCAGTTGTGAGATTCTGAAAGGATGTGTGTCTATATCTAAGCATGCCGCTGTAAGTAGGAGATTAGTGGCTGAGGCAAAACAGCGTGAGGTTCTGTGATGGTGTACTTGTTGGATTAGGTGTCTAATTTCATAACTATTTTTGGAATGTACTTGACCCGATTAGCATGGTCCATTTGGGTTGCATGGCATCATGCATTTGGATAGACCAAAATGAGAGAAATAACACTTAAGGTTTATTAATATATTATAAGTTCTAATATATTAATAATATTATTTAATTAGTATTGATCAAGAATTAATTTGGAATTAATTAAGTGATCAAAAGAAGACTAATTAAATATATGGGTTGATTGTGTGAATCACCCATTCTTGTATAGTGAGCTAATGCTCCATGGATTATCAAGTTGGGCTAAAACCCATAGGATGCTCCATGGTGTCTTTGAACCCATGGATCATGGAAATGAAGAGCCATGTCAAGTTAGGGTTTACATGGTGTAACCCTACTTATCACACACTATAAAAGGAATATGTGAGCAACCAAAATCGACACTAGTGTGAACAAGAGGTCATAGCCATTTTTAGAAGTGTTGTATTTCTCTCAAGGTTATTGCAAGTGTATCTGGTGTTGTGTGAGACATTTGAGGCATCACACTTGAGGTGCTAGGCTCACAAGGTTTTTCAAGGAAGACAAGCATCTAAAAGGTATGTCTTTCTTACTAACTTTTATGTTTGAAAGTTCCCCATGTATGCTAGATAGGTTATGAACCTTGGAAAATCAATTTTGCGTGTATCATAGATAAAAAATAGATCCAAGGTTTCTAGGGTTGCATGTATACCATAGGAGTGTTAGAATGCTCAAAACCCAACAGTGGTATCAAGCCAGCTTGTTTACTTGATACTTGATGCAAACTTGTTTTTCAAAAGCCAAAAACTACCCAGACAAGAAAACTCGAGGAGTTCTGGCCAAAAACTCGCTGATTTTATGTGTTTTTGCATGAACTCGACGAGTTCCTTGATGAACTCAACGAGTTTGTCATCCAGTGAGCAGTTTTTGGAGCTTTGCTGCTGGAAATGGACTAGAAACATTATCCTAAATTGTTTTGGTGTTATAAAACTTGTTTGAGATGGTGTAATGGTTATGCTAATCCATTTTCAATAGCAATTATCAAAATTTCAAGTTTTATATGGTTAATTTTATGATTCTTGAAATTGTTGATATGCATGTTCATGAACTTATGAGTTTAGAAGATCATAGGAATTATTTGTAACTTTCTTGTTAGTTTAATTCATGATCATTATGTGTTTTAATGGAATCCATAATTTGTCCTCAAGTTATGGATTACCAAAAGTCATTCTTTTAAAGTCCATTATTAAACACATAGGTTACATAAAATGAAAAGTCTCTCATTTTAATAAACCATTTAACTCATAAGTTATGAAAGATGAAAATTTTTGAAAGCTACAAAACTTTCCCTCAAGTTTTGGAACATGTAAAGTCACTTTAAAAACTTTAGTTCCAACCCCTAGAATTTTAAAAGTTAAAATTCAACCCTTATACGTTATAATATTATAAGTTTAATAATAATTATATATATATATATATATATATATATATATATATATATATATATATATATATATATATGTATAAGAAAAAGTCGTTTTACCGTTAGTAGGCCTCATTCACGAAGCCGGTCTATAAGGGGGTATAAGGTTGCTGCCTATAAAATGGAAGCTTAATGGGTGTCCACTCTCACCCACCGCTTCCTTGATCGGTGGAGGGTGGCTAGCCAAACGGGTAAGACAAGGACTTTAAATCTTCATTAAAAGTATTAATGATGAATATAAAGTAACTAAATGTTTTTTTTATAAATTCTCAATCTTAGTTACTTTAGGAAAAAGTGAATAAGGTGCTAACCCATGAAATTACACTTTACACTTTGCTTAAGTCGGTTAGTGGAGCGCGTATGGTTAACCGGCACACTAGCTAGACTTAACAAGGTAGGCAAAGGGTAACTTAATGTTTATCATAGTATCGATGGAGCGTGTGTGGTTAACCAGCATATCGATTGAGGGTAATACATTAAGGGTACCAAGTAATTTGCATGGTTACTTCACACCTTGTTTTGTGATCCTCAGAATCCCAGTCACAAAACCTGAAGGGCACACTCGATATTGAAACATGCCATTGAAAGTTCAATGAATCTCAAAAGATCTAGGAGTTTCAAATCCAATTAAAACCTAATAATTTATTTCGTTTTTCATGGTGGAAATTGGTGAATTGTCATTCACCTTCCTTCAAATATTCTATAGCTTGGATTATGGTATCCCTCTTCCAAGTTATAAAATATTGTGTTGGGTCCTAGCCTTAATATTTCATATTGGGTGTTATATTAAGGACTTTAAATCAACTATCTTAAATATCTCCCAAAAGATGTCTGGTTCAGACAATTATGATCTTCCCAAAACTCTTGGAACAGGCTTTCCTAATGAAGATGATGTCCCATGATTGGATCATGGAAATCATACTTCAATTCCTCCACCTCCTCCAATTATTCTCCGTAACCCACAAGTTCAAGGTCACTCAAGCCCTATTGGCAAGCAAGGTCTATGTGTGATCACATCTTGGAGATGAAGTCACATATTGACAAGCCGGGAGATTTGGATGTCAAAGTCTTGAGAAAGTTGGTTGCTTAATCACTTTCTAAGTCACATAGTGTGTGTCCTTTGGGACTACTATGTAAAAGACTATAACATGACCCTTAATGATTTTATCTATTTGCTTGGTGCTGCTGAATCAGAAATGATTTGGAGCTCTCGTAAAGCAAATTTTATTAGTAGATCAACTTCCCGAACTACCATGGATATTGACAAATTGGTGACATTGGAAATCCAGAAAGCTTTCTCTTCACAATGGAAAGGGATCGGCCATAGTCAACTCGGTTGACCAAATGGTAAAGAGAAAGGCTAAGTCTGAGATAGTCTTGTGTACCATTCCCAAAGGTTCCATATGGTTCTATTGCCAAAAAGGAAGGGGCATTGGTTGCAAAGCTACCTTAACTACCTGAAAGATCTGAGAGAAGGTCTAGTAAAAAAAAACTTGACTCTGCTTCAGGTAAGTCCTCTATCTAACTCTGTTAAGTTCCTTATTGATGATTCTTAATACAAAATCTGACTCGATTACATTTTGGTGTTTGGCAGAATCAAGCAAAGGGAAGGAAACTTAAAGAAAGAGTATGCTGGATTTGATCACGAAGATGGATTTCAATCACATGGTTCGAAGATTGTATTCTTGAGCTACTACTTAGGAGTTATGATAGATTTCTAGGAAATGTGTAATATCATAATTTTCATTTAAAGTTGCATTGTAAGGAAAAAGTTTTTTTCCACATTTTATAAATAAATAAAAATTTGATTTTATTTTAGTTTATATCTCCTTGTAATGGATTTTATGGAAAATTGATGTTTATATGTTTATAGAAATAATGGAAATGTGAATTTGATTCTTTCATTTGTGGTAGTGTCTAAATTTATCAAATAAGGAAAGATTCTCATCACCCAAGGTTTCAATTGGACCGAAACTTGGAATCATGTAAGTTGTATAGTATGATGAATGAGAACTTTCAGCTTTGGAAAATTAAGACTATTTTCTTGTTCACATTTATATGTGAGTCAAGTAAAGGACTAAGGGATCGAGTACACATTCTTGTGCACTGGTCAAGTCCACCACAAAAGATCGATAAGACTATTCGTCATGATTTACTAAAGTTAAGTAAATATGGATATACTTACGAGTTTAAAGTATAATTCTGAAACATTGGAAAATTTTCGATGTATTGCAGGACGAATGAGAAGAATCAAATTAGGCAGAAAGATAAAAGTTTCTCAAATCTGAAAAGATGGGAGAGTACTTTAGTATCATGTTTTGTGATCGTCTTAATGATTAAGAAACCATATCACAATTGGTCCTCTAAGGACATCTTAGTGCATTCTTATGGTTAAGAAGAGGTATTCCTCATGAATTGTTAAAGTGGTTAAATCAGGAAGACGAGTCATAATTTGTTCCAAAACAAGTCTTAGAGTCATACTCCAAGATTGTAACTTGAGTGACATATATTAAAGAAAGGTTTATGACACTTGTCAAATGTAAGAGTAAAAGTGTCATACTCTTGTACATTTGAAATTGGTAAGTTATGATGTTTTGGATAACACAAAGACCAACTAAGGCCAAAGTGTGAAGTGTTTGTATTGATAAAGAATCCGCACTATCTCTCGAATATTTGGAAAGTGAGTCTTATATGTCAAGTGGATAGTGGGAGTCTTAAAGATCTTGAAAAAAACTTCAAGATCTAATCAAGAGTAAAAACGTGTAGTTTATCACTTGCACACAACGTGAGGTTTATAACCTATCGTGTTGACATATTTCTATATCTATGCCCATTCTAGTTAAAGTTGGCTTTGCATATGAGTTCTGAGAGTTCTCAATTGGTTGCATAACAACTTGGAAGCAATGGCAGACCCTTGAGCTGCCAGGTGGCAAGAAGTTAACACTACACAAGTTCAATCCATAAGAGTTTGGATTTATCACTAACCTTGTCTTGTGATTATCGTTTTGACAAATTCACATGGATAGGAACACATACACCAGAAAATCTAAGTGTCATAAGGTTTCTCTCCGATTCATGAAAATGATGATGAGGAAACGCTTTCACTAAGTAGAATTTAACTAGATAGCAATTGTGATAATTGCATTCTCAAAGTCATTAGTGGAGTGTGTGTGGTTAACCGACACACTAACATGGACTTGTGAGAAATGGAAAAGGTCTAAACAATTGAGACTATGATTACAACATCCCTTTTCATAGTTCTGTAATTGTTTAGACACACATGTGTGCTATCTAAGGAAAGGTGTATGATTTTGATAAAGTTTTATGAAAGCATCTCGTATCAGAAATATGAATTTTGGTAAGAAAGTCAATTAAGTATTGATTTCTAGAAGTCCAGCTGATTTCTGAGTAAATGCCAAAGCTAGTAGGAGCATAAGTTTTATGCTAATAATCATCATGCAAGTGGGAGCATGATAACTATAATAAGTTTTGCAAGTTAGCAATGTTAATTATTGAAAACAAAAGGTTTCAATTGGGAAAAAGTTGTTTTGCTATAATTAAGGGAGAGGAAATTATACTTCATTTCAATTCTAAAAGCTTAGATTGAAGTTTTAATCATATTTAGTCAAGGATATATATATATAGGAATTTTATGTTGGAATGGCTCAACATAAGGAAATTCTATATATGGGTCCATTATTTGCATTCTAAAATTCGATTATGATTACGTCACCCCTCTTCATAATCTGAATTATGAGAACTTGGCAAATAGAAATAGAAATTTTATAGCAAAAGACTGGTCTAGTATCATGTCTTTATGAATCGTGTCCCATATGCTTCAGATATAGGATCGATTGCATGTGCTATAATATTCATCTGTTCTAAAATTTTTCTAAATGCCCAGAGCATTAAGAGGGAAAAGTACTAGAACTAGATATGACTAATTTGATTAAGCAATTGTCGAGGACAATCTAAGGTTTACCAAAGATTGGTTGCTCAAGGACAGTTGGAAGTATAGTGTTAATTTTTGAAGGACCATTTTGACATATTCTGAAAAGAGGCAACTCTTGTTCAGGAGTAATAGTCAAAAGGGGAATATGGAAATGTTCCCATAGGTGGAAGTTATTCATTTAATTTGTGTAAGATTAGGAAACTTAATGCAAGAAGAATGTTCAAAGCATTGAACTTTCAATATGAGACTTTGTTTCCATGGAGTTGATCTCCATTGGAATACTCTTTAATGTCTGTTGACAAATCTTTGTGACTTTGTGCGTAATCATTACAAGAGGATCAATGCATATAAGTTTAGAATCTAACAGATTTAGGTAAATGGCAGGAATTTGGAATTCTTGCATTTGCAGTAAGGATTTGGGATTGTGAAATGAGTATCATTGGAATTAATGTTAAGTCGATCTATTTCACAAAGTAAAGATCATAGACAAACTTAGTGTGCATACTTGGTGTATGGCATGACTAATGTTTAGATAAACATAGTGTGCATACTTGGTGTATGGCTTGACTAGTGTTTAGAAAATATAGTGTACATGCTCGGAGCATGGGTCAACTATTGTTTTAATTCAAGTATAAAGTTGATAGTTTGAAACAGTATACAATGAATAATGTGTAATCAATATGGAGATAAATAAAAGATGTTTTTATTTATATTCATAAGTTCTGAGACCATATTGGATTCGATTATTCTTGTGTTTCATTTTGCATGTTTTGACTTCCAGAATAACTAAGTCGCTCTTCCTGGGTGACTAAGTTATTCAAACCATCCACAGTCGGTCATATATTGGAAGTAGATATGAATCAAGACTGTCATGAAGATGGATTGTAGATGTCCAAGGTATGGGACATAGCAAGAGTTGCTGCAACATTCATGAGTGCTCATAAGTTCTGAGTATTGGATTCAACCCACGCTCACTGGTATCACTTCATGGAATTTATCTCGAGTGATCGTGAGATGGTAATATCATATAAGTCTTCAAACCTAGAGATATGACTTGTTACCTATGAGTTTCTTATACATCGATTTTACGTAAATGCATTGGTAACTAGATGTTATAAAACGTGCCTTTGTGTATGATTCAACAAGTAGTAGAACAAGCATATGAGTCGAAGTTTATCTGTTCCTTCTTAGATTAGAAGCGATATCTGGGTCCCTCGATGATTTTGTGTTGACCCTTGTACCGGTCCCGGTCAAAACTAAGTTGATTTGTTCAATTAAGTTCGATGTCAAACAAATCAGAAATCGGGAAACAAAATGCTAGACAGTAAGTAAGACATTGTTCCATTTATTTGTCCGGCTAATATCTAGAACAGAGGATTATATGATCACTTATCTTAAATGGAGTATCATCATCATCTCGGTTCCACGAGACCTTGAAAGAGCTACGATTGCTGATCGGTTCCTGAAGTTATTCTTGCAGGTATAGTTATTAGACTTATCCAAGTGGGAGACTGTTGGATTAGGTGTCTAAGGTCATAACTATTTCTGGAATGTACTTGACCCGATTAACATGGTCCATTTGGGTTACTTGGCATCATGCATTTGGATAGACCAAAATGAGAGAAATAACACTTAAGGTTTATTAATATATTTTAAGTTCTAATATATTAATAATATTATTTAATTAGTATTGATCAAGAATTAATTTGGAATTAATTAAGTGATCAAAAGAAGACTAATTAAATATATGGGTTGATTGTGTAAATCACCCATTCTTGTATAGTGGGCTAATGCTCCATGGATTATCAAGTTGGGCTAAAACTCATAGGATGCTCCATGATGTCTTTGAACCCATGGATCATGGAAATGAAGAGCCATGTCAAGTTAGGGTTTACATGGCGTAACCCTACTTATGACACACTATAAAAAGAATATGTGAGCAACCAAAATCAGGGTCTGTTATTCGAGGAGCGAATAAAGTGGTGATATCTTGAGTGGACAGTCTGGTGGCGGGCCAGGCCACTAGAGTTTCCAGACTTTGGAAGGTTAGAAAGGGGTATGTTAGTGACAGAGGGGTCGGTTTTGTACCGGATTTGGGAGTTCAGGATTGGATTCAGGTGTCCATGGAGAAAGATATCGATGTGGTATGAGATCCTTTCAGTGCTGCTTTTCGGGTTATTGAGTTCAATCTATGTGTGCTTGAGGAGCGATTTCGAGGGCGAAATCTAATTCAAGTGGAAGAGAATTGTAACATCCGGAATTTCAAGTATGTTATTGTACGGTTGAATTTTTGAAGTTCATGGAGTGAATCGACGAGTTGGGTGTCCAACTCGCCGAGTAGGGTCGGGTGCCATGTGGAATTTAATGATTGGACTCGACGAGTTAGAGAGTTGACTCGCCGAGTAGGTGCTGTGCAGAGAAACCCTAATTTCCTAGGGTTGGGGCCTATATAAAGGAGCTATTAGTCTCATTTGCGGCTTGCCTTCACTAAGAGAACCCCTAGATCGCATCTTGAGCTAAAAGGGAGAGACGACACATAATTTTGGGCATGTTGTGACCTTGTGGAGGAACAAGTGGAGATCATCATAGCTTGGATCAAGAGGAGGCTTTTTGATCCAGAGATTCTTCAGAGTTTTGCATCAATTGAAGTTAAAAAGATGCTTTCTTGATCATTTTCCTTATGAGATCTTGTTTAGGGGAAATTGTTAGGTTTTTCCTCCATCTATCTTTTGCCATGGAGTGATGTGTGCATGGCTTGTGGTGGGAACCTCAGATATGGACTTTGTGAGGTCCAGAGAGTCCAAAGATTATAGCTTTATTTGGCCATATAAGAGTTATTGTGGTTAATCATCCTTGTTAGAGCAATTTGGGCATTATGAACCTTTCATGCCATGTTTAAACGTAAAGCTTGCAGCTTTACGTGAAAATCTACTCTTAGGATGGTAGATCTAGTGTTTTGAGTGATGGATTTTCCTTAAATCGTCTGAATGAGGAACCTGATCAAAGGGACTCGCTGAGTCCTTTGCCTGACTCGACGAGTCGGTGAGGATTTGTCCCGATGAGTTGTTTGCGCGATAACTCGACAAGTTGGGGGTCAACTCGATGAGTTGAGCTGGACTTTTTGAGACTTCTGAGAATACGAGGGGGCTCGACGAGCAGCAATAATGCACTCGACGAGTCGGGTCAAACATGGACTGTTGACTCGAGTTTGACTTCTGTTGACTCTAAGGTTTGGTCAACATGAGTAATGGAGACCATAGAGGGGTAAAATGGTATTTTACCCAATTCTAGAGTTAGAGAGAGAATGAATAACCTTCAATTATCAGCGCCGTGTTAAAGCGCATTAATTAGAGATATTCATCCCTTGTGATAGGCAGAGGCTAGTTCGAGTGTTACATCCCGTAATAGCAAGAGTAAAGTTGAAGGGCTAAAAGAGTAAAATGGGAAGGAGCGACTCGGCGAGTCCACGAGTGGACTCGGTGAGTAGGGTCGTGACTCTAGTCGCGTGTTAAATGACCAACTCGGCGAGTAGCATGGGTGGAATCGGCGAGTTGGTGCTGAGTGGAGAAAACCCTAAATCCGGAGGTTGAGCCCTATATAAAGAACATTATGTCTCCTCCCCAGCCTCCTTATCACCCCTTGAGTTCCAGAAGCCCTGATTTCGTGAGAAAACACCATTGTTGAGTGAATTAGAGCTTGGAGAAGGGTATTTGGTGCTTTAAGCTTGAAGATTGGAGGCTTGTATCAGGAAGCTTGGGGGAAACAACAATCTACAATTGGTTGGGCTCATTCCAAGGGTAAGGAACCATTTCCTTAAGCTATTTTATTCATGGGTTCATGTGTGGTGGTTGGTATGGCATCTAAAGTGAGTTAGAAGCTTGGATCTGAGGATGCTACTTCAGATCTGAGCTTGTGATGGTCCTATATGTCATAAAGTCCTTGTTGATGAGTGTTTGAAGGAGCTATTTTGTCCCAAACCCTAGCCCTAGAGTGCAAAGTGCCTAGATCTCCTTGGATTCACGTAAAGTTTGCCACTTTACGTGATGGATGGCCTTTGGAAGGGTAGATCTATGGTTTGGATCATCTGTATGGCTTGGAAAGCCTCTGTATGGATTTAGACCCGGTGGTACTCGGCGAGTCACATGGGTGGACTCGGCGAGTTGCTTGAAGATAGGCTGGGACTCGACGAGTTGGAAGAACGACTCGGCGAGTTGGATGAAGATGGCCTGGAACTCTACGAGTTGGAAGAACATCTCGGCGAGTAGGTTGAAGATAGCCTTAGACTCGACGAGTCTGTTCTTGGACTCGACGAGTCTTGTCGAAGAGTCCCAATCTTTTCTGGTTGAGCCGTGAATCGGTGAGTCAAGGGATGACTCAGTGAGTTGTGTGTGAGTGGACTCAGAGTTGTTGGACTCGGCGAGTCTCGGGGTGACTCGGCGAGTTGAGTTGCGGATTGGGGGAATTCTGAGCATAGGGACTCGTCGAGTCATCGGGTTGACTCGGCGAGTAGAGTCAGTCATGGGTTGACTTTGACCAAGGGTTGACCAGTGATTTCCAGGGGCATTTTGGTAATTGTTGGATATTGTTTTGAGTTCAGTGCCTTGGTGGTTGTCCACTGGTGGAGGTCGTATCAGTAATCGGAGCAGCTTGGGTTATCCGTCTAGTCGGCAGTTTCGAGGTGAGTTATCCTCACTATATCAACAGGGTCTAAGGCACCAAGGCCGGCCCTTATCAGATTGAGATCCGGGTATTTGTTGTTATGTTATTGCTTTGATATGTTTGCATCCTGGTTGCTAGGATGGTATATGTTAGAGACCTGAGATCGGTATCCTGAGAGGTAGGGTGATGCTATGCTAGTGACCGGTTAGGTCGGTATCCTGGTTAGGATGATGATATGTTATGTGATCTGCTTGATCTGTTTGTTGACTGTGAATTGCTATATGATTGTATGTATATGTGCACATTGTTGTTTGGACTGGAGTTGGGTTGAGGCGGGTCCTGCTTTGTGCTGTAGGCCAAGATACCCAGGGCGGACCGGTTGTCCCGAAGGCCCAACGATCGGTCCAGATAGGCTGTAGGCCCCAAGAGGGCGGACCAGACGTGCCGAGGCTCGGAGAGTGGACCAGGCCGAATGAAGCCCCGGTGCGGGCGGACCAGTCATACTGTAGACTCAGAGAGTGGACCAGGTGGATTGAAGGCCCGGTGCGGGCGGACCAATCACACTGCAGACTCGAGGTATATGGCTAGACTCGGAGGGTGCACCAGGTGGACTGTTGGCCGGTGCGGCGGACCAGTCACACAGTAGACCCGAAGTGCATGGCTGTTCTGTGATCGGATATGTTATGGCATGTTATGCGTGTATGGTATATGTGGTTGGTATTTTGGGGATATCTCACTAAGCTTTCGGGCTTACAGTTGTGGTTTAATGTTTTTCAGGTTCTTTAGGAGACCATGGCAAGGCGAAGGCGTGATCGTACCGCTCCTCGTGTCTATGTTGTGATGAGATTCTGGGAATACTTAAAATAAATTGTATTGAAAACCTTTTTGTAATAACTTTAATGGAATCGGGTTGTTTTCGAAAATTTTAAATTGGTTGAAATTTTGGTCGTTACAAGTTGGTATCAGAGCCTTGGTTTGAGTGAATTGGAGGAACACTCGTGTGACTCCAGTCTCAAATCGAGGAGAGTTTTCAAAAGAGTATTTAAAATGGTTTTCAAAATGAGTAAAGGAGGACGCGGAGGTACGATCAGCCGGAGCCAGTAAGTAACCCCAAAATACCATACATGATATTTGTTTTGAGCTTTGTTAGAACAGCATGCTAGTGCTAGGCTAGGGATCTTCAGGATTTCATGATAATGTTGCCTGATTTGTGATGCCTGTAGCCTAGGGTTTCCTTGTGAGAGATTTCTAGTGTTCCTCTAGTTGTGAGGGTTGAGCATTGTTATGCATGTTTTCACTAGGGTGTTGTGGTAGTACTTCATACAAATATGGGTAGGTGTGGAAGGTAGTATGGGCCCGTACTACTGAAAGCACAGGACCCATACGCGTATCAGGGAAACCATGACCTCTAGGGTTGGGTTGAGAGAGTTGGTTCCCAGGATAGTGGGAAGTGTCTGAGATTTTGTGTGGTGTTTTTCAGTATGGAGATTCCGAGGCATGCTGGGAGTGGATCCGGATCAGGATCGGGAGCAGGAGAGGGAGTTCCGGGCGGGTCAGTACCGCCCGAGGTCATTGGTCAGATGAGCACGTGCGAGTTGGATGCAAGGATTCGTGAGATCCTGCGTGATGAGATTGCTGAGTTGTTCCGGGCTAAGTTGTCGGAGCTGTTTGGGTCGATCAAGTCCGCCATGGTTGAGTATTTTGATGAGCGCTATGCAGCTCTCACAGAGACGGCTGCCGCGTCGGCAGCAACAGCTGTAGCAGCGGCAAGGGGAGGAGCTGGTCGGGGCTTTCAATATCGGGACTTCGATAATACGAAGCCTCCCACCTTCGATGGAGTTCAGGACCCGATTGTTGCTATGAGGTGGTTATCGGACGTGGAGGGGTGTTTCTTCACGTGTTCATGCCCTGCTGAGCAGAGGGTGAGGTGTGCTATGAACCTGTTGAAGCTCGGGGCGAGGATTGGTGGAGATTGACCACGGGGTCATATTCGGATGCGCAGAGGGCTGCGGTTTCATGGGATCAGTTTAGGGAGATGTTCAGCACTCGCTATGTTCCACGAGTTGAGAATGAGAGATTGGCTCAGGAGTTCCTTGAGCTGAAGCAGGATTCAGAGTCGGTGACTGAGATCACCAGGATGTTCACTGAGAGGGCGATGTTCTGCCCTGAGTTCGCTTCGGAGCAGGCTCAGATGTCTCGATATCTGAGCATGCTCAAGAGGGATATCAGACAGTTTGTGTCTACGCAGAGGTGCGAGACCTTGTTGGAGTTACAGGAGGCCGCCAGGCGGCGCGAGTTAGAGATTGAGTTGCAGATGCGTGAGTTGAGGCAGGCTCCGGTGCAGTTTCAGCCGGCGCCAAAACGGTCCAAGACCATTGATTCTAGAGTGGGGGATCTGAGTAGCCACACTTGTGGGAAGTGTGGAAGGAGTCACACCGGAGTTTGTAGGTCTGGTGGTGCATGCCGCAAGTACGGAAAGGAGGGGCACTATGCGAGGGATTGTCGGCAGTCAGCGCCGGTTCGGGATTTGAGGATTTGTTACCATTGTCATCAGGTTGGACATTTGAGGGTCAACTGTCCACAACTCGCTGCAGGACCGGTGCAGGCTCCACCACCGGCCACTTTGAGGATCACGGGTGGAGGTCAGGGTGGAGCGGAGCCCCCAAGGGCTTAGGGTCGTGCTTTTCAGCTTGCAGTAGAGGAGGTCGGAGCAGTGCTGGATGCAGCTGCGGGTATGTTTCTTCCTTGATGTCTTGTTATCTTATGATTATTGTGGAGTGTTGTTTATGTGCTAGTATCTTTGTGTGGTTCTTGGTGTGGTATATGTTGTTTTTGAGAGTTATGGCATGATTATGGGTTAGTGTTGGGAATTTCGTTGGTTATAATTCATGGGGTTGTTAGTGGGAATCTAGTGTTGGTCTGAATGTCGGGTAGCATCTGCCTTCTGAGGAGTGGTTAGCTGCAGATTGAGTTTCTTTCGAGCGGGAGAATCAGTGTGGAAATGTCATTTTGTGAAGGTTTCTAGTGCTAGTGGGAAATCAGTCCGCGTGTAAGTGTGGTGTTGTGCAGGGTTGTTTTGGGAGGTCGGTGATAGCGACCTGTGGTTGATAGTCAGTGCCCTAAGTGGGGGAGAATTACAACTATCAAATAATCACAATACCAGTCCCCTTTATTTAATCAGTCTCTTTTGACCACCAAATTAGTTTCTGATCAAGACTAATTAAATAATATGATTTCCGAAGTATATATTAATCTTGCAATATATTAATAAGACCATTTTGAGTATGAATTTATTATTCATATAATAAATTCTACTCAAGTACATACCAAAAATAGTTATGGGCTTAGACACCTAATCCAACAGTCTCCCACTTAGATAAGTCTAATAACTATTATTACGTACGACTTCAATATCTAATTAGCAATCATAGCTTTCAAAAGCTGCTGTTGAACTCTGATCTTATCAGTAACGCGTCCTTTAGATAAGGGATCATATATTCCTCCATTCTAGATATCGTATTGTCACACCCCGAAACCGATGGCGGAAACGTTCCGGGGCGGAGGACGTCGTGTAAAGTATCACAACCAATGTACATAGTAAGCATAGTAAATACAACCATTACATTACATAAGGATGTTTACATTTGTTTGAAAGCAAGGTAATACATGTTTTATATATACATCAGTATAACAAAAGTAAAGACAAGACTTCTATACGCTCCATCTTCTCCAAAAGAAAGCGGGATACCTGTCTAACGTGAACCTGAGAATACAAGCAGTTTTACAAATATCAGCATAAAGCCGGTGAGTTCATAAGCGGTTTGCTTTTGGTGAAAGAAAATGTTCCTTTAAGTTTGCGAAAAGTTGTTTCCCAAGAAAATACCATATTTTCTTATAAAAGAAGTTTGATTATCCATTTGTTAAACAGCCTGTTCATGAAAAGTTAAGTTATCCCAGGAAAAACCCTTATTTTCCTTAAAAGTTGGTGGTTGGTTATCGATCTGAAATGAAGCGTACAAGTATCTACCATACTTACAATGTTAGGTAAAGTTTCCCCGTAAGTTTGGTTATCCTTGAAAAGTATATTAGTTTTAACACGTATATAAAACAAATCAGTAGGTTGTGAACTAATACCTAAGGGTATTACTGATACCCTCTAGTAATCAAACAGTTATTACTTTGAGGTTAGTTCACTAAGTTCATTATTACTTAAAAGTAAATCTCCATTATCTAAGTTGCGAGTTCCATAACCATACGATAAACTAGATATGGCAATAAGAAGTCTAATATCATTTTATGACTTTTGTCAACCGTAGACCTGCCGGTCCCACTGTAGCTAGCAGCAACGTGTGGGGTAGTCAGCCCCGTATAGATCTATACACTCAAGTCACGTTCTCCCTCCAGGAGATTCTGGTTACAGGGGTGGTCCTCCACTCGCGTATCTTCGTGGAGTGTTACCGGGGACGTGTCTCCAATCTTAAGAATAACGAATTTACAAGTAATAATACGGAAAAATCCAGTTTTATGAATAGTATGTAATCCTTTGTGAAATATAAAATATAACATTTTATAGTAACTTTCACAATTAGTTTGAAAACTAACTTTACAAGTTAAACGGTTGGTAATACAGTTTTCAGTGTTAAAAGCATACTAAACATGCAACATTTCATACGAAATAATATGTTTGAGTACAAGATTTCCTTGTACTTTTGCTTGTATTCCCCCCCTGAAAACATGAAAAACACGGAAAAAGGTGTAGGGGTATGAACTCACCAGACGAGAAATGTGCCGGCTAAGATGCTAAGTGTCAGTTTAAGGCTTGAACACGCGCGAGGTTCCTATGTAACATAAGGAGATACATAATTGTATCTAATTAGACCTTGAACTACTAATTGAGTAAGTAAATACACTCAAATGCATGGAAACACTTTATCTCAAGTGTTGGAAGTGATACGGGTTGCATCTAAGGAGTGTAGGGCCTAGATAAGGAGTTTACTCCTCAAGTGTAAACCCTCAGGGGTGTTTATGGTCTAAAGACCATATCCCCATGAGTTTACGGCCATAAACTCATGGGTGGGGTATTTTTGGGTGTTCAATGGTCTTATATTGCACAAGGGAAGGTTCTAGGGTTGATTCAAGGGCTATGGAAGTGATCAGGACTTGAAGTGCCCTTGGAAGTGGAGTTTACGGTTCTTGAAGGACCCTTGGTGAGTTTACTACCGTAAACACATGAGTTTACGTCCGTAAACTCATGCTTGGTTCATTCTTCATGTGTTTTGGTGGTTGTAGGTTAATCATGCAAGGTTCTAGACCCTAATATAAGCTATACAAGGTGTTAAGGGCACTTAAACACCCTTTGGAGGTGTTTACGGTTTTGGGAGACCTTCCCAAACTGTAAAATCAAGTGTGGCTCATTTTTTCATGGTTTGGTGCATCACATGAAGGAATACAAGGTTCTAGGCACTCATGCAAGCTTTTGGAGGTGTTTAAGGGGCAATTTAACACCTTAAAAGGTGTTTACGATTTATGAGGGGGTGTTTACGGTCCAAGAATGTTCTTGGGCTGTAAAATCATGTTTCTTTCCCAAATGACAAGATTTTGGTGTTCTAAGCTCGTACATGCAAGTCCTTAAGTCATTGCTAAGCACTAGAAAGGATTTGCAAGGGTTTTGGGGCTTCAAAACCCCTTTAAGGGAGTTTACGGTTTTGGGAGATGTTCCCAAACCGTAAACACATGATTTTGAGAGTTTTGGGTGATTTAAACATAGATTTGCATGCTTAACAAGTTAAACAACAAGCTAGGATAGATCACTTACGATTTTTGGAGCTTGAAAGGGGTGTTTTTGGATCAAAACTCGAGTTTTAGAGAGAGAGAGAGTAGAGAGAGAAAGTTATGAAGAGGTGGGAAAAAGCTCAAATGAAGGCCGCTCATCCTTTATATAAGGCTTGTGTTTGTGGCCAAGTGGGGATCCACCCAATACTAACGTTAAACGAGGTTTATGGCCGTACCCGATTAAATGGCCGTACCCGATTAAATGGATTTGCCTAACCGAAAAGTTAATGGAAAAATTTAATAAAAATAAATTTTATTAACGGAATTGGGTTACAATGACAGAATAAATTTCGGATTGTCACATCATCCCCCGTTAAAGGAAATTTCGTCCCGAAATTTAGAATTAAGATATAAATCATGGATTTGGAAAGAGATGCGGATATTTCTGTTTCATTGAGTCTTCGCGCTCCCAAGTGAATTCAGGTCCCCGCTTGGCATTCCAGCGAACCTTCACTATCAGGATACGGTTCTGTTTCGTACGTTTGATCTCTCGATCCATGATTTCGATTGGTTCTTCCACGAAGTTCAGGTTTTCATTGATTTCGATCTCATCAAGAGGGATCATGAGGGTTTCATCGGATAGACACTTCTTAAGATTAGAAACATGGAATACAGGATGGATGTTGCTAAGTCCTTGAGGTAGTCGGAGTTTATTGGCTACGGGACCGATCCTGGTGAGGATCTCGAAAGGTCCTATGTATCTAACCCTTAAGTTTTCCGCTCTTTCCAAAATGTATCATGCCTTTCCAGGGTGAGACCTTCAACAGGACATGATCTCCAACCTGGAATTCCAGAGGTTTTTGTCGCTTATCGGCGTAGCTCTTTTGTCTGTCCCTAGAGGCTTTCAATCGATCTCGTATTTGAATAATCTTTCGATGGTTTCGCGAATGATTGCGGGACCAGTGAGAGCACTGTCGGGGACTCGACCCTTAGCTAGCTGTGTGTCCCCTACTTCGGCCCAACACAGAAGGGATTTGCACTTGCGAACGTAGAGGGCTTCGAACGGGGCAGCCTTGATACTGGTGTGGTAACTGTTGTTATATGAGAATTCGATCAAGGGTAAATGGATGTCCCACGATTTTCCAAAATCGATGACACATGCTCTCAACATGTCCTCCAGGGTCTGGATAGTTCTTTCACTCTGTCCATCTGTTTGAGGGTGATAAGTCGTACTCATGTCTAGCATAGTTCCAAGAGCTTTCTAAAGGGACTGCCAAAATCTGGAGGTTAACCTGCTATCTCGATCGAAGATAATAGACGCAGGCATACCGTGCAGTCGGACTATCTCTTGAATGTAGATTCGCGTGAGTCTTTCTATTTGAACGTTTCTTTAATCGGTAGAAAGTGAGCAGATTTTGTCAATCGGTCGACAATTACCCAAATGGTATCGTACCCACTCAGAGATCTGGGTAACTTGGTGATGAAATCCATAGTAATCATCTCCCATTTCCACTCAGGTATCTCGGGCTGCTGGAGTAGACCCGAGGGCTTCTGATATTCAACCTTCACCTTGGCGCAAGTCAGACACTTGCCCACGAAGGTAGCAATTTCGGCTTTCATGTTCAGCCTCCAATATAGCTTCTTGAGATCCAGGTACATCTTATCCGAACCTGGGTGAACAGAGTATCTGGTCTTGTGAGCTTCGTCCATTACAACCTCCCTGAACCCTCCGAACTTTGGGGTCCAGATCCGATTCATGAAACAATAGACTCCGTCACCTCTGATCTCAAGATTCATATCCATTTCCCTCAAGGCTTCGTTCGATACGTTCTATGGTTTTACAGCTTCCAACAGAGCTTCTCGGATCTGTGCGGATAGGTGGGAATGGATGGTCATTGTCGGTGTTTTCACCTTGCGGCTCGAACTTTCCTTTCGGCTAGGGGCATCTGCCACCACATTGGCCTTGCCAGGATGGTAGCCGATTTCGCACTCATAGTCATTGAGCAGCTCTACCCACCGCCGTTGCCTCATGTTTAAGTCTTTTTGATCGAAAATGTGTTGTAAGGTTTTATGGTCCGTGAAGATCGTGCACTTGGTTCCATAAAGATAATGTCTCCAAATTTTCAGTGCGAAGACCACTACTCCTAACTCCAGGTTGTGAGTTGTATAGTTGACTTCGTGTGCTTTCAGCTGTCTCGAGGGATAAGCAATAACTTTTCCTCTCTGCATAAGCACACAACCTAGGCCCTGATTGGACGTGTCGCAGAAGACAACGAAGTCCTCCGTCCCTTCGGGCAGGGACAAGATGGGTGCGCTGCACAAGGCTCGCTTCAATGTTTGGAATGCAGTTTCTTGCTTTTCACTCCAACAAAAGGGTACACCTTTCTGTGTCAGAGTGGTTAAGGGTTTGGCGATTCTGGAAAAATTCTGAATGAATCTACGATAATAGCCGGTGAGACCCAAGAATTGACGGATTTCTATGGGTGTCTTCGGTGCCGATCAATTCTCGATCGCCTTGATTTTGGAAGGTTCCACGTGTATGCCTTCGTTGCTTACCACGTGACCTAGGAAGGTTACCTTCCGAATCCAGAATTCGCACTTGGAGAATTTCGCGTATATCTTCTCTGTTCTAAGTGTTTCCAACACTAACCTCAAGTGTTGTTTGTGATCTTCTTCGCTTCTGGAGTAGACAAGTATGTCGTCAATGAATACGATAACGAACTTGTCTAGAAAGAGATGACACACCCGGTTCATCAGGTCCATGAACACTGCCGGTGCGTTGGTTAGACCGAAAGGCATCACTACGAACTCGTAGTGACCATATCGAGTCCTGAATGCTGTCTTGGAAACATCACTCTCATGAACTCGTAGCTGATGGTACCCTGATCTAAGGTCTATTTTTGAGAAGTAATTGGATCCCTGAAGTTGATCGAAAAGGTCGTCTATTCGCGGAAGAGGATAACGGTTTTTGACAGTCAACTTGTTCAGCTCATGGTAGTGTATACATATTCGAAAGGATCCATCTTTCTTCTTCACAAATAACACCGGGGCTCCCCAGGATGAGGAACTCGGTTTGATGAACCCTTTGCCTAGTAGCTCATTGAGTTGGTTGGATAATTCCTGCATTTCTGCCGGCGCTAAGCGATATGGAGACTTAGCTACGGGGGTAGCTCCGGGAACTAGGTCGATGCAAAACACAACTTGACGTTCGGGAGAAATTCTCGGGAGCTCTTCGGGAAAGACCTCTGGAAAGTTACAGACTTTAGGGCTACTCTCGAAGTCTTTAACTTACTGTTTCTCGTTTATCACATGGGCTAGGAATGCATGGCACTCCTTTTGCAGAAGCTTTTGAGTTTTGATGCATGAAATTATGCGAAGATTGGAACTAAGTTTATCGCCGTAAATCATGAGGATTTGACCAGAAGGAAGATTGAGACGGATAGCTTTTTCGTAACAAAGGATATCATCATGATTGGGGCTCAACCAATCCATGACAATGATAACATCGAAGCTCTTTATAGATACTGACATAAGGTCGATGGGAAAAGAATGATTGTTCAGGGTAAGGGTATAGCCTATGAATATATTGTTAGTGTTCTCTTTCTCGCCGTTAGCCATCTCGACGGTAAACGTTTCGGTTAATGGTTGGGATTTATGTCTAATAAAATGCTTGAATGCATGATTAACAAAACTTCTTTCAGCACCAGAATCGAAAAGGATGCATGCATAGGAGTTGTCGAGAAGGAACGTACCCGTGACAACTGTGGGATCAGTGACGGCCTCCTCTTGTCCCATCGTTAAAACTCTCCCAGTGTTGTTGATTGTTGTTGCTTTGGGGCAGTTTCGCTTCTAATGCCCGACTTTGCCACAATCGTAGCAGGCCCGACCTACACCTGCTCTAGAAGCTTGATTGGTTGGTTGGGCTGGTGTCTTGCAAAATCGAATCGTCTGCCCCTTTTTACCACAGTTGCTACAGATCATCTCACGGCATGGACTGGAAGTAAGATGATGGTAGTTGCACTTGTCGCACCGAGGGAGGGTACCATCATATTTACTGACAAGTGCTTGAGTGGCAGGAGTAGCAACAGGGGTAGTAGTAGCGTGGACTGCCACAGTTTGCTGCTTCTTTGAGGGCTCCTGCAAGACTGACCCTTCTTCTGCCTCCAGGATTTTCTTTTCTCACCACTCCTTTTTGTCGGTTCAGGAGCGGAGGCCACTTCATCGAGGTCGTCTCCATGATCAATTAAAGTTTGCGCCAGAAATTTTGCGCTGTCGAAGGTGTCTGGCTTCGTAGCCAAAACATTTCCTTTGGTTGGCTGGGTTAGCCCCCAAATGAATCTTTCAATCTTTTTGCTCTCAGGGTTAACCATTCCCGGACAGAGGAGCGCTAGGTCTTCACTAGAACTGTAGGCGGCAACATCGAAACCCTTCATTTTTAGGTTCCAAAGTTCGTGCTCCAGTTTTTGCAATTCGCCCCAAGGGTAGTACTCAGCAAGTAGAAGCTCCTTCATTTTCTCCCAACCCATAGCATTGGCTACTGGTAGGGTGAGGGATTTGACTCGGCCATTCCACCAAGTCAAATCTTTATCGATGAAAGTGCAGGCGGCGTACTTCACCTTTTCAGCTTCCGAACACGAACAGATTTCGAAAATAGACTCAATCTTCTCAAACCATCGAGTTAGAGCAATAACAACCCCAATGCCATTGAAGGATGTGGGTTTCGCGTTCATGAAATCTTTGTAGGAACACTCCTTCCGGTGTCCCTAACCACCTTCCTGATTTTGAGATTGAGTACCACCTCCTGGCCCACCGGAGCCACCAGGGTTCATTTGAGACATGGCAGCTGCCACTGCGGCAATAACAGCTGCCTGAAACATAACAGGATCAAATTGAGGAGGAGGTGGTGGCGGAGGGTTGTTGTTCTTTGAGCTAGGTCTCTTTCTCGGAGGCATCTTGATCTAGTATGATAAGGAAAGAGAGGATGGTAAGTCCTCTGGATAGAATCAAGAGATATGAAACAAGAGATATCTCATTATGGCAGATAGAGTGTTCTACAATGCGATAATATACATGAAAGCTACCAAAGCAAGAAAATAATCGCTAAAGGGAATGAGTAGTAACACTTGACTGAGGATTTTTACAATGTATTCGGTTCTGACTAAAATACTCCTATAGTATTTTATGTTTTGTTGCGATGATGACTCGTTGTTTGGATATTTGGTAAGTTTTAGGCTTGTTGTACACCACAGTCACTCCCGAGCACATGTTGTCCGTGTCTCGAATGAATATAGTTGATCAGGCTATATTGACCCTAGACACGACTACATAACTGCCCAGGTTTAACCGCAGTGCACAACACCCAATTACTTATGTTTTGTTCTACTCGTGGATACGGTTTCTAGCGTTTAGGTATTTTAGTATACTTTTTAAAAAATACTTGTATTTTAAAGTATACTTTTAGTTCAGAGCACTTTGGCCCCTTAGTGTTTATAGTTATATACCATGTAAGGTTCGGTATACTTAGTTCACTATAAACAAGGGCTCTGATACCGATCTGTCACACCTCGAAACCGATGGCGGAAACGTTCCGGGGTGGAGGACGTCATGTAAAGTATCACAACCAATGTACATAGTAAGCATAGTAAACACAACCATTACATTACATAAGGATATTTACATTTGTTTGAAATCAAGGTAATACATGTTTTATATATACATTAGTATAACAAAAGTAAAGACAAGACTTCTATACGTTCCATCTTCTCCAAAAGAATGCGGGATACATGTCTAACGTGAACCTGAGAATACAAGCAGTTTTAGAAATATCATCATAAAGTTGATGAGTTCATAAGCGGTTTGTTTCTGGTGAAAGAAAATGTTCCTTTAAGTTTGCGAAAAGTTGTTCCCCAAGAAAATCCCATATTTTCTTATAAAAGAAGTTTGATTATCCATTTGTTAAACAACCTGTTCATGAAAAGTTAAGTTATCCCAGGAAAAACCCTTATTTTCCTTAAAAGTTGGTGGTTGGTTATCGATCCGAAATGAAGCGTACAAGTATCTACCATACTTGCAATGTTAGGTAAAGTTTCCCCGTAAGTTTGGTTATCCTTGAAAAGTACATTAGGTTTAACACGTATATAAAACAAATCAGTAGGTTGTGAACTAATACCTAAGGGTATTACTGATACCCTCTAGTAATCAAACGGTTATTACTTTGAGGTTAGTTCACTAAGTTCATTATTACTTAAAAGTAAATCTCCATTATCTAAGTTGCGAGTTCCATAACCATACGATAAACTAGATATGGCAATAAGAAGTCTCCAATCTTAAGAATAACGAATTTACAAGTAATAATACGGAAAAATCCAGTTTTATGAATAGTATGTAATCCTTTGTGAAATATAAAATATAACATTTTATAGTAACTTTCACAATTAGTTTGAAAACTAACTTTACAAGTTAAACGGTTGGTAATACGGTTTTCAGTGTTAAAAGCATACTAAACATGCAACATTTCATACGAAATAATATGTTTGAGTACAAGATTTCCTTGTACTTTTGCTTGTATTCCCCCCCTGAAAACATGAAAAACACGGAAAAAGGTGTAGGGGTATGAACTCACCAGACGAGAAATGTGCCGGCTAAGATGCTAAGTGTCAGTTTAAGGCTTGAACACGCGCGAGGTTCCTATGTAACATAAGGAGATACATAATTGTATCTAATTAGACCTTGAACTACTAATTGAGTAAGTAAATACACTCAAATGCATGGAAACACTTTATCTCAAGTGTTGGAAGTGATACGGGTTGCATCTAAGGAGTGTAGGGCCTAGATAAGGAGTTTACTCCTCAAGTGTAAACCCTCAGGGGTGTTTATGGTCTAAAGACCATATCCCCATGAGTTTACGGCCATAAACTCATGGGTGGGGTATTTTTGGGTGTTCAATGGTCTTATATTGCACAAGGGAAGGTTCTAGGGTTGATTCAAGGGCTATGGAAGTGATCGGGACTTGAAGTGCCCTTGGAAGTGGAGTTTACGGTTCTTGAAGGACCCTTGGTGAGTTTACTACCGTAAACACATGAGTTTACGTCCGTAAACTCATGCTTGGTTCATTCTTCATGTGTTTTGGTGGTTGTAGGTTAATCATGCAAGGTTCTAGACCCTAATATAAGCTATACAAGGTGTTAAGGGCACTTAAACACCCTTTGGAGGTGTTTACGGTTTTGGGAGACCTTCCCAAACTGTAAACTCAAGTGTGGCTCATTTTTTCATGGTTTGGTGCATCACATGAAGGAATACAAGGTTCTAGGCACTCATGCAAGCTTTTGGAGGTGTTTAAGGGACAATTTAACACCTTAAAAGGTGTTTACGGTTTATGAAGGGGTGTTTTACGGTCCAAGAATGTTCTTGGGGCGTAAACTCATGTTTCTTCCCCAAATGACAAGATTTTGGTGTTCTAATCTCGTACATGCAAGTCCTTAAGTCATAGCTAAGCACTAGAAAGGATTTAGAAGGGTTTTGGGGCTTCAAAACCCCTTTAAGGGAGTTTACGGTTTTGGGAGATGTTCCCAAACCGTAAACACATGATTTTGAGAGTTTTTGGGTGATTTAAACACAGATTTGCATGCTTAACAAGTTAAACAACAAGCTAGGATAGATCACTTATGATTTTTGGAGCTTAACAGGGGCATTTTTGGATAAAAACTCGAGTTTTAGAGAGAGAAAGTTATGAGGAGGTGGGAAAAAGCTCAAATGAAGGCCACTCATCCTTTATATAAGGCTTGAGTTTGTGGCCAAGTGGGGATCCACCCAATACTGACGTTAAACGGGGTTTATGGTCGTACCTGATTAAATGGTCGTAACCCGACTTGGTCGCAATTAAAAATTTTCAAAGGTTTATCGAGGACGTTTCACGTGTTTTATTTCTTTCCGACATTTAAGAAATTATAATAAAAATATTAATGGATATGCCTAACCCAAAAGTTAACGGAAAAATTTAATAAAAATAAATTTTATTAACGGAATTGGGTTACAGTGACAGAATAAATTTCGGATTGTCACACGTATGAACTGAGACATTGATTATAATCAATCTCTCTGTTCATGTGTTGTTTCCCGATTTCTGATTTATGACGACTGACAACTGACTATTATTGAACACATCAAGTTAGTCCAACCTTGCCAAGCGCTTAGGGTGTCATCGCTAAATCATCGAGGGGCCCACATAAATCGCTTTTAACCCACATTGGGTAAAAGGAACGGATAAAATTTGACTCATATGCTTCCTCTATTTACTCATCAAATCACACACAACAATATGTTTTATAACACCAAGTTACTGGTGCGTTTACATATTATCAATTTGCAACCAAATTGTAAACTACAACTATATGTCTTCGTTTCAAGAATATAAGATATTATCGTCTCACAATCACACATGATAAAATCCATGAAGTGATTCACGTGAGCGTGGGCTTAATCAAATACTCAAATCTTATTTCAAGAGTTCTCATGAATATTGCAGTAGACTTTTGCTATGTCTAAACACTTTAGAAAATCTATAGTCGGATTCATGACAGTCTTATCTCATTACCTACTTCCAAAGTTTGATTGACTATAGATGTTTGAATAACCTTGTTATTCTGAAAGTCAAAACATGTGAAGTGAAACACAAGAATAATCGAATCTAATATGGCCTCAACACTTTGAGTATAAATAAAACACATTTTATTTAATCACCATATCGATTACGCATTATTTATTGAATAATTTTTCGGATAATCAACTTAATACTTGAATTGAAACAATAGTCATCCCATGCTCCAAGCATGCACACTATGTTTACCTATGGTCCTTACTTTGTGAAATATATCAATTGAACACATTTCTAATGATACTCATTTCACAATTCCCAATCCTTATCACAAGTGTAAGAATAGCAAATTCTTGTTATGCGATATATTCTAACATTTTACGCAATGATCCTTTTGTAATGACATAGCACCAAAGTTACCAAGACTTTGCCAATGATATTACAAAGTGCTCTATTGGAAATTGTTACAAGACAACTCCATAGACATGAAGTCTCAAATTCAAAGTACATTCCTTTAAACATCCTTCTTGCATAAAAGTTTCTAATCTACATAAATTCTGAACATCCAACTCCCATTATGGAAACATTTCCATATTTGCCATATGACAACACATTCTAAATAGAATCTTATCTATTCATAATCATGCCAATATGGTCCATCTACTACTATACTTCCAACTGCCCACAAGAGACCAATCTTTAGCGAACCTTAGATTGTCCTTGACAGTTGTTTAACTACTTTAGCCATATCCGTTTTTGGTCCTTTTTCCCTCTTAATGCCCCAGGCACTTGGAAAATCAGAACGGTTGAATATTACAACAAATGCAATCCATCCTATACCCGAAGTGTATGGGATACGATTCATAACATCTTACATAAAAGCATGATACTTTACCAGTCTCCTGCTATAATATCGCCATATATAGAATTTCCTTATGTTGAATCTTTTCAACATAACATTCATATATGTCCTTTGACTAAATTTGATTAAAATTCCTCGATCTAAGCTTTTATATTTGAAATGAAGTATAAGTTTCTCTCCCTTAATTATAGAAAAACAACTTTTCAACCTTTGCAACTTTGCGAATTGAAACTTTTGTTTTCTATAATTAATATTACTAACTTGCAATACATAATAATCATGCTCCCACTAACATGATAATTATTTCCTTACCATCATAACAATTATGCTCCCACTAGCTTTCACATGTATCAAGAAAACAGCCGGACTTCTAGATATCAATACTCATTGAGTTTCTTACCAAAGTTCATATTTCTAATACGTGATGCTTCGATAAGACTTTATCTAAGCTCATACACCTTTTATTAGAAAGCTCATATGTGTGTCTAATATATCAGAACTTACAACAATAAGTCATAAATGTTAAACTAATTGCAAAATCTCACATTTCGAACTAAGAAGAGGGATGTCGTAATCATAATCGAATTTGAGAATGCAATTTACACAATCGCTATCTCCTTAAAATCTTCCTAGTGAAAGCGTTTCCTCACAATCATTTTCATGAAGCGAACAGAAACCTTACCACTTAGATTTTATGGTGTATGCGTTCCTATCCATGTGAATTTGTCATAACCATAATCATAAGACAATGTTAGTGACAAATCCAAACTCATATGGACTGAACTTGTTCAACCTTTATTTCTTGCCATCTGGAAGCACAAGGGCCTACCATGTCATCCAAGTAGGTGAGCAGCTTACCCATAAAGATCAATGAACTTTCATTGATAAAGGTGCTTTGCCTTTATGCATTCAAATGAGAACTCATAGAACCTACATGCATAGTGAACTCACATGCACAGAAACAAGAATGTGTCAACACGATGGGTTATAAACCTCAAGTCGTGTGCTAGTGTAAAACAATAGGTTTACTCTTGATTAGTTCTTGAACTTTTCAAGATCATTTAGACTCCCACAGACCTCTTGACATATAAGATTCTCTTGTCAAGAAACATTCCTTGACAAACAAATATTCAAGAGTTAGTACGGGTTCTTATCAAGACAAACACTTCACACAATTGGTCCTAGTTGGTCTTTATCTTATCCAAGACATCACAACTTACCAATTTCAAATGTGCAGGAATAAGAAGACATTTTATATTCCACATTTGATGAGTGTGTTATAAACCTTCCTAAGATGTGTCACTCAATGAACAATCTTGGAGTATGACTCTAAGACTTGATTTTGGAACGAAGTATGATTCACCTTTTGATTTAACCATTTCAACAATTTCCGATTCCTCTTCTTAGCCATACTGGTGTGCTAAGGTGTCCTTAGAGGCTCAATTGTAACATCTCGTTTGTTAAATAAATAAATAGAAAAAATTAATATGAATAGTAGCCCTGAATGCGGAATAATTTAGCAAGGCGTTGGTTTTGGGAATAAAAAGTTATAATTGAGAGTTTGGGGATTGAAATGTAATTTCTGGATTTATTTGGAAAGGATTTTAAAGGTTGAGGGTTGTGTAGTAAATTATGGGTTTTATTTGAAAGGAGTTTTGAAGACAGGGGCTGCATGGTAATTATTAGGACTTATTATGAAAGCATTCTTAGAGGCGGGGGTTAAAAGGGTAAATTGGGGAGCTGTTTTGAAAAAGAATTGATGAGGAGGGACCATAATTAGATAATAGAGCCTAAGTTTCAAATGCATACGGGATTAAACCCAGTTCCCTACCCCTCTCATAGAACGGATGATGCAGCTAAACCTAACCCTACTCTCGTATCAAGCAGTCGCCACCCTCACTTCAACCATCTCCGGCGCCGCCCTCCTCGTCGTTGAAACACCACCCGTCGTGCCTTGTTGTTGGTGGCAACGAGGACTACCGACGATGTTGTGATCCCGCAGCCACCTCTCTGTCGTCCTTCTTCTTCTTCTTCTTTTTTCTTCTTCTTCTTCTTCTTCTTCTTCTTCTTCTTCTTCTTCTTCTCTTTTTCTATCGCCGTTCACAGCCGCACTCGGCTATTGCCAGTATCGTTCTGACCGTCGCCTGCTTTGGAGCTCGTCCCACAATAGCTAGCTGCCACCGCCATCGCTAGTTAAACCTACATTTCAATTATTCGGTCAAGATTCACCACCGAGAGGAGGGAGCAGCAGTGGGTACGTTCACGTGAAGGTGTCGCGGTAATCCTTGGAGTCGTGTGTGTGCGCTCGTGGTCGGAAAGCTTGGAAAACCACCATGGCTGCCGACCATTGTGGCTGCCGCGATATACAAATGTTCTGCCACCACCCCCCGCCATGTGGTGGTGTCTGTGTGTGATATTTAGTGATTGTGTGCATGTGTTTTAATAAGTAAGGGGTTGTTTGCCTGGAATTCGTGAGAAAAGCCACCGCCACCACCCTCAGGTGGAAGCTGCCACCATGTGCCACCTCCGGCCACCACAAGGTGGATGTGTGTGTTTATCTTTTAGTGTGTGTTTATTTTTAGGATTAAAGCTTTGCAAATTGTAATTAGAGATTAGAATAATGGAAAGAAACTCATAACCACCACAGTGAGGTGGTCGCTGCCGCCACCAGCCGCCGTGTTTGGTGGCGGTGTTCCTTGTTTTTGTTTTGATTCGTTTGGGATGCTTGGATAAAATGGACTAGAACCATAACCACCACCGTGAGGTGGTGGCCACCGCCGTGAGCCGTTGTTGGCCACCGCTACCCGAGGTGGTAGTGGGTGGTGCCCGACTAGCGAAACCATAATGGGCCTAGTGAAACCCTAATGGGCCTAATGAACCCTAATTTATTAAAAGACCTAGCTATTGAGCCTATTGTGCTATGAGTGGGTTGGAAACCCTAATTAGGGTTTAGAAAAACCCTAATTTTGGATATATGGGCTTGGACTTATCGGACCCACATTTGGGTCATTGGAATGGAATTGTGAGTTACACCCAATCACACCATATGACTTATCTAGTAGAGTGATGGGCTTAATGGATTAAGTCCTTAATGGGTTAAGTGAGAAACGCTTAACCCTAATCGTCATTTTATGTGAAAACCCTAATTTCACTTGGGCCTTAAGTTCGGCCTTTCTATAAGGCTTTGGTGATTGGGCCAATTTGTAAGAACGTAAATTTCAAAACAAAAATTTCATTTTATCACAACCATTTTCATATAAAAAGTTTTACAACATATCTGGTAGTAGTTATCAAAACATATCGTATCCCAAGATCACAAAAATCAAATCCTCTCTCTAGTGTGTACGAATCACGCCGGCGCCTTTCCACGGTCCTCGCTAGTACCTGAAACACATAACACAACAAATGTAAGCATAAACGCTTAGTGAGTTCCCCAAAATACCCTTACACACATACGCCTTTCCAGGCCATACTCCACACGACCTTCCGGTCCATGTGTTTCAGGGGACTTCCGTCCCAGTCCCAGTAGACCTTCCGGTCCTACTCGTATTGACCTTCCGGTCCATGACTCCCTGACCTTCCGATCCACGTCATAATGCCTTCCGGCCCATATCATACATAGCATACATATCACATACATAACGCATACAAAACATGCAACTCACAACATACAAGACCTTCTGGTCACACATAGGTACCTTTCCAGGTACAATATAGTGAGAAGACTCACCTTTGATATCTCGGTAAGTCTCTGTCTCGGTAGAAATGTGGTCTAGCCTCCGCCAAATCACAGACAACAAATACTCCCATAAATACAGCTGAACTCAACCCTAAAAGTCAACAAGGTCAAAGGTCAAACTTTGACCCAACTCAGCGAGTGCACTAGGGCGACTCGGCGAGTCTACACGTGTCCACTGACTCTCACTTAGACCCTCTCTTGGCACGTCGAGTACTCCCCTGACTCGAAGAGTTCCACCTGGCAAGAATCGTGGGGCCACCCCGACTCAACTCGCCGAGTCCCAAGAACAAATCGGCGAGTTCCAACTCGAACTCAGACCCCTGACTCTCCCTGACTCACCGAGTCATTCCTCCAACTCGACAAGTCCACTCACTGAAAGATTAACGGGCAACCTTCAAACTACTCGCTGAGTCTGTTCTTCGGACTCGGCGAGTTCATGACATGCACAAACTCAAAACGACTTCTGAGGTTAGATCTGTTCCATACAATCATAGATCTAGCCTCCCCAAGCATGATAATCACGTAAAGTCCATACCTTGATGCACAAACAACATCTATTTGCTGCTATATGATGTTTTAGTCCCATTTATCATAACCCATGGTCAAAACCCCCATTGATCTGCATAAAGCTTGAGGAGTAAAGCTCTTTGGACCTCAATGGATCCAGATCTAAGGCCTCATCACAAATAGGGACGAATTGGACATGAAATCTAGCCAATAAAGGGTCCAAGAAACCCTAAATCAATATCATCATCATAACAACAGAAGGGGAGCCAAAATATTACCTCAAATGTGATGCTCTGAGGTCCAAATTCGTAGAATGTCCACTTCCCTTGCTTCCTCTTGGCTAGAACCTCCTTTTCCTTGCTAAACAAAGCTTCAAAGGTTAACAATGGCTTCCTCTCTCTCCAAAACGCTCAAGGTCTATTTAGGGTTTCTCTCTGGGGGTTGGTGGCCGCAAATGACGGCCATAAGGCCCTTTAAATAGGTCTCAAACCCTGGAAATTAGGGTTTCATTAATTAGCATGGACTCGCCGAGTCCAGACGCGAACCTGCGTGAACATCCGCGACCATACTCGGCGAGTTTATACGCCAACTCGCCGATCTCAGGACTCCAAGGATCTCCCTCAAATGCTCCTCATGCTGCACACCCTATTCATTGGATCCATGAACACTGCTGGTGCGTTGGTGAGTCCAAAAGGCATCACCACGAACTCGTAATGCCCATAACGAGTCCTGAATGCTGTCTTCGGGACGTCCTCCTCCCGCACCCTCACCTGATGATACCTAGACCTCAAATCAATCTTGGAGAACCAAGATGCTCCCTGCAACTGATCGAACAAATCATCGATCCTTGGCAATGGGTAATGGTTCTTAACCATCAACTTGTTCAACTCCCGGTAATCAATACACATCCGGTGTGAACCATCCTTCTTCTTGACAAAAAGGATCGGCGCTCCCCAAGGTGAGCTACTCGGCCTGATAAACCCCTTTCCCAACAGCTCCTGAAGCTGCGAGGATAACTCCTGCATCTCCGGAGGTGCAAGGCGATAAGGCGCCTTAGCGATAGGCGCAACTCCCGGAACCAACTCAATACCAAACTCTACCTGCCTCTCCGGAGGTACACCTAGCAATTCTTCTGGAAACACATCCGGAAACTCGCGCGCTATCAGAACCTCATCAACCAACTTCGGACCCTCTGAAACAACCCTCGCATCCATCACATATGCCAAAAATCCTCTACAACCCTGCTGTAGACTCTGTCTCACTCTGGCGGCCAAACAAAATGCTGACCCTGTACGTGTACCCTTGCCGTACACCGTAAGAACTCCCCCACTAGGGTCTCGTATCGTCACCAACTGACGCTTGCAATCTATAACAGCTCCAAATCGGCTCAACCAATCCATGCCCACTATAACACACACATCCCCCATCGCAATCGGGACTAGATCTATCGGGAACTCCACACCGAAAATCTCAAGGATACACCCTCGAATCACCTCTGAAGCATACACTGCTCGCTCATCAGCTATGAAAACTCGCAGAGGTCGACTCAACGCCTCTCGACGGATACTAATGTGCTGACTAAATGCCAAGGAAACAAATGACCGACTCGCACCCGAGTCAAATAACACCAAAGCAGGTACAGAATTCACGAGAAAAGTACCTACGCATATCATCATATAAGCACAACATCATAAGCAAAAGATAAAATACAGAATACATACCAGCCACAACATCGGGCGCCGTGCGAACTTCCTCCGCAGTCAACTGAAAAGCTCTCCCACGAGCCTTCGGAGACTCGACCTTCACCGGTCGAACCTCGGTAACCCTAGCAGCAGGCGCAGACCCCTGTGCTGATCACTGGTGTAGCTGAGGGCACTCGGCCTTCCGATGGCCGGCCTGGTTGCAATGGAAGCAAACCATAAATCCCTTGGGGCAATCTCTGGTGATATGCCCCTCCTTGCCACACTTGTAGCAAGCACCCGATCGACAGGCCCCCTCATGACCCTTGCCGCACTTCCCGCAAGTGCGGCCCTTCTGGCCTTCAGTCCTCGAATCGGCGGACTTGGTCCACTTGGCTGCCGGCTGAGACTGAGCCGACCGCCGATCCATCCTCTGAGACTCAGCCTCCTCCCTGGCTTGAGTCACCAACTCAATCTCCCTTTTCCGGGCATTTGCCTGGAGCTCATCAAATGTACAGTACGTTAAGTTCGACACGAACTCCCGAATGTCCCTCCTCAGAATACCCAAATACCGGCTCTGTGACAACCCGAAATTTCCACTCGGTCAAACCCTAAAAGTCAACCATTTCGTATTATAAATTAATATCATTATTTCTTATTTTTAAGAAATATAAAGTTCGTTTGATTATGTTAATATTATTTTTATACGAACGGGTGAAAGAAAGCGTTGTCTCGGGTTTTAAATTTTTAAAACCGCAAACACCTCGCGTCTGAGAAACCCTCGACCAAACTATTTCGTTTGAGTCGAAAAATCATACCAAAATCCGAAAACTCATGCTTATCCATGAGTTTACTCCTTAAGTCTAGTCAAAAGGAGTTTACTCCCCATTTATCCAAAAGAGTAAACTCCCAAAAGAGTAAACTCAAGAAACACTCTCAAGTATCAAACTAGAAACAATTCCAAATCTTCATTCTTGTAAGTGTTCTAACCATTTCTTCTTAGTAAAACACTTAATCTAGTGTTTGTGCATCTATTCATCCATTCAATTTTGTGTTTTGTTTAGATTTCCAAAAACACCAAGAACACACACTAAGTGTTCTTGGACTTTTAGCATACTTCAAGCTTCCTTATAGTAAGTACTTCACTACTTGAGTCTTATTGAGTTAGTATTACAAGTTAGCAACAAGAAAATATGCCAAGAACACATGGAACAAGGTGTTCACATTCCAAGAAGGTTCTTGGGCCGCAAACACCATAAAGTCCCCCAAAATGAACCTAAGTCCCATGTTTAGCCCTAGTTTGATGTTTAAGACTTACCTTAACATGTTTAAACCTTCCATTGATGTGTTTAAGCCTTGAAAAACACCAAACACTAACATTTATAGGTGTTTACGGTCTAGGGATCTCCCAAAACCGTAAACACCCTAAAAGGTGTTTAAATGGGTTATTTTCCTTCCTTAGGCTTAGAAACTATCACACACCCTTACCTAATTGTGTTAGGGACTTGAAAACTTGGCAATACCATTTTCCATAAGGGTTTACGGTAGTAAACCCAAAGGAAAATGCCATGAGGCCATAAACTCCTCAAAGGGGGTGTTTTCTATTGTCCTAGTCCACTCCAAAGGCCAAACCACTTAGTAGAATTGCTTCAAAAGGCTTGCTAAACCACAAAACAACACTTGAACCCTAAGACTAGAGTTTATGACCGTAAAATCTAGAGTTTACTGCCGTAAACTCCCTAGGTCTTGACCACCAGAACCGTAAACTCCAAGGGAGTTTACCCTTGAACCCCAAACACCATAGCAAGGTCCTTTAGCACTTAGATGCAATCCTTCTGGCTTGTAGCACTTATATAAGGTGTTTTACATACCTTAAGATGTCTTAACTTTATCAATTAGTGGTTTAGAGTCTAATTGAATACATATATGTGTGATTATATGTTATCTAGGATCATTAAGTGGGAACAAGTCTTCACTTGTCACCTAGCCATCCTGCATCAGTCAGTACACCCAAACCACCACCTACAGGTGAGTTCATACCCCTAAATCAATGTTTAAATGTTTTTAAATGCTTTAATGGGGGGGGGGGGAATACAAGTAGAAAACATCATGTTATTAAATCATGTATATGTATTTTATAACTGTGTTTTCATTCAACAGACTTCACATACTACAAAATGTGATGCATGAAATGGTTTTCTATCTTTAAAATACTTTGTTATCAAATGTATTACTTTTGAAATGTTTATCAAAATGAAATCAAGTCACTTTTATATTTGTTCAAAACCCTTAGATGTCTTACAAAACCATTTTACATTCTTGAACTAAACTATGCATATACACTTATATTCTTATATATGTATTGTTGTTATAGTTTTCATTTTTCATTTAGTTTCCCACACTCTTGTGTAGCAAGGGTGTATAAACTTACTTGAACAACCATTACCTTTCAGTTAACTATCATAGGGATAGTTAGAAGATAACAAACATTATTCCTATTACAAGGAATCACACAAGAGTCAGTTCATTCATGAGTCTATACTAGTACATTACTTGATACATGAGTGCGTTTACATATGTTTACATGATAGATGAACACGCTTACATGGATACTTGTACCTAGAGTTGCGAGGAATATTTATTCGTACCTTCTGTGTAAATTTTCCTGCCCATCCCAGTTGAAGGGGATGTCTAGATGGGACTAACCATTCCGGAACCCAGCTGTTAGCACCAGTGGATGATGAACATCTACGGATGCCTACGGTTACTATTTGTATTAGGTAGATCGATACCAGGACTAACCCTCCCTCCGCCCTGCTGCCGCTACAGAGGATGAGTGGAAAATCTTCGGATGTTCATTAGGGTATACCTTTTCGCTTCGGCGATGTCGTGTTAATCCTGGTAAACCAGGGATAACACTTACATGATGATACTTTTTCCTGTTTACTTTATCTTGTGATATTTTCACATCAACGATGAGTTAGACTAAGTACTTTAGTACTAGTCAATAGAAGGAAAAACTATCACTTTACTTACAAAACATCCGGGTCTTGGTTGAAGACTACATTACATACTGATAGAAAATAAGGGATTTTCTAGGGCTTTTCATACTTATATCAACATTTTCAGGTCATCAGTAGACAGGTATTCTCAGGTCATCAGTAGACAGGTACAGTGGCCAGGTTTTGAGAAGACGGAGCAGACAAGTCTCGTATTTTATTTTGATTATATATTTTTGGTGTCTTATTACAATGAAAGAACACATATGTATTAAAAATTTACTTATAATGCAATGGATGATGTTGTTGCTTGTTTACTATTTTACACTGTTGTGATACTGTACATGACGTCCTCCACCCTTGAACGTTTCCGCCGTTCATGGTTTTGGGGTGTGACAGATTGGTATCAGAGCATTGTTTATAGTGAATATAGTATATCAACCCATAAAAGATATACTAACTATAAATACATTGGGATTAAAACACTCTGTCTAAGAGTTATACTTTTAAATAATAAAATATTTAACAAAGTATACGTGCCTGCATTCATACTAAAACCAGTGTCACAATGACAAGAACAAAAGTATTACGATTGTTGAATATCACAAGTAAGCCTGGGGATATATGGTCAGTCTTGGGAATGGCATAGCCTGATCAACTATGTTGGTCCGAGGAGTGATTAGCATATGCCCAAGAATGGTTGTGATATGGCAACAAGCCTAAAAACTTACTAACACAACCAATAATAAATACCATAGGGGTATTTGTCTTACTGTAATTATCTTAGTCAGTTCGTCTATTTAGCTATTTCTTATATCCCTTTTCTCGCGTAGATTAAAATGGCGGGATTTCACCATGGCGATCCGTACTTCCCAAACCAAGGCAATGTTGGTTGGCTAGAGGCTGAACCAGAAGATGATCACCAAATCCCTTTGGATGATCACCATGCTGAAGGTTTCTCCGATGGATCTGACTCGGAGCCTGAAGTCAACAACCTACCCCCAGATGCCCAAAACCCAAACCTGAACCCCCGTACCGCATTTCAAGGACCCACACCTCTGTGGGCCACGAACTTGAATACATGGAGCCAGGAACAAGGTCAGCCCATTCCCTACAATGGAGACCGAAGTTTCTACAAACTCATCGAAGGAGGTTCTGCTGATAGAGTCCTACCAATCATGGTGCATAGGATTTCTCGGAACACGATAATGGCTCAGGCGACTATCAATCAAGTCTTGGAAGATCACGCCAACTCTGGTGTTAACACTGTCCATATTCACCAACTAGGGTCTGCTCATGAAAGGACTCTGGTCCGCAATGCAAATCTGCAGAGAGAACTTGCTGAAACTCAAGCTGAAGTTAGAGAACTTCGAGCTCATCAAGTGAGAGCGGACAGGCGTATAAGGGACATTGAACGTCTACTGTCGGGATTGAGAACTCATGCTAGCAGTTCTCATTGCCGATAGAATCTCGTCAACTCATCTTTTGGATATAACCTAGTTTATGTAAAACTTTGGTCTAATTTCTTGTCTTTATAAATCTTAGACCTGTTAGGTCTTGATCTAGTCTTAATTCTGTCAAAATTTTCCATCTTGGTTGATGTAAGGCCTACATCTAGGCCATTTTTCCCGAACTTGTTACATCTGTAATTCCAGTATTATTGACAGATATCTAATCTTATGGAAATTATTATCCAAATGTTGTCATCTTCATTTAGTCATTCTATTCATTCTGTTGTTGGGCTATGGGGATTTAGTCCATGAGACACATTCATTATTCATTTATTCTTATCCATGTCGTCATCTTTTAAACGTATAGTTAAAGATGCCGCCATGCAGAAATACCAGGCGTAACCCAAACAACGAAGCACCGATACCACCACCTGAACCTCTTCATCCACCTACTCCTTTCGATGCCAACATGTTCCAGGCAGCTTTCACAGCAGCACTTGCAGTTGCTGTGTCAGCAATCAACGCTCCTGTCCCTAGTGGATCGGGATCGGGTGCACCTCCCTCTAACCACGGAGAAAGCCATGGACACTCTCGGGAATGCACCTATAAGGACTTCACGAACGCCAAGACCCGTAGCTTCAATGGTACTGGTGGGGTTATGGTGTTAAGACAGTGGATTGAAAAGATGGAATCTGTCTTTGAGATCTGCGCTTGCCAAGAAGGCAACAAGGTCAAGTTCGTAGCTTGTACCTTCTCTGACAGGGCACTAACATGGTGGAACGGCCATGTTAAGTACCTGACTCCGGTGGTGGCGTATTCCCTCGGCTGGGAAAAGTTGAAAGACATGCTGATGAAAGAGTACTATCCTCGAGGTGAAGTACAAAAACTAGAGCAGGAATTCTGGGGTCTACAAATGGTTGGATCCGACATCACAACCTACACAAACAGGTTCTGTGATCTGGCAAACTTATGCCCTGATATGGTTGCTCTCGAGAGCAAGAAGATAGAGAGATATATCTGGGGACTGTCGCCCCAGATGCAGTCAAGTGTGTTAGCTTCCAGGCCTATTACTTTCGATAGCGCCAAAGAACTGGCACAATCTCTCATAGATCACAGGAAACCTCAGAACCCAACAATCCCTACACCCGTACCACAAAAGTCCAACCCCGACCACAACAGGAAGGGGTGGACTAAGAGGAAAAGAGGGGCTTCGCAAGAATCCTCCAGGAAACAACAACTTGTGGCCATCAATGCTGCCACAATGACTCCCGTTGTCCCGGCGAACCCCTTACTAGCAAAAACATATGTTGGAACTCTCCCAAAGTGCACCAAGTGTAAGTTCCACCACCACGGACCTTGCAAGGAGATGCAATGCTCTAACTGCAACATGAAGGGGCACACAGTCCGTTTCTACAGGACTCCAACAGCTCAGGCCGCCCAGGTTCTTAACGCCGATATGGGCCAAACTTGCTACGGTTGTGGCGAAGTGGGCCACTACAAGAGGAACTGCCCTAAAGCGGGGATGGTTGGAGGGGTAGGAAGAGTTATGGACCTAGGCCACGAGGAAGCAGTAGCTGATCCTACGATAGTTATTGGTACGTTCCTCCTCGATAACTCATATGCTTGCATACTTTTCGATAGTGGAGCAGTGAGAAGTTTCGTAAGTCACAAATTTGCACACCTGCTTAAACAAAAACCATGTGCATTTGATAATTCATTCACGGTAGAAATGGCTAACGGGAAAACAGAGAGTACAAACTGCATATACGTAGGTTGTACCTTAACTTTAGATGGCCATAATTTCAAGATAGATCTCATGCCGGTCCCAATTAAATGTTTCGACGTTATCATCGGCATGGAATGGTTGAGTCTTCTTCTCGCCGACATCATGTGCTTTGAAAAAGCAGTTCGTCTTAACCTTCCTAACAACGAAACCTTAATAATCTACGGCGACAAACCTAGTACGAGCCTTCGCATCATTTCGTGCATTCAAGCCCAGAAGTGCTTGCGGAAGGAATACCATGCATTCCTCGCACACGTCGTTGATACAAGTCAAGAAACGAAAAACATTCAGAACATCCCAGAAGTACGCGACTTCCCCGACATCTTCCCATAAGAACTTCCCGGTTTACCACCACAACGCCAAGTCGAGTTCCGAATCGACTTAGTGCCAGGAGCTACCCCCGTAGCCAAATCTCCTTATCGTCTGGCATCGGCTGAAATGCAGGAACTTTCCAGTCAACTTAACGAACTTCTCAAGAAGGGATTTATTCGACCAAGCTTCTCACCATAGGGAGCACCGGTCTTGTTCGTCAAGAAGAAGGATGGATCATTTCGCATGTGCATCGACTATAGAGAACTCAACAAACTTACGATTAAAAATCGTTATCCTTTGCCCCGCATTGACGATTTATTTGATCAACTTCAAGGAGCCAACTACTTCTTGGAGATAGATCTACGATCCGGATATCACCAACTATGAGTGTTAGAGGAGGATGTTCCCAAGACAGCCTTTCGAACTCGTTATGGGCACTACGAGTTTGTAGTGATGCCGTTCGGATTAACTAACGCGCCTGTAGTATTCATGGATCTGATGAATAGGGTGTGTCGTCCTTAATTGGATCAGTTCGTCATCGTCTTCATTGATGACATACTCATCTACTCTCGAAGTAAGGAGGAACATAGCCAACATCTCCGTAAAATCTTAGAAACATTGCGGTCGGAGAAGCTCTACGCGAAGTTCTCCAAGTGTGAATTTTGGATTCGGCGAGTCGAATTTATGGGCCATGTTGTTAGCGAAGAAGGAATACACGTGGACCCTTCCAAAATTAAGGCCATCGAGAACTGGTCAGCACCAAAGACACCTACTGAAATTCGTCAATTTCTAGGTCTGGCTGGCTACTATCGTAGGTTCATTCAGAACTTCTCCCGCATAGCAAAACCTCTTACAACACTGACCCAGAAGGGTGTAGCCTTTGACTGGGAAGAGAAACAAGAAAGAGCGTTCCAAACACTCAAGCGAGCCTTGTGCACCGCACCAATACTGTCCCTCCCCGAAGGGATAGAAGACTTTGTGGTCTATTACGACGCATCAAATCAAGGGCTTGGATGTGTTTTGATGCAGCGAGGTAAAGTCATAGCCTATGCCTCGAGACAGCTGAAGACACATGAGGTTAACTACACCACCCACGATCTTGAGCTAGGAGCAGTAGTGTTTGCTCTGAAGATCTGGCGACATTACCTATATGGTACAAAAAGCACAATCTTTACAGACCATAAGAGTCTACAACACATTTTCGACCAGAAAGAGCTCAACATGAGACAACGATGGTGGGTCGAGCTACTCAGTGATTACGAGTGCGATATTCGTTATCATCCGGGTAAAGACAATGTAGTAGCCGACGCCCTAAGTCAGAAAGAATATTCTGGTCGTAGGGTCAAATCTTTGACTCTAACTATCCATTCACACTTGTCCACATAAATAAAGGAGGCTCAGCTCGACGCTTTGAAACCTGAAAATGTGGCTGGTGAATCCCTTAAAGGGATGGATAAGAACTTGGAAGTCAAGGGTGGCGGAGCCTTGTACCTCATGGATCAGATCTGGACACCGAAACACGATGGCTTCAGAGACTTGGTCATGACGGAAGCTCACAACAGATGTTATTCCGTCCACCCGGGTTCAGATAAGATGTATCTGGATCTTAAAAAGTTATAATGGTGGCCTAACATGAAAGCAGATATTGCTACCTTCGTGATTAAGTGCCTTACTTGCGCAAAGTTCAAGGTCGAATACAAGAAACCCTCCGGTCTCCTACAGCAACCAGAGATACCAGAATGGAAGTGGGAGCGGATCACTATGGACTTCATAACCAAGTTGCCCAAGACGATGGGTGGACTTGATTCCATATGGGTCATCGTCGATAGATTGACCAAGTCTGCACACTTCCTACCGATCAAAGAAACAGACAAGATGGAGAAACTTACCAGAACTTACATTAGGGAGATTATAAGGCTGCACGGTGTTCCTTTATCTATCATCTCGGACAGAGATAGTAGATTCACTTCGAGGTTCTGGCAGTCATTACAAAGTTCCCTAGGAACTAGGCTGGACAAGAGTACAACCTACCACCCACAGACCGACGGGCAAAGTGAGAGAACTATCCAAACCTTAGAATATATGTTGCGTGCCTGTGTGATTGACTTTGGAAAATCTTGGGATACCCATTTACCCCTTGTCAAATTTTCCTACAACAACAGTTATCACACGAGCATAAAGGCAGCTCCATTCGAGGCCCTCTATGGCCGAAAGTGCAGATCCCCTCTGTGCTCGGCTGAGGTGGGTGATACCCAGTTAGCTAAGGGAGGAGTTCCCGAAAGCACTCTTACGGGTCTGGAGATCATTCAGGAAACGACAAAGAAGATCGTTCAAATTCATGAACGATTGAAAGCCTCTAGAGACCGACAGAAAAGCTATGCTGACAAGTGAAGGAAACCATTGGAATTCCAGGTGGGCGACCGAGTCCTACTGAAGGTCTCACCCTGGAAGGGCTTGATACGCTTTGGAAAGCGTGGGAAGCTCAATCCAAGATACATAGGTCCTTTCGAGATTCTCGCGAGAATCGGCCCTGTAGCTTACAAACTCAATCTACCACAAGAACTCAGTAACGTACATCCTACCTTCCACGTGTCGAACTTGAAAAAGTGTCTATCCGACGAGACTTTTGTTATTCCACTCGATGAGATCGAGATCAACGAGAGCGTCAACTTTGTGGAGGAACCAGTAGAGATCTTAGACCGAGAAGTCAAGCAGACGAAACAAAGCCGTATCCCAATAGTGAAGGTTCGATGGAACACAAAATGGGGACCTGAATTCACTTGGGAACGAGAGGACCAGATGAAACAGAAATATCCTCATCTTTTTCCTTAGTTGTCTGTAAATACTTTATTTGCTTTGACTTTAATTTCGGGACGAAATTCCCTTTAACAGGGGGATGATGTGACAACCCGAAATTTCCACTTGGTCAAACCCTAAAAGTCAACCACTTCGTATTATAAATTAATATCATTATTTCTTATTTTTAAGAAATATAAAGTTCATTTGATTATGTTGATATTATTTTTATACGAACGGGTGAAAGAAAGCGTCGTCTCGGGTTTTAAATTTTTAAAACCGCAAACACCTCGCGTCTTAGAAACCCTCGACCAAACTATTTCGTTTGAGTCAAAAAATCATACCAAAATCCGAAAACTCATGCTTATCCATGAGTTTACTCCTTAAGTCTAGTCAAAAGGAGTTTACTCCCCATTTATCCAAAAGAGTAAACTCCCAAAAGAGTAAACTCAAGAAACACTCTCAAGTATCAAACTAGAAACAATTCCAAATCTTCAATCTTGTAAGTGTTCTAACCATTTCTTCTTAGTAAAACACTTAATATAGTGTTTGTTCATCTATTCATCCATTCAATTTTGTGTTTTGTTTAGATTTCCAAAAACACCAAGAACACACACTAAGTGTTCTTGGACTTTTAGCATACTTCAAGCTTCCTTATAGTAAGTACTTCACTCCTTGAGTCTTATTGAGTTAGTATTACAAGTTAGCAACATGAAAATATGCCAAGAACACATGGAACAAGGTGTTCATGTTCCAAGAAGGTTCTTGGGCCGTAAACACCATAAAGTCCCCCAAAATGAATCTAAGTCCCATGTTTAGCCCTAGTTTGATGTTTAAGACTTACCTTAACATGTTTAAACCTTCCATTGATTTGTTTAAGCCTTGAAAAACACTAAACACTAACATTTATAGGTGTTTACGGTCTAGGGATCTCCCAAAACCGTAAACACCATAAAAGGTGTTTAAATGGGTTATTTTCCTTCCTTAGGCTTAGAAACTAGCACACACCCTTACCTAATTGTGTTAGGGACTTGAAAACTTAGCAATACCATTTTCCATAAGGGTTTACAGTAGTAAACCCAAAGGAAAATGCCATGAGGCCGTAAACTCCTCAAAGGGGGTGTTTTATTGCCCTAGTCCACTCCAAAGGCCAAACCACTTAGTACAATTGCTTCAAAAGGCTTGCTAAACCACAAAAAAACACTTGGACCCTAAGACTAGAGTTTACGACCGTAAAATCTAGAGTTTACTGCCATAAACTCCCTAGGTCTTGACCACCAGAACCGTAAACTCCAAGGGAGTTTACCCTTGAACCCCACACACCATAGCAAGGTCCTTTAGCACTTAAATGCAATCCTTATGGCTTGTAGCACTTATATAAGGTGTTTTACATACCATAAGATGTCTTAACTTTATCAATTAGTGGTTTAGAGTCTAATTGAATACATATATGTGTGATTATATGTTATCTAGGATCATTAAGTGGAAACAAGTCTTCACTGGTCACCTAGCCATCCTGCATCAGTCAGTACACCCAAACCACCACCTACATGTGAGTTCATACCCCTAAATCAATGTTTAAATGTTTTTAAATGCTTTAATGGGGGGGATACAAGTAGAAAACATCATGTTATTAAATCATGTATATGTATTTTATAACTGTGTTTTCATTCAACAGACTTCACATACTACAAAATGTGATGCATGAAATGGTTTTCTATCTTTAAAATACTTTGTTATCAAATGTATTACTTTTGAAATGTTTATCAAAATGACATCAAGTCACTTTTATGTTTGTTCAAAACCCTTAGATGTCTTACAAAACCATTTTACATTCTTGAACTAAACTATGCATATACACTTATATTCTTATATAAGTATTGATGTTATAGTTTTCATTTTTCATTTAGTTTCCCACACTCTTGTGTAGCAAGGGTGTATAAACTTACTTGAACAACCAATTACCTTTCAGTTAACTATCATAGGGATAGTTAGAAGATAACAAACATTATTCCTATTCATGAGTCTATACTAGTACATTACTTGATACATGAGTGCGTTTACATATGTTTACATGATATATGAACACGCTTACATGGATACTTGTACCTAGAGTTGCGAGGAATATTTATTCGTACCTTCTGTGTAAATTTTCTTGCCCATCCCAGTTGAAGGGGATGTCTAGACGGGACTAACCATTCCGGAACCCAGCTGTTAGCACCAGTGTGTGATGAACATCCACGGATGCCTACGGTTACTATTTGTATTAGGTAGATCGATACCGGGACTAACCCTCCCTCCGCCCTGCTACTGCTACAGAGGATGAGTGGACAATCTTCGGATGTTCATTAGGGTATACCTTTTCGCTTCGGCGATTTCGTGTTAATCCTGGTAAACCAGGGATAACACTTACATGATGATACTTTTTCCTGTTTACTTTATCTTGTGATATTTCCACATCAACGATGAGTTAGACTAAGTACTTTAGTAGTAGTCAATAGAAGGAAAAACTATCACTTTACTTACAAAACATCCGGGTCTTGGTTGAAGACTACATTACATACTGATAGAAAATAAGGGATTTTTTTAGGGCTTTTCATACTTATATCAACATTTTCATTTAAAGGTTTACATGGCTTTTTAAACAGCTTTTCAAAGCAAGATAATGACACTTAAATACTTATGAATTCACCAGCTTTAAAGCTGATACTCCCTTTCAAAATAACTTGTATTCTCAGGTCATCAGTAGACAGGTACGGTGACCAGGTTTTGGAAAGACGGAGCAGACAAGTCTCGTATTTTATTTTGATTATATTTTTTTGGTGTCTTATTACAATGAAAGAACACATGTATTAAAACTTTACTTATAATGCAATGGATGATGTTGTTGCTTGTTTACTATTTTACACTGTTGTGATACTGTACATGACGTCCTCCACCCCTGAACGTTTCCGCCGTTCGTGGTTTTGGGGTGTGACAAGCTCATCCGTGCCTGCTCAGAAGACACCTGCTCAGGGCAAAACATCGCCCTCTCATGATACTTCCGAGTGACCACAACAATCGAATCATTACCCTGCTTGAGGATCAAGAACTCTTGAACCAGTCGTTCCGTCTCCACCGGAAGAACGTACTCGTCTCTGAACATGGTGGTGAACCTCTCCCAGGTCACCGCTGAAATCTCCGCAAGAGTGAAGTTCGCTGTCACGAACTTCCACCAATCCTTCGCTCCCAAGCGAAGCTGGTTTAAAGCGAACCGTACCCTCAGATGCTCCGGACATGAACACATATAGAAGCATCCCTCAATGTCAGCAATCCATCTCATCGCAACGATCGGATCCTGTGTCCCATCAAACTCGGGTGGCTTCGTGTTGCTGAACTCCTGGAACAACAACGAGTCACCTCCCTGAGGCCTGGCAGTAGCCACAACTGTTGTAGCTACAGCGGCTACGGCCTCAGTCACCGCGGTGTACTGCTCATCAAAAGTCTCCAACAGTGTGGTCTTGATAGACCCAAACATCTCCGGAATCTCGGCCCTGATCGCTGCAGCCACCTCATCGTGGATCATCTGACAAAGCTCCTCGTCACTCACACCGCTCGCCTCAGGTCTGTGGCGTGTCCCAACCATGATGCCTCTCTGAAATACAACAAAATTTATCAGAGACTCGATCGAGCATAAACATACTTGATGACGCCACCATACTCGTCCTCTGTTGTCCAAAAGATTCTTACTTGGAATGCCCACTGATCCGGTGTCTTCAGTAGTACGGGCCCAATACTACTGACCACACCGCATCAGTATTCACTCCAAGTCATCCTCCTTGGATCCTGGATTACGAGTACTCTACTCTCATGAGCTCCTAACTGCTATATACTCGCTCTTAAAGCATCTCAGCAGCAGAAATCTCCTAGGCTAAGGCATCACAAATCAGGCCACTCTAGTCCTAATATGTATACCTAGCCTAATCTAGCATGTATAATGTAACATAACATTTCTCATAACACATAATGCAAGGGTACTTTTGGGAATTCACCGTTCGGGCGTTGGCTAATCGTACACACGACTCTTCTCTGTTTGTCTCAAACTCTTTTTACTCTTTTCAAAAATTTTACTTCATTATCAAAATTTTCCTCAAATCCTCAGTTTGAGTTCAGATACGCCCGAAGGTGCATCCGAATCCCTCAAACCAAGGCTCTGATACCAACTTGTAACAACGTAAATTTCAAAACAAAAATTTCATTTTGTCACAACCATTTTCATATAAAAAGTCTTACAACATATCCGGTAGTAGTTATCAAAACATATCGTATCCCAAGATCACAAAAATCAAATCCTCTCTCTATTGTGTATGAATCACGCCGGCGCCTTTCCACGGTCCTCGCTAGTACCTGAAACACATAACACAACAAATGTAAGCATAAACGCTTAGTGAGTTCCCTAAAATACCCTTACACACATACGCCTTTCCAGGCCATACTACACACGACCTTCCGGTCCATGTGTTTCAGGGGACTTCTGTCCCAGTCCCAGTAGACCTTCGGTCCTACTCGTATCGACCTTCCGGTCCATGACTCCCCGACCTTCCGGTCCACGTCATAATGCCTTCCAGCCCATTTCATACATAGCATACATATCACATACATAACGCATACAAAACATGCAACTCATAGCGTACAAGACCTTCCGGTCACACATAGGTACCTTTCCAGGTACAATATAGTGAGAAGACTCACCTCTGATATCTTGGTAAGTCTCTGTCTCGGTAGAAATGTGGTCTAGCCTCCGCCTAATCACATAAAGCAAATACTCCCATAAATACAAATGCACTCAACCCTAAAAGTCAACAAGGTCAATGGTCAAACTTTGACCCGACTTGGCGAGTCTACACGTGTCCACTGACTCTCACTTAGACCGTCTCTTGGCACGTCGAGTACTCCCCTGACTCGACGAGTTCCACCTGGCAAGAATCGTGGGGCCACCCCGACTCAACTCGCCGAGTCCCAAGAACAACTCGGCGAGTTCCAACTCGAACTCAGACCCCTGACTCTCCCTGATCACCGAGTCATTCCCCCAAATCGACAAGTCCACTCACTGAAAGATTAACGGGCAAGCCGAGTCTGTTCTTCGGACTCGGCGAGTTCATGCCATGAACAAACTGAAAACGACTTCTGAGGTTAGATATGTTCCATACAATCATAGATCTAGCCTCCCCAAGCATGATAATCACGTAAAGTCCATACCTTGATGCACAAACAACATCTATTTGCTCCTATATGATGTTTTAGTCCCATTTATCATAACCCATGGTCAAAACCCCCATTGATCTTCATAAAGCTTGAAGAGTAAAGCTCTCTGGACCTCAATGGATCCAGATCTAAAGCCTCATCACTAATAGGAACGAATTGGACATCAAATCTAGCCAATAAAGGGTCCAAGAAACCGTAAATCCATATCATCATCATAACAACAGAAGGGGAGCCAAAATATTACCTCAAATGTGATGCTCTGAGGTCCAAATTCGCAGAATGTCCACTTCCCTTGCTTCCTCTTGGCTAGAACCTCCTTTTCCTTGCTAAACAAAGCTTCAAAGGTTAACAATGGCCTCCTCTCTCTCCAAAACGCTCAAGGTCTCTTTAGGGTTTCTCTCTGGGGGTTGGTGGCCACAAATGACGGCCATAAGGCCCTTTAAATAGATCTCAAACCCTAGAAATTAGGGTTTCATTAAACAGCATGGACTCGCCGAGTCCAGACGTGAACCCGCGTGAACATCCGCGACCATACTCGGCGAGTTTATATGCCAACTCGCCGAGTCCCCTCTCAACATCCAAAAATAAAAGAATAAAAATAATACATGGGAACCCGGATGTTACACAATTATGGACTATTTAAGAAAAATCATTTGGACTAGAATAATTGGATGGGCTTTAGGGTAAGGCCCATATGAGGGTTTGGGCCCAATTTGGAAAATTGAGCTATAGATGGGCCATAATTTCGGCCTTGATGATTATGAGATATTGGGCCACTTGAATGCCAAATGTTTAAACTGGAATAAATGGTTGGGCCTTAGAATAAGAGAATGTAAAGGTTTGGGCTTTGACTCATAGTTGACTTTTGGGCCTTGGGCTTGAAGCAAGCTAAGATAGGGGTAAAGAAGTCTTTTACCCCAAGCATAGACTTATGGTTATATGTTAGAATCCAATTATTAATGGGTTGTTATTTTGATGTTGACAAACTCTACAATCTATCAGCTAGCAGCCACAACTTTATTCGCGGGACTTCAGCAGTGTGAGATGAGTCTCCTCACTGTTTGTATGGGTCGAAGGCACCAATTCCAGCCCATTTGTTTGATTCATGGTAGGAAGACCCAAGGGTTATCCCTAGGCATTATGTAAGAAAGACCAGGAGGTGACTCTTGGCACACTGTATGCTATTATGTATGGCAGAAAGACCCGGGGGTTAGCCCTAGGCAATATGTATGAAAGACCAGGAGGTGGCTTCTGGCACACTATATGCTATTATATATGGTAGGAAGACCCTGGGGTTAGCCCTAGGCAATATATATGGAAGACCAAGAGGTGGCTCCTGACACACTGTATGCTAAATGGCTAAGTAGAGTAGTATGTATGCTAGTTGTCTTTGTGATGCTCGCATAGAAGACCAGGAGATGGCTCTTTGCATTTGTCTGTAAGACCGAGGGGGTGGCCGCAGGCTTGGATAGAAAGACCACATGGCGGCCCGTGGCATAATGGCAAGACTGTGTTCGGCACATAACAACTTATTTGATATATGAAAAATATGTATGGCTCACAGTATGTATGGATCAGTGGATATGTATGGTATGTGGTATTTGGGGAACTCACTTAGCTTCGTGCTTAAGGTTTTTAGCTTTGGTTTCAGGTACTTCGTTTTCAATGGAAAGGATTCGGCAATCGCAGCGCATCACACTATGTTTTTAGCACATGAGATCTTTTGGATTACACTATAATATTGTTTTATAATATCATGATTTGATTATTGACACTTTGGTTTGACATGAGATGTTTTTATGGATGTTTTTATACTTTTGGTTTTATGAATTGTTAAACTAAAAACGAAATTTTTGGTCTTTAATTTTGGGATGTTACAAGTTGGTATCAGAGCCTTGGTTTGAGGGATTCGGGCACACTCCTGAGTGTGTCTGAACTCAAACTAAGGACTTGGTATGAAAAAAATTCAAAAGTAAAATCATTTTATAAAAAGAAGTTTGAAAGAAGGAAAGAACTTTGAAAAGAACATGGTGTGTAATGCGTGCAATCAACCGAGCTCAAGTAAGTTTTCCCTAAGATACCCATACATGTTATGATATGTTATGTTATGATATGATTATGTGATTCACATGCTAGATTGGAGCTAAGGATCTAGGAGAGATGCCTTTGTGTGCTATATGAGCTTGTAGATTTGCATGCTAGAACTGATCAGTCAGTGATAGGATGGCCTGCTTAGGTTATGCCTGATTGTATGAGCCTTTGAATTGCATGTACAGATTCCTGGTAAGAGGATTGAATGTCTTTTGGTTAGATTTTTCCATTTGTCTGAATGCTGCTTGCTTTGTGCTTTGTAGGACTTCGAGTGATGGGAGTTAACTAGTAGATAAATACGTTAAGTCACATGTGACCAGGGTTGAATAATCTCAGAGTGCTAGATTTGACCCTATTGCGTAGCTCTCGTTTGATTTTAACCATTGTAGGGATGAGTCCTTTATTCGAAGGATTTTCCAAGCCTCGCAACATGTGATGGTATTCATGTAGTGGTTAATTGACATCATGAAGAGTCTTTCAGCAACTGAGGACTGGGTGGGTTCGGGAACCTAGGAAAGCCTAGGATATGTTTCAGAGGGCTAGCAGTATGGTTCAGTGAGTACTAGCATAATGGTTTGAGAAAGTGACTTGGAGGATTTGGGACGATTGCTGAGGAAAGTATGACTAGGTGTGGAAGGTAGTATTAGGACCATACTACTGGAAGCACATGATCCGTACTCGAGTCGGTGAGAAGTCTTGGAGATTCTAAGAAGATTATGGGAAAGGACCTTTGGTTATGTTTGACTGTTGGAATGTTGTATTTCAGATTGGAGATGAGCTCTCAGGGAGATGGTACAGGTTCGTGGTGTGGCTCGGGTGCAAATGCTAAGCCGATTTGCGAGATCTTGCGAGAGTTTATTTCCTCAGAGGTTTCTCGCTGTTTATCAGAGACAGTGGATGAGCGCTTAGCCACATTCCGTACAGAGGTTATGGCTATCATTGGAGCTTGCACATAGACTTTCTAGGAGATCCATGCTTGTGGAGCTCCTACGCTTCATGGGGAGAGGGACCCCATTGTCAGTAGGAGGTGGTTAGTAGATATGGCTAACACATTCAGGACGAGTTTCTGCCCCGAGGAGGCGAATTTCAAATATGCTTCCTGCCTGTTGGAGGATCGGGCATGTGACTGGTGGGAAGAGATCGGTAGTGAGTTGGGTGATGATGCAGTAGATGTCATGTCATGGGATGACTTCTCGACCAGATTTCGAGATGAGTTTGCACCAGCGATTGAGGTGCAACAGTTGGCGCGAGAGTTCCTGGATCTCCGCCAGACCACGGAGACTGTGGCAGAGATCAATACCAAGTTCCGGGAGAGGGCTTTACTAGTACCGCATTATGTAGCAGATAAGGAGATGAGGAAAGTGAGGTATCACGATATGTTGCGGGATGGCATCAGGAAATTCGTGAGTATTTCAGGGTGCAAGACCCTGAATGATATGATGTCTAGAGCCCGAGAGCAGGAGATTGATTTGAAGCACATTGAGAAGAGTTTAGATCAGGTGCATACTGTGGAAGGTCCCGGAAGAGACCCAAGACTTCTGAACAACATCCGAGAGGCCAGCAGGACCGGATTCAGTGCAGCACATGCGGGAAACTGCATGATGGAGTGTGTCTCTCCAGGGTTTTGGGTTGTTACAAGTGTGGCAGGGGTGGTCACGTCAGCAGGGATTGCCCTCAGGGGGCAAGCCCATTATGTTTTCACTGTGATTGGGTGGGCCACAAGAAGGCCGACTATCCGACGTTGAGGGGAGGAGCACTGAGCTCGCCGGCTCCGACTACTTTGAGGATCGCCGATGAACGATAGGGTAGGACCGGAGCCCCAAAAGAGAGGATTTGAGTTCTGAAGGTGTGCATCTTGTGCCTTCTTTAAGGTTATTTATATCTGTGTATATGGTTAGGGTATTGCATCAGTTTGGGTAAGCATATAATCGGTTTATTCTCTGCTTGTGTTTGGATTATATTTTCAAGAAATGTCATATGTTAATTGCATACCTTGAATTTTTAGTAGTTAGTGTAAGATAATTTCCCTCTTGTTGGTTCAGGGTGTTCAACATTATCTCGGATCGTAATCGAGACCGGTTCAGCGACATTATGTGGAAGGTCTGCAGTCAGAGTTCAGCAGGGTGGTTATCCACCCACGCCAGTTTTCGTAGGGATTAGTTGTGCTCAGATTGACTCATGTGGTCACCAAGAGGAGTGGCATATTTATGAGGTTTTGGTCGGAGCGTCTGTTATTTGGAGCCCAAGACCTGAGTAAGGGATCATTTCAAGGCATTTGGAGTTATCAGTATTGTTGGAGTTCAGAAAGTGTCCATCTAGTCTTCTAGGGTTGCATGATCTTTTGAGTTATCATTGTAATGGGTCGCTAGTTTTAGTAAGTGTCGGTTGTCAGCAGATTAATCATTGGAAGGTTGGAAGGATATGAAATGCTTCCATCTCTTGTATGCAATTGAGACTTAGTCGGATCGAAGTGGGGAAGTTTGGGAAACTTCCTGACTTTGGAACCATATCTGATTGATGTGTAGCAGCCTATGGGAACCCATGTTGAGGATCCCTGTCAGGACATGAGTTCAGTGTGGGATGTAAGACTGTGGGGTGGCCTGTACCAGTAGTCAACAGATAGTGTAGAGGTGTTGTAACACTGTGGGGTGGCACGTAGCATTCACTAGCTAGCAGGAAGTGTGGAAGTGTTGTAAGACTGCAGTGCGGCCCGTAGCATTCACTAGTTAGCAGATAGAGTAGAAACGGTGTGAGACTGCGAGGTGGCCCGTAACATTCGTTAGTTAGCCGTTAGCATAGTTGCATAGTAAGACTGCGGGGGTGGCCCATATCATTCACTAGTGGTCGGTTAGTATGTGAGTGTTGTAAGACTATGAGTGGCCCGTAGCAGTCACCAGGCCCTATTCGACAGTGAGAATATGACAAATTTGTGATTCACTCACGGATTCCTTCAGATGATTTAGGCTAGGGTGGATCAGCCGCAAAAAGGTGAGTATGCCATAATATGATCAGATTCAAGAAATGGAAGGCCTTGGTTGCCTTTGGAAAGAAGATAGGCGCAAAGTGATGCTTCAGACGGTAGTAGTGATTTGGGATTCGTTTGTGTGGAGTAGCTTGATGATCGAAAGTGCTAAGTCACTCATAGTGGGATTAAATAATCTCAAGGTAATTGATTTGACCCTGTTGTGCAACTCTCGTCTGAGTCTAACCGTTGTAGGGATAAATCTCCAACTCGAAGGCTTATTTGAGCTTAATGTCAAGTGTAAGTGATCTACAGGGGTAGTTGGTCAATGATTCTACTTCTAATGGAATTCCTTAACAACAGAAGATGAGTAGTCAGTTTGGAAAATTATGGGATGGATTCAGCTTTGCATCAATATGGGCGTCTCTCAGGGATTCATACAATCTTGAGACTTCAGATGTCAGATTCTGTAAATGTGATCATAATGCCAAGAATTCATGCATCTTCGGGTTTTAGAACCCTATGAGGGTTGGCTTGATTTGCCTTGGGAAGGATGAGGTTATGCTCGGGATTGTGGCCAAGTCGTTCAAGTTGTCGTGCGTGTAAGAGACGGTAAGGAAAGATTTTGATGAGGAAATCAAATTTAAGTGGGGGAGAGTTGCAACATCCCATTTGTTAAATAAATAAATAGATAAAATTAATATGAATAGTAGCCCTGAATGCGGAATAATTTAGCAAGGCGTTGGTTTTGGGAATTAAAAGTTATAATTGAGAGTTTGGGGATTAAAATGTAATTTCCGGATTTATTTGCAAAGGATTTTAAAGGTTGAGGGTTGTGTAGTAAATTATGGGTTTTATTTGAAAGGATTTTTGAAGACAGGGGTGGCATGGTAATTATTAGGACTTATTATGAAAGCATTCTTAGAGGCGGGGGTTAAAAGGGTAAATTATGGAGTTGTTTTGAAAAAGAATTGATGGGAGAGGGACCATAATTAGATAATCGAGCCAAAGTTACAAATGCATACAAGATTAAACCCGGTTCCCCACCCCTCTCATAGAATGGACGATGCAACTAACCTTAACCCTTCTCTCGTATCAAGTAGTCGCCACCCTCACTTCAATCATCTCCGGCGCCGACCTCCTCGTCGCTGAAACACCACTCGCCGTGCCTTGTTATCGGTGGCAACGAGGACTACCGGCGATGTTGTGAGCCCGCAGCCACCTCTCCGTCGTCCTTCTTCTTCTTCTTCTCTTTTACTGTCGTCGTTCACAGCCGCACTCGGCTGTTGCCAATGTCATTCCGACCGCCGCCCGCTTCAGTGCTCGTCCGAAAATGTAACACACTGTATCAGGTACACATTTAAATTCAAGCAACTTCATATTTACCTTTGGACTCTATGAGTTGAAGGCCCAACTCGTCAAGTAGGATCGACTCCGGGTCGGGGGATTAAGTGACCTAGTCGACGAGTCAGAAGACCGAATCGGCGAGTAGGAGTTGTCTGAGTGAAACCCTAAATTGGATGCTTTGCACCCTATTTCAACATCTTATGAGGATTCCACCCCAACCTCCATCACCTCCAGAGCATTACACCCGAAACCCCAATTTCTCCAAAAGTGAACTTGAGATTTCTTGGTTGTTTTGAGTGTTATTTGGTGTATTTTGAAGTTAGTGGAAGAAGTGGAAGATAGAAGACTCAAGGGAGAAGAAGTAGATCTAGGAACTACACCCCATTTGCCATCTTTTCTGGTAATCAAGCTAACAACTTGGTCTTCTTTCTGTTAGATCTATTTCTCCGCATATTAAGAGGGTTTTGGCTCAAAAACCTTGGTCCTTGATGTTGGGACATCCTAAGTAGTTCATATCTCAAATCTAGGTTCTAGGGAGGAGTACATGGCATAAAGATGCAAGCTTTATGCCCAAGGTAGCCCCATGCATCTCTTAGACCTCATTTTTGGGTCTTTTGAGCTTAAATGGACGTAAAGTTAATGCCTTTACATGTTATATCGACCTTAGGAGCCCAAATCTACCCTTTGGATGAGATTAGCACAACATAAATCGAGTTATGGGATGAACATTGGTTGACTCGACGGGTCATTCTTGGGACTCGGCGAGTCAGGGGTTGTCGCACCCCAAAACCAAGAACGGCGGAAATGTTCTGGGGCGGAAGACGTCATGTACAGTATCACAACAATGTAAAGTAGTAAACAAGCAACAACATCATCCATTGCATTAATAATAGAATTATTATACAAATGTGTTCTGTCAAATTTTGATAAACACTAAAGCATAAATCAAAATGAAAGATGAGTCTTCAACGAGCTCGATCTTCCCAAATCATTGCATCTGTACCTGTCTATGATGACCTGAGGATACAAGTAATTTTGAAAGCGAGTATCAACTTTAAAGCAGGTGAGATCATAAGTATTTTAGTGTCTTAATTTGTATGTAATAATTTGTAAGTTTGGAAAATGTATATGAACTGTAAATGTGGAAATTGTAAGTGAACTGTAAGTATAAAAATGTTTGTAAAACAACTGTAAACGTTTGAAAAACCCTAGAAATCCCTATGATTCCTACTATTATATAAAGCGTGTCCTCTACCAAGACCTAACTGTTCTAAATGTTCATTTCTTGTAAAAGTGTGTAATTCTCCCAAGTGTAACTATCATTATAAAAATATAGTTTTTACATTAAATTTTTAAGTGAAATGATCACTAAATATAACAAAAGGGAAAAATAAATGTAGTACTGTAGTGTTGTATTATAGGAACTACCGCTGTACTAACTACCTTAAACCGGATTTATATTAAGGTATTATGTGATTTAATTGCACCATACTATCGACTGGTAACAACGACATAATGAATGGTCGTAACACGGAATGAGGTTTGGCACCCACAGACCTGCAGGTCCGGCTATAGCTAGCAGCAAGGTGTAGGATAGTCAATCCAGTATAGATCTATACACAAACTCACGCTCTCCCTTCAAGAGACTCTGGCTACAACTCGGGCCATGACATTTAAGGCATGCTCCGATACATATCACAATAATTAACGTATTCATATATATGTAATGTAATGAACTGTTCTAGCTGTAATGTACGTGCTCTCTACCTAGCAAGTATAGTAATGTAATCGTTCTAGTATCGTTGTATATGTTCTATTCCTAGTATCGTAGTATATGTAATGTACTGTAATGTTCTAGAAAGTATTGACTCATGAATGAACTGACTCATTGTATGATATCGCGTTCTAGTAATTGTTCTAGTATCTTCCTAAACTACCCATATGGTAGTTTATTAGTAATCTAACTGGTACGTATGGACATGTATGTATACCCTTGCTACCCAAGGGCATGGGATGAACTGGAAGGACCTTTTATGACTATATATGTACACATGATATATAACTAATATTTAAACGACTTTCGGACGAGTACCCGATATCCTATCAGACCACATCCAAATCGAGGCATGCAATTTATAATATAAAAGCATAAAATAAGATTTGTAAACCTTTGAACATAAATATTTTCTAAGAAAAGATCGACTTGATGTCGATCTATAAAACGGTTTTGAAGGCATGGGTTTGATAAAGCGGTTTAGTATAAAGAAACATTTGTTTGAAACACAATTGTAAATAAGTTTGAAAAGTAATATACAGAGTAAAATGTACAGTGTAATAAAGAGTTTAAAACATATAAAATGTTTATAAAAATCATTTGAAGGAAACTGTTTGGTAAAACGGCTAATGTGTAGTAAATCATTTGAATGCTGCTTATTAATCACATGTGATTGATATAATAACTAGCATAATTCTACTTGTATCGCCCCATAAAACATTTAAAAATAGTTTAAAACATTATTTAAGGGGTATGAACTCACCTGTAGTGAGTGGTTCTGATGAAAATGTTGGATCAGTTGCTAAGTATCAAGTGGTGGCTTGAGTACACACGCGAATTCTATTTAGCATATATTGGCATATATATGAATATAATTAGTGTTATAAACGACTGAATAATGATTTTGGGACCACCTTAGGGACTAGTAAACACTTATAATGAAGTGTTACAATCATATATGATTGTATGAGGGTTTATAAGGCTATACAAGAGGGTGTATGGCCAAAATACACACTATATGTGTGTGTGCGGCCAGGTGTACTGCCAGCACATGTGTGCGGCCCTGTGTGCGGCCATGTGTGCTGCCAGATGGTGTGTGATGCCATGTGGGCGGCCAGATGGTGTTCTTGGTATTCTTGGTACCTTTTATGAAGATCTTCAAGGAGAATGGATGATACTTGAGAGGATTTTTGAGTTCTATGTTTGAAGAGGTGAAAGAAGTGTTCAAAAATGACTAAGTGTGGTATATATAGGTGGAGTGTGCGGTTGGAAAGGGTGTGAGGCTGCAAACACATGTGTGTGGCTGCACACTCAAATGTGTAGCCTCACACTCCATGTTTTGGAGTGTTTGGCCCGGTTTTGATTCCTACACTTCGAGTTAACCCCTTTTAACACTCCTACCTTGATTATAACACGTTTAGAATGCTCCAATAGACCCTAAATGGTACTACAAGATAGCAAAATGAGTCTATTGTTGATAGCAAATGAAGAATGCAAGCTAGAAATTTTCGGGTTATCACATCATCCCCCCGTTAAAGGGAATTTCGTCCCGAAATTAGAATTTAGACAAGGAAAATAGGTACGAATGATCGAGTCATGAGAAGGAAACTTTCTAATCGATTGTTTCTAGCGCTCCTAAGTGAAATCGGGTTCTCGGTTGGTATCCCAACGAACCTTCACTAACAGGCGGTGGTGATGCTTTGTCCGCTTGACCTCTCGGTCGAGGGTCACTACGGTTCTAGTACGAAGGCGAAGATCTCGACGAGTGGAATTACTAGAGTCCTAACGGAAAGGTAGGGTTTCACGATCGAGGCGCAAAGAGTAGAATGTACGTTACTGAGTTCGCAGAGTAGGTCTAGTTTGTGCGAGGCACAGGACCGATTCTGATAAGAATCTCGGAGGTCCTAACTATACTGGATTTAGCTTGCCACGCAATACGAAGCGTATTAAGCCATTCCCAGAGTGAGTTCTCCTAAAGAACTTGGTCACTCACTTGGAATCTCCAAGGTTTCTTTTTCTTGTTTAACTTCCCAATCAAGGGCCACCCCTTGATGGGTCAGAGTCGAAAGGGTTTCTGTGATTTACGAGGAGTTCTAGATGAACTATGACAGTAGGTCTGTAAGACCTAGAATTTGGCGAATTTCTGTCGGTGTCTCCAGTGTCGACAAATTCCCAACGGTTTTCGGTGAATCGACAGTGCACTCAAGGATTCCACAACACTATAAGTGTGCCTTCGGAATTCGACTCTTTAATTCTAATACCCGTGTTCAGAGAACTTTTTGCGAAAAGTTTCTCCGAGGGTAATGTTTCCGCGGGTTCCTTCTTACTACGAGGGCAGATAAGTAAGTCGTTACATGGAGAATGACGAACTGATCCAAGTGATAAAGACGGACTCTACTCGTTTAGCTCATGAACGCTATGGGCGTATTGGTCCTATCCAAAGGGTATCACTACGGACTCGAAGTGTCCGTATCGAGTTTAGAAGATAGTCTTCCGGATATCCTTCCCTAACACTCGAACTGGTGATATTCGGATCTCAGATCCATTTCTGAAAGTAATTATTTCCTTGCGTTTGCTCAACCATTTCATTTATGCGAGGCAGAGATAACGATTGCTAATGAAAATCTTGACGGAGTCCTCGATATCTGAGGTACATACGATGCAATTTGTCGATCTCTGGGAGAATAAGACTGGGGTTCTCCAGGGTGAGAAGCCTAGTCTTCTTATTCTATCGTTGTGCAGTTCGTTAAGTTGTTTGTACTGTTCTGGAATCTCCGTAGGTGTTTAGACTATAGGGCGATCTGTTTACACGAGTCGTACTGGGTTCTAAGTTTGTTCACATGACGATGCGATTTCTCGTAGGCTTAGGCAATTCTTTGTCCTGAAGTTCATATTAGAATTCATACCTAGTTTCAGAATCACGATTTCGTGTATACGAGTCGTATATAATTAAGATTGAAAAGGTAATCGAATAACTGATTCTTCTTTAAGCTCACATCCCATCGGAGAAAAAGAAGTCAAAGTGGAATCATCAATTCTAAACCTGTAGAACCTTGATTATATATCACTCTTATGCATACATTCCTCAGTGATATGTTAATCGTATGAATCCTTGGATTGAACTTGACGTACTGCACGAGTGGTACTTTGGGGGTTTCTTCGGAAAAGTAAAGAACTATGAGGTACTCCATGCATGAGTACTTCGGTGTTCCGATATGACGGCCTCGCTGGGAAAGTGATCTAGAAGAAAGAGATGTACGTATGAAGCTATTTTTGTGAGGATCAAATTGAATCGAGTCATATGATAATGTCGGAATCATACTGAAACTTAAAGACATTAGATTCGAACATAAGACGTTTACAGACAAAACACAACCGTGCAGCCATGAACAGAGTTACAGTACTTCAGATTTACCACAAGACTATTGCTGCGAATAAGATATACTACAAAAGACATGTATACGCAGCACGAGAATCCCTAAACAGACAAGATCTCGCAAAAGGTAAGACTCTAGTTGCACTACTTCTGGATGGTTTACAAGTCTATTACAACGAAACGCCTAAATTACATTAACGATGGTTCCGGAGTAGGCTCTCCTGATCCTGAGAATCTTCCCATCAGCACCCGAGTTCTTCGTTATCGGGCAATATTTCTTGAGTGTCCAATTTCACCGCATTGGTGACATATCTGGACAGCACCAACATTAGTGGTGGAAGTGAAGTGTCGAGTGGGATTTATGGGGATGCGGGTTCTTTCCTTGATTTCCTTCTTCGGGAAATCTCTTTTATAGTGCCCAAACTCACCACAATTATAGCAAACTGGGCTTGCCCCAGTGGTGGAGGTAGTTCTACAGAAACGAGCAATGTGCCCCTTCTTGTTGCAATTAACGCATTGAAAGGCTCGGCACATTCCCTCGTGGTGGTAGTTGCACCGGTCGCACTTCGGGAGTGTTCCTTTGTATAGTCTGCTTGGTACGGGGATGGCAGAGGTTTCCACTTGTTGTTGTTGCATGGCAAGTTTTCGGGGTTTCTTGCGTTCTTTCTGAGCTTGACGCTTCCGTTTCTTGTTCTTTGATTTTCGGCTTTGCGGGCCTGAGGCCATTACCGTTTGATGATTTCCTGGATGGATACCACTATTGGAAACTTCATTCCCATCAACAGCATTGACTGTGCTGATAGTGCTATGGTGAGCAAGGACAGCGGTTATGGCAGCTACCACGGCAGCTGTAACTGCTGTTTGGAAGATAGCGGCGTCCATAGTAAAGGCGGAGGTTTCGTTGTTCGACTGATTGCTTCCAGATGACGACATGATCCTGTAATACGAAAGATAAGGATTTCGTGAGCGATTCTGGTTGACCCTAGATGTACTTAGATTGTTCAAGAAAAGAGTAAGAGTATGTTCTCGAAAGTTTGACCTACATCCCTATGATGCAGTCCTAGCACGGAATGGAAGTATGTTCGCGAAGGTTTGACCTACATCCCTATGATGCAGTCCTAATAATGAGTAGAAGTAAGTTCGTAGAATGGTCTCAAGACATTTGTCGAGCAAGCCGAGCTATCGTGGGTTGGCGAATAACAAGATCCAACCACTGAAAGAGACTTGGAAATGTCTCCGGAGGTAAATCACTATAGTCCAATGACTTGACTAAAGCATGTTTCAGATAGACCCTAATGAAAGTATGATAAGAGTACTTGAATAAAGAATGACACAGAAGTTAGCTGACTGTCAATATCTTTGATACTCGTGACGTAAAGATTCGGGAAAATGACCTTGTAGAGGTCTTACATCATATCCACAGAAGATAGTTCCTGACAGCATAAGGACTTAACTAAAAGTACTTACAGTACAAGATAATTTCATATAAAATGCCACATCAGGAAAAGACAGAAAATGATTACTTTCTAACAAGGGAAGCAAAGTAAATAGTCTACTACTGACGGCGGTCACCCCTCTGGTGAACTCTCAGTTCAGCCAGTTGACGTTCTACATCAAGTAGGTGTCTTTCGTACACCCTCCCGTGTACTCGGAGCTCTATGACTTTGGCTCGTGATTCCGCTAGTGCTTGCATCAGGGTTTCATGGTTTCTCTCTGATCTCTCGTGAGCATCTTCTAGACGAATTGTGCGGAGGGTATGCATTCTAGCATAGGCGACAACTTCGGTAATCTGATGTAGGGCTGTCCTGCCTTGAATCTCCTTTCAGTTCACTCTGCGGACCAAGATTGGCAAGATTTTATCTGCTGAGCCCCCATTGTTCAAGTCATAAAAGCTTCGGTCACCATTAAATAGCATGGGCTGATCTTGTCCTTGGCTCCATGTTTCTAAACAATCCACCCACTCAGGCGTCGGGCCATGAAAAGCCGGACGAGGGTTAGGGATTTGAAAGGGAGCTGCTTGGGGTAGGTTCTCAACCTCTGGTTCGGAATTAGCATCGTCCGAAAGGTTTTCATCATGGTGATCATTCAAAAGGATAGGATGATCATTCTCTGGTTCTTCTCCAAACCAACTAGCAATGACTTTGTTCGGGAGACACTGGTTGTCGTGGGGATGGAGTCCAACTATGTTTTCTATGCGAGAATTTAGGGTAAGAGAATAATTATTAGATGAACTATCTAGATAATTATTTAGAAAAAATTCATTAGTTTCATCGCTATTTGTGAAGTGCATACCAGCTATGTGTAATCTAAACAGGATAGACCTTCGAATAAGTGACCTTAACTCCGTATTCACACAGAATAGGGGTGAAGTAAAATTTCCACATATTCTAAGTCTATAACATCCTAATTACATATAGCCTTAGTGTATCCACTTAGCAACTATCAACTTAGTAATGAAGATTCCGTTTTAGTTCTCAAGTATAAAGTACTTATAGTAACACCAAATACTCCTATAGTATTTTAATTTTAATGTTATGTTCTATTGTTCTCATTGTGGTAGGGTTGGTAAGATTTTAGCATTGTTGCAACCACACAATTAAACTTAGGCACATGCTAGTCAAACCTCGGATAATATATGTGATCAGGCTATATCTTCCCAGTTTTGACCATATGCCTCTAAGCCCACTTGTGTTGCCCAACAATCGTAATTCTTTTGTACTGTCCTAGTGAGACTGATTTTAGTATGAATGCAGGCACGTATACTTACTTAAATATTTTATTATTTAAAGTATAAACTCTTGGTCAGAGTGCTTTAATCCCTAATGGGTTTATAGTTCAGTATATCTTTTATGGGTTGATATACTTAATTCACTATAAACAATGCTCTGATACCAATCTGTCGCACCCCAAAACCAAGAACGGCGGAAACGTTCTGGGGCGGAGGACGTCATGTACAGTATCACAACAATGTAAAGTAGTAAACAAGCAACAACATCATCCATTGCATTAATAATAGAATTATTATACAAATGTGTTCTGTCAAATTTTGATAAACACTAAAGCATAAATCAAAATGAAAGATGAGTCTTCAACGAGCTCGATCTTCCCAAATCATTGCATCTGTACCTGTCTATGATGACCTGAGGATACAAGTAATTTTGAAAGCGAGTATCAACTTTAAAGCAGGTGAGATCATAAGTATTTTAGTGTCTTAATTTGTATGTAATAATTTGTAAGTTTGGAAAATGTATATGAACTGTAAATGTGGAAATTGTAAGTGAACTGTAAGTATAAAAATGTTTGTAAAACAACTGTAAACGTTTGAAAAACCCTAGAAATCCCTATGATTCCTACTATTATATAAAGCGTGTCCTCTACCAAGACCTAACTGTTCTAAATGTTCATTTCTTGTAAAAGTGTGTAATTCTCCCAAGTGTAACTATCATTATAAAAATATAGTTTTTACATTAAATTTTTAAGTGAAATGATCACTAAATATAACAAAAGGGAAAAATAAATGTAGTACTGTAGTGTTGTATTATAGGAACTACCGCTGTACTAACTACCTTAAACCGGATTTATATTAAGGTATTATGTGATTTAATTGCACCATACTATCGACTGGTAACAACGACATAATGAATGGTCGTAACATGGAATGAGGTTTGGCACCCACAGACCTGCAGGTCCGGCTATAGCTAGCAGCAAGGTGTAGGATAGTCAATCCAGTATAGATCTATACACAAACTCACGCTCTCCCTTCAAGAGACTTTGGCTACAACTCGGGCCATGACATTTAAGGCATGCTCCGATACATATCACAATAATTAACGTATTCATATATATGTAATGTAATGAACTGTTCTAGCTGTAATGTACGTGCTCTCTACCTAGCAAGTATAGTAATGTAATCGTTCTAGTATCGTTGTATATGTTCTATTCCTAGTATCGTAGTATATGTAATGTACTGTAATGTTCTAGAAAGTATTGACTCATGAATGAACTGACTCATTGTATGATATCGTGTTCTAGTAATTGTTCTAGTATCTTCCTAAACTACCCATATGGTAGTTTATTAGTAATCTAACTGGTACGTATGGACATGTATGTATACCCTTGCTACCCAAGGGCATGGGATGAACTGGAAGGACCTTTTATGACTATATATGTACACATGATATATAACTAATATTTAAACGACTTTCGGACGAGTACCCGATATCCTATCAGACCACATCCAAATCGAGGAAAAGGAAACAAGGTGGATAGCCTTCCTAAGTCTTTTAAACATTACTTATATAACTATACATATAGAGGCATGCAATTTATAATATAAAAGCATAAAATAAGATTTGTAAACCTCTGAACATAAATATTTTCTAAGAAAATATCGACTTGATGTCGATCTATAAAACGGTTTTGAAGGCATGGGTTTGATAAAACGGTTTAGTATAAAGAAACATTTGTTTGAAACACAATTGTAAATAAGTTTGAAAAGTAATATACAGAGTAAAATGTATAGTGTAATAAAGAGTTTAAAACATATAAAATGTTTATAAAAATCATTTGAAGGAAACTGTTTGGTAAAACGGCTAATGTGTAGTAAATCATTTGAATGTTGCTTATTAATCACATGTGATTGATATAATAACTAGCATAATTCTACTTGTATCCCCCCATAAAACATTTAAAAATAGTTTAAAACATTATTTAAGGGGTATGAACTCACCTGTAGTGAGTGGTTCTGATGAAAATGTTGGATCAGTTGCTAAGTATCAAGTGGTGGCTTGAGTACACACGCGAATCCTATTTAGCATATATTGGCATATATATGAATATAATTAGTGTTATGAACGACTGAATAATGATTTTGGGACCACCTTAGGGACTAGTAAACACTTATAATGAAGTGTTACAATCATATATGATTGTATGAGGGTTTATAAGGCTATACAAGAGGGTGTATGGCCAAAATACACACTATATGTGTGTGTGCGGCCAGGTGTGCTACCAGCACATGTGTGCGGTCCTGTGTGCTGCCAGATGGTGTGTGCTGCCATGTGTGCGGCCAGATGGTGTTCTTGGTGTTCTTGGTACCTTTCATGAAGATCTTCAAGGAGAATGGATGATACTTGAGAGGATTTTCGAGTTCTATGTTTGAAGAAGTGAAAGAAGTGTTCAAAAATGACTAAGTGTGGTATATATAGGTGGAGTGTGCGGTTGGGAAGGGTGTGAGGCCGCAAACACATGTGTGTGGCCGCACACTCAAATGTGTAGCCTCACACTCCATGTGTTGGAGTGTTTGGCCCGGTTTTGATTCCTACACTTCGAGTTAACCCTTTTTAACACTCCTACCTTGATTATAACACGTTTAGAACGCTCCAATAGACCCTAAATGGTACTACAAGATAGCAAAACGAGTCTATTGTTGATAGCAAATGAAGAATGCAAGCTAGAAATTTTCGGGTTGTCACAGGGGTTTGGTTCCCCAACCTTTTCTGATTCGAAGGGATCTAGTTAATTCCAGAGAGTACCCAGATGAGTCCAGAGGAAGGACTCAACAAAATCAGCGTAGTTATGGACCTGGAAACTATGGGACTCGGCGAGTGGATGAACACACTCGGCGAGTCCAAGGCAATCTCCCAACCCATGAAGATGGACTCGACGAGTTGTTCATACAACTCGGAGTAGCAGACAGAGATCTCTCACCCAGAGTTACAGTAGTTAGTCACACGAGGTGAGTTTTTCTTCCAGTGGGAACGGGTCTAAGGCACCAAGGCCAGCCCGTTTAAATAATAGAGTATGCCGGGGTGAGCTGGATGCCGGGGTTAGCCCGATGCAGTTTATATGTTTCCGAACTTTGGTCCGATGTCGGGGCGGTCCCGAGAAGTAGTTAAGTATGCTTGATGTCTTTTTGATTCATGCATGTATATGTGTTATATGCTATGTGTTCCAGGATAATCTCGATGTCGGGGCAAGCGCGATGTATGTTAGTCATTATGCCATGTATTATGTATTCGGGGCAAGCCCGTTGTATGCTAGTTTATGTGTTATATGTTCCGGACTTTGGTCTGATGTCGGGGCATGCCCGATGCAGTTTACGTGATTATGTTATGTGTTTATGATACACATGTTATGTTGAGTATGTGTCGGGGTGAGCCCGATGCCTAATGCGGTCGGATGCCGGGGTGAGCCCGATACTAGACAGGAGTCCGATGTCGGATAAGCCAATGTCAGGATTCGTCCCAATGCAGTTAGGACGAGTCCCTGATTTATGTTATTTGTTATATGTGCTTTGTTTGGTATGTGGTAGTTTAGGGGAGCTCACTAAGCTTCATGCTTACAGTTTCAGTTTTGGTTTCTGGTACTCCAGCTAGTAAAGGGAAGGGCTCGAGCTGATGGCTTGACACACACACACACACCATCGTTGATTAGCCTAGGAGCTTACTCTGGTATTCGTTATAAGACTGTCATATGTTTATCATATTTTATGAGTTTTCGAGATACATGTTTCATGGTTTTACACGATGAAAATGATATCTATGTTTAATAAATGAGTTTGAAAACGAAATTTTTGGCTTGTATTTTTGGGATGTTTCAAGTTGGTATCAGAGCCTTGGTTTGAGGGTTTCGAGCACACTCTTGGGTGTGTCTGAACTCAAACTAAGGAATTGGTATAGAAATTTTCAAAAGGAAAATCAATTTTGGTAAAAAGGAGTGTTGAGAAAAGAAAAGAGTTTTAGAAAAAGCGAAAAGAATTTTTGAAAGAAAACTTTGAAAAGAGAAAAGGTTGTGGTGAATGCAATCAACCGAGCTCAAGTAAGTACTCCCAAATTACCCATACAAGTTGATGTTATGATTATCAGCTTTTGTAGAATAGCATGCTAGACTAGGACTAAGGATCTAGGAAGGATGCCTTATGTGCCTGCTCTATGTGTTTCAGCTTTACGAGAACTGCATGCTAGTACAGATTAGTCAGGATTATAGCATGAGTAGTATCTGCTTGATTACGTGTACTCGATGTGTGAATGCTGCTTGCTTTGTGCTTTTAGGAGTTCTAGCTGTCTTTCACTAACTAGTAAACAAATATGGTTAGTTATATATTGCAAGGACTAAATAATTTCAGAAGGTTAGGTTTAGCTCTATTTCGCAACTGGTGTTTGATTCCAATCGTTGTAGGATAGGACCTCTCCTTCGAAGAATTATCTGGTCATAGTAATATGCAATAGTATTCGCGAGCTAGTTAGGGGAAGAAGGCAGGGACTTCTTATGCAGCTGATGGTAGAGAGTGGGATGGTGATTACCCTAGGGCAAGCCTAGGATGAGAGTAGCAGATAACAGTAGCAGTAAAAGGGACTTGGTGCAGTCAGGGCATTTCTCGTGGAAAGTACAAATAAATGTGGAAGGTAGTATGGGCCCGTAATACTGAAAGCAGAGGATCCGTACTTGAATCAAGGAAGGCTGAGACAAGACCAGGGGACTTGTAGTAGATATGATCCCTCGAGTTATATTTGTATTATGACGTTTGTCATTATGTGTTTTCAGAATGGTGGTTTTATTCCCTAGACCAGCAGTCGGCGGTTCAGGTGCCAGAGAGAGATCAGGTTCAGGCTCTAGAGTCGACCATTTGGATGAGCAGACTAGAGAGTTCATCTCCTCAAAGATCACGCGTAGCATACTTGAGCAGACTCCTATGATCTTCGGTTCGATCAAGGAGGGTATTCTGGATCTTATGGATGAGAGATTGAGTGCGTTTCGCACTGAGGTGGCGGCCATGATGGGGTCCCGCACGCTCACTTTCAGAGAGTTCAGGGCATGTGGAGCTCCTGATTATGAGGGGGCTCGAGACCCCATTGCTAGTACCAGATGGTTGGCGGATGTCGCCAACGCATTTCACACCAGCAGATGTCCTGAGGGGGACCAGGTTAGGATCGCGTCCTGTCTTCTGAAGGGAAAGGCACGCGACTGGTGGGAGGAGGTCGGGAGAGCCATTGGAGATGACACTGTGTTAGATGCTATGACCTGGGGTGATTTTACGACCAGCTTCAGAGTAGAGTTCGCACCTGTTATCGAGGTACAGAAGCTTGCTAGAGAGTTTCAGGACCTCCAACAGACGACAGAGACTATGGCGGAGATTACCGCCAAGTTTTGGGAGAGGGCCCTCCTTGTTCCGCAATATGCAGCAGACGAGGAGATGAAAAGGCCCAATATCATGAGATGATGTGGAGTGACATCCGTTAGTTTGTTAGCTGATCCAACTGCAAGACGCTGGAAGATATGATAGCGAGGGCTCGAGAGAGGGAGTTAGATTTAGAGACGGAGAGGAAGAGGAAGCCAAAAGGAGTTCAGACAGGGAGTTTGGGCAAGAAGCCCAAGGTATCAGATCATAGATCTCGAAGCCAACAGGGCCACGGTCGTTGTGGCAAGTGTGGTAGGATGCACAAGGGAGCATGCAAGGCAGGGAGTTCGGGCTGCTATAATTGCGGCCGAACTGGTCACATGAGTCGAGATTGTACATCTACTACCACGACCACACCAACATCAGATCTGATTGGCTTCTAGTGCACTCAGAGGGGAAAAAAGCGGTCCCAGTGGCCGAGCTTAGCAGCACCAGGGAAGGTGGTAGCACCTTCTCCTGCCACCTTGAGGATTACAGACGGCCGTCAGGGCCGGGATGATGCGCCGACGACGCGGAGCAGGGTTTTTCAGCTTACTGCAGAGGAGGCACGAGTAGCTCCTGACGTGGTAACGGGTATGTATTTTCCCCTTATCTCTGTATTTGATAGTGTATATGTCTCATGTTTATGTGTTTGTTTATAGGTTCGTTCTTAGTGAACGACATTTCAGCTATGGTATTTTTTGATTCGGGGGCTACCCGATCATTTGTGTCGCTCGCACTTAGCAAGCGATTTAGCAGAGTTTTAGGGGAGCTGGATCGTCCACTTAATGTTGAGATAGCTGATGACAGGACCGTTAGGGTCACGAGAGTTCATAGAGAATGTACTTTGTGGTTATTCGATGAGCAGTTCTCATTGGATTTGGTTCCTATTCCCCCACGAGGGAATAAGGTTATAGTAGGTATGGACTGGTTGAGCCCCGGTGGGGCAGTGATAGATTGTGAGCAGTAGCTAGTTAGAGTTCACACTCCTAGTTCGGGAGAGTTAGTGATTCTGGGCGAGAGGTCACAAAAGGGACCAATTTTCTTTTCTGCAGCGAGAACGAGACGTCACATTCAGCAGGGCTGTGCGAGATATGTCGTGTATGTCATGGATACCCGGGATAAGGGTAAGGCGACAGTCGATCATGTACCGGTGGTTTGAGAGTATCCGGACGTATTACCGGAGGATTTTCCTAGGATACCTTCAGAGAGACATGTGGAGTTCTGGATTGACCTGGTCCCTGGTGCGGCTCCGATAGCCTAGGAACCATATTTGTTGGATCCTCCCGAGATGCAGGAGTTGTCTATGTAGCTGCAAAAGCTGCTAGACAAGGGTTTTATCAGACCGAGCAGTTCTCCATGGGGAGCCCCGATCCTGTTTGTGAAGAAGGACGGGTCGCACCGTATGTGCATAGATTACCAGGAGCTGAATAAGGTAACGGTGAAGAACTGTTACCCACTCCCGAGGATAGATGATTTGTTCAACCAACTTCAGGGAGCATCTTGGTTTTCCAAGATTGATTTACGGTCCGGATATCACCAGGTGCGAGTCAGAGTTGATGATGTGTAGAAGACCGCTTTTAGGACCCGCTATGGTCATTATGAGTTTGTGGTGATGCTGTTTGGGCTCACCAACGCTCCAGCCGCGTTCATGGATCTCATGAACCGCGTATGCAGGCTGATGTTGGACTGGTCTGCAATAGTATTCATTGATGACATCTTGGTGTATTCCAAGACTCAGGAGCAGCATGAGGAGCACCTGAGGGAGGTGCTAGAGACCTTGAGGAGGGAGAGACTTTTTGCAAAGTTCTCCAAGTGTGAGTTCTGGTTGCGCGAGGTGCAGTTTCTAGGACACCTCGTCAACCAGAAAGGTATATTAGTCGATTCGGCCAAGATAGCGTCATGATGCAGTGGGAGGTCCTGAGGTCTACATCCGAGATTCGGAGCTTCCTGGGTTTGGCAGGGTATTACAGGAGATTTATCCAGGATTTCTCGAAGATAGCGCTTTCGCTGGCCCAACTGACCAAGAATTTGGTGGTGTTTCGCTGGGGTCCCGAGCAACAGACAGCCTTTGAGATACTCATGCGGCGACTGTGCGAGGCACCGATTCTTAACCTGCCAGAGGGAGTAGATGACTTTGTAGTCTACTGTGATGCTTTGATCACAAGTATGGGAGCAATGTTGATGCAGCGGGGGCATGTGATAGCTTATGCCTCGAGACAGTTGAAGCCTCACGAGGCTAACTACCCCCCGCATGATATAGAGCTGGGGGCAGTGGTGTTCGCCCTCTAGATTTGGCGGAATTACCTTTACGGGGTCCATTGTACTATCTACACGGACCACAAGAGTTTGAGTTACCTCATGGATCAGCCGAATCTGAACATGAGGCAACATCGGTGGTTAGATGTGGTAAATTATTACGACTGTGAGATCCTTTACCACCCGGGCAAGGCCAACGTAGTGGACGACGCTCTTATCCGCAAGGCGGTAGCAGCTCTGATCCGAGATATATGTCTGAGGATGACAGTGATTACTCCACTACTGGAGCAGATTAGGGAGGTGCAGGTCGAGGGCCTAAAGGAGGAGCGCCCGAAGTGCGAGAGGATAGTGGGCCAAGTAGCTTCGTTTGACTACGATATCCAAGGATTGTTGACCCTGCATGGGAGGGTTTGGGTACTGTACTGGGGCGGAGTATGGCAGGTGTCGATGGATGAGGCCCACAAGTATCAGTTCTCCATCCATTCAGGGGCAACGAAGATGTATAGAGATCTTCAACCCGATTACTGGTGGTCTTGCATGAAGCGAAACATATCTTGGTACATGGAGAGATGCCTGACCTGCAGGAAGGTCAAGGCAGAGCACCAGAGGCCTCACGACAAGATGCAGCCGTTAGATATTCCTGTGTGGAAATTAGAGGATATCACTATGGACTTTATTACTATGCTTCCCAAGACTGCACGTGGGGTTGATTCGATATAGGTCATAATTGATCGCTTGACTAAGAGCGCTCATTGTATACCGATCCAGGAGAGCATCTCGGCCGAGATTTATGTGCGAGAGGTAGTGGCACGTCATGGAGTGTCTTTCTCGGTGGTGTCAGACCAAGACGTCCGGTTTACTTCCAGATTTTAGAAGCCGTTTCACGATGAGATGGGTACTCGTATCCATTTCAACACCGCTTTCCACCCTCAGATGGACCGGCAGAGCGAGAGGATGATTCAGACTCTCGAGGACATGCTTCGGGCGTGTGTGCTAGATTTCGTTGGCAGTTGGGATACATATCGTCCGTTAGCGGAATTTTCGTATAAAAACAGTTATCACTCCAGTATAGACCGGCCTCCCTTCGAGATGCTCTACTGGAGAAAGTGTAGGACCCCAATCTGTTGGGGTGAGGTCGGTCAGAGAGTCATGGGGAGTATGAAGGTAGTACTCAAGACTACGGAGCGGATTCAACAAGTCCGGAGCAGGCTCCAGACTGCTCAGAGTAGGAAGAAGAGTTACGCCGACAAGCGGCCTTCGGACTTGGAGTTTCAGGTGGTCAATATGGTCCTCCTGAAAGTATCACCCAGGAAGGGTGTTATCAGGTTTCGGAAGAGGGGAAAGTTGGGCCCCATATTCATTGGTCCATTTATGTTTTTGGCCCAGGTGGGTCGGGTTGCTTACCGGTTAGATCTTCCAACAGAGCTCAGCCAGATCCACAACATGTTCCATGTTTCTCAGTTGCGGAAGTGCTTAGTGGATGATTCAATAGTGGTACCCTTTGAAGACATTCAGGTTGACGATAGCCTGAACTACATCAAGAGACCGGTGACGATCTTAGATAGCAAGACAGAGTAGTTGAGGAACAAGAGGGTAGAGTTAGTGAAGGTGCAGTGGTAGCACCGCAAGGGTTCGGAGTAGGCGTGGGAGCCCGAGAAGGATATGAGGGAGCACTAACCCGAGTTGTTTTCAGAAACAGAAGTCTTCGAGGACGAAGTCTAAGACAAGTAGGGGAGAATTGTAACACCCAGTCTCAGGTATGCATTTAAATTCAAGCAACTTCATATTTACCTTTGGACTCGACGAGTTGAAGGCCCAACTCATCGAGTAGGATTGACTCCTGGTCGGGGGATTAAGTGACCAACTCGACGAGTTGGAAGACTGACTCAGCAAGTAGGAGTTGTCTAAGTGAAACCCTAAATTGGAGGGTTTGCACCCTATTTAAACATATTATGAGGCTTCCACCCTAATCTCCATCACCTCCAGAGCATTACACCCTAAACCCTAATCCTCCAAAAGTGAACTTGAGCTTTCTTGGTTTTTTAGTGTTATTTGGTGTATTTTGAAGCTAGTGGAATAAATGGAAGATAGAAGACTCAAGGGAGAAGGAGTAGATCCAAGAACTACACCCCATTTGCCATCTTTTTTGGTAATCAAGCTTACAACTTGGTCTTCTTTCTCTTAGATCTATTTATCCCTATATTAAGAGGGTTTTGGCTAAAAAACCTTGGTCCTTGATGTTGGGACGTCCCAAGTGGTTCATATCTCAGATCTAGGTTCTAGGGAGGAGTACATGGCATAAAGATGCAAGCTTTATGGCCATGGTAGCCCCATGCATCTTGTAGACCTCATTTTTGGGTCTTTTGAGCTTAAAGTCCCATGCATGGACGTAAAGTTCATGACTTTATGTGTTATATCGACCTTAGGAGACCAAATCTACCCTTTGGATGAGATTAGCACAACATAAATCGAGTTATGGGCATGAACATTGGTCGACTCGACGGGTCGTTCTTGGGACTCGGCGAGTCGGGGGTTTGGTTCCCCAACCTTTTCTTATTCGAAGGGATCTAGTTAATTCTAGAGAGTATCCAGATAAGTCCAGAGGAAGGAATGAACTAAATAAGCGTAGTTATGGACCTGGAAACCATGGGACTCGAAGAGTGGATGAACACACTTAGCGAGTCCAAGGCAATCTCCCAACCCATGAAGACGGACTCGACGGGTTGTTCATACAACTCGGTGAGTCACAGACTACACACTCATATGATGAAGATGAACTCGCCGAGTTCAAGGACTGACTCGGAGAGTCAGTTGAAGATTGTTCTGGTGTTGATTGAAGGAGAACTCTTTGAGTTCTTGCTAGACTCGACGAATAGAGTCGGGGTTGGGGGTAGATGAAAGGATAGGGACTTGACGAGTTGGTTGACCAACTCGGCGAGTCGAGTCAACTGGAAATTGACTTTGACCGAGATGTTGACTTTAGCCAGGGGTAAAATGGTCATTTTACCCTAAGAGTAGTTATCAATTTTGACTAAGTACCTTTGTGTAAATTTATAGCTGGAGAGTTGCCGGAGCAGCAGACAGAGATCTCTCACCCAAAGTTACAACAATCAGTTACACGAGGTGAGTTTTTCCTCCAGTAGGAACAGGTCTAAGGCACCAAGACCGACCCGTTTAAGTAGTAGAGTACGCTGGGGTGAGCCCGATGTCGGGGTTAGCCTGATGCAGTTTATATTTCGGACTTCGGTACGATGTCGGGGCGGTCCCGAGAAGTAGTTAAGTATGCTTGATGTCTTTGTGATTCGTGCATGTATATGTGTTATATGCTATGTGTTCCCGGGTAAGCTCGATGCAGGGGCAAGCCTGATGTATGTTAGTCATTATGCCATGTATTATGTATTTGGGGAAGCCCGTTGTACGCTAGTTTATGTGTTATATGTTCCAGACTTCGGTCCGATACCGGGGCAAGCCCAATGCAGTTTACGTGATTATGTTATGTGTTTATGATATACATGTTATGTTGAGTATGTGTCGGGGTAAGCCCGATGTCGGGGTGAGCCCGATGCCCGATGCAGTCGGATGCTGGGGTGAGCGCGATGTCAGACAGGAGTCCGATGTCGGGTAAGCCGATGTTGGGATTCATCCCGATGCAGTTGGGAAGAGTCCCAAAGTTATGCTATTTGTTATATGTGCTTTGTATCGTATGTGGTAGTTTGGGGGAGCTCGTTAAGCTGCGTGCTTACAGTTTCCGTTTTGGTTTCAAGTACTCCAGCTAGTAAAGGGAAGGACTCGAGTTGATGGCATGACACACACACACACCACCGTTGATTAGATTGGGAGCGTACTCTGATATTTGTTAAGAGACTGTCAAATGTTTATCAGATTTTATGAGTTTTCGAGATACATGTTTCATGGTTTTACATGATGACAATGATATCTATGTTTAATAAATGAGTTTGAAAACAAAAATTTTGGCTTGTATTTTTGGGATGTTTCAAACAACGTGCAACGTGCAATTTCATGGATTAGTACCAAATTCACATTTTTGCTAAATTAACTAAGATTTGGGAATTTATAAAAGTGTTTAGTTACTTCATATTTCATTGTACTTATAATGGAGGGTTGTGTCCTATCCAACCCGTTCGGCTAACGACCCTCCACTAGTCAAGAGTGCGGTGAGTAAGAGTGGATACCCAATGACGGTCATTTTACAGGCTGCTTCCTTAAGCATCCATTTAGACCAACTTCGTGAATGAGTCTTACTAACGGTAAGACTGACATTTACTTATACATATATAATATATATTAGACTTTTAATTTTATATAGTATAAGGGTGTATTTTACACTTTTAAATACTAAATGGTTTAATCTATTAATAAATTAGACTTTTAATTTTGATTAACTTAAACCATATAATTATGAATTTATTAATTATCTCTTTTAATTAAACACTTAATTAATTTACTAAAACCATAAGGGTGTAATTTGACATTTTCAAAGTACTAGGGTTTTGAATTTAATATTTCAAAATTAATACCTTTTAATTAAATTTTAAATTCCAAAACTTGAGGACAAATTTTGAAATATTTCAAAATATTAGGGTTTAACTATTTAAATTTCAAAATTAAAACTTTTAAGTTCAAATTTAAACTATAAAACCTAAAGGGTGTAATTTGAAACTTTTCAAACTTACTAGGTTAAATATTTGAATCAAAATAATCCTATATTATCCATATTTAACCAAATCCACCAATTTTGATAAGGATATCCATACCAAATTGAAAAAAAAAATCGAATTTTGGCATGAAAAACGAGTTTTGGTGGTTATCTTCATCAAAATTTGGCCAGAAAATCAAAAATCCTGGCATCAGTACACTCAACTCGTCGAGTCCACTATGGAACTCGTTGAGTTCATGCAACTCGTCGAGTCCATTCATGGACTCAGCGATTCAGCCAGTCAGACAGTAATTTTTTTTTTGATTTTCTGATATGTGGCAGTACACTTTTGCATCTATTCAATAGAAAAACGACCAAGGCTCTCATACCATTGTTGGGTTATTAGCATAACATCATCCCTATGGTGTACATGCAACCCTAATTGCTTTGGATCTAAGTTTTTTTTTTTATTTTGAACATACAACATTGAATACCAAAGCAATAACCCTATAACTAGCATACATATTTCGAAATTGACATATGATTAGGGTTAGAAACTTTACCTCTCTTATTATGTAGCAATAACAAGTTTAATCCTTCTTGATCTTGACTTCTGAAAGCCTAGTGCCCTAAGTGTTTCACCTCTAATGGAGTCACAAACACTCTATGCAAAGGATGAAGTAGGAGAGAAGGATTTTCGCCACTCTTAGGGTTTCATAAAGCCCTTCTACAAAAATCCCTTACAATGGGGTCTATTTATACTTGTGGCTGCTAGGGTTTTAGGTGGAAACCCTAATGTGACCGCGTAGGCATTAAGCAGCCCATGGACCCCTTCTAGAGTAGCCCTTGGACGAATTCCTTATGGGCTTCCCATAGAATTCGTCCAACCTTATTCCAAGGTAATCCATCAGCCCAATTGCAACTATCAAATAATTACAATATCAATCCCCTTTATTTAATCAGTCTCTTTTGACCACCAAATTAATTTCTGATCAATGGTAATTAAATAATATGATTTCCAAATAATATATTAATCTTGTAATATATTAATAAAACCATTTTGAGTATGAACATAATAAATTCTACTCTCTCTCCTCTTGTCATCCTATCAAGTTGCATAATTGAAGGTAACCCAAAAGGACCATGCTCATAATCAAATCAAGTACATACCAAAAATAGTTATGGGCTTAGACACCTAATCCAACAATAGGTTGTACGTAACAAAATCTAATGATTCAGTACATATTAACACCGTTATCGAGTCACAAGATGCAAATTTGGATGAGATGCATTTTTCATCGATTCAAAGGCCTAAGGATCTGACTTTTGGCATTAATGAAGTGCAAAAACTAAAAATTCAAGAAGTTGTTGCTATACGAGAAATGCAAGAGCTTTGTAGAAGCAAAAGAGGCTGAATTGCAAAATATTTCGGTTCTGACTTCCAAATGTATTTGATGGAAAGTTCAAGGGATGAAAGTAGTCTTGAATACTCTTATTGATATAGTATTGAGGATGATCCTAAGATATATCAATATGCCATGGAGTCTCGAGAAGTTGTCTTTTGGAAGGAAGGGATTGATCATGAAATGTCACCAATTCTTGAGAACAACACGTGGGTGTTTTCAAATTTGCATGCAGGTTCTAAACCAATTGGCAGAAAATGAATATTAAAAAACAAAATGAATGTAAAATAGTACTATTGATAAGTTTAAAGCCCAGTTGGTCATTCAAGGTTTCAGGAAAAAACTCGGTGTTGACTATTTTGATACGTATGCTCCGGTTGCACGTATTTCTACTATTAGAATGTTTCGTTATGCCTTGTAAAGAGCATCTGGTGTGTAAACTGGTAAAATTATTGTGTGGGTTGAAACAAGCACCCAACCAATGGCATCAAAAGTTTGATGAGGTTATTTTGTCCTCTAGTTTCAATTTAAACCAATTTGACAAATGTTTTTATAGTAGATTCAATGGTGCTACTGGTGCAGGCGTGATCATTTGTTTATATGTAGATGACATGTTGATTTTTGGTACCAACCAAGATTTAATAGATGAAACAAAATAATTGTTGTAATATAAATTCTCCATGAAAGATTTAGAAGAGGCTGATGTAATTCCCGGTATAAGAATTTAAAGGGTGAATGAGGGCTTAGCAATGACTCAATGTCATTATGTTGAGGAAATTCTCAAACGGTTCAATTTTAGTGATTGTTCTCGTATGATCACTTCTATAGATTCAAGTGTGAAATTAATGCCTAACACTGACATTCCTATTTCACCATTAGAGTACTCTAAGTCTATTAGTAGCTTGATGTATTCAATGACAAATACCAAGCCTGATATTTCTTATGCAGTCGGAAAATTGAGCAGGTACACTAGCAATCCTAGTGCTCAACATTGGCAAGCAGTTAATAGGGTGTTTAAGTATCTCAAAGGAACCATGGATTATGGATTGAGTTACTTGGGATGTCCTTCAATCTTAGAAGGTCATTCCGATGCAAGTTAGATAACTAACATGGATGACTGTTCCTCAACAACTGTTTGGGTCTTCTTGCTTGTGGGAGGTGTTATTTCCTTTAATTAGTTAATTAATAAAAATCAGTTACTTAATTTACTCTGATTTTACAGGAACACAATAGTCAGTAAAAATACAATAACCTAAGCCTATATATATATATATATATATATATATATATATATATATATATATAAGTTGCAATAATAATTATATACAGTAAAACACATACTTTTTGGTTTAAAAAGTATATTTTTATCGAACATACTTTCGGTTAAGAAAATATATTTATAGTAAAAGAACTTTTTTTATATAAAAGTATATTTATATCTAATATGAGGAAACCAATTATATACAGCGAAAACATACTTTTCAAAAGTACACATCTTATGGTTTTAAAGCACATTTGAAAACATACTTTTTTGATTAAAAGTACATTTCATGCAAACATTTTAAACATGTGAACTCACCAGCATCACGTTCACGCTCTTGCAAAACACATGTATTCTCACATAATTAAGAAGCTGGAAGTTTACACACATGAATAAAGTCGTGGAGTTATAATCACCTATAGTTTAGTGACACAGTTTATTAAGCAGCCTACTGTCTGGGGCATCACAGTATTGTAACTCTAAAAAATTATGAATGTAATTTATTTTCAGTAATAATATTTCTATTGTGATATTATTGTTGTGCTTGTTTTATCTATGTAAATCAATGTGATCCATGATGTCGTCTCACCGCCTGATGTTTCTATCGTCGGCCGACGGTGTGACAGATTGGTATCATAGTCATTGGCTATAGGGAACTCGCATCTTCCTAGAAGATTACAACTATAGATGCATTCTCACAAACTCAAATTAGGTTTACTCTTAAACCTAAGAATAAAGTATTATTAATTATAATACGGATTGACTACTTACAAGAGTGGTGCCTAGGATTGACACGTTTCTTGGGATGTTGGATTTCAAAACGAGTATATGCCAAAATGTCCCTACCTTTCAGCTATATTGACTGGCCAATCCTCATTTGATAGTCATGAAGTACAGAACAATAATTAATAATATGGCAAACATAAACATTATGTTGGATTCATATGCTCAAGAATCATTATTGAATGATATTGCTAATAACATATGATCATATAGGGTCACACATTTATAAATTTGGCACATTTTGCATATTTATTATTAATAAATAATAAACTCTTGTATTTAATTAGGTAATAATTATTGTTTTTTGTGAAAATAATAATTAAAAAGAGAAAAACTAGTTATTATATCATATAATATGATTTACTAAGTCATGTACAAAGTTTTGGACACTTTGGTAAACTATGGACTTACTAGTTAGTTTTTTGGTTAAATAAACTTTTATAACGTTTTGTCCTCTTCCTAAAAGGACATGGCCAAATATTTTATTCAAGCGTGGAGGTTGCTTGTCAACCTTCCTCCTTTGTCCCCCATGCTTCTAAAAGGCTACTATTACTCTATATTATTATAAAAGAGTGTAATGCTTGCACAATTGACCACTCTTTCCCTTAGAAAAGTATCATGGCCGATAATGTTTCTTCTCCTTCTCTTCTCTTCTTCTTGTCTTTTGAAGTCTAGTGAATATTTGATCCTTAAAAGCGATTCTTATTTGGTGCTTATTTGAGATAAGCACTTAAAGGCTTAAGAAGTACTTCATACAAGATGAGAACTAGCATTTCGAGTGTCTTACTCTTGATGGTGGATACATTGTAGAGAAATTCTATTCTTGATTTTTTTTTCTATCTTCATCAACTCTCAATTCCAAGTAGGATCAAAGGCTTCAAAGGTTATATCTTAAACATCCTATGGTTGTTATTATCTTTCTAGGTCATGTATTTGGATCTTTTTGTGGTTTTGTTAAAATGATCTAAAAACAAACTAGTTATTTGTAAAATCTTCCGTTTGCCACTAAAATTGCTTTTATAAATTTAACATCGTTATTGGTTATCAAAATCCATCAAATTATATATAGGGTTATCTAATAGATAAAAAAAAAACTCAGACCCTCGATGAGAATACAACTCAAGAATTTAGGTCAAATACTATAACAAAGGTTAGTACGGTAAATAGGTTGAACCACAACTAAACGTAAATTGATCACTATGTTTTATAATGGTATATATATATATATATATATATATATATATATATATATATATATATATATATATATATATATAAACCTTTAAACTAAAATAAAAGTTACACAGACTTATTTAAATTATTAAACATTTAAATGGTATAAAAGAGTGGAATTAATTCATATCATATGAATTAAGATAAAAGATTAGTTTCTTAAACTAATAGATATAAGAATTATGACTTTCTAATATGGATAAAATCCACTTGTTAAAATATCAAATTGGTGTCTACCTATTATTGGTTTTACTAAATATGATCATATGTTTTTGGCAATATAATTTTATGATCGTTTGAGCATATAGAACCAACACATTATCCATGAGAATATGATTTTAGCAATATAATTTGATGACCGTTTAAGCATATAGAACCAACACATTATCCATCACACACACAGATGTACATAAGTTAAAACTTCCAGAATCATTTTTTTAAAAAGCTTCGCAACACCCTTAGCCGTTATCTGTAAAACATACTTCCATTATGATAAATTCAGGAAAAGACACACCGGTGTCGTAAAACATATTAGTTATGTCTTCCAAACCTGTATTATGTTTAAGAAAATTGTATAAATTCTGGGAATTTATATCTTATGAAATTTCAACACCAATATTTTTAACAATGGTCTATCATATATCAAGTCTGTATTTTCTAACTTCTATGAACTACCGATACAACAAACAATAAAATACTCATATGGAATGTTGAAACTCATATTTAGTTAACAAGAACATAAACAAGTAGTTGGAAAAATTTTCTAGTTAAATCTGACAAATAAAAACTTATCAAAAGTTGGCTAAAAAAATTAGACAAATAGAAGAAAAAAAGGTCTCACAAAAACCAAACTTGTATTCTGTTTGAGAAAATTGTATAAATTCAGAGAATTTATATCTTACAGTAATTTTTATATATTTTCGTAGATAACGTCATTTTTCGCAGTCTAAAAATTCAAAAACGACGCCATTTTGGAAGAATTTTTTTGTTGGCAACCAATTGGTTATCTGCGGATGTTGGCTTAAGAAAATGGTAGCTATTTTGAGCATTTTCTTAGTTTTGACTATTTTTTGAAAAACGTTGGAGAAATCAGCTATTATGGTTGTTTTATCATAGTATGATTGGGTAGAATTAACCAGTATATTGCATTAATAGAAAAGATGTTGAAAGTACAATCTTGTAATCAAAAGAAATAATAATAGGATATTCTAATATACAATTAATTATAAATGCATTGTTATTTCTTGAATATACTCATTTTGTTTTTCAACTTAACTATATATTGGTCATATCCCCCTTTTTATGTTCATCGTCTTTATATTCGGAGATCGTTTGTGTTGATAAAGCTTCTATTCAAGCAGTTGCAAATCCTACCCAAAAGTCATGTGGGGGTGCTAACTTGACCCTTAACCGGCTAGGTTTGGGGAAGATGAAAGAATGTGGTTATTTTGGTGAAGATTGAACAAAGATAGAAGAAAATACGCAACTTTGAGCCTCTGGGTGCACAAGACATATTAGTTGGGACCATATACTTTGAATAATTTTTTATGTATATACTTGGTGGGACTCACTTTTAAATAGGGTCCATGCACCCCACTATTAACACATTGGCTTTGCCACTGTATGGAGGTGATGAACATATTTTTGTCATGAATATTCAATTTGTTTATTAAAGTATATACTTGGTGGGACTCACTTTTAAATAGGGTCCATGCACCCCACTATTAACACATTGGCTTTGCCACTGTATGGAGGTGATGAACATATTTTTGTCATGAATATTCAATTTGTTTATTAAAGTTTTTGATTTGCAAGTTTCGTTGAAGAAGATGATTGATTGTTATATTTAGTGATGAATAAGATGGAACGGATGAAGTAGATATCTATTTATTTTTTGTTTTTTTCTTTTTTATAAATATTGTAAAATGTGAAATGACTAAATTGGTCTCATGTGCATCGCACATGAGGTACATGATGTAAGTTAACGCCCTAAGGTCGTCTCCAACAAACCACTATAACATAATTTTGGAGGCCATTGCCGGTCCAACCGACATTTTTGTTGTGTGAATAGTGGCTGCCATATATGGAAAAACATTGTTCGTAGAATATGAAGTTTGTATGTGAAAGTTATGATTTTTATAAGATTTGATGAATTTAATAAAATTGACCACTCGTACATCATAAACCGCGACACAACATATTAACTTCTCTAACTCCACCGGCCCCTGATAGCGTGCAAGCAAGCTTACATTAGACGAGGCATTGCTCTCTCTCTCTCTCTCTCTCTCTCTCTCTCTCTCTCTCTCTCTCTCTCTCTCTCTCCAAGATCTCGGTCCCTCGTGATATAATTTATCGTTTTATAGTATCGTTATCGAAGCGATGGGAGTTTTGGAAGGATAGTTAAGAAAAGGATCAAGTGTCGAAGTTACGCTCGTCGTTTTCTGAGTTATTCGTCAATCGAGTTAGTTACATTTTCGATTAAGTATAACTTCATAACGGATATATCCACTGCCGTTATTATTAACCCGTACATGAGATTAATCATTAATCCTAGTTATATACTAATTGATCTACTTACGGGAGCGGTGTCTAGGATTGACACGTTGATCTGGTTGTTGGATTCAAGAAAGGCTATATGTCGAAATAATCATGCATCCCGACTGGCTAATCCTTACTTGATAGTCATTTTAGTATTAATAGGATTGGTGAATGATCTAGATATTAGTTATCAAATTTCCTTAGTTACTGATCAGTTATAGTATTATAGGTCGTTTTGTGTTTGGCACACCTACTTTCTGGATCGTTGATAGTTGTCCGAGTAGTTTTTTAGGTGAGTTTTCTCACTATACCTCGTATAACAGTGGATATCCTTGCATGATAGGATATAAGACCTGTTAGTATATGCTTATATTAGTAGACTAAATTACTCTTGTGTATGTTTGTCGTTTGCTTGTTTGGATGGTGCTTTTATGCGTCATGATTGCGAGGGTTGATGATGGAGCGATGTAATGTTGCGAGTCAAAGATACACAACATCGTTCATGGAGCGAGGCAAGGCTACGAGCCAACTATTTATTGTGTGTGGAGGGTTGATAACAGAACAATGTAAGGATGCGAGTCAAAGATACCCAAGGCGTTGATAGAACGACACAAGACTGCGAGTCAACTGTTTTTGGCGGAACGACGCTAGGTTGCAAGCGATTTGCTTATATGCATTATATGTAGCATTAAATGCACTAAGCTTCATGCTTATAGTTGTGGATTGAATGTTTTTAAGGTAGTTTTACTGTAAAAAAGAAGAGCCAAACTTGATTGTACTGCACACACATTGCTACTAATTTTGTTGCAAGATCTTCAGTGGTTTTACGTTATTAGGTCGTTTCGTGTTTGGCATACCTACTCTCTCTGGTTGGATCGTTGATAGTTGTCCGAGTAGTTCTTTAGGTGAGTTTTCTCACTATACCTCGTATAACAGTGGATATCCTTGCATGATAGGATATAAGACTTGTTAGTATATGCTTATATTAGTAGACTAAATTACTCTTATGTATGTTTGTCGTTTGCTTGTTTGGATGGTGCTTTTATGCGTCATGATTGTGAGGGTTGATGATGGAGCGGCGTAATGTTGCGAGTCAAAGATACACAACGTCGTTTACGGAGCAAGGCAAGGCTACGAGCCAACTATTTATTGTGTGTGGAGGGTTGATAACAGAACAACATAAGGATGCGAGTCAAAGATACCCAAGGCGTTGATAGAACGACATAAGATTGCGAGTCAGCTGTTTTTGGCTGAATGACGCTAGGTTGCAAGTCATTTGCTTATATGCATTATATGTAGCATTAAATGCACTAAGCTTCGTGCTTATAGTTGTGGATTGAATGTTTTTTAAGGTAGTTTTACTATAAAAAAGAAGTGCCAAACTTGATTGCACTGCATGCACATTGCTACTAATTTTGTTGCAAGACCTTTAGTGGTTTTACATTATTACTCTATTTTGGAAACAACATCTTTACAATGCTAAACAAATAAGTCTTTGGATTACTTATGGAAACAAGGTTTGACTCTATACTTTTTATTGAAAATGAAAAAAAAAATTATGTTGAAAATCGAGACATTACATTTAAGCATTATTATGTCGTGTGTGTATGTATGTATATATATTACTGTGATGTGATAAAATAAATATTTATGATAATACAGTTTTGTTGTATCAAAACTTAAACGTATATATTTAGAGTTGTCTAAATATGAATTTTCTTTTTGATAATTTTTTTTGAAATTATTTATTAATTAGTTAATTTTTTTATTATTATTGTTTTAGAATATTATATTAATAAGTTAAATAAAATTGTAAAATGATAAGAAACACATTATTTTATTATCTACTATAATAAATGAAAATACTTTTGCCACATGTCTGTTATGAACTCAACACACAAATTATCAATCTATTAATGAAACAATGGCAGCCTCTAAATGGTATTCCAGTTCATAACAAGAACAACGCGAAATGAGGAATTTAACAATAAGAATAGCTATTCGAGATGCTATGGTCTCCCAAAAGAAAAAGAAACTTCTAATATCCTGCCTGCCTCTCACTGAGAGGGACTCTTCCTTAAAAAGACTCCATAACAGAGGATCTGTCTTATTACCCAAATTACCCCTGCTGTCCCACCAACCTGGTACTGCCATCGTGGGTATTTCTGGTCCCCACAGACGTGGGAATCTTTTTGTGTCTCCTTCTCTGATAGGTGAACTGCAATGGGGGGTGCACTACATTACTCCTTCCCCAAAGGTTGACCTTGTCCTCAAGGTCAAATTCCGGAAATGTTTGTTAGATTGTCATGAAATCCTCCCAGGTTGATTCGAATTCCGGAACGTCTTTCCACTTGATCAATACCTCCATTCTGGGCCCATAGTCTTCCACTTGGTTCCTCACCCCTATAACCGTTTATGGTTCCCAATTGAGTATCATTTCCTCCGATAGATGAGCTGGTAAGGTGGACCTTGCCACTGCATCTCCAATGGCTCTCCTTAGTTGCGAGACGTGGAACACCGGGTGAATTTTGGCAGACTCAGGTAGGTAACTGGAGCTGATAAGCGACCGACCCAATCTTTTTGATGATCAAATAAGGTCCATAGTATCGAGCTGCTAACTTCTGGAATGGTCTGTGAGCCATCGATCGTTGTCGGTACGGTTGTAGTTTCAGGAACACCCACTCCCCTTCATTGAAGGACACGTCCTTGCGATTTCTATCCGCCAACCTTTTCATTTTCTGTTGAGCTTATGTGAGATGTCCCTTAAGATCATCAAGGATTGCATCTCTTTCCAGAAGTTGTTCTTCTACAGAGGATACAGCTGTCTGTCCTTTTTGCATCCTAAGTATTTCGGGTGGATCTCGACCATATAAAGCCTTAAAGGGAGTGATCTTTCCGGACGTGTGATAAGCTGTATTATGCCAAAACTCCGCCCAATGTAACCATTTCGACCAAGACCGGGGCTTCCCTTGAATGAAGCAACGAAGGTAGAGTTCCACTGATTTGTTAACTATCTCCGATTGGCCATCTGTTTGCGGGTGGTAGGCGGTGCTCCTGAGCAAGTTGGTGCCCTGCAGTTTAAATAATTCGCGCCAAAACAGACTCATAAAAACCTTGTCCCGGTCAGAAACAATGGACTTGGGAAACCCATGAAGCCTCACAACTTCCTTGATGAATATGGCTGCCACCGAAACCGCAGTGAACGGGTGTTTCAAGGCTATGAAGTGTGAATATTTGCTGAGTCGGTCCACCACCACGAGAATGGAATTGTACCCCTTCGAATTCGGAAGCCCTTCTATGAAGTCCATAGAAATGTCATCCCATACTTGATCTGGGACTGGAAGAGGTTGTAGAAGTCCAGCTGGGTGGGTGTTTAATGATTTATGTGTTTGACAAATTTGACATTCCCGCACATACTTTTGAACCGCTTTTCTCATTCCTACCCAGAACCATTCGAAGGCCAGCCTTTGATATGTTCTCAGCTCACCCGCGTGTCCCCCGATCACAGAATCATGGAATTCGTGTAACAGGCTCGGTATCAATGTGGAATTATGGGGAATTACCAACCTACCCTTGTATAAAAGTCTATTATTCTCCACTGAATACCCGACATGGCTCTTGTTACCTTCAGTGATGTCTATCTTCACTCGTTGAATGAATGGATCATCCCCGATTTCTTCATTAAGCTTCTCCAAGGGTAAGGACCATGTTGAATAGAGCACCTGTAATTCTGGGTTAGAATCACTCCTTCGTGAGAGAGCGTCCGCTACCTTATTCGTGGGACCCGGCTTGTAGTGAATTTCAAAATCAAACCCCATTAGCTTGTACATCCATTTCTGGTATTCCGGGCCAACCTCCCTTTGCTCCATTAGAAACTTCAGACTTCGTTGATCAGTTTTGATGATGAAGTGTCTTCCCATCAAATAGTGTCTCCATTTCCTTACCGCCAGGACTATAGCCATTAGTTCTTTCTCATAAATGGACTTGAGTCGGTTCCTCACTCCAAGGACTTGGCTGTAGTAAGCAATGGGATGTCCATCTTGTGTTAAGATGGCCCCAAGGCCAATTCCAGATGCATCCGTTTCCACACTAAAAACCTTAGAAAAGTTAGGTAGTGCGAGGATGGGCGTATTTGTGAGAGCAGATTTCAGAGCCATAAAAGCCTCTATGGCCTCCTTATTCCAACTGAAACAGTCCTTACTCAGCTGGTCGGTGATTGGTGTTGCAATTCTCGCGTAGCCAGCTATAAACTTCCTGTAATACCCCGTGAGTCCTAAAAATCCTCTCAACTCCTTAACAGTTGTCGGAAGAGGCCAGGCCACCACAGCCTTAATTTTTTCATCATCTACCGCCACACCCTGTTCCGACACCACATGACCCAGATAGGCGATCCTACATTTACCCAATTCACATTTGCTTGGATTGGCATACAATTCATGTTTGACAAGAATCTCCAACACTATTTCCAAATGCCTGACGTGTTGTTCTTCCGTTTGACTATAAATTAGAATGTCATCAAAGAAGACTAATACGAACCGCCGAAGGAAGGGCTTGAAGATCTCATTCATGACAGATTGGAACGTGGCTGGGGCATTCGTCAAGCCGAACGGCATGACAGTAAACTCATAATGACCTTCGTGGGTCCTAAAAGCGGTTTTTGGCACATCCTCTTCCTTTATCCGAATTTGGTGGTACCCGGATTTTAAATCCAGTTTTGAAAAAATTCTCGACCCGTGTAATTCATCCAAAAGCTCGTCTATAACTAGGATTGGAAACTTGTCTTTAACGGTGATCTTGTTAAGACTTCTATAATCCACACAAAATCTCCAAGACCCATCTTTTTTTTTTACTAACAAAACCGGGCTCGAGAAGGGACTACGGGAAGGTTGTATGATTCCCGATTGGAGCATATCACGTAACAGCCTTTCAATCTCCGTCTTTTGGGCGTAAGAATACCTGTAGGGCCTTACTGAAACCGGTCCGGCACCGGCCTTCAATTGGATAGCATGTTGTTGGTTCCGTGGTGGTGGAAGACCACCCTTCCAATTAAACACCTTAGCGAAATTCCAGACCAAATGGGATAGATACGGTGGAGCTGGTGGTACGTCTAGAGTCGGGGCCTGCATCTCCAGGTGGCTGTATTGGACCAAGTATCCTCCCCCAACTGCCCCAAGAGTTCTCACCATGGTTTTCAAGGAAATTCTAGCTCGTTCCAAGGAAGGATCCCCCCGTAAGGTGACCCACTGCCCATTCACCTGAAACTTCATTATTTGAGTCTTCCAATTAGTAGTAACCGCTCCCAACTTCTCTAGCCATTGAATTCCTAAGATAACATCGGAATTGCCAAGAGTGAGAGGAAGGAAATCCTCCGTGATATCTAAGCCCTGCACCTGTAGAAGAATCCCTTGGCACTTTCCTGTTCCTGAAACTGCCTTCCCTGTCCCCAAGGAAACTCCAAACTCAGCGATTGGTATGACCGGTATGTGGAGCTGGTTAATGGTTTGCAGAGAGAGAAAATTATGAGTTGCCCCTGGATCAATAAGGACCACCACTTCTGATTCTGCTATGGTTCCTTTGAGTTTGAGAGATTTTGGGTTTGTTAGCCCCATCACTGAATTGAGGCAGATGCCTGATAAGGTTGTGATTTCTTGGGGAGGAGTTTCTATCTCTTCCGATTGAGGGTCCGTTTCCTCTCTCTCTTCTTCCTGCATGAGCAAGACACTCAACTCCTTCTTTTTGCATTGATGGCCCGGGTTCCATTTATCATCACATCGATAACACAACCCCTTCTCTTTTTTGTGTTGTAGTTCCTTATCTGTCAACCTTCTTACTTCCCCTGATACTCGATTGTTCACCATCTGGCTCGCTGGGGTATAGATTGGAGGTGACGCTATGCTCTTGGAGGAGTAGATGGTAGTCTTAATGGGAGTAATCAAGGGTGTTCCTGATATGCTTCCAGTGGTGTTCGTTCGCTGTGTGACAGGAGAGGGATGTGGTTTGCGTTTTAGTTGGGATTGAAGCTTCTGTTCGGCCTTGATAGCCATCGTCATGGCTTGTTCAATGGACATGGGGCTCAATAACTGGACCTCCGACCTAATTTCTTCATTTAGCCCATTGAGGAATTGGCCCAAAGTGATGTCTTCGGGTATGTTGCTTAGCGGGGCAAGTCGTTCAATAAATGCTCGCTGGTACTCTAAAACTGACCCGGTCTGAGTTAGGGCGAGCCATTGTTGCTGTAACGTACCTGCATTAGTCGGTCGAAACTGCCTCAATAACAGCGATTTCATCTCCATCCATCGCGTCACCGGTCGACGAGTGTGTTCCCACTGATACCACAGAAGGGCATCGCCTTCAAGGGCTACCACCGCTGCCTCCAGCTTATCCGCCTCTGATAGTCTGTAAAAGTTGAAGTATCGTTCAGCCCTCAAGATCCAGCCGTCCGGATTTTCACCGTCAAACAAGGGCATATCCAGTTTCTTGAACCTCCAATTGGTTCCTCCACCGTACTCGCCTCCTTGTGACCGGCCTCCACCGTCGCTGCTTCCACCCGTACCTGAACCACCGCTCCCCGTTGGTTTGGATCCTCCACTGTTATCCTTCGGGGTTTCCATCATGGAGATAACAGGTTCGTCGAACGGTTCTCCTTCTTTCGACTTCTTTCCTCTACCGAGGGCCCTTAATACCTCTTCAAACTTCTGGTGCATCTTCATCTGTATTGAAGCGATAGAGTCAGCCTGTTGTTGGATCTGGTGTCCTTGATTCTCCATTCTGTCGTTCAAATGCCCTAACTCTGCCTCTAAGGATTCAACCCTCTTGAGTTGGGCTCCTCCCACTTCTTTTCCTCCGGCCATGATCCCAGATGATTGCTCTGATACCAATTTGTTATGAACTCAACACACAAATTATCAATCTATTAATGAAACAATGGCAGCCTCTAAATGGTATTCCAGTTCATAACAAGAACAACGCGAAATGAGGAATTTAACAATAAGAATAGCTATTCGAGATGCTATGGTCTCCCAAAAGAAAAAGAAACTTCTAATATTCTGCCTGCCTCTCACTGAGAGGGACTCTTCCTTAAAAAGACTCCATAACAGAGGATCTGTCTTATTACCCAAATTACCCCTGCTGTCCCACCAACCTGGTACTGCCATCGTGGGTATTTCTGGTCCCCACAGACGTGGGAATCTTTTTGTGTCTCCTTCTCTGATAGGTGAACTGCAATGGGGGGTGCACTACAATGTCAATCTCTAATGAGTTTTGACACTTGTCATTTTGTTATAATTTTTAAATAAATAATATTCACATGTCAATTTTGTGGTTTTTTTTCTAATTTTATAATTAAAAAGCCACATAATACTTATAGTTATATATGTAAAATATCAAATGTAATAAATATTATACTAAACTAGATGCGTTCCCCCGCGTTGCGGGGGTTGGAATGTGATGTTTTTGTGTTCAAGTATAATACATTGTCTTAATTGGTAGACACAGTTAAATATTTTGCTATTCTCTCCAACTTGCCCTTTTACAATTTTGATGCTTAAAATAATAAAAATAAAGGACATTGCTTTTTGCAGAAAGAAAGATCCAAATTACATAAAGCTAAACATTAAAATGAAAATACATTGCCCTATATTAGTATTTTGTTTTAAGATATTCAAAAAAACCCACTTAACATCATTCCAATGAAGCGCAGCAAACTCTTGAAATAGCGGAAGTTGCTTTGAGAAAAGTTGAAGGAAAGAGACAAAATAGCGGAAGCTGCTTTGAGAAAAGCTGAAGGAAAGAGACAAAATAGCGGAAACTGCTATGAGTAAAGCTGAAGGAAAGAGACAAACAATTGAGGCAAATATAGCTCTCTGACGGGCTAGGACATGGGTAAAGGCTATCTATGCGATTTCATAGCCAATAGGTGCGTCCGAATAATCATCGATTTATACACTTATACACCCTTTGGGTGTTTTGTTTGACTTGATTATGTCGAATTTAACTTATTAAAAAAACAAATCAACCACTTTATAGTTTATACAACATAATTCTTCCACTCAACTGACCTTGATATAATATCAGCCGAGTGGAAAAGAACCCCATGCCTCAATTCAGCAATGACTCGCAATCGACTACATAAAACACACAATAAAATCAACATGTTCAAATCTAATCGTTGATTAAAAAAAATTAAAATAAATAAATAATAACAAAGTACACACACAGAGAGAACCTGTATCTTGTAAATGTAGAAAGCACAGATTGAAAGTCATTAAGTCCATCATGATAACCTTCTCCTTTCACATTTCTACCTTCCCTTTCTTCCTGCTTATGTGCTTGCTTTTCCGAATATCTCCGCTTTTGCAGATAACACTCTTGCAAATCATTAAACCGATACAATCAGCAAAACATAATGAACCAAATACAATAAATAATGTGGGAGCTTTCATTTATTGCATAAAAAATGGGGCCCACATGCCTGTTAATGAAATACAAAATTTTGTGAATGAGAAGTGTGATGACCAGTGCATGGACACGTCTTTTTCTTGCTACACTTAATCCTACTTGAGTATTTTGTGAATCTGATTTTTTTTTTGAGTGATAGAGCGTTTGTAGTAGTAGCTTGTAAATCAGGTAACCAATTTTGTGTACTACCTGCACCCATAATACCCATATTGCTGCCATTATGTTTATCCATTAATGATGGCCATGAAGTTTTAACACTGGAATCATCAGAAAGCATCCTTAGTTTTACTGAGCACCTTTCTCTTGCTCTATGCAATTCTATTATGTGTCTTTTAACATCATTTATGTCTTACTTAATGTACCCGAGATCCTTTTGTATCTGCAATAAAATCACATGATCTAATCAGTAAATGCACCTAACATCCCAACATATTCGAAGGAAGAGAGAAAATGTCTAATCACTCAAAGTTAAGGGGCTTTGTTTGAAATTTTGATATGACCTCATTTAGCTCTTCAAGTTTTTGTTTTCTTAAGCAGTATAAAAACTCATGCATAATCTGCAGATTTCACTATGTCTCTTCTTGTTCCATTCTTTTTTTCTTGTCAATAAGAACAACTGTGAGGCTGTTCAGGTCCTTCATTGACACATCACATCCCTGTTTACGTGAAAAGAGTCACCTTTCAATATAAAGAAATGACATAAATATAAACAAATTAATGGTTTCTTCTGGAAATGTTGGAATACATCTCAGAGTAAAGAATTTGCATATTTGAGTCAAGACTTTGCTGATTCAGAAATTCCACCTCAGAATCTTCTGCCTGCAGTAAATAAAAATATAACATGAGATTGTTGGAATTTATAAAATATTACTAAAAAGATTTTTTTTATCATTCTAATCTACCTATAAAGCCTGTACATTACTGAAGCTTCCAGGCCCGTGAACTTTGAGCAAATTGCCTGTAGTAAGTTGATTATTAGAGGAGGAAATTGTGTTTCCACTCTATTTAGTAGTCGGTTTAAATAAAAAACTAAGTGCATGAAATAGTATGCATACTTAATAGATGACCTATTTATCTCATATGACAGATATTATCTTGAGAAAAAGAGTGAGAAATCCATTGAAGAAAGAAAATATCAGATAAAAAGTTCAAAATGATACCAGGCCATTAATGTACAAAAACTTCAATTAATGCATCATGCAAAAAGTAATGATAAATTGATAATAAGTTCTAAAATGACTAAAATTTAAAAGATAAAAGTTTAAAAAGTATTAATACCTTGACAATGGAGTACAACCAATATTACCGGTCCTTTGAAGCATTTCGTCAAGCACTTGATGTGTATCTCCAAATCTATAATATTTTTCACCGTTTTTGGGTCCATAACCACTCTTCCTAGAGATCCTATAGAGGACAGATGCATCATGCAAAAATACAAAAGACACCATGAGAAAATCATAAGAGAAAGTAAAGAACATGCAAGATTATATTATAACAAATCCATAAGAATCACAAAATTATAGTCCCCTTTAAAATTCCAGCCTTTTTCAGCTCCAAAATTCACACTTTCTTCCTGATTCCACCAAATTGAAAGTGCAGGCTTCAAATTTCTTTACCTTTTCAAACAACTGAACATCCTGATTGATCCAACACGTGACAAAAGGTATCTAGTTCAGTGCATTTTAAACCACATTCATCTTCAAACATTTGTTTCTCTGCATTTTCTGGATTTATCTTTCTTAACAATTCAGCATGTTGTCAAACTGTTGACATAAATACATCAAAAATTGTGTCAAGTGCTGAAAATAAAACATGCACTCAAACTAAAAGAGTGTTGAAGTTTTTTTTGTACTATATTCATAAAGAACAATGAAGGGCATCTATATAGTTACAAACCTGAGCAAATGTATTATTATGCGCTCCATTTGGCTTTTCATTCGAACCTACGCTTCAATCATGTAACAGCTGCAGTAAGTAGTCGTAACTTAAAATCAAAACACAAATAATTCACTTAGAGATTAAATAAGGGAAATAAGGAAGAAAATGAATTGTTATGTTTTATTTAGGGCTCAGATGGAGAAATCGATGAGAGTAGAGTCGGACACAATTCGAATTTCATATTCACATAAACTGTACTATATTAGAAACTGTAGTAAAAGAATATCGAGTATAGGGGATCATCAGTTCCTTGCAGTAACAGATATCGGTGAAGAAGCTATGCAAGCATTCCATTGGAGAATCAAAGAAGATGGAGAAGGAGTAGTCGCAGGGATGTGACGGTGCTGAACGATGTCGTCATCAAAGTGAATGAGAAAAAAAGCATATGAAATTTAGGGTTTAAACATTAATTGAGAGAATGAAATCCCAAAATAGAAACGAATTGGACCAACACATATGCACCACAACGTAACGCGATATGCTCTCCTTCATTTGATTATCTAAAGATCAAATGTAATTAAAACAAAATACGAACGTCGGTGCGTAGGAAGAAACAAAATTAGCAATTCAAGCCCTTTACCTGAACTGATTCCAGATGTGAGAGAAGTCCCGATCGTCGTTTGTAGTTTGAAGGTAAAGGGAGATGGCATTGTGTTTGAAGGTAAAGGGAGATGGCGTTGTGTCGCCGACATCCTCCATCCATCATTGATCTAGGAGGAGAATAAAAGAGTAAGCAGGGGATTGACTTGAAAGGTAGAAAGAACAAAACCTCGACGATACCTGTGAGCGTCGGAGAAGAAGATAAATATTCTTTTGTTTTGTCTTTTTACGAATTAAACATCCGCGTCAAATTTTCGGTTTATGACTTTAGGGATGCATCGAAAAGGGAAAAGGATTAGCTGGAAGAAGCAGATTCGCAAGTAAAACGGTGGATGAAACGTGGAAGGGGCAATCGATGAAGGATTAGAACAGTGGAGAAGATATTAGAAGCGACAGTCGGTGGGAGAGGAGGCGACCCGACTAAGTACTACAAATACGGACGAAACTATATTTCAATAAAAGAAGCAAACCATTTTTGACACATATGTAAACATGTGGACTAAATATGTCAAAATCACATGAAGTATACTGTAACTAAGGTTGGAGAAATTTAATCTATAGTATAATTGAAATTAATATGTTTCTCATTTCTTCAAAATTTTATTTTAAAAAATACATATTATTTACATTTTAATATTTTATTATTTTAATCAAACCGTGTAATATACGAGTTTTACAACTAGTTATATTATAAAAAAGATTTTTAATGTACACTAAGGAAAGTTCTCCGCTTCAGGAAGTTAGATGTATGTTGGACACTATGGTAAACGAGACTTCTTAATTAGTACGTGTTACTGCATGATGTTGGAGTGGACTTTCCAATATAGGAAAAGTAGAATATATTATTATGTCCATTTTCTGGATCACAGAAAATAGCTAGCAAGTAACACAATGCAAAACTCAGGTTTGTATCCTCAACTTTAGCTTTTAATTTAACAAAAAGATTTAAAACGTTGATGCCAAGGCTTTCTCACATGTCAAATAATCTAAACTGAAGTAGGATGTTATCTAACAGACATCAATCAAAATTAAATCAAATTTGATTAAAGATGACAAAATACAAAATACCACATCCATGGACTTCTAGAAGTACTACCCAACACAAGCCTCAACACCTCCATGACATTGTTAATAATGATGAAATTACCCTTATCAGCAAAAAAAATATAGGTTTCAAAAAATTTAGAGAATCATACATGATGTAGAGGGTGGATTTCGCAGATTTCAATCTGAAATTTCTGGAATAGCACGGAGATCTCATAAATCAATAGTAAAAGAATGTGTACGTTTCACATGATTTCAGAAAACAAAAACCTTACCCAAATCCAACGATAGAATCACTCATCTTAAAGGGAAAAAAAGAAAAGTCAATTTGGATCCAGAAATTTCTAAATTTTTATCATAAACGAACAATTTCCTTGTCGAATGAAATAAAAAGAGAAAAAGTTTTGATTAAATTAATCAGAATCCTTTTAGATGAAAGGTATACAAATGTTGTCAAATCTCATAAAAATGAAAGAATTAGTGTGAATATAAACATGAATATCACCAGAATCATCATAGAAAATATGATAATCAATTTTCAAAGAATTTTGAACTGAAAAAATAATTAACATCAACTGACCTGATTATGTTTTCTTGTTTGTTGATACCAATTAACTACACTAAAAAAATCCTAATTAAATTTAACAATCTCCATTTGAAAAATAATTAAGAAATGAAAACAAAAAACTTAGCTATCAATACATATTCAATGTACACCGGCCGGTAAAGATCAAACATGAACAACATAACTACAGAATCTTTACACAACGAACGACTCCTTGAAATGCTTATAAATTAAACATTCAATCTTGGTTATTTGAATTATTACTAAACATAAAGATGTTGAAATAAAACTAATACCTTAAAAACACCAAAAACATGATTTTTGAATGTTATCTTGAGAAAACCAACATCCACAAGAGGCCTGAATGAAAAATCTTTACTGATAGCTTGTAAATACTGGCTTTTATAAGGACTTATTTACAAATAATAATAATAAAAATATAGAAATGGTATTTTTACTCATTTCATACCTCAAGCTTACCATGGTTTTGTTTATCTATTTCAAGTTTCTTTAAAACTTAGTGAGCCAAAAGAGCCCTAATGCAATAAAGTATGGGTGAAATTTTAGGAAGGTCTTCGTGTCATGTCTAGTAACCCATGATTGTATTCGCTAATCTGTATGTTATTTCAGGAACAACTACAAAAAACAAACCCACGATCAAATGGGGTGAACAACCAAGGCTAAAACATAAAAAAATCTTGTCACAAATTAAGTCGTTGAATAAAAAAACTAAATTAGTCTCTTGGCATACCAAAACAACGCATTAGCATGTCCAGTTCCTTCAATTCCCAATTCCTTTTGACAGATTTCACTTTCTTCTAAAACATAATGTGAAACAAACACCCCCCAATTGTATAAAATTAGGCAGGTGATCTAGAGAGATTAAAAATAGTGTATTTGTCAGGCTATGTGTTTGTATATGTTTGTCTACATATATGAGGTCACATGTTCAACTCATTGAAACAACCTATTCAAAAGAGTAAATAATTAGCTGTATACATAAATGGTTAATGTTCCTGATGGTTGTCATCTTTGGATAAGTACCTGTCTACACAACACCAATACTTAGGGTGCGTTTGGTTGTGGAAAATTTTCCAGTTTTCTAACAAAAATTTCCTAGAAAAACGGAAATTTTGAAAACGCGTTTGGTTCGTTCAGTTTTTCCAAGTTTTCTCAGAAAATGAAAAATTTCAGTTTTCCAAATTGTATGTAAATTAGAAAAGCGAGTTTTACAGTTTTTCAAAGTTTTTCAAATTTCTAAGTTGGAAAATGAAAACTCCACCGCTTCTAACCAAATGCGTTTTCTAAAATTTTCATTGAAAACTAAAAATTGAAATAAAACTCTATTTTCTGAAAACATTTTCTTAGAAAATGAAAATAGTTTTTTACAACCAAATGCACCCTTAGGGTGTGTTTGGTTGTGGAAAATTGTTTTCATTTTCTATGAAAATGTTTTCAGAAAATAGGGTTGAGTTTTCATTTTCAATTTTCAGTGAAAACGCGTTTGGTTGGAACGGGTGGAGTTTTAATTTTCCATCTTAGAAATTTGGAAACTTTGGAAAACTGTAAAAATCACTTTTCTAATTTACATACAATTTGGAAAACTGAAAATTTTCATTTTCTTAGAAAACTTTGGAAAACTGAACGAACCAAACACATTTTCCAAATTTTCGTTTTTCTTGGAAAATTTTCCTAGAAAACTAAAAATTTTTCCACAACCAAATGCACCCTTAGTGGCTCACGTTTCTCGTCTACAAAAGCACAAACAGAGAAATAAGAAGGTGGTTTTTTTATTATGATAAACTGAAAAAAAATCAACACCATATTTCCAAAAGGTGAAAAGGTAATAAAAAAAAGTCAAAATTGAGAAGATATATCTTCATCACTAACTATTATGCTTGTATACATAATCAATTAAAGGAAAATTCTAATCGATGAGCATCTCATGTAAAAAGATTATATACTCGAAGAAATAAATTGATAAATTTATAGTTTACCTTATTTCCAAAGTATACATAGCATATTTCATAACAATTTGAAAAGATGATTCCTGTAGCAAATAAATAAAAATTAGAATAGTAGAAAAGTTAGTGTTAACTAAAATGTACTATACTTTTTTAACATATGTAAGTTGCAGGTTACACTCTTCAAAGAAATGGAATGGTCAAATCCATTGGAAAAAGGGAAAAACACATGAATAAGAGTAGCTATGAGGTACCAATCAAGAGGCGGGCTTCTTCTTCTTTACAAAAACCTTGAGTAACCTTGTAAAACAAATTTTGAGTCAAAACATCATATATGTTGACATGTCTTCTAAACATGCCCTTTGAGCACCTAGTGTCTCTGTCTCTAATCGCCTTTGCAAAACAATATATATATATATATATATATATATATATATATATATATATATATATATATATATATATATATATATATATATATATATAATTAAAAACTACGGCAAGTTGCAAGTATAACTAATGATATAAGCTAATCAGTGTTTCTTGTTGCCTCTAATTCTTAAAAAAAAAACAAATTAAAATTAAAAGGTAAATAACATTTTTTTCACTTAATCTTAGAGTATCTCAGAAAAATTTATGTGTTGTGGTACCTGTTAACTCCAAACCACCAATTTTAAATAAGAAATCTCAACCTTACCATACACATAATAGTCTCCACTCTCAAGCATTGTATGTTTATCAATTCTCGGATTGCTGACCTTCAAACATAAAATGCAAAGAATTTGAAGTGGCTCCATCAAGCGGTCTATAAAACGCAAATCCTGAAACAATGGACAACCTTTGAGAAAAGCTTTTACTAAATCAGTGTAAAATAATCCAACCTCATTCAGCTCAAGAACCCTAAGTGAAACCGCAAGTCACTTATAATGAAAGATGGAAAGAAAACCTCTATTTTAAACATAACTTTACATATAACAACAAAAGTAAAACCAGAAAAAAATTAAGAGTAAATTACCTAATTGATATACAATTAAGAGTAAATATAATTATTATACCAATTAACAAATCTTTGCAGGAAGAGAAAACCTAATGAGGTCAATATACCTTGTCATAAACTACAAGCTGTAAATTTGAGACCACTTGACCATATAAGAACCTGAAAATGAAAGACAAATTACAAATGTGAAGATGCTAAACTCACCAATAACTAATTTTGTTAGAATAAGAAGAGCAAACATGATCAAATTCATAATTGTTTTTTTATGACTACATGTAATACCTTGAAATAGAAGTTATACATTATTTCCTAAGCTTTGGATCAAGTCATCTGTTAACTACATCAAAGGAATAAGCTTTTGAATTCATTCTAAATTTGAATCTCAACAGCAACAAATAGATAAGATTAGACATTAGACTGGTGTTTATTAGAGAAGTCATACAATTAGTAATGTTGTTATTCGAACACATTTCATTTTTTTTAGCATTTTATCTTTAAAAATTCAGTTATTTTTGGGGAAAAATAGATCAACTCAATCGAGTTAACAAAATACTTCTTCCCTAAGACCAAGCATAACCCTAGCCATTCTATGCTTTGATAGCCTTTTTCTAAATCAAAATTAGTCCATATATTTTGAAAATGCCATAAGTAAGTTGGTTATGATGTAGTCCACATGATCAAAGGTGTGCAAAAACAGACATGTAAAGCCACATCAACAACTGGATCGCAACAATTGCCTTTTTATGGTCTGATCTATTTTGAATAACTACAAAAATGGAACTGTATAAGATAGAAACAAATATAATATAACATACCAATAGCCATGACATAGCCCGATTTAGGCTGAAGAGCATGTCGATGACATACATACCAAAAGCCTAAAAAGTGCAAAGTAAATCAATTTTAGCCAAAAAAATTTGATTGAATTTATTGCTACCAAGAATTACCGACAAACAACAGAAGTTTCACCTTCTATACATTTCCTAAGTTCAAATAGGCTACTAAAAAGACGAATTTTAGCTGCACAAGGTCACCATCCACATGTATATCTAGAGGCAGCAGAGCACTGTTAACATAAAAGAGCCAAATTCAATGGGTTTTAGCATAAACAGTCCATTAAAGAAGAACAGACTTTGAAAGCCTAATCGTGTAGGCATGCAAAACGAAATTTCTAAACCCTTATGACTTCAGGGCCATAGAATTAGAAACAGAAAATAAACCACCATCAAAATAAAGATTGATCGATGAAGTAAAAAACCTAAATTAGAATTCGCTCAACTTTATACAAGCCAACCTGCGCCCTTGTGGTCTGTGGTGGAGCACAAGTTTTCCCAAGCAATTGCACCAAAAATATTGGTGGGTTATGGCTTGGAGGTAATCAGGGCAGTGGGTTGTGTAAGGAGATAACACGTATCGGTTGTGTAAGGAGATACACGTTCCTGCATGCAAAGAATAAAAAAAATAAAAAAATAAAAATCCACCAATGCAGCTTGAAACTGTTCCTAAGGGATTAAACTTTTAATATATATATATATATATATATATATATATATATATATATATATATATATATATATATATGCTTAGGTTATTCTATTCAAAGTAATTATTATCTTATTGTATGCATAAATGTGGGCCAATCAATTTTATTTATTTTAAGAAAGTGATTAATATATATTATTGAATTAAATATAATTGAAAAATATCATCTAATTTAATTACAAGGGTATTTGTAACAACCCGAAGTTTGTATCATCAATTGTAATCCTTTTCGTAACCCTTCTCGTTAATCCATTCATCGTTTCCGATTTCGTTTATGTATACATTATTAAATTAAGTCATTTAATTTGAAATTATTATTATGACTTAATGGGTGTCCAAACGCGAATAGAACTCACATTAACAACCCATTCTAGTAATCGGAATATTTTTAGAATCAACCATATCGAGTTACGGCAACTTGATCGGGTGCGACCAAAAGCCACGTCTAACGTCGGTATCGGGTAGAATTCCACCGTGTCCAAATCTTAGACACTATTTAAAGAGGTTTAAGCTTCCATTTGAAACTTTTTCTCTTTCTCACTACTCTCTCTCTCTCTCTCTCTCTAACATCTCTCCTTAACCAAAGAATCTAAGTCCAAAAACATTGATTTAAGGCTCCAAATCCTTGAGGTAACTTCCCTAACTTGTTGTTCAACCTCTTAGGCCTTCAAATCCGAGATTAAACATTGAAAAAGGACCATCTTCATGAGTTTACGGCCCTGGAACATGCTTGGGCCGTAAACTCAAGTAAAATGGGTTTTCATGCCATAAAACCCCTCCAAACCAACCTTGGGACTTAGATATGATTTTATGGTTTACCATTTCAGACTTAGAACACCTTAAACATGATTTTTGAGGAGTAAACATGAGTTTACTGCCCAAGAGCATGCTTGGGCCGTAAACTCATCATTCATGGAGAGTAAACTCCAAATCAAGTGTTTAAAAGCCATTTAAGCACACCATTAGCCTTGGAATAAATCCTAGAACCAACCACAATCAATTTAGGGGCCTTAAACATGATGAAATCCCTTCATTTGAGAGTTTACAGCCATAACCTCCGAAGGATAGGTTCCAGGGCCGTAAACTCATTAACATTGGTCAAATGGTGCCCAAAATTCATCTTAAGGCTTGTAAAAATTGTTTGAATCACATGTGATTGTCCTAGCATCACCAAATAAATTAAGGAATGAGTATGGGGGAGTTTACGGCCGTAAACTCCATGTTTACTGTCGTAAACTCCAATAAATGGTCCTTAAGTGAGTTTAATCCATTCCAAGGCCCTAGATTTAATCCTAGATAATTTTCCCAAGTGTTATCATGCCATTTAGCACCATAAAACCCTCAACCATGAGTTCACGGACGTGAACTCATGTGGTTAAAGTGTTTAGGGCCGAAAAATCCATAAGGAGTTTACTCTTGAAGAGTAAACTCGTTTCCCAAGTCCCATACGTCCGTAGATGTCACCCGGGTCACTCTAAACACTTGATTTGAAGTGTTTTCGCTCATTGGAGTGTATTATCATATCTAATTAGTGTTTTAAAATCTAATTAGATACATTTGGATATTATTTCATAATACATAGGAACCTCGCATGTTATTAAGCCCCGAACCAAAGCTTAGCATTCCAATCGTCGTGTTTTTTCGTCTGGTGAGTTCATACCCCTACCCTTTTTAATGTTTTCACTGTTTTCAAGGGGGGGGGGGAATACAAGAAAAGTATAAGGGATACTTGTACTTAAAAACTTGTTTTACATGTGTGTGTTTCATAATTCATATGCTTTTAACACTGATAATTCATATGCTTTTAACACTGATAATCATACACATTATTTGTGAAATTAGTTATAAGTTCTTATGTTTTATATTTCACAAATGGTTTTTCATATTTTATCAGTTAAAAGCATGACATTTGAACCTTAAACATAAAATTTAGTGCATTGTTTTGTCCTCGGTAATACTCCACAGAGATACGCGAGTGGAGGATTATTGTATTATTACTAGTAAATTTGTTAATCCTATATAATTAGAGACATGTCCTCGGTGAACACTCCACAGAGATACGCGAGTTGAGGACCGCATCTGTAACCAGAATCTCTTAGATAGGGAGCGTGACTTGAGTGTATATATCTATACGGGGCTGACTACCCCGCACCTGGGTGCTAGCTACAGCCGAACCGAAATGGTTCAAGGGTGACGAAAGTCATAAGGTGATGTGGACTACTTATTGCCATATCTAGTCTATTGTATGGTTATGGAACTCGCAATTAGGATAACAGAGATTTACTTAATAGTAATAATGAATAAAGTAATTAATTTACATTGTATATATTAGTTTTATATATGTGTTAAAACTAATACATTTCACAAGGATAACCAGGTTTTCAGTATACATCATTCACATTGGTAACCAACATTCAGGAAAATATGAGATTTTCCTGGGGTAACACTTGTACATAACCAGAATCGTGTAACAAACCAGATAACTAAACTTTACAATCCACAAGGGTAAACATGTTTTCAGTGTACATCTTTTACATTACATTTTGGGATTCAATAACCAACTTTTAATAAAATATGGGATTTTCTTGGTATGTAACATTTTCAGAAACAAAAAAAGGAACTCGTACATTTTCAGAAAACAAAACCGCTTATGAACTCACCAGCGTTATGCTGATTTTCAAACTGCTTGTATTCTCAGGTCCGCAATAGACAGGTACTCAATGATTCCTTTTGGCGAAGACGAAGTGCGTAGAAGACTCGTCTCATTTTGTTCATATATATTATGTATCACTTGTACAACTTACTTTTGAAACAAATGTAAACTTTTATATATGTAATGTAATGGTTGTTTACTTTACTTACTATGTGCATTGGATTTGATACTCAACGTGGCGTCCGCCCCGGAAATGTTTCCGCCTTTGGTTTTCGGGGTGTGACAGATTGGTATCAGAGCCCTTGTTTATAGTGAATAAAGTATACCAAACCTTACATGGTATAAGACTATAAACACTAAGGGGCCTAAGTGCTCTGAACTAAAAGTATACATCAAAATATAAGTATTTTCAAAAGTATCCAAGTATACCGAACCGTCGATATCCGTAACTACAAGTAGAACAAAACATAAGTAAATGGGTGTTGTGTACTGCGGTTAAACGTGGGCAGTTATGTAGTCGTGTCTAGGATCAATATAGCTTGGCCAACTATATTCATTCGAGACACGACCAACATGTGCTTGGGAGTGACTGTGATATGCGACATGCCTAAAACTTACCCTAATACCATAAAACATCGAGCCAGTGTCGTAGTGTATCATGAAATACTATGGGAGTATTTCTCGAGCCAATCCTTTGTAGAAATCCTCGTTCACACATTGTTCCTTGATCATTCCTTTAGCGATAATTTATTTGCTTCTATAACTCTTTCCTGCTTTATCACTTATTCGGTATATATATATATATATATATATATATATATATATATATATATATATATATATGTCTATGATATCTTTTGATTCGATTCAGAGGACTTATCATCCTCTCTTTCTTGATCTTATTAGATCAAGATGCCTCCAAGAAAGAGACCCAGCTCCAAGACCAAAAACCCTTCGCCACCACCTCCTCCCCAAATTGACCCTATAGTATTCCAGGCAGCTGTTACTGCCGCTGTGGCAGCTGCTATGTCTCAATTGAACACTGGTGGTTTCGGTGGTTCGAGAGGTGGTACTCAAACTTAGAACCAAGAAAATAGTCAGGGACACCGAAAGAAGGGTTCCTATAAAGACTTCATGAACGCAAAACCTACATCTTTTGATGGCACGGGAGGTGTCATTTCCCTTTCCAGATGGTTCGAGAAGATCGAATCTATCTTTGAAATCTGTGCCTGTTCGGAATCCGATAAAGTGAAATTCGCAGCCTGTACCTTTATCGATAAAGCTCTGACTTGGTGGAACGGCCGAGTCAAATCCTTGACCCTACCTGTAGCCAATGTCATGGGTTGCGAAGCCATGAAAGAACTCCTCCTAGCTGAATACTGCCCTCGGGGCGAAATGCAGAAATTAGAGCACGAGCTCTGGAACTTAAAGATGAAAGGTTCCAATATTGCTGCATACACTTCTAGATTCGATGATCTTGCACTCCTCTGCCTGGGATTGGTTACCCCGGAAAGTAAGAAGATAGAGAGGTTCATTTGGGGGCTGACCCAGCCAACCAAGGGAAATGTCTTAGCTGCACGGCCGGATACGTATGACAGCGCCAAGAGTTTAGCCCAGACCCTAGTTGACCACGGTGTTGATGTTGAGGAAACCACCACCACTCCTGAACTGACCAAGAGGAGTGGTGAGAAAAGGAAGTTCTGGAAGAAGAAGAAGGATCAATCTTCCCAAGGATCCTCAAAGAAACAACAGACTGTAGCAGTCCATGCTGCTACTACCCCCGTTGTTGCTGCTTCTGTTGTGGGATCTACAGCTCAAACACCTACTAGCAGGTATGCTAGTAACCTTCCCCTTTGTGACAAGTGAAAATACCACCATAACCCCGGCCCCTGCCGTGAACTGTCATGCACAAATTATGGTAAGAAGGGGCATACGGTCCGATTCTGCAAGGCACCAGCCCAATCTGCAAATCAATCTTATGGAACAGGTGTTGGTCAAGTCTGTTATAATTGCAGAGAAGTTGGGCATTTCAAGAGAAACTGCCCCAAGAAGGCGACAGCTGATAACACCGGGAGAGTCCTAGCCATGGGACGGGAGGAGGCAGTCGCCGATCCCACTGTTGTCTTGGGTACGTTCCTTCTCGACAACTCATATGCTAGTATTCTTTTCGATTCGGGCGCTGAAAGAAGCTTTATTAGTCATGCGTTCAAACATAATCTTAAATCTAATCCCCAACCATTAACTGAAACATTTACTGTCGAGATGGCTAACGGTGAGAAAGAAAGCGCTAACGAGGTGTTCGTAGGTTGTACCCTTACCCTGAATGACCATTCATTTCCCATCGATCTTATGCCAGTTTCCATAAAGAGCTTTGATGTCATCATTGGCATGGATTGGTTGAGTCCCAGTCATGCTGATATCCTCTGTTTCGAAAAAGCCATCCGTCTCAACCTTCCTTTGGGTCAGACTCTCATAATTTATGGCGATAAACTCAACTCCAATCTTCGCATCATTTCCTGCATCAAAGCTCGAAAACTCTTGCGAAAGGAATGTCAAGCATTCCTAGCCCATGTAATCAATGAGAAACAGGAAGTCAAAGACCTCGCGAGCATCCCCGAAGTCTGTAACTTTCCTGATGTGTTTCCCGAAGAGCTTCCAGGAATTCCTCCCGAACGTCAGGTCGAATTCCGCATTGACCTAATTCCTAGAGCTATCCCCCGTAGTGAAATCTCTGTATCGCTTAGCTCCAGCAGAAATGCAGGAGTTATCCATCCAACTCAATGAGTTGCTCCGCAAAGGGTTCATCAGACCGAGTTCCTCACCCTGGGGAGCTCCGGTATTGTTTGTAAAGAGGAAAGATGGATCCTTCCGAATGTGCATCGACTACTGTGAGCTAAACAAGTTGACCGTCAAAAACCGATATCCTCTTGAGTGAATAGATGACCTCTTCGATCAACTCCAGGGAGCCAGATACTTCTCCAAGATAGACCTTTGGTCAGGATACCATCAGCTACGAGTTCATGAGAGTGATGTTTCCAAAACAGCTTTCAGGACTCGGTATGGATATTACGAGTTTGTAGTGATGCCCTTTGGTCTAACCAACGCACCGGCAGTGTTCATGGACCTGATGAACCGAGTGTATCGCCCTTTTCTGGACAAGTTCGTCATCGTGTTTATTGACGACATCCTTGTCTACTCCAGAAGCGAAGAAGATCACAAACAACACCTGAGGCTAGTGTTGGAAACCCTTAGATCCGAGAAGTTGTATGCGAAATTTTCCAAGTGTGAATTCTGGATTCGGAAGGTAACTTTCCTTGGTCACGTGGTAAGCGAGGAGGGTATTCATGTAAATCCTTCCAAGATTAAAGCGATAGAGAATTGGTCGGCACCGAAGACACCCACAGAAATCCGTCAATTCTTGGGTCTCGCCGGCTATTATCGGAGATTCATCCAGAACTTTTCCAGAATCGCCAAACCCACATTCCAGACATTGAAGAAAGCCTTGTGCAGCGCGCCTGTTCTGTCCCTACCCGAAGGGACAGAGGACTTCGTTGTCTACTGTGATGCGTCTAATTAGGGCTTAGGCTGTGTGCTTATGCAAAGAGGAAAAGTAATTGCTTATGCCTCTAGACAACTGAAAGCACACAAGGTCAACTATACCACGCATGACTTGGAGTTAGGAGCCATAGTCTTTGAATTGAAGATTTGGAGACATTACCTCTACGGAACCAAGTGTACGATCTTTACTGACCACATGAGCCTACAACACATCTTTGATCAGAAAGACTTGAACATGAGGCAACGGTGATGGGTAGAACTACTCATTGATTATGAGTGTGAAATCCGTTACCATCCCGGCAAGGCCAATGTGGTAGCAGATGCCCTTAGCCGAAAGGAGAGTTCAAGCCGAAAAATGAAGACCCTGACAATGACCATCCATTCCCACTTACCGATGCAAATCCGAGAAGCCCAGTTAGAAGCCCTCAAACCAGAGAATGTGTCGATCGAATTCTTGAGGGGAATGGATAAGAAACTTGAGATCAGAGGTGACGGAGTCTACTGTTTCATGGATCGAATCTGGATTCCAAAGTCCAGAGGATTCAGGGAGATTGTCATGGAGGAAGCACACAAGACCACATACTCTGCTCACCCAGGTTCGTATAAGATGTACCTGGATCTCAAGAAACAATATTGGTGGCCAAACTGTTGGGTTTTGAGCATTCTAAAACTCCTAAGTGTACATGCAACCCTAAATACCTTGGATCTATGTTTTCTCTATTATACATGCAAATAAGAACTTCCAAGGTATTATCCTAATCTAGCATACAAAACAATGACTATAGCAAGATAGAATACATACCTCTTTGGTGTAGAATGTCTTCATGAAGCTTGAGTGCCTAGTGCCCCAAGTGTGACACCTCAAATGGAATCACAATCACCAAAACACTTAGAATAACTTGAGAGAATTCTACAACTCATGAAATCGGCTAGCCCTTGTACTTCACACTCTAGTGTGATTCTAGTGGCCGATTTGGTCAAGAATAAGATGCTTATATAGTTAGGGTTACACCATGTAAACCCTAATTGACATGGCCTTTCATTTCCATGATCCATGGGTACAAATACACCATGGAGCATCCATGGACCATCCTATGGGTTTTAGCCCAACTTGATTATCCATGGAGCATTAGCCCACTATACAAGTATGGATGATTTACACAATCAACCCATATATTTAATTAGTCTTCTTTTGATCACTTAATTAATCCTAGATTAATTCTTGATAAATACTAATTAAATAATCTTATTATTCTTATTATTAATATACTAGAACTTATAATATATTAATAACCATAAGTGTCTTATTTCTCTCATTATAGTCTATCCAAGTGCATGATGGTATGCAACCCAAATGGACCATGCCGGGTCGGGTCAAGTCTTACCAATTATAGTTATGGACTTAGACATTAATCCAACAGTCTCCCACTTGGATAAGTCTAAAACTATTATTGCGTATGACTTCAGGAACCAACTGGCAATCGTAGCTCTCAAAACCTTCTGTCGAACTCTGACCTTGTAGATGAACTCTGACCTTTGTCAGTGACTTGTCCATTAGATAAGGGATCATATATTCCTCCATTCTAGATATCATATGGACTGAGACATGGATTATAATCATTCTCTCTGTCCATTTGTTGTTTCCCGATTTCCGATTTATGACGACTGACTCATTGAACAAGTCAAATCAGTCCTGGCCCGACCGAGCACTTCCATTTGTCATCATCAAATCATCGAGGGGCCCACAGATATCGCTTTTATCCCGAAGGTAAAAGGAACGGATAAACTTCGACTCATATGGCTTGTTCTACTACTTGTTTAATCATACACAAAGGCACGTTTTATAACACCGAGTTACCGTATGCATTTTCGTGCAATCAATGTACTATCAACTCATAGTAACAACTCATATCTCTAGGTTTGAAGAATATAAGATATTATCGTCTCATGATCACTCGTGATAAAATCCATGAAGTGATTCCAATGAGCGCGGGTTGAATCCAATACTCAGAACTTATGAGCACTCATGAGTGTTGTAGCCCTTTGTTCAACACCTTAGACCTCTACAAGCCAACCCATGACAGTCTTAATTCATATCTACTTCCAACATATGACCGACTGTGGATGGTTTGAATAACTTAGTCATTCCAGAAGAATAACCCAGTTTATTCGGGAAGTCAAAACATGCAAAATGAAACACAATAATAATTGAATCCAATATGGTATCAACTCTTTGAACACCTTTTATTTATCACCATATGATTACACATTATTCATTGTATACTGTTTCTGCTATCAACTTTATTCTTGAATTTAAAAACAATAGTTGTCCCATGCTCCAAGCATGTACACTATGTTTTCTTAAACACTAGTCATGCCATACACCAAGTATGCATACTATGTTTGTCTATGATCTTTACTTTGTGAACTAGATCCATTGAACATAACTTCAATGATTCTCTTTTCACACTCCCAAATCCTTACTGCAAATACAAGAATTCCAAATTCATGTCATTTACTGAAATCTGTTAGATTCTAAACTTATATGCATTGATCCTCTTGTAATGATTATGCACAAAGTCATAAAGACTTGACAACAAACATTACATTCCAAAGGAGATCAACTCCTTGGAAACATCCTTCTTGCATTAAGTTTCCTTAATCTTACACAGATTAAAAAATCTTAACTTTGAAACATTTCCAGATTCCATTTTGACTATCACTTCTGAACAAGAGTTGCCTCCTTACAGATTATGTCAATATGGTCCTACCAGAATTATCACTACACTTCCAACTATCCTTGAGCAACCAATCTTTGGTAAACCTTAGATTGTTCTCGACAATTGTTTAATCCTTTTAGTCATATCCAGTTCTAAACCTTTTCCCTTCTTAATGCCCCAGGCATTTGGAAAATTTTAGAAAGGATGAATATAGCACATGTAATCGATCCTATATCCGAAGCATATGGGACACGATTCATGATGTCTCACATAAAGACTAAACCAGTCTTTTGCTATAACATTTCCATTTCTATTTGCCAAGTTCTCATAATTCAGATTATGAAAAGGGATGCCGTAATCATAATCGAATTTTAGAACGCAAATAATGGACCCGTATACAGAATTTCCTTATGTTGAGCCATTCCAACATGAAATTCATATATATCCTTGACTAAATGATTAAAACCTCACGATCTAAGCTTATAGATTTGAGATGAAGTATAATTTCCTCTCCCTTAATTATAGCAAAACAACCTTTCCCAATTGAAACCTTTTGTTTTCTATAATTAACATTGCTAGCTTGCAATACTTATCATAATTATCATGCTCCCACTAACATGATGATTATTAGCATAACACTTATGCTCCCACTAGCTTTGACATGTACCCAGAAATCAGCTGGACTTCTAGAAATCAATACTTCATTGACTTTCTTACCAAAGTTCAGATTTCTGATACTAGATTGTTTTGATAAAACTTGATCAAAAATCATACACCTTCCCTTAGATAGCACACTTGTGTGTCTAAACAGTTATGAAGAGGTATGCCGTAATCATAATGGTTAGACCTTTTTGCCACTTCTCATAAGTCCATATTAGTGTGCCGGTTAACCACACGTGCTCCACTAGCGACTTTGAGAATGCAAATATCACAATTGCTATCTAGATAAAATCTACTTAGTGAAAGTGTTTCCTCACCATCATTTTCATGAATCGGAGAGAAACCTTATGACACTTAGATTTAATGGTGTATGTGTTCTTATCCATGTGAATTGTCAAAACCATAGACACAAGACAAGGATGATGACAAATCCAAACTCATATGGACTGAACTCAATCTTAATTTCTTGCCACCTGGCAGCTCAAGGGCCTACCATTGCTTCCAAGTTGTTGTGCAACAAATTGAGAACTCTAAGGACTCATATGCAAAGACAACTTTAACTGGAATGGGCACAGAATATGTCAACATGATAGGTTATAAACCTCAAGTCGTGTGCTAGTGAAGAACCTTAGGTTCTCTTCTTGATTAGTTCTTGAGACTTTCAAGACCTTTAAGACTCCCACTGTCCTCTTGACATATAAGACTCCCTTGTCAAACATCCAAGATATAGTGCGGATTCTAATCAAGACAAACACTTCACACAATTGGCCTTAGTTGGTCTTTGTTTTATCCAAAACATCACAAATTACCAATTTCAAATGTACAAGAGTAGAAAACTTTTACTCTTACATTTGACAAGTGTTTTAAACCTTCTTTAAGACATGTCACTCAAGTTACAATCTTGGAGTAGGACTCTAAGACTTGTATTGGAATGAAGTATGACTCATCTTCTTGGTTTAACCATTTCAACAATTCAAGATCCCTCTTCTTAGTCATAAGAATGCACTAAGACTTCCTTAGAGAACTAATTGGGCTATGGTTTTTTAATCATTAAGATGATCACAAAACTGATACTAAAGTACTCTCCCATCTTTTCAGATTTGAGAAACTTTTATCCTTCTGCCTAATTTGATTCTTCTTATTCGCTCTGTCATACATTGGAACCTTTTTCCAATGTCTCAGAGTTACACTTAAGCTTGTAAGTATAATCATATTTACTGAGCTTTAGTAAACTATGACGAATAGTTTTATCAATCTTTTGTGGTGGACTTGACCAGTGCACAGGAATGTGTACTCGATCCCTTAGTCCTTCACTTAACTCACACATCCATGTGAGCAAGTAATTAGTCTTAATTTTCCAATACTTGAAAGTTCTCATTCATCATGCTATACAACTTGCATGATTCCAAGTTCTGGTCCAAATGAAACTTGGGTGATGAGAATCTTTCCTTATTTGGTAAATTTAGACATTACCACAAATGAAAGAATCAATTTCATATTTCCACTCTTGCTGTTAATGGAATCATATAAGCAACAAAAATTTCCACAGATGCCATTGTAAGGATATTTTAAAATAAATAAAATCAAAAATTTTCCTTTTATTTTAAAACTTTGCGGAAAAACTTATCCTTACAATCCATATGAAAACTTGTTGTTATCTATTCCTTAAGCAATATCTCATAACTCCTAAGCAGTAGCTCAAGAATCCGATTTTTCAAACTACGCGATAGAAATCCATCTATGTGATCAGATTCAACATATTCTTTCTTTAAGTTTCTTTACTTTTCTTTGATTCCTAAAACATCACCATGTGACCCAGTCACATCATGTATCAAGAATCTCAGAATAGAAACTTAACAGAGTTAGATAGTGGACTTTACCTGAAGTAGAGTCAAACTTATTGACTTTAACATCCTTAGGTAAATTTTGCAGCTTCGCAACCAATGCCCCTTTCTTTGGCAATATAAACATATGGACCCTTTGATAAAGATACACGGGACTATCACAGACTTAGCTTTTCTCTTTACCATTTGGTCAACCGAGTTGACTATGGCCGATCCCTTTCCACTGGGAAGAGAATGCTTTACTAGATATCCAATGTCATCATTGTCAATGTCCATAAGGTTTTTAGGAAGTTGATCTTAGCAAATAGATAAGATCATTAAGGGTCTTGTCATAGTCTGTTTCATAGGTGTCCCAAAGGAACTCACTATGTGACTTAGAAAGTGATTGAACCACCAACTTTCTCAAGACTTTGACACCCAACTCTCCCGGCTTGTCAATATGTGACTACATCTCCAAGATGTGTTCACACCTAGACCTTGCCTTGCCAATAGGGTTTGAGTGACCTTAAACTTTTTTTTCAAGAACTTGTGGGTTAGGGAGAATAATTGGAGGAGGGAAAGAAGTATGATTTCCAAGGGACATCATCTTCATTAGGAAACCTTGTTCCAAAAGATTTGGGAAGATCATAGGTGTCTAAACAAGACATCTTTTGGGAGATATTCAAGATAGTTGATTTAAAGTCCTTAATATGACACCCAATATGAAATATTAAGGCTAGGACCCAACAAACTATTTTATAACTTAGAAGAGGTATGCCGTAATCCAAGCTATAAAATATTTGAAGGTAGGTGAATGACGATTCACCAATTTCCACCAAGATAAACGAAATGTATTATTAGGTTTTAATTGGATTTGAAACTCCTAGATCTTTGAGATTCATTGAACTGTTCAATGGCATGTTTCAATCTCGAGTGTGCCCTTCAGGTTTTGTGACTGGGATGCCGAGGATCACAAAACAAGGTGTGTAGTAACCATGCAAATTACTTGGTACCCTTAAGTGTTTACCCCTCAATCGATGTGCCGGTTAACCACACACGCTCCATCGATACTAAGATAAACATTAAGTTACCCTTTACCTACCTTGTTAAGTCCAAGTTAGTGTGCTGGTTAACCACACACGCTCCACTAACCGACTTAAACAAAGTGCAAAGTGTAATTTCATGGATTAGCACCTTATTCACATTTTTCCTAAGTAACTAAGATTGGGTATTATTAAGAGTTTAGTTACTTAGTATTTATCATTAATACTTTTTAATGAAGGGAGAATTATAGTCCTGTCAAACCCGTTCGACTAACGACCCTCCACCGGTCAAGAAAGCGGTGGGTGAGAGTGGACACCCATTAAGTTGCCATTTTATAGGCAACAACCTTATACCCACCTTATAGACCGGCTTCGTGAATGAGGCGTACTAGCGGTAAGACTGACTTTACTCTTATACATATATATATTATTAACTTATAATATTATAAAGTATAAGGGTTGAATTTTAACTTTTAAAATTCTAAGGGCTAACTTGGAATTAAAGTATTCATAAGGGAAAACTTTTTCAAATTCCAAAACTTGAGGACAAGTTTTGAAACTATTCAAAACTAATTAATTCCATAACTTATGTGTTTAAAGTAGTTTTAATCCAAAAACTCTTCAAGTTCCATAACTTGAGGACAAGTTATGGAAGACTTTAAACTAATAAAAGAACTAACTTTTCCTTTATTTTATAACTTATGGATTTAATTATGGTTACATATTTTCCTTTAATGAAGTGACTCTTGAACTTCCATAACTTGAGGACAAGTTATGGAGTCATAAAAAATTATTCAGTGACACAAGACTCTTCATTTTGTAACCATTGCCAACTTTTATGAGTTTTATGAGTCTTTAATGTGACTCTTCATGTAACTTGAGGACAAGTTACACAAACACATTTTATACACAACTCTTAGATTAAAATGGATTGAAAACAACTATTTCAATTAACTTTTCTATTAATCTAAGCAACTCATAAGAACAATATAATTCAAATCAAACTTTTTCATGTAATTAGTCTAAACCTTAAACTAATACAAAACATGAATCTATTGAAAATTATCTTTGAAAATGGATTAGCATGAACATTACCACATCAAAAACAAGTTTATAAGTTCAAAAACAACTTAGGGTAATGTTCCTAGTCCATTTCTAGCCAAAAAACTCGAAAATATGCTGTCTGGGGGTCCAACTCGTCGAGTGCATGAACCAACTCGGCGAGTTGGATCGAATTGATCACATTTTAGGCATGGACTCGCCGAGTCCTCTGATGGACTCGCCGAGTCTGATGATCAGACAGCACCAAATTCGTTTTTTCAGCTTCTATTGCAGGTATAACAAGAAAACAAGCCTAGGCTCTGATACCACTGTTCGGTTTTGAGCATTCTAACACTCCTAAGTGTACATGCAACCCTAAATACCTTGGATCTATGTTTTCTCTATTATACATGCAAATAAGAACTTCCAAGGTATTATCCTAATCTAGCATACAAAACAATGACTATAGCAAGATAGAATACATACCTCTTTGGTGTAGAATGTCTTCATGAAGCTTGAGTGCCTAGTGCCCCAAGTGTGACACCTCAAATGGAATCACAATCACCAAAACACTTAGAATAACTTGAGAGAATTCTACAACTCATGAAATCGGCTAGCCCTTGTACTTCACACTCTAGTGTGATTCTAGTGGCCGATTTGGTCAAGAATAAGATGCTTATATAGTTAGGGTTACACCATGTAAACCCTAATTGACATGGCCTTTCATTTCCATGATCCATGGGTACAAATACACCATGGAGCATCCATGGACCATCCTATGGGTTTTAGCCCAACTTGATTATCCATGGAGCATTAGCCCACTATACAAGTATGGATGATTTACACAATCAACCCATATATTTAATTAGTCTTCTTTTGATCACTTAATTAATCCTAGATTAATTCTTGATAAATACTAATTAAATAATCTTATTATTCTTATTATTAATATACTAGAACTTATAATATATTAATAACCATAAGTGTCTTATTTCTCTTATTATAGTCTATCCAAGTGCATGATGGTATGCAACCCAAATGGACCATGCCGGGTCGGGTCAAGTCTTACCAATTATAGTTATGGACTTAGACATTAATCCAACACAAACATGAAAGCTGAGATAGCAATGTTCATGGGCAAGTGTCTGACTTGCGCCAAGGTGAAAGTCGAGTACCAGAAACCATCGGGTCTGCTCCAGCAGCCCGAGATACCCGAATGGAAATGGGAGATGATTACCATGGATTTCATCACCAAGTTACCCAAGTGTCCGAGTGGGTACGACACCATTTGGGTAATTGTCGATCGTTTGACAAAGTCCGCCCATTTCATTCCTATCAAAGAATCATTCAAGATGGAAAGAATCGCGCGAACTTACATCCAAGAGGTAGTCCGACTGCATGGTGTACCTGCATCCATTATCTCTGATCGAGATAGCAGGTTTACCTCAAGATTCTGGCAGTCTCTCCAGAAGGCTCTTGGAACCAAACTAGACATGAGCACGGCTTATCATCCTCAGACCGATGGACAGAGTGAGAGAACAATCCAAACCCTAGAGGACATGCTTAGAGCATGTGTCATTGATTGCGGAAAGTCGTGGGACACACATCTGCCTTGATCGAGTTCTTGTACAACAACAGTTACCACACCAGCATCAAGGCTGCCCCGTTTGAAGCCTCTACGGTCGCAAGTGCAGAACCCCTCTGTGCTGGGCCGAGGTAGGGGACACGCAGCTAGCCAAGAATCGAATCCCCGACAGTACTCTCACTGGTCGTGAAATCATCCGCGAAACCACCGAGAAGATCATCCAAATCCAGGAATGATTGAACGCTTCAATAGATCGCCAAATGAGTTACGCAGATAATCGTCGGAGTTCCAGGTTGGAGACCGTGTCTTGTTGAAGGTCTCGCCCTGGAAAGGCATGGTACGCTTTGGAAGGCGTGGGAAACTTAATCCGAGGTACATTGGACCCTTCGATATCCTTTCTAGGATCGGTCCTGTAGCCTATAAACTCCAATTACCCCGTGAACTTAGTAATATCCATCCTGTCTTCCATGTCTCAAATCTCAAGAAGTGCTTATCCGATGAAACCCTAGTGATTCCCTTAGACGAGATCGAGATCATCGAAAACCTGAACTTCGTGGAGGAACCAGTCGAAATCATGGATCGAGAGATCAAACGTACGAAGCAAAGTGAAGGTTCGCTGGAATGCCAAGCGGGGACCGGAATTCACTTGGGAGCGTGAAGACTCAATGAAACAGAAGTATCCACATCTCTTTCCAGATTCATGATTTGTATCTTAATTCTGAATTTCGGGACGAAATTCCCTCTAACGGGGGGATAATGTAACAACCCCAAGTTTGTATCATCAATTGTAATCCTTTTCGTAACCCTTCTCGAATCAATTCATCGTTTCCGATTTCGTTTCCGTTTACGTTATTAAATTAAGTTATTTAATTTGAAATTATTATTATTATTATGACTTAATGGTTGTCCAAACGCGATTAGAACTCACATTAACACCCCATTCTAGTAATCGGAATATTTTTAGAATCAACCATATCGAGTTACGGCAACTTGATCGGGTGCGACCAAAAGCCACGTCTAACGTCGGTATCGGGTAGAATTCCACCGTGTCCAAATCTTAGACACTATTTAAAGAGGTTTAAGCTTCCATTTGAATCTTTTTCTCTCTCTCACTACTCTCTCTCTCTAACCTCTCTCCTCAACCAAAGAATCTAAGTCCAAAAACATTGATTTAAGGCTCCAAATCCTTGAGGTAACTTCCCTAACTTGTTGTTTAACCTCTTAGGCCTTCAAAACTGCGATTAAACATTGAAAAGGACCATCTTCATGAGTTTATGGCCCTGGAACATGCTTGGGCCGTAAACTCAAGTAAAATGGGTTTTCATGCCTTAAAACCCCTCCAAACCAACCTTGGGACTTAGATATGGTTTTATGGTTTACCATTTCGGACTTAGAACACCTTAAACATGATTTTTGAGGAGTAAACATGAGTTTACTTCCCAAGAACATGCTTGGGCCGTAAACTCATCATTCATGGAGAGTAAACTCCAAATCAAGTGTTTAAAAGCCATTTAAACACACCATTAGCCTTGGAATAAATCCTAGAACCAACCACAATCAATTTAGGGCCTTAAACATGATGAAATCCCTTCATTTGAGAGTTTATGGCCATTACCCCCCAAGGATAGGTTCCAGGGCCGTAAACTCATTAACATTGGTCAAATGGTGCCCAAAATTCATCCTAAGGCATGTAAAAATTGTTTGAATCACATGTGATTGTCCTAGCATCACCAAATAAATTAAGGAATGAGTATGGGGGAGTTTACGGCCGTAAACTCCATGTTTACTGTCGTAAACTCCAATAAATGGTCCTTAAGTGAGTTTAATCCATTCCAAGGCCCTAGATTTAATCCTAGATAATTTTCCCAAGTGTTATCATGCCATTTAGCACCATAAAACCCTCAACCATGAGTTCACGGACGTGAAATCATGTGGTTAAAGTGTTTAGGGCCGAAAACTCCATAAGGAGTTTACTCTTGAAGAGTAAACTCGTTTCCCAAGTCCCATACGTCCGTAGATGTCACCCGGGTCACTCTAAACACTTGATTTGAAGTGTTTTCGCTCATTGGAGTGTATTATCATATCTAATTAGTGTTTTAAAATCTAATTAGATACATTTGGATATTATTTCATAATACATAGGAACCTCGCATGTTATTAAGCCCCGAACCAAAGCTTAGCATTCCAATCGTCGTGTTTTTTCGTCTGGTGAGTTCATACCCCTACCCTTTTTAATGTTTTCACTGTTTTCAAGGGGGGGGGGGAATACAAGCAAAGTATAAGGGATACTTGTACTTAAAAACTTCTTTTACATGTGTGTGTTTCATAATTCATATGCTTTTAACACTGATAATCGTAACAGATAACCGTTTGAAACTTGCAGGATAATCATACACATTATTTGTGAAATTAGTTATAAGTTCTTATGTTTTATATTTCACAAATGGTTTTTCATATTTTATCAGTTAAAATCATGACATTTGAACCTTAAACATAAAGTTTAGTGCACTGTTTTGTCCTCGGTAATACTCCACAGAGATACGCGAGTGGAGGATTATTGTATTATTACTAGTAAATTTGTTAATCCTATATAATTAGAGACATGTCCTCGGTGAACACTCCACAGAGATACGCGAGTTGAGGACCGCATTTGTAACCAGAATCTCTTAGATAGGGAGCGTGACTTGAGTGTATAGATCTATACGAGGCTGACTACCCCGCACCTGGCTGCTAGCTACAGCCGAACCGAAATGGTTCAAGGGTGACGAAAGTCATAAGGTGATGTGGACTACTTATTGCCATATCTAGTCTGTTGTATGGTTATGGAACTCGCAATTAGGATAACAGAGATTTACTTAATAGTAATAATGAATAATGTAATTAATTTACTTTGTATATATTAGTTTTATATATGTGTTAAAACGAATACATTTCACAAGGATAACCAGGTTTTCAGTATACATCATTCACATTGGTAACCAACATTCAGGAAAATATGGGATTTTCCTGGGGTAACACTTGTACATAACCAGAATCATGTAACAAACCAGATAAGTAAACTTTACAATCCACAAGGGTAAACATGTTTTCAGTGTACATCTTTTACATTACATTTTGGGATTCAATAACCAACTTTTAATAAAATATGGGATTTTCTTGGTATGTAACATTTTCAGAAACAGAAAAGGAACTCGTACATTTTTAGAAAACAAAACCGCTTATGAACTCACCAGAATTATGCTGATTTTCAAACTGCTTGTATTCTCAGGTCCGCAATAGACAGGTACTCGATGATTCCTTTTGGCGAAGACGAAGTGCGTAGAAGACGCGTCTCATTTTGTTCATATATACTATGTATCACTTGTACAACTTACTTTTGAAACAAATGTAAACTTTTATATATGTAATGTAATGGTTGTTTACTTTACTTACTACGTGCATTGGATTTGATACTCAACGTGGCGTCCGCCCCGAAAATGTTTCCGCCTTTGGTTTTCAGGGTATGACAGTATTTTAGTCAATTAATATAGATTTAATAAAGGAAAATTGCATATTTTAAGGGATCATAGATTCTATTAATTTTAAAATCCGAATTTACGAATTATAATTCTTTTAATTCGGACATTCTGACAGATTATGTTTATGAGTATATTAAAAAATAAAAATATTCTTGAATCATAATTAATAAAAATATTCTTGAACCATAAATAATAAAAATATTCTTGAACCTATTTCTTGATCATGACTTTAAAAACTTCTTGTAGAATAACAAATTCTTAAACAATCAATTGAAGAACAAAAACAAAAAATACATTATTTCTTATAGAATATGGGTAACAATTGTTAAGAATTACATTTATTGTTAAAGAATAAAACTAAAAAAACTTTCAAAATAGGAAATGAAACATCAAAATCCAACAACGACACTAATACATTCTAAAAGAATAATGTTGCTTAGAATCACTTTCAATTTTGTGGTCTGTTCTTTAAGCATCAACTTCTGTGAAAACAAAACCAAATTGTAGTTTAGATTCCAACAGAATTAGAATTCATGATTCCATTCCAACAAAATTGGAATTCGTGATTCCATACAATTTGTGAACAAATGCCATTAATCTTCTTCAATGGTCCATAATCGATTGATTCCAACCATTCTTACGAGAATGACATTTTGTGAGACTAATACCAGACGAGAATTGTGTTCTACAAGAATACCATTCTGTGAGAACACATTTATTCTCCTTATCTAATGTACGAAAACTTGCAGTCCCTGCTTTTTCTTCTTTCCTTTACCAGTTCCAGCCTCCAGATCCTTTTCTGATAATCAAAAAGAAATATCAAACTAATAATCCAACTTAAAATTAAAGTTCAGTGAAAATTCCAAGTAGTCTTACTTGATACAAGTAAAAATAAATGACCTAAAAAAAGTAATTGGAAGGGATGAAAATTTTCATTATGGTTTTCAGGAAATTACCAATTGCATGTGATAATGATGTCAAAACATCGTTTACTGAAGCAAATGGACCAAATGTCACCACAGAAAAAGGCGATGGGGAAATAAGCTTTGCTGTTGATTCTTTACGCAGATCAATCTGATAAATATATTCCAAAAATATAATGGCTAAATACAAAATCATTCACAAAACTGAAAAAAAAAATGAAATAAGTTATAGGAGTTTTGAGCACCTCACAATGTTTTGTTTTATCAACAAGGAATCCTAATGCCTCTCCATTAGGAAGAATGGCCAGAACCCATGGATGTGATTTGTATAAGGATGTAGTTCCAATCTGATACCCCCATGCATCAGTATTCCAAGTAAAAACCTATGTTTATTGCATTTGTTATGATACTCCAAATATTTGTTATGAGAAAAAAAGTAGATAAAAAATTTGAAACCAATCCACTAACTTCACCTGTTCCATAAAATGAGGTTCCTGCAGGAAGCTAATTACCATATTCGTGCGCATTAGTGATATGTAATTAATCATAGCAACAATCTTGCAAAGTATATGGTATTTCAGGAAGATAAAACTGACCTCAAAAGAGACAATTTGTTGACCTGAAACATGTTCAGAAGTTGGGATGTAGGATGGGATTTTGTGATTACTCATAATGGGTGTGTCCCTGTCTTTCAGATTAACAAAAGAAAGACTGATAAATGCTTTGTTTCTAGTATCACCACATTCAGAACTAAGATACTTCAAAACGTAAAGCTCTCATAAATCATAGACTACTATAACTTAAGCCTACGAGGATTGAAATTCACATGGTTTTTGAAGAAGTTTTACGAATATAAATAAATTATAAAGTTAAAATCACTTTAAACTCAAGAAACAAGCTAAAAAAACACGATACTTCAAACATAGGTTACCTGGTTCTGAAGGGGAAGGCAGAGCCGTACGATTTGACTAAGATCTTGACCAATAGGGAAAAAATTAGGGAATTGGTGGTCATCGGTGGGGACTTGGTGGTTGTGGTGGTTTGGATAAACGAAACAAAATTAGGGATATAATTGCTGGTCGCAGTGCCTGGGATCGATGGATGCAAGAAAATCTAAAGGGAATGAGGTCTACAACTGTTGATGGAGATTGAGCATGTATCAGTCAGATGAATTTCATTTGAGATTGAGCCACTACCACTGACGCGCACATGCTACCTGGGAAAAAGAGTAAGAGGGGTATAACGATTTTCATCAGAAACTGTAAATGGTATTAGGCGGAGGAAGCAGTGGTGAGGAGGACGATTAATTGGTGTTGGAGAGAAGGAGGAAGGTGACCTACGACGCAGAAGAGGGAAGGAGAAAGAACCAGTCGTTAGTGTGAGGAAGAAAGGCGGATTTAGTTGGCCGGTGTGATCTAGAGGTGGATTTTAATAGGGTTAATAAGAAAAGGATCCCTAAAATAAAGGGACTATTTATAGAGTTTATTTACCAAATTACTAAATTACCCTCATTGATTTATTTAATTATTTAATTTTGATATATATATATATATATATATATATATATATATATATATATATATATATAGAGAGAGAGAGAGAGAGAGAGAGAGAGGTTTAGACTCTATGGAAAACAAAAAACCCTAAAAAAACCCTAAAAATCATAAAATTGCATAAAAAAAATACTAAGAGATCACAAAACTTTTTTTTTGAATTTTTTTTATAAAAAATCGCTGAAAAAAAAATAAAAAATCAATTTCTTTTATGAAAGAAAAAAGTTTTTTTTTCAAATTTTTTTGCAGCGATTTTTTCTTAAAAAATGTCAAAAAAAAGTTTTATGATCTCTAGGTATTTTTTTATGCATTTTTATGATTTTTAGGGTTTTTTTGTTTTCCAAATAACCTTTCCCTATATATATATATATATATATATATATATATATATATATATATATATATATATATATATATATATATATATATAGCGATGCGGCAGCGGCGATTTGTTTCATTTCAGCGATTAGTTTTCGATTTGTTTTATTATGACGATTTGTTCATTTCGACGATCAGTTATTGTCTCTAGACGGACAACAAATAGTAGTTGGCTAACTGTTGTCTTTAGACGGGTAGCAGATAGTAATTTTCATATATTATTTTTTATTTAGCAGCGGACGACCATTAGTTTCATTTAACAATAGTGTTAAGATGATGATAAATTTCTATTTTATTTGTTTCAATTGAAATTAAAAAAGTAAAATATGTTATATTAAAGACATAATGACTATATTTAAAATAAAAAAATGTATCTTTTTTGGGAGACTATATATGACATGAATATGTGAAAAGTTAAATATTAAATTATATATCATTTTTTTTATTCTTTTACGTTTTGTTTCCTGTGTATTGTCAAAAGTTAAAAAAAAATATCTTTAAAATAACAATGCATTTTTATAAATAAAGTAAAAACTACTTTTTTTTTTCTAAAAGTTTTATTGTTATAAAAATCAATTGTTCTTTTAAAATTGCATATACATAATATTTATATTTTGTCTTCATAATTTTATGATTGAATTTAAAATAAAAGTAAAAAAATTGAATGAAAATATATAAACATGTATGGATTAAAATAAAAAACAATAGTAATTTAAAAAAGAAGGGTTTTTTGGGACAACAATTGAGGATTTTTTTTATTTATAAATATCACTTTGACAACTTTTATTTTTTGTTGTTAGGTTTTACTTTCTATATAAATATCAAAAGATCTCTCTAATAATTATAGTTTTTTATATATCGATATATAAAAAAACAAAATAATCAAAGATATTTGTAATTGTATATCCTGTTAAAACAAATGTAATCTTTCTAATTTAGGTATTATATATCCAACATAATTGTTTAATCCTTAATAAAATTCTAAGATTCATCACGAATCAAAACCGTCATTTCTATTTCAAAACCGTCCTTTCTATTTCTTTTTTTTCCTCATGCTAAGTATTTTTTTCCTACTAAATAATATATCACACTTACCAAATGACTTTTAGTCCAGCGGTATCCGGTGTTTCCCCCCTCTTTGAGGTCGAGGATTTCAAGTCCCACTGTGGACAGAGGTGGACATAGGTAGAATAATTTAGGAGTAATACTGACAACACTCAAGATAAGCAAGATAAATATTAAATTAGATAAACTTGTATAGTTTAAACTCCTTGTTATTAGCTTAATTTGTTGTATGTATATCCTGTAGTTATCTTATATATACTCAATAATAATCTCAGTAACATTCAAGAGAAATACTTGTCATATGGTATCAGACAGGAAACGAAATTAACCCTAGCTGACCTCCCCTTCGATTCTACTCTTTCTCCTCTATAGATTTCTTCTTCAATCACCATATCTTCCTCTGAAACTCCCATCTCACTCAATACTATCCTTCACCTGCTCACAATTAAACATTCATCCACTAATTACCTCTTGTGGAGAAACCAGATCCACCCCCTTTTTTCCTATCAGGATCTATTGGGCCATATTGATGGGTCTCTTGTGACACCAGAAAAAACTGTCCATGTCGAGGGAAAATCCTCTCCAAATCCTCTCTTCACCTCATGGAAGAAGTATGATCAACAAGCCTTGCTAATTATTTAGTCATCACTGATCGAAGAAGCAATGGCAGAAAGGCTTGGACTTAACTCTGCACACGCAGTCTGGAAGGCTCTTGAAGATGCCTATAGACATGACTCCATGGAACGAATGCACTCTCTCTGTGACTCCTTACGCCAACTTCATAAAGGTACCTCTACTGTCTCAGAGTATGGTCGAAAGTTTAAGACTATTTGTGATCAATTAGCGGCTATTAGGCAACCTATTGATGAACTCGACAAGGCATACTGGTTTATATGTGGTCTTGGTTCAGGATTTGAATCTTTCTCCACTACTCAATCGTGACCTGAAAGCAACTCCTTTCCGCAGCCTCTTGTCTTAGGCGGAAAGCCATGAGTTATTATTGAACTCACTACACACCACCTCCAATGCATCCACTATTGCTTTTCAGGCACAACACTATCAACAATCCAATCCTCCCACTAGAGGTAGTCCTTTTAGCCGTGGCAATCACTCAGGCGGTCGTGGTCGAAATCAATTTTTAGGGGGTAGGGGACGTGACCGGAGACCACCGCACTGTCAACTGTGCAGAACAAATGGGCACTATGCCTCTGATTGCCCAGAACTATCCAGTTATGCTAAAAGAGAATCTCAAATTGATGCCAACCTTGTCCATTCCTTTCAAAATCAATGCAACTTAACTCAATCCAACCCAGATTGGTATGCTGATTTAGGGGCTACAAAGCACATGGCTACTTCCACCGTCGATTAGATCACTCAGCACCTTACTCTGGTAGCGAACATGTTGTTGTTGGAAATGGTAATTATCTAAACATCTCTCATGTTGGTACTTCTATTGTCTCCCACAATCTATCTAAAATTACTAGACATTCTTGTAGTACCTCACCTCACAAAGAACTTGCTCTCCATTAGCAAGTTAAGTGATGACTTCCCGGTTGACATTGTTTTTTCTAATAAATGCTTTGCCATTCAGAATCGCAAAACCAAGTACGTTATAGCAAGGGGCATACGTGAGGATGGACTTTATTTTCTTGAGCAAGGAACCAAGGCTTTAGTTGCAGCTTTAAGGAATAAACACGATACCACGTCCTTTGAAATTTGGCATAGTAGATTAGGACATGTAGATTTTGACACTATTTCTTTATTACATAAAAGTGGTTCTTTGTTTATTACATCTCTTTTACCAAAGCCTGGTTTGTGTACTTTGTGTCAACTTTCCAAAAGCCGCCATTTACCTTTTAGTGAAAACATAAAACGAGCTGATAAAGTCCTAGATCTAATCCATTGTAACTTATGGGGTCCAACTCCCATCACATCCACTGATGGTTATTTGTACTATGTCATCTTTATTAATGACCACTGTCACACCCCCAAACCAAGGATGGCGGAAACGTCCGGGGGTGGAGGACTTCATGTGTAGTATCATAACAACAATGGCAATAGTGATGAAAGTAAACACAACCAACATATATATAATTGAAAGAGTTACATCATTGTATGAATTACATCCTTCAAAATCAATTACAATATGTTGAAAAAATATGATAAGTTTGACGCCTCAACGTCCCGTCCTCAAAAGCACTTAGTTACCTGTTTAGCGATTTCCTGAGAATACAAGTAGTTTTGAAAGAGTGTCAACACAAAGGTTGGTGAGTTCATAAGCTTTTGATAGTAAGAGCTTGAAAATCGATCTTTGTAAAGAGATGCATGTTACCAAGAAAAATCCAATATTTTTTTTATAAAAGTTATGTGGTCCGAAATACCAGGACCGAGAATGAACAAGTATTTGCCATACTTAAAGATATAAAGGTGGTTTTAAATTGGCATAAAACCCTTTTTAATTCGAGCAGAATACCGAAATGAATGATGTGTAGTCTTAAATACCAAGACCAAAAGTATACATTAAAATCTGTAATTATTGATGTAAAAGTGATTTTATTTCGACATAAAACCCCTTTTGATCTATAAAAATTCCCGTAAACTTTATGTATTGTTAACTTCCTATGTGAGCTGCTATAACCATACTATGACTAGAGGTAACCTGCACAACGTCTTTCAGACGCCCTGATCCTATGACTCTTGTCACCCGCAGACCTGCCAGTCCGGCTGTAGCTAGCAGCGAGGTGTGGGATGTCAACCCCAATATAGATCTATACACAATTATCACGCTCTCCCTACAAGAGATTCTGGTTGTAACTTACAGGAATTGATATCCCGTACTCGAACGTACGGGGAGAGTATGTCTCATAACTTAAGTTAACAAGTTTACGTGTAGTGTGTGTGTGAGAATATGACCTTTTTCTGTGGGAATAAAACTTCTGAAAAGTGTTTATTGTATTGATAGAAACATAAACCATACCTATTATTGTTTATCAAAACAAGGGTAGTAGTAGCTATGTACATAAACTATGCTTAACATAGTTTATTCAAACGTTTGTACGTAATGGATGTAATTTGATTATAACACCTTGTTATTTCTATGCCTTATCTAGCAAAAATCCATTGGTTAACTAATGTATATCTATATGCTAAGACAATAATGTCATATATTGCAACAACACATAATCACATAATAATATATACCTTGCTCAACATGTTACAAGGTGAAATGAAATTGATAGTGTTTTTCTGTTGATAACGTTTTCTGTAACTGTTATTAGAAAATTTGTAGAAAAATCATAAAATGTCCAAATCAAGTTCTGCAAATTCTGAGAGTTTGGAAAATGAGTCTAGTTTGTTCATAAATTTTTCCATAAGTTTTAGTGACTTCTAACTTGTGTGAACATGTCCATAATCACAGACTGGTCCGGATTGATGTTTGAAAGGATAGGCAGTTTTGTAAAAATCACCATAAATTGTAGAAAATCGTATGGAGACGTGCAAGTAGTCATTTTAAAGCTAAGAACCGGAACTACTTACACCTAAAACAGTTTTGAAAACAAAAATGTTTAAGTTGTCCAAAACAGTCCGTGAATGGAGCCCAACGTTTCTGATGAAAGCTGTTAGAAACGTTTAGTTATGTTCTTGGTGTTTTAACTTGTATTCTCCCCCTTAAAACTTAAGAAAACATGATAATAGAGGGGTATGAACTCACCTTGAGTGATTTCAGTAGATGATTGTTGAAGAATGGAAGTGTTTAACTCAAGAACACTTGAAAGATCACTTGGAGATTCGAAGATCTAACATGAACGTGATGATGTTCGTGTAAGGAATCGATGATTGGATTAGAATGAAGTGTATTAATCACAAGAAGGATGGATTATACTTACCAAGAGTGGGAGAACACTTGATGATCAGCCTTGGGATCTCGAATTAGAGAGGAAAGTTTGAGAGAAAAGTGGAGTTGCATCTTTGGTGAAATGAGAGCAATTGAAAGAAAATGAGGAGAGAGGTTGAGTGACCAGCCCTAAAAACATGGGGATGGCTTGTGAGAGAGGTAAAAAGTACAAGGAAGTGACAAGGTATGGTGGGGAGGAGTGTGGGTTAGGCATGGAGTGGGTATGGGGGTTGCTTGTGTCATAGAATAAAGGAAAGTCAACACTCCACCTTTGTACTTCACCCACTCTTCTTGGATAATGTTTTATCCTTAAAAACGTGATTAATCATTAATTAAGGGGTCTTATATGTTAAAATAACGTTTTGGGTGAAAATCCCGTGTTAAAACAATTAAAAACGGGCCTAAAACACAAAATTAGTCGAAAACCGGGAGAAAATGGACTTCCCAGCGAGACCTCTCGGTCCTGGCCGAGGCTCGGTCTCCTCTGATGCTAAGCCGGAAGCGAAGGGCTCGGTCCAAGGCATTAGAAGCGAAATAGCTCGAAATGAACAGTACCTTCGGGTTCGGGTGGTGTGCGAGGTTCGGTCCTGAGAGGACCCTTCGGGCTCGGTCCTCTTGGTTTCGGTCCCTAAGAGGACTTTTGGGTCCTAAGAGGCTTCGGCCCTAATAAGAGGGTTTCGGGTCCTTAAGCCCTTTTTGCCCGTTCTTGCCCCATTTTAAGCGGTTTTTGACCCGGTTAAGGGTCGGAATGACTTGTATGACTTCAAAAAGTTACAGGAACTTTTGAGAGAGATTTGGGAGATATTTCACATACTTAGAGAGATTTGGGAGAGATTTGACATTCTTGGAGAGATTTCGCATACAAAGAGATATTTGGGAGAGATTTCACATACTTAGAGATATTTGGGAGAGATTTGACATTCTTGGAGAGATTTTGCATACAAAGAGATATTTGGGAGAGATTTCACATAGTTAGAGAGATTTGGGAGAGATTTGACATTCTTGGAGAGATTTCTCATACAAAGAGATATTTGGGAGAGATTTCATATACTTAGAGAGATTTAGGAGAGATTTGACACTCTTGGAGAGATTTCGCATACAAAGAGATATTTGGGAGAGATTTCACATACTTAGAGAGATTTGGGAGAGGTTCTCGATAAAGAGAGATAGAGTGAAAATGATTGAGAGAGGTTTCATGTGTGACAATGGTGAGTGTTTGGCTCCGCAACGCAAGGTCCGTGAACCCCGTTAAGTCATGTTTAAGGATCTTACCCACTCCCGACGAGTATGTAATATTGTTTTATTAGTTTGGTTCATTGTTTAGCACTAAGGCTTAGGAAATTTAAACACACGAACTTTTCCAAGTGATGTTTTCTCATTAAAATAGTGAGTTATACAGTAATTACATAACGTACACTCCAATACACAAGGTTAAACGAGTCGATCGGTTTGACTTGTTGACTTTGACTTGACTCGAAATTGACGATTGTCACATCATCCCCCCGTTAGAGGGGAATTTCGTCCCGAAATTCAAACTCGGACTGGGACTTCAAGGGTTTGGGAAGAGATGCAGATACTTTTGTTTCATTTGGTCTTCGCGTTCCCAGATGAACTCAGGTCCTCGTTTCGCATTCCAACGAACCTTCACTATGGGAATGCGACTTTGTTTCGTTCTTTTGATCTCCCGATCCATGATCTCGACTGGTTCCTCCACGAAGTGGAGGTTTTCGTTAACTTCGATTTCGTCGAGTGGTATTACGAGTGTCTCGTCAGACAGGCACTTCTTCAGGTTCGATACGTGAAAGGTGGGATGTACCTTATCGATTTCTTGAGGTAATCGAAGTCTGTATGCCACTGGTCCAATCCTGGCAAGGATTTCATATGGGCCAATATACCTTGGATTCAGTTTCCCACGCTTGCCAAAATGTATCATTCCTTTCCAAGGGGAAACTTTTAGTAGCACTCGATCACAAACCTGGAATTCCAAAGGTTTGTGTCGCTTATCCGCGTAACTCTTTTGCCGATCTCGGGAGGCCTTCAGCCTTTCTCGGATTTGAACAATCTTTTATGTGGTCTCCCTTATGATTTCAGGACCAGTGAGGGTGCTATTAGGGACTTGCCCCCTAGTTAGCTGAGTATCCCCCACTTCGGCCCAACACAGGGGTGATCTGCACTTGCGGCCATAGAGAGCTTCGAACGGAGCGAATTTAATGCTAGTGTGATAGCTGTTATTATAGGAGAATTCGATAAGCGGTAAATGGGTATCCCATGCTTTTCCAAAGTATATCACACAGGCTCTCAGCATGTCTTCCAATGTCTGGATGGTTCTCTCGCTTTGTCCGTCGGTTTGTGGATGGTAGGCCGTACTCATGTTAAGCCTAGTTCCCAAGGATTTCTGTAGAGACTGCCAAAATCGCGAGGTGAATCTACTATCTCGGTTGGAGATAATGGATATTGGTACACCATGCAGTCGCACAATCTCCTTGATGTACGTTCTGGTTAACTTCTCCATCTTGTCGGTTTCCTTTATTGGCAGGAAGTGTGCAGACTTGGTCAATCTGTCTACGATTACCCATATGGTGTCAAACCCGCCTGGAGTCTTAGGCAGCTTGGTTATGAAGTCCATGGTTATCCGTTCCCACTTCCATTTCGGTATATCAGGCTGTTGTAGTAGTCCTGAGGGTTTCTGGTATTCCACCTTGACCTTGGCGCAAGTCAGACACTTGCCCACATAAGTAGAAATCTCGACTTTCATGTTTGACCACCAGTATAGCTTTTTGAGGTCTAGATACATCTTATCTGACCCTGGATGGATGGAGTATCGAGTCTTATGTGCTTCATTCATGACCACGTCTCGGATCCCACCGAACTTCGGTGTCCAAATTCGGTTCCTGAGATAACGAGTTCCATCATCCTTGACTTCTAAGTTCTTATACATTCCCCTTAATGCCTCACCTGCCACATTCTCTGGTTTCAAGGCTTCTAGTTGAGCTTCCTTGATTTGCGTGGCCAGGTGGGAATGGATGGTCATGGTTAAGGATCTTACTCAGCGGCCTGAATATTCCTTCCTGCTTAGGGCATCATCCATTACATTGGCCTTGCCCGGGTGGTAGCAAATTTCACACTCGTAGTCGTTCAACAGTTCAACCCATCTTCGTTGCCGCATGTTGAGCTCTTTTTGATTGAGGATATGCTAAAGCCTTTTGTGATCGGTGAAGATGGTGCATTTTGTGCCGTAGAGGTAGTGCCTCCAGATCTTTAAGGCGAACATTACCGCCCCCAGTTCAAGGTCATGGGTAGTGTAATTAACTTCGTGTGTCTTAAGTTACCTTGATGCGTAAGCGATAACTTTCCCTCTCTGCATGAGCACACATCCGAGGCCTTGTTTTGAGGCATCACAATATACCACGAAGTCATCGGTTCCTTCTGGAAGAGACAAAACTAGTGCGCTGCATAGGGCTTGTTTTAATGTCTGGAAAGTGGCTTCTTGTTTATCTTCCCACTTAAATACCACACCTTTCTGAGTCAAGGTGGTGAGTGGTTTGACGATCTTAGAGAAGTTTTGTATGAATCTTTGGTAGTAGTCGGCGAGCCCTAAAAATTGCCGAATTTCTGTTGGCGTTGTAGGTGCTGACCAGTTTTTGATAGCTTTGATTTTAGAGGGATCCACGTGTATCCCCTTCTCGCTGACCACATGGCCATGAAAATTCACTTCTCTGATCCAGAATTCGCACTTAGAGAATTTGGCGTAAATCTTCTCAGCCCTCAGTGTTTCCAAGATTAGCCGGAGATGTTAACGGTGCTCTTCCTCGCTTCGGGAGTAGATTAAAATATTGTCGATGAATACAATCACGAATTTGTCTAAGTAGGGTCGACACACTCGATTCATCAGGTCCATGAATACCGCCGGTGCGTTCGTTAATCCGAAAGGGCATTATCACAAACTCGTAGTGCCCGTAGCGAGTTCTGAACGCAGTCTTGGGAATATCCTCTTCTTGAACTCGTAGTTGATGATAACCCGACCTCAGGTCGACTTTTTAAAAGTAGCTTGCTCCTTGGAGTTGGTCGAAGAGGTCATCGATTCGGGGTAGGGGATATCAGTTCTTGATAGTGAGTTTGTTTAGCTCCCGGTAGTCTAGGCACATATGAAAAGATCTGTCCTTCTTCTTTACAATCAGGACCAGTGCTCCCCAGGGTGAGAAGCTTGGCCTGATGAATCCTTTGCTCAACAGTTCATTTAACTGGCTGGAAAGTTCTTGCATTTCTGCCGGTGCTAAGCGGTATGGAGCTTTGGCGACGGGGGTAGCTCCTGGAATTAAGTCGATCCGGAATTCGACTTGTCGTGCGAGGGGTACACCTGGAAGATCTTCGGGGAATACATCGGGGTAGTTGCACACCTCGGGAATGTCGTTGATATCCTTCACCTCTTGTTTCGTATCTACTATGTGGGCTAGAAATGCGTGGTATTCCTTTCGGAGATACTTTTGGGCCTTGACGCAAGAGATGATTTGCAAATTTGAACTGGGTTTGTCGCCATAGATTAAGAGGGTTTCGCCATTTGGCAGATTAAGGCAAACGACCCTTTCGTAACATAGAATGTCGACAGGATGGGAACCTAACCAATCCATACCGATGATTATGTCAAAACATTTTATTGTGACCGACATCATGTCTACTTTAAACGACTGGTTGTCTAGAGTGAGGGTACACCCTGAGTATATATCATTAGTGTGCTCTTCTTTCCCATTTGCCATTTCTACTACGTATGTATCTTTTAATGAATGAGGGGTTTGTTTTAGTAATTGTTTGAATTGATGGCTCACAAAACTCCTTTCTGCTCCACTATCAAATAGTACACAGGCGTATGTGTTATTGAGGAGAAACGTACCAGAAACCACCGTGGGGTCCTTGACTGCTTCTCCACGTCCTAAAGTTAGGACTCTCCCTGCACCTCCAACATTGGTGTTTCGTGCTTTTGGGCAGTTTCTTTTGAAGTGCCCTGCCTCTCCACAGCCATAACAGGTTTGACTTGCTCCGGTGTTGGCGGCTGGGGCGACTTGAGTGGTGGGTTGGGTCGACGCTTTACAGAATCGTGCAGTGTGTCCCTTCTTGTTGCATTTATTGCAGTTCAACTCTCGACACTCACCGTTGTGGTGGTAGCTGCATTTGTTGCACTTGGGAAGAGTTCCTGCATACTGTTTCGGTGGCGCTGGAGTGGCGGCAGTAGTGGCTGCACGGACAGCAACAGTCTGTTGTTTCTTGGCGGGGCCCTGCGTCGGTTGTTTCTTTTTATTGTCCCAAAACATCTTCTTTTTGTTCCCTCCTTTTGTTTGTTCGGTGGTGGCGACCACGGTGCCACGACTAGCCCTGTGATCGATAAGTTGTTGCGCCAACTCCTTGGCACTCTCAAAGGTGGTAGGTTTTGAGGCCAGAACACTATCTTGAGTCTGGGATGATAGCCCCCAGAGATATCGCTCCACCTTCTTCTCCTCTGGAGTGACCATTGCTGGACAGAGGAGTGCTAGGTCATTGAAGCGAGCATTATAAGTTTCAAGATCCGTGCCCGACATTCTGAGGTTCCAGAGTTCTTCATCGAGTTTTTGTATTTCTCCCCTCGGGCAGTACTCCTTTAACATCAACGCTTTTAAGTTTTCCCAGCCTATGGAGTTAGCCACTGCAGGAGTAAGTGACTTAACTTGGCCATTCCACCAATTAAGAGCTTTTCTTGTGAAAGTGAATGCCGCATACTTGACCTTGCTCGCTTCGGGACAAGCACAGATTTCGAAGACTGCTTCGGTCCTTTCGAACCATTGCATCAGCGCGATGACGCCATCGCTTCCGTCAAAATGATCGGGTTTGCCATTCGTGAAGTCTTTGTAAGAACACTCCTTAGTACGCCCCGTGCTGTCCCCCTGATTCGAGTTAGTATTCCCGGATCCGGAACCGCCGGAACCATTTGTACCCATTTGCGACATTGCTGCCACCACGGCTGCTATTACTGCAGCCTGAAACATCACAGGATCGAACTCCAGAGGTGGTGGCGGAGGGGGTGGTGCTGAGTTTCCGGAAGGTCTTGGTCTTTTCCTTGGTGGCATGGTTCTGACATAAAAATAAAAAGAAAAGACTTGTCGGTAAGACTTCAATGGTGATAACGAGTCGAGTGTTACTTGTTTCATCTCAATTGTATTTTATCCGAGTTTATTACTTTAGAAGGTAATTCATCAAAAAGTTTATGCAATTTAAACTTATGAATTAAATAGTGTTGACCCAAGCAGAGTTATGTGTTTGGTTCGTGTCAGCATCCAAGGAAGTAAAATACATGCCACATTCATTGATAATTTGTTAGTACATATTGTTTTGAGAAATTTGACCTCACAAGGGTCTACATTACATCATAATAAAAGATAAAGTTTTGGCAGTACAAAAGCCCCTTTGACTAGTGTGATCACTTAGTCGCGGGGTCAACCTATTCGCAATAAAGAGTAGCACCAACGCATACTCGAAATCCTAGATTTATAACAAAACATGAGCAGTGCGAACACTACTCGCGGCGGGTGGTATCTGGTTCATGGTGGCCCTGAGATGAGGTCGAGGCTCCCTGAAGCTCCGCAATCCGGCGTTCGGCCGCGATCACTCTCTCCTCGAGAGCTGCATGCCTCTCCTGGTACTCCCTTACCTCTGCTCTAGCAGTGGTAAGGTCCTCGATGAGTTGGTCCACTGGATAGAAGTTCCTCTCCAGATCTCGGGTGCGTGCATCGGTGGCTGCCGTAATAGCGCTGAGATTTCGAACCTGGTCTACCATTTCCCTACTCTGGTTCCCCAAGTTCGTGATGTGTTGGGTCATAATGGGGAGAGCTCTGTCAGCCGGTCCCCCGTGACTGAGGTCATAGTAACCTCGTTGGTCACCATATGGTGACCGCTGGCGCTGTTGTCGGCTCCACCTTTCAATTGTTGTTGCCTAATGGGGTTCAGGCCTGTTGTGCCCCCAGCGATTTGCAGGTACCCCCGCGATGTAAGGAGGGTTGAAGACTTCCTCCTCTGGCTCTTCTTCACCTTCGTCCTCATCCATGTCCACCTCGTCGTCTTCCTCTTCTTCTTCTTCGTCTACCTCCTCTTCTTCTTCTTTGGGGTTCTTCTTCGGGTTCTTCTTCGGGATCCTCTTTGGGATCCTCTTCAATCCAACCGACATCTCCCTGATTGGGAAAGTATAGGTCTCCTGGTAGGTGAAATCCTGCCATGTCGTCTGCGCGCGAATAGGGGTGTAAGAAGAAGATAGCGGTTAATAATAATTATATTGTGATATAGCAACATACAAATACTCCTATAGTATTTTAAATGTTTAGATTTGGTTCTTATAGGATTCTTTGTAGGGTGAAGTTAGGTTATTAGATTTGTTGCCCTCCTATGACTATCCCTCGATATGAGTAAGTCACTTCCCGGACGAATGTAGTTGATCAGGCTATATCCTTCCCAGAACTGATTACTCATACCAGGGCATACTCGTAGCGTTCAACTCCTCTTCTTTTAGTTTATGTTCTCCTAGTTATGACACTACGCGAGTATGCAATGCATGTAGATATACTTTTAAATAAGAAACTATTCATTTTCTGAAAGTATAACCCGTTAGGTTGTTTTAAAATCAGAGACTCTTAGTCCCAAATGTGTTTATAATTTGTATATTCTATGTTGTTTGATATACTTAATTCACTATAAACCGTGCTTTGATACCAATCTGTCACACCCCCAAACCAACGATGGCGGAAACATCCGGGGGTGGAGGACTTCATGTGTAGTATCATAACAACAATGGCAATAGTGATGAAAGTAAACACAACCAACATATATATAATTGAAAAAGTTACATCATTGTATGAATTATATGTTTCAAAATCAATTACAAGATGTTGACAAAATATGATAAGTTTGACGCCTCAACGTCCTGTCCTCAAAAGCACTTAGTTACCTGTTTTGCGATTTCCTAAGAATACAAGTAGTTTTGAAAGAGTGTCAACACAAAGGTTGGTGAGTTCATAAGCTTTTGATAGTAAGAGCTTGAAAATCGATCTTTGTAAAGAGATGCATGTTACCAAGAAAAATCCAATATTTTTTTTATAAAAGTTATGTGGTCCGAAATACCAGGACCAAGAATGAACAAGTATTTGCCATACTTAAAGATATAAAGGTGGTTTTAAATTGGCATAAAACCCTTTTTAATTCGAGCAGAATACCGAAATGAATGATGTGTAGTCTTAAATACCAAGACCAAAAGTATACATTAAAATCTGTAATTATTGATGTAAAAGTGATTTTATTTCGACATAAAACCCCTTTTGATCTATAAAAATTCCCATAAACTTTATGTATTGTTAACTTCCTATGTGAGCTGCTATAACCATACTATGACTAGAGGTAACCTGCACAACGTCTTTCAGACGCCCTGATCCTATGACTCTTGTCACCCGCAGACCTGCCAGTCCGGCTGTAGCTAGCAGCGAGGTGTGGGATGTCAACCCCAATATAGATCTATACACAATTATCACGCTCTCCCTACAAGAGATTCTGGTTGTAACTTACAGGAATTGATATCCCGTACTCGAACGTACGGGGAGAGTATGTCTCATAACTTAAGTTAACAAGTTTACGTGTAGTGTGTGTGTGAGAATATGACCTTTTTCTGTGGGAATAAAACTTCTGAAAAGTGTTTATTGTATTGATAGAAACATAAACCATACCTATTATTGTTTATCAAAACAAGGGTAGTAGTAGCTATGTACATAAACTATGCTTAACATAGTTTATTCAAACGTTTGTACGTAATGGATGTAATTTGATTATAACACCTTGTTATTTCTATGCCTTATCTAGCAAAAATCCATTGGTTAACTAATGTATATCTATATGCTAAGACAATAATGTCATATATTGCAACAACACATAATCACATAATAATATATACCTTGCTCAACATGTTACAAGGTGAAATGAAATTGATAGTGTTTTTCTGTTGATAACGTTTTCTGTAACTGTTATTAGAAAATTTGTAGAAAAATCATAAAATGTCCAAATCAAGTTCTGCAAATTCTGAGAGTTTGGAAAATGAGTCTAGTTTGTTCATAAATTTTTCCATAAGTTTTAGTGACTTCTAACTTGTGTGAACATGTCCATAATCACAGACTGGTCCGGATTGATGTTTGAAAGGATAGGCAGTTTTGTAAAAATCACCATAAATTGTAGAAAATCGTATGGAGACGTGCAAGTAGTCATTTTAAAGCTAAGAACCGGAACTACTTACACCTAAAACAGTTTTGAAAACAAAAATGTTTAAGTTGTCCAAAACAGTCCGTGAATGGAGCCCAACGTTTCTGATGAAAGCTGTTAGAAACGTTTAGTTATGTTCTTGGTGTTTTAACTTGTATTCTCCCCCTTAAAACTTAAGAAAACATGATAATAGAGGGGTATGAACTCACCTTGAGTGATTTCAGTAGATGATTGTTGAAGAATGGAAGTGTTTAACTCAAGAACACTTGAAAGATCACTTGGAGATTCGAAGATCTAACATGAACGTGATGATGTTCGTGTAAGGAATCGATGATTGGATTAGAATGAAGTGTATTAATCACAAGAAGGATGGATTATACTTACCAAGAGTGGGAGAACACTTGATGATCAGCCTTGGGATCTCGAATTAGAGAGGAAAGTTTGAGAGAAAAGTGGAGTTGCATCTTTGGTGAAATGAGAGCAATTGAAAGAAAATGAGGAGAGAGGTTGAGTGACCAGCCCTAAAAACATGGGGATGGCTTGTGAGAGAGGTAAAAAGTACAAGGAAGTGACAAGATATGGTGGGGAGGAGTGTGGGTTAGGCATGGAGTGGGTATGGGGGTTGCTTGTGTCATAGAATAAAGGAAAGTCAACACTCCACCTTTGTACTTCACCCACTCTTCTTGGATAATGTTTTATCCTTAAAAACGTGATTAATCATTAATTAAGGGGTCTTATATGTTAAAATAACGTTTTGGGTGAAAATCCCGTGTTAAAACAATTAAAAACGGGCCTAAAACACAAAATTAGTCGAAAACCGGGAGAAAATGGACTTCCCAGCGAGACCTCTCGGTCCTGGCCCAGGCTCGGTCTCCTCTGATGCTAAGCCGGAAGCGAAGGGCTCGGTCCAAGGCATTAGAAGCGAAATAGCTCGAAATGAACAGTACCTTCGGGTTCGGGTGGTGTGCGAGGTTCGGTCCTGAGAGGACCCTTCGGGTTCGATTCCATTGAGCGAGGTTCAGTCCTGAGAGGACCCTTCGGGCTCGGTCCTCGTGGTTTCGGTCCCTAAGAGGACTTTCGGGTCCTAAGAGGCTTCGACCCTAATAAGAGGGTTTCGGGTCCTTAAGCCCTTTTTGCCCGTTCTTGCCCTGTTTTAAGCGGTTTTTGACCCGGTTAAGCGTCGGAATGACCCGTATGACTTCAAAAAGTTACAGGAACTTTTGAGAGAGATTTGGGAGAGATTTCACATACTTAGAGAGATTTGGGAGAGATTTGACATTCTTGGAGAGATTTCGCATACAAAGAGATATTTGGGAGAGATTTCACATACTTAGGGAGATTTGGGAGAGATTTGACATTCTTGGAGAGATTTCGCATACAAAGAGCTATTTGGGAGAGATTTCACATACTTAGAGAGATTTGGGAGAGATTTGACATTCTTGGAGAGATTTCTCATACAAAGAGATATTTAGGAGAGATTTCACATACTTAGAGAGATTTGGGAGAGATTTGACATTCTTGGAGAGATTTCACATACAAAGAGATATTTGGGAGAAATTTCACATACTTAGAGAGATTTGGGAGAGATTCTCGATAAATAGAGATAGAGTGAAAACGATTGAGAGAGGTTTCATGTGTGATAATGGTGAGTGTTTGGCTCCGCAACACAAGGTCCGTGAACCCCGTTAAGTCATGTTTAAGGATCTTACCCACTCCCAATGAGTATGTAACATTGTTTTATCAGTTTGGTTCATTGTTTAGCACTAAGGCTTAGGAAATTTAAACACACGAACTTTTCCAAGTGATGTTTTCTCATTAAAATAGTGTGTTATATATTAATTACATAACGTACACTCCAATACACAAGGTTAAACGAGTCGATCGGTTTGACTTGTTGACTTTGACTTTACTCGAAATTGACGATTGTCACAACCACCCACGTTTCACCTGGTTTTACCCACTCAAGAGCAAGTCTAATTTTGCAGCTACTCTCTCTACTTTTCTAAATTTTGTTTAAACTCAGTTTAACTGCAAAATAAAAGAATTTCAGAGTGATGGAGGCACTGAATTCATCAATTTTCGTGTCCGACAACTCTTTGATCTAAATGGTACCCACCATCGCATCTCATGTCCATACACCCTGGAACAAAATGCTCGTGCTGAAAGAAAACACAGACACATAGCTGAAACTGGGTTAGCCATGTTATTTAATGCCCACACACCTGCTTCTTTATGGGTTCACGCGTTCAGTTATGCTGTCTACATCATCAATCGACTACCCACTAGAGTTCTTTTTGACAAAAGTCCATATGAAGTCCTCTTTCACACGGTTCCAAATTATGAGGTTTTTAAAGTTTTTGGTTGTCAGGTTTTCCCTTATCTATGAGACTGTGCACCACACAAACTCGCTCTATGAAGTTCTCCTTGCATCTTTATTGGTTACTGCACTCAATACAAAGGTTATAAGTGTCTTGATCCAAGCAATCAACGAGTTTATACTTCCATACATGCGTCATTTGACGAAAACAACCTTCCATTTGCGGGTACTCTTTCCTCTACTGATCTAGCAAACACTGTTTTCTCCACCTTTGATGATCAAAATGCTACTCCATCTACCACACCTGTCATTCCTACTCCTCCCTCAGCACGTACAATCACTTCCACAACGCCTACCCGCCTTCCATGTCCATCTCCTAGTCTGCCATCAGTCTTTCCTTCATCCACCCCATCCTCATCAGCGTCTGCTGCCAGGGCTCACTCAACTGCTGACGAGGCTGATGACTCAGCTACTGCCATGGTCCATAGTTCACCATCTCTTGGCCCATCTTCTGATCAGCAACCTCATCCAGTCCCACCCTATGGTTACACGTGCTAAGGATTGCATTTTTAAACAAAAACTGTTTGTTGATCTATTAACACTAGGTTCTGTAAATCTTATTTACTCCTTGTTTTCCTCCACAATCCCAAAGGGCTTCAAGTCGGCATCCAAAAATCCTCATTGGCTCATGGCTATGGAAGACGAAATGGAGGATTTATGTGCCAATAACACATGGGAATTAGTGCCTCATCCCACACATTCAAATGTGGTTGGCTCAAAATGGATTTGTCGTACCAAGTTTCGTTCTGATGGCACCATTGAGAGATACAAAGCCAGACTAGTTGCTCAAGGTTTTACTCAAGTACCTGGCCTTGATTACTCTCACACGTTTAGTCTAGTTGTTAAGGCATCCACTGTGCGTATTATTTTATCCATTGTTGTCATGCAACAATGGCCTTTACATTAATTAGATGTAAAGAATGCCTTCCTTAATGGTTTCTTATCAGACACTGTTTTCATGGAACAACCACCGGGCTTCATTGATGACAAGCTTCCGCTTCATGTATGTCGATTAAAGAGAGCGTTGTATGGTCTAAACCAAGCTCCAAGAGCTTGGTTTCAATGTTTAATTTCTTTTCTTGTTTCTCTTGGATACTCTTGTAGTCAGACGGACACATCCTTATTTGTCTTCAAACAGGGTACTACACTTCTTTATCTACTTGTTTATGTGGACGATATTATCCTTACTTGTCACACCCCAAAACCAAGAACGGCAGAAACGTTCTGGGGCGGAGGACGTCATGTACAATATCACAACAATAAAAAATAGTAAGCAAGCAACAACATCATCCATTGCATTAATAATATAATTATTATACAAGTGTTCTGTCAAATTTTGATAAACACTAAAACATAAATCAAAATGAAAGATGAGTCTTGAACAAGCTCCATCTTCCTTTCTCCTTGGATCGGTACCTGTCTATGATGACCTGAGGATACAAGTAATTTTTGAAAGCGAGTATCACCTTTAAAGCTGGTGAGATCATAAGTATTTTAGTGTCTAAATTTGTATGTAAGAATTTGTAAGTTTATGAACTGTAAGTATGGAAAATGTAAATGAACTGTAAGTATAAATATGTTTGTGAATGAACTGTAAACGTTTGAAAAACTCTAGAAATCCCTATGATTCCTACTATTATATAAGGGTGTCTTCTACCAAGACGTAACTGTTCTCAATGTAGTCTTCTACCAAGACTTAACTGTTCTAAATGTTCGTGTCATGTAAAAGTGTGTAATTTCCCCAAGTGTAACTATTATTAACAAAATATAGTTTTTACATTTATAGTTTAAGTGAAAAGATCACTAAATATGTGTACATGGAAAATTAATGTAGTACTAAAACGTAGCGCTATAAGAACTACTGTTGTACTATTTACCTTAAACCGGATTTATATTAAGGCATCATGTGATAAATTGCACCATACTATAGACTGGTAACAACGACAACGTATAGTCGAAAATAAGTTATGACGTTTGGAACCCGCAGACCTGCAGATCCCGCTGTAGCTAGCAGCAAGGTGTAGGATAGTCAATCCAGTATAGATCTATACGCAAACTCACGCTCTCCCTTCAAGAGACTCTGGCTACAACTCGGGCCATGACATTTAAGGCATGCTCCGATACACATCACAATAATTAACGTATTCATATTTATGTAATGTAATGAACTGTTCTAGCTATAATGTACGTGCTCTCTACCTAGCAAGTATAGTAAAGTAATCGTTCTAGTATCGTTGTATATGTTCTATTCCTAGTATCGTAGTATATGTAATGTACTGTAAGTCGTTTAAATGCGAGGAAAACACTTTTGGTCAAGTGCTAGGAGGCTAATGGGTTGCAACAAAGGAGTGCAATGCCTCTAATGGAAGTTTATGGTCAAATGACCATATGTCTTGGAGTTTACGGCCCAGGGGAGTAAACTCCTGGCCGTAAACTCTCAACAAAGCCGCTAAATGAAGTCTAACAATTATACAACTCATGTGGTGAATTGTTTCAAGGCTAAATCAAGTGTTTGGGTGTCATATTAACTCCTTTAAGGAGTTTACAGCCCTGGGACCATATTCCCTTGGAGTTTACGGCCATAAAATCCCTTGGAAGGATTTTATGGTGTTTTCAAGTCTCAAACATTTCAAGGTTAAGATCTATGTTGGGTTCTAGGCATAAGGAAGGAGTTAGGGTGTCATTTGAACCCTTTATAGGGGTTTACGGCCCAAGAACTTGTCTTGGCTGTAAACTCCTCAATACATGAGATTCCTTATGTTTTCTAGGCTATAAAAACTTTAGAGTACTTGTCCTAATTTAAGCCTAAGCCTTAGGAAGTGTTTGTGGCATCAAAACACCCCTATTTAGAGTTTTCGGCCCATGAACCAACTGGCCATGTGTTTACGGCCGTGAATACCCCTAGGTGTTGGTATTTTGATTGCTTTGGGTCTTAGACACATCAAGGTAATGTGCTATGCTAGTATATTGGTTCAATGAAGGCATTTAGGGCACTTAAACATGGAGTTCACGACCCAAGAAGCTCCTTGGCCGTGAACTCACTTTCATAATTGATTCTAATAGCTTTTGGTGTCCTAAATATGAAATGAATGCTTCTAGTTCGAGTTCCAAAGCTTTGAGGGTCATTGGAACCCTTTAGGACCTTAAAATGGAGTTTACTCCCCAAGTGTTCTTGGGCGGTAAACTCCCAAATCTTGGGGTATTAATCCGATTTTGATGTTTTCTAGTCATATACACACTAGCATACAAGTCTAAGGTAGTTACAAATCACGGGGAAAGGACTAGGTAGCATTTAAGCCACTTATCGGAGTTCACTCTCCAAGAATGTTCTTGGGCGGTAAACTCTTGAATCTCACATATTTGATATGTAATTGGTGTTTCTAAACACAATCTAAGCTATATAACATAACTAGATCGAAGTACTCACAATTTGGGATAAAGACCCGAAGATCCGTGGGTGAGAATTTTGACTTTTCTCTAAATGGAATTCAACTAATGAACTATTTGGTTCAGAATTCTATTTATAGTCCGGAGATATTTTTGGCAAAAAATATTTTTATTCCTGGAACGAACTCTAATGTCCTAGAGTATTGGAATAACAGTGTTGCACAAAACCCTATTGCATCCACTCTCCTAATATCTCCTTAAGTGTAAATCCTGAAAACTGCCAAACTTATACTCGAAATCTGAGTTTCTACTGTAATTGTTCTACATCTATTGGCCTGATATGGTTTGTTCAGAATAAAAATTTCGGGTTGTCACATTACTGGAAATAACTCAACTATCATTCGAAGTTGTATTACCCGTATGAATGGTGAATTTGCCACTAAAGATCTTGGTCAGCTCAGTTACTTCCTTGGTCTTGAAGCTACCTACACCGATAATAGGCTTTTTCTCACCGAAGAAAAGTATGATCATGACGTACTAACTCATCCATTTCTCCTTGAATCCAAGCCTATGACCACCCCACTCCATGCCACTGATAAACTCTTAACTGCTGGTGTCCATTTTCCGATCCTACCTTGTATCGGTCTCTTATCGGAGCCTTGTAATATCTTACCATCACTAGGCCTGATATGTCCTATGTTGTCAACCAAGTAACCCAATTTCTTCATGCTCCTATAGTTGATCATTACCAAGCTGTCAAGAGAATTTTAAGATATGTCAAGGGCACACTTTCTCATGGCTTACGCTTTAGACGCCCTCATTCATCTTCTATATTGGGTTATTCGGATGCTGACTGGGCCAGATGTATTGCGACACGACGATCCACCTATGGCTATTCCGTTTTTCTTGGAGGAAACCTTGTATCCTGGAGTGCTAAGAAGCACCCAACAGTGTTTAGATCAAGTTTTGAATCCGAATATGGTGCAATGGAAAACACAACTTCTGAGATTGTTTAGGTAACTAATCTACTACGTGAAATGCATGATGTTCTATCATCCGTCCCCACCTTGCTATGTTATAACAAGAGTGCCTTATTTCTTAGCCAGAATCCGATTTCTCATAAAAGAGCAAAACACATTGATATTGATTATCACTTTGTACGGGAATTGGTGTCTTCAGGAAAACTAAACACAAAATACATTCCCACTCATCTTCAGTTAGCTTATATATTCACCAAAAGTTTACCGAGACCATTGTTTGGATAGTTACGCGCCAAGCTTTGTGTTGGACCACCACCTTTCAGCTTCCGGGGGGGGGGGTATTGGCAACACTTAAGATAAACAAGATAAATATTAAATTAGATAAAGTTGCATAGTTTAAACTCTTTTTTATTAACTTAATTAGTTGTATGTGATGGGTTTAGAGCAAAACATCAATCCTATGGTGAACATGCAAACCCTAATAGCTTTTGGATCTAGTTTGTCTAATGAATATGCAATTGAATATCCAAAGCTATAAACCCTAGATCTAGTATACAATTAATCATATTAACATAAAATAGGGTTTATATATGACCTTTGATTGTTATATAGCAATAACAATCAATCCTTAGCTTCAGAAAGCTTAGTGCCTCAAGTGCTGCACCTCTAATGGAGTCACAAACACCACTAAGCAACTTGGATGAAGAGGGAGGAGAGAGGAGGCACCAAAACCGGCTGGAAACCCTAAAGGACCACTTAGCCACGTTTTTGTGGCATAGGGGTCCATTATATACATGTAGGCTATTAGGGTTTGCAACTAGGAAACCCTAATCTGACTGCTTAGGCCCTAAGCAGCCCATGGACTCTGCTAACATATCCCTTGGACGAATTGCTTATGGGCTTCCCATAAAATTCGTCCAACCTATATATTATTAGGTGATCCATAGCCCAATTATAATTATCTTATAATTACAACTCCAGTCCCCTAAGTTTAATTAATCTCTTTTAGCCACAAAATTAATTGTTAATTAATTCTTGACTAATATTAATTAAACAATATGATTTCTCCTTTAATATATTATTCTTATAATATATTAATAAATCATAATTAAACCTTTCTCTCCTTAATTCATCCTACATATTGCTATGGTGAAGGCAACCCAAAAGGACCATGCTTATAATCGGGTCAAGTACATACCAAAATAGTTATGGACTTAGATACAAATCCAACAGTCTCCCACTTGGATAAGTCTAATAACTATTTTGCATAACTTCAGAACCTAATCAGCAATCGTAACTTTCAAAAGCCGCTGTCAACTCTGATCTTATCAGATACGCGTGTCCTTTAGATCAAGCACTTAGGTGTCATCACTAAATCATCGAGGGGCCCACAAATATCACTTTTATCCACTTTGGGTAAAAGGAATGGATAAACTTCGACTCAAATGCTCGCTTGCATTTACTGATCGAATCACACACAACAATAAGTTTTATAAGACCAAGTTACTGGTGCGTTTACATATTATCAATGTGCAACCGACCAGCAAATAACAACTCACACGTCTCAGTTTCAAGAATATATAATATTATCGTCTCACTAATGACCCATGATAAATCCATGAAGTGATCTAAGTGAGCGTGGGTTTCATCCAATACTCTAATATTATTAAAGCATTCATGAACTCTGCAGCAAACTTGTGCTTTGTCTAAACTCTTCAGACAATCTACAGACTTTTCATGACAATCTTGCTTCATACCTACTTCCATAGTATGATCGACTGTGGAGGTTCGAATAAACCAGTTATTCTGGAAGTCAAAACATGCAAACTGAAACACAACAATAATACTTAATCCTATATGGCCCCAAACTTGTGAGAGTAAATAAAACACTTTTGTTTAAACACCATATTGATTACTCATTATTCATCGTTTACTGTTTCAGAAAATCAACTTATTACTCAAATTACAACAATAGCTGTCCCATGCACAAAGCATGCACACTATGTTTCCTATGATCCTTACTTTGTGAGATAGATCAATTGAAAAACTTTTCCAATGATGCTCATTTCACAATTCCCAATCCTTATAATTAGTGTTAGAACACAAGGTTCTTGCCACTACTAGAATATGATAGATTCTAACACTTTATGCAACGATCCTTTTGCAAAATTATAGCACAAAAGTCACCAAGACTTGGCCAATGAAATACAAAGTACTCTATCAGAAATTGTTACAAGACAATTCCATAAACGTGAAGTCTCACATTCAAAGTACATTCCTTTGAACATCCTTCTTGCATAAGATTTTTCTAATCTAGACATAGACTATCAATATCCAACTCCCAATATGGAAGCATTATTTGCCATATGACAACTCATTCTTAATAGAATCTTATCTATTCATAATAATGTCGATATGGTCCATCCAATACCATACTTCCAACTACTCACAAGCGACCATTCCTCAGCGATCTTTGGATCGTCCTTCGATAGTTGTTTAATTATTTTAGTCAAAACCGATTCTAGTCCTTTTCCCTCTTAATGCGCTAGACATTTGGAAAATTTTAGAATGGTCAAATATTACAACATTTGCAATCAATCCTATACCCGCAACGTATGGGACACGATGCATAATGTCTTACATAAAGAGATGATACTTTATCAATCTTTTACCATAATATTTTATGTGTCACGTTCTCACAATTCGAACTATGAAAAGTGATGTCGTAATCATAATTGAAATTTAAGAACACACTATGTAACATTTGACTAAATTTATTAAAATTTCTCAATTTAACCTTTAGATTTTGAAACAAAGTATAATATTCTCTCCCTTAATTATAGCAAAACAACTTTTCAACCCTTGCGACTTTGCAAAGTGAATCTTTGTTTTCTATAATTAATATTGCTAACTTCCAATACTTGCCATAATAATCATACAAACATAACACTTATGCTCCCACTATCATGATGATTATTATCATATAAGCATAACACTTATGCTCCCACTAGCTTTGACATGTATTCAGAAAATAGTTGAACTTCCAGAAAACAATGCTTATTGAATTTCTGAAGTTCATATTTCTAATACCAGATGCTTCGATAAGCCTTTATCTAAGCTTCTTAAACTTATACACCTTTGCCTTAGATAGCTCATATGTGTGTATAAACAATTCAGAATTTATATCAGTAAGTCCCAAACGTTAGACTAATTGCCAAATCTCATAATTCGATCTATGGAAAGGGATGTCGTAACCATAATCGAATTTGAGAATACAATTCTCACAATTGCTATCTTCTCAAAATCTCTCTTAGATTTATGGTGTATGTGTTCCTATCCATGTGAATTTTCCAAACCAAGTTTGCGACAAATCCAAACTCATATGGACTGAACTTTCTTAATCTTGATTTATTGACTTATGGTAACACGAGTGCCCACCATGTCTTCCAAGTAGTTTAGCAACTTATCCTTACATATCAATGTACTTTCTGTGACAACCCGAAATTTCCATTCTGAACAAACTATTTCAATCCCATAGAAGTTAGAACAGTTACAATGTAAACTCAGATTTCGAGTATAAGTTTGGCAGTTTTCAGGATTTTACACTTAAGAAGATATTAGGAGGGTGGATGCCCTAGGGTTTTGTGTAACACTGTCATTCCAATACTCTAGGACATTAGAGTTCGTTCCAGGAATAAAAATATTTTTTGCCAAAAATATCTCTGGACTATAAATAGAATTCTGAACCAAATTGGTTCATTAGTTGAATTCCAATTAGAGAAAAGCCAAATTCTCTCTCACGGATCTTCGGGTTTTTATCCCAAATCGTGAGTATACTTCTCTAGTTGTTTTATAATACTTGTTATAAGCTTAATAACATAGATTACATGCCAAATATGTGAGATCCGGGAGTTTACCGCCCAAGAACGTTCTTGGGGAGTAAACTCCATTTTAAGGTCCTAAAGGGTTCCAATGACCCTCAAAGCTTTAGAACTCGAACTAGGGGCCTCCAATTCATGCCTTATACCACAAAACAATTAGGAATCATGGCTAGAAGGGAGTTTACGGCCAAGGAGCTTCTTAGGCCGTAAACTCCAAGTTTTAAGTTCCAAAATGCTTTGAAACACTTCCTAAGGCTTAGATTAAATTAGGACAAGTACCCTAAAGTGTTTATAGCCTAGCAAACATAAGAAATCACAAGGAAAAAGGAGTTTACGGCCAAGACAAACTCTTGGGCCGTAAACACCTAAAAAGGGGTCAAATGACACCCTAAATCCTTCCTTAAGCCAAGAGACCAATTTGGGCATGTATCTAAATGAGTTTTGGACTAGTTAAAACACTTAGAACACCAAGAGTGAGGGAGTTTATGGCCAAAAAGGTTCTATTGGCGTAAACTCCATTAAATGGTGCCAAATGGTTCCATAAACTCTTCTAAAGCCAAGTACAAAAGCCTAGAATTGTTCCTAGTTAAATTAGAGACTTGAAAGCACCATAAGAACCCTCCCTAGGGAGTTTACGGCCGTAAACTCCAAGGGAATATGGTCCCAAGGCCGTAAACTCCCAAAAAGAGTTGATATGGCACCCAAACACTTGTATAGCCTTGAAACAATTCCCCACTAGGGTTGTAGTAATTCTAAGCTCCAATTAGGGACCCTAAGGAGAGTTTACGGCCAGGAGTTTACTCCCCTGGGCCGTAAACTGCAAAACATATGGTCATTTGACCATGAACTTCCATTAGGGGCATTGCACTCCTTTGTTGCAACCCATTAGCCTCCTAGCACTTGACCAAAAGTGTTTTCCTCGCGCTTAAATGTTTATACTTGTATAATTGGTGTTTTAATCACTAATTATTTATATACATATGTTTTCATATGTAATTAGGATCATTGTGTGTGTCTAAGTCTTCACTTGACACCAAGCAATTGCCCGGACCTTCCTTACGATAACAGTCCGTTCAATTCCAGTCACTTACTACAGGTGAGTTCATACCCCTTAACCAATGATTTAAATGTTTTTAAATGCTTTAGGGGGGGAATACAAGTCAAGTACTTGTAGTTATTACATCAATCACATGTGATTAATAACTACAAAACCAGTGATTTCCATATTGTTCAAATTGTTTATCAAACTGTTTTGCTTCAAACTATTTTACAAAGTTCTTATACTTATCAAATACATTTGTTTAAACTCTGTTTTCCTTATTATCAATTGCATGTCTAGGTATGTATAGTTATATAAGCAATGTTTAAAAAGCTTAGGAAGGCCTGCCCGCCCTATTTCCTTTTCACACTAGAGATGTGGTCTGGTGGGATATCGGGTACCCATCCGAAGGTCGTTTAAATATTAGTTATATATCATGTGTACATATATAGTCATAAAAAGTCTTTCCAGTTCATTCGATACCCTTGGGTAGCGAGGGTATACTCCCATGTTCATACGTACCAGTACATCACTAGTAAGTTACCATAGGGGTAGCACAAGAAGAGTCTATTATTACAAGAACGATGAAACATACAATGAGTCAGTTCATTCATGAGTCAATACTTGCTAGATAGAGAGAGAACATTCGTTACAGCTAGCACACGCAGAACATTACAGTACATTACTATACTATTACATAGATATGTTTTACATAATTACACTTACATGAGTACGTTTACACATATTCGTTTACATGAGTGCGATTACATATACTTTGATAGGACAAACATCATTAGGTGCTATAGCATAGCAACAAGTTCAGGATCTAACTATACCGATGAATCACAATGCATTGTGGTAGTTATATCGGGTATACATGATCATAGTAATGTGGATGTTCACGGTTTGCATACAGGCAAGCGTCGTGTAAAGGTCCCAAAATCCCTTGACAGGGGAGCGTTTAGCCTGGGATCTAGCCATCACATTAGGCCTTATCCCTCAAATAAGGCAATAGGAGTACTAGGGTAGTCACTTATTACAAATACTACGGTACTTATAAAAGTTACCCTAGACATAAGGTAATTAGTACGGTTGTAGTACGACACTACACCATAGTACTATTTCATTTTTCCCACTTACATTCACTTCGTGAATTTTCACACGATGAAGGGTAATGTAGAATCTATATTTTTGGTAATTGATAGTACGATGTGGGGAAAACACACACACTCTCTCTCAAGAGACATGCGCACAGACACTAGATGCCTTGGTAGAAGGCTACAGTTAGTAGAAAACATAGGGTTTTCTAAGAGAGTTCAAACATTACACAAAAACATATTGCAGAAACATCTTACTAACGTTTTCATACAAACTCAGACATTAATATACTTATGATCTCACTAGCATTAAGCTGATACTCGCTTTCAAAATAACTTGTATTCTCAGGTCACTACTAGACAGGTACAGCTGCCAGGTTTTTGAGAAGATGGAGTTCGTTCAAGACTCATTTTATTATTTTGATATGTATATTTTGGTGTCTATAACTTTGACAAGAACACACATGTATGAAATTATTTTATTAATGCAATGGATGATGTTGTTGCTTGTTTACTATTATTCATTGTTTGTGATACTGTACATGACGTCCTCCGCCCCGGAACGTTTCCGCTGTTCGTGGTTTTGGTGTGTGACAGATTGGTATCCGAGCATTGTTTATAGTGAATTAAGTATATCAACCCATAAAAGATATACTAACTATAAATACATAAGGGATTAAAAATACTCTGACCAAGAGTTTATACTTTAAATAGTAAAATATTTAAGTAAGTATACGTGCTGCATTCATACTAAAATCAGTGTCACTAGGACAGTACAAAAGAATTACGATTGTTGGGCAACACAAGTGGGCTTAGAGACATATGGTCAAAACTGGGAAGATATAGCCTGATCACCTATATTATCCGAGGGTTGACTAGCATGTGCCTAAGTTTAAGTGTGTGGTTGCAACAATGCTAAAATCTTACCAACCCTACCACAATGAGAACAATAGAACATAACACTAAAATTTAAAATACTATAGGAGTATTTGGTGTTACTATAAGTACGTTATACTTGAGAACTAAAACGGGATCTTCATTACGAAGTTGATAGTTGCTAAGTGGATACACTAAGGCTATATGTAATTAGGATGTTATAGACTTAGAATCTGTGATAATTTTGCCTTACCCCTATTCTGTGTGAATTTGGAATTAAGGTCACTTATTCGAAGGTCTATCCTGTTTAGATTACACATAGCTGGTATGCACTTCACAAATAGCGATGTAACTAATGAAGGTTTTCTAAATAATTATCTAGATAGTTCGTCTAATAATCATTCTCTTACCCTAAATTCTCGCATAGAAAACATAGTTGGACTCCATCCCCTCAGCAACCAGTATCTTCCGAATGAAGTCTTAGCTGGTTGGTTTGGAGAAGAACCAGAGAATGATCATCCTATCCCCTTGAATGATCACCACGATGAAGACTTTTCGTGTGATGCTAACTCCGAAACAGAGGTTGAGAACCTACCCCGAGCAGCTCCCTTTCCAATTCCTAACCCTCATCCGGCTTTTTCATGGCCCGACCCTGAGTGAGTAGAATGCTTGGAAACATGGAGCGAAGGACAAGATCACTCTATCCCATTTGATGACGACCGAAGCTTTTACGACATGAGCAATGGGGGCTCAGCAGATAGAGTCTTGCCAATCTTGGTCCTCAGAGTGGCCCGAAATGAGATTCAAGGTAGGACAGCCCTACATCAGATTACAGAAGTTGTCACCGATGCGAGAATGCATACCCTCCGCACCATTCGCCTAGAAGATGCTCACGAGAGATCAGAGAGAAACCATGAAACCCTGCTGCAAGCACTGGCCGAATCACGCGCCGAAGTCATAGAGCTCCGAGTACGCCAGACGGTGTGCGAAAGACACCTACTTGACATGGAACGTCAATTGGCTGAACTAAGAGTTCACCAGAGGGATGACCGTCGCCAGTAGTAGACACTTTACTTTACTTCTTTATTAAAAAGGGATCGTGTTTTCTGTCTATGCCCGATGTGGCATTTTCTATGAAATTATCTTGTACCGTAAGTACTTCAGTTAGGTCTTTATGCTGTCAGGAACTATCTTCTTTTGTTATGATGTAAGACCTTTACAAGGTCAATTTCCAGAATCTTTACACCGTGATTATCAAAGATATTGATAGCCGGCTAACTTTTGTGTCATTTCCTTCATTCAAGTACTCTTATCATACTCTCATTGGAGTCTATCTGAAACCTGCTTTAGTCAAGTCATTGGACTATAGCAAGGTAGATCCGGAGACATTTCCAAGTCTCTTTCAGTGGTTGGATATTGTTATTCACCAACCCACGATACCTCGGCTTGCACAACAAACGTCTTGAGACCATTCTACGAACTCAATTCTACTCACTACTAGGACTGCATCATAGGGATGTACGTCCAACCTTCACGAACATACTTTCATGCTGTACTAGGACTGCATCATAGGGATGTAGGTCAAACTTTCGAGAACATACTTCTACTCTTTACATGAACAATCTAAGTACATCAGGGTCAACCAGAATTGCTCACAAAATCGTTATCTTTCGTGTTACAGAATCATGTCGCCCAAGAAAAACGATCAACCCTTCAACTAAACACCAACTCTTCAGATTGATGCAGCTACCTTTCAAGCTGCAGTCTCGGCTGCCGTGTCAGCTATTCTGACCCACCTTAACGCTAACAACGCGAATGTTAGCGGGATTATTAACAACAATTCCAATCCGAGTAACAATCAAACACCGCAACGAGCAGCAAACTACCACGACACCACGAGTTTCGAGACGAAGAGTAACAAACGGAAGTTTTGGGATAGAAAGAAGGACAAATCGCGTAAAGGAACGAACAAGAAACAACCACGGGTAACGACCTTCACAACTACGACATCTGTACCTCCTACTACCATCCCTTCGGAAATACCAGTTGTCCCTAACCCAGCCCGACAATATGTTGGAGATCTCCCAAATTGCATCAAATGTAATTATCACCACCATGAACCTCTTCGGGGGATGCAGTGCTCAAACTGCAACAAAAAGGGGCACACCAAACGTTACTGCAAGAGCCTATCAAGACCGATCAACAATTCGCCCAACCCCGATGGGAACCAGACTTGCTATCATTGTGGTGAGTTCGGGCACTATAAAAGAGATTGCCCGAAAAAGGAAAGAACCCGCGTCCCCATAACTCCTACTCGACGTTTCACTTCCTCCACTGATGTGGGTGCTGTCCAGATATGTCACCAATGCGGTGAAATTGGACACCTCAAGAAGGATTGCCCGATAACGCATAACTCTGGCGCAGACGGGAAAATTCTCAGGATCACAGCTGCAGGAGAGCCTGCTTCGGAACCACGTTAATGTAGTTAAGGCATTTCGTTGTAACAGACTTATGAACTATCTAGAACTAGTGCAACTAGAGTCTTACCTTTTGCGAGATCCTTTCTGTATAGGGAGTCTCGTGCTGCGTATACTTGTCTTTTGCAGTATATCTTATTCGCAGCAATAGTCTTGTGGTAAATCTAAAGTACTGTAACTCTGTTCATGGTTGCATGATTGTGTTTTGTCTGTAAACGTCTTATGTTCAAATCTAATGTCTTTAAGTTTCAGTATGATTCCGACATTATCATACGACTCGATTCCATTTGATCCTCACGAAAACAGCCTTATACGTACATCTCTTTCTTCTAGATCACTTTTCCAGCGAAGCCGTCATATCAGAACACCGAAGTACTCATGCCAGGAGTACCTCTTAGTTATTTTCTTTCCGAAGAAATCCCCGAAGTACCACTCGTGCAGTACGTCAAGTGTAATCCAAGGATTCATGTGATTGATCTATCACTAAGGAATGGTATACATAAGAGTGATATATAATCAAGCTTCTACAGGTTTAGAATTGATGATTCCACTTTAACTTCTTTCTCCCCGATGGGATGTGAGCTTAAAGAAGAATCAGTTATTCAACTACCTTTTCAACCTTAATTATATGCGACTCGTATACCCGAAATTGTGATTGTGAAACCATGTATGAATTCTAATATGAACTTCAGGACGGAGAACTGCTTAAGCCTACGAGTAATCACATCGACATGTGAACAAACTTAGAACCCAATACGACTCCCGTAAACAGATCGCCCTACAGTTTAACACCTACGGAGATACAAGAACAGTCCGGACAACTTAGCAAACTACACAGAAATAGAATTAGAAGACTAGGTTTCTCACCCCAGAGAACCACAGTCATATTCTTCCAGAGATCGATGGATCGCATCATATGTGCCTCAGATATCGAGGACTCCGTCAAGATTTTCATAGAAATCGTTATCTCTACCTCACAGAGATGAAATGGTTGAGCAAATGCAAGGAAATAATTACTTCCAGGAATGGATCTGAGATCCGAATATCACCAGTTCGAGTGTTAGGGAAAGATGTCCGGGAGGCTATCTCCTGAACTCGATGCGGACACTTCGAGTCCGTAGTGATACCCTTCGGATAGGACCAATACGCCCATAGTTTTCATGAGCTAAATGAATAGGGTTACGTCTTTCTTACTTGGATCAGTTCGTCATTTCTCCACGTAATGACTTACCTATCTACCCTTGTAGTAAGAAGAAAACTCATGGAAATATTTCCTACAGAGGAACTTTAGCGAAGTTCTCTAGGCACGAGTTATGAAATTGAAGAGTCAAATTTCTATGACACATTGTTAGTAATTTGAGAAATTATGAGCACTCTTTCAATTTGTCAAAACCGTTGAGCATTTATCGACACCAGAGACGCTGACAATCTTTCGCCAAATTATTGGTCTTACCGACCTATCGTCTTAGTTCATTCAGAACTCCTCGCAAGCTACAGAAACCCGTACGACTTTGACCCAGCAAGGGGTGGCCTTTGACTGGGAGGTTAAGCAAGAAGAGGAACCTTTGGAATTCCAAGTGAGTGACCAAGCTCTTTAGGTTAACTCACTCTGAGAATGGCTTAATACGCTTCGTATCGCGTGGAAAGCTAAATCCAATATAGATAGGACCTCCGAGATTCTTATCAGAATCGGTCCTTTGCCTCGCACAAACTAGACCTACTCCGCGAACTCAGTAACATACATCCTACTCTTCGCGTCTCGATCGTGGAACCATACCTTTCCGTTAGGACTCTTGTAATTCCACTCGTCGAGATTCTCGCCTTCATATTAGAACCGTCGTGACCCTAGACCGAGAGGTCAAGCGGACGAAGAAATGTCGTTGCCCGATAGTGAAGGTTCGTTGGAATGCCAACCGAGAACCCGATTTCACCTAAGTGCGCTAGAACCAATCGATTAGGAAGTTTCCCCCTCACGACTTGATCATTCGTGCATACTTCCTTGCCTAAATTCTAATTTCGGGACGAAATTCCCTTCAACAGGGGGATGATGTGACAACCCAAAATTTCCATTCTGAACAAACCATTTCAATCCCATAGAAGTTAGAACAGTTACAATGTAAACTCAGATTTCGAGTATAAGTTTGGCAGTTTTCAGGATTTTACACTTAAGAAGATATTAGGAGGGTGGATGCACTGGGGTTTTGTGCAACACTGTCATTCCAATACTCTAGGACATTAGAGTTCGTTCCAGGAATAAAAATATTTTTTGCCAAAAATATCTCTGGACTATAAATAGAATTCTGAACCAAATTGGTTCATTAGTTGAATTCCAATTAGAGAAAAGCCAAATTCTCTCTCACGGATCTTCGGGTTTTTATCCCAAATCGTGAGTATACTTCTCTAGTTGTTTTATAATACTTGTTATAAGCTTAATAACATAGATTACATGCCAAATATGTGAGATCCGGGAGTTTACCGCCCAAGAACGTTCTTGGGGAGTAAACTCCATTTTAAGGTCCTAAAGGGTTCCAATGACCCTCAAAGCTTTAGAACTCGAACTAGGGGCCTCCAATTCATGCCTTATACCACAAAACAATTAGGAATCATGGCTAGAAGGGAGTTTACAGCCAAGGAGCTTCTTTGGCCGTAAACTCCAAGTTTTAAGTTCCAAAATGCTTTGAAACACTTCCTAAGGCTAAGATTAAATTAGGACAAGTACCCTAAAGTGTTTATAGCCTAGCAAACATAACAAATCACAAGGAAAAAGGAGTTTACGGCCAAGACAAACTCTTGGGCCGTAAACACCTAAAAAGGGGTCAAATGACACCCTAAATCCTTCCTTAAGCCAAGAGACCAAGTTGGGCATGTATCTAAATGAGTTTTGGACTAGTTAAAACACTTAGAACACCAAAAGTGAGGGATTTTACGGCCCAAAAGGTTCTATGGGCGTAAACTCCATTAAATGGTGCCAAATGGTTCCATAAACTCTTCTAAAGCCAAGTACAAAAGCCTAGAATTGTTCCTAGTTAAATTAGAGACTTGAAAGCACCATAAGAACCCTCCCTAGGGAGTTTACGGCTGTAAACTCCAAGGGAATATGGTCCCAAGGCCGTAAACTCCCAAAAAGAGTTGATATGGCGCCCAACCACTTGTATAGCCTTGAAACAATTCCCCACTAGGGTTGTAGTAATTCTAAGCTCCAATTAGGGACCCTAAGGAGAGTTTACGGCCAGGAGTTTACTCCCCTGGGCCGTAAACTGCAAAACATATGGTCATTTGACCATGAACTTCCATTAGGGGCATTGCACTCCTTTGTTGCAACCCATTAGCCTCCTAGCACTTGACCAAAAGTGTTTTCCTCGCGCTTAAATGTTTATACTTGTATAATTGGTGTTTTAATCACTAATTATTTATATACATATGTTTTCATATGTAATTAGGATCATTGTGTGTGTCTAAGTCTTCACTTGACACCAAGCAATTGCCCGAACCTTCCTTACGATAACAGACCGTTCAATTCCAGTCACTTACTACAGGTGAGTTCATACCCCTTAACCAATGATTTAAATGTTTTTAAATGCTTTAGGGGGGGAATACAAGTCAAGTACTTATAGTTATTACATCAATCACATGTGATTAATAACTACAAAACCAGTGATTTCCTTATTGTTCAAATTGTTTATCAAACTGTTTTGCTTCAAACTATTTTACAAAGTTCTTATACTTATCAAATACATTTGTTTAAACTCTGTTTTCCTTATTATCAATTGCATGTCTAGGTATGTATAGTTATATAAGCAATGTTTAAAAAGCTTAGGAAGGCCTGCCCGCCCTATTTCCTTTTCACGCTTGAGATGTGGTCTGGTGGGATATTGGGTACCCATCCGAAGGTCGTTTAAATATTAGTTATATATCATGTGTACATATATAGTCATAAAAAGTCTTTCCAGTTCATTTGATACCCTTGGGTAGCGAGGGTATACTCCCATGTTCATACATACCAGTACATCACCAGTAAGTTACCATAGGGGTAGCACAAGAAGAGTCTATTATTACTAGAACGATGAAACATACAATGAGTCAGTTCATTCATGAGTCAATACTTGCTAGATAGAGAGAGAACATTCGTTACAGCTAGCACACGCAGAACATTACAGTACATTACTATACTATTACATAGATATGTTTTACATAATTACACTTACATGAGTACGTTTACACATATTTGTTTACATGAGTGCGGTTACATATACTTTGATAGGACAAACATCATTAGGTGCTATAGCATAGCAACAAGTTCAGGATCTAACTATACCGATGAATCACAATGCATTGTGGTAGTTATATCGGGTATACATGATCATAGTAATGTGGATGTTCACGGTTTGCATACAGGCAAGCGTCGTGTAAAGGTCCCAAAATCCCTTGACAGGGGAGCGTTTAGCCTGGGATCTAGCCATCACATTAGGCCTTATCCCTCAAATAAGGCAATAGGAGTACTAGGGTAGTCACTTATTACAAATACTACGGTACTTATAAAAGTTACCCTAGACATAAGGTAATTAGTACGGTTGTAGTACGACACTACACCATAGTACTATTTCATTTTTCCCACTTACATTCACTTCGTGAATTTTCACACGATGAAGGGTAATGTAGAATCTATATTTTTGGTAATTGATAGTACGATGTGGGGAAAACACACACACTCTCTCTCAAGAGACATGCGCACAGACACTAGATGCCTTGGTAGAAGGCTACAGTTAGTAGAAAACATAGGGTTTTCTAGGAGAGTTCAAACATTACACAAAAACATATTGCAGAAACATCTTACTAACGTTTTCATACAAACTCAGACATTAATATACTTATGATCTCACTAGCATTAAGCTGATACTCACTTTCAAAATAACTTGTATTCTCAGGTCACTACTAGACAGGTACAACTGCCAGGTTTTTGAGAAGATGGAGTTCGTTCAAGACTCATCTTATTATTTTGATATGTATATTTTGGTGTCTATAACTTTGACAAGAACACACATGTATGAAATTATTTTATTAATGCAATGGATGATGTTGTTGCTTGTTTACTATTATTCATTGTTTGTGATACTGTACATGTCGTCCTCCGCCCCGGAACGTTTCCGCCGTTCGTGGTTTTGGTGTGTGACAGATTGGTATCAGAGCATTGTTTATAATGAATTAAGTATATCAAACCATAAAAGATATACTAACTATAAATACATAAGGGATTAAAAATACTCTGACCAAGGGTGTATACTTTAAATAGTAAAATATTTAAGTAAGTATACGTGCTGCATTCATACTAAAATCAGTGTCACTAGGACAGTACAAAAGAATTACGATTGTTGGGCAACACAAGTGGGCTTTGAGACATATGGTCAAAACTGGGAAGATATAGCCTGATCACCTATATTATCCGAGGGTTGACTAGCATGTGCCTAAGTTTAAGTGTGTGGTTGCAACAATGCTAAAATCTTACCAACCCTACCACAATGAGAACAATAGAACATAACATTAAAATTTAAAATACTATAGGAGTATTTGGTGTTATTATAAGTACGTTATACTTGAGAACTAAAACGGGATCTTCATTACTATGTTGATAGTTACTAAGTGGATACACTAAGGCTATATGTAATTAGGATGTTATAGACTTAGAATCTGTGATAATTTTGCCTTACCCTTATTCTGTGTGAATTTGGAATTAAGGTCACTTATTCGAAGTTCTATCCTGTTTAGATTACACATAGCTGGTATGCACTTCACAAATAGCGATGTAACTAATGAAGGTTTTCTAAATAATTATCTAGATAGTTCGTCTAATAATTATTCTCTTACCCTAAATTCTCGCATAGAAAACATAGTTGGACTCCATCCCCTCGGCAACCAGTATCTTCCGATTGAAGTCTTAGCTGGTTGGTTTGGAGAAGAACCAGAGAATGATCATCCTATCCCCTTGAATGATCACCACGATGAAGACTTTTCGTATGATGCTAACTCCGAAACAGAGGTTGAGAACCTACCCCGAGCAGCTCCCTTTCCAATTCCTAACCCTCGTCCGGCTTTTTCATGGCCTGACCCTGAGTGAGTAGAATGCTTGGAAACATGGAGTGAAGGACAAGATCACTCTATCCCATTTGATGACGACCGAAGCTTTTACGACATGAGCAATGGGGGCTCAGCAGATAGAGTCTTGCCAATCTTGGTACTCAGAGTGGCCCGAAATGAGATTCAAGGCAGGATAGCCCTACATCAGATTACAGAAGTTGTCACCGATGCGAGAATGCATACCCTCCGCACCATTTGCCTAAAAGATGCTCACGAGAGATCAGAGAGAAACCATGAAACCCTGATGCAAGCACTGGCTGAATCACGCGCCGAAGTCATAGAGCTCCGAGTACGCCAGATGGTGTGCGAAAGACACCTACTTGACATGGAACGTCAATTGGCTGAACTAAGAGTTCACCAGAGGGATGACCGTCGCCAGTAGTAGACGCTTTACTTTACTTCTTTATTAAAAAGGGATCGTGTTTTCTGTCTATTCCCGATGTGGCATTTTCTATGAAATTATCTTGTACCGTAAGTACTTCAGTTAGGTCTTTATGCTGTCAGGAACTATCTTCTGTGGTTATGATGTAAGACCTTTACAAGGTCAATTTCCAGAATCTTTACACCGTGATTATCAAAGATATTGATAGCCGGCTAACTTCTGTGTCATTTCCTTCATTCAAGTACTCTTATCATACTCTCATTGGAGTCTATCTGAAACCTGCTTTAGTCAAGTCATTGGACTATAGCAAGGTAGATCCGGAGACATTTCCAAGTCTCTTTCAGTGGTTGGATATTGTTATTCACCAACCCACGATACCTCGGCTTGCACAACAAACGTCTTGAGACCATTCTACGAACTCAATTCTACTCACTACTAGGACTGCATCATAGGGATGTAGGTCAAACTTTCGAGAACATACTTCTACTCTTTACATGAACAATCTAAGTACATCAGGGTCAACCAGAATCGCTCACAAAATCGTTATCTTTCGTGTTACAGAATCATGTCGCCCAAGAAAAACGATCAACCCTTCAACTAAACACCAACTCTTCAGATTGATGCAGCTACCTTTCAAGCTGCAGTCTCGGCTGCCGTGTCAGCTATTCTGACCCACCTTAACGCTAACAACGCGAATGTTAGCGGGATTATTAACAACAATTCCAATCCGAGTAACAAATAAACACTGCAACGAGCAGCAAACTACCACGACACCCCGAGTTTCGAGACGAAGAGTAACAAACGGAAGTTTTGGGATAGAAAGAAGGACAAATCGCGTAAAGGAACGAACAAGAAACAACCACGGGTAACGACCTTCACAAATACGACATCTGTACCTCCTACTACCATCCCTTCGGAAATACCAGTTGTCCCTAACCCAGCCCGACAATATGCTGGAGATCTCCCAAATTGCATCAAATGTAATTGTCACCACCATGGACCTTGTCGGGGGATGCAGTGCTCAAACTGCAACAAAAAGGGGCACACCAAACGTTACTGCAAGAGCCTATCAAGACCGATCAACAATTCGCCCAACGCCGATGGGAACCAGACTTGCTATCATTGTGGTGAGTTCGGGCACTATAAAAGAGATTGCCCGAAAAAGGAAAGAACCCGCGTCCCCATAACTCCTACTCGATGTTTCACTTCCTCCACTGATGTGGGTGCTGTCCAGATATGTCACCAATGCGGTGAAATTGGACACCTCAAGAAGGATTGCCCGATAACGCAGAACTCTGGCACAGACGGGAAAATTCTCAGGATCACAGCTGCAGGAGAGCCTGCTCCGGAACCACGTTAATGTAGTTAAGGCATTTCGTTGTAACAGACTTATGAACTATCTAGAACTAGTGCAACTAGAGTCTTACCTTTTGCGAGATCCTTTCTGTATAGGGAGTCTCGTGCTGCGTATACTTGTCTTTTGTAGTATATCTTATTCGCAGCAATAGTCTTGTGGTAAATCTAAAGTACTGTAACTCTGTTCATGGTTGCACGATTGTGTTTTGTCTGTAAACGTCTTATGTTCAAATCTAATGTCTTTAAGTTTCAGTATGATTCCGACATTATCATACGACTCAATTCCATTTGATCCTCACGAAAACAGCCTTATACGTACATCTCTTTCTTCTAGATCACTTTTCCAGCGAAGCCGTCATATCAGAACACCGAAGTACTCATGCCAGGAGTACCTCTTAGTTATTTTCTTTCCGAAGAAATCCCCGAAGTACCACTCGTGCAGTACGTCAAGTGTAATCCAAGGATTCATGCGATTGATCTATCACTGAGGAATGGTATACATAAGAGTGATATATAATCAAGCTTCTACAGGTTTAGAATTGATGATTCCACTTTAACTTCTTTCTCCCCGATGGGATGTGAGCTTAAAGAAGAATCAGTTATTCGACTACCTTTTCAACCTTAATTATATGCGACTCGTATACCCAAAATTGTGATTGTGAAACCATGTATGAATTCTAATATGAACTTCAGGACGGAGAACTGCTTAAGCCTACGAGTAATCACATCATCATGTGAACAAACTGAGAACCCAATACGACTCCCGTAAACAGATCGCCCTACAGTTTAACACCTACGGAGATACAAGAACAGTCCGGACAACTTAGCAAACTACACAGAAATAGAATTAGAAGACTAGGTTTCTCACCCTAGAGAACCACGGTCATATTCTTCCAGGATCGATGGATCACATCATTTGTGCCTCAGATATTGAGGACTCCGTCAAGATTTTCATAGAAATCGTTATCTCTGCCTTACACAGATGAAATGGTTGAGCAAATGCAAGGAAATAATTACTTCCAGGAATGGATCTGAGATCCGAATATCACCAGTTCGAGTGTTAGGGAAAGATGTCCGGGAGGCTATCTCCTGAACTCGATGCGGACACTTCGAGTCCGTAGTGATACCCTTCGGATAGGACCAATACGCCCATAGTTTTCATGAGCTAAATGAATAGGGTTACGTCTTTCTTACTTGGATCAGTTCGTCATTTCTCCACGTAATGACTTACCTATCTACCCTTGTAGTAAGAAGAAAACTCATGGAAATATTTCCTACAGAGGAACTTTAGCGAAGTTCTCTAGGCACGAGTTATGAAATTGAAGAGTCAAATTTCTATGACACATTGTTAGTAATTTGAGAAATTATGAGCACTCTTTCAATTTGTCAAAACCGTTGAGCATTTATCGACACCAGAGACGCCGACAATCTTTCGCCAAATTATTGGTCTTACCGACCTATCGTCTTAGTTCATTCAGAACTCCTCGCAAGCTACAGAAACCCGTACGACTTTGACCCAGCAAGGGGTGGCCTTTGACTGGGAGGTTAAGCAAGAAGAGGAACCTTTGGAATTCCAAGTGAGTGACCAAGCTCTTTAGGTTAACTCACTCTGAGAATGGCTTAATACGCTTCGTATCGCGTGGAAAGCTAAATCCAATATAGATAGGACCTCCGAGATTCTTATCAGAATCGGTCCTTTGCCTCGCACAAACTAGACCTACTCCGCGAACTCAGTAACATACATCCTACTCTTCGCGTCTCGATCGTGGAACCATACCTTTCCGTTAGGACTCTTGTAATTCCACTCGTCGAGATTCTCGCCTTCATATTAGAACCGTAGTGACCCTAGACCGAGAGGTCAAGCGGACGAAGAAATGTCGTTGCCCGATAGTGAAGGTTCGTTGGAATGCCAACCGAGAACCCGATTTCACCTAAGTGCGCTAGAACCAATCGATTAGGAAGTTTCCCCCTCACGACTTGATCATTCGTGCATACTTCCTTGCCTAAATTCTAATTTCGGGACGAAATTCCCTTCAACAGGGGGATGATGTGACAACCCAAAATTTCCATTCTGAACAAACCATTTCAATCCCATAGAAGTTAGAACAGTTACAATGTAAACTCAGATTTCGAGTATAAGTTTGGCAGTTTTCAGGATTTTACACTTAAGAAGATATTAGGAGGGTGGATGCACTGGGGTTTTGTGCAACACTGTCATTCCAATACTCTAGGACATTAGAGTTCGTTCCAGGAATAAAAATATTTTTTGCCAAAAATATCTCTGGACTATAAATAGAATTCTGAACCAAATTGGTTCATTAGTTGAATTCCAATTAGAGAAAAGCCAAATTCTCTCTCACGGATCTTCGGGTTTTTATCCCAAATCGTGAGTATACTTCTCTAGTTGTTTTATAATACTTGTTATAAGCTTAATAACATAGATTACATGCCAAATATGTGAGATCCGGGAGTTTACCGCCCAAGAACGTTCTTGGGGAGTAAACTCCATTTTAAGGTCCTAAAGGGTTCCAATGACCCTCAAAGCTTTAGAACTCGAACTAGGGGCCTCCAATTCATGCCTTATACCACAAAACAATTAGGAATCATGGCTAGAAGGGAGTTTACGGCCAAGGAGCTTCTTAGGCCGTAAACTCCAAGTTTTAAGTTCCAAAATGCTTTGAAACACTTCCTAAGGCTAAGATTAAATTAGGACAAGTACCCTAAAGTGTTTATAGCCTAGCAAACATAACAAATCACAAGGAAAAAGGAGTTTACGGCCAAGACAAACTCTTGGGCCGTAAACACCTAAAAAGGGGTCAAATGACACCCTAAATCCTTCCTTAAGCCAAGAGACCAAGTTGGGCATGTATCTAAATGAGTTTTGGACTAGTTAAAACACTTAGAACACCAAAAGTGAGGGATTTTACGGCCCAAAAGGTTCTATGGGCGTAAACTCCATTAAATGGTGCCAAATGGTTCCATAAACTCTTCTAAAGCCAAGTACAAAAGCCTAGAATTGTTCCTAGTTAAATTAGAGACTTGAAAGCACCATAAGAACCCTCCCTAGGGAGTTTACGGCTGTAAACTCCAAGGGAATATGGTCCCAAGGCCGTAAACTCCCAAAAAGAGTTGATATGGCGCCCAAACACTTGTATAGCCTTGAAACAATTCCCCACTAGGGTTGTAGTAATTTTAAGCTCCAATTAGGGACCCTAAGGAGAGTTTACGGCCAGGAGTTTACTCCCCTGGGCCGTAAACTGCAAAACATATGGTCATTTGACCATGAACTTCCATTAGGGGCATTGCACTCCTTTGTTGCAACCCATTAGCCTCCTAGCACTTGACCAAAAGTGTTTTCCTCGCGCTTAAATGTTTATACTTGTATAATTGGTGTTTTAATCACTAATTATTTATATACATATGTTTTCATATGTAATTAGGATCATTGTGTGTGTCTAAGTCTTCACTTGACACCAAGCAATTGCCCGAACCTTCCTTACGATAACAGTCCGTTCAATTCCAGTCACTTACTACAGGTGAGTTCATACCCCTTAACCAATGATTTAAATGTTTTTAAATGCTTTAGGGGGGAATAAAAGTCAAGTACTTATAGTTATTACATCAATCACATGTGATTAATGACTACAAAACCAATGATTTCCTTATTGTTCAAATTGTTTATCAAACTGTTTTGCTTCAAACTATTTTACAAAGTTCTTATACTTATCAAATACATTTGTTTAAACTCTGTTTTCCTTATTATCAATTGCATGTCTAGGTATGTATAGTTATATAAGCAATGTTTAAAAAGCTTAGGAAGGTCTGCCCGCCCTATTTCCTTTTCACGCTTGAGATGTGGTCTGGTGGGATATCGGGTACCCATCCGAAGGTCGTTTAAATATTAGTTATATATCATGTGTACATATATAGTCATAAAAAGTCCTTCCACTTCATTCGATACCCTTGGGTAGCGAGGGTATACTCCCATGTTCATACGTACCAGTACATCACCAGTAAGTTACGATAAGGGTAGCACAAGAAGAGGCTATTATTACTAGAACGATGAAACATACAATGAGTCAGTTCATTCATGAGTCAATACTTGCTAGATAGAGAGAGAACATTCGTTACAGCTAGCACACGCAGAACATTACAGTACATTACTATACTATTACATAGATATGTTTTACATAATTACACTTACATGAGTACGTTTACACATATTCGTTTACATGAGTGCGATTACATATACTTTGATAGGACAGACATCATTAGGTGCTGTTGCATAGGAACAAGTTCAGGATCTAACTATACCGATGAATCACAACGCATTGTGGTAGTTATATCTGGTATACATGATCATAATAATGTGGATGTTCACGGTTTGCATACAGGCAAGCGTCGTGTAAAGGTCCCAAAATCCCTTGACAGGGGAGCGTTTAGCCTGGGATCTAGCCAGCACATTAGGCCTTATCCCTCAAATAAGGCAATAGGAGTACTGGGGTAGTCACTTATTACAAATACTACGGTACTTATAAAAGTTACCCTAGACTTAAGGTTATTAGTACGGTTGTAGTACGACACTACACCATAGTACTATTTCATTTTTCCCACTTACATTCACTTCGTGAATTTTCACACGATGCGCGGTAATGTAGAATCTATATTTTTGGTAATTGATAGTACGAAGTGGGGAAAACACACACACTCTCTCAAGAGACATGCGCACAGACACTAGATGCCTTGGTAGAAGGCTACAGTTAGTAGAAAACATAGGATTTTCTAGGAGAGTTCAAACATTACACAAAAGCATATTGCAGAAACATCTTACTAACGTTTTCATACAAACTCAGACATTAATATACTTATGATCTCACCAGCATTAAGCTGATACTCACTTTCAAAATAACTTGTATTCTTAGGTCACTACTAGACAGGTACAGCTGCCAGGTTTTTGAGAAGATGGAGTTCGTTCAAGACTCATCTTATTATTTTGATATGTATATTTTGGTGTCTATAACTTTGACAAGAACACACATGTATGAAATTATTTTATTAATGCAATGGATGATGTTGTTTCTTGTTTACTATTATTCATTGTTTGTGATACTGTACATGACGTCCTCCGCCCCGGAACGTTTCCGCCGTTCGTGGTTTTGGGGTGTGACACTTTCCATCGATCAAGGCGCTTTGTCTTTATGCATTCAAATGAGAACTCATAGAAATCACATACATAATTAACTCAATTGGAATGGCACAGAAGCAAAATAATGTCAACACGATAGGTTGTAAGCCTTAAGTCGTGTGCTAGTGATGATCGATAAGGTTTATTCTTGATTTATTCTTGAAACTTTTTCAAGATCGTTAAAACTCCCACTGACCTCTTGACATATATGATTCTCTTGTCAGAAAACTTTTCTAGACAAAAAAATATTCAAGAGTTAATGTAGTTCTTATTAAGACAAAACACTGCACATAATTGGTCCTAGTTGGTCTTTGTGTTATCGAAGACAACACAACTTACCAATTTCAAATGTGCAAGAATAAGAAAACTTTTCCAAATTCCACATTTTTTGAGTCTTTTAAACCTTATTAAGACTAGTCACTCAATGTCACAATCTTGGAGTGTGACTCTAAGACTTGATATTGGAACGAAGTATGATTGGCTTCTTGATTTAACCATTTCCACAATTATCGATTTCTCTTCTTAGACATACAAATGTACTAAGACTCACTTAGAGGATCAATTGAGATATGGTTCTTAATCATTTAGGCTTTATCATAAAACATAATAAAAGGTACTCTCCCTTCTTCTTAGAATGGAGAAACTTTTATCTTTTTGCCTACTTGATTCTTCTTTATTCGTTCTGTTATTCATTGAAACTCTTTCAACTAACTTAGAATTACACTTAATCTTATAAGTATAATCATATTTACTAAACTTTAGTAAATCATGACGAATATCTTTATCACTCTTGTGGTGGACCTGATCTACGCACAACCTAGTGTACTCGATCTCCTAGTCCTTCACTTGACACTTTGTCAAAGAATTAGTCTAATTTCCAAATATAAAGTTTCTCATTCATCCCACAACCATGGTTCATGATTCCAAGCTTCTGTCCAATCGAAACTTGGGCGATAAGAAACTCTCCATATTTGGTAAATTCTTGACATTTCCACAAATAACATAATTAAGACTCAAATCCATTATAGAAATCTTCAAACATTAATTTTTCATACACGCCGTTGCAAGGATAAATGAATAAGATAAAATCAAAATCCATTTTATTGCGGGAAAAATTTGTCCTTACAATGCAATTCAATTGAAAAACTATGTTACTACATATTTCTTAACAATCTATTCTAACTCCAAGTAGTAGCTCAAGAATCCATACTTCAAGTAATGCGATCGAAATCCATTTCTTCACAATTAGATTCAGCTCACTTCTTCCCTTACGCTTCCTCTCTTTTCTTCGATCCTACAAAACATCAAAATGTAATCTTATCACATTATGTATTAAGAATCTAGAATAGGAACTTAAAAGAGTTAGATAATGGATTTTACCTGAAGTAGATCCATACGTCTTGACTCTCCCATCTCTTAAATCTATTGTAATTTTGTAAGTACTATAGAATTTGTAATAAGTGACTACTTTTGTACTATTTTGCCTTATTTGAGGGATAAGGCATAATGTGATGGCTAGATCCCAGGCTAGACGCTCCCTTGTCAAAGAGATTTTAGGACCCACACATGACCCCTGCATGTTTGCAAGCCGCGAACATCCACATTTCTATGATCATGTATACCCAATATAACTATCACAATGCGTTGTGATTCATTGGTATAGTTAGATCCTAAAATCGTTCCATGCTATAGCACCTAGTTGTGTCTGTCCTATCATCGTATATGTAAACGCACCCATGTAAGCGTATCTATGTAAACGTACTCATGTAAGCGTATCTATGTAAACATACTCATGTAAGCGTATCTATGCAAACGTACTCATGTAGGCGTATTTATGTAAACGTACTCATGTAGTAGTATAGTAATGTACTGTATGTACTAGCTAAAATGTGTGCTCTCTCTCTATCTAGCATGTATAGTAATGTACTGCGTGTGCTAGATGTAATGTGCGTTCTCTCTTTATCTAGCATGTATAGACTCATGAATGAACTGACTCGTGGTATGATTCCGCATTCTAGTAATAGTATTAGTATCTTACTAAACTACCCATATGGTAGCTTACTAGTAATATGACTTGTGCGTATGAACATGAAGGTATACCCTTTCTACCCAAGGGTATTGAATCGACCGATAGAACTTTTATGACTATGTATGTACACATGATATATAACTAATAATTGAACGACTGTCGGACGGATACCTGATACCCAACCAGACCACATCCCAACGGGGAAAAGAAAATAAAGCGGCTAGCCTTCCTAAGTCCTTTAAACATTTCTTATATAACTATACATACATAGGCATGCAATTGACAATATAAAAGTATAACAGAAGTTTTGTAAACTATTGAAAAGTTTGGCAACTAAGAAAAGATGACTTGATGTCAAAATGTAAAACGATTTTGAAAGCAGTTTGTTTGATAAGAACAGTGTAAAGTATAAGGATAACATTTGTTTTGACTCACAACTGTAACAAGGTTTGAAAGGATACATTCAATATGAAAGACAGTTTAACAAAGAGTTTAAACGAGTAAACATGTTTTGGAAAACCATTTGAAGTAATCTGTTTGGTAAAACAGCTAAAAGAGTAGTAATTCCATTTGTATGCTGCTTATTAATCACATGTGATTGATATAATAACTAGCATGAATCAACTTGTATCCCCCCATATAAGCATTTAAAAACATTTAAAACATTGATTAAGGGGTATGAACTCACCTGTAGCAAGTGGTTAGGATTGAACGGACTGTATAGGATGCTAGGTGACAAGTGAAGACTTGTACACCCTCTATGATCTTAGATAACATATAATATCACATATATGTATCCAATTAGTCTCTAAAAAACTAATAAACAAAGGCAAGATATCTTAGGGCATGATAAACACTTTATATAAGTGTTATAGGTCCCAAGGAGTGCATCTAAGTGTTGTAGGACAAGGCTATTGAGCTTAGGGTTCAAGGGAACCCCTAATATGAGTTTACTCCCTAAAGACCATAACCCATTGAGTTTACATTCTAAACTCATGAGTTTATCTCCGTAAACTCATACTTCTTTGACCACCTTGAGTTTTGAAGCCTTAGAAGCATTTCTACATTGAAGTATAAGCCTATGGAAGTGTTTGTGGCATCAAAACACCCCTATATGTAGTTTACGGCCCATGGACCACTTCCTCATGGGTTTGCGGCCGTAAACACATATTATTTATGCCCTTTTGATGTTTTCAAGTCCCAAACATATCAAGGAATACATCTAGACTAGTTTCCTAAGCTTGTGAAGGTACTAGGGCCATTTTTGACCCCTTAAGAAGGGTTTACGGCCCAAGGTGTTCTTGGACCGTAAACACCTTTAACCTTGGTGTTTCGTTGTGATTTTCTTGATGTAAGGACGCATACTAAGCAGTATGATACTCTAGGATAGAAACACTTATGATATAGAAGCTTGAAATGAGCCAAAAGTCCAAGAAGACTGGTGTGTGTTCTTGGTGTAATTTGAAGATTGACCCTTTTGGAATGATTTCACGATTAGAAGTGTATTAAAACACTAGATTAAGTCATACAATAACTTAAGAAAAACACTTACTAGATCGAATATCTCGAAAAACTTTTGGATGATACTTGAGAGAGAAATGGGACTTGGATCTTAAGATTTGGAAAAAGTATAAATAATGACCAATTCTCATATATATACCCCCAAATTCAGGGTTTTTGGCTGAAAATATTATTCTGGCTATAAACTCAAATTTCTTGGAGTTTTGGAATAACAGTGTTGCACAATAAATATTAGGGCATCCTCTCTCCTGATATCACCCGAAGAGTAAATCCTAAAATACTCAAACTTGTTCCAAAAAGTTTGAAACTTAGCAGCAACTTTTCTGACTTCTATTGAATTGAAGGGTTGTACAGAATAGAAATTTTAGGTTGTCACATCATCCCCCCGTTAGAAGGAATTTCATCCCGAAATTAGAATTTAGGTAAGGAAGTAGGCATAAATAATCGAGCCAAGAAGTGGGGATACTTCCTAATTGATTATTCTCACGCTCCCAAGTGATGGTTGGCATCACATCGAACCTTCACTAAAGGGAAGCGACTATAAATCGTTCGCATGACCCCTCTGTCCATGGTCACTATGGTTCTTCCACACAGGTGAGGCTCTTGTGGGACTCGATCTCTTCGAGTGGGGTTTCAAGAGTCTCGTCGGATCGATACTTTTTACAAGTTCGCGACGTGAAGAGTAGAATGTACGATACTATGTTTGCAGAGTAGGTCTAGTCTGTGAGATACAGGACCGATTCTGGTAAGAATCTCGGAGGTCCTAACTATCTTGGATTTAGCTTTCCACGCTTTGCGAAGCGTATTATGCCATTCCCAGAGTGAGACTTCCTAAAGAATTTGGTCTTTGACTTGGAATTCCAAGGTTTTTTTTTTCTTTCTTATCTTCCCAGTCAAGGGCCACCCCCTGCTGGGTCAAAGTCGTAAGGGTTTCTGTAATTCGCGAGGAGTTTCTCTGAGGGTAATATTTCCATGGTTTCCTTCTTACTACGAGAGTGGATAAGTAAATCATCTACAAAAAGAATGACGAAATGATCCATGTAAAAATGGCGTACCCTATTCATTAAACTCATGAATACTACGGGCGTATTGGTCCTATCCGAGGGGTATTGCCACGGACTCGAAGTATCCGCATCGAGTTTGGAAGGTAGTCTTCGGGACATCCTTTGCTAACACTCGAACTGGTGATATTCGGGTCTCAGGTCCATTTCTGAAAGGTAATTCTTTCCTTGCGTTTGCTCAACCAATTCATCTATGCGAGGCAGAGATAACGATTTCAACTGGAAATCTTGACGGAGTCCCCGATAGTCGAGGTACATAAGATACAATCCGTCTACTTCTGGAAGAATAAGACCGGAGCTCTCCAGCGTGAGAAGCCTGGTCTTTCAATTCTATTGCTGAGTAGTTCACTAAATTGTCCGGACTGTTCTTGTATTTCTGTGGGTGTTTAGACTGTAGGGCGATCTGGTTGCAGAAGTCATCTTGGGTTCTATGTTTGTTCACATAACGATGCGATTACTCGTAGTCTTGGGCAGTCTCCATCTTGAAGTTCATATTAGAAGTCATACATGGCTCATCAATCGCAATATCGTGTATACGAGTCGTATATAATTAAGATTGAAAAGGTAGTCGAATAACTGATTCTTCTTTAAGCTCACATCCCATCGAGGAAAAGAAGTTAAAGTGGAATCATCAATTCTAAACCTGTAGAACCTTGGTTATATATCACTCCTATGTATACATTCTTCAGCGATAGGTCAACCGTATGGATCTTTGGATTGAACTTGACGTACTGTATGAGTGGTACTTCGGGGATTTATTAAGAAAGGAAAAGAAACAGGAGGTACTCTAAGCATGAGTACTTTGGTGTTCTGATATGACGGCTTCGCTGGAAAGGCGATTTCAAAGAAAGAGATGTACGTATGAAGCTGGTATTGTGCGAATCAAGTTGAATCTAGTTGTATGATAATGTTGGAATCATATGGGAACTAAAGACATTAGATTTGAACATACGGCGTTACAGACAAAACACAACCGTGCAACCATCAACAAAGCTATTATTGCGAACAAGGTATACTACAAAAGACAAGTATACGCAACACGAGCATCCCTATACTGACGGGATCTCGCAAAAGATAAGACTCTAGTTGTACTAGTTTTGGATGGTTTATAAGTATGTTACAACGAAACGCCTTAATTACATTAATGTGGGTCCGGAGTAGGTTCTCCTGCAGTAGTGATCCTTAGTATTTTCCCGTCTGCGCCAGAGTTCTTCGCTATCGGGCAATCCTTCTTGAGGTGTCCAATTTTACCGCATTGGTGACATATCTGGACAACACCAAAATTGGTGGTGGAAGTGATGTGTCGAGATAGAGTGACGTGGACACGAGTGCTCTCCTTGTTCATCCACTTTGAAACTTTCCTTTCATAGGGTCTAGTTTTAATAGCACCATCGTAAGCCTGGTTGACTCTGATGTCAGGGGCCTGAGTGATGGGTCGTGCCGGCGATCCACAGCTACGAGAATGGTGCCCTATTTTTAGGCAATTGCAACATTGCATCTCATGGCAAGCCCCATGATGATGAAAACTACACTTATCACACATCAGAAGTTTTCCCTCGTATAGTTTGCTCGGTACTGGGATGGCAGGGGTTTCCACTTGTTGTTGTTGCACGACAAGTTTTTGGGATCGCTTGGGTTCTTTTTTGGCTTGGCGCTTTCATTTCTTGTTCTCTGTTTTTCGGCTTTGCGAGCCTGCGACTGTTATCGTTTGATGACTTCTTAGATTGATACTACGATCGGGATTTTCAACCCCATCATCAGCATTGCTTGCGCTGATAGCGCTACGATTTGCAAGGACAGCTGTTACGACAGCCATCACGACAGCTGTAACTGTGGTTTGAAAAGTAGTGACATCCATAGGAAAAATAGGGGTTTTGTTGTTCAGCTGACTATTTCCAGATGACGACATGATTCTGTTAACACGAAAGATAAGGATTTTGTGAGCGATTTTTGGTTGACCCTAGATGTACTTCGATTGCTCAAGTAAAGAGTAAGGGTATGTTCTCGAAAGTTTGACCTACATCCCTATGATGCAGTCCTAGTACGGATTGGAAGTATGATTGCAAAGGTTCGACCTACATCCCTATGATGCAGTCCTAGAATAGAATAGAAGTAAGTTCGTAGTATGGTCTTATGACGCTTGACGTCTAAAACAGGGTACCATTGGTTGGTAAATAAGATGATCCAATCCTTGCAGAAGAATTGGGAATTATGCCTGAGCTAGAATACCCTACTTCAATAACTCAACTAGAGTGGGTTTCAAATGGACTCCTGTGACAACCCGAAATTTCCAATCTGAACAAACCATATCAAGTCAATAGAAGTTAGAACAGTTACAGTGAAATTTCAGACTTTGGGTATAAGTTTGAGTATTCCAGGTTTTACCCTTAAGGAGATATCAGGAGAGTGGATGCACTCGGGTTTTGTACAACACTGTTATTCCAAAAGTCTATGATATTAGAGTTCATTCTGGGAATAAAATATTTTCTGCCAAAAATCTCAGGACTATATATAGAAATCTGAACCATATTTATTCATTAGTTACATTTCCAACTAGAGAAAAGTCGAATTCTCTCTCATGGATCTTCGGGTTTTTATCCCAAATCGTGAGTACTTTTATCTAGTTGTATTATATAGCTTAGATTGTGCATAATAACATCAAAATCATAACAAAACAACAAGATTTGAGAGTTTACCGCCCAAGAACACTTGGGGAGTAAAGTCTTTTATAAAGGCCAAATGATGCCTAGTCCCTTCCTTAAGCAATGAAACTAGTATGGACTTATACCCTAATGTGTTTATAGCCTAGAAATCATAAGGAAACACAAGGACAAAGGAGTTTATGGCCAAGACAAGTTCTTGGGCCGTAAACCCCTATAAATGGGGAAAATGACACCCTAACTCCTTCCTTAAGCCTAGAACCCAACTTAGATCATATCATTGAAGTGTTAAGGACCTTAAGCATCCAAGAAACCATGTTCCCATAGAGTTTACAGTCGTAAACTCATAAGGATTGGTCCTTAGGTCGTAAACTCAAATAAGGGGTGATATTGTGCCCCTAATGCTGCGACAATCGTCAATTTCGAGTCAAGTCAAAGTAAACAAGTCAAACCGATCGACTCGTTTAACCTTGTGTATTGGAGTGTACGTTATGTAATTACTGTATAACTCACTATTTTAATGAGAAAACATCACTTGGAAAAGTTCATGTGTTTAAATTTCCTAAGCCTTAGTGCTAAACAATGAACCAAACTGATAAAACAATGTTACATACTCATCGGGAGTGGGTAAGATCCTTAAACATGACTTAACGGGGTTCACGTACCTTGCGTTGCGGAGCCAAACACTCACCATTGTCACACATGAAACCTCTCTCAATCGTTTTCACTCTATCTCTCTTTATCGAGAATCTCTCCCAAATCTCTCTAAGTATGTGAAATCTCTCCCAAATATCTCTTTGTATGCGAAATCTCTCCAAGAATGTCAAATCTCTTCCAAATCTCTCTAAGTATGTGAAATCTCTCCCAAATATCTCTTTGTATGAGAAATCTCTCCAAGAATGTCAAATCTCTCCCAAATCTCTCTAAGTATGTGAAATCTTTCCCAAATATCTCTTTGTATGCGAAATCTCTCCAAGAATGTCAAATCTCTCCCAAATCTCTCTAAGTATGTGAAATCTCTCCCAAATATCTCTTTGTATGCGAAATCTCTCCAAGAATGTCAAATCTCTACCAAATCTCTCTAAGTATGTGAAATCTCTCCCAAATCTCTCTCAAAAGTTCCTGTAACTTTTTGAAGTCATAAGGTCATTCCGACTCTTAACCGGGTTAAAAATCGCTTAAAACGGGGCAAGAACGGGCAAAAAGGGCTTAAGGACCCGAAACCCTCTTATTAGGGCCGAAGCCTCTTAGCACCCGAAAGTCCTCTTAGGGACCGAAACCAAGAGGACTGAGCCCGAAGGGTCCTCTCAGGACCGAACCTCGCTCAATGGAACCGAACTCGAAGGGTCCTCTCAGGACCGAACCTCGCACACCACCCGAACCCGAAGGTACTGTTCATTTCGGGCTATTTCACTTCTAATGCCTTGGGCCGAGCCCTTCGCTTCCTGCTTCCTTTCGCTTCCGGCTCAGCATCAGAGGAGACCGAACCTCGGCCTAGGACCGAGAGGCCTCGCTGGGAAGCCTTTTTCTCCCGGTTTTCGATTAAATTCGCGTTTTAAGCCCGTTTTTAATTGTTTTAACACAAGATTTTCACCTAAAACTTTATTTTAACATATAAGACCCCTAAATTAATGATTTAATCACATTTTAAGGATAAAACCTTATCCAAAAGAGAGTAGGTAAAGTACAAAGGTAGAGTGTTGACTTTACCTTATTTTATGACACAAGCAACCCCATACCCACTCCATGATTAACCCACACTCCTCCCTACCATACCTTGTCACTTCCTTGTACTTTTTACCCCTCTCACAAGCCATCCCCACGTTTTTAGGGCTGGTCACTCAACCTCTCTCCTCATTTTCTTTCAATCACTCTCATTCCACCAAAGATCCAACTCCAACTTTTCTCTCCAACTTTTCTCTCCAACTTTTCTCTCTAATTCGAGATCCCAAGGCTGATCATCAAGTGTTCTTCCACTCTTGGTAAGTGTAATTCATACTCCTTGTGATTTTTACACTTCATTCTACTAAAATCATTGATAGCTTATACAAACTCCATAACTATGATGCTAGATTTTCAAAAATCTTCAAGGCATCTCCAAGTGTTCTTGAGTTAAATACCTCCATTCTTCAACAATCATCTACTGAAAACACTTAAGGTGAGTTCATACCCCTACATTTTTATGTTTTCTTAAGTTTTTAGGGGGGGTAATACAAGTTAAAACACCAAGAACATAACTAAATTTTTCTAACAGCTTTCATCAGAAAAGTTGGACTCCATTCACGGACTTTTTGGACAACTTAAACATTTTTGTTTGAAAAACTGTTTTAGGTGTAAGTAGTTCTAGTTCTTAGCCTTAAAATGACTACTTGCACATCTCCATACGATTTTTCTACAATTTATGGTGATTTTTACAAAACTGCCTATCATTTCAAACACCAATCCGGACCAGTCTGTGATTATGGACTTTTTCACCCAAGTGGGAGGTCATTAAAAATCATGATAAAAATTATGAGTAAACTAGACACATTTTGGGAACTCTCAGAATTTACGGATTTAGTTTTCAACTTCGTATGATTTTTCTATGACTTTTCAAAAACAGTGTAGAAAGGTTGAAAATTTGTTAACAACTTATAACTTTCATAACACTTTGTATTATGTTGAGCAAAGTGTATAACGATAAGTTCTAAATTTTGAATGTGTTTCCTTGTTAGTTTATCATCATAAACTGAAATATAGTCATTCATGATAAGATTATTCATTCATTTAGAATACGTAAATTAAGCTATAATGAGCATAGTTTATGGATTCATAGTATTAAAACATTCATAAAAGAATTCTTATACATTACAAACGTTTTGGATAAACTATAATAGGTATAGTTTATGTATCATTTACTTCTCAAACTTATTTACCAAAGGTTTTCAGTTTAGTTCACGTAAATCTGTTAATGAATAAATTTGTGAGTCATTCCCTTCGGGTTACTTCCAAAGTAACAAAGTCGAGAAGTCCTGTAAATTGTAACCAGAGTCTCTTATAGGGAGAACGTGATAGTTGTGTATAGATCTATATTGGGTTTAACAAACCCACACCAGAGCTGCTTGCAACAGCTAGACCGGCAGGTCTGTGGTGACAAATGTCATTTAACGGCGACGCCTAAAGAACGTCGCATTACGAGGCCGTCTATGTCAAGTATGGTTATAATAACTCACGGAAAGTATTAACAAACTTAAGAATTTACGAGAATTTCACTAATATCACACGCGATTATACCGAAATATACTCACGTTATTTTCTGTAAATAAGGAAGATTACTCATACGTTTCAGTATTTTGGTACAAGACTACAACATTCATTTTAAGGAAAATATCGGATTTTTCTAGAACGGCTATGCAATTACGAGACAAGCTATTTCATAATTATATACAAAAAACTTATGAACTCACCAACCATTGTGTTGACATTTTTTTTCAAACTATTTGTATTCTCAGGAAATCGCTAAACAGGTAACAAAGTACTTTTGAGGATGGGACGTTGAGGCGTCAAACTTATCATATTTTGTCAACATATTGAAATTGATTTTGAAACATGTAATTCATACAATGATGTAACTCTTTCAATTATATATATGTTGCTTGTGTTTACTTTCATCACTATTGCCATTGTTGTTATGATACTACACATGAAGTCCTCCACACCCGGACGTTTCCGCCATCCTTGGTTTGGGGGTGTGACAATCTAGGAGTTTCAAAACCAATTAAAACCTAATAATACATTTCGTTTATCTTGGTGGAAATCGGTGAATCGTCATTCACCTACCTTCAAATATTTTATAGCTTGGATTACGGCATACCTCTTCTAAGTTATAAAATAGTTTGTTGGGTCCTAGCCTTAATATTTCATATTGGGTGTCATATTAAGGACTTAAGATCAACTATCTTGAATATCTCCCAAAACATGTCTGGTTTAGAAATTTATGATCTTCCCAAATCTCTTGAAACAAGCTTTCCTAAATGAAGGTGATGTCCCTTGGAAATCACCCTTCATTCACCTCCTCCAATTATTCTCCCCAACCCACAAGTTCTTGAAAAGTTTAAGGTCACTCAAGCCCTATTGGCAAGGCAAGGTCTAGGTGTGGTCACATCTTCGAGGTGTAGTCACATATTGACAAGCCGGGAGAGTTGGGTGTCAAAGTCTTGAGAAAGTTGGTGGTTCAAGCACTTTCTAAGTCACATAGTGAGTTCCTTTAGGACACCTATGAAACAGACTATGACAAGACCCTTAATGATCTTATCTATTTGTTAAGATCAACTTCCTTAAAACTTGATGGACATTGACAATAATGACACAGGAAATCCCGGAAAGCATTCTCTTCCCAATGGAAAGGGATCGTCCATAGTCAACTCGGTTGACCAAATGGTAAAGAGAAAAGCTAAGTCTGTGATAGTCCCGTGTACCATTATCAAAGGGTCCATATGTTTATATTTCCAAAGAAAGGGGCATTGGTTGCGAAGCTGCCAAATTTACCTAAGGATGTTAAAGTCAATAAGTTTGACACTGCTTCAGGTAAAGTCCACTATCTAACTCTGCTAAGTTTCTATTCTGAGATTCTTGATACATGATGTGACTGGGTCACATGGTGATGTTTTAAGAATAAAAGAAAAAGTGAAGAAACTTAAAGAAAGAATATGTTGACTCTGATCGCATAGATGGATTTCTATCGCGTAGTTTGAAGATCGGATTCTTGAGCTACTTCTTAGGAGTTATGAGATATTGCTTAGGAATAGATAACAACAAGTTTTCATATGGATTGTAAGGATAATATTTCCGCAAAGTTTAGAATAAAAGGAAAAATTTTGATTTTATTTAATTTTAAAATATCCTTACAATGGCATTTGAGGAAAAATTGTTGCTTATAAGATTCCATTAATAGCAAGAGTGGAAGTATGAAATTGATTCTTTCATTTGTGGTAATGTCTAAATTTACCAAATAAGAAAAGAATTTCATCACCCAAGTTTCAATTGGACCGGAACTTGGAATCATGCAAGTTGTATAGCATGATGAATGAGAATTTTCAAGTATTGGAAAATTAAGACTAATTACTCGTTCACATGGATGTGTGAGTCAAGTAAAGGACTAAGGGATCGGGTACACATTCTTGTGCACTGATTAAGTCCACCACAAAAGATTGATAAGACTATTCGTCATAGTTTACTAAAGCTTAGTAAACATGATTATACTTACAAGCTTAAGTGTAACTCTGAGACATTGGAAAAGGTTCCAATGTATGGCAGAGCGAATAAGAAGAATCAAATTAGGCAGAAGAATAAAAGTTTCTCAAATCTGAAAAGATGGGAGAGTACTTTAGTATCAGTTTTGTGATCATCTTAATGATTAAGAAACCATAGCACAATTAGTTCTCTAAGGAAATCTTAGTGCATTCTTATGACTAAGAAGAGGGATCTTGAATTGTTGAAATGGTTAAATCAAGAAGATGAGTCATACTTCGTTCCAATACAAGTCTTAGAGTCATACTCCGAGATTGTAACTTGAGTGTCATGTCTTAAAGAAGGTTTAAAACACTTGTCAAATGTAAGGGTAAAACTTTTCTACTCTTGTACATTTGAAATTGGTAAGTTGTGATGTTTTGGATAAAACAAAGACCAACTTAGGCCAATTGTGTGAAGTGTTTGTCTTGATTAGAATCCACACTATCTCTTGAATAACTGACAAGAAAGTCTTATATGTGAAGAGGAAAGTGGGAGTCTTAAAGGTCTTGAAAGTCTCAAGAACTAATCAAGAATAAAACCTGAAGTTCTTCACTAGCACACAACCTGAGGTTTATAACCTATCGTGTTGACATAATCTGTGCCCATTCCAGTTAAAGTTGGTTTTGCATATGAGTTCTTAGAGTTCTCAATGTGTTGCACAACAACTTGGAAACAATGGCAGGCCCTTAAGCTGCCAGGTGGCAAGAAATTAAGATTGAGTTCAATCCATATGAGTTTCGATTTGTCATTATCCTTGTCTTGTGACTATGGTTTTGACAATTCACATGGATAAGAACACATACACCAGTAAATCTAAGTGTCATAAGGTTTCACTCTGATTCATGAAAATGATGGTGAGGAAACACTTTCACTAAGTAGATTTTAGCTAGATAGCAATTGTGATATTTGCATTCTCAAAGTCGGTAGTGGAGTGTGTGTGGTTTACCGGCACACTAACCTGGACTTGTGAGATGTGGCAAAAAGGTCTAACCGTTATGATTACGGCATCCCTCTTCATAATTGTTTAGACACACAAATGTGCTATCTAAGGGAAGGTGTATGATTTTGATAAAGTCTTATCAAAACAATCTAGTATCAGAAAACTGAACTTTGGTAAGAAAGTCAATGAAGTATTGATTTCTAGAAGTCCAACTGATTTCTGAGTACATGTCAAAGCTAGTGGGAGCATAAGTGTTATGCTAATAATTATCATGTTAGTGGGAGCATGATAATTATGAGAAGTATTGCAAGCTAGCAATGTTAATTATAGAAAACAAAAGGTTTCAATTGGGAAAAGTTGTTTTGCTATAATTAAGGGAGAGGAAATTATACTTCATCTCAAATCTATAAGCTTAGATCGTGAGGTTTTAATCATTTAGTCAAGGATATATATGAGTTTCATGTTGGAATGGCTCAACATAAGGAAATTTTGTATATGAGTCCATTATTTGCGTTCTAAAATTCGATTATTATTACGGCATCCTTTTCATAATCTGAATTATGAGAACTTGGAAAATAGAAATGGACATGTTATAGCAAAAGCCTGGTTTAGTCTTTATGTGAGACATCATGAATCGTGTCCCATATGCTTCAGATATAGGATCGATTACATGTGCTATATTCATCCGTTCTAAAATTTTCCAAATGCCTGGGGCATTAAGAAGGGAAAAGGTCTAGAATTGGATATGACTAAAAGGATTAAACAATTGTCGGGGACAATCTAAGGTTTACCAAAGATTGGTTGCTCAAGGACAGTAGGAAGTATAGTGATAATTCTGGAAGGACCATATTGACATAATCTGTAAGGAGGCAACTCTTGTTCAGAAGTGATAGTCAAAATGGAATCTGGAAATGTTTCAAAGTTAGAATTTTCAATCTGTGTAAGATTAAGGAAACTTAATGCAAGAAGGATGTTTCCAAGGAGTTGATCTCCTTTGGAATGCTCTGTAATGTTTGTTCTCAAGTCTTTGTGACTTTGTGCATAATCATTACAAGAGGATCAATGCATATAAGTTTAGAATCTAACAGATTTCAGTAAATGGCATGAATTTGGAATTCTTGCATTTACAGTAAGGATTTGGGAGTGTGAAAAGAGAATCATTGAAGTTATGTTCAATTGATCTAGTTCACAAAGTAAAGATCATAGACAAACATAGTATGCATACTTGGTGTATGGCATGACTAGTGTTTAGAAAACATAGTGTACATGCTTGGAGCATGGGACAATTATTGTTTTAAATTCAAGAATAAAGTTGATAGCTAAAACAGTATACAATGAATAATGTGTAATCATATGGTGATAAATAAAAGGTGTTTTATTTATGTTCATAGGTTTTGATACCATATTGGATTCAATTATTATTGTGTTTCATTTTGCATGTTTTGACTTCTAGAATAAACTAGGTTATTCTTCCGGAATGACTAAGTTATTCAAACCATCCACAATCGGTCATATGTTGGAAGTAGATATGAATTAAGACTGTCATGGGTTGGCTTGTAGAGGTCTAAGGTGTTGGACAAAGGGCTACAACACTCATGAGTGCTCATAAGTTATGAGTATTGGATTCAACCCGCGCTCATTGGAATCACTTCATGGATTTTATCACGAGTGATCATGAGACGATAATATCATATATTCTTCAAACCTAGAGATATGAGTTGTTACTATGAGTTGGTTGTACATTGATTGCACGAAAACGCATTTGGTAACTCGGTGCTATAAAACGTGCCTTTGTGTATGATTCAACAAGTAGTAGAACAAGCCATATGAGTCGAAGTTTATCCATTCCTTTTACCTTCGGGATAAAAGCGATATCTGTGGGCCCCTCGATGATTTGATGATGACAAATGGAAGTGCTCGGCCGGGCCAGGACTGATTTGATTTGTTCAATTAGCCAGTCATCATAAATCGGAAATCAGAAAACAACAAATGGATAGAGAGATTGATTATAATCCATGTCTCAGTCCATATGATATCTAGAATGGAGGAATATATGATCCCTTATCTAATGGACAAGTCATTGACAAAGGTCAGAGTTCATCGACAAGGTCAGAGTTCGACAAAAGCTTTTGAGAGCTATGATTGCCAGTTGGTTCCTGAAGTCATACACAATATTAGTTTTAGACTTATCCAAGTGGGAGACTGTTGGATTAATGTCTAAGTCCATAACTATAATTGGTAAGACTTGACCTGACCCGGCATGGTCCATTTGGGTTGCATGGCATCATGCATTTGGATAGACTATAATGAGAGAAATAAGACTTATGGTTATTAATATATTATAAGTTATAGTATATTAATAAAAAGAATAATAAGATTATTTAATTAGTATTGATCAAGAATTAATCTAGGATTAATTAAATATATGGGTTGATTGTGTAAATCATCCATACTTGTATATGGGCTAATGCTCCATGGATAATCAAGTTGGGCTAAAACCCACAGGATGGTCCATGGATGCTCCATGGTGTATTTGTACCCATGGATCATGGAAATGAAAGGCCATGTCAATTAGGGTTTACATGGTGTAACCCTAACTATATAAGCATCTTATTCTTGACCAAAATCGGCGACTAGTGTAAGTAATGAAGGGCTAGCCGATTTCATGAGTTGTAGATTTCTTTCAAGTTATTCCAAGTGTATTTGGTGTTGTGTGAACCATTTGAGGTGTCACACTTGGGGCACTAGGCACTCAAGCTTCATGAAGACTTTCTACATCAAAGAGGTATGTATTCTATCTTGTTACACTCATTGTTTTTGTATGCTAGATTAGGATAATACCTTGGAAGTTCTTATTTGCATGTATAATAGAGAAAACATAGATCCAAGGTATTTAGGGTTGCATGTACACTTAGGAGTGTTAGAATGCTCAAAACCCAACAGATGGTACCCTGACCTAAGATCGATCTTCGAGAAATAGCTCGAACCTTGCAACTGGTCGAACAGGTCATCGATCCTCGGCAACGGGTACTTGTTCTTTATTGTTGCTTTATTCAGCTCTCTGTAATCGATGCACATTCTTATGCTCCTGTTTTTCTTCTTTACAAATAACATAGGGGCTCCCCAGGGTGATGAACTAGGTTGAATGAAACCTTTGTCCAATAACTCCTGAAGTTGTGTTATAAGTTCTTTCATCTCTGTTGGTGCTAATCGATACGATACTTTTGCTATCGGCATCGTTCCTGGTAACAAGTCGATACGAAATTCTACTTGTTGATCAGGGGGAAATCCGGGAAGATCTTCGGGAAAGACTTCCGGGTAGTCACACACCACCGGAATATTCTGTACCTCCTTATTTTCCTTCTGAGCATCGATCATGAATGCAAGATATGATGTACACCCCTTGGCCAAACACTTTCTAGCTTTCATTAGGAAAATGATTCCAGAATTTACTCTGCGTTTGTCTCCATACACCATTAACGACTCTTTCCCTGGCGGGTTTACTTTTACTATCTTCATTCTACACAATATTTCGACATCATTGGCACTAAGCCAATCCATTCCTAAAACTATGTCGAATCCATTTAACTCGATAGGCAATAATTCCTCGTGGAACTTATTCCCATCCAAGTCAACGAGGATGTTTTTCATACGATGGCTAACAGGTACAAACTTGCCACTAGCAATCTCGACTATTATAGCATTAACTAGTCTATCTACAGGAAAAGCTAGCTTTCTACCAAATTCATGGGAAATAAAGGAGTAATTGGCTCCAGAATCAAACAAAATTTGGGCAGGCAATTCGTTTACGAGAAAGGTACCTGAAGCGACATCGACTTCTTCTTTTGCAGCTTCGAGTGTCATCTGAAAGGCTCTCGCCTTTGGCTTTGGTGGGAGATTGGGTTTTGCTGTGTCCTTTTTCGGGCAATCCCTCAAAATATGTCCTTCTTCATTGCACCCAAAACGGAAATTCTTATTGAAGGTGCATTCATTGGCATAATGCCCATGCTTTCCGCAGTTGTAACAAGTGACTTCCATGCTGCATTTCCCAACATGTTTCTTCTTACACTTGTCACACCACTTGGCTTCGGCTCCTCCTCCGAATTTTCTCGAACCAGTCTTCGAGAATTTGTTCTTTTTATTGGCACCTGAAGTTCCTTCAAACTTTCTCTTTTCATTAACTTCAACCTTGCTGGCGGCTCCCCTTTATCATATCTTCAACAGACTTGGCAGCCCAGATAGTTGCCTCCAAAGTAAGTGCCTGACATACTGGCACCTCGTACTCCCATGGAAGTCCCTTTTCGTACCTGTCAATTTTTTCCAGCTCATCTGGGACAATACGCAAAGCAAACTCCATTTTTTCTGTGAAGTTATTCGTATATTCGTCAACGGTCATACTTCCCTTCTTCAACGTTAGAAATCGGTTTTCTAACTCAAGCACGTTTTGGGTCGAGCAGTACTTGCTCTTGAAGTGCACCAAGAACTCTGCCCAAATCAGTTGCAGTGGCTCATTAGGGCTTAGGGTTTTCCCCAAAGTGCTCCACCATCGAGCAGCGCTACCTCTGAACTGTCGCACTACAAATGTGGTTTGTAACTTGCCTTGGCAACCACAAGTCATGAAAGCAAATTCCATTTCCTAGATCCAATCAAATACTCCGACAGGATCTTCTTTTCCAGTGAAGGTCGATTGCCTGCAAATCATAAAGTCCTTATACTTGCACCCATTTCTCTCCACCCTATGTTCGTGGTTATTTCTCCCAACCACAAGCGGTTCACTATGACCAACCGATCTACTGTTGTTTCCTTCTTCAGATCGATCGTCATTCAATTCACGTTGTTCAACAGGAGCTGAAGGTTCATCCCTGTTGTTCAACAACATTTGCCTCAAGTCCTCCCTCTGTTCAGCCATCATGGTCTGAATCATAACTCATACTCCAGCCTTAGTGATAGGTTCGGGTGCAGCTCCTACTATAGGCACCTGTTCCACCATTTTAGGTTGAGGTTGTTGGTTTCTGTTTGCAATTCCCGCTCCACTTCTAGTTCTTGCCATTATAATCTATATACCGAATAAGGCGATTTAGGTCTTTATCCTTATTAGATATTTCAATTACCTTATCACTCTGAAACGTTTACATGTTAGGTCTAACCTCGTAATCATACGCTTACAATCCTACACACATAAGGTTTTCCAGATCCGATCGACAACAGACCATAGATCCGAACAAATAATGGCATATATGGCAAACATATAGAATTTAGCACATAAAAGCATTTTAGGCATCTTTCCTAAAATAAACTAGTGCTCGTATCTAAAATATGGTAGACACTCATCTGACAATCATCAGTTGGCATTCTAAGTTTAAGTCTAGAAATCCTACAATTTCTTAGTTCGGTTAAACTAATGCTTTGATACCAACTATGACATCCCCTAATTTTTTGGCCAGAAAAGACCGATTTAATTTATGCTTTTTAAATAAAATCAGAGAAATCCTTTTAAAAGATGTTGTGGAATTGGTCCCCAAAACAAAACTTGATAAAAGTTTATCAAAACCTTTCTTTAAGAAATGTATAGCTTCATTTCATATCAAAACCTCGGGATGTCATGTTCCGATACAGATCAAAAGCATAAACAAGACATTATAAGCCTTACAACAGTTATTTACATCTACTGGCCTATAATCCAAAAATCTCTCATCATCCTCCGACTATGCTCGGGGCCCACAATAATAAAAAGATGAGTGGGTCAGGCTTGGGAGCCTGGTGAGCATATAGGGTTTTCAACCCACAATAATAATAAACTTATTAAGTTCACCAATCAGTAATAACCCTGATTAACCATTCTCGTTGTCCTCACTTTACATCCATAAACACCTATCACAAGGGACCTAGCCTAAGGAATATCATCGGGATGGACACTACTGCTAAGGGGTCTCCTCAACCATACATGTCCTAAAGGCAACCATGAGGGGGATGGAGTACACCAATGAACAAATAGTTCACCAACACCTACAAGTTGCGAACCTCCTAGTGTTCCACTGGACTCTAGAAAGGTCCGTGGTCGTCATCTATACTCCGCTAGAAGACGACAACAATAACAACAGCAACAACAACAACAACAACAACAACAACAACAACAACAACAACAACAAAAACTGCAACAACAACAACAACAACAACAACAACAACATCAAGGCCTCTCACCATTTTGACACTCATCAACTATTTTGTCTATCGATGTTCTACCCAACATATTTGTAGATAAAATACATATACAGTTTAAAACTTGTATAAAACATGTGTTCGGCAGTCACCTCAAATAAACACTTAATATAATTACACATAGCACGTATTTTATAGAAAATACTTCATATCTAGGTGAAAGATGAAAGTGACTACACACTCACATGATCTGATGATAATCGGGCAACAATTCATTGCTTAAAACGATCGTTTTCTAATAAAACTGGGAGTTTTATTGAGAAACCGGGTTCTGCGAAGGTCGGGCTTCGAAACCCAAAAGATAAATTTTTCGGGCTTCTCAGGCACTTCGTGGCGTATTTCGGGGCTTATAATCAATATCGCGGCTTTGGGGGATGTTAAGATGAAGAAAATATGAAGAAAGGGGTGAAATGGACAATTTCTTAAAATTATCCGAGAAGACTCGCAGCCTTCTATTTATAGGGGGAGGCTTCTGATCGGACGGCTGGAAAGAAGCCACGCGGCAGAAAATCCGAAGGGGCAGGTGGCTCGCACGTGGGTTGCGCATGCGAGGGCCTCGTTGGCAGTTCCTGATTGGATCGAGGTCTAGTCCGAAGTAGGGGGGTCCGTGGCACCATGCGAAGCTTGGATGCACGAGGGAAGGGGCATGCGTCGCAACTTCATTGGATCACTTCGGATAAGCTCTCCAGTTCGGATGACTCAGCAAGATTTACGACACGCGTCGGATGTGAGGCGAGGACACGTGGACGAAGTCCACGTATGCGAGATTTCTCGGTTTTGGGGTTTTTTCTCGATTTTTGCGCCAAAACTTCTACAATCCATAACTTTTGCATACCAGCTCCGTTTTTGACGTTCTTTATATGCACGCATAGGTAAAATTATGCTCCACAACTTTCGTTTAGACTTCTTCGGCTAATTTTCACTTTAGTTTTTATATTATTATTTTTAACATACCGGAACAGGAAATCCATTAAAAATTCATAACTTCTTCATCCGACGTCTGTTTTCGTCAGACTTTTTATTGTTGTACTGCTAATAACGAGACCTTCGATTCTCGTTTAGGCTGTGTCGGGTAAAAAACACACAATCTAAAATTCGAATTTTTAGCTGTCTACCGCTAAGCTGAAACTTCGAAAAATCACAACTTCCTCATACGAAGTCAGATTTGGGCGTTCTTTTTATACATACTCTCGGTTTAACGAGCACTGTGAATTTTGTTTAGCTCACTAAGGCTAAAAAGTAGTTTATAAAAAAGTCACTTTTTACGACATTCGGCACCATGCCGGTTTTGTCGTGAAACTTCGACAGGTCATAACTTCTTCGTTATAACTCGGATTTCGGTATTCTTTATGTATCTGTAATCCTTGTCACGACCACTACAACTTTCTTAATAGATATCGGCTTTATCTAATATTTATTTTTGATGCTCATTTTTTATTCTTAATTAATTAACTCCTAGTAATTAAGCATAAAACAAATAAAACACATAATTCCTTTTCATTTCTTCAAAATGAGTTACAAAGGTTAACCTAGACTATCACCTCAATATAAATGCCTAGGCTAGAAACATGAGTGTTACACTTAAAATGTAAATTTTGACAAAAAGTGGACCTTTATTGTAAACTTCACTTTTGTTTGGCCAAAATGGTCAATTTATAATAAACATGGGCCATTTATGTCATTTTGGAAGTATTTGAGCTAAATCAAGCATTTTGATAACAAACAGGCTAATTACGTCATTTTTACTCTAATTGGGTATGTTATACTCTTTACATGATTATTGGGCCTCGTATACTCAATTACATGTCTATCGGGCTTCATATACTCATTTGATGTATTTTTGGGCCTTATTGTGACAACCGTCAAAATTCGAGTCGGTTCTAGATTTGACTAGACTTAGTTGCACATATAGGCACTACACATACTAGACTTAGTAACTAGAAGCTAAGTTATAACCTACTAGAAACTTGGAAACAATTAGAATCAATGGACAGTGTACTTAAATTTCACATTGATATGTGAATTTTACTACTACTTAACTTTAGTGACTATCTATATTAGGGTCACTCTTTGACTTGAATACCATTTCATGAATCATATACACACATCATGTACTTGACCTAGAAGTAAAAGTTAGGTCAGAGTCTCATAGAAACTTAAGTCAAAGTTGAAGAGTAGGACTAGTATACTTGATTCCTCAATTTCGCTTGAATCTCGGAATCACTACATAGAATGCCAATAAACCGATATAAAAAAAATATTACAAACATTATTTCTAACTTGAATAAGAGTTATGAAACTCTAAAATAGTTTGAAATCTCAAAATTTAATTAATTTTGATATCCAAAGACTTACAAACTCTCAAAAACCCTAAATGCCCTAAAAACTCAAATTTATAAACTTTAACACCTAAAAATCCATAAATTTGGTATGGACTGTAAAATACCAATTTAAAATAACTCAATTTAGTAAAATATAACCATGGAAAAAAAAATTAAGTCATTAGTATTTAACCTTATTTTCTAAGCCAAAAATCAAGGTTTTGTGAAGGAAAATTTAGAATAAGGTGCATGTTTTATAAAAACTTGATATTTTTATAAAATAAAGTTATATTTTATAAAATTTAAAAGAGGGAGACCCTCTCTTCATTAAAAAGTCGGATCTCTCCTCTCTCTCCTCTTCCCAACACATAATCAGTTCACTCTACCACTCCATCTTCTCTCTCTCTCTCACTCTACCCCTCATTCTCTCCCACACTCCACTAATTACCACACTCAAACTCTCTCTTTCCCTCTCTAAAACCACGAAATTCTCCAGCCAAGAACAACTATGAACCTTCAAATCTTCATCTTCTAGGGTTCTTCTCCATGGTAATCACGAAAATCCTTCAATCTCCTTCACTTTTCTTTCTAGTTTTAAAGGTTTTTCTTGCATTTCCTTGTTCTTCTACACCATTCTCTTAGAAAATTTGTGTGCATGTTCATTCACTTCAGTTTTGATGATGATGGTGGTAGATTTTCACCAAAAGCATCTTGCATGTTACAAAATGGTGAAGATCCATGACTTAAACCTAAGTCAAAACCATGAAAATGCACTTTTCTACACATTTTGGTGGAAAATCACCACATGCATCCAAAGTTTTCTATCAAAAATGATTTTTGAACATTTCAAACTCATGAATGGTCTTCAAAACAACATGCATGTGATGATCTTCAAGCTTAGATGCTTGATGATCAAAGTTGTTAAAAAGCTTTCAAATATGTTAATGAAAGATTTATTTCCAAATAAATATCTAAAAATCATTTTCTGACCAAATCCGATTTTTCCCAAATTCTCATCAACAAAAAAAGATGCCCTGTAAGTTTCCAGAATATAATTCATTTTTCTCGTATTATTATAATTAATGCAATAAAATAGGGCAATAAAACATATAAAATACTTCCATAGGTCTACAAATCCGGAATAAATTTGTGGATGACCCCTATGGTGAATAATAACATATCATTAAATTTCATCGATTTATGTTGTTGTTTAGTATTATTTTCCATTTTCTTTTTGTTTGGGTATAATAAATCACACAACCACTTTAGAAAGTGTGAAAATTGTATATAACAATTTTCGCAGCTCTTACCATTGGTTCGAGACTCAGCAAAATAATTTCAGAATTTTGAATAGTGCCTTCCTATTTTTCCTAATTTTTGGTAATTATAATGGCCTAAAAATAGGAAAAATAGTTCTGTTTATCCAAAATTCATGAAATTTTACCAGAGCATCATGTCGTATAGTAGGAGGTTTCATAAAACGTTTGATGATTTTCCTCTACTGTATACTATTTTTCTCCTATTTTCTAATGTTAAATTTACTTAAATACACATAAATACCCAAAACCGGATTATACAGTATTAACACCACTTTTGGTATTTTTCCCGGATTACTTACACTGTAAATGATGTTAAAAAATTTTTGGTAATTTATTTTAACTGTTTATTATTTGTTCTTCAATTAATGATTATTTAAGGGGATAAAACAAGGAAAAATAGCAATACCCACTGAAAGATATCTTTTATATGTTTCCCAGACTAGTTATGTATAATAACAGTTAAATAAAAAGTTTGGATAATTTTGAAAACTGTTTTCTATTTATTTCAATTTTTATTAGAATAAATGCTCAAAAATCATAAAATTGGGTTAAACAGTTTAGAAATTGATTTTTATATTTTTCTCCAGCTTAATAATGTTTCACAACAGTAATAAAAAAAGTTTGGGTAATTTTGGAAACTGTTTTCTATTTATTTCAATTTTTATTACAATAAATTCAAAAAAATCATAAAAATTGGTTAAACAGTTTAGAAACCCATTTTTATATTTTTCACAGATTAAGTCTGCGTAATGGCAGTGTTATAAAAAGGTTGGGGAATTTTCTTAACTGATTTCTGTTTTTCATGAATTTTTATATATTTAGAGAATTAAATATATGAAAAATGGTTACGCATATCCATAATCCATGAAAAATTATCTAGTAGTCTTTAAACACATTTAGAACCAAAATCTGAAGTTTGGTAATTTTTATTAACTGTTTAGTATTTTTCATAATTTTATGGTTATTCATGAAACTAAAGTGGTGAAAAATAGTTAGACAAATCAAAAATTCAAGAAAATTTATCTTGAGGTCTTTGACTTCAATTAAAACTAAAATGCAAAGTTTGGGAAATTTTAGAACTAAATTGATTTAGTTTTGAATATTTAATCATTGGAACACTTCTAAAATGTTAAATATTAGCATTTCAATAACGAGAAATTTCCACTGAAATTGTTATATAAAAATTGATTCATTGAAATTCAATTTTCACAGAAAAATTTTTGTAACTTATAAATATTAAATTTTGACACAATATTGGCATAATTCTATTGTAGTAGTAAGTATACTAGTGTTAGATTTCGATTAGTCTCACTAGCGAATACCATTATTATAGGAATCGATAGTGGTACAAGTGGAACTTAGCTCAAGGCATCATTTGCATCATCTCAATGCATATTGTGAGTATTCACACACTCCCCTATTTTCAGTTTTTATGTTTTGGGGTGGAAAAGCATGTCCAGAAAAACTATTGTTTGCATGTTGTATTTAAATTGATTATTATCAAACATGATTGCTATTGTATTGCTATGTTTCTCTATGTATGTCTATGCAACACGGAACATGAGAACTTATCGTACTAAGGCCCTTCCCTTATCTCTAACCATTAACTCTTTGAGCCAATGGTCATTATGGATAGCGCTATTAGGAATTGACAACTCCTCACTCGCCCTATTGCTGGAGTGCATGATATCATATTCATCTATGTAACGATAAGCATAGATCTTGATAGGGCTTCAGTCATAGGTTTGGTTGAGACTCATTGTTTGCTCATACACATACAAACTCGTTTCTTGTTATAGCAATAAACTTGTTATCAATAATAGCAATCAACTTTGTTTCTCATTATAGCAATGAACTTTGTTTCTCATTACAACAACGAACTTTTATTACTGAAAACTTATATACAAGTTTTAGCAATGAAATTGTTTGCTCCTTGTAGCAATGAAATTGATTGCTCATTTTAGCAATGAAACTTGTTTACTCGTTTGAGTAACGAACTTTATCTTCCATGAGAATATGAACGTTGCAACATACTTTATCTCTCATGATGACAAAGAACTTTGTTTTTACAAACTTATTTACTCCTTTTAACAATATACTTTTATTATTGGAAACTTTTATCAAAACTTTGATTTCAATTTATGAACCAATATTATTTTGTTAAACTTGTGAGTACTCACCAACTATTTTTATAGTTGACGCTCGTTTTACATGCTTTTTCAGGAATCATCGAGTAAGTGGCACTTAGGGACACTTCACTTTTAGGAGCATTCGCATGTGTTGTATTTCAATTTACATTGTAATTTCTTTTAAAATTTGTTCAAACCCATTGTAAATTTGTAATGATTTTTAATACTATGGTTGGTGTTATCTTTTAACTTTTGCTATGAAACCCTTTATACTGCCACGCCTCGTGTTTCCGCTTTAGCGGGGTGTGACACTTATAGGCCCATTGATTTTCTTATTAGGTCTCACGACACATTTTATTTTAATCGGGCTAATAACAAACAATACTTAACACCTTGATAAAAATAAATGGTAATTTCATCCCCAATGTTTTGTAATCAGATGCATACTCGAAACGTTATTTTAAAGCGGTAAATAATGTGATACACTATTTGGATAAACTTAGTTAAGGTACTTGTGAGACACGCCTTCATTCATACCTACCTAGTGTATAACCTTAAGTCCTGTAGTTATAACTAAAGTCTCCTGGAGAGAGACACTACTAGAAAAACAGCCTTTTACGACGTGCGACATGTGTCGTAAAACGCTCAGACGACACGTACATATGTGTTAAGGAAGGCCCTGTCATAATGAGAGACGACACGCTTTTGCGCGTCGTCTATTTACGACGTGCATTTACGACACATAGTTATGACACACAATGCGTATCAAGGAAGGCCCTGTCATAAAGGAAGACGACAGGCATTTGCGTGTCGTAACCTTACGACGCGCGTGTTTATGACACACAATGCGTATCAAGGAAGTCCCAGTCATAAAGGAAGATAACACGCATTTTTGCGTGTCATAATTTTAAATGTTTTTAAATATATATATTTTTTGGTAGATTTACTAATTTTCAAATTAAAAAACACATTAAAATTCTCATAATACAAAATAAAATACCATAAACAATAAAGATAATTCATTGCATTAATATGTCAAATACAAATAATCATTCCAATAGTAAGTAAATGTAACGCATTGCTAATATTGCATTATATTTATTATAGAAAACTAAACATGTACAACATTTAAAGAAACCCATGACTAAATTCTCCTTTGACAATTTCCTTTTTAAGAGAATAACCTGAATACAGGAACTTGGAGAGGCAGCAGGTCATGGAAGGAGGTTGATAGAGCTATCAGAACCTACACAGGGCAAATCGGTAACTTAACATTCAATACAATACAAGTTGATATGATAGAGAAAAGAGAAAAGTGAATACACACCTGAAAGTTTGCACCTTCAAAAACTGGATCAAGGGTAATAAGGTCAAGTAGTCAATCAATGAATAACTTGAAATACAGTTTGGGGTTGAATGGTGTTCTTTTCTCCTCCACATCCTTTTGTATGAATCTCACAATCACTGCTAACACCTATTGCAAAAAGTGTCAAATAATCTACTGTCCAACATATACAACTAATCACAAGTCTTGGTTGTAATTCGCAATTCTAACCTTTGATAGAAGAAACAACTTGCTTACTCCATGGTCAACAGAGGAGAACTAGCCATACAAAGAAGAAGCAATTATGTTGATGAAAAGCATATATATATATATATATATATATATATATATATATATATATATATATGTGTGTGTGTGTGTGTGTATGCATATATATAGCTTCAATTTGCTTATTATAGCATCTTACTTCTAAATCAATCTATTACAACATTGTACTTATAATTGAGTGAATTTTCATATTATAATAAGAAGATATCACATTTTCATAAAAACTTGTATTAAATCTGAAAAGAAACTCTAAATAAGATAGAGCTAAATTAATCCATGCACAGCTAAATTAAGCCATGCAGTTGCAAGTTGAGTACATGTGTGATCCTCATCAATCTATTGCATAACTCTTACTTTCTTCTCAACATAATCTGATCTGTGCATCTTGAGGAAAATGTGGACATTCAAAGCATATCTGAAAGGGACATAATGCAATAGGAAAATAATAAAAGGACAATAATCCCTGTTAAATGAAGATATGTTTATAACCAAAAATATTTGATTGTTTGTAGTTATGGAGCTGTGTGCAACTAGGAGTGGCAAAATATAACTGATGCAAGATTAGATTGTAGAGTGTATGTGTATCATTTACGGGGATTAGAAAAGAAATAAAATTAATAACAAATAACATAAAGATACAGAAAAAGTAAAACTCAACAGTTCCATAGTCCCTCCAGCATTTGTGTGTTTGAGAGCCTCATTGTAATTATGTTCATGCATGAATATGGTGCTAACAATAAGCTTGAGTAATTGATTGTTCCAAATGGCATCATCAGCCAACCGCTCCTTTATACTTGAAATGATACTTTCCTATCAGATTCCAAAACCACATAATAATACTATTTAGAGAAATGGCCCATTTTATCCATGAAATGACAACATAGGGATGGTGAGATTTAAGAAAGACTGAAAATTAAGCTACTTGGGTGAAAATGGACCTGTGATCTTAGTCTTTAGCACGTAATCTTTGTCTTGAGCACACCTTCGAAATCAAAGAATGGAATTTGGTACCTTGTATGTTTTTACAAAGAAGAATGTCGATTAAAAAGAGATGTTATTCGAAGCTTTATGTCGGCCCTTTTTCAACTGTGGTCTTGATTTTTACTGGTAGGATCTCGCATCTAGGGTGCGATTGATTCCAAGAAGTAATTGTGGATCCCTTTCCCTATATTAAGAATTTTACGTTACCAGATATTAGAATCATTATGTTGATTCGTCAAAGGAAGACATGCCACCGTCAATATGAGAGGAGTTAGAATTTCAAGCGAGAGCCCTAGTTCTTCCAATTTTGGGAGGGTGGGTCTTTAATGACTCAGAGGTAAAAATGGTCGAGAAAAGAGGATAGCCTCCGTCATTGACCTCCATATGGTTGCAGAGCTCCAAAAATACAAAAAGGGAGAAAGAGTGATAATAGCACAATGCTATCACTAATTCTTTCGAATTTCAGTATTTTACCTCTAGAAGTAATCTCTATGTAAACCCCACATAATTCCTTTTTTGCGTCTCACTTTCCATTCCGTTCAATTATGCGAGCGTAACCCTTGATCTCATTGAAGAGCTTGAGCCGTTTTTGATGAAGGAAACCCATAGAAATGGTGATCAGGGTTTATGTTGGGTAACATGCTTTGGATCTTTTGATTCTCGGTCGTGGGTCTAGACATCTTTGCCCCTCTACTACCAGTCCAACCCAACACTGATGGATCTTGAGTTGGATAATGCACTAGACTTAGTCGAATGTTTGGCAGATTAAAGAAACGATGGGATAGAGTACCGACCGACGGAAATAACCCCTCCTCAACATCGTTGAGGAATTAGATTATTGCAGAACATAACAAGATAAAAAAGCACTTACAGGAGCTTCAAGTATGAGGCGGGGTTTTAGGGTTTCTTTTGATCGATGAAGATTTTAGGAACTTCAAGTATGAAATTATAGATCTTTACACACAATGCTTTTAGGGTTTCTTTTGATTGAAGAGGATTTTACAACATACAAAGAAAAAGAAGAAGGACGGGAGTATCAAGGCGGGGTTTTTCATTTTTTGGATTTCATTCCCCCCTTGGCAATTAAAAAATTGGAGAACGCACATTCATAAAGAAAAATATAAAGCAACAGTTTTAGACGACACACTTTTTTATGATAGGTGCCCTCCGTGTTTTTAATTTTTTTTGTTGGACGCTATTTTTAGGGCACACAATGACACAAATGTGTGTCATCTATCCTTCAAATTCTACAAAATTGACATTATTTTTAGGGCATGCACAAATGCGCGTCCTCTATTATAGGGTGTCATTGTTTGCACGTCATTAAAGGGTTGTTTTCTAGTAGTGAGAGCCAGAGTTTATGTAGAGATCTATACGGGGTTGATCACCCCACAACTGAGTTGTTCGCTACAGCTACACTAGGCCGGTCTAGGGTAACAAATGTCTTACCTTAAACAACTGACGCCTGAAGAACGTCATGACATGCATAACAGTCATATCAAGTATGGTTATAACGACTCACATAGATATTAAAAAAACATAACAAGTTTATGGAATACCTACACTATGTTTTTGATGCATGTACGAACTATTCATTTCTACAACACTCAGGTCTTATGGTTTTAAGACTACAACTCTTTTACTAGCATAAAATATCGGATTTTCTAGGAAATACATTATACATTATCATTTACTTACTACAGACAATATAGGATTTTATGGAACTCTCTCTTTATACATTTGATAAACATGAACACACATGCTTTAATACAAGATTTGAAACAAAACTCTCAAACCATTTTTACGGAAAATATCAGATTTTCTAGTGTTTACAACTGATACAAATTTTTTCATACAAACGTGCTTATGAACTCACCAACATTATATATGTTGATGTTTTTCAAAATAACTTGTATTCTCAGGGACTCTTTAAGCAGGTCTCAAGAACATCTAGACTTTTGTTGTAGTTCATTTCCATCATACATTTAATATTTTGGCATATAACTTTTGTGAACAAATACATTGCTGTAAAATCCTGTATGTTGTATTATTGAATGTGTGATGATGATGTTGTCGTTGATTCAATTATATACACTATGATGATATTACAAGATGAAGTCACCTGCCCCCGGACGTTTCTGCCATTTTGGGTCAGGGGTGTGACACAAAAAGACTCAACTAATTCAAAATGTTGTGCAGGACTTATTAAGTCATACATTATGAAATAATATATGTTACTTGCTAATAAAAATTATTATTTCCATGAAATAAATAATTTCCAATTTAATATAAGAGTTTTATTGTATATTTATTAAAATCAATTTCTAATAAATAATAAATTATATCAAGTTGTTGTTAGTGTGACCCATTAGTATCATATGTTAATTAGCAATATCACTTTAATATGACTCTTGAGCATACTAGACTATTTAATCTCCCACTTGCACAAGACTCATATTAGACTAATATACATAGTGGTGAACGTCAAGCAACATTTCACTGTCGCCAATAACATATGACTTTGTGCCATTCTATCAACGCCCAATTCCTGAAAACATGAAATCTACATAGGTACTTGTCAGAGACCTAGTATTGAACTGACCCGCATCAAGACTATCTCATGGATCGCTATCATGAATGATACTTCATTAAAATGTACTATCTTTGTATCCTTAACACCTGAGATACATAGTGGGAATTAAGTGAAGGGAGTACTATGCCCCCTAACTCTCAAAACATAAGAGGAACAAATCCCATCTTGACTACATAAGCCTCTTGCATAGTTAACGCCATACTTGAAAATGGCTTTTATAACTGCCCGGTTAAGGAACAACATTTGACCATATAAAAGCATAGTACTCCCAACACTTAATTCCCACTATGTATCTTAGGTGTTAAGAATACAAAGATAGTACGTTTTAATGAAGTATCATTCATGATAGCGATCAATGAGATGGTCTTGATGCGGGTCAGTTCAATACTAGTTCTCTGACAAGTACCTATGAAACTTGGTTTTACAAGCACTTTCCTACATTCATCTAGTGAGAGTCAACCAATATAATTCATATTAGTCTTACTTCATAATTTCTCCCACAATTATAACCGACTATAAACTTTTAGAATAATAACATTACTCATGGATTAAACATGTTAATATAGAAAACAACAAGTATTAATGTGATGACTATATCCGAATATATCATAACATTATCTAATATTTGTTGTTATAGTGTTCCAACATCAAAATACTAAATCCAAATAAAAAACCCATTTCTAGAATAATAAAGTCTTATAGCTAAAGTGTGACCATTCATACTTAGCTCCAAAGAATGACTTTATCAATGGATTTGACAAAATTTAATTTGTATGAATTCTGTGAATCCTATCATCTCCAAATCAAAAACCCATTTCTAATATTTGTTGTTATAATGTTCCAACATCCAAATACTAAAACCAAATTAAAAACACATTTCTAGAATAATAAAATCTTATAGCTAAAGTGTAATGATTCATACTTAGCTTAAAAGAATAACATTATCAATGGATTTGACAAAATTTAATTTGTATGAATTCTGTGAATACGATCATCTCTATACTTTTTACTCTATGTGTAGTTAAATATCTTGGAGAATATGATTTGTGTTTTTTCGTGACATAGAGTCTCTCAACTTGATTAAGTATACTCTCGAAGTCACAAAGATTTCTATGTGATCCTTGTATGGCAGAAATAAACTTTGTTTTTCAATGATCACATTCATCCAATCATATTTGAAGTCAAATTCTTAAGTAGTGTATTCTTAATTTGTATTAGATTGTGTCATTATGTTTTGCTTGGGATTCATTTGAAGCAACCCAAAAATACGGTCCAAAATTTTCGTTTTTAAGTCATTATTAAAACCATAAATCATCCATCATCATAATTTAAATCAAGAACCATGTATCTAAAAACATCATATTAAATACTGTATCAAAAATCAAATGAGTAAATATCAGAGTATAAAACAATCCCAGGTTGAAACTATGGTGTGTGCCATGCGATCATCCCGGCCCTTCCCTTTGCTAGTTGAAGTACATGAAACCAAACTAAAAACTGTAAGCACGAAGCTTAGTGAGTCTCCCCAAACTACCACATACCATACACATAACATATAACATGTAACATAAACTTCGGGACATCGCCCAGCTGCATCGGGACGAACCCGACATCAATTTACCCAACATCGGACTCCTTCGGGCTCAACCCAACATCAGACTACGTCTAGGAATCGGGCTTACCCCGGAATACATAACACATAACTTATAAACTAGCAAGCATCATGCTTGCCCCGACATCGGGCTTACCCCGAAACACATAACACATAATAGATACACTAACATACAACGGGCTTACCCCGGAACACATAACACATAAGATGAATGAATCACAAAAACATTAGGCATACATATACTCTTCTCGGGACCGCCCCGACATCGAACATAAATCCTGAACTACTGACATCTAAACGCGCCGACATTGTAGCCTTAGACCTGTTCTTACTGGAAGAGGACTCACCTCTCAAACTGGATGTTGAACTCGTACGTGAGGAATCTCTACTGGCTGCTCCCATGACTCCTCGATTAACTCTATACAACAATACTTACTTAGACAAACTGAGAATCCTTCTAAGGGTAAAATGACCATTTTACCCCTGCTATGATTTGGACCATAATCAAGACCCAAATCCATTTAATCTTTCTAAGTATACTAATGGCCCATTAAAGATCGACTAATGGCCCAATTTTATGAATTGGGCCCGAATTCTCAAATGGGGCTTTCCCTAAGCCCAACAATGTCCATAGTCCAAAATCAGACTTTTGATGGCACACTAAGGCCCAACAACTGATAAGTCCAATAGTTGGCCCAAACCAAGGCCCAAAAGGTAGAAGCCCAATACTGTTGAGTACGCGGGGCGTATTTCTCTGTACGCAGCACGTACCTGCTGCATGGCTTGTATGCTGCGCGTACTGGCTAGTACGCCCAACATACTACCTTGTTAAGCTAATTTTCCCATTAAGCACTTAATACTCAACTCCATAGGCTATAACTACAGATCCAAGTCCTTATCAACGTCCTAATCCATAAAGTCGATCACTTGGTGGCTTGCAACCCACCAAATAAGCCCAAACATAGAATAATAGCAACTAACTCCATAGAAATGGTTAGATCTCATGCATGGCCACAAATGGACCTTAAAGATTGAAACTTTATTGCAAAAGGAACGCATTTAGCTCTGAGGGTGGCAACCCCAAGCTCAAAAACGAAGTTGCATCATAAAAATCCAACCGTTGGACCTAGTCCAAAGCTCCATAAACCTAGATCTAAGCTTCTATAAGGAAAGTTGGAAGCTTTATACCTCCTTTCAGTGCCAAAAGATGAGATAATCCCAGATCCTTGAGCTCAAGATACTCAAGTTCTTCTTCTCCAACTTCTCTTCTCTTTCTTCCAAGCTCTTCTTTACTAAACCAAGCTTCAAAATGCCAAAGACACACAAAAATGGAGTAAGAGAGCGTATTATGGTTTTTTTGAGGGTGAGGGGTTGGTAATGAGGACAAGGGTGGCTATAATGGGGTATTTATATGTCTTAAACCCTAAAAATTAGGGTTATTGCATCTGCTCACGTACGTTGCGCATACTCCTAGTATACTGCACGTACGTGCGCGCACCTCCCGCATCCAATGAATGCCTCTACTCCACGCATACACCAAGGCTACGTCCAACGTACTTCTTATGGGCGGCCCAATTCTTTGGCCCATTTGCTTAAGTCCAAACTAATAGTCCTTTTATCCGCACTTGGCCCAACAATAATTTAATAAATAATTAATAAATAATACCTCAAATGACGGTCGTTACAGTTCACCCCCATTTGAATTAGACTTCATCCTTGAATTATGTTGCATTCAGAAACAACTCCGGCTAGTGCTCCTTCATCTCCTCTTCAGGCTCCTAGGTCCACTCCGAGCCCATGCGGTGTTGCCATTACACCTTCACCAGCTCCACTCTCTTTTTCCTCAGCTCTTTCGTTTTCCTGTCGAGGATAGCCATTGGTCTTTCGATGTAGTTCAGGATTTTATCCATTTGAGTGTCCTCTAAAGGTACAAATACTGACTCATCGACTAAGCACTTTCCGCAGCTGAGAAATGTGGAAAGTACTGTGGATCTGGCTGAGCTTTGCCAGAAGATCCAACCGATATGCCACCTTGCCCACCCAATCTATAACCCTGAAAGGAGCGATGTACCTAGGGCCCAACTTGCCCATCTTTCGGAGCCGGATTGCACCTTTTCAAGCTGACACCTTCAGGAGGACCATGTCGCCTACCTGAAACTCCAAGTCTGAACGCCACTTGTCGGCATAACTCTTACGTCGAGTATGAGCAGTCTGGAGCCTACTCCGAACCTGTTGGATCCTCTCTGTGGTTTTGAGTACTACCTCCATACTCCCCATGACCCTTTGACCAACCTCACCCCAATAGATTGGGGTCCTACACTTCCTCCCATAAAGCATCTCGAAAGGAGGCCGGTCTAAACTGGCGTGGTAATTATTGTTATACAAAAATTCCACTAACGGAAGGTACGTATCCCAACTGCCACCGAAATCCAAAACGCATGCACGAAGAATGTCCTCGAGAGTCTGAATCGTCCTCTTACTCTGTCCATTGGTCTGGGGCTGGAAAGTGGTGCTGAAATGGAGACGAGTACCCATCTCGTCGTGAAACCGCTTCCAAAATCTAGAAGTGAAACGGACATCTCGATCTGACACCATCGAGACTAGCACTCCATGACGTGCCACTACCTCTCACACATAAATCTTAGCCAGCTTCTCGACCGATATGATCTCCTGGATTGGGATAAAACGAGTGCTCTTGGTCAACCGATCCATGATGATCCATATCGAATCAACCCCACGTGCGGTCCTAGGAAGCTTAGTGATTAAATCCATAGTAATGTCCTCCCACTTCCACACGGGGATGTCTAACGGCTGCATCTTGCTGTGAGGCATCTGGTTCCCTACTTGACCTTCCTATAGGTCAGGCATCTCTCTATGTACCAAGCCACATCTTGCTTCATGCAAGGCCACCAGTAGTCGGTTCGAAGATCTCTGTACATCTTCGTCGCCCCAGGATGGATAGAAAACCTCGACTTATGGACCTCATCCATCAGAACCTGCCATACTCCGCCCAAGTACGGATCCCAGACCCTCCCATACAGGGTCAACAATCCTTTTCTGTCATAGTCAAATGAGGCCACCCGGCCCATAATCCTCTCGCACTTCTGGTGCTCTTCCTTTAGGCCATACACCTATTCCTCTCTAATCTTCTCCAATAATGGAGTAATCATTGTCATCCTCAGAGAAATGTCTCGAATCGGGGCCGCTACCACCTTGCGTCTCAGGGCATCGACCACCACATTGGCCTTGCCCTAGTGGTAAAGGATCTCACAGTCATAATCCTTCACCACGTCCAGCCACCTACCATAGCCCCCAACTCTAAACAGTGCGTCAGATAGTTAGCCTCGTGAGGCTTCAGCTTCCTCGACGCGTAAGCGGTCACATGGACCCTCTGCATCATAACTGCACCCATTTCCGAAATTGATGCGTCACAATAAACCAAGAAGTCATCAACTCCCTCAGACATGGTCAAAATCGATGCCTCGCACAACCACTGCCTCAGAGTCTCGAAGCCTGCCTGCTGCTTAGGCCCCCAGTGGAAAACCATCGACTTCTTAGTCAGTCGGGTAAAAGGAACTGCAATCTTGGAGAAGTACTGTATAAATCTCCTATAATAACCCACTAGACCAAGAAAACTCTAAATCTCAGATGGAGACCTCGGAATCTCCCACTTCATCATGGCCTCTATCTTGGCCGGATGGACCGAAATACCCTTCTGGTTGACGAGATGCCCAAGGAACTGCACCTCGTGCAACCAGAACTCACACTTGGAGAACTTTGTGAAAAACCTCTCCCTCCTCAGTGTCTCCAGAACCTCCCTCAGGTGCTCCTTATGCTGCTCCTGATTCTTGGAGTAAACCAAAATGCCATCGATGAATACTATTACAGACCGATCCAGCATCGGTCTGCACACACGGTTCATAAGGTCCATGAACTCGAGTCGAGCATTGGTGAGCCCAAACGACATCACCACAAACTCATAATGACAATAGAAAGTCCTAAAAGCTGTCTGATGAACATCATCATCCCCGAATCGCATATGGTGATACCCCGACCGTAGATTAATCTTGGAGAACCAAGATGCTCCCTGAAGTTGATCAAACAAATCGTCTATCCTCGAATCTGGGTAACGGTTCTTCACTGTTACCTTGTTCAGTTCCCGGTAGTCTGTGCACATGCGATGTGTGTTGGATTAATGTCTAAGTCCATAACTATAATTGGTGAGACTTGACCCGACCCGGCTTGGTCCATTTGGGTTGCATGGCATCATGCACTTGGATAGACTAAAATGAGAGAAATAACAATTAAGGTTTATTAATATATTATAAGTTCTAATATATTAATAAGATTATTTAATTAGTATTGATCAATAATTAATTTAGAGTTGATTATGTGATCAAAAGAAGACTAATTAAATATATGGGTTGATTGTGTAAATCATCCATACTTATATAGTGGGCTAATGCTCCATGGATTATCAAGTTGGGCTCAAACCCATTGGATGCTCCATGGATGCTCCATGGTGTATTTGAACCCATGGATCCAAGGAAATGGAAAGCCATGACAATTAGGGTTTACCCTAATTGTAACAACTATATAAGCATCTTATTGATGTGAGAAATCGGCCGCTAGATATGCATGGAGGGCAAGCCGATTCTTGAAGTGTTCTAATTTCTCTCTAAGTTATTCCAAGTGCTTATGGTGTTGTGTGAACCATTTGAGGTGTCACACTTGGGGCACTAGGCACTCAAGCTTCATGAAGACAAGCACCAACAAAAGGTATGCTATTCTAACTTGTGTTATTCAAAGTTTTGTATGCTAGAATAGAACAATACCTTGGAAAGTTCATATTTGCATGTATAATAGAGAAAACATAGATCCAAGGTTTTAGGGTTGCATGTACATTTAGGAGTGTTAGATTGCTCAAAACCCAACAGTGGTATCAGAGACTAGGCTTGTTTTCTTGTTGTACTTGCTTAAACTGCTTAAAAATCGACTTTTGGTGCTGTCTGCCCAACAGACTCGCCGAGTCCATGAAGGGACTCGATGAGTCCAAGGCAAAATGCATCCAACTCGCTAAGTTTGTTCATGCACTCGACGAGTTGGACCCCCAGACGGCATATTTTCGAGTTTTGGTGCTGAAATTGGTCTAGAATCATTACCTTTGACTGTTTTGGGTTTATAAAACTTGTTATGAATGTGGTAATGATTATGTTAAACCAATTTCAATGCTATAATAAAAGTTTCAAGTTTATATGTGTTCATGTTATTCTTGAAAATTGTTGATTATTAATGATCATGCTTATGAGTTTTGCTAGATCATAGGAATTGTGTGCAAATAGTTTGTTGATATAATTCATGATCTTGTTGAAAACTGTATGGAGTTCATAACTTGATCTCAAGTTATGAATTTTCAAGAATTTTATGTTTCCTTGATTTATGAGTTAGTTTAGATTGATAATGAAAAAAACTATGTTTTAGTTGTTTTCAATCCATATTAGTCTAAAAGAAGTTCATAAAATATGTTTTTGTAACTTGTCTTCAAGTTATGTGAAAAGTCATATTTATGAATCTTAAAAACTCATAAAAGTTTTGTAGGTTACATATAATGTAAGAGTTTTTTTCCATTAAATAGTTTAATGACTCCATAACTTGTCCTCAAGTTATGGATGTTGAAGAGACACTTCTTTAAAGTGTTTTTAAAGAATAAGGGGTTACATTAAAATGAAGAGTCTTCATTTTAATGAACCATTAAACTCATAAGTTATGATTTAATGAGTCTTGAAATAGTTTCAAAACTTGCCCTCAAGTTTTGGAATTTGAAAAGTTACTCCTCATGTATACTTTAACTCCAAATTGAACATTGAATTTTTAAAAAGTTTAAAATTCAACCCTTATACTATTATTATAATTTTAATTATATAGATATGTATAAGAGGAAGTCAATCTTACCGTTAGTAGGCCTCATTCACGAAACCGGTCTATAAGGGGGGGTATAAGGTTACTGCCTATAAAATGGCAGTTTAATGGGTGTCCACTCTCACCCACCGCTTCCTTGACTGGTGGAGGGTCGTTAGCCGAACGGGTAGGAATGGACTATAATTCTCCCTTCATTAAAAGTATAATGAAAAATACTAAGTAACTAAACACTTATAAATTCCCAAGCTTAGTTACTTAGGAAAATGTGAAAAGGTGCTAGCCCATAAAATTACACTTTGTACCTTACCAAGTCGTTAGTGGAGCGTTTGTGGTTAACCGACACACTAACATCGACTAGTAAGAGTGGCAAAGGGTAACTTGGCTTTATTATAGATCGGTGGAGCGTGTGTAGTTAACCGGCACATCGATTAGGTAATATTGTTAAGGGTACCAAGTCAATTTGTATGGTTATTCACACCTTGTTTGTGATCCTCGGCATCCCAGTCACAAATTTGAGAGGGCACAATCGAGATTCAAACATGCCATTGAAAAGTTCAATGTATCTCAAAAGATCTAGGAGTTTCAAAAATAATAAAATATTTCGTTTTCATGGTGAAATTGGTAAATCGTCATTTACCTACCTTCAACTATTTTATAATTTGGATTACGGCATCCCTCTTCCAGTTATAAATAGGTTGTTAGGTCCTAGCCTTAATATTTCATATTGGGTGTTATATTAAGGACTTTAAATCAACTAACTTGAATTTCTCCCATTATAGATGTCTAGTTTAGACAGCTACGGTCTTCCCAAATCTTTAGGAACAAGCTTCCTAATGAAGATGATATCCCAAATGGCAATGAAGGTGAAAGATCAATCCCTTTGTTGGGCATTTGTGGGACTAGAAATCATACTTCACTTCATCCACCTCCTCCAATAATTCTCCCTATCCCACAAGTTTTAAGACTTGATAAGTTCTAAGTCACTCAATCCCTATTGGCAAGCGAAGTCCATATGTGCTTAGATCTTGGGGATTAAGCCACATATTGACAAGTCGGGTGTTGAAGTCTCGAGGTAGCTGGCTGCTGACTTGGTTCTTCAGTCACTCCCTGATGACAGGTCGCGACAAGACCCTTAATGATCTTACCTATTTGCTTGATGATGCTAAATCAGCAGTGATTTGGAGCATTAGTAAAGCAAATTGGATTGGAAGATCTACTTTCCAAACCTATTTGGACATTGAATACGGTGACATTGGGGGTCTAGGAAAAACTTTCTCTTCCCAATGGAAATGGATCGGCCATAGTCAACTCGGTTGACCAAATGGTAAAGAGAAAGGTTAAGTCTATGATAGTCCCATGTACCGTTTCCAAAAGGTCCATATAATTCTGTTGCCAAAGGAAAGACATTGGTTGCGAAGCTGCTAAATTTACCTTCAACATCTTAAGGATGGTAAAGTCAATAGGTTTGACTCTACTTCAGGTAAAGTCCATTGTCTAACTCTATTAAGTTTCTATTATGAGATTCTTATTGCATAATGTGAAGAGGTCACATGTTGATGTTTTAAGAATCAAAGAAAAGGTGAAGAAACTTAAAGGAAGTATATACTGATTCTGATCGCGAAGATGGATTTCGATCGCATGGTTCGGTGATCAGAATTTTGAGTTGTTACTTAAGAGTTATGATATATTGCTTAGGAATAGATAACAACAAGTTTTCCATATGTATTGTAAGGATAATTTTTTTCCACAAAGTTTTAAAATAAAAAGAAAAATGGTTTTGATTTTATTTATTTTAAGTATCCTTACAATGGCATTTGTGAAAAATTGTTGATTATATGTTTCCATTGATAAGCAATATGGGTAAATAGATTTGATTCTTTCATTAGTGGAAGTGTCATAATTTACCAAATAAGAAAGATTCTCATCACCCAAGTTTCAGTTGGATAGAAACTTGGAATCATGCAACTTGTATTGTATGATTATGAGAATTTTTATATATTTGGGAAATTAAATCTAATTCCTTGTTCACATGTACATGTGAATCAAGTGAAGGACAAAGGGATCGGATACACTTGGGTTTGCATTGATCAGGTCCACCACAAAGTTGATAAGATTATTCATTATGATTTACTAAAGTTTCGTAAATATGGTTATACTTACAAGTTTAAGTATAGTTCTAGATCATTGGAGAAGTTTCAATGATAAACATAATGAGTAAGAAGAATCAAATAAGGTAGAAAGATAAAAGTTTCTCTAATCAGAAGAGATGGGAGAGTACTTGAGTATCTTGTTTTATGATTATCTTAGTGATTATGAAACCATGTCACAATTGATCCTCTAAGGACACCTTAGTTCATTTTGTTTGGCTAAGGAGAGGACTCGCGAATTGTTGAAATGGTTAAATCAAAAGATAAATTATAGTTCGTTCCAAAATTAAATCTTAGAGTCATACTCCAAGATTAAGCCTTGAGTGACATAATCTTAAGAAAGGTTTAAAACACTTTTTAAATGTAGAGTAAAATGTGCTCTTACTCTTGTACATTTAAAATTGGTAAGTTGTGATGTTTTGGATAAAACAAAGACCAACTAAGACCAATTATGAGAAGTGTTTAACTTGATAAGAATCTGCACTAACTCTTGAATATTCGTTTTTGTCAAGGAATGGTTCTTGACAAAGAGAATCTTATATGTCAAGAGGTCAGTGGGAGTCTTAAAAGGATCTTAAGATAGATTCAAAAACTAATCAAGAGTTTTGTTAATCACTAGACCACGACTTGAGGTTTGTAACCTATCGTGTTGACATATTCTGTGCCCATTCCAGTTAAAGTTGGTTTTGCATTGGAGTTCTGAGAGTTCTCAACTGGTTGCATAACAACTTGGAAGCAATGGCAGGCCCTTGTGCTACCAGGTGGCAAGAAATTAAGACTGCACAAGTTCAGTCCATATGAATTTGGATTTGTCATTAACCTTATCGTGTGATTATGGTTATGTCAAATTCACATGGATAGGAACACATACACCATCAAAATCTAAGTGTCATAAGGTTTCTCTCCGATTCATGAAAATGATAGTGAGAAAACTCTTTCACTAAGTAGATTTAAGTGGATAGCAAGTGTGAAGTTTGCATTCTCATGTCGTTAGTGGAGCGTGCGTGGTTAATCGACACACTAACTAATGAGAATGGCAAAGGTTTAGACTCACATGTGAGCTATCTAAGGAAAGGTTTAGACTCCAGGTGTATGATTTGATAAAGTCTTATCAAGGCAATCTAGTATCAGAAATTTGACTGATTTCTAGGTACATGTCAAAGCTAGTGGGAGCATAAAGTGTTATGCGAGTTAGATAATAATCATTATGCTAGTGGGAGCATGATGATTATGTTGAAAGTTAGCAATGTTAATTATAGAAAACAAAAGTTTCAACTCGCTTTGAAAAAGTTGTTTTACTATAATTAAGGGAGAGAAATTTATACTTCATTCGAATTCTACAAGCTTAAATTGAGATTTTAATCAACTTTAGTCAAGAATATATATGAATGTTATGTTGGAATGGTTCAACATAAGGAATTTCTATATATGTTGCTTTCTCAAATTTCGATTATGACTACGACATCCCTCTTCATAGTTCGAATTATGAGAACATGGCAAATAAAAATTTTATAGCATGAATCGTATCCCATATGCTTCGGATATAGGATCGATTGCATGTGTTATAATATTCATCCATTCTAAATTTTCCTAATGCTTAGGGCGTTAAGAAAGGAAAAGGGATTAGAACTGGATATGACTAAGATGATTAAGCAATTGTCGAGAACAATTTGGGGTTTTCCAAAGTTTGGTTACTCATGGACAATTGGAAGTATAGAGTAAGGATCGTCTTGACATATTTTGGAAAGAGGCAACTTTTGTTCAAAAGTGATGGTCAAGATGGGAATATGGAATTGTTTCCATAGGTGGAAGTTATTCTTTGAATCTGTGTAAGATTAAAGAACTTAATGCAAAGAAGGATGTTCAAAGGGATGTACTTTGAATTTGAGACTTCATCTCGATGGAATTGCTTTCCATTGGAATACTTTGTAATGTTTGTTGCCAAGTCTTTGTGACTTGTGTGAATATCATTACAAGAGGATCATTGCATAGATTACGGTAAATGACAAGAACTTGGTATTCTTACATTTACAATAAGGATTGGGATTGTGAAATGAGAATCATTGAAGTCATGTTCAATTGATATTTCACAAAGAGATGACCACATGTAAACATAGTGTGCATACTTGGAGTATGGCATAGCTATTGTTTAGAGAAACATAGTATGCATGCTTGGAGCATGGCATCACTACTGTTTCAATTCAAGTATTAAGTTGATTAATCGAAACATGAATAATGAGTGATCAATATGGTGCTTAGATAAAAGGTGTTTTATTTATGCTCAAAGTGTTGAGGCCATATAGGAATAGTATTATTTTGTGTTTCACTTTGCATGTTTTGACTTCCAGAATAACTAGGTCATTCTCCCGAATGACCAAGTTATTCAAACCATCCACAGTCGGTCATATGTTGGAAGTAGATATGAATCAAGACTGTCATGAATTTGGCTTGTATGATTTGTCTAAAGTGCTTTAGACAATGCAATAGTTGCTACAACGTTCATGAGTACTCATAAGGGCTGAGTATTGGATTCAACCCACGCTCATTTGGATTCACTTCATGGATTTTATCACGAGTGAATCATGAGACGATAATATCTTATATTCTTCAAACCTAGAGATATGAGTTGTTGACTATCATTTGGTTATACATTGATTACACGTAAATGCATTGGTAACTCGATGTTATAAAACGTGCCTTTGTGTATGATTCAACAAATAGTTAGTACAAGAATATGAGTCGAAGTTTATCCATTCCTTTTACCTTCGGGATAAAAGCGATATCTGTGGGCCCCTCGATGATTTAGTGATGACAAAGTAAGTGCTCGGCCAGGCCTGGACTGATTTGATTTGTTCAATTAGTCAGTCATCATAAATCAAAAATCGGGAAACAACAAATGGACATAGAGAATGATTATAATCCATGTCTTAGTCCATATGATATCTAGAATGGAGTAATATATCATCACTTATCTAATGGACAAGTCATTGACAGAGGTCAGAGTTCATCGACAAGGTCAGAGATCGATAGAAGCTTTTGAGAGCTATGATTGCTAGTCGGGTTTTGAAGTCATACTTGCAATAATAGTTTTAGACTTATCCAAGTGGGAAACTGTTGGATTAATCTCTAAGTCCATAACTATAATTGGTAAGACTTGACCCGACCCGGCATGGTCCATTTGGGTTGCATGGCATCATGCACTTGGATAGACTAAAATGAGAGAAATAAGACTTATGGTTTATTAATATATTATAAGTTCTAATATATTAATAAGATTATTTAATTAGTATTGATCAATAATTAATTTAGAATTGATTATGTGATCAAAAGAAGACTAATTAAATATATGGGTTGATTGTGTAAATCATCCATACTTATATAGTGGGCTAATGCTCCATGGATTATCAAGTTGGGCTCAAACCCATTGGATGCTCCATGGATGCTCCATGGTGTATTTGAACCCATGGATCCAAGGAAATGGAAAGCCATGACAATTAGGGTTTACCCTAATTGTAACAACTATATAAGCATCTTATTGATGTGAGAAATCGGCCGCTAGATATGCATGGAGGGCAAGCCGATTCTTGAAGTGCTATAATTTCTCTCTAAGTTATTCCAAGTGCTTATGGTGTTGTGTGAACCATTTGAGGTGTCACACTTGGGGCACTAGGCACTCAAGCTTCATGAAGACAAGCACCAACAAAAGGTATGCTATTCTAACTTGTGTTATTAAAAGTTTTGTATGCTAGAATAGAACAATACCTTGGAAAGTTTATATTTGCATGTATAATAGAGAAAACATAGATCCAAGGTATTTAGGGTTGCATGTACACTTAGGAGTGTTAGATTGCTCAAAACCCAACAATGTGATATGTACTTCTTCTTCACAAACAAGATCGGGGCTCCCCATGGTGAATTGCCCGGCCTGATAAAACCCTAGTCCAGCAGTTCTTGCAGCTGCGTAGGCAACTCCTACTTCTCCGGAGGAGCTAAGCGATATGGTGCCTTGGCTATCAGAGCCGCACCAGGGACTAGGTCAATCTTAAACTCTACCTGTCTCTCCAGAGGTATCCCAGCTAAATCCTCCGAGAATATGTTCGGGTACTCTTGCACTAACAATACATCATCAACTGTTGCCTTACCCTTATCCCTAGTATCCATGACATAGGCGACATACCCTGTGCAACCCTACTGAAGGTGGCACCTCGCTCTCGTTGTTGAACATAAAACCATTCCTCGTTGTGGCCTCTCGCCCTGGTTCACTAATACTCCCCCACTAGGAGTGTGAACCCTCACTAGCTGCTACTCACAATCAATCACTGTCGCATTAGGGCCCAACCAGTCCATACCAACTATAACCTTATTCCTTCGCAGCGGAATAGGAACCAAATCCACTAAAAACTGCTCATCGAATAACCGTAACGTACATCCTCTATGAACCCTCATGATCCTGATGGTCCTGTCATCTACTATCTCAACATCAAGTGGGCAATCCAACTCCCCCGGAGCTCTACTAAATCGCTTGCTAAGTACTCACGACACAAAGGATCGGGTGGCGCCTGAATCAAACAGTACCAAAGCTGATATGTCGTTCCCTAAGAACGATCCTAAAACAAAACACATAAACATAAGTAACAGACTATATATATATATATATATATATATATATATATATATATATATATAAAGAGATAAGAGAAAGATACATACTTGTCACCATGTCAGGAGCTGCTCATGCCTCCTCTGCAGTAAGCTGAAAACCCATGCTCCGTGTCGTAGGTGCCTCATCCCAGCCCTGACGGCCATCTGTAATCCTCAATGTGACAGGAGAAGGTGCTGCCACCTTCCCTGCTGCAGCTAAACTCGGGTACCCGGACCGCTTGTGTCTCCTATGATTACACTGGAAGAAAATAAGATTTGATGTTGTTGTGGTGGTAGTGGTTATGCAATCTCGCCTAACATGACCAGTTCGGCCGCACTTGTAGCAGCCCGAACTCCCCGCCTTGCATGTTCCCTCATGCATCCTGTCGCATTTTCCATAGCGGTCGTGGCTCTGTTGGCTCCGATATCTGTGATCTGATACCTTGAGCTTCTTGCGCACACTCCTTAACTGACTCCCTTCTGGTCTCCTCTTTTTCTCCATCTCTAGATCCAACTCTCTCTCTCTCTCTTTCTCTTTTTCTATCTGTTTCTCTCTCTCTCTCTCTCTCTCTCTCTCTCTCTCTCGCCCTAGTAATCATGTCCTCCAGCATCTTACAGCTAGAGCAGCTCACAAACTATCTAATAGTACTCCTCAACATCTCATGGTACCGAGCCTTCTTCATCTTCTCGTCTGCCACATACTGTGGAAAAAGAAGGGCTATCTCTCTGAACTTGGCGGTGATCTCCGCCACTATCTCTATAGTCTGCTAGAGGTCCTAAAACTCTATAGCAAGTTGTTGCACCTCAATAACAGGTGCGAACTCAAACCTAAACCTGGTCGTGAAATAACTCCAGGTCATCTCATCCAACACTGTATCATCACCAATGGCTCGTTCGAACTTCTCCCACCAGTCTCGTGCCCCGTCCTTAAAAAGACAGGATGCTAATCTGACCTTGTCCCCCTCGGGACATCTGCTGGTGCAGAATGCATTGACGACATCAGCCAACCATCTAGTACTCGCAATGGGGTCCCGAGCCCCATGAAAGTCAGGAGCTCCACATGCCCTGAACTCCCAGAAAGTGAGTGTGCGCGACCCCATCATGGAGGCCACCTCAGTACGGAAAGCACTAAATTTCTCATGCATAAGCTCCAAGATACCCTCCTTGATCGAACCGAAGAACACATGAGTCTGCTCAAGAATACTATGTGTGATCTCTGAGGAGATGAACTCCATAGTTTGCTCGTCTAGCTGCTCAGCTCCAGAGCCTGAGCCTGATCCCTCACCGGCACCTGAACAGTAGACTGCTGGTCTAGGGCATAAAACCACCATTCTGAAAAACATATCATAACAAACATCAGAATACTAAACATAATACGAGGGACCACATACACTACAAGTTTCTTAGATTCATCTCAGCCTTCCTTGATTCGAGTACGAATCCTCTGCTTTCAGTAGTACGGGCCCATACTACCTTCCACATCTATCTGTACTTTTGTCAAGAACTACCTCAGCTCCACCGTGTCCCTTCTACTACTACTACTGTTGATATCATGCTAACTTCATCCTAGGCTTTACCTAGGGTAATCACCAATCCACTCTCCACCATCAGCTGCATAAGAAGTTCCTTCTATCTCCCCTAACTCGCTCATGAATACAATTGTATATCACTAAGACTAGATAATACTTCGAATGAGAGATCCTACCCTACAATGGTTGGACTCAAACAAGAGTTGTGCAATAGAGCTAGACCTAACCTTCTAAAATTATTTAATCCTCATAATATGTAACTTAACATATTCCTTTACTAGTTAATAAGAGATAACTAGAACTCCTAAAAGCACAAAGCAAGTAGCATTCGAGCATTGAGTACACATAATCAAGCATATACTTCTCAGGCTATCATACTAACTAATCTGTACTAGCATGCAATTCTCATAAAGGTGATACACATATAACATGAACATAAGGCATCCTTCCTAGATCCTTAGTCCTAATCTAGCATGCGGTTATCGTAAAGCTGATAATCATATCATAACATAAACTTGTATGGGTAATTTGGGAGTAATTACTTTAGCTCGACTGATTGAATGCACCACACTCTTTTCTCTTTTTTTTTCAAAATTCTTTTTCCTTTTTCTAAAATTCTTTCCTTTTTCTCAATTCCTTTTATAAAATGGTTTTTATTTTGAAAAATTCTACACCAATTCCTTATTTTGATTTCAGACACACCCGAAAGTGTTCCTGAATCCCTCAAACCAAGGCTCTGATACCAACTTGAAACATCCCAAAAATACGGTCCAAAAATTTCGTTTTTAATTCGTTATTAAAACCATAAATCATCCATCATCATAATAAAACTCAAGAACCATGTATCTCAAAACATCATGTCAATTACTGTATAAAAAATCATGAGTAAATATCAGAGTCTAAAACAATCCCAGGCTGAAACTGTGGTGTGTGCCAGGCGATCATCCTGAGCCCTTTCCTTTGCTAGTTGAAGTACCTGAAACCAAACTGAAAACTGTAAGCATGAAGCTTAGTGAGTCTCCCCAAACAACCACATACCATACACATAACACATAACACATAACATGTAACATAAACTTTGGGAGACCGCACAACTGCATCGAGACGAACCTGACATTGGCTTACCCGGCACTGGACTCCTGCCCGACTTCGGGCTCACCCCAACATCAGACTACGTCTGGCATCGAGCTTACCCTGGCATCGGGCTTGCCCCAACATCGGGCTTACCCCGGCACATACACAACATATCATATATCATAACACATAACATAAGAATATAACATACATTGGGCTTGCCCCAGAATACATAACATATAACATATAAACTAGCATGCATCAGGCTTGCCCCAACATTGGGCTTACCCCGGAGCACATAGCACATAATAGATATACTAACATACACCAGGCTTTCCCCTGAACACTTAACATGCATAAATTACACATGCATCAGGCATACATATACTCTTCTCGGGATCACCCGGACATCAAACCGAAATCTGGAACTACTAACTTCTAAATGGGTCGACATTGTGACCTTATACCCATTCCTACTGGAAGATGACTCACCTCTCAAACTGGATGCTGAACTCGTGGATGAGGAATCTCTAATGGCTGCTCCCACGACTGCCCATCTAACTCTATACAATAATATATAGTCAGATAAATAGAAAATCCTTCTAAGGATAAAATGACCATTTTACCCCTCCTATGATTTGGACCATAATCAAGACCCAAATCCATTTAATCTTTCTAAGTCCACTAATGGCCTATTAAAGGCCTACTAATGGCCCAACTTTTTAAATTGGGCCCAACTTCTCAAATGGGCTTTCCCTAAGCCCAACAATGTCCATAGTCCAAAATTAGACTGATGATGCCCCACTAAGGCCCAATAGCTGATAATTCGAATAGTTGGCCCAAACCGATGCCCAAAAGGTGGAAGCTTAATACTGTTGAGTATGCGGGGCGTACTTCTCTGTATGCAGCACGTACCAGGTGCATGGCTTGTACGCTACGCATACTAGCTAGTACGCCCAATGTACTACCCTATTAAGCTACTTTTCCGATTAAGCACTTAATAATCAACTCTAGAGCCTATAACTACATATCCAAGTCCTTTTCAACATCCTAATCCATAAATTCGATCACTTGGTGGCTTGCAACCCACCAAATGAGCCCAAACATAGAATAATAGCATCTAACTCCAGAGAAATGGCTAGGTCTCATGCATGGTCACAAATGGACCTTAAAGACTGAAATTTTATTGCTAAAGGAATGCATTTAGCTTTGAGGGTGGCAACCCCTAGCTGAAAAACGAAGTTGCGTCATAAAAATCCAACCTTTTGACCTAAAAAGGTCCAAAGCTCCATAAACTTATATCTAAGCTTCTATAAGGAAAGTTGGAAGCTTTATACCTCCTTTGAGTGCCAAAAGATGAGATAATCCCAGATCCTTGAGCTCAACATACTCAAGTTCTTCTTCTCCAACTTCACTTCTCTTTCTTCCAAGCTCTTCTTTACCAAACCAAGCTTTAAAATTCCAAACACACATAAAAATGGAGTAAGAGAGCGTATTAGGGTTTTCTGAGGGTGAGGGGCTGGTAAGGAGGCCAGTGGGTGGCTAGAATGGGGGTATTTATATGTTTTAAACCCTAAAAATTAGGGTTTTGGCATCTGCTCACGTACGTTGCGCGTACGTGCGTGCACCTACCGCATCCACTGCATGCCTCTACGCCCCGCGTACACCAAGGCTACACCCATCGTACGTCTTATGGGTGGCCCAATTCTTTGCCCCATTTTCTTAAGTCCAAACCAATAGTCCTTTTATCCGCATTTGGCCCACCAATAATTTAAGAAATAATTAATAATTAACACCTCAAATGACGGTCGTTACATCATTCCAACAAGACTTACTCTTCATTCCATAATGAAGTCAAAATCCAATTATAATTCATAATTGTTTACATATGTTTAGAAACATATTGTGTAGCTCTTTCCATTAAGATCATTTCTAAACTGATTGTATCATATACATTCTCTTAGTCCTTCTAAAGTACTCTTAGAATGCTCTCTTATTCATCTAGTGACTTAACCATGTATTCAATTAGTATCCTATGACATGCTTACATCATGATCAAATATCATGTCCTATGCATAATATGGCATAAATGATTAATTCATTTGCCAAGTAAAATGGAATATAAATCATTTCATCTAGTTCAAACCTATGAGCCAGGTACTTCTGAGGCTATCTCAAAATGATGCCATATGAAAATGCCAAGAATTGTTCAAAAGAATCTTGTGTCTTGATCTATTCAAGATATTGTCAATATATGTATAAGGACATGAAACTTTTAACATTCATTTTATCTATCCCTAATAGATTTCACATTCCAAGAATGTATCTTCTCCTTCCTAAGTCTTTATTTTAGAAAGAAATTTCGATTCAAGGTGAAAACGACCTTACGTAGTCAGAATGTGATTTTAAATGATTAAGTATGTCTCATTCATACAAGATTAAGAATTTCATTTTGCTCCCACTAGTTCTTAGTAAACACACATGTTCTATTCATTTTGATATAAAAACATACCTTGTGGTTTTAAATAAAATGATGATTTTAACATTGAGATGTTTGATTTATATCCACAAGTGGATCTCAAGCTCTATACATTTTGTTAGGATAACATGGATTGAGAAAACCTCCATGCTAATCTATATATATATATATATATATATATATATATATATATATATATATATTTTCTAGTAAATGTCTATTAGAAAAAGTGGTCTTTCCTGAAATCTATTGTCACACCCCATTAAAGTGGAAACATGAAGGGTGACATGTTAAGGTCTCATATCACAAGGTAAATAAGATTACCAACCATAATCATTGAGCATTTTTATGTTTACATCATATTCGAAACAATATTACATTTTAGTTCCATACTACATAGTCAAGTACATAACAAGAGCAATAAACATAAATCACTATGGCGTCTTAAAATGGCTCACTGACCGTTTCCTGAAAAGCATGCAAAAACGAGGGTCAACTATACAATAGTTGGTGAGTTCACAGGTTTATAAAGGTACATCATTTTAGTAAGAAAATATAGATCTGTTCAACGAAAGTTCCAACTCAAAATGAGTGTTGAATGCTAAATCATTTCGTTCACAACCAAGCCTATCGACCATTTTTGCACTAAAAGAAGAAATGCGATTTTGCTACGAAAGAAATCTGTTGCGAAAAGCTGAAATTCCGTTGCAAAAGATGACTTGCTATGGAATTTGCAAAGGCCCATTTCCGTCCCTAAAAACATCATAGCGAGGGTTTGCAACGGAAATGATACTTCCGTTACAAATATGACAATAGAATGAAATCTGTGGTAGATGGTATTCTGTCATGTATTCCATAGTAGGATTCCATCACACAATCTGTGGTAGTTATTCCATCACAAATTCTGTGGTGGTGATTACCCAGCAACTTCTGTGGTTGTGAATCCCTAATAAATTCCATGGTGGTAATTCCCTAGTAATTCCATGGTGGTGATTCCCTAGCAAATTCTGTGGTGGTGATTCCGTAGCAAATTTCGTCGTGTTGAATCCCTAGCAAATTCTATTTGATGACTTACTAGCAAATTTTGTAACACCGTAAAAATTTGAACAATTTTTTACTTTTAAAAAACCATGAAATATCATTTGCATTCATAAATAAAAACATTGTATCAACATTGTATCAGTACAAAACCCCAAGATCAAAATATATAAACTCCAATGTGCGTGTGTACGAATCATGACGGCGCCTTCCCGCGATCATCACTGGTACCTGAAACACATAACACATAACACTGTAAGCATAAATGCTTAGTGAGTTTCCCAAAATACCACTCTAACACATAATAGCCACTCGAGGCTATAACTCAGTCGACACTCTAGTCAATGTGTCTCAGTGGGGCCCTCCAGCCCCAACTCTCTGTGGGCCCTTCTGTGACAACTGTCAATTCAGGGCATTCTCGGACTCATGCATCTTTGTAATAACCATTCATGCACAACATGCCATGACCTAGTAGTATAAATTAGGTCAAAAATCATGCATAAACTAGGATCCAACTAAGGTCTAGGACTAATATACTTGATACTTACAATTCTAGTAAGTTGCTTAGCTACAATAGGAAATGCCAATACTATAATTAGAATAAAGCTTCAAGCTTTGTTATAATTGAAATAGGGTATAAAACCCTAAAAATAAATTAAAACATTCTAATTATACTTCAACATGTTGTGAATGTCAAACAATATTCCAAAAACCCTAAAGAGCCAAAAATCCAAAGTTATAAATTATAAAGCTTAAAAACTTTATAAAATTTGGCTATAAACTTCCTAATATCAAATTGTTATTAATGAAATTAAGAATTATAGTCAATGAAATAGAAACTAAATTACCAAGTATTAATCATAATTCATTTGTTGAAAACAAGATTTTAAATAAATCCAAATTTGCTTAATAATCATTTTTATAAAAATTAGATTTTTATAAAAATTAAGGAGGGATTTTTATAAAATTTGAATTGAGGAGAGAGAAGGCCCTAATCCACTCAAAAATCTGGCCATTCTCCCCTCCCCATGCTCCCTCTTCCCAAAAACTTCAATCATTAAGTCAAAACCCTCACTCCACCTCTTCTTTCTCCACTCTCTTACACTCCACTCTTCACACACTTCACTCTCTTCTTCCCTCTCTCTAAACTCACTAAAATCCTCTCATTTCTCTGCAAAATTTCGAGATTGTGAAGCCCTTGAAGTGTTCTTACTTCCCTCAAGATCATAACAAAGGTAAACAACACCATCTTCTTCCATAGTTACATGATTCTACTCCTTTTCTTTCTTAGTCCTCTCTTCTTTTCGGATTCTATGCCATTCCATGGCTAGAAATCTTTATATTTTCCCTTGTGGTTTGTAGATTCTCACCATAACACAATGCATGTGTAAGAGATGGTGAAAATCCGGGATCAAACCCATGCAAGGAGTGAAAAAGATGCACATATGATCATGTGACATCAAAACATAATATTTCATGTTCTTCTCCATTTCTTTTGTGTTCATGCATGACCAACAGCATTTAAACCATTTCTGGTACATATTGGATGCTCATTCATTCCATGCATGTGTTAGAAATCGGGCCTTACCAAGGACATGCATGATGTTCTTGTTGAAATACCCTAATAATGCACACAAGCAAACATGCAATCTGACAGATTACTTTGTTCGACTTTGAATGGTCATAACTCAGTCATTTCTTAACCAAATCATGATATTCTTTTTTTATTGGTTAGTTCCACGAGTTAACTTTCAAACCCAACTGGTCTTACTGTAAAATAATAAATATCCGATTTTTGGAAATATTTACAAAAAGATTGCACATACAGCTCTTTTTCTGTGATCACTATTTTTATCTTGCTTAAACAATGGCCTTAAACCCAACCATAAATCTGAGGAAAAATACCATAGAAACTTAACATATCTAGTGAATGATGGTTGAAATTTCGTGGCTTAAAACCTCACTGAATGGGCTACACAAATTCATGAATTTCAGCCACATTTACACTTCATGCATTATTGCATGCAACTTTTCTTAAATTGTTTGCAATCATTACCCTCATTTCTCTTCTGAATACATTTTTTTTTTACATTTTACCTTTTGAAAGCCCTTGCATGCATGAGATAATCTGGGAAATTTCAAGAGCTTTTGTTATTTCTTTGATTTATTAGAGTTATTGCTAAAACCAAGGGCATAAATCATATAAAATACTTCCAGAGGTCAATAAATCCTAAATAAATTCATGGATGGTACTCATGGGGAATAATGACCCCTCACCAAATTTCAGCAATTTTTGTTACTGTTTAATACGATTTCTAATTTTCTTTTGTTTAGGACATGATAAATTACAAAACCACTTTAGAGGATATGAAAATTGTATCTAACAATTTTCGCATACCTCACCTGTGATGGGTGACTCCAGAAAATAATTTCAAGATTTTTCATCATGTCTTACTATTTTTTCCCAATTTTTGGTAATTATAATGGTCTAAAAATGGGAGAAATAGTTCTGATTATCCAAAATTCATGAAAATTTACCAGGATATAATATTACACAGTAGGAGGTTACATAAAAATTTTGAATATTTTTCTCTACTGTAAACTATTTTTCTCTTATTTTCTAAAATTAATTGCATTAAAATGCACTTAAATACACATAAATACCCAAAACCCGTTTATGCATTATGAAAACCACTTTTGATATTTTTCCCAGGTTATTTATACTGTAAATGATGTTAAAAAAATTTATGGTGATTTATTCTAATTATTTAATATTATTTCTTTAATTAAGGACTATTTAAAGGAATAAAACAAGGAAAAATACAAATAACCACTGAAAAATATCTTTTATATTTTTCCCAGCCTATTTATGTACAATAACAGTTAATTAAAAAGTTTGGGTAATTTTGGAAACTGTTTTCTATTTATTTTAATTTTTATTGAAATAAATGCTCAAAAATCATAAAATATAATTAAACAGCTTGGAAATCCATTTTATAATTTTCCCAGCTTAGTATTGTGTAATAACAGTTAAATAAAAAGTTTGAGAATTTTTATCCTTTGAATGCTATTTTCGTGAATTTATGTTGTAATAAGGACTTAAAATTTTGGAAAGTTTATATTCCAAGGTTGTAATTAATCGCCCGATATATAGAATTTCATTACTTCAGAAAAAGTGTAACTAATTGATATAAAATCCAATACTAAAACATAAATTGGCATTTCCCTATATGTAGAGTTTAGTATATTAGCATTAGATATCGACATGAAAACTCACTAGTGTGTGTGTTTGATGTCGTAGAATCCCGGTAGTAAGACGTTGGTGCATCCCGAAGTACCGCTTGTGCCTACACAAAACATCGTGAGTATCCACCACTCCCCTATTTTCGGGTTTTAAATGTTTTGGGGTGGAAAAGCATGTCCTAAACTTTTTATGTTCGTTGTATTTATAATTGACTCGTATAAACTTGGTTGTTATGTTTTGCATATTGTGAGTATTCACGCACTCCCTTATTTTCAGTTTTTATGTTTTGGGGTGGAAAAGCATGTCCAGAAAAACTACTGTTTGCATGTTGTATTTAAATTGATTATTATCAAACATGATTGCTATTGTATTGCTATGTATCTCTATGTATGTCTATGCAACACGAACATGAGAACTTATCGTACTAAGGCCCTTCCCTTATCTCTAACCATTAACTCTTTGAGCCAATGGTCATTATGGATAGCGCTATTAGGAATTGACAACTCCTCACTCGCCCGAATCGCTGGAGTGCATGATACCATATTCATCTATGGAACAATAAGCATAGATCTCGATAGGGCTTCAGTCATAGGTTTGGTTGAGACTCATTGTTTGCTCATACACATACAAACGCGTTTCTCGTTATAGCAATAAACTTGTATTCCTTAATAGCAATCAACTTTGTTTTATCATTAAAGCAATGTACTTGTACTTACGAAAAGCATTATTGTACCCTCGATCTATAAACTTGTGATACTCACCAACTATTTTCATAGTTGACGCTCGTTTTACATGCTTTTTCAGGAAATCATTAGTAAGTGAATGTAAAGATTCATCATCATAGAGCATGCTGCATCGTGTTGAAGCTATTATGAAGATATATTTTGATTAATGTTGTTTTGGAAAAACTTGTACTTTGTTTCTTTTAAGCTATGGGTTGTAAACTTTTAAATACTGCTATGGTGATGTATCTTTATCTTTTGCAATGAAACCATTATCGCTGTCATACCTTGCGTTTCCGATTTAGCGGGGTGTGACACCTTCGGCCCTAACTCTATGGACCCTTCGGCCCTAACTCTATGGACCCGAAGGTCCTTACTCTGTATCTCTGAATCATGCATATCACATATCACAATAAATCACAATACATAAATAACATGCAAATACACTGGCATATAACTCTAAAATACTCTGTTACCACACAACGTAAAGTATAGTGAGAAGACTCACCTCAGACGTCTAGGTAAATCTCTGACTCTGTAGAAATATTGCCTAGCCTCTGCCTATTCACATAAAGTAAATACTCTGATAAATATAACTCTTGAGACTAGACACAACCCTCAATTGGCACCCTTAGAAGGGTAAAAGACTATTTTACCCCTCTCTTGACTCAAAGACTCCATTGTGGACCAAACCCTAAAAGTCAACTAAAGTCAACGGTCAAACTTTGACCCAACTCGTCGAGTGCACTTTGGCGACTTGGCGAGTACACACATGTCCATTAACTCTTTGTCCCGCTTGGTACGTCGAGTCCCTCCCTATGCTCGACTAGTCACACCTGGCATGAATCGCGGGGCCACCCCGACACAACTCGCCGTGTCTCAAGAACAAATCGGCGAGTACCGCCTTGAACTTCAGTCCTCTAATCCCCTTCTGAATCACTGAGTTATCCCCCAACTCGGCAAGTCGACTCACTGAGTGATTTACGTGAAACCCTAACCCTAATCGCCGAGTCTCAAGAACAACTCGGCGAGTTCATGCCATGCACAAACTCTATTGACCACCTGAGGTCAGATCTGGCCTTCCCAAGCATGAATGTCACGTATAGTTCGAAACTTGATGCTTATATATCAATAAAATGTTATCAAATGGTGATTTAGCCGCAAAATGGCAACCTAAGTCCAATAACCCCAAAATGACTCATAAAGCTCCATGGGTTAAGGTCTCTGGACCTCTTTGAGTCCAGATCCAAGGCACAAACTCGAGAAGGGACCAAGTACTATACATAATCATCTTCCAAAGGGTTTGAAAACCCTAACTCTATGAATAACCACCCAAAACTGGAGAAAGTCCGAATTAATACCTCAATATGAAACCCTTGAACTCTGAAATCACTAGATTCGCACTTCCTTCAGCCTTCTCTTGCCTTGATCACCTTCTCCTTCAATTTACACCAACAAAAGATCAACAATGGCCACTCTTTACCTCACAAACGATCTAGGTCTCTCTCTGGGGTGTGGTAGCCGCTATTGACGGCCATAAGGGCCTTTAAATAGGTCCCAAACCCTGGAAATTAGGGCTTCATTAAACAGCGTGGACTCACCGAGTCCGAACGTGAACCCGGATGAACATCCACGACCCTACTCGGTGTGTCTTGGCACCAACTCGCCGAGTTCCTCCACAAACTCCAAAAATAAAATGATAAAAAAATAATATACCTGGGAATCCGGATGTTACAATTCTCCCCCACTAGAATCAGACTTCGCCGTCGAAGTCTCACTCTAAAAACAACTCCGGATGCTGCTCATGCATCTCACGCTCCGGCTCCCAACTAAACTTTGACCCTTTCCGGTGTTACCACTGGACCTGCACCAGAGGCACTTCCTTGTTCCTCAGAACCTTGATCTTTCGATCCTGAATCGCCATTGGTCTCTCAACGTAATTCAGGCCCACATCCACCTGAATATCCTCTAATGGCACCACTGTCGACTCGTCGGCTATACACTTTCTTAGCAGCGACAAGTGGAAGGTGTCATGAATCTGACCTAACTCTGCAGGTAGCTCCAAACAGTAGGCTACCCTACCTACCCTCGCGATCACCCTGAAAGGACCAATATATTGGGGCTCCAACTTGCCCCTCTTCTGGAATCGGATCACTCCTTTCCAAGGAGAGACCTTTAGGAGTACGAAGTCGCCGACCTGAAACTCGAGCTCGGACCAGCGCCTGTCCGAATAACTATTATGACGACTCTGAGCGGTCAGCAACCTCTGCTTGACCTGCTGTATCTGCTCAGTCGTCTGAAGTACGATCTCTGTACTACCCATCACACGCTGCCCTACCTCTCCCCAGCAAATGGGGGTCCGACACCTCTTCCCATACAACAACTCAAAGGGTGGCATACCAATGCTCGAATGATGGCTGTTGTTGTACGAAAACTCTACCAAGGGCAAATACATGTCCCAACCACATGCCCGGAGCATATCCTCGAGCATCTGAATCGTTCGCTCGCTCTTCCCGTCGGTCTGTGGGTGGTATGCGGTACTAAAATGCAACCTAGTACTCAATTCCTCATGAAATTTCTTCCAGAATCTGGAAGTGAAACGCACGTCTCGATCTGAGATAATCGAGATCGGCACTCCATGTCGCGATACCACCTCCCTCACGTACAACTTTTCCAACTTCTCTGCGGAAGAGCTCTCACTGATAGGAAGGAAATGAGCGCTCTTCGTCAACCGGTCTACAATCACCCAAATTGCATCAACGCCCCTCGCAATCCTCGGCAATTTGGTGATAAAGTCCATAGCAATCTGTTCCCACTTCCACTCGAGAATCTCTAACGGCTGCAACTTTCCATGCGGTCTCTAGTGCTCGGCCTTAACCCTGCGACAGGTTAGGCACCTCTCCACGAACCATGCAACGTTCCTCTTCATAGGGGCCACCAATACTCCCTCTTCAGGTCCAAATACATCTAAGTGGCCCCGGGATGGATCGAGAACTTCGATCGATGTGCGTCTTCCATCAAAATGGTACGCGTTCTGCCCACAAACGGCACCCAAACCTGACCCTGAAATGTCATAAGCCCCCGGCTATCAGTAACGAAATCCGATACCAGCCCGATAACTCGCTCTCTCTTCTGATTTTCTGGTCTCACGGCCTCAGCCTGGGCTCCTCGAATGGTGTCCAACACTGGAGTCATCACTGTCAATCTCATACAAACGTCTCGCATCGGAACACTCTCCGCCCTACGACTCAGGGCATCGGCTACCACGTTAGCCTTACCCGGGTGATACAGGATCTCGCAATCATAATCCTTTACTACATCCAGCCATCTCCTCTGTCGCGTATTCAAGTTAGGCTGATCCATCAAGTACTTCAGGCTCTTGTGATCCGTGTATATGGTACACCGGACCCTATACAGGTAGTGACGCAAGATCTTGAGGGCGAACACCACTTCCCCCAACTCTAAATCATGGGTAGGATACCTCGCCTCATGAGGCTTCAGCTGCCTCGATGCATATGCTATCACATGCCCTCTCTGCATAAGCACTGCTCCCAACCCTGATATCGACGCGTCACAATATACTACAAAATCCTCCATTCCCTCCGAAAGGGCTAACACCGGGGCTTCGCATAATCTTTGGCGAAGTGTCTCTAAGGAGGCCTGCTGCTCTAGACCCCAAGCAAAAGCTACACCCTTCCGGGTCAACTTAGTGAGTGGCACGACGATCTTGGAGAAATCCCTGATGAATCTCCGATAATAGCCTGCCAGCCCTAGGAAACTCCTGATCTCTGTTGGTGACCTCGGCACTTCCCAACTCATCATCGCCTCAATCTTGGCCGGGTCGACCAATATCCCTTTCTGGTTAACGAGATGCCCCAGGAACTGGACTGCTCGTAACCAGAAATCACACTTGGAGAATTTGGCATAAAGCCTCTCCGATCTCAAAACCCCGAGGATCTCTCTCAAATGCTCCTCATGCTGCTCTCTAGATCTCGAATACACCAAAATGTCGTCGATGAAAATGATCACCGAGCTATCCAACATCGGTCTGCACACCTTGTTCATGAGGTCCATGAACACTACTGGTGCGTTGGTGAGCCCAAAAGGCATCACCACGAACTCGTAATGCCCGTAACGAGTCCTAAACGCTGTCTTCTGGAGATCCTCATCTCGCACCCTCACCTGATGATATCCAGACCTCAAATCGATCTTAGAAAACCAAGATGCTCCCTGCAACTGATCGAACAAATCATCAATCCTCGGCAACGGGTAACGGTTCTTGACCGTCAACTTGTTTAACTCCCGGTAATCAATGCACATCCAGTATGAACAATCCTTTTTCTTGACGAAAAGGATAGGCGCTTCCCACAGCGAACTGCTCGGCCGAATAAATCCCTTCCCCAGCAGCTCCTGAAGCTGCGAGGACAACTCCTGCATCTCTGGAGGCGCAAGGCGATAGGGCACCTCGGCGATAGGCGCAGCCCCCGAGGCCAAATCAATACTGAACTCTACCTGCCTCTCGGGAGGCACACCCGACAACTCCTCCGGTAATACATCCAGGAACTCACGCACTATCGGAACCTTTTCCACTGACCTCGGTCTCTCTGATTCAACCCTCGCATCCATCACATACGCTATAAATTCGTTACATCCCTGCTGAAGACTCTGCCTCGCCCTGGCGGCTGAACAAAATGCTGAACCGGAACGTGTACCCTCGCCGTACACCGTAAGAACTCCCCCACTAAGGTCTCACATGGTCACCAGCTGTCGCTCGCAGTCGATGATCGCTCCAAATCGGCTCAACCAGTCCATGCCCACGATGACACAGACATCTCCCATCGCAATGGGGACTAAATCGATCGGAAACTCCACTCCGAAAATCTCGAGTACACAACCACGAATCACCTCGGTGGCATACACCACTCTCTCATCTGCTACGGAAACTCTCAGAGGTCGACTCAACGCCTCTCGACTAATATTGATGTGTCGGCTAAAAGCCAACGATACAAAAGATCGACTCGCACCCGAGTTAAATAACACTAGAGCAGGCACATAATTCACAAGGAAAGTACCTACGCATAACATAATATAAGCACAAAATCTCAATATACAAAAGAATACATACCGGCCACGATATCGGGTGCTGCACAGACCTCCTCCATAGTCAACTGGAAGGCTCTCCCTTGTGCCTTCGGTGCCTCGACCTTCACAGGTCGAACATCCGTAGCTCTCACCGCAGCAGGGGCAGATCCCAGAGATGCTCCCTATGCTAACCCTCGCAACTGTGGACACTCTGCCTTCCGGTGCCCGGTCTGGTTGTAGTGAAAACAAACTGAAAACCCTTTGTGGCATTCTTTGGCCATATGCCCCTCCTTGCCACACTTGTATATCCCATCGTGGCTCTTGCCGCACTTGCCACAAGTGCGGCCCTTCTGGTTCCAAAATCTCGAATCGGCAGGTTTGGCCCGCTTGGCTGCCGGCTGAGACTGAGCCGGCCGCCGATCCTTTCCCTGAAACTCAGCCTCCTCCCTAGCTTGGGTCTCCAACTCTATTTCCCTCTTCCGGGCACTTGCCTGAAGCTCAGCAAATGTCCGGTACGATAAGTTCACCACGAACTCTCATATATCCCTACTCAACACACTCAAATACCGGCTCATACGTGCCTGCTGGGAGGACACGTGTTCTGGGCAGAACATCGCCCTCTCATAAAACTTCTGAGTAATCGCTATAACCAACTCAGTACCCTGCTTGAGGGTCAGAAACTTCTGTGCCAATCGCTCCCTCTCCACCTGGGGAACGTACTTGTCTTGGAACATAGCAGTGAACCTCTCCCAGGTTACTGCAGCAAGCTCAGCAGGCATGTAGTGCGCCGTCACAAACTTCCACCAATCCTTCACTCCCAAGCGAATATGGTTCAGTGCGAACCGAACTCTCAAATGCTCAGGGGATGAGCAAGTAAAGAAACACCCCTCAATGTCCGATATCCACCTCATCGCTGCAATTGGGTCCTGGGTCCCATCGAACTCTGGTGGTTTCGTGTTGCTGAATTCCCGGAACAGCAACGCATCACCACCCTGCGGCCTCGTCGTAGCTATAGCTGCAGTGGCCGCAGCAACAACAGCCTCAGAAAGAGCAGCGTATCTCTCGTCAAATATCTCAATCAGAGTGGTCTTGATAGACCCGAACATCTCTGGCATCTTTGCCCGGATGGCCGCAGCCACCACCTCCTGAATGATCCTACGGATCTCAGCCTCGCTCGTACTGCTGCCCTCTGGTGTGTGGCGTGTCCCAACCATGGTCTCCTTCTGAAATTCAACATAAGAATATTAGGGACCCCCTCGAGTATAATCACACTCGATCACCCCACCCTACTTGTTCCTTAGTGCCCTAAGGATTCTTACTTGGACTGTGCACTAACCCGGTATCTTCAGTAGTACGGGCCCAATACTACCGTCCATACCGCATCAGCACTCATCCCAAGTCCTCCTCCTTTAACCCCAAATCCCAAGTACTGTACTCTCTCTATCATGATCTACTCACTAGAAAAACTCTCATAAGCACCTCGCTGCTATCTAAACACTCTTAAGCATTTCTAGCAGCGAAACCCCTAGACTAAGGCATCATATATCAGGCCACTCTAGTCCTAATAAGAATACATTCTCTACTCTAGCATGCATATCGTAATTCAGCATATAGCATAACATAGCATATCTAATAACACTTATTATGAGGGTATTTTGGGAAATCAGCGTTCGGGTGCTGGCTGATCGTACACACGGCTCTGCTCTGTTTGTCTCAAAACCCTCTTTTTACTCTTTTTCAAAGATTTATTATTAAAATTTTCCTCAAATCCTCAGTTTGAGTTTAGATACGCCCGAAGATGCATCCGAATCCCTCAAACCCAGGCTTTGATACCAACTTGTAACACCGTAAAAATTTGAACAATTTTTCACTTTTAAAAAACCATGAAATATCATTTGCATTCATAAATAAAAACATTGTATCAGTACAAAACCCCAAGATCAAAATATATAAACTCCAATGTGCGTGTGTATGAATCATGCGGGCGCCTTCCCGCGATCATCATTGGTACCTGAAACACATAACACATAACACTGTAAGCATAAATTCTTAGTGAGTTTCCCAAAATACCACTCTAAGACATAATAGCCACTCGAGGCTATAACTCTGTCGACCCTCTGGTCAATGTGTCTCAGTGGGGCCCTCCAGCCCCAACTCTCTGTGGGCCCTTCGACCCTAACTCTATGGACCCGAAGATCCTTACTCTGTAACTCTAAATCATGCATATCCCATATCACAATAAATCACAACACATAAATAACATGCAAATACACTGGCATATAACTCTAAAATACTCTGTTGCCACACTAGGTAAAGTATAGTGAGAAGACTCACCTCAAATGTCTCGGTAAATCTCTGACTCGGTAGAAATATTGCCTAGCCTCCGCCTATTCACATAAAGTAAATACTCTTATAAATATAACTCTCGAGACTAGACTCAACCCTCAATTGGCACCCTCAGAAGGGTAAAAGACTATTTTACCCCTCTCTTTACTCAAAGACTCCATTGTTGACCAAACCCTAAAAGTCAACTAAAGCAACGGTCAAACTTTGACCCAACTCGTCGAGTGCACTTTGGCGACTTGGCGAGTACACACATGTCCATTAACTCTTTGTCCCGCTTGGTATGTCGAGTCCCTAACCCTACTCGCTGAGTGATTTACGTGAAACCCTAACCCTACTCACCGAGTCTCAAGAACAACTCGGCGAGTTCATGCCATGCACAAACTCTATTGACCTCCTGAGGTTAGATCTATGCCCCTAAACCATAGATCTGTCCTTCCCAAGCATGAATGTCACGTAAAGTTCGAAACTTGATGCTTATATATCAATAAAATGGTATCAAATGGTGATTTAGCCCCAATAATGGCAACCTAAGTCCAATAACCCCAAAATGACTCATAAAGCTCCATGGGTTAAGGTCTCTGGACCTATTTGAGTCTAGATCCAAGGCACAAACTCGAGAAGGGACCAAATAGTCTACATAATCATCTTCCAAAGAGTTTGAAAACCCTAACTCTATGAATAACCACCCAAAACTGGAGAAATTCCGAATGAATACCTTAATATGAAACCCTTGAACTCTAAAATCACTAGATTCGCACTTCCTTCAGCCTTCTCTTGCCTTTATCACCTTCTCCCTCAATTTACACCAACAAAAGATCAACAATGGCCACTCTTTACCTCACGAACGATCTAGGTCTCTCTCTGGGGTGTGGTATCTGCTATTGACGGCCATAAGGGCCTTTAAATAGGTCCCAAACCCTGGAAATTAAGGCTTCATTAAACAGCGTGGACTCGCCGAGTCCACCCATGGACTCGTCGAGTCCAGACGTGAACCCAGATGAACATCCGCGACCCTACTCGATGAGTCTTGGCACCAACTCGCCGAGTTCCTCCACAAACTCCAAAAATAAAATGAATAAAAAATAATATACCTAGGAATCCGGATGTTACAAATTTTGTGGTCATGAAGCCCTAGCAATTTTTGTGGTGTATATTATATACCAGATTCCATATGGACCAATTGATAATTGATTTATAAATTATATCCAAATTATCTTGTAGTAATATATGAAAAACAAAAATAACAAAAAATTCAAAACCTACTAGTGTTGTTGTTTTGTAAAGACAATAATTATTTATTAGATGGAAAAAAGAAAGTTGCTAATCTAAAATAAATACTTTGCAATATATCAACCTACTAGTGTTGTTGTTTTGTAAAGACATTAATAAGATGCAATGTCATTTGAAGTTGTTTTTCAATATGCCCGACCCTTTCGTTGTTTTCTTCTTTTTAGGCGTTCATCATTTCTTTAAGCTCTTCGTTTTGATGTTTTTGTTTAGCAACAAGCTCCCTCATTTCTTCTATTTCATCATTTTTCTGGAAAGTAGGATACATCTGTTTTACCGTTCCTATTGGGATCCGCCTTTGCAAAGGAGCCTAATCCATAAAGTCTTCTTTTCTTTTGTCATGACCACCAACAACGCCATAAAATAGCTTGTCCTCGTCAAATTCAACACCTCCAGCTTCCAACTCTTCCCGTTTTTCTGTATAGGCCGCCTACAAAATAAAAATAATATAAGTTAAAAGATATCAAATTTATGAATGATATTATGGACTAGCTACAATATAAAAGTTTAACACTGAAATGAATATTACATAAATTTGTCTATCTTTTTCATTTGTGAAAGTGACTCCATCGTGATTCTTCGTGTGTGTATACAGGAACAATTCACTATGGGGTGGATCACGTCCTAAATTCCTCTTCTGCATAAATACCATATAAAATGTTAAATATATAGATAAACATATATAAACATTGATACGATGTACCATTAAAAGAATTACCAAATCAGAAGCTATCTTCAAATGACTTGCGGATCTAGCGTTATGTGTAGGTTTTGCTACTCCATCAGCAACACTGCTACACCCATTTTTCTTGTTCTGATAAGATTTTAGCTTGTATTCATTTGTATTCCACTTTAATTGCCAGGAGTTCCAGACTTCCTGTGGAATATGAGCTGGTTTAAAACCATGCTGGTTTCTTTTTGGGCTCCGCATGTCGAAGAGATATTGACCATAACTTTGTGCCGTTTTCCTTGCCTAAGCTTGCATCACCAGCAAGTCTATTGTTTCATCCCAACAACATTTATTCTACACATTAACCATATTATCATAAGTTTAAGTGTAAATGTTTACCAAACAACAATTTATCACATATAGTTAGTTACCTGAAACTCCTCCCAATATAAGTTGCGCATTTTTTTGCTTACTTTTCCCCAAGCGTACCCTTGTGGGTCTACTCTTTGTAAAAAGGACTGACTAATAAAGTGTGCACAAGGGCCTGGTGGCATTAGCGTGCAAGTAATCATAAGATGTGTTAAGTTATGAATTGATATGTACGTGTAAACCAAAAGGTTATACACAGAAATAGTTGTAATTAAGATTTGATTGGTAACTCACGTTTTTTTCTCCAAACATGAACAGTTAAACGTCCATCTGTTCCACAATCTTCATCGGAATTGTTTTCACCTTCTACACTTTCCACTACAGATCCATTCATGGTTAGTTGTGTTGGTGATGGGGTAGATTTTGGGATAAGTGATGTTGATAGGGTATATTTTGGCGTAGGGGTTGGGATAGATGTTTATGTTGAGGATGTGGTAGTTCCTTTACTTAAGGAGGATGAGGTAGTTACTGTAGCTGGGGAGGATGGTAGTGTAGATGCAGGTTTTGAGGTTGTGGTAGTATATATATAGGTGTTGATGATGTCATAGTGGGTGCCGGAGTTGAGGACGGTTTAGATGTAGGTGCTGAAGTTTTAGATGTATTTTTCTAAGGACGGTTATGATGTTGTAAGTGATGACAAAGAAGTGGTAATCATGGTTGATGTTAATGATATTGTTTTAGGGGTTTTTTTGGGTAGATTTTATAGGTGCTTTGGATGTGGTTGTTGGTATTGGGAAGTCGATTTCTTAATCTTGTAATTGTCTGTTTATGAATTTTGCAGCTGAAATCGTGTTGCGTTTCATAACCTGTGGTGTAATCAATTTAGTTGGCTTCACATCGGATGCTCCTTTTGCTTTTGAGTTCGAAATCTTTCTTGCTTAACAATTAACAAAAAATTATAGTTAATACCAATGTATTAAAGATGATAAACTATTGATGAGAAGAGATAAACCAACAATAAAAATAAATTATATATGAAGGCACTACTACGCATGCAAACTATTGAATACAATCAAAACCAATTAACTTGTAATTTAAGATGATAATATATATGAAGATGATTAGAGAACAAGAAACGATCATCACGATAACAGTAAATTAAATAATAATAAATTTTAGAAGAGTGACAACCTATATCGCCAAATTCAATGCACAAACGTATAATGAACAAAGGTGTCGATCAATAAGCCACCGGAGATGATGATTATAGAAAATGTAAGCCCTATTTCTAATCAGTAAACTTACCCTAATATGAAGCCTAAACGTGTGTAGTTGGAGGGAAAGGAATTGTGAAATATTTTGATGCTCCGCTAATGAAAAAATCGAACTGTTGTAATTACCGCTAAATATTTTGTAATTCAAATTTATTAAAGTAGTTCCAGATTGACAGATAGGGTATATACATTTAGCAAATGTCAAGAAAGAACAGAGACTAACGATGTGTTCATAGTATAATTTATAATTTAAAATTATAAACGAGGATTAAACATTAATACACTATACATCTTTATGCTTTTATGTTTAAACCAAAATTTATATATAAAATATGTATGGGTCATGTCAATATGTATGGTAGTTGCTTATGGTGTGATGATATCACCCATGGACGACATATGGGTCATTGGTCAACATGGTAGTTGCTTATGGTGTGATGGTATCACCCATGGATGACATACAGGTCATTGGTCAACATGGTAGTTGCTTATGGTGTCCATGGATGACATACGGGTCATTGGTCAACATGGTAGTTGCTTATGGTGTGATGGTATCACCCATGGATGACATATAGCTCATAGGTCAACATGGTAGTTGCTTATGGTGTCCATGGATGACATACAGGTCATTGGTCAACATGATAGTTGCTTATGGTGTCAATGGATGACATACATGTCATTGGTCAACATGGTAGTTGCTTATGGTGTCAATGGTATCACCCATGGATGTCATATGGGTCATGGGTCAACATGGTTGTTGCTTATGGTGTGATGGTATCACCCATGGATGACATATGTGTCATTGGTCAACATAGTAGTTGCTTATGGTGTCCATGTATGACATACGGGTCATTGGTCAACATGGTAGTTACTTAGGGTGTGATGGTATCACCCATGGATGACATACGGGTCATTGGTTAACATGGTAGTTGCTTATGGTGTCCATGGATAACATATGGGTCATTGGTTAACATGGTAGTTGCCTATGGTGTCCATGGATGACATATCGATCATTGGTCAACATGGTAGTTACCAGGAATTACAATACCTTCATGCCTGTTAAGATCCTTAAGAGGCCATCTATTCCTATTAGTTCGGATGTTTGGAACACATATGTCAATAGATGTATTAAAAATGTTACTGTTGAGACCTCATCTAAGAAAACCAACTCTCCTTGGACTGTTTCTTCTTCTGTGTTTATTGCTACCTTGGATGGCACTATTTTTAAACCTAAACAACTTCCAAAATCTAAGAACATTGTTGTTCAGAAACTTTCTAAAGGTTTGAAACAAAAGTTTGAATGGAAAGTGAAAAAAATCTAAAAAGTCAACTGAAACACCTCTAAAACAGTTCTTGTAGCAACATCTCGAAAAACTATCCCTCCGAGGAAGGTGTTGGGTTTTAGTTCAAAAATAGTTTCATAAACTAGAAATTATGGCAACAGAAGACTTTAATTTTAAAATAACATAAACATTTTATACCCACCAAGGATCTTCTTGCAAGGTATAGAAAGATAAAATACCAACCATAGAAATGAAAGAAAAAATAATAACCTTTGTTGTTCTTTGGATCCTCTTGGGAGACTTGGAAGTTGATGAAGAAGATGGAACCTTTGAGACACTAACAATGACTCAACTTGATGTACATGCTAGTCCGTAAACTCTTAATCCCTTAAGCTTTAAGTTCATAACCGATATGAACATAAAGAGGGCATGAAGATGCAAGTAACATTAAGAAATGATGAACAAAATAGAAAGAGTAACTTGCACCATGAAAGTTACGATTTTGAGGAGCTAGGATGGATCAACCATTTCAAGAATGCAAGCCTCAAATTTATATTGTCTTAAAGTGAATTCTTTAACCATTAGTTCCTTCCACTTTAGACAAGCATGTCCTAAAGCTTACATGTTTCCCATGCATGCACCATGCTTCATTTCTTTTAACTAAACAAAGTGGAAAGCCATCCCTCGTTTTGACTAACTCATTTTTGGCCAACATTGAGAAAAAGAAAAGAAGAAGTTTATATTTTATAGACTCAAAGTTTATAAGATATAAACTTTGTCTTTTTCTAAAAGACAAAAAACTTAAATAGTCCAAAATATTGTACATGACTTATTAAATTATACTTTATGAAATAATATGCCATATTACTTGCTAATGAAAATTATTATTTCCTAGAAATAAATAATTTTTAATTTAATTATAAGAGTTTTATTGAATATTTATTAAAACTCAATTTGTAATAAATAATCAATTATATCAAGTTGTTGTTAGTGTGACCCATTAGTATCATATGTTAATTAGCAATATCACTTTAATATGATTCTTGAGCATACTAGACCTTTCAGAAAGCAGTGCCTAAACAACCAATGCTTGAGTATGACTTTTGGATAAATGAAAAGACCTTGACATTCTGCATCTTTCCAAAAGATTCTCGGAAAAATCCTTCCTTTATACTAGCTACTCTGTAATCACAAACCAAGTCCAAAGCCCATGCCGAAGTCCTTAAATGTAACTCGGAGCCTAAAAACTCCAAAACTCACTGATTTTATAGGATTTTGTGCTTCTGAACAAGATACAATATGATATATTGATAGTGCTTGTTCCGTGCACATGACTGGGCAGAAGATTTCCTGCATGATTTGAAGCTCGTTTCAAATGCTGGTTATGTTACTTATGGAAATAATTCAAATTCTCAAATTCAACGTTATCGAGTCTTGACCAATGGAAATTTCTTTGTCTCTAATGTTTCTTATGTAGTTGATCTCAAGCATAATCTAATCAATGTAGCTCAACTCACTGATCCAAATCAAAGATTTGAATTCTACAAGAAGCATAGCTATAGTATGATAGAAGATCGGAAAAAATGTTTTATCAAATCAGATCGCATCAAGAATAGGTATCCTTTAGAGATCAACATGATCATCGGAAAGCCTCAATTTTATCTTCTTTCAAAGCTCGTTCCTGATGTAAGTTAGCTATGGCATCGAAGGCTCACTCATCTCAACTTCTAATACATGAATGATATGGCATCTGATGAAATGGTCTAGGGTCCGCCACTCCCAAATTTGAAAATAATCATTTCTACGCTGCGTGTGAATGTTGGAACCTTATATAATCATCAACAATCACAAGAATATACTTTTGTGATGTAAAAATTCTATGACAGATGGTCCACAAAGATCGATGTGAAGACCCCGAGGGCTCGAGGTCGTGCATTCCGGCTCACTGCAGAGGAGGCCAAGGCGGCGCCGAACATCATTGTTGGTATTTTCCATTTATTATTATGTCAGTTATTTTATGGTATGCTTATGTATATGATATTTTTAGATACCTTCTTAGTGAACTCCTTGACAGCTCTTAAGCTATTTGACTCGGGTGCGAGTCGGTCTTTCGTATCTCATTCTTTTAGTAGGGATTTTGATGTGAATCTTGGAGAGTTGGAGTGTCTTTTGCAGGTTTTTATCGCCAAAAAACACGGGGTGTCTATATCGAGTGTTTATCATGTTTGTGTATTAGTGATTTTTGGGGTGCCTTATCTGATTGATCTGATTAACATTCCCATGGGGGTGTATGTATGGATTGGCTGAGCAGCTTTTGGGGCTTTGATTGACTACGATGGCTACCGGATGGTAGTTCGAATCCCAAGTGGGGCAGCACTGGTTGTTTATGGAGAGGGTACCAGTATTGGATCAACCTTTTGTTATGTTGCTAGGGCTCGGCAGTATCTGCAGCACCAACGTATGGGTTATCTTGCGTATGTAGTTGAACCTAGGTTGGGATGGAGGTTTCGGTTTTGGATGTACATGTTGTTAGATATTTTGTTGATGTGTTTCCAAAGGAGTTACCTGGCGTGCCTCTTGAGAAGCATGTTGATTTTAGAAAAAGATTTGGTCCCTAGTGCGGCTCCGATTGTCAAGGCTTCGTATCGATTGGCACCGCCGGAGATGCAAGAGTTGTCCTCATGTAACATCATGAAATTTTCACCCAATTTTTTTATTTTTAAAACATTTATTTAACACAATACATTGCGGAAGACTTATTTTAATTCAAAAACATCAGCAAAGTTACTTTCATGTCAAAACAAACCCATCAAATTTAAAGCTCACAAAAACATAATGATGAAACTCAACTTGTTCAAATGGTATCATAACTAATGAGAATAACTAAGACTACCCAGAAGCTCCCATCCTCACCAAGGCAACATGTCAAGGTATGTGTTACAACACACAAAGAAAGCCACCAAGCAAAGAACAAGTGTTAGCATAAGCTAAGTGAGTTAGTATAGTACAGTGTTAAGAGAACACACATATCATAGATGAATTCACACAGAATATCCACACACAGTTAAAGACTTACAAGCAAGACATATCACATCGCATAACAAACACAGTTTTAGCTCAATTTATTTAAGTTCTTCTTTTAGAGCTTCTTTTATTAGTTACTCTCCTAACTGCCGATGTAACTAATTTTATTTAATCAATTCGCCACCTAAATATTAATATATAATATTTTGTTTCTCCTCTTTACATTAATAATTACTCATTGCTCATCATCGTTGTAATTATTAAAATAATACATCCTAGTTAGGCTCTATTTATTCACCGCAAACCCCCAAGGTGAGATCCTCATTCGCTACTAACGTGACCAGCACGACCCAATGTACTAAGTGAGGCGCGACTCTCACCCGTAATCACTGCTCCCGGTGTGTTGCGTTCGCTACTCCGACTATGCACATACATATACATGCGCTGTCGTTAAGGATTGGTACGAGCGGTGCCAATTCCAACAGATACACCTCCCAAATCCCACGTGATGTTTGCGCTGGTCCTACTGCTTGACCGACATCACTCCAATCCTGATATACCAAGGTGTACCAAAACCATGTCCGGAGTGGTTGTCTATAAAAAACATTCATCGTCAAAGTTGGCTTAATCTCTTTGTCCTATAGGTATCTTTCAACCCACTAGGCCATCATAATATCCGGATTGGGTATATACCTATCTCTAGGTTACTACCCTTCGCCCCACTAGCGTGTTCCTCTTTTTAATTTAGTAATATTTAATTTAATAAAGAAATACACTTTTACCCTCTCAAGTAATCATGTAATATTATGAATTTTCTTTTATTAATATATTACCTCTTTAAGGGTTGTTTTCATGAAAACATGTAATTTTATGAAGTTATTACATTTTACACCTCACACCACTTTCATACATAACACATCTATTAATTTGATACAAACACTAGCAATCTTGTCCTAAAACATTTTAAACAAATATTTTCAAACAAGAATTAACATGCTCACATCACATAATGTTCATACACTTCACTCGATCTAGCATGACCCTAACTCACATCTCACACCAAACCAAGAAGAGTCTAGCATGAAACACCCTAGATATCATTACACACAAAAAACATTTCAACAATAATGACATAACAATCAACCATCAAAAGGGGCACATGCATCCTAGATAACTAGGTTCATCCCAATCCATCTAAGATATAGGATACTCCTAACACTGTACTTTTAAAACCACAAAGTTGACTTACCTTAGCCTTGCTGAATCCTTTATTACAATTTAAGTCTCTGACTCCTCTTAAAGTTGACAAAACCTCACCTAATCACATATAACTATATTATTAAGTGAGCTCCACGTTCATAATCATTGCTCTAATATCCGCTAGATATATTAAATATAATATAACCGTATGCTTTACCATCCGTGATTAAATTAGCCTACTATCATAGCTAAATTCATAAAGTTCATCTAATTTATGAACCAATCATATACATCGTATGTTTAAGTTTAAAAAGGTAAGTATATTCACCCATAAAATCCTATATTTTCTGTTGTATAAGTATTTGTGTTCAGAAATAGTATCATATAGTTTTAATTCACATAAAACCATAAAACGAATCTTTTCCCTGTAATAAAAAAGTATTTTGTATTTTGTACTATTATGAATTCTCTGTAGATGCCTAGGTTTACCATATGTATTGTAAAATACTATGATATAGTTTTATTATTTAATAATAACTATGAAAAGTTCTTTACTCATTCATACACTAATCACGTTATTCAATACCAAATTGTGAGATATCATAACCATGCTTGATGACCTAAGCATTGCCTAAAACACGAAGTTCTTCAGACGTCAAAATATGGTACGACAATTGTCACCATAGGTCTGCCGCCCTAGTTATTGCAAGCAGCTCTGGTGCGGGATTATCAGTCCCGTATAGATCTATAAGCAAGTGTTATGCTCTCCCTCAAGGAGACTCTGGTTATAATTTTCAGGACTTTTCTTTTATACTTAAATAAGTACTTAAAGAGTGTCTCACAAATGCTATATTGACGGTTACTTGTAGAATAATGAATAATATCTTTGTAATAGATAAACCTTAAATCTCTAATAAATTATATTTAATATAGTTTATGTAATTATTTTCGTAAGTTATTTTGAATATATAAAGCAACACGTACGTTCCATAAACTATATTAATAAGTGTGCATGAATTATAAATTATACCTATTATAATTTATATGCTTGTTTTTGTAATAGATCCCAAACTAGTAAAAATAGTATGTTTATTTTGATAAAACTAACAATTGTAAACTATTTGAGTAAAATTTTTTTATTTATATAAGATTTCCTAGTATTTTACCTATATTTCCCCCCTAAAACATTATAAAGATAGTACAAATATAGGGGTATAAACTCACATGATAGTAGTGGTGATTTGGGCAGAACTTTGTCGCTAGAAAAGGCTTTACTGCTGAAAACTGGGCTTTGTGAGGGTCGGGATTAGAAACCGAAAGACTCTTTTCTTGTAGACTTCTGGTGCCTCAGGATGTTCTTCGGGTGCTGGATATGTTACCGGGGCTTCGGGGGTCGTAAGGAGGTTTTTGGAGGTGAAAGAAGTGAAAAATATTGAAAATTAGTGTGAAAATGGTATAGGAACCAGGAGGGTTCGCACCTCCCTTTATAGCATGCGAGGTTCAGATCCAGAGAGAGGGAGGGACACGCGGCTTCGATGCGAGGGGAGAAGACATGCGCGTCAGCAGCTCGCAGGCGGCACTTGTCTCAATTCTGTTGGTGCCATGGACACAACACGCATCGGATCTTCATTGGGCTGCACTTCGGACGTGGCATCTGGTCGAAACACGGGGCAGGTCGTGAGGGGTGGGTGACGTGGCTGGTTCTAGGCCTTGTGTTTGCGAAGATTTTCGGAATTTGTGCCAAGAACTTCAAAAATTCATAACTTTCGCATACGAGTTCCGTTTTCGACGTTCTTTATATCCACGTGTAGGTGAAATTACACTCTACGACTTTCTTTTAGACTCCATCGGCTAATTTTGAGTTTATTTTTAATATTATTATTTTTACCAAAGTGGGACAGGAAAATCCATTAAAATTCGTAATTTCTTCATCCCATGTCTGTAACAACCCGAAGTTGTTCATCACCGATAACCCGTTCTACCCGTAAAGATTCGTCGTTTGTCAATCATTCCGTTTTCGTTTTGGGTTGAATAATTTAAATTTATATGTTATTATAAATCCAATGAGTGTCCAAATCCTTTAGGAACTCATGAATCTAGCCCAAAAATGTTTATTTCAAAAAGTTAGAAACGTCCCTGCCGGGTGACGGAAATTTAATCGGGTGCGACCTAAAGTCTCGTTTAAAGCCGGTATCGGGTAGAATTCCACCGTGTTCAAGTTTTAGGACCTATATAAACGTGTTTAAACATTCATTTGAAGCTTTTTCTTCCTCTCTCTACTCTCTCTCTAACCTCTCACCTAAAATCCAAGTTTAAGGGTCCAAAACTCAATTTTAAGGCCTCAAATCTCTAAGGTACCTTTCTAAACTCATTGTATAGCATATTTGGCCTTCAAATTCGAGATTAATACATGAATTAAGACCATGTAGGTGAGTTTACGGCCCTGGAAGGAGCTTGGGCCGTAAACACATATTTAGTGGGTTTTTATGCCTTTAAACCCCTCCTAAACAATTTTGGGACTTAGATATGGCTAGATGGCTTTAAGGAATGAACCTAAAATGCATTAAACTATCATTTAGAGACTTGTATAGGATTTTACGTCCAAGGATGGTGTTTAGGCCGTAAACTCATAATAATAGGGTTTTTAAGCCCTTAAACCCTTCCTAAACCTCAACAAGACATGGATATGACTTCTAGAATAACTGCTTTAGCCTTGGAACACTTTAAACATAAATTTTGAGGGATTTATATGAGTTTACGGCCAAGGCATGTGCTTGGGCCGTAAATTCCTCCAACTTGGGTGTAAACTCATTTTAAGGTGTTAGAAAGCCACTTTAACACCCCTAAAGCCTTAGAATAATTTTTAGAAGTGTTTACAAACAAGTTTTTGGCCTTAAAACATAATAAATCCCTCTCTAGGAGAGTTTACGGCCATGAGGGGGGTCTCATAGGCCGTAAACTCCAAAACACCTCAAATGTTCCGTAGAAATTCATGTAAGGCCTTGAAATAATTTTAGCAATCACATGTGATTTGTTTGAAGTCATTTACACAATTTTTCATGGGTTTATAGGAGTTTACGGCCATGAGTCCTATGCTAGGCCATAAACTCCCTTAAATATGTCCATTTGGTGTTTAACAATTATTCCAAGCCCTTAAACCAAACCTAGAAATTATTCCCTAAGTGTTTGAAGCCAAATTGCACCATAAACTACTCCACCATGAGTTTACGGCCGTAAACTCATGGGGAGGGGGTCATTAAGGCCGTAAACTCCCTAAGGAGTTTACTCTTGAGGTCCCAAGTCATTATCCTAGCTAAATGTGTCCCCAAATGCCACCCGGGTCCCTCCAAACACTAGTATCGGGGTGTTTTCGCGATTAGAAGTAATTGTCCCTAACAAATAATCAATCTAAGTCCTAATTAGATACAAATGTGTATCTTTACATTATACTTAGGAACCTCGTGCGTTTGCAAGCCCCGGACCAACGTTTAGCATCCGAAATCGTCACGTTCTCGTTCGGTGAGTTCATACCCCTACGCCTTTTCTGTGTTTTTCAATGTTTTAAGGGGGGAATACAAGCAAACTATAACTTTTTTCAAATCATAACATTGATATGTTTCAAATAATATCTGGCAAACTTATAAACTCGTTTACTCCTTATGTATTATGCTGAGCATAAGGGATGATTTATCAATTACAACTAAATGGATTTTAGTTAAGAAAATAACCAGACTAATCAAATTATTATGGGAATAATTTGGGGTCTTTAGCATTCATTTTATCATGTACTGATATGTGTATAAATTTATTAGATAAACTATGTCTGATTCAGTTTATCTCCGTATCATTTGATTGTATTGCCAGATAGTCTCATTGTATGTACCTATATTCAATGTATTATGTTTCATAATCTTTTGTATGTTTGATATCGTATGAGAACCCTGTGAATAGTTTAGTACTAGCTTGTGAGTTTGTCACTACCCTTTATGGATGATCAGTAAATCCTCCCCGGAAGTGTCTACCCTTTATGGATGATCAGTAAACCCTTTATGGATGATCAGTACTAGCTTGTGAGTTTGTCACTACCCTGGAGGGAGAGCGAGGAATTTGTGAATAGATCTATTCGGGACTGACAATCCCACACCTTAACTGCTAGCTACAGTTAGGCGGGCACGCCTAGGGTGACAAATTCTGGATATCGTCCGACGTCTGACAAACGTCAAGAAGGTCTCGTTGTCGTATTAGCATGGTTACCCAACTCACAATATGTATTAATATAAGTTTATTCACAGCTTCGATTTTAGAATCTATATCTTATACGGGATGGTAGTCCCATGGCTTTCAGTCTATCGAACTTGTATCTAGTGCAGGCTGTTATTCCCATGGTTTTCAGTATGTATATATCTTATATTTAGTACGGGATGATAGTCCCATGATTTCAATCTATATCTTGTACGAGATGGTAATCCCATGGTTTGAAACTATATCTAGTTCGGGATAGTGATCCCATGGTTTTATCAAACAATCTTATATCTAGTTCGGGATAGTAGTCCCATGGTTTTCAATCTATAATTTCAAGTATATCAAACTATCTTGTAACTAGTTCGAGATGATAATCCCAAGGTTTTCAAACTAATTTCTATCTACATTTCGTGTATATCAAAATATTTCATATCTAATTCGGGATAGTAATCCCATGATCCTCAATATATAGTTTTATATATTAAACTATACTCTGTGTTATTCAATCATTCTTGCATTTAGGAAAATATGGGATTTTCCTGTGGTTAACATATATCACGTAATTGAACTGTAACGAAAGATAACCAAACTAACTTTACATAAGAAAATATGGGATTTTCTTGGATAACAAACCTTTTCGGAAAACTAAAGGAAACCGATACATTTTCATAAAACAAAACCGCTTATGAACTCACCAGCTTTATGCTGATTTTCAAACTGCTTGTATTCTCAGGTCCACATTAGACAGGTACCCGGCAATATCTTTTGGTGAAGACGGAGTGTTCAGAAGACTCGTCTCAACTTTTGTTTATATGATATATGTATAACACTTGTACGATTTACTTTTGAAACAAATGTAAACTTTCAAATATATGTAATGTAATGGTTGTTTACTATGATTACTATGTACATTGGATTTGATACTCAACGTGGAGTCAACCCCGGAAATGTTTCCGCCTATGGTTTTCGGGGTGTGACAATGTCTGTTTTCGTTTGTCTTTTTACCGTCATACTAATATTGAGGAGACCTTCGATTCTCGTTTAGGTTGTGTCGGCTAAAAATCATTTGATCTTTATTTCGAATTTTGGACTGTGTATTGTTATGTCGAATCTTAGAAAAATCATAACTTCTTCATACGAAGTCAAATTTGGATGTTCTTTTTACGGACACTCTCGGTTTAACCTATGCTACTGATGGGTTTTAGCCATAAGAACATCCTATGTGCTCATGCAAACCCTAATGCTTGGATCTAGGGCAATTAATCATATTAACATAAGAATGGGGTTTAGATCTTACCTTGATTGTTATGTAACAATAACAATCTCAAATCCTCCTTGTAATGGCTTTAGAAAGCTTAGAGTCACAAGTGTCACTCCTCTAATGGCTCATAAACACCAAGAGCAAGAGGATGAAGAATAAGTAGAGAGAAGGCTGCCCAAAACATCCAGAAACCCTAGTGGAACTCTTAGCCACGTTTTTGGGGCTTAAGGGTACTATATATACATGTAGGCTGTTAGGCTTTTCAACTAGAAAACCCTAATCTGACTGCTTAAGCCCTAAGCAGCCCATGGACCCTTTTAGAATATCCCTTGGATGATTTCTAATGGGTTTCCCCATAGAATTCCTCCAACCTATTATTCCAAGGTGATCCATAGCCCAAATGTAATTATCTTATAATTATAGTTCCAGTCCCTTAAGTTTAATTAATCTCTTTTAGCCACAAAATTAATTATCAATTAATTCTTAACTAATATTAATTAAACAATATGATTTCTCCTTTAATATATTATTCTCATAATATAATAACAAATCATAATTAATCCTTTCTCTCCATAATTCATCCTATCAAGTTGCTTTGGTGAAGGCAACCCAAAAGGACCATGCACCATCGGGTCAAGTACATACCAAAATAGTTATGGACATAGACACTAATCCAACAATCTCCCACTTGGATAAGTCTAATAACTATTTTGTGTATGACTTCAGATCCTGATCTGCAATCTTAGCTTTCAAAAGTCGCTGTCAACTCTGATCTTATCAGATACGCGTGTCCTTTAGATAAGGGATCATATATTCCTCCATTCTAGATATCGTATAGACGTGAGACATGGATTTCAATCATTCTCTCTATATTGTTTCCCGATTTCCGATTTATGACGACTGACAACAGACTACATTTGAACACAACAAATTAGTCCCGGCTTAGCCAAGCGCTTAGTGCCATCACTAAATCATCGAGGGGCCCAAAGATATCGCTTTCATCCTACTTTGAATAAAAAGAACGGATAAATTTTGATTCAATGCTTGCTTGTACTGATGCGTGTATGGGCTTGATTTGGTGAGTAAGGTAGTGTTTAGGTAAATTAAGAGAGAATAGTAACCACAAATGATATATGAATGGAAAGAAATGGATAGATTAGTAACAACTCAAGACCTATTAAGTTGTATACCGGTGAAAACAATCCAAGACCTATTGGATTGAGTTCGTATCAAGTCAAGAACACGTCCTAACAAGATAATTTGTGAATTATAACAATAATTCCAAGTGAACAAAAGTTTTTTTCTTAGAAATTCGTCTATTACCTTTTCCATGGATAAACATGGCTTTATATGAAGCCTTTATTACAAAGTTGGTGGTTACAAGCCAACCAACCAAGTACTCATTAAAGCTAGTAAATGAAAATTAAGGAAACTCTTGAAATAACACAAAAAAAACGTCTACCACCCTTAAGAATAAAAAAAAAACGTTCATGTCTTCAATTGTTCTTCAATTGCTAGTAATTGGTTATGAGAAGATGTAAAGAGTGTAACTCCCAAGGATTAAAGAGAACCATCAATGATAAGAGTGTAACTCCCAAAGTTTAAAGAGATCCATCAATGATAATAGTGTAACTCCCAAAGTTTAAAGAGAGCCATCAATGATACCCTTCCAAATTCTTCCATAATCACCCTAGCTTTGAATCAATCAATAAATGAAGTCTTGGATTTATTAAACTTTTATTAATTTAATTATGAAAACCCTAATCCATCAACTATGTCACCATGCATACCCCATAGGCCATTAAGCCCAAACAACTTTCTAGCCCAACATTAAGCTACCCATAACCTTTTGGGCCTTCATTATCCATATACGGATCATTCCCTCCTTCTTCAAAAGGAATTGTCCTCAATTCAGTAAGAACCAAATTGTGTTGTTCCCCCATACGAACCTTCTCTGACAGCAAGTCTTGAAAACAAATTTTTATTGCATAATGTGACCTTTTCTTTACTCCAACTTGGTCTTTTCTCCACATACACATGTTCTTCTTCAAATAACTCAAATAATTCGCCAAATTCAATCCTAACTGTATCTTCCATTTGTGGATGAAAAACCACTTCCGTACATTCCCATGAACTCGGCCTTGCAAATTAACCTTGCAATAATTTAAATGGTTAATTGTAGTCATTTTAAAGAATGGATCATGGTTTGTATTTGTAAGTTGATGAGCAGCATGCTCCAATATCACGACTTCCCAATTAAAGAGACACCAAAAGAATATCAGTCCAAACATCACGAGCTCCCTCCTATGTAAATAATTAGGACTTGTCTCTTCATATTTTCTCTTAGAAAGATGGTTTGTAAAAAGATGGATATCATCCTTCTTCTTTCGTTCCCAATAAACTTCATGCCATCGGTCTTGGTGTTTTTGAACAATGAATGAAGAATTAACGAAAATATGTTTTGTTTGTGGACAACATAGAAAATTGGCATAAGAATTGCCACGCAATGCCTCTTTTGGTGACAGATTGCTACCACCATGAACACATATTGTTTTGGAAATCATCATATCGTCTTTTGGAGGGTACAAAATTCTACAATCATCCAAAAATAATTCGTCTTACTGTTTTTGAGCCACGAATGAAAAGTCTTCATCTCTAATTGCACAAAACTTTTTATCAAAAGTAATACGCAAGTCATTTTTCTCCTTTTGATCAATGAATGAAGACAAAAAAAAACATCATTATTAAGATCATAATTAGTAAAATCCAACATCTCACCATGCTTCCTCCTCTCACCAAGGTCTTCAAAATGTAAAATATAAGCATTCCATGGTCTCCGAAGTGTAAGAATTTCCCACACTTTGAAACGAACATGAAGATGAAAAACAAATAACCCTTCTTGATCAATGAATCTTCCAATTTGGATTTCTTTAAGATCATTAGAAAAGAAATTATATTCATAAAAGATATGAGGACCTGAATTTTTATGGCACTTATAGTCATTTGTTCTCGTGGTTGTAAGCTCTTGGAATGAAATTTGTTGTTCAACAAAAATCACAATTTCTTCAATAGTTTTGTCCATATCAACAAAATTGATTTCTTCCACAATTGCTTCAACAAATTCATCTCCGATCACGAAATTAGTTTCTTCTTCAATTTCTTCAATAAATTCCTCTTCAACCAAGAAATTTATTCTTTCACAAAATTCCCCTTCTCCATCGGTGTCGTAGATGGGACCGGAATCTTCTTCCTCCTCTTCTTCATCATATAGCTTGCGCAACATTTTTAGACAACAACTGAATTCAAACAAGAACTTAGTTAAACCCAATCGGAACAAGGCTTTGATACCACTTATGATGCATGTATGGGCTTGATTTGGTGAGTAGGGTAGTGTTTAGGTAAATTAAGACAGAATAGTAACCACAAATGATATATGAATGGAAAGAAATGGATAGATTAGTAACAACTCAAGACCTATTAAGTTGTATACCGGTGAAAACAATCCAAGACCTATTGGATTGAGTTCGTATCAAGTCAAGAACACGTCCTAACAAGATAATTTGTGAATTATAACAATAATTCCAAGTGAACAAAAGTTTTTTTCATAGAAATTCGTCTATTACCTTTTCCATGGATAAACATGGCTTTATATGAAGCCTTTATTACAAAGTTGGTGGTTACAAGCCAACCAACCAACTACTCATTAAAGCTAGTAATTGAAAATTAAGGAAACTCTTGAAATAACACAAAAAAAAACGTCTACCACCCTTAAGAATGAAAAAAAACCGGTCATGTCTTCAATTGTTCTTCAATTGCTAGTAATTGGTTATGAGAAGATGTAAAGAGTGTAACTCCCAAGGATTAAAGAGATCCATCAATGATAATAGTGTAACTCCTAAAGTTTAAAGAGAGCCATCAATGATACCCTTCCAAATGCTTCCATAATCACCCTAGCTTTGAATCAATCAATAAATGAAGTCTTGGATTTATTAAACTTTTATTAATTTAATTATGAAAACCCTAATCCATCAACTATGTCACCATGCATACCCCATAGGCCATTAAGCCCAAACAACTATCTAGCCCAACATTAATCTACCCATAACCTTTTGGGCCTTCATTATCCATATACGGATCATGTACTCACTCACCGAATCACACACAACAATATGTTTTATAACACCAAGTTACTGGTGCGTTTACATATTATCAATGTGTAACCGACTCGCAAGATACAACTCACACATCTCGGTTTCAAGAATATAAGATGTTATCGTCTCACCAATCATTCGTGATAAAATCCATGAAGTGATCAAAGTGAGTGTGGGTTTAATCCAATGCTCAAACTCATATTCATAAGCACTCATGAACGTTGCAGCAAACATTTGCTTATGTCTAATACACTTTAGACAATCCATACACCAATTCATGGCAGTCTTCATTCACACCTACTTCCAACATATGAACGACTGTGGTCCGTTCGAATAATTCGATTGTTCTGAACCAATTTAATTATTCAGGAAGTCAAAACATGCAAAGTGAAACACAAGAATAATACTAATCTCTTATGGCCCCAAACTATGGGTATAAATAAAACATTTTATTTAATCACCATATTGATTACTCATTATTTGTTGTTTCGGGTAATCAACTTCTTACTTGAATTATAACTACACTTGTCCCATGCTCTCAGCATGCACACAATGTTTATCTACGGTCCTTACTTTGTGAAATAGATCAAATGAACACATTTCCATTCATACTCATTTCACAACTCCCAATCCTTATCATAAGTATAAGAATATCAAATTCTTGTTACTTATGCTAGATTCTAACACTTTATGCAATGATTCTTTCGTAAAGTCATAGCTCAAAATCATCAAGACTTGGCCAATCTCTATCAGAAACAATTCTATAGATATGATGTCTCTCACTCAAAGTACATTCCTTTGAACATCCTTCTTGCATAAAAGTTTCTAATCTAGACATAAATTCTCAATATCTAACTCCCAATATGGAAACATTTCCATACTTGCCATATGACAACTCATTCTTAATAGAATCTTATTTATTCATAATAATGTCGATATGTTCCATCCAGTACCATACTTCCAACTACTCACAAGCGACTAGTCCTTAGCGAGCTTTGGATCGTCCTTTGATAGTTGTTTAATTATCTTAGTCAAAAACCGATTCTTGTCCTCTTTCCCTCTTAATGTGCCAGACATTTAGAAAATTTAAGAATGGTCAAATATTATAACATCTGTAATCAATCCTTTATCTGAAGCATATGGGAGACGATGCATAATGTCTTACATGAAGATCTGATACTTTATCAATCTTCTGTGATAATATTTTATGTGCCACGTTCTCACAATTCGAACTATGAAGAGGGATGCCATAATCATAATCGAAATTTGAGAACACACTATGTATCCTTGACTAAATTTTTTAACATTCCACAACCTAAGCCTTTAGATTTGAAATGAAGCATAATATTCTCTCCCTTAATTATAGCAAAACAACTATTCAACCCTTACGACTTTGCAAAGTATAACTCTTGTTTTCTATAATTAATATTGCTAACTTGCAATACTTGCCTTAATAATCATACAAGAACAACATTTATGCTCCCACTATCATGATGATTATTATCATATATGCATAACACTTATGCTCCCACTAGCTTTGACTTGTATTCAAAAAACAGCTTAACTTTTAGAAAAACAATACCTATTGAATTTCTTAAGTTCATATTTCTAATACCTAATGCTTTGATAATCCTTTATCAAAGCTTCTCAACCTTATACACCTTTGCCTTAGATGGCTCATATGTGTGTCTAAACAATTCAGACTAATTGCCAAATCTCACAATCCGAATTATGGAAAGGGATACCGTAACCAAAATTAAATTCGAGAATACAATTTTCACAATCAATATCTTCTTAAAATCTCTCTTGGTGAAAGCATTTCCTCACAATCATCTTCATGAAGGAGGGAATCATATGACACTTAGATTTTAATCGTGTATGTGTTCCTATCCATGCGAATTTGTCCAAAACCAAAGTTTGTGACAAATCCAAACTCTTATAGACCGAACTTTCTTAATCTTGATTTCTTGCATTATGGTAACACGAGTGCCCACCATGTCTTCCAAGTAGTTGAGCAGCTCACCCTTTCTTATCAATGTACTTTTCATTGATCAAGGTCCTTGCCTTTTATGCATTCCAATGAGAACTAATAGAACTCACATGCATAATTAACTCAATTGGAATGGCACAAAAACAAGATAGTGTCAACACGATAGGTTGTAAACCTCAAGTCGTGTGCTAGTGATGAGCGATAAGGTTTATTCTTGATTAGTTCTTGAACTTTTCAAGACCATTAAGACTCCCACTGACTCCTTGACATATAAGATTCTCTTGTCAACAAACATTTCTTGACAAACAAATATTCAAGAGTTAGTGTAGCTTTTATCAAGACAAAACACTTCACAAAATTGGTCCTAGTTGGTCTTTCTCTTATCCAAGACATCACAAATTTCCAATTTCAAATGTGCAGTAATAAGAAAACCTTTTCAAATTCCACATTTGATGAATGTTATAAACCTTCTTAAGACTTGTCACTCAATGTCACAATCTTAACTCTAAGACTTGTTTTGGAACGAAGTATGATTGACTTCTTGATTTAACCATTTCTTCAATTCTTGATTCCTCTTCTCAGACATGCAATTGTACTAAGACTCACTTAGATGATCATTGAGATATGGTTCTTAATCATTAAGACCTATCATAAAACATAATAAAAGGTACTCTTCGTTATTCTTAGAATAAAGAAACTTTTATCTTTATGCCTACTTGATTCTTCTTATTCGTTCTGCTATTGATTAAAACTCTTTTAATCAACTTAGAATTACATTTAATCTTATAAGTATAATCATATTTAATAAACCCTTAGTAAATCATGATGAATATCTTTGTCACTCTTGTGGTGGACTTGATCAACACATAACTTTGTGTACTCAATCTCTTAGTCCTTCACTTGACACTTTGTAAACGAATTAGTCTAATTTCCAAATATGTAATTTCTCATTCATCATGCAACCAAGTTGCATGATTCCAAGTTTATGTCCAATTGAAACTTGGGCGATGAGAAACTCTCCCTATTTGGTAAATTCTTGACATTTCCACAAATAACATAATCCGTTATTGCTAATAACTAAAACATTCAAACATCAATTTTCCATACACGTCATTGTAAGGATAAATAGATAATATAAAATCAAAATTTATTTTATTGCGGAAAAATTTGTGCTTACAATGCAATTCAATTGAAAACTATGTTAATACTTATTTCTTAGCAATCTATTCTAACTCTAAGTAGTAGCTCAAGAATCCAATCTTCAAGCAATGCGATCGAAATCCATTTCTTCACGATTAGATTCCGCTTACTTCTTCCCTTAAGCTTCCTCTCTTTTCTTTGATCCTACAAAACATCAATTGTAATCTTATCACATTATGTATTAAGAATCTAGAATAGGAGCTTAAAAGAGTTAGTTAATGGATTTTACCTAAAGTAGAGCCATACATTTTGAATCTCCCATCTCTTAGATCTCTTAGGTAAATAGGGCAGCTTCGTCTCTAATGCCCCTTCTCTTGGCAATAAACGCAAATTGACTCTTTTGGAACAACACATGGAACTACTTCAGACTTTGCCTTTCTCTTATGATCAAACTCTTCGATCATGGCATGCCTTTCGTTGCCATTGCCTATATCCATAGAGGTCTGGAAGGCAGATTCACCAATCAACTTTGCTTTTCCAGTGCGCCAAACCATTGCTGATTCAGCAGCAATAAGCATGTAGGTGAGATCTATAAGGGTCACGTCGTGGTTCATCATATAATACTCTCTTACGAACTCACTATATAAGTTAGGAAGTGACAGAAGAATCCAGTCAACAACCAACTCCTCACATACAACAGATCCCAACATTCTTAACTTATCAATGAGTGACTTCATCTCTAGGCCGTGTGCAAACACCGACTTTCTTTCTTCATGTTTACTTGCCAAAAGGGCTTGAGTTACCTTGAACTTTTCAAGCCTTCGAACTTGTGGGTTAGGGAGAACAATAGGAGGAGGTGGAGGAAGTGAAGCATGATCTCTTGTTCCCCAATCGAATCGTGGAATATCATCTTCATGTAAAAAGCTTGTTCCACGGGATTTGGGAAGACCATAGTTGTCATACTTTGGCATCTACAAAACGGGAGAAAATTCAAGTTAAGTTGATTAGCATCCTCGATGTGACACCCAAATGAAACATCGAGGCTAGGATCCAACACAATACTCTACAACCTAGAAGAGGGATGTCGTAATCTAGTTGCAGAATATTTGAAGGTAGGTAAATGACGATTTACCAATTTCCACCATGGAAAACGAAAAATTAATTTAAGTTTTAAATCTATTGAAAATTCCTAGATCTTTTGAGATTCATTGAACTTTTCAATGGCATGTTTAAATCTCGATATGCCCCTCGATTTGTGACTGGGATGCCGAGGATCACAAAACAGTGTGTGAATAACCATGCAAACTTACATGGTACCCTCAATGTTACAATCACCTATTCGATGTGCCGGTTAACCACACACGCTCCACCGAACTATGACAAACAATGAGTCACCATTTTCTACCTTTGCTTAGAACCATTTAGTGTGCCGGTTAACCACACACGCTCCACTAACGTTTTTGCAAGGGCACAAAGTGTAATTTCATGGAATTTGGTCAATTCACTTTTGCCTAAAGTAACTAAGATTGTGAATTTTGTAAAACCATTTAGTTACTTTTGTACTTCATTATACTTATAATGGAAGGTTTCTGTCCTATCCTACCCATTTGGCTAACGACCCCCCACTAGTCAAGAGTGCGGTGGGTAAGAGTGGATACCCATTCAATTGCCATTTTATAGGCAATTTTCTTAAACACCCCTTATAGACCAGCTTCGTGAATAAGGCCTACTAACGGTAAGACTGACTTTTACTCATACATATATATAATATTAGACTTTTAATGTTATATATAGTATACGGTGCATTTTACACTTTTAAAATACTAGGTGGTCAAATTAAATAATTATACTTTTAATTTAATTAAATTGTAAACCAAAACTTTATGGATTTATTAAATCTCTTTTAATTATACACTTTAATTAATTAATAAAACCATAAGGGTGTGATTTGAACTTTTCAAAACAATACTAGGGTTTTAGAATTTAACATTTCTAAATTAAACTTTTAATCAACTTTTAAATTCCAAAACTTGAGGGCAAGTTTTGAAACATTTCAAAACATTAGGGTTTAACTTATTTAAATTTCAAAAGCAAAACTTTTAAGTTCAAATTTAAACTATAAAACCTAAAGGGATTAATTTGAAACTTTTCCAAGCTTTATCAAGAATATTCTAGATCACATAATTCAAATAAGGCAATTAACAATTAATTAGTGGTTATCTAATTAGATCTAGTTCAAATTCAAGATAATGATCAAATAATTCAAATAATTTAACATTTATCAAATAAGGTAACAATTATCTAATTAGATGACCAAAATCTTTTATTTTGACAAAGATAATCATAAGGAATCAATAAAATTCGTATTTCATTAATTTTAAACAATTATGGCAATTATCCTAAGTCAAAATAGGTAAAAATCCCGAAATTTGCTCTAATTGATGCTCGAACTCGCCGAGTTCCTCTATGGACTCGCCGAGTTGGAGCTACTCGCGAGTCCACATTGGAACTCGCCGAGTTCATCAGTCAGGGGGCCAAAAAATCGATTTTGCAACAAGAATGAATGTACTAGGCATTAATACAATAGAAACCAATCAAGGCTCTGATACCACTGATGGGTTTTAACCATAAGAACATCCTATGTGCTCATGCAAACCCTAATGCTTGGATCTAGGTTTCTCTATTGTACATGCAATTCATCCAAGACTTTAAACCCTAGTTCTAGCATACAATTAATCATATTAACATAAGAATGGGGTTTAGATCTTACCTTGATTGTTATGTAGCAATAACAATCTCAAATCCTCCTTGTAATGGCTTTAGAAAGCTTAGAGTCACAAGTGTCACTCCTCTAATGGCTCATAAACACCAAGAGCAAGAGGATGAAGAATAAGGAGAGAGAAGGCTGCCCAAAACGTCCAGAAACCCTAGCGGAACTCTTAGCCACGTTTTTGGGGCTTAAGGGTACTATATACACATGTAGGCTATTAGGGTTTTCAACTAGGAAACCCTAATCTGACTGCTTAAGCCCTAAGCAGCCCATGGACCCTTTTAGAATATCCCTTGGACGATTTCTAATGGGTTTCCCTATAGAATTCGTCCAACTTATTATTCCAAGGTGATCCATAGCCCAAATGTAATTATCTTATAATTACAGTTCCAGTCCCTTAAGTTTAATTAATCTCTTTTAGCCAAAAAATTAATTATCAATTAATTCTTGACTAATATTAATTAAACAATATGATTTCTCCTTTAATATATTATTCTCATAATATATTAGTAAATCATAATTAATCATTTCTCTCCATAATTCATCCTATCAAGTTGCTTTGGTGAAGGTAACCCAAAAGGACCACGCACCATCGGGTCAAGTACATACCAAAATAGTTATGGACTTAGACACTAATCCAACATCTACAACTTTCATTTAGATACCTAAGACTAAAAAGCTTTTTATTGAAAACTCACTTTTTACGCTGAACAGTGTTTTGCCGGTTTTGTCTCGGATCTTCAATAGGTCATAACTTCTTCGTTATAACTCGGATTTTGGTTTTCTTTATATTTTTGGAATCCTTGTTACAATCACTACCACTTTATTCATCCAAATTAATATTATTGAACAATTTATTTTTGACGCTACTTTTCATCTCAATTAATTTCTATTTTTATTATTTCAAAATAAGTTACAATAGTTGACCTAAACTATTACATTATGAATTTACAAGTACATAGGTAGAGCTTAGAACTTAATAAACCTAGAATTTTTCCAGTTATGACACCATGTCTGGTGGTAGGATGGATCGCGACCGTTAGCTAGGTCGTCCTAAAGATAGCAGTTATGTTATCTTTAACTTATTTCTAGTGGGATACGTTAACAACTCCCATAAGCTAGTAGACGTCAACATTGGTCTAGCACATCATTGGTCTAGTAGACGTCAGATTGACCTGACATCCATTGATGAGGTGGAGCGCGGGCTGTTTCATCATGGTTATTGTTCGATATTTCCACTTTGCATTTAAAACTTCCCTTATCAAGGAAGGTTTTCCTTTGTCCAATTCACATTCTTCAACTGCTTCTGTCTTCTCTTTGCTTAACATCTTTTCTTTCCTGCTCTTGCTCTAAGAGAAAGATGGCGACACAACTTGTTGGGTCTAAAAATTTGTTTATACTTTGATTTTCTAAGCATTTATTGTTTTTAGTCTTGGGAGAAAATATTATTGGGTTATTTGTAGCTTGGACTGAAAACTCATGTGTTTTCAGTCTAGCCTTTGAGTTGTGGGCTTGGGTTTTCGGTCCATATGTATAAATAGTCATTAGGGGAGTATTTAGTGGGTGTCTATGAGGGGAGGGGCGTGCTAGAGGAGCATTCATTCGTTCATTTCATATCATGTTCTAGAGAGAGAAAGTAATAGAGAAGAAGTGTGTGTGTGTGTGTGTGAATCTTGTGTTGGATCATCATTCATATCATCAATACATTGAAGATTCATCTAGTTCTTCTTCTTGTTGTTGTTCTCCATTTAATCTTGCATCATCCGCTTGATTGGGATTCCGCACCATCAAGTGGATCGGTTGATACGTCAAGCAATTTTGGGGACTTACAGTTGGTATCAGAGCTTGGACCGTATCAATTAAATTTGCAAGATCTTGAACGTTTTTGGACCTTTTCTTGAAGGAGTTGGCATTTTTGGATAGTTCTGGACAAAACAGTGGGGGTTTGTTCTTCGTGTTATTCATAAAAATGGCTTTTTGATTGAGTTTTGGAGCTAAAAAGGTGAAAAATCGTGTTTTTTGGTCGTAACCAGCGAGGGTGTGGCGGCAGATTTCAGTCAGCAGCTAGGGTTTGTGAGGGGTTTGCAGTCAGAAGCTCATTTACGGCCGAAAGTGATTATCAGTGGAGCGTGTCCGAAGAGTTTGCGGTCGAGCGTCCAGAGGCCGAAATCCGTTTTCGGGTGTGAGGGTTTTCTAGTGCGAGGTCTCACAAGTGTTCGGTCAGCTGTCCTCATTCACGCTCCTCGCTTTTGGTCTAGTTCTCGGTCAGCAGCGAGCATATAAAAATTAGGTGGAACAAGGATCAAACTCATGTCTCCCACACATACAACACATCGTCTTACCAATCGGTCTAGTATGCCACATGTCTAACATTTTCCCAGTTTAGTTCAAGTAGCCTCGCATTTTCGGTTACAATATCGGATTTTTGACATTTTTAGCCCAAAAATCAATTTTTCGAATTTTAAGGTTTCATTTTTGGCATAAAGCTTTGACTTCTAACTTTTGACTTCCAAATTTGAGTTTTGACCTTAAAAATTGACTTTGACTTTCACATTTGACCTTTGACTTTAAACTTTGACTTTCTCGTTTAACTTTAAAATTTTCATGTTTGGCTTTTCGGTTTGACTTTTTAAGGTTGACTTTCAAGGTTTCAAGTCAAAAGGCATTTTTGATAAACAATGAGTTCTTCAAACACCAAGGTCGATGAAACTCTATGTTCTCAATCTTGTGAAGCTACTACTCTGTGATCAAATCAATTTATTAAAAAGAGAAAGTGAGGACCTTAAGTACGAAAGCTATACTCTTAGGAAAGGTCAAAACCGCCTAAAAGCACAACTAGATGCCAAAATCAAGGACTTTAGAAAACTTCGAGAAGAATATAACAACAAATGTGCAAATTATACCTATATTAAGGAACAACTTGCTAACGTGACTGCTGAACTTGATGCATTGAAAGCTAAATATAAAGATGCAGATTTTACCTTTAAGAAATTTGATGTGTCAAGTGAGGTAGTTGCATCAGTGATTGAAAAACAATTAACTTTTAAGGATAATCAAAATAAGTGTCTAGGGTATCAGTGTTCCACCTCCTTTCAATGACAACTATAACCCACCTCCTAAGACCAACGAGGAACAGATACCTACTCAGTATGGCCAATCCCTTGTGCCCGCTTCAGTTAAGGCTGAACAATCTGGGGCAATTGAGAGTGTTGAGGTGAAGGATACTGATGGTTCTACTTCCTATGCAGCTAAAGTAATGGAGGATGAGGACAAGCAGAACAAAATTAATTCTAATTTTGTTGAGTCTGTTGACTGTCAAACAATTGTTTCCTTGAACTCTGAATTTGTTGCTTCTAACTCAGTTACTTCTAATCAACCTACTATTGGTAAATACAGGCTACCAAAACAAGCGAAACATAGTGCTTGTTGCAACTGTGCATGTGGGAACAATCAGAGACAAGGGAAGTACATGCCACCAGGGGAAGACATAAACAATTCCTACGTGAAGAAAAAGAAATGTTTGCACTGTGGAACACCTGGACACATTGCGAGAAATTGTCCAATCGTGCATATGTTCCCTACTATGCACAAGGATGGCAGAACGTGCCAAGAGGGATATCTTTCAAAAGAAACCCTTCGAGGCCACGTTCAAGCAATGGTGACTGGAATGCAAAAAAGGCCAAGAATCCAACTCCCAATATAAAGAAGGGAATGTCAGCCAAGAAGCAAAATTCAAGAGATGCTCCAGTGAAACCAAAACTGGTTAGGTCAAAGTCATCTCGACGATTGGTTTCAAGTTCAAAAGCAAGTGCTGAGGTATCCATCCGAACGAACAAGAAATGGGTTAAACCCGACTACAGATGGGTACCACTGGTTCATTCTCCCAAATCACCTAATCATTATAACATTTCTTCATCTTCTGCTTGTGATAAACAGGATATGTCGTGGGACAGAGTAACTTGTGTAGATGTCAAAGGTTAACCCAGTTTCAAAATGAACTGGGTTCCAAAGACCAATTAATCCTGCACTATGTGCTGGAGCAGCTATGGAAGCATATCATTATACTTCGGTTTGTTGATAGTGGTTGTTCCAAACACATGATATGGGACATCTCTCAACTGTATAACACTCAAAACTTTAAGTGAGGGTATGTGTCCTTTGCGGGAAAGGAAGAAAGGAAAGGATTACACATGGGGTTTGTGCTTAACGATGTGAAGAATTTTCGGATTTATTCTGAGATTGAAATATGTGTGTTGTTCTCATACCTTCTGGATGCAAATTCAATTGGTAACTTATGGTTTGAGTTTTCTTCTCGATACTTCTGATTTTTTCTTAAAATGATTCATTTTGAAGACAATCTTTTATTTTCTTGTAGTTTTTGGTTTGTAGTATTGTTTGGGAAGTGATATGAAGCTTAGTGCTAAAGGGCATTTTGAAAATCATATAATGCACTGAATCCAAATTTTTTAGACTCTGTTTTCAATGTGCTGCTGGTAGGCACAAAGGATTCAAAAGGACTAGACATAGATTGAAAATGAAAGGACTTGACAATATGGACTTAGATAGTTCTATTTGCACTGACAATACGACGCTCAAGTAGATTGAGCGGTGAGATAAACATGAGAACCAGCAGGATACACTGAAGTCATATGTATCTAGAATTGTGGTTTAACATTTTCTCGATGTATGGACTCATGTCCTTAATTCCGTTATTGATAGGGTGACTGGAGGGTTCTGATAAAGTAGGTATGTAGGAAATTATTTTTTTTGCTTTCTATATGTCAGTGATATGTTTTTTTCCTTTGTGTGATTGGAACATATCCGACCTGGAATGTAACAGATGCAACTCTATCTCTATTCATATCCTTATCTATGAAATTCTTTCTATCTCTTTAACCCTCTATCTATGTTAGTAATATGTTGTTCCTTCTGCGTGATTGGAAAACATATGACTTGGGATACAACATATACACTTCTATATCTGATTTATTTCTTAATGATTGAATACTCACCTAAAATAAGGAGTTCTTTGGAAGTTCTTGATTATCGGGGTATGTCGGGAAGTAGGAAACATGTTCTAGCAAATCTAAAATTGAACTACTTAAAAGGTTGTCTGTAGATCACACTGCTGAGTTTAAGTGGACAACAATATCTTTGGTCGTCGTCAACCAAATTCTCCATTTAGGAATATATATCACGATGACTTGTCACTTATAATCTGTCCAATTTGTCAAATATCTTTTGTGTTTAAGTGGATCGCAATACCAGTGATTGGCCAGATCTAAACATACAGATGTGTGCTGATAAACGATATTGAATTGCTTGACAACTTTGATCCCAAAAGTCTTAAATTTAGTCCTTATTTTTGTTTTTGTTAAATTTGTTCATAGTTTTCCTTTATGTACAAATTTAAGGGGGGGGGGGGGTTAAAAATTTTAAAAATATCAAACAAACAAAATCAGAAAACCAAAAATCCAAAAATATTGTTATTTATGTTTTATTTCTTTTTTAGAAAAATCAAAAAGCCAAAAATATTTTTGTTTCTGTTTTATTTTTTTCAAAAAATATGAAAAATCCAAAAATATTGTCTGCTAAGTTTTCTTTTAGTTTTGTTTTTATTTCAAAGTTTTGTTTGTTTTGAAAAGTGAATCAGGTAACTCAAAGGAAGAAAAGACTCAAGGAGACTGTATCGAGATTTTCTGAGCCAAAGCTTCATCCGTGATTGTCGAAGAATATTCATTCGAAGGAACAACAAATGAAGATTATTCTTTCAACATTCAATCTTTCAACCCTAGAAGCAAGGTGAAGCTGCGCTTGAAGATTATTTGACAGATTGCATTGAAGCCTCATCAATCAATTTGCTGCTATCTATGTACCTGTTGAAGTGATCCAGAAGATTCTTTCTCTGTTACTCTCTCTGAAGATTTTCAAGCTGAAAGTGTTGATTTTCAAGAATCCTTACATGAAGCCTCCAAACCCAACGTGCATTCAAAGCCAGATTTTAAAGAAATGTCCAACCGTTCAAGATGAAGTTATTCATATATAAGATTCATATGTTCATCTTGAAGTCGTGAAGAAATCAAAGATAAATGCTGAAGCCAAGCTCATATTGAAGATTGACAAAAAAAAAGTGAGCTACCATTTTAGAGGGATTTTGTTAGGTCATAAAAAAGAAAACTATAAACCAAGGGGGAGATTGTTGTAAGTCCCTAATCTGCTTGTGTATCAATCAGATCCGTTTGATGGTGCGGAATCCCAATCAAACAGATGATGTCAGATCAAATAGAAGAGAAGGAGAAGAACATGATGATGAATCTTGTATGTATTGATATGAATGAAGATCCGGATACAAGATTCACACACACTAACACACTCTCTTTTCTCTCTCTAGAACACCTTCAAATGCACACACTTAAGCTCCTCTAGTGTTCATCAATCTATTTCTCACACCCCTCACCCCTATATATACACATGAGAAACATGGGCCGTAAATTGGTTTACAGTCGGGCCGTAAATAGGTTTACGGCTGTAAACACCCACCTGGCCGTAAACCTGACCATAAACTCATAAAATATTACAGAAAAACACAATTGCCCAGAAAACAAAGTATAAACCATATTTTTGACCCAAAAATCTCCCCCTTGGTTTATAGTTTTCTTTTCTTTTCTTAAATGACCCAACAAGCTCCCCCCTAAAAAGTAGCTGGCTTTTCTTGTTAATCTTCATTGGGAACTTGGCTTCAGCATTAATCTTCAAATTCTTCACAGCTTCAAGATGAACTTGATGAATCTTCAATGAATGACTTCATATTGAGCGGTTGGGCTTTTTTTTTCCAGAATTTGGCTTTGAACGCACGTCGGGTGAGGAGGCTTGATGTACTGATTCTTGAAAGATAGCGCTTTCAGCTTGAGAATCTTCACAGAGAACATCAGAGAGAACAAATCTTCTGGATCACTTCAGCAGGTTGAAGATAGCAGCAGAGTGATTGAGGAGGCTTCAATGCAATCTGTCACATAATCTTCATGTCAGTTTGACCTTTCTTCTGGGGTTAAGGGATTGAATGTCGAAAGAATAATCTTCATTTCTTGCTCCTTCGAATGTGAATTCTTCGATGCTCACAGATGAAGCATTGGCTCAGAAATTTTCGACACAAACTCCATGAGTCTCATCTACACGTGAATTCACTTTTCAAGACAAAACAAAACTAAAAGAAAAATTTAGCACACAATATTTTTTTGGATTTTTCATATTTTCCGAAAAAGAAATAAAACAGAAATAACACTATTTTTTATTTTTTTATTTTCTGATTTCTGTTTGGTTTTTAAAATTTTTAATTCTCCCCTAATATTTAAGTTAGAAGAAAACTATGAACAAATTTAACAAAAATAAAATGATATCTAACTTTAAGAATGATTTGGGATCAAAGTTTTAGACAGCCTTTATCCGCATCTTCACGTCTTTTTCTGGTCGATCGCCGGTATTGTTGTCCACTTAAACACGAAAAATTGTGACAAAATTAGGACATACTACTAGTTATAAGACAAATTGATCCTATGTTCCTAGAAACTATTTCTTAAGGACCATTCGGCTGACGACGACCAGTGATATTGCTTTCCACCTAAATTGAGCAGCGAGATCTATAGACAATCTTTGAGTGTTCAATTTTTAATTGTACTAGAACGTGGTTCCCGCTTCCTGATATGCTCCAGTAATCAAGGACTTCCAGAGTACTCCTTACATCGGGTGAGCAGCCAATCATTAAGAGAGAAGATAGATTTATAATGCATATGCTATGCACCCAGGTCGGATCTCTTCCAATCATGCAGAGGGTGGAACATATGACTAACTGAAGTTTTAGAGGGATTGAGAAAAACAATGGTGCATATACTGTGTACCAGGTCGGATTATGAGCCACGCAAAGGTGACAGTATATGGCTAACAGATAGAAAGAATTGCATAGATAGAAGATGCAGAGAAATAGAGTTGCATATGTTACAGTCCAGGTCGGATTTTGAGTCACGCAGAGGAGGTAACATATGACTAACAGACAGATAGAGAAAGAAAACAATTTTCTACAGACCTAATTCATCGGAATTTACTAGTTGCCCCATCAATACCGGAATTAAGGACAAAATCCGCACATCGAGGAAAAGTTAATCCACGGTTCCAAGTACATGTTCTTTAATTTGACCAATAGATTCCCATATACATCTCCCTGCTCAATCTATCCAAGCGTCGTATTGTCAGGCTAAACGGATCTAACTAGGTCAAGATTTGTCAAGTCTACAAATTTCCTAAGTTCAACTCTGCCTAGTCATGTCCATTTAGAATCTTTCGTGCCTACCGACGCATCAAACCCAAAGCATAAACCCTTCAACTTTGGGTACGTTACGCAGACTCAGATTACCTGTTATCACTTGATAATATCACTTCCCAAAACATCTCCCTCAAGCACATTCCATAACCAACATTTTTTTTGATTTTCTGATTTTCTAATGCTTTTGGATTTTTTTAAAATTTTCTAATTTTTGTTTTGTATTTATTTCTCCCCCTAAATTTGTGCATAGGAGAGAAACGAAAGTAAATGCACAAATTTAAAGTATCCTAAAACAAAAATTAGTCTTTAAAGCGAATCAGCTTAAGAAAAACTCTGGAGTATAGAGAAGAAAACGCAAACTGTAATTCACCGATTGAATTTGCATCCAGAAGGTCTGAGAACAGCACGCGTAATCTCATAACAGATCCAAAAATTCTTCATGTGATTAAGCACTAACCCCGTGTGTGATCCCTTCCTTTCTTCCCTTCCCGCAAAGGACACAAACTCTCAAACAAAATTTCGAGTGTTGTACAGTTGAGAGATGCCTCCTATCATGTGCCTGGAACAGCCACTACCAACAAACTGAAGTCTAATGATATGCCTCCATAGCTGCTCCGACACAGAGCAGGATTAGTTAGTCTTTGGAACCCAGTCCATTTTGAAACTAGGTTGACCATTTTCATCCTTGCACGGTACTCTCTCCCATGACATATCCTGTTTATCACAAACATAAGATGAAGAAATATTAGAATCGTTAGAAGATTTGGGAGAGTGAGCCTTTGGAACCCATTTGTAGCTGGGTTTGACCCATTTCTTTTTCGATTCGATGGGTGGCTCAGTACTTGCTTTTGATCTTGATGTCGGCCGTTGAGATGACTTTGACCTAACCGGTCTTTGTTTCATTGTAGCGTCTCTTAGATTGGGCTTCTTGGCCGACATTCCCTTCTTTCCCTTGGGATTCGGATTCTTGGCCTTCTGTGCGTTCAAGTCATCATTGTCTGTACGTGACTTTGAGGGGTTTCTTTTGAAGTATCTCCCTCTTGGCGCGTTCTGCCATCTTGTGCATAGTAGGGAACTTATGCACAATTTGGACAATTCTTGGCAGTGTGTCCAAGTGTTCCACAGTGAAAACATGTCTTTTTCTTCACTGTGAAGTTGTTTCTTCCTGCCCCTAGTGACATATCCTTGCCTTGTCTCTGATTTTTCCCACATGCACAATTGCAGGAGGCACTCTGTTTCGCTGGAATTGGTGGCCTGTAATTCTCAACAGTAGGTTGATCAGAAACAGTTGAGTTCGAAGCAACATATTCAGAGTTCAAGGAGATGTTGGTTTGTTTAATGGTTTTCTCCTTGTTCTCATCTTCTGCTACTTTACCTGCACATGAAGCAGAAACATTAGTATTTTCAACCTGAATACCTCCTGACACAAATCCAGCTGGTTTGCCATATTGAAGATGTGCCTCCCTATCAATTTCTTCCTGTTTCGTAGGGATGGATTTGTAGTTATGATTGAAAGGTGGAGGAACACTATCATACCCTAGACCCTTGTTTTGATTATCTTTGAGTTTTAATTGGGTTTCAAATAAGGACTCGACTGTCTTACTTGACGCAGTATAATTTTTGAAATTAACAACTGTTTCTCCACACTTAATTTTCAAAGCATCAAGTTCTTCGGTTACAACATCAAGTTGTCTCTTAATATAGTCATAAAGTTCACATTTTTCACTGTATTCTGTCTAAATTCTTTTAAAATCCTTTATTTTTGTTTCTAATTCAGCCTTCAGGGGTTTCTGTCCTTTCCTGAGTTGATATCCTTCATATCTCAGGTCCTCAACTTCTCTTTTTAATAAATGAATTTGTTCCCGAAGAAATTTAATTGTATCTTCACTAGATAGTGTACATGAAACTTCACATGATTGAGAACATGAAACTTCATTGACCGGGACGTTTGCGGTCAATTCAAAGCGTCAAGTTCTTCAATTATATCAGCAAGACTAAGACGATTGAGATCTTTTGTCTTCTTGATGACAACCACGTTCATATCCCACGATTTCGGAAGTGAATTCAATAGCTTTTTGTTTATCTCAGATTTGGTTAAGAAGATCACAGCTATATTCATCTCAGTAGTGAGTGTGGTAAATCACTGCAACTGAGCTTCCAGGGTTTCTCCAGGGATATAATCGGACATGTTGAAATTTTGTCTTAACATATCCTGACGACTCTCTTTCATGTCTTCAATTCCCTCGTAAGCTTCAAAAACTATTAAAAGCACAACTAGAAGTCAAACTTAAATTTTAAAAAAGCCCTTTTACTATAAACCTCAAAAGTCAACCTTAAAAGTCAAATTTAAAAAGTCAAACTTGAAAAGTCAAACCGAAAAGCTAAATTTGAAAATTTAAAAGTCAAAGTTTCAAGTCAAAGGTCAAACTTTAAAGTCAAAGTCAAAATTTTAAGTAAAAAGTCAAAAATAAAAGTCAAAAATTAAAAATGAAAATTTTTGGTTGAAATTGGAATTTAAAATGAAAGAAATCGAATTTTTGGGCTAAATTGTCAATTTGCAAAACTAGGAACAAGAGGTATTGTATTTAAGTTAAAAAAGGAAGGAATGTAACATCCACCAATCTAGATCAACTGGTAAGGCGGAAAGCTGATGAACCAAAGGTTGTGGGTTCGATCCCCGACACCTCCAATCCGCCTCCTATTTTTGTTGAACACTGCTGCAAGCCGTAGACCAAGCCGCTGTTGCAAGCCATAGACCAAGCCGTGTTGCCAAGTCGTCCTCCAAGCCGCGATCCACCAAGCCGAATTCCGATCCGAGGCCGCAAACTCCGGCGACCGTAAACACGTTTACGGCTATAAACTCCGGACTGTAAACCCTTCAAAGACCGTAAACACACCTTTAGATCGCGAAAAAAAACGACGTTTTTCACCATTTTTACTCAAAACTCGATCAAAAACTCGTTTTCACGAAAAACGCGAAGAACAACCCCCCCCCCCCCTAATTTTCAGAGATCTATCCAAAAACGCAAGAATCTTTCCAAAATAAGATCAAATCGGCTCCAGATCTGACAAAATTGACTGATACAATCCAAGCTCTGATACCACTTGTAAGTCCCTAATCTGCTTGTGTATCAATCAGATCCGTTGGATGGTGCGGAATCCCAATCAAACAGATGATGTCAGATCAAATAGAAGAGAAGGAGAAGAAGATGATGATGAATCTTGTATGTATTGATATGAATGAAGATCCGTATACAAGATTCACACACACTCTCTTTTCTCTCTCTAGAACACCTTTAAATGCACACACTTAAGCTCCTCTAGTGTTCATCAATCTATTCCTCATACCCCTCACCCCTATATATATATATATATATATATATATATATATATATATATATATATATATATATATATATATATATATATATATATATATATATACACACATGAGAAACATGGGCCGTAAACTCATGCAAATTACAGAAAAACACAATTTCCTAGAAAAGCAAAGTATAAACCACGTTTTTGACCCAACAATTTTTGGGTCTAAAAATTGGTTTATACTTTGCTTTTCTAAGCATTTATTGTTTTTAGTCTTGGGTGAAAATATTATTGGGTTTATTTGTAGCTTGGACCGAAAACTCATGTGTTTTCGATCTAGCCTTTGAATTGTGGGCTTGGGTTTCCGGTCCATATGTAGAAATAGTCATTAGGGGAGTGTTTAGTGGGTGTTTAGGAGGGTAGGGGAGTTCTAGAGGAGCATTCATTCATTCATTTCATATCATGTTCTAGAGAGAGAAAGTAAAAGAGAGGAAGTGTGTGTGTGTGTGTTTGTGTGTGTGAATCTTTTGTTGGATCATTATTCATATCATCAATACATTGAAGATTCATCTGGTTCTTCTTCTTCTTCTTCTTCTGCATTTGATCTTGCATCATCCACTTGATTGGGATTCCGCACCATCAAGTGGATCGGATTGACACGTCAAGCGATTTTAGGGACTTACACAACTGTCCGGAATCAAACTAACCCCAAATAAGTTCGAGGCTCTTCATCCCCGGTTTGGTTTCATGCTGGACATAGAGTGTAATTTCCCAAGAAAAGGGCGATCATTTCTCGACCATCGGAAGGAAAGGTGAAAGTCCCCATTTTGATCTTCAAACCAGGGCTGAGGCTGCCAATGACTGATTTTTTTTAATGAAATCATGCATCAATAGATCTTCTCTATATATAACTTGATTCCCAATGTCGTCAACAAGATTCTGGGCTTTCAACTAGCATGTCGAGCCCTTGGAGTGATGCCTCAGTTTTGGGCCTCCAAATCCCATTACAACTCTTCCACCCAATCTGGCATCCATACTTTTCTCAAAGGTGAGGCATCCATGCGTTCAAGCGTCCAATAAGAACTGGCAAGACAAGTGGCTTTAGGTGAATAACAACCTAGTTGGGTATGGCTACCCTAGGGTGTGACAACCTGATATTTCGAATCAATGTAATGACCTAAAGAGTCAAGAATTGTAACCTCTTTTGATATAATGAAATTATCGCCAAAAATAAGATTCTCAAAAGTCTCTACTGGATTTCATAAATGATAGATTTTGTGTCAAGGATTTTAGAAATATAAAGAACACTAAAATCCGAGTTATAAAGAGGAAGTTATGACCAACCTAAGATTCAAAGAAAAACCGTCAATACGGTTAAACGTAAAACGCGAAGTTTCAATACAATAATTTTTAGCCTTAGGTATCTAAAATAAAATTGTAGATATCATTAAACCGTAAACGTACATAAAAATAACGTCCAAATCTGGCTTTGTATGAGGAAGTTATGATTTTTCGAAGTTTAGGATATAACATTAGACAGCTAAAAACTCGAAATAGAGATCGAGAGACTTTTGGCCGAAACAACCTAAATGAGAATCGAAGATCTCAACAATAGTAGTGTAACAATAAAAAGTCTGATGAAAACGGACGTCGGATGAAGAAGTTGTGGATTTATGACGGAGTTATCGTGTCCCGGCCGGTTAAAAATAATTAATTAAAAAGAGAGTCAAAATTAGCCAACGAAATCTAAACGAGAGTTGTAGAGCGTATTCTCACCTATGCGTGCATATATATAGAACATCGAAAACGGAGCTCGTATGTGGAGGTTACAGATTTTACAATTTCGAGACACAAAATCCGAGGCTGTCAGGCTCGCCACGACGTGGCACAGATGGCCACGACGTGGGGCCTTGACTGATGGGTTTTCAGGCTTGGCAGCAGAAGTCTTGTCCAGGAAAGAGGATAAGATCGACTCCACAAAGTGGCTGCTCTATTTCCACGACTTGAGACCCAAAAATTGGGCTATAAATAGGGTTCAAAGGGTTCCGGGTTTCATTGCTCAATTCTCTTCTTTCTCGTGCCGAAGCTCTGCATTTTAAACCCCGAAGCCATCCCGAAGCCTCGGTCTTCACATCCAAGTTCCGAAGGAAGGTCTTACACTCTCGAGAATTCCTGAGAATCCCGAGAAATCTGCTTTCTCCTGTCGAAGTTCTGCGCGGTTTTCATCTCACCATCTTCACTCTATCAAGTGAGTTCATACCCCTATAATTACGTTTTCAAATGCTTTATAAATGCTTTTATACACTTTTAAGGGGGGGGGGGGGGGGAATACAAATAAACACACGATTATTCTCGTGTGAATAGCATCAATCTTTTGCTATACTTTTTGTTATAATCAATCATATGTGATTTATAGCTATCATACGAAAATGTTCTCATACAACATATCACGATAACACTTTGTCCTTTTGGAATAAAACATGTTGTTATATAAATGTCAAACACTTTATTTATATTTTGAGTATAAAGGTTCAATAATATTATTACAAACATTATACTTTCATACAAAGTCGATATTGCACTAGGGTTTATCATACAAACGAATCACACATTTGGAAAAACTATAATAGGTATAGTTTACAAGATATTCAAGAAATTTTACATACTACAATTACTATATCAAGTAAATGCTTTCATATGCAAGAACAAATGGACTTTTCATACGTAAATCTATTTAATACTAAATTTTGCGAGACATTCAACTTCACGTACTTTCAAGTATGCAGTTGAAGTCCTGTATTATATACCATAATATCTTGTAGGGAGAGCGTGATATTTGTGTATAGATCTATACGCGATTGACAATCCTGCACCTAAACTGTTAGCTACAGTTAGACCGGCAGGTCTGGGGTGACAAACGTCATAACATTCCAATGCCTGAAGAACATTGTTACAGGCAGTCTGGGTCAATAGCATAGTTATAAAACTCACATTGAGTATTAAAAACACGGTTATTTACGGGGTTATCAAATGCCTTAGTGATTTTATACATACATAAATCTACTATTCTAGGCATGAAAAACACTACTGCATTACAGTATTGGAACTTTTAAACTACCACACACTTATGGAAAAACATTGGATTTCTAGAAGGAAACATTCAAAACAGTCGATACTTGGTAGAAAACTATTTTATACTAGTAGGAAATATGGGATTTTCTAGGAGTTTTCAAACATCTACAAACAATTTCATTTAGATTTATACAAACATTAACATTAAATACTTATGAACTCACCAACTTAAATGTTGATCTACTCTTTCAAATCTAGTTGTATTTCTCAGAGATTCAGTAATACATGTAAACTTCAGCTTTTGGAGAAGTGACGCTAAGGCGTCAGTTTGAAACTCATTTTGTCATCATATTGTAATTTGTTTTGATACAAGTATCATTCAACAATGTAACTTTTAAATTATATATATGATGGTTGTTTTACTTTCTTTACTATGTATTCAACTGTTATGATACTACCTGAAGTCATCCGCCCTCGAACGATTCCACCGTTCTTGTTTGGGGGTGTGACACAAGGTGACCATATTTTCTAACCGGTCACTCCAGCTATGGGGTGCAAGCCTAACCGTGGCACATGCACTGAGAGGTATCTACTTCAACGGGAAAGATTATGAGGATTACATCCTAGCAACAACAGGGATGAGTGTCGCCTGGAGGGTTCGGTGGAAGATGCCCTAATTTTTTGTGGAGAAGGATGGTGAGTACTATCCCCCCCCAAAAAAAATATTAGAGAATAGGTTTACCTACTTTGTTTGCTGCTTGTTTTTATAGGTACCGAAAGGATCTTGTCCTTTGAAATGGTTCTAAGGGGAAAGTATAAGGGAAATCTCCAGTATCGTGGGGCACCTTTGGTGGAGACCCTTCCACCGCCCATTAGCGCTAATCGATCCTTGGCACTTGGTTAACCCACTATTGTTAGGGATGAAGGCCCTTGTCCTCAATTTCATTCGGCTTTGGTGGATGCCCTCTTTGAGGGTGTTTATAATGACGATCCTATGCCTCTGAATGCTAAAGACGAACAATCGAAGGAGGTGACAGTTGGTGGTAGTTGGGAAACTACCAAGCGACGAATATCTTTGGTAGACTGTCCATTGGCCGGAGACGTTAGTACCAGTACCATTGGCAAACGTCTTTGCAATAGACGTAACATGGACTTATTGTTGGTGGAGTCCGATGTTTTTATTACAATCCCCGATAATGACGCTTCATACCTATCGGAGGGGATGGAAATCGAGGCAATAGAACCGCCTCTTGAACCCAAAGATGAACCAAAGGATGTTACCGACCTTGGTGATGGTGAGTCTGGTAGGAAGCCGAAAGTTGACTTCCAAATTACCACGGGTTTTGCTTTGTCTCCAACGAAGGGCAATGATATTGCAGGTGCTTCCCCTTTGACTTTCCTAGCTCGCAACAAGTGGACGCTCACTTGTCGGTCTCTACTTACACAACATTAGATTACTTATGATCGGAGTCGTCACGCGTTCCCTCTGGAAATTATTGAAGCTTTAGAGTGCCTTTATAACTCCCATATGGTAATTGTTTACAATATGCATCAGCCTATGTTGCCCCTTAATTGGTGGTTGCGGCCAATCACCTACGTTACGTTAGCTTGGATTTGGCGGAACTTACCACAGTCAAGCCTAAGCGTGACGAGCTAAAGGAGCGAGTGATGGGCCTTGAGGCCAAGAAGCGTAAGTTTCAGGAGCGTTAGGACTTATTGGCCTTGGAGAAGGTGTCTATGGAGGAACATGTGATGGGTTTGGACGTAGAGGTGGAACGCTTGTCTCAGCAGGTGGAGAGCTTGGAGATGGAGAAAGAGACACTAGAGGGCAAAATGAAACAACAGGGAAAGCAGTTGGTTGTAGAGGATTCGAGGAGGAAAGTCTTGGAGGAGGCTGTGGCTTGGCTTCTTTAGAAAGGAGTCGTTCACGTGGTGGACTGGGTGATTCAAAGCACTTATTTCTCGTTGGGGCTATAAAAGTGAGTTATAGAATTACCTCTTTGTTAAAGCTTGTAGTTTTGAACTTTAAGAACTTAGCATCCCAAATGTGATGCCTCAAACGGTTCACAACACACCCTTGAACAATTGGATGATTTGAGAGAGATTACTAGGCACACAAATCGGTTATGAACTCCAAGAACACTTGTTGTAACTGATTTTTGCCATGAGGTTATTTGTGTGTCAATATATATATATATATATATATATATATATATATATATATATATATATATATATAGGAATCCAAGAGTCATGGTTAAACCCTAATCCATACACTTTGGGTTATGATCCATATTTCATGTGGGCTAACTCTTCATGGAAACTTACATAAACTTAGCCCATCATAGATCAATAGCCCAAATCATATGTATATATATATATATATATATATATATATATATATATATATATATATATGTTGGATTAGTGTCTAAGTCCATAACTATATTTGGTATGTACTTGACCCGACTTGGCATGGTCCATTTGGGTTGCATGGCATCATGCATTTGGATAGACTAAAATGAGAGAAATAACACTTAAGTTTTGGTAATATATTATGAGTTCTAATATATTAATAATATTATTTAATTAGTATTGATCAAGAATTAATTTAGAATTAATTAAGTGATCAAAAGAAGACTAATTAAATATATGGGTTGATTGTGTAAATCATCCATACTTTTATAGTGGGCTAAGACTCCATGGATTATCAAGTTGGGCTAAAACCCATAGGATGCTCCATGGTGTATTTGAACCCATGGATCCAAGGAAATGGAAAGCCATGACAATTACGGTTTACAATAATTGTAACACTATATAAAGATCATATTCTTGGGGAAAAAATGGTCACTGTAGGTGATAGAAAGGGATAGCCGATTTCTTGAAGTGTTCCATTTCTTTCAAGTCATTCCAAGTGCATTTGGTGTTGTGTGAACCATTTGAGGTGTCATACCTGGGGCACTCGGCTCTTAAGCATCAAGGAATCATGTTACATCAAAAAGGTATGTATTCTAACATGTTATATTCATATGAATCATTGTTTTTAATATACTAGTTAGGATAATACCTTGATATTCATATTTGTATGTATAATAGAGAAAACATGGATCCAAGGTATTTAGGGTTGCATGTACACTTAGGAGTGTTAGAATGCTCAAAACCCAACAGTGGTATCAGAGCGTAGGCTTGTTTTCAATTATATTTGATGCAAAGTGCTGAAAAATGCTGAAAATTTTGATTTTTTTGGCTTTCTGGGCACTGGACTCGCCGAGTCCAAGGCAAAACTCATCCTACTCATTGAGTAGGTTCATACACTCGTTGAGTAGGAACCCCAAACAACATATTTTCGAGTTTTTTGGCTGGAATTGGACTAGAAACATTACCCTAAGCTGTTTTTGAACTTATAAACCTGTTTTTGATGTGGTAATGTTCCTGCTAATCCAAGTTCAAAGATAATTGTCATTAGATTCATGTTTTGTATTAGTTTAATGGATAGGCTAATTACATGAAGAAGTTTGATTGAATTATCTTGTTCTTATGCGTTGCTTAGATTAATAGGAATGTATGTGAAATTGTTGTTTTCAATCCAAATTAATCTAAGAGTTGATTCTAAAATGTGTTTTTGTAACTTGTCCTCAAGTTATATGAAAAGTCACATTTAAGTTTTATAAAACTCATAAAGTTTTCCATAAGTTATGAATAAGGAAGAGTCACATTCTTTTAATGGTTTAAAGTCTTCCATAACTTGTCCTCAAGTTATGGAACTTGAAGAGTTTTTTGAATTAAAACTACTTCAAAACATAAGTTATGGAATTGAAAAGTTTTTGAATAATTCAAAACTTGCCCTTAAGTTTTGGAATTTGAAAAGTTTTCTTTCATGAATACTTTAATTCCAAATTAAGACCTTAGGATTTTAAAAGTTAAAATTCAAACCTTATACTTTATGATATTATAAGTCAATAACATATATATATATATATATATATATATATATATATATATATATATATATATATATATATATGTATATATATATATATATATATATATATATATGTATGTATGTATGTATAAGAGCAAGTCAGTCTTACCGTTAGTAGGCCTCACTCACAAAGCCGATCTATAAGGGGTGTATAAGGTTACTGCCTATAAAAGGGCAGTTTAAGGGGTGTCCACTCTCACCCAACGCTCCCTTGACTGGTGGAGGGTCGTTAGCCGAACGGGTAGGATAAAGACTATAAAGTCTCCCTTGATTAAAAAGTATTAATGATAAATACTAACTAACTAAACCTTTTATAAATTACCAATCTTAGTTACTTAGGAAAATGTGAATAAGGTGCTAACCCATGAAATTACACTTTGCACTTTGCTTAAGTCAGTTAGTGGAGCATGTGTGGTTTACCGGCACACAAGCTTGATTTAACAAGGTAGGCAAAGGGTTTCTTAAAATTTTTCATAGGCCGGTGGAGTGTGTGTGGTTTACCGGTACATCGGTTGGATGATAAACATTTAAGAGTACCAAGTAATTTGCATGGTTACTTCACACCTTGTTTTGTGATCCTCGGCATCCCATTCACCAATTTCATGGTGGAAATTGGTGAATCGTCATTCACCTACCTTCAAATATTCTATAGCTTGGACTACGACATCCCTCTTTCAAATTATAAAATATTGTGTTGGGTCCTAGCCTTAATATTTCATATTGAGTGTTATATTAAGGACTTTAAATCAATTGTCTTGAATATCTCCCAAAAGATGTCTAGCTCAGACATCTATGATCTTCCCAAATCTCTTGGAACTTCACTACCTCCACCTCCTCCATTTATTCTCCCTAATCCACAAGTTCAAGGTCACTCAAGCCCTATTGGCAAGCAAGGTCTATGTGTGCTCACATCTTGGAGATGAAGTCACATATTGACAAGCCGGGAAAGTTGGGTGTCAAAGTCTTAAGAAATTCAGATGTTCAATCACTTTCTAAGTCACATAGTTAGTTTCTTTAGGACTACTATGAAACATACTATGACATGACCCTTAATGATCTTATCTATTTGCTTGTGCTGTTGAATCAACAGTGATTTGAAGCACTTGTAGAGCAAATTTGATTAGACGATCAACTTCCTAAACTTTCATGGGCTTTGAAAATGGTAACATTAGATATCTAGAAAAGCCTTCTCTTCCCAATGGCAAGGGATTGGCCATAGTCAACTCGGTTGACCAAATGGTAAAGAGAAAGGCAAGTCTATGATAGTCTAATGCACCATTCCCAATTAGTCCATATGTTTCTCTTGCCAAAGGAAGGGGCATTGATTGCGATGCTGCCTATTTACCTGGAAGATCATAAGGTTGATCAAGTCAAGAAGTTTGACTCAACTTCAGGTAAAGTCCACTATCTAACTCTGTTAAGTTTCTATTCTGAGATTTTTATTAAAAGATATGATTGGGTCACATGTTGATGTTAAAAAAGAGAAAAAAAAAGAAAGAAAAAAAACAAAGAAAAGTTAAGAAACTTAAAAGAAGTATATGTTGATTCTGATCACGAAGATGGATCTCGATTGCATGGTTCAATGATCAGAATTTTAAGTTGTTGCTTATGAGTTATGATATCTTGCTTAGGAATACATAACAACAAAGTTTTTCCATATGCTTTTGCACTGTAAGGATAAGTTTTCCGCAAAGTTTAAAAATAAAAGGAAATTTTTTGATTTCGTTTATTCTAAGTATCCTTACAATGGCACTTGTGGAAAATTGTTGCTTATATGATTCCATTGATAGCAATATTGGAAAATGGATTTGTTTATTTCATTTGTGGTAATGTCTAATTTACCAAATAAGGAAAGATTCTCATCACCCAAGGTTTCAGTTGGATAGAAACTTGGAAATCATGCAAGTTGTATAGTATGATGAATGAGAATTTTCATCTTTGGAAAATTAAGATTAATTCATTGTTCACATGTATATGTGAGTCAAGCGAAAGACTAAGGGATCGAGTACACATTCTGGTGCACCGGTTAGGTCCACCACAAAAGATCGATAAGACTATTCATCATGATTTACTAAAGTTTAGTAAATATGGTTATACTTAAAAGTTTAAGTATAATTCTGAAACACTGGAAGATTTTCAATGTACGGCAGAACGAATGAGAAGAATCAAATTAGGCAGAAAGATAAAAGTTTCTCAAATCTGAAAAGATGGGAGAGTACTTTAGTATCAAGTTTTGTGATCATCTTAATGATTTAGAAATCATATCACAATTAGTCCTCTAAGGAAATCTTAGTGCATTCTTATGGCTAAGAAGAGGAATCTTGAATTGTTGGAATGGTTAAATCAAGAAGATGAATCATACTTCGTTCCAAAACAAGTCTTAGATTCATACTCCAAGACTGTAAGTTGAGTCACATATCTTAAAGAAAGGTTTAAAACACTCGTCAAATGTAAGAGTAAAAGTGTCCTACTCTTGTAAATTTGAAATTGGTAAGTTGTTATGTTTTGGATAAAACAAAGACCAACTAAGGCCAATTGTGTGAAATGTTTGTCTTGATAAAGAATCCGCACTATCTCTTGAATATTTGGCAAGACAGTTTTATATGTCAAGAGGACAGTGGGAGTCTAAAAGATTCCGAAAGTATTTCAGGATCTAATCAAGAATAAAACCCGTATTTCATCACTAGCACACGACTAGAGGTTTATAACCTATTGTGTTGACATTTATGTGCCCATTCTAGTGAAGTTGGCTATACATTTGCGTTCTACATGTTCTTAATTGTTTGCATAACTACTTGGAAGCAATGGCAGACCCTTTACAGCCAAGTGGTGAGAAGTTAAGATTGCACAAGTTCAATCCATATGAGTTTGGATTTGTCACTAACCTAGTCTTGTGATTGTGGTCTTGACAAATTCATGTGGATAAGAACACATACACCACAAAATCTAAGGGTCATAAGGTTTCTCTCTGATTCATGAAATTGATGGTGAGGAAACACTTTCACCAAGTAGATTTTAAGTAAGATAGCAATTGTGCTCTTTGCACTCTCAAAGTTGTTAGTAGAGCGTGCGTGGTTAACCTGCACACTAACATGGACTTGCAAGAAAGGGAAAAGGTCTAAACAATTGAGACTATGATTATGACATCCCTTTTCATAGCTCTAAAATTGTTTAGACAAACCTGTGAAGCTCTCTAAGATACGGTGTATGATTTTGATAAAAAAATTTCAAAGCAATCTCGTATCAGAAATCTGAACTTTGGTAAGAAAGTCAATAAAGTATTGTTTTCTAGAAGTCCAGCTAATTTGTAGATACATGTCAAAGCTTGTGGGAGCATAAGTGTTATGCTAATAATTTTCATGTTAGTGGGAGCATGACAATTATGATAAGTGTTGCAAGTTAGCAATGCTAATTATAGAAAAAAAAAGTTTCAATTCTTGAAGTTGCAGGGGTTGGAAAAGTTTTTTTGCTATAATTAAGGGAGACGAATTATACTTCATTTCAATTCTAAAAGCTTATATTGAGGTTTTAATCATCTTTTGTCAAGGTTGTATATATGAATTTTATGTTGGAGTGGCTCAACATAAGGAAATTCTATATATGATTCCATTATTTGCGTTCTAAAATTCGATTATGATTACGACATCCTTTTTTCATAATCTGAATTATGAGAACTTGGCAAATAGACTAATTAAATATTATAGCAAAAAGACTGGTCTAGTAACATGTCTTTATGTGAGACATCATGAATTGTGTCCCATATGCTTGAGATATAAGATTGATTGCATGTGCTATAATATTCATCCTTTCTAAATTTTCCAAATGCTCTGGGCATTAAGGGGGGAAAATCTAGAATTGGATATGACTAAAATGATTAAGAAATTTTTGAGAACAATCTAAGGATTACCAAAGATTGGTTGCTCGGGGACAGTTGGAAGTATAGTGTTAAATTTTGGAAGGACCATATTGACATACTCTGAAATGAGGCATCTCTTGTTTAGAAGTGACAGTCAAAATGGGAATATGGAAATATTTCATAGTTGGAAGTTATTTAATCTGTGTAAGGTTAGAAAAACTTAATGCAAGAAGGATGTTTCCGTGGAGCTGATTTCCATTGGAATACTTTGTAATGTCTGTTGACAAGTCTTTGTGACTTTGTGCATAATCATTACAAGAGGATCATGCATATAGGTTTAAAATCTAACAGATTTCGGTAAATTATAGGAATTTGGAATTCTTACATTTTCGATAAGGATTTGGGAGTGTGAAATGAGAATCATGGGAATTATGTTAAATCGATCTATTTCACAAATCAAAGATCATAGACAAACTTAGTATGCATACTTGGTGTATGGCATAACTAATGTTTAGACAAACATAGTGTGCGTACTTGGTGTATGTCATGACTAGTGTTTAGAAAACATAGTGTACATGCTTGGAGCATGGAACAACTAGTGTTTTAATTCAAGTATAAAGTTGATAGTCTGAAACAGTATGCAATGAATGATGGGTAATCAATATGGTGATAAATAAAAGGTGTGTTTATTTGTATTCATAAGTTCTGAGACCATATTGGATTCGATTATTCTTGTGTTTCACTTTGCATGTTTTGACTTCCAGAATAACTAGGTTGTTCTTCCAGAATGACTAAGTTATTCCAACCATCCACAGTCGGTCACATGTTGGAAGTAGATAAGAATCAAGACTGTCATGGGTTGGCTTGTAGAGGTCTAAGATGTTGGACAAAGCGGTGCTACAACACTCATGAGTGCTCATAAGTTCTGAGTATTGGATTCAGCCCGTGCTCATTTGAATCACTTCATGGATTTTATCACGAGTAATCATGAGACAATAATATCCTATATTCTTCAAAACTAAAGATATGAGTTGTTACTATGAGTTGGTTGTACATTGATTGCGCAAAACCGCATTGGTAACTCGATGTTATAAAACGTGCCTTTGTGTATGATTCAACAAGTAGTAGAACAAGCCATATGAGTCGAAGTTTATCCATTCCTTTTACCTTCGGGATAAAAGCGATATATGTGGGCCCCTCGATGATTTAGTGATGACAAATGTAAGTGCTCGGCCGGGCCTGGACTGATTTCATTTGTTCAATAAGTCAGTCGTCAAAAATCGGAAATCGGGAAACAACAAATGGATAGAGAGAATGATTATAATATATGTCTCAGTTCATATGATATCTAGAATGGAGGAATATATGATCCCTTATCTAATGGACAAGTCATTGACGAGATCAGAGTTTAGTTACAACGTCAGAGTTCGACAGCGACTTAAAGAGCTACGATTGCCAGTCGGTTCTTGAAGTCATACTCAATAATAGTTTTAGACTTATCCAATTAGGAGACTGTTGGATTAATGTCTAAGTCCATAACTATATTTGGTATGTACTTGACTCGACTTGGCATGGTCCATTTGGGTTGCATGGTATCATGCATTTGGATAGACTAAAATGAGAGAAATAACATTTAAGGTTTGGTAATATATTATAAGTTCTAATATATTAATAAGATTATTTAATTAGTATTGATCAAGAATTAATCTAGAATTAATTAAGTGATCAAAAGAAGACTAATTAAATATATGGGTTGATTGTGTAAATCATCCATACTTTTATAGTGGGCTAAGACTCCATGGATTATCAAATTGGGCTAAAACCCATAGGATGCTCCATGTATGCTCCATGGTGTATTTGAACCCATGGATCCATGGAAATGGAAAGCCATGACAATTAGGGTTTACCCTAGTTGTAACACTATATAAAGATCATATTCTTGGGGAAAAACGGTCACTATGGCTGATAGAAAGGGCTAGCCAATTTCATGAAGTGTTCCATTTCTTTCAATTCATTCCAAGTGCATTTGGTGTTGTGTGAACCATTTGAGGTGTCACACTTGGGGCACTCGACTCTTAAGCATCAAGGAATCATGCTACATCAAAGAGGTATGTATTCAAACATGTAATATTCATATGAATCATTGTTTTTAATATGCTAGTTAGGATAATACCTTGGATATTCATATTTGTATGTATAATAGAGAAAACATAGATCCAAGGTATTTAGGGTTGCATGTACACTTAGGAGTGTTAGAATGCTCAAAACCCAGAAATATATATATATATATATATATATATATATATATATATATATATATATATATATATATATCATTGATTTACATAATCAGTCCCCGTTAATTTAATTAGTCTCTTTTGATCACTAAATTGATTCCAAATTACTTCTTGATCAATAGTAATTAAATAATATGATTTCATATTAATATATTAGAACTTATAATATATTAATAAATCATAAATAACCTCTTACTCAAATATCCATCCACAAATTTTCCTGGTGATATGCAACCCGAAATGGACCATGCTACTCTCGGGTCGAGTACATACCAATTATAGTTATGGGCTTAGACACCTAATATAACATTTTCCCACTTGGATAAGTCTAATAACTATTATTGCAAGTACGACTCCAAAATCCCGACTAGCAATCGTAGCTCTTAAAAGTTGTTGTCGAACTCTGATCTAGTCAATGACGCGTCCATTAGATAAGGGATCATATATTCATTCGTTCTAGATATCATAAGGACATGAGACATGGATTTTAATCATTCTATCTGTCCATTTGTTTTTTCCCGATTTCCGATTTATGATGACTGACTAAATGAACAAATCAAATCAGTCCAAGCTTGCCCAGGCACTTAGGTTTGTCATCACTAAATCATCGAGGGGCCCACGGATATCGTGTTTATCCAACATTGGGAAAAAGGAATAGATAAACTTCGACTCAAATGCTTGCTTTTACTTACTCATCAAATCATACACAACAATATGTTTTATAACACCAAGTTATTGGTGAGTTTAGATATGTCAATGTGCAACCGACTTGTAAACTACAACTCACATGTATTGGTTTCAAGAATATAAGTTATTATCGTCTCACTATCACTCGTGATAAAATCCATGAAGTGATTCAGATGAGCATGGGTTTAATCCAATACTCGAATCTTATTCCAGGAGTACTCATGAACACTGCAGCAAACTTGTGTTATATCTAAAACACATAGACAATCTACAGTTAGATTCATGATAGTCTTGCCTCAATACCTACTTCCAAAAGTATGATCGACTTTGGATAGTTTGAATAACCTAGTTATTCGGGAAGTCAAAACATGAAAAGTGAAACACAAGAATAATCAGATCCATTATGGTCGTAGAACTTATGAATATAAATAAGACACTTATTATTTACTCACCATATTAATTACACATTAATTATTATATAATGTTTCGATTAATCAGCTTAATACTTGAACAATAGTTATCCTATGCTCCAAGCATGCACACTATGTTTGCCTATGGTCCTTTCTTTGTGAAATAGAACAATATTAACCATTTCCAATGATACTCATTTCTCAATCCAAATCCTTATAGTAAGTGTAAGAATACCAAATTTTTGCCATTTACTATAATTTGTTAGATTCGAAACTTATATGCAATGATCCTCTTGTAATGACTATGCACAAAAGTCATAGAGACTTGGCAACAGACATTACAAAGCATTCCAATGGAGAACAATTCCATTGAAACGAAGTCTCATATTCAAAGTACATTCCTTTGAACATCCTTCTTGCATTAAGTTCTCTAATCTTATACAGATTTAAAGAGTGACTTCCACTTATGGAAACATTTCCATATTCCCATTTTGACTATCACTTCTGAACAAGAGTTACCTCTTTTCAGAATATATAAATGTGGTCCTTCCAAAATTCAGAATACACTTCCAACTGTCCATAAGCAACCAATCTTTGGCAAAGCTCTGATTGTCCTCGACAATTGCTTAACCATTTTAGTCATATCTCGTTCTAGTCCCTTTTCCCTCTTAATGCCCTAGGCATTTGGAAAATTATAGCATATTAATGTTATAGCATATGTAGTCAATCATATACTTGAAGCATATGGGATACATAATGTTTCACATAAAGACATGATACTTTACCAGTCTCTTGCTATAACATTTCCATATATAGAATTTCTTTATGCCAAATCTTTTCAACATAAAATTCATATATATCCTTTGACTAAATTTGATTAAAATCTCAATCTACGCTTTTAGATTTGAAATGAAGTATGAATTCCTCTCTCTTAATTATAGCAAAACAACTTTTCAAACCCTGCATCTTTGCAAATTGAAAATTTTGTTTCCTATAATTAACATTGATAACTCGCAACTCTTAACATAATAATTGTGCTCCCACTAGCATAATAATTACATTCTTATTAGCATAAAACTTATTCTCCCACTAGCTTTGACATGTACCTAGAAATTAGTTGGACTTCTAGAAATCAATACTTATTGACTTCCTTACCAAAGTTCAGATTTCTAACACGAGATGCTTCGATGATACTTTATCTAGGCATCTCAAAAGCATACACCTTTCCTTAGATAGCTCACATGTGTGTCCAAACAATTTTAGAACTTACAACAATAAGTCTCAAATGTTTTGACCTTTTTACATTTCTCACAATTCGAACTATGAAGAGGGATGTCGTAATCATAATCGAATTTGAGAATGCAAATATCACAAATGCTATCTTCTTAAAATCTACTTAGTGAAAGTGTTTCCTCATAATCATTTTCATGAATTAGAGAGAAACCTTATGACACTTAGATTTTTATGGTATATGTGTTCCTATCCATGTGAATTTGTCATAATCATAATCACAAGACAAGGTTAGTGATGAATCCAAACTCATATGGACTGAAATTGTTCAATCTTAATTTCTTGCCACCTGGTAGCACAAGTGCTTAGCATTGCTTCGAAGTTGTTATGCAAACAATTGAGTACTCATAGAACTCACATGCATAGTCAACTTTAACTGGAATGGGCACCGAAACAATAATATGTCAACATGATAGGTTAAAACCTCAAGTCGTGTGCTAGTGATTAACAATAAGTTTACTCTTGATTAGTTCTTGAAACTTTTCAAGACCTTTAAGACTCCCACTAACCTCTTGACATATAAGATTCTCTTTTTCAAGAAACTTTACTTGACAAACAAACATTCAAGAATTAGTGCGTTTTCTTATCAAGCCAAACACTTCACACAATTGGTTGTAGTTGGTCTTTGTCTTATCCAAAACATCACAACTTACAAATTTCAAATGTACAAGATTAAGAAAAAATTTACTCTACATTTGATGAGTGTTATATACCTTTCTGAAGATTATGTCACTCAAGGCTCAATCTTGTAGTATGACTCTAAGACATGATTTTGGAACGAAGTATGATTTATCTTCTTGATTTAACCATTTCAACAATTCACGATTCCTCTTCTTAGCCATACAAATGCACTAAGATGTATTGAGAGGATCAATTGTGATATGATTTCACAATCACTAAGAAAATCATAAAACAAAAAAGTCAAGTACTCTCCCTTCTTCTCAATATGGAGAAAATTTTATCTTTCTGCCTAATTTGATTCTTCTTATCGTTCTGCCATACATTGAAAATTTTCCATTGGTTCAGCATTATACTTAATCTTGTAAGTGTAACCATATTTACTAAACTTTAGTTGTGACAACCCAAGTTGTTCCGTTACATTTCCCCGTTATGGTTAACGGAATATTCCAGTTTATAAAGTTCTGTTAATTAGAGGTCATCAAATTTAATAAACATTCCATTTATTTACATTAATATGCCGTTAAGTCGTGATAAAAGGAAATAAAAACACATAACACACATTTCCATTTAAATGGAAAATGTTAAGTTTTATTGATGCGACCACTAAATCGGGTGCGACCAAAAGCCCGGTTTAACGGCAGTATCGGGTAAAATTTCACTGAGCCCCAACTTGGAACCCTATATAAGGGTGAGTGGAGTCCATTGGAGACTTTTTACACTCTCTCTCTAGACTCGTTTTCGACCCGAATCTGCAACCAAACGCTTCCAGATTGTAAGTCCGCTTACCCTAGCTTACTCTAAACATTATGATTCGTGTTTATAGCATAGAATTGGACATGGAACATGTGTTTACGGCCAAGGAGCATGCTTGGGCCGTAAACACTTAATAAGTGGGTTTTTAAGCAATTTAACCCCTCCAAACCAACATTGGGACTTAGATAAGACCTTATGGCTTGCAAACCCGAACTTAGAACACCTTAGTCATGAATTTTGAGGAGAAAATAGGAGTTTACGGCCAAGGAATGTGCTTGGGCCGTAAACCCCTCAAACATGGGGTGTAAACTCATTTTTACATGTTTAAAAGCCATAGAACTCCACCAATAGCCTTGGAATAAATCCTAGAATCATCTAAAAATAGTTTGGGGACCTTAAACATGTCAAACACCCTCCATTTAGGAGTTTACGGCCAAAGCTTCCCAAGAAATAGCTCCAGGGCCGTAAACTCATAAAAACATGTGGAATGGTGCCCTAAATTCATACCAAGGCTTAAGACATAAATTAGGGGTTTGTCCTTTTGGGTTAGATCAATTAAACTCAATAAAATGAAGGAGTAAAAGGAGTTTACGACCCAGACATGTGTCAAGGCCGTAAACACCCTTAAGCATGCCCAAAACATTGATTTAATCCCCCAAAATGGCATCATACTTCATTATAAATTACTAGCAAGGCATTAGGGGCTTTAAACTTCACAAAACTCTAAGGATGAGAGTTTACGGCCGTAAACTCCCTTAGGAGTTGACCCTAGGCCGTAAACTCCAAGTTAATGCCATTAGAAGCCTCAAACCCACTCATGCCTTTTTGGAAAAGTACTTAGAATAATTCCATGAGCAAGAAGAAGCCTTAAAACACCCTAGAACCCATCACCATGAGTTTACGGCCGTAAACTCATGGTGAGTAGTCCCTGGGCCGTAAACATCATATTAAGGGCTTAATCTTGGAGAGTAAACTCCATTCCTAAGTCACACACACCTTTAGACGCTACCCGGGACACCCAAACACTTATCCAAAGTGTTTTCCGCTCCTTTGAGCACGTATATTTCTTTAATTAGTATTAAATATACTAATTATATGTGAACATATGTTATCATATGTTAAATAGGTCATTGTGTGTGTTCGAGTCCTTGCGTGACACCGAACGCCCAAACGGCACCTTCGTCGGACCTACTTGCGTCAGGTGAGTTCATACCCCTGAATGAACCTTTTAAATGTTTTTACATGTTTTATAGGGGGGAATACAAGTTAAACATGCCAGTTATCATATCAATCACATGTGATTGATAACCCACATGCACAAGATTTTACCACACATTACACTGTTTTACCGAGTAGGACACTATAATGATTTTTAATTGTTTCAAAACTTTTACTTACACTGTTTTATCCAAATTCATTCTAAACTAGTTTATGAAATATTTCCAAAGGTTTTTAAACATATTTTACAAAAGAATACAAATTGTGATTTTCCCCGAGTATAAAGGTTTTTCATCAAAGTATCCTTTCACGAATTATACTTTTACTTGTTAGATACCGCTGCTTCGCTTTCATGTATTTTAAACTCCTACTCGATAACGCTTACACTTCGTGATGCGTTTATACCTGTTATTGTCTCTATGTCGCTTATACCTGGTACGCTTATACTTCACGACTCGATCTATCCACACTGTATGAATTCACACCATAATGATATGCTTCCACTTAATACACACCCAGTCATAGTTAGATGTATGTCTGTGCATATATAGATACATATAAGTAATGATTGAAAGACTTAGGAAGGCTTGTCCGCCCTATTTCCTTTTCTTCGTTGAGATGTGTTCTGGTGGGATCGGATGGCCGTCCGAAGGTCGCTTGATTCATTAGTTATATATTATGTATATGAGTATGGACATATAGGAATTCTCTAGTCAGTTCAGTTAATAGTCTCTACCTCTAGTCTACACTTACATTAGAAACCCACTATTGGGAAGTCTCTACCTCTATTTCAGCACTTACAAACTACCCACCATTTGGAAGTCTCTACCCACTATTTGGGATGCATCTTCAGGACACGACCTTCTCCGTCATCTAGTTGGTAACCAGAATCTCCTGTTGGGAGAGCGGACAATTTGTGTATAGATCTATACGGTATTGACACTCCCGCACCCTGACTGCTAGCTACAGTCCACGGCTCACCAAGCCAAGGGGTGGCAAATGTCACATTATATAGACGCTTGTAGGGCGTCTGGTACTCTAGTGTCGGTTAGTATGGTTACGAGTATCCCGGGTTACCTTATAATTCATGGCCTTAAGGTAACGGTATTTCGCCAGCAATTTACACTGTATGTTGGTAATTCAATTTCAGAGTCACACTGTTTTGACCTTACAAGACGTATCTTTCATTTGATACTGTATGGGGTCTGTCTCCCCTGTTTTGACCTTACAAGACGTATCTCTCATTTGATGTTGTCTGGGGTCGGTATCCACTGTATTCACAGTATCCATTGTATTCACTGTATTCACTGTTTTAGACCTTGCTAAACATATCTTTCATTTGATATTGTCTGCGGTCGGTATTCACTGTTTTGGACCTTACTAGTTGTACCTTTCATTTGGTACCTTCGGGGGTCTGTGTCTCTATTTGTTAGACTGAACCAGGCGTGCCGTTCGATCGATACTATCCATGAGTCTATGATTCCTTTGCCTTAGTCAGCAGTCCTCACTGCTGAGGCATATGTTATTTCCCTGTTGCCTCGTGCTTTCTTTAATAATCAAATTCAGTATTTTGATAATGATAGCAATTAAGGGAAAACCACTTTTTATCACATAACACTAAACAGTCTTGGTAGAAGACTGCTTTGATAAAAGAAAATATAGGATTTTCTGGGAAGAATATCTAATACACAGTGAACACTTAAACTACTACTTTATAAAGTTATTTGGATAAATGTCACTAAATACTTATGAACTCACCAGCATTTGTAAAAATGCTGATACTCGCTTTTCAAATAACTTGTATTCTCAGGTTAACATTAGACAGGTACATCTCGGAGCTGTTGATGAAGATAGCTTAGTATTACGCTGTATTTATTCTATTATTTGTATTACTTTGATGTATTAATGTAACCATGTAAAACTATTACTATTAATGTAATGTTTTGTTGTACTTTGATTACTATAATGCATGTGCTCTGATACTTGACATGACGTCATCCACCCCAGAACGTTTCCGTCGTTCCGGTTTTGGGGTGTGACATTAGTAAATCATAACGAATAGTCTTACCGTTCTTTGTGGAGGACCTGATCAGCCCACAACCGAGTGTACCCGGTCCCCTAGTCTTTCACTTTACTCACATATACATGTGAACAAGGAATTAGTCTTAATTTCCCAAAGATGAAGTTCTCATTCATCACAAAATACAAGTTTCATGATTCCAAGTTTCTGTCCCACTGAAACTTGGGTGATGAGAATCTTTTTTTTTTGGTAAATTATGACACTACCACAAACGATAGAATCAAATCCATTTTCCAATATTGCTATCAATGGAAACATATAAGCAACAATTTTCACAAATACTATTGTAAGGAAACTTAAAATAAAATAAATTTCAAAAAATTTCTTTATTTATAAAAATTGCGGAAAAATTATCCTTACAATGAAAATACATGTGAAAACTATGTTGTTATCTATTCCTAAGCTATATATCATAACTCTAAAGCAGCAGCTCAAAATTCTGATCATCGAACCATGCGATTGAAATCCATCTCTTCACGATCAAAATCAACTTACTCTTCCTTTAAGTTTCCTTTCATTTACAAAACATAATAATGCAATTACATTACATCATGTATTAAAAATCTCCAATTAGGAAATTAATAGAGTTAGATAGTAGATTTTACCTAAAGTAGAGTCAAACTTTTGACTTTACCATCCTTGCAATCTTTCAGGTAAATATGACAGCTTCGCAACCAATGCACCTTCTCTTGGCAATAGAAACAAACACATTATTTTAGAAAGGTACACGAGACTATCTCAGACTTAGCCTTTCTCTTTACCGTTTGGTCAAATGACTTGACCATAGCCAATCCCTTTCCATTGGGAAGAGAAAGCATTTCTGGACTTCCAACGTTACCATTGTCAATGTCCATGGAAGTTTAGGGAGTATATCTTCCAATCAAATTTTCTTTACCAGTGCGCCAAATCATTGACGATTCAGCAGCAACAAGCAAATATCTTAGATCAATAAGGGTCATCTTGTGATCTCCTATATAGTAGCCCTTAAAGAACCCGCTATATGACTTAGGGACTGACTAAAGAACCAAGTCAACTGCCAACTTCCTTGAGACATTGACTCCTAACATTCCCAACCTGTCAATATGTGACTTCATCTCCAAGACATGTGCACACACAGACCTTCCATCTTGGTGTTCGCTATATAATAGGGCTTGAGTAACTTTAAACTTTTCATTTCTTTGAACTTGTGGGCCAGGCAGAATTATTGGAGGAGGTGGAGGAAGTGAAGTTCAACTACAACACGAAGAAGGGATTAATCTTTCACCTTGATCGTTTTGTGGAATATCATCTTTATGAAGAAATCTTTTTCCAAAAGGATGAGGAAAACCATAATTGCCAGAACTAGACATCTATAAGGGAGAAAATCAAGTTAGTTGATTTAAGTCCTTAATATAACACCCAACATGAAATATTGAGGCTAGGACCCAACACAATATTCTACAATTCGGAAGAGGGATGTCGTAATCCAATTGTAAAATATTTGAAGGTATGTAAATGATGATTTACCAATTTCCACCATGAAAAACGAAATTGATTATTAAGTTTTATATGAATTGAAATTTCTAGATTCTAACAGATTCATTGAACTTTTCAATGACATGTTTAAATCTCAATTGTACCCTTCAAGTATGTGACTGGGATGCCGAGGATCACAAATAAGGTGTGAATAACCACGCAAATATTCTTGGTACTCTTAATGTTACATATCACCTAATCAATGTGCCGGTTAACCACACATGCTCCATTGATCTATGATTAACATCAAGCTACCCTTTGCCATACACTGTGAGTCCCAGATTAGTGTGCCGGTTAACCACACACGCTCCACTAATGACTTAACAAGGTGCAAAGTGCAATTTCATGTATTAGCACCAAACTCATATTTTTTCTTAAGTAACTAAGATTAGGAATTTTTAAGTGTTTAGTTACTTGGTATTTTCATTATAATTTTAATGAGAATTAATGTCCTATCCTACCCGTTCGGCTAACGACCCTCCACCAATCAAGGAAGCGGTGGATGAGAGTGGACACCCATTAAACCACCATTTTATAGGCAGTAACCTTATACCCCCTTATAGACCAGCTTCGTGAATAAGGCATACTAATGGTAAAACTGACTTGTCTTATATATATATATATATATATATATATATATATATATATATATATATATATATAATAATTAAACTTTTAATATTATAATAGTATAAGGGAGATTTTTAAACTTTTAAAATAGTAGATGGTTTAATCTATTAATAAATTATACTCTTAATTTTATTTAAGTTAAACCATTTTATTATGGAATTATTAATCTCTTTTAATTAAACACTTTAATTAATTTAATAAAGTCCATAAGGTGTAATTAAACTATTTAAGACATCCAGGTTCTAAACAAAAATTCAAAATTAAAAACTATTTAATTAATTTTTTTAATTTATGAACCCAAGAGTTACACCTTTTAATTACAATAGTTTCTTAATTTGAGACTTTTCAAATACCAAAACTTGAGGGCAAGTTTTGTAACTCTTGAAAACTCTTGGTTTTCCATAACCTATGAATTAATATGGTTTTTATGAAAAACTTTTCATGTTCCATAACTTGAGGACAAGTTATGGAAGACATTAAAAACATTTAAGATCAAATATTTCAATTAACAAAATAATCAAATAATTTATCTATGATCAAGTTAAACTCATAAGTCAAAATAATTCATATCAACAATTTGCAAGAAATTAGCCTAATCATATAAACTAATACAAATCTTGAAAATTTTGACAATTATCTTTTAACTAGATATGCATGATCACTACCATATCAACAAAATCGAATTTTATGAACCAAAACATTTTCTGGTAATGATCCTAATCCAAAACATGACAATGGACTCGGCGATTTCATTAGTCAAAGGCCAAAAAATCGATTTTTTCAACTTTGAAAATTAAGCCATGCATCAAATATAATAGAAAACAATCCTAGGCTCTAATACCACTATTGGGTATTGGATACTACTACATCCTATGGTGCACATACAACCCTAAATTCTTTGGATCTATGTTTTCTCTAATTGTACATGCAATATTGTTTCCAAACCATAAAGCCTAGAACTAGCATACAATTGATATAAACAACATAAAAGTGAGTTATAGAATTACCTCTTTGTTGTAGCTTGTAGTTTTGGCCTTTAAGAACTTAGCACTCCAAATGTGATGCCTCAAACGGTTCACAATACACCCTTGAACAATTGGATGACTTGAGAGAGATTACTAGGCACACAAATCGGTTATGAACTCTAAGAACACTTGTTGTAACTGATTTTAGTCGTGGGGTTACGTGTGTGTGTGTGTGTGTGTGTGTGTATATATATATATATATAGGGTGAGGTTTAATAGAGAACTATAATTAACCAAGGAACCAATATTTTTTCAACTTTTAGAACTTATTTTTTATCAAAAAAAACTAAAAATACAAAAATTTATAAATTTTTATCCTTTTTGCAATGATATCAAATTCATTTTTTTTTACGTCAAATTCACAATTTGAATTTTTGAAAATTCACAATGTAAATCCGGATTCACACGGTGAATCCGAAAAATATTTTTCACATTCACAATGTTAATATATGAATTTAGATATTTTTAGATTTTTTTTTTCGATAAAGAATAAGCTCTAGAAATTTAATAAAAAAAGATTTGGTTCCTTGAAAAACCAATAATTATGGTTTTGTATTGAACTTTTCCCAATATATATATATATATATATATATATATATATATATATATATATATATATATATATATATATATGTAGGAATCCAAGAGTCATAGGTAAACCTTAATCCATACACTTTGGGTTATGATCCATATTTCATGTGGGCTAACTCTTCATGGAAACTTACATAAACTTAGTCTATCATGGATCAATAGCTCAAACCATATATATATATATATATATATATATATATATATATATATATATATATATATATATATATATATCTTTGATTTAAATAATCAGTCCCCATTAATTTTATTAGCCTCTTTTGATTACTAAATTAATTCCAAATTAATTCTTGTTCAATACTAATTAAATAATATGATTTCATATTAATATCTTAGAACTTATAATATATTAATAAATCATAAATAACCTCTTACTCAAATATCCATCCACAATTTGTCCTAGTGATATGAAACCAGAAATGGACCATGCTACTCTCGGGTCAAGTACATACCGATTATAGTTATGGACTTGGACACCTAATCCAACAGGTATAGCATATGAAGGGGGCATGTCTGGCCGCCACTATGGAGGGCGGCAAACAAGTGGTTCGAGATCAAGTTGACAGCCGAAAGTTTACCCCTTTACAGTTGAGTGCTATCGTGGAGCAAACCCATACAATACATGCCTCTATGGAGACATTCATGGAGAAAAACTTTTCTTCCTACCTTCATATTGGTGATCTTGATATGGAAGGCCTTCGTTTATTATACAGTGGCCTTGATGCTGAAGAGAACCAACCTGAAGATAGATTCACCAAATTTTGGCCCTCTTCCAGTTCTCTTGGCAAGTAATTATTTCCCTCCCCAAGGTTGTTTGATGTTTGAGAAGCAAATTTAAACAATATTTGGTTTGTTTATGGCCATATGTGGCTTTGCTCAAGTCTAGGGAATGTACAGTAAATGATACTTTTACTGATCATGCTTAGATTGTAGTTGCTTTCGTTTTAAAACTTCTTTGCTTCTTATCCCACATGCTTTATGTTGGCCATTGTGGGTTTGAATTATACTCGAAGGTTAGTGTGTTAGATAAGGTGTCTAAGTCCATAACTATTTCTGGTATGTATTTGACCCGACCCGGCATGGTCCATTTGGGTTGCATGGCACCATGCAATTGGATTGACTAAATGAGAGAAATAACACTTGTGGATTATTAATATATTATAAGTTCTAATATATTAATAATATTATTTAATTAGTTTGATCAAGAATTAATTTAGAATTAATTAAGTGATCAAAAGATAACTAATTAAATATATGGGTTGATTATGTAAATCATCCATAACTTGTATAGTGAGCTAAGAGGTTCTATGGATTATCAAATTGGGTTCCACCCATAGGATGCTCCATGGGAGTTACAATCCCATGGGTCATGGAAATGAAGAGTCATGACACATTAGGGTTTACATGGTGTAACCCTAGATGTGTCAACACTATATAAGATACCTATTCTCCACCGAAATTGGCTACACATAAGAAACAAGAGGGCTAGGCCGATTTTAGAAGTGTGTATTCTCTCTAAAGTCATTCCAAAAGCATTTGGTGTTGTGTGAAGCATTTGAGGCATCACACTTGGGGTGCTAGGCTCACAAGGGTTCAAGGATCATAAGCAACAACAAGGTAAGTTATTCTATCTTTCATTCAAGTTAAAAATTATTCCCGATGTATGCTTAATAGGAATATAACCTTGGAATTCAACTTTGCATGATAATTAGACAAGCATAGATCCAAGGTTATTAGGGTTGCATGTACACTTAGGAAGTGTTAGAATGCTCAAAACCTATCAGTGGTATCAGAGCCTAGGCTTGTTTGTTTGTTATTTGTGCAAAATTGTTGAAAAAAGTCGATATTGTGCAATCTGCCTGTTGAACTCGCCGAGTCCATGGGGGGACTCACCGAGTTCATGTGTAAATTCATCCTACTCGCCGAGTAGGTTCGTGCACTCGACGAGTAGGAGCCTCAAAATGCAGATTTTCGACTTTTGTTGCTGTAAATGAACTAGAAACATTACCCTAAACTGTTTTGGTACTTGAAAACTTGTTTTAGATGGTGTAATGTTTATGCTAATCCATTTGCAATGGCAATTATCAAAATTACAAAGTTTTAAGTGTAATTTTTTATTCTTGAAATGTTCATATTCATCTTCTTGAACTTATGAAGATTAGATGATCATAGGAATTATTTGTAACCTACTTGGTAGTTTAATTCTTGATCATAAAGTGTTTTAATGGAGTCCATAACTTGTCCTCAAGTTATGGAGAACCAAAAGTTACACTTTTATTAAAGCCATTAAAAGAACACTACAGTTATAAAAATGAAGAGTCTTCATTTTATTACTCAATTCAATTCATAAGTTATAAGAAATGAAAAGTTTTGAAAGTTTACAAAACTTGCCCTCAAGTTTTGGAACAAGTAAAGTCTTGATTAAAACTTTAGTTCCAACCCTTAGAATTTTAAAAGTTAAAATACAACCCTTATACTTTATAGTATTATAAGTTAATAGTATATATATATATATATATATATATATATATATATATGTGTGTGTGTGTGTGTGTGTGTGTATAAGATCAAGTCGTCTTACCGCTAGTACGCCTCATTCATGAAGCCAGTCTATAAGGGGGTATAAGGTTGTTGCCTATAAAATGGCAACTTAATGGGTGTCCACTCTCACCCACCGCTTCCTTGATCGGTGGAGGGTTGTTAGCCGAACAGGTAAGACAAGGACTTATAAATTCTCATTAAAAGTATGATGAATATTATAAAGTAACCAAATGCTTTTATTAAATTCCCAATCTTAGTTACTTTAGGAAAAATGTTAATATGGTGCTAATCCATGAAATTACACTTTACACTTTGTTTAAGTCGTTGGTGGAGCGTGTGTGACTAACCGGCACACTAACTTGGGCTTAACAAGGTAGGTAAAGGGTGACTTAAGGTTTATCATAGTATTGGTGGAGCGTGTGTGGTTTACCGGCACATCGATTGAGTGATAAACTTGAAGGGTACCAAGTGATTTGCATGGTTACTTCACACCTTGTTTTGTGATCCTCGGTATCCCAGTCACAAAACATGGAAGGCACACTCAAGATTGAAGCATGCCTTTGAAAAGTTCATTGAATCTCAAAAGAATCTAGGAATTTCTAACAACCAATCAAAAACCTAATATTTAATATTTCGTTTTTCATGGTGGAAATTGGTGAATCGTCATTCACCAACCTTTCAAATATGTTATAGCTTGGATTACGGCATACCTCTTCTAAGTTATAATATTTTGTGATTGGATCCTAGCCTTAATATTACATTTGGGTGTTTTATTAAGGACTTTCTTAATATCTAAACTAATCTTGTCCTCTTCTTTCAGATGTCTTCAAACAATGTTGCTTCTGGCTCTAATCCTAATGGCTCCTTTACCCTTATGAACTTGTGTGGGAAAGTCACTTTTGATGGATCTAACTTCAATGAATGGATCAGAAACATCAGGACGATTACCCGCTACGAGGACAAAAAATATGTCCTCGACAAGGAGCTTAAGGAGATTTATGAGACCACTGCAACTCCCCAGGAGATCGCTGACTTTCAGGAACATGAAAGGGATGCTACCAAAGTGGCATGCATCATGATGGCGACCATGACAGCGGAACTCCAAAAGTCCTATGAGGACTTCTACCCTTTTGAAATGCACCAAGATCTGATGGAAACATACCATCAAAGTGCATGACAAGAGAGGTTTGAAATCATTTGCTCCATGATAACAACCATGATGAAGGACGGGGAATCCGTCACGAGTCACATGTAGAAAATGCAAGGTATGTGGATCGGTTGCTAAAGCTTAATGTGAACTTCCCTGAGGAGCTTGCAATAGATATCATTTTGCACTCCTTACCATCATGCTATGATCAATTACGCATGACATATCACATGAATAAGGAAGAGGTCACACTCAGCAAACTTCAGGGACTTCTCAAGACCGCAGAAATAGGTCTTAAGGGGAAGTCGGTTGTTAACACTCCTACACCAAACTCCGCCCCGGTTTTGGCAATCGGCAAAAGTCGAGGGAAGAAGAGAAATAGCTCTTCAAAGGGTACCAAGGCTAGGACCCTTGATGGCTCTTCTTCAAGTGGAACCAAGAAAGGTTTCATCACTCCTTTTTCTGACCCAAAAGAGGCTGACTAATTCTATTGCCATGAAAAGTCACATTGGAAGAAGAACAGCCCAAAATATCAGCAAGATGTGAAGGATGGGAAAGTTAAACCCAACCATCCAGGTATTTACACTATCTTATCTAATAACTCACCCCATTCGAATTCTTGGGTCCTTGATACCGGTTGTGGTATTCATATATGTTCTGATTTGCAGGGACTAAGAAGAAGTGAAAATGTGGAGCAAGGAAGAATAAACTTAATCATGGGAAATAGGAAAACTTTACATGTTACCAAGATTGGAGTTTATACTTTATCGCTAAGTAGTGGGCTTAGTTTAGATTTGAATGAGTGTTGTTATTCGCCAGAAATGGCAAGAAACATTATTTCCTTTCATGCATTGTATATACAAGGTTTCACCTTTTCATTTGATAATGAAGTTGGTTCAATTAATGCTTTCTTTAATAATGTTCTTTATTTTAAAGCATTGCCCTGTGATGGCGTGTATGAAACAGTATATGTGGTTGATAACTTAGGAAATAATGTATTGTGTATTGATTCTGTTAATGAAAATAACTTGGATAAAGCATCATTATGGCATTGTCGTCTTGTACATATAAGCAAGAAACGTATAGGCCAATTCCAAAAGGATGGAGTCTTGGAGTCATTTGACCTAAATTTAGATGATATTTGCGAATCATGCTTACTTGGAAAAATGACAAAGTCACCCTTTCACAGGTTCTTGTGAGATGGGTGAAGATTTGTTGGATCTTGTACACACGGATGTGTGTGGGCCCTTCAAACATGCCACAAGGGATGCTAATCGTAATTATTTGACTATTACTAATGATTACAGTAGATATGGATATGTCTACTTAATCAAGCACAAGTCAGAGACTTTCGAAAGGTTTAAGGAATTTAAACAGGAAGTCGAGAATCAATTGGGCAAGAACATTAAGATGCTTCGATCTGATCGAGGTGGTGAGTATCTTAGTTCAGATTTCCTCGACTATCTTAGGGAATGTGGGATTGTCTCACAATTGACACCTCCCAGGGCACCGCAGTTGAATGGTGTGGCTGAGAGGCGTAATCGAACCTTGTTGGAGATGGTTCGTTCCATAATGAGTCGAGCTTCGCAACCAATCTCATTTTGGGGGTATTCCTTAGAGACTACTGCCCACGTCCTTAATCTAGTCCTACAAAGAAAGGTGCCAAAAATCCTCATGAGATGTGGACTAGTAAAGTACCCAAACTAGACCACATCAAGATTTGGGGTTGCGAGGCTTTCGTGAGACGCGAGACTCATGATAATATCGAACCTCAAAGCGAGAGGTGTATTTTCATCGGCTACCCACAACAATCCTTTGGTTACCTCTTCTATAGACCTAGTGAAAATGTGGTCTTTGTAGAAAGGAGGGTTTTCTTTAGAGAGAGAGAGAGAGAGAGAGAGAGAGAGAGAGTTTATAAGCCAAGGAAACAGTGGGAGGCAAGTTGAACTTGAAGAAATTCAAGAGTCAAGTGGTGAAGGAACTTCAAACCCTTGCACTCAACTTGAGGAGGAAACTCATGTTGATCCAATTGACAAGTCTGTACCTCTGAGGCGTTCCACAAGGGTTAGGAATGCACCTGAGCATTACTATGGATTCTATATTACCACGGAAGGTGATATACTTATCAGTGATGAGACGCTGATAGATCTGGATGAACCTAAAAGTTACGTGGAAGCCATGGCAGGCCCTGAGTCAGCCAAGTGTAAAGAGGTAATGGACAACGAGATACAGTCCATGTATGACAATCAAGTTTGGAACTTGGTTGAGAATGTACTAGGTCATAAGACTGTAGGGTGCAAATGGATCTTCAAGAAGTAGACCGACATGGATGGTAAGGTACACACTTATAAGGCACGACTGGTTGCAAAGGGTTTCTCACAAACTCCGGGAGTTGATTATGATGAGACCTTTTCTCCAGTGGCCAAGATTAAGTCTATTAGGGTTCTGTTAGCCATAGCCGCATTTCATGACTATGAAATATGGAAAATGGATGTCAAAACCGCTTTCCTTAATGGAAAGTTGGCTGAGGATGTTTACATGAGTCAGCCATAGGGTTTTGTCAATACAGAGTACCCTAATAGAGTGTGTAAGATTGAGAAATCCATTTATGGGTTAAAGCAAGCACCTCGCAGATGGAATCTTTGCTTTGATGAGAAAGTCAAGGAATTTGGCTTTTCTAGGAGTGAAGATGAATCTTGTGTATATGTCAAGGCTAGTGGGAGTATAGTTAGCTTTTTGTTATTGTATGTGGATGACATACTACTCATAGGAAATGACATCCCAACTCTGCAGGAAGTTAAGTTCTGGCTTGGGAAGTGTTTCTCTATGAAGGACCTAAGAGAAGCTGCCTATATTCTAGGGATAAGGATCTTGAGAGACCAGAGTAAAAGACTAATTGGACTTAGTCAGAGTACCTACTTGGATAAGGTGTTGAAGAGATTCAGCATGTAGGACTCCAAGAAAGGAGAGTTACCCATCCAGAGTAACGCCAGATTGAGTAAGACACAAAGTCCTAGTACTGAGGCTGAGATAGCAAAAATGAGTCGAATACCTTATGCTTCGGCTGTAAGATCGATCATGTATGCTATGACGTGTACTCGTCCTGATATAGCCTTTGCCTTGAGCATAGTTAGAAGGTAACAGGGGAACCCTGGAAAGGCACACTGGGCTGCGGTAAAGAATATCCTCAAGTACCTACGGAGGACTAAGGACTGGGTCCTTACCCTCGGTGGGAGTGATGACTTGAGAGTTGTAGGGTATAGTGATGCTAGCTTTCAGACTGATAGGGATAATTTTCGCTCTCAGTTAGGCTGGGTCTTTACCCTAAACGGAGGAGCAATTTCTTGGAAGATTTCCAAGCAAGAGACAGTGGCTGATTCAACTTGCGAATCAGAGTATATTGCAGCTAGCGAGGCAGCCAAGGAGGCGATATGGCTGAAGAACTTCATTGGAGAACTTGGAGTTGTACCAGCTATTAAAGAGCCAATGGAAATTTTTTGTGATAGTGAAAGTGTTGTTGCCTTAGCCAAGGAACCAAGGGATCATGGGAGATCCAGACACATCGACAGAAAATACCATTTCATCAGACATCGAATAGAAGAAGGACTCCTCGTGGAAAAGAGGGTATCATCAGATGAGAATCCAGTAGATCCCCTCATGAAGGGATTGACTCGGGTTAAGCATCTCCAGCATGCTCAGATCATAGGGGTGAAGGATGATATTAGATTTAGTAGTTAAATAACCTCGAAATTTGTAAAGTGTAACTGACATTAGATGATGAATCAAAGGTGTTTTATTTATGAGTAAAGTGTTGCTATCTCTTGTCAATCGTTTACTATATTTATTTTGCATGTTTTGACTTCCAGAATAATTATGTTTGGTATATCATATTATTCGAACCTCCATAGTCGGTCATATGTCGGAAGTAGGTATGAATCAAGACTGTCATGATTGGTTGCAGAGATCTAAGGTGTTGGACATGGCTACAACAATCATGAGTGCTCATAAGTTCTGAGCATTGGACTCAACCCACGCTCACTGGAATCACTTCATGGAATTTATCTCGAGTGATCGTGAGACGGTAATATCATATAAGTCATCAAACCTTGAGATATGATTTGTTACTTATGAGTTGGTTATGCATTGATTGTACGTAAACGCATTGGTAACTAAATGTTATAAAATGTGCTTTTGTGTATAATTCAATGAGTGGTAGAACAAACATATGAGTCGAAGTTTATCTGTTCCTTCTTGGATTAGAAGCTGATATATGGGCCCCTCGATGATTTTGTTTTGACCTATGTACCGGGCCCGGTCAGAACTAAGTTGATGTGTTCAATTAAGTTGTTTGTCAAACAAATTGGAAATCGGGAAACAAACTGTTGGACAATAAGTAAGACATTCTTCCATGTATTTGTCCGGCTGATATCTAGAACAGAGGATTATATGATCACTTATCTTAAATGGTGTATCATCATCTTCTCAGTTCCAAGAGACCTTGAAAGAGCTACGATTGTCGTTCGGTTCCTGAAGTATTACAGTTATAGTTATTAGACTTATCCAAGTGGGAGATTGTTAGATAGGGTGTCTAAGTCCATAACTATTTCTGGTATATACTTGACCTGACCCGACATGGTCCATTTGGGTTGCATGGCACCATGCAATTGGATAGATTAAATGAGAGAAATAACACTGGTGGATTATTAATATATTATAAGTTCTAATATATTAATAATATTATTTAATTAGTTTGATCAAGAATTAATTTAGAATTAATTAAGTGATCAAAAGATAACAAATTAAACATATGGGTTGATTATGTAAATCATCCATAACTTGTATAGTGGGCTAAGAGGCTCCATGGATTATCAAGTTGGGTTTCACCCATAGGATGCTCCATGGACGCTCCATGGGAGTTACAAAACCATGGGTCATGGAAATGAAGAGTCATGACACATTAGGGTTTACATGGTGTAACCCTAGATGTGTCAACACTATATAAGAAACCTATTCTCCACCAAAATCGGCTACTCATAAGAAACAAGACGGATAGGCTGATTGTAGAAGTGTGTATTCTCTATAAAGTCATTCCAAAAGCATTTGGTGTTTTGTGAAGCATTTAAGGCATCACACTTGGGTGCTAGGCTCACAAGGTTTCAAGGATCATAAGCAACAACAAGGTAAGTTATTCTATCTTTCATTCAAGTTAAAAATTGTTCCCCATGTATGCTAGATAGGAATATAACCTTGGAATTCAACTTTGCATGATAATTAGACAAACATAGATCCAACGTTATTAGGGTTGCATGTACACTTAGGAAGTGTTAGAATGCTCAAAACCCATCATAGTGTTGGCCTTTAAGGTATCATATTTTATTGTTTCTTTCCGTTGAAAATTTTGAGTGTTTGCCTTAGGAATTTGTTCATTAGGATTCCCGCTTGTTTCGCAAGTTTTTAGGTCTCAAAGAATACTCTGTTTTGGTTGAAGAGGGGTGTTTGTTCTTATACGTGATATTTTGGCCTAAGCCCGGGAGCTCGCTCTAGTTAGCTCGGGCCTCGTCCTTCTTTAGAGTCATGAGCCTGTATTTTTATGCCAAGGCTTTGGCTAGCCTTCTCATGTGAACCTTGACTGGTTCATTTTTTATTAGCGTATTCCTTTCTTAGTAAGGTTTTGCAATTACCTTTTCAAAACTTTGTTCTAAGTCTTAGGCCTAAGAGATTTACACTTTGGCCCTAGTCCTCTAAGTCTAGCCGAGATCGTCATCTTGAGGTGTTTAGGACTTAGGTATTTTTATATCAAGGGAAAGGTTATGAGCCTTTGAATCCTTTATTCATGTCATAAGTAAAGGTAATAGTCCTTTACATTATACAAAAAACGTTTAGGGAAGGATTATGAGTCTTTAAACCCTATGGCTTCATCCTTGCATCAATTTCGCTAAAAGAGACGTGGATGAACTATCCTTGTTGTCACTTGGTAAATGTGCACAACCTCTTACTTGTATGATATCAAGCTTGAACATAAGTAAACATCTAAATTGTTTTTGGAAATAAGCAGTTTTCACTATACTATTGATAATACTTTGCAGTATCAACATTATCTGATGAGAATAATAATGACCCGTTGGATGTGGGTTTACACCGAGGTCATCCAATCTACTATCTACCCGATACCAAATTACATATAGCAGTATAAACAAAGCTATTATAAAAGTAATCACCATAGTCAATATTTTACTATAAGAAATATAGGTTTTCTTAAAAGGAACTCTCCATTAGATATAAAGGAACCATTACAAATAACTCCATGAGTAACAAGTGAATACACCAAGGTTATATATGACAACGATCTAACAACCAATGGAATGTGTGTTATCCGCCTTACTTACTGTACCCCGTTGGGTTGTGGGTTGAGGGCAGATGCGCACAATCGATTGTTTGTTTACTCCAAGTATATATAACTTGTACCCACTTATTACGCATATAAAGGCTTGTAGTGTCATTTTACTCAACTCCCATTTTAAGTAGGAAATATATGATTTTCTAGAGGAACAGGCAAAATTTACAAAACAACCCCTTACAACTCACAACACTTCACATATACATTTTTAACCACATTTTTACAGCTTACTCACATCACTAAAATCTTATGAACTCACCAGCTTAATTGCTGATCAACTCTTTCAAATAACTTGTATTCTCAGGAGACTATTAGACAGGTGCTCGTGCTGGGACTTCAGAAGATGGAGCATTATAGCTTCAAGTCTTGTTTTGTTATTTGTTTATGACTTCTATGTTTTGTGAACACATACATTGTAAACACTTTCTTTCTAAATGAAATGGTTGTTCATTACTTGCTTACCATATACATATCTCGTGATACTTGACATGACGTCCTCCACCCCCGAACGTTTCCGTCGTTCCGGTTTTGGGGTGTGACAATGCAATTGGTCTTAGTTGGTCTCTGTTTAGTGCAAAACATCACAACTATCAATTTCAAATGTGCAAGAGCAAGTAACATTTCTACTCCACATTTCACAATGTGTTATAAACCTACTTAAAATATGTCACTCTAGGAACAATCTTGGAATATAACTCTAAGACTTGAATTTGGAACGAAATATGATTCACCTTAATTGATTTAACCATTTCAATAATTCATGATTCCTCTTCTTAGCCATACTAATTGACTAAGTTGTCCTTGGAGGATCAATTGTGATATGGTTTTCATAATCATTAACATGATCATAAAACACGATACTAAAGTACTCTCCTTTCCTTTCATATTGGAGAAACTTTTATCTTTCTGCCTAATTTGATTCTTCTTATTCGTTCTTCCATACATTGAAAAGAATTACACTTAATCTTGTAAGCATAACCATATTTACTAAACTTTTAGTAAATCATGACAAATAGTCTTATCGTTCTTTGTGGTGGACTTGACCAGTGCACAACCAGGTGTACTAGATCCCCTAGTCCTTCACTTGACTCACATATACATGTGAACAAGGAATTAGTGTTAATTTCCCAAAGACAAAAGTTCTCATTCATCAAACAATACAAGTTGCATGATTCCAATTTCTATCCAATTGAAACTTGGGTGATGAGAACCTTTCCTTATTTGGCAAACTTTGACACTACCACAAATGAAAGAATCAATTCCATTTGCTAAGAAACATACAAACATCAATTTTTGCAAATGCCATTGTAAGGAAATTTAAAAATAAGATAAAAACAAAATTTTATTTATAAAGTGCGGAAAAACTTTTCCTTACACTGCAAGTACAAATGAAAACTATGTTATTACATATTTCTAAGCAATCTATCATAACTCCTACGCAGTAGCTCAAAAATCTGATTCGCGACCAGACTCAACATGTTTCTTCCTTTAAGCTTCCTTCGATTCTACAAAACATCAAAATGTAATCTTATCACATCATGTATTAAGAATCTACAAATAGGAACTTAATAGAGTTAGATAGTGGACTTACCTGAATCAGAGTCAAATACTTTGACTTTACCCTCTCTTAGATCTTTTAGGTAGTCAGGGCAACTTTGCTTCCAATGTCCCTTCAAATGGCAATAGAAACAAGTGGACTGTTTGGCATTTGCACATGGGACTATCTCACAACTGGCTTTTCTCTTATGGTCAAATCTTTTGACCATAGCCAATTCCCTTCCCATGGGAGAAGGGATCTTTTCTGGACTATCTATGTCATTGCCTATGTCCATGGTAGCTTGGGAAGTAGATCTTCCAATCAAATTTGCTTGACCAGCACGCCAACTCATTTTTGATTCTACACCAATTAGCAAATAGATAAGATCGATAAGGGTCACGTCATGATTTGTCATATACTAGTCATTAACAAACTGACTATATGACTCGCGAAGTGACTGAAGAACCCAGTCAACAGCCAACTTCCTTAGGAAAAAGAAACCCAACATTCTCAGCCTGTCAATATGCAACTTCATCTCTAAGATGTGAGCACATACAGACTTTCCATCTTCATGTTTGCTTGCCAATAGGGATTGAGTGACCTTGAACTTTTCAAGTCGACGAACATGTGGATCAAGGAGAATTATTGGAGGAGGTGGAGGAAGTGAAGTATCATATTGAGGAATATCATCTTTATGTGGAAAGATTTTTCCAAAAGATTCAGGAAGACCATAGTTGTCTGAATTAGACATCTACAAGGGAGAAATTCAAGTTGAGTCACCCAAATGAAATATTAAGGCTAGGACCCAACACAATATTCTACAATTCGAAAGAGGGATGTCGTAATCCAATTGAAAAATATTTGAAGGTAGGTAAATGACGATTTACCAATTTCCACCATAAAAAAAGAAAATGAACTTTAGGTTTTAAATGAATTGAAATTCCTAGATTCTTTGAGATTCATTGAACTTTTTCAATGGCATGTTTAATCTCGATTATGCCCTTCAAGTTTGTGACTGGGATACCGAGGATCACAAACATGGTGTGAATAACCATGCAAATTAGCTTGGTACTCCTGATGTCATTTATCACCTAATCAATGTGTCAGTTAACCGCACACGCTCCATTGATCTATGAAAAACATCGAACTACCCTTTGCCACCCTTGTTAGTCCAAGTTAGTGTGCCGGTCAACCACACACACTCCACTAACGACTTGGCAAGAGGCAAAGTTCAATTTTATGGATTAGCATCAAATTCACATTTTTCCTAAAGTAACTAAGATTGGGAATTTAATAAAACATTTAGTTACTTTATAATTATCATTATAATTTTAATGAGAATTAATGTCCTATTCTACCCGTTTGGCTAACGAACCTCCACCAGTCAAGGAAGCGGTGGGTGGGAGTGGACACCCAATAAACCACCATTTTATAGGTACTATCCTTATGCCCCGCTTATACATTGGCTTCATGAATGAGGCCTACTAACGGTAAGACTGACTTTTTAACTTATACATATATAATATATTAAACATTTAATCTTATATAGTGTAAGGGTGTATTTTAAACGTTTAAAATACTTGATGGTTTAATCTATTAAATAATTATACTCTTAATTTAATTAAACTTAAACCATGTTATTATGGATTTATTAATCTTCTCATTTAATTAAACATTTAATTAACTTAATAAAATCTATAAGAGGTAATTGAACTATTAAAAACATCAAGGTTCAAAATACAAATTCAAAAATTAAAATCTATTTAATTAAATTTTAAGTTACGAACCCAAGAGTTGCACCTTTTAATTACAAGAGTTTTAGAATTCAATGTTTCTTAATTTGAGACTTTTCAAATACCAAAACTTGAGGATAAGTTTTGTAACTCTTTCAAAACCTTTGAATTCCAAACTTGAAGACATGTTTTGTAACTCCTTAAAAAATATTTTTGAGTTCCAAAATTTCATGGCAAGTTTGTAACTCTTCAAAAATAACTTTTAGAATTCCAAAACTTAAAGACAAGTTTTGTAACTCTTCAAAAACATTTAGATCAAAATTTAAACCTATAAAATAACCATTTTATCTTTTATCAATTTGATCATTTAGCAACTCTTGTAGCAAGATAGTTTCAAACTAACAATTATCTTAAAAAATTTGACAACTATCTTTTAATTGGATCGGATAACCATTACCATATCAGAAAAAACAGATTTTATGATACAAAACATTTTAAGGTAATGATCCAAATCCAATTCTGGCCAAAATATCCCGAAAAACTGCCAACATATGATCCAACCCGTCGAGTCGGATAATGGACTCGTCGAGTTCATCATTGATGAACATGGACTCATCGATTTCATGTATGGGCTCGTCGAGTCCAGCAGTCAGAAGGCGGTTTTTCAGGTTTTTCAACTTTGAACAATTAGACAACGCGTCTATATAACAGAAAACTACCCATGGCTCTGATACCATTGTTGGGTTTTATGTAATCTAACACTCCTATGGTGCACATGCAACCCTATTTGTTTTGGATCTAAGTTTTCTCTAGTTATACATGCAATAAAAATTATCCAAAGCATGAAGCCTATAACTACCATACAATTGATACTTGAATCATAAAACTAGTTAGAATATTGCCTCTTGTTGTAGTTTCTTGTATATGGCCTTTAAGAACTTAGCACCTCAAGTGTGATGCCTCAAACAAGTCACAAACACCATGAACAAATGGAGGAATTGAGAGAGAGGTTATGAGGCACTCAAAATCAGCTATAGTATCTCTAAGATCACTAGTGTCACATTTTAGCCAAGGGGTTACATATTTATAGTGTAGGAATCCAAGAGTCATGTGTAACCCTAATGGAACTTACATAAGCTTATTTGTATCATTGATTTAAACAATCAGCCCTTGTGTATTTAATTAGTCTCTTTTGATCACTAAATTAATTCCAAATTAATTCTTGTTCAATGCTAATTAAATAATATGATTTTTCAATTAATATATTATACTTATAATATATTAATAAATCACAAATAACCTCTTTCTCAAATATCCATCCTATCAAATTGTTCTGGTGAAGGCAACCTAAAATGCACCATGCTACTCTCGGGTCAAGTACATACCAATTATAGTTATGGGCTTAGACACCTAATCCAACAAAATCAACGTACATCATGTATTGTTTAGCGTAATACGGCTTGACATACGCTTGATTGCAGATGTACGATTATTGTTGTCAGCTGGTTTCTATGCTTTATTGCAGCTGTGAAATCGGTCGTAGTTGTTGGAGCATATACAGGTTCGACCTGTGTGACTAATAGCCATGTGGATTGAAGTGTTGTGTCGACAACGAATGATGGTTGGACTCCTGCGGCGGTGGTGCTTGGGGAATAGATACCTACAATTATTGGAAGTGGGGATTGAACATTGAAGGTTGTTGAGCGAAGAGCGGAATGTCCGACATGCTTGCTATGGGGGAGAACTGGTAGTTCGACATTGGATGTTGCACAGAAGACAGTATGGTTCCTGGGGACCAACTGTTCGTCCCCATATGTTGTAGCATAGATTGCGACTGAGAAACCAGTGGTTGCGACTGCTGAGTCGATGGTTGTGATTGTTGGGTTGGTGGCTATGACTTATGGGTCACCATTATTTGTAGTGTTACAGTCATAGTTTGTTGGATTAGGTGTCTAAGCCCATAACTATAATTGGTATGTACTTGAATTGATAGCAGCACAGTCCTTTTGGGTTGCCCTCAAACCTAGCAACCGAACAAGGAAATTATGAAAGGAAAGATATTAATTTATTATAAGATTTATAAATTAATATAAATGAATTTATTAATATGTTAAAAGATTAATATATTAATAAGAAATCATTTTGTTTAATTAATTGTTAGCCATAAATTAATTAGAATTAATTTTCGGGTTAAAAGAATTAATTATAAGGTGCAGGGACTAGTTTGCAATTATCTAATAGTTGAGTGGAAGGCACTAGAACCCCCTTGGATAAGGGTGGACGAAATATTTAGGGGAAACCCTAATAATTTCGTCCATAGGGGCTTGGATAAGGCCCTAAGTAAAGGATAACTAGGGTTTCCCCTAAACCCTAGATCCCTCAGCTATATAAGGAGCCTCCTGGTTCATATTTTGGTGACTCTTTCTTTTCAAGAAACCCTAAGGGCCGAAATTTTGCATACTCCCTCTCCCCTATCTCTTCTACTTTCCTTCTTGCTAGTTTGGGTGTGACTCCATTAGAGGCATTACACTTGTGGTGCTAAGCTTCCAAGAAGATCAAGATCAAGATCAAGGGAATTATCAATTGTTTACTATAACAATTGAAAGGTATGTAATTACTAAACCCTAGTTTATAGATTTCAAAAATAGCCTCTCTACTCTAGGGGTTCTTGTTTTGCAATTCAAAGTTGTATGTTCAATAGTTAAAACATAGATCCAAAGTAGGTTGCATGTGAACTTGGGAATTGTTTTCTAGTTTATTTGTTTTACCTAAAACCCATCAGTGGTATCAGAGCCTTTGTTTGTTTTAAATTGAATTGCTATAATTGTTGAATTGCAAATTAGGGTTTATAGCTATTAAACCCTAAAGACCATTTTTCGATTTTTTGGGTTGTGGATCAAAGGGTTTTTCAAAAACCCTAGCCTCCAAAGAACCCTACTCGAAATTAGGGTTAGGGTTTTGAAAAAACCTAGCCTCCTCCCTTGTAAATTTCGAAATTACTAGATATTTTATGGTTTCTTTCTTTGGATAATTGTTACTTGATTAGATTAATTGGATAATTATCCTTTACCCTAAATTTTCGAAATCTAGAGGGATAAGGATTAGGATTAAATTAATTGATTAATTTGATTGGATAATCCTTACAAGATTTAATAAATTAATTAAAAGTTAATTAATGGATAAATATTAAATCTAATTAATTGGTTTATTTAAATTTTAAATTTAATAGTTTAAATTTCGAAATTTATATAAACACTTGGAGTTTTAAAATGTTTTAAAACACACCTTATATATATATATATATATATATATATATATATATATATATATATATATATATATATATATATATATATATATATATATATATTATAATTAAAAGTTAAATATTATATATGTATAAGAATATGGTCAATCAAATCGCTAGTATGCCTCATTCACGAAGCTAGTCTATAAGGGGGGTATAAGGAAACTGCCTGTAAAATGGTAGTTGAATGGGTGTCCACTCTCACCCACCGCTTTCTTGATTAGTGGAGGGTCATTAGCAGAACGGATTTGATAGGACAACTACCTCTCATTAAAAGTATAATGATATTAAAGAAAGTACTAGAACATTATTTTTTTTAAAAATCCCAACTCTAGTTACTTTAGGAAAAATGTGAAAAGTATGCTAATCCATGAAATTGCACATTATGCTTTATTGGTCGTTAGTGGAGCATGTGTGGTTTACCGGCACACTAAAAGGCACTAATAAAGAGTAGTAATGGGTATCTTATAATTATCATTTTGATGGAGCGTGTGTGGTTTACCAGCACATCAATAGTCAATGATAAAGACAATAAGGTTACCAAGCACATTTGCATGGTTATTCACATCTAGTTTGTGATCCTCGGTATCCCAGTCACAAATAGTAGAGCATAATCCGAGATTAAAACATGCCATTAAATAGTTTTAATGTATCTCAAAAGAATTAGGAATTTCACTTCGTTTATTTTGTCTAATGGTGGAATTGGTGAATCGTCATTCACCTACCTTTATGATATTTGAACTTGGATCTCGGCATCCCATTTCTAAGTTGTAAATCGTCATAGTTGGGTCCCAACCTTGATATGATATCTTTGGGTTATTATATTGAGGTGTCTTGAAATCTAACTAAAACTATCTTTCTTTTCAGATGTCTAATCCTGGAAACACTTCTGCTTCATCATCCTCCAGCCACAACTTCTCTCTACTAAACATATGCTCCAAAGTCGTTATGGATGGCTCCAACTATAACGATTGGATGCGTAACATCAAGATGGCGCTTAGATTCGAGGACAAAGAGTATGTCCTTGAAAAGGAGCTCAAAGAACTTGATGAGTCCAAAGCCACTCCCGAAGAGTATGCTGCCTACAAGAAACACTATGATGATGCTACCAAAGTGGCATGCATCATGGTTGCAACCATGTCCCCAGAATTGCAGAGGTACTATGAGGACTACTGGCCTTTTGAGATGAACAAGTACCTTATGGAAAAGTACCATAAGCGAGCTCGTCAAGAAAAGTTTGAGGTAGTCAAGTCACTCATGGCTTGCAAGATGAAAGAAGGGGAATCGGTTGTATCTCATGTGCAAAGAATGCAACGCTACATAGAGCGTTTGGTCAAGCTCAACATTCACTTCGATGAGGAATTGGCCATAGACATGGTCTTGAACTCATTGCCTGATTGTTATGGTCAGTTTATTTTAACTTACCATTTGAACAACACTGAGCAAACACTGGCCCAATTGCACAACTTGTTGCAGACAGCTGAGGCATGGATGAAGGGTAAAAGTATACCTTCTACACCTACAAGTGCCCCTGTCTTGGCCATTGGACAGGGAAAGGGGAAGAAGAGGAAAGGTCCTCCCAAGCAAAACTGGAAGAGCAAGGCTCAAGCTATGTCATCTAGTAATGGCCCGAAGGCTAAGCTCAGTGGTTCCACTCCCCATTTTTCTGATCCAAAAGAGGCCATTTGCTTTTACTGCAATCAAAAGGGGCATTAGAAGAGATCTTGCCCACAATATCTGCAAGATATCAAGGATGGCAAAGTGAAGCCATCCTCGGCAGGTATTTACACTATTTCTGCTAATAACTCATTATCTTCTCGTTCATGGGTCCTTGATACAGGATGTGGTTTTCATATTTGTTATGATTTGCAGGGGCTAAAGGAAACTGAGGAGATAGAGCATGGGAGGATAAAATTGATCATGGGGAACAGAAAGTCTTCACCAGTGACCAAGATCAGAGTTTATCAACTATTGCTTAGTAATGATGTTAGATTAGACTTAATAAATTGTTGATATTCATCTGAGATGACGAGAAACATTGTTTCATTTAATGCATTATTCAGACAAGGTTTTAAATATTCTTTTAATGATTTGAATGGTTCAATTCCTATTTATAAGAATGGTGTTTTTGTGTTTGAAGCTTTACCTTGTGATGGTGTGTATGAAACAATGACTTGTGTTGATAGCTTAGGAAATAGTTTACTTAATATTGACTTGTCTAATAGTGTAGACAAGGCATGCTTGTGGCATTGTCGTCTTGGACACATTAACAAGAAACGCATAGCCCAACTCCAAAAGGATGGAGTATTGGAATCATTTGACCTAAAATCAGATGATATGTGTGAATCTTGTCTTTTGGGAAAGATGACAAAATCACCATTCACAGGGTCTTGTGAAAGAGGTGAAGGTCTGTTGGATCTCATACACATAGATGTGTGTGGGCCCTTCAGATCAACCACAAGGGATGCTAATCGATTCTATGTGACTTTCACTGACGATTATAGCAGATATGGTTACATCTACTTGATCAAACATAAGTCAGAAACCTTTGAAAAGTTCAAAGAGTTTAAGCATGAAGTCGAAAATCAATTGGGCAGAAAGATCAAGATACTTAGATCCGATAGAGGCGGGGAGTAACTTAGCATCGAGTTCAACGACTATCTGAAAGAATGTGGGATAGTCTCACAATTGACTCCTCCTAGGACACCACAGTTAAATGGTGTAGCTGAGAGGCGTAATCGAACCTTGTTAGACATGGTTCGTTCTATGATGAGTCGTGCCTCGCTTCCTATTCACTTCTAGGGGTATGCCTTAGAGACAGCCGCCCACATCCTCAATCTTGTCCCTACAAAGAAGGTTGCCAAAACACCTCACGAAATGTGGACAGGGAAAGTTCCCTCGTTAGCACATATTAAAGTCTAGGGTTGTGAAGCTTTCGTAAGACGAGAGACTCACGACAAGCTAACAGCTAGAAGTGAGAAATGTGTTTTCATTGGTTACCCAAAGCGGTCTTTTGGATATTTATTCTACAGGCCTAGTGAAAACGTGGTCTTTGTAGCTCGAAGAGGAGTCTTTCTAGAAAGAGAGCTCATATTCAAAGAGGACAATGGGAGTACCATTGACCTTGAAGAGATTCAAGAGTCAACCAATGAAGGAACCTTAGATGACACTATCACTCAACCAGAGGAAAAAATTCCTGTTGAACCAGTTGATAAATCATTACCTCTTCGAAGATCCACTAGGGTGAGTGTGCCACCTGAGTTGTATGGTTTTCATATTACTTCAGATGGTGACACATTCATAAGTGACAGAACATTGGTAAACTTAGATGAACCAGTCACTTATAAGGAAGCAATAGCAGGCCCAAAGGCTTCCAAGTGGAAAGAGGCAATGGACAGCGAGATTAAGTCCATGTATGACAACCAAGTTTGGAATTTGGTTGATAGTGCATCAGGTCGTAAGACAGTTGGATGCAAATGGATCTTTAAGAAGAAGACAGACATGGACGGGAATGTGCATACATTCAAGGATCGACTGGTTGCAAAAGGTTTCACTCAAACCCCAGGGGTTGACTATGATGAGACCTTTTCGACAGTAGCTAAGATTAAATCTATTGGGATATTGCTCGCCATAGCTGCCTTTCATGACTATGAAATCTGGCAGATGGATGTCAAGACTGCCTTCCTTAACGGGACGTTGGCTGAAGACATTTACATGAGTCAGCCAGAGGGTTATGGTGATGCAAAGTTTCCCAATAGAGTGTGCAAGCTTGAGAAATCCATCTATGGATTGAAACAAGCATCTCGCAGCTAGAATCTTTGCTTCCATGAGAAAGTCAAAGAGTTTGGTTTCTCTAGAAGTGAAGATGAGTTTTGTGTGTATATCAAGGCTAGTGGGAGTATAGTAACTTTTCTGGTGTTATATGTCGATGACATATTACTCATTGGTAACGACGTTCCAACCTTGAATGAAGTTAAATCTTGGCTTGGAAAGTATTTTGCCATGAAAGACCTAGGAGAAACTGCCTATATTCTTGGGATTAGAATATTGAGAGATAGAAAGAAGAGACTGATTGGACTTAGTCAAAGCACATACTTGGATAAGGTACTAAAGAGGTTTAGTATGGAAAATTCCAAGAAGGGAGAGCTACCTATCCAGAGCAATACTAAATTGAGTAAGACTCAATGCCCGAGTACAGATGAGGAAATAGATGACATGAGTCGTGTACCTTATGCTTCCGCTGTCAGATCGATCATGTACGCTATGACATGTACTCGCCCTGATGTGGCCTTTGCTTTGAGCATGGTCAGTCGCTATCAGGGAAACCCAGGTAGAGCACATTGGATATCCGTAAAGAATATACTCAAGTATTTGTGAAGGACGAAGGACTGGGTCCTTGTGCTTGGTGGCAATGATACTTTGAGAGTAGATGGTTACAGTGATGCCAGCTTTCAGACGGATAGAGATAACTTCCGTTCTCAGTCGGGCTGGGTATTTTTACTGAATGGAGGAGCAGTTACTTGGAAGAGTTCCAAGCAAGATACGGTGGCTGATTCTACTTGTGAATCAGAGTACATAGCAGCAAGTGAAGCGTCGAAAGAAGCAGCTTGGTTGAGGAACTTCATCAGAGATCTCGAAGTTGTTCCAACCATCCAGGAGCCTATGGAACTGTTCTGCGATAATGAAGGAGCGGTTGCCTTGACAAAGGAACTGAGAGATCATGGTAAAACCAGACATATCGATAGAAAGTACCATTTCATCATACATAGAGTAGAAGAAGGCCATCTTATAGTGAAGAGGGTGTCATCTGAAGATAACCCATCAGATCCCCTCACATAGGGTCTGAGTAGGGCTAAGCATATTCAGCATGCTCGGAGCATAGGACTGAAAGATGATATTAGTTTTAGTAGTTAGATTAGTTTTCTAAAACTTGTAACAAAGTAAATGTAATTGACTTTTGGTGATTAAATAATAAAGTATTATTTATAAGTTTGGGTTCTACCTTTTGTCAATTGTTTATTATTGTGTTTCATTTTTTGCATGTTTTACTTCCCGAATAATAAGATTATTCAAACTCCACAGTCGCTCGTACTTTTGGAAGTAAGTAGTGAATCAAGACTGTCATGAACTGGATTGTAGATTGTCTAAGGATAGACATGGCAATGTATTTGCTGCAACGTTCATGAGTACTCAGAATTTGAGATTTGAGTATTAGATAAACCCTCACTCAGAGTATTACTTCATGGAATTCATCACGAGTAATACTGAGACGATAATATCTTATAATCTTGAAACAGAGATATATGAGTTGTGATTTGCAAGTCGGCTATGCATTGGTGATACGAAAACGCATCAGTAACTTGGTGTTATAAAACGTATTATCCTGTATGGTTTGGTGAGTAAGAGATACAAGCATATGAGTCAATGTTTATTCGTTCCTTTTTCCCTAACGGGAAAAGCGATATCTGTGGGGCCCTCGATGATTTGGTGTTGACTTATGTGCTGGGCCCAGGCAGGACTAAATTGATGTGTTCAATTAGAAGTCCTACATCATCACAAATCAGGAATCGGGAAACATAGATTCTGGACAAAGAGGTTGATTGCATTCCATGTCTTTTGTCTAGGGATATCTAGCAGAACGAAGGATTATATGATCACTTATCTTAGGACACGTAACTGACTGGGTCAGAGTTCAGCAGCAGTTTTTTTTTTAGAAGCTACAATTTTCTGGTCAAATTTAGAAGGCATACTAGCAATTATAGTTACAGACTCATCCAAGTGGGAGACTGTTGGATTAGGTGTCTAATCCCATAACTATAATTGGTATGTACTTGAATTGATAGCAACACAGTCCTTTTGGGTTGCCCTCAAACCTAGCAACCAGACAAGGAAATTATGAAAGGAGAGATATTAATTTATTATAAGATTGATAAATTAATATAAATGAATTTATTAATATGTTAAAAGATTAATATATTAATAAGAAATCATTTTGTTTAATTAATTGTTAGCCATAAATTAATTAGAATTAATTTTAGGGTTAAAAGAATTAATTATAAGGTGCAGGGACTAGTTTCCAATTATCTAATAGTTGAGTGGAAGGCTCTAGAACCCCCTTGGATAAGGGTGGATGAAATCTTTAGGGGAAACCCTAATAATTTCGTCCATAGGGGCTTGGATAAGTCCCTTGGGTTTGCTTAGGCCCTAAGCAAAGGATAACTAGGGTTTCCCTTAAACCCTAGATCCCTCAGCTATATAAGGAGCCTCCTGGTTCATATTTTGGTGACTCTTTCTTTTGAAGAAACCCTAAGGGCCGAAATTTTGCATACTCCCTCTCCCTTCTCTCTTCTACTTTCCTTCTTGCTAGTTTGGGTGTGACTCCATTAGAGGCATTACACTTGTGGTGCTAAGCTTCCAAGAAGATCAAGATCAAGATCAAGGGAATTATCAATTGTTTACTATAACAATTGAAAGGTATGTAATTACTAAACCCTAGTTTATAGATTTCAAAAATAGCCTCTCTACTCTAGGGTTCTTGTTTTGCAATTCAAAGTTTTATGTTCAATAGTTAAAACATAGATCCAAAGTATGTTGCATGTGAACTTGGGAATTGTTTTCTAGTTTATTTGTTTTACCTAAAACCCATCAGTTGTAACCAGATGCTTTGGTGTGACGGGTGGCGGTCACCATATGACAGTTATTGTTGTCGCTGCGGTTTCCATTGTGGGACCTGGTGCTTGTGTTGCTAGCGTTTGGGTGGAGGCATGTCCCTCTGATGCAGTTGCTTGCGTGCCATCGAGCGACGACATAGATCTGAGTGGGCTTGTTTCTCTTCCACCGGACGACATAGGTCCTTTTCCCGTCATAGCCGACGTCTAGAGTCATACTCGGGTTGTGTAACTCTAAGTACACGCCCATATGTCACCAAATGTTGTGGTATGTGCTTGGGACTTAACTTCGTCACTTGATGATTATATCTAGGTAGCCTCATGTAATCACATTAATGAATAGATAACGTCAGTCGACGTCTAGGAGGGGGTCCCGAGATGAAGCTCTGACGGTTTAGTTAGTATATGTATAAGAATAAGGTAATTAGGGTTTTGGAGAGTAAGGAGGTGATCCCTTCTTTTGGAGGAGAAGGGTTCCTTTTATACATGTTGTTCTCTGCACATGATCCTAACAATGTCATTTCTCACGTCTCGGCTGACAGGACGTGGAGGAATCCCATTAGTGGATCGTGCACCACTAATGGTCGTCTGTTATTGGTGCATAATAAATAGAGGGTAGCGCCATGGGCACTACACTTGTTTCTTTGGGAAACGACCAACTATGTTTTGGCATGTTATGGACCAGAGATTGTTGTCAAGAATTGGACCTGGGCGCAAGGACGCCAAGCATCAGGGTCCTAGCGCGAGGGGCGAGGTCCCAGGTCTAGTGCTAGGATGGATCGCGACCGTTAGCTTGACCGTCCTAAAGATAGTTTTTCTATTATCTTGAACTTATTATTAGTGGAATACGTTAACATACATGTACTTGGTTTTTATTAAAAAAAAAATACATAACATACATTGTATTTGGGTATTTATAAAAATACATAACTTATATACATACATATCATATTTTTTTTTTGAGATATATGAAGGTTTGAAAGCTTAATATGTAACCATGCACATGCAAGCGTTTTATAATAATGTTATTATTTTCGTCATATTATTTCACTAGTTAGCAAACCGATTTCTTAAAACTAGTTCGTCCGTGTCATCTGATTGTTACGCGTAGGGATGAGCGTAGGCGGGTACCCGCCTCATTTGGCGAGAACCGGAACCGGAACAGTCCCGGAACCGGCGGTTCCGGTTCCGGGAGCGGGTAACCCGGTCGCATTAATTTTGTTAACTTTTTTCGACAAAACTGCAATTTAGTTCGATCCAAATTAAATCAATTCGGACCAAAGACGGACAAAATCGGACCAATATATTCTAAACCAGTCTAAGTAACACACCTTTATATGAAATTATATATATATATATATATATATATATATATATATATATATATATATATATATATATATATATAAACCGGTTCCGGCGGGTACCCAGCGAGTAGCGGTTCCGAAAAAACGAGAACCGGAACCGGAACCGCCTTAGGCGGTTCCATAACTTTAGGAACCGGAACCGGAACCGGTTCTAAAACCGGCAGTTCCGAGGCGGTTCCGGTTCCAAAAACGGGTACCCCGTTCTGATGCTCATCCCTAGTTACACGAGTGGTGATTCCAAAAGTGTACCCATAATGAAATTCTGATACCCGAAACCATGTTAAAAACAACAATTAAAGTTCCATGTTTAAATGGTTACTATTCGATAACTTTCATGAAACCGGTTTAGCTTCAGGATAAAATTATTATTAAAATAGAATCAAACGTTATAAATAAGTCAAATTCAAAGGCGTTCTCAAAATTTTCTAATCAAATGTGCAATTATCTCCACGAGTCATTTTGTTTTCTATTTTTAAGAAAAATCAGTTAAACGTTAGATTGTGTCTCAAACAAATATATATTTTGCATTCATAAGATAGAGTAACCTACAATAGGCCCTATTACAATTGTGTTCACAATGGTTTGACCAACAAACTTAGACCTAATTTAACCGTTTGTTACACAAGCTTTATCTTGAACATGTGACACTAAAACATCTTAAAATAGGTCCCAATTAGGGATGTCGAAAACCCCCCTGGACCCCGCTCGCGCAGGACACCAATACTGTTACGGGACTAAATTAAAAAAAAAAAAAAAAAAAAAAAAAAAAAAAAAAAAACGGGAGCAGGAGCTGGGGCGGGGCATATTTAAACCCCGTTTATTTTTGGGACCAGAGTCGGGAGTCGGTATTTTCGTCTCGTACTACCATAGGGGCCCCGGTTGTACATTTATGTAGAATATATATATATATATATATATATATATATATATATATATATATATATATATATATATATACATATTTAATATAAAATACATATACAAAATAGATTTTCTAATTTTAGTTTTAGTGCAGATTTCACTTTCGTGTTTCCAATTATTGGATGTTGAAGATGTAACGAATTGATCATATATTGTTTGACATGTAAGTATTTTATATTTGTAATGTTGGATTTGTCGTATTTTATATTTGTAAGATTGTTGGAATTGTTGTTTTGTAATGTTAGATTCATAATGTTGGATTTTTAATTTTTTAGTTTCTAAAAGATTAGGTTTTAAGCTTTTAAAGTTATTAAAAATAGTTTTTTTAGCCTAAAACAAAGCAGCTTTTTAGCAAAAAAAAAAAAAAAAAAAAAAAAAAAAAAAAAAAAAAAACGAATTTTAAGCTTATAAACCGGGGGAACGGAGGCGGGAGCGGGGGCAATGGAGGTAACCGGGGGCGGGATCGGGGGCTATGTAAATGGGGGATCCGGGGGCTGGGGCAACAACTGATTTCAGGAGCGGGGGCGGGGGCAGCTATTCCCTCTCTCGTTTGGTCCCGTTGACATCCCTAGTCCCAATGACAAAAAAGACAAGTTGCTTCTGACGTTATGCCCCCATAAAACAACAAAATAATTTTAGGGATTGAATTGACCAATTCTATAAACATTGTAGGAAATTTGTGTCATTTCCCTTTTATAATATCATAATCCATTTTGGACGTAGTTTTAAAATATTCAGATTTATATCATATATCTTTAAATAATTGTCTAAAGGGGTATGTAAGTTTGATAAAAGTAAGATTATAAAAAAATATCAAAAAATATTACATTTTGGTCTCATGTTAACCGCATCGTCAATACCTATCTGATGATGTAATTTATATTTCAGCATAAATATTTTTATAAATATATAAATTTACAGATATAAGATTAAAGGGTCTAATATGTTAATATAAAATTATTAAAGACTGTGGGGGCCCACTAAATAATAGGGGTAGCAATTCTCGAACCAACCATTACTCGACACGTAAATAAACGGATTTGGGTTGAGATTTTCAACCTGTCAACTCAACTATATATATATATATATATATATATATATATATATATATATATATATATATATATATATATATATATATATTACATTTTCTTTTTAAGAAACAAAAAAACTTTATTTATAAATTATTGGAATATAGTCGATATACGACATACCTAACACTCCTAACCCCAAATCCTATCACTCCTAACCTCAAATTAATGGAATATAGTCGATATACAACGTAACTATGTCCTAACACTCCAAATTCCAAATCCAATTCTCGATCCAATGTTCCAGACGTGAGAGGCGTGTATTTGGTTGTTTATATTATTCTATTCAAGGTATAATGCTAATTATTAATTAATTTAGAGATGTGTGTAAATCTTATAAATTTAGCATGTTGAAAGTTATTCGAAAATGACCCGTCAACTCTTTGATACGAAATTAATCCAACACTAACCCGCAAACTCATATACTTAAATGGGTTATGTGGGATAGGTTGGGTTGATGTTTCCAACCTACCAACCCGTGACCCATCAACCCATCATCCCGTCTATTTTATGATTTGGGTTGAGTCAATGTATTCTGACATGCCAACCCGTGACCCATCAACCCAAACATGACTCAATTGTCATGCCTACTAAATATATATTATATTAAAATAATTTCATCATTAAGTTCATACGTACCAAAGGCTTGTAGCCCAACGGTATCTGGTGTTGCTCTCCCTCCTTGAGGTTGAGGGTTCAAGTCTCATCGTGGACATAGATAGATTTTAGGTGTAGTTTGGGAGTAGGTTAAATTTGCCGTTTCAAAAAAAATTATATATATATATATATATATATATATATATATATATATATATATATATATATATATATATATATATGTAGTCAAGATCAAATAAGAAAGAGATTTTTAGTAGGAAGGTAAGAAGTTTTTTTTCTGCATATTTTTTTTGCGAACAAACAAAATGAATCATTAGATGATTCATTTGTAAGATGATTCACAAAAAAAAATTCTCAAAAAAACATCTCGATGATTCATTTATACAATGACTTTGTTGTTATTCACTAAAATTGTTACAAAAGTTAATTTTTTCTTAATTTACTTAAAAATGAATCATAGAGATGTTTTTTTGGGAATTTTTTCTTGTGAATCATCTTACAAATGAATCATCTAGTGATTCATTTTTTTTGTTCGTCAAAAAAATATATAGAAAAAAAAACTTCTTACCTTCCTATATATATATATATATATATATATATATATATATATATATATATATATATATATATATATATATATATATATATATAAAGGGGTTCATTTGAGAAAAAATAGATTGAGAACGAATGAATGAATCTGGGCCACTCATTTCGAATCTGTCGCTAAAGTGCTCCAGTATACCGGGCCGACGGAACAAATCATATTCATTTATGAATAAGTGTGTGTATATATATATATATATATATATATATATATATATATATATATATATACACACGAATAAGTATAACATAAGTGATTATTCATATATGAATATGGCGGCGGTGGGTGGTGGCGGAGCTGCCGGTTGTTGGAGGTGGTTGGTTATGGAGGTGGCGGTGGTAACGGAGATTGCGATGGTGGTTGGTGGTGGAGGGTAGGTGATGTATTCATATATTAATATATTTATATTTATATTCATATATGAATATTACTCATCTTCGCCGGCCCGGTACGTCGAAACGTTTTGCGGCAAAAATAAATAATTGGCTGAGAATGAATTCTCATTCTCAACCTTTTATTTTCTCAATTGAACTTACCTATATATATATATATATATATATATATATATATATATATATATATATATATATATATATATATATATATATATATATATATTAAAAAGAATAGGACCCACACATTTTTTATTCATTGAGTTTGATGACATTTTTCTATCAAGATATATGACTTTTGGTAAATACAACTATCGACGTTGTTGCCGATAACCCTTTCTGTGTAATCATTATATTATGTTGATTTTGTCAAGTGAGTTTGATTGAATACATTCTTAACATGTTATAAATTTTTCTGTCTAACCAAATAAATCATAATTTAAGTAATGTTTTGGTTGGTGATCTTACATAAACTACATTATCTCTTAGATCTGAAGTTGTGTTTGAAAGTGATGTCTTGTTGCTATTTGGCTTTTTTTTATGTCGTTATTTGAAAGGATTGTGATGTTTCATGTAAGTTTTTTGTAGTGAGGTCCAAAATATTGATTTTTCTTGCAAGTTGAGTTTGTGAGTTTCCGTGTTGAAAAATTATTTATATGAACATGGCTTTTGGAACGGTGAATTCATTTTAATAAACTTCACATTCAACTGTTTCTTAAAGTTCACATCTTTTTCTTCCGGGCTTTTGAGTTTTGATAATTCTTTGGAAGCATGCAAGTTCGAAGAGGGAAACGATCTGTGGTATATTTTGAGTAAACTTTATTTCTTTTCTTGATGATTTTTTTTGTTTGAAGGATGCGCGTTTTTGTAGGCATTTTGGCCGTCAATTGTGATGAAAAAATGGTTAAATATTCATCCAAAGAATAATGATTTTAGTGAAGACGAAATGGATACTGAAAGTGAAGATGATGGTATGTTTTGATCATGAAAAAACTTTAATTTTTCTAGCTTTAGGGTGCGTTTAATATTAAGACTTGAGAAGATTTCTAGGGCAATTTTCAATCATGATTGTGAGAAGGTCATTTATGTCATTTTCATAAAAAAGTGAGCTCTTCTCAAGGGCAATTTTCAATCATGATTGTGAGAAGGTCATTTATGTCATTTTCATAAAAAAGTGAGTGAGGCGAGCCCTTGTCCTATCTTAGTAGATGGGAAAAAAGTTGCATTTTAGATGTCATTGAAATCATTCTTTGTGGCATTGTTTCTAATATATGCAAAAACATAGTACAACTTAAGTGTTTGAGATTACTTTTTGATATTAAAAGTCTTTTTAATAAAAAGACTTTTAGCTAGTGATTTTTTTTAAAAGATAGTTTTTAAAATGTGTTTGTATTTGTTTTTAGGGTAAAAACCATCTTTTTATGTTAAAAAGCCCTAAAGGTCACAAAAATATAGGATTTTGTGACTTTTGAATCACTAACTTTTCCTCCTACAAAAAAAAAGTTATTTTAAAAGATCTTTTGTATTACCCAAACATCTTTTAATCATTTTTTAACTTTTTGGAAATGTTAAAAAACAAAAATTGTTTTAAAAGCGATCTCAAACACCCCTTACTTTTTAGTTATCATTGTTTGAACGTTTTGCAGGTTCTTCTCGTAAACGGGAACATATGGGTTTTAATGAGGAGAATTCTCCTATAATACAAACGAACATGTCTACATGCTTGAGCGAAGCCTCAAATGGTAATTATCTCATTTTTTTTGAAAAATAATTTGTTTTAATCACTAAATGAAAATAAAATGCAAATGTAAAACAGTAGATGTTATAGATCATAAAATATTCATTTTTTTTGAAAATAACATGCTTGAGCGAAGCCTCAAATGGTAATTATCTCATTTTTTTTTGAAAAATAATTTGTTTTAATCACTAAATGAAAATAACATGCTTGAGCGAAGCCTCAAATGGTAATTATCTCATTTTTTTTTGAAAAATAATTTGTTTTAATCACTAAATGAAAATAAAATAAATGCAAATGTAAAACAGTAGATGTTATAGATCATAAAATATTCAAATAATGACAAAACAATGCAATTTTAGTATATTAAAATGTTGGTATTCGTCCATCTGCTCATCTCATCTGTCATTAATTCCGTTTCTAATATATCAGTCCATAATCCGCAACCAATCTCTCGCTAATCTGACACGCCTGGAATCCATTGCAAATCCGTCGCTAATTAATCTGGTCCTAATGTGACCAAACTGTAGTTCATCCCTAATTTAATTTTCAAATAATATTTCTACTTAATCGTTGCTAAAGAGCTTTTCTAAGCAGGTTTAATGGTTGTACATTTTTAGTGACGCCTGCAAAACCGTTGGTAAAACACAAAAGGGGGAAATCAGAGGATCTTCACGATATAAAAACGAAAGATTTGAGGTTTGGCTATAAATATAATAGACTTGCTTCTCCATCAAAATCACAATTCTTGAAAATTTATATTCGTATATATATTATATTGTAACACCCACACATTCATGTCTTGTAGGTTAATGATCGGGACATGGAATGTTGCGGGAAGGCTTCCCCCTGATGGCCTTGATGTCGACGATTGGCTTAGTATGCACCAACCGGCTGACGTATATATTCTCGGGTAAAGTAATGTTATTGTTGTAATTTTGCTTTGACGGAACTTATGTTTTTAGTGGTAGTTGTGTAACATTGCTGTCAAGTTTTGTAAATTTTTTTTCATCCTTCCGAAATTTAATATCTTTTGTTCGTATGGAGCTTTTGATTTAAACAACGAATTAAAATATAACAAAGTTTTGGTTTTTTCGATAGAAAATTGCATTAAAATCTTTACATATTGGTTTTATAATCGATTTAGTCCTTGTATTTTTTTTTTTATTAAATTAAGTCATACAAACCCGTAATCGTAGTCAATTTAACCCTTTTACCTCGTCAACAGGTCATCCAACTTAAAAATTTATATTTTTGGCCCAGATTTCAAAATTTGTTACAAATTTGGTCCTAAAGCTACATTTTTTGCCTAGACTTTTAATTTTATTACTAACTTGGTCCCAAATTTATCCTTTTGGCCTAAATTTTAGAACTTTGTTATGAATTCATCCTAACCCGAGTTTTTTTACAACTTTTTTTCTCAAAATTTTGTTTCGAATATGTTCTTTCTTTAAAAAATCATATTTATACAAAAAAAACATATTTTTACAAAAAAAAATCTTATATTTATTACTGAAAACTTTTTTGCGTACGAAATATCTATTTATAAAAATAAGTATTTATGAAATACATAAATATATACAAATCCGTTTTTATCAAAAAAAAATGTATACAAACACATATTTATATAAAAATATATAAACAAACACTTGTTTTCTTACTATATATATATATATATATATATATATATATATATATATATATATATATATATATATATATATATATAGACACACACACACATACACACAAATCGGTGTGTATCGATATTTTTTTATAAAATCGTGTTTGTATACATTTTTTTATAAAAACGTGTTTGAATAATTTTTATATATAAACGTGATTGAATACAAATGCCTTTATTATAAAATAGGTATATATATATATATATATATATATATATATATATATATATATATATATATTATAAATATGTGTTTACATGCAAATGTATTTATAATAAAATAGGTGTTTTTATACATTTGTTTTTATAAAATATGTGTCTATATACATTTTTTTTTATAAAAACGGATTTGTATATATATTTATGTACTTAATAAATACCTATTTTTATTAATTGGTATTTCGTATACAAAAAAGTTTTTATATAGAAAATAAAAGATTTTTTAATTAAAAATATGTTCTTATTTGTATAAATATGATTTTATAAAGAAAAACATATTCGAAACAAAATTTTGAGATAAAAGTTATTAAAAAAAATAAAGTTGTGATGAATTCATAACAAAGTTCTAAAATATGGACAAAAATGGTAAATTTTGGACCAAATTTGTAATAAAATTTAAAATTTGGGCCAAAAGTGTAAAATTTCGACCAAAATGGTAATAAATTTTGAAATCTGGACCAAAAATATAATTTTTAAAAATTGGATGACATGTTGATTGGTTAAAAGGGTTTAATTGAATACGGTTACCTGTTTTTGAACTTAATTAAGTAAAATAAATATAATGACTAAATCGATTATTATGTCAATATATAAGTATTTTATTGCAGTTTTCCTTTTCCAATATTATAAAACGGTTGAAGCAAAAGGTCAATGCCACTGTAGACAAATTTCACATGTGTTATGTGAAATTTGTTGTGTCGTTATTGATAATGACAATGTTTAGAATACATCGAAGTTTGGTTTAGAAAATTATCTAATTCACTTGTTGCATCCGAATTAAAATTGTTGTTTATGAGTTTGAATTTCTTTTTTAAATAACATTTTAATAAAACCAGAATATCTAACAGAAATTTTGGTTAACAGTTTTCAAGAAGTTGTTCCTTTGAATGCGGGGAATGTGCTTGGAGCCGAGACTCGAGCACCGATTATAAAATGGGAGGCATTCATTCGAAAATCTCTTAACAAATCACAAGAACCCGAATACATACCTAAAAGCTATAGTGCCCCGACCTCTCCTGTTGCCGAGATCAAAAGCAATGTGGATTTCCGGTCAACAACAGAAATCACCGATCCCGAAAGGAAAGAGATTACTTGGTTAACGGGATTATACGGCCTCGATTGGCCTGAATACACATTGGATAGAAAACAAGATATTCGTTTTTCAGGTAACAACTTACGTAGAGTGCTATTAGCCCATATCAAGTTGGTAAAGATTGGTTAACCCATGAATGTATGTGACACTTTGAGTATTCAACGAAATCATTTGAATTGTATTCCTCAATTGAACTACAAAGTATTTGTATCTTTATACTAGTTAAAGAGAGAATAGAATATATCATACACTGACTTTTGCTAGCACAACTAACCACAATATTCTTGTTCCTACTTAACAGCTAACAATTTCGGTCCGCGAGACCATGTGGTTGATCCTGGGGGTTTGAGAATAGTGCGTCATAGCTCGTGTGACATGGGTTTGCTTTGGACGGAGAAACAAGAAAGGGCCGATCTTGTTGATTCTCTCTATGATTTATTCGGACGAGTGATGGAAGAAGATGATGATTCTCTCATGGACGGAATAAAAGTTGAACAAGGAAATTCACCCATAACTAGTGGCCAAAAAATTGATAGGTATGTTTCTCAACCTTGTAGGAAAAAATACCTTGTATTTCCGCTATATTATCGAATTTAGTTGTGTAACTATTTTTGGTAGCATTTAAATCGTTACACATATTTTATGAAAAACATCTTTCTCATTACCCTATTTTGATATAATTGTAAAAATATAGATAATGACAATCGTATCGACTTAGCTAATAAACGGTTATATTGTATCACTTTAACTAATCTATTATGATAATAGTAAAATTTAAAGAAATTAATAGTTTTGTGGCGAAATTAATAATGATGGAAGTACATGCGTGGATGTGTTTACCATTTCTCAAAATCGGATGAGCAACAAAAATGGTCATTTTAGAACCAGTTCAAAGAATATAATGTTTTAATATAGAAAATAATGATGTGACTAATTTGATAAAATGGTGAAGTTGTAAGTACTTTTCCGTATTTTCTCATATGTTGTCTGTTATATCAAAACAATAAACAATTTCCTTTTTAAGAATATATAAAACATGATTAGCTTAATTAATTTAAACTCCCTTTGATACGGATCGGGTTGTAATATGACAAATTAAACTTAATAGTACTAGACCAAACTAAACCAAAAGTACTTGTTATGTATTAGGTATGTGCGAATCGTAAGTAAGCAGATGGTGGGTATATACCTTTCGATTTGGGTTCGTAAAAGGTTGAGAAGGCATATCAGCAACGTAAAAGTAACGCCCATTGGCATCGGGCTAATGGGCTACATGGGAAACAAGGTAACTTTTTGCATCTTATTGAATCAAACCATGATGAGAAGTCTTTGTATGTGCACAATAATTAACAAGATACTTTGATTAACTTATTTATTATAGCATCATACTTTTCTTTCCTCCTATTAGAACATTCTACTATGAAAAAATATATCAAGTTATAAAACTGTAGACAAATTCAAAAACAATTATCACTCCTATAATTGGGTAAATTTTTAATGTATAATGTCCTAATTAAAAAATAATTTTGAAAGTACATTCATATCATTTTAGAATTTTCAAAGTATAACTCCATGATTTGAAAAAACATCAAAATACACTCATGTCCTCCTAGTATATTGTAATCTGAAAAATCTACACAATTATAACAATGTCATTTAAATTGAAACCAATTTATGTTGCTATAAGTGGTGAGTTTTCAAAGTATAATGTCATGAAAATAAAATAACTAGAACTAGACTACTACAATTGGTGGACCTTTCATACTATAATGTCTTTATAAGAAAATAAGGAAAAGTACGTTGTTGCAAGGGTACATTTTCCAAAGTATAATACCTTTTTCTAATGGATAACTCACCCAATGCCTTAATAAGAAGAAAATGAAAGTATCATGTTGTATCGTTGTAAGGTTGTAATGCCACGAAGCAAAAGTAAGAATGCAATATACTATAACACACAAATAAATGAACTTACATTGTTCTTTCTTGCTTCTAGGCCTTCTTATTGAGAAGAACATAATTGAAAGTTTTTGATTCAGGGATCTATTTCCGTTAGCATGTCTCTTTATCAAACACGCATATGTTTCGTTTGTTCTCATTTGACCTCCGGACACAAGGACAGGGATGATGGGAGGCGCAACTCTGATGTTAATGAAATCTTGAGACGAACTCATTTCTTATCTGTATTAGACCATGATCAACCAAAAACAATTCCATCTCATGAGTAAGGCCATGTTTTTTTCTTTCTTTTTTCTTTCAAGTGTTGTCTAGATAAACGATGGTTTAATTAATATCTTAGAAATGATGTGGATATAAGAAATAGTTTAGATTTGTAAAAAAGTTAGGACCTAGCTAGGAAAGCCTCCATTTTCATACTTTTGATACTAAGTCATTCTTTCTCAATTAAACAGCCAGATATTCTGGTTTGGCGATTTGAATTATCGTATCAATATGGCAGACATAGACGTCAGAAAAATTGTTGCCCTGAAGCAGTGGGATAAACTGCTATATAACGATCAGGTAAAGTAATTATAGTCATGTTTATAATGTTTAGCATATGTCATGTTTAGGACTCTATTTGTTAGGCGATAAAAAAACATGGCGACCTTCTACTGCCTTTGATGTGCAATGCAATTTCACGGGACAAAATTTTTAATTTTCTATCACATCCAAAAAGATGGAACAAAGACTCTCTCGGTTCTAATCTATGCAAAACACATAAAACCCGTGAAAAAGACATAAAAGCCATTATTCTCTTCGTCATCCAAATAGTTACAGTTTAATATTAATGACAGTTATGCAAAGAGCTTAGAAGCGGGTGTGTCTTCGAGGGATGGAAGGAAGGCGTTATCAACTTCCCACCCACTTACAAGTATAAGATCAATTCAGATCACTATATAGGTGAAACTCCAAAAGAAGAGGAGAAAAGAAGAACACCAGCATGGTATGTGAATGTTTTGATAGTTTTGAGGTCAACCAAACAACCTTTTTAAGGCTAAATATGTCTCATGTTATGAGAAAGTTCTAAAAAATAAAAAAAAAATTAGACAATATTTATACGCTTTTTCTAAAGCTACATACTGAAATTACGTGTGTTCAATCCTCTTTCAAATCTCCTAAGAAAAAGTTGAATTTTAATTATGGCGAACACTTCCGTGGATTTCTGAATGTCTAGGATATGGATGAAAGAATTAAATTTTATTCTTCCTTCTAATAAAAGACCCACATACCCAGGGGCGGATCCAATGTAAAGCCTGGGATAGCCCGAGATGCCCCATAAACTTTTTCCATTAGTTTAATTCTTTTAAGAAAATTTCATTTTATGTAGTGTATATATACATAATATAAATATGTTTAGCGAAAAAAATAGCAAAAGTTGTAGTTGGTTCAGGTGGTTATGGCGATAAGGCATTTTTCCAAAGGTTGCAAGTTTGAATCTTCTTTCTTACATTTTTTTTTCTTTTATTTTCACAACTATATAAAAGGATTGTATATTAAATTATCCATATTTTATACCTATTATGATTTTGTGAATATTAAACACAAGTATCGAGTTATCCAAGTGGTAAAGTGCTGAACTTTTAGCTTGGATGTCCCTATTTTGAATCTCGGTCTTGACACGGGTGTATTTTATTTTGTTTATTAGTTTCTCTCCTATATCCGTTCAACTTGTTTCTTATAATTCTAAAATTTTCCCACATCTTCCATAACATGAAACATAGCTCCTATACATTTGTTATATAAGCAACACAAGCTTCTCAATTCCCAGCAAGTTAAACTTTTGAATGGGTTTAGGTTTAAACCCGAACCGAGTATGGAAAACCGAAAAACTAAATCCATCATTTTGGCATATCCTTTTACTTTACACGTACCTTTGGTATATCTCTTTTGAATATATATATATATATATATATATATATATATATATATATATATATATATATATATATATATATATAGGACTGATTCTTGTGAGAACGAAAAAAAGCGTGTGAACTTCGAAACTCATAATCAACTCATCAACTTTCAAAACCAAAAACATCAATCTTCTTCAAATGGTGTGTCTAAGTCATATGTAGGCTAAAAAAATATTTGACATTTTTTTTTGGAAATTTGCATGTATGCAATATCAGTAATCATATGGACTGCTCATAAGCACAATTAGCAGTCATATGGACATCGAATGTGCACAATCAGCAGCCATATGGACTGTTGATGAGAAATCAGCAATCCATATGACTGCTGAGTGTGCTCCTTAGCAGTCTATATGACCACTGATTATGCTCATCAACAGTTATACAAAAAACCAAAAAAAAAAATCGTCAAATCTTTTTTAATTCTTGATATGGCTTAGACGCAACATTTGGAAAAGATTGATGTTGAAAAATGATGAGTTGATTATGAGTTCGCAAGTTCTCACAAATCTTTTGGTTCTCAACATCAATCACACACACACACACTCTCTCTCTCTCTCTCTCTCTCTCTTTCTCTCTCTCTCTCTCTCTTTCTCTCTCTCTCTCTCCCTCCCATTCTCTTAGTGTTCATAAAAGTATAATATATGTAATATTCTAATATTCTAGAACAATATTTTTATCATATTTGACATTGAAATACTATAAAATACGTAATACGAACACTAGAATATAAGAATTAATCATAACAACAACTATAAGTATCATTAAACCATATTTTATATATAATTTAATTCATCACTAACCCGCAGGTAGAGGCCATTGAGACAATTGAGATTATAGAACTTTAAAAAATGTCTACGTTATCATATAATTTAAAACAAACAATGTTTATACCAACTTATTATAAGATTTATTATATAAGAGCTAACAAAAATGTCATTGATATATATTTAAAAAACATATATTTGTAAATATTTCAAATATATTATTGTATTCTACGCAACGTGCGTGTATTCACCTAGTATACTTATAAAGGAAGTATTTTTCCTTTCACCACATTCATTTGAAACTCCCATGACTTTTCAGTTTCTCTCTAATAATGATTATAAGTTGGTTAATAAGGTTAAATAAATATCTAACCTAAAGTGTACTCATATATAAACTAAATTTCAATATTAAAATAATATCTTTACTTTTACTTATAAAGTTTTGTCTTTAAATTTTAACATAGTATACTTAATTTATTAGTTTTAAAACGTTGTTGTATGTAAACCATTATCATTTTAAAGCTTCAATTATTGAACATTTTGGATAAAATACTTAAATTATTAATTTAAATATAATATTATAAGGTCAACTTAAATATAAATTTTAGTTTAACTTAAACAACCCAAAGAATATTTTGTAAATAGTCAAAGGTGATAAATTGTAGTTTCTTTCTATTAATGATTATAAGTTGGTTAATAAGGTTAAATAAATATCAAACATAAAGTGTAATCATAAATAAACTAAATTGCAATATTAAAATAATATATTTAATTCTACTTATAAAGTTATGTCTTTAATTTTTAACATATTATACTTAATTTAATATATTTAATATGTTGTTGTATGTAAACAATTATCAGTTTAAAGCTACAATTTTTGAACAGTTTGGATAAAATACTTAAATTGTTAATTTAAATATAACATTACATGATCGATTTAAATATAAATTTCAATTCCACTTAAAAAAACCTAAAAAAAAATTTTATAAATAGTTAAAAGTGATAAATTGTAGTGCTAAATGCAGAAACTAAATTGCAATTTCAATTTAACTAAAGTATTTCCAAGAGTATTTTTATAGTCATTAGCTTACAATAACAATAGTTAAAAATAACACTGTATAAATGATTATATTGTTAATTTTAAAAACAAAAACCAATATTTGATGTTTTAAATAATTATAATGATACAAATTAAACGTTACGCTAATAAAATTTTAAAAAATAATTAACAATAACAACAACTATAAATAACATTAAATCATATATTATTTTTATTTTCATTCATGAGTAACCCGCGAGTAGAGATCATTAAAACAACGTTATTCAAAATAATCAATATATTATATCACCTTAATATTCAAATTATTATATCAAATTTAACAACAACGCTATTGTTATATTTAAGAATAAATATATTTGTAAAGATTTCAACTATATAGGTGTTTCTGCGCAACGCGTGAACATTCGCCTAGTATACTTATAAAAGAGACATTTTTGCTTGCACCACATGCATTTGTAACCTCCATGACTTTTCAATTTCTTTCTAATAATTATTATAAATTGGTTAATAATGTTAAATTAATGTAAAAACTAAATTCTAATCATAATTTAACTAAACTACAATATTAAAATATCATATTTTACTTGTATTTACAAAATTATTACTTTAACTTTTTATCACATTATAGTTAATTATAAGTTTAAATACGTTGTCGTATGCTAGCAATTATTATTTTAAAGTCACAACTTTTGTATAATCTACGATTTTATGTAAAATAGTTAATATATTAACTTCAAAATATGTTAAACAATTAACTTAAATCAAAATTTCAGTTAAACTTGAAGAAAATCTAGAGATTATATAATACATTGCTAAAAGTTATAAATTATATTGTTAAACCTAAATTATAATCCTAAATTAACAAAAAAAAACCATAAAAACTATTTTTTATAATCATTAAGAATTTTCAAATAAGTAGTTTAAAAATAACTTACAATAAGAATAGTTAAAATTGATATTATATAAAACTTACAATCTTATCTTTAAAACAAAAAAAAACAATGCTTGTTATTTTAAATAATTACAATCAAAGAAACTATCATGTTCATCAAATAAATTTTTAAAAAAATTAAATTTCTGAAACCAAATTAAAATAATTACGAGTTTCCAAATACGATATTTTACATTAACTTAAAACAACAATAGTTAAAAAGTATCGTTATATACAAAAATTATATTGTTATCTTTAAAAACAAAAATAATGTTTGATATTTTAAATAATTTCAACGATTGAAATTAAAATTTTAAGCAAATAAACTTTTTAAAATTAATTAATCATACTAAAATGTTTATGAATTAATTTCAAACCAAAAAAATAATAATCATAACAACTATAAATATCAATAAACCATATATTATATTTAATTTTATTCATAAGTAACATGCAAGTAGAAACCATTGAGACAATTGAAATTATAAATATTAAAAGACGTCTACGTTATCATATAACTAAAAAAACAATGTTTATACCAATTTATTATAAGATTTATTATATAAGAGCTAACAACAACATCATTGATATATTTAAAAAACATATATTTGTAAAACTTTCAAATATATTGTTGTATTATGCGCAACGCGAGGATATTCGCCTAATATATATATATATATATATATATATATATATATATATATATATATATATATATATATATATATATATATATATATATATATATATATATATATATATATACACGCACACACACACCACCTACCCTCCCCTCCACCACCTTTCCACTGCCACTTCCACCACGTCTACTACCTCCGCCATTGCCATCGTTACCTCCATCACCACCTTCATCACTGTTGTCACCACCACCTCCTCCAATGTCTGTACCACTACCACCGCTACCGCTACCATACCACCACCACTAACTACCACAGCCGTCACCACCACCTCCATCATCACCTTCGCCACTGTGATCAACACTTTCATGGTCACCAACATCTCTGCTACCCACCGTCACTATCACCGCCACCACCACCGCTACTACCACCACCACAACCACCTCTGCCACATCTACCAGCACCATGTCCGCTAGTGTTGCCACCATCCTCGCTACTGTAACCGTCACCATCGCTACCATCAGTGTCACTATCACCACCTCTGCCACTAACTGCCACCAACCACCCTATATATATGATTAATCACTTGTGAATGGACACATACTTATTCATATATGAATATGAATATACATATTCATATATGAGTATGATATGCTCAGTCGTCCCGATACACTAGAGCGCTTAACTGACAGATTTGAAATGAGTGGTCATGATTCATTCCCTCATATTATATATATATATATATATATATATATATATATATATATATATATATATATATATATATATATAATTTTAAAATAATCTATTTTTTTATTATATAATTTACCCTCTTTGTTCACAATAAAACCTTGCTGGTTGTGATAACTTAATATTCATATTCACATTTTGTGAAAAAAAATTACAAGCTAAAGGTCTGGATAAACTCAAATGTATTTATATTATTATCGATTGAAAACATAATGAACCTAAGTCATAAAATGCAGGTGTGATCGTATTTTATGGAAGGGAAAAGGCATTGAACAACTTCGTTATGAAAGTGTGGATTCACAAATGTCCGATCATCGGCCCGTTAGATCAGTTTTTTCGATTGTGGTTGAGGTCTTTGACCCTACAAAGATTCGTCGAGCTCTTGATTTGACCATTCCGTTCATCCAGATATAATCATGCATGGAGGAGTTAAAAATACCACAAAGAGGTTTAAGTTCCAAATTCTTGTTCTTGATGAGATTATTATTGATGTTGGTTTTGTAAATTCTTCATGTGAAAGTGGTTCTACACGTAATTACGACATGTATTTGTAATATTATAGTAACTCATAAGTTTACCCCTTTTATATAAGAATCTTAACATTAAATAAAAAAACTATATTGGTATTTTTTGTTGAAACGGTAAAAGTTTTGAATCTTAGAAGTTGTAGTATGTGAGTTTCCAATCTCGTGTAAGTTCGCTCATTATGAGAAATATGCTTTGATGTATTCCCCTAACGGGCTACTATATATTGTGCTTGTTGTGTGGGCGTAGTGTCAAGAAACTTAAGAGTTATAATTACTAGAAGAATAACTAACATTTTTTCACAAATAAAGAGGGTATAATTTAAGCTAACTACGAATTCTTCACATTTTACTCAAAGGAGCATGAAATAAGCCGTTCACATGAAAAAAATGTTGAAGACTTCTGCAAATCTTGTACCAATTTTGGCACTTCCGTTAAACTTAACATTCAACTAATTTTGACATTGTCTTATTTTGGGCTAAACTATACAAAATAAGTTGAAAGCTTTCACAAATTTGTTTTGAATCTACCAAGCTACACTAATTTTTGCTTGAACTAACTACGTTTGTTTCATATATTGAATGGAGTCTATGGAAATACTTGTGAAAGTAGAATGCCCAACTACAAACTAGTCTAATTAGCCAACTTTAAGTAATAAATTTATTTTCTAAAACTTTCTTAGCAAATGTAGAATTAATTAGTAATATCCTCGATATCGGACTAAAATTTTTGTGTTATTTTTTGGTAAAATTTATTCTTTTAATAAATATATAAAATACAATAAAATAAATTAATAAGATGAAATAAAAAATGAACTCAATTAGTTAATAGATATAGATATTATGATAAATATAAAATGAAAAGTCACTAGAATCAAAATGAAGAAATAATGTTAGAATGATCTTAATGATCAAATTGTAAAATTAGAGTTAATCTTGAGTTAAATTGATTAAGCCGTATGAGGATTAAATTTTTAGAAAAAGGATGGTGAATGAGTAAGTGGGTAATTATGTAAAATAATATTGTTGCCAATATGTTAAATAAATAACTTGAGGGTTTATAGTGTAATTTTCATAAGTATGAAAGCTAGTGTTCTTCCATCCCCTCTCTATCTCTCTCTTGATTCAAAGAGAATTTAAAGTAGAGAGATTTTGAGTTTGATGATGACACATGCTTCCATGGTGGAGTTTGAGCTCCTTTTTGTGTGTCGAAGTGAAGAATTAACCTTTTCCTCTTCAATTCTAGTGTTTAAAAGGTATAATTCCTCTTCAAAATCTTCATTCCATATCTAGAGTTCGATGTTATGTCTTTGAATCCAAACTCATTGTTCCATTTGTTGATTCTTTGAAGTTTCTAGGTGATATGTCATCTTTAGAACTTTACTTCATCATCAACTTCCTTCAAAGTTGTTTGATTGAAGTTTGATGGAGATTTTTTGGTTTTTATAAACCTAACCTTCAAACAAATGATTTTGATGATTCACATATGATTTGAAGGAGTATTGATGATGATAACATACTCTAGGACATCAAGGTATCACTATTCTATCCATGGAATGGATGATTCCATCTGATTAAGCTTGATGGAGTTGTACTCAAGTTGTTGGATGAAGTTTTATATTCAAATCTTTAGTTCTAAGTGGGTTCTACAGTTAATTTTCCATTTGTTGTTAATATTATAACGCTTCCTTAGTATAATGGATGCGATGTGAGTAACAGGGGATTCACCAATGGAAGAGAATAAAAAGGTTTTGAAATCAATGTTAACGTCAAAAATCATTTTCTCAAACATTTGAACACATTTGTTGATTTCAAACTATATATATTTTAAAATTTAAAGGTGACTTACAAGATCTAATTTAAATTCACAACCATTTTATAAGAATTTAAGACTCACAACTCTCCATTCGGAATTAGAATCATGTATCGAGGATGAAATAAGGAACTTAATAACTTTATTAGAAGTAATATAATGTTTTAACTTGGATTAGGTAATGTCATAGACGATTGTTAATTTGTATTTTATGCACTAGTTTTAAATTTATAAATATGATTCTATTTCAACTAGCTATCACGCAATAGGAAATGTACATAATCATGAAATAATATATAATGTGACAAGAAAAGGCATCAAACACTTAGGAAACGGTAGTGAATCAACATCAGAATTTCTGATAATAGCTTACACTAAACATAAGAAATCAATAATAGATGGGGGTAGCTATAAATCAAGTAACTAAAACTATCGAGATAGACTGCTTGGAAATGGACCACTTCAGGTACTTTCGTTCATATTAGTTTACATTTAAAAATCATTGTTAATTACTAAGTGTGATGATTATTTATTCATTATTCACCAATTCCTAAATTGATTCAAGCACTTGGTTTGTACACTAATACTAATGATTCTAGGGACTTTTAGTTTCATCGTCTTGTTATTAAATATCCCTAAATTCATTGTTCAGTCCGTATCATGCAAGATTTGATCTTATTAATCCTAATAGTCGTTAGAATTAAATCATGCATAGAGTGGTCATCTAATGGATGAACACACATTAAAGTTCATAACTTTATTATACTAACCCTAGGTTTGTATCCAACATTATTCATAACTCTTTTATTGTAATGAAACAAATATGTTTCATGAAAGTATAAATAAATTGGTTTCCTAATCATATAGATTCAACAATAATTAATAAATTAACGTTCTTTAACACATATGGATGTTCAATCAAGTGTGACAAATTAAATTAAATAAGAATAAATTATCCAAACAGAAAATTAATCCATAATCTAAATGATTCATCTAATTTAAACACAAAACTAAAAGGTTTAAAGCCCTAAATTAGAAAGTAAGAATAATTGGAAAAACAATCAGAATACTAATCATGGTAAAAATAGCAAACCAAATGACTTCCTTTATGAATCAATTCTATAATTTTTTAGATCTTCGCTCTGTATCAGGTTAACGACCCTCCAGCCACCTTCTAGATCCTTAAAATGTTATTATGGAGGTTTCTTATCGACCAATATGTATTGGATTATTAGATATATCAAACTCTCGAATTTTCACATCTATTTATAGGCATCAACATACACCGCGTTGTGGTAATGTAAATATCTCGTTGAGATTATGTGTTTGATTTGTGTCATCCATAAGTGAAGAGGTATGGTGCGCCTAGTGTAATTCACCACCTTTTTTCAGCAACTTCCGAACCAACTCCATTTTTATTCTTTTTGTTTCCTTTCGACCAGCAACATTATATCTAAAAAAAGATAATGCAAAGCATATTTAGGCGTATTGTGTGCTAATAAACTCAAAACATAGCATAAAATCAAAAGATAACACAAGAAATCTATGAACAAAATAGACATTAAAATATCTCACACCAATAATTTACTTGTCCGCAAATAAATATAGAATCAAATAAGGTCATGATTGCAATTTATTTTTAATATCATCACATTAAAACTTCATTTACCAACATTACACAAGATAACACAATTCAAATCCACCAATTATGTCTAATCCGCATATATGTGTCTAATCTTAATAACTTTCTAAGTTCTAAATACTCACAATTATCATAAATTCTTACCGCTTAACAATACTAATTTATGTATCCATTCATATATAAGTTGTTCATTTGCTTCAAAAGTTATTATCACGATCCCAAGTGACACGATTAAAAATAAAAATACCATATACTGAATATCCTTTTATATATATATATATATATATATATATATATATATATATATATATATATATATATATTCTAGCACTTAAATTTTTCCTTTTCACTACTTTTCTTATTTTTTTCTCAAATTTTCTTTATCTTTCACAACTTTATTGACTTTTCACATAATCACATATAACAAACAAATAAACTTAATTTTATTTCTAATATAGTATAGTTTGTGACCTTATAAATAAGTCATTCGAGTACTTAAAAGTCTCATAGGCCATTAGTGGAGTCCATGACATTCGATGAAACCAATGTATTGGAATTCATCCTCATCTTATCCGAATTATTATACATTAGGTGGATAGATGTAAAACATTTTGCCAGGTACCAGCAGAGTTTCAAAGGCCACAAACTAACTCACTGTTACTTATTTAATATTTAATTATGATTCAACAAAGAAGACTAAAAAAACATGGAAACTTTGCTCACTTTATTCTAGCAAAGACTCGGTTGAATATTAACTACTAAAAAATATTTTTCGAGAATACTTGCCAACTAAAATACTTCCAAGGGATTTATTTCAGTAAATAATACAAAATATATTATATCCCTCAAACGGAAAGTTTACATTTGTGGCTAATGATTTCAGTAAAACTAGAAAGACAAATATATACAATAACATATGTGCTAAATACAACCCTTGAAATTGTTTCAAATTACCCAACACAAATCAATAAACTCCATTTTATGCAACTTTTTCAAAGCAAATACTATAAATTTAGACCAAAATTTTCATCTAGCATGCATTTTTCATAATTTGATCCCTTACCACACTTATTTTATACAATGCCTTCATCATATGCATAAAATAAATATAGCACATAAAAAGTTAAAGAGAGAAAAAAAATAGACTCCCACAGGATAATAGTGGCGAGATTGAATCTGATTGTAATAGGTTGGTTCAGTATTATGTTACTAAAATGAAGTTGCTTCTGATTTTTCTGAAAACTAAAACTAGATATGCTATATCTTTTTTAATCAAGTTGAGACTTAGTGCGCAAAATGATTGACAAAAACATCATATAATAGAAAAATGTAATATTTGGGGAACTGCAAAAGCACAACATGCCATATGGATAGGTGCGACGTGTCTACATAATTTCGGGGATCTGATCACGAATATAGATATTTTCACGATGTGCATATGCATGGTATGTGTATCGAATAGTAAACTATGGAATTCATTACAAATAAAAATCAACTCGATTTGTGTTAGCCAAACACTGATCTTTTATCTCATATACACTTTTCCCTTTCGTATCAGTAACAAATTTTAATGAAGCCTCGATCCCTCTCTCATGTGGGTAAGTGAGCCGACACTTAAGTGAAGCAACACCTTTTGTGAAATATCTCTCGTTATGAAATCCCAGTTGGTCCTAATCATTGAACTTACTGCCAACATCTTAAAGGCAAAAAATTTGCAAAGATCTAAAACATCAAAGAGAATCAACACACCAAAATAAAAAAAATACTAAAAACTAAGTCTAGTTAAATAAAATAAAAAGGATAACATGTCCACTCGTTATCATCGCCATCTTGTGTCCCTATTCGCCCAACTTCATCGCTTGGTCGTGGGTAAGACGCGTACCACTATAAATAAGGTGGGTAAGGTGAAGGAAAAGGGCATGGATACTAAAAACCTTGGTAGTCTAAGAATATTGGTATGACATAATCGACCCATTGTTGTCGTAACTCAATCCCCTTGATGTGTTGAAGAAGGTAACAAAGATAAATGGCTAGCTCTGATCCTTGTTATGTCGCTGATGGAGTAGATCTATGCCTTTATTGTCTCTTGGGTGTAGGCTCGACATCTGGTTGTGACGTCCCCAAAATCAAAGAGTAAAATTTTCATTATTAACATACTAAAACCATTCAATTCCTCAAATGTTCATCAGAGTAATAAGTTATAGTTTTAAAACATCAGAGTTAAAAAAATACATCAAATAGATAGTGCGGAATCTCCATTGGATGCGATGCAATCAAGCCTGCCCCTTCCCCTTGCTATTAGAAGTGCCAGAAACATTTAAATTTTAAACCGTAATAACGAAGCTAAGTGAGTTCCCCAAAATCCAAAATACCACACATAATATCATACATAACAGTAACGACCTACTTCATCCAACACGTTTGTTTCAACCTGATGATATATTTCATCCAACATACCTGTTTCAACCCTAGGACCTATTTCAGCCAATGGGTCTGTTTTAACTCTACGACCTATTTCAACCAACATGTATGTTTCAGCCCTACGGCCAATTTCAGCCAACACGTCTGTTTCAACCTTACGGCCTATTTTAGCCAACATGTTTGTTTCACTTACAATATAGCATGCAAGTCACAAAGATCATAACATGACGCTTAGTTTCCTATATGATATAGTGAGAAGACTCACCTCACTGTTGAAGTAGACTAACACCACAACTCGTAATATCGTAAAGGATAGTACTACATCCACCTAACATTAATCAAAGGTCAAACATTAGTCTTCAATCTAAAACTATCATGTTGACCAAGAGCCAAACTAGTCAAAAAGTCAATTGTCAACGGTCAATGTTCAAAGTCAACCATGAAGATCACCACGTCATGGAAAGACCATGGCCATGATATGGTCTATCTCGAACAGAAACGCAATGGATTAGCCCACCATGTCGTGGTCAGCAGTTGACCATGTCACGGTTATGCTGGTAGATCCAACTTTTCATTAAGTCCTTAATTCGTTTAGTCCTCCATTAAAACTTTCCAGAAAGCTTCATGGAACCCTAATGATCCATAAACATCATAACTTTATAAACATGAATGTCCAATACACGTCCTTCCTAAGCTAGGTCAAAATGGTGAGAAAATGGGGTCAAATACCATGCATGGCACCAAAACAACATGAACCTTCATATCCAAAAGTTATAACACTCTTAGGACCCCAGAAAGTAACAAATTTGTAAACTTTATTGCAACCTTCATTCAAACTCAATCAGTAGACCAGTACATGTTAAATATCTAGTTCTATAAGAAATGAACCTTAAAGATGGAGGCTTGAAGACTTACAATGGTCCAGAAGATGCTCAAAAGGAAATGTTTGTGCTTGCTAGATGTCTTCTTTCACTACAAATGACATCCTTTTTTATTCAATAGACACCAAAGGCGAAAATAACTCAAAAACAACAATATAAGACTTGGGTTTTAAGTTTGGAGTGATGGAGGCTGAGGGTGGGAGAAACCCTTACCATCACATCCTTTAAATAGCGCATGTTTTGGACAAATATTAACAAACTAATTTCGTAACAAATTAGTAAGTGTGGTGTGATGTTAGAGATAAGATATCAAAAACTAGTGTGCTTATGTTATTGAAAGTTATTGAAGATCTTGGTTGTGCTCAAGATCCGCAGTGGAAAACAATAATGCTTGAAATGTTGTTAATTTAAAGTGTGGTACTTTCAAATATAAATGAATGTGACAAAAATAAAGTTAAAGTGACTAATAAGCGAATATGTGTAATAAAGCTTAAAGATACTAAAAAATATACCAAGATACTAAAAGATATCTTAGTAATTTTAATAAAGAAAACAGATTAACAAGTAAACTAATAGTAGAGTAACTTGATATTGATGAAACAACAATAAGTAAATGAAAGTAAATGCAAGAACATAGTAAATTATGAGGAAAGCCCTTACTCCTTTTGGATCTCTAACATAAAACCTTAGGAGGTGATGAAATCACCTGCCTTAGAACTTATATTAAATTAAAATAAAGTTACATGTGTTAGCTGATCCAGGTAATGAAGTGAATGTGTTCAAGTATGGACATAATCATAGAAGAAGTAGTAGTGGAAGCGTATGTGTGTGCATCGATCAACTAGTCTTTATATATACATTACAACAATAACTATAATTCCGACAATTTTGGGATTCTCCTTGATCTTTGCTTGATTCGTTTTTACAAGATTCTCCAACACTCATTAGGCATTAACCACGTGAGGTTGGACTTGGTCTATTGTTTTTTAGCCAAGCTTTAATTTCATGCATAAGATATCACAATAAATACCATGGCAAGCCAAGATATTCATTAAATCCAAGACCTTGGGCTTACGCGTGATTGATGAGATATTAATCTCTTAGATCGTTTAGATCTTACACAGGTTTGGCAAAACGATTCAAACAAAGTAATAAACAAGAGATGGAATCAACGGTATGCTTAATGATTCAAATGATTCAAGCCTCAGCAGAGCTCGACAAAGAACTTTTGCTGTAGAGGCTTTTAGGGTTATAATCGATAAAAACAATAAACGATATGAATAATCGACTCCAAAACCTTACGTACTAAGATGCATGCAAGCATCGATAAATACTCAAACCCTAACAAATAAATCACGGATGGACAAGCCCAATCCGGATACAAAACAGGGCTAAGAACCGAGCCTAAGACGCAACACCATACACCCAACAATCTCCCCCTTTGCGTCAAATGGGGCGAGACTCTACTTCGGCTTACTAGACCCAGCAGCATCAGCCTTCTTTGTAACATTGAATAAGCAAGGAATGATGGTGAGAAGAGTTACTCTGAACTGAATATACCACTGGATCATATCGTTGAAGTATTTCTTGTCACTGTCAGAGTTTTTCCTGCATCAATGGATGATCCCCAAAACATGCTCCAGACAAGCTGTAGAGTAAAGATGTTTATCCGCTAAGGCAAACAAACACTTCTGGCCTTCTCCTCTTGTGAACATGACCGAGTTTCGCTTCGAGTCAATTCTCCCCGTCTGCATTTTGTTCAAATCACTTGCAGAATCGACTGGGGCGACGGTAGGCTTCTTTCTGAGGACACTTACGATTTCTTGATCCAGCTTGGCAACCTCCATGACATAGCAGCCCAACATCCTTTTTATGTGATCTATGATCGGCTCATATTCTTTTTCATTGGTGAGGAGGAGAAATAGGGTTGGATGAAACTGGTACCTCATGTGAAGGAGAATGAGGAGGAGTATCACCTCGAGCTGATTCCTCTAAGTCAGACTTGTCAGCCTCTGAATCGCTTGAGGAAGAAGTGAGAATTAGTTTCCTCCTTGGCTGGTTTTTCTTCCTTTTCGGTGGGGGTGATTGATCTGTCTTTGAGGGTTTCCGCTTCTTAGGAGAAGGACCCTTCGCCCCTTGGGCCTGTTTCTTAAGTTTCCCTTTTTCTGGTTTCTTTCCCTTGGCAGGTGGTTTATCTACGTCATGGATGCACTGAACCATCTCTGCAGTCAGCTCCCTCGGACCCGAAGGACGAAATTCCTTGTAGGTCTTCATGATAATGCTCGCCTTTGACACACCGGCGTACATAGACTCCGAAATGGATCCAATGAAAGAGAACTTGGTGGGATCAGTGACAATTATCTTGGTGGTGTGGAAGACACTGATCGAGGAGAGGGGGAATCGGCTACAGTTGGAACATGAAGCTTGTCCATTGCCCATTTGGTGATGAGCGTCCAAAATCTGGCATAGGATACTTCAGTATGATGGGATGAGGAGGCAAGGATTTGAATTAGCTGTTGCAAGAGAGCCGAGCCATAATCTAAGTTGATCCCATTGTACAACCCGTAGAGAATTGTCATGAACAATTTACTGGCCCCATCAGAACCAGCACTTCTCTCAGATAATCCCTTGAATAGAATGGTGAAGAAGCCGTTCCATTGAGGAGGAAGACACGACTTTTTAAACTTCGTTACTGTAGTGAGGATTTCTGTGTAGCCCATGTTGTAGAACATTGAGAATAACTGTCCCACAGAGATTGAGTCAGGGTTAACCCTTGATTCATCAGGTTCAAACCCTAGAAGCCAGCAAAAACGTTGCTTGGATATGGAGGTCTTGTTGGAAAGAATGTCGAAGTAGATTCTATCCACTGATTTGTCATAATGAGCAGTGGAGAATACCTGGGAAAGACACTCCATGGAATCATGAGTATCAATGGAATCATGTTCAATTGATCTACATCACAATGTAAGGATCATAGACAAACATAGTGTGCATACTTGGAGTATGGCATAACTATTGTTTAGAAAAACAAAGTGTACATGCTAGGAGCATGGGACGACTGTTGTTTTTTTATTCAAGTCTTAAGTTGATTGTTTGAAACATTATACAATGAATAATGTGTAATCAATATGGTGATAAATAAAAAGGTGGTTCTATTTATATTCAAAAGGGTTCTGAGACCATATTGGATTCGATTATTATTGTGTTTCACTTTGCATGTTTTGACTTCCAAAATAGCTAGGTTATTCTTTCCGGATGACTAAGTTATTTAAACACTCCACAGTCGTTCATATGTTGGAAGTAGGTATGAATCAAGACTGTCATGAATCGAGTTTGTAGATGGCTAAATGGGTTTAGTCATAGCAATGGTTGCTACAACATTCATGAGTGCTTATAAGTTATGAGTATTGGAATAAACCCACGCTCACTTGTATCACTTCATGGAATTTATCTCGAGTGATCGTGAGACGGTAATATCATATAAATCTTCAAACCTAGAGATATGAGTTGTTACCTATGAGTTGGTTGTGCATTGATTGCACGTAAACGCATCAGTAACTTGATGTTATAAAACGTGCCTTTGTGTACAATTCAACAAGTAGTAGAACAAGCATATGAGTCAAAGTTTATCTGTTCCTTCTAGAAATAGAAGCGATATCTGGGCCCCTCGATGATTTTGTTGTGACCTATGTACCGGCCGGTCAGAACTAAATTGATGTGTTCGATTAAGTTCTTTGTCAAACAAATCAGAAATCGGGAAACAAACTGCTGGACAATAAGTACGACGTTGTTCCATGTATTTGTCCGGCTGATATCATGAGAACAGAGGATTATATGATCACTTATCTAAAATGGCGCTTCATAGTTCAATAGAGATTTCTTCATAGTTCAACGGAGTTTTCGAGAGCTACGATTGCTGGTTGGTTCCTGAAGTAACATACACAAATATAGTTATTAGACTTATCCAAGTGGGAGTCTGTTGGATAAGGTGTCTAAGTCCATAACTTATTTGGTATATACTTGACCCGACCGGCATGGTCCATTTGGGTTGCATCTCATCCAAACTATTTATGGATAATTTTATGAGAGTTATACACATATGTTATTAATATATTATAAGTTATAATATATTAATATGAGGTTATGTTATTTAATTAGTTTTAGTCTTAAATTAATTATGAATTAATTTAGAGATTAAAAGGAAGACTAATTAGATTATGGGCTATTGGTTTTATATGGTGTGGGCTAACACTCATTTGTTAATGGGCTAGGCTTATATGGAAGTCCATGGATGATCCATGGAGCTTTTAACCCATGGATCCTTGGAAAGGAAAAGACATGGGTTATTAGGGTTTCACCCTAATCATGTACACTATATAAGCATGCTTATGTTGCATGAAATGACCCCAAAGGGAAACTAGTGAACTAGTGTGTGTGTGTGTGCTTGTGTGTGGCCGAAAATACAAGTGTGTATTCTCTCTCAAAGTTTTCCAAGAGTTTGTGGTGTTTTGTGATTCCATTTGAGGCATTCACACTATTGGTGCTTGGCCCTCAAACTCCTTAGGAATTGAACTCATCATCAAAAGGTATGTAATCTCATCTAATTCTTTTATGTTTAAAAGTACCCCATGCCATGTTAGATAGGTTATGAACCTTGGAAAATTATTATTTTGCATGTATTTAGACAAACATAGATCCAAGGTTTATTAGGGTTGCATGCACACTTAGGAAGTGTTAGATTGCTCAAAACCCAACACTTTTAACATAGCTGTTATCATGAGATAGAATCAAAGATATTAGAAGAGCCATGTCAGTCTTTGATTAAGTATTTCTTGGAGACCCAAAGCTACACAAGAGGAAATAGCATGTGTCGAACCGAACCAGACTTTTGGAAAATCAAAAGATTTTCGTGAATAGAGTGTCAAAAGATAAAGAAAGAAAACAACATCTATGTGGGAATATGTGATGTCAATGTAGACACAAAACAGTGGATCCCGGGCACGAATCTCCTCCTTCAAAGTCAAGAGAGACTTTAAAGTGTCTGTATGGATTCCCGTTGAATTACGATCAAACACTTGTTAAGAAGTGTTGAAAGGCATCTTTTGATAAGGCTCAAAAGGGTGGCTTTCACTTCAGTTTAGAATCCCGGACCTTGACATAAGACCGAAACCAAACGAAGTACCTGTGAGACCGATGTAGTCTGTTGAACAAGTAGGTTGGGATGTATTTGTGGTGACTTGTTGGAGATGTTTGTTTGTGAAATCTCAAAATATTAAAACTGAATTCTATGGGAAGAAATGTCATGGTGAGTAACAATTTCATAAGAATCACACAAAAGAAAGAGATTTCATGATACAACTACAAATGTAATTGTTTACTGTCAATTCATGTTAGGTATTGAATTTAGGATTTCACTTAGCACGTAGTGACACGAGGCTAAGATCATAAACACAGAGATTGTGTAACCATAAGCCTCAGTGGTTATTTCTAAGAGTCTCAAGGGTTACAATATGGGACCGAAATATGATGGAGAAAAATATTTGAGGTGGTGAAAAGAAACCAAAGTACCTCTGCTAGAAATAGTGACTAAGCAGAAAACTCTTGACTCATATGAGAAAAGAGTAAGGTAGCTCATGATTAGAATAAATGTATCAGCCTAATTGGGAAGACAAGGTTTGTATATACCTAGTCATTAAGGCTTTATTCAAAATCAGTTGAGGCTTTGGACAACATGCAACAACATGCTTCTAGGGACGCTTAACTAGTATAAAGTGTGAGAATGATACCTGCCCCATCGATATTCCAGGAATGATAAAAAAATAGGAACTAAAGAAAGAAAATATTTTTGGAGATTTGAAATTTTTGAAAAGAAAAAAAAAATTTGAACCGAACCCGAAATGGACCGAACGCTTGGTTCATTTCGGTTCCTAAAAAATATTTTTGGAAAACAACTGTACATAAGTATACAACTATAGACAACACCTTTTGAGATTGAGCGAAACCAAGTGCAATGGGACCGAACCCGAAATAGACCGAGCGTTCGGTTCATTTCGCTTCCAACTTTAAGTTTTAAGATGGTGTTTTTGGTACTGACTCCGATTCCATCATGCCTAGACCTTGAAGGATTTTATTGAAACTAGCTTCAGGTAAGGCTTTGGTGAAGATATCGGCCAGTTGATCAGTGGTGCGAACAAAGTGAATTTCGACGTTTCCATCTTCCACATGATCCTTAATAAAGTGATACCTCAATGCTATATGCTTGGTCTTGGAGTGTTGCACTGGGTTATGACAGATCCTAATTGCACTTTCTGAATCGCAATATAGTGGGATCTTTTTCATATTGAGTCCATAATCACGGAGCTGGTTTTGGATCCAAATCACTTGAGATGTCAGGAGGCAGCTGCAATGTATTCTGCTTCGGCTGTAGAAAGAGAAACACATGTTTGTTTCTTTGATTGCCAGCTAACCAACTTCCCGTCTAGGAATTGGCAGCCTCCTGTGGTGCTTTTTCGATCTAGACCACATCCTCCTAAGTCCGCGTCTGAGTAGGCTTGAACAAGGAAACCTGAGTTTGAGGGATACCAGAGACCGAGAGAGGTGGTTCGCTTCAAATACCTAAATGTATTCTTTACTGCTAGCATGTGTGGTTCACGAGGATTTGCTTGAAATCTGGCATAATAGCATACTGAAAACATTATATCGGGCCGGCTAGCTGTGAGATACATCAAGGAGCCAATCATTTGTCGATATAAAGTGATGTCGATTCCTGGTTTTTCTAAAGAAAGTGTGAGCTTGGTGCCGAATGCCATAGGGACTTTGACTTTTGATTCTGCCATCATGCCAAATTTAGCAAGAAGAGTCTTTGTGTATGCTTCCTGGTTGATAAAGATGCCTTCGGGTCCCTGTCTGATATTTAAACCAAGGAAAAAGTTAATCAGACCCATTGAGCTCATTTCAAATTTTGTCTCCATCAACTTCCTGAATTCAGCTGTTAGGCTAGGATTCGTTGAGCCGAAGATGATATCATCGACATAGATTTGAACGATCATAAGGTGGTTACCTTCCTTTTTTACGGAAGAAGGTTGGGTCAAACGAACCTTGTTTGAATTTAGAAATCTTTAAAAATTTAGTTAAAGTTTCATACCATGCCCTAGGAGCTTGTTTCAAACCATAAACTGCTTTATCCAAGATATAGCAGTGATCAGGATGCTTTTCGTTTACAAAACCAGGAGGTTGCTCCACGTACAAGGTTTCTTCAAGATCCCCATTTAGAAAGGCACACTTCACATCCATTTGGTAGACTTCAAAGTTCTTGTGTGCAGCAAAGGCAAGAAATATTCAAACAGATTCCAGCCTTGCAACCGGAGCGAATGTCTCTTCGTAATCGATTCCTTCTTCCTGGCAATAACCCTTCACTACTAACCGTGCCTTGTTCTTGATTACATTACCCTCCTTGTCCATTTTGTTTCTGAACACCCGTTTGAGACCGACAACCGAGGCATCTTTTGGTGTTGGAATAAGTCTCCACACCTTATTTGTTTCGAACTCATTGAGTTCATCTTGCATTGCTTGAACCCAATCAGAGTGATCGAGAGCAGTATTGACGGTTTTTGGCTCTATTTTTGAAACAAAAGAATTAAACATACAGAATTCTACTTTTGAGAATAAAGCAGTTTGCTTCGCCTTCAGTTGTGATCGAGTCAGAATCTTTTCAGATGCATCACCCACGAGTTGAGACGCAGGGTGATCTCTTGTCCATTTGATGAGAGGAGGATAATTTGGATCATAAGTGGGATCCAATTCAGCATTTACCTCTTCTTCCAACTCAGATTGAATATCATCATCATAAAGCAAAGTGGAATTCTCCCCCTCGACAGATGACGAATCATTTGGAGGTGAACCATAAAATTCTTCTGCTACTGGGCTTCTAGGCGATTCCGGGCTTTCGGTTGCTACAGGACTTTCGGGTGCAGCCGGACTGTCGGGTCTGGCAGGGCTTTCGGTTGATGTCGATGCGATTTCATTTCTGACTCCAAATAGATCAACCGAAAGCCAATCTAATTCAATTGGTCAGGACCGAAAGCCAATCAAAGACCGAAAGCTAATTAAGGACCGAAAGCTTGATCAAGGACTGAAAGCAAGTTCGCTTCAAATCCAGTTGCAGGATCGTTCCTTCACGCTCCGATTTCAAATGGACATGGACTGAAAGTAATCAAGGACCGAACGTAGATTAAGGACTGAAAGTGAATTGCAGTTCGCTTCAATTTCAATTGCAGGTTCGTTCCCTTGATAACACAACCGAAAGCGAAATCAACCGAACGTTCGACTGTGAACAGTAGTTTCGGGTTCGGTTCTTGTGGGTTCGGTTGTTAATCCTGATTTTCACTTTTTGACTGAGACTTTCGCTTCTAGGCCTGAGTTTCGCTTGTGAGTAGATGAAGTCCGTTTCTTGATGATGATTTTGCCTTTGGTTGTTCTTGATCATTAACCTGCGAATGTGATTGTGATTTTTGCTTTTGGATGTTCGGTTCGTTTCTTCATTCTGAGTTGGTCACCGTCGATTTACAGGAACCAATTTAAGCAATTGATCAAAGTTCCACTAAGAACCCTTTTCGTTTTAATGAAGTGGCATTTTATACCCAAAGCCCTTAACAACGAAACTAACCCCTATATTTCCATAACTTCGAATATGGCCCTTCTGTTGCAATAGTCTGACAGTTTGTACCCTTTTTGCTGAAATCTGTCAGGTGGCAGCCTATTTTTATCAGAAAATGTCACTTTTCACCCATTTTTCAACATTTTCAGCTTTTTGTCAATTCCAACACACAAAAAAACAATAAATTTGATTTCTTCAATAAGATTTCATATCTTTGACCCAATATTCACCAGATTTCACGAAGATTTTGTCCCCATTTTCGTTTCTTTTTTTTTTTAAATAGAGGACAAAATTTTTATGGGACTTTTGGTACCCATTTAAGGTTCAACTTTGAAGTTGGTTTCTTGCACACCCACTTATTTGAAAAAAATATATCATCCTCTGAAAATAATATCCTCTTTTTAGTTGGAAAACAAAAATTTCCAAAAACTTCATTGAACCAACCAAATACTCTTTTCTCTTTTCTCCAACTTTTACCATATTCATCTGAAGAAAAGTGTGAACGGAATTTCTTTTGAACATTCTTGACTTCAACTTTCTGAACTTTTTCACAAGCATTGGTTACTTGTACCTTGGGCATCCAAACTTTCGTCATTTTACTCTAGTTCTTTCTCTTGTTCTTTCTTTTCTTATTTCTAGGCTTCAGAAACAAATTTCTGATCTGAACAACCTTTTCATCTTTCTGAATCTGATCATCTGTAGTTGTTCCAATAGAACAAAACTCCTTCACTTTCACGATTTCCAGAGATATACTTTGAGATTCTTCTTCAGAACAACTAGATTCGGATTGTGAAGCTTCTGAAAAACTTGAAACACTTGTCTCCCCCTCAACAAGAACATCTGGAGTCGCTTTTTCTTCAGAAACTTGAAGAACATCATGAACTTCTTCAAGAACATCAAGAACATCTTCTTTTTCTTTTCTTTCTTTCTCTGACTTCTGTTCTATATGCTTCAAAAGTAAGTATTCTTTGATAATGATAAATTGTTTTAACAAATCCTTATCTTGCTCTACACAATTACTTTTAAATCCACCACTAGAGATCTGTGTAAAATCACCAATCTTCTCATCAACATAGAGATTATACATCTCAATGGCATTCTTCAACATAGATTGTTCAGGAACATCCCAAAACAAATATCCTTCTTTAAGACGAAACTTTGGATCTGTAACTTTTAATCCTAGTCTCTTAATTTCTTTAACACCTTATAATCCGCCATTTAATCTTCAACAAGAAAGAAAACTTGAAGAGAGAGAAAGTAGATCTGATGAGAATTCTAGAGAGAGAAAAACAGATCTGAAAGGGTTTTTAGTGAGAGAAAACAGATCTGAGATGGATTTTAGAGAGATAAAGTAGATCTGAACACAAAAATTCAAACAAACACAAAATTTTCTTCTAACTCTCTTCCAGAACATGATTCAAGAACAAATCATATGATAGAATGGGTAGAAGATAACAGATCTGAACAAGATTTTGCAATAAAACGAGATATTAGACTTTTTCTTTTCAGAAAACTTACAAAACTTGAAGAACAAGGTGAGATTCAAGATAAAATTTCGCCAAACACAAGATCGATTCTTGCAATAATCGCTGAGATCTACAAGAACCCGCTCTGATACCAGTGATGTTAGTACAGTTTCAAGATATAGAATTAGTAAGTTAAAATTTCTACCTACAAAAATTGTCCCCGCAAAACATCAATTGATGATCCTGAGCATTTGAGATTTCTATAAACCTGTTAATCGGTATACACTGAAGAGTTAGATTAACTGTTCGATTTCCCAAGAGATTTGAATTCAAATTATCCCACTTGTGAGGCATTATAAATTAAACCTTTCCCTTGTTGATTTTTCTATACTTGATCAGTATCTTAGTTAAATCTTGTCCTCCATGTAGTTCTTGTGTTTTCTTCTAGATCACGGATAAAGCTCTTGTTATTTCAAACAATTTTAAAGTCATCTATATATATTAAACCAAAAACCTAATTACATCACCTAAAATAATTTGGCCCCTTCATTGTTTTTCATTGATTATTTTAAACCACCGGATCAATTTCGCTGATGTCATCATGACAAAAGGAACTACAAATACGCCTTTGTTACCGTCTAAAACCATTTTTCCTCCAAAATACAGATTGCTCTCTTCCTATTTCTCTCTTTGATGAAGATAATATCAAGAGCAAATGATCTCTCCAATTTCTATCCATGTTCTTCCTCCTCAAAATCAATGATCATTAAGCCATATTATTATATATAACGAGCCACTTATCTTCTCCATCAATGCATCTACTGCATCGTGTTTGTCACCAACAACTTGAAATTGAGATTGACTAGCAAAGATTATTCCCAATGCGCTTTTCTTCTTCTCAAGGTACGTATTCTTGTTAATTTTTTTGTCTCAATTCTGCTAATAAAAAATGTTATTGATCTTGCCTACTTTATCTTCTATTGATTTTGCTAATTCAAGTGTCACTGATATTGCCTACTACATCTTTTGTTGATTTTGCTAATAAAAATTTCGATTGATATTTTGTAATCTATCCTGATCTGTTGCTAGAAAATTAAAAATCATACCTGAATGAATCTGAATCTGGAGGTAACTTTTTTGAAATTGCCTTCTGATATTGTGACGTATGGTTAGTTTTGCAATTATTATGGAGTTTTAAAGTTTCAGTTCTTATTACAAATTTTTTGGTGAAATTAATTGATTTGGGTTTTTGTAGCTTTCATTTGAACATTAATATAGATTTATTTAGGATGCATACTAGTTGTTTGATAAAATGCCTAAACAAAAAAAAAACTTTGGAAACTTCCATTGCCATCTGCAAAATTTTGACTAAAATACCCCTTTATCATTTGATCAAAATCACTGAAGAAAAAGAAAAGAAATAAAGAAAATAGCGAGGGAGGTGATCATGAAGGCATTCCACAGGATAATGTAGGTGAAGATAATGCCAACCAACAAAATGGTATGCGCTTGCAAGCTTTGACAAATTTAATAAGCCCTTGTTTTTTTCCGTTAAAGCATTGTTTCATTTGTATGGCTACATTATATTACATAATATAATATGTATTTAAGTCTTGGTAGATAATCTGGAAGGTGCAAATTCTCCAAAGAAGATGAAAAAAAGCTGCAAGAAAAAAAAGGCATGGAGACGACTGAAGTTGTTCTCCTCACTACTCTAGATGATAGTACACCTTGAAAAAAAAAGAAACGAAAATATGTGTGATTACAAAAAGCATTACTCATTTTTGGATTAATGATTTGGAATTGTGGTCTGGCTTAAGTAATGCATGTGTGTTAAATTTTTATGGCAGGTTTGCTATATTATTATTATTGTTGTTGAGATATGTGTGATTACAAAAAGCATTACAATAGCAAAATAGCCAAACATACAATCTTTTTCGATGTATAATATAATAGCTATATGTATACTCATTGCATTGACCTGATTTATGTTTTATCTACTACCGAAAATTGTTGTTTAGTATGCTATCTGTAAAATTTAACCCAAATTGACCGACCAATTTCTAGATAAAAAGTATGGTTTTGTACTACTTGTATATGTTTTTTAAAAAGTATCATGCATGTGAACAATAAGATCACCATGTTGTTTATTAATCACTTCTTTTCACTTAATAGTTTTTCTGGATGCTTTAAGTATTCCAATAACTTGTTTGCTAAAACCTGACTAATTTATGTAGGTATCATCCTCTTTCATAACTTATCAATTCTATAGTTGTAATATTAATGTTTCGGTTGTTACTTCAATTGTATTGTTTTTCTTGCGAGATTGAGTTTACATCATCAAATTCATCATCACAGATTAATCTGTCAACATCTATTATAGCAGGTAATCAATCCTTCTTGTTTTGAAAGTTTACATAGTACTATATATACATTTTATTGTTTCCTCCTTAAAGTAATATACATATAAGTAACTAACACCATTTATAAATTATTATTTTATTTGCAGTAAATGTTTTGATTTCAACCGATTTAACAAACATAGTATTTGAACCGAAGATGTTGGAAGCAACTAACATCAGAGATATGCCAAGACGAATTTTTAATTTCGTCTGAAATATTTTGTGGAAGTTTATTTAAACTGTGTGGTGGGGTTTTCATATCCAAAAACTACAAAAATTGAAGCATATTCTATTTAACTGATTCATCATTGCACTGTAATGCATGTCAATTTCGTTTGAGATATTATGTCTTTACTTATATATTGCATGTCAATTACAAGGGTAGTGTTTTCTTCTTATTTTTTTCCTTTTGTAATCAACATTCTTTTTCATTAATTGTATGAAGGGTATAAAAGATATAAGCTTATTTTTCTATTTTTTGGTTATAATTGGTAGTTCCTATAATGACGAGGTTGCAGGAGCAACTTGGGAAGTATAACCACAAAAATAATTACAAATTTACCCTTAAGAAGTAAAACTTGACAATAATATTATGGAATGACATTAATACAACGGATCCATTAATCTACAAACAAAACCAATGAATAAGTTACCAATTTACCCTTTATAAGTACAACTTGACAATAATACCCCTGGAATGACATGAGTACATTAGATGCTATTAAACTACAAATATTGAAGTACCATTGTTGCCTGTATAAACAAAGTCAAAATTCACTTATGTAAAAAATGACCAACACTTTGAACAACATTCCTATATACAGACTTGTGACATTGGTCTTTTCGTCATTTGTTCATCTAAAATGGCTGCATATGACCACAATCAATCACACATTGCTTGGATCAATTTTTTTATGTACTGTGATAGATTAATTCTGTATACAATTCCACTGTTGTAAATTACCTGTTCAGATGTATTTAAAATGAAATAGCAACCTACTTTCATTTGTTTCTACTTTCGTCCCCGAAAACAGTATTCGTTTTTTTATTATATATATATATATATATATATATATATATATATATATATATATATATATATTATGATATAAAATTATAAAAGAACATACTAAAAATATGTATAATTATCTAATAATCTGTTTTGTTTGAATTTATCAGCGTTTTGTTAGACTTGAATTATAGGATTATAACGTACAATCTACAATTTATGGTTTCGTTTTATATATTTAATTTAGGGTGTAGGTCATTTTTTGTCACTTAACTTTTGGTTTTGTGCTCATTTGGTCACTTAACTCTTTATAAGTTTTAAATGGTCATCAAACTTTTGATTTTGTGCTCATTTAGTCACTTAACTTTTGGTTTGGTCACTTAACTTTTAGATTTGTGCTCATTTAGTCACATAACTTTTAAAATTGTGCTCATTTAGTTACTAAAATTTTGAAAAAATTTAAAATTTTAGTGACTAAATAAGCATAATTTTAAAAGTTAGGTAACTAAATGTGACCAAACCAAAAGTTAAGTGACTAAATGAGCACAATTTTATATATAGTACAACCTACTTACTATATTTAATTGCTGACTTTTACATTCAATTTTAAATATAATATCTTATACCATAATTATATATAATCAATCATAAGTGAAACGCATCTACTCCTTAAATTATGTCGCTTATATAGTATCTTATCTAAATTTAACGGCCGAGTTTTAGGAAATCAAATTTAAATTCATCTTATTATACCAAAAATATATCTAATCGACCATAATATGCTTAAACATATCCTTAGTAAATAATACTAATTTATTCCATACATTTAGCATACAAGTCGTTTAACTTGATAAAGATTAGCATGATCTTTAATTTTTTTAAAATATATTCAATATTCAATATATCAACTTTTTGTTAGGCTTAAATTATGGGATTATATCTTATAATATATTCAATATTATCTTTAACTTGGTAAAGATTAGCATTATCTTTAATTTATAAAAATATATTCAGTATTCCATTTATCAACTTTTTGTTAGACTTAAATTATGGGATTATATCATATAATATATTCAATATTATCATTAACTTGGTAAAGATTAGCATGATCTTTAATTTTTTAAACTATATTCAATATTCCATTCATAACAAATTTGTGAATGGACCTCTCATTGAATTGTCATCCAAATTACATGTTAATTCATTCAGAAGACATTTACAATCTTTGCAAGTTAAAGTTCTTATCATCAATTTTGTTGTGGTTTCTTAAGTTATGCCTGTTAATCTTTCGATTCTGTTTAAAGTAGTCGTTTCTTCCATTCATGTTTGATGAAAAGAACTTGATTTTTTTTTTCACATTAACTCTAAAACATCAATATGCTAATTGCAATATAGTGATATAATGATGAATCTGACCCAAGTTGGTTGTTATTTTCTACCTAAATTCAAAAATTCAAAAATAGGTTTCTGTTTATGACTTAACTGTGGTATGTGTGTTTGTAATTGTTGTTTATGTATGAGTAGGGTAGAATGGTCATTTTTTAAAAATTTGACCATGTAGCATACTAAGATTACAAAATGTCAAATTATTAGCTAATAATCCACATGGTTTTTACTTGGACACATGAAAAAGTGAGACATGTTAGTTAGTACCCAATATGCCATTACCTTATCACAAATATATTCAAGATTCTTGCAATATGTTACTTCAAGATGAGCTTAATTATGATCTTTCCAGTCTTGAATCTGAACATCAACAACTGCATTCAAAATTTAATGTCGAGCAAAAAAATGTTTATGATATAATTATGAATGCAGTTACCAACAAACAAGGTGGTGCCTTTTTCCTGTATGGTTATGGAGGAAGAAGAAAAACATTTGTTTGGAAGACATTGTCTGCAGCTATTAGATCTAAAGGTGAAGTAGTTATTAATGTTGCTTCAAGCGGAATTGCAACACTCTTGCTTTTTGTGACAACCCGAAATTTTCTATCATGTACAGTCAAACACATCATTGAAAGTCAAACTCATTCCTACTATCTTTTAGCGCAATTTGGAGTTTATTTGAGCGTTCTGAGCCTTGTACACTTAAGGGATAAGTGTTGGGATTTATCTGCTGAAGCTATAGTACAAAGATCAAGCCTAAATCACCAGGACCAGGAGTTCACGGCCACCACACTGGAGTTTACGGCTGTAAACGTTATGTGGGCCGTAAACTCACCTTATATGATCAAGTTTTGGCCATTTGTTTCATTCTTTTACTTCCTTGGCTGATTTTCCTTCAAATCCTCTCAACTATCATCCCGATCTTCACCTTAGATCTTCAAAACTAGTAAGTATTCTTCCTTGATTAGTTGATATGCCTCTTAAATCTAGCATTCTCTCATGATTTCATCCATGAAAATCATGTTTTCATAGATCTTTAAGAAACATTAAGAACTCACACTAGTGTTCTTGGCCAAAACCGACCTTTTCAAGCCCCTATATCATAAGTACTCTTGCTCTAGCTTGTTATGTACTAGATTAAACATGCTTAGGTCTTAGAAACATCAAGATTTGAGGGTTGGATGAGAGTTTATGGGCAAGGATCTCCCAAGGCCGTAAACTCCCTTTTATGGTGCAAAGTTGCCCTAATTTCCTTCCTTATGCTTAGAACTTGGATTAGAACACTCCACCAATGAACTAGGGACATTAAGCTTCGAGTTGGTGCATCATACGATGAGTTTACAACTATAAAATCATGGAGAAATGGTCCCCATGCCATAAACTCATGTTAAGGTCAATTCTTGGACATTAAACTCATATAGCCTCTTGTTTAACCTTGTAACACTTAAACACTTGAGACTCCATACCATTAAGCCTCTAAATATGACCCTTTAGAGAGTTTACGGCCAGGAGTAAACTCCCCTGGATCGTAAACTCCATTGAGTGTGGTCCTTGCGCCATAAACTAAAATGCAATGCTTTACACCCTTAGATGCAACCCTATTGTACTCCTAGCACTTAAAACCAAAGTGTTTACCACGTTTTAGGGTGTTTATACTTGTCTAATTAGTGTTATAATCACTAATTGTATATATATATATATATATATATATATATATATATATATATATATATATATGTCTTTATATGTTATTAGGATCATTGTGTGTGTTCAAGCCTTCACTTGACACCTAGCACTTGTCCAACACTTCCATCCATTCCACTCACTACAGGTAAGTTCATACCCCTAAACTTATCTTTTAAATGCTTTTATGGGGGGGGGGGGGATATAGGTTGAATCATAATAGTTATTATCTCAATCACACGTGATTAATAACTAGCCTACAAATGGATTTACTACACTTTTAGTTGTTTTACTTAGTATACTACTTCAAAATGATTTCTCAAACCGTTTTACATATTAAACTCTTTAACAAACTATCTTAAATACTATATCTTTCTATTCAAAATCTGTTATAACTACGTTTCAAACAAAGGATTCTTATACTCTAAACTGTTCTTATCAAACAAAATGCTTTAAATCGTTTTTTTATAAACTGACATCAAGTTATCCATTCTTATTTATTAAACTCTTCAAAGGTTTTACAAAACTTCTTTTATACTTTTATATTGTCAAATGCATGCCTATATATGTATAGTTATATAAGTAATGTTTAAAGGACTTAGGATTGCTAGCTCGCTTTTATTCCTTTTCCTTGTTTGGATGTGGCCTTAGGGTATCGGTTATTTGTCCGAATGTCATCTAAATATTAGTTATATATTATGTATACATATATAGACATAAAATTTCTATCACTCAATTCAGTACCTTTGGGTAGCAAAGGCATACTTTCGGTTATACACGTACATTACTAGTAACTATAATAGGTATAGTTAGGAGATACTACTTACTATTCCTAGTACAAGGAATCACACAAGAGTCAGTTCATTCATGAGTCTATACAAATATACTATTACATACTATATGAAGAGATACTATTAAATACTAGACGGAGAATACTATAACAGAGAATACTAGACAGAGAATACTAGACAGAGAATACTATAACAGAGAATACTATACAAAGTATGCTACACAGAGAATACCATAACAAAGAATACTATACATAGAATACTATACAGAGAATACTATACATAGAATACTATTACTATAACAAGATTCAGAGATAACATAATGTGAGATACTACATCATGACACATCAACCATTTCGTTATGTCACGTTTTATAACCAGAATCTCCTAGAGGGAGAGCGAGAGTTTGCATATAGATCTATACTGGATTGACTATCCTACACCTTTGCTATTCGCTATAGTGGGACTTGCAAGTCTATGGGTGCCAAATGTCATTTCTTCCGACGTCTTTCATCATCGTGTTTTAGTCAGATTAGTATGGTAACAATCATATCACATTTTTCCTTAATTAAACCATTGGTTTTAAGGTAGTTATTACTTCAGTGATTAATACAAATAATACTGTAGTACACATATACATTTTCCCATTAATTTCAAATTGTGATCTTCTCACATAAAAGAGTAATATAAGGCTATATTTTGATAATAATAGTTCTACTTGGGAAAAACCTTCATTCTTATAGAGAGGCAAACTTTCAAAACAGTCGGGTCTTGGTAGAAGACTACTTCTTATACTAATAGGAAATATAGGATTTTCTAGGGTTTCATACTTATACAAACGTTTTCACTAAACTTTTAGTAGTCTTTTATTTACGGTTTTACAAAGCAATGACACTAAAATACTTATGAATTCACCAGCTTAAATGTTGATCTATGCTTTCAAAATAACTTGTATTCTCAGGTCACCAGTAGACAGGTACGATGACCAGGTTTTGAGAAGACGGAGCAGTCAAGACTCGTCTTTCATTTTGATTACTTATCATGTCTTATTCTATAAAAGAACACTCATGTATCAAAATTTTACTATTAATGAAATGGATGATGTTGTTTCTTGTTTACTACTTTTCACTATTGTGATACTTTACATGATGTACTCCGCCCCAGAACGTTTCCGTCGTTCTTGGTTTTGGGGTGTGACGGATTGGTATCGGAGCATTGTTTACAGTGAATTAAGTATATCAACCCATAAAATATATACAAACTATAAATACAATGTGATTAAAATACTCTGACCAAGAGTTTATACTTTTAAATAATAAGATATTTAACTAAGTATACATGCCTACATTCATACTAAAATCAGTGTCACAATGACAAAAACAAAAGTATTACGATTATTGAATATCACAAGTAAGCTTGGGGATGTATGGCCAGTCCTGGGAGTGGCATAGCCTGATCAACTATGTTGGTCCGAGGAGTGATTAGCATATGCCCAAGAATGGTTGTGATATGGAAACAAGTCTTAAAACATACCAACACTACCACAAGGAAGACATTAGAAGTATTTTGTGTTACTATAATTAGTTAGTTGAGAACTAAAAAGATCTTCATTAGTAGGTCAATAGTTGCTAAGTGGATACACTAAGGTTATATGTAACTAGGATGACATAGACTTAGAATCTTTGAATTTTTGCTTTACCCCCGTTCCTTGTGAATTTGGAGTTAAGGTCACTTATACGAAGGCCTATGCTGCTTTGATTACATATGCCTAGTATGCACTTTACAAATAGTGAAGTAACTAATGAAGATTATCTAATGATTATCTAGTTAGTACGTCTAATAATTATTTTGTTACCCCAATTCTCGCATAGATACCATGGTTGGACCCCATCCCCACGGCGACCCATACTTCCCGAACGAAGACAATGATGGATGGTTTGAAGAAGAGCCAGAAGATGATCATCCAATCCCTTTGGATGATCACCATGCTAAAGGCTTTTTGGATGGTGCTAACTCCAATCCCGAGGTTGAGAACCTACCCTCAGTGGCTCCCGACCCAAATCCTAACCCTCGTCTGGCTTTTCAAGGCCCGACGCCTCCTTGGGTAGAATGCTTAGAGACATGGAGCGAAGAGCAAGATCAGCCCATGCCATTCAACGGAGACCGAAGCTTCTATAACCTGAGTGAGGGAAGCTCAGCAGACATGGTTCTTCCATTCCTGGTCTGTAGAGTTGCCCGAAACGAAATCCAGGGCAGGACAACTCTCCATTGCATCACAGAGGTTGATGCCAATGCAAGAATGCATATCATTCGCACCAATCGCCTTGAAAATGCTCGTAAGAGGTCTGAGAGAGACCATGAGGCCCTACTACAAGAACTAGCTGAAACACGAGCCAAAGTCATAGAGCTCCGAGTACGCCAGAGGGTGTACGAAAGACACATGCTTGATATGGAGCGTCAACTGGCTGAACTAAGGGTTCACCAGAGGGATGACTGTGACCAGTAGGAGATGCTTTACCTTCCTTCCTTGTTTTCAGGAATCGTTTTCATGTCTATGTCCTATGTAACTACCTTGTACTATAAGTACTTTTAGTTAGGCCTTTATGCTGTCAGAACTTTTCTACTACAGATATGATGTAAGACCCACTATAAGGTCAATTTTCCAACACTTATTACATCATGAATATCAATGATATTGACAGTCGGCTAATTTATGTGTCACTCTTTGTTCAAATACTTTCATCCTACTATCGTTAGAATTCTATCTGAAACTCACTCTAGTCGAGTTATTGGTCTATGGTAATTTAGCTCCCGGATCATTTCCAAATCTCTTTCAAAGGTGGGATCATGTTATCCACCAACCAATGGTACCCCGGTTTGGACAACAAACATCTCGTAACCATTTTATGAAACTACTTCTACTCTTTACTAGGACTACATCATAGGGATGTAGGTCAAACCCTTGAGAACTTACTTCTACTCTTTACATAATTAATAGGACTACATCTAGGTTCAACCATAATCACTCACAAACTCCTGTTCTTTCGTATAACAGAATCATGTCGTCATCCAAAAATAGTTAGCCGAACAACGAAACCCCTATCCTTCATGTCGACGCTGCTACATTCCAAGCCGCAGTCTCAGCTCTTGCAACGCAAACAATGCTGGCAAAGGGGTTGGAAATTCTGATCGTTGTATCGATCCAGGAAGCCTACAAATGAGAACAGTGATAGACTTGCAAAGCCGTAGAACTGAGAAGAGGAAACGAAAGCGTCAAGCCCAAAAGGTGCGCAAGCGATCCCAAAGACTTGCCATGCAACAACAACAAGTGACCACCCCTTCCCTTTCAGCACCAATCAGACCATACGAGGGAAAACTCCCGAAGTGTATCAAGTGTAGCTTTCATCATAATGGTGCTTGCCATGAAATGCAATGCTGCAATTGCCACAAGACAGGGCTCCATGCTCGTAGCTGTGGAGCACCGACACGACCCATCACTCAAGTCCCTGACATCGGAGTCAACCAAGGTGGCTATGGTTGCGGTGAAATCGGACACTTTAAAAGGAATTGTTCGAAAATGGAGAACAACGAAAGCAAACGTGTCCATATAACTCCGAACCGACACATCAATTCCACCACCGATGCTGGTGCAAGCCAGATATGTCACCAATGCGGTGAGATAGGACACCTCAAGAAGGATTGTCCAATATCAAAGAACTCTGACGCAGACGGGAAGATACTAAGGATCACCGCCGTAGGAGAGACTACTGCGGACTTACGTTGAAATACCTGGGCGTTTCGTTATATTGGAATCATAAACTGTTAAACACTAGTGTAACTAGAGTCTTATATTTTGCGAGATTCCGCCAGTCAAGGAGTCCTCGTGCTGTGTATACTTGCTTTTGTAGTATACCTTGTTTGCAGCAGTAGTCTTGTAGTTAATCTAAAGTACTGAAACTATGTTAGAAGTTGCACTGTTGTGTTGTTTGTAACATCGTTTATGATCTCAGTCTAATGCCTCTTATTCTGAATAGTCTGACATTATCGTGCAACTTGAGTCAATTCGATCCTCACAATACCAGTTTCGTGCGTACACATCTTTCTCCGTAATCGCCTTCCCAGCGAAGCCGTCATTCCAGAACTCCGAGGTACTCATGCATAGAGTACCTTATGATTCGTGTCCTTCCTGAAGAAACCTCAGCAAACCTTCCCTGAATACCACTCATAGAATACGTCAAGTTAAATCCGAAGACCCATATGGTTGATCTATCGCTGAGGAATGTATACACAAGGGTGATATATAATCAAGGTTCTACAGGTTTAGAATTGATGATTCCGCTTTAACTTCTTTTACTTTTTTGGATGTGAGCTTAAAGAAGAATCATTTATCCGACTGCCTTTTCAATCTTAATTATATACGACTCGTATGCACGAAGCTGCGATTGATGAACCAAATATGACTCCTAAAATTTTCTTCAAGATGGAGACTGCTCAAGACTACGAGTGATCGGGCTGTCATGCAAATAAACTTAGAATCCAATCAAGTAATACCCCTGTAACCAAAACTCCATATAGTCTAGCACCTACAGAGATGCAAGAATTGTCCGGTCAACTTAACGAACTACTCATCAATGGCTTGATAAGACCAAGCTCCTCACCCTGGAAAGCTCCAGTCTTGTTCTCCAAGAAGAAATACGGATTGTTTCGTACGTGCATCGACTAATGGAGACCTCGACAAGATTACCATTAGGAATCGTTACCCTCTGCCTCGCATAGATGAATTGGTTGACCAACCGCAAGGAAACGATTTATCCTCATCCCATTGGTGAAGGTTCGTTGGAACACCAAGCAAGGACCAAAATTCACATAGGAGCGCGAGGATCAGTGAAAATGAAATATCCTCATCCCTTTTTACTTGATTGTTTGTAGCTACTTCCTTGCTTAAACTCTAATTTCGGGACGAAATTCCCTCTAACGGGGGGATGATGTGATGACCCGAAATTTTCTATCCTATACAGTCAAACACTTCATTGAAAGTCAAACTCATTCCTACTTTCTTTTAGCACAATTTGAAGTTTATTTTAGCGTTCTGAGCCTTGTACACTTAAGGGATAAGTGTTGGGATTTATTTGTTGAAGCTATAGTACAAAGATCAAGGCTAAATCACCAGGACCAGGAGTTCACAGCCACCACACTAGAGTTTACGGCTGTAAACTCCATATGTGCCGTAAACTCACCTTATATGATCAAGTGTTGGCCATTTGTTTCATTCTTTCACTTCCTTGGCTGATTTTCCCTCAAATCCTCTCAACTATTATCCGGATCTTCACCTTAGATCTTCAAAACTAGTAAGTATTCTTCCTTGATTAGTTGATACACCTATTAAATCTATCATTCTCTCATGATCATCCACGAAAATCATGTTTTCATAGATCTTCAAGAAACACCAAGAACACACACTAGTGTTCTTGGCCAAAACCAACAATTTCAAGCCCCTATATCGTGAGTACTCTTGCTCTAGCTTGTTATGTACTAGATTAAACATGTTTAGGTCTTAGAAACATCAATATTCGAGGGTTGGAGAAATGGTCCCCAGGCCGTAAAATCATGGAGAAATGGTCCCCAGGCCGTAAACTCATGTTAAGGTCAATTCTTGGACCTTAAACTCATATAGCCTCTTGTTTAATCTTGGAACACTTAAACACTTGAGACTCCATACCTTTAAGCCTTTAAATATGACCCTTTAGAGAGTTTATGGCCAGGAGTAAACTCCCCTGGGCCGTAAACTCCATTGAGTGTGGTCCTTGGGCCATAAATTCAAATGCAATGCTTTACACCCTTAGATGCAACCCTAATGTACTCCTAGCACTTAAAACCAAAGTGTTTACCACGTTTTAGGTTGTTTATACTTGTCTAATTAGTGCTATAATCACTAATTCTATACATATATATGTCTTTATATGTTATTAGGATCATTGTGTGTGTCCAAGCCTTCACTTGACACCTAGCACTTGTCCGGAACTTCCATCCATTCTGTGACAACCTGAAATTTTCTATCCTGTATAGTCAAACACTTCATTTTAACTCAAACTCATTCCTGCTATCTTTTAGCACAATTTTGAGTTTATTTGAGCATTCTGAGCCTTGTACACTTAAGGAATAAGTGTTGGGGTTTATCTGCCGAAGCTATAGTACAATGATCAAGCCTAAAACACCATCACCATGAGTTCACGGCCACCACATTGGAGTTTACGGCCGTAAACTCCATGTGGGTCGTAAACTCACCTTATATGATCAAGTGTTGGCCATTTGTTCCATTTCTTTCCTTCCTTGGCTGTTTTTCCTTCAAATCCTCTCAACTAACATCCCGATCTTCACCTTAGATTGTAACATCCCGAGTTCGGAAGCAAGAAGTTGGAGGGTGCTAAGTGTAAATTAAGGAAGCTACTCAACGAGTTGGTATGCTACTCGTCGAATCGGAGCGGGAATGATCGCGGGTTTAAGTGGCCAACTCACTGAGTCAGCGGTTTGGACTTGATGAGTTGGTACTGAAGAGAGAAAACCAAAATCTCAAGGGTTTTAAAGGACTTTATGTCCTTCCCCCAACCTCCTAATCCCCTGAGAGTTCCAGAAAACCATAATTTTGTGTGAGGCTTCATTGTTGAGGAGATTAGGACTTGGAAGAGGAAATTGTTGGAAGGAGCTTGAGAAATTGGAAGCTAGCATCAAGGGGTTTGTATAGATCTGGGATCTACATCAGATTTGGGCACATCTCTGAGGTAAGGAGCCCTTATCTTAAGTTATTTCTTTTGTGGTTCATCCTTGGTGGTTGTTTCGGGAGTTCTTTAACTTGTTTTGAGACCTATCTTGGATTTGGAGTTAGATCTGGGGTTGCTACTCCAGATATAGACTCATGATGGCCTATAATGTCATAAAGCTTCAATCTTTGAGTTGTTGGTGAAGCCCCTTTGTCTAAAACCTAAGCCCTAGTATGTTTTGGGCCTATATCTCCTTGTTTTCACGTAAAGTTTGCAACTTTATGTGAGGGTTAGATTGTAGATGGGTGGATCTATGGATTGGAGACCCTGCATGGCTCGAAAAGCTTCTGAATGGATTGAGAACTAGAGAGACTCGGCGAGTCACATGGGTATACTCGACGAGTTATATGAACATGTGCATGGACTCGACGAGTTGGAAGAACAACTCGGCGAGTATGTTGAAGATTGCCTTGGACTCGGCGAGTCTGATCGCAGACCCCAACCTCTTTTGGTTTAAGCCTTAGATTAAGTGATTTGGTCGGCGACTCAGTGAGTCGGACAGGATGTGACTCAGAGATCGTTGGACTCGACGAGTCTTGGGGCGACTCGGCGAGTTGAGTCGTATTATGGGAGTTTCTGAGTATAGGAACTCGAAGAATCGTCGGGGTGACTCGGCAAGTAGAATCAACCAGGAAGGTTGACTTTAACTGAGGACTTTGAGTTTGACCAAGAGTTGACCAGTTTGACTTCCAAGGGTATTTTGGTAATTTTGGGTATTTATGGAATTGGTTGTTTGGTAGTGTTCTGTGGTGAAGATCGTGTCGGTGGTCGGAGCAGTTTGGTCTTATCTTTCCATTTGGCAATTGCAGGTGAGTTATACTCACTATATCGACAGGGTCTACGGCACCAAGGCCGACCCTTTATCGGATGGAAATACGGGTATTGTTTGTTATGTTGTTATGCTAGATCTGCATCCTGGAATTTAGGATGGTGTTATATTAGTGACCTGGTTAAGGTCGGTACCTGGTATATAGGGTAATGTTATGCTAGTGACCGGTTAGGTCGGAATCCTGGTTAGGATGTTGATATGCTATGTGATCTGTTAGACTTTTTGTCTGGTTAAGGATTTGTTATGTGATTAATTGGTTTATGTGCACATGGTTGTTTGACGGGGGTTGGGTGAAGGCGGGTCCTGCTTTGTGCTGTAGGCCAACATACCCAGGGTGGACCGGATATTCCGAAGGCCGAGCGAGCGGTCTGGATAGGCTGAAGGCCCCAAGAGAGTGGACCAGATGTGCCGAGGCTCAGAGAGTGGACTAGGCCGACTGAAGGCTCGGTGTGGGTGGACCAGTCATACTGTAGACTCAGAGAGTGGACCAGGTGGTTTGAAGGCCCGGTACGGGCAGACCAATCACACTGTAGACTTGATGTACATGGCTAGACTCGGAGGGTGGACCAGGTGGACTGAAGGCCCGATGCGGGCAGACCAGTCACACGGTAGACCCGATGTGCATGGCTATTCTATTTGTGATATGATATGAGTATTTTTATGTGTGGTTGGTATTTCGGGGGTAACTCACTAACCTTTCAGGCTTACAGTTCAGTGTATTGTTTCTGGTACTTCAGGAGATCGTGGCAAGTCGAAGGTGTGATCGTACCGCTCCTCATGTTTTATGATTTTTATGATATGGTTCTAGGAGATACTCTGATGTTTAAAATATTTTGAAAGCAAATGTATGAACTTAATGGTTTTTTAATGAATTAAAATGTTTTAATTTGGCTAAAATTTTATGGGTGTTACAAGTTGGTATCAAAGCCTTGGTTTGAGTGAATTGGAGGAACATTCGTGTGAATCCAGTCTCAAATCAAGGAGGGATTTTCAAAAAGGTTTTCAAAAGGTTTTTTCGAAATAAGTAAAGGAGGATGCAGAGGGTACGATCAGCCAGAGCCAGTAAGTAGACCCCAAAATACCATACAAGTTATTTGATTATGCAATATGTTAGAACAACATGCTAGTCCTAGGCTAGGGATCTTCAGGAATTGCATGATAGAATTGCCTGATTATATGATGCCTGCTAGCCTAGGGTTTCCTTTGTATGAAATTGACATCATTATTGTAGTTATTTAGTGTATGCATCATGCTTATACATAATTAAGATCTTATAGCCTGAGAATATTTAATTTGGCCTTATGTTCTGTTCGTGTATGATTGGGAGCTTAGGGTAGGATTGGATATTCAAAAGTCTATAGGGTCCAACGTTATGTATGACTAGCATACACTAGTGCTGTAGGGTTGGTGGAAGTTTCATGGATGGGAGGGTTGCGTAAGACTGGTAGGTCGGTTATGGGATAGTGGTTCTCCTCTAGGAGTGGGGGTCTAGTGTTCGTTATGTATATTCTATTGTTAGGGTGTTGTGGTGATACTCGATACAAATATGGGTAGGTGTGGAAGGTAGTATGGGCCCGTACTACTGAAAGCACAGGACCCATATGCGTATCAAGGAAGTCACAACCCCTAGGGTTTGTTGGGAGCTAGTTCTCGAGAATATTATGAGGAATACCTAATATTTTTGTGGCGTATTTTTAGTATGGCGATTACGAGATGCCTTGGGGCAGGATCCAGTTCGGGACCGGGATCAGGAGAGGATGGTCAGGAGGGATCAGTACCACCTGAGGTCATTGGTCAGATGAGTACAGATGAGTTGGATGCTAGGATTCGTGAGATCTTGCATGATGAGGTTGTTGCTATGTTCTCGGCTGAGTTGCCGGAGATGTTCGGGTCGATCAAGACTGTCATGGTTGAGTACTTTGATGAGCGTTATGCAGCTCTTGCGGAGGCAGCTGCCGCGACAGCTACAACGGTTGTATCAGTGGCAGGGGAGGAACCGCTCGAGGTTTTCAGTATCGGGACTTCGATAATACGATGCCCCCTACTTTCGATGGAGTTCAGGATCCGATTGTTGCTATGAGATGGTTGTCAGACGTGGAGGGTTGTTTCTTCATGTGTTCATGCCCTGCGGATCAGAGGGTGAGGTGGGCTCTGAACCTTTTGAGGCTCATGGCGAAGGATTGGTGGAGGTTGACTACAGGATCTTATTTGGATGCGCAGCGGGCTGCGGTTACTTGGGATCAGTTACGGGAGATGTTCAGCACTCGTTATGTTCCATGGGTTGAGAGAGAGAGGTTGGCCCAGGAATTCCTAGAGCTGAAGCAGGATTCAGATTCGGTGATGGAGATCACCAGGATGTTCACTGAGAGGGCGTTGTTTTGCCCGGAGTTTGCTTCGGAGCAGGCTTAGATGTCCCGATATCTGAGTATGCTCAAGAGGGACATCAGGTATTTTGTGTCCACGCAGAGGTGTGATACCTTGTTAGAGCTGCAGGAGGCCACCAAGCGGCGGGAGTTAGAGATGGAGTTCCAGTTGCGAGAGCAGAGGCAGGCCCCGGTGCAGTCACATCCGGCGCCAAAACGGTCCAAAACCGTTGAATCTAGGGTTGGAGGTCAAAGCAGCCGCACCTGTGAGAAGTGTGGGAAGGAGGGGCATTATGCGAGGGATTGCCGTCAGTCGGTCCTGGCTCAGGATATGAGGATCTGTTATCATTGTCATCAGGTTGGACACTTGAGGGTCAACTGTCCACAGCTTGTTGCTAGACCGGTGTAGGCTCCAACACCAGCCCCTTTGAGGATTACGGGTGGAGGTCAGGGTGGAGCGGAGCCTCCAAGGGCTCAGGGACGCGCTTTCCAGCTTATAGCAGAGGAGGTCAGGTCAGAGCCAGATGCAGCTACGGGTATGTTTCCATTCAGATATCTTGTTATTTGCGGATTATGTGGTACTGTAAATCTGTTCGCTTCTTTTCGTATGCCTCATAGTATGATTGGGAATATAAGTAGTTAGGGGTTGTAGTTGGTTAGCGTTCAGAAGGACTCTTGGTTGAAAGATAAGGTATGGGATCTCGTTGCTTGGAATAGCAACTGCGTCGCGAGAGGTGTTCAGTTGAGATTCGAACTTCCTTGGAGTTCGGGATGTGCAACGTCGGGGGAGTGACCTGTGGAGGTTGCTCACTCCGGAGGGTTTTGTTCCAGGAGAAGAGGAGGAAACTTTATCAAGTAAAGTCGATCGTGTTATGCCGGTTTGTCAGCGGAAGTTAGTAGCGGGTACGCTAAGTGCGGAGAATTGGAAAATTCTCCGGTGAAACAGCAAGTATCCAGGGTTGGTTAGCTGTTTAGATTTATCAGTGTTGTTAGCCGAGAGTGTGGCATGATGGGAGCAAGCAATAGACAAGTGGGGCAGGGAACAGACCATGGTTTCAGGGAAGGTAGTTGGTCGATGTGAGGCCTGGGTTTATGCCACGGAAAGGATTCTGGGAACGGAATGGGACTTCGGAACCCCTAGAGGGCTAGAACAGACTGCATGGGAGAGATTCCCGGGAAGAATGGTTCAGGGCGACGTACATCGGGTTTGAGCGGTCCGGATAGACTGAAGGTCGGGAGGCGTACCAGTCGGGCCGAAGGCTCGGGGAACGGTCTAGACAGGTTGAAGGCCCAGGAGGGCGGTCCAGACATGTTGAAGGTTCTGAGAGTGGTCCAGATAGACTGAAGGGCTGGAAAGGCGGTCCAGTCATGCTGAATACTCTGTATGTGTTAATGGATCGGTATGAAGAGAATGAATGAATATGTCGCCATGCAATGGTAATCGATATGGTCTGGCCCGAAGTATTGATCATGATGATGGAGTTGGTTGAAGGCCATGCGTGGGCCTAGTTAGTTATGTGATCGGATTCGGAATATATGGGAGTTCGAGAATAGCGGCTGCTCTACATGGATAGTGTAGAGTGGAGTTTTGCTCAGTGGCACTTTTAGGTGCGGTAAGGGTTGTTGTGTAGACTTCCTGGAAAGGAAAGGTATGTAGCTCCGAAAGGAGTGCGGGTCCTCTGAAAGGAAGGCAGTATAGTAAATGGATGATCGAAAGTGCTTCAGTTGCTGGTAGTAAGCACTGGGATTGTACCATATATATGGAATCACATACGGGTTGGATGCTCGTTGAAGTTATGGCAATGTTGGATGATGTGTAGGCATGTTTTCAGTCTCCTTGGAAGAGGAGAAGGATAGTGGTTCCAGAGTGGAGATTTTGGACAGAGGGAGGTGAGAAAGCAGGTTAACAGACTCGGGAGTAGTCTGCACTGGTGCTGAGGACTGTATAAGGATATTACAGTCGGGGGTCAAGGACCTAGAGATTGTGATGGGGAAGTGTGAGTGGGTTGAACTCCGTTGTATTGAACCGAAGGGTTTGAGGGTGACGCAAGGACAGGGTCCTTGGTTCCGAGTATCGTTGAGTCATGAGCTCTGAATGTAGTGGTGTTCCATCCTAGGGATGGTTGGGCCATCGTAGGCATGCCTGGTTTTCCAGCCTGAGGCTGTTTGAGCCAGTTACGATGTGTTGGAACTTTATAGCTGAGTTTTCAGGAAGGTTGAATGGAAGTTGTGAAAGGTTTCATCATGTCAGCACGGTAAGGGATTTGATCCAGGGAGGAAACGGGATGATTTTCCATCGGTGAAAGTTGAAAAAGGTAGCGCCAGTTGGGCGAAAGATAGTGAGCTAATACTGGGTCAAGACCCGGTGGTTTAGAATGGTATCCAGTTTTCGCAGGTGGCAAATGAATGTGTAAGTCGGAAGTAAGGTAATGTCTTCTGGTGGAATTTAGTCGATGAGTGTTGTTATCAGAGAAGGAAGCCGGTGGCCGGCTTGAAGCAGTTATTAGGACCCTGCAAGGGAATAGATGGATTTTAGGGTTTCGATAGCAGTGTTTGAAGGAATCTGGGTTGGTTTGAGACCAGTGGATGCATTGTGGGAGTACCATCCGGAAGTTTGTGTTGCCGCAGGCTTCGAGGACGAAGCCTAATTTAAGTGGGGGAGAATTGAAACATCCCAAGTTCGGAAGTGTAACAACCCGAAGTTGTTCATCGCCGAAAACCCGTTCTACCCGAATAACTCGTCGGAAATCGAAATGTCCCGTTATCGTTTTTGGGCTTAGTTAACTAAAATTATATATTTATTTTCATTCAATGAGGGTCCAAATCATTTAGGATCTCATGAATTTAGCCCAAAACATTTATTTCATAAGTTTTAGAAATATCCTCGTCGGGTGACGGAAACTCAATTGGGTGCGACCCAAAGCATCGTTTAAGGCCAGTATCGGGTAGAATTCCACCGTGTCCAAGTTTTAGGAACTATATAAGCATGTTTAAGCACTCATTTGAAGCTTTTTCCTTCTCTCTCTACTCTCTCTCTAACCTCTCTCCTAAATCCAAGGATTAAGTGTCCAAAACTCAAATTTAAGGCTTCAAATCCTTAAGGTACCTTCCTAGCCTTAATCTATAGCATGTTTAGCTTCCAAATTAGACACTTAATCATGAAATTGGACAATATATGTGAGTTTACGGCCCAGGAGGCTGCCTAGGCCGTAAACACCATTTTGAAGGGTTTTAAGCCCTTAAACTCCTTCCTAAACTCATTTGGACTTTAGATATGGCTAAGGGACTTCAAGATATGGACTTAGAACATTTAAAACTTTGATTTTGATCCATTTGAAGGAGTTTACGGCCAAGTCATAAGCTTGGGCCGTAAACTCATGTAAATGGGGTTTTCATGCCCTTAAACCCTTCCAAATCACTTCTATGACTTAGATATGAATTATAGGACCTTGGTTTTAGCATTTGGACACTTGAAACATGAATTTTGGGGGATTTAGATGAGTTTACGGCCAAGGTGAGTGCTTGGGCCGTAAACTCCCCAAAACTTGACATAAATTCAATTCTAAGGTGTTAGAAAGCCATCCAACACCACCAAAAGCCTTGGAATAAATCAAGGGACCAACCAAAAATACTTTAAGGGCCTTAAACACATCATTCATGGGATTTCTAAGAGTTTACGGCCAAGACCTGTTCTTGGGCCGTAAACTCCAAAATTTTTGGTGTTAGAATGCAAACTAAACACCCCTAAGGCCCTTAGATGAATTTTAGAAGCCATTCTATGCAAGTTTTAGACCTTGAAACACCTTGTAGCATCATATATTAGATTTTACGGCCATGAAGGGGGTTTCATGGGCCATAAACTCCATAAATCCCTCATATGTCCCATATAAACTCATTTCTAGGCTTGTGGAATTTTTTAGAATCACATGTGATTGATTTTAACACCCTAAAAACACTAAATCATGGAGAATTGAGAGTTTACGGCCAAAGACCCCTTGCCTAGGCCGTAAACTCCCTTATGTAGTGTAAATGATGTTTTTAATTCAATCCAAGCCTTAAGAAAAATTAATCCAAGCATTTCCAAGTGTCCATATCCATTTATAACCCAAATTTAGCACCATAAACCACACCCACCATGAGTTTACGGCCGTAAACTCATGGGGAATAGGTGTTTTTAGACCAAAACTCTTGTATTAGTTTACTCATGGGGAGTAAACTCAAGTCCCAAGTCCCTAGTGTCATTTCACGTCCTTAAACGCCACCCGGGTCCCTCCAAACGCTTGTATCGGAGTGTTTTCGCGACTTGAAGCAAGTGTCCCTATCATATAAATAATCTAAGTCCTAATTAGATACAAATGTATATCTTTACATTATAATTAGGAACCTCGTGTATTTACAAGCCCCGGATCAACTCTTAGCATCCAAATCGTCATACTTCTCGTCCGGTGAGTTCATACCCCTACGCCTTTTTCACTGTTTTTAACTATTTTCAGGGGGGGAATACAAGCAAACCAAAACTGTTTTCAAATCATAACATTTATGTGTTTCAAATAATATCTGGCAATCTTATAAATTCTTTTACTCCTTATGTATTATGTTGAGCATAAGGAAAGATTTATCAATTACAACTAAATGGATTTTAGTTAAGAAAATAACCAAACTAATCAAATTATTATGGGAATAATTTGGGGTTCTATGTTTCTCTTTTTATCATGTACTGATATATGTATTAAGTTATTAGATAAACTATGTCTGGTTCAGTTTATCTCTATATCATTCGAATGTTTTGCCAGATAGTCTCATTATATGTATCTATTTTTCAATGTATCATGTCTTGAAATCCTTGTATGTATGGTATCGTATGAGAATCCTGTGAATAGTTTAATACTAGCTTGTGAGATAGTCACTACCCTTTATGGATGATCAAGTAAATCCTCTCCGGAAGTGTAACCAGAGTCTCCTGGAGGGAGAGCGAGGAATTTGTGAATAGATCTATTCGGGACTGACAATCCCACACCTTAACTGCTAGCTACAGTTAGGCGGGCACGCCTGGGGTGACAAATTATGTATATCATTCGACGTCTGACTAACGTCAAGGAGGTCTCGTTGTCGTATCAGTATGGTTACCCGACTCACAATACGTATTAATATAAACTTATTCACAGCTAGGATCTGTTTAGAATCTATATCTTGTTCGGGATGGTAATCCCATGGTCTTGTAATCTATATCTCGTTCGGGATGGTAATCCCATGGTTTTATGTCTATACCTCGTTCGGGATGATAATCCCATGATCTTGTGTCTATATTTCGTTCAGGATGGCAATCCCATGGTTTTGAAACTAAATCTTATACGGGATGATAATCCCATGATTTTATCAAGTTATCTTATATCTAGTTTCGGGATAGTGATCCCATGGTTTATCAAACTATTTATATCTACTTTCGGGATAGTGATCCCATGGTTTTTATCGAATTATCTTATAACTGGTTCGGGATGTTAGTCCCAAGGTTTTCAAATACTAACTGGTTCGGGATGTTAGTCCCAAGATTTTCAAAATACCTTCTATCTACAGTTCGCCTAAATTATAGTTTTGTATATTAAACTATACTATGTGTTATTCAATCAATCTTGAAATTAGGAAAATATGGGATTTTCCTGGGGTTAACTTATATCTTGTAACAGAACTGTAACGAAAGATAACTTAACTACTTTACTTAAGAAAATATGGGATTTTCTTGGATATCAAATCTTTTCAGAAAACTAAAGGAAATCGATACATTTTTACAAAACAAAACCGCTTATGAACTCACCAGCTTTATGCTGATTTTCAAACTGCTTGTATTCTCGTCTCTTTTGTTCATATGATATATGTATAATTTTGTACAATTTACTTTTGAACCAAATGTAAATTTTCATATAAATGTAATGTAATGGTTGTTTACTGTGATTACTATGTACATTGGATTTGATATTCAACGTGGAGTCAACCCCGGGAACGTTTCCGCCTTTGGTTTTCGGGGTGTGACAGGAAGCAAGAAGTTGGAGGGTGCTAAGTGTAAATTAAGGAAGCTACTCGACGAGTAGGTATGCTACTCATCGAGTCGGAACGGGATTGATCGTGGGTTTAAGTGGCCAACTCGCCGAGTCAGTAGTTTCGACTCGACGAGTTGGTGCTGAAGAGAGAAAACCCTAATCTCGAGGGTTTTAAAGGACTTTATGTCCTTCCCCCAGCCTCCTAATCCCCCTGAGATTTCCAGGAAACCCTAATTTCATGTGAGGCTTCATTGTTGAGGAGATTGAGACTTGGAAGAGGAAATTGTTGGAGGGAGCTTGAGAAATTGGAAGCTAGCATCAAGGGGTTTGTATAGATCTAGGACCTACGTTAGATTTGGGCACATCTCTAAGGTAAGGAGCCCTTATCTTAAGCTATTTCCTTTGTGGTTCATCCTTGGTGGTTGTTTTGGGAGTTCTTTAACTTGTTTTAAGTCCTATCTCGGATTTGGAGTTAGATCTGGGGTTGCTACACCAGATCTAGACTCATGATGGCCTAGAATGTGATAAAGCTTCAATCTTTGAGTTGTTGGTGAAGCCCCTTTGTCTAAAACCCAAGACCTGGTATGTTTTTGTCACACCCCAAAACCAAGAACGGCGGAAACGTTCTGGGGTGGAGGACGTCATGTAAAGTATCACAACACAGTATAACAGTAAATAAGTAAACAATATCATCCATTGCATTAAATATATAATTTTAATACAAGTCTGTTCCGTACAGTTATAGACACCAAAAAGTAAATCAAAATAATAAGATGAGTCTTGGATGCACTCCATCTTCTCAAAAGTTGGCCTCGGTACCTGTCTACTGATGACCTGAGAATACAAGCTATTTTGAAAGAGTTTATCAGCATTAAGCTGGTGAGTTCATAAGTATTTTAGTGTCGGTGTTTGTATCAAAACGTTTGAACGTAGTTTTAAGCATGAGTTTGTAAACATTTGTGATAAAAGTATGTGAATGTTTGTACGTGTTTGTAAAAGTTTGAATCTCTCAGAAAAACCAACATTTTCTATTAAAAGTAGCCTTCTACCAAGGCGTAACTGTTTTGTATGTTCGTTTATTGTAAAAGTGTGTAATTTTCCCAAGTGTAACTATCATTAACAAAATATAGTTTTTACATTAATGTTTAAGTGAAATGATCACTACATGTATATAAAGGGTAAACTATTGTAGTACTGTAGTGTTGTATTATAGGAACTACTGCTATACTAACTACCTTAAACTGGATTTTTATTAAGGTATCATGTGATTAATTGTACCATACTATCGACTAGGCAACACCGACAAATGTTGGTCGTAAAATGGTATGACGTTTGGCACCCGCAGACCTGCAGGTCCGGCTGTAGCTAGCAGCAAGGTGTAGGATAGTCAATCCAGTATAGATCTATACGCAAACTCACGCTCTCCCTCCAAGAGACTCTGGCTACAATTCGGGCCATGACATTTAAGGCATGCTCCGGTACAATGGATCACAATTTTGTCAATGTATTCAAGTATATGTAATGTAGTGTTACTCGTTCTAGTATTGTTGTATATGTTCTCTCTCTAGTATAGTTGTATATATTCTTCATCTAGTATAGTTGTATATGTTCTTCTTCTAGTATAGTTGTATATGTTCTTCTTCTAGTATAGTTGTATATGTTCTCATAGTAATGTAATGTATATGTTCTCATAGTAATAAGTAATGACTCATGAATGAATTGACTCATTGATCTAGCAATAGTATAAGTATGATCCTGTCCTACCCCGATGATAGCTTACTAATGATGTAACTAGTACGCATGAATATGGAAGCACTTTTATGTCTATATATGTACATATGATATATAGTTAATATTGAAACGACCTTCGGACGGCTACTCGATATCCCACCAGACCACATCCAAATCGAGGAAAAGGAAATAGGGTGGACGGCCTTCCTAAGCCTTTTAAACATTGCTTATATAACTATACATATACGGGCATGCAATTTATAATAAATGTAACAAAGTTTAGGTAAAACTATTTGAATAGTAAAAGAGTTTGTAAAGAAGTTTGAAGTAAAACAGTTTGAACAGTAATAAAATCATTGGTTTTGTAGTTATTAATCACATGTGATTGATGTAATAACTATAAGTATTCAACTTGTATCCCCCCCCCCCCCGCGTAAAAGCATTTAAAACATTTAAAAGTATTTCAAAGGTTAATTAAAGGGGTATGAACTCACCTGTGGTGAGTGGATTGGATTAAAGTGTCAGGTATGGTGCTAGGTGACAATTAAAGACTTATACACATGCACGAGCCTAGTTATCATATAATGAACATATATATAACTAATTAGCCAAATTATAACTAATACAATAAGTTGGGACACTCTAGAACATAAAAACACTTTGTTTCAAGTGTTAAAGATCACAAGGATTGCATCCAAGTGTTAGTAGGGCAAAGTTAGGGTGTTTGGGGTTCAAGGGTAAACTCCCTTGGAGTTTACGGTTTTGATGGTTATGACACAAGGAGTTTACGGCAGTAAACTCTAGAGTTTACAGTCATAAACTCTAGTCTTTATGACCAAGTGTTGTTTTGTGGTTTAGCAAGCCTTTTGAAGCAATTCTACTAAGTGGTTTGGCCTTTGGAATGAACTAGGGCAACAAAACACCCCTTTTGAGGAGTTTACGGTCTCATGGCATTTTCCTTTGGGTTTACTACCGTAAACTCATATGGAAAAGGGTATTTCCATGTTTTCAAGTCCTTAACACAACAAGGTTATTGTCTAGGTTAGTTTTTAGGCCTAAGGAAGGAAAATGACCCATTTATACACACTTTAGGGTGTTTACGGTTTTGGGAGATCCCCAAACCGTAAACACCTATAAATGTTGTATTTTGGTGTTTTTCAAGGCTTAAACTCATCAAAGGAAGGTTTAATCAATTCAAGGAAGGCTTACACATCAAACTAGGGCTTAAATAAGGACTTAGGCACACTTTGGTGCCCTTTATGGTGTTTACGGCCCAAGCATCTCCTTGGACCATGAACACCTAAATCCTTGTGTTCTTGACATATTTTCTTGATGTTTAATTGTAATACTAGCTCAATAACACTCAAGGATGGAAGTACTTACTATAATGAAGCTTGATTTGAGCTAAAAGGCCAAGAACACTTAGTGTGTGTTCTTGGTGTTTTTGGAATCTAGACAAAAATACATAAATGAATGGATGAATAGATGTACAAACACTAGATTAAGTGTTTTACTAACATGAAATGGTTGGAACACTTACAAATTTGAAGATTTGGAATTAAATCTTGGATGATACTTGAAAGGATATTTGGAGTTTACTCTTTTGACATTTGGGGAGTAAACACAAATGACTAACTTTTTGGGGAGTAAACTCATACATAGGTATGAGTTCACGGTTTTGGGTGATTTATCAACCCAAACATAAAAGTTTGGTCGGGTGTTTCTAATACGCGAAGTGTTTGCGGTTTTTAAATATTCAAACCCCGAGACGACACTTTCTATCACCCGTTCGTTTAAAAATAATATTAAAATAATCAAACGAACTTTATATTTCTTAAAAACAAGAAATAATGACATTAACTTATGATACGAAGTGGTTGACTTTTAGGGTTTGACCGAATGGAAATTTCGAGTTGTCACATCATCCCCCTGTTAAAGGGAATTTCGTCCCAAAATTAAAGTCTAAACAAATAAAGTAGTTACAAATAACTAAGCAAAAAGATGAGGGTATTTCAGTTTCATCTGATCCTCATGCTCCCAAGTGAATTCCGGTCCTCGCTTGGCTTTCCAACGAACCTTCACAATCGGGATACGGCTTTGCTTCGTCTGCTTGACTTCTCGGTCCATGACCTCTACTGGTTCTTCCACGAAGTTGAGGCTCTCGTTGATCTCGATCTCGTCGATTGGGATTACAAGAGTCTCGTCGGACAAACACTTTTTCAAGTTAGATACGTGGAATGTAGAATGTACGTTACGAAGTTCGTCTGGTAGATTGAGTTTGTAAGCTACAGGGCCGATTCTTGCGAGAATCTCGAAGGGTCCTATATATCTCGGATTAAGCTTCCCACGCTTACCGAAGCGTATCAAGCCCTTCCAGGGTGAGACCTTAAGAAGGACTCGGTCTCCCACCTGGAATTCCAAAGGTTTCCTTCGCTTATCCGCGTAGCTCTTCTGTCGGTCTCTAGAGGCTTTCAATTGTTCACGGATCTGAACGATCTTCTCGGTCATTTCTCGAATGATTTCCGGACCTGTGAGAGTACTATCAGAAACTTGCCCCCTAGCTAATTGGGTATCACCCACTTCAGCCCAGCACAAAGGGGATCTGCACTTTCGGCCGTAGAGGGCTTCAAATGGAGCAGCCTTGATGCTCGTGTGATAACTGTTATTGTAGGAAAACTCGACAAGGGGTAAATGAGTATCCCATGCCTTTCCAAAGTCAATCACACATGCTCTCAACATATCTTCCAGTGTTTGGATGGTCCTCTCACTCTGTCTGTCGGTCTGTGGATGGTAGGCTGTGCTCATGTCCAGCCTTGTTCCCAGGAAATGTTGTAGCGATTGCCAGAATCTTGAGGTGAACCTACTATCTCTATCGGAGATAATGGATATAGGTACACAATGTAGTCGTACGATTTCCATAATGTATGTTCTCGTAAGCTTCTCCATCTTGTCAGCTTCTTTGATAGGCAAGAAGTGTGCAAACTTGGTCAATCTATCGACGATGACCCATATGGTATCAAGTCCACCCGTTGTCTTTGGCAACTTGGTTATGAAATCCATAGTGATCCGCTCCCACTTCCATTCTGGAATCTCTTGTTGTTGTAGTAAACCGGAAGGCTTCTGGTACTCGACCATAACCTTTGCGCAAGTAAGGCATTTACTTACGAAGGTAGCAATCTCTGCTTTCATATTAGGCCACCAGTATAACTTCTTAAGATCCAGATACATCTTATCTGAACCTGGGGGGACGGAATACCGAGAGTTGTGCACCTCGGTCATGACCAAGTCTCGGAAGCCACCATGTTTCGGTGTCCAGATCCGGTTCATGAAATATAAGGATCCGCCACCCTTGGCTTCTAAGTTTTTATCCATTCCTCTAAGGGATTCACTCGTCACATTTTCAAGTTTCATGGCTTCAAGCTGGGCTGCCTGAATTTGCTTAGACAAGTGTGAATGGATAGTCATTGTCAACGACTTGACTCTTCGACCAGAATATTCCTTCCGACTTAGGGCGTCAGCTACTACGTTGGCTTTACCTGGATGATAATGAATTTCACATTCGTAGTCACTGAGTAGCTTGACCCACCGTCGTTGTCTCATGTTGAGCTCCTTCTGATCGAATATGTGTTGTAAACTCTTGTGGTCGGTAAAGATAGTGCTTTTCGTTCCGTACAAGTAATGTCTCCAGATCTTCAGAGCAAACACAATTGCTCCCAGTTCAAGATCGTGGGTTGTGTAGTTAACTTCGTGTGTTTTCAACTGTCTCGAGGCGTAGGCAATGACCTTACCTCGCTGCATCTAACACACCCGAGCCCTTGATTCGATGCATCGCAATAGACTACAAAGTCTTCTATTCCTCCGGGGAGGGATAGTATGGGTGCGGTGCACAAGGCTCGCTTGATCGTTTGGAACGCTCTCTCCTGTTTCTCTTCCCAGTCAATGGCTACACCCTTTTGGGTCAGTGTTGTAAGAGGTTTCGCAATTCGGGAGAAGTTCTGTATGAACCTACGGTAGTAGCCAGCGAGACCTAGAAATTGCCGAATTTCTGTAGGCGTGTTCGGGGCTGACCATTTCTCGATGGCCTTAATTTTGGATGGGTCCATGTGGATTCCCTCTTCGCTTACCACGTGTTCTAAGAATTCGACTCTTCGGATCCAAAATTCACATTTAGAGAACTTCGCATAGAGCTTCTCTGTTCGTAAAGTTCCTAGAACTTGTCGCAGGGGTTTGCCATGCTCTTCCTTACTTTGGGAGTAGATCAGGATGTCATCAATGAAGACAATGATGAACTGGTCCAAGTAAGGTCGACATACTCTATTCATCAGATCCATAAAAACTGTTGGCGCATTGGTCAATCCGAATGGCATCACCACGAACTCGTAGTGTCCGTAACGAGTTCGGAAGGCTGTCTTCGGAACATCCTCCTCTAGCACTCGTAACTGGTGATATCCAGATCTTAGATCAATTTTGGAAAAGTAGTTCGCCCCTTGCAGTTGGTCAAATAGATCGTCTATGCGAGGCAGAGGGTAACGATTCTTGACCGTTAGTTTGTTGAGTTCTCTGTAGTGGATGCACATACGGAATGATCCGTCTTTCTTCTTAACGAACAAGACCGATGCTCCCCAAGGCGACAAACTTGGTCTTATAAAGCCCTTGCTGAGCAGTTCGTTAATTTGACAAGATAGTTCCTGAATCTCTGCTGGTGCTAATCGGTAGTGCAACTTGGCTACTGGGGTAGCTCCTAGGACTAGGTCGATTCTGAACTTGACCTGTCGTTACGGAGATAATCCTGGTAGCTCTTCTGGGAAGATGTCGGGAAAGTTGCTCACTACTCGAATGTTCTTTAGTTCTTTCGTTTTGAGGCTCGTATCGACGACGTGAGCAAGGAATGCATGGTATTCTTTACGTAGATACTTCTGTGCTTGGATACTTGATATAATACGAAGACTCGCACCAGGTTTGTCGCCGTAGACGATAAGGGTTTCGTTAGACGGGAGGTTTAGACGGACTGCTTTCTCGTAGCACATGATGTCGGTGCGATGAAGACTTAACCAATCCATGCCGATGATAACGTCGAAGCTTTTAATCGAGACCGACATAAGGTCGATTGGGAATGAATGGTTATCTAGAGTTAGGGCACAACCTAAGTATATGCTATTCGTGCTTTCAGTTTTCCCATTAGCCATTTCGACTGTGAATTGTTCTTTAAGTGCGTGTGGTTGTTGTTTAAGCATGCGAGCAAATTTATGGTTCACGAAGCTTCGCTCCGCTCCACTATCGAATAGAATGCATGCATAGGAGTTATCAAGGCGGAACGCACCAGTCACCACCGTCGGGTCAGCAACTGCTTCCCCATGGCCTATTACTAGTACCCTCCCTGCTCCGCCATCATTCTTCGCTTTGGGGCAGTCCCTCTTATAGTGGCCCGTTTCGCCACATCCATAGCAGGTTTGGCTCACGCCAGATCCAGGGACTTGGGTGATCGGCCTCGCCGGAGATTTACAGAAACGGACTGTGTGTCCTTTCCTGTTGCAGTTAGAGCACTGCATTTCACGGTAGGGGCCATTGTGGTGGTAGTTGCATTTGTTGCACTTAGGCAAACTTCCAGCATACTGTCTCACCGAAGCAGTAGCAGCAGCAGGGGTTATTGCGGCATGTACTGCCACGATTTGCTGCTTTTTGGCAGCTCGTTGTTTCTTCTTCTTCTCCTCCCAGAACTCCCGCTTAGTATCAGCGGGTTTGGAGGGTTCTGAGATGGCTAGGGTTGTTGTTGCTGCAGGGATTTTGACTCCATGGTCAATGAGTCGTTGTGCCAGTCGCTTGGCACTGTCGAAGGTAGCGGGGCTTGATGATAGGACATTCTCCTAATACGGAGGCACTAGCCCCCATATGTACCTCTCGATATTTTTCCCTTCAGTGGGAACCATATTGGGGCAGAGGGCCACCAGTTCGCTGAACCTGGTGGTATATAAGACTACGTCGGGGCCCTTCATGGTTAGGCTCCACAGCTCCTGCTCCAATTTTTGGATTTCGCCCATCGGGCAGTATTCCTCTATCATGAGTTCCTTCATGGTTTCCCAACCCATGTCATTCGCCACCACGAGAGTTAGTGCCTTAACATGGCCGTTCCACCACGTCAGGGTTTTTCCTTCAAAGGTGCATGCGGCATATTTGACTTTGCTCGTAGCAGGGCATGAACAACTTTCGAAGACTGTTTCGGTCTTCTCGAACCATTGCCAGAGGGCAATGACTCCGCCGGTTCCATAGAAGGACTTCGACTTGCAGTTGGTGAAATCCTTGTAGGAGCACTCTCTCGAGCGCACAGGGATTTCAACAGGAATTGAGTCAACAGGGGTTCCACCTCTGCTGGCATCAGTATATTGATACTTAGCCATGGCAGTTTCCACTGTTGCAGCTACGGCAGCATTCAGGGCTGCAGTATCGATGACCGGAGGAGGAGGAGGTGGAGGTGCAGGGTTATTCCTGGGAGATTTGCGAGGAGGCATCTTTCAGCTATAAGTTTATAAAGATAAACAAAATGGTAAGAATCAATTGTAAGTGAGGTGAGAGTGACACATGGACTAACTAACCATAGCTCAACAGTTGAATGAGTGTTTTGAGATCGCAACATAGAAGAATAGTAGGAAAACACAAGTGTACAGATTTTTCCATAAATTAGGTAGTTGTCAATAATACTGGTATTACTGATGTAATAAGTTCAGGGAAAATCGACCTAACAGTAGGTCTTACATCATACCATACGGAAAGTTTGACAGTTTTTAGATTCCTAGTTGGAGTACTGAAAGTTAGGAATATTTTACAGACAAGTGCTACTTAGAGCACATATACTAAAGGCAATTCCTTAACCAAAAGACAAAGATGTACTAGGAATCTTCTAACGGAGATGGGAATTCCTCGGGCGAACCCTGAGGTCTGCCCCTTGACGAACCACCTCTTGAAGGTGTCGTTCATGAGCCCTCTGACGGGCTCGAAGTTCCATGACTTCGGCTCGGGAGGCAGCCAGCTGTTGCTGCAGGGTTTCATTGGTTCTCCTAGTCCGTTCCATGTCTTCTTCAAGACGGCGGATGCGGACTGTGTTGACACCAGAGTTGGCATCAATCTCCATGACCCGGTTGATGGCTGCTCGACCTTGCTCAACATTACGAGCTATTCTGCGGATAATGATGGGCAGAGCTCGATCCGTAGAGCCACCTTCGCTGACGTTGTAAAAGCTTCGGTCCCCAAAGTAAGGTAAGGGTTGACCCTGTTCGTCACTCCAGCGATTTAAGTTGGTTGCCCACAAGGGAGTGAGACCTGGGAAAGCTGGTCGAGGGTTGTTGTTTGGGGCTTGACCTACTGGCGGTAGGTTGTTGACTTCAGGCTCAGAGTCAGATCCATCAGAAAAGCCTTTTGCGAGGTGATCATCCAAAGGGATTGGATGGTCATCTTCGGGCTCTTCTTCAATCCACCCAGCATTGCCTTCATTTGGGAAGTACAGGTCGCCATGATGGAATCCAACCATTTAGATCTACGCAAGAAGAGAGGTATAAGAGTATAGTATACAAGTAGCTTGTAGTAGCACAAAATACCCCTATAGAATTTTAAGTTTAGGTTCTACTGATCTTCTTGTGGTATTGTTGGTAAGTTTTTAGACTTGTTAACAATATCACAACCCTTCTAAGGCATATGCTAATCACTCCTCGGACCAACATAGTTGATCAGGCTATGCCATTCCCAGGACTGACCATACATCCCGAGCTTATTTGTGATATTTAACACTCGTAATACTTTTGTTCTTGTCCTTGTGACACTGATTTTTGTATGAATGTATACTAGTATACTTCATTAAATATTTTAATATTTAAAGTATAGGCTCTTGGTCAGAGTGTTTTAATCCCAAATGGGTTTATAGTTAGTATATCTTTTATAGGTTGATATACTCAGTTCACTATAAACAATGTTTTGATACCAATCTGTCACACCCCAAAACCAAGAACGGCGGAAACGTTCTGGGGCGGAGGACATCATGTAAAGTATCACAACACAGTATAATAGTAAATAAGCAAACAACATCATCTATTGCATTAAATATATAATTTTAATACAAGTGAGTTTCGTACAGTTATAGACACCAAAAAGTAAATCAAAATAATAAGATGAGTCTTGGATGCACTCCATCTTCTCAAAAGCTGGCCTCGGTACCTGTCTACTGATGACCTGAGAATACAAGTTATTTTGAAAGAGTTTATCAGCATTAAGCTGGTGAGTTCATAAGTATTTTAGTGTCGGTGTTTGTATCAAAATGTTTGAACGTAGTTTTAAGCATGATTTTGTAAACATTTGTGATAAAATTATGTAAATGTTTGTAAAAGTTTGAATCTCTCAGAAAAAACCTATATTTTCTATTAAAAGTAGCCTTCTACCAAGGCGTAACTATTTTGTATGTTCGTTTATTGTAAAAGTGTGTAATTTTCCCAAGTGTAACTATCATTAACAAAATATAGTTTGTACATTAATGTTTAAGTGAAATGATCACTACATGTATATAAAGGGTAAACTATTGTAGTACTGTAGTGTTGTATTATAGGAACTACTGCTATACTAACTACCTTAAATCGAATTTATATTAAGGTATCATGTGATTAATTGTACCATACTATCGACTAGGCAACAACGACAAATGTTGGTCGTAAAACGGTATGACGTTTGGCACCCGCAGACCTGCAGGTCCGGCTGTAGCTAGCAACAAGGTGTAGGATAGTCAATCCAGTATAGATCTATACGCAAACTCACGCTCTCCCTCCAAGAGACTCTGGCTACAATTCGGGCCATGAAATTTAAGGCACGCTCCGATACAGTGGATCACAATTTTATCAATGTATTCAAGTATATGTAAAGTATTGTTACTCGTTCTAGTATTGTTGTATATGTTCTCTCTCTAGTATAGTTGTATATGTTCTTCTTCTAGTATAGTTGTATATGTTCTTCTTCTAGTATAGTTGTATATGTTCTCGTAGTAATGTAATGTATATGTGTAACGCCCGCGTTTCCAGGCTAGGCATTATCATTGATGTAATAAGTGTCAAAATTTAAATGTAAAATAAACCCGATATCTTTGCATAAAGATGTAGTGGTCGAAACAAGGATTCCGAAGATATAAAGAATGCCGAAATCCGAGTTATAACGAAGAAGTTATGACCTGTCGAAGTTTCGCGACAGAACCGGCAACGCTGAATGACGTAAAAAGTGAAATTTACGTTAGAGCGATATTTAGCCTTAGTGATCTAAACGAAATTCATAGAGTTCGTTAAACCGAGAGTGTGCATAAAAGGAACGCCCAAACCTGACTTCGTATGAGGAAGTTATGATTTTCTGAAGTTTCGACTTAGTTGTATGCCGCCCGAATACTCGATTTGAGATCGAGCGGTTTTTAGCCAAAACAATCTAAACGAGAATCGAAGATCTCGTTGTTAGTATCGAAACGATGAAAAGTTAGGCGAGAACGGACGTCGGACGAAGAAGTTATGAATTTATAACGAAGTTTTCCTGTCCTGGCCTACTAAAAATAAATAATAAAAATAAAAGTCAAAATTAGCTGACGGAGTCTAAACACGAGTTGTAGAGCGTAGTCTCACCTACGCGTGGATATAAAGAACGTCGAAAACGGAGTTCGTATGAAGAAGATATGAATTTCCGAAGTTTATTAAATAATTAATATTTAAATTTAATTAATAAATCCGGTATTATCCAAAGGGGAGTCATCGGACTTACCCGAAGTACGCCTAGCGTACAGCAAAGCATGACACGCCTCTTCGGATGAAGCATGCAGTGACGAATTCGGACGCGTACGCCCCGCGTACGGCTGTATGCCCAGCGTACTGCGAGGCTTCAGCCTCTTATAAATAGGATGTGAGGGTTCCGGGCATATTTGCTCAGTTCCTCTCTTTTTCGTGTCGAAGCTCTGCGTGTAAACCCCCGAAGCCATCCCGACACCCCGGATCTTATATCCAAGTTAAGAAGGAAGTTTTACGCTCCCGAGATCCCGAGAGGTGTGATTCCCGAGCCGAAGCTCTGCTTGCGAGGAGTTTAATTTTTGTGAAGATCTTCCAGATCTACGGAGAAACATTACTTTTGCACGTCGTAGTGCTGTCTGATCATCTTCTGATCAAGTGAGTGTGTGGTTACTTTCTTCTAACGCATAATTATGGAGTATTTTATATAAAATACGTGTTATGTGTATATTTTGTTGTTATATGTGTGAATGTATATTCACTCTCTTCTATCTCATAGATCTGATTTATTCTCTATGAAATACGTGTTATGTGTGTGTGCCTCATCTGTTATGTGGAATATGTATTGATTAAAGCATGCTATACAGGTTTTAAACTATGTATAAAAATGTATATTTTTATCTACTAATACATTGGGTAGAACATGGGTAGATAGTTGGTGTGTAATAAACAGATGAGAGGCCTCAAGGTTGTTTTTGATTCAGTCATCTAGCAGAGTTTAGATGACGACCACGGACTTTTCTAGACAATCTAGTGGAACGCTAGCAGGCTCATAACCTGTAGGTGTTAATGAACTTGGGTGTTCATTCGTTGTACTCCATCCCCCTCATGGTTGCCTTATTTGACTTATATTGCTGAGGAACCCCCGAAGCATGTGTTGTCGCCCCGATGAAATATTCTTAGACTAGGTCTGTTATGTTAGTTGTCTTACGGACGTAAAGTGAGAATAACGGGAATGAGTAATTGGGTTAGTGTTGGTTGGTGGAATTAAATATAATTATTTATTGTGGGTTGAAAACCCTATATGCTCACCAGGCTCCTAACCCTGACCCACTCAGTTTTATTTGTATTACAGGAAGTGGCGCAAGGGCATAAGATGGATGAATCATCAGTTTGTTTTGTTTACAAGTCTGTATATGTATATATTTGTTGAACGACTTGTAATGTTATCGTTTATGTTGTATGGTCTGTATCGGAACATGACATCCCGAGTTTTGATTATATAATGAAAATACATTTCTTCATGAAATGCTTTGGTAAATATTATTTTATCATACTTTGTTTTTGGGAACAAATTCCGCAACTCTTTCAAATCAAAAGGATTTACTCTGAAATTATTATAAAAGCATAAATGAAAATCGGTCTTTTCTGGCGGTGAAATTGGGGATGTAATAGTTGGTATCAGAGCATTAGTTTAAGTGATCTAAGAATTTGTAGGATTTCTAGACTTAAACTTAGAATGCTAAGTGAAATTTTGAGATGTGTGTCTGTTATGTTTTAGACACGAGCACTAGTTTATTTTAGGAAAGTTGCCTAAAATGGTTTTATGTGATAAATGTTATATGTTTCCATATATGATATTATTTGTTCGGATCTATGGTCTGTTGCCGACCGGATCTGGAAACCTTATGTGTGTAGGATTCTAAACGTACGTCTACGATATTACAACTAGCATGTAAACATTTCGGAGTGATAATGATGATTTGAATATCTATCGTGAATGAGGATCTAATTTCACCTTATTGGGTGTGTAGATCAAAATGGTGAGAACAAGAAGTGGAGTCGGAAATGCTGACAAAAACAGGAATCAACCACCAGTGATTGAGCAAATACCTGTCGTAGCAGCAGCACCTGAGCCGATAACAATGGCTGGTGTACAAATGATGATTCAAACAATGTTGGATCATCAAATGGAGGAGACTAGGCGGTTGCTTCAACAGAATTGTTATGAACTGTCAATTCAAGTGGAAGAGCCCGATTTAAATGAAGGGCACTCAGAAGGTGGAAACTTCAGTGGGTCTGTTGGTCAAGCCAACCCACCGATAGTTAGGCAAAACAACCATGATGGAAGGAATGATGGAATGGGATGCAAGTACAAGGACTTTCTAACTTGCTAACCATCAACCTTCACTGGAAAGGAGGACCCGATCGGAGTGATGGATTGGATCTCTGAAATGGAGTTAGCCTTCATGACTTGTGGCTGCAGAGGCAAGTTGCATACTATCTATGCAGTGCGTCAGTTCCGAGGTGGGGCCGTTCGTTGGTGGAACACTCTAGGGAAGACTTTAATCCCTAATGAGCCACTGCAATTGTCATGGGCAGAGTTCTTGGTGCAGTTCAAGCGCAAGTTCTGCTCGGCTCAAAATCTGTTGGAGTTGGAGAATAAGTTTCTGACATTGACGAAAGGCAGCATGTCAGTTGATGAATACATCAACAACTTTACCGATAAGATGGAGTTTGCCTTGCGTATCATCCCAGACGAGCTGACAAAGGTGGACCGGTATGCGAAGGGACTCCCATGGGAGTACGAGGTGCCAGTACGTTAGGTACATACTCTAGAGGTAGCTATATGGGCTGCCAAGTCTGTTGAGAACATGATTAAGGGGAGAACCACGAACAAGGTTGAAATTGGTGAGAAGAGAAAATTTGAGGGAACATTTGGTTCCAGTAAGAAAAGCAAATTTTCAAAATCTGATTCGAAAAAGTTTGGTGGAGGAAGAGTAGGAGAAGCAAATTGGTGTGATAAGTGTAAGAAAAAGCACTTTGGAAAATGTAGTGAGGAAGTAACCTGCTACAAGTGTGGAAAAATTGGGCATTTTGCCAATGAGTGTCCGAACAACAAAAGGATGTGTTTTGGTTGTAATGAAGAGGGGCATATTTTGAAAGACTGTCCGAATAAGAAGGAGGCAGCTAAGCCCAACATTCCACCAAAGCCGAAGGCGAGAGCCTTCCAGATGACACTTGAGGCTGCGAAAGATGAAGCTGATGTCGCTTCAGGTACCTTTCTTGTTAACGAACTACCTGCTCAAATTTTGTTTGATTCTGGAGCCAACTACTCCTTTATTTCGCATGAGTTTGGTAGAAAACTAGCTTTGCTTGTTGATAGACTAGATAATACTTTATTAGTTGAAGTTGCTAGTGGCAAGTTTGTACCTGTTAGCCATCATATGAAAAACATCTTAATCGACCTTAATGGGAATAAGTTTCACGAGGAATTATTACCTATCAAACTTAATGGTTTCGACATCGTGTTGGGAATGGATTGGCTTAGCGCCAATGATGCCGAAATATTATGCAAGAAGAAGATAGTTAAAATAAACCCGCCTGGGAAAGATTCGTTTATGGTGTATGGGGACAAACGTCGAGTAAATTCTGGAATCATTTCCCTAATGAAATCCATAAAGTGTTTGACCAAGGGGTGTACATCATATTTAGCATTCGTGATCGATGCTAAGAAGGAAACGAAGGTGATGCAGAGTATTCCAGTGGTGTGTGATTACCCGGAAGTATTTCCTGAAGATCTTCCTGGATTACCACCTGATAGACAAGTGGAGTTCAGAATAGACTTGTTACCAGGAACCACGCCAATAGCAAAAGCACCATATCGATTAGCACCGACGGAGATGAAGGAGCTGATGATGCAACTTCAGGAGTTATTGGACAAAGGTTTCATTAGACCTAGTTCATCGCCCTGGGGAGCTCCGATGTTATTCGTGAAGAAGAAAGATGGAAGTATGAGGATGTGCATTGATTACAGAGAGCTGAATAAAGAAACAATAAAAAATAGATATCTGTTGCCGAGGATTGATGACCTATTTGATAAATTGAAAGGTTCAAGCTATTCCTCGAATATCGATCTTAGGTCAGGATATCATCAGCTGAAAGTATGAGAGCAAGATATAGAGAAGGCTGCATTCAGAACACGATATGGACACTACGAGTTTTTGGTTATGTCGTTTGGACTAACCAATGCTCCGGCAGCATTCATGGATTTAATGAATAGGGTTTGTAATCCGTTCCTTGATAAATCCGTGATAGTGTTCATAGACGACATTCTGATTTATTCGAAAAGCCAAGAGGAGCATGGCAGACACTTGTGAGAAGTGTTAGAAGTCTTGAAGAAGGAGAAGCTGTATGCATAGTTCTCCAAATGTGATTTTTGGATTCAAGAAGTCCAATTCTTGGGTCACGTGGTCAACCAAGAAGGGATAATGGTTGATCCGACAAAGATTGAGTCTGTGATGAAGTGGGAACAACCGAAAAGTCCCACGGAGATCCGAAGCTTTTTAGGATTAGCCGGATATTACCGAAGGTTTATCCAAGGCTTTTCTTTGATCACTAGTCCATTAACAGCTTTGACCCACAAAGGAGCTACTTATGTTTGGAGTGATAAGCATAAAGAAGCATTCGAGAAGCTAAAGAAGAAGCTATGCGAGTCACCGATTTTATCTCTACCCGATGGAGTTGAAGACTTTGCTGTTTATAGCGATGCGTCTGGAGTTGGATTGGGTTGTGTTTTGACCCAAAGAGATAAGGTGATCGCGTATGCATCTCGACAACTAAAGGAGCATGAAAAGAATTACCCGACTCATGATTTGGAGTTGGAAGCGGTAGTTTTCGCTCTGAAAATATGGATGCATTACCTCTATGGCACGAAGTGCAAGCTTTTCACTGATCATAAGAGTCTCCAATATCTCTTTAATCAGAAAGAGTTAAATATGAGGCAACGACGCTAGCTAGAGTTGCTCAAGGACTATGACTGTGAGATACTTTACCACCCCGGTAAAGCTAATGTTGTTGCTGATGCTCTTAGTCGAAAAGTCAATGTTGAGAGAAAAAGGCCAAGAGCGTTGATAATAGAAGTTGTCTCGAAAATTGTGGAGAGTATAAAGAAATCTCAAGAAGAAGCTTCTGAAAAGAATGACCGGAAGGGGGAACGTTTGGGAAAAACGTTGGTGTTTGGTACAAACGGTCATGGACTGAAGGTATTCCAAGATCGTATTTGGGTACCTAAGTCAGGAGGAATATGAGATCTTCTGATGGAAGAAGCTCACAAAACCATGTACTCAATTCATCCTGGCAGCACTAAAATGTATAGGGACCTGAAACCCTACTACTGGTTGCCGACGATGAAGTTTGATGTTGCAAAGTATGTGGCCGAGTGTGTGACTTATGCAAGAGTCAAGACACAACATCAGAAACCATATGGGAGTTTAGAACCTTTACCTGTGCCTATGGGTAAATGGGAAGACATTGCGATGGATTTTGTCACTAAACTACCCAGAACAAAAAGTGGTCACGACATGATTTGGGTGGTCGTTGATCGATTCACTAAGAGTGCGCATTTCATAGCAGCCAAGGAGAAATGGTCTATGGAAAAGCTTGCGAATTCTTACGTGAAGGAAATTGTGAGGCTTCACGGTATTCCGTTAACGATTGTATCGGATCGTGATAGCCGTTTCACCTCAAGGTTTTGGAAAAGTCTACAAGAGGAAATGGGTACCAATTTGTGTTTAAGTACAGCTTACCATCCGCAGACTGATGGTCAGAGTGAAAGAACAATACAAACACTTGAAGATATGCTGAGAGCATGTACCCTGGAATTCCTAGGTAACTGGGATGAACATTTACCTTTGGTAGAATTTTCCTACAATAATAGTTTCCACTCGAGCATAAAGATGGCACCTTATCAACCTTTATACGGACAAAAGTGTCGTACGCCATCTTGTTGGCTTGAGGCTGGGGAAAAGCAGTTTATGGGTCCTGAGATGGTCCATCAAACCACTGAAAAGTTGAAAATAATTAGAGAAAGAATGTTAGCAGCTCAGGATCGTCAAAAGAGTTATGCTGACAAGAAGCGAAGGCCGATGACCTTCGAATTTGGAGATTCGGTTTTGCTTAAAGTCTTGTCGTGGAAGGGACTTATAAGATTTGGTAAAAGAGGAAAGTTGATTCCAAAGTTTATTGGACCGCTTAAAGTTCTTCAGAGGATTGGGAACGAAGCTTACAAGCTCGAATTACCCGAAGAACTGAATGGAATTCACAACACTTTTCATGTGTGTTATTTGAGGAAGTTCACGGGAGAAGTTCCTGATATAATTCCAATTTCTGAATTGAGAATTGATGAAAACAAGAGTTTAACATAGGCAATTGTTGACCGAAAGACTAAGAAGCTTCGACGCAAGATGGTCGAATTAGTGCTTGTCCGTTAGAAACATTCGAATGGGCCAAATCTCACCTGGGAAACGGAGAGTGACATGTTGAGTCGCTATCGCATTTGTTTGTTGATGTGTGATTCCGAGGACGGAATCATCCTAAGGGGGAGAGAATTTTAACGCCCGCGTTTCCAGGCTAGGCATTATCATTGATGTAATAGTCTAGGTTAACCCTTGTAACTCTTTTTGGAGTATTAATGATGAAATATTTGAGTATTATGTGAATTATATGAATTATGTATTTATTTTCTTAATTATTATAATTTAATGAATTAAGAATAAAATAAGCGTCAAATTTTAAGTGTAAAATAAACCCGATATCTTTGCATAAAGATGTAGTGGTCGAAACAAGGATTCCGAAGATATAAAGAATGCCGAAATCCGAGTTATAACGAAGAAGTTATGACATGTCGAAGTTTCGCGACAAAACCGGCAACGTTGGATGACGTAAAAATTGAAATTTACGTTAGAGCGATATTTAGCCTTAGTGATCTAAACGAAATTTGTAGAGTTCGTTAAACCGAGAGCGTGCATAAAAGGAACGCCCAAATCTGACTTCGTATGAGGAAGTTATGATTTTCTGAAGTTTCGACTTGGCTGTATGCAGCCTGAATACTCGATTTGAGATTGAGCGGTTTTTAGCCGAAACAATCTAAATGAGAATCGAAGATCTCGTTGTTAGTAGCGAAACAATGAAAAATTAGGCGAGAACTGTGACAACCCAAGTTGTTCCGTTACATTTCCCCGTTACTGTTAACGGAATATTCCAGTTTATAAAAGTTCCGTTAATTAGAGGTCGTCAATTAAATAAACATTCCAATTGCTTACATTTAATATGCCATTAAGTCGTGATAAAAGGAAATAAAAACACATAACACACATTTCCATTTAATTGGAAAAAGTTAGTTTTTATTATTACGACCACTAAATCAGGTGCGACCAAAAGCCCCGTCTAACAGTAGTATTGGGTAGAATTCCACTGAGCTCTAACTCCCACCCATATATATATGGGAGTAAACTCCATTTGGAGCTTTTCCACCCTCTCTCTCCATACTCTCTCTCTAGAATCGTTCTCGCCCTAAATCCGCAACCAAACGCTTCCAAATTGTAAGTCCGCTTATCCTAGCTTGTTCTAAACATTATGATTTGTGTTTATAGCCCAAAAATCAGACTTAGAAGCTGTTGAAAAGGAGTTTATGGCCTAAGCTCCTCCTTAGGACGTAAACACCTTAAATGAGGCCAAAATGACCCCAAAATGTCCCTAAAGGCTTGGAAATAAATTAAGGGATTAGCCTAGGAGTGTTTAAACATAAATTAAGGGATTAGCCTAGGGGGTAAAAAAGAGTTTACAGCCCAGGCATATTCCAAGGCCGTAAACACCTCTTAATCATGTCAAGAAGCCCCAAAAACACTCCCAAACCACCCTTAGGCTTCATACATAATTTAGGGACTTGGTATTTTGGGTTTAGACCATTTAAACACATCAAAATGGAGGGACAAAAGGAGTTTACGGCCCAGGTATGTACCAAGGCCGTAAACTCCCCAAAACATGTCCAAATGTTGGTTTTTACCCCCAAATGGCCTTAGACTATTTCTATAAAATGCTAGGAAGGTATTAGGGGCTTAAAACTTCCCAAAACTCAAGGAATGAGAGTTTACGGTCGTAAACTCCCTTAGGAGTTGTCCCTAGGCCGTAAACTCCCTAAAGAAGCCCTTAGGAGCCTTAAACCCACTCATGCCTTTTTGGAATTGTACTTAGAAAAATCCCACTAACAAGATTAAGCTTTGAAACACACTAGAACCCTTCACCATGAGTTTACGGCCGTAAACTCATGGTAAGATGTCCCTGGGCCGTAAACACAGCTTTGGGAGTTTACTCTCGGGTAGTAAACTCCATTCCTAAGCCATACACACCTTTAGACGCTACCCGGGACACCCCAAACACTTAACCAAAGTGTTTTCCGCTCCTTTGAGTGCGTATATTTGTTTAATTAGTATTAAATATACTAATTGTATGTGAACATATGTTATCGTATGTTAAATAGGTCATTGTGTGTGTTCGAGTCCTTACGTGACACCGAACGCCCAAACGGCACCTTCGTCGGACCTACTTACACTAGGTGAGTTCATACCCCTGAATGAACCTTTTAAATGTGTTTACATGTTTTATAGGGGGGAATACAAGTTAAACATGCCATTTATCATATCAATCACATGTGATTGATAACCCGCATGCACAAGATTTTACCACTGTACACTGTTTACCGAGAAGGACACTATAATGGTTTTTCAATTGTTTCAAAACTCTTACTTATACTGTTTTACCTAAATTCATTCTAAAATGGTTTATGAAAGATTTTCTAAAGGTTTTCACACTTATTTTACCAAAAAATACAAAATGCGATTTTCCTAAATATAAAGGTTTTCCAAGGTTTTCATCAAATTCTCTTTCACATAGAATACATTTACTTATTAGTTACTGCTGCTTCGCTTATACTTATTTTATACTCCCACTTGGTAACACTTTTACTTCTTGAAACGCTTATACCTGTTATTGTCTCTATTTCACTTATACTTGTAGTCGCTTATACCTGATAGACGCTCTTACTTCACTTATTGTCGTCTCTACTTCGTGATACGCTTATACTAGTTCGACACTCCTACTTCACTTGCGATCGCTCCTACTTCACTTGTTATCACTTCTACTTTGTGATACACTTACTTTTGGCACACTTATACTTCACGATAAGAATCCAATTGTAACACACTCAAGCGTAGTTAGATATATGTATGTGCTTGTCTAGATGCATATAAGTAATGATTAAAGGACTTAGGAAGGCTTGTCCGCCCTATTTCCTTTTCTTCGTTGAGATGTGGTCTGGTGGGATCAGATGGCCGTCCGAAGGTCGTTTGATTCATTAGTTATATATTATGTATACGAGCATAGCCATACAGGAATTCTCTAGTCAGTTCAGTTAAGAGTCTCTACCTCTAGTCTATACTTACATTATAAACACACTACCCACTATTTGGAAGTCTCTGCCCACTATTTGGGATGCATCTTCAGGACACGGCCTTCTCCGTCGTCTAGTTGGTAACCAGAATCTCCTGTAGGGAGAGCGGACATTGTGTGTATAGATCTATACGGTATTGACAACCCCGCACCCAGACTGCTAGTTACAGTCCCGGCCTACCAAGCCAACGGGTGACAAATGTCATATTTTAGACGCTTGTAGGGCGTCTGGTACTCTAGTCAGTATGGTTACGAGTATCCCGGGTTACCTTATAATTCTTTGGCCTTAAGGTAATGGTATTTCACCGGCAATTTACACTGTATGCTGGTAATTCATTTTCAGAGTCACACTGTTTTGACCTTACAAGACGTATCTTTCATTTGATACTGTCTGGGGTCTGTTTTCTCTGTTTTGACCTTACAAGACGTATCTTTCATTTGATACTGTCTGGGGTCTGTTTTTCACTGTTTTAGACCTTACCAGCTGTACCTTTCATTTGGTACCTTCTGGGGTCTGAGTCTCTACTTGTTAGACTGAACCAGGCGTGTCGTTAGTTCGATACTCTCCTGGAGTCTATGATTCCTTGCCTTAGTCAGCAGTCCTCACTGCTGAGGCATATGTTATTCCCTGATGTCGTTTGTTTTCCTCAATAATCAAATTCAGTATTTTGATAATGATAGCAATTTAGGGAAAATGACTTTTTACCACATAACACTGACCAGTCTTGGTAGAAGGCTGCTTTATTAAAGAAAATATAGGATTTTCTGGAAAGAACTCTAATACACAGTAAACACTTAAACTACTACTTTATAAAGTTATTTGGATAAATGTCACTAAATACTTATGAACTCACCAGCATTTGTAAAAATGCTGATACTCGCTTTCCAAATAACTTGTATTCTCAGGTTAGCATTAGACTGGTACATCCCCGGAGCTGCCGATGAAGATAGCTTAGTACCACGCTGTACTTATTATATTTGTTTGTATACTTTGAATTGTTGTAATGTAACCATGTAAAATTATTACTATTAATGCAATGTTTTGTTGTACTTTGATTACTATAATGGATGTGTTGTGATACTTGACATGACGTCATCCACCCCAGAACGTTTCCGCCGTTCCGGTTTTGGGGTGTGACAAGAAGGGACGTCGGACGAAGAAGTTATGAATTTATAACGAAGTTTTCCTGTCCGGGCCTACTAAAAATAAATAATAAAAATAAAGGTCAAAATTAGCCGACAGAGTCTAAACGAGAGTTGTAGAGCATAGTCTCACTTACGCGTGGACATAAAGAACGTCGAAAACGAAGTTCGTATGAAGAAGATATGAATTTCCGAAGTTTATTAAATAATTAATATTTAAATTTAATTAATAAATCTTGTATTATCCGAAGAGGAGTCATCGGACTTAACCGAAGTATGCCCAGCGTACTGGCGTACACCCAGCGTACAACGAAGCATGACACGCCTCGCACTCGAGTTCTTCGGATGACGCATGCAGTGATAAATTCGGACGCGTACGCCCTGCGTACGGCTGTACGCCCAGCGTACTGCGAGGCTTCAGCCTCCTATAAATAGGATGCGAGGGTTCCAGGCATATTTGCTCAGTTCCTCTCTTTTTCGTGTCGAAGCTCTGCGTGTAAACCCCCGAAGCCATCCCGACACCCCAGATCTTATATCCAAGGTTAGAAGGAAGTTTTACGCTCCCGAGATCCCGAGAGGTGCGATTCCCGAGCCGAAGCTCTGCCTGATAGGAGTTCAATTTTTGTGAAGATCTTCCAGATCTACGGAGAAACACTACTTCTGCACGTCGTAGTGCTGTCTGATCATCTTCTGATCAAGTGAGTGTGTGGTTACTTTCTTCTAACGCATAATTATGAAGTATTTTATATAAAATACGTGTTATGTGTATATTTTGTTGTTATATGTGTGAATGTATGTTCACTCTCTTCTATTTCATAGATCTGATTTATTCTCTATGAAATATGTGTTATGTGTGTGTGCCTCATCTGTTATGTGGAATATGTATTGATTAAAGCATGCTATACAGGTTTTAAACTATGTATAAAAATGTATATTTTTATCTAGTAATACGTTGGGTAGAACATGGGTAGATAGTTGGTGTGTAATAAACAGATGAGAGGCCTCAATGGTGTTTTTGATTCAGTCATCTAGCGGAGTTTAGATGACGACCATGGACTTTTCTAGACAGTCTAGTGGAACGCTAGCAGGCTCATAACCTGTAGGTGTTAATGAACTTGGGTGTTCATTCGTTGTACTCCATCCCCCTCATGGTTGCCTTATTTGACTTATATTGTTGAGGAACCCCCGAAGCATGTGTTGTCGCACCGATGAAATATTCTTAGACTAGGTCCCTTATGTTGGTTGTCTTAGGGACGTAAAGTGAGAATAATGGGAATGGGTAATTGGGTTAGTGTTGGTTGGTGGAATTAAATATAATTATTTATTGTGGGTTGAAAACCCTATATGCTCACCAGGCTCCCAAGCCTGACCCACTCAGTTTTATTTGTATTACAGGAAGTGGCGCAAGGGCATAAGATGGATGAATCATCAGTTTGTTTTGTTTACAAGTCTGTATATGTATATATTTGTTGAACGACTTGTAATGTTATCGTTTATGCTTTATGGTCTGTATCGGAACATGACATCCCGAGTTTTGATTATATAATGCAAATACATTTCTTCATGAAATGCTTTGGTAAATATTATTTTATCATACTTTGTTTTTGGGAACAAATTCCGCAACTCTTTCAAATCAAAAGGATTTACTCTGAAATTATTATAAAAGCATAAATGAAAATCGGTCTTTTCTGGCCGTGAACTTGGGGATGTCACAATATGTTCTCATAGTAATAAGTATTGACTCATGAATGAACTGACTCATTGATCTAGCAATAGTATAAGTATGATCCTGTGCTACCCCGATGATAGCTTACTAATGATGGAACTAGTACGCATGAATATGGAAGCACTTTTATGTCTATATATGTACACATGATATATTGTTAATATTGAAATAACCTTTGGACGGCTACCCGATATCCCACCAGACCACATCCAAATCAAGGAAAAGGAAATTGGGCGGACGGCCTTCCTAAGCCTTTTAAACATTGCTTATATAACTATACATATACGGGCATGTAATTTATAATAAGTGTAACAAAGTTTAGGTAAAAGTATTTGAATAGTAAAAGAGTTTGTAAAGCAGTTTGAAGTAAAACAGTTTGAACCGTAATAAAATCATTGGTTTTGTAGTTATTAATCACATGTGATTGATGTAATAACTATAAGTATTCAACTTGTATTCCCCCCCCCCCCCCCCCCCGCGCCCCCGTAAAAGCATTTAAAACATTTAAAAGTATTTCTCGGTTGTCATAGTGGGCAACATGATGCATGCCACTTTGGTAGCATCTCTTTCATGTGCCTCATATTCAGCGATCTCCTCAGGTGTAGCAGATAACTCAAGTTCCTTAAGTTCCTTGTCGAGAACATATTCATTGTTCTCATACCAAGTGACCATCCTGATGTTCCTGATCCAATCCATAAAGTTGGATCCATCAAAGATGACTCTCCCACAAAGGTTCATGAGAGAGAAGGAGTCGGTAGGGTTTGAGCCAGAAGAAGCATTGTTGGAAGACATCTGAAAGGAAGAAGGTCAAGTTTAGATTAGATATAAGGATAGTCCTTAATAAAACACCAAAATGTAATATTAAGGCTAGGACCCAAAACAATATTTTATAACGTAGAAGAGGGATGCCGTAATCCAAGCTATAAAATATTTGAAGGTAGGTGAATGACGATTCACCAATTTCCAACATGAAAAACGAAATAAATTATTAGGTTTTTAATTGGTTTTGAAACTCCTATATTCTTTGAGATTCGTTGAACTTTTCAAAGGCATGTTTCAATCTCGAGTGTGCCCTTCAAGTTTTGTGACTAGGATGCCGAGGATCACAAAACAAGGTGTAAAGTAACCATGCAAATTACTTGGTACCCTTAATATTTACCCATCAATCGATGTGCCTGTTACCCACACGCGCTCCATCGATACTATGATAAATATTAAGTTACCATTTGCCTACCTTGTTAAGTCCAGGTTAGTGTGCCGGTTAACCACACACGCTCCACTAACGACTAAATCAAAGTTTAAAGTGTAATTTCATGGATTAGCACCTTATTCACATTTTCCTAAAGTAACTAAGATTGGGTATTTTATAAAAACATTTAGTTACTTTATATTCATCATACTTTTAATGAGGAATTTAAAGTCCTTGTCTTAACCATCCGGCTAACGACCCTTCACCGATCAAGGATGCGGTGGGTGAGAGTGGACACCCATTAAGCTACCATTTTATATGCAACAACCTTATACCCCCTTATAGACCGGCTTCGTGAATGAGGCCTACTAATGGTAAAATGAATTTTTCTTATACATATATAATTATTATTAAACTTATAATATTATAAAGTATAAGGGTTGAATTTTAACTTTTAAAATTCTAGGGGTTGGAACTTAAAGTTTTTAGAGTGACTTTACATGTTCCAAAACTTGAGGGCAAGTTTTGTAACTTTCAAAACTTTTCATCTTTCATAACTTATAAGTTAATGGTTTAATAAAATGAGTGACCTTTCATTTTATGTAACCTATGTGTTTCTTTAATAGACATTAAAAGTGTGACTTTTGGTAATCCATAACTTGAGGACAAATTATGGATTCCATTAAAACACATAATGATCAAGAATTAAACTAACAAGCAAGTTACAAATAATTCCTATGATCTTCTAAACTCATAAGTTCATGAACATGCATATCTGTTGGGTCATAATTATTGGTTTATACTTTGCTTTTCTAGGAAAATATATTTTTCTATAATGTAATATGTAATTTTGTGGTTGTATACGGCTGCACACCCTGTGTACGGCCGCACACGCATGTGCAGCCATACACACGTGTGCTGCTGGTGGCCCATGTCTCATATATATAGGGTGAGGAGTGCATGTGAGGAAAAAAGGTTAGAAGAAAAAAGGCTAGAGAAGAGAGAGAAAGTTAGAGAGAAAAAGTGTGTGTAAGAGAGAATCTATTGTAAGGAGCATCAATTATATCATCAATACATTAGATTCAAGTTATTCTTCTTCTCCTTCTCTTCTATATTGATCTGACATCATCCAATTGATTAAGATTCCGCACCATCAATTGGATCTGATTGATACACAAGCAATTTTGGGGACTTACAATTGGTATCAGAGATTGGTTTGTATCAGTCAATTTGTCAGATTTGAAGCTTATTTGATCTTATCTTGAAAGATGATTGCATTTTTGGATAGATCTCGAAAAAATACGGGGGGTTTCTTCTTGGCATTTTTCATAAAAACGAGTTTTTGATCGAGTTTTGGAGCAAAAAAAGTGAAAAACGTCGTTTTTTCATGAATCTGTTGTAGGTGTGCGGCCCGTTGAAGATGTGCGGCTCGGTGTGTGCGGCCTCAGTGTGCGGTCTGAATATACGGCTCGGTGTGCGGCCAGCCTCTCACGTATACGGCCTGCTCGTTTGCGGTCTTCATCCTCGCATCACAACCTCGGCCAGCAGGAAGCCTCGTCCTCGCAGCAGCGTCCTTGCATTGCTTCGCAGCTCATCCTCGCATCTGAACGTCTTCGTAACATCCATAAAAAATAGAAACAGAGCTTGGGGCTGCTGGGGATCGAACCCGGGTCCCTTGTCTATTGTACAGCGCGCCTTACCATCTCGAATAGCACACCCTTTGTGTCATGCCTTCGAAACATAAATCATAAGCTATCCTTCTCGGTTTATAATTTCGCAAATTGACAATTTCAACCCGAAAATCAGTTTCTTTTATTTTTTAAAATCCTTTTTCAACCCAAAATTTTTTATTTTAATTTTTGACTTTTATTTTTGACTTTTGACTTTAAAATTTTGACTTTGACCTTCAAGTTTGACCTTTTGACTTTAAACTTTGACTTTCTCGTTTGACTTTTAATTTTTCAAATTTAGCTTTTCGATTTGACTTTTCAGGTTTGACTTTTCAAGTTTGACTTTTGAGTTTGATTTTTTGAATTTGACTTTTAAGGTTGACTTTGTCGGTTTTTAAGTCAAAGGGCAATTAAAAAAAATTTAAAAAATAATAAATAAATAAATATAATAAAAATTAAATAAAAAAATGAGTTCCTCATCCATTCCGGTAAATGAAGTTTCATGTACTCCATCTTGTAAAGCTACGATTAAATTTCTTCGTGAACAAATTGATTTGCTAAAAAGGGAAAATGAAGACCTAAAATATGAAAGATACACCATTAGGAAAGAACAAAAACCGTTAAAAGCTCAATTAGAAACCAAAATCAAGGATTTCCGAAAACTCCAAGAAGATTAAAGCAACAAGTGTGAAAAATATGATCACATTAAGAAAAAACTTGCTGCTGTAACTGAAGAACTTGACGCTTTGAAAATAAAGTGTGGAAAAACATATGTTAGCTTCAAAAATTACACTGCGTCAAGTAAGACAGTCGAGTCCTTATTTGAAAATCAATTAAAATTCAAAGATAATCAAAACAAGGGTCTAGGGTATGATAGTGTTCCTCCTCCTTTCAATCATAACTATATATCCATACCTTTGACTCAGGAAGAGATTGACCGAGAACCATTTATGGTATACGGTAAACCAGTTGTTGAACAACCAACTAAGGATGTTGAGATGAACGATACTAATGATTCTACTTCTTGTGCAGGTAAAGTAGTAGAGGAAGAGAACAAGGAGAAAACTATTGAATAATCCAATGACTCCTTGAACTCTGAATCTGTTGCTTCGAAATTAGTTGCTTCTGATCAACCTGCTGTTGGTAAATACATGCCACCAATTCCAGCGAATCAGGGTGCCTGCCACAAGTGTGCATGTGCGAACAACAAGAGACAAGGCAAGGACACGCCACCAGGGGCAGGAAGAAACAACTTCACAATGAAGAAAAATACTTGTTTTCACTGTGGAACACCTGGACACATTGCCAGAAATTGTCCAAATCGCGCATACGTTCCCTACTATGCACAAGGCTGGCAGAACGTGCCAAGAGGGAGATACTTCAAAAGAAACCCCTCAAGGTCACGTTCAGACCATGATGACTGGAACACGCAGAAGGCCAAGAATCAAACCCAAAAGGCCAAGAATCTGAATCCCAAGGGAAAGAAGGGAATGTCGGCCAAGAAGTCAAATCCAAGCGATGCTCCCGTGAAGCCAAAATCAAAGTCATCTCAACGGCCGACATCAAGTTCCAAAGCAAGTACTGAGTCACCCATCAAATCGAAAAGGAAATGGGTTAAACCTAACTACAAATGGGTACCAAAGGTCCAGTCTCCCAAATCACCTAACGATTCTAATATTTCGTCATCTTCTGTTTGTGATAAACAGGATATGTCTTGGGAGAGAGTTCCTTGCACTGATGACAAAGGTCCACCCAGTTTCAAAATGGACTGGGTTCCAAAGTCAAACTGATCCCACTATGTGTCGGAGCAGGTATGGAGGCATATCATCAGACTTCGGTTTGTTGATAGTGGTTGTTCCAGACACTTGATAGGAGGCGTCTCTTAACTTTACAACACTCGGAATTTTGTTTGAGAGTATGTGTCTTTTGCGGGAAGGGAAGAAAGGAAGGGATTTTGTTTGAGAGTATGTGTCTTTTGAGAGTATGTATCATCAGACATGAAGAATTTTCGGATTTGTTCTGAGATTACGCGTGCTGTTCTCAGACCTTCTGGATGCAAATTCAATCGGTGACTTACGGTTTGAGTTTTCTTCTCTATACTCCTGAGTTTTTCTTAAGCTGATTCGCTTTAAAGACTAATTTTTATTTTAGGATAGTTTAAATTTGCGCATTTACTTTCGTTTCTCTCATATGCACAAATTTAGGGGGAGAAATAAAACCAAAACAAAAATTAGAAATTCTTAAAAAATAAAAAAAACATTATAAAATCAAAAACAAATATGTTGGTTATGGAATGTGCTTGAGGGAGATGTTTTGGGAAGTGATATTATTAAGTGATAACATGTCACACCCCAAAACCGGAACGACGGAAACGTTTTGGGGTGGATGACGTCATGTCAAGGATCACAACATATGCAGTATAGTAATCAAAGTACAACAACCATTGCATTAATAGTAATAGTTTTACATAGTTTACATAGTATAGAATCATTAAAGTATTACAGAAACTAGTATAGATGCAGCTTGGTACAAAACCGTCTTCAACAAAAGCTCCTAGGATGTACCTGTCTATAGCTGACCTGAGAATACAAGTTATTTGAAAGCGAGTATCAGTATTTTTATAAATGCTGGTGAGTTCATAAGTATTTAGTGTCATTTTATACAAATAACTTCATAAAAAGTAGTAGTTTAGAATCAACAGTGTATTAGAGTCCTTTCTAGAAAATCCTGTATTTTCTTAAATAAAAGCAGTCTTCTACCAAGACCTGACAGTGTTATGTTTTAAAGAGAATTTCCCTTAAATGGTATTATTACCAAAATACGGTATTTGACTTTAAAGAAAGTAGAAGGATATCACAAGTAAAAACATTTGGGAAATAACATATGCCTCGGCAGGAAATACTGCTGACTAAGGCAAAGAAATCATAGACTCCAGGAGAGTATCGAGTGAACGACATGCCTGGCTCAGTCTAACAAAAGGAAACACAGACCCCAGACGGTATCAAATGAAAGATACAGCTAGCAAGGTCTAAAACAGTGAACACAGACCCCAGACGGTATCAAATGAAAGATACAGTTAGCAAGGTCTAAAACAGTGAACACAGACCCTAGACAATATGAAATGAAAGATACAGCTAGCAAGGTCTAAAACAGAGTAATTCTAAGAGTGTGTTTTCAGCATACAGTGTTAAACATCGTTACCTTAAGGCCATGAATTATAAGGTAAAGATGGAGATACTTGTAACCATACTAATCGACACTAGAGTACTTGACGCCCTGCAAGCGTCGGTGTAAGTATGACATTTGTCACCCCTTGGCTTGGTAGGTCGTTGACTGTAGCTAGCAGTCAGGGTGCGGGGGTGTCAATCCCGTATAGATCTATACACACAATGTCCGCTCTCCCTACAAGAGACTCTGGTTACCAACTCGACGATAGGGAGATCTGTGTCTTGAAGATGTATCTCGAACAGTGAATTCTAATGTAAGTGCTGGACTAGCAGTAGAGACTCATAACTGAACCGATCGATGTAAACCTATATGTATATACATGTATACATAATATATAATTAATGATCAAACGACCTTCAGACGGATATCCGATCCCACCAGACCACATCCCAATGAGGAAAAGGAAATAGGGCGAACTAGCCTTCCTAAGTCCTCTAAACATTATTTATATAACTATACAAGTACAGGCATACATTTAGCTAAGTAGAAACATTTAACGAAGTTGAAGTGTTAACAAAGTAGAAGCGTTAATAAGTAGGAGCGTTTACAAAGTAGGAGTGTTAACAAGTAGAAGCGTTAATAAGTAGGAGCGTTTACAAAGTAGGAGTGTTAACAAGTAGAAGCGTTAGTAAGTAGGAGCGTTTACAAAGTAGGAGCATTAACAAGTAGAAGCATTAATAAGTTGGAGCGTTAATAAGTAGAAGCGTATCACGAAGTAAAAGCGTATCACGAAGTAAAAGCGTATCACGAAGTAAGAGCGTATCACGAAGTAAAAGCGTTAACAAAGTAGTAGCATTTAACTAAGTAGGAGTATTAACTAAGTAGAAGTATAACGAAGCCGTAGTATCTAATAAAGTAGGAGTATAAAACATGGAAGAAAACTTTGATGAAAGCTTTGGAAAACCTTTACACTTAAGAAAATCAGGACTTGGTATTCTTTCGTAAAATAAGTTTGAAAACCTTTAGAAATTCTTTGAAAACATTTCATAAACGAGTTTTGAATGAAACTTTGATAAAACATTATGGGTAAAGAAATCCTTTGTTTAAAATACTGCTGTAACTGAATCTGAAGTAAAACATACAGCGCGAGAGAGAATTTGAGAAAAGCTTTGAACAAGTAAAGACGTTTTAGAAAACCATTTACAGTATCATTCTTGGTAAAACAGTTGACAGTGTAATAAATCCTTGTGCATGCGGGTTATCAATCACATGTGATTGATATGATAACTGGCATGTTTTAACTTGTATTCCCCCCATAAAAGCATGTAAAAACATTTAAAAGGTTAATTCAGGGGTATGAACTCACCTGTTGTAAGTGGATCGGGTGAAGGTGCCAGTATAGGATGCTAAGTGTCAAGTGAGGACTTGACCACACACGCGAATCCTATTTAACATGTAATTATACATTTAAGTATCTAATTAGTCATTTAATAACTAATTAAGCAAGTAAGGATGTCTTACGACATAAAAACACTTTGCTACAAGTGTTAGAAGTGTCCCGGGTACCATCTAAGGGTGTGTATGGCCTAGATAGGGAGTTTACTCTTCAAGAGTAAACTCTTTATAGAGTTTACGGCCCTAAGACCTTGTCCCCATGAGTTTACGGCCGTAAACTCATGGATAGTGTGTTCTTTGATGCATTAATGTCTTATAACACTTGTGGAATTAGGCTAGGTTCAATTCTAGGGCTTATGAAGGGTTTAAGGCTTCAAAATGGGCCTTTTAAGGAGTTTACGGCCTAAGGCTACTCCTTGAGGAGTTTACGACCATAAACACATGAGTTTACGGTAGTAAACTCATGTTGGTCCATTTCTTTTGTTGTTTGGTGGTTCTAACTCATGCATGTAATGTTCTAGTGGCTTTTAGAGGCATAGGAAGGTGTTTAGGGCACTTAAACACCTTGGAAAGGTGTTTACGGTATAAGGAGATGTTCTTGGGGAGTTCACTACCTTAAACACATGATTTTACGACAGTAAACTCATGTTAGTCCATAAATCATGCGTTTTTGTGGTTGTAGGTTAACCATACGAAGTTCTAGGTCCAATTTCAAGCCATACAAAGTGTTAAGGGCACTTTAACACCCTTTGGGGTGTTTATTGTCTAAGAATGGGTGTTTACAGTCCAAGAACCTTCTTGGGCTGTAAACTCAAGTGTGACACATATTTGTATGCTTTGGTGCATATCATGAAGGAAAATAAGGCTCTATGCACTCAACGAAGTTCATGGAAGCCCTTGGAGTTGTTTGAGGGGTAGTTTAACACTTAAACAAGTGTTTATGCTCCATGAAGATGGGTTTATGGTCTAAGAACATCCTTAGACCGTAAACTCATGTTTACTCTCCATTTGGTCCGATTTTGGTGTTCTAAGTCCTTTCGGGTAAGCCTCTAAGCCATTTCTAAGTATAAGAAGTGTTTTGGAAGGGTTTTTGAGCATCAAACCCACTTCCAAAGGGGTTTACGGTTTTGGGAGGCTCCCAAGACCGTAAACTCATGTTCTTGAGGTTTTTGGATGATTAAGTCACGAATTTGCAAACTAGATAAGTTAGATAACAAGCTAGGAAGGTTTACTTACCGATTTGAGGCTTGGAGGGGCGATTTTTGACCAAAACCCGTTTGTAGAGAGAGAGTGTGTGTCTAAAGTGGGAAAAAGCTTCTAAGGAGTGTCCACCCACCCTTATATAGGGCTTGGGTGTTGTACCCGGTATACGACTACCCGATATTTATGTTTAACGAGGTTTATAATTTTACCCGGTTAAATGGTCGTAAATAAAAATAAACTTTTTCCAACTAAATGGAAAGATAATTTACGTGTTTTTATTTTCTCTTGACGAATATTAATTAAAATATTCCAAAGGGTTTGAATCCGGTCAAAAATATTTTCGGGATAAATTTGGCTAATTTTTGATGTAATTAATTTCGACGTTTCGACGTTAAAACTAACGGAAATTTTTGGGTTGTCACATAACAGGCAATCTAAGTTTGCGTAACGTACCCAAAGTTGAAGGGTCTATGCTCTGGTTTGATGCGTCGGTAGGCACGAAAGATTCTAAATGGACATGACTAGGCAGAGATGAACTTAGGAAATCTATAAACTTGACAAATCTTGACTTAGTTAGATCCGTTTAGCCTGACAATACGACGCTTGGATAGGTTGAGCAGGGAGATATATATGGGAATCTACTCATCACATGAAATGAACCCGTATCTGGAACCGTGGTTTAACATTTCCTCGATGTGCGGATTATGTCCTTAATTCCGGTATTGATGGGGCAACTGGTAAATTCCGATAAATTAGGTCTATAGAAAATCATTTTCTTTCTTTCTTACTGTTAGTCATATGTTGCCTCCTTTGCGTGATTGGAAGAGATCCGACCTGGTACACAGCATATGCAATCTTCTACTTCTCAATCCCTCTACAACTATAAGTGATAATAATCTGAATCTTTCTTCTCTCTTAATGATTGTCTGCCATCCGATGTAAGGAGTACTCAGGAAGTCCTTGATTACTGGGGCGTATCAGGAAGCGGGAAACATTTTCCAGTACAATTAAAATTGAACACTCAAAGATTGTCTATAGATGTCGCTGCTCAATTTAGGTGGACAACAATATCCCTGATCGTCGTCAGCTGAGTGGTCCTTAAAATATAGTATCTAGAAACTTAGGATCATATATAATATCTAGGAACTTAGGATCACATTGTCTTGTCACTTATAGTATGTCCTAATTTTGTCACAATTTTTCGTGTTTAAGTGGACAACAATACCGACGATTGACCAGACAAAGACATGAAGATGGAAGGTACCGACAAGTGGATAAAGGTTGTCTAAAAACTTTGATCCCAAATCATTCTTAAAGTTAGATATAATTTTATTTTTGTTAAATTTGTTCATAGTTTTCCTCTATGCACAAATTTTAGGGGGAGAATTAAAAAATTGAAAAAATTAAAAATCCAAAAATAGTGTTATTTCTTGTTCAGAAAAATCAGAAAATCCAAAAAAAAATTTATTTCTGTTTTTATTTTTCCAGAAAAATATAAAAAATCCAAAAATATTTTTTTGTGTGCTAATTTTTCTTTTAGTTTTGTTTTGTCTTGAAAAATGAATTCAGATGTAGATGAGACTCATGGAGACTATATCGAAGATTTTCTGAGCCAAGGCTTCATCCGTGAGCATCGAAGAATTTTCATTCGAAGGAGCAAGAAATGAAGACTATTCTTCCATCATTCAATCTTTCAACCTCAGAAGCAAGGTGAAGCTGTTCTTGAAGATTATGTGACAGATTGCATTGAAGCCTCCTCAATCAATTTGTTGTTATCTATGAACCTGCTGAAGTGATACAGAAGATTATTTCTCTCCGTTGTTCTCTCTGAAGATTCTCAAGCTGAAAGTGCTATCTTTCAAGAATCTTTTCATCAAGCCTCCTCACCCAATGTGCGTTCAGAGTCAAATCTTGAAAAAAAAAGCCCAACCGCTTGAGATGAAGTCATTCATGAAGATTCATCAAGTTCATCTTGAAGCTGTGAAAATATCAAAGATTAAAGCTGAAGCCAAAGCTCCCATTGAAGATTGACAGGAAAAGACAGCTACTTTTTAGGGGGAGCTTGTTGAATCATTTAGAAAAGAAAGCTATAAACCAAGGGGGAGATTGTTGGGTCATAATTATTTGTTTATACTTTGCTTTTCTAGGAAAATATATTTTTCTATAATGTAATATGTAATTTTGTAGCTGTGTACGGCTACACATGTGTGTGCGGCCGCACACCCTGTGTACGGCCGCACACGCGTGTCCAGCTGTACACTCGTGTGCTGCTGGTGGCCCATGTCTCATATATATAGGGTAAGGAATGCATGTGAGGAAAAAAGGTTAGAAGAAAAAAGGCTAGGGAAGAGAGAGAAAGTTAGAGAGAAGAAGTGTGTGTGAGAGAGAATCTATTGTAAGGAGCATCAATCATAACATCAATACATTAGATTCAAGTTATTCTTCTTCTCCTTCTCTTCTATATTGATCTGAAATCATCCAGTTGATTGGGATTCCGCACCATCAATTGGATTTTATTGATACACAAGCAATTTTGGGGACTTACAATATCAACAATTTCAAGAATCATAAATAAACCGTATAAAACTTGAAATTTTCATAATAACCTTTGAAATTGGATTAGCATAATCATTACCACATCAAAAGCAGGTTTTAAGGTTCAAAAAACAGTTTAGGGTAATGATCCTCATCCAATACCAAGCAAAACCCCGTAATTCTGCATACAGGGGCATCACCACGTCGTGGTAAATACTGCCACGTCGTGGTGAGCAGTCGGATGCAAAAAATGTAGAATTTCAACTTTTTAAAGAACATGTATCATCAAGTATCAAGCAAAACAACCCTAGGCTCTGATACCACTGAAGGGTTTTGAGCATTCTAACACTCCTATAGTGTACATGCAACCCTAGAAACCTTGGTTCTATGTTTTATCTATGATACATGCAAAATTGTTTTTCCAAGGTTCACAACCTATCTAGCATACAAGGGGAACTTTTAAACATAAAAGTTAGTAAGAAATAGATACCTTGTAGTCACTACTAGAAAAACAGTCTTTTACGACGCGCAATGCGTGTCGTAAAATGCTCAGACGACGCGCAAATGTGTGTCAAGAAAGGCCATGTCATAAAGAGAGACGACACACTTTTGTGCGTCATCTATTTACGACGCACATTTACGACGCGCATTTGTGACACGCAATGCGTATCAAGAAAGGCCCTATCATAAAGGAAGACGACACACATTTGCGTGTCGTAACCTTACGAGGCTCATGTTTATGACACGTAATGCGTATTAAGGAAGCCGTTGTCAACAAAGGTCATGTCATAAATGAAGATGACACATTTTTGCGTATCGTAATTTTAAACGTTTAAAAAAAATATTATTTATAGATTTACTAATTTTTAAATTAAATTTGCATTTAATGTCTCATAACAAAAAATAAAATACTATATACAAAAAATACAATCCATTGCATAAAATTTAATGTCATACAAATAATCGATCCATAGAAAGATAAAACAAATCAATAAAAGTTTTTTCCCTATACATGATTATCATATACTAAATAACAAACTTTATTTCATATTCATACATGTGATTATATTATTCATTAAAAAAATCATATACCTACATCTTCACCTAAAATTTTATTACATGATGCAAATTGGCCACTTCATTGATGGATCACAAAGAGTAAGACCAACAACTGCTGTTAAGTTTCAAAGATATGATAATATTGGATTAATAAAATATTTAAGAAAATAGAAGGGTAGATTTGTAAATTGTAATTGAACCTTCTCTATGGATTCAGCTTTGTTCTCGGCTCCTAAAGTTTCAGTGGCGGTGCGTCTTGTTTGGCGCCATATACAAGCTTCATCTAGCGGCTCCACATGCTCTGTATCTTGAGGGATTTCCACTTTTATCTGTATGTCTGTCCTGCCTGTTTATTTCATAGCAACACACCATGATTTAGCTAATATTTTTTTACTAAAGAAAAATAGATACAATGGTGAAGTGAAAGAGCATGTAGATAGAGACACTTAATTAATTACTTGGTAATAAGTTGAAATGTTGAATATGATCTATAGGAAGTCCCAAGACAACAAAATTTTAAGCAAACATTTACATACTCCTATTAAAGATTCTATAAAAAAATTTATAAGAAAGAATGTTCAAAGAGAATATGAAGATCAAATTCAACTCACTTTCCAAGAGCTTTCTCATGTACAACAAGGCCAGTTCCAGTTCCTTCCAACCCTACACAAAGTATCATATCCAATTAGTAAGTAAATATAAGCATATCTTGTAGGGGTAAAATGGTAATTTGTGTAATTTTATAACCAAACACAAATTACCAGGCAAATACATAAGAACAAAAGAATCTTTTAGAGGCCTGTTATAGGCAACAGGGCAAAACCACCTAGGTTGCCCACCATCACTACTAATTAAACGAATCAAATCCATGGCTATTTTAGTGTAATCTTTCATGGTTTGTGTCCCATAACCATCATCCCACAAAGGTTCCAACTTCTCAGGGGCATTTTGGGCACTATTTTTTCCTCCATTTTCATAAGATGCTAGTGCTACAACTATATTCTTTCTGTTAACACATGAAACTCCATTGATCTTGACTATACTCCTAAGAGAACCTACACCACAAGAAAGAATGTCCGATTTGTTAGAGTTATAAAAAAACTCATACCCCTATGGAAATTGTTGATTGTAGACAAAGGCTAGGAAGGAGACAAATCTGCCATTGAATATAGATACATGACAAGAGTATAATGTTAATAATAATTGAAACTGTCAAAGTTTATAAACCATGTCAAACTTATTGAGCAGTCAACTATGGCATTTCCAGTAACTCACTCACTCTGTATGGCCAAGGCAATAACTTTGTATCTCATGAGCTCCATCTATATGTTTCTTTGGGAGCATGGTGACCCGTCATTTAGAAAGAAAATAAGAACATGCTTAAGAAAATAGTAATTGCTGACGATATAATAATAATAATAATAATAATAATAATAATAAGGTTTCCATGCTTTGCATGGGTCAGAAGGATTTTTTGAGGTTTGTATGTTTGCATTAAATTATTGTTGCTTATATATCCGATGTTACAAATAAGATGGGGAAAATGTGTTTATCAACCGTCAGCATAAACATACAACATCAGAAACATCCACATATGTTCCACATGGCGATGACCCTAGATGCAACTTTTGGTTCATATATAAATAATGTTGGTGTAAATACAGATTTCACTCTACATTCTATTGCTTTGCTCATAAAGACTAAATAATACAAAAGCCAATGAAATGAAAGGCTCATAAATCCTTGTTTCTAATACCTGTAGGAACACCATAACACACAGGCGAAGCTCCAATTAAAAAAGGAAGTGTACAAGCTTCTCTAGCCTGTCCCATGAACGACCCATTCTTTGGTCTATGTTTACAACTATTATTATTATTATTATTATTATTATTATTATTATTAACTTCACAACATTCAACTGATTTCTTTCTTGATGTTTTCTTCTTCCCCCCTTTTCTGTTATCCCCATCATCATCATCTAGTATGTTCATGTTCTTTAACCTGTCCGAAATTGAAACTTCAGTGCATTATGCACAATCTGTAGAGCTGATTGATCTTGTTTTAATCCAGGCATCAAGAACTGCCTTACCAAATCTATTAATATCTTTATCTGTTACTTCCCATAAGTTGGCAACTATTACAGGTGATCCTGCAAATAGATAATACAGCGGGGCTCCTTTTGGGCTGTATGATCCGTTTAAAGATAAAGATCCACTACTGCACCCCATTAACAGTGTAGCTGCACACCCATCAAGTTTTTGTATCTCATCACCCGGGATATATTGAACTCCTAATTATCTCCATACCATAAATAATACAATTAGGTATTTTTTAAGATACATATGCATAAATTTTTATTAAAAAAAAGGCATATATACCACTTCCATGGCCGAAATACATGAAAAGGTCATGTTTTTAAGGCCATGCTCAGTTCATCCACGCTAGGTGAAGTCCTAGTTGTCCCCTGCTCATCATATATTTTAAAATTAGCTTGCAATTAATGTTTGAGTCACATTAATTAGAAAATGATATAACTTATTTTCATAACAAAAGAGTTAGCTACCTCCAAATTTTGATCTTTAAACCAATGCTGAAATTCAGCTGGTGTGCTAGGATTGAGCAAATAGTATGCATCCAGCGGATCAATCATAGGAAAGAATGCAGACTTTTCTTGATATTAACAACATCTATCAAATGTGTAAGAAATACTTGAAACAGAAGGCATGTGATACACCTCCTGGTTTCTTAGTATTGGCAGATTTTCCCATGGTAGCATCTGCAACCCAATCACATGTTATCAAAACAAAACAGACAAACATGAACATGAGAAGGGCATTCATGTCTTTTTCATAGAAAATAGATTACCCGGATGTCAAAGTATAGAACTAATATCACAGCTTATCTATCTTCTTCCTCGATTTCATGGATTGCATCTAGTATCAGTTCTGAAACAGAGGAAGATGAGGTGTCCATTCTTTCTTCACATTTTATTCCACCAACATAACATCCCTTCTTCATCATCATCTCATATATCCATTCCTCATGTTGAGAGGCGGCATGGGGCCCAGCACCTCCAATTATCACTTTGAGAATGCTTTCATGTACATCAACTTTACTCTCAAATTTCAGATCATTCATCAATTTCTTGTGTACAGAGTCAATATGCTTGTTTTCTGAAAACTCCCCCAAAAGCAACACCTTCCAAGGCCCAAACCATAAATCTTCCACATCTCTGAAGAAGAAAAAAAAAACTTATCTTGTTATATCTTTACTAACACTGTATTTAGGATTAAAAAACAGTAAATCTTCCTCACCTCAGAAGATCACCTAGTAATTGATCAAGCTTTCTCCTTTGACCCCACCATAATGACCTGTTCTTTTTAGTATCCTCCAAAGGGTACCTATTTTTGACCAATTGTCTGTTGCACCTTGTAATTGCTATGAGTGCTCTGCAGTAACACAAGAAAGGAATGGATATTAGCTTCTCTATAACACTTCTAATTTCAAGTAATGGAATGAAGGAAAAATCAACATTTAAGAGAAGCTTATGAAAATTTTGCTAACAGAGTCACATATGTTTTTTCTTATGGTGTACAGTGAAGAGTCAAACCTGGACAGAATTTGAACTTTGTTGAATCTATTTCCTGATACATGAGAATCCATATATATGCCACTGGGAAGACAACAACAGAAGTCACATTGACAACAGAAGAAATACAAAAAAAATAAAAAGGTAATTAGGTCTAGCAAATTCACTGAAACAGAATATCAATTCTTATCAATAGCTCCTTGAGTCGTTGGCTAGGTCGACCATGCCTTAGGTTAGCCCAACGATGGAGACAACCGGGGCGGCAAATCAATAGTAGAGAAACGGATTTCTTGGCGAGAGATAGATAGATAGATAGAGAGAGACAGAGAGAGAGAGAGAGGAGAGAGGAAGTAGTAAGGCGGTGGGGTGCAGATGCATTGAAGCAGGTGGAGGTAAAATGGTGGAAAATCAAGACAGTCACCGGAAGACCTTGAATCGATCATCATCTTCAGAATTTCTGATAATCGATGTTTGCAAGTCAAGGCTGATAAAAGCATAAAAGAGGAAGAGAACTATAGGCACCGATTCAAAGTAAATCACATACCTCAACGCTTGCGTCTTCCCTTGACCTCATCATTCCTTCTTGCTCATCTAAGATTGTTCAGATTTACTTTAATCTCTCACCGCCGCCTTGGGTCCTTTTGTTTCTGTTCGGTTTTTTTCTACGTCTCTCTTAGACAAACATACGAACCAAAAATTGAAGGTGAGCACAAATGCAAAATAAAGGAAACCTGAGAAAATATTGCCCATGTTTCCAGAAATTCTAGTATCCGATTTTGGGCTTCTATAATCTTTCATCAATACGGAAAGATGCTTAGAACAAATGAGAATAAAAAAATGAACGAGAATCAAGATTTGAATTCCTATTGAGACTTGAGAGTATAATACTGAATTAGGGCTTTTCTGAAAATTTCAACATCGAGTGGGAGATATGGCGGTTCCAGTGGGTAGAAGTAAGTAAGCCTTGATCGATGTCCTCCCTTTCTCTCGAACGCCTTTTGTATCTGATAGGCGCAACACTCCTTTTTTTTGTTCGTGTCGCCACACATCAACATAATGAAATCGAGAACCCCTGCGGGTTTGATCTGTTCAAAAGACAAGATCAGAGATTTGGTAATATTGTGATTTCGTTGTGGGAGAAAAGAGGATTGGTGATGATATTAGGGTTTTTTTTTGGGTATTAGAGTGATATATATATATATATATATATATATATATATATATATATATATATATATATATATATATATATATATATATATATATATATATATATATATATATATATATATATATATATATATATATATATATATATAGAGAGAGAGAGAGAGAGAGAGAAAAAAAAAATGAATGATGGAAATAAGGTAGAGGATATCGATGGCATCCTTTCAAATTTTTGGGATTTTTGTTTACCTCAGCTGCAAAAGAAAAGAACGCGCCTTATATTAAAAAAAATATAAAGCGACATTTCTAGACGATGCACATTTTTAAATAAGTGACCTCTGTGCTTTTAATTTTTTTTGTTGGACGCTAATTTTATGGAATGCACAAAAGCATGTTTTCTATCCTTCAAATTTTAGAAGAGATGACATTATTTTTAGGGCACACGCTTTTGCGTATCGTAAATCACCGCGTGTCATTGTTTGCGCGTCATTAAAGGGCTGTTTTCTAGTAGTGAGTAGCTTGGATTCCTTGAAGACCTGGTGAGCCTAACACCTCAAGTGTGATGCCTTAAATGTTTCACACAACACCAAATGCACTTGGAATAACTTAGAGAAAAATCGAACACTTCTAAAATCGGCTAGACCTCACTTGTCTTTCTTAGTGGCCGATTTTGGTCTACAAGATGATGCTTATATAGTGTGTTACAATTAGGGTTAAACAATGTAAACCCTAATTGTCATGACTTTTCATTTCCATGACCTATGGGTTCTATAAACACCATGGAGCATCCATGGAGAATCCTATGGGTGTCAGCCCAACTTGATAATCGATGAAGCATTAGCCCACTATATAAGTATGGATGATTTACACAATCAACCTATATATTTAATTAGTCTTCTTTTGATCACTTAATTAATTCCAAATTAATTCTTGATCAATACTAATTAAATAATGCTATTAATATATTAGAACTTATAATATATTAATAAACCTTAAGTGGTATTTTTTTCTCATTTTAGTCTATCCAAATGCATGATGCCATGCAACCCAGATGGACCATGCTAATTGGGTCAAGTACATTCTATAAATAGTTATGAACTTAGACACCTACTCCAACAGTATTCCCCCCGCCCCTAAAAGAATTAAAAATAGTTCAAAGATTGATTATAAGGGTATAAACTCACCTTATGTGGGTGATTCAATCGAATATGCGCGTAAGGATGAGAAGTTCCACGAATGAAGTCCCGAGACACAAACGAGTTCTAATGACATAATTGGCATGCATTTAGTGTTTAAAGCAACTAACATGCAAGGAAACACCCTTTGGGACTTGGAAACACTTGAAATGAAGTGTTGAAATCACATGTGATTGATCAAAGGGGAGTGTACGTCCAAGGGAAGTGTGTTCATGGCCACACTTGAGTTTACGGCCACACCAAGTGTGTACGGTCGTAAACTCTCCGAAATGGATGCATTTTTGGTTTTTTTCATAAGGATTCAAGGGTTCAAGAGTTCTAATGGCTAACGAGCATCTATAAGTGTTTGAGGCTCAAGATATGTCCAAAACAAGGGTTTACGGCCATAACAAAGAGTTTACGACCGTAAACTCATGGAGTTTATGTAGTTAGATGTTGTTTAAAGGCTAGGAAATCAAGTGTTACACATGCTTAACTAAATTATTGAAGAGGTACTTACACTTTGAAGGTCTTTGAGGAGTTTACGGCCCAAATGTATGAGTGGTTCACGGCCCCCTTGAAGAACACTTGAAGATCTTAGTGTTTTTGGCTAGTGTTTGAAGATCCTAAGTTGTATTCTAAGGAGATACAAAGGAAAGAGGGTGAAAAGAATGGAAATGGTGTTCTTGAATTTATGATAATTGAGAGAGAATGGTAGTTTGCGGCCATGACTTGGAGAAATGAAGAAAAATGAAGCAAACTATTATATGTTGGGGGTAGTTCACGACTAGAGGGTGTTTACGGCCGTACATAGAGTTTACGGCCGTAAACCCCATGTGTTGTGTTTTCTGGATAGATTTCATTCCCTCCAATACTAAGTTAACTCATTTCAAGTTCCATTCCATAAGTGTACTAGGCTTAGAACTTATTAGAATGATCCTTAACAAGACTAAAATGTAATAGAATTTAGTATGACTTTTGGTTGATTGAATTGACTTATACGATAACAGAAAATTTTTGGGTTGTCACATCATCCCCCCGTTAAATGGAATTTCGTCCCAAAATTAGCTTTCCTTAGCTGTACTCCTGGGGTTGTGCTCTTCTGAATAGAAGAATAACCACTCGTAGACCTGGGCAACTTTTCCCTTTCTCTCCTGATAAGACTGATACCTGGTCCATCTATCATCACCTTGTGTATACAAGTCGTATATAATTAAGATTAGTTAAACGGTCGGATGTGCGACTCTGCCATAGGTCCACAACCAAACAAGGAACAGGAGATAGGGCGGAAGCACACATACTAAATATGCGTAATCATAATGATATACCACCCTCACGTATACACTTATTAGTGATAGGTGGGCTGTATTTGTCCTTAGCCTCTGTGCTTGAACTTGATCTGTTGAACGAGTGGTATTTCGGGAAGGTCTGCGGAACATACAGCGGCAAGGCTTCGGAGGGCAAAGTACTATTCGCATGAGTACTTCAAGGTTTAGAATACTAGGTAGACGATTCCGACGTCTGGGTCAGACTATCATTACGAGTGACGAAGGTTTCGTGAATTTGACGGTCAAGGCGATGGAAACATATAAACTTAGTATGGTGAGGACCTCTACAATTCATGACGAATGATAGCAACGGACTCTTTATTGATCAAAAGTTTGGCCAATTTCAAAGAAATGTTTGTTATACTATGATGTATCCTTAGTGTGTTCGACAATGTACTCTGCGTAAACGTTCTAGTGTATTCTGTTTTCCCCTTGATGTTAACACTTCTACGTATCGTACTGCGATGAGCAAGTACATAACTAGTGTCGATACTTTATACTACGATCTTCCTCGGTACCACTATGATAGCCTGGAATATACAAGATATGAATAATTAAGATGAATAAGACAGTCGACTGAGTAACTCTGCCCCAAATCCACAACCAAACAAGGAACAGGAATTAAGGTGGAATCACTCACTCTAAGTCTGCAAAATCTTAGCTATGCACAACCCTGATGTACATACTAAGTCATCATAGCTTCTTTGAACGGATCTTTTAGTTCTCTTGAATACTATGACTTGTTCCAAAAAGTGAGTTATTTACAATTACTTTTAAATGTTTTCCCCCAATTTTTAATCTTATATAAATATAAATTAACTTTTTAAGTAATTATTATTTCGAAGACGTACTACTACTCGTTGGCGACTCCGGGGTAGATTCTCCTGCGGTGATCATCAAAATTCGGCAATCCGCTCCTGAGTTCTTTGTTATCGGGCAGTCCCTCCTATAGTGTCCAATCTCACCACAACCATAACAGGCTTGGTTTTCTTCAACACCGGGGTCTTGGGAGATCGGTTGAGCCGGTGCCCTGCAGAAACGGACTGTTTGTCCTTTTCTGTGGCAGTTCAGGCACTACATTTCCCAACATACTCTGGTGCGGTGATAGATGCACTTTCCACACTTTGGGAGAGTTCCATCATATCGATTGGAAGATGCTTGAGTAGCAGGTGTTGTGGCAACGTATATACTACTCGTTTGTTGCTCCTGCGAGGTTTCCTGTGTTGTTCGCTCCTTCCTCTTTTTCCCCGACTTTCGTTTATTGTCCCCTCCCTTAGATGGCTCGGTAATGGGGACCACCACGCCATGGTGGACTCCATGGTCAATGAGTCTCTAGGCCAGGCGTTTGGCGCTATCGAATGTAGTTGGGTTAGAAGAGAGCACATCTCCTTGAATCGGGGTAGCTAAACCCCAGATGTACCTTTCTATCTTCTTACTTTCCGTGTTAAACATTTTTGGACACAGTGCTTCCAGGTCTAAACCTGTCGGTGTCGATCACTATGTCCGAGCCGACCATGGTATGCTCCCATAGTTCTTGTTCCAGCTTTTGAACTTCACCCCTAGGGCAGTATTCTTCCAACATCACCTCTTTCAGTTTCTCCCAACCTATTGAGTTAGCCACCAATAGGGTCAGTGATTTAACATGGCTATTCCACCATGTCAGGGCTCTGCCAGAGAAGGTGCATCCCTTCTGGGCATGAACAGATTGCAAAGACTGAATCTGTTTTCTCGAACCATCGCATCAGAGCGATGACTCCACCAGTTCCATCAAAGGATTTGGGTTTGCAGTTCATGAATTCCTTGAGTAACTTCGGGGTTGGTTAAGTGGGTACCGCTATCAGATCCGAAGGTACCACTTTCATCAATGTGAGCTACAACAATTGCCACTACGGCTGAGATCGCTGCTTGGATAGCAGCAGGATCGAACTGTGGAGGGGGGTATTAGCGGTTGAGTTGGAGTTATCAGAGTGGTGCGCCTGTTTCATCTGCGAGGAGGCATCTTTGCTAAAAGAATACAAAGAAGAGACAGAATAAGTCTATATCAGTGGTTTATAAGCCAAAAGCTGAAAGACAATGTTATCCTAGTTCTGAGTGTATCTAGTTCTGACTTTCATAGGGTTCTGGAAACAATTCATAAAAGAATCTATACAAAGTAATCTTTATGAATTAGAACCGGCTATCCTCGAATGAATATTTGTGATCTGAATAACTGTTACTAGTTGCACGAAAAGAAAATAATCCTAACACAAAGTGTGAGCAGTGTCTCCACTAACTCATTAAGTTAAACAAGATTATTATTTATTAGTGTGACGCATAGGAGGTTTTGGTTACTTCGGTTGATCCTTCTTTGAAAACTTCTCATGAACTTGCTCTTGTTCCTCCTTGACTCTTTTGTTGACTGTTATGAGGAAGTGGTTGCATCTATCTGGGTTTGTCGTGCGAGAATGGAAGTGTGTAACGAATCTATGAGATTTAAGTGAAACATTATGGGGTGATCCTTACAGAGTCCTCCTATAATTACACAATGTATACAAGTTGTATATAATATAAGATTAAATAGACCTTCGAATAAGTGATCCTACTTCAAAACCACAACCAAACAAGGAACAGGTAGTGAAGCATAGATCACAAATTCTAAGTCTATAAAATCTTAATTATATAAAACCTTGGAAGTATACACTCCAAAATTGTAAATCTATCCGTAAGGGTCTTCTAAGTTATCACAAGTTATTTATAGTGTCTAAAATACTCCTATAGTATTTTAATGTAATGTACTTGATATGTCTTAAACTTGTTGTTGTCTTGTACAATCATAAAATACTCCATAGTATTCTATCTTTGTGTACTGATCTAGAAATCCCTTGAATAGAGTTACGTAAGTTTTAAGACTATTGCAACACCACATCACTCCCAAACACATGTCGGTCACATCTCGAATGAATATTGTTGATCAGGCTATATTGATTCTAGATATGATTACATAACTGTCCAGGTTTGACCGCAATGTTCAACCTTTAAATACTTATGTTCTGTTCTTTCTGTGATACTTGTTCTAGTATGTATATATGTATAAGCATGTATGTACACTTTTATAAGGTATTGTTATATCCTTAAAATATATTATTATCCATAGCACTTAGGCCCCATTGTATTTATAGTTGTGTATCTTTTATCGGTTGATATACTTAGTTCACTATAAACTACGCTCTGATACCAATCTGTCACACCCCAAAACCGGAACGGCGGAAACGTTCGGGGTGGAGGACGTCATGTTTAGTATCACAAGACATGCATCATAGTAATTAAAGTAATAAACAAACATTTCGTTTAGAAAGAAAGTGTTTACAAAGTATGTGGTTCACAAAACATAGACCACATATTAAAATAACAAAACAACACATGAAGCTATTATGCTCCATCTTCTGAATCCCAGTGCGCGTACCTGTCTACTGATCTCCTGAGAATACAAGTTATTTTGAAAGAGTAGATCAGCATTTAAGCTGGTGAGTCCATAAGATTTTAGTGATGTAAGTAAGTTGTAAGGTCTTTTTAGAAAAGTTCGCCTATTCCTCCAGAAAATTCTATATTTCCTGCTTTGATAAAAGATAAGTAAAAATGACTCTACAATCCCTTCTATGAGTACTAAATGGACACAAGTTATATAAAACCCAGAGTAAACAAACATTCGGTTGTGTGAATTTTCCCTAAGGTCACAACCAAACGAGGAACAGGAGGTAAGGCGGAAAGCACACATCCCATTGTTTGTTAGTTCATCATTGTATATAACTCTAGCGTATTCACTTGGTACTCACGGAGTTAACTGTAATAGTTCCTTTATAAATGAAGAAAACATTCTTTAAGAAAACCCTTATTTCTTTTAGTAAAAATGGTAACCACAATAGTTCCTTCTATAATCACTTAGTTTATACTAGCTATATATAATCTAATATCGAATAGATAGTTAGTTGTGTGAATCTGCCCTAAGCCCACAACCAAAAAAGGAGCAGGAAATGGAGCGGAAAGCACACATCCAACTACCTATCAGGTATTAATTATATATAACCCTGATGTATAAACTAAGGTATTATAGAATTAACCACCTAACGTCCTTTAAGTTATATTGGTTTAATAAAATGGATTAAACCCTTTACTGGTAAGTTTCTAGTTTTGTCTACCAAATATTCTATTTAAAACGTATGTTTTGTACTAGAAAACGGTGTATTGAATTTGTATACTATGACCTGGCCCATACCTGGTACTCCTTATGGTTACTTGGTGTATACGGAATATATATATATATATATATATATATATATATATATATATATATATATATATATATATATATATATATATAGCTAAGATCGGGTAGATAATAGGCCGGGTAAATCTGCTCTAAGCCCACAACCAAACAAGGAACAGGAAATGGAGCGGAAAGCACACATCCTACTACCTGTAGGATCCGATTAATATATATTCCTGATTTGTAAACTAAGGAATCATAAAGTTAGCATTATAGGCCCCTTTCTACTGAATGTATTATGACTCGACTGTTATGTTTGTCACTTGTATTGATGTAAGTTTTTCCCAAGTAATTACTGAAGCACTTACTACCTTAAAACCAGTTTTTTAGTTAAGGTTAAAATGTGATGTGGTTATAACCATACTGATATGACACGTGATTTACCACGACGACCTAGTGGCGCCGAAACTGATGTGACATTTGTCACCCGTAGACTTGCAACTCCTATTGTAGCTAGCAGTAAGGTATGGAGTGTCAATCCTGTATAGATCTATACACAAACTCATGCTCTCCCTCCCGGAGACTCTGGTTAAAAAACGCATCCTAGCAAGTATATTTCTAAGTTGTGAAGTAGTGGCTCACATTAATGTTATAGTATTCTTGTATTAGTATTGTATGATCTCTCTATTCTAGTGTATTGTATGTTCTCTTTGTATAGTGTATAGTAGGTTCCTCCCTGTTTCTCATTATAGTATGTTCCTCCCTGTTTCTCATTATAATATGTTTGAACTCCTAAACTATACCTATTATAGTTTACTAGTATGTTTACTTGAACTGTTACTGACTTGAAGAAAATACTCATTTATCTACTAAGTTATGATTGTACTTTAAAAATGGAGTTTTGTAAACTATAAAGTAACATAACTTAAAAAGAGTTTTTGAAATGTTTTGATCACTTATAAATACATAAGCAATCTGTTAAAATGATGTTTATAGCGAAACATTTACACAATTATCACTGTGTTTAACTTGTATCCCCCCTTAAAAGCATTTAAAATAGTTAAAAGATTGATTATAGGGGTATGAACTCACCTTATGTGGGTGATTCAATCGAATATGCGCGTAAGGATGAGAAGTTCCACGAATGAAGTCCCGAGACACAAACGAGTCCTAATGACATATATTGGCATGGATTTAGTGTTTAAAGCAACTAACATGCAAGGAAACACTCTTTGGGACTTGGAAACACTTGAAATGAAGTGTTGAAATCACATGTGATTGATCAAAGGGGAGTGTACGGCCAAGGGAAGTGTGTTCACGGCCACACTTGAGTTTACGGCCACACCAAGTGTGTACGGCCGTAAACTCTCCAAAATGGATGCATTTTTGGTTTTTGTTTCATAGGGATTCAAGGGTTCAAGAGTTCTAATGGCTAACTGTCACACCCCAAAACCGGAACGGCGGAAACGTTCTGGGGTGGAGGACGTCATGTACAGTATCATAAAAATGCAAAATAGTAAACAAGCAACAACATCATCCATTTCATTAATAGTAATAATTGATACAAGTACGTTCTTTCATAGTAATAAGACATCAAAAATAATCAAAATAAAAGACGAGTCTCGAACACGCTCCGTCTTCTTAAAAACCTGATCAATTGTACCTGTATTCTGATGACCTGAGAATACAAGTTATTTTGAAAGAGTTTAGCAACTTTAAAGCTGGTGTGTTCATAAGCATTTTAATGTCATCGTTTGTATGAAAATGTTTGTAAGCGTTTGAAAGTATAAGTTTGTAAATATTTGAAGTAAATGTTTGTATCTCCTAGAAAATCCTATATTTTCTAATATAAGTAGCCTTCTACCAAGGCATCAAATGTTTTGTATGTTTATTCATTGTAACAATGAGTATTTTTGTAACAACCCGTCATTTCAGGTCATTGAAAATCGAGTCTTGTAACCTCTTGAAAAAAGTAATTGGGATACCATCGAAAAATGAAGTATTCAAAAGCTCTGGTTGGAGTACGCTATGTAGTAGATATCATCTTAAGATTTCCAAGCATATAAAGAACACTAAAATTCGAGTTATAACGAAGAAGTTATGACCATTCTAAGTTTTCCGACAAAAACCGGCAATACGAAGTTACGTAAAAACGCAAAGTTTCAATAAAATACTTTTTGACCTTAGGTGTCTAAATGAAAGTCATAGATATCGTTAAACTGCAAAAGTACATAAAAAGAACGCCCAAATCCGACTTCGTAAATTGAATTTATGATTATTTTTAAATTCGGCTTAGCAGCAGGCAGCTAAAAACTCGAATCGGAGATCGAGCGAATTTTGGCCGGAATGACCTAAACGAGAATCGAAGGTCTCGACAATGGTAATTCAGCGGTAAAAAGTCTGGCAAAAACCGACGTCAGATAAAGAAGTTGTGAATTTCTAAAGAATTTCCTTAAACACGGCCTTTTAAAAATAAATAATAAAAATAATTTCGGAATTTGCCGACGGAATCTAAACGAAAGTTGTAGATCTTAGTCTCACCTACGCGTGGATATAAAGAACGTCGAAAATGGAGTTCGTATGAAGGAGATATGAATTTTTGAAGTTTAATAAATAATTAATATATATTTTTAATTTTAAACTCTTGGTAATATCCGAAGAGGAGTCAGTAGATGGAACCGAGGTACGCCCTGCGTACCCTCGTACGCCCTGCGTACTCAAATCAAGGGCCTCGGTTCGACCACGTCGCCTCCTATGCGAGCTATGCCCCGTCCCATCCGACCTCCGGGGCAGTCGAGGACTCGGTCATGCATGACGCACGGGTACGCCCCGCGTACCGAGGCCTCTCAGCCCCTATAAAAGGGATGCGAGGGTTCCGGGAAAACTTGCTCATTTCCTCTCGTTTCTCTTGCGTTTTTCCTCGTTTTCCGTGCCCGTGCTAACCCGAAGCCCTGGTCATTTTACCCAAGTCCCGAAGATCGTTTTTACTCCCGAGATTCCCGAGAATCCCAAGAAAAATCCGTTTCCCGAGACGAAATTCTGCCCGGTTTCCATCTCGCTTTCTTCAAACCTTCAAGTGAGTTCATACCCCTACAAACACATTTTTTTAAATACATTTTAAATGCTTTTTAAACTCTTTTAAGGGGGGGGGGGGAATACAAGTAAACATACGGTTATTATCGTGTATTTCATAAAGTTTCACTGTACTCGTTTTTATCGAATGAATCACTTGTGATTCACTACTACTATGTGAAAACTCTTGTCACATTTTGCATGCACTAGATTTATACAAATTATTTAGCAATTCCAAAGCATCCTTCGTTGCTAAACAGTTTTAATACATTTTAAAAACTTATGATTTATGCATTGTCGAACATTGTGAAAAAGGATAAACTTTGCATACAAAACTACTACTTTAATACAGACTTAGTTGAGAATCCGTGAGACGTGTACATCTTCAAATAATACCTTTTTGCTAAAAGGTACCGCTTCAAGTCCTGTCTATAACCAGAGTCTCCCGTTCGGAGAACGTGTCAAATGTGTATAGATCTATACGGGAAGTCATGATCCCGCGCCCTGACCGTTAGCTACAGTCCGTCCTTTGGGGTGACAGTTTGTCATAACGCTATGACGCCTGAAGAACGTCGCTACAGGCATATTATGTTTAGTATGGTTATAAAACTCATCGGGTATACAATTATTATAGTACTTCTGATTGATGAATGAGTAGTTATTAAAACTATTCTTCATTTAACAAACTGAAATCTTCTAATAGGTTTTATTATATAAATCTATGCTTTAACTCCCTAAGGCATGTCTTTTGCTTTCGGTTTTTAGTCTGGGACATTAGGCTAACTATCACTTTAGGAAAATATGGGATTTTCCCAGTATACAAAACAAACAACTAATAGGAAAATAAGGGATTTTCTTGATTTAACTATCCATATTATTCAATACATATATTCTCATGCATTTCACACTTTTATAAGAAAATAAGGGATTTTCTTGGAAAACATACACTCAATTTAGAATGGCATACAAACTTTCTAAACTACTTATGAACTCACCAACTTAATTGTTTATACTTTCTCTTTGAAATAACTTGTATTCTCAGGGAACCGCTAAGCAGGTTTGGAAATCAACTTTTGGGGATTAACGCGCTGCCGTTAATTACTTCTTTTGAAAGATGTTTATGCTTTTATCTTTTGGGCATGTAATGAATACAATGATGTAAACATTTTAAAAACCTTTATATATGTATGGTGGTGTGTACTTTCCTTTCTATGAACTGTTATGATACTGAATATGACGTCCTCCGCCCCCGAACGTTTATGCCGTTCTGGTTTGGGGGTGTGACAGATTGGTATCAGAGCATCATTTATAGTGAATTAAGTATAACAAAACCATTTTTGGTATACAACTATAAACTCAACTGGGCAAAAACACTCTGAGAAGAGTCATACTTTTGAAATTAAATTTATTTAGTTTTTGTAAAGTAAGCATGCATTCATTTCGTACTAATAACAGTTTCACATCGGACCATTTTAAAAGTATTATAAATAAGTTGTGCAGTGCAGGTACGCCTTGGGACATGTAATCGGAACTGGGAAGGATATAGCCTGATCAACTATATTTGTCCGAGAGCCGACTAACGTGTGCCGAGGAGTGTCTGCAGTGGACAACAAATTTAAAAACTTGCCAAAAACATATCGTTAAATAATACTAAGGGAGTATTTGAGTATCAACAACCATTAAACTTAAGGGTAAATTTCATGTACTCTAGCTTATAGTAAATTCTTAACCCTATTCTCGTACAGACTCAATGGCTGGATTCCACCACCCCAATGACCCCTACTACCCCAACCAAGGTAATGGAGGATGGATCAAAGAAGATCCCGAAGAAGACGAAGAACCTATAGAGTTGGATAAAGGAGATGACTCTGGTACAGATTCAGAGCCAGAGGTTATCAATCCACTGGCCCCACAACCTCCTGTCCATGTGAGGAACTTCCAAGGACCCACTCCTGTGTGGGGGAGTCACCTCCACCATTGGAGCCAACAACAAAGCTTACGCCCTCCCTACGGCATGTGCCGAGACTTTTATGATGTCAGGGGTGGGGGATCGGCGGACCGAGCACTTCCGGTCATGGTTGGCAAACTAGCCAACCAGTGCTATCAATCCGGAGTTCAAGCCAACCGGATACGCGAAATCAACGTAGAAGTGCAGGTTCACACTTCTGACATCCGTAGGCTGGATGGGATTCAGGACCATGCCCAACTCCAAACTGAGGCATTTCAGGCACAAATGATTGCAGCCCTAGCCGAATTAAGGGAACAACAAGCCGCTTTTGATAGGCGTCTAATGGAGTCGAAGCAATCGGATGCGGAGTCAAGCTCCAAGCGCAACCTACATCGCAAGTAGTGCTTGCCAAAATTTCAAATTTTGTTATAAATTAGGACTTCAGATAAAAGTATTACTTTCTTTAAACTTTCTGTAATCGGAGACCTTTAGAAAGGTCAACAATTTTGTCTAAACTCGGATGTAACACAACTATACGTTTAAAATATATAAGGAAAACCTCTTTTCTGTTTTGATTATGTGCAGTTCGTCCAATTCATAAGTACATCTATTCAAACTTCATTTATAAATCAGACTCAGAACCCTGTGTTGGCCAAACCAAATCCTTAAACTATTAAAGGAAGTTAACTCAATATCATTCAACTTGCAATCACCAAAACTTATAATCTCTCATTTTCTTTTGGCAGCGCGATGCCTCCTTGTCCAAACCTGAGGCCCAGACCGGGCACGGTGCCACCACCACCAACGTATGATCCGGCCATGGTCCAGGCGGCTATCATAGCAGCAGTAACAGCAGCTCTCTCACAAATAAACTCCAATGCAAATGGAGGTACATGAAGCAGCACGAATCATTCAAATCATGGCACCGGCCGTGATCAAGTGAGGGAGTGTACCTACAAGGAGTTCTCCAACTCAAAGCCAAAGACTTTTAATGGCATGGGAGGAGTCATTGCACTAATGCAATGGTTCGAAAAGACCGAAACAGTCTTCGAGATCTGCTCGTGCCAAGAAACAAGCAAGGTTAAGTTCGCTGCTTGCACCTTCATAGATCGAGCCTTCACTTGGTGGAAAAGCCATGTGAATTCGGTGACGCTCACTGTCGCCAACGCCATGAGTTGGGAAGATCTGAAGGTTCTACTACTGGAAGAATACTACCCAAGGGGCGAAGTGCAAAAGCTTGAGCAGGAGCTCTGGAATCTGAAAATGACTGGGTCTGATCTAGTCACCTACACAGCTAGGTTCAACGACCTCGCTGCATTGTGCCCTACCATATGGTCAACCCAGAATCAAAGAAGGTTGAAAGGTACATTTGGGGGTTGTCACCCCAGATTCAAGGGCATGTCCTAGCTTCCAACCCTATCACCTACAACAGCGCTAAACGCCTGGCTCAACGACTCATCGACCACGGGGTAAAACAGGGTACCATTGCAACTACCGCCAATCCATCTAAGGAGGCACAGGGCCAGAATAGGCCTTGGAACAAGAGAAGGGGGAAAACCCTATAGGAGAACCCCAAGAAACAACAAGTAGTAGCGATCCACGCTATTACTGTACCTACCAATACTGCCCCCACAAGCTCATACAATGGGAAACTTCCGAAATGCAACCAATTCAACTTCCACCACCACGGTCTCTGCCGTGACCTTCAATGCACCAGGTGCAATAAGAAGGGACATACAGCCCGCTATTGCAAAGAGCCAACCCAACAACCCGCCCCCACTACTAATACCGGAGTAAGCCGCGCCTGCTTTGAGTGCGGAGACACGGGGCACTACCGCAGGGACTGCCCGAAGGCAAACAATAGGAATACCGACGGGAGGGGCCGAGTATTCGCAATGGGACAAGATGAAGCCGTTGTGGACCCCACTGTTGTTACGGGTACGTTTCTTCTCGATAACTCGTATGCATGCATTTTGTTTGATAGTGGAGCGGAGAGAATTTTTGTGAGTCACAATTTTAAAGGCCTGCTAAAGCCATTACCACAATCATTAAGTGAACCGTTTATAGTAGAAATGGCCAACGGTAAAACCGAAGGCACCAAGGAGATATACTTAAACTGTACTCTAACTCTAAACGATAATCCCTTTACAATCAGCCTCATGCCAGTCTCGATTAAGAGTTTCGATGTCATCATTGGCATGGATTGGCTGAGTTCTCATCATGCAGACATTTTATGTTACGATAAGGCCGTTCGTCTTAATCTGCCAACCGGCGAAACTTTCATTGTCTTGGGCGACAAACCTAGTACCACTCTTCGTATCATCTCATGTATCCAAGCTCAGAAGTGCCTACGCAAAGAGTGTCACGCGTTTTTGGCACATGTTGTAGATGTGAAACGTGAAGTCCAGGACGTCAAGAATGTGCCCGACGTATGCGATTTTCCCGACGTTTTTCCCAAGGACCTTCCGGGAATACCACCCGCGAGACAAGTCGAGTTCAGAATCGATATGGTTCCCGGAGCTACCCCAGTAGCCAAAGCACCCTATCGATTAGCCCCGACAGAGATGCATGAGCTATCCAGCCAACTGAATGAGCTACTTGGAAAAGGATTCATCAGGCCGAGCTTCTCGCCATGGGGAGCACCCGTCTTGTTCGTGAAAAAGAAGGATGGATCATTCAGGATGTGCATCGACTACCGAGAACTCAACAAACTTACCATCAAGAACCGATACCCCCTACCCCGAATCGACGACTTATTCGACCAACTCTAAGGAGCCAACTACTTCTCCAAGATCGATCTGATGTCGGGATATCACCAGCTGCGAGTCCTGGAGAGCGATGTTCCCAAGACGGCCTTTCGAACGAGATACGGACATTACGAGTTCGTAGTGATGCCGTTCGGACTAACCAATGCCCCGGACGTATTCATGGATCTAATGAATCAGGTATGTCGTCCATTCTTGGATAAATTTGTCATCGTATTCATAGACGATATACTCATTTATTCAAAGAATAAAGAAGAGCATAGTCAACATCTGAGACAAGTCTTAGAGACATTACGGACTGAGAGACTTTATGCAAAATTCTCAAAGTGTGAGTTTTGGATTAGAAAAGTGGACTTCCTCGGTCACGTAGTCAGCAAGGAAGGAATCCACGTGGAACCATAAAAAATCAAGGCTATCAAAAAATGGGCTGCCCCAACTACTCCAACAGAGATTCGCCAATTTCTAGGTCTAGCTGATTATTATCGAATGTTCATTCAGAATTTCTCCAGCATCGCAAAACCTCTTACCGCTTTAACCCAGAAATGTGTGACCTACAACTGGGGAGAAAAGCAAGATACTGCATTTCAGACTTTGAAACAGGCCCTTTGCAGTGCACCCATCCTTTCTCTTCCAGAGGGGACCGAAGATTTTGTGGTGTATTGCGACGCTTCGAAGCAAGGACTGGGCTGTGTGCTAATGCAGAGGGGAAAGGTTATTGCATATGCCTCACGAAAACTGAAAACACATGAGGTCAATTACACCACTCATGACTTAGAACTTGGAGTGGTGGTCTTCGCTCTTAAAATCTGGAGGCACTACCTATATGGTACCAAGTGCACTATCTTTACAGAACACAAGAGCCTCCAACACATCTTCGACCAGAAAGAGTTAAACATGAGACAGCGACGTTGGGTCGAATTGCTCAACAACTACGAATGTGAGATTCGCTATCATCCGGGAAAGGCAAACGTCGTGGCCGATGCCCTTAGTCGTAAGGAGTACTCTGGCCGAAGAGTGAAATCATTAGCCATGTCGATCCATTCGCACCTGTCAGCACAAGTCAAGGAAGCTCAAATAGAGGCCTTGAAACCCGAAAACATGACAGGTGAGACCCTTAGAGGAATGGACAAGAACTTAGAAATCAAGAGCAACGGAGCACACTACTTCATGAACCGAATCTGGACACCCAAGTTTGGTGGATTCAGAGAGGTAATTATGAGCGAGGCACACAAGACTCCATACTCCGTACACCCAGGGTCAGACAAGATGTATCTAGATCTCAAGCAACTCTACTGGTGGCCAAACATGAAAGAGGAGATTGCTACCTATGTGAGCAAGTGTTTGACTTGCGCCAAGATAAAAATAGAACACCAGAAACCCTCAGGCCTACTCCAACAACCTGAAATACCTGAGTGGAAATGGGAGCAGATTTCCATGGACTTTATAATGAAACTGCCCAAAACTCAGGGTGGCCAAGATACTATTTGGGTGATCGTCGACAGACTAACCAAGTCCGCTTATTTCTTACCGATCAAGGAAACTGATAAGATGGAAAAACTATCAAGAACCTACATCCGGGAGATCGTACGACTTCATGGAGTGCCGATGTCCATCATCTCAGATAGAGACAGCAGATTCACTTCCAGATTCTGGCAATCATTGCAAAAATCCATGGGAACAAGGTTGGATATGAGTACAGCATACCACCCACAAACTGATGGACAGAGTGAGAGAACAATCCAAACCTTGGAAGACATGTTGCGAGCATGTGTAATCGACTTTGGTAAAGCATGGGATGTTCACTTACCTGTGGTCGAGTTCTCTTATAACAATAGTTATTATACTAGTATCAAGACTGCTCCTTTTGAAGCCCTTTACGGCCGTAAGTGCAGATCACCTCTGTGCTGGACAGAAGTGGGCGACACGCAATTGGCAAAAGGTCTAGTCCCTGATAGCACCCTCACTCGTCCGGAGATCATCAGAGAAATGACTGAAAAGATTGTGCAAATACGAGAACGACTGAAATCCTCAAGGGATAGGCAAAAGAGCTATGCCGACAAAAGACGTAAACCCTTGGAATTCCAGATTGGCGACCGTGTACTACTGAAGGTCTCACCCTGGAAGGGGATGATACGCTTTGGAAAACGTGGGAAGCTAAATCCTAGGTACATTGGACCCTTCGAAATCATTTCAAGAGTTGGTCCAGTGGCCTACAAACTCCAACTTCCGATCAAGCTTAACAAAGTACATCCAGTATTCAACGTGTCGAACCTGAAAAAGTGTTTGTCTGACGAAACACTAGTAATTCCACTCGATGAAATCGAACTAAATGAAAATCTTAACTTTGTGGAAGAACCCGTCGAGATCATGGATAGGGAAATTAAGCGAACTAAACAGAGTCGCATTCCAATAGTAAAGGTCCGATGGAATGCTAAGAGGGGACCTGAGTTCACGTGGGAACGAGAAGATCAAATGCAACAGAAGTATCCACACCTCTTCCTCAGCCCATAAAACTTTTCTTTTGTATTAAAATTTCGGGACGAAATTCCCTCTAACGGGGGGATGATGTAACAACCCGTCATTTCAGGTCATTGAAAATCGAGTCTTGTAACCTCTTGGAAAAAGTAATTGGGATACCATCGAAAAATGAAGTATTCAAAAGCTCTAGTTGGAGTACGCTATGTAGTAGATATCGTCTTAAGATTTCAAAGCATATAAAGAACACTAAAATCCGAGTTATAACGAAGAAGTTATGACCATTCTAAGTTTTCCGACAAAAACCGGCAATACGAAGTTACGTAAAAACGCAAAGTTTCAATAAAATACTTTTTGACCTTAGGTGTCTAAATGAAAGTCATAGATATCGTTAAACTGCAAAGGTACATAAACAGAACGCCCAAATCCGACTTCGTAAATTGAATTTATGATTTTTTTTAAGTTCGGCTTAGCAGCAGGCAGCTAAAAACTCGAATCGGAGATCGAGCGACTTTTGGCCGGAATGACCTAAACGAGAATCGAAGGTCTCGACAATGGTAATTTAGCGGTAAAAAGTCTAGCAAAAACCGACGTCAGATAAAGAAGTTGTGAATTTCTAAAGAAATTCCTTAAACACGGCCTTTTAAAAATAAATAATAAAAATAATTTCGGAATTTGCCGACGGAATCTAAACGAAACTTGTAGATCTTAGTCTCACCTACGCGTGGATATAAAGAACGTCGAAACCGGAGTTCGTATGAAGGAGATATGAACTTTTGAAGTTTAATAAATAATTAATATATATTTTTAATTTTAAACTCTTGGTAATATCCGAAGAGGAGTCAGTAGATGGAACCGAGGTACGCCCTGCGTACCCTCGTACGCCCCGCGTACTCAAATCAAGGGCCTTGGTTCGACCACGTCGCCTCCTATGCGAGCTATGCCCCGTCCCATCCGAGCTCCGGGGCAGTCGAGGACTCGGTCATGCATGACGCACGGGTACGCCCCACGTACGCCCGTACGCCCCGCGTACCGAGGCCTCTCAGCCCCTATAAAAGGGATGCGAGGGTTCCGGGAAAACTTGCTCATTTCCTCTCGTTTCTCTTGCATTTTTCCTCGTTTTCCGTGCCCGTGCTAACCCGAAGCCGTGGTCATTTTGCCCAAGTCCCGAAGATCGTTTTTACTCCCGAGATTCCCGAGAATCCCAAGAAAAATCCGTTTCCCGAGACGAAATTCTGCCCGGTTTCCATCTCGCTTTCTTCAAACCTTCAGGTGAGTTCATACCCCTACAAACACATTTTTTTAAATACATTTTAAATGCTTTTTATACTCTTTTAAGGGGGGGGGGATACAAGTAAACATACGGTTATTATCGTGTATTTCATAAAGTTTCACTGTACTCGTTTTTATCGAATGAATCACTTGTGATTCACTACTACTATGTGAAAACTCTTGTCACATTTTGCATGCACTAGATTTATACAAAGTATTTAGCAATTCCAAAGCATCCTTCGTTGCTAAACAGTTTTAATACATTTTAAAAACTTATGATTTATGCATTGTCGAACATTGTGAAAAAGGATAAACTTTGCATACAAAACTACTACTTTAATACAGACTTAGTTGAGAATCCGTGAGACGTGTACATCTTCAAATAATACCTTTTTGCTAAAAGGTACCGCTTCAAGTCCTGTCTATAACCAGAGTCTCCCGTTCGGAGAACGTGTCAAATGTGTATAGATCTATACGGGAAGTCATGATCCCGCGCCCTGACTGTTAGCTACAGTCCGTCCTTTGGGGTGACAGTTTGTCATAACGCTACGACGCCTGAAGAACGTCGCTACAGGCATATTATGTTTAGTATGGTTATAAAACTCATCGGGTATACAATTATTATAGTACTTCTGATTGATGAATGAGTAGTTATTAAAACTATTCTTCATTTAACAAACTGAAATCGTCTAATAGGTTTTATTATATAAATCTATGCTCTAACTCCCTAAGGCATGTCTTTTGCTTTCGGTTTTTAGTCTGGGACATTAGGCTAACTATCACTTTAGGAAAATATGGGATTTTCCCGGTATACAAAACAAACAACTAATAGGAAAATAAGGGATTTTCTTGATTTAACTATCCATATTATTCAATACATATATTCTCATGCATTTCACACTTTTATAAGAAAATAAGGGATTTTCTTGGAAAACATACACTCAATTTGGAATGGCATACAAACTTTCTAAACTACTTATGAACTCACCAACTTAACTGTTGACACTTTCTCTTTGAAATAACTTGTATTCTCAGGGAACCGCTAAGCAGGTTTGGAAATCAACTTTTGGGGATTAACGCGATGGCGTTAATTACTTCTTTTGAAAGATGTTTATGCTTTTATCTTTTGGGCATGTAATGAATACAATGATGTAAACATTTTAAAAACCTTTATATATGTATGGTGGTGTGTACTTTCCTTTCTATGAACTGTTATGATACTGAATATGACGTCCTCCGCCGCCGAACGTTTCCGCCGTTCTGGTTTGGGGGTGTGACAATTTCTCCCAAATGTGTCTATTATTAATAAAATATAGCTTTTACATTACCATTTATGTGAATGTATCACGAAGTAATTGTAATGGGGAGAATATTTAAGTACTGTAGTATTATGTTATAATAACTACTGTTGTACTGATTGCCTTAAATTGGTTATTAAGGTATAATGTGATGGCTAGATCCCATACTAAACGCTCTCCCTGTCAAAAGATTTTGGGAACCAAACGCGACTCGGCAAACCGGCGGTTGCATCGTGTACATCCACATTAAAGTTATATGATCATGTATATCCAATTTAACTATCACCTTTTGTTTAGAACAATGAGTTAGTGATTGAATGGTATAATTAGATCCTGTAGTTGGTCCATGCTATAGCATCTTAATATGTATTGTATGTGTTAGTATGGTGTATGTTCTCTCTGATTCTCATAATAGTATGTTCTTTTGTATAGTATATAGTGTGTATGAATTGTATGTACTAGGGTATTGTATGCTCTCTCATATAGTATAGAATATTGTATGTTTTGTTTCTCGTTATAATATTCTCTTTGTTTCTTGTTATAGTATTCTCTTAGTTTCTCGTTATAGTATTCTCTTAGTTTCTCATAATAGTATGTATTGACTCATGAATGAACTGACTCTTTATATGTTTCATTATACTAGAAGAGAGGAAGTAGTATACCTCTAAACTATACCTATTATAGTTTACTAGAAATGTGGTTTGAATGACTTAGCAAGTTTATACACCTTTGCTACCCAAAGGTGTTGGAACTGAGATAAAAGCTTTATACGCACACATATATACATAATATATAACTAAGGATCAAACGAAACTCGGACAAAAAATAGGGTACTCTAAGTCCATAACCAAACAAGGAACAAGAATTAAAGTGAGTTATCAGTCCTTAGTCCTTCAAACCTTACTTATATAAGTATATATGTATTGGACATGATTTTGACAATATAGAAATTTAAAGAATTTAAAGAAAAGAATTGGTAACTAAGAACAAGTTTTTATAAGGAGTTTAACATGTAAAAGAGTTTAATAATCATTTTGAAGTAATTTCGTTGACAAAACAGTTAAAAGTATAGTAGATCCATTTGTTTGATAGTTATAAATCACATGTGATTGATATTATAACTATAATGATTCAACTTGTATCCCCCCATAAAAGCATTTAAAAACATTTAAAAGGTTGATTAAGGGGTATGAACTCACATGTAGTGAGTAATCTCAAATGAAATATCGATATAAGATTGTCGGGTGTCAATTGGAGTCTTGAGTGCAAACGAATCCTATTTAACATATAATTATGCATATATGAATACAATTTGTGCTTATACCAACTAATTATTGAATTGGGACCACCTTAGGGACTAGTAAACACTTATATTGAAGTGTTAAAACTATATATGATTGTATATAAGGGGTGTACGGCTATACAAGGGAGTGTATGGTCAAAATACACCATATTGGTGTGTGTGCGGCCAAGGTGTGCGGCCAGGGTGTGTGTGCGGCCGCACACTCCCCATGAAGTGTGCCAAAACATATTTTAAGGCCTTATGACTCATCTAGGAAGGTTTATTACTTCATGCTCTAGCCTTATATGGAGCTCATTGTCGTTTTAGGACCTAAAAAGGGTGTGTGCGGCCACCATGAAGGGGTGCGGCCGCACACGCTTTATGAAGATGATAAACTCGAGTTTTTCAAGCATACCATCAAGTGTTCTTAGCATATAACAAGGTATAATAAGTATATACACGTTATAGAGGCTTGAAAAAGGTGACTAGGGTCCAAAACTTAGTGTGTGTTCTTGGTATTCTTGGTGTTTTTGAAGATCTACACCAAAAAGGTGTTTTCATGGATCAAATCAAAGGGGAAGGCTAGTTACGGTAATGTAATAGTCAATCAAAGGATGAATCACTTACTTGTTTGAAGATTGGAGTGAAAAGTTGGATGATACTTGTGAGGATTTCGAGTTCTAGCTTTGAAGAAATGGGAAAAGTGTTCAAAATGACTAAGTGTGGTATATATAGGTGGGAGTGTGTGGCTGGGAGGGGTGTGCGGCCTCACACACCTGTGTAAGGCCGTACACTCAAGTGTGCGGCCGCACACTCCATATGTTGGAGTGTTTAGCCCGAGTTTGCTTTCTACGACTCGATTTAACCCATTTTTAGGGTCCTACCTTTATTGTACTAGGTTTAGAACACTCAAATAGACCATAAACCGCGCTAAAAGATAGCAAAATGAGTCTAACTTTGATTAAATTGATCTATTGTACAAGATGGAAATTTTGGGTTGTCACACTAACAAGCATCTATAAGTGTTTCAGGCTTAAGATATGTCCAAAACAAGGGTTTACGACCATAACAAAGAGTTTACAGTTGTAAACTCATGGAGTTTATGTAGTTAGATGTTGTTTAAAGGCTAGGAAATCAAGTGTTACACATCCTTAACTAAATGATAGAAGAGGTACTCACACTTTTATGGTCTTTGAGGAGTTTACGGCCCAAATGTATGAGTGGTTCACGGCCCCCTTGAAGAACACTTGAAGATCATAGTGTTTTTGGCTAGTGTTTAAAGATCCTAAGTTGCATTCTAAGGAGATACAAAGGAAAGAGGGTGAAAAGAGTGGAATTGGTGTTCTTGAATTTATGATACTTGAGAGAGAATGGTAGTTTGCGGCCAAGACTTGGAGAAATGAAGAAAAATGAAGCAAACTATTATATATTGGGGGTAGTTTAAGGCTAGAGGGTGTTTACTACCATACATAGAGTTGACGTCCGTAAACCCCATGTGTTGGGTTTTCTGGAACGATTTCATTCCTCCAATACTAAGTTAACTCATTTCAAGTTCCATTCCATAAGTGTACTAGGCTTAGAACTTATTAGAATGATCCTTAACAAGACTAAAAGGCAATAGAATTTAGTCTGACTTTTGGTTGATTGAATTGACTTATCCGATAACAGAATATTTTTGGGTTGTCACATTCCTCTTTGCTTTGTCCCTACCCATTGGGCGGACAATTTCTTCTGGCTTGAGTTCGTCGTCATGATTTAAATCTACATCGACCCGAGCATCGGAGGAAGCTGTGTAACCACTAGAGCCCGTTTTCGTTCGCTTTGATTATTGGACTCCAAAAATAAAATCTTATTCGTATTTTTTCCACCTAGGACATCAGACCAATAATTTCCAACAATCGTGACACTTGAATGGTTTTCCGACTTCCTCAAGGTAAAATTGAAAAGCTTCTTGAAGTATTTCTTCCTCTCCTTGGCCGCTTTATCATTAGGTTTTTAGGTTGTTGTACAACCCATTTATTTTTAAACCCCCTTGCTATTTCTCGAAACTACGAATTCAGTTGATGTTTCGTACAGTAGTCTTCACCTTTTCCTAGCTCCTCCCGAAACCGTTCTAAAATGCAAAACCAAAAATGCTCTCCCGGTTGTGCATTTCCTTGAATCGAATCTTCAGAAATGTTAGCCCAAGCTTTAACCAAAACTAGCTCTTCTTGTGGAAGCCATGTTGTGGAATTTTGCCTCCCCTCACCCATTCCCTCGTTACCCTATCCCGCACCGACGATGCGGTGTTCTGCTGGGCGGAAAGCTCCCCACAGCCCATTCCCGCTTCCATTCCGTGCAGCCTAACTTTAGCGTTAGCGAAGGTCTACAAATAGAAAAAGCTAATAAATTTGTTAAAAAAGTTGATTTATATTGACTTGTAGTGAACAAAGAGATTTCTGAAATTGGGTCTTATAGGTTCGTTCTCGTTTTATAATTTAGTACCAATTTGTCATTTAAACTTGTTTATTAATTTGTTGTTTTCCTTTATCGGTTTTCACTTGGTATGGATTTGCATCGAACTTACAAATATCCATTTTCTAGGTGCGGATAAGATAGCTTTGCAGCATCAATGCAACATGTATTTGGTAATTAATCAAAAACTATTACCTTCTTATGTACACCGAAGGGTCTGTGCTTCATTTTTTTTCAAATTGCCTTCAGTTAGGTATTATCATAAAGTATATGTTATTTGAAAAGCATGTATACTTCATTTATGCCTCAACACCTTAGCCCATATCAATTTTTAATGCTTCTTTTGAGATCTGAAGTCTGAACCACTGAGGTTCTGGCTTCTATATTTCAATATATTTTATAAAAAAACATATATTCTTGTAGGCAATGAGTTCTTATTTATATGTTTTTTATGGTTCTTTTTTACTTGTCATAAATTTCTTCTGATTATTATGTATTTTTAGTATATTTGTAAATCTTGTGTTTTCTTTTTTCATATATAAAATGATTTAGAAGTTGGGAATATTGAGTGAGATCGAAGATGTCGTGGTGTTTCGACTGATAATATTACTAAAATACCCTAGGTGTAAAGAGGTTTCTCATATACTAATATGGAATCCATTGTGAATGCGAGGCGTGGTGGTCAAAAAGGAAAAGAAGCATACTCTCCCACATTACAAAACTTTCTTTTGAAGAAAAAGAAGCAACTCGGGTGTAAATGTGACCAAGTTTCTCTATAATCCACATTTTGAAAGCTTAAATATTTAAGTTCCTGAGTTTACCTTCTCATTTAATGCATATTTTATTAATATAGTTAAAAGAACAAGGACAAAAAATGATACCAGACACTTCAAACACATTGCATATACGACTTCATTGTCATGTTAAATAAAATAGCCTCTTTATTTTTATTGTAGTTTTGCTTCTTGGAGAAATTGACCGGTGCGCTCTTATGTTGTAGAGTAATCATGGCCTCATGGATAACTATCAAGGAATATGACACTCAGTCATGTGGTTGTTCAAGAAATTTTATCAACCATCAAGGTATAATTGCCTTTTTTTGTCTTTTCATTTATTTTTTTTATGCATTAGTTTTTTTAAAAAAAAACTCTATTGATTGATCAAACACAATAGATCAAGAACCTATACAATATACATATATAGTTTTCCTTTTTATTTTTTTTATATAACTGATGTTGTCAGTATATGTTCTTTAGTTATTCTACAATGATTCTTGAAGCGATATTTAGTAAAAAAAACATAGGTCGTCATTTAGGTATTCTTGTTGGGTTCACTGACTTAACAAAATAATCCCAAATTCAATACATATGATTATTAATATTTTTTAATTGATGGATTATATGATAAACTATTATCAAGTTCCATGAACATGAAATTTTGAAAGAATATGAATCAAGTGGAATGGATGGGTTCATGTGTTGACTTTTTTGTAGAGCCCTATATTATGGACCTACCAGTTGATTTTCCTTTTTCGAAAATGTGATTTATGCCTCTGTTTACCAGATTACCAGTTTTTCACACTTTGTGCAAACAGTTGGGGTCATAGATACAAATTTAGGATGCATCATCTGTCTATCTACATAAATATGTGCTTTTAAGAAATTATGAAAATATTTATGCCAAAGAAAATAAGAATTTGTATTTCTTTGAAAGATTTTGTTTAACTACTAAATCTAAAAAAAACTAGATTTGAACTTATTTTAATTATTTTTTTATTCTAAAACTTATCAAATATACTTTTAAATCTCAAAGGAGGATCATGAGTTTAAATTTTTTTAAAAATAAAAAAATTTATTTGTAACTAATATCACATATGATGTGATTGAAAGATGGTACTTTATTTGCATTGGCATTTCCACAATTGTTAATTCGTTGGTTATTGAAAGTCAATGGATCTTAAAATCTGTGGAATTGACGTTGATGCCCTTGTTTTACTGTTACTTGCACTCATCCACTCATTTTTCTTTGGAGAACCCTATAAATTAACTCATTTTAGTGTTGCTCGACGTCATGTCTGTCAAGTCTTCACACTCTATCTTCTTCAATTATATACAGGTGTGTGGATCTTTGAATGTTGACCAATTATTTATTAAGGATATGGTACTTCGATGATGATGGTTGGCATCCGACCACCCTCTCCCTCTACGCATTAATATAGTGGGTTCATACTACCAAGAAGAGAGGTGTAGGCATTCATAGCAAGAGTTAAGTACGTTGCTATTTTCCGAAGAAAAAGAACCGAAGCATGGCCGTTTTTTGATGGACACAGAATCTACAATGCAAGTATGAAACACATACCAGAACACAAGGGTTAAAGGAAATCTTAGCGACATACTTTTGTTCTAATTTTTATTATAGCATTCTACTTTCAACTGCCAACAAAATATTCTTAATAGACTAATTCATAATTATTCGGGAACAAACCTAATATCTCTCTTGACATGGCTATATATATATATATATATATATATATATATATATATATATATATATATACACACGATACCAATTTTTTTTAAATGATTGGTTTTTGAAAGTTGTACGGTTACAACAACCTATGTTAGTACATGCGATTTCATGAAAGTTGAATGTTATTGAAACTACACTACCCCCTCAACGCCCCCATGGCAAGAAATTAGGGTTAGAGTTCTTGAGAGACATTTGGTTGAATGGGAGTGAACAATAGAATCGTCAATAACTAAAGAGAAACGGTTTATATCTGCAACGTGTAAATTGTTTTAAATGTACAAGACCTTACTTGCTATGTGTACCATGAATTCTAATCTCACATGAAATGGTTATTAAATACTCTCAGCATATGACATGTAGTATGTTTGAGAAATCAAACTTTGTTTCATGCATAGAACGTGTGAAATGTAAGAACTAGAAATTAACTCAAAATAACAAAGAAAATTACAATTTAGAATATTAGTGTCAAGCTTATTAGTTTATTCAAATATTTTTTTTTATCTATTTCAGTTGTCCATATCTCTAAAAAATTTATACTAATGGCATCTCCTCGAGGCGTGGGAGATACATTGAATAATATGAAGAGATTTACAAGAATGTTGATATACGAAGCCAATTATACATTTAGAACCTTTTAAAAAATAATTAAGCTTAAGATAAAGGAGTCGTGACCTCCTGTAATTTCGAGAAAAGATAAATACAAGTGGTTGTTGCTCTTAAACATAAAGAAAAACTACTTTAAAAGGTTATAAAAAGTGTAAATATATGCTTCATAATTTATAATTGATAACTGTACATTTAAAAAATATAAATACTATTTTAATCTCAAATTAAAAAAATTATGTAAGTCTCTCGTCCTATTAGGAACAATAACATAGATTTTTCGAGTTTCACGTCTAACTTCATAATCATTTGTGGCTAATGGATGCATACTTAATCAAAAGTTACGGTCTAAATTTTGTTCCTCTTGAGCCACTTAAACTTAGCTTGTTGATCAGTTGTCTAAGGCCGTGATTATCATGGTCCTCATTAGTTATATATATACAGAGCTGGTCCAGACGGTGGAAAACCAGGGCGACCGCCCAGGGCCCACGACTTCAGGGGCCCAAAATTTATGGCTATATAGTTTATATATATAAAAAAAATTTATTACCAAAATGATTTTTAGGACCTAAAGTTGGTTGAAACTCAATTTAGCTCAAAATATAAACAATTTAGTTTGTTTTTTTATTTCTAATTGAAAACCTCTATATTGAAGAGTAATGATATTTTTTTGAATCTCTATTATATTTATATTTGAGGGACCCTTTTTTTCTTTTCGCACCGGGCACATATATGTTTGGACCGGCCTTATACTTTCTAATTTATTTGGTTATATCTTTTAACCAAGTCAGTGACATTATATACATAGGATATCGAGACAAAAATTAATTTCCTTTTAGTTAGTAATTATAGTTATTCCATATTTAAACGCATTGTGATATATATATATATATATATATATATATATATATATATATATATATATATATATATATATATATATATATATATATATGGAATAACTATAATTACTAACTAAAAGGAAATTAATTTTTGTCTCGATATCCTATGTATATAATGTCACTGACTTGGTTAAAAGATATAACCAAATAAATTAGAAAGTATACCTCCAAATCCAAGTTGCCACGTGATGTACATCAACCCCACGAAATCGTTGATGCCTTATAACCATTAAATTTAATTTAAATTTATAAGAATTCTTTTTATATATATATATATATATATATATATATATATATATATATATATATATATATATATATATATATATATAATTCTTTATATCTTCCTCTTTAATAAATGAAGGTTTTTTTGCCACATGTCAATCTCTCATGAGTTTTGACACTTGTCATTTTGTGGTATTTTTGAAAATAAATTTTATCCACTTGTCAATTTTTGGTTTGTTTCAAGTTTTATAATTAAAGTCATATACTTATATATGTAAAGTATTAAATATTTTCTATTTACACCTTAATGTTTAATTTTTTTTTAAATCAACCCGTGTAATACACGGGTTTCACACCTAGTACTCTAATAAATGAATGTTTTTTTGCCACATGTCGCACTCACATTCAATTTGCCAAATATCATTTTGTGGTTATTTTGAATTAATTTCTTTTCCACGTCATTTTATAGGCATTTCTATTTTAATAAATTGCACATAATACTTTAATGTAATAATTACAATAAATGTAGTAATAAATGAATATCAATTTCATTAATAGATTTACCTTCTTATTTCAAAATCCTCAAATTAAAGCCCAATAGTTTATTTTGTTTATTTATTTAAATTTAACAGATAAAAAATCAATATTAATAATTCATTATTTTTCTTATTTTTCATATAAATCCAAAGTTCTTAAATATTTAAACCTATATATATATATTTTTTAATTAATGCATGTAATACATGGGTCTTACATCTAGTATATAAATAAACTGTGTGTTCCTTTAGGAACAGTTCTCTTTCCTATTGTTTTTTTTTCTATGACTGTGTCATCGGTGCCAGTGGCTTTGTCGTCGACCTCCCATATTTCTCCATGTTCGAATGTTGATTAATTTGATGTTTTCCATTTCCGATTGGCTTTTGGCTTTCATGGCCACTCACACCGGCGATTGCCACCTACCTCCATCCGCACCATCTTCTCGACTTCCGACATAAGAGAAGGGGAAACAAGGGAAGCGAGCTTTGAGGGTGCAAAAGCGATATTGGTGGCCCACATGAGGCAGCACGCCCTCATGTATCATGAATGGATGCAAGATCCCGCTCTATTCTAGGCCACTGGGTTGGAGCCCCTTGACTGTTGAATAGATTTCGAAACGAATCATGGTCAGCTATATATGCTTTCCCATTCTATTTATCTCTCTTATTTCTATCATCATAAGTCTATTCTAGGCCACTGGGTTGGAGCCCCTTCACTCTCGAATATAATTGGAAAAGAATCATGGTCAACTACTTATGCTTTCCCATTCTATTTATCTCTCTTATTTCTATCATCATAAGTCTATTCTAGGCCACTGGGTTGGAGTCCCTTGAATCTCGAATAGAATTGGAAAAGGAATCATGGTCAGCTACTTATGCTTTCCCATTCTATTTATCTCTCTTATTTCTATCATCATAAGTTTAACCTTATTCTCTTAGCAGTACGAACATTTATCATCTTCTATAATGATTTGGTTTCTGGATAATTCGTTCTTGCCAATCCTCATGTTGAAGGTCAAAATTTTACCCTATACTCTCTTAATTTTGGTTTCAAATATTTGTTTATAATGGTTCAAAATTCGCTTCCTTATGTCAAAATTTATGATCAGGGTAATTTCAATCTTAGTTTGCTGAATTTTGGTGAAATAAATTGATAGTTTTTAATTTTATAAGTCAATCGACTTGAGTTTTTGGTTTGGGGATTAACACTTCTTCTGTTATACAGCCACAACGTATTTAATTGGAGGATTATGCATCACAGCTATACAAGAATCATGTATGGTTGATGTACATTAACATGAATATTGAAATATCATTCACCATTAATAAGAATCAATTCCTTATTTTCTCTATTCCCCTATGTGGCTGTGTTGGACAATGCTACAATCTTTGATTGATTAATTTTTGTTAGAAAATGTGATTTGGTTTCGTTTCTTGTATTTCTGTCTTAATTTTTTTAGGTTATGTGAGAATTGAAAGGCAATGTACTCGGATCAACAGAATGTGCACATTATGTGTTTTTAAAATGTCTAAACAATACCTGAAGCTTCATTAGGCCATTTAACCTCAAATCGAAGCCATGTTCATAATCTTTTACCAGGTTGGTTTTTGTTTTGTTTTTGAGTTTTAGCCCTAAATAGATTTGATTTGCTTGAAGTATGTTCTATTTGTTTTGATTGATGTAGTGGCTATATCTTGTTTAGACCTAAGTCAATTTGTTTCACTTGAAACATGTTCAATTTTATGATATCTCATGTTTGATTTTTTTTTTTTATATATATGAGGTTTGATTTTTGGTGATAGTATGAATAAAATCCAAAATCTATAATCGGCTGCAAATAAATCCAATAAAGAAGGTAACATAGATGCATAAACTTGATGTTCTCAAACTATGGGTGCCTAAGATCTGTTTTTGTGTTTATGTATGATGTTTTTATCTGTTTTGGCTTTGCGTCTCCTGTATTTCACCTCCAAATTCTCAAAAGCTAATTTACTTCATACAAGATTTTCAAGATTTATCATTTTCACTTTGAAATGTGTCACACCCCCAAACCGAAATGGCAGAAACGTTCGGCGGTGGATGACGTCAATTGTAGTATCACAACAATTGCATCATAATAATCAAAGTAAACACAACCATTACATTGAATATATATATATATATATATATATATATATATATAAAGGTATTTACATCTGTTTGATTCATATTTATATACATCAAAAGTAGCAAAAAGTCGTGACTCTATACGCTCGTCTTCTCAAAAGTCTGCTGAGGTACCTGTCTACTGATTTCTTAAGAATACAAGCGGTTTTGAAAAGAGTATCAGCATGAAGCTGGTGAGTTCATAAGCTTGTTTCGTAATGAAATCCTGTTAATGAATCATTGAAAAATATTTACATGTTTCCAAGAAAATCCAATATTTTCTAACATAAGAGTTTGTTACAATGTTCCATAAAGTACTAGTTTGATTGCTTGTTTACCACCAGATGAATTGTATAAGATTGTTTTGAATGTAAAACCCCTTTTTGTATGAAAAACCTTGGCTATCACCGGTATGTATAGTAGTTTCATTAATTAACATAAAACTATGAGTTAAAATCCCTGGAATCATCCAATATAATATATGGTAGTTCTATTAATTAAAATAAAACTAAGGAATAATGAAATCTTGTAAACAAAAGGTTAGTTTATACTATTGTGATTCGTATAACCATGTTTGATATAACCTAGAGACCTTTACGATGTTCTTCAAGTGTCGGATATATGACATTTGTCACCCCAGACATGCCTGCTTAACTGTAGCTAGCAGTTCAGGTGTGGGATTGTCAGTCCCAAATAGATCTATTCATAAATCTCACGCTATCCCTCCAGGAGACTCTGGTTATACTATGATAGGATCTAGTTCTGTATACCAAAGGGTACAATTTTGAAGTAGAGTCTCACAATTTTGTATTAACTAGTTTACGTGCAGTTATGTATTGATCTATTGTATTTAAAACCATGTGTATACTTTATAGAGCAATAATTATTCTTAAATAATTATGTAATAAAGTATCATTGTTACCTGAGAATATCATAAACTAAGTATGTCATAGTTTATATGTTTAGCCATGTATAAGCTCTGAATTTTTAATATTGTATTTTGAAACCCCAAACTATACCTATTATAGTTTGCGTGAATATTATGTATTTGGTTCATGGATTGATCTGAAAACTATGCAATTTGGCAGTAAGTCGAAAACATCCCTTATGCTCAACATAATACAAAAGTGATAAAATATCTAAATAATTTATGAAATGTGGAAACCGTATGACTGTATCCATTGCATCAGTTTTAAGTGTTTTTAAATCCTTTTGTATAAATTCACAGAATCATTTTTGTTTGGCTTGTACTCTCCCCATGAAAACATTAAAACCATAAAAGCATAGGGGTATGATCTCACTATTGGTTGCGTGAAATGTCGGAAAACAAAACTGGAAATAAGGACCCTCAGGTTGATGTACGCGGGCACTTAACGGGATCCTTATAACAATTAAATACATATATGTATTTTATTAGCGAAACCATTATTTATAGTGTTTGAAAAACACTTGTTTTTGGTTTAGGAATGTTACCGGGACTCGATTGAATCGGAGAGAGTGGGTTTTCAGCCAAGTTCACCACTTAGGAAGGTTTGCGGCTATAAAAAGGATTACGGCCATGAACTGTTCCCGGCCGTGAACAGCCCCTTGAAGGGTTTATGGCCGTGAACGGTGTTCTTGAAGGAAATATGAACTTTTGAAGGGTTCACGGCCTTTAATAAATTGCGGCCCTTGAAGGTTTGATGTTTTGAAGGGTGTACAACCGTGAACTCAAGAACATCTATGTTCGATCTTGATGAAAAACGGATGTTTTGATGCTCCACAGTGAGTTTCAAGGTGGATAGAGTGGTAGATGAAGAGAGATCTTGTGTCTTCTTGTGTTTTCGGGTGATGACTTTTAGAGAGAGAGTGTGTGTGTGTGTTTGCGGCCAGAAAAGTATAAATTATGGTAGGAGTCACGTATATATATAGCCTGGGAGTATGGTTGGTGGAAGGGTCCAGCTGTGAACGGGTTTACGGCTGTGATCGGGTTCACGGCCGTGAACACTAGTTAGGCTGGATACTGCTGATTTTTCGAAGGACACTCTGGTTTTTCTCGCGATTTTTGGTTCTGACTCATATATAAAATTCAATTATATAACTATAATGATTTTCCAAACCAAAGGAATTTGACGGAACTCAATAAAATTCAAATTTTTATTTGACAAAATCGGGCTAACATTAACGGAAAAAGGTTCGGGTTGCCACAACATCCCCCCGATAGAGGGAATTTCGTCCTGAAATTCAAAGAAAGAATACAAATCATGGACTCGGAAATAGATGAGGATGCTTCTGTTTCATTTGATCTTCGCGCTCCCAAGTGATTTCCGGTCCCCACTTAGCATTCAAACGGACCTTCACTATCGATATGTGACTTTGTTTCGTTCTTTTGACTTCTCGATCCATGATTTTGACCGACTCTTCCACGAAATTAAGGTTCTCATTGATCTTGATCTCATCAAGAAGGATCACAAGGGTTTCGTCGGCTAAACACTTTTTAAGGTTCGAGACGTGGAATACGGGATGGATATTGCTAAGCTCTTGGGGTAAACGAAGCTTGTACGCTACAGGACCGATCCTAGCGAGGATCTCGAATGGTCCTATGTATCTCGGATTCAACTTTCGATGCTTTCCAAAGCGTACCATGCCTTTCCAAGGTGAGTCCTTTAATAGAACACGGTCACCAACCTGGAACTCCAATGGTTTTCGTCTCTTATCGGCGTAGCTCTTTTGTCTATCTCTTGAAGCCTTTAGTCGTTCCTGGATTTGTACGATCTTTTCTGTGGTTTCACGGATGATTTCTGGGCCAGTGAGAGAGCTATCAGGAACTTTACCTCTAGCCAACTACGTGTCACCCACCTCAGCCCAACACAAAGGGGATCTGTACTTATGACCATAGAGGGCTTCAAACGGCACAACTTTGATGCTAGTGTGATAGTTGTTGTTGTAGGAGAACTCGACCAAGGGCAAATGGGTGTCCCACGAATTGCCAAAGTCTATAACACATGCTCTCATAATGTCTTCCAAGGTCTGAATGGTCCTCTCACTCTGCCTGTCTATTTGAGGATGCTAAGTTGTGCTCATATCCAACTTAGTTCCAAGAGCCTTCTGCAGTGACTGCTGTGACAACCTGAAATTTCCATTCTGAACAAACCATTTGAAGCCAATAGAAGTAGAACAATTACAGTGACAATTCAGACTCCGAGTATAAGTTTGGCAGTTTTCAGGATTTACACTTAAGGAGATATTAGGAGAGTGGATGCACTAGGGTTTTGTGCAACACTGTTATTCCAATACTCTAGGAAATTAGAATTCGTTTCAGGAATAAAAATATTTTCTGCCAAAAATATCTCAGGACTATAAATAGAATTCTGAACCAAATTGGTTCATTAGTTGAATTCCACTTAGAGAAAAGTCAAAATTCTCTCTCACGGATCTTCAGGTTTTTATCCCAAATTGTGAGTAACTCTTTCTAGTAGTGTTAGAAAGCTTCAAATGTGTTCATAACACAGATTACATAGCTAAATCATTCGATTTAGGAGTTTACTCCCCAAGGTGTTCTTGGGCGGTAAACTCCCGAAACCAAGCCTAGATTTCCCCCCGTGATATACTACTGCCTTGGACTTGTATAGGAGTGTATTAGGGACATGAAATCAAGCAAGAATCAACCAAGTTTGGGACTTCACGACCCAAGAGTATCTTAGGCCGTAAACTCCAAATAGCATGCTCAAAATGGTGCTTTTAAGGCACCTAAGGCTTAGACTTGATTTTAGACATGTACCCTAAAGTGTTTAAAGCCTAGAAAACATAAGGAATCACTAGAACCCAACATAGATCATAACCTTGAAATGTTAGAGACTTGAAAACACCATAAACACCCTCCCAAGGGAGTTTACAGCCATAAACTCCAAGGGAATATGGTCCCAGGGCCGTAAACTCCTTAAAGGAGTTAATAGGAAGACCAAACACTTGATTTAGCCTTGAAACAATTCACCACTAGAGTTGTAGTAATTCTAAGCTTCATTTAGTGACCCTAAGGAGAGTTTACGGCCAGGAGTTTACTCCCCTGGGCCGTAAACTCCAAAACATATGGTCATTAGACCTTAAACTCCCATTAGAAGCCTTGCACTCCTTTGTTGCAACCCATTAGCCTCCTAGCACTTGACCAAAAATGTTTTCCTCGCATTAAAATGTTTATACTTGTATAATTAGTGTTTTAATCACTAATTATTTATATACATATGTCTTCATATGTAATTAGGATCATTGTGTGTGTCTAAAGTCTTCACTTGACACCAAGCACTTGTCCGATCCTTCCTTACGATAACAGTCCGTTCAATTCCAGTCACTTACTGCAGGTGAGTTCATACCCCTTTAATCAATGTTTTAAACTGTTTTTAAATCTTTTATGGGGGGGATACAAGTAGAATTATGCTAATTATTATATCAATCACATGTGATTAATAAGCAGCATTCAAATGATTGGCTACTCATTAGCCGTTTTACCAAACAGTTTCCTTCAAATGTTTTTCATAAACACTTTATGTGTTTAAAAACACCATATTACACTATACATTTTATTCTGTACATTACATTTCAAACTTATTTACAATTGTGTTTCAAACAAATGTTCTTTATACTAAATTGTTTTATCAAACCCATGTCTTCGAAACCATTTTATAGATCGACATCAAGTCGATCTTTTCTTAGAAAATATTTATGTTCAAAGGTTTTACAAATATTATTTTATGCTTTTATATTATAAATTGCATGACTCTCTCTATATATATATATAGTTATATAAGAAATGTTTAAAAGACTTAGGAAGGCTATCCACCCTATTTCCTTTTTCTCGATTTGGATGTGGTCTGGTGGGATATCGGGTTTTCGTCCGAAGGTCGTTTAAATATTAGTTATATATCATGTGTACATATATAGTCATAAAGGCCCTTCCAGTTCATCCCATGCCCTTGGGTAGCAAGGGTATACATCCATGTCCATACGTACCAGTTAGATTACTAGTAAACTACCATTTGGGTAGTTTAGGAAGATACTAGAACTATTACTAGAACACGATATCATACAATGAGTCAGTTCATTCATGAGTCTATACTTGCTAGATAGAGAGCACATACATTACAGCTAGGACATTTCATTACTATGAGTACATATACAACTATACTAGAAAGAGAACATATACAACGATACTAGAACGATTACATTACTATACTTGCTAGGTAGAGAGCACGTACATTACAGCTAGAACAGTTCATTACATTACATATATATATATATATATATATATATATATATATGAATACGTTAATTATTGTGATGTGTATCGGAGCATGCCTTAAATGTCATGGCCCGAGTTGTAGCCAGAGTCTCTTGAAGGGAGAGCGTGAGTTTGCGTATAGATCTATACTTGATTGACTATCCTACACCTTGCTGCTAGCTACAGCCGGACCTACAGGTCTGCGGGTGCCAAACGTCATTCCGTTATTACGACCATTCTTATGTCGTTGTTACCAGTCAATAGTATGGTACAATTAATCACATGATGCCTTAATATAAATCCGGTTTAAGGTAATTAGTACAGTAGTAGTTCTTATAGCGCTACGTTTTAGTACTACATTAATTTTCCCTGTACATATATTTAGTGATCTTTTCACTTAAACTATAAATGTAAAAACTATATTTTGTTAATAATAGATACACTTGGGAAAATTACACACTTTTACATAACACGAACAGTTAGAACAGTTAAGTGTTGGTAGAAGACTACATTGAAAACAGTTAGGTCTTGGTAGAAGGCACCCTTATATAATAGTAGGAATCATAGGGATTTCTAGAGTTTTTCAAACGTTTACAGTTGTTTTACAAACATTTTCAATACTTACAATTCATTTACTTACAAATTCATACATACAAATTAAGACACTAAATACTTATGATCTCACCAGCTTTAAAGCTGATACTCGCTTTCAAAATTACTTGTATCCTCAGGTCATCATAGATAGGTACCGATGCAAGGAGAAAGGAAGATGGAGCTTGTTCAAGACTCATCTTTCATTTTGATTTATGCTTTAGTGTTTATCAAAATTTGATAGAACACACTTGTATAATAATTCTATTATTAATGCAATGGATGATGCTGTTGCTTGTTTACTACTTTACATTGTTGTGATACTGTACATGACGTCCTCCGCCCCAGAACGTTTCCGCCGTTCTTGGTTTTGGGGTGTGACAACTGCCAAAATCTCAAGCCGAATCTACTATCCCGATCGGAGATAATGGACACGGGTACACCATGCAGACAAATTGTCTCTTGGATGTAGATTCGTATAAGTCTCTCCATCTTGAAGGTCTCTTTGATTGGCAGGAAGTGGGCAGATTAAGTCAATTGATCGACAATTATCCAGATGGCATCGTACCCACTCGAAGACTTTGGCAACTTAGTGATGAAATCCATCGTAATCCTTTCCCACTTCCAGTCAGATATTTATGGCTATTGAAGTAGACCTGAGGGATTTTGATATTCCACCTTGGCGCAAGTCAGGCACATACCCACAAAGTTAGTGATCTCCGCTTACATGTTTGGCCACCAATAGAGCTTTTTGAGATCTAGGTACATCTTATTCGAACCTGGGTGAACAGAGTATCTATTCTTGTGAGCTTCGTTCATGACAATCTCCCTGTAACCGCCGAACTTTGGGGTCCATATCCGGTTCATGAAATAGTAAACTCCATTTCCTCTGATCTCCAAGTTCTTTTCCATTCCTCTCAAGGCTTCATCCGACATGTTCTCTAGTTTGGTAAAAATTTCATTTTTAATCAATCAACCATTCATTCATTTGTTCCAAAAGATAATCAAAGTAATAGTATTTCAAAAACATCAGAGTAAGAATCACAAATAGCCAATGCAGAATAAACTCTGGGGGATGCAGTGCAATCATGTCGGGCACTTCCCTCTAGAACTGGAAGTGCCTGAAAAATATCAAACCACAAACCGTAAACACAAAGATTATTGAGTTCCCAAAATTACCACATACTGTACAAGTAATGGGCTTAGCCCAACATATATACTTCTTGTAACACTTGGTTCAGTGTGCTTTTCAGTTTAGACCTGTAGGGGTGCAAGGTTTTGTGGATTTGGTCCCTTGGGGGGAATATTTTCATCTTCAGGGAAGTTGGAGTATGTTGGGTGTACTCATACAGGTTGATCGCAGAGCTCATCCATGTATGTTGGGCGTACGTGGAGTATGCTTAGCGTACGTGAGTAGTCTTGAAACCCTATTTTAGGGGATTGTATACTATATACACCATAATATAGCCTCTTTTTGCCTTGTTTAACCGACCTCCCTACCCTTGAAAACCCTAATTCGTTCCTTATCATTTTTGTGGTGCTTTTGAGCTCTTATGAAGCTTTTGTGGGGGATTTTGTGCATCTTGAGGGGAAATAAGAAGCTTGAAGACTTATTCTTTGGAGGAGGGCCTTAAGATCCAACTTTAGCACCTTCATTTCATGGCTTTTGAGGTATAAAGTTCAAATCTTGTCATCTCATTCCATAGATCTACACCTTGGCTTGTTTTCGGTCATTTTGGCCCCTTTGGTTGGTGATTGTGAGTTAAGTTCATTTTTTGAGCTTATCCATGTAGAGATGGACATATTAAGGGTTTCTTAGGCATAAAGGTGAAAACGTTATGGTGGTTTTTGTCTTATGCATGTTTTACGTCATTTATTAAGCACTTTTGAGCTCTTAATTCCCATTAAGCCATGCATGCACATAAAGTTGGCAACATTACGTGATAAACCACCGTAAGGAAGTCAGATTTGAGCTAGTGTTGAAGTCTTAATCGAATAAAGTGTTTATTTTGGGAAGTTGGTCAAAATGGTGGAGTACACTGGGCGTAAAAGAAAGTACGTTGTGTGTACAAGCCTTCAAGCGTGTACACTGAGCGTACGAGCTGAGTACGCCCCACGTACTCAGCATTGGGCTTCGTATCATGGGCTTCTCGGTATTAGGCTATGTTAGGCTCTTGATGTCTTGGGCCTCGTTGGGCCGTTGATATTTTATTGGACTCCTTGGTTGAAGGCCCATGAAAGGGGTTTGGGCCTAATTTTGAAAATTGGGCCATAATTGGGCTTTGGGCGATTATCTTGGAGTTTGGGATTTTTGGAATATTGGATTGGGGCCTTGGCGTTTGGCCATGTTCGGGAAAGGGTACAAAGGTCTTTTACCCTAAGATGGACTCTTAGTGCGACTCGGGATCCAATTATTGGGTGGATATTATTTTTTGATTGATAGCGTGGGGATTTTAACGGATCTGCAGTAAGAGATTTATCTGTGGGTTTCAGCTGTCTGAGGTGAGTCTCCTCACTAGCTTATGTATTATCAATTTTTATTTTATACCGACCCATCGGCTTATGTGTTATTAGAAGACCAACGTGTGGCCCTTAGCATTGTATGTAAGTCCCAGAGGTAGCTCCTGGGGAATTTGTATGCAAGACCAAGGTTCCGACCCTGCAATTAAGTAGACTGTTAGTTGTAGATTGTATGCTTATTGTCTTTGTGATTCTCGCATGGAAGACCAGGAGGTGGCTCTTGGAACTTGTTTGTAAGACCTAGGGTTTTGGCCTCGGCTTGGCAAGGAAAGACCATGATACAGCTCATGGCACAAAGGCCAGACTATGGCTGGCACACAACATTCTCTATTGTATGTATGGTATGCAGTATTTTGGGGAACTCACTAAGCTTTGTGCTTATGATTTACTGTTTATGGTTTCAGATACTTTTGGTTCAAAAGGGAAGGGCCCGGCTTGATCGCAGCGCATACACCCATGTTTTTCCACAACTTTTTGATTTTGGAATTGTACTCTAATAACTGTGTTATTATGAAATACTTCTAAATGTTTTTTTAAAACATAAATGGGTGTTCGGATTGTGTTAAAAATGAAATTTTTACCTTGAAATTTTGGGATTTTACAAGTTGGTATCAGAGTGTAACATCCATAAAAATCATGATAAATTTAAACTTTTTAAATATAACCCAAAACCATAAAATATTTACAAAATAGTTTTCAAAACATTTCCAACATCAACGTTTCCCAAACATACATCATAACGAGAGGATGTGTACGATCACGCCTTCGCCGTCCCGCGGTCATCCGAAGTACCTGAAACATAACCCAAAACTGTAAGCCAACACTTAGGGAGTTCCCCCAAAATACCAACACATAACCACATAACATATATATATATATATATATATATATATATATATATATATATATATATATATATATAATAACAACATGCAATGGGTCCACAACTAAAAGACTGGATTACCCCTGAACCCAGAATATAAGTCTGGCTTACCCTCGGGGCCCACGGTTTATGTCTGGCTTGCTCCGTGACAAGATCATTCCTCAGGCTGAATACCATCAAGCCCTTAGTACCAGTTTGGCATACTGCCCGACCGTCAGCTTGTATATGGAATGCTCATGAGCCCTCAGTATGAATCTGGCATGCGGTACCTGACCCTCAACTCATATATGAAATGCTCCAGGGTTCGTTAGATACCGCACAGAGCAGTACAGCCTCAACCGAACAAAATATGTCGACATATACCAGATAATAAACATATATAGATAATCATGCAACGGAATCACAAGTAGTCCTACAGATCTACCAGACTAACATATCAATAACTAACATAAACATTTATATCTATCCCATACTCAACATATCAATGAATAATATCCAATGGGTTGGCCTTGGTGCCTTCGACTCGTAAGTACAGTGAAGAAAACTCACCTCCCAAACTGTACAAAAGCTGATGAGGTCTCGACTCTGAATTTCAACTCCAACCAACTCCTCTTCCAAAAAAAATTACTCAAATCTCAAGCAAAATCCCAAAATACGCTTAAGGTCATACTTGTTCAATGTTAACTGGTCAAACCATCTAAGTCAACCGAGTCAACCCAATCGAGTTAACTCAACCAGATTGACCTAGTGCGAGTACGTGGGGTGTACTCTGAAGGTACGCTGAGCGTACTTCAAGTCCTCGCATGTTGACCACCATCAAAGTGGTTGACCTCGTACGCACGGAGTACTCCGAGTACGCAGGGCGTACTCCTAACAACTTCAAAACTCATTAAGTGCTTAATGGCTTAAGAACTTATGTCCATATTTTAGATCCAAGGCTAAAATACACACTAGAGTCATTAAGACCTTCTAAAAGATGCATGGAGCAAAACTAACCATTGGGACTTGATTTTTATGACTTAGGACCCCTCTTAGGGTCTGAAAGGCAAACTCAAATCGTCAAGAACATGCCATGCTCAAGATAATACATTTAGTTTTGAAAATCATCACTAAAACACTCAATTCTAGATCTACATTATTGAAAGATAAGGTTGCAAGCTTTATACATTTGAAGGGTTGAAAATGAAAAATAATTCCAAGATCCAAAGTGCTTCACTCTTCCAAGATTAGCTTGGCTTCCTTCCTTCTTCTTCTAAGCACACAAACACACACTTTTAGGCTAGAAATGGCTTCTCAAGGTGAAATAGGGTTACAAACACGAATGAAAGGGTGTAGGTTGATAAGGTGAAGGGAAATGAGGCCATAAGGATGCTTAAATACTTGCCAAACCCTAAAGATTAGGGTTTCCTTATCTAGAAAGTACGCCTAACGTACACTGATGTACGCTCATCATACACCACGTACGCATGGCGTACTCCGAAGGTCAAGATTACAACAATGCCATTGAGGCCTTTTTTGCATACATTTCTTGAACTTTGGGACCAAATGAAATAAAGGTGGTTTAAACTAGATATACCTCACATCGGGAGGTTACTATTCTCCCCCACTTGATCTAGAATTTGTCCTCGAAGTTTTCCGTGACGAATAATTCAGGATAATGCTCTCGTATCTCGGCCTCCGGCTCCCAGATCAACTTGGAGCCCCTCCATTGTTGCCATTGTACCTTTACCAAAGGTATCTCTTTGTTGCAAAGGACCTTCATCTTTCTTTATAGATTAGCTACCGGCCTTTCAACATAGTTTAGGTGCTCATTGACCTAAATATCGTCCAAGGAAACCACTGCATCCTCATCCAATACGCATTTTCGCATCTGTGAAACATGGAAAGTGTTGTGAATCTGAATGAGCTCCACAGGTAGATCCAACATGTAAGCAACCTTGACAATCTTAGAAATCAATAAAAAAGGTCCAATATACCGGAGACCTAACTTCCCCCTCATCCTGAAGTGTATCACACCTTTCCAAGGTGAGACCTTCAGTAATACCATATCACTAACCTGAAACTCCAACTCGGATTGGCGCCGGTCGGCATAGCTTTTCTTCCGACTCTGAGCGGTCTACTGTCTCTGCCAGATCTGCTGAATAAGCTCCATGGTGTGAAGGACTACTTTGGTCCTTTCCATAACCATGTGACCATCCTCCCTCCCCCCAAACAAACCGGGGTACGACATCTCCGACCATACAAGAGCTCAAAAGACGGAGCACCAATGCTGGAGTGGTAATTATTGTTGTAGGAGAACTCTGCAAGAGATAGGTAGGAATCCCAACACCCACCAAAATCAATAATACATGCCTGCACTATATCGTCAAGTGTTTATATCGTCTGCTCATTATGGTCATCGGTATGCGGAGGATAACCAGTGCTGAAATGCAACCTCATGCCTAGTTCCTCGTCGGGCTTCTACCAGAAACAAGAAGTGAACCAAACATCTCGGTTAGAAACAATGGAAACTGGAACCCCATGGCGAGCACTGATCTGCCTAACATATACACCGGCCAACTTTCCGGCCGAAGAACTCTCCCGGATAGCCAAAAAGTGGGCACTCTTGGTAAATCGATCCACGATGACCCATATAGCTTCAAAACCCTTTGCTGTCTTCGGCAACTTGGTGATAAAATGCATAGTGATCTCTCCCATTTCTACATGGGAACATATAGAGATTGCAGCTTGTCATGCGGCCTCTGATGCTTGGCCTTGATAAACCTGAAGGTCAAGAACCTCTCGACATACCATGCGATCTCCTTCTTCATACACGGCCACCAATAACTCAATCTCAAATCCTTCTTCATACCATGTGATCTCCTCCAACACAATTTTTTTGATCCCACCAGAAACTGGAACCTAGACCCAACCACACCAGGTAAACAACCCTCGACTATCCGTGATAAATTTGTTAATCTCACCTCTGATCCTTTCTAGTTTCCAATTCTCTTTCCGAACTCCCTCTACCTGGGCTTCTCTAATTAATCCCAAAAGTGTAGAATCCACAAATATCCTCATACACATCTCCCCTTCTAAAGAACCAGCCGACTTGTGGCATAAAGCATCAGCCACCACATTCACTTTACTCGGATGGTAAAGGATATCACAATCATAATCCTTGACTACGTCCAGCCACCTGCGCTGCCTCATGTTCAGGGTCGGCTGATTCATAAGATGTCTCAAACTCTTGTGATCTGTGTAAATCGTACAACGAAACCCATAAAAATAATGTCTCAAAACCTTGAGGGGAAAAACCATTGCCCCCAGTTCTAGGTCATGAGTGGGATATCATGTCTCATGTGGCTTTACCTGTCGCGAAGCATAAGCAATCACTCGTCCTCGTTGTATGAGGACTGCCCCTAAACCGGTGATGGATGCATCACAGAATACAACAAAATTCTCGACTCCCTCCAGGAGGGTCAATACTAGGGCCTCGCATAACCTCTGCCGAAGAGTCTCAATAGCCGACTGCTGCTCAGGGCCCATCGGAAATCCACCCCTTCCCTGTCAGACGAGTGACGGGTACCACAATCGTTGAGAATTCCTGAATGAATCTGTATTAGTAACTTGCTAAACCCAAGAAACTTTGGATCTTTAAGCGAGATTTCAGAACCTCCCACTACATCGCAGCCTCGATCTTGGCCGGATCGACCAAAATCCGATCCTGGTTGACAAGTTTCTCTAGGAACTGGACCTCTAGTAACCAAAAATCGCACTTCGAGAACTTGGCATAATGTTGTTCTCGCCTCAAAACCCCTAAAAGCTCTCGAAGGTGCTCCTCGTGCTGCTCTCTAGTATTGGAATACACCAAGATATCATCAATAAACACAATGATGGATCGGTCGAGCATCAGCCTGCATACCCGATTAATCAAATCTATAAACACATCAGGCGCATTGGTGAGCCCAAATTTCATCACAACGAACTTGTAATGCTCATAATGAGTCTGGAACACGGTCTTCTCCACATCCTCCTCTCTCACTCTAACCTGATGTTACCCATACCTCAGATCTATCTTGGAGAACCAATATGAAACCTGAAAATGATCAAAGAGGTCGTTAATCCTCAGGAGTGGATAATGGTTCTTCATTGTTAGCTTGTTCAACTCCCAGTAATCAATGCACATCCTGTGTAAACCATCCGTCTTCTTGACGAACAATATCGACACTCCCCATAGAGAACTGATCGTTTTGATGAACTACTTGCCTAGCAGCTCCTGCAGTTGAGATGACAAATCCTGCATCTCAGGCAGTGCCAAGCGGTACGATGCCTTTGCAATTGGGGTCACATCTGGTACAAAATCTATCCCGAACTCAACCTTCCTCTTAGTAAGCACACCGGGTAACTCCTCCGGAAACACATCAGCAAACTCCCTAACCACTGGAACCTCTGAAACCGAGATCTGATCCCCATATCGAGTGTCAACCACATAAGCTAATTAACCTACAGACATGTGTTGAATATACTGATGACACCTGCCCATCGAAAAAAACCCTGAACCGAACCTGGGGCCCTCTCCATAAATAACCATTTCTCCCCACTTGGGGTTCGAACTTCCACTCACTTTCCCTAACAATTAATCAGAGCACCAAACCTGCTCATCCAGTCCATACCCATTATCACGCACACATCCCCCGTGGGAATAGCGACATGATCAATCAGATAAGGCACCCCGAATATCTCTAGTATATAACACTGATATACCATAGATGCAGAAACCTCGTGTTCGTTGGAGGTAGAAACCCACAACGGACACTCTAACTCCCCAACAGGCATATCAAACTCCCTAATGAATGATTGAGATACAAAACACCGACTCGCTCCTGAGTCAAACAACACAAAAGCAGGCAAACAGTTCACTAGGAACGTACCTGTCAGGGGCATATATATATATATATATATATATATATATATATATATATATACATAAAACATAATCAGCAGAATAATGCATAGAAACATACCAGTCACAACATCTAGAGTTGCCCTAGCCTCCATTGTAGTGAGCTGAAAAAGCACGACCTCGAGCCCTCGGCGGCTCCACCCTACATTGAATCCCATCCGTGATCCTCAAAGTAACCGGTGCTGGGGCATGCACCGGCCTAACAGCAAGTGAGGAGCAGTTGGCCTTCACATTACCATCTTGGTCGCAGACGTAAAAAATCCTAGAGTTGAGTGTTGGGGCCTGTTAGCGGCAATCCCTCGCCATATGGCCTTCCCGGCCACAACTGTGGCACCTAGAAGATGATCAGCAAGCACCCTCATGAACCTTTCCACACTTCCCACATGTGCAGCTCTTCCGACCCATAGATCTGACTTTAGCGGTCTTAAACTGCTACGGCGCAAGCTGCCACTGCATCGGGGCCGGTCTCTGCTCCCTCTAATGGAGCTCCATCTTAATCTCACGCCGCCTAGCGGCCTCCTGCAACTGTAACAATGAACTATAACGCTAGGTGGATACAAACTGCCTAATATCCGCCTTGAGCATGCTCAAGTAACGGGTTATCTGAGCTTGCTCAGAAGCAGGAAACTCAGGGCAAAATATGGCCATCTCCGTGAACATCTTGGTGATCTCCATCACTGACTCGATCCCGTGTCTCAAAATCCAAGTACTCTTGGGCCAACCTCTCATACTCCACCAGCGGAACATATCTCAAATGGAACATCTCCGAGAAGTGATTTTAAGTCACTGCAGTCCTCTGCTTAGGAGAATATGAGCTGGTAACATGTCTCCACTAATCCTTCGCTCCAAAGCTAAGAAGGTTGAGAGCTCACCTTATCTTCTGATCAGTTGGGCAAGAGTGGGTGAAAAAGAATCCCTCGATGTCACACAACCACCTCATGGATATGAACAGATACTAAACTCCATCAAATGTGGGGGACTTCGTATTATCGAATTCCTAATACCAGAAGACTCTCCTAGCAGCGCCAACGAGTGTTGTGGCTGCAGCAGTAGCAACCTCAGACAACGCATCATAACGCTAATCAAAATACTCCATCATGGCGGTCTTAATAGAATCGAATATCTCTGGCAACTATGCTCGAAAGTGAGCAGCAACCTCCTCCTGAAGGATCTCCTTAATCATGTCCTCGGACACAGCAGGAGTCATCACCATACTGCCTCAGAACGTCGCGTCATCGCCATAATGAAAATAAATCAGGGAGATATCAAATAACACGCATATCAAACCAGGGGAACCAACTCCCAACAAAACCCTAGGGGTTGTGACTTCCCAGTTACGCGTACGGGTCCTCTACTTTTAATAGAACAGGCCGATATTTTTCTTAGGGTATCATCACAACAACCCTACGAATACACAATAGAATATGCATACACTCAATCCTCACTCCCGAGAGGATGACTAAACATTACAAAACTAGCCAACTGACCCCACACAACACATCCATGAAACTGCCACCAACCCTGCAGCACTTGTGTATGGTAATCATACATAACACTGGACCCTATAGACAGTCGAATATATGATCCTATTCTAAGCCCTTCATCATAAAAGAAACGGAAATGAGGCTAAACCAAACATTCTCAGGCTATAGAATCTAACTTATGTATAACTATGATGTATACACTAAGCAACTATAGTAATGATGTCAATTTCATATAAGGAAGAATCATAGGCTAACAAGCATCATACAATTAGGCAATTCAATCATGCAATTCTTGAAGATCACTAGCCTACCACTAGCATATTGTTCTAACCTATCACAAGATCAAATAACAGTGTGGTAATTGGGGTTCTACTTACTGGCTTTGGTTAATCGTACCCATCGTATACTCTTTGATTATTTTGAAAACAATTTGAAAATCATTTTTAAAAAAAATATTTTCCTTAGTTTGAGACAGTATTCACATGAGTGTTCCTCCAATTCACTCACATCAAGGATCTGATACCAACTTGTAACATCCATAAAAATCATGATAAATTTAAACTTTTTAAATACAATCCAAAACCATAAAGTGTTTACAAAATATTTTTCAAAACATTTCCAACATCAGAGTTTCCCAAAATCATAGATCATAACGAGAGGATGTCTATGGTTACGCCTTTTCCTTCCTATGGTCATCCGAAGTACCTGAAACATAACCCAAAACTGTAAGCCAACTCTTAGTGAGTTCCCCTAAAATACCATGTGACATCGCCTAATTTCTCGGCCAGAAAAGACCGATTTAATTTATGCTTTTTAAAATAAAATCAGAGAAATCTTTTTAAAAGATGTTGTAGAATTGGTCCCCAAAATAATACATGATTAAAGTTTATCAAAATCTTTCCTTAAGATATGTATAGTTTCATTTCATATCAAAACCTCGGGATGTCATGTTCCGATACAGATCAAAAGCATAAACAAGACATTATAAGCCTTTCAACAGTTATTTACAACTACTGGCCTATAATCCAAAAATCTATCGTCGTCCTCCGACTATGCTCGCGAGCCTGGTGAGCATATTGAGTTTTCAACCCACAATAATAATATACTTATTAAGTTCACCAATCAACAATAACCCTGATTACCCATTCCCATTGTCCTCACCTTACGTCCCTAAACACCTATCACAAGGGACCTAGCCTAAGGATTATCATCGGGATGGACACTACTGCTAAGGGGTTTCCTCAGCCATACATGTCCTAAAGGCAACCATGAGGGGGATGGAGTACGCCAATGAACATTTAATTCATCAACACCTACAAGTTGTGAACCTGCTAGTGTTCCACTGGACTGTCTAGAAATGTCTGTGGTCGTCATCTATACTCCGCTAGATGACTACAACAACAAAAACAACAACAACAACATTGAGGCCTCTCACCATTTTAACACACATCAACTATTTCATCTACCCATGTTCCACCCAACATATTTTGTAGATAAAATACATATACAGTTTAAAACTTGTATAAAACATTTATTCAACAGTCACCTCAAATAAACACTTAATATATTTACACATAGCACATATTTTATAGAAAATACTTCATATCTAGGTGTAAGATGAAGGTGACTACACACTCACATGAGTTGATGATAATCGGGCAGCAATTCGTTGCTTAAAACGATCGTTTCTAATAAAACAGAGAGATTTATTGAGAAACCGGGCTCTGCAAAGGTCGGGCTTCGAAACCGAAAAGATAAATTTTCCGGGCTTTTCGGGAGCTTCGTGGCGTATTCCGGGGCTATAATCGATACCGGGGCTTCGAGGGATGTTAATATGAAAGAAATATGAGATTTAGGTTGAAAAGTGGCAAATTTCCAAAGCTACCCGGGAGGTCTCGCACCCTTCTATTTATAGGGGCGAGGCTTCTAATCGGACGGCTGAGAAGAAACCACGCGTCGCAGATCCGAGGGCTCAAAGGGGGGTGGCTCGCACATGGCTCCACATGGTCTGCGCATGCGAGGGGCTCGCTGGCAGTCTGTGATTGGACCGAGGTCTAGGGTGTGAAGTAGGGGGTTCCTGGCGGCTTGCGAGGACTCGGACATGTGCTAAGAGGGTACGTGTCGCACCGCTATTGGACTACTTCGGATAAGGCCAAGTGCTCGGATGACTCAGCAGCTCGAATCAATCAGCAGCTCGGATGACTCAGCAGGACACGTGGCACATTTTGAGCGAGGGTGACGTGACAGCTCGTGATTATGCGAATTTTCTCGATTTTCGAGCCAAAACTTCTAAAATCCATAACTTTTGCATACGAGCTCCGTTTTTGACGTTATTTATATGCATGCGTAGCTAAAACTACGCTCTACAACTTTCGTTTAGATCACTAAGGCTAAAAAGTAGTTTATCAAAAACTCACTTTTTACGACACTCGGTGCCGGTTTATCGCGAAACTTCGACAGGTCATAACTTCTTCGTTATAACTCGGATTTTGGTATTATTTATATCCCCGAAATCCTTGTTTCGACCACTACAACTTTATGTAAAGATATCGACTTTATCTCATACTTTAATTTTGAAGCTTATTTTTATTCTTAATTAATTAAACCCTAATAATTAAGCATAAAACACATAATTCACATAATATTCACATAATTCCTTTTCATTTCTTCAAAATGAGTTACAAAGGTTAACCTAGACTATCACCTCAATATAAATGCCTAGGCTAGAAACACGAGTGTTACAATTCTCTCCCCCTTGGGATGATTCCGTCCCCTGAATCACATATCACCAAACAACTGCGGGTAGCGACTCATCATGTCACTCTCCGTATCCCAAGTGAGATTTGGTCCATTCGTATGTTTCCAACGCACAAGAACTAAATCGACCATCTTGCGTCGCAACTTCATAGTCTTATGGTCAACGATTGCCTCAGGTTCTTCGATCAACCTCTTGTTTTCATCCAACCTTAACTCAGAAATTGGAATTATGTCGGGCACATCTCCCGTGAACTTTCTTAAATAACACACATGAAAGGTGTTATGAATACCCTCTAGTTCTTCCGGTAACTCTAGCTTGTAAGCTTGATTCCCGATTCTCTAAAGAACTTTAAATGGTCCGATAAACCTTGGGCTCAACTTTCCCCTTTTACCAAATCTTATAAGTCCCTTCCACGGAGAGACTTTAAGTAAAACCGAATCTCCAACTTCAAAGGTTATCGTTTGTCTTTTCTTGTCAGCCTAACTCTTTTGTCGATCTTGAGCAGCTAGCATTCTTTCACTTATCCCTTTCAACTTTTCAGCAGTTTGATGGACTATTTCAGGTCCCATAAATTGCTTTTCCCCAGCTTCCAGCCAACGTGATGGCGTTCGATACTTTTCCCCAGCTTGAGTGGAAACTATTATTATAGGAGAATTCTACTAGAGGTAAGTGTTCATCCCAGTTACCTTGGAATCCTAGGGTACATGCTCTCAGCATATCCTCCAATGTTTGAATCGTTCGTTCGCTCTGACCATCGGTTTGCGGATGGTAAGCTGTACTCAAACACAACTTGGTACCCAATTCCTCTTGTATACTCCTCCAAAATCTTGAGGTAAAACGGCTGTCATGATCGGATACAATCGTTAACGGAACACCGTGAAGCCTCATAATTTACTTCACGTAAGAATTTGCAAGTTTATCCATAGACCATTTCTCATTGGCAGCTATGAAATGTGCACTCTTGGTGAAGCGATCAACGACCACCCAAATCATGTCGTGATCGTTCCTTGTTTTGGGCAAATTAGTCACAAAATCCATGGTGATGTCTTCCCATTTACCCATGGGTATGGGTAAAGGTTCTAAACTCCCATACGGTTTTTGATGTTGTGCCTTAACCCTAGCACAAGTTACACACTCGGCCACATACTTAGCAACATCGAGCTTCATCGTTGGCCACCAATAATAGGGTTTTAAATCCCTATACATTTTTGTACTGCCGGGATGAATCGAGTACATGGTCTTGTGAGCTTCTTCCATCAGAAGATCTCTTACTCCGCCCGTCTTAGGTACCCAAATCCTATCTTGGAATACCTTCAACCCTTGGTTGTTTGTACGGAATACTAACGTTTTCCCCAAACGTTCTTCCTTTCGGTCATTTTTCTCCAAAGCTTCCTCTTGAGCTTTCTTTATACTTTCCACAATTGTCGAGACAACTTCAATTCTCAACGCTCTTGGCCTTTTCTTTTTAATGTTTACCTTCCGACTGAGAGTATCAGCAACAACATTTTCTTTACCAGGGTTGTAAAGTATCTCACAGTCATAGTCCTTGAATAACTCTAGCCAGCGTCGTTGCCTCATGTTCAATTCTTTCTGATTAAAGAGATATTGGAGACTCTTATGATCAGTGAAAAGTTTGCATTTAGTGCCATAAAGATAATGCCTCCATATCTTTAAGGCAAATACTACCGCTGCCAACTCCAGATCATGAGTGGGGTAGTTCTTTTCATGCTCCTTCAATTGCCTCGACGCATACGCTATCACTTTATCCCTTTGGGTCAGAACACAACCTAACCCAACTCCAGATGCATCGCTATAAACTACGAAGTCATCAACTCCTTCAGGCAACGAAAGAATCGGTGCTTCACTCAATCTCTTCTTCAACTTCTCAAAGGCTTCCTTATGCTTCTCATTCCAAGCATAGGTAGCTCCTTTGTGGGTCAAAGCTGTTAATGAAGTAGCAATCAAAGAAAAGCCTTGGATAAACCTTCGGTAATATCCAGCTAATCCTAAAAAGCTTCGAATTTCCGTAGGACTTTTTGGTTGTTCCCACTTCATTACAACTTCAATCTTTGCTGGGTCAACCATTATTCCTTCTTTGTTAACCACATGACCTAAAAATTGGACTTGAATCCAAAATTCACATTTGGAGAACTTTGCATACAACTTCTCCTTTTTCAGGACTTCTAGCACTTCACGCAGATGCTTTTCATGCTCCTGCTTGCTTTTCGAATAAATCAAGATGTCATCTATGAATACTATCATGGATTTATCTAGGAATGGTTTACAAACCCTATTCATCAAATCCATGAAAGCTGCTGGGGCATTGGTTAGTCCGAACGACATAACCAAAAATTCATAGTGTCCATATCTTGTTCTAAACGCAGTCTTTTCGACATTCTGCTCTCTCACCTTTAGTTGATGGTATCCCGACCTAAGATCGATCTTCGAGAAATAGCTCGAACCTTGCAACTGGTCGAACAGGTCATCGGTCCTTGGCAACGAGTACTTGTTCTTTATCGTCGCTTTGTTCAACTCTCTGTAATCGATGCACATTCCCATGCTCCCGTCTTTCTTCTTTACAAATAACACAAGGGCTCCCCAGGGCGATGAACTAGGTCGAATGAAACCTTTGTCCAATACCTCTTGAAGTTGTGTCGTAAGTTCTTTCATCTCTGTTTGTGCTAATCGATACGGTGCTTTTTCTATCGGCGTCGTTCCTGATAACAAGTCGATACGAAATTCTACTTGTCGATCAGGGGGCAATCCGGGAAGATCTTCGGGAAAGACTTCCGGATAATCACACACCACCAGAATATTCTGAACCTCCTTCTTTTCCATCTTAGCATCGATCACGAACGCTAAATATGATGTACACCCCTTAGCCAAACACGTTTTGGCTTTCATTATAGAAATGATTCTAGAATTTACTCTGCGTTTTTCTCCATACACCATAAATGACTCCTTCCCTGGCGGATTTACTTGTACTATCTTCTTTCTACATAATATTTCTGCATCATTGGCGCTAAGCCAATCCATTCCTAAAACTATGTCGAATCCATTTAACTCGATAGGCAATAATTCCTCGTGGAACTTAATCCCATCCAAGTCAATGAGGATGTTTTTCATTCGATGGCTAATAGGTACAAACTTGCCACTAGCAATCTCGACTATTATAGCATTAACTAGTCTATCTACAGGCAAAGCTAGTTTTCTACCAAATTCATGCAAAATAAAGGAGTAATTGGCTCCAAAATCAAACAAAATTTAGGCAGGAAATTCGTTTACAAGAAGGGTACCTGAAGCGACATCGGCTTCTTCTTTCGCAGCTTCGAGTGTTATCTAAAAGGCTCTCGCCTTCAGCTTTGGTGGAAGATTGGGTTTTGCTGCGTCCTTCTTCTTCGGACAGTCCCTCAAAATATGCCCTTCTTCATTGCACCCAAAACATACGTTCTTATTGAAGGTGCATTCATTGGCATAATGCCCAGGCTTTCCACATTTGTAACAAGTGACTTCCACGCCGCACTTCCCAACATGTTTCTTTTTACGCTTGTCACACCACTTGGCTTCGGCTCCTCCTCCAAATTTTCTCGAACCAGTCTTCGAGAATTTGTTCTTTTTATTGGAACTTGAAGTTCCTTTAAACTTTCTCTTTTCGACAACTTCAACCTTGCTGGCGGCTCTCCCTTTTATCATATCTTCAACAGACTTGGCAGCTCAGATAGCTGCCTCCAAAGTAAGTTCCTGACGTACTGGCACCGACGTACTCCCATGGAAGTCCATTTGCGTATCTGTCAATTTTTGCCAACTCATCTGGGACAATACGCAAAGCAAACTCCATTTTGTCTATGAAGTTATTCGTATATTCGTTAACGGTCATACTCCCCTTCTTCAACGTTAGAAATTGGTTTTCTAACTCAATCACGTTTTGGGCCGAGTTGTACTTGCGTTTGAAGTGCACCAAAAACTCTGCCCAAGTTATTTGTAGTGGCTCATTAGGGCTTAGGGTTTTCCCCAAAGTGCTCCACCATCGGGCAACACTACCCCTGAACTGACGTACTGCAAACGTGGTTTGCAACTTGCCTTGGCAATCACAAGTCATGAAAGCCAACTCCATTTCCGAGATCCAATCCATTACGCTGACAGGATCTTCTTTTCCATTGAAGGTCGATGGCTTGCAAGTCATAAAGTCCTTATACTTTGTAACATCCGGATTCCCAAGTATATTATTTTATTCTTTTATTTTTGGAGGTTGTGGAGGGACTCGGCGAGTTGGTGCTTAGACTCGCCGAGTAGGGTCACGGATTCTTATCTGGGTTCATGACTGGACTCGGCGAGTTCATGAGTGGAGTCAGCGAGTCCACGCTGTTTAATGAAACCCTAATTTCCCGGGTTTAGGACCTATTTAAAGGCCCTTAGGGCCGTCATTTACGGCTACCAAACCCCAGAGAGAAACCCTAAAGGAGCTAGAGCGTTTGTGAGAGGATAAGAGCCATTTCTTGATCTTTGTGGTTGATTGTTGCAAGAAGGAGGTGATTCCAGCTTAGAGGAGACCAAGGAGGTTGTGCATCTGTGGATTTAGAGCAAGAGACTTCATCTTTGAGGTATTATATCGTCCCCTTATCTGTTTTGAAGAAGGAATCCATAGATGTAAAGTTTTATGACCTTTATTGGAAGAAAATTGTGAGGATATGGACCCTATCCACTTTGAGACTTCAGATCTAGACCCATAGTGGTTTAAAGAGCTTATATCAGCTTGCTTTATGTTGAGCTACTGAGGTGTTGAGCCAAGGATGTTACTTTTGGGGCTAAATCACCAAGTGAAGCCTCCTAGTCGTCCCATGAGTGTCAAGATTCGAACTTTACGCGTTTATCAGGCTTGGGAAGGTCAGATATTTGGATCAAAGGAACAGATCTAACCTCAGGAGGTCATTTGAGTTTATGCATGGCATGAACTCGCCGAGTCCAAGGGCAGACTCGGCGAGTAGGGTTAGGGTTTTCTGTAAATCACTCAGTGAGTGGACTTGCCGAGTTGGGGAATAACTTAGTGAGTCAGAGGGGGATTAGAGGACTAGAGTTCAAGGCAGAACTCGCCGATTTGATCTTGAGACTCGGCGAGTTGAGTCGGGGTGGCCCCGCGATTCATGCCAGGTGTGACTCGTCGAGCAAGGGGAGGAACTCGACGTGCCAAGCGAGACTAGAGAGTTAGTGGACATGAGTAGACTAAACCGAGTCGCCCAAGTGCACTCGACGAGTCGGGTCAAAGTTTGACCGTTGACTTTTGTTGACTTTCAGGATTTGGTTAACAACGTGTCCTTTGAGCGAAAAGTGGGGTAAAATGGTCTTTTTCCTTCTGAGGGTGCCAAGAGAGGGTTGAGTCTAGTCCTAGGAGTCATATTTATGAGAGTATTTACTTTATGTGATTAGGCGGAGGCTAGATCGTATTTCTACCGTGTCAAAGATTTACCGAGACACCTGAGGTGAGTCTTCTCACTATACATTACCTAGTGTGGTACAGAGATATGTGACATTGTATTTTAGAGTTATGTGCTAGTGTATTTGCATGTTATTTATGTGTTGTGATTTATTGTAATATGTGATATGCATGATTCAGAGTATATAGAGTAGGACCAATGGGTCCATAGAGTTAGGGCCAGAGGGCCCATAGAGAGTTGGGACTGGAAGGTTCCACTGAGACACATTGACCAGAGGGTCAACAGAGTTATAGCCTCAAGTGGCTAATATGTGTATTTGTGGTATTTTGGGGAACTCACTAAGAAATTATGGGTACAATGTTATGTGTTGTGTTTTAGGTACCAGCGATGATCGCGGGAAGGCGCCGACATGATTCGTACACACGCACACAGGAGTTCATATGTTTTGATCTTGTGGTTTTGTATTAAGATAATGATGATACAATGTTTTAAAATGTGAATGTGAATGAAATCATATGGTTTTAAAATGTGAAAAATTATTTAAGTTTTTACGGTGTTACAAGTTGGTATCAGAGCCTTGGTTTGAGGGATTCGGATGCATCTTCGGGCGTATCTGAACTCAAACTGAGGATTTGAGGAAATTTTTTGATAATAAAGTAAATTTTTTAAAGAGTAATAAGAGTTTTGAGACAAACAGAGCAGAGCCGTGTGTACGATCAGCCAGCGCCCGAACGGTGATTTCCCAAAGTACCCTTACATTAAGTGTTATAAGATATGTTATGCTATGCTATATGATGAGATATGTTATTCATGCTAGAGTAGACTAGGTATTCTTATTAGGACTAGAGTGGCCTGATATGTGATGCCTTAGTCTAGGAGTTTTGCTGTTAGAAATGCTTGAAAATGTTTAGATAGCAGTGAGGAGCTTATAAGAGATCTGCTAGTGAGTAGCACATGAGTAGAGAGAGTAGAGTACTTGGGATTTGGGACTCTGGGAGGAGGACTTGGGATGAATGCTGATGCGGGGGTGGACGGTAGTATTGGGCCGTACTACCGAAGGCACCGGGTCAGTGCGCAACCCAGGTAAGAATCCTTAGGGTACCGGAGACCAAGTAGGATTGGGGTATCGAGTGTGTGTACACCCGAGCGAGTCTCTGATATCTTGTGTTGTATTTCAGAGGGGCACCATGGTGGGGACGCGCCACAGACCAGGGACTAGTGGAGGGGGTGTGAGCGACGAGGAGCTCCGCCAGATGATTCATGATGAGGTGGCTGCTGCCATCCGCACTGAGATTCCAGAGATGTTCGGCCTATCAAGACCACCCTGATAGAGACATTTGATGAGAGATATGCTTCTCTTTGTGATGCTGTTGTTGTTGTGGCCATTGCAGCTGTAGTTGCGGCTAGACCGCAGGGTGGTGATGCGTTGCTGTTCCGGGAGTTCAGCAACACAAAGCCACCAGAGTTCGATAGGACCCAGGACCCGATTACAAAAATGAGGTGGATTTCAAACATCGAGGGGTGTTTCTTCACCTGCTCATCCCCAGAGCATTTGAGAGTCCGGTTCGCGTTGAACCAGCTTCGCTAGGGAGCGAAGGACTGGTGGAAGTTTGTGACGGCGCATTATTCGCCTACTGAGCTTGCTGCAGTGACTTGGGAGAGGTTCACTGCTTTGTTTCGAGATGAGTACGTTCCTCGGGTGGAGAGGGAGCGTTTGGCCCAGGAGTTCCTAACCCTCAAGTAGGGTACTGAGTCTGTTACAGTGATTATGAGGATGTTCCATGAGCGGGCGATGTTTTGCCCAGAGCACGTGTCCTCCGAGCAGGCACGTATGAGCCGATATCTGAGCATTTTGAGGAGGGATATACAAGAGTTCTTGGCGAACTCGACGTACCGTACATTTGCCGAGCTTCAGGCAAATGCCCGGAAGAGGGAGATAGAGTTGGAGACCCAAGTTAAGGAGGAGGCTGAGTCTCAGGGGAGGGATCGGCGGCCGGCTCAGTCCCAGCCGGCAGCCAAGCGGGCCAAACCCGCTGATTCGAGATCTAGGAACCAGAAGGGCCGCACTTGTGGCAAGTGCGGCAAGAGCCACGATGGGGTGTGTAGAGTAGGGTCTTGCTACAAATGTGGCAAGGAGAGGCATATGGCCAAGGATTGCCCCAAGGGGTTTGCAGTATGTTTTCACTGCAACCAGACCGGACACCGGAAGGCCGAGTGTCCATAGTTGCGAGGGACAGCTCAGGGAGCACCTCAGGGATCTGCCCCTGCTGCAGTGAGAGCTTCAGACAGTCGGCCCGTAAAGGCCGAGGCACCAAAGGCACGAGGGAGAGCCTTCCAGCTGACTGCGGAGAAGGTCCGCGCAGCGCCCGATGTCGTGGCTAGTATGTATTCTTTCATGTATTATTTTTTTATTATGTTGAGATATTGTTCTTATATTATGGTATGCGTAGGTACTTTTCTTGTGAGTTTTGTACCTGCCTTAGTGTTATTTGACTCGGGTGCGAGTCGATCTTTTGTATCTTTGGCTTTTAGCTAGCACAACAATATTAGTCGAGAGGCGTTAAGTCAACCTCTGAGAGTTTCCATAGCTGACGAGAGAGCGGTGTATGCCACAGAGGTGATTTGAGGTTGTGCACTCGAGATTTTCAGAGTGGAGTTTCCGATTGACTTAGTCCCTATCGCGATGGTAGATGTCTGTGTCGTCGTGAGCATGGACTGGTTGAGCAGATTTGGAGTGGTTATCGACTGCGAGCGTCAGCTGGTGACCATATGAGACCCTAGTGGGGGATTTGTTACAGTGTACGGCCAGGGTACACGTTTTGGGTCAGCGTTTTGTTCGGCCGCTTGAGCGAGACAGAGTCTACATCAGGGCTGTAGGGGATTTGTAGCGTATGTGATGGATACGAGGGTTGATTCAGAGAGACCGAGGTCAGTTGATGAGGTTCCGATGGTGCGTGAGTTTCCAGATGTATTTCCAAAGGAGTTGTCGGGTGTGTCTCCCGAGAGGCAGGTAGAGTTCAGTATCGATTTGGTTCCGGGGGCTGCGCCTATCGCCAAGGCGCCTTATCGCCTTGCGCCTCCAGATATGCAGAAGTTATCCTCGCAGCTTCAGGAGCTGCTGGGGAAAGGGTGTATTCGGCCAAGAAGTTCACCATGGGGAGTGCCTATCCTTTTTGTCAAGAAAAAGGATGGTTCAGACCGGATGTGCATTGATTACCGAGAGTTGAACAAGCTGACAGTCAAGAACTGTTACCCGTTGCCGAGGATCGACGATTTGTTCGATCAGTTACAGGGAGCATCTTGGTTTTCCAAGATCAATTTGAGGTCTGTATATCATCAGGTGAGGGTGCGAGATGAGGACATCCAGAAGACAGCGTTCAGGACTCGTTATGGGCATTAAGAGTTCGTGGTGATGCCTTTCGGGCTCACCAATGCACCAGCAGTGTTCATGGATCTCATGAACAGAGTGTGCAGGCCGATGTTGGATCTCTCGGTGATTGTGTTCATCAAAGACATATTGGTGTATTCGAGATCCAGAGAGCAGCATGAGGAGCATCTGAGGGAGATCCTCAGAGTTTTGAGATCGGAGAGGCTTTATGCCAAATTCTCCAAGTGTGACTTCTGGTTACGAGAGGTCTAGTTCCTAGGGCACCTCGTTAACCAGAAAGGGATATTGGTCGACTCAGCCAAGATTGAGGCAGTGACGAGTTGGGAGGTGGTGAGGTCACCTTCTGAGATCAGGAATTTCCTAGGGTTGGCTGGTTATTATCGGAGATTTATCAGGGATTTCTCCAAGATCGCCGTGCCACTCACCACGTTGACCCGGAAGGGTGTTGCTTTTTCATGGGGTCCAGAGCAGCAGGCCTCCTTCGAGACACTTCGCCAGAGACTATGCGAAGCCCCGGTGTTAGCCCTTCCGGAGGGGATGGAGGACTGCGTAGTGTATTGTGACGCGTCGATATCGGGGTTGGGAGCGGTGCTTATGCAGAGGGGTCATGTGATAGCATACACATCAAGACAGCTGAAGCCTCATGAGATGAGGCATCCCACCCACGATCTGGAGTTGGGGGCAATGGTGTTCGCCCTCAAGATCTGGCGTCACTATCTGTATGGGGTTCGGTGTACCATATACACGGACCACAAGAGCCTGAAGTATTTAATGGATCAACCCAACCTGAATATGCACCAGAGGATTATGATTGTGAGATCCTGTACCACCTGGGCAAGGCTAATGTTGTAGCCGATGCACTAAGCCGTAGGGCGGAGGGCGTCCCGATGCGAGATGTTTGTTTGAGATTGACAGTGACGACTCTGGTGTTGGACACCATTCGTGGGGCCTAGGCTGAGGCCGTGAGACCAGAAAGCCAGGAGAGAGAGCGAGTTGTCAGGCTGGTATCGGAGTTCGTTACCGATAGCCGGGGGCTTATGACATTTCAGGGTCGGATATGGGTACCGTTTGTGGGCGGGACGCATACCATTTTGATGGAAGAGGCTCATCGATCTAAGTTATCGATCCATCCCGGGGCCACTAAGATGTATTTGGACCTGAAGAGGGAGTATTGGTGACCCTGTATGAAGATGGATGTCGCATGGTTTGTAGAGAGATGCTTAACCTGTCGAAGGGTTAAGGCCGAGCACCAGCGTCCACATGGTAAGTTGCAGCCGTTAGAGATTCCCGAGTGGAAATGGGAACAAATTACCATGGATTTCATCACCAAATTCCTGAGGACTGCGAGAGGTGTCGATGCAATTTGGGTGATTGTGGATAGGTTGACGAAGAGCGCCCATTTCCTTGCTATCAGTGAGAGCTCTTCCGCTGAGAGGTTGGCAGAGATGTACGTGAGAGAGGTGGTATCGCGGCATGGGTTGCCGATCTCGATTGTCTCAGATCGAGATGTGCGTTTCACTTCCAGATTTTGGAAGAAATTTCATGAGGAATTGGGTACGAGGCTGCATTTTAGTACCGCTACCACCCACAGACTGACGGGCAGAGTGAATGGACAATTCAGACGCTCGAGGACATGCTCCGAGCATGTTTGTTGGATTTCGGTGGGAGTTGGGACACGTATTTTCCCTTGGCAGAGTTTTCCTACAACAATAGCCATCATTCGAGCAATGGTATCCCACCCTTTGAGCTGTTGTATGGGAGGAGGTGTCGGACCCCCATTTGTTGGGGAGAGGTAGGGCAGCGTGTGATGGATAGTACAGAGATCGTGCTTCAGATGACAGAGCAGATACAGCAGGTCAGACAGAGGCTGTTGACCGCTCAGAGTCGCCAGAAGAGTTATGCGGACAGGCGCCGGTCCGAGCTCGAATTTCAGGTCGGCGACTTCGTGCTCCTAAAGGTCTCTCCTTGGAAAGGAGTGATCCGATTCAGGAAGAGGGGCAAGCTGGGGCCCCGATATATTGGTCCTTTCAGGGTGATTGTGAGAGTAGGCATGGTAGCCTACCGGTTGGAGTTACTTGCAGAGTTGGGTCAGATTCATGACACCTTCCACGTGTCGCAGTTGAGAAAGTGTATAGCCGACGAGTCGGCAGTGGTTCCATTAAAGGATATTCAGGTGGATGCGAGCCTGAACTATGTTGAGAGACTGGTGGCGATTAGGGATCGGAAGATCATGGTTCTGAGGAACAAGGAAGTGCCTCTGGTGCAGGTCCAGTGGCAGCATCGGAAAGGGTCAGAGTTGACTTGGGAGCCAGAGCGGGAGATGTGGGAGCAACATCCAGAGTTGTTCGCAGAGCAAGACTTCGAGGACGAAGTCTGATTCTAGTGGGCGAGAATTGTAACATCCGGATTCCCAGGTATATTATTTTATTGTTTTATTTTTGGAAGTTATAGAGGGACTCGGCGAGTTGGTGCTTAGACTCGCCGAGTAGGGTCGCAGATTCTTATCTGGGGTCATGACTGGACTCGGCGAGTTCATGAGTGGAGTCGGCGAGTCCACGATGTTTAATGAAACCCTAATTTCCCGGGTTTGGGACCTATTTAAAGGCCCTTAGGGCTGTCATTTGCGGCTACCAAACCCCAGAGAGAAACCCTAAAGGAGCTAGAGCGTTTGTGAGAGGATAGGAGCCATTTCTTGATCTTTGTGGTTGATTCTTGCAAGAAGGAGGTGATTCCAGCTTCGAGGAGACCAAGGAGGTTGTGCATCTGTGGATTTTGAGCAAGAGACTGTTGGATTAATGTCAAAGTCCATAACTATAATTGGTAAGACTTGACCCGATCCGACATGGTCCATTTGGGTTGGATGGCATCATGCACTTGGATAGACTAAATGAGAGAAATAAGACACTTATGGTTATTAATATATTATAAGTTCTAGTATATTAATAATAAGAATAATAATATTTAATTAGTATTGATCAAGAATTAATTTAGAATTAATTATGTGATCAAAAGAAGACTAATTAAATATATGAGTTGATTGTGCAAATCATCCATAACTTATATAGTGGGCCAAAGCTCCATGGATAATCAAGTTGGGTTAAACCCATAAGATGCTCCATGGATGCTCCATGGAGGTTACATAACCCATGGTTCATGGAAATGAAAGGTGATGACAATTAGGGTTTACATGGTGTAACCCTAATTGTAACACGCTATATAAGCATCATATTATTCACGAAAATGGACACTAGTGTGTGTAATAGAAGGGCTAGCCGATTTCATGGAGTGTAGATTTTTCTCAAGTTATTCCAAGTGTATTTGGTGTTGTGTGAACCATTTGAGGTGTCACACTTGAGGCACTAGGCACTCAAGCTTCATGAAGACATTCTACATAAAAGAGGTATGTATTCTATCTTGTTATATTCATTATGTTGTATGCTAGATTAGGATAATACCTTGGATGTTCATATTTGTATGTATAATAGAGAAAACATAGATCCAAGGTATTTAGGATTGCATGTACACATAGGAGTGTTAGAATGCTCAAAACCCAACAGTGGTATCAGAGCCTAGGCTTGTTTTCTTGTTATACTTGCAAAAGTAGCTGAAAAATCGAGTTTTGATGTTGTCTGCCCAGCAGACTCGCCGAGTCCAAGGCAAAATGCATCCAACTCGCCGAGTTGGTTCGTGCACTCGACGAGTTGGACCCCCAGACAACATATATTCAACTTTTTTGGCTGGAATTGGACTAGGAACATTACCCTAAGATGTTTTTGAACTTATAAACTTGTTTTTGATGTGGTAATGTTCATGCTAATCCAATTTCAAAGATAATTGTCAATAGATTCATGTTTTGTATTAGTTTAAGGTTTAGACTAATTACATGAAAAACTTTGATTTGAATTATCTTGTTCTTATGAGTTGATTAGATTAATAGGAAGTTATGTGAAATTGTTGTTTTCAATCCAAATTAATCTAAGAGTTGATTCTAAAATGTGTTGTTGTAACTTGTCCTCAAGTTATATGAAAAGTCACATTTAAGAATCATAAAAATCATAAAAGTTTGCAAAGGTTACAAAAATGAAGAATCTTGTCTCATTGAATGGTTTTATGACTCCATAACTTGTCCTCAAGTTATGGAAGTTCAAGAGTCATTTCATTAAGTAATAAAATGTGTAACCTTAATTAATTCCATAAGTTATAAAATAAAGATAAGTTAATTCTTTTATTAGTTTAAAGTCTTCCATAACTTGTCCTCAAGTTATGGAACTTGAAGAGTTTTTGGATTAAAACTACTTTAAACTCATAAGTTATGGAATTAATTAGTTTGAATAGTTTCAAAAACTTGCCCTCAAGTTTTGGAATTTGAAAAGTTTTCACTTATGAATACTTTAATTCCGAGTTAGCCCTTAGAATTTTAAAAGTTAAAATTCAACCCTTATACTTTATAATATTATAAGTTAATAATATTTATATATATATATATATATATATATATATATATATATATATATATATATATATATGTATAAGAGTAAAGTCAGTCTTACCGTTAGTAGGCCTCATTCACGAAGCCGGTCTATAAGGGGGGTATAAGGTTACTGCCTATAAAATGGCAGTTTAATGGGTGTCCACTCTCACCCACCGCTTCCTTGACTGGTGGAGGGTCGCTAGCCGAACGGGTAGGACAAGGACTAGAATTCTCCCTTCATTAAAAGTATTAATGATAAATACTAAGTAACTAAACCTTTTATTAATACCCAATCTTAGTTACTTAGGAAAATGTGAATAAGGTGCTAATCCGTGAAATTACACTTTGCACTTTGTTTAAGTCGGTTAGTGGAGCGTGTGTGGTCAACCGGCACACTAACTCGTTTTTAACAAGGTAGGAAAAGGGTAACTTAATGTTTATCATAGTATCGATGGAGCGTGTGTGGTTAACCGACACATCGATTGAGGGGTAAACACCTAAGGGTACCAAGTAATTTGCATGGTTACTTCACACCTTGTTTTGTGATCCTCGGCATCCCAGTCACAAAACCTGAAGGGCACACTCGAGATTGAAACATGCCATTGAACAGTTCAATGAATCTCAAAAGATCTAGGAGTTTCAAATCCAATTAAAACCTAAGAATACATTTCGTTTATCTTGGTGGAAATTGGTGAATCGTCATTCATCTACCTTCAAATATTTTATAGCTTGGATTACGACATCCCTCTTCTAAGTTATAAAATATTTTTTTGGGTCCTAGACTTAATATTTCATATTGGGTGTTATATTACGGACTTTAGATCAACTATCTTGAATATCTCCCAAAAGATGTCTGGTTTAGACATTTATGATCTTCCCAAATCTCTTGAAACAAGCTTTCATAAATGAAGATGATGTCTCATGGAAATCATACTTCTTTCACCTCCTCCAATTATTATCCCTAACCCACAAGTTCTTGAAAAGTTTAAGGTCACTCAAGCCCTATTGGCAAATAAAGGTCTATGTGTGGTCACATCTTGGAGATGTAGTCACATATTGACAAGCCGGGAGAGTTGGGTGTCAAAGTCTTGAGAAATTTGGTGGCTCAATCACTTTCTAAGTCACATAGTGAGTTCTTTTGGGATTCCTATGAAATAGACTATGACAAGACCCTTAATGATCTTATTTATTTGTTAAGATCAACTTCCTAAAACTTTATGGACATTGACAATGGTGACATTGGAAATCCAGAAAAAAGCATTCTCTTCCCAAGGAAAGGGATTGACCATAGTTAACTAGGTTGACCAAATGGTAAAGAGAAAGGCTAAGTCTGTGATAGTCCCATGTTCCATTACCAAAGCGTCCATATGTTGAATTGCCAAAGGAAGGGGCGTTGGTTGCGAAACTGCCAAATTTACCTAAGGATGTTAAAGTGAATAAAGTTTGACTCTACTTCAGGTAAAGTCCACTATCTAACTCTGCTAAGTTTCTATTATGAGATTCTTGATACATGATGTGACTGGGTCATATGGTGATATTTTAAGAATTAAAGAAAAGTGAAGAAACTTAAAGAAAGAATATGTTGAATCTTATCGCGTAGATGGATTTCTATCGCATAGTTTGAAGATCGAATTCTTGAGCTACTTCTTAGGAGTTATGAGATATTGCTTAGGAATAGATAACAACAAGTTTTCATATGGATTGTAAGGATAGTTTTTTTGCAAAGTTTTTAAAATAAAAGGAAATTTTTGATTTTATTTATTTTAAAATATCCTTACAATGGCATTTGTGAAAATTTTGTTGCTTATAAGATTCCATTAAGAGCAAGAGTGGAAATATGAATTTGATTCTTTTATTTGTGGTAATGTCTAAATTTACCAAATAAGGAAAGATCCTCATCACCCAAGTTTCAATTGGACCGAAACTTGGAATCATGCAAGTTGTATAGCATGATGAATGAGAACTTTCAAGCATTGGAAAAATTAAGACTAACTACTTGTTCACATGGATGTGTGAGTCAAGTAACGGACTAAGGGTGAGTACACATTCTTGTGCACTGATTAAGTCCACCACAAAAGATCGATAAGGCTATTCGTCATAATTTACTAAAGCTCAGTAAATATGGTTATACTTACAAGTTTAAGTATAATTCTTAGACATTGGAAAAGTTCCAATATATGGCAGAACGGATAAAAAGAGTCAAATTAGACAGAAATATAAAAGTTTCTCAAATCTTAAAAGATGGGAGAGTACTTTAGTATCAGTTTTTGTGATCATCTTAATGATTAAGAAACCATATCACATTTAGTTCCCTAAGGAAGAGGAATCTTGAATTGTTGAAATGGTTAAACCAAGAAGATGAGTCATACTTCGTTCCAATACAAGTCTTAGAGTCATACTCCAAGATTGTAACTTGAGTGACATGTCTTAAAGAAGGTTTAAAACAGTTGTCAAATGTAAGAGTAATAGTTTTCTACTCTTGTACATTTGAAATTGGTAAGTTGTGATGTTTTGGATAAAACAAAGACCAACTAAGGCCAATTGTGTGAAGTGTTTATCTTGATTAGAATCCACACTATCTCTTGAATATCTGACAAGAAAGTCCTATATGTCAAGAGGACAGTGTGAGTCTTAAAGGTCTTGAAAGTCTCAAGAACTAATCAAGAATAAAACCTAAAGTTCTTCACTAGCACACGACTTGAGGTTCATAACCTATCGTGTTGACATATTCTGTGCCCATTCCAATTAAATTTGGCTTTGCATATGAGTTCTTAGAGTTCTCACTTGGTTGCACAACAACTTGGAAGCAATGGCAGGCCCTTGAGCTGCCAGGTGACAAGAAGTCAAGATTGCACAAGTTCAATCCATATGAGTTAGGATTTGTCACTAACCTAGTCTTGTGATTATGGTTTTGACAAATTCACATGGATAGGAACACTTACACCATAAAAATCTAAGTGTCATAAGGTTTCTCTCCGATTCATGAAAATGATGGTGAGGAAACACTTTCACTAAGTAGATTTTAAGTAGATAGCAATTGTGATATTTGCATTCTCAAAGTCGTTAGTGGAGTTGTGGGTTAACCGGGACACTAACATGGACTTGTGAGAAGTGGCAAAAAGGTCTAAACAATTGAGACTATGATTACAGCATCCCTTTTCATAGTTCTAAAATTGTTTAGACACACCTGTGAGCTATCTAAAAGAGGTGTATGATTTTGATAAAGTTTTATCAAAACAATCTAGTATCAGAAATCTGAACTTTGGTAAGAAATTCAGCTAATTTTTGAGTACATGTCAATTATGATAAAGGTTATGCTAATAATCATCATGTTAGTGGAAGCATGATAATTATGATAAAGGTTGCAAGTTAGCAATGTTAATTATAGAAAACAAAAGGTTTCAATTGGGAAATAGTTGTTTTGCTATAATTAAGGGAGAGGAAATTATACTTCATCTCAAATATATAAGCTTAGATCATGAGGTTTTAATCATTTAGTCAATGATATATATATATATGAATTTCATGTTGAAATGGCTCAACATAAGGAAATTATGTATATGGGTCCATTATTTGCGTTCTGAAATTCGATTATGATTACGGCATCCCTTTTCATAATCTGAATTATGAGACCTTGGCAAATAGAAATGGAAATGTTATAGCAAAAGACTGGTTTAGTCTTTATGTGAGACATCATGAATCGTGTCCCATATGCTTCGGATATAGGATCGATTACATGTGTTATATTCATCCTTTCTAAAATTTTCCAAATGCCTGGGGCATTAAGAAGGGAAAAGGTCTAGAATTGGATATGACTAAAAAGGATTAAACAATTGTTAAGGACAATCTAAGGTTTACCAAAGATTGGTTGCTCAAGGACTGTTGGAAGTATAGTGATAATTCTGGGAGGATCATATTGACTTAATCTGTAAGGAGGCAACTCTTGTTCAGAAGTGATAGTCAAAATGGAATATGGAAATGTTTTAAAGTTAGATATTATTCAATCCGTGTAAGATTAGGAAACTTAATGCAAGAAGGATGTTTCCAAGGAGCTGATCTCCTTTGGAATGCTCTGTAATGATTGTTGTCAAGTCTTTCTGACTTTGTGCATAATCATTACAAGAGGATCAATGCAAATAAGTTTAGAATCTAACAGATTTCAGTAAATGGCATGAATTTGGAATTCTTGCATTTGCAGTAAGGATTTGGGACTGTGAAAAGAGGATCATTGGAGTTGTGTTCAATTGATCTAATTCACAAAATAAAGATCATAGACAAACATAGTATGCATACTTGGTGTATGGCATGACTAGTGTTTAGAAAACATAGAGTACATGCTTGGAGCATGTGACAACTATTGTTTTAAATTCTAGAATAAAGTTGATAGCTGAAACAGTATACAATGAAAAATGTGTAATCATATGGTGATAAATAAAAGGTGTTTTATTTATATTCATAAGTTCTGAGACCATATTGGATTCGATTATTTTTGTGTTTCACTTTGCATGTTTTGACTTCCAGAATAACTAGGTCGTTCTTGCTGATTGACTAAGTTATTCAAACCATCCATAGTCGGTCATATGTTGGAAGTAGATATGAATTAAGACTGTCATGGGTTGGCTTGTAGAGGTCTAAGATGTTGGACAAAGGGCTACAACACTCATGAGTACTCATAAGTTCTGAGTATTCGATTTAACCCGCGCTCATTGGAATCACTTCATGGATTTTATCACGAGTGATCATGAGATGATAATATCTTATATTCTTCAAACCTAGAGATATGAGTTGTTACTATGAGTTGATTGTACATTGATTGCACGAAAACGCATTCGGTAACTCAGTGTTATAAAATGTGTCTTTGTGTATGATTCAACAAGTAGTAGAACAAGCCATATGAATCGAAGTTTATCCATTCCTTTTACCGTCGGGATAAAAGCGATATTTGTGGGCCCCTCGATGATTTGATGATGACAAATGGAAGTGCTCGGCCGGGCCAGGACTGATTTGATTTGTTCAATTAGTCAGTCGTCATAAATCGGAAATCGGGAAACAACAAATGGACAGAGAGAATGATTATAATCCATGTCTCAGTCCATATGATATCTAGAATGGAGGAATATATGATCCCTTATCTAATGGAGAATTCATTGACAAAGGTCAGAGTTCATCGGCAAGGTCAGAGTTTGACGGAAGCTTTTGAGAGCTACGATTGCCAGTCGGTTCTTGAAGTCATACTTGCAATAATAGTTTTAGACTTATCCAAGTAGGAGACTGTTGGATTAATGTATAAGTCCATAACTATAATTGGTATGACTTGACCCGACCCGGTATGGTTCATTTGGGTTGCATGGCATCATGCACTTGGATAGACTAAATGAGAGAAATAAGACACTTATGGTTATTAATATATTATAAGTTCTAGTATATTAATAATAAGAATAATAATATTTAATTAGTATTAATCAAGAATTAATTTAGAATTAATTATGTGATCAAAAGAAGACTAATTAAATATATGGGTTGATTGTGCAAATCATCCATAACTTATATAGTGGGCCAAAGCTCCATGGATAATCAAGTTGGGTTAAACCCATAAGATGCTCCATGGAGGTTACATAACCCATGGGTCATGGAAATGTAAGGTCATGACAATTAGGGTTTACATGGTGTAACCCTAATTGTAACACATTATATAAGCATCATATTATTCACCAAAATGGACACTAGTGTGTGTAATAGAAGAGCTAGCCGATTTCATGAAGTGTAGATTTTTCTCAAGTTATTCCAAGTGTATTTGGTGTTGTGTGAACCATTTGAGGTGTCACACTTGAGGCACTAGGCACTCAAGCTTCATGAAGACATTCTACATAAAAGAGGTATGTATTCTATCTTGTTATATTCATTATGTTGTATGCTAGATTAGGATAATACCTTGGATGTTCATATTTGTATGTATAATAGAGAAAACATAGATCCAAGGTATTTAGGATTGCATGTACACTTAGGAGTATTAGAATGCTCAAAACCCAACAGAGACTTCATCTTTGAGGTATTATATCGCCCCCTTATCTGTTTTGTTGAAGGAATCCATAGATGTAGAGTTTTATGACCTTTATTGGAAGAAAATTGTGAGGATATGGCCCCTATTCACTTTGAGACTTCAGATATGGACCCATAGTGGTCTAAAGAGCTTATCTCAACTTGCTTTATGTTGAGCTATGGAGGTGTTGAGCCAAGGATGTTACTTTTAGGGCTAAATCACCAAGTGAAGCCTCCTAGTCGTCCCATGAGTGTCAAGATTTGAACTTTACGCGTTTATCAGGCTTGGGAAGGTCAGATCTATGGAACAAACGAACAGATCTGACCTCAGGAGGTCATTTGAGTTTGTGCATGGCATGAACTCGCCGTGTCCAAGGGTAGACTCGACGAGTAGGGTTAGGGTTTTTCGTAAATCACTCAGTGAGTTGACTTGCCGAGTTAAGGGAATAACTCAGTGAGTCAGAGGGGGATTAGAGGACTGGAGTTCAAGGCGGAACTCAGCGAGTTGATATTGAGACTCGGCGAGTTAAGTCGGGGTGGCCCCGCGATTCATGCCAGGTGTGACACGTCGAGCAAGGGGAGGAAATCAATGTCGATCAAGAGTAGGACCAATGGGTCCGTAGAGTTAGGGCCAGAGGGCCCACAGAGAGTTGGGACTGGAAGGTTCCACTGAGACACATTGACCAGAGGGTCAACAGAGTTATAGCCTCGATTGGCTAATATGTGTATTTGTGGTATTTTGGGGAACTCACTAAGCAATTATGCTTATAGTGTTATGTGTTGTGTTTCAGGTACCAGCGATGATCGCGGGAAGGCGCCGACATGATTCGTACACACGCACACAGGAGTTCATATGTTTTGATCTTGGGGTCTTGTATTAAGATAATGATGATACAATGATTTAAAATGTGAATGTGAATGAAATCATATGGTTTTAAAATGTGAAAAATTATTTAAATTTTTATGGTGTTACATACTTGCACCCATTTCTCTCCATTCTACCCTCGTGGTTATTTCTCCCAACCACAAGCGGTTCACTATGACCAACTGATCTACTGTTGTTCTCTTCTTCAGATCGATCGTCATTTACTTCACGTTGTTCAACAGGAACTGAAGGTTCATCCCTATCGTTCAGCAACATTTTCTTCAAGTCCTCCCTTTGTTCAGCCAACATGGTCTGAATCATAGTTCATACTCCAGCCATGGTGATGGGTTCGGGTGCAACTCCTACTATCGGCACCTGTTCCACCACTTGAGGTTGAGGTTGTTGGTTTTTGTTTGCATTTCCCGCTCCACTTCGAGTTCTTGCCATTACAATCTATATACCGAATAAGGTGAATTTAGGTCTTTATCCTTGTTAGACATGTTAATTCGCTTATCACTCCGAAACGTTTACATGTTAGTTCTAATCTCGTAATCATACGCATTGAATTCTACACACATAAGGTTTCCAGATCCGGTCGACAACAGACCATAGATCCGAACAAATAATGGCATATATGGCAACATATAGCATTTAGCAGATAAAGGCATTTTAGGCACCTTTCCTAAAATAAACTAGTGCTCGTGTCTAAAATATGGTAGACACTCACCTCACAGTCATCACTTAGCATTCTAAGTTCATGTCTACAAATTCTACAATTTCTTAGTTCGCTTAAACTAATGCTCTGATACCAACTGTGACATCCCCTAATTTCTCGGCCAGAAAAGACCGACTTAATTTATGCTTTTTAAAATAAAATTAGAGAAATCTTTTTAAAAGATGTTGCAGAATCATATTTTGTAGATAAAATACATATACAGTTTAAAACTTGTATCAAACATTTATTCAACAGTCACATCAAATAAACACTTAATATAATTACACATAGCACATATTTTATAGAAAATACTTCATATCTGGGTGTAAGATGAAAGTGACTACACACTGACATGATTTGATGATAATCGGGCAGCAATTCGTTGCTTCAAACGATCGTTTATAATAAAACCGGGAGTTTTATTGAGAAACTGGGCTCTGCAAAGGTCGGGCTTCGAAACCGAAAAAATAAATTTTTCGGGCTTCTCGGGCGCTTCGTGGCATATTCCGGGGCTTCGAGGGATGTTAATATGAATGAAATATGAGATTTAGGTTGAAAAGTGGCAAATTTCCAAAGTTACCCAGGAGGTCCCGCAGCCTTCTATTTATAGGGGCGAGGCTTCTGATTGGACGGCTGAAAAGAAACCACGCGTCGTAGATCCGAGGGCTCGAAGGGGGGTGGCTCGCACATGGTCTGCGCATGCGAGGGGCTCACTCGCAGTCTGTGATTGGACTGAGGTCTAGGGTCCGAAGTAGGGGGGTTCGTGGCGGCTTGGGAGGGCTCAGACAAGTGCTAAGAGGGCATGTGTCGCACCGCTATTGGACCACTTCAGATAAGGCCAGGTGCTCGGATGACTCAGCAGCTCAAATAACTCAGTAGCTTGGATGACTCAGCAGGACACATGGCACGTTTTGAGCGAGGGTAACGTGGCAGCTCGTGACTATGCGAATTTTCTCGATTTTCGCGCCAAAACATCTAAAATCCATAACTTTCGCTTACGAGCTCTGTTTTTGACGTTCTTTATATGCACGCGTACCTAAAATTACGCTCTACAACTTCCGTTTAGACTTTGTCGGCTAATTTTGACTTTAACTTTATTATTATTATTTTTAACAGACCGGGACAGGAAATCCGTTAAAAATTCATAACTTCTTTATCCGACGTCCGTTTTCATCAGACCTTTTACCGTTGTGCTACTAATGACGAGATCTTCAATTCTCGTTTAGGTTGTGTCAGCTAAAAATCACTCGATCTAAAATTTGAGTTTTTTAGTTGTCTACTGCTAAGCTGAAACTTCGAAAAATCATAACTTCCTCATACAAAGTCAAATTTGGGCGTTCTTTTTATCGAACTTCTCAGTTTAACGAATACTACAACTTTCGTTTAGATCACTAAGGCTAAAAGTAGTTTATCAAAAACTCACTTTTTACACACTCGACACCGTGTCGGTTTATCGCGAAACTCCGACACGTCATAACTTCTTCGTTGTAACTCGGATTTTGGTATTCTTTATATCCTCGAAATCCTTGTTTCGACCACTGCAACTTTATGTAAAGATATCGGCTTTATCTCACACTTTAATTTTGACGCTTATTTTTATTCTTAATTAATTAAACCCTAATAATTAAGCATAAAACACATAATTCACATAATTCCTTTTCATTTCTTCAAAATGAGTTACAAAGGTTAACCTAGACTATCACCTCAATATAAATGCCTAGGCTAGAAACATGAGTGTTACATACCAACACATAACCACATAACATATATACAATAACATCATGCAATGGGTCCACACCTAAAAGACTAGATTACCCTTGAGCCCACAACATAAGTCTGGCTTGCCCTCGAGGCCCACAACTTATGTCTGTCTTGGTCACCGATTAGATCAGTCCTCCGATTGAATACCATCAAGCCTTGAATATAAGTCTAGCATACAACTCCGCCCTCAACTCGTATCTGGAATGCTCATGAGCCCTCGGTATGAGTCTGGCATGTTATACTCGACCCTCAGTTCATATCTAGAGTGCTCCAGGATTTGTTGGCTACCACACGGAGCAATACAACCTCAAACCAACACAATATGTCAACGTATACCATATAATAAATATATATAGATAATCATGCAATAGAATCACAGGTAGTCCTATAAATCTACCAAACTAGCATATCAATAACTAGCATAAACATGCGTATCTATCCCATATTTAGCAAATCAATGAATATCAACCAATGGGCAGGCATTGGTACCTTTGACCTGTAAGTACAATGAGGAAAACTCACCTCGCAAACTGGACAAAAACTAATGAGGTCTCAACTTCGAATTTCAGCTCCAATCGAATCTTATTCCAACTAAATGAACCAAATCTCAATCCAAATCCCAAAATACTCAAAATACCCTTAAGGTAAAACTTGGTCAAAGTGAATTGATCAAATCCACTAAGTCAATCCAACCGAGTCAACTCGACTGATTGACACAGTGCGAGTATGCGGGGCGTACTCCAAAGGTACGTTGAGCGTACTCCAAGTCCTCGTATGTTGATCTCCATTGCGGTGGTTGGCCTTGTACACAGGGCGTACTCTGAGTACGCGAGGCGTACTCCAAACAACTTTAAAACTCATTAAGCGCTGAATGGCTTAATCACTTACGTCCATATTTCAGATCCAAGGCTAAAATACACTCTAGAGTCATAAATTTTCCAACTTTATGACTTTACATGCCCATTAAGTGCTTAACTCAAGGCCTTAATCCATTAAGAAATTCTACAAGATGCATGGAGCGAAACTAACCAGTGGGACAAAAAATTTATGACTTAGGACCGCTCCTTGGGTATAAAAGGACAACTCAAATCATCAAGAACATACCATGCTCGAGATAAGACTTTTGAGACCAAAAAGCATCATTAAAAGACCCATTTCTAGATCTACATGATTGAAAGATAAAATTGCATGCTTTATACCTTTTAAAGGTTGCAAATGAAGAATAAGTCCCAGATCCAAAGTGCTTCACTCTTCCAAGATGATCTTGGCTTCCTTCCTTCTTTTTCTAATCACATAAACACACACTTTTAGGCTAGAAATGGCTTCTCAAGGTGAACTAGGGTTACAAACACGAATAAGAGAGTGAAGTCATACACCACGTACGCATGTCATACTCCGAAACTCAAAATTAAAGATTAGGGTTTCCTTATCTTGCAAGTACGCCCAACATACACTGATGTATGCCCAGCATACACCACGTACGCATGTTGTACTCCGAAGGTAAAAATTACAACAATGCTATTAAGGCCCTTTTTACATACATTTCTTGAACTTTAGGACCAAATGCAATACAAATGAATGAAAGGGAGATTAAAATAGAAATACATGACAACAGGATGTTACACAAAGCCTTGGTTTCAGGGATCGTGGCACACTCTTGGTTACGTCTGAACTCAAATTGGGGAATTGATGATATTTTGAAAGAAAATGAGATTCTAAAAGATTTGGAAAAAGGAATAAGATACAAAAAGGATTATATAAAGACAAAAGGGGGTGTAGTGCATGCAATCAGCCGAGCTCAAGTATGTGATTCTCATAATACCCATATATGTCTGTTATGATTATATGTTATGAGAATTTCATGCTAGATTAGGGACAAGGATCTACTCATGATTTCATGCTTGAAGAGAAGCCTATATATGCCTGATGGTTAAGCTTTAAGATTGCATGTTAGTATGGTTTTCTGATAATCGAATATAATAGCCTGATAAGTTGGCGTGGTGGTTAGGTTTTTTCCGTACCAGAATGATGCTTGCTTTGTGCTTTGTGGGACTCCTAGTGATGTGGGTTAGCTACCAAGTGAATATGTCAAGTCACATGTTGCATAGGTTAAATAATTTTAGACTGATGGATTTGACCTTATTGTGCAGCTCTTGTTTGATTCCAACAATTGTAGGGATGAGTTTGTTACTTGAAGGATCATCAAAGCTTTGTTGTATGTGATTGTATTCATAAAGTGGTTAACTGACATTATTAGGAATTCTTCAGTAGCTGATGGTAGGGTGTGGTCGGGAACCTAGGAATGCCTAGGAAGTGCTTTAGTGGGTTTAGTTACGTTGTTTAGGAATCATTTGGAGTATCAGTTTGAGAAGGTAACTTGGAAGATTCAGGATGATTCTCAAGGAAAGTATCCATAGGTATGGAATGTAGTATTGGGCCCATACTACTGAAAGCACAGGATCCATACTCTAATCGGGGAGGGTCTTAGAAAATCTAGGAAGCCTGTGGATGAGGATCCTAGGTTATGCTCTGATCATTTACATGTTGTTTTTCAATACGGTGAGGAGCATTAAGGAAAGAGGTTCAAGTTTTAGTTCCGACTCGGGTGAAGGTACTGAGCCGATTAGCGAGCCGATGCAGGAGTTCATCTCGTCGGAGATTACCCACTGTATTTTGGAGTAGACTCTTGTGATCTTTGGTATGGTCAAGGAGGGGATTTTGGAGATTTTGGATGAGCGGTCGGGTGCATTCTGTGCTGAGGTTATGGCTATTATTGGAGCTCGCACTCTTTCTTTCCATGAGTTTTGTGCTTGTGGAGCTCCCACGTTCTTTGGGAAAAGGACCCCATTGCCAGTACGAGGTTGTTAGCCGATATGGCTAACAATTTTCAGACGAGTTTCTGCCCCGAGGGGTTGAAGGTTAGATTTGCTTCATGTCTTCTAAAAGACAGAGCTCGAGATCGGTGGGATGACGTAGACTTCGCCTTGGGAGGCGAGGCCCTGGAGACAATGTCTTGGGATGAGTTTTTGACCCTGTTTAAGGCTAAGTTTGTGCCAGCTATTGAGGCACAACAGTTAGAGATGGAGTTTTAGGACCTTCGTTAGACTACGAAGACTGTGGCAGAGATCCATGCCAAGTTCCGGGAGAGGGATCTATTGGTTCCACAGTATGCGACAGATGATGAAATGAAGAATGTAAGGTATCATGATATGCTGAGAGATGAAATCAGGGAGTTCGTAAGTATGATTTCTAGATCCATGCCAAGTTCCGGGAGATGAAATCACACCCTGAATGATATGATTTCTAGATCCTAAGAGCAGGAGATCAATTTGGAGCACCTGGGGAAGACGAAGCAGAGCATGTGCAGGCTGATGAGGGTCCTGCAAAGAGATCTAAGACTTCAGATTAGTGAGTGAGGGGCCAACACGGTCGGGGTCGGTGCAGCACGTGGTGGAAGCAACACGATGGGGTTTGTTATTCTATGTTAATGGTCTAGTACAAGTGTGGAAGCGTTGGTCATGTCAGTCGGGATTGTCCTCAGCGGACAAGCCCATTACGTTTTCACTACAACCAGGTGGGCCACAAGAAGGCCGATTTTCCGATGTTGAGGGGTAGAGTAGTGAGTGCACCTGCTCCAGTTACTTTGAGGATCACTGATGGTCGTGAGGGAAGGACTGCGGCCCCAGTGGAGAGGAGCTGGGCATTATAGTGTCAGTAAGAGGAGATCATGGTTCCATCAGGGGCTATTGCGGGTAAGTTATCTTTTGCTTTCTTCATGGTTATTACCAGTATTTATATTGCTTTAGAATTTTCTATTGGTTTGGGTAAGCATTATGTCTAGTTTGGTTCTCTGTTATTGTCTAAGTTATATCTTCAAGAATTGTTATATGCCATTTTGCATGCCATGAATCATTAGTGGGTAGTATCTTGTTGAGCCGGTTTCAGTTTGTTCGGTCGTGTTCCGGTTCTTTGATGGATCAATTCAGGGATATCGATTAGAAGGTCTATGGTCGGATTAGTGGGTTAGTTCTCTAATGAACTTAGAGTTCAGTTGAGTTACCATGTGATCGGGTGGGATCGGCGGTCATATTTGGAAGAACCTTCGGGTTCAATCACTATAGTTGCTAGGGAAGGAGAGGTGGCAACGAGATGGTGGTGGCAGTCGCACGAGTTGGTTGGTCACTGGGAGGGACAGGGGAATTTATTTTATAGCAAGGGTTATGGTCCATGTCATCAGGCTAAAGGACTTAAGGATTTGGTTTCTATATCATGGGAAGCGATTGGGTTTGTCGTACTTGCTAAGATTTCAGGTAGTGTTCATCTAGATTTCAAGAGTTGTGCGGTTGTTGGGATTGGCTAGTGATGGAACACTAGTATTGGTAAGCGCAGGTTGTCGGCGGTTCAATTATAAGGAGTTAAGATAGGTTGGGAATCCATCAAATTTTGTGGGTTGCGAGAGCTTCGACGAATCCAAGTGCAGGGGAATCGTTCAGATTTCCAGAAGCTAAATCAGGAATGAAACTAGGATGAGTTTCACATCCCCATCAGGAGGGAAGATGGCGCAGGTTGCCGTCTGGATTGAAGATTGTGTAAGTTGGGAGTTCAGTAAATTTCCAACAACTATTTGGTGTCTTCTTGGTGATGGATAGAAGGCATATAGATGGATCCAGGTTGAGGATTGTGTTAGAGCCTACCTACATGTTCTTGTCTGATTAAGGATTTGGGGTTCGAAGCTTAAACCCGAACACATGATTGGGTTATAGTGTGATGTGTGTTCGACTCCGTATGAGTACGGATGGATTGGAAGATGAGCGGTAAGACCATGGGTGATGGCCATGGCAAGATAGGAGTGTTGTCAGACTACAGGGTGACCCGTGGCATTCACTAGGGTGGCAAATAGTGTTGGAGTGTTGTAAGACTGTAGGGTTGCCGGTAGCATTCATTAAGTTGACATATTGTATTGGAGTGTTGTAAGACTACGGGGATAGCCTGTAGCATTCACTGGTTCTTGAGTAGCTGTGAGGGAATGGAAAATCTATGATTTAGCTTATGGATTTCTTCAGATGGATTAGACTAGAGTAGGTCAGTTTTTAAGACTGTGGGAATGCCACGACATTTATGGAATGAAGGAAGTAGTGGGCCATATGAGGCCGGTTGTGATATAAGACTACAATTGGTCATGTAGCAATCACTATTAGCATTGGATTTGGTGGCATCAGGTTTGACGGTAGGTTACGATCCATTGGATCAGAAAGGTTATTGGAGCCATAGTGGCGAGATAGTTGGGATAATTATTATCAGATGACGCCTTCGTTTGGAGTTCGCATGGTGCGACTGTTTATGACTAATTATATTTATCTTAGTAACCAGGTGGAAATCTGGTGCATCGGTTATTCGGTAGGTATGTTCGGACTAAGGATGTCGCAGCTACTTTTGGAAAGTAGCTAGGGGCAACAAGATGAGTCGAGGCGGTATTAGTGATTTGGGACTCGTGTGTGGAGTCGCTTCTTGTTCGTTGTATATGCTAAGTCACTTGCAGCTTGGATTAAATAATCTCAGAGTAATTGCTTCAACCCTGTTACGCAACTCTCGCCTGAGTCTAACCATTATAGGGGTGGGTCTTTCGCTTAAAGGATTATCAATGCCTTCTGTCAAGTAAAGGTGTTCTGCAGAAATGAATGGTCAATTATTTTGTTTCCAGTAAAGCAACAAGACAATCAAGGGTTGGAAGTATTTTGAATAGTTTGGAATGCAAGTGAAATGGGATTAGTAGTGGTTCAGTATGGGTAGTCTGTCGGGGAGTCATACGAGTTCAAGATCTCAGATTTTAGGAAGAGTAGAAGTGGTTATTTATGAAGGGGGTTGATTTAGGTTGAGAAAGGATTCGTTCATCATCAGGTTCGGAGAGCTCTGATAAGGCTGGGTTCGGTTCCCTTTGGGTAGGCTGTTATATGCTCGGGGTTGTGATTGTCTGGCGTGCATGGGATGGTAAGGAATGATTTCGAGAATGAAATTTAATTTAAGTGGGGGAGAATTGTAACACTTGGTTCAGTTTGCTTTTCAGTTTAGACCCTTGGGGGTGGAGGGTTTTGCGGATTTGGTCACTAGGGGGAAAAATTGTCAACTTCAGGGAAGTTGGAGTACGTTGTCCGTTCTCCTTGTACATTGGGCGTACTCATGCAGGTTGATCGCAGAGCTCATCCACATACGTTGGGCGTACGTGGACTACACTTAGCGTATGTGATCAGTCTTAAAACCTTAGTTTAGGGGCTTGTACCTTATATAAACCGTAAGATAGCCTCTTTTTTCCTTGTTTAACCAACCTCCACACCCTTGAAAACCTTAATTTGTTCCTTAGCCTTTGTGTGGTGCTTTTGAACTCTTGTGAACCTTTTTGGGGCATTTTATGCATCTTGAGAGGAAAGAAGAAGCTTGAAGACTCATTCTTTGAAGGAGGGCCTTGAGATCTAGCTTTAGCACCTTCATTTCGTGGATTTTGAGGTATAAAGTTCAAAGATTTTCATCTCATTCCATAAATCTACTCCTTGGCTTGTTTTTGGTGTTTTTGGTCCCTTTGGTTGGTGATTTTTAGTTAAGGTCATTTTTGGAGCTTATCCTTGTAGATGTTGAAATATTAACGGTTTCTTAGCCATAAAAGTGCAAACTTTGGTTTTCGTCTCATGCATGTGTTAAGTCATTTATTAAGCTCTTAATTCCCATTAAGCCACACATGCACATAAAGTTGGTAACTTTATGTGACAAACCACCTTAAGGAAGTCAGATCTGAGCTTGGGTTGAAGTCTTAATCGATTAAGTGCTAATTTTGGGAAGTTGGTCCTAATGGTGGAGTATGTTGGGCGTACAAGAAAGTATGAAGCACATAAAATCCCTCAAGTGTGTATGTTGAGCGTACGAGCTGAGTACGCCCCATGTACTCAACGGTGGGCTTCAGTTTTGTGGGCTTTTCGGTGTTAGGCTATGTTGGGATTTTGATGTCTTAGGCCTTCTTGGTCCATCAGGATTCTCTTGTTGGGATGTTGATATTTTATTGGACTCCTTGGTTAAAGGCCCATGAAAGGGGTTTGGGCCTAATTTTGAAAATTGGGCCATCATTGGGCTTTGGGCGATTATCGTGTAGTTTGGGCTTTTTGGACAATTGGATTGGGGCCTTGGCCTTGGGCCAAGTTCGGGAAAGGGTAAAAAGGTCTTTTATCCTAATTTAGACTCTTACTTTAACTTGGGATCCAATTATTGATTGGATGTTATTTTGTGATTGATAGTGCGGGGATTGTAGTAAATCTACATTCAGAGATTTATCTGTGGCTTTCGGTTGTCTGAGGTGAGTCTCCTTACTGTACTATGGGTCAAATGCACCAATGTTGGCTTATTGGATTATGTATTATTGGAAGACCAAGGGTGGCCCTTGGCATTGTATGAAAGACCCGGAGGTGGCTCTTGGTAAATTTGTATGCAAGACTGGGGTTCGGACCCTGGCAGTTAAGTAGACAGTTAGTTGTAGATTGTATGATTTTTGTCTTTGTGATGCTCGCATGGAAGACCAGGAGGTGGCTCTTGGCACTTGTCTGTAAGACCTAGGGTTTTGGACCCATCTTGGCAAGGAAAGACCATGATATGGCTTGTGGCACAATGGCAAGACTATAACTGGCACATAGCAATCTCTATTGTATGTATGGTATGCAGTATTTTGGGGAACTCACTAAGCCTTGTGCTTACGGTTTACTATTTATGGTCTCAAGTACTTTCGGTTCAAATGGGAAGGGACCGGCTTGATCGCAGCACATACACCCATGTTTTTCTGCAACTTTGTGATTTTGGGATTGTACTCTTATAACTGTGTTATTATGAAATACTTCTAAATATTTGTTTAAAATATAAATGTGTGTTTTGACTATGTTAAAACGAAATTTTTACCTTGAAATTTTGGGATGTTACACTTCTTGGCCCAACCCATGTATTTGAGCCCATCCCATATCATTGGGCCCAACTCGTATCATTAGGCCCAGCGCATATCATCAAGCCTATCCCATCATACATACATATGCGAGAGTCATAAAGACAACTAGCACCCTACACACACAATCCAATGGGCTGACGTTTGTGTCTTCGACACTCAAGTATAGTGAAGAGACTCACCTAACTCACAAAATCAGCTAAACCACAACTCAATGCCCTGTAACAAATGTTACGATGCTCCTACCAAAACATACAAGGTCCAAACTTAGTCTATACACTAGATAGATTAATCTTGTCGAAAAGTCAACCTAGGACAATAACTCAATGGTCAAAACAAGGTCAAAATTTCTATTTAGCAGCCCTCCACGTTGTGGCCTTCCTTGGCTATGTCTTTGGCATTAAATGCCAAAACAATCGATGATTCCCCAATCATCGCATCATGGCAGCCTAAGGCCATGTCGTTGGGACTGGTATAAACAGCTCAAATGAGCTTAATTCATTTTGTTTTCATTTCAAGAGCTCCAAAGCTCAAATTTGATCCTTTACAAGGTCTTAACAGATAAAGTTTCCAACTTTATCCTTTAATGCATCCTTATAAGTCTACATATAAATTCAAAAGTCCAAAAAGGCAACTTAATGCATAGGACTTATACCATTAAGTCCTAAACCCATGAAATCCTCGATCCAAGACTTCTAGAAGCACTTTAGGGACCCTAATGTACCACAATAATGTAAACTTTCTAGACATGCATACCCCATGTATGTTCTTTTCCATGATCAGGTCAAAAGAGGCAAAATAATTTAAGCATCAAGAAAAGTTCCCAAATCACCACCATTTCCAAGTTCTATGACATATAATGCTCTTAGGACATAAAGAGACCGTAAAGTTGCAAACATTATCTCTTCAACCCACACAATCACATCAAAGGGACCATAATATGCCATAAAACCTATAGTAAGAAGAAAGACATGAAAAGATGTAAACTTGAGGAGTTACAAAGGGTCTAAACGATGCACACAAATGAAAGGGAGGTGTTCTTGCAGAATAAAGGCACTAACTCTTCTTCTTCCTTCAAAACCACCAAGAACTTGTAAAAATGGGAACAAAAGCTTCTAAAAGGATTAGGTTTTTCAAAGGAGACGTTTGAGGGTGATGGAGGCTGATAAGGAACCCTAGGTTCAAGGTAATGGGGTTTAAATACAAAAGAAATCCTAAAAGATCATGGGATTGGGCCAAAGCAGCTGCCATGTCATGGCCAACCTAATGTCACGTCGTGGCGATCATTAAAACACACGTTCCATTTATTCAAGGCCACGTCATGGGCATCCTTGCACAATGTTGTGGCACAGTGTTTTTCCCAAAACTCCATCTTTAGTCGCTGATAAATAGAAAGTTAAACCAATAAGGAACACGAGTCTTACACCAAAATGTTGCATAAGAAGCAATTCGCCCAAATTATTCAGCTTCCATCGGAAGGACAATTTGAGGTTCCCACGAACGCACAGGTGCTCCAAATGTTCAACAATATGTGTTTTGAGCCTGCATTACACTTGTGAGCAATTTTAAGAAGTCAAATATTCTTGGGGAATTGAATTTATTCTTTGGAATCAGACTTCAATGCCTAACTGAGGGATTTTTGGTCTTGATAAAGTGAAACTCCAATACTACTATGTTATGGTTGGTCTCTACTATGGCATGAATGTGGATTATGCTTCGTTACTATGGTTTAAATTTGCTTCATCAGTCAAGCATTCTAATAGGTCGACTGTAATTTGTAGTGCTCGATTCTAGAGTTTATTCTTACATGAAGTCGATAGCCAAGCAGGTGTTCATGTACCTAAAGATAGTGAGGTTGCCACATTCTCACATCCTCATATTCCGAAATCAGCAATTAATGACCCGAGTATTTTTCTCTGCCATTGGTCGAATTCTTGATGCCATGCTTAATTTGGTATCTCCCATGAATTCGTTATTGGTGAAATACAAAGCTTCTATGGACTCATCTTCAACAGATGTTATCCCAAAGAAGCTGACTTTTGAAGCCACAAAAGGAACTTCCACAGATTCGCAAGTAGGAAAGAAGAAATCAAAGACAACGCCTAAATTTGTTGAGAGAGAGGCTTCAATGAAAAATGTTCCTGAGAAGTTTGTGAAAGGTGGTTCTAAGAAGGTTACAAAATAAGTTTGTAAGAAGTCAACTGCAAGTAGTTCTGAGAAGGAAGTTGAGAATGTTGTTAAAGAAGGTGTTAAAGAGACTTCTATTCCTGAGGTTGTTTTCAAGAAATCCAAGAAGTTGATGACGAATTCAAAGACTTATGGTCTGATTATTAAGGATGTTACTAAGAAAGAAGCACAAAAAAGATAGGAAAAGAAAAGTTGTTGGTGTCTTGAAAAGAATTAAGAAGCTCGGGGCTTTGAATACATAAGATAATTTTTTTGGGAATGATGATCAGAATTTTAGCGTTTCACCTAGAAAGGATACCAATGTCGAATCGAATTTCAAGGATATATGTATTCTTGATGTCACTGTGAACGCATATGATGTGGATATAAACATCAATTCTAGTGATCCAATTGTCACTTCACTCCCTAAGCACACTACACTCACACCACCCAAAGTTCTATTTCCCAATCCAATATGGAGGATGATGGGTTTTGAGCATTCTAACACTCTTATGGTGTACATGCAACCCTATAAACCTTGGATCTATGTTTCTCTATTATACATGCAAATAAGAACTTTCCAAGTCTTTAATCCTAACTAGCATACTATGAGGCAACTATACTACAAAGACTAGTTAGATGACATACCTTTTGTTGTAGCTTGATGTCTTCAAGCTTTAAGAGCTTAGCCCCAATAGTGTGGAAGCCTCAAGTGGAATCACAAATCACCAAAAAAAACCTTGGAAGACTTTGAGAATATCATGCACACTTGAAATCGGCCCACTCTTATGTCCTCACACACTAGTGCCAATTTTGTGAGCCAAGGACCCCTTTATATATTATGGAGGATTAGGGTTACATCCATGTAAACCCTAATACCCATGACCTTTCATTTACATAGGATCCATGGGTTAAAAGCTCCATGGACTATCCATAAAAGCTTAGCCCAACCTAAATGAACTTGGCCCATTCCATATATATATATATATATATATATATATATATATATATATATATATATATAAGAGTCCATATTTAATTAGTTCCTTTTGATCACTTAATTAATTCTAAATTAATTCTTGATTAATACTAATTAAATAATATGATTCCATATTAATATATTAGAACTTATAATATATTAATATAAATCATAAATATACTAGTCTCAAAAGACTATCCATATAAACTGTGTTGGTGAAGTGCAACCCAAATGGACCATGCCGGGTCGGGTCAAGTACATACCAAATATAGTTATGGACTTAGACATTAATCCAACAGTCTCCCACTTGGATAAGTCTAAAACTATTATTGAGTATGACTTCAAAACCTAACTAGTAATCGTAGCTCTCAAAGCCGTTGTCGAACTCTGACCTTGTAAATTACTTGTCCATTAGATAAGGGATCATATATTCCTCCATTCTAGATATCATATGGACTGAGACATGGATTATAATCATTCTCTCTGTGCATTTGTTGTTTCCCGATTTCTGATTCATGATGACTGACTGATTGAACAAATCAAGTCAGTCCTGGCTTGGCCAAGCACTCACATGTGTCATCATTAAATCATCGAGGGGCCCACAGATGTCGCTTTTATCCCGAAGGTAAAAGTAATGGATAAACTTCAACTCATATGGCTTGTTCTACTACTTGTTGAATTATACACAAAGGAATTTTTTTATAACATCGAGTTACCAAATGCGGTTTCATGCAATCAATGTACAAGCAACTCATAGTAACAAATCATATCTCTAGGTTTGAAGAATATAATATATTATCGTCTTATTATCACTCGTGATAAAATCCATGAAGTGATTCAAATGAGCGCGGGTTGAATCCAATACTCAGAACTTATGAGCACTCATGATTGTTGTAGCACAACTTTGTCCACCAACTTGGACCTCCACAAGCCAACCCATGACAGTCTTGATTCGTATCTACTTCCAACATATGACCGACTGTGGATGGTTTAAATAACTTAGTCATTCTGAAAGAATAACCTAGTTATTATGGAAGTCAAAACATGCAAAGTGAAACACAAGAATAAATGAATCTAATATGGTATCAAAACATTTGAATATAAATAAAACACTTTATATTTATCACCATACTGATTACTCATTATTCATTGGTTCGGTTTTATCAACTTTATACTTGAATTAAAAAACACTAGGTGTCCCATGCTCCAAGCATGTACACTGTGTTTTCTAAACACTAGCTTTGCCATACACCAAGTATGAACTCTATGTTTGTCCATGATCCTTTTCTTTGTGACTTAGATCAATTGAACATAATTTCAAAGATTCTCTTTTCATACTCCCAATTCCTTGTCTTAAATGTAAGAATTCAAAATTCCTATCATTTATCGAAATCTGTTTAGATTTTATACTTATATGCACTGTTCCTCTTGTAATGATTATGCACAAAGCCACAAAGGCTTGGCAACAATCATTACAGAGTTTCCCAATGGAGAGGAATTCCATGGAAACGATATCTCAAATTCAAAGAGCATTGCTTTGAACATGCTTCTTGCATTAAGTTTGTTTAACCTTACACAGATTGTTTCCACCTATGAAGACAACTTTATATTCCCATTTTGACTATCACTTCTGAACAAGAGTTGCTTCTTTTCAGATTATGTCAATATGGTCCTTCCAATATTAACAATATACTTTCAACTGTCCTTGAGCAACCAATCTTTGGTAAACCTTAGATTGTCCTCGACAATCGATTAATTACTTTAGTCATATCCAATTCTAGACATTTTCCTCCTTAATTCCCCAAGGCATTTGGAGAATTCAGAAAGGATAAATATTATAGCACATGTAATCGATCTTGTACCCAAAGTAAATGGGACACGATTCATGATGTTTCACATAAAGACATGGTTCTAGACCAGTCTTTTGCCATAATAATTTTTGTTTTCCATATTCTCAAAATTTTACTATGAAAAGGGATGCCGTAATCATAATCGAATTTTGAGAATGCAATATATAGAATTTTCTTAAGTTGAGCCAACCCAACATGAAATTCATATATATATATATATATATATATATATATATATATATATATATATATATATATATATATATATATTCTTGACTAAAGGTGATAAAAACCTCAATATAAGCTCTTTAGAATGATTATAAACTCAATCTAAGCTTTTTAGAATTGAAATGAAGTATAATTTCCTCTCCCTTAATTATAGTAAAACAACTTTTTCAACCCCTGCAACCTCACGAATTGAAACTTTTGTTTTCTATAATTAACATTGCTAACTTGCAATTCTTATCATAATTATCATGCTCCCACTAACATGATGATTATTAGCATAACACTTATGCTCCCACTAGCTTTGACATGTATCCAGAAAACAGCTGGACCTCTAGAAGTCAATACTTTATTGACATTCTTACTAAAGTTCAGATTTCTGATATTAGATTGCTTTGATAAGACTTTATCAAAATCATACACCTTATCTTAGATAGCTCACTTGTGTGTCTAAACAATTTCAGAACTATGAAAAGGGATGTCGTAATCATAGTCTCAATTGTTTAGACTTTTTGCCATTTCTCATAAGTCAATGTTAGTGTGTCGGTTAACCACGCATGCTCCACTAACGACTTTGAGAACTGCAAATATCACAATTGCTATCTACTTAAAATCTACTTAGTGAAAGAATTTCCTCACCATCATTTTCATGAATCAGAGAGATACCTTATGACACTTAGATTTTATGGTGTATGTGTTCTTATCCATGTGAATTTGTCAAACTGTAATCACAAGACTAGGTTAGTGACAAATCCTAACTCATGTGGATTGAATTTGTGCAATCTTAACCTCTTGCCACCTGGCAGCACAAGGGCCTGCCATTGCTTCCAAGTAGTTATGCAAACAATTAAGAACATGTAGAACTCAAATTTTCTAGCCAACTTAACTGTAATGGGCATAGAAATGTCAACACAATATGTTATAAACCTCTAGTTGTGTGCTAGTGATGAAATACATGTTTTATACTTGATTAGTTCTTGAAACTATATTAGGATCTGTTAGACTCCCACTGTCTTCTTAAACTATAAGACTTGGTTTCCAAATATTCAAGGAAATAGTGTGGATTATAATCAAAACTAACACTTCTCACAATTGGCCTTAGTTGGTCTGTGTTTTATCCAAAACATCACAGCTTACCAATTTCAAATGTACAAGAGTAGAAAACTTTTACTCTTACATTTAACAAGTGTTATAAACCTTCTTTAAGATATGTCACTCAAGTTACAATCTTGGAGTATGACTCTAAGATTTGTTTTGGAACGAAGTATGACTCATCTTCTTAATTTAACCACTTCAACAATTCACGACTCCTCCTCTTAGCTATCAGAATGCACTTAGAGGATGAATTGTGATAAGGTATCTTAATCATTAAGATGATCATATATACATGATACTAAAGTACTCTCCTATCTTTTCAAATTTGAGAAACTTTTATCCTTTTGCCTAATTTGATTCTTCTTATTTGCTCTGCCATACATCGAAAATTTTCCAATGTATCAGAATTACACTTAAACTTGTAAGTGTAACCATATTTACTAAACTTGAGTAAATCATGACGAATAGTCTTATAGATATTTTGTGGTGGACTTGATCAGTGCACAAGAATGTGTACTCGATCTCTTAGTCCTTCACTTCATTCACATATACATGTGAACAAGGAAGTAGTCTTAATTTTCCAAAGTTGAAAGTTCTCATTCATCATACTATACAACTTGCATGATTTCCAAGTTTCTATCGAATTGAAACCTTGGGTGATGAGAATCTTTCCTTATTTGGTAAATTTAGACACTACCACAAACGAAAGAATCAAATCCATTTTCCAATATTGCTACCAATGGAATCATATAAGCAACACTTTTTCACAAATGCCATTATAAGGATCCTTAAAATAAATAAAATCAAATATTTTCCTTTTATTTAGAACTTTTCGGAAAAACTTATCCTTACAGTGCAAATGAAAACCTTGTTGTTATCTATTCCTAAGCAATGTGTCATAACTCCTAAGTAACAGCTCAAAATTCTGATGCGATCGAAATCCATCTTGCGATCAGAATCAGCATATACTTCCTTTAAGCTTTCTCTCTTTCTTTGATTCTTATAATAGCACCAGGTGACCCAGTCACATTATGTAATAGAATCTCCAAATAGGAGCTTAACAAAGTTAGATAGTGGACTTTACCTGAAGTAGAGTCAAACTTATTAACTTTAACATCCTTAGATAAATTTGGCAGGTTCGCAACCAACACCCTTTCCTTTTGGCACTTTAACATACGGACCCTTTGGTAATGGTACATGGGACTATCACAGACTTAGTCTTTCTCTTTACCATTTGGTCAATCGAGTTGACTATGGTCGATCCCTTTTTATTGGGAAGAGAATGTTTTTTTCTGGATTTCCAGTGTCACCATTATCAATGTCCATAAAGTTTTGGGAAGTCGATATTCTAATCAAATTTGCTTTACTAGTCTTCTAAATCATTGTTGATTCAGCAGTACTAAACAAACAGATAAGATCATTAAGGGTCTTGTCATAGTCTGTTTCATAGGAGTCCCAAAGGAACTCACTATGTGACTTAGAAAGTGATTGAGCCACCAACTTTCTCAAGACATTGACACCCAACTCTCCCGGCTTGTCAATATGTGACTTCATCTCCAAAATGTGATCACACGTAGACCTTGCCTTGCCAATAGGGCTTGAGTGACCTTGAACTTGTGGGTTAGGGAGAATAATTGGAGGAGATGGAGGAAGTGAAGTTCCAAGAGATTTGGGAAGATCATAGATGTCTGAACTAGACATCTACAATGGGAGAAATTCAAGTAAAGTTGATTTAAGTCCTTAATATAGCACCCAATATGAAATATTAAGGACACGACCCAACAAAATATTTTATAACTTGGAAGAGGGATGCCGTAATCCAAGCTATAAAATATTTGAAGGTAGGTGAATGACGATTCACCAATTTCCACCAAGATAAACGAAATGTATAATTAGGTTTTAATTGGTTTTGAAACTCCTAGGTCTTTTGAGATTCATTGAACTTTCCAATGGCATGTTTCAATCTCGAGTGTGCCCTTCAGGTTTTGTGACTGGGATGCCGAGGATCACAAAACAAGGTGTGAAGTAACCATGCAAATTACTTGGTACCCTTAAGTGTTTACCCCTCAATCAATGTGTCGGTTAACCACACACGCTCCATCGATACTATGATAAACATTAAGTTACCCTTTGCCTACCTTGTTAAATACGATTTAGTGTGCCGGTTAACCACACACGCTCCACTAACCGAATTAAACAAAGTGCAAAGTGTAATTTCATGGATTAGCACCTTATTCACAATTTTCCTAAGTAACTAAGATTGGGTATTTATAAAAGGTTTAGTTACTTAGTTTTTATCATAAATAGTTTTAATGAAGGGAGTATTTATAGTCTTTATCCTACCCATTCGGCTAACGACCCTCCACCAGTCAAGGAAGCGGTGGGTGAGAGTGGACACCCATTAAACTGCCATTTTATAGGCAGTAACCTTATACCCCCCTTATATGTCGGCTTCGTGAATGACGCCTACTATCGGTAAGACTGACTTTACTCTTATACATATATATAAATATTATTAACTTATAATATTATAAAGTATAAGGGTTGAATTTTAACTTTTAAAATTCTAAGGGCTAACTTGGAATTAAAGTATTCATAAGTGAAAACTTTTCAAATTCCAAAACTTGAGGGAAAGTTTTGAAACTATTCAAAACTAATTAATTCCATAACTTATGAGTTTAAAGTAGTTTTTAATTAAAAGACTCTTCAAGTTCCATAACTTGAGGACAAGTTATGGAAGACTTTAAACTAATAAAAAAATGTAACTTTTCTTTATTTTGTAACTTATGGAATTAATTAAGGTTACACATTTTATTACTTTATGAAACTTAAATGTGACCTTTCATGTAACTTGAGGACAAGTTACACAAACACATTTTAGAATCATCTCTTAGATTAAAATGGATTATCAATTAACTTATCTATTAATCTAAGCAACTCTTATGAACAAAGAGAATACACATCAAACTTTTTCATGTAATTAGCATAACTTTTAAACTAATACAAAACATGCAACCCTATAAACCTTGGATCTATGTTTTCTCTATTATACATGCAAATAAGAACTTTCCAAGGCTTTAATCCTAACTAGCATACTATGAGGAAACTATACTACAAAGACTAGTTAGATGACATACCTTTTGGTGTAACTTGATGTCTTCAAGCTTTAAGAGCTTAGCCCCAATAGTGTGGAAGCCTCAAGTGGAATCACAAATCACCAAAACACCTTGGAAGACTTTGAGAATATCATGCACACTTGAAATCGGCCCACTCTTATGTCCTCACACACTAGTGCCAATTTTGTGAGCCAAGGACCCCTTTATATATTATGGAGGATTAGTGTTACATCCATGTAAACTCTAATACCCATGACCTTTCATTTACATAGGATCCGTGGGTTAAAAGCTCCGTGGACTATCCATAAAAGCTTAGCCCAACCTAAATGAACTTGGCCCATTCCATATATATATATATATATATATATATATATATATATATATATATATATACAAGAGTCCATATTTAATTAGTTCCTTTTGATCACTTAATTAATTCTAAATTAATTCTTGATCAATACTAATTAAATAATATGATTCCATATTAATATATTAGAACTTATAATATATTAATATAAATCATAAATATACTATTCTCAAAAGACCATCCATATAAATTATGTTGGTGAAGCGCAACCCAAATGGACCATGCTGGGTCAGGTCAAGTACATACCAAATATAGTTATGGACTTAGACATTAATCCAACAGAGGAGGTAGGACTTCAAACATCATTGAGAACTTATCTAATAAGGAATCAAATGTTATCATGTTTGAAAGGAGTTCAACATCAGTTGTCAAGACTACAGTTGTTCCATCACAACCACCCTCATCACCACCACAAACTTCAATAATTCCACCAACATCAGTTCCAACTGTATCACCAACATTTCAAGGAGTTATGAATGAGTCAATCACTATGTTATTCTCTTAACAAACCACAGATCAAGATCCACCAAATAACGAAGATGGTGAGGAGGATGAAATGGTTGGATTTGCTCAATTAGATTTCAATCTTGAAGAAGAAAATACAGATGAGAATGCCATCATATCTGCAAACAGTACAAAATTCTCAAATCTAAACTTAATTCCATTTTGCAATTCTTGAATGAAAGTGTTGGGAAATCTACTATTAGTGGTGAAGAATTTGAGTTTTTGTTTAAAATCTCAAGAGTCACGATTTAGGTCTGTAATTGATGGTGTTGATGAAAATCTTGCTACTCAATCTCTTACTTTCAATCATGAAATTGAGAAATTACAAGATGTTGCCTGTGAGCGACTTTATATTTTTTAGGAGTTGGTTAATACTTCCAAAGAATCAATCGAGTCGAAGCTCAAGGAGTTTAGCGATCTGTTTTCTAAAGAATTCTTGAAGCTTGATAAGTTTTGTGAAGGTATTAAGGATAATTTTGATGTTTTATTGGGTGCAACTCGTATAATGATAGAAGATATTTGTTATTTCAACAAAGGTTACACTCACGATATGAATCTTAAGAAAGAGGAAGATGGGAAGGTGTTTGCTAACATTGAGAAATCTCTCATTGGGTTTCAAGGTACACTATCAAAGTTTGATTTTACATCAACAACTTCGATTTCCCACGATCAGGCCTTTCAATGGTTTTATCTGTGGAATCGTTCTTCAAGACTGAGTTGAAACCAACACTGGATTTTGTCCTTCGTTTACCAACCAAGTCTCCACGTCCAATTGCGAACGTGCCAAAAAAGAGAGAAAGGGTGGTTGGTTCATCAAAGGATAGTGGTGAAGACTAAGGGAAAATTTTGGGAAGTTGATTTCTACCCAAATTCCTACTTCCTTACCAATAAAGTCAATAATGATAACTTTCTTGATACAACGTCTGCTCCAAATGTCGGAGTTGACTTATCAAAGTTTCAGTCTAAGAAAGGGATAAGCATTGGGGAAGGAGGTTTAACCTCTTCAACGGCCAAGCCTAATACAATATCTTATCCTAAAGACAAAGTGAAGGTTGTTCGTGTCAAACCCTCATCGGAAGAAAAGAAGAAACTACAAGAGCTTGAAATAAAAAAATCAGACATTTAAACAATATTATGAGGCAAAGAGCAAATGATCCACCAGGTCTCGACAAGGGTAATCCTAACAAAGTTTGGTTCTATGAAATGATTGAAAGCACAACTTTTAGTGAAGAATAGGATTTTACTATAAAGCCAAAGAAAATTTATGACACTAAAGACACCGAGTTCAATCAAATCGATTTCCCAGTTAAGCATTCGGTGTTCATCTTTCCCTAATTCAAGCTTGAAGAAAGTTATAAGGATGAAGAAGAAGTGTGATCATTGGTGAAAATCTTCAAGATTGTGTCGATTGCGAATTACTCATGATGCTTTGTTTGAAGGAGTTTTGGAAAATTATCAATACGATTTTGTCCGAGCAAACAACATGTTATTTGATTTCACCATTTTTGATTTCCCAATGATGAATCTCAATGATCTTCTTACGGTTATGAAGCTTTTAGGTGATTTGAGAAAATGCAAAATACAAGATAAATCTTTATACACTGTAGGATATACACACATCAAGACCTTCTTGAATGCTTATTTTTATTACTTGGCTTTGACTCATATTGATCTCTCCATTTCCTTCAATAGAAAGTCGAAAGTTCCTTAGGCTTTGTTGAAAGTTAAAATGAACTTGAATGATTAAGAATATGTAGAAATTTTTCATAAACCATTGGTTGTAGTGTTTCTAGGCAAAGGATTTGAATGAAGACATAATGAAGATTAGGAAGATCATCTTATGGTACATGGATATTCGAAAATTTTGTTGCGGACTATAAACATACTACCTTGTGTTTGAAGATTCAAAATTGATCATAATGGGGGAGAATGTAGAGTCTATTTGTGTGGTGATATGTTGAACCTTAGGTGTTTGTCTTGTTTACGAATAGTTTGTAAATGACGAAGTCCTAGTATTTTTATATCTGTGAGTATCCTATAAATAGGGTAGGTACTTTAGAGGGTTGTAACTTTTCACTTATGCACACTGAGATTTATCTCTCATTGTAACTCTGCTTGTACTTATTCCATATTACTTTATATGAATCAAGATCTTATTTAGATCTCGATGTTCATACTTACTCTGATTTTACATACGGTTAATTAAAACATAATTCAAACATCCTTTCAATGTTCACGATTGGAGTTTAAAGGTGATTCGGATCTACTAGTGTTTTTATTCTTTGGTATGATTATAGAAGAGGAATTTTATGTTGGTTCTATAGTCCGTTTAACTGGCTCATCAAAAGATGAAACCTACAAAGAAATCTACGGTATTTTTTCTAATTTGTGTGTCCTATCAAAGTTTCAAAAATTAGTTGAGTTAGATCTTGTGTTTTGAGTCTTAGATCCAAATTCTTTGTTGTTTCTATTGCCCTATGGTTGATCTATGATAGGCTCGAAATACATCAGTGGTATTAGAGCGTAGGTTAACTCAATTCTATTGCACTAATACTTTGTCTTGAGAAGTATGTTAGGGTTTTTATATGCTTACAAAAACAGACGTTTTTAATCGTTTTGCCTCTTTATCACGTCATGGTTGGTCCTCCACAACGTCGTGGTTGTTTGTTCCCCACGTTGTGGAACCTGAAGTTACAGAATTTTCTAAATTTGTTTTTATTTTGGGTTGCTCATCTTTTTCGATTTTCATCACATACAAACTAGGCTTTATACTAAAAGATAAAATCATCTTTATTTAATTAAAATATTAATTACAATACAAAATATTAGGACACTTATAATTTAATTGTTGCCTTTTAGTCAATTGAATTAAAAGATATATTAATTTAAATGTGTGTGTGTGTGTGTGTGTGTATATATATATATATATATATATATATATATATATATATTGTAAAATTATATTTATATGTATCACATCATCTACGAACATTGTGTCCTCGTGTGTTTCTTAAATGTGCATTGTTAGTCTTACCTCGACTAGGCTCATACACCTTGATTGTTACTAGGAAGGTTTAGGGTAGGTCTCTTTGATTCCTAATAAGGTTGGCTTTTAAGTGGAATTCGTTGCTCGCGACCCTCACCACCTTCTTGTTTTCGAAGTGGAGTTACCGAGGGTTTGATAGGACAATTATGCAAAGTTAAAAGTATTAACTCTATAAGTAATAAAATAAAATCCTATTTTATATTAACAACGTGAATCTTATGCTTCCCATGGAAATTGCGCCTCGAGTTATGTTGATTTTTATATAAGCGTGTGTGGTTAACAACTCATCAAAAGAAGAAGCCTACAAAGAAATCTAAGATGACTTCATGTGCTACTCCTCCTCCTCCTGCACCATCAATTTCATCAAACTTCTCAGTACTCCCACTCCTCTTGCGAGATAAGTGTTGGATTGGATTAGGTGTCTAAGCCCATAACTATAATTGGTATATATATACTTGAATTGACAGTAGCACAGTCCTTTTTGGTTGCCTTCATACTAGCAACTAGACACGATGACCGATTCAGAAAGAGGAAGAATCTATTATTTGATTAATAAACAGAAATGAATGATAAATGTATTATGGAAATAATATATTAATTGGAAATCATATTATTTATTTAATAGTTAATCAACAATTGATTGGAATTAGTTTGGGATTAATTGAATTAATTAAGAGTACATGGGCTGTTTGGCAATTTATTGATAGTTGAGGGAAAAAGCTCTAGAACCTCCCTAAAGAGGCTTGGACGAAAACTTCTAGGAAGGCCCTATAATTTTTGTCCAAGGGCTATTGGATGGAAGGATGTGGGTTTCTTGGTCCTTAAGCTAAGGAATTAGGGTTTCCCCCTAAAACCCTAGTTTTGGCTCTAAGTCATCTCACTATATAAGGAGCCTCACCCTTGATATTTTCGGCCACATGAAAACCTAAGAAGAATAGCCAAAAATTGAATCTCCCTCATCCTCTCTCATATCTCATTCTCTTGCTAGGTGTGTTTGTGATTCATTAGAGGTGTTACACATATGACACTTGTTCTCAAGCTTCAACATCTTCAAGGTTTTTTTATTGTTATTGCTACATAACAATCAAAGGTATGTATCATAACCCTTATTTTGTAATTTTTGACTATTTGATAAATTTCTAGGGTTTACACATTGTTGTTCATATTGTATGTTCAATTAGAGAAGACATAGATCCTTTAGGGTTGCATGCACGCATAGGATTGTATGTTATGTTGAAAACCCATCAATGGTATCAGAGCATAGGTTTAGTTTTATATTGAATTGATACATGGAAACCATGGTGGGCCCTGAGTCTGCCAAGTGGAAAGAGGCAATGGACAGCAAGATCAAGTCCATGTATGACAACCAAGTTTGGAATTTGGTTGACAATGTACCAGGTCGTAAGACAGTTGGGTGCAAATGGATCTTCAAGAAGAAGATCGACATGGATGGAAAGGTGCACACTTTCAAGGATCTATTGGTTGCGAAGGGCTTTACTCAAACCTCAGGGGTTGACTATGATGAGCCCTTCTCAACAGTGGCTAACATTAAATCTATTAGGGTTATGCTAGCCATAGCTGCATTTCATGATTATAAAATTTGGCAGATGGATGTCAAAACCGTTGTCCTTAATGGGATGTTTGCTAAGGATGTTTACATGAGTCATCCAAAGGGTTTTGTGGATGCTAAGTACCCCAATAGACCGTGTAAGCTTGAGAAATAAATTTATGAATTGAAACAAGCTTCTCAAAGATGGAATCTTTTCTTTGACGAGAAAGTTAAAGAGTTTGGCTTCTCTAGAAGTGAAGATGAATCTTGTGTATATGTTAAAGTTAGTAGGAGTATAGTAACCTTTCTAGTGTTGTATGTTGATGACATGCTCCTTATAGGAAATGACATTCCAACCTTGCAAGAAGTTAAGTCCTGGCTTAGAAAGTGTTTCGCTATGAAGGATCTGTTGGATTAATGTCTAAGTCCATAACTATATTTGGTAAGACTTGACCCGACCCGGCATGGTCCATTTGGGTTGCATACCATCATGCACTTGGATGAGAGAAATAAGACACTTATGGTTATTAATATATTATAAGTTCTAGTATATTAATAATAAGAATAATAAGATTATTTAATTAGTATTGATCAAGAATTAATCTAGGATTAATTAAGTGATCAAAAGAAGACTAATTAAATATATGGGTTGATTGTGTAAATCATCCATACTTGTATAGTGGGCTAATGCTCCATGGATAATCAAGTTGGGCTAAAACCCATAGGATGGTCCATGGATGCCCCATGGTGTATTTGTACCCATGGATCCAAGGAAATGGAAAGTCATGACAATTAGGGTTTACCCTAATTGTAACACTATATAAAGATCTTATTCTTGACAAAATGGGAAACTAGAATCACACTAGTGTGTGAAGTGAAAGGGCTAGCCGATTTTGATGAGTGTAGAATTCTCTCAAGTCATTCCAAGTGTTTTGATGATTGTGATTCCATTTGAGGTGTCACACTTGGGGCACTAGGCACTCAAGCTTCATGAAGACTTTCTACATCAAAGAGGTATGTATTCTATCTTGCTATAGTTATTGTTTTGTATGCTAGATTAGGATAATACATTGGAAGTTCTTATTTGCATGTATAATAGAGAAAACATAGATCCAAGGTATTTAGGGTTGCATGTACACTTAGGAGTGTTAGAATGCTCAAAACCCAACAGGATCTAGGAGAGGCTGCTTATATTCTGGGAATAAGGATTTTGAGAAACGGGAGTAAAAGACTAATTGGACTTAGTCAAAGTATGTATTTGGATAGAGTGTTAAAACGTTTTAGCATGGAGAATTCCAAGAAAGAAGAGTTACCTATCCAGAGTAATACCAAACTAAATAAGACTCAAAGTCCGAGTACTGATGCAGAAATAGCAGAAATGAGTCGAGTTCCATATGCTTCCGTCGTTGGATCAATCATGTATGCTATGACATGTAATCTCTTTGATGTGGCTTTTTCTTTGAGCATGGTTAGTCAATAGCAGTGAAATTCGGGTAGAGCTCATTGGATAGTGTTCAAAAATATTCTCAAGTATGTAAAGAACTAAGGACTACATCCTTGTGCTTGGCGGCGGTGATGACTTGAGAGTAACAGGGTATAGTGACGCCAACTTTCAGACAGACAGAGACAACTTTCGTTCTCAATCTGGCTGGATGTTTACCCGTAATGGAGGAGCGGTAACTTGGAAAAGTTCCAAACAAGAAATAGTGACTCATTCAAACTGTGAATCAGAGTACATTGCAGCAAGCGAAACATCGAAGGAGGCTATATGGTTGAAGAACTTCATCGGAGACCTTGGAGTTGTGCCTGCAATAAAGGAGGTAAAGGACATTTTTTGTGATAATGAAGGAGCGATTTTCTTGAAAAAGGAACTAAGAGATCATGGTAGATCTAGACATATCGACTTAAAATATCACTTTATCAGACATAGAGTAGAAGAAGGATACCTCGTCGTGAAGAGGGTATCATCAAAAGAGAACCTTGAAGACCCCATCACAAAGGGTCTGAATAGGGTTAAGCACGTTCAGCATGCATGGAGCATTGGTCTGAAAGATGATATTAGTTATAGTGGCTAAATAGATATTTAGAGACTTGTAACAAAGTAAATGTAATTGACATTTGATGATTAAATAATAGAGATTTATTTATGAGTATTGTTTACTATCTTTGTTAATTGTTTATAATTGCGTTTCATTTTGCATGTTTTAATTCCCGAATAATTAGATTATTCAAACATCCACAGTCTTTCATACTTTTAGAAATAAGTAATGAATTATGGTTGTCATGAATTGGGTTATAGATTATCAAAGGGTTTAGAGATAGCAATGGTTTGCTGCAACATTCATGAGTACTTCAAAATAGGGATTTTAAGTATTCGATTAACCCACGCTCAGAGAATTACTTTATGGAATTTATAATAAGTAATTCTGAGACAATAATATCTTATAATCTTGAAACAAGGATATATGAGTTGTTGTTTACGAGTTGATTGTGCAATGATGATACGTAAACGCATCAGTAACTTGATCTTATAAAATATATTGTTATGCATGATTTGACAAGTAAATGGTGAAAGCATATAAGTCAAAGTTTATCTGTTCCTTTTGCCCTAAAATGGGAAAAGCGGTATCTTGGGACCCTCGATGATTTGGTGTTGACTTATGTGCCGGGCCCAGCCAGGACTGAATTGATGTGTTCAATTGTAGTTCTTTATCATTACAAATCAGAAATCAGGAAACAAACTGTTGGACAATGAGAATTACTCAGCTCCATGTCATTTTTCCACACGATATCTTGCAGAACGGAGGATTATATGATCACTTATCATAGGACACATAACTGACTAGGTCAGAGTTTGTCAGCGGCTTTGAGAGCTACAATTTTATACAGGAAACTATAGGAACCTCCTGATGATGCTACTAAAGAAGAAGAACCAAAAAATGAAAAGCATTGGTATCAGTATATCAAGGTCTCATCTCTGATGTTGTTGACCATGTCTTCTAAACTCTGAAAGAGTTACAAGAACCTTGGGGAGTATGACATGAACAAGAAGCTCAAACACATATTCCAAGAGCAAGCTCGAACTAAGTGGTTCACGGTGATGCAATCAATTCTCGGTTACAAGAAATAAGAGGGTGGTTCTATGAGTACCCATGTTCTTAAGTTAAAGGGGTCCATTGACAGACTTGAACATCTTGGCTTCCCATTCACTCAAGAGTTGGTGAATGATGTCATTCTTCACTCTTTAACTAGTGCATATAAGCAGTTTACTATGAACTACTATATGAATGGTTTAGAGAAGATTATCATAGAGTTGCATGGGATGCTCAAGACAACTGGAGAAAACATTGTTCCACCTAGGAACACAAGTTCAACCACTCTTATTTTGGATGTTAGGGAATATAGTGTCAAGAGAAAAAGGTCCTTTCATCCTAATGTTAAGGGTAAAGAGAAAGGGAAAGTGTGTGCTCCTAATTCCAACCCTAAGAAGGACATTTTGGACATGCCACCAATGAATGACCCTAAGGATGCCATTTCCTACTACTGCCAAGAGAATAGCCATTGGAAATATAGTTACCCTAAATATTTGGAGGATCTTAAGAAGAGAAAGCCCAACGGCGTTGGCACTTTCGATATATATACTATTAAATTACATTTTGCCTCTACTTCTAATAATTTAATACTTTACACAGGATATGGAACCTACATTTTTTTGAGGTGTAGGGACTAAAAAGAAGTAGGAAGCTAAGCAATGGATAACTTGATTTGATCATGGGGAACAAGAGCGGAGTGGTTGTTACTAAGATTAGAGATTACGAGGTCTCATTAAGTTATAGTTTTTCAATTAGTTTAAAAGGTTGTTGTTATTCGCCTTACATGGCAAGAAACATTATTTCTTTTTATGCATTATGGTGTGGTGGTTTTACATTTGGATTTGACAATAATAATTCTAGTATTTTTGTTTACAAAGATAATACTCTTTATTTTAAAGCAAGTCCTTGCAATGGCATATATGAACCTGTGATTGACATAAGTAGAAACAATAAATTAATCTTAAATGTAAGTTTGTATACCTTGGATAAATCATGTATGTGGCATTTTCACCTTGGCCATATAAACAAGAAAAGAATCTCCAAGCTTTAATCAGACGGAATATAGGAACCATTTAACTTAGAGTTTAATGGAGATTATGAATCTTGTTTACTTGGGAAGATGACTAAGTCTCCTTTCACGAGCAACTTTGAGAGAGAGACAAATATGTTGGACATCATCCATTTGGATATATGTGGTTCATTCAGACACATCACTAAACATGGTGAAAGATACTTTGTCGCATTTACTGATGATTTCAGTAGATGTGGATATGTTTATCTAATTAAACATAAGTCTAAGACATTTGATGTATTCAATAAATTTCGGAGAGAAGTAGAGAGCCATTTGGGTAAGAAAATTAAGATACTTCATTCTGATAGAGACATAGAGTATCTTAGCGATGAATTCTATGATCATCTTAGAAATTGTGGGATAGTTTCACAAGTAGCTCCACCAAGAACACAACGCACAATGGTGTGTATAAGAAAAAATGAACCTTTTTGAACATAGTTCGTTCTATTATGACTCGTGCTACACTTCTAATAAGTTTTTAGGGGTTATGCTCTAGAAACTGTTGCTTATATTCTAAACCATGTAGCATCTAAGAAGATTCAGAAAAGATCATTCGAAATGTGGAAAGGGACTCGTCAATATCTTGTACGAATCAAGGTTTGGGGTTGTAAGGTCAGAAAGGTATTAATTCATTGGTTATCCCAAAGATTCTTTTCGATACTTCTTCTACAATCCTACTAAGAACAAGATTTTTGCTGCTCATATGGCATTCTTTTGTGAGATAGAGAGAGTTGATATCTCAAGAAACTACTGAGATCCCAGTTGATCTTGATGAGATTCAAGAAATAACCAATAAAGAGCCTGAAGTTAAAACTAGAACCCAAAAAGAGGTGGAACAACCTGTTAAGGAATCTAATATACTTTCCACTACCACCTTGTAGATCTAATAGAGAACGTCATCCACCAGAGTTCTATGGATTCCATATTACACAATAGGACGACAACCTATTAGGAAATGATAAGCCACAGAGCTATCAAAAAGTCATGGTGAGCCCAAAGGTTGCAAATGGAAAGAGGCGATGGACAATGAGATTCAATCCATGTATAATAAGGAAGTATGCAAATTGGTTGATCCTACACCTAGACTTAAAACCATTAGGTTTAGATGGGTCTTCAAGAAGAAGAATGGAGTGCATGGGAACGTACATACTTATAAAGCTCTATTGCCCGTGAAAGGTGACACTCAGACTCAAGGAATTAACTATGATGAAACTTTCTCACCAGTAGCTATGATTAAGTCTATTAGGATACTTCTTGCCATAGATGCAATTCATGACTAAGAAATATGGAAAATAGATATAAAAATTGTTTTCCTTAATGAGAAACCGATTGAGGATGTTTACATGGCTCAGCCAAAAGGTTTTGTATAGTCCAAGTCTCATAACATCGTATGCAAGCTTGAAAATTCAATTTACAGACTCAAATAAGCACCTCGCAGGTGGAACATCTTTTTTGATGAGAAGATCAAGGAGTTTGGTTTCTTACGAAATGAAGATGAATACTGTGTCTATGTTAGATCTACTAGGTGAGTAGCTATCATTCATGTCTTATATGTAGATATAATGCTTAATTCATTCTACATTCTGGTTTTGATCCTAAGGGGGTGTATTGTATTGCAATTTGGTCTTTAGGGTTAGTACGCGAGGCGGGGGGGGTACCATTCGATACGCTTAGCATACCAGCTGAGAAGCTGGTATGGGGGCGTACCACATCATACGCTTAGCGAACTAAGAAGGGGTGATCGCGGTTCCGAGGCATCATACGCTGGACGTACAATGGGTTTGACGTGTTTGGGCTAGGAAATATTTGGACCTTGGATTAAGTCCCATGAAAGGGTTTGGGCCCAATTTGGAAAATTAAGCCATATTTGGGCCTTGGGTGTTTATTTGGAATTTGGGCCTTTGGATTTTTGGTTTGGGCCTAGGCTTTGGGCTAAGTCGGGTAAAGGGTAAAAGGGTCTTTTACTCTAGTTTGTACTCTTAGTATGAGCTGGGATCCATTGATTGGATGATTGTTTTGTGAGTGATAGCGCGGGGATTTTAGTGAGCCATCAGCCAGAGATTCTTTCGGTGAGATTCGGTAGTACGAGGTGAGTTTCCTCACCATGTTTAGCGGGTCAAAGGCACCATTTTCAACCCATGATTTTGTTATGCTAGGGTACTAGATGTTTGTGTGGCTCTTGATGCGTTATGTACTCTTATGCTTACCGGGCGGGGCCCGATGCCCATTTTATATGCTATGTATCTCTTTCATTATTGCATGTGTATGTTTTTATAAGTTATATGTTTATATGTATGTCGGGCAGGGCCCGATCTGTATACCGAGTGGAACTCGATGTCGGGCGGGGCCTAGTATGTCTTTATTTATGTATGTATGGTATGTGGTATTTTGGGGAACTCACTAAACTTTGTGCTTATGGTTTTTAGTTTATGTTTCGTGTACTTCTGTTTTTAAAGGGAAAAGCTCGGGATGATTGTAGAGCACACACCACTTGATTCCACATTCTATGACTTACTCTCATAAGGATGATGTATTTATAAAACTTTGATTAACTTGGTTTTATGAAAATGATATGATTTACCATTTTGTTAATTTAAAAATGTAAATTTATGGGTCTTATTGTTGGGATGCTACAGTTGATGACACTCTTCTAATAGGAAATGACATATCGACACTGAATAATGTAAAAGAATTTCTTGGGAAAAGTTTTTCTATAAAGGACTTGGGGGAAATGGCTTACATACCTGGTATTAAGATCTATAGTGATATATCTAGGCGACTAATAGGACTTTACCAAACTACATACTTGGATAAAATCTGGAAGAAATTTAAGATAGAAGAATTTATGAAAGGATTTGTACCTATGAAATGTGGCATAGTTTTGAGTAAAACCTAATGTCCCATACTACTGAAGAATTGGACAAAATGATTTGAGTCCCATATACCTCGTCTAAAGGATCGGTCATGTACGCCATGATATGTACGAGACCAGACCATTAGTATAACGAATAGTTATCAATCCAATCTAGGCGAAAGTCATTGGACTGCAATCAATAACATTATGAAGTATCTTGGGAGCACCAAACATATGTTCTTGGTTTTTGGTGGTAAAGAAGAACTAAGCATAAAAGGATATGTGGATGCATGTTTCTAAGTTGACAGTGATAATTTCATATCACAATTTGGTTATATACTCATGTTAAAAAAAGGAGCAATAAGTTGGAGAAGTTTCAAGCAGAAGGCTATAGCTGATTCAACTACAGCGTCAAAGTATATTGTAACCAATGAAGTAGCCAAAGAGGTAGTATGGCTCAAGAAGTTCATCAATGATTTAGGTGTTGTTCCTAGCATAGCCGAACCAGTTGATATCTTATGTGATAACGAGGGAGCAGTTTCTTTAGCAAAAGAAACTTGAGACCACAAGCACACAAGGCATATTCAGAGAAAGTTTCAGTACAACAGGAAACTTGTTGAAGATGAGGACATCATTGTGAGCAGAGTCATCAAAAGATAATCCAATTGATCCGCTCACTAAACCATTGTCACAGATCAAGCATGATACTCATACTAATTTTATTGGCATTAGATTTGCTATTGAATTGGTTTGATTTCACAATTTGTAGTTTGATCATTTTAAACATGTTAGATATTTTGTTTTGGTGATTATTGATAATAAATTGTTATGTTTGTTCATATTATTTGTGTTCCTACTTTTTCATGTTTAGAACAACTTCCATAATTTTTATTCAGACTTCCACAATCATTCATACTATTGGGAGATAGTAGCAAATTAAAATTATCAAAGTATTGGTAGATTGTTCATAAGGATGACCATTGCAAGGCCCTGGGACCAATCCTGATGTATATTATAAAATAGAGATTATAAGTTTTGGAGTAACCACACTTAAAGAATACTTCTTGGATCATATCATAAGTAAATTAAGATGGCAGTATTTTATTATTCTTTAAATGGAGATACATGAGGTCTTGTTCTATAATTTGTTATGTCTTGTTTTTTCCCCAACGTTGTCCATAGCTGACAACCATACATGATTTAACTAGATATTGCATGACTAATAGAACTATCCTATGTGGTCAAAGTTTATTTGATCATTCTTCCACAAATGGAGAAATAGATATATTTGTGCTCCTCGTTGATTTGGTGTTGACAACAAATCCATGGCCAAGATGAGACTGAGTTGGTTAGATTTGACAATAGGTCTGGAAGTCGCCACAAGTCAGTATCGGGAAACATAAGTGTGAACCATGAGATTGACCTTAGATCCATGTCTCTAGTTCATAATAAGATATCATGCCCATCAAAGGAATTTAAAGTTCTCAGTCTTAGGTTTGTTTATAGCAAAGTCGATATGAGTACAGTAGTTTCATTGGAATGTCACTCATTGTTGTCTCTAGTAAGCATTTGATTGGTAAATTATTGATGCCTAAGTGCAAGTAGGAGCTGATGGAGATTGGTGTCCTTAGCCATAACAAAGCCATGTAATAATACTATAAATAGCAGTGTCCTTTTGGGTTACACACAAGAATAAAATAAAGCAGATCTAAAAATGTATTTATTTGCGGGATTTATTTGGTTAATTAATTAAAAGTTTAATTAGTTAATAGTAAATAGAGGAATATGGAATATTATATAATGATTTGAAATTATTTGATAATTACAATTAAATTTGGTAATTAGCTCTAGTGTTTCAAATCACTTCCATATAAATAGAGGGCTCCAAATCCTGATTTAATACATGTGAAAATACCTTTCAGCCACAAAATCTTGAAACCCTCACAAACATCGAATCGTAGGAAACTAAGTTCCCATGACGTGGAAATTAAATTTTCACGACGTAGTGTGAGAAAAATTTGACTTTCTTGAATCTGTTCATGGTTGGAGTTCGAAGGGGATCTGCTAGTATTTTTCTTCTTGGGTGTGATTACAGTAGAGGAACTCTATGTTAGGTTATCTAGTCCTTCTAACCGGCTCTTCAAAAGAAGAAACATACAAAGAAATCTAAGGTATATTTTTCCACTTTCTGTGTCCTATTAACGTTACATATATTAGTTGAGTTAGATCTTGTGTTTTGAGTCTTAGATCAGAATTGTTTGTTGTTTCCTTTGCCCAATGGTTGATATAGGATAGTGTAACATCCCATTTTAAGTAGGGACCCCGGGAAGTAGTTATTATGATTATTTTACACTATTATAGTCCAAAATCAATTAATAATTATTGGAATGTTAGTTTCAGGGGTTAAAGGATAATATTGGACTTAATTTGAATGGATATTGAATGACTGGGGTTAAAAGAGTAAATTTTGGACATATATTAAAAGGATTTTATGGAGTTAGGGGATAAAGTGTAAGTTCGGACTTGGTTTGAAAAGAATTATAGAGGGCTGGGTTAGAAAGGTAAATTATGGGTTAGTTTTGAAAGAATTGGGGGAAGGAGAGGCTAATCCTGTCAATATGGGATAAACTTGTATAGGACTCGGGGTATAAAACCCATAATCCCGATGAACCCTAACCCTAGTGATGAGCAGCCGCCAACTTCACCTTCTCCCTCCTTCAAACCCGGCGCCACACCACCACCCGTTTCCCTCTCGTTTTCCAACCGATGACATGGCAAACGACTGCCTGTGGAGACGTCATCACAGCTTGGTCATTCTACCTTCCTGTTGGACATCGTGGATCACTGGGAGAGCCACTGAGATTGGTGGCAGTTATCGTTTTCGTCGCTACTCCCCTTCCGTTGAGTCACAACCATCGTCGCTGGAGTCGTCGAGCAACACCACAACCCCTTGTCGGTTGTGACGTCGTGAATGACCAGAGAACGCTGGAGCGTCATCGCATTTCTCATATTGTCGCTGCCATTGGTTGAAACACTACCATCCCACTGTTGTATTTGCTGCCGCCATGCGACTGTGACATTGGTAGCCGATGTTGCTGGCCGTTTTCCTTGCTGTCGCCGCTACTGTGGCCCGCCAAGGTGGCAGGAGTGTGTTATGAATTGGAGATGTGTGTGTTGCAGCCGTATCTCGCAGATTGTAGGTGTCTGGGGTTGCTGCTGCCGGAGAAAAGCCAAGGAAAAACCACCATGGCCGCCGACCATGGTGGCTGCCGCCTCAAGGACCACCATGGAGGGTGTATATGCTTTCGTAGGGTGTTACTTTGTGTGTGTTTGTGTGTGTTTACTAGTGTTAGTGTGTGTGTTAAGCGGATGGTATTGTAAATTGTAACAAGCGGAATAATGGAAGAAAAGTCTAAACCACCACCGTAGGGTGGTAGCTGTCGCCTCCTGCCGCCACCGTCTGCCGTGTCGGGTGGCGGTGTGCCTCGTTGGTGCTATGATTTGGTTTGGATGTTTGGACAAGGGACTAAAACCCTAATGGGCCCAAAGAAGCCTTAATGGGCTTAGTGAAACCCTATTGGGCGTACTGAAGCCCTAATTAACATTAAAGCCCAAACATGTGTCTAATGGGTCTAATGGACCCTAATTGACCTTAGGAAACCCTAATGGGCTTAAGGACCTAGCTATTGGGCCTATTGGGCTAAGATGGGGTTGGAAACCCTAATTAGGGTTTAGAAAACCCTAATATTGGATTTAGGAGCTTGGACTTTGGGACCCACTTTTGGGCCATTGGAATGGAATTGTGTGATAAGCCCAATCACTACATATGACTTATTTAGAAGAATGATGGACTTAATGGATTAAGTCCTTAATGGGTTAAGTGAGAAAAACTTAACCCTAATTGTCATTTTATGAGAAAACCCTAATTTTGCTTGGGTTTATTGTTGGGCCTTTTATTGGTCCTTGATGACTGGGTTATTAATGGGCCATCTAAGATCAAGCAAATGGACTAGAATAATTAATGGGCTTTGTGCTAAGACCCATATGAAGAGTTGGGCCTAATTTGGAAAATTGGGCCATAGTTTTTTTATGATTATGTGATATTGGGCCATGAGAATTGGATAAGAATAATTGGATGGGCCTTAAGGAAATACCATGAAGAGGTATGGGCCCAATTTGGAAAATTGGGCCATATGTTAGGCTTTGGCCCATTACTTGACTATTGGGTTTTGTAGCATGAGTTGGACCTTGGGTTTGGAACCCAATTATTAATTGGGTATTGTTTAACGATTGACAGTTCGGGAAGCTGTCAACCAGCAGCAAGAGTTTTATCTACGGGACTTCAGCAATGTCAGGTGAGTTATCCTCACTATATCAATAGGGTCTAAGGCACCAAGGCCTGCCCTTTGTGGATTGTATTTGGATTATTGCTTGTTATGCTTACTGATTTACATCCTGGTAGTTAGGATGGTGATATGCTATGCTTTAGTGACCCGGTAGGGTCGCTATCTAGGTATATAGGATGATGCTATGTTAGTGACCTGTTAGGTCAATATCCTGGTTATGGATTGTTACAATGCTTTGTGATCTGTTAGATCGGTTTGACTGTTATATACATGCTAGTGTTATATGATATCTACGTGCACATGATTGTCCTGGTTATAGGATAATGCTATGTTAGTGACCGGTTAGGTCTGTATCCTGGTTATTGGGATGTTGCAATGATTAGTGATTTGTTAGATCGGTTTGACTGTTATATGATATGTGCTAGCGTATGATATTTATGTTCACGTGTTTTTTTGATTGGGGGTTAGGTTGAGGCGGTACTGCTTCGTGCTGTAGGCCAACATACCCGACGAGCGGTCCGGATAGGCTGTAGGTCCTGCGAGGCGGTCCAGACGTGCCGAAGGCTCGGAGAGCAGGCCAGATAGACTGAAGGCATGTGAGGCGGTCCAGTCGGGCTGATGACTCATTATGCATGTTGTTCTGTATTGGTTATATGATATGGTTATGTTTGTATAACGCTGTTATTTTGGGGAAACTCACCAAACTTTGGGCTTACAGTTGTTGATTTTGTTTCAGGCACTTCTGATGATTGTGGGAAGGCGAAGGCGTGATCGTGCACCTCCTCATATTTTCATGATTGATTTTGGGGATACTCTGATGTCTGAACCATTTTGAAAACAAACTGTAATAACTTAATGGTTTTAAAATGTATTAAAAAGTTTAAATTTGGCTTGAATTTTATGGGTGTTATAGATAGGATCGAAATCCATCATACTATAAAACAGGTCTGATTATAATGGGGTTCGTGGTGTTTTGACCATCGAACGTTGACCTAGTTTTACCAATTGTTACAGAAATGTAACGGTGCGAACCATTTAATGTCATTTCGTGAATTAGGAATTTATGTTCGATTAGGTCTCGATCTGTTTGATCATCATAATATTTTTCTTAATTCTCGTGGGGTGTGGCGCACTTTTATAAAGTGCAACGTGTCTTTTGGTATTTCTTGTAGTTTTTTGTTTTTCAATCCTCATCATCTCTAATATCTTCCTTCTAATCCAAGCCACAAATTTACCTATAATGATCCAAATATATATGATTAATAGGGCAATATGAAAATACTTCAACTTATTCTTTGGTTTCCCTCAAGAAAACTTATATTCATTTTAAGTCTTATTATCATTTGTAAGCTCCTAGACTCATTTTATAAATTTTGTGCGTCCATGACGGATTCATTGCTAAAACTACATCAATGATCATAGAATCCTTTGGAGAACAACTTAACAATTGCATGATCGCAATCTGAGATTCTTAGGTTTGTGGCTAAATTGTTACCCAAACACAAAATCCATCAAAGGAATGATAGGATTCGGTTTAGAACCACATTAACCACCTTAGAATGGCTATAAACAAACCCTTATCCATCAATTGAACATAAAATCGACATTGGGTTCCATCCACAAATTCATATTCGTATTTAAGGTTAATAGAGGAGGAATTATACCTTGGAAACCCTAGATTGCTCCAATTGTTGATCCAATTGACAAATCCTTGATTAAATCAAAGCCTATATAGAACTTCTCTTTAAAGCCGATATGGATTTACATGTTTTTGGCTAAAACCTACCACCCCTCGATATTGTAAATTTGACATCAAGGGTTGAGACAACTATTCCTTCCCCATCCATTTTGTAAATTAAATGGTCCAACCATCAGTTAAGTAAGTCAATACTTTGGACAAACACACTTTCCTTGTTTTGACATTTTTAACCCTCAAACCCTAAATGTTATGATTCCAACATTTAACCTGTCCAACTACCTTTTAAAGTATTCTTATGATTTATTTTTATTATTTCTATTATTATAACCTGTTTATTTATTCATTTATTAATTTTAATATATTTCAATGGAAATTTAAATTTTACTCAAAATTTCTAACCCTAAAAATCGGATGTTATGTAGTTCTAGCACCCTTGAACCCCTTAATGTTGAAGCTAAGAAAGTGGAGTTTGGACCAAGTGTATAGTGTTGCATCTTAGACATCATCTAAGTAGCCAAGAAACCCAACTACGATGTGGTATCCTAGCTTGGTATCTTAGACGCCCACTAACAGGCTAGTCAACACAAGTCCCAACGTGAGCTAGGGAGCGGGTCAAAGATCGGGCACCGCCTGTAGTCAGGAAATCTTAGAGTTAGATACTCATTTGGAAAAACATCAAAGTTGCGGTTATTACTTAGGATGAAGAGATAACGTATGGAGTCATCATGTGAGCCCTGTTTCTTTGATGTTTCCGGGACGTAATCATCCTAAGGGGGAGATAATTGTAACACCCATAGATCCGGGATAGTCAATTTAAAGATAATAGGGATCGAAAACAACTTTTCGGCAAAAGATTATTTAGAATAAATAATCTTAACCAAGTTTTAGTATATGTTACAAGGTTTCCGTACATATAAAGAGCGTCGAAATCCGAGTTATAACGAAGAAGTTATGACCCGTCGAAGTTTCGCGACGGAACCGGCACGACACCGGGAAGTGTAAATAGTGAATTTACGATAGAGCGACTTTTTGCCTTAATGATCTAAAAAAAAGTCATAGAAAATGTTAAACCGAGAATGTCCATAAAAAGAACACCCAAATCTGAGTTCGTATGACGAAGTTATGATTTTTCTAAAATTTAGCATAGGAGTGCACAGCCCGAAAATTCGAATTTTAGATCGGTCGATATTCAGCCAAAATAATCTAAACGAGAAATGAAGATATCGTTAATAGGAGTTAAATGATAAAATGACAGTAAAAAAACGGAGCTCGTATGCGAAAGTTATGGACGAAGCTTAGTCTCTACTTTTCGAGCGCGGCAAATTCAATACAGTTTTGTAAATCCGAGATAGATTGAGGATTAACCAATGAGGTCTAAATGAAAGTTGTATTACTCATAAACACCAATGCATTGATATAAATAACGTAGGAAATGGAGCTCGTATGCGAAAGATATGGACGAAGCTTAGTCGCTACTCTTCGAGGGCGATAAATACGATACAGTTTTTGTAAATCTGAGATAGAAGGAGAACTAGCCGACGAGGTCTAAATGAAAGTTGTAGTCCTCGTAAATACCAACATGTGGATATGTAGAACGTAGAAAGCGGAGCACATACGCGGAATATAGGGACGAAACTTAGCGGCTACTTTACTATAAAACCCCTATAAATAAAGCGTGAACCCTTCATTATTTCTTCACACCATAAGCATTTCTTTCTCTCTCTAACTTCTCTCTAGCCTCCCTAAACCCCTTTGAAGTCTAGGGAACCTCCCTAGCAAGAGAAGAAAACCTCGGAGCGCCCGACGGCTCCGAGAAGAAAAGCTTTCGGCTCGGAAACACTGCTCCAGCAAAGCCCGGTTTTTAATAAAAACTCGTTGTAAGTGAGATACACCTATACTCTATTTAATATAACTTTTATTTAATTATAGTAACATTATTAGGACCTTAAAATAATTATTTGGGTTATTATTATGAGTTCTATCGAGTGTTATTAACGCTTATATAATAGTAATAATAGCTAGACTATTAATTAGTCGTGGTTAACGTTAAAAACTAAACCCTAGTGGTATTGATACTAGGTTTTGTCGAGGAAAATTGTTTTGAGATAACGAAGTGCTCTCTAAGTTCGGAATCACCACCTAATCAAGTGAGTGCATGGTCCCTTTCATCTTACACATAGATATGAAATATTTTAGATAAACTACGTGCTATGTGTGAATATTATCTGTATAATTGCTATCTATGCTGGATGAACGATTTTATACATGTTTTAAATGATTTAAACTGCATATGTACTTTATATCTATGATAATGTTGGGGTAAAACGTGGGTAGATGTAATAGATGGAGTATGAGTTGGATGATGAGTTGAGAGGTGAAATAGACCGTGAGGTGAGGGTGAGAGGTGGATGATGTGAGAAGCCTTTTTCCCAAATGATGGCCCTTTCATTCAGCGGAGTATGGATGGCAACCGCGGACTATTCTAGACAGTCTAGTGGAACACTAGCAGGCTCGCAACTTGTAGGTGTTGTGAACGATGTGTTCACCGGTGTACTCTAAAAACCCATTGACATGTATTGCGAGTGGATACTGTCGATAAACGAAATAGCCCTGGCAGCTATGGATTTAGTGTTTGTTGAGAAAACCTTGGCAGCTATGGATTTAGTGCCCGTTAAGTAAACCCTGGTAACGATAAATTTCGTGCCGATTCCTTAGGATGATCCTTAGGAATGAATTAACGAGGGGTAGCTGATTCGTAGGGTAGACCCTTAAGAGTAAAGAAGATAATGGGGATGGGTAATTGGGTTAACTGTTTGACGATTAAACATAATAATTATATTATTCTGGGTTGAAAACCCTATGTACTCACCAGGTTTCCCAACCTGACCCGCTCAATTTATTTGTATCACAGGTGTCGATATGAAGTTACATTACACTGAGAGATTAAGGAGATATACATCACTAGTATAAATGAATGTAAGTTCTGTTTATGCTTATGTTTTTTTTTTTGTATTGACGATGACACCCCAAATGTTTTAAAATGAATAAAATACGTTTCTTCGGAAATGCTTTAATAACGTATTTATCGTGTTTTTCTGGGAACAAATTCCGCAATATTTTTATTAAAAAAAAAGGTACTTTGATTTTCATAAAGCATAAACAAAATCGGTCTTTTCTGTCCGTGAAAATGGGGATGTCACAGATGGTATCAGAGCATTAGTTTAAGCGAACTAGGAATTTATAGGAAATTTCTAGACTTAAACTTAGAATGTAAGGCATGATTGTGAGAGGAGTGACTGCTATATTTTACACACAAGCACTATCTTAATTAGGGAAGATTCCTAAAATGCTTTTATGTGCTAAATGATTTGTGATGCTTTATGCTATTGTTTGATCGGATCTATGGTCTGTTGCCGACCAGATCTGGAAATTTTATGTGCTCAGGTTTCTAAACGTTTAATTACGATATTAGAACTGACATGTAACTTTTCAGAGTAATACGAAGGAATACGCATCAAAATCTTCCTCTGTCTATATTCTCGTCTCGATACACTGAACGTCGCCTTTGGTGTATAGAATGTCATGATAAGGACTCATAGCAGAGTGAGCAAATGGAGGAAATGATAAGGCTTACGATGGTGAATGATACCTATATGAAGATATTTTAAGAGTGGGATCTTGCCTTTAGAATACGTCTGATAAAATAGCAGTACGTCTATAGAAGTAGGGTACATTTGAATGTACACATTTGATTGGTGGGATGATAGAACGATTGGTGTAATTCCTAAAGTTTTCTTATCATCTGGAATGTCCATCATGAACCGAGTTGAAGCAGAATTGATGATTGAAGATATGCATGGAAGAAGTCCTAGTAGAGTCTAGGGAAATTTTTATGATTATTTGGTAACACTCGTATGTGTTAAATTGTTTTGTGATTTAGGACTTGGGGACTACGAGACAATACTTGAGACGAATATGAGTAGGTGTGAAAGGTAGTAGATGCATATACTACCGGAAGCACAGGACTCACGCTTGGATCAGGGAAAGTCACAAGGTTACCAAGAAGCTAATAATTTATTTTGTTTTATTCAAGTATGTTATTATCATCGTTTCGGTAATGACTAAGAAGATGATTGTTATTCCGACCCTAGTGGTCATATCAAATTGAGTCCGACTACGTTGAGTATGTTATGTGGTTTAGAGAATCAAGTTCGATGTAACATCTGACTTAAGAGGGAAGATTGAAATAGAAAAATGATCTATAAAGGTATCGCGAAAACTTGCTCGTAGCTAGAAATGCTACCTTTTAAGATGTGGTTAAAACATGAAGGAAGGTATAGTTTGTTGTGGAAATTTGACTCTAAAAGACCCGAGTCTAAACGTTGCAGGATATGATATTAGGTCATTACAATACGACACATCGGCCCATGGTAGTAATCCTAACTCCTAAGATTGTTAAGATAAAGATGCAGTCTCCAATAACAATCGAGATTGTGACTTGAAGGTCATACTTGGGAGTCCAACGTGAGATAGGGAGCGGGTCCAAGATCGGGCACCGCCTGTAGTCAGGAAATCTTAGAGTTAGATACTCGTTTGAAAAAACATCAAAGTTACGGTTATTACTTAGGATGAAGAGATAACGTATGGAGTCATCATGTGAGCCCTGTTTCTTGATTGATTTCGGGATGTAATCATCCTAAGGGGGAGATAATTGTAACGCCCGTAGATCCGGGCTAGTCAATTTAGAGATAATAGGGGTCGAAAATGACTTTTCGGAAAAAGATTATTTAGAATAAATAAACTTAACCAACTTGTAGTATATGTTACAAGGTTTCCGTACATATAAAGAGCGCCGAAATCCGAGTTATAACGAAGAAGTTATGACCCGTCGAAGTTTCGCGACGGAACCGGCACGACACCGGGAAGTTTAAATAGTGAATTTACGATAGAGCGACTTTTTGCCTTAATGATCTAAAAAAAGTCATAGAAAATGTTAAACCGAGAGTGTGCATAAAAAGAACGCCCAAATATCTTTTAAACTATATTAGGTATAGTTTGAGAAACATTCACAACATTTTATCCTTTCAGGGAAAAGAAACGATTATATAAAAATACGATTATTTTTATACATTATAAACATAAAGAAAGGAGTAACAATTTCATGTATGAATACTTTCATTAACAAAACACGTATCTCGTTGGAAATTTGTGAGTCATTCTTCTTCATCGTACCTATCAAAGGTATCCATGGAAGTCCTGTTTTATAACTAGAGTCTCCTCCCGGAGAGCGTGATACTTGTGTATAGATCTATACGGGACTGATGATCCCGCACCCTGACTGTTAGCTACAGCACGACCGGCAGGTTATGGGTGACAAACGTCATATCATTTCGACGCCAGAAGAACGTCGAGGCAGGCAATTCATTAATAGCACGGTTATGAAAACTCACATGATAAACAGAAATACATTATTTTTACATGAAATCGATAGTACGCTTATTTTATGTAAATACCCAACTCTTCAAAGGGTTTTATTCATGAATAAAACTACATGTTATTAAATTAAGTATGGAATTTATACTTGTACTTTCGGTCTTGGAACATTATAAGACTACAGTTCAGTTTTACGGATTACAACTCATTTTATTGAAAATATCAGATATTCTAGAAACAAACGTGACTTCATCTCATTAAGTGGTATATATATATATATATATATATATATATATATATATATATATATATATATTGTGACAACCGTCAAATTCTGGTCAAGTCAAAGTCAACTAAAGTCAACAAGTCAAACCGGTCGACTAAATTAACCCTTGGGTACTAGGGCTTATGTTAGATAATTACTATACAACTCGCTATTCGATTGAGAAATCATCAATGGAAAAGTTCGTATATCTAAATTTTATTAACCTAAAACTGCATTAAGTAATGAACCAAACCGATAAAACAATGTTGCGTACTCATCGGGAGTGTGTAAGATTCTTAAACATGGCTTAACGGGGTTTACGGATCTTGCGTTGCAAAGTCGGACACTCACAAATGTCACACACGAAACCTCTCTCAATCATTTTCACTCTATCTCTCTATATTTAGAATCTCTCCCAAACCTCTCCAAGTATGTGAAATCTCTCACAAATCTCTCTTTGTATGAGAAATATCTGCAAGAATGTGAAATTTCTCCCAAATCTCTCTCTGTATGAGAAATCTCTCGAAGAATGTCAAATCTCTCCCAAATCTCTCTAAGTATGTGAAATCTCTCCCAAATCTCTCTCCGTATGAGAAATCTCTCCAAGAATGTCAAATCTCTCCCAAATCTCTCAAAGTATGTGAAATCTCTCCCAAATCTCTCTCAAAATCCCTCTTAACTTTTCGTAATCATTTGGGGCATCTCGACCCTCGAATTTGATGAAAACAGCTCGAAAACGGAAGTTTACGCGAAAAACAACCTTAAGGAGCCGAAACTCCTCTTAGGAATAATCGAAACCTCTTAGGAGCCGAACCTCCTTAGAACCGAAACCTCTCAACCGAAATGGACCGAGCACTCGGTCTATTTCGTTCCCCTGATCATTTTGAACTGAGACTCTGCCCTTCCCACCTTCGGCCCGAGAGGGCTTGACCTTCGGTCCGAGGACCTGACTCTCGGTCCCTTTTGATGAGCATGTCTGCGAGACCTCTCGGTTCCCATGCATCCGAGCCTCACCTTCGGTCCGAGAGGTGACCCGCGCAGCCGAACCCTCCTCTCTCAGTTTCTTCTCCTGCTCTCAGTTCTAAGCTCCTAAGGAGTCGAACCTTCGCATCCTCGGCCCAAATTTCGGAATTTGGCAGTTTTTGCCCGGTTTTCAATATTTTTAGCGTTTTGAGCCCGTTTTTCGAGATTTTAATGCAGGACTTTCACCCAAACTCGTATTTTAACATAATAAACCCCAAATATTCATGTTTTAATTATATTTTGGGGGAAATCCTTGCCTAAGAATAAAATCTAGTAGGTAAGATTTATGGGTGGAGTGTTGACTTTGCCTTAATGTATGACACAAGCAACCTCCCCATACCTTCATAGTACAACCCCTAGTCACTATTCACCCATACCTAGTCAATTATTGTCCTTTTCCCACTCTTTTTCAGCCATAATGTTGAACAAAAGCTGGAAAACCCTCCTCTCTCCTCACATTACTCCATTTTTCCACCAAGTGACAACTTCATTTTCTCTCACTCCCTCTCTCTAAGATTTCGATATTCAAGGCTTGTTTCCAAGCTTTTCTTCTACATTTGGTAAGTATCTTCCTCTTACACTTAGATATTCTACAATCTTTCATCCAAATCATAGATTGCTTACACAAACATCGTCATATTTGTGTTAGATCTTCAAATCTTCAAGCACCTCTCAAGTGTTCTTGAGTTGAACACTTCTTTTCTCCATCATCCATCTACTGAAATCACTCAAGGTGAGTTCATACCCCTATCTTTTCATGTTTTTCTTAAGTTTTAAGGGGGGAAATACAAGTTAAAACACCAAGAACACAACTAAACTTATTTAACAGCCTTCATCAAAAAAGTTCAACTCCGTTCACAGACTGTTTTGGGCAACTTAAACATTTTATTTTTAAAAACTGTTTTATGTGCAAGTAGTTCCAGTTTTTAGCGTTAAAATGACTACTTGCACACCTCCATACGATTTTTCTACAATTTATGGTGATTTTTACAAAACTGTCTATCATTTCAAGAGCAATCCGGACCAATCTGTGATTATGGACTTTTTCACACATGTTGTAGAACATTAAAAATCATGACCAAATTTATGAACAAACTAGACTCATTCCTCAAACTCTCAGAACTTACGGATTCTGATTTGGACCTTTGATAATTTTTCTATAAATTTTCTAAGAGCAGAAAAGAAAATGTTAACAACAGAAAAATGCTATCAATTTCATTTCACCTTGTAACATGTTGAGCAAGGTGTATATCTTTATGTGAATATATGTTATTGAAAATAGATGATATTTTGTCTTAGTATATAGTTATACATCAGAAAACAAATGTATTTTTACCTACAAAAGTATGGTAATTAATTAGTTGTTATATTGCATGTTGCTTCACTTTAGAAAAAGGTATATATACATATCGGTAAACAAAAGGGTTTTTACCTTCACAAATACAGTAATTAACCATAATAAATAAAGTTATAACTATTATATTTGAACGTTTTGATAAACTATAATAGGTATGGTTTATGTTTCTATTAACACAACAAACATATTTCGGAAGGTTTTATTCCCACAGAAAAAGGTTTTACACTCACGCACACCACACGTAAACTTGTTAACTTAAATCGTGAGACATTCTTCTCAGTACTCCTAGAGTACAGGTTAAAATTACTGGTAGTTATAACCAGAGTCTCTTGTAGGGAGAACGTGTTAGTTTTTTATAGATCTATATTGGGTTTGACACCCCACACCTTGCTGCTAGCTACAGTGGGACCTACAGGTCTACGGGTGACAAATGTCATAACAGTTTTCGACGCCTGAGAAACGTCATGGCAGGTTCATTCAGTCATAGTATGGTTATAGCGGCTCAAATAGGGAGTTAACAGCACATAAAGTTTGTGGGAATTTTCATAAATCAAAAGGGGTTTTATGTCGATTTAAAATCACTTTTTATATCAATAATTACAGATATTATTGTATACTTTCGGTCTTGGTATTTAAGACTACACACCATTCATTACGGGATTTTTCTCAAATTAGAAAGGTTTTTACACCAATTTAAAACCACTTTTATATCTTTAAGTATGACAAATACTTGTTCATTCTCGGTCCTGGTATTTAGGACCACATAACTTTTATAAGGAAAATATTGGATTTTTCTTGGAAACATACAACTCATTACAAAGATTGATTTTCAAACTCTTACTATCAAAAGCTTATGAACTCACCAACTTAATTGTTGACACTTTTTCAAAACTAATTGTATTCTCAGAAATTCAGTGAAACAGGAAATCAACAGCGTTTTGAGGATGGGACGATAAATCGTCAAACAGTTCATTTTGTCATCATAATGTAATTGATTTGAATCATGTAAATATATGCTTTGGTGTAACTTTTTCAATTATATTTATGATTGGTTGTATTTACTTTGAGCACTATCATACTCGTTGTTGTGATACTATACAGGAAGTCCGCCACCCCCGGACGTTTCCGCCATCCTTGGTTTGGGGGTGTGACATATATATATATATATATATATATATATATATATATATATATATATATATATATATATATATATATTCATACAAGTGCCTATGAACTCACCAACTTAAATGTTGACACTTTTTCTCAAATAACTTGTATTCTCAGGAAACCAGTAAGACATGTTATCAACCGCTTTTGAAGATTTGACGCTACGGCGTTAAACAAAACTTTTGAACGTCATATTGTAATTGACTTTTGGAAACATGTAACACATACAACGATGTAACTTTTTTTCAATTATGTATATGGTGGCTGTGTTTACTTTCTTTACTATTCAATTGTTGTGATATTGCAAATGACGTCCTCCGCCCCCAAAGTTTTCCGTCGTTCAGGTTTGGGTTGTGATAGATTGGTATCAGAGCATTATTTATAGTTAACTAAGTATATCAAACCATATGATATACAACTATAAATACAATGGGACTAAAATACTCTGACCAAGAGTTATACTTATTAAAATATAATAATATTTTTATAAAAAGTATACATGGCATACATACTAGTACAATGTCGTGATAAAAACAAAACAAAGTATTAAAGATGTGATGAGCACTACGAGTACGTCTGAGAGTATGTAATCAGGTCTAGAATAAATATAGCCTGATTAACTATATTTATTCGAGAAGTGACTAGCATACCCTTAGTAATAGTCATAGTGGGCAACAAATCTAAAAACTTACCAATCTCATAAACTCAAGAACCTAACATAAAATTTAAAATACTATAGGCTTATTTTATGATACCATAATAACCGTGACTACTATATTTAAGCTTCGATATTTATTTCCGTACACTTAAGTTTTTCATATATTCCTCATACACCTATTTCCCGAATAGAGTTTATGATAGGGTTCCACTTACTTGGAGATCCCTACTTTCCTAATCAAGGAAACAAAGGTTGGATCATGGAAGATCCAAAGGAAGATTCCGAAGAAGAGCCAATAGAAGAGGAATTTGAAGAGGATGAACCAATGGAAGTCAAAGATGAAGAAGATTCAGAAGACACCGACTCGGATCCGGAGGTTTACAATCCCCCATAGGCAGTTCAAAACCCCGCAGCCAGACAGAACTTTCATGGCCCGAAGCCAAGATGGGTCGTAGACTTACATAGATGGAGCCAAGAACAAGGCCAACGCCCTCCTTACGGGATGGAAAAAGGCTTTTGTAACCTCTCCAAACGAGGTTCAGCAGATAGGGCCCTCCCAGTCACAGTTCGCTGCATCGCTAACCGGGGGACAAGCAAGGGCAACCGCCCACCAAATCTTGGAGGTTAGTTCTACCGTTCAGATTACTGATGTCCGACTTCGTCGTCTGGATGAAGACCATGATGAAACCAGGAACCACGCTGAAGCTCTTCAAGAGGAAATGATTGTTGCCCGAGTTAAAATTAGAGCACTTCGGGAGCATCAGGCTACCCTGGAGCGACGTTTGAGGGAAGCAGCACATGATGTGGCTGAGTCCAGTACCCAGAGTAGCACTCGCCACGAGTAATGTTTACACTACTTACTTTTATTATATAGGTTAGGACTGCAGATATGTGTTAAATATTACTCTTATCTACATATAAACTAAACCATGTGTCTAGGTGTTTACACTATTCACGGAATCGTAATGCTCTCAAGAATTTTTCTTTAAACTTTGATGTATTATAGACCGGTGTAAAGGTCAAAATTTGTATGTATCAATATATCAAAGATATTGACAAGCATTTTACGCTATTGAGAGTATTACTATTGAAATTCATAAATTTATTTTTACATAACATTCCATTATGAATTAAACACGAAACATTATGAGTCAAAATATAATGCATGTAGAAACTAATAAAATTGGTTCGTTAGCACTCGACTTACAATTATTATTGATCACTTACCGTCTTTTTACTTTTAACTCTATGGCAAAAAGTTGACACCAAGGAAGAATCCCATACGTTTAACAATACTCCACCAGCTCCACCACCTCCACAATATGACTACGCTATGTTCCAAGCTGTGGTAATTGCTGCCGTAGCAGCCACCATAACACAAATAAATGCATGTGGCGCCAATGGAGGGGGAAATGGTACTAACCACTCAAACCATGGGGAAAGTCATAGACACCCCAAAGAATGTTCATACAAAGATTTCATCAACGGAAATCCTAAAACCTTCAACAGAAGTGGAGGTGTTATCACACTGATGCAATGGTTCGAGAAGACTGAATCAGTCTTCGAAATATGTGCGTGTCCGGAAGCAAGTAAAGTTAAATTTGCAACATGCACCTTCTCTGACATAGCTCTTACTTGGTGGAAGAGTCGTGTCAAAGCATTAACCCTCCTACTGGCAAATTCCATGAGTTGGGAAGACCTGCAGATCCTGATGTTATAAGAATATTGCCCAAGTGGCGAAGTGGAAAAATTGGAGCATGAGTTGTGGACCCTCAAAATGAATGGATCTGATCTCGCTGCCTATACGTCCTGCATCTGTGTCTCTCTGTATTGTGTCCCGGGATGGTTACTCCGGAGGCGAAGAAGGTGGTAAGGTTCCTATGGGGATTGTCACCCTAAATCTAAGGGTATATAATAGCTTCCAAACCTACTACCTTCTACGTGCAAAAGGTTTGGCGCAACAACTCATTGATCATGGTGTCCGTCGGGGCACGTAACAGCCGCTCCTGAACAACCAAAAGAAAGCGACAATGGAAAAAGGCCTTGGAACAAAAGAAAGAGAAAAACATCAGATGAAACCTCCAAAAGACAACAAGTGGTGGCAGATCACGCCGTCACTATCCCAACAGCCCCAACACTAACAAAACAATATGTTGGGAATCTACCAAAATGAAATAAGTGTAACTACCACCATGTTGGTCCGTGCAATAAGAAAGGACACACAGTCTTTTTCTGCAAAGAGTCAGCTCAACAAGCCGCCCCAACCACAAATACTGGAGGGAGCCGCACTTGCTACGAATGCGGAGACATAGGGCATATTAAGAGGGATTGCCCAAAAACAAGGAATGCAGGAGGAGTAGGAAGAGTACTGACAATGGGACAGGAGGAGGCAATAGCAGACCCAACCGTGGTCACGGGTACGTTTCTCCTCAATGAATCTTATGCATGGATATTGTTTGATAGTGGAGCGGAGAGGGGTTTTGTGAGCCACCATTTTAAACATTTACTAAATCAAACACCAAAACCATTAAATGAAACATTCACCGTCGAAATGGAAAATGGAAACACCAAAAACACTAACGACATATACGTAGATTGTACCCTCTCACTAAATAAAGAGTACCCAATCCAAGGATCCAAACCAGTGATCAAACAAGTAAGCAATCAAACAAACAAGAATGGAGTAGAGAAAAGGATTAGTCAAGCAATGCACACGTTTATTGCATAAAATGTCAGGTACACCTTGATCACACATACATATGTCTGACCCGCTAACCTCTAGCACTAACATATTCTGACACTATATAAAGGACCAAGACCGAACACAGTTCACAGCTATGAATAGGTTCACGGCCGTGAACACCTACACGGCCGCAAACACTAAAACAACAAGACCAAAACCCTAACCAAGACTTATACAAGATAAATCAACCTCATCGTTCTTTTCAAATCAACCTCATGCTAGTCTCAATAAAAAAATTTTGATGTCATCATCGACATGGATTGTCTGTTTCCCTATCGTGATGATATTCTATGCTATGAGAAGGTCGTTCGCCTTAATCTGCCAAATGGCGAAACTCTCATCGTTTACGGTGATAAGCCCAGTACGAACCTTCGCATCATTTCTTGTGTCAAGGCTCGGAAATACATTCGCAAGGAATACCACGTATTCTTGTCACATGTCGTGAATGAAAAGCAAGAAGTAAAAGACCTCAAGAGCATTCCTGAAGACTGTAATTTTCCTGACATATTTCTGAGGATCTTCTAGGAGTACCTCTTACACAACAGGTCGAATTTTGAATCGATCTTATTCCTGGAGGTACCCCTGTAGTCAAATCATCGTATCGTCTAGCCCCAGCTGAGATGCATGAATTATCTGGCCAACTAAACAAACTACTCAGTAAGGGATCCATTCAACCGAGCTTCTTACCTTGGGGAGCACCGGTCCTGTTCGTAAAGAAGAAAGATGGATCGTTTCGAATGTGCATCGACTATCACAAACTAAAAAAGCTGACCATTAAAAACAGATACCCACTACCACAAATAGATGACTTGTTCGATCAACTCCAAGGAGCAAACTACTTTTCAAATATCGACCTGAGATCCGGATATCACCAATTACGAGTCCATGAAAGCGACGTTCCCAAAACGGCATTCTGAACGCGTTATGGTCGCTACGAATTTGTAATGATGCCCTTCGGACTAACCAGTGCACCCGTAGTGTTCATGGACTTGATGAACAGGGTATGTCATACTTTCCTAGACAAATCCGTGATTGTGTTCATAGACGATATCCTCATCTACTCGTGAGGAAAGGAGGAGTATAGTCAACACCTTCGACAGGTCTTAGAAACATTACGAGCGGAAAAGCTTTATGCGAAGTTCTCAAAATGAGAATTTTCGATCTAGAAAGTAGATTTCCTAGGTCACGTTGTCAGTGAAGAAGGAATACACGTGGACCCCTCCAAAATTAAAGCAATCAAGAACTGGTAAGCACCAAAAACACTAACGGAAATTCGCCAATTCTTAGGCCCTGCTGGCTATTACCGCAGATTCATACATAACTTCTCAAGGATCGCTAAACCACTTACTACTCTGACTCAGAAGGGTGTAACTTTCAGCTGGGGATAGAAACAAGACACTGGATTCAAAACTCTGAAGCAAGCTCTGTGCAGCGCGTCTATTCTGTCTCTTCATGAAGGGATAGAAGACTTCATTGTATATTGTGATGCATCAAATCAAGGACTGGGATGTGTGCTTATGCAGCAAGGAAAATTTATCGCCTATGCCTCACGACAACTAAAAACTCACGAGGTCAACTACACTACTCAAAACCTTGAACTGGGAGCAGTAGTGTTTTCCCTAATGATCTGGAGACACTACCTCCACGGCACTAAGTGCACCATCTTTACAGACCACAAAAGTCTTCAACACATATTCGATCTGAAGGAGCTGAATATGAGACAATGACGATGGGTTGAACTACTCAATGATTACGAATGTGAATTTCGTTATCATCTCGGCAAAGCTAATGTAGTAGCAGATGCCCTCAGTCGTAAAGAGCACTCGGGTCGCAGAGTAAAAGCACTAACCATGACTATCCATTCCCACCTATCAACACAAATCAAGAAAGCTCAATTGGAAGCCCTGAAACCAGAAAACGTGACCGGTGAAGACCTAAGGAGAATGGATAGGAACTTAGAAATCAAGGGTGACAGAGTTCGTTATCTCATGAATCAGATTTGGACACCAAAGTCTGGTGGATTAAGAGAGGTTGTCATGAACGAATCACACAAGACTCGATACTCTGTTCATCCAGGTTCAGACAAGATGTACCTGGACCTCAAGAAATTGTATTGGTGGCCGAACATGAAAGAAAAAATTGCTACCTACGTGCGCAAGTGTCTGACTTGCACCAAAGTAAAAGTAGAATACCAAAAGCCCTCAGGTTTATTACAACAACCAGAAATACCTGAGTGGAAGTGGGAATGGATTACAATGGATTTCATAACCAAGTTATCCAAGACGTCAGGTTAACTCGACACAATCTGGGTAATCATTGACCGGTTAACCAAGTTCGCACACTTCCTGCCAATCAAAGAAACAGATAAGATGGAAAAATTGACCAGAACATACATCAGAGAAATAGTACGATTACATGGAGTACCAATATCTATTATCTCTGACAGAGATAATCGATTTACCTCTCATTTCTGGCAATCACTTCAAAAATCATTAGGAACTAGGTTGGACATGAGTACAACCTACCACCCACAAACAGACGGGCAGAGTGAGAGAACTATCCAGACACTAGAAGACATGCTAAGAGCTTGTGTGATCGACTTTGGTAAAGCATGGGATATCCATTTACCACTTGTCGAGTTCTAATATAACAACATTTATTACACCAGCATCAAGGTTACTCCATTTGAAGCCCTCTATGGCCGCAAATGCATATCAACTCTGTGTTGGGTGGAAGTGGGTCATACACAGTTAGCTAAAGGACAAGTTCTTGACAGCACTCTCACTGGTCCAGAGATCATCAGGTAAACGACCGAGAAGACTGTTTAAATTCGTGAATGAACGAAAGCCTCTCAAGATCAACAAAAGAGCTACGAAGACAAGAGATGAAAACCCTTGAAATTTACTGTGTTCTGTTAAAGGTCTCACCTTGGAAAGGCATGATACTCTTCAAAAAGAGTGGGAAGCTAATTCCAAGGTACATTGGGTCATTCAAAATTCTCACTAGAATCGGCCCAGTAACTTACAAACTCCGTTTACCACAAGAACTTAATAACGTACACCCTGTTTTCCACGTGTCAAATCTAAAGAAGTGTCTATCTGACGAGACTCTTCTGATTCCACTCGATGAAATCGAGATAAACGAAAATCTTAACTTTCTGGAAGAGCCAGTAGAAATCATGGATAGGGAAGTCAAACGAACGAAACAAAGTCGCATACCAATAGTGAAGGTTCGCTGGAATGCCAAGCGGGGACCTGAATTCACTTGGGAGCAAGTAGACCAGATGCAACAAAAGTACTAGCATCTTTTCCCTGGTCCATGAGTACTCACCATAGAATTAATTTTGGGACGAAATTCCCTCTAACCCAATAGTTAGAGGAGTTCTTGTATTTTGGTATGGTTTGGTGATATTCTTCCATTGGTTATTTGATAACCTGAGTTGGCCTTCCTCCACCCCAAAAGTACACTTTCCCGGGTTAAGCTTCATTTCTTCCTTTGTCAAAGTTTGAAAGGTTTATTTAATGCTGCGAAGCAATGTTGCCTCATCATGGCTTTTAATTACCATTTCATCGACATATACCTCTACGTTTTTACCAATTTGGTTTGCAAACATTTTGTTCATCAGGTGTTGGTACGTCGCCCTAGCGTTCTTGAGGTCGAATGACATCTTCTGATACCAAAAGATGTTGTGAACGGTGTGAACGACTGTTTTTCCTCATCTGAACTTGATGATAACCCTTGTAGGAATCAAGGAAACACTTGAGTTGAAATCCTTCCAAGGACTCAACTTTTTGATCTATCTCCGGGAGAGGGTAGTGATCCTTTGGGTAGGCGTTGCTTAGATCGGAGTAATCAATGCACATCCACCATGATCCATCATGTTTTTCACGATCATTGGATTTTCTATCCAGGTAGGGAACATTTCTTCCTGGAGAATGTCTGCATCCACCAGCTTTACCACTTTTTCATTAATTGCCTTGTTCCTATCACCTATTTTCCCCTATATTTTTGTTTGATGGGAGTGCTCCCCGGGATAATATTCAAGTTGTGCTCGATGACCTCACGATTGACTCCTGTCATATATGTGGGTTTCCATACAAAGACCTTGGAGTATTGCTTCAGGAGGGTGACGAACCTTAATTTTTCTTCTTCCGATAGGTTGGTGCCTATTCGGACTATTTTTCTGGGTAATCCTAGTGAATGTTGTGTTTTTCTATATGGCAATCTTCCTTCGACTTTTTTGGGAATCACACCAGCTCTGGTGCGGCAATGACTTGATGGTAGTGGTGTACTCATCGGTTAATAGTAGCAATTGCCACTGACCCAGTGTGTGTGCTAAACTCGACAATATAGTGGATTGTTGGCGGCCTGCAACTGAAAAAGTGTTGGTCGTCCGAGCAAAATGTTATGCTCTGTTGGAAGGCGTATCACTATGAATTCGATCGTTTGTGTGAAATTATCTCTCCCGTTGTAACTAATGTGAGCGGTAGATGTATAGTGCCTAATGGCCATAGGCTATGCCTAGTAAAGCCTACTAGTGGACCGCATGTTGGAGGTTTAAGCCCTCCTTCTAAGAGGTAGTAAGCTTCCTAAATAAATGTTAATAAAGTATGTCGGTGTTGCTACCGCTGTCTACGTAGGCATGATGAACTTGCATTTGACGAATGTAGGCAGTGATCAGGAGTGGATCCATGGGATCCCAGTTGGGTAGCCTTGGGTCATATATTGAGAACTTGATATTGAGTATATTTCCAGATAATACCTCAATGTAATCCTTTGCTTTGTGGGATTCTCCTCTCTTGTGGGGCCTGGTGATGGTGAAGATGCCGCTCTTTTTGTCTTGGTGTTTGCCACCATCTTTTTGAGCTCAGGTGTTCTTCTGGTCAACATCGAACTTTGATCTCAATTCCGTTGCGATATCAAAGAGGTTGACCTTTATTTGTTTTTCTTGATAGTTGGTGTTGGGGCGGGAGACTGCTTCTTCTTGTTTTATGTAAGCATTGGCGACAAGCTTTACGTTGGCTTCTTTTCTCTCTCCACCTTCGATTTGTCTGAGATATTTCTCAACTCTATACATAAGCTCGTACCTCAACTGAGGTACCGTCCCTTGCATCTTCTTCAATAGAGGGCCAGGGAGTAAAACTTGGGTGAAAGCGCCGATGATAAGGAATTCTTCATGGCCCGGACGCTTATCATTGACAGAGTGAATCAATCATAATACGCTCTTATTGATTCTCCCTCCTTTTGCTTGCATGCCATGATTGAGTTCGCATCTCCCTTACCATTTCTTAATTGCATGAAATTATTGAGGAAAAGGTATCGTAGTTGCTCAAAGTTCAAGATGTGGTCGGGTCGTAGTACCTTGAACCATTTTCCAGCATTTCCTGATACCGTGATAGGGAAATACGTGCAGGTGAACCATTCATCCATCCTCAGTGATGTCATCTCTCACTCATAATCGATGTACTCATCTGGATCAATGGTACCATCATATTTTGAGATGTTCGGTATCATCACCGAGTGTGGAATCTTCTGTTGTAAAGCGGTACTCCTCACCGGGTTTTCCATGTGTGGGTATGGAAATCCACCATACTTCGTGAATTGTTGAGCATAATATGGGTTGTCATATGCCTGATTGTACATTGTGGCCTATGATATGTACAATTGTTGTTGTGAGCTTATTTGCGTGCTTTGTTGCAGTTGTGAGCTTGATCCCATCTGCATGTACAGATTCGGTCCTTGCAGTTGTTGTGCGTGGGGACTGAGCTATTGTGTCGATGACGAGTGAGGATTAGACTCATGTGTTGGTGGTCCTAGGACGAAGCTCCGACGGTCTAGTTAGTATGTGTATGAGAATACAAAAATTAGGGATTTAGAGAATAGTGAGGAGGTCCCTTCTTCTGGAGAATAAGGGTTCCTTTTATACCTGTTTCTTTGCACATGATCCCAACAATATCATTTGTCCCGTCTTCACCGACATGACGTAGGGGAGTCCCATTGGTCGATCGTGCGTCACTAGTGGTTATATTCTATTGGTGTAGAAGAGACAGTGGATAGCACCCTGAGCACTACACTTGTCGCTCTGGGAAGTAACCAATGATGTTTTATCTTCTTATAGTACTCCAAAGCAATTGCCTAATTGAAAAGCATCAAAAGCAGCTGAGAATAATATATATACCATTGAAGATTAAAATATTAGCGGTTGCTAAATGTTAGGAATTAAAGAGGATAACTAGCAAAACCAAATGCACACAAGACACAATATTTACGTTATTTGGTCAAGGTGACCTACATCCACGGGCAGGAGGGGAGTATTCTTTATTTTAGAGCTCTCAAACAGAGGTTACAAATAATATTTTCATAGAGATTCGCCTAACAATCTAGAATTCAAGATACAAAATGATCTAACATGCATCCCTATTTATACTTGAGGGATTAGACCTAAAACCCTAATGGGCCAAACCCATTATCCCATAGGCCCATGAATGGTGACAACCAATCATATTCCACCATGCGACATCTTCTAAAACATTGTTCCATGTCATACAACCCATGAGTATCAGCAACACACATGATGGACCGCCTTGGCCATAATAGAGCATCATAATGCACAGGTGGCGTATGATGAACGCTAATGGTCCAACATCCATCATGGTGGCAAAACATGGTGTATTTATTGTGCATGATCATTATCTAAGAATAGATTTATCGACATGGAACAACGAAGGAATCAAGACGGTGCATCATGTACCAAGATGGTCCATGATGGCACAACATCTCATCCATGGCGCAACTTCCCTTCTTGATGGAGCAACATCATCTTCATGGCTCATCATCTCCTTGGATCAACATCACCTTGCTGCAACTTCAGACATGATGGCGAATCATGCTATCATTTGGCGCAACATCCCCAAGGATGGCACAACTTCTTTCTAGATGGCGCAACATGATGTTCAATGTTGCTCTAAGTTGCTCCAAGTTGATCCAATCCAATCCAAGTTGCTCCAAACCCTTTTGTGGAAGATTCGTTCCTTTGACACTTGATCTGTTCCTTTGTCTGATGATCCAAAGCCATCTCAGATGATACATTCCTTTGTCACGTGCTCCATGAACCTCAAGTGCTCCATTGAGATCTAAGTGCTTGAAATGCTCTATGAGAATGCTCCAAATGCTTAATTCACATTTAACAATCTCCACCTTGACTTGAGCATCCTCTAAACTCCCCCGCAAATAAGAACTTCCTCTCCCTTCCTGCCATCAATCCCCAAAGGGGCTTACCTCCTGCGAACATTAATCAAGTCCAAGCAAAGCTTGAACTTCTCCGTGGGCAACGACTTTGCTAACATGTCGGTTGGATTCACCTTGGTATCAATCTTTAAAATTGAGAACTTGCCTGTTTCTAGAATGTCACGAATGAAATTCAATCTAACATCAGTATGCTTCGTTTTCTCATGATACATAGGATTATTTGCAATAAGCAATGCACTCTGACTGTCACGGTACAATAACAGTTTCTCCACCTTTAGACCAAGACACTAAATAAGCCCATGTAACCATATCTCCTCCTTTATTCCTTCTGTCACAGACATGTACTCGGATTCAGCTGTATACAAATAAATGGTATCTTGTAACGTTGACTTCTAACTGATGGCACATCCGAACAAAGTGAAAATATAACATGTTCATGACTTGACATTCAACAAATCACCTCCACAATCATAGTCAGCATATCCAACCAAGTAAGTCTTCGTATTAGCTCCATACACCAAGCAAACATCCGTCGTTCCCTTCAAGTATCGCATGATCCACCTGACAGCTTCCCAATGAGCCTTCCTTGGATTACTCATAAACTTGCTTACCATACTAACTGAATGAGCCAAATCAGGTCCGGTACAGACCATTACATACATAAGACTTCCAACAACACTAGAGTAAGGAACCTTTCTGACGTACTTCCTTTCTTCATTATTTGTGGGTATAGTATATGGACCAAGTTTAAAGTGAGCCGTCAAAGGAGTTCCAACTGGTTTGGATTGATCACAGCTGGAAGATTGTAGAAATTTCTCAATGTACTTTTCTTGAGAAATACACAACCTCCCTGCTCTTTCATCCCTTTTAATCTCCAATCCCAGTATCTTCTTTGTTGCACCCAAATCCTTCATCTCAAACTCATTCTTCATGGTCGCCTTCAAGTCATTTATTCCAACCATGTCCTTGGCTGTAATGACCATATCATCAACATATAGCAACAAATATATGTAGGAATCTTGTGACAGTTCCTTTAATTAGACACAATTATCAAACCGGTATCAAGTGTAGCCATGCGAGATCATGAATGAATCACATCTCTTGTACCATGTCTTGGAGACTAGTTCATACCATACAATGATTTCTTCAGCAAACATACATGACCCTTCTTGTAATCAAAGAAACCTTCTGGCTAACACTTATAAATCTTCTTTTCTAATTTCCCATGAAAAAAATCAAGTTTTCACATCAAGCTTTTCAAGCTCCAGATCAAATACACTCACCATGGCCAAAAGAACCCGAATTGTCTTGTACTTCACGATCGGTGAGAACACCTCATGATAATCAATTCCTTCTTTATGAGAAAACCCTTTCACCACCAACCTTGCCTTGAACCTAGTTGGTTCAACTCCAGGTATCCCTTCCTTCCTTTAAAAGATCCATTTGCATCCCACTGGTTTCGCCCCCTTTAGTAATGGAACTAGATCACATGTTTCATTCTTCTCTAATGATTGCATTTCTTCATTCATGGCCATCAACCAATTTGTTGCTTCATTACTTGTTGTCTCTTTATACGATTGAGGCTCCTCAATGTCAATGTCTTCTCCGGTTGCTAAAGCAAAAGCAATGGACTCAAGGTCACCAAAATTGACACATTCCACATATGTAGTAGGTTGTCGAATAACCCTCTTTGATCTCCTGATTGCTATAGATTATTTCCCATCATCCTTCCCAACATCACTACTAGATGAAGATCCCATCGATTACTCTTGGGTTTCATCTTCTCCAGTTTGTTCAATGTCGCCTTGCTTTTCATCACTTATCACAACTCTGTCTTGAGTTTAAGATGTAAACTCCACCTTATGGCTAGCACCCTGATCTTCGTTCCCTGCTTGACTTGTATCACCTCCTCTCTGGTTACCCATGGCAGATTCATCAAAGGTCACATCTTTACTCATGATAAATTTAGGAGTTCTTCCTTCTTTTGTACACCACAGTCGATAACCGTTTACTCCTGTCGCATATCCTAGAAATATTCACTGCATTACCCTTGGCTCAAGTTTACCATCATTCACATGAGCATACACGGGGCATCCAAATAAACATAAACCAGAATAGTCAGAGGGTTTCTCAGACCATAACTCTTAAGGATTATTCAAGTCTATATCAGTTGATGGTGATCTGTTCACCAGATAGCAAGAGTGTTTACTACATTCGCCAAAAATTGCTTAGATAATTTAGCAAATATTCGCATGTACCTTGCACGCTTCATGAGTGTTTGGTTCATCCATTCTGCCACTCCATTTTGATGTGGTGTGTGTCATATAGTGTGGTGCCTCACTATACCTTCTGCCTTGCAGAAATTATCAAATGGAGCATTGCAGAACTCCCCATTGTCAGTCCTTAGATTCTTGACCTGTTTTCCTGTCCTTTTTCTCAACCATTGTCTTCCACTCCTTGAACTTCCTAAACACCTCATTTTTAGTCTTCGGAAAGTACAACAAAACCTTCTTTGAATAATCATCAATGAACGTCACAATGTATGAGCATCTTCCTTGAGACTTCACTAGTGCAGGACCCCACATATTTGAGTGAACATATTCCAAGATATCCATGCTTGTGTGTTGAGCGGTACCGAACTTCACTTTGCGATGCTTTTCCTTAACACAAGCTTCACAAAAATTTTATCTTTCCAGTGGCCACTCCACCAAGCGGTCCTTTTTTACTTAGAACTGAAATACCCTTCTCACTCATGTGTCCCAACCTACAATGCCACAACTCTATCTTGTCATTGCCTTCATTCAAGAATTAAGAGATAGCCACCATTCACATAACCGAACTTCCTTCTAGGATATAAATCCATCCACGATTGATCTTCCCTTTCATTATAACTAGAGAACCTTTGGTCACTTTTGTTGGATTAGGTGTCTAAGCCCATAACTATAATTGGTATGTACTTGACCCGAGAGTAGCATGGTCCATTTGGGTTGCATATCACCAGGACAACTTGATAGGATGGACTTTTGAGAAGAGGTTATTTATGATTTGTTAATATATTGTAAGTTCTAATATATTAATATGAAATCATATGATTTAATTAGTACTGATCAAGAATTAATTTGGAATTAATTTTTGTGATCAAAAGAGACTAATTAAATATATGGGGATTGATTTGGTAAATCAATGATTATTATAGTGTGGGCCAATTGTTATTAAGGATGTGCTAAACCAATATGGTAGACCATGGATAGTCCATGGAGGTTTAACCCATGGATCCTAGGTAATATGAAGAGTCATGGGCATTAGGGTTTACATGGTCGTAACCCTAATGTTGCCACGCTATATAAGAAGCCCCTTAGTATCCAAAATCAGGCACTAGATATTCTAAGAGTTCATGAGATGATTTTAGTGTAAGAATATTCTCTCAAAAGTCATCCTTTGTCCAAAAGTGTGTTGTGATTCCATTTGAGGTGCAACACTTGGGGCACTAAGTTCTTATAGGCCAAACACAACAAGTTCTACAAGCCATAACCAAGAGGTAACTCTATAACACAGTTCTATGTTGTTTATATCATTTTGTATGCTAGTTGTAGGCTTAATGCTTTGGAAACAATATTGCATGTATAATTAGAGAAAACATAGATCCAACGCATTTAGGGTTATATGTGCACGATAGGATGTTGTAGTATACTAAAACCCATCAACTTTGACCCAATCACCTTTACCATCGTACCTCATCCCATTCTTAGACAATGTTCCAAGAGAGATTAACTTTTTCTGAAGTTCTGGAACGTACCAACAATCTAACTTCCTAACCATGACGTCGTGCATCGTGATCTGCACTATACCACTACCCTTGATACTACTCACCCACTCATCACCCATATTGACTGTGTCATCCCACTCTTTGAAGGAGTCGAACCAGTCATGATTATATGTCATGTGATAGGATGCTCCATAATCTATTGAGTGTTATTAACGCTTATATAATAGTAATAATAGCTAGACTATTAATTAGTCGCAGTTAACGTTAAAAACTAAACCCTAGTGGTATTGATACTAGGTTTTGTCGAGGAAAATTGTTTTGAGATAACGAAGTGTTGTCTAAGTTTGGAATCACCACCTAATCAAGTAAGCGCATGGTCCCTTTCATCTTACACATAGATATGAAGTATTTTATATAAACTACGTGCTATGTGTGAATATTATCTGTATAATTGCTATCTATGCTGGATGAACGATTTTATACAAGTTTTAAATGATTTAAACTGCATATGTATTTTATATCTACGATAATGTTGGGGTAAAAAATGGGTAGATGTAATAGATGGAGTATGAGTTGGATGATGAGTTGAGAGGTGAAATAGACCGTGAGGTGAGGGTGAGAGGTGGATGATGTGAGAAGCCTTTTTCCCAAATGATGGCCCCGTCATTCAGTAGAGTATGGATGACAACCACGGACTATTCTAGAAAGTCTAGTGGAACACTAGCAGGCTCGCAACCTGTAGGTGTTGTGAATGATGTGTTCACTGGTGTACTCTAAAAACCCATTGACATGTATTGTGAGTGGATATTATCGATAAACGAAAGCCCTAGCAGCTATGGATTTAGTGCCTGTTGAAAAAACCCTAGCAGCTATGGATTTAGTGCCCGTTAAGTAAACCTTGGCAACGATAGATTTCATGCCGATTCCTTAGGATGATCCTTAGGAATGAATTAACGAGGAGTAGTTGATTCTTAGGGTAGACCCTTAAGAGTAAAGAAGATAATGGGGATGGATAATTGGGTTAACTGTTTGACGATTAAATATAATAATTATGTTATTGTGCGTTGAAAACCCTATGTACTCACCAGGTTTCTCAACCTGACCCACTTAGTTTATTTGTATCACAGGTGTCGATATGAAGTTACATTACACTGAGAGATTAAGGAGATATAGATCACTAGTGTAAATTAATGTAAGTTCTGTTTATGCTTATGTTTTTTTTGTATTGATGATGACACCCCAAATGTTTTAAAATGAATAAAATACGTTTCTTCGGAAATGCTTTAATAACGTATTTATCGTGTTTTTATGGGAACAAATTCCGCAACATTTTTATTAAAAAAAGGTACTCTCATTTTCATAAAGCATAAACAAAATCAGTCTTTTCTGGCCATGAAAATGGGGATGTCACAGTTGGTATCAGAGCATTAGTTTAAGCGAACTAGGAATTTATAGGAAATTTCTAGACTTAAACTTAGAATGCTAAGCGATAATTGTGAGATGAGTGACTGCTATATTTTACACACAAGCACTAGCTTAATTAGGGAAGATGCCTAAAATGCTTTTATGTGCTAAATGATTTGTGATGCTTTATGCTATTGTTTGATCGGATCTATGGTTTGTTGCCGACCAGATCTAGAAATTTTATGTGCTCAGGTTTCTAAATGTTTAATTACGATATTAGAACTATCATGTAACTTTTCGGAGTAATACGGAGGAATACGTGTCTAAATTTTCCTCTGTCTATATTCTCGTCTTGATACACTGAACGTCGACTTTGGTGTATAGAATGTCATGATAAGGACTCATAGCAGACTGAGAAAATGGAGGAAATGATAAGGCTTATGATGGTGAATGATACGTATGGGAAGATATTTTAATAGTGGGATCTTGCCTTTAGAATACGTCTGATAAAATAGCAGTACATCTATAGAAGTAGGGTACATTTGAATATACACATTTGATTGGCGGGATGATAGAACGATTGGTGTAATTCCTAAAGTTTTCCTATCATCTGGAATGTCCATCACCAACCGAGTTGAAGCAGAATTGATGATTAAAGATATGCATGGAAGAAGTCCTAGTAGAGTCTAGGGAAATTTTTATGATTATTTGGTAACACTCGTATGTGTTAAATTGTTTTGTGATTTAGGACTGGGGGACTACGAGACAATACTTGAGACGAGTATGAGTATGTGTGAAAGGTAGTAGACGCATATACTACCGGAAGCACAGGACTCACGCTTGGATTAGGGAAAGTCACAAGGTTACCAAGAAGCTAGTAATTGATTTTGTTTTATTCAAGTATGTTGTTATCATCGTTTCGGTAATGAATAAGAAGATGATTGTTATTCCGACCCTAGTGGTCATATCAAATTGAGTCCAACTACGCTGAGTATGTTATGTGGTTCAGAGAATCAAGTTTGATGTAACATCTGACTTAAGACGGAAGACTGAAATAAAAAAAATGATTTGTAGAGGTATCGCGAAAAGTTGCTTGTAGCTAAAAATGCTACCTTTTAAGATGTGGTTAGAACATGAAGGAAGGTATAGTTTGTTGTGGAAATTTGACTCAAAAAGACCCGGGTCTAAACGTTGCAGCATACGATGTTAGGTCATTACAATACGACACATCGGTCCATGGTAGTAATCCTAAGATTGTTAAGAGGAAGAAGCAATCTCCAGTAAGGATCGAGATTGTGACTTGAAGGTCATAATTGGGAGTCCAACGTGAGATAGGGAGCGGGTCCAAGATCGGGCATCGCCTGTAGTCAGGAAATCTTAGAGTTAGATACTCGTTTGGAAAAACATCTAAGTTGCGGTTATTACTTAGGATGAAGAGATAATGTATGGAGTCATCATGTGAGCCCGGTTTCTTTGATGATTTCGGGACGTAATCATCCTAAAGGGAAGATAATTGTAACGTCCGTAGATCCGGGCTAGTCAATTTAGAGATAATAGGGGTCGAAAACGACTTTTCGGCAAAAGATTATTTAGAATAAATAATCTTAACCAAGTTGTAGTATATGTTACAAGGTTTCCGTACATATAAAGAGCGCCAAAATCCGAGTTATAACGAAGAAGTTATGACCCATCGAAGTTTCGCAACGGAACCGGCACGACACCTAGTCTATCCAAGTGCATGATGCCATGCAACCCAAATGGACCATGCCGGGTTGGGTCAAGTATTACCAATTATAGTTATGGACTTAGACATTAATCCAAGAGTCTCCCACTTGGATAAGTCTAAAACTATTATTGCGTATGACTTCAAGAACCGACCAGCAATTGTAGCTCTCAAAAGCTTCTGCCGAACTCTGACCTTGTAGATAAACTCTGACCTTTGTCAATGACTTGTCCATTAGATAAGGGATCATATATTCCTCCATTCTAGATATCATATGGACTGAGACATGGATTATAATCATTCTCTGTGTCCATTTGTTGTTTCCCGATTTCCGATTTATGACGACTGACTAATTGAACAAATCAAATCAGTCCTGGCCCGGCCGAGCACTTCCATTTGTCATCATCAAATCATCAAGGGGCCTACAGATATCGCTTTTATCCCAAAGGTAAAAGGAATGGATAAACTTCGACTCATATCTCTTGTTCTACTACTTGTTGAATTATACACAAAGACACATTTTATAGCACCGAGTTACCAAATGCGTTTTCATGCAATCAATGTACTATCAACTCATAGCAACAACTCGTATCTCTAGGTTTGAAGAATTTAAGATATTATCGTCTCATGATCACTCGTGATAAAATCCATAAAGTGATTCTAATGAGCGCGGGTTGAATCCAATACTCAGAACTTATGAGCACTCATGAGTGTTGTAGCCCTTTGTCCAACACCTTAGACCTCTACAAGCCAACCCATGACAGTCTTAATTCATATCTACTTCCAACATATGACCGACTGTGGATGGTTTGAATAACTTAGTCATTCCGGAAGAATAACCTAGTTTATTCAGGAAGTCAAAACATGCAAAATGAAACACAATAATAATTGAATCCAATATGGTATCAAAACCTATTAACATAAAGAAAACACCTTGTATTTATCACCATATGATTACACATTATTCATTGTATACTATTTCAGCTATCAACTTTATTCTTGAATTTAAAATAATAGTTGTCCCATGCTCCAAGTATGTACACTATGTTTTCTAAACACTAGTCATGCCATACACCAAGTATGCATACTATGTTTGTCTATGATCTTTACTTTGTGAACTAGATCCATTGAACATAACTTCAATGATTCTCTTTTCACACTCCCAAACCCTTACTGCAAGTACAAGAATTCCAAATTCATGTCATTTATTGAAATCTATTAGATTCTAAACTTATATGCATTGATCCTCTTGTAATGATTATGCACAAAGTCAGAAAGACTTGACAACAATCATTACAGAGTATTCCAAAGGAGATCAGCTCCTTGGAAACATCCTTCTTGCATTAAGTTTCCTAATCTTACACAGATTGAATAATTTCTAACTTTGAAACATTTCCATATTCCATTTTGACTATCACTTCTGAACAGGAGTTGCCTCCTTACAGATTATGTCAATATGGTCCTTCCAAAATTATCACTATAATTCCAACTGTCCTTGAGCACCCAATCTTTGGTAACCCTTATATTGTCCTCGACAATTGTTTAATCCCTTTAGTCATATCCAGTTCTAAACCTTTTCCCTTCTTAATGCCCCAGGCATTTGGAAAATTTTAGAAAGGATGAATATAGCACATGTAATCGATCCTATATCCGAAGCATATGGGAATCGATTCATGATGTCTCACATAAAGAATAAACCAGTCTTTTGCTATAACATTTCCATTTCAATTTTCCAAGTTCTCATAATTCAGATTATGAAAAGGGATGTTGTAATCATAATCGAATTTTAGAACGCAAATAATGGACTCATATACAAAATTTCCTTATGTTGAGCCATTCCAACATGAAATTCGTATATATCTTTGACTAAATGATTAAAACCTCACGATCTAAGCTTATAGATTTGAGATGAAGTATAATTTCCTCTCCCTTAATTATAGCAAAACAACTCTTTCCCAATTGAAACTTTTGTTTTCTATAATTAACATTGCTAACTTGCAATACTTATCATAATTATCATGCTCCCACTAACATGATGATTATTAGCATAACACTTATGCTCCCACTAGCTTTGACATGTACTCAGAAATCAGCTGACTTTCTTACCAAAGTTCAGATTTCTGATACTAGATTGTTTTGATAAAACTTTATCAAAATCATACACCTTCCCTTAGATAGCACACTTGTGTGTCTAAACAATTATGAATAGGGATGTTGTAATCATAATGGTTAGACCTTTTTGCCACTTCTCACAAGTCCAGGTTAGTGTGCCGGTAAACCACACATGCTCCACTAACGAATTTGAGAATGCAAATATCACAATTGCTATCTAGCTAAAATCTACTTAGTGAAAGTGTTTCCTCACCAATATTTTCATAAATCGGAGAGAAACCTTATGACACTTAGATTTAATGGTGTATGTGTTCTTATCCATGTGAATTGTCAAAACCATAGTCACAAGACAAGGATAATGACAAATCCAAAATCATATGGACTGAACTCAATCTTAATTTCTTGCTACCTGGCAGCTCAAGGGCCTGCCATTGCTTCCAAGTTGTTGTGCAACAAATTGAGAACTCTAAGAACTCATATGCAAAGCCAACTTTAACTGGAATGGGCACAGAATATGTCAACATGATATATTATAAACCTCAAGTCGTGTGCTAGTGAAGAACTTCAGGTTTTATTCTTGATTAGTTCTTGAGACTTTCAAGACCGTTAAGACTCCCACTGTCCTCTTGACCTATAAGACTCCCTTGTCAAACATCCAAGAGATAGTGTGGATTCTAACCAAGACAAACACTTCACATAATTGGCCTAAGTTGGTCTTTGTTATATCCACAACATCACAACTTACCAATTTCAAATGTACAAGAGTAGAAAACTTTTACTGTTACATTTGACAAGTGTTTTAAACCTTCTTTGAGACATGTCACTCAAGTTACAATCTTGGAGTATGTCTCTAAGACTTGTATTGGAACGAAGTATGACTCATCTTCTTGATTTAACCACTTCAACAATTCAAGTTCCTCTTCTTAGTCATAAGAATGCACTAAGATTTCCTTAGAGAACTAATTGTGCTATGGTTTCTTAATCATTAAGATGATCACAAAAACTGATACTAAAGTACTCTCCCATCTTTTCAGATTTGAGAAACTTTTATCCTTCTGCCTAATTTGATTCTTCTTATTCGCTCTGCCATACATTGGAACCTTTTCCTATGTTTCAGAGTTACACTTCAGCTTGTAAGTATAATCATATTTACTGAGCTTTAGTAAACTATGACAAATAGTCTTATCAATCTTTTGTGGTGGACTTAATCAGTGCACAAGAATGTGTACTCGATCCCTTAGTCCTTTACTTGAATCACACATCCATGTGACCAAGTAATTAGTCTTAATTTTTCCAATACTTGAAAGTTCTCATTCATCATGCTATACAACTTGCATGATTCCAAGTTCCGGTCCAATTGAAACTTGGGTGATGAGAATCTTTCCTTATTTGGTAAATTTAGACATTACCACAAATGAAAGAATCAATTTCATATTTCCACTCTTGCTATTAATGGAATCATATAAGCAACAATTCTTCCTCAAATGCCATTGTAATGATATTTTAAAATAAATAAAATCAAAATTTTCCTTTTATTTTAAACTTTGCGGAAAACTTATCCTTGCAATCCATATGAAAACTTGTTGTCATCTATTCCTAAGCAATATCTCATAACTCCTAAGAAGTAGCTCAAGAATCCGATCTTCAAACTACGCGATAGAAATCCATATATGCGATCAGATTCAGCATATTCTTTCTTTAAGTTTCTTCACTTTTTCTTTGATTCTTAAAACATCACCATGTCACCCAATCACATCATGTATCAAGAATCTCATAATAGAAACTTAACAGAGTTAGATAGTGGACTTTACCTGAAGTAGAGTCAAACTTATTGACTTTAACATCCTTAGGTAAATTTGGTAGCTTCGCAACCATGCCCCTTTCTTTGGCAATATAAACATATGGACCATTTAATAATGGTACACGGGACTATCACAGACTTAACTTTTCTCTTTACCATTTCGTCAACCGAGTTGACTATGGCCGATCCCTTTCCATTGGGAAGAGAATGCTTTCCTGGATTTCCTGTGTCACTATTGCCAATGTCCATCAAGTTTTAAGGAAGTTGATCTTAACAAATAGATAAGATCATTAAGGGTCTTGTCATAGTCTGTTTCATAGGTATCCCAAAGGAACTCACTATGTGACTTAGAAAGTGATTGAACCACCAACTTTCTCAAGACTTTGACACCTAAATCTCCTGGCTTGTCAATATGTGACTACATCTCCAAGACGTGACCACACCTAGACCTTGCCTTGCCAATTGGGCTTGAGTGACCTTAAAATTTTCATGAAGTGGTGGGTTGCAGAGAATAATTGGAGTAGGTGAATGAAGTATGATTTCCAAGGGACATCATCTTAATTTAGTAAAGCTTGTTTCAAGAGATTTGGGAAGATCATAAATGTCTAAACCAGACATCTTTTGGGAGATATTCAAGATAGTTGATCTTAAGTCCTTAATATGACACCCAATATGAAATATTAAGGCTAGGACCCAACAAACTATTTTATAACTTAGAAGAGGTATGCCGTAATCCAAGCTATAAAATATTTGAAGGTAGGCGAATGACGATTCACCAATTTCCACCAAGATAAACAAAATGTATTATTAGGTTTTAATTGGTTTTGAAACTCCTAGATCTTTTGAGATTCATTGAACTTTTCAAAGGCATGTTTCAATCTCGAGTGTGCCCTCCAAGTTCTGTGACTGGGATGCCGAGGATCAGAAAACGAGGTGTGAAGTAACCATGCAAATCACTTGGTACCCTTAAGTGTTTACCCCTCAATCGATGTGCCGGTTAACCACACACGCTCCATCGATACTATGATAAACATTAAGTTACCCTTTGCCTACCTTGCTAAATACGAGTTAGTGTGCCGGTTAACCACACACGCTCCACTAACCGACTTAAACAAAGTGCAAAGTGTAATTTCATGGATTAGCACGTTATTCACATTTTCTTAAGTAACTAAGATTGGGTATTATTAAGAGTTTAGTTACTTAGTATTTATCATTAATACTTTTAATGAAGGGAGAATTATAGTCCTGTCAAACCCGTTTGGCTAACGACCCTCCACCAGTCAAGCAAGCGGTGGGTGAGAGTGGACGCCCATTAAGTTGCCATTTTATAGGCAACAACCTTATACCCACCTTATAGACCGGCTTCGTGAATGAGGCGTACTAGCGGTAAGACTGACTTTACTCTTATACATATATATATTATTAACTTATAATATTATAAAGTATAAGGGTTGAATTTTAACTCTTTAAAATTCTAAGGGCTAACTTGGAATTAAAGTATTCATAAGTGAAAACTTTTCAAATTCCAAAACTTGAGGGCAAGTTTTGAAACTATTCAAAACTAATTAATTCCATAACTTATGTGTTTAAAGTAGTTTTAATCCAAAAACTCTTCAAGTTCCATAACTTGAGGACAAGTTATGGAAGACTTTAAACTAATAAAAGAATTAACTTTTCTTTATTTTATAACTTATGGAATTAATTAAGGTTACACTTTTTTTATTTATTTATTTTTTAATGAAGAGACTCTTGGTCCTCCATAACTTGAGGACAAGTTATGGAGTCATAAAACCATTTAATTAGAACTATACTCTTCATTTTTGTAACCTTTGCCAACTTTTATGACTTTTGTGAAACTTAAATGTGACTTTTCATATAACTTGAGGACAAGTTACAAAAACACATTTTAGAATCAGCTCTTAGATTAATTTGGATTGAAAACAACTATTTCACTCAACTTTCTATTAATCTAAGCAACTCATAAGAACAAGATAATTCAAATCAAACATTTTCATGTAATTAGTCTAAACCTTAAACTAATACAAAACATGAATCCATTGACAATTATCTTTGGAATTGGATTAGGATGAACATTACCACATCGAAAACAAGTTTATAAGTTCAAAACAACTTAAGGTAATGTTCCTAGTCCATTTCTAGCCAAAAACCTCGAAAATATGCTGTCTGGGGCTCCTACTCGTCGAGTGCATGAACCTACTCGACGAGTAGGATGATTTTCTCATGGACTCGGCGAGTTCATCAGTGGACTCGGCGAGTTTAGTGCCCAGAAAGCCAGAAAATCGAGTTTTTCAGCATTTTTTCAGCAATTTGCATCAAGTATAATTGAAAACAAGCCTAGGCTCTGATACCACTGTTGGGTTTTGAGCATTCTAACACCCCTAAGTGTACATGCAACCCGATATACCTTGGATCTATGTTTTCTCTATTATACATGCAAATATGAACTTCCAAGGTATTATCCTAATCTAGCATACAAAACAATGAATATAACAAGATAGAATACATACCTCTTTGATGTAGAAAGTCAACATGAAGCTTGAGTGCCAAGTGCCCCAAGTGTGACACCTCAAATGGTTCACACAACACCAAATACACTTGGAATAACTTGAGAGAATTCTACACTTCATGAAAATCGGCTAGCCCTTTCTAGAATGAAACTAGTCGCCAATTTTGTCAAGAATAAGATCTTTATATAGTGTTACAATTAGGGTAAACCCTAATTGTCATGACTTTCCATTTCCTTGGATCCATGGGTTCACATACACCATGGAGCATCCATGGACCATCCTATGGGTTTTAGCCCAACTTGATTATCCATGGAGCATTAGCCCACTATACAAGTATGGATGATTTACACAATCAACCCATATATTTAATTAGTCTTCTTTTGATCACTTAATTAATCCTAGATTAATTCTTGATCAATACTAATTAAATAATCTTATTATTCTTATTATTAATATACTAGAACTTATAATATATTAATAACCATAAGTGTCTTATTTCTCTTATTTAGTCTATCCAAGTACATGATGTCATGCAACCCAAATGGACCATCTCGGGTCGGGTCAAGTCTTACCAATTATAGTTATGGACTTACACATTAATCCAGCAGTTCTTTAGCTATATAGCCTCCTTTTCTGCCTTGCTTGCTGCTATATACTCTGATTCACAAGTGGAATCAGCCATTGTCTCCTGCTTGGAACTCTTCCAAGTGATTGCTCCTCCGTTTAAGGTAAAGACCCAGCCCGACTGAGAGTGGAAATTATCCCTATCATTCTGGAAGCTAGCATCACTATACCCTACAACTCTCAAGTCATCACTCCCACCAAGGGTAAGGACCCAGTCCTTTTCGCAAGTACTTGAGGATATTCTTTACCGCAGTCCAGTGTGCCTTGCCAGGGTTCCCCTGATACCTGCTAACCATGGTCAAAGCAAAGGCTACATCAGGTCGAGTACACGTCATAGAATACATGATCGATCCTACAGCTGAAGCATAAGGTAGTCGACTCATTTCTGCTATCTCAGCCTTAATACTAGGGCTTTGTGTCTTACTCAATCTGGAATTACTCTGAATGGGTAACTCACCTTTCTTGGAGTTATGCATGTTGAATCTTTTCAACACTTTGTCCACATAGGTGCTTTGACTAAGTCAAATTAGTCTTTTACTCCTGTTTCTCAAAATCCTTATCCCTAGGATATAGGCAGCTTCACCAAGGTCCTTCATAGCGAAACACTTCCCAAGACAGGACTTTACTTCCTGCAGGGTTGCGATGTCATTTCCTATGAGTAGTATGTCATCCATATATAGTACCAAAAAGCTGACTATGCTCCCACTAGCCTTGATATAGACACAAGATTCATCTTCACTCCTTGAAAAGCCAAATTCCTTGACTTTCTCATCAAAGCAAAGATTCCATCCGCGAGGTGCCTGTTTCAATCCATAAATGGATTTCTCGAGTTTACACACTCTATTGGGGTACTCTGTACTGACAAAACCCTCTGGCTGAACCATGTAAACATCTTCAGCTAACTTTCCATTAAGGAAAGCGGTTTTGACATCCATTTGCCATATTTCATAGTTATGAAATGAAGCAATGGATAACAGAACCCTAATAGACTTTATCTTGGCCACTGGTGAAAAAGTTTCATCATAATCAACTCCCGGAGTTTGAGAATAACCCTTTGCAACCAGTCGTGCCTTATAAGTGTGTACATTACCATCCATGTCGGTCTTCTTCTTGAAGATCCATTTGCACCCAACTACCTTACGATCAGGTAAATGGTCAACCAAGTTCCAAACTTGATTGTCATACATGGACTGTATCTCGCTATCCATATATAGCCTCTTTCCATTTAGCAGCCTCAGGGCCTGCCATGGCTTTCGTGTAGCTGTTAGGCTCATCCAGACCTACTAGCGTCTCATCACTAATAAGTGTCTCACCTTCTGCAGTAATATGGAAACCATAGTAATGCTTAGGTGCATTCCTAACTCTCATGGGACGTCTCAGAGGTACAGACTCATCAATTGGCTCAACAGAAGTTTCCTCCTTAAGTTGAGGGCTAGCGTTTGAAGTTCCTTCACCACTTGACTCTTGAATTTCTTCAAGATCAATTTGCCTCCCACTATCTCCTTGGCTTATAAACTCTCTCTCTCGAAAGACTCCTCTTCTTGCTACAAAGACCACATTATCACTAGGTCTGTAGTAGAGGTAACCAAAGGATCTTTGTGGGTAGCCGATGAAAATACACCTCTCGCTTCGGGGTTCTAGCTTGTCATGAGTCTTGCGCCTCACAAAAGCCTTGTAACCCCAAATCTTGATGTGGTCTAAGTTTGGTACTTTACCAGTCCACATCTCGTGAGGAGTTTTGGCAACTTTCTTTGTAGGGACTAGATTAAGAATATGGGCGGCAGTCTCTAAGGCATACCCCCAAAATGAGAATGGTAGCAAAGCTCGACTCATCATGGAACGAACCATATCCAACAAGGTTTGATTACGCCTCTCAGCTACACCATTCAACTGTGGTGTCCTGGGTGGTGTCAATTGTGCGACAATCCCACATTCCCTAAGATAGTCGAGGAACTCTGAACTAAGATACTCACCACCTCGATCGGATCGAAGCATCTTAATGTTCCTGCCCAATTGATTCTCGACTTCCAGTTTAAATTCCTTTAACCTTTCGAAAGTCTCTGACTTATGCTTGATTAAGTAGACATATCCATATCTACTGTAATCATCAGTAAAAGTCAAATAATAACGATTAGCATCCCTTGTGGCATGTTTGAATGGTCCACACACATCCGTGTGTACAAGGTCCAACAAGCCTTCACCCCTCTCACAAGAGCCTGTGAAGGGTGACTTTGTCATTTTTCCAAGTAAGCATGATTCGCAACTATCATCTGACTTTAGGTCAAACGACTCCAAGACTCCATCCTTTTGGAGTTGGCCTATGTGTTTCTTGCTTATATGTCCAAGACGACAATGCCATAATGATGCCTTATCCAAGTTATTATTATTAATAGAATCAATACACATCACATTATTTCCTAAGTTATCTACAACAGACACAGCTTCATACACACCATCACAAGGTAATGCTTTAAAATAAATAACATTATTAAAGAAAGCATCAATAGAACCAACTTCATTATTAAATGAAAAGGTAAACCCTTGTTTATACAATGCATGAAAGAAAATAATATTTCTTGCCATTTCTGGTGAGTAACAACATTTATTCAAATCTAAATTTAACCCACTACTTAGCGACAAAGAATAAACTCCAATCTTGGTGACAGGTGTAACTTTCCTATTCCCCATGATTAAGTTTATCCTTCCTTGCTCCACATTCTCACTTCTTCTTAGTCCCTGCAAATCACAACAAATATGAATACCACAGCCGGTATCAAGGACCCAAGAATTAGAATGGGGTGAGTTATTAGATAAGATAGTGTAAATACCTGCATGGTTGGGTGTAACTTTCCCATCCTTCACATCTTGCTGGTACTTTGTGCAGTTCCACTTCCAATGTGCCTTTTCATGGCAATAGAAGCATTCAACCTCTTTTGGGTCAGAAGAAGGAGTGATGAAACCTTTCTTGGTTCCACTTGAAGAAGAGCCATCAAGGTTCCTAACCTTGGTACCCTTCGAAGAACTCTTTCTCTTCTTCCCTCGTCCTTTCCCGATTGCCAAGACAGGGGCGGAGTTGGTAGGAGTAAGAGTAGTAACAACCGCCTTACCCTTAAGACCACTTTCCGCGGTCTTTAAGAGTCCTTGAAGTTTGTTGAGTGTGACCTCTTCCTTGTTCATGTGGTATGTCATGTGGAATTGATCATAACATGAAGGTAAGGAGTGCAAAATGATATCTATTGCAAGCTCCTCGGGGAATTTCACATTTAGCTTCAGCAAACGGTCCACAAGTCTTTGCATTTTCTGCATGTGGCCCGTGATGGGTTCACCATCCTTCATGAGAGTTGTTATCATGGAGGAGATGATTTCATACCTCTCTTGACGAGCACTTTGATGGTATCTTTCCATCAAGTCTTGGTGCATCTCATAGGGGTAGAAATCTTCATAGGATTTTTGGAGATCCGCGGTCATAGTGGCCATCATGATGCATGTCACTTTGGTGGCATCCCTTTCATGTGCCCTAAACTCAGCGATCTCGTGAGGAGTAGCAACTGTCTCATCAATCTCCTTAAGCTCCTTATCGAGGACATATTCCTTGTCCTCGTAGCGAGTAATCATTCTAATGTTTCTAATCCATTCATTAAAGTTGGATCCATCAAAAGTGACTTTCCCACATAAGTTCATAAGAGAAAAGGAGCCATTAGGATTAGAGCCAGAAGCAGCGTTGTTTGCAGACATTTGATAAGAGAAGAAAGAAAGGATTAGTTTAGATATAGAGATAGTCCTTAATAAAACACCCAAATGTAGTATTAAGGCTAGGACCCAATCACAATATATTATACTTAGAAGAGGTATGCCGTAATCTAAGTAATAACATATTTGAAAGGTAGGTGAATGACGATTCACCAATTTCCACCAAAAACGAAATATTAAATATTAAGTTTTAATTTGGTACTAAGAAATTACTAGATTCTTTTTGAGATTCAATGAACTTTTCAAAGGCATGTTTCAATCTCGAGTGTGCCCTCCAAGTTCTGTGACTGGGATGCTGAGGATCACAAAACGAGGTGTGAAGTAACCATGCAAATCACTAGGTACCCTTAATGTATTACCCCTCAATCGATGTGCCGGTTAACCACACACACTCCATCGATACTATGATAAACATTAAGTCACCCTTTACCTACCTTGTTAAGTTCAAGTTAGTGTGCCAGTTAACCACACACACTCCACTAACGACTTAGACAAAGTGTAAAATGGAATTTCATGGATTAGCACCTTATTCACATTTTCCTAAAGTAACTAGGATTGGGAATTTAATAAAACATTTAGTTACTTTATAATATTCATCATACTTTTAATGAGAATTTATAAGTCCTTGTCCTACCCGTTCGGTTAACGACCCTCCACCAGTCAAGCAAGCGGTGGGTGAGAGTGGACACCTATTAAGTTGCCATTTTATAGGCAACAACCTTATACCCACCTTATAGACCGGCTTCATGAATGAGGCGTACTAGCGGTAAGATGAATTTGATCTTATACATACATACACACACACACACACACACATATATATATATATATATATATATATATATATATATATATATATATATATATATATATTATTAACTTATAATATTATAAGTATAAGGGTTGAATTTTAAATTTTAAAATTCTAAGGGTTGGAACTAAAGTTTTAATCAAGACTTTACTTGTTCCAAAACTTGAGGGCAAGTTTTGTAAACTTTCAAAACTTTTCATTTCTTGTAACTTATGAGTTTATTAGGGTATTAAAAATGAAGACTCTTCATTTTTATAACCCATGTGTTCTTTTAATGGTTTTAAAACAAAGTGACTTTTGGTTTTCCATAACTTGAGGACAAGTTATGGACTCCATTAAAACACATAATGATAACGAATTAAACTACCACATAGGTTACAAATAATTCCTATGATCATCTAAACATCATAAGATCAAGAACATAAATATGAACACTTTTATGAATCAAAAATTACACTTAAAACTTTGTAATTTTGATAACAAGTTGTTGTAAATGGATTAGCAAAGACATTACACCATCTAAAACAAGTTTTCAAGTACCAAAACAGTTTAGGATAATGTTTCTAGTCCATTTCCAGCAACTAAAGTCGAAAATCTGCATTCTGAGGCTCCTACTCGCCGAGTGCATGAACCTACTCGCCGAGTAGGATGAAGATACACATGAACTCGGAGAGTCCCCCAATGGACTCGGCGAGTTCATCAGGCAGACAGCAAGTTTTTCGACTTTTTCCAATATTTTGCATCAAGTATCAAACAAACAAGCCTAGGCTCTGATACCACTGATGGGTTTTGAGCATTCTAACACTTCCTAAGTGTACATGCAACCCTAATAAACCTTGGATCTATGTTTGTCTAAGATACATGCGAATAATTATTTTTCTAAGGTTCATATCCTAACTAGCATGGCATGGGGAACTTGAATCAAATAAAGTTAGTAGAAATACTTACCTTGTAGTTGTAGTTGATTCCTTGGAGTTTTAGAGCCTAGCACCAATAGTGTGGATGCCTCAAATAGAAATCACAAATCACCACAAACTTGGAACTTTGAGAGAATAGTCACTACTATCTTGAAATCGGCCCTCTTGCTTTACTCAACTCAACTAGTGTGATTTCAAGAACCAAAGCCTCCTTTATATAGTGTGGTGGATTAGGGTTACATCCATGTAAACCCTAATACCCATGTCTCTTCATTTCCATGAGATCCATGGGTTAAAGCTCCATGGAGTATCCATGGACTTTCCATGCAAGCCTAGCCCATTCCAAATAAGCATTAGCCCACACTATATAAATACAGAAGCCCATATTTAATTAGTAATATCTTTGATCTCTAAATTAATCCAATTATAGATCAATACTAATTAAATAATATGATCTTATACTAATATATTAGAACTTATAATATATTAATAAATCATAACTTGTACTATTCTCAAAAGATTATCCATAAATTGTTCGGGTGAAGTGCAACCCAAATGGACCATGTCGGGTCGGGTCAAGTACATACCAAATATAGTTATGGACTTAGACACTATATCCAACATTAACGTGGCTGTTCCACCAAGTAAGGGCTCGGCCAGAGAAAGTGCAAACTGCAACTTTGACCTTGCTTGCTTCGGGGCATGCACAAATTTTGAAGACCGATTCGGTCTTCTCGAACCATTGCATCAGTGTTGTGACTCCCCCGCTTCCATTTAAAGAATCGGGTTTGCCAATGGTGAAATCTTTAAAGGAAACTCTCTCGAGCGCCCTTGGCTTTCTCCTTGAGTGGAGTTATTAATGCCACTCCCTGTCCTTCTGGTACTGTCAGTGTTGATTTGGGACACAGCAGCTGCCACTACGGCCATGACCGCAACTTGGAACATGACAGGATCATATTGGGGAGGCGGCGGTGGCGGATTTGTTTGCGTTCTGCCAATGCGTCTAGCAGACCTACGAGGCGGCATTTTTCTGTTATAGAATTTCAGAGACGAAATGTGTATAAGTCTTTTAGTAATGGTTATTAGTCGTGCGCCGTAAAACTTGGTTATCACTTTTTAAGTATAGCATTTCCATGTTGTTCGAAAGTGGCAATCAATTCATAGTAGAGGTCTATATAAACAAACTTATGAATTTAGTAGTAATGACTCGAATGAAATCTTGTAATTTGTTCCATACCTGATCCACTCCTAAGATCACCCGATTTATACCGGTTGCGTATAATTAAGGTCCAATAGGCCGTTGAACTTAACGACTCTGCCCTAGGTCCACAACCAAACAAGGAACATAACCCAAGGCGGACTCATCATTTCTAAGTCGATCGTCTCTTAATTATACCTAACCTGGGGGTATACATTAAGCAATCTTAGAGGCACCATAAGCGAATCGTCTGTAATACCCGGTTATGAAATATTTGGTAAACTCCCAATGAAATAAAATGTATGCTGATTTCATTTTTATAGTTTAGTGCATGAAGTTTTGGAAAGTTTGACCTTATAGAAGGTCCACATCACACTATGGTATAGAAAAATTTAGACATTGACACGACTCTCTTGAGCGGTGTAGCCTCTAAATTTGAAGGGTCGAATTCGTGCATGTGAGGGGTAGTGTTTTAATGTATTATAGTAGCCTGAGTCTTTATCGATTCGTCAGTAGTGTACACACTACTCGCAGTGGGTGATGTTTCGTGGGCCATTGAATGAAGGTACGATAGTCTGCATTGACCTAATTCCTGCCCTAGTTTCTGTCATTCGGTGTTCTGCCTTTACCATGCGTTCTCTCCAACGTTGTTGACGTTCCTCATACCCTTTAGTTTCGGCTTGGGCTGCGATCCCTTTCCTCCAAAAGGTTTGACGTGGTTTCTGATCTTGTTCATGGCCTCTATCTGGATGATGAAGGCGTATTGCGGTGATCTTGGTGGTAGCGCCGATCTCCATTATTCTGCTTACCAATGCTCGTGTTGGTACTTTCTCATGAGTGACGTGGCACGCTATGACAAGGAGAATCCTGTCAGCTACTCTTCCCCCGTTGAGGTTGTAAAAACCCCCATCCATGCCATAGGGAGGGTGTCGACCTAGTTCCTAACTCCGTTTCTGTAAATCTACGGCTCATCGAGGTGTCGGACCATGGAAGTCTCGTCGGGGTCTTCCTTTATTATTTCTTCAGGATCCTCTTCGAGATCCTCTTCGTCGGGGTCTCTTGCTAGTTGAGCTCCCGTCACGTTGCTGTTGCGAGAATAGGGGTAAAAGAGATAATTAATAGACGTCTAATCCTATAATTACTTATAGGGTGAACCTTATCAGTCACGTCTATAATCACATAGTGCATACCAATTATACATAATCTGAGATAGAATAGACCTTCGAATAAATGACTCTAATCTAAGTCCACAACCAAACAAGGAACAGGAACTAGAGCAATAGTCATAGATTCTGAGTCTATAATATCTTTGATTATGTATAACCTTAACGTATGCACTTAGTCATTATAGGCCTACTAATAGGGGTCTTTAGTTTTCACATAAGTTAGTTATAGTATCACAAAATACTCCTATAGTATTTTAATGTTTGACTTATGCCTTTCAATGTTTCTCGATAAGTTTTTAGACTTGTTGCAACACCACAACCATTCGTGGGCATATGCTAATCACTTCTGGGTCAGACATAGTTGATCAGGCTATGTCATTCCCAGACCTGACTATACATCCCCAAGCCTACTTGTTCCATTCAACAATCCCTACTTTTGTTTTGTTCTAGAATTATGCTGACCTTAGTATGTATGCATGCATGTATACTTTTAACAAGAAACAATTTATTTCTAAAAGTATAGTCATTTGAAAATGTTAAATCAGAGACCTTAGTCCCAATGCATTTATAGTTTGTATATGTTATGTGGTTTGATATACTTAGTTCACTATAAACAATGCTCTGATACCAATCTGTCACACCCCCAAATCAAGGATGGCGGAAACGTCCGGGGGTGGAGGACTTCATGTGTAGTATCACAACAACGGGTATAATAGTGCTCAAAGTAAATACAACCATCATAAATATAATTGAAAAGGTTACACCAAGGTATATGATTACATGTTTCAAATCAGTTACATTATGATGACAAAATGAACTGTTTGACGATTTAGCGTCCCATCCTTAAAACGCTGTTGGTTTTCCTGTTTCACTGATTTCCTGAGAATACAAGTAGTTTTGAAAAAGTGTCAACAATTAAGTTGGTGAGTTCATAAGAGTTTTGTTTGAGAAAGAGACCGTTTTCCTTGAAAAAGCGACAAGGTGTCATACCCCAAAACCAGAACGGCGGAAACGTTCTGGGTGGATGACGTCATGTCAAGTATCACAACATATGCAGTATAGTAATCAAAGTACAACAATAATTGCATTAATAGTAATAGTTTTACATGGTTTACATTACATGGAAGCATCAAAGTAATACAAGTAATAATATAAGTGCAACTTGGTACTAAACTGTCATCATCAAAAGCTCTGGCGATGTACCTGTCTATTGTTGACCTGAGAATACAAGTTATTTGAAAAGCGAGTATCAGCATTTTTACAAATGCTGGTGAGTTCATAAGTATTTTGTGTTATTTTATTCAAATAACTTTATATAAGTAGTAGATTTAGAATATACAGTGAATTAGAGTCCTTTCCAGAAAATCCTATATTTTCTAATTAAAAGCAGTCTTCTACCAAGACTGGTCAGAGTTATGTTGTCAAAAGTAGTTTTCCCTTAAACACTATCATTATCAAAATACGGGATTTGATTTCAAAGAAAGTAGGAGAATATCAGGGAAAATAACATATGCCTCAGCAGTGAAGACTACTGACTAAGGCAAAAGGAATCATAGACTCCAGGAGAGTATCGAATAAACGACACGCCTGGTTCAGTCTAGCAAAAGGAGACACAGACCCCAGACGGTATCAAATGAAAGATATAGCTAGTAAGGTCTAAAACAATGATTACAGACCCCAAACAATATCAAATGAAAGATATAGCTGATAAGGTCTAAACAGTGAATACAGACCCTAGCCAGTATCAAATGAAAGATACAGCTAGTAAGGTCTAAAACAGTGTAATTACAAGAGTGGGTTTCCAGCATACAGTGTTGAATACCGTTACCTTAATACCATGAATTATAAGGTAACATGGAGATACTCGTAACCATACTAATTGACACTAGAGTACTTGACGCCCTGCAAGCGTCGGTGTAAGTATGACATTTTTCACCCCTTGGCTTGGTAGGCTGTGGACTGTAGCTAGCAGTCAGGGTGCGGGGGTGTCAATCTCGTATAGATCTATACACACAATGTCCGCTCTCCGTACAAGAGCTCTGGTTACCAACTAGACAACGGAGAAGTCTGTGTCCTGAAGATGCATCCCAAACAGTGAATTCTCATAAAAGTGTTGGACTAGTAGTAGAGAATCATAACTGAACTGACCGATGTAAAACCCATATGTCTATACATGTATATATGATATATAACTAATGATCAAACGACTTTCGGATGGATCTCCGATCCCACCAAACCACATCTCAACGAAGAAAAGAATATAGGGCGAACTAGCCTTCCTAAGTCCTTTAATCATTATTTATATAACTATACAAGCACATGCATACATTTAAAAAAGGTTAATTCAGGGGTATGAACTCACCTGTTGTAAGTGGATCCGACGAAGGTGCCGGTTGGGTGCTCGGTGTCAAGTAAAGACTTGAACACACTTAGTGACCTATTAACATATGATAACATATGTTTACATACAATTAGTACATATAATACTAATTAAACAAGTATACGCATCGTAAAGTGCGAAAAACACTTTGATTAAGTGCTAGGGGTGTCCCGGGTAACATTTAAGGGTGTGAATGGTTTAGAGATGGAGTTTACTCTCCTAGAACTCACTTTATGTGAGTTCACGATTGGGAGGCCACGTCCCCCATGAGTTTACGGCCGTAAACTCATGGGAGGAGTGTTTTTGGATGATTTCAAGTCCCATGTGGTTCTAGAAATGGTTTTAAGAAATTGTACAAGGCTATTAGGGTGTTTAAGGGTCCAAGAGTTTACTCCCTTGGAGTTTATGGCCCAAATTCCACTCCTTGGGAGTTTACGGCCCTAAACTCTATGGTTTAGGGTAGTAAACTCTCATACACCCCTTTCCTTGATTTCTAGGCCTTTGGTTTAATTCTAACATTTTCTAGTGAAGGTATAAGGCTCTTTAAAGGGGTTTAAATCATCATTTGGTATGATTTAGGGGAGTTTACGGCCTAAGCACATGCTTGGGCCGTGAACTCTATTTTACCTCACAAATGCATGTGTTTAAATGTTCCAAGTCCGAAATGGCAAGTCCCTAATTCATGACTTAAGTCTAAGGGTGGTTTGGAAGTGTTTTGGACTTAATTTTACAAGTTTAGAGGGTGTTTACGGCCTGAGCATGTGCTTGGGCCGTAAACCCTCTTTTATGCTCTAAAAATTGTTGTTTTGAGGTTCAAACACTTCTAGGCTTAATCCTAAATTAGTTTCCAACCTTAAGGAGGAGTTTTAGGGCAAGTTTGGCATCATTTTAGGGGTTTACGGCCCTAGAGTGTTCTTGGGCCGTAAACTCCTTACTCCTTGCCTTCTTGGACGATTTTTGAGCTATAATGACATGCAATGGGTTGTAAAACAACCTAGGGTGCAAGAACTTACGATTTGGAGGCGGAAACTCGCAGATTTGAGGTGAAATCGGGATTGATGAGAGAGAGTAGAGAGAGGAAGTGGGTTTAGGGTGGTAAAAGGGTTCTATGGAGTGTTCAACTCCCTATATATATGCCCTAAGTGTTGCACCCGGTATACGACTACCCTATACTAGTGTTTAACGAGGTTTAAACTTTTTACCCGGGTTAAATGGTCGTAATAAAAAATAACTTTTTCCAATTAAATGGAAATGTAAATTACGTGTTTTTATTTATTTAGCGACCTCAAATTAACGGAACATTTATAAAATGGAATATTCCGTTAACGGAAACGGGGTAATATAACGGAATAAACTTTCGGTTATCACACAAAGTATGTTTCTAGAAAATCCAATATTTTCTTTATCACGTGTAAAATGAATGTTTCTATGATACGCGATATTCAACTCTAGAAGAAACCAAAGATTCCTTCTATAATCACTCAGCGTATATAAGTCATATAAAATTTTAGTTAAATAAATCGTTGAATATAATGGGTCTGCCCTAGGTCCACAACCAAACAAGGAACAGGAGAAAAGGCGCGCCCACCAATTCTAAGTCGATTATGACTAAATTCTTATATAACTCTAGCATATACACTTAACAATTATAGCTGAAGTCTAACAATTCTAGATGAAATATAGTTTTAACAAAGATATGATTCCAAAGAAAATCCTATATTTTCCTTATAAAAGTTATGCGGTCCTAAATCCCAAGACTGAAAGTAAAACAGGTATTTGTCATACTTAAAGGTATAAAAGTGGTTTTAAATCGGCATAAAACCCTTTTTCATATGAAAATGTACAAGTGTTTTTCCATACTTAAAGTAATTCCTGTGAGCTAAATCAACATAACTCGCTAATTTAAAAGTAGAACCCGTAAATCTTATGATTTGTTAATACCACATATGAGCTATTATAACCATACTTGACATGGACGGCCTCATAATACGACGTTCTTCAGGCGTCGCCGTTAAATGACACTTGTCACCTCAGACCTGCCGGTCTAGCTGTTGCAAGCAGCTCAGGTGTGGGTTTGTCAAACCCTATATAGAACTATACATAACTATCACGTTCTCCCTACAAGAGACTCTGGTTACAATTTACAGGACTTTTTGACTTGGTTACTTTGGAAGTAACCCGAAGCGAATGACTCACAAATTTATTCATTAACAGATTTACGTAAACTAAACTGAAAACCTTTGATAAATAAGTTTGAAAGTAAATTATACATAAACTATACCTATTATAGTTTATCCAAAATGTTTGTAATGTATAAGAACTCTTTTATGAAAATACATCAGTGCTATGAATCCATAAACTATGCTTATTGTAGCTTAATATATGTGTTCTAAATGAATGAGGAATCTTATCATGAATGACTGAATTTTTAGTTTGTAATGATAAACTAATAAGGAAACACATTCAATATTTAAAGCTTATTGTTATACACTTTGCTCAACATAATACAAAGTGTTATGAAAATTATAAGTTGTTAGCTAGTTTATAATCTTTCTGTGCTGTTTTAGAAAAATCATACAAGGTCGAAAACTGAATCCGTAAACTCTGAGAGTTCCTAAAATGCGTCTAGTTTATTCATAATTTTTATCATGATTTTTGGAAGTCTTTAACTTGGGTTACAATGTTCATACTCAAAGACTGGTCCGGATTTGTTCTTGAAATGATAGGTTGTTTTGTAAAAATCACCATAAATCGTAGAAAAATCGGATGGAGATGTGGAAATAGTCATTTTAATGGTATAAACCTGAACCATTTTCGTCTAATACACTTTTGAAAAAAAAATGTTTAAGTTGACCAAAACAGTCCGTGAATGGAGTTCAACTTTTCTGATGAAGGTTGTTAAATGAGTTTTGTTGTGTTCCAGGTGTTTTAACTTGTATTCTGTCACACCCCAAAACCACGAACGGCGGAAACGTTCAGGGGTGGAGGACTTCATGTACAGTACCACAACAGTGTAATATAATAAACAAACAACAACATCATCCATTGCATTATAAGTAGAGTTTTAATACATGTGTGTTCTTTCATAATGTACGACAATAAAATAAATAATCAAAATAAGGCGACTCTTTTCTGTGCTCCATCTTCTCCGGTAACCTGGCCATCACACCTGTCTAACTGATGACCTGAGAATACAAGTTATTTTGAAAGCGAGTATCAGCTTTAAAGCTGGTGAATTCATAAGTATTTATGTGTTATTGTCCTGTTTTGGAATTGTTGTTAAGAATGTCGTATGAATCCTTAAATAGAACAGTTGATATAAGTATGAAATGTGGTCTTCTACCAATACCCGAATGTTTTGTTATGACAAAGTAAAATGATAGGTTTTCCTTTCTATTGACTAGTACTAAGAGTACTTAGTCTAACTCGTCGTTTATGTGAATATATCAAAAAATAAAGTAAAATAGGAAAATGATATGATAGTCTTCTACCAAGACCTAAACGTTTTGTAAGTAAAATGATAGTTTTTCCTTTCTATTGACTAGTACTAAGAGTACTTAGTCTAACTCGTCGTTTATGTGAATATATCACAAAATAAAGTAAAGAGGAAAAATATAATCGTGTAAGTATTATTATCTTGGGTTACCAGGACAAACACGACATCGCCGAAGCGAAAGATAGACCCTATGGACATCCGAAGAGTGTCCCCTCATCCTCTTTAGCGGCAGCAGGGTGGAGGGAGGGTTAGTCCCGATATCGATCTCCTAATACCGATCGTTAACCTAATGATCCTCCGAAGATTCACATCTCATCCACTGTTGCAACAGTTGGACAGAGGAATGGTTAGTTCCGTGTCCGACTCCTAATACAAGCGTTAACCTAATGATCATCCGAAGATTCACATCTCATCCACTGTTGCAACAGTAGGATGGAGGAATGGTTAGTTCCGTGGCCGGCTCCTAATACAAGCGTTAACTTAATGATCATCCGAAGATTCACATCTCATCCACTGTTGCAACAGCAGGATGGAGGAATGGTTAGTTCCGTCACTGACTACTAAATAAGTAACAACCTTAGACATCCGTAGACATTCATCGACCACTGGTGCTAATCAGTGGGATTCAGAATGGTAAGTCCTGCTGAATTATCCCATTGAACTGGGATAGGAAAGATAACTTACACAGTAAGTACTAATAAATCATCCTCGTAGTTCTAAGTACAAGTATCCAGATAAGTAAATACAGGATAATGCACCTAAGTAACAGTGTTCCTGTATGGTATTCATGTAAGTGTGTTCATGTAACAGGTAAGTATATGTAAACATATTCATGTATCATGTAATCCTAAGTAAGTGTACTCATGTATCATGTAAGGTATTGGTATAGACTCATGAATGAACTGACTCTTGTGTGATTCTTTGTAATAGGAATAAATGTTTGTTTCTTCTAACTATCCCTATGATAATTAACTGGAAAGTAATTGGTTGTTCAAGTAGATTTATGCACCCTCGATACACCAGGGTGTGGGAAACTGAACGAAGGATGGAAACTATAACATCAATACATATATAAGAACATATGCGTATAAGTGTAGTTTTATTCAAGAAGGTAAACTAATGGTTTTGCAAGATATCTAGGAGTTTTGAACAATAATTAAGAGTGACTTGATGTCATTTTAATAAACATTTCAAAACTAATACTTTTGTTATCAAGGTATTTTAAGATAGAAAACCATTTCATGTGACACCTTTTGAAATATGTGAAATCTACTGAGTGAAAACACAATTATAAAATACATAAGATTGATTTAATAACATATTGTTTTCTACTTGTATTCCCCCCCCCCCCATTAAAGCATTTAAAATCATTTAAAACATTGATAAGGGGTATGAACTCACCTGTTGTGGGTGATACGGATGAACTAAAGAGGTAGGACTGCTAGGTGTCAAGTGAAGTCTTGAACACACTTACGATCCTAGTTAACATATAATTTCACATATATGTAACAAATTAGTCTATAAACAACTAATAAACTAGTCAAGACATCCTAGGACATGCTAAACACCTTTATCAAGTGTTATTAGCCTCTAGGATTGCATCTAAGTGTTTGTAGGGGAAGCTATTGTGTGTAGGGCTCAAGGAATACTCCACCATGAGGTTCACGGCCCTAATGACCCTACTAAGTGAGTTTACGGTCGTAAACTCATGAGTTTATGGCCGTAAGCTCACACTTATGTTACCATTTGATGTTTGATGCTCTATAAGGCCCTAATAAGCATTTCTACTTAATGGCTTGGTCTATGGAAGAGTTTAGGGCATAATATAACTCCTTTTAGGAGTTTACGGCCCTGGGACCATATTCCCTTGGAGTTTACGGCCGTAAACTCCCTTGGAATGATATTTTTGATGCTTTCAAGTCCCATACTCACATAGGATATGTTCTAGGCAATTGTTCAAGGCTTTAGGAAGAATTATGGCACCATTTATTGGAGTTCACAGCCCTAGAACCTTTTGGGCCGTGAACTCTCTTTCTCCCTTGAGTATTAATTGATTTGGTGGTCTAAACATGTAATGTAGGCTTCTAGTTTGAGATCTGAGGCCTTGAGGGACTTTGGGACACCTTTAGCCCTTAAAATGGAGTTTACTCCCCATGTGTTCTTGGGCGGTAAACTCCCGAATCTTTGGGTTTTGTTTGTTTTCTAATCTCAAACACACTTATATACAAGCCTAAGTTCGTTACCTAACATGGGGAAAAGACTAGGTAGCATTTAAGCTACATATAGGAGTTTACTCTCCAACAACGTTCTTGGGCGGTAAACTCCCAAATCTCACAGATTTGATATGTAATCTAAGTTATTAAGAACATAATAAGCATTATAAGACAACTAGAGAAGTGTACTCACGATTTGGGATAAAAACCCGAAGATCCGTGAGAGAGAAAATGGCTTTTCTCTAGTTTGAAATGCGAATAATGAATGAATTTGGTTCATAATTCTATTTATAGTCCTTAGATATTTTTGGCAGAAAATATCTTTATTCCCGAAATGATTTCTAATATGACAGAGTGTTGGAATAACAGTGTTGCACGAAACCCTAGTGCAACCACTCTCCTGATATCTCCTTAAGTGTAAATCGTGAAAAACTGCCAAACTTATACTCGAAGTCTGGAATTTCACTGAAACTGTTCTAAGCTCTATTGTCTTGATATGGTTTGTTCAGAATGGAAATTTCGGGTTGTCACATCATCCCCCTGTTAAAGGGAATTTCGTCCCGAAATTAGAGTTTAGATAAGGAAGTAGGTATAAATGATCGAGTCGTTAGGTGAAAACTTCCTAATCGATTTGCTCTCGCGCTTCCAAGTGAAATCGGGTTCTCAGTTGGTATTCCAACAAACCTTCACTAATGGGCGACGGAGTTGCTTCATCCGCTTGGCCACTCGGTCGAGGGTCACTACGGTTTTAATACGAAGGCAAGGATCTCGTAAATCTCGATCTCATCGAGAGGGATTACGAAAGTCCTAACGGAAAGATAGTGTTTCAAGTTCGAGACGCGAAGGGGAAAATGTACGTTACTGAGTTCGCGGAGTAGGTCTAGTTTGTGAAATGCAGGACCGATTCTGGTAAGAAACTCTGAGGTCCTAACTATATTGGATTTTAGCTTTCCACGCTTTACGAAGCGTATTAAGCCGTTCCCAGAGTGAGGTTTCCTAAAGAATTTGGTCTCTCACTTGGAATTCCAAAGGTTCTTTCTCTCGCTTACATCCCAGTCAAGGGCCATCCCTTGCTGGGTCAAAGTCGAAAGGGTTCCTGAATTTTACGGGGAGTTCCGAATGGACTATGATAGTAGGTCTATAAGACCTAGAATTTGGCGAATTTTCCGTCGGTGACTATGGTGCCGACAAATTCCCAACGGTTTTGGATAATTTGACAAAGTACTCAAGAATTTCCACAACACTAAAAGTGTGTCTCAGGAAATTTGACTCTAAATTCCAAAACTCTTGTTCAGAGAACTTTGTGGAAAGTATCTCCGAGGCTAATGTTTCTATGGGTTCTTTCTTACTACGAGGGTAGATAAGTAGTCATTATATGGAGAAATGACGAACTGATCCCAGTAAGAAAGGCGTACTCTACTTATTCAGCTCATGAATACTATGGGCGTATTGGTCCTATCCGAGGGGTATCACTACGGACTCGAAGTGTCCGCATCGAGTTCGGAGGGTAGTCTTTAGGACATCCTTCCCTAACACTCGAACTGGTGATATTCAGATCTCAGGTCCATTTCTGAGGAAATTCTTTCCCTGTGTTTGCCCAATCAATTCGTCTATGCGAGGCAAAGACAACGATTTCTAAACGAAATCTTAATGAAGTCTCCGGTCGTCGAGGTACATAAAATGCACTCCATCGTCTTCGGTCGTCGAGGTACATAAAATGCACTCCGTCGACTTCTGGTAAGAATAAGACTGGAGCTCTCAAGGGTGAGAAACTTGGTCTTCTAATTCTATTGTCGAGTAGTTCGCTGTGTTGTCTGGGCTGTTCTTGTATCTTCCGTAGGTGTTTACACTGTAAGGCGATCTGGTTATAAGAGTCATAGTGGGTTCTAAGTTTGTTCCTATGCTAATGCAATTACTCGTACTCCTGGACAGTCTCCGTCCTGAAGTTCATATTAGAATTCATACGTGATTCAATGATCACAATTTCGTGGATACGAGCTGTATATAATTAAGACTGAAACGGTAGTCGAATAACTGATTCTTCCTTAATCTCACATCCCATCGAGGGAAAAGAAGTTAAAGTGGAATCATCAATTCTAAACCTGTAGAACATTGATTATATATCACTCTCTTGTATACCTTCTTTAGTGATAGATCCACCGTATGAATCCTGGAATTGAACTTGACGTACTGCACGAGTAATACTGTGGGGATTCCTTCGGAAAGGAAAAGAACTATAAGGTACTCCTTGTATGAGTACTTCGGTGTTCTGATATAACGGCTTTGCTAAAAGACGATTTTTGAAAAAGAGATGTACTTATGAAGCTAGTATTGCGAGGATCATATTTACTCGAGTCGTATGATAAAATCGGAAACATATGGAAACTAAAGGCATTAGATTTGAACATAAGGCGTTACAGACAAAACACAACAGTGCAACCATTAACAGAGTTACTGAAGTTAGGATTTTACTACAAGACTATTGCTGCGAACAAGGTATACTACAAAAGACAAGTATACGCAGCACGAGCATCCCTAAACGGACGGGATCCCGCAAAAGATAAGACTCTGGTTGCACTAGTTTTGGGATGGTTCATAAGTCTATTACAACGAAACGCCTAAATTACATTAACGTGGGTCCGGAGTAGACTCTCCTGCGGCGGTGGTCAGTAGCATACTGCCGTGTGTGCCAGCATTTGCTGCCTCTGGGCAGTCCCTTTTGTAATGACCTACCTTGCCACAACCGTAGCAAGTTTGGTTCACACCAGTGTTTGGCACTTGAGCAGGCTGAGCTGTTGGAGTCTTGCAGTAACGGGTTGTATGCCCCTTCCTGTTGCAGTGTGAGCACTTCATCTCCCTACAAGGTCCATGGTGGTGATAATTGCATTTGATGCATTTTGGGAGTTTTCCAGCATAAAGTTTGGCTGGTTTAGGTACAATTGGGATGTTCGAAGGGATGGTAGTTGGAGGTGCTGATGTCGTGGCTGTGAAGGTTGTTACTCGTGGTTGTTTCCTGTTCGCCCTTCGAAGCGACTTGTCCTTAGGTTTATTCCAAGACTTCCGTTTGTTACTTAGATTGGAATGATTGTTAACAATCCCGCTAACACTTGTGTTGTTAGCGTTCAGGTGGGTCAGAATAGCTGACACGGCAGCCGAGACTGCAGCTTGAAAGGTAGCTGCATCAATCTGAAGAGTTGGTGTTGGGTTGATGGGCTGATCGTTTTTCTTGGGTGACATGATTCTATTACACCGAAAGAAAATGAATTTGTGAGCAAGAATGGTTGAACCTAGACGTAGTTCGATCGCTCATGAAAAGAATAGAAGTATGTTCTCTAAAGTTCGACCTACATCCCTATGATGCAGTCCTAGTACGGAATGAAAGTATGTTCAGGAAAGTTCGACCTGCATCCCTATGATGCAGTCCTAGTAAAGATCGGAAGTAAGTTCTTACAATGGTCTCAAGATGTTTGTTGTTCTAGCCGAGGTACCGTTGGTTGGTGAATAACATAATCCAACCATTACCTGAGACTTGGAGATGTCGCCGGAGTTAAATTGCTATAGTCTAATGACTTGACTAGCGCATGTTTCAAATAGACTCTAAAGAAAGTATGATAAGAGTATTCGAATAAAGAACGACACAGAAGTTATTCGACTGTCAATATCTTTGATATTCATGACGTACAAGTTCGGGAAAATGACCTTGTAAAAAGGTCTTACATCATAACCAGAGAAGATAGTTCCTGACAGTAAAAAGACCTAACTAAAGTACTTACAGTACAAGATAGTTTCATAGAAAATGCCACATCGGGCATAGACAGGAACACGATTCTTTTCTAACAAGGAATAATAAAGTAAAGTATCTACTACTAGCAACGGTCATCCCTCTGGTGAACTCTCAGTTCAGCCAGTTGGCGTTCCACATCAAGTAGGTGTCTTTCGTATACTCTCTGGCGTACTTGAAGTTCCATGACTTCGGCTCGTGATTCAGCCAGTGCTTGCAGCAGGGTTTCATAGTCTCTCTCAGACCTCTCACGAGCATGTTCAAGGCGGTTGGTGCGAAGCATATGCATTCCTCCATTTGTATCGACTTCTACGATACGTTGTAGAGCTGTCCTGCCCTAAATTTCGTTTTGGGCAACTCTTCGGATCAGAATTGGCATGATTCAGTCTGCTGAGCCCCCATTGCTCAGGTCATAGAAGCTTCGGTCACCATTAAATGGCATGGGCTGATCTTGTCCTTGGCTCCATGTTTCCAAACATTCCACCCACTCAGGCGTCGGGCCATGAAAAGTCGGACGAGGGTTAGGAATCGGAAAGGGAGCTGCCTGGGGTAGGTTCTCAACCTCGGGTTCGGAGATGGCATCGTCCGAAAGGTCTTCAGCATGGTGATCATTCAGAGGGATTGGATGATCATTAACTGGTTCTTCTCCAAACCATCCAACAATAACTGCGTTCGGAAGGAACAAGTTGTCGTGGGGATGGAATCCAGCCATGTTATCTACGTGAGAATTTGGGGTAAGAAAATAATTATTAGACGAACTATCTAGATAATTATTTAGGAAACCTTCATTAGTTCCATCGCTATTTGTAAAGTGCATACCAGTTATATGTAATCAACACAGGATAGGCCTTCGAATAAGTGACCTTAATTCCAAATTCACAAGGAATAAGGGTAAAGCAAAATTTTCACCGATTCTAAGTCTATAACATCCTAGTTACATATAACTTTAGCGTATCCACTTAGGAATTATCAACTTAGGGATGACGATTCCATTTTAGTTCTCAAGTATAAAGTACTTATAGTAACACAAAACACCCCTATGGTATTTTAGACTTAGGTTCTGTTATAATGTTCTCATTGTGGTAATGTTGGTAAGTTTTTAGATTTGTTGCCCTATCACAACCATTCTTGGGCATGTGCTAATCACTCTTTGGAACAACATAGTTGATCAGGCTATGCCACTCCAAAGACTGACCATACATCCCTGAGCTTACCTATGATATTCAACAATCGTAATACTTTTGTTCTTGTCATTGTGACACAGATTTTAGTATGAATGCAGGCACGTATACTTTGTTAAATGTTTTACTATTTAAAAGTATAAACTCTTAGACAGAGTGTTTTAATCCCATTGTGTTTATAGTTAGTATATCTTTTATGGGTTGATATACTTAATTCACTATAAACAATGCTCTGATACCAATATGTCATACCCCAAAACCACGAACGGCGGAAACGTTTAGGGGTGGAGGACGTCATGTATAGTATCACAACAATGTAATATAATAAACAAGCAACAACATCATCCATTGCATTATAAGTAGAGTTTTAATACATGTGTGTTCTTTCATAATGTACGACAATAAAATAAATAATCAAAATAAGGCGACTCTTGTATGTGCTCCATCTTCTCCGGTAACCTGGCCATCGCACCTGTCTAACTGATGACCCGGGAATACAAGTTATTTTGAAAGCGAGTATCAGCTTTAAAGCTGGTGAATTCATAAGTATTTATGTGTTATTGTCCTGTTTTGGAATTGTTGTTAAGAATGTCGTATAAATCCTTAAATAGAACAGTTGATATAAGTATGAAATGTGGTCTTCTACCAAGACCCGAATGTTTTGTTATGACAAAGTAAAATGATAGGTTTTCCTTTCTATTGACTACTACTAAGAGTACTTAGTCTAACTCATCGTATATGTGAATATATCACAAAATAAAGTAAAATAGGAAAATGATATGATAGTCTTCTACCAAGACCTAAACGTTTTGTAAGTAAAATGATAGTTTTTCCTTTCTATTGACTAGTACTAAGAGTACTTAGTCTAACTCGTCGTTTATGTGAATATATCACAAAATAAAGTAAACAGGAAAAATATAATCATGTAAGTGTTATTATCTTGGGTTACCAGGACAAACACGACATCGCCGAAGCGAAAGATAGACCCTATGGACATCCGAAGAGTGTCCCCTCATCCTCTTTAGCGGCAGCAGGGTGGAGGGAGGGTTAGTCCCGATATCGATCTCCTAATACCGATCGTTAACCTAATGATCCTCCGAAGATTCACATCTCATCCACTGTTGCAACAGTTGGACAGAGGAATGGTTAGTTCCGTGTCCGACTCCTAATACAAGCGTTAACCTAATGATCATCCGAAGATTCACATCTCATCCACTGTTGCAACAGTAGGATGGAGGAATGGTTAGTTCCGTGGCCGGCTCCTAATACAAGCGTTAACTTAATGATCATCCGAAGATTCACATCTCATCCACTGTTGCAACAGCAGGATGGAGGAATGGTTAGTTCCGTCACTGACTACTAAATAAGTAACAACCTTAGACATCCGTAGACATTCATCGACCACTGGTGCTAATCAGTGGGATTCAGAATGGTAAGTCCTGCTGAATTATCCCATTGAACTGGGATAGGAAAGATAACTTACACAGTAAGTACTAATAAATCATCCTCGTAGTTCTAAGTACAAGTATCCAGATAAGTAAATACAGGATAATGCACCTAAGTAACAGTGTTCCTGTATGGTATTCATGTAAGTGTGTTCATGTAACAGGTAAGTATATGTAAACATATTCATGTATCATGTAATCCTAAGTAAGTGTACTCATGTATCATGTAAGGTATTGGTATAGACTCATGAATGAACTGACTCTTGTGTGATTCTTTGTAATAGGAATAAATGTTTGTTTCTTCTAACTATCCCTATGATAATTAACTGGAAAGTAATTGGTTGTTCAAGTAGATTTATGCACCCTCGATACACCAGGGTGTGGGAAACTGAACGAAGGATGGAAACTATAACATCAATACATATATAAGAACATATGCGTATAAGTGTAGTTTTATTCAAGAAGGTAAACTAATGGTTTTGCAAGATATCTAGGAGTTTTGAACAATAATTAAGAGTGACTTGATGTCATTTTAATAAACATTTCAAAACTAATACTTTTGTTATCAAGGTATTTTAAGATAGAAAACCATTTCATGTGACACCTTTTGAAATATGTGAAATCTACTGAGTGAAAACACAATTATAAAATACATAAGATTGATTTAATAACATATTGTTTTCTACTTGTATTCCCCCCCCCCCCCCATTAAAGCATTTAAAATCATTTAAAACATTGATAAGGGGTATGAACTCACCTGTTGTGGGTGATACGGATGAACTAAAGAGGTAGGACTGCTAGGTGTCAAGTGAAGTCTTGAACACACTTACGATCCTAGTTAACATATAATTTCACATATATGTAACAAATTAGTCTATAAACAACTAATAAACTAGTCAAGACATCCTAGGACATGCTAAACACCTTTATCAAGTGTTATTAGCCTCTAGGATTGCATCTAAGTGTTTGTAGGGGAAGCTATTGTGTGTAGGGCTCAAGGAATACTCCACCATGAGGTTCACGGCCCTAATGACCCTACTAAGTGAGTTTACGGTCGTAAACTCATGAGTTTACGGCCGTAAGCTCACACTTATGTTACCATTTGATGTTTGATGCTCTATAAGGCCCTAATAAGCATTTCTACTTAATGGCTTGGTCTATGGAAGAGTTTAGGGCATAATATAACTCCTTTTAGGAGTTTACGGCCCTGGGACCATATTCCCTTGGAGTTTACGGCCGTAAACTCCCTTGGAATGATATTTTTGATGCTTTCAAGTCCCATACTCACATAGGATATGTTCTAGGCAATTGTTCAAGGCTTTAGGAAGAATTATGGCACCATTTGGCACCATTTATTGGAGTTCACAGCCCTAGAACCTTTTGGGCCGTGAACTCTCTTTCTCCCTTGAGTATTAATTGATTTGGTGGTCTAAACATGTAATGTAGGCTTCTAGTTTGAGATCTGAGGCCTTGAGGGACTTTGGGACACCTTTAGCCTTCAAAATGGAGTTTACTCCCCATGTGTTCTTGGGCGGTAAACTCCCGAATCTTTGGGTTTTGTTTGTTTTCTAATCTCAAACACACTTATATACAAGCCTAAGTTCGTTACCTAACATGGGGAAAAGATTAGGTAGCATTTAAGCCACATATAGGAGTTTACTCTCCAACAACGTTCTTGGGCGGTAAACTCCCGAATCTCACAGATTTGATATGTAATCTAAGTTATTAAGCACATAATAAGCATTATAAGACAACTAGAGAAGTGTACTCACGATTTGGGATAAAAACCCGAAGATCCGTGAGAGAGAAAATGGCTTTTCTTTAGTTGTAAATGGGAATAATGAATGAATTTGGTTCAGAAATCTATTTATAGTCCTAAGATATTTTTGGCAGAAAATATTTTTATTCCCGAAATGATTTCTAATATGACAGAGTGTTGGAATAACAGTGTTGCACGAAACCCTAGTACAACCACTCTCCTGATATCTCCTTAAGTGTAAATCGTGAAAAACTGCCAAACTTATACCCGAAGTCTGGAATTTCACTGAAACTGTTCTAAGCTCTATTGTCTTGATATGGTTTGTTCAGAATGGAAATTTCGGGTTGTCACATATTCCCCCCTTAAAACTTAAGAAAAACATGAAAAGATTGGGGTATGAACTCACCTTGAGTGGTTTCAGTAGATGAGTGTTGGAGGTGAGAAGTGTTCAACTCAAGAACACTTGAAGATGCCTAGAGATTTTCTAGAATACAACACCAAATTTATGGAATTTGTATAAGCATTCTATGATATGAGTAAAGGGAAGTGTAATTAACACAAGGGGGATGAATTATACTTACCAAGAGTGTAAGAAAACTTGATGATCAGCCTTGAATCTCGAATTTGAGGGAGAGAGTTTGAGAGAAAAGGTGTTTGTTCCTTGGGTGGAAATGAGAGAAATGAGAGAAATGAAGAGTGAGAGAGATTTCTCATACGGAGAGAGATTTGGGAAAGATTCCACATTCTTAGAGAGATTTGGGAGAGATTTGACATACTTTGAGAGATTTCTCATACGGAGAGAGATTTGGGAGAGATTGAGTGAAAGAGGTTGAGAGAGACTTCTTTTGAGACCTTTTTGAGTGTTTGGCTCTTTATTTTAAGGTTCGTAAACCTCGTTAAGTCTTGTTATGACTGTCATATGCCCCTGAGGGTTAAGGAATAATGTTTTATCGAGTAGTTTCATCACTTTCCCTGATTAGGGTTTAGAGTTTCCGAACACGTGAAAACTCTAAGTGATACTTTGCATTAAGAATGCGAGTTGTTTAATAAGAAACATAATGAAAACCCTAGTACACAAGGGTTAGATGAGTTGACCGGTTTGACTTGTTGACTTTAGTTGACTTTGACTTGACCGAGAATTGACGGTTGTCACATTATCCCCCCGTTAGAGGGAATTTCGTCCCGAAATTAGCACTTTGATTGGGACTTCAAGAATTTGGAGAAAAGATGGGGAAAATTTTCGTAGTACAAGAAATTGATATGGTGGGGACCAATCCGCCTGATGTTAAATGACGACCTTGGAATTTTTTACTGTATCTTGAGCTAAGTCGATTTGTAATGAGTTTATTGTTTTGGTATGATAGTGTATTCTACGCATGCCTTTATACTCTCCGTTTTATTCTCATTATTCACACTGTGAATATTTCAGGTTGTAGTTAGTGAGTACTGGTATTACGAATGCTTTAACAATTGGTGATGAAGTTTGTATTATAAGTCCCACCGGCTCTTTTATAATCGCTTGGTGTAAACTAGTCGTATATCATTAAGATTGCAAGGGCATTCGGATGGGTGACCCCGCCTTAAGCCCACAACCAAACAAGGAACAGGAAATAAGGCGGAATCACACATTCTAAGTCCATAGAATCTTAATAATATATGACCATAATGTTTACACTATCCATCATAGATTCACTAGTAAAAACCCTGTGTTTTTATATGGATGGTAAGACTTATTCAGGTTTTGCTGCGTTCTTGAGATATATGGTCGATAAACCCTAAGTCGACACTAGTCTCAGCAAGGATTTAAAACCTATATGTGGCGGTTAGAAGCACATACCGCTATTCATGGGTGGTTCCGGGGGAGTTTCTCCTGCGGTGATCATGAGCACCCTTCCACCGTCACCAGCATTCCTTGTCCTTGGACAGTCTCTCTTAAAGTGTCCTGCTTCACCGCACTCGTAACAAGTTGGGTTGGGTCCAATGTCGAGGACCTGGTTGATGGGTTGTGTCAGTGCTCTACAGAAACGGATAGTGTGCCCCTTCCTGTTGCAATTTTTTCAATGCATCTCCCGGCAAACCCCAGTATGATGGAAGTTACACTTGTTGCATTTCGGGAGGGTTCCAGCATATCGATTTATGGGTGCTGGAGTGGCAGGAGTTGTGGCAGCATGAACAGCAATAGTCTGTTGCTTCTTGGTGGAGTCCTGGGTTGGTTGGTCCTTCTTGTTGTTCCAGGAATTCCTTTTGTTTCTTCTCCCACCATCTTGATCAGGGGTCGTTGTTACAGTGTCATGGCTGGACCTATGGTCGATGAGTTGTTGTGCCAACTCCTTGGCACTGTCAAAGGTAGTTGGTCTAGAGGCCAATACGATGTTTTGAATTTGGGGAGACAATCCCCAGAGGTATCGTTCAACCTTCTTTTTGTCAGGAGTGACCATCGCAGGACAAAGGAGTGCTACATCACAGAATCGGTCGGTGTAGTTGCAAGGTCAGAGCCTGTCATCTTGAGGTTCCACAGTTCTTGCTCCAGTTTTTGCACTTCGCCCCTTGGGCAGTACTCTTCTAGCATCATCGTCTTTAAGTCTTCCCAGCTTAGTGAGTTAACCACTGCAAGCGTTAGTGACTTAACGTGGCCGTTCCACCAAGTAAGGGCTCGGCCAGAGAAAGTGCAAGCTGCAAATTTGACCTTGCTTGCTTCGGGGCATGCACAAATTTCAAAGACCGATTCGGTCTTCTCGAACCAGTGCATCAGTGTGATGACTCCCCCGCTTCCATTGAAAGAATCGGGTTTGCCATTGGTGAAATATTTAAAGGAACACTCTCTCGGGTGCCCTTGGCTTTCTCCTTGAGTGGAGTTATTAATGTCACTCCCTGTCCTTATGGTACCGTCAGTGTTGATTTGGGACATAGCAGCTGCCACTATGGCCGTGACCACAGCTTGGAACATGACACGATAATATTGGGGAGGCGGCGGTGGCGGATTTGTTTGCGTTATGCCAGTGCGTCTAGCATACCTACGAGGCGGCATCTTTCTGTTATAGAATTTCAGAGATGAAATTTGTATAAGTCTTTTAGTAATGGTTATTAGTCGTGTGCTGTAAAACTTGGTTATCAGTTTTTAAGTATAGCATTTCCATGTTGTTCGAAAGTGGCAATCAATTCATAGTAGAGGTCTATATAAACAAACTTATGAATTTAGTAGTAATGACTCGAATGAAATCTTGTAATTTGTTCCATACCTGATCCACTCCTAAGATCACCCGATGTATACCGGTTGCGTATAATTAAGGTCCAATAGTCCGTTGAACTTAATGAGTCTGCCCTAGGTCCACAACCAAACAAGGAACAGGATCCAAGGTGGACTCATCATTTCTAAGTCGATCGTCTCTTAATTATACCTAACCTGGGGGTATACATTAAGCAATCTTAGAGGCACCATAAGCGAATCATCTGTAATACCCAGTTATGAAATATTTGGTAAACTCCCAATGAAATAAAATGTATGATGATTTCATTTTTATAGTTTAGTACATGAAGTTTTGGAAAGTTTGGCCTTATAGAAGGTCCATATCACGCTATGGTACAGAAAAATTTCGACATTGACACGACTCTCTTGAACGGTGTAGTCTCTAAATTTGAAGGGTCGAATTTGTGCATGTGAGGGGTAGTGTTTTAACGTATTATAGTAGCATGAGTCTTTATCGATTCGTCAGTAGTGTACACACTACTCGCGGTGGGTGATGTTTCGTGGTCCATAGAATGAAGGTATGATAGTCTGCATTGGCCTAATCCCTGCCCTAGTTTCTGTCATTTGGTGTTTTGCCTTTACCATGCGTTCTCTCCAATGTTGTTGACGTTCCTCATACCCTTTAGTTTCAGCTTGGGCTGCGATCCCTTTCCTCCGAAAGGTTTGACGTGGTTTCCGACCATGTTCATGGCCTCTATCTGGATGACGAAGGCGTATTGCGGTGATCTTGGTGGTAGCGCCGATCTCCATTATTCTGCTTACCGATGCTCGTGTTGGTACTTTCTCATGAGTGATGTGGCACGCTATGACAAGGAGATTCCTGTCAGCTACTCTTCCCCCGTTGAGGTTGTAAAAACCCCATCCATGCCATAGGGAGGGTGTCGACCTAGTTCCTAACTCCGTTTCTGTAAATCTACGGCTCATCGAGGTGTCGGACCATGGAAGTATCGTCGGGGTCTTCCTTTATTATTTCTTCAAGATCCTCTTCGAGATCCTCTTCGTCGGGGTCTCTTGGTAGTTGAGCTCCCGTCACGTTGCTGGTGCGAGAATAGGGGTAAAAGAGATAATTAATAGATGTCTAATCCTATAATTACTTATAGGGGTGACCCTTATCAGTCACGTCTATAATCACATAGTGCATACCAATTATACATAATCTGATATATAATAGACCTTCGAATAAATGACTATACTCTAAGTCCACAAATGTAACAACCCGAAGTTCGTATCATCATTTGTAATCCTTTTCGTAACCCTTTTCGTTAATCCATTCGTCATTTCCAAATTCGTTTCCGATTTCGTTTTTAAGTTAAGTCATTTAATTGAGATTGCTATTATGACTTAATGGGTGTCCAAACACATTTCGAACTCATTTTAACACCTCATTCTAGTAATCGGGAACTTTTTAGAATCAACCACATCACGTTACGACAACTTGATCCGGTGCGACCAAAAGCCACGTCTAGCATCGGTATTGGGTAGAATTCCACCGTGTCCAAATCTTAGACACTATTTAAAGTGATCCAAGCTTCCATTTGAAGCTTTTGGCCCTCTCTCACTACTCTCTCTCTCTCTCTCTAACCTTTCTCCTCAACCAAAGATTCAAGGTCCAAAACATTGATTTAAGGCTCCAAATCTTTGAGGTAACATCCCTAACTTGTTGTTCAACCTCTTAGGCCTTCAAATTCGTGTTTAAACTTTGGAAAAGGACCATCTTCATGAGTTTACGGCCAAGGAGCATGCTTGGGCCGTAAACTCAAATAAAATGGGTTTTTATGCCTTTAAACCCCTCCAAACCAACTTTGGGACTTAGATACGACTATATGGCTTACCAATTCGGACTTAGAACACCCTAAACATGAATTTTGAGGAGCAAACTTGAGTTTACTGTCCAAGAACATGCTTGGGCCATCAACTCCTCATTCATGGAGAGTAAACTCATTTTCAAGTGTTAAAAAGCCATGTAAACACACCATTAGCCTTGGAATAAATCCTAGAACCAACCAAAATTAGTTTGGGGACCTTAAACATGATGAAATCCTTCCATTTAAGAGTTTACGGCCATAACTCCCCAAGAAATAGTTCCAGGGCCGTAAAATCATAAATACATGTTAAATGGTGCCCAAAATTCATCCCAAGGCTTGGAAAAATAGTTTGAATCACATGTGATTGTCCTAGCATCACCAAATAAATCAAGGATTGAGAATGGGGGAGTTTACGGCCGTAAACTCCATGTTTACTGCGGTAAACTCCAATAAATGGTCCTTAAGTGAGTTTACTCCATTCCAAAGCCTTAGATAAATTCATCCCAACATTTCCCAAGTGTTTTCAAGCCATTTAGCACCATAAAACCCCCAAACATGAGTTCACGGCCGTGAACTCATGTGTGTGTGGTGTATAGGGCCATAAAATCCATAAGGAGTTTACTCTAGAAGAGCAAACTCATTTCCTAAGTCCCACACGTCCGTAGATGTCACCCGGGTCACTCCAAATACTTGTTTTGAAGTGTTTTCGCTCATTGGAGTGTATTATCCTATCTAATTAGTGGTTTAAAATCTAATTAGATACATTTGGATATTATTTCATATTACATAGGAACCTCGCGTGTTAACAAGCCCCGAACCAACGCTTAGCATTCCAAACGTCGCGTTTTCTCGTCTGGTGAGCTCATACCCCTACCCTTTTTCACTATTTTCACTGTTTTCAGGGGGGAATACAAGCAAAGTACAAGGGATACTTGTACTCAAAAACTTGTTTTACATGTGTGTGTTTCATATTTCATATGCTTTTAACACTGATATTTGCAACTGATAACCGTTTGAACATGCAGATCACGTAAACATATTATTTGTGAAATGGGTTATAAACTGTTATGTTTTATTTATTTCACAAATGGTTTTCCATATTTTATCAGTTAAAAGCATGACATTTGAACCTTTAACATAAAAGTTAGTACACTGTTTGTTCTCGGTAACACTCCACAGAGATACGTAAGTGGAGGATCATCATATTATTACTAGTAAATTTGTTAATCCTATATAATTGGAGACACGTCATCGGTGAACACTCCACAGAGATACGCGAGTGGAGGACCGCACCCATAACCAGAATCTCTTAGATAGGGAGCGTGACTTGAGTGTATAGATCTATACGGGGCTGACTACCCCACACCTGGCTACTAGCTATAGCCGAACCGAAAAGGTTCAAGGGTGACGAAAGTCATAAGGTGATGTGGACTACTTATTGCCATATCTAGTCTATCATATGGTTATGGAACTCGCTATTAGGATAACAGAGATTTACTTAATAGTAATAATGAATAAAGTAACTAATTTACTTTGTATATATTAGTTTTATATATGTGTTAAAACTAATACATTTCACAAGGATAATCAGGTTTTCAGTATACATCTTTCACAATTGGTAACCAACATTCAGGAAAATATGGGATTTTCCTGGGGAACATTTGTACATAACCAGAAAAGTGTAACAAACCAGATAACTAAACTTTACATTTCACAAGGGTAAACATGTTTTCAATGTACATCTTTACATTATATTTTGGGAATTCAATAACCAACTTTTAAGAAAATATGGGATTTTCTTGGTGTGTAACATTTTCAGAAACGGAAAGGAACTTGTACATTTTTCACAAAAACAAAGCCACTTATGAACAAACCAGCGTTATGCTGATTTTCAAGCTGCTTGTATTCTCAGGTCCGCATTAGACAGGTACCCGATGATCTCTTTTGTCGAAGACGGAGTGCGTAGAAGACTCGTCTCACTTTTTTCATATATATACTATGTATCACATGTACAACTTTACTTTTGAAACAATGTAAACTTTTAAATATGTAATGTAATGGTTGTTTACTTTAATTACTATGTGCATTGGATTTGATACGCAATGTGGAGTCAACCCCGGAAATGTTTCCGCCTTCGGTTTTCGGGGTGTGACAGATTGGTATCAGAGCCCTTGTTTATAGTGAATAAAGTATACCAAACCTTACATGGTATAAAAATATAAACACTAAAGGGCCTAAGTGCTCTGAACTAAAAGTATCCTTCAAAATATAAGTATTTTCAAAAATATACAAGTATAACGAACCATCGAGATCCGTAACTACAAGTAGAACAAAACATAAGTAAATGGGTGTTGTCTACTGCGGTTAAACCTGGGCAGTTATGTAGTCGTGTCTAGGATCACTATAGCCTGGCCAACTATATTCATTCGAGACACGGCCAACATGTGCTTGGGAGTGACTGTGGTATGCGGCATGCCTAAAACTTACCCTAATACCACAAACATCGAGCCAGTGTCGTAGCGAATCATGAAATACTATGGGAGTATTTCTCGAGCCAATCCTTTGTAGAAATCCTCGTTCACGCATAGATCCTTGATCATTCTGTTAACGATAGTTTACCTGCTTTGATAACTCTTTCCTGCTTTATCGCTTATTCAGAATATATATATATCTGTCATATCTCTCGATTCGATTCAGAGGACTTATCATCCTCTCTTTCTTGATCTTATTAGATCAAGATGCCTCCAAGAAAGAGACCCAACTCAAGGACCAACAACCCTCCGCCACCACCTCCTCCTGAAATTGACCCCGTGGTATTTCAGACAGCTGTTACCGCCGCGGTGGCAGCTGCTCTGTCCCAATTGAACACCGGTGGTTCGGGAGGTGGTACTCAAACTCACAACCAAGAAAGCAATCAGGGACACCGAAAGGAGGGTTCCTATAAAGACTTCATGAATGCAAAGCCTACATCCTTCGATGGCACTGGAGGTGTCATTTCCCTTTCCTGATGGTTCGAGAAAATCCAATCCATTTTTGAAATATGTGCCTATTCGGAATCAGATAAAGTAAAGTTCGCAGCTTGTACCTTTCTCGATAAAGCCCTGACTTGGTGGAATGGCCGAGTCAAATCCTTGACCCTACTTGTAGCCAATTCCATGGGTTGGGAAGCCATGAAAGAACTCCTCATAGCTGAGTACTGCCCTCGAGGCGAAATGCAGAAATTAGAGCACGAGCTCTGGAACCTGAAGATGAAAGGTTCCGATATTGCTACGTACACTTCTAGATTCGATGATCTTGCACTCCTCTGCCCAGGATTGGTTACTCTTGAAAGTAAGAAGATAGAGAGGTTTATTTGGAGGCTGACCCAGCCAACCAAGGGAAATGTCTTAGCTGCTCGGCCGGATACGTATGATAGCGCCAAGAGTTTAGCCCAGACCTTGATTGACGATAGTGATGATGTTGAGGAAACAACCACCACTCCTGAACGGACCAAGAGGAGTGGTGAGAAAAGGAAGTTCTTGAAGAAGAAGAAGAAGGCTCAATCTTCCCAGGGATCCTCAAAGAAACAACAGACTGTAGCAGTCCATGCTGCTACTACCCCCGTTGTTGTTGCTTTTGTTGTGGGATCTACAGCTCAAACTCCTACTAGCAGGTATGCTGGTAATCTTCCTCTGTGTGACAAGTGCAAATACCACCACAACCTCGGCCCCTGCTGTGATCTATCATGCACTAATTGTGGTAAGAAGGGGCACACGGTCCGATTCTGCAAGGCACCAGCCCAATCTGCAAATCAATCTTCTGGAGCAGGTGTTGGTCAAGCCTGCTATAATTATGGAGAGGTTGGGAATTTCAAGAGGAACTGCCCCAAAAAGACTACAGCTGACAACTCTGGAAGAGTCCTAGTCATGGGACGGGAGGAGGCAGTCGTCGATCCCACCGTTGTTTCGGTTACGTTCCTTCTCGACAACTCATATGCTAGTATTCTTTTTGATTCGGGTGCTGAAAGAAGCTTTGTTAGTCATGCGTTCAAACATAATCTTAAATCTAATCCCCAACCATTAACCGAAACGTTTACCGTCGAGATGGCTAACGGTGAGAAAGAAAGCGCCAGCGATGTGTTCATAGGTTGTACCCTTACCTTGAATGACCATTCATTTCCCATCGATCTTATGCCGGTTTCCATAAAGAGCTTCGATGTCATCATTGGCATGGATTGGTTGAGTCCCAATCATGCTGATTTCCTCTGTTTCGAAAAAGCCATTCGTCTCAACCTTCCTTCGGGTAAGAATCTCATTATCTATGTCGATAAACTCAGCTCCAATCTTCGCATCATTTCCTGCATCAAAGCTCAGAAACTCCTGCGTAAGGAGTGTCAGGCATTCTTATCCGATGTAATCAATGAGAAACATGAAGTTAAAGACCTCGCGAGCATCCCCGAAGTCTGTAACTTTCCTGATGTGCTTCCCAAAGAGCTACCAGGAATTCCTCCCGAACGTCAGGTCGAGTTCCGCATTGACCAAATTCCTGGAGCTACCCCTGTAAAGAAATTTCCGTATCGCTTAGCTCCAGCAGAAATGCAGGAGTTATCCAGCCAACTCAATGAGTTGCTCAGTAAAGGATTCATTAGACCGATTTCCTCACCCTGGGGAGCTCCGGTATTGTTTGTAAAGAAGAAAGATGGATCCTTCCGGATGTGTATCGACTACCGTGAGCTGAACAAGTTGACCGTCAAAAACCGATATCCCCTTCTGCGAATAGATGACCTCTTTGATCAACTCCAGGGAGCCAGTTACTTCTCCAAGATAGACCTTCGGTCAGGGTACCATCAGCTACGAGTTCATGAGATTGATGTTTCCAAGACAGCTTTCTGGACTCGGTATGGACACTACGAGTTCATAGTGATGCCCTTCAGTCTAACCAACACACCGCAGCGTTCATGGACTTAATGAACCGGGTGTGTCGTCCTTTTCTGGACAAGTTCGTCATTGTGTTCATTGATGACATACTTGTCTACTCCACAAGCGAAGAAGACCACAAACAACACTTGAGGTCGGTGTTGGAAACCCTCAGATCCGAGAAGCTGTACGCGAAATTTTCCAAGTGTGAATTCTGGATTCGGAAGGTAACCTTCCTCGGTCATGTGGTAAGCGAGGAGGGTATTCACGTGGATCCATCCAAGATTAAAGCGATAGAAAATTGGTCGGCACCGAAGACACCCACAGAAATCCGTCAATTCTTGGGTCTCGCCGGCTATTATCGAAGATTTATCCAGAATTTTTCCAAGATCGCCAAACCTTTAACCACTCTGACACAGAAAGGTGTACCCTTTTGTTGGAGTGAGAAGCAAGAAACTGCATTCCAAACGTTAAAGCAAGCCCTGTGCAGCGCACCGGTCCTGTCCTTGCCCGAAGGAACAGAGGACTTCGTTGTTTATTGTGACGCATCTAATCAGGGCTTAGGCTGTGTGCTTATGCAAAGAGGAAAGGTGATTGCATATGCCTCTAGACAGCTGAAAGCACACGAGGTCAACTATACTACGCACAACTTGGAGTTAGGAGTCGTAGTCTTTGCACTGAAGATTTAGAGACATTATCTCTACGGGACCAAGTGTACGATCTTCACAGATCATAAGAGCCTGCAGCACATCTTTGATCAGAAAGACTTAAACATGAGGCAACGGCGATGGGTAGAACTACTCAGTGATTATGAGTGTGAAATCTGTTACCATCCCGGCAAGGCCAATGTGGTAGCAGTGCCCTTAGCCGAAAGGAGAGTTCAAGCCGAAAAGTGAAGACCCTGACGATGACCATCCATTCCCACTTACCCATGCAAATCCGAGAAGCCCAGTTAGAAGCCCTCAAACCAGAGAATGTGTCAATCGAAGTCTTGAGGGGAATGGATAAGAAACTTGAGATCAGAGGTGACGGAGTCTACTGTTTCATGGATTGAATCTGGATTCCAAAGTCCGGAGGATTCAGGGAGATTGTCATGGAGGAAGCACACAAGACCAGATACTCTGTTCACCCAGGTTCGTATAAGATGTACCTGGATCTCAAGAAACAATATTGGTGGCCAAACATGAAAGCTGAGATAGCAATGTTTGTGGGCAAGTGTCTGACTTGCGCCAAGGTGAAAGTCGAGTACCAGAAACCCTTGGGTCTGCTCCAGCAGCCCGAGATACCCGAATGGTAATGGGAGATGATTACCATAGATTTCATCTCCAAGTTACCCAAGTGTCCGAGTGGGTACGATACCATTTGGGTAATTGTCGATCGTTTGACAAAGTCCGCTCACTTCATTCCGATCAAAGAATCATTCAAGATGGAAAGACTTGCACGAATTTACATCCAAGAGGTAGTCCGACTACACGGTGTACCTGCGTCCATTATCTCTGATTGAGATAGCAGGTTTACCTCCAGATTTTGGCAGTCTCTCCAGAAGGCTCTTGGAACCAAACTAGACATGAGTACGGCGTATCATCCTCAGACCGATGGACAGAGTGAGAGAACGATCCAAACCCTGGAAGACATGGTTAAAGCATGTGTAATCGATTTCGAAAAGTCATGGGACACACATCTACCTTTGATCGAGTTCTCGTACAACAACAGTTACCACACCAGGATCAAGGTTGCCCCGTTTGAAGCCCTCTACGGTCACAAGTGTAGATCCCCTCTGTGCTGGGCCGAGGTAGGGGACACACAGCTACCCAAGAGTCGAGTCCCCGACGGTGCTCTCACTGGTCCTGAAATCATCCGCGAAACCACCGAGAAGATCATCCAAATCTGGGAATGATTGAAAGCTTCACGAGATCGCCAAAAGAGTTATGCAAATAATCACCGGAAACCTCTGGAGTTCCAGGCTGGAGACCGTGTCCTGTTGAAGGTCTCGCCCTGGAAAGGCATGGTACGCTTTGGAAAGCGTGGTAAACTTAATCCGAGGTACATTGGACCCTTCGAGATCCTCGCCAGGATCGGTCCGGTAGCCTATAAACTTCGTTTACCCCATGAGCTCAGTAACATCCATCCCGTCTTTCATGTTTCAAATCTCAAGAAGTGCTTATCCGATGAACCCCTAGTGATTTCCTTAGACGAGATCAAGATCAATGAAAACCTCAACATCGTGGAGGAATGTAACAACCCAAAAATACGACCCAAAAAAATTCATTTTTCAATATAACCAAAAACCATAATCTGAGTGTCATATCATAAAAACCATACGTGATGTATCCCAAACATAATAAAAACAACATTGTGCGGAAACTGTATCATATCCATGTCATATAAAAATCAAAAACTAAATCAACTCCCAGGATAAAAGCTGAAGCTGTGGTGTGTGCGATGCCATCATCCCGAGCTCTTCCCTCTGCTAGCGGAAGTACCTGAAACCAAAACTAAAACTGTAAGCACGAAGCTTAGTGAGCTCCCCCAAACTACCACATACCATACAATACACATAAGCACATACTGGGCCTTGCCCACTGCATCAGACCGAAGTCTAGAACTAGCTGCATCGGACCAAAGTCCGGAACTGAGTGGGACCTTGTCCCCTGTATCGGACTAGAGTCCGGAACTGACTGCATCGGACCGAAGTCCGGAACTAACTGCATCGGACCGAAGTCCGGAACTAACTGCATCGGACCGAAGTCCGGAACTAACTGATCATGGCATAGCATAAAACATAACAACTATTATAACACATAAACTGCATACTGCATCGGAACAGAGTCCGGAACACATAACACAAACATGCTTGAATCACAAAGACATCAAGCACTCTAGCTACTGCATCAGACCAAAGTCCGGGAATACTGATAATTAAACGGGCCGGCATTGTGGCCGTAGACCCGTTCCTACTGAAGGGAAACTCACCTCGTGAACTGGCTGCTGAGTGAATAACTCTGAGGGCTAACTGCTGCTGCTCCGGTATCTCCCCGGCTGCAAGTCCATAAATACACTCAATCAAATACTAAACACTGCACTAGGTAAAAATGACTCTTTTACCCTTGGTCAAAGTCAACTATTGGTCAAGGTCAACTCTCAGTCAAAGTCAACCCACAGTTGACCTGACTCGCCGAGTTGGGCCGCCAACTCGCCGAGTCCTTATTCTCACTCCTCGACTCTACACGCTGCTACTCGTCGAGTATGGCATCGACTCGACGAGTGCTCTCCCGATCCAAGAATTCAGACAATCTTCATCCGACTCGCCGAGTCCTATGAACAACTCGACGAGTTGTTCTTGAGCTTAAGAAGTTTGCCTTGGACTCGCCGAGTTGTATGAACAACTCGCCGAGTCCCTCCATTACTGAGTCTACCCTCAAACTCGTTGAGTCCACTCCACTACTCACTGGTCCCACTCGACACCGCTTAAAAGGAAGAAATCGGGGACTCGCGACTAGACTCGCCGAGTCGTTCTTCCGACTCGCCGAGTCACCACCATGCAACTATTCTACACTCGATTCTGTTCGAATCCAATACATACAAATGATAGATCTGAGTCCAATAAGCTGATTTACCACGTAAAGTTTCCAACTTTACGTGTACAAACGCATGAACAAGGGAATAAAGGCTAAAAGATGCTTAAAAGGGGTAGATCTAGGGTTAATATGAAAAATAGCTCCATAAAGGCAATAGATTTGGGCTCTACAACTCCTAAATGAACAGATCTAAGGTTATCTCGGCATAAGAGAGCTTCCATATCAACATAAAGCTTTGAGAAAGGCATTAACAAGATCTAGAAAGGGTTTTAAGGCATAAAAGAGAGGGAAAACAGAAGAATACCTCAAAGAGCTCTTGCTTTCCCTTGAATCTCTGCTCTGAAATCCTTCTCCTTGCTCCTTTCTTCTTCTCCTTCTTCAAGCCTTCACAATAGCACACAAAATCACTTAGAATCACTCAAGAACGAATTAGGGTTTTCTCACAGCTTTTGAGGGTGAAGGAGGCGAGATTGGGGGCTATAAGGTGGCTTAAATAGTGGGCAACCCGGGGATTTAGGGTTTCTCCCAGACGGACAGACTCGCCGAGTCCGGAATATGGACTCGCCGAGTCGCCAGCTAACACGTGCTCGAAATCCCGACCCTACTCGGCGAGTCAGGCTATGAACTCGCCGAGTCCCTCTTGCAAAACTACAAAAGAAATACCAAGGAATTATCATACCGAAGACGGGTCGTTACAAGGAACCAATCGAAATCATGGATCGAGAGATCAAACGCACAAAGCAAAGCCGCATCCTGATAGTGAAGGTTTGCTGGAATGCCAAGCGGGGACCGGAATTCACTTGGGAGCGTGAAGACTCGATGAAACAGAAGTATCCGCATCTCTTTCCAAATCCATGATTTGTATCTTAATTTTGAATTTTGGGATGAAATTCCCTCTAACGGGGGGATAATGTAACAACCCGAAGTTCGTATCATCATTTGTAATCCTTTTCGTAACCCCTTTCGTTAATCCATTCGTCATTTCCAAATTCGTTTCCAATTTCATTTTTAAGTTAAGTCATTTAATTGAGATTGCTATTATGACTTAATGGGTGTCCAAACACATTTAGAACTCATTTTAACATCTCATTCTAGTAATCGGGAACTTTTTAGAATCAACCATATCGGGTTACGACAACTTGATCGGGTGCGACCGAAAGCCACGTCTAGCATCGGTATCGCGTAGAATTCCACCGTGTCCAAATCTTAGACACTATTTAAAGTGATCTAAGCTTCCATTTGAAGCTTTTGGCCCTCTCTCACTACTCTCTCTCTCTCTCTAACCTCTCTCCTCAACCAAAGATTCAAGGTCCAAAACATTGATTTAAGGCTCCAAATCTTTGAGGTAACATCCCTAACTTGTTGTTCAACCTCTTAGGCCTTCAAATTCGTGTTTAAACTTTGGAAAAGGACCATCTTCATGAGTTTACGGCCAAGGAGCATGCTTGGGCCGTAAACTCAAATAAAATGGGTTTTTATGCCTTTAAACCCCTCCAAACCAACTTTGGGACTTAGATACGACTATATGGCTTACCAATTCGGACTTAGAACACCCTAAACATGAATTTTGAGGAGCAAACTTGAGTTTACTACCCAAGAACATGCTTGGGTCGTAAACTCCTCATTCATGGAGATTAAACTCATTTTCAAGTGTTAAAAGGCCATGTAAACACACCATTAGCCTTGGAATAAATCCTAGAACCAACCAAAATTAGTTTGGGGACCTTAAACATGATGAAATCCTTCCATTTAAGAGTTTATGGCCATAACTCCCCAAGAAATAGTTCCAGGGCCGTAAACTCATAAATACATGTTAAATGGTGCCCAAAATTCATCCCAAGGCTTGGAAAAATAGTTTGAATCACATGTGATTGTCCTAGCATCACCAAATAAATCAAGGATTGAGCATGGGGGAGTTTACGGCCGTAAACTCCATGTTTACTGCGGTAAACTCCAATAAATGATCCTTAAGTGAGTTTACTCCATTCCAAAGCCTTAGATAAATTCATCCCAACATTTCCCAAGTGTTTTCAAGCCATTTAGCACCATAAAACCCCCAAACATGAGTTCACGGCCGTGAACTCATGTGTGTGTGGTGTATAGGGCCGTAAACTCCATAAGGAGTTTACTCTTGAAGAGCAAACTCATTTCCCAAGTCCCACACGTCCGTAGATGTCACCCAGGTCACTCCAAATACTTGTTTTGAAGTGTTTTCGCTCATTGGAGTGTATTATCCTATCTAATTAGTGGTTTAAAATCTAATTAGATACATTTGGATATTATTTCATATTACATAGGAACCTCGCGTGTTAACAAGCCCCGAACCAACGCTTAGCATTCCAAACGTCGCGTTTTCTCGTCTGGTGAGTTCATACCCCTACCCTTTTTCACTATTTTTCATTGTTTTCAGGGGGGGAATACAAGCAAAGTACAAGGGATACTTGTACTCAAAAACTTGTTTTACATGTGTTTGTTTCATATTTCATATGCTTTTAACATTGATATTTGCAACTGATAACCGTTTGAACATGCAGATCACGTAAACATATTATTTGTGAAATGGGTTATAAACTATTATGTTTTATTTATTTCACAAATGGTTTTCCATATTTTATCAGTTAAAAGCATGACATTTGAACCTTTAACATAAAAGTTAGTACACTGTTTGTTCTCGGTAACACTCCACAGAGATACGCGAGTGGAGGATCATCATATTATTACTAGTAAATTTGTTAATCCTATATAATTGGAGACACGTCCTCGGTGAACACTCCACAGAGATACACGAGTGGAGGACCGCACCCGTAACCAGAATCTCTTAGATAGGGAGCGTGACTTGAGTGTATAGATGTAAGTCCCAAAAACTATGGATCCAAATCAGTGATCAATTAAGGAAAACATCAAATAGAGTGTAGAAGGAGTAGAAGAAGAATTAATCCCCGCATGCACACATCTATATCATATAAATGTCAGGTACACCTTGGGAAAACACACACATACGTCACTGACGTCTCTCTACAACTGACACAGACACATTCTATTTATAGGACCACCAGCCACACACGTGTGTACAACCGCACACGTGTGTACAGCCGCACACGCGTGTATGGCCGTACACAGAATGTGCAGCCACACACACGTGTATAGCCGCACACACTCGCTAACAAACTACAACCAACATAACAAACCCCAAGACCCTACCAAGACCTATACAAGATGAATGCCTAGCTCAAACCACAAAATTATGACCTAACAATCTCCCCCTTGGTTTGAGCTAGCATGGACTCAGGTCTTCTTCATCAGTGATCTCCTCCTTGGGCTCGGAGATAGATGGGCCTGCTCCCCATGAACTTCCTTCACCTATTGATATTCATTTGCCACGAGGTAAAGGATCTGAATCTTGTTGAGCAAGAAACCTGGCAAGCCTCAAAGAGGCAACATCATGCGCAGGTTGTGGAGGAGAAGAACCCCCAGTAGCAGAAGAACTCCCGACTTCAAACGAAGATCTAACATTACTTGGTCCTTTTAGGGTCGGTTGAGTTGGTGTAGCAGCTTTGGAGGGTTGTTGGACTCGTGGTACTTGTTCTTGGATAAGATCTCCCTGCCTCTTATCAAGTCATCTTGTTTTCACAGGAGGCTGGGAGGTTTGTGTCAGTATCTGATCACTCATCAAATGGCAATGAAGTTGGAATAGCAAATGGAAGGGGAGGAATCCTTGAAGTTGTATCCATATCGGTTGAAAGGTGTCGGCCATCTGATCAAAAGTTGGAGACGTCACTTTGAGAACACCACTAACTCCTTTTGTCAATGATCAAGCAACAATAGAATAAGAAGATGAAAAGAAATCGAGCTTACAAACGTTTATATCAGAAAAACGTCAGGTACAACTTGATGGAACACTCTGTAAATACTATTGCATCGAGGTCTTCACTGCTTAACCGTATATCATTATCCGTAGTCTATAAGCTAATATGTGAGACACTCAACAAGCTATACTTTAACTCAGGAGCGTAGATGACGTTCTCAAACTCAGCACTCCATTTACAACTATTCCTTTTTTAGTTATCTTCCCTCCATCTCCTCCCGTGAAGGAAACATAGCCCCCATTAAAATTCTGAATGACGTGCAGTTGGGAGATGTGTAACAACGTAATTTTGCAAACAAATTTTTCATTTCAACATAAAGTACTTTCATTCAAAACAAGGCATAAACATTCCATGTGTCATAACAGAATACAAATCATATGAATCCCAAGATCCCAAAACATCTATCAGTGTGTACAGATCACGCCGGCGCCTTCCCACAGTCCTCGCTAGTACCTGAAACTCATACACAACAACTGTAAGCATAATTGCTTAGTGAGTTCCCCAAAATACAACTTACGCACATACGCCTTTCCAGGCCCTGACCTTCCGGTCCATGTGTCTCAGGGGACTTCCGTCCCTGCTGGGTAAACCTTCCGGTCCTACCCACGCCAACCTTACGGTCCACATCACAACGCCTTCCGGCCCATAACATAATCGCCTTCCGGCCCTTAACATAATGCCTTCCGGCCCATAACATAATGCCTTCCAGCCCACATAACACACATAGCACGTATAACAATTAACTTATCACATATAGCACATATATCTCATATCGTATCCGACCTTCCGGTCACACAGTCAAACCTTTCCGGGTACAGTATAGTGAGAAGACTCACCTCGTAAATATCGAAAGCTAGCAAATCCCGAAGTCACTCGTGCTCGATCCGCCGAGCTACAATCTCCCTATAACATCATACATCTCTTATTAACACTTTAATCTTCTAAGTTTGACTATCCCTAAGAAGTCAAACATAGGTCAACTCTGGTCAACGGTCAACGGTCAACTTGACCGGACTCGGCGAGTGCACAAGGGCAACTCGGCGAGTCTAGACGTATCCGCCAACTCCATAGGATTCCCTTCTTACTCGTCGAGTACTTCCCCTGACTCGACGAGTTCCACCTGGGAGAGTCGCGGGGCCACCCCGACTCAACTCAACTCAGACCACCTGTCGACCCTCTCTAACTCGTCCTGACTCACTGAGTCAACCCGTGACTCGACTGGATCACTCACTGGCCGATCCAAGGCAATCTTCAAGCTACTCGCCGAGTCTGCTCATCGGACTCGGCGAGTCCATGCCATGCAATTACTCAAACTCGCTTCTAAGGTCAGATTCGTTCCATTAATTCATAGATCTAGCCTTTCAAGACTGATTCACCACGTAAAGTCCCTATCTTGGTGTCCATAACACACCCCATGGCTTATAATGAACATTTTGGTCTAAAGCATAAGGGTTCCAACCCAAAACTTCCATTGATTCCCAAAAAGCTTGGGCAAAGGGACACTCTGGACCTTTAGGGGTCCAGATCTATAGTCTAAATCTCTTAGGGGTCCAAGGGAGCACAAGATCTAGCCACAAAAGGGTTCAATAAACCCTAAATCAATGAAAACACCAACATAGAAGAGAATAGCTCGAAATATTACCCCAATGGAGATGCTCTGGACTCCAAATCCTCAGAAGATGGCTCCTCTTGCTTTCCCCTTGGCTGATTTCCTCTTTCCTTGCAAAATGACACCTCCAAGATCAATAATAGCCTCCTCCTATGCTCCAAACGCTCACACTCGATTAGGGTTTCACTCAAGGGACTGGTGAGCACAAATGACGGCCATAAGGCCCTATAAATAGGTCCCAAACCCGAGAAATTAGGGTTTCATTAAACAGCGCAGACTCGCCGAGTCCATATCCTGGACTCGCCGAGTCCAACCGAATCCCGCGTCCAGAATCGCGACCCTACTCGGCGAGTCTGAGCTCCAACTCGCCGAGTCCCCTCTCAAAACACAAAATAATCAAATCAATAAAGATACCTGGAATTCCGGGCTGTTACAATTCTCCCCCACTAGAACTAGACTTCGCCCTCGAAGTCTCGCTCTGAAAATAGCTCCGGATGCTGCTCCCGCATCTCGCGCTCCGGCTCCCAGGTCATCTCTGATCCCTTCCGGTGTTGCCACTGAACCAACACCAGAGGTACCTCCTTGTTCCTCAAAACCTTGATCTTCCGATCCCTGATGGCCACAGGCTTCTCAGCATAATTCAGACTCGCATCCACATGAATATCCTCTAATGGAACCACTGCCGACTCATCGGCTATACACTTCCTCAACTGCGACACGTGAAAAGTGTCGTGGATCTGCCCCAACTCGGCTGGCAACTCCAAACGATAGGCTACCCGGCCTACCCTTGTAATCACACGAAATGGCCCAATATACCGGGGCCCCAACTTGCCCCTCTTCCTGAATCGAATCACTCTTTTCCAAGGAGAAACTTTCAGGAGAACGAAGTCGCCGACCTGAAACTCAAGCTCGGACCGGCGTCTGTCTGCATAACTCTTCTGTCGGCTCTGGGCGGTCAATAACCTCTGTCTGACCTGCTGAATCTGCCCTGTCGTCTGAAGCACGATCTCTGTACTGCCCATCACTCTCTGCCCAACCTCTCCCCAGCAAATGGGGGTCCGACACCTCCTACCATACAGCAGCTCAAAAGGTGGCATACCAATGCTCGAATGATGGCTGTTGTTGTAGGAAAACTCTGCCAAAGGTAAATACGCATCCCAGCTACCCCCGAAATCTAACACACACGCTCGAAGCATGTCTTCCAGCGTCTGAATCGTCCGCTCGCTCTGGCCGTCTGTCTGGGGATGATATGCGGTACTAAAATGCAATTTAGTACCCAGCTCCTCATGGAATTTCTTCCAGAATCTGGAAGTGAAGCGCACATCACGGTCTGAAACAATCGAGATCGGCACCCCATGCCGAGATACCACTTCTCTCACATATATCTCCGCCAACTTCTCCGCTGAAGAACTCTCACTGATGGCAAGGAAGTGAGCGCTCTTCGTCAACCTATCCACAATCACCCAAATTGCATCAACTCCTCTGGCAGTCCTTGGCAATTTGGTGATGAAATCCATAGTGATCTGTTCCCATTTCCATTCGGGAACCTCCAATGGCTGCAACTTGCCATGCGGTCTCTGGTGCTCGGCCTTAACCCTGCGGCAGGTCAAGCACCTCTCAACGAACCATGCGACGTCCCTCTTCATACAGGGCCACCAATATTCTTTTCTCAAATCCAAATACATCTCCGTAGCCCCCGAATGGATTGAAAACTTCGACCGATGAGCCTCTTCCATCAAAGTAATACACGTACCACCCACGAACGGTACCCAAATCCGACCCTGAAACGTCATAAGCCCTCGTCCATCCGTAACGAACTCTGAAACCAAACCAACGACCCGCTCTCTCTTCTGCATCTCCGGTCGTACAACCTCGGCCTGCGCCCCACGAATAGCATCCAATACTGGAGCTATCACGGTCAATCTCAAACATACTTCTCGCAGTGGAGTGCTCTTCGCCCTGCGGCTCAACGCATCGGCTACCACATTAGCCTTGCCTGGGTGGTACAGGATCTCACAATCATAATCCTTGACCACATCCAACCACCTCCTCTGACGCATATTTAGGTTGGGCTGGTCCATCAAATACTTCAAGCTCTTATGGTCCGTGTATATCGTACATCGAACCCCATACAAGTAGTGACGCCAAATCTTGAGAGCGAACACTACTGCCCCCAACTCTAAATCATGCGTGGGATATCTCGTCTCATGAGGCTTCAGCTGCCTCGACGCATAAGCTATCACATGACCCCTCTGCATCAACACTGCACCCAGCCCCAAAATCGATGCATCACAATATACTACAAAATCCTCCATCCCTTCCGGGAGAGCTAATACCGGGGCTTCGCACAACATTTAGCGAAGTGTCTCAAAGGAGGTCTGCTGCTCGGGACCCCATGAGAATGCAACACCCTTCCGGGTCAATCTGGTGAGCGGCACTGCGATCTTGGAGAAATCCTTGATAAATCTCCGATAATACCCTGCCAACCCGAGGAAACTCCTGATCTCAGATGGTGACTTCGGCACTTCCCAACTCATCACCGCCTCAACCTTGGCCGGATCGACCAGAATCCCTTCCTGGTTAACGAGGTGTCCTAGGAACTGGACCTCCCGCAACCAAAAATCACACTTGGAGAACTTTGCATAAAGCTTCTCCGATCTCAACACCCCAAGGACCTCCCTCAAATGCTCCTCATGCTGCTCTCTAGATCTCGAATACACCAGAATATCATCGATGAAAACAATCACCGACCGATCCAGCATCGTCCTGCATACCCTGTTCATGAGATCCATGAACACAGCCGGGGCATTGGTGAGCCCAAAAGGCATCACCACAAACTCATAATGCCCATATCGCGTCCTAAACGCTGTCTTCTGGATGTCCTCATCCCATACCCTCACCTGATGATACCCCGACCTCAGATCGATCTTGGAAAACCAAGATGCTCCCTGCAACTGATCGAATAAATCATTGATCCTCGGTAACGGGTAACGGTTCTTGACCGTCAACTTGTTCAACTCCCGGTAATCAATGCACATCCGGTGTGAACCATCCTTCTTTTTGACGAATAGAATAGGTGCTCCCCACGACGAGCTGCTTGGCCGAATGAATCCCTTTCCCAGCAACTCTTGAAGTTGCGAGGACAACTCTTGCATCTCTGGAGGTGCAAGACGATAAGGCACCTTAGCGATAGGCGCGGCCCCCGGAACCAGATCAATACCAAACTCCACTTGCCTCACAGGAGGTACTCCCGGCAGCTCCTCGGGAAAAACATCTGGAAACTCACGCACCACTGGAACCTCCTCAACTGATCTCGGTCTCTCAGAAGCCTCCCGCGTATCCATCACATACGCCACAAAACCCTTACAGCCCTGCTGTAAACACTGCCTCGCCCTAGCGGCCGAACAAAAAGCTGATCCTGAATGGGTACCCTCGCCGTACACCGAAAGAACTCCCCCACTAGGGTCTCGTATAGTCACCAGCTGACGCTCACAGTCGATGACAGCGCCGAATCGGCTCAACCAGTCCATGCCCACAATGACACAGACATCACCCATCGCAATAGGAATCAGATCAATCGGAAACTCGACCCCGAAAATCTCTAACACACATCCCCGGAGAACCTCCGTGGCACAAATCACCCTCTCGTCAGCTATAGAAACTCTCAGAGGCCGACTCAACGGCTCACGACCAACGCTGATATGCTGACTAAAGGCCAAAGATACAAAAGACCGACTCGCACCCGAGTCAAATAGCACTAAAGTAGGCACAGAGTTCACAAGGAACGTACCTACGCATAACATAACATAAGCATAACATCTCAACATCAAAATAAATACATGAAATAAAGCATACCTGCCACAACATCGGGCGCAGCGCGGACCTCCTCCGCAGTCAGCTGAAAGGCTCTCCCACGAGCCCTCGGGGCCTCGACCTTCACCGGTCGAGTCTCAGAAACCCTGGCAGCATGTGCAGATCCCTAAAGAAGCTGAGGGCACTCGGCCTTCCGATGGCCGGTCTGGTTGCAATGAAAGCAAACCGTAAACCCTTGGGGCAATCCCTAGCGATGTGCCCCTCCTTGCCACACTTGTAGCAAGCACCAGATCGACATGTCCCCTCGTGACTCTTTCCGCACTTTCCGCAAGTGCGGCCCTTCGGACCTCCCGTCCTCGAATCGGCGGACTTAGTCCGCTTGGCTGCCGGCTGAGACTGAGCGGGCCCCCGGTCCACCCGCTGAGACTCGGCCTCCTCCCTGGCCTGGGTCTCTAACTCGATCTCGCGCTTCCTGGCATTCGCCTGAAGCTCAGTAAAGGTATGATAGGTGGAGTTTGACACAAACTCCCGGATATCCCTCCTCAAAACACCCATGTACCGGCTCATCCGAGCCTGCTCTGTGGACACCAGCTCGGGGCAGAACATCGCCCTCTCATGAAACTTTCGCATGATCACCGTAACCGAATCAGTACCCTGCTTGAGGGTCAAGAACTCCTGAACCAATCGTTCCCTCTCCACCGGGGGAACGTACTCGTCTCTGAACATAGAGGTAAACCTCTCCCATGTCACTGCTGAAATCTCTGCCAAAGTGAAGTTCGCCGTCACGAACTTCCACCAATCCTTCGCTCCCAGACGGAGCTGGTTCAAAGCGAACCGTACCCTCAGATGCTCCGGACATGAACAAGTGTAGAAGCACCCCTCAATGTCAGCGATCCACCTCATCGCAGCAATCAGATCCTGCGTCCCATCAAACTCAGGTGGCTTCGTGTTGCTGAACTCCCGAAACAGCAACGAGTCACCCCCCTGCGGCCTGGCAGCGGCCACAGCTGCGGTAGCTGCAGCGGCTGCAGCCTCAGTCAATGCGGCGTACCGCTCATCAAAAGTCTCCATCAAGGTGGTCTTATTAGACCCAAACATCTTCGGAATCTCAGCCCGGATCGCTGCAGCCACCTCCTCATGAATCATCTGACGAATCTCCTCGTCACTCACACCGCTCGTACTCGGTCTGTGGTGTGGTCCAACCATGATGTCTCTGAAATACAACATAAAACTATCAGAGACCCCATCGAGTATAATCGCACTCGATAACGCAACCCTACTCAGTCTCCGATATCTAGGGATTCTTACTTGGGTTTCCCCCTGACCCGGTGTCTTCGGTAGTACGGGCCCAATACTACCGACTACACCGCATCAGCATTCATCCCAAGTCTTCCTCCCCAAACCCCGGATAGTGAGTACTCTACTTTGTTACGCACTATCTACCCGCACGCTATCAAAGCATCTCATATTGGCAAACCTCCCTAGACTAAGGCATCACAAATCAGGCCACTCTAGTCCTATCATGAATACCTAGCCTTCTAGCATGCATAACAATTCATATCATATCTTATCTTTTAACATAACATTGTAAGGTATTTTGGGGATCTTTACCGTTCGGGCGCTGACTGATCGTACACACTGCTTCTTTCTTGTTTACCACAAAATTATTTATAAAAGTTTATGCCTTTATTTTAAAAGTTTTCCTCAAATCCTCGGTTTGAGTTCAGTTACGCCCGAAGGTGCACCCGAATCCCTCAAACCAAGGCTCTGATACCAATTTGTAACAACGTAATTTTGCAAACAAAATTTTCATTTCAACATAAAGTACTTTCATTCAAAACAAGGCATAAACATTCCATGTGTCATAACAGAATACAAATCATATGAATCCCAAGATCCCAAAACATCTATCAGTGTGTACAGATCACGTCGGCGCCTTCCCACGGTCCTCGTTAGTACCTGAAACACATACACAACAACTGTAAGCATAATTGCTTAGTGAGTTCCCCAAAATACAACTTACGCACATACGCCTTTCCAGGCCCTGACCTTCCGGTCCATGTGTCTCAGGGGACTTCCGTCCCTGCTGGGTAAACCTTCCGGTCCTACCCACGCCAACCTTACGGTCCACATCACAACGCCTTCCGGCCCATAACATAATCGCCTTCCGGCCCTTAACATAATGCCTTCCGGCCCATAACATAATGCCTTCCGGCCCACATAACACACATAGCACGTATAACAATTAACTTATCACATATAGCACATATATCTCATATCGTATCCGACCTTCCGGTCACACAGTCAAACCTTTCCGGGTACAGTATAGTGAGAAGACTCACCTCGTAAATATCGAAAGCTAGCAAATCCCGAAGTCACTCGTGCTCGATCCGCCGAGCTACAATCTCCCTATAACATCATACATCTCTTATTAACACTTTAATCTTCTAAGTTTGACTATCCCTAAGAAGTCAAACATAGGTCAACTCTGGTCAACGGTCAACGGTCAACTTGACCGGACTCGGCGAGTGCACAAGGGCAACTCGGCGAGTCTAGACGTATCCGCCAACTCCATAGGATTCCCTTCTTACTCGTCGAGTACTTCCCCTGACTCGACGAGTTCCACCTGGGAGAGTCGCGGGGCCACCCCGACTCAACTCAACTCAGACCACCTGTCGACCCTCTCTAACTCGTCCTGACTCACCGAGTCAACCCGTGACTCGACTGGATCACTCACTGGCCGATCCAAGGCAATCTTCAAGCTACTCGCCGAGTCTGCTCATCGGACTCGGCGAGTCCATCCCATGCAATTACTCAAACTCGCTTCTAAGGTCAGATCCGTTCCATCAATTCATAGATCTAGCCTTTCAAGACTGATTCACCACGTAAAGTCCCTATCTTGGTGTCCATAACACACCCCATGGCTTATAATGAACATTTTGGTCTAAAGCATAAGGGTTCCAACCCAAAACTTCCATTGATTCCCAAAAAGCTTGGGCAAAGGGACACTCTGGACCTTTAGGGGTCCAGATCTATAGTCTAAATCTCTTAGGGGTCCAAGGGAGCACAAGATCTAGCCACAAAAGGGTTCAATAAACCCTAAATCAATGAAAACACCAACATAGAAGAGAATAGCTCGAAATATTACCCCAATGGAGATGCTCTGGACTCCAAATCCTCAGAAGATGGCTCCTCTTGCTTTCCCCTTGGCTGATTTCCTCTTTCCTTGCAAAATGACACCTCCAAGATCAATAATAGCCTCCTCCTATGCTCCAAACACTCACACTCGATTAGGGTTTCACTCAAGGGACTGGTAAGCACAAATGACGGCCATAAGGCCCTATAAATAGGTCCCAAACCCGAGAAATTAGGGTTTCATTAAACAGCGCAGACTCGCCGAGTCCATATCCTGGACTCGCCGAGTCCAAATGAATCCCGCGTCCAGAATCGCGACCCTACTCGGCGAGTCTGAGCTCCAACTCGCCGAGTTCCCTCTCAAAACACAAAATAATCAAATCAATAAAGATACCTGGAATTTCGGGCTGTTACAAGATGTCTCCTGTCAATGTGCCTGGAATAACCGCTGTCGACGTACCAAGGTTTGACGACATTCCTCCACAGTTGTTCCTGCACAATGAGCGGGATTATTTAGATTTGGGTACCCAGGTCATTACAAGCCTGGGTCCCAACCGCACACACCCACCGCACACTCCAATCGTACACTCAGACGCACACTCAACCGCACACTCTAACCGCACACTCAACCGCACACTCAGCCGCACACTCAACTGTACACTCCAACCGCACACCTTCAAACTCTAACCGCACACCTTCAAATTTCCTTCAAAATTGACACTGAATTGGCTCTGATACCAATTGTAAGTCCCAAAAACTATGGATCCAAATCAGTGATCAATTAAGGAAAACATCAAATAGAGTGTAGAAGGAGTAGAAGAAGAATTAATCCCAGCATGCACACATCTATATCATATAAATGTCAGGTACACCTTGGGAAAACACACACATACGTCACTGATGTCTCTCTACAACTGACACAGACACATTCTATTTATAGGACCACCAGCCGCACACGTGTGTACAACCGCACACGTGTGTACAACCGCACACGCGTGTATGGCCGCACACAGAGTGTGCAGCCGCACACACGTGTATAGCCGCACACGCGTGTATGGCCGCACACACTCGCTAACAAACTACAACCAACATAACAAACCCCAAGACCCTACCAAGACCTATACAAGATGAATGCCTAGCTCAAACCACAAAATTATGACCTAACAATAAATCTATACGGGGCTGACTACCCCACACCTGGCTGCTAGCTACAGCCGAATCGAAAAGGTTCAAGGGTGACGAAAGTCATAAGGTGATGTGGACTACTTATTGCCATATCTAGTCTATCGTATGGTTATGGAACTCGCAATTAGGATAACAGAGATTTACTTAATAGTAATAATGAATAAAGTAATTAATTTACTTTGTATATATTAGTTTTATATATGTGTTAAAACTAATACATTTCACAAGGATAATCAGGTTTTCAGTATACATCTTTCACAATTGGTAATCAACATTCAGGAAAATATGGGATTTTCCTGGGGAACATTTGTACATAACTAGAAAAGTGTAACAAACCAGATAACTAAACTTTACATTTCACAAGGGTAAACATGTTTTCAATGTACATCTTTACATTACATTTTGGGAATTCAATAACCAACTTTTAAGAAAATATGGGATTTTCTTGGTGTGTAACATTTTCAGAAATAGAAAGGAACTTGTACATTTTTCATAAAAACAAAACCGCTTATGAACTCACCAGCGTTATGCTGATATTCAAGCTGCTTGTATTCTCAGGTATGCATTAGACAAGTACCCGATGATCTCTTTTGTCGAAGACGGAGTACGCAGAAGACTCGTCTCACTTTGTTCATATATATACTACGTATCACTTGTACAACTTTACTTTTGAAACAATGTAAACTTTTAAATATGTAATGTAATGGTTGTTTACTTTAATTACTATGTGCATTGGATTTGATACTCAACGTGGAGTCAACCCTGGAAATGTTTCCGCCTTCGGTTTTCGGGGTGTGAAAACAACCAAACAAGGAACAGGAAGTAGAGCAATAGTCATAGATTCTGAGTCTATAATATCTTTGATTATGTATAACCTTAACGCATGCACTTAGTCATTATAGGCCTACTAATAGGGGTCTTTAGTTTTCACATAAGTTAGTTATAGTATCACAAAATACTCCTATAGTATTTTAATGTTTGACTTATGCCTTTCAATGTTTCCTGATAAGTTTTTAGACTTGTTGCAACACCACAACCATTCCTGGGCATATGCTAATCACTTCTGGGTCAGAAATAGATGATCAGGCTATGTCATTCCCAGACCTGACTATACATCCCCAAGCCTACTTGTTCCATTCAACAATCGCTACTTTTGTTTATTTCTAGAATTATGCTGACCTTAGTATGTATGCATGCATGTATACTTTTAACAAGAAACAATTTATTTCTAAAAGTATAGTCATTTGAAAATGTTAAATCAGAGACCTTAGTCCCAATGCATTTATAGTTTGTATATCTTATGTAGTTCGATATACTTAGTTCACTATAAATAATGCTCTGATACAAATCTGTCACACCCCCAAACCAAGGATGGAGGAAACGTCCGAGGGTGGAGGACTTCATGTGTAGTATCACAACAACGAGTATAATAGTGCTCAAAGTAAATACAACCATCATAAATATAATTGAAAAAGTTACACCAAGGTATATGATTACATGTTTCAAATCAATTACATTATGATGACAAAATGAACTGTTTGACGATTTAACGTCCCATCCTCAAAATGCTGTTGGTTTTCCTGTTTCACTGATTTCCTGAGAATACAAGTAGTTTTGAAAAAGTGTCAACAATTAAGTTGGTTTTGGCAAGAAATCAAGATTAAGAAAGTTCAGTCCATATGAGTTTGGATTTGTCGCAAACTTGGTTTTGGCAAATTCACATGGATAGGAACACATACACCATAAAATCTAAGTGTCATAAGATTCCCTCCTTCATGAAAATGACTGTGAGGAAATGCTTTCATTGAGAGAGATTTTAAGAAGATAGTAATTGTGAAAATTGTATTCTCAAATTCGATTATGGTTACGACATCCCTTTCCATAGTTCGAATTGTGAGATTTGGCAATTAGTCTAACATTTAGGACTTATATCACTAAATTGTTTAGACACACATATGAGTTATCTAAGGCAAAGGTGTATAAGTTTAAGAATCTTAGATAAAGGCTTATCGAAGCATCTGGTATTAGAAATATGAACTTCAGAAATTCAATACGCATTGTTTTCTGGAAGTTCAGCTGTTTTCTGAATACATGTCAAAGCTAGTGGGAACATAAGTGTTATGCTTATATGATAATAATCATCATGATAGTGGGAGCATAAGTGTTATGCTTGTATGATTATTATAGCAAGTATTGCAAGTTAGCAATATTAATTATAGAAAAACAAAGATTCAATTTGCAAAGTTGCATGGGTTGAAAATTTGTTTTGCTATAATTAAGGGAGAAAATATTATTATACTTCGTTTCAAAATCTAAAGCGTAGATTGAGAAATTTTAATAAATATAGTCAAAGGATACATAGTGTGTTCTCAAATTTCGATTATGATTACGACATCCCTCTTCATAGTTCGAATTGTGACAACGTGGCACATAAAATATTATGGCAGAAGATTGATAAAGTATCATATCTTTATGTAAGACATTATGCATCGTGTCCCATATGCTTTGGGTATAGGATCGATTGCAAATGCTATAATATTTGACCATTCTAAAATCTTCCAAATGTCTAGAGCATTAAGAGGGAAAAAGGACTATAATCGGTTTTGACTAAAATAATTAAACAACTATCAAAGGACGATCCAAAGTTCGTTGAGGATTGGTCGCTTGTGAGTAGTTGGAAGTATGCTATTGGATGGGCCATATCGACATTATTATGAATAGATAAGATTCTATTAAGAATGAGTTGTCATATGGCAAATATGGAAATGTTTCCATATTGGGAGTTGGATATTGAGAGTCTATGTCTAGATTAGAAAATTTTAGGCAAGAAGGATGTTCAAAGGAATGTACTTTGAATGTGAGACTTCACGTCTATGGAATTGTCTTGTAACAATTTCCGATAGAGTACTTTGTAATTTCATTGGCCAAGTCTTGGTGACTTTTGTGCTATGACTTTGCGAAAGGATCGTTGCATAAAATGTTAGAATCTAACATATTCTAGTAGTGGCAAGAACCTTGTGTTCTAACACTAATGATAAGGATTGAGAATTGTGAAATGAGTGTCATTGGAAAAGTTTTCAATTGATCTATTTCACAAAGTAATGACCATAGGAAACATAGTGTGCATGCTTTGTGCATGGGACAACTATTGTTGTAATTTGAGTAATAAGTTAATTTTCTGAAATAGTAAACAATGAATAATAAGTAATCAATATGGTGTTTAAACAAAAGTGTTTTATTTACTCCTACAAGTTTGGGGCCAAATAGGATTAAGTATTATTGTTGTGTTTCGGTTTGCATGTTTTGACTTCCAGAATAACTGGGTTATTCGAACCTCCACAGTCGGTCATATGTTAGAAGTAGGTATGAAGGAAGACTGTCATGAAGAGTCTGTAGATTATCTGAAGAGTTTAGACATAGCACAAGTTTGTTGTAGAGTTCATGAGTGCTTTAATAAGATTATAGTATTGGATTAAACCCACGCTCACAAGAATCACTTCATGGATTTTATCACGAGTGATTGTGAGTCGATAATATTGTATATTCTTGAACCGAGACGTGTGAGTTGTTATTTGCTGGTCGGTTGCACATTGATGATAAGTAAACGCACAAGTAACTTGGTGTTATAAAACTTATTGTTGTGTGTGATTCGATGAGTGAATGCAAGCGAGCATATGAGTCGAAGTTTATCCATTCCTTTTACCCAAAGTGGGATAAAAGCGATATATGTGGGCCCCTCGATGATCTAGTGATGACACCTAAGCGCTTGGCCAAGCCGAGACTAAGTTGATGTGTTCAATTGTAGTCTGTTGTTAGTCGTCATAAATCGGAAGTCGGGAAACAGTATAGAGAGAATGATTAAAATTCATGTCTTATGTCTATACGATATCTTGAGAATGGAGGAATATATAATCCCTTATCTAAAGGACACTTTATCTGATAAGATCAGAGTTGACAGCGGCTTTTGAAAGCTACGATTGCTGATCAAGTTCTAAAGTCATACGGAAAATAGTTATTAGACTTATCCAAGTGGGAGACTGTTGGATTAGTGTCTAAGTCTATAACTATTTTGGTATGTACTTGACCCGATTATGAGCATGGTCCTTTTGGGTTGCCTTCACCATAGCAATATGTAGGATGAATTAAGGAGAGAAAGGTTTAATTATGATTTATTAATATATTATGAGAATAATATATTAAAGGATAAATCATATTGTTTAATTAATATTAGTCAAGAATTAATTTTGTGGCTAAAAGAAATTAATTAAACTTAGAGGACTGGATTTGTAATTATAAGATAATTGCAATTGGGCTATGGATTACCTAAATAATATAGGTTGGACGAATTCTATGGGAAGCCCATAAGGAATTCGTCCAAGGGATATGTTAAAGGAGTCCATGGGTTGCTTAGGGCTTAAACAACCATATTAGGGTTTCCTAGTTGTAAACCCTAATAGACTACATGTATATAAAGGCCCTCTATGCACCAAAAACGTGGCTAACACTTGGATTAGGGTTTCTAGCCGTTTTTGGTGCCTCCCCTCTCTTCTCTTCTTCATCTTGTTGCTTAGTGGTGTTTGTGACTCCATTAGAGGTGCAACACTTGAGGCACTAAGCTTTCTGAAGCTAAGGATTGATTGTTATTGCTATATAACAATCAAAGGTCAGATCTAAACCCTATTTTATATTAATATGATTAATTGTATGCTAGATCTAGGGTTTATAGCTTTTGGATTTTCAATTGCATGTTCATTAGACAAACTAGATCCAAAAGCTATTAGGGTTTGCATATACACCATAGGATTGATGTTTTGCTCGAAACCTATCACCTTGGTGGGCCCAATGGGTTTGGGTTATTAATGTGCCTGGTTAGTTGGGCCATCTTTGGGCCTAGTGTTGGGGTTTAGCCTTGCTTAGTTATTGATTATGGAGTTGGGTTGTTTAGCTCAGTTCGGGAGCCATTTCGCAGCAGCAGCGACAATATAGGATTACTCGCGTAACGGTTGAGGTGAGTCTTCTCACTATACTTACCTGTGTGGTAATTTATGTGTGACCGGAGGGTCTTATTTGTGTTATTGACCGGAGGGTCTTATTCGTCTTATTGACTGGAGGCATGATTGTACAAATTCGCTGACTTACGATGTTTTGTGGATTTTGGGATACTCTAATATTGCTTTAATAAAAATCTATAATTGCATGATGACTTGGATTTATGAATAACGTTTTGTGAATTAAAAATGAAAATTTTGCTTTGATTGTTGAGGCGTTACAAATACAAACCGCAACTCTGATACCGTTTGTTAGGAATTAAAGTGGATAACTAGCAAAACCAAAATCACACAAGACACAATATTTTCGTGGTTCGGTCAATATGACCAACGTCCACGGGAAAGAGAGGAGTATTCTTTATTTAAGAGCTCTCAACCAGAGGTTACAAGTACAAATTTCACAGAGGTTCGCCTAACACTTTAGAATTCAAGATATAAAATGATGTAACATGCATCTCTATTTATACTTGAGGGACCAGTCCTAAAACCCTAATGGGCCTAGCCTATTGGCCCATAGGACCATGAATGGTGACAACCAATCATATTCCGCTATGCAACATTTTCTAGAACATTCTTCCATGTCATACAATCCATGAGCATCAGTAACACACATGATGGACCACCTTGACCACAGTGGAGCATCATGATGCATAGGTGGCGCATCATAAACACTAATGGTCCAACATCCATCATGGTGGCACAACATGGTGTATATTCTTGAGCATGATCATCATCTAAGTATAAGTAAATCAACATGGAACAACAAAGGAATCAAGATGGTGCATCATGTACCAAGATGGTCCATGATGGCGCAACATCTCCTCCATGGCGTAAATTCGCTTCTTGATGGAGCAACATCATCTTCATGTCCTAACATCTCCTTGGCTTAACATCACCTTGGCGTAACTTCATACATGATGGCACATCATGCTATCATTTGGCGTAACATCCCAAGGATGGCACAACTTCCTTCTACATGGCGCAACATGATGTTCCACGTTGCTCCATGTTACTCCAAGTTGCTCTAAGTGTTCCAAGTTGCTCCAAACCCCTTTTTGTAATATTTGTTTCTTTGTCACTTGATCCGTTCCTTTGTCTGATGATCCAAAGTGATCTCAGATGTTACGTTCCTTTGTCACATTCCAAGAACCTCAAGTGCTCCATTGAGATCTAAATGCTCTAAGGGGGTGTTTGGATTAGCTTATTGCTTATTAACTTATTTGTGGTGGAAATAAGCATTAAGCAAATGGGAGATGCTTATTAAAATTAATTTATTTAACTTATTTTATTTCTATAAACTAAACTGATTTATAAGGATTTTATCCAAACTTTAACTTAACGGTAATCGGTAATAAACACCCTCTTCTTTTTCCCGTGCACTCCATAAAAATTCTCCAAATGCTCGAGTCACCGTTGTAACATAACACCACCAAAAATTGGATTTTCCAGCAACCATCAGGAATGCGTAACGCGGTGCACAGGATCATGACAGAAGTTTGGTAGAGAAAAGAGAAGTAATCGACATATGAAGACGATTATTCGAGGTTAATCTACTTTGGTATAGGAAAAAGGGGAAGAGAGATGTGAGGATAACACAAGTGTAGAAGACGGATCGAAGGATATTAGCGGTCACTCAGCTTATCGGCTCAAGACTAAAACCCAAAACCCAGCCTGAAAAATCGGTGTTACTGTTCATAATATATATATATATATATATATATATATATATATATATATATATATATATATATATATATATATATATATATATATATATATATATATGTGAATTAATATATTTGTAAAAACTAACTCTCGAAGGCAAGTTACAGCGATCAAGATCACAATGGCTTCTACTCCTAAAAGGCGAATCAGAAACCCTAAATACTCATCCCCTTCTTCACTTCCTCCTTCTCCCATGCGAGTTTTATCTTCAATTGAACCGCCACCAAGCTTACTACCGTCCAAGACGGAGATATTTAAGCTCGTCGCCGTCGTATCTATCGCCGTCTCTGTTGCAGCAGCCTGCAACCTTGTCGTCAAGTTTTTCAATCGTCAGCCAAAGCCGTTTTGCGATACTGATTCGGAATCGGATTATTATCTTTCTGGTGAGCAACGAGTAAACGTTTTTTATTTATTTAATTAGCTGTTTGTCTTAATGCTTCATTCCATCGATTCCATAGAAAAGAAAGCTATATTTGAGTTTTGGTGTCACTTCTATGGGGTTCGTAGCCAATTTCCCACCGGCATTTTTCTAGTTGCTAGCTCCAGTGTAGTTAGCATATTTTTGTCGAAGGTTTAGAATTCATCTCAATAAAGTCGATTTGTAATCTCTTCTCAGAGTGGATGGAGCGCTAGATAGGAGAAGTATATTGACTTTACGTTAATCGTTTTAATTGGTATCCAGGTTCAAGTATAAAGTTGAAGAGTGCATAATGCACTTCATTCCTTGAAATTTTGGGCATTTAAGTTGGTTATACGCTTAGCTTAAAATGCATGAGTGATCTAAGGGTAGCGCACGAGACAAGATGTTGTTCATGTTTTTCCATCAACATTTATCAAATGTGCTACCTCTGCATTTCTGTGTGGTTTCAAACAATGGGAGTTACCCAAAATCTTTTTGGGCTTCGGTTTTTTTGCATGCTGAAAGGTTCTTTCAAAGTTTATATCAATTGTTTGGGAGTTAAATCTTGCACAAACAGGTAAGGGTTTGAGTCCCGGCAACCGCAATGTGGGAGTTTCAATTCCAATGGGGGCAGCCACCACTCCTAGTGGGGGGTCACTGTACATGATGCTGTTGTGGTGGTGTGGGATAGCTGAGGGGTTGCTAGAAGAATAACCCTTTTGTAGAAACTTAGGTTAAACCTCTCTTAACGATTATTAATTTCTCCAATATTCTTTCAACTGCATATCTGCATCGTGCAAAATTTGTCTTCATGAAAAAGCTAAGCTTAAAGATGCAACTATTCCATACTCATCTTATGCTTTTACTATTTTTTATTTTTACAGAGGTTTGTGATCCTTGTCCAAGCCATGGCATATGTTATGAAGGCAAATTGGAATGCACAAGTGGTTATACAAGACATGGGAGATCATGTCTAGAAGATGGAAGTATAAATGAAATGGCTAAGAATCTCGTGAGTGAACACTTATCTTGGGGGTACTTTTTGATCATCACGTAAGGGTTGAAGAGAAAAAAGATCTTATATCTGTAACTTTGCTTCTGAAATGTTTAATATGTAAACATAACATGATATTGATGCAGGCAAAAATGGTAGAATCTCATGTCTGTGAATCATATTCTGAGTACTTGTGCAAAGGAATCAACAAAGTCTGGGTGCGTTTCTTGTTCGTATCCAAGTAGTGCAATATTAATGCATGTCAAGTTTTCTTCTTTGTAGCAAAATTTTGGTGACCTATAAAACACTAATTTGCGATTTGATTACAGTTTCGCGGGGATGAGTTGTGGAATAATATGGATAAAGTGAAGCTGCTGGCAGAGGATTTTGGAAAGGGCAACGCCACCTATCTGTTTGCAAAGAACAGAGCAATGGATATTGTTGATAATTTGTTGGAGATGAGAGATAGTAACATTGGGTAGGCTATATTTATTTAATATTAAGTTGAAGGCACCCATCTGTTATTTATTTATTTATTTATTTCTTGATGTAGAATTAAGGAGTTTAAGTGTCCGGAGTTGCTAGTGGAACACTATAAGCCCCTAAGCTGCTCCGTTCGACTATGGCTTTTGGAGCATGCTTTGTTCCTAATACCATTTTGTGTATTGGTATGTAATGAAAGCTAATTGTGTCTTACATTTTCAAGTTTATGACATTACTTAGATTTTTGCAGCTCGTAGGGTGTGTATGGATGCTGTTAAGAGTTCACCAGAGACATTACTTGTCAGTTAGGGCTGAAGAGCTTTACGAACAGGTGCAATCAACCGTAACTTTTTTATTCACTAATCATGATTCAGTTGTTGGAGATATTAAGCCTGTAGTCTTATTATATCGAGTTAAATGCAAGAAATGGCTATTATGTACTTTACTTCCCATTGATTCGTTTGTTATAGCGTTCTAGTTTAAACTTTTCTTATTACAACATTGTAGTTTGCAGAATTTTACCCATTTATCATCATCATATACAAATACATAACCCTTTTACTGCTATAATTGGGTAGATTTTTCAAAAGTATAATGTCTAAAAAATGCTATGATTGAGTAGTTGTTTCAAAAGAAAATGCCTTTATAAGAAGAAAATGAAAGTACTATAATGCTGTAATAGAAAGAAATGGAAGTAGGATGTATGTTGTTGCTATTTATTGCATTTAGGCTTTAGCCCCATAAAAAACAGTCATTTCTTTATTAAAATATTCTGACATTAGGTCCCGTCTCTCTTTATGGAAGTGTTGTTTGTTATAAGTATATATATCAGAACAATGCTCAGTTTGTTATTACATTTAGTCATTTACTTACTAGCTAAGATTTTTGTATATTGAAATTTGTAAAACCACAATGAAATAGGTGTGTGACACACTTGAAGAGGCTGCTTTAGTTTCAAGGAGCATAAATGGTGAAGGAGAAGGTGAACCATGGATAGTTGCTTCATGGTTAAGAGATAATGTCCTTACACCCAAAGAAAGAAGGAATCCCATGTTATGGAAAAAGGTATTCTTCTCTCTCTCTCTCTCTCTCAGATATACTTACCATATTTTTTTATTATAACATTCTCCTTTCAGTTTTTCTTATTGCAACATTGTAGATCCACATTATTTGTTATTAGGGAATTGTACTTAAAAGGTAGGAGCTCACCAATTGCTATAAATATGAAAGTACAATGATGTAATAAGAACAAATGAAGGTACAATGCTGTAATAATAATAATTTTTCCAAGGTACATTTCTATTTCTTGCATTTAGCCCAAAAATTAGAAATCACGTAGAAGAGACAACTAAACAAAAAGTGATGTTAGGAAGTAGGAACATAGGATGTTTAATTGAGTTTTTGTAATGTATCATTTAAACCACATGCATTATTATTTTTATTATTATTTTTTTTTTCAAATGCTTGTTTGTCTCTTTATAGGTTGAGGAATTGGTTCAAGAAGATTCTCGTTTAGACCGGTACCCAAAAATGTTAAAGGGTGAACCTAAGGTTGTGTGGGAATGGCAAGGTATACATTCATGTCCTTGCTGTTGCATTATTACTATTAGTCCAATGTCTAAAATGCCCATCATAAGGGACACTAAACTGTCTTAGGTCGTGTTTCTTTTTTACTTAATAGACTTAATAAGGATAGGACTTAATATGGTAAAATATATATGACTGTTTTTTTACTTAATGCCAAAAGAATGACTTCATAGAGAAAGCCTAAGAAATGGCATTTACCTCATAAAGTCCCATTTTTTAAAATAAATTGCCCTTGTTTGTCCAAGGGTGCTGTCATTTTTCTTAAATATTTTGTGAGAAAAAAACAGTCGTTAATCTGGTAAAGCTATATATAAGTATTTTTTTTTAAACTTAACGTAGAAAGAATAACTTGATAGTGAATATCAGAGAAATAGGGTTTTCCTCGTTAACTTAACTCCTCAAATGTCCCCATTTATTTTTTCTTTCCATTTCTTCAAATAACTTTTTTTTAATATTTTGTTCACACAACTTTTAATGGGAAAACTGCTTTTTTTTTCAATTATTTTTTTTATTGGATTTTGTCCCTCTGTTTTCACTTGGATCTTGCTTTCTCAGTTGAAGGATCTTCTATGAGATCTTCTGGCAAGAAGAAGAGTGAAGTAAAGAAGCAAAAGTCAAGTGACTTGGGTTCTAATCAAGATCAAAGTTTGAAGCCTATGGAGCCTTTGAAGTGGTGAATCTTGTAACATGATAATATACTACTTTATACATTTATTGTAGATTGTACTTAAGCTCCAAACTGTCTTGCAGTAGTTATATGTATATGACAGTTTCTATTTATACAAACCCATCGATAACACTTTACATACAGATTGTTTCGCATTTCCGTTCATTTAAGTTGAATTCCATTTTATAAAAAAAAACAATTAAAATGGCATGATAAGTACAAACAATTAGTAAGTTAAACAAGCACTTTAAACTATATCAGCTAAACTTCTAAGCACATCATCAACACCCATCGAGAGGAAACATAGAACGAACCTTTGGAAGCAACAAATAATAAGGTTGCTTGGTTAAGGGCATCCTAAGTGAAGTTTGTATACGAGTTGAATAAGGTGTTGACTAGGATTGAATGAGTGTTTAGTAGAGTAGAGTGTGGGTGATAGAATGAAGTAGAGTTGAATGGAAGATTTGAATGATCATTCAACTCTTCAATAGGGGGGTTCAATAGAAAAAATAAAATGGTGATTAGGATTGAATGTGTATAAAGTGGTCATTAAATATGTTTTTAATGTATTGTGGGTGTTAAAATAGAGTTAAATATGCATTTAATGGATGATATAAGAATCCATTGAACTCTATAGACTTCAATAGATGCTTTAATGTAAAGAAAACATGGTTGATTCATAGAGTTCCCAATCATCAACAATCGCCAATTCAACACGGATCAACATTATGGGTTAAAATCCGAGGGTCATTTTTGTTGCAACACAAAAGTGACTATTTGAAATAGAAAAACACATAACTATCTTGACTTTTAAATCATTTAAAATTTACTTAACACAAAATAAAATTAATTTTAAAGTGAAATCAAAGTTAAAAATACAAAATGAAGAAAAATCCATACAATTCAAAATTATAAATTAAGAAGATACATATAAAATTAAAAAGAAAAAACTTAAAGTGATTGTATGCATTTGGTTGTAGAAAATTATTATTATGTTTTTTGGAAAAAAAATTCAGAAAAAGTAACGTAGTTTTCATTTACGTATTTTATTAGAAATTTTAAAAATGTATTTGGTTAAAAGTTACCGAGTTTTCATTGTTTATTTTAGAAAATTAAAAAACATGAATAGATTTGTATTTTCTATCTGTTTTCATCTTTTGTTATTTCAAATAATAAAAAATTTAACATATTTGAACATAAAATAAACATAAATTTAATATAAAAATCAAACATAAAAATAAATGCTTACATAATTTTTACTATTTTAATGGTATCAAAATTGCAAACGTCTTTTTTGATTGGGCAATATAGTTCCATCATTTGAGATTTGGCCGGATAGATTTATTTTTATTATTGCATTATGAGTTTTGGTTTGCCTTACTATTTATTGATCTTTTAAGTACGATTTTCTTGAATATTCAAAACGTCCCAATAAGCTGAAAATTAATGAATGGACAATATAGTTTTGATTTCCTCCAAAATAAAATTTAGTAAATACTTATCATGACCCACGTATTCGATGACTTATCAACCAAGATTCTTGAAAATCCTAGTGCCATAAATTAAGAAAATAAACCTCAAGGACTAAAGTTGTCTAAATATCAAACGTAAAGGGACTAGAATAGCTATTACTCATTCAGCTTAAACTTCAAAAACAGAACATTGATGCAAAACCGATTTCTTCCCCAATTGTCACACACGCTAAAGCAGCAATTCAGCCATAGCTTTATTATATCTCCGTTTTGCTCGAGCTCCTATCTTCTCTTCGCTCTGTATAGCAGGTTTATCCTCTTTCTTTTTATATCTACGAGTTCTGAATTGAAATAAATTATATATCTGTTTTTGACTTTTTACTTTCGAATTGGATGTCAAATCGTTTCTCGAGTATGCATATACTTTTAGTTCATATGCTTAGTAAATCCTTCGATTTAGGAAGTTTAAACTATTCCGGATCTTAACTCTGCTGAAATTTGGCCATTAAACCCCCATACTGACTGGCTGACCTAAATCAGTTGAGATTTAAGAACCAAAACGTTTTCATTTTTGTTAATGTAGTATAATTAAGTCGTTTTGTAGTTTACGTTAAGTTTATTGAGTAAAATGTATTTTTCTTTTGGTTCAGTTTTTGAGGATCGGTTTTGGAAGTTGGAGAATTTTGTATCTGCTTAAGCATCATGGCTGGCCTAGAGATGAACGACTGGAAAAGTGAGTTTTAGACCTTCTTTCATTTATATTTTCCTTTTTCTGGATTTATGATCTTACACTGCTGTGCTATATTGGTTTCGTTGTTTAGCTTTTCTAAATATGTTTTAGTCATGAACTGTTGTGTGATATTATAATTGGCATGTTATAATCCCAAATTTACTACATTTGCTCATATATGCAGTGTCAGATGACATGCTACCAAACTTTGATTTTGTTATAATGCAAAACATTGGTCCTGAGTCCATCTGTCCTTGTTTCTTGTAAATCTGTAAATCCTATTACGGACACTAAGCAAATGAATGTAAGAGTGTTGATCTTGTTGTAAACTTGTAATAGGAAGTTTGGAGTTGCTATAGGCTTTTGGTTTTCTTTTGTTAAAAGAAATTGGAGGAAGATGAGTCAATTACTTCATAAAGTAAGCGAATTAAGTTAGGTTATTGGTGATAACAGAGTTCAGATTCTACTTATTATATTTTTGGCAGAAAGTTGTGAAGACTAGAGAAGATTTACATTAAAGTTTAAGCTGGATTTACAAACTGTTTAAATACCTTTAAAAACTTTGGTCCAAAACCCTGTCAACAATACTATCTGGAGCTAACAAATATGAATAGGGACAGGAGAATAGCAACATCAAAGCTTACACTGAATTTTTCATATCAATGAGATTGAATGCCAACAAATATGACTAGTTCTCTAGTTTTAGCTCAATCGTACAATCATGGCAATGGGGTGAAAATTTGCAACTTATTACTATTGATCTTTTGTCTGTGCAAAAGACATTAATGCCCTCATCCCCATCATCAAGGATAACCCTAGAAGTCACTCTTCTCCTGTGTAACAAACGCAGCCTAAATAGTTCCATTGGTATCTTGTTTACAAAAACACTGATAAGTTTGATTATTATTGTAAGTTTACTAAAGCGTTTTTTATCTTAAATGAAACAGAAATTGGACTGGGATTAACTGGATTTGGCGTTTTCTTCTCATTTCTGGGGATCATTTTCTTCTTCGACAAGGGACTACTTGCCATTGGAAATGTTAGTGTCTTTGAGTCCTTGGATTCTCTTGTATCTTTGTCTGCATATATACATACATACTTATTGCTGATGAGGTTGAGTTGGCAACTTCTAACATTAAAGTCATTTGTGGGGTACTGAACCAGATCCTATTCATCTCAGGGGTGATCATTACCATTGGAATCAAGTCCTCCTTGCAGTTCTTCATGAAGAGAAACAACCTAAAGGTGCTCCAACTTCCCTTTCATAATTCTAGTTAAGGTGTGTGTTTGGTTCTTAAATCTGGTTGCCAGATGGATGGATTGGAGTCCTTAAAATTCCACCATGTTTGATGGATTTTAGCATTCCTAGAATCAACAAATAATATTTGTATATGGATTAAAATGTTAGCAAGTTATATTGCTAAAAATCAATTCCGTATGATTCCAATACATTTAACAGATTCAATTCCTTGTGAAAAAAAATTCAATAAACCAAACCCTCCCTTAGCTTATGCTTGATTGGTTGCACAGGGCACAATCTCTTTTGGTGTGGGCTTCTTGTTTGTTATCATTGGGTGGCCTGTAATAGGAATGGCTTTAGAAACTTATGGCTTCATCATACTCTTCAGGTTTGCTTGATACAGTTTAATGCAAACAAAACATACTTTGTTATTATTCCATTTCATCCTATTAGAGCATATATAGTATCAATCAATATATCAATATTGTTCAAATACAAAGCAATTTTTTCAACGTACAATGCTTATGCTGTGATAGAATGAAATTAGAGTAGATGGGCATAATAATACACACATGTATGTTGGTGTTATTTTCATTTAACAATTCACAGATATACATATAAATGTTTTGATGGAATTATATGCAGTGGCTTCTGGCCCACACTAGCAGTTTTTGTGCAGAAAATACCGGTTATTGGTTGGGTGTTTCAGTATCCGTCTATTAGATCGGTATGTTAATTCCTAATTCCTTATCTTATTTGTTAGAAGTTGAATAATAAAACACATGCTTACTCTAGTTGCATTTTACAAGATGGAGTCCAGCTTTGCTTTGCTCATTCCACAAAATCATATTTGGTTGGTCTGTAGCTGTAGGAATGGAATGAATCATCTAAATTTTTAGTAAAATACAACGTATAGTTTAATTCTACTTTATAAATTATATTTGATTATAATCAATGAATTTCTTTTAATTACAAATTTAAATATAAGGAAAGCTAATTGATTCACTAAAATTTGTATATAAGATTGTAATATAACAAAAATCATGAATCAATAAAAAAAAAGGAAGCATAGTAAATTAAGTGGGTTATATTATGATTTTTTATTTTATTTTTATTGATGGAATGAAAAAAGAAGCCAAACCACCCTATGGCCTAAATAAATTAAAAGAAATGTCATTCCATTGGATTCCTTCTCCTATTGTGGTCATATTTGACTATCATCTTTGATTGCTTACAGTTCTTGGACCGCTACCGTGGCAAAAGGGTGCCCGTATAAACGAAGAAGGATGACACTTGTAAGCCTCGTTCATAAATTGAAGAGGGGTTTCTTTCTAGACTCTAGGCTCACGTTACGTTTACTTCTTGTTAACTTCCTTATGCAAATAGAAACTTAATATCTCGTTTCATCTCAATATTTGGCTGTGTATAACATCTCACCATCTTCAGCTCATTGTTAGATTAGATATGTGTCCTTTCTGTACTGTGTATGTGTGTGTGTAATCTAGGGGTGAATTCCGTTTTTGCTTTTCTGAAATTTTTAGTAATAAAAATAACAATCTCATCTCATATATGGACGGACTTGTTTCAAGTCAAAATCCATGAAATTAAGGCTAGTTCAAAAACTACGTACCTGTTAAAGTAATAGCTTTTAGAGTAAATTACACGAATCGTCCATCGGTTGGGTACCAAAAAGCACGTTTAGTCTTTATTTTTAAAAAATAATTCGGACAATCTATGTGTTTCTATTTCCTTGCACGGTTAGTCCCTATCGCCGTTAGCCGTTAGTGATTTTCATTTAAGTGCCCCAAAAGCATGTTTAGTCTGTCGTTTCTTTTAAATTTATCATTTTAGGCCCTCGTTTTTTTTAAAGACTATATTGCCATTTTTTATTTTAAATTTATCATTTTAGGCCCTCATTTTTTTAAAGACTATATTGCCATTTTTTTATTTTTTATTTTTTTCATTTATTTTTAACTTATCAGTTAAATTCAATTAATTATAAATTTTAAAAACTTATATCATTTTCATATCTCTCTCTCATTTTCTCTTTATTCCTTGTCCATTTTCTCAATTCGGGCAACTATCTTCTATCAACAACTATCTCCTTTTACTGTAGACATTTTCACCAATAACCACTTGTCAACACCAAATTTGATATTATAACCAAAATCTAAAATTCAAACCCAAATTTGATGCTAGAACTAGAATCTAGAACCTATAATCAACACCAAATCCTAATCTAAAACCTTTAATCAATACTGATTTTCGAGATGAAATTCCAAAACCTAAAATTGGTCATGAAATCCCTACATCGATGCAAAATCCAAAGGGACTGAGATATAGAATCGAAACCCTAGATTTGTGTCCTATATTCTTTCTCAGTTTTTGCAACCACACCGTTTATTACCACCGGAGAAGAGAGAAAAGTTGTTGAAATGTAGATCTGCGAATGGAGTATAAATCTGAAATCTAGATGTAAAAGGGTTGTTGATGGCATGCCTTAAATCACATATTGCAACAGAGAATACAATAGAGGACGATAGCGAAGGGAGTTGTTGTTGGCGTACCCTAAATTAGATTAATTATAAATTTAAAAACTTATAGCATTTTCGTGCGCGCATGTGTGGGTGTGTGTGTGTGTGTGTGTGTATTGTTATGAATCATATGGATAATAAGTAGTTTTAATTTTTGGAAAATATCTTATTTTAGGGAATTATCTTGTTTCAGTTTTTACATTTGGTAATTAGGATCATTTAGTATTTGAGTCGATTTGGGTGATCTTTGTTTCCTTATTAGAGTCTTTTGTTTATCCCTATTTAAAGGGTAGTTGTTCATGAAATAAAATTATGCTTGAAGTCAATTGCTTTTAATCTCTTAGAATAGTTTAACCTAGTCTCCTCTCAATAGGATATTAGGTGTTAGTAATACTCACGACTGTAGGAAGTACAAGTACAGGTCTTGTCACGAGATCTAGATCCCGGGGCGTAACAAATTTGGTATCAGAGCCGCTCGTGATGTCGACACAACAAGAAGAGCTGATGAAGAAATTGGAAGCGTTCATGATCCAACAAACACAAAGCAACAATGATTTGAAGACAAGTACCAATGATTTAAAGGCGGCTATGACAGCCTTGCAGACCAAGCAAGCAGCGATGGAAGAGAGATTGCAAACCCTAACCCAAAACAAATCCAACAGACAAGAAGAAGAAGATGAAAGCGTGGACAACATGTTCGAGTCTGATAGATTTGACGACTCATCGGAACAGGTGCGTGGAAGAGGACGTGGCGCCACCTTTGGTGCCAATCCAAACAGTAAGTTTTTGTACCAAGGAGGCTTTACTGGAAGAGGTAAGGGTGTGATCCAGGAAGGAGCAGGAAGAGGATCAAGCAAGGCTTTTGAATCATGGCGGACAGGTGAACATCAACCTTTCAAACACCATTGGGACTCCCTCAAACCAGAAGGGTCAAACAGAATGGATCAGGGGGCACCAAAAAACTGGGAAGAGACGGAAGATATGGGATACCGTGGGGGAAGAGTACCGAGATTCGCCAAGATGGAGTTTCCCACCTATGATGGGAATGGTAATCCAGTCGAATGGCTTCAAAGATGTGAAGACTTCTTTGAAGAACAACAGACCCCTACTGAAGCTTGGGTTAGGCAGGCCACCTTTTCACTACAAGGTCGGGCTAGTGGGTGGTACCATAACCTCTGAAGAATGAAGACCCGCTTGAATTGGTTTGAGTTCTCAGAAGAGTGCAAAATCAGATTTGGACCCCCGATGAGCATGAACCCGTTAGGAAAGTTAACTCGATTAAGGCAAACAGGTACAGTAGAGGACTATTGTGAAGGCTTTGAGTTGCTGCTAGGGCGAACGACCGGTGTCACACCGGAGCAAAGCATTTGGCACTTTTGTGCGGGGCTAATAAACATGATAAGATATGAGGTTGAATTTGCGAGACCCATAACTCTATATTATGCCATGAATCTAGCCAGACAAGTTGGCTCAGGGTGGCAGAAGCAGGAGAACCAATAGGTGTCAGGCCTACAGGAAACCAAACCTCGACTGCAAGCCAAAAACGAGAGTCAGCAGGAAAAGGAGGAGCTGGAACCTACAAAGCTGAAACACTAAATTTGGCCTGGAAAAAACTAACGTCTGTAGAAATGGCAGAGAGGCGGGCAAAAGGCTTGTGCTTCAACTGTGATGAAATATTCTCTATTGGGCATAAATGTGCCAAGCTCTTTTGCATCATGATGAACAATGAGGAAGATGACGCTAATGGGTGACTATTGAGCTTGAGGACAAGCTCAATGAGGAGGAGGGGAGTAATGTTATGAATCATATGGATAATAAGTATTTTTAATTTTTGGAAAATATCTTATTTTAGGGAATTATCTTGTTTCAGTTTTTACATTTGGTAATTAGGATCATTTAGTATTTGAGTCGATTTGGGTGATCTTTGTTTCCTTATTAGAGTCTTTTGTTTATCCCTATTTAAAGGGTAGTTGTTCATGAAATAAAATTATGCTTGAAGTCAATTGCTTTTAATCTCTTAGAATAGTTTAACCTAGTCTCCTCTCAATAGGAGATTAGGTGTTAGTAATACACACGACTGTAGAAAGTACAATTATAGGTCCTGTCACGAGATCTAGATCCAGGGGCGTAACATATATATATATATATATATATATATATATATATATATATATATATATATATATCCTATTTCTCAATTTGGGAAACCACCTCGTATCATTGCCGAAAACCAACTCCCTTCGTTGTCGTCCTCTCTTGTTTTCTCTATTTAAATATGTGTAATTTAGGGCATGCCATCAACTACCCTTTTACACTTAGATTTCGGATCTATACTCTTAGGGGTGTAAACGAGCCGAGCCGAGCCCGAGCCTGACCAAGCTCGAGTTCGGCTCGTTTAATTTTGAGGAAGCTCGAGCTCGATTCGAGCCTTAAAATGAAGCTCAAGCTCGACTTGTGAACAATTTAGTGGGCTCACGAGCCTATATATATATATATATATATATATATATATATATATATATATATATATATATATATATATATATATATATATATATGAGTAAATTACTGAAATCGTCCCTGTGGTTTGGTCAAAATTGCACGTTTGGTCCTTAAATTTTTTTTTTTGCACTCGGATCGTCCGTGTGGTTTGATTTTGTTGCGTTTTTTTTGTCCCTGTGGTTTGATTTTGTTGCATTTTTCGTCCCTTACATACATAAAGTTAGGGACCAAACATGCAATTTTTACCAAACCATAGGGATGAAAAACGCAACATAATCAAACCACAGGGACGATCCGAGTGCAAAAAAAAAGTTAGGGACCAAACGTGCAATTTTGACCAAACCACAGGGACGATTTCAGTAATATATATATATATATATATATATATATATATATATATATATATATATATATATATATATATATATATATATATATGTGGGAGGGTTCAATTGAGAAAAAAAAGGTTGAGAATGGGGAATCATTCTCAGCCACTCATTTATTTTTGCCGCAAAAGCCTCCGTCGTACCAGCGAAAATGGGAAATGAATAGACATGTGTTTTTCCAACAAAACATATTTCCTTAAACTATGCTAATCATTACCTTAATATAATACAAAAACATAGTTTTTTTCGTTTTTTTTTTTAATTTTTAGAAGCTATTTTTATCAAAAAATGATTTTAAATATACCAAAATTCATGATTTTTATTCTCTACAAATAGACATCCATATTGATATAGTTTTAAGATAAAATAATTTTTTTTTTAATATTTTCAGTTATCGTTATTCATAAGTGAATAAAAATGCATCAGGTTTTATTACAGTACATTCGTTATTCATTTATGAATAAAAAGTATGATTTTTTTTTTTACAATTTAAGTATCATTCATATATGAATATAGCATATAATAAACATAGTATATTCATATTTAAATATTGGACGATGTATTCACTTGTGAATATTAACATAGTATATTTACTTGTGAATATTAGATGATATATTCACTTATGAATATTAAATGATATTTCATATGTGAATATTACATAGTATTACATGGTATATCACATGTGAATATTACATAGTATATTCACTTGTGAATATTAGATGATATATTCACTTATGAATATTATACAGTATATTCACATATGAATATTACAAGGTATATTCACTTGTGAATATATTCACTTATGAATATTAGAAAGTATTTTGACAAATATATATAATTTTTATATGTTATTCACATATGAATAACATACAAAATTGCATATTTGTTTTGTCTTTTTAATAATCATATACTGATTCAAGTGAGAAAACATATTCATATGTGAATATAACGTGGTAATTTAGTTTATGCATTTCATCAAACAGTTGGAGTGCATACAAGTTAACTATTTTAAAAATGTTAAAAACATCAAGTTATCAATTCCAAAATCATCATATACTTCCGATTTCGACTTCAGATGCGACATCATATGTCTGATCGATTTCTCATTTTGATTTTGATTTCCGAAAATCCGATTGGGAACCTGTGAGTACCGATTCTGAGTCCTTCAATGTCGACTGTGACTGCGAGTGCAGAACTCCGATTCCAATTTCATGAACAACGAAGAAATCCCGATTCCAACTGATTTCGTTTGCGAATCTGGGAAATTCCAGTTCCAAGTTCGTTATGAACTTTAACAGATGCTTGCAAGCTACGAACATTCGGAGTATTCAACAAAGAAATCGATGAAATTGATGAATTTGGGTTGCGAATCTGTCTTGAACGGCGAACCTCCCAGCCACAAATATCGATGATTGATTAACATTGGATAACTGTTGAAGGTTGGTGGAGAAATTTTGATGATGAACGAACTGTTATCGAATTCTCTATAGTTACGTATTTGAGATTGAAGGTTATTAACATATTTACAAGTTTGCCACCGTGTCTTTTTATGCTTAGATTAAATGAGTGGCTGAGAATGATTCCCCCCATTCTCAATCTTTTTTATTTTCTCAATTGAACCCACCTCTCTCTCTCTCTCTCTCTCTATATATATATATATATATATATATATATATATATATGTAACACCGTAAATTTCAAAACAATTTTTCGCATTTTATAAAAACATAATTCATTCATTACTCATAAAAACATCATTGTTTAAAACTCAATTCATAACATATATCAATCCCAAGATCTCATAACATAAAAATCCCGTGTGTGTGCTGATCAGGTCGGCGCCTTCCCGCGATCCTCACTAGTACCTGAAACACATAACACATAACACTGTAAGCACGAAGCTTAGTGAGTTCCCTAAAATACCATATATAACACGTATTAGCCACCCGAGGCTATAGTGCTGTGGGTCCATGCACCCAAACTCTGTGAACCCTCAGGTTCTATCTCTGTGAACCTTCAGGTTCTAACTCTGTAAACATGCACAACATAAATCACATAGAATAATGCAGTGCAACACATAACACATATATAGCATACAAACACTGTATCACATAACTCTGATTACCTACTCAAGGTAAAGTATAGTGAGAAGACTCACCTCAGACTCTCGTAAATCCCTGACTCGGTAAAAGTATTGCCTAGCCTCCGCCTATTCACACAAAGTAAATATCCTCATAAATATAACACTCGAGGCTAGACTCGACTCTCTATTGTCACCCTCAGAAGGGTAAAAGACTATTTTACCCCCCCTCTTGACTCAAGGACTCCATTGTTGACCAAACCCTAAAAGTCAACAAAAGTCAACGGTCAAACTTTGACCCAACTCGCCGAGTGCACTCCGGTGACTCGGCGAGTACACACATGACTCCTAACTCTTTGTCCCGCTTGGAACATCGAGTCCCTCCCTAAACTCGACGAGTCACATCAGGCATGAATCGCGGGGCCACCTCGACTCAACTCGTCGAGTTTCAAGAACAACTCAGCGAGTACAGCCTTGAACTTCAGTCCTCTAATCCCCTTCTGACTCACTGAGTCATCCCCCAACTCGGCAGTCCACTCACTAAATGATTAATGGGCAACCTTCATACTACTCGTCGAGTCTGTTCTTGGGACTCGGCGAGTTCATGCCATGCACACTCTCAAAACAACTTCTGAGGTCAGATCCATCCCATACAATCATAGATCTGGCCTCCCCAAGCATGATAATCACGTAAAGTTTGGACCTTGACACACATATAACATAGAAATGGTCCAAAATGGCGATTTAGCCCCAAAAATGTCATTCTATGTTCATGACTTCCAAAATGGCTCATAAAGCTCCAAGGGTTAAGGTCTCTGGACCTCTTTGAGTCCAGATCCAAAGCACATACTCGAAAAAGGGGACTAAATACTCTACATATTCTTCTTCTAAAGGGTTAAAAACCCTAACTCTATGAATCAACACCCAATACTAGAGAAGTTCCGAAGGAATACCTTAATATGAAGCCTTTGATCTCTGAAGACACTAGATTTGCACTTCCTTCAGCCTTCTTTTGCCTTGGACACCTTCTCCTTCAAATTTCACCAACAATGATCAACAAAGGGGCTCTCTTCTCCTCACAAGCGATCTAGGACTCTCTCTGGGGTGTGGTAGCCGCAATGGACGGCCATAAGGGCCTTTAAATAGGTCCCAAGCCCTGGAAATTAGGGCTTTACTAAACAGCGTGGGCTCGCCGAGTCCACGGATGGACTCGGCGAGTCCACGGATGGACTCGGCGAGTCCAGACATGAACTAGAATGAACATCCGCGTCCCTACTCGGCGAGTCTTTGCGCCAACTCACCGAGTTCCTCCACAAACTCCAAAAATTAAATGAATAAATAATATACCTGGGAATCCGGATGTTACAATTCTCCCCCACTAGAATCAGATTTCGCCCTCGAAGTCTCACTCTGAAAACAACTCCGGATGCTGCTCACGCATCTCACGCTCCGGCTCCCAAGTCAACTCTGACCCTTTCCGATGCTGCCACTGGACCTGCACCAGAGGCACTTCCTTGTTCCTCAGAACCTTGATCTTTCGATCCCGAATCGCCACCGACTTCTCAATGTAGTTCAGGCCCACATCCACCTGAATATCCTCTAATGGCACCACCGCCGACTCGTCGGCTATACACTTTCTCAGCTGCGACACATGGAAGGTATCATGAATCTGGTCCAACTCCGCGGGTAACTCCAAACGATACGCTACCCTGCCCACCCTCGCGATCACTCTGAATGGCCCAATAAACCGGGGCCCCAACTTGCCCCTCTTCCTGAATCGGATCACTCCTTTCCAAGGAGACACCTTCAGGAGCACGAAGTCACCAACCTGAAACTCGAGCTCGGATCGTTGCCTATCCGCATAACTCTTCTGGCGACTCTGAGCGGTCAGCAATCTCTGCCGGACCTGCTAAATCTGTTCAGTCTTCTGAAGCACGATCTTTGTGCTTCCCATCACTCGTTGCCCCACCTCTCCCCAACAAATGGGAGTCCGACACCTCCTCCCATACAACAGCTCAAAGGGCGGCATACCAATGCTTGAATGATGGCTGTTGTTGTAGGAGAACTCCGCTAAGGGAAAATACGTGTCCCAACTTCCGCCAAAATCCAACACACATGCTCGGAGCATGTCCTTGAGCGTCTGAATCGTCCGCTCGCTCTGACCGTCAGTCTGTGGGTGGTATGCGGTACTAAAATGCAGCCTCGTACCCAACTCCTCATGGAATTTCTTCCAAAATTTGGAAGTGAAACGCACATCTCAATATGACACAATCGAGATTGGCACCCAATGCCGCGATACCACCTCTCTCACATATATCTTTGCTAACTTCTCCGCGGAAGAACTCTCACTAATGGCGAGAAAGTGAGCGCTCTTTGTCAAGCGGTCTATTATCACCCAAATCGTATCGACACCCCTCTCCGTTCTCGGCAATTTGGTGATAAAATCCATGGATATCTGCTCCCATTTCCACTTTGGGACTTCCAGTGGCTGCAACTTACCATGCGGTCTCTGATGTTCGGCTTTAACCCTACGACAGGTTAGACACCTCTCAACAAACCACGCTACATCTCTCTTCATACAGGGCCACCAATACTCCCTTTTAAGATCCAGAAACATCTTAGTGGCCCCGGGATGGATCGAGAATCTCGATCTATGCGCCTCCTCCATTAAGATGGTACACGTTCCTCCAACAAACGGTACCCAAATCCGACCCTGGAGGGTCATAAGCCCTTTGCTATCGGTCACGAACTCTGACACATGACCGATAACTCGCTCTCTCTAACGGTTCTCTGGTCTCACTGCCTCAGCGTGAGCCCCTCTGATGGTGTCCAACACCGGAGTCATCACCGTCAATCTCATACAAATATCCCGAATCGGGGCGTTCTCTGCCCTACGGCTCAGGGCGTCGACTACCACATTAGCCTTGCCCGGGTGGTACAAGATCTCGCAATCATAATCCTTTACTACATCCAACCATCTCCTCTGACGCATGTTCAGGTTTGGCTGATCCATCAAATACTTCAAACTCTTGTGGTCCGTGTATATCATACACCGAACCCCATACAGATAATGGCGCCAAATCTTGAGGGCGAACACCACAGCCCCCAACTCTAGATCATGGGTGGGATACCTTGCCTCATGGGGCTTCAGCTGCCTTGATGCGTACGCGATCACATGCCCCCTCTGCATCAACACTGCGCCCAACCCAGATATCGATGTGTCACAATACACCACGAAGTCCTCCATTCCCTCTAGAAGAGCCAACACCGGGGCTTCGCACAATCTCTGGCGAAGAGTCTCAAACGAGGCCTGCTGCTCTGGGCCCCAACTGAACACCACACACTTCCGGGTCAACCTGGTGAGAGGAACAACAATCTTGGAGAAATCCCTGATGAACCTCCGATAATAGCTGGCCAACCCTAGAAAACTCCTAATCTCAGAAGGAGATCTCGGCACTTCCCAACTCATCATCGCCTCGATCTTGGCCAGATCGACCAAAATCCCCTTTTGGTTAACGAGGCGACCAAGGAACTGCACCTCCCGTAATCAAAAATCGCACTTGGAGAATTTGGCGTAAAGCCTCTCCGATCTCAGCATACTGAGGATTTCTCGAAAATGCTCCTCATGCTGCTCCCTGGATCTCGAATACACCAAAATGTCGTCAATGAACACAATCACTGATCGATCCAGCATCGGTCTGCATACCCTGTTCATGAGATCCATGAACGTTGCAGGCGCATTAGTGAGCCCGAATGGCATCACCACGAACTCGTAACGCCCATAATGAGTCCTGAATGCGGTCTTCTGGATATCCTCCTTGTGCACCCTCATCTGATGATATCCAGATCTCAGATCAATCTTGGAAAACCAAGACGCTCCATGCAGCTGATTGAACAAATCGTCGATCCTCGGCAAAGGGTAACGGTTCTTGAACGTTAACTTGTTCAACTCTCGATAATCTATGCACATTCGGTGCGAACCATCCTTTTTCTTCACGAAAAGGATTGGTGCTTCCCACGGTGAGCTGCTCGGCCGTATAAACCCCTTCCCCAACAGCTCCTGAAGCTGCGAGGATAACTCCTACATCTCTGGAGGTGCAAGGAGATAGGGCGCCTTGGCAATAGGTGCTGCCCCTGGAATCAAATCAATACGAAACTCAACCTGCCTCTCGGGAGGCACACCCGGTAACTCCTCGGGAAAGACATCCGGGAATTCACGTACTATCGGAACCTCCTCAACCGAACTCGGTCTCTCTACACCAACTCTCGTATCCATCACATACGCTACAAAACCACTACAGCCCTGTTGTAGACTCTGCCTTGCTCTAGCAGCCGAACAAAACGCTGAATCGGGACGGGTACCCTCGCCGTACACCGTAAGAACTCCCCCACTTGGGTCTCGTATAGTCACCAGCTGCCGCTCGCAATCGATAATTGCTCCAAACCTGCTCAACCAATCCATGCCTACGATGACACAGACGTCCCCCATCGCAATCGGGACCAAATCAATAGGAAACTCTACACCGAAAATCTCGAGTACACATCCTCGAATCACCTCCGTGGCATACACTGCTCTCTCGTCGGCGATGGAGACTCTCAGAGGTCGACTTAATGCCTCTCGACTAATACTGATGTGCTGACTAAAAGCCAACGATACAAAAGATCAACTCGCACCCGAGTCAAATAACACCAAAGCAGGTACATAACTCACAAGAAAAGTACCTACGCATATCATAATATAAGCACAAAATCTCAAAAATTAAAATAAATACGTGAAAGAATACATACCAGCCACGACATCGGGCGCTGCGCGGACCTCTTCCGCAGTCAACTGGAAGGCTCTCCCCCGAGCCTTCGGCGTCTCGGTCTTCACCGGCCGACTATCAGAAGCTCTAACAGCAGAAGGGGCAGACCCCTGAGAAGCTCCCTGTGCTGACCCTCGCAGTAGCGGACACTCGACCTTCCAGTGTCCGGTCTGATTGCAGTGAAAACACACTGCAAACCCCTTGGGGCAGTCCTTGGCCATATGCCCCTCCTTGCCACACTTGTAGCAAGATCCAGCTCTACAAACTCCATCATGACCCTTGCCGCACTTTCCACAAGTGCGACCCTTCTGGCTCCCTACTCTGGAATCAGCGGGCTTGGCCCGCTTGGCTGCCGGCTGGGACTGTACCGGTCGCCGATCCCTCCCCTGAGACTCCACCTCCTCCCTAGCCTGAGTCTCTAGCTCAATCTCCCTCTTCCGGGCATTTGCCTGAAGCTCGGAAAATGTCCGGTACGAGGAGTTCGCCACGAACTCTCGAATATCTCTCCTCAAAATACTCAAATAACGGTTCATGCGTGCCTGTTCAGTAGACACGTGCTCAGGGCAGAACATCGCCCTCTCATGAAACATCCTGGTAATAACCGTAACAGACTTCGTACCCTGCTTGAGGGTCAAAAACTCCTGTGCCAACTGATCCCGTTCCACTGGGGGAACGTACTCATCATGAAACATGGCGGCGAACCTCTCCCAGGTCACCGCAGCAAGCTCTGCTGGAGAATAGTGTGCTGTCGTGAACTTCCACCAGTCCTTCGCCCCCAGGCGAAGCTGGTTCAGCGCAAACCGAACCCTCAAGTGCTCCGGGCACGAGCATGTATAGAAACACCCCTCAATGTCATATACCCATCTCATCGCTGCAATCGGATCTTGCGTCTCATCAAACTCTGGTGGCTTCGTGTTGCTGAACTCCCTGAACAACAACGAGTCACCCCCTTGCGGCCTAGCAGCAGCGACGGCTGCGGTGGCCGCTGCAATAGCAGCCTCAAAAAGAGCGGCATAACGCTCGTCAAAAGTCTCAATCAGCGTGGTCTTAATAGACCCGAACATCTCTGGTATCTTTGCCCTGATGACCGCAGCCACCTCCTCATGGATGATCCGGCGGATCTCCTCATCACTAGTCTCGCTGCTCTCTGGTACATGACATGTCCTCACCATGATCTACCTCTGAAATACAACATACGATATATTAGAAACTCACTCGAGCATACTCGCACTCGATAACTCATCCCTCCTTGATCCTTGGCATCCCGAAGATTCTTACTTGAACTGTACACCGTATCGGTGTTTTCAGTAGTACGGGCCCAATACTACCATCCACACAGCGTTAGTATACACCCCAAGTCCTCCTCCTAGGATCCCAAGTCCCAAGTACTCTATTATGCATAATCCATTCTCTAACAGATCTCTCATAAGCTCCTCACTGCTACCCACTCACTCTCAAGCATCTCATAGCAGCTCACCTCCCCCTAGGCTAAGGCATCACAAATCAGGCCACTCTAGTCCTAATAGGAATACCTAGCCCACTCTAGCACAAGAATAAATCATATCAATATCATAAGCATATAACATAAAGGTATTTTGGGAAATCACCGTTCGGGCGCTGACTGATCGTACACACGACTCTGCTCTACATTTTCCAAAAAAAAACTTTTACTCTTTTTAGAAAACTTGGTTCTCTTTTGAAAATATTTCTCAAATCCTCAGTTTGAGTTCAAATACGCCCGAAGGTGTACTCGAATCCCTCAAACCAAGGCTCTGATACCAACTTGTAACACCGTAAATTTCAAAACAATTTTTCGCATTTTATAAAAACATAATTAATTCATTACTCATAAAAACATCATTGTTTAAAACTCAATTCATAACATATATCAATCCCAAGATCTCATAACATAAAAATCCCGTGTGTGTACTGATCAGGTCGGCGCCTTCCCGCGATCCTCACTAGTACCTGAAACACATAACACATAACACTGTAAGAACGAACCTTAGTGAGTTCCCCAAAATACCATATATAACACGTATTAGCCACTCGAGGCAATAGCGTTGTGGGTCCGTGCACCCAAACTCTGTGAACCCGCAGGTTCTATCTCTGTGAACCTTCAGGTTCTAACTCTGTAAACATGCACAACATAAATCACAGAGAATAATGCAGTGCAACACATAACACATATAGCATACAAACACTGTATCACATAACTCTGATTACCTACTCAAGGTAAAGTATAGTGAGAAGACTCACCTCAGACTCTCGTAAATCCCTGACTCGGTAGAAGTATTGCCTAGCCTCCGCCTATTCACAGAAAGTAAATATCCTCATAAATATAACACTCGAGGCTAGAATCGACTCTCTATTGTCACCCTCAGAAGGGTAAAAGACTATTTTACCCCCCTCTTGACTCAAGGACTCCATTGTTGACCAAACCCTAAAAGTCAACAAAAGTCAACGGTCAAACTTTGACCCAACTCGCCGAGTGCACTCCGGTGACTCGACGAGTACACACATGACTCCTAACTCTTTGTCGTGCTTGGAACGTCGAGTCCCTCCCTAAACTCGACGAGTCACATCAGGCATGAATCGCGGGGCCACCCTGACTCAACTCGCCGAGTTTCAAGAACACTCGGCGAGTACAGCCTTGAACTTCAGTCCTCTAATCCCCTTCTGACTCACCGAGTCACCCCCCAACTCGGCAGTCCACTCACTAAATGATTAATGGGCAACCTTCATACTACTCGCCGAGTCTGTTCTTGGGACTCGGCGAGTTCATGCCATGCACACTCTCAAAACAACTTCTGAGGTCAGATCCATCCCATACAATCATAGATCTGGCCTCCCCAAGCATGATAATCACGTAAAGTTTGGACCTTGACACACATATAACATAGAAATGGTCCAAAATGGCGATTTAGCCCCAAAAATGTCATTCTATGTTCATGACTTCCAAAATGGCTCATAAAGCTCCAAGGGTTAAGGTCTCTGGACCTCTTTGAGTCCAGATCCAAAGCACATACTCGAAAAAGGGGACTAAATACTCTACATACTCTTCTTCTAAAGGGTTAAAAACCCTAACTCTATGAATCAACACCCAATACTGGAGAAGGTCCGAAGGAATACCTTAATATGAAGCCTTTGATCTCTGAAGACACTAGATTTGCACTTCCTTCAGCCTTCTTTTGCCTTGGACAACTTCTCCGTCAAATTTCACCAACAATGATCAACACCGGGGCTCTCTTCTCCTCACAAGCGATCTAGGACTCTCTCTGGGGTGTGGTAGCCGCAATGGATGGCCATAAGGGCCTTTAAATAGGTCCCAAGCCCCGGAAATTAGGGCTTTACTAAACAGCGTGGACTCGCCGAGTCCACGGATGGACTCGGCGAGTCCAGACATGAACTAGAATGAACATCCGTGTCCCTACTCGGCGAGTCTTTGCGCCAACTCGCCGAGTTCTTCCACAAACTCCAAAAATTAAATGAATAAATAATATACCTGGAAATCCGGATGTTACAATATATATATATATATATATATATATATATATATATATATATATATATATATATATATATATATATATATATATATATATGGGGATAGGGAATATACATTACAGCCCCACCTAACCTTAGGTACTAAACCTCTAAAATATGTCTTTTTAACATGCTAAATATACCCGGTTTGGTTTCACTTGGTAAATATATCATTCTCCATAACATTTCTTTCTTTCATTATCATTTTATCATCTCCGTTTTTTTCCCTCAATTGTCGTTTATTACTTCATCCAAGTGAACATTACTAAACCCTAAACCTAAACCTAAACCCTAAATTTAAACCCTAAACACTAAAGTTAAGCCCTAAACACTAAATCTAAACCCTAAACCCTAAACCCTAAACCCTAAACCTTAACCTTAAATCCTAAACCCTAAACCCTAAACCTTAACCTTAAACCCTAAACCCTAAACATAAACCTAAACCCTAAACCCTAAACCCTATTGTGTCGATCTTGAATTTACATCTTGAAGTATTAATCGTGAATCCATTAACCGTAATCTTTATATAGTAAACAATGTATTTTCAAGAGGTTTAATACCTAAGCTTAGGTGGGGCTGTAATGTATATTCATTTTTCCCTCACTACAAATAAAATTACATTTAGTGGCACAAGGCTTTAGTGGCACATTTTGTTTTGTGCCACTATATCATTTTTTAGTGGTACATGTATTTATATGCCACTATATCTACTTAAAATTCTATTTTTAATGTCGCACTCCTAATCCCTCCATGGTCTGCTCTTTTTTTTGGTGAAATCAAATGGTCCACTCTTTTTTTCGTGAAATCAAATGGCACAAAGGAATAGAGCACTCATCTTTTCATCCTCACAAACTCACTGCCGCTTCTCCAAGCCACCTCTCCACCTTTCTTTCTCTCCTCACCACGACGATCAATGGAGCAACACTATTTATCTTCCTCACGGACCTCACCAACAACACCAGAACACTGTCTTGATCTTCTATGGATCAAACATACACCTCCAATAATCCCCCAATATCGAGGCTTTTTCATCTATCACATCAGATATTCGAATATGATGTATGCTATATTTCGGAGGTCAATCGCATATGTATGTCACATAGGATCGGATGGTATGGTATATAAAATCATATTTATCGCACATTGGAGCAGATTTAGGGTTTTCGCCGATTCCCTCATGATGAACACGAATCCTAATCAGGTATGCATTCTTCAATAATTCCACTCTCCTTCAACCTGAAAACAATTGGCTAACTGATTGCTTCAGTCTCAGCGTTGGATATTTGAGAAGTTCTTGAAGAACCCTTCAAGTTTCCATCGAGTACTAGATCAACAATATTCAAAGGATGAATTAATAATTGGATTGATTTTTGATTTCTGTGAAAAGTTCAAGTATTCAATCCTATTTTTATGTTTTGAAATAAGTTTGGGTGAAGAAATTTATGAAGGGATTTAAAATATAGATGAATTTTTTGATGCACATAACTTGTTTGATGAAATGTCTAAGATAAAAAGTTCAAGTTAAAGTTCATATTTTAATTAAGAAGAAGGTGAAGATGAATCATATTTTAAGTGATGTTTTTTTTGTCATTCAGGTGCAGTACGTGTTGTCGATGCAGAGGAGAGGCAAAAGTTCTCTGAGAAGGTCATTGTGCTGCTTCTTATTGTTGACGCCATTGAGGTAAATTGCAATTTTTATACCATTGACATGATGAGTTTTGTAATGTGTATTTTGTGAGGAAATGGTTTTGATTGTAGTAGGGGGCTGATATCATGGTTAGGGCTGCCAAAAAGGTCGATGGTGGATGAGCTAGAAGCAATGCTGGACCTGGTGGATCCGTAGCCAGGAGGTGATGGTAAGCTTATTCCCCTGATTTTGTTTGATTTGTGTTCAATTTTCAGAAATGGGTTTGAACTATCAACTTTGTTACATTTCTATATTGAAATGGGATTGTCTGCTATTCATCCAAGACTTTAAACCCTAGATCTAGCATACAATTAATCATATTAACATAAGAATGAGTTTTAGATCTTACCTTGATTGTTATGTAGCAATAACAATCTCAAATCCTCCTTGTAATGATTTTAGAAAGCTTAGAGTCACAAATGTCACTCCTCTAATGATTCACAAACACCAAGAGTAAGAGGATGAAGAATAAGGAGAGGGGAGGCTGCCCAAAACGTGTGGAAACCCTAAGGAATAAGTTCACCACGTTTTTTAGTCTCAAGGGTCCTTTAAATAGTGAGGCTATTAGGGTTATCTAACAAGGAAACCCTAATTTGGATGCTTAGGCCCTAAGCAACCCATGGACTCCCTCCTTAGAGGCCTAGGACGATTTCTAATGGGTTTCCCCATAGAATTCGTCCACACCTCTAATATGGAGTCCATTAGCCCAATATTCAAGAATCACACAATTGACAGTTCTAGTCCCTTAAGTTTAATTAATGTCTTTTAGCCACAAACTTAATTCTTATTAATTCTTGACTAATATTAATTAAACAATACGATTTCTCCTTTAATATATTATTCTCATAATATATTAATAAATCATAATTAATCATTTCTCTCCATAATTCATCTTATCAAGTTGCTTTGGTGAAGGCAACCCAAAAGGACCATGCACCATCGGGTCAAGTACATACCAAAATAGTTATGGACTTGACACTGATCCAACAACAAGAGCCCTCGGACGTTTCCGCCGTCTGGTTCGGGGGCGTGACATGCACTCAAAGAAGGCCCATGCATTATAAGAGCTCGTTTTAGGACCTTTTGAGCTCAAAGTCCCATGCAAGCATGTAATGGTTGTAACTTTACGTGCTAGATTGATTGTAGAAGCATAGATCTATCTTTTGATCAAGAGTTGTACATCAGAAATCGAAGATTTAGTGAGTGGATGTGACCGACTCAACGAGTCCAAGGGTTCTGTCCCATATCAGTTGAGGGTCAAAAGGACCCAGTTGAGTGTGGAAAGGTTTTACGGAGGGTCCCGGGGAGTGACCCAACGTTCTGGACTAAGTCATTGTTCTGGAAGTTCATGGGACTCGGCGAGTGCATGAACGGACTCGACGAGTCCAAGGCAATATTCCAAGGATGAAGATGAACTCGACGAGTTGTTCATACAACTCGGCGAGTCAAGGACATGACCTGTGTATCAGTTAAAGATGAACTCGACGAGTTGTTCATACAACTCGGCGAGTCAAGGACATGACCTGTGTATCAGTTAAAGATGAACTCGACGAGTTGTTCATACAACTCAGCGAGTCGGATGAGGATTCAGTCAATGTTCATTTAGAAGGAAAACTCAGTCATCGCCTAACTCGACGAGTAGAGACGAGTATAAGGACAAATGGAAGGATAGGGACTTGGCGAGCCAACTCGGCGAGTCAGGTTAACTGGAAGTTGACTTTGACTTTGACTTGGTTAGGGGTAAAATGGTCATTTTACCCTAAGAACAGTTAGCAGTGTATGACTAAGTGTTTTGTGGGAATTATAGCCGGAGGATTTCCGGAGCAGCAGCGGCAGCAGTCAGACGATTCCCACACAGTTCAGCAGCTACTACGTGGTGAGTTACATTCCAGTAGTGGTGGGTCTACAGCCACAATTTCGGCCCACCAGTAGGAGTCGTATGTTAGATGATTGTCTTTTTGATATTCATCTAGGTTTGCTACTACCTGATATGTTATATGCTGGCATGATATGTTATATGTGATAGTAGTAGAGTTCGGTTGTTAGGACCGAAGGGTAGGTCAGACACCCCAGATATGTCTGACAGTACATGATGATATGTTTATATGTTGGCATGATATGTTATATGTGATAGTGGTAGTAGGAGGGGAATAGTCCCCGAGTTCGGTCGTTAGGACCGAAGGGTAGGTCAGACACCTAAGATATGTCTAATAATATGTTTATGTTATGATATATGTGATAGTAGCAGTAGGGGGTGGAATAGTCCCTGAGGGTCGGTTGTTAGGACCGACGGGCAGGTCAGCACCCCAGAATGGCTTGACACAGGTAGGACGACACCCCATAATTGTCGTACGGGTAGGTCGGCACCCCAAAATTGCCCGATAGTATGTATGTTATGTGATTATATGGTATGTGGTACGATGGGGGAACTCACTAAGCTTCGTGCTTACAGTTTATAGATTTGGTTTCAGGTACCTCTTCAGCGAAGGGGAAGGAGCTGGTGCGGTAGCGACACATCATACACACACATTGCTTTCCGCACTATGAGTTATTCTGGGATTTGTACTCTGACATTATTATGTTTTTACGATTTGGTTTTCAGACACAAGACATGTTTTTATGAAATGATATGATCGGTTGATATTATGTTATAAATGTTTTGCAAATCACTTAATCGAAAATGAAATTTTTGGACGTGAAAAATTGGGTCGTTACACAAACAGAGTTATAGCCTCGAGTGGCTAATAGGTGTTGTATATGGTATTTTGGAGAACTCACTAAGCTTCGTGCTTACCGTGTTATGTGTTATGTGTTTCAGGTTTTCTTCTCAGGATCGTGGGACGACACCGGCTTGATTGTACACACCAGAGAAAGAGTTAGAAGGATCCTGGATTAATAATGGAGTTGTGCTTTGTAATTAAATAAAACAGATTTTTATACAATACGTTATGAAGAGTACACATTTTTAAAAATGAAAAATTGTTTTAAATTTTCACGTCGTTACACAAAATTATTTATATGATTATATTTAATTTCAATCATGATTTTTTAATATCAAATATTGTTTTAATATACTATTAAATAGTTTATATTTTTACTAGTTTATAACCCGTGGGCACCACGGATTAGAAAGGTAAAAATAATTTTAATTAAATTATAAGGTAATTATTGAGGAATGATAAAAAGAATTAATAATTTAATAAATTAGGCAATAGATATTACAAATAAATTTTTTGTTGAATATGTGTAAAATGGAGGAGTGAATTAGTTGAAATTTAATTAATGAGGAAAAACCTTAGAATAACAAGTGACAAATAATTAATGTGTAGCTCTAATTGATTGACATGTGGCAAATATGCTACTCTTTTATTAGGTAGGGAGATGTTAGTATTTTAATAATATATATTAATTTTGGACAAAGGAGTCATGAACAGTATGATGTATTGAGCCGGCTCCATACCAACCATTCCCAGCCTAACCGCATTTCATGTTTGGCGTTTGGTTTTTCCTTATGTTGTTTGAAATTGATGTCTGTCGCCTCCCCCATCTCCTCCGATTTTTCATAGCTTCCACATTTTTTTATCTTCCTTCTTAATCATCAAACCTCGATTTCCTGTTTGTTTTTCCGTTCCATCTCCTTCTATGTTTCGATTAGGGCTCCGTTTTGATGAATTTCTCTTCCTTGTTGCTCATCGATCCTCAATTTCCTGCCGATTTTTGTATTGCAACCGTCTTCACTAAATCGACTCCTAAGTCTTATCGGAAAAAGGCATGGGGTTGAAATTGGGAATAGAAATTAATGCCTCTGTGAAATCAACGCTTCCATAGTCGATATGTGAAATTAACACTTCCATCATTAGTATGTGAAATCAATGCCTCTGTGTGTTTCTTTGTTCATATACGTCTCCATGTCTTTCTAATTTGTGAATATATGTTTTGTAATTTTCGTGTTCATAGAATGAACTATCATAAGCAAAATCATCTATTAAAATATTCAATTCAAGTTTTTATGGTGTTGAGATTGCTGAAGTTGACCTTAATACCTGTCAACCACGGGAACTACCATGTAATATTTGTGAAAACACACATTCAACATATTAATGGTTCACAATCAAACACACACTTTTAGGGGCATCTTTCACATTCAAATCTCCTCTACATTGGTCATTCATATGAAAACATCATATATATTCAATGTACACTTCATTTCACCTTCAAACATCCTCTATTAAGGAGTTCAAACTTGTTTCAAAAAGTATCAAGGGAAGTCAATTTTAAAATAAACTAGTTGTGAGACTCATGTATTACATGGGTTAATTTGTTTTTTTTTTAAGTTAAACATAAAGGTCAAAATATTTGAGAACTTTGAATTTATAAGAAAATAAGAAAAATAATGAATTATTATAATGAAAATGTTTTTTATCTTTTAAATTTAAACAAATAATTTAAATAAATAAAAGAAACTAATGAGCTTTAATTTTAGGAATTTTGAAATAAAAAGGTAAGTTCAGAAATTGATATCTATTTATTACTAATTTTATTACAATTATTACATTAAAATATTATGTGGAATTTAATAAAATAGAAAAACTCATAAAATGACATGTAGAAAAAAACAAATTCAAAATAGCCACAAAATGACATTTGGCAAACTGAATGAGAGTGTGACAAGTGGCAAAAAAACCTTCATTTATTAGAGAAGATGCCTTTTTTTGTTTCCATTTTAAATGAAACCATACACCCGCTTGGATTTCAAAGGGGAAGTCAATCTCCTCTTCACGAGCTAAAAAGAAGGTGTATCACAGGGGAGTAGATCGCTTCTTACATGTATCTAAGCTCTCAAATTTTTATTATATGCTGCAAAAAATGGGGGTTTACCTCTATTTCACAAGTTCTTATTGAGTAATAGTCATATGTAGGATTTAGTACATGTATATGTGTGTACACAACTCTAATGATGTTCATCTTTTAATGGAAGTTGTGAATTAGTAGCTATTTCTTTTTTTTCTTTTCCTGTGTATTAATGAGTGGATTGGTAAAGTAACATGTTCTAACTAAGATTTTGGTTTAAAACCATGTTCTGTATAGGTTCTACAGTTTGTTGACGCGATGGAACTCTTGAAAAGTAATATGCCAACTGACTTGAGGAATGTTTAAAATCTTATTCATTATGCATAGTTTGTGGTTGTCTTTGATGCAAAGGGTGGATAAAGAAGGAAAGATTTCTTTGAAATTGGCTTCCATGAATCCACAACTACAAGATGTAGCCAAAACCTTGATAGAATTAGGTGCCAATTTGTGGTTTATTGTTGTCTTTGATGCAATGGGTGGATAAAATGAATCATTCTTCATATTATTTTCTTGTAGTTTTTAATTTCTTCTTGGTTAAAAGCCAACAAGTTTGAAATTTGAGATTAGATTTTCTAACTACCCGAAGATTCCTTTTTTTGCACATGTTTGAAATTAATGGTGAAGGAAGCCTCATGCTAAAGGTATGTTTTCCACAAGTCGGTTATATTGTTAAAACTTGCACTTAACCTATTCGATGAAATGCCTCAATGAGGTGTAGGGTTTTATTTCAGGAAACAAGAACCTTTCAAAGCATTGACGATTTTTTTTGTGGTTTTTCTTTAGTATTTAAGAAGATCAATTGTTGTTTTATATGTCTACTATTTCTTTTTAATGCAGGTGCTAGAGAGATGTGACCATGTGTGGAATGAAGATTTGGTTACGTTCCTTTATGATCATAAGCTTCCAGTATAACTGGTAAGATCTTACTGGGCATGGAGTAGTAGTTTATATTGGAAATTAGGAATAAAGTTAAATTATTCAAGAAAGTCTTGATTAGATCAATTTATAGCCTAACAAGATCAGGATAAGATCATAAAGAGTATGAGGTTGAATGGATCATATCATTGTTATATTTATGTCAAAATTTTAATTTGTATTAATAATATATAACATTGATTATTGAATGAAGACATTACACTTTTGCAAGTATGAAAGCTTAAATTAATAGTGTTGATGACATTGGTCCAAAGAAATCTTGGGGATTTTTTTAACGACATCTAAGAGGAGTTGATTTAATATTAAACTTGTTATTACATTTACATTTATTTTTAATGCAATATTGTTATTCAACGACTTACCTCCAAATTATATATATATATATATATATATATATATATATATATATATATATATATATATATATGGGTGAGATCGGCTGAGAACTCATAGTTTCCCGAGAACCCGAGAATTAAAGGTGGAACGTTAGATCAAAATTAACATATTAAGGGCAGAATCGTCATCTTATCGATCTCATTTAATGTTTAATTTTTTTTTGTTGTTGAAAATATTAATAAAATGTTCTAAAAACTAACATAATAAATCAAATATCGGATTTAAAAAAAAACGAAGATTTTTTACCTTTTTCAAAAAACATGAATTTTTAAATAAAATTGAAAAAAAAACGTTTTTTAAAAAAGCTGCAAAACTGCATTTTTTAAACAAAACTGTAATTTTTAAACAAAACTGCAATTTTTTCAAAAAAAACTACATTTAAAAAAATTGCAACTTTTTTCAAAAAAAGATGCATTTTTTAAAAAAAAAAACTGCATTTTTTTAAAAAGTAAGTATTTAAAAATTAGTAACTTAACAAAAAAACTAGAATATTTGAAAAAAAACTCTAGCTTTTTTAACCAAAAAAAATCAACATTTTAGGTGCATATATGCATATTTTTTCAAATGCATATGTGCATATTTCTTATACTATAATATTTGTAAGGAAATCATAAGAAAACTCATTTTATTTACCAATCTATAAAACACAATACAATAAGTATTTTTTCGATACAAAATAAAATATAAAAAACAAAAAATGCTACAAATTTCAAAGCGTTTTCTTCGTGTCAATATTTTCATATTTTCTTCAATTTATCATTTTTCAGCTCTTCATTATTCACCAAAATTTCTTCCAAATATACAAGAAAATTAAAAAGAAATTGATTGATGCAAAAACACTCACAAAACTACATATGTGATTTACATGTGAATCACATGTAATTCATATGTGAATTACATGTGATTTGTATGTGTATCACATGTTATTTATATGTGAATCACATGTGATTCATATGTGAATTACATGTTTTACATGTGAATCATATGTAATTTATATGTGATTTACATATGAATCATATGTTGAATTACATGTATGTATGAATTACATGTGATTCATATGTGAATCACATGTAATTCATATGTGAATGACATGTGATTTACATGTGATTCATATATGATTTACATGTGAATCACATGTGATTCATATGTGAATTACATGTAATTTACATGTGAATCACATGTAATTCATATGTGAATTACATGTGAATCACATGTAATTCATATGTGAATCACATTTGATTCATATGTGAATCACATTTGATTCATATGTGAATTACATGTGATTTACATGTAATTCATATGTTATTTACATGTGAATCACATGTAATTACAACGTTGAACTTTTTATATAAAAAAAAACTAGAGTATCACATGTAATTCATATGTGATTTACATGTGAAGCACATGTAATTCAAATGCTAGAAAGTTGTTATGGTGTGAACCAATGTAATTCAAGTTAACTATTATACATAACAAAGAAGTGGTCAATCTTTATGTTCTAATAAATACATGAGAATAGCTCATGTGAGATGAGAATATCAAATCACAACAGCCATAAAGAACACCCCGACGAACTGTAAGTTTAGATGATATTTAAAAAATATATATACTTTTGCGAAAAAGGAGTAAGAATAAAACTTACTAATTACAAAAACTTCAAGAAGATTATGTGGATGAGGCAGTGTTGCATGATGTAAGCCTTGAAATTGTGAAAGAAAATTTCAACCATATGAGTGAAATTAATACTCTATTTAACTATATTTTTAAATATTTTGATGATTATTATTTAGTAACAAATAAAGTAAATAAAATACAAGTTAAATAATAAATACCTCACGAAAATGGTAGTTTGGGCCATCCCGTATAGTAGAGTAAAATGTAATAATATGAATGTACATAATGCCACTAATAACTAGAAACGTGAGGAATCTAACCCAAATTCGAAATGTGTAGATTTTTTTTTGCTTTTGAATATGAAAGGATGGAAAGTCCACTGAAGAAAAGCCAAATAGTACAAGATATGGGGACAAAATGTACATACTAAAATATGAAGGATGAACTGATGAAGCATGAATTATGAAAGATGAACAACTTATGTTCCATGGGAAATTTTTCTTGTTGCTCTCTGGAAAACTTGTGCTTTAGTTGCTTGTTCTCCACTGACAAATAAACATGTTGTTTTACAAGAGAATCAACTTTAATACCCAATTCTGACACGATATTTTACATCATAATATATTATAAGATAAATATAAAAACATTGAAAGAAAATAGATTCTAAATGATGGTTTTACTTTTACCTGAATTTTTCCAATAATTGTTTCTAGTTCTGCTATATACATGAGTTTACGCACTCGTGACCTTTGTGCAGAGTGCCTAATAGAATCAGTATTAGAAACTTAGCTTAACTGTTTAAATAATTTGCTAAGACAATAAAAAAGAATTCACAAAGTAATGATTCTAACCTTTTAAATGGTTTAGCCTCCATATTAAGTTCATCAGTTTCTTGAATGGATGATACCTTGTCCTTGCTCCTAAGTGAGTTAGGTCTATATATGCAACCAGATTCCAATGAAGAAGAAGAAAAAGAAGATTGACTTTCATTTTTATCATCTTTTTCAAACTCAACAACTCCATTCAAAACAGTTCCAAAATCACTAGATGCCCTACGATGAGACTTAAATTTTAAACCTGGTTCATAATCACCTAACAGATCATCTAGCCAGCCTAGTTGTTCTCCCAAAACTAAGCTTTCTGATACAGTTTCATGCAGTTGTGACTGATTGCTAGGATCACAATTTGGTAAAGTCGCCTTGACATTGTTAACAAGATTTTTTACCCTTGTAGATGAAAACAAAATGAAAAATGAAACAAGAATAGTTTGATTACATTACACATTTTGAATAGTTGACATCTTTAGTCGTTGATCAGATTTATAAATTAGAATAACAATATTGTCAAGAAATAACTTCTGGAACACTTTAATACATGGCAAAATATTCTATAATAGACTCATGAACACATACCTTAATGAGATAAAAAAACTCAAAACAAATTGAAATCAGAAATCAATAAACAGATACCTTAGCTAAGAAAAATACAAGCTATACTAACTAAATTCTGATTTGAAATAGAATAGTTGAAAACACATAAAAATTTAAGATAAACTCTTACAGGCATTCAATATGGAGGAAGGAGAAGAAGTGTTCATCAAACCGGATCGATAGAGGAGAGATACAGAGATCTACGTGATGAATGCATGACGACCAGAAGAAAGAAGATAGACATCCAACAAAGGAGCGTGGAGTGATCGAATTAGGTAATTCTCCACATCAAATCATATGTAATTGAATTAGGTAATACTCCAGGATCGTGACACATTCTCATAAAAATCACACAGGTGCAAAACTCATCGATTTCAACAACTTCTTCATCATCTCTCGATTTCATAACAACACTTTTCGATCTTTTATCAATTTCAACATCTTCTTCATCACCTCTCAATTGCATAACAATACTTCTGATCAATATGTCTGTAACACCAGTCCAATAGGTCAGATAACAATCACATGTGATTATGCCAATCATGTAATGTGATTTTGTTAAACTAATAAAGTGATAAACTTACTATGTAGTCCATGATAAAATCTAATACAGATATGAACTTTCATACATACTTTATGATACAACTCAAAGAATACGTCCATAAGATTCCAAAAATATAGAGAACGTCTGAATCTGACTTCGCGTGAAGAAGTTATGATAAACCCTAACACTATAAATCTATATAATAAGAGGAATTAAAAATAGAATTCGAATTAGCTAAACAGAGTTTGTATGCAAAAGTTACGACCTTCCGAAGATACAGCTGTCTGAGAGCATGACACATGTCAGAAACCCTAATCTGACTGAGCTCATGATGTGAGGAGTCAACACGCCACTATTCAAGGCTAGAACATGCATGGCAAGGCTACGGAGTGATAAGTCAAAACCTCACGACGTGAGCAAGGATTTCTCACGACGTGAGGAGTCAAAGGGACACCATCCGAAGCTAGGGACCAAATGGCAGGTCTACGAAATGAGAAGGATCGAGCTCACGACATGAGCATGCTTGGTTCATGTCGTAAGAGGCCAAAAATCATCCTATAAATAGCCATTTCGACCCCAAGGATTATTACGCCTAAATCTCTTCCTTCTCTCTCGTTTGTTGAGGCCATTTTGCATCCCGAGCCCGACGATCTCGAACCGCTGACCATTTCTAGTTAGATTACATAAAATCACGCTACTACGGTGAGTTTCACGACCCCACTTTTTAATGTTTTCAGGGGAAAACGCATGCTAAATATTGAATACAAGTTAATACTATATTTATATGATAGTATGTTCGTTAGTCAGGATATAATTATTTTGTATCTATACAACTATCATAAACTTGTTAGCATGCTATTGTTATAGAAGTATACTAATGTAGATCTTGAGTTGTACTTAGGACTCTATATATATGTTGTGTGCAATATAGTTCCAGAATTATACTCGGAAGTTCTATATGCCAATTGATAAGTATGTTGTTACTGTTGGTTTTATATCAAGATAAAACCAGGTATGTTATATGTTGTTATTATTGGTTTTATGTTAAGATAAACTATGGTTTTTCCTCGAGTTATAGTTGTTGTACTGCCTAAAGTATTATGAACTTAGGAGTAATGTTTAAAAGCATAGTCTAGTAACTTATAGTTTTAGACATGAAAATGCTTTTGTTGTTAGAGTTATAGGAAACCGACAAAGTCTACATGAGCTATTGTATTCATCAACTAAGATTGGGGATCTTAGTGAAAGTCCTCTGACCTGTAACCATTAATCCCGTGTGAGCGAGGAAGTCGTTTATGAATAATATACAGGTTGACAACCCCACTCGTGGTTGCTAGCTACAACCCAACATAAGCGAGCGACGAACTGTCCTTTTATTTGTTTATTATTTTGGCATCGATGAAGTGTACGATATTGTGTATATGTTGTGGAAATCCTCATGGAAATCATTAGTGGGTTGTCCTCATGAAAAGCATGAGTGGGATATATCAGAGTTTTTGTATGTCATAGCAGCGGTTACAGACTCTGGTAGCAAATTGTTTGAAACATTATACTTTTTCGTTATACAAGTATTAATGTTAAGTATAAGTTTCTGCCTACTTATACCCTAGGTACATGGAATTTTTAGGTATATCACTTAATTGATAAGTAAGCTATTATACCTAATACATCTATTAAACGTTAGAGAGTCAAAATGATACTTTCAAAACTATCTTTTGAACTTGGAAAATGTATTATTTTTATATGGAGTCAAAACCTGTGGACTCACCAACTTTATGTTGACGTATTTTTAAAATGCATGTGTTTTCAGGAACTTGATAAAACTGGTATGTTATTCGAACAGGTTACCATTACCCTTTCTGTTCATTAAGAAGTATACAATAGTCGGATATTATGTAATAAGTACTAGAAAAACAATAATGTAACTTTCAACCATCAATAAAGGTATGTACAAGGAATGACGTTACACCACCTGGTGTTTCCCCCGACAGTCGGGGTGTGACAATGTCGATCCAAATCATATTTTCAATATGATGTTTCTTCGATTCATCGTCGACGAGCTGGAGATTAGAGAGTGTGGATGGTCAGAGGTGGGATGAAAGGAAGAGAGAGACGGGATGAAGAAAGAGATGGTAGGGTGACGTGATTCAATCTGATAAGGAGGTATGGATTATGTTATCTCTAAAATTCCCCTGTTTGATTTCAAAAAGATGCCCCCGTGTATTTTTTCAACTAGGTATTTACAAAAATGTCACAAAGCATCCTAACCTTCAATTAATTTTATCTAACGGTCCTTGTTTAGTTCTTGGGTTCTCGGGAAACTATAAGTTCTCAAATGATCATATATATATATATATATATATATATATATATATATATATATATATATATATATATATATATAGACACACACACACATATATAGGGCTAGGTTATAATGTGGATGGACAACTATTGTGCGGACATGAGGACAATATTATTCTATGAGAATTACTAAAAGAATAAGTTGTAGAGTAATGTGAATACATTCAACCTTACACAAATATCTTCATTTTCTTGCATTCTCACTAATTTTTATTCATTTTTATTCTTACACATCATTTTTCACTCATTTTCATTCTAACAGAATACAACTCAATAAACATTCTGACAACATTCCGACAAAATTAGAATAATAATAAAAAAGTCTATAATAACCTTATAGACGATTTAATTAGTGAGAATGTGTGATAATGACAATAGTTATCTAAAATTAAGTATTCATATTATCAAACAACATATTTTATTTGTCATTATCATAGAATAACATTGTCCGCACAATAGATGTTAATCCATATTTGAACCTATATATATATATATATATATATATATATCCCTGTTCTAATAAAAGAATAGTTTTATTCCCCTTTTGACATGTGTCATCATATTAGGCCTAATGATTAATGCATATTTTATTTTTCTTTTGCTATGTGTCACTCTATTATGTCTCTAAATAGAACAGGGATATATATATATATATATATATATATATATATATATATATATATATATATATAGGTTCAAATATGGATTAACATCTATTGTGCGGACGTGTGAACAATGTTATTATGTGATAATGACAAATAAAATATGTTGTTTGATAATATGAATACTTAATTTAAGTAAATTATTAATTAAGAGAGTTTCTGATCTAGACATAGATACTTAACGTCCAACTCCCAATAAGGAAACATTTCCATATTTGCCATATGACAACTCATTCTAAATAAAATCTTATCTATTCATAATAATGTCAATATGGTCCATCCATGACTATACTTCAAATTGTATGCAAGCGACCAATCCTTGGAGAACCTTAGATTGTCCTTGACAGTTGTTTAATTATTTTAGTCAAATCCGGTTATATTCCCTTTTTCCCTCTAAATGCCCTAGGCATTTGGAAGATTTTAGAACTGTTGAATATTACAGCATATGCAATCGATCCTATACCCGAAACGTATGGATACAATTCATGATGAAAAATGTGATACTTTACCAGTTTCTTGCTATAATATTGTCATAATATTTCTATTTGCCGTGTTCTCAAAATTCGAACTATGAAGAGGGATACCGTAATCATAATCGAACTTTAAGAATGCAATTAATAAATATATCCTTGACTAAATTCAATTAAAATTTCTCGATCTAAGCTTTTAGATTGGAAAATAAGTATAATATTTTCTCCCTTAATTATAGCAAAAACAACTTTTTAACCCCTGCAACTTTGCAAAGTGAAACTTTTGTTTTTCTATAATTAATATTGCGAACTTACAAAATAATAATAATCATGCTCCCACTAACATGATGATTATATCCATTCCAGCATAACATTTATACTCCCACTAGCTTTGACACATATTTAGAAAACAGTTGGACTTCTAGAAGACAATACTTATTGACTTCCAAAGTTCATATTTCCAATACGATGTGCTTCGATAAGCCTTTATCTAAGTTTCTCAAACTCACACACCTTTCCTTATACAACTCACATGTGTGTCTAAACTTGTTGGGTTAAAATATGGTTTATACTTTACTTTTCTAGGCAAATGAATTTTTCTGTATTATTTTTGGAGTTTACGGTCAGGTTTACGGTCAGTGGGTGTTTACGGCCGTAAACCCATTTACGGCCCATGTCCACCAAGCCCATGTTTATTATGTATAAATATAGGTGTAAGGGTGTGAGGAATAGATTGATGAACGAGAGAAGAGAGAAACTAGAGAGCATTTTGTGTGTGTGAATCTTTTGTATCTGGAACTTTAATTCTAATCAATTCATACAGAGATTCATATTATTCTTCTTCTCCTTCTCTTCTATTTGATATGATTGATACACAGGCAAATTAGGGACTTACAATTGGTATCAGAGCTTGGTTGTATCAGTCAATTTGTCAGATTTGGAGCATTATTTGATCTTATTTTCGAAATATTCTTGCGTTTTTGGATAGATCTCTGAAAAATAAAGGGGGTTTGTTCTTCGGGTTTTTCATAAAAAGGGTTTTTGATCGAGTTTTGGAGCTTCAAAGTTGAAAAATCGATGTTTTTGGTCAGAGTTTGCGGCCGGCGGCTAGGGTTTCGGAGTTCACGACCCGAGGTTCACGATCCGGAGTTTGCGGCTCGGAGTTTGCGGCTCGGAGTTTGCGGCCTCAGACTCGGTGGTTTACGGCCTCGCAGCTCATCCTTGCACCTCGGCCATCGCAACCAGCTTCGCATCGCATTCAAAAATAGAAACAGAATTGGGGGTGCTGGGATTCGAAACCGGGTCTCCCCTCAAATCAACTCAGCACCTTATCCAACTCAACTACACTGCAAGATGATATCCTCCTTCGAAATTTAATTCAAAAACAGTCCTGTTCGGTTCATTATTTCGCAAATTTGTCACTTTCAGCCCAAAATTCAATTTATTTTAGTTTTAAATTCTTTTTTTCATCCAAAATAAAAAAATAATATAAATATATATATATATATATATATATATATATAATTAATATATATAATAATAATAATAATAATAATAAATAATAAATAAAATAAATTAAATTAAAATTAATAAATTTTAACTTTTGACTTTTATTTTTTAACTTTTGACCTTAAATTTTGACGTTGACTTCCAAATTTGACCTTTGACTTTAAACTTTGACTTTTTCGTTTAACTTTTAAATTTTCAAATTTAGCTTTTCGGTTTGACTTTTGAGTTTAACTTTTTAAATTTGACTTTTAAGGTTGACTTTTGAGGTTTATAATCAAAGGGTTTGACTTTTAAGTTTGATTTTGGCTTCTAGTTGTGCTTTTTAATTGATTTTAAGGTCTACGAGGGAGTTGAAAACATGAAAGAGAGTCGTCAGGATATGTTAAGACAAAATTTCAACATTTTCGATTATATCCCTAGAGAAACCCTTGAAACTCAGTTGAAATGATTTACTACACTTACTACTGAGATGAATATAGCTGGGATCTTCTTGTCCAAATCTGAGATAAACAAAAAGCTATTGAATTCACTTCCGAAATCGTGGGATATGAATGTGGCTATCATCAAGAAGACAAAAGATCTCAATCATCTTAGTCTTGCTGATGTAATTCAAGAACTTGATGCTTTGAAGTGTAGAAAAACAATGAGTTCTGAAAACATTCCGGTCACTGAAGTTACATGTACTCCAGCTTGTGAAATTACGATTAAATTTCTTCGGGAACAAATTGATTTATTAAAAAGAGAAGTTGAGGACCTAAGATATGAAAGATATCAGCTCAGGAAAGGACAGAAACCTCTGAAACGGTGAATTAGAAGCAAAAACTAAGGACTTTAGGAAACTTCAGGAAGACTAGTAATAAATGTGAAAATTATGACTACATCAAGAGACAGAATGCTGAGTTACTTACTGAGCTTGATACATTAAAAGGGAAATTTGAAACTGCCAATTTTGATTTTAAAAAGTTTGATGTATCAAGCGAGGTAGTTTCCAATGTGATTGACCATTGCCTGCAGTTCAAACAAAACCAACAAAAAGGTTTAGGATACGATAATGTACCTCCTCCTTTTAATCATACATATTAGTATCAACCTTTGTCTAAAGAGGAGATTGCCAACGAACCATTCATGGTTTATGGCAATCCATCTGGTTTTGTTTCAGGAGGATTTATTAATGTTGAAAATACTAATGTTTCTACTTCATGTGCAGGTAAAGTAGCAGAAGATGAGAACAAGGAGAACACTACTGGACAAACCAATGGCTCCTTGAACTCAGAATATGTTGCTTCGAATTATGTTACTCCTAACAAACCTGTCATTGAGAAATACAGGCCTCCAATTCCAGCGCAATAAAGTGCTTATTGCAAGTGTGCATGTGGGAAAAATCAGAGACAAGGTAAGGATACGCCACCAGGGGCAGGAAGAGACAACTTCACAGTGAAGAAAAAGACATGTTTTCACTGTGGAACACCTGGACACATTGCCAGAAATTGTCCTAATCGCGCATATGTTCCCTACTACGCACAAGGCTGGCAGAAGGCGCCAAGAGGGAGATACTTCAAAATAAACCCCTCAAGGTCACGTTCAGACCATGATGACTGGAACGCGCAGAAGGCCAAGAATCCGAATCCCAAGGGCAAGAAGGGAATGTCGGACAAGAAGCCAAATCCAAGAGATGCTCCTGTGAAGCCAAAATCAAAGTCATATCAACGGCCGACATCAAGATCAAAATCAAGTACTGAGCCACCCATCGGATCGAAAAAGAAATGGGTCAAACCCAACTACAAATGGGTTCCGAAAGCTCAATCTCCCAAATCAACTAATGACTCTAATATTTCTACATTTTCTGTTTGTGATAAGCAGGATATGTCATGGGAGAGGGTATCGTGCGTTGATGACAAAGGTCGGCCCAATTTCAAAATGGACTAGGTTCCAAAAACCAACTGATCCCGCTCTGTTTCCGTGCAGCTATAGAGGCATATCATCATATTTCAGTTTGTTGATAGTGGCTGTTCCAGGCACATGATAGGAGGCATCTCTCAACTGTGCAACATTTTGACCTTGATTGAGAGTATGTGTCCTTTTGCGGGAAAGGAAGAAAAGTAGAGATCACAAATGGGGTTAGTGCTTAATGATATGAAGAATTTTCAGATCTGTTCTGAGATTATGCTTGCTATTCTCAGACCTTCTGAATGCATATTCAATTGGTGAATTATGGTTTGCGTTTTCTTCTCTATACTCCTGAGTTATTCTTAAGCTGATTCGCTTTAAAGACTAATTTTTGTTTTAGGATAGTTTAAATTTGCGCATTTACTTTTGTTTCTCTCCTATGCACAAATTTAGGGGGAGAAATAAAAACAAAACAAAAATTAGAAAATTTTAATAAAAAAATCCAAAAACATTAGAAAATCAGAAAATCAAAAATATGGTGTTATGGAATGTGCTTGCAGGAGATGTTTTGGGAAGTGATATAATCATGTGATAACAGGCAATCTGAATCTGTGTAAGGGACTGAATTTGAATTGTCTAGGCTCTGTGTTCGATGCGTCGGTAGGCACGAAAGATTCTAAATGGACTTGACTAGGAAGATTTGAACTTAAGGAATTCAAGGACTTGACAAATATTGAACTACTTAGATCCGTTTAGCCTGACAATACGATGCTCGGATAGGTTGAGCAGGGAGATATGCATGAGAATCTACCGGTCATATTATATAACCCGTATCTAGAACTGTGGATTTACTTTTCCTCGATGTGCGGATTCTGGTGAATTCTGATAAATTAGGTCTGTAGAAGGTTATTTTCTTTCTTTCTATCTGTTAGACATATGTTGCCTCCTCTATGTGATCGGGAGATCCGACCTGGACTGTAACATATGCAACTCTATTTCTTTGCATATTATATCTATGAAATTCTTCTTATCTGTTAGCCATATGCTGTCTCCTTTATGTGACTACCAATCCGACCTGGAACATAGCATATGCAACCTTCTACTTCTCAATCCCTCTAAAACTATAAGTAATAACAATCTGAATCTATCCTATCCCCTAATGATTGTCTGCTCACCCGATGTAAGGAGTACTCTGGAAGTCCTTGATGGCTGGGGCATATCAGGAAGCGGGAAACACGTTCTAGTACAACTAAAATTGAACACATACAGATTGTTTGTAGATCTCGCTGCTCAATTTAGGTGGACAACAATATCTTTGGTCGTCGTCAGCTGAATGGTCCTTAAGGAATATTATTTAGGAACTTAGGATCACATTGTCTTGTCACTTATAGTATGTCCTAATTTTGTCACAATCTCTCGTGTTTAAGTGGACCACAATACCGGCGATTGACCAGATCTATTCATGAAGGGAGAGGTACTGATAAACGGATAAAGGCTGTCTAAAAACTTTGATCCCAAATCACTCTTAAAGTTAGATATCATTTTATTTTTGTTAAATTTGTTCATAGTTTCTTCTAATTTAAATGTTAGGGGGAGAATTAAAAAAATAAAAATAAAAAAAAAACAGAAAAATTCGAAAATCAAAGAAAAATCAGAAAATTAAAAAAATCCAAAAACAGTGTTATTTCTGTTTTGTTTATGTTTTAAGTTTTCTTTTAGTTTTGTTTTGTCTTGAAAAGTGATTTCAGGTATAGATAAGACTCGTGGAGTTTGTATTGAAGATTTCTGAGCCAATGCTTCATCCGTGATCATCGAAGAATTCTCATTTGAAGGAGCAAGAAATGAAGATTATTCTTTCAAATTCAATCTTTCAACCCCAGAAGCAAGGTGAAGCTGAAATTGAAGATTATGTGACGGATTGCATTGAAGCCTCCTCAATCAGTCTGTTGCTATCTTAAACCTGCTGAAGCGATCCAGAAGATTTGTTCTCTCTGAAGATTCTCAAGCTGAAAGCTCTATCTTTCAAGAATCAGTACATCAAGCCTCCTCACCCGACGTGCGTTCAAAGCCAAATTCTAAAGAAAAGCCCAACCACTCAAGATGAAGTCATTTACTGAAGATTCATCAAGTTCATCTTGAAGCTGTGAAGTCATCAAAGATAAACGCTGAAGCCAATCTCCAACTGAAGATTAACAAGAAAAGCCAGCTACTTTTTAGGGGGAGTTTGTTGGGTCATTTAAGAAAAAGAAAGCTATAAACCAATGGGGAGATTGTTGGGTCAGAAATATGGTTTATACTTTACTTTTCTAGGAAAATGAATTTTTTTGTAATATTTTTGGAGTTTACGGTCAGGTTTACGATCAGTGGGTGTTTACGGTCGTAAACCCATTTACGGCCCATGTCCACCAAGCCCATGTTTATTATGTATAAATATAGGTGTAAGGGTGTGAGGAATAGATTGATGAACGAGAGAAGAGAGAAACTAGAGAGCATTTTGTGTGTGTGAATCTTTTGTATCTGGAACTGTAATTCGAATCAATTCATACAGAGATTCATATTATTCTTCTTCTCCTTCTCTTCTATTTGATCTTATTGATACACAGGCAAATTAGGGACTTACAAAACTAATTAAGAACTTATATTACTAAGTCCCAAATGTTCAGACTAATTGCCAAATCTCACAATTCGAACAATAAAGAGGGATGTCGTAATCCTAATCGAATTTGAGAATGTAATTTACATAATCGCTATCTCCTTAAAATCTCTCTTAGTGAAAGCGTTTCCTCACAATCGTTTTCATGAAGGAGAGAAACCTTATGACACTTAGATTTTATGGTGCATGTGTTCCTATCCATGCGAATTTGTCATAACCATAATCATAAGATAATGTTTGTGACAAATCCAAACTCTTATGGACAGAACTTGTTCATACTTAATTTCTTGCCATCAAGGGTCCCACCATTGCTTCCAAGTTATTTAGCAGCTCACCTATGTCAGTCAATGTACTTTCATTGAACAAGGTGCTTGCCTTATGCAGTCTATTGAGAGCTCGTAGAACTCATATGCATAATCAACTCAACTGGATTGGCACAGATACAAGTATACGTCAACACGATAGGTTACAATCCTCAAGTCGTGTGCTAGTGTTTAATAGGTTTACTCTTGATTAGTTCTTGAAAATTTTCAAGATCATTTAGACTCCCACTAACCTCTTGACATATTAGATTCTCTTATCAAGAAACATTTCTTGATAAAACAAATATCCAAGAATTAGTGTGTGTCTTAATCAAGATAAACCACTACACACAGTTAGTCTTAGTTGGTCTTTGTCTTCTCCAAGACATTACAACTTACCAATTTCAAACGTGCAAGAGTAAGAAAAACAATTTTCTACTTCACATTTGATGAGTGTGTTAGACCTTCTTAAGATGGGGCGGAGGACGTCATGTAATGTATCACAACAATGAAAAGTAGTAAACAAGCAACAACATCATCCATTGCATTAATAGTATAATTTTAATTACATTCGAGTTCTTTTGTAGTATAATTCTACAAAATGAATATTCAATATAAAAGACGAGTCTTGACCGCTCCGTCTTCTCAGAACCTGGTAGTCGTACATGTCTATCTGTGTCCTGGGAATACAAGTTATTTTGAAAGCGAGTATCAGCAATAATGCTGGTGAATTCATAAGTATTTATGTGACTTTGATTTGTAAAGCTGTAAAGAAAGACCTGTAAATGTTTGAAGGAAAGTTTGTACCAATGAACATGTTTGTAAGTAATTGTAAACGTTTGAAAACCCTAGAAACTCCCATATTTTCTACTAGTATAAAATGTAGCCTTCTACCAAGACCCGACTGTTTTGAATGTTTGCTTCAGAAATCCAATATTTGTTTATAAGTGGGTGGTAGTTTAAAAGTCCAAAAAATGAACTACCATGGTGTTTTTCATGTCTAAAATAGTAGATTTGTGTACATATATAATCGCTAAGGTATTTGATAACCCCGTAAATCAACGTGTTTTTAATACTCTATGTGAGTTTTATAACTATGCTAATGACCCATACTGCCTGTAACAACGTTCTTCAGGCATTGGAATGTTATGACGTTTGTCACCCCAGGCCTGCCGGCCTAGCTGTAGCTAGCAGCTTAGGTGTGGGATTGTCAATCCCGTATAGATCTATACACAAGTATCACACTCCCCCTACAAGGGATTATGGTATATAATACAGGACTTAATAATGCATACTCGAAAGTACGTGAAATGTCTCACAAAACCTAGTATAAAACAGATTTATGTATGAAAATGTCCATTTGTTCTTGTATATGAAAATATCTCTTTCATATGGTACTTGTAGTATGTAAAATTTCATGAATATCTAGTACACTATCTTATGTAATCGTATCTCTTGTAATTGTATGTCTTGAAATTGCATGCCTTGTAATTGTATGTTATCATATCTCTTCATATAGTATGTAATTTATTTGTATAGACTCATGAATAAACTGACTCTTGTGTGATTCCTTGTAGTTGGAATGGTAAGTAGTATCTCCTAACTATACCTATTATAGTTTCTAGTATTGTACGTGTATAACCGAAATATGCCTTTGCTACCCAAAGGTACTGAACCAACTGATGGAAACTTTTAGGTCTATATATGTATACATGATATATAACGACACATATATATGCATGCATTTGACAATAAAAATATAAAAGAGGTTTTGTAAAACCTTTGAAAAGTTTAATAAATAAGAGATGATGACTTGATGTCAGTTTATATAACGATTTGAAAGTAGTTTGTTTGATAAGAACATTTTTTAAGTATAAGAAGACCTTTGTTTGAAACACGATTCTAACAGCGTTTGAAAGGAAACATAAAGTATGTAAGACAGTTTGATAAAGAGTTTTTAACATGTAAAAATGTTTTTCGTAAACTGTTATAGTTTTTCCAAAAGTTTGTTTCGTTTGTATAGTAAACCCTAGTGAAATGCTCACTTGTTATGTAAAGGGTAACTTTTGTAGTGACATAAATGAACACATATACTCAAAGTATAAATAAAGTGTTTGGTTCGTATATGTATAACAACATATTTAATTTCAAAAGACAAGATGTTATCGTGATATATTTTGCGTATGAAAGTTTCCATGTAGTAGTTAAGAACCACATATGATTTACTTGATAAAAAGAGTATATAGTGAAGCTTTAGGTTACACACGATAATAACCGTGGGTTTACTTGTATCCCCCCTTAAAAGTGTATAAAAAGCATTGATAACACATTTGAAAATGTAGTTTATAGGGGTATGAACTCACCTAAGAAAGTGCGTGATTTGAAGGAAACGAGATTTTCCCGGGCGGCACCTCGACCGGAAAGTGACGAGATTTTCGGGAATCTCAGGGCTTCGGACCTTCGTCGGGGCTTAGATATGAAACCGGGAAGTCGGGATGTTGTCGGCACGAAAAACGAGGTGAAAATGTGAGAGAAATGAAGAAGTTTAGCAAAGGTAGTCGGCACCCTCGCACTCTATTTATAGGAGCTGGAGGTCCTCGGTATGTTGGGCGTACTTCGGGCTTACGCGGTGCGTACCTCGTACGCAGGGCGTACTCCGAGGTTACTCTGGGCGTTCGCTTGCATCACTGCTGACCGCATCCTCGGGCGAAGTGTTTGGTCGACGTGGACGATCCGGAGCCTAGTATCCGAGTACGCTGGGCGTACGAGGGTACGTTGGGCGTAAATCGTTTCGGTGTGTGTGCCACAAACTTGTAAAATCCGTAACTTTCGCATACAGGCTCCGTTTTTGACGTTCTTTATATCCACGCGAAGGTGAGAAAATACTCTACAACTTTCATTTAGACGCCGTCGGCTAATTTTGACTTTATTTTTAATTATATTTTAATTAATAGGCCGGGACACGATAACTTCGTTAAAAATCCATAACTTCTTTATCTGACGTCCGTTTTCGTTTGTCTTTTTACCATCAAACTATTATCGTCGAGACCTTCAACTCTCATTTAAGTTGTGTCGGCTAAAAATCGCTCGATCTTTATTTCGATTTTTTAGCTGTCTACTACTGTTACGAAACTTAGAAAATTTGTATCTTCTTCATACGAAGTCCGTTTTGGGTGTTCTTTTTAGGCACGATCATGGTTTAACGTAATCTACGACTTTCGTTTAGATACTTAAGGCTAAAAATTGTTGTATCGAAACTTTGCGTTTTACGTCTATCAGCGTTGCCGGTTTTCGCCGTGAATCTTAGATTGGTCATAACTTCTTCGTTATAACTTGGATTTTAGTGTTCTTTATATGAACGAAAACCTTGCAACGATTCCTACTACTTTATTTAACCCAAATAAGATTTTTAGGAAAGTTATATTTTGGCCTAAATTTGACTGGTGTTACATTTTATTGTCTCAAAATATCGGGTTGTCACATACTCTCTTATGAACTCACTATATGAGTCAAGAAGCGATTGAAGAACCCAGTCATTAACCAGCTTCTCACAGACAACGACTCCTAACATTGTGAACCTATCAATGTGTGACTTCATCTCTAAGACGTGTGCACACACTGACTTTCCTTCTTAATGTTTACTTGTCAAAAGGGCTTGAGTGAGCTTGAACTTTTCAAGCCTTTGAACTTGTGGGTTAGGGAGAACAATAGGAGGAGGTGGAGGAAGTGAAGCATGATATCTTGTTCCTTGATCGAATCGTGGAATATCATCTTCATGTGGAAAGCTTGTTCCAAGGGATTTGGGAAGACCATAGTTGTCATACTTTGACATCTACAAAACGGGAGAAAATTCAAGTTAGTTGATTGAGTCCTTAATAAAACACCCAAATGAGATATTAAGGCTAAGACCCAACACGATATTCTACAACTTGGGAGAGGGATGCCGTAACCCAAATTGTAGAACATTTGAAGGTAGGTGAATGACGATTCACTAATTTTACACCATGGAAAACGAAAAGAGATTATGTTTTAAATGTATTGAAAACTCCTAGATCCTTTGAGATTCACTGAACTTTTCAATGGCATGTTTAAATCTCGATATGCCCCTCGTTTTGTGACTGGGATGCCGAGGGTCACAAAACAGGGTGTGAATAACCATGCAAATATACGTGGTGCCCCCAATGTTACAGTCACATATTTAATGTGCCGGTTAACCACACACTCTCCACCGGACTATGACAAACATCGAGTCACCATCGCTACCTTTGCTTAGAACCCATTTAGTGTGTCGGTTAACGACACACGCTCCACTAACGTCTTAGCAAGGGTGCAAAGTGTAATTTCATGGAATTGCAACAATTCACTTTTGCCTAAAGTAACTAAGATTAGGAATTTTGTAAAAACATTTAGTTACTTTATAATTCATTATACTTTTAATGGAAAGGGTTTGCCCTATCCTACCCGTTCGGCTAACAATCCTCCACCAATCAAGGAAGCGGTGGGTGAGAGTGGACACCCATTAAACGACTATTTTATAGGCCATAACCTTATACCCCCTCATAGATCGGCTTCGTGAATGAGGTCTACTAACGGTAAGACTAACATTTAAGCTATACATATATAATATTAGACTTTTTAATTTTATATATAGTATAAGGGTGTATTTTACACTTTTAAAATACTACGTGGTCTAATTTAATAAATTACATTTTTAATTTAATTAAATGTAAACCATATCACTATGGATTTATTAACACTATTTTAATTATACACTTAATTAATTTAATAAAACCATAAGTGTGTAATTTGAACTTTTTCAAAATACTAGGGTTTAGAATTTATTATTTTCAAAATTAATACCCTTTAATTAAATGTTAAATTCCCAAACTTAAGGAAAAATTTTGAAACTTTTCAAAACTTTAGGGATTAGAATTTAAATATTTCAAAATTAAACTTTTAATCAAAAATTTAAATTCTAAAACTTGAGGGCAAGTTTTGAAACTTTTCAAAACTTCATAGATCAAATTACAAATAATTCAATTAATCAAATAATTAGTGATTATCTAAATTTGACCCAATTCAATTTAATTTGGCAAGATATCAAATTTTACAAATACCTAATATATCATATAATCTTGTAATTATCTAAAAAATTGACAATTACCCTTCAATTAGATGAGGATATTCATTACCATATTAAAAAACGATTTTAATCAATTAAAACAACTTATGGTAATTATCCTAACCTAATTAAGGCAAAAAATCTGAAAAATTTGCCATCTAACCCGACACCACCTCGTGGTGAACAGGCAGAAAGCAAAAATGAAAATTTTTCAGCTTTCAACAATTCACATTAGCATCAAATACATTAGATAAATAACCTAGGCTCTGATACCACTGATGGGTTATGAGCACTACATTGATCATATGATGTAAATGCAAACCCTAAAGCATTGGATCTAGTTTGTCTAATGAACATGCAATAATCACCCAAAGCTCATAAACCATAGATCTAGCATATGTATATTGAAATTAACATGTAAGAACAGATCTAGATGTATACCTCTTATAGAATGGCTTGAATCTCGTATCCTTGGAGCTTAGAGTCACAAATGACACTCATCTAATGGTTTACAAACACCACAAACAAGAGGATGATATTGGAAAGAGGGTAGGAGCACCAAAACCATCCAAGATCTCTACAAGAAGTCTTAGCCACGTTTTTGGGATCCCTAGGGGTCTATTTATACTTGTGTGGGTTGCTAGAGTTTCAGGAGAAACCCTAATTCTCTGCTTAGGCCTTAAGCAACCCTTGATCGAAAATCATATGGGCTTCCCATAGATTTCGTCCAACTCCCTTCCCTTTAGGAATTCATAGCCCACAATGCAATTGTCTTATAATTACAATATTAGTCCCCCAAGTTTAATTAATCTCTTTTAGCCACCGAATTAATTTCTTAATTAATTCTTGTCCAATATTAATTAAACTCTATGGTTTCTCTATTAATATATTATTCATATAATATATTAATAAACCATAATTAACCTCTTTCTACATAAATCATCCTATCTAGTTGCTTTGGTGAAGGGAACCCAAAAGGACCATGCACAACCGGGTCAAATACTTACCAAATATAATTACGGGCTTAGAAATTAATCCAACATTAAGGAGCCTATGGAGATTTTCTATGACAACGAGGGTGCAGTTGCCTTAGCCAAGGAACCAAGGGATCACGACACATCCAGGCACATCGACAGAAAATACCACTTCATTAGACATCGGATAGAAGAAGGACTCCTCGTAGTAAAGAGGGTATCATCATATGAGAACCCAGCAGATCCCCTCACGAAGGGACTGTGTAGGGTTAAGCATTTGCAGCATGCGAGGCACATCGGGCTGAAGGATGATATTAGTTTTACATATTAGAAAGCTATTTTTGAAACTTGTAAAATGTAAATTGACATTTGATGATTAAATAAATTTTTTTATTCATAAGTAAGGTGTTGCTATCTTGTGTCAGTTATTTACTATTGTTTCAAATTTTTCATGTTTTGACTTCCAGAATAATTACTTTATTCAAACTCTCCACAGTCAGTCATATGTTGGAAGTAGGTATGAATCAAGACTGTCATGAATTGGGCTTGTAGATGTCTAAGATGTTAGACATAACAAAAGTTGTTACAACATTCATGAGTGCTCATAAGTTATGAGTATTGGATTCAACCCACGCTCACTTGTATCACTTCATGGAATTTATATCGAGTGATCGTGAGACGGTAATATCATATAAGTCTTCAAACCTAGAGATATGAGTTGTTTATTATGATTTGGTTGTGCATTGATTGTATGAAAACGCATCGGTAACTCGATGTTATAAAACGTGCTTTTGTGTATGATTCAACAAGTAGTTAGTACAAGCATATGAGTCAAAGTTTATATGTTCCTTCTAGTTCTTGGAGGATTAGAAGCAATATCCGGTCGCCTCGATGATTTTGTTTTGACCTAGGTACCGGGCCCGATCAGAACCAAATTGATGTTTTGAGTTTAGTTCTATGTTAAACAAATCGGAAATGGGGAAACAAATTGTTGGACAATAAATAAGACATTGTTCCATGTATTTGTCCGGTTAATATCTAGAATAGAGGGTTATATGATCACTTATCTTAAATGGCGACTCATCATCTTAGTTCCGCAAGACTTTGAAAGAGCTACGATTGTTGGTCGGTTCCTGAAGTCATACCTTTAACTATAGTTATTAGACTTATCCAAGTATATTTGGTATGTACTTGACTATTGGATCCTGAAGTCATACCTTTAACTATTGGATAAGGTGTCTAAGTCCATAACTATATTTGGTATGTACTTGACCCGATTTGGAATGGTCCATTTGGGTTGCATGGCATCATGACAATTGGATAGACAAAATGAGAAAAGGACACTTACGGTTTGTTAATATATTATAATTTCTAATATACTAATATGAAATCATATTATTTAATTAGTATTGATCAAGAATTAATTTGGAATTAATTTTGTGATCAAAAGGAGACTAATTAAATATATGGGGATTGATATGTAAATCATTCATTCTTGTATAATGGGCTTATGGTTCATGATTCACTAGATTGGGATAGGACCCATTAGGTGCTCCATGGATGCTCCATGGAGGTTAAAACCCATGGATCATGGGGGATATGAAAATTCATGCACATTAGGGTTTATATGGTGTAACCCTACATGTGACACACTATATAAAGAACCTCATATGGAGTAAAATTGGCCACTAAGACTAAAAGGGTGAGGGCTAGCCGATTTTGGTGATCAAGTGTTCTTCTCTAAAGTTATTCCAAGAGTTGTGGTGTTGTGTGAAACATTTGAGGCATCACATTTGGGGTGCTAGGCTCACAAGGTCTTAAGGAATCCAAGCTACAAGAAAGGTATGTCATTCTACTAGTTTTATATTACAAGTACCCCATGCCATGCTAGTTAGGATGAGAACCTTGGAAAAATCAAATTTGCATGAATACTAGAGAAAACATAGATCCAAGGTTTCTAGGGTTGCATGTACACCATGGGAGTGTTAGAATGCTCAAAACCCATTAGTTTCAAAGTTAAACCTCTACTCATATAAATTCACTCTCAACTTCTCAAATGACTGGTTAATCGACCCTCCTCCATTAATCAATGACTTACTTTTTGTTTTTTTTTTTTTAAATTTCTTGGTGTTTTTTAATCTTATTGAACAAAAATATAAGAAGTGAAAACATATTATTTTATTGAGATTACTTCCTTACTCATTCCAAACTTTGACTGTATTCATATTATTTGTCAATATTTCAGACTACATACTCCCACTAGAAACTTATATTAAGAGTTGAGTTCAAGTTTATCAAGTTTTGCATCAAGTATTTTCTACATTTTTCTTTTTCATATTTTAATATGCAACTTACAACTTTCCTTGCAGCAAATGACTTAAACCCTTAAACAGTTTTTTTTTTGTAGAAAATGTCATTGATGGAAATGAATCAAATCATGGTTCCAATTTCATTGTAAGCTTATGTTTCTTTCTTTATCTATAACCGAGTAATTTATGGTCATTTGAGCTGTTCGTCAACATATTTTACACATTCATAAACCACATGTTCTACAATTGTATGTTCATATTCTAAATTCTTTACATGTCCTTGCTTTCAAACTAAAAGCTTTATGTGTGCACTTCTAATTTGTGATTTTATATATGTGTAGGTGATGGCTAACACAAAATGTTCATCCAATATTGTCACATTGTAGTATAACTGTAGGAATTAAGGTGGAAAAGCTACTTTAGAAAGTTGTTGTATATGTAGCAACTGATTCATATTCTAGGGGAGAAGAGAGGACCATTTGTGGCTGAAGAGTTTTGACAAGATGATCGGAACAGAACACTAAGAAGGTGGTTCACGAAATGCTATCTTTTGTACTCCCAACTTTTTGAAGGGTATATTAGTCATTTTTCGTATATCATCTCGTTCTCCTTTATTTGTAGATTCCATCAAATGAGTTTGGAGCTGATTCCAAGCTTTAAATATCGGATTTCAGTTGTAACGCAAGTTGTTTACTTGAATACCCTGCATTTTCTTCATTACTTCAGTTAAATGAGCTCTATTTGAGATAAAAAAAAGTTAGAATGACGTTTTGCTTTATTAACTTTCACTTTCTGTTGAGTAGGAGGATGCAACTTCCAGAAGTGAGGCCAAATATAATAAGTTTGCATAAATTAAGGATTCTTGATATGAGTAAAAATTCCATTAAATTGATCCCATAGGTAACATTTTGATTTTGATTTTCGCTTTCATCAACGACTTATTTATCTATTCTAATACAACCAATTATTTCATTATTTGGCTAATTTCAAAAGCTACATGTATCTTGAGGTGGTGATAGAATGAGCGTCGTGAAGAAAAGCGTAAAGGCTCTTGTAGGATCTTTATTCGAAAAATAAAATGGAACAACTTTTGGGACAAATGGTCATAATGTGTGGTAGAAAAAAAGTTTTATCTTCTTCAATTGAAATTTTGGAGTGGATGAGCCTCATTAAGGTAAAAACACTTACCTCCATTTGTGTTAGATGCAAGAAATAACAATGTACTATGATTGTAAGTGCAAAAGTATAATTAGATAGATATTTTAATGTACATTGCATTAATGAGAAAAAGAAAAGTACAATGGTGTGTTAGAAAAAAATGAAATTATGTTGCCATTTCTTGCATTTAACCCTTTATTTTAAAAAAAAAAACATGAATATAATTATTGTTTTTTTGTTTTTTTGTTTTTATTTTGTTATCGTAGGTTAGAGGATTTTAGACGTAATGAAGAGATGGATGGGCCATGTTTATTATCAAATTTGTTCATGAGGATTGATTTAATAGACCAATATGGAAACATGCATTTATTGGAGCTTAAACATACCAAAAGGACTATTATAGGAAAACTAGTTGCTTCAAGGCTTACTACTTCTTGTTTGTTTTGTTTTTATTTTTTGTTTTTTTTTATAATCTAAGCAGTGTCATAAAATAAGAACCATTATTTATGTTCAATATTCCATAAATGCTACCCTATTGTTGATACTGGAAAACATATTGTAACTAATTCCCTTTCACATTGAATTCCAAAACTATCCTTTTTATTTGGAATTTGAGTTAAATACATTTTACCTTCTGTTTAAATTTGATTACATCATTATGTGTAAAACTTTAGATTTAGAAGTACTTATCATTCATCGATTTTTCCGAATTCTGATGGAACCGGAATATGAGATCTCACCACGAAAAACGAAAAAGAATTTTAGGTTTTAAGTGAATTGAAACTCCTAGATCCTTTGAGATTCATTGAACAATTCAATGGCATGTTTAAATCTCGATTTTGCTCTTCAAGTTTATGATTGGGATGCCGAGGATCACAAACAAGGTGTAAATAACCATGCAAATTAGCTTGGTACACCCAATGTTACAACCACCTAATCAATGTGTCGGTTAACCACACACGCTCCATTGATCTATGATTAACATCAAGCTACCCTTTGCCACGCACTGTCAGTCCAGATTAGTGTGTCGGTTAACCATACACGCTCCACTAACGACTTAACAAGGTGCACAGTGCAATTTCATGGGTTAGCACCCTATTCACATTTTCCTAAGTAACTAAGATTTGGGAATTTATAAGTGTTTAGTTACTTTCTATTTATCATTATACTTTTAATGAAGGATTTAAATGTCCTGTCAAACCCGTTTGGCTAATGACCGCCCACCAGTCAAGGAAGCGATGGGTGAGAGTGGACACCCATTAAACTGTCATTTTATAGGCAGTAACCTTATACCCCCTTATAGACCGACTTCGTGAATGAGGCCTACTAATATATATATATATATATATATATATATATATATATATATATATATATATATATATTAAACCTATAGTATTATAATAGTATAAGTGTTGAATTTTAAACTTTTAAAATTCTAGGGTTTGGAACTAAATGTTTCTAAGTAAGACTTTGTATTTACAAATTCCAAAACTTGAGGTCAAGTTTTGAACTACTTAAAAACTTTTGGAATCCATAACTTATGAGTTTATTATAGGTTGTATGAAAAGACTCTTGACATTGCATAAGTTGAGGACAAGTTATGGAGCTCATAAAAACATTTATGGGAAAAGGACTCTTCAAGTTCATAACCTATGATTTTAATGATCTCTTTAAAAGAAAACTTTTCATTTTCCATAACTTGAGGACAAGTTATGGAATTCATCAAAACCATTTAGATCAAAAATTCTAACAAGAAAACAAAACAATTTGCCTATGAACTAAATTAAACTCATAAAAACAAGACACTTCATATCAAACACATTTCATGTAATTAGCCTAACCATATAATACAGAACATGAAATTTTGACAATTATCTTTTAATTGGTCAATAATAAACATTATCCTATTGAAAGAAGAGGTTTTTAGAATCAAAAAACAGTTTAGGGTAATGATCCTAATCCAATAGCTAGCCAAAACTCAAAAATATGCTCACATGTGCATCACCACGTCGTGGTGAGCAGTCAGATGCAAAAATGGTAGGTTTTCTAACTTTGAAAAACATGTAGCATCAATTATATGAGAAAGCAAGCCTAGGCTCTGATACCATGGAAGGGTTTTGAGCCTTCTAACACTCCTAAGGTGTACATGCAACCCTAAATACCTGGGAACTATGTTCTCTTTATTATACATGCAAACTTGAACTTTCCAAGGTATTACCCTAACTAGCATACAAAAGTTTATACATGGGTAATAAAACAAGTTAGATCACATACCTTTTCTAGTAGTTGGAAGCCTTGGACCTTTAAGAACATAGTGCCCCAAGTGTTGCACCTCAAATGGAATCACACAACACCACCAATAATGGAGGAACTTGAGAGGAGGTTACTTGCACTCTTAAAATCGGCTTGCCCTCTTGTGTAACCACCAGTCACCACTTAAGTGCCAATTGCATGAGCTAGAGGGGTTCTCATATAGTATGGCTAACTAGGGTTACACCATGTAAACCCTAATGAATTTCCATATCCCTTATGCTCCATGGGTTAAAACCTCAATGGAGTATCCATAGGTTACCACATGGGTTTACCCCAACATGAAGAACTATGGATCATAAGCCTACTTTATAAGAACAAATGCCAAATCAACCCCTTATATTTAATTAGTCTCTTTTGATCACAAAATTAATTCTTGATCAATACTAATTAAATAATATGATTTCAAATTAATATATTAGAACTTATAATATATTAATAGACCATAAATAACCTCTTTTCAATTATCTATCCTTCAAATTGTTACGGTGCCATGCAACCCAAATGGACCATGCTACTTGTTGGATTAGTGTATAAGTCCATAACTATAATTGGTATGTACTTGACCCGATTTGGCATGGTCCATTTGGGTTGCATGGCATCAGAACAATTGGATAGACAAAATGAGAAAAATGATACTTATGATTTATATTAATATATTATAAGTTATAATATATTAATATGAAATCACATTATTTAATTAGTATTGATCAATAATTAATTTAGAATTAATTTAGTGATAAAAAGGAACTAATTAAATATAGACTCTTATATATATGGTGGGCCAAGTTCATTTAGGTTGGGCTAAGCTTTCATGGATAGTCCATGGAGTGTTTAACCCATGGATCCTATGGAAATGAAAGGTCATGGGTATTAGGGTTTACATGAATGTAACCCTAATCCTCCACACTATATAAAGAGTTCCCTAGTTCATGAAATGGACACTAGTGTATAGTACACAAGAGGGCAAAACCGATTTGGTGCAAGTATCCTTATTCTCAAGTTATTCCAAGGGTTCTTGGTGTTGTGTGAACCATTTGAGGTGCAACACTTAGGGGACTAGGCTCTTAAAGCTTCACGACTTCAAGCCCCATCAAAAGGTATGTCATCTAACTAGGCTTTCGTTAGTAGTATTGCTTCATATTATGCTAGTTAGGATGAAACCTTGGAATATTGAATATTTGCATGTATAATAGAGAAAACATAGATCCAAGGTTTATAGGGTTGCATGTACACCATAAGAGTGTTAGAATGCTCAAAACCCATCAGTGGTATCAGAGCCTAGGCTTGTTTTCAATTATACTTGATGCAAATTGCTAGAAAAAGCTGAAAAAATCGATTTTCTGGCTGTCTGGGTTGTGGACTCGCCGAGTCCATGAAGAAATTCATCCTACTCGTCGAGTAGGTTCATACACTTGACGAGTAGGAGCCCCTGACATCATATTTTCGACTTTTAAGGCTGGAATTGGACTAGAATCATTATCCTAAGCTGTTTTTGAACCTATAAACCTATTTTTGATGTGGTAATGATCATTCTAATCCAATTCAAAAGATAATGGTCAATAGATTCATGTTTTGTATTATTTTAATGGTTAAGCTAATTACATGAAAATTTGTTTGATTTGAATTATCTTGTTCTTATGAGTTTGTTTAGATTAATAGAAAATTATGTGATAATTTGTTTTCGATCCAAATTGATCTAAGATTTGTTCATAAAATGTGTTTTTGTAACTTGTCCTCAAGTTATATGAAAAGTCTCATTTATGATTTTTAAACAACTCATAAGATTTCCATAAGTTATGAAAAATGAAGAGTCTCATTTTTAAATGTTTACTTGAAGAATTTTTCATTAAAAACTACTTTAAACTCATAAGTTATGGAATTGAAAAGTTTTTGAATTGTTCAAAACTTGCCCTCAAGTTTTGGAATTTGTAATGTTTCCCCACATGAATACTTTAATTCCATGTTAAACCCTTAGAATTTTAACAGCTAAAATTCAACTCTTATACTATTATAATATTATATATATATATATATATATATATATATATATATAAGAACAAAGTCAGTCTTACCGTTAGTAGACCTCATTCACGAAGCTGGTTTATAAGGGGGGGGGGGGGGTATGTACTTGACCCAAGAGTAGCATGGTCCATTTGAGTTGCACTTCACCGGGACAATTTTAAGGATGGAATTTTGAGAAGAGGATAATTATGATTTATTAATATATTACACGTTCTAATATATTAATATGAAATCATATTATTTAATTAGTATTAATCAAGAATTAATTTGGAATTAATTTTGTGATCAAAAGAGACTAATTACGATATAGGGATTGATTGTGTAAATCATTCATTCTTATAAAGTGGGCTAATGATCCGTGATTTCTTATGTTGGGATAAACCCATGTGGTGACCCATGGATACTCCATGGAGATTAAAAACCATGGAGCATGAGGAATGTGGAAAGTCATGCACATTAGGGTTTGCATGGTGTAACCCTAATGTAGCCACACTATATAAGAAGTCATTTGGTTCATGAAATCGGCACCTAGAGTTCTTGTAAGAGTTCTAGCCGATTTTGAGTGCATATTATCTCCTCTCAAGTTACTCCATTTGTTGGTGGTGATTTGTGATTCCACTTGAGGTGTTCACACTATTGGTGTTAGGCTCTTAAAGCTTCAAGGTTTCAACTACACTAAAAGGTATGTCATCTAACTAGAATTTTGTAGTATTGTTACTCCATTGTATGCTAGTTAGGTTGATGCTTTGGAATTTTGAAAGTATGCATGTATATTAGAGAAAACATAGATCCAAAGCATCTAGGGTTGCATGTACACCATAGGAGTGTTAGAATGCTCAAAACCCATCAGTGGTATCAGAGCCTATGATTGTTTTCCAATATACTTCATGCTACTTGCTTAGAAATGCTTCAAAAATCGAATTTTTGCTGTCTGGACAGTGGATTCGTCGAGTCCACTGGGGAACTTGCCAAGTCCCCTCACAATTTTGACCAACTCGCCGAGTTAGTTCATGCACTCGACAAGTTGGTGCTCCATAGTGCAGATTTTCGAGTTTAAGGTTGGAATTGGATTAGGATCATTACCCTAAACTGTTTTTGAACTTATAAACCTGTTTTTGATGTGGTAATGATCATGCTAATCGAATTTAAAAAATAAGTGTCAAAAGTTTCATGTTTTGTATTAGTTTACCTGGGTAGGCTAATTACATGAATTTTTATTTATTTGAATTGTCTTGTTCATATGATTTTGATTGAATCTTCTATGAATTATTTTAATATTGTGTTAGTTAAATAATGTTTTAAATGATTTTAATGGACTCCATAACTTGTCCTCAAGTTATGGATGTTATGAAACATGAAAGGTTTTTCTAATAAGGATGTCATTAAACTCATATGTTATGGACTTGAAGAATTTTGACAAGTTTCAAAACTTGCCCTCAAGTTTTGGAATTTGTAAAGTCTCACTAAATGAAACTTTAATTCCAAACCTTAGAATTTAAAAAGTTAAAATTCAACCCTTATACTATTATACTATTATAGGTTTAATATATATATATATATATATATATGTGTGTGTGTGTGTGTGTTTGTGTGTGTATATATATATATATATATATATATATATATATATATATATATATATATATATATGTATAAGACAAGTCGGTTTTACCGTTAGTAGGCCTCATTCACGAAGCCGGTCTATAAAGGGGTATAAGGTTACTGCCTATAAAATGGTGGTTTAACGGGTGTCCACTCTCACACACCGCTTCCTTGACTGGTGGAGGGTCGTTAGCCGAACGGGCAGGACAAAGACTATAATTATCATTAAAAGTATAATGATAGTAATAAAGTAACTAAACCTTTTATAAATTATCATTCTTAGTTACTTTAGGAAAATGTGAAATTGATGCTAATCCATGAAATTACACATTGCACCTTACCTTAGTCGTTAATGGAGCAAGTGTGGTTAACCGACACATTAACTTGGACTAGTAAGGGTGACAAAGGGTAGCTTAATGTTCATCATAAGATCAATGGAGCGTGTGTGGTTAACCGACACATTGATTAAGGTGATAATTGACATCAAGAGCACCAAGTACATTTGCATGGTTATTCACAGCTTGTTTGTGATCCTCGGTATCCTAGTCACAAAATTGAAGGGAATAATCAAGATTTAAACATGCCATTGAATTGTTCAATGAATCTCAAAGGATCTAGGAATTTCAAATCCAATTAAAACTTAATTAACCAATTTCATTTTTAGGGTGGAAATTGGTAAATCGTCATTTACCTACCTTCAAATATTTTCCAAGTTGGATTACGGCATCCCTCTTCCAAATTGTAAAATATAGTGTTGGGTCCTAGCCTTAATATTTCATTTTGGGTGTTATATTAAGGACTCTTTATCTAATCTAAACTTTGTCTTTCTTTCTTTTCAGATGTCTTCCAACACTGCTTCAGGCTCAAACCCTACCGACTCCTTCTCTCTCATGAACCTTTATGGAAAAGTCATCTTTGATGGGACTAATTTCAATGATTGGATTAGGAACATCAGGATGGTCACTCGCTGTGAGGACCAGGAATATTTCCTTGATAAGGAGCTTAAGGAAATCGATGAGTCTACTGCTGCTCCTCAAGAGATTGATGATTTAAGGGCACATGAGAAAGATGCCACCAAGGTAGCTTGTATCATGCTTGCCACCATGTCTCATGAACTCCAAAAGTCCTATGAGGACTTCTACCCTTTTGAGATGCCCCAGGACCTGATGGAAAGATACCACCAGAGTGCTCATCAAGAGCGGTATGAAATCATCTGCTCCATGATTACAACAAAGATGAAGGATGGTGAACCCATCACGGGCCACTTGCAGAAAATGCAAACGTTTGTGGACCGTATGCTCAAATTGAATGTGAAATTTGATGAGGAGCTGACTATAGATATTATTCTACACTCCTTACCTCCAAGTTATGATCAGTTCCGCATGACTTATCAAATGAACAAGGAGAAAGTCACTCTGAGCAAGCTTCAAGGCCTTTTGAGGACTGTTCAAAGTGGTCTCAAAGGTAAAAATGTTGTAACCACTCCTACTGCTAATGCCCCTGTTATGGCAATTGGGTAAGGTAAGGGGAAGAAGAGGAAGGCTCATTCCAAAAGCTACAAGGGAAAGTCTCTTGATGGATCCTCTTCAAGTGGAACCAAAAGAGGTTCTACTACTCCCTCGACCATCCCAAAAGAAGCAGAGTGTTTCTATTGCCATGAAAAAGGGCACTGGAAGCGAAACTGCCCCAAATACTTGCAGGATGTCAAGGATGGGAAAGTTAAACCCAACTATGCAGGTATTTATACTATTCTATCTAAAAACTCATCACATACTAAGTTACTAACTCTTGGGTGCTTGACACAGGTTGTAGATTTCACATTTGTTTTGATGTGCATGGCCTATAAAGAAGTAAGGATGTGGAGCACGGGAAGATAAACTTGATCATCGGGAATAGGAAGGTTTCACCTATCACCAAGATTAGAGTTTACTCTTTATTGCTTAGTAGTGGGTTAGAATTAGATTTAAATAATTGTTGCTACTTGTCTGAGATGGCGAGAAATATCATTTCCTTTCATGGTTTGTACAAACAAGGTTTCACATTTTCGTTTGATAATGAAATTGGTGCAAGAATTGCTTATTATAATGGTGTTTTTTATTTTAGAGCATCACCTTGTAATGGTGTATATGAAACTGTGATGGTTGTAGACAACTTAGGAAATAATGTGTTGCATATCGATTCTTCTAATGATTTGGATAAGGCATCTTTGTGGCATTGTCATCTTGGACATGTCAACAAGAAGCACATAGGCCAACTCCATAAGGTTGGAGTTTTGGAGTCATTCGACTTAAGTTCAGATGACACTTGCGAGTCTTGTTTGCTTGGAAAGATGACTAAGTCACCCTTCTCCGGTTCTTGTGAAAGGGGTGAGGGTTTTTTGGATCTCATACACACCGATGTGTGTGGGCCCTTCAGAACCGGAACAAGGGATGTTAACCGCTTCTATGTGACTTTTCCTGATGATTACATCAGATATGGCTACATCTACTTAATCAAGCATAAGTCAGAAACCTTTGAGAAATTCAAAGAGTGTAAGAAAGAAGTGGAGAATCAGCTGGGCAGGAAGATAAAGATGCTCCGATCTGATCAGGGTGGTGAGTATCTTAGTATCGAATTCCTACACCGTCTTAAGGAGTGTGGAATTGTTTTACAATTGATGCCACCTAAGACACCACAACTTAATGGTGTGGCTGAGAGGTGTAACCGAAGCTTGTTGGATACGGTTTGTTCCATGATGAGTCGAGCTTTGTTACCAATCTCATTCTGGGGGTATGCCTTGGAGACTGCCGCCCATATCCTTAATCGAGTCCCAACTAAAAAGGTTGCCAAAACACCTCACGAGATGTGGACAGGGAAGGATCCCTCATTAGCACACATCAAGGTTTGGGGTTGCGAGGCTTTCGTGAGGTGTGAGACTCACGACAAGCTCAAACCTCGAAGTGAGCAGTGTATTTTCATCGGCTACCCGCAGAAGTCCTTTGGATATCTCTTCTATAGATCGAGTGACAATGTTGTCTTTGTTGCGAGGAGAGCAGTTTTTCGTGAGAGAGAGCTCGTATTCCAAAGGGACAGTGGGAGGAAAAATGACCTTGAAGAACTTCAAGAGCTAACCGATGAAGGAACCTCAAACACTAGCGGTCAACCTGAGGAGGAAACTCCTGTTGAGCCGATCGACGAGTCCGTACCTCTGAGGCGTTCCAGTAAAGTTAGTGTTCCACCTGTGTTATATGGTTTTCATATAACATCCGAGGGTGACACATTTATCAGTGACAACACACTGGTAAATTTGGATAAACCTAACAACTACTAGGAAGCCATGGCAGGCCCTGAGTCTGCTAAATGGAAAGAGTTTATGGACAATGAGATTCAACCCATGTATGACAATCAAGTTTGGAACTTGGTTGACAATGTATCGGGTCGTAAGACAGTTGGATGCAAATGGATCTTCAAGAAGAAGACCGACATGGATGGTAAGGTACACATTTATAAGGTGTGACTGGTTGCGAAGGGCTTTACTCAAACTTCGGGAGTTGACTATGATGAGACCTTCTTACCAATAGCAAAGATTAAATCTATTAGGGTTATGCTAGCCATTAAAGCATTTCATGACTACGAATTATGGAAAATGGATGTCAAAACCGCTTTCCTTAATGGGAAGTTCGCTGAGGATGTTTACATGAGTCATCCAGAGGGTTTTGTCGATGCTAAGTACCCTAATAGAGTGTGTAAGCTTGAGAAATCCATTTATGGGTTTAAACAAGCATCTCGCAGATGGAATCTTTGTTTCGATGAGAAAGTCAAAGAGTTTGGCTTTTCGATAAGTGATGATGAGTCTTGTGTATATGTCATAGGTAGTGGGACTATAGTTAGCTTTTTGGTACTGTATGTGGATGACATACTACTCATATAAAATGACATCCCAACCTTACAAGAGGTGAAATTCTGGTTTGGGAAGTGTTTTACTATGAAGGACCTTGTGGAAGTTGCCTATATCCTAGGGATAAGAATATTAAGAGAAAGGAGTAAGAGACTAACTTGACTTAGTTAAAGTACCTACTTGGACAAAGTGTTGAAGAGAATTCTATGATCACTAAATTGATGGGTTCGATTAAGTTCTATGTAAACAAATCAGAAATCGGGAAACAAACTGCCAGATAATAAGATTAATTGTGTTCCATGTGTTTGTCCGGCTGATATCTTGAGAACAGAGGTTTCTATGATCACTTATCTAAAATGATACATTTAAGTTCGACAAAGGCGTTCAAGAGCCACGATTTCTAGTCAGATCCTGAAGTTATACTTACAACTATAGTTATTAGACTTATCCAAGTGGGAGACTGTTGAATAAGGTGTCTAAGTCCATAACTATTTTTGCTATGTACATGACCCGAGAGTAGCATGGTCCATTTGGGTTGCACTTCACCGGGACAATTTGAAGGATGGAATTTTGAGAATAGGATAATTATGATTTATTAATATATTACAAGTTCTAATATATTAATATAAAATCATATTATTTAATTAGTATTAATCAAGAATTAATTTGGAATTAATTTTGTGATCAAAAGAGACTAATTAAATATATAGGGATTGATTGTGGAAATCATTCATTCTTATAAAGTGGGCTAATGATCCATGATTCCTTATGTTGGGCTAAACCCATGTGGTGACCCATGGATACTCCATGGAGATTAAAAACCATGGAGCATGAAAAATGTGGAATGTCATGCATATTAGGGTTTGCATGATGTAACCCTAATGCAGCCACACTATATAAGAAGCCCTTTGGTTCATGAAATCGGCACCTAGAGTTCTTGTAAGAGTGCTAGCTAATTTTGAGTGCATATTATCTCCTCTTAAGTTATTCCATTTGTCGGTGGTGATTTGTGATTCCACTTGAGGCGTTCATACTATTGGTGTTAGGCTCTTAAAGCTTCAAGGTTTCAACTACACTAAAAGGTATTTCATCTAACTAGAATTTTTTAGTAGTGTTACTCCATTGTATGCTAGTTAGGATGATGCTTTGGAATTTTGAAAGTTTGCATGTATATTAGAGAAAACATAGATCCAAAGCATCTAGGGTTGCGTGTATACCATAGGAGTGTTAGAATGCTCAAAACCCATCATCGATCTCTCAAGGAAGTTGGTTGTTGACTTGGTTCTTAGGTCACTTCCCGAGTCGTATAGTTAGTTTGTTAAAGACTACTATGATGAGAATATAATTCTCTTAGATCGATAGATTCAGCAGATAATAAAGATTAATGACAAGAATGGAAAACGATGAACACAATTATAAATAACACGTGTGTCGAATGATTAATATGCTCTATCTCAGAAGAATTCAATGTGAATTACTACTATAGAGATAGGCTAGGGTTACAATACTTGGTCAAAAAAATATAGATTTAGAAGCATAAATAATATAATCCATGCATGCACTATATATATACAAACCCTAAAATTAAACACGGTTGGACAGGCCCAAACCGTGTGTACAAAATGGACTGAACTACCAAGCCCAATGACTCAATCTTCTTGGACTAAACAATCTCCCCCTTTGCGTCAATTGAGGCGAAAGATCACTTGGTTTGAGTAATGGTTGTCTTCTTCATGGTCTTGAATAGCTTCGATATGAGTGCAAGTAAAGTTTGTCTAAAGTTGATATACCACTGAAGCATATCCGAAAACAACTTCTTGTCTGCATCACTGTTCTGATCACACCGGTATATGATTTCAAGAATATGTTTCAAGCACGCGGTGGAGAACAAGTGTTTGTCTGCAAGAGCAAACAAGCATTTTTGACCTTCGCCCCTTGTGAACAAAATAGTGTGAAATTGTGAATCGATTTTCCCCTTCATCATCACAGACATGTCGCTTGCCTTCCCAATCGGCTTTACAATGGGCTTATTTCTGATGGCAGAGGCGACCTCTTGATACATTTTTGCGACTTCAAGAATATAGCATACAAGCATTCGCTTGATATGGTCAATGATAGGCCCATATTCTTGTTGATTGGTCAGCAAGATGTTGTTCAGAAGAATCCAATCATGAGGATTCAAATTTGGTAGATCAGCAAGGGAGATCATATTGACCGAACCCTCTGACCCTCGAGTCACCTTGAACTTGATGTTGATGAACTTTCCTGCTGAAGTAGGTTTCAACACCTTGACAGTGGTGATCTTCTGATTACTCCATGTCAGGTATTGTGGTTGAGAGAACGAAAGATAATATTCGAGCAAGCAAGGGCAGATCCACATTGGAGCCCAGGGTATCCCAGGATGCCCCTCAAAATTGATCTAGTAGTAACAGAGCATTGGTTGCGCTTGGAATCAGAATAGACATTGGCGGTATGGTTTTACTTGTGTTCGTTGGCGTTTTCGTTATTTTGTACAAGAGAAGGAAGAGAAGCCGTCATGCCTTGTCAGAGTCTTCCGCTCCATTAGGGTTCAAAGGTTAGGTGTTTGATGATGCCATGTCTTCATTTGATTTTTGATCGGTTATTTTAATATTTTTTGACGTTAATGGTTGTTTCGATGGTTGATCATTGATACTCACTTTTTCCTACTATCGATTATAGATATTCCCAGACATGATGTTTTTCGTATCTGAAAAATTGATAAGAAAGCACATTAATTAAATTTGGACTGATTATTTTGGGGAAAAGTTGATTTTAGATAAGAAGAGTAGTTTCAGTTATCAATTGTTCGTTCCACAATACTCACTGTCAAAGATGAAGTGCTAAAATTTCAATTTTGATGTAAACTAATTAACTAAATGAACTTCATAGTGAAATGTAAATGCATTACAATTCATAGAATAATTGCTTCATATAGTTCATTGACTGAATCAAACTCATGGTGTAGAGGATGAACTGAGGATTAATTGATGGTGTAGAGGATTAGATGTAGAATTGAATGTTAGAGTTTATACATAAAATGACCTAACCTATTTAGTGCACTATTAAGTTATACTACGAATTTTTTACTTCAATGGGAAAGGGCAATGAAACACTTTTAGAAATTCAAGTGTTTCAGTTGAATCTAATTTCTGAATGACTAGTGCTAAGGTTTTCTTAACCTTACCCAAACTATGAGTTGATACCAAGCTTAACCTTTTATAAATAGGGGTCAATCCCACCCTTAGATTACTCGCTTAAATTAGTATCAATCCATCATCAGTCACGACTGAAATTAGAATTAACTAGAATTGACGATCAAACACCCTAACCTAAAACTTCATAAAAATGATTGTGTTGATGCTCTTATATCGTTTCATATGTTGTAAGTGTTGATATGCATAGCATAATCAACATTACTAATTAATCCCAATGTTTATTCAGAAAATTCGGATTTATGTTGCAATGATACCTTGGAAAAGAAAAGTAGGCTACCTTAAAAAAAATTAGGCTACCTCTATACTTTGATCCTGGCTCCGCCACTACGAGCATGTCTCGATCAACCTTTAGATCAGGAGAAGGGATGGCGACTGTTGATTCAAAGCAGTGAAAGATAAATGCCTTTCAAGTGATTGGCATGTCAAATTGAGCATCTTTGGAGTTTTCAAGACCGAAGGAAAGAACCGGTTCAATCCAGTGTGTGCTTAGAGATTCGATTGCCTCTTTCAGAAGTCTTTCCATCGTCCACAGAGGGAATAAGGATTTCCTTCGTTCCAAGACATCGTTCGCTTCTTTTAGCATCTTCTCCTTTTCAATTTCTTCATTCGCCTTGTAAAGCTTTTCATCAAGATCTCGATCATTGTGTTTGAGTTTGGGATTTTTAGGTTTGGAAGCTTTAACTACCACCTCATCATCATCATTAACTTTCTCCTTTCCTTTGTCCTTCATACTGCCCAAAGCTTCATTACCCTTCGGTACAACAGGGAATTTTGGTTGTGTAATGGGTTTGCTTGAAGGGGGTGGTTGAGATTGAACTTAACCAACATTATCTCCCCCTTGTTTCGGAAGGACCACAGGCTTTAGAACACCCTCAATCCTACTCAAAATGTCCAAAGCAGGTCTCAATTTCTCAGCCAGGTGGCGTCGAACGGTAATAGTAAGAAAGGAGTCATGAGCTTCAAGTAGATGCAGAAGAATAGAATGTACGTCACCAATGTTGCTCTTGATGATAGCTCGCTCTGTCTTGAGATCAGCATTCTCCTTTCGGACCTCGGTAAGTTGCAGAGCTTGAGTTTTGACCCGAGTGGTTTTGAGAGTGTCACACCCCTGAACCGTCAGAACGGACGGCGGAAATGTCCGGGGGCGGGTGACGTCATGCGTAGTATCACAACAATCATATCATAGCAATCAAAGTAAACACAACCATTACATTACAATATGAGTATTTACATCTGTTTGAACACATAGCTTGTATATATAAAAAGTAGCAAAAATAAAGACGAGACTCCAAGATGCTCCGTCTTCTCCAAAAGCAGGCGAAGGTACCTGTCTATCATTGCCCTGAGAATACAAGCGGTTTTGAAAACGTATCAGCATAAAGTTGGTGAGTTCATAAGCATGTTTTTGTATTGAAAACTAGTCACTAAATTTGTACAAATGATTTCTTTCCGTTATAATTAAAATATCGTATGTATTGAAATCATGGTCAATCGCCAGTAAGTAAAGTATGTCCCGTGTGAAAACCCTGGCTACCACCAGGATGTAAAGTAGTTTTATTACTTAAAATAAAACCAAAGGTTGTGTCCCTGGAATGCCCTCCAGCAAGTAGATAGGTAGTTTCATTGATTAAAATAAAAATTATTGAAGAAATAAATCCCGTAAACAAAGGTTAGTTTATACTTATTGTGAGTCATATAACCATGCTAGTACGATCGGTGACATCCTTGACGTTTCTTCAGGCATCGTATGATTACAAAATTTGTCACCCCAGGCGTGCCCGCCTAACTATAGCTAACACTTCAGGTGTGGGATTGTCGGTCCTGAATAGATCTATTCACAAATTTCATGCTCTCCCTCAAGGAGACTCTGGTTATACTAATGGTGAGGATTTATTGGTACCCCAAAAGGCATAACGAAGATAGGTCTCACAATCATGTATTAACTAGTTTACGTGTAGTTCGGTTGTTCTCGAGTTCGAAATCGTTAGTAAACCGTGTAGCGTATAAATAATTATTTAGTATGATACTCTTGTTATCTGTATGTAGAAATGGATAAACTAAGTCCATCATAGTTTATATGTTCAACTGTGTATGTGGTTTAAATCTGTAAAAGTGATAATGAATTTCCCAAACTATACCTATTATAGTTTGACTAGTAAGTTATGTTCATGTACTGTTCCGCAAAAACTATGCAATTATGATTAGAAAATGTCGCTTATGCTCCGCAAATTACAAAAGGGGATAAAGTATCTAGATGTTTGGTAAAACTGTTGTAATTGGATCAGTTTTTAAGTTGTAAAAGCCTTTATGTTTAGCTTGTATCCCCCCTGAAAACGTTTTAAAAACTATAAAAGCGTAGGGGTATGAACTCACAGTTGGATGGATGCAAAGGATTGAACTGGACGATCCTTGAGTTGGTGTATGTTGCACTTATAGGAATCGTAATATCAAATAAATACATATATGTATCTAAATTAGCGATTTTGTTAGATAAAGAGTTAGATAAACACTTGTTTTTGGTTAAGGAATGTTACCGGGACTTGGTTGAATTGAGAAAACAGGCTTTTCCCCACGAAAGAGTTGTTTGTGGTCGTGCATGGAGTTTACGGTCGACAGACCGTGAATAGGGTTTACGGTCGACAGGCAGTTTACGGTTTATGAAGATCTGTCTATGAAGATTGGTGTGTTTACGGTCGCAACGGGTTTACGGCCTATGAAGATTGACCGTAATCTCAAGAAAAAGGGTGCGGGTTTTCGACGAAAAAGTGTTCCAGAGGCTCCCAAACGGCCCCAAATGACGATTTTAGACGTTTTTCGAGTGAAAGGAGGGCTTTATGGTGTTTCCGGTCAAGAAGGTTCAAATGAGGGTAGGGGTCCAGTATTTATAGGCTGGAGGTTTGGTCGGTGGTTGGATCCACCTGGCACCGACCGTAAACGGGTTTACGGTCTACATGAGTTTACGGTCGTAAACTCGTCCTGACCGTGAACTCAATGATTTTCGAGGAAGTTTCAAGTTTTTCACGTGATTCCCGGTTTATTCCGAATCATATAAAATACATATTATTTATTTAAAACGTAAAGTCCTTCCCAAATTAAGTAATTTGACGGAATTTAATTAAAACCCAAATTTTATTAACGGAAACAAGGTAAGGATAACAGAAAAAGTTTCGGGTTGTCACAGAGAGCCAGCTCATCCATGACCTTGTTTTCCATGGCTAGATTATTCTGCAGTTTGTTCAGACGAGAGGAGATGGATGATAGAAGAACAATCTCATTAGTTTTTAGAGAAGCACGCACCACCTCAAATTTTTGTTGCTCACCTTGAAGTGATTTGGAAAGAGAATCAATAGCAGAATTGACCTTGTTGGCATTGGACTCAGTAACTCCCTTAAGAGAGTCCAAAAAAATATTGGCATCTTCAATTATATTTCCCACCTCTGCAGATGCATTCTTACACGATAAAGTAGAGGCATCCACAGTCTTGGTCGCCGTCTGGATGGACTCATCATGCTTTTGAATGGAAGTTTCAATCAGGGCTTTGACAGCAGTATCAGAGTAAGCAGAGTTTGAGGAAGTGGAAGATGAAGCGAGCAACCTGTCAAGCTTCTCATTTACATCCTTTAGGTGTCGCTTGGTGATGGGAGCATCATCATCATCATCGCTTAGAACATGATATGGGCTATAATAAATAGAGTCATACTCCATATCGGCTACGCCAAGAACAGTATCAGATTCAGTTGAGGGAGGTGGGGATAAAGGTTTTGAAGTAACAGGGATGTCGATACCCTTGGTAGCCGCCCTCGTATCAGATACGTTGACAACAACCGGAGGTTCTGTTGTAGTAGTTGTGGTTGTTGCTTGTGTGATGATTGGAGGTGGAAGAGGAGCAGTTGAAGCAATTGGTGTAGTTGAGGTACGTTGAGATGTAACCGGTGGGGGAACAGGTGCCATTAAAATAGGCACTGTAGTAGGAGATGGAGAAGGAGGTGGAGTTGGACCAAATTCGTTGAAACGTACCTCAAGAGTTGGGGAACGAGGATGTGTATTTCCTCTTGGTGAGCTTTCAAGATGAACATTTTCGCCTTCATTGGACTTCAGTTGGTCTTGATCCGATGGAACATAATCCAAATCACTAGTTGAGGCAGCCTTCGGTTTCTTAGCCATCTTTTTAATCTTTCGCTTCTTGTGGGCAAAAGAAGGTTCTTTTTCTGCTTTGCTCTTTTTGGGCGAGGCTAATTGGGATGATTGCCCTTATGCATCCTTCTTTTTCTGATATGGTTTCTTTCCCCTCTTCGTTGGTTTATCAACCACCTCCAATGCACTTTGCATTTCTGGAGTTAGTTGCCTCGGTCCCATTGGCGTCAATTTCCTATAATCAGCCATAACCTTGCTCTCGGCTGTAACACACTTGTGCATCGATTTAGGGATGGAACCGACAAACATGAACTTTGTGGGATCAGAGACGATGATTTTTGTTGTGTGGAAGGTCATAATGTAAGATCTCAATGCGTCCTCCATGACCGGAATTTGAAAGTGCTCCATTGCTCTGCGAGCAATTAACGTCCATAATCTTCCACAAGAAATTTTGGAGTGTTTGGAAGAAGAATTGGGACTCTGCACCAGTTGAGACCAAATCAAGGACCCATAATCTAGATTGATCCCATGGTAAAGACCATAAGGAATGGTCATAAATCACTTGTTGGCACCATCAGACCCAGCAACCCGTTCTGCTAATCCTTTGAATAGAAGTGTAAATAAACCATTCCACTGAGAAGGCAAACAAGACTTCTTGAACTTTGTCACTGTGGTAAGCACATCGGTGTAGCCCATATCGTAGAACATCAAGAATATTTGTGTGATGGTGATGGAGTCAGGAGCAACGACAGAGTCATCAGTAATCAACCCTAACAGCGAACAAAAACGGGCTTTGGAGACAGAGGACTTGTGATTGAAAATCTCAAAGTAGATTCTTTCCTTTCGTTTATTGTAAGAAGCAGATGAATAGACTTGAGATAATAGAGACATGCGTACCAATTCAACCTGGGTTAAAGCAATAACTAGTGGTGAATATTTGAGGCATTCAACCACCTGTAGCATGTAAGGATCATAAAGGAAGGGATTCAGTTCGAAAATCAGGTTTTGGTTTGGTTTGATAGTCAGAATAGAAGATGAAGCGGTGTGTTCATGAACTGATGATGATTCCACCATTGTTGCAGGAATGAAGAAGATGAACAGTAGAAAATCACTTGTTGTATTCTCGAGTAAGTTTGGAAGTGGTAAAAGGGTACAAGGGAAGTGAGAGACCCTTATATACCATTCCTATGAGAGAGAAAGTATCAACATTAATGATGATACGATCTTCTGAATCGGTGCCTAAAAAAGCGCGATTTGACAGCTTGGTTTCCCTAGGAATACGTCACCAGGCATGGAAACCGTTTTGAATTCACACGCAAGTTGCAAACCTTATCCATTGACTTAGTTTGAAATCTTATCTTGTTACAGCCTCTTCAACTTCAAAAACGTTTGAAATTCGTTTGCCGACTGTGACTCACCCTTTCGCTTCATATGAGACTAGTAATGGTCGCTACTGAGCATTAGATCTGAAAAATTGCCATCAATACCAAGAACAGAATTGGGAAAATCATAAAGAGCTTTGTGTAAGAGTGTGACAACAAAGAAGAAATAAAGAAAATTATTTGTGTGGGATTTAAGTGACGTCTATTGATACGCGAAACAGTGGATCCCGGGCACGAATCGCTTCCTTCAAAGTCAAGAGAGACTTAGAAGTGTCTGTGTGGTTTCCCGTTGAAATACGATCAAATGTTTATTGAGAAACATTGAAATGCATCTTTTCAGATTTAAGCTATAAAGGGTGGCTTAGCTTCAACCGAACTTCGGTACTTAACATAACACCGAAAGCTGGATGAAGTACCTGTGAGACCGATGTGGCCTTTAAAACAAGTAGGTTTGAGTTATTTTAAGTGACTTGGTGATTGTTATACAAATCTCAAAAACAAAAGTAAACTGGATCTTATGGGAAGAAACGCTTTGGTGTTAGAAAATTTCATAAAGATGGGAAAAAAAATTAAAAAGAGACTTCTAGGTACCTACCACAAAAGTGGTGTCGTTTAAAACATGAGTGAAAACTAGAACAGTTAATTGTTCACCGTCAATTTGTTATTGGTGTTGGATTTTGGGTTTCACTTAGTATGTGGTGAAATGAAACTAAGATCATCAACACAGATGTTGTGTAACCATAAACCTCAGTTGTAAAGGCTGAGAGTCTCAAGGGTTACTATTATGAAACGAAATGAGATGGAGAAATAATAAGAGGTGGTTAAAGAACCGAAAGTACCTCTGTTATTTAAATTGACCAAGCAGACAACTTTTAACTAGATATGAGAAGAGTAAGGTAGCTCATGACTTGAGTGATATTATTAGCCTTATTGGGAATAAATGATTGGTACATATCAAATCATTAAGGCTTCACTCAAAGTCTTGGAGGCTTTGGTCGACATGCAGCAGCATGCTTTTAGGGACACTTAGCTAGTACATAGTTAGAAAGTTTATACATGCCCCAACTCCATCATAAGACTGCATTTAATGATACGAATAAAAAATATTTTTGGATTGTAAGAGTTTTCTGAAAAAGAGAACAAAAACAGAAAAGAAAATATTTTTGTGTTTTAGGAATTTTTTGAAAAATAAATAAAAACATAGAAGAAATTTTTTTTGAGTTTTATGACTTTAAAGATATAAAGGTATACATAATTTACAAAGGATATGTAAGTTCCAAACCAGAAGATGAAACAATCGCTCGCTTTAAAGAAAAATTATAATAAGCGAAATAGATCGAGCCTTCGGTTCATTTCGGTTCCCGAAAAATTAGGAGCCAAAATAGACCGAGCGTTCGGCTCATTTCGATTGTAAAGAAAACTTAAAGAAAGCGAAAGCAAAAGTTATACTTAATGAAACAAGTGTGGTTTTGTAACTGACTCAGCTTCCATCATTCCTAAGCCTTGTAGTATTTTTTTCAAATGATGCTTCAGGCAATGCCTTAGTAAAGATGTCAGCCAATTGATCAAAGGACCGAACGAAGTGAATTTCAACACTCCAATCTTCTACGTGATCCTTAATAAAGTGATATCGCAGTGCTATGTGTTTCGTCTTGGAGTGTTGCACTGGATTATGACAAATCCTAATGGCGCTTTCAGAGTCGCAATAAAGTGGAATCTTCTTCATGTTAAGGCCATGATCTTAGTTGGCTTTGGATCCAAATGACCTAAGAAGTGCAAGATGCTGCAGCGATATATTCAGCTTCGGCTGTGGAAAGAGAAACACATGTTTGTTTCTTGGACTGCCAACTGACAAGTTTGTTATCGATAAATTGACATCCGCCTGTAGTGCTCTTTCGGTCCAGACCGCATCCTCCAAGATCAGCATCATAGAATGCTTGTACAAAAAATCATGATTTAGCAGGATACCACAGACCGAGAGAAGAGGTTCGCCTCAAATATCTGAAGATGTTCTTAACAGCCACCATATGAGGTTCGCGTGGATTACCTTGGAACCTAGCACAATAACACACAGAAAACATTATGTCTGGTCGACTAGCTGTTAGATACATTAGAGATCCTAGGGTTGTGCACCAAACCGTATAAACCGCACAAACCGCCCACACAGCACCAAACCACACCGCATAATGCGGTTTTCGATGTTTGCGGCGCGGTTTACAGTTTGTAATTTTTTTAAACCGCACTATGCGGTGTGGTTTGTGGTTTACATTTACAAATTCGCGGTTCAAACCGCACCGCACCGTAATGTTTATATATATATATATATATATATATATATATATATATATATATATATATATATATATATATATATATATATATATTAATTGCATTGGAACTCAGACAAATCGAACCAAATTACATATAGTATATATTATCGATCCAAATTTATATATATATATATATATATATATATATATATATATATATATATATATATATATATATATATATATACTCATAATATTCAATAACGGCTATTAAATGTTTAATAAATAATAACATATATATTATATTTGTAATGGCATCAAACCGCATCTAAACCGTCCGCACCGTATCAAACCGCACCGCACCGCATATCGCGGTTTACAACCTTCGCGGTGCGGTTTGCGGTTTCCAAAAATTTCAAACCGCACATGCGGTGCGGTTTGAGGTTTTGACTCTAAACCGCACCAAAATGCACCTCGCACACCCCTAAGAGATCCTATCATTTTTCGATAAAGAGTCATATCAACAGTTGGTTTCTCCAAAAATGGTGTTAACTTTATTCCAAAGACCATGGGCACCTTTACATTGGAATCACCCATCATGCCAAACTTCACTAGCAGTGTCTTCCTATAGGCCTCTTGGTTGATAAATATGCCTTCGGGTCCCTGTCTAATATTCAAGCCAAGAAAAAGTTAATTGGACCCATTAAGCTCATCTTAAACTTAGTCTCCATCAACTTTCTAAATTCAACTGTTAGGCTGGGATTCGTGGAACTAAAGATGATGTCGTTGACGTAAATTTAAACAATCATTAAGTGGTCACCCTCTTTCTTACGAAAGAAGGTCGGGTCAACCGAACCTTGATTAAACTTTGACATTTTACGAAATCTAGTAAGGGTTTCATACCAGGCTCTAGGAGCTTGCTTTAACCCATAAACGGCTTTATCTAGAATATATAGCAGTGATCAGGGTACCTTTCGTTCATGATACCTGGTGGTTGCTCAACATATACGGTCTCCTCTAGTTCACCATTCAGGAATGCACACTTGACATCCATTTGAAACACCTCAAAAAAAATTTGTGCCACATATGCCAGAAAGATTCGCATAGATTCTAACATTGCCACTGGAGCGAAGGTTTCTTCATAGTCGATACCTTCTTCCTGACAATATCCCTTCACAACCAACCTCGCTTTATTACGAATCACATTCCCTTCTTTGTCCATTTTATTTCTGAAAAACCATTTTAGGCCAATGACAGATGCATCCTTTGGTGTGGGAATAAGTCTCCAAACTAAATTTCGCTCGAAATCATGGAGTTCGTCTTGCATTGCATGTACCCAATCTGAGTGATCGAGTGATATGTTAACCGTTTTTGGTTCTATTTTTTAGACGAACAAGTTAAACATGCAAAATTCAACCTGAGAGAACAGAGCAGATCGCTTCACTTTTATTTGAGACCGAGTAAGGACTCCCTCAAATGTTTCACCAATTACTTGAGCTTTAGGATGATATCTTGTCCATTTTACGAGAGGAGGGTAGTTCGGATCATAGGTTGGATCCAATTCGGCATTAATTTCTCTTCCAATTCTAATTGAAAATCTGAATCATCATTCGTATTATGATTCTCCCCCTCGAATGATGAGACGACTTCAACACCAGGATCAGAATGATCCTCCTCGAAAGATACATCTTGAGTCTTTGTTGGTGATGGATTTTCCTCTTGGAAAGACGAGTCAGGGTTATCTGATGTCGATGAATCCTCCCCCTGGAATATTGAACTTTCTTTTGGAGGTTCGCTTGGACTTGGTTGTTCTGTTGGTTAGTCATGTTCTCTTTCCATTTCTTTTGTTGCTTCATCTATAACTTTCTTCAAGTTGTCAATCTTATTGTCAGTTGCCTTTGTCTCAGAATTTATTACTCTCTTTGATTCATCAAATAGCAACATATATTCGTCAAATAGATTGAAAATAGGGACCGAGACTTGACCTGAAGCTGGAAAGATTTCCTCTGTTGGTCCGTTGCTGGATTGAAGTTTCTTCACATAATCATCATCAAAGGTGACATAATAGGTTTCTTCAATTTTCTTTGAACGCTTGTTCAGAGCCTTATATGCCTTTGAAGTTAGTGAGTAACCGAAGAAGATCCCGTCATCTGCCTTTACGTCAAACTTGTTTCGGTTTTCTTTAGAATTGAAAATAAAGCATCTTGAACCGACACATGGAAGAACTTGACGTTTGGTTTGCGGTTATTCAAGATCTTGTACGGAGTGATGGAAAAACGCTTGTTGAGGAAGGATTGGTTCTGGGTATAGAAAGCAGCAGCTATAGCATCAGCCCAGAAGTACAAGGGTAATGAAGCGAAGCTAAGCATGGTTTGGGCTGCTTCACACAAAGAGAGGTTTCGCCTTTCAACAATTCCGTTATGTTGTGGAGTGTAGGGAGCTTAGAAATTGTGAGTTACTCCTTTATCAACCAGAAATTCTTCAAATTCTTGATTCTTGAATTCCATCCTGTTGTCACTCCTGATGTTTCTAACCATCTTTCTGTTGGGTTTTGAGCAATCTAACACTTCCTAAGTGTGCATGCAACCCGAATAAACCTTGGATCTATGTTTGTCTAAATACATGCAAAATAATAATTTTTCCAAGGTTCATAACCTATCTAACATGGCATGGGGTACTTTTAAACATAAAAGAATTAGATGAGATTACATACCTTTTGATGATGAGTTCAATTCCTAAGGAGTTTGAGGGCCAAGCACCAATAGTGTGAATGCCTCAAATGGAATCACAAATCACCACAAACTCTTGGAAAACTTTGAGAGAGTGTATACACACTTATAAAATCGGTCACACACTAACACACATACTCTAGTAACACTAGTCACACTAGTGACACTAGTCACTCTAGTGGCCATTTCATGCAACATAAGCATACTTATATAGTGTACATGATTAGGGTGAAACCCTAATAACCCATGTCTTTTCCTTTCCAAGGATCCATGGGTTAAAAGCTCCATGGATCATCCATGGACTTCCATATAAGCCTAGCCCATTAACAAATGAGTATTAGCCCACACCATATAAAACAATAGCCCACAATTTAATTAGTCTTCCTTTTAATCTCTAAATTAATTCATAATTAATTTAAGACTAAGACTAATTAAATAACATGACTTCATATTAATATATTATAACTTATAATATATTAATAAACATATGTGTATAACTCTCATAAAATTATCCATAAATAGTTCGGATGAAATGCAACCCAAATGGACCATGCCGGGTCGGGTCAAGTATATACCAAATAAGTTATGGACTTAGACACCTTATCCAACAGACTCCCACTTGGATAAGTCTAATAACTATATTTGCGTATGTTACTTCAGGAACCAACCAGCAATCGTAGCTCTCAAAAACTCTGTTGAACTATGAAGCGCCATTTTAGATAAGTGATCATATAATCCTCTGTTCTCATGATATCAGCCGGACAAATACATGGAACAATGTCGTACTTATTATTCAGTAGTTTGTTTCCCGATTTCCGATTTCTTTGACAAAGAACTTAATCGAACACATCAATTTAGTTCTGACCGGCCGGTACATAGGTCACAACAAAATCATCGAGGGGCCCAGATATCGCTTCTATTTCTAGAAGGAACAGATAAACTTCGACTCATATGCTTGTTCTACTACTTGTTGAATTGTACACAAAGGCACGTTTTATAACATCAAGTTACTGATGCGTTTACGTGCAATCAATGCACAACCAACTCATAGGTAACAACTCATATCTCTAGGTTTGAAGATTTATATGATATTACCGTCTCACGATCACTCGAGATAAATTCCATGAAGTGATACAAGTGAGTGTGGGTTTATTCCAATACTCATAACTTATGAGCACTCATGAATGTTGTAGCAACCATTGCTATGACTAAACCCATTTAGCCATCTACAAACTCGATTCATGACAGTCTTGATTCATACCTACTTCCAACATATGAACGACTGTGGAGTGTTTAAATAACTTAGTCATTCGGAAAGAATAACCTAGCTATTTTGGAAGTCAAAACATACAAAGTGAAACACAATAATAATCGAATCCAATATGGTCTCAGAACCCTTTTGAATATAAATAGAACCACCTTTTATTTATCACCATATTGATTACACATTATTCATTGTATAATGTTTCAAACAATCAACTTAAGACTTGAATAAAAAACAACAGTCGTCCCATGCTCCTAGCATGTACACTTTGTTTTTCTAAACAATAGTTATGCCATACTCCAACTATGCACACTATGTTTGTCTATGATCCTTACATTGTGATGTAGATCAATTGAACATGATTCCAATGATACTCATTTCACAATCCCAAATCCTTATTTTAAATGTGAGAATCCCCGATTCCTATCATTTACCAAAAAACTGTTAGATTTTAAACTTTTATGCAATGTTCCTCTTGTAATGATTATGCACAAAGTCACCAAAACCTTGTCACCAGTCATTACAGAGTATTCCAAAGAAGGTCAACTTCTATGGAACGGAAGTCTCATATTCAAAGTACATTGCTTTGAACATCCTTCTTGCATTAAGGTTTTCTAATCTTACATAGATAGAATAACTTCCACCTATGGAGACATTTCCATAGTCCCATTTTGACTATCACTTCCGAACAAGAGTTACTTGTTTTCAGAATATGTCAATATGGTCCTTTTCGACAACTTACATCATACTTCCAACCTTCCCTGTGCAACCTATCTTTGGCGAACCTCAGATTTGTCCTCGACAATTGCTTAATCATTTTAGTCATATCCAGTTCTAGACTTTTCCCTTCTCAATGCCTTAAGCATTTGGAAAATTTAGAAAAGATGAATATTATAGCACATGCAATCGATCCTATATCTGAAGCATATGGGACACGATTCATGATGTTTGACATAAAGACATGATACTAGACCAGTCTTTTGCTACAATATTTTTTATTTGCCATGTTTTCAAAATTTAACTATGAAGAGGGATGCCGTAATCATAATCGAATTTTGAAAACGCAATATATATAGAATTTCTTCAAGTTGAACCATTCCAACATAAAATTCATATATATATATATATATATATATATATATATATATATATATATATATATATTCTTGACTAAAGGTGATTAAAATCTCAATCTAAGCTTTTAGAATTGAAATGAAGTATAATTTCCTCTCCCTTAATTATAGCAAAACAACTTTTCAACCCCTGCAACTTCACGAATTGAAACTTTGTTTTCTATAATTAACATTGCTAACTTGCAACATTAAACGTAATAATCATGCTCCCACTAACATGATGATTATTAGCATAACACTTATGCTCCCACTAGCTCTGACATATTTCCAGAAATCTGCTGGACTTCTGAAATTTAGATTCATACACCCTTTCTTAGATAGCTCACATGTGTGTCTAAACAATTTTCAGAACTATGAAAAGGGATGCCGTAATCATAGTCTCAATTGCTTAGGCATTTGCCATTTCTCACAAGTCCATGTTAGTGTGCCGGTTAACCATACGCGCTCCACTAACGACTTTTGAAAATGCAAATAACACAATTGATATCTACGTAAAATCTACTTAGTGAAAGCGTTTCCTCACCATCATTTTCATGAATCGGAGAGAAACCGTATGAGTTCCTATCCATGTTAATTTGTCAAAACCATAATCACAAGATAAGGTTAGTGACAAATTCAGCCTTACATGGATTAAACTTGTTCAGTCTTAGTTTCTTGTCACCTTGGTAGCACAAGGCCCACCAATGCTTCCAAGTTGAACTCTGATAACTCACATGCAAATTCAACTTATTTGAAGTAGGTACAGAAATAAGAATTATGTCAACACGATAGGTTGCAAACCTTAAGTCGTGTGCTAGTGATAAATTACAGGTTTTACTCTTGATTAAATCTTGAAACTCTTTCAGAATCTTTAAGGCTCCCACTGTCCCCTTGACATATAAGTTTCCCCAGTCAAGAATCATTCCTTGACAAAACAAATATTCAAGGGACAATGCGGATTCTTATCAAGACTAACACTTCACACAATTGGTCTTAGTTGGTCTTTGTCTCATCCAAGACATCACAACTTACCAATCTCAAATGTACAAGAGTAGAAAACATTTTACTCTTACATTTGACTAGTGTTAATAAATCCTCCTTTATGTCACTCAAGGTTACAATCATGGAGTATGACTCTAAGAATTGTTTTGGAACGAAGTATGACTCGTCTTCTTGATTTTAACCAATCCAACAATTCATGATCTTTCTTCTTAGCCATAACAATGCACTAAGACGTCCTTAGAGTATGAATTTGTGATATGGTTTCATAATCATTAAGATGATCATGAAATACGATACTAAAGTACTCTCCCATACTTTTAGATTTGAGAAACTTTTATCTTTCTGCCTAATTTGATTCTTCTCATTTGTTTTGTCATACATTGTAACCTTTCCAATGTTACAGAATTATACTTAACCCTATAAGTATAACCATATTTACTAATCTTTAGTAAATCATGACAAATCAATCTTTGTGGTGGACCTTGACCAGCGCACACCCAGTGTACCTAATGCCTTAGTCCTTCAACTGACTCACATATACATGTGATCAAAGAATTAGTCTTGATTTTCAAAGATGAAAATTCTCATTCATCATACAATACAACTTGTATGATTCCAAGTTTCTATCCAATTGAAACTTGGGTGATGAAAAACTTACTTCATTTGGTAAATTCAGACACTACCACAAATGAACGAATCAAATCCACTTTCCAATATTGCTATTACTGGAAACATATAAGCAACAATTTTCCACAGATGCTATTATAAGGATATTTTTAAAATAAATAAAATTAAAACCCTTTTTTTCTTTTATTTTAAAACTTTGCGGAAAAACTTATCCTTACAATCCACATGAAAACCTTGTTGTTATCTATTCATAAGCAATATATTATAAGTCTTAAGCAACAGCTCAAAATTCTGATTGCCGAACCATGCGATCGAAACCCACCTTCGCAATCAGAATTAGCATATACTTCTTTAAGCTTCCTATCTTTTCTTTGATTCTTAAAACATCAGCATGTGACCCATTCACATTATGTAATAAGAATCTCCAAATAGGAACTTAATAGAGTTAGTCAGTGGACTTTAACTGAAGTAGAGTCAAACCTTTTGACTTGATCAACCTTATGACCTTTCAGGTGAATAGGGCAGCTTCGCAACCAATGCCCCTTCCTTTGGCAACAAAACACATGGACCCTTTGGTAATGGCACATGGGACTATCTCAGACTTAGCCTTTCTCTTTACCATTTGGTCAACCGAGTTGACGATAGCCGATCCCCTTCCATTGGGAAGAGAAATCTTTTTCTAGATATCCAATGCTACCATTGTCAATGTCCATTTAAGACTTGGGATGTTGTTCTTTTAATCAAATTTGCTTTACTAGTGTTCCAAATCATTGCTGATTCCACAACACCAAGCAAATAGATAACATCATTAAGGTTCATGTCATAGTCTGTCTCATAGTAGTCCCAAAGAGACTCACTATGTTACTAAGAAAGTAATTGAACATCCAACTTTCACGGGACATATGGTTGGCTTTCCTCGAATAGGGTTAAGATTTAAAGGATACATCTCTCCTTTTCGCTTGGATTTCAACAGGACATCCTTTGTCTTCTTTTCGACAATCTCAGAACCTTCATCATCGAATGAAACTTTTAACCTTGTTCCCACGACTAGTTGAGAAACATTGATTAGATTGTGTTGTAGCCCTTCAACGTATGCAACCTTCCTGATTGAGAATTCTCAGTTTGTGATCATTCCATAGCCTTTGATCATGCCATATGAATTATTCCTGTATTTGACACATCCACCATCCTTAAGGGACCGAAACTCCCTTAGATCTTCCTTATTTCATGTCATGTGACGTGAGCAGCTACTATCAATGTACCATTCGTCGTCGAATTTCTCGTCACTTATAACCTGCAAAAATTAAGCAGATTTAGGAACCCAAAGTTTCTTGGGTCCTTGTGAGCCTTCTACTGGACAAGGAATTGCAACTGAAAGATCAACCATATATGTTCTCTTTATTAACGTGGTTTTATCTTTTCGTTTAATAGTGAAAACTTTGATTTTGTTATTTTCTTGATTTGATTTACATAAAACTAACTTTTTGTTTTTGCTTAGATTTTCAGTTGAGCTTGTCTTTGATTCCTAGGGTTAGCAAACGTCTTCTTGACATGAACTTAAGGATGCGATACTAGCTTTCCCTTTCCTTTGATATCCTTGACTGGATTTGGCTTCAGTTGTTGGTTGACTTTAGAACCGAAGCTGGGTTTTCGGTTCATATTCCTGCTTGATTCAACACCGGAACTATCTCTTCATTTGTTGGTGTACAACACTGACAGTGAGTGCATGGAGCTTTGTTCGTCTGAGGAATTGCTTTTGCCTGTGGATTCGATACTTTGGGAACGTAATTAGCATTTTGGGAATTCCAGAACTACTTTCTCTCTTTGAGATTTTTCTGATACCTTTTGTTCCTTTGTCGTGCTTGCTCAGCAAGTTGCTATTGAGATTTGTGAATATATGTCATTGGTTTCGGTTTGTCTTCACAAGCTTCGCTCAGAGATGATTCTCCAGATGCTTTTTCCGTTTTGCCTGGAATTTCTTTAGTGCCACTCGTACTTGGCTTATCAAAGCTTGAAGGCTTGTTGAGAGGTTCAGCCACATATCCACCCTTGACTCTCCACGAGGTTTGCTCTGACAGTCCTACTGTTTCGTTTGCATTGTCAATGGGAGCTGACCAGAAAAAGTTATCACACCCATCAACATTGTCTTCATCAACCAAGGAAGTCAGTTCATCTGTTTTCTTTTTGGTAACTCTAGTGGTGGTATAAACTTGATTAGGTACCTTTTGCACCTTTTTGAATACCACTGCCTTTTCTTTAAGGACTTTGGACTTATCCTTTGACATATGAGCGAAAGCAACTGAGTTTTTAGATATGAGGGGTTTTGGTTGTTTGGGTTCTCTTTTGAGGAATTATGAGCAGTCAACCTCACCCTCTACAGAAATTTCACTCATATAGGTGTCCTCATCGAATTAAGAAGAATTTCCACATTTATTTTGTTTTCTGAACTTAATTTGGTACTCAACAGGTCAAATTTTTGCATGGTTTTGGTCTTTATGTTTAATTTGTCATTTTCGACCAACAAATTCCTAAGCATGTCCTTATGGTCTTTGGACTTTATAAAGGACTCAATTTTGTCCAGACCTATCCTGTAAGCATCTGAAACCTCATCTGATGATACAATTGATTCACAATTGTAGCAATCCACATCCACTTCATCCTCCTTAAATTTAAGAAATGGCAAGATCATTTTGTGAACCTTTTTACCAATATCACAATTTAAGTGCAACTGAGTAATATTAGAGTAAAGACGTTTAGCTATTAAATAAAAAAATTTATGTTGTTATAAAAACTTTAAATTGTCTCGCTGTAAGTAAATCAGCTCATCTCTCGACCTAATTCACTCTAACTCCGTCTTCTAGATCCACATCCTTCGCTCCTCACTGTTGGATGTCGCCATGCTAAGTTGATCGGTTAACTTAGCATAGTTTGCATTAGGCTTCCACTTAAACTAGAAAACTTAAATTTTAATTCGTTTAATTCCTTTTCATAGTTTGTTACAGGTATTTTAAGTGATTCTAGAATAGATTGTACCTTCTTGATCAACTGATCGCAGTCGTTGATCATTTCGCTCACAGGCTTAGTCGTGAAACACTTATCCTCCTTCTGATTCGCCTCGTCATGCTCACCTTCGGTTGTATATCCCCGCATCTGTGACACTCCAGCCGTCACCATCAAGCATCTCCCAGCGAACTCAGTGCTATACTCTTTTGCCACAAACGCCCTACCATGCGATAGTTTACGTACCTCCTCGTCTTCTGAGTTTGTAGACCACACTTCTACGACACCGAACTCATCATCCATGACATTCTCCTGCACAATCAAAGAATTCATTGAATTGTTAGTAGATATCCCTCAAGCTTTCGCATATAAAATGCTTCATCATTTTCACCCTCCTTCTTCTCTGACATCTTTCTTTTCATACAGTCTTTGGCAAAGTGGTTTTTGCCATGGCAGAAATTGCAATCATATCCAGATTCTCCCACCAGTTTAATCTCCTTCTTCTCTTCTTCTTTCGGAGGACTGCTTTTGATATCCTCTTTCGCCTTATCTGAGTTGTATCTTCCCTACCAGTTTCAGTTCTTGGCAACTGGGAACTTTTTGCGAGCAAACCTCTTTGGATTGGAAACCATCATAGCATATTCTTCGCTTGTCAGATCGCATTCTGACATCTCTGATTCCTCTTCATCTTCTGCCACATTCTTCGCCTTAGAGAGAAGGGCCAAGGATCCCATACCAGACACCACTTTCGCTTCTTTTGTCACAACACTTTCGTGAGATTTGAGAATACCCACCATCTTTGCCAGGCAATAGGACTTAAAATGCTCACGAGCCTTCCCAGTTGACGCCATAGCCATCCATTCGGGTCTTAAACCATTTAGAAACTTGACCATCTATTTGATCACCTTTCTTTCAATATTGTGCTTGATTATCATGCTTAGAAGATGGTTAAAACGATCAAAATTTGAAATAAGCTTTTCCTTAGGCTTTTGTTGGAAAGCATTGAACTCAGAAAGCAATAGAGTTTGGATGGAATGTTCTAGGTCTTCATCAGTTGAACACAACTCTTTAAGTCTATCCCATATTTCTTTTTTTGTGGTGCAAGAGCTTACCAAACAAAAGGCATCGGACTGCAAAGCGAATCTTATCATTCTCATGGCTTTGACATTGCACAACAACTTTTCTTTTTCGTCTTGAGGAATCTTCTCCACGTCAGTTAAGAGTTGGTTGTACTCCTTTTGGGTTTTATGGTTATATTTGTTCCAGAGTGAATGAAAGGACCCAATGTTATTACTTCCCATATAAGATAGTCATTGTCTTCATATCCAACGACGTAGTCTTCAAAGTGATGCGTCCAAACTTCATAATATTGAGTGTAAAGAATAGGAACTCTAGTTGTGGATCCAATGCTATTGGAGATACTGATCGGATTGGTTTGAGAATCGTTAAGAGACATAATGACCTTTTTAGATATCTGATAAGAATCAGACATGTAAAACTTGAATTAGGGTTTTAGCAAAAGCAAGAAACAACTTCAATGGAGTGACGGCGGCTCCTACAGATTCGATAAAAGTGGAAACCCTAAAAAGATTCTTCCAACAGAAGAGGTGCGTATTTATTACACAGTCTCCTGCTTTGATACCAATTCATGAGAATATAATTCGCTTAGATCGATATATTCAGCAAAAAATAAAGATTAATGACAAGAATGGAAAAAGATGAACATAATAACAAATCAAACGTGTGTTGAATAATTAATATTCTCTATCTCAGAAGAATTCAATGTGAATTGCTACTGTAGAGATAGGTTAGGGTTACAATACTTGATCAACCAAATAAAGATTCAAATGCATAATTAATATAATTCATGCATGCACTATATATATATATATATATATATATATATATATATATATATATATATATATATATATATATATACAAACCCTAAAATTAAACACGGCTGGACAGGCCCAAACCGTGAGTACAAAATGGACCGAACTACCAAGCCCAATGACGCAATCTTCTTGGACTCAACGTACTATATGACAGACCGCGACGTGAACCTTATTGATCTTACATATTTGATTATTGTTGCTGAGTCTGCAATGATTTGGCGCATTGGTAAAGCAAATTTGATTAGAAGATCTACTTCCCAAACTTCCATGGACATTGACAATGGAAACATTGGAAGTCTAGAAAAGATTTCTTTTTCCAAGGGAAATAGAAAGGCTAAGTCTGAGATTGTCTTGTGTACCATTCCCAAAGAGTCCATATGTTTCTATTGCCAAGAGAAGAGGCATTGGTTGCGAAGATGTCATAACTACTTGGAGGATCATAAGAATGGTAAGGTCAAAAAGTTTGACTCTGTTTCAGGTGAGTCCACTATCTAACTCTATTAAGTTCCTATCTGTAGATTCTTAATGCATGATGTGATAAGATTATGTCACAACCCGAAACCCAGGGCGGAAACGTTTCCGCGGTGGACTCCACGTTGAGTATCAAATCCAATGTACATAGTAAGCAAAGTAAACAACCATTACATTACATATATAGATTTACATTTGTTTGAAAACCAAAAGTTACAGTTGTTATACATATGTATATAAGAATAAAAGTAAAGACGCATCTTCATCGCACTTCGTCTTTGCCAAAAAGGATCACTGGGTACCTGTCTAATGTGGACCTGAGAATACAAACAGTTTGAAAATCAGCATAAAGCTGGTGAGTTCATAAGTGGTTTTGTTTTCTGAAAATGTACAAGTTTCATGTTGTTTTCTGAAAAATTTACACACCCAAGAAAATCCCGTATTTTCTTTTATGTAAAGTTTGGTTATCTGTTTTGATACACAAATCTGGTTATGAACAACTGTTATCCGAGGAAAATCCCATATTTTCCTAAAAGTTGGTTACCGAGTTGAGATGTAATGTAAAAGACGCATACTGAAAACCTGGTTATCCTTGTGAAATGTATTAGTTTTATCATGCACATAAAACTAATAAGTGAAAAGTGAACTGGTTATTAACCCATTATTACTAACAAGTAAATCCCTGTTATCCAAATTGCGAGTTCCATGACCATACAATAGACTAGATATGGCAATAAGTAGTCCACATCACCTTATGACTTTCGTCACCCTTGAACCATTCGGTTCGGCTATAGCTAGAAGCCAGGTGTGGGGTAGTCAGCCCCGTATAGATCTATACACTCGAGTCACGCTCCCCCTCCAGGAGATTCTTGTTACATGGGCGATCCTCCACTCGCGTATCTCTGTGGAGTGTTTCCGAGGACGTGTCTCCAATTTATAGGAATAACAAATTTACTAGTAATAATACTGAAAGATAGTATTACAAACGATGGTCCTCCACTCACGTATCTCTGTGGAGTGTTACCGAGGACAAAACAATGTACTAGGTTTCATGCTCAAAGTTCAAAGGTTATGCTTTTAACTGTTAAAATGTGGAAAACCATTTGTGAAAATATAAAATACAACATTTTATAATGTTTTTCACAAATAATACGATAACGTGTTCTGCAAGTTCAAACTGTTTTTTGTTATGTTTATCAGTGTTAAAAGCATATGTAATATGGAACGCAACACATGTAAAACAAGTTTTGAGTACAAGTATTCCTTGTACTTTGCTTGTATTCCCCCCCCCCCCCCTGAAAACAGTGAAAAACATTGAAAAAGGGTAGGGGTATGAACTCACCGCTTAATGTAGGGTTCGAGTGTCAACGGATGCCCTGAACGCCTATGGCCCCTATTATTCATGTGATGACACATAAATGAGTTAGAACTAAGGTGTTTCATGACTAAACATGATGGGAAAACATCCTTAGGGCTTCGAATTACTAAGAATAAGTGTCCTATGATCCAAACTTAATGATTTATGCAAGTTTAGGGCCAAATATGGGCATTAGAGTGGGTGTATGGTCTTGAAAATGAGTGTGCGGCTGGGGAGTGCGGCTAGGAGTGTGTGTGAGGCAGCATACAAGAGTGTGCGCCCGTACAGAGGGTGTGTGCGGCCGTACACAGGAGTGTGCGGCCATACACTCCTCATTTGAGTCCATATGATGATTTTTGAAGTGTATGCTCTTCATACTTGGGAGTTTTGAATGTTTGTTGCCCCCATATGAAGGTGTGCGGCCGTACACCTTCAAGGGATGATGAATATGATGAGTTTTAAGCTTGGGATTCAAGTGTTTACCACTATAATTAGCTTGAAGATGGAGTAGATCACGATTATGAAGCCTTCAAAGTGTTCTTGGTTGATGATTTTGAGAGAGAAAGTAAAGAGAGGGAAGAGAAACATCTAAATGAATGAATGAAGGGGTATCCATTCATATATTGAATTGGGTGTGAGGTTGAAGGTGTTTGCGGCTGGGTGTGTGGCCGCACACACCTTATTTGGTGAGTTTAGCCCGATTTTGTGATGCTGAACACTTTCCAACCCTTCTTAAGACTCATATCTAGATTATACTAAGTCCAGAACACCCATATGGAACCACAAGATTTAACAAAAGATAATGAATTCAAGTTTTAATGCTGATACACGGATCAATTACATAGGTTAGAAGTTTCGGGTTGTCACATTATCCCCCCGTTAGAGGGAATTTCATCCCGAAATTCAGAATTAAGATGCAAATCATGGATTTGGAAAGAGATGTGGATACTTCAGTCTCATCGAGTTTTCGCGCTCCCAAGTGAATTTCGGTCCCCGCTTGGCATTCCAGCGAACCTTCACTATTGGGATGCGACTTTGTTTCGTACGTTTGATCTCTCGATCCATGATTTCGATTAGTTCTTCCACGAAGTTCAGGTTCTCGTTGATCTCGATTTCATCAAGAGGGATCACAAGGGTTTCATCGGATAAACACTTCGTAAGATTAGAGACGTGGAAAACAGGATGGATGTTACTAAGCTCACGGGGTAATCAGAGTTTATAGGTTACCGGACCGATCCTGGCGAGGATCTCAAAGGGTCCAATGTACCTCGGATTAAGTTTCCCACGCTTTCCAAAGCGTACCATGCCTTTCCAGGGCGAGGCCTTCAACAAGACACGATCTCCAACCTGGAACTCCAAAGGTTTCCGTCGGTTATCAGCATAACTCTTTTGGCGATCTCATGAAGCTTTCAATCGTTCCCGGATTTGGATGATCTTTTCGGTGGTTTCGCGAATGATTTTAGGACCAGTGAGAGCACTGTCGGGAAATCGACTCTTGGCTAGCTGTGTGTCCCCTACTTCAGCCCAGCACAGAGGGGATCTGTACTTACGGCCGTAGAGAGCTTCGAATGGGGCAGCCTTGATGCTGGTGTGGTAACTGTTATTATACGAGAACTTGATCAAGGGTAGATGAGTGTCCCACGACTTTCCGAAATCAATGACACACGCTCTCAGCATGTCTTCCAGAGTTTGGATAGTTCTTTCAATCAGTCCATCTGTCTGAGGATGATAAGTCGTACTCATGTCTAGCCTAGTTCCAAGAGCTTTCTGAAGGGACTACCAAAATCTTGAGGTAAACCTACTATCTCGGTCGAAGATAATGGACGCAGGTACACCGTGCAATCGAATTACTTCTTGGATGTAGATTCGCGTAAGTCTTTCCATCTTGAAAGATTCTTTGATTGGAATGAAGTGAGCGGATTTTGTCAAACGATCAACAATTACCCAAATGGTATCGTACCCACTCGGAGATTTGGGTAACTTAGTGATGAAACCCATGGTAATCATCTCCCATTTCCACTCGGGTATTTTGGGCTACTGAAGCAGACCCGAGGGTTTCTGGTACTCAACTTTTACCTTGGCGCAAGTCAAACACTTGCCCACATAAGTAGCGATCTCCGCTTTCATGTTTGGCCACCAATATTGTCTCTTGAGATCCAGGTACATCTTATCCGAACCTGGGTGAACAGAGTATCTAGTCTTGTGTGCTTCCTCCATGACAATCTCCCTGAATCCTCCGAACTTTGGAATCTAGATTCGGTCCATGAATCAGTAGACTCCGTCACCTCTGATCTCAAGTTTCTTATCCATTCCCCTCAAGGCTTCGCTTGACACGTTCTCAGGTTTAAGGGCTTCTAACTGGGCTTCTCGGATTTGCATGGATAAGTGGGAATGGATAGTCATCGTCAGAGTCTTCACTTTGCGGGTCGAACTTTCCTTTCGGCTAAGGGCATCTGCCACCACACTGGCCTTGCTGGGATGGTAGCGGATCTCGCACTAATAGTCACTGAGTAGCTCTACCCATCGCCGTTGCCTCATGTTTAAGTCCTTCTGATTGAAGATGTGTTGCAGGTTCTTATGGTCAGTGAAGATCATACACTTGGCTCCATAAAGATAATGTATCCAGATCTTCAGTGCAAAGACTACGACTCCTAATTCCAGGTCATGAGTGGTATATTTGACTTCGTGTGCCTTCAGCTGTCTCGAGGCATATGCAATCACTTTTCCCTTTGCATAAGCACACAGCCTAAGCCCTGGTTAGACGCATCACAATAAACAACGAAGTCCTCTGTTCCTTCGGGCAGTGACAGGACCGGTGCGCTACATAAGGCTCGCTTTAATGTTTGGAATGCGTTTTCTTGCTTTTCACTCCAACAAAAGGGTACACCTTTCTGTGTCAGAGTGGTTAGAGGTTTGGCGATTCTGGAAAAATTTTGAATAAATCTCCAATAATAACTAGCGAGACCCAAGAATTGACGAATTTTTGTGGGTGTTTTCGGTGCCGACCAATTCTCTATCGCTTTGATCTTGGATGGATCCACGTGAATACCCTCTTCGCTTACCACGTGACCGAGGAAAGTTACCTTCCAAATCCAGAATTCACACTTGGAAAATTTTGCGTACAACTTCTCGGATCTAAGGGTTTCCAATACTGACCTCAAGTGTTGCTTGTGATCTTCTTCACTTCTGGCGTAGACAAGTATGTCGTCAATGAACACGATGACGAACTTGTCTAAGAAGGGACGACACACCCGGTTCATCAGGTCCATACACACAGCCGGTGCATTGGTTAGACCGAAGGGCATCACTACAAACTCATAGTGTCCATATCAAGTCCTGAAAGCTGTTTTGGAAACATCACTTTCATGAACTCGTAGCTGATGGTACCCTGACCTAAGGTCTATCTTTGAGAAGTAGCTAGCTCCCTGAAGTTGGTCGAAGAGGTCATCTATTTGCGGAAGAGGATATTGGTTCTTGACGGTCAACTTATTTAGTTCACGATAATCGATGTACATTCGGAAGGATCCATCTTTCTTCTTTACACACAAAACTGGAGCTCCCCAGGGTGAGGAACTCGGTCTGATGAACCCTTTGCTGAGCAACTCGTTGAGTTGGCTGGATAAATCCTGCATTTCCGCTGGAGCTAAGCGATATGGAGACTTGGCTACGGGGGTAGCTCCAGGAATTAGGTCAATGCGAAACTCAACTTGACGTTCGGGAGGAATTCCCGGAAGCTCTTCGGGAAAGACATCACGAAAGTTACAGACTTCGGGGATGCTCGCGAGGTCTTTAACTTCCTGTTTCTCATTAATGACATGGGCTAGGAATGCTTGGCACTCCTTCGGCAGAAGCCTTTGAGCTTTGATGCAGGAAATGATGCGAAGATTGGAGCTAATCTTATCTCCATAGATCATGAGAGTCTGACCAGAGGGAAGGTTGAGACGAATGGCTTTTTCGTAACAAAGGATATCAGCATGATTGGGACTCAACCAATCCATGCCAATGATGACATCAAAGCTCTTTATGGAAACTGGCATAAGATCAATGGAAAAAGAATGGTCGTTCAGGGTAAGGGTACAACATATGAAGATATCGCTAGCGTTTTCTTTCTCACCGTTAGCCATCTCGACGGAAAACGTTTTGGTTAATGGTTAGGGATTATGTTTAAGGTTATGCTTGAACAAATGACTAACAAAGCTTCTTTTGGCACCCTAATCGAAAAGAATATTAGCATAAGATTTATCAAGAAGGAACGTACCCGAGACAACGGTGGGATCAGCGACTGCCTCCTCTCGTCCTATGACTAGGACTCTTCCGGTGTTATCAGTTGTTGCCTTCTTGGGGCAGTTTCTCTTGATTGTGTGCCCATTTTCACCTGTTCTAGAAGATTGATTGGCTGATTGGGCTAGTGCTTTGCAGGATCGGATTGTGTGCCCCTTTTCACCACAGTTGGTGCATGTAAGTTCACGGCAGGGGCCGGGGTTATGGTGGTATTTACACTTTTCACATTGGGGAAGACTACCAGCATACCTACTAGTAGGTGTTTCGGCAGAAGCCTTTGAGCTTTGATGCAGGAAATGATGCGAAGATTGGAGCTAATCTTATCTCCATAGATCATGAGAGTCTGACCAGAGGGAAGGTTGAGACGAATGGCTTTTTCGTAACAAAGGATATCAGCATGATTGGGACTCAACCAATCCATGCCAATGATGACATCAAAGCTCTTTATGGAAACTGGCATAAGATCAATGGAAAAAGAATGGTCGTTCAGGGTAAGGGTACAACATATGAAGATATCGCTAGCGTTTTCTTTCTCACCGTTAGCCATCTCGACGGAAAACGTTTTGGTTAATGGTTAGGGATTATGTTTAAGGTTATGCTTGAACAAATGACTAACAAAGCTTCTTTTGGCACCCTAATCGAAAAGAATATTAGCATAAGATTTATCAAGAAGGAACGTACCCGAGACAACAGTGGGATCAGCGACTGCCTCCTCTCGTCCTATGACTAGGACTCTTCCGGTGTTATCAGTTGTTGCCTTCTTGGGGCAGTTTCTCTTGATTGTGTGCCCATTTTCACCTGTTCCAGAAGATTGATTGGCTGATTGGGCTAGTGCTTTGCAGGATCGGATTGTGTGCCCCTTTTCACCACAGTTGGTGCATGTAAGTTCACGGCAGGGGCCGGGGTTATGGTGGTATTTACACTTTTCACATTGGGGAAGACTACCAGCATACCTACTAGTAGGTGTTTCGGCAGAAGCCTTTGAGCTTTGATGCAGGAAATGATGCGAAGATTGGAGCTAATCTTATCTCCATAGATCATGAGAGTCTGACCAGAGGGAAGGTTGAGACGAATGGCTTTTTCGTAACAAAGGATATCAGCATGATTGGGACTCAACCAATCCATGCCAATGATGACATCAAAGCTCTTTATGGAAACTGGCATAAGATCAATGGAAAAAGAATGGTCGTTCAGGGTAAGGGTACAACATATGAAGATATCGCTAGCGTTTTCTTTCTCACCGTTAGCCATCTCGACGGAAAACGTTTTGGTTAATGGTTAGGGATTATGTTTAAGGTTATGCTTGAACAAATGACTAACAAAGCTTATTTTGGCACCCTAATCGAAAAGAATATTAGCATAAGATTTATCAAGAAGGAACGTACCCGAGACAACGGTGGGATCAGCGACTGCCTCCTCTCGTCCTATGACTAGGACTCTTCCGATGTTATCAGTTGTTGCCTTCTTGGGGCAGTTTCTCTTGATTGTGTGCCCATTTTCACCTGTTCCAGAAGATTGATTGGCTGATTGGGCTAGTGCTTTGCAGGATCGGATTGTGTGCCCCTTTTCACCACAGTTGGTGCATGTAAGTTCACGGCAGGGGCCGGGGTTATGGTGGTATTTACACTTTTCACATTGGGGAAGACTACCAGCATACCTACTAGTAGGTGTTTGAGCTGTGGATCCCACAACAAATGCAGCAGCAACAGGGGTAGTAGCAGCATGGACCGCTATTGTCTGTTGTTTCTTTGAGGACCCTTGAGATGATTGGCCCTTCTTCTTATTCCAAAACTTCCTTTTCTCACCACTACTCTTGGTCGGTTCAGGGGTGGCGGTTGTTTCCTCAACATCATCACTGTGGTCAATCAGGGTCTGGGCTAAACTTTTGGCGCTGTCATAAGTATCCGGTTTCGCAGCTAAGACGTTTCCTTTTGTTGGCTGGGTCAATCCCCAGATGAATTTCTCTATCTTCTTACTCTTCGGGGTAACCAATCCCGGACAGAGTAGTGCTAGATCATCGAATCTAGAAGTGTATGCGGCAATATCGGAACCCTTCATCTTCAGGTTCCAGAGCTCGTGCTCTAATTTCTGAATTTTTCCCCGAGGGCAGTACTCAGCTAGAAGGAGTTCTTTCATGGCTTCCCAACCCATAGCATTGGCTACAGGTAGAGTTAGGGATTTGACTCAGTCGTTCCACCAAGTCAGGGCTTTATCGATAAAGGTACAAGCTGCGAACTTCACTTTGTTAGATTAAGAACAGGCACAGATTTCAAAGATAGATTCGATTTTCTCGAACCATCGGGTGAGGGAAATGACACCTCCAGTGCCATCAAAGGAAGTGGGTTTCGCGTTCATGAAATCTTTATAGGAACCCTCTTTTCGATGCCCTTGGCTATCTTCTTGGTTTTGGGACTGGGGACCACCTCCTGAATCACCGGGGTTCATTTGAGACATGGTGGCTGCTATTGCGGCAGTAACAGCTGCCTGGAACAGCACAGGGTCAAATTGAGGAGGAGGTGGCGGCGAAGGAGGATTGTTGTTCTTTGAGTTGGGTCTCTTTCTTGGAGGCATCTTGATCTATAAAGATCATGAAAGAGAGGATGGTAAGTCCTTTGAATTAAATCAAGAGATATGACATATATGTATTCCAAATAAGCAATAATACAGGAATGAATTATCAAAGCAGAAAAATTATTGCTAAAAGAATGATCGAGGAGCAACACTTGAATGAGGATTTCTACAAAGGAATGATTTGAGAAATACTCCCATAGGATTTCATGATTTTCTATGACCTTGGTTCGATGTTTGAGGTATTAGGGTAAGTTTTAGGCATGCTGAACACTACAGTCACTCCCAAGCACATGTTGGCCGTGTCCCGAATTAATATAGTTGGCCAGGCTATATTGATCCTAGACACGACTACATAACTGCCCAGGTTTAAACGTAGCATACAACACCCATTTACTTATGTTTCGTTCTACTTGCAAATACGGATCCCGACGGTTGGGTATACTTATATACTTTTTGAAAATACTTATATTTTAAAGTATACTTTTAGTTTAGAGCACTTAGGCCCCTTAGCATTTATAGTCTTATACCATGTAAGGTTTGGTATACTTAGTTCACTATAAACATGGGCTCTGATACCAATCTGTCACAACCCGAAACCCAGGGCGGAAACGTTTCCGGGGTGGACTCCACGTTGAGTATCAAATACAATGTACATAGTAAGCAAAGTAAACAACCATTACATTACATATATAGATTTACATTTGTTTGAAAACCAAAAGTTACAGTTGTTATACATATGTATAGAAGAACAAAAATAAAGACGCATCTTCATCGCACTTCGTCTTCGCCAAAAAGGATCACTGGGTACCTGTCTAATGTGGACCAGAGAATACAAGCAGTTTGAAAATCAGCATAAAGCTGGTGAGTTCATAAGTGGTTTTGTTTTCTGAAAATGTACAAGTTTCCTATTGTTTTCTGAAAAAGTTACACACCTAAGAAAATCCCGTATTTTCTTTTATGTAAAGTTTGGTTATCTGTTTTGATACACAAATGTGGTTATGAATAACTGTTATCCAAGGAAAATCCCATATTTTCCTAAAAGTTGGTTACCGAGCTGAGATGTAATGTAAAAGATGCATACTGAAAACCTGGTTATCCTTGTGAAATGTATTAGGTTTATCATGCACATAAAACTAATAAGTGAAAAGTGAACTGGTTATTAACCCATTATTACTAACAAGTAAATCCCTGTTATCCAAATTGCGAGTTCCATAACCATACGATAGACTAGATATGGAAATAAGTAGTCCACATCACCTTATGACTTTCGTCACCCTTGAACCTTTTAGTTCGGCTGTAGCTAGCAGCCAGGTGTGGGGTAGTCAGCCCCGTATAGATCTATACACTCGAGTCACGCTCCCCCTCCAGGAGATTCTGGTTACAGGGGCGGTCCTCCACTCACGTATCTCTATGGAGTGTTTCCGAGTACGTGTCTCCAATTTATAGGAATAACAAATTTACTAGTAATAATACTGAAAGATAGTATTACAAACGATGGTCCTCCACTCACGTATCTCTGTGGAGTGTTACCGAGGACAAAACAATGTACTAGGTTTCATGCTCAAAGTTCAAAGGTTATGCTTTTAACTGTTAAAATGTGGAAAACCATTTGTGAAAATATAAAATACAACATTTTATAATGTTTTTCACAAATAATACGATAACGTGTTCTGCAAGTTCAAACTGTTTTTTGTTATGTTTATCAGTGTTAAAAGCATATGTAATATGGAAGGCAACACATGTAAAACAAGTTTTGAGTACAACTATTCCTTGTACTTTGCTTGTATTCCCCCCCCCCCCCCCTGAAAATAGTGAAAAACATTAAAAAAGGGTAGGGTATGAACTCACCGCTTAATGTAGGGTTCGAGTGTCAACGGATGCCCTGAACGCCTATGGCCCCTATTATTCATGTGATGACACATAAATGAGTTAGAACTAAGGTGTTTCATGACTAAACATTATGGGAAAACATCCTTAGGGCTTGGAATTACTAAGAATAAGTGTCCTATGATCCAAACTTAATGATTTATGCAAGTTTAGGGCCAAATATGGGCATTAGAGTGGGTTTATGGTCTTGAAAATGAGTGTGCGGCTGGGGAGTGCGGCCAGAAGTATGTGTGAGGCAGCACACAAGAGTGTGCGGCCGTACAGAGGGTGTGTGCGGCCGTACACTCCTCATTTGAGTCCATATGATGATTTTTGAAGTGTATGCTCTTCATACTTGGGAGTTTTGAATGTTTGCTGCCCCCATATGAATGTGTGCGGCCGTACACCTTCAAGGGATGATGAATATGATGAGTTTTAAGCTTGGGATTCAAGTGTTTACCACTATAATTAGCTTGAAGGTGGAGTAGATCACGATTATGAAGCCTTCAAAGTGTTCTTGGTTGATGATTTTGAGAGAGAAAGTAGAGAGAGGGAAGAGAAACATCTAAATTAATGAATAAAGGGGGTATCCATCCATATATTGAATTGGGTGTGAGGTTGAAGGTGTTGGCGGTTGGGTGTGTGGCCGCACACACCTTATTTGGTGAGTTTGGCCCGATTTTGTGATGCTAAACACTTTCCAACCCTTCCTAAGACTCATATCTAGATTATACTAAGTCTAGAACACCCATATGGAACCACAAGATTTAACAAAAGATAATGAATTCAAGTTTTAATTCTGATACACGGATCAATTACATAGGTTAGAAGTTTCGGGTTGTCACATATTAGATTTTGATGTTTTGTAGGATTAAAGGAAGCTTAAAGGTATAAATAAACAAAAAAATATATCTTATTTTATATTTCCTTGCAATGGCGTATGTGAAAATTGATGTTTGTATTTTTTAGCAATATGGATTTGATTCTTTCGTTTATGGTTGTGTCTAAATTTACCAAATAAGGAAAGATTATTATCACCCAAATTTCAATTGGACAGAAACTTGGGATCATGCAACTTGTATTGTATGATGAATGAGAACCTTCATCTTTGGGAAATTAGGACTAATTCCTTGTTCACATACAGAGGTGATCTAAATAAAGGACTAGGGGATCAGATACACTTGGTTGTGCGCTGGTCTGGTCAACCACAAAGAACGATAAGGCTATTCATTATGGTTTACTGAAGTTTGTAAATATGGTTATGCCTACAAGATTAAGTATAATTCTGAGTCATTGAAAAGTATCAATGTATAGCAAAACGAATAAGAAGAATCAAAGTCGGCAGAAAGATAAAAGTTTCTCCAATCTGAAAAACTGGGAGAGTACTTGAGTATAGTGTTGTATGATCGTCTTAATGATTATGAAAACCATATCACAATTTGATCCTCTAAGGACGCCTTAGCGTATTTGTTTGGCTAAGAAGAAGAATCATGAATTGTTTAAATGGTTAAATCAATTAAGATGAATCATACTTCGTTCCAAAATCAAATCTTAGAGTCATACTCCACGATTGTATATTGAGTGACATAACAGCAAATGTAGAGTAAAATGTTTTCTACTCTCGTACATTTAAAATTGATAAACTGTAATGTTTTAGATAAAACAAAGATCAACTAAGACCGATTGTCATAAGTGTTTTTCTTGATAATAAATCGCACTAACTCTTGAATATTTGTTTGTCAAGTAATGTTTCTTAACAGAGAGAAAATTATATGTCAAGAGGTCCGTGGGAGTCTCAAAGATCTTGAAAATTTTTAAGAATTAATCAAGAGTCAACCTATTGTTAATCACTAGCACACGACTTGAGTTTTGTAACCTATCGTGTTGACATATTCTTGTTTCTGTGCTCATTCCAGTTAAGGTTGACTATGCACATGAGTTGTCAACTGTTTGCATAAGGCTAAGCACCTTGATCAATGAAAGTTCATTGATCAGTGTGGGTGAGATGCTCAATAACTTAGAAGACATGGTAGGCCCTTTTGGTACCGAGTGGTAAGGAATTAAGATTAGATAGGTTAAGTCCATATGAGTTTGGATTTGTCACTAACCTTGTCTTATGATTATGGTTATGACAAATTCACATGGATAAGAACACATACACCATAAAAAATCAAAGTGTCATAAAGTTTCTCTCCAATTCATGAAAATGATTATGAGGAAATGCTTTCACTAAGTAGATTTTAAAGAGTTAGCAATTGTGACATTTGCATCCTCAAATTCGATTATGACTACGACATCCCTCTTCATAGTTAGAATTGTGAGACATGGCAAAAGGTCTAAACATTTGAGACTTATTGTTGTAAGTTCTAAAATTGTTTAGACACACATATGAGCTTTCTAATAAAAGGTGTGTGAGCTTAGATAAAGGATTAACAAAGCATCTCGTGTAAGAAATCTGAAGTTTGGTAAGAAAGTCAATAAAGTATTGATTTCTAGAAGTCCAACTGATTTCTGGATTTATGTCACAGCTAGTGGGAGCATAAAAGTAATGCAAGTAACAAAATAATTGTTATTCTAGTGGGAGCATAATTATTATGGTAAGTGTTGCAAGTTAGCAATGTTAATTATAGAAAACAAAATTTTCAATTCGCAAAGTTGCAGGGTTGAAAAGTTGTTTTGCTATAATTTAGGGAGAGGAACTTATACTTCATTTCAATTCTAAAAGTTTAAGTTGAGATTTTAATTAAATTTAGTCAAGGATTTATATGGATACCATGTTGAAATGCTTCAACATTGGAAATTCTATATATGGAAATAATATAGCAAAAGATTGATCAAGTATTATGTCTTTATGTAAGATATTATGAATCGTATCCCATATGCTTTGGGTATAGGATCGATTTCATATGCTGTAATATTCATGTGATCTAAATTTTCCAAATGCATAGGGCATGTAACTATGTTTTCTAAACACTAGTCATGCCATACACCAAGTATGCACACTATGTTTTTCCAAACATTAGTTATGCCATACACCAAGTATGCACACTAAGTTTGTCTATGATCTTTACTTTGTGAAATAGATCGATTGAACATAATTCCAATGATTCTCATTTCACAATCCCAAATCCTTACCGCAAATGCAAGAATTCCAAATTCCTGCCATTTACCGAAATCTGTTAGATTTTAAACTTATATGCACTTATCCTCTTGTAATGCTTATGAACAAAGTCACAAAGACTTGTCAACAGTCATTACAGAGTATTCCAATGGAGATCAACTCCATGGAAACGAAGTCTCAAATTTAAAGTACATTGCTTTGAAAATCCTTCTTGCATTAAGTTTTCAAATCTTACACAGATTGAATACTTTCCACCCATGGAGACATTTCCATATTCCCATTTTTACTATCACTTCTGAACAAGAGTTGCCTCTTTTCAGAATATGTCAATATGGTCCTCTCCAAAAGTTTACACTGTACTTCCAACTGTCCCTGAGCAACCAATCTTTGGTAAACCTTAGATTGTCCTCGATAGTTGCTTAATCAAATTAGTCGTATCTAGTTCTGGTATTTTTTCCCTCTTAATGCTCTAGGCATTTGTAAAAATTTAGAACAGATAAATATAATAGCACATGCAATCGACCCTTTATCTGAAGCATATGGGACACGATTCATGATGTCTCACATAAAGACATGATACTAGACCAGTCTTTTGCTATAATATTTCTATTTCTATTAATGTTCCCATATATAGAATTTACTTATGTTGAACCATTCCAACATAACATTCATATATATACTTGACTAAATTTGATTAAAATCTCACGATCTAAGCTTTTAGATTTGAAATGAAGTATAATTTCCTCTCCCTTAATTATAGCAAAACAACTTTTCCCAATTGAAACTTTTGTTTTCTATAACTAACATTGCTAACTTGCAACACATATCATAATTATCATGCTCCCACTAACATGATGATTATTAGCATGACACTTATGCTCCCACTAGCTTTGACATGTACTCAGAAATCAGTTGGACTTCTAGAAATTAATACTTTATTGACTTTCTTACCAAAGTTCAGACTTCTGATACAAAATGCTTTGATAAAACTTTATCAAAATCATACACCTTTCCTTAGATAGCACACATGTGTGTCTAAACAATTTTAGAACTATGAAAAGAGATGTCGTAATCATAGTCTCAATTTTTTAGACCTTTTTTATTTCTCACAAGTCTATGTTAGTGTGTCGGTTAACCACACGCGCTGCACTAACAACTTTGAGAATGTAAATATCACAATTGCTATCTACTTAAAATCTACTTAGTGAAAGCGTTTCCTCACCATCATTTTCATGAATCGGAGAGAAACTTTATGAAACTTAGATTTTATGGTGTATGTGTTCCTATCCATGTGAATTTGTCAAAACCATAATCACAAGACAAGGTTAGTGACAAATCCAAACTCATATGGATTGAACTTGTGTAGTCTTAACTTCTTGCCTCCTGGCAACATAACGGTCTACCATTGCTTCCAAGTTGTTATGCAACCAATTGAGAACTCTCATAACTCATATGCAAAGCCAACTTTAATTGGAATGGGCACAGAAATAGGGATATTTCAACACGATAGGTTATAAACCTCAAGTCGTTAGCTAGTGTGAAACTACATGTTTTATTCTTGATTAGATCTTGAAATTTTTTCAGGACCTTTTAGACTCCCACTGTCCTCTTGACATATAAGACTATCTTTCCAAGACCCATTCCTTGACAAATAAATATTCAAGAGATAGTGCGGATTCTTATCAAGTAAAACACTTCACACAATTGGCCTTAGTTGGTCTTCACACAATTGGCCGTAGTTGGTCTTTGTTTTATCTAAAACATCACAACTTACCAATTTCAAATGTACAAGAGTAGGACACATTTTACTCTTACATTTGACAAGTCTTAATAAACCTTCTTTAAGATGTGTCACTTAAATTACAATCTTGGATTATGACTCTAAGACTTGTTTTGGATCGAAGCATGACTCATCTTCTTGATTTAACCATTTCAACAATTCATGATTCCTCTTCTTAGCCATAGGAATGAACTAAGATGTCCTTAGATGACAAATTTTGACATGGTTTCTTAATCATTAAGATGATCACAAAACATGATACTAAAGTACTCTCCCATCTTTTTAGATTTGAGAAACTTTTATCTTTCTGCCTAATTTGATTCTTCCAATTCGTTCTGCCATACATCGAAACTTTTCCAATGCTTCATAATTATACTTAAACTTGTAAGTATAACCATATTTACTAAACTTTAGTAAATCATGACGAATAGTCTTATCGATCTTTTTTTGTGGTGGACCTGACCAGTGCACAACCAAGTGTACCCGATCCCTTTGTCCTTCACTTGACTCACATATACATGTGAACAAGGAGTTAGTCTTAATTTTCCAATGATGAAAATTCTCATTCATCATACTATACAACTTGCATGATCCAAGTTTCGGTCCAATTGAAAACTTGGGTGATGAGAATCTTTCCTTATTTGGTAAATTTAGACATTGCCACAAATGAAAGAATCAAATTCATATTTCCATTATTGCTAAAAACATACAAACATCAATTTTTCATAAGTGCCATTGCAAGGAGATACAAATAAAATAAAACAAAATTTTATTTATTTATAACATGCGAAATTTTGTTTCTTACAATGCAACTTTAAATGGAAACTATGTTGTTACATATTTCCTAGCAATTTATCATAACTCCTAAGTAGTAGCTCAAGAATCCGATCTTCGAACCATGCGATTGAAATCCATCTTCGCGATCAGATTTAGCATACTCTTTAAGTTTCCGTCCCTTTGCTTGATCCTGGCATACCTTAAAATTTATTAAGAATCATCAATAAGGAACTTAACAAAGTTAGATAGTGGACTTACCTGAAGCTGAATCAAACTTTCTGACTAGATCTTCTCTCAGATCTTTTAGGTAGTTAGGTGTAACATTCCGAACTTTAGGTGCATCTCTTAAACCCTTCTTCTTTATCAAGTTGTCAAGTTTAGCCCCTAAAGGGAAAATTATGGCAATTGAGTACGTTGCGCGTACTCATGCGCTTATTTTGGACGCGGACTCACCTATGTACGTTGGGCGTACCCCGGGTTACGTTGGGCGTAGCTGGCCCAGATGCAAAACCCTAATTGTGGCTTAAGGACTATAAAAGGAATGATATGGTCTTGTTCCCAGCCACCATTCCATAGAGAGAAACCCTAGGAGAGTAATGATATCGTTCTTAAGCTTATGTGTGAGTGTTCTTGAGCTAGAAAGTGCCTTCGTGTGATAGTGAAGAAGAAGAGGAGGTTCTTGTGGAGGCTAGAAGTCGGAGTACAAGCTTGGATCTGAGTTCTACAGAGGGTGGAGCTTCACTTGGAGGTAAAAAGCTCAAAGCTTTCCTTATCATTTTTTATTAGTGCTTCATGGACGAATTTTTAGAGTTTTTGGTCCCAAGGTGGAGACTTTATGAGCAAATGGTCTCCATAAGCTTAGATCTGCCCTATTTCAGAGTAATATGAGTTGTGGGTTCATAAAAATCCAATCATGGACGTTAAGATTAAGTTATGCATGAGATTAGGGCTTGATAGGGAAAAAGGTTATATGTTTGAAGTGAATGGTGACCTTTACAGCCATGCAAAGGCTTAAAGGTTTCGACTTTATGGCTTAAGAGGCATTAGAGAGCTTAGATCTGGAATATGAGCCTAGGTCTTAATAGATTCAAACTAAAAATGAAGGAAATATGAAACTGGGACTTACGTTGGGCATAATCCCAGTACGTGCCGCGTAGGGGGTCGAGTCCCCCGATTCTGGTTAGCCGGAGTACGCCCCGCGTACGTGAGTTGGTACCCCCCGCGTAATGCTTACTGTTGACTTTCGTTGACTTTTAGGGTTTTGGTCAACATTTGGACTTTTGGTTCAAGGAGGGGTAAAATGGTATTTTACCCTTCTTTGGGATTGTAGAAAGAGTAACCTAGCCTTTGGGAGCCATTATTTAATTGAGGAAATTGTTTATGTGGTTAGGCGGAGGCTAGATCAGTATTTCGAGAACAGGATTATCCGAGTTACCCGAGGTGAGTCTTCTCACTATACATTACCTAGAGCGGTATATATGTGCAGACCGGAGGGTCTTATGTGTATGTGTATGCTTGAGATTTTTTATTGTGATATATGTATGATATGTGTTGTATAGACCGGACCGAAGGGTCCAACGTTATAGACAAGACCGGAGGGTCCAACGACATAAACCGGACCGGAGGGTCCAACGAGTTACGGGACTGGAGGGTCCCGTTGAGACACATCGACCAGAAGTTCGTACAAAGATATAGCCGCGAGTGGCGTATGTTTTGTATGTGGTATTTTGGGGAACTCACTAAGCATTTATGCTTACCGTGTTATATGACATGTGTTTCAGGTACCAGCGAGGATCGCAGGAAGGCTCCGGCATGAGTCGTACACGTTGCATAAGGTGTCTAAGTCCATAACTATATTTGGTATCAACTTGACCCGACCTGACATGGTCCATTTGGGTTGCACTTCACCTAACAACTTGTTTGGATATACTTTTGAGAATAAGATGTATATGATATATTAATATATTATTGGTTATAATATATTAATATGATATCATAGTTATTTAATTAGTATTGATCAAGAATTAATTTACTCATCAAAGTGAGCTAATTAAATATGGATTTTTTTTATATATATGGATTGGGCTATGATTTATTTAGGATGGGCTAAGAGTATATGGAGTCCACGGATAGTCCATAGAGATTTTAACCCATGGATCCTAGGTAAATGAAGAGTCATGGGTATTAGGGTTTAACCCTAATCCTCCATGCTATATAAAGGGGTCCTTGGTTCTAGAATTGGCACTAGTGTGTGTGGGCATAAGAGTGATCCAATTTCTACAAGTGTTCTTATTCTCTCAAGAGCTTCCAATTTGTTTTGGTGATTTGTGACACCACTTGAGGCATCCACACTATTGGTGCTAGGCTCATAAACTCCAAGCAATCAACCACAAAAGAAAGGTATGTTATTATACTTAAAGTTTTGTATTACAAGTATCCCATAACATGCTAGTTAGGTTGTGAACCTTGGAAATCAAACTTGCATGTATTTTAGAGAAAACATAGATCCAAGGTTTCTAGGTTTGCATGTACACCTTAGGAGTGTTAGTATGCTCAAAACCCATCAGTGGTATCAGAGCCTAGGCTTGTTTTCTTGATACTTGATGCAAACCTGTTGAAAAAACTGAAAAATATGCACTCTGAAGCATGAACTCGCCGAGTCCATGGGGGGACTCGACGAGTCCATGACCAAACTCATCCTACTCGTCGAGTAGGTTCTTGCACTCGACGAGTATGAGCCCCAGAATGCAGTTTTTCGACTTTTGCTGCTGGAAATGGACTAGAAACATTACCCTAAACTGTTTTGGTGTTTTAAAACTTATTTTAGATGGTGTAATGTTTATGCTAATCCATTTACAATGGCTAATATCAAAATTCCATGTTTTATATGAGTAAATATGATTCTTGTAATTTTGATATGAATGTTCATGTTCTTATGAGTTTTAGAAGATCATAGGAATTATGTGTTATTTGCTTGTAGTGTAATTCTTGATCTTAATGGCTAATGATGGAATCCATAACTTGTCCTCAAGTTATGGATAACCAAAAGTCACTTCTTTAAAAATGTCATTAAAGAATAAGATGTTACATAAAATGAAGAGTCATCTTTTTATGGACCATTAAAACTCATAAGTTATGAAATGAAAAGTGTTGTATAGTTACAATACTTGCCCTCAAGTCTTGGAATTTGTAAAGTCTCACACATTAATACTTTAATTCCAAATTAAACCTTAGTTTTTTAAAAAGGTTTAAAAAACAACACTTATACTATTATTATAATCTTATTTATATAGATATGTATAAGAATAAGTCAATCTTACCGCAAGTAGGCCTCATTCACGAAGCCAGTCTATAAGGGGGTATAAGGTTGTAGCCTATAAAATGGCAGCTTAATGGGTGTCCACTCTCACCCACCGCTTCCTTGACCGGTGGAGGGTCATCAGCCGAACGGGTAGGATAAGACTTTAACTCTCATTAAAAGTATAATGAATTATAAAGTAACTATACATTATTAATTCTCAATCTTAGTTACTTTAGGAAAATGTGAAATAGGTGCTAGCCCATAACATTACACTTTGTACCTTACCAAGTCATTAGTGGAGCGTGTGTGGTTAACCGGCACACTAACAAGGACTAGTAAGTATGGCAAAGGGTAACTTGACTTTATTATAGATCGGTGGAGCGTGTGTGGTTAACCGGCACATCGATTAGGTAATATAGTTAATGGTACCAAGTCAATTTGTATGGTCATTCACACCTTGTCTGTAATCCTCGGCATCCCAGTCAAAAACTTGAGAGGGCACAATCGAGATTCAAACATGCCATTGAAAAGTTCAATGTATCTCAAAAAGATCTAGGAGTTTCAAATCCAATAAAACCTAATAATAAAATATTTCGTTCTTATGGTGGAAATTGGTAAATCGTCATTTACCTACCTTCAAATATTTTATAGTGTGGATTACGGTATCCCGCTTCCAACTATAAATAATTAGTTGGATCCTAGCCTTAATATTTCATTTGGGTGACTTATTAAGGATTTTTCATCTAATTAAACTTATCCTTCTTTCTTTCAGATGTCTTCCAACACTACTACTGGCTCAAACCCTACAGGCTCCTTTTCCCTCATGAACTTGTGTGGGAAAGTCACTTTTGATGGGTCTAACTTCAATGAATGGATTAGAAACATTAGGATGATAACCCGCTATGAGAACAAGGAATATGTCCTTGATAAGGAGCTTAGGGTTATCATTGAGTCCACTGCTACTCCTGAGGAGGTTGTGGAGTACACTGCACATGAGAGGGATGCTACCAAAGTGTCCTGCATCATGTTGGCTATCATGACTCTGGAACTCCAGAAATCCTATGAAGATTTATACCTCTATGAGATGCACTTGGATCTGATGGATAGGTACCATCAGAGTGCGCGTCAAGAGAGGTATGAAATCATCTCCTCCATGATAACGGCTAGGATGAAGGATGGTGAACCCATCAGCGGTCACTTGCAGAAAATGCAAAGGTTCGTGGACCGGTTATTGAAGCTCAACGTTGACTTCCCTGAGGACTTGGCGATTGATATCATTCTCCATTCCTTACCTCCAAGTTATGATTAGTTTCGTATGACTTATCATATGAACAAGGAGGAGGTCACACTTAGCAAACTTCATGGACTTTTAAGGACCACTAAAAGTGGCCTTAATGGTAAATCGACTGTTATTTCTACTCCTACTCCTACAACAGCCCATGTTCTTGCAATTGGGCAGGTAAAGGGTAAGAAGAGGAAAAACCCTTCGAAGGGTACCAAGGGTAAGCCCCTTGATGGTTCCTCTTCAAGTGGGACAAAGAAAGGTCCCATTACTCCTTCCTCAAACCCAAAGGAAGCACAATGCTTCTATTGCCAGGAAAAGAGGCACTGGAAGCGACGCTGCCCCCAAATACTTGCAAGATGTAAAGGATGGGAAAGTTAAACCCGAGATAGTCCATGAGACTGCTGAGAAGTTGAAACTGATTAGGGAAAGGATGTTAGCAGCTCAGGATCATTAAAAGAGCTATGCTGACAAGAAAAGACGACCAATGACTTTTGAAGTTGGGGATTCGGTTTTTCTTAAAGTCTCACCGTGGCAGGGACTTATAATGTTCGGACGACGAGGAAAGTTGAGTCAGGGGTTTATTGGACCGTTTAAAGTTCTTCAGAAGATTAGGAACCAATCTTACAAGCTCGAATTACCCGAAGAACTGGATGATATTCATAACACCTTCCATGTGTGTTATTTGAGGAAGTTCACGGGAGAAGTTCCTGACATAATTCCAATCCCAGAGTTAAGAATGGATGAAAACAAGAGGTTGATTGAAGAGCCCGAGGAAATTGTTGACCGTAAGACTAAGAAGTTACGACACAAAATGGTCGACTTAGTGCTATTCCAATGGAAACATTCGAATGAACCGAATCTCACTTGGGAAAAAGAGGATGCCATGATGAGTCGCTGTCCACATCTGTTTGCTGACGCATGATTCCGGGACGGAATCATCCTAAGTGGGAGAGAATTGTAACGTCCGGGTTTCGGGGCTAAGCATTTTTAGACGATTTAATAGTCTAGGTCAACTATTGTAACTATTTTGATGTAATAAAGATGAAATATTTGAGTATTTTGTGAATTATGTGAATTTATATGCTTATTATTTAATTATAAAGATATAATTAATAAAGAATAAAAATAACCGTCAAAATTAAATTGTGAGATAAGCCTGATATAATTACATAAAGTTGTAGAATACGTTCCCGCCTACGCGTAGATATAAAGAACGTCGAAAACGGAGTTCGTATGTAAAAGATACGACAGTTTTAAGAAAATCGGACAGTAAAACACTGTTTTTCTTTAATCGCGTAAAACCGAATCGATCCTTTGAGGTACTTATGCTTTGTTGATGGGATTTACGAGAGGGTTTTTGGACTCAGGATATGGTCTAGTATTTGATTTCACACTCGAAATATTTTTAACGAAAATATTTACAAAAGTTGCGAAAACGGACACTGCGTGTCGTTTAGACGCAAAACTTTAAGTGCGATTTCCCGGAGTTCCGTAACTCCAAAAATTAATCCGTTCAGGTTTCTGGAAACTTTGAATTACCCTCTTTCATAAGAAATTTTCGAAAACGCAATCCGATATCGGGATCTCGAGACACCCGATTTTGTGTGTTTTGAGCAATTAAAGGAGGAATAACCTATGTGGGACCCACATGATTTGCATGGGAGAAAATCACCTGCCAATTGCTTCTCCTCTTGGTCTTGTTCACGTGATCTTCTCCTTATCCTCACTCTTTTGCTTGCACACTTCAATTTGTGAGTACAATGCTTAGCTGGAGGCACGGCAAAAACTTGTATGTGAGTGTGTGTGTTTACTATAAAATGACGCTTAGACACCTTCATTTCTCACTCAGAAAATCTGTCATCATCTTCCTCTTCTTCCCCTCTCTCTCTCAATCTTGATCTCTATATCCCTCTTTATCTCCCTTAGATTGAATAACCACCATTTCCACCACCTACTGCTGTCACAAGCTCCTCCGTCTAGCACCAACCTTGCACCATCACTACCATCTTGGTGCCACCGTAAGTCCTCCATCGCTAAGATTATTATTATTATTATTATTATTATTATTATTATTATTATTATTATTATTATTATTATTTCCTATGTTGTTCGAACTCACTAGGGAAGCAAGGCAAATTCATGTGTTTTCTTTCTTAAAGACTCATGCACATATGTGATGTATTTTCGATCAGTAGCCAAAAGAAAGAAACCATTCATTTCTTTTATTAGCCATACATACGAATTGCTTGTTTGATCAGTAAAATCTGAAAATAAAACTCAACCTTCCATTTATTTTATTGAAAACAAACCCCCAAGTTGTGTTTAGTTTGCAAAGTAGCCCGTTCTTATTTCCTAATTTACAAACAACATATATATTTATATATGTAAATACGAAAGAAACATATATACATATTTTTCTTTTTCCTTTTTCTTTTCCAAACTTCCATTTCAATTAACTACATATAGTCCTTATAGTAATTCAAAATAATTAAAAGCCCCCTCCATGGAATTTCATTGCAAAATAAGTCCAAGATGCAAACTTGGAATTTATATAATTCATTTTAGCCATTAATTTGAAAAGTATTGACAAACATAGCCTCATTTGATTTATTAAATTAGTAAATGGACCCTATACCTTGGTTAATTACCAAACTACCCTCCAAATATTAATTATATTAATATTTCCTAAGGAAACTAAATTTTCTCGGAGATTCGTATTCATGGAAATACTACTCGACCTTCTCGCATCCATTCCAGAACACTAATCGTCTATCGAACGTTAAGGTGAGTGCATGGTCCCTTTCTTCTTACACATAGATATGAAGTATTTTATATAAATTACGTTCTATGTGTGCATATTATCTGAATACTTATTGTCTATGATGGATGAATGATTTTATACATGTTTAAAATGATTTATATATATATTTATTTTATATCTACAAAATATGTTGGGTAAAACATGGGTAGATGTAATAGTTGTTGTGTGACAAATTAAAATGATGAGAGGCCTCGTTATAGATGTTATTGATGATCCAGTCATCTAGCGGAGTATAGATGACGACCACGGACTATTCTAGACAGTCCAGTGGAACACTAGCAGGCTCGCAACCTGTAGGTGTTTATTTGAACTGTGTGTTTATTTGAATTGTGTGCTCACCAGGTGTACTCCATCCCCCACATGGTTGCGTTAAGGACATTTATTGCTGAGGAATCCCCTTAGTAGTAGTGTCCATCCCGATGATAGTCCTTAGACTAGGTCCCTTGTGTTAGATGTCTTAGGGACGTAAAGTGAGGATAACGTGAACGGGTAATCGGGTTTGTTTGGTTTGATAAAGTTAATAACCTTATTTATTGTGGGTTGAAAACCCTATGTGCTCACCAGGCTCCCAAGCCTGACCCACTCAGTTTCTTGTATTACAGGTAGTGGCGCATGAGAATATATGTGATGTCTTGGGATGAGAGATTAATGGATTTTAGGCCTATAAATACGAAATAATGTAGTAAGGCCTATGATGTATTGTTTATGCTTTTGATCTGTATCGAACATGACATCCCGAGTCTTTTAATGAAATACATTTCTTTGGAAATGCTTTTGATAAATCTTTTATCATATTTTGTTTTGGGACAAATTCCGTAACACCTTTATTTAAAATGTTACTCTGATTTTAAAACAAGCTTAAGTAAAATCGTTTTTTTTCTGGCCGTGAAAATGGGGATGTCATAATGGGCAACATGAAAGCATCACTTGTCACCAAGATAGGAGTTTATTCTTTATTGCTTAATAATGGGTTAATGTTTGATCTGAATAAATGTTGTTACTCGCCTGAAATGGCGAGAAATATTATTTCCTTTCATAGCTTGTACAAACATGGGTTTACATTTTCATTTGATAATAATAATGGCACTGTTAATGTTTATTACAATGATCTATTTTACTTTAAAGCATTATCTTATGATGGTGTATATGAAGTTGTGAATGTTGTAGACAATCTAGGAAATAATGTGTTGTATATTGATTCTTCAACTAGCTTGGATAAAGCATCCTTGTGGCATTGTCGTCTTGGACATGTCAACAAGAAGCGCATAGGCCAACTCCAAAAGGCTGGAGTTTTGGAATCATTTGACCTAAAGTCGGATGATAGTTGTGAGTCTTGTTTACTTGGAAAAATGACAAAGTCACCCTTCACTGGTACTTGTGAGAGGGGTGAGGGTTTGTTGGACCTCATACACACAAATGTTTGTGGACCCTTCAAATCTGCCACAGGGAATGCTAATCGTTATTATTTGACTTTTACTGATGATTACAGTAGATATGAATATGTCTATTTAATCAAGCGTACGTCAGAGACTTTCGAGAGGTTTATAGGGTTTAAACAGGAAGTCGATAATCAATTGGGCAGGAACATTAAGATGCTTCAATCCGATCGTGGTGGTGAGTATCTTAGTATAGAGTTCCTCGACTATCTCAAGGAATGTGGCATCATGTCACAATTGACACCTCCCAGGACACCACAATGGAATGGTGTGGCTGAGATGCGTAATCAAACCTTGTTGGATATGGTTCGTTCCATGATGAGTCGAGCTTCGTTACCAATCTCATTCTGGGGGTATGCCTTAGAGACTGCCGCCCATATCCTCAATCTAGTCCCTACTAAAAAGGTTGCCAAAACACCTCACGAGATGTGGACTGGGAAAGTTCCCGATCTATACCACATAAAGATTTGGGGTTGCAAAGCTTTTGTGAGGCGCGAGTCTCATGACAATCTTGAGCCTCGAAGTGAGAGGTGTATTTTCATCGGCTACCCACAAAGATCCTTTGGTTACCTCTTCTACAGACCCAGTGATAATATGGTCTTTGTAGCAAGAAAATGAGTCTTTCGTGAGAGATAATTTATAAGCCAAGGGGACAGTGGGAGGCAAATTGACCTTGAAGAGCTTCAAGATTCAAGTGGTGAAGGAACCTCAAATACTACTGACCAACTTGAGGAGGAAACTCCTGTTGAGCCGATAGATGAGTCCGTACCTCCGAGGCGTTCCACCAGGGTTAGGAACACACCTGAGTTTTATTATGGTTATCACATCACCACTGAAGGTGATACATTTATTAGTGATAGTACACTAATAGATTTGGATGAACCTAATAATTACAGGGAAGCCATGACAGCGAGATTCAGTCCATGTATGACAATCAAGTGTGGAACTTGGTTGACAATGTACCAGGTCGTAAGATAGTTGGGTGCAAATGGATCTTCAAAAAGAAGACCGACATGGATGGGAAAGTACAAACCTACAAAGCAAGACTAGTGGCAAAGGGCTTTACTCAAACTCCGGGAGTTGACTATGATGAGACCATTTCACCAGTACCAAAGATTAAGTCTATTAGAGTTTTGTTGGCCATAGCTGCATTTCATGATTATGAAATATGGCAAATGGATGTCAAAACCGCTTTCCTTAATGGAAAGTTGGTTGAGGATGTTTACATGGATCAGCCAGAGGGTTTTGTCGATGCAACGTACCCTAATAGGGTGTGTAAGCTTGAGAAATCCATTTATGGATTGAAACAAGCATCTCGTAGATGGAATCTTTACTTCGATGCGAAAGTCAAAGAGTTCGGTTTTTCGAGGAGCGAAGATGAGTCATGTGTGTATGTTAGGGCTAGTGGGAGTGTAGTTAGATTTCTGGTGTTGTATGTGGATGACATACTACTCAAAGGAAATGACATCCCAACTTTGCAGGAGGTTAAGTCCTGGCTTGGGAAGTGTTTCACTATGAAGGAGCTTGGAGAAGTTGCCTATATCCTAGGGATAAGGATAATGAGAGACATGATTAAGAGACTAATTGGACTTAGCCAGAGTACCTACTTGGATAAGGTGTTGAAAAGATTCAACATGCATAATTTTAAGAAAGGGGACTTGCCGATCCAGCACAATGCCAAGCTGAGTAAGACTCAGAGTCCAAGTACAGAGGCTGAGATAGCTGAAATGAGTCGATTTCCATATGCTTCCGCTGTTGGCTCGATCATGTATGTTTTCAGACTGACAGGGATAACTTTCGCTCTCAGTCCGGCTGGGTCTTTACCCTAAATGGAGGAGAAATTACTTGGAAAAGTTCCAAACAGGAGATAGTAGCTGATTCTATTTGTGAATCATAGTACATAGCAGCGAGTGAAGCAGCGAAGGAGGCGATATGGCTGAAGAACTTCATCGGAAACCTTGGAGTTATGCCAGCTATACAAGAGCCTATGGAAATTTTATGTGACAACAATAGTGTGGTTGCCTTAGCCAAGGAGCCAAGAGATCATGGTAGATCCAAACATATTGACAGAAAATACCACTTCATAAGACACAAGATAGAAGAAGGACTCCTCATGCAAAAAAGGGTATCATCAGAAGAGAACCTTGCAGATCCCCTCACGAAGGGACTGACTAGGGTTAGGCATTTGCAGCATGTAAGAAGCATCGGGCTGAGAGACGATATTAGTTTTAATAATTAGATTTCTGAAACTTGTAAAATGTAATTGACATTTGATGATTAAATAAAAGGTTCAATTTATTTATGAGTAAAGTGTTACTATCCTATGTTGATCGTTTACTTTTGTTTCAATTTTGCATGTTTTGACTTCCAGAATAATTATTTTATTCAAACTCTCCACAGTCGGTCATATGTTGGAAGTAGATATGAATCAAGAGTGTCATGAATTTGGCTTGTAAGATTTGTCTAAGGGGCATTAGACATAGCAATGGTTGCTACAACATTCAAGAGTGCTCATAAGTCCTGAGTATTGGATTAAACCCACGCTCGCTTGTATCACTTCATGGAATTTATCTCGAGTGATCGCGAGACGGTAATATCATATATATATATATATATATATATATATATATATATATATATATATATATATATATATCTTCAAACCTAGAGATATGAGTTGCTGGCTATGAGTTGGTTATCCATTGATTGTACGAAAACGAATCAGTAACTTGATGTCATAAAACGTGCTTTTGTGCATAATTCAACTAGTAGTTAGTACAAGCATATGAGTCGAAGTTTATCTGTTCCTTCTAGCGATAGAAGCAATATCTGGGCCCCACGATGATTTGGTTTTGACTTATGTGTCGGGCCCGGTCAGAACCTAATTGATGTGTTCAATTTGGTTCTATGTCAGACAAAACAGAGATCGAGAAACAAATGTTGGACAATAAGTTAGACCATGTTCCATGTGTTTGTCCGGCTGATATCTTGAGAACAGAGGAATATATGATCACTTATCTAAAATGGCGCTTCATAGTTCGACAGAGTTTTAAAGAGCTATGATTGTTGGTTGGTTCCTGAAGTTATACTTGAAACTATAGTTATCAGACTTATCCAAGTGGGAGACTGTTGGATAAGGTGTCTAAGTCTATAACTATATTTGGTATCAACTTGACCCGACCCGGCATGGTCCATTTGGGTTACACTTCACCTAACAACTTGTTTGGATATACTTTTGAGAATAAGATGTATATGATATATTAATATATTATTGGTTATAATATATTAATATGATATCATAATTATTTAATTAGTATTGATCAAGAATTAATTTAGAATTAATTTAGTGATCAAAATGAGCTAATTAAATATGGACTCTTATTTATATATATGGATTGGGATAAGATTTATTTACGATGGGCTAAGAGTATATGGAGTCCATGGATAGTCCATGGAGCTTTTAACCCATGGATCCTAGGTAAATGAAGAGTCATGGGTATTAGGGTTTAATCCTAATCCTCCATACTATATAAAGGGGTCCTTGGTTCTAGAATTGGCACTAGTGTGTGTGGGCATAAGAGTGATCCAATTTCTACAAGTGTTCTTATTCTCTCAAGAGCTTCCAATTTTTTTTGGTGATTCGTGACACCACTTGAGGCATCCACACTATTGGTGCTAGGCTCATAAACTCCAAGCAATCAACCACAAAAGAAAGGTATGTTATTCTACTTAAAGTTTTGTATTACAAGTACCCCATAACATGCTAGTTAGGTTGTGAACCATGGAAATCAAATTTTCATGTACTTTAGAGAAAACATAAATCCAAGGTTTCTAGGGTTGCATGTACATCATAGGAGTGTTAGTATGCTCAAAACCCATCAGTACACACTAAGGGATTTTATGTATTAAGATCTTGGGATTTGTTTTATTCGGATAATATGTGAAACATTGGATTTTGGGATATTTCTTATGAGTGAAATTATGTGTTAAAAATAAAAAATTGTTTTGAAAATTTACGTTGTTACAAGTTGGTATCCGAGCCTTGGTTTGAGGGATTCGGATGCACCTTCGGGCATATCTAAACTCAAACTGAGAATTTGAGAAACTTTTTCATAAAAATGAAGAATTTTTATAAAAGGATAAAAGAATTTGAGAAAAGCAGAAAGAAGCAGTATGTACGAACAGCCAGCGCCCAAACTGTGATTTCCCAAAATACCCTTACATTATGTGTTATGATATGTGATATGATATGTTATGCATGCTAGAGTAGGCTAGGTATTCCTATTAGGACTAGAGTGGCCTGATTTGTGATGCCTTAGTCTAGGAGATTACTGCTGTTATGAGATGCTTCAAGAGTGAGTAGGTAGCAGTGAGGAGCTTATGAAAAGTCTACCGAAAGGTAGCCTATGCTTAGTGAGATTTAGAGTACTTGTGATCTGGGACCCTAGGAGGAGGACTTGGAATGAATGATGATGCGGTGTGGAATGTAGTATAGGGCCCGTACTACTGAAAACACCGGATCAATGCACAGTCCAAGTAAGAATCCTTAGGGTACTAAGGAACAAGTAGGGTTGGTTTATCGAGTGCGAGTACACTCGAGAGAGTCTCTGATATTTTTATGTTGTATTTCAGAGACATCATGGTTGGGACACGCCACATACCAGAGACGAGCGGCGTGAGTGACGAGGAGCTTCGTGAGATGATCCATGATGAGGTGGTTGCGGCTATCCGTGCAGAGATACCGGAGATGTTTAGGTCTATCAAGACCACCTTGATTGAGACGTTTGACGAGAGATACGCAGCGGTTACTGAGGCTGCGGCTGCTGCAGCTACTGCTGTTGTGGCTGTTGCTAGACCTCAGGGAGAGTGACTCGTTGTTGTACCGGGAGTTCAGCAACATGAAGCCACTAGAGTTTGATGGGATGCAGGATCCGATTGCTGCTATGAGATGGATTTCTGATATCGAGGGATGCTTCTACACCTGCTCGTGTCCAGAGCATCTGAGGGTTCTATTTGCACTGAACCAGCTTCGCTTGGGGGTGAAGGGCTGGTGAAATTTTGTGACGACGGACTTCACTACAGCAGAGCTTACCGCGGTGACATGGGAGAGGTTCACCGCGATGTTTCGAGATGAGTATGTTCCCCGTGTGGAGAGGGAACGTTTAGCCCAGGATTTCTTGTCCCTTAAGCAGGGAACTGAGTCTGTGACAGTGATTACGAGGAGATTTCGTGAGAGGGCGTTGTTTTGCCTTGAGCACGTGTCTTCTGAGTAGGCACGTATGAGCCTGTACTTGAGCATACTGATGAGAGATATTCGTGAGTTCGTGGTGAACTCGTCATACCGGACATTTGCTGAGCTCCAGGCGAATGACCAGAAGAGAGAGATTTAGTTGGAGACTCAGACTAGGGAGGAGGCCGAGTCTCAGAGGAGGGATAGGCGACCAGCGCAAGCTCAGCTGGTAGTCAAGCGGGCAAAGCCCGCTGATTCGAGATTTGGGGGTCCGAAGGGCCGCACTTGTGGGAAGTGCAACAAGACCCATGAGGGGTGTGCAGAGTTGGGGTGTGTTACAAGTGCGGGAAGGAGGGGCATTATGTGAGGGATTGCCCCAACGGATTTATGGTTTGCTTTCATTGCAACCAGACCGGTCATCGGAAGGCCGAGTGGACACACGAGTGGTCGCAGAGAGGCCGAGTTCGGTTGGTGATGTACCAATAATGCGAGAGTTCCCGGACGTTTTCCCCGAGGAGTTTTCGGGTGTGCCTCCTGAGAGGCAGGTGGAGTTTCGTATCGATTTAGTCCCGGGAGAGGTGCCTATTGCCAAGGCACCATATCGCCTTGCGCCGCCCGAAATGCAGGAGTTATCCTCGCAGCTTTAGGATCTGCTGTGGAATGGGTTTATTCGACCGAGTAGCTAGCCATGGGGAGCGCCGATCCTTTTTGTCAAGAAAAAGGACGGTTCACACCGGATGTGCATTGATTACCGGGAGTTGAACAAGTTGAAGGTCATGAACTGTTACCCCTTACCGAGGATCGATGATCTGTTCGATCAGTTACAGGGAGCGTCTTGGTTCTCCAAGATTGATTTGAGGTCTAGATATCATCAGATGAGAGTGCATGATGAGGATATCCAAAAGACGGCGTTCAGGACTCGTTATGGGAATTACGAGTTCGTGGTGATGCCTTTTGGGATCACCAATGCACCGGCAGCGTTCATGGATCTCATGAACATGGTGTGAAGGCCGATGTTGGATCGATCGGTGATCGTGTTCATCAACGATATATTACAGTATTCGAGATCCAGAGAGCATCATGAGGAGCATTTGAGAGAGATTCTCGAAGTTTTGAGATCAGAGAGGCTTTACTCCAAATTCTCCAAGTGTGATTTCTGGTTACGAGAAGTCCAGTTCTTAGGGCATCTCGTCAACCAGAATGGGATATTGGTCGATCCGGCCAAGATTGAGGCTGTGATGAGTTGGGAGGTGCCGAGATCAGGAGTTTTCTGGGGTTGGCCGGCTATTATCAGGGATTTCTCCAAGATTGTCTTTCCTCTCACCAAGTTGACCCGGAAGGGAGTGACTTTCAGTTGGGGTCCTAAGCAGCAGGCCTCCTTTGAGACGCTTCGTCAGAGATTATGCGAAGCCCCAGTGTTAGCTCTCCCGTAAGGGATGGAGAATTTTGTAGTGTATTGTGAAGCATCGATATTGGGATTGGGTACGGTGCTTATGCAGAGAGGGTACGTGATAGCATACACATTGAAGCAGCTCAAGACTCATGAGACGAGGTATCTCACCTATGATTTGGAGATGGGGGATGTGGTGTTCACCCTCAATATTTGGCGTCGTTATTTGTATGGGTTTCGGTATACCATACACACGGACCACAATAGTTTGAAGTATCTGATGGATCAGCCCAACCTGAACATGCGCCAAAGGAGATGGTTGGATGTAGTAAAGGATTATGACTACGATATCATGTACCATCCGGGAAAGGCTAACGTTGTAGCTGATGCCCTGAGCCGGAGGGCGGATATGAGAAACTTGTATGAGGATGAAGGTGATGACTCCGGTGTTGGATACCATTCGAGAGGCCCAGGCAGAGGCATTGAGACCGGAGAACCGAAAGAGAGAGTGGGTGATCGGGCAGATACATGAGTTCGTTACCGATAGTCGAGGGCTTATGACCTTTCAGTGTTGGATTTGGGTGTCGATTTGGGGCGGGGCACATACCATTCTGATGGAGGAGGCGCACAAGTCGAGGTTCTTGATCCATCCCCAGGGCCACTAAGATGTATTTGGACCTGAAGAGAGACTATTGGTGGCCCTGTATGAAGAGGGATGTTGTGTGGTTCGTTGAGAGATGCTTGACCTGTCACAGGGTCAAGGCCGAGCACTAGCATCCGCATGGCGCATGGCAAGTTGCAGCCACTTGAGGTTCCCCAGTGGAAGTGGGAACAGATTTCTATGGACTTTATCACCAAATTGCCAAGGACCGCGAGGGGTGTCGATGCAATTTGGGTGATCGTTGACCGGCTAACGAAGAGCGCTCACTTCCTTGATATCAGAGAGAGCTCTTATGCAAAGAGACTGACAGAGTTGTATGTGAGGGAGGTGGTATCGCGGCATGGAGTACCGATCTCGATTGTGTCAGATCGAGATATATGTTTCATTTCTAGGTTCTGGAAGACATTTCATGAGGAGTTGGGTACGAGGCTGCATTTCAGTACCGCTTACCATCCATAGACGGACGGACAGAGTGAGCGGACGATTCAGACGTTCGAGGACATGCTTCGAGCATGTGTGTTGGACTTCGGAGGAAGTTGGGACACGTATTTGCCATTGGCTGAGTTTTCCTATAACAACAGCCACCATTCGAGCATTGGTATGCCTCCCTTCGAGTTGTTATATGGGAGGAGGTGTCGGACTCCCATCTGCTGGGGAGAGATAGGGAAACGAGTGATGGGCAGCACTGAGATAGTGCTTCAGATGACAGGTCAGATACAGCAGGTCAGACAGAGGTTGCTAACAGCTCAGAGTCGCCAGAAGAGTTATGCGGATAGGCGACGGTCCGAGCTCTAGTTCCAGGTGGGAGATTTCGTACTCCTAAAGGTATCTCCTTGGAAAGGAGTGATCTGATTCCGGAAGAGGGGCAAGTTAGGACCCCAGTACATTGGTCCTTTCATGGTAATCGCAGGGTGGGCAGGGTAGCATACCGTTTGGAGCTACCTGCGGAGTTGAGCCAAATACATGATACCTTCCACGTGTCTCAGTTGAGGATGTGTATTTCCGACGAGACGACAATTGTACCGCAGGAGGATATTCAGGTGGATGCGAGCTTGAATTATGTTGAGAGACCAATCGGAATAATGGATCGGAAGATCAAGGTTCTGAGGAATAAGGAAGTGCCCTTGGTTCAGGTCCAGTGGCAGCATCGGAGAGGGTCCGAGCTGACTTGGGAGTCGGAGTTGGAGATGCGGGAGCAGCATCCGGAGTTGTTTACGGCATGAGACTTCGAGGGCGAAGTCTGTTTCTAGTGGAGGAGAATTGTAACATTCTAAAATTCAGGTGCATCTCTTAAACCCTTCTTCTTTATCAAGTTGTCAAGTTTAGCCCCCAAAGGAAAAAGTATGGCAATTGAGTACGATGGGCGTACTGAAGAGTACGATGCGCGTACTCATGCGCTTATTTTGGAAGTGGACTCGCCTAGGTACGTTGGGCGTACCCAGGGTTACGTTGGGCGTAGCTGGCCCAGATGCAAAACCTTAATTATGGCTTGAGGACTATAAAAGGAATGATATGGTCTTGTCCCCAGCCACCATTCCACAGAGAGAAACCCTGGGAGAGCAATATCATCGTTCTTAAGTTTGTGTATGAGTTTTCTTGAGCTAGAAAGTGCCTTTGTGTGATAGTGAAGAAGAAGAGGATGTTCTTGTGGAGGCTAGAAGTTGGAGTACAAGCTTGGATCTGAGTTCTACAGAGGGTGGAGCTTCACTTGGAGGTAAAAAGCTCAAAGCTTTCCTTATCATTTTTGATTTGTGCTTCATGGACCAATTTTTAGAGTTTTTGGTCCCAAGGTGGATACTTTATGAGCAAATGGTCTCCATAAGCTTAGATCTGCCCTATTTCAGAGTAATATGAGTTGTGGGTTCATAAAAATCCAATCTTGGACATTAAGATTAAGTCATGCATGAGATTAGGGCTTAATGGGGAAAGAGGTTATATGTTTGAAGTGAATGGTGACCTTTACAACCATGCAAAGGCTTAAAGGTTTCAACTTTATGGCTTAAGAGGCATTAAAGAGCTTAGATCTGGAATATGAGCCTAGGTCTTAATAGATTCAGACTAAAAATGAAGGAAATATGAAACTGGGACTTACGTTGGGCGTAATCCCAGTACACGCCGCATAGGGGGTCAAGTCCCCCGATTCTGGTTAGCCAGAGTACACCCTGTGTACGCGAGTTGGTACGCCCCGCGTACTGCTTACTATTGACATTCGTTGACTTTTAGGGTTTTTGTCAACATTTGGACTTTTCGGTCAAGGAGGGGTAAAATGATTGTCTCTTACCCTTCAGTGGGATTGTAGAAATAGTAACCTAGCCTTTGGGAGACGTTATTTAATTGAGGAAATTGTTTATGTGGTTAGGCGGAGGCTGGATCAGTATTTCGAGAACGAGATTATCCGAGTTACCGGAGGGTCTTATGTGTATGTGTATGCTTGAGATTTTTTATTGTGATATATGTATGCTATGTGTTGTATAGACCAGAATGAAGGGTCTAATGATATAGACCTGACCGAAGGGTCTAATGATATAGACCGGACCAAAGGGTCCAACAAGTTACGGGACTGGAGGGTCCCGCTGAGACACATCGACCGGAAGGTCGTATCGAGATATAGCCACGAGTGGCGTATGTGTTGTATGTGGTATTTTGGGGAACTCACTAATCATTTATGCTTACCGTGTTATGTGACATGTGTTTCAGGTACCAGCGAGGATCGCGGGAAGGCGTCGGCATGAGTCGTACACACTGAGGGATTTTATGTATTGAGATCTTGGGATTTGTTTTATTAGGATAATATGTGAAACATTGGATTTTGGGATTTTCTTATGAATGAAATTATGTGTTAAAAATGAAAATTTGTTACGTTGTTACATTAGGGCAACTTTGCAACCAATGCCCCTTCCTTTTTGGCAATAGAAACATATGGACCCTTTGGGAATAGTACACATGACTATATCAGACTTAGCCTTTCTCTTTACCATTTGGTTAGCCGAGTTGATTATGGCCGATCCCTTTCCATTGGGAAGAGAATGCTTTCTGGATTTCCAATGTCACCAATTGTCAATGCCCATGGTAGTTTGGGAAGTTGATCTACTAATAAAATTTGCTTTACCAGAGCTCCAAATCATTGTTGATTCAGCAACACCAAGCAAATATATAATATCATTAAGGGTTATGTCATAGTCTGTTACATAGTAGTCCTTAAAGAACTCACTATGTGACTTAGGAAGTGATTGAAGAACTTAGTCAACATCCAACTTCCTCAAGACCTGACACCCAACTCTCTCGGCTTGTCAATATGTGACTTCATCTCTAAGATGTGAGCACACATAAACCTTGCTTGCCAATAGGGCTTGAGTAACCTTTAACTATTCAAGAACTTGTGGGTTAGGGAGAATAATTGGAGGGGGTGGAGGAAGAGAGTTATGATTTCCATGAGATTTGGGGAGATCATAGTTGTCTAAACCAGACAACTACAATGGGAGAAAATCAAGTTAGTTGATTTAAGTCCTCAATATAACACCCAATATTAAATATAAGGCTAGGACCCAACACAATATTTTATAACTTGGAAGAGGGATGCATTAATCCAAGCTATAGAATATTTGAAGGTAGGCGAATGACGATTCACCAATTTCCACCATGAAAAACGAAATAAATTATTAGGTTTTAATTGGATTTGAAACTCCTATATCTTTTGAGATTCATTGAACTTTTCAATGGCATGTTTCAATCTCGATTGTGCCCTTTCAAGTTTTGTGACTAGGATATCGAGGATCACAAAACAAGGTGTGAATAACCATGCAAATATACTTGGTACCTTTAATATTTATCACTTAATCGATGTGTCGGTTAACCACACGCGCTCCACCGATCCTATGATAAACATTAAGTTACCCTTTGCCTACATTATTAAATCCAGGCTAGTGTGCCGGTTAACCACATATGCTCCACTACCGACTTAAGCAAAGTGAAAAGGGTAATTTCATGGGTTAGCACCAAATTCTCATTTTCCTAAAGTAACTAAGATTGGGATTTTATAAAAGGTTTAGTTACTTTATATTTATCATTATACTTATAATGAGAATTATAGTCCTTGTCCTACCCGTTCGGCTAACGACCCTCCACCAGTCAAGGAAGCGGTGGATGAGAGTGGACACCCATTAAACTGTCATTTTATAGGCAATAACCTTATACCCCATTTATACACCGGCTTCGTGAATCCGGCCTACTAACGGTAAGACTGGATTTGTTCTTATATATATATATATATATATATATATATATATATATATATATATATATATATATATATATATATATAGACATATTAAACCTATAATATTATAATAGTATAAGGGTTGAATTTCAACTTTTAAAATTCTAAGGGTTTGGAATTAAAGTGTGTGCGAGACCTTAGAAATTCCAAAACTTGAGGGCAAGTTTTGAACAATTCAAAAACTTTTGCTTTCCATGACTTATGAGTTTAATATGGTTTTTATGAAAAACTTTTCAAGTTCCATAACTTGAGGACAAGTTATGGAAGACATAAAAACATTTTATGATCACATTAAAATTAGAGACTCTTCCATTTTCATCACCTATGACTTTTAATGACACTTTAAAAGAAAAACTCTTCATTTCCCATAACTTAAGGACAAGTTATGGAGTTCATAAAAAACCATTATCATCAAATCACCAATTAACACAATAATCAAGTAATTTTTCTATGAACAAGATCAAACTCATAAGTGAACATAACTCATATCAGCAATTTTCAAGAACTTAGCTAATCACATAAACAAAAACAAGTCTTGAAATTTTGACAATTATCATTTATTTGGATGAGAATAAACATTGCCATAACATCAAAATCAAGCTTTATGAACAAAAACTTTATGGTAATGATTCTAATCCAAAACATGCCAAAAAACTGATTTTTTTTCACTGAACAGTCACCACCTTGTGGTAAATTTTACCACCTCGTGGTGAACTGGAAGATTCCAAAAAAAAATGATTTTTCTTGCAAATAGTATCAAGCATAATTGAAAACAAGCCTAGGCTCTGATACCACTGATGGGTTTTGAGCATTCTAACATTCCTAAGGTGTTCATGCAACCCTAAATACCTTGGATCTATGTTTTCACTAACTATACATACAAAGGTGTTTCCAAGGTATTACGCCTATAACTAGCATACAAAGATGTAAACTACACAAGATACTAGTTGGTGTAACATACCTTTTCATATAGTTGGAAGTCTTGATGTATTTAGCCTTAAGAGCCTAGCCCCAATAGTGTGGAAGCCTCAAGTGGAATCACAACACATCAAGGACAAAGGTAAGACTTGAGAGAGAATCTCCATGCACTCTAAACCCTTCATGAACTCCAAGAACATGCACCCACACACTAGGGTTGTCCATTTTTAGATCATCATATATGTACTTATATGTGTTGAATTCTAAGAGTCATGGGTAAAACCCAAACTCATACCCATGGGTTTTATGATCCATGGTTCATGTGGCCCAACTCTTTATGTATCCATACATAAACTTGGTCCAACATGGATCATAAGCCCAACACATATAAATATAACTAATTAACATAATTAGTCCCCATATATTTAATTAGTCTTTTTTTTATCACTAAATCAATTCCAAATTAATTCTTGATCAATACTAATTAAAACCATATGATTTCATATTAATATATTAGTACTGATAATATATTAATAAATCATATATAACATTCTCTCAAGAGTCCATCCTAACAAATTGTCCTGATGATATGCAACCCAAATGGACCATGCTACTCTCGGGTCAAGTACATACCAATAATAGTTATGGGCTTAGATATCTAATCCAACATGAAGTATAGTAATGGATGGACCATATTGACACTATTATAGACAGGATTCTATTAACAATGATTTGTCATATGGCAAATATGGAAATGTTTCCATAATGGGAGTTGATATCAAGACTCTATGAGGAAGTTAGAAACTTTTAGGCAAGAAGGATGTTTAAAGGAATGTGATTTGAATATGAGACTTCAGATCTATGGAATTGTCTTGTAACAATCTCCAATGGAAAGTTTTGTAATTGAAAAAGTCTATGTGACTTGTGTACATAGTCATTACAAAAGGATCACTGCATATAAGTTTAGAATCTAACAAATTATAGTAAGTGGCAAGAACTTGGTATTCTTACACTTATGATAAGGATTTGGAATTGTGAAATGAGTATCGTTGGAAATGTTTACAATTGATCTGTTTCAAAAAGTAAGGATCGTAGGTAAACATAGTGTGCATGCTTGGAGCATGGGATAGCTATTGTTTTAATTCAAGTATTAGTTGATAAATCGAAACAATATACAATGAATAATGTGTAATCAATATGGTGATTAAATAAAATGTGTTTTATTTATACTCAAAAGTTTTGGGGCCATATATGATTAGTATTATTCTTGTGTTTCACTTTGCATGTTTTAACTTCCTGAATAATAAGATTATTCAAACCATCCATAGTCGATCATACTTTGGAAGTAGGAAATGAGGATACACTGTCATGAGTTGGCTTGTAGATTGTCTAAGGCGTTAGACATAGCGAAAGTTTGCTACACCATTCGTGCGTACTCCTGAAATAAGATTTGAGTATTGGATTAACTCACACTCACTTGAATCACTTCATGAAATTTATCACAAGTGATTGTGAGACGATAATATCATATAATCTTCAAAATAAGATATACGAGTTGTTGAATACGATTTGGTTGTGCATTGATGATACGAAAACACATCAGTAACTTGATGTTATAAAACGTATCGTTATGCATGACTTAATGAGTAGTTAGTACAAACATATAATGTCGAAACTTATCTATTCCTTTTATCCTAAAGAGGATTAAAAGCGATATCTTGGGCCCCTCGATGATTCTGTTTTGACTATGTGTCGAGCCCGGTCCTAAATAAATTGATGTGTTCAGTTATGTTCTATATCAGACGAATCGGAAATCGGGAAGCAAATTGTAGGACAATAAGTATGACTATGTTCCATGTATTTGTCTGTATAGATATCTTGATAACAAAGGAATATATGATCCCTTATCTAAAGGACGTGTCATTGAGTGGGTCCGAGTAGACAGCGACTTTTGAAAGCTATGATTGCTAAGTCGGATCCTGAAGTTGCATTGGCAGCTATAGTTATTAGACTTATCCAAGTGGGAGACTGTTGGATTTGGTGTCTAAGCTCATAACTATAACTGGGATGTACTTGACCTGATTGTAGCATGATCCTTTTGGGTTACCTTCATCAGTGCAATTTGATAGGATTGACTTTTGAGAATAAGGTTATTTGTGATTTATTAATATAATATAAGTATAGTATATTAATTGAGAAATTATATTATTTAATTAGTATTGATCAAGAATTAATTTGGAATTAATTTTGTGATCAAAAGAGACTAATTAAATATACGGGGATTGATTATGTAAATCAATGATTCTTATAGTGTGGGCCAATGATCCATGGTTATTTAGGATGGGTTAAACCAATGCAATAGTCCATGGAGGTTTTAACCCATAGAGCCTAAGTAATATGAAAGGTCATTAGGGTTTGTAAAGATATAACCCTAACATTGTAAAGGGATCCCCTCATGACCAAAATCGGTTACACCGTTCATTCTAGGAGAGTGATATTGATTTTGTGTTGAGTAACTTATTATCTCAAGCCTCATATTGCATTTGGTGTTTGTGACACATTATATGCATCACACTTAAGGTGCTCAGGTTTTCAAAGGTCAAGAACTACACCCAACATATAATAGGTAATCATTTAAACTAGTTTTTACGTTATATAGCTTCAATTGTATGCTAGTTAGGGTGTATGCTTTGGAAAAAGAAAATATGCATGTATAATTAGATAAAACATAGATCCAAAGAATCTAGGGTTGTATGTGCACCATAAGAATGTTATAGTGCTGAAATGTAACACCCTGATCCTCAGGTATTGATAAAGATATTTCGGTGTGGATTTTTGGAGGACCTACTCGGCGAGTTGGCTTCCCAACTCGTCGAGTAGTAGCGGGTTTGGATGCGGGGGTTTAATGATCTACTCGCCGAGTCCATTATGGTACTCACCGAGTAGATGCTGGCAGATGAAACCCTAGATTCCAGGGCCTTGCACCCTATTTAAAGGGTCATTAGCCTCCCTTGGCCTCCCCTTTACAGCTCCATACCTCCTTAAAACCCTGATTCGAGTGTGAGTGTGTTCTTGATGATTTTGAAGCTTGAAGGAGGGATTTGGTGAAGGAATCACTTGAGGAATCAAGCTAGAAGAAGCAAGGGCTCGTGGGGATTCTGGATCTACTTTTGTGGAGCACTTTCTAAAGGTATTAAGCTATCTCTTGGCTCATTTCCACCCAAAACCCTCTTGTGCATGGATTCTAAGAAAGGGCTTTTGTGTTTAAGCCAAGATCTGAAGTTGTAACTTCAGATTTGAACTCCTTTTGGCCTTAAGATGCATAAAGTTATCAGTTGATCTTAGCATGTACCTTCCCTCAAGTGTATTACCCCATTCCAAGCTTAGATTTGCTATTTTAGGGCCTTAAATCCTTGCATGCACGTAAAGTTTGTGGAAAGCATGCCTCAGGAGCCTAGATCTGCAGTTTGGAAGCTTTACATGGCTCAAAAAGGGTATGTATGGATTGAGATCTGAAAGGACTCGGCGAGTCACAGGGGGTGACTCGGCGAGTCATTTGAAGGCAGGCATGGACTCGCCGAGTTGGATGAACAACTCGTGGAGCCCGATGAATTTTGCCATGAACTCGGCGAGCTGGATGAACAACTCGGCGAGTCGGATGAAGGTTACCTAAAACTCGACGAGTTGGATGAACAACTCGGCGAGTCGAGTAGGATTTTCCAATGGCTGGATGTTCGTAGACGTGTCGAGTGTCAAGCAAGGGAACTCGACGTATGACCTTAGATTATCAATCAAGACTGTATGAACTCGACGAGTCGCCTCGATGACTCGGCGAGTAGATGATATTCTGGGAAACTCGGCGAGTCATTAGTTGTACTCGGCGAGTTAGGGTCAACATGGACAGTTGACTTGACCTTGGCTGTAGTTGACCAGGATGGACTTTGGGGAAATGACTGGATATTATATAACACTTTTTAGGCAGTTGCGTGGAGCAGCCCGTGGGGTACATTTGGTCGCAAAGTGTCAGTTCAGCATTCGTGACAGGTGAGTCTTCTCACCATACCCATGGGTCTAAGGCACCAAGGCCGGCCCATTATGTGTTTATGACATATGTGGTAGATATTTTTTGTGTTGTTATGTGATGGCATGTTATGCATGAAGACCCCGGGGGGAGCCCGTGGCATTGGATGTAAGACCATGTGGGATAGCCCATGACAGTCCTAGGTGAAGACAATGTGGGGTAGCCCATGGCATTGGATGTAAGGCCATATGGGGGAGCCCATGGCAGTCCTAGGTAAAGACCATGTGGGGTAGCCCATGGCACTTTCTCAGGTTTCAAGTTGGTATCAGAGCCTTGGTTTGAGGGATTCGGGCACATTCTCGGGTGTGTCGGGACTCAAACTAAGGAAGTGGTAAAATGTTTTCAAAAGAAACTTAAAAAGGATTTTTGGACGAAAAGAGGAGAGTGCAATGCGCGTGATCAGCCGAGCCAAGTAAGTAGTTTCCCAAGTTGAATATCCATGTTATATGAAATTGCTAAGTGTATGTTTAAAAATTATATACGGTTAGGAGCTGATAGCCTCAGAATGATTGATTTAGCATATTGATCCTTTCTGTGTATAATTTGCATGCCTAAAAGCAACCTATAGTGATTGGTTTGACTGTTATGAGTAGGACAACCATAGGGTGTCCGGGTTTTGTTCATGCGAGGGTTGTGAGTCATGGTTTGTGTGAATAGCTTTGGAAGTACCAGGTAAAATAGCGGGGTAAGGTACGAGTAGGTGCGGAAGGTAGTATTGGGCCCGTACTACTGGAAGCACAGGATCCGTACCCAAACCCATGTTCAACCTGGTAATCCCAAAGGAAACAGTATGGAAGTAACCTCGTTATCGGTGTCCTGATCGTTATGTTTTGTGAAATGACAGTCCAGCATGGTGGTTACGCGATTGGGATCAGGACCGGGATCAGGATCAGGATCGGGATCGGGATCCGGGGCTGGGTCAGGCGGCCCTACTGATGGTATCGATGATAGGCTGCGTGAGCTGATTGCGGCCGAGGTTACGAGGGGCATCCTTGACGCTACCCCAGTCATCTTTGGGACGGTCAAGGAGGGTATGATGGAGATCATGGAAGAGAGGCTTAGAGCATTCAGGGCTGATATTTCTGCGGGCCAGGGTGGAGCTCAAACCCCCTCGTTTAGAGAGTTCAAGGCATGTGGAGCTCCGGAGTTTTCAGGGGTCAGGGACCCTATTGCGAGCAGACGCTGGGTGGCGGACATTGAGAATGCCCAGCGCATGAGTTCTTGCTCGGGGGAGGCAAAGGTTGGATTTGCTTCCTGTATGCTGAGGGGCAGGGCCCGAGATTGGTGGGGCGAGATTACTAGTCAGGTGGGAGCAGCTGGTGTGGCTGACATGTCGTGGGCCGAGTTTGTACGACGATTCGATCAGGAGTTTGCACCACCTATTGAGGTGCAACGGATGGTGAGGGAGTTTCATGATTTATAGCAGACCACTGAGACTGTGGCGGAGATCAACGCCAAGTTTTGAGAGGAGCTTTGTTGATCCCTTAGTATGCGGCAGATGAGGACTTGAGGAGGATCCGATACCACTCTATGTTGACAGAGGACATACGAGAATTTGTGAGCTTTACAGGGTGCAAAACCCTGAATGAGATGGTTGATAAGGCCCATGAGAGGGAGATGGAGTTGGAGTCCCGCACGAAGCGGAAGACTGAGCAGGTTCAGGCAGCGGGGGCCCAGGATAAGAAGCCTAAGACCTCCGATTCTGCGAGTAAGGGCCAGCAGGGTTGGGGCCAGTGTGCCAAGTGCAGGAGATTTCATAGTGGGACTTGTCGGACAGCTGGGATGTCAGGATGCTACTCATGTGGCCAGCAGGGTCACTTGAGTAAGGATTGCCCCAAGAAGGGCTTGATATGTTTTCACTGCAACCAGACAGGCCATAAAAAGGCCGATTGTCCGAGGTTACAAGGAGGAGGAGGAGGATCTGTGGCAGCACCCGCGCCCGCCACTATGAGGATTACTGATAGCCGCCCTAAGGCGGAGGTTCCAGCGGTGAAGAGTCGCGCATTCCAGCTGACTACCAAGGAGGCTCGGGCCGCGCCAGACGTTGTGGCTGGTATGTGTTCATTATCCTCTGTCTCTTTTATGTTAAATGCTTGTATGTACGCTTATTATGCTTAGTATAGGGACCTTTTTGGTCAATGGTGTGACAGCCCATGTCTTATTTGATTCGGGGGCTACCCGATCTTTTGTATCTCTTGCGCTTAGCAAGAAATTCCGAGATGCACCGGGGACTCTGGATACCCCACTCGAGGTGGAGATTGCGGGTGATCACACTGTGAGTGTTGCGAGGGTGTGTCAGGATTGCGTCCTGAATATGCATGGCGAAAGGTTTCGCATTAATTTGGTTCCCATACCATTGCGAGGATTAAAGGTGATTATTGGGATGGATTGACCGGGGGCAATGGGGCTATGATCGATTGTGAGCGGCAGCTCGTCCGGGTTCAAACCCCAAGAGGGGGAGAACTGGTTATCCACGGCGAGAGGACTACACAGGTCCCGACCCTTTGTTCAACCGCGAGGGCGAGGAGGTTTTTGCAGCAAGGCTGCATGGGATTTTTGGCCTATGTTTCAGATACGCGAGTGGAGGCAGTGACAGATATCGATGGTGTACCAGTGGTGCGGGAATTTCGGGACGTTTTTCCCGAAGAGTTACCTGGGGTGCCTCCTGAGAGGCAGGTGGAGTTTCGAATTGATCTGGTACCCAGTGTCGCCCCGATAGCAAAGGCACCATATCGGTTGGCGCCACCCGAGATGCAGGAATTATCTGCACAGCTTCAAGAGCTACTAGACCGAGGGTTCATCCGTCCGAGTAGTTCTCTGTCGGGAGCTCCGATCCTTTTCGTGAAAAAGAAGGACGGGTCGCACCGGATGTACATCGATTACAGGGAGCTGAATAAGCTGACAGTGAAGAACCGTTATCCTTTGCCTAGGATTGACGACCTGTTTGATCAGCTTCAGGGAGCATCGTGGTTCTCTAAGATTGATCTTCGGTCAGGGTACCATCAAATGAGGATTCGGGATGAGGATATACCGAAGACAGCTTTCAGGACTCGTTATGGGCATTACGAGTTCGTGGTGATGTCATTCGGGCTCCCCAATGCTCCGGCCGCGTTCATGGATCTCATGAATCGGATGTGCAGGCCGACGTTGGATTAGTCGATGATTGTTTTTATTGATGATATCCTGGTCTACTCCAAGACCAGGGAACGGCATGAGCAACATTTGAGAGAGGTATTGGAGACCTTGAGGGCGGAAAAACTGTATGCGAAGTTCTCCAAGTGTGACTTTTGGTTACGGGAAGTGCAGTTTCTGGGTCATGTTGTTAATCAAGAGGGTATTTCGATTGACCCATCAAAGGTGGAGGCTGTGATGCGATGGGAGGTACCGAGGAATGCCTCGGAGATTCGTAGCTTCCTGGGCTTAGCGGGCTATTATCGGAGATTTATCCAGGATTTCTCCAAGAATGCGGTACCATTGACCCGTTTGACCAAGAAGAATGTGGCTTTTCGATGGGGTGAGGATCAGCAGAGGGCTTTTGAGACTATGAGGCAGAAGTTATGTGAGGCTCCGATCCTAGTATTGCCCGAGGGATTGGACGATTTCGTGGTATATTGTGATGCATCGATTTCAGGTCTGGGTGCGGTACTGATGCAGAGGGGTCGTGTGATCGCATATGCCTCGAGGCAGTTGAAGCCTCACGAGGCAAATTACCCCACGCATGACCTGGAGTTGGGGGCAGTGGTGTTTGCCCTCAAGATTTGGAGGCACTATTTATATGGGGTGAAATTCGTTGTGTATACCGATCACAAGAGTCTGAAGTATTTGATGGATCATCAAAACCATAATATGCGTCAGAGGAGATGGTTGGACGTGCTAAAGGACTATGACTGCGAGATCCTATACCATCCAGGGAAGGCCAACGTGGTGGCCGATGCCTTGAGTCGCAAAGCGACAGGGTTGCCGATCAGGGATATTTGTTTGAGGGTAACGGTAAGCCCACCCTTGATAGACATGATTCGAGAGGCTCAGGTCGAAGGGGTGAAGAAGGAGAACTGGAAATTGGAAAGAATTTAGGGGCAGTATCCTTTGTTTGTTAAGGATAGTCGTGGCTTGTTGACGCAGTGTGGCCGAGTATGGGTGCCGATGTCGGGGGGTGAGGCAGAGATTGTTAGAGGAGGCGCATAAGTCCAAATTTTCTATACACCCAGGTGCGACAAAAATGTATAGGAATTTGAGAATGAGCTATTGGTGGCCCTGCATGAAGCGGGAGATCGTCGGGTATGTGGAGCAATGCTTGACCTGTGGGAAGGTCAAGGCCGAGCACCAGCGACCTCATGGTAAGGTTCAGCCATTACCCCTTCCCATGTGGAAGTGGGAAGAGATCACTATGGACTTCATCACAAAGCTGCCGCGGACAATGAGGGAAGTCGATTCCATATGGGTGATTGTGGATAAACTGACGAAGAGTGCTCACTTCATTCCAATCTCTGAGAGTATATCTGCAGAGAAGTTGGCGGACATTTATGTTCGAGAGGTGGTGGCCAGGCACGAAGTGCCGGTATCAGTGGTTTCAGATAGGGATGTTCGGGTTACATCCAGGTTTTGGAGGAAGTTCCATGAGGAACTAGGTACCCAGCTACATTTTAGTACGGCATATCACCCTCATACCGACGGCCAAAGTGAGAGGACGATCCATACACTGGAGGACATGTTGGGCGCATGTGTACTGGATTTCGGAGGGAGTTGGGATATGTACCTCCCACTGGCAGAATTTTCATACAATAACAGCTATCATGCCAGTATTGACCGACCACCATTTGAGATGTTATATGGACGGAGGTGCAGGACCCCAGTATGCTGGGATGAGGTTGGACATCGGGTTTTGGGGAGCACGGAGGTGGTACTCGAGACTACCGGACTGATTCAGCAGGTGCGCGATAGATTGCGAGTCGCACGGAGTCGTCAGAAAAGCTATGCGGACTGGCGTCGATCAGACCTCGAATTTCAGGAAGGAGACTTTGTCTTACTGAAGGTGTCACCCTGGAAAGGGATTATCCGGTTCCACAAGAGGGGCAAATTGGGGCCTCGATTCATAGTTTCGTTCAGGATCATCGTCCGGGTGGGCAAGGTGGCGTATCGTTTAGAGCCCCCAGAGGAGCTTATTCGGATTCACAACACCTTCCATGTGTCTCAGCTCCGGAAGTGTGTTGCCGATGAGTCTTCAGTCATATCCTTGGACGACATTCAGTTGGATGGGAGCCTGAATTATGTTGAGGGACCAGTTGCGATTCTAGACCAGAAGACGAAAAGGCTCCGTAATAAGGAAGTAAAGTTGGTAAAGGTGCAATGGCAGCACCGAAGGGGTTCCGAATGGACTTGGGAACCGGAAAGTGAGATGCAAGGCTTCTATCCGGAGTTGTTTGGACCAGCAGACATTGAGGACGAAGCCTAATTCAAGTGGGGCAGAGTTGTAACACCCTGATCCTCAGGTATTGATAAAGATATTTCGGTGTGGATTTTTAGAGGACCTACTCGGCGAGTTGGCTTCCCAACTCGATAAGTAGTAGCGGGTTTGGACGCGGGGGTTTAATGATCTACTCGCCGAGTCCATTATGGTACTCGCCGAGTAGATGCTGGCAGATGAAACCCTAGATTCCAGGGCCTTGCACCCTATTTAAAGGGTCATTAGCCTCCCTTGGCCTCCCCTTTACAGCTCCATACCTCCTTAAAACCCTGATTCGAGTGTGAGTGTGTTCTTGGTGATTTTGAAGCTTGAAGGAGGGATTTGGTGAAGGAATCACTTAAGGAATCAAGCTAGAAGAAGCAAGGGCTCGTGGGGATTCTGGATCTACTTCTGTGGAGCACTTTCTAAAGGTATTAAGCTATCTCTTGGCTCATTTCCACCCAAAACCCTCTTGTGCATGGATTCTAAGAAAGGGCTTTTGTGTTTAAGCCAAGATCTGAAGTTGTAACTTCAGATCTGAACTCCTTTTGGCCTTAAGATGCATAAAGTTATCAGTTGATCTTAGCATGTACCTTCCCTCAAGTGTATTACCCCATTCCAAGCTTAGATTTGCTATTTTAGGGCCTTAAATCCTTGCATGCACGTAAAGTTTGCAACTTTACGTGGAAAGCATGCCTCAGGAGCCTAGATCTGCAGTTTGGAAGCTTTACATGGCTCAAAAAGGGTATGTATGGATTGAGATCTGAAAGGACTCGGCGAGTCACAGGGGGTGACTCGGCGAGTCATTTGAAGGCAGGCATGGACTCGCCGAGTTGGATGAACAACTCGGGGAGCCCGATGAATTTTGCCATGAACTCGGCGAGCTGGATGAACAACTCGGCGAGTCGGATGAAGGTTACCTAGAACTCGGCGAGTTGGATGAACAACTCGGCGAGTCGAGTAGGATTTTCCAATGGCTGGATGTTCGTAGACGTGTCGAGTGTCAAGCAAGGGAACTCAACGTATGACCTTAGATTATCAATCAAGACTGTACGAACTCGACGAGTCGCCTCGATGACTCGGCGAGTAGATGATATTCTGGGAAACTCGGCGAGTCACTAGTTGTACTCGGCGAGTTAGGGTCAACATGGACAGTTGACTTGACCTTGGCTGTAGTTGACCATGATGGACTTTGCGGAAATGACTGGATATTGTATGACACTTTTTAGGCAGTTGCGTGGAGCAGCCCGTGGGGTACATGTCACACCCCCGAACCAAACGGCGGAAACGTCCGAGGGCTATTGTGACTCAATTGAATACCATCACAATGAATATACATGAAACATAACATCATACAATACCAAGCATTGGAATATTACAACTGGTGGCGTTTACATTCAGTACATTGATCCATAATATTACATGCCCAAAAGTAAATTGTTCGGTACTATTTAAAACAACAGCAAGACGTTACTGAGTACATTTTTCCTTTTCGGTTTACCTGTTACCTGAGAATACAAGTATTTTGAAAAACGTCAACATATGAAATGTTGGTGAGTTCATAAGTAATGTTTGAAATATAGTGGTTTGTATTGTTTTGAAAATCACCAGAAAATCCGATATTTGCTGAAAAGAACTTAGTATAAAAAGTGTGAAGATCCGTAAATATGCTTGTTTGTTTCTAAAAATGTAAAAGTACAATTTGTAAAACTCGGTATGTAACTCGTAGGTGTATTAATTGAAAACCCTAGGAAAACCCGATGTTTTCCTAATACTTTGCATCAAATGATTTATGTCTTGTTATTTCGTTACGACAGGTGTATTCGTTGAGTCCCGGTGACGTTGGATTAATTATGGATTGTGAATTGTTATAAACACACATTAATGAAAATGACTAGTTTACAACCATACAAACGATTCCCTTAGGCGTCGCTCACACTATTCACTTAATCCAAACACCCGGACTTCATGTAGCCCCACAACCGAGGAGGAAAAGAGTGTGCGAAGCCCCGATATTTTCCGTAAGTCGTTCAAGGCTATCGTGAATGCGAAGGGCCCTTAGCCCGACTCGCATTTGGTGAATTCTCGACTTTACTAGCAGCACCAGAGGACCCTTGGGGTCCAACAACACAAAGCCTGTAAAAGTCCTTTTACACGAAATTAGGTCATATAAGACCCAACTACATGTAAGCGAGTTTCCTTCGGGCCTAAAGATCATGTCATTGGGCTAGCTAGGCCCAACAAACACGATTTGAAACTTTTGGGCCCAAAGACGGTGTATCGACGTCTGGTGTATTCTCACGTGTGTATTGACTTCCCGAAATTTCCGCGTGTGTATTGAAGTTTCGTCGTGTTAGTAATTTCGGATTCATTATTGATTCGAGACCGAATCAATTCGTTTGATAACGATTTTTGGTGTTGAAGGTGTATTATAATTTGCCGATAGTCGAGCTGCTAGTATTTCATCATGACGGGTTTATTGTTTAAAACATTAGGATGTTTCATTATTGCAGCCCCTTTCTTTTTGGATAATTTACACATTTAACCCTTTGTATAAAATAAGTTTCTATTTTAGTCCTCAAACCATTTTTCTTGACACTTTAGTATCAAAACTTGTAGAAAAGTTATTTTTCAGCCCAAAGTTATTTGAAAAACAGTTTTAGTCCACCAAATGAAATTTTTCTCGGCTGAAACCCTTATGTTCGCAGTTTTTACACTTTTGGCCCAAAATAGAAAATATTTGCATTTTTGGTCCCTTTTAAATATGAAAAGCATATTTAACCCTTGAAATGGACTTGGAGCACTAGTAGTCCCCTGTTTTACAGAAAATCACAGTTTCAGCCCCTCTAATTTGAAAATCTCACATATTGGGCTTTATTGGGCCGAAAAATTCATTTTTGGCCCATTATGCTTAAAAATTTCACATTTAATCCTTCAAAGAGAATATTTCCAGAAAAATACCTTATTGAAACTGTTTTGACTCATTTCATCCATCAGAATTTGTATTTTGTCATTTTGGGCCCTTTAACCTTATATTTTTAACGTTTTGAGTCCAAAAATGGGATTTTTAGCCCAATGAGTTCATATTAACCAACTTGGTTATTTTTCTAGAAATGATTTGTGTGTAATAATATGTTTAACACTTTTTTCATACATCCTAATGCAAATCTCGATTTTAAGGACTTTTTGACTAGTTTCAACACCATAATCACATAAGAACATGTAAACAAACACAGAAATCATACAAAGCATACATATACTCATAGATCTACACATTTGCTTGTATTCCCCCCCCCCCCACAAAACTTATAAAAACCGAAAAATAGGGGGTATGAAGCTCACCTTTGGGTGTGGTTTCGGTTTTGGAGAAGAAATGGAAGAAAGTGAGGTGATTTTCGGCCCTAGCAACACCTTGATGATGATCTCGAACTTGAGGGGATTCTAAGAGTATGATTACCACAAATGTTTAAGAGAAGGGATCTAATCATGAGAAAAGAGTTATAAAATCCTTGGATATGTATAATTTACCAAGAAGTGATGATATTTTCTTGAAATCCTCTTAATGCACAAGCAAAATTTCGAGATTTTGGGGTGGGAAGGAGGAGAATATTTGAGAGAGTTTGGAAGAGTTTTGATGTTGTGTGTGTGTGTGGGATCGGCCGAGAACCAAGAAGGAAGGAGAGAAGAGAGAAGTATGAAAGGATGGTGTATGGAAGTATGAGTCCTCTTGCATGGAAGTCCCTTGGATAATTGTGAGGTGTCACTCACAAAGTCAACCCCCTCTTCTTTTGGGCTTGGGCCGAGAATGGGGAGGGTGAGAGGAGATTTTTGGGCTTTTTGCCCTTAAGCCCATGTTATAGCTAGGTTAGATGATTTTTTTTTGCCTAAAAAAATATAAATATGATTTTTATGACCCATTAGGTTAGATTAGGTTAATTATGGTCCAAAATGGTTCATATAGTTAATCTATCTCAATCTAGGCCCAATATGGCCCAAAATATTGAGTCAAATGGAATTGGGTCCAATTAGAGCCCATTTAAAGGTTCTAATCCCATGATAGTCAAATTGGAAGCTTATTGGTCCAATGAGTCCAATAAGGAAGTCCTAGCCCAAAATGGACCTAACAAGAACTTCTAGGGTTTCTAATTGCTTGTTGACTATTTGTATTACTTGTATGGTGTATTGGATTGAAGTTTTGTTGTTATAGAGTAAGCATCATACATGCTCTTAAGTTTTTAATTCTACATTTTACTTGAGTGTAGTGATTACAAGACACAAAATTTCTAGTTGTGACATCTTCCCCCCGTTAGAGGGAATTTCGTCACGAAATTCTGTTTGAAAGCTAGATTTGATAATGTTAGAATAGGTGAGGGTACTTTTGCTTCATTTGGTCTTTGCGTTCCCATGTGAATTCTGGCCCACGCTTCGCGTTCCACCGTACTTTCACGATCGGGATGCGACTTTGCTTAGTACACTTCACCTCCCTGTCCATGATTTCAACCGGTTCTTCAACAAACAGTAGATTCTCGTTGATTTCGATCTCGTCAAGGGGAATGACGAGTGTTTCATCCGATAGACACTTCTTTAGATTAGAGACATGGAACACGGGGTGTACATTGTTTAGTTCTGCCGGTAGCTGCAGTTTATACGCCACTGGACCTATTCGGGCGACGATCTCGAAAGGTCCAATGTATCGTGGGTTCAGTTTTCCCCATTTTCCGAAATGAATAACTCCTTTCCAGGGTGAGACTTTCAACAGTACTCGATCCCCGACCTGAAATGCTAAGGGCTTTCGCTGTTTATCGGCGTAGCTCTTTTGTCGGTCGCGCGATGCTTGTAATCGAGCTCTGATTTGAACAATCTTTTCCGTGGTTTCACGAATGATCTCCGGTCCCATTAGTGCCTTGTCTGATGTATGTGTTTTTGCTAGTTGGGTATCACCCACCTCAGCCCAACATAACGGTGATCTACACTTACGCCCGTATAGTGCTTCGAAAGGAGCGACCTTGATGCTCGAATGGTAACTGTTGTTTTATGAGAATTCGACTAAGGGTAAGTGGGTATCCCAAGACTTCCCAAAGTCTATCACACATGCGCGGAGCATGTCTTCGAGCGTTTGAATGGTTCGTTCACTTTGACCATCCGTTTGTGGATGATAAGCGGTGCTCATGTCGAGATGAGTTCCCAGTGCCTTCTAGAGAGATTGCCAAAAACGTGAAGTGAACCTACTGTCCCTATCCGAGATAATAGACACTGGTACTCCGTGGAGTCTCACGATTTCTCGAATGTATAAACGTGTCAATCTTTCCATCTTGTAGGATTCCTTTATGGGCAGGAAATGGGCAGATTTCGTCAGCCGGTCGACTATTACCCATATGGTGTCTAGTCCATCCGACGTCTTGGGTAGCTTGGTCACGAAATCCATAGAAATCCCCTCCCATTTCCACTCAGGGATTACCGGTTGCTGTAATAACCCTGAGGGCTTCTGGTACTCCACATTTACCTTGGCACACGTAAGGCACTTACTAACATAGGTGGCAATTTCCTCCTTCATGTTGGGCCACCAATAGTGTTGTTTAATATCCAAATACATCTTGTCTGAGCCGGGATGAACGGAGTATCGCGTCTTATGGGCTTCCTTCATAACTACCTCCCTAAATCCTCCGAGCTTAGGGACCCAAGGACGGTTCATGAAATAGTATACTCCATTCTCCTTTGCCTCTAGGTTCTTCTCCATTCCGCGCAATGCTTCGCTTGCTCTATTTTCCGTCTTCATGGCCTCTGACTGGGCTACTGCAATTTGAGTGGCTAGGTGAGATTGGATGGTTATTGAGAGAGTTTTCGTACGACGATTAGAGTACTCTTTCCGACTTAATGCGTCAGCTACCACGTTGGCCTTGCCTGGGTGGTACTTGATGTCACACTCATAATCGTTTAGTAATTCAACCCATCTTCGTTGCCTCATGTTCAACTCCTTCTGGTTCAAGATGTGCTGGAGACTCTTGTGGTCCGTGAAGATGGTGCACTTCGTACCGTAAAGGTAATGCCTCCAAATTTTTAGGGCAAAGACCACGGCTCCCAATTCTAGGTCATAGGTCGTATAATTCACTTCGTGCGTCTTTAGTTGGCGGGATGCGTAAGCTATCACCCTTCCACGCTGCATGAGAACGCAACCTAAGCCCTAATTTGACGCGTCACAGTAGACCACGAAATCTTCCGATCCCTCCGGTAGCGATAGTACCGGGGCACTATAGAGAGCTTGTTTCAGGGTTCAGAATGCGACTTCTTGTTTGTATGTCCATTTGAATGGTACGCCCTTTTGTGTAAGCGAGGTAAGTGGTTTGGAGATCTTAGAGAAGTTTTGAATGAATCTCCTATAGTAGCCTGCTAGACCCAAGAATTGACGGATTTCTGTGGGTGTTGTCGGGATTGCCCGTCCTTCAACAGCTTTGACCTTAGAGGGATCCACATGAATTCCATCTTGGCTAACTACATGACCTAGGAAGTTCACACTCCGGAGCCAGAACTCACACTTGGAGAGTTTTGCGTATAGCTTTTCCGATCGCAGAGTTTCTAGGATTTGTCGGAGATGTTGGCCATGCTCTTCTTCACTTCGGAAATAGACGAGAATGTCATCAATGAAGACGATGACAAAGTTGTCGAGGAATGGTCGACAGATCCGGTTCATCAGGTCCATAAATGTGGCAGGGGCATTTGTTAGACCGAAGGGCATTACGACAAATTCATAATGTCCGTAGCGAGTTCGGAAAGCGGTTTTTGGAATATCCTCTTCCCGGACTTTGAGTTGGTGGTATCCGGACCGTAGATCTATCTTAGAAAAATAACTAGCTCCTTGGAGCTGGTCAAATAGATCATCGATTCGTGGGAGTGGGTAGCGATTTTTAACAGTGAGTTTATTTAACTCTCTGTAATCGATGCACATTCTAAAAGATCCGTCCTTCTTTTTGACAAAGAGGACTGGAGCTCCCCATGGTGAGTTACTAGGGTGGATGAATCCCTTTTCCAAGAGTTCACTGAGTTGGCTGGACAATTCCTGCATTTCAGCAGGAGCTAGTCGATAGGGTGATTTAGCGAGAGGAGTTGTTCCTGGAACGAGGTCAATTCGGAACTCCACTTGTCTCTCTGGGGGTACTCCTGGAAGATCTTCAGGAAACACGTCTGGGAACTCACATGCTATGGGAATGTCTTGAACGTTAACCTCTTCCTTGATTTTATCCACTATGTGAGCCAGGAACGCCAAATTGTTCTTTCGTAGATGTTTTTGTGCCTTGATGCACGAGACGAGGCGAAGGTTCATGCTAGGTTTGTCTCCGTAAATTACTAGGGTTTCGTGATTAGGAAGGCGAAGGCGAACGACCCTCTCGTGACACATAATTTCAGCATGGTGGGGGCTTAACCAGTCCATGCCAATAATCACATCGAAACTCCTAATTAATACAGGCATTAAGTCTATTCGAAAGACGTGTTGATTGAGGTTTAGGGTACATCCGATGTAGATTTCCCCGGTGGATTCGGTTTTCCCATTGGCCATTTCCACCTTAAAGGTCTCATTTAGCTTCTGGGGCTGTTGTTTTAATAAATGTTTAAACTTATTGCTTACGAAACTTCGCTCCGCTCCGGTGTCAAATAGGATGCATGCATAAGTGTGGTTTAGGGGAAACGTACTAGTAACAACAGCGGGGTCCTGAATCACCTCTCCCTGACCCATAGTCAGCATCCTTCCTGTTCCTCCGTTTCCTGGATTGTTGTTGTTAGGGCAGTCTCGGCGGAAATGCCCGGTCCTCCCACACCCATAGCAGGTGTGGCTAGGCCCTGCATTGTGGCCGCCAGTAGTGATGTTGTTGTTGTTGCTGTTTCCCTGTCGTTGGTTCTGGGGAGGGTAGGTCCTGCAGTACTTCGTCGTGTGTCCCCTTCGGTTACAACTGGTGCACTGCAACTCCTTGCATTCTCCATTGTGATGGAAACCGCACTTGTTGCACTTGGGAAGATTAGCAGAATAAGGTCTGGGAGCATTTGAAGCAGCTGAGGTTGGAGCATGTGGTGTGGCTGGAACCGGTGCGGTGACAGCATTAACTGCCACTGTCTGCTGCTTTTTAGAGGTCTCGGGGCCCTGACGCCCCTTCCTATTGTTGTTCTTCCCTTTCTTGCCATCACCTTCCTTCTTTCCTTCAGCCTCCGTTGGCTTCTCACCCTTCTTGTTGTTATGGTCATACAGCTTCTTTGCCAATCTTTTTGCACTGTCAAATGTTTCGGGGTTTGTAGCTATTACATTTCCTTGGATTGGTGATGTTAGTCCCCAGATGAATCGCTCAATCTTCTTTCCTTCCAAGGTGATCATACCCGGGCACAACAGAGATAGTTCACTAAATCTCGATATGTAGGCATCAATATTCGCATTCTGCACAGTGAGGTTCCACAGCTCCTGCTCCATTTTCTGAATCTCACCCCGTGGACAGTATTTAGCCATCAACATTTCTTTCATCTCCGCCCACGGCATGGAGTTGGCTACAGGGAGTGTCATGGCTTCCACATGTCCGTTCCACCAGGTGAGCGCTTGATCGACAAAAGTGCAGGCCGCGAACTTCACTTTCATCTGCTCAAGACAATCGCATATCTTGAATACCGATTCCACCTTCTCGATCCATCGCTTCAAAGTGATCACTCCTCCAGTGCCGTTAAAAGTTCGTGGTTTGGCATTTGTAAAGTCCTTGTAGGTACATGTTTTGGTGGGTCCTTGATTCATCCCGTTGTTCGAACTCCCAGCCCCTTGCCCGTTGCCTCCTCCGTTATTCCCTTGGTGAAGTTGTGCCATAGCTGCGGTGACCGCAGCAGACACGGCCGCCTGGAATGCAGTGGAGTCAACTTCGGGTGGGGTTGGTCCAGGGTTTCCGCGAGTAGGTCGGCGAGGCATCTTTCTGTCATGAAACGGAAAGATGTTGAGTGTTTGGGGTTTCTGGGAGGTTGTGACCCTACTGACTAGGTGCAAGGTACGAACTTAAACACTCCTACCATTTAACATACAATCATAGATTCTCAACACATAGCAATTTGTAATATCATAACAAAGCACGTAAAATTTTACTAATATTATCCGCATTTGATATATGAAAAATTTGCTCGTAAGAGCATACATGAGTGACACTAGTTCGACAGCATAACGGCTCTATGAGTAGTGTAGTCACTTAAACATAGAGTCGGGGTACATAGCATAGTTCCTAATGACCTATTAAGATGAGTCTATCCTTAACCGCGATGATCTACGTCCAGAGGGGGTGTCGAGGATGTGGATGCTCCCTGAAGACGAGCCACCAGTCGTTCTGCGTCCTGGAGTCGAGACTCCCACCTTACCTGCCTCATGTGAAACTCCCGAAGGACGTCATGTGTCTCCTGTTCCGCACGCTCGACCCTAGTCCACAGCTGGCGTACCTGATCAGCAGTGCCCTGAGCAAGATCGCTGGTGTTCCGTAATCGTCTCACCATGACCGGTAGGGCTCGGTCGGCCGGTCCTCCGTCCCTCAGGTCAAAGAACTCGCGCGACATGCCGAACGGGGATCGCTGTCCCTGCTGTCTGCTCCATCTCCAAAGATCAATACCCCAGGGAGGGGTAGGACCAGTGGGGCCCACACGGTAAGCAGGCACCCTGATCGGTTAAGGGGGGTTGATGACTTCGGACTCTGCGTCCGAATCACCCCCTTCACTGTCATCGGGTTCCTCTTCGAAGTTCTCTTCGTCTTCTTTGGGTTCGGCAGGCTCGCCTTCGTCTCCAGCCTCCGGTTCCCCGTCAGATTCCTCTTCGGGGTCTTCCTCAGGCTCTTCCTCTAACCATCCGTTATTCCCCTGATTAGGGAAATAAGGGTCTCCAGGGTGATGAAAACCAGCCATGCTGTCTGTGCGAGTATGTAATGCTAACATTATTCCTAGGATGCTACAACTATTGTACCGACTAAGCAAGCGTTCTCTTTTTGGTGATAAAGGGGTATAGTTTTAGGTTCCCTAGCTATCCCGATCTCATCAGAACGTGTGTTAGTTATACTTTGGAGAGAATGTAGTTGATCAGGCTACATCCACTCCTTGGTACCACTAAGAACAGTCCTGAATTAACCGAGATACTAGCATTATTTTGTTTGGTTCGGCGTTATGTTCCTTGTTCCAAATGCAAGCAAAGGTGTTTTATTGTTGTATTTTACTTGTTTTGTTCAGAGTTATGTTAGTCCCTCTTTTGGTTTATAGTTGCATATCAATGTATGGTTCGATATGCTAGTTCACTATAAACAGAGCTCTGATACCAACCTGTCACACCCCCGAACCAGACGGCGGAAACGTCCGAGGGCTATTGTGACTCAATTGAATACCATCACAATGAATATACATGAAACATAACATCATACAATACCAAACATTGGAATATTACAACTGGTAGCGTTTACATTCAGTACATTGATCCATAATATTACATGCCCAAAAGTAAATTGTTCGGTACTATTTAAAACAACAGCAAGACGTTACTGAGTACATTTTTCCTTTTCGGTTTACCTGTTACCTGAGAATACAAGTATTTTGAAAAACGTCAACATATGAAATGTTGGTGAGTTCATAAGTAATGTTTGAAATATAGTGGTTTGTATTGTTTTGAAAATCACCAGAAAATCCGATATTTTCTGAAAAGAACTTAGTATAAAAAGTGTGAAGATCCGTAAGTATGCTTGTTTGTTTCTAAAAATGTAAAAGTACAATTTGTAAAACTCGGTATGTAACTCGTAGGTGTATTAATTGAAAACCCTAGGAAAACCCGATGTTTTCCTAATACTTTGCATCAAATGATTTATGTCTTGTTATTTCGTTACGACAGGTGTATTCGTTGAGTCCCGGTGACGTTGGATTAATTATAGATTGTGAATTGTTATAAACACACATTAATGAAAATGACTAGTTTACAACCATACAAACGATTCCCTTAGGCGTCGCTCGCACTATTCACTTAATCCAAACACCCGGACTTCATGTAGCCCCACAACCGAGGAGGAAAAGAGGGTGCGAAGCCCCGATATTTTCCGTAAGTCGTTCAAGGCTATCGTGAATGCGAAGGGCCCTTAGCCCGACTCGCATTTGGTGAATTCTCGACTTTACTAGCAGCACCAGAGGGCCCTTGGGGTCCAACAGCACAAAGCCTGTAAAAGTCCTTTTACACGAAATTAGGTCATATAAGACCCAACTACATGTAAGCGAGTTTCCTTCGGGCCTAAAGATCATGTCATTGGGCTAGCTAGGCCCAACAAACACGATTTGAAACTTTTGGGCCCAAAGACGGTGTATCGACGTCTGGTGTATTCTCACGTGTGTATTGACTTCCCGAAATTTCCGCGTGTGTATTGAAGTTTCGTCGTGTTAGTAATTTCGGATTCATTATTGATTCGAGACCGAATCAATTCGTTTGATAACGATTTTTGGTGTTGAAGGTGTATTATAATTTGCCGATAGTCGAGCTGCTAGTATTTCATCATGACGGGTTTATTGTTTAAAACATTAGGATGTTTCATTATTGCAGCCCCTTTCTTTTTGGATAATTTACACATTTAACCCTTTGTATAAAATAAGTTTCTATTTTAGTCCTTAAACCATTTTTCTTGACACTTTAGTATCAAAACTTGTAGAAAAGTTATTTTTCAGCCCAAAGTTATTTGAAAAACAGTTTTAGTCCACCAAATGAAATTTTTCTCGGCTGAAACCCTTATGTTCGCAGTTTTTACACTTTTGGCCCAAAATAGAAAATATTTGCATTTTTGGTCCCTTTTAAATATGAAAAGCATATTTAACCCTTGAAATGGACTTGGAGCATTAGTAGTCCCCTGTTTTACAGAAAATCATAGTTTCAGCCCCTCTAATTTGAAAATCTCGCATATTGGGCTTTATTGGGCCGAAAAATTCATTTTTGGCCCATTATGCTTAAAAATTTCACATTTAATCCTTCAAAGAGAATATTTCCAGAAAAGTACCTTATTGAAACTGTTTTGACTCATTTCATCCATCAGAATTTGTATTTTGTCATTTTGGGCCCTTTAACCTTATATTTTTAACATTTTGAGTCCAAAAATGGGATTTTTAGCCCAATGAGTTCATATTAACCAACTTGGTTATTTTTCTAGAAATGATTTGTGTGTAATAATATGTTTAACACTTGTTTCATACATCCTAATGCAAATTTCGATTTTAAGGACTTTTTGACTAGTTTCAACACCATAATCACATAAGAACATGTAAACAAACATAGAAATCATACAAAGCATACATATACTCATAGATCTACACATTTGCTTGTATTCCCCCCCCCCCCACAAAACTTATAAAAACCGAAAAATAGGGGGTATGAAGCTCACCTTTGGGTGTGGTTTCGGTTTTGGAGAAGAAATGGAAGAAAGTGAGGTGATTTTCGGCCCTAGCAACACCTTGATGATGATCTCGAACTTGAGGGGATTCTAAGAGTATGATTACCACAAATGTTTAAGAGGAGGGATATAATCATGAGAAAAGAGTTATAAAATCCTTGGATATGTATAACTTACCAAGAAGTGATGATATTTTCTTGAAATCCTCTTAATGCACAAGCAAAATTTCGAGATTTTGGGGTGGGAAGGAGGAGAATATTTGAGAGAGTTTGGAAGAGTTTTGATGTTGTGTGTGTGTGTGGGATCGGCCGAGAATCAAGAAGGAAGGAGAGAAGAGAGAAGTATGAAAGGATGGTGCATGGAAGTATGAGTCCTCTTACATGGAAGTCCCTTGGATAATTGTGAGGTGTCACTCACAAAGTCAACCCCCTCTTCTTTTGGGCTTGGGCCGAGAATGGGGAGGGTGAGAGGAGATTTTTGGGCTTTTTGCCCTTAAGCCCATGTTATAGCTAGGTTGGATATTTTTTTTGGCCTAAAAAAATATAAATATGATTTTTATGACCCATTAGGTTAGATTAGGTTAATTATGGTCCAAAATGGTTCATATAGTTAATCTATCTCAATCTAGGCCCAATATGGCCCAAAATATTGAGTTAAATGGAATTGGGTCCAATTAGAGCCCATTTAAAGGTTCTAATCCCATGATAGTCAAATTGGAAGCTTATTGGTCCAATGAGTCCAATAAGTAGGGATGAGTTTTGGAACCGAAAAACCGGACTGGAACCGGAACCGGTATAACCGGAAAATGCTTAAACGGTCCGGGTATTGGGTTTCAAAATTACTCTTATCCGGGTTCCGGGTATTTCGAGTATGGGTCTAACGGGTTCGGTTATTCCGGGTTTTTTAACCGGATTTGTTAAAAAAAACCGGAACCGGGTTAAATGGACCGGGTCCGGGTTTAGTGGGCCAAAGAACCAATTAAGATGTAGAACCGGTATAGATTTGGAACCGGAATGCGATTAGTTTTTTCCCCCGTGCCCTCCAAGTTCGTAATCGTCGGAAGAAAATTAAAAAAAAAAGTCAATCGCTCACAGAAGATCATCAAATCAAGTCGTCGATTTTCATCCAGTTCTTCAATCGATTTGCAGCGGCACTTGATCATTCAGTATTTCAGTTCTTCAATCGATTTGCGCTGATAAAGAAGCCCAAGCCTCAGTCAAAAAAGCCGATACTATTCATCAGTTCATCATTCAAGTCGACAATCATCAAATCAATTTCCTACAATCATTCCCAATTGAACTTCAAATCAATCTCCTACAATCAATTAAAGGCCAATGGTGGACAATTGGGTAGATAACAATGAAGCTACACAAGTAAGTTGTCAAATTACAATGCATACTGGATTTGAGATCCTAATCTTGATAACTTTATATATTTTTGAAGACCTAGATCAAAGTATCTCACCTGATATGATATGTTGTTTGAAATTGAATGGGTTATTCACGTTATTAAGTTTAAAAACCGATTACAAAGCAGTAAATTGAAAAACTCCAATCGAAAATTAGATTTAGGTTTGTTTTTTTAATTACAAAGCAGCAGGCCAGCAGCCTTTAAAATAATATGTAGCATGTTTTTTTAAGTTTAAAAAACCGATTTTGTTTTATGTTTATTTGCATAATTAAAATAATTAGGCACTCAAATATATTATTACACAAAGTGCAGATGGTCAAGGTGTCTATTCAAGTAGTTTGAATTTTTAGTGGTATGTGAGGTGTCTTCAAAATCGTGTTCACGTTTTGGCCAAGTGAAGCCTCTCCATATCTTTTTGACTAACACATCCATAAACAATCATAAATAAATATATTCATAAATTGATCACTGTTACTTTTTGTGTTATTGTTATTAAGTTGTGTTATTGTATTTTAATCGTGTTTTTATTGTTATTTATTGTAGTTTGATGATGACGAGGTGTTTGTTGACAACACTCAACAAGAAATCAATGAGGAACCAACACAAAAGAGAAAAAGAGTAGGCAAAACAAGGTCCGATTGTTGGAAATCATTTGAGAAGATTTTTATTGATGGAGTTCGGCATGGAAAGTGCAAATGGTGCGAGAGGGTTCTCAAAGCCGACGGGAATAATACCGGTACGTCTAGCTTAAATAAGCATGCAAAGAATTGTAAACAAAACCCCGAGAATTTGAAAAACCAACAAACATTACAATTTAAAAAAGAAACAACCGGGGAGGGTAGTGTTAGCACTTGGAAACATGACGACAAACGAATTAAAAAGGCTATGTTGAATTTATTTGTAGTGGGTGGTCTACCTTTTAAATTTGTAGAAAATGAGACCTTTATTGAATACACAAACGCACTAAATGGGAAGGTGATTGTACCTTGTCGAACAACAATTTCAAAAAAAGTGTCACTTTATTATCAAGAAGAAAGAAATAAGTTGGTAACATTCTTATGTAATCCACTTAACACGGTTCATTTGACCACCGATTGTTGGACAAGTCCGAGTAAAAGGGTGCATTATATTGTCATTACCGCACACTTTATTGATGATAATTGGGAGATGCACAAAAGGATAATCAACTTTAAAGAATTAGATAGTCAATGGGGGGAAGATATCGGAAAAGAAGTGTTGAAATGTATTCAAGGGTGGGGTATTAAAAATGTCATGACTTGTACGGTTGATAATGCAAGTTCTAATGACAAAGCAATAGAGTTTCTAAAAAACAAATTAACAAACTTGTACAATGAAGGAAAACACTTTCACATTAGGTGTATGGCACACATTATCAATCTAATTGTGAGAGACGGGATGAATAAAAATGACGAGAGTGTTAAATTTTTGCAAGATGTCGTAAGATATATTAGAAAGTCCACACAACGGATTGCTCTATTTAAAAAGTGCATGAAAGTCGTCGGGATGGAATCAACCAAATTTTTGTGCAACGATTGTCCCACTCGTTGGAACTCAACTTACGACTTATTGAAGATCGCGGTGGATTTACAAAAAGCTTTCTATGAGTATGAAATGGAAGGTAATTTTTTTTCTGCATTCTTGCTGAATTTTTAGCTCTATTTAAACTGTCATATCAACTTCGTTATGAGTCCGTTTGGGCTGATTTTTTTTTAAATTATAGTTCATTGTTTGGCAATAGTTATAGACTTTGGAAACACCTAATTTGCATGTGTTTTGAGTAAGTTACAGCCTTCCAAAAATGATATATCAAAGCTGTTTTGAATATGTTAACAGCATTATTTTAGAATTTTTCGTTAACTTTAAGCTGTCATATCTACTTCGTTATGAGTCCGTTTGGGCTGATTTTTTTTAAAATTATAGTTCATTGTTTGGCAATAGTTATAGGCTTTGGAAACACCTAATTTGCATGTGTTTTCAGTAAGTTACAGCCCTCCAAAAATGATATATCAAAGTTGTTTTGAATATGTTAACAACATTATTTTAGAATTTTTCGTTAACTTTAAGCTGTCATATCTACTTCGTTATGAGTCCGTTTGGGCTGATTTTTTTTTTAAATTATAGTTCATTGTTTGGCAATAGTTATAGACTTTGGAAACACCTAATTTGCATGTGTTTTGAGTAAGTTACAGCCCTCCAAAATGATATATTAATTTTTCTTTTGTAACATTTTTTTGATAGATCGTTCCTTTGCACGAGATGTGGTAACCCTCGTGAGTGAAGATTTTGTAACTTGTCAAGCAATGGTCTCCTTTCTTGAGAAGTTCAAGGTGAAAACAGAATTGGTGTCGACGACTTCAAAACCATTGGCAAATCGGTTTTTTGGAGAAGTATGTGGCATTTACAAACATATACGGGTTTGGTCAAAAAACAAACGATTTTATTCAATTGGGAAGGATATGATAGACAAATATGAGAAGTATTGGGGAGATTTTGAAAATTTGAATGACTACATGTACTTTGCGACTATCTTGGATCCGCGAATGAAGACAGAATTTCTTAGACATGCTTTTGAAACATTGATCAAGTACAAGATGCGGGAAAATAAACCCCTTTCCGAATTAGATATTACTGCGAAGACTAAGTCTTTAATCAAGGATATTGAATCGAGATTTGAGAACTTTTTTAATTGTTACAATACCAACTCTAATGTACCATTTGAAACCGGTGGTAGTCAAGATGTTGTGCATATTGATGATGATGACGACTTTGTGGGTGACTATTTTGCTCAATCGGTGAATTCATCGGCTTCAAAGGAAACGGAATTAACACGATACTTGAACGAAGGACAAACCCAAGGCGTTAAGGACTTTGATATATTGGTTTGGTGGAAAAATAACACATCTCGTTACCCAATTCTCTCGCGGATGGCAAAAGGTATAATTTTAATTACTTATATTTTTTATTATAATGTAGTATAATTTAACATTATATGTTTGTTATTAGATCTTTTGGGCATTCAAATATCTACCGTGGCTTCCGAGTCCGCTTTTAGTACAAGCGGTCGCATAATTGATAGTTACCGAGCAAACTTGTCCGCACCTATAATAGAGGCTTTGGTTTGCACCCAAGATTGGGTGAGGAAATCAAAGAAGCCAATTGTTGACAACATCGATGATATTCTTAAAGATGATGACATAGCTAAAGGTAGCAAACAAATTCATTTTATTATCTAATAACAAAACATTGGTTATATGCTAACTTTCATATTAATTTTTTTTATGATATGTATTAGAGTTGGAAGACGCCATACGCACCCAAGATGGAAATGGAAAAAGACCGATAGATATTAACGACTAGTTATACTATTTTTGTTTTTTTTGTCGATAAATGATTATTGGTTTGTAAGTGTTTGTTTTGGTTGATTAATGTTTTTGAACTTGAATCAAATTTACTTGTTTGGTACTGTGCAATTGTGCATGTGGGTGTAAACAAGTATAAATGAATGATATTTTAATCAATGCATGCACATCCACATTCCACTTTATTATTTTTTTATTACTTTTATTTTAATCAATGACTTTCGTCATTTTAATAATCATTTTAATGAATGTTTCTTTTTATCCATGTTGTGGTAAAATAACAATGAAAAGAACAGAACACAAGCGAAGAAGGGGACAATGGTTGGGTCCAAGTTCATGGTACCTATTGAACAATTCAAAATCAAAGTCTAATATTCAAAATAATTCAAATCAAAATTCTTAAACAATTAAGAACAAAACAACACTTATTCCTTGACCATCTTGTCGAGTTAACGCATCTTCAATCTCTATACATAAAACAAAAATAAACATACTTAGTATTAAAAAAAATGTTACCAAATAAGTTAAAAGCACAAAACTTATTACCTAGCTATATTATTCGGATTTTTGGCACACGTACGACAATGTTTATTAAGACTACTTGTACCGTGTCTTGATGGATCGGCTTTAAGTGTAGCGAAACAATACTTACACCTTGCTTGCCTTCGTTCAACCCCATCATTTTCTACTACCCACAACATATCAAAATGTTGCCAACATGTGGACCTCTCCTTCAAATTCAAATGCTAAACAAATTAAGTAAAAAAAATCTAGGTAGATTTAAAGCATGTAAAAAATGAAGTATCAAAGTTATAAAACTAATAGAGTCAAAACGGAACCTAATTGAAGTATAAAGACGTAAATTAGTCAATTACTTTAAATGCATATTTGTATAAAATTAAAAAGAAACATACTTGAATTGGGAGGTTAGCTTCCATGAATGTTCTTGAAAAGAAAAAACAACTCAAAACCTTCAACTTAGAGAATAATAAGTTAAATGAAAATGTAGAGGTGGAAGGGCCTATTTATAATGAGAAGTTGTGAGATGTTGACAAAACATGAAAATTAAAAGATTGCTAATGTCAAAAAATTTGTCTCTTGCTTTTATGTTCAAATTTTCAAAGTTGAAGCCTTCAAGGTCAAAGATGCAAAAAAAACAAGTTAGTGTGGTTGCAAATAAATAAATAACTAACAATTTAGAATTTCAACATATCTTAAATTAAAACACACAACCCAAAATAAATTATCCAATAGTCAAAGACATAATTTCTTTAAAAATAAAAAAAAATTAAAAAAAAAATCAACGTACAGTGATAAAAAAAATGGGTCAACTACTCAACTTGATCAAATAAGGCACGTAGGTAACTACTGTGATATGACCTAAATGTCATTTTTTTAAACCAATATTGTTATATCTATTTATTTATTTATTTTTAAATAAATCAATGTCGTCAATAACCTAATAACCTAAATGTAATTTTTTGTTTGTTAATTTTTTTATAACGGTTGAAAGATTATGGGTAATAAAAAAAAAATTCGGGTTTTCCGGTTCTAAACCCATTTGACCCAGTTCTACTTTACCCACTTTCCTATTTTCGGGTTTTTCGGTTCTAGACCCACTTTACCCGGAACCGAACCGGACCCGGTTCCTATATACCGGTCCGGTTTCCGGTTCTTAAAAATATCGTTAAACGGTTCCGGGTTTTCCGGGTCCGGGTTTGGACTCACTTTCATCCCTACCAATAAGGAAGTCCTAGCCCAAAATGGACCTAACAAGAACTTCTAGGGTTTCCAATTGCTTGTTGACTATTTGTAGTACTTGTATGGTGTATTGGATTGAAGTTTTGTTGTCATAGAGTAAGCATCATACATGCTCTTAAGTTTTTGATTCTACATTTTACTTGAGTGTAGTGATTACAAGACACAAAATTTCTAGTTGTGACAGTACATTTGGTCGCAAAGTGTCAGTTCAGCATTCGTGACAGGTGAGTCTTCTCACCATACCCATGGGTCTAAGGCACCAAGGCCGGCCCATTATGTGTTTATGACATATGTGGTAGATATTTTATGTGTTGTTATGTGATGGCATGTTATGCATGAAGACCCCGGGGGGAGCCCGTGGCATTGGATGCAAGACCATGTGGGGTAGCCCATGGCAGTCCTAGGTGAAGACCATGTGGGGTATGTTGGATTAGGTGTCTAAGCCCATAACTATTATTGGTATGTATTCGACCCGAGAGTAGCATGGTCCATTTGGGTTGCATATCATCAGGACAATTTGTTAGGATGGAATTTTGAGAGAAGGTTATTTATGGTTTATTAATATATCATAAGTAATAATATATTAATATGAAATCATATGTTTTAATTAGTATTGATCAATAATTAATCTGGAATTAATTTAGTGGTCGAAAGAGACTAATTAAATCTATGGGGACTAATTATGATAATTAGTTATATTTATATGTGTTGGGCTTATGATCCATGTTGGACCAAGTTTATGTATGGATACATAAAGAGTTGGGCCACATGAACCATGAATCATAAAACCCATGGGTATGGATTTGGGTTATATCCATGACCCTAGAAATCCCACATATAAATAGATACTTCACTGCCCAAAATCGCCACTTCTATCTTTTTAGAGTTCATGGTGTCTTTTGTGCGCATGGAATTCTCTCTCAAGTTCATCATTTGTCCATGGTGTGTTGTGATTCCATTTGAGGCTTCCACACTATTGGGGCTAAGCTCTTTAAGGCCAAATACACCAAGAATTCAAGCTCCATCAAAAGGTATGTCCCTCTAACTACTATATTATATTTTTATGTTAAATGCATGTTAGTTGTAAGATTAATACCTTGGAAACCATTTGCATGTATAATTAGTGAGAACATAGATCCAAGGTATTTAGGGTTGTATGTGCACCATAGGATACCAAAACCCAACAATGGTATCAGAGACTTGGGTTGTTTTCTACTATATTTGATGCAAATGTATTTTTTTTCAAGTTGATGAAAAAAAAGGAAAAAAACATGAAGTTTGTCAAATTTTATGATAATTACTTGATTTTATGAAAAACTAATTATTTGTAAAATTTGAGTCACTTTACTACAAAAGTTGAATTAGGTCAATTTATTAAAAGATAGAATGATATAATTATTTTATTTGTTTTAAAAGTTTGATCTAAGTGGTTTTAAGGAGTTACAAATTTTTTCATAAAATTTTGGAACTCAAAAGTTTTTTTTAAAGTTATGATCTTAAGAGTTTTGAAACTTCCATAAGTTATGGATGTGAAATATCTCATTTATTAACTCTTTAGGTTATGAAGTCCAAGAGTCTTCAAAGGATAATTGTCAAAGTTTCAAGATTTGTATTAGTTTATATGATTATCAAATTTCTTGAAAATTGTTGATGTGAATTATCTTTACTTATGAGTTTAATCTAGATCATAGAAAAATTATTTGATTATTGTGTTAATTGGAATATTTGATCTTAATGGTTTTTATGAACTCCATAACTTGTCCTCAAGTTATGGAAAGTGAAGAGTTTTTCTTTTTAAAGTATCATTAAGTCTCATACGTTATGAAAATAGAAGAGTCTCTATTTTTAATGTCATCATTAAATGATTTAATGTCTTCCATAACTTGTCCTCAAGTTATGGAACTTGAATTTTTTTTTTTCATTAAACCTTAATTAAACTCATAAGTTATGAAAAAGCCAGAAGTTTTGAAAGGTTTCAAAACTTGTCCTCAAGTTTTGGAATTTGTAAAGTTACCCCCCATGTATACTTTAATTCCAAACTAGACCTTAGAATTTTAAAAGTTAAAATTCAACCCTTATACTTTATAATATTATAAGTTAATAATATTTATATATGTATAAGAGTAAAGTCAGTCTTACCGTTAGTAGGCCTCATTCACGAAGCCGGTCTATAAGGGGGGTATAAGGTTACTGCCTATAAAATGGCAGTTTAATGGGTGTCCACTCTCACCCACCGCTTCCTTGACCGGTGGAGGGTCGTTAGCCGAACGGGTGGGACAAGGACTATAATTCTCCCTTCATTAAAAGTATTAATGATAAATACTAAGTAACTAAACCTTTTATAAATACCCAATATTAGTTACTTAGGAAAATGTGAATAAGGTGCTAATCCATGAAATTACACTTTGGACTTTGTTTAAGTCGGTTAGTGGAGCGTGTGTGGTTAACCGGCACACTAACTCGTATTTAACAAGGTAGGCAAAGGGTAACTTAATGTTTATCATAGTATCGATGGAGCGTATGTGGTTAACCGGCACATCGATTGAAGGGTAAACACTTAAGGGTACCAAGTAATTTGCATGGTTACTTCACACCTTGTTTTGTGATCCTCGGCATCCCAGTCACAAAACCTGAAGGGCACACTCGAGATTGAAACATGCCGTTGAACAGTTCAATGAATCTCAAAGATCTAGGAGTTTCAAAAACCAATTAAAACCTAATAATATATATTTCGTTTTCATGGTGGAAATTGGTGAATCGTCATTCGCCTACCTTCAAATATTTTATAGCTTGGATTACGGCATCCCTCTTCCAAGTTATAAAAGTATTGTGTTGGGTCCAAGCCTTAATATTTCATATTGGGTGTTATATTAAGGACTTTAAATCAACTATCTTGAATATCTCCCAAAAGATGTCTGGTTTAGACATTTATGATCTTCCCAAATCTCTTGAAACAAGCTTTCCTAAATGAAGATGATGTCCCATGGAAATCATACTTCTTTCACCTCCTCCAATTATTCTCCCTAACCCACAAGTTCCTAAAAAGTTTAAGGTCACTCAAGCCCTATTGGCAAGCAAAGGTCTATGTGTGATCACATCTTGGAGATGTAGTCACATATTGACAAGTTGGGAGAGTTAGGTGTCAAAGTCTTGAGAAAGTTGGTGGGTCAACTACTTTCTAAGTCACATAGTGAGTTCTTTTGGAACACCTATGAAACAGACTATGACAAGACCCTTAATGATCTTATCTATTTGCTAAGATCAACTTCCTAAAAACTTTATGGACATTGACAATGATGACACTGGAAATCCAGAAAAAGCATTATCTTCCCAATGGAAAGGGATCGGCCATAGTCAACTCGGTTGACCAAATGGTAAAGAGAAAAGCTAAGTCTGAGATAATCCCATTACCAAAGGGTCCATATGTTTATATTGCCAAAGAAAGGGGCATTGGTTGCGAAGCTGCCAAATTTACCTAAGGATGTTAAAGTCAATAAGTTTGACTCTACTTCAGGTAAAGTCCAGTATCTAACTTTGCTAAGTTTCTATTCTGAGATTCTTGATACATGATGTGACTGGGTTACATGTTGATGTTTTAAGAATCAAAGAAAAGTGAAGAAACTTAAAGAAAGAATATGTTGAATCTGATCGCGTAGATGGATTTCTATTGCATAGTTTGAAAATCGGATTCTTGAGCTACTTCTTAGGAGTTATGATATTTTGCTTAGGAATAGATAACAAGTTTTCATATAGATTGTAAGGATAAGTTTTTCCGCAAAGTTTTAAAATAAAATGTAAATCTTTTGATTTTATTTATTTTAAAATATCCTTACAATGGCATTTGTGAAAATCTGTATTGCTTATAAAATTCCATTAAGAGCAAGAGTGGAAATATGAATTTGATTCTTTCATTTGTGGTAGTGTCTAAATTTACCAATAATGAAAGATTCTCATCACCCAAGTTTCAGTTGGATAGAAACTTGGAATCATGCAAGTTGTATAGCATGATGAATGAGAACTTTCGAGCATTGAAAAAATTAAGACTAACTACTTGTTCACATGGATGTGTGAGTCAAGTGAAGGACTAAGGGATCGGGTACACATTCTTGTGCATTGGTCAGAGTCCGCCACAAAAGATCGATAAGACTATTCATCATAATTTACTATAGCTCAGTAAATATGGTTATACTTATAAGCTTAAGTGTAATTCTGAGACATTGGAAAAGGTTCCAATGTATGGCAGAGCGAATAAAAAGAATCAATTTAGGCAGAAAGATAAAAGTTTCTCAAATCTGAAAAGATGGGAGAGTACTTTAGTATCATGTTTTAAGACCATCTTAATGATTTTGAGACCTTATCACAATTCATCCTCTAAGTGCATTCTGATAGTTAAGAAGAGGAGTTATGAATTGTTGAAGTGGTTAAATCAAGAAGATGATTCATACTTCGTTCCAAAAACAATTCTTAGAGTTATACTCTAACATTGTAACTTGAGTGACATGTCTTAAAGAAGGTTTAAAACACTTATCAAATGTAAGAGTACAATTTTTCTACTCATATACATTTGAAATTGGTAAGTTGTGATGTTTGGGATAAAACAAAGACCAACTAAGGCCAATTGTGTGAAGTGTTTGTCTTGATTAGAATCCACACTATCTCTTGAATATCTGACAAGAAAGTCTTATATGTCAAGGGGACAGTGGGAGTCTTAAAGGTCTTGAAAGTCTCAAGAACTAATCAAGAATAAAACCTGAAGTTCTTCACTAGCACACGACTTGAGGTTTATAACCTATCGTGTTGACATATTTTGTGCCCATTCCAGTTAAAGTTGGCTTTGCATATGAGTTCTTAGAGTTGTCAATTGGTTGCACAACAACCTGGAAGCAATGGCAGGCCCTTGAGCTGCCAGGTGGTAAGAAATTAAGATTGAGTTCAGTCCATATGAGTTTGGATTTGTCATTATCCTTGTCTTGTGACTATGGTTTTGACAATTCACATGGATAAGAACAAATACACCATTAAATCTAAGGGTCATAAGGTTTCTCTCCGATTCATGAAAATGATGGTGAGGAAACACTTCCACCAAGTAGATTTGAAGTAGATAGCAATTGTGATATTTGCATTCTCAAAGTCGTTAGTGGAGCTGTGTGGTTAACCGGCACACTAACATGGACTTGTGAGAAGTGGCAAAGGTCTAAACAATTGAGACTATGATTACGACATCCCTTTTCATAGTTCTGAAATTGTTTAGACACACCTCTGAGCTATCTAAGATAAGGTGTACGATATTGATAAAGTTTTATCAAAGCAATCTAGTATGAGAAATATGAACTTTGGTAAGAAAGTCAATAAAGTATTGTTTTTTTCTAGAAGTTCAGCTAATTTCTGAGTACATGTCAAAGCTAGTGGGAGCATAAGTTTTATGCTAATAATCATCATGTTAATGGGAGCATGATAATTATGATAAAGGTTGCAAGTTAGCAATGTTAATTATAGAAAACAAAAGGTTTCAATTGGGAAAAAGTTGTTTTGCTATAATTCAGGGAGAGGAAATTATACTTCATCTCAAATCTAAAAGCTTAGATTGAGGTTTTAATCGTATTTAGTCAAGTATATATATATATATATATATATATATATATATATATATATATATATATATATATATGAATGTTATGTTGGAATGGCTCAACATAAGAAAATTCTAATATATGGGTCCATTATTTGCGTTCTAAAATTCGATTATGATTATGGCATCCTTTTTCATAATCTGAATTATGAGAACTTGACAAATTGAAATGGAAATATTATAGTAAAAGACTGGTTTAGTCTTTATGTGAGACATCATGAATCGTGTCCCATATGCTTCGGATATAGGATCGATTGCATGTGCTATATTCATCCTTTCTAAAATTTTCCAAATGTCTGGGGCATTAAGAAAGGAAAAGGTCTAGAATTGGATATGACTAAAAGGATTAAACAATTGTCGAGGACAATCTAAGGTTTACCAAAGATTGGTTGCTCAGGGACAGTTGGAAGTATAGTGATAATTCTGGAAGGACCATATTTATATAATCTGTAATGAGGCAACTCTTGTTCAGATGTGATAGTCAAAATGGAATATGGAAAGGTTTCAAAGTTAGAAATTATTCAATCTATGTAAGATTAGGAAACTTAATGCAAGAAGGATGTTTCCAAGGAGTTGATCTCCTTTGGAATGCTCTGTAACGTTTGCTGTTAAGTCTTTCTGACTTTGTGCATAATCGTTACAAGAGGATCAATGCATATAAGTTTAGAATCTAACAGATTTCAGTAAATGACATGAATTTGGAATTCTTGCATTTACAGTAAGCATTTGGGACTATGAAAAAAGGATCATTGGAGTTATGTTCAATTGATATAATTCACAAAGCAAAGATCATAGACAAACATAGTATGCATACTTGGTGTATGGCATGACTAGTGTTTAGAAAACATAGTGTACATGCTTGGAGCATGGGACAACTATTATTTTAAATTCAAGAATAAAGTTGATAGCTGAAACAGTATACAATGAATAATGTGTAATCATATGGTGATAAATAAAAGGTGTTTTATTTATGTTTATAGGTTTTGATACCATATTCGATTCAATTATTCGTGTGTTTCATTTTGCATGTTTTGACTTCCAGAATAAACTAGGTTATTGTTCTAGATGACTAAGTTACTCAAACCGTCCACAGTCGGTCATATGTTGGAAGTATATATGAATTAAGACTGTCATGGGTTGGCTTGTAGAGGTCTAAGATGTTGGACAAAGGGCTACAACACTCATGAGTGCTCATAAGTTATGGGTATTGGATTCAACCCGCGCTCATTGGAATCACTTCATGGATTTTATCACGAGTGATCATGAGACGATAATATCTTATATTCTTCAAACCTAGAGATATGAGTTGTTACTATGAGTTGGTTATACATTGATTGCACGAAAACACATTGGTAACTCGATGTTATAAAACGTGCCTTTGTGTATGATTCAACAAGTAGTAGAACAAGCCATATGAGTCGAAGTTTATCCATTCCTTTTACCTTCAGGATAAAAGTGATATCTGTGGGCCCCTCGATGATTTGGTGATGACAAACGTAAGTGCTCGGCCGGGACTGGACTGATTTGATTTGTTCAATTAGTCAGTCGTCATAAATCGGAAATCGGGAAACAACAAATGGACAGGGAGAATGATTATAATCCATGTCTCAGTCCATATGATATTTAGAATGGAGGAATATATGATCCCTTATCTAATGGACATGTCATTTGATTTGTTCAGAGTTTGACGGCAACTTTAAGAGCTACGATTTCTAGTCGGGATCTTGGAGTCATACTTGAATAATAGTTTTAGACTTATCCAAGTGGGAGGCTGTTGGATTAGGTGTCTAAGCCCATAACTATTATTGGTATGTATTCGACCAGAGAGTAGCATGGTCCATTTGGGTTGCATATCATCAAGACAATTTGTTAGGATGGAATTTTGAGAGAAGGTTATTTATGGTTTATTAATATATTATAAGTAATAATATATTAATATGAAATCATATGTTTTAATTAGCATTGATCAATAATTAATCTGGAATTAATTTAGTGGTCGAAAGAGACTAATTAAATCTATGGGGACTAATTATGATAATTAGTTATATTTATATGTGTTGGGCTTATGATCCATGTTGGACCAAGTTTATGTATGGATACATAAAGAGTTGGGTCACATGAACCATGAATCATAAAACCCATGGGTATGGATTTGGGTTATATCCATGACCCTAGAAATCCCACATATAAATAGATACTTCACTGCCCAAAATCGTCACTTCTATCTTTTTAGAGTTCATGGTGTCTTTTGTGTGCATGGAATTCTCTCTCAAGTTCATCCTTTGTTCATGGTGTGTTGTGATTCCATTTGAGGCTTCCACACTATTGGGGCTAAGCTCTTTAAGGCCAAATACACCAAGAATTCAAGCTCCATCAAAAGGTATGTCATGCTAACTATTATATTATATTTTTATGTTAAATGCATGTTAGTTGTAAGATTAATACCTTGGAAACCATTTGCATGTATAATTAGTGAAAACATAGATCCAAGGTATTTAGGGTTGTATGTGCACCATAGGATGTTGTAGTATACCAAAACCCAACAGGGTAGCCCATGGCATTGGATGTAAGGCCATGTGGGGAAGCCCATGGCAGTCCTAGGCAAAGACCATGGGGGGTAGCCCATGACACTTTCTCAGGTTTCATGTATGCATGGCTTACGTGATATATGTGTAGCTTTTATAGCTAACATGGTATATGATATGTGGTTTGTGTGTGTGGTATGCTATGGGAAACTCACTAAGCATTTCACTTATAGGTTGTTGATTGTTTCAGGTACTTCAGAGCCGAAGGGTAAAGGCAAGGCGTGATGACGTGGCATGCACTCTACCTCTCTTTTTGTGGGATGGGACCATCTGATGTTTTCAAAAGTACATTGAAATTGTAATAATTATTATTAGGAAAACAAATGGTTTGAAAATTATGAGTGATGGGAATTATTTGAGTAATTAAAAATGAAAAAATTTTCTTGATAAAAATTGGGTCGTTACATGAAAACCCAACAATAATCAACTAATAATCCACATATCATATAATGGGCCGGCCTTGGTGCCTTGGACCCATTGGTATCGTGAGAAGACTCACCTCTCAAGAAATGTTGAACTGATAAGATAAGTCCTAACTCGCAGCTCCAACTCAACTGCCTACAACCATCATGTGACTAACTTGTCAAAATTCTGAAATACCAAAAATACCCTCAAAGTCAAACTTGGTCAACCATGGTAAAGGTTAAGGTCAACAGTCCATGTTGACCCCAACTTGTCGAGTGTATCTAGCAACTCGTCGAGTTCCTTCAGTGTTCAGGAAACCGGGAAAAAACCTAGCCAACTCGTCAAGTTGTTATCTTAAAAAAAAACTCGTCGAGTTGTCTCATCAACTCGTCAAGTTCACTCAATATCCAGTAGACAGTGAAACCCGATCCAACTCGTCGAGTTTCTTCAACCCTTTTCTCATTTAGACACTTTTAAGCGAAACCAAGGCTCGAAACTGTAGATCTAATCTCCTAGGGTGTAGTTACCACGTAAAGTTGCTAGCTTTACGTGCATGCAAGGCCTCAAGAGGCTAAAACGCCCAAAACTAAGCTTAGGAACAGGATTAGGGCATGGAGAAGGGCCAAGACTAGATAAAGTCGACAACTTTATGTCTATGGGGCCTAAAGGAGTCCATATTTGAGACCATGTCCTCATGACAAGCTCAAACCCGAGAATGACTCTATTTTGCACTAGAAATTACCATATTCTTGCATAAGGGAAGTTCTAAGAAATGGAAAGCCAAGGTAAAGACTTTTTATCTCCAAATGGTTGCTAACACAAAGTAGATGTTGGATCTACTGCTTCCCCATTTGCTCCAACGTCTTTAAGCTCTAAGTTCCTTAACAAGCACACCAAAATCACTCTCCAAGGCTCTCACACACACTCAAGAAGGTGTAAATCTCGAACTAGGGTTTCTCTAGGTTGTAAAGACGATGAGGGAGGCCACAAATGAACCATAAGTTCTTTATATAGGGTGCAAAACCCGGAAAATTAAGTTTTTCCTTTCCAACGCCTACTCGTCAAGTTGGGGCCTTCCAACTAGTCGAGTATACTCGTCATCCCGCGTCCATAATGATTCCTACTCGACGTGTTGGAGCTCCCCAACTCGTCGAGTCCCAGTCTAAAACCCTAAATGTTAGAGAAATAAATGATACCTGAACCAAGTGTTACACTTTAGGATGTTCGGATCTATGGTCTATTGCTGATCGGATTTGGAAATTTATGTGTTTAAATTTCTAAACGTATAAGTACGGTATTATAACTAGAATATAATATTTCGGAGTGATAAGGAGGATTATATGTCTATCATCTATAAAATCTTTCTCTATCCATATTCTCGTTACTATACACCGAACGTCTGCTTTGGTGTATAGAACGTCATGGTTAGAACACATAGTAGATTAGGAAATGTCAACGTTGATCAGCAGCCTGAGCCACGATTGATTGAGCGTGCACCAGAAGTAGCAGTTTCACCCAAACTAATCACGATGGATGGAGTTCGTGCTATGATGTAGATGATGTTAGATGGTCAGATGAATGAGACAAGGCGTCTACTCCGGGAGAATGAGAGAGAACCTATTGCACCCGTTGTGCAAAGAGGGTTGGAAGATGAACAATTAGAAGAGGGAACTCCGGGAGAATAGGAGAGATATCATTTATATATATAAATATATATATATATATATATATATATATATATATATATATATATATATAACATAAATTAAACTTAAGTGGTAAATCATCTTAAAATAAAATTAAAATTAAAATTAGATACTGCCATTTAACAAAAGTGAAACTTGATTATCATTAAATAATAACTAGATGAGTGACCCCGCATTGCGGGGCCATATATGAGGCTTTTTTACGGAGGGCATTATTGTTTGACAGTCGTTCTTGAAGGAGATTATTAATGATTTTGTCCTTGGTCTTTTTATGCTGCTTGTATGAGATATTGAATTTGTGTGGTAGGTTTTGACAGTTTGGTCCGTCATGGGTTATGTGTTTATTGTATCTGCTACCGCGAACACCAAAAGACCTATAAATTCCTTCTAATATCCCCGTTAAACTTGTTTTCTCATTGCACAAACGGCACATCAAAATTAAAATGAAAGAAATGAAAGAAACTTCTAATATGTCGGTTAAACCTGTTTTCCCATTGCAAAAACGGAACATCAAATTTAAAATGAAAGAGATGAAAGAAAAATAATCAAATTACATAGTGACAAAAGAATCAGGATAATGTATATTAAACTAACATTTGACATAGAATAAGTTATGTACAATAGCGTAGATGTGTCTAGAAATGTAAAAAAAAAAAAAAAAAAAAAAAAAAAAAAAAAAAAAAAGAGCTCTCTAGATGCCAAAAAACAACAAAACATAAACAAACAGATTGATCAATTCTAATGTCAAATTCCATGCACCTAAATAATATGTGATGCTTTGAACTAACAATATTGCTTGCACTAACATGGCTTTGATCTTCCAGCTAGAATCGAACTAACCCAAAATCTGAAATGGTTATTAGCCAGAAGGCAAGTATTTTGATGACTCCAACAATTTGGTTTAAGGAAGACTACTCCACCCATTTGATCGATATGTATGTTTTATGGAAAACTTTTCAAGCTTTTGTTCTACAGCTGGCTTCAACCCCTCCAGCTCAGTTATGACAATCTATATTTTCTGAGATTCAAATATTAGAAATGCTAATGAAATTGTTGATAATGTAGCAAAGGCTTCCAAATGGTCAGGGGAAAAAAATTAACTGATGGTACCTTCTTTAGATAGATCTTGTCTCTCTGAACAAATGCCCGATAATCTCTATGGAATTGTATTGTTTATGTAGCCAAACTATAAAAAAAAACATATTTCATTTTAGATTCATTGGAAGACCTTGTAATGACCACAACAATCTCCGTATACAGAGATTTAATGATCAGATTCATATTATTAGAATTATAACAAAATTTCTTACCTTGAAAACCTTAGGAGCATAATATTTAGATTGGTAACATTCCTCTCTTCTTGGAAGATGGCAACCTCCGGCAGCACAAATAAGTTAAAGTTTGAACATCTCAAATATAAGCTAACCATATCATTATAAATTAATGTCACATCTATTACATAACGAAATGATGTATATTAAGGCATTAAGGACCACAAAAAGTTTGTAAAATATTACAGAATGTAATCTTCTGAAAATTTGCAAAATGTAATCTTCTGAAAATTTACAAAATAAAATATTACAGAATGTATTACACGGGTTTATTAAAAATAAAATTTTAATATCAATATATAAATATGAAATATTTTATAATTAATACTTTACATAACATAATGTAATCTTCTGAAAATTTACAAAAGAAATTAAATCGTTTGAAGTATTTATGAGAATTTATTACCAAATTAATAGGATGATTTTATTTCCTTATAGAATCCATTACAATTTTATGGAATTTTATTTTAAGAAAATGGAAATCTCTAAAAAATGACAAGTGGAAAATAAAATTTCTAAAATTCTAACAGAATGACAAGTGTTAAAATGAAGAAGAATATGACATGTGGCAAATAAAAACCTTCATTTATTAAAGAGGATTGATTTCTGCAATTATATCCTTCTCGTTCTTCTTGGTTCCAACCACCCCATTTACTATAATGAAAAAAAAACATATTTCTCAATAGTGTTATAATTTTATTGAATATAACTGATTGGAAACAAGTAAAATAAAATGTGAACTTTTTACAATTTTGATGTACTGTGAAAAATCAACAATCTTTTTTGGGTAAAAATATTATCTTTTCACAATTTCAATGTATATAATGAAAAATGAACCATCTTTTTGCATAAAAATGTTAAGTTTTTATAACTTTGAGGTACTAAAATGAAATTTCTAACCATTTTTTGCAGTAGAACCTAAATTTCCGCGGTAACCTTTTTTTTTATTACATTTGAAAAAAATAGGGCTTTGATGTGTGAGTGGAACGTGGCATCTAATGATTGGCATCTTGTGGATGTTGTGCTATCAAATGAAACAAATAGAAGATCTCGTTGGCCCATCTGAAAAAAATATTACATAATTATTTGATTATGATTCTTAAAGTCATAGTAATCACTTGGAAAATACGGGAATAAGAACTTAATAGAGAAAGTCAATGAAGGAAGGCTTTCCCTCTTAAGTCCTATTTTACTAATTTGCCCTCATAAGATATTGATTTATAAATGTATGATAAAATGGAACTTGAAAAGGAAAATAACATGTAGAGCAACACTATTAACAAATTGACTTCTTCCCAATTAGCTAGTGATGCAATATTTTGAAAAAAAAAATCATATGGATAATGACTTGAAAGGGTAACGAACTTTCGACATAAGGGTAAAATGTGAACAATTTCAATAGTTCAGTGACAAATAGATAACGAAAAAAAGTTTAGCGACTAAATATGAACAAAATCGAAAGTTTGTTTCCCTTTAAAAAAGTTCAATGACTAAATGTGAACAAACTTCCTCTTGTATTATGTTTTAGCAAATTATTTATTTTTGTTAAATTGTAGCAACATTTGTTGATGAAGAAATCTATGAAATAAAAAAAACCCCGACAAATATATTTAAAAAAACGAAAAACCGAAACCGAAATAAAAAACCAATGGTTTGGTATTTTTCCAAAATAAAAAATCACAATTTTCCAATCTGGTGTTGTTTTTACAAAAATTCAACTTTTGGATTTCTATATCTAAATCTCTCCCCCTTTTTATAATAAAAAAATGATTATAAAACTAAAAAGGGAATGAGAAAGCGTTCAATTTGGAATTTTTCTATCCAAAATTTTCCCCTTGTGACATAAGAGATAGAGAGATAGACATGTAAACATCTCTATATAAAGTGGGTTCATACCACATGTAGAGGTGTGCTTGAGAGATGTAACATTGAGAGTGTTAGTGTGTGTTAATTATGTAAATCTAGATCTAGATCCTTTTTTGTAAACACCTTTCATAATCGAATGCATCTCTTAAACAACCAAATCACCGTGTTCTTTGTGTGTTCTTTAATTCCGCATGCCAAATCAATGGGCATAATTCACATCAGTGAGAATGATATTGTAAAACCAAAATCAGATTGTAAATTTTGATTTTTTATTTTGAAAAATGTCAAACCATTGCTTTTTTATTTCAGTTTTTCGTTTTTTTTAATATACTTTCAGGGTTTTTTTATTTCATATATTTCTTCATCAACAAATGTTACTACAATTTAACAAAAATAAATACATTGCTAAAATATAATACAATAGGAAGTTTGTTTGCATTTAGTCATTGAACTTTTTTAGAGGGAAACGAACTTTCGATTTTGTTCACATTTAGTCACTAAACTTTTTTCACTATTTGCCATTGAACAATTGAAACTATTCACATTTTACCCTTATGACCGGTAACAACCGGTCATAAGGGTAAAATGTGAACAATTTCAATAGTTCAGTGACAAATAGATAACGAAAAAAAGTTTAGTGACTAAATGTGAACAAAATCGAAAGTTTGTTACCCTTTCAAGTCATTATCCCAAAATCATATGAATCACTTGTTGTGGAAACACCAAAATTATCATGATTTCCCTTAAGATCATAGAAGACGTTATCAAGGTCACTCTTTTTTATTACATTTTCCATTGCATTTTGGTATTCCACCCAATATTCTTCATTTTTCTTCATTGTCATTAGATCATTGCTTTTACTATCCGGTAAGAATTACATGATTATGATTTTCTCATACTTAAAATCAACATAATAAGATTTGAAAATTAAAAAATAGGTGTTCTAAGACAACTGATTATCCATAAATATGTAATATAACTATCCCTAACTTTTTATTAAATTGATTATCTTATTTTGATTCTTCAAAACCCATCAAACTTCTACAATGGTAATTATTATCAAAATTATACTCTCATCCATTCTATCCCTAACTCTTGTCAAACTACATCACGGTAAATGGTTTTCCAATTCCTAAGCATTTCAAAAGCAAATAAGGAAACATCATCAAATAAGCAACTTCAACAAATTCTAACATATAACCGATGACCAACTTAAGAGTCAGCTAATTTCATCAAAAGAAATAAATTAGGTTAGTTTTGTAGGTAAATATGCCAACAAATAAAATTCCAAAAAGATAGTAAAATTCGAAGAGAATAACAGTGAGATCGCCATCGATGAAAACCAACGAAGGGTTGATCATGGAAAGAGTCGAACTCACACATATTTGGAACTGGGAAGCTCTCTTTGGATTACATTGCTTTGATTTTAGTTCAGGTCTGAAATACAAATAAACACAAACTAATCAATAAATTCACACATAGGAAGCACACTGGACTTACATTGGTATTAGGGGTTAAAGCGATGTACTGAGTCGGGGCCTTACAGAAACGGACGGTATGCCCGTTCTTGTTGCAGTTTTTACAGTGCATCTCCCGGCAAACCCCATTGTGATGGAAGCCACACTTGATACACTTCGGGAGTGATCCCTTATATGGTATGGCCGGCACTTGGGTGACAGACCTTGTGGCTAGTGTCGAGGCATGTGTCGTGACTGCTGTTGTAATGGCAGGTGCAGCTACGGATTGCTTTCTTCCAGCGAATTTTTGAGGTAGGTTACACTTCTTTTCGTCCCAAAACTTTCGCTTCTTGTTCGTAGGTTTGTGGCCTGAGGCGCCTTCGTTGGCAGACACCCGTTGGTGTTCCTGATTGTTACAACAATCTGTATTGTCAGTACCGCTTCCATCTCTGTTGGCGTTGTTAGCATTGAATTGTGCCATGACGGCTGTCACGGCTGTCGTGACTGCAGCCTGAAAAGTAGCAGAGTCTACCTGCAGGGTTGGCGCCTTGCTAGTTGGTTGGTTGCCTCTTGGTGAAGACATAGCTTTGTTTCACGATGAAAAACGACTTCGTGAGTGGAAATAATTATCTCAAGTGCATCCTTACGATTTATATTCACATATATAAATTCTCTCACATTACTGTACTATTCCTAGTGTTTCTGCTAATGTTCCTGAGACAGATTTATGGTAGTGGGTATAAGTAGGTTTCGTACGGGCGTTAAGCTTTACTCATCTTAGGATCATGTTCATCCACACACTTAGCTGAGGAGTTTTGATGGGATCCGGTACATTAGTGCTAGTATGATCGCACCCTATATGTCTACGAAGAAGGCACCTCTCAACCAAGGTGTTTAAAGGTGAGACGGAAATGAGTTTTTAGGATGACTATACGTCGCGAGTTTTCTAACTAAGTTTATCTTAGTTCATTTTGTAACGTATTTCGGTTGTTTTATGGTGTTCTGAAAACATTTCATAACGAGAGCCTATAAATGATAAACTCATGTATTTTAGTAGTTCGGTATCCAAGTGAAACCTTGAAATTTGATCCAAGCTAGGCCTTTCTTACGACCATTTGATGTATTCTTAGTGGTATGATTAAGACTTAATAAGTCCTTGAGTCTGATGGATCTGCCGTAAACCCATTTTGTTAATATGATTCTAGAAATTTTGGTTTCAGAGAAAGTTTTGACCTAAATGAAGGTCTACACTAGATTATTGTAAGGAAAAGTTTTGATAGCAACTAAATCTCTTGATTAGTATAACCTCTTAAATCACAGTGTCGTGCTTTCACCTGGAATAGAGTAGCACCAACGCATACTCATGAACTTAGTTTACAAGGTCTTGTGAGCGGTATGAACTTACTCACGACGATTCGTCCCTTGTGATGCCTGAAAAAAAGTCGATGCACCATGCAACTTTTCCGATCGACGCTTGGCTGCAATCATCCTCTCTTTGAATGTCGTGTGTCTACCCTGTTACTCTCTTGCCTCTGTCCAAGCGGCGATAATGTCCTAAAAATAGAGTTGGTCTCTGAAATGGTAGTCTCTTTCCGGGTCTCGGGTATGTGAGATGGTGGGGTCCGTAGTAGCGCTCAATTTTCGAACTCGGTTTGCAGTCTCCCTGTGTTAATCCCCGATGTTCGTGATCCGTCGGGTCTTCACCGGGAGGGCTCTGTCAGTCGGTCCCCCGTGGTTGAAGTGATAGCACCCTCGTTGGTCTCCACATGGTGGTTGCTGTCATTGTTGTCGACTTCAACCCTCGATCACGGTTGCCCAACGGGGCACAAGTTTGATGTAGTCGAAACGGTTCGCGGGAACCCTTGCTATGCATGGAGGGTTGATTACCTCCGGTTCCACTTCTGATTCTCCTCATAACCATCCACCATTTCTCGGGTTCGGGTTGGGAAAGTAGGGTTCGTCTGGTAAGTAGGATCTTTCTATGTTGTACGTGCGAGAATATGGGTAAGAAGATAATTATTGGACGAACTATCTAGATAATTATTAGATGATCTGTATCAGTTATGTCAATACTTTTGTAGTGTATACCAGTTATATGAAATCAAGGCAGGATAGTCCTTCGAATAGGTGACTCTAACTCCAAATCCACAATCCAACGAGAACAGGAAGTAAAGCAACGGTCACAGATTCTGAGTCTATAACGCCTAAATTTCATATAACCTTAGCGTATCCACTTAACAACTATTGACCTACTTGATAGAGACCTGTTTAGTTCTCATGTAAGCACTTATATCAACACAAAATACTCCCATAGTATTTTAAACTCATGTTCTGTTCTAATGTTCTCATTGTGGTAGTGTTGGTAAGTTTTTAGACTTGTCGTCATATCACAACCATTCTTGGGCATGTGCTAATCACTCATCGGACCAGCATAGTTGATCAGGCTATGCCACTCCCAAGACTGACCATACATCCCCAACTTACATGTGATATTCGACAATCATTACTTTTGTTTTGTTCTAGAATGATGATGACCTTAGTATGTACGCATGCATGTATACTTTTAACAATAAACTATTTATTTCTAAAAGTATAGTTGTTTTGAAAACTTTAAATCAGAGACCTTAGTCCCAATGCATTTATAGTTTTGTATATCTTATGTGGTTCGATATACTTAGTTCACTATAAACAATGCTCTGATACCAATCTGTCACACCCCCAAACCAAGGATGGCGGAAACGTCCGGAGGTGGAGGACTTCATGTATAGTATCATAACAACGAGTATAATAGTCCTCAAAGTAAATACAACCAATCATAAATATCATCAGAAAAGAATTACATGGTTTCAAGTATTACATATTTCAATGATTGATCACGACATGATATAAAAATAGTTGTTCAACGTCGTAGCATTCCATCCTCAAAAGCTTGTGGTTACTTGGTTTCGTTGATTTCCTGAGAATACAAGTAATTTTGAAAAAGTGTTAACAATTAAATTGGTGAGTTCATAATCTTTTTATATAAAGAGTTTGGAAACCATTCTTTGTAATGTGTTGTGTGTTACCAAGAAAAATCCAATATTTTCCTTATAAAAGTTATGTGGTCCTAAATACTGAGACCGAGAATGAACAGATATTTGTCATACTTAAAGATATAACAATTGTTTTAAATGGGCGTAAAACCCTTTCTGATTTGAGAAAAATCCCGTAATGAATGGTGCGTAGTCTTAATTACCAAGACCGAAAGTATAAAATAATATATGTAATTATTCATATAAAAAGTGATTTTAAATCGACATAAAACCCCTTTTGATTTTATGAAAATTGTGACATCCCCAATTTCACGGCCAAAACAAACAATATCATATATGGCAAACATATAGCATTTAGCACATAAAAGCATTTTAGGCATCTTTCCTAAAGCATACTAGTGCTCGTGTTAATTTAGGTGTACTGCCTAAAATATAAAAGACACACTCAACTCACAATCATCACTTAGCATCCTAAGTTTAAGTCTAGAAATTTCCTACAAATTCCTAGTTCGCTTAAACTAATGCTCTGATACCAACTGTGACATCCCCAATTTCACGGCCAGAAAAGACCGGTTTAATTTATGCTTTTAAAATGATTTCAGAGTAATCCTTTGATTTAAGGAGTTGCGGAATTTGTTCCCAAACAAAATATGATAAAATTTATCAAAACGTTTCTCAAAGAGAACGTATTTTCATTAAATAATAAAACCTCGGGATGTCATGTTCCGATACAGACCAAAAGCATAAACAATATAAAATAGACCTTACAACAGTTATTTATAACTACTGATCTATAATCCAAAACTTATCGTCAAGTCCACCAACTTATACTCTTGTTCCATTACCTGTAATGCAAAGAAAACTAAGTGGGTCAGGCTTGGGAGCCTGGTGAGCATATAGGGTTTTCAACCCACAATAAATAATTAATATAATTTCATCAACCCATAATAACCCAATTACCCACTCCCGTTATTCTCACCTTACATCCCTAAGACAACTAACACAAGGGACCTAGTCTAAGATGTTGGGTTTTGAGCAATCTAACACTTCCTAAGTGTGCATGCAACCCTAATAAACCTTGGATCTATGTTTGTCTAAATACATGCAAAATAATAATTTTCCAAGGTTTATAACCTATCTAACATGGCATGGGGAACATTTCAACATAAAATAGTTAGAAGAGATTACATACCTTTTAGATGAGTTTGGTTCTTGAGGAGTTTGAGGGCCAAGCACCAATAGTGTGAATGCCTCAAATGGAATCACAAAACACCACAAACTCTTGGAAAACTTTGAGAGAGAATACACACTTGTATTTTCGGCCACACACAAGCACACACACACTAGTTCACTAGTTGCCATTTCATGCTCCATAAGCATGCTTATATAGTGTGCATGGTTAGGGTGAAACCCTAATAACCCATGACCTTTCCTTTCCAAGGATCCATGGGTTAAAAGCTCCATGGATCATCCATGGACTTCCATATAAGCCTAGCCCATTAACAAATGAGTGTTAGCCCACACCATATAAAACAATAGCCCACAATTTAATTAGTCTTCCTTTTAATCTCTAAATTAATTCATAATTAATTTAAGACTAAGACTAATTAAATAACATGACTTCATATTAATATATTATAACTTATAATATATTAATAAACATATGTGTATAACTCTCATAAAATTATCCATAAATAGTTCGGATGAAATGCAACCCAAATGGACCATGCCGGGTCGGGTCAAGTATATACCAAATAAGTTATGGACTTAGACACCTTATCCAACAGACTCCCACTTGGATAAGTCTAATAACTATATTTGTGTATGTTACTTCAGGAACCAACCAGCAATCGTAGCTCTCGAAAACTCCATTGAACTATGAAGAAAACTCTGTTGAACTATGAAGCGCCATTTTAGATAAGTGATCATATACTCCTCTGTTCTCATGATATTAGCCGGACAAATACATGGAACAACGTCGTACTTATTGTCCAGCAGTTTGTTTCCCGATTTCCGATTTGTTTGACAAAGAACTTAATCGAACACATCAATTTAGTTCTGACCGGCCGGTACATAGGTCACAACAAAATCATCGAGGGGCCCAGATATCGCTTCTATTTCTAGAAGGAACAGATAAACTTCGACTCATATGCTTGTTCTACTACTTGTTGAATTGTACATAAAGGCACGTTTTATAACATCAAGTTACTGATGCGTTTACATGCAATCAATGCACAACCAACTCATAGGTAACAACTCATATCTCTAGGTTTGAAGATTTATATGATATTACCGTCTCACGATCACTCGAGATAAATTCCATGAAGTGATACAAGTGAGCGTGGGTTTATTCCAATACTCATAACTTATGAGCACTCATGAATGTTGTAGCAACCATTGCTATGACTAAACCTATTTAGCCATCTATAAACTCGATTCATGACAGTCTTGATTCATACCTACTTCCAACATATGAACGACTGTGGAGTGTTTAAATAACTTAGTCATTCGGAAAGAATAACCTAGCTATTTTGGAAGTCAAAACATGCAAAGTGAAACACAATAATAATCGAATCCAATATGGTCTCAGAACCCTTTTGAATATAAATAGAACCACCTTTTATTTATCATCATATTGATTACCCATTATTCATTGTATAATGTTTCAAACAATCAACTTAAGACTTGAATAAAAAACAACAGTCGTCCCATGCTCCTAACATGTACACTTTGTTTTCTAAAACAATAGTTATGCCATACTCCAAGTATGCACACTATGTTTGTCTATGATCCTTACATTGTGATGTAGATCAATTGAACATGATTCCAATGAAACTCATTTCACAATCCCAAATCCTTATTGTAAATGTGAGAATCCCCGATTCCTATCATTTACCAAAAAAAACTGTTAGATTTTAAACTTTTATGCAATGTTCCTTTTGTAATGATTATTCACAAAGTCACCAAAACCTTGTCACCAGTCATTACAGAGTATTCCAAAGAAGGTCAACCTCTATGGAACGGAAGTCTCATATTCAAAGTACATTGCTTTGAACATCCTTCTTGCATTAAGGTTTTCTAATCTTACATAGATTGAATAACTTCCACCTATGGAGACATTTCCATAGTCCCATTTTGACTATCACTTCCGAACAAGAGTTACTTCTTTTCGGAATATGTCAATATGGTCCTTTCCGACAACTTACATCATACTTCCAATTGTCCCTAAGCAATCAATCTTTGGCGAACCTCAGATTTGTCCTCGACAATTGCTTAATCACTTTAGTCATATCCAGTTCTAGACTTTTCCCTTCTCAATGCCTTAAGCATTTGGAAAATTTAGAAAAGATGAATATTATAGCACATGCAATCGATCCTATATCCGAAGCATATGGGACACGATTCATGATGTTTGACATAAAGACATGATACTAGACAAGTCTTTTGCAACAATATTTTTTATTTGCCATGTTTTTCAAAATTTAACTATGAAGAGGGATGTCGTAATCATAATCGAATTTTGAAAACGCAATATATATAGAATTTCTTCAAGATGAACCATTCCAACATAAAATTCATATATATATATATATATATATATATATATATATATATATATATATATATATATTCTTGACTAAAGATGATTAAAATCTCAATCTAAGCTTTTAGAATTGAAATGAAGTATAATTTCCTCTCCCTTAATTATAGCAAAACAACTTTTCAACCCCTGCAACTTCACGAATTGAAACTTTGTTTTCTATAATTAACATTACTAACTTGCAACATTAAACGTAATAATCATGCTCCCACTAACATGATGATTATTAGCATAACACTTATGCTCCCACTAGCTCTGACATATTTCCAGAAATCTGCTGGACTTCTGAAATTTAGATTCATACACCCTTTCTTAGATAGCTCACATGTGTGTCTAAACAATTTTCAACCGTTGCCATTTCTCACAAGTCCATGTTAGTGTGCCGGTGAACCACACGCGCTCCACTAACGACTTTTGAAAATGTAAATAACACAATTGATATCTACGTAAAATCTACTTAGTGAAAGCGTTTCCTCACCATCATTTTCATGAATCGGAGAGAAACCTTATGACACTTAGATTTTATAGTGTATGAGTTCTTATCCATGTGAATTTGTCAAAACCATAATCACAAGATCAGGTTAGTGACAAATTCAGCCTTACATGGATTAAACTTGTTCAATCTTAGTTTCTTGTCACCTTGGTAGCACAAGGCCCACCAATGCTTCCAAGTTGAACTCTGATAACTCACATGCAAATTCAACTTATTTGAAGTAGGTACAGAAATAAGAATTATGTCAACACGGTAGGTTGCAAACCTTAAGTCGTGTGCTAGTGATAAATTACAGGTTTTACTCTTGATTAAATCTTGAAACTCTTTCAGGATCTTTAAGGCTCCCACTGTCCCCTTGACATATAAGTTTTCCCAGTCAAGAACCATTCCTTGACAAAACAAATATTCAAGGGATAGTGCGGATTCTTATCAAGACTAACACTTCACACAATTGGTCTTAGTTGGTCTTTGTCTCATCCAAGACATCACAACTTACCAATCTCAAATGTACAAGGGTAGAAACATTTTACACTTACATTTGACTAGTGTTAATAAATCTTCCTTTATGTCACTCAAAGTTACAATCTTGGAGTATGACTCTAAGAATTGTTTTGGAACGAAGTATGACTCATCTTCTCGATCTTAACCAATCCAACAATTCATGACCTCTCTTCTTAGCCATAACAATGCACTAAGACGTCCTTAGAGTATGAATTTGTGATATGGTTTCATAATCATTAAGATGATCATGAAATACGATACTAAATTACTCTCCCATCCTTTCAGATTTGAGAAACTTTTATCTTTCTGCCTAATTTGATTCTTCTCATTTGTTTTGTCATACATTGTAACCTTTCCAATGTTACAGAATTATACTTAACCTTATAAGTATAATCATATTTACTAATCTTTAGTAAATCATGACAAATCAATCTTTGTGGTGGACCTTGACCAGCGCACACCCAGTGTACCTAATTCCTTAGTCCTTCAATTGACTCACATATACATGTGATCAAAGAATTAGTCTTAATTTTCAAAGATGAAAATTCTCATTCATCATACAATACAACTTGTATGATTCCAAGTTTCTGTCCAATTGAAGCTTGGGTGATGAACTCATTTGGTAAATTCAGACACTACCACAAATGAAAGAATCAAATCCACTTTCCAATATTGCTATTACTGGAAACATATAAGCAACAATTTTCCACAGATGCCATTGTAAGGATATTTTTAAAATAAATAAAATTAAAACCTTTTTTTCTTCTATTTTAAAACTTTGCGGAAAAACTTATCCTTACAATCCACATGAAAACCTTGTTGTTATCTATTCATAAGCAATATATTATAACTCTTAAGCAACAGCTCAAAATTCTGATTACCAAACCATGCGATCGAAACCCACCTTCGCAATCAGAATCAACATATACTTACTTTAAGCTTCCTATCTTTTCTTTGATTCTTAAAAACATCAGCATGTGACCCATTCACATTATGTAATAAGAATCTCCAAATAGGAACTTAATAGAGTTAGACAGTGGACTTTACCCGAAGTAGAGTCAAACCTCTTGACTTGATCAACCTTATGACCTTTCAGGTGAATAGGGCAGCTTCACAACCAATGCCCCTTCCTTTGGCAACAAAACACATGGACCCTTTGGTAATGGCACATGAGACTATCTCAGACTTAGCCTTTCTCTTTACCATTTGGTCAACCGAGTTGACTATAGCCGATCCCTTTCCATTGGGAAGAGAAATCCTTTTCTAGATATCCAATGCTACCATTGTCAATGTCCATGTAGACTTGGGAAGTTGTTCTTTTAATCAAATTTGCATTACTGGTGGTCCAAATCATTGTTGATTCCACAACACCAAGCAAATAGATAACATCATCAAGGGTCATGTCATAGTCCGCCTCATAGTAGTCCCAAAGAGACTCACTATGTTACTAAGAAAGTGATTGAACATCCAACTTTCACGGGACTTTGACACCCAACTCTCCCGGCTTGTCAATATGTGACTTTATCTCCAAGATGTGAGCACACATAGACTATGCTTGCCAATAGGGATTGAGTGACTTTAAACTTTTCAAGAACTTGTGGGTGAGGGAGAATAATTGGAGGAGGTGGAGGAAGTGAAGCATGATGTCGAGGGACACCATCTTCAAGAGATTTGGGAAGATCATAGTTGTCTGAACCAGACATCTATAATGGGAGAAAATCAAGTTAGTTGATTCAAAGTCCTTAATATAACACCCAATATGAAATATTAAGGCTAGGACCCAACACAATATTTTATAATTTGGAAGAGGGGTGCCGTAATCCAAGCTATAAAATATTTGAAGGTAGGCGAATGATGATTCACCAATTTCCACCATGAAAAACGAAATAATTTATTAGGTTTTAATTGGATTTGAAATTCCTAGATCTTTTGAGATTCATTGAACTTTTCAATGGCATGTTTCAATCTCGAGTGTGCCCTCTCAAATTTTGTGACTGGGATGTCGAGGATCACAAAACAAGGTGTGAATAACCATACCAATTCACTTGGTACCCTTAATATTATCACCCAATCAATGTGCCGGTTAACCACACACGCTCCATTGATCTATGACAAACATTAAGTCACCCTTCGTGATCCTTACTAGTCCAAGTTAGTGTGCCAGTTAACCACACACGCTCCACCAACGACTTGGTAAGGTACAAAGTGTGAATTCCATGGGCTAGCACCAAATTCACATTTTTCCTAAAGTAACTAAGATTGGGAATTAAATAAAAAATATTTAGTTACTTTATAATAATCATTATACTTTTAATGAGAATTTAAAGTCATTGTCCTACCCGTTCGGCTAACGACCCTCCACCGATCAAGCAAGCGGTGGGTGAGAGTGGACACCCATTAAGTCGCCATTTTATAGGCAACAACCTTATACCCACCTTATAGACCGGCTTCGTGAATGAGGCCTACTAACGGTAAAACGACTTGTTCTTATACATATATATAATAATTAACCATTAATGTTATAAATAGTATAAGGGTAGAATTTTAACTTTTAAAACTTCTAGGGGTTGGAATTAAAGTTTATTAAAGTGTGTGAAACTTTACAAATTCCAAAGCTTGAGGGCAAGTTTTGAAACTATTCAAAACTAATTAATTCCATGATTTATGTGTTTAAAGTAGTTTTAATCCAAAAACTCTTCAAGTTCCATAACTTGAGGACAAGTTATGGAAGACTTTAAACTAATAAAAGAATTACTTTTCTTTATTTTATAACCTATGGAATTAATTAAGGTTACACTTTATTTATATATTTATTAATGAAGTGACTCTTGAACCTCCATAACTTAAGGACAAGACTCTTCATCTTTTGTAACCATCCAAAACTTTTCATTTCATAACTTATGAATTAAAGGTTCATAAAAATGAAGACTCTTCATTTTCATGTAACTTATGTGTTTTAAGTGTGTGTTAAAGAAAAGTGACCTTTGGATATCCATAACTTGAGGACAAATTATGGACTCCATTAAAACACATAAATGATCAAGAATTAATTCTAAACAATTCAACAAATAATTCCTATCATCTTCTAAATTCATAAGAACATGAACATGATCATCAAAATTTCAAGAATTATATGAACACATAAAATCATGGAATTTTGATTATAACTTTGAAATTGGTCCACCATCATCATTACCACATCAAAAACAGGTTTTATGAATCCAAAACAGTTTAAGGTAATGATTATAGACCAATTCTAGCACCAAAACTCGAAGATATGCTGTCTGGGGGTCCAACTCGTCGAGTGCATGAACCAACTCGCCGAGTTGGATGAGTTTTGCCTTGGACTCGTCGAGCCCCTTCATGGACTCGGCGAGTCAGCTGTGCAGACAGCATAAAATCTTATATTTTCAGCAATTTGCATCAAGTATTCAAACAAGCAAGCCTAGGCTCTGATACCACTATTGAGTTTTGAGCAATCTAACACTTCCTAAGTGTGCATGCAACCCTAATAAACCTTGGATCTATGTTTGTCTAAATACATGCAAAATAATAATTTTCCAAGGTTTATAACCTATCTAACATGGCATGGGGAACATTTCAACATAAAAGAGTTAGAAGAGATTACATACCTTTTAGATGAGTTTGGTTCTTGAGGAGTTTGAGGGCCAAACACCAATAGTGTGAATGCCTCAAATGGAATCACAAAACACCACAAACTCTTGGAAAACTTTGAGAGAGAATACACACTTGTATTTTCGGCCACACACAAGCACACACACACTAGTTCACTAGTTGCCATTTCATGCTCCATAAGCATGCTTATATAGTGTGCATGGTTAGGGTGAAACCCTAATAACCCATGACCTTTCCTTTCCAAGGATCCATGGGTTAAAAGCTCCATGGATCATCCATGGACTTCCATATAAGCCTAGCCCATTAACAAATAAGTGTTAGCTCACACCATATAAAACCAATAGCCCATAATCTAATTAGTCTTCCTTTTAATCTCTAAATTAATTCATAATTAATTTAAGACTAAGACTAATTAAATAACATGACTTCATATTAATATATTATAACTTATAATATATTAATAAACATATGTGTATAACTCTCATAAAATTATCCATAAATAGTTCGGGTAAGATGCAACCCAAATGGACCATGTCGGGTCGGGTCAAGTATATACCAAATAAGTTATGGACTTAGACACCTTATCCAACATAAGATATTTCATCGGGGCGACAACACATGCTTCGGGGGTTCCTCAACAATATAAGTCAAATAAGGCAACCATGAGGGGGATGGAATACAGCGAATGAACACCCAAGTTCATTAACACCTACAGGTTATGAGCCTGCTAGCGTTCCACTGGACTGTCTAGAAAAGTCCGTGGTCATCATCTAAATTCCGCTAGATGGCTGGATTACAATGACATCGAGGCCTCTCATCCTTTCATCACAAGACAACTATCTACCCATGTTCTACCCAACATTTTATTAGATAAAATATACATTTTTAGACATAGTTTAAAACCTGTATAGTATGTTCATTCAAAACACATTCCAGATAAAATATGAGGCACATAAACATAACATATATTTCATAGAGAATAAATCATATCTATGAGATTAGAAGATAACATCGATACACTCACATAACACATATACTTAGTACGTTAAATTGATACTTTTATAAAATCGTGCATTTGAAAGAGATTAGGTACCCCCTTCAAATCAACACCATTATATATATAAACACATAACACGTATTTCATAGTAAATACTTCGTATTTATGTATTAGAAGAAAGTAACTACACACTCACACCAAACATATACTTAATACATTCAAACAATACCTGTATTAAAATCGTGTTTATGAAAGGGACTATACACCCACACATATAAACAACTTTATATTATACACATAGCTCGTATTTCATAGCAAATACTTAATATTTATGCGTTAGAAGAAAGTAACTATACACTCACTTGATCAGAAGATGATCAGACAACACTACGGCTTGTAAAAGTAGTATTCTTCGGTAGATCTGGAAGATCTTCACAAAAATCGGCTTCTCGCGGGCAGAGCTTCGGCTCGGGAATCACACTTCTCGGGATCTTCGGGGCCTCGGGACTTGCTTCGGGGCTCGGGAATGATATCGGGGCTTCGGGATAATTCTTGCACGAAAAACGATGTAAAAACGCGAGAGAAAGAAGAGAAATGAGCAAATGAATCGGCTGCACTCGACTCCCTTTTATAGGGTCTGGAACTTCGAATTACGCTGGGCGTAATCTTAGGTTACGCTGGGCGTAACCTGGATAAGGCCGGTGACTCCTCCCCTTGGATAATATCGAAAATTTATAATTAAATTAAATATCGAAAATATTTAATAAACTTCAAAAATTCATATCTTCCTCATACGAACTCCGTTTTCGACGTTCTTTATATCCGCGTGTAGGTGAGACTACGCTCTACAACTTTCGCTTAGAATTCGTCGGCTAATTTTGACTTTATTTTTATTATATTATTTTAGTAGGCCGGGACAGGAAAACTTCGTTATAAATTCATAACTTCTTCATCCGACGTCCGTTTTTGCCTATCTTTTTATCGTTTCACTACAATTAACGAGATCTTCGATTCTCGTTTAGATTGTTTCGGCTAAAAACCGCTCGATCTCAAATCGAGTATTCGGGCTGCATACTGTTAAGTCGAAACTTAGAAAAATCATAACTTCCTCATACGAAGTCAGATTTGGACGTTCTTTTTATGCACGCTCACGGTTTAACATATTCTACTACTTTCATTTAGATTGCTAAGGCTAAATATCGCTCTAACGTAAATTCACTTTTTACGTCGCGCTGTGTCGTGCCGGTTCTGTCGCGAAACTTCGACTGGTCATAACTTCTTCGTTATAACTCGGATTTCGGCGTTCTTTATATGTACGGAATCCTTGTAACATATACTACAACTTAGTTAAGATTATTCATTCTAACAAATCTTCTATCAAAAGGTCATTTTTGATGCTTATCGTCTCTAAATTGACTAGCCCTGATCTACGGGCGTTACAAAAATCCCCGTAAACTTTGTGTTGTTAACTCCCTATGTGAGCCGCTATAACCATACTATGACTGAATGAACCTGCCACGAAGTTTCTCAGGCGTCGAAAACTGTTATGAAATTTGTCACTCGTAGACCTGCAGGTCCTACTATAGCTAGCAGTAAGGTGTGGGGGGTCAAACCCAATATAGATCTATACACAACTATCACGTTCTCCCTACAAGAGACTCTGGTTATAACTACCAGGAATTTTAAACCGTACTCTAGGAGTACCGAGATAAATATCTCACAATTTAAGTTAACAAGTTTACGTGTAGTGTGCGTGAGTGTAAAACCTTTTTCTGTGGGAATAAAACCTTTCGAAATGTGTTTGTTGTGTTAATGGAAACATAAACCATACCCATTATAGTTTATCAAAACGTTTAAATGTAATAGTTATAAATTTGATTATTATGGTTAACTATTGTATTTGTGAAGGTAAAAACCCTTTTGTTTACCGATATGTATATACACTTTTTGCTAAAGTGAAGCAACATGCAATATAACAACTAATTAATTTCCATACTTTTGTAGGTAAAAAGAAAATCCATTTGTTTTCTGATGTATGACTATAAACTAAGGCAAAATGTCATCTATTTGCAAAAACATATATTCACATAAAGATATACACCTTGCTCAACATGTTACAAGGCGAAATGAAATTGATAGTATTTTTTTCTGTTGTTAACATTTTATTTTACTGTTCTTAGAAAATTTATAGAAAAACCATCAAAGATCCAAATCAGAATCCGTAAATTCTGAGAGTTTGGGAAATGAGTCTGGTTTGTTCATAAATTTTATTATGAATTTTAATGACCTCCAACTTGTGTGAAAAAGTCCATAATCACAGACTGGTCCGGATTTGCTCTTGAAATGATAGGCAGTTTTGTAAAAATCACTATAAATTGTAAAAAAACCGAATGGAGATGTGCAAGTAGTCATTTTAAATCTAAGAACTTGAACTATTTGAACCTAATACAATTTTGAAAACTAAAATGTTTAAGTTGTCCAAAACAGTCCGTGAATGGAGTCCAACTTTTCTGATGAAAGCTGTTAGAAAAAGTTTAGTTATGTTCTTGGTGTTTTAACTTGTATTCCCCCCTTTAAAACTTAATAAAACATGAAAATACAGGGGTATGAACTCACCTTATGTGATTTCAGTAGATTAATGTTGGAGAAGGGAAGTGTTCAACTCAAGAACACTTGAAGATGCCTTGAAGATTTTCGAGAATCTAACATCAAAGTGATGGAGTTTGTGTAAGAAATCGATGATTGGAGTAGAATGAAGTGTATTAATCACAAGGAGGATGAATTATACTTACCAAGAGTATAATAAAGCTTGGTGATCAACCTTGGAGTCTTGAAATAGAGAGAAAAAGTTTGAGAGAAAAGTGTTTGATCTTTTGGTGGAAACGAGAGAATGAATGAAGTATGAGGAGAGAGGATGGATGTTCCATCTCTAAGAACGTGGGAAAAGGCTGGAAATCATGATAAAGTACTTTGACATGACCTAGGTACGGTAGAAGGAGTGTGGCTGGTCATGGAGTGGGTGTGGGTGGTTGCTTGTGTCATAAACTAAAGAAAAGTCAACACTCCACCTCTTGTACTTCACCCACTCTTCTTGGATAAGGTTTACCCCAAAAAACGTGATTAATTAATAAATATGGGGCCTTATATGTTAAAATAAAATTTTGGGTGAAAATCCCGCGTTAAAACAATTAAAAACGGGCCTAAAACGCAAAACTAGCCGAAAACCGGGTGAAAAAGAGCTTCCTGCGAGACCTCTCGGTCCTAGGCCGAGGTTCGGTCCCTTCTGCTGCTGGGCCGAAGGCGAAATGGAGCGAAAGGGGTAGGAGGCGAAGGCGAAGGTAGGGTTCGGCCTATGTGATGTTCGGTCCGAAGGGACCTTCGGTTCCTGAGAGGGTTCGGTCCGAGATAGGGTGTATTTCGCTTCTGATGCCTTCGCTTTTGATGCCTTCGCTTCTGACAAGTTCGCTTCCTAATAGGGTTCGGCTCCTTAAGAGGGTTCGGCTCCTTAAGAGGGGTTTCGGGTCCTTAAGTCTATTTTACTCGTTTTTACCCCATTTCAAGCCGTTTTTGACATAGTTAAGGGTCGGGATTGTCTGAAAGACTATAAAAAGTTTAAGGAACTTTTGAGATAGATTTGGGAGAGATTTCACATTCTTGGAGAGATTTCTTATATAAAGAGAGATTTGGGAGAGATTTCACATTCTTGGAGAGATTTCTCATATAAAGAGAGATTTGGGAGAGATTTCACATTCTTGGAGAGATTTCTCATACAAAGAGAAATTTGGGAGATATTTCACATTCTTGGAGAGATTTCTCATACAAAGAGAGATTTGGGAGAGATTTCACATACTTAGAGAGATTTCTCATACAAAGAGAGATTTGGGAGAGATTTCACATTCTTGGAGAGATTTCTCATACAAAGAGAGATTTGGGAGAGATTTCACATACTTAGAGAGATTTAGGAGAGATTTCACATACTTAGAGAGATTTGGGAGAGATTTGACATACGTGGAGAGATTTGGGAGAGATTCTAAATAGAGAGAGATAAAGTGAAAACGATCGAGAAAGGTTTCGTGTGTGACATTTGTGAGTGTCCGACTTCGCAACGCAAGGTCCGTAAACCCCGTTAAGCCATGTTTAAGGATCTTACACACTCCCGATGAGTATGCAACATTGTTTTATCGGTTTGGTTCGTTACTTACCACAGTTTTAGGTTAAGGAAATCTAGATGTACGTACTTTTCAATTTATGATTTCTCATTAGAATAACGAGTTGTATAGTAATTACCTAACATAAGCCCTAGTACACAAGGGTTAGTTGAGTTGACCAGTTTGACTTGTTGAATTTATTTGACTTTGACCTGACCAGAAATTGACAGTTGTCACACTTGGCATTTTTCCAAACGCCAGTTTTGATCAATATTTTGGCACCCTAGACTGTCCGAGTCTAATTGTAGCGAACAACTCATGTGTGGGGGAGTCACCCCCGTATATATCTATACAGAAACTCTTGCTCTCCCTCCAGGAGACTCTGGTTATAACTACAGGCTACGGCCGACACTTATTGGTGCCAACCGATAATTCTCACTAAATCCCTATTATTACCCCCATAAATTTGAATAGCGTTGATTACAACTCGTTTGATGTTTACATGAATACGAATAAAGCCTAACAAACACGAAAAAGGACAACTATGGCCACTAATCATGTATGTTATTACAGACTGACGAGTATGTGACGAACACGTTAGCCTGTTAAGCATATAATTGATTTGAACCATACTAGCAATGCCAATGGGCCACTAAGGCCCAATACCATTTAAAGCCATTGAGGGTCCATTAGACATGTAATTGGGCCATCGAAAGCCCAATAAACATGTATCATTTATGTTGGGCCCAATAGTCATGTTAATGGGTCACGAAGGCCCAATAAGCATGATTATAAGTATTAAAGCCCAACCGGTATAATGTTTACTTGTTTCGTATAATATTAATGTCGTAAGGTTTGTTTCACACGAATTGTTTAAATCGAAAAGTCATCACATTCGCCAATTTATTTTATAACGATATTTAGATTTATATAAAAAATATAAATATTTTTCTATTTAAATCCATAAGTTATTAAAATTATGTATTTTTGACCAAATTATTTTAATATTAACATAATTGACCCAAAAATAATTGTTTGACCAATTCAACCCCTTTTCTAGTAAAAAGGGCAAAAATTTACCCCTTTTTATGAAAAATGACATTTTAGGTCCTTAGATTATGTTTCTTGACATTTTCGGCCCAAACACTCATTTAGATCATGTTTTCAGCCCAAATTTAACATCCCTGATTCCCAGGTATTATTTTATCCTTTTATTTTGGGTGATTTGTGAGGAGACTCGGCGAGTTGGAGTCCAAACTCGCCGAGTAGGATCGCGGTTTTGGGCGCGGGTTCGCGTCTGTACTCGGCGAGTCCAAAAGTGGACTCGGCGAGTCCACGCTGTTTAATGAAACCCTAATTTTCAGGGTTTGAGACCTATTTAAAGGGGCTTATGGCCGTCATTTGCGGCCACCAACCCCTAGAGAGAAACCCTAAAGAGATTTGAGCGTTTTGGGAGAGAGAAGAGGCCATTGTTGACCTTTGAAGCTTTGTTTGACAAGGCAAAGGAGATTCTAGCTAAGAGAAGGCAAGGGAGGTGGACATCCTTCGATTTTGGAGCTCATAGCATCGTCTTGGAGGTATATTTTGGCTCCCTTTTCTATTGTTATGATGAACATGGGTGTTTAGGGTTTCTTGACCCCTTTGTTGGTTAGATTTGATGTCCATTTCGTCCCTATTTGTGATGAGGCTTGAGATGAGATCCATAGAGGTCCAGAGAAGCTTTATTCCTTAAGCTTTATGAGGGTTCATGAGAGTATTGGCCTAGAGTTATGAGATATGGGGCTAAAACATCATTTATGAGCAAATAGTTGTTGTTTGAGCACCAAGGTTTGGACTTTACGTGATTATCATGTCTGGGGAGGCCAGATCTATGATTGTATGGGACAGATCTGACCTCAGAAGTGAGTTTGAGTTTATGCATGGCATGGACTCGCCGAGTCTGAAGAACAGACTCAGTGAGTAGCATGAAGTTTGCGCGTAACCACTCAGCGAGTGGTCTTGCCGAGTTGAGGGGTCGACTCGGTGAGTCAGGGAGAGTCAAGGGGGGGCTGAGTCAAGCCGGAACTCGCCGAGTTGTTCTTGAGACTCGGCAAGTTGAGTCGTGGTGGCCCCGAGATTCATGTCAGGTGGAACTCGTCGAGTTAAGGAAGTACTCGACGTGTCAAGAGAGGATCCAAGGGAGTCAGTGGACATGTATAGACTCGCCGAGTCGCCCTAGTGCACTCGCCGAGTCCGGTCAAAGTTGACTGTTGACCTTGTTGACCTTTAGGGTTGAGTTCAGTTGTATTTATGGGTGTATTACTTTGTGTGATTAGGCGGAGGCTAGATCACATTTATTTTGAGACAGACATTTACCGAGACACCCGAGGTGACTCTTCTCACTATACTTTACCTAGTGTGGTAATAGAGTTCAGAGACAGAGTATTATAGAGTTATATGCCAGTGTGATTGCATGTTATTATGTGTTGTGACTTGTTGTGATATGTGATATGCATGATTATAGAGTTACAGAGTTGGGACTTTCGGGTCCCTAGAGTTAGGGCCAGAAGGCCCACAGAGAGTTGGGGCTGGAGGGCCCCACTGAGACACATTGACCAGAGGGTCAACAGAGTTACAGCCTCGAGTGGCTATTATGTGATTAGTGTGGTATTTTGGGGAAACTCACTAAGCTTATGCTTACAGTGTTCAGTGTTATGTGTTTCAGGTACCAGTGATGACCGCGGAAAGGCGCCGACTTGATTCGTACACACATATGGGATTGGATGTATTTTGATCTTGGGAGACATTTGTGATTTGAAAACTTGATGTTATGACATTTTTTGAATGAATGGTTTAATTAAAAATGTGTTTTCAAAAGTGAAAAATTGTTTTAATTTTTACGGTGTTACACCAAAATAAGGATTTGGATAGTTTTAGCCCTTTAATTAAAAAGACTTACATTTGTAGTCCAAATTTTCGCAAATTTTACAATTTTAGCCCAAAATCCAAAAACTTTGCATTTTTAGTCCTATTTGGTAAGAAAGACATTTTCAGCCCCTGAAATTTCTTTATTTATGTTTTTAAATCATATCTTGATAAACTTGCAATTTCAGTCCCTTAAGTTTCATATTTTTCGTAAATTGGGCCTAAAAGTCGAAAAGCCCAAACATTAGCCCATTAGGCTAAAATTTACACTTTTAGTCCTTTAAAAACCGTGATTTTCATAATAACTCATATTTTAAGCGATTTGACTCTTTTGACCCTTATAAAAACCGTAAATGACATCATTTCCTCCATCTTTTGCATATTTGTCAAAAATGGTTCATAAATAGAATTTGTGTTTTGTTTTACTTAGTTTGAACTTGTATAATACTTTTGCCTTGATAATAATATGTATAAGATATCTTAGGTCACATATTTCCTTAACAAGGTTATAAATCTCGAATATATCAAGTTTCTAACACATATTCATCAAATAAATTCAAGAAATCACACACATCATACAAAAACACATGGATCTACACATTTTACTTGTATTCTCCCCCATAAATCATGTAAAAACCAAAAACAAGGGGGTATGAACTCACCTTGAGGTTTTGGATTTGGTTTTTGGTGATGATGTGAGATGATTTTCGGTCCTAGCAACTCCTTGATGAGATTTTCAAACTTAAAGGGTTCTTGGGGGTTAGATCATGAAATAAACTATGTAAGAAATAGTTCTTAGATTTAAGATGAATAATAAATATTTATAAACATTAACAACTTACCAAGAGGTGATCTTGTGGAAAAATTCATGGACAAACACACATGCACATACGATATTTAGAGAGGAAGTTGAGAGACTTTCCTTGGAAGATTTAGAGAGTGTAAGGTGTTGAAAATGAAGGAGTGTGATTGTGGGGAATGGCTCTCGGCCATAAGTAGGGAGACGGATAAAGAGATTAGAAAATTTTACATGATGGATAATAGTGTTATAAATGCATGAGATTATCTAGATACATGCTAGATAATCATGAGTTGTCATGTTCTTAATCCCTCCTTCTTCCATTTTTTTTTTTTATATCTTGGGCCGAGAAAAAGAAAGTGAGGTGTAAGGATAATTAATTTGGGCTTGGTTCTTATAAGGTGAAGCCCATGTAGATGTTTCTTGGCCCATTGGTCCCTCATTGATGTTCACGGCCCAATGAAGTCCAATTGAAAAGGGTTTACGACCCAATAAGGAATTTAAATCACTTATGGCCCAATAAGGCCCATTAGGGTAAACCAATTCATTTAGGCCCATGATGGCCCAAAAGGTTAGGTTTTATGAATGTGGGTCCAATTAGATCCCATTTAAGAGTTCTAAGCCCACAATAGTCAATTTGGAAGCTTATTGGTCCATTAGGCCCAATAAGGAAATCCTAGTCCATAATGGACTTAAATCGGGATTTTTAGGGTTTCCAATCTTTTGTTGACCATTTGAAGTGTTTGCATAGAGTGTTTGATGGAATTTTGTTGTCATTGAATAAACATCATGCATGTTTTCAAGTTTTAGTCACAAATGTCATCATTGTTAATGTTTACAAAAGCATTAGAATTCCTAGTTGTGACACTTAGTCAGACAGACATAAAAAATGGGTCTTGATCGGTCAAATATGTTGAGAAGTATGGATGAAAATTTTCCATCTGATACCCTTAGCCCCCAAAAAAACTTCAACTTCTTTTTTTCTCCAACCTCTTCTCCCATCGAGCAACATTCCGTCTTTCTCAGCTTCTTATCGCCGATTGTCACCTTGCCATCAGACCTCCAACAACGCGGCTCCACCTCTGCCTCCTTCGTCTCCATCCTCGCTGCCTCCCCTTTTGTTGGTAAGTTTTCTTGTTGTGTTCTTATGGTTGGTTTTTTCAAACAACTTTATGATTGATTTTTTCAAGCATCTTTATGGTCATTTTTTCTTTGTTCTTGCTGTGTTCTTGTGCTTGGCTGATGGATTTTTGTGAAATCGATTTTCTAAGCCCCAAAACCTGTTATCTTGTGTTTGAACTCCAAAAATATTTGTTCACTTTGTTTGTGATGTTGATTTTCTTGTTTTTTTTGCTCTATCTTGTGATTAAACTCTGAAATTTGCAATGTTCTTGTTTGATTTTTGTTGATATGTTGTTGTTGGATTTTGTTGCTATGAATAAAAGGTTCAAAATTGATGAAAATTGTTCAAAATTGTTGAAACCAGTGTGTGAGTGAGAGTAATTTTGCATATAAAAAGTACGAATTTTTTGAAGTATAAAAGGTTAAATCATTTTTGTTAAATTTTGGTCAGGGGAAAGATTCCTTTCTTTTTGTAAGAGGAGAAAACTTGTCATCAATTCAAAATGATAGTTTCTTTGTGGATGATAAGACACCTGCAAACTACTAGGTACTTTATTTTTCATTCAACAACCTTTTATAGTCGATCTTATTAAATTCATGATATTTATACATAAACTTTAATCACCATAAGGAAGTGCTTAAACTCTAGACATGGATTGGATGTATTTATGGATAAAGAGAAAGGCCTCAAAGATCTTTATAATATTTGATATGATAATGAGAATGAGAATGGGATTATGTTCTTTGGTTGTGTAGGAGATTGTATTTTGTAATTGTTGGTGATGACAATCTTTGTTGTAACAACCCAAAAAAATCGTCCTTAAGATCTAGCCCTAAAAGACGTCCTTAATCATAACGTTTCCAACTTTGTGATCTTGCATGGCATTAAGTAACCAACACCAAAAACCCTAACTTCTTAACTCAATAAGCCAACCTAGATCATGCATGGAAAGAAACTAATGCCCAAAATCATATTTTTATGACTTAAGACACTCTATAACATCTGAAATGACAACTCAAACATCTTGAATTACTCCTTGTGACTTTGGAGTACTCCATACTCACAAGGATAAAGATTGGGACAAAAAGATGTCGACTTTAAGCTAAAACTAGATCTAAATGAAATACTCATCAAGGTTGGAGCTTTATACCTCCAAAAGGTGCATAAGGGAATGTAAATGATGGATCCAAGGCATTGAGTGAAACACTACAACTTCAAAGCTCTTCCTTCCTCTCTAAAAGCTCCAAAATGGTACCAAAAGACTCCCTAAGCTTCAAAATGCACTCACACACTTTAGAGTTTCGAAATGAGGGAGGATGCTGGAGTTACGAGAGTGTATTAGACCATAAAGATGTTTAAATATGGTCTAAACCCTGAGAATTAAGGGTTGCACCATAACGTACGCCCAACGTACTCAACGTACGCCCAATGTACGTCCAACATGGCCAATAATTACGAAAATGCCATTAGGGACCAACTTTGCAATACAATCACCAACGGTCAAAAAAGAAAATACTTGGAAATCAAGATGTTACATTTGTTGTTCCACTTGTTTCTTTAATTGTATAAATATGATCGTTTGCACTCAAATTTGCAGTTCATCTTTGATGATAACAAACTTTTAATTTTTTTTGTTTTTTTAGTCTGGATATCATATGATGTTTAATTTGGATGTTGTATAAATCTTAATTTTGATTTTGTTTTATGTTTAATTTAGATTTTATATAACGTTTTTTTTTTTTTAAATTAACTTTTTTTTTATTATTTTTATTTTAATTGTCATCGTACAATGAGTGAGATGACAAATGGGCAACAAGCTGTGCCGCTAAGCATTTTTGAATGATAAAACTAATTCTTTTAAAGACTACATCCGAAGATCTAGGAGATATAACATTATTATGCATGATTCATTGTACTCTTTTAAGAAGCTCTACCGCATCCGGTGCGAGGAAACCTATATTTTATTTATTATTATTTATAAATTCAGTATCATTCAACAATATAAATCCAACCAAACAATAACAAATAATAAATAGGTTAAAATGACCATTTTCACTTGATTATAAATACAAATTCATGCCAAAATACCCTTTAGCAAATAGTGTCGCCCGTGTCAACTCGTTACGTCTTAACCCACATAACAATATGCAACCCTTGCATCTCCCCTCTTCTGCCATTTTATCAAACCCTAGACAAACATTTAACCTCTTATCAACAAATTTTCAATCTTAATCACTTTCGTTTTCTAAGAAACCCCTGATTCGTCAACCTAACTTCTTTGATTTTCCTCAGCAAACTATGGATTCTCAACCCAACAACTTATACGAAACGGCGTCTCAGCCCGATACCGGCAACGATGACGCCTACACGTTCCTGGAATTCAACACGCAAGGCGAAGAAGACTTCAATTACCCGGAGTTTCAAGAGCTCTCACAGCCCAATGCCGTTCGATCTTCACCCTCGTCGTCAGTATGGCCCACACCGTCCGACTCTATATCCGTCGACACCTCCGCCGCCGTCGACCACCGCTCTGACAGCAACGCCTCCCCTGGTTCGGTAACTTCGGGAAAAGGTGGTGGTGGTAGGGGGAATAATAATGTTAATCAGGCGTCGGCGGTCGATGCCCTTGCTGCGGGGATGAGCGGATTGAATTTTGAAGAGACTGGGGATGATGAGAGTTATGAGTATGGTAAGGGGGACTTTATGGAGCATGCTTGTAAGTATTGCGGGGTGCAGAATCCGGCGTGTGTCGTCAGGTGTAACGTGCCATCTTGTCGGAAATGGTTCTGTAATTCAAGGGGGAACACTTCTGGTTCTCACATTGTTAACCATCTGGTAAGTGTAAATTAACTTTGTTTATTAGGCCGTTTGTTTTCATATTGGAATTACGTATATTTAACTGGCAATGACTTTCTGTAATTGTAATAAACATAAGGATCGAAATATAGAACATGCTATGTAAGATTTTCAAAAGTCGACCTTGGTCTTTGGATGCAATTTCGTGAAGGGCTTTTTACAGAGCGAATTCTAATAGGAGAGGCAGGGTTAAGTAAATACTGTCCTATGTTATTCTTATAAGATAGATTCTTGTGGCGGAATGAAGCTTGAGTCATAGTTATATGAAACTTTATTTCTGCAGACCAAGTGGGTACCTTGTTGTGATTTTGTGCAGTCTCTCAACTTCTGACTTTAGGGGTTTTGACAAAGGCCTTGTTCTGAGGCATCATGATGCCATTTAAGTTTGGTTGAAACTTAGTTGAGTCTTAACATGTATATGTAAAGTTGCATTTGGGTCATGGCCAAGCCAGCCATGTCTTAGGTAGCAGACTCCCATCAGCATTTAGCTATTATTTTCTGCTATAGATTAGGGCATTGATGTTCCTGGTTCGCTATTTTTTCCCAAACAATCGAGGATTATAGTTAAGGATGTAAAGGGTACATTAACTATATCTCTAATCTTCAGTAGTTATTATTTGTTTTCTGTAATGAGTTCTGGGGGTGTCAGGATAAGGTGGGAGGAGTTTGAGGCTGTTTGATACAAAAATTTAGGTAGCATATGGTGATTGCTATATAGGACTAACTCTGGGTTTATTCTGGGTATTAATTGTAACATCATGTTAAAGTCAAGAGTGATTGGATGCCTAGTGTTTTAAGTTAATACTAAAGATGATGTGATGTGAGGTTTCTTCATTGTCTGGGTACTTCTGTGAAGTGGTTCACTATTCTCTTTACTTTTTCTCTGAGGTAGGAAGGTATAGCAAAGTGTTTTAAGTTAAAGCTCTGGATTCACTTTTGATTAGGCATATTGCTTCACCTTGTTAGTCACAGCATCCCCATGTACTGATCAGATTAGTACAAGATAATCATGAAGTATCTATTCCTAACTATCATCAGTATCTGGTTAACAAGTGAAGGGATAATGGATGATTGATTTTCTAATTAAGGCATGAACAAATTTATGGTTCAGTTTACTATACCCATGATTGGTTTTTTCAGGCTAATTTGTTGGCCTTTTGGCAGGTTCGAGCTAAACATAAAGAAGTGTGCCTTCATAAAGACAGTCCTTTGGGAGAAACAATTCTTGAATGCTATAACTGCGGATGTCGAAATGTTTTCCTTCTGGGATTTATTTCAGCCAAGACCGAGAGTGTGGTTGTTCTACTTTGCAGGGAACCATGTCTAAATGTGAATGCACTCAAAGACATGAATTGGGACTTGAGTCAGTGGTGTCCACTTATCGATGATAGATGTTTCTTGCAGTGGCTTGTTAAGGTTAGCTGTTAGCAAAGACATATATATATATATATATATATATATATATACAGATCTATTTTGTATGTTTTCATGATTGTCTAACACATAGAATTGAAGAAAACTTGTTACTATAGTATCTAAAAAGGGTAGGGTAGCCTTGTGTTGTTTTTGGTTTCAAACTGGTTACATTTGTGACATTGCAGGTTCCATCTGAACAGGAGCAGCTTCGGGCACGTCATATCAGTGCTCAGCAGATTAATAAGGTGGAAGAACTTTGGAAGACAAATCCTGATGCTACCTTGGAGGATCTTGAGAAGCCTGGTGTAGATGATGAACCCCAGCCTGTAGCCTTGAAATATGAAGATGCCTATCAGGTTTAAATGCTTGTAGTTGGTTATTCCCTAAGAACACTGTTAAACATCTAGTTTCTTACTTTCTTATAATAATGTCTTTGGCATCGGATATCATTTGTAACAAGGAATTTGTGGATGCAGTATCAAAATGTGTTTGCCCCACTCATCAAACTTGAAGCTGATTATGATAAAGTAAGCAATGCTTCCACTTGTTTTTAAAAAAAAAAATTAATATCCTTTTCTCCAGACGAAGAGAAGTTAATATGTGGTGGTTGAAAATTTGTGTTTGATGCGAAGCATGTTTGCTGTTTTGTTTGATAGATGATGAAAGAATCTCAAAGCAAAGACAACCTGACGATTCGGTGGGATATTGGTCTTAACAAGAAGCGTATTGCATATTTTGTTTTCCCGAAGGTGATATAGAGACTGTTATGATGTTTATTTTGTTGGTATTATTGTTTACTAAGTTTGATTTCCAAATCCAAATTGGTTTTATGTTAAAAATGAAATGCAGGAAGATAATGAATTACGTCTTGTACCTGGCGATGAGTTACGGCTGCGGTACTCTGGGGATGCTGCTCATCCAGCTTGGCAGTCAGTTGGACATGTGGTGCGTCCTTGTATCCTTCTCTTTGCATAATTGCATGCTTAAATGGTTGTCTGTTAAAGCTTGTTTGAGTTGTTAGTGCTTCTGTTAATTTTATTAATTAGTTTCTCATTTTCTTCTTTCTAGATAAAACTCACTGCACAAGAGGAGGTGGCTCTTGAGCTTCGTGCGAGTCAGGTGGTACCATCATGATTTCTGATGCCTTACTGGTTTCAGTACTTACTGGTGATGATGTTTGCAGGGAGTACCTGTTGATGTGAACCATGGTTTTAGTGTTGACTTTGTGTGGAAGAGCACAAGTTTTGACAGGATGCAGGGTGCAATGAAAACCTTTGCAGTGGATGAAACAAGTGTCAGCGGGTGGGTTGGATTTTCATCTTAAATTAAATTCAATTGAGGAAACTTTTTATTTGCTGGGAATAAGGGTGATTTGGTGTTGAAAGAGGATAAGATGTTATTTTGTTAATATTTATAAAGAATAAGGAAAACAAAGTGTAGATTGTTAAGGCAATCTTTCTTTGTTTATGATTTATGAGATTTTGGCTTTGTGGGTGATTATAGTTGGGGGGTTACTGCTTTTAATAATAATAATAGTAACACACAGTGATGTAATGCAGGTATATTTACCATCATTTGTTAGGCCATGAGGTTGAGTTTCAAATGGTGCGCAATGCATTGCCCCGCCGTTTCGGTGCACCTGGTCTTCCGGAGCTTAATGCATCTCAAGTAGGTTTTTCTTACCATATATTTATCGTATGCTTAAATGATGGTACCCAACCTTGTAGTATTTGATTTTGATCTCACACAATAAGGACATCATTGCATTTCTTCCTGGCATTCCGTTTCTTGGTTATTTGATCATCTAAAATAGTATCGGTCTATAGAACCTTTATCATCTTCTATTTATCCATCCTTGGGCTAATTTGGGCAGTGTAGTATAGTTTAAGCAATATTGATTTTTCATACATTCTCTATAGGGCTAAAGGCAAGAAGTAACGACGCACTCTTGTTTTAATTGTGTACTAGTATAGCATTGTGCTTTACATCTTTTTTTCTTAATAAGCATTCTATTTTCATTCTACTTCCATTTGTTTTTCTTGTTAGGACATTGTACTTTGATAAATGTATCCAATTATATCAGTGGAAATTGCTTTGTTTTTGGACGACATTGCTGTAGTTAGGTAGATTTCTCAAAGTACAATTACAATGCTATATTAAGAAGAAATGAAAGTAAGATGCTACAATAAACAAATAAACGAATGTTCCCTGCTTTCTACAACTTTTCCCTAGTAGTTGTATAATGTCTATGCTTGTTGTTTTGTTTCTATCATACGAATCTTTTATGTGGATGGCCTGACTTGCTGCATTAATGGGTAGGTTTTTGCTGTAAAAAGTGTCCTCCAGAAACCAATAAGCCTGATTCAAGGGCCACCGGGCACTGGGAAAACAGTCACTTCTGCAGCAATTGTTTATCACATGGCCAAACAAGGTCAAGGACAGGTATTATTACTGCCATCATTTTTCATATTTTAAAGAATACAAGTCAATTTTGTGACAGATTATGACGGTTATTTCAACTAAAAATAGGTTCTGGTTTGTGCACCTAGCAATGTGGCTGTAGATCAACTTGCAGAGAAGATAAGTGCCACTGGCTTAAAGGTAGCCTCATTTATCAAGTCTTTCTTTCTGGCATTAAGTAAAACTGTAAAAAAGAAACACCCATACACACACACACACACACACACATATATATATATATATATATATATATATATATATATATATCTTACCAGATTAAGTCCATTAACAATACCCAAGGGATGTTTGCAACTAGTTTTTCTTGGTAACAGTTTTTTTAATGGTCGAACATTAATTGGTTGTCGTTCTATGTAACCGTTGCATTTTAGAGATTTGTTGGTTCTATTGTTTATGTCGGTATTTATCATAAACAGGTTGTACGACTGTGTGCTAAATCAAGGGAAGCTGTTAGTTCACCCGTTGAGCATTTAACCCTCCACTATCAGGTTTGTTTGTTTTTCATAGTATTTTAGTTATGCATAGTTGCATTTGTTGCTCAACTCTCATCTAAAGATCTGTTCAATTTCAATTGGTTTCTTTGAAGGTCCGTCATCTTGATACATCTGAAAAGAGTGAACTTCACAAGCTGCAACAATTGAAAGATGAACAAGGTGAGAGCGTAGCTCAACACATATTTTTTCCCCAAATATAGGGCCAAATGCAAGAAATATCAACATACTTTCATTCATTTGTGTTTTATATCATCCCATTTTCAGTAGTTTCTATTACAACATTGTATTTTTTTGGTAAGGCATAGTAGCTTGAAAAATCTACCAATTATAACATTTCACCTTCAATATTTTTCTTATTAGGACAATATACTTTAAAAAGAAATATTTTTCTCTTATTCTTTTATGTCATCTTTTTTCTTCTTTTCTTTTTGCATCTTATCTATAAGAGAAAACATTGTCTTTTTTGCTTCTTATTTTCACTTCTTGTATACAGTTCTGCTTTGTGCTTATTATGATTTCGTTTACTTGCTTTTCTAGATCTATATATACGTGCTACTGCATGCTAAGTTACTAACAAGTTCACTTATGTGCATCCTTGTTTATGATAGTGTTAAATACACCTCTTATTGCATACTACTTCCATTTCTTTCTGTTACAAAATTGCGCTTTGAAAAAGTCTACCCAAATATAACAATGTCATTTAGAAAATTTCATTGTTATATTTGGGTAGATTTTTTAATAAATTTATTTTTGAAACTACAATGATGCTTTAACTGGGTAGATTTATGAGAGTATAATGTCTTGATAGTTAGAAGTAGAAGGATGTAATGGAAGTAAGAAAGATGCTGTAATAAACAAGTTAATGAATTTAAGGTGCCATTTAGTCATTTACAGTTTTAGAAAGAGTAGAGTCAGCTGAGCTCAAGAAGATTTTCTTTTCCTAGCACCATTAATGCCATTTATACACACCTGACCTGATCTTACTGACTTGTTTGAGGGTGGGTACCTGTGTAATTATGTTGATCGAGCTGACAGATATTTATTTGCTAACTTACGCACGCAGGGGAATTGTCCAGCAGTGACGAGAAAAAGTATAAAGCACTGAAGCGCGCTACAGAACGAGAGATATCTCAGAGTGCTGATGTCATCTGTTGCACATGTGTTGGTGCCGGAGATCCTCGGTTGGCCAATTTTAGATTCCGTCAGGTTAACATTTTTATTTTTTACTTTATGGGAATCTCGGTTATTATGAATTTTACAGTTTATTATTTTCTTTATCAATATTATTTTTAGGTGCTTATTGACGAATCTACTCAATCAACTGAGCCTGAGTGTCTTATTCCTCTTGTTCTTGGGGCAAAGCAGGTACACACACATACACACACACACACACATATATATATATATATATATATATATATATATATATATATATATATAGCTTGTATTGATTGCATGGTTATTGTTTGCATCACAAATCACAGTTTTACTTTCTATTCTATCCATGTGCAAGGGGTTATTCTAATGGAATGTTTTTGTATTAGGTTGTTCTTGTTGGTGACCATTGTCAGCTTGGTCCGGTTATCATGTGCAAAAAAGCAGCTCGTGCAGGGTTAGCTCAATCGCTATTTGAGCGGCTTGTGATGCTTAGTGTCAAACCAATTAGATTGCAGGTCTCTCTCTCTCTCTCTAAACATTTTACCAAGAATCCCTCCCTCTTCAATGCATCATCTTTGTGAAACTAGGCCTTAGATGCCTTTTTTTTTACCTTTACATTTACAGGTTCAGTATCGAATGCATCCATCACTTTCAGAGTTTCCTTCCAATAGTTTTTACGAAGGTACCCTCCAAAATGGAGTGACAATCAATGAGAGGCAATCACCAGGAATCGATTTTCCCTGGCCTGTGCCAAACCGTCCTATGTTCTTTTATGTCCAGGTATCTACAACTAATCTCTGCATGCTTTTCATTCACATATATACCTTTACACACGTGACAATGTCATATTGACCTCAAGCATCAGCGTCAGCATCAGGTTGTTACTGCTTTGGAATTTTGCGATGTCTTCAGTATACTCTCGCGTCGTCAAATAGCAATATATTTTAATAAAATAGGCAACGTACTTTACTCTTTTTTACAACATTGCATTAACTTTTACTTGTGGTCCGTTCCTCTAATATTCTTGTAGATGGGACAAGAAGAAATTAGTGCTAGTGGAACATCCTATCTTAACAGGACTGAGGCTGCAAATGTTGAAAAAATAGTCACCACTTTCTTAAGGAGTGGTGTAGTTCCAAGTCAGGTAAGTACATTATTCTTTACTTTTTGGCCCTTGATGGTTGAATAAAAAAAATGAATTTAATTTATGCAGATAGGGGTTATAACACCGTATGAAGGGCAGCGTGCATACATTGTTAACTACATGTCAAGAAATGGTGCACTTAGGCAACAACTTTACAAGGAAATTGAGGTAACATATATGCATCTTTTTGTAAACCCTAAAGCCTAAAAGTTTATCAAAACAAATGCACTTAGAACTAACTGTTTGTAGGTTGCAAGTGTCGATTCGTTTCAAGGACGGGAAAAAGACTACATCATTTTGTCATGTGTGAGAAGTAATGAACATCAGGTTGGTTGGTTGTAGTAGTTATGGTCTTTTTAATTACTTTACTGGCGAATGCTTGATATGATGATTCCTTTAAGTTAAATAGTGTTTGGTGTGATGGATTCGGGAAGGAATGGAATGGTTCTTTCTATTTGAATGGAAAAAGATGGATTAGAATGGATGATTTGTGAAGGAATTAGATTCCCTTCATTTTGTTACTTTTCATTTCTTAGCCAACGAGATTTTTTTAAAATTCATTCCATCATGGAATTGGAATATAACCTATTTTTATTATGTTAATTTTTTATTTTTTAATTTTTACAATTTAAGCAAATTATATTTTGTATTCAAATAGATAATTAGAACATTCTATTTCATCTATAATCCTTAGAATGATAGCTTCATTAGGCAGCATGTCCAAGTGACTTCACTATTATTAGGCTAACCCTTTGGGTTGTTTCTTCTTGGTACAATAGATAAGGGACTATGGTGAGAAAGAATTGATTGATGTTTTATTTCTCTCTTACGGATCCATGGGATAATGGAAGAGAATCTTATATTACATTGTAATATAATTATTCTAGTAGTGGAGGTCGGTCATTGGTTTGTTATGTGGTTGGATTTTTATCTTTTGGTCATGTTTGTTAAATATTGAAAGCTAGAAGAAAGGCCAGGAAGGATAAAATCCATATATTGTAGCATTCTACTTTCATTTATACTCCCTCCGTCCCAAAATTATAGTCCATCTTTCCTTTTTGGTTTGTCCCAAAATAATAGTCCACTTCCAAAAATAAATAACATTTTTACCAAAATACCCCCTCATTAATACTTAACCAACTAAGCATTTTATGGAATATCAAATGTAAAGTAAGGACAAAACTGTAATTTTATTAAATAAAGTTAGTGGTAATTAATGCTTTTTTTAATCTGTGTGTTTTTTGTCTGTGGACAATAATATTGGGACGGAGGGAGTATTTATTGCTCCAACTTATACCACCTTATTATTTGAATTTTTAGTCTTGGCTTTGAATGCAATTCATATGTCAACAATAGCCTAAGTCACTCTTATTTTTTGTTTGTTTTGTGATCAGGGTATTGGATTTCTTAATGATCCACGCAGGCTTAATGTTGCACTTACACGTGCTCGTTATGGTATTGTCATTCTTGGAAATCCAAAAGTTCTTAGTAAACAACCATTATGGAATGGTTTACTCACACATTATAAGGTACCCTACCCTTTCTTTACTGCAGTTATCTTAAGCTATAGTTATTCTGTTTGTTTTCCCTTTAAAAATAATCAAACCCAAAATAGTGCAAAACTAATAAAAATATCTTTAAATTCAAGTATGCTTTGAATTTAAGCACAAAAGCATACCAAACAGACCCAGAAACACTTTGATTTTGCAAGTTGGTTTTTTTTTATGTGTAATGTGAAGACATTCCCACAACATAGACATAGTGATAGTGTAACGTTTACAGGAGCATGAATGTTTAGTGGAAGGCCCTTTGAACAACTTAAAGCAGAGTATGGTGCAATTTCAGAAGCCAAAGAAGGTATCTTGATTGTTGTGATGTGATGCTTAAGCTTAAGCCCTAGTGGAAGCAAGCTTATTTATTGGTTTGTGGTTTACATGAGTCAGATATACAACGACAGGAGGCTTTTCTTTGGTGGTGGACCTGGTATTTCAGCTAATGATAACTTTGGTTCTGCTGCTGCTGCTGCTTCAGGAAATCCTGGTGGCGATGGAAGAAACAGTCGTTCCAGGGGTGGTATGCTACTTTTTTTATTTTTTATTTTTTATTTTCTTGATTCTTAAACCTACCTTGTGGAAGACATTGTAGTTTTGTGTTATATTTCTCCTGTTAGAGTGTAGAGTTAAATGTAAGAAATAGCAATGTACTTTGATTGATTTGTATATTATTTTTCATTTATTATTACATACAATGAAAAATGTAGCCAGTTTTATAGCAAAATATCATCCAGATACAAAACAACTGGGTAGGGTAGGTTTTGCAAAGTATAATTGAAAATAAAATGTTTGTTTATGTATTACAAGAACATAAGTGAAAGTATGTTAGTGTTGGTTAATATACTATGTATAGTGTGGATAAGTAGTAAAGTATATGTATATATGATGATGAGTATTGACTGTGGTACAGTTACAGGTCCATACATGGGGGGAGGTGGAGCAGGTAATGGGAGTCATAAAGGTAGTCTTCATCCTGCTGCATACCCAATGCCCCGTGTGCCTCTTCCACCATATCATGGTGGTCCGCAGCCGTATGCTATTCCAACCCGTGGAGGTGGAGTACATGGACCGGTTGGCGCTGTTCCTCATGTTCCGCAGCCAGGTAGTCGCGGGTTCACTGCTGGTCGGGGGAATGCTGGTGGTCCTATTGGCAGCCATCTCTCACACCAACACCAGCAGCAGCAACAACCTATTGGGGGATCTAATTTCAACAACTTCCCTTCACTAGAAAATCCAACAAGCCAGTCATCAGTGGCCGGTGGTCCATTATCTCAGCCCGGATATGTTTCTAATGTTAGTATTCTTCTCCCTAATATTTTGTCCCACTTAAAAAGGTTGTCAAGTCCTGCCCTGCCTCTTCTAGATTTTGTTGGTTGAGTTGTAAAATTAATTTAAGAGGACTTGTGTTTGTTTGTTTGTTTGTGATAGATGACTCAAGGGCCAGCACAAACATTCCGTGATGGCTTCTCGGTTGGAGGCATGTCACAGGTAACGATTCTTAGTTTCTTTATTTTATTTTATATATATCCGGATAATTTCATATAAGAACATGACAGAACAAGACTTAAGGTAATAAGGGATTAAGCCCTTCTTTCTGAAACCATCAAGTCAAAAGAAATAGAAACACGTGTTCATGTCGTGTATAGTCAAAAAGAAACAGCAACTTATTGTCTTGAAACAACATGCAGGATTTCTTGGGTGATGATTTTAAAAGCCAAGGCTCACATGTCGCTTATAATGTTGCTGAATTTTCAACGCAGGTTAAATAAAATCTTGCCAACTCTCAACTTGTTTTTACTATTTACTTGTAAAGTTTGGGTTTCATAGTATATTATATTTTTGTTCATTTTTTCAGGCTTCTCAAGGTGGATATACTGTTGACTATGGTAATCCGGCTACCCAGGGAGGGTTTCCTGGAAGCTACTTAAACCAGAATTCTCAAGCTGGATATTCTTGTTTTGGTACAGGGAACGATTTTATGTCTCAGGTTTGTTCAAATATCTCCACCAGTTAAACTAACTGCACTCATACGTCTAATTTATAGTCAAGTAAGCAAATGAAATGATTCGCTCATTTCATTGCTCAAACATAAAAGTGTGAGAAATTTTACCCCTACAAGGTGAAGGTGGTTCATAAATCATAACCTACTCAACCCTAGTTTTGGCTAAATGCAAGAAACAGCAACACACTTTGGTTTCCTCCTATCAGTGTATAAGATTAATTAAACTTGGAATTGTAACTATGAATGAAACACTGCTATAAAATATAAATATTTAATTGGGTTTTTGGAAGTAGAAAACATGAAATGAGTTATTGATGTGTGTTTGACATTGACAGGACTACATGGGGATGGGGGGGCATGGTTCTCAAGGGTTGTTTACACAAGTAGGGTTCACTGATCCATCACAAGATGAAAACCACTTTGGTGTGGCCCCCACCAATTCTCTTCAGACACAGGTTGCTTCATATTCTTATTCTTGTTCTATTTTACTTTTCCAAAATCCAATCCAAGGCCTCCTCAAGATTTTTATTGGTTGGCTGTGTGAATTTGATTTTTGCAGAATATGATGAATCCACTCTACTCGCAGCCATTTGGTCACTATAACTCTCAACCTGTAAACATGCAGCAACCTCCTCCTCCTCCTCAAGGGCAAGGGCAGGGACACTACAATGGTTGAGGTATGACCGGGATTCCTGCCAAGGGTTGTAGTCGTCCGGCCACTTGACTTTTGCCGCCACTATGTTCCCAAACTATATATCTTCTTCTACCCCTAAAATACAATTTAAGTTTGACCAATAAAAGAGATGTATATCAATGAACAATGGAGGATATGATGATGATTTTTGATGGGAAGACGTGGTGGCAAATAATGGGTTGAGTTGAGGAAGACACAGAAAAGAAAAGAAAAACCTCGAAAGAAAGACTGGGTAAAATGAATGTCATGGCCTGGTTTTGTTGTGTGGAGGGTTTGTATTTTTGTTGAGGAGAGGAAAGCAAAGTCGATTGATTGCACACACACACATATATATATATATATATATATATATATATATATATATATATATATATATATATATATATATATATATATATATATATATATATATATATATATAAGTAATACACAACAGAAGAGAAAGAAGCAGGTGGTGGTATTGTATTGTAAGGATTTTGTACAGGCTACAGGCTTTCGTGTTTCATCATCTATCTAACCCTTGTGCGTAACAACAACCTGGACATGTACATGTGATGTGTCATACTTATTTTACTAAAACAACCAATACTGCGCTATGTTTTTTGTTTGTCTGTTTCTGGGATGGATTTAGGTACATGACTCTTGTGTTTTGATTGATATCATCTTAATTCTGAGGAATATTGTCTACTATATATTTCATCCTTCATATGATTGTTTTCTTAGGCTCTAATGTGATAAGGGCCAGACAAACTTTTTCTGAGTTTTTTTTTTGATGATGATTAGGGCATTATGACTTTTTCATACATGGCAGATTACAGCAACATCTTGTACTACCTTTGATCAATACATGCATAATGCAAAATATGTTGTCTAATGTTTGTTACGCAAGATAGAACATGTTTATTGTGTTTGGGATGTGTTGGGTTGACACCGAGATTGATAATGGGAAACCATGTCAGTCATTGATTTGGTGTCTATCGTATTTTTTGTCTATGCAAAAAAAGTGTCGTTTTTTATCCTCTTCATAAAAAGTAGCTTTACGAAGGTTAACTGAGTAATAAATGCAGCCTTACCTTACTACTAAGAATAGTGGCGATTAAAATAGAGAGAAATTCCTTAGTAATTCCATTAAAGAGTTTATTAGGTTGAATGTATTGTTTAAGCTCAAATTAGATCTGTTGAATCATGAATGTTCCGTCTGTTCATTGTTTAAAATTGTGATGTGTAGCCATTTTGTTCCATGTAATTTCTAAAGTGTTTATTAAATATTAATTGTTTGAGTTGTAAAATTGGTTTTTAGATGTTGAATGCTCTTGGTCGTTTATGTTTATACCATACAATCGGGTGGATTTTCAAAGTATAATAATGTCCAAACAAGAAAGAACAATACTCTGATAGAAAGAAATCAAAGTATGTTGCTATTTCTTCAGTTTAGACAAACAAAAAATGTTCATCCTCAGGATTAGGGCAAACAAACAATAAGAGGCCCAAGACTTAGCGTTAGCTGGGTTGAGTTAAGATGGTACTATAGAGGTTAAACCCAAATTAGATTTGTTGAATGTTCTTAGTTGTTTATGTTTAAAATTGTGCTATGTAGTTATTTTTAGTGGTATTCATCAAACCGCATGTACCACATCACATAATGCGGTTTGTGGTTTTTTTTGTTTAAACTACGGTTCAAACTGCATCACATTATATATATATATATATATATATATATATATATATATATATATATATATATATATATATATATATATATATATATATATATATATATATATATAGGGTTAGGTTTATGTGAGCGGCTTAATTTTGTGAGACCGTGAAATGCAATCCTATCGACTCATTTTGTAGATAAAAAAAAACATTTATAAAATGCAAAATGATTGAAAATTTTCGAATTTTTTTTTGTATTTATATTTTCCAAAAAAAATAAAAATAAATAAAAAACTACCGTTTTTACATATTCTAGTAAAATATTAGAATATTTTACATATCTGACAAATCTAGTAGAATACTAGAATATTCTAACATTCTAAAAATCATATTAGAATATTTATAGTATAATTTTCTATTAGAATATTTCACGTATTTTTCGAAAAAAACGGTAATTTTTATTTATTATTTATTATTTTTTTAGGTAAATAAAATGACGAAAATAATAATTAAAAAAAGTTTTTTTTTTTTTTTTTTTTTTTTTTTTTTTTTTTTTTTTTTTAATTTTGCATTTTAAAATCATGTCTACACAACCAATCTTACCTTCTTCCTCCATCCTCCTATTTCCTCAAAGAATCTTCCACCATCTCTAAACAGACCTCCTGGTTAGAAGAAAACTCAGGATATCCCTAAAAAGAACACATCTTCAATCATCAACTATGGGATTCCAGGATCCTCTTGTTTCGATCTTTAATAGCTAACTCTTCCCCACGGTGAAGATGATAAAGCAACAAATGAATCAATGTAAGGAGGACAACAGGACGACGCTCAAGGAAATGGAAAGAATGAGGGTAGAGATCCATAAACCCCAATGAGCAACACTCTCGATCTTGCAACACAAGATCCTAAACTTTGACAATGCATGATACTTAGGAAACCGCCAGGAAATAGGATCCTCAACAACAACACCTTCTATCACTTGGGGTGCAACTCCAAATGAGTGAGCCCTTATGATCCAGGATCCTGATGAAACCTTCACCACTCCCAATAACAAGGATCCTGGTAACTTCCTGAATAATCATACCTTTAATACTAACTCTATAGATCTTAATGTAGGATGAGTCCAGTCATAGCTAAAGAACTTAAACAGATAAGGCAAATGATCTCGAACGTATCAAGGGTAGTCCAACCTATACCCGAAGTATCCCCCACCAGTCATAGGACCTTGATATTTTCTCCTACAATAGCTGATACTAAAGTCCCAAAATGTTTCCAAACTCCCAGCATGAAATCTTACGATGGGACTACGAATCCTGAGGAACACATAGAATAGTACATGGAGATCATCCCCATTCCCTCACACTTGAAGGAAGCTTGCATGTGCAAGGGTTTTGGTTCGACCCTCATGGGATCAACCTTGAAATGGCTACTTAATGTTCCTCCATACTCCATTACATTATTTATACATTTAGTTAATATTTTTAACAATCAATTTTCTTGTAGCAGAACATTCGAAAAGATCACTAGTGATCTTTATCGGATAGTCCAGGATCCTAATGAATCCCTTAGGGACTTTGTGAACAGGTTTGGCAGTGAAGATTTGAGTATCCCCAACATCGACACAACAATTGCCGTAGAAGCCTTCAAAATGGGCCTAAAGACGGATCTCCGTTCTACGAAGACCTTGTAATGACTCTATGCAAAAAGATGGATGAATTCAGAAGCAAAGCATTAAGGTTCATTAGGCTGGAAGAGGAAAAAGAGATCCAGAAGAGGAGTAATCCTCCAAACTCATACGATATCCCCAATAGGAAGGCCAACTCCTCGGCTCAAAGATCCTATAAGCCAAAACTGTAAAAACCATATTCCAAACTTGCTCATCATAGGGTCTAATCCTTGTCATGCAAGATCTTGGCGAAGGAAAGGAATGAAATTGAGTGGCTGGAAAGACAAGTCTAAATGGTGTGCATACCATGAAGATTTCAGCCACATCACATAGCCCTCAGAAAGGAGTTTAGATATCTTTTAAGCAAGGGGCATGTTAAAGCGATCTTAGGAAGAAGAAAAGAAAGATCGAAGGAAAATGAGCAAGATCCTGCGAAGATCCTGGAAAAACTAGGATCGCTCCTCATGACACTAATGTAATCAACGTTATCCCTTAGGGTTCTGACATTTGTGGCATTTCTTACTCTGCAGCAAAAAGACATGCTAAAATAACCAAGTCGGAGAAAAAAGAAGGACCCCGGAAGAACACATCGATAAAAGGAGAGAAAGAAATCACCTTCAATGAAACAAATAGAGAAGATATCCAAGATCCCCACCATGACGGATTGGTGATTACTCTCTACACCGCCAACCATTTTGTCAGAAGGATCCTTGTTGATGGAGGATCCTCAGTCAACATCATACTCTTAGATGCCTTCACCAGGATGAACATCCCAGAATCCGAGATAATCAAAAGAATCCTCAGTACTAATAGGATCCAGAGGATACCATTGGAGAGATCAAGCTACCTATCTACATCGAAGGGCTAAATTCTATGCAATGCTTTTGTGTTATTGATGCTTTATCTTCCTACAATGTTATGTTAGGTAGGCGCTACATCCATGACATGAAAGCGGTTCCATCGACGTACCATCAATGCTTTAAGATGCCTACCCCTTGGGGAACAGTGAAGATCATTAGTGATCAATAAGAATCCAAAGAATGCTACAAGACCTCAATGAATCCTTCCTCAGTACCAAGGCAAACATAACAATTAAAACAGGGGGCACAAGACGTATTAGAAGCGAATGAGCAAGATATAAAAGAAGTGCCCCTAGACCTTGAGGATCCTGACACCAAAGTACTCATAGGATCCTCAATACCAGAAGACATCGAAAAGGAACTAATTAGATTCCTAAAAGGAAGAAGGAAAACCTTCGCATGGAAACACGAAGACATGACAAGTATATATAATAATATTATAACTCATAAACTTAACATTGATCCTTCTTTCAGACCCATACATCAAAATAGAAGGAATTTTGCACTTGAAAGGAACATGATCATTCAAGAGGAAGTGGAAAAGCTTCTCAAATAAGGATAATCAAGGAAGTCAAGTTCCCAAGGTGGCTGGCCAACGTGGTCATAGTGCAGAAGAAGAATAATAAATGGTGAGCTGTGTGGACTATACAGATCTTAACAAAGCTTTCCCTAAGGATCCTTTCCCTTTGCCTCACATATATTCTATGATAGACGCTATAGCATGCCATGAACTATTAACATTCATGGATGCCTCAGCAGGGTTCCAACAAATTCAAATAGAACCATTTGATCAAGAGGATACTACCTTCATAACTCCCACAAGTATATATTATTACATTGTTATGCTATTAGGTCTTAAAAATGTAGGTGCAACATACCAAAGACGGGTGAATCGGATGTTCAAGGACAAACTGGGGGATACCATTGAAGTTTACACTGATGACATGGTGGTCAAATCCAAAAGAGATGAAGATCACCTTAGGGATCTTGAAGAAGTCTTCAATATATTAGATGAATACAACATGAAGCTGGACCCATCCAAATATCACTTTGGAATGCAGGAAGGCAAGTTCCTTGGTTATTGTTAGGGTTAGGATCTCAGAACTACAATAAGATGCTCAAGCCTAGGGATCCTCAAACCTTAGGATACTCGAATCTCAGGATCCCAAATATACTTCAAGATCCTGACCATAATTTTTCTAATATTTATAATGGTTATATATATTCTATTATCTTTCTCACATGTGCAGAAATAACCAGTCAAAGTCTCATTCTCAAAGAATAGTCATCACGACCATGCAAAAACCCCGAGGACCAAGTCATGCAACGTCTATAAGTTAATCTGGGAGGATACCTGAATTTTTGGAGTTCTTGTTATTAGCTTTTGACTATATAAATCACTTGTATTCATCACACTACACACGGGACTTAGCAGAGCAATACCATTTGTACTCAAACTCTTTACATTTTCTTTGTAATCAATCATTTCAATCAATAAAATCATCAAAGCAGGTGATCATTATCACCTCGCAAGGTTTTATGCCGGAGATACTACAAAAGATCAAGGGATTTCCTTGTAAACTATTGGGATTTAATTCAAAAATAGTTTAAAAAAACTTTAATAATATGGCAACGGAAGACTTTAATTTTAAAGTAACATAAACATTTTATACCCACCAAGGATCTTCTTGCAAGTTATAGAAAGATTTAAACACCAACCAAAGAAAAGGTGAATAAATAACAACCTTTGTAGTCCTTTGGGTCCTCTTGGGAGGCTTGGAAGTTGATGAAGAATGTGGAACCTTTGAGACACCAACAATGACTTAACTTGATGTAGATGCTAGTCTATAACTCTTAAACCCTCAAGCTTCAAGAGAGTTAATACAAGTAACTCCTAAACTTCTAACACTTTTGCAAAAGAAGAGTGAGAGAGATAAGAGAGATTTCGGCCATTTGTAAGAAGTGAGGGATGAGCACTCTAGCCAAATGCAAGTCTCATATTTATATGCAAAAAGTGAAGCTGTTAACCATTAGTACTTAGCACTTTAAGCAAACTCGTCCCCATTGTCATAAGCATGTCTTCCATGCCTTTAAAGCATGATTAGACAAGTCATACACATCTTCTTTTTATGCATATGTCGAAAATTGCATAAAGAAGAAGAAAGTTAGTTTATATTTTATAAACTCAAGGTTTATAAAATAAAAACTTTGTCTTTTAAGTAAAAGACAAAAGGTTTTCAACTAGTCTAAAAAGTTGTGCTTGACTTATTAATTCATACCACATGAAATAATATAATGTTACTTGCTAATGAAAATTATTATTTCCATGAAACAAATAATTTCCAGTTTAATTATAAGACTTTTATTGAATATTTATTAAAACCAATTTCTATTAAATAATCAATTGTATCAAGGACCCATTAGTATCATATATTATTTAGAAATATAACTTTAATATGACTCTTGAGCATACTATATCTTTCAATCTCCCACTTGCGCAAGACTCATATTAGACTGATATAGACAGTGGTGAACGTCTAGCAACATTTCACTGCCCCTAAGATCATACGACTGTTTGTGCCATTCTATCAACGCCCAATTACCAAAAAGCTCAAAGCTACAATTGGTGTATAAGGTAAGTGTATCAATTATCCCTTTGCTACAGACATCATGTTAAACTTGAGATGCAGATCGCAATCAATCTCATTAGTTGTTCAACTTTTGGTAAGTCGCCTTAGATGTCTAATTCTCAACACATAAGAGGAACAAATCCCATCTTGACTACATAAGCCTCTTGCATAGTTCACACCATACCTAAAAATGGCTTTTATAACTGCCTGTTTATGGAACAACATTTGATCATATCAAGCATAGTACTCCCTATACTTAAGTCCCACTATGTATCTGAGGTGGTAAGGATACAAAGATAGTACCTTTTAATCAAGTATCATTCATGATAGCGATCCATGAGATGATCTTGATGCGGGCCAGTTTAATACTAGTTCTCTGACAAGTACTTATGAAACTTAGTTACAATCACTTGCCTACTTTCATCCAGTGAGAGTCAACCAATCCAATTCATATTAGTCTTACTTCATAATTGCTCCGACAATTATAACCGACTATGAACCTTTAGAATAATAACATTATTCATGGATAAACATGTTAATATAGAACACAACAAGTATTAATATGATGACTATATCCCAATATATCACAACATTATTTAATAGTTGTTGTTATAATGTTCCAATATCCAAATACTAAATCCAAATAAAAAATCCATTTCTAGAATAATAAAGTCTTATAGCTGAAGTGTGACCATTCATACTTAGCTCAAAAGAATGACTTTATTAATGGATCTGTCAAAATTTAATTTGTGTGAAATCTATGAATACTATCATCTCTATACTTAACTTTACTCTAAGTATAGTTAAATATCTTGGAGAATATGACTGATGTTCTTTCGTGACATAAAGTCTCTTAGCTTGATTAAGTATACTCTCGAAGTCACAAAGATTTCTAGAAATCAACATAATTTTTTAATGATTCCATTCATCCAATAATATTTGAATTCAACTTCTAAAGTAGTGTATTCTTATATTGTTGTGGATTATGTCATTATGTTTTGCTTGGACCTCATTCCAACAAAAGTTACCCTTCATTCCATAATGAAGTCAAAATCCAATCATAATTCATAATTATTTATATATGTTTAAAAATTAACATCTTGTGTAGCTCTTTCCATAAAGATCATTTCTAAACTGATTGTCTCATATGCATTCTCTTAGTTCTTCTAAAGTACTCTTAGAATGATCTCTTAGTCATCCAATGACTTAACCTTGTATTCAATTAGTATCCTATGACAAACTTACAACATGATCAAATACCATGTCTTATGCATAATATGGCGTAAATGATGAATCCATTTGCCAAGCAAATAGAATATAACTCATTTCATCTAGTTCAAACCTATGAGCTATGTACTTTTGAGGCTAGCTCAAAATGGTGCCATATGACAATGCCAAGAATTCTCTAAAAGAATCTTGTGTCTTGATCCCTTTCAATATATTGCCAATATATGTATAAGGACATGAAACTTTTAAAATTCATTTTATCTATCCCTTATAGATTTTACATTCCAAGAGTGTATCTTATCCTTCCTAAGTCTTTCATTTTAGAAACACGTTTTGAGTCAAGGTGAAAACGACCTTTCTTAGTTAGAATGTGATTTCAAATGATTAAGTATGTTTCATTCATACAAGATTAGGAAATTTCACTATGCTCCTACTGGTTCTTAGTAAACACATATGTTTTATTCATTTTGATATAAAAACATACCTTGTGGTTTTACATAAAATGATGATTGTAACATTGAGATGTTTGCTTTATATCTAAAAGTGAATCTCAAGCTCTACACATTTTGTTAGGATAACATGGATCAAGAAAACCTCCAGGCTAATATATGTAGATATCTAGTATATGTCTATTAAGAAAAACGGTCTTTCTTGAAATCTATTTACTATATCTCATATTAAGAATATGAATATATAGTAAACAATATCCTTATTGATCTAATCATAGCTACTTGTTAGAAAGGTTTGATCATAGTCAATGTCATGAGTATGATGAGGACCATAATCAATGACATGAGTATAAGAAAATCTGTTTATTACAAGTCTTGCTTTAAATGTGTATGGTTATCCATGTAATTTATTCTTTCTAGAAGAATCATTTTCTCCTTTTAGCCTTGCTATAGAGATAAATTTTAATCAAGCCCATACTTGATTCTCATACATGGATTACATCTCATGTTCATGACTCTCAGTCATTTATGAGATTCGAGATTTGACATAACATCTTGGTATTTGATGGATTTTCCAGAAACCATCAATAAAAGCTCATCAATGAGAGATTCCACATTTCTCAAGTCATAGATGATTTCTACCACTAATGCAAACAATTTGTGTTTGTGAATAACTATTATTCAATTTTAACAACCCTTGTTAAAACTAGTGCCAACTATTATTGCATAAGGTTATAGTTATTAAGCTACTTCAAGTTCGATGTACCTCCCACTTGCTTTGTCATTAGAAGCTTGCTTTCTACTAACTTAGATTTCACAAGAATAAAAGAACCTATTCTTGGTGGGTTAACATTTAACAATCTAAGACACATTTAGATTATTATGCAAATATGTATTTTGTAGATTTTGGGTTTAGAAGCTTTAGTCCAACATAGGCTTTAAATCCATAAAACATTTAATAAGATATGGATGGAGCCTTTCCATACAAAATCTAATAAAGTTGTGACAACCCGTTGTTTCAGGTCAACAAAAAGTCAATATTGGTCAACAAAAGTCAAACTTCTTATTTTGATCTATCTTATCTAAGTAGATTTAAATTCTAGATTGGCTTAAAACCTTTAATTATAAGTGTTGCTTGAATTAGAAGTGAATAGCATGGAACCGTGAACCTTGTCTGAACCACAAACCCTCGTATAGCTTGAGACTTTAGACCACAAACGGTTCGCAGCCGAGAACCAATTTCCTCGGACCGTAAACCTCGGTCTTATCTATTCGGTGTGGTAACCAACGAAGGTGTCCCATCAGTTTTGACCCAATATAGGGGTTGGACCATGAACTCCTCCTCACTTCTTCAATTCCAGCCGAAAACACACATTTTTCTCCCAAGAACTGCAACCGTGAACACCCTTTTCTCTCTCTCAACTATCATCCTTCATCCTTTGAATCTTCTTAGGATATTGCTTGAATCTTCAAGGGTTCTTCATTTCATCAAGATCTTTGGGCCGTAAACCCTTGAATCTCCTTCATTTATTCAAGAACACCCAACTGTAAACCCAAGAACACCAAGAACTTCTTGGGCCGTGAACTACTGGGGATAGCCGTAAACACTTAGCAGCCTTCCATTTTAGCTTCTAACACTCTTATTTGTATGTTAAACTTAACAATTAGTCCAATTCCTTATCATTCTTATGATTATATTCACTAATTATATACATATGTATTACGTGAAATGCTTTTAGACTCGCTTTTGCCTCGAGATCTAACTTATGGAAACACTCATCCTATATCGAACATTCAAACGAATCACTTACATAAGGTGAGTTCATACCCCTACATTTTTTTTACCATTTTCAATGTTTTAGGGGGGGGGGGGGGATACAAGTAAAAACACAAGGAAATCTTGTGTTATCATTCTAATAACTTCGAAACAGTTTTAAAAACATTTCAAGCTATTTCAACTGATTTAAACCATTTTAAAAAGTGTTTTCGAACTACTTAAATTGTTTTATTCTTTTATTTCCTGAATAGATGTTTATTTATATATATATATATATATATATATATATATATATATATATATATATATATATAAAGATATATAATTAAGATTTAACAAACTTAGGACTGATGTTTTCCACCTTATCTCCTGTGCCTTGTCTGGTTGTGGACTAGGGTTTGAACCATTTGTCTGATTGTCTGTTTGATCTTAATTATATATGTTATATATATATATATATATATATATATATATATATATATATATATATATATATATATATTGAAACATGAAACTTATTTAAATAAAGCTTTAACCCTTTTTGTAAACATGTCGAGTAAAAGGTATAATTCTCAAAATTATTTCATTGTGTTATATAAACTGTTAAATTACTAAGATTCTCATTTCATAAAGAACATGCATGTAAACTATAATATGTATAGTTTAGGGAACACTAATGCTATTTTACTAAGTCATGAATATCATATTAAAACGATTATTTAAAGTATAATTATTGTGCACTACTAGTACAATGTAATTTATACATTTTCAAGCACAAAAGAACATTAGTATTCTCTTCGTGTCTAGTTATACAGAGTTCATCTAGGTATAGGCTTCTAAGTCTTATAATTTATAACCAGAGTCTTCTGGAGGGAGAGCGTGAATTTGTGTATAGATCTATACGGAACTGACAATCCCGCACCTTGCTGTTAGCTATAGTGGGACCGACAGGTCTACGGGTGACAAATGTCATGTGACAACCTGGAATTTTCATTCGGTCAAACCCTAAAAGTCAATCACTTCATATTATAAGTCAAGTTCACTTTTACTTGTTTCTGGGAAAAATAAGTTCATTTGATCATTTTAATAATTAATCTTTAAACGAACGGGTGAACGGATGGGCCGTCTCGGGTCTTGAAATTTCTAAACCGCAAACACCTCGTGTCTTAGAAGTTCACGGCCAAACTTTTATGTTTGGGTCGGAAAATCATCCAAAAACCGTGAACTCATGCATAAGCATGAGTTTACTCCCCAAACTAGTCATTTATTTTTACTCCCCAATTACCAAAAGAGTAAACTCAAAAACTCTCTCAAATATCATCCCGGTTTTCGCCCGATTTCCCGAAAACATAAGTGTTTCTCGACTTGATTAGTTGATATAACATAACATCTAGTGATTATACATCCTTTAATCCATCCATTTATGTGTTTTGACTAGTTTTCCAAAACACCAAGAACACCAAGAACACACACTAGCATTCTTAGGCCCTTAGCACCGTTTCAAGCTTCCTTATAGTAAGTACTTCCATCCTTGAGTCTTAATAAGCTTGGATTACATATTAACATCAAAGAAAAGTCCCAAGAACACCAAGATCAAGGTGTTCACGGTTTTGGGAGGCTCCCAAAACCGTAAACACCAAATATGGTGCAAAGTGGTGCCTTAGGGTGCCTAGATGCTTCACCATGCCTTAGGGACTTGTCTAGATTCATCCTTGATGAGTTTATCACACAAAAAACACCAAACCTTACATTTTCATGTGTTTACGGTTTGGGGATCTCCCAAAACCGTAAACACCCCAAAAGCTGTATAAAAGTTCCATAAAAGTCTCATTTGTTCCTTATGTTTAAATCTAACCTAGACTATTGCCATGATTGAGCTAAGGACTTGAAAACCCCCAAATACCAAACTTATGGGTTTAAGGTAGTAAACTCATGAGTTTAAGGTAGTAAACTCATGAGTTTAAGGTAGCAAACTCATGAAGAAATGGTCCTTAGATCGTAAACTCCATTTAGGAGTGTTTTGTTTCTACACAACACTTCCTAAGGCTTAAACATGAAGTAGGAATGCTTGGAATATCTTAGAAGAGCTCAAAACAATAAACGGTCATAAGGTTAGGATTTTACGACCGTAAACTCAAGGGGTGTTGGTCTTTAGGTAGTAAACTCATTTTAGGAGTGTTCCTTGTACCCCAAACACACTAGCCTTTCCCTATAACACTTAGATGCACTCCTTAACACTTATAACGCTTATACCAAGTGTTTGTCATGTCATAGAGTGTCTTGACTTGTTTATTAGTTGTTTAAATACTAATTGGTTATATACATATGTCCTCGTATGTAATTAGGATTTTTGTGCGTGTTTAAGTGTTCACTTGACACCAAGCACTTATCCGACACTTCCTTCCGATCCACTCGCAGCAGGTGAGTTCATACCCCTTAATCAATGTTTTAAATGATTTTTAAATGCTTTAATTGGGGGGGGGGGGGGGAATACAAGTAGAAAACAACATGTTATTAAATCAATCATATGTATTTATAACTGTGCTTTCATTCAGTAGATTTCACATACTACAAAATGTGATGCATGAAATGGTTTTATATCATAAAAATACCTTGATAGCAAAAGTATTACGTTTGAAATGTTTATTAAAATGACATCAAGTCATTGTTAATTATTTTTCAAAACTCTTAGATGTCTTACAAAACCATTTTTACCTTCTTGAACCAAACTATATCTATACACTTATGTTCTTATATATGTATTGATGTTATAGTTTTCATCCTTCAGTCAGTTTCGCACACTCTTGTGTAGCAAGGGTGTATAAACCTATTTTGAAAATCAATTACCTTCCTGTTAACTATTATAGGGACAGTTAGGTGATTCAAAACAATATTCCTATTACAAGGAATTACACCAGAGTCAGTTCATTCAAGAGTCTATACTATACATTACATGTTACATGAATACGTCTACATAGATACGCTTACATGAATACCTTTACATAGATACATTTACTTGTATACACTTACATGAATACTTGTATCTCGATTCACTAGGATGATTTATTAGTACCTTCTGTGTAAATTGTCCTGCCTATCCCAGTTCAACGGGATATCTAGACGAGACTAACCATTCCGAAACCCACCTGTTAGCAACAGTGGTAGATGAACATCTACGGATGCCTACGGTTATTACTTATATTAGGGGTACCTTTACGGGACTAACCCTTCCTTTGGCCTATTGTTCGCTACAGAGGTAAATGACCATCTACAGATGCCTACGGTTGATACTTATATTAGGTGTACCTTTACGGGACTAACCCTTCCTTAAACCTGCTGTAGCTACAGAGGAAAATTGAACAATCTACGGATGTTCAAAGGTTATACATGTCGCTATTCGCGATGTCGTGTTAATCCTAATACAAAAGGATAACACTTACATGGTTATATTTTTCCTATTTCCTTATTTTTTGATACATTCACATAAACGCTGAGTTAGACTAAGTACTGTTAGTAATAGCGAAAAAGAAGTAAAACCATCTTTGTTTTAGCAAAACACACGAGTCTTGGTAGAAGATTACTTACAAAACACACGACTCTTGGTAGAAGACTACTTACATAACACACGAGTCTTGGTAGAAGACTACTTACATAATATTTAAGTCTTGGTAGAAGGCTACCCATTATACTAATAGAAATCATAGGGATTTGCTAGAGTATTCAAACATTTTCAACTGTTTTCAAACAATTCACACTTATACAGTCTTTTTCCAAAGGTTTCCAAGTCATTACCTTACAGTTTTTACAAATCAAAGACACATTAATACTTATGAATTCACCAGCTTTATGCTGATACTCTCTTTCCAAATAACTTGTATTCTCAGGTCACCAGTTAGATAGGTACGATGGCCAGGTTTTGAGAAGACGGAGCACAGACAAGACTCGTATTTTATTTTGATTACATATTTTGATGTCTTATTACGATGAAAGAACAAACATGTATTAAAACTTTAGTTTTAATGCAATGGATGATGTTGTTGCTTGTTTACTACTTTACACTGTTATGATACTTCACATGACGTCCTCCACCCCGGAACGTTTCCGTCGTTCTTGGTTTTAGGGTGTGACATGTCATATCTTTTTCGACGCATACAGAACGTCGTGTTTTACCAGTCCAATTAAGTATGGTTATATAAAACTCACATTAGTATTAACTAAGGCGTTTAGATTCATATACAATGGATTTCATAAAAATACAACAGTTTTACATTACTTTCTAAGTACAATGTAGATGTCATTCAAAAAGGACTAACCATGCTAACTATGTAATTACCTAGTGTATACGCCAGGGTTACATACAATGTAGATCCGACAAACAGTGGAATGTGTGGATCCCGCCATATTTCCTATTCCTTGTTTGGTTGTGGGCTTAGGGCACAACCACACAATCGACTGTTTGTTTGATCTATATTGTATATAACTTGTATCTAATAGGTGATTGTAGAAGGAACTTAAAGGTCACATTTTCTTACATTAGATTTACATCAGAAAATATTGGATTTTCTGGAGGAACATACTAAGGTTTTCAAGGAACAAAGTACATGCTTTCTAAAACAAAATACTTATGAACTCATCAACTTAAATGTTGATACACTTTCAAAATCACTTGTATTCTCAAGAAACTAGTAGACAGGTACACGCACAGGGATTCAGAAGATGGAGCATAGTAGCTTCATGCCTATGTTTTGTTATTTACTTTTGGAGTCAATCATATGTGATTCGAATACAATGTAAAAAATTTATTATTAACGCAATGGATGTTGTTTCTTGTTTTACTATTCTACATTTGTTGTGATACTGAGCATGACGTCATCCGCCCCCGAACATTTCTGCCGTTCTGGTTTGGGGGTGTGACAAAAGTGTATAATCCACTTGTTAGTTGGTATTTGTATTCAAGATACAGTTAATAGTGATTGAAGTATTATCCCAAAAAGATTAAAGGAGAATATTTCTCCCGATTAGAAAGAAAATCATACCTAGTAAGATTTAATTCATCCGTTATTATCATTAAAGCCTTAGATGATTCTTACTTGTTTGTATCTCAACTTTTGAAATCTTCAACAAAGATTTCAAAATTATGTTTTACCACATAAAATATAATTAAAACTAATATAGTTGTTAACAAAGTTGATTTGATATCTTGTGGTTAATCTCATACATTCATTAGAAAGGAAGTCATACACCAAAGTGTATAGTTCCTTAATCATTTTCTCTACACCTTAGTGAAAACGTCATTAGGAATCCTTTACATATAAATAAGGTTCACATATCTCCAATAAACTACATTCTTTGCCTTCAAAGATCCCTTTCTTGAAGTTCGAATATGTGAATGCCATTTATATAATAATGATAACAATGTCAAAGATGAGTTTGAATTAAAACAAGTTTAAGTCAAAAGTGCTTGCATATAGAACTTAACTTTATTTATGAAATGTTGATATTTACTTCATAACTCTATTAAGAGATCTTGTCTCATAAATAGAAGTTAATAATTTCAGAATATAAATATTATTGTTATGAAAAACAATTAACTAAATGATCAAACATTTGAATAAAATAACCGAGACATAAATTTAGACATGCTAAATTAAAACATTCATTGTTCCAAAAAAATATTGTTTTACATTACAAGTAATTTATGTTCTAAGCATAAATAATAAACTAAACTCCGAGAGTGTAGTTCCCACTTGATTGTGCTAAGCTTGGTTACTCTTCAGTAAATATTTGCAAGCCATTTACAAATATTAGATTAACATTTAAGTACCAAGTACCTAGGTGTTATATAAAACGTATGAGTTCTATCTAGTAGATACAAGAAGTACTAGTCTCTTCTAGACTTTCTTTCCAAATAAGAGGAGTAAATTCTCTTTCAGTGTCTAGTTTTTCACAAAAGAAACAAGATCCATCTATATTGGCTTTAGTAGATTTCTTGGGCTTAAAAGTGTTTAGTCGATAAAACATGGGCCTCTTAGATCACACTAGGTGACTCTTTAGCCTTGCATTATTCCAATGTTTAAACTAGCTTTAAATAAAATATCACTGTATTTATTGGAATATTGCTTGATCTCTTATATAATCATATATATGTTCAATTTAGGGAGAATTTCATATACGCCCTTAGTAAACATCTAAATATCGTATTTGCCCGACCTAAACTCTAAATATCGTATTTACCCTTGTTAATCTTTTAAAATATCGGATTTGCCCAAATCTATTTTTTAATAGTTTTTAACATTTAATAATCATTTTCCTATATTCTTAAAATTTTAAAATTAAAATAAAAATTGAATAGACCATAATACCCTTTAATCTTAAAAACCCTTTTGCTAAGTTGGTCGTATTCCCCCCAAATCCCTAAGACCATCCGTTATACTCTCCACGACAATGGTCGTGGAGAGCTTCCAGATCAGCCACCGGAGCAACCACGATCCATCACAAAAACGACAAACTATAAGTTTAATCTCAAAAGTTGGAAACATCATAAGAAACAATTAGGAACCATAAGTTTAATCTCCCTGCTATAATTGTGTGCTTTTCGTAATTCAATTTAATTCTTTGAATTTGTGGAATTGTTCTTGAAGATGAAAAAGAGCTGGAGGAACTTGTTGCCAGCAAGGAAAATGATGACAAACAACTTAAAAATGAAGCTATCCATACTTCACGAAATTGAATATTTAATTAACAAATAAAACCACTATCTGTACTTTAATAATGAAATTGAATATTCAATTAACCAATGAAAACATAAACTTAACTAATACTAATCAATTGAAAAACGATTGGTGAAAAGAGGGCAGAAACAGAAAAGGCACAACAAGAAGGAAGAAAAAAGAGACGTAGGTCTAGTCTGCAGTCGCAAGTTGCAGAAAATAACTTTAGAAGGTAAGGGTATTATGGTCAAGTCACTTTTTATTTTAATTTTAATGATTTAATAATATAGAAAAATGATTATTAAATGTTAAAACTATTAAAAAATAGATTTTGGGCAAATCCAAAATTTTAAAATATTAATAAGGGTAAATACGATATTCAGAGTTTAGGTCGGGCAAATACGATATTTAGATGTTTACTAAGGGTATATATGAAATTCTCCCTTAATTTATCCAAGACTTCCTAGAAGTGATGAATAACTATTCCTAGCTTAATGTTAGAAGCATCTTAAGCATCACAGTGATGCCTTTACTAGGTATCATGTTCAGGTTTAATTGCTCAAAACAAATAGTTTAGGACTAGGACCTTTAAGTGTATACAATTTCATATCTTTTACGAGATTGTCTCTTAAGACATGAATTCATTCATTGAAGTTGTATCTATCGAATTTTATTGTTTCATTCAGTAATTAAAGAAAAATGACAATACATGATAATGAGAATGGATTACTTAACGACAAATTTTTTAACAAAATTCATAAAGTATTTTCAATATTTAATCTTCAATAATCAATACCCTTTTAGTTTTCAAAAACGTTAATTATCGAATTCTAGGATCCAAGTTGCAAAACAAATAAATGGTTAGGTATCCTTTATCCCATCCATTTGAATTCAACTCGGTAGATATCGATTATCAATTATATCTTGCTATATAATTCCTAGATTTATAGAATCTCTAATAACAAATTTAATTTGGCATGTTTGATCCAATCTATGTCTCAGAACTTTCTTGCTTAGGTATCCTTTATCACAAAAGATTTTCGATCAAATCGTCTAATTTGAAAAACTTGTGTAATCGGCCTATAACTTGGTTACAGAAATCGCGAATACACCCTGGCCATCAAAAGATAACACTAAGCGGTTAGGTATCCTTTATCCCACCAGTGCATACAAGAGACGTGCAAGTCTTTTTCAAAAGGATTGCATAGATTTGAGGTTTGTAAAAAGGGTCTTTATATGTTTTATAATTCTAGTTTAAAAATATATGAAATCATGGTTATTACATGCAAATAGTAAACCATGGTATCAATTTTCAAAAGAAAAAAAATACCTTTTAAAGGTTCTATATAAAAAGCTAGTTTTATGTAACTAGACGCAATTCAATTTTAATAACCAATATTAAGTTTGAATGCATTTGAACCTTTTATATCTTTAATAAAACTTCCTTTTATTACTTATATATTTGGAGTTTGTATAAGTTATAAAAATCACCATTTTAAAATTTATAATGGAGTATTTCAAAAATTGCCGTTATTAACGCTTTTATAAAACCATATTTTATTTTAAAATAATAACTTGTTACATCTTATGTCCAATTTTGATAACCCAAACTCAATGTGATGTTTATTTTTTTTCAAAATTATTTCAGCATGTGAAAAACTAATTTATCAACCACAAATAATAATTGCATAAAATAAACAACACAAACATGCATAGGAAGATATGTGCATAAACATAACCAACTAATGACATTTTGTGAGCCAACACAAAAGATACCAAGTGCATTCCTAAAAGGACATTTAAGGGGACCAAAAATCTTCTTGCAATGTTGTTGTAGAAGCTCCCACTTGAGTAAGCAGTAAGCACCCATTGCTTGCAAAAGATTGGAAAAATTCTTTAAGGCTAAAATTCAGCAACTGTTGCTAAAAGCCAACAACCCTTTGTGAACAACATTAGTGACACTTTTCAGAAAATGTCATTGAAAATCCTGCACACCTTTTAGACTTGAAAATTGCTCTTTTTTCTTCCAAAAATGGTTCCAAGTTGATTTCTTGTTACATTTTTGTACAAATAAATTAATTCTAAAAACCAATCTAGTACTTTACAAAAACAACCAAGAAACGCTAATCTATTTAATTATTACATACCATATGAATAAATAAATTATTACAACCATTTTATAACAAAAATAACCAACACAACAACATGAAAACACATAGGTCATTGGCTAGTTTATGCTCATCATATACATCAATATACACATCAAACAACCTTTGTTTTTCTAAGACAACTTTAAATGATAAAAGACGCATGAAACTTTTGTCACATAACATAACAAAAAAAAGTTGTCATAGAATATATTATGAACTTATTTTTTTTATACTAAAACAAGTTATCCATATTCACCAAAAAACTAAGATTTCCAAAAATAAAAAAATCTAACCAAACTTGCAAGATGGATCTGATACCAATTGTTGGGATTTAATTCTAAAATAGTTTCAAAAAACTTTAATAATATGGCAACGAAAGACTCTAATTTTGAAGTAACTAAACATTTTATACCCACCAAGGATCTTATTGCAAGTCATAGAAAGATTTAAACACCATCCAAAGAAGAGGTGAAGAAATAACAACCTTTGTAGTCATTTGGGTCCTCTTGGGAGGCTTGGAAGTTGATGAAGAATGTGGAGCCATTAAGACTCCAACAATGGCTCAACTTGATGTAGATGCTAGTCTAAAACTCTTAAACCCTCAAGCTTGAAGTTCATAACCAAAGTATGAACTTCAAGAGAGTTAATACAAGTAACTTCTACCTTCTAACACTTTTACAAGAGAAGAGTGAGAGAGATTCGACCACTTGCAAGAAGTGAGGGATGAGCTCTCTAGCCAAATGCAAGTCTCATATTTATATGCAAAAAGTGAAGTTATTAACCATTAGTCCTTAGCACTTTAAGCAAACTTGTCCCCATTATCATAAGCATGTATCCCATGCCTTTAAAGCATGATTAGACAAGTCATACACATCTTCTTTTTATGCATATCTCGAAAATTTCATAAAGAAGAAGAAAGTTAGTTTAAATTTTATAAACTCAAGGTTTATAAAAATATAAACTTTGTATTTGAAGTAAAAGAAAAAAGGTTTTCAATTAGTCCAAAAATTTGTGCATGACTTATTAACTCATACCATATGAAATAATATAGTGTTACTTGCTAATGAAGATTATTATTTCCATGAAACAAATAATTTCCGATTTAATTACAAGAGTTTTATTGAATATTTATTAAAATCAATTTCTAATAAATAATCAATTATGTGACAACCGTCAAATTCTGGTCAAGTCAAAGTCAACAAAAGTCAACAAGTCAAATTGATTAACTCATGTAGTGCTTGTATGATAGGATATATTCAATGTCTTCTTATGTACAACCCTCTATCATAATACAAAGTATCACTCAGAAGTTTCAAATGTTCATAAATTCTAAACCCTAACCAGGGTGAGTGAGGTAGTGACTCCAAAAAGCACTATCAAGTACCCTTCAGGGGTGTAAAACACTCACGTCAAGGCATAATGGGGTTTACAAACCCTGCATTTAGAGGCTAAACGCTAACGAAGGTCACAAATAAAGTCTCTCTAAATCTCTCTCGCTCTCTCTCTCTTTCTAATCTCTCCCAAATCTCTCTCAAAATCTCTTTTAACTTTTTATAATCACTCGGGGCATCCCGACCCTTAACTTAGGCACAAACCGCTTGAAACGGGAAGATTATGTGAGAAATAGTCTTTTAGGGACGAAGCCTCTTAGGACTGAAACCCTTAGGACCAAAGCCTCTAGGACCGACCCCTACTTATGACCGAAATCAACAATTCGGACCGAGACCAGCTTCGCTTCGTACAATTCGGTTCGCCAGCATCCGATTTGGTTCACTAGTAGTCGGTTCGGTTCGCCTGCTTCCGGTGCGACTCGCCTCGTTCTCGCTTCCCACTCAATGAACCTCGTCTGCAAGCTTTCTCGGATCGAACATATCTTTGGTTCTCAACTCTCCTGGTGTCACACCCTCGACCGATGGCGAAAACGCCGAGGTGCGTGACGTAAACCAGTAATCACAGTTATTGAACATACATTGAACAGTACAAATATAATCTTTTATTATTATCGAAATGGAAATTATATTTACAATAGTTATTGCTGAAACGCTACACATGCTTAACAATTCGGTGTTCACATTTGTATGATAAGAATATCGGAGAATCTTCTGTACAAACTCTTCTGACCTTATAAATAACCTGAGAATACATGCATTAAGATACGTCAACAAAATTGTTGGTGAGTTCTACAGGTTTTGACACATAGTATTTTTACACCCAAAAATGTTTTTATAAAATTTATCTAGTTGACCAGCTTTTATAAACAAATATTTTTCTATTGAAAGTATAAAATAATCAAGTCATAAAAGTATATTTAAACTCATTTAGAAATGTCATTTGCTCAAATCAAAAAAATACACCATTTGTAAAATATATAAGTAAACCAAACTTATAACAAATTCTTACGGTTCTCATGACCGAAATGCTCTTTATATAAAGATTTTGAAAACCAATTTATATAAATAAAGTCATATCACACTTTGTGTAAACACAAAATAGCCAAGTTTACTCTTAAAACTTTGTACAAACATTCGTATAGTTTATATGTAAAACTCAAAATTTTGAATTTTATAAACTTTGTAAATCCGTGTCGTATTATTAATTAAGCATTATTTTACTTAATTTGGAAATCAACACTTAACCAGTGGGGCAAACTCATCCCAAAATACTTTTCAATAACTGGTAAATTATAAATACATATATTTACCACTCGTATAAATTCAACGACAAATATTAATCATTCTCTTAACAACTCTATTAGTTGAACCGTTTCTGCTTAGGAGAATTATGTCGTAGGAGAGGTAGTTAACAACCTGAACACTCTTATACACTCGGCCTAAATTGGGAGGTGTGACTCAATCTAGACCTATACTTCTTCGAGTAAAATCTTCAATCTAACAATTTATCTATAACCGACACTATACGTCGCTCCTCCACAAGCCACACAGGCACAATGTAAATAACAATGGATTAACGGTTATAGAGTGGGTTTCAGTCTAGGATTTTGTCCTTATGAAAGAAATTATGCCCAATAGAAAACTCTCCTTTTTACCCCCTTTAACAATATAACTATAACCGACACTATGTCGCTCCTTCACAAGCCACACAGGTACAATATGAATAACAATGGATTAACGGTTATAGAGTGGGTTTCAATCTAGGATTTTGTCCTTATGAAAGAAATTACGCCCATACAAAACTCTCCCTTTTACCCCCTTTAACAATATAACTATAACCGACACTATATCGCTCCTTCACAAGCCACACAGGTACAATATGAATAACAATGGATTAACGGTTATAGACCTAGGTGTTGATTCCAGGATTTGATCCTTACAAAGGAAAAACACACCATCATAAAACTCTCTCTTTCACCCCTTTCGATACATTCCTCCCACAAACACACACGTGATACACAATCTACAGAATCCTTGACAAAAATTCTTCGACTCACAAATTCGCCATTCCTTAGGGTTACTAACGCGCGTCTTAGATTATTAAGATTTTCAAATCTTATTTAAACTAGTTAAATAGTGAATTTAGCGTAGCATTCGACTATTGTGGCGATAATAATGTGAATAGTTCCTTACTTCAACCGATAAGGAGGATGTTCGTTCGCGTAGCCGAAAACTCATTTATGCCGATATTTGAGAAGTTACATAATTGATGTGATGTATAGTTGATTAGGTATCAATCCCTAAAAATACGAGAATCAATTATATTATCATATGTGACGAATTTCGCATCACAACGAAAATGATTTATATTTTTATAATAATTATAAAAATATATTATATTGTTTACTTAGAGATTGTTTCCATACGATGATCGAGAGTATAATAATAATAATAGATTTTTTTTTGTATATTTTCAATTGATTATTATATATTTGTCAAATCTTCGTTTATAGTCATTTAAGACAATGTATATTTCCATTGTACACAACTATGTTGAATAACATATTTTGTTATGTATATAATGCCCTTTTATGCATTCTCAATATTTTTGTGTACATATATACGACGAGTATTACACTTTATAATTCGTTGAATAACTTATATCTTCATAAGAATCTATTTATAATCGTGTGATTTTTATTAATATTAATTAATGTATCACAACAAGGTATAATTTTATCATTTATAGCATTCTACTATAACTTATATAATTTATTAATGCTTTATACCTTTTAGATTGTTATTTTCATAAACTCTTAACCAATAATAATGTATGATGCCATTTTATGTATAAGATTTTGTAACATCCAAAATTTCAAAACAATTAAAACTTTTCAAAACCACTCATTTTAATAACATTGTTACAAAAAGGTTTTCAATACATTATTTAACAGAGTATTTTCCCCAGGTTTATATCATAAAACACCAACGCGAGGAACGGTACGATCACGCCTTTGCCTTGCCACAGACTCTTGAGAACCTGAAACATAAAACCACAACTGTAAGCCCGAAAGCTTAGTGAGATACCCCTAGAATACCAACCACATATACGCCTTTCCAGGCCCTGACCTTCCGGTCCATGTGTCTCAGGGGACTTCCGTCCCTGCTGGGTAAACCTTCCGGTCCTACCCACGCCGACCTTCCGGTCCATCACACAACATAATCACCTTCCGGCCCATAACATATTGCCTTCCGGCCCATAACATATTGCCTTCCGGCCCATAACATATATTGCCTTCCGGCCCATAAGCATAAAATGCATATACAACATAACGAATAATCATATAGCAGTTCATAGACAACCATCGATCAACAGATTACATACCATAGCATTACTCTAACAAGATACCGGTCTAGCCGGTCACTATCATAACATTACCCTATGAATCAGTCAACATACTAAATGCATACATACGCCTTTCCAGGCCATGACCTTCCGGTCCACATAGTAATGCCTTCCGGCCTGTAACATATAATGACAACTACCCGGATTTCCATCCGGTAAAAAGGGTCGGCCTTGGTGCCATAAACCCTAGCGATATAGTGAGGATAACTCACCTCGAAACTGCCGACTGAACAGATAGCTCAAGCTGCTCCGATCACTGATACGATCTCCACCTCTGGACAGTCACCAATACACTGAATTCAAACAATAAACAAAAATTACCAAAATACCCCTGGAACCACTGGTCAATCCTTGGTCAAAGACAAGATCAAAGTCAACCCCTGACTGACCCTACTCGTCGAGTCAATCCTATGACTCGCCGAGTCCCCATACTCAGAACTTCACTTAACCCGCGACCTAACTCGCCGAGTCACCCCAAGACTCGCCGAGTTCAACGACTCTGAGTCCACTCGCCCTTGACTCACCGATTCCTTAAGATTCCTTTTCTACACGTCGAGTATCCCCTCTTTACTCGACGAGTTCCTCCTGGAAGAATCGCGGGGCCACCCCGACTCAACTCGCCGAGTCTGAAGAACAACTCGACGAGTCCCAGTTATTCTTCAAGCTACTCGCCGAGTCTGTTCATCAGACTCGTCGAGTCCATGCCATGCAGTCGATCAAACTGCTTCCTGAGATAAGTATTGTCCCGAAATACACGAGCATGGGACCTTCTGGACCTCTAAGGTCCTAATACAGGGTTATAGTCGTTTGGGGGACTAGGGTAGCATTCAATCTAATCACAAAAGGGTTCCACAAACCCTAATTCCATAAACACATCAACATAGCAGAGCATAACTCGAATTCTTACCTGAATAATGTGCCCTCTATGTCCCCAAATCCTCAGAACGTGACTCCCTTGCTGTTCCTTTAGCCAAGCCCTTCTCTTCCCTGCACAACAACTCTTCCAAGATCAACAATGGCTCTTAACTTTGCTCCAGATGCACCCAATCGATTTATGGTTCTTCTCAGTCGACTAAAGACGGACAATGACGGCCTACAAGTGCCTCTTATACGTCCCAAACCTGAACGGTTAGGGTTTTCGCCAAACAGCGCAGACTCGCCGAGTCCATATCTGGACTCGTCGAGTCCAGTCGCGAACCCGTAACCCGGTCTGCGATCCTACTCGGCGAGTCTAGGCTCCGACTCGCTGAGTCCCCTCTTAAAACACCCCCAAAATCATAATTATATCAATATTTGAAATTCCGGGCTGTTACAGATTTGAAAATCATCAAAACTATCAAAACTTTAAATAGACACTCATGTATTCTCCCCCAAAATTAAAAATGTAAAAGAGGGGCCGTAGAAACTCACATTCGATGCGTGATCTCGATCTAGGCTCGGTTCATGAAGCTTGTCGTGAGAAACCGCAAATTAACTACTTTTGGACTTTAAAACATTTCCAGGTTTGTTTTGTAAAATATCAAACTATAGGATCTGCCTTGAAAATATTTAGGTCAAAGGGTTAGTTTTAATTTAAGGTATTAAACATAGGGGCTTGTTTTGCCATATTCTCCAAATATAACAAATGGGTGCGTCTTATTTCTTTTGGGCGTCTAATTGGAACGTGCGGAACGCAGCAGCGACCAGGGTTAGCCACCCAACTCCGGCACCCTACTGCAATCCTTCTCTCATCGACGGCGACAACAACCAAGGGGAAGAAGAGCGGATCGAAGGCAGGTCGGAGAAGAGGAACTCGATCGAAATCAGGAAACCAAGAGGCACCAGTGGTTTAGAAAACGCGATGGGGGGTGGGTCGGTGGTGGATTTCAATCGCAGGGAGGAGGGAAGAAGAACTCCGTCAAAAACAACGATTCATCCCTGGGTCTTCGTGATTCCGTCGCCGACAGCAACAACTTGGAAAAGAAATCAGAACAACAAGCAACAACGATTGGGTTTTGGGTGTTCGGCTGGGATCGGTGAACAGAACAGCAACAATCGACATCCATGGGCGGGGTTTAATGGCTCTGATTGGCAGAAGAAGAAGGAAGAAGACGGTGGGTTTGGATGGTGCTTCATCGACCAGTGGGGGCTGAAATCGGCAGCTCCCTCATGTTTTCTTCTTTCTGAACCAATGGTACAATCACAGAGGGAATACAACAACATTCAGGGGTGTTTGGATTGTTTCAACCGACAGGTAAAGGAAGAACATAAAAACTTCTTCTTCTTTGATTGCTTAGATAGGAACTAATGAAAGATTGGATATATGGCGTTTGTTTTGATTAACAGGGAATGAGTAAGAAAAGAACCAAAGAAGAGGTTGATGGCCTCTTGTTGTTTCTTGGCAGCCACCCACGATCAAAGAAGAAAAGAAAGAAGCAAATATTTGAGGTGAGCAAATTGGTTCATCAATAGCTTGCTTGAGTGAAGCTTTGTATAATATGTAGTGTGTACTCTTGGGTAAAGTGTAGTGTAGAAGAAACATCACTTGTCAATTCCGTTCATTTATTTTTCATCCATATTACATGTACTTTGGGTTAAGTTTAGAAGCAATGTATTGTTTTAATCATTCTATGTATTTATGTATGTATTAACATGTATTTGTGTATGTATTGAGTGATGTGGTATAAACAATGTGAGTGTAGATGTTATAGCCATATTGCTAATAATTTAAAATCAATTATGATTGCCAAAAGTACAATGTCATAATTGGAATATCTAAAATGGTGATATTTTCTAACTTTATCGATTCTCAACGATAAATGTTTCGAGCAGTTTGAGATGTTCTCAAAGTAATTATAAATATAATATGTTTAATATACTTTATAAACATAAAAATTACACGCAATTGGTCTTTATTGCATAACGGTTCGCGGTGGTTTGACCGTCAAACTCTGACCAATTTTACAAGTTGTTACACCTGGACCGAACCTTCGGTTCTGACCCCCCAGAACTTTGCAAGTTCGCCTCTCTTTCCCGGTTTTCGACCCCTTTCGTCTGTTGAACTCGTTTTTGGTGATTTTGACGGGAAATTTTCACCCAAACTCATATTTTAACATATTAAACTCCATAAATTCATATTTTGGGGGAATCTTTACTATAGATAATATCGTTTGTACAAGATATTATCTAAGAGTGGTTTACCTTTCCTAAAAGCTATGACAACAAGCCATCCCCCATACTCATTCTATGACAACTTTATGTCACTATTCCCCTTTAGACCTGGTCAAATCAAGATCTTGCCCCAACACTCCATCAGATTTCCCTATCCTAAATCCCCTCATTAGATCTCTAATCCTCACCTATAAAATCCCAAGCACATCCTCCAAAAATACACTTTTTCTGCCTCCCACTCTTCTCACTCTCTGGAAATCGATATTCTCTAGGAAGCATTTTGCTTTTACTTCACTCTTGGTAACTTTTTCATTCCCAATCTTGAATATTCTACACTCCTTCATTCAAATCATGGATTTCTTATACAGATATTGTCATATTTGTTCTTAGGATCTTCAAATCCTCAAGCATCCTCCAAGTGTTCTTGACTTGGAAACCTCTTTTCTTCCACATCCATATCAGAAAATCACTCAAGGTGAGTTCATACCCTTACATTTTCACGTTTTAATCAAGTTTTAAGGGAGAGAATACAAGTTACAACACTAAAACACATTATAACTCAACCAACAGCCTTCAACAGAAAAGTTGGGCCTCATTCACGGACTGTTTTGAACATCTTAAACTTCTTATTTTTCAAAAATGTACAAGATGCAAATAGTTCAGGTTAATAACTTTCTAATGACTACTTGAATATCCTCATACGATTTTTCTACAATTTATGGTGATTTTTACAAAACTGCCTATCATTTCGCAAACGAACTCGGACCAGTCTATGATTATGGGCATTTGCGTACTAGTAAGAGACCACTAAAAATCATAATAAAAATTATGAATAAACTAGACACATTTCCTGAACTCTCAGAGTTTACGGAATCAGATTTTGAATTCATATGATTTTTCTGTGATTTTCTAAAGACAGTACAGAGAAATTAAAACTAGTTAAACAACTTTCGATTTATTAACACTTTGTAACATGTTGAGCAAAGTGTATAGAAATAAAAATTTCTATGTGTTGAATGTATTTCTTGTTAGTTTAATATCACAAACAGAAATAGTCATTCATGATGAGAATTCCATTTACTACAAACATATGTAATAAACTATAATAGGTATAGTTTATGGTACTTACACACTACAAACTCACTATGAAAAGTACTCTGTTTACTCTACAAAAAGGGTTTTCATTCACTACAACCATGTATAATAAACTATAACGGGTATAGTTTATGCTTCCTTACACTACAATTACACTACAAAAAGGGTTCAGTTACACTACAAAAAAGGTTTTTCATTTACTCTACACGTTGTGACAACCCGGAATTTCCATTTTGTACGAACATTAACTATTCAATAGAAGCTAGTCCAGTTTCAATGAATTTCAGACTTTTCCGAATAAGTTGTGTACATTAGGGTTTACGTTTAAGGAGATATCAGGAGAGTGGATGCTCATGGGTTTGTGAAACTTGAGCATTTCAAAACTTCATAATGTTAGAGTCCAATTCCAGAATAAAAATATTTTCTGCCAAAATATTTCAGGACTATAAATAGATTTCTGAACTAAATTCATTCATTATTCACATTTCCAACTAGAGAAAAGCCATATTCTCTCTCACGGATCTTCGGGTTTTCATCCCAAATCGTGAGTACACTTCTCTAGTTGTGTTATAATGTTTGTTTTATGCTTATTAACATAGATTGTATGTCTTATATATGTGATCCGGGAGTTTACCGCCCAAGAACGTTCTTGGGGAGTAAACTCCAAAATGAAGCTTTAAGGCTATCTAGTCCCAATTCCTTGTTAGACAACTAGTTTAGGATAATATGTATGACCATTTGAGGCTAGAAATCAATCAAGAACACATAGTTTTAGGAGTTTAGGGCCCAAGAGTTTCTTGGACCGTAAACACCATTTTCAAGGGCTTAATGTGCCCTAATCACCCCCTAAGGCTTTAGACTTTAACCCTCAATTACTTGTAGCTAAAATGGGGACATTAAAACATCAAAATCACCTGTAAAAGGGAGTTTACGGCCAAGAAATGCTCTTGGGTCGTAAACTCCAAGTAAGGGCACCAAAGTGTGCCTACGGTCCCTCTTAGCCTAAATCAAAAGCCTAGAAATTATCCTACTTGTGCAAGAGACTTGAAATAATTAAAACATCCATCCCATGAGAGTTTACAGCTGTAAACTCTAAGGGATATGGTCTTTAGGCCGTAAACTCCTCAAAGGAGTATTATCTATGCCCTAAACTACCCAAAGGATTAAACCACCAAGCTAGGCTTATTCTAGAAATCATTTAGCACCTTAAAACACCAATAACCACCAAGATTGGAGTTCACGGCCGTAAACTCAAGGGTTTACGACAGTAAACTCCTTGGGTGGGTGTTAAGTTATTAATAAACTTAAAGATCGATTAGATCTTCTTAACAGGTAATGCGATGGATGTAAAAGTAGTAAATAACAAAAGTATGGATCAATATGTGTCGAATGATTTGATCAAACAATCCTCAGCAGAGCTCGACTAAGAACTTCCGCTGTAGAGGATTTTAGGGTTACAAGAATGATAACAATAAACTTGCTGAAATAATTCTCTGATCGTTCTATTCTTTCGTTACTATCTAGGAAGCATGCAAGCTCCTATATATACTAAACCCTACTAAACTCACGGATGGACAGGCCCATACCGGAGATACAAAATAGACTAACTAATGAGCCCAATAGACGTAATACTTAACACAAAACACGACCCAAAAATCTCCCCCTTTGCGTCAAATTGGAGCGAGACTACTTCTTCTTCGGGCCAGCAACGGGAGCCTTCTTTACAGTATCAAACAGACGTGTGATAAGAGCGAGAATAGTCTGTCTGAACCGAATGTACCATTGAATCATATCATCAAAGTACTTGATATCATCCGCTGTGTTTTGCTTGCATCTGTGGATGATCCCCAAAATGTGCTCCAAACATGCAGTGGTATAGAGATGTTTGTCAGCCAAGGCGAAAAGACATTTCTGTCCTTCGTTCCTGGTAAACATGACCGAATTCCTCCTCGATTCAATCTTCCCCATCTGCATTTGGTTGAGATCACTGGCAGAGCCAACAGGAGATATTGTAGGTTTCTTCTTAAATACGCTTGCAATCTCCTGATCCATCAATGCAACTTCCATGATGTAGCACACGAGCATCCTCTTGAAATGGTCGATGATCGGACCGTATTCAGCTTCGTTGGTGAGGAGGATGTTGTGCAAGATAATCCAATCATGGGGATTAAGGTTGGGAAGATCTGCAAGGGAAATAGTATGTTCTATTTTGGCAGATCCCCAAAGTACCTTGAACCGAACGTTGATGAAGTTACCTTCATTGTACGGCTTCAAGACCCGAACGTTGACAATTTTCTGAGCGCTCCAAGTCTGATATTGGGGTTGAGCAGCCTTCAGATAGAAATTGATTAAGTCCCGATCAACCTGTGGATGAGGATGAGGGAATTCTGCAACGTTGGAAAAGGCATGAAAGATAAAAGCCGTTCGGGTCAGTGGCATGTCGAGCTGTGAGTCGACAGTATTGGAACGATCTAAAGAGATCACAGGTTCCAGCCACAAGATACTCGGTGTGTCAATAGCTTCTTTAATCATCCTCTCAAGAGTCCAGGAAGGAAACAAAGTTTTCCTGCTCTCAAGAAGGTCGTGGGCTTCTTTCTGTTTACGTTCGGCTTCTTCAGCCTCTCTTGCCACACGAGCACTGATGTCATCCTCATTGCGTCGACTTTTACGCTTCAACAAGTTGGAGATTGTTTCTTTATCTTCTTCTTCTTCTTCCTTAGCAATATTTTTGCCTTTGTCTTTCACACCGGAACCAGAGGCTTGGCCTACTGGAGGAGGTTCGGTAGTGTGAGTAGCTATGGAAGTAGGAGGTGGTTGAGACATTGTTTCCCTCTCTCCCCCTTGTTTCAGAATGGACACGAAATCAAGGAGCCCTTCGATATTACTGAGTAGGGCGAGAGCAGGAGCGAGCTTCTCTGCAAGGTCACGCCTCACAGTGTAGTTAAGAATTGGATCATGTGCTTCTAGGATGTTGGATATGGCAGAGTGGACATCCGAAACACACGATTTGATGACCTCCCTTTCAGATCGAAGAGATTCAATCTCCTGTTGAGAGTTGGAGAGTTGAATGCTCTTGACTTTTAGAGCAGTAGTCTTCCTTGCGAGAGCATCCATGAGAGTGTTCTCGGCAGCCAAATCTTCTTGAAGCTTGGAGAGATGTTCCTCGATGGTTGTTCGGAAAGCTGAGTTATCGTCAGAAATTGTTTGACGAAGAGAAGCGAAGGACTTCAACTCAGTTGCGACTGATGTTGTCAGTTGGTGGACAATCGGTTCCAACGTAGTCTTGGCGGCATTGGCACTCTCCTGTAAAGACTTCAACAAGGAAGAGGCATCAGTAAATAGTTTATCGACTTTTTCGGTCGCTGCCTGACAGGCTTTGGTAGAGGCATCTATGGCGGTGGTTGCAGAAGCAAGTGAAGCTTGCTGAGTTTTGGAGAAGCGGCAACAATTTTCTGAACAACAGCTTCAGATATGGATGACTGAGAAGTAGACGAAGAGGCGATGAGTGAGTCAATTTTATCATGGAGCTCCTGGAGATGCCTTTTGGTGACAGGAGCGTCATCATCGTCATCACTTTGTACTTGAAACGGGCTATAGTAGACCGAGTCAAAAGTCATATTCTCCCCGCCAAGGAATGGTTCTTCTCTCTCTGATGGTGGTGGTGAAGCTGGTGGTTCGGTAGTATGGGTAGGTTCGGGTTGTGTTGTTTGTTCGGGTGCTGGGGTGGTTTCGGGTGCTGGGGTAGATTTAGGTGCGTCAGTATGAACCCCCGTATCAGATACGTTGGTTCTATCATCTGCAGTGGTTGTTGTGGTTGCTTCGGTGAATATTGGTGGTGGTATTGGGATGGAAGTGGATGGTATGTGAGTAGTGGAAGTTATGGGGGGAATAGAAATAGGAATGGTTTTAGGTGGAGAGGAAATTGGAGAAGTAGAGACATGAACTTCAGGGGTTGGAGATCGTGGTGGAGTGTTACCATGTTGATAGCCTTCAGAATCAGAACTATCACCCTCAGACTCGCTTGAGGAGGAAGCGATAATCAACTTTCGTCGCGGTTGGGTTTTTCTCCTCTTCTGCTGTGGAGACTGAGCAGCTCTGGTGGGTTTCCTCTTCTTCGGAGACGGGCCTTTCGCCCCCTTGGCCACTTGTTTTCCCTTATCAGCCTTCTTGCCTCTTGGATCAGGCTTGTCGGTGTCATGAATGGATTTCAGCATCTCCGGAGTAAGATCCCTCGGACCAGAACGTCTGAACTCTTTATACGTTTGAATGATCCCGCTGTCAGCCGGAACATCACCATACATCGTTTCCGGAATAGACCCGTTGAACCGAAACTTTGAAGCATCTGACACAATGATCTTCGTGGTATGGAAGGTACCAATCGAAGACATTGGAGCACCAGCGACAATGGGGACGTGGTACTTGTCCATCACCCATTTCGTGATAATGGTCCAGAATCGAGCATACGAAATCTCTGAATGTCTGGAAGTGGAGGAGAGACTCTGAATGAGTTGTTGCCACAGAACGGACCCATAGTCCATGTTGATGCCATTGTAGATACCATACATGATGGAGAGAATTAAACGGCTGGCTCCATCAGACCCGGCGCTTCGTTCAGATAAACCCTTGAACAAAACAATGAACATCCCATTCCACTGTGGAGGTAGGCACGACTTCTTGAATTTCGTCACCGTAGTAAGCACCTCCGTGTATCCGATGTTGTAGAACATGTTGAACAGATGACCCATGGGGATGGATTCCGGATTGACCCTGGAAGAATCTACGTCAAACCCTAACAATGAGCAGAACCGCTGCTTTGAAATCGACGCCTTGTGTTCAAAGATATCAAAGAATATTCTGTCGACGACCTTTTCGTAGTGAGCGGTGGCAAAGATCTGTGACAAGAATTCCATCGGAACAGTTTCAGCCCTGGTAAGTGCAGGAGCGATTGGAGAAAACTTCAGACACTCGATGATGGGGAATATGAATGCGTCATACGATTGAGGAGTTAAATCGATGATCAAGCTTTGCTGTGGGCGGATGGGCAAAATGTGGGATGTTGCATGAACTGAGGAAGAATCTGCCATTGCTATGATGAAAGTGGAGGAGATGATGAACAGAGAAGGTTTAGGGATTGTTTGCTCTCTGGGAATTTTAATTGCAGTAAAGAGGTAAACGGTGGAGGATGTTGCCTTTTATACTGTGGTTTAAGGAGAGAGAAAGATCTTCCCAAATCTTCTATTGAAAAACGAAGGGTTTTTTGGAGTTGACTGATGCGTGACAGTTTGGGGTTGCCGATGATCACGCATGAGAGAGAATGTCAGGCCCCTAATAACACGCCTTCCCATCAGGCGCCGTTTGGAGATGAAACGGTTCAGATTCGCATGCGTCCCTCTTGTGCCGTTTGAAATCAAATCGATTAGACTCCCGCCTGAGTCATCATGTCGTCATCTTATCCCTTTAGAATAAAACAACATCTTTAAAAAAAAAAATTCGCCCACGTGGATCAATATTTACCACATCCTTTAATAAATCACCAATCCATTTAAAATGCCTTGTAATTAATAGAACCTGAATTTTGGAAAATTAAAGATTTTCGTGCTTATGGTGTAAAAGAAAAGAAATAAAGCAACACTTTTGGGAAAATATGTGATGTCAATAAAGACACGAAACAAATGATCCCGGACACGAATCTCTTCCTTCAAAGTCAAGAGAGACTTTAAAGTGTTTGTGTGGTTTCCCGTTGAATAATGATCAGACACTTATTAAGAAGTGTTGAAAGGCTTCTTTTAATTAGGCTTATGAGGGTGGATATCGCTTCGATTCAAAATTCCTAATCTTGATATAAGACAGAAATCGAACGAAGTACTTGTGAGACCGGTGTAGTCTGTTGAACAAGTAGGTTGGAGATAATTTTAATTTGGCTAGGAAATTTATAAAATCTCAACAAAAATTAAAACTGGATCCCAAAGGAAGAAATGTTATGGGTGTTAACAATTTCATAGGAATTACTCAAAAGAAAATTAGAGATTTCATGTGGTACCTTCGTCAATTCATTAGTGAAAGCTTGAGCAAATTAATTGTTCACCGTCAATGCATAATGGGTATTGAATTTTGGGTTTCACTTAGCACGTAGTGACACGAAGCTAAGATCATGAACACATAAATTGTGCAACCATAAACCTCAGTGGTAATTTCTGAGAGTCTCAAGGGTTACGTTTGTGAAGCGAATGTGATGGAGAAATGCAACGTAGATGGTGTAAAGAAATCAAAGTACCTCTGCTATAAAGATTAGGACCAAGCAGAAAACCCATATCTCATGGGAGAAGAGAGTTAGGTAGCTCATGATTAGAATAAATAAGAAAGCCTAATTGGGAAGACAAGGTTTGTTTATACCAAGTCAGTAAGGCCTATTATTCAGAATCAGGTGAGGCTTTGGACACATACAGCAGCATGCTTCTAGGGACACTTAGCTAATGAAATTATATACCCACACAAAAAAATGAATAAATAAAAATAAAAAAATGAAAGCCAAGCTAAATAAAAAATTCGGAGTTTTTGAATTTATGAAAGAAAAAAAATATTTTTGGAATTTTTGATAATAAAAAAAAATAAGACACACAAAAAAAATTTGGGAACCGAACCCGAGCGTTCGGTCTATTTCGGTTGAGAAAAACTTTGGAACCGAACCCGAGCGTTCGGTCTATTTCGGGTGAGAAAATTTTTGGAACCGAACCCGAACGATCGGTTGATTTCGGTCGCCAAAGAAAATAGATTTGAAAAAGAGAATAACTTTGACAATAAGAGAAATGAATTTGGAAAATTTATACATAAGATCTACAACCAAGGAAACTACCTTTGAGTGATGAGTGAAAAGCAGATAATGCAACCGAACCCGAGCGTTCGGTTCATTTCGGTACATTAGCACAAGACCCGAACTCGAACGTTCGGTCTATTTCGCTTCTTGCTTTTGAGCTTTAAGAGGTAATTTTTGGTACTGACTCTGATTCCATCATACCTAGCCCTTGTAGTATTTTGTTAAAAGATGCTTCAGGAAGAGCTTTGGTGAAGATGTCAGCCAGTTGATCAGTGATTCGAACAAAGTGTATTTCGACGTTCCCATCTTCCACATGATCCTTAATGAAGTGATACCTCAGTGCTATGTGCTTAGTCTTCGAGTGTTGCACTGGGTTATGACAGATCCTAATTGCACTTTCAGAGTCGCAATATAGTGGGATCTTTTTCATATTGAGTCCATAGTCCCGAAGTTGGCTTTGGATCCAAATCACTTGAGAAGTACAGGAGGCAGCTGCGATGTATTCTGCTTCAGCGGTAGACAGAGACACACATGTTTGTTTCTTTGATTGCCAACTAACCAACTTCCCGTCAAGGAATTGGCAGCCTCCAGTGGTGCTTTTCCTGTCTAGTCCACAACCTCCAAGGTCTGCATTTGAATAGGCTTGAACGAAGAAACCTGAGTTGGATGGATACCATAAGCCGAGAGAGGTAGTTCGCTTGAGATATCGGAGTATGTTCTTCACTTCAAGCATGTGAGGTTCATGGGGATTTGCCTGAAATCTAGCACAGTAACAAACAGAAAACATTATATCAGGGCTGCTAGCAGTAAGGTACATTAAAGAACCGATCATTTGGCGATATAGCGTAATGTTGACTGCTGGCTTCTCCAAGGATGGAGTGAGCTTGGTGCTGAACGCCATTGGAACTTTAACCTTTGAGTCTCCCATCATGCCAAATTTAGCAAGGAGAGTCTTTGTGTAAGCTTCCTGGTTAATAAAGATGCCTTCGGGTCCCTGTCTAATATTTAAACCAAGGAAAAAGTTAATTGAACCCATTGAGCTCATTTCAAATTTAGTCTCCATCAACTTTCTGAATTCAACCGTTAAGCTAGGATTCGTTGAGCCAAAGATGATATCATCGACATAGATTTGAACAATCATAAGGTGGTTACCTTCCTTCTTACGAAAGAAGGTTGGGTCAACTGAATCTTGTTTGAATTTGGACATCTTTAAAAACTTGGTTAGCGTTTCATACCAGGCCCTCGGTGCTTGTTTCAGTCCATATACCGCTTTGTCCAGAATATAACAGTGGTTTGGATATTTTTCATTGACGAATCCAAGAGGTTGCTCCACGTACACCGTTTCTTCGAGCTTTCCATTTAGAAATGCACACTTTACGTCTATTTGGTAGACCTCAAAGTTCTTGTGTGCTGCATAGGCAAGAAATATTCGAACAGATTCCAGCCTAGCCACAGGAGCAAAAGTTTCCTCATAGTCGATTCCTTCCTCCTGGCAGTATCCTTTCACCACTAGACGAGCTTTGTTTCTAACCTCATTGCCTTCCTTGTCCATTTTATTTCTAAAGACCCATTTGAGACCAACAACCGAGGCATCTGGAGGAGTTGGAATGAGGCGCCAAACTTTATTTCTTTCGAATTCATTAAGTTCGTCTTGCATAGCTTGAACCCAATCGGAGTGATCAAGAGCAGTGTTAACTGTCTTTGGTTCAACTTTTGAGACGAAGGAGTTAAACATACAGAACTCTACTTTTGAAAATAAGGAAGTTTGCTTTGCCTTTAGTTGAGATTGGGTCAGGACCTTTTCAGAGACATTACCGACAACCTGTGAAACAGGATGATCTCTGGTCCATTTGACAAGAGGAGGGTAATTTGGATCATAGGATGGATCCAATTCAGCATTTACCATCTCTTCTAGCTCAGATTGACTATCATCGTCATAAGACATATCAACATTCTCCCCCTCGACAGAAGATCTTTCAGGTATATCTTGACTTTCCGGAGCTACAGGAGTTTCTGGTGGTGTTGAGCTTTCGGGTACCACAGGACTTTCGGGTACAGATTGGCTTTCAGGTACAGCTGGGCGTTTAGGAGCAGCTGGAGAACAGTTCTCCCCCTCAACATGAGAGCCCGGCTGTGAAGAAGAAGGTGGATCCTCCCCCTCAATTGAAGCATCGTGCTGTGGAGGGTCGTTGGAACTTGATCCTCCTTCATTCATTTGCTTGGCAACATTTTCGATGAGTTGCTTCAGATGATCTACTTTGTTGTCTGCTGCACTAGCTTCCGAGAGAGTGGCCTTCTCTGGTTCATCAAATAACTCTACAAACTTCTCAAATAGGTTTGCAATCGAGGCTGTGACTTGGCCTGTTTGAGAAAAAATTTCTCCAACTGTGTCTTCACTGGCCTTCAGCTTTTTGACATAGCTGTCATCGAAAGTCACATAATAAGTTTCTTCAATTTTCCTCGAGCGTTTGTTGAAAACCTTGTATGCTTTCGAAGTGAGAGAGTATCCCAGAAATATCCCTTCATCGGCATTTACGTCAAACTTGTTACGATGTTCTTTAGAATTGAAGATGAAACACCGTGAGCCGAATACGTGGAAGAATTTGACATTTGGCTTCCTGTTGTTGATGATCTCATAAGGAGTGAGATTAATGCGTTTATTGAGATAGGACCTATTCTGCGTAAAACATGCTGCAGCAATAGCATCAGCCCAAAAATATAAAGGTAAAGAAGCAAAACTTAGCATGGTTCGGGCCGCCTCACACAAAGATCGGTTTCGTCTTTCGACAATTCCGTTTTGTTGAGGGGTGTAGGGAGCAGAGAAGTTGTGACTGGTTCTTTTTTCTGCCAAGAAGTCTTCGAATTCTTTATTTTTGAACTCCAGCCCATTGTCGCTCCTGATGTTGCGAACGACTTTCCTCAGCTGCACTTCAACCTGCTTGATAAACGTCTTTAGCTTGAGAGTTGCTTCAGATTTGTGCTTCAGAAAGAACACCCATGTAAAACGTGAAAAGTCATCAACAATAACAAGAATGTACTTGCTATCGCCGATGCTTTCGATAGATGATGGACCACACAAGTCAATGTGAATTAACTCTAATGGTTCAACAACTTTAGTGTTTACAATCGATGGGTGACTTTGACGACTCTGCTTCCCCATTTCACATGCAGCACATAAATGTTCTCGATCGAATTTGAGCAATGGAAGACCTCGAACATGACCACCTGTGACAAGTTTGTTGATATCCTTGAAGTTGAGATGAGAGAGCCTTCGGTGCCATAGCCAGCTTTCGTCAGATTGTGCTTTGGATAACAGGCAGATAGCTGGATTTCCTTTGATAGGTTTGAGATTCAGGGAAACATTTCGCCTTTGCGCTCCGATTTGAGAATTACTCTTTTTGTTTTCTTTTCAATTATCTCTGAACCCTCATCATCGAAAGAGACCTTGAGACCGGTTCCTCCAACAAGCTGAGATACACTAATGAGGTTGTGCTGTAGTCCTTCAACGTATGCAACCTTTCTGATTGTGAAATCTCCATTTGTTATCATTCCATAGCCTTTTATCGTGCCGAATGAGTTGTTCCCGAACTTGACATTTCCACCGTTTGAAAGAGACCGAAATTCCCTCAGCTCTTCCTTCCTTCCTGTCATGTGACGTGAGCAGCCACTGTTAATATACCATTCTTCGTCAAACTGGTCGTCACTGATAACCTGCAAAAATTAAGCAGATTTAGGAACCCAAAGTTTCTTGGGTCCACGTGAGCCTTTCACAGGAACAGGAATAGTAAGAGAGATGTCAACAAGATATGTTCTTTTTATTAAAGTTGTTTCATCTTTCTTTTTAATGGTGAAAACCTTAATTTTATTGGGATTTGTTACAGAGGGTTTGGATTCAGGTTTAGGCACTGGGACATTGGAATGCTTTTGATCAGTCTTGATTGAGGAAACCTTCGATTTTCCTTTCAAATCTGTTGAAGATTTTGGATTTTGAGTATGAACAGAATTGGATTTAGAATGAGGTTGAGAGGAATTAGAATGAGAGAAGTTAGACTGAGAAGTTTGCTTGACTTGAGGTTCTAGGTATCCTTTTTGTTTTTGATTATTAGTGGGACCGAACCTTGAACCTTGATTGCTTTTGCTCTCGGAACCGAACTTTTGCTTTCGGTAGCTGGTGTTCTCTGAACCGAACCTTTCCTTTCGGTTATTGTGATCATCAGAACCGAACCTTTCCTTTCGGTTGTTATTACTTTCTTGCTTCCTAACAGCATTTTTCTCTGACGTTGGATTTCTGTCATGATAAGAGAAATGGGCGTTTTGAGATTGCCAAAAATGTTTTCGTTCAGAGAGATTTTTCTTGTATCTCTGATTCCTTTGCTGCTTCTGATTCTTTACTTGCTTCGGCTGTCGATGGATGTTGGCTTTTTGTTTTTGCTTCTTATCAGCTGGCTCACTTTGAACTGATGATGTTTCGCTTGAAGGTGTGACATCTTTTGCAGGAACTCCTTTTTCTTCAGGAGCATCTTTTGTACCACTAGTACTTGGTATATCGAAGTTATCAGGCTTGTTCAAAGGCTCTGGCACATATCTGCCTTTGGTTTTCCAGGACGTCGATTCTGATAGACCAACGGTTTCATCAGCATTGTCGATGGGGGCAGACCAGAAGAACTCATCACAGCCATCAACATTATCTTCATTTACAACGGCTGTGAGTTCGGCTGTCTGATGTTCGGTTACTCCTGTGACCTTATACACCTGATTTGGAGTCGTCCTTACCTTTTGGTATACAACAACTTTTTCTTCAAGGATCGGGGACTTTTGGTGGGACAAACGAGCAAACTCCACAGAATTTTCTGAAATAAGATTTTTGTGGTTTTCGGGTTCGCTCTTGACAAACTCAGAACAATCAATTTCATCCTCTACAGAAATTTCACTCATATCATCATCCTCATTAAGCTCAGATGAATTTTCAACATCAATTTTATTTTCTGAGCTCAAGTTGGCATTCAATGAGTCAAACTTTTGTATGGTTTCGGTCCTTAGTTTCAGTTTGTCATTTTCATCCAAAAGATTTTTCAGCATGTCCTTATGGTCCTTGGACTTTATGAAAGATTCGATTTTGTCTAGACCATACATATACGTCGGATTTACATCCTCATACGAAACTACACTTTCGCAATTATATGCTTCTGTGTCAATTTCATCTTCCTTAAACTCAAGAAAGGGCAAAATCATGCGATGAATTTTCTGTCCTATTTCACAGTTAAGATGAAGTTGAGTGATGTTAGAATAAAGACGCTTAGCAATCAAACAAAACACATTTCTTTGTTTCAAAAGTTTTAAATTGTCTCTTTGTAAATAAATTTTTTCGTCTTTGGATTTGATCAACTCCGACTCCTTCAGCTCTATCCACATCCTCCGTTCCTCACTCTTTGAAGACACCCTGCTTAATTGGTCAGTCAGGTTAGAATTGGTGACCCGTGTTTGAGTTAAACTGCTGTCTAGATGAGAGACTCTTGAATTTACATTTTTTAGTTCTTTTTCATATGAATTTTGTGGGACTTTGAATGAAACAAAAATGGATTGTACCTTCTTGATTAATTCATCAAGCTCATTAAACTGCACACTGAGAGGTTTTGCTGTGAAGCACAAGTCCTCTCGCTCCTTCGTGTCTTCATTCCCACCGTCTGTGTTGTATCCCCTCATTTAAGATACATCCGACACCATCGAACACTTTCCACCGCTTCCTTCACCTTTCGCAACATAAGCCTTTCCATGAGATGGCTTTCTGACTTCATCATCCTCAGAGTCGGTTGACCAGACCTCCATGCCACCAAACTCATCATCTGCTACCGAACCTTGCACAATTAAAGCATTCATAGAAGGGTTAGCAGCAATTTTCTTTCTCTTGATCTCTTCCAGCTTTTTCATCAACACAGCTTCTTCATCTTTTTCTTCATCCTTTTCTGCCATTTTCTTTAGGACACAATCTTTAGCATAGTGGTTCTTTCCTCCACAATAATAGCAGTTCACCTCAGAATCCCCTTCAGCTTTCGACTCTTTCTTTGCTTCTTCCGCCTTCGGTTCCTCCCTTACTTTTTTAGAAGTATAGCTTCCCTGCCAATTCCGGTTCTTATTGGTAGGAAACCTTTTCTTAATAAACCTCTTTGGATTTGACACCATCATTGCATAGTCTTCAGAGGTAAGTTCATAGTCTTCTAAGTTAAGGTCTTCATCTTCCATCACACTTTTGCTTTTAGAAAGAAGAGCTAAGGAACCCATGCTTGAAACCACGTTCTTCTCCTGCAAGACAATATTTTCTTGGGATTTCAAAATTCCTACCAGCTTAGCCAACAAATAAGATTTGAATTGCTCATGAGCTTTAATAGTGGACACAACCGCTCTCCACTCAGATCTAAGACCGTTCAAAAATGTAACTTTTTGTTCAATCAACTTCCTTTCAATATCCTGTTTAATCATCTTACTGAGAAGATGATTGAAGCGATCGAATGTCTGAGTAACAGTTTCCTCGGGATTCTGCTTAAATTCGCCAAACTCAGACAAGAGTAAGGTCTGAATAGAATGTTCCAGATCTTCATCTGTGGAATAGAACTCTCGTAGCCTATCCCATATTTCTTTGGCAGTGCTGCATGAACTCACTAGCCTGAAAGTATCCGATTGAAGAGCGAATCTGATTAGTCTCAATGCTTTAATATTGCACTGAAACTTATCCTTTTCGTCTTGAGCAATATCTTTTACGTCCTTCAACAGATCATTATACTCTTTCTGTGTTTTAATGATTCTAGACGTTGCTGAATGAGCGAATGGTCCAGACACGATTGCTTCCCAGATAAGGTATCCATTGTCTTCCGATCCAATGACATAATCTTCAAAGTGATGTGCCCAGACTTCGTAATCCTAGGTGTAAAGGATGGGAATCTTAGTCGTTGATCCAATGCTATTAGAGATGTTTATGGGATTTGATTGTGACTCATCCATGCTTGATCGTAACCTGTTTGAAAGATCAGACTTGTAATATATATAAGATTAGGGCAAAACAAATAAATGCTGAGTTACGTCAATTATGGGATGACGACTCAATAAATATTAGTTAATGTGGAATAACCCTAATCGTACCCTTTTTCACAGAAAAGATGTGTATGAATTACACAGCCTCCTGCTCTGATACCAATTGTTAAGTTATTAATAAACTTAAAGTTCGATTAGATCTTCTTAACAGGTAATGCGATGGATGTAAAAGTAGTAAATAACACAAGTATGGATCAATATGTGTCGAATGATTAGATCAAACAATCCTCAGCAGAGCTCGACTAAGAACTTCCGCTGTAGAGGATTTTAGGGTTACAAGAACGATAACAATAAACTTGCTGAAATAATTCTCTGATCATTCTATTCTTTCGTTACTATCTAGGAAGCATGCAAGCTCCTATATATACTAAACCCTACTAAACTCACGGATGGACAGGCCCATACCGGAGATACAAAATGGACTAACTAACGAGCCCAATAGACGCAATACTTAACACAAAACACGACCCAACAGTGGGGTTTATTGGGTTGTAAACTCTTATATAAGGTCCTTGGAAGCTTTAAACCCCTTTAGCCTTGTCCCATAACAACTTAGATGCAACCATTAGGACCTATAACACTTATACAAAGTGTTTACATGTTCCTAAGTGTCCCAACTTATTTCATTAAGTTATTATTTGGCTAATTAGTTATATATATGCTTATTATATGATAACTAGGCTCGTACATGTGAACAAGTCTCCGTTTGCCACCTAGCACGGTATCCGACACTACAATCCAAACCACTCACCACAGGTGAGTTCATACCCCTTTAATTAACCTTTGAAATACTTTAAATGTTTTAAATACTTTATGGGGGGGGGGAATACAAGTTAAATGCTTATAGTTATTGTATCAATCACATGTGATTACATTAATCATATGTGATTAATAACTAGAAAACCAATGATTTTATCACTGTTCAAATTGTTTATCAAACTGCTTTACTTCAAAATGTTTTACAAACTCTTTTACTTATCAAATGCTTTTATTAAACTTTGTTTTACTTCTTATAAATTTCATGCCCATATATGTATAGATATATAAGTAATGTTTAAAGGGCTTAGGAAGGCCATCCACCCTATTTCCTTTTTCTCGATTTGGATGTGGTCTGGTGGGATTTCGGGTGACCGTCCGAAGGTCGTTTCAATATTAGTTATATATCAATTATACATATATAGACATAAAAGTACTTCCATATTCATGCTTACTATACACATCATTAGTAAGTTACCATCGGGGTAACACAGGATCATACTACTACAACTTCTAGATCAATGAGTCATTTCATTCATGAGTCTATACATTACATTACTATGAGAACATATACATTACATTACTACGAGAACATATACAACTATACTAGAAAGAGAACATATACAACTATACTAGGAGGAGAACATATACAACTATACTAGAACGAGAAACATTACACTACATATACAAGAATACGTTAACAATTGTGATCCACTGTATCGGAGCATGCCATAAATGTCATGGCCCGAGTTGTAGCCAAAATTCTCTTCGAGGGAGAGCGTGAGTTTGCGTATAGATCTATACTGGATTGACTATCCTACACCTTGCTGCTAGCTACAGCCGGACCTGCAGGTCTGCGGGTGCCAAACGTCATTCTGTTATTACGACCATTCGTATGTCGTTGTTACCAGTCGATAGTATGGTGCAATTATCACATTATACCTTAATATAAATCCGGTTTAAGGTAGTTAGTACAACAGTAGTTCCTATAATACAAAACTACAGTACTACAATGATTTACGCATTACATATTTTTAGTGATTATTTCACTTAAACATTAATGTACAAACTATATTTGTTAAATGATAGTTACACTTGGGAAATTACACACTTTTACAACAAACGAGTATACAAACCAGTTAAGCCTTGGTAGAAGGCTACTTTAATAGAAAATATAGGTTTTTCTGAGAGATTCGAACTTTTACAAACACTTACATACATTTTACAAATTTACACTTAAGACACGTTCAAACGTTTTGATAACAAACATCGACACTAAAATACTTATGAACTCACCAGCTTAATGCTGATAAACTCTTTCAAAATAACTTGTATTCTCAGGTCATTAGTAGACAGGTCCGATGCCAGCTTTTGAGAAGATGGAGCGCATTCAAGACTCATCATATTATTTTGATTTACATTATATTTTTGGTGTCTAAAACTGTACGGAACACGCTTGTATTAAAATTATATATTTAATGCAATGGATGATGTTGTTTGCTTATTTACATTTACTGTGTTGTGATACTGTACATGACGTCCTCCGCCCCAGAACGTTTCCGCTGTTCTTGGTTTTGGGGTGTGACAGATTGGTATTAGAGCCTTGTTTATAGTGAATCAAGTATTGAAATGACCCAAAAATACGACCCAAAAATTTCGTTTTTCAACATAACCAAAAACCATAATCTGAGTGTCATATCATAAAACCATACATGATGTATCTCAAAAAAATAATAAAACACTGTGCGGAAAACTGTATCATATCCATGTCATATAAAAATCAAGAACTAAAATCAACTCCCAGGATAAAAGCTGAAGCAGTGGTGTGTGCGATGCCATCAACCCGAGCTCTTCCCTCTGCTAGCGGAAGTACCTGAAACCAAAACTGAAACTGTAAGCACGAAGCTTAGTGAGCTCCCCCAAATTACCACATACCATACAATAATATATCAAGCACATACTGGGGCCTTGCCCCCTCCATCGGACCGAAGTCCGAAGCTGACTGACTGGGACCTTGTCCCCTACATCGGACCGAAGTCCGAAGCTCACATCAGACCGAAGTCCGAAGCTAACTGGGACCTTGTCCCCTACATCGAACCGGAGTCCGAAGCTGACATCGGACCAAAGTCCGAAGCTGACTAGGACCTTGTCCCCTACATCGAACCGGAGTCCGAAGCTGACATCGGACCGAAGTCCGAAGCTGACTGGGACCTTGTCCCCTACATCGAACCGAAGTCCGAAGCTGACATCGGACCGAAGTCCGAAGCTGACTGATCATAACATAAACGTATCACTTAACATGAACACACATAATCCTGTCTGAGCCACGAAGGCATCAAACATGCTAACTACTGCATCGGATAAAAATCCAGATACTACTGCTAGCTAAACGGGCTGGCATTGTGGCCTTAGACCCGTTCCTACTGAAAGGGAACTCACCTCGTGAACTGGCTGCTGAGTGAATAGCTCTGAGGGCTAACTGCTGCTGCTCCAGTATCTCCCCGGCTACAAGTCCATAAACAAACTCAATCAAATACTTTTACCCTTTTACCCTTGGCCAAAGTCAACTCTCGGTCAAAGTCAACCCACAGTTGACCTGACTCGCCGAGTTGGGCCGCCAACTCGCCGAGTCCCTATTCTCACTCCTCGACCCTACTCGCTGCTACTCGTCGAGTATGGCATCGACTCGACGAGTACTCATTCGATCCAAGAACTCAGACAATCTTCATCCGACTCGCCGAGTCATATGAACAACTCGTCGAGTTGTTCTTGAGCTTAAGAAGATTGCCTTAGACTCGTCGAGTTGTATGAACAACTCGCCGAGTCCCTCCATTACTGAGTCTACCTTCAAACTCGCTGAGTCCACTCCACTACTCACTGGGCCCACTCGACATCGCTCAAAAGGAAGAAATCGGGGACTCGCGACTCGACTCGCCGAGTCGTTCTTCCGACTCGCCGAGTCACCGCCATGCAACTATTCTACACTCGATTCTGCTCGAATCCAATACATACAAATGATAGATCTGAGTCCAATAAGCTGATTTACCACGTAAAGTTTCCAACTTTACGTGTACAAACACATGAACAAGGGAACAAAGGCTAAAAGATGCTTAAAAGGGGTAGATCTAGGGTCAATATGCAAAATAGCTCCATAAAGGCAATAGATCTGGGCTCTACAACTCCTAAATGAACAGATCTAAGGTTATCTCGGCATAAGAGAGCTTCCATACCAACATAAGGCTTTAAGAAGGCATTAACAAGATCTAAAAAAAGGGGTTTAAGGCATAAAAGAGAAGGAAATCCGAAAATACCTCTAAGAGCTCTTGCTTTCCCTTGAATCTCTGCTCTACAATCCTTCTCCTTGTTCCTTTCTTCTTCTCCTTCTTCAAGCCTTCACAATAGCACACAAAATCACTTAGAATCACTCAAGAACGAATTAGGGTTTTCTCACAGCTTTTGAGGGTGAAGGAGGCGAGATTGGGGCTATAAGGTGGCTTAAATAGTGGGCAACCCGGGGATTTAGGGTTTCTCCCAGACGGACAGACTCGCCGAGTCCAGAATATGGACTCGCTGAGTCGCCAGCTAACACGTGCTCGAAAACCCAACCCTACTCGGCGAGTTAGGCTATGAACTCGTCGAGTCCCTCTTATAAAACTTCAAAATAAATACCAAGGAATTATCATACCGGAGACGGGTCGTTACAAGTATATCAACCCATAAAAGATATACTAAACTATAAACCCATTAGGGATTAAAGCACACTGACCCAGAGTCTATACTTTAAATATTAAAATATTTAATTAAGTATACTAGTCTGCATTCATACTAAAATCAGTGTCACAATGACAAGAACAAAAGTATTACGATTGTTAAATATCACAAGTGAGCTAGGGGATGTATGGTCAGTCCTGGGAATGGCATAGACTGATCAACTATGCTGGTCCGAGGAGTGATTAGCATATGCCCTAGAATGGTTGTGATGTGTTAACAAGTCTAAAAACTTACCAACAATACCACAAGAAGATCAGTAGAACTTAAACTTAAAATACTATAGGTGTATCTTGTGCTACTAGTTACATGTATACTATATTCTTATACCTCTCTTCTCGCGTAGATTTAAATGGCTGGATTCCATCACGGCGACCCGTACTTTCCAAATGAAGGCAATGCCGGGTGGATCGAAGAAGAGCCCGAAGATGAGCATCCAATCCCTTTGGATGATCACCTCGCAGAAGGCTTTTCTGATGGATCTGACTCCGAGCCTGAAGTCAACAACCTACCGCTAGTAGGTCAAGCCCCGAACAACAACCCCCGACCAGAGTGTGCGGCCAGAGTGTGCGGCCTGGATGTGTGTGCCGTTGCACACAGGAGTGTGCGACCGTACAGAGGGTGTGTGCGGCCGCACACTCCTCGTTTATGATCCAAAAGTCGATTTTTAAGTGTTTTAAGACCCAAACCAATTTTAACTAGGATATAGGGGGTCAAACTCTCACTTTGGAGGGTCTTTAAGGTGTGTAAGGACACCTTATGAAGGTGTGCGGCCGTACACCTTCAAGTGATGAAGAACACGAAGAACAGTAAGAGTTTTAGGGTTAGATCAAGGTGTCTTAGTAGTATAACGAGCTAAATGATGGAGTACTCCATGTTTTTGAGGACCTTTGGAGTGTTCTTGGATGAGGATTCTAGAGAGAGAAACTAGAGAAAGAAAGTAGAGTGCAGCCAAAAGAAATGAATGAGTGAAAGGGTCACCCTATATATATATATATATATATATATATATATATATATATATATATATATATATATATATATATGTATATATATAGGGGTGAGTGTGCGGCTGGAAGATGGGTGTGTGGCCGCACACCCGTGTGTGCGGCCGTACACACCTCCCAAGAGGGTGTATGGCCCAGTTTTGTCCCTATACGACTTGTTGACTCATTCCTAATCTCATTCTTGGTTGTACTCAAGCTTAGAATACTTAAACGAACCCTTAAATGGCGTTAAAAGGTAACAAAATCGAGTTTAATATTAATAGAATTGACCAATCTTTACAGAATAAAAGTTTCGGGTTGTCACATCATCCCCCCGTTAGAGAGAATTTCGTCCCGAAATTCAAAAATAGATCACAAATCATGGATTTGGAAAAAGATGGGGGTACTTCTGTTTCATTGAATCCTCGCGCTCCCAAGTGAATTCAGGTCCTTGCTTGGCATTCCAACGGACCTTCACTATTGGGATGCGACTTTGCTTTGTTCGCTTGACCTCCCGGTCCATGATTTCGATTGGTTCTTCCATAGAGTTGAGGTTCTCATTGATTTTAATCTCATCGAGGGGAATTGTAAGGGTCTCGTCGGATAAGCACTTTTTAAGTTTCGAGACATGGAAGACAGGATGAATGTTATTAAGCTCTTGATGTAAACGAGGTTTGTATGTCACATGACCGATCCTAGCAAGGATCTCGAAAGGTCCTATGTACCTCAGATTTAGCTTTCCACGCTTTCCAAAGCGTATCTTGCCTTTCCAGGGTGAGACCTTCAGCAGAACACGGTCTCCAACCTGGAACTCCAAAGGTTTTCTTCATTTGTTGGCGTAGTTCTTTTGTCTATCTCGTGAGGCTTTCAGTCGTTCCTGGATTTGTACGATCTTTTCTGTAGTTTTGCGAATGATTTTTGGGCCTGTGAGAGTGCTGTTAGCGACTTGTCCCTTGGATAGCTGCGTGTCGCCTACCTCAGCCCGGCATAGAGGGGATCTGCACTTACAACCATATAAGGATTCAAATGGTGCAACCTTGATACTGGTGTGGTAGCTGTTGTTGTAGGAGCATTCAACCAAGGGTAAATGGACGTCCCACGAGTTACCGAAGTCGATGGCACATGATCTCAACATGTCCTCCAAAGTCTGGATAGTTCTCTCACTTTGCCCGTCTGTCTGTGGATGGTAAGCTGTACTCATATCCAACTTAGTTCCAAGAGCTTTTTGTAAGGACAGCCAAAACCTCGAAGTGAACCTGCTATCTCGATCGGAGATAATGGACACAGGCACACCGTGCAGTTGAACTGTCTCTTGAATGTAGATTAGTGTGAGTCTTTCCATCTTGAAAGTTTCTTTGATTGTCAGGAAATGAGTGGATTTTGTCAATCGGTCAACTATTACCCAGATGGTATCGTACCCACTCGGAGATTTGGGTAATTTGGTGAGAAAATCCATGGTAATCCTCTCCCACTTCCACTCAGGTATCTCTGGTTGCTGGAGCAGACCCGAGGGCTTCTGATATTCGACCTTCACCTTGGCGCAAGTCAGGCACTTGCCCATGAAGGTAGCGATCTCTGCTTTCATGTTTAGCCACCAATACAGTTTCTTGAGATCAAGGTACATCTTGTCCGAACCTGGATGGACATAGTATCTGGTCTTGTGAGCTTCATTCATGACAACCTCCTTGAAACCACTGAACTTTGGGGTCCAGATCCGGTCCATGAAATAATAGGCTCTGTCTCCCTTGATCTCTAGGTTCTTATCCATTACTCTCAAGGCTTCATCCGTCACATTCTTTGGTTTCAAGGGTTCCAGCTGAGCGTCTCGGATCTGTGCGAATAAGTGGGAATGGATAGTCATTGTTAGTTCCTTCACTTTACGACCTGAGTGATCCTTCCGGCTGAGGACATCCGCCACCACATTGGCCTTGCCGGGATGGTAGTGTATTTCGCACTCATAATCGCTGAGTAGCTCTACCCATCGTCGTTGCCTTATATTCAACTCCTTCTGGTCAAAAATGTGTTGCAGGATTTTATGGTCAGTGAAGATCGTGCACTTGGTTCCGTAGAGGTAATGTCTCCATATCTTTAAGGCGAAGACCACTGCTCCCAAATCTAGGTCGTGAGTTGTGTAGTTGACTTCGTGTGCTTTCAGCTGTCTCGAGGGATAAGAAATGACTTTTCCTCGCTGCATGAGTACACAGCCTAGACCCTGATTGGATGCATCACAGTAGAAAACGAAGTCCTCCGTGCCTTCGGGCAGAGACAGGATAGGTGCGCTGCATAGGGCCTGATTCAATGCTTGGAACGCAGTGTCTTTCTTTTTACTCCAATAAAAAGGTACGCCTTTTTGAGTCAGAGTGGTTAAGGGTTTGGCAATTCTGGAAATTTTTTGGATAAATCTGCGATAATAGCCAGCGAGACCCAAGAATTGATGGATTTATGTGGGCGTCTTCGGTGTTGACCAGTTCTCTATTGCCTTGATTTTGGAGGGGTCCACGTGTATGCCTTCCTCGCTTACCACGTGACCTAGGAAGGTTACTTTTCGAATCCAGAATTCGCACTTGGAGAATTTCGCGTAAAGCTTCTCCGTCCTTAAACTTTCCAGCTCCAATCTCAAGTGCTGTCTGTGATATTCTTCACTCCTGGAATAGACAAGTATATCGTCAATGAATAGGATGGCAAACTTGTCCAGGAAAGAACGACACAATCGATTCATCAGGTCCATGAATATTGCTGGTGCGTTGGTTAGACCGAAGGGCATTACTACGAACTCGTAGTAACCATATCGAGTCCGAAATGCTGTTTTAGGAACATCACTCTCATGGACTCGTAGCTAATGATACCCCGATCTAAGGTGTATTTTCGAGAAGTAGATGGCTCCTTGAAGTTGGTCGAATAAGTCGTCGATCCGAGGAAGAGATAACGATTCTTGACGATAAGCTTGTTCAGTTCGCGATAGTTGATACACATCCGGAAAGATCCATCATTCTTTTTCACAAATAAAATCGGGGCTTCCCAGGGTGAGGAACTCGGTCTGATGAATCCTTTGCTGAGCAGCTCATTGAGATGGCTGGACAGTTCTTGCATTTCAGCTGGCGCTAGACGGTAAGGAGATTTAGCTACAGGAGTAGCTCCGGGGATTAAGTCAATGCGAAAATCGACTTTTGTGTTTGGGAGGAATTCCCGGAAGATCTTCAGGAAAGACATCAGGAAAGTGCCAGACTTCGGGGATGCTCTCGAGGTCTTTAACTTCCTGTTTCTCGTTAACGACATGAGCTAGGAATGCATGACACTCCTTTTGTAGAAAATTTTGGGCTTTGATGCACGAAATGATGTGGAGGTTGGAACTGTGTTTATCGCCATAAATCATTAGGGTTTCACCAGAAGGAAGATTGAGGCGGATAACTTTTTGTAACAAAGGATATCAGCATGATTGGGGCTCAACCAATCCATGCCGATGATGACATTGAAGCTTTTTATGGAAACTGGCATAAGGTCGATGGGAAAAGAATGATCATTTAGGGTAAGGGTACAACCGATGAATATATCGTTAGTGCTCTCCTTCTCACCGTTAGCCATCTCGACGGTAAATGTTTTGGTTAGAGGTTGGGGTTTATGTTTGAGGAGATGTTTGAATGCATGGCTAATAAAACTTCTCTCCGCACCAGAATCGAAAAGAATGCATGCATAAGAGTTGTCGAGGAGGAACGTACCCGTGACAACGGTAGGGTCAGCGACTGCCTCCTCTTGCCCTAGTGCTAGAACTCTCCAGATGTTGCCAGTTGTTGTTGCTTTGGGGCAGTTTCTTTTACAATGCCCAACTTCCCCACAACCATAGCAAGATTGACCAACACCTGATCCAGGTGCTTGATTGGTTGGTTGGGCTGGAGTTCTGCAGAAACGAGCTGTGTGTTCCTTCTTGCCATGAATTTTGCACAACATATCGCGACACTGCCCATGACGATGAAGGTTACACTTGTCGCACTTTGGCAGATTTCCAGCATAACCACTGGTAGGTGCTTGAGTTATAGGAGCAGCGACATGAGTAGTGGCAGCGTGGACTGCCACAGTTTGCTGTTTCTTGGAGGGCTCCTGCGAAGACTGTCCCTTTCGCTGCTTCCATAACTTTCTTTTCTCGCCACTTCCTTTTGCTGGTTCGGGAGCAGTTGCTACTTTATCCAAATCAACCCGTGATCTATGAGAGTCTGCGCCAGGCATTTGGTGCTGTCGAAAGTGATTGGCCTAGCAGCCAAGACATTTCCTTGAGTTGGGGGCATCAATCCCCAAATGTATCTCTCTATCTTCTTATTTTCTGGGGTGACCATTCCCGGGAAAAGAAGTGCTAAGTCTTCAAACCTAGAAGTGTAGGCAGCAATGTCAGAACCGTTCATTTTTAGGTTCCAGAGTTTGTGCTCCAGCTTCTGCATTTCGCCCCGTGGGCAGTACTCAACAAGCATGAGCTCCTTCAAGCTCTCCCAACCCATAGCATTTGCTACTGGCAGGGTTAGGGATTTGACCTGACCATTCCACAAGGTCAATGCTCTGTTGGTGAAAGTGCAAGCGGCGAATTTCACCTTGTTGGCTTCGAAACAAGAGCAAATTTCGAAGACAGACTCAATCTTTTCGAACCAACGAGTCAAGGCAATAACACCTCCATTGCTGTTGAAAGACGTGGGTTTTGCATTCATGAAGTCCTTGTAGGAGCACTCCTTTTGGTTCCGTTGACCACCTTCATGATTTTGGGAATGAATACCACTCCCAGAGCCACCAGAGCCACCAGGATTAATTTGTGACAAAGCAGCAGTCACAGCGGCGGTAACGACTACCTGGAACATAGCGGGATCGAACTGAGGAGGTGGTGGTGGTGTTGGATCCGTCGAGGAATTGTTGTTATTTTTGTTGGGTCTTTTCTTTGGAGCCATCTAGTTCTAAAAATAGTCAGGAAGGAGAGGATGGTAAGTCCTCTAGAATCGAAACAAGAGATATGAAGCAAGATATATCTCAATATGATAACTACAGTGTTCTACTAAGCGATAAACAAGGTAAAAGCTACCAACGCAAATAGGTTATCGCTAAAAGGAATGAGTGGCAACACTTGGAAATGAATCCCAGCAAGGGATTTGACTCTAGTAAAATACTCCTATAGTATTTTATGTTTTGTTGTACCGATATCTAGTTGTATGGATACTTGGTAAGTTTTAGGCCTGCTGCGACACCACGGTCACTCCCAAGCACATGTTGGTCATGTCTCAAATGAGTATAGTTGATTAGGCTATATTGACCCTAGACATGATTACATAACTGCCCAGGTTTATCCGCAATGTCCAACATCCAAATACTTTTGTTTTGTTCTACTCGTGATTACTGTTTCTGGTATGTAGGTATACTTGTATACTTCTTGTAAAAATACCTATATTTTTAAAGTATACTTTTAGTTCAGAGCGCTTTGGTCCCTTAGTGTTTATAGTTATATACCATGTAAGGTTCGGTATACTTAGTTCACTAAAAACAATGGCTCTGATACCAATCTGTCACACACCCCCGAACCGTCAGAAAACAACGACGGAAACATCCGGGGGTGGGTGACATCATGTATAGTATCACAACAATCGTATCATAGCATTCAAAGTAAACACAACCATTACATTACAATAGGAATATTTACATCTGTTTTGAAAACATGTTTTATATACATCAGTATAGGCAAAATATAAAGACGTGACTCCAAAATGCTCCGTCTTCTTCAAAAGCTAGCAAGGTACCTGTCTAACGTTGCCCTTAGAATACAAGCGATTTTGAAAATGTATCAGCATTAAGCTGATGAGTTCAATACATGTTTTTGAATTGGAAACTAGTCACTGAATTTGTACAAATGGTTTCTTTTCATTATAAGTAAAATGTCGTTTTTATCGAAAACCATTGTTATCAAGTTCTGGATTATGTATGCATGCTTTCCAAGAAAATCCAATATTTCCTAATATGTTTGTTAATTTCTGTATAAGGATATGTCCGTTGAAAACCATGGCTACCACCAGTATGTGATGTATGTTCTGTTTGAAAACCATGGCTACTACCAGTAAGTAAAGTAGTTTTATTACTTAAAATAAAACTATGAAAGAAAGGAATCCCGTAAACAAAGATTAGTTTATACTTTTGTGAGTTTGTATAACCATACTAATATGACTGATGACCTCCTTAACGTTTCTTCAGGCGTCGTGCGGTTACAAAATTTGTCACCCCAGGCGTGCCCGCCTAACTGTAGCTAATAGTTCAGGTGCGAGATTGTCAGTCCCGAATAGATCTATTCACAAATTCCACTATCTCCCTCCAGGAGACTCTGGTTATACTAACGGAGAGGATTTATTGGTACCCCAAAGGGCATAACGAAGATAAGTCTCACAATCCTGTAATAATTATTTTACGCATTGTTCGATTGTTCTCGAGTTCGAAATCGTTGTATACGTTGTAGAGTATAAATAATTATACACAAAATAATAATTTAGTAAAATACTCTTGTTGTTTGTATGGATAAACTAAATCTGTCATAGTTTATATGTTTGACTTTGCATGTAGTTTGATTCTGTAAAACCGGTAATGTAATCCCCAAACTATACCTATTATAGTTTGACTGGTAAGTTGTATTCATGTACTGTTTTGAAAACTATGCAATTATGTTTAGAAAGCGTCCCTTATGCTCCACATATTACAAAAGGGATAAAATATCTAAATGTTTAACGTGAAACTTGTTGTAATTGCATCAGTTTTTGACTTTTGAAAACATTTATGTTTGGCTTGTATTCCCCCTGAAAACGTTTAAAAAAAACTATAAAAGCGTAGGGGTATGAAATCACTGTTTAACGTAGGATTCAGGCGTACGATTGGTTATGAGTGTTAACTGCTGTTTCGCACGCAAATGGATCCTATTAACATATAGTACCATATATATGTATTAGATTAAGGTATTTCATGATAAAACATGACGGGAAACTACCTTAGAGACTTGGGAATGCTTGAACTAAGTGTCGAAGCTATAAATGATCGAACGAGGGAGATGTATGGCCACAAAATCAAGGGTTTTGGTGTGTGTGCGGCCAGGATGTGTGTGCGGTTGCACACAAGAGTGTGCGGCCGTACAGAGTGTGTGTGCGGCCGTACATAGGGGTGTGCGGCTGTACACTCCTCGTTTATGCTCCAAAAGTCGATTTTAAGTGTTTTAAGGCTGAAACCAAGTCCAACTAGGATATAGGGGGTCAAACTCTCACTTTGGAGGGTCTTTAAGGTGTGTATGACCACCTTATGAAGGTGTGCGGCCGTACACCTTCTAGTGATGTAGAACACGAAGAACATGATGAGTTTTAGGCTTAGATCAAGGTGTCTTACTAGTATAACGAGCTAAATGATGGAGTACTCCATGTTTTTGAGGCCCTTGGAGTGTTCTTGGATGAGGATTCTAGAGAGAGAAGCTAGAGAAAGAAAGTAGAGTGCAGCCAAAAGAAAAGAATGAGTGAAAGGGTCACCCTATATATATTGGGGTGAGTGTGCGGCTGGAAGATGGGTGTGCGGCCGCACACCCGTGTGTGTGGCCGTACACACTTCCCAAGAGGGTGTATGGCTCGGTTTTGTCCCTATACGACTTGTTGACTCATTCCTAATCTCATTCCCGGCTGTACTCAAGCTTAGAATACTTAAACGAACCCTTAAATGACGTTAAAAGGTAACATAATCGAGTTTAATATTAATAGAATTGACAAATCTTTACATAATAGAAGCTTCCGGTTGTCACAGACTAGCATATGCCAGGAGATAGTCGTAATGGGCAACAAGTCTATCAACCTACCAATACCCATACAAGAATTGCTCTAAGAATCATATAAAGCGTTTAAATTACCATATGAGTGTTATATGTTACTATAGCTCAATATTTCTAGAATCATTATGTGCCTCTTACACCCCTATTCTCGTACAGACGTCAAGGCAGGATTCCACTTACCTGGAGACCCCTACTTTCTGAACTAGGGAAACGGTGGTTGGTTATAAGAAGAAACAGAAGAAGACCCCGAGGAAGTATTCGAGGAGGAACCAGAAGTGGACTCCAAAGAAGCTGAAGAGGAAGAACCCGAGGAAAGAGGAAATTAAAGAAGAAATGGAGGAAGATGAAGATGAAGAGGAGCCGAAAGAGGAGCCGGAGGTCATCAATCCTCCTTACATAGTCAAGGTGCCCGTGAACCGTTTTGGCTACAACGGGCTTGAGCCCCGTTGGGCAACAATAATCGAGTGGTGGAGCCGTCAACAGTGACAACAATCACCATTTGGCGATCAACGGGGTTACTACGACCTTAATCATGAGGGACCGAATGACATGGCCCTCCTAGTCGTGATCTAGCAAATCACGAACCTTGGGGACCAGAATAGGGAAATGGCGGATCGAGTTCAGGATCTCAACGCCGTTGCAGAAGCCTCCAATGCACGTACTATGGATTTGGAAAGAGACTTCTATCCCATGGACCAACTCATCGAGGACCTTACCGCCGCTCAAGCAGAGGTAAGGGAGTACCAGGAAAGGCACGCGGATCTCAAGGATAGAGTGATCGCGGCCAAGCGCCGGATTGTGGAACTACAGGGTGCCTCGACTTCGTCTCAAGGGCCACAGGAGACCGGTCGTCGTGAGTTGGGCTCATACTACTCACCAGTCTTTATATATTAGGCTTACGAGTATGCGTTGGTGCTACTCTTCTCTACGTGTAGGTTCAATCCTGCGACTAAGTGATTTCACTAGTTGAAGGATTTATTTTTTGTCAAAATCTTATTTGCATTGATGTGATGTAGACCTGCTTCAAGGTCAAATTTTTTCCGAACTCTATGTGCAAAAATCATATCAATGAAATTAGCATGCATATTATTTTTCATTAGGGGTATTATCACTAAATTCATAAACAATACATTTCGTTGCTTATGGTGAGTCTACCACTACTTGGTATAGGCAATAAAGTTGTATGCAATTAAGATTCTATCGGTTTAGAAATGGTGGTTCTGCTTTAGGTCCCGTTCCTTGTTTGGTTGTAGACTTAGGGCAGACCCATTAGATTCAATGATCTATTCAATCTTAACTGCATATAACAAGCATACACTAAGCGGTTTTAGAAGGACCTGACATGGATCAAGTCACAAGTTTGCACTCAGGCACTACTAAATTCATGAGCTCGAAAGTATATGAATATCCAACATGAATTGAATGAAATTACATTAAATGTCGGAACAAAATACAGACAATTTAGTTCAATAATAACCGACTTATCACTATTATTAACGGCTTACTAACTTTTGAAATTTGTGGCAGAATTATGCCACCGCGGAAAAATCCTCGACCTTCCCAAAACATACCACCCCTCCACCACCACCTCCACAGTTTGACCCTGCCATGTTCCAAGTTGCCATAACAGCAGCTGTGGCAGCTGCAATCTCACATATTGGTACAAACGGCACTGGCGGGTCAGGAGATGGTGCTACTACCTCCAACCAGGGGGACAGTTAGGGGCGTTCAAAGGAATTCTCCTACAAGGATTTTACTAATGGTAAACCCAAATCCTTCAATGGAATCGGGGGTGTCATCGCCCTTATGCAATGGTTCGAGAAGACTGAATCAGTCTGCAAAATTTGCTCATGTCCTGAAGCAAGCAAAGTTAAATTTGCATCTTGCACCTTCACTGAACGAGCCCTTACCTGGTGGAACGGTCATGTAAAGTCCTTGACTCTCCCAGTAGAAAATGCAATGAGATGGGAGGAATTGAAGGCCCTAATGCTCACCGAATATTTCCCAAGGGGCGAAGTCCAGAAATTAGAACAGGAACTCTAGGGCCTCAAGATGACCGGCTCTAACATCACATCTTACACGGCCGGGTTCAACAATCTAGCCATGCTATGTCCTGGTTTGGTCACCCCGGAGAGTAAGAAGGTGGAGAAATACATCTGGGGACTAACCCCCCAGATTCAAGGGAGCATGTTGGCCTCAAGACCAACTACATTTCACAGTGCCAAGCAGATAGCACAACAACTTATCGATCATAGGGACAACCATGGCACTGTGGCGGCTGCCCCCAATCAAGCAAAAGGGGGAAACAACAAAAGAAAGTTCTGGGACAACAAGAAGGGCCAGCCGGCCAAGGATTCGGCCAAGAAACAAAAAATAGTGGCGGTGCACGCTGCCACTACCCCCGCCACTCCAGCACCCATGAGACAGTATGTTGGGACCTTCCCCAAATGTAACAAGTACAGTTTTCACCACCCCGGCGCTTGTCAGGAGGTGCACTACCACAACTGCAACAGGAAAGGGCATACTGCCTGATTCTGCAAGGCGTCAGTCCAACAAGCCATCATGGCCGCCAACACTGGAGTAAGCCGAGCCTGCTACGGCTGTGGAGAGACCGGGCACTACAAAAGGGACTGCCCAAAAGCTAAAAATGCAAACACCGGCAGTGTTGGAAGGGTCTTGGCCTTAGGGAAAGGGGAAGCAATGGAAGATCCCACGATGGTTACTAGTATTTTTCTCCTCAATAACTCATATTCATGCATATTATTCGATAGTGGGGGGGGGGGGGGAGAGGAGTTTGATTAGCCACAAATTCAATTATTAAAATAGAATCCCCAATCACTAAAAGATACATATGTCGTAGAAATGGAAAATGGAAAGACGGAGAGCACTAACGACATATACTCAGGGTGTACCCTCACTCTAGACAACCACTCATTCAAAATCAATCTATTGCCTGTTTGAATAAAAAGTTTTGATATCATCATTGACATGGATTGGTTAAGCTCTAATCGTGTTGACATTCTATGCTACGAAAGGGCCATCCGCCTTAATCTGCCAAATGACAAAACTCTATTCGTTTATGGCAACAAACCTAGTGCGAACCTACAAATCATCTCTAGTGTCAAAGCCCAAAAGTACCTCCGCAAGGAATACCACGCCATCTTAGCCCATGTAGTGAATGATAAGCGGGAGGTGAAAGACATCAAGGACATTTCGGAGGTCTGTAATTTCCCTGATGTATTCCTAGAAGACCTTCTCGGAGTTCCACCCGCACGTCAAGTCAAATTCCGAATCGACCTAATTCCCGGAGCTACCCCCGTAGCCAAGGCGCCATACCGCCTGGCGCCAGCTGAGATGCAAGAACTATCCAGCTAACTAAACAAATTGCTAAGCAAAGGGTTCATCAGACCGAGCTTCTCACCTTGGGGAGCCCTAGTTCAATTTTTGAAAAAGAAGGATGGATCGTTCTGCATGTGCATCGACTACCGCGAGCTAAATAAGCTTACCATAGAAAACTGATACCCTCTACCCCGGATCAACAATCTTTTCTACCAACTCCAAGGAGCAACTTACTTCTCAAAAATCGATCTGAGTTCAAGATACCATCAACTACAGGTTCAGGAGGAGGATGTTCCTAAAACGACATTCAGAACCCGGTACGACCACTACGAGTTTGTAGTGATGCCCTTCGGATTAAAAAACGCGCCAGCGGTGTTCATGGACCTGATGAACCGATTATGCCGACCCTACTTAGATAATTTTGTGATTGTCTTCATAGACGACATACTGGTCTATTCTAGGAGTAAGGAAGAGCACAACCAACACCTATAACAAGTATTAGAGACACTGAGGGTGGAAAAATTATATGCAAAATTCTCAAAGTGCAAATTTTGGATCCGAGAAGTGGGTTTCCTTGGTCACGTGGTTAGCAAGGAAGGGATACATGTGGATCCTTCCAAGGTTAAGGCGATCGAAAACTGGTCAGCACCAAGGATACCTACAGAAATCCGTCAATTCTTAGGCCTTGCTGCTTACTATCGAAGATTCATCCAAAACTTCTCCAAGATCGCCAAACTACTTACCACCCTGACCCAGAAAGGAGTAACCTTCGACTGGGGAGAAAAGCAAGAAGCTGCGTTCCAAACGCTAAAATGGGCTCTGTGCAGCGCTCCGATTTTATCCCTACCAGAAGGAACCGAAGATTTTGTGGTCTTCTACGACGCATCAAACCAAGGTCTCAGGTGTGTGTTGATGCAACAAGGAAAGGTCATTACATACGCCTCGAGACAGCTAAAAACCCACGAGGTTAATTATGCCACACCCGACCTCGAACTGGGCTGTAGTATTCGCTCTAAAGATCTGGAGGCACTAGCTCTACGGGACGAAGTGTACCATCTTCATCGATCAAAAAAGCCTTCAGCACATCGTCAATCAAAAGGAGCTCAACATGAGGCAGAGATGATGGGTGGAGCTACTAAATGATTACGAATGCAAAATTCGTTATCACCCGAGCGAAGCCAATGTAGTAGCTGACGCCCTCAGCCGAAAGGAATACTCTGGCCATTGAGTAAAGTCGTTAACCATGACAATCCATTCACACCTGTCTACACAAATTAAAGAAGCTCAGATGGAAGCCCTGAAATCAGAGAATGTGACAGGTGAAGCTTTAAGAGGAATAGATAAGAACCTGGAAGTCAAGGGTGACATAATACGCTATCTCATGAATCGCATCTGGACACCCAAGGCTGGTGGATTCAGGGATGTCGTCATGAACGAGGCTCACAAAACTCGCTACTCCGTTCATCCTGGTTCAGAAAAGATGTACTTGGACCTCAAGAAACTTTATTGGTGGCTGAACATGAAAGCCGAAATTGCTACCTTCATGAGCAAGTGTCTAACTTGCGCCAAGGTCAAGTTCGAATACCAAAAGCCATCGTGTCTGTTGCAACAACCGGAAATACCCAAGTGGAATTGGGAGCAGATCACAATGGATTTCATAACCAAACTGCCCAAGACAACGAGTGGTCTCGATACCATTTGTGTGATCGTTGACAGGCTGACTAAGTCCGCACACTTCCTACCAATAAAGGAGACCGATAAAATGGAAAACCTGACCAAGACATACATCAAGGAAATTGTGCGGTTGCATGGGGTGCCAAAATCCATTATCTCTGACAGATATGTCGATTTAACTCGTGATTCTTCCAGTCACTCTAGAAATCCTGGGGAACTAGGCTGGATATGAGTACAACTTATCACTCACAAACTGACGGGAAAAGTGAGAGGACCATTTAAACGCTAGAAGACATACTTAGGGCGTGCATAATAGACTTTGGTAAAGCTTGGGACACCCATTTAGCACTTATTGAATTCTCCTATGATAACAATTATCACACTAGCATCAAGGTTGCACCATTCGAAGCCCTCTACGGCCGCAAGTGCTGATCACCTCAATGCTGGGCTGAAGTGGGTGACACGCAACTAGCTAAGGGACAAGTCCCTAACAACACTCTCACTGGCCCAGAAATCATAAGAGAAACTCCATAGAAGATCGTCCAAATCCGAGAGCGACTAAAGGCTTCCAGAGATAGACAGAAGAGTTATGCGGATAATTGCCGAAAGCCTTTGGAATTCCAGGTTGGAGATCGAGTTATGTTAAAGGTCTCACCGTGGAAAGGATTGATACGCTTCGGTAAACGTGGGAAATTGAATCCGAGATATATCGGGCCGTTCGAGATCCTCACTAGGATTGGCCCGGTAGCATACAAGCTTCGACTACCGCAAGAACTCAAAAATGTACATCCTACCTTCCATGTGTCCAACTTAAAGAAGTGCTTGTCCGATGAGACTCTTGTTATCCCTCTTGATGAGATTGAAATCAACGAGAGTCTCCACTTCGTGTAAGAACCAATAGAAATCATGGATCGGGAAATCAAAAGAACAAAACAAAGTCGCATTCCCATTGTGAAGGTCCGATGGAATGCTAAGCGAGGACCCGAGTTCACCTGGGAATGCAAGGACCAGATGAAACAAAAATACCTGCACCTTTTCCCCAACCCTTGAAGTCCCAGTCGAAACGCTAATTTCAGGACGAAATTCCTTCTAACGGGGGGATGATGTGACAACCGTCAAATTCTGGTCAAATCAAAGTCAACAAGTCAAACCGATAAACTCATGTAGTGCTTGTATGATAGGATATATTCTATGTCTTCTTATGTACAACCCTCTATCATAATATAAAGTATCACTCAAAAGTTTCAAATGTTCAGAAATTCAAAACCCTAACCAGGGTGAGTGATGTAATGACTCTAAAAAGCACTATCAAGAACCCTTCGGGGGTGTAAAACACTCATGTCAAGGCATAACGGGGTTTACAAACCCTGCATTTAGAGGCTAAACACTAACGAAGGTCACAAATAAAGTCTCTCTAAATCTCTCTCGCTCGCTCTATCTATCTATCTATCTATCTATCTATCTATCTATCTATCTATCTATCTATCTATCTATCTATCTCTAATCTCTCCCAAATCTCTCTCAAAATCTTTTTTTAACCTTTTATAATCACTCGGGGCATCCCGACCCTTAACTTAGGCAAAAACCGCTTGAAACAGGAAGATTATGTGAGAAATAGTCTTTTAGGGCCGAAGCCTCTTAGGACTGAAACCCTTAGGATCGAAGCCTCTAGGACCAAACCCTCCTTATGACCAAAATCAACAATTCGGACCGAGACCAGCTTCGCTTCGTACCACTTCGATTCGCTTGCATCCGGTTCGGTTCGCCAGTAGTCGGTTTGGTTCGCCTGCTTCCGGTTCGGCTCGCCTCGTTCTCGCTTCTCACTCAATGAACCTCGCCTGCAAGCTTTCTCGGATCGAACATATCTTCGGTTCTCAACTCTCCTGGACCGAACCTTCGGTTTTGACCCCTAGAACTTCGCAAGTTCGCCTCTCTTTCCCGATTTTCGACCCCTTTCGCCTGTTGAACTCGTTTTTGGTGATTTTGACGGGAAATTTTCACCCAAACTCATATTTTAACATATTAAACTCCATAAATTCATATTTTGGGGGAATCTTTACTATAGATAATATCTTTTGTACAAGATATTATCTAAGTGTGGTTCACCTTTCCTAAAAGCTATGACAACAAGCAATCCCCCATACCCATTCTATGACAACTTTATGTCACTATTCCCCTTTGTACCTGGTCAAATCAAGATCTTGCCCCAACACTCCATCAGATTTCCCTATCCTAAATCCACTCATTAGATCTCCAATCCTCACCTATAAAATCCCAAGCACATCCTCCAAAAATACACTTTTTCTCCCTCCCACTCTTCTCACTCTCTGGAACTCGAGATTCTCTAGGAATCATTTTGCTTTTACTTCACTCATGGTAACTTTTTCATTCTCACTCTTGAATATTCTACACTCCTTCATTCAAATCATGGATTTCTTATACATATATCGTCATATTTGTTCTTAGGATCTTCAAATCCTCAAGCATCCTCCAAGTGTTCTTGACTTGGAAACCTCTTTTCTTCCACATCCATCTCAGAAAATCACTCAAGGTGTGTTCATACCCCTATATTTTCATGTTTTACTCAATTTTAAGGGGGAGAATACAAGTTATAACACTAAAACACATTATAACTCAACCAACAGCCTTCAACAGAAAAGTTGGGCCTCATTCACGGACTGTTTTGAACATCTTAAACTTTTTATTTTTCAAAAATGTACAAGATGCAAATAGTTCAGGTTAATAACTTTCTAATGACTACTTGAATATCCTCATACGATTTTTCTACAATTTATGGTGATTTTTACAAAACTGCCTATCATTTCGAAAACGAACTCGGACCAGTCTATGATTATGGGCATTTGCGTACTAGTAAGTTACCACTAAAAATCATAATAAAAATTATGAATAAACTAGACACATTTCCTGAACTCTCAGAGTTTACGGAATCAGATTTCAAGTTCATATGATTTTTCTATGATTTTCTAAAGACAATACAGAGAAATTAAAACTAGTTAAACAGCTTTCGATTTATTAACACTTTGTAACATGTTGAGCAAAGTGTATAGAAATAAAAATTTCTATGTGTTGAATGTATTTCTTGTTAGTTGAATATCACAAATAGAAATAGTCATTAATTAGGGGTGCAAACAAGCCAAGCTACTCGTGAGCTACTCGGGATCGGATCGCTAAAAGCTCGACTCGAAACCGATTTTAGATGAGCCCGAGCCGAGCTCGAGCTTAATACTAATCTCGTTTATTAAACGAGCTCGAGCTCAAGCCTATGTCACTAAGCTTGATTAGGCTCGCGAGCCTAAATGAGCCTTTATATAATATAATTTCTTATTTTTTTTATATATTAAAATAAAAACATATTTGTGGATTAGAAATTTAGGGTATTAGTAAACGAACTTCTTAACGAGCTCAAGCCGAGCTTAAGCTTATTTAGGCAAGTCAGACAAAAAATGAACCGAGCCCAAGCCTGAGTCGAGCTTGTATAATTATTTACGAGCTCGAGCCGAGCTCAGTATAAGAAGCTCGAATCGAGCCGAGCTCGAGCTCGAGCTGCTTAGAACTTAAACAAGCCCGAGCCAAGCCTGGTCAGGCTCGGGCTCGGCTCGGCTCGTTTACACCCCTATCATTAATGACGAGAATTCCATTTACTACAAACATATGTAATAAACTATAATAGGTATAGTTTATGGTACTTACACACTACAAACTCACTATAAAAAGTACTCTGTTTACTCTACAAAAAGGGCTTTCATTCACTACAACGATGTATAATAAACTATAATGGGTATAGTTTATGCTTCCTTACACTATAATTACACTACAAAAAAGGATTCAGTTACACTATAGAAAAGGTTTTTTCATTCACTCTACACGTAAACTCATTAACGTAAATTGTGTGTACGGGTTAAAAATCCTGTAAGTTATAACTCGAGTCTCTTGTAGGGAGAACGTGATAATTGTATATAGATCTATATTGGGATTGACAAAGCACACCCAAGTTGCTTGCGACATCTTGGCCAGCAGGTCAGGGGTGACAAATGTCATAACATTCCGACGCCTGAAGAATGTCGCAGCAGGTCTACTAGGTCATAGTATGGTTATAACGACTCACATAGGGAGATAACGACACATATAGTTTATGGGACTTCTTTTATTAAGAAGGGTTTTATTTATTTAAATATTTCATGTACCATCATAAGTATGGAAAATACTTGTACATTTCAGTCTTTGAGTCTTAAGACTACGAAACATTTTATAAGGAAAATATTAGATTTTTCTTGAACAAACACTACATTTACAAATAACAGATTTCGACTCTTCATACAAAAGCTTATGAACTCACCAACTTTATTGTTGACACTCTTTTAAGATTACTTGTATTCTTAGGTAATCAATAAAAATAGGTAATTACCAGCTTTTGAGGGTGGAACGCTACAACGCTAGACAAAACATTTTATCATTATAATGTAATCGATTTTGAAACATGTAACTCATGAAACTATGTAACTTTCTTGATTATATTTATAATGGTTGTATTTACTTTGAGCACTATTATACTCATTGTTGTTGATAAGAATTAATTTCTCTAAGATCGTTTAGATTCATAACATATTTAGACAAACAAATAAAAGCAAAGAACACAGGACGAATCAAACAAGAGCTGAATGATTAATATGCTCCACCTCAGAAGAGCTCGATAAAGAACTTCAACTGTATAGGTGTGCTAGGGTTACAGTACAATCAAATGGAATAATAATTAAGAAGCGTTCAGAGAATGATGCATGCATGCATCATATATACTAAAACCTATTGACATAAAGACGGCTGGACATGCCCAGATCGTGATAATAATGGACCGATTCAACAAGCCCAATGACGCAACTACTAGACTCAACAATATCCCCCTTTGCGTCAATTGAGGCGAGAGATCATTTTGGTTGAGTGAGAGTAGATTTCTTCACAGTCTTGAATAGCTTCGGTATGATGGCGAGAAGAGTTTGACGGAAGTCAATATACCACCGAAGCATATCCGAAATTTTTTTCTTATCTGCATCACTATTTTGACTACACCTATGAATGATGTCAAGAATGTGCTCCAGACAAGTAGTGGAGAACAGGTGTTTATCATCAAGAGAGAATAAGCACTTTTTTCCTTCGGCTCTGGTGAACATGATTGTGTGATACTTCGGGTCAATCCTACCCATCTGCATCTTGTTAATGTCACTTTCCTTCCCAATTGGTTTGATTGTAGGCTTCTTCCTTAAGGCATAGGCGATCTCTTGATCCATCTTGGCATCCTCATGAATGTAAGAAACTAACATTCGCTTTATATGATCGATGATAGGCTTGTACTGCAGCTGATTAGTTAGCAAAATGTTGTTTAGGAGGATCCAGTCGTGTGGGTTTAAGTTCGGTAGATCAGCAAGAGAGATCATATAAACCTAGTTGTCAGAGCCTCAAGTCAACCTAAACTTCACATTTATAAAATTCCCCGCTGAAGTCGGTTTCAATACCTTGACTGTTGTGATCTTTTGTGTGCCCCAGGTCAAGTATTGTGGTTGAGGGAATGCGAGATAATAGTCAATTAATTCTCGGTCAACCTTCGGGTCAGGAGAGGGAATAGCAGCGATTGGCTCAAAGCAATGAAACACGAATGCCTTTCGGGTGATAGGCATGTCGAACTGAGAGTCTCTCGAATTTTCACGATCAAACGAGATGACCGGTTCAAGCCAGTGAGTGCTAGGAGACTCGATTGCTTATTTTAAGAGTTTCTCGAATGACCACAAAGGAAATAGATTTTTTCTACTTTCCAATGCGACGTGAGCCTCTTTTCATTTTCTTTCCCTCTCTTCTTCTTCTCTTACGATGTGAAGATTTTCATCAAGCTCTCGGTCACGTTGCTTTCTTTTGAGAGCATCTTCTTCGGTTTCTTTCTTATCACTATCATTGATTATCTTTTTGCCTTTGTCCTTCACACTAGAACCCGAAGCTTCATTAACCTTCAGTTCAATGGTGACTTTGGTTGTAAAGAGATTTGAATAGGTTTGCTTGTTGGAGGTTGTGGTGGTTGACCCTGGCATGCTTTTCCCCTTGTTTCGGAGGGACACCAGTCTCCGGAACACCTTCTATATGGCTCAACATGTCAAGAGCGGGTCTCAGCTTCTCAGCCAAGTGTCTTCGGACGGTAAGAGTAAGAACCGAATCATGTGCCTCTAGGAGATTGGATAGAAGAGAGTGAACATCACCAACACAGCTTTTGATAAGTTCTCTCTCAGACTTGAGAGCATCAATTTCCTTGGTCGCCTGATTGAGCTTCAAGTACTGAGTCTTAATCTGTGTGGTTTTTAGGGCGAGTTCATCCATAACTTTGTTTTCCAAGGCAAGATCAAGCTGGAGTTTATCAAGACGGGCAGTGACTGATGTTTGAAGCTCGGAGAGGATTTATGCCAAATTCTCCAAGTGTGAGTTCTAGTTACGAGAGGTTCAGTTCTTAGGACATCTCGTCAACCACAATGGAATATTGGTCGATCCGGCCAAGATTGAGGCAGTCATGAGGTGGGAGGTGCCGAGATCGCCCAACGAGACCAGGAGCTTTCTGGGATCGGCCGGCTATTATCGGAGATTTATTAAGGATTTCTCCAAGATCGCTGTGCCACTTACCAAGATGACTCGGAAGGGTGTCGCTTTTTCCTGGGGTCCGGAGCAGCAGACCTCATTTGAGACACTTTGCCAGAAGTTGTGCGAAGCCCCGGTGCTTGCACTCCCGGAAGGGATGGAGGATTTTGTGGTGTACTGTGATGCATCAATATCCGGATTGGGAGCAGTGCTTATGCAGAGGGGGCATGTGATAGCATATGCATCAAGGCAGCTGAAGCCTCATGAGTCGAGGTATCCCACCCAAGACCTGGAGCTGGGGGCTATAGTGTTCGCCCTCAAGATCTGGCGTCACTATCTGTATAGGGTTCGGTGTACCATATACACGGACCACAAGAGTCTGAAGTACTTGATGGATCAGCCTAACCTGAATATGCGCCAGAGGAGATGGTTGGATGTGGTAAAGCATTATGATTGTGAGATCCTGTACCACCCGGGCAAGGCTAATGTGGTAGCCGACGCTTTGAGCCGTAGGGCGGAGAGCGCCCCAATACGAGATGTTTGTATAAGGTTGACAGTGATGACTCCGATGTTGGACACCATTCGAGGGGCCCAGGCTGAGGCCATTAGACCAGAGAACCGTAAGAGAGAGCGGGTTATCGGTCAAGTATCAGAGTTCGTTACCGATAGTCGGGGACTTATGACTTTTCAGGGCCGGATTTGGGTACCGTTTGTGGGTGGAGCACGTACCATCTTGATGGAGGACGCCCATAAGTCGAGGTTCTCGATCCATCTCGGGGCCACTAAGACATTTTTGGACCTAAAAAGGGATTATTGGTGGTCCTGTATGAAGAGAGATGTCGCATGGTTCGTAGAGAGGTGTTTGACCTGTTGCAGGGTTAAGGCCGAGCACCAACGTCCACATGGTAAGTTGCAACCATTAGAGATTCTCGAGTGGAAGTGGGAGCAGGTTACCATGGATTTTATCACCAAATTGGCAAGGACTGCTAGAGGTGTCGATGCAATTTGGGTGATTGTGGACAGGTTGACGAAGAGCGCTCACTTTCTTGCTATCATTGAGAGCTCTTCTGCCGAGAGGCTGTCAGAGTTGTATGTGAGGGAGGTGGTATCGGGACATGGAGTTCCAATCTCGATTGTCTCAGATCGAGATGTGCGATTTACTTCTAGGTTTTGGAAGAAGTTTCACGAGGAGTTGGGTACGAGGCTGCACTTCAGTACCGCATACCACCCACAGACTGATGGGCAGAGTGAGCGGACGATTCAGACGGTCGAGGACATGCTCCGAGCATGTGTGTTGGATTTCAGCGGGAACTGGGACACGTACTTGCCCTTGGTAGAGTTTTCCTACAACAACCATCATTCGAGCATTGGTATGCCACCCTTTGAGCTGTTGTATGGGAGGAGGTTTCGGACCCCCATTTGCTGGGGAGAGGTAGGGCAGCGTGTGAGGGTAGTCCGGAGATCGTGATTCAGACGACGGAGCTGATACAGTAGGTCAGACAGAGGTTGTTGACCGCTCAGAGTCATCAGAAAATTTATGCAGACATGCGACGATCCGAGCTCGAGTTTCAAGTCGGTGACTTCGTACTCCTGAAGGTATCTCCTTGGAAACGAGTGATTCGATTCAGGAAGAGAGGCAAGTTGGGCCACGGTATATTGGTCCTCTTAGGGTGACCGCCAGGGTGGGCAGAGTAGCATATCGTTTGGAGCTACCTACGAAATTGAGTCAGATTCATGATACCTTCCACGTATCTCAGTTGAGGAAGTGTATCGCCGATGAGTCGGCAGTGGTCCCCCTAGAGGACATTCAGGTGGATGCGAGCCTGAACTATGTTGAGAGGCCGATAGCGATCCGGGATCGGAGGATCATGATTTTGAGAAACAAGGAGGTGTCATTGGTTCAGGTCCAGTGGCAACATCGGAAGGGGTCCGAGCTGACTTGGGAGCCGGAATTAGAGATGCGTGAGCAATACCCAGAGTTATTTGCTGAGAGAGACTTCGAGGGCGAAGTCTGATCCTAGTGGGGGAGAATTGTAACATCCGGATTCCCAGGTATATTATTTTATTCTTTTTATAATGAATTCTTTAAGAGAAACTCGGCGAGTAGGAGCCCCGACTCGCCGAGTAGGATCGTGATTGGAGTGGGCTGGTTAATGAGGGACTCGACGAGTCCATAAGTGGACTTGGCGAGTTCACGCTGTTTAATGAAGCCCTAATTTCCCGGGTTTGCGCCCTATTTAAAGTCCCTTATGGCCGTCATTTGTGGCCACCAGTCCAGTGAGAGAAACCCTAGAGTGCTGGAGCGTTTTGAGAGAGAGAAGAAGCCATTCTTGACCTTTGTGGTGTTGTTTAGCAAGAAGAAGGAGGTTCTAGCCAAGGAAAAGCAAAGGAGGTTGCTATTATGAGGATTTGAAGCTAAGACCATTTCATTTGAGGTATTACTTCGACCCTTGTTCTGTTTTGGGAAAGATAGATGGTTTTAGGGTTTCTTGTCCCCTTGTCTAATTTGATTAGAGGTCCAAATAGTCCCTTCTGGTGATGAGACTTTGGATCTAAACCCATAGAGGTCCAGAGAGCCCTATTCTTCAAGCTTTATGTAGATTAATGGAGGTCATGACCTTGGGTTAAGGTATTTGGGGCTAAATCATCATATATGGTCATTTGGTTGTTACATGTGCATCAAGATTGAGACTTTACGTGATTATAGTGCTTGGAAAGGCCAAATCTATGGATTAGAGGAACAGATCTGACCTCAGAAGTTTGTTTGAGTGAGTGCATGGCATGTACTCGCCGAGTCCATGGGAGGACTCGGCGAGTTGAGTCGGATTGCCCTGCGACTCGCGATCTGTGTCGACTCGTGGAATGTAGGGTTGACTCAGTGAGTCAAGGGAGAACCAGGGGTGAAGAGGACAGGTGTGTACTTGCCGAGTCACCTTAGTCCACTCGGCGAGTAGGGTCAGCTGTGATCGTTGACTTTCGTTGACCTTTAGGATTCCGGTCAACAATTGTACTTTTGAGTCAAGGAGGGGTAAAATGGTCTTTTACCCTTCTGTGGGATTGTAGAAAGGGGTGTAGCATATCCTTGAGAGCCGTTAATGATTTGGAATGATTATTTGTTGTGATTAGGCGAGGCTAGGTCGTCGTTTCGAGAATTAGAGATACCGAGCACGTGAGATTCTAGACATCATACGAGGTGAGTCTTCTCACTATATTGTACCTGGAAGGGGTACCTATGTGTGACCGGAAGGTCTGGTATGCTATGAGATATATGCATTGTATGTTATGAGTTGCCTGTTTTGTATGTGTTATGTATGTGATAAGTATGCTATGCTTGATATGGGCTGAAAGACATTATGATTTGGGCCGGAAGGCATTATGATGTGGACCGGAAGGTTTACCGAGTTGGGACGGAAGTCCCCTGAGACACATAGACCGGAAGGTCGTGTGGAGTATGGTCTGGAAAGTCGTATGTGTGTAAGTGGTATATTAGGGAACTCACTAAGCTTCTTGCTTACATTGTTTATATGTAATGTGTTTCGGGTACTAGTGAGGACCGTGGGAAGGCGCCAGCATGACTTGTATACACACACACAGGCGGATTCAGATATGTTTGATCTTGGGATTGATATGTTTTGTATTTGACCATGTTACATTGGATTCTATGGTTTGTCTTGAATGAAATTATGTTTTAAAGAAATGAAAAATTGTTTTGAAAATTTATGTTGTTACAAGTTGGTATCAAAGCCTTGGTTTGAGGGATTCGGATGCACCTTCGGGCGTAACTGAACTCAAACTGAGGATTTGAGAAAATTTTCAAACGATAAAAACTAATTTTTCTAAAAAGCAAGAGATTTTGAGACAACCATAGCGGAGCAGTGTGTACGGTCAGCCAACGCCCGAACGGTGAACCCCCAAAACGCCCTTACGTTATGTGTTATGAGATATGATATGTTATATTATGCATGCTAGAGCTGGCTAGGTATTCATATTAGGACTAGAGTGGCCTAATTTTGTGATGCCTTCGCCTAGGAAGGATTGTGCTGCTATGTGATGCTTGAGAGCGAGTAGGTATCAGTGAGGGGCTGATAAGAGGTCTACCGAAGGGTAGCCTATGCCAGTGAGATATAGAGTACTTGTGATCTGGGATCCAAGGAGGAGGACTTAGGGTGAATACTGATGCGATATAGGCGGTAGTATAAGGGCCCGTACTACCGAAGACACCGGAGCAGTGCGCACTCTAAGTAAGAATCTTTTGGGTACTAAGGAACAAGTAGGGTCGAATCATCCAGTGTGAGCATGCTTGAATGAGTCTTTGATATTATTATGTTATATTTCAGAGACATCATGGTTGGGACACGCCACAGACCTGAGGCGAGCGGTGTGAGTGACGAGGAGCTTCGTCAGATGATCCATGATGAGGTGGCTGCGGCGATCAGGGCCGAGATTCCGGAGATGTTAGGGTCTATAAGGACCACACTGATTGAGACTTTCGATGAGCGATACGCCGCGGTGACTGAGGCTGCAGCCGCTGCAGCTATAGTAGCTGTGGATGCTGCCAGACCTCAGGGAGGTGACTTGTTGTTGTTTCAGGAATTCAGCAACACGAAGCCACATGAGTTTGATGGGACGCAGGATCCGATCGCTGTGATGAGATGGATTGCTGATATTGAGGGATGCTTCTATACGTGTTCATGTCCGGAGCATCTGAGTGTACGGTTCGATTTGAACCAGCTTCGCTTGGGAGCGAAGGATTGGTGGAAGTTCGTGACAACGAGCTTCACTCTTGCAGAGATTTCAACGGTGACCTAGGAGCGGTTCACCACCATCTTCAGAGACGAGTATGTTCCCCCGGTGGAGAGGGAACGATTGGTTCAGGAGTTCTTGACCCTCAAGCAGGGTAATGATTCGGTTACTATGGTCACCCGGAAGTTTCATGAGAGGGTGATGTTCTGCCCTGAGCAGGTGTCTACTGAGCAGGCACGGATGAGCCAGTATTTGGGCATTCTGAGGAGGGACATTCGGGAGTTCGTGTTGAACTCGACCTACCGGACATTTACTGAGCTCCAGGAAAATGTCCGGAAAAGGGAGATTGAGTTGGAGACGCAGGCCAGGGAGGAGGCCGAGTCTCAGAGGATGGATCGGCGGCCGGCTCAGTCTCAGCCGACAGCCAAGCGGACCAAGTCTGCTGATTCGAGGACTAGAGGCTAGAAGGGCCGCACTTACGAAGTGCGACAAGGGTCATGAGGGGGCCTGTCGATCGGGTGCTTGCTACAAATGTGGCAAGGAGGGGCATATCGCCAAGGATTGCCCCAAGGGATTCATGGTTTGCTTTCATTGCAACCAGACGGGCCATCAGAAGGCCGAGTGTCCACAGTTGCATTAGGGGTCAGCGCAGGGATCTGCACCTGCTGCTAGGGTTACCGAGGTTCGACCGGTGAAGGCCAAGGCTCCGAAGGCTCGTGGGAGAGCTTGCCAGTGGACTGCGGAGGAGGTCCGCGCAGCGCCCGATGTCGTGGCTGGTATGTAGTATGTATTTACCTTTTCTTTTGAGATATTATGCTTATATGATGATATGCGTAGGTACTTTTCTTGTGAGTTCGGTACCTGCTTTGGTGGTATTTGACTCGGGTGCGAGTCGGTCATTTGTTTCCTTGGCATTTAGTCAGCACATTAGTATCCGTTGAGAGGCGTTGAATCGACCTCTGCGAGTTTCCATAGCTGATGAGCGAGCAGTGTATTCTACGGATGTGATTCGAGGATGTATCCTTGAGATCTTCGGTGTGGAGTTCCCGATAGATCTGGTCCCGATTGCGATGGGGGACGTGTGTTATAGTGGGCGTGGATTGGTTGAGCTGATTTGGAGCTGTTATAGACTACGAGCGTCAGTTGGTGACGATACGAGACCCCAGTGGGGGAGTGCTTACGGTGTATGGCGAGGGAACCCGATGTGGGTCAGCATTTTGCTCGGCTTCCAGGGCAAGACAGAGTTTGCAGCAGGGCTGCAGTGGATTCGTAGCCTATGTGTTGGACACGCGAATGGCCGCTGGGAGGCCAGTTTCGATTGATGAGGTTCCAATAGTGTGCGAGTTCCTGAATGTTTTTCCTGAGGAATTGTCGGGTGTGCCTCCTGAGAGGCAAGTGGAGTTCCATATTGATTTGGTTCCGGGAGCAGCACTTATCGCCAAGACGCCATATCGCCTCGCGCCGCCAGAGATGCAGGAGTTATCCTCACAGATTCAGGAGCTGCTAGGAAAGGGGTTTATTCGACCGAGTAGCTCGCCTTGGGGAGCACTGATCCTTTTTGTCAAGAAAAAGGATGGTTTACACCGGATGTGCATTGATTATCGAGAGTTGAACAAGTTGACGGTCAAGAACCGTTTTCCGTTGCCGAGGATTGATGATTTGTTTGATCAGTTGCAGGGGGCGTCTTGGTTCTCCAAGATAGACTTGAGGTCGGGTTATCATCAGATGAGGGTTCGGGATGAAGATATCCAGAAAACAGCGTTCAAAACTCGTTATGGGCATTACAAGTTCGTGGTGATGCCTTTTGGGCTCACCAATGCACCAGCTGTGTTCATGGATCTCATGAACAAGGTGTGTAGGCCGATGTTGGATCGGTCGGTGATCGTATTCATTGATGATATTCTCATGTATTCGAAATCTAGAGAGCAGCACGAGGAGCATTTGAGGGAGATCCATGGAGTTCTGAGATTGGAGAGGCTTTATGCCAAATTCTCCAAGTATGAGTTCTGGTTACAAGAGGTTCAGTTCTTGGGACATCTCGTCAACCAGAATGGGATATTGGTCGATCCGCCCAATATTGAGGCAGTCATGAGGTGGGAGGTGCCGAGATCGACCACCGAGATCAGGAGATTTTTGGGATTGGCCGGCTATTATCATAGATTTATTAAGGATTTCTTCAAGATCGTCGTGCCACTTACCAAGATGACTCGAAAGGGTGTCGCTTTTTCCTGGGGTCCGGAGCAGCAGATCTCATTTGAGACACTTCGCAAGAAGTTGTGCGAAGCCCCGGTGCAGCACTCCTGAAAGGGATGGAGGACTTTGTGGTGTATTGTGATGCATCGATATCCGGGTTGGGAGCAGTGCTTATGCAGAGGGGGCATGTGATAGCATATGCATCGAGGCAGCTAAAGCCTCATGAGTCGAGGTATCCCACCCACGAACTGGAGCTGGGGGCTGTAGTGTTCACCCTCAAGATCTGGCGTCACTATCTGTATGGGGTTTGGTGTACCATATACACGGACCACAAGAGTCTGAAGTACTTGATGGATCAGCCTAACCAGAATATGCGCCATAGGAGATGGTTGGATGTGGTAAAGGATTATGATTGTGAGATCCTGTACCACTCGGGCAAGGCTAGTGTGGTAGCCGACGCTTTGAGCCGTAGGGCGGAGAGCGCCCCAATACGAGATGTTTGTATAAGGTTGACAGTGATGACTCCGGTGTTGGACACCATTCGAGGGGCCCAGGCTGAGGCCATTAGACCAGAGAACCGTAAGAGAGAGCGGGTTATCGGTCAGGTATCAGAGTTCGTTACCGATAGTCGGGGACTTATGACTTTTCAGGGCCGGATTTGGGTACCGTTTGTGGGTGGAGCACGTACCATCTTGATGGAGGACGCCCATAAGTCGAGGTTCTCGATCCATCCCGGGGCCACTAAGACGTTTTTGGACCTAAAAAGGGATTATTGGTGGTCCTGTATGAAGAGAGATGTCGCATGGTTCGTAGAGAGGTGTTTGACCTGTTGCAGGGTTAAGGCCGAGCACCAACGTCCACATGGTAAGTTGCAACCATTAGAGATTCTCGAGTGGAAGTGGGAGCAGGTTACCATGGATTTTATCACCAAATTGGCAAGGACTACTAGAGGTGTCGATGCAATTTGGGTGATTGTGGACAGGTTGACGAAGAGCGCTCACTTTCTTGCTATCATTGAGAGCTCTTCTGCCGAGAGGCTGTCAGAGTTGTATGTGAGGGAGGTGGTATCGCGGCATGGAGTTCCGATCTCGATTGTCTCAGATCGAGATGTGCGATTTACTTCCAGGTTTTGGAAGAAGTTTCACCAGGAGTTGGGTACGAGGCTGCACTTCAGTACCGCATACCACCCATAGACTGATGGGCAGAGTGAGCGGACGATTCAAACCCTCGAGGACATGCTCCGAGCATGTGTGTTGGATTTCGGCGGGAACTGGGACACGCACTTGCCCTTGGTAGAGTTTTCCTACAACAACAATCATCATTTGAGCATTGGTATGCCACCCTTTGAGCTGTTTTATGGGAAGAGGTGTCAGACCCCATTTGCTGGGGAGAGGTAGGGCAGCGTGTGAGGGTAGTCCGGAGATCGTGCTTCAGACGACGGAGCAGATACAGCAGGTCAGACAGAGGTTGTTGACCGCTCAGAGTCATCAGAAAAGTTATGCAGACAGGCGACGATTCGAGCTCGAGTTTCAAGTCGGTGACTTCGTACTCCTGAAGGTATCTCCTTGGAAACGAGTGATTCGATTCAGGAAGAGAGGCAAGTTGGGCCCTCGGTATATTGGTCCTTTCAGGATGACCGCCTGGGTGGGCAGAGTAGCATATCGTTTGGAGCTACCTAGGGAATTGAGTCAGATTCATGATACCTTCCACGTATCTCAGTTGAGGAAGTGTATCGCCGATGAGTCGGCAGTGGTCCCCCTAGAGGACATTCAGGTGGATGTGAGCCTGAACTATGTTGAGAGGCCGATAGCGATCCGGGATTGGAGGATCAAGATTTTGAGAAACAAGGAGGTGTCATTGGTTCAGGTCCAGTGGCAACATCGGAAGGGGTCCGAGCTGACTTGGGAGCCGGAATTAGAGATGCGTGAGCAATACCCAGAGTTATTTGCTGAGAGAGACTTCGAGGGCGAAGTCTGATCCTAGTGGGGGAGAATTGTAACATCCGGATTCCCAGGTATATTATTTTATTCTTTTATAATGAATTCTTAAAGAGAAACTCGGCGAGTAGGAGCCCCGACTCACCGAGTAGGATCGCGATTGGAGTGGTCTGGTTACTGAGGGACTCGGCGAGTCCATGCTGTTTAATGAAACCCTAATTTCTCGGGTTTGCGCCCTATTTAAAGGCCCTTATGGCCGTCATTTGTGGCCACCACTCCAGTGAGAGAAACCCTAGAGTGCTGGAGCGTTTTGAGAGAGAGAAGAAGCCATTCTTGACCTTTGTGGTGTTGTTTAGCAAGAAGAAGGAGGTTCTAGCCAAGGAAAAGCAAAGGAGGTAACTATTCTGAGGATTTGAAGCTAAGACCATTTCATTTGAGGTATTACTTCGACCCTTCTTCTGTTTTGGGAAAGATAAATGGTTTTAGGGTTTCTTGTGCCCTTGTCTAAATCGATTGGAGGTCCAAATAGTCCCTTCTGGTGATGAGACTTTGGATCTGGACCCATAGAGGTCCAAAGAGCCCTATTCTTCAAGCTTTATGAAGATCAATGGAGGTCATGACCTTGGGTTAAGGTATTTGGGGCTAAATCATCATATATGGTCATTTGGTTGTTGCATGTGCATCAAGATTGAGACTTTACGTGATTATAGTGCTTGGAAAGGCCAGATCTATGGATTAGAGGAACAGATCTGACCTCAGAAGGTTGTTTGAGTGAGTGCATGACATGTACTCATCGAGTCCATGGGAGGACTCGACGAGTTGAGTCGGGTTGCCCCGCGACTCGCAATCTGTGTCGACTCGTGGAATGTATGGTTGACTCAGTGAGACAATGGGATAACTAGGGGCGAAGAGGACAGGCGTGTACTCGACGAGTCACCTTAGTCCACTCGGCGAGAAGGGTCAGCTGTGATCGTTGAATTTCGTTGACCTTTAGGATTCCGGTCAACAGTTGGACTTTTGAGTCAAGGAGGGGTAAAATGGTCTTTTACCCTTCCGTGGGATTGTAGAAAGAGGTGTAGCATAGCTTTGACAGCCATTAATGATTTGGAATATTATTTGTTGTGATTAGGCGAGGCTAGGTCATCGTTTCGAGAATCAGAGATATTGAGCACGTGAGATTCTAGACATCATACGAGGTGAGTCTTCTCACTATACTGTACCTGGAAGGGGTATATATGTGTGATCGGAAGGTCTGGTATGCTATGAGATATATGCATTGTATGCTATGAGTTGCCTGTTTTGTATGCGCTATGTATGTGATAAGTATGCTATGCTTGATATGGGCCGGAAGGCATTATGATATGGGTCGGAAGGCATTATGATGTGGACCGGAAGGTCAGGGAGTGATGGAAAGGCATATGTGTGTAAGTGGTATATTGGGGAACTCACTAAGCTTCTTGCTTTTAGTGTTTATGTGTAATGTGTTTCAGGTACTAGTGAGGACCGTGGGAAGGCGCCAACATGACTCGTACACACACACACAGGCGGATTTGGATATGTTTGATCTTGGGATTGATATGTTTTGTATTTGACCATGTTACATTGGATTCTATGGTTTGTCTTGAATGAAATTATGTTTTAAATAAATGAAAAGTTGTTTTGAAAATTTTCGTTGATACATTGAGGTTTGGTTGTAGTAGTGGTGCTGGTGGTAGTTTCGATGAATGGGGGGGTTGGTATTGATATAGAAGTTGTAGTTGGAGAAGAGATTGGAGGAGGGCATGGATCAATTGTGGTAGGAACAGAGTGAGTATGAGAGGAAGGAGGTGAGTTTCGGTTAATCTGATGAGTCGGTTAAGTTGGAGGCGAAGCTCCTCGGAGTAAACTCTCATCTTGAGAATTTTCACTATCTCTTGACTCTTGTTCGGGTTGTTGGTCAGAGGGAACATAGTTTGAATCACTTGAAGACTGAGCCTTTGGCTTGTGTGCCTTCTTCTTGATTTTTCGCTTCTTAGGAGCGGAAGTAGCTACTTGTTCTGACTTTCGCTTTTTAGGCGTAGCAGCTTTAGATGATGGTCCTTCCTTCTCGCTTTTTCATTGATCAACCTTCTTCCCTCGTTTTGTTGGTTTATCAACAGTATCCAATGATCTTTGCATTTCAGGGGTTAGCTGCCTCGGTCCCATAGGAGGAAGCTTCTTGTATTCACTAATGCGCTTGCTTTCCCCAGAAAAACAGTTGTACCTAGTCTAAGGAATTGAACCAATGGACAGAAATTTGGTTGGATCAGCGACAATAATCTTCGTTGTGTGAAAAATGGCAATAGATGACATCAAAGAGTCTGCCATTGTTGGAATGTGGAACTTCTCCATTGCCCATTGAGTAACTAAGGTCCAAAACCTGCCACATGATATTTCAGAATAACGAGAAGCTGAGTTTATGCTTTGTACCAGTTGAGTCCAGAGAATAGACCCATAGTCCATGTTGATACCATAGTAAAGACTGTAGAGGAGAGTCATAAATGCTTTGCTTGCCCCATCAGAACCTGCAACCCTCTCCGATAAACCCTTGAAAAGAAGAGTAAATAGACCTTTCCATTATGGAGAAAGGCATGACTTCTTGAATTTTGTCACTTTTGTAAGAACTTTGGTGTACCCCATATCGTAAAACATGGTGAAAAGCTTAGTCGTGCTGATCGAGTTTGGGTTGATCATGGAGTCGTTGAAGATTAGCCTTAGCAATGAGCAAAACCTAACCTTTAAAATTGAAGTCTTCTGATTGAAAATCTCAAAGAAAATCCTCTCCTTGGCTTCATCAAATGACATCGTTGAATAAACTTGAGAAAGGAGAGACATCAGGATAGACTCAACCTTGGTTAGGGAAATCACAAGTGGTGAATATTTGTGGCATTCAACCACCTGAAGCATGTAAGGATCGTACTGAAAAGGAGAGAGTTCGATGATCAGGTTTCGATTCGGCTTGATGGTGAGAAGCGAGGACTGTGCGCTTTGTTCTTGAATGGAGGATGAGTCAGCCATTGTTGAAGCTTGAAGTGAAGAAGATGAACCGTAGAGAGAAATCTCTGTTTAATGCTTGAGAGGATTTTTTAAGTGGTAAAGTGTTGAGTCAAAATATGGTTTATACTTTACTTTTCTGGGCAATTATATTTTTGTGTAATATTTTATGAATTTATGGCCATGTTTACGACTGTAAACACCTTACGACCGTAAACTCATTTACGGCCCATTTGTTTCCGGCCCATGTTCCCCTAGTATAAATAGAGGTGTTAGGGTGAGGAGTACAGATTGATGAACTAGAAGGAGTTTACGGCCAGAGAGCATTTTGTATGAATCTTTTGTATTTGGAGCTTTAATTCATATCAATACATAGAGAGATTCATAATATTCTTCTCCTTCTCTTCTAATTTTATCTGACATCATCTGTTTGATTGGGATTCCGCACCATCAAACGGATCTGACTGATACACAGGCCGATTAGGGACTTACAATTGGTATCAGAGCGGGATTAATCAAACGGATCTGACTGATACCGATTGTAAGTCCCTAATCTGCCCGTGTATCAATCAGATTCGTTTGATGGTGCGAAATCCAATCAAACGGATGATGTAGGAGAAGAAGAATAATATGATTCTTTGTATGTATTGATATGAATTGAAGTTCCAGATACAAAAGATTCACACAAATACGCTCCTTATTCTCTCTGGCCGAAAACTCTCTACTGTTTATCAATCCGTACTCCTCACCCTAATACCTCTATTTATACTAGGGGAACATGGGCCGGAAACAAATGGGCCGTAAATGAGTTTATGGCCGTAAGGTGTTTACAGCCGTAAACTCAGCCGTAAACTAGGCCATAAATTCATAAAATATTACACAAAAATATAATTGCCCAGAAAAGTAAAGTATAAACCATATTTTGACCCAACAATCTCCCCCTTGGTTTATTGCTTTCTTTTCTTAATTGAACCAACAAGCTCCCCCTAAAAAGTAGCTGGCTTTCTTGATAATCTTCATTGAGAGCTTGGCTTCAGCATTTATCGTCAATTTCTTGCTCCTTCGAATGCGAATTCTTCGATGCTCACAGACGAAGCCTTTGGCTCATAAATCTTCAACACAAACTCCATGAGTCTTAGCTATACCTGAAATCACTATTCAAGACAAAAACAAAACTAAAAAAAAAACTTAGCACACAAATTAAAATAGAAACAGAAATATTTTTTTTTTGGATTTTTTATTTTTCTGAACAAGAAATAAAACCGAAATAACACTATTTTTGGATTTTTAATTTTTTTGATTTTTCTTTGATTTTTGAATTTTTTATTTATTTTTTATTTTCATTATTTTTAATTTTTAATTCTCCCCGTATATTTAAATTAGAAGAAACTATGACAAATTTAACAAAAATAAAAATGATATCTAACTTTAAGAGTGATTTGGGATCAAAGTTTTTAGACAACCTTTATTCACTTGTCGGTACCTTTCATATTCACATCTTTGTCTGGTCGATCGTCGGTATTGTTGTCCACTTAAACACAAAAAATTGTGACAAATTTAGGACATACTATTTGTTACAAGACAAGGTGAACTTAAGTTCCTAAAAAAAATTATATCTGATCCTTATTTCTTAGATACTATATCTTAAGGACCATTCATCTGACGACGATCAGGGATATTGTTTTTCACCTAAATCGAGCAGTGAGATCTATAGACAATCTGTATGTGTTCAATTTTAAGTGTATTGGAACGTGTTTCCCGCGTCCTAATATGCCCCAGCCATCAAGAACTTCCAGAGTACTCCTTACACCGGGTGAGCAGACAACCATTCAGAGAGAGAAGAGATTCAGAATTCTATTGCTAACTACTTCAGAGGGGTTGAGAAGAAGAAGGTTGCATATGCTGTGTACCAAGTCGGATTAGAAGTCGCGCAAAGGAGACAGCATATGGTTAACAGATGAGAAGTATTTCACACACACACACACACACACACACACATATATATATATATATATATATATATATATATATATATATATATATCCTGTAGAGAAATAGAGTTGCATATGTTGTGTACCAGGTCGGATTGGAAGTCACGCAAAGGAGACAACATATGTCTAACAGACGGAAAGAAAGAAAATGATATTCTACGGACCTAATTTATCGGGATTTACCAGTCGCCCCTTCCAACCGGAATTAAGGACAAAATCCGCACATCGAGGAAAAGTTAAGCCACGGTTCCAAGTACGGGTTCGTTTAATGTGACGAGTGGATTCCCATATATATCTCCCTGCTCAACCTATCCGAGCGTCGTATTGTCAGGCTGAACATATCTAACTAGGTCAAGATTTGTCAATTCTATAAATTTCCTAAGTTCAACTCTCCCTAGTCAAGTCCATTTTAAAATTTTTCGTGCCTACCGACGCATCAAGTCAGAACATAGACCCTTCAACTTTGGGTACGTTATGCAGACTCAAGTTGCCTGTTATCACTTGATAATATCACTTCCTAGTCCTTCAACAGCAAACAAGACTATTAGAAACAAGATATTTTTTTTAATTTTCTGAATTTTTTTATGTTTTTGGATTTTTGAAAATTTTTTAATTTTTGTTTTGTTTTTATTTCTCCCCCTAAATTTGTGCATAGGAGAGAAATGAAAGTAAATGCGCAAATTTAAACTATGCTAAACAAAAATTAGTCTTTAAAACGAATCAGCTTAAGAAAAACTCCGTAGTATAGAGAAGAAAACGCAAACCGTAATTCACCGATTGAATCTGCATTCAGAAGGTCTGAGAACAGCAAGCATAATCTCAGAACAGATCCGAAAATTCTTCATATCATTAAGCACTAACCCCATGTGATCCCTTCCTTTCTTCCTTTCCCACAAAAGGACACATACTCTCAAACAATGTTCTGAGTGTTGTATAGTTGAGAGATGTCTCCTATCATGTGCCTGGTACAGCCACTACCAGCAAACCGAAGTCTGATGATATGCCTCCATAGCTGCTCCGACACAGAGCGGGATTAATTGGTCTTTGGAACCCAGTCCATTTTGAAACTGGGTCGACCTTTGTCATCAATGCAGGGTACTCTCTCCCATGACATATCCTGCTTATCACAAACAGAAGACAATGAAATATTATAGTCATTTGAAGATTTGGGAGTTTTCACCTTTGGTACCCATTTATATTCGGGTTTAACCCATTTCTTTTTCGATCAGATGGGTGCCTCGGCACTTGCTTTGGAACTTGAAGCCGATTGCCGAGATGACTTTGACCTAGCCGGTCTTGGTTTTGTTGGGGCATCTCTTGGATTAGACTTTTTGGTCAGCATTCCCTTCTTGCCCTTGGGATTTTGATTTTTGGCCTTGGAAGATTGATTCTTGGCCTTCTGCGCGTTCCAATCAGCATTGTCTGAACGTGACCTTGAGGGGTTTCTTTTGGAGTATCTCCCTCTTGGTGCGTTCTGCCAGCCTTGTGCATAGTAGGGAACATATGCGCGATTAGGACAATTTCTGGCAATGTGTCCAGGTGTTCCACAGTGAAAACAAGTCTTTTTCTTCACTGTGAAGTTATTTATTCCTGACCCTGGTGGCATATCCTTGACTTGTCTGTTGTTGTTCCCATATGCACACTTACAACAGGCACTTTGTTGCGCTGGAATTGGAGGCCTATATTTCTCAACGGCAGGTTTGTTAGAAGCAGCCGAGTTCGAAGCAACAAATTTCGAGTTCAAGGAGTCATTGGTTTGTTCAGAAGAACTCTCCTTGTTCTCATCCTCTGCTACTTTACCTGCACATGTAACAGAAACATCAATATTTTCAACATTAATAACTCCTCCTGACACAAATCCAACTGGTTTTCCGTATTTAAGATGTGCCTCCCTGTCAATTTCTTCTTGTTTCATAGGGATGGATGTGTAGTTATGATTGTAAGGAGGAGGTACACTATCATACCCTAGACCCTTGTTTTGATTCCTTTTAAACTACATGCTTTGGTCTATCATATTTGCAACCACCTCACTTGAGAAATTATATTTTCTAACATCAAGTTTGGCGGTTTCAAACTTTCATTTCAAAGATTCAACTTCAGCCACTAGCTCAGCATTATGTTTGACTACATAATCTTAGTTTTCACATTTGTTACTGTAGTCTTCCTGAAGTTTCCTAAAGTCCTTGGTTTTAGCTTCTAATTCAGCCTTCAGGGGTTTCTGTCCTTTCCTGAGTTGATATCCTTCATATCTCAGGTCCTCAACTTCTCTTTTAAATAAATCAATTTGATCCCTAAGAAATTTAATCGTATCTTCACATGATTGAGAACATGAAACTTCACATGAATGAGAACATGACACTTCATTGACCGGAAGGTTTATAGAACTCTTTAAAGCGTCAAGCTCTTCAATTACTTTAGCAATACTAAGACGATTGAGATCTTTTGTCTTCTTGATGACAGTTACGTTTATATCCCACGATTTCGGAAGTGAATTCAATAGCTTTTTGTTTATCTCAGATTTGGTCAAAAAGATCCCAACAATATTCATCTCAGTAGTGAGTGTGGTAAATCGCTGCAACTGAGCTTTGAGGGTTTCTCCAGGGATATAATCGAACATGTTGAAATTTTGTCTTAAGATATCCTGACGACTCTCTTTCATGTTTTCAACTCCCTCGTAGACCTTAAAATCAATTAAAAAAAAACAACTAGAAGCTAAGATAAAAATCAAATGTCAAATTTAAAATGCCTTTTTTTTTTTTTTTAAAACAACCTTAAAAGTCAAATTTAAAAAAATCAAACTCAAAAGTCGAACTTGAAAAGTCAAACTTAAAAGTCAAACCGAAAAGCTAAATTTGAAATTTTAAAAGTTAAACGAAAAAGTCAAAGTTTAAAATCAAAGGTCAAACCTGAAAGTCAAAATCAAAATTTGAAATAAAAAGTCAAAAATAAAAGAAAAAAAATAAAAACAATTTATTATTATTATTATTATTTTAATTTTGGATGAAAAAGGAATTTTAAAATAAAAGGAAATTGATTTTTGGGCTGTTTTTGTCAAATTTCGAAACTTGGAAGCGAGAAAGAGATGTTAAGTTTAAAAATTCGAAGGTAAGAAACAAGGTGTTGGATGGTTGAGTTGGTTAAGCGCGTGTGTTGCTGATCCGGAGGTCATGGGTTCGAAACCCGACACTCCCCCCCTTTTTATTGAAGCGCTTGCAGCCAGCTGCTGCTGAGCCGAGCCGATCTCCAAGCCGCGATTCACCAAGCCGAGCCGCTACGTCCGAGCCGAGCCGTCTTCCACCGAGCTGATCTACCGAGCCAATCTGCCGAGCCGAGCCGCAAACTCCGGAAACCCTAGCCGTAAACCCGAACCTCGCCGCCGGCCGTGAACTGTTTCCGGCAGTAAGCTCCGGCCGAAAACCCTTCAACAATTTTGTGAAAACAACGATTTTTCGACTTTGAAGCTCCAAAACTCAATCAAAAACCCTTTTTTTATGAAAAACACAAACAACAAACCCCCCTTATTTTTGCGAGATCTATCCGAAAACGCAAAAATATTTCGAAAATAAGATCAAATATTGCCCCAAAATAGAGTTTACGGCCCAAGAACTCGGTGTTTACAACCGTAAGCTTGCACCGTAAACACATAATATTCGATATTTGGATGAAACAATAAATCCTTTTGACTGATACAACTTGGCTCTGATACCAATTGTAAGTCCCTAATTTGCCTGTGTATCAATCAAATCCGTTTGATGGTGCGGAATCCCAATCAAATGGATGATGTCAGGTCAAATAGAAGAGAAGGAGAAGAAGAAAAATATGAATCTTAATGTATTGATAATATGAATTAAATTCCTTACACAAGATTCACACACATACGCTCCTTGTTCTCTCTGGCCGTAAACTCCTTAGGGTTCATCAATCTCTACTCCTCACTCTAACACCTCTATTTATACTTGAATATGGACCGGACACACATGAAAATCCAAAAACATTAGAAAATCAGAAAATAAAAAAATATGGTGTTAATGGAATGTGATTGCAAGAGATGTTTTGGGAAGTGATATTATCAAGTGATAACAGGCAACCTGAGTCTGCGTAACGTACCCAAAGTTGAAGGGTCTATGTTCTGACTTGATGCGTCGGTAGGCATGAAAATTTTTAAAATGGACTTGACTAGGGAGAGTTGAACTTAGGAAATTTATAGACTTGACAAATCTTGACCTAGTTAGATATGTTTAGCCTGACAATACGACGCTCAGATAGGTTGAGCAGGGAGATATATATGGGAATCCACTCGTCACATTAAATGAACCCGTACTTGGAACCGTGGCTTAACTTTTCCTCGATGTGTGGATTCTGTCCTTAATTCCGGTTGAATGGGGCGACTGGTAAATTCCGATAAATTAGGTTTGTAGAATATCATTTTCTTTCTTTCTGTCTGTTAGACATATGTTGTTTCCTTTGCGTGACTTCCAATCCGACTTGGTACACAACATATGCAACTCTATTTCTCTGCAGGATATATATATATATATATATATATATATATATATGTGTGTGTGTGTGTGTGTGTGTGTGTGTGTGTGAAATACTTCTCATCTGTTAGCCATATGTTGTCTCCTTTGCGCGAATTCTAATCCGACCTGGTACACAGCATATGCAACCTTCTTCTTCTCAACCCCTCTGAAGTAGTTAGCAATAGAATTCTGAATCTCTTCTCTCTCTGAATGGTTGTCTGCTCACCCGGTGTAAGGAGTACTCTGGAAGTTCTTGATGGCTGGGGCATATCAGGAAGCGGGAAACACGTTCCAGTACACTTAAAATTGAACACATATAGATTGTCTATAGATCTCGCTGCTCGATTTAGGTGGACAACAATATCCCTGGTCGTCGTCAGATGAATGGTATGTCCTAAATAGTATGTCCTAAATTTGTCACAATTTTTCGTGTTTAAGTGGACAACAATACCGACGATCGACCAGACAAAGATGTGAATATGAAAGGTACCGACAAGTGGATAAAGGCTGTCTAAAAACTTTGATCCCAAATCACTTTTAAAGGTAGATATCATTTTTATTTTTGTTAAATTTGTCATAGTTTCTTCTAATTTAAATATAAGGGGAGAATTAAATATTAAAAATAATGAAAATAAAAAATAATAAAAAAAATTCAAAAATCAAAGAAAAATCAAAAAAATTAAAAATCCAAAAATAGTGTTATTTCGGTTTTATTTCTTGTTCAGAAAAATAAAAAATCAAAAAAAAATATTTTTGTTTCTATTTTAATTTGTGTGCTAAGTTTTCTTTTAGTTTTGTTTTTGTCTTGAAAAGTGATTTCAGGTATAGATAAGACTCATGGAGTTTGTGTTGAAGATTTCTGAGCCAAAGACTTCGTCCGTGAGAATCGAAGAATTCTCATTTGAAGGAGCAAGAAATGAAGATTATTCTTTCAACATTCAATCCTTCAACCCCAGAAGCAAGGTGAAGCTGCAATTGAAGATTATGTAACGGATTGCATTGAAGCCTCCTCAATCAGTCTGCTGCTATCGTTGTACCTGCTGAAGTGATCCAGAAGATTTAGTTCTCTCTGATGTTTCTCTCTGAAGATTCTCAAGCTGAATGCGCCATCTTTCAAGAATCAGTATGTCAAGCCTCCTCACCCAATGTGCGATCAATGCCAAATTCTGAAGAAATGCTCAACTGCAAAAGATGAAGTCATTCATTGAAGATTCATATGTTCATCCTGATGCTGTGAAGAAATTAAAGATAAATGCTGAAGCCAAGCTCTCATTAAAGATTGACAAGAAGAGCCAGCTACCTTTTAGGGGGAGCTTGTTGGGTCATTAAGAAAAGAAAGCTATAAACCAAGGGGGAGATTGTTGGGTCAAAATATGGTTTATACTTTACTTTTCTGGGCAATTATATTTTTGTGTAATATTTTATGAATTTATGGCCTAGTTTACAGTTGAGTTTATGGCCGTAAACACCTTACGGCCGTAAACTCATTTACGGCCCATTTGTTTCCGGCCCATGTTCCCTTAGTATAAATAGAGGTGTTAGGGTGAGGAGTACAGATTGATGAACTAGAAGGAGTATACGGCCAGAGAGCATTTTGTATGAATATTTTGTATTTGGAGCTTTAATTCATATCAATACATACAGAGATTCATAATATTCTTCTCCTTCTCTTCTAATTTTATCTGACATCATCCGTTTGATTGGGATTCCGCACCATCAAATGGATCTGACTGATACACGGGCATATTAGGGACTTACATAAAGAGGTAAAAGTGAGGTGAGAAAACCCTTTATACGATTACCATGAGAGAGAAAAATTCGGAGTGATGATTGCACTATCTTCTGAAGCGACGCCTAAAAAAAAGCATGATTTGACAACTGTTATCCCGAAAAGTGTGTCAATCCCGTCATGCGGCGTGAGAAAAGGAAATGGTTCAAATTCACGCGCCTTTTAAAATATTATCCATTCACCGCCTCATTGATGTTAAATCTGTTCAAATTCCCTTTGAAATGTTGACTCACCCTTTCACTTCCATTGGAATTGAATAGCCTTCGCTCCCAAACATAGTGTAACATCATAACGTATTGATCAAAACTAAAGATCTGAGAAATAGCCATCAGTACCATGATCAAGACTTGTGGAAAATCATAAAGATCTTCGTGCAAGATTGTGTCTAAGAAAAAGAAATAAAACAAATTCTTTGTGGGATATAAGTGATGTCAATTAAGACACGAAACAGTGGATCCTGGGCACGAATCTCTTCCTTCAACGTCAAGAGAGACTTAGAAGTGTCTGTGTGGTTTCCGTTAAAATACGATCAAATGCTTATTAAGAAGCATTGAAAGACATCTTTTTAGTATAAGGCTATTAGGGTGGCTTACGCTTCAACCAAACTACGGATCTTGATATAAGACCAAAACTTGGATGAAGTACTTGTGAGACCGATGTAGCCTATAAAACAAGTAGGTTTCAACATTTTTCAGTGACTTGGTGATATAGTAGAAATCTCAAAAACAAAAATAAACTGGATCTTTTGGGTAGAAAAGTCTTGGTGTTAGACAATTTCATAAAGATCGCTCAAAAAATAGAAAGAGATTTCTTGGTACCTCCCACTAAAGTGGTTTCGTTAATACTTGGGTGAAAACTAGAATGTTTGATTGTTCACCATTAATTCATTGTAGGTGTTGGATTTTGGCTTTCACATAGTACGTAGTGAAATGAAACTATGATCATGAACACAGATGTTGTGTAACCGTAAACCATAGTGGTAAATTCTGAGAGTCTTAAGGGTTAAATTCATGAACCGAAATGTGATGGAGAAAAGTGTGAAGGTGGTTAAAGAACCGAAAGTACCTCTACTATATAGGAGTGACCAAGCAGAAAACTCTTAACTCAATATGAGAAGAGTAAGGTAGCTCATGACTTAAGTGATTTTATCAGCCTGATTGGGAAGAATCGATTTGTATATATTGAATCAGTAAGGCTTCACTTAGAGTCGTCAAGGATTAGGACAACATGCAGCAGCATGCTTTTAGGGACACTTAGCTAGTACAAAGACAAAGAGAGTTATACCTGCCCCAACTCCATCATTGGAAGTCGTCCATGAGTCCTTTCAGTGTGATATTTTGGGTATTTTGATTTTATTTAAAAAAAGAAATAAAACTAAACACAAAATAAAATGTTTTTGATCATTTTGATTTTTATGAAAAATAACAATAAAAACAGAAAAGAAAATATTTTTGGATTTTATGATTTTTCTGAATAGAAATAAAAACAGAAAAGCAAATATTTTTGGATTTTATGAAAAGAAATGAAAAACATAAAATGAATTGAGAAAATATATACATAGTGTACAAAATATACAACCGAAATTTCACCTTAGAAGTAATGAAGCGAAATGGACCGAGCGTTCGGTTCATTTCGTTTCCCGAAAAATCTGGAACCGAAATAGACCGAGCCTTCACTCTATTTCGCTTGTCCAATTTTAATGAGGTGAAAGTGGTTTTGGTACTGATTCAGCTTCCATCATTCCCAAGCCTTGGAGTATTTTATTAAAACTTGCTTCAGGTAAGGCTTTCGTGAAAATGTCATCTAATTGATCATCGGATCGAACAAAGTGAATTTCAATGTTACCATCTTCTACGTGATCCTTGATGAAGTGATATCTCAGTGCTATATATTTTGTTTTTGAGTGTTGCACTGGGTTGTGACATATCCGAATAGCACTTTATGAGTCACAATAGAGGGGAATTTTCATCACGTTTAGGACATAGTCTCTAAGTTGACTTATTATCCATATGACCTATGAAGTGCAAGACGCTGCGACGATGTATTCAACTTCGGACGTAGAAAGAGACACGCATGTTTGTTTCTTGGATTGCCATGTAACGAGTTTTCCATCAAGGAATTGACACCTGCCAGTTGTGCTCTTTCGGTCTAGACCACATCCTCCAAGATCGGCATCGGAGAATGCTTGAACAAAAAAGCCTGATTTAGCTGGATACCATAGACCGAGAGACGAGGTTCGCTTCAAATATCTAAAGATATTTTTCACAGCCACCATATGAGGTTCGCGTGGATTGGCTTGGAACCTGGCACAATAGCAGACAGAAAACATAATATCTGGTCTACTAGCTGTTAAATACATTAGTGACCCTATCATTTGACGATAGAGGGTCATATTAGTAGCCGATTTCTCCAAAGATGGTGTCAGCTTTGTTCCGAATGCCATTGGGACCTTTACTTTAGAATCTCCCATCATACCAAACTTCGCCAGTAGAGTCTTCGTGTAAGCCTCCTGATTAATGAATACGCCTTCTGGTCCCTGTCTTATGTTCAGTCCAAGGAAAAAGTTAATCGAACCCATTAAGCTCATCTCAAACTTAGTCTCCATCAACATTTGGAATTCAACTGTTAAGCTTGGATTCGTAGAGCCGAAGATAATGTCATCGACATAAATTTGGACGATCATTAGGTGTTCACCCTCTTTCTTGTGAAAGAAGGTTGGGTTAACTGAACCTTGTTTGAATTTAGACGTTTTTAGAAAGTGAGTTAGTGTTTCATACCGGACTCTTGGGGCTTGCTTCAGACCATAAACCGCCTTGTCTAGAATATAGAAATGATCAGGATACTTCTCGTTCACAAATCCAGGTGGTTGCTCAACATATACAGTCTCTTCTAGTTCTCCATTCAATAATGCACACTTAACGTCCATTTAAAAAACTTCAAAATTCTTGTGAGCAGCGTATGCCAGATAGATCCGAACTGATTCCAACCTTGCTAAAGGAGAGAAGGTTTCTTCATAATCTATACCTTCTTCCTGACAATATCCCTTAACCAGTAGCCTTGCCTTGTTGCGTATCACATTCCCTTCTTTGTCAATCTTGTTACAGAATACCCATTTTAATCCAACCACAGATGCATCCTTTGGTGTAGGAATCAGTCTCCAGACTCGGTTTCGCTTAAACTCATTGAGTTCGTCTTGCATAGCCTGTACCCAATCAGAGTGATCAAGTGCAGTGTTAACTGTTTTCGGCTCAATCTTGGAGACAAACGAATTAAACATGCATAATTCCACTTGAGAGAATAGAGCTATTTGCTTCGCTTTTAGTTGAGAGCGTGTAAGAACTCCCTTAGATGATTCACCAATAACTTGAGTTTTTGGATGATCTCTTGTCCATTTTGTGAGAAGAGGGTAGTTAGGATAATAAGCAGGATCCAATTCGACATAGACTTCTTCTTCAAATTCTGACTGAATGTCGTCATCATTCGTATTACCATTCTCCCCCTCGAATGATGAAACAGTTTCAACATCAGGTTCATAATTCTCCCCCTCAATTGGACTTTCATGGTTCATTGTGTGATATGGGTTCTCCCCCTAGAAAGACAAATCAGGTCGCTTTGATGAAGACGAACCCTCCCCTTGGAAAGTGGTGCGGTCCTTTGTGGGTTCGCTTGGACCTTGATGTTCGCTAGGATCTTGAGGTTCTCTTTCCATGGCTTTTATTGCTTCGTTGATTATCTCCTTTAGGTTGTCAACCTTGTTATCAGCCACTTTCTCTTCAGAGAGAATTGCATTCTTCGGTTCATCAAAGAGCAACATGTACTCTTCAAACAGATTTGATATAGGAGCCGTGACTTGACCTGTTTGTGGAAAGATCTCCTCCATTGGACTTTCATTGGATTGAAGTTTATTCACGTAATTATCATCAAATATGACATAATAGGTTTCTTCTATCTTCTTTGATCTTTTATTCAGAAACCTATATGCCTTGGAGGTAAGAGGGTAGCCAAGAAAAATCCCTTCGTCTGCCTTCACATTGAACTTGCTTCGGTTCTCTTTAGAGTTAAAGATGAAGCACCTGGAACCGAAGAAATGGAAGAATTTAACATTAGGCTTGCGATTATTTAGAATTTCATATGGTGTGATAGAAAATCTCTTATTGAGAAAGGTTCGATTCTGGGTATAGCAAGCGGCAGAAATCGCATCAGCCCAGAAGTACAGAGGTAGAGAAGTAAAGCTAAGCATGGTTTGGGCGGCTTCACACAACGAACGGTTTCGCCTTTCAACCACCCCATTTTGTTGTGGAGTATAGGGAGCAAAGAAGTTGTGAGACACTCCCTTTTCAACAAGTAATTCTTCAAACTCTTGGTTTTGAATTCCAACCCGTTGTCGCTTCGGACATTTCTAACCACCTTTCGTAGTTGAAGCTCTACTTGCTTTATAAAGTTTTTGAGCTTAGGAGTTGCCTCTGATTTCTGTTTAAGAAAGAAAACCCAGGTGAAACGTGAAAAATCATCAACTATTACAAGAATGTACTTATTACCATCGATACTTTCTATGGACGATGGACCACATAGATTGATGTGTAGAAGCTCAAGAGGTTCGATGATCTTTGTGTTAACACATGTGGGATTAGGGGTGCAAACGAGTCGAGCCGAGCCCGAGCCTGGTCAGGCTCGGCTCGAGCTCGTTTAAGTTATAAGAGGCTCGAGCTCGAGCTCGGCTCGATTCGAGCTTCTTGTATTAATTATACAAGCTCGACTCGGGCTCGGGCTCGGCTCGTTTTTTGTCAGACTTGCCTAAATAAGCTTAAGCTCGGCTCGAGCTCGTTAAGAAGCTCGTTTACTAATATCCTAAATCCGTAATCCCCAAATATGTTTTTATTTTAATATATAAATATAATAATAAATTATTTTATATAAAGGCTCGTTTAGGCTTGCGAACCTAATCAAGCTTAGTGACATAGGGTCGAGCTCGAGCTCGTTTAATAAACGAGCTTAATACTAAGCTCGAGCTTGGCTCGGGCTCGTTTTAAATCGGTTTCGATTCGAGCTTTTAACGATCCGATCTCGAGTAGCTCGCGAGTAGCTTGACTCGTTTGCACCCCTATGTGGGATCACTATTTCGGTTTTGCTTTCCCATTTCGCATGCAACACACAAATGTTCCTTTTCAAACTTTAGAAGTGGCAGTCCTCGCACATGATCACCAAGAACCAGCTTGTTGATGTCTTTGAAGTTAAGGTGCGGGAGTCTTCGATGCCATAGCCAGCTTTCATCAGAATGAGCTTTCGTTAGAAGACATACATCAGGCTTCCCTCATATCGGTTTAGATTTAATGGATACATTTCACCTTTGCATTGGGACTTCAACAAAACTGTCTTAATTTTCTTTTCAATGATTTCAGATCCTTCATCATCAAATGAGACCTTCAGGCCAGTCCCTACAACCTATTGCGAGACACTTATGAGATTGTGTTTCAATCCTTCCACGTAGGCCACCTTTTGAATGGAAAAATGTCCATTTGTTATCGTTCCATAGCCTTTTATTGTGCCATATGAGCTATTTCCATACTGGACACATCCATCATCTTTTAGAGCCCGAAACTCCCTCAGCTCTTCCCGTCGCCCTGTCATGTGGTGCGAGCATCCACTATCGATATATACTATGCGTCTTCGAACTGCTCGTCACTGATAACCTACAAAAATCAAGCATATTTAGGAACCCAAAGTTGCTTGGGTCCACGTGAGCCTTTTACAGAACAAGGAATAGCCATAGAAAGATCAACCAAATATGTTTGTTTTATTAAAGTGGTTTCATCTTTCCTTTTGATGGTGAAAACGTTAATTTTGTTAGCTTTTGTTTTGTTTGAATCAGATTGTGGAATTTTATTTTGATTCTTAACAAACTTGTTCTCTTGTTTCCTAGGGTTAGCAGACGACTTCTTCATTTGCGTTTCGTATTCTGAGATGAACTTTCCTATTCCCTTGACATCCTTGTTAGGATTTTGCTTTGGTTGAGAATGAGGAGGATGGGATTTAGGACCAAAACTGGTCTTTCGGCTCTTGTCACTGCTAGATTTTGGACCAAAACTACTTCTTCGGTTCGACTGACTGCAAGATTGGCAGTGACTGCATGGATCAAAGTTAGTTTTTGATCTTTCTTTTGCCTTGAGATTGGACATCTTTTTTGTGCAATCATAATTGGGGTTTTGGGATTGCTAAAACTGCTTTCGCTCATTAAGATTCTTTTTATATCTTCCATCCCGCTGTCGTTTTTGTTCAACAAGCTGCTTTTGAGACTTGTGAATGTTTGCTTTCGGCTTCGGTCTTTCTGCATGAGTTTTGCTCTTCAATGAAGAGGTTTCGCGTGCTGCCTTTTCAGGTTTGCTTTGAGTTTCTTTAGTACCACTTGTGCTTGGTACATCAAAGCTTGTAGGCTTGTTGAGCGGTTTTGCCACGTATCTGCCTTTGACTCTCCATGAAGTTCTTTCTGATAATCTGACAATTTCGTCTGCATTGTCAATCGGAGCAGACCAAAAATAATTATCACAACCGCCTGCGTTATCTTCGTTTACTAAGGCTATAAGTTCGACGGTGTGTTTCTGAGTAACTCCTGTTGTGGCGTATACCTAATTTGGTACTGTTTGTACCTTTTGATATACCACAACCTTCTTTTTCAGAACTATGAATTTTTCTTCGGATATCCGAGTGAACTCAACTGAATTTTCAGATATAAGACCTTTGGTTGATTCGCTTTTGACAAATTATGAACGGTCAACTTCATCCTATACAGATATTTCACTCATATCAATGTCCTCGTTAAATTAGAAGTGTTCTCCACATTTATCTTGTTTTCTGAACTCAACTTGGTACTCAATGATTCAAATTTATGCATGGTTTCGGTCTTGATTTTTAATTTATCGTTTTCATCCAATAGGTTTTTAAGCATGTCCTTATGGTCGTTGGACTTGATAAAGGACTCAATTTTGTCCAGACCGATTCTGTAGGCATCAATAATCTCATCCGAAGAAACAATAGATTCACATTTATAACCATCGACATCGACTTCGTCCTCCTTTAATTCAAGGAAGGGCAAAATCATTTTGTGAATATTTTTGCCTATCTTTCGCAATCAAGCAAAAAATATTTATTTGTTTCAAAAGCTTCAAATTATCACGTTGTAAATAAATTATTTAGTCTTTTGCCCTAACTAACTCCACTTCCTTCTGCTCTATCCATATCCTTCTTTCCTCACTATTTGAAGACACTCTGCTGATTTGATCAGTTTGGTTAGAATTTGCTAGGTGATTTTGTTTTAGACTACCAGTTAAACTAGAAAACTTGAATTTTAATTCGTTTAATTCCTTTTCATAGTAATTAACTAGTATTTTTCGACGATAGATTGTACCTTCTTTATCAACTGATCACATTTGTTGATCTGCTCACCCATCGGTTTGGCAGCAAATCATCTGTCTTCTCTTTCCTTTGCCTCATCACTCCCGCCGTCCGTTGTGTAGCCTCTCATTTGTGACACTCAAACAGTCACCGTTAAGCACCTTCCAGCAAACTCAACATTATCTTCCTTCGCCACAAAAGCCCTACCATGCGTAGGTTTGCAAACTTCTTCATCTTCAGAGTTGGTAGACCAGACCTCTACTCCTCCGAACTCATCATCAACTAAGTTCTCCTACACAATCAAAGAATTCATAGAATTGTTATAGGTTTTCTTCTTCTTTATTTCTTCCAGTTTGCGTAGGTGATATGCTTCATCATCTTCTCTATCCTACTTCTTGGACAACTTTCTCAACATACAATCTTTGGCAAAGTGATTTTTGCCATGACATAAATTGCAATCATATCCAGAGTAACCAACAAGCTTGCTCTCCTTCTTCACTTCTGCTTGCTGAGGAGCATTTTTAACCTCTAATTTTCCATTTTCAGAACTGTAGCTCTGTAACATCCCAAGAATACAGGCCAAAAATTTCATTTTTAAATACATTATTATAAAACCAACAGTATAAGAAAACATCCGTAATATCATGTCATGTCAAAACCCAAGTAGAATTAATCCAAACATATTATCATAAAACAATATCAGAGTGTAATCCCAAAGATCTCATATGCGGAAAACCATAGTGTGATGCGCTGCAATCAAGCCGGCTCCTTTCCTTTAAACACGAAGTACCTGAAACCAAAACTGAAAACCGTAAGCACAAAGCTTAGTGAGTTCCCCCATCATACCACATACAATACAAGCAGATAACATATATATTGCCAGGCAATTCTGGGGTGCCCGACCTACCCGGTGCCGTTCTTGGGTGCCGACATGCCCGTACGACCATTCTGGGGTGCCGACCTACCCATGCGGCCATTCTGGGGTGCCGTCCTACCCGTGTCAAGCCATTCTGGGGCGCTGACCTACCCATGTCAAGCCATTCTGGGGTGTTGACCTACCCATCGTTCCTAACAACCGATCCTCGGGGACTATTCCACCCCTATTGCTACTATAACATATATCATAACATAAACATACTATCAGACATATCTGGGGTGTCTGAACTACCCTTCGGTCCTAACAACCGAACTTGGGGACTATTCCCCTCCTACTATCACTATCACATATAACATATCATGCCAGCATATAACATATCATCACAACATATAAACATATCATCGCATACTGTCAGACATATCTGGGGTGTCTGGTCTACCCTTCGGTCCTAACAACCGAACTCTACTACTATCACATATAAAATATCATGCCAGCATGTAACATATCAGGTAGTAGCAAACCTAGATGATATCACGTAGACAATCATCTAGCATAGAACTCCTACTGGTGGGTCGACATTGTGGCCGTAGACCCACCGCTACTGGAAGGTAACGCACCTCACATTGCTGAAGTCTCGAAGACACAATCCCCCACTTGCTGAAGTCCCGCAAACTCGACCCCAACTGTTGGCTGACAGATTCCCGAACTGTCAACACCAAAATAACACCCAATTAATAATTGGGTCCCAATACATAACCATACGAACATTCTTTGGGTAATTACCACATTACCCCTAGCTTGGCTTATTCAAGCCCAAGGCCCAATCCGTAGGCCCAAAGTCAATTAGGAATCAAAGCCCAACACATGTCCCAATTTTCCAAATTGGGCCTAGGCCTATACATGGTCTCATTCTATGGCCCAACATCATATAAAAATTAAGGGCCAAACTATGGCCCAATTTTCCAAATTAGGCCCAAGCCTCTTACATGGGTCTTACCCTAGGCCCATTAAATTACTCTAGACCATTTGCTTGATCTTGTATAGCCCATTTAATAACCCAATCATCAAGGCCCAATAAAAGGTCCAACAATACACCCAAGTGAAATTTGGGTTTTCACATAAAATGATGATTAGGGTTAAGTCTTCTCACTTAAACCATTAAGGACTTAATCCATTAAGTCTAATATTACTTAAATTAATTTCTTGACAATGATTATTATTTAATATCTCCAGTTATTAAATAGTTCCCATGTGTCCCGATTAATTCCCCAAACTAGGGTTTTATTGGCATTGCGGTTCTTCCGTCCCAAATGTTAGCCCATTTATCAATTTATTGGGCTTTTAGGTCTATTAGGGCTTTATTGGGCCTACTAGGCCCACTAGAATGTCATTAAGCCCACTAGGGTTTTATTGGGTTAATTAGAGTCCATTAGAGTCATTAGGGTTTTCACTAAGCCCATTTGGCTACATTGGGCCCATTATCCTAACAAGGCCCATTAGGGTTTCAAGCATCCCAAACGAATCACACTTGACGAGGCAAGACACACGGAAGCCACCACCTCACGGTGGTGGTTTTCAGTTTTCCTTTCATTATTCCAATTTGTAAATACACTTTACAATGCTAAATCTAAAATAAACATACACACCTACTAACACATACACATAAACACGGTGGTGAATGGTGGTGGCGGTGGGTTTTCCGGCCAAAGTCACTCATACTACCCATGGATGTAAGACACATCTTGTACACTGGAACACACACCAAAACACGCACATAGTACACGTCCTTTGTTCGGAAACGGAAACGACCACCCACCTCACGGTAGCGTACGGCGACGGTAGTAACAGCCCTGGCGACCACAGCGGGGCTTGAATTCTCGCTTCATCGGCAACAAATGCAACGGCGGCGGCTGATGGTGGTCAAAGCTGGAACGAAACAACGACGAAAGAAGAAGGACGACGGAGCTGTGAGCGACAAAGCAGCAGTAAAAGGTGCTCGCTTATTCCTCATTGACGGCGGATAGGAACAACCGATGTCGCTGGGGACGGCAGTCGCGACGTCTGGCGGTCAGTCCGTCTTCCCTGGCATGGTATAATAGCCATAGTACTCCCGTCGTTCTCCACCCTATGCATTCACGTTTCAATCTCTGACTCTGGTCTCCGGCGGTTCCCTCACTTGGGTGCACACGACGTCCGACGGTGATGTTTCTATGGCACAACGACCGGCGACATGGTGGCGGCAGCTGGAGAGAGAGAGAGAGAGAGAGAGAGAGAGAGATGATGGTGGCGGCTGGAAAGATGTCTCTTAGGGTTAGGGTTTGAATGGCAAGGGTGGCGGGTTTTAAACCCCTACCCTTCTAAATCTTTAACATAATTACAAGTCTGGCCCCTCCCTTCAAGATCCTTTCAATTTAAGCCTCAAACTTACCTTTTAGCCCCTGAATTCCATGTAACCTTTTCAAATTAAGTCCCACTAATTACCAAGTGGTCCCTGCCTTCAATATTACTTACAAATTGGGTTCGGAACTTACTCTTTTAACCCTCTACTTCTACAATGGTGACAATTAGCTCTTCGGGACCATCCTTTTATACATAATTAATCATTTATTTAATAAATAAATAAACGGATTTTACAACTCTCCCCCACTTAAATTAGATTTCGTCCTCGAAATCATTCCTTACCATTCCTTATTCGCCCAACCACTCTAGTAGCATGGTCACCAACCTGGGCACGCCTTAGCCTTGCTAGGGTAGCCATGACCCATGCTTGTAAAGCCCTAAAATCCGTAGGTGCCGAATTCCTTGCAATAAGACCACATGTACTCTGTCCGAAATCTGCTGTCTCGAGATGGTCTGAATCCCTGGTAGACCACTCATACTAAATCATTATCGATGGAACCAGCCCGCTTATCCCTCAACTGACTACTTAACTTCTGATAGCATGTGGTTCCCACCATAAAACTAGGTCACAAACCCAATTACCTCTACAAATCACTTATTCTCGGCTAAGGCTCAGCTAATCCCACTGTGGGTGACTTGTCACTCCCCAATAAACCAGCTATTCCTTGCGCATATGCAACTAAAACACACATACTATCACTGCCCAAACGTTGAAACTGCCCGAACACTGAACTGCCTGAAGCAGTATACGTTGCTACATAGCTGCTTACCAAAAGCTACCGAGACCTCCTGGGTCTCAATTCGCTTACCAATCCTCTGAAATACTAGGTTTCCACCCGGCTGTGGAGCCAAAGGACTCCCTGCTTAGTCGCCTTACACGACTTCTGAACGAAATCCTTCTCTGGAAGTAGTTGCCACTAGTTATCATGCTAGTGTGACTCTACTACTTTATGATCTAACCGATCGGGTCCATGCGTTGAATCCTGTCATCATCAAATCCAATACTAAAAGTGATTGCTACCTGACCAATGGTAGCCTTGTCTCACATGTCCTGAAGCAGTCCATTGCTTCTCTGATCTCATAACTGTAGGGACGTCCCTACAGTCTCATTACTATCTTAACCAGATCTAATCCATTTGGGTAAATCCGAAATCCAATCAGTGGATTTCCATATCCTCACTGCTATACCTGAATTGGTGGGTACTACTATTCTTTTCGCGTTCTAACAACACGCTCATGCCATCTACCAACCTAGTGAATGCTACGGCTACACCCGCAGTCTCACGAAACTCTATCACTCTCTGACCACTAGTGAATGCTACGGCTACCACCGCAGTCCTACAACACTTTCCAAACTATCTGACTGCTAGTGAATGCTACGACTACCCCCGTAGTCTTAAAGCACTTTCCAAATTATCTGACTGCTAGTGAATGCTACAGCTACCCCCGTAGTGTTACAACACTTTCCAAATTATCTGACTGCTAGTGAATGCTACGGCTACCCCCGTAGTCTTACAACACTTTCCAAGCTATCTGACTACTAGTGAATGCTACGGCTACCCCCATAGTCTTACAACAATTTCCAAACTATCCGACTGCTAGTGAATGCTACGGCTACCCGCATAGTCTTACAACACTTTCCAAACTATCTGAATGCTAGTGGATTCTACGACTGCCCCCATAGTCTTACAACACTTTCCATACCGGTCGAACACGCACTCGACCTAACACACAACTAAACTTGAATCCTAATTGGAACTCTAACCTGGTTCCTGAAACCTGCTATCACGTGACCCCACTGTATCAGTATCGTACCCATGCCTGTGATCAAAGCGTCACAGTAAACCACGAAATCATCTACACCCTCTGGCAGGGTGAGAATCAGTGCCTCGTACAACTGTTGTCCGAGAGTATCGAAGGCTGCCTGCTGCTCAGGCCCCTGAAGAAAGGCCACCGATTTCTTGTTCAGACGGGTCAAAGGAATCGTAATCTCGGAGAAGTCCCATGTAAATCTCCAGTAGTAACCTGCTAGACCCAGGAAACTCCGAATCTCAGATGGAGACCTCGAAATCTCCCACTACACCACTGCCTCTATCTTGGCCGGATCGACTAGAATACCCTTCTGGTTGACAAGGTGCCCAAGAGATTGCACCCCGCGCAACCAGAACTCACATTTGGAGAACTTTATAAAAAGTCTCTCCCCCACTTAGATTCGACTAAGTCTTCATTGCACGCAAGAATTGAAGGATTTCCAATCCTTCTCGCTTCCTAGTATCCCCTTGATGACAACCTATACTTACCAGTGCTAGCGATCCATCACCAATCAAACCTTAAGATCTCCCATCCTCTGAAATCTTGAGGAGTACTCTTGAAATCTGGTCCAATCTAACGCCTCAATCCATCTCCCATGCTTTTAATTGAAGACCTTAATCTCCACTCTGGCTGACGAATCCTTATTTCCACTTCCAATCTCGCAACACCACTGAACTCTAACCGAACGTAGCCCATGCGAGAATACAATTCTCTTGATCATGCGATGACCAACCAATTATGCATCTAACACCCGCGACTGACACTACCTTTTTCATGTCACCTGCTCTGTCCTAGCAACTGTAGTGCCTTGAACTCCAAGGTTCATCCGTAGACAATTACCGACCATACCTGAACAATGATAGAATCGTTGAATGCTAACTTCATTGGAGAACAATCACTCCAACCCTGATCAAGTATCCTCTAAATAATACTCATGCATAGATCTTGACAAAGATCCGAAATGATAATGGTATGCGCGGAACCCACTCCGCAAGATGCGTCCCTCTTTGGGTTCATCAAGGACCTTTCAACATGCAGGATGGCATATATGATCCTTGGTAACCCAAACACTAATAGAAAAACCGACCCGAGGTCTGACTTATCCAAGCTCACTCACATTTCCAACGCGATACGTATCCCCAACTTCCATCTAGTAACAATAGAAGATGACATACTCGCAACGTCCGGGGAAATACTGGTCACCTTCTGTAGACATGACCAACCCTGCCACACCTATGGCAGCCTAAACCCTTGGAGCGACAAACTCCCTTGTGTACACTCTCGTACACATTGCACTGACTCCGGCCTTGCTGGCCTTTCACCCGATGATCGGAGGTGATGGGTCTCTTCCCTCGACCCTCAACTATACGCACCTAGTACGAACCTCTCTTCTCAAAGTGCTCCAAATCGGTCTCGTATCTATAAACTCTTGGAAGTCATATCCTTCAGGGTCTGACACCCTGTCACGCTCGCTAGCGCACTAGCCAATGGCCAAGCTGCAACACCGGAACATCCTCTGTCCCCAAACTGAGTCACAAACTCTTCCCTGAAGCTTCTTAGATTCTCCAAGACTCTCACTGAGTCGAGTATGGATCCTGTGCTTTCAGTAGTACGGGACCAATACTACCTTCCACACCTATCCATAGTTTCCTCAGCAATCCTCCTGAATCCTCCAAGTCACTTCCTCAAACTGGTACTCCCAAGTCTCACTGAACCTCACTGCTAACTCACTGAAATATATCCTAGGCTTCCCTAGGTTCCCGAACTCACCCAGTCCTCAGCTGCTGAAAGATTCCCAGTAATGTCAACTAGCTACCTCATGAATATAGCCACATGCAACAGAGATGTAACAGCCCGGAATTTCAGGTATTGCTTTAAAACTATTTTGGGGGCATTTTAGGAAGGGACTCGGCGAGTTGGAGCCAGACTCGCCGAGTAGGACCACAGACTTGGTCGCGGGTTCGCGACTGGACTCGACGAGTCCAGATATGGACTCGGCGAGTCGACGCTGTTCAGCAGAAACCCTAGCCGTTTGGTTTTGGATCGTATATAACGCCTCTTAGGCCGTCATTGTCCGTCTTTTGGCCGATTGAGAAGAACCCTAATCGTTGTGGACGTCTAGAGCAGGAGAGAAAGCTATTGGAACTTGGAGGAATTTGTTAGGCAAGAAGAAGAAGAGTTTGGCCAAAGGAATATCAAGGAGGATCGAGTCCTGATGTTTGGGGACACAGAGAGTGCGTTTTCAGGTAATACTCGGACCATTTCTGTTATTTTGATGTGTATACGAATCTAGGGTTTATGAAACCCATTTAGTGATTAGATGGGTTATTATGTTATTACCCAGACGTTTATACCCCAGTAATAAGATGTTTAGAAGTCCAGAAAGTCCCATGATTGTATATCTCGGGACCATACGTATTTCAGGAAGCAGTTGCTCGTCTGCATGGCATGGACTCGCCGAGTCCAATGATCAGACTCGGCGAGTAGCTTGAAGATTTACTGGGACTCGCCGAGTTGTTCTTTAGACTCGGCGAGTAGCTTGAAGATTCACTGCGACTCGCCGAGTTGTTCTTCAGACTCGGCGAGTGGAGTCGGGGTGGCCCCGCGATTCTTCCACGTGGATCTCGTCGAGTCAAGGGGGATACTCGACGAGTAGAAAGGGAACAACAGGGAAAGTTGGGGAGGACGTCTAGACTCGTCGAGTCGCCTTTGCACTCGACGAGTCCGGTCAAGTTGACCGTTGACCAGAGTTGACCTGCATGTAATTTCTTAGGGTCAGTTGTCTTGGATGATAAGAGTATTAATAAGGGTATATGGTATTATAGGGAGTCTGCAGATCGGCGGATCGAGTGCGAGTGGTTTCAAGAGTTGATAGTTTTCATTACCACGAGGTGAGTCTTCTCACTATACTACACCCGGAAGGGTTTGACTGTGAGACCGGAAGGTCGAATATGATATGTGTTATTTATGCTATAAATAGAAAGGTAGTTGCTATGCATGATATGTATGTTATACGGGCCGGAAGGCGATATGTTATGTGACAGAAAGGTCAGGTATGATGTATGATATATGTGCTATGTGTGCTAGATTAAATGTATTATGTGTCTTAAATGTTATGGGCCGGAAGGCAATATGTTATGGGCCGGAAGGCAATATGTTACGGGCCGGAAGGCAATATGTTATGGGCCGGAAGGCGATTATGTTACGGGCCGGAAGGCAATGTATCGTGGACCGGAAGGTCAGGGCCTGGAAAGGCGTATATGTGTAAGTCGTATACTGGGGAACTCACTAAGCATTTATGCTTACAAGTTGTTTGTATGTGTTTCAGGTACTAGCGAGGACCGTGGGAAGGCGCCGCCATGATGCATACACACTGCTGCTATTTGAGATCTTGGGGATTTTATATATGTATTTGATATGAAACATGGAATAAATGCTATTGGTTGAGTAAAATCACTTTATTTTAAATGAAAAATTTGTTTGAAAATTTGCGTTGTTACAATTGGTATCAGAGCCTTGGTTTGAGGGATTCGGGTGTACCTTCGGGTGTAACTGAACTCAAACCGAGGATTTGAGGAAAAATCTTTTAAAAATAATAAAGACATAAATTTTTATAAATGGTAAAGTGGTAAACAAGAACGGAGCAGTGTGTACGATCAGCCAGCGCTCGAACGGTAAAGATCCCCAGAATACCTTACAATGTTATGTTATGCACTGAATTATAAATTGTTATGCATGCTAGAAGACTAGGTATACATGATAGGACTAGAATGGCCTGTTTTGTGATGCCTTAGTCTAGGGAGATTACTTATATGAGATATTCGGTAGCGTGCAAGTAGATAGTGCATACTAGAAGTAGAGTACTAATTATTCGGGGTTTGGGGAGGAAGATTTGGGACGAATACTGATACGGTGTGGTCGGTAGTATTGGGCCCGTACTACCGAAGGCATCGGGTCGGTGGAAGACCCAAGTAAGAATCCCTGGATATCGGAGACTGAGTAGGGTTGCGTTATCAAGTACAATAGTACTAGATGGAGTCTCTGATAATTTTATGTTGTATTTCAGAGACATCATGGTTACCACACGTCATGGGGCGAGTTCAAGCACCGTGAGTGACGAGGATATTCGTCAGATGATCCAGGAGGAGGTAGCTGCAGCGATCCGGGCCGAGATCCCGGAGATGTTTGGGTCTATTAAGACCACATTGATGGAGACGTTCGAGGAGTGGTACGCCGCACTGACTGATGCTGCAGCCGCAGCCGCTGCCGCTACCGCAGCTGTGGCCGCTGCCAGGCCGCAAGGGGGCGATTCGTTGTTGTTCCGGGAATTCAGCAACACGAAACCCCCTGAGTTCGATGGGACGCAGGACCCGATTGCTGCGATGAGGTGGATCGCCGACATTGAGGGATGCTTCTACACTTGCTCATGCCCGGAGCATCTGAGGGTACGGTTCGCCTTGAACCAGCTCCGTCTGGGAGCGAAGGATTGGTGGAAGTTCGTGACGGCGAACTTCACTCTGGCGGAGATTACAGCGGTGACATGGGAGAGGTTTACTGAGATGTTCAGGGACGAGTATGTTCCCCCAGTGGAGAGGGAACAGTTGATTCAGGAGTTCTTGACCCTTAAGCAGGGTACTGATTCCGTTGCGGTGGTCACACGGAAGTTTCACGAGAGGGCGATGTTCTGCCCAGAGCTGGTGTCTTCGGAGCAGTCACGGATGAGCCGGTATTTAGGCGTTTTGAGGAGGGATATCCGGGAGTTTGTGTCAAACTCCACCTATCGTACTTTCACTGAGCTTCAGGCGAACGCCAGGAAGCGCGAGATCGAGTTGGAGACCCAGGCCAGGGAGGAGGCCGAGTCTCGGCAGGTGGATCGGCGGCCGGCTCAGTCTCAGCCGGCAGCCAAGCGGATCAAGTCCGCTGATTCGAGGATGGGAGGTCCGAAGGGCCGCACTTGCAGAAAGTGCGGCAAGAGTCATGAGGGGGCGTGTCGAGCTGGTGGTTGTTACAAGTGTGGTAAGGAGGGACACATTGCTAGGGATTGCCCTAAGGGGTTTATGGTTTGCTTTCACTGCAACCAGACAGGCCATCGGAAGGCCGAGTGCCCGCAGCTTCGTCAGGGATCTACACCGACTACCAGGACTACTGAGACCCGACCGGTGAAGGTCGAGGCCCCGAGGGCTCGCGGGAGAGCCTTTCAGCTGACTGCGGAGGAGGTCCGCGCTGCACCCAATGTTGTGGCAGGTATGCTGTAATTCACGTATTTACTTTAAAGTCGAAATGTTATGCTTATGTTAATGTATGTGTAGGTACTTTTCTTGTGAACTCTATGCCTGCTCTAGTGTTATTTGATTCGGGTGCGAGTAGATCCTTTGTATCTTTAGCTTTTAGTCAGCATATCAGCATTAGTCGTGAGCCGTTAAGTCGGCCTCTGAGCGTTTCTATAGCGGCCGAGAGGGTGGTTTGTGCCACGGAGGTTCTTCGGGGATGCGTACTAGAGATTTTCGGGGTTGCGTTTCCGATTGACCTAATTCCTATTGCGATGGGGGATGTCTGTGTCATCGTGGGCATGGACTCGTTGAGCCGATTCAGCGCTGTCATCGACTGTGAGCGCCAGCTGGTGACTATACGAGACCCTAGTGGGGGAGTTCTTACGGTATACGGCGAGGGTACCCGTTCAGGATCAGCTTTTTGTTCGGCCGCTAGGGCGAGGCAATGCCTACAGCAGGGATGTAAAGGTTTTGTGGCGTATGTGATGGATACGCGGGAGGCTTCCGAGAGACCGAGGACAGTGGAGGAGGTTCCAGTGGTGCGTGAGTTTCCAGATGTTTTTCCCGAGGGGTTGCCGGGAGTACCTCCTGTGAGGCAAGTGGAGTTTGGTATCGATCTGATTCCGGGGGCTGCGCCTATTGCGAAGGTGCCTTATCGTCTTGCACCTCCAGAGATGCAAGAGTTGTCCTCGCAACTCCAGGAGTTGCTGGGGAAGGGATTTATTCGGCCGAGTAGCTCGCCGTGGGGAGCACCGATTCTATTCGTCAAGAAGAAGGATGGTTCACACCGGATGTGTATTGATTACCGGGAGTTGAACAAGGTGACGGTCAAGAACCGCTATTCGTTACCGAGGATCGATGATCTATTCGATCAGTTGCAAGGGGCATCTTGGTTTTCCAAGATCGATTTGAGATCAGGGTACCATCAGGTAAGAGTACGGGATGAGGACGTTCAGAAGACAGCATTCAGGACGTGGTATGGGCATTATGAGTTCGTGGTGATGCCTTTCGGGCTCACCAATGCCCCGGCAGTGTTCATGGACCTCATGAACAGGGTATGCAGGCCGATGCTGGATCGGTCTGTGATTGTATTTATCGACGACATCCTAGTGTATTCACGAACTAGAGAGCAGCATGAGGGACATTTGAGAGAGGTCCTTGAGGTACTGAGGTCGGAGAAGCTATATGCAAAATTCTCCAAATGTGACTTCTGGTTGCGGGAGGTCCAATTTCTTGGACATGTTGTTAATCAGTCAGGGATATTGGTCGATCCGGCCAAGGTGGAAGCAGTGATGAGTTGGGAAGCACCGAAGTCACCTTCCGAGATCAGGAGTTTCCTTGGGTTGGCGGGGTACTATCGGAGGTTTATTAGGGACTTCTCCAAGATCGCAGTACCGCTCACCAGATTGACCCGGAAGGGTGTTACATTCTCATGGGGACCCGAGCAACAGACTTCCTTCGAGACACTACGCCAGAGACTGTGCGAAGCCCCGGTATTAGCCCTCCCGGAAGGGATGGAAGATTTTGTTGTATATTGCGACGCATCGATTTCGGGACTGGGTGCAGTGTTGATGCAGAGGGGCCATGTGATAGCTTATGCATCGAGGCAATTAAAGCCTCACGAGGCGAGATATCCCACGCATGACTTGGAGTTGGGGGCAGTAGTGTTCGCTCTCAAGATTTGGCGTCACTACCTGTATGGGGTTCGTTGTACTATATTCACGGACCATAAGAGTTTGAAGTATTTGATGGATCAACCCAACCTAAATATGCGTCAGAGGAGATGGTTGGACGTGGTTAAGGATTATGACTGTGAGATCCTATACCACCCAGGCAAGGCTAATGTGGTAGCGGATGCATTGAGTCGTAGGGCGGAGAGCACTCCATTGCGAGATGTATGTCTGAGACTGACGGTGATGACTCCGGTATTGGATGCTATTCGTGGGGCGCAGGCCGAGGTTGTGAGATCCGAGATGCAGAAGAAAGAGCGGGTCGTTGGGTTAATTTTAGAGTTCGTTAAGGATGGACGAGGACTTCTGACGTTTCAAGGTCGGATTTGGGTACCATTCGTGGGCGGTACGTGTACTACTTCGATGGAGGAGGCTCATAGATCGAAATTCTCGATCCATCCCGGTGCTACGAAGATGTATTTGGACTTGAGGAAGGAATATTGGTGGCCTTGTATGAAGAGAGACGTCGCATGGTTCGTTGAGAGGTGTTTGACCTGCCGTAGGGTTAAGGCCGAGCACCAGAGACCGCATGGTAAGTTGCAGCCCTTGGAGATTCCCGAGTGGAAGTGGGAACAGATTACTATGGATTTCATCACCAAATTGCCGAGAACTGCCAGGGGAGTCGATGCAATTTGGGTGATTGTGGATAGATTGACGAAGAGTGCACACTTCCTTGCCATTAGCGAGAGTTCATCAGCGGAGAAGTTGGCAGAGTTATACGTGAGAGAGGTAATATCTCGGCATGGAGTGCCGATCTCGATTGTTTCAGACTGTGATGTACGTTTCACTTCCAGGTTCTGGAAGAAATTCCATGAGGAGCTGGGTACTAAACTACATTTTAGTACCGCATACCATCCCCAGACAGACGGTCAAAGCGAGCGGACGATTCAGACATTGGAAGACATGCTTAGAGCGTGTGTGTTAGACTTCGGGGGTAGCTGGGATGCGCATTTACCCTTGGCTGAGTTTTCCTACAACAACAGCCATCATTCGAGCATTGGTATGCCACCTTTTGAGTTGTTGTATGGTAGGAGGTGTCGGACTCCCATTTGCTGGGGAGAGGTGGGACAGAGAGTGATGGGTAGTACAGAGATCGTACTCCAAACGACAGAGCAGATTCAGCAGGTTAGGCAGAAGTTATTGACCGCCCAGAGCCGACAGAAGAGTTATGCGGACAGACGCCGGTCCGAGCTTGAATTCCAGGTTGGCGACTTCGTTCTCCTGAAGGTTTCTCCTTGGAAAGGAGTGATCCGGTTCAGAAAGAGGGGCAAGTTGGGACCCCGGTTCATAGGTCCATTTCGGGTAATTGCAAGAGTAGGTCGGGTAGCTTATCGGCTAGAGTTGCCAGCAGAGTTGGGACAGATTCACAATACCTTTCACGTATCACAGTTGAGGAAGTGTATAGCCGATGAATCGGCAGTGGTTCCGTTAGAGGATATTCAGGTGGATGCGAGTCTGAATTACGCCGAGAGACCAGTAGCTATCAGGGATTGGAAGATCAAGGTTTTGCGAAACAAGGAGGTACCTCTGGTTTTGGTTCAGTGGCAACACCGGAAGGGATCGGAGATGACTTGGGAGCCGGAACGTGAGATGTGGGAGCAACATCCGGAGTTATTCGCAGAGTGAGACTTCGTGGGCGAAGTCTAGTTCTAGTGGGGGAGAGTTGTAACAGCCCGAAATTTCAGGTATTGCTTTAAAACTATTTTTGGGGGCATTTTAGGAAGGGACTCGGCGAGTTGGAGCCAGACTCGCCGAGTAGGACCGCAGACTTGGTCGCGGGTTCGCGACTGGACTCGACGAGTCCAGATATGGACTCGGCGAGTCGACGCTGTTCAGCAGAAACCCTAGCCGTTTGGTTTTGGATCGTATATAACGCCTCTTAGGCCGTCATTGTCCGTCTTTTGGCCGATTGAGAAGAACCCTAATCGTTGTGGACGTCTAGAGCAGGAGAGAAAGCTATTGGAACTTGGAGGAATTTGTTAGGCAAGAAGAAGAAGAGTTTGGCCAAAGGAATATCAAGGAGGATCGAGTCCTGAGGTTTGGGGACACAGAGAGTGCGTTTTCAGGTAATACTCGGACCATTTCTGTTATTTTGATGTGTATACGAATCTAGGGTTTATGAAACCCATTTAGTGATTAGATGGGCTATTATGTTATTACCCAGACGTTTATACCCCAGTAATAAGATGTTTAGAAGTCCAGAAAGTCCCATGATTGTATATCTCGGGACCATATGTATTTTAGGAAGCAGTTGCTCGTCTGCATGGCATGGACTCGCCGAGTCCAATGATCAGACTCGGCGAGTAGCTTGAAGATTTACTGGGACTCGCCGAGTTGTTCTTCAGACTCGGCAAGTAGCTTGAAGATTCACTGGGACTCGCCGAGTTGTTCTTCAGACTCGGCGAGTGGAGTCGGGGTGGCCCCGCGATTCTTCCACGTGGATCTCGTCGAGTCAAGGGGGATACTCGACGAGTAGAAAGGGAACAACAGGGAAAGTTGGGGAGGACGTCTAGACTCGTCGAGTCACCTTTGCACTCGATGAGTCCGGTCAAGTTGACCGTTGACCAGAGTTGACCTGCATGTAATTTCTTAGGGTCAGTTGTCTTGGATGATAAGAGTATTAATAAGGGTATATGGTATTATAGGGAGTCTGCAGATCGGCGGATCGAGTGCGAGTGGTTTCAAGAGTTGATAGTTTTCATTACCACGAGGTGAGTCTTCTCACTATACTACACCCGGAAGGGTTTGACTGTGAGACCGGAAGGTCGAATATGATATGTGTTATTTATGCTATAAATAGAAAGGTAGTTGCTATGCATGATATGTATGTTATACGGGCCGGAAGGCGATATGTTATGTGACAGAAAGGTCAGGTATGATGTATGATATATGTGCTATGTGTGCTAGATTAAATGTATTATGTGTCTTAAATGTTATGGGCCGGAAGGCAATATGTTATGGGCCGGAAGGCAATATGTTACGGGCCGGAAGGCAATATGTTATGGGCCGGAAGGCGATTATGTTACGGGCCGGAAGGCAATGTATCGTGGACCGGAAGGTCAGGGCCTGGAAAGGCGTATATGTGTAAGTCGTATACTGGGGAACTCACTAAGCATTTATGCTTACAAGTTGTTTGTATGTGTTTCAGGTACTAGCGAGGACCGTGGGAAGGCGCCGGCATGATGCATACACACTGCTGCTATTTGAGATCTTGGGGATTTTATATATGTATTTGATATGAAACATGGAATAAATGCTATTGGTTGAGTAAAATCGCTTTATTTTAAATGAAAAATTTGTTTGAAAATTTGCGTTGTTACAAGAGATTAGATAATCCTTCGAGTAAAAGACCCATCCCTAGAACGGTTGAACTCAGACAAGAGTTGTGCAATAGGGTCAGATTTATCACTCTGAGATTATCCAGCCTGTGCCACATGTGACTTAGCATATTAACTTAATAGCTAGCTCACATTACTAAAAGTCCCACAAAGCACAAAACAAGCAACATTCAGACAATGGAACTCTGACCATCATATTCCAATGAAATCGTTCTGTCCTCTAATCAGGAATCTGTACATGCAATTCAAAGGCTCATACAATCAGACATAACCTAAACAGGCTATCCTATCACTGACTGATCAGTACTAGCATGCAATTCTACAAGCACATACAATAGGCATATAAGGCATCCTTCCTAGACCCTTAGCTCTAATCTAGCATGCAGTTCTCATAATCATATCTTAACATAACATATCATAACATGTATGTGTATCTTGGGGAAAACTTACTTGAGCTCGGCTGATTGCACGCATCACACACTTTGTTCTTCTCAAAGTTCTTTTCTCTTTTCAGATTCTTTTCAAACTCCTTTTTATAAAATGGTTTTTATTCTGAAATTTTTCATACCAAGCCCTTAGTTTGAGTTCAGACACACCCGAGAGTACGTCTGAATCCCTCAAACCAAGGCTCTGATACCAACTTGTAACATCCAAAAAATACAGGCCAAAAATTTCATTTTAAAATACATTATTATAAAACCTACAGTGAAAACATCCATAATATCAAGTCATGTCAAAACCCAAGTAGAAATAATCAAAAAATATTATCATAAAACAATATCAGAGTGTAATCCCAAAGATCTCGTATGCGGAAAACCATAGTGTGATGCGCTGCGATCAAGCCGACTCCTTTCATTTAAACACGAAGTACCTGAAACCAAAACTGAAAACCGTAAGCACGAAGCTTAGTGAGTTCCCCCATCATGCCACATACCATACAAGCACATAACATATATATTGCCAGGCAATTCTGGGGTGCCCGACCTACCCGGTGCCGTTCTTGGGTGCCGACATGCCCGTACGACCATTCTGGGGTGCCGACCTACCCATGCGGCCATTCTGGGGTGCCGTCCTACCCGTGTCAAGCCATTCTGGGGCGCTGACCTACCCATGTCAAGCCATTCTGGGGTGTTGACCTACCCATCGTTCCTAACAACCGATCCTCGGGGACTATTCCACCCCTATTGCTACTATAACATATATCATAACATAAACATACTATCATACATATCTGGGGTGTCCGAACTACCCTTCGGTCCTAAAAACCGAACTTGGGGACTATTCCCCTCCTACTACCACTATCACATATAACATATCATGCCAACATATAACATATCATCACAACATATAAACATATCATCGCATACTGTCAGACATATCTGGGGTGTCTGGCCTACCCTTCGGTCCTCACAACCGAACTCTACTACTATCACATATAACATATCATGCCAGCATGTAACATATCAGGTAGTAGCAAACCTAGATGATATCACATAGACAATCATCTAGCATAGAACTCCTACTGGTGGGCCAACATTGCGGCCGTAGACCCACGCGCTACTGGAAGGTAACTCACCTCACACCGTTGAAGTCCCGAAGACACAATCCCCCACTTGCTGAAGTCCCGCAGACTCGACCCCAGCTGCTGGCTGACAGATTCCCGAACTATCAACACCAAAATAACACCCAATTAATAATTGGGTCCCAATACATAACCATACGTACATTCTTTGGGTAATTATTACATTACCCCTAGCTTGGCTTATTCAAGCCCAAGGCCCAATCCGTAGGCCCAAAGTCAATTAGGAATCAAAGCCCAACACATGTCCCAGTTTTTCAAATTGGGCCTAGGCCTATACATGGTCTCATTCTAAGGCCTAACATCATGTAATCATTAAGGCCCAAACTATGGCCCAATTTTCCAAATTGGGCCCAAGCCCCTTACATGGGCCTTACCATAGGCCCATTAAAATACTCTAGACCATTTGCTTGATCTTGGATAGCCCATTTAATAACCCAATCATCAAGGCCCAATAAAAGGTCCAACAATACACCCAAGTGAAATTTGGGTTTTCACATAAAATGATGATTAGGGTTAAGTCTTCTCACTTAACCCATTAATGACTTAATCGATTAAGTCCAATATTACTTAAATTAATTTCTTGACAGCAATTATTATTTAATATCTCCAGTTATTAAATAATTCCCATGTGTCCCGATTAATTCCCCAAATTAGGGTTTTATTGGCATTGCGGTTCTTCCGTCCCAAATGTTAGCCCATTTATCAATTTATTGGGATTTAAGGTCCATTAGGGCTTTATTGGGCCTACTAGGCCCACTAGAATGTCATTAAGCCCACTAGGGTTTTATTGGGTCAGTTAGAGTCCATTAGACTCATTAGGGTTTTCACTAAGCCCATTTGGCTACATTGGGCCTATTAGCCTAAAAAGGCCCATTAGAGTTTCAAGCACCCCAAACGAATCACACTTGATGAGGCAAGACACACAGCCACCCGACACGGTGGCCGGTGGCGGCAGGAGGCGACAGCCACCACCTCACGGTGGTGGTTTTCATTTTTCCTTTCATTATTCTAATTTGTAAATACACACCTACTAACACATACACACAAACATAGTGGTGTATGGTGGTGGCGGTGGGTTTTCCGGCCAAAGTAACTCATACAACCCATGGATGCAAGACACATCTTGTACGCTGGAACACACACCAAAACACGCACATAGTACACGTCCTTTGCTCGGAAACGGAAACGACCACCCACCTCACGGTGGCGTACGACGACGGTAGTAACAGCCCTGGCGACCACAGCGGGGCTTGAATTCTCGCTTCATCGGCAGCAAATGCAACGGCGGCGGCTGATGGTGGTCAAAGCTGGAATGAGACACCGACGAAAGAAGAAGGACGATGGAACTGTGAGCGAAAAAGCAGCAGTAAAAGGTGCTCGCTTATTCCTCGTTGACGGCGGATAGGAACAACCGATGTCGCTGGAGATGGCAGTCGCGATGTCCGGCGGTTAGTCCGTCTTCCCTGGCGTGGTATAGCAGCCATAATACTCTCGTCGTTCTCCACCCCATGCATTCACGTTTCAATCTCTGACTCTGGTCTCCGGCGGATCCCTCACTTGGGTGCACACGACGTCCGACGGTGATGTTTCTATGGCACAACGACCGGCGACATGGTGGCGGCGGCTGGAGAGAGAGAGAGAGATGAAGGTGGCAGCTGGAAAGATGTCTCTTAGGGTTAGGGTTTGAATGGCAAGGGTGGCGGGTTTTAAACCCCGACCATTCTAAATCTTTGACATAATTACAAGTCTAGCCCCTCCCTACAAGATCTTTTCAATTTAAGCCTCAAACTTACCTTTTAGCCCCTGACTTCCATGAAACCTTTTCAAATTAAGTCTCACTAATTACCAAGTAGTCCATGCCTTCAATATTACTTACAAATTAGGTCCAGAACTTACTCTTTTAATCCTCTACTTCTAAAATGGTGACAATTAGCTCTTCGAGACCATCCTTTTAAACATAATTATTTATTTATTTAATAAATAAATAAACGGGTGTTACAAGCTCCCTTGCCAATTTCGGTTCTTGGAGGTAGGGAACTTTTTGCGAGCAAACTTTTTGGGATTAGAGACCATTAATGTATATTCTTCATTGGTCAGATCACATTCAGAAAGATCCAACTCTTCTTCTTCTTCTTTAGCCACGTTCTTGCCCTTTGAGAGAAGGGCCAAAGATCCCATACCCGAAACTACCTTCGTTTCTTTTGTCACAACATTTTCATGTGATTTTAGGATCCCTACAAGTTTCGCCAACGAATAGGTTTTGAAAGGTTCATGAGCTTTCAGAGTCAAAACCACAGCCATCCATTCGGGTCTTAGGCCATTCATGAAAGTGACCTTCTGCTCGATTACTTCTTTGCCAATTCCATGCTCGATCATCTTGCTGAGAAGATGATTGAAAAGATTGAATGCCCGAATGAGTTTTTCTTCTGGCTTTTGCTTGAAGTCACCGAACTCAGAGAGCAAAAGAGTTTGTATTGAATGCTCTAGATCCTCATATGTAGAATACAACTCCTTCAGCATATCCCAGATTTGTTTTGCCGCTGTGCATGAACTAACCAGACGAAAAGTATCAGATTGCAAGGCAAATCTGATCATCCTGATAGCTTTAATGTTGCTCATCAGTTTGTCCTTCTCTTCTTGAGGAACTTTCTCCACGTCAATCATCAACTGATTGTACTCCTTTTGAGTTTTGATGGTTTTATTTGTTCCAGAGTGAGCAAACGGACCCAAGGTGATAGCCTCCCAGATTAGATACCCATTTTCCTCTAAACCTAGAACATAGTCTTTAAAGTGATGCGTCCAGACTTCATAATCTTGAGTATATAATAATCGGGATTCTCGTAGTAGATCCGATGCTGTTGGATATGTTGATGGGGTTTGTTTGTGAATCTTCGTGAGACATGATGACCTGTTTTGAATATCTATCAAGAACCAGACTTGTAAAGGTTGAATTAGGGTTTTATCAAAAATGTGTATGAATTACACAGTCTCCTGCTCTGATACCAATTGATGGGAATTAATTTCTCTAAGATCATTTCCATTCGTAACAGATTTAGACAAACACAATAAAATCAAAGACCATAGGACGAATCAAACAAGAGCTGAATGATTAATATGCTCCCCTCAGAAGAGCTTGATAAAGAACTTCAACTGTAGAGGTGTGATAGGGTTACAGTACAATCAAAAGGAATAGTAATTGAGAAGCGTTCAGAGAACGATGCATGCATGCATCATATATACTAAACCCTAATGCCATAAAGACAGCTGGACAAGCCCAGACCGTGATAACAATGGACCAGTCGACAAGCCCAATGACGCAACTCCTAGACTCAACAGTTGTGATACTATACATGAAGTCCTCCACCCCCAGACGTTTCCGCCAACCTTGGTTTGGGGGTGTGACAAATAGTATCAAGTTGTTGTTAGTATGACCAATTAGTATCATATGTTATTTAGCAATATCACTTTAGTATGAATCTTGAGCATACTAGATCTTTCATAAACAATTTGTGTTACTTTGACTTACATTTCGTACTTGGTTTATTCTAAACATCACAACCTCTCATACACTTTGGTCGATCTTCGTTCGTTCATTTTTTATCAAAACAATTTGGTGCTCACCGTGGGGTCGTGGTGTTCAAAGTCCTTCAAAAATCATGTGTACACAATCAAAACTCTCTTACTCCTCCATTCCTCCCATTTCCTCTAAAAGCCTTTCACCTCCTCCAGATGGAGCTCCCAAGAAAGCCTCAGAAGCACCGAAGAAAAATACCTCCCTACAGTTGAAGCCTTTAAAATGGGCTTAAAGAAGGATTCTCCATTCTGTGAAGATCTCGTGATGACTCCATGCAAGAGGAGGGATGAAGTCAGGAGTAGGGCATTGAGGTTCTTCAGGCTCGAAGAAGACAAGGAGATACAAAAGAGGAGCAACCCACCAAGCTCTTATGATCACCCCAATAGGAAGCCCGATTCCTCAGTCCAAAGATCCTGTAAATCGAAACCTTATTCCAAACCTGATAATCATAGGGTCAATGCCCTTGAAGATGAGGGAGAGGAAGAAGATTTTCCTAAGAATACTGACTACTATTTTTCAGTGGATGTTTTAGGTGTAATATTTGCTATGCAGGATCTCGGAGACAAAACGAGATGGCCAAGAGGAAGAGAAAAATCCACATCCTGGAATGACAAGTCCAAATGGTGTGCATACCATGAAGACTATGGTCACGTCATAGAGGATTACATAGCTCTCAGGAAGGAGATCAGCTATCTCCTAGGCAAAGGATATGTCACACCCCAAAAACCAGAACGACGGAAACGTTCGGGGGCGGAGGACGTCATATTCAGTATCATAACAGTTCATAGTAAGGAAAGTACACACCACCATATATATAAAAAGGTTTCAAAACGTTTACAAAACTGTATTTGTTACATGTTCAAAAGATAAATACATAAACATCTTTCAAAAGAAGTAATTAACGTCAGAGCGTTAATGCCCAAAAGTTGATTTCCAAACCTGCTAAGCGGTTCCCTAAAAATACAAGTTATTTCAAAGAAAAAGTGTCAACAATTAAGTTGGTGAGTTCATAAGAGGTTTTTGAGAAAATGTATGCCATTCCAAAGTTCGTGTGTTTTCGAAGAAAATCCCTTATTTTCTTATAAAAGTATGAAATGCATATGAATGTTCGCGTTGTGAATTGTAAATAGTTGTACCAGGAAAATCCATTATTTTCCTAAAGTAACAGGCAGTCTCTAATGTCCAAGACCGAAAATCGCAAGCAACTGACATGCTTAAAAGGTTGAGGCATAGTTTTATATAATAAAGCTATAAGAAGATCGCACTCGTTTAGATGGTGAATAGTTTTAATAGCTACCCATTCATAAAAGCAGAATACCATAATAATTGTCTATCCGGTGAGTTTTATAACCATACTAAACATAATATGCCTGTGGCGACGGTCTTCAAACGTCGAAAAGTTTATGAAAAACTGTCACCCAAAGGACTGTAGCTAACCAATCTGGGCGCGAGATCATGACTTCCCGTATAGATCTATACACATTTGACATGCTCTCTAAACGGGAGACTCTGGTTAAATAGACAGGACTTTAGGTAGTACCTTTTTAACAAAAAGGTAGCATTTGAAGATGTAACCGTCTCACGGATTCTCAACTAAGTCTGTATTAAAATAATAGTTTTGTATGCAATGTTTATCCTCTCTCACAATGTTTGACACATCATAATTCATAAGTTCTTTGAATGCATAAAATGGTTTAACAAGGATGGCTACCCTGGATACTACGCATTTTGTATAAATCTAATGCATGCAAAGTATAACAAGAGTTTTCACGTTTTCACTCGGGATAAACCGTGTGTTTACTTGTATTCTCCCCCGAAATGTATTAAAAGTACATTATAAAGTATTTGAAGGTGTATAAAAGGGGGTATGAACTCACTTGATTGAAGGCTTGTTTTGAAGTAGTCGAGAGAAGAATCGAGCAGAACTTCAACTAGAGAGAGTTGAAATCTCGGGATTCTCGGGGATCTCGGGAGTGTAGAATTTCCTTCGGGACTCGAGTATGAAAAATCGGGGCTTCGGGAAGGCTTATCGAGGTAATCACGCAGAGTAACGACACATAGATGGAAAGAGATGAGCACCAAACCCAGCAGCCTTAAGCTTCTATTTATAGGGGCTGATTTGGGTTCTCACGTCGTGAGGCTTAGTCAGGATGATCCTCTTCGACGATTTGACATGGCTGACACTCTGGAACCCATCACCCATGAGCTCACGTTGTAACAACGCAAATTTTCAAACAAATTTTTCATTTTAAAAATAAAGTATTTCCATTCAAAACAAGGCATAAATAATTTAGGTGTCATGTCAAATACAAATTGTCTAAATCCCAAGATCATAAAAGCATTCTTCAGTGTGTATCGATCACGCCGGCGCCTTCCCACGGTCCTCGCTAGTACCTGAAACACATACATAACAACTGTAAGCATAAATGCTTAGTGAGTTCCCCAATATACAACTTACGCACATACGCCTTTCCAGGCCCTGACCTTCCGGTCCTCGACACAACGCCTTCCGGCCCATAACATATTCGCCTTCCGGCCCATAACATATTGCCTTCCGGCCCACATAACATACATAGCACATCTAACAAATAACTTACCACATATAGCATACATATCACATATCATATCTGACCTTCCGATCGCACAGTCAAACCCTTCCGGGTACAGTATAGTGAGAAGACTCACCTCGTGAATGCTGAAAGCTAGCAAATCCTGAAATTACTCGTGCACAATCCGACGAGCTACAACCTCCCTATAACATCACATAACCCTCATTAACACTTATATCTTCTAAGTGTGACTATCCCTAAGAAGTCAGACTTAGGTCAACTCTGGTCAACGGTCAACGGTCAACGGTCAATGGTCAACTCGACCGGACTCGGCGAGTGCCATGGCGACTCGGCGAGTCTAGACGTCCTCCCCAACTTCCCCTGATGTTCCCTTCTACTCGTCGAGTATCCCTCTTGGCTCGACGAGATCCTCGTGGAAGAATCGCGGGGCCACCCCGACTCCACTCGCCGAGTCTGAAGAACAGCTCGACGAGTTCCAGTCAATCTCCAAGCTACTCGCCGAGTCTGTTCATCGGACTCGGCGAGTCCATGCCATGCAGTCGATCAAACTGTTTCCTGAGATAAGTTTTGTCCCGAAATACACAAGCATGGGACCTTCTGGACCTCTTAAGGTCCTAATACAGGGTTATAGTCGTTTGAGTAACAATGTACTAATTCATCTAATCACCAAATGGGTTCCATAAACCCTAAATCTATGCACACATCAACAATACAGAAAGAATCCGAGATATTACCTGAATACGCACTCTCTGTGTCCCCAAACCGCAGAACTCGAATCCCTTGCTGTTCCTTTAGCCAAAACTCTTCTCCTCCTTGCACAACAATTTCTTCAAAGCCCTAATACCCTTCAATCTTGCTCTAGATGCCCACAGCCGTTTAGGGTTCTTCTCAGTCGACTAAAGACGGACAATGACGGCCTATAAGTGCCTTATATACGTTCCAAAACCAAACGGCTAGGGTTTCCGCTGAACAGCGTCGACTCGCCGAGTCCATATCTGGACTCGTCGAGTCCAGTCGCGATCCCGCGACCAAGTCTGCGATCCTACTCGGCGAGTCTAGGCTCCAACTCGCCGAGTCCCCTCTTAAATCACCCCAAAAACATAATTTAATAATACCTGAGATTTCGGGCTCTTACACACGTCGTGAGCATGGTCCCCTCACGTCGTGAGGCCGAGTCAGCCTCGGGTTTTGTGTCCCAAACTTGTAAAATCCTTAACTTTTACGTATGAGCTCCGATTTTGACGTTCTTTATATGCACGCGTAGGTGTGAAAAGGTTCTACAACTCTCGTTTAGACTCCGTCGGCTAATTTTGACTTTATTTTTATTATATTATTTTTAAAAGGTCGGGTCTGGAAAATTCCGTTTAAATTCCATAACTCCTTCATCTGATGTCCATTTTCGTCAGACTTTTTACTGTTGTACTCCTATTGTCGAGGTCTTCAACATTCGTTTAGTTTGTGTCGGCTAAAGACCGCTCGATCTCTATTTTGAGTTTTTAGCTGTCTACTGCTAGGTCAGAAACTTCGAAAAGTTATAACTTCCTCAAACGAAGTCAGATTTGGGGCGTTCTTTTTATGTATGTTCACGGTTTTGGGATATCTATGACTTTCATTTAGACACCTAAGGTTGAAAAGTATCTTATTGAAATTTCTCGTTTTATGCTTAACAGCGCTTTACTGGTAGTGTTACGAATCTTTGATTGATCATAACTCCTTCGTTATAACTCGGATTTTAGTGTTCTTTATCTTTTTGGAAACCTTATCACGATATCTACCACATAGTGTACCCAAACAGAACTTTTTGAATGTTTCATTTTTGATGATATTCTTATTACTTTACAAAGAGGTTACAAGACTCAACTTTTAGTCATTACATTGACCTGAAATAACGGGTTGTTACAGGATACCTCAAATAAATCATAGGAAGAAGAAAGGAGAGATCCAAGGAAAAAGACCAGGATCCTCAGAAGATCCTCGAAAGACCAGGACCCCCTCCTGCTGACGCCAAGTTAATCAATGTGATCTCTGGAGGATCTGATATTTGTGGTACCTCTTCCTCTGAAGCAAAGAGGCACGCTAAGGTATCCAAAAGGGAGAAGGATAAAGGACCATGAAAAAACATAATGATCACAAACAAAAAAGAAATCACCTTCGACGAAGCGGATAGACAAGACATCCAGGATCCTCACCATGACGAACTAGTGATTACCCTCTACATTGCCAACCACTTCGTCAGAATGATCCTTGTCGATGGGGGACCCTCGGTTAACATCATACCCCTGGATGCATTGAAAAGAATGAACATCCCAGATTCTGAGATAGTTGCAAGATCCTCAGTGCTGATCGGGTTCAACGGTGAAACCAAGCACACCATCGGCGAAATAAAGCTACCAATCTACATAGAGCGAGTAAATTTTGTACAACGTTTTTGTGTCATTGATACATTATCCTCTTATAGTGTCACTAGGTAGACCATGGATCCATGAAATGAAGGACGTTCCATCAACATATCCTCAATGCGTAAAGATGCCCACCCCATGGGGGACAATGAAGATCATAGGAGATCAATAAGAATCCAAGGAATGCTACAAGACTTCCATGAAATCCTCTACCGCGAAAAGTATAACAATTAAGGAAGGGGAACGAGACGTGATAGAAGCAAGAGAGCATGATATAAAAGAAGTGCACCTGAAACTTTAGGATCCTGAAGCCAAAGTTCTCATAGGACCCTCAATGCCTGAAAAAGCTGAACATGATCTCATAAAGTTCCTCAAGGCCAGAAGCAAAATATTTGCAAGGAAGCATGAGGACATGACAAGTATTGATAAAAGCATAATAACCCATAAACTTAACATCGACCCGTATTTCAGGCAGATACACCAAAAGAGAAGTAATTTGCACCAGAAAGAAACCAAGTTACACAAGAAGAAGTAGAAAAACTTCTCAAAGCTGCCATGATCAAGGAGGTGAAATTCCAAAGATGGCTAGCTAATTTAGTCGTGGTACAAAAGAAGAATGGCAAATGGAGAGTGTGTATAGATTACACGGATCTTAACAAGGCTTTTCCCAAGGATCCTTTCCCTCTACTACACATCGACTCCATGATAGACGCAACGACGGGTCATGAATTACTAACATTCATGGACGCATCATCCAAATTCCAACAGATCCAAATGGAACCTTCTGACCAATAAGACATGACGTTCATAACTCCAACAAGTATCTATTGTTACACGGCCATGCCATTTGGTCTTAAAAATGCAGGTATGACATACCAAAGACTGGTCAACAAGATGTTCAAAGAGAAACTGGGAGACATGATGGAATTCTATATCGATGACATGGTGGTCAGATCCAAAAAAGCTGAAGATCACCTTAAGGATCTCGAAGAAGCATTCGACATCCTCGACCAATATAACATGAAGTTGAATCCCTCGAAGTGCCACTTTAGGATGAGATCGGGTAACTTCCTGGAATACATGGTGACCAAAAGAGGAATCGAGGCAATCCTGGAGCAAATCAAGGCCATCCTTGATCTATGATCACCATCCTCCGTAAAAGATATTCAGAGACTGATAGGAAGGGTGGCAGCCCTGGACAAGTTCATCTCAAGATCCTTAAAAAGATGCAAGCCTTTCTACAACGTCTTGAAAAAGAACAAGAGATTCGAATGGACCCATGAACATGAAGATGCATTCCAGGAACTTAAAAGATATTTAAGTTCACCACTCTTATTGGTTAAACCATTAGATCGGGAACCACTCCTTCTTTACCTCTCAGTATCCTCAAACACGGTAAGCACAATATTAGCTAAGGATCTCGATGGGGACCAACATCCTATATACTATGTAAGTAAAAGTCTCCTGGATCCTGAGACCAGGTATTCCCACCTTGACTTCTACTAAATTAAGACATTATTTCGAAAGACAACCTATAGCTGTAAAAACTAACTATCCGATTAAGAATGTCATGAGAAAACCAGAAAATGTCAGGAAGAATGGAAAAGTGGTCTGTAAAGCTAAGAACACGCGACATAAAGTACGAGTCAAGATCCATGATAAAGTCCCAAGCATTGACAGATTTTGTGGCTGATTTTAGTAATGATCAAGTCGAAATAGAAGCCAAACAACTTCTAGAAGCGGAGAACATGGGAAAATGGATGTTATTCACAGATGGAGCATCAAACCAAAGAGGAATTGGATTGGGGATCATACTAAAATCACGATAGGGGGACGTCCTACCCCAAGCAATCAATTCTGAGTTCAATGCGACCAATAAAGAAGCAGAATACGAGGTGCTAATCATGGGATTACAGCTAGCCAAAGATCTTCAAGTCAAGGATCTTCAGGTATTCTTCGATTCTTTATTATTAACTAACCATTTTAACGGATCCTATGTTGTGAAAGGAGAGAAGCTAGCATTATACCTCCATATACTCAAAAATCTAGCCTCGAAATTCAAAACATTTACCTTAAACAAGGTTCCTAGAGAAGACAATGCTAAAGCAAATGCTTTAGCCAATATAGGATCCTCTTTAAGGATCCCGTCAGAAACCAGGATGCCTATTACCCACCTGTTGATCCCGGTAATTGAGGATCATGCCAAGAGACTAAAGGATCCCGACAATCATGAAGAAACTACTAATGTCGCCACAAATGAATATGTTGATTTGACGACTCAACATCAGGATCCCAACATCAAGGACCCCTCTCCAACTTTAGGATACTGGATCCAACCCATTATGGAATACCTCCATACGGAACGATGCCTAAGGAAGAGAAAAACGATAGGGCTTTCAGAACAAGGATCTCAAGGTTTGTTATAATCGAAGGTAAGTTATATAAAAAATTTGTAGAAGGTCCATACCTTAGGTGGCTGGAAGATCATGAAGCTGTAAAGTTTCTAAAGGATATACACGAAGGAGATTGTGGCAACCAAACTAGGGGAAGATCCTTATGCTCCAAAGTGTTGAGAACGGGATACTACTGGCCAACCATGAAGAAAGATTCATTCCTTCATGCCCAGAAGTGTGATGCTTGTCAAATACATAGCAACATCCTACACCAACTGGCAGAACATCTACATCCTATCATCTCCCCTTGTCCATTCATGAAATGGGGGATGGATATAGTGGGAAATTGCCAGTAGCCCCCAAAGGAAAGTTCTTCATGCTAGCGATGAATGATTACTTCTCAAAATGGATAGAAGCCGAAGCCTTTGTCCAAGTAAGAGACAAAGAGGTAGTTTCCTTCATAAAATGTAACATCTTGACCATATTTGGGATCCTTGATGAAATTGTATGCGAATATGGATCCTAATTCATAAGTAAAAGGACAAGGGATTTTTGCACAAGCTGGGGAATCAAGATGGTGATGTCTACTCCTGTCCACCCTAAAGCCAACGGCCAAGCAAAATCCATCAATAAAATTATAATCAACAACTTGAAGAAAAGGCTGGATGAGAAGAAAAGAAGATGGGCAGAAGAACTTCCTTTCTTACTATGGATAGATAGGACCACTTCCAAGGTAGCTACGTGCCAAACCCCATACTCATTGGTGTTTAGAACAGAAGAAATGATTCCCACGAAAATGGTGATCCCAACATCAAGATACCTACTTCAAAACCAGGAGGACAACAACAGGATCCTGGCCCAGGATCTTAACACTATAGATGAACTTAAGGATCTTGCAAAGATTCGTATTACTGCTCATTAACAGAGGATCACCAAGGCATACAATAAAAACATAAAAGTAAGAAGATTCCATGTAGGAGACTTGGTACTAAGGAAAACATTCCAAAATACCACGGATCCTAATGCAGGTAAACTAGCACCTAAATGGGAAGGACCATATCTCATAGATGCCGAAGTAGGAAACGGGGCATATTGGTTAGCCAACCTAGATGGAAATATCTTACCAAGATCCTGGAATGCGATACATCTATTTTATGTAAGTAAGGTCAATTATTTCCCAATACACTTAAGGTACGCACACTATTTATCTTTTATCTTTTATTTTATTTATTCTCTTCAAATATCATTACTAACTTAAGCATCGGAGGGGCGTTAGCTAGGCTAATGCCCCCTAGCTAATGTTTGCTACACATAGGGGCTGAAGGATCCTGATGTTTAAGGATCCTGATGCTTAAGGATCCCGACGCCTAAGCATACTGACACTTAAGGATCCCGATACTTAAGGATCCTAACCTCCAAGGATCTTAACAGATGAATTCGAAGGACCACTGTCACATAAGAGTCCCATGACTGCAAAGATCATACAATTCACAATGTGAATCTCCAAAGAATAGAGACTGATAATCCCTCCTACGAATAAGGTACTTAATACCCTCTAAGGTTTAAAGAGTTAATTACCTTTTTCACATGAGTTAAGGTTTATACACCTCGCTTGGACACACATTATCTAACTATGGGATGTGAATAAGGGGATCATTTCATGCTTTAGTGACTTGGAAACCCTCTTATTTCTGGACGTATGTTAAGATCCTAAAGTTTGAATCTAAGGTTAATAAAATTTACATGTTTTCTTAAGTTGGGATCTTCCCCAGCAAATTCCTAAGGCTAATAACATTTACATGTTATCTTAAGATGGGATCTTCCCCAGAAAACCCCTAAGGTTTATAACATCTACATGTTATCTCAAGTTGGGGTCTTCTATAGAAAATACATAAAGTTTATAAAATTTTTATGTCATCATACGATTTAGGATTTTCCCCAGTAATTCATTAAGGTTTGCAACATTAACATTGGAATTTTCCCTAGGGACTTGTTATAAGGTCATCACATTAGCATATTATCCGAAGATGGTATACTAACCAGAAAGTAAACAAGATCTGTAGTATCAACATACAAAGACTTTCCTCAAGTTGAAGATAATTTCAATAAGGGATATTTCCTAAAGTTTTCTAAGATGAAGTCAAATAAAGATCCTTCCCAACCGACTTCTAAAGTAAAGATCCTTTCACATAATAGCATCAGGATTATACGGAGAAAGAGAAGTCACAACTTCAAAATTTTTCCTAAGTCAAAAGATCGCCAGGTTCTATTTGTCCTTATTTTTTAGAAACTCTACAATTTTTCTAAGTAAAGTTTAAGGACCCCAAACATATCAAGATCCCAAACAAAGATTATTTGGTTACCAGACCTCCAATTTTTAAGTTTAAAAGGGGTTACTTATTAAAGATGATTTACTAAAATAGTTTTACCTTAGGGTTATTTGTAGGAACCAAGTTTTTTAGGATCCTAGTTATTTAAGGATCTCAGTACCATACCAGTCATGCAGGATGATCAAGAAAGAAATATGAAAGGGAAATACAACCATTGCATTAAAAAGGGGTTGCAAACTAACCTAACAAAAAGTTAATTGTAATACTTTACTAATGTAACGAAAAACTACTTAGATTAGTTTCTTGCAGGCCTAACCTCATCATCATCGGCCGCATCATTCTCCTCCCCCCCCCCCTCTACAGGATTTGACATAGGATCCTCAGCAGCGGTGATAGGTTTGCCAGTTATTTTGGCTAGTGCCTCGCGCCATCCAACTACATTCTAAGATCCTGATTTCTCAAGATCGTCTGCCAACTTGATCTTGGCCTCCCAAATTACCACCGCAACACTTGCCTTTGCATCAACAATAACCTCCTCGATTTCTAGGATGTGCACCTCCTCCTTCTCAGCCTTCTATTTGATCAACGACTCGATCCTCTTGAAGAGATCTTCATTCGTCGCCTTCCACTGCTTCTCTCATTCCTTTAGGACCCGCTATGCCTCCTCAGCCCGGATCATTACATCAACCACTAATTGTGAAACGTGAGTAGAAACCTGAAATAAACACGACGTTTGTAAAAACAAGTAGAAACCTAAAACTAATGTCACTCGAACACTTACGGCTTGAGAAAAGGAAAGCAGTTTTTGAAATGCATCTTCGGCTCCAAGATTCTCCAAGTTTAGATATGTGGCTTCTGAAGTCTTCCTCTTACGGGCGCTAGGGGTCTTCACAGTAAGATTAATGAGAGATCTCTTGAGAGGAAGAGGCATGACTACTTTCTCCCTCTTGGCTATGATCAATCCGCTAGACACATCATCTTCAAGATCAGAAAGAGTGAATCGAGCATTGGAACGAATAGCCTTGGATCCTGCATGCCACATAAGATCCTCATCAATATAGGATTCTTATTAATTCAGGATCCTCATCGATGCTAAACTACCATAGAAAATACAAGGGATCTTACCAGTAGACATTGATGCAGTGGTGGATGAACCTTCTTGGAAACTAGAACAATCTAACCTGAAGGACTTATTGGCTGCAGAAACAACGAAGAGCTTCTCTATTTTCTCTTCAGTATCCTTGGCAATAGGAATGAATTCTTCAAACTTGAAAGCTGCAAAAGATCAAACAAAATAATGAAAGGTGAATTCCAGGATCCTCGGTATAAGGGAAAGTTACTCCTAACCTTTTTTACCTAGGTCTTCGGTAGGGAATCCCCTCCTTGAATCAAATCTCATATCACAAAGAAGTATTTCTCCTTCCACGCACCGTCATTATGTTTCGTTTTTAGAAAAGAGGAGATTTGTGGGGTTTGAGCCCAAAAACTAAACGGGGGTTCCCAAAGGTAGTAAGATCATACACATGAGCCAACTCAGCTAAACCTATATCTAGATATTTGGATTGGTTCAACTTCTCTATCCAAAACAAGATTCTCCATACGACGGGCATGGATTGGATATAATAGGTTTGGGTAACTTCAAAGAACTGGGAGATGATCCCAAAAAAGGGATATTTCAGAGCCAACCCAAAGGGGTATCCGGGAAAGCAGACCCAAGAAGAGGAAGCGAAATCTGGTTGGTGTTTTGGATCAAAGGGTTTGAAGACAACTTCATTGGAAAAAGTGCCGACTGTTTTCAATGATTTAATATCATCCTCGTCAAAAGAACATATCTCCTCGTATGATAAGATCCTTTGGTCGATAAAATCATCCTTAGAAGGAGCCAGGGTGTCCTTACGAGATACGATCATTTTCTTGCCAATTTTTAGTAAGACGAAAATTAAGAGGAAGAAGAGAGAAGCATACCTTCAAAGACGACTGGTAAACTCGTAGATGAAAGCTAAAAGACGAGCAGGGGAATAGCCCTAATCGATTGCCTCTGTTTATGCTAATAGCGGAAGAAAGAGAAAGAACGATTAGACCGATTATGATGGTTCTTGAACAGATAAATCCTAACTGTTAAGATTTAAAATTCAAAACCCCTTATCATATTTATTTCTTTTTATTTTTAAACTATCCCTTTGAATTTTAGCAAACTAACTACAAGATATTTAGCAGGAATCATTTGGGGGAAATTGTTAGTAGACCTGGAAAAACATGACATGACATGAAAACCCGACACGAAATTAGTGGGTTAGGATCAGAGATTTCGACACGTTTATGTAAATGGGTTGACACGACATGACACGATAATTAAACGGGTAGGGTTAGGGTCAAGACTTTCAACTCGAAGATGACTCAAATATGACTCGTTTAATTATATATTATCTATAATAAAGTTCATATTTTTATAAATATATTATATGTTATAGACTTGTAGTGGGTAAAACTCAAGAATTAGAAGTAATATTCAAATTTTCAAATTTACTTAATTTTAGTCATCCTCACCACCTATCCCTTTTGCTCCCCAACTTTAAGTCTTTTCATTTTTCCTTCTAAACCTACTATAAATTTTGTCATTCCATCTCATAACTCCAATGTTTCACTTTTTCCTTTTTGCCTACACAACTCCTACTTTCCAACCTTTAAAATATTTCAACCCGACATGACACAACATATTTACAAGGTCTAAACCTTAACCCAAAACCTGACACGAAAATAAACAGGTTGACACGGCACGCCACAATAATTAAACGGGTTGGGTTTGGGTCATGCCCTTTCAAACCGTTTAATGTCTTGACACGACACGACACATTTGTCAGGTCTAATTATTAGGGCTAGGATCTCATAACTACAATAAGATCCTTAAGCCTAGGGATCCTCAAACCTCAAGATCCTTGAATCTCAGGATTCCAAATATACTTCAAGCTCCTGACAATTATTTTTCTAATATTTATAATGGTTATATATTCTATTATCTTTCTCACATCTGTAGAAATAACCAGTCAATGTCTCATTGTCAACGAATATTCGTCACAACCATGCAAAAGACCAGGAAGACCAAGTCATGTAACGTCTATAAGTTAATCTCGGAGGTCCCCTGAATTTTTTGAGTTCTTGTTATTGTCTTTTGACTATATAAATCACTTGTATTCATCACACTACACATGAGACTTAGCAGAACAATACCATTTGTACTCAAACTCTTTACATTTTCTCTGTAATCAATCATTTCAATCAATAAAATCATCAAGGAAGGTGATCATTATCACCTCCCAAGGTTTTATGCCGAAGATCCTAGAAAGGATCAAGGGCTTTCCAAGCAAACAACTTGTGTTACTTTGATTTACATTTCGTACTTGGTTTATTCTGAACATCACAACCTCTCATACACTTTGGTCGATCTTAGTTCGTTCATTTTTTGACCGAAATAGTTACATGGTCACCAAGAGAGGAATAGAAGCGAGTCCTGGCCAAGGATCTTCAAATGGGGAAGCACTCCTCCTACATCTTTCAGTATCTTCGGATGATGTAAGTGTTGTTCTGGACAAGGATCTTGATGGAGAACAACAACCTATTTACTATTTTAGTAATAGTCTTTTGGATCCTGAAACCAGGTACTCTCTCCTTGAAAAACTATTACTTGCACTAGTTACAACTTCTACCAAATTAAAACATTATTTTGAAATTCATACTATACATGTCGAAACTCACTATCTTATTAAGAATGTCATGAGAAAACTAGAAATGTTTGGTAGAATGACTAAGTGGTCAATAAAGCTCACCACATATGAGATCAAATATGAGCCAAGATCCTTACTAAATTCACAAGCATTAGCAGATTTTGTGGTTGATTTTAGTGATGATCTACAACCTAAGGTAGAGTTAGAAATCTAATGACTTCAAGAAGAAGAAGACACGGGGATACTCTTTACAGATGGAGCATCCAACTTTAGAGGTGTAGGCCTTGGGATCATACTAAAATCTCCATAGGGGGACATCCTACCCTAAGAAATTAGTTCAATGCAACTAATAACGAAATACAAGTATGAAGTATTGATCACGGGGCTACTTTTGGATTAATGTCTATGTCCATAACTATAATTGGTAAGACTTGACCCAACCAGGCATGGTCCGTTTGGGTTGCATGACATCATGCATTTGGATAGACTAAAATGAGAGAAATAACACTTAAGGTTTGTTAATATATTATAAGTTCTAATATATTATTAAGGTTATTTAATTAGTATTGATCAAGAATTAATTTGGAATTAATTAAGTGATCAAAAGGAGACTAATTAAATATATGGGTTGATTGTGTAAATCATTCATTCTTATATATGTGGGCTTGTGATCCAAGATTCCTTATGTTGGACTAAGTCCATGGGGTGACCCATGGATGCTCCATGGAGGTTAAAATCCATGGAGCATAAGGAATGGGTAAAGTCATGAGTTACATGGTGTAACCCTAATAGACACCATATAAAAGAATCCCATGGCTCAAGAAATCGGGCACTATGTGTGAGTGTGAGGGCTAGACGATTTCAAGGAGTGTTCAAGTTTCTCTCAAGTTATTCCAAGTGTATTTGGTGTTGTGTGAACCATTTGAGGAGTCACACTTGGGGCACTAGGCACTAAAGCTTCATGAAGACTTTCTACATCAACCAGGTATGTATTCTATCTTGTTATATTCATTGTTTTGTATGCTAGATTAGGATAATACCTTGGAAGTTCATATTTACATGTATAATAGAGAAAACATAGATCCAAGGTATTTAGGGTTGCATGTACACTTAGGAGTGTTAGAATGCTCAAAACCCAACAACGGTATCAGAGCCACGAGTTGTTTTCTGTTATATTGATGCAAATATTTTATTTTCAAAGTTGAAAAAAAAGGGAAAAAAAAACATGAAGTTTGTCAAATTTTATGATAATTACTTGTTCTTGTGAAAAACTAATTATTTGAATAATTTGCTTTATGAGTTGAATTATGTCAAATTTAATAAAAGATAAAATGATATGATTATTTTATTAGTTTTAAAAGTTTGATCTAAAGAGTTTTATTTTTTGAAACCTCCATAAGTTATGGATATGAAAAGGTTTTACAAAAAATTGATTGAAAGTTTTTATGGAGTTACAAAATTTGGTGTTAATGCTTTAAAGGATTCCATAACTTAAGAATAAGTTATGGATCACCAAAAGTTTTTTGTGTTACCTTGTTTTATGAGTGAATTTAGATTAATGAATAAAATTATGTGATAGTTGGTTTTAATCCAAATTAATCTAAAAGAAGTTCATAAAATGTGTTTATGTAACTTATAAGTCACATTTATGAATGATAAAACTCATAAAAGTTGCCATAGGTTACAAAATGAAGAGTCTTTTTCCTCATTAAATTGTTTTATGACTCCATAACTTGTCCTCAAGTTATGGATGTTCAAGAGTCACTTCATTAAAGTTTTTAAAACTATAATTAAACTCATAAGTTATGAAAATACAAGAGTTTTGAATAGTTTCAAAACTTTCCCTCAAGTTTTGGAATTTGTAAAGTTTTGCCCATGAATACTTTAATTCCAAGTTAGCCCTTAGAATTTTAAAAGTTAAAATTCAACCCTTATACTTTATAATATTATAAGTTAATAATATATATATATATATATATATATATATATATATATGTATAAGAGTAAAGTCAGTCTTACCGTTAGTAGGCCTCATTCACGAAGCCAGTCTATAAGGGGGGTATAAGGTTACTGCCTATAAAATGGCAGTTTAATGGGTGTCCACTCTCACCCACCGCTTCCTTGACCTGTGGAGGGTCGTTAGCCGAAGGGGTAGGACAAGGACTAGAATTCTCCCTTCATTAAAAGTATTAATGATAAATACTAAGTAACTAAACTCTTATAAATACCCAATCTTAGTTACTTAGGAAAATGTGAATAAGGTGCTAATCCATGAAATTACACTTTGCACTTTGTTTAAGTCGGTTAGTGGAGCGTGTGTGGTTAACCGGCACACTAACTCGTATTTAACAAGGTAGGCAAAGGGTAACTTAATGTTTATCATAGTATCGATGGAGCGTGTGTGGTTAACCGGCACATCGATTGAGGGGTAAACACTTAAGGGTACCAAGTAATTTGCATGGTTACTTCACACCTTGTTTTGTGATCCTCGGCATCCCAGTCACAAAACTTGAAGGGAACACTCGAGATTGAAACATGCCATTGAATAGTTCAATGAATCTCAAAGATCTAGGAGTTTCAAAAACCAATTAAAACCTAATAATATATATTTCGTTTTCGTGGTCGAAATTGGTGAATCGTCGTTCACCTACCTTCAAATATTTTATAGCTTGGATTACGGCATCCCTCTTCCAAGTTATATAAGTAGTGTGTTGGGTCCTAGCCTTAATATTTCATATTGGGTGTTATATTAACGAATTTAAATCAACAATCTTGAATATCTCCCAAAAAGATGTCTGGTTTAGACATTTATGATCTTCCCAAATCTCTTCAAAACAAGCTTTCCTAAATGAATATGATGTCCCATGGAAATCATACTTCTTTCACCTCCTCCAATTATTCTCCCTAACCCACAAGTTCAAGGTCACTCAAGCCCTATTGGCAAGGCAAGGTCTAGATGTGATCATATCTTGGAGATGTAGTCACATACTAACAAGTTGGGAGAGTTGGGTGTCAAAGTGTTGAGAAAGCTGGTGGTTCAATCACTTTCTAAGTCACATAGTGAGCTCCTTTGGGACTTTTATGAAACAAACTAAGACAAGACCCTTAATGATCTTATCTATTTGCTAAGATCAACTTCCTAAAACTTTATGGACATTGACAATGATGACATTGGATATCCAATAAAGCTCTCTCTTCCCAATGGTAAGGGATCGGCCATAGTCAACTCGGTTGACCAAATGGTAAAGAGAAAAGCTAAGTCTATGATAGTCCCGTGTACCATTACCAAAGGGTCCATATGTTTATATTGCCAAAGTAAGGGGAATTGGTTGCGAAGCTGCCAATTTACCTAAGGGTGTTAAAGTCAATATGTTTGACTCTACTTCAGGTAAAGTCCACTATCTAACTCTGCTAAGTTTCTATTCTGAGATTCTTGATATATGATGTGACCGGGTCACATGTTGATGTTTTAAGAATCAAAGAAAAGTAAAGAAACTTAAAGAAAGAATATGCTAAATCTGATCGCGTAGATGGATTTCTATCGCATAGTTTGAAGATCGGATTCTCGGGCTACTTCTTAGGAGTTATGATATTTTGCTTAGGAATAGATAACAACAAGTTTTCATATAGATTGTAAGGATAAGTTTTTCTGCAAAGTTTTTAAAATAAAAGGAAATTTTATATTTTATTTATTTTAAAATATCCTTACAATGGCATTTGGTTAAAATTTTTGTTGCTTATAAGATTTGATAGCAAGAGTGGAAATACGAAATTGATTTTGTCATATGTGGTAATGTCTAAATTTACCAAATAAGGAAAGATTCTCATCACCCAAGCTTCAATTGGACCGGAACTTGGAATCATGCAAGTTGTATAGCATGATGAATGAGAACTTTCAAGTATTGGAAAATTAAGACTAACTACTTGTTCACATGGATGTGTGAGTCAAGTAACGGACTAAGGGATCGAGTACACATTCTTGTGCACTGATTAAGTCCACCACAAAAGATCGATAAGATTATTCGTCATAATTTACTGAAGCTCAGTAAATATGGTTATACTTACAAGATTAAGTGTAACTCTGAGACATTGGAAAAGGTTCCAAAGTATGGCAGAGCGAATAAGAAGAATCAAATTAGGGAGAAGGATAAAAGTTTCTCAAATCTGAAAAGATGGGAGAGTACTTTAGTATTAGTTTTTGTGATCATTTTAATGATTAAGAAACCATATCAAAATTAGTTCTCTAAGGAAATCTTAGTGCATTCTTATGACTAAGAAGAGGAACTTGAATTGTTGAAATGGTTAAATCAAGGAGATGAGTCATACTTCGTTCCAATACAAGTCTTAGAGTCATACTCTAAGATTGTAATTTGAGTGATATGTCTTAAAGAAGGTTTAAAACACTTGTCAAATGTAAGAGTAAAAGTTTTGTACTCTTGTACATTTGAAATTGGTAAGTTGTGATGTTTTGGATAAAACAAAGACCAACTAAGGCCAATTGTGTGAAGTTGATTAGAATCCGCACTATCTCTTGGATGTTTGATAAGGGAGTCTTATAGGTCAAGAGGACAGTGGGAGTCTTAAAGGTCTTGAAAGTCTCAAGAACTAATCAAGAATAAAACCTGAAGTTCTTCACTAGCACACGACTTGAGGTTTATAACCTATCATGTTGACATATTCTGTGCCCATTCCAGTTAAAGTTGGCTTTGCATATGAGTTTTTAGAGTTCTCAATTGGTTGAACAAAAACTTGGAAGAAATAGTAGGCCCTTGAGCTGCTAGGTGGCAAGAAATTAAGATTGAGTTCAATCCATATGAGTTTGGATTTGTCATTATCCTTGTCTTGTGATTATGGTTTTGACAAATTCATATGGGTAGGAACTCATACACCATAAAAATCTAAGTGTCATAAGGTTTCTCTCCGATTCATGAAAATGATGGTGAGGAAACACTTTCACTAAGTAGATTTTAGCTAGATAGCAATTGCGATATTTGCATTCTCAAAGTCGTTAGTGGAGCATGTGTGGTTAACTGGCACACTAACCTGTACTTGTGAGAAGTGGCAAAAAGGTCTAACCATTATGATTACGACATCCCTCTTCATAATTGTTTAGACACACCTATGAGCTATCTATGGAAAGGTGTATGATTTTGATAAAGTTTTATCAAAACAATCTAGTATCAGAAATCTGAACTTTGGTAAGAAATTCAGTTAATTTCTGAGTACATGTCAAAACTAGTGGGAGCATAAGTGTCATGCTAATAATCATCATGTTAGTGGGAGCATGATAATTATGATAAGTATTGCAAGTTAGCAATGTTAATTATAGAAAACAAAAGTTTCAATTGGGAAAGAGTTGTTTTGCTATAATTAAGGGAGAGGAAATTATACTTCATCTCAAATCTAAAAGCTTAGATTGAGGTTTTAATCGTATTTAGTCAAGGATATATATATATGAATTTTATGTTGGAATGGCTCAACATAAGAAAATTCTGTATATGGGTCCATTATTTGCGTTCTAAAATTCAATTATGATTACGACATCCTTTTTCATAATCTGAATTATGAGAACTTGGCAAATAGAAATGGAAATGTTATAGCAAAAGATTGGTTTAGTCTTTATGCGAGACATCATGAATCGTGTCCCATATGCTTCGGATATAGGATCGATTACATGTGCTATATTCATCCTTTCTAAAATTTTCCAAATGCCTGGGGCATTAAGAAGGGAAAAGGTCTAGAATTGGATATGACTAAAAGGATTAATCAATTGTTGAGGACAATCTAAGGTTTACCAAAGATTGGGTGCTCAAGGACAGTTGGAAGTATAGTGATAATTCTGGAAGGACCATATTGACATAATCTGTAAGGAGGCAACTCTTGTTCAGAAGTGATAGTCAAAATGAATCTGGAAATGTTTCAAAGTTAGAATTTTCAATCTATGTAAGATTAAGGAAACTTAATGCAAGAAGGATGTTTCCAAGGAGTTGATCTCCTTTGGAATACTTTGTAATGTTTGTTTTCAAGTCCTTGTGACTTTGTGCATAATCATTACAAGAGGATCAATGCATATAAGTTTAGAATCTAACAGATTTCAGTAAATCGCATGAATTTGGAATTTTTGCATTTGCAGTAAGGATTTGGGACTGTGAAAAGAGGATCATTGTAGTTATGTTCAATTGATCTATTTCACAAAGTAATGATCATAGACAAACATAGTATGCATACTTGGTGTATGACATGACTAGTGTTTAGAAAACATAGTGTACATGCTTGGAGCATGGGACAACTATTGTTTTTAATTCAAGAATAAAGTTGATAGCTGAAACAGTATACAGTGAATAATGTGTAATCATATGGTGATAAATAAAAGGTGTTTTATTTATGTTCATAGGTTTTGATACCATATTGGATTCAATTATTTTTGTGTTTCATTTTGCATGTTTTGACTTCCAGAATAAACTAGGTTATTCTTCCAGAATGACTAAGTTATTCAAACCATCCACAGTCGGTCATATGTTGGAAGTAGATATGAATCAAAACTGTCATGGTTAGGCTTGTAAAGGTCTAAGATGTTGGACAAAGGGCTACAACACTCATGAGTGCTCATAAGTTCTGAGTATTGGATTCAACCCGCGCTCATTGGAATCATTTCATGGATTTTATCACGAGTGATCATGAGACGATAATATTTTATATTCTTCAAACCTAGAGATATGAGTTGTTACTATGAGTTGGTTGTACATTGATTGCACGAAAACACATTCAGTAACTCGGTGTTATAAAATGTGCCTTTGTGTATGATTCAACAAGTAGTAGAACAAGCCATATGAGTCGATGTTTATCCATTCCTTTTACCTTCGGGATAAAAGCGATATTTGTGGGCCCCTCGTTGATTTGATGATGACAAATGGAAGTGCTCGGTCGGGCCAGGACTGATTTGATTTGTTCAATTAGTCAGTCGTCATAAATCGGAAATCGGGAAACAACAAATGGACAGGGAGAATGATTACAATCCATGTCTCAGTCCATATGATATCTAGAATGGAGGAATATATGATCCCTTATCTAATGGACAAGTCATTGACAAAGGCCAGAGTTTGACAGAAGCTTTTGAGAGCTACGATTGCCAGTCGTTTCTTGAAGTCATACGTAATAATAGTTTTAGACTTATCCAAGTGGGAGACTGTTGGATTAATGTCTAAGCCCATAACTATAATTGGTAAGACTTAACCAGACCCGTCATGGTCCATTTGGGTTGCATGGCATCATGCATTTGGATAGACTAAAATGAGAGAAATAACACTGAAGGTTTGTTAATATATTATAAGTTCTAATATATTAATAAGGTTATTTAATTAGTATTGATCAAGAATTAATTTGGAACTAATTAAGTGATCAAAAGGAGACTAATTAAATATATGGGTTGATTGTGTAAATCATTCATTCTTATATATGTGGGCTTGTGATCCAAGATTCCTTATGTTGGACTAAGTCCATGGGGTGACCCATGATGGAGGTTAAAATCCATGGAGCATAACGAATGGGTAAAGTCATGAGTTACATGGTGTAACCCTAATAGCCACCATATAAAATAATCCCATGGCTCAAGAAATCGGGCACTATGTGTGAGTTTGAGGGCTAGAAGATTTCAAGGAGTGTTCAAGTTTCTCTCAAGTTATTCCAAGTGTATTTGGTGTTTTGTGAACCATTTTAGGTGTCACACTTGGGGCACTAGGCACTCAAGCTTCATGAAGACTTTCTACATCAAAGAGGTGTGTATTCTATCTTGTTATATTCATTGTTTTGTATGCTAGATTAGGATAATACCTTGGAAGTTCATATTTGCATGTATAATAGAGAAAACATAGATCCAAGGTATTTAGGGTTGCATGTACACTTAGGAGTGTTAGAACGCTCAAAACCCAACAGCTACAACTGGCCAAGGATCCGCAAATTAAGGATCTTCATGTATATGTCGATTCGTTATTAATAACTAACCACTTTAATTGTTTCTATGTAGTTAAAGGCTAAAGACTAGCACTATACGTTCAAATTCTTAAAAAATTAGCCTCTGGATTTGAAGCTTTTAGTCTGGATCAAGCTCCTAGAGAAAATAACACCGATGTATAAACATTAGCCAACTTAGAGTCTTCCCTCAGGATCCCGCCAGAGACTAAGTTCCCAATAACCCATATAATGATCCTGGAAAAAGAAGATCCCTCTAAGATACCAGATGACCCCAACAACCATGATCAGACGGATAACATAGAAGCATTCATAGGTCTAATTCCTCGATCCTCTTACCAGGGTCCCGATGTTTAGGATCCCGATCCAAACAGTTAGGATCCTTAGATATGTTTGAGATCTTGGACACAAACCATCATAAAGTATCTCTAGAATGGTACAATCCCAAAAGAAGAAAAAAGCGATAAAGGATTCAAGATGAGGATCTCACGCTTTGTTATGATCCATACAGTATTATACAAGAAATCCATAACAAGTCTATATCTAAGACCAATAAGCCATGGAAGCTCTAAAAAGACATACATGAAGGGGATTATGGCAACCACACTAGGGGTAGATCCTTGTGTTCTAAAGTTTTAAGAACAGGATGCTATCGTCCAACCATGAAGAAAGATGCCTTCCTAAATGCTTAGAAATGTGATGCCTATCTCATTGATTTAGAAGCAAGAATGGGGGCATATTGACTAGCTACCTTAGAAGGAAGCATCTTGCCAAGTCTCGAAATGCTATACACCTTGAAGCGTACTTTATGTAAGTTAATTTAGTCATAATTCATCACAACTGAGTCGAGGTACCAACCTACTCCTTACCCTCATTTCTTTTCTTTTAAGAACACTACCTACTTAAGCATTAGAGGGATGTTAGCTAAGCTAACACCCACCCAAGATAATGTTTTCAACATGTAGAAACTCAAGGATCCTAGCCACTACGAAAAGAGATTGATCATCTTTCCTTTGATTAAGGGTACTTAATCCCCTCTAAGGTTTAAAGAGTTAATAACCTCTTTCATTTGAGTTTGGGTTTCCACACCCCGCTTGGACGCACGATATCTTACTATGGGATGTGAGTAAGGGGACCATTTCATGCTTTAGTGACTTGGCAACCCTCTTATTTCTGAACATATGTTAAGATCCTAAGGTTTAACGAGTTCATGACCTCTTTCTCACGAGTTTAGGTTTCTACACCCCGCTTGGACGCATGATATCTAACTATGGGATGTGAATAAGGGGATCAATTCACGCTTTAGTGACTTGGAAACCCTCTTATTTCTGAACATATGTTAAGTTCCTAAAGTAAATTTGTAATGTTTATAAAATTATAATGTTCTTAAGAAATGGGATTTTTCCTAGTTATTATTTGAAGCTGGGATTTTCCCCAGTTATTATCTGAAGTTGGGATTTTCCCCAGTTATTATCTAGAGTTGGGATTTTCCCCAGTTATTATCTAAAGTTAGATTTTCCCATTTATTATCTGAAGTTGGGATTTTCCCCAGTTATTATCTGAAATTGGATTTTCCCCACTTATTATCTAAAATTGCAATTTCCCCAGTTATTAGATAAAGTTGGATAATCCCCAATATTTCTTAAGTTGGAATCTTATCCATTATTTATTAAGTTTGGATCTTTCCCAATATTACCTGAGTTGGGACCTTTCCCAATAAATTCTAAAGTTGGGATCGTCTCCCAAGAGCATATTCAGAAGAAATCTCTTCAAGATGATAATATCGGAATCCTGAAGAGAAGTTCAAAGAGACAATTAAAAGTCTAATGGAAATCTAAGAAAAAAGTTCTCTCCAAGTTCTACCTATCTTTATCTTTTATGCTTACTACGCCTGAAGTTGTTCCTAAAACAATATATATATATATATATATATACACACACACACACACACACACACACACACTTTTCTTCTAAAGGTTTCCCTACTTTTCAAACCAAAACTTATCTTTTTCTAAAACCTCAGGATCCTGACTATTTCAAGATCCTGATCAAGTAACTTTTTATCTTAGATCTTTAGGATCTTAAAAAGTCTTTGTGATTTATAAACTCATTAGGATCCTGATCATTTAAGAACCCGTGGAAAATCCCGTTTTAACCCTATTTCTATAACCAAATCAACCACGCAAGAAAAGAGATAAACAAAAGCATTAGTATTAAAAGAGTTTACCCTCCTACCCAACAAAAAAAATATTGTTTTATAGAACAAAAAATTAAAATTATTTTTAATTTTTATCAAACTTAATTCAATGTTTGATCACCCCCAACTGGGATATGCTCTATCTCTTTCTTCTCTTCTTCTTTACAGGATACTGAAAAACATTTACAAGCTTGCCAGTCAACTTAGCTAGGGTTTCACACCAAGTGACTACGTTCTAGGATCTTGTCTTATCCACATTCTCCACCAACATGATCTTTTCGTCCCACATGGCCTCAACATCATTGCTCTTAACCTCCGCAATCACTTCCTCGATCTCCACCATTTGCTCTTAACCTCCACAAAGGATCTCATTAAGTTTGGGATCCTCCATGAAAAATAAAAGATAGATAGATAAAGGACCTTTACCTTTCGATGTGGGGCAGTAGCAGGTGTACTCTCTTGAAAGCTAAGTTGTTCGTACCTGAAGGATCTTTTAGTCTCACGCAAAGAAAGGAAACTCCCAATCTTCTCCTCAGTATCTTTAGCAACGGGGAAGGGATCCACGAACTTGAAAGCTGTATCAAAACAAATAAAACAAGGAAGTGTGAATTTCAGATCCTCAACGAAATAAAATAAAATCATATCCTTTCTAACCTAATATCTTGGCAGGAGATCATCGTCGCGGATGGATTCACATTTTAGAAAGAAATATTTCTCTTTCCAAGAACCATTTTAGAAAGAAATTCCATTCACCACATTTGTGTACTAATGCTTTTAACAAACTCATCCCATAATGGTGTCATATAATCCATCTGTAAATCATAATAAATCCCAGCTACCATAACATATATCTCCAATTTTTCCTTATCAAATCTAACACTTCGACCCGTCAGGCATCGAAGAAAAATACCAAACAAGAAATTCCAGATGCAAGGAAATGAAGATTTCTTGAAATCACTTATATTGGTTAAATTTGGTTGATAACCCATTTCATTGAGCATGTGAAGCACTTGTTCATTCGAAACTTCATAGAAAGGGCCAACAGTAGGAAGTTTCAAGATCTGAGCAAACATCTTCTTTGTTAATGTGAACTTCTTCTCAGTAGACAATTGAAAGGTAGCCACCTTGATCATCTTGTTGTATACCGCAGTAGAACCAAAAATTGACAACCATGTCATCGGAACAGAAAAGATGTCGACATTGCTGTTGACAAAACATTATGGTTTAAAGCAATGATAAACATCTTCAATTCATCAGGATACTGAGTAACATCTGGTTGAAATCGGTAATTTGTGCTTTGAATCTTCATTAGAGGTTAAGAAGTAATGTCGTCTGTGGTTTGAGATTAATCAACATGATCATGAACAACCACTACTTTTAGGGTTTTGAAAGAACTTCAGAGAATAATACTTATTTGGGAAGGAAGATATTTGGGAAATTTTTTATCATGTAAAGTTGGAAAGAGGTAAACCAAAACCATTTTATACGTAAATCCCAATTTGAATTTGAAGCGGTTTGAGCATGAAATGCAATCCACGTGTCACCTTGAAAACCGGACTAGTAGGCATAAAAGTAACCACGTCTGAAAAGTGATGATTAATTTTTCCTTGAAAAGCATAAGGTAACCAGAACATCACCTCAATCAGTCTGTTCGTTTTGCCTCAAGAAGATAAGAACCGTCAGAAACCCTTCGACATGGAGTCAAGGCTCTTTTGCTTTTGGGTTGATGTGACAACCCACAATTTCTATCTTGTAAAGCCATTAAATTAAATCAAAAGTCAGACTAGTTTCTGCTATCCTTTAGCATTGTTAAGGGCATGTTTGAGTGTTCTAAGCCTAGTACATTCAAGGATTGGGTGTTAAGAAGTATCTACTAGAGTTCATTGTGCAACATTTAAGCCGGAAAACTCCATCATGTGGAGTTTACGGCAATAAACTAGAGCTTACGGTCGTAAGCTCTTGTTTGGCCGTGAACTAGTCTCTTAAGTATGATATTCCTTCATTATTCTTCACTTCTCACACTTCCAAGTCAAGAACACTCATTTCTCTCTCAAGTATCATCAAGAACACTTCCATTTCTCATCAAATTTGTAAGTGATTCTTTCTATATTAGTTGATATCCTTCTCGATATAGTAAAACCCTATGATTTCATCCGTGAATTCATCTCTTTTTGGGGTTAGATCTTCAAGAATACCAACAACAGACACTAGTTTCTTTGGGCCGTAAACACCCTTTCTAGCTTCCAAATCGTAAGTATGCTTTCCATAATTTGTTATTCATTAGAAGCACATGTCTAGCATCCAAGAAACAAACATTTAAGCATGATCATCAAGAGTTTACGGTCGGAATCTCTTCATATGGCCGTAAACCCTTCATGTCATGGCCATAAACACCATCTAGGCCGTAAACACACACTTGTGTGGCCGTAAACACCTTTAGTACAATCATATGTGATTGTAACATTTCTTTCCATGTGTTTCATAGTCCCTAAGGTTGTTCCCTAACATGATTAGTTCTTATATACACTAATTATATACATATATGTGTCATTATATGCTTAATAGGATCCGTTTATGCTCGAGACTTCACTTGACACTTAGCATCCTATATCGATCTTACATTCGAATCACTCACTACAGGTGAGTTCATACCCTTAAACTTATCTTTTAAATGATTTTAAACACTTTTATGGGGGGGGGGATACAAGTAGAAAACAATATAGTTACTGTATCAATAACATGTGATGAATAACTGTCAAACAAGTGGATTTCTTGATAGGTTTTAGCCACAAGAACATCCTATGTGCTCATGCAAACCCTAATGCTTGGATCTAGGTTTCTCTATTGCGCATGCAATTCATCTAAGACTTTAAACCCTAGTTCTAGCGTACAATTAATCAAATTAACTTATGAATGGGGTTTAGATCTTACCTTGATTGTTATGTAGCAATAACAATCTCAAACCCTCCTTGTAATGACTTTAGAAAGCTTAGAGTCACAAATGTCACTCCTCTAATGGTTCACAAACACCAAGAGCAAGAGGATGAAGAATAAAGATAGTGGAGGCTGCCCAAAACGTGTGGAAACCCTAAGTAACAAGTTCACCACGTTTTTGAGTCTCAAGGGTCCTTTAAATAGTGAGGCTATTAGGGTTATCTAACAAGGAAACCCTAATTTGGATGCTTAAGCCCTAAGCAACCCATGGACTCCCTCCTTAGAGGCCTAGGACGATTTCTAATGGGTTTCCCCATAGAAGTCGTCCACCCCTCTAATATGGAGTCCATTAGCCCAATATTCAACTATCACACAATTGATAGTTCCAGTCCCTTAAGTTTAATTAATGTCTTTTAGACACAAACTTAATTCTTATTAATTCTTGACTAATATTAATTAAACAATATGATTTCTCCTTTAATATATTATTCTCATAATATGTTAATAAATCATAATTAATCCTCTCTCTCCATAATTCATCCTATCAAGTTGCTTTGGTGAAGGCAACCCAAAAGGACCATGCACCATCGGGTCAAGTACATACCAAAATAGTTATGGACTTAGACACTAATCCAACAGTCTCCCACTTGGATAAGTCTAATAACTATTCTGCGTATGACTTCAGATCCTGATCTGCAATCGTAGCTTTCAAAAGCCGCTGTCAACTCTGATCTTATCAGATACGCATGTCTTTTAGATAAGGGATCATATATTCCTCCATTCTAGATATCGTATAGACTGAGACATGGATTTAAATCATTCTCTCTGTCTATGTGTTGTTTCTCGATTTTCGATTTACGACGACTGACAACAGACTACAATTGAACACATCAAATTAGTCTAGGCTTGGCCAAGCGCTTAGGTGTCATCACTAAATCATCGAGGGGCCCATAGATATCGCTTTCATCCTACCTTAGATAAAATGAACGGATAAACTTTGATTCGATGCTTGCTTGCACTCACTCACCGAATCACACACAACAATATGTTTTATGACACCAAGTTACTAGTGCGTTTACATATTATCAATGTGTAACCGACTCGCAAGATACAACTCACACATATCGGTTTCAAGAATATAATATGTTATCGTCTCACCAATCACTCGTGATAAAATCCATGAAGTGATCAAAGTGAGCATGGGTTTAATCTAATGCTCAAATCATATTCATAAGCACTCATTAACATTGCAGCAAACATTTGCTTATGTCTAATACACTTTACACAATCCACACACCAATTCACGACAGTCTTCATTCATACCTACTTCCAACATATGAACGACTTGTGGCCCGTTCGAATAATTTGAATGTTCTGAACCAATTAAATTATTCAGGAAGTCAAAACATGCAAAGTGAAACACAAGAATAATACTAATCCCATATGGTCTCAAACCTTTGAGTATAAATAAAACACCTTTTATTTATCACCATATCGAGTACTCATTATTTGTTGTTTCGAGTAATCAACTTCTTACTTGAATTATTACTACACTTGTCCCATGCTCTTAGCATGCACACAATGCTTACCTACACTTCTTACTTTGTGAAATAGATCAAATGAACACATTTCAAATCATACTCATTTCACAACTCCTTATCCTTTTCATAAGTGAAAGAATATCAAATTCTTGCCACTTATAGAATATGCTAGATTCTAACATTTTATGCAATGATCCTTTCGTAATTCCATAGCACAAAAGTCACAATGATTATTGCCAATGAAATTACAAAGTCCTCTATTTGAGATTGTTACAATACAATTCCATAGACATGATGTCTCTCACTCAAAGTACATTCCTTTGAACATCCTTTTTGGATAAAATTTCTAATCTAGACATAGACTCTCAATATCCAACTCCAATATGGAACCATTTCCATATTTTCCATATGACAACTCATTCTTAGTAGAATCTTTTCTATTCATAATAATGTCGATATGGTCCATCCAATATCATACTTCCAACTACTCACAAGCAACCAATCCTCAGCAAGCTTTGGATCGTCCTTTGATAGTTGTTTAATTATCTTAGTGAAAACCGATTCTTGTCCTTTTTCCCTCTAAATGCAGTAGACATTTGGAATATTTTAGAATGGTCAAATATTATAGCATTTGCAATCGATCCTTTACCCGAAGCGTATGGGACACGATGCATAATGTTCTTACATAAAGATATGATACTTTATCAATCTTTTGCCATAATATTTTATGTGTCACGTTCTCACAATTCGAACTATGAAGAGGAAAGCCGTAATCATAATCGTAATTTAAGAACACACTATGTATCCTTGACTAAGTTTATTAACATTCCACAACCTAAGCCTTTAGTTTTGAAATGAAGCATAATATTCTATCCCTTAATTATAGCAAAACAACTATTCAATCCTTACAACTTTGCAAAGTATAACTCTTGTTTTCTATAATTAATATTGCTAACATGCAATACTTGTCTTAATAATCATACAAGCATAACATTTATGCTCCCACTATCATGATGATTATAATAGCATAACACTTATGCTCCCACTAGCTTTGACATGTATTCAGAAAACAACTTAACTTCCAGAAAAACAATACCTATTGAATTTCTTACGTTCATATTTCTAATACCTAATACTTTGATAATATGTTATCAAGCTTCTTAGTCTTATACACCTTTGCCTTAGATAGCTCATATGTGTGTCTAAACAATTTAGACTAATTGCCAAATTTCACAATTCGAATCATGGAAAGGGATACCGTGACCATAATCGAATTCGAGAATACAATTTCACAATCACTATCTTCTTAAAATCTCTCTTAGTGAAAGCATTTCCTCATAGTCATCTTCATGAAGGAGGGAATCTTATGACACTTAGATTTTAATGGTGTATGTGTTCCTATCCATGCGAATTCGTCAAAACCAAAGTTTGCGACAAATCCAAACTCATATGGACCGAACACTCTTAATTTTGATTTCTTGCCTTATGGTAACACGAGTGCCCACCATATCTTCCAAGTAGTTAAGCAGCTCACCCTTTCTTATCAATGTACTTTTCATTGATCAAGGTGCTTGCCTTTTATGCATTTAAATGAGAACTCATAGAACTCATATGGATAGTTAACTCAATTGGAACAACACATAAACAAGATAGTGTCAACACGATAGGTTGTGAACCTCAAGTCGTGTGCTAGTGATGATCGATAAGGTTTATTTTTGATTAGTTCTTGAACTTTTCAAGACCATTAAGACTCCCACTGACTCCTTGGCATATAATATTCTCTTGTCAATAAACATTTCTCGACAAACAAATATTCAAGAGTTAGTGTAGCTTTTATCAAGACAAAACACTTCACAAAATTTGGTCCTAGTTGGTCTTTGTCTTATCCAAGACATCACAACTTTCTACATTTGATGAATGTTATAAACCTTCTTAAGAATTGTCACTCAATGTCACAATCTCAACTATAAGACTTGTTTTTGGAACGAAGTATGATTGACTTCTCGATTTAACCATTTCTTTAATTCTTGATTTCTCTTCTCATACATACAATTATACTAAGACTCATTAAGAGGATCAATTGAGATATGGTTCTTAATCATTAAGACCTATCATAAAACATAATAAAAGGTACTCTCCGTTCTTCTTAGAATAGAGAAACTTTTATCTTTCTGCCTACTTGATTCTTCTTATTCGTTCTGCCATTGATTTAAACTCTTTCAATCAATTTAGAATTATACTTAATCTTATAAGTATAATCACATTTACTAAACCTTTAGTAAATTATGACGAATATCTTTGTCACTCTTGTGGTGGACTTGATCAACACATAACTTTGTGTACTCGATCTCCTAGTCCTTCACTTGACACTTTGTCAACGAATTAGTCTAATTTCCAAATATGAAATTTCTCATTCATCATGGAATACTCGTTGTGTGATTCCAAGTTTCTATCCAATTGAAACTTGGGCGATGAGAAACTCTCCCTATTTGGTAAATTCTCGACATTTCCACAAATAACATAATTAAGAATTAAAACCATTATTGCTAATCAATTTTTCGTACACGCCATTGCAAGGATAAATAAATAAACAAAATCAAATTTTATTTTATTGCGGAAAAATTTGTCCTTACAATGCAAATCATTGAAAAACTATGTTAATACATATTTCTTAGCAATCTATTCTAACTATAAGTAGTAGCTCAAGATTCTAATCTTCAAGTAATGCGATCGAAATCCATTTCTTCACGATTTGATTCCACTCACTTCTTCCCTTAAGCTTCCTCTCTTTTCTTCGATCCTACAAGACATCGAAATGTAATCTTTGTTGGGTTTTGAGCATTCTAACACTCCTAAGTGTACATGCAACCCTAAATACCTTGGATCTATGTTTTCTCTATTATACATACAAATAAGAACTTCCAAGGTATTATCCTAATCTAGCATACAAAACAATGACTATAGCAAGATAGAATACATACCTCTTTGGTGTAGAAAGTCTTCATGAAGCTTTAAGAGCTTAGCCCCAATAGTGTGGAAGCCTAAAGTGGAATCACAAATCACCAAGACACCTTGGAATACTTTAGAGAATATGGATACTTGGTTCTCTCTAGTGAAATTGGCTAGCCCTTCTTAGTGTACCACACTAGTGCCAATTTCACCAACCAAGGACATCTTTATATAGTGTGGAGGATTAGGGTTAAACCCTAATACCCATGACCTTTCATTTCCTAGGATCCATGGGTTAAACACTCCATGGACTATCCATGAAAGCTTAGCCCAACCTAAATGAACTTGGCCCATTCCATATATATAAGAGTCCATATTTAATTAGTTCCTTTTGATCACTTAATTAATTATAAATTAATTCTTGATCAATACTAATTAAATAATATGATTCCATATTAATATATTAGAACTTATAATATATTAATATTAATCATAAACATACTATTCTCAAAAGATTATCCATATAAATTGTGTCGGTGAAGTGCAACCCAAATGGACCATGCCGGGTCGGGTCAAGTACATACCAAATATAGTTATGGACTTAGACATTAATCCAACAGTCTCCCACTTGGATAAGTCTAAAACTATTATTGCGTATAACTTCAAACCTAACTGGCAATCGTAGCTCTTAAAGCCGTTGTCGAACTCTGACCTTGTCGATGAACTCTGACCTTTGTCAATGACTTGTCCATTAGATAAGGGATCATATATTCCTCCATTCTAGATATCATATGGACTGAGACATGGATTAAAATCATTCTCTCTGTCCATTTGTTGTTTCCCGATTGTCGATTTATGACAACTGACTAATTAAACAAATCAAATCAGTCCTGGCCCGGCCGAGCACTTCCATTTGTCATCATCAAATCATCGAGGGGCCCACAGATATCGCTTTTATCCCGAAGGTAAAAGGAACGGATAAACTTCGACTCATATGGCTTGTTCTACTACTTGTTGAATCATACACAAAGGCACGTTTTATAGCACCGAGTTACCAAATGCGTTTTCGTGCAATCAATGTACAACCAACTCATAGTAACAACTCATATCTCTAGGTTTGAAGAATATAAGATATTATCGGCTCATGATCACTCGTGATAAAATCCATGAAGTGATTCCAATGAGCGCGGGTTGAATCCAATACTCAGAACTTATGAGCACTCATGAGTGTTGTAGCCCATTGTCCAACACCTTAGACCTCTACAAGCCAACCCAGGACAGTCTTAATTCATATCTACTTCCTACATATGACCGACTGTGGATGGTTTGAATAACTTAGTCATTCCGGAAGAATAACCTACTTTATTCAGGAAGTCAAAACATGCAAAGTGAAACACAATAATAATTGAATCCAATATGGTATCAAACCCTATGAACATAAATAAAACACCTTTTATTTATCACCATATGATTACACATAAATAGTTGTCCCATGCTCCAAGCATGTACACTATGTTTTCTAAACACTAGTCATGCCATACACCAAGTATGCATACTATGTTTGTCTATCATTTTTACTTTGTGAACTAGATCCATTGAACATAACTTCAATGATTCTCTTTTCATACTCCCAAATCCTTACTGCAAATACAAGAATTCCAAATTCATGCCATTTACTGAAATCTGTTAGATTCTATACTTATATGCATTGATCCCCTTGTAATGATTATGCACAAAGTCAGAAAGTCTTGTCAACAGTCATTACAGAGTATTCCAAAGGAGATCAGCTCCTTGGAAACATCCTTCTTGCATTAAGTTTCCTTAATCTTACACAGATTGAAAATTTTAACTTTGAAACATTTCCAGATTCCATTTTGACTATCACTTCTGACCAAGAGTTGCCTCCTTACAGATTATGTCAATATGGTCCTTCCAGAATTATCACTATACTTCCAACTGTCCTTGAGCAACCAATCTTTGGTAAACCTTAGATTGTCCTCGACAATTGTTTAATCCTTTTAGTCATATCCAGTTCTAAATCTTTTCCTTTTTTAATGCCCCAGGCATTTGGAAAATTTTAGAAAGGATGAATATAGCACATGTAATCGATCCTATATCTGAAGCATATGAGAATCGATTCATGATGTCTCACATAAAGACTAAACCAGTCTTTTGCTATAACATTTCCATTTCAATTTGCCAAGTTCTCATAATTCAGATTATGAAAAGGGATGCCGTAATCATAATCGAATTTTAGAACGCAAATAATGGACTCATATACAAAATTTCCTTATGTTGAGCCATTCCAACATGAAATTCATATATATCCTTGACTAAATGATTAAAACCTCACGATCTAAGCTTATAGATTTGAGATGAAGTATAATTTCCTCTCCCTTAATTATAGCAAAACAACTCTTTCCCAATTGAAACTTTTGTTTTCTATAATTAACATTGCTAACTTGCAATAGTTATCATAATTATCATGCTCCCACTAACATGATGATTATTAGCATAACACTTATGCTCCCACTAGCTTTGACATGTACTAAAAAATCAGCTGACTTTCTTACCAAAGTTCAGATTTCTGATACTAGATTGTTTTGATAAAACTTTATCAAAATCATACACCTTCCCTTAGATAGCACACTTGTGTGTCTAAACCATTATGAAGAGGGATGCCGTAATCATAATGATTAGACCTTTTTGCCACTTCTCACAAGTCCAGGTTAGTGTGCCGGTAAACCACACACGCTCCACTAACGACTTTGAGAATGCAAATATCACAATTGCTATCTAGCTAAAATCTACTTAGTGAAAGTGTTTCCTCACCATCGTTTTCATGAATCGGAGAGAAACCTTATGACACTTAGATTTAATGGTGTATGAGTTCTTATCCATGTGAATTGTCAAAACCATAGACACAAGACAAGGATAATGACAAATCCAAACTCATATGGATTGAACTCAATCTTAACTTCTTGCCACCTGGCAGCTCAAGGGCCTGCCATTGCTTCCAAGTTGTTGTGCAACAAATTGAGAACTCTAAGAACTCATATGCAAATCCAACTTTAACTGGAATGGGCACAGAATATGTGTACACGATAGGTTATAAACCTCAAGTCGTGTGCTAGTGAAGAACTTCAGGTTTTATTCTTGATTAGTTCTTGAGACTTTCAAGACCTGTAAGACTCCCACTGTCCTCTTAACCTATAAGACTTTCTTGTCAGTTATTCAAGAGATAGTGTGGATTCTAATCAAGACAAACACTTCACAAAATTGGCCTAAGTTGGTCTTTGTTTTATCCAAAACATCACAACTTACCAATTTCAAATGTACAAGAGTAGAAAACTTTTACTCTTACATTTGACAAGTGTTTTAAACCTTCTTTAAGACATGTCACTCAAGTTACAATCTTGGACTATGACTCTAAGACTTGTATTGGAACGAAGTATGACTCATCTTCTTGATTTAACCATTTCAACAATTCAAGATCCCTCTTCTTAGTCATAAGAATGCACTAAGATTTCCTTAGAGAACTAATTGTGCTATGGTTTCTTAATCATTAAGATGATCACAAAAACTGATACTAAAGTACTCTCCCATCTTTTCAGATTTAAGAAACTTTTATCCTTCTCCCTAATTTGATTCTTCTTATTCGCTCTACCTTACATTGAAACTTTTCCAATGTCTCAGAATTATACTTTAGCCTGTAAGTATAACCATATTTACTAAGCTTTAGTAAATTATGACGAATAATCTTATCGATCTTTTGTGGTGGACTTAATCAGTGCACAAGAATGTGTACTCGATCCCTTAGTGCGTTACTTGACTTACACATCCATGTGAACAAGTAATTAGTCTTAATTTTTCCAATACTTGAAAGTTCTCATTCATCATGCTATACAGCTTGCATGATTCCAAGTTCCGGTCCAATTGAGACTTGGGTGATGAGAATCTTTCCTTATTTGGTAAATTTAGACATTACCACAAATGAAAGAATCAATTTCATATTTCCACTCTTGCTATTAATGGAATCATATAAGGAACAATTTTCCCTCAAATGCCATTGTAAGGATATTTTAAAATAAATAAAATCAAAATTTTTCTTTTATTTTAAAACTTTGCGGAAAAACTTATCCTTACAATCCATATGAAAACTTGTTGTTATCTACTCCTAAGCAATATCTCATAACTCCTAAGAAGTAGCTCAAGAATCCGATCTTCAAACTATGTGATAGAAATCCATCTACGCTATCAGATTCAGCATATTCTTTCTTTAAGTTTCTTCACCTTTCTTTGATTCTTAAAACATCACCATGTGACCCAGTCACATCATGTATCAGGAATCTCAGAATCGAAACTTAGCAGAGTTAGATAGTAGACTTTACCTGAAGTAGAGTCAAACTTATTGACTTTAACTTCCTTAGGTAAATTTGGCAGCTTCGCAACCAACGCCCCTTCATTTGGCAATATAAACATATGGACCCTTTGATAATGGTACACGGGACTATCACAGACTTAGCTTTTCTCTTTACCATTTGGTCAACCGAGTTGACGATGGCCGATCCCTTTCCATTGGGAAGAGAATGCTTTCTGGGATTTCCTGTGTCACCATTGTCAATGTCCATCAAGTTTTAAGGAAGTTGATCTTAACAAATAGATAAGATCATTAAGGGTCTTGTCATAGTCTGTTTCATAGGTGCTCCAAAAGAACTCACTATGTGACTTAGAAAGTAGTTGAACCACCAACTTTCTCAAGACTTTGACACCCAACTCTCCCGGCTTGTCAATATGTGACTACGTCTCCAAGATGTGATCACACCTAGACCTTGCCTTGCCAATAGGGCCTGAGTGACCTTAAACTTTTCAAGAACTTGTGGGTTTGGGAGAATAATTGGAGGAGGTGAAAGAAGTATGATTTCCTAGGGACATCATCTTCATTTAGGAAAGCTTGTTTCAAGAGATTTGGGAAGATCATAAATGTCTAAACCAGACATCTTTTGGGAGACATTCAAGATAGTTGATCTTAAGTCCTTAATATGACACCCAATATGAAATATTAAAGCCAGGACCCAACAAACTATTTTATAACTTAGAAGAGGTATGCCGTAATCCAAGCTATAAAATATTTGAAGGTAGGTGAATGACGATTCACCAACTTCCACCAAGATAAACGAAATGCATTATTAGGTTTTAATTGGTTTTGAAACTCCTAGATCTTTGAGATTCATTGAACTGTTCAAAGGCATGTTTCAATCTCGAGTGTGCCCTTCAGGTTTTGTGACTGGGATGCCGAGGATCACAAAACAAGGTGTGAAGTAACCATGCAAATCACTTGGTACCCTTAATAAATTACCCCTCAATCGATGTGCCGGTAAACCACACACGCTCCATCGATACTATGATAAATATTAATTCACCCTTTACCTACCTTGTTAAGTCCAGGTTAGTGTGCCGGTTAACCACACACGCTCCACTAATGACTTAGACAAAGTGTAAAGTGTAATTTCATGGATTAGCACCTTATTCACATTTTCCTAAGTAACTAAGATTGGGTATTATTAAGAGTTTAGTTACTTAGTATTTATCATTAATACTTTTAATGAAGGGAGAATTATAGTCCTGTCAAACCCGTTCGGCTAACGACCCTCCACCAGTCAAGCAAGCGGTGGGTGAGAGTGGACACCCATTAAGTTGCCATTTTATAGGCAACAACCTTATACCCACCTTATAGACCGGCTTCATGAATGAGGTGTACTAGCGGTAAGACTGACTTTACTCTTATACATATATATATATATATATATATATATATATATATTATTAACTTATAATATTATAAAGTATAAGGGTTGAATTTTAACTTTTAAAATTCTAAGGGCTAACTTGGAATTAAAGTATTCATAAGGGAAAACTTTACAAATTCCAAAACTTGAGGGCAAGTTTTGAAACTATTCAAAACTAATTAATTCCATAACTTATGTGTTTAAAGTAGTTTTAATCCAAAAACTCTTCAAGTTCCATAACTTGAGGACAAGTTATGGAAGACTTTAAACTAATAAAAGAATTAACTTTTCTTTATTTTATAACTTATGAAATTAATTAAGGTTACACTTTATTTATTTATTTATTAATGAAGTGACTCTTGAACCTCCATAACTTAAGAACAAGACTTTTCATCTTTTGTAACCATTGCCAACTTTTATGAGTTTTATGAAACTTAAATGTGACTTTTCATATAACTTGAGGACAAGTTACAAAACACATTTTAGAATCAACTCTTAGATTAATTTGGATTGAAAACAACTATTTCACTCAACTTTCTATTAATCTAAGCAACTCATAAGAACAAGATAATTCAAATCAAACTTTTTCATGTAATTAGTCTAAACCTTAAACTAATACAAAACATGAATCTATTGACAATTATCTTTGAAATTGGATTAGCATGAACATTACCACATCAAAAACAAGTTTATAAGTTCAAAAACAGCTTAGGGTAATGTTCCTAGTCCATTTCTAGCCAAAAACCTCGAAAATATGATGTCTGGGGCTCCTACTCGGCGAGTTCATCAGTGGACTCGGCGAGTCTAGTGCCCAGAAAGCTAGAAAATCGAGTTTTTCAGCATTTTTCAGCAATTTTATGTATAATAGAAAACAAGCCTAGGCTCTGATACCACTGTTGGGTTTTGAGCATTCTAACACTCCTAAGTGTACATGAAACCCTAAATACCTTGGATCTATGTTTTCTCTATTATACATACAAATAAGAACTTCCAAGGTATTATCCTAATCTAGCATACAAAACAATGACTATAGCAAGATATAATACATACCTCTTTGGTGTAGAAAGTCTTCATGAAGCTTTAAGAGCTTAGCCCCAATAGTGTGGAAGCCTAAAGTGGAATCACAAATCACCAAGACACCTTGGAATACTTTAGAGAATATGGATACTTGGTTCTCTCTAGTGAAATTGGCTAGCCCTTCTTAGTGTACCACACTAGTGCCAATTTCACCAACCAAGGACATCTTTATATAGTGTGGAGGATTAGGGTTAAACCCTAATACCCATGACCTTTCATTTCCTAGGATCCATGGGTTAAACACTCCATGGACTATCCATGAAAGCTTAGCCTAACCTAAATGAACTTGGCCCATTCCATATATATAAGAGTCCATATTTAATTAGTTCCTTTTGATCACTTAATTAATTATAAATTAATTCTTGATCAATACTAATTAAATAATGTGATTCCATATTAATATATTAGAACTTATAATATATTAATATTAATCATAAACATACTATTCTCAAAAGATTATCCATATAAATTGTGTCGGTGAAGTGCAACCCAAATGGACCATGCCGGGTCGGGTCAAGTACATACCAAATATAGTTATGGACTTAGACATTAATCCAACAATCTTATCACATCATGTATTAAGAATCTAGAATAGGAACTTAAAAGAGTTAGTTAATGGATTTTACCTAAAGCAGAGCCATACGTTTTGACTCTCCCATCTCTTAGATCTCTTACGTAAATAGGGCAGCTTCGTCTCCAATGCCCCTTCTCTTGGAAATAAAAAAATGACTATTTTGGAATAGCACACAGAACTACTTCTGACTTTGCCTCTCTCTTATGATCAAACTCTTCGATCATGGCATGTCTTTCGTTGCCATTGCCTATATCCATAGAGGTCTGGAAGGCAGAATCACTAATCAACTTTGCTTTTCTAGTGCGCCAAATCATTGTTGATTCAGCAGCAATAAGTATGTCGGTGAGATCTATAAGGGTCATGTCGTGGTTCATCATATAGTACTCTCTTACGAACTCACCATACGAGTGATGGATTTTGAGCATTCTAACACTTCCTAAGTGTACATGCAACCCTAATAACCTTGGATCTATGTTTGTCTAATTATCATGCAAAGTTGAATTCCAAGGTTATATTCCTATCTAGCCTACATGGGGAACAATTTCTAACTTGAATGAAAGACAGAATAACTTACCTTGTTGTTGCTTATGTTCCTTGAAACCTTGTGAGCCTAGCACCCCAAGTTTGATGCCTCAAATGCTTCACACAACACCAAATGCTCTTGGAAAGACTTTTGAGAGAATACACACTTCTTGAAATCGGCCTAGCCCTCTAGTTTCTTATGTGTAGCCAATTTTGGTGGAGAATGGGATCCTTATATAGTGTTGACACATCTAGGGTTACACCATGTAAACCCTAATGTGTCATGACTCTTCATTTCCATGACCCATGGGTTTGTAACTCCCATGGAGCATCCATGGAGCATCCTATGGGTAGAACCCAACTTGATAATCCATGGAGCCTCTTAGCCCACTATACAAGATATGAATGATTTACATAATCAACGCATATATTTAATTAGTTATCTTTTGATCACTTAATTAATTCTAAATTAAATCTTGATCAAACTAATCAAATAATATTATTAATATATTAGAACTTAAAATATATTAATAATCTCCAAGTGTTATTTCTCTCATTTGGTCTATCCAATTGCATGGTGCCATGTAACCCAAATGGACCATGTCGGGTCGGGTCAAGTACTGACCAGAAATAGTTATGGACTTAGACACCTTATCCAACAGTCTCCCACTTGGATAAGTCTAATAACTATAACTCCAGTACTTCAGGAACCGACCGGCAATCGTAGCTCTTTCAAGGTCTCTCGGAACTGAGAAGATGTTGATACGCCATTTAAGATAAGTGATCATATAATCCTCTGTTCTAGATATCAGCCGGACAAATACATGGAACAATGTCTTACTTATTGTCCAGCAGTTTGTTTCCCGATTTCCGATTTGTTTGACAAAGAACTTAATTGAACACATCAACTTAGTTCTGACCGGGCCCGGTACATAGGTCAAAACAAAATCATTGAGGGGCCCATATATCAGCTTCTAATCCAAGAAGGAACATATAAACTTCGACTCATGTGTTTGTTCTACCACTCATTGAATTATACACAAAAGCACGTTTTATAACATCGAGTTACCAATGCGTTTTCGTACAATCAATGCATAACCAACTTGCAAGTAACAAATCATATCTCTAGGTTTGAAGACTTATATGATATTACCGTCTCACAATCACTTGAGATAGAATTCCATGAAGTGATTCCAGTGAGCGTGGGTTGTGTCCAATGCTCAGAACTTATGAGCACTCATGATTGTTGTAGCCTTGTCCAACACCTTAGACCTCTGCAACCAATCATGACAGTCTTGATTCATACCTACTTCCGACATATGACCGACTGTGGAGGTTTGAATAATATGTTATACCAAACAAAATTATTCTGGAAGTCAAAACATGCAAAAGAAATATAGTAAACGATCGACAAGAGATAGCAACACTTTACTCATAAATAAAATACCTTTTATTCATCATCTAATGTCAATTACACTTTACAAATTTCGAGATTATCTAACTACTAAATCTAATATCATCCTTCATCCCTATGCTCCGAGCATGCTGAAGATGCTTAACCCGAGTCAGTCCCTTCGTGAGGGGATCTGCTAGGTTCTCATCCGATGATACCCTCTTTGCCACGAGGAGTCCTTCTTCTATCCGATGTCTGATAAAATGGTATTTTCTGTCGATGTGTCTGGATCTCCCGTGATCCCTTGGTTCCTTGGCTAAGGCAACAACACTTTCACCATCACAGAAAATTTCCATTGGGTCTTTAATAGCTGGTACAACTCCAAGGTCTCCAATGAAGTTCTTCAGCCATATCTCCTCCTTTGCCGCCTCGCTAACTGCAATATACTCTGATTCACAAGTTGAATCAGCCATTGTCTCTTCCTTGGAACTCTTCCAAGAAATTGCTCCTCCATTTAGGGTAAAGACCCAGCCCAACTGAGAGCGAAAATTATCCCTATTAGTCTGGAAGCTAGCATCACTATACCCTACAACTCTCAAGTCATCACTCCCACCGAGGATATGGACCCAGTCCTTAGTCCTCCGTAGGAACTTGAGGATATTCTTTATCGCAGTCCAGTGTGCCTTGCCATGGTTCGCCTGATACCTGCTAACCATGCTCAGGGCAAATGCTACATCAGTTCGAGTACACGTCATAGCATACATGATCGATCCTACTGCCGAAGCATAAGGTATTCGACTCATTTCTGCTATCTCAGCCTCAGTGCTAGGGCTTTGTGTCTTACTCAATCTGGCGTTACTCTGGATGGGTAACTCTCCTTTCTTGGAGTCCTGCATGCTGAACCTCTTCAGCACCTTATCCAAGTAGGTACTCTGACTAAGTCCAATTAGTCTTTTACTCCGATCTCTCAAGATCCTTATCCCTAGAATATAGGCAGCTTCTCCTAGGTCCTTCATAGAGAAACACTTCCCAAGCCAGGACTTAACTTCCTGCAGAGTTGGGATGTCATTTCCTATGAGTAGTATGTCATCCACATACAACACCAAAAAGCTAACTATACTCCCACTAGCCTTGACATACATACAAGACTCATCTTCACTCCTAGAAAAGCCAAATTCCTTGACCTTTTCATCAAAGCAAAGATTCCATCTGCGAGGTGCTTGCTTCAATCAATAAATGGATTTCTCAAGCTTAAACACTCTATTAGGGTACTCGTTGCTGACAAAACCCTCTGGCTGACTCATGTAAACATCTTCAGCCAACTTTCCATTAAGGAAAGAGGTTTTGACATCCATTTGCCATATTTCATAGTCATGAAATGCAGCTATGGCCAACAGAACCCGAATAGACTTAATCTTGGCTACTGGAGAAAAGGTCTCATCATAGTCCAATCTAGGAATTTGAGAGAAGCCCTTTGCAACCAGTCTAGCCTTATAAGTGTGTACTTTACCATCCATGTCGGTCTTCTTCTTGAAGACCCATTTGCACCCTACTGTCTTACGACCTGGTACATTCTCAACCAAGTTCCAAACTTGATTGTCATACATGGACTGTATTTCGCTGTCCATTGCCTCTTTCCATTTGGCTGACTCAGGGCCTGCCATGGCTTCCGCATAACTGTTAGGTTCATCTAGACCTATCAGTGTCTCATCACTGATAAGTGTATCTCGTTCTGCAGTAATATGGAATCCATAGTAATGCTCAGGAGCATTCCTAACCCTTGTGGAATGCCTCAGAGGTATAGACTTGTCAGTTGGCTCAACAGGAGTTTCCTCCACAAGTTGAGTGCTAGGGTTTGAAGTTCCTTCACCGCTTGACTCTTGAATTTCTTCAAGATCAACTTGCCTCCCACTGTTTCCATGGCTTATGAACTCTCTCTCTAAAGAAAGCCCTCCTAGCTACAAAGACCACATTTTCACTAGGTCGGTAGAAGAGGTAACCAAAGGATTGTTGTAGGTAGCCGATGAAAATACACATCTCGCTTCGAGCTTATCATGAGTCTCGCGTCTCACGAAAGCCTCGCAACCCCAAATCTTGATGTGGTCTAGTTTAGGTACTTTATCGGTCCACATCTCGTGAGGAGTTTTTGGCAACTTTCTTTGTAGGGACTAGATTAAGGATATGGGCGGCAGTCTCTAAGGCATACCCCCAGAATGAGATTGGTAGCGAAGCTCGACTCATCATGGAACGAACCATATCCAACAAGGTTCGATTACGCCTCTCAGCCACACCATTCAACTGTGGTGTCCTGGGAGGTGTCAATTGTGAGACTATCCCACATTCCCTTAGATAGTCAAGGAACTCTGAACTAAGATACTCACCACCACGATCGGATCGAAGCATCTTAATGTTCCTGCCCAATTGATTCTCGACTTCCTGTTTAAATTCCTTAAACCTTTCGAAAGTCTCTGACTTATGCTTGATCAAGTAGACATATGCATATCTACTGTAATCATCAGTAAAAGTCAAATAATAATGATTAGCATCCCTTGTGGCATGTTTGAATGGTCCACACACATCCGTGTGTACAAGGTCCAACAAACCTTTACCCCTCTCACACGAGCCTGTGAAGGGTGACTTTGTCATTTTTCCAAGTAAGCATGATTCGCAACTATCATCTGACTTTAGGTCAAATGACTCCAAGACTCCATCCTTTTGGAGTTGGCCTATGCCTTTCTTGCTTATATGTCCAAGACGACAATGCCATAATGACGCTTTATCCAAGTTATTATTATTAACAAAATCAATACACAATACATCATTTCCTAAGTTATCAACCACAGATACTGTTTCATACACGCCATCACAAGGTAATGCTTTGAAATAAAGAACATTATTAAAGAAAGCATTAATCAAACCAACTTCATTATCAAACGAAAAGGTGAAACCTTGTTTATACAATGCATGAAAGGAAATAATATTTCTTGCCATTTCTGGCGAATAACAACACTTATTCAAATCTAAACTAAACCCACTACTTAGCGATAAAGTATAAACTCCAATCTTTGTGACAGGTAAAGCTTTCCTATTCCCCATGATTAAGTTTTTTCTTCCTTGCTCCACATTCTCACTTCTTCTTAGTCCCTGCAAGTCACAACAAATATGAATACCACAACCGGTATCAAGGACCCAAGATTTAGAATGGGGTGAGTTATTAGAAATGATAGTGTAAATACCTGCATGGTTGGGTTTAACTTTCCCATCCTTCACATCTTGCTGGTATTTTGGACAGTTCCGCTTCCAATGTGATTTTTCATGGCAATAGAAGCATTCAGCGTCTTTTGGGTCAGAAGAAGGAGTGACGAAACCTTTCTTGGTTCCACTTGAAGAAGAGCCATCAAGGGTCCGAGCCTTGGTACCCTTAGAAGAGCTCTTTCTCTTCTCCCCTCGACTTTTCCCGATTGCCAAAACCGGAGTAGAATTTGGAGTAGGAGTGTTAACAACCGACTTCCCCTTAAGACCTGTTTCTACGGTCTTGAGAAGTCCCTGAAGTTTGTTGAGTGTGACCTCTTCCTTATTCATGTGATATGTCATGCGGAATTGATCATAGCACGATGGTAAGGAGTGCAAAATGATATCTATTGCAAGCTCCTCAGGGAAGTTCACATTGAGCTTCAGCAATCGATCCACATACCTTTGCATTTTCTGCATGTGGCTCGTGACGGATTCCCCGTCCTTCATCATGGTTGTTATCATGGAGCAGATGATTTCATACCTCTCTTGTCGTGCACTTTGATGGTATCTTTCCATCAGATCTTGGTGTATTTCATAAGGGTAGAAATCCTCATAAGACTTTTGGAGTTCCGCTGTCATCGTGGCCATCATGATGCATGCCACTTTCGTAGCATCCCTTTCATGTGCCTGAAAGTCAACGATCTCCTGAGGAGTTGTAGTGGTCTCATCAATATCCTTAAGCTCCTTGTCAAGGACATATTCTTTGTCCTCGTAGCGGGTAATCATCCTGATGTTTTTGATCCACTCATTGAATTTGGATCCATCAAAAGTGACTTTCCCACACAAGTTCATAAGGGTAAAGGAGCCATTAGGGTTAGAGCCAGAAGCAGCATTGTTTGAAGACATCTGAAAGAAAAGGACAAGATTAGTTTAGATATTAAGAGAATCATTAATAAAACACCCAAATGTAATATTAAGGCTAGGACCCAATCACAATATATTATAACTTAGAAGAGGTATGCCATAATCCAAGCTATAACATATTTGAAAGGTAGGTGAATGACGATTCACCAATTTCCACCACGAAAACCGAAATATTAAATATTAGGTTTTTGATTGGTTCTTAGAAATTCCTAAATTCTTTGAGATTCAATGAACTTTTCAAAGACATGTTTCAATCTCGAGTGTGCCCTCCAAGTTTTGTGACTGGGATACCGAGGATCACAAAACGAGGTATGAAGTAACCATGCAAACTACTTGGTACCCTTAAATTTTATCACTCAATCGATGTGCCGGTAAACCACACACGCTCCACCGATACTATAATAAACCTTAAGTCACCCTTTACCTACCTTGTTAAGTCCAAGTTAGTGTGTCGGTTAACCACACACGCTCCACCAACGACTTAAACAAAGTGTAAAGTGTAATTTCATGGATTAGCACCTTATTCACATTTTTCCTAAAGTAACTAAGATTGGGAATTTAATAAAACATTTAGTTACTTTTATAATATTCATCATACTTTTAATGAAAATTTATAAGTCCTTGTCTTACCCGTTCGGCTAACGACCCTCCACCGGTCAAGCAAGCGGTGGGTGAGAGTGGACACCCATTAAGTTGCCATTTTATAGGCAACAACCTTATACCCACCTTATAGACCGGCTTTCGTGAATGAGGCGTACTAGCGGTAAGACGACTTTGTTCTTATACATACATATATATATATATATATATATATATATATATATATATATATATATATATATATATATATATATATATATAATTATTAAATCATAATAATATAAGTATAAGGGTTGAATTTTAACTTTTAAAATTCTAAGGGTTGGAACTAAAGTGTTTAACATGACTTTACTTGTTCCAAAACTTGAGGGCAAGTTTTGTAAACTTTCAAAACTTTTCATTTCTTGTAACTTATGAGTTTATTAGAGTAATAAAAATGAAGACTCTTCATTTTTCTAACTCTTGTGTTCTTTTAATGGTTTTAACTCAAGTGTCTTTTGGTTTTTCCATAACTTGAGGACAAGTTATGGACTCCATTAAAACACATTATGATCAACAATTAAACTACCACATAGGTTACAAATAATTCCTATGATCATCTAAACATCATAAGATCAAGAACATGAATATGAACACTTTCATGAATCAAAATTACACTTAAAACTTTGTAATTTTGATAACTAGTTGTTGTAAATGGATTAGCAAAGACATTACACCATCTAAAACAAGTTTTCAAGTACCAAAACAGTTTAGGGTAATGGTTCTAGTCCATTTCCAGCAACTAAAGTCGAAAATCTGCACTCTGTGGCTCCTACTCGCCTAGTGCATGAACCTACTCGGCGAGTAGGTTGAAGATACAAGTGAACTCGGCGAGTCTCCCCATGGACTCGACGAGTTCATCTGGCAGACAACAAGTTTTTCGACTTTTTTCAACTTTTAAGCACAAATAACAAACAAGCAAGCCTAGGCTCTGATACCACTGATGGATTTTGAGCATTCTAACACTTCCTAAGTGTACATGCAACCCTAATAACCTTGGATCTATGTTTGTCTAATTATCATGCAAAGTTGAATTCCAAGGTTATATTCCTATCTAGCATACATGGGGAACAATTTCTAACTTGAATGAAAGATAGAATAACTTACCTTGTTGTTGCTTATGTTCCTTGAAACCTTGTGAGCCTAGCACCCCAAGTGTGATGCCTCAAATTCTTCACACAACACCAAATGCTCTTGGAAAGACTTTTGAGAGAATACACACTTCTTGAAATCGGCCTAGCCCTCTAGTTTCTTATGTGTAGCCAATTTTGGTGGAGAATGGGATCCTTATATAGTGTTGACACATCTAGGGTTACACCATGTAAACCCTAATGTGTCATGACTCTTCATTTCCATGACCCATGGGTTTGTAACTCCCATGGAGCATCCATGGAGCATCCTATGGGTAGAACCCAACTTGATAATCCATGGAGCCTCTTAGCCCACTATACAAGATATGAATGATTTACATAATCAACCCATATATTTAATTAGTTATCTTTTGATCACTTAGTTAATTCTAAATTAATTCTTGATCAAACTAATCAAATAATATTATTAATATATTAGAACTTATAATATATTAATAATCTCCAAGTGTTATTTCTCTCATTTGGTCTATCCAATTGCATGGTGCCATGCAACCCAAATGGACCATGCCGGGTCGGGTCAAGTACTGACCAGAAATAGTTATGGACTTAGACACCTTATCCAACAGTCTCCCACTTGGATAAATCTAATAACTATAACTCCAATACTTCAGGAACCGACCGACAATCGTAGCTCTTTCATGGTCTCTCAGAACTGAGAAGATGTTGATACGCCATTTAAGATAAGTGATCATATAATCCTCTGTTCTAGATATCAGCCGGACAAATACATGGAACAATGTCTTACTTATTGTCCAGCAGTTTGTTTCCCGATTTTCGATTTGTTTGACAAAGAACTTAATTGAATACATCAACTTAGTTCTGACCGGGCCCGGTACATAGGTCAAAACAACATCCAGCTCCTCACAGACAATGGATCCCAACATTCTTAACCTATCAATGTGTGACTTCATCTCTAGGACGTGTGCACACACCGACTTTCCTTCTTCATGTTTACTTGCCAAAAGGGCTTGAGTGAGCTTGAAATTTTCAAGCCTTCGAACTTGTAGGTTAGGGAGAATAATTGAAGGAGGTGGAGGAAGTGAAACATGATCTCTTGTTCCTCGATCGAATCGTGGAATATCATCTTCATGTGGAAAGCTTGTTCCACGGGATTTGGGAATACCATAGTTGTTATACTTTGACATCTACAAAACGGGAGAAAACAATTTCAAGTTAGTTGATTGATTGAGTCCTTAATAAATCACCAAAATGAGATACTAAGGCTAGGACCCAACACAATATTCCACAACTTGGGAGAGGGATGCCGTAACCCAAATTGCAGAACATTTTAAGGTAAGTGAATGATGATTCACTAATTTTCCACCATGAAAAACAAAAAATAGATTAAGTTTTAAATGCTTTGAAAACTCCTAGATCCTTTGAGATTCATTGAACTTTTCAAAGGCATGTTTAAATCTCGATATGCCCCTCGATTTGTGAGTGGGATGCCGAGGATCACAAAACAGGGTGTGAATAACCATGCAAACTTACATGGTGCCCCCACATGTTACAGTCACCTATTCGATGTGCCGGTTAACCACACACGCTCCACCGAACTATGAAAAACATTAAGTCACCCTTTGCTACCTTTTCTTAGAACCATTTAGTGTGTCGGTTAGCCACACACGCTCCACTAACGTCTTTGCAGGGGTACAAAGTGTAATTTCATGGAATTGCATCAATTCACTTTTGCCAAAAGTAACTAAGATTGGGAATTTGTAAAACATTTATTTACTTTTTTACTTCATTGTACTTATAATGGAAGGTTTCTGTCCTATCCTACCCGTTCGGCTAACGACCCTCCACTAGTCAAGAGTGCGATGGGTAAGAGTGGATACCCATTCAATCGCCATTTTATAGGCAATTTCCTTAAACACCCCTTATAGAACAGCTTCGTGAATGAGGCCTACTAATGGTAAGACTGACTTTTACTCATACATATATATATATATATATATATATATATATATATATATATATATATATATATATATATATATATATAATGTTAGACTTTTAATGTTATATATAGTATAAGGTGTATTTTACACTTTTAAAATACTAGGTGGTCAAATTTAACAATTATACTTTTAATTCAATCAAATTGTGAACCAAAACTTTATGTATTTATTAAATCTTTTTTTAATTATACACTTTAATTAATTAATAAAACCATAAGGGTGTGTATTGAACTTTTCAAAACAATATTAGGGTTTTAGAATTTAACAATTTCTAAATTAAACTTTTAATCAACTTTTAAATTCCAAAACTTGAGGGCAAGTTTTGAAACTTTTCAAAACACAAAGGATCAAATAGAAAATAATTTAAATTAAACAATTAATTTAATGATTATCTAAATTTGACCTAAAATCAATTTCTTGCAAGATAAGTTACCTAATTAATACAAACAATCAAGCTTTAATCATATAAGGAAGTTATTATCTAATCAATTGGTAATTATCTTTTGTTTAATCAAGGATATACTCAAATATAAGATAAAATTCGAATATTAATGACCCAAAACAATTAAGGCAAGTATCCTTAAGCAAAACAACAAGAAATCCCGAAACTGCCTCCTTCTGACGCTCGGACTCGCCGAGTTCCTCTATGGACTCGCCGAGTTGGAGCTACTCGTCGAGTCCACATTGGAACTCGCCGAGTTCATTAGACAGGGGGGCCAAAATTCGATTTTACAGCTTGAACAAATAACCAAGGCATCAATACAATAGAAACCAATCAAGGCTCTGATACCACTGATGGGTTTTAGCCATAAGAACATCCTATGTGCTCATGCAAACCTAATGCTTGGATCTTGGTTTCTCTATTGTACATGCAATTCATCCAAGACTTTAAACCCTAGTTCTAGCATACAATTAATCAAATTAACTTATGAATGGGGTTTAGATCTTACCTTGATTGTTATGTAGCAATAACAATCTCAAACCCTCCTTGTAATGACTTTAGAAAGCTTAGAGTCACAAATGTCACTCCTCTAATGGTTCACAAACACCAAGAGCAAGAGGATGAAGAATAAGGAGAGTGGAGGCTGCCCAAAACGTGTGGAAACCCTAAGTAACAAGTTCACCACGTTTTTGAGTCTCAAGGGTCCTTTAAATAGTAAGGCTATTAGGGTTATCTAACAAGGAAACCCTAATTTGGATGCTTAAGCCATAAGCAACCCATGGACTCCCTCCTTAGAGGCCTAGGACGATTTCTAATGGGTTTGCCCATAGAATTCGTCCACCCCTCTAATATGGAGTCCATTAGCCCAATATTCAACTATCGCACAATTGACAGTTCCAGTCCCTTAAGTTTAATTAATGTCTTTTAGCCACAAACTTAATTCGTATTAATTCTTGACTAATATTAATTAAACAATATGATTTCTCCTTTAATATATTATTCTCATAATATATTAATAAATCATAATTAATCCTTAATCCTCTCTCTCCATAATTCATCCTATCAAGTTGCTTTGGTGAAGGCATCCCAAAAGGACCTTGCACCATCGGGTAAAGTACATACCAAAATAGTTATGGACTTAGACACTAATCCAACATTTCTTATACTTCAAAATTGTGTTATCAAACAAGTTATTTCAAAACATTTTATAAACTGACATTAAGTCATCTATAACCATTCAAATGGTTAAAACATCTTTTATATGTTAAAATTCTTTATCAAACTCTTTTAAACTTATATATTGTCAAAATCATGTCTATATAGATATAGTTATATTAATAAGGGTTGAAAGGGCTTAGGAATGATAACTCACTTTATTTCCCGTTCCTTGTTTGGTTGTGGATTTAGGGTATCAGTTGCTTGTCCGAGTGTCATTTAAATCTAAGTTATATATATATATATATATATATATATATATATATATATATATATATATATATATATATATATATTATGTATATGTTTATAGATATAAAAGTTCTTACATTAGTTCAATACCTTTGGGTAGCAAAGGTGTACAAACATGAACAATCATTCAAACAACATTACTAGTAAACTATAATAGGTATAGTTTAGAGGAATTACAACTCACTATTTCTAGAACAATGAAACATACAAGAGTCAGTTCATACATGAGTCAGTTCAAACATACTATAACGAGAAATAGAAAGAACATACTATAACGAGAAACAGAAAGAATATACTATAACGAGAAACGGGGAGGAACATACAATACACTAGAATAGAGAGAACATACTATACAAATACAAGAACATTATAACATTAATGTGAACCGCTAGTTCATAGCGTGGCAATATACTGCTGTTTCACATTTTGTAAACAGAGTCTCCTAGAGGGAGAGTATAAATATTTGTAGAGATCTATACGGGATTGACCATCCTACACCTTGCTGCTAGCTATAGTGGGACCTGCAGGTCTACGGGTGACGAATGTCATACCATTTCGACGTCTTTGATCGTCGTGTTTTACTAGTGAATCAAGTATGGTTATAATCTCATCACATTTTACCTTAATTAAACAATTGGCTTAAGGTAGTTAGTACAATGGTAGTTACTATATACAATACTACAGTACATCGTCATTTTTCCATTACATTTATATTGTGATATTCTCACATAAACGGTAATGTAAACTATATTTTTGGTAACGATAGTTATACTTGGGAAAAATACTCACTTTTACAAAAGAACAAACATACTGAACAATCGGGTCTTGGTAGAAGACTACTTCTCATTATAAGTAGAAAATATAGGATTTTCTAGGAGATACAAATATTTACATCAAACATTTACACCAAAGATTTAAAAACACTTTCTTCTAACTTATACAAACAATGACACTAAAATACTCATGAACTCACTAGCTTAAATGTTGATATACTCTTTCAAAATAACTTGTATTCTCAGGTCACCAGTAGATAGGTACACTGGACCAGGTTTTGAGAAGACGGAGCACATTCAAGACTCGTCTTTTATTTTGATTCATGTTTTGGTGTCTTTCAAACTATACACAGAACACACTTGTATTAAGTTATATTATTAATTCAATGGATGATGTTGTTGTTTGTTTACTATTGTTCATTGTTATGATACCGTACATGACGTTTAGGGGTGCAAGCGAGCCAAGCTACTCGCGAGCTACTCGGGATCGGATCGTTAAAAGCTCGACTCGAAATCGATTTTAAACGAGCCCGAGCCGAGCTCGAGCTTAATATTAAGCTCGTTTATTAAACGAGCTCGAGCTCGAGCCTATGTCATTAAGCTCGATTAGGCTCGCGAGCCTAAACGAGCCTTTACATAATATAATTTATTATTTATATATATTAAAATAAAAATATATTAGAGGAATTACGAATTTAGGGTATTAGTAAACGAGCTTCTTAACGAGCTCGAGCCGAGCTTAAGCTTATTTAGGCACGTCAGATAAAAAAATGAGTCGAGCCCGAGCCCGAGCCGAGCTTGGATAATTCTTTACGAGCTCGAGCCGAGCTCAGTACAAGAAAGCTCTAATCGAGCCGAGTTCAAGCTCGAGCCTCATATAACTTAAATGAGCCAAAGCCGAGCCTGGCCAGGCTCGGATCGTTTGCACCCCTAATGACGTCCTCCGCCCCCGAACATTTCCGCCGTTCCGGTTTGGGGGTGCGACAGTTGAGAAGCGAAGTCATACGCCAGACTTTTTGAAGTCATCAGCCTGAGTTGGTATTACTTAGAACCTCAAGGATTTGAGTGTGTGTTTATGTGTGCCAAAGATTGGGATGAGATCAAGATAAAAAAAAATTTAGATCTGTGATGTTAATAAAAAATCGACAGAAAGCAATAAGATCCCAGGAAAAGATCGCTTCATTCTACATCAAGAGAGATGCCGAACAACTTGTGTAGGTTCCCGTGAATTACAATCAAATACTTATAGAGAAGTATCGAAGGGCTTCTTTTATACGGCTTCGTATGTGGACAAAAATTTAGTTACATATCGCAACTCAATATAAGTGTGAGAAATTGTAATTGAAATTACCAGTTTGACCAGTGTACTTAATGACATGTGTGGTTAGAAAATTATTTCAAATAACAAAAAATCGAACTGATACTCAAGACGAAAATCATATTCCAAAAAAAATAAGACGTGGATCTTGTTGGGTAAAAATATCGTGGGTTTCGAATATTTTATCATGACCACACAAAAAGAAAGAATATGATTTTGAATATCAAAGTAAGGTACTGAAACAAATGTTTCATTACATTCTAGAACTAAAGTTCCCCGTCAATTTCATCAATGTTTCAAAATATTGGGTCCAGAACATAAACTCAAATTGGTTACATGCCTATAACCTGGTTGGTTTGGACCAGAGATGTCTTGGGTATGTGTCATTGTGTGTGATTGTGTAAAAATAGTTGATGAAAAATATTGGTTAAAGAATCGAAAGTACCTCTGCTATTAGTGGACCAAGCAGAAAACTCTTAACTCATTTGAGAAGAGTAAGGTAGCTCGTGGACTAATGTGAATATAGCCTGATTGGGAAGGAATCCTCATGATGAGAAATCCATTAAGGCTTCAAAAACACATTGAGTCATGGAGACTTAGGTTGACATGCTGCAACATGCTTCTAGGGACACTTAACTAGTGCAAAGTAGCAAAGATTTACCTTTCCTTAGAGCTGCAAAACATGTTCCATTATAGATCTTCGCTACAAAGCTTCACAAGTATGGTAAACAAACAAAATAAAAGAAAAAAAATATTTTTGTCTTTTTGTTTTTGAAAGAAAGTAACAAAAATAAGAATTTTTTTTGATATTTTTGAGTTTTGAATGAAATTAAAAAAAATTAAGAAAATCGTTTTGGTATTTTTAGTTTTGAATGAAAAGAACAAAAATAAGAAAATCCTTTTGAGATTTTTGTTGAATCTATATGCCTAAGAATCATTATGGAGTGATATTGCTAATAATATGTGATCCTATATGGTCACACCTTTATCAAGTTGGCACATTTTGTATATTTATTATTAATATGATTATTAATAAATAATATCAATTCTTGTATTTTAATTTGGGAATAATTATTGTATTGTGAAAATAATAATTATAAGAGAGTATTACTAGTTATTATTTCATATGGTATGAATTAATAAGTCATGCACAATATTTTGGACTAGTTAGATTATTTTGTCTTTTACCTAAACACAAAGTTTATATTTTATAAACTTGGAGTATATAAAAATAAAGAATCTTACTTTTTGAAGGCATAATGATGGTGTGGGAGGTTGTTTTTCAACCTTCCACATTTTGTCTCCCATGCTTCTAAAGGCTACCATTACTTTAGATTATTTTAATGGTTAGGCCTTACTTTTCATGGGCTATATAAGAAATGCATAAGGCTTACATTTTTGCAAGAGTGAAGCTCTTCTTCTTCCTTTATTTCTCTCTAAAACTGTGGATTTTCTACTCCTCTCCATCTCTCTTTTGAAGTTAGTTTGGTGGTTTAGAAGACCTCTTGAGTTGTTCTATTTAGTGCTTAATTGAGTTAAGCACTTAAAGGCTTAAGACACTCAAGAATACAAGAAGGAACTAGAATTGCAATTGCCTTACTCTTGATGGTGGATACTTGTAAAGAAGATCATACACTTTGATCTTTTATTATCTTCATCAACACCCCAAAACCAAGTGGGTTCAAAGAAGGTTATCTCTAAAACATCCTATGGTTGGTTTTATTTCATTCTAACCTCTATAAATGGATCCATGATGGTTCGTTTTTGTTATGAGCTAAAAATAAACATGTTATTTTTAAAGTCTTCCGTTGCCGTTTTTTTTGAAAAACAAACTTTTATTTCGTATCAAAACGCAACAAATTTTGATTTATGAATGAAAAATAACAAGAAAAGAAAGAAAAATGTACCAGGCATGAGAAGTGTAAAGTGTCGTCATAAGGAATGAAAGTATCGTCATTACTGAAGGAAGAAAGTAATGAATCATGTGCTGAATCATTCAGAGGAATGTCGAATGCGAAGTGCGTCGAAGCGCTAAATGTGAATAGTAACCTATGAATGGATCAGCAAGAGTTCAACATCACTTGACATTTTGATGAATTCAAACCAGGAACAACATTCGCATGTAGCATGCCTAAGCCCGATAAAATCCTTAGAAAAGTTTTCTCATCCAATGGTTTTGTTCAAATATCAACAAGTTGATCAGTAGATTTCACAAAACGAACTTCAATGTTGCCTTCCTCAACATGATCTTTGATAAAATGGTAACGAAGTGCAATGTGTTTAGTCTTCGAATGTTGCACTGGATTATGGCAGATGCTATTGACACTTGGTGAATCACAATACAACGGAATTTTCTTCATGTTGATTGCATAATCACATAGTTGACTTTGAATCCATATGATTTGAGAAGTGCAAGCTGCAGTAGCAACATACTATGCTTCTGCTGTGGAAATCGAAACACAAGTTTATTTTTTCAATTGCCAGCTAACAAGCTTCCCATCCAAAAGTTGATATCCGCTACTTGTGCTTTTTCGATCAAGTTGACAACCTCCCAAGTCTGCATCTTAATATGCTTGTATAATAAATCATGTTTTTGAAGGATACCATAATCCTAACGAAATTGTGCCTTTGAGATATCGAAAAATGTTCTTGACAGAAGTGAGACGAGACTCCTTGGGATTCGATTGATACCTAGAACAATTACACACAAAAAACATAATATCATATCGACTAGCCATTAGATATAGTAACAAACCTATCATGCTTCGATACAATATGAGATCAACAGTTGGTTTGTCTAATGAAGGACCAAGTCTTGTTCCAACTGCCATCAGTACTCACAACTTTGAACTATTCGTCATGCCAAACTTTTCAAGCAGATTTTGAGAGTATTTCTCTTGATAAGTAAAAATTCCATCTCTGCTTTGATGAATGTTTAACCCCATAAAATTATTTATTTTGCCCATCATACTCATCTCAAACTGGATTTTCATCATGTTCTCCAATTCCTTCGACATAGAAGGATCAATAGAGCCAAAAATAATACCATCAACATAAATTTGAACAATCATGAGATGATTCCTAACTTTCTTCCGAAAGAGAGTGAGATCAACTGATCCTTGTTTAAATTTCGATGATTTTAAGAAATTAGTTAGAGTGGCATACCAGGCTCGAGGAGCTTGTTTAAGTCCATAAACAACCTTATCTAAAACATAACAATGATTAGGATATTGTGAATTGACAAAACCTGGGGGTTTCTCGACATACACCATTTCTTCTAGCACTCTATTAAGAAAGGCACACTTTACATCCATTTGATATACATCCATATCCTTGTGTGTTGCATATGCTAAAAAGATTCGAACATCCTCGAGTCTTACGACAGGAGCAAAGGATTCTTCATAATTAATACCTTCTTGTTGCGGACATCCTTTTACTACCAGCCTAGCTTTATTTTGTAACACCTGTGTTTCGGAGTTTGTCATTAATGTTGATATAATAGTCTAGGTTAACCTTTGTAACTCGTTTTGAAATAATAGAAGTGTATTATTTGAGTATTATGTGTTTTGTACTTAATTGTGTGTCTTAATTAAATTAAGTATGAAAATAAGCGTCAAAATGAAATATTAGATAAAACCAATATCTATGGATAATGTTGTAGTAGTTGAAACGAGGTTTCCGAATATATAAAGAATGCCAAAATCCGAGTTATAATGAAGAAGTTATGACCTGTCGAAGTTTCGCGACAGAACCAGCACGACGTTGAATGACGTAACAAGTGAATTGATGTTAGAGCGATATTTAACCTTAGTGATCTAAACGAAAGTCGTAGAGTTCGTTAAACCGAGAGCATGCATAAAAAGAAGGCGCGAATCTGACTTCGTATGAGGAAGTTATGATTTTTCTAACTTTCAGCTTAACAGTATGCAGCCCGAAACTCGAATTCGAGATCGAGTGATTGTTGGTCGAAACAATCTAAACAAGAATCGAAGATCTCGTTGATAGTAGTGCATTGGTGAAAAGACAGATGAAAATGGACGTCAGATGAAGAAGTTATGAATTTATAATGGAGTTTTCCGGTCCCGACCTACTAAAAATAAATAATAAAAATAAACTCAAAATTTGCCGATGGAGTCTAAACGAAAGTTGTAGAGCGTTGTCTCACCTACATGTGGATATAAAGAACGTCAAAAATGGAGTTTGTATGAAGAAGATATGAACTTCTGAAGTTTTTAAATAATTAATACTCCCTCCGTCCCAATATTATTGTCCACAGACAAAAAACACACAAACTAAGAAAAGCATTAATTACCAGTAACTTTATATAAGAAAATGACAGTTTTGTCCTTACTTTGTATTTAATGTTCCATTAAATGCTTAGTTGGTTAAGTAATAATGAGGGGGGTATTTTGGTAAAAATGTTATTTATTTTTAGAAGTGGAATATTATTTTGGGACAAACCAAAAAGGAAAGATGGACTATATTTGTTAATTAATCTTTAATTCGGATGGATATCCGAAGGAGTCACCGATCTGATCTGAGCTACGCCCAGTGTAGTTCAGAACGCCCAGCGTACACCGAAGCGTGACCTGCCTCGAACTCAAGTGCTCCAATGACGCATGGAGTGACGATTTCCGAAGTGTACGCCCCGCGTACTGAGCATTACGCCTAGCGTAATGCGAGGCTTCAGCCTCTATAAAAGGCATGCGAGGGCAACCGAGATCTTTAGCTCCATTCTTCCTTCCTCTCGCGTTTGTACCCCCATTTTACGTGCAAGAAATATACCGAAGCCCCGGTATCATTCCCGAGCCCCGAAGCACGTCCCGAAGCCCTGAAGATCCCGAGAAGTAAAATTCCCGATCCGAAGCTCTGCCCGTGAGAAGCCCGATTTTTGTGAAGATCTTCCAGATCTACCGAAGAAGACTACTTCTACAAGTCGTTGTGCTGTCTGATCATCTTCTGATCAAGTGAGTGTGTAGTTACCTTCTTCTAACGCATAATTATGAAGTATTTTATATGAAATAAGTGTTATGTGTATATTTTGTTGTTATATGTGTGAATGTATATTCACTTTCTTCTATCTCATAGATATGATTTATTCTTTATGAAATACGTGTTATGTGTATGTGTCTCATCTGTTGTTTGGAATATGTACCGAATGAGAATGCTATACAGGTTTCAAACTATGTATAAAAATATATAGTTTTATCTACTAGTATGTTGGGTAGAACATGGGTAGATAGTTGATGTGTGATAAACATATGAGAGGCCTCGATTGTTGTTGTTGATCTAGTTATTCAGCGGAGTATGGATAACGACCACAGACTCTTTCTAGACAATCTTGTGGAACGCTAGCAGGTTCATAACCTGTAGGTGTTGTGAACGATGTGTTCACCGGTGTACTCTATCCCCCTCATGGTTGCCTTTAGGACGTCTACTGTTGAGGAAACCCCTTTGTAATAATGTCCGCCCCGATGAAAATCCTAGATTAGGTCCCTTGAGATAGATGTTGTTTTAGGGACGTAAAGTGAGGATAACGGGAATGGGTAATCGGGTTATTGTTGGATTGTTGGTGAAATTAAATATAATTCTTTATTGTGGGTTGAAAACCCTATATGCTCACCAGGCTACCAAGCCTGACCCACTCAGTTTTGTTGTATTATAGGTAGTGGCACGAGAGCATAAGTTGGATGACTTATCAAGATCTTTTGATATTAGACCAGTTGTTATATGTAACTGTTGTATGATCTATCTTTTGTTGTTTATGCTTTTGGTCTGTTTATCGAAACATGACATCCCGAATATTGTTATATAATGAAAATGCATCTCTTGATGAAATGCTTTGATAAACTTTATTTTATCATGTTTTGTTTTGGGAACAAATTCCACAACTCTTTTAAATCAAAGGATTTACTCAGAAATTATTTTAAAAGCATAAATGAAACCGGTCTTTTATGGCCATGATTTTGGGGATGTCACATATTTCGAACAATGTTCCATTCTTTATCAATTTTATTTTTGAAAATCCATTTTAAACCAATTACCGATACATCTTTAGGTTTTGGAACAAGTCTCCACACTTTATTTCATTCAAATTCAGCCAATTCAGATTGCATGAATACAATCCAATCAGGATCATCCTTTGTAGTCTTGACTGATTTTGGTTCAATTTTAGAAATAAACACATTGAACATACAAAACTCTTGATTAGCATTAAGTACCTCATTCTTCACATGTAGCTGAGCCCTTGTCAAAACTCCAGCTTGAGGATCACTAAGAATTTGTTCGTGTGGATGACTTCGTGTCCATATATCCATCGGTGGATATGCAGGATCAAAATCTAACGGTGCATCTTTGAATGTTTCATATTTTTCAGATCCTTCACCTGTAATGGACATATTATCAAGTATGTCATGAAAAATATTAGTATGCATATGCAAAGTATTTGGTAAAAATTCATTTTGCTCCCCCTCAACACTACTAGTTGTAATCAGGTGCTCTCCCTCCACTTGAGCATTTGGTATCATTGGTTTACTTTTGTTGATCATTGGAGAGGTCGTTGAAGAGTTCATGTCAACATCATCATGTGTGATAGTCGAATCATCAGTGTGCTTTGATGCTTCAGGTCCTTGATTATCATCAGCATGAACTTCTGCATCAATAGCCCTGTCAAGAATATCAAACATGAAATCATAATCAAAATCTAAAGAATTCAGACATTGATTATCATCATTCGATTCATTCATAATTGGCTTTTGTTCAAAACATTTTTCAAATCTATTAACATAATGATCATCAAAAGTAAGATTAAAAGTTTCTTCGATTTTCCTCGTTCGTTTGTTTAACACCCTATATGCAATAGAATTATGAGAACATCTGTGACAACCGGAAAAATTCGAGTCAGTTCTTGATTTGACTAAACTTAGTAGCACACATAGGCATGACACATACTAGACTTAGTAACTAGAAGCTAAGTTATAACCTACTAGAAACTTGAAAACAATTAGAATCAATGGATAATATACTTAGATTTCACATTGATATGTGAATTCTACAACTACTTAACTGTAGCGAATCTCCACATTCGGGTCACTCTTTGATTCGAACACCTTTTCATTAATCATATACATAGATCATGCACTTGACCTAGTGGTATAAATTAGGTTCGAGTCTTGTAAGAACTTAAGTTAAAGTTGAAAACTAGGGCTAGTATACTTGATTCCTCAATTTTACTTGAATCTCGGAATCACTGCATAGAATGCCAATAAACCAATAAAAATAAATTACAAACATTATTTCTAATTTAAATAAGAGTTATGAAACTCTAAAATAGTTTGAAGCCTCAAAGATTCTATTTATTTCAATATCTAAAGATTTAACAACTCTCAAAAACCCTAAATGCCCAAAAAACCTAAATTTATAAAATTTAACCCTAAAAGTTCTATAAAAATATTTATGAACCTTATAATTTGATTTTATAATAATAAAATTCAGGAAAATATCATCAAGAAAAACAAAAATTAAGTTATTAACATTTACCCTTAATTTATAAGTAAAAAATCAAGGTTTCATGAATAAAAACTTGATTAGGTTGTATATTTTATAAATAACTTCATATGTTATAAAAGAATTGAAATTTTTATAAAAGTAAAAGAGATGGAGGGCATTATACCCTTAAAATTCACCCACCCTCTATCATATCTCAAAAATTGGATTCCCAAAACAAGTAATCACTTTATACAAATCCACACTCTTCTCTTATGTCTCTCATTTCTCTCTCACACTCTCACACACATTTTCTCTCTTCCTCTCCCTAAGAACCACGAAATTTCTCCAAAAAATAAGTCCAAGAACACTCAAGATACTCAAATCTTCATCATCTAGTGGTGTTTATTAAGGTTTAACATGATTTTCCTTCATATTCCTTCAAGTTTTACATGTTTTCTTGCATTTTCTCCATCTTCTACTCAATTCTAATGAAAGATCATGAACACATAAACATACACACACACTCACAATTTTTATAATGATGGTAGTAGTATTTCATCCAAATTCAACATGCATTTTGTAAATGGTGAAATCCAAGGACCTAAACCTAAGTCAAGATCATGAAAATGCACTTTTCTACAAGTTTTGGTGGAAAATCACCACATTCACTCTAAGTTTTCTTTGAAAAACGATTTTTGAACATTTCAAACACATGATTGGTCTTCAAACCAACATGCATGCAATGATCTTCAAGCTTAGAGGCTTGATCATCAAATTTTGTTGTTAAAAAGCATTCAAATAGGTTCATAAAGGATTTATTCCCAAATAAATATCTAAAACCTATTTTTTGATCAGATCCGATTTTTCCCAGAATTCCATCAACAAAATGAGATGTTCCACAAATTTTCAGAAAATAATTCATTTTTCTCGAATTATTATAATTATTGTATGACAATAATTCATATAAAAAACTTTCTGAGGTCTATAAATCCTAAGTAAATTCTTGAATGACCCCTAAAGTGAATGATTACAGCTCAGTGAGTTTCATCGATTTTAATTATTTTTTTTCTATGGTTTTGAATTTACGTTTTGTTTAATTCAAATAAATTAGAAAACCACTTTAAGGAAAGTGAAAAGGCTATATACGATTATTCACAGATCCTAACTAATGTGAAGTACTCAGAAAAATATTTTCATAATTTTTAATAATGAATTCCTATTTTTCCCTGATTTTTGTATTTATAATGGACTAATAATGGGAAAAATATTTTTGCTCATCCAAAATTCAGGAAAATTTACCACAAGACCTTAAAATATATTAGAACTCTAAATAAAAATTTGGATGATTTTTATAATCAATATACTATTTTTCTCCTATTTTCTAAGATTAAATACACTTAAATCCACAAAATCAGATTTCAATATATAAAAATCACCATTGGTATTTTTCCCAAATTATGTACACTGCAAATAGAGTTTAAAAATATTCTGGTAATTTACTTTAACTATTTGGTAATTATTCACCATTTAATGATTATTTAAGAGCATAAAACAAAGAAAAATAGAAAAACTAATTGAAAATATCTTTTATAATTTTCATAGCTTCTATATTTATAATAATAGTGTTGCAAAAAGGTTGGGCAATTTTGTAAACTTTTTTCTATTTATTTCAGTTTTTATTACAATAAATGCACAAAAATCATAAAAATGGGTTAAACAGTTTAAAAATTGATTTTTACATTTTTTCCAGCTTAATTATGTTCCATGGCAACATGATAAAAAGTTTGAAATTTTTTATCATCTGGATACTTTGTTTCAAGAATTTATATTGTTATGAAGGCTTAAAAATTTAGAAAAATAGTTAACCACATAAAAAATTCAAGGAAAAATTTCTGGAAGACCTCTACTGTATTGGAATGAAAACGAAAAGTTTGACAATTTTTGGAAATTGTTTGATAATATTTTGGATTTTTAGGAGCTTAAAACACCTTTAAATGTGTTGAAATACCCTTAATTAATATTACAAAAATCTGGAAAATTAATATCCAAAATCGTCTTAATTATATGAGTTATAAAATTTCACCATTTCAGAAAAATGTTTGAAACTTATCAATATTAAATTTTGACACAATATTGACATAATTCTATTATAGTAGTAAGTATATTAACATTAGATTTCAACTAGAGACTCACTAGCGTATACCATTATTGTAGGATTCGGTTGTGATACAAGTGGAACTTAGATCAAGGCATCATTTGCATCATTCAATGTATTGTGAGTATTCACAACTCCCCTATTTTTGGTTTTTAAATGTTTTGGGGTGGAAAAGCATGTCCTAAACTATTTATATTCGTTGTATTTATTTGACTCGTATAAACTTGGTTGCTATATTTTGCATATTGTGAGTATTCACCAGTCCCCTATTTTCGTTTTTTAAATATTTTGGGGTGGAAATGCATGTCCTAAACTATTTATATTCGTTGTATTTATTTGACTCGTATAAACTTGGTTGTTATATTTTGCATATTGTGAGTATTCACCACTGCCCTATTTTCGGTTTTTAAATGTTTTGGGCTGGAAAAGTATGTCCTAAACTTTTTATGTAGGTTGTATTTATTTTGACTCGTTTGAGACTTGGTTGCTATATTTTGTATGTATGTGTATGTTACTTTAATTCATGAGGACTGTATCGCGGTTAAGTCCTTGGAATCTCTAGACACAACTCATTAACTCTTTTGAACCAATGGTTATTATGGATAGCGCTATCAGGAGGTAGACAACTCCTCACTCGCATGATTCTCTTGAGTGCATTTTACCATTTTATACACTATGTTTGCGATACACATAGTAGTCAATAGGGCACGATTCGGTCATTAGGATTGGGTTGTGAACTCATGAATGGAATCTTTATGCACATACCAAACTTATATTCTCATGTTAGTAACGACACTTGTATACTTATTTTAGCAATGAAACTTGTATACTTATTATAGCAATAAACTTTGTATCTCATTATAATAATGAACTTTTATTACTGGAAACTTATATACATGTTTTAGCAATGAAATTGTTTGCTCCTTGTAGCAACGAAATTGATTGCTCATTTTAGCAATGAAAGTTGTTTACTCGTTTGGGTAACGAACTTTATCTTCCATGAGAATATGAACGTTGCATCTCATTTGGGCAACATACTTTATCTCTCATGATGACAAAGAACTTTGTTTTTTTTACAAACTTATTTACTCATTTTAACAATATACTTTTATTATTGGAAACTTTTATTAAAACTTTGATTTCAATTCAAAGAACCAATATTATTTTGTTTATCTGTGAGTACTCACCAACTATTTTTATAGTTGACGCTCGTTTTACATGCTTTTTCAGGAATCATCGAGTAAGTGGCACTTAGGGACACATCACTGTTTGGAGCATTCGCATGTGTTGTATTTTAATTTACATTGTAATTTCTTTTAAAATTTTTTCAAACCCATTGTAAATTTGTAATCATTTTTAATACTATGGTTGGTGTTGTCTTTTAACTTTTGCTATGAAACCCTTTGTACTACCACGCCTCGTGTTTTCGCTTTAGCGGGGTGTGACAGAAATGGTATTAGAGCCGAAGGTTATAGAGAATACCGGTTTTCCTTTGGAGAACCACAACTATAGCCAAAAAAAATTCAACATTTTTTTTAAAATACTGAACATACTACTGGTATAACTAATTCGAGTACGCATTATTGGACTTTAATTAAGTATAGTCTGGCCAACTATGCTTAATTAAGGAAACTTAATGCAAGGCTTGAAACTGTTATAGTAGAATTATGTTCAAAACGATTTTCAGCTTGAACTTTTGAAAAACAAAGTTTTTCGGTGTGCGTACGGGCATTGCATACTATAGACATTCATCTAGGTACACTTAGAAGCTAAGTGCACTTTTACCAAAATGTCTTATATAGAAATATTCTTATCCCTTATCAAGTGCTAGGTTAACCACTTAGGTTATATCACTAACCACTCTAAGAGCAATCCACTTAGTACTGAATTAAGGTTAGTAGCTAGATACACATTAGTAATAATCTTAAGTCGAAACCTATACCAATTATTCCTCAATTCCCTTTTTACTCGTCTTCGTACTAGAGTTACAAATAGGAAAAGTGTTTTGATACCGACACAGATGAGAGTTGTAGCATTGTGTTAGAAGGTAGATGAGTCACCACGAGTAGTCACTTGGATACCATTGGAGAGCATTCCCGATTCGACTCACGAGGAGACACGGAGTTTTAACCCATTATCACTAATATGAGAGACCATCTTTCTACGCTACGACTTAGCTCCAGGTTGTTTCCACCTTGAGGTTAAAATTTAACGTATGATGTCCCTTTGACCTCTATAAAAGGTCGTAAACTGCATTGACACCATAAAACATTTTTCAAACAATTTTTCTTGTCCTTTATCTTTGGGAAAAAGACATCGGTACTCGCCTTAGTATATAGGTACGATCAGTTACACTAACATACTTATTCATTACTTCTTAATCTTCCAACGAAAAGTAATTTCGCTTCATCGGTTTTATTTATCATCGATAAAATATTTTATAACCACTTCATTCAACTCAGTAGACATTTCTTAACAATGTAAGCCATATTCTCGCTAAAAATCTTTTGATAACTTGCTTTAACTTAACACTTTTCTTAAAAACTCAATTTAACCAATATTGGTTTTAATATTGCTATTTGAATTTCATTTCAAATCCATTTCAATGGATAGAAGTGCCTTTAAGGGCATATAAACCGTTTTAAACCTTGCTTACCATTTTGACACGTTTTCGAAAAACTTAGAAACATTTTTGTCACACCCCGAAAACCAAAGGCGGAAACGTTTCCGGAGTTGACTCCACGTTGAGTATCAAATCCAATGCACATAGTAATCAAAGTAAACAACCATTACATTACATATATTTGAAAGTTTACATTTGATTCAAAAGTAAATTGTACAAGTGTTATACATATATCATATGAACAAAAGTAGAGACGAGTCTTTTGAGCACTCCGTCTTCACCAAAAGATATCGCCGGGTACCTGTCTAACGTGGACCTGAGAATACAAGCGCTTTGAAAATCAGCATAAAGCTGATGAGTTCATAAGATGTTTGTTTTCTGAAAAATTGTACCGGTTTCCTTTAGTTTTCCGAAAACGTTTGTTATCCGAGAAAATCCCATATTTTCTTATGTAAAACAGTTTAGTTATCTTTCCTTACAGTTCAATTACGCGTTATATGTTACCCCAGGAAAATCCCATATTTTCCTAAATACCAGACCGATTTAATATCACATAGTATAGTTTAATACACAAAACTATATATTGAGAATCTTGGGATTACTATCCTGAATTAGATATAAAAAACTTTAATATGCGTGAACTGTAGATGGAAAGTAGTTTGATAATCTTGGGACTAACATCCCGTACTACATATAGATTTAATACCATGGGACTATCATCCCGGACTAGATACAACATAGTTTGATATACTTGAAAATATAGACTGAAAACCATGGGACTACCATCTCGGACTAGATACAAGATAGTTTGATAAAACCATGGGATTACTATCCCGAACTAGATATAAGATATTTTGATAAAACCATGGGATTACTATCCCGAACTAGATATAAGATAGTTTGATAAAATCATGGGATTACTATGCCGAACTAGATATAGATTCTAACCATAGGAATAACATCCTGCAATAGATATGAAACCTATAGACTAAAAACCATGGGATTACCATCCCGTACTAGATATGTATCCAAAACCAAAGCCGTGAATAAACTTATATTAATACGTATTGTGAGTCGGGTAACCATGCTCATACAACAACGAGACCTCCTTGACGCTTGTCAGACGTCGGACGATATCCAGAATTTTTCACCCCAGGCGTGCCCGCCTAACTGTAGCTAGCAGTTAAGGTGTGGGATTGTCAGTCCCGAATAGATCTATTCACAAATTCCTCTCTCTCCCTCCAGGAGACTCTGGTTACACTTCCGGGGAGGATTTACTGATCATCCATAAAGGGTAGTGACGAACTCACAAGCTAGTAATAAACTATTCACAGGGTTCTCATACGATATCAAACATATATAAAAGATTATGAAACATAATACAGTGAATACAGATACTTACAATGAAACTATCTAGCAATACATTCAAATGATGCGGAGATAAACTGAATCAGACATAGTTTATCTAATAACTTTATACACACATCAGTACATGATAAAACGAAAACTAAAGAACCCCAAATTATTCCCATAATAATTTAATTAGTTTGGTTATTTCCTTAACTAAAATTCATTTAGTTGTAGTTGATAAATCATCCCTTATGCTCAGCATAATACATAAGGGGTAAAAGTATTTATAAGTTTGCCAGATATTATTTGAAATACATCAAAGTTATGTTTTGAAAACATTTATAGTTTGCTTGTATTCCCCCCTGAAAACATTGAAAAATCATTTAAAAAGGGTAGGGGTATGAACTCACCGGACGAGAAACGTGATGATTTCGGATGCTAAACGTGGGTTCAGGGCTTGCAAACGCACGAGGTTCCTAAGTATAATGCAAAGGTATACATTTGTATCTAATTAGGACTTAGATTATTTAATCGTTAGGGACAAACACTTTTAGTCGCGGAAACACCCCATATATATGAGTTTACGGCCCAAGCATGTTCTTGGGCAGTAAACTCATGTTTACTCTTCAAAATCCATGTTAAAGGCATTCTAAGTCCAGTCCATTAAGCCATTAAGCCATTAAGCCATATCTAAGTCCCAAAATTGTTTAGGAGGGGTTTAAAGGCATAAAAACCCTCTTATTATGAGTTTACGGCCCAAGCATGCTCCTTGGCCGTAAAATCATGTTTAAGGTCCAAAATCAAAGTTTAAGTTCAGATTTGAAGGCTAATGAGGCTGTACAACAAGTTAGGGAAGGTACCTTGGTGATTAGAAGCCCTAAATTTGAGATTTTGGATCCTTAAACTTGAATTTAGGAGAGAGGTTAGAGAGAGAGTAGTGAGAGAGAGAGAAAAAGCTTCAAATGATAGATTGAACATGTTTAAATAGGTCCCAAAACTTGGACACGCTGGAATTCTACCCGTTACTGGCATTAAACGAGGCTTTTGGTCGCACCCGATTAAGTTTCCGTAATCCGGCGAGGACATTTCTAAAATTTTTGAAATAAACATTTTGGGCTAATTTCATGAGTTCCTAAGGGTTTTGGACACTCATTAGCATCAAATAAACATATAAGTTTAATTAATTTAACCCAAAAACGAAATTGGAACGAATTGATATTCGTCGAGTTTTACGGGTAGAACGGGGTTTTCGGCAATGAACAACTTCGGGTTGTTACATTATCCCCCCGTTAGAAGGAATTTCGTCCCGAAATTCAAAGAATAAGATATAGATAATGAATTGGAATGAGACATGAATGGATTTGTTGCCTCGGATCTTCATGTTCTCAAGTGGAATCGGGTCTCCGCTTGGCGTTCCAGCGAACTCTCAATATCGGGACGCGACTTTTGTTTCGCACATTGACTCTCTCTCAATCTACGATCTCAATCGGTTCTCTCATGGAAGTTTCAACCCTAGACGACTTCGGTTTCCTCAAAGGAAATCACTAGGGTTTCGTCGGGTAGGTACTTCTAAGGATCCGAGACGTGAAGTACCGGATGGATGTTACCAAGTTTTGAAGGTAGCCGAAGTTGGAAGGTTACGAAATCGATTCTATGAAGATCACGAAGGGTCTAATGTATCACGAGGGAAGTATTTCACACTTCTCAAAGCATATCATGATTTTCTGGGATAAAGCCATCAACATAACACACGCTCCAACAAGAAAGCACATCTTCAAGGAGCCGGGTAGCTAAGGGTTTGATGGCTTTAGAAGAAGTTTATGGGTAAGACTGCGATATTAGTTGATGGGACCCAAGAATCGACAGGTTTCTATGGGTATTTTCGGTGCCGACTAACTTCCTATCGCCTTAGATGTTGGAAAAGTACACGGTTACGACTACTTTGCTTGGCTACATGATCGAGGGAAAGAGATTTGACCGAAAGGATACCACTACTAATCCGTAGTGATCATATCAGTTCTTGGTCACTGTTTTGAACACGTCATTCTCACTGAGGTTCGGTCACGAGGTAGATCCAGAGATTAGGCCGATGCGGAACTAAGCTAAACGTTCGAAAGGAATTCTCGGGAATTCTTCGGGAAAGACATTTAGGGGAAAGAGCTGCTGACTTCTCGTTTCCCGATGGTCTCAGAAACGAGGGATACACGACAATTCCTATCGGGAAAACTTTTGAGCTTAATGAAATGATACGAAGGTTTGATGCCGAAGATCACGAGAGTCGGGTCGGGGAAAAGATCTAGACGAGCAACCCTTTCGAAACCAAAGATAACAACATGAATGAGACTCGGTCATTTCATGTCAAACATAGCATCAAAGTATTTTGTTAAAGTTTCCACCATTTAAATCGAATGGAACAGAATAATCCTCCGGACTGAGGATTCAATCTATAGGTACGAAGTTAGTGTTCTCTATCTCACTGGTTAGCCGTCTCGATTGTACTAAATTTCGATTACAAACAAAGGATTAAGTTTAGAAATTATTCGAATGGATAGATAACAAGTTTCCCTTCTGGTACTAGAATCGAAAAGAGTTGCAGGTATAAGAATTGTCAAAGAGGAGTATACCTGCGGCGACAGTGGGATCAGTGGTTGTAGCTGCTTTGGGGCAATTTCTTTTGAAGTGCCCTACTTCGCCACAATTGTAGCAGGCTGGACTGATTCCCGCTCCGGATGGTTGGTTCGTTGATTTGGCTGGTTTTCTGCAGGTTCGAGCAAGATGGCCCTTCTTGCCACAGTTGTCACAGATCCTTTCGCGACATGAATCAGGAATGCGGTGGTGGTAGCTGCACTTACCACACCAAGGAAGGGTACCAGTGTATCCACTGGTAGGAGTTTGGGCCGTGGACCCGACAGCTGAAACAGCAACAGGGGCAGTAGCAGCATGGACTGCTATTGTTTGCTGTTTCTTAGAAGACCCTTGCGTACTCTGGGCCTTCCTCTTGTTCCAAAATTTCTTTTTGTTTCCACCTCCACTTGTGACCGGTTCGGGAGTGGTAGTCTCCTCATCAGAGTTGTCTTCGTGATCTATCAGGGTTTTCACAAGACATTTAGCGTTGTCATAGGTGTCTGGCTTCACAGTTAAGACATTCCCTTTGGTTGGCTGGGTCAACCCCCAGATGAACCTCTCGATCTTTTTACTCTCTGAGGTAACCATTCCCGGACAGAGTAACGCCAGATCATCGAATCTTGAAGTATAATAGGCTATGTCGGAACCCTTCATCTTAAGGTTCCAGAGTTCGTGTTCTAGCTTCTGAATTTCGCCCCGAGGGCAATACTCTGCGAGTAGAAGCTCCTTCATAGCTTCCCAACCCATAGCATTCGCTACAGGTAGAGTTAAGGATTTGACTCGACTATTCCACCAAGTCAGGGCATTGTCAAGGAAGGTGCAGGCGGCGAACTTTACTTTATCAGACTCCGAACAGGCGCATATTTCAAAGATTGATTCGATTTTTTCGAACCATCGGGTAAAATAGTTTAGTTATCTTTCATTACAGTTCAATTACGCGTTATATGTTACTCCAGGAAAATCCCATATTTTCCTAAATACCAGACCGATTTAATATCACATAGAATAGTTTAATACACAAAACTATATATTGAGAATCTTGGGATTACTATCCCGAATTAGATACAAAATACTTTAATATACGTGAACTATAGATGGAAAGTAGTTAGATAATCTTAGGACTAACATCCCGTACTACATATAGATTTAATACCATGGGACTATCATCCCGGACTAGATACAAGATAGTTTGATATACTTGAAAATATAGACTGAAAACCATGGGACTACCATCCCGGACTAGATACAAGATAGTTTGATAAAACCATGGGATTACTATCCCGAACTAGATATAAGATATTTTGATAAATCCATGGGATTACTATCTCAAACTAGATATAAGATAGTTTGATAAAATCATGGGATTACGATCCCGAACTAGATATAGATTCTAACCATAGGAATAACATCCTGCAATAGATATGAAACCTATAGACTAAAAACCATGGGATTACCATCCCGTACTAGATATGTATCCAAAACCAAAGCCGTGAATAAACTTATATTAATACGTATTGTGAGTCGGGTAACCATGCTCATACAACAACGAGACCTCCTTGACGCTTGTCAGACGTCGGACGATATCCAGAATTTTTCACCCCAGGCATGCCCGCCTAACTGTAGCTAGCAGTTAAGGTGTGGGATTGTCAGTCCCAAATAGATCTATTCACAAATTCCTCTCTCTCCCTCCAGGAGACTCTGGTTACACTTCCGGGGAGGATTTACTGATCATCCATAAAGGGTAGTGACGAACTCACAAGCTAGTAATAAACTATTCACATGGTTCTCATACGATATCAAACATATATAAAAGATTATGAAACATAATACAGTGAATACAGATACTTACAATGAAACTATCTGGCAATACATTCAAATGATGTGGAGATAAACTGAATCAGACATAGTTTATCTAATAACTTTATACACACATCAGTACATGATAAAACGAAAACTAAAGAACCCCAAATTATTCCCATAATAATTTAATTAGTTTGGTTATTTCCTTAACTAAATTCATTTAGTTGTAGTTGATAAATCATCCCTTATGCTCAGCATAATACATAAGGGGTAAAAATATTTATAAGTTTGCCAGATATTATTTGAAATACATCAAAGTTATGTTTTGAAAACATTTATAGTTTGCTTGTATTCCCCCCTGAAAACATTGAAAAATCATTTAAAAAGGGTAGGGGTATGAACTCACCGGACGAGAAACGTGATGATTTCGGATGCTAAACGTGGGTTCAGGGCTTGCAAACGCACGAGGTTCCTAAGTATAATGCAAAGGTATACATTTGTATCTAATTAGGACTTAGATTATTTAATCGTTAGGGACAAACACTTTTAGTCGCGGAAACACCCCATATATATGAGTTTACGGCCCAAGCATGTTCTTGGGCAGTAAACTCATGTTTACTCTTCAAAATCCATGTTAAAGGCATTCTAAGTCCAGTCCATTAAGCCATTAAGCCATTAAGCCATATCTAAGTCCCAAAATTGTTTAGGAGGGGTTTAAAGGCATAAAAACCCTCTTATTATGAGTTTACGGCCCAAGCATGCTCCTTGGCCGTAAACTCATGTTTAAGGTCCAAAATCAAAGTTTAAGTTCAGATTTGAAGGCTAATGAGGCTGTACAACAAGTTAGGGAAGGTACCTTGGTGATTAGAAGCCCTAAATTTGAGATTTTGGATCCTTAAACTTGAATTTAGGAGAGAGGTTAGAGAGAGAGTAGTGAGAGAGAGAAAAAGCTTCAAATGATAGATTGAACATGTTTAAATAGGTCCCAAAACTTGGACACGCTGGAATTCTACCCGTTACCGGCATTAAACGAGGCTTTTGGTCGCACCCGATTAAGTTTCCGTAATCCGGCGAGGACATTTCTAAAATTTTTGAAATAAACATTTTGGGCTAATTTCATGAGTTCCTAAGGGGTTTGGACACTCATTAGCATCAAATAAACATATAAGTTTAATTAATTTAACCCAAAAACGAAATTGGAACGAATTGATATTCATCAAGTTTTACGGGTAGAACGGGGTTTTCGACAATGAACAACTTCGGGTTGTTACAATTTTCGTGTATAAAAGTGTTTAAAATCTATGCTACAAAACTTAAACATATGACATTGAAGTTCATATTATGTGAAAAATTTTCATCGAATCTTCAAAACACTTTTGTTTTGACTCTTTTAACAGCTTTCTCATTTAGACATTGTAATTTACTTTAATGTGTTTTCTCGAAACCCAACATGATATTTATGCAAATTTCTAATTCAAACATGTTTATAAATTAGGGTTTTGAGCATAATAACACTCCTAAGGTGTACATGCAACCTAGAAACCTTGGATCTATGTTTTACTAAGACGCATGTAAAATTGTTTTTCCAAGGTTCTTAACCTATCTAGCATAGCATGGGGAACTTTTAAACATAAATGCTAGAAGAAGAACATACCTTTTTTTTTGGATTCCTTGAGAACCTTGTGAGCCTAGCACCTCAAGTGTGATGCCTCAAATGTCTCACACAACACCACAACACTTGGAATAACCTTGAGAGAATTTCACTAAACCTCAAAATCGGCTAGCCCTCTTTTGCTTGTACAAGTAGTGTCGATTTTGCAATTTTAGGGGTCTTTATATAGTTGTGGCACAAGTAGGGTTACACCATGTAAACCCTAATTGTCATGGCTTTCCATATTCCTTGAGAACCATGTGAGCCTAGCACCTCAAGTGTGATGCCTCAAATGTCTCACACACACCACAACACTTGGAATAACTTTAAGAGAAGTTCACTAAACCTCAAAATCGGCTAGCCCTCTTTTGCTTGTATAAGTAGTGCCGATTTTGCTAGTTTAGGGGTCTTTATATAGTTGTGGCACAAGTAGGTTTCTTAACAAAATACTTGTTCTAAGATTTTGTCTGAACTGATTTAGATTCAATTGTTTCAGACGATTTCTTTGTCAAAACACTTTGTTTCTTTCGAGATTCAATATTTTTCTAATAAAATTTCTTTCTAGCTTTAGTAATCAAAATTCCCTATTCCTTTGAAATATTTTCAATTTGTTCTTTGAAATTTTGATCCCTTTGTTTTGACTTTTGAAAAACTGTTTCATTTGATTATTTTTCTTCTTTTGGTTTGGCAGTTTTAACAACCCATTTTCTTTGAGGTTTTTGTCTTTGAAAAGTAGATGAGTTTTTGTTGAGATTATTTTCGACAGTGCTTTGATTTGAGAAAAATCCTTCTTCAGAAGCTTCCTTGTTATCCTCTTCAACAATTTTGTTGATTTCAGGTTTAACTTTATCACCATTTCTTGAGGTAACAAACACCTGAATTAGGAAGATAACTTCATTTGAGCATTTGAAGTTTGGATATACAATGGTATTTGTTTTAAGATAATGAGGAGCCTTTTCTTTCAGGATTTTGCCGAACTTCTCAGTTTCCTCATAGACCTGATCTACAACAACTTGTCGTATTGTTGTTTCTTTCGAAACATCATCATTATCATCGTCACTATTTGTTTAACTATCTCAACATTCACATAGTCAGGATCATGATCTTTCGAAGTCGAGGTTTGATCAGTGTCAATCTTAACCAAAGAATCATTACATTTTTCTTTACCCTTCACTAGAGAAGTGACATTAATGACTGATAATTGAGAGCAATCAACAACTTCTTCTGCCTCAATTTCACTCATATAATTAGAATCATCTTCGATATCAACAAAAATGTTTGGAGAGTTAGGTGTCGAATTTTCTGTTCTTTTCAAAATTTCGATTTGTTCGTTTTTGGTCAGGGTCTCATTCACAATATCAACAAGATCATTTGCATCTAAACATTCATCAATTTTCACAATACCATATGCATAAGAATCTATTGGGACCTTATCATATTCAGAAATTTTCTTTTCACAGTCATAGGAAGTGGAATCTATTTTCTCCTTTTCGAAAGCTAAAAAGGGCAAAAGTTTCCTATGATGCTCTTTGCTAATATCAGACGAGTGATGTAAAGCAGTTAATTTCCCATACAACCTTTTAGCAGTGTTACAATAAATGTTTCGTTGTTTATGCAAATATTTATTTATAGATCTGATATTGTCTAGGTCACACATTACATGAGTCAATTGTAAATCTAGTTGATATATCATGGTTTTCTTGGTCTCCAAAATCCTCTGAGTTTCTAGTAGTTGTGTATTGAAGTTTTGGCATCACTACTAGCAGAAATAAGCAGATTTGTTGAGAGAACTTTGGGAAAACACTTGAAAAAACGTTAGTACAAGATTATAGTTGCGGAATAAGTTAATCTCAAAGGATCATGAAAGTTCAACAATAATAAGTTAGATTTGTTAGATTGTTAGTTGCAGAAATGTAAAGGAATTGTAAATGACAAGTTATATCAAGTAAACACCAGACTGACTCATAACACGGTTTGCAATCAAACATGAGTTAGTATGTCAGATCAGTTTAAAGTGAAGAGGATCTTCGATGATGATCAGTAAGATAGAGATATGAGAAAATGATCATTATATTTCAAAGAGAAGGATCAAAAGATCGTAGTGAAGAAGTGGTAAAAGGTGACAAGTGTTTGATAGAAAACATGAGCACTCTATTTATAGAGCCTCGAAAACTTATATCCATAATAAAAAATTGATAAAATACTGGCTAATATGGCCATGCAAGGTTCATTGGATAAACAGATGCTATCACACTAAGTCAGTACGTAACATAAGTCTTCAATGCGGTTCACTTATTTGATTGCGGAAGTAGAGAGATAATTGTGGTAGGTAAAAGAGTTGCGGTAGCAGAAAAAACAAGTTGTGGTAGACAAAGATGATTGCGAATGACTTAAGTTTAAGAGGGTCACTTTTTGCTTTAACATTTTCCCCCTAAGTGACCTGTTCAACTTCTCAATCATTAATTATTGAGCTTCAGAAATTTGATAAGGAACCACCAAAACTTCCTTACTTCTCCTAGCCAAGTAATTCTCCGTGTGATCTCAAACTTCACTTCATCAGTTGTGTATTTGGATTGGTGAACCGCAGTCAAAGTTACTTCTAGTTGTCTGCGGGTCAATCTGTACATTGAAGTGACATGGATGAAGTACTTCACATTATTGTTGGCTCTTTTGTAGACAAATCCTAACTCTGGGAAGTTGGTAGCACCAAGTGACTTCTCTTGGTAGCCTTCGGTGAAACTTGGAACTGGGTCAAAATTTGGAAAGTTGAATTTCCCTGCAAGAACGGGATAAATTTCCACATCAATCTTACCGAAATCACAAACCAAGGCTCTAAGGAAGTCGCACGCTTTTCCATAAGGAATCTTCATCTTTGGTGCTTCTCAGTCTTGAGTTGGAAAAATCTTGTAATTAGAAAAATTTCTTCTGGGTTCATGCAAGGGAAGTCCGCCTGTGTTCTGATGTAGTCCATTCATCTCCAGGTGAGTGTGTACTGAACAAAGTTAGTTTTCATGAATTCCTCACCTTATAGTTTTTTACAGCTTCGGGTCTGTCATTAGACCAGATCTTTTCAATGGAAGTTCCATGCTTAGCGTGAAATTTATTTAAACGCTCGAACTCGAGAGGAAGTCTCTTTTCATCCGAAAGACTGAGGTCGAAAGGCTCAAAGACAGGAAAGAACTTTGAATTAGGGGAGATTGGAATATCCCAATAGCAATCAAATGGAGGCTCAGCGAAAGTCATCCATGGTTTATAGTCATCGTCAAGGAGAGTTTGCATGGGATTGATCCAGGAGTTGATCAGGGTCTCATCAATGGTTGTGTCGAAGCCATGTTCTCTCCAAATTAGTTCGGCGAATTTTGATGCCTTCTAGTCTTTCTTCCTTTGATGAGTTATGGGATAGTCATTGGAGTCCTCCGAAGACATTGATGGTGCCAGATTCTTGAATTGAGGAGGAGTTTCTTGATGAGGAGATTGAATAGGTTGCACCGGAGTTGAGGGTTTATGAGATGGTTGCGGTGAGGGTTGAGGAGTTGGAGGCTTGTTTTCATCCACAACTGGTCGAGTTTGCTGAGTCAATTGGGTTTGGGAAGGATCTTGTTGATTGAACAGAATAGGATCACTTCCCCCTTTTGAGGAATCAACCACATGTTGATCCTCAAACCACTGCATCAGTCCGTCGATTTTGATCAACTCAGAGACTTGGAGATTGTTGGGAATCTCAGTGTTGAACAACAGTTGGTGGATTTCTTTGGTGAGTTTGATTTTCAAAGGTAGTCTTGACTTCTTCTTTGAGTGTTGTTACCTCTTTGCTGAGGTTTTCAACAGTGGACAGAGCGTCGTAGGTTGGTGATGGTGGATTGGAGGACCACAATAACTGAATTATAAGCGTTATGAGTTTCTTCTACTAGCTTCTTAGAGTGAGCAGCTTGATTTTCAAGGGTGGTCTTGACTTCTTCTTTGAGTGGTGTTACCTCTTTGCTGAGGTTTTCAGCAGTGGATAGCAATTTCTTGTGATCTGCAGTGCGACTGTTATCCAGGGCTCTAATACCCATTCCCGCTTTCAATGCTATTCTTTCTACAACCAATCGTTCCATGGTTTCCAATCGTTCCAATCTTTTAGCCAGAGATTGCGTTCCAACTTCATCATATTGTTGCGGTTGATGGATGGTGACTGCAGCCAAGATTTTGTCGACTTTGGATTGCAATGAGAGAAATTCCTTGCAGGTGACAACTAGTTTCTTCTTCTTCTTTTCCTTTGGCTAGGAAGTGGAGTGTTGAGATCCACTTGATTGTTCGTCATCGAAAACCATAAAAAATTCATCAGAATGGGGAGGTTGCTGAACATCTTCAAGCGTTATATCATCCAAACCAAACATAGGTCCGGAGGTGATCTCTACCACGGAAGCATCAACATTAGAGTCATGTGTTTCACAAGTTGGAGGGGGTTTGATGGACCAACACCACTAGTTTGACCTTGAGCCTGTTGCACTGTAGCTTCCATTTTTGACACCCAATCTTGAATTCTCAAGATATCATAGACTGTCTTCGCATTGTTGAACGTATCAGCCCAATACTTAGCTACGGTTTGAAGATCTTTTTCCCGTTGCTGAAGTTCTTGAGTTTTCTGAGCCATGCATGACGGAAAAGCCTTGCGAAAAGCTTCATATTTTCTGATTCCGAATTCAGTACTAGGTTGATACTGAGTTCAGGAATTGTCAGAACAGTATTAGTCAAATCCTTGAGTTAGCACTGAGGTGTCCCCCGGGTTTGTGGATTCTGGCACAGTGGTGCTCACCACGCCTAAACCACTTGTATGTAACGGTGGTGGAGTATGATTTCCTAATCTTCCTTGGTCCCCTTGACCTGTAGTCAAGTTTGGCCTCGGCTCGGTTCTTGCAAGGGCGAAAGAATTTCCCTGCAACGGGTCAGGTGTTTGCAGTGTTTATGTTACAGAAAGAACGATGGTGCGAAACTCCTTAGGCTAAAAAACATGTAAGTTTGCTTCCCTGTACACCTTATGTAACAACCCGAAGTTGTTCATCGCAGAAACCTATTTCATACGTAAAATCCGTCTATAGTGGTTCGTTCCGTTTTCATTTTTGGGCTAAGTTATTTAAACTTATATGTTATTATAATCTCATGAGTGTTCAAATCCCTTAGAAACTCATGAAAATGGCCCAAAATCATTAATGTGAAAATTCTAAATTCAATCCCGCCGGAGTACGATAACTTAATCGGGTGCGACCAAAAGCCCCGTTTAATGTCGGTATCGGGTAGAATTCCACCGTGTCCAAAACTTAGAACATATTTAAAGGGGATTAAGCTTCCATTTGAAGCTTTTTCTCCCTCTCACTACTCTCTCTCTCTAACCTCTCTCCTCAAATCAAGTTAAGGGTCCAAAATCACAAAATTTAGTCTTCAAATCATCAAGGTATCTTCCCTAACTCCTTGTATATCACCTTTGGGCTTCAAATTCGTGATTTATCTATGATTTAGGACCATGTTTATGTGTTTACGGCCCTGGAACATGCTTGGGCCGTAAACACACATAAAGGGGTCTTTTATGCCTTAAAACCCTTCCAAAACACCATTGAGGCTTAGATATGACTTGTAGAATTATGGGACTAGACTTGGAATATCTTTATCTTCAATTTAGAGGAGTAAACATGAGTTTACTGCCCAAGAATATGCTTGGGATGTAAACTCATCTCCATGGGGAGTAAACTCCTTCTAATGTGTTAAGATGCCACTTAAACACACCATAAGCCTTGGGATAGATTCTAGAAGTAACCACAATCAAGTTAAGGACCTTAAAACATGTTAGAACAACCCACTAAGGAGTTCACGGCCATAAGATGGAGTCTTGGGCCGTAAACTCCTAGAACATGGTCAAGAAGTGCCTTAAACTCATTCCATGGTTTGTAGAATTAGCTAGAAAACTCTTGTAAAGGCCTATGTCCACCAAAACATCAAAGAAATATGTGTAGGGGAGTTTACGGACGTAAAATCCAGTTTTACTACCGTAAACTCCAATAAATGGTCCATAAGTGAGTTTAATCCATTCCAAGGCCCTAGATTTGATCCTAGCTAATTTTCCCAAGTGATATAAGACCATTTAGCATCATAGAACATCCTACCATGAGTTTATGGCTGTAAACTCATGGGGAATGGTACATTAGGGCCGAAAACTCTTGTGTGAGTTTACTCTTGAAGAGTAAACTCCATATCCAAGCTTTATGTGTCTTTAAATGCCACCCGGGTCCTTCCAAACACTTGTAATGGAGTGTTTCCGCAACTAGAAGTGTTTGTCCCTAACTAATAAATAATTCAAGTCCTAATTAGATACAAATGTGTATCTTTTAACGATCCTTAGGAACCTCGTGCATTTGCAAACCCAGAACTGGCGTTTAGGATCCAAGCAGACACGTTCCTCGTCCGGTGAGTTCATACCCCTACCCTTTTACAACCGTTTTTCAATGTTTTCAGGGGGAATACAAGCAAACTATAAATGTTTTCAAAACCTAAAACCGATGTATTTCTATAAATAACTGGCTAACTTATAGATATCTTTACCCCTTATGTATTATGCTGAGCATAAGGGATGTTTTTATCAATTATAACTACATGGATTTCAGTAAAGGAAACAATCAATCTAATCTAATTATTATGGGAATAATTTGGGATCTTCATTTCTCATTTTATGTATTCGGATTTCAATTAATGTTAATAGATAAACTATGTCTGATTCAGTTTATCTCTGTTTCATTTAGAATGTATTGCCAGATAATTTCATTGTATATAACTGTATTCACTGTATTATGTTTCATATCGTTTAGTATGTTTGATATCGTCTGAGAACACCGTGAATAATTTAGTACTAGCTTGTGAGATTCGTCATTACCCTTTGGGTTATTAGTAAATCCTCCCCGGAAGTGTAACCAGAGTCTCCTGGAGGGAGAGCGTGGAATTTGTGAATAGATCTATTCGGGACTGACAATCCCACACCTTAACTGCTAGCTACAGTTAGGCGGGCACGCCTGGGGTGACAAATTTTGGATATCGTCCGACGTCTGACAAGCGTCAAAGAGGTCTCGTTGTCGTATCAGCATGGTTACTGGGCTCACAATACGTATTAATATAAGTCTATTCACGATTTTGGTTTTTGATTTGATTTTATATCTATTTTCTATCTATAGTTCCTATATCTAGTACGGGATGGTAGCCCTATGGTTAGAATCTATATCTAGTACGGGATGGTAATCCTATGGTTTTCAACCTATATCTAGTACCGGATGATAATCCGCTGATTTTCAATCTATATCTAGTATGGGATGGTAATCCCATGGTTTTCAACCTATATCTAGTACGGGATGGTAATCCCATGGTTTTCAACCTATATCTAGTACGGGATGATAATCCCATGGTTTTCAATCTATATCTATCTATAGTTTCATGTATATCAAACTATCTTATATCTAGTACGGGATGGAAGTCCCATGGTTTTCAATTTATATCTATCTACAAATTTCGTGTATATCAAACTACCTTATATCTAGTTCGGGATAGTAATCCCATGATTTTCAATATATAGTTTTATGTATTAAACTATACACTGTGTTATTCAACCAAACTTACACTTAGGAAAATATGGGATTTTCCTGGGGTAACATACAACACGTAATCGAATTGGTAACAAATGATAACTAAACTGTTTTACATAAGAAAATATGGGATTTTCTTGGATAACAAACCTTTTCAGAAAACTAAAGGAAACTGGTACATTTTTCAGAAAACAAACATCTTATGAACTCACCAGCTTTATGCTGATTTTCAAACTGCTTGTATTCTCAGATCCGCATTAGACAGGTACCCGATGATCCATTTTGGCGAAGACGGAGTGCTTAAAAGACACGTCTTACTTTTGTTCATATATACTATGTATCACACTTGTACAACTTACTTTTGAACAAATGTAAACTCTTATATGTAATGTAATGGTTGTTTACTTTGCTTACTATGTGCATTGGATTTGATACTCAACGTGGAGTCCGCCCCGGAAATGTTTCCGCCTTTGGTTTTCAGGGTGTGACAGATTGGTATCAGAGCCCTTGTTTATAGTGAATGGAGTATACCAAACCTTACATGGTATAAAACTATAAACATTAAAGGGGCCTAAGTGCTCTGAACTAAAAGTATGCCTTAAAAATATAAGTATTTTCAAAAGCATAAAAGGGGCCTAAGTGCTCTTTCAACATTAAAGGGGCCTAAGTGCTCTTTCAACAACAACTATCACACTAGCATCAGGGCTGCTCCATTCGAAGCCTTCTATGACCGTAAGTGCAAATCTCCTCTATGCTAGGCTGAGGTGGGTGACACGCAGCTAGCCAAAGGTCAAGTCCCTGATAACACTCTCACTTGCCCAGAAATCATCCGACAAACCACCGAAATGATCGTACAGATCCTAGAACGACTAAAGGCTTCAAGAGAAAGACAAAAAAGCTACACCGATAAGAGACGAAAACCATTAGAATTCTAGGTTGGTGGCCGAGTTCTGTTAAAGGTCTCACCCTATAAAGGAATGATATGCTTCAGAAAGCGTGGAAAGCTAAGTTCGAGATACATTGGGCCATTCAAGATCCTCGATAGGATCCACCCCGTAGCTTACAAACTCTGTTTACCCCAAGAGCTTAGCAACATACATCTCGTCTTCCACGTGTCAAACCTCAAAAAGTGTCTATCCGACGAGACTCTTGTGATACCACTCGATGAAATCAAGGTCAATGAGAGCCTTAAATTTGTGGAAGAGCCAATCGAAATCATGGATAGGGAAGTCAAGTGAACGAAACAAAGTCGCATCCTGATAGTGAAGGTTTAGTGGAATGCCAAGCGGGGACCCGTGTGACAACCCAAAAAACTTCTCGCATGCACTCTTCAATTCTTTCCAATATTAGACTTATTTTACTATATAGTAGTACCCTTTAGAGTCTAATGAAGCGTTTTAAACGGAATATAATCAAGTTAGGAGTGTTAAGAAGGGTTAACTCGAAGTGTAGGAATCAAAACCGGGCCAAACACTCCAACACATGGAGTGTGCGGCCACACACTCTTGTTTGCGGCCTCACACCTCCCCAACCGCACACTCCATGTATATATGCCACACTTAGACCATTCTTGAACACTTCCTTCACTTCTTCAAGCATAGAACACGAAAATCCTCTCAAGTATCATCCATTCTCCTTGAAGATCTTCATAAAAGGTACCAAGAACACCAAGAACACCAAGATCATCATCTGGCCGCACACATGGCAGCACATACCACCTGGCAGCACACATGGCCGCACACAGGGACGCACACAAGTGCTGCCAGCACACTAGGCCGCACACCTGGCCGCACACACACAAAAAGTGTGTATGTTGGCCATACACCCTCTTGTATAGACTTATAAACCCTCATACAATCATATATGATTATAACACTTCATTATAAGTGTTTTCTAGTCCCAAAGGTGGTCCCAAAACCATCAATTAGTTGTTCATAACACTAATTTAATCCATATATGTGCCAATATATGCTAAATAGGATTCGCGCGTGTACTCAAGTCACCACTTGGCACCTAGCATCTAATCCAACGTTGTCATCAGAACCACTCACAACAGGTGAGTTCATACCCCTTTAATTAACCTTTGAAATACATTTAAATGTTTTAAATACTTTTATAGGGGGGGAATACAAGCTAAATACTTATAGTTATTACATCAATCACATGTGATTAATAACTAGAAAAACAATGATTTTATCACTGTTCAAGCTGTTTATCAAACTGCTTTACTTCATAATGTTTTACAAACTCTTTTACTTATCAAGTACTTTTATTTAAAGTTTATTATACTTCTTATAAATTGCATGTCCATATATGCATAAATATATAAGAAATGTTTAAAAGACTTAGGAAGGCCATCCGCCCTATTTCCCTTTCCTCGATTTGGATGTGGTCTGGTGGGATGTCGGGTAGCTGTCCGAGGGTCGTTTCAATACTAACTATATACCATATGTGCATATATAGACATAAAAGTACTTCCATATTCATGCGTATCAGTTACATCATTAGTAAGTTACCATCGGGGTAACACAGAATCATACTACTACAAATTCGAGATCAATGAGTCAGTTCATTCATGAGTCAATACTTATTAACTATGAGAACATATACATTACATTACTATGAGAACATTTACAACTATACTAGAAAGGGAACATAAACAACTATACTAGAGGAAGAACATATACAACTATACTAGAGGAAGAACATATACAACTATACTAGAACAGTTCATTACATTACCTATACTAAAATACGTTCATTATTGTGATATGGATCGGAGCATGACTTAAATGCCATGGCCCGAGTTGTAGCCAGAGTCTCTTGAAGGGAGAGCGTGAGTTTGCGTATAGATCTATACTGGATTGACTATCCTACACCTTGCTGCTAGCTACAGCCGGACCTGCAGGTCTGCGGGTGCCAAACGTCATTCCGTTATTATGACCATTCGTATGTCGTTGTTACCAGTCGATAGTATGGTGCAATTAGTCACATGATACCTTAATATAAATCCAGTTTAAGGTAGTTAGTACAACAGTAGTTCCTATAATACAACACTACAGTACTACAATGATTTACCCATTACATATTTTTAGTGATTACTTCACTTAAACATTAATGTACAAACTATATTTTGTTAAATGATAGTTACACTTGGGAAATTACACACTTTTACAACAAACGAGCATACAAAACAGTTAAGCCTTGGTAGAAGGGTACTTTAATAGAAAATATAGGTTTTTCTAAGAGATTCAAACTTTTACAAACGCTTACAAACAATTACTTACATTTTTCAAACTTACACTTGAGACATGTTCAAACGTTTTGATAACAAACACTGACACCAAAATACTTATGAACTCACCAGCTTAATGCTGATAAACTCTTTCAAAATAACTTGTATTCTCAGGTCATCAGTAGACAGGTACCGATGCCAGCTTTTGAGAAGATGGAGCGCATCCAAGACTCATCTTATTATTTTGATTTACCTTATATTTTTGGTGTCTAAAACTGTACAGAACACACTTGTATTAAAATTATATATTTAATGCAATGGATGATGTTGTTTGCTTATTTACATTTACTGTGTTGTGATACTTTACATGACGTCCTCCGCCCCAGAACGTTTCCGCCGTTCTTGGTTTTGGGGTGTGACAGATTTGTATCAGAGCATTGTTTATAGTGAATCAAGTATATCAACCCATAAAAGATATACTAAACTATAAACCCATTAGGGATTAAAGCACTCTGACCAAGAGTGTATACTTTAAATATTAAAATATTTAATTAAGTATACTAGTCTGCATTCATACTAAAATCAGTGTAACAATGACAAGAACAAAAGTATTACGATTGTTAAATATCACAAGTGAGCTCGGGGATGTATGGTCAGTCCTGGGAATGGCATAGCCTGATCAACTATGTTGGTCCTAGGATTGATTAGCATATGCCCTAGAATGGTTGTGATGTGTTAACCAGTCTAAAAACTTACCAACAATACCACAAGAAGGTCAGTAGAACTTAAACTTAAAATACTATAGGTGTATTTTGTACTACTAGTTACATGTATACTATATTCTTATACCTCTCTTCTCGCGTAAATTTAAATGGCTGGATTCCATCACGGCGACCCGTACTTTCCAAATGAAGGCAATGTCGGGTGGATCGAAGAAGAGCCCGAAGATGAGCATCCAATCCCTTTGGATGATCACCTCACAGAAGGCTTTTCTAATGGATCCGACTCCGAGCCGGAAGTCAACAACCTACCGCTAGTAGGTCAAGCCCCGAACAACAACCCCCGACCAGCTTTTCCAGGTCCTACACCCTTGTGGGCAACCAACTTGAATCGCTGGAGTGACGAACAGGGTCAACCCTTACCTTACTTTGGGGACCGAATCTTTTACCACGTTAGCGATGGTGGCTCTGCGGATCGAGCTCTGCCCGTCATTATCCGCAGAATAGCTCGTAATGTTGAGCAAGGTCGAGCAGCCATCGACCGGGTCATGGAGATTGATGCCAACTCTGGTGTCAACACAGTCCGCATCCGCCGTCTTGAAGAAGACATGGAACGGACCCGGAGAGCCAATGAAACCCTGCAGCAACAGCTAGCTGCCTCCCGAGCTGAAGTTTTGGAACTTCGAACCCGCCAGAGGGCTCAAGAGCGACACCTTCAAGAGGTGTTTCGTCAAGTGTCAGACCTGAGGACTCGCCCGAGGAATTCCCATCGCCGTTAGATGATGTCTAGTACATCTCTGTCTTTTGGTTAAGGAATAGCCTTTAACATCTGTGCTCTAAGTAGCACTTGTCTATAGAATATTCCTAACTTTCAGTACGCTAACTAGGAATCTAGTAACTGTCAAATTTTTCCGTATGGTATGCTGTAAGACCTACTGTTAGGTCGATTTTCCTTGAACACATTACATCAATAATACCAGTAATATTGACAGCTATTTAATCTATGAGAAAACCTTTACACTTGCGTGTTCCTACTATTCTTCCCTAATATGACTTCAATTCGTACATTCATTCAACTATTAGACTATGGCTATTTAGTCCATGTGTCACTCTCAACTTGCTTACAATTGATTCTTACCATTGTATCTGTCTTTATAAACTTATAGCTGAAAGATGCCTCCTCGTAAGTCAACAAGACGTAACCCTGCACCTCCTCCACCACCTCCTCCTCATGTCATCGATACCGCGACTCTAAATGCTGCAGTAGCTGCGACAGTGGCAACTGACATGGCTCAATATCACTCAACTAACAACAGCCAAGGTGGAACCCCTGTTGAATCTACTCATGCTCAGATCCATGTGCGCACGAGAGAATGCTCCTACAAGGATTTCACCAACTGCAAGCCGAAGTCCTTTCATGGGACCGGCGGAGTCATTGCCCTCTTGCAATGGTTTGAGAAGACTGAATCAGTCTTTGAAATCTGTTCATGCCCTGCTGCGAGCAAAGTCAAATATGCCGCATGAACCTTTGAAGGAAAGGCCCTGACGTGGTGGAACGGCCACGTTAAAGCTCTAACCCTTGTCGTAGCCAACGACATGGGCTGGGAAACAATGAAAGACCTGATGATTGAGGAGTATTGCCCGAGTGGTGAAATCCAGAAATTAGAGCAGGAACTTTGGAGCCTGACCATGAAGGGCACCGACGTGGTCGCTTATACCACCAGATTTAGTGAACTGGTGGCTCTCTGCCCCAATATGGTTCCCACTGAAGGGAAAAAGATCGAAAGGTACGTATGGGGGCTAGTGCCTCCGTACCAGGGGAATGTTCTATCATCAAACCCTGCTACCTTCGATAGTGCCAAGCGACTGGCACAACGATTCATTGACCATGGAGTCAAAACCCTTGCAACAACAACCACCCTAACCATCCTGGAGCCCTCCAAATCCACTGACACTAAGCGGAAATTCTGGGAAGAGAAGAAGAAACAGCAAGCTGCTAAAAAGCAGCAAGTTGTGGCTGTGCATGTCGCGATAACCCCTGCTGCTGCTACTGCTCCGGTGGGACAGTATGCTGGAAGTTTGCCCAAGTGCAACAAATGCAACTTCCACCACAACGGCCCCTGTCGTGAAATGCAGTGCTCTAACTGTAACAGGAAAGGACACTCCGTCCGTTTCAGTAAATTCCCGGCGAAGCCAATCACCCAAGTCCCCAGCTCTGGCACGAGCCCGACCTGCTATGGATGTGGCGAAGCAGGCCACTATAAGAGGGACTGCCCCAAAGCAAAGAATGTGGGTGAAGCAGGAAGGGTGCTAGCTATAGGCCATGGGGAAGCAGTTGCTGACCCGATAGTGGTGACTGGTACGTTCCTCCTTGATAACTCCTATGCATGCATTCTGTTTGATACTGGAGCGGAGCGAAGCTTCGTGAACCATAAATTTTGCTCATATACTTAAACATCAACCGCACACACTTAAAGAACAATTCACGGTAGAAATGGCTAATGGGAAAACTGAAAGCACCAGGAGCATATACTTAGGTTGTACCTTAACTTTAGATAACCATTCATTTCCAATCGACCTCATGCCGGTTTCCATTAAAAGTTTCGACGTTATCATCGGCATGGATTGGTTGAGTCTTCATCGCGCCGACATCATGTGCTTCGAGAAAGCAGTCCGTCTAAACCTCCCGTCTAACAAAACTCTTATAGTCTATGGCGAAAAGCCTGGTGCGAGTCTTCGTATAATATCAAGTATTCAAGCACAAAAGTATTTGCGTAAAGAATACCATGCATTCCTTGCTCATGTCGTCGATACGAGCCTCGAAACGAAAGAACTAAAGAACATTCCAGTAGTGAGCGACTTCCCCGACATTTTCCCAGAAGAGCTACCAGGATTACCTCCGCAACGACAGGTCGAGTTCAGAATCGACTTAGTCCCAAGAGCTACCCCAGTAGCCAAGTTGCCCTACCGATTAGCACCAACTGAGATGTAGGAATTATCTAGTCAACTTAACGAACTGCTCAGCAAGGGCTTTATAAGACCCAGTTTCTCACCTTGGGGAGCATCGGTCTTGTTCGTTAAGAAGAAAGACAGATCATTCCGTATGTGTATCGACTACAGACAACTCAACAAACTGACGGTCAAAAATCGTTACCCTCTGCCTCGCATAGACGATCTATTTGACCAACTGCAAGGGGCGAACTATTTTTCCAAAATTGATCTGAGATCCGGATATCACCAGTTACGAGTACTAGAAGAGGATGTGCCGAACACAGCCTTCTGAACTCGTTACGGACACTACGAGTTTGTGGTGATGCCATTCGGATTGACCAATGCGCCCGCAGTCTTCATGGACCTAATGAATAGAGTATGCCGACCTTACTTGGATCAGTTCGTCATCATGTTCATCGACGACATTTTGATCTACTCCCGGAGTAAGGAAGAGCATGGCAATCACCTACGACAAGTTTTAAGAACTTTACGAACGGAGAAACTCTATGCGAAGTTCTCGAAATGTGAATTTTGGATCCGAAGAGTCGAATTCTTAGGAAACGTGGTAAGCGAAGAGGGAATCCACGTGGATCCATCCAAAATTAAGGCTATTGAGAACTAGTCAGCACCAAAGACGCCTACAGAAATTCGTCAATTTCTAGGTCTTGCTGGCTACTACCACAGATTCATACAGAACTTCTCCAGTATTGCGAAACCTCTTACAACACTGACCCAGAAGGGCGTGGCCTTCGACTGGGAAGAGAAACAAGAGAGAGCATTTCAAACGCTCAAACGAGCCTTATGCACCGCACCAATACTATCCCTACCCGAAGGGATAGAAGATTTTGTGGTTTATTGCGATGCGTCAAACCAAGGGCTCGGTTGTGTCCTGATGCAACGGGGTAAGGTCATCGCCTATGCCTCGAGACAGTTGAAGACACACGAAGTCAACTACACCACACACGATCTTGAACTAGGAGCAGTTGTGTTTGCCCTAAAGATCTGGAGACATTACTTGTACGGGACGAAAAGCACTATCTTTACCGACCATAAGAGTTTACAACACATTTTCGATCAGAAGGAGCTCAACATGAGACAACGACGGTGGGTCGAGCTACTCAGTGACTACGAATGCGATATTCGTTATCATCCGGGTAAAGCCAACGTAGTAGCAGACGCCCTAAGTCGGAAGGAATATTCTGGTCGAAGAGTCAAGTCGTTGACAATGACTATCCATTCGCACTTGTCTAAACAAATTCAGGAGGCTCAACTTGAAGCCATGAAACCTGAACATGTGGCGAATGAATCCCTCAGAGGAATGGATAAGAACTTAGAAGCCAAGGGTGGCGGAGCCCTATATTTCATGAACCAGATCTGGACCCCGAAGCACGGTGGTTTCCGAGACTTGGTCATGAACGAGGCGCACAACACTCGGTATTCTGTCCATCCAGGTTCAGATAAGATGTATCTGGATCTTAAAAAGCTATACTGGTGGCCTAATATGAAAGCAGAGATTGCTACCTTCGTAAGTAAATGCCTTACTTGCGCAAAGGTCAAGGTCGAGTACCAGAAACCCTTTGGTTTACTGCAACAACCAGAGATCCCAGAATGGAAGTGGGAGCGGATCACTATGGATTTCATAACCAAGTTGCCCAAGACAACGGGTGGACTTGATACCATATGGGTCATCGTTGATAGATTGACCAAGTCTGCACACTTCCTTCCTATCAAGGAAACCGATAAGATGGAGAAACTTACGAGAACATACATTAGGGAAATCGTATGACTACATGGTGTTCCTATATCCATTATCTCCGATAGAGATAGTAGTTTCACCTCAAGATTCTGGAAATCACTACAACATTCCTTAGGAACAAGGCTAGACATAAGCACAGCCTACCATCCACAGACCGACGGACAAAGTGAGAGGACCATCCAAACTCTAGAAGATATGTTGAGAGCCTGTGTGATTGACTTTGGAAAGGCATGGGATACTTATTTACCCCTTGTCGAGTTTTCCTACAATAACAGTTATCACACGAGCATCAAGGCTGCTCCATTTGAAGCCCTCTACGGCCGAAAGTGCAGATCCCCTCTATGCTGGGCTGAGGTGGGTGATACCCAATTAGCCAGGGGGCAAGCTTCCGACAATACTCTCACCGGCCCGGAGATTATTCGGGAAACGACAGAGAAAATCGTTCAGATTCATGAACGATTGAAAGCCTCTAGAGACCGACAGAAGAGCTACGCTGATAAGCAAAGAAAACCTTTGGAATTCCAGGTGGGAGACCGAGTCCTTCTCAAAGTCTCACCCTGGAAGGGCTTGATATGCTTCGGCAAGCGTGGGAAGCTTAATCCGAGGTACATAGGGCCTTTCGAGATTCTTGCAAGAATCGGCCCAGTGGCTTACAAACTCAATCTACCGAACGAACTTCGTAACGTACATTCTACATTCCACGTTTCCAATTTGAAAAAGTGTCTATCCGACGAGACTCTTGTAATCCCACTCGACAAGATGGAGATCAACGAGAGCCTCAACTTCGTGGAAGAACCCGTAGAAGTCATGGACCATGAGGTCAAGCAGACGAAGCAAAGCCGTATCCCGATTGTGAAGGTTCGCTGGAACGCCAAGCGCGGACCGGAATTCACTTGGGAACGCGAGGATCAGATGAAACTGAAATATCCTCATCTTTTTACTTAGTTATTTGTAATAATCTAGTAACCAAAAAAAATATCAAATTTCGGGACGAAATTGCCTTAATAAGGGGATGATGTGACAACCCGAAAAACTTCTCGCATGCACTCTTCAATTCTTTCCAATATTAGACTTATTTTACTATATAGTAGTACCCAACTTGTAGGAGTACATCTTGGATTTGTCAATTATGTTATGGCTGGAGTCCAACTCATGACGACCTGGTCGAATTGGGAGAAGCCGTAGGTATTATTGCAGGTCAATCTATTGGAGAACCGGGCACTCAATTAACATTAAGAACTTTTCATACCGGCGGAGTATTTACTGGGGGTACTGCAGAACATGTGCGAGCCCCTTTATCCGAGTAGTCTTTTCTTCGCCAAATTTCCCAAAGCCTATGCTTTTTAAGCGTTTTAAACGGAATATAATCAAGGTAGGAGTGTTAAGAAGGGTTAACTCGAAGTGTAGGAATCAAAACCGGGCCAAACACTCCAACACATGGAGTGTGCGGCCACACACTCTTGTTTGCGGCCTCACACCTCCCCAACCGCACACTCCACGTATATATGCCACACTTAGAATATTCTTGAACACTTCCTTCACTTCTTCAAGCATAGAACACGAAAATCCTCTCAAGTATCATCCATTCTCCTTGAAGATCTTCAGAAAAGGTACCAAGAACACCAAGAACACCAAGATCATCATCTGGCCGCACACATGGTAGCACATACAACCTGGCAGCACACATGGCTGCTCACAGGGCCGCACAAAAGTGCTGGCAGCACACTAGGCCGCACACCTGGCCGCACACAAACATAAAGTGTGTATTTTGGCCATACACCCTCTTGTATAGCCTTATAAACCCTCATACAATCATATATGATTATAACACTTCATTATAAGTGTTTGCTAGTCCCAAAGGTGGTCCCAAAATCATCAATTAGTTGTTCATAACACTAATTTAATCCATATATGTGCCAATATATGCTAAATAGGATTCACGCGTGTACTCAAGTCACCACTTGGCACCTAGCATCTAATCCAACGTTGTCATCAGAACCACTCACTACAGGTGAGTTCATACCCCTTTAATTAACCTTTGAAATACTTTTAAATGTTTTAAATACTTTTATAGGGGGGAATACAAGCTAAATACTTATAGTTATTACATCAATCACATGTGATTAATAACTAGAAAAACAATGATTTTATCACTGTTCAAACTGTTTATCAAACTGCTTTACATCAAAATGTTTTACAAACTCTTTTACTTATCAAATACTTTTATTTAAACTTTATTATACTTCTTATAAATTGCATGTCCATATATGCATAGATATATAAGAAATGTTTAAAAGACTTAGGAAGGCCATCCGCCCTATTTCCTTTTCCTCGATTTGGATGTGGTCTGGTGGGATGTCGGGTAGCCGTCCGAGGGTCATTTCAATATTAATTATATATCATATGTGCATATATAGACATAAAAGTACTTCCATATTCATGCGTATCATTTACATCATTAGTAAGTTACCATCGGGGTAACACAGAATCATACTACTACAAATTCTAGATCAATGAGTCAGTTCATTCATGAGTCAATACTTATTAACTATGAGAACATATACATTACATTACTATGAGAACATTTACAACTATACTAGAAAGGGAACATACACAACTATACTAGAGGAAGAACATATACAACTATACTAGAGGAAGAACATATACAACTATACTAGAACAGTTCATTACATTACCTATACTAGAATACGTTCATTATTGTGATATGGATCGGAGCATGACTTAAATGCCATGGCCCGAGTTGTAGCCAGAGTCTCTTGAAGGGAGAGCGTGAGTTTGCGTATAGATCTATACTGGATTAACTATCCTACACCTTGCTGCTAGCTACAGCCGGACCTGCAGGTCTGCGAGTGCCAAACGTCATTCCGTTATTACGACCATTCGTATGTCGTTGTTACCAGTCGATAGTATGGTGCAATTAGTCACATGATACCTTAATATAAATCCAGTTTAAGGTAGTTAGTACAACAGTAGTTCCTATAATACAACACTACAGTACTACAATGATTTACCCATTACATATTTTTAGTGATTACTTCACTTAAACATTAATGTACAAACTATATTTTGTTAAATGATAGTTACACTTGGGAAATTACACACTTTTACAACAAACGAGCATACAAAACAGTTAAGCCTTGGTAGAAGGGTACTTTAATAGAAAATATAGGTTTTTCTGAGAGATTCAAACTTTTACAAACGCTTACAAACAATTACTTACATTTTACAAACTTACACTTGAGACATGTTCAAACGTTTTGATAACAAACACTGACACCAAAATACTTATGAACTCATCAGCTTAATGCTGATAAACTCTTTCAAAATAACTTGTATTCTCAGGTCATCAGTAGACAGGTACCGATGCCAGCTTTTGAGAAGATGGAGCGCATCCAAGACTCATCTTATTATTTTGATTTACATTATATTTTTGGTGTCTAAAACTATACAGAACACGCTTGTATTAAAATTATATATTTAATGCAATGGATGATGTTGTTTGCTTATTTACATTTACTGTGTTGTGATACTTTACATGACGTCCTTCGCCCCAGAACGTTTCCGCCGTTCTTGGTTTTGGGGTGTGACAACCCGAATTCACTTGGGTGTGCGAAGACCAGATGCAATAGAAGTATCTGCATCTCTTTCCCTAGTCCGTAATTGTATTCGTTTTAGAATTTCGGGACGAAATTCCCTCTATCGGGGGATGATGTGACAACTTGAACCTTTTTAGTCAGCAAAAGTCAAGTCCCGTTAAATAAAAATTTCGAATTTTATTTATTTTGTTAATTTTGTCAAGCTCGTAAGGGTTGAAAACAACTTAGATTTTATAAATTAAATTTATATAAGTATCGAGACAAAAATCGTGCGAAAAATCAAGTTTTTCTTCGAAAATCAGCCAAGTCTCGTTCATCCCGGCGTTTACGGCTGCAAACATGTTTACAGCCGTAAACCATTCACGACCTGGGGACCCCACCTCCGACCATGAACCCAACCTATATATATATATATATATATATATATATATATATATATATATATATATATATATGTTCTTACCCTTGTTTCTATAATTTTGGCCGAAAACACTACTTTCTCTGTCTAAAACCACCAACCGAAAACTCAAGATTTCTCCAATCTATCCTTCGAAAATCAGCCAATCCACCTTGGAAATTGTTTTGAAGCATCAATGTCACACCCCAAACCGGAACGGCGGAAATGTTCGGGGGCGGAGGACGTAATATGTAGTATCACAACACATGTATCATAGTAATCATAGTAACAAACTGCCATTGTATTAATATTAAATTGTTTAAAAAGTAGCGATTCACAAAAGATAGACTCCAAAAGTAAATAACAAAACAAGACATGAAGCTACTATACTTCATCTTTTGAATCCCAAAGCGTGTACATGTCTACTAGTTTCCTGAGAATACAAGTTATTTTGAAAGGGTAGATCAGCATTTAAGCTGGTGAGTTCATAAGTATTTTAGTGATGAAACGTAAGTTGTAAGTTCTTTTTAGAAAAGGTTTCATGTTCCTCCAGAAAATCCTATATTTCCTGATATGATGAATGAAAGAAAAATGACTGTACAATTGCTTCTATGAGTACTAAATGGATACAAGTTATATACAATTTAGAGTAAATAGACAATCGATTGTGTGAAGCTGCCCTAAGCCCACAACCAAACCAGGAACAGGGAATAGGGCGGAAGTCACACATCCCATTGTTTGTTAGATCTTCACTGTATATATAACCCTGGTGTATTCATTTGGTACTTATGGAGTTAACTGTAATGGTTCTTTATATTTGATGAAAACATTCTGTAAGAAAATCATATATTTCCTTTAGTAGAAATGGTAACCATAATAGTTCCTTCTATAATCACTTAGTTTACACCAGCCATATATAATCTAATATCGAACAGATAGTTAAATGGGTGAAACTGCCCTAAGCCCACAACCAAACAAGGAACAAGAAGTAAGGCGGAAAGCACACATCCAACTGCCTATCGGATATTAATTATATATAACCCTGATGTATAAACTAAGGTATTATAGAATTAACCACTAAAGGTCCTTTAAGTTCTACTTGTTTAATAAAAAGGATTAAACCCTTTACTGATAAGTTTCTAGTTTAGCCTACTAAATGTTCTAACTGAAAAGTATGTTTTTCTACTAGAAAACGGTGTATTGAATTTGTATACTATGACTTGACCCATACCTGGTACTCCTTATGATTACTTGGTGTATACGGAATATATATATATATATATATATATATATATATATATATATATATATATATATATATATATAGCTAAGGTCGAATATATAGTAGACTGGATGAATCTTCTCTAAGCCCACAACCAAACAAGGAACATGAAATGAAGCAGAAAGCACACATCCTATTGTCTACCAGACCCGATTAATATATATCCCTGATGTATCTACCGAGGAATCATAAAGTTAGCATTATAGGCCCCCTTTTTACTGAATGTACTAAGACTTGACTATAGTGTTTGTCTTTTGTAAGTTTTCCCAAGTTTAAGACTATCTTTACTACAAAATAGTTTCCATTACCATTAATGTGAGAAGATCACTATATGAATGTAATGGGAAAATGAAAGTATTCAGTAATATTGTATAAGTAATTACTGAAGCACTTACTACCTTAAAACTAGTTTATTAATTAAGGTTAAAATGTGAGATGGTTGTAACCATACTGATATGACTAGTGTTTAACACGACAACCTAATGGCACCGAAACTGATGTGAAATTTTTCACCCATAGAATTGCAAGGCCCACTGTAGCTAGTACCAAGGTGTGTGGTGTCAATCCCGTATAGATCTATACACAAGCTCATGCTCTCCCTCCAGTAGACCCTGGTTACAAAACGCGACCAAACAAGTATATTGTTAAGACGTGAATTAGTGGTTTCACATTATTGTTATCTTGTTCTTGTTATAGTATGTTCCTTCTGTTCTAGTGTATAGTATGTTCCTCCCTGTTTCTGTTGATAGTATGTTCTTTCTGTTTCTCATTATAGTATGTTCTGAACGCCTAAACTATACCTATTACAATTTACTAGTATGTTTGTTTTTAACTGTCTTTGATTTGTAGAAAAGACTCGATTATCTACTGAGTTATGCTCAAACTTTAAAAACGGAGTTTTATAAACAATAAAGTTACATAACTTAAAAAGAGTTTTTGAAATGGAACTCCTTTAACATGATGGTTATCACAAATAACATTTACACAATTATCATTGTGTTAAAATTGTATCCCCTCCCTTAAAAGCATTTAAAATATTTAAAAGATTGATTATAGAGGTATGAACTCATCTTATGTGGGTGATTCAATAGAAGGCTCGCGTAAGGATGAGAAGTTCCACGATTGAAGTCCCGATACACAAACGAGTCCTAAGTGACATATATTGATACATATATGCATGAAATGAACAAATCTAACTACAAAGGTGATAAGGAAACAACCTAGGATGCAATGATAACTCACCAAAGAAGTGTTGGAAACAAGATAGGAGGTTGAAGGAGTGTTCGCAGCCCAAATGAAGGATAGTTCACAGCCCAATGGAGTTTACGACCCAAATGGATGAATGGTTCATGGCCCAAGTTGGTTCACGACCCAACTTGATGAGTGGTTCATGGCCCACTTGAAGATCTAGGTGTTTTGGCAAGTGTTTGAAGATCCTAAGTTGCATTCTAAGGAGATACAAAGGAAAGAGGGTCAAAAGAGTGGAAATGGTGTTCTTGAACTATGATACTTGAGAGAGAAATGGGTTTTTGCGGCCAAGAGAAGGAAAAGTGAGGAATAAATAAAAGAAAGGTATATATATATAGGAGGGGTTCACGGCCACCCTTGGGTTCACGTCCGTGAACACCCTTTGATGGGTTTTTCGCATCAATTTTATTCCTCTAATCCTAAGCTAACACTTCTCAACATCTAATCCAAAAGTGTATTGGGCTTAGAACTCATTAAAATGACCCTTAATAAAGCTAGAAGGCAATGGAATTAAGTCTAACTTTTGGGTGATTGATTGGACTTTACATGATAAAATTTTTTCCGGTTGTCACATCATCCCCCCGTTAGATGGAATTTCGTCTCGAAATTAGCTTTCGTAGTAGTACTCCTGGGGTTATGCTCCTCTAATTGGCAAAATACCCACCCGTAGACCTGGAAACTTTTCCCTAATGCTCATGATAGGATTCATACCTGGTCCATCTATCATTACCTCCTGTATACAAGTCGTATATAATTAAGATTCGTAAGACGGTCGGATGTGCGACTCTGCCCTAGGTCAACAACCAAAAAAGGAACATGAGATAGGACGCAATCACACATACTAAATCTGCATAATCATAATTATATACCACCCTCGTGTGTACACTTATTAGTGATAGGTGGGCTGTATTCGTCCTTAGCCTCTGCGCTTGAACTTGATTTGTTGGATGAGTGGTAGTTCGGGAAGGTCTGCTAAGTATAAGGTGGCAAGGTTTCGGAGGGCAAGGTACTCTTCGCATGAGTACTTCGGGGTTTAGAAGACAAAAGACAATACTGAGGTCTAGGCTGAGTTGCCGTTACGAATGACGAGGGTTTCGTGAATTTGATGGTCAAGGTGATGGAAGCATATGAACTTAGTATGGTGAGGACAATGCCAATCCATGACGAATGATGACACTGGACCCTTTACAGAACAAAAAGTTAGGCCAATTTGAAAGAAACGTCTGTTATACGATGGTGTATCCTGAGTGTGCTCGACAATGTACTCTATGTAGACTTTCTAGTGCTTTCAGTTTTCTCCATGATATTACCATTGCCACAAACCGTACCGCGATGAGCGAGTACTAACATTGGAAGTGCTTTGATAACTAATGTCGATACTCTATATTATGATCCTCCTCGGTACTTCTATGATCGCTTGGCATATACAAGTTATGTATAATTAAGATGAATAAGACGGTTGACTGAGTGGCTCTGCCCTAAATTGTGACAACCCGATATTTCGAGACAATGTAATGTAACACTAGTCAAATTTAGGTCAAAATATAACTTTCCTAAAATCTTATTTGGGTTAAATAAAGTGGTAGGAATCGTATCAAGGTTTTCATACATATAAAGGACACAAAAATCCGAGTTATAACGAGGAAGTTATAACCATTCTAAAATTCCGGACAAAACCGGCAACACCGATTAAACGAAAAACGCAAAGTTTCAATACAATATTTTTTAGCCTTATGTATCTAAATGAGAGTTGTAGATAACATTAAACCGTGAGCGTACATAAAAAGAACGTCCAAATCTGACTTCGTATGAGGAAGTTGTGATTTTTCCAAGATCCGGATATAGCAGTAGACAGCTAAAAACTCGAAATAGAGCTCGAGAGACTTTTGACTGAAACAACCTAAATGAGAATCGAAGGTCTCAAAAATAGTAGGGCAACGGAGAAAAGTCTAACGAAAACGGACATCGGATGAAGAAGTTGTGGAATTTAAACGGACTTTTCGTTTCCCGGTCCGTTAAAAATAAATAATTAAAAATAAACTCAAAATTTGCCAATGAAGTCTAAACGAGAGCTGTAGATCCTATTTTTAGCTACGCGTGCATATAAAGAACGTCGAAAATGGAGCTCGTACGCGAAAGTTATGGATTTTACAAGTTCGAGGCCCGAAATTCGAGGCTGTCAGGCTTACCACGACGTGGCACAAGCTTGCCGCGACCCGACAAGTGACTAAGGGCGTCCAATAGTTGGAAGAGGATAGGTTTGACTCCCCACGACGTGGTCATCACTTGCCATGACGTGGCACACCCCAAAAATGCCCCTATAAATAGAATTCAAGAGCTCCGAGTTCCATTTCTCAGTTCCCTTCTTTCTCGCGTCGAAACTCTACGTTTATGCCCCCGAGAGCCTCTCAAAGCCCCGGTTTTCACCTTCAAGTCCCGAAGGAAGGTTTTTTGTTCCTGAGTATCCCGAGATTTTCTCGCGTTTTCAACTCTTCCTGTCGAAGTTCTGCTCGATTCTTCTCTCGACTACTTCAAATCAATCACTTCAAACAAGTGAGTTCATACCCCTATAATCTACACTTTCAAATGCGTTATAAATGCTTTTTATACACTTTTAAGGGGGGGAATACTAGTAAACACACGGTTATCCTCGTGTGAAAGACATAAATCTTTGTTATACTTTTTGGTTATGAAATCAATCACATGTGATTTATAACTAACATACAATTGGACTTACTACACTTTTAGCCGTTTAACCACACAGAGTACTTCAAATAGCTTTCTCAAACGTTTTTACATGTTAAAACACTTTTAGAAAACTGTCTTACAAACTGTATGTTTCCTTTTTGAATATGTTATAGTTGTGCATCAAACAAAGGTTTTCTTACACTTAAACTGTCTTGTCAACTGTTTTTGAATCATTTTATAAACTGACATCAAGTCACAAATTCTTATTTATTAAACTTTTCCAGGGTTTTACAAAACTTCTTTTATGCTTTTATATTATAAATTGCATGCCTCTATATGTATAGTTATATAAAAAAATGTTTAAAAGAATTAGGAAGGCTATCCACCTTGTTTCCTTTTCCTCGATTTGGATGTGGTCTGGTGGGATATCGGGTACCCGTCCGAAGGTTGTTTAACTATTAGTTATATATCATGTGTACATATATAGTCATAAATGTTCCATCAGTTAATTCAGTTCCGACACTCTTGGGTAGCAAGGGTGTATAAAGCTACTTGGACACTCATCAATTACATTCTAGTAAACTATTATAGGAATAGTTTAGGAGATATAAAACATTAATCCTATTACAAGGAATCACACAAGAGTCAGTTCATTCATGAGTCTATACCAACGTCTTATTTACAAGTATGTATTTTCATAACAAGGATAATCTTTTCATATAAAAAAGGCATTTTGTTATATTACTCGTGAACTTGTTGTTAGCAAACATGTGAGACAATGGCTTTGTTAGTACCAAAACGAAAGTCCCCACCTATAACCAGAGTCTCTTGGAGGGAGAGCGTGACAAGTGTGTATAGGGGCTAACGACTCCGCACCCTGATTGTTAGCTACAGTTCCCGGGGTGACAAATGTCAACATAGGTACTGCGTCTAGTATGGTTATGAGGAACTCACAACACGCGGAAACAACAACTCTTGTACGTAGTAATATACATTTAACTCAATCATGCTCAGGGGGTAATAACTACACCATGGGATAATATTAGCATGTTCACAATTCGGGATAAACACCCTTTTAACTAGTTTTACTTAAACAAAAGACTCACAGGGAGTATTAAAAATATATTGGTTTACAGAGTCATCAAGTGCCTTGGCGGTTTTATACATACATAAATCTATTATTTAGGCATGAAAAACATCATTGTGTTATAGTTTTGGAACTTTTAAACTACCACACACTTATGGATAAATGTTGGACTTTTAGAAACAAATATTTAAAAACGGACAGGTCTTGGTAGAAGACTACTTTCATAACATTCAGGTCTTAGTAGAAGACTACTTACAAAACATTCGGGTCTTGGTAGAAGACTACTTTCAAAACATTCAGGTCTTGGTAGAAGACTACTTACAAAACATTCGGTTCTTGGTAGAAGACTACTTTCAAAACATTCAGGTCTTGGTAGAAGACTACTTACAAAACATTCAGGTCTTGGTAGAAGACTACTTTCAAAACATTCAGGTCTTGGTAGAAGACTACCTTCAAAACATTCAGGTCTTGGTAGAAGACTACTTTTTATACTAGTAGGAAATATGGGATTTTCTAGGGTTTTTCATACTTATACTAAATGTTTCATCAAACATTCACCAGTCTTTCATAACACATTTTCAAAGCAATAACATTAAAATACTTATGAATTCACCAGCTTTATCGCTGATACTCGCTTTCAAAATAACTTGTATTCTCAGGTTACAAATAGACAGGTGCCGATGCAAGGTTTAGAGAAGACAGAGCAATCAAGAGTCGTCGATTATTTTGATTAGTTATCATGTTGTCTTGTACTATGAAAGAACAAACTTGTAATCAAAATTATACTATTAATGCAATGGATGATGTTGTTGCTTGTTTACTACTTTACATTTGTTGTGATACATTACATGACGTCCTCTGCCCCAGAACGTTTCCGCCGTTCTTGGTTTTGGGGTGTGACATAAATCCACAACCAAACAAGGAACAAGAATTAAGGCAGAATCACTCACTCTATGTCTATAAAATCTTAGCTATGCACAACCCTGATGTACATACTAAGCCATCATAGCTCACTTGTACGAATCTTTAGTTCTCTTATGGATGTTGTGACTTGTTCAGATGAGTGAGTTATTATAACTACTTTTAAATATTTCCACAAGTTTTAATCTTATATAAATATAAATTAAATTTTAAAGCAATTCTTATGTCGAAGATGTACCGCTCGTCGCTAGTGACTCCGATGTAGTTACTCCTGCGGTGATCATCAGAATCCGTCCATCCGCGCCTGAGTTTCTAGTTATTGGGCAGTCCCTCTTGTAATGCCCTGTCTCACCACAGCCATAACAAGCCTGGTTTATTTCTACTCTTGGGACATGGGCGATTGGTTGTGCTGGTGCCCTGCAGAACTGGGAAGTGTGCCCCTTCCTATGGGAATTTAAGCATTGCATTTCCCGACATACTCTGGTGTGGTGGTAGTTACACCCATCACACTTCGGGAGAGTTCCAGGATATCGACTTGCAGGTGCTGGAGTAGTATGTGTTGTGGCGGCGTATATAGTACCCAAATCGGCGAGTCCAGTGAGTGATTGGGCGAGTCGGACCGTCTGACAGTGGGATTTTCGGATTTTCTTGCTGTTTTGCTAAAGGATAATTGCCATATATGTTTTAAACTGATAAAATACAAATTTTATTATTATTGAAAGATTATCCTTGCCAAAACACAAGATAATTACCAATTAATTAGATAATAAATTACTTATATGATTAAAATTGATTATTTGAATTAATTGGGTAACTCATCTTGCAAGAAATTAAATTAGGTCAAATATAGATAATCACTAAATTAATTGTTTGATTTATATTATTTGTTATTTGATCCCTTGTGTTTTGAAAAGTTCAAAACTTTCCCTCAAGTTTTGAAATTTATATTCTTTGATTAAAAGTTTAATTATTGAAAGTTTTAAATTTCAACCCTTAGATTTTTACAAGTTTAAAAATTAATCTTATACTTTAGCTATTATAAGATTTATATATATATATATATATATATATATATATATATATGTATATATATATATATGTATGTATGTATGTATGTATGTATGTATGTATGCATGTATAAGAATAAGCTAGTCTTATCGATAGTAGGCCTCATTCACGAAGCTAGTCTATAAAGTGGGTATAAGGTTGCTGCCTACAAAATGGCGCTTAATGGGTGTACACTAACACCCACCGCTTGCTTAACTGGTGGAGTGTCGTTAGCCGAACGGATAGGATAGGGCACTTAATACCTCATTATAAGTATAATGAATATCACAAAGTAGCTAACATGTTTTTACAAACTCCCAATCTTAGTTACTTTAGGGCAAAATGTGAAAATGATGCTATTCTATGGAATTACACTTTGTACCCTTGTCAAATGTTAGTGGAGCGTGTGTGGTTAACCGACACACTAATTTGGTATTGACATTGGTGGCAAAGGGTGGCTCGATGTTTGTCATAGATCAATGGAGCGTGTGTGGCTAACCGGCACATTGATTAGGTGATAGAGACATTGAGTGCACCATGTTGATTCGCATGGTTATTCACATTTTGTTTGCGATCCTCGGTATCCTAGTCGCAAATTTGAAGTGTATATTGAGATTTAAACATTCCATTGAAAAGTTCAATGAATCTAAAAAAAAAATCTAGGAGTTTTCAAATACATTTAAAACTTAATCTCTTTTTCGTTTTTCATGGTGAGAATTAGTGACTCGTCATTCACTTACCTTCAAGTTATTTACTTTCTGAGTACGACATCCCTTTCTAAGTTGTAAATAATGTTGCCAGGTCCTAGCCCTAATTTTTCATTTGGGTGTTTAATTAAGGATTCATTTTCTAATAAAACTTTATTCCTTTCTATTTTCAGATGTCTAACGCAAACTCAAACAATAATGCTCCCGACTCATTCTCATATATGAGCCTATGTCAAAAGGTGATGTTTGATGGATCGAATTTCAACGAATGGATGAGATACATTCACATGATTGCTCGTTATGAGGACAAAGAATATGTCCTCGACGAGAAGCTTGAAAAGATCAATCCAGAAGTCGCCACTCCCAAAGAAATGGCCGTCTTTGAGGCCCACGAGCGTGATGCAATGAAAGTTCATTGCATTATGCTGGCCACCATGAATCTTGAACTCCAAAAGTCCTACGAGGAGATGTATCCTTATGAAATGCATCAAGATTTGCTGGAGAGGTATCACCAAAGCGCAAGGCAAGAGCGCTATTAGATATCACCAACATGATCACCGCTAAGATGGGGAGTGGAGAGTCCTTAACCTCGCATTTGCAGAAAATGCAGAGGTATGTTGATCGTCTTCACAAGTTGAATGTTAACTTTGGGGAAGATTTGGCTATTGACATCATTCTCCACTCCTTGCCCTCGTGCTACAATTAGGAGTTTATTTGAGCATTCTGAGCCTTGTACACTTAAGGAATAACTGTTGGGGTTTATCGGCTGAAGTTATAGCTCAAGGAAATGACCTTAAACACCATTGCAAGGAGTTCACGGCCAACACATGGGAGTTTATGGCCGTAAACTCCATGTGGGCCATAAACTCTTGCCTATATGGTGAAATGGTGGCCATTTGTTCATTCCTTCCTTCCTTTTGGCCCAAATCCTCTCAAGTATCATCCCGATCTTCGTCCCCGGTCTTCAAATTTCGTAAGATTATTGTCTTAACTAGTTGATATCTTGCATGAACTAGTAATCTTACATGATTTCATCCGTGAAATCATTCCATTTTGTAGATTTTCAGTTTCACCAAGAACACACACTCGTGTTCTTGGCCAAAAACGACCATTCAAGCTCCTAGATCGTAAGTACTCTTGATCCAACTCATTGAACACTAGGTTTATCATATTTAGGACTTGGAAAACATAAGAAATCAAGAGAATCAAGGAGTTTATGGCGAAGGCATGTTCTTGGGTCGTAAACCCCCTTTAAGGGTGCAAATGACACCCTAACACTCTAGTAAGCCTTGATTTTTAGCATAGAACATTACACCATGTACCTAAGGACTAGGATTCATGAAATGGTACTCCTTACCATGAGTTTACGGCCGTAAAATCATGGAGGAGTGGTCCCAGGGCCGTGAACATTAAGCAAGGCTATGTTAGGGCCTTAAACCCACCCAAACACTTGTTTAAGCTTTGAAGCACTTAACCGCTTAAGTTGTAATAGCTTTGAGCATCATTTAGTGACCCAATTGAGAGTTTACAGCCAGGAGTTTACTCCCCTGGGCTGTAAACTCCAACACACATGGTCTTTGGACCATAAACTCCCGTATGAGGCCTTGCACTCCTTTGTTGCAACCTGATAGCCTACTAGCACTTGACCAAAGTGTTTCCCTTGCATTAGGATGTTTATACATGTTTAATTACTGTTATAATCACTAATTGTTTATATACATATGTCTTCATATGTAATTAGGATCATTGTGTGTGTCTAATGTCTTCACTTGACACCAAGCACTTGTCCGATACTTCCTTCCGATCTGTTCACTGCAGGTGAGTTCATACCCCTTGAATTAACCTTTTAAATGTTTGTAAATGTTTTTAAACACTTTATGGGGAGGAATACAAGTTGAAACATGCTAGTTATTATATTAATCACATGTGATTAATAACTAATATGCAAATGGATTTACTATACGTTACCCGTTTTACCAAACAGATTTCTTCAAATGATTTTCATAAACGTTATATATGTTTAAAGCTCTTTATTAAACTGTTTATTATACACTGTATGTTTCATTTCAAACTCTTTACAATTATGTTTCAAATAAAGTTTTCTTTATACTTAAACTTTTTTATCAAACAAATACTTTCAAACCGTTTTATAAACTGACATCAAGTCGATCTTTTCTTAGATATTAATCTTTTTCAAAGGTTTTACAAAACTTCTTTTATGCTTTTATATTATCAAATGCATGCCTGTATATGTATAGTTATATAAGAAATGTTTAAAGGACTTAGGAAGGCTATCCGCTCTATTTCCTTTCAACCGCTGGGATGTGGTCTGGTGAGTATCAGGTATCCGTCCGAAGGTCGTTTAAATATTAGTTATGTATCATGTGTACATATATAGTCATAAAGTTTTCCTCAGTTAGTTCAGTACCGTTGAGTAGCAAAGGCATACTTCAGGTTATACACGTACATGGTTAGTAACTATTATAGGTATAGTCAGGAGATACCACTTACCATCCCAAGTACAGGGAATCACACAAAAGTCAGTTCATTCATGAGTCTATACTAATACATTACATGTTATATAGATACACTTACATGAGTACATTTACATAGATACATCTACATGAGTACATTTACATGAGTACATTTACATGAATACTTTTACATATATACGCTTACATGAGTACATTTACATAGATACATCTACATGAGTACATTTACATAAGTACACTTACATGAATACGTTTACATGAGTCTTGGTAGAAGACTACATTCAGAACAGTTAGGTCTTGGTAGAAGACTACATTCAGAATAGTTAGGTCTTGGTAGAATGCTACATTCAGAACAGTTAAGTCTTGGTAAAAGACTACATTCAGAACAGTTAGGTGTTGGTAGAAGGCTACCTTCAGAACAATTAGGTCTTGGTAGAAGACTCCCTTTTATACTAGTAGGAATCATAGGGATTTCTAGGGTTTTTCAAACATTTACAGTTGTTTTACAAACATTTTCATACTTATACGAACTTTCTTTCAAAACACTTTTCAAGTCTTTCATTATAAGTATTACAAATCAAAGACACATTAATACTTATGAATTCACCAGCTTTTTGGCTGATACTCGCTTTCAAAATAACTTGTATTCTCAGGTCACAAATAGACAGGTACGACGACTAGGTTTTGTGAAGACGAAGCAGTTCAGACTCGTCTTTTATTTTGATTATTCACTTTGTTGTCTTATACTATTAAAGAACACACTTGTAATTAAAATTATACTATTAATGCAATGGATGATGTTGTTGCTTGTTTACTACTTTACATTGTTGTGATACATTACATGACGTCCTCCGCCCCAGAACGTTTCCGCCGTTCTTGGTTTTGGGGTGTGACAGATTTGTATCAGAGCATTGTTTATAGTGAATTAAGTATATCAACCCATAAAAGATATACTAACTATAAATACATAGGGATTAAAAATACTCTGACCAAGAGTTTATACTTTAAATAATAAAACATTTGATTGAGTATACGTGCCTGCATTCATTCTAAAATCGGTGTCACAATGACAAGAACAAAAGTATTACGATTGTTGAATATCACAGGTAAGCTCGGGGATGTATGGTCAGTCTTGGGAGTGGCATAGCCTGATCAACTATGCTGGTCCGAGGAGTGATTAGCATATGCTCGAGAATGGTTGTGATATTGCAACAAGTCTAAAAACTTACCAACACCACCACAATGAAATACCATAGCGGTATTTGGTCTTACTATAAGTACTTTATACTTGAGAGCTAAAGGAAAAGAGGATCTTCAGTACTAGGTCAATAGTTGCTAAGTGGATACATTAAGTTATATGTACCTAGGATGATATAGACTCAGAATCTATGAAATTTTGCTTTACCCCTGTTCCTCGTGAATTTGGAGTTAAGGTCACTTATTCGAAGGCCTATCCTGTTGATTACATATAATCGGTATGCACTTTACAAATAGTGACGTAACTAATAAAGATCTTCTTATAATTATCTAGATAGTTCGTCTAGGGAAATACTTCTTGACCCTAATTCTCGTGTAGATAACATGGTTGGACTCCATCCCCACAACAACTCGTACCTTCCGAACGAAGTCAATGCTGGATGGTTTGGAGAAAAACTAGAGAATGATCATCCTATCCCTTTGAATGATCACATGATGAAGACCTTTCGGATGGTGTTAAATCCGAACCCAAAGTAGAGAAGCTACCCTAGGTAGCTCCCTTTCCAAATCCTAACCCTCGTCCGGCTTTTCATGGCCCGAAGCCTCCTTGGGTAGAATGCTTGGAAACATGGAGCGAAGAGCAAGATCATTCTACGTCGTTTAATGGAGACCGAAGCTTCTACAACGTACACGAAGGGAGCTCAGTAAAAAGAGTTCTACCAATCCTGATCCGTAGAGTTGCCCAAAGCGAAATTCAAGGCAGGACGACTCTCCAACATATCACAGAGATTGATGCCAATGCTCGAATCCATACCCTCCGTACCAATCGCCTTGAACACACTCACGAGAGATCTGAGAGAAACCATGAAACCCTGCTGCAAGCCCTGGCTGAAACTCGAGCCGAAGTCATAGAGCTCTGAGTACGTCATAGGATGTACGAAAGATACCTACTCGATATGTAACATCAACTAACTGAACTAAGGGTTCACCATAGGGGTGACCGTCGCCGTTAAGAGATACTTTACTTTCCTTCCTTGTTTTAAAGAACTGTACTCCTGCCTATGTTCTGTAGCACTTTCCTATGTGACTACTTTGTACTGTAAGTACTGTTAGTTAGACCTTTATGCTGTCAGGGACTTTTTCTACTTCAGATGTGATGTAAGACCCTTTGCAGGGTCAATCTTCCCGATCTTATTAAATCTTAAACATCGACGATAGTGGCAGCCGGCTAACTTATGTGTCACTCTTTTGGTTCAAATACTTTCATCATACGTTCATTTGAGTCTATCTGAAACATGATTTAGTCAAGTCATTGGACTACAGTAATTTAACTCCAGAGACGTTTCCAAGTCTCTTTCAGTGGTTGGATCATGTTATTCACCAACCAACGATACCTCGGCTTGAACGACAAACGTCTTGAGACCATTCTACGAACTTACTTCTACTCCTTCTAAGGACTGCATCATAGGGATGTAGGTCGGACCTTCGCAAAAATACTTCCATTCCGAACTAGGACTGCATCATAAGGATGTAGGTCAAACCATTATGAACATATTTCCATTCCGTACAAGGACTGCATCATAGGGATGTAGGTCAAACCTTCGAGATCATACTCTTACTTCTTCATTGAATGATCAACGTACATCCAGAATCAATAGTAGCCTTTACTAGGAAATCTTAGTTCATCGAAAGAGATTCGTAAGAAGATTATTATTATGACTTTCCATTGCTTATACATTCCCGAGTTATATATAACAAAGACCTGGTAGACAATAGAATATAAGATTTCTAACTTAGTTTCTTTTCCCCGTTGGGATATGGGACTAGATTGGAATCACACATTTTATTATCCGCCCATTCTTGATTATATCATAACGTGTATAAGCTAAGTTTACATGTATAATAACCCAGTTCTTATCCATAATTAAAATGATACAAGAACCGTTCGGACAGTTTAACGACTACTTAGCAACATAATGAAAAGACCAAGTTTCACCCCTTTGGGAGCTCTGGTCTTATTCTTCAAGAAGACATAATTCAGGGGTGCGATCATACCATCACTAATGCACCGGATCCCATCAGAACTCCGTAGTTAAGCGTGCATGGGCGAGAGTAGTACTAGTATGGGAAACATTTGGGAAGTCCTCGTGGTGCAGATCTCAACAGGACTTCCATTAGAAATCATTACCCTCTGCCTCGCATAGATGAGTCGGTTGGCCAACCACCAAGAACTATTTACCTTTCAGAGATAGACCTGAGATCCAAATATCACCATTGCGAGTGTTAGTGAAGGATGTTCTTAGGACAATCTTCCAAACTCGATACGGACTCTACGAGCCATTGTGATACCCCTCGGATAGGACCAATATGCTCGTAGTATTTATGAACTTAATGAATAGGGTAAGCCATTCTTACTTGGATCAGTTCGTCATTGTACTTGTAAATGACCTACTTATCTACCCTCGTAGTAAGAAGGAAATCATAAAGACGAAGAGCATCTACGACAAACCATGGAAACATTACGATCAGAGAAGCTTTACGTGAAGTTCTCTAAATACGAGTTTTAGAATGGAAGAGTCGAATTCCTAAGACACACTATTGGTGATGTGGGAATTCTTGAAGACCCTTCATAATATCAAAACCGTTGAGAAATTGTCAGCACCGAAGACACCGATGAGGATTCGCCAAATTCTGGGTCTAGCTAACTTACTGTCGAGAGTTCATCCAGAACTCCTCGCGAATCACGCAACCTCTTATGACTTTGACTTAGAAGGGCGTGGCCCTTGACTGGGAAGACAAGCAAGAGGAAGAAAACCTTGGAATTCGAAGTGAGAGGCCAAATCCTTTTTGAAGTCTCACTCTCGGAAGGCTTGATACGCTTCTGAAAGCGTGGTAAGCTAAATCCAAAATAATAGGACCTTCAAGATTCTTGCCAGAATCGGTCCTGTAACTCACAAACCCAACCTACACCGCGAGCTCAGTAACGTACATCTTACCTTTCATGTCTCGAACATTGAAAACATACCTTTCCGTCATGACTCTCGTAATCCCACTCGACGAGATTGAGATCAACGAGATCCTCGCCTTCGTGGAAGAACCGTAGTGACCCTCGACCGAGTGGTCAAGAGAACGAAGAAATGCCGCCTCCCATTAGTGAAGGTTCGTTGGGATACCAACCGAGAACCCGGATTCACTTATGAGCGTGAGAACCAGTCGATTAGGAAGTTTCCCTACCTCTTCACTCGATCATTCGTACCTACTTCCTTACCTAAATTCTAATTTCAGGACGAAATTCCCTCTAACAAGGGGATGATGTGACAACCTTAAATTTTCCATCCAGTTCATTCTAACAATTCATTGAAAGACAAACTCATTGTTGTTATCTTTTAGCACAATTAGGAGTTTATTTGAGCATTCTAAGCCTTGTACACTTAAGGAATAAGTGTCGGGGTTTATCGGCTGAAGTTATAGCTCAAGGAAATGATCTTAAACACCATTGCAAGGATTTCACGACCAACACATGGGATTTTAAGGTCGTAAACTCCATGTAGACGGTAAAATCTTGCCTATATGGTGAAATGGTGGCCATTTGTTCATTCCTTCCTTCCATTTGGCCCAAATCCTCTCAAGTATCATCCCGATCTTCGTCCCCGATCTTCAAATCTCGTAAACTTATTGTCTTAACTAGTTGATATCTTGCATGAACTAGTAATCTTACATGATTTCATCTATGAAATCATTCCATTTTGTAGATTTTCAGTTTCACCAAGTACACACTCGTGTTCTTGGCCAGAAACGACCATTCAAGCTCCTAGATCGTAAGTACTCTTGATCCAAATCATTGTACACTAGGTTTATCATGTTTAGGACTTGGAAAACATAAGAAATGAAGAGAATCAAGGATTTTACGGCCAAGACATGTTCTTGGGCCGTAAACCCCTTTTAAGGGTGCAAATGACACCCTAACACTCTAGTAAGCCTTGATTTTTAGCATAGAACATTACACCGTGGACCTAAGGACCAAGATTCACGAAATGGTACTCCTTACCATGAGTTTACGGCCGTAAACTCATGGGGGAGTGGTCCCAGGGCCGTGAACATTAAGCAATGCCATTTTAGGGCCTTAAACCCACCCAAACACTTGTTTAAGCTTTGAAGCACTTAACCATTTAAGTTGTAATAGCTTTGAGCATCATTTAGTGACCCAATTGAGAGTTTACGACCAGGAGTTTACTCCCCTGGGCCATAAACTCCAACACACATGGTCTTTGGACCATAAACTCCCGTATGAGGCCTTGCACTCCTTTGTTGCAACCCGATAGCCTCCTAGCACTTGACCAAAGTGTTTCCCTCACATTAGGATGTTTACACATGTTTAATTAGTGTTATAATCACTAATTGTTTATATATATATATATATATATATATATATATATATATATATATATATATATGTATATATATATATATATATATATATATATATATATATATATATATATATATATGTCTTCATATGTAATTAGGATCATTGTGTGTGTCTAAAGTCTTCACTTGACACCAAGCACTTGTCCGATACTTCCTTCCGATCTGTTCACTGCAGGTGAGTTCGTACCCCTTGAATTAACCTTTTAAATGTTTCTAAATAATTTTAAACGCCTTATGGGGAGGAATACAAGTTGAAACATGCTAGTTATTATATCAATCACATGTGATTAATAACTAACATGGAAATGGATTTACTATATGTTACCCGTTTTACCAAACAGATTTCTTCAAATGATTTTCATAAACGTTATATATTTCTAAAACTCATTATTAAATTGTTTATTATACACTGTATGTTTCATTTCAAACTCTTTACAATTATGTTTCAAACAAAGTTTTCTTTATACTTAAACTTTTTTATCAAACAAGTACTTTCAAACCGTTTTATAAACGGACATCAAGTCGATCTTTTCTTAGATATTAATCTTTTTCAAAGGTTTTACAAAACTTCTTTTATGCTTTTATATTATCAAATGCATGCCTGTATATGTATAGTTATATAAGAAATGTTTAAAGGACTTAGGAATGCTATCCGCTCTATTTCCTTTTAACCGTTAGGTTGTGGTCTGATGAGTATCAGGTATCCGTCCGAAGGTCGTTTAAATATTAGTTATGTATCATGTGTACATATATAGTCATAAAGTTTTCCTCAGTCAGTTCAATACCTTTGAGTAGCAAAGGCATACTTCAGGTTATACACATACATGGTTAGTAACTATTATAGGTATAGTTAGGAGATACTACTTACCATCCCAAGTATAGGGAATCACACAAGAGTCAGTTCATTCATGAGTCTATACTAATACATTACATGTTATATAGATACGCTTACATGAGTACATTTACATAGATACATCTACATGAGTACATTTACATGAATACGTTTACATATATATGCTTACATGAGTACATTTACATAGATACATCTACATGAGTACATTTACACAAGTACACTTACATGAATACATTTACATATATACGTTTACATGAGTATGTTTACATATATACATTTACATGAGTACGTTTACATAAATACTTTTACATGGATACTATTACATATAATTCTCCTTCTTATCTTTATTTTGTGATACATTCACATAATTGACGAGATAGATTGGTTTTATTATCCTAGTACCAAAGGATACTTTGCGGGATTAACCATTCCTAGAATCTGTGTTAGCTACAGAGGTAAAAGCACATCCATGGATGTCAACGGTTGATACCATTACAGGTATTCTTTAAGGGACTAATTATTCCTACACCCAGTTGTTAGCAACAAAGGTAAATGTACATCTACGGATGTCTTCAATTAACACTGTTAGTTATCCTAGTACAAAAGGATAAAACTTAGGTTATTTATATTATTACCTTTATCTTGTGACTCATTCACATAACCGATGAGGTGAATTATATTTGAGTATCCTAGTACACAGGGATACAAATTCTTATAATAATAATAATAACACAGTCGGGTCTTGGTAGAAGGCTACATTCAGAACAGTTAGGTCTTGGTAGAAGGCTACATCCAGAACAGTTAAGTCTTGGTAGAAGGCTACATTCAGAACAGTTAAGTCTTTGTAGAAGACTACATTCAGAACAATTAGGTCTTGGTAGAAGGCTACATTCAGAACAGTTAAGTCTTGGTAGAAGACTACATTCAGAACAGTTAGGTCTTGGTAGAAGGCTACCTTCAGAATAATTAGGTCTTGGTAGAAGACACCCTTTTATACTAGTAGGAATCATAGGGATTTCTAGGGTTTTTCAAACATTTACAGTTGTTTTACAAACATTTTCATACTTATACGAACTTTCTTTCAAAACATTTTGCAAGTCTTTCATTATAAGTATTACAAATCAAAGACACATTAATACTTATGAATTCACCAGCTTTTTGGCTGATACTCGCTTTCAAAATAACTTGTATTCTCAGGTCACAAATAGACAAGTACAACTACCAGGTTTTGTAAAGACGAAGCAGTTCAGACTCGTCTTTTATTTTGATTATTCACTTTTTTGTCTTATACTATGAAAGAACACACTTGTAATTAAAATTATATTATTAATGCAATGGATAATTTTGTTGCTTGTTTACTACTTTACATTGTTGTGATACATTACATGACGTCCTCCGCCCCAGAACGTTTCCGCCGTTCTTGGTTTTGGGGTGTGACAGCTCCCGTGTTGGCAATAGGTCAAGGAAAGGGTAAAAAGAGGAAGGCTCCATGTAAGAGCCACCACAAGGGTAAGCCCCATGATGGTTCCTCCTCTAGTGGAACCAAATTTGGTTCAGTCAAACCCTCTTCTGACCCCAAAGAAGTAGAGTGCTACTACTGCCACGAGAAGGGCCACCTGAAACGAGCAGCTCCAAGTATCTGCAAGACATAAAGGATGGGAAGATAAAGCCCACCTTTGCATGTATGTATTCTATTAAATTTAACAAGTCATCATGTAACACCCAAGATTTTGAAAGCCAAGAAAGTAAAGGAAACCCTAAATTTAGGAGGGACTCGGCGAGTCTGAGCGGGATCCGGGCCAAGGAGTAAGTGACCGACTCGGCGAGTCGGCCAAGGTGACTCGGCGAGTCTAGTCTGTGCGAGGAAAACCCTAATTCCGGGAGTTTTATCCTATATAAAGGGTGTTATGTCCCTCCCTCAGCCCCTATATCACTCCAGAGGACTTGTAAACCCTACAATTCGTGTGAGCTTCCATTATTGAGAGATATAGCTTTGGAGGAAGGAGACTTTGGAGAGGAAACTTGAAGATCAAGAAGGTTGCTTCAAGGGAGAGGTGTGTGCTCGAGATCTACTTCAATTGTGTTCATCTTGGAGGTATTAAGCTGCCATTTTCCCTTCTTTGCATCTAGATCTATTTTGCCATGAGATTTGGGGGTTTTATGATTGTTCGAGACCCAAATTGGGTTAGGGGCCTTGATGTGTTGTTACCACTTCAGATCAAGTGTTGGGTTGGTCCTTTATGTCCTAAAGCATCAGGAGATGAGTAGTTGGTGAAGTCCTTGTGTCCTTAAACCAAACCCTAATGTGTTTTGAGCCTAGATCTCTTTAGTTATACGTAAAGTTTGCAACTTTACGTAGGGATGGAGTTTTGGAAGTATGGATCTATGGATTGGAGTCCCTGCATGACTCAAAAGCCCTCTGCATGTTGGGAGAATTGAATGGACTCGGCGAGTCCTTTGAGTGAACTCGGCGAGTACCATGAAGATGGGGAGGAACTCGACGAGTGGGAGGAACAGCTCGTCGAGTCGGATGAAGATAGGCATGAACTCGACGAGTTGGATGAACAACTCGACGAGTTGGATGAACAACTCGGCGAGTTGGATGAAGGTTGTCGTGTGCTCGGCGAGTCTTTTATTAGACTCGGCGAGTCAGGTCGCGTAGCCCCCAAACCCTTCGAGTTAAGACTCGAGTCAGCGAGTCGAGCAAGGACTCAGTGAGTTGGACAGGACAGGAATTGGGAATCGGTAGACTCAGCGAGTCAGGGGCTGACTCGGCGAGTAGAGTCGCGAGAGGAAGGACTCTGGACTTATGAACTCGGCGAGTCAGTAGGGTGACTCGACGAGTAGGGTTGACCTGGAAGGTTGACTTTGACCAGGACATTGACTTTGACCTGAGTTGACTCGTTGTCTTTCGGGGGTCAGTTAGACTCAGTGTTGCTTTGATATTGATAGCTCGGGAAGCAAGTAGAGCAGGAGTTCAGTCAGTGGTCAGGTAGCGGTCAAAGGGTTTAGCAGCAGTAGTTCATCAGTATCAAGTGAGTCTCCTCACTGTATGTATGGGTCTAGGGCACCAATGCCGGCCCATTTAGAATATGCATGAAAGACCAGGGGGCAGCTCCTGGCACACAGTATGTTACGTGGTATGGTAGGAAGACCCGGGGGTTAGCCCTAGGCAATATGTATGAAAGACCGGGAGGTGGCTCCTGGCACATTATATGCTATAGATATGAAAGACCAGGAGGTGGCTTCTGGCACACTGTATGTTGTTTAGCTAAGTAGAGTAGTATGTACGATTGTCTTTGTGATACTTGCATAGAAGACCAGGGGGTGGCCTTTGGCACTTGTCTGTAAGACCAAGGGGTGGCCCTTGGCACACGTCTGTAAGACCCAGGGAGCGGCCCAGGCTTGACCAGGAAGACCACGTGCGGCCCGTGGCATAATGGCAAGACTATGTTTGGCACATAGCACCTTACTTGGTTATGGATAAGTCAGTTATGTATGGTTCTTGGCTATGAATGGTTTGTATGGTATGTGGTATCTGGGGAACTCACTAAGCTTCGTGCTTACGGCTTTCAGTTTTGGTTTCAGGTACTTCCGGTAGCGGATGATGGAGCTCGGGATGATCGCATGGCACACACCATAGAATAGTCAGCCTGGGAATGTTTTACTCTGATAATAAACATGTATTTTGGAAACTAATACTCTGTTTATGTTTTGAAATGATGATTTTACTTTAAGTGATACTTTATTAAAAGAAATTTTTAGTCTTGAATTTTGGGACGTTACAAGTTGGTATCAGAGCCTTGGTTTGAGGGATTCGGGCATACTCTCGGGTGTGCCTGAACTCAAACTGAGGGGTCGGATAAAAAGTTTTCAAAAGTGAAAGGACAGTTTTGTAAAAAGAATTTTGAGAACGCAAAACAGTTTTAGAAAAGCAAAAAGAATTCAGAAAGGAAAGAACTTTGAAAAGAGAAAAGAGGTGTGGTGCATGCAATCAACCGAGCTCAAGTAAGTACCCCAAATTACCTATACAAGTTTATGTTATGCTTATCAGTTGATAGAATAGCATGCTAGAATAGGACTAAGGATCTAGGGATGATGCCTTACGTGCCTGTTATTTGTGCTTTTGAGTTTCATGATAGTGCTGATTAGACAGTAGTAGGATAGCCTGTTTAGGTTATGCCTGAGTTTATGAGTTTGTGTTGCATGCTAGTTCAGATTCTTGCTATTCGGATATGATTGCTTAAGTATGTGGTGGTTAGATTTTCCCCTTGTCCGAATGATGCTTGCTTTGTGCATTGTGGGATTCTGAGTGATGGGAGTTAGCCATTAGGTGGATACGTCACGTCACATGTGATCAGGGTTGAATAATCTCAGAGTGCTGGATTTGGCCCTATTGCGCAGCTCTCGTTTGAGTCTAACCATTGTAGGGACGAGTCTTTTACTCAAAGGATTATATGAGCCTCGTCACATGTGATGGTATCCAGGTGATGGCTAATTAGCATCGCAAGGAAGCCTTCAGCAGCTGAGGACTGGTTGAGTTGAGTCAGAGGTTTCCCTAGGGTCAGCCTAAGATGAGGTAGTGCTGGAAGCAGATATGGTAGAAAGGGACCTGGTGGAGTCGAAGCAGTTCCTGAGGAAAGTACGGATAGATGTGGAAGGTAGTATGGGCCCGTACTACTGAAAGCAGAGGATCCGTACTCGATTCGGGAAAGGCCGAGACAAGACCGGAAACCTAGCAGGGTATGTTTGGTCTCGCATCAGTGATGAGTATTCTGATAGTGGTTGTGGTATATTTTCAGCATGGTGACATTGCGAGAGAGACCAGCGGGCGGATCAGGCGCTGGAGAGGGATCAGGCTCGGGTTCAAGGGCCGAGCAGCTCGAGGAGCGAATGAGAGAGTTGATATCAGTTGAGGTTACGCGCAGTATTCTAGCTCAGACTCCTGTGATCTTTGGCACAGTCAAGGAGGGTATACTGGAGATTTTGGATGAGAGGTTGGGAGCCTTCCGTACTGAGATGATGGCATTGATGGGAGCGCGTACCTTGACATTTCGAGAGTTCAGAGCCTGCGGGGCACCAGATTATCATGGGGCTAGGGACCCCATTGCTAGCAGCAGATGGTTGGCTGATGTTGCCAACGCTTTTCGTACCAGCAAGTGTCCCGAGGGGGACAAGGTTAGACTCGCCTCTTGTCTTCTGAAGGACAGAGCGAGGGATTGGTGGGAAGAGATTGGTCATGCTCTGGGAGATGATGCCACGTTGGACGTGATGACTTGGAGCGATTTCTCGGCCAGTTTCAAGGCGGAGTTTTCGCCGATGATTGAGGTGCAGCAGCTGGCGCGAGAGTTTCAGGATTTGACGCAGACTACTGAGACTGTAGCGGAGATCACCGCCAAGTTCAGGGAGAGGGCTCTTCTTGTACCGCAGTACGTCGTGGATGAGGAAATGAAGAAGGCTCGGTACCATGAGATGTTGAGAGCCGACATCAGGGAGTTCGTGAGCAGGTCCGGCTGTAAGACGCTAGAAGATATGATTGCTAGGGCTCGAGAGAGGGAGATTGATCTCGAGATGGAGAAGAAGAGGAAACCAGAGGCGGTTTCGGGTTCAGGAGGTTTGGGCAAAAGGCCCAAGGTTTCAGATCACAGATCCAGGATTCGGCCGAGCCGAAGTCAGTGCAGCACGTGCGGGAAACCGCACGAGGGAGTGTGTCATTCCAGGGGTTCCGGCTGCTACAAGTGTGGTAGTGATGGTCACGTCAGTAGGGACTGCCCACGGGGGGCAAGCCCATTATGTTTTCACTGCAATTAGGTGGGCCACAAGAGGACCGATTGCCCGATGATGAGGGGAGGAGCAGGGAGTGCGCCTGCTCCAGCGACTATGAGGATTACGGATGGGCGAGAGGGTAGTGCCATGCAGTGACAGGTGCGGAGGATCCGGACTACAGGAAGGAATGTTGCAGGTACGTATCTATGGCTATTTTCATTCCTATATGAATTATGGAAGTTTTTGCCCTGGAATCAGGCGATTTTATGTATGATTTGTCTTTCTGCTTGTATGTGGACTGTATTTTGGAATTGTCATATGCCAATTGCATACCAGGAGCTATTAGTAGCTAGTGTAGGTCATCTTTCACTTCGGGTTCGAAGTGTTCGGTATCATCTCGGGTACGGTTGAAAATGATTCGGGAAGTGGTTAGCCACCATCATCGGGATTTGATGGTTCTAATCTGGGCGTTCGGGATGGCTTTCGGAAGCATCAAGGAAAGTGGCTTATCACCAAGGAGTCTGTGCCCAGTTATTCGGACTATAAGGACAGTAGTCAGAGCTTAGAGGATTTGTTTAGCATCAGAGATGCGGGCGGTGTTCATCTAGTATTCGGTAATCATGCGGTAGTTGGAGTGGACTAGAGTCGGATCGCTAGCAGGGATAGGGCGATGGTGGTTACCATGCCTATCGTGTAAGGAAGGAAGGAATGGAAATCTTCGGGTTTTCGCAGGCAGTAAAGACTTAGCTGAGGCTAAGTGGGGGAGAAACAATCAGGTTATGGGAGTAGAAGGGGTCTTGAAACTGGGATAAGTTCGCTCTCTTGTTAGTAAGAAAGACGGCTCAGGTGACTGTATGATTGGAGGATAGAGTAAATTGGAAGTTTGGAAAACTTGCCAACCGTGAGACCTCATTCTCGAAATTTCTGGTCGCGGATTACATAGGAATTGGTTGGGAGTTCCATTTGGGACATGGGTACCACTTGGGGGGTACTCGGTTGTGCTGTATGATCAATTGTGGGTTAGTCGTAACATCCACTAGCAGCTAGACGGTGGGGAAAGGTGTTGTCAGACTACCGGATAGCCGTAGCATTCACCAGTGGCTAATAGTAAGACTGCGGTGTGGCCCGTAGCATTAGATTAGTAAGACTGTGGGGTGGCCTGTAGCATTAGATTGGCAAGACTGCGGTGTGGCCCGTAGCATTAGATTAGTAAGACTGCGGTGTGGCCCGTAGCATCAGATTAGGGAGACTGCGGTGTGGCCCGCAACAATCGTATGTGAGTACGGTTAGGCTACGGTATGGCCCGTAGCACTGGTTTAGCAAGACTGCGGGGCGGCCCGTAGCTTTGATTGGCTGGCAGCGTAGAAGTGTTGTAAGATTACGGGGTGGCCCGTAGCATTCATCGGTCCCTATTCGTTAGAGCGAATGTGGCAGGTGTATGATTTCGTGACAGAATGGATTGAGCGGTTATTGGTAAAGTTTCATCGAAAGTCGCTGGAAGCGACTAGGAGTTGAGTTGGGGCTAGCCATCGGTGGGAGCCGGTAATCCAGATATTGGTAGATTGGTAGGGACCAAGGTGGTCTCAGTTCATCCGGAAGGCAGATAAGGAATAGCAGAAATTTCCAACCAGTAGCAGTGCTGGTAAGCAGTCTATGGTTGAATTCAGATAGTTGGTCGAGGGGTGCTAGGCACCAAGTTCTGTCAGAGAGCAGTGTCAGTGGTGGCAGACGGTGATGACCCGCTCTGGGAATAGCGGGGGTGATGGAGTTAGTGAAGGATAGGGCCTTCACAGTGTCAGAGGAAAAGTCGGTTATGAGGCTTTGCCTTGGGAAGGCAAGAAATTTGCGCACAGAAAGAAGGGGTGAACCCCTATAGGTTCAGTGCAGTACTCGGTGAGTACCAGAAGGATTATCGGATGAGTAAGTTCGGTTTCTAAGTTGTTCAGGGTCACGTTTGACCCGAGGTTTACCCGCTAGATTGATGTTAGTCAGAATGACCAGGTGGAAGACCAGCGCAGGTAGGCGGCTGGTGTTGGGTATTGGAGGCAGATCGCAGGCAGTGGGTCATGGTAAACTTCGAGGACGAAGTTCAGTTTAAGTGGGGGAGAGTTGTAACACCCAAGATTTTGAAAGCCAAGAAAGTAAAGGAAACCCTAAATTTAGGAGGGACTCGGCGAGTCCAAGGAAGGAGTCGGCAAGTCCGAGCGGGATCCGGGCCGAGGAGTAAGTGACCGACTCGGCGAGTCGGCCAAGGTGACTCGACGAGTCTGGTCTGTGCGAGGAAAACCCTAATTCCGGGAGTTGTATCCTATATAAAGGGAGTTATGTCCCTCCCTCAGCCCCCATATCACTCCAGAGGACCTGTAAACCCTACAATTCGTGTGAGCTTCCATTATTGAGAGATATAGCTTTGGAGGAAGGAGACTTTGGAGATGAAACTTGAAGATCAAGAAGGTTGCTTCAAGGGAGAGGTGTGTGCTCGAGATCTACTTCAATTGTGTTCATCTTGGAGGTATTAAGCTGCCATTTTCCCTTCTTTGCATCTAGATCTATTTTGCCATGAGATTTGGGGGTTTTATGATTGTTTGAGACCCAAATCGGGTTAGGGGCCTTGATGTGTTGTTACCACTTCAGATCTAGTGTTGGGTTGGTCCTTTATGTCCTAAAGCATCAAGAGATGAGTAGTTGGCGAAGCCCTTGTGTCCTTAAACCAAACCCTAATGTGTTTTGAGCCTAGATCTCTTTAGTTATACATAAAGTTTGCAACTTTACGTAGGGATGGAGTTTTGGAAGTATGGATCTATGGATTGGAGTCCCTGCATGACTCAAAAGCCCTCTGCATGTTGGGAGATTTGAATGGACTCGGCGAGTCCTTTGAGTGAACTCGGCGAGTACCATGAAAATGGGGAGGAACTCGACGAGTGGGAGGAACAGCTCGTCGAGTCGGATGAAGATAGGCATGAACTCGGCGAGTTGGATGAACAACTCGGCGAGTTGGATGAAGGTTTCCGTGTGCTCGGCGAGTCTGTTATTAGACTCGGCGAGTCAGGTCGCGTAGTCCCCAAACCCTTCAAGTTAAGACTCGAGTCAGCGAGTCGAGCAAGGACTCAGTGAGTTGGACAGGACAGGAATCGGGAATCGGTAGACTCGGCGACTCAGGGGCTGACTCGGCGAGTAGAGTCGCGAGTGGAAGGACTCTGGACTTATGAACTCGGCAAGTCAGTAGGGTGACTCGACGAGTAGGGTTGACCTGGAAGGTTGACTTTGACCAGGACTTTGACTTTGACCAAGACTTTGACTTTGACCTGAGTTGACTTGGTTGTCTTTCGGGGGTCAGTTAGACTCAGTGTTGCTTTGATATTGATAGCTCGGGAAGCAAGTAGAGCAGGAGTTCAGTCAGTGGTCAGGTAGCGGTCAAAGGGTTTAGCAGCAGCAGTTCAGCAGTATCAGGTGAGTCTCCTCACTGTATGTATGGGTCTAGGGCACCAATGCCAGCCCATTTAGAATATGCATGAAAGACCAGGGGGCGGCTCCTGGCACACAGTATGTTACGTGGTATGGTAGGAAGACCCGGGGGTTAGCCCTAGGCAATATGTATGAAAGACCGGGAGGTGGCTCCTGGCACATTATATGCTATAGATATGAAAGACCAAGAGGTGGCTTCTGGCACACTGTATGTTGTTTAGCTAAGTAGAGTAGTATGTACGATTGTCTTTGTGATACTTGCATAGAAGACCAGGGGGTGGCCCTTGGCAGTTGTCTGTAAGACCAGGGGGTGGCCCTTGGCACACATCTGTAAGACCCAGGGAGCGGCCCAGGCTTGACCAGGAAGACCACGTGCGGCCCGTGGCATAATGGCAAGACTATGTTTGGCACATAGCACCTTACTTGGTTATGGATAAGTCAGTTATGTATGGTTCTTGGCTATGAATGGTTTGTATGGTATGTGGTATCTAGGGAACTCACTAAGCTTCGTGCTTACGGCTTTCAGTCTTGGTTTCAGGTACTTCCGGTAGCGGATGATGGAGCTCGGGATGATCGCATGGCACACACCATAGAATAGTCAGCCTAGGAATGTTTTACTCTGATAATAAACATGTGTTTTGGAAACTAATACTCTGTTTATGTTTTGAAATGATGATTTTACTTTAAGTGATACTTTATTAAAAGAAATTTGTAGTCTTGAATTTTGGGACGTTACACATCACTTGCTACTTCATGGGTTCTTGACACAGGATGTGGTTACCACATTTGTTCTGATTTGCAGGGCCTAAAAAGAAGTAGGGAAGTGGAACATGGGAAGATACACTTGATTATGGGAAACAGAAGATCGTCGCCTGTGGCTAGAGTTAGAGTTTACTCTTTAGTGTTATGGGTTAGGGTTGGATTTAAATAATTGTTGCTATTCGTCAGATATGGCAAGAAACATCATTTCATTTCATGGATTGTTTAGACAAGGTTTCAAATACTCATTTGATAATAGTAATGGCTATATTAATGTTTATTTGAATGGTGTCTTTTATTTCAATGCATTACCTTGTAATGGGATATATGAACTTTGTGTTGGTTGTTGATAATTTAGAAAATGATGTGTTGAATATTGATTCGTCTACTAGTCTAGATAAAGCTTGCTTGTGGCATTGTCACCCTGGCCATGTCAACAAGAAACGCACAGCCCAACTCCAAAAGGATGGAGTGTTGGAGTCATTCGACCTTAGGGACAATGACGTGTGTGAGTCTTGTTTACATGGGAAGATGACCAAGTCACCCTTCACGGCCACTTGTGAGAGGGGTGAGGGTCTATTGGATCCCATACACACCGATGTGTGTGGGCCCTTTAGATCCACCACTAGGGATGCTTGCCGCTTCTGCAATACTTTTATGGATGATTATAATAGATATGGATATATCTACTTAATCAAGCAAAAGTCAGAAACCTTTGAAAAGTTCAAAGAGTTTAAGAATGAAGTGGAGAATCAGCTGGGCAGGAAAATCAAGATGCTTCAGTCAAACCGAGGAGGAGAGTATCTAAGTCTTTAGCTTCATGACTATCTAAAAGAATGTAGAACTGTTTCACAATTAACGCCTCCGAGAACGCCACAATTGAATTCTGTGGCTGAGAGATGTAATCAGACCTTGTTGGACATGGTTCGTTCTATGATGAGTCGGGCTTCGTTACCAATAGCTTTATGGGGGTATGCCTTAGAGACTGTCAGCCATATCCTTAACTTAGTTCCCACCAAGAAGGTTTCCAAGACACCTCACAAAATATGGACAGTGAAAGCTCGTTCGTTGGCACATATCAAGGTTTGGGGTTGCGAGGATTTCGTAAGACGAGAGACTCACGACAAGCTCGAACCTCATAGTGAGAAGTGTTATTTCATCGGCTATCCAGAGAAGTCTTTTGGCTATCTTTTCTATAGACCGAGTGACAATGTTGTCTTCATTGCTAGAAGAGGAGTTTTCCGAGAAAGGGAATTGATAAGCCAAGAGGACAATGGGAGGCAAATTGATCTTGAAGAGATTCAAGAGCAAAGCGATGAAGGAACCTCTAACACTGGCACTCGACCCAAGGAGGAAACTACTATTGAGCCCGTTGACGTGTCCTTACCTCTTAGACGTTCTAGTAGGGTTAGTGTTCAACCCCAGTTTTATGGTTTTCATATTACTACTGAAGGGGATATGTTTCTTAGTGATGAAACATTGATAAATTTGGACGAACCTAGCAGCTACAAGGAAGCCATGGCAGGCCCAGAGTCTGCTAAATGGAAAGAGGCTATGGACAGCAAGATTCAATCCATGTACGACAACCAAGTTTGGAATTTGGTTGATAATGTACCGGGTCGTCAGACAGTCGGGTGCAAGTGGATCTTCAAGAAGAAGACGGACATGGATGGGAAAGTGCACACTTATAAAGCATAAATTGGTTGCGAAGGGCTTTACTCAAACTCTTGGAGTTGACTATGATGAGACCTTCTCACCAGTTGCTAAAATAAAGTATATTAGGGTAATGCTTGCGATAGCTGCGTTTCATGATTATGAAATTTGGTAGATGGACGTGAAAACCGCTTTCCTTAATGGGAAGTTGGCTGAAGATGTGTACATGAATCAGCCAGAGGGTTTTGTCGATGCGAAGCATCCAAATAGAGTGTGCAAGATTGAGAAATCCATTTACGGATTGAAACAAGCGTCTCGAAGGTGGAATCTTTGTTTTGATGAGAAGGTCAAAGAGTCTGGTTTTCTACGAAGTGAAGATGAGTCATGTGTATATGTCAAAGCCAGTGGGAGTATAGTAAGCTTCCTCGTATTGTATGTTGATGACATACTACTCATAGGAAACGATGTCCCAACCTTGCATGAGGTCAAGTCCTGGCTTGGGAAGTGTTTCGCTATGAAGGACCTCAGAGAGGTTGCTTATATTCTGGGGATAAGGATAGTAAGAAACAGGGAAAAGAGACTGATAGGACTCAGTCATGATACATAATTGGATAAGTTACTAAAGCATTTTAGTATGGAAAATTCAAAAAAAGGGGAGTTGCCAATCCAAAGCAATACCAAGCTGAGTAAGACTCAGAGCCCAAGTACAGAGGCAGAGATAGCTGATATGAGCCGAGTACCTTATGTGACAACCCGATATTTCGAATCAATGTAATGACCTAAAAAGTCAAGAATTGTAATCTCTTGAGATATAATGAAATTAGCATCCAAAAATAAAATGTTCAAAAGTCTCTATTGGGTTGTCTAAAATGATAGTTATCATGTCAGGGTTTTCAGAAATATAAAGAACACTAAAATCCGAGTTATAACAAAGAAGTTATGACCAACCTAAGATTCACAACAAAACCGTCAATACAATTAAACGTAAAACGCAAAGTTTTAATAAAATACTTTCTAACCTTAAGTATCTAAATGAAAGTCGTAGATATCATTAAACTGTGAACATACATAAAAAGAACGTCCAAATCTGACTTCGTGTGAGGAAGTTATGATTTTTCCAAGTTTTGGGTATAGCAGCAGACAGCTAAAATACTCGAAATAGAGATCGAGAGACTTTTAGCCAATACAACCTAAATGAGAATCGAAGATCTCAACAATAGTTGCACAACGGTATAGAGTCTGACGAGAACGGACATCACATGAAGAAGTTATGGATTTTTAACGGACTTTTCGTGTCCCGGCCTGTTAAAAATAAATAATAAAAATTAAATTCAAAATTAGCCGAGAGAGTCTAAACGAGAGATGTAGAGTATATTCTCACCTTCGCGTGCATTTAAAGAACGTCGAAAACCAAGCTCATACGCGAAAGTTATGCATTTTACAAGTTTAAGACCCGAAATCCAAGGCTGTCAGGCCTACCATGACGTGGTGAAGAAGCCCACGACGTGGTATTGTGACTGATGGGTGCTAGCTACGTCAGCAAACGTCTCGTCAACGGAAGAGGATAGAATCCCTCACCACGACGTGGTGAGGTGTACCACGATGTGGCGCCCAATTTGGGGTTATAAATAGCAGCCAAAGGTATTGAGTTTCATTGCTCATTTCTTCTCTCTCTCGTGCCGAAGCTCTGCGTTTAAACCCCTGGAAGCCATCCCGAAGCCGCGGTCTTCATACTCATGTTCCGAAGGAAGGTTTTTCACTCCCGAGACACCCGAGATTCCTGAGAATCCTGAGAAATTCAACTATCCCTTGTCGAAGTTCTGCTCAGTTATCGCTTCACCTTCATCTATCTATCAAGTGAGTTCATACCCCTACAATTACGTTTCAAACACTTTATAAATGCTTTTATGCGCTTTCAAATGGGGGAAATGCAAGTAAACACACAGTTACTCTCGTGTGGAAAACAATAAGCTTTTACTAAACTTATCTTTATATAACAAATCATATGTGATTCTTAACTATCATATGAAAATGTTCGCATGCAACACCTATTCAGTAACACCTTGTCCTTTAAGAATATAAACATGTTGTTATACGAATATCAAACACTTCATTTATATTTTGGTAAATAAATGTTCAATAGGGTTATTATAAATGTTATACTTACATACCAAGCTGATAGTGCACTAGGGTTATCATACAAAGAATCATACATTTGAAAAAAACTATAATAGGTATAGTTTACTAGATATTCAAGAGGTTTTACATACTTTAAGTACTATATCAAAGAAATACTTTCATATACAATGCCTGAAGAACGTTGTTACAGGCAGTCTGGGTCAATAGCACGGTTGTAAAACTCACATGGAGTATTAAAGACACGTTAATTTACGGGGTTATCAAATGCCTTAGTGATTTTATACATACATAAATATACTATTCTAGGCATGAAAAACACTATTGCATTATAGTTTTGGAACTTTTACACTATCACACACTTATGAATAAATATTGGATTTCTAGAGGTAAACATTCAAAACAGTCGGGTCTTGGTAGAAGACTACTTTTATACTAGTAGGAAATATGGGATTTTCTAAGGAGTTTTTCAAACATATACAAACATTGACATTAAATACTTATGAGCTCACCAGGTTAAATGCTGATCTACTCTTTCAAATCTACTTGTATTTCTCATGGATTCAGTAATACAGGTAAAACTTCAGCTTTTGGAGAAGTGATGCTAAGGCGTCAGTTTTAAACTCATTTTGTCATCATATTGTAATTTGTTTTTGAAACAAGTATCTTACAACAATGTAACTTTTAAATTATATATATGATGGTTGTGTTTACTTTCTTTACTATGTATTCAATTGTTTCGATACTACATGAAGTCATCCGCCCTCGAACGTTTCCGCTGTTCTGGTTTGGGGGTGTGATAGATTGGTATCAGAGCATTGTTTATAATGAATTAAGTATATCAAACCACATAATATATACAAACTATAAATGCATAAGGGACTAAAATTCTCTGACAAAATGTTTTTACACCTAAGCCTCGTTTCATTTAACTTAAATTATTTGGGTCGTGAAAGTACAAATACATGCATACAATGATTTATTTTCATAGTTAGAGCTATACAAGAAGTATTAAGACAAGTTGGAGACTACGACTACGCCTCAGAATAAGTTGTCAGATTTGGGACGAATATAGCCTGATCAACTATATTTATCCGAGATCAGACTAAGGTATGTCGAGGAATGGTCATAGTGAGCAACAAGTCAAAACTTACCAAAAATGACATTAGTATCAAACATAAAAATTTAAATACTATGGAAGTATTTGGTAAATACAATAGTTTAACTTACGTGTTTAGATTTACATATATTAACTTCTAGACAATTCTCATACCTCTATTCTTGCACAGACACAATGGCTGGATTCCACCCACCAGAGGATCCCTACTACCCGAATCAGGGCAATAGAGGATGGGTAGAGGAGGACCCTGAAGAGGATGAAGAACCTATGGAGTTGGAGGAAGGGGATGACTCTGGGACAGACTCAGGACCAGAAGTAATCGACCCTCCAACCGCTCAACCTCCCGTTGTTAGGAGAAACTTTCAGGGACCAACTCCCATTTGGGGAAGTCACCTTCACCAATGGAGGCAACAACAAGGGTTACGTCCTCCCTACGGTATGTGTCGGGACTTCAATGACGTTAGGAATGGAGGTTCAGCCGACCGAGCACTCCCAATCATGGTAGGCAAACTAGCTAACCAGTCCTATCAATCCGGGGTTCAAGCTAACCAGATTCATGAAGTCAACATGGAGGTACAAGTTCACACTTCTGAAATCAATCGACTGGACAGGGCACAGGATAATGCCCAACTCCGAACCAACACATTCCAAGCACAACTGATTGCAACCCTCTCTGAGATAAGGGAACAGCAAGCCACCTTCGATAGGCGTCTTATGGAACCAAAGCAATCAGACACGGAGTCAAGCTCCAAGCGCAACCTAAGTCACAATTAGTACTTGCCGAATCCCAAAATTTTGTTATAGAATAGGAACTCGGCTAAAAGTCTTACTTTTCTTTAACTTCTGTATCGGAGATCCTTAGAAGGGTCAAAAATTTCCTAACTTCAAATGTAACTCAACATATGTTTAATATATATGAAGAAAATTCCTTTGTGTGTAAATTATTTGACTACCACTCGGATTCATAAGTTTATCTATGACTATGCAAACTTTTATTATGAGTCAAGCTCTAAAACATTGGGTAGGTCAGTCGAATTTATAAATTGAAAAAAATAACAAATTTATTTACACACAACTACCAATCATTAAAAACTTATGTTCTCCATTCTACTTCTTTAGCAGCACGATGCCGCTCCATAGATCTACATGCCGTGTCAACAACGCAACAACTCCACCACCACCCCTCCATCGACGGAAAATGCCTCATTGATAGCTGCAGTGACAACAACAATGGCATAGATGAGTAATAATGGGTCTGCAGGAGGATTCAATAGCTCCACGAATGGCCAACGTCTAGGTCGTTTAGGGGATTGCACCTTCAAGGACTTCACTAATAGCAAGCCCATGACTTTTAATGGATTCGGAGGGATAATGGATCTATCACAATGGATAGAGAAAACATAAGAGGTTTTCGAGATCTGAGCATGTCTGGAAGTGAGAAAGGTAAAATTTTCCGCTTGTACATTCTCCGAGTGAGCTCTGACGTGGTGGAATGGACACGTCAAGTCACTAACTCTGGTAGTGGCAAACTCTATGGGCTGGGAGAATCTAAAGAAAATGTTAATGAAAGAGTACTGCCCAAGGGGCGAAGTACAAAAGCTAGAGCAGGAACTTTGGGGACTTACTATGGTAGGCTCGGACATCACAACCTATACCAATAAGTTTAGTGATTTGGCAATCCATTGCCCAGGGATGGTTGCTCTAGAGAGCAAGAAGATCAAAAGATACATCTGGGGACTGTCACCCCAGATTCGAGGAAATGTACTAGCTTCCAAACCAGTCACTTTCGATAGCGCCAAACAGTTGGCACAAGCTCTTGTTGACCATGGAATCTGTCCGTGCTTCGCAACTGCTGTCCCATAGCAAACCATAGGAAACAACAACAACAACAACAACATCGGTACCAACAACAAGAGCAATAAGAAGTTTTGGAACAAGAGGAGGGGTCAGTCTTCACAGGAACCTTCCAAGAAGCAACAAATAGTGGCAGTCCATGCCGCTACTACCCCGACTGCTACTCCGGTTACCTCTGCACCAACGAAGCAATATGCTGGGAACCTACCAAAGTGCAGCATGCAATTTCCATCACAATGGAAATTGTCGGGAGATGCACTACAACAATTGCAACAAGAAGGGGCACACTGCCCGTTTCTGTAAGGTACCGACACGACCAATCACTCAAGTCCCTGGGGCCGATGTGGGCCAGGTGTGTTATGGGTGTGGGGAGGCTGGAAACTACAAGAGGGACTGCCCTAAGTCAAGGAATGTTGGCAGCATAGGAAGAGTGCTGGCAATAGGGCAGAACGAAGAAATAGCTTACCCCACGGTGGTTACGGGTATGTTTCTCCTCAATAATGCTTATGCATGCATACTCTTTGATTGTGGTGCAGAGAGGAGTTTCGTGAGTCATAAATTCAAGCACTTACTAAAGCAGAACCCTCAGTCACTCAATAAGATATTTATAGTATAAATGGAAAACGGTAGAACAGAAAGCACGAACGATATGTACATAGGCTGCACACTAACTCTAAACGAACATTAATTTCAAATCGATCTAATCTCGATCGCTATAAAGAGCTTTGATATCATCATCGGTATGGATTGGTTAAGCCTACACCATGTCGATATACTTTGTCACGAAAGGGCCGTTCGCCTGAATCTGCCAAAAGGCGAAACTCTTGTCATTTATGGTGACAAGCCCGATACCAATTTACAGATCATCTCTTGCGTCAAAGCTCAGAAATACATGTGTAAGGAGTACCATGCCTTCTTAGCCCATGTAGTAGATAAGGAAAAAGAAGCGAAAGACCTCAAAGATATTCCAGAAGTCTGCGATTTTCCTGATGTCTTCCCTGAGGATCTTCCAGGCGTCCCACCAGAATGACAAGTCGAGTTCAGGATCGATTTAATTCCCGGAGCTACCCCAATAGCTAAGTCGTCGTATCGTTTAGCGCTAGCTGAGATGCAGGAATTATCCAGCCAATTAAACGAACTACTCAACAAAGGATTCATCAAACCGAGCTTCTCACCTTGGGAAGCGCCAGTCGTGTTCGTAAAGAAGAAGGATGGATCTTTCCGCTTGTGCATCGACTACCGGGAACTCAAAAAGCTCACTATCAAGAACCGATATCCCTTACCAGACATCGACGATTTGTTCGACCAACTCCAAGGAGCGAGTTATTTCTTGAAGATCGATTTGAGATCCAGGTATCATCAGCTACGAGTCTTGGAAGGAGATGTCCCCAAAACAGCCTTTCGAACTCGTTATGGTCACTATGAGTTTGTAGTGATGCCCTTTGGATTAACGAATGCACCGGCGGTGTTCATGGACTTAATGAACCAAGTGTGTCGTTCATTCCTGGACAAATTTGTGATCGTGTTCATAGACGATATACTCATCTATTCAAAGAGTAAAGAGGAACATGGTCAACACCTCTGACAAATCTTGGAAACTCTAAGAAAAAAAAGTTATATGCAAAATTCTCAAAGTGCGAATTTTGGATTCGGAAAGTAGATTTCCTAGTTCACGTGGTTAGCAAAGACGGGATACACGTGGACCCCTCCAAAATCAAGGCAATTGAGAACTGGTCAGCTCCTAAAACCCCAACGAAAATCCGACAATTCTTGGGCCTTGTTGGCAACTATCGAAGGTTTATACAGAACTTCTCGAAGATTGCTAAACCACTTACCACCCTGACCCAAAATGTCACACCCCAAAACCGGAACGGCAGAAACGTTCTGGGGTGGATGACGTCATGTCAAGTATCACAACATATGCAGTATAGTAATCAAAGTACAACAATCATTGCATTAATAGTAATAGTTTTACATAAGTTACATTTCATAGCAACATCAAAGTAATACAAGTAATAATATAGATGCAGCTTGGTACTAATTGTCTTCAACAAAAGCTCTTGGGATGTACCTGTCTATTGTGGACCTGAGAATACAAGTTATTTTGAAAGCGAGTATCAACATTTTCATAAATGCTGGTGAGTTCATAAGTATTTAGTGTCATTTATGTAAGTAAACATTTTATTCAAAATAACTTTATGAAAAGTAGTAGTTTAGAATCTACAGTGTATTAGCATCCTTTCCAGAAAATCCTATATTTTCTAAATAAAAGCAGTCTTCTACCAAGACTCGACAGAGTTATGTTGTAAAGAGTAATTTTCCCTTAAACACTATCATTACCAAAATACGGTATTTGACTTTAAAGAGAGTAGGAGAATATCACTAGTAGAATACTAGGGGAAAAAAACATATGCCTCAGCAGAAATACTGCTGACTAAGGCAAAAGAAATCATAGACTCCAGGAGAGTATCGAATGAAGGATACGCCTAGCTCAGTCTAACAAAAGGGAACACAGACCCCAGACGGTATCAAATGTATGATACGGCTAGCAAGGTCTAAAACAAAGAAACACAGACCCCAGACAGTATCAAATGAACGATACAACTAGCAAGGTCTAAAACAAAGAAACACAGACCCCAGACAGTATCAAATGAACGATACATCTAACAAGGTCTAAAACAAAGAGTAATCCTAAGAGTGTTGTTTTTAGGAATACAGTGTTAATTCTCGTTACCTTAAGGCCGAGAGTTATAAGGTAAACATGGAGATACTCGTAACCATACTGATTGACATTAGAGTACTTGACGCCCTGCAAGCATTGGAATAAATATGACATTTATCACCCGTTGGCTTGGTAGGCCGTGGACTATAGCTAGCAGTCAGGGTGCGGGAGTGTCAGTCCCATATAGATCTATACACAAAATGCCCGCTCTCCCTATAAGAGACTCTGGTTACCAACTCGACGACGGGGAGATCCGTGTCTTGAAGATTCATCTCGTATAATGAATTCTGATGTAGGTACTGGACTGATGATAGAGACTCATAATGAACTGAATCCTTTGGAATTCTCATACTAGAAAGAGTAAATAGAGCTTCCTAACTATTCCTATAATAGTTACTAGTGTCCCTGATCTACGAGTGACGAGTGCGAGGATGCCCTTCCTACCCAAGGAACATGAACTGGCCGATGGAAACCTTTATGTCTATACATGTATAAATGATATATAATTAATGATTAAACAAACTTCGGACGGATATCCAATACCCACCAGACCACATCCAAACGAGGAAAAGGAAATAGGGTGAACTAGCCTTCCTAAGTCCTTTAAACATTATTTATATAACTATACATGTACACGCATGCATTTAACGAAGTAGAAGCATTTAATGAAGTAGAAGCACTTAACGAAGTAGAAGCATTTAACGAAGTAGAAGTATAGAAGCATGGAAGAAAACATTAACGAAAACTTTGGAAAAACTTTACACTTAAGAAAATCGTGACTTGATATCCTTTTGTAAAATAAGTTGTAAGACCTTTGGAAATCCTTGAAAATCTTTCATAAACAAGTTTTGAATATAACTTTGATAAAACAATATAAGTAAAGAAAAACCTTTGTTTAAAATACTGTTGTAACTGGTTTTGAAGTAAAACATACAGCGTGAGAGACAATTTGAGAAAAGATTTAAACAAGTAAAGACGTTTTGGAAAACCATTTATAGTATCATACTTGGTAAAATAGCTGAAAGTGTAATAAATCCTTGTGCATGCGGGTTATTAATCACATATGATTGATATTATAACTAGAATGTTTTAACTTGTATTCCCCCCATAAAAGCATGTGAAAACATTTAAAAGGTTAATTCAGGGGTATGAACTCACCTGTTGTAAGTGGATCGGATGGAGGTGCCGGTTGGGTGCTCGATGTCAAGTAAAGACTTGAACACACTTAGTGACCTATTAACATATGATGACATATGTTTACTTACAGTTAGTAATTATAATACTAATTAAACACGTATACGCATCCTAATGAGCGGAAAACACTTTGGTCAAGTGCTAGGAGTGTCCCGGGTAACATCTAAGGGATTGTATGGCCCAATTAGGGAGTTTACTCTTCAAGAGTAAACTCTTTATAGAGTTTACAGCCCTAAGACCATATCCCCATGAGTTTACGGCCGTAAACTCATGGGTGGTGTGTCCTTGGATGCTTTAAGGTCTTATCTCACTCGTGGAATTAGGCTAGGTTCAATTCTAGGGCATAGGAAGTGGTTTAGGCTCCAAATGGACCATTTTATGGAGTTTACGGTCCATTGTCCACTCCTTGAGGAGTTTACGGCCGTAAACACATGAGTTTACAGTTATAAACTCATTTTTGCCCATTTCTTTTGTTTTTTGGTGGTTCTAACTCATGCATGCAAGGTTCTAGTCACTTATATGAGCATAGGAAGGTGTTAAAGGCACTTAAACACCTTGGAAAGGTGTTTACGGTTTATGAAGATGTTATTGGGGACTTTACTACCTTAAACACATGAGTTTACGGCAGTAAACTCATGTTAGTCCATGAATCATGTGTTTTGGTGGTTGTAGGTCAAGCATACAAAGTTCTAGGTCCAATTCCAAGCCATACAAAGTGTTAGGGGGCACTTTAACACCCTTTGGGCCGTAAACTCAAGTGTGACTCACTTGTGTATGCTTTGGTGCATCACAAGAAGGAATATAAGGTTCTATGCACTCACGGAAGTTCATAGAAGCTCTTGGAGGTGTTTAAGGGGTAGTTTAACACCTTAAAAGGTGTTTATGGTCCTTGAAGATGGGTTTACGGTCTATGAATGTTCTTAGACCGTAAACTCATGTTTACTCCCCATTTGCTACGATTTTGGTGTTCTAGGTCCTTTCATGCAAGCCTCTACGTCATTGCTAAGCATTAGAAGTAGTTTGGAGGGGTTTTTGGGCACCAAAAACCCTCTTTCATGGTGTTTACGGTTTTGGGATGCTCCAAAGACCGTAAACTCTTGTTCTTGGGGTTTTTGGATGTTTAAGCCACGAATTTGCAAGCTAGATAAGATAAACAACAAGCTAGGAAGGTTAACTTACCGATTTGGAGCTCGAAGGGGCGATTTTTGACCAAAACCCGATTAGTAGAGAGAGAAAGTGTCTAAGGTGGGAAAAAGGGTGGGATGAAACCCACTCAACCCTTATATAAGGTGGAGTTTATGGCCTGGTTGGGGGTCCACCCGACACCAACCACGAACGGGGTTTTTCACGACTACCGTTAAACACGGCAAATTTTAAAATTATACCTCCTTGATTTTGGTTCGCTTGACGAATATTATTTAAAATATCCCAACGGGTTTAAATCCTGGTCAAAAATATTTTTGGGATATATTTGACTAATTTTTGACATACTTAATTTTGACGTTAAAACTAACGGAAATTTTTGGGTTGTCACACAAAAGGGTGTAATTTTCAATTGGGAAGAAAGACAAGATGCTGCATTCCAAACACTGAAGCAAGCCCTATGCAGGACACCTATATTGTCATTACCAGAAGGAACAGAAGACTTCGTGGTCTACTGCGATGCATCTAATCAAGGTCTTGGATGTGTTCTAATGCAACGAGGAAAGGTCATCGCCTACGCCCCGAGACAACTCAAGACGCATGAAGTCAACTACACTACATATGACCTCGAACTGGGAGCAGTCATTTTCGCCTTAAAGATTTGGAGACACTATCTCTATGGCACGAAATGCACAATCTTTACCGATCATAAGATCCTTCAACACATCCTCAATCAAAAGGAACTCAACATGAGGCAAAGATGATGGGTTGAGCTGTTGAATGACTACGAATGTGAAATTCGTTATCATCCAGGAAAAGCGAATGTGGTAGCTGATGCTTTTAGTCGAAAGGAATACTCGGGCCGCCGAGTGAAATCCTTAACCATGACGATCCATTCACACCTGTCCACGCAAATCAAGGAAGCTCAGAAGGAAGCTTTGAAAGAAGAGAATGTGACGAGTGAAGCCTTTGGGGGAATGGATAAGAATTTTGAAATCAAGGATGACAGAGTTCATTACTTCGTGGGTCGGATCTGGACACCGAAGTTTGGTGGATTCAGAGACATGGTCATGAATGAGGCTCATAAGACTCGATACTCCGTGCATCCAGGTTCGGAAAAGATGTATCTGGACCTCAAGAAATTGTGTTGGTGGCCGAACATGAAAGCAGAGATCGCTACCTATGTGGGCAAGTGTCTCACTTGCGCCAAAGTCAAGGTAGAGTACCAAAAGCCATCGGAATTACTTCAACAACCCGAAATACCCGAGTGGAAGTGGGAACGGATAACCATGGACTTCATAACCAAATTACCCAAGACAGCAGGTGGGCTAGACACCATCTGGTTAAGCGTAGATAGATTAACGAAATCCGCACACTTCCTACCCATAAAGGAAACCAACAAGATGGAGAAGCTAGCTCGAACATACATTCGAGAGATTGTACGACTACATGGTGTACCAATATCCATAATCTCCGACAGAGATAGTAGGTTCACCTCGCGATTCTGGCAGTCGCTACAAAAATCTCTTGGAACGAAACTAGACATGAGTACCGCTTACCATCCATAAACCGACAGTCAAAGTGAGAGGACCATACAGACCTTGGAAGATATGCTAAGAGCTTGTGTAATCGATTTTGGTAAAGCATGGGATACCCATTTACCACTAGTCGAATTTTCATACAACAATAGCTATCACTCCAACATTAAAGTCGCTCCATTCGAAGCCTTCTATGGCCGGAAGTGCAGATCACCACTGTGCTGGGCTGAAGTGGGTGACACGCAACTAGCTAAGGGACAAGTACCCGACAACGCTCTCACGGGCCTGTAAATTATAAGAGAAATGACTGGAAGATTGTACTAATTCGGGAACGACTAAAGGCCTCAAGAGATAGACAAAAGAGTTATGCAGACAAAAGACGAAAGCCCTTAGAATTTCAGGCTGGGGACCAAGTTCTATTGAAGGTCTTGCCCTGGAAGCGGTTAATATGTTTCGAAAAACGTGGGAAACTAAACCCAAGATATATCGGACCATTCGAGATCCTTGCAAGGATCGGCCCAGTAGCATACAAACTTCGACTCCTTCGGGAACTCAATAACGTACATCCTCCTTTCATGTGTCTAGCTTGAAGAAATGTTTGTCCGATGAGACCCTCATCGTCCCTCTAGACGAAATCGAAATCAATGAAAGTCTTCACTTTGTAGAGGAACCAATTGAGATCATGGATAGGGAAATTAAAAGAACAAAACAAAGTCGCATATCCATTGTGAAGGTCCGCTGGAATGCAAAGCGGGGAGCTGAATATACTTGGGAACGCAAACATCAGATGAAACAAAAGTACCAGCATCTTTTTCCCTAATCCACAAATGTTAGCTTTATATTTAATTTCGGGACGAAATTCCCTCTAACGGGGGGATGATGTGACAACCCGATATTTCGAATCACTGTAATGACCTAAAAAGTCAAGAATTGTAATCTATTGTGATATAATGAAATTAGCGTCCAAAAATAAAATGTTCAAAATTCTCTATTGGGTTGTCTAAAATGATACTTATCATGTCAGGGTTTTCAGAAATATAAATAACACTAAAATCCGAGTTATAACAAAGAAGTTATAACCAACCTAAGATTCACAACAAAACCGTCAATACGATTAAACGTAAAACGCGAAGTTTTAATAAAATACTTTTTAACCTTCAGTATCTAAATGAAAGTCGTAGATATCATTGAACCGTGAACATGCATAAAAAGAACGTCCAAATCTGACTTCGTATGAGGAAGTTATGATTTTTCCAAGTTTCGGATATAGCATCAGACAACTAAAATACTCGAAATAGAGATCGAGAGATTTTTAGCCGATACAACCTAAATGAGAATCGAAGATCTCAACAATAGTTGCACAACGGTATAAAGTCTGACGAGAACGGACATCACATGAAGAAGTTATGGACTTTTAACGGACTTTTCGTGTCCTGGCCTGTTAAAAATAAATAATAAAAATAAACTCAAACTTAGCCGAAGGAGTCTAAACAAGAGTTGTAGAGTATATTCTCACCTTCGCGTGCATATAAAAAACGTCAAAAACAGAGCTCATACATGGAAGTTATGCATTTTACAAGTTCAAGACTCAAAATCCGAGGCTGCCAGGCGTACCACGACGTGGTGAAGAAGCCCACGACGTGGTATTATGACTGATGGGTGCCAGGTGCATCAGCAAACGTCTCGTCAACGGAAGAGGATAGAATCCCTCACCACGACGTGGTGAAGTGTACCACGACGTGGCGCCCAATTTGGGGCTATAAATAGCAGTTGAAGGTGTTGAGTTTCATTGCTCATTTCTTCTCTCTCTCTCTCTCTCTCTCGTGCCGAAGCTCTGCGTTTAAACCCCGGAAGCCATCCCGAAGCCTCGGTCTTCATACTCAAGTTCCGAAGGAAGGTTTTTCACTCCCGAGATTCCCGAGAATCCCGAGAAATTCAACTTTCCCTAGTCGAAGTTCTGCTCAGTTATCGCTTCACCTTCTTCTATCTATCAAGTGATTTCATACCCCTACAATTAGGTTTCAAACACTTTATAAATGCTCTTATACGCTTTCAAAGGGGGGAAATGCAAGCAAGCACACGGTTACTCTCGTGTGGAAAACAATAAGCTTTTACTACACTTATCTTTATATAACAAATAATATGTGATTCTTAACTATTATATGAAAATGTTCGGATGCAACACCTATTCAATAACACCTTGTCCTTTAAGAATATAAACATGTTGTTATACAAATATCAAACACTTCATTTATATTTTGGTAAATAAATGTTCAATAGGGTTATTATAAATGTTATAATTACATACCCAGTTGATACTGCACTAGGGTTATCATACAAAGAATCATACATTTGAAAAAAACTATAATAGGTATAGTTTACTAGATATTCAAGAGGTTTTACATACTATAAGTACTATATCAAAGAAATACTTTCATATACAAGAACAAATGAACTTTTCATACGTAAATCTATTTGATACTAAGTTTTGTGAGACGTTCAGCTTCACATACTTTCGAGTATGCAGTTAAATTCCTGTATTATATACCATAATCTCTTGTAGGGAGAGCGTGATACTTGTGTATAGATTTATACAAGATTGAAAATCCCGCACCTAAAACTGTTAGCTATCGTTAGATCGGCATGTCCGGGTTGACAAACATCATAACACTCTAACGCCTGAAGAACGTTGTTACAGGCAGTCTGGGTTAATAGCATGGTTTTAAAACTCACATGGAGTATTAAAGACACGTTGATTTACGGGGTTATCAAATGCCTTAGCGATTTTATACATACATAAATATACTATTCTAGGCATGAAAAACACTATTGCATTATAGTTTTGGTAGAAGACTACTTTTATACTAGAAGGAAATATGGGAATTTCTAAGGAGTTTTTCAAACATATACAAACTATCTATTCAAATTTATACAAACATTGACAATAAATACTTATGAACTCACCAGCTTAAATGCTGATCTACTCTTTCAAATCTACTTGTATTTCTTAGGGATTCAGTAATACAGGTAAAACTTCAGCTTTTGGAGAAGTGATGCTAAGGCGTCAGTTTTAAACTCATTTTGTCATCATATTGTAATTTGTTTTTTAAACAAGTATCTTACAACAATGTAACTTTTAAATTATATATATGATGGTTGTGTTTACTTTCTTTACTATGTATTCAATTGTTTCGATACCACATGAAGTCATCCGTTGTGACAACCCGAAATTTCCATTCTGTGTAACATATCAAGTCAATAGAAGTTAGAACAGTTACAGTAAATTTTCAAACTTTTGGTATAAGTTTGGGTATTTCAGGATTTACACTTGATAAGATATCAGGAGAGAGGATGCACTAGGGTATTGTGCAACTCTGTTATTCCAAAGCTTCATGATATTAGAATTCAATGCCTGAATAAAATATTTTTTGCCAAAAACTCCAGGAGTATATATAGGATTCTAAGCCATAATAATTCATTTGTTACATTTACAACTAGAGAAAAGCTAAATTTTCTCTCACGGATCTTCGGGCTTTCATCCCAAAACGTGAGTACCTCTCTCTAGTTGTATTATATGGCTTATTAGGTGCTTATTGACCTAGAAATCATAACAAAACCCCAACATTTAAGAGTTCACGGCCCAAGAACATCTTGAACCGTGAACCCTTCTTTAAGGGGAAAAAATGGTGCCTAGTCATTTCCTTATGCAATGAAAGTATATTAGGTTTGTATCTTAGTGTGTGTAGGGCTAGAAATCACCCAAAAACTGTAACACCGTAAATTTCAAACAATTTTTCGCATTTTATAAAAACATAATTCATTTATTACTCATAAAAAAACATCATTGTTTAAAACTCAATTCATTGCATATATCAATCCCAAGATCTCATAGCATAAAAATCCCGTGTGTGTACTGATCAGGCCGGCGCCTTCCCGCGATCCTCACTAGTACCTGAAACACATAACACATAACACTGTAAGCACGAAGCTTAGTGAGTTCCCCAAAATACCATATATAACACATATTAGCCACTCGAGGCTATAACTCTGTGGGTCCGTGCACCCAAACTCTGTGAACCCTCAGGTTCTATCTCTGTGAACCTTCCGGTTCTAACTATGTAACATGCACAACATAAATCACATAGAATAATGCAGTGCAACACATAACACATATATAGCATAAACCACTATATCACATAACTTTGATTACCTACTCAAGGAAAAGTATAGTGAGAAGACTCACCTTAGACTCTCGTAAATCCCTGACTCGGTAGACGTATTACCTAGCCTCCGCCTATTCACACAAAGTAAATATCCTCATAAATATAACACTCAAGGATAGACTCGACCCTCTATTGTCACCCTCAGAAGGGTAAAAGACTATTTCACCCCCTTCTCGACTCAAGGACTCCATTGTTTACCAAACCCTAAAAGTCAACAAAAGTCAACAGTCAAACTTTGACCCAACTCGCCGAGTGCACTCCGGTGACTCGGCGAGTACACACATGACTCCTAACTCTTTGTCCCGCTTGGCACGTCGAGTCCCTCCCTAAACTCGACGAGTCACATCAGGCATGAATCGCGGGGCCACCCCGACTCAACTCGCCGAGTTTTAAGAACAACTCGGCGAGTATAGTCTTGAACTTCAGTCCTCCAATCCCCTTCTGACTCACTGAGTCATCCCCCAACTCGACAGTCCACTCACTGAATGATTAATGGGCAACCTTCATACTACTCGCCGAGTCTGTTCTTGGGACTTGGCGAGTTCATGCCATGCACACTCTCAAAACAACTTCTAAGGTCAGATCCATCCCATACAATCATAGATCTGGCCTCCCCAAGCATGATAATCACGTAAAGCTAACATCTTGGTGCTCATGCAAAGGCTTAAAGGCCTTATTTGAAGATATGACCACTAAAATGACATCCAAAGATCATAACCCCCATTAACACTCATAAAGCTCAAGGGAAAAGGGTCCCTGGACCTCTTTGGGTCCAGATCTACAGCACCAACATGAGCAGGGACCAATTACTCAATAACCTTCCTCTAAAAGGGGCTAAAAAGCCCTAACTCTAGGAATTACACCATAAACTGAAGAAGGGTCGAATGAATACCTCAAAATGAAGTCTCTGAGCCCTGGAATCACTAGATTAGCACCCTCTTCAGCCTCCTCTTGCCTTGGTCCTCTTCTATTTGCAAAAACACCAACAAGTGATCAAGAAATGGCTCCTTTCCTCTCACAATCGCTCTAGCTCACTTAGGGTTTCTCTCTAGGGTCTGGTAGCCGCAAATGATGGCCATAAGGCCCCTTAAATAGGCCCCAAACACGAGGAATTAGGGTTTCATTAAACAGCATGGACTCGCTGAGTCCACGGGGCTACTCGCCGAGTCCAGCCATCCACCCGGATAATGATTCGCGTCTCTACTCGGCGAGTCTATGCACCAACTCGCCGAGTTCTTCCACAAAACTTGAAATAAAATGAATAAATATAATACCTGAAATTCTGGATGTTACAATTCTCCCCCACTTGAAGCGGACTTTGGCCTCGAAGTCTCATCCCTGAAATAGCTCCGGATGCTGCTCACGCATCTCCCGCTCCGGCTCCTAAGTCAACTCGGATGCCCTCCGATGTTGCCACTGAACCTGCACCAGAGGAACCTCCTTGTTCTTCAGAACCTTGATCTTCCGATCCTCAATCGCAACTGGTCTCTTCGCATAGTTCAGGCTCGCATCCACCTGAATATCCTCTAACGGCACTACCGCCGACTCGTCGGCTATACACTTTCTCAATTGAGACACGTGGAATCACTGGATTCCAGGGCTCAAAGACTTCATTTTGAGGCTCGCATCCACCTGAATATCCTCTAACGACACTACCGCCGACTCGTCGGCTATACACTCTCTCCGCATAGTTCATGTTCTCCAAGAGATACGCTACCCTGCCCACCCTCACGATCACTCTGAACGGACCAATATACCGGGGCCCTAGCTTTCCCCTCTTCCTGAATCGAATCACTCCTTTCCAAAGAGATAGCTGCAGGAGAACATAATCACCGACCTGGAACTCAAGCTCGGATTGTCGCCTATCCGCATAACTCTTCTGGCGACTCTGAGCGGTCAACAATCTCTGCCTGACCCGCTGTATCTGCTCTGTCATCTGAAGCATAATCTCCGTGCCACCCATCACTCGTTGCCCTACCTCTCCCCAACAGATGGGAGTCCGACACCTCCTCCCATACAACAGCTCAAAGGGCGGCATACCAATGCTCGAATGATGGCTGTTGTTGTAGGAGAACTCCGCTAAGGGCAAATACGTGTCCCAACTTCCGCCAAAATCCAACACGCATGCTCGGAGCATGTCCTCGAGCGTCTAAATCGTCCGCTCGCTCTGACCGTCAGTCTGTGGGTGGTATGCGGTACTAAAATGCAGCCTGGTACCCAACTCTTCGTGGAATTTCTTCCAAAATCTGGAAGTGAAGCGCACATCTCGATCTGACACAATCGAGATCGGCACCCGATGCCGCGATACCACATCTCTCACATATACCTCTGCTAACTTCTCTGCAGAATAACTCTCACCAATGGCGAGAAAGTGAGCGCTCTTTGTCAAACGGTCTACTATCACCCAAATTGCATCGACACCCCTCGCCGTTCTCGGCAATTTGGTGATAAAATCCATGGATATCTGCTCCCGTTTCCACTTTGGGACTTCCAGTGGCTGCAACTTACCATGCAATATCTGATGTTCGGCCTTAACTCTACAACAGGTTAGGCACCTCTCAACAAACCACGCTACATCTCTCTTCATACAGGGCCACCAGTACTCCCTTTTTAAATCCAGAAACATCTTAGTGGCCTCGGGATGGATCGAGAATCTCGATCTATGCACCTCCTCCATCAAGATGGTACGCGTTCCTCCAACAAACGGTACCCAAATCCGACCCTAGAAGGTCACAAGCCCTCTGCTATCGCTCACGAACTCTGACACCTGTCCGATAACTCGCTCTCTCTTACGGTTCTCCGGTCTTACAGCCTCAGCCTGAGCCCCTCTCATGGTGTCCAACACCAGAGTCATCACCGTCAATCTCATACAAATATCCCGAATCGGGGCACTCTCTGCCCTACGACTCAGGGCATTGGCTACCACATTAGCCTTGCCTGGGTGGTACAAGATCTCGCAGTCATAATCCTTTACTACATCCAACCATCTCCTCTGACACATGTTCAGGTTTGGCTGATCCATCAAATACTTCAAACTCTTGTGGTCCGTGTATATCGTACATCGAACTCCATACAGATAATGGCGCCAAATCTTGAGGGCGAACACCACAGCCCCCAACTCTAGATCGTGGGTGGGATACCTTGCCTCATGGGGCTTCAGCTGCCTCGATGCGTACGCGATCACATGCCCCCTCTGCGTCAACACCGCGCCCAACCCAAATATCGATGCGTCACAATACACCACGAAGTCCTCCATTCCCTCTGGAAGAGCCAACACCGGGGCTTCGCACAATCTCTGGCGAAGAGTCTCCAATGAGGCCTGCTGCTCTTGGCCCCAGCTAAACACCACACCCTTCCGAATCAACCTGGTGAGAGGAACAGCAATCTTGGAGAAATCCCTGATGAACCTCCGATAATAGCCAGCCAACCCTAGAAAACTCCTGATCTCAGAAGGAGATTTCGGCACCTCCCAACTCATCACCGCCTCGATCTTGGCCAGATCGACCAAAATCCCCTTTTGGTTAACGAGGTGACCAAGGAACTGCACCTCCCATAACCAAAAATCGCACTTGGAGAATTTGGCTTATAGCCTCTCCGATATCAGCATACTGAGGATTTCTCGCAAATGCTCCTCATGCTGCTCCCTGGATCTCGAATACACCAAAATGTCGTCAATGAACACAATCACTGATCGATCCAGCATCGGTCTGCATACCCTGTTCATGAGATCCATGAACGCTGCAGGCGCATTGGTGAGCCTAAATGGCATCACCACGAACTCATAATGCCCATAACGAGTCTTGAATGCGGTCTTCTGGATATCCTCCTCGCGCACCCTCATCTGATGATATCCAGATCTCAGATCAATCTTGGAAAACCAAGACGCTCCCTGCAGCTGATCGAACAAATCGTCGATCCTCGGCAAAGGATAACAGTTCTTGACCGTTAACTTGTTCAACTCTCGATAATCTATGCACATTCGGTGCAAACCGTCCTTTTTCTTCACAAAAAGGATTGGTGCTCCCCACGGCGAGCTGCTCGGCCAAATAAACCCCTTCCCCAGCAGCTCCTGAAGCTGCGAGGATAACTCCTGCATCTCTGGAGGTGCAAGGAGATAGGGCACCTTGGCAATAGGTGCTGGCCCTGGAATCAAATCAATGCGAAACTCAACCTGCCTCTCGGGAGGCACACCCGGTAACTCCTCGGGAAAGACATCCGGGAATTCACGCACTATCAGAACCTCCTTAATCGTACTCAGTCTCTCTGTACCAACTCTTGTATCCATCACATACGCTACAAAACCACTACAGCCCTGCTGTAGACTCTGCCTGGCTCTAGCAGCCGAACAAAACACTAAATCGGGACGGGTACCCTCGCCATACACCGTAAGAGTTCCCCCACTTGGGTCTCATATAGTCACCAGCTACCGCTCACTGTCAATAACTGCTCCAAATCTGCTCAACCAATCCATGCCTACGATGACACAGCCATCCCCCATCGCAATCAGGACCAAATCAATAGGAAACTCTACACTGAAAATCTCGAGTACACATCCTCGAATCACCTTCTTGGCATACACTGCTCTCTTGTCGGCGATGGAGACTCTCAGAGTTCGACTCAATGCCTCTCGACTAATACTAATGTGCTGACTAAAAGCCAACGATATAAAAGATCGACTCACTCCCGATTCAAATAACACCAAAGCAGGTACAGAACTCACAAGAAAAGTACCTACGCATATCATAATATAAGCACAAAATCTCAGACATTAAAATAAATACATGAAAGAATACATATCAGCCACGACATCGGGCGCTGCGCGGACCTCTTCCGCAGTCATCTGGAAGGCTCTCCCCCGAGCCTTCGGCGTCTCGGTCTTCACCGGCCGACTATCCAAAGCTCTAATAGCAGCAGGGGCAGACCCCTGAGAAGCTCCCTGTGCTGACCCTTGCAGCAGCGGACACTCGACCTTCCGGTGTCTGGTCTGGTTGCAGTGGAAACACACTGCAAACCCCTTCGGGCAGTCCTTGGCCCTATGCCCCTCCTTGCCACACTTGTAGCAAGATCCAGCTCTACAAACTCCATCATGACTCTTGTCGCACTTTCCACAGGTGCGGACCTTCTGGCTCCCTGCTCTGGGATCAGCGGGCTTGGCCCGCTTGGCTGCCGGCTGGGACTGTGTTGGTCGCCGATCCCTCCCCTGAGACTCCGCCTCCTCCCTAGCCTGAGTCTCTAGCTCGATTTCCCTCTTCCGGGCATTTGCCTGAAGCTCGGAAAATGTCTGGTATGAGGAGTTCGGCACGAACTCCCGAATATCTCTCCTCAAAATACTCAGATAACAGCTCATACATGCCTGCTCAGTAGACACGTGCTCAGAGCAGAACATCGCTCTCTCATGAAACATCTTGGTAATAACCATAACAGACTCGGTACCCTGCTTGAGGGTCAAAAACTCCTTTGCCAAATGATCCTGTTCCACCGGGGGAACATACTCATCACGAAACACGATGGTGAACCTCTCCCAGGTCACCGTAGCAAGCTCTGCTGGAGAATAGTGTGCTGTCGTGAACTTCCACCAGTCCTTCGCCCCCAGGTGAAGCTGGTTCAGTGCAAACCAAACCCTCAAGTGCTCCGGGCACGAGCATGTATAAAAACATCCCTTGTAACAACCCGAAATTCATATCCCTAATTGTAACCCTTTTCGCGACTCGTTCCGATCATCTAATCGCCGTTTCCGATTTCGTTTCCTATTCCGGCATTTTATTAAGTCATTAATGTGGATTTTATTTTATGACTTAATGAGTGTCTTAATACCCTTAGAACTCATTCTAACGCCTCATATTAATGATCGGAACATTTCTAGTATTAACCATATCGGGTTACGGCAAATTGGCCGGGTGCGACCAAAAGCCCCGTCTAACATCGGTATCGGGTAGAATTCTACCGTGTCCCGAACTTGGACACTATTTAAAGTGATCCAAGTCTTCATTTTGAAGCTTTTGCTTCATTCTACAACTATCACTCCAACCTCTCTCCTCAATCTAGATTTAAAGGTCTAAATCTCAAGTTTAAGGCTTCAAATCTTCAAGGTACCTTCCTATACTCATTGTGTATCATATTGGACCTTCAAATTCGAGATTTATTAATGATTTAGAGCCTTGTATATGAGTTTACGGCCCAGGAAGGTGCTTAGGCCGTAAACCCATATTTAAAGGGTTTTTAAGCCCTTAAACCCTTCCATGACCCAAACTAGACCTAGATATGACTTTTAGAAATTTAGTAATGGACTTAGAACACTTTAAACATGAATTTTGAGGGATTTGTATGAGTTTACGGCTAAGGCATGTGCTTGGGCCGTAAACCCCTCAAACATGGGTGTAAACTCATTTTAAATATGTTAGAAAGCCATCCAACACCACCAAAAGCCTTGGAATAAATCATAGAACCAACCAAAAATAGTTTAGGGACCTTAAACATAACAAAACCTCACATATGATAGTTTACGGTCATAGAAGATGCTCCAGGGCCGTAAACTCCTAATTATATGTTGTTTGATGCCCTAAATTCACCTCAAGCCTTGGAAAATTAACTAGAATCACATGTGATTGTCCTAAGCATCACAAATTAAATATGGCTTGAGCATGGAAGAGTTTACGGCCGCAAACTCCAAGTTTACAGCCGTGAACTCTCAAATGTGATTTATATGTTGATTCAATTAAATCCATGGCATTAGAAAAATCCATTCCAACATTCCCTTGTCCATTTAAGCCATTTTAGCACTCAAAACCACCAAAACATGAGTTCACGGCCGTGAACTCATGTATATAGGGGTATATGGCCGCAAACTTCATTAGGAAGTTTACTCTTGGGTAGTAAACTCAAATCCCAAGTCCCTCGCTTCAATTCCCGTTCGTAGATGTCACCCGGGTCACTCCAAACACCCGTTTTGAGGTGTTTTCATTTGTTGGAGTGTAACTTCATATCTAATTAGAGTTTATCAATATAATTAGATATATTTGTATGCCATTTCATTTTACATAGGAACCTCGCATGTTATCAGGCCTCGATTCGACGTTTAGCATCCGAAATCGACACATTTCCGCGTCCGGTGAGTTCATACCCCTACACTTTTTCAATGGTTTTTCAATGTTTTCAAGGGGGGAATACAAGCAAAAGTACAAGAATATCTTGTACTTAAACACATGATTTCAGTTAAATGGTTTCATAATTGTACATTTTTAAGAATTGAAAACCTTTTAACAAACTGTTTTAACTTACAGAGTTATTTGTTTTAACCCGATTTTCAATTCTTATTATACACTGTTATATTGTATACTTTACGTTTGATTGTTCACACTTAAACTAATAGAACTCATAAACAATTATAAAGTCTGTAATAAAACACTAAGGTTCGAGTGTAAAAGTCAGACACCATTAGAAAACATAAAACAACTGTATGTCCTTAACAATACACCTAGGCTCGAGTGTGCTAGATAAATACCATCGTAACACACAAATCAATTGTATTGTCTTTAATAATACACCTAGGATCGAGTGTAAAGGACAATCACCATAAGATAACACATATATCATTTGTAACATCCTTAATATTACACCTAGGATCGAGTGTAAAGGACAGTCATCATTAGATAACACCTAGGCTCGAGTGTAATGTCCTTAATAAAATACCTAGGCTCGAGTGTAAAGGATAGGTACGTTAGAACTTAGCTAGTCGTAGATACTACTTTCCTAGTCGAAAAGTAAAGAATAATCTTAAAGATTGGAGACACGTCCTTGTAACACTTCCTTGGCACGAGATAGTGGAGGACTAACCCTGTAACCAGAATCTCCGAACGTAGGAGAGCATGGCTTGAGTGTATAGATCTATACGGGACTGACAATCCCACACCTGGCTGCTAGCTACAGCCGAACCGAAAGGTTCAAGGGTGATGAAAGTCATAAAAAGGATACTGGCCCCGGTCCGAGTCATATCTAGTCTGAGTATGGTTAAGGACTCGCAATCAGGATTATTAACACTTTACGAGTATTTATTAGTTTTATGTACGTAATAAAACTAATGTACGTTCAAGGATGACATGCACACACATACACACAGTCAGGAGAACATGGGGTTTTCCGGGGGTTAACATTGAACATATTCGGGGTGTGACAGATTGGTATCAGAGCCGTTGTTTATAGTGAATGAAGTATACCAAACCTTACATGGTATAAAACTATAAACATTAAGGGGGCTAAGTGCTCTGAACTAAAAGTATCCTTCAAAATATAAGTATTTTCGAAAGTATATAAGTATACTGACCCGTCGAGATCCGTAACTACAAGTAGAACAGAACATAAGTAAATGAGTGTTGTACGCTGCGGTTAAACCTGGGCAGTTATGTAGTCGTGTCTAGGATCAATATAGCCTGGCCAACTATATTCATTAGAGACATGGCCAACATGTGCTTGGGAGTGACTGTGGTATGCGGCATGCCTAAAACTTACCCTAATACCACAAACATCGAGCTAGTCTCGTAACAAATTATGAAATACTATGGTAGTATTTCTCGAGCCAATCCTTGGTAGAAATCCTCGTCATACATTGTTCTTTGGTCATTCTCTTAGCGATAATTTTCTTGTCTTGATAACTCTTTCCTGCTTTATCGCTTGTTAGCATATATCTGTCATATCTCTTGATTCAATTCAGAGGACTTATCATCCTCTCTTTCTTGATCTTATTAGATCAAGATGCCTCCAAGAAAGAGACCCAACTCCAAGACCAACAACCCTCCACCACCACCTCCTCCTCAAATCGACCATGTAGTATTCCAGGCAGCTGTTATAGCCGCGGTGGCAGCTGCCATGTCTCAACGGAACTCTGGTGGTTCCGGTAGTTCGGGAGGTGGTACCCAAACCCAAAACCATGAAAGTAGTCAGGGACACCGAAGAGAGGGTTCCTATAAGGATTTCATGAACGCAAAACCCCCATCCTTTGATGGCACTGGAGGTGTCATTTCCCTTACTCGATGGTTCGAGAAGATCGAATCCATCTTTGACATTGGCGCCTGTTCAGATTCAGACAAGGTTAAGTTTGCCGCCTGCACCTTTATCGACAAAGCCTTGACTTGGTGGAATGGCCGAGTCAAATCCCTAACCTTACCTGTAGCCAACTCCATGGGTTGGTGTAACAACCCGAAATTGCATATCAATTCTTGTAACTCAAATTGTAATCCAATTCGATCAACCAAACGCCGTTTCCAAAACCGCTTCCGATTTAGCCATTTAATTAAGTCATTAACTTGTATTAATCTAAAATGACTTAATGGGTGTCTTAATGCCATTTGAAATCATTCTAACACCCCATAATAGTCATCGGAATAATTCTAGAATCGACCATATCGGGTTACGACAACTTGGTCAGGTGCGACCAAAAGCCCCGCCTAACGCCGGTATTGGGTAAAATTCCGTCGTGTCCAATTCCCGAGCACTATATAAAGGATTCAAAGCTTCCATTTGAAGCTTTTGGCCATCTTTCCTTAATCACTCTCAAACCTCTCTCCTCATCCATAATCAAAGGTCCAAAAACAAAGATTTAAGGCTCCAAATCAAAGAGGTAACATCCCTAACTTGTTATCTAGCCTCTTTAGCCTTCAAATTGATGTTTAATTTCAGTTTTAGGACCTGGAACATGTGTTTACGGCCAAGGATCAAGCTTGGGCCGTAAACACTTAAAAATGGGGTTTTTAAGCCAATTAACCCTTCCAAATCATTGTTAGGACTTAGATACGACCTTGAGACTTACAAATCAGGACTTAAAACATTTAGAACATGAATTTTGAGGGACAAAAGAGAGTTTATGGACAAGGCATGTGCTTGGGCCGTAAACTCCTCAAACATGGGGAGTAAACACATTTTTACATGTTAGTTTGCCTTGAAACTCAACCAAAAGCCTTGTGGTAAATCCTAGAACCATCTAAAATTAGTTTGGGGGCCTTAAACATAACAAAAAGCATCATAAAAGAGTTTACGGCCATGGCACATATTCTTGGGCCGTAAACTCCTAAAATTGTGTCAAATGATGCCCTTAAATCACCCCAAAGCATGGAAAAATTACTAGAATCACATGTGATTGCTCTAAGTGCCTCAAATCAATTTCTCCTGACCATAGGAGAGTTTGCGGCCGTAAAATCCAAGTTTACAGCCGTGAACTCCCTTTTAAATGGTATAAATTCATTTAAATCATTCCAAGGCATTTTAGTAGTTCATTCCAATAATCCCCAAGTCCAAACAAGCCATTAAACCCTCAAAATCACACCCACATGAGTTCACGGCCGTGAACTCATGTATGTGTGTGTTATTTGGCCGTAAACTCCATAAAATGTTTACTCTTGGGGAGTAAACTCAAATCCTAAGTCCCTAGTGCCATTATACGTCCAAAGATGTCACCCAGGTCACTCCAAACGCTCGTTTTGAGGTGTTTAACCTCGTTGGAGTGTAATGTTCCATATAATTAATGATTGTAAATCTAATTGGATATATATGGACATTATTACATTTTACATAGGGACATCGCAAGTAATCAAGCCCCGAACCAACGTCTAGTGTCCGAAACCGTCGCATTTCTGAGTCTGGTGAGTTCATACCCCTATCCTTTTTCACTGTTTTCAGGGGGGAACACAAGCAAAGTACAAGGGTTTCTTGTACTCAAAAACTTGTTTTTGTGTGTTTGTTTTACATTTTATATGCTTTTAATACTGATTGATACAACTGGTAACCATTCGAGCATGCAGATCACGTAAATATTTATTTGTGAAATGGGTTTTATAAACAGTTATGTTTTATAAATTTCACAAATGTTTTCCACATTTTATTAGTTAAAAGCATGACATTAGAACATATGAACATGAAACTTGTACACTGTTTATCCTCGGTAACACTCCACAGAGATACGCGAGTGGAGGACTATCATATTATTACTAGTAAATTTGTTATTCCTGTATGATTGGAGACACGTCCTCGGCGAACACTCCACAGAGATACACGAGTGGAGGACTACACCCGTAACCAGAATCTCTGGGATTTGGAGAGTGTGACTTGAGTGTATAGATCTATACGGGGCTGACTACCCCACACCTGGCTGCTAGCTACAACCGAGCCGAAATGGTTCAAGGGTGACGAAAGTCATAAGGATATGGACTACTTATTGCCATAGGTTCAGTCTTTAGTATGGTTATGGAACTCGCAATTAGGATAACAGAGATTTACTTATAGTAACAATGAATAACTTTATACATTTCACAAGATAACCAGGTTTCGGAATACATCTTTTACATTGATAACCAACATTCAGGAAAGTATGGGACTTTCCTGGGAAACCTTGTACATAACCAAGTCTAACCAGAATACATCTTTTACAAATGGTAACCAACATTCAGGAAAGCATGGGGCTTTCCTGGGGAAAACATTTACATAACTCGAAAAGTGTAACAAACTGGATAACCTTACATCTTTTACAATTGGTTATATACAATCAGGAAAGTATGGGACTTTCCTGGAGATCTATTGGTACATAACCAGAACAGAATAACAAAACAGATAACCTAAATATACATTTTCACAAGGGTAAACATGATTTCAGTGTACAACTTTACTTTACATAAAGTGAAACAATCAACCAACCTTATTAAGAAAATGTGGGATTTTCTTGGCGTGTGTTACATTTTCAGAAACAGAAAGGAAACATGAACATTTTCACAAAACAAAAACCACTTATGAACTCACCAGCGTTATGCTGATTTTCAAACCGCTTGTATTCTCAGGTCATTAATAGAACAGGTACCCGAAGATCCACTTGATCCAGGTTGGAGTGCGTACAAGACCCGTTCGTTTTGTTTCTATATATATACTATGTATCACAAACTATACAACTTAAATTTTGGAACAATTGTAAAACTTTTTATATGTAATGTAATGGTTGTTGCTACTTTACTTACTATGTACATTGGATTTGATACTCAACGTGGAGTCAACCCCGGAAATGTTTCCGCCTTCGGTTTTCGGGGTGTGACAGTTGGGAATCCATGAAGGAACTTCTGCTGGCTGAGTACTGCCATTGGGGCGAAATGCAGAAGTTAGAACATGAACTTTGGAACCTGAAGATGAAAGGTTCTGACATCACCACTTACACTTCCAGGTTCGACGACTTGGCACTACTCTACCCGGGAATGGTTACCCCGGAGAGTAAGAAGATAGAAAGATTCATCTGGGGGCTGACCCAGCCAACGAAAGGAAACGTCTTAGCCGCGAGGCTGGATACATACGACAGCGCCAAACCCTTCCGAGTCTGGTGAGTTCATACCCCTACCCTTTTTCACTGTTTTCAGGGGGAACACAAGCATAGTACAATAGTTTCTTGTACTCAAAAACTTGTTTTTGTGTGTGTGTTTCACATTTTATATGCTTTCAATACTGATTGATACAACTGGTAACCATTCGAGCATGCAGATCACGTAAATATTTATTTGTGAAATGGGTTTTATAAACAGTTATGTTTTATATATTTCACAAATGTTTTCCACATTTTATCAGTTAAAAGCATGACATTAGAACATATGAACATGAAAATTGTACACTGTTTATCCTCGGTAACACTCCACAGAGATACGCGAGTGGAGGACTATCATATTATTACTAGTAAATTTGTTATTCCTGTATGATTGGAGACACATCCTCGGCGAACACTCCACAGAGATACGCGAGTGGAGGACTACACCCGTAATCAGAATCTCTGGGATTTAGAGAGCGTGACTTGAGTGTATAGATCTATAAGGGGCTGACTACCCCACACCTGGCTGCTAGCTACAACCGAGACGAAATGGTTCAAGGGTGACGAAAGTCATAAGGATGTGGACTACTTATTGCCACAGGTTCAGTCTTTAGTATGGTTATGGAACTCGCAATTAGGATAATAGAGATTTACTTATAGTAATAATGAATAACTTTATACATTTCACAAGATAACCAGGTTTCGGAATACATCTTTTACATTGATAACCAACATTCAGGAAAGTATGGGACTTTCCTGGGAAACCTTGTACATAACCAGGTCTAACCAGAATACATCTTTTACATCATTTACAAATGGTAACCAACATTCAGGAAAGCATGGGGCTTTCCTGGGGAAAACATTTACATAACTCGAAAAGTGTAACAAACTGGATTACCTTACATCTTTTACAATTGGTAATATACAATCAGGAAAGTATGGGACTTTCCTGGGGATCCATTGGTACATAACCAAAATAGAATAACAAAAAAGATAACCTAAATATACATTTTCACAAGGGTAAACATGATTTCAGTGTACAACTTTAGTTTACATAAAGTGAAACAATCAACCAACCTTATTAAGAAAATGTGGGATTTTCTTGGCGTGTGTTACATTTTCAGAAACAGAAAGGAAACATGAACATTTTCACAAAACAAAAACCACTTATGAACTCACCAGCGTTATGCTAATTTTCAACTGTTCTCAGGTCATTAATAGAACAGGTACCCGAAGATCCACTTGATCCAGGTTGGAGTGCGTACAAGACCCGTTCGTTTTGTTTCTATATATATACTATGTATCACAAACTGTACAACTTAAATTTTGGAACAATTGTAAAACTTTTTATATGTAATGTAATGGTTGTTGCTACTTTACTTACTATGTACATTGGATTTGATACTCAACGTGGAGTCAACCCCGGAAATGTTTCCGCCTTCGGTTTTCGGGGTGTGACAGATTGGTATCAGAGCCCTTGTTTATAGTGAATAAAGTGTACCAAACCTTACATGGTATAAAAATATAAACACTAAAGGGCCTAAGTGCTCTGAAATAAAAGTATCTTTAAACTATAAGTATTTTCAAAAAGTATATAAGTATACCGAACCGTCGAGATCCGTAACTACAAGTAGAACAAAACATAAGTAAATGGGTGTTGTGTACTGCGGTTAAACCTGGGCAGTTATGTAGTCGTGTCTAGGATCAATATAGCCTGGCCAACTATATTCATTCGAGACACGGCCAACATGTGCTTGGGAGTGATTGTGGTATGCGGCATGCCTAAAACTTACCCTAATACCACAAACATCGCGCCAGTGTAGTAACGAATCATGAAATACTATGGGAGTATTTCTCGAGCCAATTCTTTGTAGAAATCATCGTTTACGTATAGATCTTTGATCAATCCATTAGCGATAGTTTACCTGTTTTGATAACTCTTTCCTGCTTTATCGCTTATTTGGAATAAATAACTGTCATATCTCTCGATTCAATTCAGAGGACTTATCATCCTCTCTTTCTTGATCTTATTAGATCAAGATGCCTCCTAGAAAGAGACCCAGCTCAAAGACCAACAGCCCTCCGCCACCACCTCCTCCTAAAATTGATCCCGTGTTATTCCAAACAGCTGTTACCGCCGTGGTGGCAGCTGCCATGTCCCAATTGAACACTGGTGGTTCCGGTGGTTCAGGGGGTAGCAATCAGAATCAAGAAAGTAATCAGGAACACCGAAAGGAGGGTTCCTACAAGGACTTCATGAATGCAAAGCCTTCATCCTTCGATGGCACTGGTGGTGTCATTTCCTTATCCCGATGGTTCGAAAAAATCGAATCCATTTTTGAAATTTGTGCCTGTGCTGAGTCCGATAAGGTCAAATTTGCAGCCTGTACCTTCAGTGATAAAGCCTTGACTTGGTGGAATGGCCGAGTCAAATCCTTGACCCTAACCGTAGCTAATGCCATGGGCTGGGACGCTATGAAAGAACTCCTCCTTGCCGAATACTGTCCCCGTGGTGAAATGCAGAAGCTAGAGCACGAGCTCTGGAACCTGAAAATGAAAGGTTCCGACATTGCTGCATACATTTCCCGATTCGATGATCTTGCCCTTCTCTGTCCTGGTCTGGTCACTCCTGAAAGCAAAAAGATCAAGAGGTTTATTTGGGGGTTAACCAATCCAATAAAAGGTCATGTCTTAGCTGCTGGCCCGGACACATATGATAGTGCTAAGACTTTAGCCCAAGCCATAATCGATCACAGTGATGATGTCGAGGAAACCACTATCGCTCCTGAATCGACTAAAAGCAATGGTGAGAAGAGAAAGTTCTGGAAGAAGAAGAAGGGTCAATCTTCCCAAGGATCCTCCAAAAGACAGCAAACAGTAGCAGTTCATGCTGCTACTAACCCCGTTGTTGCTGCTTCTGTTGTGGGATCCACAGCTCCAACTCCTACCAGCCGGTATGCTGGTAATCTCCATCTCTGTGACAAGTGCAAGTATCACCACAACCTTGGCCCCTGTCGAGAACTTTCCTATACCAATTGTGGTAAGAAGGGGCACACAGTCCGATTTTGCAAAGCTCCGGCCCAATCGGCCAATCAATCTACTAGAGCAGGCGTTGGTCAAGCCTGTTACAACTGTGGTGAGGTTGGGCACTTTAAAAGGAACTGCCCTAAGAAGTCTATAGCTGACAACACCGGAAGGGTCCTCGCCATGGGACGGGAGGAAGCAGTCGCCGATCCCACTGTTGTCTCGGGTATGTTCCTTCTCGACAACTCATATGCTAATATTCTTTTTGACTCAGGTGCTGAGAGGAGCTTTATTAGTCATGCATTCAAACATAACCTAAAACATAACTCCCGAACTTTAATCGAAACGTTTACCGTCGAGATGGCGAATGGTGAGAAAGAAAGCGCGACCGAAGTATTCGTAGGTTGTACCCTTACCCTGAACGACCATTCGTTTCTTATCGATCTCATGTCGGTATCCATAAAGAGCTTTGATGTCATCATTGGCATGGATTGGTTGAGTCCCAATCATGCGGACGTCCTTTGTTTCGAAAAAGCAATCCGTCTCAACCTTCCTTCGGGTCAAACTCTAGTAATCTATGGTGATAAACTCAGTTCCAACCTTCGTATCATTTCCTGCATCAAAGCTCAGATGCTCCTGCGAAAGGAGTGTATTGCATTCTTGGCCCATGTAATCAACGAGAAGCAGGAAGTTAAAGACCTCGCGAGCATCCTCGAAGTCTGTAACTTTCCTGACGTATTTCCCGAAGAGCTTCCAGGAATTCCTCCTGAACGTCAGGTCAAGTTCCGTATTGACCTAATTCCTGGAGCTACTCCTGTAGCGAAGTCTTCGTATCGCTTAGCTCCAGCAGAAATGCAGGAGTTATCCAGTCAACTCAACGAGTTGCTCAGTAAAGGATTCATTAGACCGAGTTCCTCACCCTGGGGAGCTCCGATATTGTTTGTCAAGAAGAAAGATGGATCCTTTCGGATGTGTATCGATTATCGCGAACTGAACAAGTTGACTGTGAAAAACCGATATCCTCTTCCACGAATAGATGACCTCTTCGATCAACTCCAGGGAGCCAGTTACTTCTCCAAGATAGACCTTCGATCAAGGTACCATCAGCTACAAGTTCATGAGAGTGATGTTTCCAAAACAGCTTTCAGGACTCAATATGGACACTACGAGTTCGTAGTGATGCCCTTTGGTCTAACCAACGCACCGGCAGTGTTCATGGACCTGATGAACCGGGTGTGTCGTCCTTATCTGGACAGGTTTGTCATTGTGTTTATTGATGACATACTCGTCTATTCCCGAAGCGAAGAAGACCACAAACAACACTTGAGTCTAGTGTTGGAAACCCTGCGATCTGAGAAGTTGTACGCGAAATTTTCCAAATGCAAGTTCTGGATTCGGAAGGTAACTTTCCTCGGTCATGTAGTAAGCGAGGAGGGTATTCATGTAGATCCTTCCAAGATAAAGGTGATAGAGAATTGGTCAGCACCAAAGACTGTTGGATAAGGTGTCTAAGTCCATAACTATTTCGGGCTTGTACTTGACCCGACCCGGCATGGTCCATTTGGGTTGCATGGCACCATGCAATTGGATAGACTAAATGAGAGAAATAACACTTGGAGATTATTAATATATTATAAGTTCTAATATATTAATAATATTATTTAATTAGTTGATCAAAGAATTAATTTGGAATTAATTAAGTGATCAAAGAATAACTAATTAAATATATGGGTTGATTATGTAAATCATCCATATCTTGTATAGTGGGCTAAGAGGCTCCATGGATTATCAAGTTGGGTTCTACCCATAGGATGCTCCATGGATACTCCATGGGAGTTACAAACCCATGGGTCATGGAAGTGAAGAGTCATGACACATTAGGGTTTACATGGTGTAACCCTAGATGTGTCAACACTATATAAGAAGCATATTCTCCACCAAAATCGGCTACACAAGGCTAGACATAAGAAACTAGAGGGCTTGGCTGATTTTGAGAAGTGTGTGTTATCTCAAGAGTCTTTCCAAGAGCATTTGGTGTTGTGTGAAGCATTTGAGGCATCACACTTGGGGTGCTAGGCTCACAAGGTTTCAAGGAACACAAGCAACAACAAGGTAAGTTATTCTATCTATGATTCAAGTTAAAATTGTTCCCCATGTATGCTAGATAGGAATATAACCTTGGGATTCAACTTTGCATGATAATTAGACAAACATAGATCCAAGGTTATTAGGGTTGCATGTACACTTAGGAAGTGTTAGAATGCTCAAAACCCATCAGTGGTATCAGAGCCTAAGCTTGTTTGTTTGTTATTTGTGCTTAAAAGTTGAAGAAAATCGAAATTTCTGCTGTCTGACTGATGGACTCGGCGAGTCCATGGGGAGGACTCGTCGAGTTCATGTGTATCTTCAACCTACTCGGCGAGTAGGTTTATGCACTCGGCGAGTAGGGTCGACAGAGTGCAGAATTTCGACTTGAGTTGCTGGAAATGGATTAGAATCATTACCCTAAAATGTTTTGGTACTTGAAAACTTGTTTTAGAAGGTGTAATGTGTTTTCTAACTCATTTACAACAACTAGTTATCAAAATTACAAAGATTAAATGTGATTTTGATTCTTGAAAGTGTTCATATGCATATTCTTGTTCTTATGATGTTTAGATGATCATAGGAATTATTTGTAACCTATGTGGTAGATTAATTCATGATCATAATGTGTTTTAATGGAGTCCATAACTTGTCCTCAAGTTATGGAAAACCAAAAGTCTCTTGGGTTAAAAACCATTAAAAGAACACAAGAGTTAGGAAAAATGAAAAGTCCTCATTTTATTACTCTAATAAACTCATAAGTTACAAGAAATGAAAAGTTTTGAAAGTTTACAAAACTTGCCCTCAAGTTTTGGAACAAGTAAAGTTAAGTTAAAACTTTAGTTCCAACCCCTAGAATTTTAAAAGTTAAAATTCAACCCTTATACTTATATTATTATGATTTAATAATTATATATATATGTATAAGAACAAAGTCGTCTTACCGCTAGTACGCCTCATTCACGAAGCCGGTCTATAAGGTGGGTATAAGGTTGTTGCCTATAAAATGGTGACTTAATGGGTGTCCACTCTCACCCACCGCTTGCTTGATCGGTGGAGGGTCGTTAGCCGAACGGGTAAGACAATGACTTATTAATTCTCATTCAAAGTATGATGAATATTATAAAGTAACTAAATGTTTTATTAAATTCCCAATCTTAGTTACTTTAGGAAAAATGTGAATAAGGTGCTATTCCATGAAATTACACTTTACACTTTGATTAAGTCGTTGGTGGAGCGTGTGTGGTTAACCGGCACACTAACTTGGACTTAACAAGGTAGGTAAAGGGTGACTTAGGGTTTATTATAGTATCGATGGAGCGTGTGTGGTTAACCGGCACATCGATTGAGTGATAAACTTTAAGGGTACCAAGTGATTTGCATGGTTACTTTACACCTCGTTTTGTGATCCTCGGTATCCCAGTCACAAAACTTGGAGGGCACACTCGAGATTGAAACATGCCTTTGAAAAGTTCATTGAATCTCAAAGAATCTAGGAATTTCTAAGAACCATTCAAAAACCTAATACTAAAATATTGCGGTTTTCGTGGTGGAAATTGGTGAATCGTCATTCACCTACCTTTCAAATATGATATAGCTTAGATTACGGCATACCTCTTCTAAGTTATATTATATTGTGATTGGATCCTAGCCTTAATATTACATTTGGGTGTTTTATTAAGGACTCTCTTATATCTAAACTAATCTTGTCCTCCTTCCTTCAGATGTCTTTCAACAATGCTTCTGGCTCTAATCCTAATGGCTCCTTTACCCTTATGAACTTGTGTGGGAAAGTCACCTTTGATGGATCCAACTTCAATGAGTGGATCAGAAACATCAGGATGATTACCCGCTACGAGGACAAAGAATATGTCCTTGACAAGGAGCTTAAGGAGATTGATGAGTCCACTGCAACTCCTCAGGAGATCGCTGAATTTCGGGCACATGAAAGGGATGCTACGAAAGTGGCTTGCATCATGACGGCCACGATGACAGCGGAACTCCAAAAGTCTTATGAGGATTTCTACCCTTATGACATGCACCAAGATTTGATGGAAAGATACCATCAGAGTGCAAGACAAGAGAGGTATGAAATCATCTGCTCCATGATAACAACCATGATGAAGGACGGGGAATCCGTCACGAGCCACATGCAGAAAATGCAAAGGTATGTGGATCGTTTGCTGAAGCTTAATGTGAACTTCCCAGAGGATCTTGCAATAGATATTATTTTGCATTCCTTACCATCGTGCTATGATCAATTCCGCATGACATATCACATGAACAAGGAAGAAGTCACCCTCAGCAAACTTCAGGGACTCCTCAAGACCGCAGAAACAGGTCTTAAGGGGAAGTCGGTTGCTATCACTCCTACTCAAAACTCTACTCCGGTTTTGGCAATCGGGAAGAATCGATGGAGGAAGAGAAAGAGATCTTCGAAGGGTACCAAGGCTCGGTCCCTTGATGGCTCTTCTTCAAGTGGAACCAAGAAAGGTTTCATTACTCCTTCTTCTGACCCAAAAGAGGCTGAATGCTTCTATTGCCATGAAAAAGCTCATTGGAAGCGGAACTGCCCAAAATACCAGCAAGATGTGAAGGATGGGAAAGTTAAACCCAACCATGCAGGTATTTACACTATCATTTCTAATAACTCACCCCATTCTAACTCTTGGGTCCTTGATACCGGGTGTGGTATTCACATTTGTTGTGACTTGCAGGGACTAAGAAGAAGTGAGGATGTGGAGCAAGGAAGGATAAACTTGATCATGGGGAATAGGAAAGCTATACCTGTTACCAAGATTGGAGTTTATACTTTATCGCTAAGTAGTGGGTTTAGTTTAGATTTGAATAAGTGTTGTTATTCGCCAGGAATGGCAAGAAATATTATTTCCTTTCATGCTTTGTACAAACAAGGGTTTACCTTTTCATTTAATAATGAAGTTGGTTCTATTGATGCTTTCTTTAATAATGTTCTTTATTTTAAAGCATTACCTTGTGATGGTGTGTATGAAGCTGTATCTGTTATTGATAACTTAGGAAATAATGTTTTGTGTATTGATTCTACTAATAATAACTTGGATAAAGCATCCTTATGGCATTGTCGTCTTGGACATATAAGCAAGAAGCGCATAGGCCAACTCCAAAAGGATGGAGTCTTGGAGTCGTTTGACCTAAAGTCAGATGATAGTTGCGAATCATGCTTACTTGGAAAAATGACAAAGTCACCCTTCACAGGTTCGTGTGAGAGGGGTGAAGGTTTGTTGGACCTTATACACACGGATGTGTGTGGACCATTCAAACATGCCACAAGGGATGCTAATCGTTATTATTTGACTTTTACTGATGATTATAGTAGATATGGATATGTCTACTTGATCAAGCATAAGTCAGAGACTTTCGAGAGGTTTAAGGAATTTAAACAGGAAGTCGAGAATCAATTGGGCAGGAACATTAAGATGCTTCGATCCGATCGTGGTGGTGAGTATCTTAGTTCAGAGTTCCTCGACTATCTAAGGGAATGTGGGATAGTCTCACAATTGACACCTCCCAGGACACCACAGTTGAATGGTGTGGCTGAGAGGCGTAATCGAACCTTGCTAGATATGGTTCGTTCCATGATGAGTCGAGCTACGCTACCAATCTCATTCTGGGGGTATGCCTTAGAGACTGCCGCCCATATTCTTAATCTAGTCCCTACAAAGAAAGTTGCCAAAACTCCTCACGAGATGTGGACTGGGAAAGTACCTAAACTAGACCACATCAAGATTTGGGGTTGCGAGGCTTTCGTGAGACGCGAGACTCATGATAAGCTCGAACCTCGAAGCGAGAGGTGTATTTTCATCGGTTACCCACAGCGATCCTTTGGTTACCTCTTCTACAGACCTAGTGACAATGTGGTCTTTGTAGCAAGAAGAGGAGTCTTTCGAGAGAGAGAATTTATAAGCCAAGGAGACAGTGGGAGACAAATTGATCTTGAAGAAATTCGAGAATCAAGCGGTGAAGGAACTTCAAACTCTAGCCCTCAACTTGAGGAGGAAACTCCTGTTGAGCCAATTGACAAATCTGTACCTCTGAGACGTTCCATGAGAGTTAGGAGTGCACCTGAGCATTACTATGGATTCCATATTACTGCAGAAGGTGAGACACTTATTAGTGATGGGACACTAGTAAGTCAAGATGACCCTAACAGCTACGAGGAAGCCATGGCAGGCCCCGAGTCTGCTAAATGGAAAGAGGCTATGGATAGCGAGATACAATCCATGTATGACAATCAAGTTTGGAACTTGGTTGAAAATGTACCAGGTCGTAAGACAGTAGGGTGCAAATGGGTCTTCAAGAAGAAGACCGACATGGATGGTAAAGTACACACTTATAAGGCTAGACTGGTTGCAAAGGGCTTCTCTCAAATTCCTGGAGTGGATTATGATGAGACCTTTTCTCCGGTAGCCAAGATTAAGTCTATTCGGGTTCTGTTAGCCATAGCTGCATTTCATGACTATGAAATATGGCAGATGGATGTCAAAACCGCTTTCCTTAATGGAAAGTTGGCTGAAGATGTTTACATGAGTCAGCCAGAGGGTTTTGTCAGCAACGAGTACCCTAATAGAGTGTGTAAGCTTGAGAAATCCATTTATGGATTGAAGCAAGCACCTCGCAGATGGAATCTTTGCTTTGATGAAAAGGTCAAGGAATTTGGCTTTTCCAGGAGTGAAGATGAATCTTGTGTGTATGTCAAGGCTAGTGGGAGTATAGTTAGCTTTTGGGTATTGTATGTGGATGACATACTACTCATAGGAAACGACATTCCAACCCTGCAGGAAGTAAAGTCCTGGCTTGGTAAGTGTTTCGCTATGAAGGACCTTGGTGAAGCTGCCTATATTCTAGGGATAAGAATCTTGAGAGATCGGAGTAAAAGACTAATTGGACTTAGTCAGAGTACCTACTTGGATAAGGTGCTGAAGAGATTCAGCATGCAGGATTCCAAGAAAGGAGAGTTACCCATCCAGAGTAACACCAGATTGAGTAAGACACAAAGCCCTAGCACTGAGGCTGAGATAGCAGAAATGAGTCGAATACCTTATGCTTCGGCTGTAGGATCGATCATGTATGCTATGACGTGTACTCGACCCGATGTAGCTTTTGCCTTGAGCATGGTTAGCAGGTATTAGGCGAACCCTGGCAAGGCACACTGGACTGCGGTAAAGAATATCCTCAAGTACCTGCGGAGGACTAAGGACTGGGTCCTTACCCTCGGTGGGGGTGATGACTTGAGAGTTGTAGGGTATAGTGATGCTAGCTTCCAGACTGATAGGGATAATTTCCGCTCTCAGTCGGGCTGGGTCTTTACCCTAAACGGAGGAGCAATTTCTTGGAAGAGTTCCAAGCAAGAGACAGTGGCAGATTCTACTTGTGAATCAGAGTATATTGCAGCTAGTGAAGCAGCAAAGGAGGCGATATGGCTGAAGAACTTCATTGGAGACCTTGGAGTTGTACCAGCTATTAAAGAGCCAATGGAAATTTTCTGTGATAGTGAAAGTGCTGTTGCCTTAGCCAAGGAACCAAGGGATCATGGGAGATCCAGACACATCGACAGAAAATACCATTTCATCAGACATCGGATCGAAGAAGGACTCCTCGTGGCAAAGAGGGTATCATCGGATGAGAACCCAGCAGATCCCCTCACGAAGGGACTGAGTAGGGTTAAGCATCTTCAGCATGCTCGGAGCATAGGGCTGAAGGATGATATAAGTTTTAGTAGTTAGATAACCCAGAAATTTGTAAAGTGTAATTGACATTTGATGATGAATAAAAAGTGTTTTATTTATGAGTAAAGTGTTGCTATCTCTTGTCAATCGTTTACTATATTTCTTTTGCATGTTTTGACTTCCAGAATAATTTTGTTTGGTATAACATATTATTCAAACCTCCACAGTCGGTCATATGTTGGAAGTAGATATGAATCAAGACTGTCATGGTTGGTTGTAGAGGTCTTGGACAAGGCTACAACAATCATGAGTGCTCATAAGTTCTGAGCATTGGACACAACCCACGCTCACTGGAATCACTTCATGGAATTCTATCTCGAGTGATCGTGAGACGGTAATATCATATAAGTCTTCAAACCTAGAGATATGATTTGTTACTTACAAGTTGGTTATGCATTGACTGTACGAAACCGCATTGGTAACTCGATGTTATAAAACGTACTTTTGTGTGTAATTCAATAAGTGGTAGAACAAACATATGAGTCGAAGTTTATCTGTTCCTTCTTGGATTAGAAGCTGGTATCTGGGCCCCTCGATGATTTTGTTTTGACCCATGTACCGGGCCCGGTCAGAACTAAGTTGATGTGTTCAATTAAGTTCTATGTCAAACAAATCAGTAATCGGGAAACAAATGTTGGACAATAAGCAAGACAATGTTCCATGTATTTGTCCGGCTGATATCTAGAACGGAGGATTATATGATCACTTATCTTAAATGGCGTATCATCATCTTCTCAGTTTCGAGAGACCTTGAAAGAGCTACGATTGCCGGTTGGTTCCTGAAGTACTAGAGATATAGTTATTAGACTTATCCAAGTGGGAGACTGTTGGATAAGGTGTCTAAGTCCATAACTATTTCGGGCTTGTACTTGACCCGACCCGGCATGGTCCATTTGGGTTGCATGGCACCATGCAATTGGATAGACTAAATGAGAGAAATAACACTTGGAGATTATTAATATATTATAAGTTCTAATATATTAATAATATTATTTAATTAGTTGATCAAAGAATTAATTTGGAATTAATTAAGTGATCAAAGAATAACTAATTAAATATATGGGTTGATTATGTAAATCATCCATATCTTGTATAGTGGGCTAAGAGGCTCCATGGATTATCAAGTTGGGTTCTACCCATAGGATGCTCCATGGATGCTCCATGGGAGTTACAAACCCATGGGTCATGGAAATGAAGAGTCATGACACATTAGGGTTTACATGGTGTAACCCTAGATGTGTCAACACTATATAAGAAGCATATTCTCCACCAAAATCGGCTACACAAGGCTAGACATAAGAAACTAGAGGGCTTGGCTGATTTTGAGAAGTGTGTGTTATCTCAAGAGTCTTTCCAAGAGCATTTGGTGTTGTGTGAAGCATTTGAGGCATCACACTTGGGGTGCTAGGCTCACAAGGTTTCAAGGAACACAAGCAACAACAAGGTAAGTTATTCTATCTATGATTCAAGTTAAAATTGTTCCCCATGTATGCTAGATAGGAATATAACCTTGGGATTCAACTTTGCATGATAATTAGACAAACATAGATCCAAGGTTATTAGGGTTGCATGTACACTTAGGAAGTGTTAGAATGCTCAAAACCCATCAAAGACACCCACAGAAATCCGCCAATTTTTGGGTCTCACTGGCTATTATAGAAGATTCATTCAGAACGTTTCTAGAATCGCCAAACCCTTAACCACTCTAACACAGAAAGGTGTACCCTTTTGTTGGAGTGATAAGCAAGAAACCGCATTCTAGACGCTGAAGAAAGCCTTGTGCAGCGCACCTGTTCTGTCCCTACCCGAAGGGATAGAGGACTTCGTTGTCTACTGCGATGCGTCTAATCAAGGCTTAGGCTGTGTGCTTATGCAAAGGGGAAAAGTAATTGCCTATGCTTCTAGACAGCTGAAAGCACACGAGGTTAACTATACCACACACGACTTGGAGTTAGGAGCCGTAGTCTTTGCGTTGAAGATTTGGAGACATTACCTCTACGGAACCAAGTGCACGATCTTCACCGATCACAAGAGCCTACAACACATCTTTGACCAGAAAGACTTAAACATGAGACAAAGGCGATGGGTAGAACTACTCAGCGATTATGAGTGTGAAATCCGTTACCATCCCGGCAAGGCCAATGTGGTAGCAGATGCCCTTAGCCGAAAGGAGAGTGCAGGCCGTAAAGTGAAGAACCAGACGATGACCATCCATTCCAACCTACCCATGCAAATCCGAGAAGCCCAGTTAGAAGCCTTCAAATCCGAGAACGTGTTGACCAAAGCCTTGAGAGGAATGGAAAAGAAACTTGAGATCAGAGGTGACAGAGTCCATTGTTTCATGGATCGGATCTGGATTCCAAAGTTCGGAGGATTCAGAGAGATAGTTATGGAGGAAGCGCACAGAACCAGATACTCTGTTCACCCGGGCTCTGACAAGATGTACTTAGATCTCAAGAAACAATATTGGTGGCCAAACATGAAGGCTGAGATAGCTACGTTCGTAGGCAAGTGTTTGACTTGCGCCAAAGTAAAAGTTGAGCACCAGAAACCCTTGGGTCTGCTCCAGCAACCCGAGATACCCGAATGGAAATGGGAGATGATCACCATGGACTTCATCACCAAACTACCCAAGTGTCCGAGTGGGTACGACACCATTTGGGTAATTGTCGATCGTTTGACAAAGTCCGCTCACTTCGTTCTGATCAAAGAATCATACAAGATGGATAGACTCGCGCGGATTTACATCCAAGAGGTAGTCCGACTGCACGGTGTACCTGCGTCCATTATCTCTGATCGAGATAGTAGGTTTACCTCCCGATTTTGGCAGTCTCTTCAAAAAGCTCTTGGAACCAAACTAGATATGAGCACAGCGTATCATCCTCAGACCGATGGACAAAGTGAGAGAACAATCCAAACCCTAGAGGACATTCTTAGGGCATGTGTCATTGACTTTGAAAAGTCGTGGGACACACATCTACCTTTAATCGAATTCTCGTACAACAACAGTTACCACACCAGCATTAGGGTTGCCCCATTTGAAGCCCTATACGGTCGCAAGTGCAGATCCCCTCTGTGCTGGGCCGAGGTGGGGGATACACAGTTAGCCAAGAGCCGAGTCCCGGACAGTGCTCTTACTGGTCCTGAAATCATCCGTGAAACCACCGAGAATATCATCCAAATCCGAGAACGACTGAAAGCTTCACGTGATCGCCAGAAGAGTTACGTTGATAACCGTCGGAAACCATTGGAATTCCAGGTTGGAGACGATGTCTTGTTGAAGGTCTCGCCCTGGAAAGGCACTATACGCTTTGGTAAGCGTGGGAAACTTAATCCGAGGTACATTGGACCTTTTGAGATCCTCGCCAGGATTGGTCCGGTGGCCTATAAACTTAGTTTACCTAACGAGCTCAGTAACATCCACCCCGTCTTCCATGTTTCAAATCTCAAGAAGTGCCTATCCGATGAAACCCTAGTGATTCCTTTAGACGAGATCGTGATCGATGAAAACCTCAACTTCGTGGAGGAATCCATCGAAATCATGGATCGAGAAGTCAAACGTATGAAACAAAGTCGCATCCCGTTAGTGAAGGTTCGCTGGAATCCCAAGCGGGGACCGGAGTTCACTTGGGAGCGGGAAGACTCGATGAGACAGAAGTATCCGCAACTCTTTCCAGATCCATGATTTGTATTTTGTCTTATATCTTGTCTTGAATTTCGGGACGAATTTCCCTCTAACGGGGGGATAATGTAACAACCCGAAATTCCATATCAATTCTTGTAACTCAAATTGTAATCCAATTCGATCAACCAAACGCCGTTTTCAAAACCGTTTCCGATTTCGCCATTTAATTAAGTCATTAACTTTTATTAATCTAAAATGACTTAATGGGTGTCTTAATGCCATTTAAAATCATTCTAACACCCCATAATAGTCATCGGAATAATTCTAGAATCGACCATATCGGGTTACGGCAACTTGGTCGGGAGCGACCAAAAGCCCCGCCTAACGCCGGTATCGGGTAGAATTCCGTCGTGTCCAATTCCCGAACACTATATAAAGGATTCAAAGCTTCCATTTGAAGCTTTTGGCCATCTTTCCTTAATCACTCTCCAACCTCTCTCCTCATCCATAATCAAAGGTCCAAAAACAAAGATTTAAGGCTCCAAATCAAAGAGGTAACATCCCTAACTTGTTATCTAGCCTCTTTAGCCTTCAAATTGATGTTTAATTTGAGTTTTAGGACCTGGAACATGTGTTTACGGCCAAGGATCAAGCATGGCCCGTAAACACTTAAAAATGGGGTTTTTAAGCCAATTAACCCTTCCAAATCATTGTTAGGACTTAGATACGACCTTGAGACTTACAAATCAGGACTTAAAACATTTAGAACATGAATTTTGAGGGACAAAAGAGAGTTTATGGCCAAGGCATGTGCTTGGGCTGTAAACTCCTCAAACATGGGGAGTAAACACATTTTTACATGTTAGTTTGCCTTGAAACTCAACCAAAAGCCTTGTGGTAAATCCTAGAACCATCTAAAATTAGTTTGGGGGCCTTAAACATAACAAAAAGCATCATACAAGATTTTACGGCCATGGCACATATTCTTGGGCCGTAAACTCCTAAAATTGTGTCAAATGATGCCCTTAAATCACCCCAAAGCATGGAAAAATTACTAGAATCACATGTGATTGCTCTAAGTGCCTCAAATCAATTTCTCCTGACCATAGGAGAGTTTACGGCCGTAAAATCCAAGTTTATAGCCGTGAACTCCCTTTTAAATGGTATAAATTCATTTAAATCATTCCAAGGCATTTTAGTAGTTCATTCCAACAATCCCCAAGTCCAAACAAGCCATTAAACCCTCAAAATCACACCCACATGAGTTCACGGCCGTGAACTCATGTATGTGTGTGTTATTTGGCCGTAAACTCCATAAAATGTTTACTCTTGGGGAGTAAACTCAAATCCTAAGTCCCTAGTGCCATTATACGTCCAAAGATGTCACCCGGGTCACTCCAAACGCTCGTTTTGAGGTGTTTAACCTCGTTGGAGTGTAATGTTCCATATAATTAATGATTGTAAATCTAATTGGATATATATGGACATTATTACATTTTACATAGGGACATCGCGAGTAATCAAGCCCCGAACCAACGTCTAGTGTCCGAAACCGTCGCATTTCTGAGTCTGGTGAGTTCATACCCCTACCCTTTTTCACTGTTTTCAGGGGGGAACACAAGCAAAGTACAAGGGTTTCTTGTACTCAAAAACTTGTTTTCGTGTGTGTGTTTTACATTTTATATGCTTTTAATACTGATTGATACAACTGGTAACCATTCGAGCATGCAGATCACGTAAATATTTATTTGTGAAATGGGTTTTATAAACAGTTATGTTTTATAATTTTCACAAATGTTTTCCACATTTTATCAGTTAAAAGCATGACATTAGAACATATGAACATGAAACTTGTACACTGTTTATCCTCGGTAACACTCCACAGAGATACGCGAGTGGAGGACTATCATATTATTACTAGTAAATTTGTTATTCCTGTATGATTGGAGACACGTCCTTGGCGAACACTCCACAGAGATACGCGAGTGGAGGACTACACCCGTTATCAAAATCTCTGGGATTTGGAGAGCGTGACTTGAGTGTATAGATCTATAAGGGGCTGACTACCCCACACCTGGCTGCTAGCTACAACCGAGACGAAATGGTTCAAGGGTGACGAAAGTCATAAGGATGTGGACTACTTATTGCCACAGGTTCAGTCTTTAGTATGGTTATGGAACTCGCAATTAGGATAATAGAGATTTACTTATAGTAATAATGAATAACTTTATACATTTCACAAGATAACCAGGTTTCAGAATACATCTTTTACATTGATAACCAACATTCAGGAAAGTATGGGACTTTCCTGGGAAACCTTGTACATAACCAAGTCTAACCAGAATACATATTTTACAAATGGTAACCAACATTCAGGAAAGCATGGGGCTTTCCTGGGGAAAACATTTACATAACTCGAAAAGTGTAACAAACTGGATAACCTTACATCTTTTACAATTGGTAATATACAATCAGGAAAGTATGGGACTTTCCTGGAGATCTATTGGTACATAACCAGAACAGAATAACAAAACAGATAACCTAAATATACATTTTCACAAGGGTAAACATGATTTCAGTGTACAACTTTACTTTACATAAAGTGAAACAATCAACCAACCTTATTAAGAAAATGTGGGATTTTCTTGGTGTGTGTTACATTTTCAGAAACAGAAAGGAAACATGAACATTTTCACAAAACAAAAACCACTTATGAACTCGCCAGCGTTATGCTGATTTTCAAACCGCTTGTGTTCTCAGGTCATTAATAGAACAGGTACCCGAAGATCCACTTGATCCAGGTTGGAGTGCGTACAAGACTTGTTCGTTTTGTTTCTATATATATACTATGTATCACAAACTATACAACTTAAATTTTGGAACAATGGTAAAACTTTTTATATGTAATGTAATGGTTGTTGCTACTTTACTTACTATGTACATTGGATTTGATACTCAACGTGGAGTCAACCCCGGAAATGTTTCCGCCTTCGGTTTTCGGGGTGTGACAGTTGGGAAGCCATGAAGTAACTTCTGCTGGCTGAGTACTGCCATTGGGGCGAAATGCAGAAGTTAGAACATGAACTTTGGAACCTGAAGATGAAAGGTTCCGACATCACCACTTACACTTCCAGGTTCGACAACTTGGCACTACTCTGCCCGAGAATGGTTACCCCGGAGAGTAAGAAGATAGAAAGATTCATCTGGGGGCTGACCCAGCCAACGAAAGGAAACGTCTTAGCCGCGAGGCCGGATACATACGACAGCGCCAAACGCTTAGCACATATCCTAATCGATCATGGCGAAGACCTTGAGGAGGCAGCTACCACTCCTGAGCCGACAGTGAGGAGTGGTGAGAAAAGAAAACTTGGGAAGAAAGAGAAAAGTCAGGCATCGCACGAGTCTTCGAAGAGACAGCAAACGGTGGCAGTTCACGCTGTCACTTCCCCTGCAACTGTTTCTGTTGATGGATCCTCAACCCGAAAACCTGCTAATAGGTATGCTGGAACCCTTCCTTGTTGTGGCAAGTGCAACTATCATCGTCTTCCTTCCGGTCCATGTATAGAGATAATTTGCAACAAATGTAACATAAAGGGTCACATGGCGAAAAACTGTAAGACACCAACCCAATCAACGAGTTAAACTTCCGGAGCGGGCATTGGTCGGGCCTGCTATGGTTGTGGAGAAGTTGGGCATCTTAAGCGAAACTGTCCCAAAGCTGTAACACCTGGCAACACCGGAAGAGTTCTAGCGATAGGACAAGAGGAGACAACCACCGATCTCACCGTTGCCACATGTATATTTCCCCTTGTTAAATTTATATGCCTGTGATTCTTTTCGATTCTAGCACCGAAATCAATTCGTTAACCATCCATTTGAACATCTTCTAACCCCATCGTTTGTGAGTAACCGAAAATGTATATCTTCGAGATGGTTATCACGTGAGAACGAGAACGCTTGTGTCGTATCCGTAGATTTTATTCTCAATCCGAGCGATTATTCTTTTTCCATTCGACCTATTGGCAAACTTTTTATGAAATGCTTTGATGTCACCTTTAGCATGAAATGACCGAGCCTCATTCATGCTGTCTTTCCTAGTTTTGAGAATGCCGTTCATTCTAACTTCCCTCCGACCCGACTCTCATGATCTTCGTGCATCAAAGCTTAAAAAGTCTTCCCATGTATCTCTCATCCGAGTAATCATCGAGAAACGAGAAGTCTACGATTCTTTCCCCGATACTGTTTCCAAAGAATTCTTGAAAATTCTTTCCGAACGCACAGTCCAGTCTCGCATCGACCTAATCCCAGGAATTTCCTCGTAGCCAAACCTCAATGAGCACGATGTGTGCAAGTCAGCAATCAGGGCTTGATGCGATCACTACGAGGTAGTAGTGGCGCCCTTCGGTCAAACCATTTTCTTGGTCATGTAGATAAGCAAAGCAGTCATACTCGTAAACCCTTCCAAAAAAAAAAGGCAAAGGCAATAAAGAATTAGTCGGCACCGAGATCACCCATGGAAACCTGTCGATTCTTGGGTTCCGCCGGCTATAATCGTAGACTCATGTAGAGGTTTCCCTTAGAACCATCGGACCCTTAGTTACTCTGCTATGTGAAAATATTTGTACTCACTTGTTGGAGGTCATACTCTGGAAAGACATAGTACACCTCGGGAAGTGCGGAAAACTTAACTTGTGGAACCTTAGACTCTTCGAGATCCTCGTTAGGAATTGATTCCATAGCCCTCTCCGAGCTATCTTCAAGAACTCAGCAGCGAGCATCCGGTATTCCACATCGTTGTTTGTGAGAAGTGCTAACCTGACGAAAACCTTAGTCACCCTATGATGAGGTCAAAACCAATGAAAATTCGAACCTTCGTGTATGAATCAATTGAGATCGTGGGTTGAGAGGTTAACCATGCGTAACAAAGCCTCATCCTGACAGTAAGGGTTCGCTGGAATGTCAGGCGGAGACCCGATTCCACTTAGGAGCTTGAAGACCCGAAGCAGTAGATTCATCCTCATATCTCTTTTCACTTCGTGATCTGTGTTCGAATATTTGAATTTCGGGACGAAATTCCCTCTAATGGGGGGATAATGTAACAACCCGAAATTCATATCCCTAATTGTAACCCTTTTCGCGACTCGTTCCGATCATCCAATCGCCGTTTCCGATTCCGGCATTTTATTAATTCATTAATGTGGATTTTATTTTATGACTTAATGAGTGTCTTAATACCCTTAGAACTCATTCTAACGCCTCATATTAATGATCAGAACATTTCTAGAATCAACCATATCGGGTTACGGCAAATTGGCCGGGTGCGACCAAAAGCCCTGTCTAACACCGGTATCGGGTAGAATTCTACCGTGTCCCGAACTTGGACACTATTTAAAGTGATCCAAGTCTTCATTTTGAAGCTTTTGCTTCATTCTACAACTATCACTCCAACCTCTCTCCTCAATCTAGATTTAAAGGTCTAAATCTCAAGTTTAAGGCTTCAAATCTTCAAGGTACCTTCCTATACTCATTGTGTATCATATTGGACCTTCAAATTCGAGATTTATTCATGATTTAGAGCCTTGTATATGAGTTTACGGCCCAGGAAGGTGCTTAGGTCGTAAACCCATATTTAAAGGGTTTTTAAGCCCTTAAACCCTTCCATGACCCAAACTAGACCTAGATATGACTTTTAGAAATTTGGTAATGGACTTAGAACACTTTAAACATGAATTTTGAGGGATTTGTATGAGTTTACAGCCAAGGCATGTGCTTGGGCCGTAAACCCCTCAAACATGGGTGTAAACTCATTTTCAATATGTTAGAAAGCCATCCAACACCACCAAAAGCCTTGGAATAAATCATAGAACCAACCAAAAATAGTTTAGGGACCTTAAACATAACAAAACCTCACATATGATAGTTTACGGTCATAGAACATGCTCCAGGGTCGTAAACTCCTAATTATATGTTGTTTGATGCCCTAAATTCACCTCAAGCCTTGGAAAATTAACTAGAATCACATGTAATTGTCCTAAGCATCACAAATTAAATATGGCTTGAGCATGGAAGAGTTTACAGCCGCAAACTCCAAGTTTACAGCCGTGAACTCTCAAATGTGATTTATATGTTGATTCAATTAAATCCATGGCATTAGAAAAATCCATTCCAACATTCCCTTGTCCATTTAAGCTATTTTAGCACTCAAAACCACCCAAACATGAGTTCACGGCCGTGAACTCATGTATATAGGGGTATATGGCCACAAACTTCATTAGGAAGTTTACTCTTGGGTAGTAAACTCAAATCCCAAGTCCCTCGCTTCAATTCCCGTCCGTAGATGTCACCCAGGTCACTTCAAACACCCGTTTTGAGGTGTTTTCGTTCATTGGAGTGTAACTTCATATCTAATTAGAGTTTATGAATATAATTAGATATATTTGTATGCCATTTCATTTTACATAGGAACCTCGCATGTTATCAGGCCTCGATTCGACGTTTAGCATCCGAAATCGACACATTTCCGCGTCCGGTGAGTTCGTACCCCTACCCTTTTTCAATGGTTTTTCAATGTTTTCAGGGGGGAATACAAGCAAAAGTACAAGAATATCTTGTACTTAAACACATGATTTCAGTTAAATGGTTTCATAATTGTACATTTTTAAGAATTGAAAACCTTTTAACAAACTGTTTTAACTTACAGAGTTATTTGTTTTAACCCGATTTTCAATTCTTATTATACACTGTTATATTGTATACTTTACGTTTGATTGTTCACACTTAAACTAATAGAACTCATAAACAATTGTAAATTCTGTAATAAAACACTAAGGTTCGAGTGTAAAATTCAGACACCATTAGAAAACATAAAACAACTGTATGTCCTTAACGATACACCTAGGCTCGAGTGTGATAGATAAATACCATCGTAACACACAAATCAATTGTAATGTCTTTAATAATACACCTAGGATCGAGTGTAAAGGACAATCACCATAAGATAACACATATATCATTTGTAACGTCCTTAATAATACACCTAGGATCGAGTGTAAAGGACGATCATCATTAGATAACACCTAGGCTCGAGTGTAATGTCCTTAATAAAACACCTAGGCTCGAGTGTAAAGGACAAGTACGTTAGAACTTAGCTAGTAGTAGATACTACTTTCCTAGTCGAAAAGTAAAGAATTATCTTACAGATTGGAGACACGTCCTTGTAACACTTCCTTGGCACGAGATAGTGGAGGACTAACCCTGTAACCAGAATCTCCGAACGTAGGAGAGCGTGGCTTGAGTGTATAGATCTATACGGGACTGACAATCCCACACCTGGCTGCTAGCTACAGCCGAACCGAAAGGTTCAAGGGTGACGAAAGTCATAAAAAGGATACTGGCCCCGGTCCGAGTCATATCTAGTCTGAGTATGATTAAGGACTCGCAATCAGGATTATTAACACTTTACGAGTATTTATTAGTTTTTTGTACGTAAAAAAACTAATGTACGTTCAAGGATGACAGACACACACATACACACAGTCAGGAGAACATGGGGTTTTCCTGGGGATAACATTGAACATATTCGGAATCGGTAACAGTTAGCACACACAGGATTGGTAAAAGTACACACACATTCAGGGAAACATGGGGTTTTTCCTGGGAGAATACTAAACATAACCAGAATCGGTAAAGATATACACACACACAGTCAGGAAAACATGGGGTTTTCCTGAGGAGGACACTGACATAATCAGAATTGGTAGTAGTTCACACACACAGAGTCAGGAGAACATGGGGTCCTTCCTGAGTAACAGTAGTACGTAACTAGAAAAGTATAACAAGTTAAATAACTGAACTACAATTCACAAGAACAATCATGTTTTCATTGTACATCGTTTACTTTGCTTTTCGGATTTGGAAACTAACTTTACATAAGAAAATATGGGATTTTCTTGGATAACCATGTTTTTAGAAAACTAAGGGAGCTCGTACATTTTCAGAAAACAAAACCGCTTTTGAACTCACCAGCTTTATGCTGATTTTCAAACCGCTTGTATTCTCAGGTTCACATTAGACAGGTACCCGACGAACTCTTTTGGTGAAGAAGAAGTGCATAAAAGACTCGTTTCGTATTGTTTATATATGATATGTATCACTTGTATAACTTATGTTTTTGAAACGAATGTAAAACTTTCATATATGTAATGTAATGGTTGAATTAATTTACTTACTATGTACATTGGATTTGATACTCAACGTGGAGTCAACCCCGAAAATGTTTCCGCCTTTGGTTTTCGGGGTGTGACATCCCTCAATGTCAGATACCCATCTCATCGTTGCAATCGGATCCTGCGTCCCATCAAAGTTTGGTGGCTTCGTGTTGCTGAACTCCCTGAACAACAACGAGTCACCCCCCTACGGCCTAGCAGCAGCGACGACTGCGGTGGCCGCTGCAACAGCAGCCTCAGAAAGAGCGGCATAACGCTCGTCAAAAGTCTCAATCAGCATGGTATTGATAGACCCGAACATCTCTGGTATCTCTGCCCTGATGGCCGCAGCCACCTCCTCATGGATGATCTGGTGGATCTCCTCATCACTAGTCTCGCTGCTCTCTGGCACATGACGTGTCCTCACCATGATCTACCTCTGAAATACAACATACGATATATTAGAAACTCACTTGAGCATACTCGAACTTGATAACTCATCCTTCCTTGATCCCTGGCATCCCGAAGATTCTTACTTGAACTATACACCATCCCGGTGTTTTCAGTAGTACGGGCCCAATACTACCGTCCACACCGCGTCAGTATACACCCCAAGTCCTCCTCCTAGGATCCCAAGTCCCAAGTACTCTATTATGCATAATCCAGTCTCTAACAGATCTCTAATAAGCTCCTCACTGCTACCTACTCACTCTCAAGCATCTCATAGAAACTCACCTCCCCCTAGGCTAAGGCATCACAAATCAAGCCACTCTAATCCTAATAGGAATACCTAGCCCACTCTAGCACGAGAATACATCATATTAATCTCATAAGCATATAACATAAGGGTATTTTGGGAAATCACCGTTCGGGCGCTGACTGATCGTACACACGACTCTGCTCTGCGTTATCCAAAAATCTTTTACTCTTTTTAGAAAACTTGGTTCTCTTTTGAAAATATTTCTCAAATCCTCAGTTTGAGTTCAAATACGCCCGAAGGTGTACTCGAATCCCTCAAACCAAGGCTCTGATACCAACTTGTAACACCATAAATTTCAAACAATTTTTTGCATTTTATAAAAACATAATTCATTTATTACTCATAAAAAACATCATTGTCTCGGTTAATAGCATGTATCAATCCCAAGATCTCATAGCATAAAAATCCCGTGTGTGTAGTGATCAGGCCGGCGCCTTCCCGCGATCCTCACTAGTACCTGAAACACATAACACATAACACTGTAAGCACGAAGCTTAGTGAGTTCCCCAAAATACCATATATAACACATATTAGCCACTCGAGGCTATAACTCTGTGGGTCCGTGCACCCAAACTCTGTGAACCTTTCGGTTCTAACTCTGTAACATGCACAACATAAATCACATAGAATAATGCAGTGCAACACATAACACATATATAGCATACAACACTGTATCACATAACTTTGATTACCTACTCAAGGCAAAGTATAGTGAGAAGACTCACCTCAGACTCTCGTAAATCCCTGACTCGGTAGAAGTATTGCCTAGCCTCCGCCTATTCACACAAAGTAAATATACTCATAAATATAACACTCAAGGCTAGACTCGACCCTCTATTGTCACCCTCAGAAGGGTAAAAGACTATTTCACCCCCTTCTCGACTCAAGGACTCCATTGTTGACTAAACCCTAAAAGTCAACAAAAGTCAACAGTCAAACTTTGACCCAACTCGCCGAGTGCACTCCGGTGACTCGGCGAGTACACACATGACTCCTAACTCTTTGTCCCACTTGGCACATCGAGTCTGTCCCTAAACTCGATGAGTCACATCAGGCATGAATCACGGGGCCACCCCGACTCAACTCGCCGAGTTTTAAGAACAACTCAGCGAGTACAGTCTTGAACTTCATTACTCTAATCCCCTTCTGACTCACTGAGTCAACCCCCAACTCGGCAGTCCACTCACTAAATGATTAATGGGCAACCTTCATACTACTCGTCGAGTCTGTTCTTAGGAATCAGCGAGTTCATGCCATGCATACTCTCAAAACAACTTCTGAAGTCAGATCCTTCCCATACAATCATAGATCTAGCCTCCCCAAGCATGATAATCACGTAAAGCTAACATCTTGGTGCTCATGCAAAGGCTTAAAGGCCTTATTTGAAGATATGACCACTAAAATGACATCTAAAGCTCATAACCCCCATTAACACTCATGCAAAGGAAAAGGGTCTCTGGACCTCTTTGGGTCCAGATCTACAACACCAACACGAGAAGGGACCAATTACTCAATAACCTTCCTCTAAAAGGGGCTAAAAAGCCCTAACTCTAGGAATTACACCATAAACTGAAGAAGGGTCGAATGAATACCTCAAAATGAAGTCTCTGAGCCCTGGAATCACTGGATTAGCACCCTCTTCAGCCTCCTCTTGCCTTGGTCCTCTTCTATTTGCAAAAACACCAACAAGTGATCAAGAAATGGCTCCTTTCCTCTCACAATCGCTCTAGCTCACTTAGGGATTTTCTCTGGGGTCTGGTAGCCGCAAATGACAGCCATAAGGCTCTTTAAATAGGCCCCAAACACAAGGAATTAGGGTTTCATTAAACAGCATGGACTCGCCGAGTCCACGGGGCGACTCGCCGAGTCCAGCCATTCACCCGGATAATGATTCGCGTCTCTACTCGGCGAGTCTACGCACCAACTCGCCGAGTTCTTCCACAAAACTTGAAATAAAATGAATAAATATAATACCTGAAATTTCGGATGTTACAAAAACACCAAGAGTAAGGTGTTCACGGCCCAAGAAGTTCTTGGACCATGAACTCCATACTCAAGGGCCAAAAGGTGCTTTTAATCCTCCAAAAGCCTTGGACACTAGCTTAGATTAGTTCCTAGTTAATTTAGGGACTTGGAATCACCAAAGACCCATCCCCATGAGAGATTACGGCTGTAATCTCTAAGGGAAATGGTCCCAGGGCCGTGAACTCCTCAAAGGAATTGAAAGGTGCCCTAATCTCTTCCACAGACTAAACCACCAAGTAAGAATGCTTCTAGGGAACATTTAGAACTTCAAAGCACCAAATAACTTAAGTCTTAGGAGCTTACACCTGTAAACTAAAGGGTTTATGACTGTAATCTCCTTGTGTGTTGTTTATTGTAGAGTAAACTCAAGAATGGGGTCCTTTGGAACCCTAAAACCCCTAGCTTATCCCTACAACACTTAGATGCAATCATTGAGGCTTAAAACACTTGTTAAAGGTGTTTAACATGTCCTAAGGTGTCTTGACTTGTTTATTAGTTGCTTATAGACTAATTTGATACATATATGTGATATTATATGTTAACTAGGATCATAGAGTGTGTTCAAGACTTCACTTGACACCTACCAGTCCTACATCTTCAGTTCATCCATACCACTCACAACAGGTGAGTTCATACCCCTTAATCAATGGTTTAAATGTTTTTAAATGTTTTTTTTTGGGAGGGGGGGATACAAGTAGAATCATGCTAGTTATTATATCAATCACATGTGATTAATAAGCAGCATTCAAATGATTTACTACTCATTAGCCGTTTTACCAAGCAGTTTTCTTCAAATGATTTTCATAAAAGTGTTATATGTTTAAAAATCCTTATTAAACTTTTCATTTTACACTGTATGTTTCATTTCAAACTCATTTACAGTTGTCTTTCAAACAAATGGTTCATTGTACTTAAAACTGTTTTGTCAGACAAATACTCTCAACCCGTTTTGTAGATTGACATCAAGTCGATATTTTCTTAGATAGTAACCATGCTCAAAGGTTTTACAAAACTTATTTCAGAATTTTATATTATCAATTGCATGTATAAGTATGTATAGTTATATAAGCAATGTTTAAAAGGCTTAGGAAGGCCTGCCCGCCCTATTTCCTTTTCTGCGCTTGAGATGTGGTCTGGTGGGATATCGGGTATCCATCCGAAGGTCGTTTAAATATTAGTTATATATCATGTGTACATATATAGTCATAAAGGTTCTTCCAGTTCATTCAATACCCTTGGGTAGCAAGGGTATACTCCCATGTTCATACGTACCAGTTACATTACTAGTAAGCTACCATATGGGTAGTTTAGGAAGATACTAGAACTATTACTAGAACGCGATATCATACAATGAGTCAGTTCATTCATGAGTCAATACTTGCTAGATAGAGAGAGAACACTCGTTACAGCTAGTACACACAATACATTACTATACATGCTAGATAGAGAGAGAACACACATGTTAAAGCTAGCACACGCAGAACATCATAGTACATTACTATACATGCTAGATAGAGAGAGAACACATGTTACAGCTAGCACACGCAGAACATTACAGTACATTACTATACTATTACATAGATATGTTTACATGATTACGCTTACATGAGTACATTTAAATAGATAATATATGATGAGTTACTATTACATTTTATATGTATAGATTCTGTTATATAATCCTCATTCTTATCTTTACTTTGTGATACAATTACATAATCGACGACATAGATTGGATTTAATATCCTAGTACCAAAGGATACGTTACGAGATTAACCATTCCTAGAATCTCTGTTAGCTACAGAGATAAAAGCACATCTACGGATGTCTACGGTTGATACCATTATAGGTATACTTTAAGGGACTAACTATTCCTATACCTAGCTATTAGCAACAGAGGTAAATGTACATCTACAGATGTCTTCAGTTAACATTGTTAGTTACCCTAGTACCAAAGGGTAATACTTAGGTTATTTATATTATTACCTTTACCTTGTGAGTCATTCACATAACCGACGAGGTGAATTATATTTGAGTATCCTAATACCAAAGGATACAATTTCTTATAATAATAATAATAGTAGCACAGTCGGGTCTTGGTAGAAGGCTACATTCAGAGCAGTTAGGTCTTGGTAGAAGACTACTTTTAGAGCAGTTAGGTCTTGGTAGAAGGCTACATTTCAGCACAGTTAAGTCTTGGTAGAAGACCCCCTTTATATTAGTAGGAATCATAGGGATTTCTAGGGTTTTTCAAACGTTTACAGTTGTTCTACAAACATTTTCATACTTATACGAGCTTTCTTTCAAAACAATTTCAAGTCTTTCATTTAAAGATTTACAAATTAAGACACATTAATACTTATGATCTCACATGCTTTAAAGCTGATACTCTCTTTCAAAATAACTTGTATCCTCAGGTCAATGATCGACAGGTACCGATGCAAGGTTTAGAGAAGATGGTGCTCGTTCATGACTCATCTTTCATTTTGATTATACTTTAGTGTCTATTATAATTTGAAAGAACACAGTTGTATTAAAATTATATTACTAATGCAATGGATGATGTTGTTGCTTTTTTACTACTTGTCATTGTTATGATATTGTACATGACGTCCTCCGCACCAGAACATTTCCACCGTTCGTGGTTTTGGGGTGTAACATCCGCCCTCAAACGTTTCCGCCGTTCTGGTTTGGGGGTGTGACATATTGGTATCAGAGCATTGTTTATAGTGAACTAAGTATATCGAACCACATAAGATATACAAACTATAAATGCATAAGGGACTAAAACTCTGTGACAAAACGTTTTTACACCTATGCCGCGTTTCATTTAACTTAAATTATTTGGGTCGTGAAAGTACATATACATGCATACAATGATTTATTTTCATAGTTAGAACTATACAAGAAGTATTAAGACAAGTTGGACACTACGACTAAGCCTCAGAATATGTAGTCAGATTTGGGACGAATATAGCCTGATCAACTATATTTATCCGGGATCGGACTAAGGTATGTCGAGGAATGGTCGTAGTGAGCAACAAGTCAAAACTTACCAAAAATGACATTAGTATCAAACATACAAATTTAAATACTATGGAAGTATTTGGTAAATACAATAGTTTAACTTACGTGTTTAGATTTACATATATTAGCTTCTAGACAATTCTCAAACCTCTATTCTCGCACAGACACAATGGCTGGATTCCACCCACCAGGGGATCCCTACTACCTGAATCAGGGCAATAGAGGATGGGTAGAGGAGGACCTCAAAGAGGATGTCGAGTTGGAGGAAAGGGATCACTCTGGGACAGACTCAGGACCAGAAGTAATCGACCCTCCAGCCGCTCAACCTCCCACTATTAGGAGAAACTTTCAGGGACCAACTCTCGTTTGGGGAAGTCACCTTCATCTTTGGAGTCAACAACAAGGGTTACGTCCTCCCTACGGTATGTATCGGGACGATGTCAGGGATGGAGGTTCAGCCGACCGAGCACTCCCAGTCATGGTAGGCAAACTAGCCAACCAGTCCCATCAATTCGGGGTTCAAGCTAACCGGATTCGTGAAGTCAACGTGGAGGTACAAGTTCACACTTCTGACATCCGTCGACTGGACAGGGCACAGGATAATGCCCAACTTCGAACTGACACATTCCAAGCACAACTAATTGCAGCCCTCTATGAGATAAGGGAACAACAAGCCGCCTTCGATAGGCGTCTTATAGAAGCAAAGCAATCAGACACGGAGTCAAGCTCCAAGCGCAACCTACGTCGCAAGTAGTACTTGCCGAATCCCAAAATTTTGTTATAGAATAAGAACTCGGCTAAAAGTCTTACTTTTCTTTAACTTCTGTATCGAAGATCCTTATAAGGGTCAAAATTTTCCTAACTTCAAATGTAACTCAACATATGTTTAATATATATATGAATAAAATTCCTTTGTGTGTAAATTCTTTGACTACCACTCAGATTCATAAGTTTTTCTATCACTATGCAAACTTTTATTATGAGTCAAGCTCTAAAACATTGGGTAGGTCAGTCGAATTTATAAATTGAAAAAAAATAACAAATTTATTAACACACAACTACCAATCATTAAAAACTTATGTTCTCCATTCTATTTCTTTAGCAGCACGATGCCGCCCCATAGATCTACATGCCGTGTCAACAACGCAACACCTCCACCACCACCCCTCCATCGACGGAAAATGCTGCATTGATAGCTGTTGTAACAAGTGTAGTGACAACAACAATGGCACAGATGAGTAATAATGGGTCTGGAGGAGGAGTAAATAGCTCCACGAATGGCCAACGTCTAGGTCGTTTAGGGGATTGCACCTTCAAGGACTTCACTAATAGCAAGCCCATGACTTTTAACGGATCTGGAGGGATAATGGCTCTATCACAATGGATAGAGAAAACATAAGCGGTTTTCGAGATCTGAGCATGTTTGGAAGTGAGCAAGGTAAAATTTGCTACTCGTACATTCTCCGAGAGAGCTCTGACATGGTGGAATGGACACGTCAAGTCACTAACTCTGGTAGTGGCAAATTCTATGGGCTGGGAGAATCTAAACTAAATGTTAATGCAAGAGTACTGCCCAAGGGGCGAAGTACAAAAGCTAGAGCAGGAACTTTGGGGCCTTACTATGGTAGGCTCGGACATCACAACCTATACCAATAGGTTTAGTGATTTGGCAATCCTTTGCCCAGGGATGGTTGCTCTAGAGAGCAAGAAGATTGAAAGATACATCTGGGGACTGTCACCCCAGATTCGAGGAAGTGTACTAGCTTCCAAACCAGTCACTTTCGATAACGCCAAACAGTTGGCACAAGCTCTCGTTGACCATGGAATCTGTCCGTGCTTCGCAACTGTTGTCCCAGAGCAATCCATAGGAAACAACAACAACAACATCAGTACCAACAACAATAAGAAGAAGGAGTTTTGGAATAAGAGGAAGGGTCAGTCTTCACAGGAACCTTCCAAGAAGCAACAAATAGTGGCAGTCCAATGGAAATTGTAGGGAGATGAACTGCAACAATTGCAACAAGAAGGGGCACACTGCCCATTTCTGTAAGGCACCGACACGACCAATCCCTCAAGTCCCTGGGGCCGGTGTGGGCCAGGCATGTTATGGGTGTGGGGTGTCACACCCCCAAACCAGAACGTCGGAAACGTTCGGGGGCGGAGGACGTCATATTCAGTATCATAACAGTTCATAGAAAGGAAAGTACACACCACCATACATATATAAAGGTTTCAAAAATGTTCACATCATTGTATTCATTACATGCTCAAAAGATAAATGCATAAACATCTTTCAAAAGAAATAATTAACGCCAGCGCGTTAATCCCCAAAAGTTGATTCTCGAACCTGCCTAACGGTTCCCTGAGAATACAAGTTATTTCAAAGAAAAAGTGTCAACAATTAAGTTGGTGAGTTCATAAGTGATTTAGAAACATTGAATGCCATTCCAAAATGAGTGTATATTTTCCAAGAAAATCCCTTATTTTCTTATAAAAGTATGAAATGCATGAGAGTATTTGTGTTGAAAAATGTCACTAGTTGAACCAAGAAAATCCCTCATTTTCCTAATAGTTGTTTGGTTTGTAATCAGGAAAAACCCTTATTTTCCTAACATAACTGGCAGCCTCTAAGACCGAAAATCGCAAGCAACCGACGTGCTTAAAAGTTGTGGCATAGTTTTATATAATAAATCTATACGAAGATCGCACTTGTTAGATGAAGAATAGTTTTAATAGCTACTCATTCATAAAATCATAATACCATAATAATTGTATATCCGGTGAGTTTTATAACCATACTAAACATAATATGCCTGTAGCGACGTTCTTCAGGCGTCGTAGCGTTATGACAACTGTCACCCCAAAAGACGGACTGTAGCTAACAGTCAGGGCGCGGGATCATGACTTCCCGTATAGATCTATACGCATTTGACACGTTCTCCGAACGGGAGACTCTGGTTATAGACAGGACTTGTAGCGATACCTTTTAGCAAAAGGTAGTATTTGAAGATGTACACGTCTCACGGATTCTCAACTAAGTCTGTATTAAAGTGATAGTTTTGTATGCAAAGTTTATTCTTTTTCACAATGTTTGACAAGGCATAAGTCATAAGTTCTTTGAAAGTATAAAATGGTTTAGCAAAGATGGTTACCCTTGATATGATGTATTTGTATGTAAACGTATAAATAAAACATATTTCTATTTATAAAACATATTGTACCCCAAGAGGGTAAAGTTGTGTTGTGAGGTGTTTTGCATGATAATAACTTCAGAAGATAGTTTAAACAACAGTATGAAAAGTATAGCAAAAGATCGATGTTTCACACGATTTTAGTCGTGTGTTTACTTGTATTCCCCCCCTTAAAAGTGTATAAAAGCATTTAAAAATGTATTTAAAGAGTGTTTGTAGGGGTATGAACTCACCTGGAAGTTTGAAGATAGCGAGATGGAAAACCGGGCAGAGTTTCGTCTCGGGAAGCGGATCTTTCTCGGGATTCTCGGGAATCTCGGGAGTAAAATCGACTCTCGGGACTCGAGTAAAAATGACCAGGGCTTCGGGTTTGAACGGGCACGGAAAACGAGGCAAAACGCAAGGGAAATGAGAAGAAATGAGCAAGTTTTTCGGAAACCCTCGCACTTCTATTTATAGGGGGTCTGAGAAGCCTCGGTACGCGGGGGGTATGCTCGTACGCAGCGCGTACGCGTACGTCATGCATGAGCGAGTCCTCGACTGCCTCGACTTCGGATGGGACGGATCGGATGGGACGGGTCGGATGAGGCGGGTCGGTAGCTTCGCATAGGGGCGACGTGGACGGACCGAGACCAAGGCCTTTGGGTACACGGGGCGTACGAGGGTACGCAGCGCGTAACCCGGATGAGGACGCTGACTCCTCCTTAGGATATTACTGGATTTTTGATATAAATTTATATATAATTTATTTAATAAAATTCAAAAAATCATATCTTCTTCATACGAACTCCGTTTTCGATGATCTTTATATCCACGCGTAGGTGAGACTACGCTCTACAACTTTCGTTTAGACTCCGTTGGCAAATTCCGAAATTATTTTTATTATTTATTTATAAAATGACGTGATTAAGGAATTTCTTTAAAAATTCATAACTTCTTTATCTGACGTCGGTTTTTGCCAGACTTTTTACCGCTCAAATACCATTGTCGAGACCTTCGATTCTCGTTTAGGTCATTCCGGCCAAAAGTCGCTCGATCTCCGATTCGAGTTTTTAGCTGTCTGCTGGTAAGCTGAACTTGGAAAAATCTTAACTTCAATATACGAAGCCGGATTTGGGCGCTCTTTTTACGTATGATCATGGTTTAATGACATTTAAACATAGAGGGAATTTAAATAGAACTTTTTGGACATTTTATTATCAAAGTTAATTTTATTAACTCAAAGTGGTTACAATACTTGACTTTTTAGGTCATTACAAAGAGTTGAAATATCAGGTTGTTACATGGGGAGGCTGGAAACTACAAGAGGGACTGCCCTAAGTCAAGGAATGTTGGCAGCATAGGAAGAGTGCTGGCAATAGGGCAGAACGAAGAAATAGCTTACCCCACGGTGGTTACGGGTCTGTTTCTCCTCAATAACGCTTATGCATGCATACTCTTTGATTGTGGTGCGGAGAGGAGTTTCCTGAGTCATAAATTCAAGCACTTACTAAAGCAGAACCCTCAATCACTCAATAAGATATTTACAGTATAAATGGAAAATGGTAGAACAGAAAGCACGAACGATATGTACATAGGCTGCACACTAACTCTAAACGAACATTCATTTCAAATCGATCTAATGCTGATCGCTATAAAGAGCTTTGATATCATCATCGGTATGGATTGGTTAAGCCTACACCATGCCGATATACTTTGTCATGAAAGGGCCATTCGCCTGAATCTGCCAAAAGGCAAAACTCTTGTCATTTATGGTGACAAGCTCGATACCAATTTACAGATCATCTCTTGCGTCAAAGCTCAGAAATACATGCGTAAAGAGTACCATGCCTTCTTAGCCCACATAGTAGATAAGGAAAAAGAAGCAAAACACCTCAAAGATATTCCAGAAGTTTGCGATTTTCCTGATGTCTTCCCTGAAGATCTTCCAGGTGTCCCACCAGAATGACAAGTCGAGTTTAGGATCGATTTAATTCCCGGAGCTACCCCAGTAGCTAAGTCGTCGTATCGTTTAGCGCCAGCTGAGATGCAGGAATTATCCAGTCAATTAAACGAACTACTCAACAAAGGATTCATCAGACCGAGGTTCTTACCTTGGGGAGCGCCAGTCCTGTTCGTAAAGAAGAAGGATGGATCTTTCCGCTTGTGCATCGACTACCGGGAACTCAACAAGCTCACAATCAAGAACCGATATCCCTTACCACACATCGACGATTTGTTCGACCAACTCCAAAGAGCGAGTTATTTCTTGAAGATCGATTTGAGATCCGGGTATCATCAGCTACGAGTCTTGGAAGGAGATGTCCCCAAAACAGCCTTTCGAACTCGTTATGGTCACTACGAGTTTGTAGTGATGCCCTTTGGATTAACAAATACACTGGCGGTGTTCATGGACTTAACGAACCGAGTGTGTCATTCATTCCTGGACAAATTTGTGATCGTGTTCATAGACGGTATACTCATCTATTCAAAGAGTAAAGAGGAACATGGTCAACACCTCCAACAAATCTTGGAAACTCTAAGAAACGAAAAGTTATACGAAAAATTCTCAAAGTGCGAATTTTGGATTCGAAAAGTAGATTTCCTAGGTCACGTGGTTAGCAAAGACGAGATACACGTGGACCCCTCTAAAATCAAGGCAATCGAGAACTAGTCAACTCCCAAAACCCCAACGGAAATCCGAAAATTATTGGGCCTTGCTGGCTACTATCGAAGGTTTATACAGAACTTCTTGAAGATTGCTAAACCACTTACCACCCTGACCCAAAAGGGTGTAATTTTCAATTGGGAAGAAAGACAAGATGTTCCATTCCAAACACTGAAGCAAGCCCTATGCAGCACACCTATATTGTCCTTACCAGAAGGAACAGAAGACTTCGTGGTCTACTTTGATGCATCTAATCAAGGTCTTGGATGTTTTCTGATGCAACGAGGAAAGGTCAACGCCTACGCCCCGAGAAAACTCAAGACACACGAAGTCAACTACACTACACACGACCTCGAACTAGGAGCAGTCATTTTTGCCATAAAGATTTGGAGACACTATCTCTATGGTATGAAATGACAATCTTTACCGATCATAAGATCCTTCAACACATCCTCAATCAAAAGGAACTCCACATGAGGCAAAGACGATGGGTTGAGCTGTTGAATGACTACGAATGTGAAATTTGTTATCATCCAGGAAAAGCGAATGTGGTAGCTGATGCTCTTTGTCGAAAGGAATACTCGGGCCGCCGAGTGAAATCCTTAACCATGATGATCCATTCACACTTGTCCACGCAAATCAAGGAAGCTCAGTGTTGGTGCATGTAAATGCTCCACAAATAATGAGTGATTATTAGGTTGTAATTTTCCCTTTATTTGTATTGTTGGTGTAAATACTCTCCCTCCTATATAAAGGGAGAGTTGGTCATTTTTAAAGTTAGCTAGCTCATTTCTTTTCCTTAGTTAGAGAATACACTTCTCAAAATATAATCTCTAGAGAGAGAAAAAGTGGTGGGTTCTCCCACCCAGGGAGCGTTTCTCTCCCACCAAGTTCTTATGAATATTCTCTCTTTCTTTTTCATCTTCTATGAACTCATCATATGTTCTTGATATTTTTGAAACACGATTAATCTCAAGATTATTTCTTCCACACTCACCGTTCGTTATAAAAATGGGTCTCTACAATTGGTATCAGAGCTGTACCTTGAAGATCTCACGATTAGTTCAAGGGAACGACACCCGTTCGATGATTATCTTGTGATTTTTTCTGTGTTTCTGCAAGAAAATTTTTCGGGTTGCAAACCGGAATTTTTTTTATGATGTTCTTTCTTATTTCTATCATTTGGGTGATTCTACCTCAACAAAATAAAAATGTTGCTGCTGCTGATCGTTCTATTTTTGCTGGAAAAATGGTGTTCTTCATGTTCTTATTATTTTTCTGTTGAAGAAATGATGCAAAAATGGGAGAAGAAATTATTTTTGTGGTCTCCAAAATGATGAAGATATTGTTCCAGGAGGTATATGTTCTTGGAAATGAGAAGACACAAATTTAATGGGCTTATTTTTCTTGATGAAAGTGGAGAAAAGCATTTCTTTTTGAAGTTTTTTCTTTCCCAGCAACTCTTCTCACTATGAGGTAAGAAGCTCTTGATTCTCATATTTTAATTGTTGTAGATCTTCAATTGAATTGTTTGGACGTAATGTGTTGTTTACATAAAGCATATTGTCCTTGTTACTCTTTTGGGTAAAGAGTACTCCACTATTTAATCCCTCAAAAAGACGAAAACCATGTGACATTGTCCAATCCCATCACATTTTGTCCCTAAAAACCCCTACATACTCCTCTTTTTGCCTTCCCAAGACCCACTTGTTGACTTAAATGCTTTATAAAAAGATTCCCTTATTAAAATATGAATAAATGGCCTTTGCGGTACCATTTTTCATGAAAAAAGAACATTTTTCGTCACCTGTTCAGCCCCTTCTGGACCCCCGAACCGTAGCCAAAAACTGCCTACCGGAGTCACCTTATAAGCCTACCTGCAGCCCTTCTCAGCCTTAGATCCGAGGTCCTCTCTGCCTCTATCCGCAGCCGAGGTCCTCTCAGCCAAAACAATCCGCAGCCTTCCCTTTGCTTCCTAACCGAAGCCTTTTGACCCGCAATAGAGCCTTCTCAGCTTCGGACCGAAGGTACTCAAGACCGCAGCCTCGGATGTATTCCAGCTCGGATCCGCAGGCTCTCGCTCACTTCACCTTGGACCGCAGGCGCTCCTAGCAGCAGTCTCGCACCACATCGTCTACTGCGACCAACACCATCCGCACCTGACCAACTCCATCTGAGACCAGACCCAACCGCACCCACCCCTCCGCCTACCCCTCTGATCCGCAACCAACTTAACCAGCAACCACCTTATTCCTCCAACTTCGGATTCCCCCATTTCCTCCTCTCTCCGGCGCCCCTCTTCCCTCCTCCTTCTTCTCCTTCCTCCCCTTCCCCCTTCCTTCCTTCCCTCCACCTTTTTTCCTTCTCTTTTTTTTTTAAAAAAAAAAACCTTTTTTTTTCTAAACCCTTTTTTTAATTCATATTTTTTCTACATTTTTTTAATTAATGTATTTTTCCAGCCAATTTTTTATTTTTAGCCAATTTTTTTTATTTTACACCAATTTTTTTTATTTATTTAGCCATTTTTTTATTATAACCAATTTTTTTTATTACACCAATTTTTTTATTTAACACCAATTTTTTCCACAACCGCACCCTTGGATTGTCACATTGGTTATTTCATGCCGGTTATTATTGGAAGAATATTCCGACCACAGTCGGACTTCATATTATCTTTGTGACGCTTGCACCGCAACGGCGATTGATCACTAAAGTTGTTTCGCATTCTTCACGTTATGGGATTTTATGACTTGTTGCTTATGATTTTTGGTTGACGAATCATGTATCTTGAGCATGTGGACTTTATTATCTATTGAAGACCACTTCAAGTGTTCTGACACCGCAATTTGGATATTTGGATATATTTTTGGCATAACAGATTTTCTCAGCACAACTTCAGCAACTGTCACCCGCTTTCTCATGACCGCAAGAGTATTTATTTTACTCTTTCTCGTTTCTTATCGAGACCCTTCATACATCTAGGGAGAGCTTCTCTTATCTCTTGGTATCCGACACTCTCCATCCGATGATTTGTTGATTTTTGATATCCGGTCATTGGTTATCAAAAATAGGGAGAGAATATCATCCGGATTTGGTTATTATTGTTTGAGTTTGGATTTTTGAAGACTTCTGAAGACGATTATTTATTTAGTGATGCGATGTGGCACTTATTTTTGGTCCTTGGATCAAATTTTCGGCATTGCTAGACCATGTTTTTGGACTCACATTATTTTTATCCGGACTTCATTTTATGAATGCTTCACATTTTTAGCAGGTTATTCTTTGAAGAATTTCAGTGTATTATGATTCGAGAACTCGAGATGTTTTTCAGACTTTTGAAGATGAAGTGTTTCTTTTATTGGATCTTCTACTTGCTCATGGTGACCTCCTTCTTCGGGTGATTATGATTGGTTTAAAGATTTGGATCTTATCTTTACTGCTTCATTGGTTGTGCTTTGAAGCCGAAGACCTTCATTTCAGAGATTCGTGGCCAGTTTCAGACTTCACAGACACTTCGGAGTTTCAGAGACATTTCATCACTTGAGTTCATTTTATTACCACACTTACACTTGCTAGTTGGATTACTGTATTATAGCCTTGTATCACTTATTGTATCTCTCATCATTTGTAAGCATTTTGGGAGAGAATGTTGGTACATGTAAATGCTCCACAAATAACGAGTGATTATTAGGTTCTAATTTTCCCTTTATTTGTATTGTTGGTTTAAATACTCTCCCTCCTATATAAAAGGAGAGTTGGTCATTTTTAAAGTTAGCTAGCTCATTTCTTTTCCTTAGTTAGAGAATACACTTCTCACAATGTAATTGTTGGGTTTTGAGCAATCTAACACTTCCTAAGTGTGCATGCAACCCTAATAAACCTTGGAGCTATGTTTGTCTAAATACATGCAAAATAATAATTGTCCAAGGTTCATAACCTATCTAACATGGCATGGGGTACTTTTAAACATAAAAGAATTAGATGAGATTACATACCTTTTGATGATGAGTTCAATTCCTAAGGAGTTTGAGGGCCAAGCACCAATAGTGTGAATGCCTCAAATGGAATCACAAATCACCACAAACTCTTGGAAAACTTTGAGAGAGTGTATACACACATAGAAATCGGTTACACACAAAAACACACATACTAGTGCCACTAGTGGCTATTTCATGCAACATAAGCATGCTTATATAGTGTACATGATTAGGGTGAAACCCTAATAACCCATGTCTTTTCCTTTCCAAGGATCCATGGGTTAAAAGCTCCATGGATCATCCATGGACTTCCATATAAGCCTAGCCCATTAACAAATGAGTCTTAGCCCACACTATATAAAACCAATAGCCCACAATCTAATTAGTCTTCCTTTTAATCTCTAAATTAATTCATAATTAATTTAAGACTAACACTAATTAAATAACATGACTTCATATTAATATATTATAACTTATAATATATTAATAAACATATGTGTATAACTCTCATAAAATTATCCATAAATAGTTCGGATGAAATGCAACCCAAATGGACCATGCCGGGTCGGGTGAAGTATATACCAAATAAGTTATGGACTTAGACACCTTATCCAACAGACTCCCACTTGGATAAGACTAATAACTATATTTGCGTATGTTACTTCAGGAACCAACCAGCAATCGTAGCTCTCGAAAACTCTGTTGAACTATGAAGCGCCATTTTAGATAAGTGATCATATAATCCTCTGTTCTCATGATATCAGCCGGACAAATACATGGAACAACGTCGTACTTATTATTCAGCAGTTTGTTTCCCAATTTCCGATTTGTTTGACAAAGAACTTAATCGAACACATCAATTTAGTTCTGACCGGCCGGTACATAGGTCACAACAAAATCATCGAGGGGCCCAGATATCGCTTCTATTTCTAGAAGGAACAAATAAACTTCGACTCATATGCTTGTTCTACTACTTGTTGAATTGTACACAAAGGCACGTTTTATAACATCAAGTTACTGATACGTTTACGTGCAATCAATGCACAACCAACTCATAGGTAACAACTCATATCTCTAGGTTTGAAGATTTATATGATATTACCGTCTCACGATCACTCGAGATAAATTCCATGAAGTGATACAAGTGAGCGTGGGTTTATTCCAATACTCATAACTTATGAGCACTCATGAATGTTGTAGCAACCATTGCTATGACTAAACCCATTTAGCCATCTACAAACTCGATTCATGACAGTCTTGATTCATACCTACCTCCAACATATGAACGACTGTGGAGTGTTTAAATAACTTAGTCATTCGGAAAGAATAACCTAGCTATTCTGGAAGTCAAAACATGCAAAGTGAAACACAATAATAATCGAATCCAATATGGTCTCAGAACCCTTTTGAATATAAATAGAACCACCTTTTATTTATCACCATATTGATTACACATTATTCATTGTATAATGTTTCAAACAATCAACTTAATACTTGAATGCCTTAAGCAACCAATCTTTGACGAACCTCAGATTTGTCCTCGACAATTGCTTAATCACTTTAGTCATATCCAGTTCTAGACTTTTCCCTTCTCAATGCCTTAAGCATTTGGAAAATTTAGAAAAGATGAATATTATAGCACATCCAATCGATCCTATATCCGAAGCATATGGGACACGATTCATGATGTTTGACATAAAGACATGATAGTAGACAAGTCTTTTGCTACAATATTTTTTATTTGCCATGTTTTCAAAATTTAACTATGAAGAGGGATGTCGTAATCATAATCGAACTTTGAAAACGCAATATATATATAGAATTTCTTCAAGTTGAACCATTCCAACATAAAATTCATATATATATTCTTGACTAAAGATGATTAAAATCTCAATCTAAGCTTTAGAATTGAAATGAAGTATAATTTCCTCTCCCTTAATTATAGCAAAACGACTTTTTCAATCCCTGCAACTTCACGAATTGAAACTTTTGTTTTTCTATAATTAACATTGCTAACTTGCAACACTAAACGTAATAATCATGCTCCCATTAACATGATGATTATCAGCATAACACTTACGCTCCCACTAGCTCTGACATATTTCCAGAAATTTGCTGGACTTCTGAAATTTAGATTCATACACCCTTTCTTAGATAGCTCACATGTGTGTCTAAACAATTTCAAGAACTATGAAAAGGGATGCCGTAATCATAGTCTCAATTTCTTAGACCTTTGCCATTTCTCACAAGTCCATGTTAGTGTAACATCCAAAATTTTGAAACAATTAAAACTTTTCAAAAACCACTCATTTTAATAACGTTGTTACAAAAAGGTTTTCAATACATTATTTAACAAAGTATTTTCCCAGGTTCATATCATAAAACACCAACACGAGGAACGGTACGATCACGCCTTTGCCTTGCCACAGACTCTTGAGAACCTGAAACATAAAACCACAACTGTAAGCCCGAAAGCTTAGTGAGATACCCCCAGAATACCAACCACATATACGCCTTTCCAGGCCCTGACCTTCCGGTCCATGTGTCTCAGGGGACTTCCGTCCCTGCTGGGTAAACCTTCCGGCCCTACCCACGCCGACCTTCCGGTCCATCACACAACATAATCGCCTTCCGGCCCATAACATATCGCCTTCCGGCCCATAAGCATGAAATGCATATATATAGAATAACAAACAATCATATAGCAGTTCATAGACAACAATCGATCACCAGATCACATATCATAGCATTACTCTAACAAGATACTGGTCTAGCCGGTCACTATCATAACATTACTCTACGAATCAGTCAACATACTAAGTGCATACATACGCCTTTCCAGGCCATGACCTTCCGGTCCACATAGTAATGCCTTCCGGCCTGTAACATATAATGACAAATACCCGGATTTCCATCCGGTAAAAAGGGTCGGCCTTGGTGCCATAAACCCTAGCGATATAGTGAGGATAACTCACCTCGAAACTGCCGACTGAACAGATAGCTCAAGCTGCTCCGATCACTGATACGATCTCCACTCCTGGATAGCCGCCAATGCACTGATCTCAAACGATAAACAACAATTACCAAAATACCCCTGGAACCACTGGTCAATCCTTGGTCAAAGACAAGGTCAAAGTCAACCCCTGACTGACCCTACTCGTCGAGTCAACCCTGTGACTCGCCGAGTCCCCATACTCAGAACTTCACTTAACCCGCGACCTAACTCGCCGAGTCACCCCAAGACTCGCCGAGTTCAACGACTCTGAGTCCACTCGCCCTTGACTCACCGATTCCTTGAGATTCCCTTTCCACACGTCGAGTATCCCCTTTTTACTCGACGAGTTCCTCCTGGAAGAATCGCGGGGCCACCCCGACTCAACTCGCCGAGTCTGAAGAACAACTCGACGAGTCCCAGTTATTCTTCAAGCTACTCGCCGAGTCTGTTCATCGGACTCGGCGAGTCTATGCCATGCAGTCGATCAAACTGCTTCTTGAGATAAGTTTTGTCCCGAAATACACAAACATGGGACCTTCTGGACCTCTAAAGGTCCTAATACAGGGATATAGTCGTTTGGGTAACAATGCAATAATCCATCTCATCACCAAATGGGTTCCATAAACCCTAGATCCATGCACACATCAACAATACAGAAAGAATCCGAGATAATACCTGAATAACACACTCTCTGTGTCCCCAAACCGCAGAACTTGAATCCCTTGCTGTTCCTTTAGCCAAAACTCTTCTCCTCCTTGCACAACAATTTCTTCAAAGCCCTAACACCCTTCAATCTTGCTCTAGATGCCCACAGCCGTTTAGGGTTCTTCTCAGTCGACTAAAGACGGACAATGACGGCCTATAAGTGCCTTATATACGACCCAAACCTGAACGGTTAGGGTTTCCGCTGAACAGCGTCGACTCGCCGAGTCCATATCCGGACTCGTCGAGTCCAGTCGCGATCCCGCGACCAAGTCTGCGATCCTACTCGGCGAGTCTAGGCTCCAACTCGCCGAGTCCCCTCTTAAAACACCCCCAAAATCATAATTATATAAATATTTGAAATTCCGGGCTGTTATAACTCTCCCCCACTAGAACTAGACTTCGCCCTCGAAGTCTCACTCTGAAAATAGCCCCGAATGCTGCTCCCACATATCACGTTCCAGATCACAGTTCATTTCCGATCCCCTCCGGTGTTGCCACTGAACCGACACCAGAGGTACCTCCTTGTTCCTCAGAACCTTGATCTTCCGATCCCTGATGGCCACTGGTCTCTCAGCATAATTCAGGCTCGCATCCCCCTGAATATCCTCTAATGGGACCACTACCGACTCATCGGCTATGCACTTCCTCAATTGCGACACATGAAAAGTGTCGTGGATCTGTCCCAACTCCGCTGGCAACTCCAACCGATAGTCTAGCCGGCCTATCCTTGCAATCACACGAAATAGTCCAATATACCGGGGCCCCAACTTGCCCCTCTTCCGGAATCGAATCACTCCTTTCCAAAGAGAGACCTTCAGGAGAACGAAGTCACCGACCTGAAACTCAAGCTCGGACCGGCGTCTGTCTGCATAACTTTTCTGTCGGCTCTGGGCGGTCAATAACCTCTGTCTCATCTGCTGAATCTGCTCTGTTGACTGCAGCCCGATCTCTGTACTGTCCATCGCTCTCTGTAACCAAGAATTACCCAAGATGCAACTCTGTTCTAAATCTCAACAATCACTCGACCCATAAGGGTTAGGAAACCATGAACCACCGGATCCCCGATCCAAAGCCCACTTCGTCCATTCCGGACCGACTGAGAGATCCATTCTCACTCTCAGAGCAACTCTCACAAGTTCTCCTCCTGCCATCACATACACATGCTGAACTAACCCCAACACCCGCAGGTTGGAAGACCCGATACACTGATGATATCCTCGAACATCTCCCAAGATGAACCACTACATCCACCCTACACTCCGATCAGAATCACACCGAGAATTTAAGATTCTCTCTCCCCATGCATCCCTTCCGAGCCTCAACAGACATCCCCAAACCGGATGGGTTCCTACTTTGCTGCCGCGAACACGATGCTCGAAGTCATACTCGAAATACTTTAACCATAACTCTGCTCTGTAGCTTTCATTCTTGTGAACTTGCACTCCCCTTCGGAGTTTCACACCTTTCTCTTTTCCTTCCAAGGGACCCTCTTGGCCATAATGCCACTCCCACCGGTGCCACGGTGCTTGCCCCAAGCGACACCACCCTTGATGCGTAACTGCTATTCACATACTCTGGTTCTCATTGCAGGGCTCTCAATCCCATGCACTCTCTCCACTCATCAAAAACATTGCCTCAGCTAAACAAGATCACTAACCCGGGGCCAGACCTTCCAATGCAATCACACTGCAACATACACAATCCGCAATCTCAGACGGATCCAGCAATACCAACAGAGTCTCCAGCATGACTGGACCGACTCTCATAACACATACTAGCCACTCGAGGCTATATCTCTGTGGGTCCGTACACCCAAACTCTGCGAACTCTCAGGTTCTAACTCTGAGAACCTTCCGGTTCCAGCTCTAGAAACATGCGCAACATAATCCCGTGGGATTAATGCAGTACAACCCATCACGTACCTCAGACATACCAATACTCTGATTGCATAACCCTGGTTACTTACTCAAGCTTGATCCCGACCTTCTCTCAGGCCTCCACAAACAAATGCCCTAGGTCTGTATCCCGCCCCGCATACCCGACACTCGCTCTCGTCGGCCTATACTCTGAGCTGACAAACACTGCTGAGTCCCAACAGCTAAGCACCCTCACATACTCATCGATCTCCCGGAGAATTCTCCAATTCTCCCCCCACTAAAGCACTGACTAACTGCCACCGACCGCCATTAACGACCTTCCAGAACAACCCCGCACAGAGAGAACACTTACACCCTGACTGCTTCCCTCAAGCATAAGCAACCCTCAGCAAAGCACATCTCCTCCCTGATCAATCCGCTCAAAAGAATCTGGTCTTTCATTTATCCACTCCACGACTGCAGATGCTACCCGACATTCAACCCAGTGCCGCATTACCACTATCAACTCTCACGAACGATAACCAACGGAATTCCCAAACAATAACCCGTAACCAAAACCCACAACCTGCAAGGGATGAATACCGCATCAAAAACCGCACAAGGCTACCGGCACCAAAACACCAAACTGTAACCATACCAAACCATCAGGGAACAATGAATGCCCAAGCGAAAACCTGAAACACCAATCCATAACCATGCCCAATCCACGAAACAACGAATATCGCATCGAAATCCACATAAGATACCAGCACGAACAATACGCCACAATCAACGCAAGGCAATCAAGACATCAAGAAAGCCTCATACCCGCAGCTGCCTCCGGCACTGCTCCGTCTCCCTCTGCCGCAAGCTAATAAGCACGACCCTGAGCCCTTGGGGCTCCGCTCCATCCTGTCCTCCTCCTGAACTCCTCAAGGTGGCCGGTGCTAGAGCCTGCACCGGTCCTGCAGAAAGCTGTGGACAGTTGACCCTCAAATGTCCAACCTGCCGACACTGATACAAATCCTCAAATTCCGAATTGGCACTGACTGCCGACAATCCCGTGCACAGTGCCCCTCCTTTCCGCACTTGCGGCATGCACCACCGGGCCAGCAAGCTCCGGTGTAACCCCTCCCACACTTCCCACAAGTGTGACCGCTCCGATCCCCCATTCTAACATCTACGGTCCTGGACCGTTTCGGCGCCGACTGCGACTGCATCGGGGCCTGCCTCAGCTCACGCAACTGCAACTCAACCTCTAACTCTCGCCACATGGCGGCCTCCTGCAACTCCAACAAGGTCTCACACCTCTGCGCAGACACAAACTGTCTGATATCCCTCTTGATCATACTCAGATATCAGGATATCTGAGCCTGCTCTGAAGCGAACTCAGAGCAAAACATCGCCCTCTCAATAAACATCCTGGTGATCTTAGTCACCGACTCCGTATCCTGCTTCAGCTCAAGGAACTCCCGAGCAAATCTCTCCCTCTCATCTCACGGAACATAGCGAGTACTGAACATCTCTCTAATTGATCCCCTAAAACCGCAGCCCTCTGCGCGTCGAAATATGACCCCGTGGTCAATCTCCACCAATCCTTCGCCCCGAGCCTCAATAGGTTCAGAGCACACCTCACCCTCTGATCAGCAGGGCATAAACTCGTGGAGAAACACCCCTCCACGTCTGATAACCATCTCATAGCAGCAATCGGGTCCCGAACTTCATCGAATGTGGGAGGCTTCGCATAATAGAAGTCCCGATACTGAAAACCCCGACTAGCTCCTCTCTTTGCCGTTGCTACAGCCGTTGTAACTGCCGCGGCAGCCGTCTCTGCGAGAGCCGCATATCGCTCATCAAACTACTCAATCATAGCGGTCCTGATCGACCCAAACAACTCCGGCAACTCAGCCCGGAACAATGCAGCAACCCCATCACGCAGGATCTCACGAATCCTCGCATCCCGCTCGCTCGTGCTCGTCCGATCGATAACCTTCGACGACACTGATCCACCCGGAACTCGCTCTCCAGCTCCTGATCCTGATCCGGATCTACTATCATCATGCCTCGAGATCTCCATAATGAAGACACCCTACCAATCTCAGACACTTCCCAAAATCCTGGGATCCAACTCTCGCAACCCTACCCTAGAGACCATGGTTTCCCTGATACGCGTATGGGTCCTGTGCTTTCAGTAGTACGGGCCCATACTACCTTCCACACCTACCCATATTTGTATGAAGTACTACCACAATACCCTAGGGAACATGCAAAACAACTATCAACCCTCACCACTAGAGGAACACTGAGAACATCCCATAAGGGACCCTAGGCTACAGGCATCACATATCAGGCAACATTATCATGAATTCCTGAAGATCCCTAGCCTAACTCTAGCATGCTGTTCTATCAAGCTCAAATAAACAAATATCATGTATGGTATCTTGGGGTTACTTACTGGCTCCGGCTGATCGTACCTCCGCGTCCTCCTTTTACCAAATTTGAAAACCATTTTAATTTCTCATTTTAAAATCCTCCTCGATTTGAGACTGGAGTCACACGAATGTTTCCCCAATTCACTCAAACCAAGGCTCTGATACCAACTTGTAACATCCAAAATTTCGAAACAATTAAAACTTTTCAAAAACCACTCATTTTAATAACGTTGTTACAAAAAGGTTTTCAATACATTATTTAACAAAGTATTTTCCCAGGTTCATATCATAAAACACCAACGCGAGGAACGGTACGATCACGCCTTTGCCTTGCCACAGACTCTTGAGAACCTGAAACATAAAACCACAACTGTAAGCCCGAAAGCTTAGTGAGATACCCCCAGAATACCAACCACATATACGCCTTTCCAGGCCCTGACCTTCCGGTCCATGTGTCTCAGGGGACTTCCGTCCCTTCTGGGTAAACCTTCCGGCCCTACCCACGCCGACCTTCCGGTCCATCACACAACATAATCGCCTTTCGGCCCATAACATATCGCCTTCCGGCCCATAAGCATGAAATGCATATATATATATATATATATATATATATATATATATATATATATATATATATATATATATAATAACAAACAATCATATAGCAGTTCATAGACAACAATCGATCAACAGATCACATATCATAGCATTACTCTAACAAGATACCGGTCTAGCCGGTCACTATCATAACATTACTCTACGAATCAGTCAACATACTAAGTGCATACATACGCCTTTCCAGGCCATGACCTTCCGGTCCACATAGTAATGCCTTCCGGCCTGTAACATATAATGACAAATACCCGGATTTCCATCCGGTAAAAAGGGTCGGCCTTGGTGCCATAAACCCTAGCGATATAGTGAGGATAACTCACCTCGAAACTGCCGACTGAACAGATAGCTCAAGCTGCTCCGATCACTGATACGATCTCCACTCCTGGATAGCCGCCAATGCACTGATCTCAAACGATAAACAACAATTACCAAAATACCCCTGGAACCACTGGTCAATCCTTGGTCAAAGACAAGGTCAAAGTCAACCCCTGACTGACCCTACTCGTCGAGTCAACCCTGTGACTCGCCGAGTCCATATACTCAGAACTTCACTTAACCCGCGACCTAACTCGCCGAGTCACCCCAAGACTCGCCGAGTTCAACGACTCTGAGTCCACTCGCCCTTGACTCACCGATTCCTTGAGATTCCCTTTCCACACGTCGAGTATCCCCTTTTTACTCGACGAGTTCCTCCTGGAAGAATCGCGGGGCCACCCCGACTCAACTCGCCGAGTCTGAAGAACAACTCGACGAGTCCCAGTTATTCTTCAAGCTACTCGCCGAGTCTGTTCATCGGACTCGGCGAGTCTATGCCATGCAGTCGATCAAACTGCTTCCTGAGATAAGTTTTGTCCCGAAATACACAAACATGGGACCTTCTGGACCTCTAAAGGTCCTAATACAGGGATATAGTCGTTTGGGTAACAATGCAATAATCCATCTCATCACCAAATGGGTTCCATAAACCCTAGATCCATGCACACATCAACAATACAGAAAGAATCCGAGATAATACCTGAATAACACACTGTCTGTGTCCCCAAACCGCAGAACTCGAATCCCTTGCTGTTCCTTTAGCCAAAACTCTTCTCCTCCTTGCACAACAATTTCTTCAAAGCCCTAATACCCTTCAATCTTGCTCTAGATGCCCACAGCCGTTTAGGGTTCTTCTCAGTCGACTAAAGACGGACAATGACGGCCTATAAGTGCCTTATATACGACCCAAACCTGAACGGTTAGGGTTTCCGCTGAACAGCGTCGACTCGCCGAGTCCATATCCGGACTCATCGAGTCTAGTCGCGATCCCGCGACCAAGTCTGCGATCCTACTCGGCGAGTCTAGGCTCCAACTCGCCGAGTCCCCTCTTAAAATACCCCCAAAATCATAATTATATCGATATTTGAAATTCCGGGCTGTTACAGTTAGTGTGTCGGTTAACCACTCACGCTCCACTAACGACTTTTGAAAATCCAAATAACACAATTGATATCTACCTAAAATCTACTTAGTGAAAGCGTTTCCTCACCATCATTTTCATGAATCGGAGAGAAACCTTATGACACTTAGATTTTATAGTGTATGAGTTCCTATCCATGTGAATTTGTCAAAACCATAATCACAAGATAAGATTAGTGACAAATTCAGCCTTACATGGATTAAACTTGTTCAATCTTAGTTTCTTGTCACCTTGGTAGCACAAGGCCCACCAATGCTTCCAAGTTGAACTCTGATAACTCACATGCAAATTCAACTTATTTGAAGTAGGTACAGAAATAAGAATTATGTCAACACGATAGGTTGCAAACCTTAAGTTGTGTGCTAGTGATAAATTACAGGTTTTAATCTTGATTAAATCTTGAAACTTTTTCAGGATCTTTAAGGCTCCCACTGTCCCCTGGACATATAAGTTTCCCCAGTCAAGAACCATTCCTTGACAAAACAAATATTCAAGGGACAATGCGGATTCTTATCAAGACTAACACTTCACACAATTGGTCTTAGTTGGTCTTTATCTCATCCAAGACATCACAACTTACCAATCTTAAATGTACAAGAGCAGAAAACATTTTACTCTTACATTTGACTAGTGTTAATAAATCTTCCTTTATGTCACTCAAAGTTACAATCTTGGAGTATGACTCTAAGAATTGTTTTGGAACGAAGTATGACTCATCTTCTTGATTTTAACCAATCCAACAATTCATGACCTCTCTTCTTAGCCATAACAATGCACTAAGACGTCCTTAGAGTATGAATTTGTGATATGGTTTCATAATCATTAAGATGATCATGAAATACGATACTAAAGTACTCTCCCATCCTTTCAGATTTGAGAAACTTTTATCTTTCTGCCTAATTTGATTCTACTCATTTGTTCTGTCATACATTGTAACCTTTCCAATGTTACAGAATTATACTTAACCTCATAAGTATAATCATATTTACTAATCTTTAGTAAATCATGACAAATCAATCTTTGTGGTGGACCTTGACCAGCGCACACCCAGTGTACCTAATTCCTTAGTCCTTCAACTGACTCACATATACATGTGATCAAAGAATTAGTCTTAATTTTCAAATATGAAAATTCTCATTCATCATACAATACAACTTGTATGATTCCAAGTTTCTGTCCAATTGAAACTTGGGTGATGAAAAACTTTCTTCATTTGGTAAATTCAGACACTACCACAAATGAAAGAATCAAATCCACTTTCCAATATTGCTATTACTGGAAACATATAAGCAACAATTTTCCACAGATGCCATTGTAAGGATATTTTTAAAATAAATAAAATTAAAACCCTTTTTTTCTTTTATTTTAAAACTTTGCGGAAAAACTTATCCTTACAATCCACATGAAAACCTTGTTGTTATCTATTCATAAGCAATATATTATAACTCTTAAGCAACAGCTCAAAATTCTGATTACCGAACCATGCGATCGAAACCCACCTTCGCAATCAGAATCAACATATACTTACTTTAAGCTTCCTATCTTTTCTTTGATTCTTAAAAACATCAGCATCTGACCCATTCACATTATGTAATAAGAATCTCCAAATAGGAACTTAATAGAGTTAGACAGTGGACTTTACCCGAAGTAGAGTCAAACCTCTTGACTTGATCAACCTTATGACCTTTCAGGTGAATAGGGCAGCTTCACAACCAATGCCCCTTCCTTTGGCAACAAAACACATGGACCCTTTGGTAATGGCACATGAGACTATCTCAGACTTAGCCTTTCTCTTTACCATTTGGTCAACCGAATTGACTATAGCCGATCCCTTTCCATTGGGAAGAGAAATCCTTTTCTAGATATCCAATGCTACCATTTTCAATGTCCATGTAGACTTGGGAAGTTGTTCTTTTAATCAAATTTGCTTTACTGGTGCTCCAAATCATTGCTGATTCCACAACACCAAGCAAATAGATAACATCATCAAGGGTCATGTCATAGTCCGCCTCATAGTAGTCCCAAAGAGACTCACTATGTTACTAAGAAAGTGATTGAACATCCAAATTTCACGGGACTTTGACACCCAACTCTCCCGGCTTGTCAATATGTGACTTTATCTCCAAGATGTGAGCACACATAGACTATGCTTGCCAATAGGGATTGAGTGACTTTAAACTTTTCAAGAACTTGTGGGTGAGGGAGAATAATTAGAGGAAGTGAAGCATGATGTTGAGGGACACCATCTTCAAGAGATTTGGGAAGATCATAGTTGTCTGAACCAGACATCTATAATGGGAGAAAATCAAGTTAGTTGATTCAAAGTCCTTAATATAACACCCAATATGAAATATTAAGGCTAGGACCCAACACAATATTTTATAATTTGGAAGAGGGATGCCGTAATCCAAGCTATAAAATATTTGAAGTTAGGCGAATGAAGATTCACCAATTTCCACCATGAAAAACAAAATAATTTATTAGGTTTTAATTGGATTTGAAATTCCTAGATCTTTTGAGATTCATTGAACTTTTCAGTGGCATGTTTCAATCTCGAGTGTGCCCTCTCAAATTTTGTGACTGGGATGCCGAGGATCACAAAACAAGGTGTGAATAACCATACCAATTCACTTGGTACCCTTAATATTATCACCCAATCAATGTGTCGGTTAACCACACACGCTCCATTGATCTATGACAAACATTAAGTCACCCTTCGTGATCCTTACTAGTCCAAGTTAGTGTGCCGGTTAACCACACACGCTCCACCAACGACTTGGTAAGGTACAAAGTGTGACTTCCATGGGCTAGCACCAAATTCACATTTTTCCTAAAGTAACTAAGATTGGGAATTAAATAAAAATATTTAGTTACTTTATAATAATCATTGTACTTTTAATGAGAATTTAAAGTCATTGTCCTACCCGTTCGGCTAACGACCCTCCACCGATCAAGCAAGTGGTGGGTGAGAATGGACACCCATTAAGTCTCCATTTTATAGGCAACAACCTTATACCCACCTTATAGACCGGCTTCGTGAATGAGGCCTACTAACGGTAAAACGACTTGTTCTTATACATATATATAATAATTAACCATTAATCTTATAATAGTATAAGGGTATAATTTTAACTTTTAAAACTCTAAGTGTTGGAATTAAAGTTTATTAAAGTGTGTGAAACTTTTCCAAATTCCAAAACTTGAGGGCATGTTTTGAAACTATTCAAAACTAATTAATTCCATGATTTATGTGTTTAAAGTTGTTTTAATCCAAAAACTCTTCAAGTCCCATAACTTGAGGACAAGTTATGGAAGACTTTAAACTAATAAAAGAATTACTTTTCTTTATTTTATAACTTATGGAATTAATTAAGGTTACACTTTATTTATATATTTATTAATGAAGTGACTCTTGAACCTCCATAACTTAAGGACAAGACTCTTCATCTTTTTTAACCATCCAAGACTTTTCATTTCATAACTTATGAATTAAAGGTTCATAAAAATGAAGACTCTTCATTTTCATGTAACTTATGTGTTTTAAGTGTGTGTTAAATAAAAGTGACCTTTGGATATCCATAACTTGAGGACAAATTATGGACTCCATTAAAACACATAAATGATCAACAATTAATTCTAAACAATACAGCAAATAATTCCTATCATCTTCTAAATTCATAAGAACATGAACATGATCATCAAAATTTCAAGAATTATATGAACACATAAAAATCATGGAATTTTGATATATGCTATTGTAAATGGATTAGAACAACCATTACACCAACTAAAACAAGTTTTAAAACACCAAAACAGTTTAGGGTAATGTTTCTAGTCCATTTCCAGCAGCAAAGTCGAAATTCTGCATTCTGATCATTCTACTCGCCGAGTGCACGAACCTACTCGCCGAGTAGGATGAATTTTGCCTTGAACTCAACGAGTCCCCCCATGGACTTGGCGAGTCCATCAGCCAGAAAGCAACAATTTCAACTTTTTTTCACTATTTTGCATCAAGTATCAAACAAGCAAGCCTAGGCTCTGATACCACTGTTGGGTTTTGAGCAATCTAACACTTCCTAAGTGTGCATGCAACCCTAATAAACCTTGGATCTATGTTTGTCTAAATACATGCAAAATAATAATTTTCTAAGGTTCATAACCTATCTAACATGGCATGGGGTACTTTTAAACATAAAAGAATTAGATGAGATTACATACCTTTTGATGATGAGTTCAATTCCTAAGGAGTTTGAGGGCCAAGCACCAATACTGTGAATGCCTCAAATGGAATCACAAATCACCACAAACTCTTGGAAAACTTTGAGAGAGTGTATACACACATAGAAATCGGTCACACACAAAAACACACACACTAGTGCCACTAGTGGCTATTTCATGCAACATAACCATGCTTATATAGTGTACATGATTAGGGTGAAACCCTAATAACCCATGTCTTTTCCTTCCCAAGGATCCATGGGTTAAAAGCTCCATGGATCATCCATGGACTTCCATATAAGCCTAGCCCATTAACAAATGAGTGTTAGCCCACACTATATAAAACCAATAGCCCACAATCTAATTAGTCTTCCTTTTAATCTCTAAATTAATTCATAATTAATTTAAGACTAACACTAATTAAATAACATGACTTCATATTAATATATTATAACTTATAATATATTAATAAACATATGTGTATAACTTTCATAAAATTATCCATAAATAGTTCGGATGAAATGCAACCCAAATGGACCATGCCGGGTCGGGTCAAGTATATACCAAATAAGTTATGGACTTAGACACCTTATCCAACATTAATCTCTAGAGAGAGAAAAAGTGGTGGGTTCTCCCACCCAAGGAGAGTTTCTCTCCCACCAAGTTCTTATGAATATTCTCTCTTTCTTTTTCATCTTCTATGAACTCATCATATGTTCTTGATATTTTTGATACACGATTAATCTCAAGATTATTTCTTCCGCACTCACCGTTCGTTATAAAAATGGGTCTCTACACTCAGAAGAAAGCTTTGAAAGCAGAGAATGTGACGGGTGAAGCCTTGAGGGGAATGGATAAAATTTTTGAAATCAAGGATGACGGAGTTCATTACTTTGTGGGTCGGATCTGGACACCGAAGTTTGGTGGATTCAGAGACGTGGTCATGAATGAGGCTCATAAGACTCGATACTCCGTGCATCCAGGCTCGGAAAAGATGTATCTTGACCTCAAGAAACTGTATTGGTGGCCGAACATGAAAGCAGAGATCGCTACCTATGTGGGAAAGTGATCGCTACCTATGTGGGCAAGAGATCGCTACCTCAAGAAACTGTATTGGTGGCCGAAGATGAAAGCAGAGATCGCTACCTATGTGGGCAAGTACTCGCCTTGATGTTGCCTTCGCTTTGAGCATGGTCAGCAGATATCAAGGGAATCCTGGTAGAGCTCATTGGATTGCGGTTAAGAATATTCTTAAGTACCTACGAAGGACCAAGGAATGGTTTCTAGTCCTTGGTGGGAGTGATGACTTAAGGGTATGAGGGTACAGTAACGCTAGTTTTCAGATAGATTGAGATAATTACCGATCGCAGTGGGGCTGGGTCTTTACCCTAAATGGAGGAGCAGTGACATGGAAAAGTTCCAAGCAGGAGACCATAGCTGATTCAACATCCGAATCAGAGTACATTGCGGCGAGCGAAGCGTCAAAGGAGGATATATGGTTGAAGAACTTCATTGGAGACCTTGGAGTTATGCCATCCATAAAGGATCCAATGGAAATTTTCTATGATAATGAATGAGCGGTTGCCTTAACCAAGGAACCAAGAGATCATGGAAGATCTCGACATATCGAAAGAAAATACGACTTTATTAGACATCGGGTAGAAGAGGGACTCCTCGTTGTGAAGAGGGTATCGTCAGAAGAAAACCTAGCAGATCCCCTTACGAAGGGACTGAGTAGGGTCAAACACTTGCAGAACGCTAGGAACATTGGGCTGAAGGACGATATAAGTTTAGATTAGATAGACAAGAAACGTGTAATAGATAATTTGTACTTGACATTTGATGATTAAATAAATTTGTTTTATTTATGAGTAAAGCTACTATCTTTTGTTGGTTATTTATCTATTTTTTCAATTTTGCATGTTTTGACTTCCTGAATAATAAGATTATTTAAACAGTCCACAGTCGTTCATATTTTGGAAGTAGGTATGAATGAAGACTATCATGAATTTGTTTGTAGATTGTCAAAAAGGTTTTGGGCATAGAAAAAGTTTGCTACAAAGTTCATGAGTGCTTATGAATATGATTTGAGCATTGGAATAAACCCGCGCTTGCTGGTATCACTGTTTTATTACAAGTGATCGCAAGATGATAATATCATATAATCTTTAAACCCAGAGATACGGTTATTGTTTGCTGGTTGATTATACATTGATAATTCGAAAACGCATCAGTAACTTGATGTTATAAAACACATTATTGTGTGTGACTTAGCTAGTGAATAATAAAAGCATATAAGTTGAAATTTTTCTGTTCCTTTTATCCTAAGAGGGTAAAAGCGATATTTGGCCACTCGATGATTTGGTTTGACTTATGTGTCGGGCTTGGTCAGAATGAAGTTGATGTGTTCAACTAAATTCTATGTCGAACAAATCAGAGGTCGAGGAACAAATGCTAGACAATAAGTATTGTCAGCATGATATCTAGAACATAAAATTACAAGATCCCCTATCTGAAGGACGGGTTACTGATTAGAGTTGACAGCGACGTGTAAGAGCTACGATTGCTAATCGGATCCTGAAGTCATATGAGAGATATAGTTACTAGACTTATCTAAGTGGGAGATTGTTGGATTAATGTCCAAGCCCGTAACTATATGTTGTATGTACTTGACCTGGTTGTGTATGGTCCTTTTGGGTTGCCTTCACCAAAGCAACTTGACAAGGTTATTTAAGAGAGAGAGAGAGAGAGAGAGAGAGAGAGAGAGAAGATATTATGGTTTATTAATATATTATAGGAATAATATATTAAAGGAGATATCATATTTTTTGATTAATATTAGTCATTAATTTGGTGACTAAAAGAGATTAATTGAATAAAGGGGCATAAATTGTCAAAAGTGTGATGGTTGAGCTTTGGGCTGGGAAACCTAACGAAATTATGATGGGGATCCATCATATTTTCGTCCAAAGGCCTTAATCTAGAAGGTTCCTGTGACAACCCGAAATTTCCTTTTTGAAAAAACCATATCCAGCGAATAGAAGTAGAACAGTTACAAAGAATTTCCAGACTTCGGGTATAAGTTTGAGTATTTCAGGTTTAGCACTTAAGGAGATATCAGGAGAGTGGATGCACTAAGGTTTTGTGCAACACTGTTATTCCAATACTCTATGATATTAGAGTTCATTCCAGGAATAAAAATATTTTCTGCCAAAAATCGCAGGACTATATATAGAAATCTGAACCATATTCATTCGTTAGTTACATTTTCAACTAGAGAAAAGTGAATTTCTCTCTCACGGATCTTTGGGTTTTTATCCCAAATCATGAGTACTTCTATCTAGTTGTATTATATAGCTTAGATTGTGTTTTATAACATCAAAATCAGATCAAAACCCCAAGATTCGGGAGTTTACCGCCCAACAACACTTGGAGAGTAAACTCCTTTTTAAGGGCCAAAAGAGTGCCCAATGTCCCTCAAAGCCTTGGAACTCAAACTAGAAGCCACCATTACATGTTTTAGACCACAAAACAATTAATAATCAAGGCTAGAAGTGAGTTCACGGCCGAGGAAGTTCTTGGGCCATGAACTCCATTTTTAAGTGTCAAAATGCCTTAAAAACCTTCCTTAAGCCAAGAGACTAATTTAGACATGTACCCTAAAGTGTTTATAGCCTAGAAAACATAAGGAATCACAAGGATAAAGGAGTTTACAGCCAAGACAAGTTCTTGGGCCGTAAACCCCTATAAATGGGACAAATGACACCCTAACTCTTTCCTTATGCCTAGAACCTAACATATATCATATCCTTGAAGTGTTAGGAACCTCAAAAAATCAAATGGTACTCCTTACCATGAGTTTATGGCCGTAAACTCATGGGGGAGTGGTCCCAGGGCCGTGAACATCAAGCAATGCCATTTTAAGGCCTTAAACCCACCCAAACACTTGTTTAAGCCTTGAAGCACTTCACCACTTAAGTTGTAATAATGTTAGGCTTCATTTAGTGACCCTATAGAGAGTTTACGGCCAGGAGTTTACTCCCCTGGGCCGTAAACTCCAACACATATGGTCTTTTGACCATAAACTCCCATAAGAGGTCTTGAACTCCTTTGTTGCAACCCATTAGCCTCCTAGCACTTGACCAAAGTGTTTTCCTCGCATTAGGATATATATAAATGTTTAATTAGTGTTATAATCACTAATTGTTTATATACATATGTCTTCATATGTAATTAGGATCATTGTGTGTGTCTAAAGTCTTCACTTGACACCTAGCAGTCCTACCTCTTCAGTTCATCCGTATCACCCACAACAAGTGAGTTCATACCCCTTCATCAATGTTTTAACTGTTTTTAAATGTTTTATGGGGGGGGGGGATACAAGTAGAATTATGCTAATTATTATATCAATCACATGTGATTAATAAGCAGCATTCAAATGATTGGCTACTCATTAGCCGTTTTACCAAACAGTTTCCTTCAAATGTTTTTCAGAAACACTTTATGTGTTTAAAACTCCTTATTACACTGTACCTTTTATTCCATATGTTTCATTTCAAACTTATTTACAATTGTGTTTCAAACAAATGTTTCTTTATACTAAACTGTTTTATCAAACCCATGCCTTCAAACTGTTTTATAGATTGACATCAAGTCGATCTTTTCTTAAGATAATAATTATGTTCAAAGGTTTTACAAAACGTATTTTATGCTTTTATATTATAAATTGCATGCCTCTATATGTATAGTTATATAAGAAATGTTTAAAAGACTTAGGAAGGCTATCCACCCTGTTTCCTTTTCCTCGATTTGGATGTGGTCTGGTGGGATATTGGGTACCCGTCCGAGGGTCGTTTAAATATTAGTTATATATCATGTGTACATATATAGTCATAAAGGTCTTTCCAGTTCATCCAATTGTTGGGTTTTGAGCATTCTAACACTCCTAAGTGTACATGCAACCCTAAATACCTTGGATCTATGTTTTCTCTATTATACATGCAAATAAGAACTTCCAAGGTATTATCCTAATCTAGCATACAAAACAATGAGTGTAACAAGATAGAATACATACCTCTTTGATGTAGAAAGTCTTCATGAAGCTTGACTGCCTAGTGCCCCAAGTGTGACACCTTAAATGGTTCACACAACACCAAATACACTTGGAATAACTTGAGAGAAATCTACAACTCATGAAATCAGCTAGCCCTTCATTACTCACACTAGTAGCTGATTTTGGTCAAGAATAAGATGCTTATATAGTTAGGGTTACACCATGTAAACCCTAATTGAGATGGCCTTTCATTTCCATGATCCATGGGTACAAATACACCATGGAGCATCCATGGACCATCCTATGGGTTTTAGCCCAACTTGATTATCCATGGAGCATTAGCCCACTATACAAGTATGGATGATTTACACAATCAGCCCATATATTTAATTAGTCTTCTTTTGATCACTTAATTAATCCTAGATTAATTCTTGATCAATACTAATTAAATAATCTTATTATTCTTATTATTAATATACTAGAACTTATAATATATTAATAACCATAAGTGTCTTATTTCTCTCATTATAGTCTATCCAAATGCATGATGCCATGCAACCCAAATGGACCATGCCGGGTCGGGTCAAGTCTTACCAATTATAGTTGTGGACTTAGACATTAATCCAACAGTCTCCCACTTGGATAAGTCTAAAAGTAATATTGCGTATGACTTAAGGAACCAACTGGCAATCGTAGCTCTCAAAAGCTTCTGTCGAACTCTGACCTTATCGATGAACTCTGACCTTTGTCAATGACTTGTCCATTAGATAAGGGATCATATATTCCTCCATTCTAGACATCATATGGACTCAGACATGGATTATAATCATTCTCTCTGTCCATTTGTTGTTTCCCGATTTCCGATTTATGATGACTGACTAATTGAACAAATCAAATCAGTCCTGGCCCGGTCGAGCACTTCCATTTGTCATCATCAAATCATCGAGGGGCCCACAGATATCTCTTTTATCCCGAAGGTAAAAGGAATGGATAAACTTTGACTCATATGGCTTGCTCTACTACTTGTTGAATCATACACAACAGCACGTTTTATAGCACCGATTTACCAAATGCGTTTTCGTGCAATCAATGTACAACCAACTCATAGTAACAACTCATATCTCTAGGTTTGAAGAATATATGATATTATCGTCTCATGATCACTCGTGATAAAATCCATGAAGTGATTCTAATGAGCGCGGGTTGAATCCAATACTCAGAACTTATGAGCACTCATGAGTGTTGTAGCCCTTTGTCCAACACCTTAGACTTCTACAAGCCAACCCATGACAGTCTTAATTCATATCTACTTCCAACATATGACCGGTTGTGCATGGTTTGAATAACTTAGTCATTCCGGAAGAATAACCTAGTTTATTCTGGAAGTCAAAACATGCAAAATGAAACACAATAATAATTGAATCCAATATGGTATCAAAACCTATGAACATAAATTAAACACCTTTTATTTATCACCATATGATTACACATTATTCATTGTATACTGTTTCAGCTATCAACTTTATTCTTGAATTTAAAACAATAGTTGTCCCATGCTCCAAGCATGTACACTATGTTTTCTAAACACTAGTCAAGCCATACACCAAGTATGCATACTATGTTTGTCTATGATCTTTACTTTGTGAACTAGATCAATTGAACATAACTTCAATGATTCTCTTTTCACACTCCCAAATCCTTACTGTAAATGCAAGAATTCCAAATTCATGCCATTTACTGAAATCTGTTAGATTCTAAACTTATATGCATTGATCCTCTTGTAATGATTATGCACAAAGTCAGAAAGACTTGACAACAATCATTACAGAGTATTCCAAAGGAGATCAGCTCTTTAGAAACATCCTTCTTGCATTAAGTTTCCTAATCTTAAACAGATTGAAAATTCTAACTTTGAAACATTTCCAGATTCCATTTTTGACTATCACTTCTGAACAAGAGTTGCCTCCTTACAGACTATGTCAATATGGTCCTTCCAAAATTATCACTATACTTCCAACTGTCCTTTAGCAACCAATCTTTGGTACACCTTAGATTGTCCTCGAAAATTGTTTAATCCTTTTAGTCATATCCAGTTCTAAACCTTTTCCCTTCTTAATGCCCCAGGCATTTGGAAAATTTTAGAATGGATGAATATAGCACATGTAATCGATCCTATATCCGAAGCATATGGGACACGATTCATGATGTCTCACATAAAGACTAAACCAGTCTTTTGCTATAACATTTCCATTTCTATTTGCCAAGTTCTCATAATTCAGATTATAAAAAGGGATGCCGTAATCATAATCAAATTTTTAGAACGCAAATAATGGACTCATATACAAAATTTCCTTATGTTGAGCCATTCCAACATGAAATTCATATATATCCTTGACTAAATGATTAAAACCTCACGATTTAAGCTTATAGATTTGAGATGAAGTATAATTTCCTCTCCCTTAATTATAGAAAAACAACTCTTTCCCAATTGAAACTTTTGTTTTCTATAATTAACATTGCTAACTTGCAATACTTATCATAATTATCATGCTCCCACTAACATGATGATTATTAGCATAACACTTATGCTCCCACTAGCTTTGACATGTACTCAGAAATCAGCTGGACTTCTAGAAATCAATACTTCATTGACTTTCTTACCAAAGTTCAGATTTCTGATACTAGATTGTTTTGATAAAACTTTATCAAAATCATACACCTTCCCTTAGATAGCACACTTGTGTATCTAAAAAATTATGAAGAGGGATGCCGTAATCATAATGGTTAGACCTTTTTGCCACTTCTCACAAGTCCAGATTAGTGTGCCGGTAAACCACACACGCTCCACTAACGACTTTGAGAATGCAAATATCACAATTGCTATCTAGCTAAAATCTACTTAGTGAAAGTGTTTCCTCACCATCATTTTCATGAATCGGAGAGAAACCTTATGATACTTAGATTTTTATGGTGTATGTGTTCTTATCCATGTGAATTGTCAAAACCATAGTCACAAGACAAGGATAATGAGAAATCCAAACTCATATGCATTGAACTCAATCTTAACTTCTTGCCACCTGGCAGCTCAAGGGCATGCCATTGCTTCCAAGTTGGTTTGCAACACATTGAGAACTCTAAGAACTCATATGCAAAGTCAACTTTAACTAGAATGGGCACAGAATATGTCAACACGATAGGTTATAAACCTCAAGTCGTGTGCTGGTGAAGAACTTCAGGTTTTATTCTTGATTAGTTCTTGAGACTTTCAAGACCTTTAAGACTCTCACTGTCCTCTTGACATATAAGACTTTCTTGTAAGATATTCAAGAGATAGTGTGGGTTCTAATCAAGACAAACACTTTACACAATTGGCCTAAGTTGGTCTTTGTTTTTCTCCAAAACATCACAACTTACCAATTTCAAATGTACAAGAGTAGAAATCTTTTACTCTTACATTTGACAAGTGTTTTAAACCTTCTTTGAGACATGTCACTCAAGTTACAATCTTGGAGTATGACTCTAAGACTTGTATTGGAACGAAGTATGACTCATCTTCTTGATTTAACCATTTCAACAATTCAGGATCCCTCTTCTTAGTCATAAGAATGCACTAAGATTTCCTTAGAGAACTAATTGTGCTATGGTTTCTTAATCATTAAGATGATCATAAAAATTGATACTAAAGTACTCGCCCATCTTTTCAGATTTGAGAAACTTTTATCCTTCTGCCTAATTTGATTCTTCTTATTCGCTCTGCCGTACATTGGAACCTTTTCCAGTGTCTCAGAGTTACACTTAAGCTTGTAAGTATAATCATATTTACAGAGCTTTTGTAAACTATGACGAATAGTTTTATCATTCTTTTGTTGTGAACTCAACCAGTGCACAAGAATGTGTACTCGATCCCTTATTTCTTTACTTGACTCACACATCCATGTGAACGAGTAATTAGTCTTAATTTTCCAATACTTGAAAATTCTCATTCATCATGCTATACAACTTGCATGATTCCAAGTTCCGGTCCAATTGAAACTTGGGTGATGAGAATCTTTCCTTATTTGGTAAATTTAGACATTACCACAAATGAAAGAATCAATTTCATATTTCCACTCTTGCTATTAATGGAATCTTATAAGCAACAAAAATTTCCACAGATGCCATTGTAAGAATATTTTAAAATAAATAAAATCAAAATTTTCCCTTTATTTTAAAAAACTTTGCGGAAAACTTATCCTTACAATCCATATGAAAACTTGTTGTTATCTATTCCTAAGCAATATCTCATAACTCCTAAGAAGTAGCTCAAGAATCCGATCTTCAAACTATGCGATAGAAATCCATCTACGCCATTAGATTCAACATATTCTTTCTTTAAGTTTCTTCACTTTTCTTTGATTCTTAAAACATCAACATGTGACTTAGTCACATCATGTATCAAGAATATCAGATTAGAAACTTAGCAGAGTTAGATAGTGGACTTTACCTGAAGTAGAGTCAAACTTATTGACTTTAACATCCTTAGGTAAATTTGGCAACTTCGCAACCAATGCCCCTTTCTTTGGCAATATAAACATATGGACCCTTTGATAATGGTACACGGGACTATCACAAACTTAGCTTTTCTCTTTACCATTTGGTCAACCGAGTTGACTATGGCCGATCCCTTTCCATTGGGAAGAGAATGCTTTCCGGGATTTCCTGTCTCACTATTGTCAATGTCCATCAAGTTTTAAGGAAGTTGATCTTAACAAATAGATAAGATCATTAAGGGTCTTGTCATAGTCTGTTTCATAGGTGTCCCAAAGGAACTCACTATGTGACTTAGAAAGTGATTGAACCACCAACTTTCTCAAGACTTTGACACCCAACTCTCCCGGCTTGTCAATATGTGACTACACCTCCAAGATGTGACCACACCTAGACCTTGCCTTGCCAATAGGGTTTGAGTGACCTTAAACTTTTCAAGAACTTGTGGGTTGGGGAGAATAATTGGAGGAGGTGAATGAAGGGTGATTTCCAAGGGACATTACCTTCATTTAGGAAAGCTTGTTTCAAGAGATTTGGGAAGATCATAAATGTCGAAACCAGACATGTTTTGGGAGATATTCAAGATAGTTGATCTTAAGTCCTTAATATGACACCCAATATGAAATATTAAGGCTAGGACCCAACAAACTATTTTATAACTTAGAAGAGGTATGCCGTAATCCAAGCTATAAAATATTTGAAGGTAGGTGAATGACGATTCACCGATTTCCACCAAGATAAACGAAATGTATTATTAGGTTTTAATTGGTTTTGAAACTCCTAGATCTTTGAGATTCATTGAACTGTTCAATGGCATGTTTCAATCTCGAGTGTGCCCTTCAGGTTTTGTGACTGGGATGCCGAGGATCACAAAACAAGGTGTGAAGTAACCATGCAAATTACTTGGTACCCTTAAGTGTTTACCCCTCAATCGATGTGCCAGTTAACCACACACGCTCCATCGATACTATGATAAACATTAAGTTACCCTTTGCCTACCTTGTTAAATACGAGTTAGTGTGTCGGTTAACCACACACGCTCCACTAACTGACTTAAACAAAGTGCAAAGTGTAATTTCATGGATTAGCACCTCATTCAAATTTTCCTAAGTAACTAAGATTGGGTATTATTAAGAGTTTAGTTACTTAGTATTTATCATTAATACTTTTAATGAAGGGAGAAATATAATCCTGTCAAACCCGTTCGGCTAACGACCCTCCACCAGTCAAGCAAGCGGTGGGTGAGAGTGGACACCCATTAAGTTGCCATTTTATAGGCAACAACCTTATACCCACCTTATAGACCGGCTTCGTGAATGAGGCGTACTAGCGGTAAGACTGACTTACTCTTATACATATATATTATTAACTTATAATATTATAAAGTATAAGGGTTGAATTTTAACTTTTAAAATTCTAAGGGATAACTTGGAATTAAAGTATTCATAAGAGAAAACTTTACAAATTCCAAAACTTGATGGCAAGTTTTGAAACTATTCAAAACTAATTAATTCCATGATTTATGTGTTTAAAGTAGTTTTAATCCAAAAACTCTTCAAGTTCCATAACTTGAGGACAAGTTATTGAAGACTTTAAACTAATTAAAAGAATTACTTTTCTTTATTTTATAACTTATGGAATTAATTAAGGTTACACTTTATTTATTTATTTATTAATGAAGTGACTCTTGGACCTCCATAACTTAAGGACAAGACTCTTCATCTTTTGTAACCATTGCCAACTTTTATGAGTTTTATGAAACTTAAATGTGACTTTTCATATAACTTGAGGACAAGTTACAAAAACACATTTTAGAATCAACTCTTAGATTAATTTGGATTGAAAACAACTATTTCACTCAACTTTTCTATTAATCTAAGCAACTCATAAGAACAAGATAATTCAAATCAAACTTTTTCATGTAATTAGTCTAAACCTTAAACTAATACAAAACATGAATCTATTGACAATTATCTTTGAAATTGGATTAGCATGAACATTACCACATCAAAACAAGTTTATAAGTTCAAAAACATCTTAGGGTAATGTTCCTAGTCCAATTCCAGCCAAAAAAGTCGAATTTATGCTCTCTGGGGGTCCAACTCGTCGAGTGCACGAACCAACTCGGCGAGTTGGATGCTTTTTGCTTTGGACTCGGCGAGTCTTCTGGGCAGACAACATCAAAACTCGATTTTCCAGCTTCTTTTGCAAGTATAACAAGAAAACAAGCCTAGGCTCTAATACCACTGTTGGGTTTTGAGCATTCTAACACTCCTAAGTGTACATGCAACCCTAAATACCTTGGATCTATGTTTTCTCTATTATACATGCAAATAAGAACTTCCAAGGTATTATCCTAATTTAGCATACAAAACAATGAGTGTAACAAGATAGAATACATACCTCTTTGATGTAGAAAGTCTTCATGAAGCTTGAGTGCCTAGTGCCCCAAGTGTGACACCTCAAATGGTTCACACAACACCAAATACACTTGGAATAACTTGAGAGAAATCTACAACTCATGAAATCAGCTAGCCCTTCATTACTCACACTAGTAGCCGATTTTGGTCAAGAATAAGATGCTTATATAGTTAGGGTTACACCATGTAAACCCTAATTGACATGGCCTTTCATTTCCATGATCCATGGGTACAAATACACCATGGAGCATCCATAGACCATCCTATGGGTTTTATCCCAACTTGATTATCCATGGAGCATTAGCCCACTATACAAGTATGGATGATTTACACAATCAGCCCATATATTTAATTAGTTTTCTTTTGATCACTTAATTAATCCTAGATTAATTCTTGATCAATACTAATTAAATAATCTTATTATTCTTATTATTAATATACTAGAACTTATAATATATTAATAACCATAAGTGTCTTATTTCTCTCATTATAGTCTATCCAAATGCATGATGCCATGCAACCCAAATGGACCATGTCGGGTCGGGTCAAGTCTTACCAATTATAGTTATGGACTTAGACATTAATCCAACACCAATGCCCTTGGGTAGCAAGGGTATACATCCAAGTCCATACGTACCAGTTAGATTACTAGTAAACTACCATATGGGTAGTTTAGGAAGATACTAAAACTATTACTAGAACGCGATATCATACAATGACTCAGTTCATTCATGAGTCAATACTTTCTAGAACATTACAGTACATTACTATAGTTGCTAGATAGAGAGAGCATACATTACAGCTAGAACATTACAGTACATTACTATACTATTACGTAGATATGTTTACATGATCACACTTACATGAGTACGCTTACATATACATAGAACAGACGTCACTAGGTGCTATAGCATGGAACCAGTTCAGGATCTAACTATATCGATGAATCACAACGCAATTGTGATAGTTATATCGGGTATACATGATCATAGTAATGTGGATGCTCATGGCTTGCATACATGCAGGGGTCGTGGGTAGGTCCCAAAATCCCTTTGATAGGGGAGCGTATAGTCTGGGATCCAGACATCACATTATACCTTATCCCTCAAATGAGGCAGTTAAGTACCGATGTAGTTATTTATTACAAATGCTACAATACTTAGAAGAATTACCCTAGACTTAAGGTAATTGGTACGGTTGTAGTTCGACACTACACCATAGTACTATTTCATTTTCCCATTACATTCACTTCGTGAACTTTCACATGACACACGATAATGTAGAAACTATATTTTTGGTTAATGATAATCAGACTTGGGAAAATACACACTCTTACAAGAGACACAAACAGACACTAGATGCCTTGATAGAAGGCTACATATAGATCAGTTAAGTCTTGGTAGAAGACTCCCTGTTATAATAGTAGGAATCATAGGGATTTGTAGAGTTTTTCAAACGTTTACAGTTGTTTTACATACATTTTCAATACTTACGATTCACATACATTTTGAATACTTACAATTCATATACATACAAATTTTTACATACAAATTAAGACACTAAAATACTTATGATCTCACCAGCTTCAAAGTTGATACTCGCTTTCAAAATTACTTGTATCCTCAGGTCATCAATAGACAGTTACCGATGCAAGGTTTAGAGAAGATGGAGCTTGTTCAAGACTCATCTTTCATTTTCATTTATGCTTTAGTGTCTATTATAATTTGACAGAACACACTTGTATAATAATTATATTATTAATGCACTGGATGATGTTGTTGCTTGTTTACTACTTTTCACTGTTGTGATACTGAACATGACGTCCTCCGCCCTAGAACATTTCCGCCGTTCTTGGTTTTGGGGTGTGACAGATTGGTATCTGAGCATTGTTTATAGTGAATTAAGTATATCAACCCATAAAAGATATACTAACTATAAATACATAAGGGATTAAAAATAATTTGACCAAGAGTTTATACTTTAAATAATAAAATATTTAATTAAGTATACGTGCTGCATTCATACTAAAATCAGTGTCACTAGGACAGTACAAAAGAATTACGATTGTTGGGCAACACAGGTGGACTTAGAGACATATGGTCAAAACTTGGAAGATATAGCCTGATCACCTATATTATCCGAGGGTTGACTAGCATGTGCCTAAGTTCAATTGTGTGGTTGCAACAAGTCTAAAAATCTTACCAACCCTACCACAATGAGAACAGTAGAACATAACATTAAACATGAAATACTACACAAGTGTTTGGTGTTACTATAAGTACGTTATACTTGAGAACTAAAACGGGATCTTCATTACTAAGTTGATAGTTGCTAAGTGGATACACTAAGGCTATATGTAATTAGGATGTTATAGACTTAGAATCTGTGAAAATTTTACTTCACCCCTATTATGTGTGAATATGGAGTTAAGGTCACTTATTCGAAGGCCTATCCTGTTTCGATTACATATAACTGGTATGCACTTCACAAATAGCGATGTAACTGATGAAGATTTTCTAAATAATTATCTAGATAGTTCGTCTAATAATTATTTTCTTACCCCAATTCTCGCATAGATAACATGGCTGGACTCCATCCCCACGGCAACTAGTATCTTCCGAACGAAGTCATAGCTGGTTGGTTTGAAGAAGAACTAGAGAATGATCATCCTATCCCTTTGAATGATCACCATGATGAAAACCTTTCGGACGGTGCTAATTCCAAACCCAAGGTTGAGAACCAACCCCAGGCAGCTCCCGTTCCAATTCCTAACCCTCGTCCGACTTTTCATGGCCCGACGCTTGAGTGGGTGGAATGCTTGGAAACATGGAGCCAAGGACAAGATCAGCCCATGCCATTTAATGGTAACCGAAGCTTCTATGACCTGAGTAATGGGGGCTCAGCAGACCGAATCTTGCCAATCTTGGTCCGCAGAGTGGCCCGAAATGAGATTCAAGGCAGGACAGCCCTACATCAAATTACCGAAGTTGTCGTCGATGCGAGAATGCATACCCTCCGCACCATTCGTCTAGAAGATGCTCGCGAGAGATCAGAGAGAAACCATGAAACCCTGCTTCAAGCACTAGCTGAATCACGAGCCGAAGTTATAAAGCTCCGCGTACGCCAGAGGGTGTACGAAAGACACCTACTTGATATGGAACGTCAACTGGCTGAACTGAGAACCAGAGGGATGACTGTCGCCAGTAGTAGACGCTTTACTTTATTTTCCTTATTAAAATGAATCGTTTTTTTTTTCTGTCTATGCCCGAAGTGGTATTTTCTCTAAAATTATCTTGTACTGTAAGTACTTTTGGTTAGGTCTTTATGCTGTCAAGAACTATCTTCTCTAGATATGATGTAAGCCCTTTTGCAAGGGCATTTTCCTGAACTTTTACGTCATGAATATCAAAGATATTGACAGTCGGCTAACTTCTATGTCATTTCCTTATTCAAGTACTCTCATCATACTTTCATTGGAGTCTATCTGAAACCTGCTTTAGTCAAGTCATTGGACTATAGTAATTTAGCTTCGGAGACATTTCCAGGTCTCTTTTAGTGGTTGGATCCTGTTATTCACCAACCCACGATACCTCGGATTGAACGACAAACGTCTTGAGACAATTCTACAAACTCACTTCCATTCCATACTAGGACTGCATCATAGGGATGTAGGTCAAACCTTTGCGATCCTACCTCCAATCCGTACTAGGACTGCATCATAAGGATGTAGGTCAACCTTTCGAGAACATACTCTTACTCTTTGATTGAGCAATCGAAGTACATTTAGGGTCTACTAGAATCGCTCACAAAATCCTTATCTTTCGTGTTACAGAATCATGTCGTCATCAGGAAGCAATCAGTCGAACAACGAAACCTCTACCTTTCCTATGGACGCTGCTACCTTTCAAACCGCAGTTACAACTGCCGTGATGGCTGCCGTGACAGCTGTCCTTGCGCACCGTAGCGCTATCAGCACAATCAATGCTGATGATGGGATTGAAGTTTCCAATCGTGGTATCCATCCAGGAAGTCGCCAAACAGTAACAATCACAGGCTCGCAAAGCCGAAAGACAGAGAACAAGAAATGAAAGCGTCAAACCCAGAAAGAACGCAAGAAATCCCAAAAACTTGCCATGCAACAACAAGTGGAAACCCCTGCCATCCCCGTACCGAGCAGGCCATACGAGGGAAAACTCCCAAAGTGTGATAAGTGTAGTTTCCATCATCATGGGGCTTGCCATGAGATGCAATGTTGCAATTGCCTAAAAATAGGGCACCATGCTCGTAGCTGTGGAGCACCGGCACGACCCATCACTCAAGTCCCTTTCATCGGGACCAACCCTACTCACGAGAGTAGTGATAAAGTCGAACGCTTTATGAATCAATTTAAAAGGTGGAGTAATGAGGAAGGCACTCGTGTCCACATAACACTGGCTAAACACCTCACTTCCACCACCAATGTTAGTGCTGTCCAGATATGTCACCAATGCGGTGAAATTGGACACTTCAAGAAAGATTGCCCGATAGCGAAGAACTCGGGTGCTGATGGGAAGATTATTAGGATCACAGCTGCAGGAGAAACTACGTCGGACCCTCGTTAATGTAACTTAGGCGTGTTGTTGTAACAGACTTATAAACTATCCAGAACAAGTGCAACTAGAGTCTTACCTTTTTGCGAGATCCTGTCGGTATAAGGATGCTCGTGCTGCGTATACTTGTCTTTTGTAGTACACCTCATTCGCAGCAGTGGTCTTGTTGTAAGTCTAAAGTATTGTAACTCTGTTGATGGTTGCACGGTTGTGTTTTGTCTGTAAACGTCTTATGTTCAAATCTAATGTCTTTAAGTTTCTGTATGATTCCGACATTATCATACGACTAGATACAATTTGATCCTCACAAAAACAGCTTCATACGCACATCTCTTTACCAGTAAACGTCGTTATAGTGAAGCAGTCATATCAGAACACCGAAGTACTCATGCATGGAGTACCTCATTGTTCTTTCCTTTCCGAAGAAATCCCCGAAGTAGCACTCGTGTAGTACGTCAAGTTCAATCCACGGATTCATACGGTTGATCTATCACTGAGGAATGTATACATAAGAGTGATATATAATGAAGGTTCTACAGGTTTAGAATTGATGATTCCACTTTAACTTCTTTTTCCTCGATGGGATGTGAGCTTAAAGAAGAATCAGTTATTCGACTACCTTTTCAATCTTAATTATATACGACTCGTATACACGTGATTGTGATTATGAGACCATGTATGAATTCTAATATGAACTTCAGGACGGAGAACTGCTCAAGCCTACGAGTAATCGCATCGTCATGTGAACAAACTTAGAACCCTGTACGACTCCTGTCAACCGATCGCCCTACAGTCTAAACACCTACGGAGATACAAGAACAGTACAAACAACTTAGCAAACCACACAGTGATAGAATAAGAAGACTAGACTTCTCACCCTGGAGAACTCCGTTCATATTCTTACAGAGATCAACGGATAGCATCGTATGTACCTTAGATATCAAGGACTACGTCAAGATTTTCCATTAGAAATCGTTGTCTCTGCCTCGCATAGATGAAGCGGTTGAGCAAACGCAAGGAACGAGTACTTTTCAGGATTGGACCGAGATCCGAATATCACCAGTTTGAGTATGAGGGAAGGATGCCCGAAAGACTACCTTCTGAACTCAATCGGGCACATCGAGTCCGTAGTGATACCCTTCGGATAGGACCAATACGCCCATAGTATTCATGAGCTTAATGAATAGAGTCCATCTTTCTTACTTGGATCAGTTCGTCATTATCCATATAACGACTTTCTTATCTACCCTCGTAGTAAGAAGGAACCCGCGGAAGCATTACCCTCGGAGATACTTCTCGCTAAGTTCTCTGAACACGAGTTTTGGAATTGAAGAGTCAAAATTTCCTAAGACACACTATTAGTGATGTGGGAAATTTTGAGTACTCTTTCAGTTTGTCAAAACTGTTGAGAATTTGTCGACACTAGAGACGCCGACAGACATTTGCCAAATTCTTGGTCCTATAGACCTACTGTCATAGTTCATTCAGAACTCCTCGCAAATTACAGAAACCCTTTCGACTTCGACCTAGCAAGGGGTGGCCCTTGACTGGGGAGCTTAGCAAGAGAAGGAACCTTTGGAATTCCAAGTGAGAAGACCAAATTCTTTAGGAAAAACTCACTCTGGGAATGGCTTAATATGCTTCGTATCGCGTGGAAAGCTAAATCCAAGATAGTCAGGACCTCCGAGATTCTTACCAGAAATGGGTCCTGTACCTCGCAAACTAGACCTACTCTGTGAACTCAGTAAAGTACATTATACCCTTCGCGTCTCGATTTTGAAACCATACCTTTCCGTTAGAACTCTTGTAAGTCCACTCGTCGAGATCCTCGCCTTCGTATTAGAACCGTAGTGACCCTCGACCGAGAGGTCAAGCGGATGAAGCAACGCAGTCGCTCGTTAGTGAAGGTCCGTTGGGATACCAACCAAGAACCCGATTTCACTTAGGAGTGCTAGAACCAATCAATTAGGAAGTTTCCTCCTCATGAATCGATCATTCATACCTACTTCCTCACCTAAATTCTAATTTTGGGACGAAATTCCCTTCAACAGAGGGATGATGTGACAACCCGAAATTTCCTTTCTGAAAAAACCATATCCAGCCAATAGAAGTAGAACAATTACAGAGAATTTCCAAACTTTGGGTATTAGTTTGAGTATTTCAGGTTTAGCACTTAAGGAGATATCAGGAGAGTGGATGCACTAGGGTTTTGTGCAACACTGTTATTCCAATACTCTAGGATATTAGAGTTCATTCCGGGAATAAAAATATTTTCTGCCAAAAATCCCAGGACTATATATAGAAATCTGAACCATATTCATTCATTAGTTACATTTCCAACTAGAGAAAAGTCAAATTCTCTCTCACGGATCTTCGGGTTTTTATCCCAAATCGTGAGTACTTCTATCTAGTTGTATTATATAGCTTAGATTGTGTTTTATAACATCAAAATCGGATCAAAACCCCAAGATTCGGGAGTTTACCGCCCAAGAACACTTGGAGAGTAAACTCCTTTTTAAGGGCCAAAAGAGTGCCCAATGTCCCTCAAAGCCTTGGAACTCAAACTAGAAGCCACCATTACATGTTTTAGACCACAAAACAATTAAGAATCAAGGCTAGAAGTGAGTTCACAACCAAGGAAGTTCTTGGGCCGTGAACTCCATTTTTAAGTGTCAAAATGCCTTAAAAACCTTCCTTAAGCCAAGAGACTAATTTAGACATGCACCCTAAAGTGTTTATAGCCTAGAAAACATAAGGAATCACAAGGATAAAGGAGTTTACAGCCAAGACAAGTTCTTGGGCCGTAAACCCCTATAAATGGGACAAATGACACCCTAACTCTTTCCTTATGCCTAGAACCCAACATAGATCATATCCTTGAAGTGTTAGGAACCTCAAAACATCAAATGGTACTCCTTACCATGAGTTTACGGCCATAAACTCATGGGGGAGTGGTCCCAGGGCAGTGAACATCAAGCAAGGCCATTTTAAGGCCTTAAACCCACCCAAACACTTGTTTAAGCCTTGAAGCACTTCACCACTTAAGTTGTACCAATGTTAGGCTTCATTTAGTGACCCTGTAGAGAGTTTAAGGCCAGGAGTTTACTCCCCTGGGCCATAAAGTCCAACACATATGGTCTTTTGACCATAAACTCCCATAAGAGGTCTTGCACTCCTTTGTTGCAACCCATTAGCCTCCTAGCACTTGACCAAAGTGTTTTCCTCGCATTAGGATATATATATATATATATATATATATATATATATACACATGTTTAATTAGTGTTATAATCACTAATTGTTTATATACAGATGTCTTCATATGTAATTAGGACCATTGTGTGTGTCTAAAGTCTTCACTTGACACCTAGCAGTCCTACTTCTTCAGTTCATCCGTATCACCCACAACAGGTGAGTTCATACCCCTTAATCAATGTTTTAGTTGTTTTTAATTGTTTTATGGGGGGGGATACAAGTAGAATTATGCTATTTATTAAATCAATCACATGTGACTAATAAGCAGCATTCAAATGATTGGCTACTCATTAGCCGTTTTACCAAACAGTTTCCTTCAAATGTTTTTCAGAAACACTTTATGTGTTTAAAACTCCTTATTACACTGTACCTTTTATTCCGTATGTTTCATTTCAAACTTATTTACAATTGTGTTTCAAACAAATGTTTCTTTATAGTAAACTGTTTTATCAAACACATGCCTTCAAACCGTTTTATAGATTGACATCAAGTCGATCTTTTCTTAAGATAATAATTATGTTCAAAGGTTTTACAAAACTTATTTTATGCTTTTATATTATAAATTGTGTGCCTCTATATGTATAGTTATATAAGAAATGTTTAAAAGACTTAGGAAGGCTATCCACCCTGTTTCCTTTTCCTCGATTTGGATGTGGTCTGGTGGGATATCGGGTACCCGTCCGAAAGTCGTTTAAATATTAGTTATATATCATGTGTACGTATATAGTCATAAAGGTCTTTCCAGTTTATCCAATGCCCTTGGGTAGCAAGGGTATACATCCAGGTCCATACGTACCAGTTAGATTACTAGTAAACTACCATATGGGTAGTTTAGGAAGATACTAGAACTATTACTAGAACACGATATCATACAATGAGTCAATACTTTCTAGAACATTACAGTACATTACTATAGTTGCTAGATAGAGAGAGCATACATTACAGCTAGAACATTACAGTACATTACTATACTATTACATAGATATGTTTACATGATCACACTTACATGAGTACGGTTACATATACATAGAACAAACGTCACTAGGTGCTATAGCATGGAACCAGTTCAGGATCTAACTATACCGATGAATCACAACACAATTGTGATAGTTATATCGGGTATACATGATCATAGTAATGTGGATTCTCATGGCTTGCATACATGCAGGGGTCGTGGGTAGGTCCCAAAATCCCTTTGATAGGGGAGCATATAGTCTGGGATCTAAAGATCACATTATACCTTATCCCTCAAATAAGGCAGTTGAGTACCGATGTAGTTATTTATTACAAATGCTACAATACTTAGAAGAATTACCCTAGACTTAAGGTAATTGGTATGGTTGTAGTTCGGCACTACACCATAGTACTATTTCATTTTCCCATTACATTCACTTTGTGAACTTTCACACGACGCACGGTAATGTAGAAACTATATTTTTGGTTAATGATAGTCAGACTTGGGAAAATACACACTCTTACAAGAGACACACACAGACACTAGATTGTTGGGTGCAAAGTTATTCATTCATGACTTTGTAAATGTTTGACTTTTGTAAAACCCACTTGCATGTGGTGCTTTAGCCTTTAGACCCATTTGTTAGAGAGTGAGAGAGAGACATGTAAACACCTCTATATAAGGTGGGTTTGTCCACTTGTAGAGGTGTGCTTGAGAGATATAAAAGTGAGTGTGTAAGTGTGTGTTATTTATGTAGTCTAGATCTAGATCCTTTTTGTAACACCATATACATTCAATATATCTCTTAAACACCCAAATCACCATGTTCAATTGTGCAAGCTTTAATTATGCATGCCAAAACCATGTTCTTTGTCACTACAATTGGTATCAGAGCTTGGTTTTCACGATCAACGTGACTTTTGAAGACCGATTCTCGGTTTGGCAACATTTGTCGCAATTTGAGCAATTTTGGTGAGTCTCTCTCTATGATCTCTCGTAATATTTGATTCGTGCGTTACGTTCTTGATTTTTGATCATTTTGATTCATTGGATCTAGTTCGTTTCAAATCTCATTGTTGATCCAATAATTTTTTGTGTTGATCAAAGTCCAATCCTATTCCAAATCCATATGTTTGATGTGATTCAAAATTTTTTTAATACATTTGTTCGAAGCCCAAAGAGTAGATCTGACACTGTTCATGTCCAATTTGAGCCCAAATTGCTAATCATATTAACTGTTCATCTTTGAAATCAAAGCCCAATGTCTCGAGTCTGTTGATCATTCGTCAAATCAAACTTTGAGATCCATTCCAAGTCAGTTTGTCTATATTCCAATGTCTAAACTGAGTTTTCGTAATCGAAATGAAGTAGATCCACAAAGGTCAAAATATGACTTATTGATCGGAATGAACCAAAGATTGAAAATCAAGATTAGTTAAAAACTCATAATGTTCTTGAAATCGGTTGACGATTGAATCGATTGTCATAATTCATGTCTTTCGTCGTAATTGGTGTTCTTGAGTTCCGATTTAGTTTCTGTGTTTCTCAAAATCAACTATTAATTCTTGATTTGTATATCTTGTGAATCGATTGTATTTAAATCTGTTGATTTTTAAAATCGATTATGATCAAGATGTTGATCTTTGATTAAATTGAAAGTCAAAATCGATTTTGGAGATTCTTAAAATTGGAATCGATGATTGATGATTAAAGATTTGGAGATCGAAATCGGTTTTTGTTTTGGTTCGTTAACTGGAATCAAAAGCTTGATTTTGATTTCAGTGATCGTATTTGGGCTGATGTTGACGAACTGGACAGTGACATAGATTTTGGTTGTAATCTTGGGAAAGATTGATGAACAGATGAGTTTTGATTTTGGATTCGCATTTGGGTTGTTGGTTTGAAATAAAGATCTGATTGTTCGTATGGGAAGATGATTGATGTCAAACAGATGAATAGATTTGATTTTTGGATCAAGATGCGAATGTCGATGGTTTTTGAAATCGATTGTAATTGATGTCAATATTGGGTTGATGATTGAGGGATGATTCGTGAAGGAGAATGCGAAGTCAAGAAGGACTGGGAAATCGATGTTTGCAAAAGAATGAAAACTCGATTTTGGAGTTGTTGACGTTGATTTTGCGAAAGTTTCTCAATAAAGTTCGCATCTGGATCTTCATTGGATTCGCATTTGAAATTTTGAGTTTGCATTTGGTTACAGAGATCACTTGGGTTCGCATATGAAATCAACTGAATTCGCATATGAGTGATTCAAAGTCGAGTTCGCATTTGGGTTTCAAACATGAGTTCGCATTTGAGTCTCAATATCAATTTCGCATTTGGTTAGACGGGTTAAAGATGCGAAGTATTCATGGTTTGTGATATTTTTTTTAGAGATGTGCAAAGAATTTGAGATGCGAAGTCTATAATGTGAATTGGGGAAGAAAGCAAATAGTTTCGAATTTGGCCCCTTATATTTTCACGAAATGGCAAAATTAGCCTAGTTTCCCAAGTTTGAAGAAAATGCAGAAATTTTCAAAATAAGTACCTGCAGTTTCGCATTTTTGGCAACAAATACCCAACTTCGCAAAATAGGTAATAAAAGCTGAGAAATTGTAGAATTTTCTGTTCTGGTCCCTGCAGTTTGTGCGAATTTACACATTCAACCCAGTTTCGCAAATGGGGATGTGTTTCGCATATTTGACTGCTTTTGGCGCAACGGGTCACTGCAGAATTTTGAAATTGACAATTTCTACCCATTTTTGAGAAATTTTATCAAAGGCGATCTGTGAACGAAGCTAAAAATTCAATATTTTTTGGATTTTCCGGATTGAAGAACAAAGTTTATGCCGCATGTTAAGGGGGAGTTTTGACATGGAAAATTCCAAATAGAGCACGTTCTTTTTCCTTTGGAGTTTTATAATCAAATTTCGATTATAAAAAGGGGGAGAAGTTTTATATTACGCGGATTTGAAGATCGAAGTGATCTTGAAGTTTTGAAGATTACGAGATGATGCAATTGGAAGTTCGGAAGTGATGTATTCGAAATGGGTTTGGTTTATTGAGGACTTTTGGGGTGTGTTTTTATGCGCAACTTTGGGTGATTATTTGGAGTTTGGAATACTCTTGATCATTCGTTGCTGCTCGGATTGTATGGTCTCACATCCTAGAGCCCAAATTGAAGAATCATGAAAGAATTGAAGATTGAAATTCGTGTCGACATGTGTCACCTTTGAGGCTCGAACCGCGTAGTGCTTAATTCCGGAAGATTTGAAGTGGGTCATTCATTCCTAACTTTGAGGGGGAGAATGTTGGGGTGCAAAGTTATTCATTCATGACTTTGTAAATGTTTGAATTTTGTAAAACCCACTTGCATGTGGTGCTTTAGCTTTTAGACCCATTTGTTATAGAGTGAGAGAGAGACATGTAAACACCTCTATATAAGGTGGGTTTGTCCATGTGACAACCCGATATTTCAACTCTTTGTAATGGCCTAATAAGTCAAGTATTGTAACAACTTTTGAGTTAAAGAAATTAACTTTGATAATAAAATGTCCAAAAAGTTTCTATTTAACCTCCTACTATGTTTAATATCATTAAACCGGGATCGTACGTAAAAAGAATGCCCAAATCCGGCTTCGTATATTGAAGTTAAGATTTTTCCAAGTTCGGCTTAGCAGCAGACAGCTAAAAACTCGAATCGGAGATCAAGCGACTTTTGGCCGGAATGACCTAAACGAGAATCGAAGGTCTCGACAATGGTATTTCAGCGGTAAAAAGTCTGGCAAAAACCGACGTCAGATAAAGAAGTTATGAATTTTTAAAGATATTCCTTAATCACGTCATTTTTTTAAATAAATAATAAAAATAATTTCGGAATTTGCCAACGGTGTCTAAACGAAAGTTGTAGAGCGTAGTCTCACCTACGCGTGAATATAAAGACCATCGAAAACGGAGTTCGTATGAAGAAGATATGATTTTTAGAAGTTTATTAAATAAATTATATATAAATTTAATTCAAAATCCGGTAATATCCGAAGGAGGAGTCAGCGTCCTCATCCGAGTTACACGCCGCGTAACCTCGTACGCCCCGCGTACGCGAGGGCCTTGGTCTCGGTCCGTCCACGTTGCCCCTATGCGAAGCTATCCCCTTTCCGTCCCATCCGAAGCCGAGACAGTCGAGGACTCGGTCATGCATGACGTACGAGTACGCGCTGCGTACGAGCGTACGCCCCGCGTACCGAGGCGGTTCAGCCCTCTATAAATAGAAATGTGAGGGTTCCTGGAAATTTTGCTCATTCTCTCTCTATTTTCTTGCGTTTTGCCTCGTTTTCCGTGCCCGCACTACCCCAAAGCTCTGGTCTTTTTGCTCAAGTCCCGAGGGTCGATTTTACTCCCGAGATTCCTGAGAATCCCAAGAAAGATCCGTTTCCCAAGACGAAACTCTGCCCGGTTTTCCATCTCGCTATCTTCAAACTTTCAAGTGAGTTCATACCGCTTTATTAACCCTTTTTAATTATTCCAAATGCTTTTATATGCTTTCTAAGGGGGGGGGGGGGAATACAAGTAAAACACACGACTACTATCGGGTGTTATATATAAAAATTTTTATACACTTTTATTAAGTAGAATCATATGTGATTGTAACAGCCCGGATTTCCAGGTATCTTTTTATGTTTATGATTTTGGTGTTTTGAGAGGGGACTCAGCGAGTTGGAGCACAGACTCGCCGAGTAGGATCGCGATTCTGGACGCGGGATTCGTTTGGACTCGGCGAGTCCGCGCTGTTTAATGAAATCCTAATTTCTCGGGTTTGGGACCTATTTAAAGGGCCTTATGGCCGTCATTTGTACTCAGCAGTCCATAGAGAGAAACCCTAGAGTGATTGAGCGTTTTGAGAGAGAAAGGAAGCATTTCTTGACCTTTGTGTGTTGTTTAGAAAAGGAGAGTGAGGTTCTAGCCAAGAGGAAGCAAGGGAGGTTGCTATACTGTGGATTTGAAGCTTAGATCATCGATGTAGAGGTATGATTTTGGCTCATCTTCTGTTTTGTGAAGTATAATTGGATTTAGGGTTTCTTGTGGCCTTTGTTGAGATGATTTGATGGCCAAATAGTCCCTTGCCAGTGAAGAGGCTTGGATCTGGATCCATAGAGGTCCAGAGAGCCTCATTCATCGAGCTTTATGAAGAACAATGGAGGTTATGACCTTGAGTTGTGGCTTTTGTTGATAATTCTTCGCATATGGTCATATATAGGTTGTATGTTCACCAAGTTAGGGGCTTTACGTGGTGAATCAGTCTAGAAAGGCCAGATCTATGAATTGATGGAACAGATCTGACCTTAGAGGCGAGTTCGAGTGATTGCATGGCATGGACTCGCCGAGTCCGATGAGTAGACTCGGCGAGTAGCTTGAAGATTGCCCTTAGATCGGCCAGTGAGTGGTCCAGTCGAGTCACGGGTTGACTCAGTGAGTCAGGACGAGTTTGGGAGGGTGGTCAAGTGGACTGAGTCGAGCTGGGACTCACCGAGTTGTTCTTGAGACTCGGCAAGTTGAGTCGGGGTGGCCCCGCGATTCTTCCAAGTGGAACTCGTCGAGTCAAAGGGGAGTACTCGACGTGTAAGAAGGGAATCCTAGAGAGTTGGTGAAAACGTCTAGACTCGCCGAGTTGCCCTTGTGCACTCGCCGAGTCCGGTCAAAGTTGACCGTTGACCGTTGACCAGAGTTGACCAGTGTTGACTTTTGAGGGATAGTCAACCTTAGTGTTAAAAGTGTTAATTAGAGACATATGATGTTATAGGAGGATTAGAGCTCGGAGGATCGAGCACGAGGGATTTCCAGGATTCGTGAGATACCGAGATACGCGAGGTGAGTCTTCTCATTATGCTTTACCTTGAGTAGGTAACCAGAGTTATGTGACAGAGTATTTGTATGTTATGCATGCTATATGTTGTACTGCATTATTTCTATGTGATTATGTTGTGCATGTTTACAAAGTTGGAACCGGAAGGTTCCTAGAGTTAGAACCTGAGGGTTCACAAAGTTTGGGTGCACGGACCCATAGAGTTATAGCCTCGAGTGGCTGATATGTGTTTTATGTGTGGTATTTTGGGGAACTCACTAAGCTTCGTGCTTACAGTGTTAGTGTTGTTGTTTCAGGTACTAGCGATGACCGTGGGAAGGCGCCGGCTTGATCTGTACACACGCAGGGGACTTTTGATATACATTTATGTGATCTTGGGATTTGTATGATACGAATTGGAATTTTAAACTTAATGTGTTATGAAATTAAATGAGAAATGTTTTTATAATTGCGAAAAATTATTTTGAAAATTCACAGTGTTACAAGTTGGTATCAGAGCCTTGGTTTGAGGGATTCGAGTACACCTTCGGGCGTATTTGAACTCAAACTGAGGATTTGAGATGTATTTTAAAAAAAAGAGTAAAAGATTTTTTTGAAAAACGCAGAGCAAGGGATATGTGTACGATCAGTCAGCGCCCGAACGGTGATTTCCCAAAATACCTTTATATTATGTGTTATGTGATATTGATATTGATATCATGTGTCTGCATGCTAGAGTAGGCTAGGTATTGCTATTAGGACTAGAGTGGCCTGATTTGTGATGCCTTAGCCTAGGGAGAGGTGAGCTGCTATGAGATGCTTGAGAGTGAGTAGGTAGCAGCGAGGGGCTTATGAGAGATCTATTAGAGAGTTGTCTACGCATGATAGAGTACTTGGGACTTGGGATCCGAAGAGGATGACTTGGGGTGTATTCTGGTGCGGTGCGGACAGTAGTATTGGGCCCGTACTACTGAAAGCACCGGAACGGTGTGCAGCCCAAGTAAGAATCTTTGGAATACCAAGAATCAAGGAGGAAAGAGTTGACGAGTGTGAGTATGCTCGTGCGGATTCTGATTTTTCGTATGTTGTATTTCAGAGGTAGATCATGGTGAGGACACGTTTGATGCCCGAGAGCAGTGGTACCAGTGAGGAGGAGATCCGCCGGATCATCCAGGAGGAGGTGGCTGCAGCCATCAGGGCAGAGATACCGGAGATGTTTGGGTCTATAAAGACCACACTGATTGAGACGTTTGATGAGCGTTATGTCGCTCTTTCTGAGGCTGCTGTTGCAGCGGCTACCGCAGCGATTGCTGCTGCGAGGCCGCAAGGTGGTGATGCGTTGCTGTTCCGCGAGTTCAGCAACACAAAACCACCAGAGTTTGATGGGACTCAGGATCCGGTGGCATCTATGAGGTGGATATCTGATATTGAGGGGTGTTTCTTCACTTGCTCGTCTCCTGAGCATTTGAAGGTTCGGTTCGCGCTGAACCAGCTTCGCTTGGGAGCGAAGGACTGGTGGAAATTTGTGACGACGCATTATATGCCTGCTGAGCTTTCTGCGGTGACCTGGGAGAGGTTCACCACCATGTTTCGGGATGAGTACGTTCCCCAGGTGGAGAGGGAGCATTAGCACAGGAGTTTCTGACCCTCAAGCAGGGTACTGAGTCAGTTACAGCGATCACGAGGATGTTCCACGAGAGGGCGATGTTCTGCCCTGAGCACGTGTCCACTGAGCAGGCACGTATGAGCCGCTACTTGAGCATTTTGAGGTGGGATATTCGGGAGTTCGCTGGGAACTCCTCATACCGGACATTTGCTGAGCTTCAGGCAAATGCCCGGAAGAGGGAGATTGAGCTTAAGACTCAGGCCAGGGAGGAGGCGGAGTCTTTGGGGAGGGATCGGCGACCGGCACAGTCTCAGCCGGCAGCCAAGCGGGCCAAGCCCGCTGATCCCAAACCGGGGAGCCAGAAGAGCCGCACTTGCGGGAAGTGCGGCAAGGGTCATGATGGAGTCTGCCGAGTGGGATCTTGCTACAAATGTGGCAAGGAGGGGCATATGGCCAAGGACTGCCCCAAGGGGTTTGCAGTGTGTTTTCACTGCAACCAGACCAGACACTGGAAGGCAGAGTGTCCGCAACTGCGAGGGTCATCTCAGGGAGCACCTCAGGGATCTGCCCCTGCCGCCATCAGAGCTACAGAGAGTCGGTTAGTGAAGGCCGAGGCGCCGAGGGCACGAGGGAGAGCCTTTCAGCTGACTGCGGAGGAGGTCCGCGCTGCGCCTGATGTTGTGGCTGGTATGTTTCCTTTCATGTATTTATTTTGATGTTGAGATATTATGCTTATATTATGTTATGCGTAGGTATTTTCCTTGTGGACTCTGTACCTGCTTTAGTGTTATTTGACTCGGGTGCAAGTCGGTCTTTTGTATCTTTGGCCTTTAGTCAGCATATCAGTGATAGTCGTGAGGCATAGAGTCGGCCTCTGAGGGTTTCTATAGCTGATGATAGAGTGATTTGTGCCACGGAGGTTCTCCGGGGATGTGTGTTAGAGATTTTCGGGGTCGAGTTTCCGATTGATCTGATTCCTATTGCGATGGGTGATGTCTGTGTCATTGTGGGCATGGACTGGTTGAGCCGATTTGGCGCGGTTATCGACTGTGAGCGTCAGCTGGTGACTATACGAAACCATAGTGGAGGAGTTCTTTCAGTGTACGGCGAGGGTACACGTTCAGGACCAGCTTTTTGTTCGGCTGCTAGGGCGAGGCAGTGGCTACAGCAGGGCTGTAAGGGTTTTGTGGCGTACGTGATGGATACACGAGCGACTTCCGAGAGACCGAGTTCAGTTGAGGAGGTACCGATGGTGCGTGAGTTTCCAGATGTTTTTCCCGAGGAGTTGCCGGGTGTGCCTCCTGTGAGGCAAGTGGAGTTTGGCATTGATTTGGTTCCGGAGGCCGCGCCTATCGCTAAGGTGCCTTATCGTCTTGCACCTCCAGAGATGCAAGAGTTATCCTCGCAGCTTTAGGAGTTGCTGGGGAAGGGATTTATTCGGCCGAGCAGCTCGCCGTGGGGAGCACCTATTCTGTTCGTCAAGAAGAAGGATGGTTTACACCGGATGTGCATTGACTACCGGGAGTTGAACAAGCTGACGGTCAAGAACCGTTACCCGTTACCGAGGATCGACGATTTATTTGATCAGTTGCAGGGAGCATCCTGGTTCTCCAAGATCGATTTGAGGTCGGGATATCATCAAGTGAGAGTGCGGGATGAGGACGTCCAGAAGACAGCATTCAGGACGCGATATGGGCATTATGAGTTTGCGGTGATGCCTTTTGGGCTCACCAATGCCCCGGCTGTGTTCATGGATCTCATGAACAGGGTATGCAGGCCGATGTTGGATCGGTCGGTGATTGTATTTATCGATGATATTCTAGTATATTCGAGATATAGAGAGCAGCATGAGGAGCATTTGAGGGAGGTCCTCGGGGTTTTGAGATCGGAGAAGCTTTATGCAAAGTTCTCCAAGTGTGATTTCTGGTTGCGGGAGGTCCAGTTCCTAGGATATCTTGTTAACCAGGAAGGGATTCTGGTCGATCCGGCCAAGGTTGAGGCAGTGATGAGTTGGGAGGTGCCGAAGTCACCATCTAAGATCAGGAGTTTCCTTGGGTTGGCAGGGTATTATCGGAGATTTATCAAGGATTTCTCCAAGATCGCAGTGCCACTCACCAGATTGACCCGGAAGGGTGTTGCGTTCTCATGGGGTCCCGAGCAGCAGACCTCCTTTGAGACACTTCGCCAAAAGTTGTGCGAAGCCCCGGTATTAGCTCTCCCGGAAGGGATGGAGGATTTTGTAGTATAATGTGATGCATCGATTTTGGGGTTGGGTGCGGTGCTGATGCAGAGAGGGCATGTGAAAGCATATGCATCGAGGCAGCTGAAGCCTCATGAGACGAGATATCCCACGCATGATCTAGAGTTGGGGGCAGTAGTGTTCGCCCTTAAGATTTGGCGTCACTACTTGTATGGGGTTCGGTGTACGATATACACGGACCATAAGAGTTTGAAGTACTTGATGGATCAGCCCAATCTAAATATGCGACAGAGGAGGTGGTTGGATGTGGTTAAGGATTATGATTGTGAGATCCTGTACCACCCAAGAAAGGCTAATGTGGTAGCCGATGCGTTGAGCCGCAGGGCGGAGAGCACTCCACTGCGAGATGTATGTCTGAGATTAACCGTGATAGCTCCGGTACTGGATGCCATTCGTGGGGCACAGACCGAGGCTGTGCAACCGGAGATGCAGAAGAGGGAACGGGTCGTTGGTTTGGTTTCAAAGTTCGTTACAGATAGTCGAGGGCTTATGACTTTTCAGGGTCGGATTTGGGTACCGTTTGTGGGCGGTGCGCGTACTACTTTGATGGAAGAGGCTCATCGGTCGAAATTTTCGATCCATCCGGGGGCCACGAAGATGTATTTGGACTTGAGGAAAGAGTATTGGTGGCCCTGTATGAAGAGGGACGTCGCCTGGTTTGTTGAGAGGTGCTTGACCTGCCGCAGGGTTAAGGTCGAGCACTAGAGACCGCATGGCAAGTTGCAGCCATTGGAGGTTCTCGAGTGGAAGTGGGAACAGATTACTATGGATTTCATCACCAAATTGCCGAGGATTGCCAGAGGAGTTGATGCAATTTGGGTGATTGTGGACAGGTTGACGAAGAGCGCTCACTTCCTTGCCATCAGTGAGAATTCTTCAGCGGAGAAGTTGGCGGAGGTATATGTGAGAGAAGTGGTATCTCGGTATGGGGTGCCGATCTCGATTGTTTTGGACCGTGATGTGCGTTTCACTTCTAGATTCTGGAAGAAATTTCATGAGGAGTTGGGTACTAGATTGCATTTTAGTACCGCATACCATCCCCAGTCAGATGGCCAGTGTGAGCGGACGATTCAGACGCTTGAGGACATGCTTCGAGCATGTGTGTTAGATTTCGGGGGTAGCTGGGATGCGTATTTACCCTTGGCAGAGTTTTCCTACAACAACAGCCATCATTCGAGCATTGGTATGCCACCGTTTGAGCTGTTGTATGGTAGGAGGTGTCGGACCCCCATTTGTTGGGGAGAGGTTGGGCAGAGAGTGATGGGCAGTACAGAGATTGTGCTTCAGAAGACAGAGCAGATTCAGCAGGTCAGACAGAGGTTATTGACCGCCCAGAGCCGACAGAAGAGTTATGCAGACAGACGCCGGTCCGAGCTTGAGTTTCAGGTCGGCGACTTCGTTCTCTTGAAGGTCTCTCCTTGGAAAGGAGTGATTCGATTCAGGAAGAGGGGCAAGTTGGGGCCCCGGTATATTGGGCCATTTCGTGTGATCGCGAGGGTAGGCCGGGTAGCCTACCGTTTGGAGTTGCCAGCAGAGTTGGGGCAGATCCACGACACTTTTCATGTGTCGCAATTGAGGAAGTGTATAGCCGATGAGTCGGCAGTGGTTCTGTTAGAGGATATTCAGGTGGATGCGATCCTGAATTATGCCGAGAGACCAGTGGCCATCAGAGATCGGAAGATCAAGGTTCTGAGGAACAAGGAGGTACCTCTGGTGTTGGTTCAGTGGCAACACCGGAAGGGATCGGAGATGACCTGGGAGCCGGAGCGTGAGATGCGTGAGCAGCATCCAGAGCTATTTTCAGAGCGAGACTTCGAGGGCGAAGTCTAGTTCTAGTGGGGGAGAGTTGTAATAGCCCGGATTTCCAGGTATCTTTTTATGTTTATGATTTTGGTGTTTTGAGAGGGGACTCGGCGAGTTGGAGCCCAGACTCGCCGAGTAGGATCACGATTCTGGACGCGGGATTCGTTTGGACTCGGCGAGTCCAGGATATGGACTCGGCGAGTCCGTGCTGTTTAATGAAACCCTAATTTCTAGGGTTTGGGACCTATTTAAAGGGCCTTATGGCCGTCATTTGTACTCAGCAGTCCATAGAGAGAAACCCTAGAGCGATTGAGCGTTTTGAGAGAGAAAGGAAGCATTTCTTGACCTTTTTGTGTTTTTTAGCAAAGGAGAGGGAGGTTCTAGCCAAGAGGAAGCAAGGGAGGTTGCTATACTGTGGATTTGAAGCTTAGATCATCGATCTAGAGGTATGAATTCGGCTCATCTTCTGTTTTGTGAAGTATAATTGGATCTAGGGTTTCTTGTGGCCTTTGTTGAGTTGATTTGATGGCCAAATAGTCCCTTGCCAGTGAGGAGGCTTGGATCTGGATCCATAGAGGTCCAGAGAGCCTCATTCATCGAGCTTTATGAAGAACAATGGAGGTTATGACCTTGAGTTGTGGCTTTTGTTGATAATTATTCGCATATGGTCATATAGAGGTTGTATGTTCACCAAGTTAGGGGCTTTACGTGGTGAATCAGTCTAGAAAGGCCAGATCTATGAATTGATGGAACATATCTGACCTTAGAGGCGAGTTCGAGTGATTGCATGGCATGGACTCGCCGAGTCCGATGAGCAGACTCGGCGAGTAGCTTGAAGATTGCCCTTAGATCGGCCAGTGAGTGGTCCAGTCGAGTCACAGGTTGACTCTGTGAGTCAGGACGAGTTTGGGAGGGTGGTCAAGTGGACTGAGTCGAGCTGGGACTCGCCGAGTTGTTCTTGAGACTCGGCGAGTTGAGTCGGGGTGGCCCCGCGATTCTTCCAGGTGGAACTCGTCGAGTCAAGGGGGAGTACTCGACGTGTAAGAAGGGAATCCTAGAGAGTTGGTGAAAACGTCTAGACTCGCCGAGTTGCCCTTGTGCACTCGCCGAGTCCGGTCAAATTTGACCGTTGACCGTTGACCAGAGTTGACCAGTGTTGACTTTTGAGGGATAGTCAACCTTAGTGTTAAAAGTGTTAATTAGAGACATATGATGTTATAGGAGGATTAGAGCTCGGAGGATCGAGCACGAGGGATTTCCAGGATTCGTGAGATACCGAGATACGCGAGGTGAGTCTTCTCATTATGCTTTACCTTGAGTAGGTAACCAGAGTTATGTGACAGAGTATTTGTATGTTATGCATGCTATATGTTGTACTACATTATTTCTATGTGATTATGTTGTGCATGTTTACAGAGTTGGAACCGAAAGGTTCCTAGAGTTAGAACCTGAGGGTTCACAGAGTTTGGGTGCACGGACCCATAGAGTTATAGCCTCGAGTGGCTGATATGTGTTTTATGTGTGGTATTTTGGGGAACTCACTAAGCTTCGTGCTTACAGTGTTAGTGTTGTTGTTTCAGGTACTAGCGATGACCGTGGGAAGGCGCCGGCTTGATCTGTACACACGCAGGGGACTTTTGATATACATTTATGTGATCTTGGGATATGTATGATACAAATTGGAATTTTAAACTTAATGTTTTATGAAATTAAATGAGAAATGTTTTTATAATTGCGAAAAATTATTTTGAAAATTCACGGTGTTACAGTGATTTATAAACTTATTAGGGAACTCTTGTATACAAAATATATTACAATGGAATCCTATCTTTAAAAATATAAATTGTTGTAATGCATGTATAGACTAAACATTTTCTTAGATTATATGTAGTGCCTACCTTAGGCTCTACAAAAATCTATACAGTTATAAAATGTGATTCCTTTTCTAGGCATTTTTCTAAACAAACAAGTCACACTTCTAGAAAACTATAATAGGTATAGTTTTACGAGGATATTGCTAACTTTTACATACTAGAAACATGATTTTCAAGAAGTCACTTTCATATACAAGAACAAACGAACATTTTAACACGTGAATCTGTTTTTATACCACGATTTTGTGAGACATAAACTTCACGTACGTTCGAGTACACATTTCAAGTCCTGTATTATATACCAGAATCCCTTGGAGGGGGAGCATGGTGTTTATGTATAGATCTATACGGGCTTGACAACCCGCACCCTGGACTGTTAGCTACAGTCCACCATTTGGGGTGACAAACGTCATAACATTCCAACCCCTGAAGAACGTTGTGTATAGGCATTCCGAGTCAATAGTATGGTTATAAAACTCACATGGGGTATTCAAAATGCATTGATTTACAAGGTTTTCAAACACATTGGTTATTTTACACTTACATACATTTTAGAAACCAACATTGGTCTTGAGAGAAGGCTACTTTTATACTAGTAGAAAATATAGGATTTTCTAAACACAACACAACCAAGGACCAAAACATTTCATTTCATACAAACATTGTCATTTAAATACTCATGAAACTCACCAGCTTAAATGCTGATCTACTCTTTCAAAATTACTTGTATATCCCAGGGAATCGGTAATTTCAGGTATTATTATGCTTTTGATGAAGCGATGCTGCGGCGCCAGTTTAATCTCATATTTTGACATCATATTGTAATTAGTTTTGAACATGTAACTTTTTGACAAATGTAAACTTTAAATTATATATATGATGGTTGTATTGCTTTCTTTACTATGTATTCAATTGTTACGTTACCACATGAAGTCATCTGCCCCCGAACGTTTCCGCCGTTCAGGTTTGGGGGTGTGACAGATTGGTATCAGAGCAATGTTTATAGTGAACAAAGTATATCGAACCACATAAGATATACAAACTATAAATGCTTAAGGAACTAACACTCTCTGACAAAACATTTTTCTTTTTACGCTTAAGCAGCGTTACGTTTAACTTAAATTGATAGTTCATTTAAGTACAATTACATGCATACAACAAATTATTTTCATGATATCTAACTATACAACAAGTATTTAGACAAGTTGACACTACGATTAAGCCTCGATATATGTAAACAGATTTTGGACAAATATAGCGTGATCAACTATATTTGCCTGAGATTGGATCAACGTATATCGAGGAATGATCGTAGTAAGTAACAAGTCAAAACTTACCAAACCGTTACTAGAATCAAACACAAGAATTTAAATACTATAGGAGTATTTGCTACCTAAACTAGTTTAACTTACATGTTTTGCAAGTTTCAACTTTATTCAACTCTTATAACCCTATTTCTCGTACAGTCAAATGACTGGATTTCACCACCCCGGCGACCCCTACTTTCCCAACCAAGGCAATGGAGGATGGGTCGAAGATGATCCCGAAGAGGACGAGGAACCCATAGAAGTGGATGATGACTCCGGTACCGACTCAGAACCGGAAGTGATCGATCCACCACCCGTTCAACCTCCCGTCTTCGTAAGGAACTTTCAAGGACCGACTCTCGTCTGGGGAAGTCACCTCCATCATTGGAGCCAACAACAGAACTTACGCCCTCCCTACGGCATGTGCCGGGACTTCTATGATGTCCGCGGTGGAGGTTCGGCTGATCAGGCACTCCCGGTAATGGTGGGTAAGCTAGCCAATCAGTCCTATTAGTCCGGAGTTCAAGCTAGCTGACTCCGGGATGTCAACATGGAAGTGCAGGTTCACACTTCTGACATCCGCAGGCTGGACAAGATACAAGACAATGCTCAACTCCAAACCGAGGCATTCCAAGCGCAAATGATGGCAGCCCTCGCTGAACTGAGGGAACAACAAGCCGCTTTTGATAGGCGTCTAATGGAGTCAAAGCAATCAGATGCAGGGTCAAGCTCCAAGCGCAACCTACGTCGCAAGTAGTGCTTGTCAAAGACTCAAATTTTGTTATAGCTTAGGACCTCGGCTAAAAGTCTTTAAATTTCTCGAACTTTGTAATCGGAGACCCTTATAGGGGTCAAATTTTCATGATCGTTGTATCAACTTTTATATTAATATAAGTGACACTATTATTACTACGTTGAGTATTTCGTTCAAACCTTGAAAAGTCTTTGAGAAACCGAATACTTGTTTCATACTTTCAGTCTTACAAATAACTTTCATTCTTCTATTTTAAGACTCATACTAGCATCTGTTGTTGAACTACAGCAATCTAGTTCATGAGACACATTAATTTTCTATTCTATGGAATTCTTATCTTTACCTTTTCAACCTATAGTTGAAGGATGCCTCCGCGTAGGAATCCAAGGCGAAGCAACGGTGGGTAAGCACATGTACCACCACCACCTCCACCACCTCAATTTGATGCTGTTATGTTCCAAGCAGCAGTCACCGCAGCGGTAGCAGCTGCCATGTCACAGATCAATAACTCGAGTACTAATGGCTCGGGATCTGGCACACACCCATCCAACCATGGCGAGAGTCATGGACCACCCAGAGAATGCGCCTATAAGGACTTTACTAATGCTAAGCCCCGGATGTTTTATGGATCTGGTGGTGTGATAGCCCTAAGATAGTGGATTGAAAGGACAGAGTCAGTCTTTGAAATCTGCTCCTGTCCTGAGCACAGCAAAGTCAAATTTGCAACTTTCACCCTTATTGATAGAGCTTTAACTTGGTGGAATGGCCACGTTAAAGTAATTACCCTGATAGTGGCAAACTCCATAAGTTGGGGGAGCCTAAAAGCCATGATGATGAGAGAATACTGCCCATGGGGAGAGATTCAAAAGCTCGAACACGAACTATGGACTCTCGGAATGGTTGGTACCGACATCGCAACTTATACCAACAGATTCTGCGATCTGGCAATCCTTTGCCCAGATATGATTGCTCCCGAGAGCAAGAAAATAGAAAGGTACCTCTGGGGACTGACGCCCCAAATACGATCAAGCGTGTTAGCTTCCAAACCTAACACCTTTGAAAGTGCTAAGGAACTGGCACAATCTCTGATTGACTACAGAGGTCATCAGAACTCAACCGTTCCTGCACCAGAACCACAGAAAGGAAACAACAACAACAACAACAACAACAGGAGGAGAGTGTGGAATAAAGGGAAGGGTGGGTCTTCCCAAGAATCCGCAAAGAAACAACTGGTTTCAGTGAATGCTGCCATTGTACCTACTACAGTCCCTACAAATCCCTACCCCACAAAGCCTTATGTAGGTAACCTTCCAAAGTGCACCAAATGCACTTACCACCACCATGGACCTTGTCGGGAAATGCAGTGCGCCAACTGCAACAGTAAGGGACACACAGCCCGTTTCTGCAAGGACCCCGCAAAACCGATCACTCAAGTTCCCAGTGCGGGTGTAGGCCAGACTTGCTACGGTTGTGGCGAGGTGGGCCACTACAAGAGGAACTGCCCTAAGGCAGCAGGCACCGGCGGTGTGGGACGAGTTTTGGCGATAGGCCACGACGAAGCTGTAGCTGACCCAACTATAGTTGCTGGTACGTTCCTTCTCGACAATTCATATGCATCCATATTATTCGATAGTGGAGCGGAGAGAAGCTTCGTGAGTCAAAACTTTATTCAGTCACTTAAACCTAAACCTAGCAAGTTAGAAAAATCATTCATTGTAGAGATGGCCAATGGAAAAACCGAAAACACTAATTGCATATACATGGGCTGTACATTAACTTTAGACGGCCATTCTTTTCCAATCAATCTCATGCCGGTCCAAATTAAAAGTTTCGACGTCATAGTCGGCATGGATTGGTTGAGTCTTCTTCGCGCCGAAATCATGTGCTTTGAGAAAGCAGTCCGTCTTAATCTCCTTAACAACGAAACATTAGTTATCTACGGCGACAAATCAAGTACAAACCTTCGCATCATTTCGTGCATCCAAGCTCGAAAGTGCTTGCGGAAGGATTGTCGAGCATTCCTAGCGCACATTGTTGATACAAGTCAAGAACTGAAGGACATTAAGAACATTTCAGTAGTATGCGACTTTCCCGATATCTTTCCAGAAGAACTACCAGGATTACCACCACAACGCCAAGTCGAATTCAGAATCGACTTAGTTCCAGGGGCTACCCCAGTAGCGAAGTCGCCTTATCGTCTCGCACCAGCAGAGATGCAGGAACTTTCCAGTCAACTTAATGAACTCCTTCAAAAAGGATTCATAAGACCAAGTTTCTCACCTTGGGGAGCACCGATCTTGTTTGTAAAGAAAAAAGATGGATAATTCCGTATGTGCATCGACTACAGAGAGCTGAACAAACTTACTGTCAAGAACCGTTATCCTCTACCCCGTATTGACGACCTATTCGATCAACTTCAAGGAGCAAACTACTTCTCAAAGATAGATCTACAATCCAGATATCACCAATTACGAGTTCTAGAGGGGGATATTCCAAAGACAGCTTTCCGAATTCGTTATGGACACTACTAATTTGTAGTGATGCCGTTCGGATTAACCAATGCACCAGCAGTATTTATGGACCTAATGAATAGGGTATGCCGTCCTTAGTTGGATCAGTTAGTCATCGTCTTTATCGATGATATACTTGTCTACTCCCGAAGTGAGGAAGAGCATAGTCAGCACCTACGAAAAGTCCTAGAAACACTGCGAACGGAGAAACTCTATGCGAAGTTCTCTAAATGCGAATTTTGGATTCGAAGAGTCGAATTTTTAGGCCACGTTGTTAGCGTGAAAGGGATACACGTGGACCCCTCAAAAAATTAAGGCCATTGAGAACTGGTCGGCACCAAAGACACCTACATAAATTCGTCAATTTCTAAGTCTCGCTGGCTACTATCGCAGATTCATAAAGAACTTCTCTAGCATTGCGAAACCTCTTACTACATTAACCCAAAAAGGCGTGGCCTTTGACTGGGAAGCAAAAAAGAGAAGGCGTTTCAGACGCTAAAACAGGCCTTGTGCACCGCACCGATACTATCCCTCCCCGAAGGGATAGAAGACTTTGTAGTGTATTGCGATGCGTCAAATCAAGGACTTGGTTGTGTTCTTATGCAGAGAGGGAAGGTTATTGCTTATGCCTCCCGACAGCTTAAGACACATGAAGTGAACTATACGACACACGATCTTGAGTTAGGAGCAGTGGTCTTTGCTCTGAAGATCTGGAGACACTACTTATACGGAACAAAGAGTACTATTTTCACCGATCACAAGAGCCTTCAACACATTTTCAATCAGAAGGAACTCAACATGCGACAACGACGATGGGTTGAGTTACTAAATGACTACGAATGAGAAATTCGTTATCATCCTGGCAAGGCCAACGTGGTAGCTGACGCCCTCAGTCGAAAGGAATACACTGGTCGGAGGGTCAAATCTCTGACTATGACTATCCATTCCCACTTATCCACACAAATTAAGGCGGCACAAATGGAAGCTTTGCAACCTGAAAATGTGGCGGGTGAATCCCTGCGAGGAATGGAAAAGAATCTAGAAGTCAAGGGTGGCGTAGCCTACTATCTCATGGACCGAATCTGGACCCCGAAACATGGTGGTTTCAGAAACGTAGTCATGACCGAAGCACACAACTCAAGATATTCCATTCACCCCGGTTCAGATAAAATGTATCTGGATCTTAAGAAACTGTACTGGTGGCCTAACATGAAAGCAGAAATTGCTACCTTCGTAAGTAAATGCCTTACTTGCGCTAGGGTTAAGGTCGAGTATCAGAAACCGTCAGGATTACTACAACAACCGGAGATACCAGAATGGAAATGGGAGCGGATTACTATGGACTTCATAACTAAGTTACCCAAGACGACGAGTGGACTCGATACCATATGGGTCATCGTCGACAGATTAACCAAATCCGCACATTTCCTACCCATCAAGGAGACTGACAAAATGGAAAAGCTTACAAGAACTTACTTAAGGGAAGTAGTGCGATTGCATGGTGTTCCGATATCCATTATCTTCGATAGAGATAGTAGATTCACTTCAAGATTCTGGCAGTCACTACAAAGTTCCCTGGGGACTAGGCTAGACATGAGTACAGCCTACCGCCCACAAACAGACGGGCAAAGTGAGAGAACAATACAAACTTTAGAAGATATGCTAAGAGCCTGTGTGATTGACTTTGGAAAGGCATGGGATATCCATTTACCCCTTGTCGAATTTTCATACAACAATAGTTATCATACAAGCATAAAGGCTGCTCCGTTTGAAGCCCTCTATGGTCGAAAGTGCAAATCCCCTCTGTGCTGGACTGAAGTTGGCGATGCCCAGTTAGCTAGAGGAAGAGTTCCTGAAAGCACTCTCACCGGTCCGGAAATCATACGAGAAACGACAGAGAAGATCGTTCAGATTCGTGAGCGATTGAAAGCCTCTAGAGACCGACAGAAAAGCTACGCTGACCAAAGAAGGAAACCTTTGGAATTCCAGGTAGGAGACCACGTTTTATTAAAGGTCTCACCGTGGAAGGGTTTAATACGCTTTGGAAAGCATGGGAAACTAAATCCAAGATACACAGGGCCTTTCGAGATTCTTTCCAGAATCGGCCTTGTGGCTTACAAGCTTAACCTACCGCGTGAACTTAGTAACATACATCCAACCTTCCACGTCTCGAACTTGAAAAAGTGTCTGTCCGATGAGACTCTTGTTATTCCACTCGACGAGATTGAGATCAAAGAGAGCCTCAACTTTGTGGAAGAACCGGTAGAAATCATGGACCGAGAGGTCAAGCAAACAAAACAAAGTCGCATACCCATCGTGAAGGTTCGCTGGAACGCCAAGCGGGGACCTGAATTCACATGGGAACGCGAAGATCAGATGAAACAAAAGTACCCTCATCTCTTTCATGTTCACTAGTATCTTTACTCCTTGAAATTTCGGGATGAAATTCCCTCTAACGGGGTGATGATGTGACAACCCGATATTTCAACTCTTTGTAATGGCCTAATAAGTCAAGTATTGTAACCACTTTTGAGTTAAAGAAATTAACTTTGATAATAAAATGTCCAAAAAGTTTCTATTTAACTGCCTACTATGTTTAATATCATTAAACCGGGATCGTACGTAAAAAGAATGCCCAAATCCGGCTTCGTATATTGAAGTTAAGATTTTTCCAAGTTCGGCTTAGCAGCAGACAGCTAAAAACTCGAATCGGAGATTGAGCGACTTTTGGCCGGAATGACCTAAACGAGAATCGAAGGTCTCGACAATGGTATTTTAGCGGTGAAAAGTCTGGCAAAAACCGACGTCAGATAAAGAAGTTATGAATTTTTAAAGATATTCCTTAATCACGTCATTTTTTTAAGTCTAAACGAAAGTTGTAGAGCGTAGTCTCACCTATGCGTGGATATAAAGACCATCGAAAACGGAGTTCGTATGAAGAAGATATGATTTTTAGAAGTTTATTAAATAAATTATATATAAATTTAATTCAAAATCCGGTAATATCCGAAGGAGGAGTCAGCGTCCTCATCCGAGTTACGCGCCGCGTAACCTCGTACGCCCCGCGTACGCGAGGGCCTTGGTCTCGGTCCGTTCACGTCGCCCCTATGTGAAGCTATCCCCTTTCCGTCCCATCCGAAGCCGAGGCAGTCGAGGACTCGGTCATGTATGACGTACGAGTACGCGCTGCGTACGAGCGTACGCCCCGCGTATCGAGGCGGTTCAGCCCTCTATAAATAGAAATGCGAGGGTTCCCGAAAATTTTGCTCATTCTCTCTCTATTTTCTTGCGTTTTGCCTCGTTTTCCATGCCCGCACTACCCCGAAACTCTGGTCTTTTTGCTCAAGTCCCGAGGGTCGATTTTACTCCCGAGATTCCCGAGAATCCCGAGAAAAATCCGTTTCCCAAGACGAAACTCTGCCCGGTTTTCCATCTCGCTATCTTCAAACTTTCAAGTGAGTTCATACCCTTTTATTAACCCTTTTTAATTATTCCAAATTCTTTTATATGCTTTCTAAGGGGGGGGGGGGGGGGGGGGAAATACAAGTAAAACACACGACTACTATCGGGTGTTATATATAAAGATTTTTATACACTTTTATTAAGTAGAATCATATGTGATTTATAAACTTATTAGGGAACTCTTGTATACAAAATATATTACAATGGAATCCTATCTTTAAAAATATAAATTGTTGTAATGCATGTATAGACTAAACATTTTCTTAGATTATATGTATACTTGCCTACCTTAGGCTCTACAAAAATCTATATAGTTATAAAATGTGATTCCTTTTCTAGGCATTTTTCTAAACAAACAAGTCACACTTTTAGAAAACTATAATAGGTATAGTTTTACGAGGATATTGCTAACTTTTACATACTATAAAAATAATTTTCAAGAAGTCACTTTCATATACAAGAACAAACGAACATTTTAACACGTAAATCTGTTTTTATACCACGGTTTTGTGAGACATAAACTTCACGTACGTTCGAGTACACATTTCAAGTCCTGTATTATATACCAGAATCCCTTGGAGGGGGAGCATGGTGTTTGTGTATAGATCTATACGGGCTTGACAACCCGCGCACTGACTGTTAGCTACAGTCCACCATTTGGGGTGACAAACGTCATAACATTCCAACGCCTGAAGAACGTTGTGTATAGGCATTCCGAGTCAATAGTATGGTTATAAAACTCACATGGGGTATTCAAAATGCATTGATTTACAAGGTTTTCAAACACATTGGTTATTTTACACTTACATACATTTTAGAAACCAACATTGGTCTTGAGAGAAGGCTACTTTTATACTAGTAGAAAATATAGGATTTTCTAAACACAACACAACCAAGGACCAAAACATTTCATTTCATACAAACATTGTCATTTAAATACTTATGAAACTCACCAGTTTAAATGTTGATCTACTCTGTCAAAATTACTTGTATGTCCCAGGGAATCGGTAATTTCAGGTATCATTATGCTTTTGATGAAGGGATGCTGCGGCGCCAGTTTAATCTCATATTTTGACATCATATTGTAATTGGTTTTGAACATGTAACTTTTTGACAAATGTAAACTTTAAATTATATATATGATGGTTGTATTGCTTTCTTTACTATGTATTCAATTGTTACGTTACCACATGAAGTCATCCGCCCCCGAACGTTTCCGCCATTCAAGTTTGGGGGTGTGACAATCCACTTGTAGAGGTGTGCTTGAGAGATGTAAAAGTGAGTGTGTAAGTGTGTGTTATTTATGTAGTCTAGATCTAGATCCTTTTTGTAACACCATATACATTCAATATATCTCTTAAACACCCAAATCACCATGTTCAATTGTGCAAGCTTTAATTCCGCATGCCAAACCATGTTCTTTGTCACTACATAGATGTCTTGGTAGAAGGCTACATATAGATCAGTTAAGTATTGGTAGAAGACTCCATGTTATATTAGTAGGAATCATAGGGATTTCTAGAGTTTTTCAAATGTTTACAGATGTTTTACATACATTTTCAATACTTACGATTCACATACATTTTCAATACGTACAATTCATATACATACAAATTCTTACATACAAATTAAGACACTAAAATACTTATGATCTCACCAGCTTCAAAGCTGATACTCGCTTTCAAAATTACTTGTATCATCAGGTCATCAATAGACAGGTATCGATGCAAGGTTTAGAGAAGATGGCGCTTGTTCAAGACTCATCTTTCATTTTGATTTATGCTTTAGTGTCTATTATAATTTGACAGAACACACTTGTATAACAATTATATTATTAATGCAATGGATGATGTTGTTGCTTGTTTACTACTTTTCATTGTTGTGATACTGTACATGATGTCCTCCGCCCCAGAACGTTTCCGCCATTCTTGGTGTTGGGGTGTGACAGTTCCATGAGCTGCTTGGTGACTAAGTTGTCCATTAGGGTTTAGACTGAAACCCTAGCAGCCTGCACTATAAATAGAGGCCTTTGGATGCAATTTTCGGATGCTTGACTCCAAGAGAAACCCTAGGGCTGATTTCTAGTGTTCTTCCACCTCTCTCTTAATATCCTTCTTGCTTGTGGTGTTTGTGAACCATTAGAGGAGTTACAATTGTGACTCTAAGCTCAAGATCAAGAAGATTCAAAGGATTCCAAGCAAATTAAAAGAGGTAAACACTTAGATATGTTCTTATGATGTTAATTTTGAATTATACATATTAGATCTAGGGTTTTAAGTCTTGGATCCATTGCATGTACAATAGAGAAACCTAAATCCAAGCATTAGGGTATGTATGAGCACATAGGATTGTTCTTATGCATAAAACCCATCAGTTCGCTCTTTCCTCTTTTTCCCTGACTTTCATTTATAGTCCCCTCCCTTTGATGACTTAGTAACGGGGACCACCATGCCATGGCAGACTGTCACACCCCGAAAACCGAAGGCGGAAACATTTCCGGGGTTGACTCCACGTTGAGTATCAAATCCAATGTACATAGTAAGTAAAGTGAAACAAACATTACATTACATATTAAAAGTTTTACAATTGTTTCAAAAGACACAGTTTATACAGTTGTGATACATAATATAGATATTAACAAAATGAGCGAGCCTTGCACGCACACGATCCTGAACCAAGTAAGTCTTCGGGTACCTGTACTATCGTTGACCTGAGAACACAAGCGGTTTGAAAATCAGCATAACGCTGGTGAGTTCATAAGCAGTTTTGTTTTGTGAAAATGTTTATGTTTCCTTTCTGTTTCTGAAAATGTAACACACACCAAGAAAATCCCATATTTTCTTAAAAGTTGGTTATTGTTTCATAAGAATAATGTATGGTTTAGTTATCCGGTACATTATTTTATGTCTTTAATGTATCAGTGTATTCCCAGGAAAGTCCCATACTTTCCTGAAGTGTAGTTATTGTAAAAGATGTAATGTTATTCAGTTGGTTAATCTTGTCTGATTATGTGTAGGTTACCCAGGAATGCCCCATGCTTTCCTGTATGTTTGTTTTCAATGTAAAAGATGTATTCTGTTAGACCTGGTTGTGTACAAGATTTCCCAGGAAGGTCCCATACCTTCCTGAAGGTTGGTTATCATATGTAAAAGATGTAAAAGATGTAAAAGATGTAAACTGAATCCTGGTTATCTGTAAAATGTAGTATGTGATTCATTATTACTATTAGTAAATCTCTGTTATCCTAGTTGCGAGTTCCATAACCATACTAAAGACTGAACCTGTGGCAATAAGTAGTCCACAGCCTTGTGGCAATAAGTGGTCCACAATCCTTATGACTTTCGTCACCCTTGAACTATTTGGTTCTGTGTGCTTCCTCCATGACTAATTCTCTAAATCCTCCAGACTTGGGAATCCAGATTCGATCCATAAAACAATGGATTCCGTCACTTCTGATCTCAAGTTTCTTTTCCATCCCTCTCAAAGCTTCAGTTGTCATGTTCTCGGGTTTCAGGGCTTCTAACTGAGCTTCTCGGATTTGCATGGGTAGGTTGGAATGGATGGTTATCGACTGACTCTTCACTTTGTTGCTGGTATTCTCCTTTCGGCTAAGGGCATCTGCTACCACATTGGCCTTGCCGGGATGATAGCGGATTTCACACTCATAATCACTGAGTAGTTCTACCCATCGCCTTTGTCTCATGTTCAGGTCTTTTTGGTCAAAGATATGTTGCAGGCTCTTATGATCAGTAAAGATCGTGCACTTGGTTCCGTAAAGGTAATGCCTCCAAATCTTCAATGCAAAAATTACGGCTCCTAGCTCCAAGTCGTGTGTGGTATAGTTGACCTCGTGTGTTTTCAACTACCTAGAGGCATAAGCAATCACTTTTCCTCTCTGCATAAGCACACAGCCTAAACCTTGAGTAGATGCATCGCAGTAGACAACAAAGTCCTCTGTCCCTTCGGGTAGGGATAGGACAGGCGCGCTGCACAGAGCTTTCTTCAACGTCTGAAATGCGGTCTCTTGTTTATCACTCCAACAAAAGGGTACACATTTTTGTGTTAGAGTGGTTATAGGTTTGGCGATTCGGGAAAAGTTTTGGATGAACCTTCGATAATAGCCAGCGAGACCCAAGAATTGTCGGATTTCTGTGGGTGTCTTCGGTGCTGACCAATTCTCTATTGCTTTAATCTTGGAAGGATCAACATGAATACCTTCCTCACTTATCACATGACCAAGGAAAGTTACCTTCCGTATCCAGAACTCACATTTTGAAAACTTCGCGTATAACTTCTCGGATTGCAGGGTCTCCAACACTAACCTCAAATGTTGTTTGTGGTCTTCTTCACTTCTGGAATAGACGAGTATGTCATCGATGAATACTATGACAAACTTATCCAAATAAGGACGACACACCCGGTTCATCAGATCCATAAACACTGCCGGTGCGTTGGTTAAACCAAAGGGCATCACTACGAACTCGTAGTGTCCATATCGAGTCCTGAAAGCTGTTTTGGGCACATCACTTTCATGAACTCGTAACTGATGGTACCCTGACCGAAGGTCTATCTTAGAGAAGTAACTGGCTCCCTGGAGTTGATCGAAAAGGTCATCTATTCGAGGAAGAGGATAACAGTTTTTGACAGTCAACTTGTTTAGCTCACGATAATCAATACACATGCGAAAGGAGCCATCCTTCTTCTTGACAAACAAAACCGGGGCTCCCCAGGGTGAGGAACTCGGTCTAATGAATCCTTTGTTAAGCAACTCGTTAAGTTGACTGGATAGCTCCTGCATCTCTGCTGGAGCTAAGCGATACGGAGACTTCGCTACAGGAGTAGCCCCAGGAATTAGGTCAATACGAAACTCGACCTGACGCTCCGGAGGGATTCCTGGAAGCTCTTCGGGAAACACATCAGGAAAATTGCAGACCTCGGGGATGCTCGCGAGGTTTTTAACTTCTTGATTCTCGTTGATTACATGGGCTAAGAATGCAACACACTCCTTACGCAGGAGTTTCTGAGCTTTGATGCAGGAAATGATACGAAAGTTGGAACTGAGTTTATCGCCATAGATCACTAGAGTTTGACCAGAAGGAAGGTTAAGACGGATGGCTTTTTCGAAGCAAATGATATCTGCATGATTGGGACTCAACCAATCCATGCCAATGATGACATCAAAGCTCTTTATGGATACGTGCATAAGATCGATAGGAAACGAATGGTCGTTTAAGGTGAGAATGCAATCTACGAATACCTCACTCGCACTTTCTTTCTCTCCGTTTGCCATTTCGACGGTAAGCATTTTAGTTAGTGGTTGGGAATTATGTTTTAGGTTATGTTTGAATGCATGACCAATAAAACTTCTTTCAGCGCCCGAATCGAAAAGAATATTAGCATACGAGTTGTCGAGAAGAAACGTACCCGAGACAACATTGGGATCGGCAACTGCTTCTTCTCGTCCCATAGCAAGGACCCTTCCTGTGTTGCCAGCAGTAGTCTTCTTGGGGCAGTTCCTTTTAAAGTGCCCGGCCTCACCACAGTTATAACAGGCTTGACCAACGCCTGTTCCAGAAGATTGATTTGCTGACTGAGTCGGAGCTTTGCAGTATCGAACAGTGTGCCCCTTCTTTCCACAATCGGTACAGGATAGTTCTCGACAGGGACCAGGGTTGTGGTGATACTTGCATTTTTCACAAAGAGGAAGGTTACCAACATATCGGCTGGTAGGAGTTGGAGCTGTGGATCCCACAACGGAAGCAGTAGCTACAGGGGTAGTAGCAGCATGAATTGCTACTGTTTGTTGTTTCTTGGAAGATCCTTGAGAAGATTGACCCTTCTTTTTCTTCCAGAACTTCCTCTTTTCACCACTCCTTTGAGTCGGCTCAGAAGTGGTAGTGATTTCCTTAACATCGTCGCTGTGATCAATCAGAATTTGAGCTAAAGTCTTGGCACTATCGTAAGTATTTGGACGAGCAGCCAAAACATGACTCTTTGTCGGTTGAGATAACCCCCAAACGAACCTTTCGATCTTTTTGTTTTCAGGAGTGACTAATCCCGGGCAGAGAAGTGCGAGATCATCAAATCGGGAAGTATATGTAGCAATGTCAGAACCTTTCATCTTCAAGTTCCAGAGCTCATGCTCTAATTTCTGCATTTCGCCACGGGGGCAGTACTCAGCAATGAGAAGTTCTTTCATGGCCTCCCAGCCCATGGCATTGGCTACGGGTAAGGTCAGAGATTTGACTCGACCATTCCACCAAGTCAAGGCTTTATCATCAACGGTACAGGCCGCAAATTTAACTTTATCAGACTCAGCACAAGCACAGATTTCGAAGATGGACTCGATTTTCTCGAACCATCGGGATAAGGAAATGACACCTCCAGTGCCATTAAAGGATGTTGGCTTCGCGTTCATAAAATCCTTATAGGAACTTCCTCTTTGGTGCCCCTGACTACCTTAAGGGTTTTGAGGTTGAGGACCACCTCCTGAACCATTAGAGTTCATTTGCGACATAGCCGCTACCATTGCAGCTGTCATCATCGTCTGGAGTGATGCTAGGTCAAACTGGGGAGGGGGTGGTGGCGAAGAGGGATTGTCGTTGTTCTTTGAGCTGGGTCTCTTTATTGGAGGCATCTTGATCTAAAAAGATCAAGAAAGAGAGGATCATAAGTCCTCTGAATTGAATCAAGAGATATGGGACAGGAGATATCTCTTCAAGGCAAATATAGCATCATACTAAGCGATAAAGCAGAAAGGAGTTATCAAGATAGAACATTTTATCACTAGAGTAATAATCAAAGAATAACGCGTATACAAGAACTTCCACAAAGGATCGGCTCGAGAAATACTCCCATAGTATTTCATGGTTCGCTGCAGCGACGATTTGTTGTTTGGGATCTTGGGTAAGTTTTAGGCATGCTGCATATCACAGTCACTCCCAAGCACATGTTGGCCGTGTCTCGAATGAATATAGTTGGCCAGGCTATATTGACCCTAGACACGACTACATAACTGCCCAGGTTTAACTGCAATACACAACACCTATTTACTTATGTTTTGTTCTACTTATAGATACGAATCTCGACGGTTCGGTATACTTGTATATTTTTGAAAATACTTGTAGTCTGGAGATACTTTTATTTTAGAGCACTTAGGCCCTTTAGTGTTTATAGTTTTATACCATGTAAGGTTTGGTATACTTTATTCACTATAAACAAGGGCTCTGATACCAATCTGTCACACCCCAAAAACCGAAGGCGGAAACATTTCCGGGGTTGACTCCACGTTGAGTATCAAATCCAATGTACATAGTAAGTAAAGTGAAACAAACATTACATTACATATTAAAAGTTTTACAATTGTTTCAAAAGACACAGTTTATACAGTTGTGATACATAATATAGATATTAACAAAATGAGCGAGCCTTGCACGCACACGATCTTGAACCAAGTAAGTCTTCGGGTACCTGTACTATCGTTGACCTGAGAACACAAGCGGTTTGAAAATCAGCATAACGCTGGTGAGTTCATAAGCAGTTTTGTTTTGTGAAAATGTTTATGTTTCCTTTTTGTTTCTGAAAATGTAACACACACCAAGAAAATCCCATATTTTCTTAAAAGTTGGTTATTGTTTCATAAGAATAATGTATGGTTTAGTTATCCGGTACATTATTTTATGTCTTTAATGTATCAGTGTATTCCCAGGAAAGTCCCATACTTTCCTGAAGTGTAGTTATTGTAAAAGATGTAATGTTATTCAGTTGGTTAATCTTGTCTGATTATGTGTAGGTTACCCAGGAATGCCCCATGCTTTCCTGTATGTTTGTTTTCAATGTAAAAGATGTATTCTGTTAGACCTGGTTGTGTACAAGATTTCCCAGGAAGGTCCCATACCTTCCTGAAGGTTGGTTATCATATGTAAAAGATGTAAAAGATGTAAACTGAATCCTGGTTATCTGTAAAATGTAGTATGTGATTCATTATTACTATTAGTAAATCTCTGTTATCCTAGTTGCGAGTTCCATAACCATACTAAAGACTGAACCTGTGGCAATAAGTAGTCCACAGCCTTGTGGCAATAAGTGGTCCACAATCCTTATGACTTTCGTCACCCTTGAACCATTTTGGTTCGGCTGTAGCTAGCAGCCAGGTGTAGGGTAGTCAGCCCCGTATAGATCTATACACTCAAGTCACGCTCTCTAAATCCCATAGATTCTGGTTACGGGTGTAGTCCTCCACTCGCATATCTCTGTGGAGTGTTCGCCGAGGACGTGTCTCCAATCATACGGAATAACAAATTTACTAGTAATAATAGTATAATCCTCCATTCGCGTATCTCTGTGGAATGTTACCGAGGACAAGACAGTGTACGAATTATATTGTTCATGTGTTATAATGTCATGCTTTTAACTGCTAAAATGTGGAAACCATTTGTGAAATATATATATAAAACATAACCGTTTATAAAATCCATTTCACAAATAAATGTTTAAGTGAATTGTATGATCTACTGGTTATCAGTTACGTATATCAGTATTAAAAGCATAAGAAATGTGAAACACACACACACGAAAATAATTTTGAGTACAGGAAAACCCTTGTACTTTGCTTGTGTTCCCCCCTGAAAACAGTGAAAAACAGTGAAAAAGGTAGGGGTATGAACTCACCGGACTCGGAAACGTGTCGGTTTTGGATACTAGACGTTGGTTCGGGGTTTGATTACTCACGATGTCCCTATGTAAAATGAAATAATGTCCATATATATACAATTAGGGATACATTCACTAATCATATGGAACATTACACTCCAACGAGGTTAAACACCTCGAAATGAGCGTTTGGAGTGACCCGGGTGACATCTTCGGACGTGTAAAGGCACTAGGGACTTGGGACTTGAGTTTACTCTCCATAAGTAAACATTTAAATGAGTTTACAACCACAAAAGACACACATACATGAGTTTACAGCCGTAAACTAATGTAGGTGTGGTTTTGGGTGTTTAAATGGCTTAAATGGACATGGGGATTGTTGGAATGGATTTCTAAAATGCATTGGAACACTTGGAATGAATTTAAATGATCAAAATGATTATTTTATGGGAGTTTACGGCCTAATATAGGCTCCTGTCCGTAAACTCCTTAATCTTCATGAAAATGGTGTTAAATGTTGTTAAAATAAATCACATGTGATTAATAGGATTATTCCAAGACCTAGCATGAGTTTTATGGGACATTTGAGGGGTGTTATGGAGTTTACGGCCCATGAGACCCTCCTCATGGCCGTAAACTCTTATATATGGTGATACAAAGTGTTTCAAGGTCTAAAACTTGCATAGAAGGTCTTTTAAAATTCATCTAAAGGCTTTAGGGGTGTTTAGTTTGCATTCTAACACCAAAAATCTTGGAGTTTACGGCCCAAGAACAAGCCTTGGCCGTAAACTCTTAGAAATCCCACAAATGATGTGATTAAGTCCCTTAAACTATTTTTGGTTGGTCCTTTGATTTATTCCAAGGCTTTTGGTAGTGTTGGATGGCTTTCTAACACCTTAGAAATGAATTTATGCCTTGTTTTGGGGAGTTTACGGCCCAAGCACTCACCTTGGCCGTAAACTCACATAAGTCCCTCAAAAGTTATGTTTCAAGTGTCCAAATGCTAAATCTAAGGTCCTATAATTCATATCTAAGCCATAGAAGTGATTTGGAAGGGTTTAAGGGCATGAAAACCCTAGTTTAATGAGTTTACGGCCCAAGAATGGTCCTTGGCCGTAAACTCCTTCAAACTTCACAAAGTTCAAGTTTTAATTGTTTAGAGTCCATATCTTAAAGTCCCTTAGCCATATCTAAAGTCCAATTGAGTTTAGGAATGAGTTTAAGGGCTTAAAACCCCATTTAATGGAGTTTACGGCCCAAGCTTGCTCCTTGGCCGTAAACTCATGTTCTTGGTCCCAAAACTCAATTAATTCATCAATTTGAAGGCTAAAGATGTTGAATAACATGCTAGGGAGGTTACCTTAAAGATTTGAAGCCTTAAACTTGAGATTTGGACCTTAATTCTAGCTTGAGGAGAGAGGTTGTGAGAGTTTAGTGAGAAATTGGCCAAAGGCTTCAAATGGAGTCTTAAACATGTTTATATAGTGTTCAGGAATTGGACACGATAGAATTCTACCTGATACCGACCTTAAGTGAGGCTTTTGGTCGTACCCGATTGAGTTACCGTAACCCGATACGGTAATTTCTAGAAATATTCCGATCACTAAAGTAGGGTGTTAAAATGATTTACTAAATGTATTAAGACACCCATTAAGTCATTTTAGGTCAATATAAACTAATGACTTAATAAAATGGCGAAATTGGAAACGAAATTGAAGATGACGTCTGGTTGATCGGATTGGATTACAAGTTGTGGTACAAGAAGTGACATGAAATTTCGGGTTGTTACACAGACTCCATGGTCAATGAGTCGAGGGTCAGGCGTTTGGCACTATCGAATGTAGTTGGGTTAGAAGACAGTACATCTCCTTGAATCGGGGTAGATAAACCCTAGATGTACCTTTGTATCTTCTTACTCTCTGGGATAAACATCTCAGGGCATAGTGCTGCCAGATCGCTAAACCTGTCAGTGTAAGTCACTATGTCTAAGCCGACCATAGTATGCTTTCATAACTCTTGTTCAAGTTTTTGAACTACGCCCCTTGGGCAGTATTCTTCCAACATCATCTCTTTTAGGTTTTCCCAACATATTGAGTTAGCCATTGATAGGGTCAGTGACATAACATGGCTACTCCACCATGTTAGGGCTCTGTCGGAGAAAGTGCAAGCAGCAAACTTCACTTTGCTCCCTTCTGGGCACAAACAAATTTCAAAGACCGAATCTGTTTTCTCGAATCATCGCATCAGAGCAATGAATCCACCATTTTCATTAAAGGATTTGGGTTTGCATTTCATGAAGTCCTTGTACGAACACTCCCGTGGGTGTCCGTGGGTAACTTCGGGGTTGGTTAAGTGGGTACTACTATCGGATTCGTTGGTACAACTTTCGCTTAGGTGGGTTAGAGCAGTTGTTACTGCGGCTACTATCGTTGCTTGGAGAGCAGCAGGATCGAACTGTGGTGGTGGATTCTCTGTTGTGTTATTGACTACACGCCTTTTGGTCTACCGCGAGGCATAGTTTGCTAAAAAGAATACAAAGATGAGACGGGAATATGTCTATAGTATTCGTTGTAAGTCGTAAGCTGAATTACAATGTTATCTTAGTTCTGAGTGTATCTGGTTCTAACTTTCATAGGGTTCTGGAAATAATCCGTAAAGGGAGTCTATATGAAAATAAACTTTATGAATCAGAAGTAGCTATCCTCGAATGAATCTATGTGAATTGAATAACTGATATTGGCTGCATGAAAAGAAATAATTCAAACACATAGTGTGAGTAATGTATCCACTAGCTCACGAAGTAACTTAAGGTAATTATTTATTAGTGTGACGCATAAGACGTTTTAGTTTCTCTGGCTGATCACTTCTTGGAAATCTCTTTTCGTTTCTGCTTGACTCCTCTACTGGCTGCTATGATGGAGAGATTACATCTATCAGAGTTCTTCGTACGAGAATGGAAGTGTCTAAAGAATCTATGAGATTAAGTGTAGCATTGTGGTGTGATCCTTACTGGGTCTTCCTACAATTGCGCAATGTACACAAGTTGTATATAATTTAAGATTAAATAGACCTTCGAATAAGTGATCCTACTCCAAAACCACAACCAAACAAGGAACAGGAAGTGAAGCATAGACCACAAATTCTAAGTCTACAAAATCTCAATTATATAAAACCTTGGAAGCATACCCTCTGGAATCATAGACCTACTAGAAGGGTCTTTTAGGTTCTCACATAAGTTATTTATAGTGCCTAAAATACTCCTATAGTATTTTAATGTAATGAACTTGGTATGTTTTAAGACTGTTGCAACACCACATCTCCCCCAAACACATGTCGTTCACATCTCAAATGAATATAGTTGATCAGGCTATATTGATCCTAGATATGATTACATAACTATCCAGGTTTGACCGCAGTGTTCAACCTTTAAATACTTCTGCTATGTTCTTCTCGTGATGCTTGTCTCATATGTATATATGTATAAGCATGTATGTATACTTTTATAAAGTATTGTTATATTTGTAAAATATACTTTTATTCAGAGCACTTCGGCCCAATTGCATTTATAGTTGCATGTCTTTTATAGGTTGATATACTTAGTTCACTATAAACAATGCTCTGATACCAATCTGTCACACCCCAAAACCAGAACGGCGGAAACGTTCCAGGGCGGAGGATGTCATATGTAGTATAACAACACATGTATCATAGAAATCATACTAACAAACCGCCATTGTATTAATATTAAAATGTTTACAAAATAGTGATTTAAAAAAGATAGGCTCTAAAAGTAAATAACAAAACAAGACATGAAGCTACCATACTCCATCTTCTGAATCCCAGTACGCGTGCCTGTCCATTAGTTTTCGGAGAATACAACTTATTCGGAAAGAGTAGATCGGCATTTAAGCTGATGAGTTCATAAGTATTTTAGTGATGAAACGTAAACTATAAGTTCTTTTTAGAAAAGTCCGTCTGTTCCTCCAGAAATTCCTATATTTCCTTATATGATGAATGAAAGTAAAAATGACTCTACAATTCCTTCTATGAGTACCAAATGGATACAAGTTATATACAATTTAGAGTAAACAGACAATTGATTGTGTGAATCTGCCCTAAGCCCACAACCAAACAAGGAACATGGAATGAGGCGGAAGTCACACATCCCATTGTTTGTTATATCTTCATTGTATATAACCCCGGTGTATTCATTTGGTACTTACGGAGTTAACTGTAATAGTTCTTTATATTTGATGAAAACATTCTTTAAGAAAATCATATCTTTCCTTTTGAAAAAATGGTAACCATAAGAGTTCCTTCTATAATCACTTAGTTTATACCAACCATATATAATCTAACATCGAACAAACAGTTAAATGGGTGAAACTGCCCTAAGCCCACAACGAAACAAGGAACAGGAAGTAAGGCGGAAAGCACACATCCAACTGAATATCGAATATTAATTATATATAACCCTGATGTATGAAATAATGTATTATAGAATTAACCATTAAAGGTCCTTTAATTTATACTAGTTTAATAAGAAGGATTAAACCCTTTACTAATAAGTTTCTAGTTTAGCCTACTAAATGTTCTAACGGAAAAGTATGTTTTTGTACTAGAAAACAGTGTATTGAATTTATATACTATGACTTGACCCATACCTAGTACTCCTTATGATTACTTGGTGTGTATATATATATATATATATATATATATATATATATATATATATATATATATATATATAGCTAAGGTCGAATACATGGTAGACTGGGTGATTATGCTCTAAGCCCAAAACCAAACAAGTAACAGGAAATGAAGTGGAAAGCACACATCCTACTGTCTGTCGTACCTAATTAATATATATCCCTTATGTATCTAGCGAGGAATCATAAAGTTAGCATTATAGGCCCCCTTTTTACTGAATGTACTAAGACTCGACTGTACTCTTTGTCTTTTGTAGCTTTTTTCAAGTTTAAGACTATCTTTACTAGAAAATAGTTTGCATTACCATTTATGTGAGAAGATCACCATATAAATGTAATGGGAAAATGAAAGTATTTAGTAATATTGTATAAGTAGTTACTAAAGCATTTACTACCTTAAAACCAGTTAGTTATTTAAGGTTAAAAGGTGAGATGGTTGTAACCATACTCTCTGGGTTAACCATCTCAGGGCATAGTGCTGTCAGATCTCTAAACCTGTCAGTGTAGGTCACTGTGTGTAAGCTGACCATAGTATGCTTCCATAGCTCCTGTACCAACTTTTGAACTTCGCCCCTTGGGCAGTATTATTCCAACATCATCTCTTTTAGGTTTTCCCAACATATTGAGTTAGCCATTGATAGGGTCAGTGACTTAACATGGCTATTCCCCCATGTTAGGGCTCTGTTGGAGAAAGTGCAAGCAGCAAACTTCACTTTGCTCCCTTCTGGGCACAAACAGATTTCAAAGACCAAATCTGTTTTCTCGAATCATCACATCAGAGCAATGAATCCACCAATTCCATTAAAAGGATTTGGGTTTGCATTTCATGAAGTCCTTGTACGAACACTCCCGTGGGTGTCCGTGGGTAACTTCGGGGTTGGTTAAGTAGGTACTACTATCGGATCCGTTGGTACCAATTGCGCTGAGGTGGGTTAGAGCAGTTGTTACTGCGGCTACTATCGTTGCATGGAGAGCAGCATGATCGAATTGTGGTTGTGGATTCTCAGTTGTGTTATTGAGTACACGCCTTACTGGTCTACCGCGAGGCATAGTTTGCTAAAAAGAATACAAAGATGAGACGAGAATATGTCTATAGTATTGGTTGTAAGTCGAAAGCTGAATTACAATGTTATCTTAGTTCTGAGTGTATCTGGTTCTGACTTTCATAGGGTTCTGGAAACAATTCATAAAGGGAGTCTATATAAAAATAAACTTTATGAGTCAGAAGTAGCTATCCTCGAATGAATCTATCTGAATTGAATAACTGATATTGGCTGCATGAAAAGAAATAATTCAAACACATAGTGTGAGTAGTGTATCCACTAGCTCACAAAGTAAATTAAGGTAATTATTTATTAGTGTGACGCATAAGACCTTTTAGTTTCTCCGGCTGATCACTTCATGGAAATCTCTTTTTGTTTCTCCTTGACTCCTCTACTGACTGCTATGATGGAGTGATTACATCTATCAGGGTTCTTCGTACGAGAATGGAAGTGTCTAAAGAATCTATGAGATTAAGTGTAGCATTATGGGGTGATCCTTACTGGGTCTTCCTATAATTGCGCAATGTACAGAAGTTGTATATAATTTAAGATTAGATAGACCTTCGAATAAGTGATCCTACTCCAAAACCACAACCAAACAAGGAACAGGAAGTGAAGCATAGACCACGAATTCTATGTCTACAAAATCTCAATTATATAAAACCTTGGAAGTATACCCTCTGGAAACATAAACCTACCAGCAGGGTCTTTTAAGTTCTCACATAAGTTATTTATAGTGCCTAAAATACTCCTATAGTATCTTAATGTAATGAACTTGGTATGTTTTAAACTTGTTGTTGTCGTATAGTATCATAAAATACTCTCATAGTATTTTAACTTTATGTTCTGATCTAGAAATCCCTTGAATAGATTTTGGGAAGTTTTAAGACTGTTGCAACACCACATCTCTCCCAAACACATGTCGTTCACATCTCAAATGAATATAGTTGATCAGGCTATATTGATCCTAGATATGATTACATAACTATCCAGGTTTGACCGCAGTGTTCAACCTTTAAATACTTATGCTATGTTCTTCTCGTTATACTTGTCTCGTATGTATATATGTATAAGCATGTATGTATACTTTTATAAAGTATTGTTATGTTTGTAAAATATACTTTTATTCAGAGCACTTCAGCCCCATTGCATTTAAAGTTGTATGTCTTTTATAGGTTGATATACTTAGTTCACTATAAACAATGCTCTGATACCAATCTGTCACACCCCAAAACCAAAATGTTTCAGGATGACATATGTAGTATAACAACACATGTATCTTATATTTCTTGATATGATGAATGAAAGTAAAAATGACTCTACAATTCCTTCTATGAGTACTAAATGGATACAAGTTATATACAATTTAGAGTAAACAGACAATCGATTGTGTGAATCTGCCCTAAGCCCACAACCAAACAAGGAATAAGGAATGAGGCAGAAGTCACACATCCCATTGTTTGTTAGATCTTCACTATGTATAACCCTAGTTTATTCATTTGGTACTTATGGAGTTAACTATAATAGTTCTTTATATTTGATGAAAACATTCTTTAAGAAAATCATATATTTCCTTTTGAAAAAATGGTAACCATAACAGTTCCTTCTATAATCACTTAGTTTATACCAACCATATATAATCTAATATCGAATGAACAGTTAAATGGGTGAATCTGCCCTAATACCACAACCAAACAAGGAACAGGAAGTAAGGCGGAAAGCACACATCCAACTTCTTATCGGATATTAATTATATATAACCCCGATGTATAAACTAAGGTATTATAGAGTTAACCATTAAAGGTCCTTTAAGTTATACTGGTTTAATAAAAATGATTAAACCGTTTACTAATAAGTTTCTAGTTTAGCCTACTAAATGTTCTAACTGAAAAGTATGTTTTTGTACTAGAAAACAGTGTATTGAATTTATATACTATAACCTGACCAATACCTAGTACTCCTTATCATTACTTGGTGTATATAGAATATATACATATATATATATATATATATATATATATATATATATATATATATATATATATATATATATAGCTGAGGTCGAATAGATAGTAGACTGGGTGAATATGCTCTAAGCCCACAACCAAACATGTGACAGGAAATGATGTGGAAAGCACACATCCTACTGTCTGTCGGACCTAATTAATGTATATCCCTGATGTATCTACCGAAGAATCATAAAGTTAGCATTATAGGCCCCCTTTCTACTAAATGTACTAAGACTCGACTGTAGTGTTTTTCTTTTGTAACTTTTCTCAAGTTTAAGACTATTTTTAGTAGAAAATAGTTTGCATTACCATTTATGTGATAAGATCACCATATGAATGTAATGGGAAAATGAATTTATTCAGTAATATTGTAAAGTAGTTACTGAAGCACTTACTACCTTAAAACTAGTGTGTTATTTAAGGTTAAAACGTGAGATGGTTGTAACCATACTCTCTGGGTTAACCATCTCAGGGCATAGTGCTGCCAGATCGCTAAACCTGTCAGCGTAGGTCACTATGTCTAAGTCGACCATAGTATGCTTCCATAGCTCTTGTTCCAGTTTTTGAACTTCACCCCTTGGGCAGTATTCTTCCAACATCATCTCTTTTAGGTTTTCCCAACATATTGATTTAGCCATTCATAGGGTCAGTGACTTAATGTGGCTATTCCACCATGTTAGGGCTCTGACGGTGAAAGTACAAGCAGCATACTTCACTTTGCTCCCTTTTGGGCACAAACAGATTTCAAAGACCGAATCTGTTTTCTCGAATCATCGCATCAGAGCAATGAATCCACCATATCCATTAAAGGATTTGGGTTTGCATTTCATGAATTCCTTGTACGAACACTCCTGTGGGTAACTTCGGGGTTGGTTAAGTGGGTACTACTATCAGATCCGTTTGTACCACTTTCGTTGAGGTGGGTTAGAGCAGTTGTTACTACGACTACTATCGTTGCTTGGAGAGCACCAGGATCGAACTGTGGTGGTGGATTCTCTGTTGTGTGATTGACTACACGCCTTACTGGTCTACCGTGAGGCATAGTTTGCTAAAAAGAATACAAAGATGAGACGGGAATATGTCTATTGTATTGGTTGTAAGTCGAAAGCTGAATTACAATGTTATCTTAGTTCTGAGTGTATCTGGTTCTGACTTTCATAGGGTTCTGGAAACAATTCATAAATGGAGTCTATATAAAAATAAAATTTCTGAATCAGAAGTAGCTATCCTCGAATGAATCTATCTGAATTGAATAACTGATATTGGATGCATGAAAAGAAATAATTCAAACACATAGTGTGGGTCGTGTATCCACTAGCTCACGAAGTAAATTAAGGTAATTATTTATTATTGTGATGCATAAGACGTTTTAGTTTCTCCGGCAGATCACTTCATGGAAATCTTTATTTGTTTCTCCTTGACTCCTCTACTGACTGCTATGATGGAGTGATTACATTTATCAGGGTTCTTCGTACGAGAATGGAAGTGTCTAAAGAATCTATGAGATTAAGTGTAGCATTATGGGGTGATCCTTACTGGGTCTTCCTATAATTGCGCAATGTATACAAGTTATATATCATTTAAGATTAAATAGACCTTCAAATAAGTGATCCTACTCCAAAACCACAACCAAACAAGGAACAGGAAGTGAAGCATAGACCACAAATTCTAAGTCTACAAAATCTCAATTATATAAAACCTTGGAAGTATACCCTCTGGAATCATAGACCTACCAGAAGGGTCTTTTAAGTTCTCACATAAGTTATTTATAGTGCCTAAAATACTCCTATAGTATTTTAATGTAATGAACTTGGTATGTTTTAAACTTGTTGTTGTCTTATAGTATCATAAAATACTCCCATAGTATTTTAACTTTATGTTCTGATCTAGAAATCCCTTGAATAGATTTTCATAAGTTTTAAGACTGTTGCAACACTACATCACTCCCAAACACATGTCGTTCACATCTCAAATGAATATAGTTGATCAGGCTTTATTGATCCCAGATATGATACATAACTGTCCAGGTTTGACCGCAGTGTTCAACCTTTAAATAATTTTGCTTTGTTCTTCTCGTGATGCTTGTCTCATATGTATATATGTATAAGCATGTATGTATACTTTTATAAAGGATTGTTATATTTGTAAAATATAATTTTATTCAGAGCACTTCGGCCCCATTGCATTTAAAGTTGTATGTATTTTATAGGTTGATATACTTAGTTCACTATAAACAATGCTTTGATACCAATCTGTCACACCCCAAAACCAGAACGTTTCAGGATGTTATATGTAGTATAACAACACATGTATCTTAGAAATCATACTAACAAACCGCCATTGTATTAATATTAAAGTGTTTACAAAGTTGTGATTTAGAAAAGATAGGCTCTAAAAGTAAATAACAAAACAAGACATGAAGCTACTATACTTCATCTTCGGAATCCCAGTGCATGTACCTGTCCACTAGTTTTTGGAGAATACAAGTTATTCGGAAAGAGTAGATCAGCATTTAAGCTGATGAGTTCATAAGTATTTTAGTGATGAAACGTAAACTATAAGTTCTTTTTAGAAAATTTCGTCTGTTCCTCCAGAAATTCATATATTTCCTTATATGATGAATGAAAGTAAAAATGACTCTACAATTCCTTCTATGAGTACCAAATGGATACAAGTTATATACAATTTAGAGTAAACAGACAATCGATTGTGTGAATCTGCCCTAAGCCCACAACCAAACAAGGAATAGGGAATAAGGCGGAAGTCACACATCCCATTGTTTGTTAGATCTTCACTATGTATAACCCTAGTGTATTCATTTGTTACTGATGGAGTTAACTATAATAGTTCTTTATATTTAACGAAAACATTCTTTAAGAAAATCTTATATTTCCTTTTGAAAAAATGGTAACCATAACAGTTCCTTCTACAATCACTTAGTTTATACCAACCATATATAATCTAATATCGAACGAACATTTAAATGAGTGAATATGCCCTAATACCACAACCAAACAATGAACAGGAAGTAAGGTGGAAAGCACACATCCAACTTCCAATCAGATATTAATTATATATAACCCTGATGTATAACCTAAGGTATTATAGAATTAACCATTAAAGGTCCTTTAAGTTATACTGGTTTAATAAAAAGGATTAAAACCTTTACTAATAAGTTTCTAGTTTAGCCTACTAAATGTTCTAACTGAAAAGTATGTTTTTGTACTAGAAAACAATGTATTGAATTTATATACTATGACCTGACCCATACCTAGTACTCCTTATAATTACTTGGTGTATACAGAATATATATATATATATATATATATATATATATATATATATATTCTGTATATATATATATATATATATATATATATATATTCTGTATATATATATATATATATATATATATATATATATATATATATATATATGTATGTATGTATATATAGCTAAGGTCGAATACATAGTAGACTGGGTGAATATGCTCTAAGCCCACAACCAAACATGTAACAGGAAATGAAGTGGAAAGCACACATCCTACTGTCTGCCGAACCTAATTAATATATATCCCTGATGTATCTACCGAGGAATCATAAAGTTAGCATTATAGGCCCCCTTTCTACTGAATGTACTAAGAGTCGACTATATTGTTTGTCTTTTGTAACTTTTCTCAAGTTTAAGACTATCTTTACTAGAAAATAGTTTGCATTACCATTTATGTGATAGGATCACCATATTTGTAATGTGAAAATGAAAGTATTCAGTGCTATTGTATAAGCAGTTACTGAATCACTTACTACATTAAAACCAGTTTGTTATTTAAGGTTAAAAGGTGAGATGGTTGTAACCATACTCTCTGGGTTAACCATCTCAGGGCATAGTGCTGCCAGATCACTAAACCTGTCAGCGTAGGTCACTATGTCTAAGTCGACCATAGTATGCTTCCATAGCTCTTGTTCCAGTTTTTGAACTTCGCCCCTTGGGCAGTATTCTTCCAACATCATCTCTTTTAGGTTTTCCCAACATATTGAGTTAGCCATTCATAGGGTCAGTGACTTAACATGGCTGTTCCACCATGTTAGGGCTCTGACAGAGAAAGTGCAGGCAGCAAACCTCACTTTGCTCCCTTCTGGGCACAAACAGATCTCAAAGACCGAATCTATTTTCTCGAATCATCGCATCAGAACAATGAATCCACCATTTCCATTAAAGGATTTGGGTTTGTATTTCATGAATTCCTTGTACGAACACTCCTGTGGGTAACTTCGGGGTTGGTTAAGTGGGTACTACTATCGGATCCATTGGTACCACTTTCGTTGAGGTGGGTTAGAGCAGTTGTTACTGCGGCTACTATTGTTGCTTGGAGAGCACCAGGATCGAACTGTGGTGGTGGATTCTCTGTTGTGTTATTGACTACACGCCTTACTGGTATACCGTGAGGCATAGTCTGCTAAAAAGAATACAAAGATGAGACGGGAATATGTCTATATTATTGGTTGTAAGTCGAAAGTTGAATTACAATGTTATCTTAGTTCTGAGTGTATCTGGTTCTGACTTTCATAGGGTTCTAGAAACAATTCATAAATGGAGTCTATATAAAAATAAACTTTATGAATCAGAAGTAGCTATCCTCGAATGAATCTATGTGAATTGAATAACTGATATTGGCTGCATGAAAAGAAATAATTCAAACACATAGTGTGGGTAGTGTATCCACTAGCTCACAAAGTAAATTAAGGTAATTATTTATTATTGTGATGCATAAGACGTTTTAGTTTCTCCGGCTGATCACTTCATGGAAATCTTTTTTTGTTTCTCCTTGACTCCTCTACTGACAGCTATGATGGAGTGATTACATCTATCAGGGTTCTTCGTACGGGAATGGAAGTGTCTAAAGAATCTATGAGATTAAGTGTAGCATTATGGGGTGATCCTTTCTGGGTCTTCCTATAATTGCGCAATGTATACAAGTTGTATATAATTTAAGATTAAATAGACCTTCGAATAAGTGATCCTACTGTTGGATAAGGTGTCTAAGTCCATAACTATTTCGGGTCAGTACTTGACCCGACCCGGCATAGTCCATTTGGGTTGCATGGCACCATGCAATTGGATAGACTAAATGAGAGTAATAACACTTGGAGATTATTAATATATTATAAGTTCTAATATATTAATAATATTATTTGATTAGTTTGATCAAGAATTAATTTAGAATTAATTAAGTGATCAAAGGATAACTAATTAAATATATGGGTTGATTATGTAAATCATTCATATCTTGTATAGTGGGCTAAGATGCTCCATGGATTATCAAGTTGGGTTCCACCCATAGGATGCTCCATGGATGCTCCATTGGGAGTTACAAACCCATGGGTCATGGAAATGAAGAGTCATGACACATTAGGGTTTACATGGTGTAACCCTAGATGTGTCAACACTATATAAGAGTCCCATTCTCCACCAAAATCGGCTACACATAAGAAACTAGAGGGCTTGGCCGATTTTAAGAAGTGTGTATTCTCTCAAAAGTCTTTCCAAGAGCATTTGGTGTTGTGTGAAGCATTTGAGGCATCACACTTGGGGTGCTAGGCTCACAAGGTTTCAAAGAACATAAGCAACAAAAAGGTAAGTCATTCTATCTTTCATTCAAGTTAAACTTGTTCCCCATGTATGCTAGATTGGAATATAACCTTGGAAATTCAACTTTCCATGATAATTAGACAAACATAGATCCAAGGTTATTAGGGTTGCATGTACACTTAGGAAGTTGAAACGACCCAAAAATATGACCTGAAAATTTCATTTTTAATATAACCATAATCATAAAACGGAGTATATCATAGTAAAACCATGCGTTGCAAATCTCAAAACAATACTAAAATACAAATGAGAAAACGGTGTCATGACTGTATCAAAACATATATAAGATAACTGATCAACTCCCAGGATAAAAAGTGTGGCTGTGGTGTGTGCGATGCCATCATCCCGAGCCCTTCCCTCTGCTTGCGGAAGTACCTAAAACCAAAACTGAAACTGTAAGCACGAAGCTTAGTGAGCCCCCCAAACTACCACATACCACACAATAACATATAAAGCACATACTGGGCCTTGCCCACTGCATCAGACCGAAGTCCGGCTAACCGGGGCCTTGCCCCCTACATCGGACCGAAGTCTGAAGCTGGCTGAAACATCGGACCGAAGTCCGAAGCTGACTGGGACCTTCGTCCCCTACATCGAACCGAGTCCGAAGCTGACTAGGACATAGGACCGAAGTCCGAAGCTGACTGAGACATCAGACCGAAGTCCGAAGCTGACTGGGACCTACGTCCCCTACGTCGGACCGGAGTCCGAAGCTGACATCGGACCGAAGTCCGAAGCTGACTGGGACCTTGTCCCCTACATCGGATCGAAGTCCGAAGCTGACTGAACATAGCATAAACATATCATCTAGCATAAACACATAACCCTATCTGAACCACAAAGGCATCAAACATACTAACTACTACATCGGACCGAGGTCCGAAGCTGACTGCTAGCTAAACGGGCCGGCATTGTGGCCTTAGACCCATTACTACTGGAAGGAACACTCACCTCGTGAACTGGCTGCTGTGTGAATGGCTCTGGAAGCTAACTGCTGCTGCTCCGGTATCTCCCCGGCTACAAGGCCATAAACACACTCAATCAAATACTAAACACTGCACTGGGGTAAAATGACTCTTTTACCCTTGGTCAAAGTGAACTCTCCCGGTCAAAGTCAACCCACAGTTGACCTGACTCGCCGAGTTGGGCCACCAACTCGCCGAGTCTCTAATCTCATTTCACAACCCCACTCGTGGCTACTCGTCGAGTATGGCATCGACTCGACGAGTACTCTCTCTATCCAAGAACTCAGACAATCTTCATCCGACTCGCCGAGTCATATGAACAACTCGACGAGTTGTTCTTAAGCTTAAGAAGATTGCCTTGGACTCGCTGAGTTGTATGAACAACTCGCCGAGTCCCTCCATTACTGAGTCTGCTCTCCGACTCACTGAGTCCACTCTACTACTCACAGGCTTCCACTCGTCATCACTCAAAAGGGGAAAAACGGGGACTCGCGACTCGACTCGCCGAGTCGTTCTTCCGACTCGCCGAGTTGCTTGCATGCAGCAACTCAAAACTCGATTCTGCTTGAATCTAGTGTATAAAACTAATAGATCTGGACTCCCTTAACTCGATTAGCACGTAAAGATTCTATCTTTACGTGCCCATATGCATCCATGAAGCTAAAATGGCTCAAAAAGCATAATAAAGGCTAGATCTAGGGTTTTCATGCAAGGTAACTTCAAAAAGGCAATAGATCTGGGCTCTACAACTCCTAAATGAATAGATCTAAGGATATCTCGACATAATAGGGCATCCATACAATCATAAGGCTTGAGAGAAGCATCAAACTAGATCTAGAAGAGTTCTAATGGAGGTTAAAAGCATAAAACAGGAGGGAATCCGAAGAATACCTCAAAGAACTCTGATTTGCCCTTGGATCTTTGCTCTACACCTCTTCTCCTTGCTCCTTTCTTCTTCTCCTTCTTCAAGCCTTCAAAATTTTAACACAAGAACACTTAGATCACTCAAGGATGGATTAGGGTTTTCTCACAGCTTTCTGAGGGTGAAGGAGGCGAGATTGGGGGCTATAAGGGGGATTAAATAGTGAGCAACCCGGGGATTTAGGGTTTCTTCTAGGCAGGCAGACTCGCCGAGTCCCGAATATGGACTCGTGGAGTCGCCGACTAACACGTGCTCGAAATCCCGTCCCTACTCGGCGAGTCAGGCTATGAACTCGCCGAGTCCCTCTTGCAAACTTCTAATTAAATACTATGGAATCATCATACCAGGGACGGGTCGTTACAATTCTCCCCCACTTGGCTCAGACTTCGTCCTCGAAGTCTGCTACGGTTGAATCTGCAAATATCTCCGGATAGTGCTCTCTCATCTCCTCCTCAGCCTCCCACGTCCACTCAGACCCCTTCCGGTGCTGCCACTGCACTTTCACTAACTGAATTTCCTTGTTCCTCAAGGTCTTTGTCTTCCGGTCCAGAATCGCGACCGGTCTCTCAATATAATTCAGGCTGCTATCAACCTGAATATCCTCTAGGGGAACGACTGCTGACTCATCCACCAAACACTTCCTCAACTGAGATACATGGAAAGTGTTGTGGATCTGACTAAGCTCCTCAGGAAGATCCAACCGGTAAGCAACCCGACCCACCTGGGCCAAAACCCTGAAAGGACCAATAAACCTGGGACCCAACTTGCCCCTCTTCCGGAACCTGATAACACCCTTCCAAGGTGAGACCTTTAGAAGGACCATATCACCCACCTGGAAACTCCAATTCTGAACGCCTCCTATCGGCGTAACTCTTCTGCCGACTCTGCGCAGTCTGCAGTCTACTACGGACCTGCTGGATCAACTCGGTCGTCTTGAGCACCACCTCTGTGCTTCCAATGACTCGCTGACCTACCTCGCCCCAACAAATCGGGGTCCTGCACTTCCTCCCATAAAGCATCTCAAAGGGAGGTCGATCAATGCTCGCATGATAACTGTTGTTATACGAAAATTCCGCTAACGGAAGGTACGTATCCCAACTGCCACCGAAGTCTAGAACACATGCCCTGAGCATGTCCTCGAGAGTCTGAATCGTCCTCTCACTCTGCCCGTCTGTCTGAGGGTGGAAAGCGGTGCTGAAATGAAGACGAGTACCCATCTCGTCGTGAAACCGCTTCCAGAATCTGGATGTAAAACAGACATCTCGGTCTGACACCACCGATACCGGCACTCCATGACGTGCCACGATCTCGCGCACATAGATATCGACTAACTTTTCTGCCGATATACTCTCCTGGATCAGGATAAAATGAGCACTCTTTGTCAACCGATCCACTACTACCCATATCGAATCCACTCCTCGTGCGGTCCTGGGAAGCTTGGTGACAAAATCCATGGTGATGTCCTCCCATTTCCACACGGGAATGTCTAACGGCTGCATCTTGCCATGAGGCCTTTGGTGCTCCGCCTTGACCTTCCTGCAGGTCAGGCACCTCTCAACATACCAAGCGACATCCTGCTTCATGCAGGGCCACCAATAATCGGGTCGAAGATCTCTATACATCTCCGTCGCCCCTGGGTGGATAGAAAATCGAGACTTATGAGCCTCATCCATCAACACCTGCCCTACTCCTCCCCAGTACGGTACCCACACTCTCCCATGAAGTGTCAGCAATCCCCGACTGTCATAATCAAACGAAGATGCTCGGCCCACTATCCTCTCACACTTCTGCCTCTCCTCCTTGAGGCCCTCGACCTGAGCCTCCCTGATCCGTTCCAACAACGGAGTAATCACTGTCATCCTCAAACACAAATCTCTGATAGGGTCTGCCGACACTTTGCGGCTTAGGGCATCGGCCACCACGTTGGCCTTCCCTGGATGGTAAAGGATCTCACAATCATAATCCTTCAGCACATCTAACCACCTCGTCTGCCTCATGTTCAGACTCGGCTGATCCATAAGGTACCTCAAACTCTTGTGATCCATGTAGATAGTACAACGGACCCCATAAAGATAATGCCTCCAAATCTTGAGGGCAAACACAACCGCCCCCAGCTCTAAATCATGGGTAGGATAGTTAGCCTCGTGAGGCTTCAACTGTCTCGAGGCGTAAGCTATCACATGGCCTCGCTGCATCAACACTGCTCCCATACCTGTGATTGAGGCATCATAGTAGACTACGAAGTCCTCTACTCCCTCTGGCAAGGTAAGGATCGGAGCCTCGCACAACCTCTGTCTGAGGGTCTCGAACGCTGCCTGCTGCTCAGGCCCCCAACGAAATACCACCGACTTCTTGGTCAGTCGGGTGAGCGGCACTGCTATCTTGGAGAAATCCTGAATGAATCTTCGGTAATACCCTGCCAACCCTAGGAAGCTCCGAATCTCAGATGGAGACTTCGGGACCTACCACTGCATCACGGCCTCTATCTTGGCCGGATCCACCAGAATACCCTTCTGGTTGACGAGGTGACCAAGGAACTGCACCTCGCGCAACCAGAACTCACACTTGGAGAACTTTGCGAAAAGTCTCTCCCTCCTCAAAACTTCCAGCACCTCCCTCAGGTGCTCCTCGTGCTGCTCCTGCGTCTTGGAATATACCAAGATATCATCTATGAATACTATCACTGACCGATCCAGCATCGGCCTGCACACGCGGTTCATGAGATCCATGAACGCGGCTGGGGCATTGGTGAGCCCAAATGGCATCACCACAAACTCATAATGACCATACCTGGTCCTAAAAGCAGTCTTCTGCACATCCTCATCCCTAACCCGCATCTGATGATACCCGGAGCGTAGATCGATCTTGGAGAACCAAGACGCTCCCTGAAGCTGGTCAAACAAATCATCTATCCTCGGAAGTGGGTAACGGTTCTTCACCGTCACCTTATTCAACTCCCGATAATCTATACACATACGATGCGACCCATCCTTCTTCCTCACAAACAGGATAGGCGCTCCCCAAGGCGAACTGCTCGGCCGGATGAAACCCTTGTCTAGCAGCTCCTGCAGCTGCGTAGACAACTCCTGCATCTCAGGGGGAGCTAGGCGATACGGTGCCTTGGCTATCGGAGCCGCACCAGGAATCAGGTTGATCCCAAACTCAACCTGCCTCTCAGGAGGTATCCCCGGTAAATCCTCGGGAAATACATCCGGGAAGTCTCGCACTATCGGAACATCATCAACTGTCGTCTTGCCCTTCTCCCGGGCATCCAAGACATAAGCTACATAACCAGCGCAACCCTGCTGAAAATAGCGCCTCGCCCTTGCGGCAGAACAAAAGGTCGGTCCGCGCTGTGGCCTCTCGCCCTGAATCACTAACTCTCCCCCACTGGGAGTGCGAACCCTCACTAGCTGAAGCTCACAATCAATCACCGCCCCATTGGGGCTTAGCCAATCCATGCCCACAATAACCTTATTCCCTCGCAGGGAAATAGGAACCAGGTCCACTAAGAACTGCTCATCAAACAACTGAAGAGAACACCCTCTATGCACTCTGCCGACCCTCACGGTCCTGTCATCTGCTATCTCAACCTCTAATGGACAATCCAGCTCCCCTGGAGCTCTGCTAAATCTCTTGCTAAGTGCAAGCAATACGAATGATCGGGTAGCCCCGGAATCGAATAATACCATAGCAGAAATGCCGTTCACAGATAACGACCCTATATAAAACATACAATCATAAGCAATAATCAATCAATAAAATAAAGAGATGAAGGGAAGATACATACCCGTCACCACATCAGGAGTCGCTCGCGCCTCCTCTGCTGTCATCTGAAACGCTCTACTCTTCGCCACTGGCGCCTCAGCTCGGCCCTGCCGGCCATCTGTAATCCTCAAGGTAGCAGGGGCAGGTGCAACCACCTTCCCTACTGCAGCTAAACTCGGACACTGGGACTTTTTATGTCCCCTCTGATTGCACTGAAAGCAAATCAGATCTGATGCTGCAACAGCAGTAGCAGGGGCCGTACAATCCCTGCTCAAATGCCCAGTCCGACCGCACTTGAAACAGCCGAAACTCCCTGCCTTGCACACCCCATCATGCATCTTCCCACACCTGCTACATCGGCTGTGGCTCGGCTGAGACCTGGACCTGTGATATGAAACCTTGGGCTTTTTGCCCGAACCTCCTGAACCTGAAACCGCCTCCGGTTTCCTCTTCTTCTCCATCTCGAGATCAATCTCCCTCTCTCGAGCCCTAGCAATCATGTCGTCCAGCGTTTTACAGCTGGACCGGCTCACAAACTAGCGGATATCGCTCCGCAACATCTCATGATAACGGGCCTTCTTCATCTCCTCATCGGCTGCATACTGAGGAACAAGAAGAGCCCTCTCCCTGAACTTGGCGGTGATCTCCGCCACGGTCTCCGTAGTCTGGGTGAGGTCCTGAAACTCTCTGGCTAACTGCTGCACCTCAATAACTGGTGCAAACTCAGCCCTGAACCTGGTAGAGAAATCAGCCCAGGTCATGGCATCCAATGCTGCATCATCTCCCATAGTATGTCCGACCTCCTCCCACCAATCCCGTGCCCTGTCCTTCAGAAGACAGGACGCCAATCTGACCTTGTCCCCCTCGGGACACCTGCTAGTGTGGAATGCGTTGGCCACATCCGCCAACCATCTAGTACTCGCTATGGGGTCCCGCGCCCCATGATAGTCTGGAGCTCCACATGCCTTGAACTCCCTGAAAGTAAGTGTGCGCGACCCCATCATGGCCGCCACCTCGGCACGGAAGGTGCCCAGTCTCTCATCCATCAACTCTAGGATCCCCTCCTTGATCGAACTGAAGATCACAGGAGTTTGGTCTAAAATGATACGAGTAATCTCTGAAGAAAGAAACTCTCTGGTCTGCTCATCCATGTGCTCGTTCCACGAGCCTGATCCTGATCCCTCCCCGGCACCTCCACTACCGGCTGCTGTCCTCGGACGCAAAACCACCATACTGAAACACATCATAGCAATATCAAAAAACTGAAATATCTCAAGGGATCATTGATACTACTACTAGCTTCCTGGTCTTGTCTCGGCCTTCCTTGATTCGAGTACGGATCCTCGACTTTCAGTAGTACGGGCCCATACTACCTTCCACATCTATCCGTACTTTCCTCAAGAACCGCCTTGACTCCACCAAGTCACTTCTACTACTACTGATCTCTGTTACTCTCATCCTAGGCTTGCCCTAGGGAAATCGCTGACTCCACTCATACCAGTCCTCAGCTGCTGAAGGCCTCCTTGTAATGCTGATTAGCCACCACCTGAATACCATCACATACAATGAGGCTCAGATAATCCTTCGAGTAAAAGACTCGTCCCTACAACGGTTGGACTCAGACAAGAGCTGCGCAAAAGGGCCAAATCGAGCACTCTGAGATTATTCAACCCTGATCACATGTGATGTGGTGTATTCACCTAATGGCTAACTCCCACCACTCAGAGTCCCACAAAGCACAAAGCAAGCAGCATTCGGATAAGGGAAACATACTCAGGCAAAACTATTCTCATAACGAGAAGCTACTCTAGCATACAATGCTAAGCTCGCGCTACTAGGCATAACCTAAACAAGCTATCCTACTGCTGTTTACTCAATAATAGCATGCAATTCTCATAAAGCTGTAACACAATAAGCAGGCACATAAGGCATCCTCCTAGATCCTTAGTCCTATACTAGCATGCTGTTCTACTTAAGCTGGAACAATTAATCATAATAATAAAACTTGTATTGGTAATTTGGGAGTACTTACTTGAGCTCAGCTGATCGCATGCACCACACCCTTATCTTGTTTAAAAATTCTTTTCTTTCTAAGTGCTTTTCAAAATCTCATTCGAAAACATTTTTCTTTTTGAAAATCTTTTTATCTTTCCCTTAGTTTGAGTTCAGATGCACCCGGAGGTGTATCTGAATCCCTCAAACCAGGGCTCTGATACCAACTTGAAACGACCCAAAAATACGACCCGAAAATTTCATTTTTAATATAACCATAATCATAAAACGGAGTATATCATAGTAAAACCATGCGTTGCAAATCTCAAAACCATACTAAAATACAAATGAGAAAACGGTGTCATGACTGTATCAAAAGATATATAAGATAACTGATCAACTCCCAGGATAAAAACTATGGCTGTGGTGTGTGCGATGCCATCATCCCGAGCCCTTCCCTCTGCTTGCGAAAGTACCTGAAACCAAAACTGAAACTGTAAGCACGAAGCTTAGTGAGCTCCCCCAAACTACCACATACCACACAATAACATATAAAGCACATACTGGGCCTTGCCCACTACATCGGACCGAAGTCTGGCTAACCGGGGCCTTGCCCCCTACATCGGACCGAAGTCCGAAGCTGGCTGAAACATCGAACCGAAGTCCCAAGCTGACTGGGACCTTCGTCCCCTACATCGAACCGAGTCCGAAGCTGACTAGGACATCGGACCGAAGTCCGAAGCTGACTGAGACATCGGACCGAAGTCCGAAGCTGACTGGGACCTACGTCCCCTACGTCGGACCGGAGTCCGAAGCTGACATCGGACCGAAGTCCGAAGTTGACTGGGACCTTGTCCCCTACATCGGATCGAAGTCCGAAGCTGACTAAACATAGCATAAACATATCATCTAGCATAAACACATAGCCCTGTCTGAACCACGAAGGCATCAAACATACTAACTACTACATCGGACCGAGGTCCGAAGCTGACTGCTAGCTAAACGGGCCGGCATTGTGGCCTTAGACCCATTACTACTGGAAGGAAGACTCACCTCGTGAACTGGCTGCTGTGTGAATGGCTCTGGAAGCTAACTGCTGCTGCTCCGGTATCTCCCCGGCTACAAGGCCATAAACACACTCAATCAAATACTAAACACTGCACTGGGTTAAAATGACTCTTTTACCCTTGATCAAAGTCAACTCTCCCGGTCAAAGTCAACCCACAATTGACCTGACTCGCCGATTTGGGCCACCAACTCGCCGAGTCTCTAATCTCATTTCACAACCCCACTCGTGGCTACTCGTCGAGTATGGCATCGACTCGACGAGTACTCTCTCTATCCAAGAACTCAGACAATCTTCATCCGACTCGCCGAGTCATATGAACAACTCGACGAGTTGTTCTTAAGCTTAAGAAGATTGCCTTAGACTCGCCGAGTTGTATGAACAACTCGCCGAGTCCCTCCATTACTGAGTCTGCTCTCCGACTCACTGAGTCCACTCTACTACTCACAGGCTTCCACTCGTCATCACTCAAAAGGGGAAAAAAGGGGGCTCGCGACTCGACTCGCCGAGTCGCTTGCATGCAGCAACTCAAAACTCGATTCTGCTTGAATCCAGTGTATAAAACTAATAGATCTGGACTCCCTTAACTCGATTAGCACGTAAAGATTCTATCTTTACGTGCCCATATGCATCCATGAAGCTAAAATGGCTCAAAAAGCATAATAAAGGCTAGATCTAGGGTTTTCATGCAAGGTAACTTCAAAAAGGCAATAGATCTGGGCTCTACAACTCCTAAATGAACAGATCTAAGGATATCTCGACATAATAGGGCATCCATACAATCATAAGGCTTGAGAGAAGCATCAAACTAGATCTAGAAGAGTTCTAATGGAGGTTAAAAGCATAAAACAGGAGGGAATCCGAAGAATACCTCAAAGAACTCTGATTTGCCCTTGGATCTTTGCTCTACACCTCTTCTCCTTGCTCCTTTCTTCTTCTCCTTCTTCAAGCCTTCAAAAATTTAACACAAGAACACTTAGATCACTAAAGGATGGATTAGGGTTTTCTCACAGCTTTCTGAGGGTGAAGGAGGCGAGATTGGGGGCTATAAGGTGGATTAAATAGTGAGCAACCTGGGGATTTAGGGTTTCTTCCAGGCAGGCAGACTCGCCGAGTCCCGAATATGGACTCGCCGAGTCGCCGACTAACACGTGCTCGAAATCACGTCCCTACTCGGCGAGTCAGGCTATGAACTCGCCAAGTCCCTCTTGCAAACTTCTAATTAAATACTATGGAATCAGCATACCGGGGACGGGTCGTTACAAAGTGTTAGAATGCTCAAAACCCATCAGTGGTATCAGAGCCTAGGCTTGTTTGTTTGTTATTTGTGCTAAAAAGTTAAAGAAAGTCGAAAAACTTGTTGTCTGACTGCTGGACTCGTTGAGTCCATGGGGGGACTCGTCGAGTTCACTTGTATCTTCAACCTACTCATCGAGTAGGTTAATGCACTCGGCGAGTAGGGTCGACAGAGTGCAGATTTTCCACTTTAGTTGCTGGAAATGGATTAGAAACATTACCCTAAACTGTTTTGGTACTTGAAAACTTTTTTTAGATGGTGTAATGTCTTGCTAATTCATTTACAACAACTAGTTATCAAAATTACAAAGTTTTAAGTGTAGTTTTGATTCATGAAAGTGCTTATGTTCATGTTCTTGATCTTATGATGTTTAGATGATCATAGGAATTATTTGTAACCTATGTGGTAGTTTAATTCTTGATCATAATGTGTTTTAATGGTATCCATAACTTGTCCTCAAGTTATGGAAAACCAAAAGTCACTTGAGTTAAAAACCATTAAAAGAACACAAGAGTTAGAAAAATGAAGAGTCTTCATTTTATTACTCTATTAAACTCATAAGTTACAAGAAATGAAGAGTTTTGAAAGTTTACAAAACTTGCCCTCAAGTTTTGGAACAAGTAAAGTCAAGTTAAAACTTTAGTTCCAACCCTTAGAATTTTAAAAGTTAAAATTCAACCCTTATATTTATATTATTATGATTTAATAATTATATATATATATATATATATATATATATATATATATATATATATATATATATATGTATGTATGTATAAGAACAAAGTCGTCTTACCGCTAGTACGCCTCATTCACGAAACCGGTCTATAAGGTGGGTATAAGGTTGTTGCCTATAAAATGGCAACTTAATGGGTGTCCACTCTCACCCACCGCTTGCTTGACCGGTGGAGGGTCGTTAGCCGAACGGGTAAGACAAGGACTTATAAATTCTCATTAAAAGTATGATGAATATTATAAAGTAACTAAATGTTTTATTAAATTCCCAATCTTAGTTACTTTAGGAAAAATGTGAATAAGGTGCTAATCCATGAAATTACACTTTACACTTTGTGTAAGTCGGTGGAGCGTGTGTGGTTACCCGGCACACTAACTTGGACTTAACAAGGTAGGTAAAGGGTGACTTAAGGTTTATTATAGCATCGGTGGAGCGTGTGTGGTTTACCGGCACATCGATTGAGTGATAAACTTTAAGGGTACCAAGTGATTTGCATGGTTACTTCACACCTCGTTTTGTGATCCTCGGTATCCCAGTCACAAAACTTGGAGGGCACACTCGAGATTGAAACATGCCTTTGAAAAGTTCATTGAATCTCAAAGAATCTAGGAATTTCTAAGAACCAATCAAAAACCTAATATCTAATATTTCGGTTTTCGTGGTGGAAATTGGTGAATCATCATTCACCTACCTTTCAAATATGTTATAGCTTGGATTACGGCATACCTCTTCCAAGTTATAATATATTGTGATTGGATCCTAGCCTTAATATTACATTTCGGTGTTTTATTAAGGACTCTCCTAATATCTAAACTAATCTTGTCCATTTCTTTCAGATGTCTTCAAACAATGCTGCTTCTGGCTCTAACCCTAATAGCTCCTTTACCCTTATGAACTTGTGTGGGAAAGTCACTTTTGATGGATCCAACTTCAATGAGTGGATCAGAAACATCAGGATAATTACCCACTACGAGGACAAAGAATATGTCCTTGACAAGGAGCTTAAGGAGATTGATGAGACCACTGCAACTCCTCAGGAGATCGCCGACTTCCAGGCACATGAAAGGGATGCTATGAAAGTGGCATGCATCATGATGGCCACGATGACAGCGGAACTCCAAAAGTCTTATGTGGATTTCTACCCTTATGAAATGCACCAGGATTTGATGGAAAGATACCATCAAAGTGCACGACAAGAGAGGTATGAAATCATCTGCTCCATGATAACAGCCATGATGAAGGACGGAGAATCCGTCACGAGCCACATGCAGAAAATGCAAAGGTATGTGGATCATTTGCTGAAGCTTAATGTGAACTTCCCTGAGGAACTTGCAATAGATATCATTTTGCACTCCTTACCATCGTGCTATGATCATTTCCGCATGACATATCACATGAATAAGGAAGAGGTCACACTCAGCAAACTTCAGGGACTTCTCAAGACTGCAGAAACAGGTCTTAAGGGGAAGTCGGTTGTTAACACTCCTACTCCAAACTCTACTCCGGTTTTGGCAATCGGGAAAAGTCGAGGGAAGAAAAGAAAGAGCTCTTCAAAGGGTACCAAGGCTCGGACCCTTGATGGCTCTTCTTCAAGTGGAACCAAGAAAGGTTTCATCACTCCTTCTTCTGACCCAAAAGAGGCTGAATGCTTCTATTGCCATGAAAAATCACATTGGAAGCGGAACTGCCCAAAATACCAGCAAGATGTGAAGGATGGGAAAGTTAAACCCAACCATGCAGGTATTTACACTATCATTTCTAATAACTCACCCCATTCTAAATCTTGGGTCCCAAGGAACAACCAAAGGAACAACCAAAGGAAAACCCAACCGAGCTCACTTTTGCTCGCTTTTGGTCTCTGTGTATTTCTGATCTACATGCGGATGCTGGTCTCGACATGGGAAGTGACATCAATTTCTTTGTCACTAAGGATCGCAAAAGGTATACTTCGTCCTCTGATCAAACTTTTTTTGGACCTATCCGCAGGCTCCCTACACACATTCTTTCACTGCTTGGTCTTGAGACTGCGGACGTCTCAGATCATATTGAGGCTACGGAGGGTATTATCCTATACACTTCTACCCCACCTCTTCCTTCTTCAACTATTCTTCCTGAGGGTACCACAGCCCCCTCTGCCACTACACTTTCTAACCTTTCTCAACGGTGAAAATCAGTAGCTTCTAAAAAGAAAGCTACAATACCCAAAAAGAAAGCCCCAAAACAAACCGCACCCTCCAAGAAACGCAAAACCAAAATCACCCCTGTATCGAGAAGTGACTCTGCGGAAGATAGACTACCCATATCTATCCTCAAGAAAAGAAACACAACCGAAACCACTAGCCATATGCATGATCGAACTGATACTGAAGCCTCTCAACAGGCTTCGATAGTCCTTGGGATGGCCGCACATCCATTCAATGCCACTCTCGAATACCACTCAAACTCATCTTGTGAGATTGTTTCATCATCATCTTCTTCTGAACGTGGAGACAGCCCCCCAGTTGTATCTCAAGAAGATAGAATTGGTAATCGCCCTAAGGTCTCCAGGGCTTCCCGGCTGCACATCTTTTCTTCTGAGGAGTTAGACTCCATCCTCTTGCAAGTATCCCAAACACTACAAACACCACTCCATCCGCAGGGAATCTCTTTCGCCCATGCCAGAACTGGGCCGAGGCCAAACTTGACCACGGGTCAAGGAGACCAAGGAAGCCCAAGAAATCCTACTCTGCTTACATCTGTATCAGGTGGTTTAAGCACGGTGAGCACTAATGTGCAAGTATCCGTGAACACAAGGGACACCTTGGTGCGACAACAAGGAATTGACGATGAAGACTCAAATGACTCTTGGAGTCGGTATCAACCAACCATTGATGTTGAAATCAAGAAGTATGTTGCTTTCAAAAGGGCATTCCAAGCCCGCAAGGAGCAGCAAGTCAAACAACAAAAGCAGAAGGAAGAAGAAATTATGTTAGTGGCCAGGTACTGGGCAAATGCCATCAGCAACGCCCACACTGCTGCCATAATCCTTAAGGTTCAGACCTGGATGGACCAAATGGCTGAAACTGTGCTGAAAGCTCAAGCCTCAACCGCAGTCGCAGGTACATCTAATGTTCCTCCCACTTCAACTCCTGTTCCACCTACTACAGTTAACCCATATCAAGACGAAGAGCCAGCTATTGAACTCAGCTCGGCCCCAACCTTCGGTTTTGACGAAGAAGACATCCAAGAGGTCAACAAACTGAATCCCTCAGATGACAACCTCATGATGTTCGAGGAAGAAGAAGAATCCAGTGGTTCTCAGCACTCCACTTCAAAGCCCAAAGAAAAGAAGAAGAAAAAGAAGAACGATGCTATCACTCGTAAAGAATTCCTCAACCTTCAAGCCAAAGTTGATCAAATTTTGGCTGTGGTTAAGCCTACCCAACCTCCACCAGAAGGTCTCCCAAGCCCGCAATCCTTAATTGAGCGCATCGAACGACTCGAAACGAGAGAGCGTATGACCGCTGAGCGCATCTCTCTCAAAGTCGAGATGGGGATTCGATCTCTCGACAACAACCGCAGGGCCGACCATCAAGATTTCATGGCCGCAGCGGAACGCCTCATCACTGAGGTAACCGCAATCAAACAAGGCTTACAAACAGCCATTGTGGATCAAGCTGCCCATCCCAAAAGGCAATAGAGGAAACTCATACTGCCTATGAGTCCACGATTTTTGTCCTTCATGCAACAATCGCCCGCATGCAGAAATCCCTCACATCAAACTTTCATTGCCCAGAGATACTTCAGCTCACAAAGGATATTTACAAGCTGCTCTTCAACTCTCTCGTTCCAAACAACTCCCAACTGGCTGAATCAATGAAAGCACACTTTGTTGAGGTTTGTGCAAAAGTTGATGGACTGCAACAATGGCTTGAGGATGCACCAGGGTTGGATTCCTCAAGAGGGGGAAGTGATAAAGAAGGTGATCGATCAAATACATCCATCCGTCAGAGCCCTCCAATCACCACAAATAAATTTCTCACTCCGCAGCCTTCTCCTCCACCATTTCAAAATATTCCATCTCCCCACTCATCACCCAAAAACAACCTAAACTGTCCTCTGACGCCTCCTCACCTAAAGAATCTTGAGGAACATATGTCCTCAGAAAGCTCTACAGACTCTCCTGCTACTGCTCAAAGGAAACATGACTAGAAAGCAGCCAAGTTAGTCGAAATTATATGGAGAGAATGCGGTTTTGACACTATGATTGATGAATCGCTGATCAACTCATGGTCAATCCTCTCCGCAGGCTACTTGATGAAGACTACACTCCCCACCTCACATATGCTGAACCACCATCAGATGGTTATTGGGATATTCCAATTTCTCCCAATGCCAAGTACTTTGCTGTCTTTGACTCCTTCGACCACAGTCTTCCTGATCACAAGCGTCTGCCAATGGAATTCGAAAGACTGACTCGCTTCTATGCGAAGCATGGCTCTTCAGTTGAAAACATTTGGTCTAACGATAGACCATCCGCTGTGAAGAACTACAAGATGCGGAAGTTTAAGAAAGCAGACTTTGCTCAATTCACTCTGACCAGAAGAGAGCATGATTACATCCGCACCCAGGCAGACTTCCCCTGCATGAACCCTGAAGAAATATTTCTCATTGCCAGAGTTTTTCAGAACAAGGCAGAGAAACATCCTAAGATGCAGATAGCTCTCGACAAAGCCAAATCCTTCCTCAAGGAAACTGTCTGTGACTTTGCGAAGATTTATGCGGTCATCCACCCCACCATTATCAAGAAATTTGACCTTCTACAACTTGAACAAGTGTCAATGCTTACAGAAGGTTTTGAAGAAAGATCTCTAGGCGCAACCAACTTCCCAGAACTTGGCATCATATTCAAACGGAAGACGGACAATGTCAAATATTTCATTCCGATGAATGCCATGCATCGCCTGCTCAAGAAGCAACTTGACATATGCAAGACCGCAGTAGAAAGATCAAAGCACACTACTGCTGAAGTCAAGTTTGAGATCTCCAGAAGAATCATATGGCTGGAAAATGTTAGAAAATTTTGGTGGATTTTGATCAAGTTTCTCAAACTTGATAACTGAACCAAAGTTAAAAAGGTCACTTAGGGGGAAATTGTTGAAAGATAAAAGTGACCCTTTTGAACTTATATACCGCAACGGTTCAGTACCTGCAGCCAATTCAGCACCGGAGTCAATCGCTACAACTGTGACCGCAACCATTCTCCATCAGCAACCATATCAGCATCCGGAGTATTCAAGTCTTTCCTATCCGCAGTTTTAGTTATTTCTTTTACTATGTAATTCACTCTATTGTCCAGCATGCCTTGCACGGCTGCTCATAGAGTTGTTCTTTTCTAAACTCTATAAATAGAGACTCTTTCTTATGTATTATGTACTTGTGATATATTTGAGTGTGAAAACTCTTAACTTCTCAATACACAAGGTTTCTCATTCAATCATCTTTCTTATCTTCATCAGTTATCTTTCTTATCTTCATCACACTTAAACTGCTACTGGAACATAACCTCTCTTCGGAGCAAGTCTTCTAGACTTAATCACTAAACTTGATCTCGCTTACTAACTTGGAGTGACTGCATTCCTTGTTATGAATCAGTTTAAGTGTATTCTTGATATAAATTTTGTCATTTATCTTTCTTTACATTCCGCAACTAACTAACTAACTATCTAACTATCTAACATTATTATTGTTGAGCTTTTTGATCCTTAGAGATAAACTATTCCCCAAATTACTTATTCTAACGTTTGTTCAAGTGTGTCTCCAAGTTTTTCTCTCAACACAAGTTCCCGGTTCGGGAGTGACCCAGACCTGTTATGGCTGCGGTGAAGTGGGCCATTTCAAGAAAAACTGTCCGAAGGCTGGGCACGCTGGAGGAACAGGAAGACTGCTTGCTATTGGCCACAACAAAGCAGTAGCAGATCCCGCAGTAGTCACGGGTACGTTCCTTCTCAACAACTCTTATGCCTGAGTCTTATTCGATAGTGGTGTAGAAAGATGCTTCATAAACAAAAACTTTAAACACTTACTTAAACAATCCCCGCAACCACTAAAAGAAACATTCGTCGTAGAAATGGCTAACGGGAAGATCGAAAGTTCTAATGAAATCTACATAGGTTGTACCCTCACGTTAGACGACCACTCATTCCCAATCGACCTCATACCAGTTTTTATCAAGAGTTTCGATGTCATTGTTGGCATGGACTGGTTGAGTCTTCATCGCGCCGATATCCTATGCTTCGACAAAGCCATTCGCCTAAATCCACCGAATCACGGTACTCTGCTGATCTATGGAGACAAACCCGGTACGAGCCTTCGTATTATCTCCAGTATTTAGGCCCAGAAATACTTGCGTAAAGAATATCGCACCTTCCTTGCACACGTCGTTGACACAAGCCAGAAAGCGAGAGATCCAAAAGACATCCCTGTTGTGTGCGAATTCCCTAACGTCTTCCCAGAGGACCTTCCAGGTTTACCTCCCAAACGTCAGGTTGAGTTTAGAATCGACCTAGTCCTAAGAGCTACCCCCGTAGCTAAGTCACCCTATCGTTTAGCGCCTGCTGAGATGCAAGAACTATCCGGTCAACTTAACGAGCTGCTCAGCAAGGGCTTTATAAGACCGAGATTCTCACCCTGGGGAGCTCCAGTCTTGTTCGTGAAGAAGAAGGACGGATCATTCTGTATGTGCATCGATTATAGGGAACTCAACAAACTCACGGTCAAAAATCGCTACCCTCTCCCTCGTATCGACGACCTATTCGACCAACTTCAAGGGGCGAGCTACTTCTCCAAGATTAATCTTAGGTCCGGGTATCACCAGTTACGAGTGCTTGAGGAGGATGTGCTGAAGACGGCCTTCCGAACTCGTTACGGGCACTATGAGTTCGTAGTGATGCCCTTTGGACTGACTAACGCACCCGCAGTGTTCATGGACTTGATGAATAGGGTGTGTCGTCCATACTTAGATCAGTTCGTCATCGTTTTCATTGACGATATACTTGTCTACTCTCGGAGCAAGGAAGAACACCGGAATCATCTACTATGAGTCCTAGAAACCCTACGATCAGAGAAGTTATATGTGAAGTTCTCTAAGTGTGAATTTTGGATCCGAAGAGTTGAATACTTAGCACACGTGGTTAGTGAAGAAGGAATCCACGTGGATCCCTCCAAGATTAAAGCTATCGAGAACTGGTTAGCACCGAAGACGCCTACAGAAATTCATCAATTTCTAGGCCTCGCTGGCTACTATCGCAGATTCATTCAAAACTTCTCTCGGATTGCGAAACCTCTCACCATGTTGACACAGAAGGGCGTAACATTCGAATGGGAAGAGAAACAGAAGAAGGCATTCTAGACCCTGAAGTGAGCCCTATGCACCACACCGGTATTATCCCTTCCCGAAGGGACAACAGATTTTGTGGTATATTGCAATGCATCAAATCAAGGGCTCGGTTGCGTCTTGATGTAACGAGGTAAGGTGATCGCCTATGCCTCCAGACAGCTGAAGACACATGAGGTTAACTAAACCACTCACGACCTCGAGTTAGGGGCGGTCGTATTCGCTCTAAAGATCTGGAGACACTACTTGTATGGAACGAAGAGCATAATATACACGGATCATAAAAGCATCCAGCACATACTGAACCAAAAGGAGCTCAACATGAGACAACGATGATGGGTCGAACTACTCAACGATTACGACTGCGAAATTCGTTATCACCCAGGGAAAGCCAATGTAGTAGCAGACGCCCTAAGTAGAAAAGAGTATTCCGGTCGAAGAGTCAAGTCATTAACAATGACTATCCATTCACACTTATCCGCGCAGATTAGGGAGGCTCAGCTCGAAGCCTTAAAGCCTGAGAATGTGGCGGGATAATCCCTGCATGGAATGGATAAGAACTTGGAGGTCATGGGTGACGGAGCCTATTATCTTATGGACCAAATCTGGACTCCGCTCCATGGAGGTTTCAGAGACTTGGTCATGAAGGAAGCACACAACACTCGATACTCCGTTCACCCTAGTTCAGATAAGATGTATCTGGATCTCAAAAAGCTTTACTGGTGGCCTAATATGAAAGCAGAGATTGCTACCTTCGTGAGTAAGTGCCTTACTTGCGCAAAGGTTAAGGTCGAATACCAGAAGCCATCGGGTCTTCTCCAACAACCGGAGATACCGGAATGGAAGTGCGAGCGGATCACAATGGATTTCATAACAAAGCTGCCCAAGACAACGGGTGGGTTGGACACCATTTGGGTCATCGTCGACAGATTGACCAAGTCTGCGTACTTCCTACCCATCAAGGAAACAGACAAGATGGAGAAACTAACAAGAACATACATTAAGTAGATAGTACGACTACATGGTGTCCCTATATCCATTATCTCTGATAGAGATAGTAGGTTTACTACGAGGTTCTGGATATGAGTACAGTATACCATCCGCAGACTGACGGACAAAGTGAGAGGACGATCCAAACCTTAGAAGATATGTTGCGATCCTATGTGATTGACTTTGGTAAATCGTGGGATACACACTTACCCCTTGTTGAGTTCTCCTACAACAATAGTTATCACACGAGCATCAAGGCAGCTCCATTTGAAGCCCTCTATGGTCGGAAGTGCAGATCCCCTCTGTGTTGGGCTGAAGTGGGTGACACTCAGCTAGCTAAAGGACAAGTTCCTGACAGCGCTCTCAGGGGTCCGGAGATCATCAGAGAAACAACCGAGAAGATTGTACAAATTCGCGAAAGATTAAAAGCCGCCAGGGATCGACAGAAAAGCTACGCAGACAAGCGAAGAAAACCTTTGGAATTCCAGGTGGGAGACCGAGTCCTTTTGAAGGTCTCACCCTGGAAGGGCACGATACGCTTTGGAAAGCGTGGAAATCTGAATCCAAGGTACATAGGGCCTTTTGAGATTCTCGCTAGAATCGGTCCCGTAGCCTACAAACTCGACCTACCCCACGAGCTAAGTAACATACATCCTACCTTCCGTGTATCAAACTTGAAGAAATGCCTGTCCGATGAGACTCTCGTCATTCCACTCGACGAGATCGAAGTCAACAGGAGCCTCAACTTCGTGGAAGAGCCTGCGGAGATTATGGACCGAGAAGTAAAACGAACGAAACAAAGCCGCATCCCAATTGTAAAGGTCCGATGGAACGCCAATTGAGGACCGGAGTTCACTTGGGAGCGCGAGGATTAAATGAAACTCAAATATCCCCATCTCTTCGCTTAGTAGTACTGTAATAGCTTAACTGTTTAAATTCTAAATTTCGGGACGAAATTCCCTTAACGGGGGGATGATGTGACAACCCAAAGTTTATTCCGTTATATTAACCCGTTTCAGCTAACGGAATATGTCATTTTATAAAAGTTCCGTTAATTTGGGGTCGTCAAATAAATAAATGTTTATTTATTTATTTATATTTTATGTGGTTATTTTCGTAACGAAATAAATAAAAACCCGTAATTTACTTTTCCATTTAATTGGAAAAAGTTATTTTATTTCGACCATTTAACCCGGGTAAAAAGTTTAAACCTCGTTAAGCTTTAGCATCGGGTAGTCCTATACCGGGTGCAACACCCGAGACTTATACAAAGGGATTTGAACACTTCATAGAAGCTTTTTACCACTCTAGATCCACTCTCTCTCTACCCTCTCTCTCTAGCTTATTTTCGACTCAAAGCCGCAAGTTTCCGCCTCCAAAACGTAAGATCTTCTACCCTAACTTGTTCTAAACATCATTTCTTGTTGCCTTTGGAGTGGCCTTTGGGGTGTACAAGAGTTTACAACCATAAACCCTAGGGTTTACGGCCGTAAACTCCCAAGGAGTGGCCTTTGGGCCGCAAACTCCAAGGGAGTATACTCTTGGACCCTTAAACACCCCTATAGCCTTGTATAATTCCTTAGAAACACTTCTAAATCCACATGAGACTTGAAAGCAATCAAAAACACTCCTCCCATGAGTTTACGGCCGTAAACTCATGGGGGATGTGGCCTCCCAACCGTGAACTGTTGGATTAATGTCTAAGTCCATAACTATAGTTGGTAAGACTTGACCCGACCCGACATGGTCCATTTGGGTTGCATGGCATCATGCACTTGGATAGACTAAAATGAGAGAAATAACACTTTAGGTTTATTAATATATTATAAGTTCTAATATATTAATAGGATTATTTAATTAGTATTGATCAATAATTGATTTAGAATTAATTATGTGATCAAAAGAAGACTAATTAAATATATGGGTTGATTGTGTAAATCATCCATACTTATATAGTGGGCTAATGCTCCATGGATTATCAAGTTGGGCTCAAACCCAGTGGATGCTCCATGGTGTATTTGAACCCATGGATCCAAGGAAATGGAAAGCCATGACAATTAGGGTTTACCCTAATTGTAACAACTATATAAGCATCTTATTGATGTGAGAAATCGGCTATTAGATATGCATAGAGGGCAAGCCGATTCTTGAAGTGTTTTAATTTCTCTCTAAGTTATTCCAAGTGCTTATGGTGTTGTGTGAACCATTTGAGGTGTCACACTTGGGGCACTAGGCACTCAAGCTTCATGAAGACAAGCACCAACAAAAGGTATGTTATTCTAACTTGTGTTATTCAAAGTTTTGTATGCTAGAATAGAACAATACCTTGGAAAGTTGATATTTGCATGTATAATAGAGAAAACATAGATCCAAGGTATTTAGGGTTGCATGTACACTTAGGAGTGTTAGATTGCTCAAAACCCAACAGTGGTATCAGAGACTAGGCTTGTTTTCTTGTTGTACTTGCTTAAACTGCTTAAAAATCGACTTTTGGTGTTGTCTATCCAACAGACTCGCCGAGTCCATGAAGGGACTCGACGAGTTCAAGGCAAAATGCATCCAACTCGCCGAGTTTGTTCATGCACTCGACGAGTTGGACCCCCAGACAGCATATTTTCGAGTTTTGGTGCTGAAATTGGTCTAGAATCATTACCTTTGACTATTTTGGGTTTATAAAATTTGTTTTGAATGTGGTAATGATTATGTTAAACCAATTTCAATGCTATAACAAAAGTTTCAAGTTTATATGTGTTCATGTTATTCTTGAAAATTGTTGATTATGAATGATCATGCTTATGAGTTTTGCTAGATCATAGGAATTGTGTGCAAATTGTTTGTTGATATAATTCATGATCTTGTTGAAAATTGTATGGAGTTCATAACTTGTCCTCAAGTTATGAATTTTCAAGAATTTTATGTTTCCTTGATTTATGAGTTAGTTTAGATTGATAATGAAAAAAATTATGTTTTAGTTGTTTTCAATCCATATTACTCTAAAAGAAGTTCATAAAATATGTTTTTGTAACTTGTCTTCAAGTTATGTGAAAAGTCATATTTATGAATCTTAAAAACTCATAAAAGTTTTGTAGGTTACATAAAATGTAAGAGTTTTTTCCATTAAATAGTTTAATGACTCCATAACTTGTCCTCAAGTCATGGATGTTGAAGAGACACTTCTTTAAAGTGTTTTTAAAGAATAAGGGGTTACATTAAAATGAAGAGTCTTCATTTTAATGAACCATTAAACTCATAAGTTATGATTTAAAGAGTCTTGAAATAGTTTCAAAACTTGCCCTCAAGTTTTGGAATTTGAAAAGTTACTCCTCATGTATACTTTAATTCCAAATTGAACATTGAAATTTTAAAAAGTTTAAAATTCAACCCTTATACTATTATTATAATTTTAATTATATAGATATGTATAAGAGGAAGTCAATCTTACCGTTACTAGGCCTCATTCACGAAGCCGGTCTATAAGGGGGGTATAAGGTTACTGCCTATAAAATGGCAGTTTAATGGCTGTCCACTCTCACCCACCGCTTCCTTGACTGGTGGAGGGTCGTTAGCCGAACGGGTAGGAATGGACTATGATTCTCCCTTCATTAAAAGTATAATGAAAAATACTAAGTAACTAAACACTTATAAATTCCCAATCTTAGTTACTTAGGAAAATGTGAAAAGGTGCTAGCCCATAAAATTACACTTTGTACCTTACCAAGTCGTTAGCGGAGCGTGTATGGTTAACCAGCACACTAACATGGACTAGTAAGAGTGGCAAAGGGTAACTTGGCTTTATTATAGATCGGTGGAGCATGTGTGGTTAACCGGCACATCGATTAGGTAATATTGTTAAGGGTACCAAGTCAATTTGTATGGTTATTCACACCTTGTTTGTGATCCTTGGCATCCCAGTCACAAATTTGAGAGGGCACAATCGAGATTCAAACATGCCATTGAAAAGTTCAATGTATCTCAAAAGATCTAGGTGTTTCAAAGCCAATAAAACCTAATAATAAAATATTTCGTTTTCATGGTAGAAATTGGTAAATCGTCATTTACCTACCTTCAACTATTTTATAATTTGGATTACGGCATCCCTCTTCCAGTTATAAATAGGTTGTTGGGTCCTAGCCTTAATATTTCATATTGGGTGTTATATTAAGGACTTTAAATCAACTAACTTGAGTTTCTCCTATTATAGATGTCTAGTTTAGACAGCTATGGTCTTCCCAAATCTTTAGGAACAAGCTTCCTAATGAAGATGATATCCCAAATGGCAATGAAGGTGAAAGATCAATCCCTTTGTTGGGCATTTGTGGGACGAGAAATCATACTTCACTTCATCCACCTCCTCCAATAAATCTCCCTATCCCACAAGTTTTAAGACTTGATAAGTTCTAAGTCACTCAATCCCTATTGGCAAGCAAAGTCTATATGTGCTTAGATCTTGCGGATTAAGCCACATATTGACAAGTCGGGAGAGTCGGGTGTCGAAGTCTCGAGGTAGCTGGCTGCTGACTTGGTTCTTCAGTCACTCCCTAATGACAGGTCGCGACAAGACCCTTAATGATCTTACCTATTTGCTTGATGATGCTAAATCAGCAGTGATTTGGAGCATTTGTAAAGCAAATTGGATTGGAAGATCTACTTTCCAAACCTATTTGGACATTGAAAATGGTGACCTTGGAGGTCCAGGAAAAACTTTCTCTTCCCAATGGAAAGGAATCGGCCATAGTCAACTCGGTTGACCAAATGGTAAAGAGAAAGGTTAAGTCTGTGATAGTTCCATGTATCATTTCCAAAGAGTCCATATGATTCTGTTGCCAAAGGAAAGACATTGGTTACGAAGCTGCTAAATTTACCTGAAACATCTTAAGGATGGTAAAGTCAATAGGTTTGACTCTACTTCAGGTAAAGTCCATTGTCTAACTCTATTAAGTTTCTATTCTGAGATTCTTATTGCATAATGTGACAAGGTCACATGTTGATGTTTTAAGAATCAAAGAAAAGGTGAAGAAACTTATAGGAAGTATATGCTGATTCTGATAGCGAAGATGGATTTCGGTCGCATGGTTCTGTGATCAGAATTTTGAGCTGTTACTTAAGAGTTATGATATATTGCTTAGGAATAGATAACAACAAGTTTTCCATATGGATTGTAAGGATAAATTTTTCCGCAAAGTTTTAAAATAAAAAGAAAAAATGGTTTTGATTTTATTTATTTTAAGTATCCTTACAATGGCATTTGTGAAAAATTGTTGATTATATGTTTCCATTGATAAGCAATATGGGTAAATGGATTTGATTCTTTCATTAGTGGAAGTGTCATAATTTACCAAATATGGAAAGATTCTCATCACCCAAGTTTCAATTGAATAGAAACTTGGGATCATGCAACTTGTATTGTATGATCATGAGAATTTTTATATATTTGGGAAATTAAGACTGATTCCTTGTTCACATGTATATGTGAAACAAGTGAAGGACAAAGGGATCAGATACACTTTGGTGTGCGCTGATCAGGTCCACCACAAAGTTGATAAGATTATTCATTATGATTTACTAAAGTTTAGTAAATATGGTTATACTTACAAGTTTAAGTATAGTTCTGGATTAGTGGAGAAGTTTCAATGATAGACATAATGAGTAAGAAGAATCAAATAAGGCAGAAAGATAAAGGTTTCTCTAATCTGAAGAGATGGGAGAGTACTTGAGTATCTTGCTTTATGATTATCTTAGTGATTATGAAACCATGCCACAATTGATCCTCTAAGGACAACTTAGTTCATTTTGTTTGGCTAAGGAGAGGAATCGTGAATTGTTGAAATGGTTAGATCAAAAGATAAATTATACTTCGTTCCAAAATTAAATCTTAGAGTCATACTCTAAGAGTAAGCCTTGAGTGACATAATCTTAAGAAAGGTTTAAAACACTTGTTAAATGTAGAGTAAAATGTGTTCTTACTCTTGTACATTTGAAATTGGTAAGTTGTGATGTTTTGGATAAAACAAAGACCAACTAAGACCAATTGTAAGAAGTGTTTAACTTGATAACAATCTGCACTAACTCTTGAATATTCGTTTTTGTCAAGGAATGGTTCTTGACAAAGAGAATCTTATATGCCAAGAGGTCAGTGGGAGTCTTAAAAGGATCTTAAGATAGATTCAAGAACTAATCAAGAGTTTTGTTAATCACTAGACCACGACTTGAGGTTTGTAACCTGTCGTGTTGACATATTCTGTGCCCATTCCAGTTAAAAGTTGGTTTTGCATTGGAGTTTTGAGAGTTCTCAACTAGTTGCATAACAACTTGGAAGCAATGGCAGGCCCTTGTGCTACCAGGTGGCAAGAAATTAAGACTGCACAAGTTCAGTCCATATGAATTTGGATTTGTCATTAACCTTGTCGTGTGATTATGGTTATGTCAAATTCACATGGATAGGAACACATACACCATCAAAATCTAAGTGTCATAAGGTTTCTCTCCGATTCATGAAAATGATAGTGAGGAAACTCTTTCACTAAGTAGATTTAAGTGGATAGCAAGTGTGAAGTTTGCATTCTCATGTCGTTAGTGGAGCGTGTGTGTTTAATCGGCACACTAACTGATGAGAATGGCAAAGTTTTAGACTCACATGTTAGCTATCTAAGGAAAGGTTTAGACTCTAGGTGTATGATTTGATAAAGTCTTATCAAGGCAATCTAGTATCAGAAATCTGATTGATTTCTAGGTACATGTCAAAGCTAGTGGGAGCATAAAGTGTTATGCTAGTTAGATAATAATCATTATGCTAGTGGGATCATGATGATTATGTTGCAAGTTAGCAATGTTAATTATAGAAAACAAAAGTTTCAAATCGCTTTGAAAAGTTGTTTTACTATAATTAAGGGAGAGAAATTTATACTTCATTTCAATTCTACAAGCTTAGATTGAGATTTTAATCAACTTTAGTCAAGAATATATATGAATGTTATGTTGGAATGGTTCAACATAAGGAATTTCTATATATGTTGTTTGCTCAAAATTCAATTATGATTACGGCATCCCTCTTCATAGTTCGAATTATGAGAACATGGCAAATAAAAATTTTATAGCATGAATCGTATCTCATATGCTTCGGATATAGGATCGATTTCATGTGTTATAATATTCATCCATTCTAAATTTTCCTAATGCTTAGGGCGTTAAGAAGGGAAAAGGGATTAGAACTGGATATGACTAAGATGATTAAGCAATTGTCGAGAACAATTTGGGGTTTTCTAAAGTTTGGTTACTCATGGACAATTGGAAGTATAGAGTAAGGATCATATTGACATATTTTGGAAAGAGGCAACTCTTGTTCAAAAGTGATGGTCAAGATGGGAATATGGAATTGTTTCCATAGGTGGAAGTTATTCTTTGAATTTGTGTAAGATTAAAGAACTTAATGCAAAGAAGGATGTTCAAAGGAATGCACTTTGAATTTGAGACTTCATCTCCATGGAATTGCTTTCCACTGGAATACTTTGTAATGTTTGTTGCCAAGTCTTTGTGACTTGTGTGAATATCATTACAAGAGGATCATTGCATAGATTACGTAAATGACAAGAACTTGGTATTCTTACATTTACAATAAGGATTGGGATTGTGAAATGAAAATCATTGAGGTCATGTTCAATTGATATACATTTCACAAAGAGATGACCATATGTAAACATAGTGTGCATAATTGGAGTATGGCATAGCTATTGTTTAGAGAAACATAGTATGCATGCTTGGAGCATGGCATCACTACTGTTTCAATTCAAGTATTAAGTTGATTAATCGAAACATGAATAATGAGTGATCAATATGGTGCTTAGATAAAAGGTGTTTTGTTTACGCTCAAAGTGTTGAGGCCATATAGGACTAGTATTATTTTGTGTTTCACTTTGCATGTTTTGACTTCCAGAAAAGCTAGGTCACTCTCCCGAATGACCAAGTTATTCAAACCATCCACAGTCGGTCATATGTTGGAAGTAGATATGAATCAAGACTGTCGTGAATTTGGCTTGTATGATTTGTCTAAAGTGCTTTAGACAATGCAATAGTTGCTACAACATTCATGAGTACTCATAAGGGCTGAGTATTGGATTCAACCCATGCTCATTTGGATTCACTTCATGGATTTTTATCACGAGTGAATCATGAGACGATAATATCTTATATTCTTCAAACCTAGAGATATGAGTTGTTGACTATGAGTTGGTTATACATTGATTGCACGTAAACGCATTGGTAACTCGATGTTATAAAACGTGCCTTTGTGTATGATTCAACAAACAGTTAGTACAAGCATATGAGTCGAAGTTTATCCATTCCTTTTACCTTCGGGATAAAAGCGATATCTGTGGGCCCCTCGATGATTTAGTGATGACAAAAGTAAGTGCTCGGCCGGGCCTGGACTGATTTGATTTGTTCAATTAGTCAGTCGTCATAAATCAGAAATCAGGAAACAACAAATGGACAGAGAGAATGATTATAATCCATATCTCAGTCCATATGATATCTAGAATGGAGGAATATATGATCACTTATCCAATGGAGAAGTCATTGACAAAGGTCAGAGTTCATCTACAAGGTCAGAGTTCGACAGAAGCTTTTGAGAGCTACGATTGCCAGTCAGTTCTTGAAGTCATACGCAATAATAGTTTTAGACTTATCCAAGTGGGAGACTGTTGGATTAATGTCTAAGTCCATAACTATAATTGGTAAGACTTGACCCGACCCGACATGGTCCATTTGGGTTGCATGGCATCATGCACTTGGATAGACTAAAATGAGAGAAATAACACTTTAGGTTTATTAATATATTATAAGTTCTAATATATTAATAGGATTATTTAATTAGTATTGATCAATAATTGATTTAGAGTTAATTATGTGATCAAAAGAAGACTAATTAAATATATGGGTTGATTGTGTAAATCATCCATACTTATATAGTGGGCTAATGCTCCATGGATTATCAAGTTGGGCTCAAACCCAGTGGATGCTCCATGGTGTATTTGAACCCATGGATCCAAGGAAATGGAAAGCCATGACAATTAGGGTTTACCCTAATTGTAACAACTATATAAGCATCTTATTGATGTGAGAAATCGGCTATTAGATATGCATAGAGGGCAAGCCGATTCTTGAAGTGTTTTAATTTCTCTCTAAGTTATTCCAAGTGCTTATGGTGTTGTGTGAACCATTTGAGGTGTCACACTTGGGGCACTAGGCACTCAAGCTTCATGAAGACAAGCACCAACAAAAGGTATGTTATTCTAACTTGTGTTATTCAAAGTTTTGTATGCTAGAATAGAACAATACCTTGGAAAGTTGATATTTGCATGTATAATAGAGAAAACATAGATCCAAGGTATTTAGGGTTGCATGTACACTTAGGAGTGTTAGATTGCTCAAAACCCAACAGTGGTATCAGAGACTAGGCTTGTTTTCTTGTTGTACTTGCTTAAACTGCTTAAAAATCGACTTTTGGTGTTGTCTATCCAACAGACTCGCCGAGTCCATGAAGGGACTCGACGAGTTCAAGGCAAAATGCATCCAACTCGCCGAGTTTGTTCATGCACTCGACGAGTTGGACCCCCAGACAGCATATTTTCGAGTTTTGGTGCTGAAATTGGTCTAGAATCATTACCTTTGACTATTTTGGGTTTATAAAATTTGTTTTGAATGTGGTAATGATTATGTTAAACCAATTTCAATGCTATAACAAAAGTTTCAAGTTTATATGTGTTCATGTTATTCTTGAAAATTGTTGATTATGAATGATCATGCTTATGAGTTTTGCTAGATCATAGGAATTGTGTGCAAATTGTTTGTTGATATAATTCATGATCTTGTTGAAAATTGTATGGAGTTCATAACTTGTCCTCAAGTTATGAATTTTCAAGAATTTTATGTTTCCTTGATTTATGAGTTAGTTTAGATTGATAATGAAAAAAATTATGTTTTAGTTGTTTTCAATCCATATTACTCTAAAAGAAGTTCATAAAATATGTTTTTGTAACTTGTCTTCAAGTTATGTGAAAAGTCATATTTATGAATCTTAAAAACTCATAAAAGTTTTGTAGGTTACATAAAATGTAAGAGTTTTTTCCATTAAATAGTTTAATGACTCCATAACTTGTCCTCAAGTCATGGATGTTGAAGAGACACTTCTTTAAAGTGTTTTTAAAGAATAAGGGGTTACATTAAAATGAAGAGTCTTCATTTTAATGAACCATTAAACTCATAAGTTATGATTTAAAGAGTCTTGAAATAGTTTCAAAACTTGCCCTCAAGTTTTGGAATTTGAAAAGTTACTCCTCATGTATACTTTAATTCCAAATTGAACATTGAAATTTTAAAAAGTTTAAAATTCAACCCTTATACTATTATTATAATTTTAATTATATAGATATGTATAAGAGGAAGTCAATCTTACCGTTACTAGGCCTCATTCACGAAGCCGGTCTATAAGGGGGGTATAAGGTTACTGCCTATAAAATGGCAGTTTAATGGCTGTCCACTCTCACCCACCGCTTCCTTGACTGGTGGAGGGTCGTTAGCCGAACGGGTAGGAATGGACTATGATTCTCCCTTCATTAAAAGTATAATGAAAAATACTAAGTAACTAAACACTTATAAATTCCCAATCTTAGTTACTTAGGAAAATGTGAAAAGGTGCTAGCCCATAAAATTACACTTTGTACCTTACCAAGTCGTTAGCGGAGCGTGTATGGTTAACCAGCACACTAACATGGACTAGTAAGAGTGGCAAAGGGTAACTTGGCTTTATTATAGATCGGTGGAGCATGTGTGGTTAACCGGCACATCGATTAGGTAATATTGTTAAGGGTACCAAGTCAATTTGTATGGTTATTCACACCTTGTTTGTGATCCTTGGCATCCCAGTCACAAATTTGAGAGGGCACAATCGAGATTCAAACATGCCATTGAAAAGTTCAATGTATCTCAAAAGATCTAGGTGTTTCAAAGCCAATAAAACCTAATAATAAAATATTTCGTTTTCATGGTAGAAATTGGTAAATCGTCATTTACCTACCTTCAACTATTTTATAATTTGGATTACGGCATCCCTCTTCCAGTTATAAATAGGTTGTTGGGTCCTAGCCTTAATATTTCATATTGGGTGTTATATTAAGGACTTTAAATCAACTAACTTGAGTTTCTCCTATTATAGATGTCTAGTTTAGACAGCTATGGTCTTCCCAAATCTTTAGGAACAAGCTTCCTAATGAAGATGATATCCCAAATGGCAATGAAGGTGAAAGATCAATCCCTTTGTTGGGCATTTGTGGGACAAGAAATCATACTTCACTTCATCCACCTCCTCCAATAAATCTCCCTATCCCACAAGTTTTAAGACTTGATAAGTTCTAAGTCACTCAATCCCTATTGGCAAGCAAAGTCTATATGTGCTTAGATCTTGCGGATTAAGCCACATATTGACAAGTCGGGAGAGTCGGGTGTCGAAGTCTCGAGGTAGCTGGCTGCTGACTTGGTTCTTCAGTCACTCCCTAATGACAGGTCGCGACAAGACCCTTAATGATCTTACCTATTTGCTTGATGATGCTAAATCAGCAGTGATTTGGAGCATTTGTAAAGCAAATTGGATTGGAAGATCTACTTTCCAAACCTATTTGGACATTGAAAATGGTGACCTTGGAGGTCCAGGAAAAACTTTCTCTTCCCAATGGAAAGGAATCGGCCATAGTCAACTCGGTTGACCAAATGGTAAAGAGAAAGGTTAAGTCTGTGATAGTTCCATGTATCATTTCCAAAGAGTCCATATGATTCTGTTGCCAAAGGAAAGACATTGGTTACGAAGCTGCTAAATTTACCTGAAACATCTTAAGGATGGTAAAGTCAATAGGTTTGACTCTACTTCAGGTAAAGTCCATTGTCTAACTCTATTAAGTTTCTATTCTGAGATTCTTATTGCATAATGTGACAAGGTCACATGTTGATGTTTTAAGAATCAAAGAAAAGGTGAAGAAACTTATAGGAAGTATATGCTGATTCTGATAGCGAAGATGGATTTCGGTCGCATGGTTCTGTGATCAGAATTTTGAGCTGTTACTTAAGAGTTATGATATATTGCTTAGGAATAGATAACAACAAGTTTTCCATATGGATTGTAAGGATAAATTTTTCCGCAAAGTTTTAAAATAAAAAGAAAAAATGGTTTTGATTTTATTTATTTTAAGTATCCTTACAATGGCATTTGTGAAAAATTGTTGATTATATGTTTCCATTGATAAGCAATATGGGTAAATGGATTTGATTCTTTCATTAGTGGAAGTGTCATAATTTACCAAATATGGAAAGATTCTCATCACCCAAGTTTCAATTGAATAGAAACTTGGGATCATGCAACTTGTATTGTATGATCATGAGAATTTTTATATATTTGGGAAATTAAGACTGATTCCTTGTTCACATGTATATGTGAAACAAGTGAAGGACAAAGGGATCAGATACACTTTGGTGTGCGCTGATCAGGTCCACCACAAAGTTGATAAGATTATTCATTATGATTTACTAAAGTTTAGTAAATATGGTTATACTTACAAGTTTAAGTATAGTTCTGGATTAGTGGAGAAGTTTCAATGATAGACATAATGAGTAAGAAGAATCAAATAAGGCAGAAAGATAAAGGTTTCTCTAATCTGAAGAGATGGGAGAGTACTTGAGTATCTTGCTTTATGATTATCTTAGTGATTATGAAACCATGCCACAATTGATCCTCTAAGGACAACTTAGTTCATTTTGTTTGGCTAAGGAGAGGAATCGTGAATTGTTGAAATGGTTAGATCAAAAGATAAATTATACTTCGTTCCAAAATTAAATCTTAGAGTCATACTCTAAGAGTAAGCCTTGAGTGACATAATCTTAAGAAAGGTTTAAAACACTTGTTAAATGTAGAGTAAAATGTGTTCTTACTCTTGTACATTTGAAATTGGTAAGTTGTGATGTTTTGGATAAAACAAAGACCAACTAAGACCAATTGTAAGAAGTGTTTAACTTGATAACAATCTGCACTAACTCTTGAATATTCGTTTTTGTCAAGGAATGGTTCTTGACAAAGAGAATCTTATATGCCAAGAGGTCAGTGGGAGTCTTAAAAGGATCTTAAGATAGATTCAAGAACTAATCAAGAGTTTTGTTAATCACTAGACCACGACTTGAGGTTTGTAACCTGTCGTGTTGACATATTCTGTGCCCATTCCAGTTAAAAGTTGGTTTTGCATTGGAGTTTTGAGAGTTCTCAACTAGTTGCATAACAACTTGGAAGCAATGGCAGGCCCTTGTGCTACCAGGTGGCAAGAAATTAAGACTGCACAAGTTCAGTCCATATGAATTTGGATTTGTCATTAACCTTGTCGTGTGATTATGGTTATGTCAAATTCACATGGATAGGAACACATACACCATCAAAATCTAAGTGTCATAAGGTTTCTCTCCGATTCATGAAAATGATAGTGAGGAAACTCTTTCACTAAGTAGATTTAAGTGGATAGCAAGTGTGAAGTTTGCATTCTCATGTCGTTAGTGGAGCGTGTGTGTTTAATCGGCACACTAACTGATGAGAATGGCAAAGTTTTAGACTCACATGTTAGCTATCTAAGGAAAGGTTTAGACTCTAGGTGTATGATTTGATAAAGTCTTATCAAGGCAATCTAGTATCAGAAATCTGATTGATTTCTAGGTACATGTCAAAGCTAGTGGGAGCATAAAGTGTTATGCTAGTTAGATAATAATCATTATGCTAGTGGGATCATGATGATTATGTTGCAAGTTAGCAATGTTAATTATAGAAAACAAAAGTTTCAAATCGCTTTGAAAAGTTGTTTTACTATAATTAAGGGAGAGAAATTTATACTTCATTTCAATTCTACAAGCTTAGATTGAGATTTTAATCAACTTTAGTCAAGAATATATATGAATGTTATGTTGGAATGGTTCAACATAAGGAATTTCTATATATGTTGTTTGCTCAAAATTCAATTATGATTACGGCATCCCTCTTCATAGTTCGAATTATGAGAACATGGCAAATAAAAATTTTATAGCATGAATCGTATCTCATATGCTTCGGATATAGGATCGATTTCATGTGTTATAATATTCATCCATTCTAAATTTTCCTAATGCTTAGGGCGTTAAGAAGGGAAAAGGGATTAGAACTGGATATGACTAAGATGATTAAGCAATTGTCGAGAACAATTTGGGGTTTTCTAAAGTTTGGTTACTCATGGACAATTGGAAGTATAGAGTAAGGATCATATTGACATATTTTGGAAAGAGGCAACTCTTGTTCAAAAGTGATGGTCAAGATGGGAATATGGAATTGTTTCCATAGGTGGAAGTTATTCTTTGAATTTGTGTAAGATTAAAGAACTTAATGCAAAGAAGGATGTTCAAAGGAATGCACTTTGAATTTGAGACTTCATCTCCATGGAATTGCTTTCCACTGGAATACTTTGTAATGTTTGTTGCCAAGTCTTTGTGACTTGTGTGAATATCATTACAAGAGGATCATTGCATAGATTACGTAAATGACAAGAACTTGGTATTCTTACATTTACAATAAGGATTGGGATTGTGAAATGAAAATCATTGAGGTCATGTTCAATTGATATACATTTCACAAAGAGATGACCATATGTAAACATAGTGTGCATAATTGGAGTATGGCATAGCTATTGTTTAGAGAAACATAGTATGCATGCTTGGAGCATGGCATCACTACTGTTTCAATTCAAGTATTAAGTTGATTAATCGAAACATGAATAATGAGTGATCAATATGGTGCTTAGATAAAAGGTGTTTTGTTTACGCTCAAAGTGTTGAGGCCATATAGGACTAGTATTATTTTGTGTTTCACTTTGCATGTTTTGACTTCCAGAAAAGCTAGGTCACTCTCCCGAATGACCAAGTTATTCAAACCATCCACAGTCGGTCATATGTTGGAAGTAGATATGAATCAAGACTGTCGTGAATTTGGCTTGTATGATTTGTCTAAAGTGCTTTAGACAATGCAATAGTTGCTACAACATTCATGAGTACTCATAAGGGCTGAGTATTGGATTCAACCCACGCTCATTTGGATTCACTTCATGGATTTTTATCACGAGTGAATCATGAGACGATAATATCTTATATTCTTCAAACCTAGAGATATGAGTTGTTGACTATGAGTTGGTTATACATTGATTGCACGTAAACGCATTGGTAACTCGATGTTATAAAACGTGCCTTTGTGTATGATTCAACAAACAGTTAGTACAAGCATATGAGTCGAAGTTTATCCATTCCTTTTACCTTCGGGATAAAAGCGATATCTGTGGGCCCCTCGATGATTTAGTGATGACAAAAGTAAGTGCTCGGCCGGGCCTGGACTGATTTGATTTGTTCAATTAGTCAGTCGTCATAAATCAGAAATCAGGAAACAACAAATGGACAGAGAGAATGATTATAATCCATATCTCAGTCCATATGATATCTAGAATGGAGGAATATATGATCACTTATCCAATGGAGAAGTCATTGACAAAGGTCAGAGTTCATCTACAAGGTCAGAGTTCGACAGAAGCTTTTGAGAGCTACGATTGCCAGTCAGTTCTTGAAGTCATACGCAATAATAGTTTTAGACTTATCCAAGTGGGAGACTGTTGGATTAATGTCTAAGTCCATAACTATAATTGGTAAGACTTGACCCGACCCGACATGGTCCATTTGGGTTGCATGGCATCATGCACTTGGATAGACTAAAATGAGAGAAATAACACTTTAGGTTTATTAATATATTATAAGTTCTAATATATTAATAGGATTATTTAATTAGTATTGATCAATAATTGATTTAGAGTTAATTATGTGATCAAAAGAAGACTAATTAAATATATGGGTTGATTGTGTAAATCATCCATACTTATATAGTGGGCTAATGCTCCATGGATTATCAAGTTGGGCTCAAACCCATTGGATGCTCCATGGATGCTCCATGGTGTATTTGAACACATGGATCCAAGGAAATGGAAAGCCATGACAATTAGGGTTTACCCTAATTGTAACAACTATATAAGCATCTTATTGATGTGAGAAATCGGCTATTAGATATGCATAGAGGGCAAGCCGATTCTTCAAGTGTTCTAATTTCTCTCTAAGTTATTCCAAGTGCTTATGGTGTTGTGTGAACCATTTGAGGTGTCACACTTGGGGCACTAGGCACTCAATCTTCATGAGGACAAGCACCAACAAAAGGTATGTTATTCTATCTTGTGTTATTCAAAGTTTTGTATGCTAGAATAGAACAATACCTTGGAAAGTTGATATTTGCATGTATAATAGAGAAAACATAGATCCAAGGTATTTAGGGTTGCATGTACACTTAGGAGTGTTAGATTGCTCAAAACCCAACATGAACTCACTTAGAGTGGGTTTTAGGAGAGTAAACTCCAATGTGAGGTCATACACTCCTTCCATACAACCCATTAACCTTCTAGCACTCAACCATAAGACCTTTAATCACTTTCGGATATCTAAATGTTTTAATAAGAGTTTAAATCACCAATTACTTGTAAAACATATATTCTCATATGTTACTAGGGTCACAAAGGGTGTACAAGTCCTTACTTGACACCAAACGCTCATTCGACACGTTCACCCGATTTACTCATTTCAGGTAAGTTCATACCCCTTAATGAACCTTTTCAACTGTTTTTACATGTTTTAGGGGGGGGATACAAGTCAAATGTACAATTTATGGAAATCAATCACATGTGATTTACAATTCATAGTACCAATCACATGTGATTTATCACTATTCTTTACAAAAGATCTCTACATTTTTAAAATTGCTTTGAGAACAAAACTATTTTTAGAAAATACCTAAATGCATTCTTTTTGTTAAATTGTTATTAAATTATTTTCAAATTGTGTTTAAATTCACTTTTTATATAAATATATCTACATTAATATATTTATATAAGCAAGACTTGAAGGACTTAGGACCGATAGCTCGCCTTATTTCCTGTTCTTGTTTAATGTGGTCTTAGGGTATCTGTTATCCGTCCGACTGTCATTGATTTCTTAGTTATATATCATGTATATTGGTGTTAGATATAAAAGTCTTCATCATATTCAATATCTTTGTTATGCAAATGCCAAGAACCATACACACTAAGTTAACTATAATAGGTATAGTTAAGGTTACTACTACTCGTTACTGCTACTACTATACACACTATAACTATTATTATTATAAGATGATACATGTATAAGAGAACGCTCTAGGAACTATACAAAAGACTACTACTCTATAATACAAGAGAAAACACTAATCGAGAGCATACTACACTATCTCTCTATAAGACACTCTACCGCGCTTACATCATGTTACCAGGGCCTTCCGGAAGGAAGGCGACACTACATGTATAGATCTATACGGGGTAGACACTATTGTATCCCGACTGTTAACTACAGTTCGAGCCGACCAGGCTCAGGGGTGGCACTACTTCACTACACTACGTATGACCGGGAAGGTCATCGGACTCTCTATTTCTCACACTATTGGTCACATAAAGGAATACACGTATATCGACATTAATACACTAAGACTAAAATCTAAGCTAACATCCCGAAGTAAGTAAGTATCTATTACTAATGGAAGTTTGCACCACTACTATTGTCAAGCGACATAACTTTTCCTTATTTACATTACATACTTGAGATTTACAACTATACTTTTACAACTAAAGGTTTTCAATGATAAAACTTACACGCAAATTAAAGGTTTTCACTTACGATGTACTTTCTGGAAAATATAGGATTTTCTAGGGTTTTCTATTACTTATAAATATAAATCGCAGCATTTCACACTATAAGTTCTAAAACATTTTTATATACATCAACGACACTAAATTCTTATGAACTCTCCAGCTTTATGCTGATACTCGTTTTCAAAATAACTTGTATCCTCAGGTCAAAGATAGACAGGTACAGGTGCAGCATCTTGGAGAAGATGGAGCATACAAGACCCATCTCTTATTTTTGATATATTTTGGTGTCTATTGAAACTTTACAGAACACGCTTGTAATTAAACTTACTATGTAAATGAAATGGTTGTTGCTTCTTCTTTTTACTATTATGCAATTGTGATGATACTATACATGACGTCCTCCACCTCGAAACGTATTCCACCGTTATCGGTTTTGGGGTGTGACACACATCCCATTGTTTGTTAGATCTTCACTGTATATAACCCTGGTGTATTCATTTGGTACTTACGGAGTTAACTATAATAGTTCTTTATATTTTATGAAAACACTCTTTAAGAAAATCATATATTTCCTTTTGAAAAAATGGTAACCATAACAGTTCCTTCTATAATCATTTAGTTTATACCAACCATATATAATCTAATATCGAACGAACAGTTAAATGGGTGAATCTTCCCTAAGCCCACAACCAAATAAGGAATAGGAAGTAAGGCGAAAAGCACACATCAAACTGCCTATCGGATATTAATTATATATAACCCTGATGTATAAACTAAGGTATCATAGAATTAACCATTAAAGGTCCTTTAAGTTATACAGGTTTAATAAAAAGGATTAAACCCTTTACTAATAAGTTTCTAGTTTAGCCTACTATTTGTTCTAACTGAAAAGCATGTTTTTGTACTAGAAAACAGTGTATTGAATTTATCTATTATGACCTGACTCATACCTAGTACTCCTTATGATTACTTGGTGTATACGGAATATATATATATATATATATATATATATATATATATATATATATATATATATATATATATATATATATATATATATATATATATATATATATATATATATATATAGCTAAGGTCGAATACATAGTAGACAGGGTGAATATGCTCTAAGCCCACAACCAAACAAGTAACAGGAAATGAAGTGGAAAGCACACATCCTACTGTCTGTCGGACCTAATTCATAGATATCCCTGATGTATCCCTGATGTATCTGTTGTAACATTTCTCAAGTTTAAGACTAGCTTTACTAGAAAATAGTTTGCATTACCATTTATGTGAGAAGATCACCATATGGATGTAATGGGAAAATGAAAGCATTCAGTAATATTGTATAAGTAGTTACTGAAGCACTTACTACCTTAAAACCAGTTTTTTATTTAAGGTTAAAAGGTGAGATGGTTGTCACCATACTGATATGACTAGTGTTTAACACGACGACCTAATGGTGCAGAAACTGATGTGACATTTGTCACCCGTAGATTTGCAAGTCCCACTACCCGAAGGAAGGCGGAGTAGAAATTCAATATGTCCATACGAGGAGCGAACCCTAGGTAACTACCCGAAGGAAACCAACACCGATTCCAGTCAAAGCTACGAGGTAGACAGAGGGAGCCAGTACATGGAACCCGAGAAGTGTCTTTTCCTTGTGTTCGTCACACTAATACACCCTTTAAATAATACAATTTAGTGAGTTAGTGGTTACACTACTCACGCTATGTGTTAGGTAAAATCGTCGTTTCCCGTTGCCAATTACATGATTAGAGCGGATCCCCGCACCTCTATTGAGAATATTTAGCCATAAGCCTTCATAAGCCTCTCTTTCCGCGGTTTCGTTCCGAACTGTTCTCAAATCTCTCCAGGCCGGAGAGTGAAACCTTTCCCAGTATAAAAGGTAACTTAGTAGGAACGACTCGCATCTTATGGCCTTTCCGATGCTCATACTCCTACCTTGAATACCAGGACTACATCATAGGGATGTAGGTCGACACTCAGACAACCAGTACCCGAGGCACGGGAAAATTTTATGCCTAATATAGTCAGGACAGATATGTCCAGGGTTAGCCATTGTCTCTCATTATCTTGTATTCCTTTCCGTGTAGGAGAAACCATGCCACCAAAGAAGCGTAACCAGTCCACAAGCAAGAAACCTACTCTCTTATTCGATGAAGCTACGTTCCAAGCTGCAGTCTCAGCAGCCATAGCAGCTGTCATGGCTCACCTGAATGCTAACAACGCCAATGTTAGCAAGGGCCCTATCGGGATTCCCGATCCTAGCAATGGACAACAGCAACCAACACCTTCATACCCAGCCACCCAAGAACCTCAATCGAACCCACTGAAGAGAATGATCAAGATCAAGGAGGGAAGTACCTCGGCTCAAGGACCTTCCGAAAGGCAACGAGCTGAGATGGTCAAATTCCCTACCAACCCTTCAATCCCTACACCTAGGAGACCATACTTAGGAAACCTTCCCCATTGCAGCAAGTGCATCTACCATCATCATGGTGTCTGCCGGGAGCTCTATTGTGCTAGGTGCCACATGTTGGGGCATACTGCTCGCGTCTGCAGAACCCCGATTGAGTTCATTACATCAACCACCAATGTGGAGACCCGTACAGTTTGCCACCTATGTGGTGAAGTGGGACACTTCAAGAAAGACTGCCCAACCGAAGGGAAAGACAAAGACACAGGAGGAGTGTAACTCTAATGCTTAGGGAGAAGCATCAAGGAACCTGGTAGATTTTTGGTACGTCTCTCGATCCCAGATAACTAACCGAGAACATAAAAAGGCTAATTCTAAATGTAAATACTTCCCCAATAAGGCGAAAGTTACAGCACTGTAATAAATTTAAAAATTCATTAGGTAAAACTGTAATGGCTAAACACATACGTTACAGCCATGTATAGTTAAGATGGATAGACCTAGAGTGAGTGAATGCCGCCTCATTTCCTGTTCCTCGTTTGGTTGTGGATTTAGGGCGGAGTCGCTCAGTCAACAGTCCTCCCCACCTTAACTATACATGACTTGTATATGTTAGGCGATTATAGAAATGCCCCGTGAGAATCCATTCATGAGAAAGGTACTCTACTCGGAAACACTTGGAACACTTTATAGTTCCGCGTCGACTCTATCGGTCCAAGTATCCCTGGCAATGGTACATAGGACGAAACCCGAGATGCCTAGAACTTATGTGCCTGTTCGGCGCATGACTCTATCGATCCTCATTTTATATTATGTCGAGGTATGCCAACTTCAATGACTATATCGATCATGGTTTGACGTAGTGCAACCATTTGTACATCCTTAGTGCTGTGTAAAAAAAAACATTCTCCATAGCCATGTCGGCAAATAAAGGTTCTTCTGAACCTAAACATAATACAAATAATCAAACCTAATACGATCCGTCAGTCGTCCCTCTTATCTCAAACCTTCCGAAGTACCCAAGAGAAGGGTACCACGCGCTGTTGACCGGCCTCTCTTAGTCATACAGAAATCGAAGCGAAAGACACTGTAAGATACTCCAGAAGACAATGACCATCCGAAGCATACTTCGTAGATTCCCTAGAAAGACCCTTCGCACCTCGCACATCAGGTTCGTGAACCCAGAGGATAGAACTCATGGTACTAACCACTATAACCAGGTATATGCATTAAGGTGGTATATAGTTGAGATAAAAAAGATTTAAGATGTGTGCTTCCTCCCTACTCCCTGTTCCTCGTTGGGTTGTGGGTCTGGGGTGGAGCCGCACAACTGAACATCCTGCCGACCTCAATTATATACGGCCTGCATACACCATGTATTAGTGGTTAAGCCAAGTATGAGCTCTACCACGAACCTCATAGTAAAGCCCTTCATCCTATTCCATAAAATAGGAGCTGGAGTCAAGAGAACCACTGTGGGTTGAGCTACTATAATGACCACAAATCCGAAATTTGTTGTCATACCGGTTAAGCTCACATGATAACTAACAACCTCAGTTAGTAAAGGGATTATAGTTCCGAGTGATGGGAACCTATACTCACTAGATTTGACCTAGATCGGACAACTCAGAACCTTCAGAAGAGTAATTGTAGTAGATGCCCGCACTACTCAGGCACTTCTTCCACCCTATTACAGACAAGTAGTGCCTATAAACCTCCACCCTCTTGTATGGAGGAAATCGTCGTCGCCCCATAGATGATAGACTTCATTCTCCGAAGTAAACACTAGAATATCAAGAACCACAGGATAACCTCCGCAACAAAGAATCCTTGATCAAAGTGCGAAAGTACTGGCGTTAAGCCTCATGACCCAAATCCCGAAGAGATTATAGACTTGACACCAGCCTTGGTGTTAGTCGAGGGGTTATGCAGGAGCACGCGCTTTCCGCACTAGGATAAACCAAAGTCTTAGAGATTTATTGGACTATTAGGTGTTCCACGAATACTATCTCACGCAAAAATAGTAGAACCACCTCCCGAGATAGTCCAACACTCGTCTGGTGAAACCCTATCTCCTCGACCCTGAGGGTTTCAGTGTTTCAAGAATCGTTAGTGCAGGTTCATTTTGCACGAGCTTGAGATAGACACTCTACAGCAAACAGATACCCATAGATACGCAACCCCTCCGATGATCTAGAAAGTCTCTAAAAGCCAATTGACAGGAAACGCGAAACCAAGGACAACCCGAGCTTCCTAAGAACCAACCTAAAGGACTACACTACCAGTATAAGAGAGAACGTTAGGAACTTCGGAATGGCGATCACGCCAGTGATGATCTTGCCATAGAAGTACCCTATGTTCTAAGTACTGAAAAGCTCTACCCTTCCGAGAGCTTAGGACCATCTGAGAATCCTCGTAGAGATTTGGTCCAACCCTCGTCAGACCACTACTCCTTTCGGATATTCCACAAGCTTCACACCCGATCGATCCACTTCTTAGACTTGATCAGTGTTTACCCGACGTCACTCTTCGTATCCCACTCATCTTGATAGAGACCATTGAGAACCATAACCTCGTAGATACACCGGTCGGAACCCACTAACTACACGAGACGGAATCCACATCCCGTAGGTGAAGGTTTGTTGGAATGACAAACACAGACCAAAGATTCACAGGGGAATGCGAGGACAAACAGAATAGGAAGTACCCTCCTGCCTTTACTCGATCATTCATACCTAATTCCTTGCCTAGACCTGAATTTCAGGACGAAATTCCCTCTAACGGGGGGATGATGTGACAACCCAAAGTTATTCCGTTACATTACCCCGTTACCATTAACAGAATATTCCACTGTATAAAAGTTCCGTTAATAAAAGGTCGTCAAATAAATAAATGTTTTATTTATTTATGTTTTATGTCGTTATAGTCGTAATAAAGTAAATAAAAACACTTAAATTACATTTCCATAGTAATTTGGAAAAAGTTAGTTTTTATTATTACGACCACTAAATCGGGTGCGATCAAAAGTCCCGTTTAGCTACAGTATCGGGTAGATTTCCACTGAGCCCAACTCTAACCCCTATATAAGGGTGAGTGGAGTCCATTGGAGACTTTTTACACTCTCCCCACTCTCTCTCTCTCTCTACAACTTGAATTCGAGCCAAAAATCGTCCGTTTCGAGCCTCAAACGAATAGGTAAACTATCCTAACTCGTTGTATAACTTATCTAGCCTGCAATTTCGAGTTTAAAACATAAAATAGGGACATAATCATGTGTTTACAGCCCAAGAACACTCTTGGGCCGTGAACACCATTTAATGAGGTTTTTAAGCCCCAAAACCCCTCCAAATTGCCCCTAAGGCTTAGATATGACTTTTAGGCTTACATATTCGGACTTAGAACACCTTGATATGAGTTTTTGAAGAGTAAACATGATTTTACTGCCCAAGAACATGCTTGGGCCGTAAACTCCTCTTCATGGGGAGTAAACTCAAGATTTGGTGCTAGAAATGCCCCAAACACCCTCCTATGGCCTTGGAAAAATACCTTGAAGCAATACCATCATTGTAGAAGCCTTAAACTTCAATAAAACTAGGGGAGTAGGATTTCACGGCCGTGAACTCCCATAGGGGTGGTTCATGGGCCGTAAACTCCCATTTAATGCCCAAATGGTGCCCAAACTCCTTCATTCAACTTGGAAAAATACATAGGATTTATTCTCTATCACTTAAGCACTTAAAACACCCAAGGAGTGTATCAATAGAAGTTTACGGCTGTAAACTCCCTTGGTTGGGTCCGTAAACTCCCATTTGGTCCATATAAGTACCTTAAATCCACTCATACATTTTAGAATTGGACCTAGCAATATTCCACGATTGAAATAAGGCCTTTAAACATCCTAGAACCCCTCACCATGAGTTTACGGCCGTAAACTCATGGGGAGTTGTCCCAGGGCCGTAAACTAAGTGTATAGAGTTTACTCTTGAAGAGTAAACTCCATTCCTAAGTCATTCACACCCTTAAATGTTACCCGGGACACCCCAAACACTTAACCAAAGTGTTTTCCGCTCCTTAGAGTGCGTATACTTGTTTAATTAGTATATAATATACTAATTGTGTGTAAACATATGTTATCATATGTTAAATAGGTCACTAAGTGTGTCCAAGTCTTTACTTGACACCAAGCACCCAACCGGCACCTTCGTCGGATCCACTTACACCAGGTGAGTTCATACCCCTGAATGAACCTTTTAAATGTTTTTACATGTTTTATAGGGGGGAATACAAGTTAAACATGCCAGTTATCATATCAATCACATGTGATTGATAACCCGCATGCACAAGGATATACCACACTGTAAACTGTTTTACCAAGTAGGACACTATAAATGGTTTCTAAAAGGTTTTCACTTGTTCAAAACTCATACTTAAACTGTTTTGTTAAAGTTCATTTTAAACTGGTTTATGAAAAGCTTCCAAAGGATTTCTAAAGGTTTTTCAAACTTATTTTACAACAGAGTATCCTGTCGTGATTTTCTCAAGAATAAAGGTTTTCTTCCATGTTTTAATACTCCTTCTTAGTTAAAGTTCCTACTTGATAACGCTTTCACTTTGTGATGCGTCTATACCTATTATTACCTATACTTATCTTATACTTGTGATAGCTTATACCTGTTAGACGCTCTTACTTCACTTGTTGTTGCTTCCACTTCGTGATACACTTATACCAGTTAACGCTTATACTTCACGATTCGGTTATTCCACACTATACGGTTATACATCACGATTTGGTTATTCCATACTGTACGGTTATATATCACGATTTGGTTATTCCACACTGTTTGGTTATACATCATGAGTCTATTATTCACACTGTACGCTTATGCTTCACGATTCGGTTATCCCACATGATTCGGTTATACATCACGATTCGGTTATACTTCACGATATGATTCCAATTGTTGTACACACTCAAGCGTAGTTAGATGTATGTCTGAGCTTGTTTAAATGCATATAAATAATGATTGAAGGACTTAGGAAGGCTTGTCCACCCTATTTCCTTTTCTTCGTTGAGACGTGGTCTGGTGGGATCGGATGTCCATCCGAAGGTCGTTTGATTCATTAGTTATATATTATGTACACAAGCATAGACATATAGGTTTACATTAGTCAGTTCAGTTAAGAGTCTCTACCACCAGTTCAACACTTACATTGGAAACCCTCTACCCACTATTTGGGATGCATCTTCGGGACACGACCTTCTCTGTCGTCTAGTTGGTAACCAGAGTCTCCTATAGGGAGAGCGGACATTGTGTGTATAGATCTATACGGGATTGACACCCGCGCACCCTGACTGCTAGCTACAGTCCACGGCCTACCAAGTCAATGGGTGACAAATGTCATATTATCAAGACGCTTGTAGGGCGTCAGGTACTCTAGTGTCGGTTAGTATGGTTACGAGTATCCCATGTTACCTTATAATTCATGGCATTAAGGTAATGGTAATTCACTAGCAATTTACACTTTATGCTGGAAACCCACTCTCGGAGTCACACTATTTTAGACCTTGCTAGACGTATCATTCATTTCATACTGTCTGGGGTATGTATTCACTGTATTCACTGTATCCATTGTATTCACTGTATTCACTGTATCCACTGTATTCACTGTTTTAGACCTTGCTAGACGTATCATTCAGTTGATACTGTCTGGGGTCTGTGTTCACTGTTTTAGACCTTACTAGTTGTTCCTTTCATTTGGTACCGTCTGGGGTCTGTGTCTCTTTCTGTTAGACTGAGCCAGGCGTGTCGTTCATTCGATACTCTCCTGGAGTCTATGATTCCTTTGCCTTAGTCAGCCGTCCTCACTGCTGAGGCATATGTTATTTCCCTGAATTCTCCAGCTTTCTTAATAATCAAATTCTATATTTTGATAATGATAGCGATTAAGGGAAAACTACCTATTTACCACATAACTCCATCCAGTCTTGGTAGAAGACTGCTTTTATTAAAGAAAATATAGGATTTTCTGGAAAAGACACTAATGTAATGGATACACTGAAACTACCACTTTCATTAAAGTTATTTGAATGAAATGCCACTAAATGCTTATGAACTCACCAGCATTTGTAAAGATGCTGATACTCGCTTTTCAAATAACTTGTATTCTCAGGTCAGCATTAGACAGGTTCAATCCAGGAGCTTTTGTTGAAGACTATTTGTGCCAAGCTGCACCTATATATTTTCTTGTATTACCGTGATGTATTGTAAAGTAAACCATGTAAAACTATTACTATTAATGCAATGTTTTGTTGTACTTTGATTACTATAATGCATGTGTTGTGATACTTGACATGACGTCATCCACCCCAGAACGTTTCCGCCGTTTCGGTTTTGGGGTGTGATAGAAAGAGGGTGAAAAGAGTGGAAATGGTGTTCTTGAACTATGATACTTGAGAGAGAAAAGGGTTGTTTGCGGCCAAGAGAAGGAAAAGTGAGGAATATATATATATATATATATATATATATATATATATATATATATATATATATATATATATATAGGAGGGGTTCACGGCCACCCTTGGGTTCACAGCCGTGAACACCCTTTGATGGGTTTTCCGGATCAATTGCATTCCTCTAATCCTAAGCTAACACTTCTTAACATCCAATCCAAAATAGTACTGGGCTTAGAACTCATGAAAATGACCCTTAACAAAGCTAGAAGGCAATGGAATTAAGTATGACTTTTGGTTGATTGGCTGGACTTTACATGATAAAGAATTTCGGGTTGTCACAATTAATCATTCATAATTTCATCAAATCACGCACTCTTTGTTCTTGGGTTTATGGCCGCGAACCTTCAAATCTTCATATTTTCACCAAGAACACTTCATTTTATAAAAATATTTAGATATTTTTATCCCTTATGTAACATGCTAAGCATAAGGGTAGTGTTCAATATATAGTGACAATTGCAAGGTTTTCAGTGCGATACACATTATACAATCAAACTATGTTGATATACTTTGGAAACATCATTGAACTTTTATAGTATTCAATACATGCAATGAGAACATACATACAAAACTATAATAGGTATAGTTTGGAATTCAATACACAGTTTTAGTAATTCAAGAGCCATATACAGTAACGAATATATAAGCTATTATAGATATAGTTTATGGCATACAATACTACTTTCCGAATTCAAGAGTATGATACTAAATAGTTATTTAAGTATAATTATTTTTACTCTACAATACATACATACAGTTTCAAGTACAAAAGAATACTACACGTAAACTAGTTCATATAGGGTTGTGAGACATCACTTCAATTGTACCATTTGGGGTGCGGGCTAAATCCTATCATAGTATAACCAGAGTCTCCTGGAGGGAGAGCGTGAGATTTGTGAATAGATCTATTCGGGACTTACTATCCCAAACCTAAATTGCTAGCTATAGTTAGGCAGGCATGCCTGATGTGACAAATGTCATAACGTCTGATGCCTGAAGAACGTCGTAGAGGTCACTAGGTCATATCAAGCATGGTTATACAAACCCACAACAGTATAAACTAACCTTTTGTTTATGGGATTTCATTCTTCAATAGTTTTGTTTTCATTAATAGAATGACTACATACTACAACTGGAAGATTCCAGGGATTTCAATTTAGAGTTTTATTTTAAGTAATAAAACTACCATATATACATGTGATTACTAGGGTTTTCATACAATGCATTACTTACATTACCGGTGGTAGCCAGGGATTTCATACAAATATTTTCATACACAAAAACAAAATTCAATAACGAACTTACAATTGGTCTTAGGGCTTAAGACTACCTTTTTACTAAAGAAAATATTGGATTTTCTTGGAAACATACAAACATTTCACAGATTCCTCAATAGGTTTTCATTACAAAAACCTACTCATGAACTCACCAGCTTAATGCTGATACTCTTTTCAAAACCACTTGTATTCTCAGGAAATTAGTAGATAGGTACTTTCGCGGGCTTTTGAGAAGACAAAGCGTATAGAGTGACGTCCTTTCTATTATGCTATACTTTTGATGTATATAAATATGAATCAAACTGATGTAAATACCTTATATATATATATATATATATATATATATATATATATATATATATATATATTCTTTGTAATGGTTGTGTTTACTTTGATTACTATGATACAATTGTTGTGATACTATACATGACGTCCTCCACCCCTGAACTCGAACTATTCTGACTAATGACCATACATCATCCTCCTTTTCCCAAGTACAAAATGAAAAAGAAACTTTAAACATTTAAATTCAGTTTTATCCTTGTACTTGTCAGCAAGTTTGAACTGCTCATCCAGTAATGTCATTCTATTCACTGGAAAATCTAGTTGATTTAGATTTGAGTTCACAATGTTGAAACTTCTTTTGGGAACCTTATCAAACTCATGCATAGCCCCAGTTATTGTCAAATCCTTAATATATTCATAGTGATATAACTTCGTTGGATCACCTTTGTTCAGACCAAGAGGATCATTTGCACGTTACCTCAGAATGCTTTGAACAATCATTTTTTTTTTTAATTCTGCTTCTTGAGCAGCTTTGATCTCTTTTTCCAATGGTTCAATAATGACACATTTTCCTTTGCCTTTATCAACTTCAGTTGGCTTAGGCTTTGAAGAGCTTGAATCTCCACCAACTGAACCAATAACTATTCCCTTCACTATTAGTCTAGTTGTTGTTGTAGTTGATGACGAAAAAAATGTTGTTGTTGGTAGAGATATTGGAATTTGAGTGGTTAAAACTCTTCCAACTACCTTGGCACCACCTTCGACCTTTCCAGAACCACTTCCTCCGGAACCACTTCCAGCATTGACTTTCGTACTAGTGCCAACACTCCCCTTTTCTCCCCCTTGCACCCATGTGTTAATAGGCGGGGCATTTGTTGGCATGAAGTCGACAAACTTCGCAAGTGGAGCCAATTCAGAGTGAATTGAAGACTCCAACTTTTGAAAATTTTCATTTAACAACTTAGGAGAAATGGACATAACCTTCAAAGATTCATTCTTGGCCACGAGATCTTTCAGCTCACCCAATAGTTTTTCAACATTTCCTAAACCCTTGATTGCATCATCTCCAAGCTTATCAACTTTCGGAGCAAGCGTGGTATGCCATTCCATAACTTTCGTGATTGCAGCAGCAAGAATGTCCACCTTGTTGTGAAGATTAGAATAGTTGTGACTTAAGTCAGCAACTTCCTTCGCCATATCATCATAAAGTTCTTGAATTTTGAGATTAACATTCTCACGAACAGTCTTTACTTCCTGAACATAGAGAACATGTCTCTCTTTGGCAACTACCTTTAATTCTTTTAGTGCACCATTAAAGGATTCAGAATGAGCTTTAAGCCAAGATTCAAGATCTCTATTCACATTCTCAAGTTTACTTTGAATACGATGCTCCTGGGCACTGAGCATCACATCCACTTCAATTCCTGAGACCGAATGACTACTTCCTGCATTTTCTTGAGACTACAAAAGTGAACTGAGTTTCCTATTCATGATTTTAAATTGTTTGCCATACATGATCATATAATCGGGGATCTTTTCTTACTCATAATCAAATTTAATTTCTGCAAAGGACCCCTGAAACTCTTCTTCATCATATTCGTTTTCTTGAACAGGTTTTGTATTAGTGAATTGAGATGGGAATAAAGTGATGAAAGGTTGTTGTAGGATAGTATAAAATGTAGGAGAATGAGTTGAAGAAGTGTCACACCCCCGAACCAGACGGCGGAAACGTCCGAGGGCTGTCGTGACTTAATTGAATACCATGACATTGAATATATATGAAACATAACATCGTTCATCACCATGCATTAATATAGTACAACTGATAAAGTTTACACTGAGTACATTGTTTTAGCATTACATTCCCAAAAATAAATTATTCGGTTCATAGATAAACAAACTGCAAGCCATCATTGAGTACATTTTTCCTTCGGTTCACTTGTTACCTGAGAATACAAGTATTTTGAAAAACGTCAACATATGAAATGTTGGTGAGTTCATAAGCGGTATTTGAAAAGCAACGTTTTGTATTGTTTTGAAAAAAAACTACCAGAAAATCCGATATTTTCTGAAAAGAGTTTATGAAAAAGTTTGTGAAGATCCATAAGTATGCTTGTTTGTTTCTATAGTTGTAAAATTGTTCATTAAACTTGTGTACATTTCGAAAACCGTATGTATTGAAAAACCCTAGGAAAACCCGATGTTTTCCTAACACTTTGAATTCCATGTAGTTGTAGAACCATCGCGGCGTGTGAAGTCATTGATTCCAGGCGACGTCGGATTATTGCGCGTGGTGAATTGCTATAAACACACGTTACACAATATACTAACGATCTCGTAGGCGTCGTCCGTACTATTCACGCAATCCAACCGCCCTGACTTCTTGTAGTCCCACATCCGAAGAGAAAGAGGGCACGAAGACCTCGATAACTCCGTTAGTCGATTGGGGATAAAAAGAGTGCGAAGGGCCCTTGACCCGACTCGCATTTGAATAACCGACTTTACTAGCAGTACCAAAGGACCCTTGGGGACCAATAGTATAAAATCCATTGAAAGTCCTTTTACGTTGTGTTGGATCATGTAAGACTCAACAACTCGTAAGGTTGAAGTCTTCGGGCCTAAAGATCAAGTCATTGGGCTAGCTAGGCCCAACAAACAAGATTTTACACTTTTGGGCCCAAAGGTGGTGCGTCGACGTCTGTGCACTTTCAAGTGTGTAATGATTTCCCAAATTTTTCGTGTATGAGTGGAGTTATCGTCGTGTTAGTAGTTTCGGGTTTGTTATTGATTCGAGACCGAATCAATTCGTTTGATAACGATTTTTGGTGTTGTTGTGTAATATAATTCGTCGGTAGTCGTAGTGCCAGTGTTTGTTCACAAGATGTATTGAATTAACATTGCAACTTTTCTGTTACAGCCCCTCTTTTTGTTGTAAATTTACTTTTTCAACCCTTTAAATAAATAAATTTCCGGTTTAGTCCCTAAACCATTTTTCTTGACATTTTAACACCAAAACTTACTGAAATTGATATTTTTCAGCCTATTTTTAGTTGAAAACAGTTTTAGTCTCTGAAAATACAGTTTTCTCGGTTATAACCCCTCTTTTCGCAATTTTTACACTTTTGGCCCAAATTGGAAAATTTTTGCAACTTTGGTCCTTTTTAATTATGAAAAGCATTTTTAACCTTTGAAATGGACTTATAACACTAATAGTCCACTGTTTTACCGAAAAACACAGTTTCAGCCGTCCAAAATAGAAAATTTCGCATATTGGGCCCTATTGGGCTGAAAATGACATTTTTAGCCCATTAAGCTTGAAATTTATATTTTTAATCCTCCAAATGAGTATATTTCCAGAAAATATTTTATTGAAACTGTTTTGACTCCTCTCATCCATCAGAATTCGTAATATGTCAATTTGGGCCCTTTAACTTTATATTTTTAACATTTTGTGTCCAAAAATTGAGTTTTTAGCCCAAAGAAGATGTTATTAAGCCACTTAGCTATTTTTCTTGAAATACTTTGTATGTAGAAATATAATTGATGCTAGTATCTTTTAACATAATGCATATCTCGATTTTTAGGAGTTTATGGCTAGATCCAACATCATAATCACACAAAAACACACATTTAAGCATAGAAGTCATACAAGACATACAAAACACATATAGATCTATACTTTCACTTTTATTCCCCCCCCCCACCCCCACAAAACTTATAAAACAGAAAAATAGGGAGTATGAAGCTCACCTTAGGGTGTGGTTTCGGTTTTTTGAAGAAAAGATGGAAGAAAGCTTGGTGATATTTGGCCTTAGCACCCTTTTCTTGAAGATCTCGAGTTTGAGGGGTTCTAAGACACAAGTTTATGATTTCATGAGAGTTAAGAAGAGATTTTTGGATATAAGAAGAAGTCCAAAGTATGGTTCCAAGCATTAACTTACCTAGATAATGATTTTAGTGAAGAATTCTCCATGTGAAGCTCTTGATTCTCGAAATTTTTGAAGGGGGAGGGAGGAATGCTCTTCAAGGCTTAGAGAGATTGGAATTGAATTTTTGTGATGTGTGTGTGTGTGTATCCTCGGCCGAGAGTGAGAGGGGAGGGAAGAAGAGTGACTTTGAGGTGACATGTGCATGGAGAAATGGGATTGCATGGAGGTTTGGAGTGTAATGCATGGATATCCATGAGGTATTATTGATGTGGCATGATGAAGTCAACTCTTCATCTTTGTCTCGGGCTTTTGGGCCGAAATTTAAAAAAAAAAAAGAAAGGAGGGTTTTGGGCTTTAATGCCCTTAAGCCCATTATTAGAGTTAAGTTGGATGATTGTAAGATACAAGTGTGATTTTTATATCTTGTTGGGCTAGTTTAGGTTAATTATGGTTCACAATATTTAATTTATTTCATGCTAGGCCCAATATGGCCCAAAATGTTGAAATAAGTGAATGTGGGTCCAATTAGAGCCCATTTAAGGGTTCTAAGCCCATGATAGTCAAATTGGAAGCTTATTGGTCCATTGAGTCCAATAAGGAAGTCCTAGCCCAAAATGGACCTAACAAGAACTTCTAGGGTTTCCAATTGCTTGATGACTATTTGTAGTATTTGTATGATGTATTTGATTGAAGTTTTTGATGTCATAATAATAGGTATCACACATGCTCTTAAGTTTTTGATTCAACATTTTACTTAAGTATAGTGATTACAAGACACAAAATTTCTAGTTGTGACATCATCCCCCCGTTAGAGGGAATTTCGTCCCGAAATTCTGTTTGAAAGCTAGATTTGAGAAAACTAGAATAGGTGAGGGTACTTTTGCTTCATTTGGTCTTCGCGTTCCCACGTGAATTCTGGCCCACGCTTTGCGTTCCACCGTACTTTCACGATCGGGACGCGACTTTGCTTAGTACGCTTCACCTCCCTGTCCATGATTTCAATTGGTTCTTCAACGAACAGGAGATTCTCGTTGATTTCGATTTTGTCAAGAGGAATGACGAGGGTTTCATCTGATAGGTACTTCTTCAGATTAGAGACATGAAACACGGGGTGTACACTGTTTAGCTCCGTGGGTAGTTGCAGTCTGTATGCTACCGGACCTATTCGGGCAACGATCTCGAAAGGTCCAATGTATCGTGGGTTCAATTTTCCCCGCTTCCCAAAACGGATAACTCCTTTCCAGGGCAAGACTTTTAACAGTACTTAATCTCCGACTTGAAATTCTAAGGGCTTTCGCCGTTTATCGGCATAGCTCTTTTGTCGGTCGCGCGATGCTTGCAGTCGAGCTCTGATTTGAACGATCTTTTCCGTGGTTTCACGAATGATTTCCGGTCCCGTTAGCGCCTGATTCGACGTGAGTGCTTTTGCTAGCTGAGTGTCACCTACTTCAGCCCAACATAACGATGATCTACACTTACGCCCGTACATTGCTTCGAAAGGAGCGACCTTAATGCTTGAATGATAACTGTTGTTATACGAGAATTCGACTAAAGGTAAATGGGTATCCCATGACTTCCCAAAGTCTATCACACATGCGCGAAGCATGTCTTCAAGCGTTTGAATGGTTCGTTCGCTTTGACCGTCCGTTTGTGGGTGGTACGCGGTGCTCATGTCGAGATGAGTTCCTAGTGCCTTATGGAGAGATTGCCAAAAACGCGAAGTGAATCTACTGTCCCTATCCGAGATAATAGACACTGGTACTCCGTGGAGTCTCACGATCTCTCGAATGTACAAACGTGTCAATCTTTCCATCTTGTAGGATTCTTTTATAGGCAGGAAATGGGCAGACTTCGTCAGTCGGTCGACTATTACCCATATGGTGTCCAGTCCGTCCGACGTCTTGGGTAGCTTGGTTACGAGATCCATAGAAATCCCCTCCCATTTCCACTCAGGGATTACCGGCTGTTGTATCAATCCTGAGGGTTTCTGGTACTCCACCTTTACCTTGGCGCACGTAAGGCACTTACTAACATAGGTTGCAATTTCCGCCTTCATGTTAGGCCACCAATAGTGTTGTTTAATATCCAAATACATCTTGTCTGAACCGGGATGAATGGAGTATCGTGTCTTGTGGGCTTCCTTCATAACAACCTCCCTAAATCCTCCGATTTTAGGGACCCAAATTCAGTTCATGAAGTAGTATACTCCATTCTCCCTTGCCTCTAGGTTCTTCTCCATCCCGCGTAATGCTTCGCTTGCTCTATTTTCCGTCTTCATGGCCTCTGACTGGACTGCTGCAATTTGGGTGGCCAAATGAGATTGAATGGTTATAGAGAGAGTTTTCGCACGGCAATTAGAGTACTCCTTCCGACTTAATGTGTCAGCTACCACGTTGGCCTTGCCTGGGTGGTACTTGATCTCACACTCATAATCGTTTAGCAATTCCACCCATCTTCGTTGTCTCATGTTCAGCTCCTTCTGGTTCAGGATGTGTTGGAGACTCTTGTGATCCGTGAAGACGGTGCACTTCGTACTGTAAAGGTAATGCCTCCAAATCTTTAGGGCAAAAACTACAGCTCCCAATTCTAGGTCATGGGTCGTATAATTTACTTCGTGCGTCTTTAGTTGGCAGGATGCGTATGCTATCACCCTTCCACGTTGCATGAGAACGCAACCTAAACCTTGGTTTGACGCGTCACAGTAGACTACAAAATCTTCTGTTCCTTCTGGTAGAGATAGTACAGGAGCACTACAGAGAGCTTGCTTCAAGGTCCGAAACGCAATCTCTTGTTTGTCTGTCCATTTGAATGGTATGCCCTTTTGTGTAAGCGAGGTAAGTGGCTTGGCGACCTTAGAGAAGTTTTCAATGAATCTCCTATAGTAGCCTGCTAGACCTAAGAATTGACGAATTTCTGTGGGCGTTGTCGGGGTTGCCCATCCTTCAACAGCTTTGACCTTAGAGGGATCCACATGAATTCCATCTTGGCTAACTACATGACCTAGGAAGTTCACACTCCGGGGCCAGAACTCACACTTGGAGAGTTTTGCGTATAGCTTCTTCGATCGCAGCGTTTCTAGGATTTGTCGGAGATGTTGGCCATGCTCTTCTTTGCTCCTAGAATAAACGAGAATGTCATCAATGAAGACAATGACAAAGTTGTCGAGGAATGGTCGACAAATTCGGTTCATTAGGTTCATAAATGCTGCAAGGGCATTTGTCAGACCGAAGGGCATTACAACAAATTCATAATGTCCGTAGCGGGTTCGGAAAGCGGTTTTTGGAATATCCTCTTCCCGGACTTTGAGTTGGTGGTATCCGGACCGTAGATCTATCTTAGAAAAATAACTAGCTCCTTGGAGCTGGTCGAATAGCTCATCGATTCGCGGAAGTGGGTAGCGATTCTTGACAGTGAGTTTATTTAACTCTCTGTAATCGATGCACATCCTAAAGGATCCGTCCTTTTTTTTGACAAAGAGCACTGGAGCCCCCATGGCGAGTAACTAGGTCGGATAAATCCCTTGTCCAGAAGCTCACTGAGTTGGCTGGACAATTCCTGCATTTCAGCAGGAGCCAGCCGATAGGGTGATTTAGCGAGAGGAGTTGCTCCTGGAACGAGGTCGATTCAAAACTCAACCTGTCTCTCTGGGGGTACTCCCGGAAGATCTTCAGGAAACACGTCTGGAAATTCACACGCTATCGGAATATCTTGAATGTTAGTTTCTTCCATGGTTTTATCCACTATGTGAGCCAGAAATGCCGAATCCTTCTTTCGTAGGTGCTTTTGTGCCTTGATGCACGAGATGAGGCGAAGGTTCATGCTAGGTTTGTCTCCGTAAATTACTAGGGTTTCGTGATTTGGGAGACGAAGACGAACGGCCTTCTCGTGGCACATAATTTCCGCATGGTGGGGGCTTAGCCAATCCATGCCGATGATCACATCGAAACTCCTAATCGATACCGGCATTAGGTCTATTCGAAAGACGTGTTGCTTAAGGGTTAGGGTACATCCGATGTAGATTTCCCCAGTGGATTCGGTTTTCCCATTGGCCATTTCCACCGTAAAGGTTTCATTTAGCTTTTGGGGTTGTTGTTTTAATAAATGCTTAAACTTATCACTTACGAAACTTCGCTCTGCTCCGGTGTCAAATAAGATGCATGCATAAGTGTGGTTTAGGGGAAACGTACCGGTAACAACAGAGGGGTCCTGAATAGCCTCACCCTGACCCATGGTCAGCATCCTACCTGTTCCTCCGTTTCCTGAATTGTTGTTGTTAGGGCAGTCTCGGCGGAAATGCTTCGTCCTTCCACACCCATAGCAGGTGTGGCTAGGCCCTGCACTGCTGCCGCCGGTGATGAAGTTGTTGTTGCGATGGTTGTTATTGTTGTTCCCCTGATTTTGGTTCTGGGGAGGGTAAGTCCTGCAGTACCTTGCAGTGTGTCCCCTTCGGTTGCAACTGGTGCACTGAAAATCCTTGCATTCTCCATTATGATGGAGACCGCACTTATTGCACTTGGGAAGATTACCGGAATAAGGTCTTGAAGCATTTGAAGCAGCTGAGGCTGGAGCATGTGGTGCGGCTGGAACCGGTGCGGTGACAGCGTTAACCGCCATTGTCTGCTGCTTTTTAGAGGTCTCGGGGCCCTGGCGGCTCTTCCTCTTATTGTTCTTTCCCTTCTTGCCATCACCTTCCTTCTTTTTCTCAGCCTCCACTGGCTTCTCGCCCTTCTTGTTGTTATGGTCATACAGCTTCTTTGCCAATCTTTTTGCAATGTCAAATGTTTCAGGGTTCGCAGCTATCACATTCCCTTGAATTGGTGATGTTAGTCCCCAGATGAATCGCTCAATCTTCTTTCCTTCCGAGGTGATCATACCCGGGCACAATAGAGATAGTTCACTAAATCTCGATATGTAGGCATCGATATTCGCATTCTGCACTGTGAGGTTCCATAGCTCTTGCTCCATCTTCTGTATTTCGCCTCATGGGCAGTACTCAGCCATTAACATTTCCTTCATCTCTGCCCACGGCATAGAGTTGGCTACAGGGAGCGTCATGGCTTCCACGTGTCCGTTCCACCAAGTGAGTGCTTGGTCCACAAAAGTGCAGGCCGCGAACTTCACTTTCATCTGCTCAGGGCAATCGCATATCTCGAATACCGACTCCACCTTTTCGATCCATCGCTTCAGGGTGATCACCCCTCCAGTGCCGTTAAAAGTTCGTGGTTTGGCGTTTGTGAAGTCCTTGTAGGTACATGTTTTGGTGGGTCCTTGATTCATTCCGTTGTTCGAACTTCCGGCTCCTTGCCCATTGACTCCTCCATTGTTCCCTTGATGAATTTGCGCAATCGCTGCAGTGACCGCAACAGATACAGCTGCCTGGAACGCGGCTGAGTCAACTTCGGGTGGAGTTGGTCCTGGGTTTCCGCGAATAGGTCGGAGAGGCATCTTTCTGTCATGAAACGGAAAGATGTTGAGTGTAAGTGGTTTCCGTGAGGTTGTGACCCTATTGACTAAGTGCGGGGTACGAACTTAAATACTACTACCATTGAACATACAATAGTAAATTCTCATCACATAGCAATTTGTAACATCATAACGAGGCACGTAAAAGTTTACTAATATTATCCGCATTTGATACAAGAAAACTTTGCTCGTAAGAGCATACATGAGTGACACTAGTTCGACAGCATAACGGCTCTATGAGTAGTGTAGTCACTTAAACATAGAGTCGGGGTACATAGCATAGTTCCTAATAACCTACTAAGATAAGTCTATCCCTAACCGCGATGAGCTGCGTCCGAAGGTGGTGCCGAGGATGTGGATGCTCCCTGAAGACGAGCCACCAAGCGTTCCGCGTCTTGAAGTTGAGACTCCCACCTTACCTGCCTCATGTGAAACTCCCGAAGGACGTCACGCGTCTCCTGTTCTGCACGCTCGACCCTAGTCCTCAACTGGTGTACATGATCAGCAGTGTCCTGAGCAAGGTCGCCTGTGTTCCGTAACCGTCTCACCATGACTGGAAGGGCTCGATCAGCCGGTCCTCCGTCTCTCAGGTCAAAGAAATCGTGTGACATGCCGTACGGGGGTCGCTATCCCTGCTGTCTGCTCCATCTCCAAAGATCAATACCCCAGGGGGTGTAGGACTAGTGGGGCCTACACGGTAAGCAGGCACCCTGATCGGGTAAGGAGGGTCGATGACTTCGGACTCCGCGTCCGAAACACCCCCTTCACTGTCATCAGTTTCCTCTTCGAAGCTTCCTTCATCTTCCTCGGATTCGGCAGGCTCGCCCTCGACTCCTGCCTCCGGTTCCCCATCAGATTCCTCTTCGGGGTCTTCCTCATGCTCTTCCTCAGGCTCCTCCTCCTCTAGCCACCCGTTGTTTCCCTAGTTAGGGAAGTAGGGATCTCCGGGATGATGGAAACCAGCCATGCTGTCTGCGAGTGTGTGTAAATGCGCTAACATTATTCCTAAGGTGCCACAACCATTGCATAAGCTAAACAAACGTTCTCTTTTTGGTGATGTAGGGGTATAGTTTTAGGTTCCCTAGATATCACGATTTCATCGGGACATGCATTAGTTATACCTTGGAGGGAATGTAGTTGATCAGGCTACATCCACCCCTTGATACTACTAAGAACAGTCCGGAATTAACCGGGATACTAGTATTATCGTGTTTGGTTCGGCGTTAAGTTCCTATTCCTAATGCAAGCAAGGGTGTTTTATTTACTTGTTTTGTTCAGAGTTATGTTAGTCCCTCTTTTTGGTTTATAGTTGCATATCAATGTGTGGCTAGATATGCTAGTTCACTATAAACAAAGCTCTGATACCAACCTGTCACACCCCCGAACCAGACGACGGAAACGTCCGAGGGCTGTCATGACTTAATTGAATACCATGACATTGAATATATATGAAACATAACATCGTTCATCACCATGCATTAATATAGTACAACTGATAAAGTTTACACTGAGTACATTGTTTTAGCATTACATTCCCAAAAATAAATTGTTCGGTTCATAGATAAACAAACTGCAAGCCATCACTGAGTACATTTATCCTTCGGTTCACTTGTTACCTAAGAATACAAGTATTTTGAAAAACGTCAACATATGAAATGTTGGTGAGTTCATAAGCGGTATTTGAAAAGCAACATTTTGTATTGTTTTGAAAAAAAACTACCAGAAAATCCGATATTTTCTGAAAAGAGTTTATGAAAAAGTTTGTGAAGATCCATAAGTATGCTTGTTTGTTTCTATAGTTGTAAAATTGTTCATTAAACTTGTGTACATTTCGAAAACTGTATGTATTGAAAAACCCTAGGAAAACCCGATGTTTTCCTAACACTTTGAATTCCATGTAGTTGTAGAACCATCGCGGCGTGTGAAGTCATTGATTCCAGGCGACGTCGGATTATTGCGCGTGGTGAATTGCTATAAACACGCGTTACACAAACGACCAGTTTACAACTATACTAACGATCTCGTAGGCGTCGTCCGTACTATTCACGCAATCCAACCGCCCTGACTTCTTGTAGTCCCACATCCGAAGAGAAAGAGGGCACGAAGACCTCGATAACTCCGTTAGTCGATTGGGGATAAAAAGAGTGCGAAGGGCCCTTGACCCAACTCGCATTTGAATAACCGACTTTACTAGCAGTACCAAAGGACCCTTGGGGACCAATAGTATAAAAGCCATTGAAAGTCCTTTTACGTTGGGTTGGATCATGTAAGACTCAACAACTCGTAAGGTTGAAGTCTTCAGGCCTAAAGATCAAGTCATTGGGCTAGCTAGGCCCAACAAACAAGATTTTACACTTTTGGGCCCAAAGGTGGTGCGTCGACGTCTGTGCACTCTCACGTGTGTAATAATTTCCCAAATTTTCCGTGTATGAGTCGAGTTATCGTCGTGTTAGTAGTTTCGGGTTTGTTATTGATTCGAGACCGAATCAGTTCGTTTGATAACGATTTTTGGTGTTGTTGTGTAATATAATTCGTCGGTAGTCGTAGTGCCAGTGTTTGTTCACAAGGATGTATTGAATTAACATTGCAACTTTTCTGTTACAGCCCCTCTTTTTGTTGTAAATTTACTTTTTCAACCCTTTAAATAAATAAATTTCCGGTTTAGTCCCTAAACCATTTTTCTTGACATTTTAACACCAAAACTTACTGAAATTGATATTTTTCAGCCTATTTTTAGTTGAAAACAGTTTTAGTCTCTGAAAATACAGTTTTCTCGGTTATAACCCCTCTTTTCGCAATTTTTACACTTTTGGCCCAAATTGGAAAATTTTTGCAACTTTGGTCCTTTTTAATTATGAAAAGCATTTTTAACCTTTGAAAAGGACTTATAACACTAATAGTCCACTGTTTTACCGAAAAACACAGTTTCAGCCGTCCAAAATAGAAAATTTCGCATATTGGGCCCTATTGGGCCGAAAATGTCATTTTTAGCCCATTAAGCTTGAAATTTATATTTTTAATCCTCCAAATGAGTATATTTCCAAAAAATATTTTATTGAAACTGTTTTGACTCCTCTCATCCATCAGAATTCATAATATGTCAATTTGGGCCCTCTAACTTTATATTTTTAACATTTTGTGTCCAAAAATTGAGTTTTTAGCCCAAAGAAGATGTTATTAAGCCACTTAGCTATTTTTCTTGAAATACTTTATATGTATAAATATAATTGATGCTAGTATCATTTAACATAATGTATATCTCGATTTTTAGGAGTTTATGGCTAGATCCAACATCATAATCACACAAAAACACACATTTAAGCATATAAATCATACAAGACATACAAAACACATATAGATCTACACTTTCACTTGTATTCCCCCCCCCCCCCCCACAAAACTTATAAAACAGAAAAATAGGGAGTATGAAGCTCACCTTAGGGTGTGGTTTCGGTTTTTGAAGAAAAGATGGAAGAAAGCTTGGTGATTTTTGGCCTTAGCACCCTTTTCTTGAAGATCTCGAGTTTGAGGGGTTCTAAGACACAAGTTTATGATTTCATGAGAGTTAAGAAGAGATTTTTGGATATAAGAAGAAGTCCAAAGTATGGTTCCAAGCATTAACTTACCTAGATAATGATTTTAGTGAAGAATTCTCCTTGTGAAGCTCTTGATTCTCGAAATTTTTGAAGGGGGAGGGAGGAATGCTCTTCAAGGCTTAGAGAGATTGGAATTGAATTTTTGTGATGTGTGTGTGTGTGTATCCTCGGCCGAGAGTGAGAGGGGAGGGAAGAAGAGTGACTTTGAGGTGACATGTGCATGGAGAAATGGGATTGCATGGAGGTTTGGAGTGTAATGCATGGATATCCATGAGGTATTATTGATGTGGCATGATGAAGTCAACTCTTCATCTTTGTCTTGGGCTTTTGGGCCGAAATTTAAAAAAAAAAAAAGAAAGGAGGGTTTTGGGCTTTAATGCCCTTAAGCCCATTATTAGAGTTAAGTTGGATGATTGTAAGATACAAGTGTGATTTTTATATCTTGTTGGGCTAGTTTAGGTTAATTATGGTTCACAATATTTAATTTATTTCATGCTAGGCCCAATATGGCCCAAAATGTTGAAATAAGTGAATGTGAGTCCAATTAGAGCCCATTTAAGGGTTCAAAGCCCATGATAGTCAAATTGGAAGCTTATTGGTCCATTGAGTCCAATAAGGAAGTCCTAGCCCAAAATGGACCTAACAAGAACTTCTAGGGTTTCCAATTGCTTGATGACTATTTGTAGTATTTGTATGATGTACTTGATTGAAGTTTTTGATGTCATAATAATAGGTATCACACATGCTCTTAAGTTTTTGATTCAACATTTTACTTAAGTATAGTGATTACAAGACACAAAATTTCTAGTTGTGACAAGAAGGAATATGGGATGTAATGGGTACAAGAAATGGTGGTAACGAAACTGTCGTATCATGAACTGATGTTTCGAAGGTAGATGAAACAAAAAGAGAAGGGTTACCTTGGGCTTCATGTGTCGAACTCTGTCACCCTTGTTGACATTTTCATCCATATCAGATACGTTTGCAGTGATGTCTGAGGTTCTAACCTCCTCATGAAATGATTCAGTATGCAAAACCTCAGGTGGTATGACCTGTGTCTGCTCAGGAGTCAAATGCTTTGGTGTTTCACTGTGATTGATGGTTGTGTCTAATTGAGAAGTTTTCACATTGCCATCAAGATTCCCAGTCTCATCTAAATTATGCTTGACTGGAGAACCCCTCACGCGTGAAGAATGGCCTAATATTTTAGTTTTAGGTGGTGTATCAGGAACCACTTCATCATCCGTTGAAGCTTCATGAATAACTAACTTTCTTTGTTTCTTTGGCCTCTTTTGTTTCTTTGAAATATGCTTAGCCACATCTTCAGCATGCCTTTTCTTTGAAGTTGGAGACACCAGTGTAGGAATTTCGTGAATCACCACACCTTTACTATTAAGTTGTGCTTTACGAATGTAAGAGGGTGAAAAACTGGATGATCTTTTAGGGGAACGAAGAGAACGATGAACCATTTTCTTTAGCCATCTAAGAACTCCAGTCTTTGAGGGTACCACATCCTTCAAAGACTCATCATCTTAAGTAACCACAAACTTTGTTAATTAAATCGATGGATCCTATTTCTTCGAAGCTGTATCCCCCTTTCTACTTTTTTTCGAAACTTTTTCAGGACTAGCAGGAGGAGAACTCTCCTGAACTTTCTTTTTGGATGCTCTTTTCTATTTCAACAATCCTTCAACTGAGACATCCAACAACTTTCCATTTTCAATTGAAGGATTAATTTTGGTAAAATATTTGACCAAAATAAGATTGACAGGATCAACTTTTTGAAGCATCGCATCAGGAATACGAGCTACATTCGAAAAAAGTTATGCATCATCTTCCACTGAATCCCTTTATTCGCGTAAACAAACTCCAAGATTAAGCTCCAGTATCGAGCACATGAAATCCCATCAACAACATTCATGTTCTCAATACTATTGAGAAATTCCTTCCATAGCTGAGATACATAGTCTACTTGAAAGTCATAGTAGATTCCAGCAACCGTATCATAGACTTCCAATCTGCCCTTGTCTAACCCAACCGTTCTTCCAGTTAAACAATGAAGATAGATACCAAACATCAAGTTCCAAAGACAAGGTAGACCTGATTTCTTGAAATCACTAATCTTTGTATTAATTGGTTGATGACCCATCTCATTAAACATGTGAATGATTTGGGAATTGTTAACCTTGTAAAAAGGTTAAGCATTGGGGATATTCAGAATTTGAGCAAAAAGTTTATTGGATAACCTAAATTTCTTGTCATTCATCAGTTGAAAAGTAACAATCTACATCGTCTTGCTGTAAGATGCAGTTAAACCAACAAGTGACAACCAGGAAAGAGGAACATCAGATGATCTGAACATGGCAGTTGATAACACAGAATGCTGAAGAGAAACAACGAGCATTCTTAATTCTTCCGGATAAGCATCAAGATCACCAAGAACTTGATAATTTGTGCTTTATATCTTCATGATTGGATGAGAGGTAATATCTTCAGTGGTTTGGGATTGATTGGCCGCAGGGTTTCGAGTTCTTGAAGAAATCAGAGAGAATAAGGAAATCAATTGCTTGTGAATTTGAAGTATGCATAAAATTAGAATTGATCCTCTTAAACCCTTTTTATAGTAGAAGAAAAGTTTGAATTTGAAGCATTTTCCGTATTAAATGTGGCTGACGTGTCCCCTAGAAAATTGAACCAATCTCTAAAAAAGTAGGCATGCATGTACTTTATAGCTTCACTTTTGTTCTTGAACCCCTGGTTCGAACACCAAACATCACATCTCATATCCAAATAACGTGCCCCAAGAGAAAAAGAACCGTCAGTAACCTTTGGTATTGAGGTTGGGCTCTTTCACTTTTGGGTTGTAAAGCAAAGTCATGTGCCGGTCTTGCGAAATCATCAGCCTGAGTTGGTTTTACTCAGAACCTCAAGGATTTCGTGTGTGTAATGTGCGCCAATGAATAAGATAATAAGCAAAAGTAAAAAATTTGGGCATGGGATGTCAAAAATATGTGACACGAATGCAATTAGATCCTAGGAAAAAATCACTTCGTTATTCATCAAGAGAGATGACTAACAACTTGTGTAGTTTCCTGTGAATTACAATCGAATACTTATTGAGAAGTATCGAAGGGCTTCTTTTATGAGGTTTTCAAAGGCAGCTTAAAATTTCGTTACAAAGCACATCTAAACATAAGAGTGACAAGTTGTAAACGAAATTACCTGTTTGACCATTGTAGTCAGTGGCAAGTAGGCTTTGGAAAATATATTAAGTAACGAAGGTTGAGAATGACACTCATACGTGTGACAACCCGAAAAACTCCTCGCATGCATTCTTCAATTCTTTCCAATATTAGACTTATTTTACTATATAGTAGTACCCTTTAGAGTCTAATGAAGCGTTCTAAATGTGATATAATCAAGTTAGGAGTGTTAAAAAGGGGTTAATTCGAAGTGTAGGAATCAAAAACCGGGCCAAACACTCCAACACATGGAGTGTGCGGCTACACACTTGAGTGTGCGGCCACACACTCTTGTTTGCGGCCTCACACCCTCCCAACCGCACACTCCACCTATATATGCCACACTTAGATCATTCTTGAACCCTTCCTTCACTTCTTCAAGCATAGAACACGAAAATCCTCTCAAGTATCATCCATTCTCCTTGAAGATCTTCATAAAAGGTACCAATAACACCAAGAACACCAAGATCTTCATCTGGCCGCACACATAGCAGCACACACCACCTGGCAGCACACATGGCCGCACACATGTGCTGGCAGCACACTAGACCGCACACCTGGCCGCACACACACATAGTGTGTATTTTGGCCATACACCCTCTTATATAGCCTTATAAACCCTCATACAATCATATATGATTATAACACTTCATTATAAGTGTTTACTAGTCCCTAAGGTGGTCCCAAAATCATCAATTAGTTGTTCATAACACTAATTAAATCCATATATGTACCAATATATGCTAAATAGGATTCGCACGTGTACTCAAGTCACCACTTGGCACCTAGCGTCTAATCCAACATTGTCATCAGAACCACTCACTACAGGTGAGTTCATACCCCTTTAATTAACCTTTGAAATACTTTTAAATGTTTTAAATACTTTTATATGGGGGGATACATGCTAAATACTTATAGTTATTACATCAATCACATGTGATTAATAACTAGAAAACCAATGATTTTATCACTGTTCAAACTGTTTATCAAACTGTTTCACTTCAAAATGTTTTACAAACTCTTTTACTTATCAAATACTTTTGTTTAAACTTTAGTATACTTCTTATATATTGCATTCCCATATATGCATAGATATATAAGAAATGTTTAAAAGACTTAGGAAGGCCATCCGCCCTATTTCCTTTTCCTCGATTTGGATGTGGTCTGGTGGGATGTCGGGTAGCCGTCCGAGGGTCATTTCAATATTAATTATATATCATATGTGCATATATAGACATAAAATTACTTCCATATTCATGCGTATGAGTTACATCATCAGTAAGTTACCATCGGGGTAACACAGGATCGTACTTCTACAAATTCTAGATCAATGAGTCAGTTCATTCATGAGTCAATACTTATTAACTATGAGAACATATACATTGCATTACTATGAAAAAATTTACAACCTATACTAGAAAGGGAACATACACAACTATACTAGTAAGAGAACATATACAACGATACTAGAACAAGTACCATTACATTACCTATACATGAATACGTTTACAATTGTGATCCACTGTATCGGGCATGCCTTAAATGTCATAGCCCGAGTTGTAACCAGAATCTCTTGGAGGGAGAGCGTGAGTTTGGGTATAGATCTATACTGGATTGACTATCCTACACCTTGCTGCTAGCTACAGCCGGACCTGCAGGTCTGCGGGTGCCAAACGTCATACCTTTTTACGACCTACATTTGTCGTTGTTACTCAGTCGATAGTATGGTACAATTAATCACATAATACCTTAATATAAATCCGGTTTAAGGTAGTTAGTACAGCAGTAGTTCCTATAATACAATACTATAGTACTACATTAATTTACCCATTACATACATTTAGTGATTATTTCACTTAAACATTAATGTACAAACTACATTTTGTTAATGATAGTTACACTTGGGAAATTACACACTTTTACAACAAACGAGCATACAAACCAGTTAATCCTTGGTAGAAGGCTACTTTAATAGAAAATATAGGTTTTTCTGAGAGATTCAAACTTTTACAAACACTTACATACATTTTACAAACTTACACTTGAGACATGTTCAAACGTTTTGATAACAAACACCGACACTAAAATACTTATGAACTCACCAGCTTAATGCTGATACTCGCTTTCAAAATAACTTGTATTCTCAGGTCATCAGTAGACAGGTACCGAGACCAGCTTTTGAGAAGATGGAGCGCATCCAAGACTCATCTTATTATTTTGATTTTCATTATATTTTTAGTGTCTAAAACTGTACAGGACATGCTTGTATTAAAATTATATATTTAATGCAATGGATGATGTTGTATGCTTGTTTACTACTACTGTGTTGTGATACATTACATGACGTCCTCCGCCCCAGAACGTTTCCGCCGTTCTCGGTTTTGGGGTGTGACAGATTGGTATCAGAGCATTATTTATAGTGAATTAAGTATATCAACCCATAAAAGATATACTAAACTATAAACCCATTAGGGATTAAAGCACTCTGACCAGGAATCTATACATTAAATACTAAAATATTTAATTAAGTATACTAGGCTGCATTCATACTAAAATTGGTGTCCCAACGACAAGAACAAAAGTATTACGATTGTTAAATATCACAGGTGAGCTCGGGGATGTATGGTCAGTCTTGGGAATGGCATAGCCTGATCAACTATGCTGGTCCGAGGAGTGATTAGCATATGCCCTAGAATGGTTGTGATATGTTAACAAGTCTAAAAACTTACCAACAATACCACAAAAAGATAAGTAGAACCTAAAATTAAAATACTATAGGTGTATTTTGTACTACTGACTACGCATATACTATATTCTCATACCTCTCTTCTCGCATAGATATCATGGCTGGATTTCATCACGGCGACCCGTACTTTCCAGATGAAGGCAATGCAGGGTGGATCGAAGAAGAAGAGCCCGAAGATGAGCATCCAATCCCTTTGGATGATCACCTTGTAGAAGGCAAGGGAGGCCGAGTTAGAGTGTTAGGGGCAAGGGAGGCTGAGTTAGAGTGTTTAAATAGGGTGCACACTCTTGGTTTAGGGTTTTTGTCCGAACAGCTGCTGACTCGCCGAGTCCGGGACTCGACTCGGTGAGTCCACAACTTAACCGCATGCCCCTTCCCGCTTCTACTCGGCGAGTCGATCCTTTGACTCGCCGAGTCCAAGGCCAAGATGAAAAATGCACAAAGAATTAAATAAAAGAATACGTACCAAAACCAAGTGCTACAACAATGAAATTTTCTTCATGTTGATTGCATAGTCTTGTAATTGACTTTTTATCCATATGATTTGTGATGTATATAAGCTGCAGCAACAACATATTCTACTTCTGTTGTTGAAATAGAAACACAAGTTTGCTTTTTCGATTGCCAGCTCACCAAATTTCCATCTAACAATTGACAACAGTCACTTGTACTTTTTCGATCAAGATTACAACCTCCCAAATCAGCATCTGAAAATGCTTGAATAAAGAACCTTGTTTTTTAAGGATACCACAATCCTAATGAACTTGTTCCTTTGAGATAACGAAATAATTTTTGAATACAGTGAGATGTTGTTCCATGAGATTAGATTGGCACCTAGCATAATTGCACACAGAAAACATGATATCAGGTCGACTTGCTGTGAGATAAAGTAACGAACCTATCATGCTTCGGCACAAAAGAAACAAAATGTTTTGCTTAATAAATTTTGTGAAAATAAAATGTCTTACTGTGTTCAGGATTCTTTTGAAAACAAAATAGTAAATAAGCCAAATCCCACTCACACTTCAAAGAATTCGTCTCTTTAAAAATTTCAAAATAATTCATTTAAAAACAAGGAGTAGAATTCAAAATCAACTTCTAATGCTCAAAAGTCTTATAATGAGAATTGTGAGGACAATAAACAATCAAAGAATTTTCATAATAAATCATCAAATGAACAAAAGAATTATCATTGTGTTTCACATCCAAATCAATTCATGAATTCTCAAAAGGTTTTCAAAGAAATAATGTTGGTTATCAAAATCATTTTCAAAATCGTTATACTCCTCATGTTTCAACACGAAAATCAACAAGACACTATGAGAAGTTGGAAGTTCGTGGACACAAATTTGAAAATCATACGCCGGATTCACCTCCTTTTCCAAACCCACCCTCAAAACAATTAGTAAAATCTTCATTTGTTAAACAGAAAACAAATGTGAAGAGTATCAATCATAGGTTGGAAGGTAAAGGAAAGAGATTTCAAGCTGCAAAATTTTCTCAAGAGGTGATCAAGGAGGAGTATGAGAAGTATTTGAATGAATCATCGAATGGCAGTTCTTCCTCACAAGAGTCTAATATTTATCTAATGAAAGAGTTAGTTTTGTTCCAACTTCCATTGGTACTCTGAGTTTTGAGTTATTCGTCATGTTGAACTTTTCAAGCAGATTTCGTGTATATTTTTCTTGATTAGTGAATATTCCCCCTCCACTTTGACGAATATTTAACCCCATAAAGTTGTTGATTTTTCCCATCATGCTCATCTCAAATTGACTTTTCATCAAATTTTCGAATTCTCTTGACAAAGCAGGGTCAGTTGAGCCAAAAATAATATCATCAACTTAAATTTGAACAAGCATAAGATGATCCCCAACTTTCTTTTGAAAGAGAGTAGGATCAACTGATCCTTGTTTAAATTTCGATTGTTTTAAGAAATTGGTAAGAGTTGCATCCCAGGCTCTTGGTGCTTGTTTTAACCGATATACTGCTTTATCTAAGATATAACAGTAATCAGGATGTTCTTTGTCAACAAAACCTGGAGGTTGTTCAACGTACACTGTCTCTTCAAGTTCACCATTAAGAAACACACATTTTACATCCATCAGATATACATCAAAATCCTTGTGCGCTACAAAGGCTAAAAATATTTGAACAGCCTCGAGTCTTGCAACAGGGACGAAGGTTTCCTCATAGTCTATACCTTCTTGTTGCGAATAACCTTTAACTACAAGCCTTGTTTTATTTCGTACAACATTATCATCTTTATCAGTTTTATTTTTAAAGTTCCATTTTAAGCCCACAACTGAAACATCATTTGGTTTGGGAATTAATCTCCATACCTTGTTTATTTCAAATTCAGCAAGTTCAGATTGCATAGAAACAACCCAATCAGGATGTTCCATAGCATCTTTGACTGATTTAGGTTCAATCTTCGAAATAAAAACATTAAACATGCAAAATACTTGATTTACATTAAGTACCTCATTCTTTGCACGTAATTGAGCTCTTGTAAGCACTCCTTCATGTGGATCACCTAAAACTTGTTCTTTAGGATGACTTTTAGTCTATCTATCCATTGGAGGATATGTAGGATCAAAGTCCAATGATGCATCTTCGAACATTTGTTCAGTTTCAGATCCTTCACCTACATTTGAAAAATTATCATTAATATCATGATAAACCTCAGTTTGATCATTTGAAATATTTGTGTTATTTCCAACTTGCTCCCCCTCAACAATTGGATTAATATTTTGACGCCCCCCCTCAACATTAACATTCACTCTTTCTCTCTCCCCCTCGAAAGTATGCTCCCCCTCAACTTGATTATTCGTCATATTTGGCAGACTTTCGTTATTTGTGAAAGAATTAGTTGATGACAACAAATCATTGTTATCCTGGGTAAGACAGGAATCATCCGAATGTTTCGAAGCTTCTGGCATACTATTAACATCAGCATTTACTTCAACATCAACGGCACGATCTGGAACACCAAAAATCAAATCATAATCAAAATCTAATGAATTCAAAGATTGAGGTTGATTATTTGATTAATTAGTATATTGGTTGTTGTTCAAAGATTTTATCAACTTGTTAAACATAATAATCATCAAAATTGAGATTAAATGTTTCTTCTATTTTTCTGGTTTGTTTGTTTAACACCCTATAAGCAACCGAATTGTGTGAATATCCCCAAAATATCCCTTCATCAGCTTTTGGTTGAAACTTCGAAAGATTATCCTTGAGATTCATGATAAAGCATCTGCATCAAAAAACTTGGAAAAATTTAACATTTGGTATTCAGTTGTTGATAATTTCATAAGGAGTGATGTTAAAATGACGATGAATAAACGATCGATTTTGAGTAAAACATGCAGTAGACACTGATTCATCCCATAGATATTGAGGAAGATTCTCATATGTGAGCATCGTTCTTGCAGATTCACAAAGTGAATGATTTCATCTTTCTACAACACCATTATGTTGAGGAGTATAAGGTGAAGAGAAATTATGCGAAATTCCTTTGTCTAATAAGAACGAATCAAAAGCATTATTCTTGAATTCAGAACCATTGTCACTCTTGATCTTTCGAGCCTTTTTCTTCAAACTTAATTCAATGTGCTTGATGAATTCGATCAATGTTTGAGCTATTTCAGACTTGAGTCGTAGAAAATAAACCCATGTGAATCTTGAAAAATTATCAACAATGATCAATATGTATCGTTTTTTATAGTGTATCAACTATTGAGGGTCCACATAGATCAATGTGAAGTAATTCCAAAGGCTCAATGATCTTCAAATCAATCACAATAGGATGACCTTTTCTGTGTTGCTTTCCTTGTTCGCAAGCTGCACAAAAAGTATCATTATCAAATTTTAACACATGTAAACCTCTTAGCAGATCTTGTACCACCAATTTATTTAAATTTCGAAAATTCAAGTGTGATAGTCGTCTATGCCAAAGCCAGCTAACATCAGACAAAGCTTTTGAAAGTAAGCAAACTGAGGGAATCGCAATAATTGGATTGATGTCAAGAGTAAACATGTCTCCTTTTCGTTCAGATTTGAGTAAGATTTCCTTTGTGTCAATGTTCGAAATCACACTGCCTTCTTCGTTAAACTCCACTTGATTGCCAGTGCCCACAACAAGTTGTGAAACACTTATCAAGTTATGTTGGAGACCTTCAAAATATGCAACTCTGTTGACTATGAAATTCCCATTTGTGACTTTTCCGTAACCTCGAACATGGCTTTTGATGTTGTTGCCAAATTTCACTACTCCAACATTCTCCAAATTCCTATAATCATGAAGATTCTCCTTTCGACCAGTCATGTGACTTGAGCAACCACTATCAATATACCATTTGTCATCATATTGCTCGTCACTCAGTACCTGCAATTAATGAAAATTTTAGGTCCCCAAGGTTGTTTGGGTCCTTCGTTATTAGTTTGAAAGATATTATGAAACGAAGATCTTGTGATCCATTTTCGAACTTTAGACTGAGACTATCAACTAAGTCTACTTCGTTAGTTAAAGGCACAGAAAAGTAAGTATTCGTAGGTTTAAAATCTTCAATGACTTTTTCCTTTTTCTTCTCAGTTTGTTTCACACAAACCATTGCTTTGGGAATAGCTTTCCATTGTTTGACAGAAATATTAGACTCTTGTGAGGAAGAACTGTCATTCGATGATTCATTCAAATACTTCTCATACTCCTCCTTAATCACCTCTTGAGAAAATTTTGCAGATTGAAATCTCTTTCCCTTACCTTCCAACCTATGATTGATATTCTTCACATTTGTTTTCTGTTTAACAAATGAAGATTTTACTAATTGTTTTGAGGGTGGGTTTGGAAAAGGAGGTGGATCAGGCGTATGATTTTCGAATTTGCGTCCACGAACTTCCAACTTCTCACAGTGTCTTGTTGATTTTCGTGTTGAAACATGAGGAGTATAACTATTTTGAAAATGATTTTGATAACCAACAGTATTTCTTTGAAAACCTTTTAAGAATTCATGAATTGATTTGGATGTGAAACACAATGATAATTCTTTTGTTCATTTGATGATTTATTATGAAAATTCTTTGATTGTTTATTGTCCTCATAATTCTCATGATAAGACTTTTGAGCATTAGAAGTTGATTTTGAATTCTACTCCTTGTTTTTAAACGAATTATTTTGAAATTTTTAAAGAGATGAATTCTTTGAAGTGTGAGTGGGATTTGGATTATTTACTAGTTTGTATTCAAAAGAAGCCTGAACACAGTAATACATTTTCTTTTCACAAAATTTATTAAGCAAAACATTTTGTTTCTTTTGTGACTCAATGTTTTGCCAAAAAAATTTCTTTCGTTCTTGTCACTTTGAAATTTTGTTTTCTTTCGAAATCTTGTCAACTTGACCTTTAAAAGCTTGAGAATTGATTTTGACATTTTGAGACACAACTTCATCCTTTGTTGAAGCGTCTTTTAATTTTTCAGATTTATCAACCCAAACTTGTTTTGATTTTTCAATAACTTTGGCATTTGATGGTTTTTCAACTTGAGATGTGTCAGCTTTAACAATCCAGGTTCGACTTGGTTTTTGACGTTGAAAAGTGTAAGAGTTTTTGGTCAGGTTGTTTTCATCAGTACTTTGATTCGAAAAGAACCCATGCTTTGAAGATTTCCTATTGTCCTCTTCAACTAGTTTGTTTATTTCAGGTTTAACACTTTTTCCATTACCGGTTGTAACGAAAACTTGGTTTGGAAAAACGACATTATCCAAACACTTATAGTTTGGATAAACCACATAATTGGATTCAAGATAGTGATAACCTTTTTCTTTCATGACTTTGTCGTATTCCTTTGTCTCTTCGTACACCTGATCTTCAAGTATGCGAGGTATGATATTTTCTTTCAAAACATTTCGAAGTTGAAGGTTGATCATTGTCAATTTTAACCTCAAAATCATTACATTTTTCTTTGCCTTTAGCCATTGAAGCGAAATTAATGATAAACAACTGAGAACAATCAATAACTTCCTCCTATTCTGTAACAACCCGTTCTTGCAGGTCAATGTAATGACTAAAAGTCGAGTCTTGTAACCTCTTTGTAAAGTAATAAGAATATCATCGAAAATGAAACGTTCAAAAAGTTCTGTTTGGGTACACTATGTGGTACATATCATCATAAGGTTTCCAAAAAGATAAAGAACACTAAAATCCGAGTTATGATGAAGGAGTTATAATCAATCAAAGATTCGTAACACTACCGGTATAGTGCTGTTAAGCATAAAACGAGAAATTTCAATAAGATACTTTTCAACCTTAGGTGTCTAAATGAAAGTCATAGATATCCCAAAACCATGAACATACATAAAAAGAACGCCCCAAATCTGACTTCGTTTGAGGAAGTTATGATTTTTTTAAGTTTCTGACCTAGCAGTAGACAACTAAAAACTCGAAATAAAGATCGAGCGGTCCTTAGCCGACAAAACCTAAACGAAAGTTGAAGACCCCGACAATAAGAGTACAACAATAAAAAGTCTGACGAAAATGGACATCAGATAAAGGAGTTATGGAATTTAAACGGACTTTTCCAGGCCCGGACTTTTAAAAATAATATAATAAAAATAAAGTCAAAATTAGCCAATGGAGTTTAAACGAGAGTTGTAGAGCCTTTTCACACCTACGCATGCATATAAAGAACGTTGAAATCAGAGCTCGTACGCGAAAGTTACAGATTTTACAAGTTCGGGACACAAAACCCGAGGCTGACTCAGCCTCACGACGTGAGGGGACCATGCTCACGACGTGAGCTCGTGACTGATGGGTTCCAGAGTGTCAGCCATGTGAAATCATCGAAGAGGATCTTGCTGACTGAGCCTCACGACGTGAGACATCCAAAACTCACTACGTGAGATCCGAAATCAGCCCCTATAAATAGAAGCTTAAGGGTGTCGGTTTTGGTGCTCATCTCTTTCCATCTAAGTGTCGTTACTCTGCGTGATTACCTCGATAAGCCTTCCCGAAGCCCCGATTTTTCATACTCGAGTCCCGATGGAAGTTCTACACTCCCGAGTTCCCCGAGAATCCCGAGATTTCAACTCTCTCTAGTCGAAGTTCTGCTCGATTCTTCTCTCGACTACTTCAAAACAACCACTTCAATCAAATGAGTTCATACCCCCTTTTATACACCTTCAAATACTTTATAATGTACTTTTAATACATTTCGGGGGAGAATACAAGTAAACACAGGGTTGATCCCGAGTGAAAACGTGAAAACTCTTGTTATACTTTGCATGCATTAGACTTATACAAAATGCATAGTATCCAGGGTAGCCATCCTTGTTAAACCGTTTTATGCATTCAAAGAACTTATGAATTATGCTTTGTCAAACATTGTGAAAGAGGTTAAACATTGCATACAAAACTATTATTTTAATACAGACTTAGTTGAGAATTCGTGAGACGATTACATCTTCAAATGCTACCTTTTTGTTAAAAAGGTACTACCTAAAGTCAAGTCTATTATAACTAGAGTCTCCCGTTTGGAGAGCTTGTCAAATGGGTATAGATCTCTACGGGAAGTCATGATCCCACGCCCTGACTGTTAGCTACAGTTCTTTAGGTGACAGGTTGTCATAAACGTTTTGACGCCTGAAGACCGTCGCCACAGGCATATTATGTTTAGTATGGTTATAAAACTCACCGGATAGACAATTATTATGGTATTCTGTTTTTATGAATGGGTAGCTGTTAAAACTATTCTTCATCTAAACGAGTGCAATCTTCTTATAGCTTTATTATATAAAAATATGCCTCAACCTTTTAATCATGTCAGTTGCTTGCGATTTTCGGTCATGGACATTAGAGACTGCCTGTTACTTTAGGAAAATAAGGGATTTTCCTGGTATAACTATTTACAATTCACAATGCGAACATTCATATGCATTTCACACTTTTAAAAGAACATAAGGTATTTTCTTGGAAAACGCACAAACTCTGGAATGGCATACATTTTCTCAAAAACCGCTTATGAACTCACCAACTTAATTGTTGACACTTTTTCTTTGAAATAAATTGTATTCTCAGGGAACCGATAAGCAAGTTTGGAAATCAACTTTTGGGGATTAACGCTCTGACGTTAATTACTTCTTTTGAAAGATGTTTATGTATTTATCTTTTGAACATGTAACAAATACAATTTTGTAAACGTTTTGAAACCTTTTTATATAAATGGTGGTGTGTACTTTCCTTACTATGAACTGTTATGATACTAAATATGACGTCCTCCGCCCCCGAACGTTTCTGCCGTTCTGGTTTGGGGGTGTGACAGATTGGTATCAGAGCTTTGTTTATAGTGAATTAAGTATACCAAAACCATTTTTGGTATACAACTATAAAAACAACTGGGCAAAAACAGTCTGAGTAAGAGTCATACGTTTAAAATTTTAATTTATTTAATTTTTGTAAAGTAGGCATGCATTCATTTCATATTAATAACAGTGTCATAAATAAGATTAATATGGAAGTGTTATAAATAAATTGTGCAGTGCAGGTGTGCCTTGGGACATGTAATCGGAACTGGGATGAATATAGCCTGATCAACTATATTCGTCCGAGAGCCGACTAACATATGCCAGGGAGTGTCTGCAGTGGACAACAAATTTAAAAATTTACCAAGAGCATATCATTAAGAATACTATGGGAGTATTTGGGTATCTTCAACCGTCAAACTTAAGGGTAAACTTTACATGCTTTAGCTTATAGTCAATTCTTAACCCTATTCTCGTATAGACTCAATGGCTGGATTCCATCACCCCGGCGACCCCTACTACCCCAACCAAGGTAATGGGAGATGGATTGTAGACGACCCCGAGGAGGAACCCATGGAAGACAAGGAAGAGGAAGATTCAGATAGCTCAGCCTCAGAGCCTGAGGTAATCAATCCGCAAGCCGTTCGAACTCCTTTCAAAATGGGATTTCAAGGACCAACTCCCGTCTGGGGAAGCCACATCCACCATTGGAGCCAACAGCAAGGACTACGTCCTCCTTACGGTATGTATCGGGACTTCTACGATGTCAGTGGAGGAAGTTCAGCTGATCGAGCACTCCCAGTTATGGTAGGCAAACTTGCCAATCAGGCTTATCAATTTGGAGTCCAGGCAAACCGGATTCACGAGGTTGACATAAGGACGGAGGATAACGCGGCTGATATCCGACGCCTTCACATGTTATAAGGGAATGCTCAACTCCACACCAACTCTCTCTAAGAGCAAATGACTGCAGCTCTCTCTGAAATGAGAGATTTGAGGGAGCAACAAGTTGCCTTTGACAAGCGTCCCATGGGAGCCAAGCAATCGGATGCGGAATTGAGCTCCAAGCACAATCTGCGCTACGGGTAGTACTCGCTTAACTCCCAAATTTTGATATAGAATAGGAACATCGGCTAGAAGTCTTACTTTCTTTAACTTTATGTAATCGGAGACCTTTAAAAAGGTCAATTTTTTCTAACTTCAGATGTAACGCAACCATATGTTTAATATATATAGGGCATATCTCTTTCGTGTGTTAATTATGTGCATTTCTTTCGAGTTCATGAGTTTATCTATTGCTATTCAAACTCCATTTGTGAATCAAACTCAAAGCCCTGTGTAGGTCAAACCAAAATTTTAAATTATTAAAGATAGTTAACTCATTATCATTCAACCCTCGACCACCAAAAACTAATGATCTTTCATTTTTAATTCTTGGCAGCGCGATGCCTCCTCGTCCAAACCTAAGACCCAAGACGAGCACAATACCAACACCACCTCCACCACCAACTTATGATCTGGCCATGATCCAGGCTGCTATCACAGCAGCGGTAACCGCCGCCCTCTCTCAAATAAACTCCAACGGAAATGGAGGGGCGGGAAGCAACACGAATCATCCCAACCATGGCACTGGTCATGGTCAAGTAAGTGAATGTACTTACAAGGAGTTCTCCAACACAAAGCCAAAAACTTTTAATGGCACAGGGGGAGTCATTGCACTGATGCAATGGTTCGAAAAGACCAAAACGGTCTTTGAGATATGCTCTTGCCAAGAAGCGAGCAAAAACAAGTTCGCCGCTTGCACCCTCACTGATCGCGCCCTCACCTGGTGGAAAATCCATGTGAAGTCTGTGACTCTCACCGTCGCCAACACCTTAAGTTGAGAGAACATAAAGGTCCTACTACTGGAGGAATACTGCCCAAGGGGCGAGATACAAAAACTAGAGCAGGAGCTCTGGAATCTGAAGATGACTGGGTCTGACATAGTAACGTACACGGCCAGGTTCAGCGACCTTGCCGCCTTGTGACCTTTCATGGTCAACCCTGAACCGAAAAAGGTTGAGAGGTACATTTGGGGGTTGTCACCCCACATTCAAGGTCACGTATTGGCCTCCAACCCTATCACTTTCAGTAGTGCTAAGCACCTGGCTCAGCGACTCATCGACCATGGGGTCAAACAGGGTACGGTTGCAGCTACTGCCGATCCATCAAAGGAGGTACAGGGCCAGGGAAGGCCTTAGAACAAGAGAAGGGGAAAACCCTACGGGGGAACCCCAAGAAACAACAATTGGTAGCGGCTCTCGCTGTTACTGTTCCTACCACCACTGCACCCACAAGCTCATACAGTGGGAGATTTCCGAAGTGCAACCAATGCAGCTTCCACCACCACGGCCCTTGCAGTGACTTCAAATGCACCAGGTGCAATAAGAAGGGGCATATAGCCCGCTTTAAGGAGCCGTCCCAACAAGCCGCCCCCACTGCTAATGTTGGAGTAAGTCGTGCCTGCTTTGAGCACGGAGCCACGAGGCACTACCATAGGGACTTTCCGAAGGTAAACAACAGGGATACCGACGGAAGGGGCCGAGTGTTCGCGATGGGAAAGGATGAAGCCGTTGCAGACCCCACTGTTGTTATGGGTACATTTCTTCTCGACAACTCGTATGCATGCATTTTGTTTGATAGTGGAGCGGAGAGGAGTTTTATGAGTCATAATTTTAAAGGCCTACTAAAGTAAACACACCAATCATTAAGTGAACCGTTTGTAGTAGAAATGGCCAATGATAAAACATAAGGCACTAAGGAGATATACTTCAACTGTACCCTAACTCTAAACAATAATCCCTTTCCAATCAGCCTCATGCCAGTCTCGATTAAGAGTTTTGATGTCATCATATGCATGGACTGGCTGAGTTCTCATCATGCGGACATTTTATGTTACGATAAGGTCGTTCGCCTTAATTTGCCAACCGGCGAAACCCTCATAATCTATGGCGACAAACCCATTACCACTCTTCGTATTATCTCGAGTATCCAAGCTTAGAAGTGCCTACGCAAGGAATGTCACACGTTTTTAGCACATGTTGTGGATGTGAAACACGGAGTCCATGACATCAAGAGCGTGCCTGACGTATGCGAATTTCCCAATGTTTTTCTTGAAGATCTTCCAGGAATACCACCCGCGAGACAAGTCGAATTCAGAATTGATATGATTCCCAGAGCTACCCCAGTAGCCAAAGAACCCTATCGATTAGCCCCAGCGGAGATACAGGAGCTATCCAGCCAACTGAATGAGCTACTCAGCAAAGGATTCATTGTTGGATAAGGTGTCTAAGTCCATAACTATTTCTGGTATGTATTTGACTCGACCCGGCATGGTCCATTTGGGTCTCATGGCACTATGTAATTAGATAAACTAAAATGAGAGAAATAACACTGATGGTTTATTAATATATTATAAGTTCTAATATATTAATAATATTTGCTCCATGGATGCTCCATGGAGTTACAAATCCATGGGTCATGGAAATGAAGAGCCATGCCACATTAGGGTTTACAAGGTGTAACCCTAGATTTGTCAACACTATATAAAGAACATGTTCTCCACCAAAATCGGATACACAAGAACAAGTGAGGGCTAGGCCGATTTTCAAGTGTGTATTCTCTCAAAAGTTTACTCTTTTGCATTTGGTGTTGTGTGAAGCATTTGAGGCATCATACTTGGGGTGCTAGGCTCACAAGGTTTCAAGGATCATAAGCAACAACAAGGTATGTTATTCTATCTTTCATTCAAGTTAAAAAAATTTCCCCATGTATGCTATATAGGAATATAACCTTGGAATTCAACTTTGCATGATCATTAGACAAACATAGATCCAAGGTTATTAGGGTTGCATGTACACTTAGGAAGTGTTAGAATGCTCAAAACCCATTAGTGGTATCAGAGCCTAGGCTCGTTTGTTAATTTTTTATGCAAACTGTTGAAAAAAATCATTTTTCTGTTTTCTGCTCGTATGAACTCGCCGAGTCCATGGGGGGACTCGACGAGTCCATGAACAAATGCAAGCTACTCGTCGAGTCTGTTCTTGCACTCGACGATTAGAGGCTGCAGTTTTCAGAAATTCGACATTTGTTGCTGGAAATGGACTAGAAACATTACCCTAAACTATTTTGGTACTTGAAAACTTGTTTTAGATGGTGTAATGTTTATGCTAATCCATTTACACTAGCAATTATCAAAATTACAAGTTTTTAAGTGTAATTTTTGATTCTTGAAAGTGTTCATATTCTTGTTCTTGAACTTATGAAGATTAGATGATCATAGGAGGAATTACTTGTAACCTTCATGGTAATTTAATTCATGATCATAATGTGTTTTAATGGAGTCCATAACTTGTCCTCAAGTTATGGAAAACCAAAAGTCACACTTTTATTAAAGCCTTTAAAAGAACACAAGAGTTATAAAAATGAAGAGTCTTCATTTTTATTACTCAATTAACTCATAAGTTATAAGAAATGAAAAGTTTTGAAAGTTAACAAAACTTTCCCTCAAGTTTTGGAACAAGTAAAGTCTTGATTAAAACTTTAGTTCCAACCCTTAGAATTTTAAAAGTTAAAATTCAACCCTTATACTTTATAACATTATAAGTTAATATATATATATATATATATATATATATATATATATATATATATATATAAAAGATCAAGTCGTCTTACCGCTAGTACGCCTCATTCACGAAGCCGGCCTATAAGGGGGTATAAGGTTGTTGCCTATAAAATGGCAACTTAATGGGTGTCCACTCTCACCCACCGCTTCCTTGATCAGTGGAGGGTCGTTAGCCGAACGGGTAGGACAAGGACTTATAAATTCTCATTAAAAGTATGATGAATATTATAAAGTAACTAAATGCTTTTATTAAATTCCCAATCTTTGTTACTTTAGGAAAAATGTGAATAAGGTGCTAATCCATGAAATTACACGTTACACTTTGTTTAAGTCGTTGGTGGAGCATGTATGGTTAACCGGCACACTAACTTGGACTTAACAAGGTAGGTAAAGGGTGACTTAAGGTTTATCATAGTATCAGTGGAGCGTGTGTGGTTTACCGGCACATCGATTGAGTGATAAAATTTAAGGGTAATAAGTGATTTGCATGGTTACTTCACACCTCGTTTTGTGATCATCGGTATCCCAGTCACAAAGCTTGGAGGGCACACTCGAGATTGAAACATGCCTTTGAAGAGTTCATTAAATCTCTTTTATTTAACGACCCAATTTTCACGCCCAAAAATTTCATTTAAATTAAGTGGTTTGTAAAACATTTGTAGTAAAACATCATCCGATCATATCATTTCATAAAACATATCTCGTGTCTGAAAACCAAAACATGAAAATAATAATAATGTCAGAGTACAATCCCAAAACATCTCATAATGGGGAAAACCAATGTGTGTGTGCATGATGTGCCGCTACCGCGCCAGCTCCTTCCCCTTCGCTGAAGAGGTACCTGAAAACAAAATTGTAAACTGTAAGCACAAAGCTTAGTGAGTTCCCCCATCGTACCACATACCATACAATCACATCACATACATACTGCCAGGCATTTTTGGGGTGCCCGTCCTACCCGGTACGACCATTCAGGGGTGCCGACCTACCCATGCAGCCATTCTGCGGTGCCGTCCTACCCGTGTCAAGCCATTCTGGGGCGCTGACTTACCCAAGTCGAGCTATTCTGGGGTGTTGACTACCCTTCGGTCCTAACAACCGAACCTCGGGGACTATTTCACCCCTACTACTGCAACATATATCATAGCATAATCTGTTGTCAGACATATATGGGGTGTCCGACCTACCCTTCGGTCCTAACAACCAAATCTCGGGGACTTTTCCCCCTCCTACTACCTCTATCTCATGTAACATATCATGCTAGAAGCTAAACATATCATAACATAATGTTAGGCATATCTGGGGTGCCTAACCTACCCTTCGGTCCTAACAACCGAACTCTATCACTATCACATACCATAACACGCTAGCATATAACATATCAGGTAGTAACAACACAGATGAATATCACAAAGACAAACATCTAGCATACGATCCCTACTGGTGGGCCAGCATTGTGGCTGTAGACCCGCCGCTACTGGAAGGTAACTCACCTCGTAGTAGCTACTGAGTTGTACGGGAATCCTCTGACTGCTGATGCTGCTGCTCCGGAAATCCTCCGGCTAAAATTCCCACAAAACACTTAGTCAAAAATTGACATCTACTCATAGGGTAAAATGACCATTTTACCCCTGACCAAGACAAGGTCAAAGTCAACTTCTAGTTGACCTGACTCGCCGAGTTGGCTCGCCAACTCGCCGAGTCCCTATCCTTCCATTAGACCTCATACCCATCTCTACTCGTCGAGTTAGGCGATGACTCGACGAGTTTTCCTTCTAAATGAACATCGACTAAATCCTCATCCGACTCGCCGATTTGTATGAACATGATGAGATTAAAACTTAATCTTGAAGATCGATTAGATCTTAAACAGGTAAATAAATACTAAACAACAAGAACACGAAAATAAAGAACAAGTCAAGAATGAGTCAAACGAGTCGAATGATTAAAACAAAACCCTTAGAAGAGCTCGATTAAGAACATCAACTGTAGAGGATTAGTAGGTTTACCAGAACGATAAAGAATACTGTAAAGCTATCGTATTTCACTAAAGCGTTAACCTAATATGCATGCAAGCATATACTTATATAATAAATCTAAAAGGCTTCTCGGTTGGACAGGCCCAAACCGGAGTACAAAATAATTGGACTAAAAGCCGAGCCCAATGACGCAATCCTCTAGTGAATCTTCAACCCAACAATCTCCCCCTTTGCGTCAATTGGAGTGAGATCTTCACTTGTTACTTGGGCCAGCAGCGGAGGCAGGCACTTTCTTCTTCACGGTATTAAACAGACGCGTGATAAGAGCCAGTATCGTCTGTCTAAACCTGATGTACCATTGGATCATGTCGTTGAAGTACTTGACATTGTTCGCTGCATTCTCTTTACACCTTCGGATGATTAACAACATGTGCTCTAGACAAGCAGTGGTGTAAAGATGTTTATCAGCTAAAGCAAAGAGACATTTCTGTCCTTCTGCTCTAGTGAACATGACCGAATTGCGTCTCGGGTCGATCTTGCCCATCTTCATTTGATTGAGATCACTGGCCGATCCCACAGGAGCTATCTTCGGTTTCTTCTTGAAGACTGTGGCTACCTCCTGATCCATTAGGGCTACCTCCATGATGTAACATACTAACATCCTTTTGAGATGGTCTATAATCGGACCATATTTAGCTTCATTCGTCAAGAGGATGTTATGCAAAACGATCCAATCATGAGGATTTAGGTTCGGTAGATCTGCCAGGGATATAAAATGTTCAGTTCTTGCAGACCCTCGAATCACCTTGAACCGAACATTGATGAATCTTCCTTCGGTGTAAGGCTTCAATACCCGAACATTTACTATCTTCTGGGCGCTCCATGTTTGATACTGAGGACGAGCAGCCTTCAGATAGAATTCGATCAGCTCCCTATCAACCTCAGGGTTCGGATGAGGGACTTCAAAAATATTGGAAAAGGCGTGGAAGATAAACGCCTTTCGAGTCAACGGCATGTCGAACTGCGAATCGATAGAATTATAGCAGTCGAATGAAATCACCGGCTCGAGCCATAGGATGCTGGGAGTATCTATGGCCTCTTTAATCATTCGCTCCCGAGTCCAGGCAGGGAAGAGAGTCTTCCTGCTCTCAAGGAGATCGTGGGCTTCTTTCTGCTTGCGTTCGGCTTCTTCAGCCTCTCACTCCACACGATTGACATCATCATCAACATTGCGACTGTTTTTACGTTTCAACATGTCCGCAATGGTTTCTTTATCTTCATCTTCATCTTCTTCCTCAGCTATGTTTTTCCCTTTATCATTCACACCCGAACCCGAAGCTTGACCAGTCGGAGGTGGTTCGGTTGTGTGAGTAGCTTTGGAAGAAGGAGGTGGTTTCGATTATGGGTGGGGTTTCGGTTACAGGTGGTGTTTCGGTTGCACTGGTATGAACCCCCGTATCAGATACGTTGGTTGTAACCTTTGCAGTTGTTGTTGTAGTTGTATCAGTGAAAATGGGTGGTGGTATAGGGAAAGAGGTTGGTGGAATAGTGGTAGTGGGGGTTATGGTGGGAATGGAAGTAGGGTTGTTTAAGTGGGTGAATTTGGGGTAGGAGATCGGGGTGGGGTGTTGCCTCTGGGAGGAGTTTCGCCTCTTTGAGAGCCGTCCGAATCCGAACTCTCGCCTTCTGAGTCACTCGAAGAAGAAGGGATAACAAGCTTTCGCTTCGGTTGAGTCTTCCTCCTTTTCGGTTGTGGGGACTAGGCAGGTTTTGATGGTTTCCTCTTCTTAAGAGAAGGACCTTTAGGAGCTTTGGTCGCTTGCTTCCCTTTAACCGCCTTTTTTCCCCTAGGAACCGGTTTGTCAGCATCATGGATGGACTTTAGCATTTCCGGTGTAAGTTGCCTAGGTCCAGTCGCTTTGAACTCCTTGATCGTCCGGATCAGCCTGCTGTCAGAGGGAACATTGCCATACATTGTCTCCGGAATGGAGCCAATGAATGCAAACTTAGATGCATCAGAGACAATGATCTTCGTGGTATGAAAAGTACCGACCGAAGACATCGATGCACCAGCAGCAGTGGGAATATCCAACTTATCCATCGCCCATTTGGTGATGAGAATCCAGAACCGGGCAAACGACACCTCAGAATGTCGTGATGAAGAAGAAAGGCTCTAGATGAGCTGTTGCTAGAGGACCAACCCAAAGTCTAGGTTGACTCCGTTGTAAATTGCGTACATAATCGACAGGAACAGTCGACTGGCACCATCGGATCCTGAGCTCCGTTCAGATAAGCCCTTGAAGAGGACTGTGAACATGCCGTTCCACTGCGGCGGCAAGCAGGATTTCTTGAACTTCGCGACGGAGGTGAGCGCCTCCGTGTACCCCATATTATAGAACATGTTGTAAAGATGCCCAATCGGAATCGTCTCCGGATTAATTCTCGATGGGTCAGCAGCCAAACCAAGCAAAGTACCAAATCGCTGTCGAGAAATAGAGGTCTTGTGATCAGCAACCTCGAAGAACACCCGCTCGACTGCTTTGTCGTAATAGGCAGTCGCATACACCTGCGAGAGAACCACCATTGGCACAGACTCAATCCTGGAGAGAGCTGGAGCGATTTGGGAGTACTTCAGGCACTCGATGATCGGCGACATATAAGAGTTGTACGCCAGAGGGTTTAGGTCGATCACCAAGCATTGTTGTGGACGAATAGGAAGGATGTGTGAGGTAGCATGGACTGAGGATGATTCTGCCATTGTTGAAGGTTGAAGAAGATGATGAATAGGAAAGCTCTCGGGAGTTTTTGTTCTCTTGAAATTTCGGAGGCAGTAAAGAGGTAAATGGGAGTGGAGACTGCCTTTTATAGTGATTGTAAGGAGAGAGAAAAATCTGTTCAAATCTTCTATGGAAATACGAAAAGGTTTCCTGGAATGACAGATGCGTGACAGTTTAGGCATGCGATGATCACGTAGGAATGACTGTGATGTCAATAATGACACGAAACTGATGATCCCGGGTACGAATCTCTTCCTTCAAGATCAAGAGAGACCTCAAAGTGTTAATGTGGATTCCCGTTAAATTACGATCAAACACTTATTAATAAATGTTGAAAGGCTTCTTTTAATTAGGCTACTTCAGGTTGGCTTTCACTTTGATGCAACAATTCTAATCTGGAAATAAGAAAGAAAGTGATCAAAGTACTTGTGAGACCGGTGTAGTCTGTTGAACAAGTAGGTAGGAATTAATTTTAAATTGGCTTGGAAATATAAAATCTCAAAAAAAAAACTGGATCCCAAGGGAAGAAATGTTATGGTGTTTAACAATTTCATAGGAATCACAAAAAATAAAATTTGAGATGTCATGAAGGTACATCCGTCAATTCTTTAGTGAAAACTTGAGCAAATTAATTGTTCACCGTCAATTCAGATTTGGTGTTGAATTTTGGGTTTCACTCAGCTCGTAGTGGCACGAAACTGAGATCATAAACACAGTTGTTGTGTAACCATAAACCTCAGTGGTAATTTCTGAGAGTCTCAAGGGTTACGTTGATGAAACGAATGTAATGGAGAAATATAATGGAGATGGTGTAAGAAGATAAAGTACCTCTGCTGCGAAAATAAGGACCAAGCAGAAAACTCTTAACTCATGTGAGAAGAGAGTGAGGTAGCTCACAATTAGAATAAATGTGGTAGCCTTATTGGGAAGACAAGGTTTGTTTATACCCAGTCATGAAGGCTATTATTCAAAATCTTATGAGGCTTGGGACACATACAGCAGCATGCTTCTAGGGACACTTAAGTAATCCATCAATTATCTCCCCATAAATGAACGAACACAAACACAATTAAAAAGAATATTTTTGGAGTTTTTGAAATAGATAAAAAAAATAAGCAAAGAAAATAAGACTTGAAAAGAGTAAAAAAAACTTTGGAAAACTTTGAAAAACCGAACCCGAACGTTCGGTTGGTTTCGGTTGGGAAAAATTTGAAAAACCGAACCCGAGCGTTCGGTTGGTTTCGGTTTAAGAAAATTTTGAAAAACCGAACCCGAGCGTTCGGTTGGTTTCGGTTCAAGAAAATTTTGAAAAACCGAACCCGAGCGTTCGGTTGGTTTCGGTTCAAGAAAATTTTGAAAAACCGAACCTGAGCGTTTGGTTGGTTTTAAAATTTTGAAAAACCGAACCCGAGCGTTCGGTTGGTTTCGGTTCAACAAAATTTTGAAAAACTGAACCCGAACCTTCGGTAGGTTTCGGTTTTGGAAAATTTTAAGAAACCAAGGAATTTAGACATGCAATCAGAAAATACTTTTAACAATAAAATAAACAACTTTGTATAATAAATATACAATCAAGAAAACTACCTTTGTGGTGATGAGCGAGTCAGATTATTTAACCGAACCTGAACGTTCGGTCAATTTCGCTTCTTACGTTTGAGGTTGAGAGGTAGTGTGAGGTACTGATTCTGATTCCATCATACCTAGCCCTTGCAGTATTCTATTGAATGATGCTTCAGGAAGAGCTTTGGTAAAGACGTCAGCCAATTGATCAGTGGTTCTTACGAAGTGAACTTCGACGTTTCCATCTTCCACGTGATCTTTGATGAAGTGATACCTCAGTGCTATGTGTTTGGTTTTAGAGTGTTGCACTGGGTTATGACAGATCCTAATTGCACTCTCAGAGTCACAATATTGTGGGATCTTCTTCATATTGAGTCCATAGTCTCGAAGTTGACTCTGGATCCAAATCACTTGAGAGGTACAAGATGCAGCGGCTATGTATTCCGCTTCGGCAGTAGACAACGACACGCACGTTTGTTTCTTGGATTGCCAGCTAACCAACTTCCCGTCGAGGAATTGACAGCCACCAGTAGTGCTTTTTCTGTCGAGTCCACATCCTCCAAGGTCAGCATCTGAATAGGCTTGAACAAAGAAGCCTGAGTTGGAAGGATACCATAGACCTAAGGAGGTGGTTCGCTTGAGATAGCGTAAAATGTTCTTCACTGCAAGCATGTGAGGTTCGCGTGGGTTTGCCTGAAATCGAGCACAATAACACACAGAAAACATGATGTCAGGTCTGCTAGCAGTAAGATACATTAGTGAGCCTATCATTTGGCGATAGAGCGTGATATCAACAGCCGGTTTGTCTAGAGATGGAGTTAGCTTGGTGCCAAATGCCATTGGGACTTTGACTTTGGAGTCTCCCATCATACCAAACTTTGCTAGGAGAGTCTTCGTGTAAGCTTCCTGATTGATAAAGATGCCTTCGGGTCCCTGTCTAATATTTAAACCAAGGAAAAAGTTAATAGGACCCATTGAGCTCATTTCAAATTTAGTCTCCATCAGCTTTCTGAATTCAGTTGTTAGGCTGGGATTCGTAGAGCCAAAGATGATGTCATCGACATAAATTTGAACTATCATAAGGTGGTTACCTTCCTTTTTGCGAAAGAAGGTTGGGTCAACCGAACCTTGTTTGAATTTAGACATCTTTAAGAATTTAGTTAGCGTTTCATACCAGGCTCTCGGAGCTTGTTTGAGTCCATACACAGCTTTATCCAGAATGTAGCAATGATTTGGATATTTTTCATTCACGAACCCAGGAGGTTGCTCCACATACACGGTTTCTTCGAGTTCTCCATTAAGAAATGCACACTTGACGTCCATTTGGAAAACTTCAAAGTTTTTGTGGGTAGCATAAGCAAGAAATATTCTAACAGATTCCAGCCTAGCTATGGGAGCGAAAGTCTCTTCATAATCAATCCCTTCCTCCTGACAATATCCCTTTACTACCAGACAAGCTTTGTTCCTTATAACATTCCCTTCCTTGTCCATTTTATTCCTAAAGACCCATTTGAGACCAACAACTGAAGCATCTGGAGGAGTTGGAATGAGGCGCCAGACTTTGTTCCTTTCAAATTCGTTCAGTTCGTCTTGCATTGCTTGAACCCAATCGGAGTGATCGAGAGCAGTGTTAACTGTCTTCGGTTCAACTTTTGATACGAATGAGTTAAACATACAAAACTCAACCTTTGAAAATAAGGATGTCTGTTTTGCCTTCAGTTGTGATCGGGTCAGAACCTTTTCGGAGACATCACCAACCACTTGAGAGATAGGATGATCTCTGGTCCATTTGGTAAGAGGAGGATAGTTTGGATCAAAGGTTGGGTCTAGTTCAGCATTGATCATTTCTTCTGGCTCGGATTGGCTTTCGTAGTCAAGTGACATATCACCATGCTCCCCCTCGATTGATGAGCTATGAGAAACTTGAGGTTCAGAGGTTTCTTGTGGTGCTGGACTTTCAGGCGTTGATGCACCTTCGGTTGCAATTGGACTTTCGGTTGGAGAAGCACTTTCGGTAGCAGTTGTAGAGCGTGGCTCCCCCTCAACATGTGAGCTTGGCTCCCCCTCGACTGAAGCATCGTTGGATGGAGGTTCATCAGAATTCGATCCTCCTTCATTCATTCTCCTGGCATCTTCTTCGACAATTTGCTTCATGTGGTCTACCTTGTTGTCTGCTGCACCTGCTTCTGAGAGAGTAGCTTTCTCTGGTTCGTCAAAGAGCTCCAGAAATTTCTCGTATAGATTAGCGATCGAGACTGTGACTTGGCCAGTTTGAGAAAAGATTTCCCCAGCTGTGTCTTCTTTGGCCTATAGCTTTTTGACATAGCTATCGTCAAAAGTCACGTAGTAGGTCTCTTCGATTTTTCTCGAACGCTTGTTTAGGACTCTGTATGCTTTGGATGTGAGAGAGTAGCCCAGAAAGATTCCCTCGTCGGCTTTGACATCGAACTTGTTGCGGTGTTCTTTAGAGTTAAAGATGAAACACTGTGAGCCGAACACATGGAAAAATTTTACATTGGGCTTTCTGTTGTTGAGAATCTCGTATGGTGTGAGCATGAATCGTTTGTTGAGATAGGACCTGTTCTGTGTAAAACAAGCAGCAGAAATAGCATCAGCCCAAAAATAAAGAGGTAAGGAAGCAAAACTTAGCATAGTTCGGGCAGCTTCACACAAAGACCGGTTTCGTCTTTCGACAATTCCGTTCTGTTGAGGTGTGTAGGGAGCTGAGAAGTTGTGACTTATTCCCTTTTCTGCTAGAAATTCTTCAAATTCCCTGTTCTTGAATTCCAGACCATTGTCGCTCCTGATGTTGCGAACGACCTTCTTGAGTTGTACTTCAATCTGCTTGATGAAAACTTTCAGCTTATGAGTCGCTTCAGATTTGAGCTTTAGAAAGAACACCCATGTAAATCGTGAAAAGTCATCAACAATAACAAGAATATAGTTGCTACCACCGATGCTTTCGATAGATAGATGATGGACCACACAAATCAATATGAAGTAATTCGAGTGATTCAACAACTTTTGTGTTAATTACAGATGGATGACTTTGACGACTCTGCTTCCCCATTTCGCATGCAGCACACAAATGATCTCTGTCGAACTTGAGCAATGGAAGGCCCCGAACATGACCTCCAGTGACAAGTTTGTTGATATCTTTAAAGTTGAGATGAGAGAGTCTTCGGTGCCACAACCAGCTTTCGTCAGATTGTGCTTTTGATAACAAGCATATGGTTGGGTTTCCTTTGATGGGTTTAAGGTTTAGAGGAAACATTTCACCCTTACGCTCCGACTTGAGAATTACCTGCTTTGTCTTCTTCTCAATAATTTCAGAACCTTCATCGTCGAATGAGACTTTGAAAACCTGTACCTCCAACAAGCTGAGATACACTGATGAGGTTGTGTTGTAGTCCTTCCACATATGCCACCTTCCTTATAGTAAAGTCACCATTTGTTATCATTCCGTATCCTTTTATGGTGCCGAAAGAGTTGTTTCCAAACTTGACGTTGCCACCATTTGAAAGAGACCTGTATTCCCTGAGCTCCTCTTTCCTCCCTGTCATGTGACGCGAGCAGCCACTGTCGATGTACCATTCTTCGTCGAACTGCTCGTCACTTATAACCTTCTTAATCAGTTCAGTGAGCTCGTTGAACTGCACGCTGAGCGGTTTGGCTGTAAAGCACATGTCCTCCTGCTCCTTCGGTTCATTGCTTCCACCATCAGTGTTGTATCCCCTCATCTGAGATACATCAGACACCATGAAGCACCTTCCTCCACTGCTCTCCTCCTTTGCCACATAAGCCTTTCCATGAGTAGGCTTCCTCACTTCATCGTCCTCTGATTCGGTATACCATACTTCCACGCTATCGAACTCGTCATCAGCAACCGAACCCTGCACAATTAGAGCATTCATGGAAGGGTTAGCGGTAGATTTCTTCTTTCTCATTTCATCAAGCCTTTTCTGCAGCATAGCTTCCTCATCCTTTTCCTCGTCTTTTTCAGCCATCTTTTTGAGGATACAATCTTTAGCATAGTGGTTTTTCCCACCACAATAGTAACAACTTACTCCAGAATCACCATCTGCCTTCGGTTCCTTCTTGGGCTCTTCAACCTTCGGTTCATTGTTAACCTTTTCTGAACTATAACTCCCCTGCCAGTTTCGGTTTTTGTTGCTGGGGAATCTCTTCTTAATGAACCTCTTGGGGTTAGACACCATCATAGCATAATCCTCAGATGTGAGGTCATACTCCTCCAAGTTGAGGTCTTCATCCTCCATCACAGCTTTACTTTTTGACAGGAGGGCCAGCGAACCAAGGCTTGAAACAACGTTCTTTTCCTGCAGCACAATCTTCTCTTGGGACTTTAGAATACCCACCAGTTTCGCCAAAGAGTATGATTTAAACTGCTCATGGGCCTTAACTGTTGACACCACTGCTCTCCATTCTGACCTTAGACCATTTAAGAACGTAACCTTCTGCTCGATAAGCTTCCTTTCGATGTCATGTTTGATCATCCTGCTGAGAAGATGATTGAAGCGATCGAATGTTTGGGTCACAGTTTCTTCGGCGACTTGCCTGAATTCTCCAAACTCAGATAAGAGCAAGGTTTGGATAGAATGTTCAAGATCCTCGTCTGTAGAGTACAGTTCGTGAAGTCTATCCCAAACTTCCTTTGCCGTCGTGCATGAGCTAACCAACCTGAAAGTGTCGGACTGAAGGGCGAATCTGATCAATCTTAACGCCTTGATATTGCACTGGAATTTATCTTTTTCATCTTGCGCAATATCTTTGACAACCTTCAGCAGATCATTATACTCCTTCTGAGTTTTAATAATCCTTGACGTTGCAGAATGAGAAAAAGGTCAATTAATGATTGCTTCCCATATGAGGTATCCATTATCCTCAGATCCTATAACGTAGTCTTCGAAGTGATGCGCCCAGACTTCATAATCATGAGTATATAGGATTGGAATCTTTGTGGTTGAACCGATGCTGTTGGAAATATTGATGGGGTTTGATTGCGACTCGTCCATTATGATCGAAAAACCTGTTTAAAGATCAGACTTGTAATAAATCAGATTAGGGCAAAACAATAAATATCAAGATACGTCAATAATGAGATGACGACTTAATAAATATCAGTAATTGCGGAAAAACCCTAATTGAAACCTTTTCACAGAAAAGATGTGTATCGATTACACAGCCTCCTGCTCTGATACCAATTGATGAGATTAAAACTTAATCTTGAAGATCGATTAGATCTTAAACAGGTAAATAAATACTAAACAGCAAGAACACGAAAATAAAGAACAAGTCAAGAATGAATCAAACGAGTCGAATGATTAAAACAAAACCCTCAAAAGAGCTCGATTAAGAACATCAACTGTAGAGGATTAGTAGGTTTACCAGAACGATAAAGAATACTATAAAGCTATCGTATTTCACTAAAGTGTTAACCTAATATGCATGCAAGCATATACTTATATAATAAATCTAAAAGGCTTCTCGGTTGGACAGGCCCAAACCGGAGTACAAAATAATTGGACTAAAAGCCGAGCCCAATGAAGCAATCCTCTAGCGAATCTTCAACCCAACAGAACAACTCATCGAGTTCATCATCAACTGATACACAGGTCCTGTCCTTGACTCGCCGAGTTGTACGAACAACTCGTCGAGTTCATCTTCATCCTTAAGAAGATTGCCTTGGACTCGCCGAGTTTGTTCATGCACTCGCCGAGTCCCATGAATTTCGAAAACAATGGCTGAGTCCAGAACGTTGGGTCGCCCCTTGGGACCCCTTTAAAACCTTACCACACTCAACTGGGTCCTTATGACCCTCAACTGATATGGGACAAAACCTTGGACTTGCCGATTCCAAGAACGGACTCATCGAGTTGGTCACATTCACTCACTGAATCTTCGATTTCTGATGTACAACCCTTGATCAAAAGGTAGATCTATGCTTTTACAATCGATCTACCACGTAAAGTTACAACCTTTACGTGATTACATGGGACTTTAAGCTCAAAAGGTCCTAAAACAAGCTCTCACAATGCATGGGGCCTTCTTTGAGTGCAAAAGCCACTCCTTTCTGCCTTGTAACCCCTCTAAGGACCTAGATCAGAAACATCACCCTCAAACCATGCTTGCAATCATGGTTGGTGACCAAAATGGCTTAGAAAAGCCCTAAAACTCCACAAAACGGGATCTATCAAAAAAGCAAGCAAGGTATAGACTTTATACCTTCTGAAGTCTGCAAATGATGCTTAAGACCGAATCCTTCTAGCCTCCTCTTGATCCTTCAAGCTTTTCCTTCCTTCTTTGGATCACAAAAGCATCAAAATCACTCCAAATGCCTTAGATTGCTTCAATAACAGCTAGGGCTTGCTATGGGGGTCTCCTGGGAGCAAATGGGACTAAGGAGGCCGAGTTAAGGTGTTTAAATAGGGTGCAAACCCTCGGATTAGGGTTTTTGTCCAAACAAGGTCTACTCGCCGAGTCCGGACTTGACTCGTTGAGTCTACAGCTTAAACTCCGCGCCTCATCCCGCTTCTACTCGGCGAGTTGGTCCTTCAACTCGCTGAGTCCAAGACCAAATGCAAAATATTTAAATATTTAATAAAAAGAACACGTACCAAGAACCAGGTACAACATTCTAAGAACCAATTAAAAACCTAATATTTATATTTTGTTTTTTTCATGGTGGAAATTGGTGAATCGTCATTCACCTACCTTTCAAATATGTTATAGCTTGGATTACGGCATACCTCTTCTAAGTTATAATATATTGTGATTGGATCCTTGCCTTAATATTACATTTGGTGTTTTATTAAGGAATCTCTTAATATCTAAACTAATCTTGTTCTCTTCTTTCAGATGTCTTCAAACAATGTTGCTTCTGGCTCTACTCCTAATGGCTCCTTTACCCTTATGAACTTGTGTGAGAAAGTCACTTTTGATGGATCCAACTTCAATGAGTGGATCAGAAACATCAGGATGATTACCCGCTACGAGGACAAAGAATATGTCCTTGACAAGGAGCTTAAGGAGATTGATGAGACCACTGCAACTCCCCAGGAGATCGCTAACTTCCGGGCATATGAAAGGGATGCTACAACAGTGACATGCATCATGTTGGCCACCATGACAACGGAACTCCAAAAGTCCTATGAGGACTTCTACCCTTTTGAAATGCACCAAGATCTGAATGAAAGATACCATCAAAGTGCACGACAAGAGAAGTATGAAATCATTTGCTCCATCATAACAACCATGATGAAGCAGGGGGAATCCGTCACGAGCCACATGCAGAAAATGCAAAGGTATGTGGATCGATTGCTGAAGCTTAATGTGAACTTCCCTGAGGAGCTTGCAATAGATATCATTTTGCACTCCTTACCATCGTGCTATGATCATTTCCGCATGACATATCACATGAATAAGGAAGAGGTCACACTCAGCAAACTTCAGGGACTCCTCAAGACCGTAGATATAGGTCTTAAGGGTAAGTCGGTTGTTAACAATCCTACTCCAAACTCCGCCTTGGTTTTGGCAATCGGGAAAGGTCGAGGGAAGAAGAGGAAGAGCTCTTCGAATGGTACCAAGGCTAGGACCCTTGATGGCTCTTCTTCAAGTGGAACCAAGAAAGGTTTCGTCACTCCTTCTCCTGACCCAAAAGAGGCTGAATGCTTCTATTACCATGAAAAATCACATTGGAAGCGGAAGTGCCCAAAGTACCAGCAAGATGTGAAGGATGGGAAAGTTAAACCCAACCATGCAGGTATTTACACTATCTTATCTAATAACTCACCCCATTCTAACTCTTGGGTCATTGATACCGGTTGTGGTGTTCATATTTGTTCTGATTTGCAGGGACTAAGAAGAAGTGAGAATGTGGAGCTTGGAAGAATAGACTCAATCATGGGGAATATGAAAGCTTTACTTGTCACCAAGATTGGAGTTTATACTTTATCGCTAAATAGTGGGTGTAGTTTAGATTTAAATAAATGTTGTTATTCGCCAGAAATGGCAAGAAATATTATTTCCTTTCATGCATTGTATAAACAAGGTTTTACCTTTTCATTTGATAATGAAGTTGGTTCTATTAATGCTTTCTTTAATAATGTTCTTTATTTTAAAGCATTACCTTGTAATGGTGTGTATGAAACTGTATCTGTGGTTGATAATTTAGGAAATAATGTATTGTGTATTGATTCTGTTAATGATAATAACTTGGATAAAGCATAATTATGGCATTGTCGTCTTGGACATATTAGCAAGAAACGCATAGGCCAACTCCAAAAGGATGGAGTCTTGGAGTCATTTGACCTAAAGTCAGATGATAGTTGCAAATCGTGCTTACTTGGAAAAATAACAAAGTCACCCTTCACAGGTTCTTGTGAGAGGGGTGAAGGTTTGTTGGATCTTATACATACGGATGTGTGTGGACCCTTCAAACATGCCACAAGGGATGCTAATCGTTATTATTTGACTTTTACTGATGATTACAATAGATATGGATATGTCTACTTAACCAAGCATAAGTCATAGAGTTTTGAAAGGTTTAAGGAATTTAAACAGGAAGTCGAGAATCAATTGGGCAGGAACATTAAGATGCTTCGATCCGATCGAGTTGGTGAGTATCTTAGTTTAGAGTTCCTCGACTATCTTAGGGAATGTGGGATTGTCTCACAATTGACCCCTCCCAGGACACCTCAGTTGAATGGTGTAGCTGAAATGAGTAATCGAACCTTGTTAGATATGGTTCGTTCCATGATGAGTCGAGCTTCGCTACCAATCTCATTTTGGGGGTATGCCTTAGAGACTGCCACCCGTATCCTTAATCTAGTCCCTACAAAGAAAGTTGCCAAAACTCCTCATGAGATCTGGACTGGTAAAGTACCCAAACTAGACCACGTCAAGATTTGGGGTTGCGAGGCTTTTGTGAGATGCGAGACATATGATAAGCTCGAACCTCGAAGTGAGAGGTGTATTTTCATCGGCTACCCACAACAATCCTTTGGTTACCTCTTCTACAGACCTACTGAAAATGTGGTCTTTGTAGCTAGGAGGGCTGTCTTGAGAGAGAGAGAGAGAGAGAGTTCATAAGCCAAGGAAACAGTGGGAGGCAAGTTGACCTTGAAGAAATTCAAGAGTCAAGCGGTGAAGGAACTTCAAACCCTAGCACTCAACTTGAGGAAGAAACTCCTGTTGAGCCAATTGACAAGTCTGTACCTCTGAGGCGTTCCACAAGGGTTAGGAATGCACCTGAGCATTACTATGGATTCCATATTATTGCGGAAGGTGATACACTTATCAGTGATGAGACACTGTTAGGTCTGGATGAACCTAACAGTTACGCGAAAGCCGTGGCAGGCCCTGAGTCAGCCAAGTGGAAAGAGACAATGGACAACGAGATACAGTTCATGTATGATAATCAAGTTTGGAACTTGGTTGAGAATGTACCAGGTCGTAAGACTATAGGGTGCAAATGGATCTTCAAGAAGAAGACCGACACGGATGGTAATGTACACACTTATAAGGCACGACTGGTTGTGAAGGGTTTCTCACAAACTCCGTGAGTTGATTATGATGAGACCTTTTCTCCAGTGGCCAAGATTAAGTCTATTAGGGTTCTGTTACCCATAGCCGCATTCCATGACTATGAAATATGGCAAATGGATGTCAAAACCACTTTCCTTAATGGAAAGTTGGCTGAGGATGTTTACATGAGTCAGCCAGAGGGTTTTGTCAATACAGAGTACCCTAATAGAGTGTGTAAGCTTAAGAAATCCATTTATGGATTAAAGCAAGCACCTCGCAGATGGAATCTTTGCTTTGATGAGAAAGTCAAAGAATTTGGCTTTTCTAGGAGTGAAGATGAATCTTGTGTATATGTCAAGGCTAGTGGGAGTATAGTTAGCTTTTTGGTATTGTATGTGGATGACATACTACTCATAGGAAATGACATCCCAACTCTGCAGAAAGTTAACTCCTGGCTTGGGAAGTGTTTCTCTATGAAGGACCTAGGAGAAGCTGCCTATATTCTAGGGATAAGGATCTTGAAAGACCGGAGTAAAAGACTAATTGGACTTAGTCAGAGTACCTACTTGGATAAGGTGCTGAAGAGATTCAGCATGTAGGACTCCAAGGAAGGAGAGTTACCCATCCAGAGTAATGCCATATTGAGTAAGATACAAAGCCCTAGTACTGAGGCTAAGATAGCAGAAATGAGTCGAATACCTTATGCTTCGGCTGTAGGATCGATCATGTATGCTATGACGTGTACTCGACCTGATGTAGCCTTTGCCTTGAGCATGGTTAGCAGGTATTAGGGTAACCCTGGCAAGGCACACTAGACTGCGGTAAAGAATATTCTCAAGTACCTACGGAGGACTAAGGACTGGGTTCTTACCCTCGGTGGGAGTGATTACTTGAGAGTTGTAGGGTATAGTGATGCTAGCTTCCAGACTGATAGGGATAATTTCCGCTCTCAGTCTGGCTGGGTCTTTACCTTAAACGGAGGAGCAATTTCTTGGAAGAGTTCCAAGCAAGAGACAGTGGCTGATTCCACTTGTGAATCAGAGTATATAGTAGCGAGCGAGGCATTAAAGGAGGCGATATGGCTGAAGAACTTCATTAGAGACCTTGGAGTTGTACCAGCTATTAAGGAGCCAATGGAAATTTTTTGTGATAGTGAAAGTGCAGTTGCCTTAGCCAAGGAACCAAGGGATCACGGGAGATACAAACACATCGACAGAAAATACCATTTCATCAGACATCAAATAGAAGAAGGACTCCTCGTGGCAAGGAGGGTATCATCGGATGAGAATCCAGCAGATCCCCTCACGAAGGGACTGACTCGGGTTAAGCATCTCCAACATGCTCGGAGCATAGGGCTGAAGGATGATATTAGATTTAGTAGTTAGATAACCTTGAAATTTGTAAAGTGTAATTGACATTAGGTGATGAATAAAAGATGTTTTATTTATGAGTAAAGTGTTGCTATCTCTTGTCGATCGTTTACTATATTTCTTTTGCATGTTTTGACTTCCAGAATAATTATGTTTGGTATATCATATTATTCAAACCTCTACAGTTGGTCATATGTCGGAAGTAGGTATGAATCAAGACTGTCATGATTGGTTGCAGAGGTCTAAGTTGTTGGACATGGCTACAACACTCATGAGTGCTCATAAGTTCTGAGAATTGGACTCAACCCACGCTCACTAGAATCACTTCATGGAATTTATCGTGAGTGATCGTGAGACGGTAATATCATACAAGTCTTCAAACCTAGAGATATGATTTGTTACTTATGATTTGGTTATACATTGATTGTACGAAAATGCATTGGTTACTCGATGTTATAAAAACATGCTCTTGTGTATAATTTAATGAGTAGTAGAACAAACATATGAGTCGAAGTTTATCTATTTCTTCTTGGATTAGAAGCTGATATATGGGCCCCTCGATGATTTTGTTTTGACCTATGTACCAGGCCCGGTCAGAACTAAGTTGATGTGTTCAATTAAGTTCTTTGTCAAACAAATCGGAAATCGGGAAACAAACTATAACAACCCGAAACTTTGTTTCCTCGCCGTAGCCGTTTCCACCAAAACTCGTCTTAAGCAAAGTGTTCCGATTTCGTCCGGAACTAAGTCAATTAAGTCAAAACCTTTATTTTGACTTGGTAAGTATCCCAATAGGTTGGAATTAAAAGAAAACGTCCCGGACTAGTAAATTGAAAAATTATAGTTTCGACCATATCGCGTAACGGCAACTTAATCGGGTGCGACCCAAAGCATTGATTAACGTCGGTATCGGGTAAAATTCCACTGTGTATCCAAGTCAAACCATATTTAAAGTGGATTAAGCCTCATTTGAAGCTTTTTCACTCTCTCTCTAACCTCTCTCCTAAAATCCATATTGTTAAGCCAAAAATCAACCATTTCAAGCCTTAAAACTCCAAGGTAAACATCTTAGCTCCTAGTATAACATCCTTAGGCTTCATTTTCGTGTTTAAATCATGGGAAAAGACCATAGACATGAGTTTACGGCCCTAGAACTAGCCTAGGCCGTAAACTCATATAAAAGGGGTTTTTGGAGCCAAATAACCCTTCCAAATCATAGTTGGGACTTAGATAGGACCTTAAGGCTTGAAAATAGAGACTTACAACCATTAAAACATGAATTATATGAGACAAAAGAGAGTTTACAGCCAAGACTCCTTCTTGGGCCGTAAACTCCACTAAAATGGGGTTTTATGCCATTTAACCCTCCCTAGACTCAATCAAGCCCTAGATATGATTTTTAGAAATTATGTAATGGACTTGGAACTCATTAAACATCAATTTTGAGAGGTTTGTATGAGTTTACGGCCAAGGCATATGCTTGGGCCGTAAACTCCTCAAACTTGTGTGTAAAATCACTTCTAAAGTGTTAGAATGCCATCCAACACCAACAAAAGCCTTGGAATAAATTAGGGAACCAACCAAAAATAGATTAGAGGCCTTAAACACATAAAAAATGTCACATATAAGAGTTTACGGCCTAGGAGCATACCCTTGGCCGTAAACTCATGAAACTTGGTCAAAGGATGCATCAATTTCACTCTAATGGCTTGCATAAATTTCTAGAATCACATGTGATTGTTTTAAACATCAAAAACTAATTTTTCAAGAGCATAGGAGAGTTTACGGCCATAGAACATGCTTCTAGGCCGTAAACTCCTAAAAGTATGTTAAATGATGTTCTAAATTCATAACAAGGCTTAGAAAATTAACTAGAATCACATGTGATTGTTCTTTGTACCTAAAATGAATTGTTTTTGACCATAATAGAGTTTACGGCTGTAAACTCCATGTTTAAGGCCGTAAACTCCCTTTTTTTTAAATTTTATAAATCCAAACAAACCATTCCAATGCATTTTAGAAATCCATTCCAACAATCCCCATGTCCAAACAAGCCATTAAACACCCAAACTCACACCAACATGAGTTTACGGCCGTAAACTCATGTATGGGTGTGTTTTGTGGTTGTAAACTCATTTAAATGTTTACTCTTAGGGAGTATTCTCAAGTCCCAAGTCCCTAATGCTAATACACGTCCGTAGATGTCACCCGGGTCGCTCTAAACACTCGTTTTGAGGCGTTTTCATTCTTTGGAGTGTAACTTCATATCTAATTAGAAATTGTGACTCTAATTAGATATATTTGTATGCTATTTAATATTACATAGGAACCTCGCTCGTATTCAAGCCTCGGCTCGACGTTTAGCATCCCATTCGACATTTTCCGCGTCCGGTGAGTTCATACCCCTACCCTTTTTCAATGGTTTTTCAATGTTTTCAGGGGGGGAATACAAGCAAGAGTACAAGAATATCTTGTACTTAAACTTATGATTTTAGTTAAATGATTTCATACTTGTACATTTTTAAGGATTGAAACCCTTTTAGTAAACTGTTTTGACTTGCAGGTTGTTTGTTTAAAACTGATTTTCAATTCTTATTATATACTGTCATATTGTATACTTCTCAGTTGATTGTTCATACTTATATTGATAGAAAACATAAAACATTGTAAAGTCTGTAATAAAATACCTTAGGTACGAGTATATAAGTCAGACACCATAAAGAACACATAAAACTTCGATACGTCTTTAGTAATTCACCTCGGCTCGAGTGTAAATGAATAATTATCATTAGAAAACATAGAACATTTGTAGTGTCCTTAATAATACACCTAGGATCGAGTGTAAAGGACAGTCATCATTAAATAACACCTAGGCTCGAGTGTAATGTCTTTAATAAAACACCTAGGCCCGAGTGTAAAGGACGGGTACGTTAGAACCTAGTTAGTCATAGATACCACTTCCCTAGACGAGAAGTGATGAGTAATCTTAAAGATTGGAGACACGTCCTTGGTAACACGTCCCTTGGCACGGGATAGTGGAGGACTAACCCTGTAACCAGAATCTCCGTTCATGGGAGAGTGTGGCTTGAGTGTATAGATATATACGGGACTGACAATCCCGTACCTGGCTGCTAGCTACAGCTGAACCGCAAAGTTTAAGGGTGACGAAAGTCATAAAAAGGATACTGGCCCCGACGCGAGTCATATCTAGTCTGAGTATGGTTAAGGACTCGCAATCTAGATTATTAACACTTTAGACTCTTTTACTAGCTTTATGTACGTAGTAAAGTTAAGGTACATTTAAGGATATGACACACTCATTCAGGAAAACATGGGGTTTTCCTATGAATAATAATGAACATAATCAGAATTGGTAATGGCACACACACTCATTCAGGAAAACATGGGGTTTTCCTATGAACAATAATGAACATAATCAGAATTGGTAATGGTACACACACATTCATGAAAACATGGGGTTTTCCTATGGATAATAATGAACATAATCGAAATCAGTAATAGCACATACACTTATACGCATAGGAAAATATAGGATTTTTCCTGAGTAACAGTAGTTTGTAATCTTAAAAGTGTAATGAGTTAAATAATTATACTTTACAAAATCAATGAATAATCATGTTATTATTATTCATCATTTACTTTACTTTTGGGTTTAGAAACTATGTTTATATAAGAAACTATGGGATTTTCTTGGTTAATCGCTTTTTCAGGAAACTAAAGGAACTCGTTCTTTTCATAAAACAAACCGCTTATGAACTCACTAGCTTTATGCTGATTTTCAAACCGCTTGTATTCTCAGGTCCGCTTTAGACAGGTACCCGACGATCTCTTTTGGTGAAGACGGAATGCGTAGAAGATTCGTCTCTCTTTTGTTTAATTTATGTATCTATGAAAACTTGTACTACTTTACTTTTCAACCGATGTAATGAAATCTATGTAATGTAAATGTTTGTGTTTTACTTCGCTTACTATGTACATTGGTTATGATTCTCATGAAGTCACCTCCGCCCCGAGACGTTTCCGCCTTCGGTTTCGGGGTGTGATAGATTGGTATCAGAGCCCTTGTTTATAGTGAACTAAGTATACCAAACGTTACATGGTATAAGACTATAAACAATAAGGGGCCTAAGTGCTCTGAACTAAAAGTATACCTCAATATAAAAGTATTTTCAAAAAGTATACAAGTATCCTAGCTGTCGAGAATCGTATCTATAAATAGAACAGAACATAACTAAATGGGTGTTGTATGCTGTAGTTAAACCTGGGCAGTTATGTCGTCGTGTCTAGGATCAATATAGCCTGATCAACTATATTCATTCGAGACACGGCCAACATGTGCTTGGGAGTGACTGAGGAATGCAGCATACCTAAAACTTACCCAAATACCACAAACAACGAGTCGTCGTTGCAATGAATCGTGAAATACTATGGGAGTATTTCTGAATCCAACCTTGTTGTAGAAGTTCCTCATTCAAGCATTGCCCCTCGATCATTCCATTATCGATAAATATCTGCTTTGATAATTCATTCCTGTTTATTCGCTTAACCGAATTATATGTCTGTCATAAAGAGATATCCTTTGTTTCATATCTCTTGATTCAGTTTAGAGGACTTATTATCCTCTTTTCCTAATCTTTTAGATAGAGATGTATTTAAAGAAAGAGCCTAGCCCAAGGAACAACAACTCTTCACCGTCATACTCCTATTCGCGCGACTACTTTCTGATACAAACAACTGTTACCGCTACATTGGCAGCTGCAATGGCGATTTTGAACCCTGGCAAGTCCAGTGGTCCAGGAAGTATTGTGTACTCTCAAAACCATAAAAATAATCAAGAACACCAAAACGAGAATAATCAGAAAAAGAAGAAAGTGTTCTGGAAAAAGCGAAAAAGTCAGAGTTCCCAAGGACCCTCCAAGAAGCTCAAAAATGTGGCAGCCCAAGTTGCTACTAATCCTGTCGCTGTTCCTGTAGTTCAAACTACCACTGTTCCTGTTGCTGTGCCTACAGCCCCAACACCTACTACTAAGTATGCTGGTAGTCTCCCTTGGTGCGACAAATGCAAATATCACCATTATGCTTCCGGTCCGTGTATTAATAAGATTTGCAACAAATGTGGCATGAAGGGTCACTTTGCTCGAAACTGTAAAACGCCAAGTCGAATAATTGGTCAAGCTTCCGGATCAAATACCGTATGTGCTTGTTATAATTGTGGAGAGATCGGGCATTTCAAGCGAAACTGCCCAAAAGCAACAACCCCCAACAATGTCAACAACGTTGGGATGGTCTTATAGCTTTGAGGCAGGAGGAGACAATCGCCAATTCCTCCAACGTCGCGGGTATATTTCTTTTCGACAATCCTTGTCCTCGTATTCTTTTCGAATTCGGTGTTAAGAAAATTTTATTAACAACTCATTCATTTATTCGTTAGACATAGTCCTCGTCTAATAACCGAAACAACGACCATCAAGATAGTTATCAGTGAGAATGAGTGCATAAACGACTTATCTCTACATTGTGTTCTTACCTTGAGTAATCATTCATTTCTTCATTAACCTGATGTCAGTTTCGGTAAGAACTTTGATGTTACCTTCAATATGTATCGGTTGAGCCCCGACTGTGTTGATATACCTCGTTATAGAAAGCTAGTTATCTCAATCTTTCCTCTGATCAGACCCTTATAATTCATGGTGGCAAGTTTAGCCCAAATCCTTGCTTCGTTCAATGCGTCAAAGCTCGAAAGTTCCTGCAAAAGGAAGTGTCAAGTATTCCTAATCTATGTGATCAGCGAGAAACAAGGAGTTGAGAACCCCAAGAACGTCTCCGAAGACTAATATTCTTGATATCTTTTCGAATAGATCCCGATAATTCCTTCCGATCGCCAAGTTGAGTTTCGTATCAACTTAATCCTTGGATCTATCCCCGTAGCCAAACCTCCGTATTGCTTTGCTCTAACAGAAATCCATTCCAGTGTGACCGATAACCTTGATATACCCAAACTCCCTGGATGAGCAAACTAAGATCATAAGCTAAGTAATCAAGCGTATGAAACCGAGCCATGTCCCATTAGTGAAGGTTCCAAGTGAGAACCTGAATTCGCAGAGGAGCGCGAAGACCCGATACAGCAGTCATATCCTCATCCTTTGTCAGTATCTTGTATCTAAATTCTTGAATTTCGGGACGAAATTCTCTCTAACGGGGGGATAATGTAACAACCCGAAACTTTGTTTCCTCGCCGTAGCCGTTTCCACCAAAACTCGTCTTAAGCAAAGTGTTCCGATTTCGTCCGGAACTAAGTCAATTAATTCAAAACCTTTATTTTGACTTGGTAAGTATCCCAATAGGTTGGAATTAAAAGAAAACGTCTCGGACTAGTAAATTGAAAAATTATAGTTTCGACCATATCGCGTAACGGCAACTTAATCGGGTGCGACCCAAAGCATTGATTAACGTCGGTATCGGGTAAAATTCCACCGTGTATCCAAGTCAAACCATATTTAAAGTGGATTAAGCCTCATTTGAAGCTTTTTCACTCTCCCTCTAACCTCTCTCCTAAAATCCATATTGTTAAGCCAAAAATCAACCATTTCAAGCCTTACAACTCCAAGGTAAACATCTTAGCTCCTAGTATAACATCCTTAGGCTTCATTTTCGTGTTTAAATCATGGGAAAAGACCATAGACATGAGTTTACGGCCCTAGAACTAGCCTAGGCCGTAAACTCATATAAAAGGGGTTTTTGGAGCCAAATAACCCTTCCAAATCATAGTTGGGACTTAGATAGGACCTTAAGGCTTGCAAATAGAGACTTACAACCATTAAAACATGAATTATATGAGACAAAAGAGGGTTTACAGCCAAGACTCCTTCTTGGGCCGTAAACTCCACTAAAATGGGGTTTTATGCCATTTAACCCTCCCTAGACTCAATCAAGCCCTAGATATGATTTTTAGAAATTATGTAATGGACTTGGAACTCATTAAACATCAATTTTGAGAGGTTTGTATGAGTTTACGGCCAAGGCATATGCTTGGGCCGTAAACTCCTCAAACTTGTGTGTAAAATCACTTCTAAAGTGTTAGAATGCCATCCAACACCAACAAAAGCCTTGGAATAAATTAGGGAACCAACCAAAAATAGATTAGAGGCCTTAAACACATAAAAAATGTCACATATAAGAGTTTACGGCCTAGGAGCATACCCTTGGCCGTAAACTCATGAAACTTGGTCAAAAGATGCATCAAATTCACTGTAATGGCTTGCATAAATTTCTAGAATCACATGTGATTGTTTTAAACATCAAAAACTAATTTTTCAAGAGCATAGGAGAGTTTACGGCCATAGAACATGCTTCTAGGCCGTAAACTCCTAAAAGTATGTTAAATGATGTTCAAAATTCATAACAAGGCTTAGAAAATTAACTAGAATCACATGTGATTGTTCTTTGTACCTAAAATGAATTGTTTTTGACCATAATAGAGTTTACGGCCGTAAAATCCATGTTTAAGGCCGTAAACTCCCTTTTTTTTAAATGTTATAAATCCAAACAAACCATTCCAATGCATTTTAGAAATCCATTCCAACAATCCCCATGTCCAAACAAGCCATTAAACACCCAAACTCACACCAACATGAGTTTACGGCCGTAAACTCATGTATGGGTGTGTTTTGTGGTTGTAAACTCATTTAAATGTTTACTCTTGGGGAGTATTCTCAAGTCCCAAGTCCCTAATGCCAATACACGTCCGTAGATGTCACCCGGGTCGCTCCAAACACTCGTTTTGAGGCGTTTTCGTTCGTTGGAGTGTAACTTCATATCTAATTAGAAATTGTGACTCTAATTAGATATATTTGTATGCTATTTAATATTACATAGGAACATCGCTCGTATTCAAGCCTCGGCTCGACGTTTAGCATCCCATTCGACATTTTCCGCGTCCGGTGAGTTCATACCCCTACCCTTTTTCAATGGTTTTTCAATGTTTTCAGGGGGGAATACAAGCAAGAGTACAAGAATATATTGTACTTAAACTTATGATTTTAGTTAAATGATTTCATACTTGTACATTTTTAAGGATTGAAACCCTTTTAGTAAACTGTTTTGACTTGCAGGTTGTTTGTTTAAAACTGATTTTCAATTCTTATTATATACTGTCATATTGTATACTTCTCAGTTGATTGTTCATACTTATATTGATAGAAAACATAAAACATTGTAAAGTCTGTAATAAAATACCTTAGGTACGAGTATATAAGTCAGACACCATAAAGAACACATAAAACTTCGATACGTCTTTAGTAATTCACCTCGGCTCGAGTGTAAATGAATAATTATCATTAGAAAACATAGAACATTTGTAGTGTCCTTAATAATACACCTAGGATCGAGTGTAAAGGACAGTCATCATTAAATAACACCTAGGCTCGAGTGTAATGTCTTTAATAAAACACCTAGGCCCGAGTGTAAAGGACAGGTACGTTAGAACCTAGTTAGTCATAGATACCACTTCCCTAGACGAGAAGTGATGAGTAATCTTAAAGATTGGAGACACGTCCTTGGTAACACGTCCCTTGGCACGGGATAGTGGAGGACTAACCCTGTAACCAGAATCTCCGTTCATGGGAGAGCGTGGCTTGAGTGTATAGATCTATACGGGACTGACAATCCCACACCTGGCTGCTAGCTACAGCTGAACCGCAAAGTTCAAGGGTGACGAAAGTCATAAAAAGGATACTGGCCCCGACGTGAGTCATATCTAGTCTGAGTATGGTTAAGGACTCGCAATCTAGATTATTAACACTTTAGACTCTTTTACTATCTTTATGTACGTAGTAAAGTTAAGGTACATTTAAGGATATGACACACTCATTCAGGAAAACTTGGGGTTTTCCTATGAACAATAATGAACATAATCAGAATTGGTAATGGCACACACAATCATTCAGGAAAACATGGGGTTTTCCTATGAACAATAATGAACATAATCAGAATTGGTAATGGTACACACACATTCAGGAAAACATGGGGTTTTCCTATGGATAATAATGAACATAATCGAAATCAGTAATAGCACATACACTTATACGCATAGGAAAATATAGGATTTTTCCTGAGTAACAGTAGTTTGTAATCTTAAAAGTGTAATGAGTTAAATAATTATACTTTACAAAATCAATGAATAATCATGTTATTATTATTCATCATTTATTCTTGGTTAATTGCTTTTTCAGGAAACTAAAGGAACTCGTTCTTTTCATAAAACAAACCGCTTATGAACTCACCAGCTTTATGCTGATTTTCAAACCGCTTGTATTCTCAGGTCCGCTTTAGACAGGTACCCGACGATCTCTTTTGGTGAAGACGGAATTCGTAGAAGATTCGTCTCTCTTTTGTTTAATTTATGTATCTATGAAAACTTGTACTACTTTACTTTTCAACCGATGTAATGAAATCTATGTAATGTAAATGTTTGTGTTTTACTTCGCTTACTATGTACATTGGTTATGATTCTCATGAAGTCACCTCTGCCCCGAGACGTTTCCGCCTTCGGTTTCGGGGTGTGACACAAACTGATGGACAATAAGTAAGACATTGTTCCACGTATTTGCCCGGCTGATATCTAGAACAGAGGATTATATGATCACTTATCTTAAATGGCGTATCAACATCTTCTCAGTTTCGAGAGACCTTGAAAGAGATACGATTGCTGATCGGTTCCTAAAGTATTGAAGTTATAGTTATTAGACTTATCCAAGTGGGAGACTGTTGGATAAGGTGTCTAAGTCCATAACTATTTCTGGTATGTACTTGACCCGACCCGGCATGGTCCATTTGGGTTGCATGGCACCATGCAATTGGATAAACTAAAATGAGAGAAATAACATTTATGGTTTATTAATATATTATAAGTTCTAATATATTAATAATATTATTTAATAAGTTTGATCAAGAATTAATTTAGAATTAATTAAGTGATCAAAAGATAACTAATTAAATATATGGGTTGATTATGTAAATCATCCATAACTTGTATAGTGGGCTAAGAGGCTCCATGGATTATCAAGTTGGGTTAAACCCATAGGATGCTCCATGGGAGTTATAAACCCGCGGGTCATGGAAATGAAGAGCCATGACACATTAGGGTTTACATGATGTAACCCTAGATGTGTCAAAACTATATAAAGTACATGTTCTCCACCAAAATCGGCTACACAAGAACAAGTGAGGGCTAGGCCGATTTTCAAGTGTGTATTCTCTCAAAAGTTTACTCTTTTGCATTAGGTGTTGTGTGAAGCATTTAAGGCATCACACTTGGGGTGCTAGGCTCACAAGGTTTCAAGGATCATAAGCAACAACAAGTTATGTTATTCTATCTTTCATTCAAGTTAAAAATTGTTCCCCATGTATGCTAGATAGGAATATAACCTTGGAATTCAACTTTGCATGATCATTAGAAAAACATAGATCCAAGGTTATTAGGGTTGCATTTACACTTAGGAAGTGTTAGAATGCTCAAAACCCATCATTCATCAGGTCGAACTTCTCGCCTTGGGGAGCACCAGTGTTGTTTGTGAAAAAGAAGGATGGATAATTTAGGATGTGCATCGATTACCGAGAGCTCAACAAACTTACCATCAAGAACCGATATCCCCTTCCACGAATCGACGACTTATTCGACCAAATCCAAGAGCCAATTACTTCTCCAATATTGATCTGAGATCGGGATATCACCAGCTGTGAGTCCTGGAGAGTGATATTACCAAGACGGCCTTCTGAACAAGGTACGGGCATTACGAGTTTGTAATGATGCCGTTCGGACTAACCAATGCCCCTTCCGTATTCATAGACTTAATGAATCAGGTATGTCTTCCATTCTTGGATAAATTTGTGATCGTATTCATTGATGACATACTTATTTATTCAAAGAGTAAAAAAGAGGATGGCCAATATCTAAGACAAGTCTTAGAGACATTACGAGCTGAGAGACTTTATGCGATGTTCTCAAAATGAGAGTTTTGGATTAGGAAAGTGGACTTCCTAGGTCACGTGGTTAGTGAAGAACGAATCCACGTGGACCCATCTAAAATCAAGGCTATCGAACGTTGGTCTGCACCGACTACACCAATGGAGATTCGCCAATTTCTAGGCCTTGCTGGTTATTATCGAAGGTTCATTCAGAACTTCTCCAACATCGCAAAGCCTCTTACCTCCCTAACTCAGAAAGGTGTGCCCTACAACTGGGGAGAAAAGCAAGATGTTGCATTTCAAACTCTGAAACAGACCCTATGCAGTGCACCTATTCTTTCTCATCCAGAGGGGATCGAAGATTTTGTGGTGTATTGCTATGCTTCGAATCAAGGGTTGGGTTGTGTGCTAATGCAGCGAGGAAAGGTTATTGTGTATGCCTCACGACAACTGAAAACACATGAAGTCAACTACACCACTCATGACTTAGAACTTGGGGTTGTGGTCTTCGCTCTAAAAAGCTGGAGGCACTACCTATACGGTTCCAAGTGCACCATTTTCACAGACCACAAGAGCCTTCAACACATATTAGTTGAACATGAGACAACGACGTTGGGTCGAATTGCTCAACGACTATGAATGTGAGATTCGTTACCATCCGGGAAAGGCGAATGTAGTGGCTGATGCCCTTAGTCGTAAGGAGTACTCTGGTCGAAGAGTGAAGTCATTAACCATGTCGATCCATTCTCATCTGTCGACACAAATCAAGGAAGCTCAAATAGAAGCCTTGAAACCCGAAAATGCGACAGGTGAAACCCTTAGAGGGATGGACAAGAATCTAGAAATCAAGAGTGACGGAGTGCGCTACCTCATGAACTGAATCTGGACACCAAAGTTTAGTGGGTTCAGAGAGATAGTTATGAACGAACCACACAAGACTTCATACTCCATACACCCAGGTTCAGATAAGATGTATCTGGATATCAGACAACTCTACTGGTGGCCAAACATGAAAGCAGAAAATGCTATCTATGTGAGCAAGTGCTTGACTTGCGCCAAGATAAAGGTAGAACACCAGAAGCCCTCAGGTCTACTCCATCAACCCGAAATACCTAAGTGTAAATGGGAACATATTTCCATGGACTTCATAACAAAACTACCCAAGACTCAGGGTGGTCACGACACCATCTAGGTGATCGTCGACAGACTAAGCAAGTCTGCTCATTTCTTACCGATCAAGGAAACTGATAAGATGGAAAAGCTAACGAGAACCTACATCCAAGAGATCGTGCGACTTCATGGAGTGTCGATGTCTATCATCTCGGACAGAGACATTAGATTCACTTCCAGATTCTGGCAATCGTTGCAAAAATCCATGGGAACAAGGTTGGATATGAGTATAGCCTATCACCCACAAACTGACGGACAGAGTGAGAGAATGATCCAAACCCTAGAAGACATGTTGCGAGCATGTGTAATCGACTTTGGTAAAGCGTGGGGATGTTCACTTACCATTAGTCGAGTTCTCTTATAATAACACTTATCATACTAGTATCAAGACTGCTCCATTTGAAGCCCTTTACGGTCGTAAGTGCAAATCACCTCTGTGGTGGGAGGAAGTAGGCGACACGCAGTTGGCAAAAGGTCTAGTCCCTGATAGCACTCTCACTGGTCCAGAGATCATTAGAGAAACGATTGAAAAGATCGTCCAAATTTGAGAACGTCTGAAAGCCTCGAGGGATAGGTAAAAGAGCTATGCCGACAAAAGACGAAAACCCTTGGAATTTCAGGTTGGAGACCGCGTTCTACTGAAGGTCTCACCCTTGAAGGGCATGATACGCTTTGGGAAGCGTGGAAAACTAAATCCAAGGTACATTGGACCCTTCGAAATTACTTCAAGGATTGGTCTAGTGGCTTATAGACTTCAACTTCCGATTGAGCTTAACAAAGTACATCCAGTGTTTCACGTATCTAACCTAAAAAAGTGTTTGTCCGACGAAACTCTTGTGATTCCACTCGACGAAATCGAATTTAACGAAAATCTTAACTTTGTGGAAGAGCCCATCAAGGTCATAGATAGGGAAATCAAACGAACTAAACAGAGTCACATACCAATAGTGAAGGTCCGCTGGAATGCTAATCGGGGACCTGAATTCACATGGGAGCAAGAAGATCAGATGCAACAGAAGTATCCGCGTCTCCTCCCTAGTCCCTAAACTTTTATTTTGTAATTAATTTCGGGACGAAATTCCCTCTAACGGGGGATGATGTAACAACCCGTTATTTTAGGTCATTGTAATGACTAAAAGTCGAGTCTAGGAACCTCTTTGTAAAGTAATAAGAATATCATCGAAAATGAAATGTTCAAAAAGTTCTGTTTGGGTACACTATGTGGTAGATATCGTGATAAGGTTTCCAAAAAGATAAAATACACTAAAATCCGAGTTATAACGAAGGAGTTATGATCAATCAATGATTCGTAACACTACTGGTAAAGCGTTGTTAAGCATAAAACGAGAAATTTCAATAAGATACTTTTCAACCTTAGGTGTCTAAATGAAAGTCATAGATATCCCAAAACCGTGAACATACATTAAAAGAACGCCCCAAATCTGACTTCATTTGAGGAAGTTATGATTTTTCGAAGTTTCTGACCTAGCAGTAGACAACTAAAAACTCGAAATAGAGATCGAGCGGTCTTTAGCCAACACAACCTAAACGAAAGTTGAAGACCCCGACAATAGGAGTACAACAGTAAAAAGTCTGATGAAAATGGACATCAGATGAAGGAGTTATGGAATTTAAACGGACTTTTTTAGGCCCGGCCTGTTAAAAATAATATAATAAAAATAAAATCAAAATTAGCCGACGGACCTACGCGTGCATATAAAGAACATCGAAATCGGAGCTCGTACGCGAAGGTTACGGATTTTACAAGTTCGGGACACAAAACCCGAGGCTGACTCAGCCTCACAACGTGAGGGGACCATGCTCACGACGTGAGCTCGTGACTGATGGGTTCCAAGTGTCATCCATGTCAAATCGTCGAAGAGGATCATGATGACTAAGCCTCACGACGAGAGACATCCAAAACTTACGACGTGAGACCCCAAATCAGCCCCTATAAATAGAAGCTTAAGGGTGTCGGGTTTGGTGCTCATCTCTTTCCATCTAAGTGTCTGTTAGGGTGCAAAGTCACTCTTGGATGTAGTGTTTTAGGCTCAATCTCTTGTATGTGTAAATGGGTTGAGTCTTTCCTATAAATAGGAAGTGAGTGACTCCTATTATGTAAGTGAATCCATTTGGAGTGTTAGACTAGAGAGAGAAATTGTATACAAACCCATTTGTATATTCTTTCTAAATCTAATAAGAGCTTACAAAGATTTATTTACTCCTTGTGTTCTTGATTTTACATGATGATTCACAGGATCTTTCTAATTCCGCACATGCCATCATAATCAACACCACAACAATTGGTATCAGAGCAAGTGTTCTTGATTTGGTCAAGAATTGATCCTTGATGGCTATTTTGATTTGGTGATTATTCATGTTCTTATTGATCTTTGTGTTTTGAGAGTATTTTGTGTTATAGAAATCGAATTTTTCTTTGATTTTATCCATAATTCGACTTTCTCTCTCTAGAATACTTGTTTGTATCACTTTCTCTTTCTAGAAAACCCATTCAAAATCACTTTCTCTCTCTAGAATTCTTCAAGTTTTGTGATCATGGTGAATTTTCCTTACAATTCTTGGATTGTGATCGTTGAAGGTATCAAATACAAAGTCAATAAAGATCAATATTATGGATTGGTGTTAAACAAGAAGATGTATTGGGGAACTATGGTTTCTTATGGAGGATTAAAGGATGATCATGGAAGCTTGATATTTCAACCACTTTGTGAGATCAAATGGTTGGCTGATATTACATGTTCCATAATATCACGTAGTAGTGATAAGATTGGAGAAGAAAAATAGTTGTTCGATAAGAAATATGTTTCTCTTGTTGAAAACCCAAATGATCTTCGTGCTCTTAAGGTAGTTGAAGTTCTTGACAATGGAGTTCAATGTGATGTTCTTGATGTTCAAGAAAAAGGAGTTCAAGTTGATTTTCAAGATGAAAAAGTTTCCTGCTCGATTGCAGTTCAAACTAATGATATTTTGTGTTCTTGTGATTCGTTTGAAGGAATGATTCCTTATTGGAAGCCGGTGATCCAAGAAAATCACAAGTATCAAACTCCAAAAGATTTGATTAAAACTCAAAATGTTCATGTTGTTGAAAGTGGGTTTGTTCATGAGATCAAGTCTTCAAGATGCAAAAAGATGAAAAAGAAAAGGAAGAAGAAGATGAATCGGAAGAACAAGTGGGTTTACTCACAAAAATCGTCATATGTTGTGAAGCCAAAATCCGTGAAGCAAATTTGGGTTCCAAAGCAACAATCTCAAAAGGTTGCATTGAATTTGAAGTCAAAACCCAAAAGTGTTGGTGGTTCTTTTGAAGATGTTCTTGGATCGTTGAGGAACACGAAGAACACGAAGAACGAGTTGTACATCTCGCATGTTAGGTGGTACAATGTTCGATTTGGAGATTTTCTCATTCCGAAAAAAGAACCAAGATCTTCCAAATTTGATTCGTTCGTTGAAAATGGATCTCGATTCGTGAAAAAGGTAACTCAAATTCTCAAATGGATTCCAAAACGTCCATGATTTTGATTCATACTTTCCGTTTTTTTCATTTTTGATCGATTTGCCTCATTGGATCAAATTTGTTTCAAACCCCATTGATTGATCCAATTATTTTTTTAGATCAAAATCCTAAAAATCAAAATCAAATTCCAAAATCTTTTTACTGTTCATTTGAAAAGTATAGTGTCCATATTAGCCCAATTATGTGACAAAACATGATCAGTTACTATTCATTTGATTTCTAAGCCCATATGTTTTCATTTGAATCCAATAACTTTGAGTCCACATATTTTTTTCGTAATCAGATTTCATTAAGAGTGGAGCCCAAAAGATTGATTAAATCAGTTTGTTATATTAATTGCGTCCGTTTTTCATCATACGCATCTTCAACTCATCTGTTGTGTGACTGTTCTTGAATCCTCAATCTTGTTATCTCATTTTTTTTCTTGTTAATCGGTTGAATGAGATTTGTATGTTGATCAAAATTGTTTTGGAGGTTTTGTTTGATTTTGAATACGAATCATATTTGGATTGGAGAAGTATTAGAGCACATTTGGTTTAAATTGACTTTATAAAGTCAAAATCGATGTTCTTGAGAAATCAGAACCGAAATCGATTGAAAATATGGAATCGAAATCGAGTTAGATGGTCATAAACATTGCAATCGATTTTGATTTGTACTTGCAATGAGTCGATTGCAAATCGAATGTTGATTCAACTAATGTGTAAATTGATGACTAATGCTGATTACGGGAATAGTTTCGAAGGGAAGGGAAGGTGTATGACGTTTTCTGTATTGTCGATTTGTGTTTTAGGTCGATGGTCATAAGAAAGATTCTAAAGGATTGAGAACAAAGATCGATTTCGATTGTTGATTTTGGAATCGACATACAATTGGTGTTACAATCGCAAGTAGATGCGAAGCCCTTGGATTTCGATTTTGAATGTCGATGGCTTGATTTGTGCTAATATCGATGGTTTGAAATTGAATTATAGAATCGATTATATGTTAATTGATTTTGAGTCAAAAGATATGATGCATTTGAAGTCAACTATGGTGGTTATGAAGAAGATTGATAACAAACAGATGGCTTAAATTTGTCGATGGTGGTTGTATGCTACATTGCTACTTGATAGTTCGATAGTTTTTGTATGCGAAGATAGTTTGGATTCAATGGTTGATGACTTGGATTTTGTTAATAGAATTGATTTTGGTATCGGTGGTATGGATTTCGCAAATAAGAAGTCGATGTCGACTGGGATTGTTTGGAGTCAATTTCATCTGTAAACAGTGGTTGATGGTCAAACTGGATTCGCATAATCAGGATGTGATTTGGATAGTTCGCATCTATTGAGTTCGCATATAAGGTTGTGATATGGTTCGCATATATGGAAGTCGTTCATTCGCATTTGGTTAATTTGGTTAATTGGATGAGAAATGTGCGAAGAAGTTGATGTGCGAAAGATTATTCGCATTTGTTGAAGAACTGTATAAAAGTTGACATACGAACACTTTGACTGGAACATGCGAAGTATTTCACTGTTAGTGAATTGGGGAAGAAGAAAGTAAATAGTTTCGAATTTGGCCCCTTATATTTTCACGAAATGGCAAAATTAGCCCAATTTTGCATGTTTGAAGAAAATGCAGAAATTTTCGAAAAGAGTCCCTGCAGTTTCGTAATATTGGCAGTTTATACCCAACTTCGCAAATGGGAAATAAAAGCTGAGAAATTGCAGAATTTTCAGTTCTGGTCCCTTCAGTTTGTCCGAATTTACGCTTTATGCCCGGTTTCGCAAATGGGCTAGAGTTTCGCATATTTGACTATTTTTGGCGCAACGGGTCCCTGCAAGTTTCAGAAAGTGACAATTTCTACCCGGTTTTTTGAAAAATCTTGCAACTTTCACCGAAAAAGTCAAAAATTTTCATTAATTGGAAATTTTTTTATGGCTTTTTCGTGATTGTTTTTCCGTGCAAGATTTTTGGTGATTCATTTTTGGTACACATCAAGGGGGAGTACCGTGAAGACTATTCCTCGGCGCTTCTCACCCTTAGTGGGTTTTATAATCATTTTTTTGATTATAAAAAGGGGGAGAATGATGGGTATTCGAAGTTTCTTAGGTTTGTCGAATATTCATTTGCGGATTTGAAGATTGGTGTTACTTTGAGGGGGAGTTTGGTCTTGATCGCGCTAGCTCGTTGGAGATTGAAGCCGGACATCCAATCCTAACTTTGAGGAGGAGAATGTTAGGGTGCAAAGTCACTCTTGGATGTAGTGTTTTAGGCTTACTCTCTTGTATGTGTAAATGGGTTGAGTCTTTCCTATAAATAGGAAGTGAGTGACTCCCATTATGTAAGTGAATCCATTTGGAGTGTTAGACTAGAGAGAGAAATTGTATACAAACCCATTTGTATATTCTTTCTAGATCTAATAAGAGCTTATAAAGATTTATTTACTCCTTGTGTTCTTGATTTTACATGATGATTCACTAGATCTTTTGTAATTCCACACATGATTATTCACTAGATCTTTCATACTCGAGTCCCGAAGGAAGTTCTACACTCCTGAGATCCCCGAGAATCCCAAGATTTCAACTCTCTCTAGTCGAAGTTCTGCTCGATTCTTCTCTCGACTACTTCAAAACAACCATTACAATCAAGTGAGTTCATAACCCCTTTTATACACCTTCAAATACTTTATAATGTACTTTTAATACATTTCGGGGGAGAATACAAGTAAACACAGGGTTGATCCCGAGTGAGAACTTGTTATACTTTGCATGCATTAGACTAATACAAAATGCATAGTATCCAGGGTAGCCATCCTTGTTAAAGCATTTTATGCATTCAAAGAACTTATGAATTATGCTTTGTCAAACATTGTGAAAGAGGATAAACATTGCATACAAAACTATTATTTTAATACAGACTTAGTTGAGAATCCGTGAGACGATTACATCTTCAAATGCTACCTTTTTGTTAAAAAGGTACTACCTAAAATCCTGTCTAGTATAACCAGAGTCTCCTGTTTGGAGAGCGTGTCAAATGTCTATAGATCTATATGGGAAGTCACGATCCCACGCCCTTTGGGTGACAGTTTGTCATAAACGTTTCGACGCCTAAAGACCGTCGCCACAGGCGTATTATGTTTAGTATGGTTATAAAACTCACCGGATAGACGATTATTATGGTATTTTGCTTTTATGAATGGGTAGCTATTAAAAATATTCTTCATCTAAACGAGTGTGTGACAACCCTGTATTTTTCCCGAAGCAATGTAACACTCAAAATTCAAATACAACGAAACTATTTGTAATCAACGAAATTAGCCTAAAAAATAAAGTGTTCAAAACTCTAAATTGGGATGCATCAAATGTTAGATATTGTGCCAAGGTTTTCAAAAACATAAAGAACATTCAAAACCGAATTATAATGAAGAAATTATGACTACTCAAATATTCACGACACACTCGGTAAAACATTATTTAAACGTAAAAAGCGAAATTCCAATAAAATGCATTTTAACCTTAAGTATCTAAACACAGTCATAGAGTTCGTTCAACTGTAAACGTACATAAAAAGATCGCACAAATTGGACCTCGTATGAAGAAGTTACGGATTTTCTAAGTTTCGTAACAGTAGTAGAGAGCTAAAAACTCAAATTAAAGATCGAACGATATTTAGCTAAGGCAGCCTAAACGAGAGTTGAAGGTCTCCACAACAGGAGTAAGATGATAAAAAGACAAACGAAAACAGATGTCGAATAAAGAAGTTATGAATTTTTAATGGACTTTAGCAGTCCCGGCCTACTAAAAACATAGTATTAAAAATAAAATCAAAACTAGCCGACCGAGTCTAAACGAAAGTTGTAGAGCATAGTCTCACCTACGTGTGGATATAAAGAACGCGAAAAACGGAGCCCATACACGAAAGTTACGGAATTTAGAAGATTGAAGTCGGAATTACGCCCAGCATAATTCAAGAGTACGCCCAGCGTACTCAGGTGCAGGGTCGAGTCCCGTCGGCTGCAAGTTCTACGCCTAGCTAGACCCGAGTCGTAAGCCATGATGCAAAGTTACGCCCAGCGTAACCGAAGTACGCCCGGCGTAACGTGTACGCCCAGCATACTCCGGTGGTACGCCCAGCATACTCACGCCTTCAACCCTATAAATAGAGGGCATGAACTCCGGATTTTGGCACACTTTTATCAAACCCTCACTCACTTTCACACACTTGTAAGCACCAGAGGCCATCCCGACACCCTCGGTTCCACACCCGAGCCCCCGACGAAGGTTCTATGCTACCGAGATCCCCGAGAAGCTCGAGGACGCAGCTTTCCGCAGTTGAAGTTCTGCTCGACTCTAGTCTCACTCTCTTCAAACTGAACAAGTGAGTTCATACCCCTACTTTCTAAGTCTTTTCATGTTTTAGGGGTGGGGGGGGGGGATACAAGTACAATACAAGAAAACATATCATTTTATATAAATACAACATCTATCTTATTATTATTCGATACCAACATCTTACTTTACGTATAAGGTTTAGTATTTCACCAAGTTATTTTCACCAAATGGAACATACTTTTAGAAAAACTATAATGGGTATAGTTTGTGAGTTATTCATACATTCTTACGTATACATCTTCAAAAACGAATTACTTTCACCTAAAGTGAAATAAAGACTTTCTTATCGTAAATCTACTTATACTAAGTGATGTGAGATATTCAACATCAACGTACTCTTAAGTATGCATTTCAAGTCTTGTATTATAAGCCATAATCTCTTGGAAGGAGAACGTGATACTTGTGTATAGATCTATACGGGATTGACAACCCCGCACCTAAACTGTTATCTACAGCTAGACCGGCAGGTCTGGGGTGACAAATGTCATAACACTACAACACCTGAAGAATGTTGTTACAGGCAGTCTGTGTCAATAGTATGGTTATAAGACTCACACGAAAGTATAAAAAGAACATTGATTTACGAGACTCATATATGCATTCAGTATTTACATTATTTTGAGTACAAAATTCATCTTTATCATTTAAGTATGAAAGATACTAACGCCCTCCAACCTTGGGAACTTTTCAAACTATATGTGGAAAATATTGGATTTCTGGAAACTACGTTCATCTATTTTCTTCCAAACAGACATACTTTTTCAGTAGAAAAACACTTATGAACTCACCAACTTTATTGTTGACACTTTTTCGAAACCACTTGTATTTCTCAGGGAATCAGTAATACAGGTAGCTACCTGCTTTTGAAGAAGGAACGTTAAGGCGTTTATTATCAAACATTTTAAATCATCATATTGTAATATTCTTTTGGGAAACATGTATAACAAAACAATGTACGTTTTTATTATATATATGATGGTTGTGTTACTTTCTTTATGATATTCAATTGTTATGATACTACGTGAAGTCATCCATCCCCGAATGTTTCCGCCATTCTGGTTTGGGGGTGTGACAGATTAGTATCAGAGCCAGGTTTATAGTGAACTACGTATATCGAACCACATAAGATATACAAACTATAAATGCAAAGGGGACCAAAAACCCTCTGACAAAACGTTTTTATAAACAATATATTTTCTTTTAAAATATACATTATTACACGCATGCATCGGTCTCGTATCATAACAAAGTTTTCTAAAAAGTATTAAGGCAAGTTGCAACACTACGATTGGGCCTCGAGGTATGTAATCAACTCGAGAATAAATATAGCCTGATCAACTATATTTATCCTAGATTTGACCAACGTACGTCGAGGAATGGTCGTAGTGGACAACAAGTCAAAAACTTACCAAATAAAATTTCTAGACTTGCAAATTCGAAATACTATAGGAGTATTGTTATAAAATATAAGGACAGTGAAAAACCTGCACACCACAAGATATAGTTAAACTTAGGATGCCATTAAATAGAAATTTATTTTCATATAAAATTCTTATACCTCTATCCTAGTACAGACAAAATGGCCGGATTCCATATACCGGGAGATCCCTACTACCCAAACCAAGGTAATGGTGGATGGATAGAACAAAATCCGGAAGAAGACCCAGAGGAAATCGAAGAGGAAGTCGGAGAGGAATTCGAAGTCGACAAGGAAGTCGAAGAAGAAGAAGAGCCTATAGAGGAGGAAGAGGAAGTTGCGGATGGAACAGACTTCGAGTCGGAAGTAATCAACCCTCCCGCTCCTCGTCCTCCCGAAGTCAGAATGTGTTACCAAGGTCCCATTCCCATTTGGGGAAGTCATCTCTACCATTGGATCCGTCAACTAGGTGTACGCCCTCCCTTTGGCATGTGTCGGGAGTTTCACAATGTCAGTGGGGGAGGCTCAGCCGATCGAGCGCTTCCCGTTCTTGTGTGCACAATAGCCACCCAGAACTACCATTCGGACATGCAAGCGGCCAGATTCGTGAGATCAATGCTGCTACACAGGGTAACGCCGCAGACATCCATCGTATGGAAGGACTACACGAAGATACCCAACTCCACACAGGGACACTTCAAAGCCAAATGGAGGCAGCACTTGCAGAAATAAGAGAGATGAAGGAACAACAAGTGGTTCTTGAGAGGCGTTTAATGGGAGTCAAGAAATCGGATGCCGAGTCTAGCTCCAAACGCACAACACGCCGCAAGTAGGACTTGCCCAACACCAACAATTTTGATATAGAATAGGACCTCGGATAAAGTTTTTCTTACTTTCTTTGAACTTGTAATCGGAGAGCTCTAGATAGGTCGAATTTTCCTAAACACGAAGCATAATGTAACGCACCGTATGTGTGACATATATATATATATATATATATATATATATATATATATATATATATATATATATATATATATATATATATATATATATATGAAGTACTTCTTTACATACCTCTCGAAACTTATAGGATTATCTAAGTTGCTATATCTACTTCGAAACCATTAACTAAAGTCAAAACAAATTACAAGATATAACTAACCCTCTAGTGCACGATTTTCAAATCATTAGAAACTTATAGTCTTCATTATTATTTCTCTACCAGAACATGCCTCCTCGTAGATCATCACGTAGAAACTCAGCTCCAACACCACCTCCACCACCCCCTCCAACTATGGATGCAGCTATGTTCCAAACTGCTGTAACAGCCGCTGTAACCGCAACGATGGCACAAATGAGTAACAATGGGTCAGGAGGATGAATAAACAGCTTTACAAATGGCCAAAACCAACGTTGTTCCGGGGAATGTACTTACAAAGATTTCACCAACTGCAAACCTATTCCCTTTTATGGGACTGGGGGAATGATGGCTCTATCCCAATGGATAGAGAAAACGGAAGTTGTGTTCAAAATTTGCGCGTGCCCCAAAGAAAGCAAAGTGAAATTCGCCGCCTATACTTTCTCCGAACGAGCCCTGAAGTGGTGGAACGGCCACGTCAAGACACTAACCCTTGTAGTGGCGAACTCCATGGGTTGGGAAAACCTGAAACGAATGCTCCTACGAGAGTACTGCCCAAGAGGCGAGATTCAGAAGCTCGAACAGGAACTGTGGGGCCTTACGATGGTAGGCTCGGACATTGCAGGCTATACCAACCGATTCAGCGACTTGATAATACTTTGCTCAGGAATGATGATCGTGGAAAGCCAAAAGGTGGAAAGGTATATCTGGGGATTATCACCCAACTTCGAGGGAGTGTGTTAGCCTCCAAACCCACGACGTTCAACAGTACCAAGGAACTGGCGCAATCTCTCGTTGATCATGGTGTCTGTCAAAGTGTCACGACCGTCGTCGCTGAACCAACCAAAGGAAGCAACAACAACGACAACAATGCCAACAACAACAGTAGCAAGAAGAAGTTCCGGAACAAGAGAAAGGGGCAAACTTCGCAAGAACCTTCAAAGAAACAAATAGTGGCGGTCCATGCCGCTACTACCCCCACTACAACTCTTACTACCCCTGCGCCAACGAAACAATATGTTGTGAACCTACCAAAGTGCAAAAAATGCAATTACCATCACCAAGGTAATTGTCGCGAGATGCACTATAAAAACTGCGACAGGAAAGGGCACATTGCCCGTTTTTGTGAGGCATCGGCGCGACCAATCACTCAAGTTCCTGGTACTGGAATAAGCCAGGCATGTTATGGGCGTGGAGAAACTGGGCACTTCAAGAGGGATTGCCCCAAGGAAAAGAATGCTGGTGGTGTTGGAAGAGTGCTGGCGATAGGACAAAATGAACCAATAGCTGACCCCACGGTGGTTATGGGTACGTTTCTCCTCGACAACATTTATGCATGCATACTCTTTGACTGCGATGCGGAGAGAAGTTTTGTGAGTCATATATTCAAATACCTACTTAATCAAAAACCCCAACCACTCGATAAAATATTCACCGTAGAAATGGCAAACGGTAAAACGGAAAGCGAAAGCGATATGTACGTTGGGTGCACATTAAATTTAAACGAGCACTTATTTCAAATCGATCTCATGCCCATTTCAATAAGAAGCTTTGATGTCATCATCGGTATGGACTGGTTAAGCCTTCACCATGCCGATATACTTTGTCACGAAAGGGCCGTTCGCCTCAATCTGCCAAACGACAAAACTCTTGTCATTTATGGTGACAAACCTAGTACGAATTTACAAATCATCTCCTGTGTTAAAGCACAAAAATATCTTCGCAAGGAATATCATGCCTTTCTAGCCCACGTAGTAGACAAGAAACAAGAATCGAAGAACATTAAAGACATTCCGGAAGTCTGCAACTTCCTAGACATCTTTCCAGAAGATCTTCTAGGGATCCCACCAGAATGCCAAGTCGAGTTCAGAATCGACTTAATTCCCGGAGCTACTCCAGTAGCAAAATCGCCTTACCGTCTAGCCCCACCCGAGATGCAGGAACTATCCAGTCAATTGAACGAGCTGCTGAGCAAAGGCTTCATCAGACCGAGCTTCTCACCATGGGGAGCACCGGTCCTATTTGTGAAGAAGAAGGACGGATCTTTTTGCATGTGCATCGATTACCGGGAGCTGAACAAACTCACAATCAAGAACCGATATCCCCTACCGCGCATAGATAATTTGTTCGACCAACTACAGGGAGCAAGCTACTTCTCAAAAATCAATCTAAGATCTGGTTATCACCAACTGCGAGTGCTGGAAGGAGACATCCCCAAAACGGCATTCCGAACATGCTATGGTCACTACGAGTTTGTAGTGATGCCCTTTGGATTGACAAATGCACCAGCGGTGTAGTGATGCCCTTTGGATTGACAAATGCACCAGCGGTGTTCATGGACTTGATGAACCGAGTATGTCGTCCCTTCCTGGATAAATTCGTGATCATGTTCATAGATGATATACTCATATATTCAAGAAGCAAGGAAGAACACAGCCAACACCTCCGCTAAGTCTTGGAAACATTGAGGGCAGAAAAGCTATACGCAAAATTTTCCAAGTGCGAGTTTTGGATTCGGGAAGTAGATTTCCTAGGTCACATAGTAAGCAAAGAGGGGATACACGTGGACCCTTCCAAGATCAAAGCAATAGAGAATTGGACGACTCCAAGAACCCCAACAGAAATCCGGCAATTTTTGGGACTCGCCGGGTATTACCGAAGGTTCATACAAAACTTTTCGACGATTGCTAAGCCACTTACCACCCTAACTCAGAAGAGTGTGACCTTCGACTGGGGAGAAAAACAAGACATCGCGTTTCAAACACTAAAGCGAGCCTTATGTAGTGCGCCCATCCTAACCTTACCAGAAGGAACGGAGGACTTTGTGTTCTATTATGATGCGTCAAACCAAGGACTTGGGTGTGTTTTGATGCAACGAGTGAAGGTCATGGCCTACGCCTCAAGACAAACTAAAGACACATGAAGTAAACTACACGACGCACGATCTTGAGCTAGGAGCAGTCATTTTCGCTCTAAAGATATGGAGACACTATCTCTACGACACGAAATGTACAATCTTCACCGATCATAAAAGCCTCAAGCATATCCTCAACCAGAAAGAACTTAACATGTGACAAAGACGGTGGGTAGAACTACTAAATGATTAAGAATGCGAAATTCGATATCATCCCGGAAAGCCTAACGTAGTGGCTGATGCACTCAGCCGAAAGGAATACTCGGGCCGCCAAGTGAAGTCTCTAACTATGACAATCCATTCACACATGTCTGCGCAAATCAAGGAAGCCCAAATTAAAGCCTTGAAATCCGAAAGTGTGACAGGGGAAGCCTTAAGGCGAATGGATAAGAATCTTGAAGTCAAGAATGATGGAGTTCGTTACTTCATGGATCGGATCTGGACACCGAAGTTGGGCGGATTCATGGAAGTCGACATGAACGAAGCCCATAAGACACGATACTCCATACATCCCGGCTCCGATAAGATGTATTTGGACCTCAAGAAGCTGTACTGGTGGTCGAACATTAAAGCCGAAATTGCTACCTACGTGAGCAAATGTCTGACGTGCGCCAAAGTCAAGGTGGAATACCAAAAGCCCTCGGGATTGTTACAACAACCAGAAATAACCAAATGGAAGTGGGAGTGGATAACCATGGATTTCATAACCAAATTACCAAAGACGGCAAGCGGACTCGACACCATCTGGGTGATCGTCGACAGGTTAACTAAATCCGCGCACTTCCTACCAATCAAAGAAACAGATAAATTGGTGAAACTAACTAGAACATACCTCAGGGAGATTGTACGGCTGCATGGTGTGCCAATATCCATTATCTCGGACCGACATAGTAGATTCACCTCAAGGTTCTGGCAGTCACTGCAAAGATCTCTAGGAACGAAACTAGACATGAGTACTGCTTATCACCCACAAATTGACGGCCAGAGTGAGAGAACCATACAAACCCTATAAGATATGTTGAGAGCTTGTGTAATCGATTTTAGCAAGGCATGAGACACCCATTTACCATTGGTCGAGTTTTCGTACAACAATAGCAACTACACTAGCATCAAGGCTGCCCCATTCGAAGCCCTCTACGGCCGTAAGTGCAGATCACCTCTGTGCTGGGCTAAAGTGGGTGACACACAGCTAGCAAGAGGATAAGCAACAGACAACACTCTCACTGGGCCAGAAATCATAAGGGGAACTACAAAGAACATTGTTCAGATCCGGGAACGACTGAAGGCATCAAGGGACAGACAAAAGAGTTATGCAGATAAAAGACGGATACCCTTGGAATTCCAGGTTGGAGACCGTGTCCTACTAAAGGTCTCGCCCTGGAAAGGATTAATACATTTTGGAAAGTGTGGAAAACTGAACCCAAGGTACATTGGACCATTCGAGATCCTTGCCAGGATCGGTCCGGTGGCTTACAAACTTCGATTACCTCAGGAACTCCATAACATACACCCTACCTTTCACGTATCAAACCTGAAGAAGTGCTTGTCTGATGAGACCCTTGTCGTCCCTCTGGACGAAATTGCAATAAATGAGAATCTCCAATTCGTATAAGAACCAGTAGAGGTCATGGATCGAGAAATTAAAAGAAATAAACAAAGCCGCATACCTATTGTAAAGGTCCGCTGGAACGCCAAGCGAGGACCTGAATACACCTGGGAACACGAGGATCAAATGAAACAAAAGTACCCGTATATCTTTCCTAACCTGTAAACTCTGTCTTAGATTAAAGTTCGGGACGAAATTCCTCTAACGGGGGGATGATGTGACAACCCTGTAATTTTCCCGAAGCAATGTAACACTAAAAAGTCAAATACAACAAAACTATTTGGAATCAACGAAATTAGCCTCAAAAATATTGGGATGCATCAAATGTTAGATATCGTGCCAAGGATTCCAAAAACATAAAGAACATTCGAAACCGGGTTATAATGAAGAAATTATGACCACTCAAATATTCACGACACACCCGGTAAAACATTATTTAAACGTAAAAAGCAAAATTCCAATAAAATGCATTTTAACCATAAGTATCTAAACAAACATCAAATATAGGAGTAAGATGATAAAAAGACAAACGAAAACAGACATCAAATAAAGAAGTTATGAATTTTTAACGGACTTTAGCAGTCCCGGCCTTTTAAAAACATAGTATTAAAAATAAAATCAACACTAGCCGACCGAGTCTAAATGAAAGTTGTAGAGCATAGTCTCACCTACGCGTGGATATAAAGAACGCGAAAAACGGAGCCCGTTCGCGAAAGTTACAAAATTTAGAAGATTGAAGCCGAAATTACGCCCAGCGTACTCAGGTGTAGGGTCGAGTCCCATCGGCTGCAAGCTCTACGCCTAGCTAGACCCGAGTCGTAAGCCATGACGCAAAGTTACGCCCAGCGTAACCGAAGTACGCCCGGCATAACGCGTACGCACAACGTACTCCGGTGGTACGCCCAGCATACTCACGCCTTCAACCCTATAAATAGAGGGCATGAACTCCAGATTTTGGCACACTTTTCTCAAACCCTCACTCACTTTCACACACTTGTAAGCACCAGAGGCCATCCCGACACCCTCGGTTCCACACCCAAGCCCCCGACCAAGGTTCTACGCTACCAAGATCCCCGAGAAGCTCGAGGACGCAGCTTTCTGCAGTTGAAGTTCTGCTCGACTCTAGTCTCACTCTCTTCAAACCGAACAAGTGAGTTCATACCCCTACTTTCCAAGTCTTTTCATGTTTTAGGGGGGGGGGAATACAAGTACAATACAAGAAAACGTATCATTTTATATAAATACAACATCTATCTTATTATTATTCGATACCAACATCTTACTTTACGTATAAGGTTTAGTATTTATTTCACCAAATGGAATATACTTTTAGAAAAACTATAATGGGTATACTTTGTGAGTTATTCATACATTCTTACGTATACATCTTCAAAAACGAATTACTTTCACCTAAAGTGAAATAAAGACTTTCTTATCGTAAATCTACTTATACTAAGTGATGTGAGATATTCAACTTCAACATACTCTTAAGTATTCATTTCAAGTCTTGTATTATAAGCCATAATCTCTTGGAAGGAGAACGTGATACTTGTGTATAGATCTATATGGGATTGACAACCCCACACCTAAACTGTTATCTACAGCTAGACCGGCAGGTCTGGGGTGACAAATGTCATAACACTACAACACCTGAAGAATGTTGTTACAGGCAGTCTGTGTCAATAGTATGGTTATAAGACTCACACGAAAGTATAAAAAGAAGCTTGATTTACGAGACTCATATATGCATTCAGTATTTATATTATTTTGAGTACAAAATTCATCTTTATCATTTAAGTACGAAAGATACTAACGCCCTCCAACCTTGGGAACTTTTCAAACTATATGTGGAAAATATTGGATTTCTGGAAACTACGTTCATCTATTTTCTTCCAAACAGACATACTTTTTCAGTAGAAAAACACTTATGAACTCACCAACTTTATTGTTGACACTTTTTCGAAACCACTTGTATTTCTCAGGGAATCAGTAATACAGGTAGCTACCTGCTTTTGAAGAAGGAACGTTAAGGTGTTTATTATCAAACATTTTAAATCATCATATTGTAATATTCTTTTGGGAAACTTGTATAACAAAACAATGTACGTTTTTATTATATATATGATGGTTGTGTTACTTTCTTTACGATATTCAATTGTTATGATAATACGTGAAGTCATCCACCCTCGAATGTTTCCGTCATTCTGGTTTGGGGGTGTGACAGAGTATGATCTTCTTATAGCTTTATTATATAAAACTATGCCTCAACCTTTTAAGCATGTCAGTTGCTTGCGATTTTCGGTCTTGGACATTAGAGATTGTCTGTTACTTTAGGAAAATAAGGGATTTTCCTGGTACAACTATTTACAATTCACAACGCGAACATTCATATGCATTTCATACTTTTATAAGAAAATAAGGGATTTTCTTGGAAAACGCACGAACTTTGGAATGGCAATCATTTTCTCAAAAACCACTTATGAACTAACCAACTAAATTGTTGACACTTTTTCTTTGAAATAACTTGTATTCTCAGGGAACCGCTAAGCAGGTTTGGAAATCAACTTTGGGGATTAACGCTCTGACGTTAATTACTTCTTTTGAAAGATGTTTATGTATTTATCTTTTGAACATGTAACAAATACAATTTTGAAAATGTTTTGAAACCTTTATATATATATATATATATATATATATATATATATATATATATCATGGTATGTACTTTCCTTACTATGAACTGTTATGATACTGAATATGACGTCCTCCGCCCCCGAATGTTACCGCCGTTCTGGTTTGGGGGTGTGACATCTTCAATTTCACTAATATTGTCTGAATCATCTTCAATATCAGCATAATTATTTTGAAGATCAATTTTCGAATTCTCAATTCTTTTCAAAAATCTTAATTTGTTCGTCCTTGGTCAAAGTATCATTTACAAAATCAACTAATTCGTTAACATTTAAACATTCACCAATTTTACTATTCCATATGAATATCTATTTTCTGAAACTTTATCAAAATCAGCAATTGTTTGTTCATAATCATACGAAATATAATCAATTGTGTCCCTTTCGAAAGCTAAAAAGGGTAAAAATTTCCTATGTTGTTCTTTGCTAATGTCCGAAGAATGTTGCAAAGCTGTTAATTTTCCATACAAACTTTTGGCAGAGTTACAATAGATGTTTTGTTGTTTTAACAAAAGTTTAACATCCGCATTAAAACTATCCCTATCACACATCAAATTTGTTATTTGCATATCTAAGTATTCGATTTTTATTTTCTTTGAGTCTAACTCCTTCTGGATTTCTAAGAGTTGAGTGTTTGACTTCTTAGCCTCATTACTAGCAAAAATAATTAAATCATTAACGTAAGTAACGGCTGCATCAAACTTAGATAAAATCGAATCATATGCATTTGAAGGAATATTAAAAGATTGTAAAAGAGAACGTACCTGAGAAGTCATTAGAGATTTATGCGAAGATGTTGTCATAAAGCATTTCCTGGTTATATTTTCTTCCTCTCCTTCCTCATGCACAGCAAACATCGCCCCGTGTGTAGGGTTTCATATCTCTTCATCGCCCGAACCCGAAAACCAAATTTGGTATGTGCCATCATCTTCATCTGCTCCCTTGGCCACCAAAGACAAACCCTTAGCTTTTGCACGAACTTCTTCTAGCTTTTCCACGTAATAAGCTTCATTTTTCACTTTGTTCTTCTTCTCATCACACTTACGAAGCATGCAATCAGATGCCATATGATTCATCCCATTGGAATAATGGAAATCGAATCCAGTATCGCCTTTAAGCTTTTTCTCTTTCTTTTCCTCTTTATCACGAACTTCCTTCTTTTCTTCCTTCTTCTCATCACCTTCTGTTTTCCCAACATCACTTTCTTTCATTTCACTATTTTTCGACCTTGCATTGAATGGCATCTTAAAAAAAATTACTCGGTTGTTAGAGTGAAATGCAACAGCTTCATCATCGGAATTTACAATCAACCCCTAATCATCTGAACCTTCTTTCTCAGTAGCTTCTCTCTGTACTTCCCTTCCAATTGCTTTCGAAGCTAAAGCTAGTGGACCTCCCAGACTAATCTTTGCTTCTTCAGCAATTTCATTAACTTCAGATTCATGAGTTTTCAACAGATTGTACAAATCATTCAACGAAAAGTTATCAAAACTTTGTTGAGTCTTCACCATTAAACTCACGTTTCACTATTCCTTGTGAAGTCCCATAACAAATGTCAAATTAAACTCCATTGTTGACCTGGTGATTCCATATCGACTGCACTTGTAAATTAGCTCATTCAGATGATCATAGTACAAGTCGATAGTTTCACCATCTTTTTGTTTGAATTCTCTTAATTCAACCAGGCAATTTTTCAATGAATTGATTTTTGTCTTTTCATTCCCTTGAAACTTCTCCTTCAAAGTGTTCCAAATGTCTTTAGCAGTTTTACAACTATGAATGTAATTGTACACAATAGGAGGTAGAGCACCTTTGAGTTCTCTCATACATTTCTTCTCATTCTTTGCCAATCTTCCAGCAATCTCTTGAACATTTTGATTATTGGAAGAAGTTCCAATATTCTAAACAGCAGGAGGTGGATGAACATCACCGGTAATACACTTCCATAACTCTTCATCGATTCCATTCAAGTAATCCTCCATCCGATCAGCCCACTGATCATAATACTCGGGAATCAGCATCGGAATTTTAGTCGATGAACCAAGGAGATGAGAATAAGCCGTAATCATCTTCATTTTGAAGTTCTCCATTAACGTACAGACAAAATTTGAGAAAACTTTGAATTTGAACAAAATGAAATAGATAAAACTTTTGATAATCACCAATCGAACACTCGAATTAGCAACTAGACTGCAGAATCGACTCAAAACAGTAGATCTAGGACGAGTTTCTGATGTAAAAGACCGGAAAATTGAAATCTAGAACGAGACTCAAAACTTTTGCGAAAATTCAGAAAAACAGATCAATTTTGTATGAATCCTGCTCTGATACCAAATGTAGTTGCAAAGAAATCGAGATTGAATAACAAGATCAGAATAAAGTATGATTGATGAACATAAGATGTAAATATAATCAGTTTGGCTCAAATTAGCTTTCAATCAGTATAGAAAGTTTAGACTAGGTTACACGAAATAGCAAAAGCGAAGTTCTTATCTACTCTAGTACACTTCCCTATTTATAGAAAAGATGAAAGCGAACAAAAAATACAAGAGACTAAAAACATTAGACTTCGTACATAAAGATGCCCTTGCAATAAGTTTACAATCTAATGAAACAATCAATAAAATTCGACACCTCACAACAAAACTCGACCTCTACACCCTATATTAACTAGTTTACGTGTAGTGTAGTAGTGTTCTCTTGTACTTAAAATTGTATGTATTACCTTGTAGTAAGGTATTTTGTAATGTAAATAATTATACTTAAATAATTATTTAGTAATGTATCCTTGAATTATGGGGTGTTTAGATATGGAAAAAAGTGGATGCTTATTGCTTATTCTCACCACAATAAGCTGAGTTGAAGTGTTTGGATAGGAAGCTTAAAAAATCAGCTTATTGTGGTAGGAATAAGCTATATAAGCTGATTTTAATAAGCAAGGGGGGAATGCTTAGTGCTTATTGCTTAAATTTAATGATTTTGGAAATTACCTAATTACCCTTCAAAACAACGATACATAAACCCATAACCCTTTTGGTCAATCAATTATTGTCGTTCACAATTCCCTCTTCCTGCTGTCATCGACGATCTTCAAGCTGTCAGCCATCGATCAACGATCAGGTAATGCAATTTCTGCTTCTTTTTTTCTCATCTGGTACGCAATTTGTTTGCGTCTCTTCTTTTTTTGTTCGATCATGCACAACAAACTATGACTTCCCCTGTCATTCTTGATTCTTGATTGTTCTTTTCTTCTTCATTCTTGATTGTTCTTGTTATTAGCTGCTATTGATGCTTCTAGGTATGATGTTGTTACTTTTTTTTTTGCTCCTACCTGCACTGTGATGGTAAACTGACCCTATGATGTTTGATCATAAACTTCCCTTGTCATGCTTCTATTTTTTCTTCATTATTCTTGTGGTTATTTGTTCCTATTGATGGTATTGATTCTTGTTTGTATTTATAAATTCCTCTGCTGTCTTGATTCAACATTAGGTTGAAATATAAGAATTTTCTTCATTCCTTATGATGATGTAATATAGGTAATGGACACTATCAATGTTCATGATGTGAATATTGATACACCCAAAGTGAAAGTTACAAATAGGCTTCATTGGGATCCTCATACATTCAAGATATTTACTGAGGAATGTATGACCGAATTAAAAAGTGGGAATAGACCGGGTACTTATTTCTAACATGCCCCATGCCAAAATATATGTAAGAGGCTTTTGGAACGAATGGGTAATGAACTGGACAGAAATCAAATGAAAAACAAATGGGACAATATGCAGTAAGAATTCAAATATTATGACCGTGTAACAAGACTAGAAACGGGAATTTCAACTGATCCCATGAGAAATTTAATCTTAGCATCAAAGGAATGGTGGGATGAAAAAATAAAGGTAATAATTAAAACTTTTATCTAACAATATATTATTTGTATTGTGTTTTTTGTGACATTCTCATTTTGTACATATAGGAAGATAAAGAGTATGCTAAGTTTAAGGATAAGAATCTGGATGTATATCAGACATATTATGAGGCTTTATTTCGGGATACCGTAGCTGTTGGAGACAAGGCTAAGGTACCTTGCGAATTTGGCAATGGTAGCACTCCGGATGATGTACAGTTTGTGGATATTATGGATGGAAAAGTGGATACTGACGAAGTCCGCTTATTTGAAGATGTTGAGCCTTTTCTCACATATGATAGTTCTAGTATGAAAAGGAGGGGAAAGAAGTTAACTCCCAGGAGTGACAACAAAAGAAAACTTATAGGGAAAAATGAAGGAAAAAATGAAGGAAAAAGTATGGCAAACTCGTCATATGAAGAGAAACTAGACACTGTTTTTGATGTTTTGTTAACAAGGAGCACTCAACCCTCTAAACAAACCACACAATCAACCACAATAGAAGACTGCATGGCAATTGTCTCTACTTTCCCGGGTTTTGAAGAAGGCTCAAAATGATATTTAGAAGCGTTAGAGGTCTTTTCAAAGAAGCCAACTCGTCAGAATTTTATGGTTCCGAAGACTAATGAAACAAAGATGGAGTTTCTCAAGAGGCTTATAGAGAAAGAGAAGTAGTTGAAGACATACTCTACTTTTATGTCATGTGTTAGCCCTTTCCTTTTATGTCATGTGTTAGACATACTCTACTTTTGTGGACAATTTTTCCCTTGTCCCATGATTTTGTTTTTGTTTCCTTTTCAATGATTTTATGTATTAGGAAGATTTTAAACGGTTGTTATGTGTTAGACCTATCCTTTCATCTATTATGTTACATTTAAACAATTGTTTTTTGTTTGTTTTATGCAATGTCGTTTCATATTTGTTTTGTGGTCAATTTTGCCCCTGACCTATGATTTTGCTCCTATTTTCTTTTCCATAATGTTGCCATGATTTTATCTAGTATGTGGTAAATTTCAATCTTACCCTAGTTTCCTTTTCTTTTAGTAACAGGTTATATTCATGGCCAGTGACTGTGAAAGTGACAACTCGTATGACAGTGATGACTTATGTGATGAAGTTGAAGAAAATGAAGACATTCAAACACTTCTTTTATGTGGGCTTGCTGTCAAAGGGTTACTATTGACTCATAAATCGAAATATGTATGTAGACATCACCGTTCATCTTCACGCACAGGAAGCATGCTTATAAATGAAATACTTAACGATCATGAGAGCCGATGTTATGAACTTTTCAAATTACAAGTCCCGGTTTTCAACATGTTATGGGATATTGTAGCACATTATGGGTTAAAAAAATCACGCTGTGTATCTATTGAAGAGTCCCTTCGTATTTTCTTGTTGTATTTAGTGCATGCATGTGGAAATCGGTTAGTTCAAGAGTTCTTTAATCATTTTGGGGAAAGAATCCATAAACATTTTCATAAAGTCTTGGATGTTGTAGTTATCCTAAGTAAGGACATCATTAAACCAAATGCTAACTACAACGAAACTATACCAGAACATATTTTAAATAAGCCTTGGTATTATCCATACTTCAAGGTGCTTATTTGTTGCAAAGTTATATTATTTGGTGAATTTGTGTAATTGTAAAAATAATTGGTAACTTATTATATTTTTTGAATTTGTAAGATTGTATTGGTGCCATCAATTGAACACACGTGAAGGCCTCTGTTCCGCAATGTGACCAAATCAAATACATTTGACGAAAGAATTGTGTTACTCAAAATATTATGGCAGCATGTGATGTCAACATGTGCTTTGCCTTTGTGTGGGCTAAATGGAAAGGGACTGCACATGACACGAGAATTTTCAATGAAGCGTGAAGGAGACGTGAAGTTAAGTTTCCACTTCCAACCGATGGTTAGTATCACTACTTATTAATAGAAGTTTTATATTTTCAAACCACATACATGAATAACAATCATTTTTTTACCTCTATAAGTAAGTTTTACCTTGTAGACGCCGAATATCCTAACACAAAAGGTTATCTTGCTCCCTACAAAGGTTCAAACATCCATTATCATATTCCTGATTTTGGACGTGGACAGACTCGTGCCTCCCGGGAACCAAAAGGCTTCAAAGAAAAATTTAACTATTATCATTCGTCACTTTGCAATTTAATTGAACGAACTTTTGGAGTCTGGGAGGCTCGATGGGTGTTACTGAGAGACATGCATGTAAATTTAAACTTTAAGACCCAAGTTAAAATTGTGTTAGCTTCAATGGCAATTCACAATTACGTTAGAATGAGCGATAGTGGTGATGCAACATTTCAAATAGCGCAAGAACAATCTTATATTCTACGCAATGATGAAGGACCCAATGATGGTATTGAGCCACATGACGAAGTATCAAGTACACAACGTAGAAGTGACGATATGTATATGAGTGCAGTACGCGATATGATTGCGGGACAGATATTCTCAAGGTCAAACACTCGTGCACGTAACGGCGTATGATTTGTTTTGAAACGATTTTGTATTTTCCTTTTATGGTTTAATATAGTAGCATGAAAATATTTTGGATAATATTTTGGATATTTTTGATAATATGTTGGATAACATGGATTTGGAATGAAATTTGTGGTCTCAGATGGTTCTGGAATGAAATTTCGATAGGTGTATCCGTTCAATTTAAAAATATGTGTAAAACTAATGTGGTAAATTTTTTTTAGTTATTATGAATAAGAAAATTATTATTATTATTTAAAAAACAAAAATGTTTTGTTTGAATAGGAAAAATATGTTAACATATAAGAGGAAGCCCTTTTTGGTCATTTTACTCATATAACCTAATTTGTTTGCCAAACACTTAAAAATGCTTATTGCTTATTGCTTATTCCCACCGCAATAAGGTAATCCAAACATTTTTTTAAAAAACTTCTTTTTCCCACCACAATAAGCAAATAAGCAATAAGCTAATAAACTAAAAACTTATTTATCCAAACACCCCCTTAGTGTAATAGAATAGTGTTCCATAAAGTATACATAATATAGTTTATATATTTGTTTAAGTACGGTGTTCTTTGAGCATGTAAAATAGTGCAGTGTCCCCCAAACTATACCTATTAAAGTTTGAACGTATGTTCTTGTAATATTATTGAACTTAGAAAAATAGTGTAGTGCTTCATAAACTGTATCAACTATAGTTTTAAATGTATACCTTGTAATGAACTGAGGCATTTGCAATATATAGTGTGTATAAGGCAGTAGTAAGAGATTTATAAAAGATTACCTTTTTGCTCGACATGCTACAAAAGGGTTAAAAATATAAAAATATATTTTGGCAAATGTAGTGATGAATCATGTTGGAACAATTGCAAATATTTTTAAATGCTTTGAAATCGTTTGAATGTTAACACAAGAGTCCTTGTATTAAACTTGTATCCTCCTCCCCCCCCCCCCCCCTAAAACATTAAAAATAGTGAAAACGTAGGGTATGAATTCACTTCTAGTGCATGTTAGAATCTGGATACTGGAATTGTAGAGATGATCCTCAGGCTAATGTACGTGGGAATAAAAATATCATTTATATAAAAATATCATTTATATAATTTAAATCATCCTCTAACCCTCACAAATTTAATGAAACAAATAAAACTCGAAATTTTATGTGACAACCCGATATTTCGAGTCAATGTAATGTAAAACCAATCAAATTTAGGTCAAAATGTAACCTTCCAAAAATCTTATTCGGATTAAATAAAGTAGTAGGAATCATATCAAGGTTTGCGTACATAAAAAGAACGTCCAAATCTGACTTCGGATGACGAAGTTATGAATTTTTGAAGTTTATTTATAATAAATATAAATTTAATTATAAATTCCCGGTAATATCCGAAGGGGAGTCATCGGATTGGACCGAAGTACGCCCTGCGTACATTCGTACGCCCCGCGTACTGAGATCGAGGGTCTCGGATCGTCCACGTCGCACTATCCGAAGAAATCTAACCCGTCCGACCCGTCCGAAGCTCCGACCCGTCCGACCCGCTGTCCCGTCCGACCCGCCGTCCCATCCGACCCGCGTACCCAGCAACCCGTCCCATCCGAACCGAGGCAGTCGAGGCTTCGGTCATGCATGACGTACGCGTACGCGCTGCGTACGAGCGTACGCCCCGCGTACGGAGGCGGTTCAGCCTTCCTATAAATAGGATGCGAGGGTTTCCGAAAATGTTGCTCATTTCTCTCCTCTCTCTCACAACCTTGCCTCGTTTTCCGTGCCCGTTATAACCCGAAGCTCTGGTCTTTTTGCTCAAGTCCCGAGGGTCGATTTTACTCCCGAGATTCCCGAGAATCCCGAGGAAAATCCGTTTTCCGAGACGAAACTCTGCCCGGTTTTCCATCTCGCTTTCTTCAATCAATCAAGTGAGTTTCATACCCCTTAATCAACCTGTTAAATATTCTAAATGCTTTTATATGCTTTCAAAGGGGGGGATACAAGTTAAATACTTATAGTTATTGTTTCAATCACATGTGATTGCACTAATCACATGTGATTAATAACTAGGGAAATCAGTGATTTTATCACTATTCAAACTATCTATCAAACTGTTTTACTTCTAAATGTTTTCCAAACCCATTTACTTTTCGAATTTACACTGCAACTGTGATTTAAACAAATGTTCCTTATACTTAATCTGTTTTAGTCAAATCTACGCCTTCATATTGTTTTATAGATTGACATCAAGTCAATCTTTCTTTAAAAATAATACTTATGTTTCAAATGTCTTATAAATACTTATTTATGTTTTTATATTATAAATTGCATGCCCATACATGTATAGACGTATAAATAATGTTTAAAGGGTTTAGGAAGGCCATCCACCCTATTTCCTTTTCCTCGATTTGGATGTGGTCTGGTGGGATTTTGGGTGACCATCCGAAGGTCGTTTCCATATTAATTATATATCAAATATACATATATAGACATAAAAGTACTTCCATAATCATACGTACTAGACGCACTGTTAACAAGTTACCATCGGGGTAACACAGAATCATACTATTACAACTGCTAGATCAATGAGTCAGTTCATTCATGAGTCTATACTAGGAAGAGAATATATACAACTATACTATGAGAACATATACAACTATACTAGAACAAGAAACATTTCATCATCATATGCAAGAATACGATAACAAATGTGATCCACTGTATCGGAGCATGCCTTAAATGTCATGGCCCGAGTTGTAGCCAGAATTCTCTTGGAGGGAGAGCGTTGAGTTTGCGTATAGATCTATACTGGATTGACTATCCTACACCTTGCTGCTAGCTACAGCCGGACCTGCAGGTCTGCGGGTGCCAAACGTCATTCCGTTATTACGACCGTTCTTTATGTCGTTGTTATCAGTCGATAGTATGGTGCAATTATCACATTATACCTTAATATAAATCCGGTTTAAGGTAGTAGTAATTAGTACAACAGTAGTTCTTATTATACAAAACTACAGTACTACAATGATTTACCCATTACATATTTTGGTGATAATCTCACTTAAGCATTAATGTACAAACTATATTTTATCAAATGATAGTTATACTTGGGTAATTACACACTTTTACAACAGACGAGTTTACAAAACAGTTAAGCCTTGGTAGAAGGTTACTTTTTCAGAAAATATAGGATTTTCTGAGAGATTCAAACTTTTGCAAACACTTTTAAACATTTACTTACATTTTTACAAACTTATACATTGAGATAGGTTCAAACGTTTTTGACAACGAACATTGACACTAAAATACTTATGAACTCACCAGCTTAATGCTGATAAACTCTTTCAAAATAACTTGTATTCTCAGGTCATCAGTAGACAGGTACCGATGCCAGCTTTTGAGATGATGGAGCGTACTCAAGACTCATCATTTTATTATGTTGATTTACGTTATATTTTTGGTGTCTAAAACTGTACAGAACACGCATGTATTAAATTTATATATTTAATGCAATGGGTGATGTTGTTTGCCTATTTACATTTACTGTGTTGTGATTACCTTACATGACGTCCTCCGCCCCAGAACGTTTCCGCCGTTCTTGGTTTTGGGGTGTGACAGATTGGTATCAGAGCATTGTTTATAGTGAATTGAGTATATCAACCCATAAAAGATATACTAAACTATAAACCCATTAGGGATTAAACTCTGACCAAGAGTCTATACTTTAAATAATAAAATATTTAACTAAGTATACTAGTCTGCATTCATACTAAAATAAGTGTCACAATGACAAGAACAAAAGTATTACGATTGTTAAATATCACAAGTGAGCTCGGGGATGTATGGTCAGTCCTGGAAATGGCATAGCCTGATCAACTATGCTGATCCTAGGAGTGATTAGCACATGCCTTAGAATGGTTGTGATAGGTTAACAAGTCTAAAAACTTACCAACAATACCACAAGAAGATCAATAGAACTTAAACTTAAAATACTATAGGAGTATTTTGCACTACTAGTTACACGTATACTATATACCTCTATTCTCGCGTAGATCTTGATGGCTAGATATCCATCATGGCGACCCGTACTTTCCTAATGAAGGCAATGCCGGGTGGATCGATGAGGAGCTCGAAGTTGATCATCCAATCCCTTTGGATGATCACCTCGTAGAAGGCTTTTCGGATGGATCCGACTCCGAGCCTGAAGTCAACAACCTACCAATTGTAGGTCAAGCCCCGAACAACAACCCTCGACCAGCATTTCCAGGTCCTACACCCATGTGGGCAAACAACCTGAACCGCTGGAGTGATAATCAGGGTCAACCCTTACCATACATTGGGGACCGAACCTTTTACAACGTCAGCGATGGTGGCTCTACTGACCGGGCTCTGCCTGTCATTATCCGCAGAATAGCTCGTATTGTCGAGCAAGGTGGAGCAGCCGTCGACCGGGTCATAGAGATTGATGCCGACTCAGGTTTCAACACAGTCAGCATCCGCCGTCTTGAAGAAGACATGGAACGGACCCGGAGGACCAATAAAACCCTGCAGTAGCAGTTGGCTGCCTCACGAGCTGAAATCTTAGAGCTTCGAGCTCGTCAGAGGACTCAGGATCGACACCTTCAAGAGGTGTTTCGTCAAGTATCCGACCGCAGTACTCGCCCGGGACTTTCCCATCGCCGTTGGTTGATGTCTAGTACATCTCCGTCTTTTAATTAAAGGATAGCCTTTAACATCTGTGCTCCAAGTAGCACTTGTGTGTAAAATGTTTCTAACTTTCCTTACTCAAATTTGAAATCTAAGAACTGTCAAACTTTTCTATATGGTATGATGTATGACCTACTGTTAGGTCGATTTTCCCTGAACTTATTACATCAGTAATACCAGTATTTTTGAGATCTATCTATCTGGGAAAAATCTATACACTTGTGCTTTCCTACTAATATTTCTTATTATGGTTTCAAACACTATTTCAACTGTTGGACTATGGTTAGTTAGTCCATGTGTCACTCCCACGTTGCTTACAAATTGATTCTTACCATCTTTCTTATCTTTATAAACTTTTAGCTGAAGGATGCCTCCTCGCAAGTCTCCCAGGAATAGGAATAATCCTGCACCTCCACCACCTCCTCCGCCTCCGGTCATCGATACTATAGCCCTGAATGCTGCCGTAGCTGCAGCAGTGGCAACTGCCATGGCTCGGTATCACTCTTCTGATGCCAGCAGAGGTGGAACCCCTGTGGAATCTATTCCGATCGAAATCCCTGTGCGCTCAAGGGAGTGCTCATACAAGGATTTTACAAACTGCAAGCCGAAGCCTTTCTATGGCACCGACGGAGTCATTGCTCTCTCGCAATGGTTCGAGAAGATTGACTCAGTCTTCGAAATCTGTTCATGCCCTGCTGCGTGCAAAGTGAAATATGCCGCATGCACCTTTGAGGGTAAAGCCCTAACGTGGTGGAACGGCCACGTCAAAGCCCTAACTCTCGTCGTAGCTAACGACATGGGCTGGGAAACAATGAAAGACCTCATGACTGAGGAATACTGCCCGAGGGGCGAGATCCAGAAACTGGAGCAGGAACTCTGGAACCTGTCAATGAAGGGCACCAATGTGGTCGCTTATACTGCCCGCTTCAGCGAGCTGGTGGCCCTCTGCCCCAATATGGTTCCCACCGAGGGGAAGAAGATCGAGAGGTACATTTGGGGACTAGTGCCTCCGTATCAGGGGAATGTGCTAGCGTCAAATCCCGCTACCTTCGACAGTGCCAAACGATTGGCACAACGACTCATTGACCATGGAGTCAAAACCCCTGCAACCACAACCACCCTAGCCATCCCGGAACCCTCCAAACCCGCCGATACTAAGCGGAAATTCTGGGATGAAAGGAAGAAACAGCAGGCTGCCAAAAAGCAGCAATTGGTGGCAATTCATGCCGCAGTAACCCCTACTGCTACTACTACTGCTCCGGTGAGTCGGTATGCTGGAAGTTCGCCCAAGTGCAACAAATGCAGCTACCACCACAACGGCCCCTGCCGTGAATTGCAGTGCTCTAACTGCAACAGGAAAGGACACACCGTCCGATTCTGTAAGTTCTCGGCACAACCTATCAACCAAGTCCCTGGCTCTGGCGCGAGCCCAACCTGCTATGGATGTGGTGAAGCAGGCCACTTTAAGAGGGACTGCCCCAAAGCGAGGAATGCGGGAGGAGCAGGGAGGGTACTAGCTATTGGCCACGGGGAAGCAGTTGCTGACCCGACAGTGGTGACCAGTATGTTCCTCCTCGATAACTCCTATGCATGCATTCTGTTCGATAGTGGAGCGGAGCGAAGCTTCGTAAACCATATATTTGCTCGCATGTTTAATCAACCACCGCACGCACTCAAAGAACTATTCACAGTAGAAATGGCTAATGGAAAAACTGAAAATACGAGTAGCATATACTTAGGTTGTACCCTAACTCTAGATAACCATTCATTTCCAATCGACCTCATGCCAGTCTCAATAAAAAGTTTCGACGTCATCATTGGCATGGACTGGTTAAGCCTTCATCGTGCCGACATCATGTGCTTCGAGAAAGCAGTCCGTCTAAACCTTCCGTCTAACGAAACTCTTATAGTCTATGGCGACAAACCCGGTGCAAGTCTTCACATCATATCAAGTATTCAAGCACATAAATACCTGCGTAAGGAATACCACGCATTCCTTGCTCACGTCGTCGACACGAACCTAGAAACGAAAGAACTAAAGAACCTCCCAGTAGTGAGCGACTTCCCCGACATTTTCCCAGAAGAACTACCCGGGTTACCTCCGCAACGACAAGTCGAGTTCAGAATCGACTTAGTCCCAGGAGCTACCCCAGTAGCCAAGTCGCCCTACCGCTTAGCACCAGCTGAGATGCAGGAACTCTCTGGTCAACTTAACGAACTGCTCAACAAGGGCTTTATAAGACCGAGTTTCTCACCTTGGGGAGCACCGGTCTTGTTCGTTAAGAAGAAGGACGGATCCTTCCGTATGTGTATTGACTACAGAGAACTCAACAAACTGACGGTCAAAAATCGTTATCCTCTACCACGCATAGATGATCTATTCGACCAACTGCAAGGGGCGAACTATTTTTCTAAGATTGATCTGAGATCCGGATATCACCAGTTACGAGTGCTAGAGGAGGATGTGCCGAAGACCGCCTTCCGAACTCGTTACGGACATTACGAGTTCGTGGTGATGCCATTCGGATTGACCAATGCGCCCGCAGTCTTCATGGATCTGATGAATAGAGTATGCCGACCCTACTTGGATCAGTTCGTCATCGTTTTCATTGACGACATCCTAATCTACTCCCGAAGTAAGAAAGAACATGGCGATCACCTACGACAAGTTCTAGGGACATTACGAAAGGAGAAACTTTATGCGAAGTTCTCGAAATGTGAATTTTGGATCCGAAGAGTCGAATTCTTAGGACACGTGGTAAGCGAAGAGGGAATCCACGTGGACCCATCCAAAATTAAGGCCATTGAGAACTGGTCAGCACCGAAGACGCCTACAGCAATTCGTCAATTTCTAGGTCTCGCTGGCTACTACCGCAGGTTCATTCAGAACTTCTCACGAATAGCGAAGCCTCTTACAACCCTAACCCAGAAAGGCGTGGCCTTTGACTGGGAAGAGAAACAAGAAAGAGCGTTCCAAACGCTCAAACGAGCCTTGTGCACCGCACCAATACTATCCCTTCCAGAAGGAATAGAAGACTTCGTAGTTTATTGCGATGCATCGAATCAAGGGCTCGGATGTGTTCTGATGCAGCGAGGTAAGGTCATCGCCTACGCCTCGAGACAATTGAAGACACACGAGGTTAACTACACGACCCACGATCTTGAACTAGGAGCAGTAGTGTTTGCTCTGAAGATCTGGAGACATTACTTGTATGGAACGAAGAGCACTATCTTTACCGACCACAAGAGTTTACAACACATTTTCGATCAGAAGGAGCTCAACATGAGACAACGACGGTGGGTCGAGCTACTCAGTGATTACGAATGCGATATTCGTTATCATCCGGGTAAAGCCAACGTAGTAGCAGACGCCCTAAGTCGGAAGGAATATTCTGGTCGCAAAGTCAAGTCATTATCGATAACCATCCATTCACACCTGACTAAGCAAATTCAGGCGGCTCAACTTGAGGCCATGAAACCTGAAAATGTGTCAAGTGAATCCCTTAGAGGAATGGACAAGAATTTAGAGGCCAAGGGTGACGGAGCTTTATATGTCATGAACCGGATCTGGACACCGAAACATGGTGGTTTCCGAGACTTGGTCATGACCGAGGCGCAAAACACTCGGTATTCCGTCCACCCAGGTTCAGATAAGATGTATCTGGATCTTAAGAAGCTATACTGGTGGCCTAATATGAAAGCAGAAATTGCTACCTTCGTAAGTAAATGCCTTACTTGCGCAAAGGTTAAGGTCAAGTACCAGAAGCCCTCTGGTTTATTGCAACAACCAGAGATCCCGGAATGGAAGTGGGAGCGGATCACTATGGATTTCATAACCAAGTTGCCCAAGACAACGGGTGGACTTGACACCATATGGGTCATCGTTGATAGATTGACCAAATCTGCACACTTCCTGCCTATCAAAGAAACCGACAAGATGGAGAAACTTACGAGAACATACATTAGGGAAATCGTACGGCTACGTGGTGTACCTATGTCCATTATCTCCGATAGAGATAGTAGGTTCACCTCAAGATTTTGGCAATCACTACAACATTCCCTAGGAACGAGGCTGGACATGAGCACAGCCTACCATCCTCAGACCGACGGACAGAGTGAGAGGACCATCCAAACTCTGGAAGATATGTTGCGAGCCTACGTGATTGACTTTGGGAAGGCATGGGATACTCATTTACCCCTTGTCGAGTTTTCCTATAATAACAGTTATCACACGAGCATCAAGGCTGCTCCATTTGAAGCTCTCTACGGCCGTAAGTGCAGATCCCCTCTGTGCTGGGCTGAGGTGGGTGATACCCAATTAGCCAGGGGGCAAACTTCCGACAGTACTCTCACCGGTCCGGAGATCATTCAGGAAACAACAGAGAAAATCGTTCAGATCCGTGAACGATTGAAAGCCTCTAGAGACCGACAGAAGAGCTACGCTGATAAGCGAAGGAAACCTTTGGAATTTCAGGTGGGAGACCGAGTCCTCCTCAAAGTCTCACCCTGGAAGGGCTTGATACGCTTCGGCAAGCGTGGAAAGCTTAATCCGAGGTACATAGGGCCTTTCGAGATTCTTGCAAGAGTCGGCCCCGTAGCTTACAAACTTGAACTACCAGACGCACTTCGTAACGTACATTCTACATTCCACGTATCTAACTTGAAAAAGTGTCTATCCGACGAGACTCTTGTAATCCCACTCGACAAGATCGAAATCAACGAGAGCCTCAACTTCGTGGAAGAACCTGTAGAGATCATGGACCGTGAGGTCAAGCAGACAAAGCAAAGTCGTATCCCTATCGTGAAGGTTCGCTGGAATGCCAAGCGAGGACCGGAATTCACTTGGGAACGTGAGGATCAGATGAAACTGAAATACCCTCACCTTTTTGCTTAGTTATTTGTAATTTCTAACTTGCTTAAAAATTCTAATTTCGGGACGAAATTCCTTCTAACGGGGGGATGATGTGACAACCCGATATTTCGAGTCAATGTAATGTAAAACCGATCAAATTTAGGTCACAATGTAACCTTCCAAAAATCTTATTCGGATTAAATAAAGTAGTAGGAATCATATCAAGGTTTGCGTACAAAAAAAGAACGTCCAAATCTGACTTCGGATGAGGAAGTTATGAATTTTTGAAGTTTAGTTATAATAAATATAAATTTAATTATAAATTCCCGGTAATATCCGAAGGGGAGTCATCGGATTGGACCGAAGTACGCCCCGCGTACTGAGATCGAGGGTCTCGGATCGTCCACGTCGCACTATCCGAAGAAATCTAACCCGTCCGAAGCTCCGACCCGTCCGACCCGCTGTCCCGTCCGACCCGCCGTCCCATCCGACCCGCGTACCCAGCAACCCGTCCCATCCGAACCGAGGCAGTCGAGGCTTCGGTCATGCATGACGTACGCGTATGCGCTGCGTACGAGCGTACGCCCCGCGTATGGAGGCGGTTCAGCCTTCCTATAAATAGGATGCGAGGCTTTCCGAAAATGTTGCTCATTTCTCTCCTCTCTCTCACAACCTTGCCTCGTTTTCCGTGCCCGTTATAACCCGAAGCTCTGGTCTTTTTGCTCAAGTCCCGAGGGTCGATTTTACTCCCGAGATTCCCAAGAATCCCGAGGAAAATCCGTCTTCCGAGACGAAACTCTGCCCGGTTTTCCATCTCGCTTTCTTCAATCAATCAAGTGAGTTTCATACCCCTTAATCAACCTGTTAAATATTCTAAATGCTTTTATATGCTTTCAAAGGAGGGGATACAAGTTAAATACTTATAGTTATTGTTTCAATCACATGTGATTGCACTAATCACATGTGATTAATAACTAGGGAAATCAGTGATTTTATCACTATTCAAACTATCTATCAAACTGTTTTACTTCTAAATGTTTTCCAAACCCATTTACTTTTCGAATTTACACTGCAACTGTGATTTAAACAAATGTTCCTTATACTTAATCTGTTTTAGTCAAATCTACGCCTTCATATTGTTTTATAGATTGACATCAAGTCAATCTTTCTTTAAAAATAATACTTATGTTTCAAATGTCTTATAAATACTTATTTATGTTTTTATATTATAAATTGCATGCCCATACATGTATAGACGTATAAATAATGTTTAAAGGGCTTAGGAAGGCCATCCACCCTATTTCCTTTTCCTCGATTTGGATGTGGTCTGGTGGGATTTTGGGTGACCATCCGAAGGTCGTTTCCATATTAATTATATATCAAATATACATATATAGACATAAAAGTACTTCCATAATCATACGTACTAGACGCACTGTTAACAAGTTACCATCGGGGTAACACAGAATCATACTATTACAACTGCTAGATCAATGAGTCAGTTCATTCATGAGTCTATACTAGGAAGAGAATATATACAACTATACTATGAGAACATATACAATTATACTAGAACAAGAAACATTTCATCATCATATGCAAGAATACGATAATAAATGTGATCCACTGTATCGGAGCATGCCTTAAATGTCATGGCCCGAGTTGTAGCCAGAATTCTCTTGGCGGGAGAGCGTTGAGTTTGCGTATAGATCTATACTGGATTGACTATCCTACACCTTGCTGCTAGCTACAGCCGGACCTGCAGGTCTGCGGGTGCCAAACGTCATTCCGTTATTACGACCGTTCTTTATGTCGTTGTTATCAGTCGATAGTATGGTGCAATTATCACATTATACCTTAATATAAATCCGGTTTAAGGTAGTAGTAATTAGTACAACAGTAGTTCTTATTATACAAAACTACAGTACTACAATGATTTACCCATTACATATTTTGGTGATAATCTCACTTAAGCATTAATGTACAAACTATATTTTATCAAATGATAGTTATACTTGGGTAATTACACACTTTTACAACAGACGAGTTTACAAAACAGTTAAGCCTTGGTAGAAGGTTACTTTTTCAGAAAATATAGGATTTTCTGAGAGATTCAAACTTTTGCAAACACTTTTAAACATTTACTTACATTTTTACAAACTTATACATTGAGACAGGTTCAAACGTTTTTGACAACGAACATTGACACTAAAATACTTATGAACTCACCAGCTTAATGCTGATAAACTCTTTCAAAATAACTTGTATTCTCAGGTCATCAGTAGACAGGTACCGATGCCAGCTTTTGAGATGATGGAGCGTACTCAAGACTCATCATTTTATTATGTTGATTTACGTTATATTTTTGGTGTCTAAAACTGTACAGAACACGCATGTATTAAATTTATATATTTAATGCAATGGATGATGTTGTTTGCCTATTTACATTTACTGTGTTGTGATTACCTTACATGACGTCCTCCGCCCCAGAACGTTTCCGTCGTTCTTGGTTTTGGGGTGTGACATTTTATTTAAAAGGTTTGACTTTTCTTTACTTGAAAGTAACGGGTTGTTACATTATCCCCCCGTTAGAGGGAATTTCGTCCCGAAATTCTTTCTATAGTGAGTACATTATGAATAGGGAAAAGATGTGGGTACTTTTGTTTCATTTGATCCTCTCTCGCCCAAGTGAATTTAGGTCCCCGCTTGGCATTCCAACGAACCTTTACTATTGGTATACGACTTTGTTTTGTTCGTTTGACTTCCCTATCCATAATGTCTATTGGTTCTTCTACAAAGTTAAGAATCTCGTTTACCTCGTTCTCATCGAGTGAAGTCACAAGAGTTTCGTTGGATAGACACTTCTTTAAGTTTGACACGTGGAAGACAAGGTGTACGTTGTTAAGTTCTTGTGGTAGACAGAGTTTGTAAGCTACTGGACCGATTCTAGCGAGAATCTAGAACAATGCTATATACATTGGATTTAGTTTTCCACACTTTCTGAAGCATATAATGCCCTTCCAAGGTGAGACCTTTAACATAACACGGTCACCCACCTAGAATTCTAAGGGTTTTCGTCTCTTGTATGCGTAACTCTTTTGTCTGTCTCTAGCGGCTTTCAGTCGTTCTCAGATTTGTCCTATCTTTTTTGTGGTTAGGAACTTGGCCTCTAGCTACTTGCGTGTCTCCTACTTCAGCCCAGCACAGAGGGGATCTGCACTTGCGGCCATATAGGGCTTCGAACGGGGAAATCTTGATGCTAGAGTGGTAGCTATTGTTATATGAAAACTCGACTAATGGTAAATGGGTATCCCATGCTTTACCAAAATCAATCACACAAGCTCTTAGAATGTCTTCTAGGGTTTGTATGGTTCTCTCACTCTGCCCGTCAGTTTGTGGATGATAAATTGAACTCATGTCCAGCCTAGTTCCCAGAGATTTCTATAGCGACTGCCAAAATCTTGAGATGAATCTACTGTCTCTATTAGAGATAACAGAGAATTGCACACCGTGCAGTCGTACAATCTCTTTGATGTAAGTTATGGTTAGTTTCTTCATCTTGTCTATTTCTTTAATTGGTAGGAAGTGGGCGAACTTAGTTAATCTATCAACGATTACCCAAATGGTGTCATGACCACCCGGGGTCTTGGGCAACTTGGTTATGAAATCCATTGTAATCCACTCCCACTTCCACTCAGGTATCTCTGGTTGTTACAATAAACCTAAGGGCTTTTGATATTCTACCTTGACTTTGGCGCAAGTTAGTGTGACAACCCGGAATTTTCATTCGTACAAAATCTAAAGTCAAGAACTTCAATTAAAAGTTAAATACTTTTCTGCTAAATTTTAGTTGGTTTAAAAGTCCGTTTGAGTATTTTTATTAATTATTCATGAATCGAACGGATAAAAGGAAGTGATTTCTAGAATATCGGGATAACAATGGAACAACCAACACCTTAGTTAGGTTTTCATGGCCAAACAAAGGGGTTGGGCCGTGAGCTCATGCCTTAGGCATTAGTTTACTCCCCAATTCCTTCATTTCTCACTTGCACCCTCAAGAACACTCCCCATTCTCTCTCAAGTAGCATCCCGTTCTTCACCCGATCTTCCAAAAGCTTAAGTTTTTCTTGACTTGATTTGTTGTTATAACCTATCACCTAGTGTTTATACATCATTTCATCAATTCATTATTGATTTGCGCTTAGATGTTCAAGTGTTCTTCAAAACACCAAGAATACCAAGAACACACACTAGTGTTCTTGGACCTTAAACACCCAATCAAGCTCCTATCTGGTAAGTACACTTGCCCTAGCTTCTTGTGTACCTAATATGAACTTGTTTACACTTAAAAAACACCAAGAAACATAGGATCAAAGGAGTTTACGGCCAAGGAATGTTCTTGGGCTGTAAACCCTTCTAAATGGGGTTAAATGAACCCTAGTCCCTTCCTAAGCCTTAAATGCTAGTCTTGATCCTTCCTTGAAGTGTTTAGGACCTTAAACATCAAAGAAAACATGTCCCCATAAGAGTTTATGGCCGTAATCACCTAAGGAAATGGTCCTTAGGCCGTAAACTCTATAAGGTGGTGATATTGTGCCCTAATGCTTCCCAAGGCTTGGACTTGATCATAGAATGCTTACCCTTGACACATAATGTAACACCGAAATTTTCAAAACAATTTTTCATTTAAAAATAATCGTTTAATTCTTAAAAACATTTCGCTTAAAATCGCATTCATAATCGAATTACAAAACATAACTCCATTTTCACTTGCATAATAAACCAGGATCCTCAAAACATGACTCTTTCTCTGGTGTGTACAATCGAGCCGGTGCCGTCCCGTGATCCTGAGAGAAACCTGAAACACATAACACAAAACACTGTAAGCACGAAGCTTAGTGAGTTCCCCAAAATACCACACATAACACATATTAGCCACTCGAGGCTATAACTCTGTGGGTCCGTGGACCCTACTCTGTGAACCTTCCGGTTCTAACTCTGTGAACCTTCCGGTTCTAACTTTGGGAACATTCCGGTTCTAACTCTGTAAACATGCACAACATAAATCACAAAGAAACAATGCAGTACAACACGTAACATACACAACATACAAATACTCTGTCACATAACTCTAGTTAACTACTCAAGGTAAAGTATAGTGAGAAGACTCACCTGGAAATCAGAAAGCAATTATCTACACATGCGAACCTCGGACTTGCCACCGCCTAACACATAAGGCAAATATCTCTAATTAGTACTCGAAGTCCCAACTCTAATTAACCAGCGATTACTCTTTCCCTCTCTAGTCAGGTAATGGGTAAAAGACCATTTTACCCCTCCCTGACCTCTATTACCTCTGTTGACCAAAACTCCCAAAGTCAACATAAGACAACTCAAGTCAACGGTCAACACTGACCAGACTTGGCGAGTACACAAGAGTGACTCGGCGAGTCCATGCGGGTTCTCTAAATCCTTTTTAAACCTCTTAGACATGACGAGTTCCCTCTCCACTCGTCGAGTTACTCGGCATCGAAACGCGGGGCAACCCCGACTTGACTCGTCGAGTTTGCCTATGGACTCGGCGAGTTGCTCCCATGAAAACCCTCATCTGACCTTCTGAGGTCAGATCTGCTTCACCAAACCATAGATCTAACTCCCTCAAAGCCAATAACCACTAAAAGGTCGAACCTTGGGCACTCATGCAAGGTTCTACAAGCTCATTTGGGTGAAACCCTCCATTACATAACAACCCTAGCTCAAAACTCCAAATAGAATGCATAAAGCAGGATGGAAGGGACTCTCTGGACCTCTTTGGGTCCAGATCTATGGCTTCACACTCAATGGGACACTATACTCCACAAATCAAGCCATAAAAGAAGCTAGAAAACCCTAAAATCACCAATCTTACCCAAAACAGAAAAGGGAGAACGATTTGATACCTCAATGGTGAAGATGCAAGCTCGGAAGATCTGAACCGACACCCCCTTGACCTCCCTTTGCTGGAAATGACTACTCCATTGCACAACCACCTCAAGAATGCTCCAAAATGGCTCTTCTTCACTCTCTCAGCTCTCTGGTTCGATAGGAGTCTCTCAAAGGTGTAGGTGGCCGCCACTGAAGGCCATAGGGGCCTTTAAATAGGTCCCAAACCCGGTCAATTAGGGTTTTCCTTGACAGCACCGACTCGGCGAGTCCAAATACCCGACTCGTCGAGTCCCTTCATTAAACTGGTCCCCAAAATGCGATCCTACTCGACGAGTTGAGGCGTCAACTCGCCGAGTCTCCTCATTCCCCAATATAAAATACTCAAATTCCCATACCTGGATATCCGGATGTTACACATAAGACCTTAAATCACTCAATGGCACTTAGTACCAGGATTTTACAGCCGTAAACTCATGCGGGAAGTGACCTTAGGCCGTAAACTCCATAAGGAGTGGTCCTTGGACCATAAACTCCAATGTCATGCCATAAAACCCTTAGATGCACCCTTTGGTACCTCTAACACTTGAATCAAAGTGTTTTCATGTCCTAGGTTGTTTTAACTTGGTTAATTAGTTGTTAAATGACTAATTAGATACATATATGTTTATTATATGTTAACTAGGATCATTGTGTGTGTTCAAGTCCTCACTTGACACTTATCATCCGTTACCGATCAATCACATGTGATTTATAACTGTGTTTCAAACAAGGATTTCATATACTTCAAACTGTGTTTCAAAACAATCTACTTTTAAATCGTTTCATAAACTGACATTAAGTCATTATTTATTTATTGTTCAAAACTCTTTAAATGTATTACAAAACCTCTTTTCAACTTATATATACTGTCAAAAGCATGTATGTATATGTATAGTTGTATACATAATGTTTAAAGGACTTAGGACTGCTAGCTCGCTTTATTTCATTTTCCTTGTTTGGATGTGGACTTAGGGTATCGCTCAGTTGTCCGAAGGTCGTCTAAATATTAGATATATATTATGTAGACATAAAAGTTCTATTCAATCAGTACAAGTACCTTTGGGTAGCAAGGGTATACATTCATTTATTCATATACATAACTTACTAGTAAACTATAATAGGTATAGTTTAGGAGAATACTATCATATACAAATACTATAAAGGAGAATACTATAACAGAGAATACTATAATAGAGAATACTATAACAGAGAATACTAGACAGAGCATACTATAACAGAGAATACTAGACAGAGAATGTCACACCCCGAAAACCGAAGGCGGAAACATTTCCGGGGTTGACTCCACGTTGAGTATCAAATCCAATGTACATAGTAAGTAAAGTAGAACAACCATTACATTACATATAAAAGTTTTACAATTGTTTTCAAAAGTAAAGTTGTACAGTTGTGATACATAGTATATATATATGAACAAAATGAAACGGGTCTTCTGAGCACTCCAACTTCGAGCAAAAAGGATCTTTCAGTACCTATTCTAACGTTGACCTGAGAACACAAGCGGTTTTGAAAATCAGCATAACGCTGGTGAGTTCATAAGTAGTTTTGTTTTGTGAAAATGTTCATGCTTCCTTTCTGTTTCTGAAAAATGTAACACACGCCAAGAAAATCCCACATTTTCTAAAAAGTTGATTGTTGTTTCACAATTACAAAGTATAGTAGGTTTGTACACTGAAAACATGTTACTCATGTGAAAAATGTATAGTTTGATTATTCGGTTTGTTAAACTGTTCTGCTTGAGTTCCAATGTATCCCCAGGAAAATCCCATACTTTCCTGATTGTGAGTTATCATTTGTAAAAGATGTAATGTTATCTGTTTTGTTACTCTTTACTAGTTAAGTATATGATCCCCAGGAAGGCCCCATGCTTTCCTGAATGTTGATTTTCATTGTAAAGATGTATTCTTTAGACCTGGTTATGTACAAGGTTTCCCAGGAAAGTCCCATACTTTCCTGAATGTTGGTTATCAATGTAAAAGATGTATAAGTTATTCATTATTACTATAAGTAAATCTCTGTTATCCTAATTGCGAGTTCCATAACCGTACCTAAGACTAAACATGTGGCAATAAGTAGTCCACAACCTTATGACTTTCGTCACCCTTGAACCATTTCGGTTCGGCTGTAGCTAGCAGCCAGGTGTGGGGTAGCCAGCCCCGTATAGATCTATACACTCAAGTCACGCTCTCTAAATCCCAAAGATTTTGGTTACGGGTGTAGTCCTCCACTCGCGTATCTCTGTGGAGTGTTCACCGAGGACGTGTCTCCAATCATACAGGAATAACAAATTTACTAGTAATAATATGATAATCCTCCATTCGCGTATCTCTGTGGAATGTTACCGAGGACAAGACAGTGTACGAATTATATTGTTCATGTGTTCTAATGTCATGCTTTTAACTGATAAAATGTGGAAAACCATTTGTGAAATATATAAAACATAACAGTTTATAAAACCCATTTCACAAATAAATGTTTACGTGATCTGCATGTTCTACTGGTTATCAGTTGTGTATATCAGTATTAAAAGCATATGAAATGTGAAACACACACACACGAAAATAAGTTTTGAGTACAAGAAAACCCTTGTACTTTGCTTGTGCTCCCCCCCTGAAAACAGTGAAAAGCAGTGAAAAAGGGTAGGGGTATGAACTCACCGGACTCGGAAATGCGATGGTTTTGGATACTAGACGTTGGTTCGGGGCTTGTTTACTCGCGATGTCCCTATGTAAAATGTAATAATGTCCATATTTAACTAATTAAATTCACAATCACTAACCATATGGAACATTACACTCCAACGAGGTTAAACACCTCAAAACGAGCGTTAGGAGTGACCCGGGTGACATCTACGGACGTATATTGACACTAGGGACTTAGGACTTGAGTTTACTCCCCAAGAGTAAACATATTAGGGAGTTTACGGCCAAATAACACCCACATACATGAGTTCACGGCCGTGAACTCATGTGGGTATGATTTTGAGGGTTTATTGACTTGTTTGGACTTGGGGATTGTTGGAATGACTTACTAAAATGCCTTGGATTAATTTTTTTGGATTTATACCATTTAAAAGGGAGTTTACGGCCTTAAACTTGGAGTTTACGGCCGTAAACTCTACTATGGTCAAGAATAATTCATTTGAGGTACAAAGAACAATCACATGAGGTTCTAGTTAATTTTCCAAGCCTTGTTATGAATTTAGGGCACCATTTAACATATTTTTAGGAGTTTACGGCCTAGAAGCATGTTCTATGGCCGTAAACTCTCCTATGCTCATGAAAAATTAGTTTTTGACACTTAAAACAATCACATGTGATTCTAGAAATTTATGCAAGCCTTTGGAGTGAATTAGATGCATCTTTTGACATAGTTTCATGAGTTTACGGCCAAAGGGTATGTTCCTAGGCCGTAAACTCCTATATTTGGTATTTTTGATGTGTTCAAGGTCTCTAAACTATTTTTAGATGGTTCTAGGATTTACCACAAGGCTATTGGTTAAGTTTCAAGGCATTCGAACATGTAAAAATGAGTTTATCCCCCATGTTTGAGGAGTTTACGGCCCAAGCACATGTCTTGGCCGTAAACTCTTGTTTGTCCCTCAGAATTTATGTTTTAAATGTTTTAAGTCCCAATTTGCAAGCCTTAAGGTCGTATCTAAGTCCCAACAATGATTTAGAAGGGTTAATTGGCTTAAAAACCCCATTTTTGGGTGTTTACGGCCCAAGCTTGATCCTTGGCCGTAAACACATGTTATAGGTCCTAAAACTCAATTTAAACATCAAATTGAAGGCTAAAGAGGTTAGATAACAAGTTAGGGATGTTACCTCTTTGATTTGGAGCCTTAATTCTTTGTTTTTGGACCTTTGATTTTGGATGAGGAGAGAGGTTGGAAGTGTTTATGGAAGAAATGGCCAAAAGCTTCAAATGAAAGCTTTGAATCATTTATATAGTGCTCGGGAATTGGACACGACGGAATTCTACTCGATACCGACGTTAGGCGGGGCTTTTGGTCGCACCCGACCAAGTTGCCGTAACCCGATATGGTCGATTCTAGAATTATTCCGATAACTATAATGGGGTGTAAGAATGATTCCTAATGGCATTAAGACACCCATTAAGTCATTTTAGATCGATATAAGTTAATGACTTAATTAAATGGCGAAATCGGAAATGAATTTGGAAACGACGTTTGGTTGATCAAATTGGATTACAATTTGAGTTACAAGAAGTGATATGAAATTTCGGGTTGTTACATTATCCCCCCGTTAGAGGGAATTACGTCCCGAAATTCAAGACAAGATACAAGACAAATTACAAATCATGGATCTAGAAAGAGTTGAGGATACTTCTGTTTCATTGAGTCTTCCCGCTCCCAAGTGAACTCCGGTCCCCGCTTGGCATTCCAGCGAACCTTCACTAACGGGATGCGACTTTGTTTCGTACGTTTGACTTCTCGATCCATGATTTCGATCGGTTCCTCAACGAAGTTGAGGTTTTCATCGATCTCGATCTCGTCTAAAGGAATCACTAGGGTTTCATCGGATAAGCACTTCTTGAGATTTGAAACATGGAAGACGGGGTGAATGTTACTAAGCTCATGAGGTAAACTAAGTTTATAGGCTACCGGACCGATCCTGGCGAGGAACTCGAAAGGTCCAATGTACCTCGGATTAAGTTTCCCATGCTTACCAAAGCGTACAGTGCCTTTCCAGGGCGAGACCTTCAATAGGAGACGATCTCCAACCTGGAATTCTAGTGGTTTCCGACGGTTATCAGTGTAACTCTTCTGGCAATCACGTGAAGCTTTCAGTCGTTCTTGTATTTGGATGATCTTCTCAGTGGTTTCACGGATGATCTCAGGACCAGTGAGAGCACTGTCGGGGACTCGACTCTTGGCTAGCTGTGTATCCCCCACCTCGGCCCAACACAGAGGGGATCTGCACTTGCGACCGTATAGGGCTTCAAACGGGGCAGCCCTAATGCTGGTGTGATAACTGTTGTTGTACGAGAATTCGATCAAAGGTAGATGTGCGTCCCACGACTTTCCAAAGTCAATGACACATGTCCTAAGCATGTCTTCCAGAGTTTGGATTGTTCTCTCACTCTGTCCATCGGTTTGAGGATGATACGTCGTGCTCATATCTAGTTTGCTTCCAAGAGCTTTTTGAAGAGACTACCAAAATCGGGAGGTAAACCTACTATCTCGATCAGAGATAATGGACGCAGGTACACCGTGCAGTCGGACTACCTCTTGGATATAAATCCGCGTGAGTCTTTCCATCTTGTATGATTCTTTGATTGGAACGAAGTGAGCTGACTTGGTTAAACGGTCAACAATTACCCATATGGTATCATATCCACTCGGACACCTGGGTAGTTTAGTGATGAAATCCATGGTGATCATCTCCCATTTCCATTCGGGTATTGCAGGTTGCTGGAGCAGGCCCGAGGGTTTCTGGTGCTCAACTTTTACCTTGGCGCAAGTCAGACACTTGCCCACAAACGTAGCTATCTCAACCTTCATGTTTGGCCACCAATATTGTTTCTTGAGATCTAAGTACATCTTGTCAGAGCCCGGGTGAACAGAGTATCTAGTTCTGTGCGCTTCCTCCATAACTATCTCTCTGAATCCTCCAAACTTGGGAATCCAGATCCGATCCATGAAACAATGGACTCCGTCACCTCTGATCTCAAGTTTCTTTTCCATTCCTCTCAAAGCTTCATTCGACACATTCTCAGGTTTGAGGGCTTCTAATTGGGCTTCTCGGATTTGTATGGGTAGGTTGGAATGGATGGTCATCGTCTGGTTCTTCACTTTACGGCCTGCACTCTCCTTTCGGCTAAGGGCATCTGCTACCACATTGGCCTTGCCAGGATGGTAACGGATTTCACACTCATAATCACTGAGTAGTTCTACCCATCGTCTTTGCCTCATGCTCAAGTCTTTCTGATCAAAGACGTGTTGCAGGCTCTTGTGATCGGTGAAGATCATGCACTTGGTTCCGTAGAGATAATGTCTCCAAATCTTCAACGCAAAGACTATGGCTCCTAGTTCCAAGTCGTGCGTGGTATAATTGACCTCATGTGCTTTCAACTGTCTAGAAGCATAGGCAATTACTTTTCCCCTTTGCATAAGCACACAGCCTAAGCCTTGATTAGACGCATCGCAGTAGACAACGAAGTCCTCTGTCCCTTCGGGTAGGGACAGAATGGGCGCGCTGCACAAAGCTTTCTTCAGCGTTTGGAATGCGGTCTCTTGCTTATCACTCCAACAAAAGGGTACACCTTTCTGTGTTAGAGTGGTTAGAGGTTTGGCGATTCTGGAAAAGTTTTGAATGAATCTCCGATAGTAGCCAGCTAGACCCAAGAATTGCCGGATTTCTGTGGGTGTCTTTGGTGCTGACCAATTCACTATCGCCTTTATCTTGGAAGGATCTACATGAATACCCTCCTCGCTTACCACATGACCGAGGAAAGTTACCTTCCGAATCCAGAACTCGCATTTGGAAAATTTCGCGTACAACTTCTCGGATCGCAGGGTCTCCAACACTAGCCTCAAGTGTTGTTTGTGGTCTTCTTCGCTTCGGGAATAGACGAGTATGTCATCAATGAACACAATGACAAACATGTCCAGATAAGGACGACACACCCGGTTCATCAGGTCCATGAACACCGCCGGTGCGTTGGTTAGACCAAATGGCATCACTACGAACTCGTAGTGTCCATATCGAGTCCTGAAAGCTATTTTGGACACATCACTTTCATGAACTCGTAGCTGATGGTACCCTAATCGAAGGTCTATCTTGGAGAAGTAACTGGCTCCCTGGAGTTGATCGAAGAGGTCATCTATTCGCGGAAGAGGATATCGGTTTTTAACAGTCAACTTGTTCAGTTCGCGATAATCGATACACATACGAAAGGATCCATCTTTCTTCTTGACAAACAAAACCGGAGCTCCCCAGGGTGAGGAACTCGGTCTAATGAATCCTTTACTAAGTAACTCATTGAGTTGACTAGATAACTCCTGCATTTCTGTTGGAGCTAAGCGATACAGAGACTTCACTACGGGAGTAGCTCCAGGAATTAGGTCAATACGGAACTCGACCTGACACTCGGGAGGGATTCCTGGAAGCTCTTCGGGAAACACATCTGTCACACCCCAAAACCACGAACGGCAGAAACGTTCAGGGGTGGAGGACGTCATGTACAGTATCACAACAGTGTAATATAATAAACAAGCAAGAACATCATCCATTTCATTATAAGTAAACTTTTAATACATGCGTGTTCTTTCATTGTAATAAGACACCAAAATATACAATCAAAATAAAAGACGAGACTTGTCTGCTCCGTCTTCTCAAAACCTGGCCTCCGTACCTGTCTACTGATGACCTGAGAATACAAGTTATTTTGAAAGCGAGTATCACCTTTAAAGCTGGTGAATTCATAAGTATTTAAGTGTCATTGTCATGTTTATGAAACTCTATCCTGAAGGCCATGTAAACCTTTAAGTGAAGATGTTGATGTAAGTATGAAAAACCCTAGAAAAACCCTTATTTTCTATAATTATGAGGTGTAGTCTTCTACCAAGACCCGAATGTTCTATCAGTATGAAATGTAGTCATCTACCAAGACCCGAATGTTTTGTAAGTAATATGATAGATTTTCCTTTCTATGGACTAGTACTTGAGTACTTAGTCTAACTCCTCGTTTATGTGAAGGTATCACAAAATAAAGTAAACAGGAAAATATAATCATGTAAGTGTTATTGTCTTGGGTTACCAGGACAAACACGACATCACTGAAGCGAAAGATAAACCCTATGGAACATTCGAAGAGTGTCCCCTCATCCTCTGTAGCGGCAGCAGGGTGGAGGGAGGGTTAGTCCCCGTATCGATCTCTTAATACAGATCGTCAACCTAATGATCCTCCGAAGATTCACATCTCATCCACTGTTGCAACAGTGGACAGAGGGATGGTTAGTCCCGTCACTGACTACTAAGTAAGTAACAACCTTAAATATCCGTAGATATTCATCGACCACTGGTGCTAATTAGTGGGATTCAGAATGGTAAATCCCGCCGAATCATCCCATTGAACTGGGACAGGAAAGATAATTTACACAGTAAATACTAATAAATCATCCTCGTAATTCTAAGTACAAGTATCCAGGTAAGTAAATACAGGATAATGCACCTAAGTAACAGTGTTCCTGTATGGTATTCATGTAATGTGTTCATGTAAGCGTAATCATGTATCAAGTAATTATATGTAAACGTCCTCAGGTATCATGTAATCAACCGTTATTGTACTCATGTATCAGGTAATGTACCGGCATGGACTCATGAATGAACTGACTCTTGTGTGATTCCTTGTAAGTGGAATAATGTTTCGTTTCTTCTAACTATCCCTATGATAATTAACTAGAAAGTATGTGGTTGCTCAAGTAGATTTATGCACCCTCGATACACCAGGGTGCGGGAAACTGAACGAAGGATGAAAACTATAATCTCTAACATATAAATGAACATATGCGCATAAGTATAGTTTGATTCAAGAAGGTAAAATAATGGTTTTACAAGATATCTAGGAGTTTTGAACAATAATTAAGAATGACTTGATGTCATTTTAATCAACATTTCAAAACTAATACTTTTGTTATCAAGGTATTTTAAGATAGAAAACCATTTCATGTAACACCTTTTGAAATATGTGAAATCTACTGAGTGAAAACACAGTTATAAAATACATGAGATTGATTTAATAACATATTGTTTTCTACTTGTATCCCCCCCCCCCCCATTAAAGCATTTAAAATCATTTAAAACATTTATTTAGGGGTATGAACTCACCTGTAGTTGGTGATTGGAATGAACTGAACGGTATGGGATGGCCAGGTGTCAAGCGAGGACTTGTGCACACACTACGATCCTAATGAACATATAATCACACATATATGCACTCAATTAGACTCACATGACTAATTGATAATGTTAAGACATCCTAGACATAATAAACACTTTATATAAGTGTTTTAAGCCTTAAGGATTGCATCTAAGCTATTGTGGGACAAGGTATTTGTGTTTAGGGTTCCAAAGGACCCTACATGTGAGTTTACTCCCCATAAACCATCACACATGGAGTTTACGGTTGTAAACTCTTGAGTTTACGGCCGTAAACTCCCAAACATGTGTGTTTGGTGTGTTTTGAAGTCCCAAATGCTTTCTAGAATTATTCTAACTTGGTGGTTCCATTCTTGAAGGGGTTTAAGGTCTAGAAATACTCCAAATAGGAGTTTACGGCCTCAAGGCCATTCCCCTTAGAGTTTACGGCCGTAAACTGTAAGTATGGGGGTGTTTTTGTTGTTTTCAAGTCTCTTGCTTTTGAAGGACATGTTCTAGACAATTGTTTAAGGCAAATGAGGACCCTAGGCACACTTTGGTGCCATTCTTTCATGTTTACGGCCCAAGAGCATTCTCTTGGCCGTAAACTCACTTTGCTAAGTGATTTGGATGAGTTTTGGTCCTTCAATTAAGTCGAAACAATTCCTTGTAAAGGTCTAGGGCTTTAGGTGTCATGAAAACACCCCTTTTGTCCATTTCAATGGAGTTTACGGCCTAAGATACACTTGGGCCGTAAACTCTACTTTGTTTGTGTTCTTGGATGTGTTTTATGCCTTACACACAATGGGATCTAGTCTAGATAAAAGCCTTAAAGTGTTAGAGTCCTTAAAACACCATTTCGAGGTTTGAAAATGGAGTTTACGGCCTATGATAATCTTGGTCCGTAAACTCCCAAACTTGGGTGGATTTTGGTTGTTTTCTTGTCCCTAACATGCATACATAATAGTCTAAAGCTTTAGCATAACACAAGGGTCGGTTTTGGCTTCGTTTCGGGAGTTTACCGCCCAAGAACACCTTGGGGAGTAAACTCCTAGATCTAATGATTTAGCCATCTAGATCATGTTATAAGCATCTAATAAGCATTCTAATCACTACTAGAAAGAGTTACTCATGTTTTGGTATAAAAACCCGAAGATCCGACAGAGAGAAAATGGCTTTTCTCTAGTTGGAAATGTGAATAATGAATGAAATTGGTTCAGAAATCTATTTATAGTCCTGAGATATTTTGGCAGAAAATATTTTTATTCCTGAAATGATCTCTAATATAATAGAGTGTTGGAATAACAGTGTTGCACAAAACCCTAGTGCACCCGCTCTCCTGATATTTCCTGAAGTGTAAACCCTGAATTACTCAAACTTGTGTGAAAAAGTATGAAAATCAACAGTGACCACTATAACTTCTATTGAAGTGATATAGATTGTACAGAATGGAAATTTCGGGTTGTCACATCATCCCCCCATTAGAAGGAATTTCGTCCCGAAATTAGAATTTAAGCAAGTAAGAAGTTACAAATAACTAAGCGAAAAGGTGAGGATATTTCAGTTTCATATGATCCTCTCGTTCCCAAGTGAATTCCGGTCCACGCTTTGCGTGCCAGCACACCTTCACTATCGGGATACGGCTCTGTTTTGTTTGCTTGACCTCTCGGTCCATGATCTCTACCGGTTCCTCCACGAAGTTGAGGCTCTTGTTGATCTCGATCTCGTCGAGTGGAATAACAAGAGTCTCGTCGGATAGACACTTTTTCAAGTTTGACACGTGGAAGGTAGGATGTACGTTACTGAGTTCTTTCGGTAGATTGAGCTTGTAAGCCACGAGGCCGATTCTTGCGAGACTCTAGAAAGGCCCTATGTATCTTGGATTGAGCTTCCCACGCTTTCCAAAGCGTATCAAGCCCTTCCAGGGTGAGACCTTCAGTAGGACTCGGTCGCCCACTTGGAACTCCAATGGTTTCCTACGCTTGTCAGCGTAGCTTTTCTGTCGGTCTCTAGAGGCTTTTAATCGTTCACGAATTTGAACGATCTTCTCTGTCGTTTACCGAATGATCTCCGGACCCGTGAGAGTGCTTTCGGGAACTCGTCCCTTAGCTAACTGGGTATCACCCACTTCAGCCCAAGACAGAGGGGATCTGCACTTTTGGCCATAGAGGGCCTCGAATGGAGCTGCCTTTATGCTCGTATGATAACTGTTGTTGTAGGAAAATTCCACAAGGGGTAAATGGATATCCCAAGCTTTTCTAAAGTCAATCACACAGGCACGCAACATATCTTCTAAGGTTTGGATAGTTCTCTCACTTTGCCCGTCGGTCTGTGGATGGTAGGCTGTACTCATGTCTAGCCTAGTTCCTAGGGAACTTTGTAATGACTGCCAGAACCTCGAAGTGAATCTACTATCTCGGTCTGAGATGATAGATAAAGGAACACCGTGCAGCCTTACAATCTCCCTAATGTAAGTTCTGGTAAGTTTCTCCATCTTGTCTGTTTCTTTGATCGGTAGGAAGTGTGCAGACTTGGTCAGTCTATCGACGATGACCCATATGGAATCAAGTCCACCCGTCGTCTTGGGCAACTTGGTTATGAAGTCCATAGTGATCCGCTACCACTTCCATTCTGGTATCTCCGGTTGTTGTAGAAGACCGGAGGGTTTCTGGTATTCGACCATGACCTTTGCGCAAGTAAGGCATTTACTCACGAAGGTAGCAATATCTGCTTTCATGTTAGACCACCAGTATAAGTTTTTAAGATCCAGATACATCTTATCTGAACCCGGGTGGACGGAATAACGAGTGTTGTGAGCTTTGGTCATGACCAAGTCTCTGAGGCCACCGTGTTTCGGTGTCCATATCCGATCCATGAGGTATAAGGCTCCGCCACCCTTGACTTCCAAGTTCTTATCCATCCCTCTAAGGGATTCACCCGCCACGTTTTCAGGTTTCAAAGCGTCGAGCTAAGCCTCCTTTATTTGCGTGGACAAGTGTGAATGGATAGTTAGAGTCAAAGATTTGACTCTATGACCAGTATATTCTTTCCGACTTAGGGCGTCGGCTACTACATTGGCTTTACCCGGATGATAACGAATTTCGCATTCGTAATCACTAAGTAGCTCGACCCACCGTCGTTGTCTCATGTTGAGCTCTTTCTGGTCAAAAATGTGTTGTAGACTCTTATGGTCTGTAAAGATCGTGCTTTTTGTACCGTATAGGTAATGTCGCCAGATCGTCAGAGCAAACACAACTGCTCCTAGTTCAAGATCGTGGGTTGTGTAGTTAACCTCATGTGTCTTCAACTGTCTCGAGGCATAGGCGATGACTTTACCTCGCTGCATCAGAACACATCCAAGTCCTTGATTGGATGCATCGCAATAGACAATGAAGTCTTTTATCCCTTCGGGAAGGGATAGTATCGGGGCGGCGCACAAGGCTCGTTTGAGCGTTTGGAACGCTCTTTCCTGTTTCTCTTCCCAGTCAAAGGCCACGCCTTTCTGGGTCAGGGTTGTAAGAGGTTTCGCTATGCGGGAGAAGTTCTGGATGAACCTGCGATAGTAGCCAGCTAGACCTAGAAATTGACGAATTCCAGTAGGTGTCTTTGGTGCTGACCAGTTCTCGATGGCCTTAATTTTGGAAGGGTCCACGTGTATACCTTCTTCGCTAACCACATGGCCCAAAATTCGACTCGCCGAATCCAAAATTCGCACTTGGAGAACTTCGCGTAGAGCTTCTCCGATCGCAATGTTTCTAAGATTTTACGGAGATGTTGACTATGTTCCTTCTTACTTCGAGAGTAGATGAGTATGTCATCAATGAAGACGATGACGAACTGATCCAAGTAAGGACGACACACCCTATTCATCAGATCCATGAATACTGCGGGCGCGTTAGTTAATCCGAATGGCATCACTACAAACTCATAGTGCCCATAACGAGTTCGGAAGGCTGTCTTGGGAACATCCTCCTCTAACACTCGTAACTGGTGGTATCCGGATCGCAGATCTATCTTCGAGAAGTAGTTGGCTCCTTGAAGTTGATCAAACAAATCGTCAATGCGGGGAAAGGGATAACGATTTTTAGTGGTGAGTTTGTTAAGTTCTCTATAGTCGATGCATATGCGAAATGATCCATCCTTCTTCCTGACGAACAAGACCGGTGCTCCCCATGGTAAGAAGCTTGGTCGAATAAATCCCTTCTTGAGATGTTCGTTAAGTTGACTGGAAAGTTCCTGCATTTCAGCCGGTGCCAGACGATAAGGAGATTTGGCTACGGGGGTAGCCCCTGGCACTAAGTCGATTCTGAACTCGACTTGGCGTTGTGGTGGTAAACCGGGAAGTTTTTTTGGGAATATGTCGGGAAAGTCGCGTACTTCTGGGATTTTCTGGATGTCTTTCAGTTCTTGACTAGTATCGACGACGTGTGCGAGAAATGCATGGTACTCCTTCCGTAAGCACTTCTAGGCTTGAATGCACGAAATGATGCGAAGACTCGTACTAGGTTTGTCGCCGTAGATAACTAAGGTTTCGTTGTTAGGAAGGTTAAGACAAACTGCTTTTTCGAAGCACAAAATGTCGGCACGAAGAAGACTCAACTAATCCATACCGATGATAACGTTGAAACATTTAATTGGGACTGGCATGAGATCTATCTTGAAAGTATGGCCATATAAAGTTAAGGTACAACCTACGTATATGCAGTTTGTACTCTCTGTTTTCCCGTTAGCCATTTCTACCGTGAATGAACTATCTAATGCATGTGGTTTTTGTTTAAGCAGGTGTGCAAATTTGTGACTTACACAACTTTTCTTGGCTCCACTATCGAAAAGTATGCAAGCATATGAGTTATCGAGGAGGAACGTACCAGTAACTATCGTAGGATCAGCTACTGCTTCCTCGTGGCCTAGAGCCATACCTCTTCCCACTCCTCCAGCCATCCCTGCTTTAGGGCAGTTCCTCTTGTGGTCGCCCACTTCACCACAACCATAGCAAGCTTGGCCCATACCGGCGTTAGGAACCTGGGCAGCTTGAGTTGTTGGAGTCTTGCAGAAACGGACTGTGTGTCCCTTCCTGTTGCAGTTAGAGCACTGCATCTCTTTGCAAGGTCCGTGGTGGTGGAAGTTGCACTTGGTGCACTTCGGGAGAGTTCCAGCATATGTTCTTGCTGGTAAAAGGTTCGCAGGGACAATAGGAGTAACTGTGGCAGCATTGATCGCCACAAGTTGTTGTTTCTTGGAGGACCCTTGCGAAGCCCCTCTTTTCCTCTTATTCCACCCCTTCCTGTTCTGGTCGGGGTTGGACTTTTGTGGTACAGGTGTAGGGATTGTTGGGTTCTGAGGTTTCCGGTGATCGATGAGGGATTGTGCTAGTTCCTTGGCGCTATCAAAGGTAATAGGCCTGGAAGCGATCACACTTGACTGGATCTGGGGCGACAGTCCCCAGATATATCTCTCGATCTTTTTGCTCTGGAGAGAAACCATGTCGGGGCATATGTTTGCCAGATCACAGAACCTATTTGTGTAGGTAGTGATGTCAGATCCAACCATTTGTAGACCCCAGAATTCCTGCTCGAGTTTTTGTACTTCGCCTCGAGGACAGTATTCTTTCATCAGCATGTCTTTCAATTTTTCCCAGCTGATGGAATACGCCACCACCAAAGTCAGATAGTTAACATGGCTGTTCCACCACGTTAGTGCTCTGTCAGAGAAGGTACAAGCTGCGAACTTGACCTTGTTGCCTTCTTGGCATCCGCAGATCTCGAAGACAGATTCAATCTTCTCAATCCATTGTCTCAACACCATAACACCCCCAGTTCCATTGAAGCTGCGAGGTTTGGCGTTAGTGAAGTCCTTGTAAGTGCATTCCCGAGGGTGTCCATGGCTTTCGCCGTGGTTCGAGGGTGGTGCACCTGTTCCTGATCCACTAGGGGCAGGAGCGTTGATTGCTGACACAGCAGCTGCAACTGCTGCTGTGAAAGCTGCCTGGAACATATTGGCATCGAAAGGAATTGGTGGTTGAAGAGGTACAGGTGGTGGTGGAGGTGGTGGTATTAGTGCTTCGTTGTTTGGGTTACGTCTTGTACTTCTGCGTGGCGGCATCTTTTACTATACGTTTAAAAGATGACGAAATGGATAAGAATAAATGATTAATGAATGTGTCTCATGGACTAAATCCCCATAGCCCAACAATAGAAAGAATAGTATCACTAAATGAAGAAGATAGCATTTGGATAATAATTTCCATTAGATTAGATATCCGTCAATAATACTGGAATTACAGATGTAACAAGTTCGGGAAAAATGGCCTAGAAGTAGGCCATACATCGACCAAGATGGAAAATTTTGACAGAATTAAGACTAGATCAAGACCTAACAGGTCTAAGATTTATACAGATAGGAAATTAGACCAAAGTTTTACATAAACTAGGTTATATCCAAAAGATGAGTCGACGAGATTCTATTGGCGATGAGAACTGCTAGCATGAGTCCTCGATCCCGACAGTAGGCGTTCAATGTCCCTTATACGCCTTTCCGACCTTGCTTGCAGAGCTCGAAGTTCCCTAACTTCCGCTTGGGTTTCAGCAAGTTCTCTCTGCAGATTTGCATTGCGGACCAGAGTCCTTTCATGAGCAGACTCTAGTTGGCGAATGTGGATAGTGTTAACACCAGAGTTGGCGTCAACTTCCAAGACTTTATTGATAGTCGCCTGAGCTATTATGGAGTTCCGAGAAATCCTACGCACCATAATTGGTAGGACTCTATCAGCAGAACCTCCTTCAGTGAGGTTGTAGAAACTTCGGTCTCCATTGTAGGGAATGGGCTGACCCTGTTCATGACTCCATGTTATCAAGTTAGTGGCCCACAGAGGTGTGGGTCCTTGAAACATAGGGCGAGGGTCTAGGTCTGGGTTTTAAGCATTTGGGGGTAGGTTGTCTACTTCTGGCTCCGAGTCAGAACTATCAGAAAAACCTTCAGCATGGTGATCATCCAAAGGAATTGGGTGATCATCTTCTGGTTCAGCCTCTAGCCAACCAGCATTGCCTTGGTTTGGGAAGTACGGATCGCCATGGTGAAATCCAGCCATTTTAATCTACGCGAGAAAAGGGATATAAGAAATAGCTACATAGACGAACTAACTAAGATAATTACTGTAAGACCAAATACCCCTATGGTATTTCTTTATGGTTGTGTTGGTAAGTTTTTAGACTTGTTGCCATATCACAACCATTCTTGGGCATATTCTAATCACTCCTCGGACCAGCATAGTTGATCAGGCTATGCCATTCCCAAGACTGACCATATATCCCCAGGCTTACTTGTGATATTCAACAATCGTAATACTTTTGTTCTTGTCGTTGTGACACTGATTTTAGTATGAATGCTGGCACGTATACTTACTTAAATATTTTATTATTTAAAAGTATAACTCTGAGACAGAGTGTTTTAATCCCATGTATTTATAGTTAGTATATCTTTTATGGGTTGATATACTTAATTCACTATAAACAATGCTCTGATACCAATCTGCCACACCCCAAAACCACGAATGGCGGAAACGTTCAGGGGTGGAGGACGTCATGTACAGTATCACAACAGTGTAATATAATAACCAAGCAACAACATCATCCATTTCATTATAAGTAAAGTTTTAATACATGCGTGTTCTTTCATTGTAATAAGACACCAAAATATACAATCAAAATAAAAGACGAGACTTGTCTGCTCCGTCTTCTCAAAACCTGGCCTCCGTACCTGTCTACTGATGACCTGAGGATACAAGTTATTTTGAAAGCGAGTATCATCTTTAAAGCTGGTGAATTCATAAGTATTTAAGTGTCATTGTCATGTTTATGAAAATCTATCCTGAAGGCCATGTAAACCTTTAAGTGAAGATGTTGATGTAAGTATGAAAAAACCCTAGAAAAACCCTTATTTTCTATAATTATGAGGTGTAGTCTTCTACCAAGACCCGAATGTTCTATCAGTATGAAATGTAGTCTTCTACCAAGACCCGAATGTTTTGTAAGTAATATGATAGCTTTTCCTTTCTATGGACTAGTACTTGAGTACTTAGTCTAACTCCTCGTTTATGTGAAGATATCACAAAATAAAGTAAACAGGAAAATATAATCATGTAAGTGTTATTGTCTTGGGTTACCAGGACAAACACGACATCGCTGAAGCGAAAGATAGACCCTATGGAACATCCAAAGAGTGTCCCCTCATCCTCTGTAGCGGCAGCAGGGTGGAGGGAGGGTTAGTCCCCGTATCGATCTCTTAATACAGATCGTCAAACTAATGATCCTCCAAAGATTCACATCTCATCCACTGTTGCAACAGTGGACAGAGGGATGGTTAGTCCCGTCACTGACTACTAAGTAAGTAACAACCTTAAATATCTGTAGATATTCATCGACCACTGGTGCTAATTAGTGGGATTCGGAATGGTAAGTCCCGCCGAATCATCCCATTGAACTGGGACAGGAAAGATAATTTACACAGTAAATACTAATAAATCATCCTCGTAATTCTAAGTACAAGTATCCAGGTAAGTAAATACAGGATAATGCACCTAAGTAACAATGTTCCTGTATGGTATTCATGTAATGTGTTCATGTAAGCGTAATCATGTATCAAGTAATTATATGTAAACGTCCTCATGTATCATGTAATCAACTATTATTGTACTTGTACTCATGTATCAGGTAATGTACTGGCATGGACTCATGAATGAACTGACTCTTGTGTGATTCCTTGTAAGTGGAATAATGTTTCGTTTCTTCTAACTATCCCTATGATAATTAACTGGAAAGTATGTGGTTGTTCAAGTAGATTTATGCACCCTCGATACACCAGGGTGCGGGAAACTGAACGAAGGATGAAAACTATAATCTCTAACATATAAATGAACATATGCGCATAAGTATAGTTTGATTCAAGAAGGTAAAATAATGGTTTTACAAGATATCTAGGAGTTTTGAACAATAATTAAGAATGACTTGATGTCATTTTAATCAACATTTCAAAACTAATACTTTTGTTATCAAGGTATTTTAAGATAGAAAACCATTTCATGTAACACCTTTTGAAATATGTGAAATCTACTGAGTGAAAACACAGTTATAAAATACATGAGATTGATTTAATAACATATTGTTTTCTACTTGTATCCCCCCCCCCCCCATTAAAGCATTTAAAATCATTTAAAACATTTATTTAGGGGTATGAACTCACCTGTAGTTGGTGATTGGAATGAACTGAACGGTATGGGATGGCCAGGTGTCAAGCGAGGACTTGTGCACACACTACGATCCTAATGAACATATAATCACACATATATGCACTCAATTAGACTCACATGACTAATTGATAATGTTAAGACATCCTAGACATAATAAACACTTTATATAAGTGTTTTAAGCCTTAAGGATTGCATCTAAGCTATTGTGGGACAAGGTATTTGTGTTTAGGGTTCCAAAGGACCCTACATGTGAGTTTACTCCCCATAAACCATCACACATGGAGTTTACGGTTGTAAACTCTTGAGTTTACGGCCGTAAACTCCCAAACATGTGTGTTTGGTGTGTTTTGAAGTCCCAAATGCTTTCTAGAATTATTCTAACTTGGTGGTTCCATTCTTGAAGGGGTTTAAGGTCTAGAAATACTCCAAATAGGAGTTTACGGCCTCAAGGCCATTCCCCTTAGAGTTTACGGCCGTAAACTGTAAGTATGGGGGTGTTTTTGTTGTTTTCAAGTCTCTTGCTTTTGAAGGACATGTTCTAGACAATTGTTTAAGGCAAATGAGGACCCTAGGCACACTTTGGTGCCATTCTTTCATGTTTACGACCCAAGAGCATTCTCTTGGCCGTAAACTCACTTTGCTAAGTGATTTGGATGAGTTTTGGTCCTTCAATTAAGTCGAAACAATTCCTTGTAAAGGTCTAGGGCTTTAGGTGTCATGAAAACACCCCTTTTGTCCATTTCAATGGAGTTTACGGCCTAAGATACACTTGGGCCGTAAACTCTACTTTGTTTGTGTTCTTGGATGTGTTTTATGCCTTACACACAATGGGATCTAGTCTAGATAAAAGCCTTAAAGTGTTAGAGTCCTTAAAACACCATTTCGAGGTTTGAAAATGGAGTTTACGGCCTATGATAATCTTGGGCCGTAAACTCCCAAACTTGGGTGGATTTTGGTTGTTTTCTTGTCCCTAACATGCATACATAATAGTCTAAAGCTTTAGCATAACACAAGGGTCGGTTTTGGCTTCGTTTCGGGAGTTTACCGCCCAAGAACACCTTGGGGAGTAAACTCCTAGATCTAATGATTTAGCCATCTAGATCATGTTATAAGCATCTAATAAGCATTCTAATCACTACTAGAAAGAGTTACTCATGTTTTGGTATAAAAACCCGAAGATCCGACAGAGAGAAAATGGCTTTTCTCTAGTTGGAAATGTGAATAATGAATGAAATTGGTTCAGAAATCTATTTATAGTCCTGAGATATTTTGGCAAAAAATATTTTTATTCCTGAAATGATCTCTAATATAATAGAGTGTTGGAATAACAGTGTTGCACAAAACCCTAGTGCACCCGCTCTCCTGATATTTCCTGAAGTGTAAACCCTGAATTACTCAAACTTGTGTGAAAAAGTCTGAAAATCAACAGTGACCACTATAACTTCTATTGAAGTGATATAGATTGTACAGAATGGAAATTTCGGGTTGTCACAACATCAGGAAAGTTACAGACTTCGGGGATGCTCGCGAGGTCTTTAACTTCCTGTTTCTCGTTGATTACATGGGCCAAGAATGCAATACACTCCTTTCGCAGGAGTTTCTGAGCTTTGATGCAGGAAATGATACAAAGGTTGGAACCGAGTTTATCACCATACATTACTAGAGTTTAACCCGAAGGAAGGTTGAGACGGATGGCTTTTTCGAAACAAAGGATATCCGCATGATTGGGACTCAACCAATCCATGCCAATGATGACATCAAAGCTCTTTATGGATACCGGCATAAGATCGATAGGAAACGAATGGTCGTTTAGGGTAAGTGTACAACCTACGAACACCTTACTAGCACTTTCCTTCTCTCTGTTCGCCATCTCGACGGTAAATATTTCGGTTAAAGGTTGGGAATTATGTTTTAGGTTATGTTTGAATGCATGACTAATAAAGCTCCTCTCAGCACCCGAATCGAAAAGAATATTAGCATATGAGTTGTCGAGAAGGAACGTACCCGAGACAACAGTAGGATCAGCGACCGCTTCCTCCCGTCCCATGGCGAGGACCCTTTCGGTGTTATCAGTAGTAGACTTTTTGGGACAGTTTCTTTTAAAGTGTCCAATCTCACCACAGTTGTAGCAAGCTTGACCAATGCCTGCTCCCGAAGATTGATTGGCTGATTGGGCTGGAGCTTTACAGAATCAGACTGTGTGCCCCTTCTTACCACAATTGGTACAGGAAAGTTCTCGACAGGGGCCAGGATTATGGTGATACTTGCACTTTTCACAGAGAGGGAGATTACCAACATACCGGCTGGTAGGAGTTGGAGCTGTGGATCCCACAATAGAAGCAGCAGTAACGGGGGTAGTAGCAACATTGACTGCTACTGTTTGCTGTCTTTTGGAGGAGCCTTGGGAAGATTGACCCTTCTTCTTCTTTTAGAATTTTCTTTTCTCACCACTGCTTTTAGTCGACTCAGGGGCGGTGGTGGTTTCCTTGACATCATCATTATGGTCGATTATGGCTTGGGCTAAAGTCTTAGCACTATCATATGTATCCGGGCGAGCAGCTAAGACATGACCCTTTGTTGGATTGGTTAACCCCCAAATAAACCTCTCGATCTTTTTGCTTTCAGGAGTGACCAGACCAGGACAAAGAAGGGCAAGATCATCGAATCGGGAAGTGTATGCAACAATGTCGGAACCTTTCATCTTCAGGTTCCAGAGCTCGTGCTCTAGCTTCTGCATTTCACCACGGGGACAGTATTCGGCAAGGAGGAGTTCTTTCATGGCGTCCCAGCCCATGGCATTGGCTACGGGTAAGGTCAAGGATTTGACTCGGCCGTTCCACCAAGTCAAGGATTTATCGAGGAAGGTACAGGCTGCAAATTTAACCTTGTCGGACTCAGCACAGGCACAGATTTCGAAAATGGATTCGATTTTCTCGAACCATCGGGACAAGGAAATGACACCACCAGTGCCATCGAAGGATGAAGGCTTCGCATTCATGAAGTCCTTGTAGGAACCCTCCTTTCGGTGTTCCTGGTTACTTTCTTGATTCTGATTGCTACCTCCTGAACCACCGGAACCACCGGTGTTTAGTTGGGACATGGCAGCTGCCACCGCGGCGGTAACAACTGTCTGGAATAACGCGGGATCAATTTCAAGAGGAGGTAGTGGCGGAGGGTTGTTGGTCTTTGAGCTGGGTCTCTTTCTGGGAGGCATCTTGATCTAATAAGATCAAGAAAGAGAGGATGACAAGTCCTCTGAATTGAATCGAGAGATATGACAAATATTTATTCCAAATAAGCGATAAAGCAGGAAAGAGTTATCGAAGCAAGTAAACTATCGCTAATGGAATGATCGAGGATCTATACGTGTACGAGGATTTCTATAAAAGATTGATTCGAGAAATACTCCCATAGTATTTCATGATTCGTTATGACACTGGTGCGTTGGTTGTGGTATTAGGGTAAGTTTTTAGGCATGCCGTATACTACAGTCACTCCCAAGCACATGTTGGCCGTGTCTCGAATGAATATAGTTGGCCAGGCTATATTGATCCTAGACACGACTACATAACTGCTCAGGTTTAACCGCAGTACCCAACACCCATTTACTTATGTTTTGTTCTACTTATAGTTATGGATCTCGACGGCTCGGTATACTTATATACTTTTTGAAAATACTTATAGTTTGAAGATACTTTTACTTCAGAGCACTTAGGCCCTTTAATGTTTATAGTTTTATACCATGTAAGGTTTGGTATACTTTGTTCACTATAAACAAGGGCTCTGATACCAATCTGTCACACCCCGAAAACCGAAGGCGGAAACATTTCCGGGGTTGACTCCACGTTGAGTATCAAATCCAATGTACATAGTAAGTAAAGTAGAACTACCATTACATTACATATAAAAGTTTTACAATTGTTTTCAAAAGTAAAGTTGTACAGTTGTGATACATAGTATATATATATATATGACCAAAATGAAATGGGTCTTCTGAGCACTCCAACTTCGAGCAAAAAGGATCTTTCAGTACCTGTTCTAACGTTGACCTGAGAACACAAGCGGTTTTGAAAATCAGCATAACGCTGGTGAGTTCATAAGTAGTTTTGTTTTGTGAAAATGTTCATGCTTCCTTTCTGTTTCTGAAAAATGTAACACACGCCAAGAAAATCCCACATTTTCTAAAAAGTTGATTGTTGTTTCACAATTACAAAGTATAGTAGGTTTGTACACTGAAAACATGTTACTCATGTGAAAAATGTATAGTTTGATTATTCGGTTTGTTAAACTGTTCTGCTTGAGTTCCAATGTATCCCCAGGAAAATCCCATACTTTCCTGATTGTGAGTTATCATTTGTAAAAGATGTAATGTTATCTGTTTTGTTACTCTTTACTAGTTAAGTATATGATCCCCAGGAAGGCCCCATGCTTTCCTGAATGTTGATTTTCATTGTAAAGATGTATTCTTTAGACCTGGTTATGTACAAGGTTTCCCAGGAAAGTCCCATACTTTCCTGAATGTTGGTTATCAATGTAAAAGATGTATAAGTTATTCATTATTACTATAAGTAAATCTCTGTTATCCTAATTGCGAGTTCCATAACCGTACTAAAGACTAAACATGTGGCAATAAGTAGTCCACAACCTTATGACTTTCGTCACCCTTGAACCATTTCGGTTCGGCTGTAGCTAGCAGCCAGGTGTGGGGTAGTCATCCCCGTATAGATCTATACGCTCAAGTCACGCTCTCTAAATCCCAAAGATTCTGGTTACGGGTGTAGTCCTCCACTCGCGTATCTCTGTGGAGTGTTCGCCGAGGACGTGTCTCCAATCATACAGGAATAACAAATTTACTAGTAATAATATGATAATCCTCCATTCGCGTATCTCTGTGGAATGTTACCGAGGACAAGACAGTGTACGAATTATATTGTTCATGTGTTCTAATGTCATGCTTTTAACTGATAAAATGTGGAAAACCATTTGTGAAATATATAAAACATAACAGTTTATAAAACCCATTTCACAAATAAATGTTTACATGATCTGCATGTTCTACTGGTTATCAGTTGTGTATATCAGTATTAAAAGCATATGAAATGTGAAACACACACACACGAAAATAAGTTTTGAGTACAAGAAAACCCTTGTACTTTGCTTGTGCTCCCCCTGAAAATAGTGAAAAGCAGTGAAAAAGGGTAGGGGTATGAACTCACCGGACTCGGAAATGCGACGGTTTTGGATACTAGACGTTGGTTCAGTGATTAATACAAATAATACTGTAGTACACAGGTACATTTTCCCATTATATTCAAATTGTGATCTTCTCACATAAAGGGTAATATAAAACTATATTTTATTAATGATAGTCATACTTGGGAAAATCATTCACTTTACAAAGAGATAAACATACAAAATAGTCGAGTCTTGGTAGAAGACTACTTTTTATACTAGTAGAAAATATAGGATTTTCTAGGAGTTTTCAAACATATAAAAACCTTTACATTGTACAAATACAAACATTTTCATCAAACTTATACAATCATTGACACTAAATACTTATGAACTCACCAGCTTAAATGTTGATCTACGCTTTCAAAATAACTTGTATTCTCAGGTCACCAGTAGACAAGTACCGATGACCAGGTTTTGAGAAGACGGAGCATCTTCAAGACTCGTCTTTTATTTTGATTATTCTTTTTGGTGTCTTATTACTATTAAAGAACACACTTGTATGAAATTATACTATTAATGCAATGGATGATGTTGTTTTTTATTTACTACTTTGCATTGTTATGATGTTGTACATGTCATCCTCCGCCCCAGAACGTTTCCGTTGTTCTTGGTTTTGGGGTGTGACAGATTGGTATCAGAGCATTGTTTATAGTGAATCGAGTATATCAACCCATAAAAGGTATACTGACTATAAATACAATGGGATTAAAATACTCTGACCAAGAGTTTATACTTTTAAGTACTAAAATACTTAACCAGAAGTATACATAATTACATATCTACATACTTACTATAGATTAGTGTCATACTAGAACATAAAAAAAGTATTACGATTGTTGAACTTCACAAGTGAGCTCAGGGATATATGGTCAGTTCTGGGAAGGACATAGCCTGATCAACTATGTTGGTCCGAGAAGTGATTAGCATATGCCGAGAATGGTTGTGATGTATCAACAAGTCTAAGAACTTACCAGCACTACTACAATGAGAACATTAGAACATAACATAAACTTAAAATACCATAGGAGTAGTTTTTGTTACTATAATTACTTAATTGAGAACTAAACATGTCTTTATTAGTATGTCAATAGTTGCTGAGTGGATACACTACAGTTATATGTAACTATGGTGGCATAGATTGAGAATCTGTGATCTTTGCTTTACTTCTTGTTCCTTGTTTGGTTGTGGACTTAGGGTTAGGATCACTTATTCGAAGGTCTATCCTGTTTTGATTACATATGACTGGTATACACTACGCAAATGTTGGAGTAACTAATAAAGATCATCTTATAATTATTTTAGTTAGTACGTCTATTAATTATTTCTTATACCCCCTTTCTCGCATAGATATCATGGCTGGATTCCATATCCCCGGAGACCCGTACTTCCCAAATCAAGGCAATGCTTGATGGCTAGATGACGAGCTAGAAGATGACCATCCAAATCCCTTTGGATGATCACCTCGCATAAGGCTTTTCGGATGGTTCCGACTCCAAACCAGAAGTCAACAACCTACCTCAAGTAGTTCAGAACCCAAATCTCAACCCCCGACCTGCATTTCAAGGTCCCACGCCCTTGTGGGAAACAAACTCGAATCGCTGGAGTGATGAGCAGGGTCAACAATTACCTTTCAATGGAGACCGAAGCTTTTACAATCTCAGCAAAGGAGGCTCTGCTGACCGAGTCCTGCCCATTATGGTCTGCAGGATTGCTCGGACTATAGAGCAAGGTAGAGCAGCTATCGGCCAAATCGTGGAAATTGACGCTAACTCAGGCATTAACACGATCCGGATAGTCCATCTTGAAGAAGCTATGGTAAGGACCAGGAGAGTCAATGAGACTCTGCAGCAACAGCTAGCTGCATCCCGCGTTGAGGTGATAGAACTTTGAGTGCGTCAGAGAGCTCATGAGCGACATCTTCAGGACGTAGTACGTCAACTGGCAGATCTGAGGGTTCACCCGAGGAATTCCCGTCGCTGGTAAAAGATGTATGACTCATCTTTTCTTTTGGTTTAAGGAATAGCCTTTCGCATCAGTGCTCTATGTGGCACTTGTCTGTAAAATATTCCTGTCATTCAAGTACTTTAACTAGACTTCTAATTTGTCAAAGTTTTGCTACTTCAGATATGATGTATGACCTACTCATAGGTCAATTTTTCCCCAAACTCATTACATCCTTAATATCAATGATATTGGCATTTAGCTAATCTTTCGTAGAAATTTTCGTTCAAATACATTCATTCATGTGATTCTAGGACTCTATGGAACTCATACTCATATCTAGTTGTTGAGTTATGGCGATTTAGTTCATGGGACTCATTCATTGACTTCACTATTTAATTCTTATCATTATACTCATCTTTTAAACTTATAGTTGAAAGATGCCTCCCCGAAGGTCAACAATGCGTAATACTCCGATTGCTCCAACAACAACACCACCTTCTTCACAATTTGATACGGCAGCTCTTAATGCTGCGGTAGTTACGGCTGTCACTACAACCATGGCATAATACCACAACAACCAGAGAACTAGTGGAGGTGGAACAGTTGTCCATTCCACGCAAGGTGATGTCGTCGTGCACTCGCGAGAGTGCACTTATAAAGACTTCACAAACTGTAAGTCTCGAACCTTCAATGGGATCGGTGGATTCATTGCGATGTCGCAATGGTTCGAAAAGATGGAATCAATCTTTGAGATATGTTCATGTATTGAAGGAAGCAAAGGAAAATTTGATGCCTGCACCTTCAGTGATAGAGCCCTGACATGGTGGAATAGCCATGTCAAGTCACTAACCTTAATAGTGGCAAATGCTATGGGCTGGGAAGCTCTTAAAGGGCAGATGGTTGAAGAATACTACCCGAGGGGCGAGGTTCAGAAGATGGAACAGGAACTATGGAGTATGACCATGAAAGGCTCAAACATAGTGGCTTAAACTGCCAGATTCAGCAATCTGGTGGCGTTATGTCCCAATATGGTTCCCATAGAGGGGAAGAAGGTCGAGAGGTACATTTGGTGGCTAGTGCCTCCTTTTCAGGGGAATGTCTTAGCTTCAAACCCCACTACTTTCGATAGTGCCAAGCGATTGGCATAGAGACTCATTGATCACGGAGTCTCTACCTCAACAACAACACCCCTGGCTACCCCAGAACCCTCCAAAGCCACTGACAACAAGCGGAAGTTCTGGGATAATAAGAAGGGCAAATCGGCGCAGAACTCTGCCAAGAAGCAGCAAGTGGTGGCTGTTAATGCTGCGATTGTACCTACTGCTACAGCGCCAAGGAAGCTATATACCTGCAATTTGCCCAAGTGCAACAAATGCACTTTTCATCACATTGGTGCCTACCGGGAAATGCAGTGCGCTAACTACAACAGAAACTGGCACACTGCCTGATTCTGCAAGGCTTCGGCGAAGCCAATTAACCAAGTCCCCGACATTGGTGCGGGCCAGGCTTGCTACGGTTGTGGCGAGGTTGTTCATTTCAAGAGAGACTGCATGAAGGCAGGAAATGTCGGCGGGGTGGGAAGGATTCTGGCAATAGGCCACGAGGAAGCCGTAGCTGATCCTACGATACTTACTGGTACGTTTCTCCTCGGTAATACATATGCTTGTATACCATTAGATAGCGGAGCAAAGAGAAGCTTCGTAAGCCAGAAATTTGTTCACTTACTTAAACAAAAACCGCGAGCACTAGAGGAATCTTTCATTGTAGAAATGGCAAACAGGAAAACAGAAAGTACTAACTGCATATACATAGGTTGTACACTAAATCTAGATGGTCATACTTTCCAAATAGACCTCATGCGAGACTCAATTAAAAGTTTCGACGTCATAATCGGCATGGATTGGTTAAGTCATCGTCGTGCCGACATCATGTGCTTTGAGAAAGCAGTTTGTCTTAACCTCCCTAACAATGAAACTCTAGTTATCTACGGCGAAAAATCTAGTACGAACCTTCGCATCATTTCGTATATCCAAGCTCAGAAGTGCTTGTGAAAGGAAAATCATGCATTCCTTGCACACATCGTCAATATGAGTCAAGAAGTGAAGGATATTCAGAATATTCCAGAAGTACGCGACTTTCCCGACATCTTTCTAGAAGAACTACCGGGATTACCACCGCAATGCCAAGTCGGGTTCAGAATCGGCTTAGTGCCAGGGGCTACTCCAGTAGCCAAATCTCCTTATCGTCTGGAACCGGCAGAGATGCAGGAACTTTCCATTCAGCTTAACGAACTTATTAAAAAGGGATTCATTAGGCCAAGCTTCTCACCATGGGGAGCACCGGTCTTGTTCGTCAAGAAGAAATACGGATCGTTTCGTATGTGCATCGACTACAAGGAAATCAACAAGCTTACCATTAAGAATCGTTACCCTCTACCCCACATTGACGATTTATTTGATCAAATTCAAGGAGCCAACTATTTCTCGAAGATAGATCTACGATCCGGGTATCACCAGTTACGAGTGTCAGAGGAGGATGTTCCCAAGACAGCCTTCCGAACTCGTTATGGACACTACGAGTTTGTAGTGATGTCGTTAGGATTAACCAACGCACTAGTTGTATTCATGGATTTAATGAATAGGGTGTGTCGTCCTTACTTGGATCAGTTCGTCATTGTCTTCATCAATGACATACTTATCTACTCTCAAAGTAAGGAAGAGCATAGTAAACACCTACGAAGAGTCTTAGAAACATTACGATCGGAGAAGCTCTATGCGAAGTTATCTAAGTGCGAGTTTTGGATTCGAAGAGTTGAATTCTTGGGCCACATTGTTACTGAAGAGGGAATTAACATGGACCCTTCCAAAATAAAGGCCATTGAGAACTGGACAGCACCGAAGACACCTACGAAAATTCGTCAATTTCTAGGTCTCGCTGGCTACTATCGCAGGTTCATACAGAACTTTTCTAGCATCGCTAAGCCGCTTACTACACTGACCCAGAAAGGCGTGTCCTTTGACTAGGAAGAGAAACAAGAGAAGGCGTTCCAAACGCTGAAGCGAGCCTTATGCACCGCACCAATACTATCCCTCCCAGAAGGAATAGAAGACTTCGTAGTCTATTGCGATGCATTCAACCAAGGGCTCGGATGTGTTCTGATGCAACGAGGTAAGGTCATCGCCTATGCCTCGAGACAGCTGAAGACACATGAGGTCAATTACACCACACATGATCTTGAGTTAGGAGCAGTTGTGTTTGCTCTAATGATATGGAGACACTATCTATACGGTACGAAAAGCACTATCTTTACAGACCACAAAAGTCTTCAACACATCTTTGATCAGAAGGAGCTCAACATGAGACAACGACGGTGGGTCGAGCTACTCAATGACTACGAATGCGAAATTCGTTATCATCCCGGCAAGGCCAACGTAGTAGCTGACGCCCTAAGTCGGAAAGAATACTCTGGTCGTAGAGTCAAATCATTGACTATGACTATCCATTCACACTTGTCCACAAAAATTAAGAAGGCTCAGCTTGACGCTTTGAAACCTGAAAATGTGGCGGGTGAATCCCTAAGAGGGATGGATAAGAACCTAGAAAGCAAGGGTGGTGGAGCGTTATATTTTACGGACCGAATCTGGACACCGAAACATGGTGGCTTCAGTGACGTGGTCATGACCGAGGCGCACAACACGCGATATTCCATTCACCCTGGTTCAGATATGATGTATCTGGATCTTAAAAAGTTATACTGGTGGCCTAACATGAAAGCAGAGATTGCTACCTTCATGAGTAAATGTCTTACTTGCGCCAAGGTTAAGGTCGAATACCAGAAACCATCAGGTCTACTTCAACAACCGGCGATACCAGAATGGAAATGGGAGCGGATTACTATGGACTTCATAACCAAGTTGCCCAACACAACGGTTGGACTTGATACCATTTGGGCCATCATAGACAGATTGACCAAATTTGCGTATTTCCTAACAAGAACATACATTAGGGAGATCGTACGACTGCATGGTGTTCCCATATCCATTATCTCCGATAGAGATAGTGTTGGGTTTTTGAGCAATCTAACACTTCCTAAGTGTGCATGCAACCCTAATAAACCTTGGATCTATGTTTGTCTAAATACATGCAAAATAATAATTTTCCAAGGTTCATAACCTATCTAACATGGCATGGGGTACTTTTAAACATAAAAGTATTAGATGAGATTGCATACCTTTTTGATGACTTTGATTCTTAAGGAGTTTGAGGGCCAAGCACCAATAGTGTGAATGCCTCAAATGGAATCACAAATCACCGCAAACTCATGGAAAACTTTGAGAGAGTGTATACACACTTATAAAGTCGGCCACACACTAACACACATACTCTAGTAACCCTAGTCACACTAGTCACTAGTGGCCATTTCATGCAACATAAGCATGCTTATATAGTGTACATGATTAGGGTGAAACCCTAATAACCCATGACCTTTCCTTTTCCAAGGATCCATGGGTTAAAAGCTCCATGGATCATCCATGGACTTCCATACAAGCCTAGCCCATTAACAAATGAGCGTTAGCCCACACTATATAAAACTAATAGCCCACAATCTAATTAGTCTTCCTTTTAATCTCTAAATTAATTCATAATTAATTTAAGACTAAGACTAATTAAATAACATGACTTCATATTAATATATTATAAGTTATAAAATATTAATAAACATATGTGTATAACTCTCATAAAATTATCCATAAACAGTTTGGGTGAAGTGCAACCCAAATGGACCATGCCGGGTCGGGTCAAGTATATACCAAATAAGTTATGGACTTAGACACCTTATCCAACAGACTCCCACTTGGATAAGTCTAATAACTATATTTGCGTATGTTACTTCAGGAACCAACCAGCAATCGTAGCTCTCGAAAACTCTGTTGAACTATGAAGCGCCATTTTAGATAAGTGATCACATAATCCTCTGTTCTCATGATATCAGCCGGACAAATACATGGAACAACGTCGTACTTATTGTCCAGCAGTTTGTTTCCCGATTTCCGATTTGTTTGACAAATAACTTAATCGAACACATCAATTTAGTTCTGACCGGCCGGTACATAGGTCACAACAAAATCATCGAGGGGCCCAGATATCGCTTCTATTTCTAGAAGGAACAGATAAACTTCGACTCATATGCTTATTCTACTACTTGTTGAATTGTACACAAAGGCACGTTTTATAACATCAAGTTACTGATGCGTTTACGTGCAATCAATGCACAACCAACTCATAGGTAACAACCCATATCTCTAGGTTTGAAGATTTAGATGATATTACCGTCTCACGATCACTCGAGATAAATTCCATGAAGATCTGATACAAGTGAGCGTGGGTTTATTCCAATACTTATAACTTATGAGCACTCATGAATGTTGTAGCAACCATTGCTATGACTAAACCCATTTAGCCATCTACAAACTCGATTCATGACAGTCTTGATTCATACCTACTTCCAACATATGAACGACTGTGGAGTGTTTAAATAACTTAGTAATTCGGAAAGAATAACCTAGCTATTTTGGAAGTCAAAACATGCAAAGTGAAACACAATAATAATCGAATCCAATATGGTCTCAGAACCCTTTTGAATATAAATAGAACCACCTTTTATTTATCACCATATTGATTACACATTATTCATACTCCAAGTATGCACACTTTGTTCACTTTGTTTTCTAAACAATAGTTATGCCATACTCCAAGTATGCACACTATGTTCGTCTATGATCCTTACATTGTGATGTAGATCAATTGAACATGATTCCATTGATACTCATTTCACAATCCCAAATCCTTATTGTAAATGTGAGAATCCTCGATTCCTATCATTTACCAAAAAGTCTGTTAGATTTTAAACTTTTATGCAATGTTCCTCTTGTAATGATTATGCACAAAGTCACCAAAACCTTGTCACTAGTCATTACAGAGTATTCCAAAGAAGGTCAACTTCTATGGAACGGAAGTCTCATATTCAAAGTACATTGCTTTGAACATCCTTCTTGCATTAAGGTTTTCTAATCTTGCATAGATTGAATAACTTCCACCTATGGAGACATTTCCATAGTCCCATTTTGACTATCACTTCCGAACAAGAGTTACTTCTTTTCAGAACATGTCAATACGGTCCTTTCCGACAACTTACATCATACTTCCAACTTTCCCTGAGCAACCAATCTTTGGCGAACCTCATATTGTCCTCGACAATTGCTTAATCACTTTAGTCATATCCAGTTCTAGACTTTTCCCTTCTCAATGCCTTAAGCATTTGGAAAATTTAGAAAAGATGAATATTATAGCACATGCAATCGATCCTATATCCGAAGCATATGGGACACGATTCATGATGTTTGACATAAAGATATGATACTAGACCAGTCTTTTGCTACAATATTTTTATTTTCCATGTTTTCAAAATTTAACTATGAAGAGGGATGTCGTAATCATAATCGAATTTTGAAAACGCAATATATATAGAATTTCCTTAAGTCGAACCATTCAGACATAAAATTCATATATATATCCTTGACTAAAGATGATTAAAATCTCAATCTAAGCTTTAGAATTGAAATGAAGTATAATTTCCTCTCCCTTAATTATAGCAAAACAACTTTTCAACCCCTGCAACTTCACGAATTGAAACTTTGTTTTCTATAATTAACATTGCTAACTTGCAACACTAAACGTAATAATCATGCTCCCACTAACATGATGATTATCAGCATAACACTTATGCTCCCACTAGCTCTGACATATTTCCAGAAATCTGCTGGACTTCTGAAATTTAGATTCATACACCCTTTCTTAGATAGCTCACATGTGTGTCTAAACAATTTTCAGAACAATGAAAAGGGATACTGTAATCATAGTCTTAATTGCTTAGGCATTTGCCATTTCTCACGAGTCCATGTTAGTGTGCCGGTTAACCACACACGCTCCACTAACGACTTTTGAAAATGCAAATAACACAATTGATATCTACGTAAAATCTACTTAGTGAAAGCGTTTCCTCACCATCATTTTCATGAATCGGAGAGAAACCTTATGACACTTAGATTTTATAGTGTATGAGTTCCTATCCATGTGAATTTGTCAAAATCATAATCACAAGATAAGGTTAGTGACAAATTCAGCCTTACATGGATTAAACTTGTTCAATCTTAGTTTCTTGTCACCTTGGTAGCACAAGGCCCACCAATGCTTCCAAGTTGAACTCTGATAACTCACATGCAAATTCAACTTATTTGAAGTAGGTACAGAAACAAGAATTATGTCAACACGATAGGTTGCAAACCTTAAGTTGTGTGCTAGTGATAAATTACAAGTTTTACTCTTGATTAAATCTTGAAACTCTTTCAGGATCTTTAAGGCTCCCACTGTCCCCTTGACATATAAGTTTCCCCAGTCAAGAACCATTCCTTGACAAAACAAATATTCAAGGGAAAATGCGGATTCTTATCAAGACTAACACTTCACACAATTGGTCTTAGTTGGTCTTTGTCTCATCCAAGACATCACAACTTACCAATCTCAAATGTACAAGAGTAGAAAACATTTTACTCTTACATTTGACTAGTGTTAATAAATCTTCCTTTATGTCACTCAAAGTTACAATCTTGGAGTATGACTCTAAGAATTGTTTTGGAACGAAGTATGACTCATCTTCTTGATTTTAACCAATCCAACAATTCATGACCTCTCTTCTTAGCCATAACAATGCACTAAGACGTCCTTAGAGTATGAATTTGTGATATGGTTTCATAATCATTAAGATGATCATGAAATACGATACTAAAGTACTCTCCCATCCTTTCAGATTTGAGAAACTTTTATCTTTCTGCCTAATTTGATTCTTCTCATTTGTTTTGTCATACATTGTAACCTTTCCAATGTTACAAAATTATACTTAACGTTATAAGTATAATCATATTTACTAATCTTTAGTAAATCATGACAAATCAATCTTTGTGGTGGACCTTGACCAGCGCACACCCAGTGTACCTAATTCCTTAGTCCTTCAATTGACTCACATATACATGTGATCAAAGAATTAGTCTTAATTTTCAAAGATGAAAATTCTCATTCATCATACAATACAACTTGTATGATTCCAAGTTTCTATCCAATTGAAACTTGGGTGATGAAAAACTTTCTTCATTTGGTAAATTCAGACACTGCCACAAATGAAAGAATCAAATCCACTTTCCAATATATTGCTATTACTGGAAACATATAAGCAACAATTTTTCCACAGATGCCATTGTAAGGATATTTTTAAAATAAATAAAATTAAAACCCTTTTTTCTTTTATTTTAAAACTTTGCGGAAAAACTTATCCTTGCAATCCACATGAAAACCTTGTTGTTATCTATTCATAAGCAATATATTATAACTCTTAAGCAACAACTCAAAATTCTGATTACCGAACCATGCAATCGAAACCCACTTTCGCAATCAGAATCAACATATACTTACGTTAAGCTTCCTATCTTTTCTTTGATTCTTAAAAACATCAGCATGTGACCCATTCACATTATGTAATAAGAATCTCCAAATAGGAACTTAATAGAGTTAGATAGTGGACTTTACCCGAAGTAGAGTCAAACCTCTTGACTTGATCAACCTTATGACCTTTCAGGTGAATAGGGCAGCTTCGCAACCAATGCCCCTTCCTTTGGCAACAAAACACATGGACCCTTTGGTAATGGCACATGAGAATATCTCAGACTTAGCCTTTCTCTTTACCATTTGGTCAACCGAGTTGACTATGGCCGATCCCTTTCCATTGGGAAGAGAAATCCTTTTCTAGATATCCAATGCTACCATTGTCAATGTCCATTTATGACTTGGGAAGTTGTTCTTTTAATCAAATTTGCTTTACTAGTGTTCTAAATCATTGCTGATTCCACAACACCAAGCAAATAGATAACATCATTAAGGGTCATGTCATAGTCTGTCTCATAGTAGTCCCAAAGAGACTCACTATGTTACTAAGAAAGTGATTGAACATCCAACTTTCACGAGACTTTGACACCCAACTCTCCCGGCTTGTCAATATGTGACTTTATCTCCAAGATGTGAGCACACATAGACTATGCTTGCCAATAGGGATTGAGTGACTTTAAACTTTTCAAGAACTTGTGGGTGAGGGAGAATAATTGGAGGAGGTGGAAGAAGTGAAGCATGATGTTGAGGGACACCATCTTCAAGAGATTTGGGAAGATCATAGTTGTCTGAACCAGACATCTATAATGGGAGAAAATCAAGTTATTTGATTCAAAATCCTTAATATAACACCCAATATGAAATATTAAGGCTAGGACCCAACACAATATTTTATAATTTGGAAGAGGGATGCCGTAATCCAAGCTATAAAATATTTGAAGGTAGGCGAATGACGATTCACCAATTTCCACCATGAAAAACGAAATAATTTATTAGGTTTTAATTGGATTTGAAATTCCTAGATCTTTTGAGATTCATTGAACTTTTCAATGGCATGTTTCAATCTCGAGTGTGCCCTCTCAAATTTTGTGACTGGGATGCCGAGGATCACAAAACAAGGTGTGAATAACCATACCAATTCACTTGGTACCCTTAATATTATCACCTAATCAATGTGCCGGTTAACCACACACGCTCCATTGATCTATGACAAACATTAAGTCACCCTTCGTGATCCTTACTAGTCCAAGTTAGTGTGTCGGTTAACCACACACACTCCACCAACGACTTGGTAAAGTACAAAGTGTGAATTCCATGGGCTAGCACCAAATTCACATTTTTCCTAAAGTAACTAAGATTGGGAATTAAATAAAACATTTAGTTACTTTATAATAATCATTATACTTTTAATGAGAATTTAAAGTCATTGTCCTACCCGTTCGGCTAACGACCCTCCACCAGTCAAGCAAGTGGTGGGTGAGAGTGGACACCCATTAAGTTGCCATTTTATAGGCAACAACCTTATACCCACCTTATAGACCGGATTCGTGAATGAGGCCTACTAACGGTAGAACGACTTATTCTTATACATATATATAATAATTAACGATTAATGTTATAATAGTATAAGGGTTGAATTTTAACTATTAAAATTCTAAGGGTTGGAATTAAAGTTTATTAAAGTGTGTGAAACTTTACAAATTCCAAAACTTGAGGGCAAGTTTTGTAACTATCCAAAACTTTTCATTTCATAACTTATGAATTAAAGGTTCATAAAAATGAAGACTCTTCATTTTCATGTAACTTATGTGTTTAAATGTGTGTTAAAGAAAAGTGACCTTTGGATATCCATAACTTGAGGACAAATTATGGACTCCATTAAAACACATAAATGACGAAGAATTAATTCTAAACAATTCAGCAAATAATTCCTAGCATCTTCTAAATTCATAAGAACATGAACATGATCATCAAAATTTCAAGAATTATATGAACACATAAAAAAACATGGAATTTTGATATATGCTATTGTAAATGGATTAGAACAACCATTACACCAACTAAAACAAGTTTTAAAACACCAAAACAATTTAGGGTAATGTTTCTAGTCCATTTCCAGTAGCAAAAGTCGAAATTCTACATTCTGATCATTCTACTCGCTGAGTGCACGACCCTACTCGCCGAGTAGGATGACTTTTGCCTTGAACTCGGCGAGTCCCCCCATGGACTCGGCGAGTCCATCAGCCAGACAGCAACAATTTCAACTTTTTTTTTCACTATTTTGCATCAAGTATCGAACAAGCAAACCTACGCTCTGATACCACTGTTGGGTTTTTGAGCAATCTAACACTTCCTAAGTGTGCATGCAACCCTAATAAACCTTGGATCTATGTTTGTCTAAATACATGCAAAATAATAATTTTCCAAGGTTCATAACCTATCTAACATGGCATGGGGTACTTTTAAACATAAAAGTATTAGATGAGATTACATACCTTTTTGATGACTTTGATTCTTAAGGAGTTTGAGGGCCAAGCACCAATAGTGTGAATGCCTCAAATGGAATCACAAATCACCGCAAAGTCATGGAAAACTTTGAGAGAGTGTATACACACTTATAAAGTCAGCCACACACTAACACACATACTCTAGTAACCCTAGTCACACTAGTCACTAGTGGCCATTTCATGCAACATAAGCATGCTTATATAGTGTACATGATTAGGGTGAAACCCTAATAACCCATGACCTTTCCTTTTCCAAGGATCCATGGGTTAAAAGCTCCATGGATCATCCATGGACTTCCATACAAGCCTAGCCCATTAACAAATGAGTGTTAGCCCACACTATATAAAACTAATAGCCCACAATCTAATTAGTCTTCCTTTTAATCTCTAAATTAATTCATAATTAATTTAAGACTAAGACTAATTAAATAACATGACTTCATATTAATATATTATAACTTATAATATATTAATAAACATATGTGTATAACTCTCATAAAATTATCCATAAATAGTTTGGGTGAAGTGCAACCCAAATCGACCATGCCGGGTCGGGTCAAGTATATACCAAATAAGTTATGGACATAGACACCTTATCCAACAGATAGTAGGTTCACTTTGAGGTTCTGGCAGTCGCTATAAAGTTCCCTTGGGATGAGGCTGGACATGAGTACAGTCTACCATCCACAGAACGACGGAAAAAGTGAGAGAACTATCCAAACCTTAGAAGATATGCTGAGAGCCTATGTGATCGACTTTGGCAAGGCATGGGATACTCATTTACCCCTTGTCGAATTTTCCTACAACAACAGTTATCACACGAGCATAAAGGCTGCTCCATTTGAAGCCCTCTATGGCCGAAAGTGCAGATCCCCTATGTGCTGGGCTGAGGTGGGCGACACCCATTTAGCTAAAGGACGAATTCCTGACAACACTCTCATGGGTCTGGAAATCATATAGAAACGACAGAGAAGATCGTTCAAATCCGTGAACGATTGAAAACCTCTAGAGACCATCAGAAAAGCTACGCAGACAAGCGAAGGAAACCTTTGGAATTCCAGGTGGGAGACCGAGTCCTTTTGAAAGTCTCACCCTGGAGGGGCTTGATACGCTTCGGAAAGCGTGGAAAGCTAAATCCAAGATATGTAGGGCCTTTCGATATTCTTGCTAGAATCGACCCTGTAGCTTACAAACTCAATCTACCGCATGAACTCAATAACGTACATCCTACTTTCCACGTCTCGAACTTGAAAAAGTGTCTGTCCGACGAGACTCTTGTAATCCCACTCAACGAGATCGAAATCAATGAGAGCCTCAACTTCGTGGAAAAACCTGTAGAGATCATGGACCGAGAGGTCAAGCAAACGAAACAAAGCCGCATCCTGATTGTGAAGGTTCGCTGGAATGCCAAGCGAGGACCTGAATACACATGGGAGTGCGAGGATCAAATCAAATTGAAATATCCTCATCTCTTTACTTAGTTATTTGTAACTACTTATTTGCTTAATCTCTAATTTCGGGACGAAATTCCCTTTAACTGGGGGGATGATATGACAACCCGAAATTTTCATTCGTACAAACTCTAAAGTCAAGAACTTCAATTAAAAGTTAAATACTTTTCTGCTAAATTTTAGCCGGTTTAAAAGTCTGTTTGAGTATTTTTATTAATCATTCATGAATCGAACGGATAAAAGGAAGTGATTACTAGAATATCGGGATAACAATGGAACAACCAACACCTTAGTTAGGTGTTCACGGCCAAACGGGTCGTGAACTCTATCATGGCCATCAACTCATGCCTTAGGCATGAGTTTACTCCCCAATTCCTTCATTTCTCACTTCCACCCTCAAGAACACTCCCCATTCTCTCTCAAGTAACATCCCGTTCTTCACCCGATCTTCCGAAAACGTAAATTTTTCTTGACTTGATTTGTTGTTATAACCTATCACCTAGTGTTTATACATCATTTCATCCATTCATTATTGATTTTCACTTAGATCTTCAAGTGTTCTTCAAAACACCAAGAACACCAAGAATACATACTAGTGTTCTTGGACCTTAAACACCCAATCAAGCTCCTATCTTGTAAGTACACTTGCCCTAGCTTCTTGTGTGCTTAATATGAACTTGTTTACACTTGAAAAACACCAAGAAACATAGGATCAAAGGAGTTTACGGCCAACGGATGTTCTTGGGCCGTAAACCCTTCTAAATGGGGTTAAATGAACCCTAGTCCCTTCCTAAGCCTTGGATGCTAGTCTTGATCCTTCCTTGAAGTGTTTAGGACCTTAAACATCAAAGAAAACATGTCCCCATAAGATTTTACAGCCGTAATCACCTAAGGAAATGGTCCTTAGGCCGTAAACTCTATAAGGTGGTGATATTGTGCCCCTAATGCTTCCAAAGCCTTGGACTTGACACAAAAGACCTTAAATCACTCAATGACACTTAGTACCATGAGTTTACGGCCGTAAACTCATGGGGGAAGTGACCTTAGGCCGTAAATTCCTTAAGGAGTGGTCCTTGGGCCATAAACTCCAATGTCATGCCATATAACCCTTAGATGCAACCCTTTGGTACCTCTAACACTTGTATCAAAGTGTTTCCATGTCCTAGGGTGTTTTAACTTGGTTAATTAGTTGTTAAATGACTAATTATATACATATATGTTTATTATATGTTAACTAGGATCATTGTGTGTGTTCAAGTCCTCACTTGACACTTAGCATTCGTTACCGATCCTACTATCGCATCACTCACTTCAAGTGAGTTCATACCCCTTAAACTTATCTTTTAAATGATTTTAAATGATTCTATAGGGGGATACAAGTAGAAAACATTCTAGTTACAAGATTAATAACACAAACTCGTAGTGACCTTAACAAGTTTGAAATTCCGTTTTGGGAACATCATTCGAATGAAGTCGTAACTGGTGATACCCTGATCTCATGTCTATTTTTGAAAAGTACCTGGCTTCTTGGATTTGATCGAAGAGGTCGTCAATTCGCAGAAGAGGGTATCGGTTCTTAATGGTAATCTTGTTTAGTTCACGGTTATTTATGCACATGCGGAACAATCCGTCTTTTTTTTTTCACTAACAAGACCAGTGCTCCCCAGGGTGAAGAGCTCAGTCTAATGAATCCCTTACTGTGTAGTTCATTTAATTGGCTGGATAATTCTTGCATTTCTTCTGGCGCTAGGCAATATGAGGTTTGGCTACAGGGGTAGCTCCAGGAATTAAGTCGATTCGGAATTCAACTTGGCGTTTAGGAGGAACTCCAGGAAGATCTTCGGGGAAGATGTCAGGGAAATTACAGACTTCGAGAATGCTCTCGAGGTGCTTTACTTCTTTTTTTCATTGACTACATGATCTAAGAATGTATGACACTCTTTTCGCATGTATTTCTAGGCTTTAATACAAGAGATAATGCGTAGGTTCGAACTGAGTATTTCGCCGTAGATGATGAGGGTTTCGCCACTTGGCAGATTGAGGCGAATGAATTTTTTGTAACAAAGGATATCTGCATGATGGGGACTTAACCAGTCCATGCCGATGATGACATCGAAGCTTTTTATGGAGACCGGCATAAGGTCGATTGGGAAAGAGTAGTCGTTTAGTGTGAGGGTACAGCCTATGAATATGTCGTTAGTACTTTCTTTCTTCCCGTTGGCCATTTCGACAGTGAATTTTTCGTTTAGTGGTTGTGGTTTATGTTTGAGTAAGTGCTTAAATTTATGGCTAACAAAGCTCTTCTCCGCACCACTATCAAATAGTATGCATACATAAGAGTTATCGAAAAGGAACGTACCTATGACTACTGTGCGGTCCGCTACTACCTCCTCCTGGCTCATTGCTAGCACTCTTCCTGTGTTGCCAGCATTTCTTGCTTTAGGGCAAGCCCTCTTGTAGAGCCCAGTTTCACCACACCCATAACAGGCCTGGCTTACTCTAGCTCCGGGGGTCTGGGCAGTAGGTTGCGCAGGTGTGTTACAAAAGCGGGTTGTATGCTCCTTCTCGTTGCAAGTGGTGCATTGAATTTTCTGACAGGGGCCGTGGTGGTGGAAGTTGCATTTGTTGTATTTTGGGAGGTTCCCATCATATCGATTGGGAGGTGTTTGAGTAGCAGGAACAGCAGTGCGAATAGTAGCAATATGAACTACCACAATTTGTTGTTTCTTTGAGAGCTCTTGAGATGAATGCCCTTTTCTTTTGTTCCATAAGTTCTTCTTGCCATTACTTTCCTTGGGCTGCTCAGGGATAACTGTTACAGAGTCTTGGCTATCTCTGTGATCTATTAGTGTCTGTGCCAAACGCTTTGCACTGTCAAAAGTAAGTGGATTGGCAGTTAAAACATTCCCTAGGGTTGGGGGTGTCAATCCCCATATGTATCTTTCCACCTTTTTACTCTCCAGGGTGACTATCCCAGGACACAGAAGAGTCAGGTCACTGAACCTAGCTGTATAAGCAGCGATATCGGAGCCCTTCATCTTCAGAATCCAAAGCTCCTGCTCTAGTTTTTGCATCTCGCCCCTTGGGCAGTACTCTGCTAACATCAGTTCTTTCAAATCATCCCAACTCATAGCATTGGCTATCGGGAGAGCCAGGGACTTGACATAACTATTCCAACAAGTGAGGGCTCGTTCTGTGAAAGTGCATGCAGCAAATTTCACTTTGCTAGACTCGAGGCATGCACAAATCTCGAATATTGATTCGGTATTCTCGAAGCAACGTGTTAAAGCAATGACACCTCCAGTGTCATCGAAGCACTCGGGTTTAGCGTTTGTGAAATCCTTGTAGGAGCACTCCCTTGGGTACCCTTGACTATCTTCTTGATTAGAAGGGTTGACACCACTACCCGCCCCGCTAGTACAACTTGCGTGGATTTGCGACATAGTGGCAGCCACGGCGGCTGTTACTGTTGTTTGAAACACAGCAAGGTCACACTGAGGATGTGGCGGCGGTGGTGGATTTGTTGGAGGGTTGCTTTTCTTCCTGTTGGACTTCTTTGGAAGCATCTTTTCTTAAAAAATTCAAGAGGAAATGACGATAAGTCATCTATAGTGGTCATGAGTCAGGTGACATTAAACAAGATATATCTTAGTCCTAAACGCATCATAACCTGAGTTTATAGTGCTCTATCAACGATATACAATAGAGGTTTACTAAAATAAGCAAATAATCGTAGATTTTCAATTGATAGAATTAGTAACACCTGTAATGAATCTGTGTAGGGTTATAGTGTCATAAAATACCCCTATAGTTGTAACATCCAAATTGTCAAGACCAGAAATTTTGTTTTTAATTATGTTACTTATAAAATCGTTTACTAAAAAACATCATCAATATCAATTTAAACCATAAAACCATAATCACATGTCTCAAAATCATAACATCAATAGGAATATTAACATAGTACAACCCCATCGGTCTCAAAAATGCAGAAATCATGTGTGTGCGATGCGCTGATATCGTGCCAACTCCTTCCCTTTTGATGAAGAGGTACCTGAAACCAAAACTATAAACCGCAAGCACAAAGCTTAGTGAGTCCCCCCCCCCCCCATCATACCATATATCATACAACAAACATACTGTCAGGAAATTCTAGGGTGTCTGACCTATCCTGTCAGGCAATTCTACGGTGCCCGACCTATCCTGCCAGTCAATTATGGGGTGCCCGATCTACCCATGTCAAGCAGTTATGGGGTGCTTGACCTACCTTGTCAGGCAATTCTGGGGTGCCTGACCTACCCTTCGGTCCTTACGACCGTACTTAGGGACTACTCCCCTTACTACCTAGTATCACATAACATCATATCATGCTAACACATAAACATATCAGGTAGTAGCTAACCCAAATGATTATCACAAAGACAAACATCTACCAAACAATTCTACTAGTGGGCCTTAGACCCACTTCTACTAGAAGGTAACTCACCTTAATGATGTGAAGTTTCTGAACTGTCCTAGCTGTCGGGATCAACTCCTCTCAATTCCTACATGTAACAACCTTCCTTAATTTTACAATGCATACTCTTAACCCTTACAAGGGTTAATCAGGTCAAAGCCAAAGTCAAGGTCAACACCTTCGTCAAAGTCAACTCTAGGTCAAAGTCAACGTCTGGTTGACTCAACTCGTCGAGTTGATCCAACAACTCATCGAGTCCCTGAATCCTTAAAACACTAAGACCTCGATCCTACTCACCGAATCTTGCACGCACTCGTCGAGCACTACTTCATACAAAGTCGGGACCTTCACCAACTGACTCGCCGAGTTCATCCTTGAACCTATCGAGTCATTCTTCATGCAAGAAGGCGCATTCAGCCTTAGACTCACTAAGTTCCTCCTAAACTCGTTGAGTACGCCTTCAATTAGTTGGGACTTGCCTCGAACTCGCCGAGTTCTGTTCTTGAACTCGACGAGTTCCATGATTTCCAGGTCCAGATTCACATCAATATTGTTGAGACCTCTTCTAGACTTAACCAGTTCGATCAAAGCAAAAAAGGGTTGGGGAACCATAGCCCGACTCGTCGAGTCCCATGAACGGCTTTCTGAGTCCCCCAAGGTCCATGTCCAAACAATTGATTTCAGTCGGGTTTAAGACATCCAAAACATAGATCTAGCCTCCTAGGGTCCATAATACATGTAAAGCTACAAACTTGACGTTCATGCATGGGGTATTTGGCACAAATGGCTCTATAATGGAGTCTACAAAATGCATGGGGATCTTATGGAAATAAAGTTGGCATCTTCATGCCATAGGAGCCCTTAATGGTTCCAGATCTGAAGTCATACCCCTTGATAACCTCAAAATCCCGAATATGGCACTTCTAAAGCTTAGAAAAGGTAGAAATGAACCCTAACTAGAGATCTATGAGATAGATGGTCAAGGTTTCAGCTTTATACCTCAAATGAGTTGGAAATATGCCAAAACCTCTGGATCTTCTTTCTTCCTCTTGATTTCTCACACTTCCTTCTTCTTCTCTAACTTCAAGTACACACAAAAGGCACCAAAAAAAGCTCAAGAACACTCAATAACTGATTAGGGTTTCGATTTAGGGCTCCTATGGACTGGGAGGGACGATGGAGGCTGGGTTGGGACAAGATAAGGTGTTCAAATAAGGTGCAAACCCTAAATAATAGGGTTTCATCCAGACAGTCCTACTTGCTGAGTCAAGCTCTCCGACTCCACGAGTAGGTTACTTAAAACTTACGTCTAGGAGTCTAGTCTACTCGACGAGTTGGGCCTCCAACTCGCCGAGTCCCGGTGTAAAAACATATGATTAATTAGATTTAAATACGTACAAGGAACCGGGGTGTTACAATAGTATTTTAAATTTATGTTTGGTTTTAGAGTATTTCTTTGTATATAGTGTTGGTAAGTTTTAGACTTGTTACAACACCACGGTCACTCCCAAACACATGTTGGTCGTATCTCGAATAAATATAGTTGATCAAGTTACATTTATTCTAGATATGATTACATAACTATCCAGGTTTAACCGTAATGTCCAACTCATCCTAAATACTTTTATGTAGTTCTTACTATGATATTGTTTCTAGTGTGTATGCATATTCATATACTTCTTGTAAAATACTTATATTTTAAAGTATAATTTTATTTAAGAGCGCTTCGGCTCCATAGTTTTTATAGTTGCATATCTTGTAAGGTTTGATATACTTAGTTCACTATAAACAATGCTCTGATACCAATATGTCCCACCCCCAAACGGGAATGGCGGAAACGTTCGGGGGTGGAGGACATCATATACAGTATCACAACAATTGCCTAATAGTAATCAAAACAAACACAACCATTAAATTGATGGAATATATTATTTACATCTGTTCATAACATATTTTGTATGACATCAAAAATGTATGACAAAAGTATAAAAGACGCGACTCTGAATGCTTCGTCTTCTCAAAATCATGTAGGTGTACCTGTCTACTGGTTCCCTAAGAATACAAGTGATTTTGAAAGTGTATTAACATTTAAGTTGGTGAGTTCATAAGTATGTATTTGAGATTGAAAGTTTGTCTTTGTTCTTTTAAAAAGGTTATAGTGTACTTCCAGAAAATCCAATATTTTCTTTTAGTAAATGAAATGTAGACTTAGACCTTAAGTCCAAAATGTTGTAGTTATTGTATTCTGAAATAGTGAACTGTACCTTGAAATAGTAGAATATAGGTTGTAGTCTTATTAATAAATAAAACCATTTCATGAATGCTTCTTGAAATTGTATATTGAACTAGTGTACTAGAGTACTCTATACTTAGAAAGTAGTGTAATGTAGTAGTATTGTTTGTATGAAAAACCTTTATGTATGAATGCCTGGAATCCACCAGCTGTAGTGTTAAGTAGTGTACTTTAATTGATACTATTGTGAGTTTCATATAACCATGTTTGATATGACTAGTGACCTCTATGACGTTCTTCAGGCGTCGGAATGTTATGAATTTTGTCACCCCATGCCTGTCGGCCTAGCTGTTGCAAGCAGCTCAAGTGTGGGATTGTCTGTCTCGTATAAATCTATACACAAATTCATGCTCTCCTCTAGGAGACTCTCATTATAATTTATAGGACTTAGTACTGTACCCTGATGGGTACCCCGAAGTAGTGCCTCACAACCATGTGTTAACTAGTTTAAGTGTAGTGTAGTAGTGTTCTCTTCTACTTGAAACTGTATGTATTACCTTGTAGTAGTGTATTTTGTAATGTAAATAATTATACTTAAATAATTATTTAGTATTGTATCCTTGAATTAGTGTAATAGAATAGTGTTCCATAAACTAAACCTATTATAGTTTATATACATGTTTCTGTACGGTGTTCTTTGATCATGTAAAATAATGTAGTGTCCCCCAAACTATACCTATTATAGTTTGAATGTATGTTCTTGTAATATTATTGAACTTAGCAAAATAGTGTAATGGTTCATAAATTGTACCAACTATAGTTTTAAATGTATACCCTGTAATGAACTAAGACATTTGCAATATAATAGTGTGTATAAGGCAGTAGTAAGAGATTTATGAAAGATTACCCTTTTGCTCGACATGCTACAAAAGGGTTAAAAATATAAAAATATATTTTGGCAAATGTAGTGATGAATCATGTTGGAACAATTGCAAATGTTTTGAAATCATCTGAATGTTAACATAAGTGTCCTTGTATTAAACTTGTATCCCCCCCCCTAAAAAAAAAACATTAAAAATAGTGAGAGCGTAGAGGTATGAACTCACCTCCAGTGCGTGTTAGAATCTGGATACTAGAACTATAGAGATGATCATCAGGCTAACGTACGTGGGAATAACGATATCCTAATATTATTTAAACATGTATTTGTATTTAAATTAGCAAAATAATTATTTAAAGTGTTAAACAACACTTAATCTATGTAAGAAATAATTATCGAAAATTATTTGGAGTGTAGAAGATGGTTTTCGGTCTAGCCTTCACAGAAATCCTTGATTTCGGTCTTAAATCCTCAACCGAGAACCAGGTTCTCGGTCCTATGGTGTTTTCAGTTGGGAACTTGTTTTCGGTTGGATGAAGATTTGAAGATTTTTCTTGGTGTTCTTGGTGGAATTTATGAAGATTTGAAGGTCTGTTCTTGAATGTTTGAAGGTTCTTGGATGAAGTTTGAGAGCAAAATGTGTGTATCTTCGCTTTGAAAGGTGAGAAAATGACTAAGTTTTTCGAGTGAAATATATATAGTGGTTGAGTTTGCGGTCGGAAAGGGGGTTCTCGGTTGAAAAGGGTTTGCTGTCCGAGGTCTAATTTCGGTGGGGGAGGTTTTCGGTCTAAGGAGTTTGCGGCCGAGCAGGGTTTTCAGTGCGGATTTTCTTGGTTCCAAAGGAAAAATGTTAATTTTTAAGTGTATTTTCTTCTAAACAGTTATATAAAAACATCATTTATATAATTTAAATCATACTCTAACCCTCATAAATTTAATGAAACAAATAAAACTCGAAATTTTATATAAAGGGTTTGACTTTTCTTGAATTGAATGTAACGGGTTGTTATAGATTTTAATATGTGATTGTAGAGATGATGAAGATAATACGAGTACAAGTGTAGTAGTAGAGTTAATCATGTGTGTAGTGTGCGAGTTACATGTGTTATTTATAGTCTAAGCTAATTAACAAGAATTCCGAGATTTTCGGGATCCTATTTGAACAAGTATTTGCACGTTGTTTGACTTGGTATTTTCGGGTCTTAAGCTTAGTTGAACCAACTCTCCGTTGAGAATGAGTCTTGTGTTGACTAATTCTGCACATGTGAAAAAAAGAAAGTAGAATATCACCGTTATAAGTGTTAGGAAATATTAGTGATAATAATCAGGATCCTAAGATATGTCTAACGATCCTAAGACTTCAAGATTATTAAGGATCCTGAATATGATTCTGGAATCTGCCCCTGACAATTTCCCCCAAATTATACTTGTGGAATATTAAGGTTAGTTTCAAGATATTTAGAGGTATAATTTTAAAGTAAAAAATGAAGTAAAAATTTCTAATGCATAGGTTAATTTAAACTTCAACGGATAGATTTCTAGCCATTGGAATAGGTCAAATCACCCTTCTACCTTTCAATGATTTGTATATAAACAAGTTATTCAGTCTTTTAAGCTTGTCTTACCTTCTTTTGGGCGTTCATTGAATATCATCGAAGGTACTACCTTTGTCTATTTTTCTCATTCTTTGTTTTTTTAAATATGGTTAAAAAAGGAGCTCACTCTCGCGCATTCGTCATTACTATACCTGATAATGATTTCGTAGATTAGAAAATCCTTTCTTACGAGGAAACTTGTACCTTCGACGATGATAGTATTGAAACTTTGAATTCATTTGGAATCTTTCTGTAACGACATGATTTTTCAAAACAAAATTTTCAATTTTAAAAATTCATAAACAAATGTCTCATCATTAAGTCTCAAAAACAACCACAAGTTTTCAACATAATTATTCAAATCCAGGATCCACAATCATAGCTCAATATCCATAGTGTGTGTACAATCATGCCGGTGCCTTCTCGCTATCATTGGAAGTACCTGAAACACATAATACATAGCATGGTAAACACGAACGCTTAGTGAGTTCCCCAAAATACCACATACAACAATTCGCCACCTGAGGCTATACTCTGTACGACCCTCTGGTCAATGTGTCTCAGGGGGACCCTCCAGTCCCGTCGCTCGTTGGACCCTCTGGTCCGGTCTATCTCGTTGGACCCTCTGGTCTGGTCTGGATGAGGACCCTCTGGCCTCGTAAATCGTTGGACACTCCGATCCGGTGAAAATAGCACATAGCATACATAATCGCAAAACACATAATCTCAAGCAAACACGTATAACCTTCTGGTCCGGACATAGATACCACCCTAGGTAATGTGTAGTGAGAAGACTCACCTCAGGTAAACTCGAATGATCTTGAACTCAAAACATTGATCTAGCCTCCGCCTAATCACATACAGAAATTATCTCTAATTAATAATGGCTCTCAAAGGCTAGACTAATCCCTTCCTATGCTCTCTCAAAAGGGTAAGACCATTCTACCCCTCAATGGTCCAAAAGTCCACTTGTTGGCTAAATCCTGAAAGGCGACGAAAGTAAACCCTAAGGAGTACGCGGCACGTACCAGATCCTTAAGTTGGGCGTACTCGACTGCTACGTTGATATCGGGCTGCTTGAACCCTACGTCCCGCTTACTAGGATTTACACTCATCGTACTTCCCAATTTCACTCTTACCTCACTAATGGTATTAATCAGTTAAGACCTTGGCTCAAAATATAGATTTGGACCCCTACAGTCTCCTAATCTAAAGTCGAAGACTTTACGCCTTTGCATGGCTGTAAAGGTCATCATCATCCAAATCACATCACTTCCTTCACTAAGGAGCTCATATCACATGCATGGCTCACTCCTAACGCCCAAGATTGGATTTTTATGGATCTATAACACATTATACATTGAATATGGGAAGATCAAGGTCTATGGAACTCCTTTACTCATAAAGTCTCCACCTTTGGGACAAAAACCCTAGAAATGGTCCATAATGCTCAAAATAAAAAAGGTTGAGATAGCTCTAAGCTTTTTACCTCCAACTGATGCTCCAACCTCAGAAAGTTCAGATCCAAATCTTGCCCTCCAACTCTAGCTCCTTCAATAGCACCTCCTTCTCTTCAAAAGTACACAAGAACACTTTCAAGCTCAACCACACTCACACAAGCTCTAGAACGAGGGTTAGGGCCACTTAGTGTTTTGCTCTCTAGAAATGGTGGCTAAAAGTGAGGCCATAATGTTCCTTATATAGGGCTCACCCCCATAATTAGGGTTTCAATCTGAAGCTAGTATGTTCAGCGTACACTATGGTACGCCCAGCGTACTGGGTAGTCTCCGCGTCAAGAACATGCTCATGAATACATGCAGCGTACTCTCCCTTACGCCCAATGTACTCTAAAGCCAAACATTCTTTTCAAGGACTAATTTTGACAACTTGGGGAAAGAAAAGGATCAAAGAGATATACCTGAATTCCGGGATGTTACACTTTCCCGCTCGTACTATTTTTATACCTTTTGATGCCAGGATTCAACTGGATTTTATTTCTCCCGTTTGGGATTACTTTATTGAGTATGCTTTCACCCTAGTTCTTTCTTATCCTTTCTCCAAGATTATCTCTGAATTATTCGAAATTACTAAAATCTCGTATATCCAGGCCATGTCGGTTGTTTGGAGGATCCTTTATTGGATTGATCGTCTGAATCGTTCCATGGGTCATAACATTGGTTTAAATGAGCTATCCTACGTCTATGATCTTTCGACTTTCGGGAACTCTCGTTTCCCGTTGAAAGTTAAGACTGAAAAATAATCCCTTATCTTGAAGTCCAAGCATAACGATCGTGCTTTGAAAGGGAGTTACTTTTTCGTGAAACATGACTTGATTCCCGGTGGAAATCTTTCACCTCAATCTTGGGTCGAAAAGGGTAGGGTTTCTTATCTCTATCTTAAGGATCCCGATATTGACACTTCTTATTTTGTTTAATTCTTTGTAGCTTTAAGCTCGACAAGATAATTCCTCCTACTGAAGATACTGAAGATAGGATCAAGAACTTATTTACTCTGCCCAACACTAATAGGACATTCAAACTTGATCCTTCCAATCACCAAGAAAGCTCAACCGCTATCATCCCTAAGGCTACCGGTAAGGATCCTTGAGTACTCTCATCTCCTGTGTTGGGAAATATAGTTTCGCTTTTCGCATTTTTCTTTTTGTTGTTTCTAATGTCTTTTTTATTTCTGGTCTTTGATTACATCTCTGCTCACTTGAGGATCCAGGCTGAGAGGGATGAGCAAGTCCTTAAAGAGCAAGAGATAATGTGGAAAGCAACCAATGAGGATCTCTTGAATAGGGTGGAACTTTTAAGCAAAGAGAAGGCCAAGAAAGAGGAGGATCATGATGTGAAAATGGCAGAGGTGATCGCCAAAGTAAAGGCCATTGCCGCGACTTGAAACATCCCAAAAAATACAGTCTAAAAATTTCGTTTTAGATCATTAATAAAACCATACTTATCTTTCAACATATAAAAATCATAAATCGTATATCTCAAAAATCTCATAACATCTGTCAAATATATCATAGTATAAACATCCCAGGCTGAACAGATGGTGTGTACACTGCAATTAGGGGTGAGCGGGGTGTTGTTCGGTGCGGTTATTGGCCAAAACATCATCACTAACCGCAAATACAGTTAATCCATTTTCAAAAATGCTTGGCGCAGTTATTTTTGCGGTGCGGTTAGGCAGTTAGTTTTGTGGTGCGGTTTTTTGTTTCGTGTGTTTCGGTTATTAACCGCATTGATTTGGTGCAGTTATTTCTTGTGGTTTTTAACTGCAGTTTAAACGGTTTTAAGAATTCAAACATATTATTGTAATAATAAAAAACCATAAGGTATAAGAGAATTAACTTAATTCACAAAAGACTAATATCTTAAGAAAATCAAATCACTAGTAATTAACAATAAACATCTTAAAATTGTCAAATTTCACCATTTTCCAAAGTTAAATATAGAAAAAATCAACACTTTTGTCTCCTAGAATTTTATCCTTAGTTCATCCATGAAACCAATATTATCTTTAATATTTAATATATTAATAATTAGTAAAAAAATTTATATAATATATGTGGTGCGATGCAGTTTTTTTGCGGTTTTTAAAAACTAATATCGCACCGTACAACAAATTTGCAGTTTTTGAAAAACAGAAAAACTCACCATCGGTTTTTATTGTGGTTGCGGTTTGTCGGATGCGGTTTATGCGGTTAATTTTAGTTGCGATGCGGTTTTTACTCACCCCTAACTGCAATCATCCCGAGCTCCTCTTTTGAAAACCGAAGTACCTAAAACTAAAACTGAAAATCGTATGCACGAAGCTTAGTGAGTCTCCCCAAACTACCACATACCAAATATATAACATGCAACTAAGAGATAAGGTCCCCTCCCACTCTCATGGAGATTCGGGCCCTGCCCACACTCCACTATCTAAGAGATTCGGGTCCCGCCCACACTCCGATGTCTAGGAGATTTGGGCCTCGCCCACACTCCGTTGTCTAGGAGATTCGGGCCCTTCCCAGACTCCGTTGTCTAGGAGATTCGGGCCCCACCCACACTCTGCTACAAACATGCATACAAGTATCACACATACAATAATTATATATAATTTTATCAAGCAGTCACATATCCATAATCAAATAATACTACGAGATTCAGGCCCCGCCCACACTCGGCTACTATGAGATTCCGACCCTGCCCACACTCGAATAATAATGAGATACGGGCCCCAACCACACTCACATACATAAACAACCACATACATAGATCACACAAACAACAAGTATAGCAATCCAACAATTTGACGGATATCTATACTCTGGTAATAATGAGATACGCCCCCTCACTTCGTGTTTCTATCAAGAACATATGTAAACTACACGGGTCAGCATTGATGCCCTAGACTCGTTCCTACTGGAAGAGGACTCAGCTCGCACTGTTGATGTCCCGCGAATAATTCTTGGGCTGCAGGCTGACATATCCCTAGACTGTCAACATCAAAATAAAACCCAATTAACCATTTGGGTTTCCAATGCATAACTCTAAAATACACACTTGGGGTAAAAGGACCATTTACCACTAACATAGCTTGGTCCAAGACCAAGTCCCAACTCATACTCTGAAGGCCCAAAATACCAATAGTCTACCAAGGCCCAACTATGGCCCAATTTTCCAAATTGGGCCCCAAACCCTTACATGGCCTTACCTTAAGGCCCAACTAATTATTCTAATCCAAACAGTTGGTAATCCAATGGTCTAATATCTCATAATCATCAAGGTCTACTTATGGCCCATCTATGGCCTAATTTTCCTAATTGGGCTCAAGCATGTCTAATGGGCCTTATCCAAAAGCCAAATCCAATTATTCCAGTCAATATACTTGTTAATAGTTGGCCCATCAAGAGTCCAGACATCTAGGCCCAACTCTAAACCCAACACAATTAGGGTTTTCACATGAAATAACGATTAGGGTTAGGTGTTCTCACTTAACCCATTAAGGACTTAACCAATTAAGTCCATTATTCCATTAATCCATCATACCATGGAATCAACATAGGTCATAACATCAGTCCACTAGTCCACACGCGGATCCCGAAAGGTCCAAACCAATATTCTCTAAAACTAGGGTTTTCTAAACCCTAATTAGGGTTTTCAAGCCCAATAACGAACCAACCCAGTCCAAAGTTAAGTGTTTAGGTCCATTAGGGTTCTACTAGGATGGGCACCACCCACTGCCACCTCGGGCGGTGGTGATCGATGGCGGCTCATGGTGGCAAGCGGTGGCAGCCACCATTTTCAATGGTGGTGATGGTGGTTCTGGCCAAAAATTGCATACACGACTTCGCAACCATAAAATACACGCTCACACACCTAAAACACATACACAGCCACCCTTCATGGTGGCTAGTGGCGGCAGAAAACGATGGCAGCCACCACCTCACGGTGGTGGTGGCAGTTTTCCTTGGTTTTCGGGATAGATAAAATGCAAACAAAACCCAAGAACACAATGACAGCGTGTAATTACTCAAACACATAACATTCGGCCACTTCCTATACGGCTGACATCGCCAGAAATGATAACCACGGCATCCAAAAATCCACCGGTGGCGGCATTGGCGTTTACAACATCAAACAGCACGAGGGTCGACGGAGAGGAGAAGAGAGAGGCGGTTAACCTTACCGATGGCTTCCTACTCGCGCATGATCCAAGCATAACGAACCATCTTCAAATTTGATCTTAGTGGCTCTTTGAGCAGCCCATGACGTCTCCGGCTGGAAGCAGCGTTGTGGTGGCATTCCATTGGCGAGGTGGTCGTTGGCGGCCTCGTCTGATCGGAAAACGAACAAGGAGGGGTGGCGGCTAAACTCACGCATGGTGGCTAGTATACTTAGGGTTAGGGTTTCTCTTGGTGACGCTTCCATACACAGGAGGAATGACGAGTCTTAACCCCTATTCTTTTTTCAAACTTTTAAGCATTTTAACAAGTTCTGTCCCCCTCGCCAGATTCATTTCAATTTAAATCCAGAATTTACCAATTACCCATAATCTCCAAAATTCTTTACAAACTAATCCAGAAGTTTCATTTCAATCCCCCAACAACAACGCCTTGCTAAATTATTCCGCATTTAGGGCCACTATTTGTTAAAAAATTATCTATTTATTTATTTAGCAAATGAGATGTTACAACTCTCCCCTACTTAAATTAGATTTTGTCCTTGAAATCATTCATTACCATTCCTTACACACCAGACAACTGGAACGACATGGCCACAATCATGAGCATAATCCTAGCCTTCCCAGGTCAATCAAAAACCATCCCTCGTAGGGTTCCAAAACCCGAAGATAAACGAATTTCTTACATTATGATCACATTACTCAATCTGAATTTTGAAGTCTCGATATGGTCTGACTCCTTAACAAACCACCCATATAGAATCATTATAGATGAATCCCATTGTGAGTGACTTAGCAATACCCACGCAATCAGTTACCCATCGATACCTGAAATCGTATAATGCTAATACCGCCAAGCATATCGGGGTGTTGGCCTCCCCTTTGGTTCATTTTGATCGGATACTATCCAAAATACTGGAGAGATTTGGGAGAGATTCACTATTCTTGGAAAGATTTTCATTCTAACACTATATGGCTCCTTAGGAACTCATATTAAACACTTAGGTGTGTTCGCACAAGTCTCACAATAGTCCTTACTTACTTGAGGATGAAATTTCCTAGCCAAAAAGGCTGGTTGTGACATCATCCCCCGTTAGAGGGAATTTCGTCCCGAAATTCTTTTGAAAGATAGGGTCATGAAAGTGGAAATAGGTAAGAGTACTTTTGAGTTTTTTGGTCTTTACGTTCCCAAGTGAATACCGGCTCACGCCTAGCATTCACTTGAACCTTCACCATCGGGATGCAGCTTTGTTTTGTGTGCTTAACCTTTCTATCCTTAGTCTCGATAGGTTGATCAACTATTAGGAGGTTCTAGCTTACCTTAATCTCGTCTAGTGGGACTGGGAGGGTTTTGTCTGGCAGCCCGCCCCTTTCGAGGTTCGACACATGGAACACATAATGTACGTCACTCAGATTGGAGGGTAGTTGGAGTTTGTAGGTTACCGAACTGATTCGTGCGAGGATATCGAATTTTCTGGTGCATCAGGGAGTTAGTTTACCTTGCCTTTCAAATCGAGTCATCCTTCCCTTAGGGAAGATCTTTAAGATTACCTTGATCCCTTACTAGGGATTTTGAGGCTTTAACCTTCTATAGCTCTTTTTTAGGCATTACGATGTTTGGGATCGTGTTCGGGTTTTGACTATCCTTTTTGTGGTTTCTCGAATAATCTTAGGTCTAGGGAGTGTTCTATTGAGTGTTTGTCCTCTCGTCGGTTGGGTTTCTCTCACCTTAGCTCAACAGAGGATAATCTTCATTTCCGGTCGCACGGGGCCTTGAAGGATACAACTCCCATGCTCGGGTGGCAGTTTTTGGTGTATGAGTACTCGAGTAGAGGTAGGTGGGTATCCCAACTCTTTCAATATCCATTACACATGTTTCTATTCGGTGTGCAGATTCTTGTTTACCTTGTTCTTGTCAAGTGGGATTTCTAGGGCTTCGGTGGTGCGACACTTATGAGTGTTGAATACATGGGATGTAAAATGTCTAAATTGAGCTCTTAGGTTAATCGGAGACTATGGATCATCGGGCCTTTTCTTGGCGAGTCCTTTTGAATGGTCTTCTAGGGACCAGGATCTTGGTGTCCTAGAAATAGAGTTTTTGGGGCCTTAAGAGTTGGTTCTATGGTTACCAAGGTTGAGTCTGTGTGTTATGTGGTTGACCTCATAAGCCTTCGATTATCTTGGGAGTTTTCTCCCTAGGGTCTTTCCAACTAATGGTAGGTCGGCCTTTGCTAGTTCCTTGTTGTTGGTTGATCGTGTCTCCAATTCGGGGTAGGGAGTATCGATCCTTAAGGATGGGTTTTGTTTGGCTTAATCGTAGTCGGTGGTGCCTATGGCAATTTCTTCTTTCTCCCCTTATGAGTTAGACAGGTGCTTCCTGTGTTTAGGGACTAGGTCTGATGTTTCCTTTACATAATATGTTGATCTTATGATCAGACACTATTCATTCTTGTGACCGTGCTAAGTGGTGTCGGGTGTTTGGTCATTGAGGTGGTTCCAAGAGTCGAGGTGATTCTTGTAACAACGGAAATTTTCAAACAATTTTTCATTTTAAAACATAATTTCATTCATAAAAAAATCCATTGTATCACATATTACTCATAGTTCCATGCAACTTGCGGTACCTCCCGTACCTGAATACTGACCCACACAGGTCTAAGACATTAGATGACAAACAATACCCCTCAACATGGAACCCACCTCAGATTCCAGAATCTCATCTCGCCTATCCAACGCACCACCAGAGCCAAAATCAAACTCGAGAGTTTGGTCCGACCCAGAGTTGGAACCACTCGTCCCAACGAAGCACTCAGCTCAGAACTCATTTCCCGCAACCCATGTGTACCTCACTTATCCCATTCTTTCAGATTGTGATGACCACACCTTTCTCAGAACATAATGATTCCATATCATTGAGGAGACCCCAGTCTCGCCCCTGGTCTGACCACCAAGTTTCCAAAAACTCATAAATTAGGGCCACCCCATGCCTAAAACTCTTCTACGCCATGCTCTGATCAAAGAGTACTTTATCATAACAACTTCTCGCTGACTAGTGTGTACTACATCTTCCCGTAGCATCACATCAACCTCTCATTGACTGGTGAGTACTACGGCTTCCACCAGCATCACCACAATCTCTCACTGACTGGTGAGTACTACGGCTTCCCGCAGTATCACCATAACCTCTCACTAACTGGTGAGTACTACGGCTTCCCTCAGTATCACCACAACTTTGACTAGTGACTACTACGGCTTCCCGTAGCATCATAACAATCCTCTGACTAGTGAGTACTACGGCTTCCCGTAGCATCACAACAACCTCTGACTAGTGAGTACTATGACTTCCCATAGCATCACAACAACCTCTGACTAGTGAGTACTACGACTTCCCGTAGCATCACAACAACCTCTGACTGACACACACATTCCACAGATCAATCATAGATAGGTGCATGCACTTACCCAAATTATGCATCACTATATCTGGTGGCAATCGTCATAACAAAACACCCTTCCCTGCTGTAATCCATATTCTTGGACAATCTCACTTGATGTCATTAACTGAAAGGGCTCCCACTGGAATCATCGATGCTTGACCCACCACTTGCTGTCTCCACTCAAGACTCAAAGTTATCTGAAATCTAATGCATTAAATTCGGATACCTCGATACACCACATAGAACCTCACGACGTCTCGTCTCATCCACTGATCTTCCTGTTCCACAACCTGAAATTGGTTGTCCAATCAACTTCTGCCCTTCCAAGCCGAATAACAGCCCCATCATTGAACCAAAAATTTCTCAACCTCCAAATTCACCCTATGAGCCAACTATCTCGAATTCACCATTATGACCTCGAAGAATTTCCATTCACCCCAAGGTCTCTGACCAACGGCCACTTTCCGTGGAGGCAATCATCCTTTTCAAACATAACACATTCATTATCTCGCTCTACACCTCGTCTCAATCACCAATAACCTTGGGCTCATGAATTCGCACTGCCGGTCTCTATATCCAGATCTCTAACCATTCTCGATCGAATATTTGATCCCCTTAATAAAATACCTGGTTCTCCCCCACTTAGGGTTTGAACCATCCCCAATCGGTGCACCAGCAATCTATCCCACAGACTGTTTCCATCAGTAACATCGCACCTACTCTCGGAAGGTGCTACGCAACGCTCGATGATCTCCCGACAGAGATCGAGGAACTCCAAATGCCACGAAACTCAGATGAAATCCTCAAAACTTCCCACCATCACTGCCTCTAGTCATTCAGAATCTCACACCATTCCATCACCGAACCTCCCAACTGTCCAGTATTAACCCTAACTCTTAGTCTGGAAGTAATGATCTACTGTACTCCTCATCATCAACTCCTCAACCAACGTTCCATCACGTCACTTATCATAAGAGCAGAAACCATATTTCCACTCCTAATACCCATCAAAGACAATAAGGACCACCGCCTTGATATAATCCTCTTGATCTTCTGACGCTGCAGCTAACACATGCCCTACTATACTCAATTAGGGTGTATCCTGGTCCTTGACCATCTCAGTCCCCACTGACGACCTGTTCAAGCTATAGCTTTACCTCATGGAAGACCTACTACCATATACTCTGGTTGAAGATCACCATCCATGCAATCCAACAGGGCTCACCCTCGAACTCAAAAACCAAAATCTCAACACCTCTTATGTCTCCCACAGGAAACGGAAATAGCACCACTCGGTTCATAGAAAGTGACCTCTCCACTATCGGTCGGTCACCCAGCCTAGACCGTATTCTCCCGTTACGCACCATCCCTACTCATCCCTGAGTCTTGCGACTCTAAATGGCATATCACCCACAATCCCTCGAAGCTCACTCGATTTCCCCTTTCAAGGGATGCTCCACTAAAACTTGTTCATCGTGGCCTTCTGGCCCCATACTCATTCACCTCTGACCTCAGTCTAGACAATTGCCACGGAATAACAGGTAAGAACCAGAAACACTAACCGCCACATGTCATGATACTCAAACTGTGTGGCCACCTCTCAATCTGCTATGAGTCATGGTACCTGTACCATGTTATCTCCTCTTAATCTTCTACGAATCATGGTACTCGAACCATGTTCCCTCTTCTCAATCCACCTCAAATCATGGCACTTGAACCATGAAATCACCTCTCGACCTGCTACAACTCATGGTACTCAAACCATGATGCCACTTCTCAATCCGCTACTTATCATGGTACTCGAACCATGACATCACTTCTCAATCTGCTACTTATCATGGTACTCGAACCATGACATCACTTCTCAATCTGCTACTTATCATGGTACTCGAACCATGACATCACTTCTCAATCTGCTACTTATCATGGTACTCGAACCATGTCATCACTTTTCAATCCGCTACTTTATAATCCTCCGGATTAGCCTTCCGGATCACCGCGGTCATCTCGTCATGAATCATACGGCGAATCTCATCATCGCTAACACCGCTGCTCTCCGGTGTGTGTGGTGAACCAACCATGATGTCTCCCAACATAAAAGAAATCAGAGACTCACTCGAGTATAATTGCACTCGATCACTCAACCCAACTTGTTCCTTAGCATCCAAAGGATTCTTACTTGGACTGCTCACTGATCATGTACTTCCAATAGTACGGGCCCTATACTACCTTCCACACCGCATCAGCATTCATTCCAAGTCCTCCTCCTAGGATCCCAGCTCCTTACTGCTACCCAATCACTCTCGAAGCATCTCATAGCAACAGTAACCTCCTAGGCTAAGGCATCACAAATCATGCCGCTCTAGTCCTAATATGAATACCTAGCCTACTCTAGCATGCATAACATATCATATCATATCTCATAACACACAATGTAAGGGTATTTTGGGAAATCACCGTTTGGGCGTTGGCTGATTGTACACACTACTCCTTTTGTATTTTCTCAAAGTCCATTACTCTTTTAGAAAAATTGTTCCATTTTATGAAGTACTTTCTCAAATCCTCAGTTTGAGTTTAGTTACGCCCGAAGGTGCATCCGAATCCCTCAAACCAAGGCTTTGATACCAACTTATAACAACGTAAATTTTCAAACAATTTTCCATTTTTAAAACATAATTTTATTCATAACATAAAATCCATTGTATTACATATTATCTCAATAAACAACCCCAGAATATCAAGTACATAAATCTTCATCAGTGTGTAAAGATCATGTCGGCGCCTTCTCGCGATCCTCGCTAGTACCTTAAACACATATCACATGACACGGTAAGCATAAATGCATAGTGAGTTCCCCAAAATACCACATACAACACATACGCCACTCAAGACCATAGCTCTATGGTACCTTTCGATCCATGTGTCTCAGGGGACTTCCGTCCCAACCCTGGTAGACTTTCCGGTCCTACCCATAATGACCTTCTGGTCCTCCTCATCGACCTTCCGGTCCGTCTCATCATGACCTTCTGGTCCATTCCATGCTACTCATAACATATCATAACACACACATATCACATACTCTGCATAGTATATAAGACCTTCCGGTCACACATAATTTACCACTCTAGGTAAACTATAGTGAGAAGACTCACCTCGTATGAAGTCGGATAAACTCTCGTGCTCGAATATCCCGACCTAGCTTCCTCCTATTAACAGGATAACATCTCTAATCAAAATCCTCTCATGTTCTCATCTCTAAAAATATGGGTAGAAGACCATTCTACCCTTCTCAGACCTCTCTTGAATCAGCTTGACCAAAACCGCAAGGTCAACTCTAGTCAATGGTCAAACTTTGACCAGACTCGTCGAGTGCACATGGGTGACTCAGCGAGTCCAAGCGTGTCCTCTGGATCCTTCTAAAGCCTAACTCAACTCGTCGTGTGAACCTTCCACTCGACGGGTTACCACTAGTCATGAATAGCGGGGCAACCCGATCCGACTCGTCGAGTTCCCTTATTGAATCGGCAAGTTTCTTCCATGGTAACATTCATTCGACCTTCTGAGGTCAGATCTGTTTCTCTGATTTATAGATCTGGCCTTCTAGCACCCAAAAGTCATGTAAAGGTCTGAACTTGAGGCTCATGCATAGTGTATTTTTCTCTATACATCATTATGACTCCATTGAAGCTTCATATCCTCAAAGCTCCAAGGTTACTCCTTCATGGGCGCCTACTTTCAGGTTCTCTAGACCTCACAAGGTCCAAATCTACAAAATAACTTGAAAAATGGTTTGGATGCACCCAAAACCCCATCAATAAGGTGATACAAGCCCTAACTTAACCACCAAGGGAAATCTACTCAAACACAAGGGAGACAAGAGCTTATACCAGATCTGAAGCTTGAAATGAAGATGAAACTGATCCACCAATTGTCCCCTGAGATCCTTGCAACACCCTTGACCTTCTTCTCAAGGAAATGGCCTCCAATTAGCCTCTCTCTCCTCTTTAGCTCACAAATAACTCTAGGGTTTCTCTCAAGGGACAAAGACACTGATGGGAAGGGGCCAAGGAGGCTATAAGTGCCTTTAAATAGGCCCACACCCAAGAGAATTAGGGTTTCTGTTAACAGCGCTGACTCCGCGAGTCCGCTTTCCGACTCGTCGAGTCCATTCATTTTCCACGTCACCAGGCCGCGGTCCTACTCGATGAGTTAAGGCGCCAACTCGTCGAGTTACTCCTCATAAGTTCGAAATTAAATACTCATTTTATCATACTTGGAAATCCGGATGTTACAACTCTACCTTTGCTCAACACATGGTTGAGGATTTCTAAGAGATTTTGGGAATATCTGGAGGAATGTTGGAAGCCTTTTGGATTCCTTTTTATTCCCTTTCCTCCTTGATTTTCAATCTTTTCTGGGGCTAGGGAAGGGCGTGGTATTTCTTACGCCATGACTTAGGCGTTTGGTTGATAGGGATTTCGTCGTTATCGACTGAAAGAGTTTTGTTATTCAGTTGAGTAAGACGAAAGTCTATTTTCAGGGCTTAAGGTTTGTAAGGTGAGAATCAAGCCTATCCGTGTCAACTTTTGACATTGGACTCCTTGTTGTTAGATCGATTCGAGGAGTATTGGTTGTTAGGAATGACAGGGTGTTTTATGTTCATGCTCCTATTATTACTAGTTTTGTTTTCGTTGTTACCATTGGATCTATCTCGTTTCTGCTTGTTAGGTGTTCTAGTGTTCACGTTCTTATCGTTTCTAGTTTCATTTTCGTTGCCACCATTGGGTCTATCTCGTTTCTGCTTGTTAGGTGTTCTAGTGTTCGTGTTCTTATCGTTTCTAGTTTCATTTTCGTTGTTACCATTGGGTCTATCTCGTTTCTGCTTGTTTGGTGTTCTAGTGTTCGCGTTCTTATCGTTACTAGTTTCGTTTTCGTTGTTACCTTCGGTCCATCTTGTTTATGCTTATTAGGTGTTCTAATGTTCGTGTTCTTATCGTTACTAGTTTCGTTTTCATTGTTACCATTGGATCTATCTTGTTTCTGCTTGTTAGGTGTTCTAGTGTTCAGGTTCTTATCGTTGCTAGTTTCGTTTTCATTGTTACCATTGGGTCTATCTCGTTTCTACTTGTTAGGTGAGTGTTCGTGTTCTTATCGTTTCTAGTTTTGTTTTCATTGTTACCATTGGGTCTATCTCGCTTCTACTTGTTAGGTGTTCTCAGTGACAGGAGGGTGTTGTTATAAGGCAAGGGAATTCATAATTCGAATTATGTCAGGTCCTTCCACTATAAATGGATGTGACCTAACCGCACATACTTAGGATTTAAAAGGTAATTGACTGGGTTTATGTCCTAATCAACATTCAGACCAGGGACAAGAAAATGATGCGGGATTACACGCTCTTAGTTTATGGAATCCTCACTATATACAATACTAACGTTCATATGAAACCATCGTGGTCCATTAGTGAGGATTCGCTATCTTTTCCGTGATTCACGTATTTGCTCAACTGGGGAGATAGTTTTTTATTATGTTTTCATTTTGCAAGACCTCTCTGCGAAACTTCGTTACATAAAGTTGATCGTTCGAAATGTACCAAAAATCTCGGTAGGGTTTCTTGTCGTCTCTTCCTGTCTTGTTGTCAACTCCCTCGTCAGTCATCTCCGTTGGACGATTTCTCTTGGAATGTCCTGTTATACCGTACCGGTGACAAACTTGGCTTAATTCTGAGTTGAGGTTTGGAGTGACGCATGGGGCCGGGGCCTTACAGTAACGGGAGGTGTGCCCCATGTTGTTGCACCTTTTGCAACGAAATGTCTGGTAGGCTCCCCAATGATGGTATTTGCACTTGTTGCAGGGTGGATTGTTCCCAAGGTATGATTGTTTCGGTGTGGGAGGAGTAGGGTTAGTAGGGGTAGGGACCGCTCCCGCTTGTTGCCTTTTAGTAAGCCTTTGAGTCGAAATACCCCCTTTTTGTTTCCGAACTTTTGTTTCTTGTTCTTAGGTTTAGGTTTTTGAGTGCATGGGTGAGTTGTTCTTTGTTGGTTTCCTTGGTTGTTGTTATGGTTAGAGTTACTAACACTGCTTCAAACTTCGCTTGTGTCGTTGGCATTGAAGTATGCCATGAAGGCTACCACGGCCGCTGTTACAGTGGCTTGGAAAGTGGCGGAGTCTATTTGTAGGACCGGCACATGGTCGGGGTACTGCTTACCTTCATGAAAAGGCATAACTCTGTTGCACATGAAAAGTGAGCTTGTGAGTACTCGTATTTAGTCTCCAGTGAGTTTACTCGTATAATCTTAACGTACCGGTGTTAATTGGGTCAACCTACATCCCCATGATGCGGTTATGGTATTGAGTGGATACATATATTGCATGGCATTAAGTCTGTCAAAATAGCACATAGCTAGCAATATGGTTAACAGATTTGGTTGTATGGATTCTTGGAGGATGTACTCCTCCTGGTTTACTACTACTAGTTGCGCTTAAGAGCATTACGGGCCTAAGGCGAGTAGTATGGTGATCCTCCTTTGGCTCACAAAGTGCTTGGCCATTTCACTTGTATTAAGGGTGCCCTTTTTGCGTTCCTTACACTACTAAGGTTGTCCTAGCCTTGATTGCTATGAGTTGTGGTCTCCAAATGACCATTTCGTCTTTTAAGGAGTGTACATGGTCTACAAAGTTTTATGGTCCTACTTGTGGGTTTTGTAAGGCACTTGGAATGGTGTTCTTGTTACTTGTGGGGAATTATAGTTACACTGTTGCACACTGGCTTTGCTTATGGTTTCCATTACTCCATGACGATGAGTTGGAAACCTGGAGTCAATTCGGGTTACTCGTGACCCAAACGGACATCTGATTCGTGAGGGTGTTGGTTATCAGAGTTCGGTGCGCGTCGATTGTGGATCGAATTGTCTTTTGTGGAGACACGCTCCAAACTGGATAGGAGCCAATTTCTCAACTTGTTTTTGCGTGGGTATCGTTTTGTTTCTAGGTATGTCTATTCTAGGAGTAACTATATAGGGTGTTTATGTATCTGGGAAGAGAAAGGTGAAAGGGTCTCTGATCTACTATCAATTGGGTAGAGCTTCTCCAAGGGTTTCCTCGGCGCTTTTATCCTTGCTGGGTTCTTAGTCGGAATTCTCCCTTTCACGATTCATCTCTTGGTATTTCTTGGGATCCACTTCTGGGGTTTCCTTTTGGGCTTCTTTCGGTCTCTCCTTGCCCCATCTGTAAATCACCGTGATAGGGTAGTAGAAGTCTTGGTGAGGAATTTCAATTACGTCATTTGTGCAAGAGTCGCGGCTCGAGATATACGGGGATAGTTTAGGTGTGTGTGTGGGGGGGGGGTTATAGTATCCTAAAATACTCCTACAGTATTTTAAACTTGATGTTCGAATTTTAGTATTCTCTTGTGTGCATAGTTGTTAGGTTATAGGTTTGTTGCAACACCACCATCACTCCCAAGCACATGTTGGTCATATCTCAAATAAATATAGTTGATCAGGCTATATTGATGCCAGATATGATTACATAACTGCTAGGTTTGACTATAGTGTTCAACCTTTAGTTACTTTTGGCTTCTTCTCGTTATGATACTGGGTTAGTAATTATATATACTTTTATAAATACTTATCTTCTTAAAGTATACCTTTAGGCAGAGTTTGTTTTAGTCCCATTGTATTTACAGTTGTATATCTCGTATGGCTAGATATACCAGTTCACTATAAACAATGCTCTGATACCAATCTGTCACACCCCCAAACCAGACGGGGGAAACGTTCGGAGGCGGGTGACTTCGTTGTGCAGTATCATAACAATTGAATATAAATGAAACAGAGCAATCCAAACATCATACGTTGAGATAACAAACTTACATAGTTTACATATTGTATTTGTTCTTTGAGTTACACAAAAGATACATAAGTAGAAAACGTCAAACTACAACTAAATGATCTTGCATCATCATCCCTTGTTACCTGCTTACTAGATCCCTGAGAATACAAGTCGTTTTGAAAAGCGTCAACTAAAAAGTTGGTGAGTTCATAAGCATTTTTGTATAAAATAGTTTACACTTGTTTAAAATCATTCTCATTGTACTTTCAGAAAATCCGATATTTTCTATGAAATCGTTTGAAGTCTTGCCTTGAAAATCATGGATATATGTGTGCATGACATTACTTTTGTTCATCCTTATAAGTAGTGATTTTGAAAAGTAGTGTAATTTGTAAAAACGAATGGTGTCCGAGAATAGTTCTTTTATGTGACAACCCGAAATTTTTTTTGCTTTAAAGACCCAGTCAATCAGCTCAACTGAGTGTCATACTCATTCCTACTATCTTTTATCCTTATTTAGAGTCAGTATAAAGGTTCAAAGCTCCGTACAATCAAGCATTGAGCATAGGAATGGATCGCGTACACTTCTAGCACCAAAATCGAGCCTTACACTCCAACATAAGGAGTGTACGGCCGCACACATGGGTGTGCGGCCGCACACCCCTCTTTTGGCAGCACACTCACGTGTATAAATGTGGATCTCAGCCTCCTTTAATCCCTTTTCACACTCCCAAGCCTAGAACTCGATTTCTCTCTCAACTATCATCCGATTTTCAACTTAGATCTTCAAGAATGTAAGCGCTCTTCCCTTTATTTGTTGTTAATCTTCTTAAACTAGTTACATCCTTTGATTTCATCCATTTGAAATCATGTTTTGGCTAGATCTTCAAACTTTCAACCATTTCACCAAGAACACCAAGAACACACACTTGTTCTTGGTGATTTTGGGCCTTCTCGAGCTTCCGAATCGTAAGTACTCTTTCGTTAAGCTTAGAAATTTTTAAGAACACTTGTTAGCCTTGAAACTGCCCAGAACTCAAGAACATATGGTGTGTGCGGCCGCACACACAGTTGTGGCCGTACAACCCTCAAAACACCCTTCAAACACCCCTAAAGGCTTCCATATTGTAGGTTTCATTCCCTAAGCTTTTTACTTACTAGATATCATCCTTAGAAAACATCCAAACCATGTTCATCAAGGAGTGTGCGGCCGCACACACTCCATATGGTCGTACATCCCTTTGTTTAGTGCTTAAGGGCCTCCAAAGTGCCTTTCTAGCTTCAACACTTGATGAGCATCAGTCCTACAAGCCTCCCTACCATTTTGAAAACGTTTTGTGCACTCTTTACCATGAGTGTGCGGGCGCACACTCCCTGGCCGCACACCCATGTCCGCAAACTCCTCAAAGTGGTCGTACACTCCCTTTTAGTGAATCACATGTGATTCCAACACTTGGTCAAAGTGTTTCCTAGTCCCGTAAGGTGTTTCATTGCATTTGGTTGCTGCCAAACTCTATATTTATGTCAGTATATGCCATTATACGTCATTTAGGACTTGTTAAGTCTTGGGACTTCATTCATGGAACTTCTCATCCTTACACGCATACCCGTTTGAATCACCCACATCAGGTGAGTCCATACCCTATAATGAATCTTTTAACTTTATTAAATGCTTTTAATGGGGGGGAATGCAAGTTAAACACAATGATAGTTGTGTAACTATTTGTTATAAACATCTTTCAAAATGTTGCTTATGTCTTCTATAAGTGGTCAAAAAATTTCAAAAACTATTTTACAGTTATGTTGCTTTATAGTTTAACAAAACTCCGTTTTTAAAGTACAAGCATAACTTGGTAGTAAAATGAGTCTTTTCAATAACAGTTCAAGTAGAATACTAGTAAACTACAATGGGTATAGTTTAGGGATTCAGAACATACTAGATACAATACACGATAACAAAGAGAACATACTATATGCTAGTACATACTATACATACATACTACATACTATACAACAGAACATACTAAGACACTATAACAAGAGAATATACTAAAGTACTATAACAGAACGAACATACTAAGTGGCTATAGAATGGAACACTTACAGGATCTAATTATACCAATGAATCACTAACCCATTGTTCTAAAAAAAAGGTAATAGTTATATTGGGTATACATGATCATATAATTTTAATATGGATGTTCACGGCTTGCAATTATTTGCAGAGGTCACATTTGGACCCCAGAATCTTTTGACAGGGAGAGCATTTAGTATGGGATCTAGCCATCACATTATACCTTAATAATCAATTTAAGGCAATTAGTACAACAGTAGTTACTATGTACAATACTACATCACTTACATTATCTCGTTTCTTTCATAAAGTGACAGTACCACTTGAAAGTCAACGTAAACTATTTTGGAGTCAAGATAGTTATAAACTAGGGAAAACTTACATTTTACAAATGACAAACAAAATAGTCGGGTCTAGTACAATCAGTAGAAAGGTACCATAATGCCAACCTTATGATTCCTTAATGTATACATCAAAGGATATATATATATATATATATATATATATATATTAATAGGGTCCGATAGGTAATAGGATGTGTGCTTTCCGCTTCATTTCATGTTCCTTGTTTGGCTGTGGGCTTAGAGCAGATTCACCCAGCCCATTATCTATTCGATCTTAGTTATATATTTGTTCCGTACACATTAAGTCATCATAAGGGGTACCAGGTATGAGTCAAATCATAGGACACTAATTCAATGCACGGTTTTCTAGTACAAAACATACCTTTCAAACAGAACTTTTGGTAAACAAAACAAGAAACTTACCACTAAAGGGTTTAATCCATTTTATTAAACCAGTGTAGACTTAAAGGACTTTAGGTGATCGAATCTATAATACCTTAGTTTATACATCATGGTTATATATCATTAATACCCAACAGGTAGTTGGATGTGTGCTTTCCGCCTTATTTCCTATTCCTTGTTTGGTTGTGGGCTTAGGGCAGATTCATCCAATCAACTATCTATTCGATATTAGATTATATAGCAGTATAAACTAAGTGATTATAGAGGTAATCATTGTGGTCTCTATTTTATTATAATAAATAAGGGTTTTCTTAAAGGATCTTTTCATTAATTGTAAAGGAACTATTACAATTAACTCGATGAGTAACAAGTGAATACACCTAGGTTATATACAACGATGATCTAACAAACAATGGGATGTGTGCTATCCGTCTTACTTCTTGTTCCTTGTTTGGTTGTGGGCTTAGGGCAGATGCGCACAATTGATTGTTTGTTTACTATGAGTTTTATATAACTTGTATCCATTTTGTACTCATAGAAAGGATTGTAGAATCGTTTTTATGTATCTTACATCAAATTAGGAAATATAGGATTTTCTAGAGGAACAGGCGAACCTTTCTAAAAACAAAACGTATAACTTAATACTTTTCAACTACATTTTTCAACAACTTTCTACAACTTACTTACATCACTAAAATCTTATGAACTCACCAGCTTAATTGCTGATAAACTCTTTCAAATAACTTGTATTCTCAGGAAAATAGTAGACAGGTACCCGCTCTGGGAGTTTAGAAGATGCAGCAGTTTAGCTTCAAGTCATGTTTTGTTATTTGCTTATGTACTCTATGTTTTGTGAGCACATACTTTGTAAACACTTTCTTTCTAATGAAATGGTTGTTCATTACTTGCTTACTATGATACATGTCTTGTGATACTAAACATGATGTCCTCCACCCCCGAACGTTTCCGTCGTTCCGGTTTTGGGGTGTGACATTTTAAATAGTAATAGTCAACTGTTTCAAGAAAAATCCCTTATTTTCAAAAAGGAAATATGGTTGAAAATCTTGTTCCTCTTATCGAGTAAAATTGAGTGTGTGCGTTCTAGTTTATCGTTATCGAAATCGTAGAAAAATCGTTTTCCCCAGAAAATCCTATATTTTCTACTATAATCGTAAGTTCTAGTTTCCAACTATGTATATGTGTAGGCTAGTTTATTGTTATCAAAATCATTTACAAACGTTTTCCATAGAGTTCTACGCTTTTTAATTTGTAAAAATAGCAGTATTATGACTCGATACTTGTAGGAGAAAGAATCAACATGGCTATTGTGGACATTCTACGCGACGAAGAAGGACAGTCAACACAACAAATGCAGACCATCACCTATCACGTGTAGGACAGTCAACATAATGTGCCAAAATTTATTTATGAGGTTTTCCTTACATAAATTTCTAGTTAATATAACATATTCTAGTGAGTCGTTATAACCATACTAGTTTGACGGAGTGTCTGTTTTGGCGTTTCTCGGGCGCCCACGGTTTGGAAAAGACATTTGTCACCCTAGACTTGCCTGTCTAGCTGTAGCGAACAACGAAGGTGCGGGGTGTCAGCCCCATATAGATCTATACACAAATTTCCGCTCTCCCTCCAGGAGACTCTGGCTATAACTCCTTACAGGACTTAGGCATACACTGATATTTTTATATTTAGGTATTGTTGAGATTTGTCTGGCTAGAATATTAACAACCTTTGAGCAATCGTTAGAGATCCATTATTTGTTAGATAAATAATGAAATTCGTACTAATTGAATAGAAATATCGTTCTCGTTCCATATCGTTGATTGTGCTCGTTAACTGGGTGCTCATGTTCGTTCCTTTTTGTTTATTAAAAAACAAGTCATTTTAGTCAAGAGAAAAGTGTCAAGTTATAATTTGTATAAATTTATAACTGACGGTTATGGCACACATTTTCTGTTTTATGACATATGGAACACTACTTATGTTGTTGGAGGTTTTACGACAACGGTTTATGACATGCAAATATTTCTGTCATAAAGGCTCTATTTGTGTAACTTCTTGATGCAAACTTTTATGTTGAATATTTATAAAATACTCCCTGATAGTTTGCAAAATAGTCACAAAGTTTCTAATTTCAAAAAAATTACTAGAAATGGTGTCCACATAGTAAGGTCCCTTTTTATAACTTTTATCTTTAGAAATTAAAGGATAGATAAAGGGGTTAGGTTGGACACACCCAATAGTTGGGAGGCTCTTTTGTGCAAAGTATCCTTTGTTCTTTATCAAATTGAGAATTCCTACGTTCATGAGTATATTACTAAAATATTAATTTAATAATATTTCACACACTCATACAAACATACGTATGTGTGCAATCATTTAAGAATTTAGGCAAGATTTGACTTGTACTCTCCCCCAAAAACATTAAATCATTGAAAAAGGTGGGGTATGAAGCTCGCCTTGAGTTGGTTGAGGAGTTACTTTGTCACACACCGCTAAAGCGGAAACACGAGGCATGACAGTATAAAGGGTTTCATAGCAAAAGTTAAAAGACAACACCAACCATAGTTTAAAAATCATTACAAAATTTACAATTTTTTTTAAATTTCATTCTAGGATATATATATATATATATATATATATATATATATATATATATATATATATATATATATATATATATAGTTCAATACAGATTGATTGAAGGCGAACGGGCAACAAGCTGCGCCGCTAGCCCTTTCTGGATAGCAAAACCAATTCTTTTGAAAACAACATTTGTGGATATAAGAGATATGACATTAGAATGCATGACCCGTTGAACAAATTTTTGAAAGAAATTACAATGTAAACTGAAATACAACACATGCGAATTCTCCTAAAAGTGATATGTCCCTAAGTGCCACTTACTCGATGATTCCTGAAAAAGCATGTAAAACGAGCGTCAACTATAAAAATAGTTGGTTAGTACTCACATGTTAAAAATAATATTGGTTTCATGAATCATAATCAAAGTTTTAATAGAAGTTTTCATAAATAAAGTATATTGTTAAAATGAGTAAATAAGTTTGTATAAACGAAGTCCATTGTCATCATGAAAGATAAAGTATGTTGCCCAAATGAGATGCAACGTTCATATTCCCATGGGAAATAAAGTTTCCATAAATAGAAATATATTGCAATTGAGTAAATAAGTTTTCATAAACAAAGTTCTTTGTTGTAATGAGAAACAAAGTTTGTTGCTATAATGAGAACAAAGTGCATTGCTATAATTAATAAATAAGTTTATTTCCATAATAAATAACAACTTTGTATGTATATGAGCAAACAATGAGTTCTCAACTAAGCCTATGACTGATGCCCTATCAAGATCTATGCTTATCGTTCCATAGATTATATGGTATCATGCACTCCAGCAATCGAGTGAGTGAAGAGTTGTCAATTCCTAATAGCGTTATCCATAATGACCATTGGCTCAAAGAGTTAATGGTTGGAGAAAAGTGTAAGGGAAGGGACTTAAGACGACAAGTTCTCATGTTCCGTGTTGCATAGACATACATAGAGAGATATAGAAAAATATAGAAATCAAGTTTGATACAAATCAATTTAAATACAATGAACAATAAATAGTTTTTCGGACATGCTTTTCCACCCCAAAACATAAAAACCAAAAATAGGGGAGTCGTGAATACTCACAATATGCATTGAGCTAATGCAAATGGTGCCTTCAACTACGATCCACTTGTACCACTATCAATTCCTACATGATGTTACACGCTAATGAGTCTCTAATAGAAAGCTAACACTAATATATTTGCATACTACAATAGGATTATGCCAATATTGTGTCAAAATTTAATATTGATAAGTTACAAACATTCGTCTAAAATGGTGAAGTTTTATAACTCATGTGATTAAGACAATTTTGGATATTAATTTTCCTGAATTTTTGTAATATAAATTGAGGGTATTTCAACACATTTAAATGTGTTTTAAGCACTTTAAAAGCCAAAATATTATCAAAAAGCTCCCAAAAATTCTCAAACTTTGCATTTTGATTCTAAACATAGTAGAGGTCTTCCATAAACTTTCATTAAAAAATTTTTATTTGATTAACTATTTTTCCAAAATTTTAAGCCTTCATAACAATAAAAATTCATGAAAAATAGAATCCAAATGATAAAAATCCCCTAACTTTTTATGATACTGCCATTAGATATAATTAAGCTGGGAAAAATATAAAAGCGGATGTCCAAACTTTTTAACCAAATTTTATGATTTTTGTGCATTTACTCTAATAAAAACTTAAATAAATAGAAAACAGTTTTTAAAATTACCCAAACTTTTTTTATTACTGTTATTAAGCATTATTAAGCTGGGAAAATATAAAAATAGATTTATAAACTGTTTAACCCGGTTTTTTGATTTTTGTTCATTTAATCAAATAAAATTTGAAATAAATAGAAAACTATTTCCAAAATTTCCCAAAAAATTTTTAACACTGTTATTATACATTTAGAAGATGTGAAAAATAGAAAAAGTCTTTTTTCAATTAGTCTTTCTATTTTTATTTGTTTTATCCTCTTAAATAATCATTAATTGGAGAATAATTATTAAACAGTTAAAGTAAATTACCAAAAATTTTCTAAACTTCATTAACAGTGTATATAATCCAAGAAAATTATCAATGGTGATTTTTATATAGTGTAATCCGATTTTGTGGATTTAAGTGTATTTAATCTTAGAAAATAGGGGAAAAATAGTATACTTAATATAAAAATCATTAAAAGTTTTATATAGTGTTATAATACATTTTAAGGTCTTCTGGTAAAGTTTCATGAATTTTGGATGAGTATAAATATTTTTCCCATTATTAGTCCATCATAAATACAAAAATACGGGAAAAATAGTAATGCATTATGAAAAATTCTGAAAAGATTTTTCTGAGTACTCCACATTAGGTAGAATCTGAGAAAAATATTATATAGCCTTTTAACATTCCTTAAAGTGGTTTTATAATTTATTTGAATTAAAAAGAAAATTCAAAACCATAGAAAATAGTAACAAAAATCGATGAAACTCACTGAGATGTCATCATTTACTTTATGGGTCATCCACGAATTTACCTAGGATTTATAGACCTCATAAAGAATTTTATATGAATTATTGCCCTATTTTCTTGCAATAATTATAATAATTTCGAGAAAAATGAATTATTTTCTGAAAATTTATAGAACATCTCATTTTGTTAGTGGGATTCATGAAAAAAATTGGATTTGATCAGAAAAGAGTTTTAGGTATTTATTTGAGAATAAATCATTTATCAACATATTTGAAAGCTTTTAACAACAAACTTTGATCATCTAGCATCTAAGCCTGAAGATCATCACATGCCTGTTGGTTTGAAGACCATTCATGAGTTTGAAATGTTCAAAATTCGTTTTTGAAAGAAAACTTTGAATGCATGTGGTGTTTTTCCACAAAAACATGTAGAAAAGTGCATTTTCATGATCTTGACTTAGGTTTAGGTCCTTGGATTTCACCATTTACAACATGCATGTTGTTTTTAGATGAAATCCTACCACCATCATTATAAAAACCGTGAGTGTGTGTGTATGTTTGTGTGTTCATGAACTTTCATTAGAATGGAGTAGAAGATGGGGAAAGTGCAAGAAAACACAAAGTTATGAAGGAAAAAGTAAAGGGATAATGTAAGTTTTGTAGTCACCTCAAGAACAACACTTGAAGAAGATAATTTTTGGTGTCTTGAGACTCATTTTTCTAGAAAATTTCGTGATTTTGGAGGGGGGGAAAATGAGAGAAAATGGTGGTGGATTATGAGAGAGAGAGAGAGAGAGAGAGAAGAGTGAAAAAGAAGGAAGTGTGAGAAAGAAGTGGAGTGTGTAGGAGGATAAGATGATTTTTGTCTTGGGGAAGAGTGTATTGGAGAAGGGGAGAACGAAATTATGAAGGAGGAGAGAGGGTTTCCCTCTCTTCCATTTTTATAAATTTCAAATTCTTTATAAAAATATCAAACTGTTATAAAATGTGCACTTAATTCTCCATTTTTTTATAAAATCTTGATTTTGGCTTATAAATTAAGGATAAACGTTAATGATTTAATTTTTATCTTCCTTGATTATATTTCCCTGAATTTAATATGTTTAAATTGATATTGTAAGTTTCATAATTATTTTCATATAAATTTTGAGTTTAAAGTTTATAAAATTAGATATTTAGGGTTTTTTTCGAATTTTGCTAAACATTGAATATCAAAATAAATTGAATCTTTGAGACTTCAAATTATCTTATGGTATTATAACTCTTTTATAGTTATAAATAATCATCAAGGATATTCCAGAAGTCTGTAACTTCCTCAACGTATTTCCCGAAGATCTTCCAGCAGCACCTCCCGAACACCAAGTCGAGTTCAGAATTGACTTGATTCCTGGAGTTACCCCCGTAGACAAATCCCCATACCGTTTAGCATTGGCAGAAATGCAAGAACTATCCAGTCAGTTGAACGAACTGCTAAGCAAATGATTCATTAGACCGAGCTTCTCGCCTTGGGGAGAACCGGTCTTGTTGGTGAAGAAGAAAGATGGATCGTTTCGCATGTGCATAGACTATCGGGAACTAAATAAACTCACCATCAAAAACCGATATCCTTTACCTCGGCTCGATGACCTCTTCGAAAAATTACAAGGAGAAAGTTTCTTCTCAAAAATTGACCTAAGATCAGGATACCATCAACTACGAGTCCAGGAGGAAGATATTCCTAAGACCGCATTCAGAACTCGCCACGGTCACTATGAATTCGTAGTAATGCCCTTCGGATTAACAAATGCACCCACTGTGTTCATGGACCTGATGAACCATGTGTGTCGACCTTACTTAGATAAATCCATAATAGTTTTCATCGACGACATACTTGTTTACTCTCGAAGTAAGGAAGAACACAGTCAACACCTGAGACAAGTCTTAGAAACATTAAGGGCGGAGAAGTTGTATGTGAAGTTCTCAAAATACGAATTTTGGATTCGAAGGGTGGATTTCCTAGGTCAAGTGGTTAGGGAGGAAGAGATACATGTGGATCCCTACAAAATCAAGGCAATCGAAAAACTGGGCGACCCCAAGAACGCCAACATAAATTCGTCAATTTCTAGGGCTCGTTGGTTATTACAGGAGGTTCATTACAAACTTTTCCAAGAACGCAAAGCCACTCACCACCTTGACTCAGAAGGGTGTAACCTTCAACTGGGAAGAGAAACAAGAAACTGCTTTCCAAACACTAAAGCGAGCCCTATGTAGCGCCCCTATCTTGTCCCTTCTAGAAGGGACGGGAGATTTTGTAGTTTACTGCGATGCGTCTAAGCAAGGGCTAGGATGCGTTCTTATGCAACGAGGAAAGGTCATATCCTATGCCTCAAGGCAACTTAAGAATCACGAGGTCAATTATACCACGCACGACCTCGATTCACTATCATCCAGGCAAAGCCAACGTAGTAGCAGATGCCCTTAGTCGAAAGGAGTACTCGGGCCGTCGAGTAATGGCGCTAACTATCACCGTCCATTCACACTTGTCCATGAAAATCTGGGAGGCTCAACTGGAAGCCTTGAAACCTGAGAAGGTGGTAGGTAAAGCCTTAATAGGAATGGATAAAAACCTTGAAATCAAGGATGACGAAACTCGCTATCTCATGGATCGAATCTGGATACCAAGATTCGGCGGATTCAAAGACATTGTCATGAACGAAGCTCACAAGACTAGGTACTCTGTCCATCTCAGTTCAGACAAAATGTACCTAGACCTCAAGAAACTTTATTAGTGGCCAAACATGAAAGCAAAAATCACTACCTATGTGGGTAAGTGCCTGACATGCACCAAGGTAAAGGTAGAATACCAGAAGCCTTCGTGTTAGATTAACCAAATTCATGCACTCCCTGCCAATAAAAGAAACCGACAAGATGGAAAAGCTAACCAGGACGTACATTAAAGAGATTGTACGATTGAATGGAGTGCCAATATCCATTATCTCCGATAGGGATAGTAGGTTTACCTCGCAGTTTTGGCAATCACTGCAAAAATCCTTGGGAACCAAACTCGACATGAGTACATCGTACCATCCTCAGACTAATGGGCAAAGCGAGAGAACAATTCAGATGTTGGAAGACATGTTGAGAGCTTGTGTGATAGACTTTGGTAAAGCTTGGGATACCTATTTACCACTCGTCGAATTCTCGTACAATAACAACTATCATACTAGCATCAAAGTTGCTCCATTTGAAGCCCTCTATGGTCGTAAGTGCAGATCCCCTCTATGTTGGGATGAAGTGGGTGACACACAACTAGCAAAGAAATAAGTTCCTGACAGCACCCTCACCGGTCCTGATATCGTAAGGGATACAATAGAGAAAATTGTACAAATTCGAGAACGACAAAAAGCATCTAGGGACCGACAAAAGAGTTATGCAGATAAACGATGAAAACCCTTGGAGTTTTAGGTTGGTAACCGCATCCTGTTAAAGGTCTCACCCTGGAAAGGGATGATATGTCTTGGAAAACGTGGAAAACTAAATCCAAGTTACATTGGACCATTCGAGATTCTTGCTAGAATCAGCCTGGTGGCTTACAAACTCAACCTACCGCAGGAATTCGGTAACATACATCCCACCTTTCAGGTGTCTAATCTAAAGAAGTGTTTGTCCGATGAGACTGTTGTAATCCCACTCGATGAAATCGAGATAAATGAGAGCCTACACGTTGTAGAAGAACCTATGGAAATCATGGACAGGGAAATCAAGAGAACAAACAAAGTCATATACCAATAGTGAAGGTTCGTTGGAATACTAAGCGGGGACCTGAATTCACTTGGGAACGGGAAGACCAAATGCAACAAAAATACCCACATCTTTTCCCTAGTTCATGAGTACCACTTTAGAAATAATTTCAGGACGAAATTCCCTCTAACGGGGGGATAATGTAACAACCGGTTATTCTGGGTTAATAAAAGTCAAAGAAATTCAAACATAAGTCAAATAGTTAAATATTTTAAATTTAAATAAGGAAAAGTAATACCTCTTTTAATGTTTTCGGTTTTTGGAATCAAAATCCCAATAAAACCAAAATCCCATTCATGAAGCAATTAGGACCGAAAACCCCATGCCTAGACCGAGAACCCCTAGTCGAGAACCCTCTCATGACCAAGAACCACCTCACCAAGAACTCCTTTGGACCGAAGACTTGGAGTTCTCGGTTGCTCATTTAGACCAAAATCAAGGATCTCGGTTGGAAGATAGGACAAGAACCGCCCATCTTATCCTTTGGCACACCTTCCAACTAGATAATTTCACTTCCCTATGCATCTAACACATCATTTTATCCTAATATAAATATCTACAACCGAAATCACCACCCATTATTTCCTCATTTACATCCCTTTTACTCCCAAATTCTCTCAAAAATCATAAGAACTCCTTATGATCTTCAAACCACCTTCATACAGTATCTTCAAATCTTCATAAACCTACCAAGAACATCATCAACATTCCCAGGAAAGTAAATATCTTCAAGATTATTTCATAGAAACCTTTGTAAGTTTTCTTACATAATCTAGAAAGTTATCAACACTTACATATTAGGCCATTTTATTTGTTCACTTTTCTATGTGTTAAATACTATTAGGATACGGTTATTTTCACGTGTTCTAACCCGAGGATCATCATTATCCCTTCATTATCCAACCAAGAACACACCCGAGGTGAGTTCATACCCCTACAATTTTCACGATTTTTATATGTTTTAGGGGGAATACAAGTAAAACACAAGATAAATTGTGTTAATATACAAACCATTACATTTATATTTTTATTAAATATAAATATACATATGGGTACAAATTTGATACAGTAAAACTTTAACCCTTTTGTAACATGTCAAGAAAAAAGAGTATAATTATATAAACGAACATATATAATTATTTAATTCCAACTTATTATCAAGTAAAATTTGATAATAATACACAAAGGGTTCACCATTTCAACGAAACATTTATATAAACTATAATAGGTATACTTTATGGAACATACACACTATTTTACCCAGTTGAGGGCACAGAAAATGATTTTAAGTGAGAAAAATAAAGAAGAATATATCCATTATAAGTGTTATAGTTTAGGATGAAGAACTTCTTTACTTTAACCGATATTGACAAGACATTCAAGCTTGATGCTTCCAATCACAAAGAAAGTTCAACCGTTATTGTCCCTATGGATATCGGTAAGGATCCTTGAGTACTCTCATCTCCTGGCTTGGGAAATTTTAAATATTGCTTGGGTATTCCCAAGATCCAAAGCTACACATGACAATGCTCATTTCTCCCTTTCTGATCTTGATACGACCATGTGAAGTGGCCAGTTGCTCATTAAGAAAGAAAATATTAGCTCATCCCTCATCTCAAAAAAGGCCCATATCAATCTGACTATGAAGACTCTTGGATCTTGGAAGAGAACAACTACCGAGGTTACGAACTTGAGCTTGGAAACTCATGGAGCCGAGGATGCACTCCAGAAGCTGGTCTCCTTTTCTCAAGATGTAAGTCTTAATATAGTTTCTCTTTTCACATTTTTCTTTTTGTTGTTTCTAGTGTTTTTTTTGTTTCTAGTCTTTGATCACATCTCTGCTCACTTGAGGATCCAGGCTGAGAGGGTTGAGCAGGTCTTTTAAGAGCAAGTGATAATGCAGAAAGCAGCTAATGAGGATCTCTTGAATCGGGTGGAACTTTTAAGCAAGGGTAAGGATGAGAAAGGGTGAACCTATTAACACCAGTCAGGATCCTGAAGGGAAGCAACTGAAGGAGGATGAGGAGGATAAAACTTCAGGAAATGATGACCAAGCCACGTTCTAGGCCTCTTAGATAAAAATATTTTACATGATTTTGTATAAGACAATTTTTGTTTCTCGTGGACTTGATCTACGACGTCCTCTTTAATCTATGGTTGTTTTATAATTCTCTGTTTGCATGGTTGGCTTTTGTGGCTATGGCAATATGATTTCTGAGGAGCCTTACATAATCAGGAACCTGAAAAGTTCAAGTCTAACAAGAACTCTTCAAGATCAACATAACTTGAAAATACTTAGTCATCAATTTTGGATCTTAAAAGAGTTAAAATCTTTTAGGATAACAAACCTTCAAACATTATGTTAAAGAATGGATAGATAGAACCTAGAGCTCTTTAGGATTCATTATCCTTTGAGTTATGTGAAACTTTGATGTTGTGATTCCTGTATTATGATTCAAGAGTTTTCCTATGAAAGGATCCTTGCTTTAGGATTGTATCACATAACATCCTTATTAGATTATTACTTAGGGAAACGGGGAGGATCCCACCTTAGGAGTTAAATGGGAATAATTCCAACTTAGAAAATGGTTGGGAAGGATCCCTGTTTGTAACATAATAATGCTATAAGCCTTCGACATTTCATGGAGAAGATTCCAACATGTCAGTGTTATAAACCTTAGGTTTAAACATTAGGATCTTAACACATGTTCAAAAATAAGAGGGTTGCCAAGTCACCGAAGCGTGAAATGGTCCCCTTATTCACATCCCATAGTAAGATTTTGTGCGTCCAAGCGAGGTGTAGAAACCTTAACTCGTATGAAAGAGGTAATTGACTCGTTAAATCTTATAGGGGATTAAGTGTTGGGTTTTGAGCATTATAACACTCTTATGGTGCACATGCAACCCTAAATGTTTTGGATCTATGTTTTCTCTAATTATACATGCATATTTTCAATTTTCCAAAGCATTGTCCTAACTAGCATACAAATTGTCAAATGAACGATACAACTAGTTAGATGACTTACCTTTTACAATGACTTGTAGTTCTTGACCTTTGAAATCTTGAGCACCTACAATGTGATGCCTCTAATGGTTCACAAACACCAATATGCAAGTGGAGTCTTGAGAGAATAGGTTACTTAGCACAAAATCAACTTCACTCTCTTAGAATGAAAAATGGTAACGATTTTGGCACTAGGGGGGTTTACTTATAGTGTAGTAAATGCTAGGGTTACACGTTGTAAACCCTAATAATCCATAACCTTCCACATTCTTATGCTCCATGGGTTTAACCTCCCTGGACTATCCATGGATTATCTCATTGATTTAGCCCATCTAAATAATCATGGATCATTGGCCCACACTATAAGAATCATTGATTTACATAATCAATCCCCATATATTTAATTAGTCTCTTTTGACCACAAAATCGACTCCAAATTAATTCTTGATCAATACTAATTAAATAATATGATTTCATATTAATATTTTATACTTGTAATATATTAATAAATCGTAAATAACCTTATTCTCAAAAGTCCATCCTATCAAATTGCACTAGTGAAGACAACCCAAAAGGACCATGCTACAATCAGGTCAAGTACATCCCAATTATAGTTATGGACTTAGACACCAAATCCAACAGTCTCTTACTTGGATAAGTCTAATAACTATAACTATCAATGCAACTTCAGGATCCGACTTAGCAATCATAAGCTTTCAAAATCCATTGTCGAACTCTGACCTAGTCAGTGACGTGTCCTTCGGATAAGGGATCATATATTCCACTGTTCTCAATATATCTATATAGACAAATACATGGAACATAGTCATACTTATTGTCCTACAATTTCTTTCCTGATTTTCGATTCTTCTGACAAAGAACATAACTGAACACATCAATTTAGTTCTGATCGGGCCCGACACAAAGTCAAAATAGAATCATCGAGGGGCCTAAGATATCGCTTTTAATCCTCTTAGGATAAAAGGAACAGATAAACTTCGACATTATGTGTTTGTACTAACTACTCATTAAGTCATGCACAACGATACATTTTATAACATCAAGTTACTAATGCGTTTTCGTATCATCAATGCACAACCAACTCGTAGTCAACAACTCATATATCTTAGTCTGAAGATTATATGATATTATCATCTCACAATTACTCGTGATAAATTCCATGAAGTAATTCAGGTGAGTACGGGTTGAATCCAATACTCAAATCTTATTTCAGGAGCACTCATGAATGGTGTAGCAAACTTTTTCTATGTCTAACGCCTTCAAAAATCTACAATTCAACTCATGACAGTCTTCTTTCATACTTACTTCCAACATACGATCGACTGTGGATGGTTTGAATACTCTTATTATTCAGGAAGTCAAAACATGCAAAGTGAAACACAAGAATAATACTAATCCTATATGGCCCCAAAACTTTTGAGTGTAAATAAAACACCTTTTATTTAATCACCATATTAATTATACATTATTCATTGTATATTGTTTCAATTTATCAACTAATACTTGAATTAAAACAATAGTTATCCCATGCTCCAAGCGTGCACACTATGTTTACCTACGGTCCTTACTTTATGAAATAGATCAATTGTAATCATTTCCAACGATACTCATTTCACAATTTCAAATCTTTATCGTAAGTGTAAGAATTCTAAGTTCTTGCCACTTACTGTAATTTTTTAGATTCTAAACTTATATGCAGCGATCCTTTTGTAATGACTATTCACACAAGTCACAGAGACTTTGTCAATCACAAAACTTTCCATTAGAGATTGTTACAAGACAATTCCATAGATCCGAAGTCTCATATTCAAAGTACGTTCCTTTGAATACATGAATATTATAGCATATGCAGTCGATCCTATACCCGAAGCATATGGATACGATTCATAATGTCATACATAAAGACATGATACTTGACCAGTCTTTTGCTATAATATATCCATATATAGAATTTCCAATGTTAAAGCATTTCAACATGGTATTTATATAAATCCTTGACAAATTTTGATTAAAAATCTCAATCTAAACTTTTAGAATTGAAATGAAGTATAAGTTTGTGACAACCCGATATTTCGACTCTATGTAATGACCTAAAAAGTCAAGTATTGTAAGCACTTTTGAAATAATGAAATTAACTTAGAAAATAAAATGTACAAAAGTCTTTATTGGGTTACCTACTATGTTAGATATTGTGTCAAGGTTTACAGAAATACTAAGAACACTAAAATCTGAGTTATAACGAAGAAGTTATGACCATTATAAGATTTCCGACAAAACCGGCAACACCGATAAAACGAAAAACACAAAGTTTCAATACAATAGTTTTTAGCCTTAAGTATCTCAATGAAAGTTGTAGATATCATTAAACCGTAAAAGTACGTAAAAATAACGTCTAAATCTGACTTCGTATGAGGAAGTTATGATTTTTCCAATATCCGAATATAGCAGTAGACAGCTAAAAACTCGAAATAGATATCGAGACCTAAATGAGAATCGAAGGTCTCAACAATAGTAGCGCAACGGTGAAAAGTCTGACGAAAACAGACATCGGATGAAGAAGTTATGGATTTTTAACGGACTTTTCGTGTCCCGGCCCGTTAAAAATAATATAATGAAAATAAATTCAAAATTAGATGAAGAAGTCTAAACGAGAGTTGTAGAGCCTTTTCACACCTACGCGTGCATATAAAGAACGTTGAAATCGGAGCTCGTACGCAAAAGTTATGGATTTTACAAGTTCGGGACACAAAATCTGAGGCTGACTCAGCCTCACGACGTGAGGGGACCAGACTCACGACGTGAGCTCGTGACTGATGGGTTCTAGAGTGTCAGCCATGTCAAATCGTCGAAGAGGATCATGCTGACTAAGCCTCATGACATGAGGATCCAAAACTCATGAAGTGAGACCCCAACTCTGCCCCTATAAATAGAAGCTTAAGGGTGTCGGGTTTGGTGCTCATTTCTTCCCTTCTAAGTGTTGTTACTCTGCGTGATTACCTCGATAAGCCTTCCTGAAGCCCCAGTTTTTCATACTTGAGTCCTAAAGGAAGTTCTACACTCCCGAGATTCCCGAGATTCCCGAGAATCTTGAGAAAATCAACTCTTCCAAGTCGAAGTTATGCTCGATTATCATCTCGTTTTCTCCAATCAATCAAGTGAGTTCATACCCCTATAAACTACACTTTCAAATGTTTTATCAATGCTTTTATACACTTTTAAGGGGGGGATACAAGTAAACACACGGTTATTATCATGTGTAACATAAAGTTTCACTATATACTCTTTTTATCAAGTGAATCATATGTGATTCATAACTACTACATAGGAACTTTCGTATGCAATATATATTCTGTGACAACCCGATATTTCAACTCTTTGTAATGACCAAAAAGGGTCAAGTATTGTAACCACTTTTGAGTAATAAAATTTACTTTCATAATAAAATGTACAAATAGTTCTATTTAATTTCCTTCTATGTTTAAATGTCTTTGAACCATGATCGTACGTGAAAAGAACGCCCAAATCCGACTTCATATAGCGAAGTTATGATTTTTCCAAGTTCGGCTTAGCAACAGAGAGCTAAAAACTCGAATCGGAGATCGAGCGACTTTTGGCCGGAATGACCTAAACGAGAATCGAAGGTCTCGACAATGGTATTCCAGCGGTAAAAAGTCTGGCAAAAACCGACATCAGATAAAGAAGTTATGAATTTTCAAAGAAATTCCTTAAACACGATGAGTTTAAAATAAATAATAAAAAAATAATTTCGGAATTTGCCGACGGAGTCTAAACGAAAGTTGTAGAGCGTAGTCTCACCTACGCGTGGATATAAAGACCATCGAAAACGGAGTTCGTATGAAGAAGATATGAATTTTTGAAGTTTATTAAATAAATTATATATTTATTTAATTCAAAATTCGGACCTTATCCGAAGAGGAGTCAGCGTCCTCATCCGAGGTACGCGCTGCGTACCCCTGTACGCCCTGCGTACCCGAGAGACTTGGCCTCTGATCGTCCACGTCGCCCTATCCGACCCGTCCGACCCGTCCGAAGTATCCGACCCGTCCGACCCGCTGTCCCGTCCGACCCGCCGTCCCATCCGACCCGTCTCCCCAGCAACCCGTCCCATCCGACCCGCTTACCCAGCAACCCGTCCCATCCGAAGCCCAGGCTTCGGTCATGCATGACGTACGCGTACGCGCTGCGTACGAGCGTACGCCCCGCGTACCGAGGCGGTTCAGCCTTCCTATAAATAGGATGCGAGGGCTTCCGAGAAAAGGGCTCATTTCTCTCCTCTCTCTCACAATCTTGCCTCGTTTTCCGTGCCCGTTCAAACCCGAAGCTCTGGTCTTTTTGCTCAAGTCCCGAGGGTCGATTTTACTCCCGAGATTCCCGAGAATCCCGAGGAAAATCCGTTTCCCGAGACGAAACTCTGCCCGGTTTTCCATCTCGCTATCTTCAAACTTTCAAGTGAGTTCATACCCCTTAATCTACCTTTTAAATATTCTTTAAATTCTTTTATATGCTTTCAAGGGGGGGATTACAAGTAAAACACACGAGTATTATCGTGTGTTACATAAAAGAAACTCTTTTATATGCTTTTATATATCCAAATCACATGCGATTTACAAACTTTATAAGGAACTTTCATATATATAAAATATGTTAAAATAGCATTCTATCTTTTGAAATATACATTGTTGTAATGCATGTATAAACTAAACTTTTCTTAGATTATTCTTGTCTATCTTAGACTCTACACCAAAAATCTATGCTTTCATAAACAAGTGATTTCTTTTCTAGGTATTTCTAAACAAACAAGACACACTTTTAGAAAACTATAATAGGTATAGTTTTACGAACAAATTTCTAACTCTTATGTACTAGAAACATGAATTTCAATAAGTTTACTTTCGTATACAAGAACAAACGTAACATTTTAACAAGTAGATCTGTTTTTATACCACGGTTTTGTGAGACACTAACTTCATGTACGTTCGAGTACACATTTCAAGTCCTGTATTATATACCAGAATCCCTTGGAGGGGGAGCATGGTGTTTGTGTATAGATCTATACGGGCGTGACAACCCGTGCCCTGACTGTTAGCTGCAGTCCACCGTTTGGGGTGACAAACGTCATAACATTCCAACGCCTGAAGAACGTTGTGTATAGGCATTCCGAGTCAATAGTATGGTTATAAAACTCACAAGGGGTATTAAAAATGCATTGATTTACAAGGTTTTCAAACTCATTGGTTATTTTACACTTACATACATTTTAGAAACAAACATTGGTCTTGAGTGAACGCTACTATTATACTAGTAGAAAATATAAGATTTTCTAAACACAAACAAACAAAGACAAAACATTTCATTTCAAACAAACATTGGTCTTGAGTGAAGGCTGCTATTATACTAGTAGAAAATATAGGATTTTCTAAACACAAACAAACAAAGACAAAACATTTCATTTCAAACAAACATTGGTCTTGAGTGAAGGCTACTATTATACTAGTAGAAAATATAGGATTTTCTAAACACAAACAAACAAAGACAAAACATTTCATTTTATTCAAACATTGTCATTTAAATACTTATGAAACTCACCAGCTTAAATGCTGATCTACTCTTTCAAAATTTACTTGTATGTCCTAGGAAATTAGTAAATTTCAGGTATTCATTTTGCTTTTGATGAAGGGATGCTGCGGCGCCAGTTTAATCTCGTATTTTGACATCATATTGTAATTGGTTTTGAACATGTAACTTTTGACAAATGTAAACTTTCAATTATATATATGATGGTTGTATTGCTTTCTTTACTATGTATTCATTTGTTACGTTACCACATGAAGTCATCCGCCCCCGAACGTTTCCGCCGTTCAGGTTTGGGGGTGTGACAGATTGGTATCAGAGCAATGTTTATAGTGAACTAAGTATATTGAACCACATAAGATATACAAACTATAAATGCTTAAGGGACTAATACTCTCTGATAAAACAAATTTTCTTTTTACGCTTAAGCAGCTTTGCGTTCAACTTAAATTGATAGTTCATTTAAGTACAATTACATACATACCAAAAATTATTTTCATGTTATACAACTATACAAGTATTTAGACAAGTTGACACTACGATTGAGACTCGATATATGTAATCAGATTTTGGACAAATATAGCGTGATCAACTATATTTGCCCGATATTGGACCAACGTATATCGAGGAATGATCGTAGTAAGCAACAAGTCAAACCTTACCAAACCATTACAAGAATCAAACACAAGAATTAAAATACTATAGGAGTATTTGCGATCTAAACTAGTTTAACTTACATGTTTTGCATGTTTCAACTTTATTCCATTCTTATAACCCTATTTCTCGTACAGTCAAATGGCTGGATTTCACCACCCTGGCGACCCCTACTTTCCCAACCAAGGCAACGGAGGATGGATCGAAGATGATCCCGAAGAGGACGAGGAACCCATAGAAGTGGGTGATGACTCCGGTACCGACTCAGAGCCGGAAGTTATCGATCCACCACTCATTCAACCTCCCGTCTTCGTAAGGAACTTTCAAGGACCGACTCCCGTCTGGGGAAGTCACCTCCACCATTGGAGCCAACAGCAAAACCTACGCCCTCCCTACGGCATGTGCCGGGACTTCTATGATGTCCGCGGCGGAGGTTCAGCTGATCGAGCACTCCCGGTAATGGTGGGTAAGTTAGCCAATCAGTCCTATCAGTCTGGAGTTCAAGCTAGTCGACTCCGGGATGTCAACGTGGAAGTGCAGGTTCACACTTCTGACATCCGTAGGCTGGACAAGATACAAGACAATGCTCAACTCCAAACCGAAGCATTTCAAGCGCAAATGATTGCAGCCCTCGCTGAAATGAGGGAACAACAAGCCGCTTTTGATAGGCATCTAATGGAGTCAAAGCAATCAGATGCGGAGTCAAGCTCCAAGCGCAACCTTCGACGCAAGTAGTGCTTGTCAAGGACTCAAATTTTGTTATAGCTTAGGACCTCGGCTAAAAGTCTTTAAATTTCTCGAACTTTGTAATCGGAGACCCTTATAGGGGTCAAATTTTCATGATCGTTGTAACAACTGTTATATTAATATAAGTGACACTATTACTACTATGTTGAGTATTTCGTTCAAACCTTGAATGGTCTTTGGGAAACCAAATACTTGCTTCATACCTTCAGTCTTACAAGTAACTTTCATTCTTCTATTTTAAGACTCATACTATCATCTGTTGTTGAACTATAGCGATTTAGTTCATGAGACACATACATTTTCTATTCTATGAAATTCTTATCTTTGTCTTTTCAACCTATAGTTGAAGGATGCCTCCGCGTAGGAATCCAAGGCGAAACAACGGTGAGGAAGCACCTGTACCACCACCTCCTCCACCTCAATTTGATGTTGTTATGTTTCAAGCAGCAGTCACCGCAGCGGTGGCAGCTGCCATGTCACAAATCAATAACTCGAGTACTAATGGCTCGGGATCTGGCACACACCTATCCAACCATGGCGAGAGTCATGGACCACCTCGAGAATGCACCTATAAGGACTTCACTAATGCCAAGCCCCGGATGTTTTATGGAACTGGTGGTGTAATGGCCCTGAGGCAGTGGATTGAAAGGACGGAGGCAGTCTTTGAAATCTGCTCCTGTCCCGAGCACAACAAAGTCAAATTTGCAACTTTCACCCTTCTTGATAAAGCTTTAACTTAGTGGAATGGCCACGTTAAAGTACTTACCCTGATCGTGGCAAACTCCATAAGCTGGGAGAGCCTGAAAGCCATGATGATGAGAGAATACTGCCCACGGGGAGAGATTCAAAAGCTTGAACACGAGCTATGGACTCTCGGAATGGTTGGTACCGACATCGCTACTTATACCAACAGATTCTACGAGCTGGCAATCCTTTGTCCTAATATGATTGCTCCCGAGAGCAAGAAAATAGAAAGGTACATCTGGGGACTGACGCCCCAAATGTGATCAAGCGTGTTAGCTTCTAAACCTGACACCTTTGAAAGTGCTAAGGAACTGGCCCAATCTCTGATTGACTACGGAGGTCATCAGAACTCAACCACTTCTGCACCAGCACCACAGAAAGGAAACAACAACAACAACAACAACAACAACAACAACAACAACAACAACAACAACAACAATGGCAGAAAGAGAGTGTGGAATAAAGGGAAGGGTGGGTCTTCCCAAGAATCCGCAAAGAAACAACTGGTTTCAGTGAATGCTGCCACTGTACCTACTACAGCTCCTACAAATACCTACCCAACGAAGCCTTATATAGGTAACCTCCCAAAGTGCGCCAAATGCAATTTCCACCACCATGGACCTTGTCGGGAAATGCAGTGCGCCAACTGCAACAGGAAGGGACACACAGCCCGTTTCTGCAAGGACCCTGCAAAACCTATCACTCAAGTTCCCGGTGCGGGTGTAGGGCAGAATTGCTACGGTTGTGGCGAGGTGGGCCACTACAAGAGAAACTGTCCTAAGGCAGCAGGCACCGGAGGTGTGGGACGAGTTTTGGCAATAGGCCACGACGAAGCTGTAGCTGATCCAACTATAGTTGCTGGTATGTTCCTTCTCGATAATTCATACGCATGCATATTATTCGATAGTGGAGCGGAGAGAAGCTTCGTGAGTCAAAACTTTATTCATTTACTTAAACCTAAACCTAGCAAGTTAGAAAAATCATTCACTGTAGAGATGGCCAATGGAAAAACCGAAAACACTAATTGCATATACATGGGCTGTACGTTAACTTTAGACGGCCATTCTTTCCCAATCAATCTCATGCCGGTCCAAATTAAAAGTTTCGACATCATAGTCGGCATGGATTGGTTGAATCTTCTTCGCGCCGACATCATGTGCTTTGAGAAAGCAGTCCGTCTTAATCTCCCTAACAACGAAACCTTAGTTATCTACGGCGACAAATCTAGTACAAACCTTCGCATCATTTCGTGCATCCAAGCTCGAAAGTGCTTGCGGAAGGATTGTAAAGCATTCCTAGCACACATCGTTGATACAAGTCAAGAACTGAAGGACATCAAGAGCATCTCGGTAGTACGCGACTTTCCCGATATCTTTCCAGAAGAACTACCAGGATTACCACCGCAACGCCAAGTCGAGTTCAGAATCGACTTAGTTCCAGGAGCTACCCCAGTAGCGAAGTCGCCTTACCGTCTCGCACCAGCAGAGATGCAGGAACTTTCCAGTCAACTTAATGAACTCCTTCAAAAAGGATTCATAAGACCAAGTTTCTCACCTTGGGGAGCACCAGTCTTGTTTGTAAAGAAGAAAGACGGATCGTTCCGTATGTGCATCGACTACAGAGAGCTGAACAAACTTACTGTCAAGAACCGCTATCCTCTACCCCGCATTGACGACCTATTCGATCAACTTCAAGGAGCGAACTACTTCTCAAAGATAGACCTACGATCCGGATATCACCAACTACGAGTTCTAGAGGGGGACATTCCAAAGACAGCTTTCCGAACTCGTTATGGACACTACGAATTTGTAGTGATGCCGTTCGGATTAACCAATGCACCAGCAGTATTTATGGACCTAATGAATAGGGTATGCCGCCCTTACTTGGATCAGTTCGTCATCATCTTTATCGATGATATACTTATCTACTCTCGAAGTGAGGAGGAGCATAGTCAGCACCTACGAAAAGTCCTAGAAACACTGCGAATGGAGAAACTCTATGCGAAGTTCTCTAAATGCGAATTTTGGATTCGAAGAGTCGAATTTTTAGGCCACGTTGTTAGCGAGAAAGGTATACACGTGGACCCCTCCAAAATTAAGGCTATTGAGAACTGGTCGGCACCAAAGACACCTACAGAAATTCGTCAATTTCTAGGTCTAGCTGGCTACTATCGCAGATTCATAAAGAACTTTTCGAGCATTGCGAAACCTCTTACTACATTAACCCAGAAAGGTGTGGCCTTTGACTGGGAAGCGAAACAAGAGAAGGCATTCCAGACACTAAAGCAGGCCTTGTGCACCGCACCGATACTATCCCTCCCCGAAGGGATAGAACACTTCGTGGTGTATTGCGATGCGTCAAATCAAGGACTTGGTTGTGTTCTTATGCAGAGAGGGAAGGTTATCGCTTATGCCTCCCGACAGCTTAAGACACACGAAGTGAACTATACGACACACGATCTCGAGTTAGGAGCAGTGGTATTTGCTCTAAAGATCTGGAGGCACTACTTATACGGAACAAAGAGTACTATTTTCACCGATCACAAGAGCCTTCAACACATTTTCGATCAAAAGGAACTCAACATGCGACAACGACGATGGGTTGAGTTACTGAATGACTACGAATGCGAAATTCGTTATCATCCTGGCAAGGCCAACGTAGTAGCTGACGCCCTCAGTCGAAAGGAATACACTGGTCGGAGGGTCAAATCTCTGACCATGACTATCCATTCCCACTTATCCACACAAATTAAGGAGGCACAAATGGAAGCTTTGCAACCTGAAAATGTGGCAGGTGAATCCCTGCGAGGAATGGAGAAGAATCTAGAAGTCAAGGGTGGCGGAGCCTACTATCTCATGGACCGAATCTGGACCCCGAAACATGGTGGTTTCAGAAACGTAGTCATGACCGAGGCTCACAACTCAAGATATTCTGTTCACCCGGGTTCAGATAAAATGTATCTGGATCTTAAGAAGCAGTACTGGTGGCCTAACATGAAAGCAGAAATTGCTACCTTCGTGAGTAAATGTCTTACTTGCGCTAAGGTTAAGGTCGAGTATCAGAAACCGTTAGGATTACTACAACAACTAGAGATACCAGAATGGAAATGGGAGCGGATTACTATGGACTTCATAACCAAGTTACCCAAGATGACAAGTGGACTCGATACCATATGGGTCATTCTCGACAGATTGACCAAATCCGCGCATTTCCTACCCATCAAGGAGACTGACAAAATGGAGAAGCTTACAAGAACTTACTTAAGGGAAGTAGTGCGACTGCATGGTGTTCCGATATCCATTATCTCCGATCGAGATAGTAGATTCACTTCAAGATTCTGGCAGTCATTACAAAGTTCCCTGGGAACTAGGCTAGACATGAGTACGGCCTACCACCCACAAACAAACGGACAAAGTGAGAGAACAATACAAACTTTAGAAGATATGCTGAGAGCCTGTGTGATTGACTTTGGAAAGGCATGGGATATTCATTTACCCCTTGTCGAATTTTCATACAACAATAGTTATCATACAAGCATAAAGGCTGCTCCGTTTGAAGCCCTCTATGGTCGAAAGTGCAGATCCCCTCTGTGTTGGACTGAAGTTGGCGATACCCAGTTAGCTAGAGGAAGAGTTCCTGAAAGCACTCTCACCGGTCCGGAAATCATACGAGAAACGACAGAGAAGATCGTTCAGATTCGTGAACGATTGAAAGCCTCTAGAGACCGACAGAAAAGCTACGCTGACCAAAGGAGGAAACCTTTGGAATTCCAGGTAGGAGACCACGTCTTATTAAAGGTCTCACCGTGGAAGGGTTTAATATGATTTGGAAAGCGTGGGAAACTAAATCCAAGATACATAGGGCCTTTCGAGATCCTTGCCAGAATCGGCCCTGTGGCTTACAAGCTTAACCTACCGCGCGAACTTAGTAACATCCATCCAACCTTCCACGTCTCAAACTTGAAAAAGTGTCTGTCCGACGAGACTCTTGTTATTCCACTCGACGAGATAGAGATCAACGAGAGCCTCAACTTTGTGGAAGACCTAGTAGAAATCATGGACCGAGAGGTCAAGCAAACAAAACAAAGTCGCATACCCATGGTGAAGGTTCGCTGGAACGCCAAGCGGGGACCTGAATTCACATGGGAACGCGAAGATCAGATGAAACAAAAGTACCCTCATCTCTTTCATGTTCACTAGTATCTTTACTACTTTAAATTTCGGGACGAAATTCTCTCTAACGGGGGGATGATGTGACAACCCGATATTTCAACTCTTTGTAATGACCAAAAAGGGTCAAGTATTGTAACCACTTTTGAGTAATAAAATTTACTTTCATAATAAAATGTACAAATAGTTCTATTTAATTTCCTTCTATGTTTAAATGTCTTTAAACCATGATCGTACGTGAAAAGAACGCCCAAATCCGACTTCATGTAGCGAAGTTATGATTTTTCCAAGTTCGGCTTAGCAACAGAGAGCTAAAAACTCGAATCGGAGATCGAGCGACTTTTGGCCGGAATGACCTAAACGAGAATCGAAGGTCTCGACAATGGTATTCCAGCGGTAAAAAGTCTGGCAAAAACCGACATCAGATAAAGAAGTTATGAATTTTCAAAGAAATTCCTTAAACACGATGAGTTTAAAATAAATAATAAAAAAATAATTTCGGAATTTGCCGACGGAGTCTAAACGAAAGTTGTAGAGCGTAGTCTCACCTACGCGTGGATATAAAGACCATCGAAAACGGAGTTCGTATGAAGAAGATATGAATTTTTGAAGTTTATTAAATAAATTATATATTTATTTAATTCAAAATTCGGACCTTATCCGAAGAGGAGTCAGCGTCCTCATCCGAGGTACGCGCTGCGTACCCCTGTACGCCCTGCGTACCCGAGAGACTTGGCCTCTGATCGTCCATGTCACCCTATCCGACCCGTCCGACCCGCTGTCCCGTCCGACCCGCCGTCCCATCCGACCCGTCTCCCCAGCAACCCGTCCCATCCAACCCGCTTACCCAGCAACCCGTCCCATCCGAAGCCGAGGCTTCGGTCATGCATGACGTACACGTACGCGCTGCGTACGAGCGTACGCCTCGCGTACCGAGGCGGTTCAGCCTTCCTATAAATAGGATGCGAGGGCTTCCGAGAAAAGGGCTCATTTCTCTCCTCTCTCTCACAATCTTACCTCGTTTTCCGTGCCCGTTCAAACCCGAAGCTCTGGTCTTTTTGCTCAAGTCCCGAGGGTCGATTTTACTCCCGAGATTCCCGAGAATCCCGAGGAAAATCCGTTTCCCGAGACGAAACTCTGCCCGGTTTTCCATCTCGCTATCTTCAAACTTTCAAGTGAGTTCATACCCCTTAATCTACCTTTTAAATATTCTTTAAATTCTTTTATATGCTTTCAAGGGGGGGATTACAAGTAAAACACACGAGTATTATCGTGTGTTACATAAAGAAACTCTTTTATATGCTTTTATATATCCAAATCACATGCGATTTACAAACTTTATAAGGAACTTTCATATATATAAAATATGTTAAAATAGCATTCTATCTTTTGAAATATACATTGTTGTAATGCATGTATAAACTAAACTTTTCTTAGATTATTCTTGTCTATCTTAGACTCTACACCAAAAATCTATGCTTTCATAAACAAGTGATTTCTTTTCTAGGTATTTCTAAACAAACAAGACACACTTTTAGAAAACTATAATAGGTATAGTTTTACGAACAAATTTCTAACTCTTATGTACTAGAAACATGAATTTCAAGAAGTTTACTTTCGTATACAAGAACAAACGTAACATTTTAACAAGTAGATCTGTTTTTATACCACGGTTTTGTGAGACACTAACTTCATGTACGTTCGAGTACACATTTCAAGTCCTGTATTATATACCAGAATCCCTTGGAGGGGGAGCATGGTGTTTGTGTATAGATCTATACGGGCTTGACAACCCGCGCCCTGACTGTTAGCTGCAGTCCACCGTTTGGGGTGACAAACGTCATAACATTCCAACGCCTGAAGAACGTTGTGTATAGGCATTCCGAGTCAATAGTATGGTTATAAAACTCACAAGGGGTATTAAAAATGCATTGATTTACAAGGTTTTCAAACTCATTGGTTATTTTACACTTACATACATTTTAGAAACAAACATTGGTCTTGAGTGAAGGCTACTATTATACTAGTAGAAAATATAGGATTTTCTAAACACAAACAAACAAAGACAAAACATTTCATTTCAAACAAACATTGGTCTTGAGTGAAGGCTACTATTATACTAGTAGAAAATATAGGATTTTCTAAACACAAACTAACAAAGACAAAACATTTCATTTCAAACAAACATTGGTCTTGAGTGAAGGCTACTATTATACTAGTAGAAAATATAGGATTTTCTAAACACAAACAAACAAAGACAAAACATTTCATTTCATTCAAACATTGTCATTTAAATACTTATGAAACTCACCAGCTTAAATGCTGATCTACTCTTTCAAAATTTACTTGTATGTCCTAGGAAATCAGTAAATTTCAGGTATTCATTTTGCTTTTGATGAAGGGATGCTGCGGCGCCAGTTTAATCTCGTATTTTGACATCATATTGTAATTGGTTTTGAACATGTAACTTTTGACAAATGTAAACTTTCAATTATATATATGATGGTTGTATTGCTTTCTTTACTATGTATTCATTTGTTACGTTACCACATGAAGTCATCCGCCCCCGAACGTTTCCGCCGTTCAGGTTTGGGGGTGTGACATATTCACGATAACATCTTGTCTTTTGGAAATAAAACATGTTTATATATATATATATATATATATATATATATATATATATATATATACGAATCAAACACTTTATTTATACTTTAAGTATATGTGATCATTTATGTCACTTTAAATGTTATACTTTACATAACAAGTGAGCATTACACTAGGATTTACTATACGAACGAAACATACACTTTGAAAAACTATAATAGGTATAGTTTACGAGAAAATCATGAACATTTACATACTAGATACACTATATCAAAGAGATATTTTCATACACAAGAACAAATGGACATTTTCATACATAAATCTGCTTTATACTAAGTTTTGTGAGACATTTCACGTACTTTCGAGTATGCATTTTAAGTCATGTATTAGATACCATAATCCCTTGTAGGGGGAGCGTGATTCTTGTGTATAGATCTATACGGGATTGACAATCCCGCACCTAAGCTGTTAGCTACAGCTAGGCCGGCAGGCCTGGGGTGACAAACGTCATAACTTTCCAACGCCTGAAGAACGTTGTTATAGGCATCATGGTCATATAGTATGGTTATAAGACTCACATGGAGTATTAAAAACACATTGATTTACGGGGTTTTTCAAATGCCTTAGCGATTTATACATAAACCTACTAGTTTAGGCATGAAAAGCACTATTGCATTACAGTTTTGGAACAATTAAACTACCATTTACTATAGTAGAAAATATGGGATTTTCTAGGAACATTTAAACATGTACAAACCGTTTTCATTCTATTTCATACAAACATTGTCACTAAATACTTATGAACTCACCAGCTTAAATGCTGACCTACTCTTTCAAAACTACTTGTATTTCTCAGGGATTCAGTAATACAGGTAAACTAATGCTTTTGAAGAAGGGACACTGCGGGGTTAGTTTAATTTCATTTTGACATCATATTGTAATTTCTTTTGAAACAAGTACTTTTCAACAATGTAAACTTTCAAATTATATATATGATGGTTGTGTTACTTTCTTTACTATGTATTCAACTGTTTCGATACTACAGGAAGTCATCCACCCTCGAACGATTCCGCCGTTCTGGTTTGGGGTGTGACAGATTGGTATCAGAGCATTTTTTATAGTGAACTAAGTATATCGAACACATAAGATATACAAACTATAAATGCATAACGGACTAAAACTCTCTGACAAAACGTTTTTACACCTAAAAACCTCGTTTCAAATAATTTAGATTATTTTGGGTCATAAAAGTACAAATACATGCATACAACAATATATTTTCATGGTTAGAACTATACAAGAAGTATTAAGACAAGTTGGACACTATGATTAGGCCTCGAAATATGTAATCGGATTTGGGACGAATATAGCCTGATCAACTATATTTATCCGAGATTGGACTAACGTACGTCGTGGAATGGTCGTAGTGAGCAACAAGTCAAAACTTATCAAAATAAACACTAGTATCAAACATACAAATTTAAAATACTATAGGAGTATTTGGTACAGGCAATAGTTTAATCGACAAGTTTAGTTTTACATGTTTCAAATTTTGTTCAATTCTTATAACCTTATTCTCGTATAGTCAAATGGCTGGATTCTATCCACCAGGGGATCCCTACTACCCGAATCAGGGCAATGGTGGATGGGTAGAGGAAGACCCCGAAGAGGATGAAGAACCTATCGAGTTGGATGAAGGGGGTGACTCAGGGACAAACTCAGAACCAGAGGTAATCAACCCACCAGTCGCTCAACCTCCCGTAGTTAGAAGAAACTTTTAGGGACCCACTCCCGTTTTGGGAAGTCACCTCCACCATTTGAGTCAACAGCAAGGAGTGCGTCCTCCCTACGGCAAGTGTCGAGACTTCTACGATGTCAGCGGCGGAGGTTCAACCGATCGAGCACTCCCAGTCATGGTAGGCAAGCTAGCCAACCAGTCCTATCAATCCGGGGTTCAAGCTAACCGGATTCGTGAAGTCAGCGTGGAAGTACAAGTTCACACTTCTGACATCCGTCGGGTGGACACGGCACATGATAATGCCCAACTCCGAACCGACACGTTCCAAGCACAACTGATTATAGCCCTCTCTGAGATAAGGGAACAGCAAGTCGCCTTCGATAGGCGTCTTATGGAAGCAAAGCAATCGGATGCGGAGTCAAGCTCCAAGCATAATCTGCGTAGCAAGTAGTGCTCGCCTAACTCCCAAATTTTGATATAGAATAGGACCATCGGCTAAAAGTCTTACCTTCATTAACTTCCTGTAATCAGAGACCTTTAGAAAGGTCAAAATTTTCTAACTTCGGATGTAACGCAACCATATGTTTAATATATATAGGGCATACCTCTTTTGTGTGTTAATTCTATAAATTTCATTCGAGTTCATGAGTTTGTTTATTGTTATTCAAACTCCATTAGTGAATCAAAATCAAAGCCCTGTTTTGGTCAAACCAAATTATCGAACTATTAAAGATAGTTAACTCATTATCATTCAACTCTCAACCACCAAAACTTATAATCTTTTATTTTTACTTCTTGGCAGTGTGATGCCTCCTCGTCCAAACCTAAGACCCAGGCCGGGCACGATACCTCCACCACCACCGCCTCCATCGATGGAAAATGCCGCATTGATAGCTGTTGTAATGGCTGCAGTAACAGCGGTAGTGGCCCAAATGAGAAACAATGGTTCTGGTGGGGGAGTAAATAGTTCTACGAATGGCCAACGTCCAGGTCGTTCAGGGGATTGTACATATAAGGATTTCATGAATAGCAAACCCATTACTTTTAATGGGGCCGGAGGGATAATGGCTCTATCACAGTGGATAGAGAAAACTGAAGCAGTTTTCGAGATTTGTTCTTGTTCGGAAGGGAACAAAGTGAAGTTCGCTGCCAGTACTTTCTCTGAAAGAGCTCTAACATGGTGGAATGGCCATGTCAAGTCACTAACGCTAGTAGTGGCTAACTCTATGGGCTGGGAGAATCTAAAACAAATATTAATGCAAGAGTACTGTCCACGAGGCGAATTACAAAAGCTCGAACATGAACTTTGGGGCCTTACCATGGTAGGCTCAGACATCACGGCCTATACCAACATGTTCAGTGATTTGGTAATCCTTTGCCTAGGGATGGTTTCTCTAGAGAGCAAGAAAATAGAGAGGTACATCTGGGGACTGTCCCCCCAGATTCAAGGAAGTGTAATAGCTTCTAAACCAATCACCTTCGATAGTGCTAAACAATTGGCACAAGCCCTCGTCGACCATGGGGTCTGTCAAGGCTTCGCAACTACCGCTCCGGAGCAACCCATAGGAAGCAACAACAACAACAATACCAACAACAACAACAACAACAAGAAGTTCTGGAACAAAAGGAAGACTCAACCTTCACAGGGACCTTCCAAGAAACAACAGATTGTGGCAGTCCGTGCCGCTAGTGCCCCCACTGCTGCTCCAATTACCACTACACCAGCACAGCCATATGCTGGAAACCTGCCGAAGTGCGCCAAATGCAATTTCCACCACAATGGAAATTTCCGGGAGATGTACTGTAACAATTGCAACAAGAAAGGGCATACAGCCCATTTCTGTAGAGTACCAGCACAACCGATCACCCAAGTCCAAGGAGTCGGTGTGGGTCAAGCATGTTACGGGTGCGGTGAAGCTGGGAATTACAAACGAGACTGCCCTAAGGCAAGGAATGCGGGTGGCACGGGACGAGTGCTAGAAATAGGGCAGAACGAAGAGGTAGCTGATCCCACGGTGGTTACGGGTACGTTTCTCCTCAATAACGTTTATGCATGCATACTCTTTGATTGTGGTGCGGAGAAGAGCTTCGTGAGTCATAAATTCAAGCACGTCTAGCACCGGCAGAGATGCAGGAGTTATCCAGCCAATTAAATGAACTACTCAACAAAGGATTCATCAGGCCGAGCTTCTCGCATTGGGGAGCACCAGTCTTGTTCGTAAAGAAGAAGGATGGATCTTTCCGCATGTGCATTGATTACCGGGAACTTAACAAGCTTACTATCAAGAACCGATACCCACTACCACGCATCGACGACTTATTCGACCAACTCCAGGGAGCGAGTTATTTCTCAAAGATCGACTTAAGATTCGGGTATCACCAACTACAATTCTTGGAAGTAGATGTTCCCAAAACAACTTTTCGAACTCGTTATGGTCACTATGAGTTTGTAATGATGCCCTTTGGATTAACAAACGCACCAGCGGTGTTCATGGACTTAATGAACCGGGTGTGTCGTTCATTTCTAGAAAAGTTTGTGATCGTATTCATAGATGACATACTCATCTATTCGAAGACTAAAGAGGATCACATTCAACACCTCCAACAAGTCTTGGAAACGCTAAGAAAAGAGAAGCTATACGCAATATTCTCCAAGTGCGAATTTTGGATTCGAAAGTTAGATTTCCTAGGTCACGTGGTTAGCAAAGACGGAATACACGTGGACCCTTCCAAAATCAAAGCAATCGAGAACTGGTCAGCTCCAAGAACCCCAACAGAAATTCGACAATTCTTGGGCCTTTCTGGCTATTACCGTATATTTATACAAAACTTCTTGAAGATTGTTAAACCACTCACCGCCCTGACGCAGAAGGGTGTAACTTTCAGTTGGGAAGGAAAACAAGACGTTGCATTCCAAACGTTGAAGCAAGCTCTATGCAACGCACCTATATTGTCCTTGCCAGAAGGAACAAAAGACTTCGTGGTCTACTGTGATGCATCTAATCAAGGTCTTGGATGCGTACTAATGCAACGGGGTAAGGTCATCGCTTACGCCTCAAGACAACTCAAGACGCACGAAGTCAACTATACTACCCACGATCTTGAACTAGGAGCAGTCGTTTTCGCGCTAAAGATCTGGAGACATTATGTTTATGGCATGAAATGCACGATCTTCACCGATCATAAGAGCCTTTAGCACATTCTCAACCAAAAAGAACTCAACATGAGGCAGAGAAGATGGGTTGAACTACTGAATGACTACGAATGCGAGATTCGCTATCACCCAGGAAAAGCGAATGTAGTAGCTGATGCTCTTAGTCGAAAAGAATACTCAGGTCGCCGAGTGAAATCCTTAACCATGATGATCCATTCACATCTTTCCACACAAATAAAGGAATCTTAGAGGGAATCCTTGAAAACAGAGAACATGGCAGGTGAAGCCCTAAGAGGAATGGACAAGAATCTTGAAGTCAAGGGTGACGGAGTTCGTTACTTCATGGATCGGATCTGGACACCAAAGTTTGGTGGATTCAGAGACGTGGTCATGAACGAGGCGCATAAGACTCGATACTCCGTACATCCAGGTTCAGACAAGATGTATTTAGACCTCAAGAAACTGTATTGGTAGCTAAACATGAAAGCGGAGATCGCTACCTATGTGGGCAAGTGCCTGACTTGCGCCAAAGTCAAGGTAGAATACCAAAAGCCATCAGGATTACTACAACCTGAAATACCCGAGTGGAAGTGGGAACGGATAACCATGGATTTCATCACTAAATTACCCAAGACAACAGGTGGGCTAGACACTATCTGGGTAATTGTCGATAGGTTAACAAAATCCGCACACTTCCTACCCATAAAGGAAACCGATAAGATGGAGAAGCTAACTCGAACTTACATCCGAGAGATTGTACGACTGCACAGTGTCCCAATATCCATTATCTCCGACAGAGATAGTAGGATCACCTCGCGTTTCTGGCAGTCGCTACGAAAATCTCTAGGAACGAGACTAGACATAAGTACCGCTTACCATCCACAAACCAACGGTCAAAGTGAGAGGACCATACAAACCTTGGAAGATATGCTAAGAGCTTGTGTAATCGATTTTGGTAAAGCATGGGATACCCATTTACCACTAGTCGAATTTTCATACAACAATAGCTATCACTCCAGCATTAAAGTTGCTCCATTCGAACCCTCTATGGCCGAAAGTGCAGATCACAACTGTGCTTGGTTGAAGTGGGTGACACGCAACTAGCCAAGGGACAAGTACTCGATAGCACTCTCACAGGCCCGGAAATCATAAGAGAAACAACTGAGAAGATTGTTCAAGTTCGGGAACGACTAAAGGCTTCAAGAGACACACAAAAGAGTTATGCAGACAAAAGACGGAAACCCTTGGAATTCCAGGTTGGAGACCGTGTCATACTAAAAGTCTCACCGTGGAAAGGTTTAATACGTTTTGGAAAGCGAGGGAAACTAAAACCAAGGTATATCATATCATTCGAGATCCTTGCAAGGATCGGCCCGGTAGCCTACAAACTTCATCTACCGCAGGAACTCAATAACGTACACCCTACCTTTCATGTGTCAAACTTGAAGAAATGTTTGTCCGATGAGACCCTCGTCGTCCCTCTAGACAAAATTGAAATCAACGAGAGTCTCCACTTTAAATAAGAACCAATTGAAATCATGGATAGGGAAATTAAAAGAACAAAACAAAGTCGCATACCCATTGTGAAGGTTCGGAGGAATGCAAAGCGAGGACCTGAATACACCTGGGAACGCGAAGATCAGATGAAACACAAGTACCCACATATTTTTCCCTAATCCACAAGTTATTTTATTACATTAAATTTCGGGACGAAATTCCCTATATCGGGGGGATGATGTGACAACCCGATATTTCGACTCTATGTAATGACCTAAAAAGTCAAGTATTGTAACCACTTTTGAAATAATGAAATTAAATTAGAAAATAAAATGTAAAAAAGTCTCTATTGGGTTACCTACTATGTTAGATATTTTTTCAAGGTTTACAGAAATACTAAGAACACTAAAATCCGAGTTATAACGAAGAAGTTATGACCATTCTAAGATTTCCGACAAAACCGGCAACACCGATAAAACGAAAAATGCGAAGTTTCAATACAATAGTTTTTAGCCTTAAGTATCTAAATGAAAGTTGTAGATATCATTAAACCGTAAAAGTACGTAAAAAGAACGTCCAAATCTGACTTCGTATGAGGAAGTTATGATTTTTCCAATATCCGGATATAGTAGCAAACAGCTAAAAACTTGAAATGGAGATCGAGAGACTTTTGGCCGAAACAACCTAAATGAGAATCGAAGGTCTCAAATATATTAGCGCAACAGTGAAAAGTCTGACAAAAACGGACATCGGATGAAGAAGTTATGGATTTTTAACGGACTTTTCGTGTCCTGGCCTGTTAAAAATAATATAATAAAAATAAAGTCAAAATTAGCCAACGAAATCTAAATGAGAGTTGTAGAGCCTTTTCACACCTATGCATGCATATAAAGATCGTTGAAATCGGAGCTCGTACGCAAAAGTTACGGATTTTACAAGTTCGGGACACAAAATCCGAGGCTGACTCAGCCTCACGACGTGAGCTCATGACTGATGGGTTCCAGAGTGTCAGCCACGTCAAATCGTCGAAGAGGATCATGCTGACTAAGCCTCACGACGTGAGGATCCAAAACTCACGACGTGAGACCCCAAATCAGCCCCTATAAATAGAAGCTTAAGGGTGTCAGGTTTGGTGCTCATTTCTTCCCTTCTAAGTGTTGTTACTCTATGTGATTACCTCGATAAGCCTTCCCGAAGCCCCGGTTTTTCATAATTGAGTCCCGAAGGAAGTTCTACACTCCCGAGATTCCTGAAAATCCCGAGAAAATCAACTCTTCCAAGTCGAAGTTCTGCTCGATTATCATCGCGTTTTCTCCAATCAATCAAGTGAGTTCATACCCCTATAAATTACACTTTCAAATGTTTTATCAATGCTTCTTATACACTTTTAAGGGGGGGGGGGGGGGAATACAAGTAAACACAGAGTTATTATCGTGTGTAACATAAAGTTTCACTATATACTCTTTTTATCAAGTGAATCATATGTGATTCATAACTACTACATAGGAACTTTCGTATGCAATATATATTCACGATAACATCTTGTCTTTTGGAAATAAAACATGTTTATATATATATATATATATATATATATATATATATATATATATATATATATATATATATATATACGAATCAAACACTTTATTTATACTTTAAGTATATGTGATCATTTATGTCACTTTAAATGTTATACTTTACATAACAAGTGAGCATTACACTAGGATTTGCTATACGAACGAAACACACACTTTGAAAAACTATAATAGGTATAGTTTACGAGAAAGTCATGAACATTTACATACTAGATACACTATATCAAAGAGATATTTTCACACACAAGAACAAGTGGACATTTTCATATGTAAATCTGTTTTATACTAAGTTTTGTGAGACATTTCACGTACTTTCGAGTATGCATTTTAAGTCATGTATTACATACCATAATCCCTTGTAGGGGGAGCGTGATTCTTGTGTATAGATCTATACGGGATTGACAATCCCGCACCTAAGCTGTTAGCTATAGCTAGGCCGGCAGGCCTGGGGTGACAAACGTCATAACTTTCCAACGCCTGAAGAACGTTGTTATAGGCGTCCTAGTCAAATAGTATGGTTATAAGACTCACATGGAGTATTAAAAACACATTGATTTACGGGGTTCTTCAAATGCCTTAGCGATTTATACATAAACCTACTAATTTAGGCATGAAAAGCACATTTGCATTACAGTTTTGGAACAATTAAACTACCATTTACTATAGTGGAAAATATGGGATTTTCTAGGAACATTTAAACATGTGCAAACCATTTTCATTCTATTTCATACAAACATTGTCACTAAATACTTATGAACTCACCAGCTTAAATGTTGACCTACTCTTTCAAAACTACTTGTATTTCTCAGGGATTCAATAATACAGGTAAACTAATGCTTTTGAAGAAGGGACGTTGCGGCGTTAGTTTAATTTCATTTTGACATCATATTGTAATTTCTTTTGAAACAAGTACTTTTCTACAATGTAAACTTTCAAATTATATATATGATGGTTGTGTTACTTTCTTTACAATGTATTCAACTGTTTCGATACTACATGAATTCATACACCCTCGAACGATTCCGCCGTTCTGGTTTGGAGGTGTGACAAAGTTCCTCTCCCTTAATTATAGCAAAACAACTTTTCAACCCTGCAACTTTGCGAACTGAAAACTTTGTTTTCTATAATTAACATTGCTAACATGAAACACTTACCATAATAATTATGCTCCTACTATCATAAAAATTATTTTGTTGCTTGCATAACATTTATGCTCCCACTAGCTGTGACATAAATCCATAAATCAGTTGGACTTCTAGAAATCAATACTTTATTGACTTTCTTACCAAAGTTCAAATTTCTGACACAAGATGCTTCAATAAGCCTTTATCTAAGCTCACACACCTTTTATTAGAAAGCTCATATGTGTGTCTAAACAATTTTAAAACTTATAGCAATAAGTCTCAAATGTTTAGACCTTTTGCCATTTCTCATAATTAGAACTATGAAGAGGGACGTCGTGGTCATAATCGAATTTGAGAATGCAAACATCACAATTGGTAACTCTTTAAAATCTACTTAGTGAAAGCGTTTCCTCACAATCATTTTCATGAATTGGAGAGAAACCTTATGACACTTAGATTTTTATGGTGTATGTGTTCCTATCCATGTGAATTTCTCAAAACCATAATCACAAAACAAGGTTAGTGACAAATCCAATCTCAAATGGACTGAACTTGTTCAATCTTAATTCCTTGCTACCTGACAGTATAAGGGCCTACCATGTCTTCTAGGTTATTGAGCAGCTCACCCTTACCGATCAATGACCTTTCAGTGATCAAGGTGTTTAGCCTTATGCAAACAGTTGAGAACTCATAGAACTCATGTGTATAGTCAATCTTAACTGGAATGAGCACAAAAACAAGAATATGTCAACACGATAGGTTACAAACCTCAAGTCGTGTACTAGTGATTAACAATAGGTTGACTCTTGATTAGTTCTTAAAACTTTTCAAGATCTTTAAGACTCCCACTGACCCCTTGACATATAAGTTTCTCTCTATCAAGAAACATCACTTGACAAACAAATATTCAATAGTTAGTGCAGTTTCTTATCAAGACAAACACTATTGACAATCGGTCTTATTTGATCTTTGTTTTATTCAAAACATTACAACTTACCAATTTCAAATGTACAAGAGTAAGAAACATTTTACTCTACATTTGCTGATATGTCACTCAATGTACAATCTTGGAGTATGACTCTAAGATTTGATTTTGGAACGAAGTATGACTCATCTTAATTGATTCATGATTGCTATTCTTAGCCAAAAAAATGCACTAAGGTGTCCTTAGAGGATCAAATTGTGATATGGTTTTCATAATCATTAAGATGATCATAAAACACGATACATAAGTACTCTCCTATCTTTTCAGATTGGAGAAACATTTATCTTTCTGCCTCATTTGATTCTTCTTATTTGTTCTGCTACACATTGAAACTTTTCTAACGATTCAGAATTATACTTAATCTTGTAAGCATAACCATATTTACTAGCCCTTCACATGACTCACATTTACATGTGAACAAGGAATTAGTCTTAATTTCCCAAAGATGAAAGTTCTCATTCATCATACAATACAAGCTACATGATTCCAAGTTTCTATCCAATTGAAACTTGGGTGATGAGAATCTTTCCTTATTTGGTAAATTTAGACACTACCACAAACAAAATAATCAAATCCATATTACTTAAAATACAAACATCAATTTTCACATATCCCATTGTAAGGAAATAAAATAAGATAAAATAAAAAAATTTCTTTATTTATATAATTGCGGAAAAACTTGTCCTTACAATGCAATTACAAATGAAAACTATGTTATTACAAATTTCTAAGCAATTTATCATAACTCTTAAGCAACAGCTCAAAAATCCAATCATCGAACCATGCTATCAAAATCCATCTCTTTGCGATCAAATTCGGCCTTACTATTTCCTTTAAGCTTCCTTCTTTCTCTTTGATTCTTCAAAACATCAAAATGTAACTTTACATCATGTAATAAGAATCTATAAGTAGGAACTTAATAGAGTTATATATTGAACTTACCTGAAGCAGAGTCAAACCTTTTTGACTTTACCAGATCTTAGATCTCTCAGGTAGTTAGGGCAGCTTCGCAAACAATGCCCCTTCTCTTGGTAATAGAAACATATGGACTCTTTGGGAATAGTACAAGGGACAATCTCAGACTTAGCCTTTCCTTTTCCCTTGGAAAGAGAAATCTTTTCTGGACTTCCAATGTTTCCATTGTCAATGTCCATGGAAGTTTGGGAAGCAGATCTTCCAATCAAATTTACATTGCCAGTGTGCCAAATTATTGTTGATTCAGCAGCAATTAGCAAATATGTAAGATCGATAAAGGATATGTCGCGGTCTATCATATAGTAGTCTTTAACAAACTGATTATATGACTCGGGACATGACTGAAGAACCAAGTCAACAGCTAACTTCCTCAACACAACAACTCCTAACATTCCCAGCCTATCAATCTGTGACTTCATCTCCAAGACATGTGCACACACAGATCTTTCGTCTTCATGTTTGCTATCCAACAGGGCTTGAGTGACCTTGAACTTTTCAAGTCTTTGAACTTGTGGGTCAGGGAGAATAATTGGAGGAGGTGGAGAAAGTGAAGGATGATATTATGGAATATCATCTTCATGTGGAAAACTTTTTCCAATGGATTCGGGAAGACCACAGTAGTCTGAACTTGACATCTACAAGGGAGAAATTCAAGTTAGTTGATTTAAGTCCTTAATATAACACCCAAAATGAAATATTAAGGCTAGGAACCCACACAATATTTTACAATTGAGAAGAGGGATGCCATAATCCAATTGTAAAATATTTGAAGGTAGGTAAATGACGAGTTACCAATTTCCACCATGAAAAAAGAAATAGATTATTAAGTTTTAACTGGATTGAAATTCCTAGATCCTTTGAGATTCATTGAACTTTTTAATGGCATGTTTAAATCTCGATTGTGCCCTTCAAGTTTGTGACTGGGATGCCGAGGATCACAAACAAGGTGTGAATAACCATGCAAATTAGCTTAGTACATTCAATGCCGAGGATCCATAATCTAGTTAAACTCATAAGAACATGATAATTCATATCAAAAATCTTTAAGAAATTAGCCTAATCATATTAACTAATACAAATCTTGAAATTGTGACAATTATCTTTTTAATTGGACAAGCATGATCATTACCATATCAAAAACAAATTTCATGGTTCAATGAAAAGTTTGGGGTAATGATCCTAATCCAATTCTGGACAAAGCTCGAAATCCTACACACAGAAGCACCAACTCGGCGAGTACATGAACTAGACTCGTCGAGTTGGTCCATTACTGGTGGACTCGTTGAGTCAGCTAGTGGACTCGGCGAGTTCACCAGTTAGAAGGCAGAAAATGACCTTTTTTAACTTTGAAAAACAATAGGCATCAAGTATAACATAAAACAATCCTAGGCTCTGTTACCAGTGTTGGGTTTTGAGCACTATAACAGTCCTATGGTGCACATGCAACCCTAAATGCTTTGGATCTATGTTTTCTCTAATTATACATGCATATTTCAATTTTCCAAAGCATTGTCCTAACTAGCATACAAATTGTCAAATGAACAATACAACTAGTTAGATGACTTACCTTTTAGAAGGACTTATGGTTCTTGACCTTTGGAAGCTTGATCACCTCAAGTGTGATGCCTCTAATGGTTCACAAACACCAATATGCAAGAGGAGGCTTAAGAGAATAGGTTACTTAGCACAAAATCAACTTCACTCTCTTAGAATGAAAAATGGTAACGATTTTGGCACTAGGGGGTTTACTTATAGTGTAGCACATGCTAGGGTTACACGTTGTAAACCCTAATGCTCCATGACCTTCCACATTCTTATGCTCCATGGGTTTAAGCTCCATGGACTATCCATGGATTATCTCATTGATTTAGCCCATCTAAATAATCATGGATCATTGGCCCACACTATAAGAATCATTGATTTACATAATCAATCCCCATATATTTAATTAGTCTCTTTTCACCACAAAATTAATTCCAAATTATTTCTTGATCAATAATAATTAAATAATATGATTTCATATTAATATATTACACTTGTAATATATTAATAAATCATAAATAACCTTATTCTCAAAAGTCCATCTTATCAAATTGCACTGGTGAAGGCAACCCAAAAGGATCATTGTTGAGTCTATTGAGTTGGGTCATGGGCTCGGTCCGTAGCCTAGTTTGAATGTCGGTATTGGGCCTGTCCAGCCGTGCATAATTTTGTATTAGGGTTTAGTATATAAGTTGCATGCATGCAGACTTAGATGTTATCGCTTTCATTGTTTTTGTTTCACATCTTCTGTAAACCCTAGCTCGCCTCTACAGCGGAAGTTCTTCATCGAGCTCTGCTGAGGCGTGACTCAGTTTTGAATCATAAGCATAAGTTTCATTTTGTTCTGTGTTCATACTCATATTGATCTTAAACTGTTTTATTACTTTTATCGTACTTGTGAAAGATCTAATCGATCTAAGAGTTTTGAACTCATCAATTGGTATCAGAGCAGGAGACCGTGTAATCCATACACACCTCTTCTGTCGAATAAGTTCTTAGGGTTTTAATTCCACATTGATTGATATTTATTGAGCCGTCACTCTTTATTGACGTATCTCATTAATTGTTAATCTAACCCTAACGAAATATTACCTGTCAGATCTTTTACAAGATATCAATCAAAAGTATTTACAATGTCCATGGACGATTCACAAACCAATCCGATCAATATCTCCAACAGCATAGGGTCTACAACAAGAATACCAATCTTGTATACACAAGACTATGAAGTTTGGACGCATCACTTTGAAGACTACGTGATTGGATCGGAGGACATTGGGTATCTAATCTGGGAAGCAATCACTTCAGGCCCATTCGCTCACTCAAGTACATCAAAGATTGTTAAAACACAGAAAGAATACAATCAGCTTGTCAATGACGACAAAGACATTCCTCAGGATGAAAAAGAGAAGTTTCAGTGCAACATCAAAGCTCTACAGATGATAAGGTTTGTGCTGCAATCGGATACGTTTCGTTTAGTGATTTCTTGTGCTACAGCTAAGGAGATCTGGGATAGATTGAAGGAATTATATTCCACAGATGAAGATCTGGAACACTCTATCCAAACTCTCTTGTTATTTGAGTTTGTGACTTTAAGCAGAAGCCTGAAGAAAATCTTATTCAAACTTTCGATCGCTTCAATCATCTTTTGAGTAAGATGATAAAGCATGGTATCGAAAGAAAGGTAATTGAACAAAGGTCACTTTCATGAATGGCCTCAGACCTGAATGGATGGTTGTTGTGTCAACTGTCAAAGCTCATGAACAGTTCAAGTCTTACTCTCTGGCAAAACTGGTGGGTATTTTAAAATCCCGTGAGAATGCTTTATCAAAGGAAACGAATGTGGTCTCGGGTCTGGGTTCTTTAGCTCTTGTCTCGAAAGGAAAGAGTTCGGTTGAAGAAGAAGAGGAATTAGATCTTCCAGACTTTGATCTAACTGGCGAAGAAATCCCAGAAAATTCATTAAGAAGAAATTCCCAGCCAACAAGAACCGAAACTGGCAGGGAAGTTATAGCGCCGAAAGGATCAAGGGGGGACCGAAGATGGGGTCCAAGTCCAAAGAGTCAAAGAAGGAAGCTAAAGTCAGAGGAGATTCAGGATTCGACGGCCATTATTGTAGAGGCAAAAATCATTTTGCTAAAGACTGTATGCTAAGAAAGAAAGAAGAAAAGGCAAACGAAGAAGATGAGGAAGCGAACCTCCTGAGAAGATTAGAGGAAATAAAGAAAAGAAAGTCTGTTGTTAATAACTCTACCACGAATGATTTGATTGTGCAGGGTACGGATAACATTGATGAGTTTGGTGGTGTGGAGGTCTGGTCCACAGATTCTGAGGATGATGAAGTAAGGAAGCCTACTCACGGAAAAGCTATGCTGGGAAAAGAAGAATAGGCAACGGGGAGATGCTTTGCAGTGACCGAGGGTGTGTCCCAAATGAGAGGATACACAACTGATGGGGGAGTTGAAGAAGAAATAGAGCGAGAGGACAGATGTTTTGCTGCCAAGCCTGTTAGTGCTCAGATCAACGAATGTGATGAGTTGATCAAAAAGGTACAAAATAGTCTTGCATCTCTAAAAATACCTGCTAATAATTATGAAAAGGAATTAAATAATCTAAAGTCAAAATTCTCAAGAATAAGTTGCAGTCTCACCTAAACCCGTGTCACAAATTCTAACCTAACTGATCAAATCAGTAGGATTTCTTCAAAGAGTGAGGAACGAAGAATGTGGATCAAGCAGAAGGAAAAGGAGTTAATTAGATCTAAAGATGATTCTATTTATTTGCAGAGAGACAATCTTAAACTTCTTAAACAAAGAAATGTTTTTTGTTTAATTGCTAAGAGACTCTATTTTAACATCACTCAGTTGCATCCTGATTGTGAAATAGGGAAGAAGATACATCGTATGATTTTACCTTTCCTTGAATTAAAGGAGGATGAAATCGATGCTGAAGCCTATAGCTGTGAAAGTGTTGTATCTTCTGACGAAGTGTCTCCAGCGTACAAAATAGGTCTGGACAAAATTGAATCCTACATAAATTCCAAGAACATGCTCAAAAATCTGTTAGATGAAAATGATAGATTGAAATTGAGAGCTAAAACTATACAACAATTTGACTCCTTGAATGCCAATTTAAGTTCAGAAAACAAAATTGATGTTGAAAATACATCTGAACTTAATGAGGATGATGATATGAGTGAAATTTTTGTAGAAGATTTGGTAGACTTTTCTGAATTAGCCAAAAACGAACCTAAGTCCCATAAGAACCTAATTTCTGAAAACTCTGTTGAGTTTGCTCGTTCGTCTACCGAGAAGTCCAAAGTTCTCAAAGCTAAAGATGTTGTGTACCAAAAGGTTCAAACTACTCCAAACCAAGTCTACACAATGTCGGGAATCACTCCACAACAAACTGCAGAGTTAAATGCTATGGTAGAAGAAGACAATGCTGGTGGATGTGATGAATTCTTTTGGTCGGCCCCAATAGACAACGCAGACGAGACGAAGGGTCTTTCTCAGAAAACCTCATGGAGAGTGAAAGGTAGATACATACCTTAACCACTAAATGAGCCTACAAAGTACGATGTGCCGAGAACAAGTGGAACTAAACCCTCTTTGGATGAACCGATGCAAACCACGAGTGATACTTCTTCAACAAAGAGTGAATGTTGTGCTCATGCTTCTAAAAGAAAAGCTAACATTCATAGAAATCCAAAACAAGTGGCTGATCAAAAGCATCAAAGAAATCTGAGATATAAGAAGAATCTCTCTGAAAGAAAGCAATTTTGGAACTCTCAGAATCCTGATTTTGTAAGGATTAAAAGGAAGTCTAAGTTAGAAGAAAACTCAAGGAACCAGAAGAACAGTCACGTTTCTCATCACAATACCAACCAAAAGAAAGGTTTCGGTCCTTCAAAAGATAGGAACCGAAAGGGTAGTTTCGGTCCCTCGACTGAAAACAACCGAAAGGGTACTTTCGGTCCATCATCCATCAACAACCGAAAGAGCAGTTTCGGTCCCTCATCCTACTACAACCGAAAGAGCGGTTTCAGTCCCTCAACCTACAACAACCAAAAGGAGAGTTTCGGTCCCTCATCCTACAACAACCGAAAGGAGAGTTTCGGTCCCTCATCCTATAACAACCGAAAGGAGAGTTTCGGTCCCTCATCCCATGGCAAACGAAATAGCAATTTCGGTCATCATGCCCGCAAGTCTGATCAACAAAACCAGGAATCTAACGTCTCTTCTAAATCCAATTCTCTAAATTCCAGTTCCTCAGTCAAAAACCCCAGTCCTCCTAAATCAACAAAAATTAAAGTTTTCACCATTAAAAGAAAAGATGAAACAACTTTGATTAAACGTACATATATGGTTGATATTTCTCTTACTATTCCCTGTCCTGTAAAAGGCTCACAAGGACCCAAGAAACTTTGGGTTCCTAAATCTGCTTAATATTTTGTAGGTTATTCATGACGAGCAGTTTGACGAAGAATGGTACATCGATAGTGGTTGCTCGTATCACATGACAGGAATGAAGGAGGAACTAAGAGAGTTTCGTTCTCTCAAAGATGGTGGTATTGTAAAATATGGCAACAACTCTTTTAGAACTATCAAAGGCTATGGAATGATCACTAATTGCGAGTTCTCCATAAGGAAGGTTGCATATGTTGAAGGGCTCCAACACAATCTCATCAGTGTATCACAGCTACTGGTTGGTACCGGATTAAAAGTATCATTCGACGATCGGGTCAAGTACATCCCAGTTATAGTTATGGGCTGAGACACCAAATCCAACATTAAGTACCCTTAATCATAGGAGAGATGATCAGTCTCTATTCGTAGTTGCTTGGGTACTTGTATATTGCAATCGTTAAATCATAGGACTATATATCTATTGGGATAATTGAGTGCTAGGATCCTCGAATGTCGGGATCCTTGTGTGTCAGGATCCTTGAGTTCCTACGCATAACAAACGTTCACTTGGGGTAGGCGTTAGCTTGGATAATGCCCCACTGATGCTTAATTTAGTAATGGTTTTTAGAAGAGTAAATAAAAGAAACGGATAAAAGTAGAGGGTAGAGAGAATGTACCTTGAGTTCGTCAAAAGTGATTTTCTCAACTTACATGATGTACGCCTTTAGATGAATGGCATTACAGGATCTTGGAAAAATTCTCCCTTCAAGGGTAGCTAACCAATATGCCCCCTTTCCTGCTTTTGAATCGATGAGATATGGTCCTTCCCATTTAGGTGCCAATTTTCCTGCATTGGGATCCATTGTATTTTGGAAATTCTTCCTAAGGACCAAGTCACCTACCTAGAATATTATCACTTTGATGTTCTTGTTATATGATTTAGTGATCCTTTTTTGATGAGCAACAATGTGGATCTGGGCAAGATCTCGGAGTTCATCGATAGTGTCAAGATCCTGGGTCAGGATCCTATCGTTGTTTTCTTGATCTTGCAATTGGTATCTTGTCGTTAGGATCACTACTTTAGTAGGGATCACGACTTCTGTTCCAAACACTAAGGAGTATGGATTTTGGCCAATGGCTAATTTTGAAGTGCTACTATCTGCTCATAGGACGAAAGGAATCTCTTCCTCCCATCTTCCTTTCTTCTCATCTAATATTTTCTTTAAATTGTTGACGATGATATTGTTGTTGGATTTTGCTTGACCATTAGCTTGAGGGTGAACATGACTGGACATTATCAACTTAATTGCCCAGTCAGTGCAAAATTCTCTAGTCTTCTTGCTTATGAACTGGGATCCATTATCGTATATGATCTCGGCAGGGATCCCGAACTTGGTTAAGATATTACGTTTGATAAATGAGAGTACCTCCTTGTCTCGTACCTGAGCAAAGGCTTCAACCTCTATCCTTTTCGAGAATTAGTCTATTATCACTAGCATGAACACCTTTCCACCAGTAGCCTTTGGTAGGTTTCCAACAATATCCATTCCCCATTTAATGAATGGCCGAGGGGAAACGATAGGATTGAATGGTTCTGTAGGTTGATGAAGGATGTTGCTATGTCTTTGACAAACATCACATCTTTAGGAATGCAAGAAAGCATCCTTTTTCATTATTGGACAGTAGTATCCCATCCTTCACACCTTGGAGCATAAGGATTTACCCCCGATGTATTTGCCACGATATCCTTTGTGCATATCGTTTAGGACTTCTGCAGCCTCATGATTTTCTAAGCATCTAAGGTATGGGTCTGCCATGGATTTCCCATATAATTTTCGTTGGATCATCACAAATCCTGAGACCCTCATCCTTACTGCTCTGTCACTTTTCTCTTCTCTTGGGATCATGCCATTTTGGAGATATTCCATAATGGGATGGATCCAAGATTTGTAGTATTATGGAGGATCTTGAATGTTAGGATCCTGATGAGTAGGATCATGAGGAAGTGGTTGAAGATCAGGATCCTTGATTATTTCTATATTGGTTGTTTGATCATGTTCATTGGTATTAAGTGGTTTGTTGGACGGATCTTCTATGGCTGGGATCAATATATGGGTTATAGGGATCCTGACTTCCGGAGGGATCCAAAGGTAAGATCCTAGGTTGGCTTATGTGTCTGCCTAACATTTTCTTCTCTGGGGACGTGGCTTAGGCTGAAAATTTCGAATTCAGAGGCCAACGTTTGAGGATTTGGAGGTATAATGCTAGTCTTTTTCCCTTTACTTCATCAGATCCATTAAAATGATTAACAAGCAGTCAACGAATACCTGAAGATCCTTGATCTAAAGATTCTAGTCCAAATATAATCCCATGATCAATGTTTCGTAGTCAGCTTCGTTTTTAGTTGCATTTAATTCACATCTGACTACCTGGGGTATGATTGTCCCCCTGTGGCGATTTTAGTATGATCCTTAGGCATGTTCCTCTAAATTTTGAGGATCCATCGGTGAAGAGTGTCCATCTTCCCATGCTTTCTTCTTTTTGGAGTTCCTTGCTTTCCAAGTTTGCTTCAGTTTGTAGATCATCACTGAAATCAACCACAAATTTTGCTAGTGCGTGAATTTTACTGTTGATCTTGGTTCATATTTGATGTCATACGTGCTTAGCTTCATGGACCATTTTTCCATCCTACCTGACATCTCTGGTTTTCGTATAACATTCTTAATGGGGTAATTGGTTCTTACATGTATAATGTGTGTTTTAAAAGAGTATCTTAATTTTTTGGAAGCAATCACTAATAAAAGTATTAGTTTTTCAAGATGGGAATACCTCGTCTCAGGATCCAAGATACTATTACTTACATAGTAGATGTGTTGTTGGTCTCTAATAAGATCCTTATCTAAAACAACACTTAAAACGTTAGAGGATACTGAAAGGTATAGGAGGAGTGGTTCCTTATCTAGTGGTTTCACCAGCAAGGGTGCAAAACTTAAATAATTTTTAAGTTCCTGAAAAGCATCTTCGTGCTCTTTAGTCCACTCAAACCTTTTGTTCTTCTTCAAGATGCCATAGAAATGTTTGCACCTTTCTGAGGATCTTGAGATGAACCTATTAAATGCTGCTACTCTTCCTGTTAGTCTCTGAATATCCTTTGTCGAGTATAGGGATCTTAAATGAATGATGGATTTTATTTGCTCTGGGCTTGCTTCAATTCCTCTTTTGGTCACCATGTATCCAAGGAACTTTCTTGATCTCATTCCAAAGTAGCATTTGGAAGGATTCAACCTCATGTTGTATTTGTCTAGTATTTTTGAAGGCGTCTTCAAGATCCTTGAGGTGATCTTCAACTTTCTTTGATTTTACCACCATGACATCGATGTAGACTTCCATGGTGTACCCTAGTTTGTCCTTGGACATCCTATTAACTAGCCTTTGGTAGGTTGCACCTACATTTTTAAGACCAAAAGGCATAGCAGTGTAGCAATATATACATGTTGGGATTATGAACGTGGTATCCTCTTGGTCAGATGGTTCCATTTGAATTTGTTGGAACCCTGTTGATGCATCCATGAACGTTAGCAATTCATGGCCATCCATAACATTTATCATGGAACTTCACTTTTGTACTCGCCATTTTCCGTTCTTTTTTTGTACTACAACCACATTGTCTAGCCACCTTGGGAACTTCACTTCCTTGATCATGTTGGGTTTTCTACGCATCAAATACACTTTAAACTAGGTAGAAGTAAAATTGAAACTATGATATACCTAAGTGTACATGCAACCTATGGATCTATGGTTTCATGCTAATTACATCTACCCTAGAAAATGTAAATACAAAGAAGAAAAACATACGTCTTATGTAGCCCTTGATCTCCGTGCATGAGATATTGATCCTCCATGAAGTTGGTTGGATGAGAGGACCCAAACCAGAATCCCTCTAATGGTATCACACCAAATGATACCAAAGAGTGGAATAAAAAATAACTAGGAGAAGGGTCAATTTCACAAACCCTAAGAGGATTAGAAATCGTCCCTAAGAGGAGAGGAAGAAGGGTTGGTGAAACTTCAAGCCAAGGTGCAACGAAGAATATCCCTAAGGCCCTATTTATAGCCTTGGATCTCTTCCTATGTTTTGTGCTCCTTCCCATGTAATATAGGAGGCCAACAACGAAATTTACTCCTTTTCCCATGTGGGATGGAGTGATTTTCAATCAACCCTAACTCCATAAGGGTTCTGGAATATTCCCGATCAACCAAGTATTGATTAATTGATTATTCAACCCTTTAATAAATTAAACTGTTAACTAATTCCCAAAATATATTTCCAATTAGTTTCTAATTAATTATTAAACATAATAGTTAATAAACCAATTTCTCCTTTATTTATTCTACTCAATTTGGGTCTTGAGGGCAACTCAAAAGGACCTTGTTATTACTAGAAATATTACCAATAGTTAACGATCTTGGACACACTTTCCAATAATCTCCCACTTAGATAAGTCATTAACTATACGAGGACCAATGCTTCTCCAATAATGAACAGGGAGTTAGCCATCCAATGCAACTACCGGTCTCATGACCAAATCAAGATTCAGTCCTTAGATAAGTGATCAACTATCCCTTCGTTCTATGAGATCTATATGAACTCGAAACATGGATAATAGTCAATGTCAGTGTAACATCCGGAATTTCAGGTATGATGGTTCGTGTTTCAATTTTGAGGATTTAGGGAGGGACACGACGAGTCGTAAAGATGACTCGCCGAGTCACGTCGAGTTGAGCATGTGGATTTAATGAGCGGACTCAACGAGTCCAAGTATGGACTCGCCGACTAGGTGTTGGGCAAAGAAAACCCTAAGTTCCAGGGTTGGAGCCTATTTAAAGGAACTTATTACCTTGGGTGCGCCTCATATATCCTGTGAGAAAACCCTAAATCGCCATTGGATCCAAAGGAGAGTTCTTGTGAAGAAATCAAGTAATTTTGGTGGGATTTTGCAAAGGAAGAGAAGGGATTCAGCTATAAGAACCAAAGGAGGTTGCTATTCTGAGACATCCAAGCAAGGATCTCCATTATGAGGTAGTATCTCGCCCCTTCTTTTTGTTTTGTGTAGAATCCTTGAATCTAGGGTTTTCCTTACCCTTTCTTGGATAGTATGTGATGCGGGTCCCAATGTGGAATAGCTATAGATCTAGACCTTAAGAGGTCCAAAGAGTCCCAATCTTCCAGCTTTATGCAGTCCCTTTGGGGTTATGGATCTAGGTTGCCATTTTAGGAGCTATTTCTTCATATAAGGGCATAAGAGTGTTGCATGAGCTTAAAGATTGAACCTTTATGTGATATTTGGATGTAAGAAGGTCAGATCTATAAGTTAAAGAAACAGACCTGACCTCAGAAGGTCATTTGAGTGATGCCATGGAGGGAACTCGACGAGTCGAGTCGGGTTACCCCGCGATTCGTGACCAGTGGTAACCCATCGAGTGAAAGGTTAACTCGACGAGTCGAGTGAGGCTTTTTGAGGATTCAAAGGACACGCATCGACTCGCCGACCCATGTGCACTCGACAAGTCTGGTCAAAGTTTTACCGTTGACTATAGTTGACTTCAGTTAAACTTGGGGTCTTGGTCAAGCTGATTCAAGAGAGGTCCGGGAGGGGTAGAATGGTCTTCTACCCATTATTAGAGATGAGAACATGAGAGGATTCTGATTAGAGATGTTATTATGTTGATAGGAGGAGGCTAGGTCAGGCTATTCGAGCACAGGAGTTCATCCGACTTCATACGAGGCGAGTCTTCTCACTATACTGTACCTGGAAGGGTACCTATGTGTGACCGGAAGGTCGTATATGCTATGAGATGTATGTGTTGTATGTTGATATGTGATATGTATGTGCTATGTATGTTATGTATGATAAGGACCAGAAGGTCAAGATGATATGGACCGGAAGGTCAAGAGGTTACGGACCGGAAGGTCTACCGGGGTTCGGGAGGGAAGTCCCCTGAGACACTTGGACTGGAAGGTCCCACAGAGTTATGGCCTGGAAAGGCATATGTGTTGTATGTGGTATTTTGGGGAACTCACTAGCTCTTATGCTTACAGTGTTATGTGTTATGTGTTTCAGGGACTAGCGAAGATCGCGGGAAGGCGCCGGGATGATCTGTACACACTGATGAAGATTTATGTACTTGAGATTTTGGGGTTGTTTATTGAGACATTATGTGATACAATGAATTTTGTTATGAATGAATTATGTTTTTAAAAATGAAAATTTGTTTGAAAATTTACGTTGTTACAAGTTCGTATCAGAGCCTTGGTTTGAGGGATTCGGATGCACCTTCGGGCGTATCTGAACTCAAACTGAGGATTTGAGGAAAATTTTCAAAAAAGAAACAATTTTTTAAAAGAGTAAAAGATTTTGAGAAAGTCAGAACGGAGCAGTGTGTACGATCAGCCAACGCCCGAACGGTGATTTCCCAAAATACCCTTATATTATGTGTTATGAGATATGATATGATATGTTATGCATGCTAGAGTAGGCTATGTATTCATATTAGGACTATAGTGGCCTGATTTGTGATGCCTTAGCCTACGAGATTACTGCTGCTATGAGATGCTTCGAGAGTGAGTAGGTAGCAGTGAGCAGCTTATGAGAAGTCTACCGAAGGGTAGCCTATGCTTAGCGAGATGTATAGTACTTGTGATCTGGGATCTTAGGAGGAGGACTTGGAATGAATGTTGATGCAGTGTGGAAGGTAGTATTAGGCCCATACTACTGAAAACGTCGGATCAGTGCGCAGTCCAAGTAAGAATCTTTAAGGTACTAAGGAACAAGTAGGGCTGAGTTATCGAGTGCGAGTACACTCGAGTGAGTCTCTGATATTTTTATGTTGTATTTCGGACACATCATGGTTGGGACACGCTACAGACCAGAGACCAGTGGCGTGAGAGACGAGGAGCTTCGTCAGATGATCCACGATGAGGGGGTTGCGACTATCCGCACAGAGATACCAGAGATGTTTGGGTCTATCAAGACCACTTTGATTGAGACGTTTGACGAGAGATACGCAGCGGCTACTGAGGCGGCGACTGTTGCAGCTACTGCAGTTGTGGCTGTTGTTAGACCTCAGGGGGGTGACTCGATGTTGTTCTGGGAGTTCAGCAACATGATGTAACGACCCGTCTCCGGTATGTGGTTTCCATGTTATTTATTTAGGAGTTTTCAAGAGGTACTCGGCGAGTCTATAGCCCGACTCGTCGAATAGAGACGGGATTTCAAGCACGTGTAAGTCGGCGACTCGACGAGTCCATATTCGGGACTCGGCAAGTCCGCCTGCCAGGAAGAAACCCTAAATCCCCGGGTTTGCTCACTATTTAAGCAATGTTATGTGCCCCAAACTTGCCTCCTTCACCCTCAGAGAGCTTGTGAGAAACCCTAAACCATTCCTTGTATGATCTAAGTGTTTTTGGGTGGATTCTTGAAGGATTGAAGAAGAAAAAGAAGAAAGGACCAAAAAGAGGAAGTGTAGAGCAAAGATCCAAGGCCAAAGTCAGAGTTTATTGAGGTATGTCTTGGAATTATCCTGTTTTGTGCTTAAAACCTCCATTAGAACACCTCTAAGGCTAGTTTAATGTATTTTCCAAGCTTTATAGTGGTATGGATGCTTGTTGGGTCGAGATATCCCTAGATCTATTCATTTAGGAGTGTTAGAGCCCTGATCTAGTGCCTTTTCGAATTTTCTTTGCTTAAGAACCCCAGATCTAGCCTTTATTATGCTTTTTGAGCCTCTTAATCTTCATGGGTGCATATGGGCACGTAAAGATAGAACCTTTACGTGTTAATCGAGCTTAGGGAGCCCAGATCTATAAGTTTTATACGCTGGATTCAAGCAGAATCGAGTTTAGAGTAGCTGCATGCATGTGACTCAGCGAGTCGAGTCGTGAGTCCCCGATTTTTCCCCTTTTGAGTGATGCCGAGTGGGGACCAGTGAGTAGTAGAGTGGACTTAGTGAGTTGGAGGTCAGACTCGGTAATGGAGGGACTCGACGAGTTGTTCATACAACTCGGCGAGTCCAAGGCAATCTTCTTAGCTCAAGAACAACTCGTCGAGTTGTTCATACGACTCGGCGAGTCGGATGCAGATAGCCTGAGTTCTAGAATCGAAAGGGAACTCGTCGAGTTGATGCCATACTTGATGAGTAGCCGCGAGTAGGATTGAGAAGTGAGAATAGAGACTCGGCGAGTTGGCAGCCCAACTCGGCGAGTCAGGTCAACTGTAGGTTGACTTTGACCGGGAGAGTTGACTTTGAACAGGGGTAAAAGAGTCATTTTACCCCAATTCAGTTATTAGTATTTGATTGAGTGTGTTTATGGAATTGTAGCCGGGGAGATACCGGAGCAGCAGCAGATAGCTTCCAGAGCCATACACTCAGCAGCCAGTTCACGAGGTGAGTTTCCTTCCAGTAGGAACGGGTCTAAGGCCACAATGTCGGCCCGTTTAGCTAGCAGTAGTTTCCGGATTTTGGTCTGATGCAGTAGTTAGTATGTTTGATGCCTTCATGGCTCAGACAGGATTTATGTGTTATGTGTTCCGGGCTACGGCCTGATGAAGTTAGTTCCGGATTTCGGTCCGATGCAGTCAGTTTCCGGATTTCAGTCTGACGCAGTATATGTGTTATGTTAGCAGATACGTGTTTATGTTATGCTATGTTCAGACAGTTGCGGATTTCGGTCCAATGCAGTTAGTTCCGGACTTCGGTCCGATGCAGTCAGTTCCGGACTTCGGTCCGATGCAGTCAGTTTCCGAATTTCGGTCCGATGCAGGGGGCAAGGCCCCAGTTAGTTCCGGACTCCGGTCCGATGCAGGGGACAAGGTCCCAATCAGTTCCGGACTTCGGTCCGATGCAGTTAGTTCCGGACTTCGGTCTGATGCAGTCAGTTCCGGACTTCGTTCCTATGCAGTCAGTTCCGGACTTCGGTCCAATGCAGTGGGCAAGGCCCAGTATGTGCTTTATTTGCTATTGTGTGGTATGTGGTAGTTTGGGGGAGCTCACTAAGCTTCGTGCTTACGGTTTTCAGTTTTGGTTTCAGTTACTCAGTTTTTTTTAAAAGAGGAGCTCGGGAAGATTGCAGTGCACACACCATTTGTTCAGCCTGGGATGTTTATACTCTGATATATTTGACAGCTGTTAAGATATTTTGAGATACATTCTTTATGGTTCTTATATGACGTTTGATGGATATGGTTTTATTACTAATTTAATACGAAATTTTCAGACTGTATTTTTTGGATGGTTCAAGTTGGTATCAGAGCCTTGGTTTTAGGGATTCGGGCGCACTCCCGATTGTGTCTGAACTCAAACTAAGGAAGAGGTATAAAGTTTTCAAGAGAAAAACCATGGTTACAAAAGAATTTGAGAAAACAAAACAATTTTAGAAAAAGTATAAAGAAAAGAGTTTTAGAAAAAGTGAAAAGAGTTTTGAAAAGAGAAAAAGGGTGTGGTGCATGCAATCAGCCGAGCTCAAGTAAGTACTCCTAAATTACCCATACAAGTTTATGTTCATTAGTTTCAGTTTCAGTTTTAGTTCCGGTTTCAGTTTCAGTTTCAGTAGAACAGCATGCTAGTATAGGACTAAGGATCTAGGAGGATGCCTTATGTGCCTGCTTTATGTGTTTCAGCTTGACAAGAATTTCATGCTAGTATTGAGTAGACAATAGTAGGATAGCCTGTGTAGGTTATGCCTGGTAGTATGAGCTTAGCATTGTATGCTAGTATAGTTTCTTGTCATGAGAATAGTTTTGCCTGAGTATGTTTCCTTTATTTGAATGTTGCTTGCTTTGTGCTTTGTGGGACTCTAAGTGATGGGAGTTAGCCATTAGGTGAATACGTCACATCACATGTGATCAGGGTTGAATAATCTCAGAGTGCTGGATTTGGCCCTACTGCGCAGCTCTCGTTTGAGTCTAACCGTTGTAGGGACGAGACTTTTACTCAAAGGATTATCTGAGCCTCATTGCATGTGATGGTATTCAGGTGGTGGCTAATTGGCATTACAAGGAGGCCTTCAGCAGCTGAGGACTGGTTTGGGTGGAGTCAGAAGTTCCCTAGGGAAAGCCTAGGAAGGTAGTAGCAGAGATCAGTAGCAGTAGAGTGACTTGGTGGAGTCGAGGCAGTTCTTGAGGAAAGTACCGATAGATGTGGAAGGTAGTATGGGCCCGTACTACTGAAAGCAGAGGATCCGTACTCGAATCAAGGAAGGCTGAGATGAATCCAGGGAACTTGTAGTGTGTGAGGTCCCTCGAGATTGGATGAGTATTGTACTGTTAGTAATGGCATGTTGCCGAGTATAGTGACGCTACGTGGTAGACCAGATGGTAGTTCTGGTGTCGACAGGGGATCAGGCTCGGACTCTGGAGCCGGGCAGATTGATGATCAGATGAGAGAGTTCATTTCATTTGAGAATTTTGCGCAGTATCACTGACCAGACTCCTGTGATCCTCAGTGTGATAAAGGAGGGCATTATAGAGATTTGTGATGAGAGGCCGAGTGCATTCTGCACTGAGATAGCAGTCATGATAGAGACCCGTACGTTGATGTTTTGGGAAATCACAGTTTGTGAGGCTTCAGATTGTCATGGGGGTTAGGGACCCCATTGTTAGCGGCAGATGGTTGGCAGATGTTGCCAACACTTTTCGTACCATACGTTGTCTCGAAAGGAGACAAGATCTGACTTACTTCCTGTCTCCTGAGGGATAGAGCACGAGATTGATAGGAAGAGGTCGGTAGTGAGTTGTGTGATGCGGGTAATGCTAGTTCATGGGATGACTTTTAGACCAGATTTTGGGCAGAGTGTGCCCAGGAGATTGAGGCGCAGCAGTTGGCACAATGGTTGTTAGATCTCCACCAGAAGATTGAGACTATGGCAGAGATCACTGCCAAGTCTCGGGAAAGAGCTTATACGGTACCACAGTATGCAGCAGATGAGGAAATGAAGAAGGTAAGTTATCAGAACATATTGTAGAATGATAGCAGGGAGATTGTGAGTACCTCGGGGTGCAAGACCCTGAATGATATGACTTCTAGAGCTCGAGAGCGGGATATGGACTTGGAGCACATTGGTAAGAGGGAACCAAATCAGTTGCTTATAGTGAGGGGTCTCGGGAGGAGACCGTAGATTTCAGTTTAGCTTTCAAGAGACCAGCAGGACCAGATTCGATGCAGCACTTGCAGGAAACTGCACAAGGGAGCCTTTCGTTCCAGAGGTTTGAGAAAGTGTAACCCTGAGTTATCCTCAGTTTGTGTCTGAATTGTATTTTTATGAGATGTCATATGCCAATTGCATACCGAGAAGCATTGGCGAATAGTGATAGACCAATTCCCCAGATTGCGGGATTGGGAGAGTACAACGTCATCTTGGTTTATTCCAAGACTGAGGAGCAGCACGAGAAACACCTGAGGGAGGTGCTAGAGACTTTGAGGAGGAAGAGAATTTTCGCAAGGTTCTTTAATCGTGAGTTCTGGTAGCGCGGAGTGCAATTTCTTTGGGTACCTCGTCAATCGGAAGGATATTCTAGTCGATCCGGCCAAGTTAGAGGCCGTGATGCAGTGGAAGATTTCGAGGTCTCCAATTGAGATTCGGAGCTTCCTAGGTCTAGCGGGTTATTACCGGAGATTTATTCGGAATTTTTTTTAGAAGTTGGGTGATCTTTTGGATTAGCTGGTGTGGAAAACACTAGAAAGGGTAAGCGTGGTTCTAGCAGGGGCAGTGAACTGTAAGAAGGATCGGGAATCCTTTCCAGACAGTGAACTATAAGGAGCTAGTTGAATCGAAGTGGGGGAGGAACCTTCGTATTGTCAGGAACGGAAGAAAGTACGAAGCTAGGATGAGTTCACAACTTTGTTGAGCAGGATAGTAGTCCGGGTGGCTGATCGGATTGAGAAACGCGTGAGTTGGGAGTTGGGAAACTCCCCAGTATTAAGTGCGTGTAATAGCGATTAGTAGATGATTGGTTTGGGAAACCAGGTTGAAGATTTTCTCGGCAGGACGTGATATTAGTTAGGATGTAAGACTATGGGACAGCCGTAGCATTCACCAGCAGGTAGATAGTACGGGAAGTGTAGCGAGGCTACAGGATGACCATAGTAATCACGTTAGACAATAGCTGGTTCGCAAAAACCAGGTTTGAGGATCGCCGACAGGATTCGAGTAAGTCAAGATGCAGATTTAGTGAAGGTCCGGCATGGGATTCTTTCAGATTAGTAGGCGGTGTAGAGTCAGAATGGAGAGTGTAGCAGGACTGCGGGGGGTAGCCGCAGCATTCACTAGTAGTCAGATAGTAGTATAGTGTTGTAAGTCTGCGGAAGTAGCCGTAGCACTCGTCCAGTTAGTAGATAGCATGAGCGCGTTATTGGACGCGAGGTAAATAGTAGTACCCACCAGTTCGGGTGCAGCAGTGAAGATATGGGAATCCCGGGTTAGATTTCGGATTTTCCAAATGGTTCAGTTATGGTTAAGTCGGCGATTCGACAGTCGGATCGTCACCATAGTTATGAGATCAGAGTAGCAGTGGAGCGTTGGGGTTCGTGTATGTTAAGGGCTACCGTCAGTCTGGGAGCCATCATGTTGTTAGTTGTGGAATTGATGATGTCAGGATGTGACATTTGGACCTGATCGGTGGATCGGGAGGTTGATAGAGTCACAGTGACAGGATAACTAGTGGAAACTAGTTCCAGAGAAAGATTTCGTTCAGAAGTCGTGGGAGCGACTAAGTGAGGAGTCTTTTGACTCCATAGTTGAGTTGGAACTCGGTGTTGCAGATAACCGATAAATGATTGGTAACCAGGAAGGTCTTAAGATAATTCGGGAAGCAGTGTTTCATGCAGTTCAGCGTTTCAGGCGCATTCAGAGTTTCAGGCATGTTCAGTGTTTCATGCAGTTCATAGTTTCAGGCATGTTCAGTGTTTCATGCAGTTCAGTGTTTCAGACAGTTCATAGTTTCAGGCATGTTCAGTGTTTCATGCAGTTCAATGTTTCAGTCAGTTCAGTGTTTCAGACAGTTCAGTGTTTCAGACAGTTCAGTGTTTCAGGCAGTTTAGTGTTTCAGTCAATTCAGTGTTTCAGGCAGTTCAGTGTTGCAGGCAGTTTAGTATTTCGGATAGTTGCAGTGTGATGGTCAGTATTAGTATGTGAGTTGAATGCAAGTGATGGCGATATAGTTGGTTGATTTGGAAATGGCAAGTCCCTCTCAACAGGATCAGTTGAGCCTTCTGCCAAGTATAAGTGATCTGTAAGGATAGCTAGGCAGGTAGCTTTTCTTTCGGGATGGAAGGCTCAAGTTAGTAGGAGTTGAGTAATCAGATGAGAGATAAGCAGGCTGGTTCCAGCAGCATCGATTCAGTATGGATGGCAGAATGGATAGAACAGTTATAGATAGTCGAAGTATCTTCAGGAGTCGCTGGGAGCGACTAGGAGATTGCGATGGAGTGTAGTGACCGGTGGGAGTCCGGTAACTCAGCTATCGGCAGATTATTTGGACCAGGGTGGTCTCAGTGCATCCGGTAGGCGGATGAGGGGTAACAGAATTTTCAGTCGGAGGAAGTAACGTTAAGGAAATTATGGAAAAGAGAAGAATTCAGTATGTACCAACAGTAGTGACCAGCACTGTGAGTGGCTGGAGTGATGGACAAAAGGGTTAAAGTCACCAGGCAGGGTGTTGAGGCGGATTGCAGGTCAGTTGATCATAGAGAACTTCGAGGACGAAGTTTAGTTTAAGTGGGGGAGAATTGTAACGACCCGTCTCCGGTATGTGGTTTCCATGTTATTTATTTAGGAGTTTTCAAGAGGGACTCGGCGAGTCTATAGCCCGACTTGTCGAGTAGAGACGGGATTTCGAGCACGTGTAAGTCGGCGACTCGACGAGTCCATATTCGGGACTCGGCGAGTCCGCCTGCCAAGAAGAAACCCTAAATCCCCGGGTTTGCTCACTATTTAAGCAATGTTATGTGCCCCAAACTCGCCTCCTTCACCCTCAGAGAGCTTGTGAGAAACCCTAAACCGTTCCTTGTATGACCTAAGTGTTTTTGGGTGGATTCTTGAAGGATTGAAGAAGAAAAAGAAGAAAGGACCAAAAAGAGGAAGTGTAGAGCAAAGATCCAAGGCCAAAGTCAGAGTTCATTGAGGTATGTCTCGGAATTATCCTGTTTTGTGCTTAAAACCTCCATTAGAACACCTCTAAGGCTAGTTTAATGTATTTTCCAAGCTTTATAGTGGTATGGATGCCTTGTTGGGTCGAGATATCCCTAGATCTGTTCATTTAGGAGTGTTAGAGCCCTGATCTAGTGCCTTTTTGAAGTTTCTTTGCTTGAGAACCCTAGATCTAGCCTTTATTATGCTTTTTGAGCCTCTTAATCTTCATGGGTGCATATGGGCACGTAAAGATAGAACCTTTACATGTTAATCGAGCTTACGGAGCCCAGATCTATAAGTTTTATGCGCTGGATTCAAGCAGAATCGAGTTTAGAGTAGCTGCATGCATGCGACTCGGCGAGTCGAGTCACGAGTCCCCGATTTTCCCCTGTTGAGTGATGCCGAGTGGGGACCAGTGAGTAGTAGAGTGAACTCAGTGAGTTGGAGGTTAGACTCAGTAATGGAGGGACTCGACGAGTTGTTCATACAACTCGACGAGTTGTTCATACAACTCGGCGAGTCTAAGGCAATCTTCTTAGCTCAAGAACAACTCGTCGAGTTGTTCATACGACTCGGTGAGTCGGATACAGATAGCCTGAGTTCTAGAATCGAAAGGGAACTCGTCGAGTTGATGCCATACTCGACGAGTAGCCGCGAGTAGGGTTGAGAAGTGAGAATAGAGACTCGGCGAGTTGGCGGCCCAACTCAGCGAGTCAGGTCAACTGTAGGTTGACTTTGACCGGGAGAGTTGACTTTAACCAGGGGTAAAAGAGTCATTTTACCCAAATTCAGTTATTAGTATTTGATTGAGTGTGTTTATGGAATTGTAGTCGGGGAGATACCGGAGCAGCAACAGATAGCTTCTAGAGCCGTACACTCAGCAGCCAATTCACGAGGTGAGTTTCCTTCCAGTAGGAACGGGTCTAAGGCCACAATGCCGGCCCGTTTAGCTAGCAGTAGTTTCCGGATTTTGGTCTGATGCAGTAGTTAGTATGTTTGATGCCTTCGTGGCTCAGACAGGATTTATGTGTTATGTGTTCCGGGCTACGGCCCGATGCAGTACGCAATATATGTGTTATGTTAGCAGATACGTTTTTATGTTATGCTATGTACAGACAGTTCCGGATTTCGGTCCGATGCAGTTAGTTCCGGACTTCGGTCTGATGCAGTCAGTTCCGGACATCGGTCTGATGCAGTCAGTTTCCGGATTCCGGTCCGATGCAGGGGGCAAGGCCCCAGTTAGTTCCGGACTCCGGTCTGATGCAGGGGACAAGGTCCCAGTTAGTTCCGGACTTAGGTCCAATGCAGTCAGTTCCGGACTTCGGTCCGATGCAGTCAGTTCCGGATTTCGGTCCGATGCAGTGGGTGTAACAACAGCAAAATTCAGGTCAAAATTTGAACTTTTATAAAACCATAATTGATTATACTGGGTGGTAAATATTGTAACAAGGTTTTCATACATATAAAGAACACAAAAATCCGAGTTATAACGAGGAAGTTATAACCATTCTAAAATTCCCGACAAAACCGGCAACACCGATTAAACGAAAAACGCGAAGTTTCAACACAATAGTTTTTAGCCTTAAGTATCTAAATAAAAGTTATAGATAACATCAAACCGTGAGCGTACATAAAAAGAACGTCCAAATCTGACTTCGTATGAGGAAGTTATGATTTTTCCAAGATCCGAATATAGCAATAGACAGCTAAAAACTCGAATCGAAGATCGAGCGACTTTTGGCCGGAAAGACCTAAACGAGAATCGAAGGTCTCGATAATGGTATTTCAGCGGTAAAAAGTCTGGCAAAAACCGACATCAGATAAAGAAGTTATGAATTTTCAAAGAAATTCCTTAAACACGATGAGTTATAAAATAAATAATAAAAATAATTTTGGAATTTGCCAACGGAGTCTAAACGAAAGTTGTAGAGCGTAGTCTCACCTACGCGTGGATATAAAGACCATCAAAAACGGAGTTCGTATGAAGAAGATATGAATTTTTGAAGTTTATTAAATAAATTATATATTTATTTAATTCAAAATTTCGGACCTTATCCGAAGAGGAGTCAGCGTCCTCATCCGGGTACGCGTTGTGTACCCCTGTACGCCCCGCGTACCCGAGAGACTTGGCCTCTGATCGTCAACGTTGCCCTATCCGAGGCATCCGACCCGTCCGACCCGTCCGACCCGCTGTCCCGTCCGACCCGCCGTCCCATCCGACCCGCGTACCCAGCAACCCGTCCCATCCGAAGCCGAGGCAGTCGAGGCTTCGGTCATGCATGACGTACGCGTACGCGCTGCATACGAGCGTACGCCCCACGTACGGAGGCGGTTCAGCCTTCCTATAAATAGGATGCGAGGCTTTCCGAAAAATTTGCTCAATTCTCTCATTTCTCTCGCGGTCTTGCCTCGTTTTCCGTGCCCGTTCAAACCCGAAGCTCTGGTCTTTTTGCTCAAGTCCCGATGGTCGATTTTACTCCCGAGATTCCCGAGAATCCCGAGGAAAATCCGTTTCCCGAGACAAAACTTTGTCCGGTTTTCCATCTCGCTATCTTCAAACTATCAAGTGAGTTCATACCCCTACAACCTCACTTTAAATGCTTTTGAAACACTTTTAGGGGGGGGAATACAAGTAAACACACGACAACAATCGTGTGAAACATCGATCTTTTTATATACTTTACATACTGTTGTTTTGGCTGTCTTATGAAGTCATTATCATGCAAAACACCTCACAACACAACTTTACCCTCTTGGGATACAATATGTTTTATAAATAGAAATAGGTTTTATTTATACGATTGCATAGTACATCATATCAAGAGTAACCATTTCAAATATAACATGATGCTTTTACAAGAAAACTTAACTCATCATCACGTTTTTGTAACACGGTAGAAAACGAAATCATTTCATACGAACGATTTTCATCATATTACTCGTGAACTTGTTGTTAGCAATCATGTGATGGCATATGGCTTTGTTTGTACCAAACGAAAGTCCTCACCTATAACCAGAGTCTCCTGGAGGGAGAGCGTGACAAGTTGTGTATAGATCTATACGGGGCTGACAACTCCGCACCCTGACTGTTAGCTACAGTCCGTCATTTGGGGTGACAAACGTCAACATTAGGTACTGCGTCTAGTATGGTTATGAGGAACTCACAACACGCGGAAACAATGACTCATGCACGTAGTAATACTTAACTCAATCATGCTCGAGGGGTAATAACTATATTCTAGGGTATTATCGGTATGATCAAAACTCAGGTTAAAACACTTCCACAACTAGTTTTACTTAACAATAAGACTACACTTCATACTTACAAAACATTCGGGTCTTGGTAGAAGACTACACTTCATACGTACAGAACATTCGGGTCTTGGTAGAAGACTACACTTCATACGTGCAGAACATTCGGGTCTTGGTAGAAGACTACATTTCATACTTATAGGAAAATAAGGGATTTTCCTGGTTCAAATACATTCATTTTGTACAAATAACGATTTACAATATCATACTTTTGAGCATGTCATAGTTTCTTATAGCTTACAGTCTTGGTCATTTGAGACTGCATTTCACTTTTAGGAAAATAAGGGATTTTCCTGGTTCAAATACATATAGTACATACAACAATCTTTCAAACTCATTTCATACATCTAATAGAAAATAAGGGATTTTCTGGAAAACATACAAGCACTTTCGAATGGCATACATTTTCTCAAAACACCACTTATGAACTCACCAACTTAAATGTTGACACTTTTTCTTTGAAATAACTTGTATTCTCAGGAAACCGCTAGACCAGGTAGCAACTACTTTTGAAGACTAACGCGCTGGCGTTAGTAACATATTTTGGATCACCATATTGTATTTGATTTCTTTTGCAAACATGTAACATATACAATCATGTAAACTTTTCAAATATATTTATATTATGGTGGTGTGTACTTTCTTTACTATTCAATTGTTATGATATTTGACATGACGTCCTCCGCCCCCGAACGTTTCCGCCGTTCTGGTTTGGGGGTGTGACAGTGGGCAAGGCCCAGTATGTGCTTTATTTGTTATTGTGTGGTATGTGGTAGTTTGGGGGAGCTCACTAAGCTTCGTGCTTACGGTTTTCAGTTTTGGTTTCAGGTACTCAGTTTTTTTAAAAGAGGAGATCGGGAAGATTGTAGTGCACACACCATTTTTTTCAGCCTGGGATGTTTATACTCTGATATATTTGACAGCTATTAAGATATTTTGAGATACATTCTTTATGATTCTTATATGACGTTTGATGCATATGGTTTTATTACTAATTTAAAACGAAATTTTCAGATTGTATTTTTGGGATGTTTCACATGAAGCCACCGGAGTTTGATGGGACGCAGGATCCGATTGCTGTGATGAGATGGATTTCTAATATCGAGGGATGCTTCTACACCTGTTCATGTCCGGAGCATCTGAGGGTTCGGTGTACACTGAACCAACGTCGCTTGGGGGTGAAGGACTGGTGGAAGTTCGAGACGGAAAAATTCACTCTTGCAGAGATTTCGGAGGTGACCTGGGAGAGGTTCACCACCATGTTCAGAGACGATTATGTTCCCCCGATGGAGCGGGAATGATTGGCACATGAGCTCTTGTCCCTCAAGCAGGGGACGGAGTCCGTGACTGTGATTACACGGATGTTTCACGAGAGGGCGTTGTTTTGCCCTGAGCACGTGTCGTCTGAGCAGAAACGCATGAGCCGGTATTTAAACATTGAGATGTGATGTCATGGTTCGAGTACCATGATAAGTAGCAGATTGAGAAGTGATGTCATGGGTCGAGTCCCATGAGTTGTAGCAGGTCGAGAGTTGATGTCATGGTTCGAGTGCCATGATTTGAGGTGGATTGAGAAGAGGGAACATGGTTCGAGTACCATGATTCGTAGAAGATTAAGAGGAGATAACATGGTACAGGTACCATGACTCATAGCAGATTGAGAGGTGGCCACACGGTTTGAGTATCATGACATGTGGCGTTTAGTGTTTCTGGTTTTTACCAGTTATTCCGTGGGGATTGTCTAGACTGAGGTCAGAGGTGAATGAGTATGGGGCCAGAAGGCCACGATGAACAAGTTTTAGTGGAGCATCCCTTGAAATGGGAAATCGAGTGAGCTCCAAGGGATTATGGGTGATATGTCATTTAGAGTCGCAAGACTCAGGGATGAGTAGGGATGGTGCGTAACGGGAGAATACGGTCTAGGCTGGGTGACCGGCCGATAGTGGAGAGCTCACTTTCTGTGAACCGAGTGGTGCTATTTCCGTTTCCTATGGGATTGCACGGATGGTGATCTTCAACTGGAGTTTATGACAGTAGGTCTGCCGCGAGGTAAAGATATAGCTTGAACAGGTCATCAGTGGGGACTGAGATGGTTAAGGACCAGGATACACAATAATTGAGTATAGTGGGGCATGTGTTAGCTACAGCATCGGACGATCAAGAGGAGTATATCAGGGCAATGGCCCATATTGTCTTTGATGGGTATTAAGAGTGGATATATGGTTTTTACTCTTATGATAAGTGACGTGATGGAACATTGGTTGAGGAGTCGATGATGAGGAGTACGGTAGATCATTACTTCCAGACTAAGAGTCAGGGTTAATACTGGACAGTTGGGAGGTCCGGTGATGGAATGGTGTGAGATTCTGAATGACTAGAGGCAGTGATGGTGGGAAGTTCTGAGGATTTCATCTGAGTTTTGGGGCATTTGGAGTTCCTCGATCTCTGTCGGGAGATCATCGAGCGTTGCGTAGCACCTTCCAAGAGTTGGTGCGATGTTGCTGGTGGAAACAGTCTATGGGATAGATTGTTGGAGTGCCAATTTGGGTTGGTTCGAACCCTAAGTGGGGGATAACCGAGTATTTTATTGAGGGGATCAGAGATTCGATCGAGAATGGTTAGAGATCTAGATATAGAGACTAGCGGTGCAGAGTCATGAGCCCAGGGTTATTGGTGATTGAGACGAGGTGCAGAGCGAGATAATGAATGTGTTATGTTTGAAAAGAATGAGTGCCTCCACGGCAAGTGGCCGTTGGTCGGAGACCTTGGGGTGAACGGAAATTCTTCGAGGTCATAATGGTGAATTCGAGATGGTTGGCTCGCGGGGTGAGTTCGGCGGTTGAGAAATTTTGGTTCAATGATGGGGCTGTTATTCAGTTGGGGAAGGGCAGAAGTTGATTAGACAACCAATTTCAGGTTGTGGAACAGGATGATCAGTGGATGAGACGAGACGTCATGAGGTTCTATGTGGTGTACCGAGGTATCCGAATTTAATGCATTGGATTTTGGATAATTTTGAGTCTTGAGTGGAGACGGTAAGTGGTGGGTCAAGCATCGATGATTCCAGTGGGAACCCTTTCGGTTAATGACAGCAAGTGAGATTGTCCAAGAATATGGATTGCAGCAGGGAAGGGTGTTTTGTTATGGCGGTTGCCGCCAGATATAGTGATGCATAATTTGGGTAAGTGCATGCACCTATCTATGATTCATCCGCGGAATGTGTGAGTTAGTGAGAGGTTGTGGTGATACTGCAGGAAGCTGTAGTACTCACCAGTCAGTGAGAGGTTATGGTGATACTGCGGGAAGCCATAGTACTCACTAGTTAGTGAGAGGTTGTGGTGATACTACGGGAAGCTGTAGTACTCACCAGTCAGTGAGAGGTTGTGGTGATACTGCGGGAAGCCGTATTACTCACCAGTTAGTGAGAGGTTGTGGTGATACTGCGGGAAGCCGTAGTACTCACCAGTCAGTGAGAGGTTGTGGTGATACTGCGGGAAGCCGTAGTACTCACCAGTTAGTGAGAGGTTGTGGTGATACTGCAGGAAGTCGTAGTACTCACCCGTCAGTGAGAGGTTGTGGTGATACTGCGGGAAGCCATAGTACTCACCAGTCAGTGAGAGGTTGTGGTGATACTGCGGGAAGTCGTAGTACTCACCAGTCAGTGAGAGGTTGTGGTGATACTGCGGGAAGTCGTAGTACTCACCAGTCAGTGAGAGGTTGTGGCGATACTGCGGGAAGTCGTAGTACTTACCAGTCAGTGAGAGGTTGTGCTGATATTGCGGGAAGTCGTAGTACTCACTAGCCAGTGAGAGGTTGACATGATGCTACGGGAAGACGTAGTACACACTAGTCAGCGAGAAGTTGTTATGATAAAGTACTCTTTGATCAGAGCATGGTGCAGAAGAGTTTTAGGCATGGGGTGGCCCTAATTTATGAGTTTTTGGGAACCTGGTGGTCGGACCAGGGGCAAGACCGGGGTCTCCTCAATAATAGGGAATCATTATGTTCTGAGTAAGGTGTGGTCATCGCAATCCGAAAGAATGGAATAAGTGAGGTACCCATGTGTTGCGGGAAATGAGTTCTGAGTCGAGTGCTTCGTTGGGACGAGCGGTTCCAACTCTAGGTCGGACCAAACTCTCGAGTTTGAGTTTGGCTCTAGTGGTGCGTTGAATAGGCGAGATGAGACTCTGGATTCTGAGGTGGGTTCCATGTTGAGGGGTATTATTTGTCATCTGATGTCTTAGACCTGTGTGGGTCAGTACTCAGGTACGAGAGGTACCGCAAGTTGCATGGAACTATGAATAACATATCACAGAGGTCGGGGATTGAGTCGAACTTCAGTTGGGAAGGTAGCATTCGCTTAGGGTTAAGCAAACTTCGTTACTTGTGTGTCACATTGGGACGATGTGGTTATAGTAAGAAGGAAACCATGGAGACGGTTGGGATAATGTAACGGATGACCCTGGAGGTTCAACTATTGGGTCGAGATTAGACTGGTGCTCAGTGTTAAAAAGGGATACGAGGAATGGAGCTGAGGCTTATGATTTTTAGATGTCTGAGGACACTTCAGAGCGAGCACGATTATTCTTTTGGGTTTGAGGGCAGAGAGTTGATAATTCTTTGTTCAGTTGGGTTCCGATCACAGTTCAGTGGATGAGCCCTGCTGGGACGAGAACCCTTTCGTTTATTGGGTCATGATTCGGATGGTTGCTATGCTTGGTATGAGGGATCGGTAGCTGATTGTTGGATTATATCTGGAGAGAATCGGATGGTTGCTATGTTTCCTCCAGGATTATGAATCCCTGTTGGGATCCAGGTGTCTAGAGAGGATGGAAGCTATGTAGCATGAGATCCTATCGATGGTGCCATTTGGTTATTGGATTCGATCTGTATGTGGAGGAGCGATTTCGAGGGAGAAATCTAATTTAAGTGGTCGAGAATTGTAACATCCGGAATTTCGGGTATGATGGTTCGTGTTTCATTTTTAAGGATTTAGGGAGGGACACGACGATTCGTAGGGATGACTCGCCGAGTCACATCGAGTTGAGCATGTGGATTTAATGAGCGGACTTGACGAGACCAAGTATGGACTCGTCGAGTAGGTGCTGGGCAGAGAAAACCCTAAGTTCCAAGGTTGGAGCCTATTTAAAGGAACTTATGACCTTGGGTGCGCCTCATATCTCCTGTGAGAAAACCCTAAATCACCATTGGAGCCAAGGGAGAGTTCTTGTTAAGAAATCAAGTAATTTTGGTGGGATTTTGCAAAGGAAGAGAAGGGATTTAGCTAGAAGGACCAAAGGAGGTTGCTATTTTAAGACATCCAAGCAAGGATCTCCATTCTGAGGTAGTATCTCGCCCTTTCTTTCTGTTTTGTGTAGAACCCTTGAATCTAGGGTTTTCCTTACCCTTTCTTGGATAGTATGTGATGCGTTTGAGGTCCCAATGTGGAATAAGCTTTAGATCTAGACCTTAAGAGGTCCAGAGAGTCCCAATCTTCCAGCTTTATGCAGTCCCTTTGGGGTTATGGATCTAAGTTGCCATTTTAGGAGCTATTTCTTCATATAAGGGCATAAGAGTGTTGCATGAGCTTAAATATTGAACCTTTATGTGATATTTGGGTGTAAGAAGATCAGATTTATAAGTTAGAGAAACATATTTGACCTCGGAAGGTCATTTGAGTGATGTCATGGAGGGAATTCGCCGAGTCCATATGGAGACTCGACGAGTCGAGTCGGATTACCCCGCGATTCGTGACAGTGGTAACCCGTCGAGTGAAAGGTTAACTCGACGAGTTGAGTGAGGCTTTTTGAGGATTCAGAGGACACGCATGGACTCGCCGAGTCACCCATGTGCACTCGAAGAGTCTGGTCACAGTTTGACCGTTGACTATAGTTGACTTCAGTTGACCTTGGGGTCTTGGTCAAGCTGATTCAAGAGAGGTCAGGGAGGGGTAGAATGGTCTTCTACCCATTATTAGAGATGAGAACATGAGAGGATTCTGATTAAAGATGTTATCCTATTGATAGGAGGAGGCTAGGTCAGGATATTCGAGCACAGGAGTTTATCCGACTTCATACGAGGTGAATCTTCTCACTATATTGAACCTGGAAGGGTACCTATATGTGACCGGAAGGTCTTATATGCTATGAGATGTATGTGTTGTATGCTGATATGTGATATGTATGTGTTATGTATTTTATGTATGATAAGGACTAGAAGGTCAAGATGATATGGACCGGAAGGTCAAGAGGTTACGGACCGGAACGTCAATACGGGTAGGACCGGAAGGTCTATCGGGGTTCGGGACAGAAATCCCCTGAGACACTTGGACTGGAAGGTCCCACAGAGTTATAGCCTGGAAAGGCGTATGTGTTGTATGTGGTATTTTGGGGAAATCACTAAGCTCTTATGCTTACAGTGTTATGTGTTATGTGTTTCAGGTACTAGCGAGGATTGCGGGAAGGCGCAGGCATGATCTGTACACACTGATGAAGATTTATGTACTTGAGATTCTGGGGTTTTTTATTGAGACATTATGTGATACAATGAATTTTGTTATGAATGAATTATGTTTTTAAAAATGAAAAATTGTTTGAAAAATTACGTTGTTACAGTTAGAATTCAAGATTATGTTTCCTGATATAGATTTATGAAAATTGCATCTGACTACTAAATTGAACACATCAATTCCAGTCAGGGCTTGGCCAAGCACTTTAGATGTCAAAACTAAATCATCGAGGGACACATAGATATCGCTTCTCCTATTAAGGCAGAAGGAATGAATAAACTTCGACTAGATAGTCTTTGTCTACTTCATCATGTCACACATGGACGTACCCTTTATAACTGCCAGTTATGGGTAGCGTTGGAGTAGACCAATGCATAACATAATCATAGAGCAAAACCCCACATGTATCTAGGTTTAAAGAATAGAAGATATTATTGTCTTAGAATTACTCGTGACTGGATCCATGAAGTAATCTCTAAGCGTAGGTTGGTCCAATACTTAAATCTCTATTAAGTACTCATGAGTGTTAGCGCAATCTCTATGCTATGCCCAATCACTATGGTAAATCCACTAATACTCATGACAATCTTGAATCACTACTTACTTCCAAGAGTATGACCGACTGTTGATGATTGAGTAAATTAATACTCAGAAAGTGGGTTCCAAACATGAAAAAGGGTCTATAGTAATAAGCTAATTGAAATGATCGAACTCCATCATATATTAAGATCTCCACTTGATAATATTCAAATCGAATTAACACTTATACTGCTTAATTTCTCAAGTTTAAACAAACTAAAATAAGAGTGTTTAAGCCAATTCATTTGCAAATCTAATGTCTCTCGACTTTTTCTGACTATCAAACTTGGTCAGTGACATTGGCTTAGGGAATGGTCGACAAGATTATCTTTCGATATGACTTATTGACTATGATATCTTTACATTTGACTCACTACCAAATGTGATGGTACTTACTGAGTATGTGTCTTGTGAGCTTGTGTGACTTGGGATCCATACTCGCGGTAAGTTCACCCTTAAAGTCACAAAGAGCCTCCAAAAGGACTATCAATTATTGAATTTCAACAAAGGTGTCACTAATGAATCTCTTTTAGTCACATTGTTTTCTTTGCAATTTGACCAACTGCAATGTACTCTAAGTTTTTTGATAAATCCACTATGGTGTATTACTTGGTACTCATCCAATCCAATAATTCACCACTCAGTAAAATCACTAATTCCGACTGCGAAAGAAATCGTCTTTATCAGTGTGGAACTTAGCATCAATGTAACTTATACAATGATCTCTTCCATACTGTCAATATAATTTCATCTCTCCTCCTAGGACACATAAGAATGTTCTTCATCTTGATTCTTTGATTGTCACCAAATTGATCTAATCCAACTTGTCGTGCTCAAGGCATATGAGTCATCAGATCTGGTACATGTCATGACATATATGATCGATCCCATATGAGAAGCATGTGGGACATGACTCATTTCCTTTAGCTTAATAGTAGAACTAGGACATCAACATCGCTCAATTTCATACCATATTTTATTAAGGACATACTCCTTTTAAGTTCTGCATGTATAGTTTCCTTAAGATTCCAAATACTCTTGCTTAATCCAACGAATCACTTTGATCTATCTCCATAGATCCTTATTATGTATATGTTTTGTATCTCCCATGTATATCATAGAGAAATAATTATCATACATAGCCAAGTTTTTACACTTGCTAAGTTAGAATATAGTTTCCAGTGAATCGTACATTATCTATGTACAATACAAGGGTGACTACAATGCTCCTACTAACATTGATATATATATATATATATATATATATATATATATATATATATATATATATATATATATATATATATGGTTTATCTATGTTTCTCGAAATTCAAACTCCTTGACCTTTCTCATTGAAACAAAATTTATAATTACTCCTATTAGCTTTGATACACACACACACACACACATATATATATATATATATATATATATATATATATATATATATATATATATATATATATATATATATCATCTTTATTTCTCGAAATTCAAACCCCTTGAACTTTTCTCACTGAAACAAGGATTTTAATTGCGAGATGCTTGTTTCTGTCGGATTAGGTGTCTAATCCATTAACTTTAATTGGTATAAACTTTAATTGATGGTAGCAGTGTCCTTTTGAGTTGCCCTCAAACCTGACAATTGAATAGGATGACTTTTAGATAGAGAAGATTGATTTATTAATTTATTATTTGGTTAATAAATTAATTAGAAATCAAAATATATGATTTGTTAATATATTATGAGAATAATATATTAATTAGAAATTGTAATATTTAATTAATAATTAATCAGAAATTAATTATATTAGTTTTGGGATTAATTGGGTTAATTAAAAGTAGGAGGACTAAAGGTGACAATGTTTAATAATTAAGCATTGAGCAATTCAAGAACCTCCCATAAGGGGTGGACGAATTCTAGATGCTTTCTAGAGTTTCCTTGGTCTCTAAGGGTGCCTTGGATGCCTTAGGGAGGAAGCTAAGGGATTAGGGTTATCTCTTAGATACCTGCCTTATCCAAGACCTTCCTAGAATCCTATATAAACCCATTAGGGTTTAGAATTTTGTGATTTACTCTTCCAAGATGCTTAAGGCTGAAATTCTCCTCTCCTCTCTTTGTCTATAGTTTTCCTTGGTTGCTAGGGTTCAGGTGTGAGCCACTAGAGGCGTGATACTTGTGGCTCTTGCTACCAAATGTTTTCAAGCTTGAAATAAGATTTTTATTACTACATAAAAATCAACAGCATGCTTTATAACCCTTATTTATTAATTTTCAGTTATAAACAAGGGATCTAGGGTTTATGCATTGTTGTCATATTGTATGTTCAATTAGAGAAAACGTAGATCTAATTTAGGGTTGCATGGACACATAGGATTGTTTGTAATGCTCAAAACCCATCGGTGGTATCAGAGCCTAAGTTTTGTTTTTTATTGAACTGATACTAATATGAACTTGAACAAAGAGGAGAAACCAAAATCGTCATTATGTTCTTCAAACACGTCATGGTGTTCCTCCAACACGGAATGTTGGCCTGCAACACAGAGTGTTAGAAGATCAACACGCCGTGTTGGGCTGTCACATCCTGTTTTCGGATTTACTTCCTTAACTTGATTTATTTGGTTGTTATTTGGTGATTATCTTTTATTAAATCTGTCATAATCCGAATTTTGGTAATCAAAGATAATTAAATAAAACCTAAATGTTAGGAGATAATTATAGATTAACTAATGATGAATTTATTTGGTTATAATTATCTTTATGGAAGTTATTAATGATTTAATTTAAGGATAATTAATAAATCCGTAAATAGTTTAAATTTAATTAAATTAAAAGTTTAATTTATTATAAGATTAAACCCTTTCAATTTTAAAATGTTTTAAAATAAACCTTATATTATATATATTATTAAAAGTTTGATAAACATTATACGTATAAGAAAAGTCAGTCGAAGCGCTAGTACGCCTCATTCACGAAGCTGGTCTATAAAGGAGTTTAAGGAAGCGACCTATAAAATGAACTTCATTGGGTATCCACTCTTACCCACCGCTCCCTTGATTGGTGGAGAGTCGTTAGCCGAATGGATTTGATAGGATAAATTAAATCTCATTAATAAGTATAATGAGATACAAAATAACTAAACTATTTTCTAAAATCTCACTCTTAGGTACTTTAGAAAAATGTGAATTTGATGCTAATCCATGAAATTGCAAATTGCACTTTATATAAGTCATTAGTGAAGCGTGTGTGTGAAGGGTCCAATTAATGATTTGGTCTAGGCTTTTGTTGCAATAGGTTCTTTTGTGTCGATATGCAGTTTTGGTAGTGTTGATAGTAGTTTACGGCCATGTTATGAGTTTACGGCCGTAAGCCTGTTTACGGCCGTAAACCTAAGGTCGGCCCAAGTCCACTATATATAGATGCTAGCTAGGTCATTTTATGGTTGTTGATGCCACAGAGTTCGCGGCTGCTATTGACAAGTTGTACCAGACATTTTCATTAATAGAAGCGTGTGCAAGCTTGTTCTGATTTCTGTTTCTACTTCATTCTTATCATTATTGATTGTTTTGCTTGTTTGATCACTGGTAAGATCCGTTTCAGGACCTTACAATTGGTATCAGAGCAGAACCAGTGTCAAAGCATCCTACAATCGAGTTTTTGGCCATATTCCTCATTGTTTGCGACTGGAGTTGGTGTTTGCTGTGAAGGGGAATCAAGTTTAATCCAAGAAAATCGTGATTTCTTGAAGTTCTGAGAGTTTACTGCCTAGAGTTTACGACAACAAACTCAATTTACGGCCGCAAGCTCAAGAAATTTCTTGGGCTGTAAACTCCATTCTTAGACCGTGAATCAAGTATCTTCAATAACCGCAAGATAAGACTCATAAACCGTATACAGAAACCACAAACTCTTCACGACCGTAAACAGAGTTTACGGTCGTAAACACCTCCTTGACCATAAACGCTTGTTTTGACCGGAAACTCGAATTTTTTTTAAAAACTAAAATAATTTAATTTTTATTTAAATTAATATTCAATGGATTCTCAAAATCAAACACATCACCATGAGCTGGACTCTGTTATGGGCACAACTACTCGCATTCCAAGACTCTTGTCTGCAGATGGTTTTCTTGAGTGGAAATACCGAATTGAGAAGTACATTAAAATGAAGGACTTCAAAATTTGGAGAAGCATCGTCAAGAATCCCATCAGAATAACCACAATTGTTGCATGGCAAGTGGTTGACAAAGCAATTGAGAATTACACTAATGAAGATTTTGAGAAGGTTGAGGAGCAAGAACGGGCTTTGGCCACTCTAACCATGGCCCTGTCTCCAGATATAGCTCAAGGTTTTAGGGAGTATACTTTAGCAAAGGCTTTGTGGGAAGCCCTAATTGAGGTATATGAAGGGAATGAAGATAAGAAGGAGAGTCGCCAGGACATGCTACGCCAAAAGTTCAGCATGTTCAATTACATTCCTGGTGAGACCCATGAGGCACAGCTTCAACGATTCAGAACTCTCACCACTGAGATGAGTATAGCTGGAATCTTTTTGACAAAGTCTGAAATAAATAAGAAGCTACTAAATTCCCTTCAAAAGTCATGGGACATGAATGTGGCCGTTATCAAGAAGACCAAAGACCTAAATCGCCTTACTCTTCCTGAAGTGATGGCAATCATCAAGGCGTGTGATATTGATGATAAACGGTGGGAGATAAACCATGTGAACTCGTACTCAACTATAAATCTTGGAATTTCATCTAACAATGCTCTTTCATCTCTCACTTTTCCCTTTACAGGTCAATCCTACGTTGTTCAGCAAGTTCAGACTCAATCCTTTTCCACTTCATCAGCTACTTCACTTCCTGCTGCATCATCCATGCCTCTTCCTTAGAACCAATCATTTGCTGCCTCTCAAGTTGCTTCTTCTTCTAATGGGGCTTCTTCCTCAAGTGCTAAGGAGTGTGATGAAAATCTTGCTCTCACCATAGGACTTGTTAACTGCTACAATTTTCTTGTAGCTGGAGATCTTCCACCATAATTTTCGTTCGCTGATCTGGATTAGATTCATCCAGAAGACGTGGAAGAAATGGATATAACATGGAAAATTGCCATGGCAGTTTTCAGGGCGAAGCAGTTTGCTGAGAAGACCGGGAACAACAACTAGGGTATGAGTGCCGATAAGAAGGTAGGGTTCAACAAGGGAAAGCTACGTTGTTTCAATTGTCATGAGCCAGGTCATTTTGCTCGTGAGTGCCCGATGTCAGATCGAAGATTGAACAACGACAGAACAATGGTGGCAATGGGAAACCATCGGGGAGGTGCTCAGGTCAACAGCGAGAAGGCTATGGTTGCTCAGTCATTTGACTGGGAGGACCAGATGCATGCCCTTGATATTTCAAAACCTGAAAAATGCTCACCTTGCCCAAGTCAAAGATGAAGCTTCTGTGGAGAGTGTTGCTGCTGAAGAAAAGATGATGGAGCTTCAGTTTGCGTTGATGGTATCTTCTACTTCTGAAACAAAGAAAAGTGAGGTAAGTTTGCCTTCATGCTCTCAAGCTTGTATTGATTATGTTAAAATTCTTCATGAAGAAATAGAAACATTACGTAGAGAAGTAGAGGACCTTAGATATGAGGGCTATCAACTTAGAAAAGGAGAAAAACCCCTTAAGGCCCAGTTAGAAACTAAAATAAAGGACTTTAGAAGACTTCAGGAAGACTACAGTAATAAATGTGAGAATTATGACTACATAAAGAGACAGAACGTTGAATTAATTACTGAACTTGACACATTAAAGAGCAAATTTGAGACTGCTGATTTCGATTTTAGAAAATTTAATGTATCAAGTGAAGTAGTTGCCAACATGATAGACCATTACATGCAATTTAAACATAGTCATTCAAAGGGTCTAGGGTATGACAAAGTGCCTCCTCCTTTCAACCATTCATATCAGTTTCAACCATTGTCCAAGGAAGAGATTGCCAATAAACCATTCATGGTTTATGGCAAGCCTTGCCAATAAACCATTCATGGTTTATGGCAAGCCGTCTAGTTTTGTTTCGAGAGGATTTATTAATGTTGAAAGTACTAACATTTCTACTTCTCCTGCAGATCAATCCTTAAATCAGTCAAAGCACGAAGTTGAAGGATCTATTTCTGAAAATAAAACTGAGTCTGAACCTGAAGTTTTAGTTTTAAATAAAGACTTTAATTTTTCTGATGTTGAAAGTGACAATGTTTTTTGTAATTTTTCTGCACCTTCTGATACGGGTTTGAATGTTTTTAAAGTGTTTGATGATGTGGTTGACAATTCTAATGTTTGTGATGATACTAATAAAAAACCACTAGTTTCACAAGTTTCTCCATCTGATACACCCTCACTTATCTCACAACCTAATTGTTATTCATGTTCATGTGAGAAAAGCAAGGGTGTCAGTATGGAAAACAAATCTGAAAAGAGCAGTACATGTTTTAACAATAACAAAAAGATTTGTTTCAATTGTGGTATTGGTGGTCATATAGCTAGGAATTTTCCTAATAGAATGTTTGTACATTATATGTCACAAAGAGGAGAGAACGAATTTAGAGGAAGGTCTTTAACTAGAAAATCCTCTAAAAATCGTTCTTGGAATGATGGGAGTTTTTAAAATTAATAAGAAGGTTTTTCATAACAAAGTCCCGAACAGTTTGCCAAAACCAAACATGGCTTAGCCAAGATTGGTTTTGTCAAGGAGCAGCTCTGGGTCTTCAACCAATTCTGGTAGAAAACCCAGATGCTCAAAGAAAACTGATATAAATCATGTTTCAAAACCATCGGTGACTGTTAGAAAACCTAATTATCAATGGCTGCCCAAAATAAGTTCTAATCCATCATCTGTATCCTCTGGAAAATTAGTGAATAATGATAAATCTAAAAAGGCAACGGGTCAACCTAGGAAAGTGATGACCTGGGTTCCTAAATCTGAATGAACCCACACATTTTGCAGGGACAGTTGCGGGGGAATGTCGTCAGACCTTGGTTCGTAGACAACGGATGCTTCCGGCATATGACAGGAGATATCTCCCAACTGAACAACATTCAATCTTTTAATGGGGGATATGTTTCCTTTGCGGGTGGAGAAGGTGGCAAGATCACTCAGAGGGGAACCATTAAAAATGGAGTGTTAAGTTTCAAGAATGTCAACTTTGCTCCCGAATTAAAGCATAGTTAGTTGAGTGTATCTCAGATATGCGACAAAGGCTATTCTACACATTTTAATGACAAGGAATGTATAATTCTCAAGCCAGGATTTGTCATCCCAGAAGAGTGGATTCTTGTAAAATCTAAAAGGGATGGGAATGTTTACATTATTGATATGAATAGCAATCTTCCAGAGCAAGTTACGTGCCTCTTTTCAAAGATCTCAGAACAAGATGTAATGTTGTGGCACCGAAGACTCGGTCATGCTAACACCAAAAACCTAAATCGTCTTGCAAAGAATGAGATGGTTCGTGGTTTACCTGTCATATACTTCATAGCATTTGAAAAGTATGTGTCATGTGCCCAGGGTAAAAATCACAGAAAACCACACCTACCAAAACAGGTTAACTCAATCAGTCAGTTGCTTAAATTATTGCATATGGACTTGTTCGGTCCAGTCAACATCCTTAGAATCAACAGAAGTTCATATTGTTTGGTTGTGATTGATGATTTCTCTCGGTTTACGTGGGTCTTCTTCTTATCCAACAAAGTTGGTGTCACACCCCCGGCCGAGGCGGCGGAATATGTCGGGCTGTGCGACTTAGTTCATGGATCACAAGCAAATTAAATATACATCACAAGTTACAACAATAACAACATAGCAGTTACATTACACTTTAAGGTTTGGATACAAGGTTCATAATAATAAATTCATAAATTTGCCTTAGCAGATAGGCGGATATAACAAAAGCTAGATAAAACTAGGTCACTTGAAATCCATGACTAATCTTCTGACTGAAAGCTCGTTTGGTGATACCCTAAGAATACATGAAATTTTGAGGGTCAACACAAGGTTGGTGAGAATTACAGGTTTTCTGCTAACCGCAGTAATGATACTTTATAAGTCTAGAAAGTATTTCTTTTGTGGTTAAAACCATGTTTAACAAAGAGTTAAATCATAAGTATATCTATACTTGATATATTTGTTAAAGAGATAAATCATAAGTAGATCCATACTTAAAATGTTTGATAAAGTGATAAACCATAAGTAAACCCATACTTTAAACGCTTGATAAATAGATAAACCATAGGTAAATCCATACTTAAAATGTTTGGTAAAGAGTTAAACCATGAGTAAATCCATACTTAAAATGCTTGATAAAGAGTTAAACCATAAGTAAATTCATACTTAAAATGCTTGATAAAGAGTTAAACCATAAGTAAATGCATACTTAAAATGCTTGATAAAGAGTTAAACCATAAGTAAATTCATACTTAAAATGCTTGATAAAGAGTTAAACCATAAGTAAATCCATACTTAAAATGCTTGATAAAGATTTAAACCATAAGTAATTCCATACTTAAAATGCTTGATAAACAGAGAAACTGAATCCGTGGTTTCTAGTTAAAGAGTCTGGTTAATGCCTATAGTGAGTCCTATAATCGAGTTATGTGACCAGTTATAATCACTGCATGACGCTTCATTATACGTTGTAGTTATACTAATGATAAATATGCACCCGCTTCGATTGATCAGTCGAGGTTGTAGCTAGCAACCGCAGGTGGGGGTGTCAACCCGTATAGATCTATACATACGTATCTCGCTCCGAAGATTAACGGTTATAGTTAAATGGGAATACTAAGTGTTTAAACTTAGGTAATGAATAATGTCTCACTATAGAGGCCATTAACTAGTTTATACGGTAAAGTTTCACTATAAAAGTTGAATAAGTTCGATAAATCCGTAAAAATGTTTGTCACTCGCTTAAATAGATAAAATGTTTCTTCACATGCATGAATGATTTCCAAGATATATTTGTTATAAATTATACATATATAATTGATAAATATGTTTGTACATGCTCGATGTAAGTGAAATAAATTATGCACATTACTAATAATATTTTTAAACGCATGTATATTGTAAAGAAATCGGTTTATAATATATTATTTTGACAATATTGAGTATTAAAACTAGATATATGTTTTATATGCGTATTCCGTAGCCGATATATATATTCAGCATGATTATAAACACATTTCATAACCGAAAAATATATTTAAATATATATATTCACATGTATTCCCCCCCCCCCCCCCCCCCCCAAAAAAAAAAAAAAAAATATTAAAACATAAAAGGGGTCGTTACACTCACCCTTGAAGCGTGAACAAAGGGTAGTTTTGGTATTAATTATTAGGTATGGAGTGGTCTTTATTAAAATAAATAAATTATAGGGATTTATTTTGTTAAAACCATTCAACGAGGGACTGACATGGTAATATATTTCCAAGGAAGGGACTGAAATTGTACATTCACAGCCTAAGATGCAAATTTCGGACCCATCTTGCTAAGATTTCTCGATGGGAGGGGCTAGAAATGCACATTTAAAACTATTTTAGAGTTTCCAGGACTAAAACTGTTAAGGTTTTCGGAGGGAGGGACTGTTCTTGGTCCTCTTAATGGCAGTTTGACTTAAATGATGGATTATTTCTAGGGGAGGGGCCATATATGTACAAGTCTGAGAGTTGAAGGTTTATTTTTAATAGAATTAAATAAAGTTTGAACTGGTCATCTTGTCCGTCTGAACTCGTTTACAGGGCGCCAATTTGAGAAACAAGACCCACTTCAAGGTCTGCTGATCAATTGATATGAATGCATAACCGAAGGTGATGATAGTAGAGAATCAAACCTACAGTGGCAGCATAAGGTGAAGGTGTCTGGTCAAGCTCTTCTCAACATCAATGGTGGTGGTGGTGGGTTTCTCAATGGTCACGATAGCAACACCATCCTCACGGTGGTGGTGGTTCTTTGCAGCAACAAACGAAGGAAAGTAACGAAGGCAGAGTACCGGCAAGAGTGGTGGTTGTGGGTTTCTGAATTCGCAACAGCAGCAGGCGGCAGCGGTGGTGTCGGACTTTCAACAGTGTTGGCGGCAATGGGGTGGGTCGGCGATGGCAAGAAGGTGGCGGTTGCTTCGTCGGCTCCAGCTGCCTCGTCTCTCTTCTGTTCGGCAGGACACGGTGGAAGGAAAAACAGAAGGGAACGCAGCAATGATGTCCCAATGGAGGTGGGTTACGACAGGAGGAGGCGAAGGGGCTGCCACCGTTGACTGTGGTGGTCCTCTTCGCTGGAGAAGTAAGAAACAGAGGTGGGTGAGGAGGGGGAGGGGCGGCAGTAGGCGGTAAGAGGCAGTGGTTGGTGTAAAACGAGAAGAATAATGGAGATGGTTGTTTAATGGTGGGACTTAAAGTCGAGATCCTCTCTTTTATCACCTAGGATCTGAAGTTTTCATCCCAAGGGGTGGAAAGGGACCTATCAATTTAGTCAAAGGGAACATATTTGAGATACTGAGTCCAGTTGCTTTATGTGATTCATTTTACACTAGTCACAGAAGGGGGAAAGGAAACCAGTCGATGGGCTGAGGAAGAAGACACAACTTTTGATGTTTGACACCTATTGTCCCTACTATTTGGCACTCGAACAAACTCTACCCTAATCTCATAATTTGAAATCAAAATAGTTTCTAAAAATTGTAAATCTGCCCCTAGACATATATATATATATATATATATATATATATATATATATATATATATATATATATATATATATATATATATATATATACTAATATGCATATATTTATTTATTTAATTATTTATTTATTTATTTATTTATTATTATTATTATTATTATTATTATTTTACCAAAGTATAAAATCCCATTAAGTCTTAAAACGGATATCGTTTCACATGTCAAATTCTCGATGTCAACAAATTTTTCTGATGGTTTCGATCCATAGATTTTAATTCTAGGATTCTAAAAACCCGAACGGATATATTTTTTTTGAGTTTTATAACTCCGGGGATTTATGTTTAAAATTTCGCGCATAATTGGTCTGAAACGTCTGATTTTTCTGACTTTTACAAATACTTTTACTATAATATGAATTAAAATTCGATCCGTCGAGATACGAAAAGTTTCGCGGTGATCTGACCCTTTACAGATTAAGCCCTAAATTTCGGGATGTTACAGCTGGGGTTACAGAACTGATAAAGAAGTTCATAGTGCTAATTGAGAACCAAACCAACAATAGGGTGAAGGCGCTCCATACCGACAACGGAACAGAGTTCAAGAATTCTATTCTTGATCATTTTTGCGCTGAAAAGGGGATTATGCGTCAATACAGCTCCACTCACACACCTCAACAAAACGGTGTTACTGAAAGGAGAAATAGAACCTTAAAAGACGTTGCAAGGACAATGTTGTGTGACTCCAAGTTACCAGTTTTCTTTTGGGCCGAGGCGATTAACACTGCTTGCTACATTCAGAATCGTGTGTTGATCAACAAAGCTCAGATGAGGACTCTGTATGAGATTCTATATGGTCACAAGCCATCAGTCAGTCATTTCCGTGTATTTGGCTGCCCTTGCACCCTTCTTCACCTAGATTCAAACCCAAAGTTTAATGCCAAACCCGATGATTGTTAGTTCGTAGGGTATGCTGCACGCACTGCATATAGGGTCTACAATAAGAAGACGAAGCAGATTGTGGAATCCTATGACGTGCGCTGGTTAGAGGAGAACGAAACGGATGCTCGAGTGGGTCCGGATTGGTTATTTGATTACACATCGCTTTTCAAGTCCATAAATGTGTCTTCGGATGGCTCATCTGGGTCGTTCTCTGGTTCGAAGAATGTTTCTGAAGACAAAGACGAAGAAGTTATCTACAGACCTCCAACGGTATCCTCTTCACCGTCTGAGGGGGAGTCCTCTGCTTCACCTGAGGGGGAGTCATCTGTACCACCTGATAGTCCAAAATCTCCAGTTCAAAATGATACTCCTGATGCTGAGGCTACACCACTCACTCCTGTTGAAAGAGAGTTCATGTCTAGAGATGCTTCCGCTGTCACTTCAACTTTTATGGAGCTACTCTTTCCTGAAGACATTTCAAATGAGTTTGTAGCAGAGTCATCTGGTGTGGAACAATCAGCAAATGAAGGAGGTGTCAATATTCACAATCTTCCCGTCTCACTTAATGATATCAGCCAGGAGATACCCTCAAGAATTCAACGCGATCATCCGATCGAGAACATCATCGACCAACTGGGCGATGGATTTAAAACCATAAGTCATAGTGGAGATGTCAATACATGTCTTTACTCTTGCTTTATCTCTCAAATAGAGCCCAAAAATGTTGAAATGGCTCTGAATGAGCCCAACTGGGTAGACGCTATGCATGAAGAATTGAATCAGTTTGAAAAACTCGGGGTTTGGAAATTAGTTGAGTTACCAAATGGCAAAAAGTCTCTTGACACACGCTGGGTCTATCGAAACAAGCAGGATGATTCAGGGGTTATAGTGTGAAATAAAGCTAGATTGGTGGTTCGCGGGTTTCGACAAGTCGAGGGTCTTGATTTTACTGAGGTTTATGCTCCAGTGGCTCGCTTGGAGGCTATTCGTATCTTCCTTGCATATACCTCTTACATGAACTTCACGGTTTATCAAATGGATGTCAAGACTGCCGTCTTGTATGGCAAAGTGAAGGAAGAAATCTATGTTGATCAGCCCCCTGGGTTTGTTAACTTGAAGTTTCCTAATCACGTCTACAAGTTGGACAAGGCATTGTATGGGTTACATCAAGCTCCTCAAGCGTGGTATGCGACACTAACAAAGCACTTGCTCGAGCATGGATACTCTCGTGGAACTATCGATCAAACTTTGTTTATCAAGCATGTTGGTAATGATCAGATTCTAGTTCAAATCTACGTTGACAACATTATCTTCGGGTCTACCAGTCCGCAGCTATGCAAGGAGTTTGAAGGTGTTATGAAAAAGCGGTTCTAGATGAGTTCGTTGGGAGAAATGACCATTTTTCTGTGGCTTCAGGTCAAACAAAATTCAACTGGAATCCTGCTACGTTCGAGTTTCAAGACGCTAAGCCTGCATCGACACCGATGGTTGAAAGACCTCTTCTAACTCCAAATATTGATGGTGAATCCGTAGATCAGACACACTACAGATCGATGATCGGATCATTGATGTATCTTACTGCAAGCCGACCTGACATCATGTTTGCAGTTTTTCAATGTGCACGTTATCAGGCTAATCCTAAACTTTCACATCTTATTGCTGTCAAAAGAATTTTTCGATATATTAAAGGCAGCCCAAAATTGGGTCTTTGGTATTCGAAAAATTCTGAATTTGATTTATTTACTTTTGCTGATAGTAATTATGGAGGCTGTGAGCTTGACTGGAAATCTACTTCAGGAGGATGTCAATATCTTGGAGATCGGTTGGTGTCATGGCAGTGCAAGAAGCAACACACTGTCTCAACTTCAACAGCTGAAACGGAATACGTTGTTGCATCTGCCTGTTGCTCTCAAGTCATATGGAGCCAACATCAGCTATTGGATTACGGTTTGAATTATCTAGAAACCCCAATCTACTCTGACAATGAGGCTACGATTCAAATTGTTAAAAATCATGTCCAACACTCAAAAACCAAGCACATTGACGTCAAAATTCATTTTATCAGAGATTGTTATGAACGTTCCCTTATCCGGCTGGAACAGGTTCCCACTGCTAATAATGTCGCGGATCTGTTCACCAAGCTTTTTAATAAAGCTCGATTCGATGTGCTTGTGGGATTTTTGAAGATGATACGTTTTGAGGATTAATTTATTTATTTTTTTTTACCTTTTTACTTAGTTTAAGTTTTTTTTTTAAATCCTTATCTTTTATTTTTTATTTTATTTTTATTTTTATTTTTGGCTAGATTAGTTTAAATTTGCGCATTTTCGTGATTTCATTCTCACCCATGCACAAATTGAGGGGGAGAAATAAACAAAAACCAAACAAAAATTAAAAATCCAAAAATCCAAAAACAATAAAAATCAAAAGTATGTTGCTAATTATCTTGTTTGTAGGTGATGTGTTGGGAAGTGATATTATCAAGTGATAACGAGAAATCTGAATCTGCGTAACGTACCAGAATTGAATTGTCTATGCTCTGTGCTCGATGCGTCGGTAAACTCGAAAGATTCTAAATGGACTTGACTAGGAAGATTTGAACTTAAGGAATTCAAGGACTTGACAAATATTGTACTAGTTAGATCCATTTAGCCTGACAATACGACGCTCGGATAGGTTGAGCAGGGAGATATACATGGGAATCTACTGGTCACACGAAAAGAACCTGTATCTAGAACTGTGGATTCACTTTTCCTCAATGTGCGGATTCTGTCCTTAATTCCGATATTGATGGGGTGACTGGGGAATTCCGATAAATTAGGTCTGTAGAAAGTTATTTTCTTTCTTTCTGTCTGTTTGTTAGCCATATGTTGCCTCGTTTGCGTGATCAAGAGATCCGACCTGGACTGTAACATATGCAATTCTATCTCTCTGCATCTTCTTTCTATGCAATTCTTTCTATCTGTTAGCCATATACTGTCTCCTCTACGTGACTCACAATCCGACCTGGTACACAGTATATGCATCATTCTTTTTCTCAATCCCTCTAAAACTTCAGTTAGTCATACGTTTAATCCTCTGCGTGATTGGAAGAGATCCGACCTGGGTGTATAGCATATGCATTCTAAATCTATCTTCTCTCTTAATAATTGTCTGCTCACCCGGTGTAAGGAGTATTCTGGAAATTCTTGATTACTGGAGCATATCAGGAAGCGGGAAACATGTTCTGGTACAATTAAAATTGAACACATACAGATTGTCTGTAGATCTTGCTGCTCAATTTAGGTGGACAACAATATCCCTAGTCATCGTCGGCTAAATGGTCCCTAGGAAATATATCTAAGAATATAGGATCAAATTGTCTTGTCATTATTAGTCTGTTCAAAATTGTGACAAATTTTCCGTGTTTAAGTGGACCACAATACCGACGATCGATCAGACATAGACATGAAGATAAAGGTACCGATAAGTAGACTAAGGTTGTCTAACAACTTTGATCCCAAAGTCACAAAATTTATATTCAGTGTTTGTTTAGATAAAGTTTAGTCTATTTTGTCTTAAATTTTATTTTTGTTTTATTTTATTTTATTTTGTAATTGTTAAAATTTTAAATTTAAATTTTGGAAATTGTTTTGTTTTATTTTAAATTTAATTTTATTTTTATTTTTATTTTATCTTTATGTATGTCAAAATTTTAGAAATATTTTAATTTTAATTTTATTTTTATTTTCATTTCTGTTAAATTTTTTATTTTGTTTTATTTGTAGTCTTATTTTAATTTTTAAAATCCTCAAAGTATTATTTTTGGAAAACTTTAAAAAAATTGGACTAGGCCTTACATAGTGTGGAAAACAGGTAAAAGGTCAAAAGTATTTATAGGGGTTTACCGCCGAAAACCCTTCATTTTTCTATTCTGGCCGCAAACACCCCTCTATTCTCTCTCAACCTCGAAATTTTTTTGTCTGATTTTGTCAAATTGCTCCGTTCATCTCGTAGGTAAGAGGATTCCGACCAAGGATATGCATTTGTTCCATGAAATCGATGAGTTTTGAGGCCAAAATCGACGAAAAACTAACTGTCGGAGTTTACGGCCCAAGCTTAGGGCCAGGAGTTTACGACCGTAAACTCAGTTTACTGCCGGTAGCTTACGACCATGGGTTTACGGCTGCAAACTCAAGTTTGACCGTAAACCCTATGTTGACTGTAAAATTGATTTTGATCAAAATTATTTATTATTTTGGGCTAAATTTGAAATTGATGTAATAAAAAAATTTATATTGTTCATTGCTCAAATGTCTTTCGTTTCTTATTTGGTATGTTTTAGTGCAGATCAAATGGCAGCTTTAAAGTTCGCAGACATGCACAATCTAGCAATAGTACTGGCAGATCCTCCGGTGGCATATGGAGAATTTAAGTCGATGATTCATGGACTAAGGGAATGTTGTCTGGACTCTGCCATTACCATGAACACCGTCGTTTATCAGAAGATTATCAGAGAGTTCTGGCAGACTGTCAAAATGAGCAGAGACGATGATGGAGCAGTGACAGTATATGCAGTTGTAAAAGGATGCAAAATTGTGATCGATGGATCGTTTGTGAGAGAGACATTGTTGATCAATGACCTACCAAGCTTTCCCACTGAAATTGGTATTGAAGATGCTCAGAGAATTTTAAAGAAGATGAGGTATGAAGGTGATTCTCCTCCTACAATGAAGAAGCTTCTGCCGCCCTACTAAAGATTCTTAGCCCACGTGTTCGTGAGTTATATCTCCGGCAGAAGGTCTGGTGCGGATGAAATATCCCTAAGAAACACTGGAGCTATTGTTTCTCTTGCTGCGGGGATTGGCTTCAACTTTTCTAGATTTATCCTGGACGAGTTTGTGGTCAACATTAATGCCATCACTCAGGATACCTTCCTAATGTACCCTCGATTCGTTCAGCTCTTCATCAACAAACAATTTCCTGACATGGTAAAGGAAGGAGAAACGCTTGATATGAAGTCCTTGGGCCCTCACACTATTGGGCTCATTAAAAAAAATCGCAAAGGGAAGGTTATCTTTAAAGGACTGTATCCATTGGTTAAATTCGGACGATTTGTTGAGCCGAATGAAGCGACCGAGTCCCACAGATCTTCTGATAAGATATCTTCAGAGCCTACTTCATCAGAAAGGGTGATCTCGGAAGGAGATGTGATCACGGTATCAGATCAAGAAGGGGAAGAGATAGTTGCTCCTAATGTATCCATAGCTGAGGAGCATGACCTGCAATCTATGCAAGTTGAAAGTGACTACAATGAATGGTCTTCCAAGAATGCAACTGAGTCTAATCAGTATGAAGACCTTGATCTTACAGTTTTTGATAAAGATGAGATTCCAACCAACTTTGGAAGCAATGATGATGTTTTGTCGAATGTCAACCTCGACACATTGCTTGATAATATCAGTGATGTTGCTCGCACGACAACGGAGATAGAAATCCAGAAGACGTTCTCGAATCGACACCCATGACTACAGATCAAGTGGTTGATTCTACAACTCCAATGGTGACAGTGTCAAGGATTCCTCCCCTTGACGTTGTCTCACCTACTATTGAACCACTTCAGGGTGATGATACAACAGACCAGACCTTGCAGCCTCCACCTAAGAGAAAAAGACGTGATCCTAGGTTTGGGCCTTTGGATTTTGACTTGTCTCATGACGTGCCGATTACGCCAACTACTACACCTGCCATCGTGTAAACAGAACTATTTCATGGAGGTCCTAGCACCACTTTTGAAGTTGGTGGTTCCTCTGCTCCACCAGGATTCTCTCCTCCTAGGGTAGATCCTGATGATGCATCTGTGCGATTAGCTATGCATCTCGCTCAAAATGAAAATGTAGATCCTGCTTCTCATGGTAAAGGAATTTCTTTCGAAGAAGGTCGTCAAGGAGAAGATAAAATGTCAGTTGATGAGCTTCAAAATAAGATCAGTGTCCTGGATCAGAATAACATTGAACTTGATATTCAAGTCAATGAGTTATTAAATGAGAATGCCAAGCTGAAGTCTCAAGTGTCTGATCTTCAGGATGATCGAGTGATAAAGACAAAGCAAATATCTGATCTTGAAGACCATTTTAATGTCCTGACCTCCAGTTATTTTGAGTTGAAGAAGAAGCTTGAAGGTGATTTTGGTGACAAATACCAAACATCTGCAGACGAGTATAGGATCAATCTACATACTCAAGCTTTTCCTGTTACCATGCCAACCGTTCAGACTTCAGGGGTTGTTAATCGTTTTGATGAGGAACCCGCCCATGCTCCCCATGTTGAGGCAATTATGCGTGATAGACAATCTGAAGCTGCTGAAAAAGGAAAACTCTTGTTTAAGAGGAATTCTGACAAGAATGCACCTGCAGATCAAACATCAATCACCATTATGGATCTTGGAGCTGTTCGCTTTAGAGATACGTATGGTGACAGATCTGGGATGATTTCTTGGGGATTTCATGATCCTCTTAACATGTGGATAGTATGAAGAAAGAGTGGCAACACCGAGCTCTACAAAGACCGTCGTGATTTCAATTCATGGACTAGGGAGGATCTATCAGAGTTGTCACGATCTCTTTTTTCAAATCCCTCGGATAATCCACAAGCAACTCAATTCAAGCATTTTCTAGAAGACCAGGTGAAAAAGGGTTTTCCTTCAATGAAGACTGTTGAGTCTGTTATCAAGCATTATCCTAATGTCATAGATCCCAAGACTGGTCATCCTCTTCAGGTGGTGATGTGGCCTGCAACCAATCAGCTCAAACAAATCCATGTGCTTCAAAGTTACCCAGATGGATCTCTAAGCTCCATGGAGTACTAGGTTTTCGACGAGACTACAACATCTGCTGTTATCAAGCTTAAAAATGGATGCATCCGTCTTTATGATCAAAGGGATTTGTTCCAATTCAGGAGGTGGGATATTCATCATCTGAGTCTTCATCAAATTATAGTTGTTGAGGAGATTTTTGAGCAATCAGCGAAAGAGTACATGTCTATGGTTGCCGAGATCATCAATAAATGTATGTGGAACGGGGCAATGGGGCAGGCAGATGTGATGGTGGTCGATAAAGATTAACTTCAAGCTAGCACCAAACCAAGGGGGAGATTAAAGGGTCCAATTAATGGTTTGGTCTAGGCTTTTGTTGCAATAGGTTCTTTTGTGTCGATATGTAGTTTTAGTAGTGTTGATAGTAGTTTACGGCCATGTTATGAGTTTACAGCCGTAAGCCTATTTACGGCCGTAAACCCAAGGTCAGCCCAAGTCCACTATATATAGATGATAGCTAGGTCATTTTATGGTTGTTGATGCCACAGAGTTTGCGGCTGCTATTGACAAGTTGTACCAGACGTTTTCATTAATAGAAGCGTGTGCAAGCTTGTTCTGATTTCTGTTTCTACTTCATTCTTATCATTATTGATTATTTTGCTTGTTTTATCACTGGTAAGATCCGTTTCAGGACCTTACAGTGTGGTTAACCGACACACTAATATGGACTAATAAAGGGTGACAATGGGTGTCTCGTAAATTATCGTTGATTAATGGAGCATGTGTGGCTAACTGGCACATTGATTAGATGATAAATGATATCGAGAGTACCAAGCTAATTTGCGTTGTTATTCACATCTCGTTTGTGATCCTCTGCATCCCAGTCACAAAGTGAGAGCTTAATCGAGATTAAACATGCCATTGAATAGTGATGTGTGTGGAATGCACTGGTTTTAATCCTACTTTTTAACATAAATTAGACACACAAAAGGCAGTGAACCTGTCGATTGGTGGTATAGTTTAGCAAGCAGGGTATCGAACATAGGGAATGACAATTAAGCTAATTGCTAATATTATCTAAAAGCAAGCAATAAAAGAAAGGGTTTTCTCTAGTTTTACAATACTATAAACTTAAGTACTTAACTAATACTCAACTACGCAACTAACAGCTAAGCAAATGAAAATCAACTAAATTCAATAATGGGAAAGACTTCTGTTGAGGTTTTCAAACGTTTATTCATATGGTTGATTTTATGACAAGTGAAATGCATTAATTAGCATTGGCTACCGATTAGTTTGATTAGGTTCACATTCGCTATTACTAATCCTTAGAAAACAGATTAATTTAAACAGTGGCCAAGTGATTAAACTAATAGATTTCCTATTTTATTGGTTCGTTGCTAATTTAATTAACCTCTTGTTGATGGTTCGTCACACAAGCTTACACATTAATTTTCCTATTTTCTAGTTAAACCTAGTTTCACATTCGCTATTCCTAGTCGTATAACAATGTTTTCACACAAATCATATGAGATTAGCAATTAAGAGATGTTCATGCAACTTAATATGCTGGTTAATTAACAGGAAATAGTGGTAATTAACACATAAGATTCTTTAACAAGCTTAACAAAACAAACTCACCAAATTAAATTAATCCAATCATAAAGTCAAACCATATTCATAAAGTCATCTATCCTAAACAGAAGTTATGAGTTTTAGCTTATAATTAAAGCAGAAAACAACTCAAAAACGGAATCAATTGATGCAAACATAGTTTAAACAAAAGATTAAGTAAAGAGTGCACTTGAATTGCCCTGATCTCCCCAAAATCAAGTGATTAGACTTGATCTTCAAGTTCCAGAGCTCCAACAGCAACTTGAATCTTAAACTATCCTTCAAGGGTTCCAGAGAGAGGTTCCAAATTCATGAATTAAAGCCCTTTATATAGTTTCTGAAAACAGGGGCTACTCGTCGAGTACATAGACCGAATCGGAGAGTCCACCACTTAAAATCCTTATATGATAAGGAATCTTATTTGTTCGCAAATCTTCGAGCCTACTTGGTGAGTAGGCACCCAACTCGCCGATTTCTTTAGGGTTTTTCTTTCTTTTCTTTCTTTCTTCAATTCCCGAGCTTCCTATCGCCTTTTTCTGCTTCCTTTTGCTTCCGAGCTCATGTTTTAGGCTACAAATACATTTTAAACATATTTAAGTACCTTTTGTTCATAATTTGCAATAAAATAGCCAAAAAGTATTAAAATTTAACACAAAATATATTACTAATTATGCACATATCAAAATACCCCACACTTGACTTTTGCTTGCCCCCAAGCAAAACTGAATTTTAGCACACTAATATCACATAAGACAATCCCAATTGAACCCAACCATTATGCCAAGACCGCAACGCATGCATTTGTGTCTAAATTTTTCCTAAGGACCCCCCTAATTCTAAATACCCACAATCCTCATAAACACTCACCCACTTCTTTTGAAAAACGCTCATTTTATGCATCCCTCTGAATCCATCCGAAGAAAACTTCCTAACCTCAAGGTATTTTTAGTCAAGCAACCCAAGCATACATAATCTAGAAAATTACAACTTTTCGATACCACAATGGAGCTTATTTGGAATTCTTCACTTCTTTGATATTTGATCTTGATTTCCTTGAATTCACCACATTTTCGTTTGATTTTTGGTATCTTTAACTTTTTGATTCTTCAGAATTTTGATCTTTTGATCTTTACTTTGACTGCTCCAAAATTCTTACAACTTTTCTTGTAATTCTCTCTCTCTCTCTCTCTCTCTCTCTCTCTCTCTCTCTCTCTCTTTTACATGTAACTTACTTTTTTTCTTCCACTCAAAACCTACATGCTTAAGCAGGGGCGCTCAACTTCAACCTTTATTGGTTAAAGTATTAGTCTTCCTAGATACATTTCAAGTACACGATGCTAAATATATTACGATCCTCAAACTAAGCGAGGTTGTGTTTTTGTCCCATGATTTCACTAGAATAAAGGGGGGCCACAAATGCATTATAACGTATATAGGCTCAACTAAACAATTGGGTTCTCATAAAATCATGAAGCACAATACTAGCATGGTTCCGAATTGCTTTTACCAAAATTTTCTAAATTAGCCCTAGCAATTTTAATGCAATTTTTTTTTTAAAAAAGTAACTAAAATTCTAAATTTTGACTAAATGTGACCAACTAATGTAACCAGCCCCTACCCCACACTTAATTCATGCAATGTCCCCATTGCATATTATGCATGATAAAATAAAGAGAGAATTGGAACAAACTCCCCTGGGATAGTAGCGGCGAGATTGATCTTCATCTTTAAGATCCATCTTCAATAGAGGTTACACATGGGAACAACTCATCCATGTCTTGGGTGTCAAAATCTCGTGTGGTACAGCTCCAATTATAAGGGAAAAACTCTTGGAAATTCTCGAAAAATGATCTTCCAAAGAAAATAACCAATGCCCGTATCAAATGTGGTCAAATTGTGAACTTGAAAATAGAATTCACGAGTGACTCGTTGAGTAGATATGCTAACTCGCCGAGTTATAGCGTGACTGGCAAAAAAATCGCGAAATTTCACATGGACTTGTCGAGTAGATATGATTCACTCAACAAGTAGACCGCTGTGTGGAAAAAAATTTGTATTCTGCCCAGGTCCGTTTATGATGTATGGGGGTAATATAAACTAATACTTCCCCCCATTTTTTCAGTAAATAAATACTTTATAATTCTTCTATCAATCGTACTCGTAACTTGACTCAAAACTTCATTTTTTCTCTTGCCTAGACTCGACTTCTTGCTTGGTTAGCCTTGACTTTATACCCTCGCATGCAATCCTAAGCCTTAAACTGAAAAGATCAAAGCAAACACAAGTGATAAAAGACAAAAACATCCTACATAATCCTAGCTACCATAAGTTCAAAATAAAACAATCAAAACAAACAAAACTAAAAATTATCTGTAACCGAACATATCAAAATAAAATTAAATCAAGAAAAACGAATAATAAAAAGAAAGAAAACTCTAGATATTGGGTTGCCTCCCGAAAGCGCTTCTTTTTTAGGAGTCGTTAGCTGGACTCCTTCCCACTCTACGTTTCAACGGCTTCCTCCAAATCTAGTCGTTCCTCAAGTCGTTCGTCCCTTGGCATTCCTTCTTCATACCTCTTCACCCGATGCCCATTAACCTTAAAGCTTGACCCGTCTTTGCCCCATAACTCAATTACTCCATAAGGATAGACATGTTTTATTGTAAAAGGCCCGGTCCAATGAGTGCGTAATTTTTCCGAAAAGAGCTTTAGTCTTGAATTGTACAATAGAACTTTTTGCCCTTCCTCAAACTCCTTATTACCCTTCAACCTTGCATCATGCCATCTTTTGGTCTTGTCCTTATAAATTAATGAGTTAGTATAAGACTCATTCCTCAATTCTTCCAACGCATTCATTTGCAAAAGTCGATTTGTACGCAACTCATTTAGCTCAAAATTACATGTCTTCAAAGCCCAATAAGCTTTGTGTTCAAGTTCCATGGGTAAATGAAAATTCTTACCATATACTAGCCTATAGGGTGTGGTTCCAATGGGTGTCTTGAATGTGGTCCTAAATGCACAAAATGCATCATCCATTTTGTCTGCCCAATCTTTTCTATTATTCCCCACCGATTTCTCCAATATTCGTTTAAGTGCCCTATTCGTAATTTCGGTTTGCCCATTTGATTGTGGATGGTAAGGTGTTGAAAATCTATGGCGTACCCCATATTTTTGCAACACTCTTGCTATTTGATCATTAGGAAAGTGGGTTCCCCTATCACTAATTAATGCCTTAGGTACCCCAAATCTTAAGAATAATTTCCTTAAAAATTTGACCACAACCCTTGCATCATTGGTTGGTAATGCTTGCACTTCTGCCCACTTTGACACATAATCCACCACCACTAGTATGTATTTGTTGCCTTTGGATGAAGGAAATGGTCCCATGAAATCTACAACCCATACATCAAAGATTTCACAAACTTGAATATTCATTTGGGGCATTTCATTCCTTTCCGATGTATTACCCGTTCTTTGGCAAGCATCACATTCCCTTATGTAGGTAGCAGCATCTCTAAAGATAGTGGGCTAATAGAACCCTGCATCAAATACTTTTTTAGCATTGTATTGCACCCCATGATATCCTCCTATAGGCTGTGACAATGCTCTAAGATGTCCTGACTTTCCTTGCCAAACATGCATCTTCTAATGATCCCATCTGCACAACTCCTAAAAAGATATGGCTCATCCCAGAAATAATATTAAATTTCTGAGAAGAGCTTTTTCTTTTGTTGATGAGTAAGGCCTTTTCGAATGTAGTCGCCAACCAAGTAATTTGCAATGTCTACATACCATGGTTCTTCATCCACGATCAACATCAAGTATTCTTCCGGGAAGCTATCTTCAATACCCATATTATCTATCTCTTCCCTTTCTGGATTTTCTAACCTAGAAAGACGGTCAACAACTACATTCTCCATTCCCTTTTTATCATTGATCTTGATGTCAAATTCTTGTAGTAAGAGTACCCATCAGATCAATCTTGTCTTTGCATCCTACTTGGCAAACAAGTACTTAAGAGCAGAGTGGTCAGTGAAAATAGTAGTTTTAGATAAAATAAGATAAGGGCGGAATTTGTAAAAAGCATACACCATAACTAATAATTCCTTTTCGGTTGCGGTTTGATTTTCTTGGGCGGGATTTAATGTCTTGCTGGCATAATAGATGGGTCGAAAGTGCTTATCAACCCTTTGGCCAAGCACGACTACTAAAGAAAAGTCGCTCGCATCACACATTATTTCAAAGGGTAGGTTCCAATTCGGGGCGACAATGATCTGGGCATTAGTTAAGTTTTCCTTTAAAACTTCAAATGCATTTAAACACTCTTTAGAAAAATTAAAAGGTGCATCTTTTAAAAATAATTGAGTTAGAGGTTTAGTAATTTTTTAAAAATCTTTTATGAAACGGCGGTAAAAACCCGCGTGTCCTAAAAAACTCCTAATGCCCTTCACATTAGTTGGTGGGGGTAATTTAGCAATTGTATCAATTTTTTCCTAATCCACCTCAATTCCCACCTTGGATACTTGATGACCTAGGACTATGCCCTCTTTAACCATAAAGTGACATTTTTCCCAATTTAAGACTAGATCGGTCTTTTCACACCTAACAAGCATCAAGTTAAGGTTAGTGAGACAATCATAAAATGAGGAGCCAAAGACAGAAAAGTCATACATAAATACTTCCATAAACTTCTCTACCATGTCATGGAATATTGCCATCATGCATCTTTGAAAGGTCGCGGGCGCATTGCATAACCCAAAAGGCATGCGGCGATAGGAAAAAGTACCAATTGGGCAAGTGAAAGTAGTCTTTTCTTGGTCAATTGGATCTATGGGGATTTGAAAATAACCCGAGAATCCGTCTAAGAAACAATAGTAATTATGGCCAGATAATCGTTCAAGCATTTGATCGATAAAAGGAAGGGGGAAATGGTCTATACGAGTGGCATCATTTAACTTCCGGTAATCGATGCACATTCGCCAACCGGTTACCGTTCGGGATGGTATGAACTCATTCTTCTCATTTGTGACAACGGTCATCCCTCCTTTCTTAGGCACCACTTGAAAAAGACTAACCCACAGACTATCGGAAATAGAATATATGATCCTTGCATCCAAAAGCTTAACCACCTCCTTCTTTACCACTTCTTGCATGTTCGGGTTCAATCTCCTTTGATGTTGCACTACCAGTTTTGCTCCTTCTTCTAGGTTTGATCTTGTGGGAATAATAAGAAGGGATAACCCCTTTAATGTCGACAATGTTCCATGCAATAGCATTCTTTCTCTTTTTTAGAACTCGGACTAAGTCTTCTTTTTCAGATTTAGTAAGGTCAGAAGCGATAATTACAGGTTTTTGTTCACCTTATTCAAGAAATGCATACTCCAGATGATTAGGTACAATTTTCATCTCTGATTTCGTGTTTTGCATGCTAAACACGTCGAGTCCCATGAGGGGACTCGTCGAGTCCAAGGAAAAATTCGTGTCTGGTCGCGTTTTTTCAAGCGGACTCGTCGAGTCAGAGGATGCTACTCGGCGAGTAGGGCTTTCATCATTTCTGTTCATTTCATTATATTCAGCTTCTTCAAGTAGTCTCTCTATCTCCATCAGATCTCTTTTAGCATCAAATTCATATTCAAAGGTAATGGTGGACTTGCTTGGTTTGTCTTCCTTCCACTCTTCCATTAACTCCTCCAACATATCAACCGAGAACGTCGTGTCATCACTACATCCTGCATGTTTCATGGCTTGATCTATTCCAAATGTAAATGATTCTTCTCCCACATGAAGGGTAAGTTTTGAATCTCTCATATCAACTATAGCACTCACGGTGTTAAGGAAGGATCTTCCAAGTATAATCGGGACTTGAGGGTCAACTTCCATATCTAACACTATGAAGTTTGCAGGAAACACGAATTTGTCAACTTTTACTAATAGGGCAAAATTACCCCCACTAACTAATGTGAAGGGTATTAGGATTTTTTTAGGACACGTGGGTTTTTACCGCCGTTTCATAAAAGATTTTTCAGTAATTACTAAACCTCTAACTCAATTACTTTTAAAAGATGCACCTTTTAATTTTTCTATAGAGTGTTTAACTGCATTTGAAGTTTTAAAGTAAAAGTTAACTAATGCCCCGATCATTGTCGCCCTGATTTGGAACCTACCCTTTGAAATAATGTGTGATGCGAGCGACTTTGCTTTAGGAGCCGTGCTTGGCCAAAGGGTTGATAAGCACTTTCGGCCCATCTGTTATGTCAGCAAGACATTAAATCCCACCCAAGACGTTAAAGCAAAAAACAACTCAAGAACGATATCAATTGATGCAAACATAGTTTAAACAAAAGATTAAGTAAAGAGTGCACTTGAATTGCCTTGATCTCCCCAAAATTGAATGATTAAACTTGATCTTCGGGTTCCAGAGCTCCAACAACAACTTGAATCATAAATTATCCTTTAAGGGTTCCGGAGAGAGGTTCCAAATTTGTGAATTAAAGCCCTTTATATAGTTTCTGAAAACAGGGGCTACTCGTCGAGTCCATTGACCGACTCGGCGAGTCCACCACTTAAAATCCGTATACAATAAGGAATCTTATTTGTTCGCGAATCTTCAAGCCTACTCGTCGAGTAGGCACCCAATTCACCGAGTTCTTCAGGAATTTTCTTTCTTTTCTTTCTTTCTTCAATTCCCGAGCTTCTTATCGCTTTTTTCTACTTCCTTTTGCTTCCGAGCTCATCTTTTAGGCTACAAATACATTTTAAACATATTTAAGTACCTTTTGTTCATAATTTGCAATAAAATATCCAAAAATTATTAAAGATTTAACACAAAATATATGACTAATTATGCACATATCAAATAGTTCAATGAATCTCAAAAGATCTAGGTGTTTCACAAGATTGAAATTGGTAAATGCTTTACCTACCTAAAATAGATTCGAATTTGATTACAGAATCCCTCTTCAAAGTTCGAATCCAAAATATGGATCCTAGCCTTAATTTAAATTTTTGGGTTAATAATTAAGGATTGAAATCAACTAACTTGAATTCTTTTTTCTCCTATTATAGATGTCAAGTTTAGACAACAATGGTCTTCCTCGTCCTTCTAGAAATGTTATTCCTTCTCTATCTGAAGATGATCTTCCACATGTTGATCAAGGTGAAAGAATGTTCCCTTCCTCAAGCAATGGTGGAACTGGAAATCATGCTTCTCCAACTCTTCCTCCACCTCCTTCAGTGACTCACCCTAAGTCATGATTTCTTCAAATTGAAAAGTACAAAGTTAATCAAGCCCAGTTGGAATGTAAACATCAAGATGGAAAGTCTGTGTGTACGCATGTTTTGAAAATGAAATCGCACATTGACATATTGGGTATGTTGGGTGTCATTTTCCCAAGGGAGCTAGTCATTGACTTGGTTCTACTTTCGCTTCCTGAGTCATATAGTCAGTTCATTAAAGACTACTATATGAGGGACCAAGACGTGGCCCTAATTGATCTGACACATATATTGATTATTGTTGAAGCAAAAATACTTAAGAGCACAAGTCAAGCAAAAGTGTTTGAAGGATATGAGTCCCAAATTTCCATTGATGATGGCACAACAGTGGTCCAGAAAAGGTTTCTCTTCCCAATGGAAAGGGATCAGCCAAGGTCAAATCGTTTGACCATATGGCAAAGAGAAAGGCTAGTTTTGAGATAGTTCCATGTGATGACCCCAAGGAGTCCATATGTTTTTATTGCCAATTGAAGGTGCATTGGTTGTGAAGCTGCCTTGACTACCTGAAAGATCTTAGAGATGGTAAAGTCAAGTCATATGACTCCACTTCGGATACATCCATTATCTAACTCCATTATTTTAGTAAGTACCTATTCATAGATTCTTGATACATGATGTGATAATCATATTTTGATGTTTTACATGATCTAAGAGAAAGAATGAAGCTTAAGAAGAGTAGGATGTATCTAATCATGAGAGATGGATTTATGTCGCATGGTTCGATGATCAGATTTTGGAGCTACTTAGGAGTTATGATAATTTAATAGATTGCTTAGGAGATGTTTAGAAGCATTGTTTTTCATTTCTGATTGCAGGGACAAGTTCCAAAATTTTCGTTTATTATCAATATAAGTGAAATTTTGGTTTATATTGTTGGTTTACTTTATATTTCCTTGCAATTGCATTTATGAAAATTGATGGTTACATTTCTATTATTGGAAATGTTAATTGGGATTTGATTCTTATTGTATTACTTGTGTTTTCATAATTAAACAAGTGAAAATGAATTCTCATCATCCGAGTTTCAATTGGATGTAAACTTGGAATCATGCAATTTGAATTGCTTGATGTATGAGAATCTTGATCGTTGGAAGATTGTGACTAATTCATTGATCACATGTTTATGTGAGTCAAAGTGAAGAACTAATGGATCAAGTACATGTTGCTATTCACTAGTCAGATCCACCATAAAAGGATGAAAAGCTCTATTCTTCATGATTTACCGATGTTTCAGTAAATATAGTTGTGTTTATAAGATTAAACACAATTATGATACTTTAAAAAAGTTTCAGAGAGTAACATAATGAATATGAAGAATCTATTAGGCAGAAAGATAAAGGTTTCTCCAATCTAAAAAGAAAGGAGAGTATTTTAGTATCGTGTTTTGTAATCATCTTAATGATTGTGGAACTATATCTCAATTGATCCTCGTAGAACATCTTCGTACAATTGGCTGACTAAGAAAAGGAATCAAATATTTTTGAAATGGTTCAAATCAAAAGGATGAGTCACACTTTGTTTCCAATCAAGTTTTAGAGTCATACTCTAGTAACTATAAATCATATCTTGAAGCTTATATTGCACTAATTAGTTTTATGACACCTCATGAAACGTGGACTAATAATGTTTTCTCACTTTAGCTCATTTAGAATTGGAAGTTGTGATGTTTTGGATAAAACAAAGGATAAACTAAGACCAATTCATGAAATGTTTCATGCTGGGAATCCACACTAACTTTTGAATATTCGTTTTTGCTCATCAAGGAATGCTCCTTGAGAAATAAACTTATATGTCAAGAAGTTAGTGGGAGTCTTATTGATATTGAAAAGTTTTAGGAGTCAGTCGAGAATAAACCTTTTAGTGTCCCTAGCACACGACCTGAGGTTGATAAACTATTTGTTAAGTTGACACATTCTTGTTTCTGTGCGCGCTTTATAGTTGGGTTGGCAATGCTTTTGAGTTCTGTGGTTCTCATTTGACTGCAAAAGGCAGAGCACGTTGGACAGTGATAGTACATTGGTCAATGGAGGTGAGCTGCTTAAACAACATGGAAGTGTTGATAAGCCCTTGTGCTCTACCACAAGCCAAGAAACTAAGAACAAGTAAAGTTCATTCCATGAAAGCAAAATTAGAATTTGAATTTGTCATAAACCTTGTCTTATGATTGTAGGTTGAAATGATAGGTTCACATGGATGGGAACACATACACCATAAAATCTAGGTGGCGAAAGATTTCGCTCTAATTCATGAAAATGATTAAGAGGAAACACTTTCGCTGGTAGATTTTAAAGATTTGATAAATATCATTATGGTTAGTGGTTGTGTTATTTGTGTTCTCAAATTCGCAATATGATTACAACATCCTTTTTCATGGTTCGAATTGTGAGACATGGCAAGAAATACTTTGAATATTCAGGACTTATAGCTATAAGTTTTGAAAGGGTTTAAACACACACATATGCTATCTAAGACTCATCAAAGCATCACGTACCAGAAATCTATATTTTAGTAAGAAAGTAAATAGTGTTGATTTCTAGAAGTCTAGTTGATTTCTGGATACATTTCAAAGCTAGTGGGAGCACAATTTTTGTGCTATTAGGAGAATAATTGTTATGCTAGTAAGAGCATAACTGTTATGCTGAGTATTGCAACTTAGCAATACTAATTATAGGAAACAAAGATTTCAAATTTACAAATTGCAAAATTTGAGAATTGTTTCGATATAAAAGGATTTAAGGGAGAGGGCACTCATACTTCATTTCAAATCTAAAAGTTTAGATTGAAAATTTTAATGAGAACTTAGTCTTGGACATATACGGATATCGTGTTGAAAACAAGATTATGACTTAAAGAGAGGATGCAAGCAACAAATATCTTCAAATTGCAAGACTTGAGAGAATATGGAGAGGGGAGGAAGTGCTCTTGGCCTTCTGCAAGGAATGTGTGTTCAAAATGAAAGCACTCTTCTCTATTTAAAGTAGAATGTTAATCCTAGAGTCATTAACCATTAAGCACTTTAGACAACCTTGTCCCCTAGCGTGCACCATACCTTGAATACTTTTGATTAAACTAATAAGTAATCCATGTTTTTTCTTTTCCCCATGCATGGCCATCCATGCTTATGGAAAATAGAAGATTGGATTTATATTTTATAAACTCAAAGTTTATAAGATATAAACTTTGTCTTTTTGCTAAAACATTAAAGGCTTACCTAGTCCAAAATGTTTTACATGACTTATTAATTCATACATTATGAAATAATGTGTTACTTGTATTGTAAAATAATTATTTCCTTGAAATAAATATTTTCCTAATTTATTATAAGAGTTTATGAATATTTATTAAAATCATTTTCTAATAAATAACCATTTGTATCAAGTTGTTGTTAGTGTGACCGAATGGTCCGGATCATATGTTATTTATCAATATCATTTTAATATGACTCTTTAGCATACTAGATCTCTCAATAACATGGCATGACTGAAGTTTAGTTCAAGTTTTTAGTTGATTACTCGAAACATTATACAATGAATAAAGTCTAATTAATATGGTGATTAAATAATAAGAGTTTTATTTATATTCAATAGTTTTGAGACCATAGTTAATTAGGTTATATTGTGTTTCACTTAGCATGTTTTACTTTCCGAATAATTAGATTATTTAAACATCCGCAATCGATCATACTTTTGGAAGTAAGTAGTGAATCAAGACTATCATGAATTGAATTGTAGATTGTCTAAGGGTTTATACGTAGCAATAGTTTTGCTTAAACAGGTAAACCGGTATTATACCGGCAATGTCTAAGTGTCTCAACGGATTAAAAGAGTTTAAGCAAAACAGGTAAACCAGTATTATACCGATTTGGTTTCTTAAAACAGTCGGATCTTTTTTGCATACGAACTATGTTTTGGACGTTCTTTGTATTTTCAGAAACAGGGGAACATGTATCAAGTTGTTGTTAGTGTGACCCTTCGGATCATATGTTATTTAGCAATATCATTTTAGTATGACTCTTGATCATACTAGATCTCTCAATAACATGGCATGACTGTAGTTTAGTTCAAGTTTTTTAGTTGATTACTTGAAACATTATACAATGAATAAAGTCTAATTAACATGGTGATTAGATAATAAGAGTTTTATTTATATTCAATAGTTTTGAGACCATAGTTAATTAGGTTATATTGTGTTTCACTTAGCATGTTTTACTTTCCGAATAATTAGATTATTCAAACATCCACAATCGATCATACTTTTGGAAGTAAGTAGTGAATCAAGACTATCATGAATTGAATTGTAGATTGTCTAAGGGTTTATACATAACAATAGTTTTGCTTAAACAGGTAAACCAGTATTATACCTGTTTTAAGAAACCAAACCGGTATAATACTTGTTTACTTGTTTTGCTTAAACTCTTTTAATCCGTTGAGGCACTTAGACATTGCCGATGGGATTTCCGAGAACATTTTTGGAATCAGACTATAGTCTATTATTTAATTCCATACTCGAAATATTTTTAAGAAAAATATTCACAAAAGTCGCAAAAACGGACACCATAAGCCATTTAGACGCAAAACTTCGAACGCAATTTCCCGGATTGATGCTTTGTCAAACGTCATAGTGTTTAGACAGTTGTCATTCGTGACTTTACCATCGATGTTTGTAGCTAGCAACCATAGGTGGGGGTGTCAGCTCGTATAGATTTATACATAACTCTCTCACTCACTTAAGATTTAATAGTTATAAGATAGGGGTCTTGCTAAGTATTTGTACTTAGGTAATGAATATGTCTCATGTAAATCATTACGTGTGTAGCACTAAAAGTTGTAGCCTTAACTTTAAATGATTCGAGTTTACTAAGCCAAAGTTTACATTGTATAATTATAATAATATTTTATAGTTATATCTTTTAATTATTTTGTAAAATTAAACAAGTAGAATAATGGCAATGTATAATAATTATTCATATTATACGGGCAGAGTAACAACAAGGTATAATAATTATTCATATTATACGGGAAGAGTAATGACATTGTATAATAATTATCCATGTTATATAGGCAGAGTAATGACAGTGTAGAGCCAATATCCAAGCCTTAAAATTAGTATTTCTAATAACACGTTTCATCGTTATACCAACGCGACAGTTTTAACGACAATTTTATAATATAGATATAAATAATAAGATTTATAAAATAACGATAACAAACAATCGATATTTAGATAACAACTATAATTATTTAACATGTATTCTCCTCCAAAATAGTAAAAGGTTTAAAATGGGGCTGTGAAATTCGCCCTTAAAGCATACTTCGAATTTGTATGTTTTACACGAACACGAGCAGACAACGTTTAAGCTGTCTAACGATTTAGGGTGTTGCCGGAACAAAGATGGTAGTTCACTAGAATATTTCTGTCAAAAAATGGGCGGAGGTTCGCTAGAAAATCATCCTGATCGCCAGAAAATTAGTCAAAATAATGTTTTCGTTAGAAAAAAAAAAAGTGGCCAGAAAAGAGGCTTACTGATAGCGAACAATGGTGGTGGGTGGAGTCACTTGCAGGGGGGTGAGTCGGGCGGTGATTTGGGGTGGTCGGAGGTGGCGGCTGTTGGCAAAAGCCGACGATGATGGCTTGTTGTGGTCCGACGAGAAAGAAAAAGGGAGAAGGGAGGGGAGTTTTTGGAGTGTTCTCAGAGAGGAAGTGCAGGAAAAATGGTTGGACCATGGTGTCTATTCCTAGCAAAAACCAAGTTGAGATGGGTGGCTACAAATGGAAGATGTGTCATGATCTTGGGCCATGATCCTCGGGCCCAAAATCCGACTTCCATAAAAGTTTCTGAGCACACATGTTTGTAGTACTCAATCCTCTGAGTCAGAAAATAAAGAAATATCCGCCTAACGGGTCTCACAACTATGAGAACAGAACGTTTGAAAGTATGATAAAAGTGGCTTCCTGGTTACCGCAATTAGACTGTGTTTTGTGAATTCGTCAGATTTTCGTGGAATGAAAAAGTTAGAAATTTAATCAAATACTAGATTACTTCTTAAGTCATAAAATGTTTCTAACTTTTTTTCTAACGAGTTCTGTAAGCCACCAAACGATTTGTTTGAAGATTCATGCATGGGAAAGTGGTTATTGCCTTGATCGACGCTTAAGAATTTTTGGGCAAAATATAATGAATATAGTCTTTTTAGAAACTATATTGTTGTACGATTGTAAGAAAATTGTTCGAATTTGAAAATTCAACTCCTAGGGCACCTAACGTTGCTTTTGAAGTTTCGTATTAGCGGGTTTAATTGTGAGTTTTACGTCGTTGGCCACAACTTCTATGTATAAACTCCATTTGTGATGTTCTTTAAGTCCACATGATTCTCATAATGTGTACTATTTGATTATTGTAACATGTATACTAAAAAGATGCTTTATACGAGTTTAGTTTTAATTGCTCGTTTTTAGCCCCATTTGTGTGCAACGACCAGCTTCTACTTTCTCGTATACTAGCTCCATTTTTGACATTTTATATATATTTAGCTATTAAATTGGTGTTTGTTGTGTTCGTGATTGACGATCGTTGACTTATTTTGACTATTGTCACACATATGGAACTTGAAGCATGTCACACCCCAAAACCAAGAACGGCGGAAACGTTCTGGGGCGGAGGACGTCATGTAAGGTAATCACAACACAGTAAATGTAAATAGGCAAACAACATCATCCATTGCATTAAATATATAAATTTAATACATGCGTGTTCTGTACAGTTTTAGACACCAAAAATATAACGTAAATCAACATAATAAAATGATGAGTCTTGAGTACGCTCCATCATCTCAAAAGCTGGCATCGGTACCTGTCTACTGATGACCTGAGAATACAAGTTATTTTGAAAGAGTTTATCAGCATTAAGCTGGTGAGTTCATAAGTATTTTAGTGTCAATGTTCGTTGTCAAAAACGTTTGAACCTGTCTCAATGTATAAGTTTGTAAAAATGTAAGTAAATGTTTAAAAGTGTTTGCAAAAGTTTGAATCTCTCAGAAAATCCTATATTTTCTGAAAAAGTAACCTTCTACCAAGGCTTAACTGTTTTGTAAACTCGTCTGTTGTAAAAGTGTGTAATTACCCAAGTATAACTATCATTTGATAAAATATAGTTTGTACATTAATGCTTAAGTGAGATTATCACCAAAATATGTAATGGGTAAATCATTGTAGTACTGTAGTTTTGTATAATAAGAACTACTGTTGTACTAATTACTACTACCTTAAACCGGATTTATATTAAGGTATAATGTGATAATTGCACCATACTATCGACTGATAACAACGACATAAAGAACGGTCGTAATAACGGAATGACGTTTGGCACCCGCAGACCTGCAGGTCCGGCTGTAGCTAGCAGCAAGGTGTAGGATAGTCAATCCAGTATAGATCTATACGCAAACTCAACGCTCTCCCTCCAAGAGAATTCTGGCTACAACTCGGGCCATGACATTTAAGGCATGCTCCGATACAGTGGATCACATTTATTATCGTATTCTTGCATATGATGATGAAATGTTTCTTGTTCTAGTATAGTTGTATATGTTCTCATAGTATAGTTGTATATATTCTCTTCCTAGTATAGACTCATGAATGAACTGACTCATTGATCTAGCAGTTGTAATAGTATGATTCTGTGTTACCCCGATGGTAACTTGTTAACAGTGCGTCTAGTACGTATGATTATGGAAGTACTTTTATGTCTATATATGTATATTTGATATATAATTAATATGGAAACGACCTTCGGATGGTCACCCAAAATCCCACCAAACCACATCCAAATCGAGGAAAAGGAAATAGGGTGGATGGCCTTCCTAAGCCCTTTAAACATTATTTATATGTCTATACATGTATGGGCATGCAATTTATAATATAAAAACATAAATAAGTATTTATAAGACATTTGAAACATAAGTATTATTTTTAAAGAAAGATTGATTTGATGTCAATCTATAAAACAATATGAAGGCGTAGATTTGACTAAAACAGATTAAGTATAAGGAACATTTGTTTAAATCACAGTTGCAGTGTAAATTCGAAAAGTAAATGGGTTTGGAAAACATTTAGAAGTAAAACAGTTTGATACATAGTTTGAATAGTGATAAAATCACTGATTTCCCTAGTTATTAATCACATGTGATTAGTGCTATCACATGTGATTGAAACAATAACTATAAGTATTTAACTTGTATCCCCCCCCCCCTTTGAAAGCATATAAAAGCATTTAGAATATTTAACAGGTTGATTAAGGGGTATGAAACTCACTTGATTGATTGAAGAAAGCGAGATGGAAAACCGGGCAGAGTTTCGTCTCGGAAAACGGATTTTCCTTGGGATTCTCGGGAATCTCGGGAGTAAAATCGACCCTCGGGACTTGAGCAAAAAGACCAGAGCTTCGGGTTATAACGGGCACGGAAAACGAGGCAAGGTTGTGAGAGAGAGGAGAGAAATGAGCAACATTTTCGGAAAGCCTCGCATCCTATTTATAGGAAGGCTGAACCGCCTCCGTACGCAGCGCGTACGCGTACGTCATGCATGACCGAAGCCTCGACTGCCTCGGTTCGGATGGGACGGGTTGCTGGGTACGCGGGTCGGATGGGACGGCGGGTCGGACGGGACAGCGGGTCGGACGGGTCGGAGCTTCGGACGGGTCGGACGGGTTAGATTTCTTCGGATAGTGTGACGTGGACGATCCGAGACCCTCGATCTCAGTACGCGGGGCGTACGAAGGTACGCAGGGCGTACTTCGGTCCAATCCGATGACTCCCCTTCGGATATTACCGGGAATTTATAATTAAATTTATATTTATTATAAATAAACTTCAAAAATTCATATCTCCCTCATACGAACTCCGTTTTTGACGTTCTTTATATCCACGCGAAGGTGAGACCATGATCTACAACTTTCGTTTAGATTCCGTTAGCAAATTCCGAAATTATTTTTTTTTATTATTTATTTATTAAAATGACGTGATTAAGGAATTTCTTCAAAAATTCATAACTTCCTCATCCGAAGTCAGATTTGGACGTTCTTTTTATGTACGCAAACCTTGATATGATTCCTACTACTTTATTTAATCCGAATAAGATTTTTGGAAGGTTACATTTTGACCTAAATTTGATCGGTTTTACATTACATTGACTCGAAATATCGGGTTGTCACATCATCCCCCCGTTAGAAGGAATTTCGTCCCGAAATTAGAATTTTTAAGCAAGTTAGAAATTACAAATAACTAAGCAAAAAGGTGAGGGTATTTCAGTTTCATCTGATCCTCACGTTCCCAAGTGAATTCCGGTCCTCGCTTGGCATTCCAGCGAACCTTCACGATAGGGATACGGCTTTGCTTTGTCTGCTTGACCTCACGGTCCATGATCTCTACAGGTTCTTCCACGAAGTTGAGGCTCTCGTTGATTTCGATCTCGTCGAGTGGGATTACAAGAGTCTCGTCGGATAGACACTTTTTCAAGTTAGATACGTGGAATGTAGAATGTACGTTACGAAGTGCGTCTGGTAGTTCGAGTTTGTAAGCTACGGGGCCGACTCTTGCAAGAATCTCGAAAGGCCCTATGTACCTCGGATTAAGCTTTCCACGCTTGCCGAAGCGTATCAAGCCCTTCCAGGGTGAGACTTTGAGGAGGACTCGGTCTCCCACCTGAAATTCCAAAGGTTTCCTTCGCTTATCAGCGTAGCTCTTCTGTCGGTCTCTAGAGGCTTTCAATCGTTCACGGATCTGAACGATTTTCTCTGTTGTTTCCCGAATGATCTCCGGACCGGTGAGAGTACTATCGGAAGTTTGCCCCCTGGCTAATTGGGTATCACCCACCTCAGCCCATCACAGAGGGGATCTGCACTTACGGCCGTAGAGAGCTTCAAATGGAGCAGCCTTGATGCTCGTGTGATAACTGTTATTATAGGAAAACTCGACAAGGGGTAAATGAGTATCCCATGCCTTCCCAAAGTCAATCACGCAGGCTCGCAACATATCTTCCAGAGTTTGGATGGTCCTCTCACTCTGTCCGTCGGTCTGAGGATGGTAGGCTGTGCTCATGTCCAGCCTCGTTCCTAGGGAATGTTGTAGTGATTGCCAAAATCTTGAGGTGAACCTACTATCTCTATCGGAGATAATGGACATAGGTACACCATGTAGCTGTACGATTTCCCTAATGTATGTTCTCGTAAGTTTCTCCATCTTGTCGGTTTCTTTGATAGGCAGGAAGTGTGCAGATTTGGTCAATCTATCAACGATGACCCATATGGTGTCAAGTCCACCCGTTGTCTTGGGCAACTTGGTTATGAAATCCATAGTGATCCGCTCCCACTTCCATTCCGGGATCTCTGGTTGTTGCAATAAACCAGAGAGCTTCTGGTACTCGACCTTAACCTTTGCGCAAGTAAGGCATTTACTTACAAAGGTAGCAATTTCTGCTTTCATATTAGGCCACCAGTATAGCTTCTTAAGATCCAGATACATCTTATCTGAACCTGGGTGGACGGAATACCGAGTGTTGTGCGCCTCGGTCATGACCAAGTCTCGGAAACCACCATGTTTCGGTGTCCAGATCCGGTTAACGACATATAAAGCTCCGTCACCCTTGGCCTCTAAATTCTTGTCCATTCCTCTAAGGGATTCACTTGACACATTTTCAGGTTTCATGGCCTCAAGTTGAGCCGCCTGAATTTGCTTACTCAGGTGTGAATGGATGGTTATCGATAATGACTTGACTTTGCGACCAGAATATTCCTTCCGACTTAGGGCGTCTGCTACTACGTTGGCTTTACCCGGATGATAACGAATATCGTATTCGTAATCACTGAGTAGCTCGACCCACCGTCGTTGTCTCATGTTGAGCTCCTTCTGATCGAAAATGTGTTGTAAACTCTTGTGGTCGGTAAAGATAGTGCTCTTCGTTCCATACAAGTAATGTCTCCAGATCTTCAGAGCAAACACCACTGCTCCTAGTTCAAGATCGTGGGTCGTGTAGTTAACCTCGTGTGTCTTCAATTGTCTCGAGGCGTAGGCGATGACCTTACCTCGCTGCATCAGAACACATCCGAGCCCTTGATTCGATGCATCGCAATAAACTACGAAGTCTTCTATTCCTTCTGGAAGGGATAGTATTGGTGCGGTGCACAAGGCTCGTTTGAGCGTTTGGAACGCTCTTTCTTGTTTCTCTTCCCAGTCAAAGGCCACGCCTTTCTGGGTTAGGGTTGTAAGAGGCTTCGCTATTCGTGAGAAGTTCTGAATGAACCTGCGGTAGTAGCCAGCGAGACCTAGAAATTGACGAATTTCTGTAGGCGTCTTCGGTGCTGACCAGTTCTCAATGGCCTTAATTTTGGATGGGTCCACGTGGATTCCCTCTTCGCTTACCACGTGTCCAAAGAATTCGACTCTTCGGATCCAAAATTCACATTTCGAGAACTTCGCATAAAGTTTCTCCTTTCGTAATGTCCCTAGAACTTGTCGTAGGTGATCGCCATGTTCTTTCTTACTTCGGGAGTAGATTAGGATGTCGTCAATGAAAACGATGACGAACTGATCCAAGTAGGGTCGGCATACTCTATTCATCAGATCCATGAAGACTGCGGGCGCATTGGTCAATCCGAATGGCATCACCACGAACTCGTAATGTCCGTAACGAGTTCGGAAGGCGGTCTTCGGCACATCCTCCTCTAGCACTCGTAACTGGTGATATTCGGATCTCAGATCAATCTTAGAAAAATAGTTCGCCCCTTGCAGTTGGTCGAATAGATCATCTATGCGTGGTAGAGGATAACGATTTTTGACCGTCAGTTTGTTGAGTTCTCTGTAGTCAATACACATACGGAAGGATCTGTCCTTCTTCTTAACGAACAAGACCGGTGCTCCCCAAGGTGAGAAACTCGGTCTTATAAAGCCCTTGCTGAGCAGTTCGTTAAGTTGACCAGACAGTTCCTGCATCTCAGCTGGTGCTAAGCGGTAGGGCGACTTGGCTACTGGGGTAGCTCCTGGGACTAAGTCGATTCTGAACTCGACTTGTCGTTGCGGAGGTAACCCGGGTAGTTCTTCTGGGAAAATGTCGGGGAAGTCGCTCACTACTGGGAGGTTCTTTAGTTCTTTCGTTTCTAGGTTCGTGTCGACGACGTGAGCAAGGAATGCGTGGTATTCCTTACGCAGGTATTTCTGTGCTTGAATACTTGATATGATGCGAAGACTTGCACCGGGTTTGTCGCCATAGACTATAAGAGTTTCGTTAGACGGAAGGTTTAGACGGACTGCTTTCTCGAAGAACATGATGTCGGCACGATGAAGGCTTAACCAGTCCATGCCAATGATGACGTCGAAACTTTTTATTGAGACTGGCATGAGGTCGATTGGAAATGAATGGTTATCTAGAGTTAGGGTACAACCTAAGTATATGCTACTCATATTTTCAGTTTTTCCATTAGCCATTTCTACTGTGAATAGTTCTTTGAGTGTGTGCGGTGGTTGATTAAACATGCGAGCAAATTTATGGTTTACGAAGCTTCGCTCCGCTCCACTATCGAACAGAATGCATGCATAGGAGTTATCGAGGAGGAACGTACCGGTCACCACTGTCGGGTCAGCAACTGCTTCCCCGTGGCCAATAGCTAGTACCCTCCCTGCTCCTCCCGCATTCCTCGCTTTGGGGCAGTCCCTCTTAAAGTGGCCTGCTTCACCACATCCATAGCAGGTTGGGCTCGCGCCAGAGCCAGGGACTTGGTTGATAGGTTGTGCCGAGAACTTACAGAATCGGACGGTGTGTCCTTTCCTATTGCAGTTAGAGCACTACAATTCACGGCAGGGGCCGTTGTGGTGGTAGCTGCATTTGTTGCACTTGGGCGAACTTCCAGCATACCGACTCACCGGAGCAGTAGTAGTAGCAGTAGGGGTTACTGCGGCATGAATTGCCACCAATTGCTGCTTTTTGGCAGCCTGCTGCTTCTTCCTTTCATCCCAGAATTTCCGCTTAGTATCGGCGGGTTTGGAGGGTTCCGGGATGGCTAGGGTGGTTGTGGTTGCAGGGGTTTTGACTCCATGGTCAATGAGTCGTTGTGCCAATCGTTTGGCACTGTCGAAGGTAGCGGGGTTTGACGCTAGCACATTCCCCTGATACGGAGGCACTAGTCCCCAAATGTACCTCTCGATCTTCTTCCCCTCGGTGGGAACCATATTGGGGCAGAGGGCCACCAGCTCGCTGAAGCGGGCAGTATAAGCGACCACATTGGTGCCCTTCATTGACAGGTTCCAGAGTTCCTGCTCCAATTTCTGGATCTCGCCCCTTGGGCAGTATTCCTCAGTCATGAGGTCTTTCATTGTTTCCCAGCCCATGTCGTTAGCTACGACGAGAGTTAGGGCTTTGACGTGGCCGTTCCACCACGTTAGGGCTTTACCCTCAAAGGTGCATGCGGCATATTTCACATTGCACGCAGCAGGGCATGAACAGATTTCGAAGACTGAGTCAGTCTTCTCGAACCATTGCGAGAGAGCAATGACTCCGCCGGTGCCATAGAAAGGCTTCGGCTTGCAGTTTGTAAAATCCTTGTATGAGCACTCCCTTGAGCGCACAGGGATTTCGATCGGAATAGATTCCATAGGGGTTCCACCTCTGCTGGCATCAGAAGAGTGATACCGAGCCATGGCAGTTGCCACTGCTGCAGCTACGACAGCATTCAGGGCTATAGTATCGATGACCGGAGGCGGAGGAGGTGGTGGAGGTGCAGGATTATTCCTATTCCTGGGAGACTTGCGAGGAGGCATCCTTCAGCTAAAAGTTTATAAAGATAAGAAAGATGGTAAGAATCAATTTGTAAGCAACGTGAGAGTGACACATGGACTAACTAACCATAGTCCAACAGTTGAAAGAGTGTTTGAAACCATAATAAGAAATATTAGTAGGAAAGCACAAGTGTATAGATTTTTCCCAGATAGATAGATCTCAAAAATACTGGTATTACTGATGTAATAAGTTCAGGGAAAATCGACCTAACAGTAGGTCATACATCATACCATATAGAAAAGTTTGACAGTTCTTAGATTTCAAATTTGAGTAAGGAAAGTTAGAAACATTTTACACACAAGTGCTACTTGGAGCACAGATGTTAAAGGCTATCCTTTAATTAAAAGACGGAGATGTACTAGACATCAACCAACGGCGATGGGAAAGTCCCGGGCGAGTACTGCGGTCGGATACTTGACGAAACACCTCTTGAAGGTGTCGATCCTGAGTCCTCTGACGAGCTCGAAGCTCTAAGATTTCAGCTCGTGAGGCAGCCAACTGCTACTGCAGGGTTTTATTGGTCCTCCGGGTCCGTTCCATGTCTTCTTCAAGACGGCGGATGCTGACTGTGTTGACACCTGAGTCGGCATCAATCTCTATGACCTGGTCGACGGCTGCTCCACCTTGCTCGACAATACGAGCTATTCTGCGGATAATGACAGGCAGAGCCCGGTCAGTAGAGCCACCATCGCTGACGTTGTAAAAGGTTCGGTCCCCAATGTATGGTAAGGGTTGACCCTGATCATCACTCCAGCGGTTCAGGTTGTTTGCCCACATGGGTGTAGGACCTGGAAATGCTGGTCGAGGGTTGTTGTTCGGGGCTTGACCTACAATTGGTAGGTTGTTGACTTCAAGCTCGGAGTCGGATCCATCCGAAAAGCCTTCTACGAGGTGATCATCCAAAGGGATTGGATGATCAACTTCGGGCTCCTCATCGATCCACCCGGCATTGCCTTCATTAGGAAAGTACGGGTCGCCATGATGGATATCTAGCCATCAAGATCTACGCGAGAATAGAGGTATATAGTATACGTGTAACTAGTAGCGCAAAATACTCCTATAGTATTTTAAGTTTAAGTTCTATTGATCTTCTTGTGGTATTGTTGGTAAGTTTTTAGACTTGTGAACCTATCACAACCATTCTAAGGCATGTGCTAATCACTCCTAGGATCAGCATAGTTGATCAGGCTATGCCATTTCCAGGACTGACCATACATCCCCGAGCTCACTTGTGATATTTAACAATCGTAATACTTTTGTTCTTGTCATTGTGACACTTATTTTAGTATGAATGTAGACTAGTATACTTAGTTAAATATTTTATTATTTAAAGTATAGACTCTTGGTCAGAGTTTAATCCCTAATGGGTTTATAGTTTAGTATATCTTTTATGGGTTGATATACTCAATTCACTATAAACAATGCTCTGATACCAATCTGTCACACCCCAAAACCAAGAACGGCGGAAACGTTCTGGGGCGGAGGACGTCATGTAAGGTAATCACAACACAGTAAATGTAAATAGGCAAACAACATCATCCATTGCATTAAATATATAAATTTAATACATGCGTGTTCTGTACAGTTTTAGACACCAAAAATATAACGTAAATCAACATAATAAAATGATGAGTCTTGAGTACGCTCCATCATCTCAAAAGCTGGCATCGGTACCTGTCTACTGATGACCTGAGAATACAAGTTATTTTGAAAGAGTTTATCAGCATTAAGCTGGTGAGTTCATAAGTATTTTAGTGTCAATGTTCGTTGTCAAAAACGTTTGAACCTGTCTCAATGTATAAGTTTGTAAAAATGTAAGTAAATGTTTAAAAGTGTTTGCAAAAGTTTGAATCTCTCAGAAAATCCTATATTTTCTGAAAAAGTAACCTTCTACCAAGGCTTAACTGTTTTGTAAACTCGTCTGTTGTAAAAGTGTGTAATTACCCAAGTATAACTATCATTTGATAAAATATAGTTTGTACATTAATGCTTAAGTGAGATTATCACCAAAATATGTAATGGGTAAATCATTGTAGTACTGTAGTTTTGTATAATAAGAACTACTGTTGTACTAATTACTACTACCTTAAACCGGATTTATATTAAGGTATAATGTGATAATTGCACCATACTATCGACTGATAACAACGACATAAAGAACGGTCGTAATAACGGAATGACGTTTGGCACCCGCAGACCTGCAGGTCCGGCTGTAGCTAGCAGCAAGGTGTAGGATAGTCAATCCAGTATAGATCTATACGCAAACTTAACGCTCTCCCTCCAAGAGAATTCTGGCTACAACTCGGGCCATGACATTTAAGGCATGCTCCGATACAGTGGATCACATTTATTATCGTATTCTTGCATATGATGATGAAATGTTTCTTGTTCTAGTATAGTTGTATATGTTCTCATAGTATAGTTGTATATATTCTCTTCCTAGTATAGACTCATGAATGAACTGACTCATTGATCTAGCAGTTGTAATAGTATGATTCTGTGTTACCCCGATGGTAACTTGTTAACAGTGCGTCTAGTACGTATGATTATGGAAGTACTTTTATGTCTATATATGTATATTTGATATATAATTAATATGGAAACGACCTTCGGATGGTCACCCAAAATCCCACCAGACCACATCCAAATCGAGGAAAAGGAAATAGGGTGGATGGCCTTCCTAAGCCCTTTAAACATTATTTATACGTCTATACATGTATGGGCATGCAATTTATAATATAAAAACATAAACAAGTATTTATAAGACATTTGAAACATAAGTATTATTTTTAAAGAAAGATTGACTTGATGTCAATCTATAAAACAATATGAAGGCGTAGATTTGACTAAAACAGATTAAGTATAAGGAACATTTGTTTAAATCACAGTTGCAGTGTAAATTCGAAAAGTAAATGGGTTTGGAAAACATTTAGAAGTAAAACAGTTTGATAGATAGTTTGAATAGTGATAAAATCACTGATTTCCCTAGTTATTAATCACATGTGATTAGTGCAATCACATGTGATTGAAACAATAACTATAAGTATTTAACTTGTATCCCCCCCTTTGAAAGCATATAAAAGCATTTAGAATATTTAACAGGTTGATTAAGGGGTATGAAACTCACTTGATTGATTGAAGAAAGCGAGATGGAAAACCGGGCAGAGTTTCGTCTCGGAAAACGGATTTTCCTCGGGATTCTCGGGAATCTCGGGAGTAAAATCGACCCTCGGGACTTGAGCAAAAAGACCAGAGCTTTGGGTTATAACGGGCACGGAAAACGAGGCAAGGTTGTGAGAGAGAGGAGAGAAATGAGCAACATTTTCGGAAAGCCTCGCATCCTATTTATAGGAAGGCTGAATCGCCTCCGTACGCGGGGCGTACGCTCGTACGCAGCGCGTACGCGTACGTCATGCATGACCGAAGCCTCGACTGCCTCGGTTCGGATGAGACGGGTTGCTGGGTACGCAGGCCGGATGGGACGGCGGGTCGGACGGGTTAGATTTCTTCGGATAGTGCGACGTGGACGATCCGAGACCCTCGATCTTAGTACGCGGGGCGTACGAAGGTACGCAGGGCGTACTTCGGTCCAATCCGATGACTCCCCTTCGGATATTACCGGGAATTTATAATTAAATTTATATTTATTATAAATAAACTTCAAAAATTCATATCTCCCTCACACGAACTCCGTTTTTGACGTTCTTTATATCCACGCGAAGGTGAGACCATGATCTACAACTTTCGTTTAGATTCCGTTAGCAAATTCCGAAATTATTTTTTTTTATTATTTATTTATTAAAATGACGTGATTAAGGAATTTCTTCAAAAATTCATAACTTCCTCATCCGAAGTCAGATTTGGACGTTCTTTTTATGTACGCAAACCTTGATATGATTCCTACTACTTTATTTAATCCGAATAAGATTTTTGGAAGGTTACATTTTGACCTAAATTTGATCGGTTTTACATTACATTGACTCGAAATATCGGGTTGTCACAAAGCAGCTCAAGAACCATAACTTGATGTAGCCAAGGTTGACACTAATTTCAAGAAAGAATTGTTGAAAATGAATAATAGCTATTCATAAACATAAATTGTTCGCATATATGGTAGAAATCATGTAAAACATGAGAAATATGGAATCTCTCATTGATAAGTTCTTCTTGATGGTTTTGAAAAATTCATCAACTACCAAAATGCTATATCAGACCTTAAACCTTATAAATTACTTAACATTGTGATTTAATCCATGTCTAATAATCAAGTGTGAGCTTGATTAATCTTCCTCTCTATAGCAAGACTAGAAGGAGTAAATAATTCTTTTAGAAAGAATACAAACATGGGAATCTATACAAATTTAATAAGAAGAGTTCTAATCACACTCATGTCAATGACTATGAACAAATCTCAAGTAGCTATGATTAGATCAATAAGGATATTATTTCCATAACCACATATTTTGATTATGAGATATCTACATATTCTGATTATGAGATATGGCAAATTGATTTCAAGAAAAACCGCTTTTCTTAATAGATACACACTAGATGTCTATATCGCTTAGCCTATAGGTTTTCTTGATCCAAGATATATTAACAACATGTGTAAGCCTTAAGATATATTTGTTGACAGAAATCAAACATCTCAAGGTTGGAATCTGTCACACCCCAAAACCAGAACGGTGGAAACGTTATGGGTGGATGACGTCATGTTAAGTATCACAACATATGCAGTATAGTAATCAAAGTACAACAACCATTACATTAATAGTAATAATTTTACATAGGTTACATGTCATAGTAATATCAAGGTAATTAAAGAACATAGCATAGATGCAGCTCGATACTAGGCTGACTTCACAAAAGCTCCCGGGATGTACCTGTCTATCGATGACCTGAGAATACAAGTTATTTTGAAAGCGAGTATCAGCATTTTATAATGTTGGTGAGTCCATAAGTATTTAGTGTCATTTGTATAAATACACATTTTGTTCAAAATAACTTTATGAAAGACGGTAAACCTAGGATCTACATCGTATCAACGTTCTTTCCAGAAAATCCTATATTTTCTAAATAAAAGCAGTCTTCGACCAAGACCCGACAGATTTATGTTTTAAGGAGTAATTTTCCCCAAAATACTCATCATTACCAAAATACGGTAATGACTTTAAAGAAAATACGAGAATATCACAAGTAAAAATACTAGGGGAAAAATAACATATACCTCAGCAGTAATACTGCTGACTAAAGTAAAAGAAATCATAGACTCCAGGAGAGTATCGAATGAATGATACGCCTGGATCAGTCTAACAAAAGGAGGCACAGACTCCAGGCAGTATCGAATGAACGACATAGCTAGCAAAGTCTAAAACAAGGAAATACAGACTCCAGGCAGTATCGAATGAACAATACAGCTAGCAAAGTCTAAAACATGCGGTAATCCTAAGTGGGTTGTTTCAAAAATACTGTGTTAATTCTTGTTACCTTAAGGCCATGAATTATAAGGTAAACATAGAGATACCCGTAACCATACTGATTGCCAATCGAATACTTGACGCCCTGCAAGCGTCGGAATGAATGTGACATTTGTCACCACTTGGCTTGGTCGGCCGGTGACTGTAGCTAGCAATCAGGGTATGGGAGTGTCTGTCCCGTATAGATCTATACACATAATGCCCGCTCTCCCTCCAGGAGACTCTGGTTACCAACTTGACAATGGTGAAATCTGTGTCCTGAAGATGCATCTCGTATTTCGAATTCTATTATAAGTATTGGAATAATGATATAGACTCACGAATGAACTGACTCCTTTGGAATTCTTCGTACTGGAAAGAGTAAATAGAATCTCCTAACTATTCCTATAATATTTACTAATGTTTCATGTCTATGAATGATGAATGGAAGGATGCCCTTGCTACCCAAGGGAAATGAACCGGTCGATGGAAACCTTTATGTCTATACATATATACATGATATATAATTAATGTTTAAACGACCTTCGGACGGATAACCGATACCCACCAGACCACATCCCAACAAGGAAAACGAAATAGGGCGAACTAGCCTTCCTAAGTCCTTTAAACATTATTTATATAACTATACAAATATAGACATGCAACTAACGAGATAAAAGCATAGAAGAAAACTTCAATGAAACCTTTGGAAAACCTTTGTACATAAGAAATTTACAACTTGATGTCATTTTGTAAAACACATTTTGAAAACCTTTGGAATCCTTTGAAAAAAAACCTTTCATAAACAGCTTTGAAAATGATTTCTATAAAATAGTTTAAGTGAAGAAAACCTTTGATAAAAAATTACGACTGGATGTCTCTTTATTAAACACACTTTGCATAACCTTTAATGATCTAAAAAGGGATATTCATACTTTAACAATATTCGAAAACATGATTTAGAATTCTTAAGCTGGATAAACAGTTTAACATGCAAAATCTATTTTGCTATACAGTTATTAATCACATGTGATTTATCTAATAATTGTATAGTTCAAATTGTATTCCCCCTATAAAAGCAGTTAAAATCATTTAAAAGGTTAATTCATGGGTATGAACTCACCTGTTGTAAGTGGATCGGGTGGAGGTGTCGGTTGGGTGCTCGGTATCAAGTAAAGACTTGAACACACTTAATGACCTAATAACATATGAAGACATATGTTTACATATAATTAGTGATTATAACACTAATTAAACACGTATAAGCATCCTAATGTGCGGAAAAACACTTTGGTCAAGTGCTAGGAGGCTATTGGGTTGCAATAAGGGGGTGTATGGCCTAGTTAGGGAGTTTACTCTTCAAGAGTAAACTCTTAGAGGAGATTTCAGCCCAATGACCATATCCCCATGAGTTTACGGCCGTAAACTCATGGGTGGTGTGTTCTTGGATGTTTAAAGGTCTTACAACACTTGTGGAATTAGGCTAGGTTCAATTCTAGGGCATAAGAAGTGGTTAAGTCCTCAAATGGACCATTTATGGGAGTTTACGGCTTTAAAAATAGAGTTTACGGTTGTAAACTCTTACTTGTCTCCTCACTTCATGTTTTAAGGTCTTAAATGAAAGAATACAAGGTGTTATGCAGTATTCCAAGCCATATGGGGAAGTTAGGGCATCATTTGACCTCCTTAAGGGAGTTTACGGCCCATGGACCAATCCTTGGGGGGTTTACGGCCATAATCTCCTAAGGCCATGGTTTCCTTGGTGTTTAAGGGTCCTACTTCGATGGTGGTTGGTTCTAGACATTACCTCAAGCCATAGGAGGTGTTTAAGGGGCAATTTAACACCTTAAATGGTGTTCACGGCCTTTGAAGAGAGGTTTACGGTCCAAGAATGTTCTTGGGCTGTAAACTCATGTTTACTCTCCACTTGACAAGTTCTTGGTGTTCTAAGCTCATACATGCAAGTCCCTAAGTCATAGCTAAGCACTAGAAGTGATTTAGAAGGGTTTTGGGGCTTCAAAACCCCATTTATGGGTGTTTGCAGTCCAAGAGTGTTCTTGGGCTATAAACACATGATTTTGAGGCTTTTGGATGATTTAAACACGAATTTGCATGTATATCAAGCTAAACAACAAGCTAGGATAGATTACTTACGATTATGGAGCTCGAAAGAGGCGTTTTTGGATCAAAATCGGCTTTGTAGAGAGAGGGTGTTAAGAGTGGGAAAGGCTTCAATGTGACCACTCAATCCCTTATATAGGGGTTGAGTTTGTGGCCCGGTGGAAATCTACCCGATACCGACGTTAAATGGGGCTTATGGTTGTATCCGATTAAATGGTCGTAATTTGACTTGTTTGTAACTAAAACTTTTTAAGGGAATATTGAGGGTGTTTCACGTGTTTCTAATTCGCTTGGGCACTCATGAAGTCATAATAAAAGTCCCAATTTAATTAACCTAATCCAAAAGGTTAACAGAACAATTTAATAAAGCGAGTTTTATTAACGGGAGAAGAGGTTACAATGACAGGATAAATTTCAGGTTGTCACAGAATCATCATTTTAATATGAAAATAGAAGGTATGTTTTTATATAAAAAATGAAGATAAGATTTGTGTTTACTAAGAACTAATGGAAACAATAGTGATATTCATAATCTTATATGAATGACACATACTTAATAATGAAAAAACTACATTCTGAATATGCAAGACTCTTTCGCCTTGACTCATAATTTTTTTCTAAGATGAAATATTAAGGAATGACAAGATACACTTTTGGAATGTAAAATCTATAGAGATAGATAAAGATGAAAGTTAAAGTTTTAATTCTTTATGCATATGTTCACAATATCTTAAGAGATCAAGATGCAAGATTCCTTTTGAGGACTCTTGGCATTGCCACATGACACTAATCTTAAGCTATCCTCACAAGGACCAAGCACAAGAGTTTGATCTAGATAAAATGATTTATATTCTATTTGTTTTGACAAATGAATCCATCATTTTTTCCATGTTATACATAATACTTAGTATATGATTATGTTGTGAACATATCATAAGATACCAATTGAATACATGGGTAAGTCATTGGATGACTATAATGACATTCTAAGAGTACTTAAGAAGAACTAAGAGAATATATATGAGATAATGAGTTTAGAAGAAGAACTTCATGTAAAGAGGTACGCAAGATGCTAACTTCAAGACACACACACACACACACATATATATATATATATATATATATATATATATATATATATATATATATATAATTATGAATTATAATTGGATTATGACTTCATTATGAAATAAAGAGTAAGTTTTGTTGGAATAAGGTCCATGCAAAACATAATAGCCCAGTCTACTATAAAATAAGAAGATAATGTTACTCCATAAGATCAATCAAATATGATTAGATGAATGAGTTCATTAAAAAATGAAGATTGAGTCCTACCATTCGAGGATCACATAAAAAATTTCATGAGTTCAAGAGTATGCTTAATCAAGCCAAGAGACTCTAAATCACATAAGAACACTAATAATATTCTTCAAGACATTTAACTATGCTTAGAATAAAGTTAAATGTGGAGATGATTATATTCTTGGAATTGACACAAATTAACTTTATTCATACCCATTAATAAAGTCTTTCCTTTAATCTAAGCATGAATGGTCACACTTGAGATATAAGAATATGTTGTTCTAGAAATTGGATTTGATTTTGATTTAGTATTTGGATATTGGAACATTATGACAGGAACTATTATATATTTTTTGATATATTGGGATATGATCTTCATAATAATAATTGTTGCTTTCTATATTAACATGTTTAATACATGAATAATTTAATTATTCTAAAAGTACATAGTCGATTACAATTGTGGAAGAAATTATGAACTAACACTAATATGAATTGGATTGGTTGTCTCTTATAAGATTAAAGTAAGCAAGCGGTTGTAACCAAGATTTATAGGTACTTGTCAGAGAACTAGTATTGGACGAACCCTGATATGAATCTAAGCTCATAGTCTGAGAACAGTTCCTATTCCGAGATGAAGTTAAAGTCCGAAGTGAGTTTAAGCTCCAAGTCAGGTTCGGGTCCTGATTGCGAAAGTGATGTTGAGTGTGAAAGGAGTCTAGTATGAGATTAACTATGAACGAACGCAAGCTATTACAGTCATTAGTGGATCCGATGCGAATGCGAGCCTTTTCGATACGAAGGGATGCGAACCTCAAAAACAAGTTTAATTATGATTCTAGGATGTTGTTTAGTTGCGAACGAGCTATTGGATGCGAATGAATATTGGGTGCAAGTGGTGAATGAAAAAGTTGGTTAGGAGATGTTCCGAAACAAGATGGAATCGCGTGGATGATCTAGAAGATTCTACTTTATTTTTAGAAAAGATTTTATTTTATTTTAAAACTTTTATTAGGTTTCTTTTTTGTAATTAGTTTCCTTTCTTTTTGTAATAGCTTGTAAGGCTATAAATAGCCCCTTAAAACATTGTAATCGATACGAATGATAGTTGATTGAAGTTGAATTTTGAACATTTGTTCTTACTTTCTTGAGTTATTACGTATAATTCGGATAGTCGTCATTGTTTGGGCCGCGTTCCTCATTAGTGACTCGATTTTAGGTCAATAGGTCATGGCTTGTCATCACATATCATGTGACAGATGATTTCTTGATCTTGGTAATAACTCAAGTTAATAGGTCTTAACTTGTTTTCACCCGATATTCAATCTATAGGTCTAGATTGTCTATCAAATCTATCCCCCTTTGTTATTTTCTTATCGTTCTTGTTCTTGTTTCTTTTTTTCCATAAAACCCAAAAAGAAACCCCATTCGTATTCGCATTATATGTGGTATCAGAGCAATTTCTGATCGACCAGTTAGTTTGATTTCGTTTGTTGTCAGTTTTTTTTATTTCGATTTTCCTGTCGTGTTAAAAAAATTTGTCGAGTTTTTAGCAGATCCGAAATTCTTGCTGACTTTATTGATTTCGTTGTTAAGTTTTTCTTTTTAGAATTTAGTTTAGAATGTCGCTAAAGAGATCCGAATTTGTGGGGTCGGATGAATACTTCTCGATTTTATCTAGATATGGTCAACTTTTTCGAGACATGTTAGCTAAAGACGATGAGGACTATTTCGACGACAATGATTCTGATGATGAAATTTTTTGTTCCATTTATGACTCCGATGGGGAAGAAGATATTCAGGAGGAAGAAGAAGATGTTCCCGTCTATGACATTGATGGGGGAAGGGTATTCTTTTAAAAAAATCAATTTTATGGCAGTTGAAAGAAGAGACCGAATTGGAAGATTCGTATGGATTGCTTATCTGGTAGAACAATGTTATGAAGTCCATACGGAATGATACGAATCTAAGTTCATAGACCGAGAAGAGTTCCAATTCCGAGATGAATTTCAAGTCCGAAGTAAGTTTAAGTTCCAAGTCGGGTCCGGTCCTGATTGCGAAAGTGATGTTGAGTGCGAAAGGAGTCTAGTATGTGATTGACTGCGAATTATCGCAAGCCATCTCAGTCACTAGTGGATCCGATGCGAATGTGAACCATTTCGGTACAACTGGATGCGAACCTCAGAACAAGTGTAGCTGTGATTCTCAAATGTTGTTTAGTTGCGAACAAGGCTATTTCTTTAATTGCAAAATGATTATTGGTTGGTTAAAAAAGTTGTAAGTTTATTCAATTTTAAAGTTCTCGTTGCCGATTTTAGCGTTTTTAGAAAACCGATTTTGAACAAAACCCTACAAAGACTAGCATCTTGAAGTGACTTACTCTCGCTTGGTGGATATATATATATATATATATATATATATATATATATATATATATATATATATATATATATATATATATATACTAGGCGAATGCCCGCGCGTTGCGCAGAAGCATCTATATAGCTTAAATCTTTACAAGTATATGTTTTTTGAAATATAAAAATAATGTCGTTAAATTTGATATAATAATTCGTATACTTAGTTGATATAGTATATTGATTATTTTGAATTATATGATAATATATACATTTATTAAAACTACATAATCTCAATCTTTTGAATGACATCTACCTACGGGTTACTCATGAAAAAAATTAAATATAATATATGGTTTAATATTATTTATAGTTGTTGTTATTGTTAATTCATTTTTAAAATTTATTTGTTAACGTTTTAATTTTTATCAGTTTAATTATTTAAAACATCAAACAAATTATTTATTTTATTTTAAAGATAACAATATAATCATTTATATAGAGTTATTTTTAACTATTGTTATTATAAGTTATTTTAAGCTACTTATTTCAAAACTTTTAACGATTATAAAAATATCTTTAGGAAATATTTTAGTGAATTGATATTACAATTTAGTTTTTGCATTTAGAACTACAATTTATCACTTTCACTATTCACAAAATATTCTTTGGGTTTTTTTAAGTGGAACTGAAAATTATATTGAAGTTGACCCTGTAATGTTATTTAAATTAACAATTTAAGTATTTTGTCCATACAGTTCAAAAGTTGTAGCTTTAAACTGATAATGGTTTACATACAACAACATATTAAATCTAATAAATTAAGTATGATATGTTTAAAGTTAAAGACATAACTTTATAAGTAGAAGTAAAAACTGAGTGGGTCAGGCTTGGGAGCCTGGTGAGCATATAGGGTTTTCAACCCACAATAATATACTTATTAAGTTCACCAATCAACAATAACCATGATTACCTATTCCAGTTGTCCTCACTTTACGTCCCTAAACACCTATCACAAGGGACCTAGCCTAAGGATTATCATCGGCATGGTCACTACTGCTAAGGGGTTTCCTGAGCCATACATTTCCTTAAGGCAACCATGAGGGGGATGGAGTACGCCAATGAACATTTAATTCATCAACACCTACAAGTTGCGAACCTGGTAGTGTTCCACTGGACTGTCTAGAAAAGTCTGTGGTAGTCATCTATACTCCGCTAGATGACAACAACAACAACAACAACATTGAGGCCTCTCACCTTTTTAACACACATCAACTATTTCATCTACCCATGTTCTACCCAACATATTTTGTAGATAAAAAACATATACAGTTTAAAACTTGTACAAAACATGAATTCAACAGTCACCTCAAATAAACAATTAACATATTTACACATAACACGTATTTCAAGGTAAATACTTCATATCTATTTGTAAATTGAAAGTAACTACACACTCACATATTTTGATGAAAATCAGGCAGCAATTCGTTTCCTAAAACGATCGTTTCTAATAAAACCGGGAGTTTTATTGAGAAACCGGGCTCTGCAAAAGTCGGGCTTCGAAACCGAAAAGATAAATTTTTCGGGCTTCACGGGCACTTCGTGGAGTATTCCGGGCTTTACAATCGATACCGGGGCTTCATGGAAGGTTAAGGTGAAGAAAATATGAAGAAAGGGGCTAAATATGGTAATTTCTTAAAAATATCTGAGAAGGCTCGCAGCCTTCTATTTATAGGGTGAAGCTTCTGATCGGACGGTCAGGAGGAAGCCACGCCTCGCAGATCCGAGGGCTCGCAGGGAAGGCTCGCACAAGGGTTGCGCGTGCGAAGGGGCTGCTGGCGGTCTGTGATTGGACCGAGGTCTAGGGTCCGAAGTAGGGGGGTTCGTGGCATGCTGCGAGGGTTCGGACATGTGCTAAGAGGGTACGTGTCACACCGCTATTGGACCACTTCGGATTAGGCCATGTGCTCGGATGACTCAGCAGCTTGGTGACTCAGCAGCTTGGTGACTCAGCAGGACACGTGGCACTTTTTCAGCGAGGGTGACGTGGCATTTCATGACTGCGAATTTTCTCGATTTTCGTGCCAAAACTTCTAAAATCCATTACTTTCGCATACGAGCTCCGTTATTGACGTTCTTTATATGCACGCCTAGCTAAAATTACGCTCTACAACTTCCGTTTAGACTTCGTCGGCTAATTTTGACTTTAAATTTTATATTATTATTTTTAACAGACCGGGACAGGAAATCTGTTAAAAATTCATAACTTCTTCATACGACGTCCGTTTTCGTCAGACATTTTACCGTTGTGCTCCTAATGACGAGACCTTCAATTCTCGTTTAGGTTGTGTGCTGAAAATCGCTCGATCTAAAATTCGAGTTTTTAGCTGTCTATTGCTAAGCTGAAACTTCGAAAAATCATAACTTCCTCATACGAAGTCAGATTTGGGCGTTCTTTTTATCGAACTTCTCGGTTTAACGAATACTACGACTTTCGTTTAGATTACTAAGGATAAAAAGTAGTTTATCAAAAACTCACTTTTTACGACATTCAGCACCGTGCCGGTTTTGTCGCGAAACTTCGACAGGTCATAACTTATTCGTTATAACTCGGATTTTGGTACTCTTTATATCCCCGAAATCCTTGTTTCGACCACTACAACTTTATGTAAAGATATCAGGTTTATCTCACACTTTAATTTTGGCGCTTATTTTTGTTCTTAATTAATTAAGCCCTAATAATTAAGCATAAAACACATAATTCACATAATATTCACATAATTCCTTTTCATTTCTTCAAAATGAGTTACAAAGGTTAACCTAGACTATCAACTCAATATAAATGCCTAGGCTAGAAACACGAGTGTTACAATTCTCTCCCCCTTAGGATGATTCCGTCCCCGGAATCACATATCACCAAACAACTACGGGTAGCGACTCATCATGTCACTCTCCGTTTCCCAAGTGAGATTTGGTCCATTCGTATGTTTCCAGGGCACAAGCTCTAAATTGACCATCTTGCGTCGTAACTTCATAGTCTTACGGTCAATGATTGCCTTAGGTTCTTCGATCAACCTCTTGTTTTCATCCAACCTTAACTCAGAAATCGGAATTATGTCGGGCACATCTCCTGTGAACTTTCTCAAATAACACACATGAAAGGTGTTATGAATATCCTCTAGTTCTTCCGGTAACTCTAGCTTGTAAGCTTGATTCCCGATCCTCTGAAGAACTTTAAATGGTCCAATAAACCTTGGACTCAACTTCCCTCTCTTACCAAATCTTATAAGTCCCTTCCACGGCGAGACTTTAAGTAAAACCGAATCTCCAACTTCAAAGGTTATCGGTTGTCTTTTCTTGTCAGCATAACTCTTTTGTCGATCTTGAGCAGCTAACATCCTTTCCCTTATCACTTTCAACTTTTCGGCAGTCTGATGGACTATTTCAGGTCCCATAAACTGCTTTTCTCCAGCTTCCAGCCAACACGATGGCGTTCGACACTTTTCTCCATACAAAGCGTGATAAGGTGCCATCTTAATGCTTGAGTGGAAACTATTATTATAGGAAAATTCTACTAGAGGTAAGTGTTCATCCCAGTTACCTTGGAATTCTAGGGTACATGCTCTCAGCATATCCTCCAATGTTTGAATCGTTCGTTCGCTCTGACCATCGGTTTGCGGATGGTAAGCTGTACTCAAACACAACTTAGTACCCAATTCCTCTTGTAGATTTCTACAAAATCTCGAGGTAAAACGACTGTCACGATCGGACACAATCATTAACGGAACACCGTGAAGCCTCACAATTTCCTTCACGTAAGAATTCGCAAGTTTATCCATAGACCATTTCTCTTTGGCTGCTATGAAATGCGCACTCTTAGTGAAGCGATCAACGACCACCCAAATCATGTCGTGACCTTTCCTTGTTCTGGGTAGTTTAGTCACAAAATCCAAGGTGATGTCTTCCCATTTACCCATGGGTATGGGTAAATGTTCTAAACTCCCATACGGTTTCTGATGTTGTGCCTTAACCCTAGCACAAGTTACACACTCGGCCACATACTTAGCAACATCGAGCTTCATCGTCGGCCACCAATAATAGGGTTTTAAATCCCTATACATTTTTGTACTGCCGGGATGAATCGATTACATGGTCTTGTGAGCTTCTTCCATCACAATTGTCGAGACAACTTCAATTCTCAACGCTCTTGGCCTTTTCTTTTCAAGGCTTACCTTCCGACTGAGAGCATCAGCAACAACATTTGCTTTACCAGGGTGGTAAAGTATCTCACAGTCATAGTCCTTGAGTAACTCCAACCAACGTTGTTGCCTCATGTTCAATTCCTTCTAATTAAAGAGATATTGGAGACTCTTATGATTAGTGAAAAGTTTACACTTTGTGCCATAAAGATAGTGCCTCCATATCTTTAAGGCAAATACTACTGCTGCCAACTCCAGATCATGAGTGGGGTAGTTCTTTTCATGTTCCTTCAATTGCCTCGATGCATACGCGATCACTTTATCCCTTTGGGTCAGAACACAACCTAACCCAACTCCAGATGCATCGTTATAAACTGCGAAGTCATCAACTCCTTCAGGCAATGAAAGAATCGGTGCTTCACACAATCTTTTCTTCAACTTCTCAAAGGCTTCCTTATGCTTCTCATTCCAAGCATAAGTGGCTCCTTTGTGGGTCAAAGCTGTTAATGGAGTAGCAATCAAAGAAAAGCCTTGGATAAACCTTCGGTAATATCCAGCTAATCCTAAAAAGGTTTGAATCTCCGTAGGACTCTTTGGTTGTTCCCACTTCATTACAGCTTCAATCTTTGCTGGGTCAACCATTATTCCTTCTTGGTTAACCACATGACCTAAAAATTGGACTTCTTAAATCCAAAATTCACATTTGGAGAACTTTGCATACAACTTCTCCTTTTTCAGGACTTCTAGCACTTCACGTAGATGCTTTTCATGTTCCTGCTTGCTTTTCGAATAAATCAAGATATCGTCTATGAATACTATCACAGATTTATCTAAGAATGGTTTACAAAGCCTATTCATAAAATCCATGAAAGTTGTTGGGGCATTGGTTAGTCCGAACGACATAACCAAAAATTCATAGTGTCCATATCTCGTTCTAAACGCAGTCTTTTCGATATCCTGCTCTCTCACCTTTAGTTGATGGTATCCCTACCTAAGATCGATCTTCGAGAAATAGCTCGAACCCTGCAACTGGTCGAACAGGTCATCGATCCTTGGCAACGGGTACTTGTTCTTTATCATCGCTTTGTTCAGCTCTCTATAATCGATGCACTTTCTCTTGCTTCCGTCTTTCTTCTTTACAAATAACACAGGGGCTTCCCAAGGTGATGAACTAGGTCGAATGAAACCTTTGTCCATTAACTCCTGAAGTTGTGTCATAAGTTCTTTCATTTCGGTTGGCGCTAATCGATAAGGTGCTTTTGCTATCGGCGTCGTTCCTGGTAACAAGTCGATACGAAATTCTACTTGTCGATCAGGAGGCAATCCGGGAAGATCTTCGGGAAAGACTTCTGGATACTCACACACCACCGGAATATTCTGCACCTCCTTCTTTTCCATCTTAGCATCGATCACGAATGCTAGATATGATGTACATCCCTTGGCCAAACACTTTCTGGCTTTCATTAGGGAAATGATTCCAGAATTTACTCTGCGTTTGTCTCCATACACCATAAACGACTCTTTCACTGGCAGGTTTACTTTTACTATCTTCTTTCTACATAGTATTTTTGCATCGTTGGCGCTAAGCCAATCCATTCCTAAAACTATGTCGAATCCATTTAACTCGATAGGCAATAATTCCTCTTGGAACTTATTCCCATCCAAGTCAATGAGGATGTTTTTCATACGATGGCTAATAGGTACAAACTTGCCACTAGCAATCTCGACTATTATAGCATTAACTAGCATATCTACAGGCAAAGCTAGCTTTCTACCAAATTCATGCGATATAAAGGAGTAATTGGCTCCAGAATCAAACAAAATTTGGGCAGGCAATTTGTTTACGAGAAAGGTACCTGAAGCAACATCGGCTTCTTTCGCAGCTTCGAGCGTCATCTGAAAGGCTCTCGCCTTCGGCTTTGGTGGTAGATTGGGTTTTGTTGCGTCCTTCTTCTTCGGGCAGTCCCTCAAAATATGCCCTTCTTCATTGCACCCAAAACATACGTTCTTATTGAAGGTGCATTCATTGGCATAATGCCCTGGCTTTCCACATTTGTAACAAGTGACTTCCATGCTGCACTTCCCAGCATGTTTCTTCTTACACTTGTCATACCACTTGGCTTCGCTTCCTCCTCCAATTTTTCTCGAACCAGTCTTCGAGAATTTGTTCTTTTTATTGGAACCTGAAGTTCCTTCAAACTTTCTCTTTTCGCCAACTTCAACCTTGTTGGCGGCTCTCCCTTTTATCATATCTTCAACAAACTTGGCAGCCCAGATAGCTGCCTCCAAAGTAAGTGTCTGACGTACTGGCACCGCGTACTCCCATGGTAGTCCCTTTGCGTACCTGTCAATTTTTGCCAACTCATCTGGGACAATACGCAAAGCAAAATCCATTTTGTCGGTGAAGTTATTTGTATATTCGTCAACGGTCATATTCCCCTTCTGCAACTTTAGAAATTGGTTTTCTAACTCAAGTACGTTTTGGGTCGAGCAGTACTTGCGCTTGAAGTGCACTAAGAACTCTGCCCAAGTTAATTGCAGTGGCTCATTAGGGCTTAGGGTTTTCCCCAAAGTACTCCACCAACGAGCAGCACTACCCCTGAACTAATGTACTGCAAAGGTAGTTTGTAACTTGCCTTGGCAATCACAAGTCATGAAAGCCAACTCCATTTCCGAGATCCAGTCCATTACTCCGACAAGATCTTCTTTTCCATTGAAGGTCGATGGCTTGCAAGTCATAAAGTCCTTATACTTGCACCCATTTCTGTGACAACCGTCAAATTCTGGTCAATTCAAAGTCAAATAAAGTCAACAAGTCAAACCGGTCAACCCAACTAACCCTTGTGTACTAGGGCTCACGTTATGTATTTACTAAACAACTCGCTATTCTAATGAGAGATCATAAATCGAAAAGTACGTACATCTAGATCTCCTTAACCTAAAACTATGGTAAGTGTCGAGCCAAACCAATAAAACAATGTTGCATACTCATCGGGAGTTAGTGAGATCCTTAAACAAGGCTTAACGGGGTTTACGGACCTTGCGTTGCGAAGCCGGACATTCAAAAAGGTCACAAATGAAACCTCTCTCAATCGTTTTCACTCTATCTCTTCTTATCAAGAATCTCTCCCAAATCTCTCTAAGTATGTGGAATCTCTCCCAAATATCTCTTTGTATGTGAAATCTCTCCAAGAATGTCAAATCTCTCCCACATCTCTCTAAGTATGTGAAATCTCTCCCAAATATCTCTTTGTATGTGAAATCTCTCCAAGAATGTCAAATCTCTCCCAAATCTCTCTAAGTATGTGAAATCTCTCCTAAATATCTCTTTGTATGTGAAATCTCTCCAAGAATGTCAAATCTCTCCTAAATCTCTCTAAGTATGTGAAATCTCTCCCAAATATCTCTTTGTATGTGAAATCTCTCCAAGAATGTCAAATCTCTCTCAAAAGTTTTCGTAACTTTTTGAAGTCATTTGGGTCATTCCGACCCTTAACCGGGTCAAAAACGGCTTAAAACGGGGCAAAAACGGACAAAATAGGCTTAAGGACCCGAAACCCCTCTTAGGGCCGAAAGTCCTCTTAGGGACCGAACCCTCCTGAGCCGAACCTAAACCTGCTGAGAACCGAACCCGAAGGTATTTTTCACTTCAGTCCAGTTCGCTTCTGATGACTTCGGACCGAGCCCTTCGCTTCCTTGTTGCCTCGCCTCGCTTCGGAACCAGCCTCAGGAGGACTGAACCTCCGACCCCTTTCCGAGAAGCCTCGCTGGAAGTTCTTTTCTTCCCGTTTTTCGACTACGACTTCATTTTAGCTTCGTTTTTAATTGTTTTAATGCGGGATTTTCACCCAAAACTTTATTTTAACATATAAGGACCCATAATTATTAAATTATCACATTTTTAAGGATAAAACCTTATCCAAAAGAATGGGTGAAGTACAAGAGGTGGAGTGTTGACTTTCCTTTATTTTATGACACAAGCAACCACCATACCTACTCCATGACTAACCCACACTCCTCCCCACCATACCTTGTCACTTCCTTGTCCTTTTTACCTCACTCACAAGCCATCCCCACGTTTTTGAGAGCTGGACACTCAACCTCTCTCCTCATTTCTTTCACTTGCTTTCATTTCACAAAAAATACAACACAACTTTTCTCTCAAACTTTTTCTCTCTATTTCAAGACTCCAAGGCTGATTTTCAAGCTTTATTCTTCTCTTGGTAAGTATAATTCATCCTCCTTGTAATTATTACACTTGATTCTACTCAAATCATTGATTGCTTACACAAATATCGTCATATTTGTTGTTAGCTCCTCAAATCTTCAAGCATCTCCCAAGTGTTCTTGAGTTGAACACTTCTTTTCTCCATCATCCATCTTCTGAAATCACTCAAGGTGAGTTCACACTACTAGAAAAACAGCCTTTTACGACGCTCATTGGGCGTCGTAAAAGGCTCAAACGACGCGCAAATGCGCGTCAAGGAAGGCCCTGTCATAAAGAGAGACGACGCGCATTTACGACGCGCGTTTACGACACGCAATGCGTATCAAGAAAGGCCCTGTCATAAAGGAAGACGACACTTATTCGCGTGTCGTAACCTTACGACGCTCGTGTTAATGACTCGCAATGCATATCAAGAAAGCCCCTGTCAAGAAAGGCCATGTCATAAATGAAGATGAGACACATTTTTGCGTATCATAATTTTAAATGTTTAAAAAAATATTATTTATTGATTTACTAATTTTCAAATTAAATTTGCATTAAATGTCTCATAATCACAAAAGAGCATGAAAGAACATTATTACACGAAGGGGAGAGAAGAAGAATTGTAAAACACAAAACCAAAATTTTATTATAGACTTCAAGGAAGATTAGTTACAAAGTTACATAAGACATACAAATACAAGTCAAACCATTGTGACTTTTATTCCTAACATTGCAACTCTTTAATGACCACAGTTCAATCATTGACTTCCTAAAACCTTAACTTCTATAACAGTTGCTTATATCTAATCGCTAACTTATTAAATAGTGATATAATTTCCAGAATTCTAACATAATTACCAGAATACCCTTAAGTCTAGATTATATTCCAACAGTAATAACAAATGGAATTGTATTGGAAGCTTCGTCTCACCAGCATTGCGAAGAGCTTATTGGTTCATCAGAGACGTCTTCCCAACCCTACAACAGATTCATATAAACTACAAACATGTTGAAAAAGTAACACATATGTTGTTTAACTAGAATGAAATTGGTATTTGACAAAGACCAACAAAATTAAAGAGAAAGAAGCCCACACCTACCTGCTATTATATGTACTAGAGGCGATGAATTTTACCCTCGATTATTAACAACTATTCCTCAATAATGAGTTTATAAGGAGTTTCAAGATTTTATGACTCTTTTCAGCATCTGTAAAATTTTTCTCAATTGTAATAGCAGTACTTTTGTTGAATATGTAATCAGTGATATTCGCAGTTGTACCTGTACCTTGTTCACCAAGGAAAAACAGAAGAACTAGGGAGAAGAATAGAGTAATTAGAACAGCAGAAACAAGAAAAATTAAAAAAAAAGAGATAGCATCCAAGTATAACTTGGTTCTTAACACATTAAAAGGACAACGGTTACATCTATATATGCTAAATATGATAGCATCCAAGTATAACTTGAGGGGCAGACACAAGAATTTTCAAAAATAGTGGCACCAAAGCTTGTAACAACAAAAAAAAGATAACATCAAAGCTTATCTAAATATCCATATTTGGGTTAAGGCTTCTCTAAATATCCAAAGCTTGTAACAACAAATTAAAAAAAGATAAGATCAAGGCTAAGGGAAAATAAGTAATTTTAGCAAAATAAGATGTAATATATGTATGTAGGTTTATATTTAGAGATTAGTATATACCTGGAAAGAACATTTTGTGCCATCAGTTAGTTTGTCACAATCAACCTGAAAAATAACATTTTTCATTTAAAAATTTAAAAATTTAACAAAAATGAATATATATATATATATATATATATATATATATATATATATATATATATATATATATATATATATATATATATAATATATGTATGTAGGTTTATATTTAGAGATTAGTATAAAATCCCAGGTAAGTCAACATCTATAGGAATACATTTACAAAAGTTTCTTAAGTATTCTTGTTCTTATTAGAACATTATAATTTAGAATTTCCACCCAACAATAGCTTTGCTTTGTATTCGGGTGTTTCAAAGTACAGTGATGTAAAGAAGAAATGTTATAATAAACACAACAAAGAAACTACGTTGCCATTTCTTGACTATAAAATGATCAACTACTCTCTGAAACATTATTCAATGATTATTATAATATGGAAATATTGTGTATCAAAATCATAACAATCAGCATGTAATGTAATGCAATGCAATTAGTGTGGGATTAGATTGTAACTAGCAAATTCGCATGAAAATATAAAAAAGTTAAGTTTTATCCATTTTTAGCAAAAGAATTGAAACTTTTTTCAGTTTGTATGATTATGATTTATGATTTATGATTAAAAAAAGTTTGAGTTTGTACCAGTTTCACCGTCGGATATATCAACAAGCCTGGCAATGGCATCAGCAAGCGCCTGTTCATGTTCCTGCATTACATAACACAACACAACACAAAATGACTAACAAGCCCTCTTGAGTTACTTGAGCATTAAAAAAACATAATAATAATAATATGACCGATGACTCTTTTTTTTCTTTTTTTTAACAGTAACCTTGAGCAATTTCTTAGCTTTCTCTATTTCAAGAGGATCTTGATGACCAGAACAGAACACCCTCTGCACCTGCACATAATAATAATAATAATATGGTTGTTAACCAGATGGAACATATGGATGTTGGTTGGTGTTGTGTTGTTACCTCTTTTATTAGAGCATCAGTGTGAAGTAATCGAATATCATGTGGAGGCTTCTTTCCTACACCATTTCGTGAAAGCTGATCCTCATCCAAGAATAAAGATGATCGAAGGTGATCTACTTGAAGAAGAGTAATGGAAGTGGGTGTAGAAGATAACGATGTGTTAGTGGCTAAATTGTCACTTGGTTGGGGTACTGGCTGGCTGCTAAGTCTGGTTAGTGGGGGAGGGTTTTTTGGTAAATGTTTCATGTTTGTAACAAAAATAAATAACATTAATTATATAATGATATTTTGAAAAGAACTTGGAAGAAATTCAGCTCTCCCTTCACCACATACGTCACTATCAATGCCAAAAACCAAACACGCCCCTGAAAGGAAATATTTAAAATATGAGAGATAGAAATTATATAAACTTACATCATATCAGACAAGGATATGGAAAGAAATTCAGCTCCCCCTTCATGTTTCAAAAACATCTCAAAAATGATATGGCAAACTTTGGGAATTGAAGGAAAACATAAATCATGATTACGACTTTCTCTGTTAACTTGTTCTTCCTGCACAAAGTCAGAAAGGAACACCTCTATATTTAAAGCCCTATTTTTCATTGTAAACTACCAGAAATACAAGGAATAAATAATGAAAGAAAATTTGTAACAAGTTTACTTTTTTTACTTTCAACATTAAGTAAAAAAGAAAGACCTGCATTAAGTGTTGTCTATAAACGATATCTAAAAAAGGACAGTAAAATTGGGGAAATTTCAACAAACAGTTGGTGTGCACAACCAAAATCCACATAAAAGTAAAATTCCTCTACATTCTAAAGGCTTGAAAACCAACAGCTAAAAAATGAACACAACTTAACATGAATACGATGGGAGGAACTGGGAAACATGAAGCCTTATAAATACATAAAAGCATTCAACTCCACTAAAACCTGTTAAACAGTCGTACAAACACACCCTTATTTCTCCATCACAAAACAATCACAAAACATCTTATCCTCAACACCCATTTACAACCTTGAAGCGCCACCTCACAACCTCACATTCAAATCGAAAAAAAAATAAAAATAAAAAGAAGGGAGAAGAAGGGGATGTAATCGAACCAGAAAGGGAAAAAAATAATACTTGTGGTTCTTGGAGGTGCGATTGATTTTGAGAAAGGAAAAAGATAATCGGTGATTTTTGGTGGCCTGGTTTGTCGATCGAAGTGTGAAGAGGGAAGAAGACATCTGATCGATTGAAGGGAGAAGGAAGGAATGAATTTTGGAGGAGTTCCTCCATCTGTATGCGATAATTCATCAAGGTATAGCAGGAGAGAGAGAGAGAGAGAGAGAGAGAGAGACAGAAAGAGATGTGTATATGATATTTGTAAAGTGTAAGATTGAAAACTTACGGTTAAAAGGAGGGATGATTGCTGAAGAGATGACGTATGTGATTTCTCTTGACTCATCAACCAGATGGCATATCTGATTTCTCTAGTGATGATTAATGAATTGATGCCGACAATGTTCTGATTCCTTTAATTTAGGAGGGCATGTGAATATCAACTGCAAGGCTCGAGCCTCCTCACTTTTTGCCAACTGGTGTGGGACAAAGGAGAAGTAGCCATGGTTCTCTGATTGAGGGATCTTGCGTTTTTAATTGAGAGAAATAGTGAGAGGGCAGAGAGTAGGTGGAGACATCGGTAGGAGACCTTTTGCTGGTGGGAGATCAGAGATTTGGTGATGGTCCGAGTTTGCTGTGGGAGAAAAGAGGAGCGATGAGTATATTAGGGTTTTTTTGGGTATTTTGAGTAAGGGAGAGAAGAACGGTGGAAAGAAGGTAGGAACATGGCGGGCCTTTCAAACTTTTTGGAATTTCGTTTTCCCCAAAAAAAGTGACCCGCGTTTCATTTAAAAAATATAAAGCGACATACTTAGTGGACGCGCATTTTATGTTATGTGCCCTCCGTATTTTTTTTAATGTAACACTTATTTTAGGGCGCGCAAAAATGTGTGCCCTAAATCCTTCTAATTTTTGGAGATCCGACATTATTTTTAAGGCACACACTATTGCATATCATAAAACAGCGCGTGTCGTTGTTCGCGCGTCGTAAAAGGCTATATTTCTAGTAGTGTCATACCCCTATATTTTCATGTTTTCTCAAGTTTTTAGGGGGGGAATACAAGTTAAAACACCAAGAACATAACTAAAATTTTCTTACAGCCTTCATCAGAAAAGGTCAACTCCATTCACGGACTGTTTTTGACAACTTAAACATTTTAGTTTTCAAAACTGTTTTATTTACAAGTAGTTCCACTTCTTAGATTTAAAATGACTACTTGCACATATCCATACGATTTTTCTACAATTTATGGTGATTTTTACAAAACTGCCTATCATTTCAAACATCAATCCGGACCAGTCTGTGATTATGGACTTTTTCACACAAGTAAGAGGTCATTAAAATTTATAATAAAAATTATGAACAAACTAGACTCATTTTCCAAACTCTCAGAAGTTACAAAACTTGATTTGGACATTTTATGATTTTTCTACAAATTTTCCAATAACAGTTACAGAAAATGTTATTAACAGAAAAACACTATAAATTTCATTTCACCTTGTAACATGTTGAGCAAGGTATACATCATTATATGATTATGTGTTGTTGCAATATATGACATTTTTGTATTCGTATCTAGATATAAACCAGTTAACAAATGGATTCTTACCTCCATAAATATGGTAAATATATAAATGATATTACAAGGCTATATCCATTAAAATACAAACATTGGTAAACTATGACAAGTAAGGCTTATGCTCACTACCCAAACAAATATTTAATAAACTATAATAGGTATAGTTTAGGGTTCTTTTACATAACAAACACATTATTAAAGGTGTTACACATACAAAAGAGTTATTACCACTATGAATAATTATGATAAACTATAATAAGTATAGTTAAGCCATTATACCCCCACAAACGAACACGCTAGTTATAATCGGTATAGTTATGGCATATATATATTACAAACAAAGTGATAAACTATAATAGGTATAGTTTATGTTTCATCTACACTACGAACTTAATTACAAGAAAGGAATTCACCATCACCACCACTTTTGATAAGCTATAATATGCATAGTTCATGTTCACTACCACTATCACTATTTGATGAACTATGATATGTATAGTTTATATTCACCATCACCACCACTTTTGGTAAACTATAATATGCATAGTACATGTTCACTAGCCACTATCACTATTTGATGAACTATGATATGTATAGGTTATATTCACCATCACCACCACTTTTGGTAAACTATAATATGCATAGTACATGTTCAATAGTCACTATCACTATCCGATGAACTATGATATGTATAGTTTATGTTCACAGTCACTATTACTATTTCATACACTACACTAGGGTTTGGTTCCGGCTTTTGGATTTAAGTCCACATTTAATTTCGCATTGTTAGTTTTCAGCTATAATTTCTAAGTGTATATGCTAGAGTTATATAGAACCTAGTCGTGATTGGCTTAGAATTGGTGGTTCCGCCTTATTTCCTGTTCCTCGTTTGGTTGTGGGCCTAGGGCAGACCCATTACATTCGACGTTTTATCTAACTTTAATTTTATATAACTTATATACACAAGGAAATTATAGAAGGAATCTATAGGGAATTCTAGGGTGCACTATTTCATAACATAGAAACTTACATTTCACATTTTGAGGAAAAGTACCGGGTTTTCATATGAATGGCGTACATTCCAAAGTACCGGGTTCACATAGAATAGTTATTTTGGTATTAAAACTATATTTCATCTAGAATTGTTAGACTTCAACCATAATCGTTGAGCGTATATGCTTGAGTCATATAAGAATTTAGTCTTGATTGGCTTAGAATTGGTGGGGCCCGCCTCATCTCCTGTTCCTCGTTGGGTTGTGGACCTAGGGCAGACCCACTATATTCAACGTTTTATCTAACTTAAATCTTATATAACTTATATACGCTAGACGATTATAGGGGAAATCTACGAGTCATTCTAGGGTTCATTAATGCATCATATAGAAATATTCTGTTCATACTTAACTAAGAAAATATTGGATTTTCTGGAAATCAAACTCTATCGATTTTATAAGGAAAATGGTTTCTACTTCAAACAAAACTCTTATGAACTCACCAACTTAATTGTTGACACTTTTTCAAAACTACTTGTATTCTCAGGAAATCAGTGAAACAGGAAAACTTCAGCACTTTGAGGATGGGACGTTAAACCGTGAACAATTTATTTTTGTCATCATAATGTAATTGTTTTTGAAACATGTAAACATATACTTTGGTGTAACTTTTTCAATTATATTTATGATGGTTGTATTTACTTTGAGCACTATTATACACGTTGTTGTGATACTATACATGAAGTCCTCCACCCCCGGACGTTTCCGCCATCCTTGGTTTGGGGGTGTGACAGATTGGTATCAGAGCATTGTTTATAGTGAACTCAGTATATCGAACCATATAAGATATACAAACTATAAATACATTGGGACTGAAAGTCTCTGATTTAAAGTTTTCAAAGCAACTATACTTTTAGAAACAAATAATTTCTCGGTAAAAGTAGGAGCATGTGCACACACACTAGGGTCAGTATCATGGTGGGATGGGACAAAAGTGGTGATTGTTGAACAATACGAGTAGGCTTGGGGATGTATAGTCAGGTCTGGGAATGACATAGCCTGATCAACTATGTCTCACCCAGAAGTGATTAGCATATGCCCAGGAATGGTCGTAGGTGTTGCAACAAGTCTAAAAACTTACCAACACTACCACAATGAAATACCATAGGGGTATTTGGTGTTATTATAATTACTTATCTGAGAACTAAATAGATTTTTATCAATAGGTCAATAATTGCCTAGTGGATACATTAAAATTATATGTATCCAGGACGTCATAGACTTAGAATCTGTGGATCTTTTCTTTACTTCCTGTTCTCGTTGGATTGGGGATTTAGAGTTAGGATCGCTTATTCGAAGGTCTATCATGGCTGGATTCCATCCCCACGACGACCCGTACTACCCCAACCACGACAAAGTTGGATGGTCCGGAGAGGAGCCAGAGAATGATTACCCAATCCATGTGGATGGTCACCAAGCTGAAGGCCTTGCTGACGGTTCCGACTCCGAACCTGAAGTGGAGAACCTACCCCCGATGACCCTTGTTCCGAATCCTAACCCTCGTCCGGTTTTTCAAGGCCCGACGCCTCCTTGGGTAGAGTGCTTGGAAACCTGGAGCGAAGAACAAGACCAACCTAGGTTGTTTAATGGAGACATTCAAATCCTTCAGAATCCGGAGACTACACTATTCAAGGGAATTGTAGCATTGTCCAAAAATTTTCCTTACGTTAATGAGATGTAGACCTATTTTCCTCGAACCCTATACACTAAATTATATTAAATAAATTGGCTCGCATTAAAATTCATTGGGAACTTTCCACGTATTTTATAACCCTGTATTACAAAAAAAAAATTACATATGGTAACTCCAAGAAATTCTTAATACCTCCAGGTCGGGTGTAATTAAGGGATAATCGACTTAGAAATGGTGAGTCCGCCTTAGGTCCTGTTCCTCGTTTGGTTGTGGGCCTAGGGCAGACTCATTAAGTTTGAAGGCCTATTGGACCTTAATTATACACGACTGGTATATATACCAAGTGATTTTAGGAGGGGATCAGGCACGAAACAAATCACAAGTTGCATTTGAGTCACTACCACTAAATTCATTCATAGGGGCTTTGTTATGAATTACATACAAAATACTTTTAAGTCAGAACATAATACAGACAAGCCTGGCTTGATAACATCTGACTTGTCACTACTATTAGAAACTTATCGTCTGTTCGTCTCTACCAACTTATGACAGGACTATGCCGCCAAAGAAAAAGTCCAGACCCTCCGGCAGCACAACACCGCCCCCTCCGCCACCACCTCCGGAGTTTGATCCTGTGATGTTTCAGGCTATAGTAACAGCAGCCGTGGCGGCAGTAATGTCGCAAATGGGTACAAGTGGTTCCAGTGGTTCCGGATCCGGGAATACTAACTCGAATCAGGGGGACAGCACGGGGCGTACTAAGGCACCGGTTCCACCACTTGGGGTTGAGGTTGTTGGTTTCTGTTTGCATTTCCAGCCATGGTGATGGGTTCGGGTGCAACTCCTACTATAGGCACCGGTTCCACCACTTGGGGTTGAGGTTGTTGGTTTCTGTTTGCATTTCCAGCTCCACTCCGAGTTCTTGCCATTACAATCTATATACCAAATATGGTGAATTTAGGTCTTTATTCTTGTTAGACATGTCAATTCCCTTATCACTCCGAAACGTTTACATGTTAGTTCTAATCTCGTAATCATACGCTTAGAATCCTACACACATAAAGTTTCCAGATCCGGTTGGCAACAGACCATAGATCCGAACAAATAATAGCACACATGGCAAACACATAGCATTTAGCACATAAGGGCATTTTAGGAATCTTCCCTAAAATAAACTAGTGTTCGTGTCTAAAATATGGTAGACACTCATCTCACAATCATCACTTAGCATTCTAAGTTCAAGTCTAGAAATTCTACAATTTCTTAGTTCGCTTAAACTAATGCTCTGATACCAACTGTGACATCCCCTAATTTCTCGGCCAGAAAAGACCGATTTGATTTATGCTTTTTAAAATAAAATCAGAGAAATCTTTTTAAAAGATGTTGCGGAATTGGTCCCCAAACAACATATGATAAAAGTTTATCAAAACCCTTCATTAAGAAGGTATATATTTTCCATATATATCCAAAACCTCGGGATGTCATGTTCCGATACAGATCAAAAGCATAAACAAGACATTATAAGCCTTTCAACAGTTATTTACAACTACTAACCTATAATCCAAAAATCTCTCGTCGTCCTCCGACTATACTCAGGGTCTACTACCTGTAATCATAAAAACTGAGTGGGTCAGGCTTGGGAGCCTGGTGAGCATATAGGGTTTTCAACCCACAATAATATACTTATTAAGTTCACCAATCAACAATAACCCTGATTACTCATTCCCGCTGTCCTCACTTTACGTCCCTAAACACCTATCACAAGGGACCTAGCTTAAGGATTATCATCGGGATGGACACTACTGCTAAGGGTTTTCCTCAGCCATACATGTCCTTAAGGCAACCATGAGGGGGATGGAGTACGCCAATGAACATTTGATTCATCAACACCTACAAGTTGCGAACCTGCTAGTGTTCCACTGGACTGTCTAGAAAAGTCCATGGACGTCATCTATACTCCGCCAGATGACTACAATAACAACAACATCGAGGCCTCTCACCTTTTTAACACACATCAACTATTTCATCTACCCATGTTCTACCCAACATATTTTGTTGATAAAAAACATATACAGTTTAAAACTTGTATAAAACATCAATTCAATAGTCACCTCAAATAAACAATTAACATATTTACACATAACACATATTTCAAGGTAAATACTTCATATCTATGTGTAAATTGAAAGTAACTACACACTCACATATTTTGATGAAAATTGAGCAGCAATTCGTTTCCTAAAATGATCGTTTCTAATAAAACCGGGAGTTTTATTGAGAAACCGGGCTCTACAAAAGTCGGGCTTCGAAACCGAAAAGATAAATTTTTCGGGCTTCACGGGCACTTCGTGGAGTATTCCGGGTTTTGCAATCGATACCGGGGCTTCGCGGAAGGTTAAGGTGAAGAAAATATGAAGAAAGGGACTAAATGTGGCAATTTCTTAAAAATATCCGAGAAGGCTCGCAACCTTCTATTTATAGGGTGAAGCTTCTGATCGGACGGTCAGGAGGAAGCCACGCCTCGCAGATCCGAGGGCTCGCAGGGAAGGCTTGCACGAGGGCTGCGCATGCGAAGGGGCTGCTGGCGGTCTGTGATTGGACCGAGGTCTAGGGTCCGAAGTAGGGGGGTTCGTGGCATGTTGCGAGGGTTCGGACATGTGCTAAGAGGGTACGTGTCGCACCACTATTGGACCACTTCGGATTAGGCCATGTGCTCGGATGACTCAGCAGCTTGGTGACTCAGCAGGTTGGTGACTCAGCAGGACACGTGGCACTTTTTCAGCGAGGGTGACTTGGCATTTCGTGACTATGCGAATTTTCTCGATTTTCGTGCCAAAACTTCTAAAATCCATAACTTTCGCATATGAGCTCCGTTTTTGACGTTCTTTATATGAACGCATAGCTAAAATTACGCTCTACAACTTCCGTTTAGACTTTGTCGGCTAATTTTGACTTTAAATTTTACATTATTATTTTTAGCAGACCGGGACAGGAAATCCGTTAAAAATTCATAACTTCTTCATACAACGTCCGTTTTCATCAGAATTTTTACTGTTGTGCTCCTAATGACGAGGCCTTCAATTCTCATTTAGGTTGTGTCGGCTAAAAATCGTTCGATCTAAAATTCGAGTTTTTAGCTGTCTACTGCTAAGCTGAAACTTCAAAAAATCATAACTTCCTCATACGAAGTCAGATTTGGGCGTTCTTTTTAACGAACTTCTCGGTTTAACAAATACTACGACTTTCGTTTAGATTACTAAAGCTAAAAATTAGTTTATCGAAAACTCACTTTTTACGACATTCAGCACCGTGCCGGTTTTGTCGCGAAACTTCGACAAGTCATAACTTCTTCGTTATAACTCGGATTTTGGTATTCTTTATATCCCCGAAAGCCTTGTTTCAACCACTACAAATTTATGTAAAGATATATGGCTTATCTCACACTTTAATTTTGGCGCTTATTTTTATTCTTAATTAATTAAGCCCTAATAATTAAGTATAAAACACATAATTCACATAATATTCACATAATTCCTTTTCATTTCTTCAAAATGAGTTACAATGGTTAACCTAGAATATCAACTCAATATAAATGCCTAGGCTAGAAACACGAGTGTTACAAAACCTTTGGAAAACCTTTGTACATAATAAATTTACGACTTGATGTCATTTTGTAAAACACGTTTTGAAAACCTTTGGAATCCTTTGAAAAAAAACCTTTCATAAACAGCTTTGAAAATGATTTCTATAAAACAGTTTAAGTGAAGAAAACCTTTGATAAAAAATTAGGACTGGATGTCTCTTTATTAAACACACTTTGGATAACCTTTAATGATCTAAAAAGGGATATTCATACTTTAACAAGATTCGAAAACATGATTTGGAATTCTTAAACTGGATAAACAGTTTAACATGCAAAATCTATTTTGCTATATAGTTATTAATCACATGTGATTTATCTAATCACTGCACAGTTCAAATTGTATTCCCCCCTATAAAAGCAATTATTTAGGGGTATGAACTCACCTGCTGTAAGTGGATCGGGTGGAGGTGTCGGTTGGGTGCTCGGTATCAAGTAAAGACTTGAACACACTTAATGACCTAATAACATATGAAGACATATGTTTACATATAATTAGTGATTATAACACTAATTAAACACGTATAAGCATCCTAATGTGCGGAAAAACACTTTGGTCAAGTGCTAGGAGGCTATTGGGTTGCAATAAGGGGGTGTATGGCCTAGTTAGGGAGTTTACTCTTCAAGAGTAAACTCTTAGAGGAGATTTGGGCCCAATGACCATATCCCCATGAGTTTATGGCCGTAAACTCATGGGTGGTGTGTTTTTGGATGTTTAAAGGTCTTACAACACTTGTGGAATTAGGCTAGGTTCAATTCTAGGGCATAGGAAGTGGTTAAGTCCTCAAATGGACCATTTATGGCATTTGACGGCTTTAAAAATAGAGTTTACGGCCGTAAACTCTTACTTGTCTCCTTACTTCATGTTTTAAGGTCTTAAATGAAAGAATACAAGGTGCTATGCATTATTCCAAGCCATATGGGGAAGTTAGGGCATCATTTGACCTCCTTAAGGGAGTTTACAGCCCATGGACCAATCCTTGGGGGGTTTATGGCCGTAATCTCCTAAGGCCATGGTTTCCCTTGATGTTTAAGGGTCCTACTTCGTTGGTGGTTGGTTCTAGACATTACCTCAAGCCATAGGAGGTGTTTAAGGGGCAATTTAACACCTTAAATGGTGTTCACGGCCTTTGAAGAGGGGTTTACGGCCCAAGAATGTTCATGGGCCGTAAACTCATGTTTACTCTCTATATGACAAGTTTTTGGTATTCTAAGCTCATACATGCAAGTCCCTAAGTCATAGCTAAGCACTAGAAGTGATTTGGAAGGGTTTTGGGGCTTTAAAACCCCATTTATGGGTGTTTTCGGTGCAAGAGTGTTCTTGGGCCGTAAACACATGATTTTGAGGCTTTTGGATGATTTAAACATGAATTTGCATGTATATCAAGCTAAACAACAAGCTAGGATAGATTACTTACGATTATGGAGCTCGAAAGAGGCGTTTTTGGATCAAAATCGGCTTTGTAGAGAGAGGGTGTTAAGAGTGGGAAAGGCTTCAATGTGACCACTCAATCCCTTATATAGGGGTTGAGTTTGTGGCCCGGTGGAAATCTACCCGATACCGACGTTAAACGGGGCTTATGGTCGTATCCGATTAAATGGTCGTAATTTGACTTGTTTGTAACTAAAACTTTTTAAGGGAATATTGAGGGTGTTTCAAGTGTTTATAATTTTCTTGGGCACTCATGAAGTCATAATACAAGTCCCAATTTAATTAACCTAATCCAAAAGGTTAACGGAACAATTTAATAAAGCAAGTTTTATTGACGAAAGAAGAGGTTACAATGACGGGATAAATTTCAGGTTGTCAATCTTCCCCCCATTAGAGGGAATTTCGTTCCGAAATTAGGGTTTAGGCAAGGAAGTGGCATGAACAATCGGGTAGAGAGGTGAGGGTACTTCCTATTCGGTTGGTCTTTGCGATCCCAAGTGAACTCCAGCCTTTGCTTGGCGTTCCAGCAACCTTCACTTAACGGGATGCGGATTTCGTTTCGTTCGGTTAGCGATTCCTATAGGTTCGTCTACGAAGTTAGGGTTCCCAATGATTTCTATCAAGACAAGTGGGATTTAGAGAGTTACGTCGGGCAAGCACTTTTTTAAGTCTAAGACGTGAATCGATTCGGGGTGAAACTTATGGATTTTCGAAAGTAGTCGTGGTCTAACGAGGGTTGGACCAATTTTTGTAAAGAATCTCGGGTGGTCCTAAGCTCTCAGAAAGATAGAGTTTTTCAGTACTTAGAATCATAATGTACTTCTATGGCGAGATCATTACTGGCGTGATTGTCATTTTGAAGTTCCAGACGTTCTCTCATACTGGGGTGTAGTTCTTCGGGTTGGTCCTTAGAAGGATCGGGTTATCCTTGGATTCGTGTTTCCTGCTGACTGGCCTTCAGAGGTATCCTAGATCATCGGATGAATTGGATGTCTACGGGTATCTATTTTATGCAGTGTGTCTATCTCAACTTAGTGCAAAATGAACCTGCACTTCTAGTTCTTGAGATGTCTTTAACGGAAACTATCAGGGTCGGTGAGATAGGGTTTTCACCAGACGATTGTTTAGAAAGTTTTCAAACTTCTCATCATCGTCTAGTTGACGCTTTCACAATATGATTCCTAACAGGAAAGAATCATGCTCTTACTTGCTTTGCTGTTTCATGAATAGCATTCTCTGCTCAGGGCTAACTCAGTCCTTAGAGATTTTCTAAAGTGTTGGACTATCTAGGGAGGTGGTTCTACTATTTCTGCATGAGATAGTATTCTTGGAACACCTAGTAGTCCAATGAATCTTTAAGACATGCCCTATTCTCTAAGGCGTCGGTTTCTTTCAGTTGCAGAAAACGCGTGTTATTGTATAACCCAACGACTAACACCTAGACTGGTGTCAAGTCTATAATCTCTTTAGGATCTGGGTTATAAGGCTTAACGCAACCTACTTTCGTACTTTATTCAAGTATTCTTGGCTGCGGAGGTTATCCTGTGGTTCTTGGCATTCTAGTATTCACTTCGGAGAATGCAGTCTATTGTCTACAGGGCGACGGTGACTTCTTCCACGTGAGGAGGCGGAGTGTCCTAGGCACTACTCGTCAGCAACAGGGTGGACGAAGTGCCTGAGTAGTGCGAGCATCTTTTGCAACTACTCTTCCGATGGTTCTGAGTTTTCTTGATTTAGATTAAGTCTAGAAGTATAGGGTTCCGTCACTCGGAACTTCTAATCTCCTCATCCACTCTTCTCAGAGTTTAACTTATCGCAGCTTCCAGGTTTCTAGGATATCTGTTGAGATGCTTAATTCGTGGGATTAAGCGTGAATGGATGGCCGTAGTCAATGTCCTTGACTCTTACGACTCGGGTTTCTTTACTAACTAATGGTGTTAGCTACTATGTTGGCTTAACCGGGATGACAACAAATTTCAGATTTGTGGTCATTTTAGTAGCTCAACCCGCAGTGGTTCTCTTGACTCTAGTTCCTATTCTATAGGATAGGATGAAGGGTTTTACTATGAGGTACATGGTAGAGCTCATACTTGGCTTAACCACTAATACTTGGTGTATGCAAGCCGTATATAATTGAGGTCGACAGGATGTTCAGTTGTGCGACTCCGCCCCAGACCCACAACCCAACGAGGAACAGGGAGTAGGGAGGAAGCACACATATTAAATCTTTTTGATCTCAATTATATACCACTCTTATGCATATACTCAGTTAATAGTAGTCAATCCCATGAGTTCTTTCCTCTTGATTCACAAACCTAATTGTGAGGTGCTAAGGGTCTGTCTGGGGGATCTACGGAGTAGGTTTCGGGTAATTATCATCTTTTGGAATACCTGCAGTGTCTTTCGCTTCGGGTTCTATTTGTCTAAGGAAGGGTTGGTTAACAGTGCGCGATACCCTACTCAGGGGTATTTCGGAAGGTTTTAGATAAGGGAGACGACTGACAGATTGCATTAGGTTTTATTATTAAGTTCGGAAGAACTTTTATTTGACGAAATGGCCACGGTGAAAGTTCTTTTTACACAGCACTAGGAATTTACACATGGTTGCACTAAGTCGAACCATGATTGATAGAGGCGTCGAAGTTGGCATACATCGACATGACATAGAATGAGGGTCGATAGGGCCATGTGCTGAACGGGCACACAAGTTCTTGGCGTCTCGGGTTTCGTCACGTATCACTGTCGCGGATACTTGGACTGATAGAGGCGACGCGGAACTATAGAGGGTCCTGAGGTTTTGGAATAATGTGCTTTTCATGAATGGATTCTCACGAGGTCTTTCTATAATCGCTTAGCATACACTAGTCATGTATAATTTAGGTGGGAAGGACTGTTGACTGAGCGACTCCGCCCTAAATCCACAACTAAACGAGGAACAAGAAATGAGACAGCTTCACTCACTCGAGGTCTATCCATCTTAATTATACATGGCATTAACGTACATACCGAGCCATTATAGCTTTACCTGATGAAATTTTGAATTCTTACAACAGTGTTGCGACTTTCGCCTTATCGAGAGAGTAATTACATTTAGAATTAGCCTTTTTAATGTTTTCGGTTAGTTATTTGAGATTAAGAGACGTACCAAAATTTTACCGGGTTCCTTGATGCTTCTTCCTAGGCATTAGAGTTAGACTCCTCCTGCGCCTTTGTCGTTTCTTTCAGTTGGGTAGTCCCTCTTGAAGTGTCCAATTTCACCACATAGGTGGCATACTGGACTGGCCCCCACATTGGTGGTTGATGTAATGAACTCCACCGAGGCTTTGCAGGTACGAGAGGTATGCCCCTTCATGTTGCACCTAACACAAAAGAGTTTTCGGCAGATACCATGATGTTGGTAGCTGCATTTGCTACAACGAGGCAGGTTTCCTAGGTATGGCCTTCCAGGTGTCGGGATGGAAGGGTTGACAGGGGTATTGACTGCCTCAGTTCGTTGCCCTTTGGAAGGTCCTTGAGCCGAGGTACTTCCCTCCTCGTTCTTGAACTTTCTCTTCAGTGGCTTTGGTTGGGGTTCTTGGGTGGCTGGGTATGCAGGAGTTGGTTGCTGTCGTCCATTACTAGGATCGGGAATCTCGATAGGGCTCTTGCTAACATTGGCGTTATTAGCATTCAGTTGAGCCATGACCACTGCTACGGCTGCTGAGACTGCAGCTTGGAACGTAGCTTCATCGAATAGGAGAGTCGGTTTCTTGCCAACAGATTGGTTACGTTTCTTCGGAGGCATGGTTTTCCTACACGAAAAGGAACACAAGCTGTTGAGAGACGATGGTTAACTCTAGACGTATCTATCCTTAATATAATAGGCATAAATTTTTCCCGCGCCTCGAATATTGGTTATCTGAGTGTCGACCTACATCCCTATGATGTAGTCCGGGTATTCAAGGTAGGAGTAAGAGTATCGGAAAGCCATAAGATGGGAGTCGTTCCTACTAAGTTATCTTTATGCTGGAAAGGTTCACTCTCTGGCTTGGAAAGATTTGAGGGAGGTTCGGAACGAGGATCACGGAAGGAAAGGGCTCATGAAAACTTATGGCTAAACACCCTCAATCGAGGTTTTGAAATCCGATCTAATTGTATTACTTGCGAAGGGAAAAGGAGATTTACCTAACACATAGTGTGAGTAGTGTAATCACTAACTCACTAAATTGTATTTTTTATGGGTGTATTAGCGGGGCGAATACGAGGAAAAGACACTTCTCGGGTTCCATGTATTGGCTCCCTCTGTCTACCTCTTATCCTTGACTGGGACCGGTGTTGGTTTTTCTTCGGGTATTTACCTAGGGTTCTCCTCTCTTGTAGACATACTAAATCTCTACTCTGCCTTACTTCTGATCCTAATTATGGGTGTCATCGCTTCATGATGGATGACTAGAAATCTCGGAAGTTCAGGCGAATTTCCCACCAATGTCCCTAAAAGGTATAGGCACCTGGTGGTTTCAATAGTCTCGTCCTAGTTCATTTATTTCTGAACTGGAAATCTTCTTAATGAACCTCTTCTGGGTCTAACTCAACTCTTCTGTCGAACACTGAAGTGGATAAGGTTTTCTACAGGGTTCATGCGAGAATGGAAATGTCTAGAGAATCCTAATAGATTATTAACATTTCACTGGGTGATCCATATCAAGTCCTGCTACAATTACATAGGGTACACAAATTATATATAACTTAGATCTGATAGGCCTTCGAATATGTGATACTACTCTATATCCACATCCCAACAAGGAAAAGGAAGTAGAGCGAAATCACACATTCTTAGTCTATAGGATCCTTATTATATATAACCTTGGAAGTATACCCTATGTAATCATAGGTATATCAATAAGGATCTTTTTAGTTTTTCACACAAGGTTATCTATGGATCCTAAAATGCCCCTCTGGTATTTTAACTTCTTGTTTGATTCTTAACTTCTGAATATGATTCTGGTATTAATGTGAGTCTTTTAGTATTCCAAAATACTCCCATAGTATTTTAAACTTTATGTTTGGCTCTAGCATTCCTAGTTGGTAAGTTTTAGATTCGTTGCAACACCACCGTCACTCCCAAGCACATATTGGTCGCATCTCGAATAAATGTAGTTGATCAGGTTACATTTATTCCAGCTTACGATTACATAACTGCCCAGGTTTGACAGTAATGGTCAACATCCAAAGACTTTTATTTGTTCTTCTTGTGATACTTTTGTTCGAGTGTTTAGATTTTGGATGTTCTTATACTTTGGTAAAATATGGTTATATTTTAAAGTATAATTCTTGGTCAGAGTATTTTATCCCAATGTATTTATAGGTTGTATATCTTTTATGAATTGATATACTGAGCTCACTATAAACATTGCTCTGATACCAATTTGTCACACCCCAAAACCGGAACGGCGGAAACGTTTTGGGGTGGATGATGTCATGTTAAGTATCACAACATATGCAGTATAGTAATCAAAGTACAACAACCATTGCATTAATAGTAATAATTTTCCATAGGTTACATGTCATAGTAATATCAAGGTAATTAAAGAACATAGCATAGATGCAGCTCGGTACTAGGCTGACTTCACAAAAGCTCCCGGGATGTACCTGTCTATCGATGACCTGAGAATACAAGTTATTTTGAAAGCGAGTATCAGCATTTTATAATGTTGGTGAGTCCATAAGTATTTAGTGTCATTTGTATAAATACACATTTTGTTCAAAATAACTTTATGAAAGACGGTAAATCTAGGATCTACATCGTATTAGTGTTCTTTCCAGAAAATCCTATATTTTCTAAATAAAAGCAGTCTTCGACCAAGACCCGACAGATTTATGTTTTAAGGAGTAATTTTCCCCAAAATACTCATCATTACCAAAATACGGTAATGACTTTAAAGAAAATACGAGAATATCACAAGTAAAAATACTAGGGGAAAAATAACATATACCTCAGCAGTAATACTGCTGACTAAAGTAAAAGAAATCATAGACTCCAGGAGAGTATCGAATGAATGATACGCCTGGATCAGTCTAACAAAAGGAGGCACAGACTCCAGACAGTATCGAATGAACGACACAGCTAGCAAAGTCTAAAACAAGGAAATACAGACTCCAGGCAGTATCGAATGAACAATACAGCTAGCAAAGTCTAAAACATGCGGTAATCCTAAGTGGGTTGTTTCAAAAATACTGTGTTAATTCTTGTTACCTTAAGGCCATGAATTATAAGGTAAACATAGAGATACCCGTAACCATACTGATTGCCAATCGAATACTTGACGCCCTGCAAGCGTCGGAATGAATGTGACATTTGTCACCCCTTGGCTTGGTCGGTCGGGGACTGTAGCTAGCAGTTAGGGTGTGGGAGTGTCTGTCCCGTATAGATCTATACACACAATGCCCGCTCTCCCTCCAGGAGACTCTGGTTACCAACTTGACAACGGTGAAATCTGTGTCCTCAAGATGCATCTCGTATTTCGAATTCTATTATAAGTATTGGAATAATGATATAGACTCACGAATGAACTGACTCCTTTGGAATTCTCCGTACTGGAAAGAGTAAATAGAATCTCCTAACTATTCCTATAATATTTACTAATGTTTCAGGTCTATGAATGATGAATGGAAGGATACCCTTGCTACCCAAGGGAAATGAACTGGTCGATGGAAACCTTTATGTCTATACATGTATACATGATATATAATTAATGTTTAAACGACCTTCGGACGGATAACCGATACCCACCAGACCACATCCCAACGAGGAAAAGGAAATAGGGCGAACTAGCCTTCCTAAGTCCTTTAAACATTATTTATATAACTATACAAATATAGACCTGCAACTAACGAGATAAAAGCATAGAAGAAAACTTCAATGAAACCTTTAGAAAACCTTTGTACATAAGAAATTTACGACTTGATGTCATTTTGTAAAACACGTTTTGAAAACCTTTGGAATCCTTTGAAAAAAAACCTTTCATAAACAGCTTTGAAAATGATTTCTATAAAATAGTTTAAGTGAAGAAAACCTTTGATAAAAAAGTACGACTGGATGTCTCTTTATTAAACACGCTTTGGATAACCTTTAATGATCTAAAAAGGGATATTCATACTTTAACAAGATTCGAAAACATGATTTGGAATTCTTAAGCTAGATAAACAGTTTAACATGCAAAATCTATTTTGCTATACAGTTATTAATCACATGTGATTTATCTAATAATTGTACAGTTCAAATTGTATCCCCCCTATAAAAGCAGTTAAAATCATTTAAAAGGTTAATTCATGGGTATGAACTCACCTGTTGTAAGTGGATCGGGTGGAGGTGTCGGTTGGGTGCTCGGTATCAAGTAAAGACTTGAACACACTTAATGACCTAATAACATATGAAGACATATGTTTAAATATAATTAGTGATTATAACACTAATTAAACACGTATAAGCATCCTAATGTGCGGAAAAACACTTTGGTCAAGTGCTAGGAGGCTATTGGGTTGCAATAAGGGGGTGTATGGCCTAGTTAGGGAGTTTACTCTTCAAGAGTAAACTCTTAGAGGAGATTTCAGCCCAATGACCATATCCCCATGAGTTTATGGCCGTAAACTCATGGATGGTGTGTTCTTGGATGTTTAAAGGTCTTACAACACTTGTGGAATTAGGCTAGGTTCAATTTTAGGGCATAGGAAGTGGTTAAGTCCTCAAATGGACCATTTATGGGAGTTTACGGCTTTAAAAATAGAGTTTACGGCTGTAAACTCTTACTTGTCTCCTCACTTCATGTTTTAAGGTCTTAAATGAAAGAATACAAGGTGCTATGCAGTATTCCAAGCCATATGGGGAAGTTAGGGCATCATTTGACCTCCTTAAGGGAGTTTACGGCCCATGGACCAATCCTTGGGGGGTTTACAGCCATAATCTCCTAAGGCCATGGTTTCCTTGGTGTTTAAGGGTCCTACTTCGATGGTGGTTGGTTCTAGACATCACCTTAAGCCATAGGAGGTGTTTAAGGGGCAATTTAACACCTTAAATGGTGTTCACGGCCTTTGAAGAGAGGTTTACGGTCCAAGAATGTTCTTGGGCTGTAAACTCATGTTTACTCTCCACTTGACAAGTTTTTGGTGTTCTAAGCTCATACATGCAAGTCCCTAAGTCATAGCTAAGCACTAGAAGTGATTTGGAAGGGTTATGGGGCTTCAAAACCCCATTTATGGGTGTTTGCAGTCCAAGAGTGTTCTTGGGCTGTAAACACATGATTTTGAGGCTTTTGGATGATTTAAACACGAATTTGCATGTATATCAAGCTAAACAACAAGCTAGGATAGATTACTTACGATTATGGAGCTCGAAAGAGGCGTTTTTGGATCAAAATCGGCTTTGTAGAGAGAGGGTGTTAAGAGTGGGAAAGGCTTCAATGTGACCACTCAATCCCTTATATAGGGGTTGAGTTTGTGGCCCGGTGGAAATCTACCCGATACCGACGTTAAATGGGGCTTATGGTCGTATCCGATTAAATGGTCGTAATTTGACTTGTTTGTAACTAAAACTTTTTAAGGGAATATTAAGGGTGTTTCACGTGTTTCTAATTCGCTTGGGCACTCATGAAGTCATAATAAAAGTCCCAATTTAATTAACCTAATCCAAAAGGTTAACGGAACAATTTAATAAAGCGAGTTTTATTAACGGGAGAAGAGGTTACAATGACAGGATAAATTTCAGGTTGTCACAGAATCATCATTTTAATATGAAAATAGAAGGTATGTTTTTATATAAAAAATGAAGATAAGATTTGTGTTTACTAAGAACTAATGGAAACAATAGTGATATTCATAATCTTATATGAATGACACATACTTAATAATGAAAAAACTACATTCTGAATATGCAAGACTCTTTCGCCTTGACTCATAATTTTTTTCTAAGATGAAATATTGAGGAATGACAAGATACACTTTTGGAATGTAAAATCTATAGAGATAGATAAAGATGAAAGTTAAAGTTTTAATTCTTTATGCATATGTTCACAATATCTTAAGAGATCAAGATACAAGATTCCTTTTGAGGACTCTTGGCATTGCCACATGACACTAATCTTAAGCTATCCTCACAAGGACCAAGCACAAGAGTTTGATCTAGATAAAATGATTTATATTCTATTTGTTTTGACAAATGAATCCATCATTTTTTCCATGTTATACATAATACTTAGTATATGATTATGTTGTGAACATATCATAAGATACCAATTGAATACATGGGTAAGTCATTGGATGACTATAATGACATTCTAAGAGTACTTAAGAAGAACTAAGAGAATATATATATGAGATAATCAGTTTAGAAGAAGATCTTCATGTAAAGAGGTACGCAAGATGCTAACTTCAAGACACACACACACACGCACACACACATATATATATATATATATATATAATTATGAATTATAATTGGATTATGACTTCATTATGAAATAAAGAGTAAGTTTTGTTGGAATAAGGTCCATGCAAAACATAATAGCCCAGTCTACTATAAAATAAGAAGATAATGTTACTCCAGAAGAGCAATCAAATATGATTAGATGAATGAGTTCATTAAAAAATGAAGATTGAGTCCTACCATTCGAGGATCACATAAATTTTTTTATGAGTTCAAGAGTATGCTTAATCAAGCCAAGAGACTCTAAATCACATAAGAACACTAATAATATTCTTCAAGACATTTAACTATGCTTAGAATAAAGTTAAATGTGGAGATGATTATATTCTTGGAATTGACACAAATTAACTTTATTCATACCCATTAATAAAGTCTTTCCTTTAATCTAAGCATGAATGGTCACACTTGAGATATAAGAATATGTTGTTCTAGAAATTGGATTTGATTTTGATTTAGTATTTGGATATTGGAACATTATGATAGGAACTATTATATATTTTTTGATATATTGGGATATGATCTTCATAATAATAATTGTTGCTTTCTATATTAACATGTTTAATACATGAATAATTTAATTATTCTAAAAGTACATAGTCGATTACAATTGTGGAAGAAATTATGAACTAACACTAATATGAATTGGATTGGTTGTCTCTTATAAGATTAAAGTAAGCAAGCGGTTGTAACCAAGATTTATAGGTACTTGTCAGAGAACTAGTATTGGACGAACCCTGATACGAATCTAAGCTCATAGTCTGAGAACAGTTCCTATTCCGAGATGAAGTTAAAGTCCGAAGTGAGTTTAAGCTCCAAGTCGGGTTCAGGTCCTGATTGCGAAAGTGATGTTGAGTGTGAAAGGAGTCTAGTATGAGATTAACTATGAACGATCGCAAGCTATTACAGTCATTAGTGGATCCGATGCGAATGCGAGCCTTTTCGATACGAATGGATGCGAACCTCAAAAACAAGTTTAGTTATGATTCTAGGATGTTGTTTAGTTGCAAACGAGCTATTGGATGCGAATGAATATTGGGTGCAAGTGGTGAATGCAAAAGTTGGTTAGGAGATGTTCCGAAACAAGATGGAATCGCGTGGATGATCTAGAAGATTCTACTTTATTTTTAGAAAAGATTTTATTTTATTTTAAGCTTTTATTAGGTTTCTTTTTTGTAATTAGTTTCCTTTCTTTTTGTAATAGCTTGTAAGGCTATAAATAGCCCCTTAAAACATTGTAATCGATACGAAGGATAGTTGATTGAAGTTGAATTTTGAACATTTGTTCTTACTTTCTTGAGTTATTGCGTATAATTCGGATAGTCGTCATTGTTTGGGACGCCTTACTCATTAGTGACTCGATTTCAGGTCAATAGGTCTTGGCTTGTCATCACATATCATTTGACAGATGATTTCTTGATCTTGGTAATAACTCAAGTTAATAGGTCTTAACTTGATTTCACCCGATATTCAATCTATAGGTCTAGATTGTCTATCAAATCTATCCCCCTTTGTTATTTTCTTATCGTTCTTGTTCTTGTTTCTTTTTTTTTCCATAAAACCCAAAAAGAAACCCCATTCGTATTCGCATTATATGTGGTATCAGAGCAATTTCTGATCGACCAGTTAGTTTGATTTTGTTTGTTGTCAGTTTTTTTTATTTCGATTTTTCCTGTCGTGTTAAAAAAATTTGTCGAGTTTTTAGCAGATCTGAAATTATTGCTGAGTTTATTGATTTCGTTGTTAAGTTTTTCTTTTTAGAATTTAGTTTAGAATGTCGCTAAAGAGATCCGAATTTGTGGGGTCGGATGAATACTTCTCGATTTTATCTAGATATGGTCAACTTTTTCGAGACATGTTAGCTAAAGACGATGAGGACTATTTCGACGACAATGATTCTGATGATGAAATTTTTTGTTCCATTTATGACTCCGATGGGGAAGAAGATATTCAGGAGGAAGAAGAAATTGCAGAAGAAGAAGAGGAGGAAGAAGAAGATGTTCCCGTCTATGACATTGATGGGGGAAGGGTATTCTTTTAAAAAAATCAATTTTATGGCAGTTGAAAGAAGAGGCCGAATTGGAAGATTCGTATGGATTGCTTATCTGGTAGAACAATGTTATGAAGTCCATACGGAATGATACGAATCTAAGTTCATAGACCGAGAAGAGTTCCAATTCTGAGATGAATTTCAAGTCCGAAGTAAGTTTAAGTTCCAAGTCGGGTCCGGTCCTGATTGCGAAAGTGATGTTGAGTGCGAAAGGAGTCTAGTATGTGATTAACTACGAATTATCGCAAGCCATCTCAGTCACTAGTGGATCCGATGCGAATGTGAACCATTTCGGTACAACTGGATGCGAACCTCAGAACAAGTGTAGCTGTGATTCTCAAATGTTGTTTAGTTGCGAACAAGGCTATTTCTTTAATTGCAAAATGATTATTGGTTGGTTAAAAAAGTTGTAAGTTTATTCAATTTTAAAGTTCTCGTTGCCGATTTTAGTGTTTTTAGAAAACCGATTTTGAACAAAATCCTACAAAGACTAGCATCTTGAAGTGACTTACTCTCGCTTGGTGGATATATATATATATATATATATATATATATATATATATATATATATATACTAGGCGAATGCCCGCGCGTTGCGCAGAAGCATCTATATAGCTGAAATCTTTACAAATATATGTTTTTTTAAATATAAAAATAATGTCGTTGTTAAATTTGATATAATAATTCGTATACTTCGTTGATATAGTATATTGATTATTTTGAATTATATGATAATATATACATTTATTAAAACTACATAATCTCAATCTTTTGAATGACATCTACCTACGGGTTACTCATGAAAAAAATTAAATATAATATATGTTTTAATATTATTTATAGTTGTTGTTATTGTTAATTCATTTTTAAAATTTATTTGTTAACGTTTTAATTTTTATCAGTTTAATTATTTAAAACATCAAACAAATTTTTTATTTTATTTTAAAGATAACAATATAATCATTTATATAGAGTTATTTTTAACTATTGTTATTATAAGTTATTTTAAGCTACTTATTTCAAAACTTTTAACGATTATAAAAATATCTTTAGGAAATATTTTAGTGAATTGATATTACAATTTAGTTTCTGCATTTAGAACTACAATTTATCACTTTCACTATTCACAAAATATTCTTTGGGTTTTTTTAAGTGGAACTGAAATTTATATTGAAGTTGACCCTGTAATGTTATTTAAATTAACAATTTAAGTATTTTGTCCATACAGTTCAAAAGTTGTAGCTTTAAAATGATAATGGTTTACATACAACAACATATTAAATCTAATAAATTAAGTATAATATGTTTAAAGTTAAAGACATATCTTTATAAGTAGAAGTAAAAATATTATTTTAATATTGAAATTTAGTTTATTTTTTATTACAATTTAGGTTTGATACTTATTTATCCTTATTAACCAATTTATAATCATTATTAGAAAGACACTATAATTTATCACTTTTAACTATTTACAAAATATTTTTTAGGTTGTTTAATTTGAACTAAAATTTATATTTAAGTTGATCAGATAAGGTTATATTTAAATTAACAATTTAAGTATTTTATACAAATTGATCAAAAGTTGTAGCTTTAAAATGATAATGGTTTATATACAACATATTAAACCTAATAAATTAAGTATAATATGTTAAAAGTTAAAAACAAACTTTATAAGTAGAAGAAAATATATGTTTTTAATATTGTAATTTAGTTTATATATGATTACACTTTAGGTTTGATATTTATTTAACCTTATTAACCAACTTATAATAATTATTAGAAAGAAATTGAAAAGTCATGAGAGTTTCAAATGAATGTGGTGAAAGGAAAAAATACATGAGAGTTTCAAATGAATGTGGTTCAAGAAAAAAAGCATGCTTTATAAGTATATATAATGATAATGATAATGATAATGATAATGATATATTATACAACCTAATAAATGAAAATCAATTTTGCTAAATGTCATGTTCTCATTGAATTTGACATGTGTCATTTTCTAAAAGTTTTTGAATTGTTTTTTTTTCACTTGTCATTTTCTTATATTTTTCATTTTCTTAAATTTAAAATCTATATTTTAATGGGATTTATATATATGTATAGTAGATATTCTATTAAGTTTCATAATAAATGCTTTACAACCTTTTAAATATCTTACATTATATATTAAATTACTTACTTTATTTATTATATGCTTTTTATTTATGTAAAATTATTATTATATTAAACTTGTTTTTATAAACCTGTGTAATACACGGGTCTCACACTTAGTGTGTGTGTGTGTATATATATATATATATATATATATATATATATGTATGTATGTATGTATGTATGTGTATATATAAGCTTCTACTTTGGAGTATTTGTCATCTTCATCAACTTCTAACCTCCCGAGAGGAATCAAAGTCTTCAAAGGTTGTAGTTCTTTTTCATTCTATGGTTGATTTAATCTTTTATGTTTTGCAAAACGACCATTGGTGGGTTAAAATGAATTTAAGTTTATTTATTTTAAAATCCTTCAATTGCTAAACTCATAGTTTATTCAGGGGCAGATCCCTTTAGGGGCTAGGAGGGGCCATGCCCCCCTGTTTTTATGCCATCTAATACCAAAAAATAAATAAATTAGTTGATATAATGTTGGCCTTCATGATTTTTAGGTAAAAACTACAATTGGTCCATCAGTTCAGTGGATTAAATTTGAAATCATTAATTTAAGAATTAAATTACTTACTTTATTTATTATATTCTTTTTATTTGTGTAAAATTATTACTTTAAAAAATATGTAATGCTTATAATTTTATATTAAACTTGTTTTTATAAATCCGTGTAATACACGGGTCTCACACCTAGTATGTATATATATATATATATATATATATATATATATATATATATATATATATATAAGCTTCTACTTTGGAGTATTTGTCATCTTCATCAACTTCTAACCTCTCGAGAGGAATCAAAGTCTTTAAAGATTGTAGTTCTTTTTATTCTATGGTTGATTTAATCTTTTATGTTTTGCAAAACGACCATTGGTGGGTTAAAATAATTTTAAGTTTATTTATATTAAAATCCTTCAATTGCTAAACTCGTAGTTTATTCAGGGGCGGATCCCTTCATGGCCCCCTGTTTTTATGCCATCTAATACCAAAAAATAAATAAATTAGTTGATATAATGTTGGCCTTCATGATTTTTAGGTAAAAACTACAGTTGGCCCCTCAGTTCAGTAGATTAAGTTTGAAATCATTAATTTAAGAATAGATATATATTCGCCCTCATAAATATCAGAAAAATAAAACCGCAAACAACAATTGGTTACAATTAAAGAGATAAAATATGAAGAAAAGTTAGAGGAGAGAAGTTGTAGAAATTAGAAAAGATAACATTATTGTCAAATGATCAACGAGTGAAGGAAATATCTTCAAAAATTTTAAAGAAAACTAAGCGAGATACAAGGAAGAAGAGAAACATCCTCTTCCACACCAGAAGTGATGCTAGCAGCCGGACAACAACGGCCCTGCCCTATTCTATCGCCTTGCTTCACCCACCCACCGTTGTTGGGACTATATTGATTCTTTGGGACTGTATGGATTCTTCTTCTCCGTTAGTGGTTATATTCCTTTTGCTTTTGAGGATTAGATTTGTGTTGTTATGGATTCTTCTTCTCCGTTAGTGGTTATATTCCTTTTGCTTTTGAGGATTAGATTTGTGTTGTTCATATTTATTTGCTTTAGTATGACTATGTTTTGATGAATACGCAATGTCCAATTAAAGTTTGTGTAATGTCAGATTAGAGTTGGTATGACCTTAGGCTTTAGACCTTCCATGACTTCTCTATTATATGTTTATTATATTTTTTTTAAATATATTAAAATTACTGTAATGTCAGATTAGAGTTGGAAGACCTTAGGCTTTAAACCTTCCATGACTTCTCTGTTATATGTTTATTATACTTTTTTCATATATTGATGGTTTTTTTAGAAATGGTAAAATTACTCATGTATAGGTCTAAGTCTATCACAAATCAATTGACTTCATTTGTTTCTTGTTATACCTTTTTATTTTTTTATTTAACTTTGTCACTTGTATTTCATTATTTAATTAGTTTTCAATAGCAACTTTTTATTATAAGGGTAACATTTTATTCAAGTGTAATTTAATTGCCTTCCTTTTCTTATTTATATTACTATAGTTATATCTATTTATTCATGGTAAGATTTATAGCTATACAAACACGATATATATATATATATATATATATATATATATATATATATATATATATATTACTATCTATTGTTTGCATGTAGAATTGATTCTGGACCAATCATTTTAGTTATTTTAAGAAAGTAATTAATGCATATTAAATGTTGAAAATTTAATTAATAATCATTATATCTTCTAACATGTAATATGCATTAATTATTTTCTTAAAATAACTAAAATGATTGGTCCAAAATCAATCCTACATGCACACAATAGATAGTTAGAATACAATAATCTAACTATATATATATATATATATATATATATATATATATATATAACTTTGTTATTAGAATACTAGTTTTGAAACAAAAAGATATGAGAATAATCAGTTTACTGTTTGTGTGTGTGTGTGTATATATATATATATATATATATATATATATATATATATATATATATATTGTTAGATTATTATGTTCTAACTATTTATTGTGTGCATGTATGATTGATTCTGGACCAATCATTTTTGTTATTTTAAGAAAGTAATTAATGCATATTACATGTTGAAAATTAAATCTTCAACATTTAATATGTATTAATTACTTTCTTAAAATAACAAAAATGATTGGTTGAGAATCAATCCTACATGCAGACAATAGATAGTAGAAACATTTGAACCTATCTCTCTCCTTCTCTCTCTCTCTCTCTCTCTCTCTATATATATATATATATATATATATATATATATATATATATATGGTTAGATTATTTTGTTTTCACTATCTATTGTGTGCATGTATGACTGATTCTGGACCAATCATTTTAGTTATTTTAAGAAAAGTAATTAATACATATTATATGTTGAAGATATAATAGGTATTAATTACATCTTCAGCATTTAATAAGCATTAATTACTTTTTTAAAATAATTAAAATGATTGGTCCAGAATCAATCATACAGGCACACAATAGATAATGAAAACATTTGAACCTAACTATATATATATGGATTCGGCCCCCTTCTATTGTTTGTGTTCCATCCTTGAGTTTATTATATATTATTTTTGATGAAAAACCAACACGAATCATGATGTAGAAACTAAAGAGTTTGAATAAATTGACCGATTTTTCCCAATTTGTTTATATCAGGATCTTGATGGAGAATGACGGTGCAATAAAACATTATTAACGTCCTTAACGAGAGATGAAAATGGTATGAATTAGTCATTTTACATGATCATAAAGCAAAAACCGCGGCCAAATTCAGATTTATTAAAAAAATAAGTTGAACTAAAAACATAACTTTTTATCATCCATAAGTACTATATATGTAATTTACTTTTTTTTGATTCTGCTAGGATGATTTGATACCAAACACTACCATTCTTGTTATGAAATGGAATTAGAAGGAAAGGCGCAATGGCAGTTCCGAAATATAAGGCTAAAAGAAGGCGATTTTGAGAAAGGGTCTACATACATGGTTATAAATCTAAATTTCCAGAAATGATTAAATTAAATGAATAAATAAATATGGAGAGAGATATGAGTGGGCATCGCTTTCGTAATCGAAATATTATTTACAGCTATGCATTTGCCTTTCCCATACAGCTTTCAAGCTTGGACTCTTTACGACTTTCTTTCACTTCACTCCCTCCTCACTCATCTTGCAAGTTTTCATTTAATAATAATACCCAAAACCACCGTCATCATCATCGTCCCGTTTCAATTCCTGCACAAAATCTTAGAGACACAAAGTGGGTGAATTTCCAAGAGTATAAAGAGGAATCACTCCTGCACAGGCAAGATCAAACACAGTTGAAGGCATAAAGTGGATTCCTTTTCAGTAAGATTACCCAGAAGTTCCTTTTCTTTTTTATTTCCTTCGCGTGCTCTTTCTTTTTCTCTTTCATATTTGTACACACGCACGCACGCACATCACGTGTTTGATGTATAATTGGCATCTAGTTCGGATCATTCTGGTGTGAGTTATAGTAAAAATTGGGTAAAAATTGAGTCAATGGTGGCTTGATTTCATATACTGCAATAGAGATCTCCGGTTGTGGGTATACGATTATAGTACTCAAGTTTCATCCTTTCTGACAATTTGTATAATTATGTTGTGCTTATGTATATTTGTGTAATTGTCGGAAGTTTTGTTGCATTGCTGAATGGACTGTAATTGAAATTCTGTGTTTTGGAACTTGCCACAAACTCATCTGGTCAACATTAAGTCAAATTAATTGGCATGCTTAATCATGTAGTTTATGCACTTACTAACAGAGATTCGACTGTTGAAAATTATGGTTATTACAATTGGAGTTGATGTTGTTCTGCAGTATTATTTTCATGTGGTTTTGTTTTTCTAAAGTGTAGAGATTTGGTGAAACCTGAAGATTTATGATACTGCAGTGCTGATTTGATGCTCAAAGTGGGAGTTTTGCAGTGATGCGTCCAATTCCAGTCCTGACTCATGGGTACCTTTCCTGGTGCATTCTTGTTGGACATATCTTTGTAATTGTGGTTTCTGTGAATTCGGGGGGATATGAAAGTAGAAATTCCAGTGGTTCTGAAATTAGGAGTTGGAATTATATAGAAAGATGGGGTTATCCAGAATTATCATACAATGAGGTCACTTGTGAAGGCCTGGGAGGTGTGGGGTCATTTGACACTACATGTCTGGTGAACTCAGATGTTAATTTAAGTGGTGATGTTTATATATTGGCTAGTGGAAATATCGAGATCCTTCCACATGTTATGATTGTTTGTCCCATAGAAGGTTGTGTCATTAGCTTCAATCTGTCTGGCAACATCAAAGTGGGACAAAACTCAGCTATCATTTCTGGGTCTGTTATTTTGTCTGCAGCTAATATGAGTATGGAGTCTAATTCAATGATAAACACGACGGGTATGGGTGGAACACCGCCTTCTCAGACTAGTGGGACTCCGGTAGGGTATGATGGTGCTGGTGGAGGGCATGGTGGGCGAGGGGCTTCTTGTTTAAGGAACAATGAAACAAAGTATTGGGGTGGTGATGTTTATGCTTGGTCTACGTTGCCTTATCCATGGAGTTATGGGAGCAAGGGTGGTGGGACATCAGATGAACATAAGCTTGGAGGGAATGGTGGTGGACGTGTTAAGCTTATTGTGAAGGATCTTTTGTATATGAATGGATCTCTACTGGCCGAAGGAGGTGATGGAGGAGTAAATGGTGGAGGTGGATCTGGTGGAAGCATTGTCATACGTGCTCTAAAACTGTATGTGTACTCTCCACTTATGTTTTCGTTATGGTGAAATGAGTAGTAGTGCATATTTGAATTGAGTATTTTAGTGATTCTCACACTGGTTGTATCTGGATAGGAAGGGATTTGGTATTGTAAGTGCATCTGGCGGAACTGGGTGGGGTGGTGGAGGAGGAGGACGAATTTCTCTCGACTGTCACAGCAAGCAAGAAGACATAAAAGTCGAAGTCCATGGTATGTACAATCTACTCTACTCATCCCATCTATCTTTTATTCAATTACTTATTAGTTTCAATGAAAGCAAATGCTCATATTTAATATCACTATATATCATTGATAAAAAAAAAAAAAAAATTGTCAGCATATATTAGAGTTCCTGGAATCAATCATGAGGGACTTAATTTAATACGTAGTACTTTTTAAAAAAAAAAAAAATTGGGGGAGCATATTACGATTATGGTTTTCTATGCCTAATTCATCTGCAAAATGACTAAATATGGAACTCACCATAAGAAATGCATCATGGGTCTGACAGATCATTCTGACCAAACTGCAAGAAGTGCTAATTGTAATGGATTTTTAGAATGCTAAATGCGAGAATTTCTTTTTATTACAGCATTTTAATTTCATTTAATTTTTTTGGTTATCAAAGCTTTGTACTTCAAAATATGTACCTAATTATAGCATTTCACTTTCAACTTTTGAAAAATCTACACAATTAAAGCAGTTAAAATTGCTTGGAGTTTGGATGACATAAAATTTTCAAAGTAGAATGCGGTAATAGGAAGAAATGAAAGTAGGATGCTTTACTAAGCAATTTCCCCTACTTTTATAACAAAACTTCAAATTCTTTGAGAAAATGTTGGATCAAATAAATATGTATTGATATCCTTCTTTTCGTTTATTGATACAACATACTTAGATATCGACAGAGTAAGTTGAGATTTCAAGCATCTCATATAATGATGATATTAGAGCTTGAATTACAAGGCTTCTCAAACATGTTGGGCTGTAATACATGTAACCAATTGAATTAAGTTCTTTTGGTGCAGTCTAGTCAGCAGTTGAGTGTTGATGGAATTACATTGTTGAGGTTTATGGCTGAAGATACATCATATACTTTTTGTCCCTGTGGCAGGTGGTAAGAGCATCGGATGTCCAATGAATGGTGGAGCAGCGGGTACATGTTTTGATGCATATCTACTGAGCTTAAGAGTTGACAATGACAATGTCACTACAGAAACAGAAACTCCTTTACTTGATTTCTCCACTGCCCCACTTTGGACCAATGTTTACATTGAAAATGATGCAAAAGTTTTGGTGCCCCTACGTTGGAGCAGAGTCCAGGTTCGATTTACATTTACTGTTTACTATTCAAATATCTGTGTGAGTGTGAAACCCTTCTTTCTCTTTTGATACGAGTATAAACTATAATATATAGAGATTTCCCAGATTCCAAAACTATATAAAGACCACATGTTATCTCTATATTCTCCTAAAAGAATGTTACATCAACCCCACAAATCCTTCTCTCTTTTTAACACTCGTGGAAATTTGCACCTACTTTAATTTTGATATTTAAAAATGTGCTTTTTAATCAACTTGTTGCGATAGGGTGCCAGCTGGCATGTTGTTGTCTGGGCATTTTGGACTTGTTTCCTTGTCATGCACATGCACTAGTGTATCATAAACAGAAATGACATACCGACTAAGGTTATGTTCTGTTCCTCTTCTCATAAGTGCTGTGCTGTCAGGATAAAGTTATGTATGGATAAATAATCACTGTTTGTAGGAACTAGGAAGTGTTGGATAAAGTTATGTATGGATAAATAATCACTGTATGTATGGATCGGAATGCACTCCCAAAATTACATATCTCTTGAATTCCACAACACCAGATCCAAATACACTCCCAAATCTATGAGTAGCATGTAGCAACCCAATTGACAACTTCAGCACCTATTTTACAACCATTACATAAATCACAAGAAGTGAGTCAATATGACAAGTTTCAATTCTCCAATCTTATACAAGATCAAGAAGCAAATGTCTCCTTTTCTTTTTAGATTCTGCAATACTACTCAATACCCTATGAAGCTTGGAAAATGTAACATACAGCATATATCTATAACATGGATGAAAAACAACATATTAAATATGAAATAAGCTTCAACTACAACAGGGTATGATAGCTAGTAATGTAAAAAAGCAAGCAACATTTAGTTAAAATTGAAGATTAGCAGGGAATATGTTTCATTGAACAACCATCCCTCTCTTGATAGGAAGTAAACTCATCAGACCATGATTCCTCAATTTCTTTATCCTTTAAGAATCCAAATCATTTAAACCAACTGATTATTATCTTTCTCCAAGTCTCCAACACCAACTCTCCTTCCAATCTATATACCCTAGTCAGCAATTGCAACAACAAAAAAAAAGACTGCAAGGAAGTAGCTGGCTCCGATTGAGAGAATTTGGAGAGGTGGAGGTGGCCTAGAAGAGAGGTGGCTGCAGCTTGCAGGGAAGGAGGACGATGGCGGCGGTGGTTCAGAGGGCCGATGAGAGTTGGAGAGATGATGGCAGCTTCTAAAGAAAAAAAGAAAGGAGAATGTTTTTAGGTTTAAGGGTAATAAGGGAATCGTTCAGATGCCTCTGACCAGTTCATATTAGACGAATTAAAAGCTCTTAATGGCTGAGGATTCCTCAAAATGGAAGCATTAAGAGGCTATCAAACAAGCCCTTGTTAGGTTGAATAGCAGTCTGAATGAATGACAGTAAATGATCATTTTATGCTTCTGCCTTGATAAGATGGTTTGCTGGAAACTGATTTAGTACTGACTGACACTGACTAATATTTATGGAATTTCACTTTCTTTTATGTCAATGTTTGTGGCTCATTGATGTGTAGTATTATCATAAAACCATTCTTTTCTTGTATCTCTTGACATGCACTAGTCTTTTGTTAAGTCTTTCTGTTTCGACAGGTTAGAGGCCAAATCAAACTAGAGTGTGGTGGCAGCATCATCTTTGGGTTGTCTGACTATCCAGTGTCTGAGTTTGAGCTTGTTGCTGAAGAACTTCTTATGAGTGATTCCACCATAAAGGTACATATCTGTTTAGACTTAAAAAGAAAGGTTAAGTGCAAGGATTAGCAACATACTATTCATTTTTTTTTAGTATAGCATTCTACTTCCATTTCTTCTTATTACAAATTTGTACTTTGAAAAATCTACCCAATTATAGCAGTGTCATCCAAATACAAAGCAATTTTCACTGCTCTAATTGGGGAGATTCTTCAAAGTACAGTGTCCAAAAAAAAACTGAATGCACAATGTTGTAATTTGGTAAGTTTTTCAAAGTACAATGCCATGATAAGGAATTTTTTGAAAGTAGAATATTGTAATTGAAAGAAATAAAAATAGGCTGCTGTAATAAACAAATAAATGGAAATAGCCTGAAAAAGAATGATATACATCTCAAAATGAGATATTTTTATGCCCTCGTCACTTCCCCTGGGGTAGTTTCTTGAGGAGAACGTCATCAGTTCTAATGTATCCAGTTGAATACAATATTACAGTGGGTATGTGTGTGTGTGTGTGTGTATATATATATATATATATATATATATATATATATATATATATATATATATATATATATTCTTTCTTTCTTTTAATTACGTGTTTAATTTTGAGTACTTATCTTCAATGGATCCTTTCCATGAAGGTGTATGGTGCACTTAGAGCTACATTCAAAATGGTGCTGATGTGGAACGCCCAAATTCAAGTTGATGGTGGTGGAAGCACACTTTACACTATTTCAGTCCTTGAAGTTCGTAACCTAATTGTTCTGAGGGTATGAGCATCAATTTTTCCACTTTTACAGTATAATTTGGTGAATCTGATAATGGCTCTGTATGTTATGTTCTGGCAGGAAAACTCGAGCATAAACTCAAATACAAATTTGGCTGTTTATGGTCAAGGACTTCTGAGATTGACTGGCGAGGGTGATGCAATCAGAGCACAAAGACTTTCCCTTTCGCTATTCTATAACATAACAGTAAGAGTTGTTTTTTTGCTTACAATCTTTAGTTCCAGTGTGTTTCTGCTTTATACAAGTTTGTATTCATTCCAATGTGGGTGGGTATTAAGATCTTATGCCAGCCACCTACTTGAACTGTTCCAAATGGAGGGTTTCTTTTCTTTATTGACCAGTTACTATTCACAGATTGGGCCAGGTTCTTTGCTTGAAGCCCCGTTAGAAGATGATAAGAGCAAAACCATGTAAGTGTTAACTTTTTATTTCAATTAAGCAGTGCAGTGCAAACTATGTATTAAACATATTTGGCTTTGGCAGGGTAACCAAAGCCCATTGTGAGAATCCTTCATGCCCAAGAGATTTGATTTACCCACCCGATGATTGTCATGTTAATGACACACTTTCCTTTTCACTACAAGTAAGAAACACTTGCAATTTTTTAGCACATGCATTCCCATTTAGTATCAGTCTTTTAAGGTAGCTTCTGGTATGATAGAATCAGGGAAGTAATGGAATGGTTCATTCCATTAGAATTTAGAACGAACAAGAGTTGTATATTTTATTCGATGGAGTGGAACTGACCATTGTTGATGGAATGTGATTCCTTACACTTTGTAATCCATTCCCTAAGACCATGGAAAATTTGCAATATAACACATTCTTATTTATGTAATTTTTGGTGACATCTTTTTAAAAAAGTTTGTCATGTTAGTAAATAATATATATATATATATATATATATATATATATATATATATATATATAAAATAACTTTTATTATAATCTTATTTGGGTTTTGACGGGCTTTTAATAGGTTTCATTTTCTGTTTTTCTACATAATTAATTCATTAATTCTAACTAGATAATGTATAAGGTTAGAGTTAGAGTTAGAAATTGTATTTGCATGTAATATGAAAAAAGGTAGTGTTAAAGTTAGAAATTGTATTTGCATGTGATACAAAAAATTCAAATCAAAATTCATCATCTCATTCTTATAGACCAGCCAAATATGAATATGGAATGTAATGACTAATTCCATTACCTTTTTTTTATTATATGCATGTTCTTTTGTAATGTTGTTGAGCGTATGATTGATGGGGTACGTCATATCCCCTGAATCCTAAGGATATTTCTGGGTCTATTTAAGTATTTGTTATGCTTAAACTAATAACATAATATTTAAGATATTAGTATTAATTGTGTGAAATTGGCAGATTTGCCGTGTTGAAGACATAGTTGTGAACGGCATAATTAAGGGAAGTATCATTCAGATCCATAGGGCAAGGACTGTGATGGTGGATCTAGATGGCATGATAACTGCTTCCGAATTAGGTATTTTTCCAGACGGGATTTTGCTGGAATTGGAATTCAAGTCCATTTCAGTCCCTCATAATTGATTTCCATCTAAATTTAAATCCTTTGACTGATTGATATCCTAAAACAAACCTTTCCTCATTAAAACAAAACTATAATTTCAAAAGCATACTCACTCCTCTTGCCTCCCCATCTGCTACCATTCTAGTTCATGACAACTAAACACATGACAGGATCCAATTCCTTAAGATTCCGTATAGCATTCATTATCCTTTATGAACCTCTGCTTTTTAATACTAATAAAATGTGCATACACTTTTAACGCAGGTTGTCGAAATGGTTTTGGTTTGGGAAACTATTCAAATGGAGCGGGTGGTGGTGCTGGGCATGGTGGCAGAGGGGGTACTGGATTGTATCATGGAAGGCTGAGTGAAGGTGGCACCACATATGGCAGACCAGATCTTCCCTGTGAATTGGGAAGTGGAACACTTGGTCCTAACGAGTCTGTTGGTCGTGTTGCTGGAGGAGGAATGATCGGTAACTTTATTTATTTTTTATATCAATATCATTCAACCTTTGGATACAAATCTTGATTTATTGTTTATGGCAGTGATGGGATCTAAACAATGGCCTCTTTCAAAGCTTGACATATATGGATCCATGAGGGCTGATGGTGAAAGTTATGGGAACGCAACAACAAACAGTAATGGTACTCTTATTGGAGGATTAGGCGGTGGTTCTGGCGGAACAATTCTTCTTTTCATACAAGCAATTTCTCTCTTTGATAACTCCTCTTTGTCTGTTGCCGGAGGCCATGGTGTCCCTGTTGGTGGTGGTGGTGGAGGTGGCGGCAGAGTTCATTTCCACTGGTCCAAAATTGGCACAGGAGATGACTATGTTCCTCTTGCAATCATAAATACTACTATCAGCACCTGGTACGCTTCCTAATTTCTATTCTTAACACCACCCCACACCATATTACGTTTAGGGTTAAATGGTATTTCGGAATAAGCTACCCCATTTATAGCTAAATTTTATTGTTACAATAGGCTAAATTTTGCAAATTATCATGTCCTGATAAAGGGAAAAAGTTTGAAAGTAGAATGCTATAATTGGGTAAAGTTTTTTAATAAGTAAAAAATGGGAAGTGAAATGCTGCTATAGAAAGAGATGAAGGTAAGTTGCCATTTCTTAATTTGTATTTAGTTTTTACTACAGGGGTGGTGAAGGGGATGGAGAGGCTCTTCCAGGGGAGGATGGTACAATAACTGGAAGGGAGTGCCCTAAAGGGCTTTATGGTACATTCTGCGAGGTATGTATGTTTGATTCCTTCTCAAAATTTACATGTGTTACCCTTTTAAGTAGGTGTTGATTCTGATTCTTTATGTGTATGTTTGCAGGAGTGTCCAGTTGGCACTTTTAAAGATGTGGAAGGGTCCGATGATGATCTTTGTACTCCTTGTTCCCTTGAAAATCTTCCCAGACGTGCATATTTTGTACATGTTCGAGGTAACTTCAGACTACCAATCCAATGGCCACACACAGACATATATATATATATATATATATATATATATATATATATATATATATATATATATATCACATCATGTGTAACCTATTTTACTATAATGACTGATTCAGGTGGAGTGTCGGAGTCCTTTTGTCCTTACAAATGCAGATCAGAAAAGTACAGGATGCCAAATTGCTATACACCTCTTGAAGAGCTGATATACACATTTGGAGGACCCTGGCCTTTTGCTCTTGTGTTGTCATGTGTTGTGGTTCTTCTTGGTTTGTTCTTAAGTACGCTTAGGGTCAAACTTGTTGGACAAGCTTGTGCATACAACAAAGTTGATTCAATGGAACACAGTAATCACCACCATTTTCCTTCTCTTCTTTCCCTATCCCAGGTATATTACAATCAGTGCACATTTTTCTCTACATGGACTTAGGGTTTAGGGTTGTTGGGACTGGACAAACTTTTGGCTATTGTTAATGATGTGGATAAGGGCATTCACGTCTTTTGGGTAGGACAAAATATTTTGGTTTTTGTCCCATTGACATGGGTGGTGTATACGGTTCTTCTAATAGACCCAACAAGGCTAACAGTAAGTATTTTGACACAATTTTTTTTATAGGTACGAGGAACAAGAGGCGATGAAACTCAAAGCCATGTGTACCGGATGTACTTTATGGGCCCCAATACATTTAGAGAACCCTGGCATCTTCCTTATTCCCCTCCTGATGCCATCATTGATATTGTGTAAGAACACACTTTCACCTCAACACTTAGTCATTTCATAATATTGTTAAGAAATTTTTTATGTTAACAAGTGATTTTCATATGAGTTTGTAAGAGAATCTTTTTTTTCCATTAAGGATAAATGTTTTCAGAAGAATATGATGACGCAAGTTACGAATTAACGGGGAAATCCTTGTTTCTCTGTTAAATTGTTATTTCTGCAATGCATTAATAAGTCAGAAAGAAACCGAAGTCTTTTCAGTTATGAGTGTGGGATGAATTGGAAAATGAATATAAAGAATATGTTGTGTGGTTTTGACTTTTGAGATGCAGGTATGAGGATTCGTTTAACAGATTTATTGATGAGATAAACTCAGTGGCTGCATACGACTGGTGGGAAGGATCAGTGCACAGTATACTTTCATTGCTTGCTTATCCTTGTGGCTGGTCTTGGAAACAATGGCGTAGAAGATATAAAATCAATCGGCTTCAGGAGTTTGTGAAGTCAGAATATGATCATTCTTGTCTTCGCTCCTGCCGATCAAGAGCCTTATACAAAGGGATGAAGGTTCAAATTTTTAAAAATTTTTTTTTTTTTTAAAATATTAGGAGACATTTTGTTGGCAGGAAATGGAATCATAAAAACGAAATAGCTTTCGACTTTTTATTTATATTTATATGTGAAAATGAATGCAGGTAGGTGCGACACCAGATCTAGTGGTGGCGTATATTGATTTCTTCCTGGGTGGGGATGAGAAGCGTTTAGACATGGTGACAAGTATCCAGAAAAGGTTCCCAATGTGCATACTTTTTGGTGGAGCTGGAACCTACATGTCGCCTTACAATCTCCACAGCGATACTTTGCTCACAAATCTTATAGGACAGGTCTTTTCTTCTCTTCTATATTCTATTAATATAAACTCAAATAATACCTTCATACTTAACTTTTTTTTTTTTTTTTTTTTTTTTTTTTTTTTTTGTTTATGGCATTCTACTTCCAGTTCTTTCTATTACAACATTGTATTTTCTTATTATTGGCATGTACTTTGAAAAGTGTACCCAGTTGTAACAATTCTACTTTAAATTTTTTAGTAGGACGTTGTGATCTGAAAACTTTACTCAGTTATAGGCATAAAAATTGCTTTTTATTTTGATGAAATTCTTATTTATTAAGGCATCGTTTTTTGAAAATCTAGCCAATTATTACTGCTATAATTGGGTAGAGTTAGAGTGTCAAGAAATGGTATAATAGATTTTACATTTGGACAGATTTTTCAATGTACAATGCCTTAATAAGAAAAGAAATGGTATAATTAATACAGAAAGAAATGGAAATAGATTTATTTAAATCTACTGACATTGATTGATGGGCAGCATGTTCCCTCAAGTGTTTGGAATCGGCTGGTAGCGGGTTTAAATGGGCAATTGAGAAGTGTGAGAAGTGGATCGATAAGGTCTGCTTTAGTTGCGGTTATTAATTGGATCAAAACTCATGGGAACCCTCAGCTTGAGTTTCATGGGGTCAGAATTGAGCTCGGATGGTTTCAAGCCACTGCTACCGGTTTCTATCAGTTGGGGATTTTGGTAATGGTTGGTGATCACACCCTCCACCACCACCCTACTGATTTCATTGGAAATATTCAAGAATCCCCCAGGTAAAAAACTTAACCTCACAATACAAAAAATACCAATCTACTTTCATTTTTCTCTCTGTTTTACTTCCATTACCAGATCATACTTTCAATTCAGGACCACATTATATATACATTGACTATCCATTAGTGTACTACTGAAAATGCCATTGCTAATGCTATCTATAATTGGAAGAATTTTTTCCAAACTTTAATGTTGTAATAGGAATAGGATGCTACAAACAAATCAATCAAAGTATGTTGCACATTTACTTATTAATTTACTCCTATGTTTTTACCACAGAGCTTCTTAGAGTTAAATAACTACGTAATTTTGTGTGGATTTTTCAATAACAGATGCCTTAAAAATAAAATTGTTGTAATAGAAAGAAATAAATGAAAATACATATATAACTTACGTCTAATTCATGAATGAGTATATCATATGATTCAGGCCGCCTATTGTGACTAAGCAGCTGCAACCCAGTCAGTCATATACGAGTCATGTGTTGACTCGCAAAAGAGTTGCAGGCGGAGTTAATGGTGGCATCATCAATGATATTTCCTTGAAGTCCTTGGAATTTACCCGCGATTATTTCTTTCCATTTTCTTTATTTCTCCACAACACAAGACCTACTGGACGCCAGGTATTATGTTACTTTATATAACATTGGCAACCCTTTTTTTCTTCTTTCTATAGCTCAGACCATTGATTCATTTGAAAGTGACTTTTACATATATCCATGTCATGTGGTTTCAGGATACATTACAGTTAATGATATGCATGTTGCTTCTGTTGGACCTCTCTCTGACACTCCTTATATTGCTTGAATTCTATTGGATATCTCTCGGGGCATTTCTAGCAGTTTTGCTTATTCTCCCTCTATCATTGCTTTCACCTTTCCCTGCGGGTTTGAATGCCTTGTTTAGTAAGGGTCATAGAAGGGCTTCACTTGCACGTATATATGCACTATGGAACGCTACCTCTATTTCAAATATTGTAAGTTGTCTATAACCTAACCCCCTTATTTTTAGCTCAAAACTCTTGTATATCAACAGTATGTAATCGTTAATTTGGATTATATATATTTTATGTGAAAAGAATGGGGAATTTTTTTTTCTTTTCATAAAACCACTTGTGTGTTTCAACCATTCTATCGATTTAGCCACTTAATTTTTTTTTCAACGTTTAAAAAACCATTCTTTCAAGTTACCCGGAAGGGCAAAGTATAGAAAACCACAACATACTTTCACCATATTATAATCGATTTAGCTACTAAACTATTGATTTTTTATAATTAAAATTTTAATAATAGTTCAATGGCTAAATCTATCAATGATTTAGCTACTAAACTATTGATTTTTTATAATTAAAATTTTAATAATAGTTCAATGGCTAAATCGATCAAAGAAAGTAGTTCGGTGGTTAAACTTAATGGAGGCAGACTTTAATCCGGTAAGTTATATATGGGTGTCTCTTTTATACTTAATGCAGAAAGACACTCACTCTATAGACAAAGTTATGGAAATACATTTTACAAATGTCTTCAAGTGTGCAGTCATTTTCTCAAATACTTTATAAGCATCATAGAATACTACTCTATCCCTACAACATTTAATGGGGAGGAAAAAACAGGGCCTTAATCTTGTTCTTTTATTTTATGATGTTGGTGATAAAGATGTTTATGCATGATTGGTTGATGCAGGCTGTGGCATTCACATGTGGCATGATTCATTATGGATTTTTGTCATTCCAGACCTATCAAGAGCCAAATGCATGGAAAAACAGGAGGTAAAACCTTTCATCTTTTATCATAATGCAAACATACTCCTTCTGTCCCATCAAAGCAATAATATTATTATCATTATACTCATGATTATTATAATTATTATTGTAATCATCGTCATTATTATTATTATTATTAGGGTTAATATTAGTCTTTTAAGGGTGATAAACTTTATCTCGTGTATACATTTAGTCATTTATGTTTTTTTTTTTTTTTTTTTTTTTTTTTTTTTTTTTGTACACATGACCATTAAACTTTTTCCATTTGTACACTTATATGATATAACTATTAACCTAATGGTCATGTGTACAAAAAATGTAAGTGTGTAAATGTGTACAAAAAAAATGATTAACGGTCATATATGTATACAAAAAAAAACATAAGTGACTAAATGTGTACACGGGATAAAGTCTTTTAATGCCTAAAATACTCTTAAAAGACATTAACTTTATTTATTCAAATACTCTTAAAAGACATTAACTCTTAATATTATAATCATTATTCAGTTGATACTGCAACTTTATTTAATAGAAGTATGCAACTATTATTCAAATGCCTAAAATATTATTGAATAATGATAAAACAGTAGAATCAAACCAAAGATATTATGATAGTGAGAGTAGGCAAATAGGTAATTTAGTCAGAAAAGAAATCATTGAACCCAACATGGGACATTCTAAAATGGAAACTCTTGAGGACAAGACCGGACAATTTTTCTAGGGCTATTTTCAATGACAAGGATGAAAAGGACATTCAAGTCTTTTAGCCAGACAAGATCTTGTCTCATTGACATAGATAGTTATGTCTTAATCCCTTTCCTTGCCAACAAACATAGTACACCTTTCAGTAAAATTTTCTTTTACGAAAAAACTGACAAATTTGCCCTTGTAACAACACTAGTGAGGACGATGACTGGTGGTTGTTGCCAATGCTGCTGATGGTGTTGAAGGTGATTCAAGCGCGGTTTGTTGACTGGCACATAGCAAACTTAGAAATTGAAGATTTTTCCCTCTTTTGTCCTGATCCCGATACCTTTTGGGCATATGAGACAACTTTATGACACTATTTGCAGCCTTTTCAGATAGTGGGCGCTACTTCTGATAAATTTCCATGGTAGCTAAGCTTCTTTGATGTATATACGTGTAGAAAGGTGGTGGTATAAGTATATTTGTGTACATTTGTTTGGCTTATTTGGTGAGTAGTAAATCTTGCAGATAGATATAGGTTGATGGTATATATAGACTATAGAGATAAGAGACTAAAACCAAAGGATCTTAGTTGACCTCTTCACTCTTCAGGTTTTTATCTTATACCGGTGAGAATGTAAGATTATGTTTTTCAGCTTATTTTTGCTAAATGCTCTTGGTATCTTTTAAATTATTTACTCCTTTTATTTGGACTTGAAATTGTAATTGTTCTGAAATAATTGCAGCAGTTTGTTTTCAAATGTTCTACATTAATTACTAGAGGGGTGTATCCTCTCGGGTTGATCCTCGTACCCTTCTCGCTTACTTCCACTTCTGCTAGTCACACCTTCCAAGAATCATCAAAAATAGGATGTGTGATATATTGTGAATCCTTTGTAACTCTAATGTGTAAGCTACCGACCCAAGTCTTTCTAACACTTTAGGACCCTATGCATCTTGTACTTAATTGCACTCGGTTACATAAACAAGTTATGCCTTTTCAACGAAAAACTCTGATCATCACCGTATCAGCTACGTTGATTTCTAGTAGTTTTTGTTATCTAACAACATATTGTTTTTGCCTTTCTTGAGCCATTCAAATATGCGGTCTGCTTGTGCACCTTTTTTATTTTTTATTTCAATTAATTGAATGATTTTGGGCTTACAAGAGGTTTCTCTCCAACTTTTGTCTAACATATAGTTGTGGTTATACACGATGTCTCGTACAACGCTTTGTGGTATGCTTTTAATTGTTATAAATAAATTCTATAATTGTTGGTGATCATCCCAACTAACTTCTAACATATCATCTAAAGTTTAAATGGTTCTTTCACATTGACCGTCTGTTTGTGTGTATGTCTTACTCATGAGAACCTTGGTACTCTATGCTATTGAAAGCTCTTCAAAAAGTTGGAAGTAAATGTATTATTGATTAGAACCTTAGAACTATATGCTCTTGAAAGTTTTTCAAAAAGGTTGGAAGAAAATCAGTTGTCTTTACATGATATAATAAACAATGGCACTCTATGATGTCTTGTCATATAATATAGATTTTGATTAGTTTCTTGGTTGACAATTATCATAACCCTCATCGCCTTCAGGGCAATTTCATTATAAATCAATAGTAATATTACTCCATTTCGTGGTCGGTATCTGTAATGGTTAGATTTCTCAAATCCTTAATGTCTAGAGCTCAAATCCATTAAGCTCTTAAGCCTTAATGTCCATAGCTTAAATCCTCAGATTTGACTCTACTAAGGGACTTAATGGATAAAGTTCATGACTTCATCCATTTCCCAACCAAAATAAGTCCACAACTCAAACCCTAACTTCTTTAGATGCTTATAAGGACAATTTCTTGTGTATGGCTGGAAGAGAACCCAAGCATACACATTTTTCTATCATCTTAAGTCCAGAAGACACAATAAAATCATTCTAGAATCTCAAATGATTTAGGAGTTTTAAAATTTTAAAACTGGCAAATTGTTTTGCCTACCTAAATAACTTTGTTGTGTGTTTAAGATGTAGCCTTGTTAATAATTCATTTAGGGTTGAAAATTATTTTAAGGACAAAAATTCAAACTAACTAAATTTCTCTTTATCTTGTAGACGTCGAAAAAGAACAACATCCTCTTCCTCCCTCCTCAAACTTAAACTTCTCGCTTATCTCGATCCTACACAAGGAGAAACTCACTAGTCAAAACTATTTGGACTGGATTCGTAACCTAAGGATTGCTTTGAGGTACGAAGGTAAAGTGTATGCCCTCGATGCGGATCTCCCTTATGTGGATGATAACGCCACTCTAGAAGAATTAGCTGCTTACAACAAGCATGAAGAAGAATCTACTAAAGTTGCTTGTATTATGTTGGCGACCATGTCACCTAAGCCTTAAAAGAGCTTCGAGGACATTGGGGCGTTTGAAATTGGTGAGAAACTAAAGGAGATGTTCCAAGAACAAGCTCGGTAAGAAAGATTCGAGATCGTCAAATCTTTGATGGCATGTAAACATCAAGATGGGAATTTTGTGTGTGCACACATTCAAAAGATGAAGTCGTACATTGACAGATTGGGTAATTTGGGTGTCGAATTTCCAATGGAGTTAACCATTGACATGGTCTTGAACTCGCTTTCTAGTTCGTCATTAACTATATAAACTGTAACAGCTCAAATTTCACAGAATTTTTTTCATTAAATAATTAGTAATATCAAACAAATTTGTTTTCCAAAAATCCCATTACATAACCACATTGTTTAAAAGAACAGAGTATTCAAATACTAAGTGCGAAAATGTTGGAGAGTGCATGCTACGCCATCAAGTCGGGCACTTGCCCTTAGAACCAGAAGTACTTGAAACACCCAACAAAATTGTAAGCACATACTTAGTGAGTTTCCCAAAAACACATGAATACATAACCACATATGCCATGCACACATATATATAAATTTGCCATGGACTCCCCTCATGGTCCTCACATATATCAATTAGCAAACCATTGTATACTCAATTACTAAACATCACATATCAAATAATGGGTCGGTATTGGTGCCTTCGACCCATGGGTGTAGTGAGAAGACTCACCTCACTCTGCTGAACACAATAGCTGCTCGACTATCAGTCCGATGCCTCATACTGAACAATGGTACAAATAACCCTAAATTAGGATTATAACTCAACCTAGTCAAAGAATCCAAAAACCTAAGTCTAAGTCCTTCCATGGTGGCCCATAAGTCTTTCCTTTACTCATAGGCCTAGGTTCCAAGATAAAAGCTATTAATGGGCCACATGGCCCAATAAGGCCCAACCAAAACAACTATGGCCCAAATCAGAATAATCAGACCGCTAACTCTAAATGACACCAGGCCCAAAACTGAATAAGGCCAAAAAGCTTACAAACCCACATGAAGCCCAAACCCATATGGGGCTACGCCCAACGTACCACTCCAGTACACTTAGCGTACTGAGCCCCTTGGTTATACGAGTAACGTACACAATATTACGCCAGACGTATAAGTATGATATGCACCAATGACCAATAAGTGCTTAATACTTGGGATTTCAACGTTATGTGACAACCCGAAGTTCATTCCGTTATTGTAACCCGTTCCGTTAATAAATTTGTCGTTTTCGAATTATTTCCGTTTACGTTATTAAATTAAGTCATTAATTCTAAGACTTCTATTATGACTTAATGGGTGTCCAAACATATTAGAAACTCATGATAACGCCCCAATTTAATAATTAGAAAATTTTTAGTTTCGACCATATCGGGTTACGACAACTTTATCGGGTGCGACCAAAAGCATCGTATAACGTCAGTATCGGGTAGAATTCCACCGTGTCCAAAACTTGAACCATATATAAAGCTCAAAAGACTTCCATTTGAAGCTTTTGCTTCTCTCTCACTACTCTCTCTCTACAACTCAATTCATGGTCCAAAATCATTGAATTCAAGCCCCAAATCATCAAACTCGTTGTATAACCTCTCCAACCTTCAAATTCGTGTTTAATCTATGATTTAGGACCATAAACATGTGTTTACGGCCTTGGAACATTCATGGGCCGTAAACACATATAAAGTGGGTTTTGGAGCCTAAAAACCCTCCCAAATCACTCTTGAAGCTTGGAATCGACCTAAGGACTTATTGGAATGGACTTGGAACACCTTGAACTCAACATTTGAGGAGTAAACATGAGTTTACTGCCCAAGAACATGCTTGGGCCGTAAACTCCATATCATGAACAGTAAACTCATTTCAAGGTGTTAAAATGCCATTTAAACACATCCTAAGCCTTAGATTAAAGTCTAGAAACAACCACAATCGATTTAGGGGCCTTAAACTTGATTAAAACCACTCCTATAGGAGCTTACAGCCGTAAACTCCCCAAGGATAGGTTCCTGGGCGGTAAACTCCTATACATTAGCCAAATGATGCCCTAAATCCATTCCAAGGCTTGTAAAATTAGTTTGAATCACATATGATTAATCTAGGGCCATCAAAACATGAAAGGAAAGAGTATATAGGAGCTTACGGCCGTAAACTCCTAGTTCACGGCTGTAAACTCCATTTGGTAGTCTCTTTGGTGGTTAAATCCATTCCTATGCCTTAGATTAAATCCTAACAACATTTCCCATGTGATATTTGACCCTTGAACACCTTAAAACCCATCATACATGAGTTCACGGCCGTGAACTCATGTGGACATGGTCTTAGGGCCGTAAAATCCCTAAGGAGTTTACTCTTGAAGAGCAGACTCATTATCTAAGCCCTATTCGTCCATAAAAGCCACACGGGTCACTCCAACCACTTGATTTGAAGTGTTTTCGCGTCTTGGAGTGTATAATCACATCTAATTAGTGAATTAAAGTCTAATTAGATACATTTGTATATCATTCCATATTACATAGGAACCTCGCGCGTTGTCAAGCCCCGAACCGACGTCTAGCATCCAAATCGACTCGTTTCTCGACTGGTGAGTTCATACCCCTACACCTTTTTCAGTGTTTTTAATGTTTTCAGGGGGAATACAAGCAAACTATAAATGTTTTCGAAACTTAAAAGTGATGTAACTCTATAAATATCTGGCAAACTTTTGATATCTTACCCCTTATGTATTACGCGGAGCATAAGGGATGTTTTATCGAATATAACTACATGGATTGCAGTAAAGTAAACAATCAAACTAATCAAATTATTATGGGAATAATTTGGGATCTTCAGTTCTCGTTTTATGAATTCAGATTTCATGCAATGTTAATAGATAAACTATGTCTGATTCAGTTTATCTCTGTTTATTGTAAAGTATTATGCCAGATAGTTTCTTTGTATTAAATCGTTTATACCTTATTATGTTCCAAAACGATTATGATATTCGATAGCAACCGAGTACACCGTGAATAATTTAATACTAGCTTGTGAGATTCGTTTTCATTAAACCCTTTGGGTTATTAGTAAATCTTCCCCGGAAGTGTAACCAGAGTCTCCTGGAGGGAGAGCAAGGAATTTGTGAATAGATCTATTTGGGACCGACAATCTCACACCTTAACTGCTAACTACAGTTAGGCGGGCACGCCTGGGGTGACAAATTCTGGATATCATCCGACGTCTGACGAACGTCAAGGAGGTCTCGTTTTCATATCAGCATGGTTACCCGACTCACAATACGTATTAATATAAGTTTATTTACGAATTTTATATCTATCTTTGATCTATTACGGGATGGTATTCCCACGGTTTTCAATCTATAGTTTTGTGTATTAAAACTACCTACGGTGATACGGGATGGTATTCCCATGGTTTTCAATCTATAGTTTTATGTATTAAAACTACCTACTGTGATACGGGATGGTATTCCCATGATTTGTAATCTATAGTTTTATGTATTAAAACTACCTACTGTGATATGGGATGGTATTCCCATGGTTTTCAATCTAGAGTTATACGTATTAAACTGTCTTAATAAGAAAATATGGATTTTCTTGGATAACAAATTTTTCAGAAAACTAAAGGAAATATGTTCATTTTCAGAAAACAAAACGCTTATGAACTCACCAGCTTTATGCTGATTTTCAAACTGCTTGTATTCTTAGGTTCGCATTAGACAGGTACCCCAACAATCCTTTTGGGTGAAGATGGAGTTCGTAGAAGACATGTTTTTACTTTTGATCATATATATACATATGTATAACACTTGTAATACTTTAATTTTAAACAAATGTAAATTCTAATATGTAATGTAATGGTTGTTTACTTTGCTTACTATGTTCATTGGTTGTGATACTTAACATGAAGTCACCTCCGCCTCGGAACGTTTCCGCCCTGGGTTTCGGGGTGTGACAGATTGGTATTAGAGCCCTTGTTTATAGTGAACTAAGTATACCAAACCTTACATGGTATAAGACTATAAACACTAAAGGGGCCTAAGTGCTCTGAACTAAAAGTATACTTTAAAATATAAGTATTTTCAAAAAGTATATAATTATACCTAACGGAAATCCGTAACTACAAGTAGAACAAAACATAAGTAAATGGGTGTTGTACGTTGCGGTTAAACCTGGGCAGTTATGTAGTCGTGTCTAGGATCAATATAGCATGGCCAACTATATTCATTCGAGACACGGCCAACATCTGCTTGGGAGTGACTGTAGTGTTCAGCATGCCTAAAACTTACCCAATACCCAAAACAACGAGCCGTCGTCACAACGAATCATGAAATACTATGGGAGTATTTCTAGAGCCAACTTCGTTGTAGAAATCCTCATTCGAGTGATGCTCCTCAATCATCCCTCTTAGCGATAGTTTAGCTGCTTTGATAATTCATTCCTGCTTTATCGCTTAATAGAATTTCATATCTGTCATATCTCTTGAATCAAATCAGAGGACTTACCATCCTCTCATTCCTGATCTTTATAGATCAAGATGCCTCCAAGAAAGAGACCCAGCTCAAAGAACAACAATCCTCCTCCGCCACCACCTCCTCCTCAATTTGATCCTGTAATGTTCCAGGAAGCTGTTACGCCGCAGTTGCAGCCGCCATGTCTCAAATGAACCCTGATGGTTCAGGAGGTGGTCCCTAACCTCAAAACCAGGACGGTGGTCAGGGACACCGGAAGGAGTGTTCCTACAAAGATTTTATGAACGCGAAACCCACATCCTTCGATGGCACTGGAGGTGTCATTTCCTTAACCCGATGGTTCGAGAAAATCGAATCTATCTTTGAAATCTGTGCTTGTTCGGAATCTGATAAGGTGAAGTTCGCCGCTTGTACCTTCACCAATAAAGTCTTGACTTGGTGGAACGGTCAAGTCAAATCCTCAACTCTACCTATAGCTAATGCTATGGGTTGGGAGGCCATGAAGGATCTTCTTCTTGCCGAGTACTGCCCACGGGGCGAGATGCAGAAATTGGAGCATGAACTATGGAATCTAAAGATGAAGGGTTCCGACATAGTCGCCTATACCTCTAGATTCGAAGACTTGGCGCTGCTCTGTCCGGGAATGGTTACCCCGGAGAGTAAGAAGATTGAAAGGTTTATCTGGGGGCTGACCCAGCCAACAAAAGGGAATGTTTTGGCCGCAAAGCCAGACACTTTCGACAGTGCTAAATGTCTGGCGCAAACCCTGATTGATCACGCAGACAACCCTGATGAGGAAACCACCACTCCTGAGCCGGTTAAGAGTAGTGGTGGAAGTAAAAAGAAATTCTGGAACAAGCGGAAGGCCCAAAGTGCACAAGGGTCCTCTAAGAAACAACAAACGGTAGCAGTCCACGCTGCTACTGCCCCTGCTGCTGTTTCTGCTGTCGGATCCACAGCTCAGACTCCTACCAGTGGATACACCGGTACTCTTCCTTGGTGCAGCAAGTGTAGCTACCATCACCGTACTCCCGGGCAATGTCGCGAACGTCTCTGCAACAACTGTGGCAAGAAGGGCCACCTTGCTCGAAACTGCAGAAAACCAGCCCAATCAACCAACCAATCTTTCGGAGCGGGTGTCGGTCAGGCCTGCTATAATTGTGGTGAAGCTGGGTATTTCAAGAGAACTTGCCCCAAGGCAGCATCAACCGGCAATACGGGGAGAGTCCTAGCTATAGGACGAGAGGAGGCTGTCGCCGACCCCATTGTTTTCTCGGGTACGTTCCTTCTCGACAACTCTTATGCTAGTATCCTTTTCGATTCTAGTGCTGAACGTAGTTTTGTTAGCCATTCATTTAAATGCCTCCTTAAACATGATCCCCAACCATTAACTGAAACATTTACTGTCGAGATGGCTAACGGTGAGAAAGAAAACGCTAGCGATATCTTCATAGGCTGTACCCTTACCCTGAACGAACATTCTTTTCCCATCGATCTTATGCCAGTCTCCATAAAGAGCTTTGATGTTATCATCGGCATGGATTGGTTGAGTCTCAATCATGCTGATATCCTTTGTTACGAAAAAGCCATCCGTCTCAATCTCCCTTCTGGCCAGACTCTCGTGATCTATGGCGATAAGCTTAGCTCCAATCTTCGTATCATTTCCTACATCAATGATCAAAAGCTTCTGCGGAAGGAGTGCCAAACATTCCTAGCCCATGTCATCAACGAAAAACAGGAATTTAAAGACCTCGCGAGCATCCCCGAAGTCTGCAACTTTCCTGATGTCTTTCCCGAAGAGCTCCCAGGAATTCCTCCCGAGCGTCAAGTTGAATTTCGTATCGACCTAATCCCTGGAGCAACCCCCGTAGCCAAGACTCCATATCGCTTAGATCCAGCAGAAATGCAAGAGTTATCCAGCCAACTCAACGAGTTACTCAACAAAGGGTTCATCAGACCGAGTTCCTCACCCTGGGGAGCTCCGGTTTTGTTTGTGAAGAAGAAAGATGGATCCTTCCGAATGTGCATCGACTATTGTGAGCTAAATAAGTTGACCGTCAAGAACTGATATCCTCTTCCTCGAATCGATGACCTCTTCGACCAAATTCAAGGAGCCAACTACTTCTCAAAGATAGACCTTAGGTCAGGGTACCATCAACTACGAGTTCATGAGAGTGATGTTTCCAAAACAGCTTTCAGGACTCGGTATGGACACTACGAGTTCGTAGTGATGCCCTTCGGTCTAACCAATGCACCGGCTGTGTTCATGGACCTAATGAAACAGGTGTGTCGTCCCTTCTGTCACACCCCGAAAACCGAAGGCGAAAACATTCCCGGGGTTGACTCCACGTTGAGTATCAAATCCAATGCACATAGTAAGTAAAGTAAAACAACCATTACATTACATATTGAAAAGTTTTACAATTGTTTCAAAAGCAAAGTTGTACAGTTGTGATACATAATATATATATAAACAAAATCAAACAAGTCTTCTGCGCACTCCATCTTTGGACAAAAGGATCTTCGGTACCTGTTCTAACGTTGACCTGAGAACACAAGCGATTTGAAAATCAGCATAACGCTGGTGAGTTCATAAGCGGTTTTGTTTTGTGAAAATGTTCAAGTTTCCTTTCTGTTTTCTGAAAATGTTACACACACCAAGAAAATCCCATATTTTCTTAAAAAGGTTGGTTAATGGTTCTCAAGATGAAAAGTAAAGTAAGGTTGTACACTAAAAACACGTTTACTCTTGTGAAATGTACAGTTAGGTTATCTGGTTTGTTATACTGTTCTAGTTATGTACAAATGTGTTCCCAGGAAAGTCCCATACCATCCTGATTGTTGGTTATCAAATGTAATAGATGTATTCTGAAAAACATGTTTACCCTTTTGAGATGTAAAGTTACCCGGTTTGTTACCCTTTTTTAGTTATGTATAATGTTCCCTAGGAAAGTCCCATACTTTCCTGACTGTTGGTTACCAATGTGAAAGATGTATACTGAAACCTGGTTATCTTGTGAAATGTATTACGTTATTCATTATTACTATTAAGTAAATTTCTGTTATCCTAATTGCGAGTTCCATAACCATGCAATAGACTAGATGTGGCAATAAGTAGTCCACCTCACCATATGACTTTCGTCACCCTTGAACCATTTCGGTTCGGCTGTAGCTAGCAGCCAGGTGTAGGGTAGTCAGCCCCGTATAGATCTATACACTCAAGTCACGCTCCCTATCCTAGAGATTATGGTTACGGGTGCAGTCCTCCACTCGCGTATCTCTGTGGAGTGTTCGCCGAGGACGTGTCTCCAATCATACAGGACTAACAATTTATTAGTAATAATATGATAATCCTCCACTCACTTATCTCTGTGGAGTGTTACCGAGGACAAAACAGTGTACAAGTTTTATGTTTAAAGGTTCTAATGTCATGCTTTTAACTGATAAAATGTGGAAAACCATTTGTGAATATATATATATATATATATATATATATATATATATATATATATATATATAACAGTTTAAAATCCATTTCACAAACATATGTTTACGTGATCTGCATGTTCAAACGGTTATCAGTTGTAACAATCAGTGTTAAAAGCATATAAAATGTGAAACACACAGATGAAAAAAAGTTTTGATTACAAGTAATTTCTTGTACTTTGCTTGTGTCCCCCCTGAAAACAGTGAAAAACAGTGAAAAAAGGTAGGGGTATGAACTCACCAGACGAGGAAATGCGACTGTTTCGAGCACTAAACGTTGGTTCGGGGCTTGATTACACGCGAGGTTCCTATGTATTATGAAATAATATCCAAATACATCTAATTAGAATTAAAAATACTAATTAGATGAGATACTACACTCCAATGAGCGAAAACAGTTCAAAACGAGTGTTTGGAGTGACCCGGGTGACATCTACGGACTTGTAATGAAGCGAGGGACTTGGGAATTGAGTTTACTCCTCAAGAGTAAACTCCCTAATGAGTTTTTGGCCATTTATCCCCTACATACATGAGTTCACGACCGTGAACTCATGTTTGGGTGATTTTGAGTGCTAAATGGCTTGAATGGACATGGGAAATGCTAGAATGGATTTTTCTAATGCCTTAGAATGGATTGATTCAACATATACATCACTTATGGGAGTTCACGGCTGTAAACTTGGAGTTTACGGCCGTAAACTCCCCCAAGATCAAACCATATTTATTTTGTGATGCTTAGGACAATCACATGTGATTCTAACTAATTTTCCAAGCCTTGGTATGAATTTAGGGTATTAAATGACACATAATTAGGAGTTTATGGCCCTGGAGCATGTGCTATGGCCGTAAACTCTCAAATGAAGGGTTTTGTTATGTTTAAGGTCCCCAAATAATTTTTGGTTGGTTCTAGGATTTATTCCAAGGCTATTGGTGGTGTTGGATGGCTTTCTAACATGTTAAAATGGGTTTACTCTCCATGTTTGAGGGGTTTATGGCCCAAGCACATTCCTTGGCCGTAAACTCTTATTTGTCCCTCAAAATCCATGTTTAGGGTGTTCTAAGTCCGGGTTTGAAAGCCTTAAGGTCGTATCTAAGTCCCAATGATGATTTGGAAGGGTTAAATTGCTCAAAAACCCCAATTTTTATGTGTTTACGGCCCAAGCATGCTCCTTGGCCGTAAACACATGTTCCAGGTCCAAATCACAATTTAAACATAGATTTGAAGGCTTAAGAGGTTGGATAACAAGTTAGGAAGGTTACCTCTATGATTTGGAGCCTTAATTCATTGATTTTGGACCTAAATCTTGGATGAGGAGAGAGGTTAGAGAGAGAGAGAGAGAGAGTAGTAAGATGAAGCAAAAGCTTCAAATGAAGGCTTAGAACACTTTAAATAGTGTTCGGGATTTGGACACGGCGGAATTCTACCCGATACCGGCTTTAGACGGGGCTTTTGGTCGCACCCGACCAAGTTGCCGTAACCCGATATGGTTGATTCTAGAAATGTTCCGATCACTAGAATGGGGTGTTAGAATGATTTCTAAATGCATTAGGACACCCATTAAGTCATTTTAGATAATTACAATTTAATGACTAAATTAAATAGCTAAATCGGAAACGAATTTGGAAACGACGATTGGTTGATCGAAATGGATTACGAAAAGGGTTACAAGTAATGATACGAAATTTCGTGTTGTTACACCTTCTTAGACAAGTTCGTCATCGTATTTATTGATGACATACTTGTCTACTCCAGAAGTGAAGAAGATCACAAGCAACACTTAAGGTCAGTATTGGAAACTCTTAGATCCGAAAAGCTGTACGCGAAATTCTCCAAGTGCGAATTCTGGATTCAGAAGGTAACATTCCTTGGTCACGTGATTAGCGAGGAAGGTATACACGTGGAACCTTCCAAGATCAAAGCAATAGAGAATTGGCCGGCACCGAAGACACCCACATAAATTCGTCAATTCTTGGGTCTCGCCGACTATTATCGGAGATTCATCCAGAATTTTTCCAGAATCGCCAAACCTCTAACCACTCTAACACAGAAAGGTGTACCCTTTTGTTGGAGTGAATAGCAAGAAACTGCGTTCCAAACGTTAAAGCGAGCCTTGTGCAGCGCACCGGTCCTGTCCTTGCCCGAAGGAACGGAGGACTTCGTTGTTTATTGTGACGCGTCTAACCAGGGCTTAGGCTGTGTGCTTATGAAAAGGGGAAAAGTAATTGCATATGCCTCGAGATAGTTGAAGGCACACGAGGTCAACTATACCACTCATGACTTGGAACTAGGAGCCGTAGTCTTTGCACTGAAAATTTGGAGACATTATCTCTATGGAACCAAGTGTACGATCTTCACTGACCATAAGAGCCTGCAACACATCTTCAATCAGAAGGACTTAAACATGAGGCAACGAAGATGGGTAGAGCTGCTCAACGATTACGAGTGTGAAATCTGCTACCATCCTAGCAAGGCTAATGTGGTGGCAGATGCCCTTAGCCGAAAGGAAAGTTCAAGCCGCAAAGTGAGGACACTGACGATGACTATCCGTTCTCATTTATCCATGCAAATCCGGGAAGCCCAGTTGGAAGCCCTCAAACCAGAGAATGTGTCAAACGAAGCCTTGAGGGGAATGAATAAGAAACTTGAGATTAGAGGTGACGGAGTCTACTGTTTCATGAATCGAATTTGGACTCCAAAATTCGAAGGATTCAGGGAAGTTGTCATGGAGGAAGCACACAAGACTAGATACTCTATTCACCCGGGTTCGGATAAGATGTACCTGGATCTCAAGAGACAATATTGGTGGCCAAACATGAAAGCCGAAATCACTACTTTTGTGGGCAAGTGCTTGCCTTGCGCCAAGGTAAAAGTCGAGTATCAGAAACCCTTGGGTCTGCTCCAACAGCCCGAAATACCTGAATGGAAATGCGAGATGATTACCATGGATTTGATCACCAAGTTACCCAAATCTTTGAGTAGGTACGATACCATTTTGGTAATTGTCGATCGTTTGACAAAATCCACTCACATCATCCCGATTAAAGAATCGTTCAAGATGGAAAGACTCACGCGAATCTATATCCAAGAGGTGGTCCGACTGCACGGTGTACCTGCGTCCATTATCTCCAACCGAGATAGCAGGTTTACCTCAAGGTTTTGGCAGTCCCTTCAGAAAGCTCTTGGAACTAAGCTGGATATGAGTACAGCTTATCATCCTCAGACCAATGGACAGAGTGAGAGAACTATCCAAACGCTAGAAGACATGCTGAGAGCATGTGTCATCGATTTCGAAAAGTCGTGGGACACACATTTGCCTTTGATCGAGTTCTCGTATAACAATAGTTACCACACCAGTATCAAGGTTGCTCCGTTTGAAGCCCTCTATGGTCGTAAGTGCAGATCCCCTCTGTGCTGGGCCGAAGTAGGGGACACACAGCTAGCCAAGAGTCGATTCCCCGACAGCGCTCTCACTGGTCCTGAAATCATCTGCGAAACCACAGAGAAAATCATCCAGATTCGAGAACGACTGAAAGCCTCACGAGATCGACAGAAGAGTTACGCTGATACACAACGGAAACCTCTAGAGTTCCAGGTTGGAGACCGTGTCCTGTTGAAGGTCTCACCCTGGAAAGGCATGGTACGCTTTGGAAAGCGTGGGAAACTTAACCCGAGGTACATTGGACCTTTCAAGATGCTTGCCAGGATCGGTCCTGTAGCCTATAAACACCAATTACCTCAAGAGCTTAGTAACATCCACCCCGTCTTTTACGTCTCGAACCTTAAAAAGTGTTTATCCGATGAAACCCTCGTGATTCCGTTAGACGAAATCGAGATCAACGAAAACCTAAACTTTATGGAGGAATCAGTCAAAATCATGGATCGAGAGATCAAACGTACGAAGCAAAGCCGCATCCTGATAGTGAAGGTTCGCCGGAATGCCAAGCGGGGCCAGAATTCACTTGGGAGCGCGAGGACTTGATGAATCAGAAGTATCTGCATCTCTTTCCAGATCCATGAGTTGTATCTTAATTTTGAATTTCGGGACGAAATTCCCTCTAACGGGGGGATAATGTGACAACCCGAAGTTCATTCCGTTATTGTAACCCGTTCCGTTAATAAATTTGTCGTTTTCGAATTATTTTCGTTTACGTTATTAAATTAAGTCATTAATTCTAAGACTTCTATTATGACTTAATGGGTGTCCAAACATATTAGAAACTCATGATAACGCCCCAATTTAATAATTAGAAAAATTTTAGTTTCGACCATATCGGGTTACGACAACTTTATCGGGTGCGACCAAAAGCATCGTATAACGTCAGTATCGGGTAGAATTCCACCGTGTCCAAAACTTGAACCATATATAAAGCTCAAAAGACTTCCATTTGAAGCTTTTGCTTCTCTCTCACTACTCTCTCTCTACAACTCAATTCATGGTCCAAAATCATTGAATTCAAGCCCCAAATCATCAAGGTAACCATCCTAACTCGTTGTATAACCTCTCCAACCTTCAAATTCGTGTTTAATCTATGATTTAGGACCATAAACATGTGTTTACGGCCTTGGAACATTCATGGGCCGTAAACACATATAAAGTGGGTTTTGGAGCCTAAAAACCCTCCCAAATCACTCTTGAAGCTTGGAATCGACCTAAGGACTTATTGGAATGGACTTGGAACACCTTGAACTCAACATTTGAGGAGTAAACATGAGTTTACTGCCCAAGAACATGCTTGGGCCGTAAACTCCATATCATGAACAGTAAACTCATTTCAAGGTGTTAAAATGCCATTTAAACACATCCTAAGCCTTAGATTAAAGTCTAGAAACAACCACAATCGATTTAGGGGCCTTAAACTTGATTAAAACCACTCCTATAGGAGCTTACAGCCGTAAACTCCCCAAGGATAGGTTCCTGGGCGGTAAACTCCTATACATTAGCCAAATGATGCCCTAAATCCATTCCAAGGCTTGTAAAATTAGTTTGAATCACATATGATTAATCTAGGGCCATCAAAACATGAAAGGAAAGAGTATATAGGAGCTTACGGCCGTAAACTCCTAGTTCACGGCTGTAAACTCCATTTGGTAGTCTCTTTGGTGGTTAAATCCATTCCTATGCCTTAGATTAAATCCTAACAACATTTCCCATGTGATATTTGACCCTTGAACACCTTAAAACCCATCATACATGAGTTCACGGCCGTGAACTCATGTGGACATGGTCTTAGGGCCGTAAAATCCCTAAGGAGTTTACTCTTGAAGAGCAGACTCATTATCTAAGCCCTATTCGTCCATAAAAGCCACACAGGTCACTCCAACCACTTGATTTGAAGTGTTTTCGCGTCTTGGAGTGTATAATCACATCTAATTAGTGAATTAAAGTCTAATTAGATACATTTGTATATCATTCCATATTACATAGGAACCTCGCGCGTTGTCAAGCCCCGAACCGACGTCTAGCATCCAAATCGACTCGTTTCTCGACTGGTGAGTTCATACCCCTACACCTTTTTCAGTGTTTTTAATGTTTTCAGGGGGAATACAAGCAAACTATAAATGTTTTCGAAACTTAAAAGTGATGTAACTCTATAAATATCTGGCAAACTTTTGATATCTTACCCCTTATGTATTACGCGGAGCATAAGGGATGTTTTATCGAATATAACTACATGGATTGCAGTAAAGTAAACAATCAAACTAATCAAATTATTATGGGAATAATTTGGGATCTTCAGTTCTCGTTTTATGAATTCAGATTTCATGCAATGTTAATAGATAAACTATGTCTGATTCAGTTTATCTTTGTTTATTGTAAAGTATTATGCCAGATAGTTTCTTTGTATTAAATCGTTTATACCTTATTATGTTCCAAAACGATTATGATATTCGATAGCAACCGAGTACACCGTGAATAATTTAATACTAGCTTGTGAGATTCGTTTTCATTAAACCCTTTGGGTTATCAGTAAATCTTCCCCGGAAGTGTAACCAGAGTCTCCTGGAGGGAGAGCGAGGAATTTGTGAATAGATCTATTTGGGACCGACAATCTCACACCTTAACTGCTAACTACAGTTAGGCGGGCACGCCTGGGGTGACAAATTCTGGATATCGTCCGACGCCTGACAAACGTCAAGGAGGTCTCGTTGTCATATCAGCATGGTTACCCGACTCATAATACGTATTAATATAAGTTTATTCACGAATTTTATATCTATCTTTGATCTATTACGGGATGGTATTCCCATGGTTTTCAATCTATAGTTTTGTGTATTAAAACTACCTACGGTGATACGGGATGGTATTCCCATGGTTTTCAATCTATAGTTTTATGTATTAAAACTACCTACTGTGATACAAGTTGGTATTCCCATGATTTGTATTCTATAGTTTTATGTATTAAAACTACCTAGTGTGATACGGGATGGTATTCCCATGGTTTTCAATCTAGAGTTATACGTATTAAACTGTCTTAATAAGAAAATATGGGATTTTCTTGGATAACAACTTTTTTAGAAAACTAAAGGAAATATGTTCATTTTCAGAAAACAAAACGCTTATAAACTCACCAGCTTTATGCTGATTTTCAAACTGCTTGTATTCTTAGGTTCGCATTAGACAGGTACCCCAACAATCCTTTTGGGCGAAGATGGAGTTCGTAGAAGACACGTCTTTACTTTTGATCATATATATACATATGTATAACACTTGTAATACTTTACTTTTAAACAAATGTAAATTCTAATATGTAATGTAATGGTTGTTTACTTTGCTTACTATGTTCATTGGTTGTGATACTTAACATGAAGTCACCTCCACCCCGGAACGTTTCCGCCCTGGGTTTCGGGGTGTGATACGTTAAACTTCAGATCTGAGTCCATTAAGATGTCCTAGGGCATAAAGTTGGAAACTTTATGCCCTTGAATGCCATAAGGGTCCCCAATACTTCATTCTTCCCATTAAGACCTCACTTAAGACTTCAAACTTATGAATGGTCTCAATACAACCTTCAAGATGACACCTTTATGCATCAAGCATGTTCAAAGAGCTTAGATCTAACAATCCTAGCCTATGGAGTTGCTCAACTCATAAGAGAGGGTCCAAGAACCAAAAAGGGACTTCATAACAAAATCCTAGCTCAAACTAACAAAATAGATGACAAGGTTATGACTTTATGCCTCCAGAAGTTCCTCAAGGTGAACTAGATACAGGATCTAGAAGCTCAATGACACCCAAGACTTAATCACCACCTTCTCCTTCTTGAATGCTCTCTAAAATGGCCACCAAACACTCTTTAAGCTCAAGGATCACACTCTCATGTAAATCTGGGGTTAAGGGACGAAATGAGGCTATGGAGGTTGATTAGGGTTTGGTCTAAATGATATACGGTTGCTTAAATAGGGTGCAAGTCAAAGTATTAGGGTTTTAGACATCTACCACGTACGCCCCGCATACATGCTCATACGCCCAGCGTACGAGCCCCAACCACCCGATGCCCTCACATACGCACGCCAAGTGTACACAAATATACGCCCAACGTACAGAAAGAATAATTTTTGACAAAATTGAAACACTTGAGGGTGAACAATGGAATACCTGGATTGGAGTGTTACATAAACAATCTCGACAAGACCTTTATGGAGCTTCATGGCATGTTGAAAACAACCAATTCCAGTTTGATTAAGAGCAAAAACTCTAACCCTAATGCTCTTGTCTTGGTCATTGGGCATGGTGGTGCGAGCAAGAAGGAAAGGTTTTCTCATGGTAAAGGTAAAGCCAAGGTTGGATTTTCCAATCAAGGCCTTAAGAGAAAAGCCGATTATGGGATTACGCCTAATACCGACCCAAAGTAGGCCATTTGGATTTACTGCCAAGAGAAAGGTCACTCATGATGTAGTTGTCCAAAATACCTTGAATACATAAAGAAGAACAAAGCTAAGGGCACCAACACTTCATGTATTTTATTATTAAAATTCATAGTATGTCAACTTATAATTCTTGGGTTCTTGATACATGATGTAGTACTCATATTTGCTCAGATTTGTAGGGACTAAAGGAATGTAGAAGATTGAAGCATAGGGAGTTGAACCCAATCATGGGTAACCGAGGAATTGCACCTGTTACAAAGCTTTAAGAATACAAACTTATGTTGAATAATGTAGTTTTTATTAGTTTAGTTGATTTTTGCTACTCACCGAATATGACAAGAAACATAATTTCATTTCGCACATTGTTTAAAGATGATTTTTGTTATCGTTTTGATAATAATAATGGCAACATTTTAGTTTATAAAAATGGTTCTTTTATTTTTAAAGCTAGTCCTTGAAAATGTGTTTATGAAAGTGTTGTTTGTGTTGGCAACACTAATAATCTATTGTTGAATGTTGGTTATTCCAATTCTAAAGGATGGGATCTTGGAAGAACCATTCGACTCACAACACTAATAATCTAATGTTGAATGTTGGCCAAACTCCAAAAGGATGGGATCTGGAATCATTTGACTTCTTGGAATCATTTGACTTAGAGTCGAATGGTGTATATAAGTATTGTTTACTTGGCGATATGACGAAATCACCTTTCACTAGAAATTGTGAACAAGGCAAAGATTTGTCGGAACTAATACACATTGATATATGTGGACCACTCAGATTTGCCACTAGGCATGGTGAACGTTACTTTCTGAATTTTACTGATGATTTTAGTAGATATGGGTATATCTACTTATTGAAGCATAAATAAGAAACTTTTGAAGTGTTAAAAGAATTCCAAAATGAAGTTGAAAACCAACTGGGCAAAAAGATCAAGAAGCTTTAATCTGATAGGGGTAGAGAATACTTGAGTATTGAATTCATCGATCATCTAAAGGATTATGGAATTGTTTCACGATTTCTCCTCCCAGAACGCCACAACTGAATGGTGTTTCAAAGAGAAGAAACAGAACGATGCTTGATCTGGTTCGATGTATGATGACTCGAGCTACACTTCTAATAACTTTCTAGGGTTACACTCTTGAAACGGCCATTAAATATCATAAGCCTGCTACCAACTACGAAGGTCGCTACAACACCATCCGAAATGTGTAATGGGAAACCACCTAGTCTTGTAAATTTGAAAATCTGGGGTTGCAAAGTTTATGTACATCATGAGGCGAGCGATAAAACTAGAACCAAGACCGGAAAAGTGTTACGTCGTGGGGTATCCTCAAAAGTCTTTTGTATATCTTTCTATAATGCTTCTAAGAACAAAGTATGTTTCTCAAAGTGGCTTCTTCTTTGAGAGGGATCTCATGTACAAAGAAGCTACTGGGATCCCAATCGATCTTGAAGAAATTCAAGAGTCAAACAAAGAAGGACAAGTATTTGAAACTAACATCAACTTGTTGAGCAAACCGACATAATTCCAACTCCTCCACTTCGTAGATCTGATAGGGTCGTTTCTCTCCTGAGTTTTATGGTTTCCGTATATAAACTAAAGGAAATGTATTAATCAATGATCTCACACTGGTAAATATGGATGAACCATCTAGCTACAAGGAAACGATAACAAGCACTGAAGTTGCTAAATGGAGGAGAGAATGAAAAGTTAAATTTAATCCATGTATGATAACCAAGTATGACATTTGGTTGATCATACACCTAGCATAATTTTTTTTGGATGCAAGTGGATCTTCAAAAAGAAGACATACATGGATGGGAATGTGCACATATATAAAGCTAGGCTGGTTGCAAAAGTTTATACTCAAACTCAAGGAGTTGATTATGAGAAAACCTTCTCATAGGTAGCCAAGATTAAATCTATTAGAATATTAATTGCCATGGTTTCTTTTTATTATTATGAAATATGGCAAATGGATATGAAGAATTCTTTCCTATACAGGAAATTATTAGAGGATGTCTACATGAGACAACCTGAAGGCTTCATCGATCCAAAATAACATAATAAAGTGTGAATATTGAAAGGTCCATTTATGGACTGAAACAAACATCACGTAGTTGAAATCTTTGCTTCCATGAAAAGGTCAAGGAATTTGGATTTTCTAGAATTAAGGATGAATCTTACGTATAACTCAAAGTCATTGGGAGTGTCACACCCCCAAACCAGAACGGCATAAACGTCTGGGGGCGGATGACTTTCATGTACAATATCATAAAAATTGAATAGTAGCAATAAAAACATTACAACCATTGTATTGAATATTTAATAAGTTTACATTATACTTAAAAACATTCCTACTTGGCATCAAATGTGATTGAAAAAATAAATAACGTGATGCGACGATGCCTCATCCTCCAAAAACTCTTCGATTACCTGTTTACTGATTTCCTGAGAATACAAGTGATTTTGAAAAGTGTCAACAATTAAGTTGGCGAGTTCATAAACGTTTTGTATGAAAAAGGATTTGTAACTATCTCGTGTAAAAATAATAGTGTATACTTTCAGAAAATCCAATATTTCCCTTTGAAATGAGCTGTCAGTCTTGAATACAAAGACTAAAAATGTGAGAAATGTTGTACTGGGAAAATAGTATTATTAAGTTTTATCTTTATATAAAACTACTTGAATGTATGTTAACCTCGTTGTAAGTCTTAAAATCCCAAGACTAAAATTGTAAGTAATGTTGTACTGGAAAGTAGTATTAGTAAGTTTTATCTTTATATAAAACTACTTGAATGTATGTTAACCTCGTTGTAATTCTTAACCCAAGTCTAAAATGTAAGTAATGCGGTACTAGAAAATAGTTTTAGTAAGATTTATCATTTTGTGAAACTATTTGAGTGTATGCTAGCCCATAAAACAAATGTTTTGTTAATACCCTATGTGAGTTATCATAACCATACTAATGACCCGATGGCCTGCTATGACGTTCTTCAGGCGTCAGAACTGTTAGACATTTGTCACCCTAGACTGGCCGGTCTAATTGTAGCTAACAACTTAGGTGCGGGGTTGTCAATCTCGTATAGATCTATACACAAGTGTCACGCTCTCCCTACAAGAGACTTTGGTTATAATGCAAGACTTAATGTGTACTCTGGTAGGTACGGTGAAGCCAAATGTCTCACAACCAGTATCAACTGGTTTACGTCTATTGTACTGAAAATTCGTTTTCTTGTAAATAAATGTATTATTCTTCCATAATGGATACATAGTATGAAAATAATTATACCTTTAAATAATTATATGTTTCTTTCGAAATGATGGTGTATTGTTTGTGACTACAAACCATAACAATTATAGTTTAAGACGATTGTTTGTTAAGACTATTTATATAATCATTTATATAAATACATAGTTGTTATCTTGACTAGTTCCAAAATGTATGGTTAAAACATCATATTTTTGGTTGTAACCCACAAATGGTGAAATAATCTAGAATGTAACCCTTTTAGTTAGAACAACTATATTTTGGTAAAAAAAAAGCTTCCAAAAACCTTGTAGTTTTACAAATCATAATTTTTCTTATGATTTTATAACATAGATTATGTTTTGTTTTTATTAGTTTTGCATTTCAAAACTATTGTATCACAAATAATTTTCCAAAAGCTAATGATAATCATATTTCATGCAAATAATGTCTTATTCTTAACATAAAGATGAAACATAGTAAGTATTTGAATGATAAACCAAATTTTACTCGTATCCCCCCCCCCCCCCCCAAAAAAAAAAAAAAACATGAAAAACTTAAAAATGTGGGGGGTATGAACTCACCTTGAGTGGATTTGTGGGTTGTTTGAAGAGATGGTGTAAAGATTTCTAAGCCTAAAACACTTGAATGTGGTTGATGAACTCTTTGAAGGTGATATTATCCTAAGAGTTTTTGTGACAACCCGAAAATTTCTCGCGTGCACTCTTCAATTCTTTCCAATATTAGACTTATATTACTGTATGGTAGTACCCTTTAGAGCCTAATGAAGCATTCTAAATGTGATATAATCAAGGTAGGAGTGTTAAAAAGGGTTAACTCGAAGTGTAGGAGTGTTAAAAAGGGTTAACTCGAAGTGTAGGAATCAAAACCGGGCCAAACACTCCAACACATGGAGTGTGTGGCCACACACTTGTGTTTGCGGCCTCACACTCTTCCCAACCGCACACTCCACCTATATATACCATACTTAGTCATTTTTGAACACTTCTTTCACTTCTTCAAGCATAGAACTCGAAATCCTCTCAAGTATCATCCATTCTCTTTGAAGATCTTCATAAAAGGTACCAAGAACACCAAGAGCACCATGTTTTTGGCAGCACACACCATCTGGCAGCACACATGGCCGCACACAGGGCCGCACACATGCGCTGGCCGCACACCTGGCCGCACACACACATAAAGTGTGTATTTTGGCCATACACCTTCTTGTATAGCCTTATAAACCCTCATACAATCATATATGATTGTAACACTTAATTATAAGTGTTTGCTAGTCCCTAGGTGTTCCCAATACATTAATTAGTTTTTCATAACACTAATTATATTCATATATGTACAATATATGCTAAATAGGATTCGCATGTGTACTCAAGTCACCACTTGACACCTAGCATCTAATCCAACATTGTCATCAGAACCACTCACTACAGGTGAGTTCATACCCCTTTAATTAACCTTTGAAATACTTTTAAATGTTTTAAATGCTTTTATGGGGGGAATACAAGTTGAATATTTATAGTTATTACATCAATCACATGTGATTAATAACTATAAAACCAACGATTTTAATACTGTTCACACTGTTTATCAAACTATTTTACTTCAAACTGTTTTACAAACTCTTTTACGTCTCAAATACTTTTACTTAAACTTTGTTACACTTATTATAAATTGCATGCCCGTATATGTATAGTTATATAAGTAATGTTTAAAAGACTTAGGAATGCTATCCACCTTGTTTCCTTTTCCTCGATTTGGATGTGGTCTGATAGGATATCGGGTACTCGTCCGAAGGTCGTTTAAATATTGATTATATATCATGTGTACATAAATAGACATAAAACTGCTTCCATATTCATGTGTACTAGTTACATCATTAATAGGCTACCATCGGGGTAGTATAGAATCATACTTATACTATTGCTAGATCAATGAGTCGGTTCATTTATGAGTCAATACTTATTACTATGAGAACATATACATTACATTACTATGAGAACACATACAACTATACTAGATAGAGAACATATACAACTATACTAGATAGAGAACATATACAACTATACTAGAAGGAGAACATATACAACTATACTAGAGAAATAACACATACAACTATACTAGATAGAGAACATATACAACTATACTAGATAGAGAACATATACAACTATACTAGAAGGAGAACATATACAACTATACTAGAGAAAGAACACATACAACTATACTAGATAGAGAACATATACAACTATACTAGAAGGAGAACATATACAACTATACTAGAGAAAGAACATATACAACTATACTAGAACACTTCATTACATTACATATACAAGTATACGTTAATTATTGTGATATGAATCGGAGCATGACTTAAATGTCATGGCCCGAGTTGTAGCCAGAGTCTCTTGAAGGGAGAGCGTGAGTTTGCGTATAGATCTATATTGGATTGACTATCCTACACCTTGCTGCTAGCTACAGCCGGACCTGCAGGTCTGCGGGTGCCAAACATCATTTCTTTTTACGACCTACATTTGTCGTTGTTTATCCAGTCGATAGTATGGTACAATAAATCACATGATACCTTAATATAAATCCGGTTTAAGGTAGTTAGTACAACAGTAGTTCCTATAATACAACACTACAGTACTACAATAATTTACCCATTACATATATTTAGTGATTATGTCACTTAAACATTAATGTACAAACTATATTTTGTTAATGATAGTTACACTTGGGAAATTACACACTTTTACAACAAACGAACATACAAAACAGTTAAGCCTCAGTAGAAGGCTACTTTAATAGAAAATATAGGTTTTTCTGAGAGATTCAAACTTTTACAAACACTTACAAACATTTACATACATTTTACAAACTTACACTTGAGACGTTGTTCAAACGTTTTGATAACAAACACCGACACTAAAATACTTATGAACTCACTAGCTTAATGCTGATAAACTCTTTCAAAATAACTTGTATTCTCAGGTCGACAGTAGACAGGTACTGAGGCCAACTTTTGAGAAGATGGAGCGCATCCAAGACTCATCTTATTATTTAGATTTACATTATTTTTGGTGTCTATAACTGTTTAGAACCCGCTTGTATTAAAATTATATATTTAATGCAATGGATGATGTTGTATGCTTGTTTACTCTTACTGTGTTGTGATACTTTACATGACGTCCTCCGCCCCAGAACGTTTCTGCCGTTCTTGGTTTTGGGGTGTGACAGTTTTAACACATAATAATATGTGTAAATAAGATGAAACTAACATGAAAGTGTATAAAAACACTAGATAATCAAGAAGAAGTTACCAAACTCTAAGAACAAACTTGGAGAAATTTATCTAGAAGAAGCTTGAACTTGTTCTTTGATAGAAAATGGAAAAGGGTGGGGGTTTGTGAGTGTGTTTTGCCGTGTAGTTAAAAGGGAAGGGATGATACGATATTTGCCTAGTTAACTGTTGGTTAAAGGCATGGATATTTGTTGGGTCATATTTCTTATGGGAAACTGATGTATCCATCAAGTCACAAAGTCAACACTACCTTATCCTTTTCCTTCTCCAATCGAAAACACATTAGAAAGGGATCATATTGGTGATTTCGGCCAATGCATGACCGAAATCACCTTGTACCCCACCGAAATCACATGTGATTTCGGTCCTAGTGATTTTGGTCTTGGTGGGATTTTTTCCTAGAGGTGATTTTGGCCTAGGCATGTGATTCGGACTCTTTACAACCAAAATATCAAGTTCTTGGATCCCCAAAACTGAAAACCCCAAAGGCATGGCATAAATCATGCTTCATGTCCAAACTATTTGACTTGTCTTGACTTGTTATAATCTGTTGACCTTCCAAGGTTCATTACGAACATGGTTTTCATAGTATATACATACTTACTTATACAAATAATGCCCTTTTGGTTTTTCAAAGTTTTATTGCAACAAAGTTACGTTGTGAATTCACTTATACATAGTTACAATTCAGGCCTTGCTTGTTCCAAAAAATTTCAGTTGTCATAGGGAGTAATGTGGCCTTCCTAGTATTATATGTTGATGACATACTCCTTATAGGAAACGATATTCCAACTTGGCTTGGAAAATATTTTTCTATGAAGGATCTAGGAGAAGCAACTCAAATATTGGGCATTAGATTCTATAGAGATATATCTAAACGGTTAATCGGACTAAGCCAAAGTACATACTTAGATAAAGTTTTGAAAAGATTCAAAATTAACGATTCTAAGAAAGGGTATTTACCTATGCAACACGACATAAGATTGAGTAAAGATCAATCACCCAGAACTGAACGAGAATTAGAAAGAATGTATCGAGTCTCATATGCTTCTACAATAGGATCGATCATGTATGACATGACATGTACTAGAGCTGATATCTCATATGCTCTTAGCATGGTGAGTCAATATCAAAAGTATCCCTATGATAGTCATTAGACGACCGTAACGAATATCCTCATGTATCTGAAAATAACTAAGGATATGTTCTTAGTATATATGGTGGAAAATAAGATTTGAGAGTTAATGTCACACCCCCGGCCAACGGTGGAAGTGCCAGGCTGTGCGATGTTATGATATGGTACACAATTATTGAATATATTGAAAAATACACATAAGATATAAAACAACCATTACTTTTGTTCGTTATATAATAGGTTACATTGAACATATAGTACTTCCATCAATCCCTTAATGATTTCCTTTATCATACCGTTGCTTTTGCTGCTCATTTCCTTAAGAATACATTTGGTTTGAAAACGTCAACATAATGTTGGCGATTTCACAGGTTTTTATACCTTTGAAAATAGTTTTATTTTCAGAATATTTTTATTTTTGGTTTTAGATAAAATTTGTATTCTTCTTTTTTCTTTTTAAGATATATCACCCCTTTTGCTTGTCCTAAAACTTCTCTTGTAAGATTTTGTGACATCCCCAAATTTACGACAATTTTAAAAATTTTATTTATGATTATTTAAAACAATGTTTATTTATAAATGTAGAATTTGGTCCTGTAAAAGTATTTCCGAAGAAATGTCGTTTCATTAAATTATAAAATATTGGGATGTCATAATTGATACAAAACATAAGCATAAACATGCCTTACAATATCTTGAACTATCAATTTACATCTCCTTGAATCTCTCATAATTCATATACCTTTGTACCGCTACCTGTGATACAAAGAAGATGAGTGGGTCAGGTTAGGAAACCTGGTGAGTACATAGGGTTTTCAACGCACAACAATATAGTTAATATGTTTAATTATCAAACAATTAACGCGATTATCCATCCATATTTTCTTATTTAATCTTCCCTAAGGGTCATCATAGTCATCGTTGTTGACAGTACTATTACAGGGATTTCTCTGCAATACATGTTAGTAGGTTTCTTTCTCTATTTATTCCTAAGGGTTTGTCCTAAGGAATATGCATGAAGTCCATTGCTTCCATTGTTTATCTAATACGCACGAAGTCCATCACTGTCAATGTTCCACAGGACAGTCATAAATAGTCTAGTGGTTGTCACCTATACTTTGTTAGGTGACTACATTTTTGGTATACTAGTACCATTCCTACATCGTTGGCACACTAGTACCATTACTATACTGTCAGTACACTAGTACCAATTCTAAAGTTGTGGCATTCTATTATTGCCTACATCTTTCATTATACTATGGTATCTATTACTACCCTTCAACACCCAATGTATTATATTTATAAAATACATATATGGTATAAATCATATAAAATTATATTTATAACATTTCATCTAACACATAACATCTTTACACATAAGCACATATGTTAGTTAATTAATTAGATACTCCATATCTATGTGAAAGATAAAAGTAAGTATGCATTTCACTTGATTTAGGTGAATGACCGGTGATTTCAGCAGAGCTTCGCCTTGCTACTTTATCTTTTCCTCTGACGTGACCTAGGTAAGAATATTACTAAGTCTTAGTCTAATTATTCCCTGACGATTCATGGTAGTCTAGATTCCTCACTGATCCAAATGAAAACCGAGAGTTCTATTAAGTAAGGATCAGCCAGGTAGGATAGTTGGGAGGCATGACCATTTCAACATATAGCCTTTCTGAAATTCAACAACCAAGCCAACGTGACCATTCTAGACACCTCTCATGTAAGTAGATCAATCAGTATTATAGCTTGGAATCACTGATAAATCTTATTTATAAGTTCATAATAACGAATTATGATTATAAATAAATATAAGTTACACTAAAAGTAAAAGAGTGTAGCTTAACTTACAGAGGTTTTAGCGAAAACCGAGAAAAACGCAAGGGCAGAACTTTGAAAACCGGAAGCTCTACTTGGTCAGGCTCCTACCTACTTTAGAGCCTAGCTAAAATACTCAAGAACCATAAACAATCAGACGCAAGAAAACAGAGGAGATTTGATAGTGTTTGGATTGAATTTTTTTTTAAAAAAAAAGACATCCTGCAACCTATTTATAGTATTCACAAGGGTGCAGCGTGCGTTCTTGCCTTGCTGGCCCCAAGGGTTGCTTGCCACATGTCACATTAGGAGTGAGCGACCTCACCGGTTTCTAAAAGGTGACACGTGTCACAAAATCGTGGTTCCACATGTCCAAATTTCATGGTGCATGTCACCTTATCTTAGAAGAAAGGGGCTGTCCCGACCATGCCACGTGGTGCCCTCTTGTGGTGCTACGTCATTGCATCATGTATTTTCTGAAATCTTCTGATGGCCATAACTTTTGCATACGAGCTCCATTTTCGTTCTTTATATCCATGTAATCCACTCGACAAGCTCTACAACTTTAATTAAGGTCTTAACATCTAATTCTTTCTCTAACAAAAATTCATATTTAGGCCGGAGTAGACTGTTAAAGTCCATGTAAAATTCATATCTTCTTCATACGAACTCCATTCTCGACTATCTTTTTATCGATGGGTTCATGTTTACAAGATCTTCAGTTCTCATTTAGATTGTTTCGGCTAACAATCAACCGATTTGAATTTCGATTTCTATGTCCACATTGCTATGATGAAACTTTGAAAAAATCATAACTTCCTCTCACGAAGTCATATTTGGACGTTCTCTGTATGAACGCTCTCGGTTTAATGACTACTACGACTTTTTTTAAGATCTCTTAGGCGAAAAAGTAATTTATCAAAAATTCACTTTTTACGATATGTAGAGTCGCACCAATTTAATCGCAAAGCTTCAAAGAAGCATAACTTCTTCATACGAAGTCGGATTTCAACATTATTTATATGTATGAAATCCTTGTCAGACATAATATAACTTTGGTTAAGAGTATTTGATCCTAAATAATCTTTTATTATAAAATCATTTTTAATGCTTATTATGGCTTAATTGACTAGCCCGCATCTACGGGTGTTAAAGATTTCAACCACTTTCATTTATTGATACATACTATTACTACTTCAAGGCGTTCCCGTCTAGGTACTTTATTTTATTAAGGCTGGCCGAACATTGTTACAGTGAGTTCCTATAGTCGAGCTTTCAGCTAGATATTTTCCCCGCACAACGCTTCATCGGATGTCGTAAAATACTTTAGAAAGTTATGTCTATTGTGATTCGACCATCAAGGTTGTAGCTAGCAACCACAAGTGAGGTTGTCAATTTCATATAGATCTATACATATCTTTCCTGATCACTTAAGATTTAATGATTATAAGTCGTCGTTAGCTAAAAACTAATCAGCTAAAGGGTAAATAGTGTCGTTCTCATTTAACAACTGGTTTGTTTAGCCCTTAGTATGCTTATTGTACTTTGATCTTATTATCCTTATTTTTAACCTTCTTTTTTAGAATATTGAGGCAGAGTAACAACTGAGTACAATGATAATAATAATAATAATAATAATAATAATAATAATAATAATAATAATAATAATAATAATAATAATAATAATAATTTTGGATGTTTTGTTAGAATATTGAGGCAGAGTAACAACTGGGTACAATGATATCCTCTAGATTTGGTCAGCATAAAGGCCAGGTACTACGTTACCCTAGATATGGTCATCATAACACTAGGTACTAAGTTACCCTTGATTTGGTCAAGATAACATTAGGTACTAAGTTACCCTAGCTTTTGGTCAATATAATATTTATTTTTGGCAGAGTATCTACCAAGCATAATATTATCCTAAGATTTGTGTAGGATAATGAATAGGTATAATATTCCTAACATTTTATGCATTTTGTAAATACTGGCATAATAACATTTTAATAACATGTATCCCCCCTTCCATAAAACTTTTGTAAATAAAAAAAGTGGGGCCGTGAACTCATACTAGTAGCGTGAATCGTGAAAGTAGTGCATCATCGGGACTCAGGAGCCCGAGAACCGTTTGGAAGGTTGAGAGTGGCTGTAGAACCGAGAGATGATGTTTAGAAAGGAGAGAGGAATTCTTTGTCCTCAACTTTCTATTTGTAGCAGGTTTTTCGCATCGTGTATCTTAGTGTGCACGCCGCGTAATTGTGTCATGGCTCCAACGGGTGCCACCATGTGTCATTCTCTCACTGGGCCAAGTCATCCGCAATCTTTGCGAATCCTTTGTCAGTGCGCGCGTCGCGTATGGCGTGATAGGCGCACACACATAAATGAATTTGAAAAATTTATATCTCTTGGGTACGAGCTTCGTTCTTTACCCTTTTTATAAGCACGCGATGCTCTCGACTAGTACTACAACTTGACTTTAGGTTGTTTTGACAAATTTTAACTTTCATCTTTTGGCCTAATGGGGGTATCCATAAATGATTTTACAAAAATCATAACTCTCCAATATAGGCTCCATTCTTGTCATTTTCCTCTCAAAATTCTTATCTTGAGGAGTACCATGACTTTCCTTTTTAAGACATTATCCAAAACTTAACTGATCTCTTCGTACCCGTTTTTACTTCGTAAAGTTAGTTATTCATTTGATTTGTATATTTGGTAAAAATCATAAGTCCTCCATATGAAGTTCGATTTTTATGAAATTTATATTTTTGGAATCACGTTGTCGTTTACTTTCTGAATAAGTTAACCACTGTAGGTGACGGTACAACTTTTTGCACACCTAATTTCGAGCCTTTCGCCAAAATAGTCATTTTTATGATATTTTAAGGTCGTAATGACATATATTTTTAATATGTTATTGTATTACACTCTTATTCTATTACATATGTTTGTTTGTACTAATTCGTAACGGTGGTTGGTGATACATATTCTTTAGTTGTCATATTCTCCCCCCCCCCCCCCCCCCGTTCAAGGAATTTCGTCTTGAAATTTATCTTGGAGGCGGGGTGCTTTCGAACAAGTGAGGGTACTTGCTCTTCATTTGATCTTCCCACTCCCAAGTATACTCTAGTCCTTTCTTAGAGTTCCATCATACCTGAACTATAGGAGTACGACTCTGTTGAAGTCTTTTGACCTCTCGGTCCATGATTTCAATTGTCTCCTCGACAAAGTTTAGCCTGGCATTGACTTGAATCTCATCGAGAGGAATGATAAGTGTATCACTAGAGGAGAGACACTTTTTGAGATGTGACACATCGAACACGTCATGCATATTGTTGAGCTCTTGGGGTAACTTAAGTTGGTAGGCGATTGGACCAACCCTTGTAATGATCTCAAAAGGTCCAATGTACCTTCGGCTAAGTTTATCCCATCTTCTGAACCTTACAAATCCTTTCTAACGAGAGACTTTTAGCATTACTTTGTCTCCAACTTGGAATTCAAGGGGTTTTTGCCTAATGTCAGCATAACTCTTTTTGCAACTACGAGTGGTTTTCAAGCGCTCTTAAATTTGCATGATTTTTTCCATGGTATCCTGGATGATCTCTGAACCATTTAGTAGGGTATTTCCTTTTAGTTCCTTTGCTAGTCGAGTATCATCGACTTTTGTCCAGTATATATCAGTGATCGACACTTACGACCATAGAGAGCTTAAAATGTTGTAGCCTTAATATTGGTGGATCATCCTTTTGCTTGATCATTGGTCTGAGGATGATAGGCCGTGCTCATATCCAGGAAGGTACCAAGAGATTTCTGTAGGGCGTGCCAGAATTGAGTGGTAAGTCTGATATCCATATATGAGATAATGGATAATGACGCCCATGTAATTTGACTATCTCTCAGAGGTATGTCTTGGTCAGCTTCTCCATTTTGTTTGTTTCATTTATTGGTAGAAAGTGGGCAAACTTGGTTAGTCTATCGACCACTACTCATATAGTGTCAAACCCATTATATGTTTTGGGCATTTTTGTCACGATATCCATCAAAATTTGTTCCCACTTCCACTCGGGTATTTATGGTTGTTGTAGTAATCCCCTAGGCCTTTGATGGTCTGCCTTGACTTTAGAGCAAGTCAGACACTTGCTCACATACGTAGCAATTTCGGTCTTCATGTTCAACCACCAATAGAGATTCTTTAAGTCTAAGTACATCTTTTTTTGCTGCAGGATGAATAGAGTATCTCGCCTTATGAGCCTCGTCCATGACTAGTCTCCTAGTGCTGCCAAAATTTGGAACCTAAATTTGGTTCATGAAATATCTTGATCCATAATTCTTCTGAGTTGTTTCTCCATTCCTGAAAGACACTCTGTATCGATGTTTTCTTCTAGGAGTGCTCTAACTCTCTGAGGTTTGGCTCATTCCTTACGGCTCAAGGCATCATCCACTATGTTGGCTTTTCCAGGATGATAGCGGATCTCACATTCATAATCGTTCAACAGTTTTAACCATCTTACTTGCCTCATATTAAGCTCTTTGTGATCAAAGATGTGTTGAAGACTCTTATGGTCCGTGTAGATAGTGGCACCATATTTTCAAGGTGAAAACTAAAGCTCCCAACTCTAGGTCATGGGTGGTGTAGTTATTCTCGTGCACCTGGAGCTGTCGTGAGGCATAACATATAACCTTCTCTCTTTGCATCAATACATACCCTAGTCCTTGATGCAAAGTGTCGCAATATACGAAAAATTCATTAGTGCCTTCTGGAAGGGATAATATTGGCGCACTACACATCATTCCTTTAGTTTTTGGAAGGTAACCTCTTGTTTGTCTCCCTAAACAAATTTGATCTCAATCTGTGTTAATGTTGTGAGAGGTTTGGCTATTCTGAAGAAATTCTCTATGAATCTCCTATAATACCCTGCAAGACCTAGGAATTGATGCACTTCAGTTGGTGTCTTGGGTGCTTCCCAGTTCTTTATAGAATCAATTTTGGAGGGATCGACATGGATTCCTTTATTTGCTGACCACTTGCCTTAGAAAACGTACTTCCCTAATCCAAAATTCATATTTAGAGAGTTTGGCATACATGTTTTCTTTTCTTAACAATTCCATGATCATTCTTAGATGATGCCCATGCTCTTCCTCGGTCTGTGAGTATGTTACTATGTTATCAATGAATACAATCACGGATTTTTCCAAGTAGCATTTGCAAACACGGTTCATGAGATCCATGAAAACAACTGGGACATTGGTCAATCCAAATGGCATAACCAAGAACTCGTAATGACCGTAGTGAGTTTTGAACGCGGTCTTTAGGATGTCTTCTTCCATGACTCGTAGTTGATGATACCCAGACCTCAAGTCGATATTCAAATAATAATTGGATCCTTGTAATTGACTGAAAATATCATCGATTCTGGGGAGTGGGGTATCTATTCTTGATGGTCGATTTATTCAATTCATAGTATCCAATTGTCACACCCCGCTAAAGCGGAAACACGGGGCGTGGCAGTACTATAACGCCCGCAAATTCGGGCTAGTCAATTAGAGGCAATAAGGGGTCGAAAACGACTTTTCGACAAAAGATTATTTAGAATAAATAATCTTAACCAAGTTTTAGAATATGTCACAAGGTTTCCGTACATATAAAGAATGCCGAAATCCGATTTATAACGAAGAAGTTATGACCCGTCAAAGTTTCGCGTCGGAACAGGCACGACACCGGGAAGCATAAATAGTGAATTTACGATAGAGCGAGATTTAGCCTTAGCGCTCTAAATGAAAGTCGTAGAATACATTAAACTAAGAACATCGATAAAAAGAACGCCCAAATCTGACTTCGTATGAAGAAGTTATGATTTTTCGAAGTTTCGAGTTAGCAATGTACAACCCGAAATTCGAATATTAGATCGAGCAGTTTTTAGCCGACATGACCTAAACGAGAATCGAAGATCTCGTTAAAAGTAGCGTAATGAGAAAAAGATGGACGAAAACGGATGTCAGATGAAGAAGTTATGAGGATTTAACGGACCAATTCTGTCCCGACCTGTTAATAATATAAAATTTAAAATCGAGCCAAAATTAGCCGACGGATTCTAAACGAAAGTTGTCGAGTACGTTCCCACCTTCGCGTGGATATAAAGAATGTCGAAAACGGAGATCGTATGCGAAATTTATGATTTTTAGAAGTCAGAAAGTGAATTTGCAAAATCTGTTGCGAGGGTGATGACGTGGCTCAATCAGGGCCGTCACATGCTGATCATGCTTCGCTACGGATTTACGACACGTCGCTTCGCAGTACGCCCTACGTCCGAAGAGGTTACGCCCCGTGTAGGTCCGATCTGATCCATACGATGGGTGCAAGACAGCTGAGTCCGAGCTGGTGGTCTTATCCGAGGAGTACGCCCAACGTAATGACCGAAGCCTGGCCCTATAAATAGATGTGCGAGGCTGCCATTGTTCTTCACTCCAAATCCACTTCTTTCTCTCACTAGTTTCTCTCTCTAGCTCATCTAAACCCCCTAAGCCCTAGTTAAACCCCTTAGCTCCCGAGGGAAGCCCCGAGGCTCCCAGAGTCCCGAGAAAAAAGAGCCTTTCGGTTTCGAAACGCTGCTCCAATTAAGTTCCGGTTTTCGATAAAATTCGCTGTAAGTGTGCTATGCTTACGTAATTTTTAATATAGCTTTCAAATAATTATAGGAATGTTATTAGGTCCTTAAAATAATTATTTGAGCTACTATTATGAGTTATATTGAGTGTTATTAACGCTTAATAATAGTCAGACTAATTAATTTGTCGCGGTTATCGTTGAACTAAACCCTAGTGGTATTGGTACTAGGTTTTATCGAAGGAAAATCATTTTGAGAGTATCGAAGCGCTGTCCGAGTATCGAGTCACCACCTTCTCAGGTGAGTGCATAGTCCCTTTCATCTTACACATATATATGAAGTATTTTATATAAACTACGTGCTATGTGTGCATATTATCTGAATACTTGCTGTCTATGCTGGATGAACGTTTTATACATGTTTTAAAGGATTTAAACTATATACGTATTTTATATATACGAATATGTTGGGTATGAGATGGGTAGATGAATGATGAGAGATAGAAGATGATGTGAGTATACATTGGCAGTTGTAGACTTAGTGCCTATGGGACGAACACCGGTAGCTATGGACTTAGTACATGTTAGACGTTGGTAGCTATGGATTTAGTACCTGTTAGGAATTGGTAGCTATGGACTTAGTACCTATTAGTTGGATGCTGGTAGCTATGGATTTAGTACCTGTTAGGAATTGGTAGCTATGGACTTAGTACCTATTAGATGAACACTGGTAGCTATGGATTTAGTACCCGATGAGTAGACTATAGCAGCTATGGAATTAGTGCTTTACGAACGAACATTGGCAGCTATGGATTTAGTGCCAGTCCTATAACCCTGGAAGTAAGGGACTTCGGAATAAACGAATGCAGGATAGATGACTCTTAGGTTAAATCCTTAAGAGTAAAGAAGATAATGGGGATGGGTAATTGGGTGGATTGTTTGATTGTTTAACATAATAATTATATTATTGTGGGTTGAAAACCCTATGTACTCACCAGGTTTCCCAACCTGACCCACTCAGTTTATTTATATCACAGGTGTTGATATGAAGTTACTTTACACTGAGAGATTTAAAGAGATGTAGATCACTAGTGTAAACAATTATAAGTTCTGTTTATGCTTATGAATCTGTATTAACGATGACATCCCAAATGTTTTAAAATGAAATAAATACGTTTCTTCGAAAATGTTTTAATAACGTATTTACCATGTTTTTCTGGGAACAAATTCCGCAACACTTTTATAAAATGAAGTACTCTGATTTTTTTTCAAAGCATAAACAAACCGGTCTTTTATGGCCGTGATTTTGGGGATGTCACAGTTGGTATCAGAGCATTAGTTTAAGCGAACTAGGAATATGGATTAATTTCTAGACTTAAACTTAGAATGCTAAGCGATGATTGTGAGGTGTGAGCACTAGCTTATTTTAGGAATGATGCCTAAATTGCTTTTATGTGCTAAATGCTTTGTGCATGATATGTTGTTATTTGTTCGGATCTATGGTCTGTTGCCAACCGGATTTGGAAACCTTATGTGTTTAGGATTCTAAGCGTTTAACTACGATATTAGAACTAGCATATAAACATTTCGGGGTGATAAGGATGATTTAAGATGTCAATCCTAAATTTAGATCTAGATTCACCTTATTCGGTGTATAGATCAAGATGGCAAGAACCCGTAGCGGAAACGTAAACGCAAATGGGAACAGAAACCAACCCCCGGTGGTTCAGCAAATACCTGTTGTAGAAGAAGTTACGCCTAAGCCAGTCACCATGACTGGAGTTCAAGCCATGATTCGGGCTATGTTGGCTGAACAAAGGGAAGAAATGAGATGGATGTTGAATAGGGACGAACCTACCGTACATGTTGAACCGACGGAGCCAGTTCCCGAGCAATCTGAGGAAGGGAACTACAGCCGCCAAGTGAGTCAAGTAGGGACTCAAGGTGAGCAAAGGGATGGCCCAGAAGGGAGAAACAACAAGGATGGGCGGATGTACAAGAGTTTCTTGGGTGTGAAACCACCAGGTCTCTCAGGAAGCCCAAAGCCGGTTGAGATTATGGATTGGATCTCCAAGATGGAAATGGTGTTTGAGAGCTGCGACTGTAGCGAGAAACATAAGACCGTCTTCGCCGTAAGACAACTGAAAACTGGAGTCTTGAGTTGGTGGAAGCTATTGGCAGATACGATGCCAAGAGGAGAAGCCATAAGGATGTCATGGGAGGAGTTCTTGGAACAGTTGAAAATGCAGTACTGCTCGGAGATAGATCTGATAGACCTAAACAACGAGTTTCAGAACCTGAAGAAAGGGAAGATGAGTGTTGATGAGTATGCCACCGCATTCACCGAGAGGATGAAGCTATTCCCCTACTTGGTGCCTACTGAACTCTCCAAGATTGATAGGTTTGCTAACGGACTGCCCACTGACTTTGGCCCAATGGTCAAAATGGCAACTACCTTGAAAACAGCTGTTAGGGCAGCTAAGAACGTGGAGGCCCAGATAAGAGAAAAGGGTCTAGAAAAAGATAAGGCAGGAGAGAAGCGGAAGTTTGAAGGATCTTCAAGGTCCAACAAGGAAAGAAAATTCTCAAAGCTTGAAGGAGCAGATGGAGGTGAAACGAGATGGTGTGATAAATGCAAGAAGAAGCATGGTGGAAAGTGCAACGAAGAAGTGACTTGCTACAAGTGTGGGAGGACTGGTCACTATTCCAAAGACTGCACACATAATGATAAAGTATGCTACGGATGTGGAGGCAAGGGGCACATGTCCAGAGACTGCCCAAGGAAAAATAAAGCAGCAAGACCAAAAACGCCACCAAGGCCAAGGGCATTTCACATGATCCTCAACGAAGCAGAGAACCATGCGAGGAATCAAGGATGAGGACTTTATATCCAAAGATCAAGTTATGCAGTAGCCATAGTATCGTATGATGTAGCCCATTAGAGGCATAGTCCAGGGTGAAATTGAACACCTATGTAATAGTTTCAAGAAATGATAAAATCTTCATTTTGTTATCTGGTGTGTTAAATTGTTATGTGATTTTCTTGCATGGTGACTTGGGAAACTGCGAGACAATACTTGGGACGAGTATGAGTAGGTGTGAATGGTAGTAGAGGCCTATACTACCGGAAGCACAGGACTCACACTTGGATCAGGGAAAGTCACAAGGTTACCAAGAAGCTAGTAATTGATTTCGTTTTATTCAAGTATGTCGTTACCATTGTTTCGGTAATGACTAAGAAGATTGTTGATATTCCAACCCTAGTGGTCATATCGAATTGAGTCCGACTACGCTAAGTATGATATGTGGTTTAGAAAATCAAGATCGATGTAGCGTCCGACTTAAACCAAACAAAGTGATCAATAGAAGTATCACGCTCGTTGTTAAAGAAGTTGGTAGCCAGAAATGCCTAATGTTAAAGTGTGATTATATCACATTAGAACATAAAGGAAGGCATAGTCTGTTTTAGAATTTAACTCTGAGAGATCTAAGTCTAAGTGTTGCAGCATATGATGATAGGTCATTAGAATATGACACATCGATCTATAGTAGTAATAAAAGAACTCATCTCAAGTTCGTATCCAGTAAGGATCGAGATTGTGACTTGAAGGTCATAATTTGGAGTCTAACCTGAGGTAGAGAGCAGGTGCACGATCGAGTACTGCTTACAGTCAATAAGTCTAAGAGATAGACTTGAAGAAATATAGAAGTTATAATTATTTAGGATGAAGAGATGACGTATGGAGTCATTATACGAGCCCTGTTTCGTTGATGATTCCGGGACGTAATCATCCTAAGGGGGAGATAATTGTAACGCCCGCAAATCCGGGCTAGTCAATTAGAGGCAATAAGGGGTCGAAAACGACTTTTCGACAAAAGATTATTTAGAATAAATAATCTTAACCAAGTTGTAGAATATGTCACAAGGTTTCCGTACATATAAAGAACGCCGAAATCCGAGTTATAACGAAGAAGTTATGACCTGTCAAAGTTTCGCGTCGGAACCGGCACGGCACCGGGAAGCATAAATAGTGAATTTACGATAGAGCAAGATTTAGCCTTAGCGCTCTAAACGAAATTCGTAGAATATGTTAAACTAAGAACATCGATAAAAAGAACGCCCAAATCTGACTTCGTATGAAGAAGTTATGATTTTTCGAAGTTTCGAGTTAGCAGTGTACATCCTGAAATTCGAATATTAGATCGAGCGGTTTTTAGCCGACACGACCTAAACGAGAATCGAAGATCTCGTTAAAAGTAGCGTAACGAGAAAAAGATGGACGAAAACGGATGTCGAATGAAGAAGTTATGAGGATTTAACGGACCAATCCTGTCCCGGCCTGTTAATAATATAAAATTTAAAATCGAGCCAAAATTAGCCGACGGATTCTAAACGAAAGTTGTAGAGTACGTTCCCACCTTCGCGTGGATATAAAGAACATCGAAAACGGAGATCATATGCGAAAGTTATGATTTTTAGAAGTCGGAAAGTGAATTTGCGAAATCTGTTGCGAGGGTGATGACGTGGCTCAATCAGGGCCGTCGCTTCCTAGTCACGCTTCGCTTCGGATTTACGACACGTCGCTTCGCAGTACGCCCCGCGTAGGTCCGATCTGATCCATCCGATGGGTGCAAGACAGCTGGGTCTGAGCTGGTGGTCTTATCCGAGGAGTACGCCCAGCGTAATGACCGAAGCCTGGCCCTATAAATAGATGTGCGAGGCTGCCATTGTTCTTCACTCCAAATCAACTTCTTTCTCTCACTAGTTTCTCTCTCTAGCTCATTTAAACCCCCCTAAGCCCTAGTTAAACCCCTTAGCTCCCGAGGGAAGCCCCGAGGCTCCCGGAGTCCTGAGAAAAAAGAGCCTTTCGGTTTCGAAACGCTGCTCCAATTAAGTTCCGGTTTTCGATAAAATTCGCTGTAAGTGTGCTACGCTTACGTAATTTTTAATATAGCTTTCAAATAATTATAGGAATGTTATTAGGTCCTTAAAATAATTATTTGAGCTACTATTATGAGTTATATTGAGTGTTATTAACGTTTAATAATAGTCAGACTAATTAATTTGTCGCGGTTATCATTGAACTAAACCCTAGTGGTATTGGTACTAGGTTTTATCGAAGGAAAATCGTTTTGAGAGTATCGAAGCGCTGTCCGAGTATCGAGTCACCACCTTCTCAGGTGAGTGCATAGTCCCTTTCATCTTACACATATATATGAAGTATTTTATATAAACTACGTGCTATGTGTGCATATTATCTAAATACTTGCTGTCTATGCTGGATGAACGTTTATACATGTTTTAAAGGATTTAAACTGTATACGTATTTTATATATACGAATATGTTGGGTATGAGATGGGTAGATGAATGATGAGAGATAGAAGATGATGTGAGTATACATTGGCAGTTGTAGACTTAGTGCCTATGGGACGAACACCGGTAGCTATGGACTTAGTACATGTTAGACGTTGGTAGCTATGGATTTAGTACCTGTTAGGAATTGGTAGCTATGGACTTAGTACCTATTAGTTGGATGCTGGTAGCTATGGATTTAGTACCTGTTAGGAATTGGTAGCTATGGACTTAGTACCTATTAGATGAACACTGGTAGCTATGGATTTAGTACCCGATGAGTAGACTATAGCAGCTATGGAATTAGTGCTTTACGAACGAACATTGGCAGCTATGGATTTAGTGCCAGTCCTATAACCCTGGAAGTAAGGGACTTCGGAATAAACGAATGCAGGATAGATGACTCTTAGGTTAAATCCTTAAGAGTAAAGAAGATAATGGGGATGGGTAATTGGGTGGATTGTTTGATTGTTTAACATAATAATTATATTATTGTGGGTTGAAAACCCTATGTACTCACCAGGTTTCCCAACCTGACCCACTCAGTTTATTTATATCACAGGTGTTGATATGAAGTCACTTTACACTGAGAGATTTAAAGAGATGTAGATCACTAGTGTAAACAATTGTAAGTTCTGTTTATGCTTATGTTTCTGTATTAACGATGACATCATAAACGTTTTAAAATGAAATAAATACGTTTCTTCGAAAATGTTTTAATAACGTATTTACCATGTTTTTCTGGGAACAAATTCCGCAACACTTTTATAAAATGAAGTACTCTGATTTTTTTTCAAAGCATAAACAAACCGGTCTTTTCTGGCCGTGATTTTGGGGATGTCACAAGTACAAAGGGTTTCATAGCAAAAGTTAAAAGACAACACCAACCATAGTATTAAAAATCATTACAAATTTACAATGAGTTTGAACAACTTTTTAAAAGAAACTACAATGTATTTAAAAGTCAACACATGCAAATGATCCTACAAGTGTTGTGTCTCTACGTGCCTCTTGTTAGATGATTCCAGAAAAAGCATGTAAAACGAGCGTCAACTTTAAAAATAGTTGGTGAGTACTCATAGGTTTCTAACATAATATAGTTTGAAATCATGATTATCAGAATATTGATAACAGTTTCCATAAACAATGTTCATTTCTAAAATAAGTAAATAAGTTTTCATGAATAGACATTCATTGCTAAAATGAGTAATAAAGTTTCCATAAATAGAATTTTGTTGCTAATATGAAAAACAAAGTTTGTTTCTCAAATTAGTAAACAAGTTCGTTGCTATAAAGAGCAAACGAGTTCGCTGCTACAAGGAGCAAACAAGTTCGTTGCTACAAGGAGCAAACAAGTTCATTGGTACAAAGAACAAACAAGTTCATTGTTAAGACAAGTAAATAAGTTTTCAGTAATAAAAGTCCATTGTTATAATGAGAAACAAAGTTCATTGCTATAATGTGAAACAAAGTTCATTGCTATAATTAATAAAAAAGTGTGTATGTATATGTGCAAACAATGAGTTCACAAACAAGCCTATGACTGATGCCCTATCAAGATCTATGCTTATCGTTCCATAAATTATATGGTATCATGCACTCCAGCAATCGAGCGAGTGAGGAGTTGTCAATTCCTAATAGCGCTATCCATAATGACCATTGGCTCAAAGAGGTAATGGTTGGAGTAAAGTATAAGGGAAGGGACTTAAGACGATAAGGCCTCATGTTTCGTGTTGCATAGACATACATAGCAAAATCTAGCAATCAAGTTTGATACAAATCAATTTAAATACAACGAACAATAAATAGTTTTTCGGACATGCTTTTCCACCCCAAAACATAGAAACCGAAAATAGGGGAATGCGTGAATAGTCACAATGCATTGAGATGATGCAAATGGTGCCTTGAACTACGATCCACTTGTACCACTATCCATTCCTATACGATGTTACACACTAATGAGTCTCTAATCGAAATCTAATACTAGTATACTTAACTTCTATATTAGATTATGCCAATATTGTGTGAAAGTTAGGTTTTGTATAAGTTGCAAATACTTCTCTGAAAATTCAAATTTCCATATACCAATTGACTTATTAATATTTGCAAGTGACAAATCCCATTTCGTGTTATTGTTGGCAATATATTTGAACACTTTTGGAAGGGCTTTACAAGCTAAAAATCCAAAACTAAATCAAATCAGCTATAAAAATTTCCAAATTTTACATTTCAATTCTAACTATAATTTAGAACCCTCTTGTAATATTTCATGATTTTTAAATATGTTTAACCATTTTCCACCATTTAATTCCTTGAAAACATCGTAAAATCATGAAAAATGATAAAACAGCTAAGAAAAATTGCCAAACTTCTGATTTTGGTTCTAAATGTATTAAAACACTTCCAGGTAAAATTTCATGGATTATAGATATGTATAACCATTTTTACTATATTTAATTCTTTAGATAGATATAAACTCATAAAAAATAACAATCAGTTAAGAAAATTTCCTAAAATTTGTACATTACTGATAAGCAACATATATATGCTGGAAAAAAAAATATAAAAATGGATCTTCAAATAGTTTAGCAAAATTTGTTTGATTTTTATGTATTTATTCTATCAAAATAGAGATAAATAGAAAACAGTTTCAAAAATTCCCCAAACATTTTTTACTAGTGTTATTACATATATAAAATTCGGGAAAATATAAAAGTTGGTTTCCAAACTATTTAGAAAATTTTCTTTGTTTTATTCACTTAAATAAACATTAATTCGTGAATAATTATTAAAAAGTTACTGAAAATTATCAATTTTTTTTCAAAATTCATATACAGTGTACATATTCTTTGAAAAATACCAAAATTTGTTTTCAAATAGTGTAACCTGATTTTATGATTTCTGTGTGTTTATTTTAGAAAAACTAAAGATAATTAGAAAACAGTATGTAAAAATTCCCAAAATTGGTGTTCCACTTTTATTAAACATATATAATCTGGAAAAAAAATGCTCAAGGTGATTTCCATATATAGGAGTCTGATTTTCATAATTTATGTGTATTTAATACATAAAAATTAGAATAAATAGTAAACAGTTAGGATAATTCCTGAAAATTTTATTAAAATTATTTGATGTTGTATATAATATGTGAAAAATATCAAGAGTCATTTTCAAATAGTGGCGTCTGATTTTTGGATTTATGAATGTTTAATCTTAGGATAATAGAAGAAAAATAGTTCACAGAAGAGAAAAACTGTACAACTTTTTATATAGCATCCAAATATATTATAAGATTTTCTGGTAAAGTTTCATGAATTCTGGATGAATAAAACAGTTTTTCCCGATTTTAGTCCATTATAAACACAAAAATCGTTGAAAAATAAATATGCATTATGAAAAATCCTCAAAATATATTTCTGAGTATAAAATATGAATTAGAAGAAGAAAAAGTTATTAAATGCCCTTTTAGTATCTCGGAACTTGGTTTTATGATTTATTTAAGTTAATCATAAAGAAAATTAAAAATCATAGAAAATAGTAACAAAAATCGATGAAACTTCTTGAGAGATGTTTATTAAATTTAAGGGTAATACATGAATTTATTATGGATTTATGGACATTAGAAAGTGATTTATATGAATTATTACTCTATTTTCTTGCAATAATTATAATAATTCGAGAGAAATGAATTATTTTCTAAAAATTTATAGATCACCTTATTTTGATGTTTGGATTCTGGGAAAAATCGTATTTGAACAAACAATAAGTTTTAGATATTTATTTGGGAATAAATCATTTATGAACATATTTGAAAGCTTTTAACAACAAACTTTGATCATCTAGCATCTAAGCTTGAAGATCATCACATGCATGTTGTTTTGAAGGCCATTCATGAGTTTGAAATGGTCGAAAATCATTTTTGAAAGAAAACTTAGGGTGCATGTGATGATTTTCCCCCAAAACATGTAGAAAAGTGCATTATGTTGATTTTGACTTAGGTTTTGGTCCTTGGATTTCACCATTTACAACATGCATGTTGTTTTTGGGTGAAATCCTACCACCATCATCATAAAAACCATGAGTGTGAGCAAGTGTTCATGATTTTACAATAGAATGGAGTCGAAGAAGGAGAAAGTGCAAGAAAAATAGCAAAACTGGAAGGAGAAGTGAAGTAGAATGAAAGAAAATTCGTGATTACCTTCAAGATTACTTCAAATGATGAAGATTTAGAGTTTAAGGTGTGTTCTTGGACTCATTTTCTATAATAAAATTTGTGAGTTTGAGAGAGAGGAAGAATAGAGAAAAGATGAAGTGATGGAGTGTGAAAGAGAAAGTGAAGTGTGGAGAAATGGAGTGTGAGGGTGAAGTAAGTGTTTTGGGAAGGCAAATATTGAAGGGTGAGAGAGGGTGGCTGACTTTTGAGGGTATAATGCCCTCCCTCTCTTTTAATTTTATAAAAATTTCAATTCTTTTATAAAAATATCATACTTTTTATAAAATATACACCCTAACCAAGTTTTTTTGTTCATGACACCTTGATTTTTGACTTATAAATTAAGGGTAATTGTTAATGACTTAAATTTTATTCTCCTTGAATGAATTTTCAAAATTTTAATTATTATAAGATAATATTATAAGGTTCATAACTATTTTTATAGAATTTTTAAGGTTAAATTTTATAAATATGAGTTTTTATGGCTTTTAGGGTTTTGGAGTTTAATAAAATTTGAATATCAAAATAAATTGAATCTTTGAGACTTCAAATTATTTTTGTGTTTCCTAACTCTTATTCAAGTTATAAATAATGTTTTTAATTAATTTTTATCGATTTATTGGCATTCTATGTAGTGGTTTTCGAGATTTAAGTGAAATTGAGGAATCAAGTATACTTAGTCCTAGTTTTCAACTTTAACTTAAGTTCCTACAAGAATCGGACCTAATTTATACCACTACGTCAACTGTCTCAAATTTTGACTGTTGTCAGAGTCTCCCCCGGTTGAAAGGATTTCGTCCCGAAATTCAATTTGTGACGTATTCTATTAGAACTTAGCCGAATACAATTGTATAGTTGGAGAGGTGGTGACTTGAAGTGATCTTTGATTATTTTGGGTTTATTTCCTCAAAGGAAGAGCCTAATTCTTTAGCTATCATCAAATTAGTGTTTTCCTAATTCGAGTTCTGTCGTCTAGATTGTGGAAAATTTGGTTCATGGAATCATGTTCCAACCATGGCGACCTAGACGAAAAGATTATCTAATTAGATATTATATGAACTAAGAGTGCTCTATAAGTTTTGTTGAAGCACCAACTACAATGGGCATTAAATATGCATTGATCCTTAATTCGCATTCTAAATCATCACTAACTGTAAATTCGCCGTCTAATAAAGAAGAGATTAGGAACAATTTGTTCACTTCTGGGTTGGCTACTAAATCTGGAAAAAGTATATTCGGAAATAAGAAGGGGTAGCATGAATGAAACAGAAGCAATCGAGGGTAAGATCCTAATGATACGTGCTAAGGGTAGGCAAAGAAGTTTTGGTACAGCTCAAGTGTAAAGACTATTTAAGAGTCGTCTACAAAATAAATTACGAAATGACCAAGGATTCCGAAGCTATATTTACTACTATTGTTACTCCTGCTACAATAAAACCGTATATATATATATATATATATATATATATATATATATATATATATATATATATATATATATATATATATATATATATATATATAGTCAATGTTGCAAATAGATGCGATGAAACTTTATGATAAACTAAATCACATTGCGTAGATAGAATTTTGAGTGTTTAGAAATGATAATTGATCTCACTGTTATCAAAATGTGTAATAATTCCCATAAAATGAAGATACATGAATGACGATCAAACGAAGTAGTAAAATAATATAAAGATTAATTAAGGTTAAAGGTTTAAGTCGTCATTAAGGGAATTCGTAGAGAAATATTTATATTACAATTTTTGAAAAGTTGTCAATTTGTTTAAGTCACTACAAATTCAATTTTGCGAGTCAGAATATTTATGAAATAAGGTTGAGAGTATAGGAACTCACTAAAAATTACAAAGTAGAATGCTACTTAAGAAATGTGTAAAAATGTCGATCAACGAAAACAGTGCATTTTCAATTTAGTGATTATATAAAAACAATCATTTGAAGGATAGATAATCATAACATTTAAAACTTTTTATATTTTAAAGAAAAGATGAAACAAAAGAAAATATATTATTCACATATATTTTCTGGATTTAGAAAAATGATAAGAACATGGGTATTCATCTTGTTTATTAATTATAAAGAAAAATACAATGAAAATTGCATTTTAAATCAAGTTTCCGAATTTAGAACAAAAGAGAAAATGTAAATAAGGATTACTTGTTTATAGCAGATTTAAAATAAAAACGAAATGTATATGATAAAAGCCGTAATTGAATATATCAAAGTTAACTAAATCAAAATTATGCCTCATGACTATACACGTATTAACCGCTCAACACGGAATGATAGACTTCCAGTCTGTATGTGTACGAACATGGTACCAAGAGAATCAAAGTACATAGAAACAAAGTTAGACAAAGTATTATGTTATTATTAGGGGTGTGCGAGATCTAAAATCAGAAGGAGAGCAAGAAATCAAGTGTGGGGGAAAGAAAAGGAAGGTAGCGGCGGCAATGATTTCCGTTGTTAAAATTCTAAGGACAATATCGGTAAGTAGATCTAAATCTTAGGTTGAGATATATTTCAAATTCAATCCTTGATACATGTTGATGGTTACATAGAAATGTAGAAGTTTTAAAGTGTTTGCTAAGGTTTGCTAAAAATTCACAAGTTATATATTAAGTTAAACTCCATTTGTGAAAAAGAAGAAGCACTACAAATGTTAATTGAAAATCTGACAAATTTGACTTTTTAGACTGAAGTCCAACAATGGTTAAAATAGATAAGGTAAAGACTCAACATATTTAGATGGATAATTGTGCATTGTCGAAAGTGTGTCACTGGAAGTTTAAAAGTGAACACTAAGTTTTGCAATGTTGTAAGTTTTAGAAACACGGATTATAAAACTAATTTGAAATAAAATAAACAAATGAGGTGTGTTGGAAATTTAGGAATTAGAGATACCTTAGAAACATGAGTGAAGTAGAAAGTTGTAGAAATATCATATTGGATTACAAGAAAACACATTTAAGTAAAGTATAAGGCCCATATGAGAAAGTGGTCAATAGAGCCAAAACAAAAGTGGTTTGAAAGATCCGGTGAAGCTTTTACATGTAATATGAATTGTCATATGTTTAAGTTTTATAGCATAGAGTTTAATTTTTTTCATAAAAGAAAATGTTTCTAAATTTTTCGAAAACGTGCCAAAATGGTTAGCAAGGTTTAAAATGGCTTATATGCCCTTTAAAAGCACCTCTATCCATTGAAATGGATTTGAAATGAAATTGAAATAGCAAGTTTAAAACCAACATTGGTTAAATTGAGTTTCGAAGAAAAGTGTTAAGTTAAAGCAAGTTGTCAAAAGATTTTAGTGAGAATATGGCTTACACTGTTAAGAAAGGTCTAGTAAGTTGTATGAAGTGGTTATAAAGTATTTTATCGATGATAAATAAAACCGATGAAGTAAAATAACTTTTCGATGGAAGATTAAGAAGTAAGGAATAAGTAGATTAGTATAGCTGATCATACCTAAATACTAAGGCGAGTGCCAATGTCTTTTCCCCAAGATAATGGACAAGAAAAATGGTTTGAAAAACGTTTTATGGTGTCAATGCAATTTATGACCTTTTATAGAGGTCAAATGGATATCATATGTTAAGCTTTAAGCTCAAGGTGGAAACAACCTAGAGCTAACTCGTAGCATAGTAATAAGGTCTCACGTATGGGTTAAACCTCTATGTCTCCTCGTAGTCGAATCCATAATGCCCGCCAATGGTATCCAAGTGATTACTAGTGGCGACTCATCTACCTCCTTACGCAATGCTCCAATTCTCATCCGTGTCGGTATCAGAACATTTTTCCTATTTGTAACTCTAGTACGAAAACGATGAAGAGGTATTGAGGAATAATTAGTATAGGTTTCGACTTAATATTATTACTAGCGTCTATATAGCTACTAACCTTATATCTAAAGTCAATAGCTAGCAAGGAATACTCATTCTCAGTACTAAATGGATTGCTCCTAGAGTGGCTAGTGATATAACCTAAGTGGTTAACCTAGCAATTGATAAGGGATAAGAATATTTCTAAATAAGACATTGTGGAAAAAGTGCACTTAGTTTCTAAGTGTACCTAGATGAATGCCTATAATATGCAAATCCCGTACGCAAAACGAAAAATTTTGTTTGTCAAAAGTTCAAGTCGAAAATCGTTTTGAACATAATTCTACTATAATCGTTTCCAGCCTCGCATTAACTTTTCTTAATTAAGCATAGTTGGCCAGGCTATACTTAATTAGAGTCCAATAATGCATACTCGACTTAGTTATACCAGTAGTATGCTCAGTATTTTAAAAACGTTTTGAAATTTTTTTGGCTATAGTTGTGGTTCTTCAAATGAAAACCGGTATTCTATATAACCTTCAGCTCTGATACGAATTTGGTCACACCCTGCTAAAGTGGAAACACGGGACGTGGCAGTACAAAGGGTTTCATAACAAAAGTTAAAAGACAACACCAACCATAGTATTAAAAATCATTACACATTTACAATGAGTTTGAATAACTTTTTAAAAGAAACTACAATGTATTTAAAAGTCAACACATGCAAATGCTCCTACAAGTGTTGTGTCTCTACGTGCCTCTTATTAGATGATTTCAGAAAAAGCATGTAAAACGAGCGTCAACATTAAAAATAGTTGGTGAGTAATCACAGGTTTATAACATAATATAGTTTGAAATCATGATTATCAGAATATTGATAATAGTTTCCATAAACAATGTTCATTTCTAAAATAAGTAAATAAGTTTTCATGAATAGAAGTTCATTACTAAAATGAGTAATAAAGTTTCCATAAACAGAATTTCATTGCTACTATGAAAAACAAAGTTTGTTTCTCAAATTAGTAAACAAGTTCGTTGCTATAAAGAGCAAACGATTTCGTTGCTACAAGGAGCAAACACGTTCGTTGCTACAACGAGCAAACAAGTTCGTTGCTACAAAGAGCAAACAAGGTCGTTGCTAAGACAAGTAAATATGTTTCCAGTAATAAAAGTTCGTTATTATAATGAGAAACAAAGTTCATTTCTATAATGTGAAACAAAGTTCATTGCTATAATGTGAAACAAAGTTCATTTCTATAATTAAGAAACAAGTTTGTATGTATATGAGCAAACAATGAGGTCACAAACAAGCCTATGACTGATGCTCTATCAAGATCTATGCTTATCGCTCCATAGATTATATGGTATCATGCACTCCATAGATTATATGTATAAGTTGGAAATACTTCTCTAAAAATTCAAATTTCCATATACCAATTGACTTATTAATATCTGCAAGTGACAAATCCCATTTCGTGTTATTGTTGGAAATATATTTTAGCACTTTTGGAAGGGATTTACAAGCTAAAAATCCAAAACTAAAAGAAGCGAATTATTAAATGCCCTTTTAATATCTCAGAACTTGGTTTTATGATTTATTTGAGTTAATCATAAAGAAAATTAAAAACTATAGAAAACAGTAACAAAAATCGATGAAACTTCATGAGAGATGCTTATGAACTTTAAGGGTCATCCATTAATTTATTCTGGATTTATGGACCTAAGAAAGTATTTTATACAAATTATTGCTCTATTTTCTTGCAATTATTATAATAATTCGAGAAAAATGAATTATTTTCTAAGAATTTACTGATCACCTTATTTTTTTGTTTGGATTTTGGGAAAAATCGTATTTGAATAGAAAAGAAGTTTTAGATATTTATTTGGGAATAAATCCTTTACGAACACATTTTAAAGCTTTTAACAACAAACTTTGATCATCTAGCATCTAAGCTTGAAGATCATCACATGCAAGTTGTTTTGAAGGCCAGTCATGAGTTTGAAATGGTCAAAAATCATTTTTGAAAGAAAACATAGGGTGCATGTGATATTTTCCCTCAAAACTTGTAGAAAAGTGCATTATGTTGATTTTGAATTTGGTTTTGGTCCTTGGATTTCACCATTTAAAACATGCATGTTGTTTTTGGGTGAAATCCTACCACCATCATCATAAAAAATGTGAGTGTGAGCAAGTGTTCATGATTTTACAATAGAATGGAGTAGAAGAAGGTGAAAGTATAAGAAAAATAGCAAAACTTGAAGGAGAAGTGCAGTAGAATGAAAGAAAATTCGTGATTACCTTCAAGATTACTTCAAATGATGAAGATTTAGAGTTTAAGGTGTGTTCTTGGACTCATTTTCTGGAATAAAATTTGTGAGTTTGAGAGAGAGGAAGAATAGAGAGAAGATGAGGTGATGGAGTGTGAGAGAGAAAGTGAAGTGTGGAGAAATGGAGTGTGAGGGCGAAGTAAGTGTTTTGGGAAGGCAAATATTGAAGGATGAGAGAGTGTGGCCAACTTTTGAGGGTATAACGCCCTCCCTCTATTTTAATTTTATAAAAATTTCAATTCTTTTATAAAAATATCATACTTTTATAAAATATACACACTAACCAAGTTTGTTTGTTCATGAAACCTTGATTTTTGACTTATAAATTAAGGGTAATTATTAATGACTTAAATTTTACTCTCCTTGAATGCATTTTCAAATTTTTAATTATTATAAGATAATATTATAAGGCTCATAACTATTTTTGTAGAATTTTTAAGCTTAAAGTTTATAAATATGAGTTTTTATGGCTTTTAGGGTTTTGGAGTTTAATAAACTTTGAATATCAAAATAAATTGAATCTTTGAGACTTCAAATTATTTTTGTGTTTCCTAACTCTTATTCAAGTTAGAAATAATGTTTGTAATTAATTTTTATCGATTTATTGGCATTCTATGTAGTGGTTTCGAGAATTAAGTGAAATCGAGGAATCAAGTATACTAGTCCTAGTTTTCAACTTTAACTTAAGTTCCTACGAGACTCGGACCTAATTTATACCACTAGGTCAAGTGCATGATGTGTCTACATGATTCATGCAAAGATGTTCAAGTCACAAAATGACCCGATTATGGATAGTCATTCCAGTTAAAGTAACTTTAGAAGTCACATACCAATGTGAAATCTAAGTACACTATCCTTCGATTCTACTTGTTTCCAAGTTTCTAGTAGGTTATAACATAGCTCCTAGTTACAAAGTCTAGTATGTGTCGTGCCTATATGTGCAACTAGGTTTGTTCAAATCTAGAACTATCTCTAATTTTGACGGTTGTCACACCGATGCACAGTCGAAAAGATCCATCCATATTTTTGACAAATAGCATCGACGCTCCCCAAGGAAAAAAGCTTAGTTTGATGAAGCCTTTGTAAAAATGTTCCTTTAATTTGCTAGAGAGTTCTTTCATCTTAGACGGTGCCAATCTATAAGGAGACTATGCTACTGGTGCCGCTAGTGGTACTAGATCAATTCAAAATGCCACTTGATGTATTGGAGATACATCAATGTAGTTACACACCTGAGGTACATCCTTGATCTCTTTCCGTTTCTCCCTCTTATCAACGACGTGGGATAGAAAGGCATAACACTTCTTCTATAGGTAGTTCTTGGCCTTCATACAAGAAATAAGCCTAAGGTTCTTACTAGGTTTGTCTCCATAAATGCCGAATGATTCTCCATTTGGTTAGGGAAGACATACTGCTTTTTCGAAGCATAGGATCTCAACGTGACGAGGGGATAACCAATCCATGCCTATTATGACGTCAAAGTTTCCAATGATCATAGACATGAGGTTGACAAGAAAGGTGTGATTATTTAATGTTATTGTGCAAATCTCTAATACTTCTTGGGTATTACTGATTTGGCAATTAGCCATTTCTACTATATAAGTTTCCCTAAGTTTATTGGAGGGGTGGTTCAATAATTATCTAAACTTAAGAGTGACGTAACTTTTATCGATACCTTAATCAAAAAGTATATTTTCATACAAGTTGTTAATTAGGAATGTACCAATAACCACATTTGAATCCTGGATAACATCCCTAATTCCTATCACAAACGCCCTTCCCTTGGAATTTCCACCCCGATCTCTTAACTTTGGGCAACTCCTCTTAAAATGCTCAGTTTCTCCGCACTCATAACAAGCTCTATTTCTGGTAGTTTCTGCAGTTCCTTGGTTCACAACAAGTGCTGGTGGAGATGTTGGGGACCTGCATTTCTGGACAAGGTGGCCCTTCCTCCCATAATTACTGCAAACCTAACAAGCATCATATGATGATAGTTGCACTGATTGCATCTAGGGCTATTCCCATTATACGGTCTTGGAGTGGTAGCCTATGTTGTTGTTGCCGGAGTAACCGCATATGCTATCACCGTTTTATGTTTTTTCTCGAATTGTTCCCTTGACCTTTAGAATCTCTCCCAAAATTTATCTTTTTGCTCCCTATATTTGGGACGTTAGCCTTCTGAACCGTAGTGTAACGACATATTTCCTCATTAGTTAGGTTGAAAGCAAGACGTTTAGCACTATCGTATGATGTTGGTTTAGAAGCGGTGACTAGTCCTTGTATAGGCTGGGGCAGCTCCCAGATGTATCTTTCAATCTTTTTGTATTCCGGGGTGACCATTCTGGGGCAAGGGATGACGAGATCATTAAAATAGTTGGTGTAGGTAGTTATATCAACTTCCTTCATTATCAAATTCCATAGATCTTGTTCCAGTTTCTGCATTTCCTCATGGGGACAATATTCCTCAATCAGGAGCTGCTTAAGTTCACTTTAAGAGATGAAATTAGCAGTGCTAATGCCTACAATCTTAACGTAGCTATTCCAACATGATAGGGTTGCATCAGCCAAAGTCTAGGTGGCAAATTTCACCTTGCAGTCCTCCGCACAAAATCTGATTTCAAAAACAGGCTCCATATTTTCTATCCATCAATTTAATCCAACTACACCCTCGTTTCCATAAAAAGATTTCAGTTGAAAATTCATAAAATCATTATACATACTGATCCTTGGTGGTCCTCGATTTTCACCTTGAGAACCATCACCTCTAGTTCCTTTGCCCGATCCTGCATCCTAGTAGCTTTAAAATTAGCCATCACGTTAGTGACGCGTTAGGCTACTAGTGTTTCTATGTGTAATGTCACCAAAATTCATAGTAAAAATTTCTTTTTTTAAAGCAATAAACCATAGAAACGAGTTGTTCCAAAACCGATTAAGTGAATATATTATTTAAACATCAAAGTAAAGACCATAAATTGCCAATGCAGAAAAACTTCGGGAGATGTTGTGCAGTCATGTCGGGTTCTTTCCTTTCGTATCGGAAGTACCTGAAACCATAAATATAAAACCATAAGCACAAAGCTTAGTGAGTTCCCCAAAATACCACATACCATACATACAATAGAGATTTCTATATGCCAACCATAGTCTTGTCATTATGCCATGAACCGTATCATGGTCTTTCCTTGCCAATGCTAGGCTGGGGACCAAAACCCTAGGTCTTTCAGACAAGTGCCAAGATCCACCTCCTAGCCTTCCATGTAAGTATCACGAAGACAATTAACATGGTACATATAACTGTCGGGGTCCGGTCCCTGGTCTTGCATACAGTTTACCGGGAGCCACCTCCAGGTCTTTCATACAAATGCCAGGGGCCACCCCCTGGCCTTCCTATATAACATAAACCAATGGTTGACATTGGTGCCTTCGACCCTGAGTACGGTGAGGAGACTAACCTGAATCACAAAGCCGACTAACACTCAACTCAATACCATGCCGACCACCGCTAACTGATCTCTCGCTAGATGATGGGTGCTAAACACCTCCTATCAATCCACACAAAGTAAACCCTAAGTCTACCTTCTAAAATAGAAATTTAACCCAAAAGTCAACCCAATCCAAAAGTCAATGGTCAAAGTCAAAGTTAACAACCCACAATACCAACTTTCCATCCTCACGTCGTGACCATACCTTGGTCATGTCGTGAGAGTCCACTCGGTCCGATTCCAACTGGCCTCAACCCAACCTAACCAACTGAGTCAAGGAAAATCATCTGAGTTGACCTTACAAAGTGAGCAACCTTCTTTCACATCGTGACCCCTAAAAGCTGATAAAAAATGGGGTCATTTAATCCTCACGTCGTGAGCACAGTCTGAAGCCAAAAATCCAACGATTTAAGTCCTTAATACATTAAGCCTTTTACTCTAACTTCCATAAGGTCTTATAACTTAATAATACACTTAAAAGTCGAAACTATATGGACATGTATGTCCAATACATGTCTAGATCTCATTTGGGACCAACAATGTAGAAAAAGGTCATCAAACTTTCATGCAAAGATTCAAAACCCAATCATTCACTAGATCTGAACTATATGACATTCTAAGGTACCTTTCAACCCATAAAGTTGCCAACTTTATGGTTTCCATTCATTCAAACTTGCTCAAGAAGTAGAAAAGTGGAACATAACTTAGATATAACCATGTGCAACAGTAAAGGTGGAAAATTTGACACTTATAAGGGTCCAAAGACAATATTAGGTGATGATAATGTTGATTCCTTGCAAACTCCACCAAAAGACCCCCTTCTTCTTCTTCTTCTTCTTCTTCTTCTTCTTCTTATTCTTCAAGCCAAGAAAGCTCCAAAAAGATCAAGAATATAACAAGGAATGAAGGCTAGGGTTTTCTAAGGTGAAAGGGGGTTTGGAGGCTGATAATGAACCCTAAAATGGCTTTAGAGAGGCTTAAATATTAAGGAAACCCTAAAATATCATGGGCTTGACCTGCATCAGTTCTCACGTTGTGAGATTAGTCCGGGAGACCCCATTTCATACAAAATTCGACCTTTTTACTCCTTGAAACCATAAATCGATCCATCCTGGAAAATGGGTGTTACACTATGGCAGCTGGATCCATAGCTATAGAATACGAGTTTTTCTGGGGTGTTGGGTTGCTTCAGGTGAATCTCATAGGTAACATGTTTCTATATTAGTATTAAGGTAGATTTTAGTTATTTAGAACTCTTTCCAGTCATTCATAGGAAGCAATGGTTTGGTATTTAGTTTCTAGAGTTAGAATGATTTCTAAAAACTATCAACATATTAAATGTCGTAAGTAAATTAGATAAGTTGGTTATACCACACACAATCATTCTACAATGTAACATATTTCATTAGTGAATTATAAATTTTCCCATATATATACATACGTTTTGATTACAAATACGAACTTTTACATCGTGATTTCTAGAATCACACAAAATATATGGTTAGTACAAGAAAACTAAGATATTTTACATCAAAAGATACAACAAGTGTAATACTAACTTGCTTACAGACTTTTCCATAGCCCCTAACCTGAAAGTAATGCTCCTAGCAATCCTTGCTAGAGCCATCTACCAAAATCCAAAATAAACAACCAAAAGCGCTAACAACTGTGCCACCTGCTGATAAAGGAAATTGATCATCAAGATTAAAGTACATTCCCTTGCCTCATACATTTCAACTTTCTTTGCCAATATCTCCATGCCAACCTCCATCTCCTCCATCAAAATATGCTGCATTAGGATATGTGGTTGAGTCTCCTCTAGGTGGTCATAAGCGTGTAGGATCCTTAACTTATCGATGTCTCTACCTTGCTCCAACTCTCAGACTTTACCTGTCAGTAGTCTCACCTTGCTCCTTAGCATCCTAAGCTCCTCCTCTATAAGGTATATCCTCTCTGAATTTTGTGCGATACATTGGACTAGCACTAATATCACCTGCTCAACTGGAGTCTTAAGAATAGGAGTAGCAGGGCCAGTTCTGAAGATTCAAAGGCCCTGGACGAGTCGGAAAAAAAGGCCCTTAGGCATTAACGTCTAATGAATATAATCACATAAACTAATTTTTTTTAAATGACCATAAACTAATTTTTCTAAACATTCTAATTTCTAAATTCTAATAAACAAATAAACAATTATAGTATAATAAAATAACATAATCTCATAATTTGGGATTGTGTGTGCTCCCTAACTTATATTATAATGTATAGAAAAGAAAAGATTTCTTAAAACCTAATGTGCCCAGCATACCAAGTTGGAGTTAAATCCTTGGACTTCATGATCTCCTTATAATACAAAACTGAAAAGAAGGATCGCAATACAAAATAGAAACTAAGGTACACTGAACCAATCAAGATTTTGAATTAGTATTAAATGTTTTGATGGATTCATATGAAGTTAAAGGATATGATTATTAATCAATAAGTATCCAACCATAATGGATGCGCAAGCAGGATAATTAATTACCCATAAATAAGAAGCTTGATACTATCATTTATCATTATATGATCTGCAAAGGATTTATCGAGACTATTGACCCTTGAAACATAATTATAAGCACTAAAGTTTCACCAAGTATTCAATTGATAATTATAAACTGATAATCCTCATAATCTATTACCTGATTAGCAGGAAATCGACTCTTGTAGTGTCGTTATTGATGAGTTGGTGTCTTTGAGTTGTTGCTGCTGATCGATTTTTTTTTCTTTTAACGAGAGCGGCTGATCGCTTCTGAACTTCTCATGCAATGCGATGTTGCTTCTCCCTTCGGTGACCGATTCTGTCTTTAGCTCTTTGCATATGGATTAGGCTGAAAGTAAACATAATATTAAAACAAATTGGGCCCCATAAAAAGGTGGGCCCTGTTCCAATGCCCACTTTGCCCTTGCTTTAAGCCGGGCCTAAGGAGTAGGTGTTGCGGCTCGGGACTACTCACCCACCTCATAGTGAAATTGTAACAACCGAAAAGTACAACCAATTTTTAACTTTTTCAAAAACATCTTGATTCTATTAAATCTTTACAAAAAGGTTTTCAACACAAAACATTTAACGTGTTCCCAAAATCACAATACTACAAAGTCACTAGGAGCGGTACGATCACGCCTTCGCCTTGCCACAGTCTCCTGAAGAACCTAAAAAAAACATGAAACCACAACTGTAAGCTCGAAAGCTTAGTGAGATATCCCCAAAATACCAACCACAAATACCATACACGCATAACATGCCATAACATATCCGATCACAGAACAGACATGCACTTCGGATCTACTGTGTGACTGGTCCGCCGCACCGGCCTACAGTCCACCTGGTCCACCCTCCGAGTCTATCCACATACATCGAGTCTGCAGTGTGATTGGTCCGCCCGTTCCCGGGCCTTCAATCCACCTGGTCCACTCTCTGAGTCTACAGTATGACTGGTCCGTCCGCACCGGGCCTTCAGTCTCTCTGGTCCACTCTCCGAGCCTTCGGCACGTCTGGTCCGCCCTTTCGGGGCCTACAGCCTATCCGGGCCGCTCGCTGGGCCTTCGGGACAACCGGTCCGCCCTGGGTATCTTGGCCTACCGCACACAGCAGGACCCGCCTCAACCCAACTCCAGTCCAAACAACCATGTGCACATATACATACAATCATATAGCAATTCACAGTCAACAAGCAGATCAAACAGATCACATAGCATATCATCCCCTAACCAGGATACCGACCTAACAGGTCACTAGCATAGCATCACCCTATCTCTCAGGATACCGATCTCAAAAAGGTCTCTATATACCATCCTAGCTCTCAGGATGCAAACATAACATAGAAACAACATAACAACAACTACCCGGATCTCAATCTGATAAGGGCCGGCCTTGGTGCCTTAGACCCTGTTGATATAGTGAGGATAACTCACCTCGAAACTGCCGACTGAACAGATAACCCGAACTGCTCCGATCACTGATACGATCTCTACCACTGGACAACCGCCAATGCACTGAACTCAAAACAACAACCAACAATTACCAAAATGCCCCTGGAAACCACTGGTCAACCCTTGGTCAAAGACAAGGTCAAGGTCAACCCCTGACTGACCCTACTCGCCGAGTCAACCCTATGACTCGCCGAGTTCCCATAATCAGAACTTCACTCAATCCGCGACCTAACTCGCCGAGTCACCCCGAGACTCGTCGAGTTCAACAACTCTGAGTCTACTCGCACACAACTCACCGAGTCATCCCTTGACTCACCGATTCTCGACTCGACCAGAAAATATTGGGACTCTTCGACAAGACTCGCCGAGCCCAAGAACAGATTCAACCTACTCGCCGAGTTGTTCATACAACTCGCCGAGTTTCCAGGCAATCTTCATCCTACTCGCCGAGTTGTTCATACAACTCGCCGAGTTCCAGGCCATCTTCAAGAAACTCGTCGAGTCCACCCATGTGAATCGCCGAGTACCACCGGTCTGAATCCATACAGAAGCACTCCAGGCCATGAAATTGCTCCAAAACGTAGATCTAGCCTCCTACAACTCATCCATCATGTAAAGTGGCAAACTTTACGTGAATCCAAAGAGATCTATGCATTTTGCACATTAGGGCTAAGGTTTGGGACAAGATAACTTCATCCAACACTCAACACAGGGACTTTCATGCATTCTAACTCTTCTCCATCCCAGATCTGAGGTAACAACCTCAGATTTAGCCTCTAAACTCCAATACATCCAAAGGATATGATCTCAACACCCCCAAAATGAAGAATCTAGACAATAGCAGCTCAAACAATGGAAAGATACCTCAAAAGGAAGCCCTAGGAGAAGATTATCCCGAATCCTTGCAAAGCCCTTTGATCCAAGCCTCTTCTCCTTTGGAATTTCTTCAACAACCACCTCTTCAAGCTCCAAATTGCTCAACAATGGTGCTTCTCCACGATTTTAGGGTTTCTGGAACTCAAGGGGGAACAAAGAGGCTGGGAGGAAAACATAATGATCTTTATATAGGGCTCAACCCCGAGAATTAGGGTTTTCTCCACTCAGCGCCTACTTGCCGAGTCCATCTTACTGACTCGCCGAGTTGGCTACTTAACACGCGACCCAGTCGCGACTCTACTCGCCGAGTCCACCCATGGACTCGCCGAGTCACTCTTTCCCAATTTACTCTTTTAGCCCTTCTACTCTACTCTTGATATTTCGGGATGTTACAATTCTCCCCCACTTAAATTAGGCTTCGTCCTCGAAGCCTACAACAATTCAATCCCAATGATACTCCCACAACGTGCCGCCTGGCCTTAACCGGGCCAAGTCCCTCAAGGCATACCCATCGAAACTCAAACACACTTTCTCTTTCCTTACGGTGTCCTGACCACCGTCTCGAGCCGGGCACCGACTGTACCCTCTGATAATCACCCTCAACAACCGAGAATTACCCAAGACGCATCACTGACCCAAACCTCAACATTCACTCGACCCCTAGGGGCTTAGAAAGCCATGAACCATCGGATCCCCGATCCGAATCCCACTCTATCCATTCCGTGACGACGGAAAGACCCATTCTCAATCTCAAAGCAACTCCCACGAGTTCTCCTCTTGCATTCACATACACATGTTGAACTTCTCCGGCACCCTCAGGTTGGGAAAAACCTGATACACTGATGATATCCTCCAACATCCCCCAGGATGAACCACTAATACATATCCAATACCCTGATCAGAATCACACTGAGAGCCCAAGACTCTCTCGCCGCATCCCTTCCGAGTCTCTTGGCTCTACACCTGCGGAATTCCCTCCGCGACCTCAGCAGACATCCCAAACCGGATGTGCTTCAATTCCACTGCCGCAAACACGCTGCTCAAAAACCATAATCGAGTTACTCTAATCATAACTCTGCTCTGCTGCTTTCACTTCCGTGAACTTGCACTCCCTCTCAGAGTTACACACCTCTCTCACTTCCTTTTCCAAGGAATCCACTTGGCCATATTGCCACTCCAACAAGTGCCACGGTGCTCGCCCAACGCTACACCACCCTTTTTGCGTATCCGCTATCCATCCAACACACATACTCTGACTCTCATCGCAGGGACTCTCAAGCCCATGCACTAACTCCACTAATCATGATCACTACCCGGGGCCAGACCTTCTAATGCAATCCCACTACAGCATACACTATCCAAGACCTCACACTGATCCAACAATACTTGTAGAGTCTTCAGCATGACCGGACTGCCTCACCAGACCTTCAGCCCATCTGGACCACTCTCTCAGAACCTTCAGCCAATCTAGACCGCTCTCAGTGCCTTCAGTTTGGCTGGACCGTTCTCCGAGCCTTCGGCCTGACTGGTACGCCTTCCGGCCTTCAGTCTATCCGGACCGCTCAACTAGCATTCAACATTCCAGGCTATCCTCCCGGAAAATCTCCCATGCATACCGTTCTATCCCTCGAGGGGTTCCGAACTCTAACTCCATCATACATACTTGATCCCGGCCTGCTCCCAGGCCCTCCACAATCAAATGCCCTAGGTCTGTATCCCGCCCCGCATGCTCGATACTCACTCCTATCAACCTATACTCTGGGCTGACAGAACATTAGCTGAATCCCAACAGCTAAGCACTTTCGATTACTCATCGATCTCCCGGAGAATTCTCCAATTCTCCCCCACTTGGGCACTAACTATCAACCACCAGTGGCCATCACCGACTTCCCAGAACAACTCTTGCACAAAGAAAACACTTACACACAGACTGCTTCCCACAAGCATAAACAACCTCAACGAGATCTCACATCAACACTGATCAACCTGCTCGAAAGAAACTCAATCTACATCTAACCACTCCTCAGAAAGCAGATGCTACCCGGCCTGCACCCTAATGCCGAGTTTCCACTAATAACCCTCATGAATGATAACCAACGGAATTCCCAAAACAATAACCCATAACTAAAACCACAACCCGCAAAAAGGCGAATACCACATCGAAACCAAACAAAATACCAGCTCAAAAACATTACACCACAATATTCACAAGATAACAAAATTTATCAAGAAAGAAACATACCCGCAGCTGCATCCGGCACTGCCCTGACCTCCTCTGCTACAAGCTGAAAAGCACGACCCTGAGCCCTTGAGGGCTCTGCTCCACCCTGACCTCCACCTGTGATCCTCAAAGTGGCCGGTGCTAGAGCCTGCACCGATCCTGCAACAAGCTGTGGACAGTTGACCCTCAAATGCCCAACCTGATGACACTGATAGCAAATCCTCAAATCCCGAACCGGCGCTGCCTGCCGACAATCCCTCGCATAGTGCCCCTCCTTTCCGCACTTGCGGCATGCACCACCGGACCTACAAACCCCGGTGTGACCCCTCCCACACTTCCCACAAGTGTGACTGCTCAGATCCCCCACTCTAACATCAATGGTCTTGGACCGTTTCAGCGTCGGCTGTGACTGCACCGGAGCCTGCCTCAGCTCACGCAACTGCAACTCAATCTCTAACTCACGCCGCCTAGCGGCCTCCTGCAACTCCAACAATGTCCCGCACCTCTGCGCAGACACAAACTGCCTGATGTCCCTCTTGAGCATGCTCAGATATCGAGACATCTGAGCCTGCTCTGAAGCGAACTCTGGGCAAAACATCGCCCTCTCGGTGAATATCCTGGTGATCTCAGTCACCGACTCCGAATCCTGCTTCAGCTCAAGGAACTCCTGAGCCAATCTCTCCCTCTCAACCTGCGGAACATAACGAGTGACGAACATCTCTCGGAACTGATCCCATGATACTACAGCCCTCTACGCATCTGAATATGACCCCGTGGTCAATCTCCACCAATCCTTCACCCCGAGCCTCAACAGGTTCAGAGCACACCTCACCCTCTGATCAGCAGGGCATGAACACGTGAAGAAACACCCCTCCACGTCTGATAACCACCTCATAGCAATAATCAGGTCCTGAACTCCATCGAATGTGGGAGGCTTCGTATTAGCGAAGTCCCGATACTGAAAACCCCGACTAGCTCCTCCCCCTGCCGCAGCTACAGCCGCTGTAGCTGCCGCGACAGCCGTCTCAGTGAGAGCTGCATAGCGCTCATCAAAATACTCAACCATGGCGGTCTTAATCAACCCAAACAGCTCTGGCAACTCAGCCCGAAACAACTCAGCAATCTCATCACACAGGATCTCACGAATCCTCGCATCCAGCTCGCTCGTACTCATCTGACCGATAACCTCGGGCGGCACGGATCCGCCCGGAACTCTCTCTCCAGCTCCTGATCCTGACCCGGATCCACTCTCATCATGTCTCGGAATCTCCATACTGAAAAAAAACCACACAAAATCTCAGACTCTTCCCACAACCTGGGATCCAACTCTCTCTCCACCCAACCCTAGAGATCATGGTTTCCCTGATACGCGTATGGGTCTTGTGCTTTCAGTAGTACGGGCCCATACTACCTTCCACACCTACCCATATTTGTATGAAGTACTACCACAACGCCCTAGAGAAACATGCATAACAACGCTCAACCCTCACCACTAGAGGAACATTGAAAATATCCCATAAGGAACCCTAGGCTACAGGCATCACAAATCAGGCAACATATCATGAAATCCTGAAGATCCCTAGCCTATCACTAGCATGCTGTTCTATCAAAGCTCAAAAACACATAACATGCATGGTATTTTGGGATTACTTACTGGCTCCGGCTAATCGTACCTCCGCGTCCTCCCTTACTCATTTTGAAAACTATTTTAAATACTCTTTTGAAAACTCTCCTCGATTTGAGACTGGAGTCACACGAATGTTCCTCCAATTCACTCAAACCAAGTCTCTGATACCAACTTGTAACAACCGAAAAGTACAACCAATTTTTAACTTTTTCAAAAACATCTTGATTCTATTAAATCTTTACAAAAAGGTTTTCAATACAAAACATTTAACGTGTTCCTAGAATCACAATACTACAAAGTCACGAGGAGCGGTACGATCACGCCTTCGCCTTGCCACAGTCTCCTGAAGAACCTGAAAAAAACATGAAACCACAACTGTAAGCTCGAAGGCTTAGTGAGATATCCCCAAAATACCAACCACAAATACCATACACGCATAACATGCCATAACATATCCGATCACAGAACAGCCATGCACTTCGGGTCTACTGTGTGACTGGTCCGCCGCACCGGCCTACAGTCCACCTGGTCCACCCTCCGAGTCTATCCACATACATCGAGTCTGCAGTGTGATTGGTCCGCCCGTTCCCGGGCCTTCAATCCACCTGGTCCACTCTCTGAGTCTACAGTATGACTGGTCCGTCCGCACCGGGCCACCAGTCTCTCTGGTCCACTCTCCGAGCCTTCGGCACGTCTGGTCCGCCCTTTCGGGGCCTACAGCCTATCCGGGCCGCTTGCTGGGCCTTCGGGACAACTGGTCCGCCCTGGGTATCTTGGCCTACCGCACACAGCAGGACCCGCCTCAATCCAACTCCAGTCCAACCAACCATGTGCACATATACATACAATCATATAGCAATTCACAGTCAACAAGCAGATCAAACAGATCACATAGCATATCATCCCCTTAACCAGGATACCGACCTAACAGGTCACTAGCATAGCATCACCCTATCTCTCAGGATACCGATCTCAAAAAGGTCTCTATATACCATCCTAGCTCTCAGGATGCAAACATAACATAGCAACAACATAACAACAACTACCCGAATCTCAATCTGATAAGGGCCGACCTTGGTGCCTTAGACCCTGTTGATATAGTGAGGATAACTCACCTCGAAACTGCCGACTGAACAGATAACCCGAACTGCTCCGATCACTGATATGATCTCTACCACTGGACAACCGCCAATGCACTGAACTCAAAACAACAACCAACAATTACCAAAATGCCCTTGGAAACCACTGGTCAACCCTTGGTCAAAGACAAGGTCAAGGTCAACCCCTGACTGACCCTACTTGCCGAGTCAACCCTATGACTCGCCGAGTTCCCATAATCAGAACTTCACTCAATCCGCGACCTAACTCGCCGAGTCACCCCGAGACTCGTCGAGTTCAACAACTCTGAGTCTACTCGCACACAACTCACCGAGTCATCCCTTGACTCACCGATTCTCGACTCGACCAGAAAATATTGGGACTCTTCGACAAGACTCGCCGAGCCCAAGAACAGACTCGCCGAGTCTAAGGCTATCTTCAACCTACTCGCCGAGTTGTTCATACAACTCGCCGAGTTTCCAGGCAATCTTCATCCTACTCGCCGAGTTGTTCATACAACTCGTCGAGTTCCAGGCCATCTTCAAGCAACTTGTCGAGTCCACCCATGTGAATCGCCGAGTACCACCGGTCTGAATCCATACAGAAGCACTCCAGGCCATGCAATTGCTCCAAAACATAGATCTAGCCTCCTACAAGTATTCAATTGATAATTATAAACTGATAATCCTCATAATCTATTACCTGATTAGCAGGAAATCGACTCTTGTGGTGTCGTTATTGATGAGTTGTTGTCTTTGAGTTGCTGCTGCTGATCGATTTTTTTTTCTTTTAACGAGAGCGGCTGATCGCTTCTGAACTTCTCATGCAATGAAATGTTGCTTCTCCCTTCGGTGACCGATTCTGTCTTTAGCTCTTTGCATATGGATTGGGCTGAAAGTAAACATAATATTAAAACAAATTGGGCCCCATAAAAAGGTGGGCCCTGTTCCAATGCCCACTTTGCCCTTGCTTTAAGCCGGGCCTAAGGAGTAGGTGTTGCGGCTCGGGACTACTCACCCACCTCATAGTGAAATTGTAACAACCGAAAAGTACAACCAATTTTTAACTTTTTCAAAAACATCTTGATTCTATTAAATCTTTACAAAAAGGTTTTCAACACAAAACATTTAACGTGTTCCCAGAATCACAATACTACAAAGTCACTAGGAGCGGTACGATCACGCCTTCGCCTTGCCATAGTCTCCTGAAGAACCTAAAAAAAACATGAAACCACAACTATAAGCTCGAAAGCTTAGTGAGATATCCCCAAAATACCAACCACAAATACCATACACGCATAACATGCCATAACATATCCGATCACAGAACAGCCATGCACTTCGGATCTACTGTGTGACTGGTCCGCCGCACCGGCCTACAGTCCACCTGGTCCACCCTCCGAGTCTATCCACATACATCGAGTCTGCAGTGTGATTGGTCCGCCCGTTCCCGGGCCTTCAATCCACCTGGTCCACTCTCTGAGTCTACAGTATGACTGGTCCGTCCGCACCGGGCCTTCAGTCTCTCTGGTCCACTCTCCGAGCCTTCGGCACGTCTGGTCCGCCCTTTCGGGGCCTACAGCCTATCCGGGCCGCTCGCTGGGCCTTCGGGACAACCGGTCCGCCCTGGGTATCTTGGCCTACCGCACACAGCAGGACCCGCCTCAACCCAACTCCAGTCCAAACAACCATGTGCACATATACATACAATCATATAGCAATTTACAGTCAACAAGCAGATCAAACAGATCACATAGCATATCATCCCCTAACCAGGATACCGACCTAACAGGTCACTAGCATAGCATCACCCTATCTCTTAGGATACCGATCTCAAAAAGGTCTCTATATACCATCCTAGCTCTCAGGATGCAAACATAACATAGCAACAACATAACAACAACTACCCGGATCTCAATCTGATAAGGGCCGGCCTTGGTGCCTTAGACCCTGTTGATATAGTGAGGATAACTCACCTCGAAACTGCCGACTGAACAGATAACCCGAACTGCTCCGATCACTGATACGATCTCTACCACTGGACAACTGCCAATGCACTGAACTCAAAACAACAACCAACAATTACCAAAATGCCCCTGGAAACCACTGGTCAACCCTTGGTCAAAGACAAGGTCAAGGTCAACCCTTGACTGACCCTACTCGCCGAGTCAACCCTATGACTCGCCGAGTTCCCATAATCAGAACTTCACTCAATCCGCGACCTAACTCGTCGAGTCACCCCGAGACTCGTCGAGTTCAACAACTCTGAGTCTACTCGCACACAACTCACCGAGTCATCCCTTGACTCACCGATTCTCGACTCGACCAGAAAATATTGGGACTCTTCGACAAGACTCGCCGAGCCCAAGAACAGATTCAACCTACTCGCCGAGTTGTTCATACAACTCGCCGAGTTTCCAGGCAATCTTCATCCTACTCGCCGAGTTGTTCATACAACTCGCCGAGTTCCAGGCCATCTTCAAGAAACTCGTCGAGTCCACCCATGTGAATCGCCGAGTACCACCGGTCTGAATCCATACAGAAGCACTCCAGGCCATGAAATTGCTCCAAAACGTAGATCTAGCCTCCTACAACTCATCCATCATGTAAAGTGGCAAACTTTACGTGAATCCAAAGAGATCTATGCATTTTGCACATTAGGGCTAAGGTTTGGGACAAGATAACTTCATCCAACACTCAACACAGGGACTTTCATGCATTCTAACTCTTCTCCATCCCAGATCTGAGGTAACAACCTCAGATTTAGCCTCTAAACTCCAATACATCCAAAGGATATGATCTCAACACCCCCAAAATGAAGAATCTAGACAATAGCAGCTCAAACAATGGAAAGATACCTCAAAAGGAAGCCCCAGGAGAAGATTATCCCGAATCCTTGCAAAGCCCTTTGATCCAAGCCTCTTCTCCTTTGGAATTTCTTCAACAACCACCTCTTCAAGCTCCAAATTGCTCAACAATGGTGCTTCTCCACGATTTTAGGGTTTCTGGAACTCAAGGGGGGAACAAAGAGGCTGGGAGGAAAACATAATGATCTTTATATAGGGCTCAACCCCGAGAATTAGGGTTTTCTCCACTCAGTGCCTACTCGCCGAGTCCATCTTACTGACTCGCCGAGTTGGCTACTTAACACGCGACCCAGTCGCGACTCTACTCGCCGAGTCCACCCATGGACTCGCCGAGTCACTCTTTCCCAATTTACTCTTTTAGCCCTTCTACTCTACTCTTGATATTTCGGGATGTTACAGAAATCCAATGCTATCCTCAATGTGCCAATCCTTAAGTCGGGGAGTCCATAGATAGGTGAGTATGTTCTCTTTGGAGCCATGGGTGATGATGGAGGGGAAGAATCTCTCTTCCTGGAAGGAATGGGTGTAGACTTTCTTTGGGTGTTCTTGGTTCTCGACCCCAATATGTGATGTCTGTGGGATCTTTGAGAGGGTGTAGGTAAAGATGGTATGCCATTTAATGGTGAATTAGGCTCTGGGCCGCCCCTATCTGTATTATCATCCCCATCCTCGATATCAGGCTTCGTGTCAACATGGTCGGTTGAGTCATCTCCGGAGGTGTATGGATAGGGTAAACTATCGGCTACTCCATCGTCATTCACCTCCTCATAGGGTTAGTCCTCCTCGTAGGGATCCTCTTCCTCATGGGATCCTCCTCCTCTGACAGTGGTGAAGGTGGTAATGGAACCTCTAGGGTACAATTGTCTACTGGGGAATGAGAAACTATGTAATCCTCCCCAGGTAATGGAATTGTCATCCAAATTCCCATTTCATCCATAATACTCTAAAGATCCTGCATAAGACATCAAACACGATAGATGTTTATAAGAGATAGCATGAGAATCAAAAATAAAAATAATATCCAATTATAAGTATGTAGTAGATTGTACCAGTGTTCCAGTGACTCCCTACATAGAATATGTCAGATATATGACTCTAGACAGTCAATCAAGGCGTCCTCAATCTAAGTGTCCAATCCTTAAGTAGTACATCTCGATCTAAGTCTCTGATCCAAAGATCCTCACGTAGTGTAAATCAAACTAAATCACTAATCCAAGAATCCTCAAGCATTTATCTTGTCAACTACCGTATCTAAGTTTAGTCATGCATCGATAGGACCATAATAAAACTTAGTTTCACATTCTAGGTCTAGTTATAGTACAATGGTTGTATTGTACGAACCCTAGATACCGTATTTGACCTAAAATCTTAAGTCTATATTACATGGATTTTTGTTGTGATAAGTAGGTATGTTTATATGACTCGTTATAGATGAATTTTGTTTTATGTGATGTATTTTATTAATTCTCGGTTTTTTACTTCAAGACTATCAAGTAAGGATCAGGCGGGTAGAAAAAGTCAGAGGGTAGGACCACTTTTTGGCATATAGCCATTCTGAAATCTAGCAACCCAAAACAACAACTTCCATTCTTGACACCTTTCCCGTAAGTAGTCTTTCCGTAAGGTAATTTATAACAATACTTTTACTAGTTAGGATTATGGGTTAAACCTAAGGAACGACTTCCTTCACTATAACCAATAGCTCTGATACCATTTCTGTCACACCCCGGCCAGGTTGTGCAATGTTATGATGTGGTACATAGTTATTGAATATACTGAACAATAAACAGAAGATATAACACAACTATTACTTGTATTCATTATATAATTGGTTACATTGTTTGTATTCAGGCACACATTGATTTCCTAACGTTGACTAAGCAAGAAGAGAACAAATAGTAGTTCCATCAATCCCTTGATGACTTGAACACTTTGATTCGAGGGTTGGATGACTATTCTCCCCCTCAACTTGAGAAGGTTGAAATGGATCGGAATCAAATGAAGGAAATGTTGGTGTCGGACCAGAGAAATTTTGAGAAATCGAAGCTTCAACTGATAAGGACAGTCTTGATCGACATTCTGAGTCAAGAGCAGTTTCTAATGGTCTGAACAGACTTTCGAAGTCGACTTCATGAATGATTTGACAATTTGGACACCCAAGAGGTGGAGCATCGGAATCCATGATGTGAGTTGTAACATGAGTTGGACTTGAGTTTTGAACAAAGTTATCATCAAAAGTAACATCAAAGCTTTCTTCAAGTACATGATTTCTATGATTTAGAACTCTGTAGGCTTTGAATTTAGGTGAATATCCCGGAAAGATTTCTTTATCGGCTTTTGGTTGAAACTTGGTGAGTTGATCACGGTTGTTTTTTATAAAGCATCTGCAACTGAAAATGTGTAAGAACGAGTTACTCGGCTTTCGACCATTCATGGCTTCATACAGTGTCATGTTGAGACGATGACTGACGATGCTTTGGTTTTGAGTGAAGCAGGCAGTAGACACAACTTCAGCCCAAAGATAGAGAGGAAGGTGTGCAATGTTCAACATCAATCAAGCGGCTTCAACGAGAGTTCGATTTCTTCTTTCAACCACACCGTTTTGTTGACGAGTGTAGGAGCAGAGAAATTGTGATCGATGCCTTTTTCGGAGAATAATTTCTCAATGGTGGCATTGGTGAATTCAGATCCATTGTCACTTCAGATTCTTCTAACAGGGAGTTTGACAAGAAGTTCAATTACTTTAATGAAGTGAATAAGTTCAAAGGCTGTTTCAGAGTTTAGCCTAAGAAAGAAGACCCCCGTGAACCTTGTGTAGTCACCAAAAATAACAAGAACATACTTTTTATGATGCATGCTTTCTATGGTGGATGGTCCACAAAGATCAATATGAAGAAGTTCTAGTGGTTACAAAATTGGATTTTCAATGATTACAGGATGACCTTTCTTGGATTGCTTCACACATTCACATGAAGCATAGAGATGATCATTTTCGAATTTGAGGAGTGGAAGACCTCACACCATTTCATCAAAAACAAGATCATTCATGTATCAGAAGATAAGATGAGCGGAACTCCAATGCCATAGCCAACTTATATCAGGAACAACCTTTGAAAGAAGTTAAAGTTGAGGCTTTCCGATGATCACGTTGATGTCTAATGTATACATGTTTTTGATGTGATCCGATTTCATTATACATTCTTTATAGTCTTCTGTCAGAACGCAACTATGCTTTTTGTGGAATTCAACTCTTCGGTTTGCATCAGTGGGTTGATCTACACTAATCAGGTTATGCTTGAGATCAGCCACATACGCCACATAAGATAAAGAAAAATTCCCATTGGTCAAGATGCCATAACCTCGAATTTGTGAATTTGAATTGTTACCATGTGTCTCATAACTAGGTTTGGGGCCGAGCTTTAGATCGTGCAGGAAGTCTTTCTGCCCAGTCATATGCATGGAATAAGCACTATCAATATACCATATTGTATCTTGTTCTGAAGCACATAGTGCTTGCAAAATCAGTAAGTTTTGGAGTTTTTAGGCTCCGAGTTAGACTTAGGGACTTTGGCATGGGATTTGGACTTGGATTGTGACTTTTGTGCAATTGGCATCTCGGAGGGGTTGTTATGAGATTCTTTTGGAAAGAAGCAGAATGTGAAGGTCTTTTCATTTATCCAAAAATCATATTCAACCAAAGGTTGTTTGGGTACTGCTTTTCTCAGACCAACAGTTTTTTGAGATGTTGTAGGAATTACTATGTTAATAGATGTTACAGATGTGTTTAACCCTTTCTTATTTTCCACTTAAACTATTTTTTTGAATCTTTTGAGGATTTCTGAACAATAGTGTTCTTAGTAGCTTGTTCTTTGATTGCTACTTTCGAAGGCGCATTTGGTTTCGAAAATTGTTTTGGTTTGAAAATCGTGCCATCGGATTTAGCAATAAACACATAAGAAACTATCTGAGGAGAGTTAGTTTTCACACGAGTCTCAACAGTGACCTTTTTTGGACAATTATTAACATATTTGTTTTGAATAACCGAACTAGGTGGATTTGATGGCCTCTCAAGGATCTTAATAGGCATAAAGGAGTTGTGGTTCTAAGTGGCTGGACTAACTGCTCGAAACACTTTCTTTTCTGACTTCTTAATGAATCTGGAATCTTGCCTAAACCAAATTTCTTTCTTAAGGGCATTCTTATCTTCAGTCTTTGGGTGAAGAATGTCTTTCTTTTTCAGCCGAGGTGTCTTCCGAGAGTTAGATGATGACTTGGAAGTTTGTCCAGATGATGGATTGTTAAACCCAGGCTTAATTGGCACTAGAGTTGATTTCAAAATCACATCAGAGTTAGAGATACAAGAGTCAGATGAATCGTCACACACAATTTCTTCATATACGTCACTATCAAATGACGCCCAAATGAAGTTGGATTTGTCAGAGTCATGTCCAGTTGTTTGGAGGGTTGGAGTTTGGAAACTAAACTCTAGTACATTTGGTGTCAGGGAATGAATCCGAAGACTGATTTAGGTCCAGGGATATCAAAGGTGGAAGAGGTGTGGAATCAGGACATTTAACAATGATAGGTTTAAACTCAGGAATCAGAGATTGGAACTGGTCTGAAGTCTCAAGAAGGGGGGACAGTGGTGAGACAGGGGTATCTGAATGAGTATGGTTTGGAATGTCTATCATAAACATTAGATTTTGAAGTTCCTTTAAGGGACAAACAACAGGTTTCAGAAACTCGCTTCTGAGGCCTATTGCTTTGGATAATGGGTGATGAGAATTATGTGTCATCCGTTCCTTTGCTTCAAGAATATCATAGAGTTATGAAACACATCAATTTAGGCATTAAGATGTTTGTTATCAGAAACTAAGATATTCATTTCACAAAAAGCTATTTCACATTTTTTTAAATGATACATTCATCTTTAGACATTACAAGCTCTCTCTCTAGTGATTCTATCTTAAGCTTGTGATCTTCAAAGCGTAATCTGAGACGAATCAATTCCTATCCATCTTCTAACTAACTTCTATGGCATACTCATAGGCTCTATGAATAGCTGTCATATCTAATTGGATATGAGTTAGATAGGGTTCACAAATAGATAAATCAAAATTATTGTCAGTGATCATGGATTTTACCTGCTGGATGATGCTTCCGTCAGGTGGATCGTTTGTTGCCATGTAGAAATTTTTTTGGCTCAACATCATCATCGTATTCTTCTGAACCTGAATATCAGTATCCTTCATCACACTCGATCAACTATCTTGCCATAAGACACATGTTCCTTCTTGATCTTATTTCATCCTCATCTCCAAAAGACTAGTACCCATCAACATTTCTTGACACCGGGGTAACAAAAGCTTTTTCACTTTCTGCCGCTCTTCGGCTCTACAAGCATAGTAGGCATAATCTTTTACCTTTAGTTTTTGAGAAGTTTCAGCCATAAAGTCTTTTGCAAAGTGGTTACCGAGACCACATTTATGACAAACTATCTTGGGTTTGACTGATTTCAGAATTTCTTGGGATTCCAAGGAGTGATTTGGGATGTTGGGTCGGTATGCAGGTGGGCGTTATTAAGGTTTAGGAAAGGGTTGAAGATTAATTTGATAAGGGGATTGAAATTGGTTTTGATAAGGTTTATGACTAGGATTACAGGGACATGTGTACTTCATGGACAGTAGTGCGAATTCTTGTTGGAAATGAAGTTCGGACTCAACTGGATCGATATCAATATTTTCTTCAAATGAATGGTTCGGAACAAGTGGAGTAGGCGGGGTAGGAATTGTTGGTTGAATAGGAGAAAAGGTGGGATATTTCCAAAAGGATCTAACACAGATAGGCTCAGAATTAGTGGGTGAACACATCTAACTAAGGCAAGAGGACCTCCAGATAGTTCTCTTAACGTTTGATCAATGTTAGATTCATGACCTTGTAGTTCTTCAAATAGTTGATAAAGCTTCAGTTTCTTTAGAGATCTGTTACTTTGAATACATGACTTGACATTCCCCCAACCCTTTCCAAGGTTGTTGATGAGCTTCTAATTGTACTCGAGAGGAGTTTTGACTATACCATCTATAGTCATATTGTTTACAACAATCCTATACATATTCGAAGCAGAGACTATGGATGCATCGGGAGTTGTGGTGAAGGTATGAAAGTCATTGACGACAGAAGTCAGACACTTATCCTTCATGTTCTTGGACCCTTCAAACAAGTCTTGAAGAGTGTCCCATATCTCTTTGGCAAATTTTCACAACTTAATGTGCTCAAAAAAAGACGGAGGAACACCAAACAACGTCTTTGAAAATGCAATATGGTTTGCATAAATATTTTCGATGTCTGATGTAGTAAGAGATGTTGGACATTGTTCTTCTTGGCCCATGAGAATAGCAACAACATCTATGACCATTTGTCTTAGTGGAACATGAGGACCTTCTTTCAAAGATCTCCATACCTCTTCAACTTTTTCCTTACGAAGTAAAAATCTTTCCATACTAACTTTTCATTGTTCTTACTCTTCAACAACTAGCAATGGGGAACATGTTGGGAAACCCACACTATTTTCTATTTGCGTTGAATACATTTGTTGAGTTTGATTAGGAGCGGCCATTAAAGTTAATGTATTAGAGCAGAAGCGGTATATAGAAGACTTTTATCCTGAACATAGAAATGATTGAGATACCATGGTAATCTCAGATCAATTATAATATGTTCTTATGGATTCAAAGGACAACCACTCAAGCTCTGATATCAATTGAAAGTGCAAGACTTAGTACGCGGACAAGGTTTGAAAACTCAAACCATGAATTAACTTAAGATCAATGTTTGCTGCTAATATTCTAGTCCAGTCAAGTTTGGTAAACCAGTCTTGTCTTGACGTATAAAAATCAACAAAGTATTCAACTAAATATTTAGGTAAGATAAAATGAGTATGAACAAAGTAAAGATAACTTAAGAACAACGAGAATGATGGAGAAGGAGATTTGACTTGCAGGATATTGAGTATTTGATGTGAAGAGAATATTGCTTTTTTAAAAAGGTTACAATGCATGGAAGACTCACCTCCTTAAATAGGAAAGGAGTGATAAAAAGACAAAATACAAGACTTGCATGGAGAATGTAAATCTGTTAAGTCAGAAAAGATGACACACACGATTTAATCGATTTTGTCCCATGAACTGTACAATCAACAAGTACTACACGACAATAAGCATTAAATGCTTGTACAGACTCAATAACATCTAAAACTAGGAATTTCTTGGATAAGTATTCATCTCAGAAGAATCTAAAATAGTATGCTAATCCATGAAATTGCACATTATGATTTATATGTAGTTAGTGGAGCGTATGTAGTTAACCAACACACTAATAGTGACTATAAAGACTAGTAATGTGCATCTCAAAAATTATCATTGTTGATGGAGAATGTGTGGTTAACCAACACATCAATTAGAGATGATAAATGACATTGAGGTTGCCCAACATATTTGCATGGTTATTCACATCTTATTTGTGATCCTCGGTATCTGGTCACAAATAAAAGAGCATAATCTGAGATTAAACATGCCATGGTAGATTAAATGAATCTTGAAAGATCTAGGAATTTCATTTTGAACTAAATTGGTAAATTGCCTTTACCTACCATTATAAAATTTAAAATTATATTACAGCATCTCTCTTCTAGATTGCGAATTGCATAGTTGGGTCCTAGCCTTAAATATTAATTATGGGTTAAAATATTAAGGATTATAGTCATCTAACTAAAAGTACCTTTTTCTTCATAGATGTCTACTCCTGGTGATGCTTCTGATTCTCAAACCTCTATTCACAACTCGAACTTCTCGCTACTTTCGATAGTATCCAAGGTGACATTGGATGGCACCAACGACAATGATTGGATGTGTAACATCAAGATGGCTATTCAATTTGAGGGCAAAAAGTATGTCCTTGAAAAACAACTTATTGAGATCGACGATTCCATTGCTACCCGTGAAGAGATTGCCTCCTACAAGAAAAATTATGACGATGCAACGAAGGTCGCTTGCATCATGGTTGCAACCATGGTACCTGAGTTGCGAAGGTTCTACGAGGACTACTGGCCATACGAGATGAACTTGGATCTTGTGGAAAAGTTCCCCAAGAGAGCTCGTCAAGAAAAGTACGAGGTCGTTAAAGCACTAATGGCCTGCAAGTTGAAGGAAAGAGAGTCGGTATGCAATCATGTGCAAAGAATGTAGAGATACGTGGAGTGCCTTGAGAGGCTAAATGTGAATTTCGACGAGGAGTTAGCCATTGACATGATCCTTAACTCTTTGCTACCTTGTTATGATCAGTTTATTATGGCTTATCATTTGAACAATACTAAAACCACATTGGCCTAACTCCATAACCTATTGCAGCCAACAAATTCGGGTATGAAGAAGAAGCAAATCCCTACTCTTACTAGTGCTCCTATCCTTGCTATTGGGAAAAACATAGGAAAGAATAGGAAAGTTGCACCCAAGTCGGACTGGAAGGGCAAGGCCCATGTTGGGTCGTCTAGCAATGGACCAAAAGCAAGGTCCATTTTTGACATTCCTGCTGTTAGTGATCCCAAAGAGCCCACTTGCTTCTATTTCAATGAAAAGGGCCATTAGAAAAGAAATTGTAACGACCAGAAATTTCAACCAATTTAAAACATTTTATTTCATTCAAAAACCATTAAGTTCATGCATCTTGATTTCAAAATAGTTTAAACCTCAGAGTATTCCCCCTAGAACCATATCACATAGATCATAAAACATGAGGAGCGGTACGATCACGCCTTCGCCTTGCCACAATATCTTGAAGTACCTGAAACAATACACTGAACTGTAAGCTCGAAAGCTTAATGAGTTACCCCCAAAATACCAAACACACATAAACATACTCATAACATATCACAAATATAACAGCCATGCACATCGAGTCTACAGTATGACTGGTCCACCCACACCAGGCCTTCAGTCGGCCTGGTCCACTCTCCGAGCCTCGGCGCGTATGGTCCGCCCTCTTGGGGCCTTCAGCCTATCCGAACCACTCGCTGGGCCTTCGGATTATCCGGTCCGCCCTGGGTATGTTGGCCTACATCACAAAGTAGGACTCACCTCAACCCAACCCCCGTCAAACAACCATGTGCACATAAAAACAATTAATCACATAACAAATCCTTAACCAGACAAACAGTCTAACCGATCACATAGCATATCAACATCCTAACCAGGATTCCGACCTAACCGGTCACTAGCATAACATTACCTTATATACCGGGTACCAACCTTAACCAGGCGACTATCATAACATTACCCTAAATACCAGGTACCGACCTTAACCAGGTCACTAACATAACACCATCCTAAATACCAAGATGCAGGTCTAGCAAAGCAATAACATAACAAACAATACCCGGATTTCCATCCGATAAAGGGCCAGCCTTGGTATCGTAGACCCTGTCGATATAGTGAGGATAACTCACCTGCAATTGCCGAGTGAAGAGATAAGACCAAGCTGCTCCGACCACCGACACGAACTTCACCACAGAACACTACCAAAGAGCCAATTCCATAAATACCAGAATTACCAAAATACCCTTGGAAGTCAAACTGGTCAACTCTTGGTCAAAGTCAAAGTCCTCAGTCATAGTCAACCTTCCTGGTTGATTCCACTCGCCGAGTCAACCCGTTGACTTCCCCATTCCCAGAAAACTCTCATAACACAACTTAACTCGCTGAGTCACCCCAAGACTCGCCGAGTCCAACGATCTCTGAGTCCCATCCTGCCCGACTCACTTAATCCAAGGCTTTAACCAAAAGAGGTTGGGTTCTGCGACCAGACTCGCCGAGTCCAAGAATAGACTCACCGAGTCTAAGGCAATCTTCAACAGACTCGCCGAGTTGTTCTTCCAACTCACCGAGTCCATGCACATGGTCATACAACTCGTCGAGTACACCCATGTGACTTGCCGAGTCCCTTCAGTTCTCAATCCATACAGAGGCTTTTCAAGCCATGCAGGGGCTTCAATCTATAGATCCGCTCTTCTACAGCCTAACCCTCACATAAACTTGCAAACTTTATGTGAAACCGAGGAGATATAAGCCCAAAACACTCTAGGGCTTGGGTTTATGACAAAGGGGCTTCACCAATAACTCTTAGACAGAAGCTTTATGACATTATGGACCATCACAAGCCTAGATCTGAAGTAGCAACCTCAGATCTAAGCCTCTAACTCGAAATAGCTCTTAATTATACCAAAAATGCCCCAAATATCACATGATAATAGATCTAAATGCAAAAGGGTCCAAGCAACAAATTACCTCCAATATAAGCTCCAACTGAAGTAGATCCCGGATCTACACCCCTCCTTGCAGCAAACCTCTTGATCTTCAAGACCCTTTCCACCCAAAATCACTTATCAAGGCTCCAAATTGCTTCCAAGGGCTCTCACTCACGATTTAGGGTTCCTGGATCTCAAAAGGGTAGCAAAGAGGCAAAGGGTGGGTTATAATGTGCTTTATATAGGGAACAACCCCTGGGATTAGGGTTTTCTCTCTTCAGCACCAACTCGGTGAGTTGGCCAGTTAAACCGTGACAGAATCCTGCTCCGACTTGGCGAGTAAGCAGACCTACTCGTTGAGTCTCTTTCCTAAATTTACACTTTTGGCCCTTCATTGAACATTAGAAATTTGGGGTGTTACAGAAGTTTCCGCAAATACTTGCAGGACATCAAGGATAGCAAAGTGAATCCATCGTCGACTGGTATATACACTATTCAAACTAATAAATCACAACCTACTCGTTCTTCGGTCCTTGATACATGATGTGGTTTTCAAATTTGTTCTAATTTGCAACGGCTTAGAGAAAGTGAGGAGGTGGAGCATGGAAGGATGAATCTGATCATAGGCAATAGGCGATTTTCTCCTATTACCAAGATTGGAACTTATCGTCTTATGCTTAGTAGTCATGTTAGAAATGACTATTATGGTTTGTTGGATCTCATACGCATAGATGTGTGTGGACCCTTTAGATCCGCCACAACGAATGTTAATCGATTGTTGCTATTCGTCAGAAATGACGTGAAACATTATTTCTTTTCATGCGTTGTTTAGATAAGGTTTTCGATATTCTTTTAATTATTTGAATGGATCAATTTTGGCTTATAAAATGGTGTTTAATGTTTGAACCTTTACCTTGCAATTGTGTGTCTGAAATTGTGACTTGCATTGATAGTTTAGGCAATAGTGTATTTCATATTGATTCATCTAATGGTTTAGACAAGGAATTCTTGTAGCATTTTCTTCTTGGGCATATTCACAAGAAACGCATCGCTCGAATCCAAAATGATGGAGTGTTGGAATTATTTGACTTAATGACAGATGATGAATGTGAATCTTGTCTTTTGGACAAGATGAACAAATCACCTTTCACTGGATCTTGTGAAAGTGTTGAAGGTTTGTTGGATCTCATACGCACATATGTGTGTGGACCCTTCAGATCCACCACAAGGATGCTAATCGATTTTATGGATCTTGTGAAAGAGTTGAAACATGAAGTCAAGAATCAATTAGGTAGGAAGATAAAGATGCTTAGATCTGATAGAGACAGAGAGTATCTTAGTATCGAGTTCCATGGCTATCTCAAGGAATTTGAAATAGTTTCACCATTGACTCCTCCTAGGACACCACAACTTAATGGTGTGGCTGAGAGGTGTAATCGGACCATGTTAGACATGGTTCGTTCCATGATGAGTCAAGCTTCTCTTCCCATTTATTTCTAGGGGTATACCTTAGAGACAGCCGCCCATATCCTCAATCTTGTCCCTAGCAAGAAGGTTGCCAAAACACCTTAGGAGATGTGGACATGGAAATTTCCCTCGTTAGCACATATCAAGGTTTGGGGTTGTGAAGCTTTCACTATACGAGAGACTCATGACAAGGTAGAACCTAGAAGTAAGAAGTGTATTTTCATTGGCTACCCAAAAAAGTATTTTAGATACTTGTTCTACAGACCTAGTGAAAACGTGGTCTTTGTAATGGAGAACCTAGACTTGTGTGCCTCTTCCATCAGAACCTGATGCACACCGCTTTAATATGGAACCCAAACCCGCCGATGCAGACTCAACAAGCCATGACTATCATAATCGAAGGAAGCCACCTGACCCACAATACGCTTACTCTTCAAGTGCTCTTCCTTCATAGCCTCAACCTGAAGCAGAGTAATCACGGTCATCCTCAAACGTATGTTTTTTTATCGGAGTCGCGACCGTCTTGCGGCTGAGAGCACCGACCACCACATTGGCCTTCCCTAGGTGATAAAGGATCTCACAATCATAATCCTTCACCACATCCAACCACTGGCGTTGCCTCATATTCAGATTCGGCTAATCCATCAGATACCTCAGGCTCTTATGATTCATGTAAATGGTACAAAAGACCCCATAGAGGTAATGCTGTCAAATATTGAGGGCGAAAACCACAGCCCCCAGCTCCAAGCCATGCATCGGATAATTTGCCTCGTGAGGCTTCAACTGCCTCAAAGTGTAAGCGATCATGCGACCCCTTTGCATCAATACCGCTCCCAAACTGGTGATCGACACATCACAATAAACCACAAAATCCTCAACAACCTCCGGAAGGGTCAGAATCTGTGCCTCGCACAACCGCTGTCTCAAGGTATCAAAAGTTGCCTACTGCTCAGGCCCCCAGTGAAATGTATACGTCTTCCTTGTCAACCGAGTCAAAGGAATAGCTATCTTGGAGAAATCCTGGATGAATCTCCAATAGTAACATTCTAAACCAAGGAAACTTCGAATCTTAGATGTAGACCTCGGAACATCCCACTGCATCCCGCACAACCAGAACTTACACTTGGAGAACTTTGCAAAAAAGTCTCTCCCTGCTCAACGTCTCCAAAACTTCCCTCAAGTGCTCCCCATATTGCTCCTGAGTCTTGGAATAAACCAAGATCTCATCGATAAACACAGTCACAGACAGGTCCAACATCGTCCTGCACATGCGGTTCATGAGATCCATGAACATGGCTGGAGCATTAATGAGCCCAAAAGGCATCACCATGAACTCATAATGACCATAACGTGTACGGAAAGCTGTCTTCTGCACATCTTCCTCTCTAGCCCTCATATGATGATAACCCGATCGCAAGTTAATCTTAGAAAACCAAGATGCCCCCTGAAGCTGGTCAAAAAGATCAGCAATCCTCGGGAGTGGATAATGGTTCTTCATCGTTACCTTATTCAGCTCCCAGTAGTCAATGCACATACGATGAGACCCATCCTTCTTATTCTTCACAAACAGGATCGACGCACCCTAAAGAGAACTACTCGGTCAAATGAATCCCTTGTCTAACAGTTCTTGCAACTATGTAGACAACTCCTGCATCTCGGTAGGAGCCAACCAATATGGTGCTTTGGCAATCAGAGCCGCACCAGGAACCAGATTGATCATGAACTCAACCTGCCTCTCTAGAGGCACCCCAATAGAATCCTCCAAAACCACATCCAGGTAATGTCGCAAAATAGGCACATTGTCCATGGTCGCCTTACCCTTATCCTCGGTATCCATAACATACGTGAAAAATCCAAAACAACCCTAATGAATATAGCATTTGTCCCTTGCTGCTGAACACAAAGTCGATCCACAATAAGCTCTCTCTCCCTGATCCCCAACTTGGGGTTCGAATCTTGACTAACTAATGCTCACAGTCGATCACCGCCTTATTGGGGCTCAACCATTCTATACCCATAATAACGTTGTTCCCCCGCAAAGGAATGGGAACCAAATCAATCGAATACTCCGCACTAAAAAAACTGAAGGGTACAACCCCGATGAACCCTCGCAACTCGAATAGACCTATCATCTGTGATCTCGACATCTAACGGACAATCCAACTCCCCCGGAGCTCCACTAAACCACTTGTTAAGCGTAAGCGATACAAAGGATCGGGTAGCCCCTGGATCAAACAATACCAAAGCAGAAATACCGTTCATGAAGAACGATCCTAAAATAAACACATAAATATAAGCAGACAAAGCAATATAAATAAAGAGATAAGGAGAAGATACATATGTTGGGTTTTAAGTACTATAACACTCCTATGGTGCACATGCAACACTAGATGCTTTGGATCTATGTTTTCTCTAATTATACATGCATTTTCAATTTTCCAACGCATACATCCTAACTAGCATACAATTGAAGCTATACAACATAAAAACTAGTTTAGATGACTACCTCTTGATGTAGGGTGTAGTTCTTGGCCTTTGAAAGCTTGAGCACCTCAAGTGTGATGCCTCAAATGTGTCACAAACACCAAATGCAAGAGGAGGCTTGAGAGAATAAGTTACTTAACACAAAATCAATATCAAACTCTTAGAATGATGGTGTAACCGATTTTGGTCATGAGGGGTTCCTTTTATAGTGCTAGGGTTACATCTTTGCAAACCCTACTGACCTTTCATATTACTTAGGCTCCATGGGTGAAAACCGTCATGGACTATCCATGGATTATCACATTGGTTTAGCTTATCCTAAATAACCATTGATCATTGGCCCACACTATAAGAATCATCGATTTACATAATCAATCCCCATATATTAATTAGTCTCTTTTGTTCACAAAATTAATTCCAAATTAATTCTTGATCAATACGAATTAAATAATATGATTTCATATTAATATGTTATACTTGTAATATATTAATAATTCATAAATAACCTTATTCTCAAAAGTCCATCCTATCAAATTGCACTGATGAAGGCAACCCAAAAGGACCATGCTACAATCAGGTCAAGTACATCCCAGTTGTAGTTATGGGCTTAAACACCAAATCCAACAGTCTCCCACTTGGATAAGTCTAATAACTATAACTGTCAATGTAACTTCAGGATCTGACTTAACAATCGTAGCTTTCAAAAGCCGATGTCGAACTTTGACCCAGTCAGTGACGCGTCCTTTAGATAAGGGATCATATATTCCTCTATTCTCATGATATCTATGCGGACAAGTACATGGAACATAGTCATACTTATTGTCTTGCAATTTGTTTCTCGATTTCCGATTCGTCTGACATAGAACATAACTGAACACATTAATTTAGTACTGATCGGGCCCGACACATAGTCAAAAACAGAATCATCGAGGGGACCAAGATATCGCTTTTAATCCTCTTAGGATAAAGGAAACAGATAAACTTCGACATTATATTCTTGTACTAACTACTCATTAAGTCATACACAACGATATGTTCTTTTAACATCAAGTTATTGATGCGTTTTCGTATCAACAATGCATAACCAATTCGTAGTCAACAACTAATATATCTTAGTTTGAAGATTATATGATATCATCGTCTCACAATTATTCGTGATAAATTCCATGAAGTAATCCAGGTGAGCGTGGGTTGAATCCAATACTCAAATCTTATTTTAGGAGCACTCATGAATGGTGTAGCAAACTTTTGCTATGTCTAACGCCTTAGACAATCTACAAGCCAACTCATGACAGTCTAGCCTCGTTACCTACTTCCAAAGTATGATCGACTGTGGATGGTTTGAATAATCTTATTATTCGGGATGTCAAAACATGCAAAGTGAAACACAAGAATAATATTAATCCTATATGGCCCTAAAACTTGTGAGTATAAATAAAACACCCTTTATTTAATCACCATATTGATTACACATTATTCATTGTATATTGTTTCGATTTATCAACTAATACTTGAATTAAAACAATAGCTATCCCATGCTCCAAGCACACATACTATGTTTACCTATGGTCCTTACTTTGTAAAATAGATTGATTGTAAACATTTCCAACGATACTCATTTCACAATTCCAAATCCTTATCATAAGTGTAAGAATACCAAGTTCTTGCCACTTACTGTAATTTGTTAGATTCTAAACTTATATGTAGTGATCCTTTTGTAATGACTATGTACACAAATCATAGAGACTTTGTCAATTACAAAACTTTCCATTGGAGATTGTTGCAAGACAATTCCATAGATTCGAAGTCTCATATTCAAAGCACATTCCTTTGAACATCCTTCTTGCGTAAAAGTTTCTAACTTTCTCATAGATTCTTGATATCCAACTCCCATTATGGGAATATTTCCATATTTTCCATATGACAACTCATTGTAAATAAAATCATGTCTATTCATAATAACGTCAATATGGTCCAACCATTACTATACTTCCAACTATCCATATGTAACCAATCTCTGGCGAACCTTGGATTGTTTTAGTGGTTGTTTAATAACTTTAGTCATATCCAGTTCTAGTCCTTTTTGCCTCTTAATGCCATAGGCATTTGGAAAATTAGAACACATGAATATTATAACATATGTAATCGATCATATACCCGAAGCATATGTGATATGATTCATAATGTCTTACATAAAGACATGATACTTGACCAGTCTTTTGCTATAATATTTCTATATATAGAATTTCCAATGTTGAAGCATTTCAACATGGTATTCATATAAATTCTTGACTAAATTTGATTAAAATCTCAATCTAAACTTTTAGAATTGAAATGAAGTATAAGTTCCTGTGACAACCCGAAATTTCCATTTGTACGAACATTATCTATTCAATAGAAGCTAGTCCAGTTTCAGTGATTTTCATACTTTTCCGAACAAGTTTGTGTACATTAGGGTTTATGTTTAAGGAGATATCAGGAGAGTGGATGCTCCTGGTTTTGTGAAATTTGAGCATTCCAAGTTTCATAATGTTACAGTCTTATTTCCAGAATAAAAATATTTTCTGCCAAAATATTCCAGGACTATAAATAGATTTCTGAATTTAATTAATTCATTATTCACAATTCCAATTAGAGAAAAGCCATTTTCTCTCTGACGGATCTTCGGGTTTTCATCCCAGATTGTGAGTCTACTTTCCTAGAAGTGTTTCATTACTTGTTATATGCTTTATAACATCAATTACATGTCTAAACACCAAGATCCGGGAGTTTACCGCCCAAGAACGTTCTTGGGGAGTAAACTCCAAAATGGAGCTTTAAGGCTACCTAGTCCCATTTTCTTGTTAAGCAACTTGTTAAGGACTTAGTGTATGATCTTTAGAGACTAGAAAGCAATCAAGAAACACAAGTAATAGGAGTTTACGGCCAAGGACTTTTCTTGGGCCGTAAACCCCTTTTCAAGGGCTTTTAGTGCCCTAAACCACCCCTAAAGCTTAAGGACATTAACCCTCAAATGCTTGTACCTATTTTGGACATCAAAACACTTCAAAATCATGGAGTTATAGGAGTTTACGGCCAAGAATATCTCTTGGGCCGTAAACCCCTTTTTCTAGGGTAAAATGCACCACAAACTCCCCTAAGGCCTTAAGACAATTACCCTTAAATGCATAGGAATTGAATGGGGAGTAAAAGACATAAGAATCATCCCTAAAAGGGAGTTTACGGCCAAGGAACATCACTTGGGCCGTAAACTCCAAGTGAAGGCACAAATGTGTGCCTCTTGTCCCCTTTAGCCTTAGATAAAAACATGGAAGCTATCCTAGATGTGCAAGTGCCTCAAATGAATTAAAATCCAACACCCCATAGGAGTTTACGGCCATAAACTCTAGGGGACATGGACATTAGGCCGTAAACTCCCCTATGGAGCATTCTAGGGCCTTAAACTACTTCAAGGATTATTCCAACAAAGCTAGGTTAATTCTAGGGCCAAGATAACACCTTAAAACACCCAAAACCACCAAGTGAGGAGTTCACGGCCATAAACCCATGAGTTTACAGCCGTAAACTCCAAGGGTGGGGTTTGTTGGGTGGTGAACTCTTATACAAGGCCATTTGATGCTTCAAACCCTTTTGCCTTGTCCCGTAGCAACTTAGATGCAACCATTAGGACCTTTAACACTTATGAAAAGTGTTGCATGTTCCTAAGTGTTCTAACTTATTTTATTAAGTTATTATTTGGCTAATTAGTTATATATATGCTTATTATATGATAACAAGGCTCGTGTGTGTAAACAAGTCTCCGTTTGCCACCTAGCACGGTATCCGACACTGCAATTCAAACAGCTCACCACAAGTGAGTTCATACCCCTTAATCAACCTTTGAAATGATTTTAAATGTTTTAAATACTTTATGGGGGGGATACAAGTCAAATACTTATAGTTATTGCTTCAATCACATGTGATTGCATTTAATCACATGTGATTAATAACTAGGAAACCAATGATTTTTACCACTGTTCAAACTGTTTATCAAACTGCTTTACTTTGAAATGTTTTACAAACTCTTTTACTATCCAAACTTATTTACAAACTGTGATTCAAACAAATATTTCTTATACTTAAACTGTTTTATCAACTTATGCCTTCAAATTGTTTTATAGATTAACATCAAGTCGATCTTCTCTTGAAATTATATTTATGCTTCAAATGTTTTATGAAAACTTATTTATGCTTCAAATGTTTTATGAAAACTTATTTATGCTTTTATATATTCAATTGCATGCCCATATATGTATAGATGTATAAATAATGTTTAAAGGACTTAGGAAGGCCATCCGCCCTATTTCCTTTTCGCGCCTTGAGATGTGGTCTGGTGGGATTTCGGGTGACCATCCGAAGGTCGTTTCAATATTACTTATATATCATATATACATATATAGACATAAAAGTACTTCCATATTCATACTTATCAGTACATCAATAGTTAGTTACCATCGGGGTAAAACAGGAACATATACAGCTATACTAGAACCATGTACATATACAATTATACTAGAAACAGGAACATATACAGCTATACTAGAAACAGGAACATATACAACTATACTAGAAACATAACATATACAACTATACTAGAACGAGAAACATTACATATACATGAATACGTTAACAATTATGATCCACTGTGTCGGAGCATGCCTTAAATGTCATGGCCCGAGTTGTAGCCAGAATTCTCTTGGAGGGAGAGCGTGAGTTTGCGTATAGATCTATACTGGATTGACTATCCTACACCTTGCTGCTAGCTACAGCCGGACCTGCAGGTCTACGGGTGCCAAACGTCATTTCTTTATTACGACCATTCATTATGTCGTTGTTACCAGTCGATAGCATGGTGCAATTTATCACATTATACCTTAATATAAATCCGGTTTAAGGTAGTTAGTACATCAGTAGTTCTTATTATGCAAAACTACAGTACTACAATGATTTACCCATTACATATTTTAGTGATAACCTCACTTAAGCATTAATGTACAAACTATATTTTATTAAATGATAGTTATACTTGGGTAATTACACACTTTTACAACAAACGAGTATACAAGACAGTTAAGCCTTGGTAGAAGGTTACTTTAATAGAAAATATAGGATTTTCTGAGAGATTCAAACTTTTACAAACACTTTCAAACACTTTCTTACATTTTTACAAACTTATACATTGAGACAGGTTCAAACGTTTTTGACAACAAACATTGACACTAAAATACTTATGAACTCACCAGCTTAATGCTGATAAACTCTTTCAAAATAACTTGTATTCTCAGGTCATCAGTAGACAGGTACCGAGGCCAGCTTTTGTGAAGATGGAGCATATTCAAGACTCATCTCATATTATGTTGTGTTACATTATTTTGGTGTCTATAACTGTACATAACACACTTGTATTAAAATTATATATTTAATGCAATGGATGATGTTGTTTGCTTATTTACATTTACTATGTTGGGATACTATACATGACGTCCTCCGCCCCAGAACGTTTCCGCCGTTCTTGGTTTTGGGGTGTGAAAGATTGGTATCAGAGCATTGTTTATAGTGAATCAAGTATATCAACCCATAAAAGATATACTAATCTATAAACCCAAAAGGGATATAAACACTCTGACCAAGAGTCTATACTTTAAATATTAAAATATTTAATTAAGTATACTAGTCTGCATTCATAATAAAATCAGTGTCACAATGACAAGAACAAAAGTATTACGATTGTTAAATATCACAAGTGAGCTCGGGGATGTATGGTCAGTCCTGGGAATAGCATAGCCTGATCAACTATGCTGGTCCTAGGAGTGATTAACATATGCCCTAAAATGGTTGTGATATGTTAACAAGTCTAAAAACTTACCAACAATACCACAAGAAGATCAGTAGAACTTAAACTTAAAATACAATAGGTGTATTTTTGTACTACTAGTTACACGTATACTATATCCTTATACCTCTCTTCTCGCATAGATCTAAATGGCTGGATTCCATAATGGCGACCCGTACTTTCCAAATAAAGGCAATGTCGGGTGGATCGATGAAGAGCCCGAAGATGAGCATCCAATCCCTTTGGATGATCACCTCGCAGAAGGATTTTCTGATGGATCCGACTCCGAGCCTGAAGTCAACAACCTACCGCTTGTAGGTCAAGCCCCGAACAACAACCCTCGACCAGCGTTTCCAGGTCCTACACCCATGTGGGCAAACAACTTGAATCGATGGAGTGATGAGCAAGGTCAACCCTTACCATACTTTGGGGACCGAACCTTTTACAACGTCAGCGATGGTGGCTCTGCTGACAGAGCTCTGCCTGTCATTATCCGCAGAATAGCTCGTAATGTCGAGCAAGGTCGAGCAGCCATCGACCGGGTCATGGAGATTGATGCCAGCTCAGGTGTCAACACAGTCCGCATCCGTCGTCTTGAAGAAGACATGGAACGGACCCGGAGGACCAACGAAACCCTGCAGCAACAACTGGCTGCCTCCCGTGCTGAAGTCTTAGAAATTCGAGCTCGTCAGAGAGCTCAGGATCGACACCTTCAAGAGGTGTTTTGCCAAGTGTCCGACCTCAGGGCTCGCCCGAGGAATTCCCATCGCCATTAGATGATGTCTAGTAGATCTCTGTCTTTTGATTAAGGAATAGCCTTGAACATTTGTGCTCTAAGTAGCACTTGTCTGTAAAATATTCCTAACTTTCAGTAGTCTAATTAGGAATCTAAGAACTGTCAAACTTATCCTTTTGGTATGATGTAAGACCTACTGTTAGGTCGATTTTCCTTGAACTCATTACATCAGTAATACCCGTACTATTGAAATCTATCTAATCTGTGGGAAAAATCTGTACACTTGTGTATTCCTACTAATATTTCTTATTGAGATTTCAAACACTCATTCAACTGTTGGGCTATGGTTAGTTAGTCCATGTGTCACTCTCACGTTGCTTACAAATTGATTTTTACCATCTTTCCTATCTTTATAAACTTATAGCTGAAAGATGCCTCCTCGCAAAACTCCCAGGAATAGGAATAATCCTGCACCTCCACCGCCTCCACCGCCTCCGGTCATCGATACTGCAGCCTTGAATGTTGCCGTAGCTGCAGCAGTGGCAACTGCCATGGCTCAGTATTACTCATCCGATGCCAGCAGAGGTGGAACCCCTGTTGAATCTATTCCGATCGAAATCCCTGTGCGCTCAAGAGAGTGCTCCTACAAGGATTTCACAAACTGCAAGCCAAAGCCTTTCTATGGCACCGGCGGAGTCATTGCCCTCTCGCAATGGTTCGAGAAGACTGAATCAGTCTTCGAAATCTGTTCATGCCCTGCTGCGTGCAAAGTGAAATATGCCGCATGCACCTTTGAGGGAAAAGCCCTAACGTGGTGGAACGGCCACGTTAAAGCCCTAACTCTCATCGTGGCTAACGACATGGGTTGGGAAACGATGAAGGACCTCATGACTGAGGAATACTACCCGAGGGGCGAAGTCCAGAAGTTAGAACATGAACTCTGGAACCTGACCATGAAGGGCACCAATGTGATTGCTTACACGACCCGATTTAGCGAACTGGTGGCCCTCTGCCCCAATATGGTTCCCACTGAAGGGAAAAAGATCGAACGGTACATATGGGGGCTAGTGCCTCCGTACCAGGGGAATGTCTTAGCATCAAACCCCGCTACCTTCGACAGTGCCAAGCGTTTGGCACAAAGACACATTGACCATGGAGTCAAAACCCCTGCAACCACAACCACCCTAGCCATCCCAGAACCCTCCAAACCCGCTGGCACTAAGCGGAAGTTCTGGGATGAGAAGAAGAAGCAGCGAGCTGCCAAGAAACAGCAAATCGTGGCAGTGCATGCTGCGGTAACCCCTATTGCTGTTACTGCTCCGGGGAAGTAGTATGCTGGAAGTTTGCCGAAGTGCAACAAATGCAACTTCCACCACAACGGCGCCTGCCGTGAAATGCAGTGTTCTAACTGCAACAGAAAAGGACACACCGTCCGTTTCTGTAAGTTCCCGGCACAACCGATCTCCCAAGTTCCTGGCTCAGGCGCGAGCCCAACTTGCTATGGATGTGGCGAAACAGGCCACTTTAAAAGGGACTGCCCCAAAGCGAGGAATGCTGGAGGAGCAGGGAGGGTACTAGCTATAGGCCACGGGGAAGCAGTTGCTGACCCGACAGTGGTGACTGGTACGTTCCTCCTTGTTAACTCCTATGCATGCATTCTGTTCGATAGTGGAGCGGAGCGAAGCTTCGTAAACCACAAATTTGCTCGCATGCTTAAGCAACAACCACACGCACTTAATGAACAATTCACAGTAGAAATGGCCAATGGGAAAACTGAAAGTACTAATAGCATATACTTAGGATGTCTCCTAACCTTAGATAACCATTCATTCCCAATCGACCTTATGCCGGTCTCAATAAAAAGTTTCGACGTTATTATCGGCATGGATTGGTTAAGTCTTCATCGCACCGACATCATGTGCTACGAGAAAGCAGTCCGTCTAAACCTCCCGTCTAACGAAACTCTTATAGTCTACGACGACAAACCTGGTGCGAGTCTTCGCATTATATCAAGTATTCAAGCACAGAAATATATGCGCAAAGAATACCACGCATTCCTTGCTCACGTCGTCGACACGAACCTAGAAACGAAAGAACTAAAGAACATCCCAGTAGTGAGCGACTTCCCCAACATTTTCCCAGAAGAACTACCCGGGTTACCTCCGCAACGACAAGTCGAGTTCAGAATCGACTTAGTCCCAGGAGCTACCCCAGTAGCCAAGTCGCCCTACCGTTTAGCACCAGTTGAGATGCAGGAACTCTCTGGTCAACTTAACGAACTGCTCAACAAGGGCTTCATAAGACCGATTTTCTCACCTTGGGGAGCACCGGTCTTGTTCATTAAGAAGAAAGACGGATCATTCCGTATGTGTATTGACTACAGAGAACTCAACAAATTGACGATCAAAAATCGTTACCCTCTGACACGCATAGATGATCTATTCGACCAACTGCAAGGGGCGAACTATTTTTCCAAGATTGATCTGAGATCCGGATATCACCAGTTACGAGTGCTAGAGGAGGATGTGCCGAAGACAGCCTTCCGAACTCGTTACGGACACTACGAGTTCGTGGTGATGCCATTCGGATTGACCAATGCGCCCGCAGTCTTCATGGATCTGATGAATAGAGTATGCCGACCTTACTTGGATCGGTTCGTCATCGTTTTCATTGACGACATCCTGATCTACTCCAGAAGTAAGAAAGAGCATGGCGATCACCTGCGACAAGTTCTAGAGACATTACGAAAAGAGAAACTTTATGCGAAGTTCTTGAAATGTGAATTTTGGATCCGAAGAGTCGAATTCTTAGGACACGTGGTAAGCGAAGAGGGCATCCACGTGGACCCATCCAAAATAAAAGCCATTGAGAACTGGTCAGCGCCAAAGACGCCTATAGAAATTCGTCAATTTCTAGGTCTCGCTGGCTACTACCGCAGGTTCATTCAGAACTTCTCCCGAATAGCGAAACCTCTTACGACCCTGACCCAGAAAGGCGTGGCCTTTGACTGGGAAGAGAAACAAGAAAGAGCGTTCCAAACGCTCAAACGAGCCTTGTGCATCGTGCCAATACTATCCCTTCCCGAAGGAATAGAGGACTTCGTAGTCTATTGCGATGCATCAAATCAAGGACTCGGATGTGTTCTGATGCAGCGAGGAAAGGTCATCGCCTACGCCTCGAGACAGTTGAAGACACACGAGGTTAACTACACGACCCACGATCTTGAACTAGGAGCAGTAGTGTTTGCTCTGAAGATCTGGAGACATTACTTGTATGGAACGAAGAGCACTATCTTTACCGACCACAAGAGTTTACAACATATTTTCGATCAGAAGGAGCTCAACATGAGACAACGACGGTGGGTCGAGCTACTCAGTGATTACGAATGCGATATTCGTTATCATCCGGGTAAAGCCAACGTAGTAGCAGACGCCCTAAGTCGGAAGGAATGTTCTGGTCGCAAGGTCAAGTCATTATCAATAACCATCCATTCACATTTGTCTAAGCAAATTCAGGCGGCTCAACTTGAAGCCATGAAGCCCGAAAATGTGACGAGTGAATCCCTTAGGGGAATGGACAAGAATTTAGAAGCCAAGGGTGACGGAGCATTATATTTCATGAACTGGATCTGGACCCCGAAACACGGTGGTTTCCGAGACTTGGTCATGACCGAGGCGCACAACACTCGGTATTCCGTCCACCCAGGTTCAGATAAGATGTATTTGGATCTTAAAAAGCTATACTGGTGGCCTAATATGAAAGCAGAGATTGCTACCTTCGTAAGTAAATGCCTTACTTGCGCAAAGGTTAAGGTCGAGTACCAGAAGCCCTCCGGTTTATTGCAACAACCAGAGATCCCGGAATGGAAGTGGGAGCGGATCACTATGGATTTCATAACCATGTTGCCCAAGACAACGGGTGGACTTGACACCATATGGGTCATCGTTGATAGATTGACCAAGTCTGCACACTTCCTGCCTATCAAAGAAACCGACAAGATGGAGAAACTTACAAGAACATACATTAGGGAAATCGTACGGCTACATGGTGTACCTATGTCCATTATCTCCGATAGAGATAGTAGGTTCACCTCAAGATTTTGGCAATCACTACAACATTCCCTAGGAACAAGGCTGGACATGAGCACAGCCTACCATCCACAGACCGACGGACAGAGTGAGAGGACCATCCAAACACTGGAAGATATGTTGCGAGCCTGTGTGATTGATTTTGGGATAGCATGGGATACTCATTTACCCCTTGTCGAATTTTCCTATAATAACAGTTATCACACGAGCATCAAGGCTGCTCCATTCGAAGCCCTCTACGGCCGAAAGTGCAGATCCCCTCTGTGTTGGGCTGAGTTGGGTGATACCCAATTAGCTAGGGGGCAAGCTTCCGACAGTACTCTCACCAGTCCGGAAATCATTCGGGAAACGACAGAGAAAATCGTTCAGATCCGTGAACGATTGAAAGCCTCTAGAGACCGACAGAAGAGCTACGCCGATAAACGAAGAAAACCTTTGGAATTTCAGGTGGGTGACCGAGTCCTTCTCAAAGTCTCACCCTGGAAAGGCTTGATACGCTTCGCCAAGCGTGCGAAGCTTAATCCGAGGTACATAGGGCCTTTCGAGATTCTTGCAAGAGTCGGCCCCGTAGCTTACAAACTCGACCTACCCGACACACTTCGTAACGTACATTCTACATTCCACGTATCTAACTTGAAAAAGTGTCTGTCCGACGAGAATCTTGTAATCCCACTCGACGAAATCGAGATCAACGAGAGCCTCAACTTCGTGGAAGAACCTGTAGAGATCATGGACCGTGAGGTCAAGCAGACGAAACAAAGCCGTATCCCTATCGTGAAGGTTCGCTGGAACGCCAAGCGAGGACCAGAATTCACTTAGGAACGCGAGGATCAGATGAAGCTGAAATACCCTCATCTTTTCGCTTAATTATTTGTAGCTTCGTATTTGCTTAAATTCTAATTTCGGGACGAAATTCCTTCTAACGGGGGGATGATGTGACAACCCGAAATTTCCATTTGTACGAACATTATCTATTCAATAGAAGCTAGTCCAGTTTCAGTGATTTTCATACTTTTCCGAACAAGTTTGTGTACATTAGGGTTTATGTTTAAGGAGATATCAGGAGAGTGGATGCTCCTGGTTTTGTGAAATTTGAGCATTCCAAGTTTCATAATGTTACAGTCCTATTTCCAGAATAAAAATATTTTTTGCCAAAATATTCCAGGACTATAAATAGATTTCTGAATTTAATTAATTCATTATTCACAATTCCAATTAGAGAAAAGCCATTTTCTCTCTAACGGATCTTCGGGTTTTCATCCCAGATTGTGAGTCCACTTTCCTAGATGTGTTTCATTACTTGTTATATGCTTTATAACATCAATTACATGTCTAAACAGCAAGATCCGGGAGTTTACCACCCAAGAACGTTCTTGGGGAGTAAACTCCAAAATGGAGCTTTAAGGCTACCTAGTCCCATTTTCTTGTTAAGCAACTTGTTAAGGACTTAGTGTATGATCTTTAGAGACTAGAAAGAACTCAAGAAACACAAGTAATAGGAGTTTACGGCCAAGGACTTTTCTTGGGCCGTAAACCCCTTTTCAAGGGCTTTTAGTGCCCTAAACCACCCCTAAAGCTTAAGGACATTAACCCTCAAATGCTTGTACCTATTTTGGACATCAAAACACTTCAAAATCATGGAGTTATAGGAGTTTACGGCCAAGAATATCTCTTGGGCCGTAAACCCCTTTTTCTAGGGTAAAATGCACCACAAACTCCCCTAAGGCCTTAAGACAATTACCCTTAAATGCATAGGACTTGAATGGGGAGTAAAAGACATAAGAATCATCCCTAAAAGGGAGTTTACGGCCAAGGAACATCACTTGGGCCGTAAACTCCAAGTGAAGGCACAAATGTGTGCCTCTTGTCCCCTTTAGCCTTAGATAAAAACATGGAAGCTATCCTAGATGTGCAAGTGCCTCAAATGAATTAAAATCCAACACCCCATACGATTTTACGGCCATAAACTCTAGGGGACATGGACATTAGGCCGTAAACTCCCCTATGGAGCATTCTAGGGCCTTAAACTACTTCAAGGATTATTCCAACAAAGCTAGGTTAATTCTAGGGCCAAGATAACACCTTAAAACACCCAAAACCACCAAGTGAGGAGTTCACGGCCATAAACCCATGAGTTTACAGCCGTAAACTCCAAGGGTGGGGTTTGTTGGGTGGTGAACTCTTATACAAGGCCATTTGATGCTTCAAACCCTTTTGCCTTGTCCCGTAGCAACTTAGATGCAACCATTAGGACCTTTAACACTTATGAAAAGTGTTGCATGTTCCTAAGTGTTCTAACTTATTTTATTAAGTTATTATTTGGCTAATTAGTTATATATATGCTTATTATATGATAACTAGGCTCGTGTGTGTAAACAAGTCTCCGTTTGCCACCTAGCACGGTATCCGACACTGCAATTCAAACAGCTCACCACAAGTGAGTTCATACCCCTTAATCAACCTTTGAAATGATTTTAAATGTTTTAAATACTTTATGGGGGGGATACAAGTCAAATACTTATAGTTATTGCTTCAATCACATGTGATTGCATTTAATCACATGTGATTAATAACTAGGAAACCAATGATTTTTACCACTGTTCAAACTGTTTATCAAACTGCTTTACTTTGAAATGTTTTAAAAACTCTTTTAATATCCAAACTTATTTACAAACTGTGATTCAAACAAATATTTCTTATACTTAAATTGTTTTATCAACTTATGCCTTCAAATTGTTTTATAGATTGACATCAAGTCGATCTTCTCTTGATATTATATTTATGCTTCAAATGTTTTATGAAAACTTATTTAAGCTTTTATATATTCAATTGCATGCCCATATATGTATAGATGTATAAATAATGTTTAAAGGACTTAGGAAGGCCATCCGCCCTATTTCCTTTTCGCACCTTGAGATGTGGTCTGGTGGGATTTCGGGTGACCATCCGAAGGTCGTTTCAATATTACTTATATATCATATATACATATATAGACATAAAAGTACTTCCATATTCATACTTATCAGTACATCAATAGTTAGTTACCATCGGGGTAAAACAGGAACATATACAGCTATACTAGAACCATGTACATATACAGTTATACTAGAAACTGGAACATATACAGCTATACTAGAAACAGGAACATATACAACTATACTAGAAACAGAACATATACAACTATACTAGAACGAGAAACATTACATATACATGAATACGTTAACAATTGTGATCCACTGTGTCGGAGCATGCCTTAAATGTCATGGCCCGAGTTGTAGCCAGAATTCTCTTGGAGGGAGAGCGTGAGTTTGCGTATAGATCTATACTGGATTGACTATCCTACACCTTGCTGCTAGCTACAGTCGGACCTGCAGGTCTGCGGGTGCCAAACGTCATTTCTTTATTACGACCATTCATTATGTCGTTGTTACCAGTTGATAGCATGGTGCAATTTATCACATTATACCTTAATATAAATCCGGTTTAAGGTAGTTAGTACAGCAGTAGTTCTTATTATACAAAACTACAGTACTACAATGATTTACCCATTACATATTTTAGTGATAACCTCACTTAAGCATTAATGTACAAACTATATTTTATTAAATGATAGTTATACTTGGGTAATTACACACTTTTACAACAAACGAGTATACAAGACAGTTAAGCCTTGGTAGAAGGTTACTTTAATAGAAAATATAGGATTTTCTGAGAGATTCAAACTTTTACAAACACTTTCAAACACTTTCTTACATTTTTACAAACTTATACATTGAGACAGGTTCAAACGTTTTTCGCAACAAACATTGACACTAAAATACTTATGAACTCACCAGCTTAATGCTGATAAACTCTTTCAAAATAACTTGTATTCTCAGGTCATCAGTAGACAGGTACCGAGGCCAGCTTTTGTGAAGATGGAGCGTGTTCAAGACTCATCTCATATTATTTTGTGTTACATTATTTTGGTGTCTATAACTGTACATAACACACTTGTATTAAAATTATATATTTAATGCAATGGATGATGTTGTTTGCTTATTTACATTTACTGTGTTGTGATACTATACATGACGTCCTCCGCCCCAGAACGTTTCCGCCGTTCTTGGTTTTGGGGTGTGAAAGTTCCTCTCCCTTAATTATAGCAAAACAACTTTTCAACCCTGCAACTTTGTGAATTGAAAACTTTGTTTTCTATAACTAACATTGCTAACTTGCAACACTTACCATAATAATTATGCTCCCACTAGCATAACAATTATTTTGTTACTCGCATAACATTTATGCTCCCACTAGCTGTGACATAAATCTAGAAATCAGTTGGACTTCTAGAAATCAATACTTTATTGACTTTCTTACCAAAGTTCAGATTTCTGACACGAGATGCTTCGATAAACCTTTATCTAAGCCCACACACGTTTTATTAGAAAGCTCATATGTGTGTCTAAATGGTTTTAAAACTTACAACAATAAGTCTCAAATGTTTAGACCTTTTTCCATTTCTCACAATTCAAACTATGAAGAGGGATGTCGTAGTCATAATCGAATTTGAGAATGCAAATATCACAATTACTAACTACTCTTTAAAATCTACTTAGTGAAAGCGTTTCCTCACAATCATTTTCATGAATTGGAGAGAAACCTTATGACACTTATGGTGTATGTGTTCCTATCCATGTAAATATGTCATAACCATAATCTTAAGACAAGGTTAGTGAAAAATCCAAACTCATATGGATTGAACCTTTCGAATCTTAATTCCTTGCCACTCGGTTGCACAAGGGCCTAACATGTCTTCCAAGTTATTAAGCATCTCACCCTTACTGATCAATGAACTTTCACTAATCAATGTGTTTAGCCTTGTGCAAACAGTTGAGAACTCATAGAACTCATGTGCATAGTCAACCTTAACTAGAATGAGCACATAAACAAGAACATGTCAACACGATAGGTTACAAACCTCAAGTCGTGTGCTAGTGATTAACAATAGGTTAACTCTTGATTAGTCCTTAAAACTTTTCAAGATCATTAAGACTCGCACTGACCTCTTGACATATAAGTTTCTCTCTGTCAAGAAACATTATTTGACAAACAAATATTCAAGCGTTAGTGTGGTTTCTTATCAAGACAAAAAATTTTTGACAATCGGTCTTAGTTGATCCTTTTTTTATCCAAAAAATTACATCTTACCAATTTCAAATGTACAAGAGTAGAAAACCTTTTACTCTACATTTGCTGATATGTCACTCAATATACAATCTTGGAGTATAACTCTAAGATTTGATTTTCATCTAAATTGATTTAACCATTCCAACAATTCCTGATTTCTCTTCTTAGCTAAACAAATGCACTAAGGCGTCCTTAGAGGATCAAATAGTGATATGGTTTTCATAAGAATTAAGATGATCATAAAACACGATACTCAAGTACTCTCCCATCTTTTCAGATTGGAGAAAGTTTTACCTTTCTGTCGACTTAGATTCATCTGATTCGTTCTGCTATACATTGAAACTTTTCAATGACTCAGAATTATACTTAATCTTGTATGCATAACCATATTTACTAACTTTAGTAAACCACAACGAATAGTCTTATTGTTCTTTCTGGTGGACCTGACCAACGCACAACCAAGTGTACTCGATCCCCTAGTCCTTCACTTCACTCACCTCTGTATGTGAACAAAGAATTAGTCCTAATTTCCCATACATGAAGGTTCTCATTCATCATACAATACAAGTTGCATGATCCCAAGTTTCTGTCCAATTGAAACTTGGGTAATGAGAATCTTTCCTTATTGGTAAATTTAGACACTACCACAAACGAAAGAATCAAATCCATATTGCAAAAAAAATACAAACATCAATTTTCACATATGCCATTGCAAGGAAATATAAAATAAGATAACAAATAATTTTTTTTTGTTTATATAATTGCGGAATAACTTTTCCTTACAATGCAATTACAAATGAAAACAATGTTATTACAAACTTCTAAGCAATCTATCATAACTCTTAAGCAGCAGCTCAAAAATTCGATCATCGAACCATGCGATCGAAATCCATCTCTTCACGATCAGACTCTACATGCCTTTCCTTTAAGCATCCTTGGATCCTACAAAACATCAAAATGTAATCTTGTCACATCATGTATTAAGAATCTACAGATAGGAACCTAATAGAGTTAGATAGTGGACTTGGACTTACCTGAAGCAGAGTCAAACTTTTTGACATTGCCATCTGTGACAACCCGAAACTTTTTCCATTTCCGTTATCCGATTTCCGTTAGTAATATTTGGATTTTACTAAGTTTCCGTCAAACTTTTTGGCAATCACCTAGTTTTATATAATTAAATTTTTATACGAGTCGGAACCAAAGATTGCGCGAAAAACCCGAATTCTCTCAAAAAAATCAAACGGTTTTCAGCCTGACTGAGTTTACGGTCGTAAACCCGTGTACAGCCGTACACTCGTTTACGGCCAGCATCGAGAGGACCCCACCACCGACCACGAAAACCCCTATAAATATGAGACCCTACCCCCCTCATTTACACTTTCTGGCCGAACACCCTTTCTTTCTCTCTCTAGAATCTTGACCGTAAAATCCAAAAAACACCCTTATTCTCTCGAAAATCATCAAAAATCATCATTTGGGGTCGATTTGGAGCATCTGGAACACGATTTCTTTGAAATCAAGCACTCTTGTTCTTGAGTGTACGACCATACATCCTTCAAATCTGCAAATCTTCATTGACCGTAAACCAGTTCACGGCCATACACACTTCAAACCTTCAAAGGTCGTAAATAGTTCACAGCCGTAAACCCTCCTTAGGTGGTGAACTTGGCTGAAAACCCGCTTCCCCCGATTCAATCGAGTCCCGGTAACATTCCTAAACCAACAACAAGTGTTTTTCCAACACTATAATAAATGGTTTCGCTAATAAAATACGTATATGTATTAATTGTTATTAGGATTCCATTAAGTGTCGCGTACATCAACTCGAGGGCATTCCTTCCCAGTTTCATTGTCCAACACCTTCACGCAACTAACGGTGATTTCATACCCCTACGCTTTTACGATTTTCAATGTTTTTCAAGGGGGGGGGGGGGGAGAATACTAGCCAAACATAAATGATTTTATCAAGTTTTAAACTTATGAAATTAATACAGTCAACGATTTCCACGTTTTATAAAATATTTAGATATTTTATCCCTTTTGCACTATGTTGAGCAAAAGGAACACTTTTATTTTGGAAACACAATTTCATAGATTTAAGAACATTTTAGAAACCAAGTATATACAAATACACAAACTATAATAGGTATAGTTTGGGGATTCATACAAGGTTGTACATATACAAATACACAAACTATAAATAGGTATAGTTTGGGGATTCATACAAGGTTATACATATACATACACACAAACTATATTAGGTATAGTTTAGGAGTTCATTAAACGGTTTACAAATTCATCGTTTATAAACCTTTCCATTATTTATAAAAAGGGTTTTCCTGTATTATTACTTGTAAAGTCGTTAATTTAGTTGGAGATACGTCCTTGGGCACTTACAAACATAACTAAGTGGAGGACTACTCTTATGAACCAGAGTCTCCTTGAGGGAGAGCTTGATTTTGTGTATAGATGTATACGGGACTGACTATCCCACACCTTGCTGCTAGCTACAGTAGGACCAGCAGGTCTACTGGTGACAAAGTCATAAAGGATATTGGTGCCCGATTCGTGCCATATCAAGCTTAGTATGGTCATAAAACTCGCAAGTAGATAACAACAATATATTTACGTAGTAATACACTTCACATGGTTTCTTTATGAGAAATAAAATTACTATACATACTGGTGGTAGCCAGGGTTTTCAAACAAGAACAAACTATACATACTGGTGGTAAACCGGGGTTTTCAAAACAGAATACAGTAAAAAGCATATATGTTAGAAAATATTGGATTTTCTTGGGAAAAACACATATATTTTATAGATCCATTGATAGGTTTTCATTACAAAACATGATTATGAACTCACCAGCTTTATGTTGATACTCTTTCAAAACTGTTTGTATTCTTAGGAAATCAGTAGACAGGTACCTCCAGGAGTTTTGAGAAGACGAAGCGTATAGAGTCTCTTCTTTTTCTTTTGATTATACTTTTGATGTATAAAAACAAGAATCAAACAGATGTAAATACTTTTTCATATATGTATTCAATATAAAGGTTGTGTTTACTATGATTACTATGATGCAATTGTTGTGATACTACACATGACGTCATCCACCCCCCGAACGTTTCCGTCGTTCTGGTTTTGGGGGTGTGACAGATTGGTATCAGAGCTATTGTTTATAGTGAACTAAGTATACCGAACCTTACATGGTATACAACTATAAACACTAAGGGGCCGAAGTGCTCTGAACTAAAAGTATACATTTAAAATAAAAGTATTTTATAAAGTGTATACAAGTATACATACGTACTAGAAACAGTAACATAAGTAGAACAAAACAAAAGTATTTGGATGTTGGATACTACGGTTAAACCTAGGCAGTTATGTAATCATGTATAGGGTCAATATAGCATGATCAACTATATTTATTCGAGACATGACCAACATGTGCTTGGGAGTGACTGTGGTGTTGCAACAGGCCGAAAACTTACCAAGTATATGTACATCAGAGATCGATAGAACAGAACATACAACATTAAAAATACTATAGGAGTATTTTAGTTACTATAAGATAGCCACAAAGTATCGAGCATACAATTATAATACTATAGAAGTATTATTAGATTCGACGTCTATTAACTATCTCTTTACCCCTATTCTTGCGTAGATATCATGGCTGGATTCCATCTCCCTGGCAACCCGTACTTTCCCAACCAGGGAAATAACGGATGGCTCGAAGCAAAGCCAGAAGAAAATCATGAAATTCCTTTGGACAATGACTTCGCCGAAGAATTTCCTAAAGAGGCTGACTCAGAACCTGAAGTTGAGAACCTGCCTCAAGTGGCCCCAATACCAAATCCTAACCACCGACTTGAATTCCAAGGTCCAACGCCTATGTGGGTTAGAAGTTTGAACAAATGGAGCCACGATCAAGGCCAACCCCTCCCATACAACGGAGACCGCAACTTCTATAATCTGAATGAGGGAGGCCCCGCAGACAGGGCTCTTCCAATCCTGGTTCTCCGAGTGGCTCGCAATGTTGAGCTAGGTGTGGAAACAATTCAGTGAATGGTGGAACATGAAGCAGACTCAAGCGCTAGTAAGGATCACATTCATCGCCTTGAAATTTCTCATGGGACAGCTATGAGAGACAATGAAGCTTTGCAGCAAGAGCTAGCTGCAACCCGAGCTGAAGTCATTGAGCTCCGAGCACGTCAGTTAGTATACGAGAGATGCCTGTTTGGTGTGGAGTGTCAGCTGGACGAATTAAGGATTCATCTGAGGGGTGCCCGATGCCAATAGGAAATACCCTACTCGTCCTTCCTTTTTGGTTTAAGGAATAGCCTTCATATCTATGCTCAAAGTAGCTCTTTTCCCCATAAATATCCCTGTCTTGCGAGTACTATTTCACTAGTTCTTTATGTTGTCAAATTTTCCCTCTGTTGGTATGTTATAGACCTACTCCTAGGTCAAATTTTCCGAACTCTGTGTAATCTCAATACCAACTATAGTGACAATAATCTTATTTCAGTTAAAGATTATCATTATCGAAAGTATATTCTAGATCAGTAGCATGCAAACTAAGTAACTCAATCAAAGTCATACCACTATTTCATCTTTGAAATTTATAACTGATAAATGCCACTTCACAAACGTCTCATCAAAATTTCATTCAAGAATAGTCACTTCAAATCCAAAAGTTTATTTCGTATAGACTTCCTTTATGGATGATTATCAGGACACTATAGAAGTTGGATTATCATACTCTCGGAAACCAGGTATAACTTAGCTTAATTAACGCTCGTGCAATACTTACTTTCATAGAATACACCTCATGAATACTATCAGAACCATTCATAGTAGTTCCCCAAGGCGTGGAATTTATAAGTATATAAATTCATGAAATACAACTACCCATGACCATCGTTACTCACAAGATCGTCTCTCGTTATGCCACAGAACCATGTCTTCACAAAAAGGTAACCAACCAACCGGCGAGACACCAATTCTGCAGATAGAATTCGCTGCATTTCAGGTCACGGTCACAGCCACCGTAACAACTATCATGGCGCAATTCAATGCTAACAATCCAAATGAGAATGGAAACAGTTTCAGCACTTCAAACCATAGCAACACACAAGGAAACCGACAAGGGCCTAGCCATGATGATACTCCAACTCACAAACCTAAGAATAATAAGCGAAAATTCTGGAACAAAAAGGAGCGCAAGTTATCTCAAAAACTTTCCAAGAGACAACAACCTGTGGCAACTTCTATAGCCACGACATCTGCCACTCCAGCACCAATGCTAATACGAAAATATGCTAGAAATCTACCAGAATGCAAGAGATGCAACTTTCACCACATAGGAAGATGCCACAAGTTGCGATGTAAGAATTGCAACCGGCATAGACATACCACTCGTTTCTGCAAGATACCAACACGATCAATCACCCAGGTTCTTGGCATGGAAGTGAGTCAGGTTTGTTATAGTTGTGGCGAACCGGGACATTTCGAAAGAAATTATCCATTGACTAAAAATGGTGAAGAAGCTCGCTTCCGTAAGACCCCGACTCAACACATCACATCAACTACTGATGCTAGTATAATTCAAGTATGCTATGAATGTGGGGAAATGGTGCATTTCAAGAGAGACTGTCCGACGGAGAAAAAGGACGGAGGAGAAGGAGGAGTGTAACAGCATGACATAAAAGAGCAACAAGGAACCCCCTTCCTTTTTGAGATTTTGGTACGTCTTCTAAATAAAAATTACTTTAAAATTTTAATTTTATATTTATAAAAGATTCAATCATGGAGAAAACATTTTAAAAGTAATTATAATAACTCACTCATCCGATCAAGTCACAACGTTAATAAGAGAAGTAAAGATTCGTACAGGTAAGCTATGATGGCTTAGTATGTATATCAGGGTTGTGCATAACTAAGAATTTACAGACTTAGAGTGAGTGATTCTGCCTTAATTCCTGTTCCTAGTCTGGTTGTGGAATTGGGGCAGAGTCACTCAGTCGACCGTCTTATTCATCTTAATTATACATAACTTGTATATATACCGAGCGATCTTAGAGGTACCGGGAAGAATCATAATATAAAGTATTCTCACTAGTTATCAAAGCCCTTTCACTGCTAGTACTCGTTTCTTTCGGTAAAACTTGTGGCAGTGGTAATATCGAGAAAGCACTAAAAGGGCCTACACATAATACATTGTCGAGCACACTCCGAATACACCATCATTATAACAAACGTTTCTTTCAAATCGACCTAACACTTGTTTTGATAAAGAATCCAGTGTAGTCAATTGACAGGGATTAGTGTGGTCCTCACCATACCAAGTTCGTATGTCACAAAAACCCACCGTCTTAACCGATCGATTATCGAGACCCTCGTCACTCGTAACGACAACCCGACATAGAACTCTGAATCGCCTCTCTCATGTTCTAAGACCCCGAAGTACTCATGCGAAGAGTACCATACCCTCCAAAACCTTTCTGAAGTATACCCAACAAACCATACAGAACTACCACTCGTCCAATGGGTCTAGTGCAAGCATGGAAACTAATACGAATCCATATTCAAGAGGTAGTCCGTCTGAATTGTTGGGTTACACATTTTATTACTTAGTGAAGTAACTCTTGAACCTCCATGACTTGAGGACAAGACTCTTCATTTTTGTAACCATTGCCAACTTTTGTGAGTTTTATTAAACTTAAATATGACTTTTCATATAACTTGAGGACAAGTTACAAAAACACATTTTAGAATCAACTCTTAGATTAAAATGGATTGAAAAACACATAACCAATGAACTTTTCTATTAATCTAAGCAACTCATAAGAACAAGATAATTCAAATCAAACTTTTTCATGTAATTAGCCTAATCACTAAACTAATACAAAACATGATTCTATAGACAATTATCTTTGAAATTGTCTTAGCATGAACATTACCACATCAAAAACAAGTTTATAAGTCCAAAAACATCTTAGGGTAATGTTCCTAGTCCATTTCTAGCCAAAACAGTCGAATATATGCTGTCTGGGGGTCCAACTCGTTGAGTGCACGAACCAACTCGGCGAGTTGGATGCTTTTTTTCCTTGGACTCGGCGACTCTGATGTGCAGACAGCACCAAAATTCGATTTTTCAGCTAATTTTACAAGTATAACAAGAAAACAAGCATAGGATCTGACACTGTCACACCCCAAAACCACGAACGGCGGAAACGTTCAGGGGTGGAGGACGTCATGTACAGTATCACAACAGTGTAATATAATAAACCACCAACAACATCATCCATTGCATTATAAGTAGAGTTTTAATACATGTGTGTTCTTTCATAATGTACAACAATAAAATGAATAATCAAAATAAGGCGAGTCTTGTCTGTGCTCCATCTTCTCAAAAACCTAACTATCACACCTGTCTAACTGATGACCTGAGAATACAAGTTATTTTGAAAGCGAGTATCAGCTTTAAAGCTGGTGAATTCATAAATATTTATGTGTTATTGTCCTGTTTTGGAATGTTGTTAAGAATGTCGTATAAATCCTTAAATAGAACAGTTGATATAAGTATGAAATGTGGTCTTCTACCAAGACCCGGATGTTTTGTTATGACAAAGTAAAATGATAGGTTTTCCTTTCTATTGACTAGTACTAAGAGTACTTAGTCTAACTCATCGTTTATGTGAATATATCACAAAATAAAGTAAAATAGGAAAATGATATGATAGTCTTCTACCAAGACCTAAACGTTGTGTAAGTAAAATGATAGTTTTTCCTTTCTATCGACTAGTACTAAGAGTACTTAGTCTAACTCATCGTTTATGTGAATATATCACAAAATAAAGTAAAATAGGAAAATGATATGATAATCTTCTACCAAGACCCTAATGTTCTGTAAGTAAAATGATAGTTTTTCCTTTCTATTGACTAGTACTAGAGTACTTATTCTAACTCCTCGTTTATCTGAAAGTATCACAAAATAAAGTAAACAGGAAAAAGTACTAATGTAAGTGTTGTCACTGGGTACTAGGACTAACACAACATCGCAATAAGCGAAGAAGATAACCTAATGAACATCCGAAGATTGTCCAGAAAAAGTATAAATGTAAGTGCCATCGCTGGGTACTAGGAGTAACACAAAATAGAAGATAACCTAATGAACATCCGAAGATTGTCCAGAAAAAGTATAAATGTAAGTGTGATCGCTGGGTACTAGGAGTAACACAACATCGCAATAAGCGAAAAGTATACCCTAATGAACATCCGAAGATTGTCCAGAAAAAGTATAAATGTAAGTGTCATCGCTGGGTACTAGGAGTAACACAACATCGCAATAAGCGAAAAGTATAACCTAATAAAAAATCGAAGATTATCCACTTGTCCTCTGTAGCAGCAGCGGGTGGGTGGAGGGGTTAGCCCCGGCTATCGATCTACCTAATATAAATAGTAACCATAGACCTCCGTAGATGGTCATCGACCACTGGTGCTAATCAGCGGGGTTCGGAATGGTTAGTCCCGCCGAGATATCCCATTGAACCGGGATAGGAAAGATAATTTACACAGAAAGTACTAATAAATCATCCTCGTAGTTCTAAGTACAAGTATCCAGGTAAGTAAATACAGGATAATGCAACTATGTAACAGTGTTCATGTATGGTATTCATGTAAGTGTGTTCATGTATCAGGTAAGTATATGTAAACATATTCATGTATCATGTAATCCTAAGTACGTGTACTCATGTATCATGTAAGGTATTGGTATAGACTCATGAATGAACTGACTCTTGTGTGATTCCTTGTAATAGTAATAATGTTTGATATCTTCTAACTATCCCTATGATAGTTAACTGAAAGGTAATTGGTTGTTTAAGTAGGTTTATACATTTTTGCTACCCAAGAATGTTGGAAACTAAATGAAGGGTGAAAACTATAATCTCTAACATATATATGAACATATGTGTATAAGTATAGTTTGGTTCAAGAAGGTAAAAATAATGGTTTTGCAAGATATCTAGGAGTTTTGAACAATGATTAAGAGTGACTTGATGTCATTTTAATAAACATTTCAAAACTAATACTTTTGTTATCAAGGTATTTTAAGATAGAAAACCATTTCATGTGTCACCTTTTGAAATATGGGAAATCTACTGAGTGAAAACACAGTTATAAAATACATAAGATTGATTTAATAACATATTGTTTTCTACTTGTATTCCCCCCCCCCCCCCCCATTAAAGCGTTTAAAATCATTTAAAACATTGATTAAGGGGTATGAACTCACCTGTAGTTAGTAGTTTAGATGAACTAGACGGTGTAGGATTTGTTAGGCGTCAAGTGAGGACTTGTACACACACTACGATCCTAATGAACATATAATCACACATATATGCACTCAATTAGACTTAAATTACTAATTGATAATGTTAAAACATCCTAGAACATAGCAAACACTTTATATAAGTGTTTTAAGCCCTAAGGATTGCATCTAAGATATTGTGGGACAAGGCACTTGGGTTTAGGGTTCCAAAGGACCTTATATATGAGTTTACTCTCCATATAACATCACACATGGAGTTTACGGTTGTAAACTCTTGAGTTTACAGCCGTAAACTCCTAACCATGGGGGTATTGTGTGTTTTGAAGTTCCAAATGATTCCTAGAATTATTCCAACTTGGTGGTTAAATTCTTGGAAGGGTTTAAGGCCTAGAAACACTCCTTAGAGGAGTTTACGGCCCCAAGGCCATTTCCTTTGGAGTTTACGGCCGTAAACTCCCTTGGAATGGTGTTTTTGTTGCTTTCAAGTCTTTTGCATATGTAGGATAGGTTCTAGACTTTTACCTAAAGCATATGAAGGCATTAGGCACACTTTGGTGCCCTTCTTTCATGTTTACGGCCCAAGAACCATGTTTTGGCCATAAACTCACTTTGGAAGGTGATTTTGATGTGTTTTGGTCCTTGGTTTAAGTGGGAACAATTCCTAGTAAATGTCCAATGCTTTAGGTGCCTTAAAAGCACCCTTTTGTGCATGATTTTGGAGTTTACGGCCTAAGATACTCTTGGGCCGTGAACTCCCAAACTTGGGTGATTCTTGCTTGATTTCATGTCCGTAATACACTCCTATACAAGTCCAAGGCAGTAGTATATCACGGGGGACAGTCTAGGCTCGGTTTCGGGAGTTTACCGCCCAAGAACACCTTGGGGAGTAAACTCCTAAATCTAATGATTTAGCTATGTAATCTATGTTATGAACATATTTAAAGCTTTCTAACACTACTAGAAAGAGTTACTCACGTTTTGGTATAAAAACCCGAAGATCCGTGAGAGAGAAAATGGCTTTTCTCTAGTTGGAAATGCGAATAATGAATGAATTTGGTTCAGAATTCCATTTATAGCCCTGAGATATTCTTGGCAGAAAATATTTTTATTCCTGAAATGATTTCTAATATAACTGAGTGTTGGAATAACAGTGTTGCACAAAACCCTAGTGCATCCACTCTCCTGATATCTCCTTAAGTGTAAATCCTGAAAAACCGCCAAACTTATACCCAAAGTCTGGAATTTCACTGAAACTGTTCTAAGCTCTATTGTCTTGATATGGTTTGTTCAGAATGGAAATTTCAGGTTGTCACATCATCCCCCTGTTAAAGGGAATTTCGTTCCGAAATTAGAATTTAGATAAGGAAGTAGGTATAAATGATCGAGTCGTTAGGTGAAAACTTCCTAATCGATTTGCTCTCGCGCTCCCAAGTGAAATCGGGTTCTCAGTTGGTATTCCATCGAACCTTCACTAATGGGCGACAACGTTGCTTCGTCCGCTTGGCCACTCGGTCGAGGGTCACTACGGTTCAAATACGAAGGCAAGGATCTTGTAAATCTCGATCTCGTCGAGAGGGATTACGAAAGTCCTAACGAAAAGATAATGTTTCAAGTTCGAGACGTGAATGGGATAATGTACGTTACTGAGTTCGTGGAGTAGGTCTAGTTTGTGAAATGCAGGACCGATTCTTGTAAGAATCTCGGAGGTACTAACTATATTGGATTTTAGCTTTCCACACTTTACGAAGCGTATTAAGCCGTTCCCAGAGTGAGGTTTCCTAAAGAATTTCGTCTCTCACTTGGAATTCCAAATGTTCTTTCTCTCGCTTACTTCCCAGTCAAGGGCCATCCCTTGTTGGGTCAAAGTCGAAAGGGTTCCTGAAGTTTACGGGGAGTTCCGAATGGACTATGATAGTAGGTCTGTAAGACCTAGAATTTGGCAAATTTTCCGTCGGTGACTATGGTGCCGACAAATTCCCAACGATTTTGGATAACTTGACAGAGTACTCAAGAATTCCCACAACACTAAAAGTGTGTCTCAGGAAATTTGACTCTAAATTCCAAAACTCTTGTTCAGAGAACTTTGCGGAAAGTATCTCCGAGGGTAATGTTTCTATGGGTTCTTTCTTACTACGAGGGTAGATAAGTAGTCATTATATGGAGAATGATGAACTGATCCTAGTAAGAAAGGCGTACTCTACTCATTCATCTCATGAATACTATGGGCGTATTGGTCCTATCCGAGGGGTATCACTACGGACTCGAAGTGTCCGCTTCAAGTTCGGAGGGTAGTCTTTAGGATATCCTTCCTAACACTCGAACTGGTGATATTCGGATCTTAGGTCCATTTCTGAAGTAATTCTTTCCATGTGTTTGCCCAACCAATTCGTCTATGTGAGGTAGAGAAAATGATTTCTAAAGGAAATTTTAATGAAGTCTCCGGTCGTCGAGGTAAATAAAATGCACTCCGTCGACTTCTAGTAAGAATAAGACCGGAGCTCTCAAGGGTGAGAAGCTTGGTCTTCTAATTCTATTGTTGAGTAGTTCATTGTGTTGTCCGGGCTGTTCTTGTATCTTCCGTAGGTGTTTAGACTGTAAGGCGATCTGGTTATAAGAGTCATAATGGGCTCTAAGTTTGTTCCTATGCCAATGCAATTACTCGTACTCCTGGACAGCCTCTGTCCTGAAGTTCATATTAGAATTCATACGTGATTCAATGATCACAATTTTGTGTATACGAGTTGTATATAATTAAGACTGAAAAGGTAGTCGAATAACTGATTCTTCCTTAATCTCACATCCCATTAAGGGAAAATAAGTTAAAGTGGAATCATCAATTCTAAACCTGTAGAACATTGATTATATATCACTCTCATGTATACATTCCTCGGTGATAGAACAACCGTATGAATCCTGGAATTGAACTTGACGTACTGCACGAGCAATAATGTGGGGATTCCTTCGGAAATGAAAGGAACTAATAGGTACTTCATGCACGAGTACCTCGGAGTTCTGATATGACGGCTTCGCGAAAAGACATTTACTGAGAAAGAGATGCACGTATGGAGCTGGTATTGCGAGGATCAAATTTACTCGAGTCGTATGATAAAGTCGGAAACATATGGAAACTAAAGACATTAGATTTGAACATAAGGCGTTACAGACAAAACACAACAGTGCAACCGTTAACAGAGTTACTGTACTTAGGATTTACTACAAGACTATTGTTGCGAACAAGGTATACTACAAAAGACAAGTATACGCAGCATCAGCATCCCTAAACGGATGGGATCCCGCAAAAGATAAGAGTCTGGTTGCACTAGTTTTAAACATGTTTTTAAACATACTAAATACTGACGATTTGGAGGGAACCTATACTATATTAGGGTCCTTAACTGCCTCTTTGCATTCTGAGGTTAAACTCCTCCGGATTTGCTGTTGTCCTTCTCCGATGGACAGTCCCTTTTTAAGTGTCCCATTATGCCACATAGATGGCATATCTGAGAGGTTTGGACATTGGTGGTTTAAGAAATGTGTTGGATCTGGATCCTGCAGTAACTAGCAGTATGTCCATTCCTGTTGCACTTATAACAGTGTAACGGTCGGCAACTACCCAGATGATGAAAGCTACACTCATAGCATTTCGGTAGGTTTTCGGCATATTGTTTGGCTGGTGTAGGGAAAATTGGGACACCAAAAGGAATGGTAGTAGGAGGTGCAAATGTCGTAGGTGTGTTCTTATTCGCCCCTCGAAGCAATTTGTTCTTCCTTTTGGCCCAAAACTTCCGGTTGTTACTCTTGGTCTCGGCACTCGGGGTATCGTGGTAGTTTGTTGCTCGTTGCGGTGCTTGATTGTTACTTGGATTGGAATGGTTGTTAACAATCCCGCTAACACCTGCGTCGTTAGCGTTCAGGTGGGTCATAATAGCTGACACGGTAGCCGAGACTGCAGCTTGAAAGGTAGCTGCATCAATCTGAAGAGTTGGCGTTTGGTTGATGGGCTGATCGTCTTTCTTGGATGACATGATTCTGTTACATGGAAGGAAACGAATTTGTGAGCGAAAATGGTTGAATCTAAACGTAGTTCGATCGCTCATGTAAAGAATAGAAGTATGTTCTCTAAGGTTCGACCTAGATCCCTATGATGTAGTCCTAGTATGGAATGGAAGTATGTTCACGAAGGTTTGACCTACATTCCTATGATGCAGTCCTAGCAAAGATCGGAAGTAAGTTCATGTAATGGTCTCAAGATGTTTGTCGTTCTAGCCGAGGTATCAATGGTTGGCGAATAACGTGATCCAACCATTAAAAGAGACTCGGAGATGTCTCCGGGGTCAAATTGCTATAGTCCAATGATTTGACTAGAGCATGTTTCGAATAGACTCTAATGAAAGTATGATAAGAGTATTTGAATAAAGAATGACTCAGAAGTTAGCCGACTGTCAATATCTTTGATATTCATGATGTACAGGTTCGGGAAAATGACCTTGTAAAAAGGTCTTACATCATAACCAGAGAAGATAGTTCCTGACAGTAAAAAGACCTAACCAAAGTACTTACTACTACAAGATAGTTTCATAGAAGATGCCACATCGGGCATAGATAGGAACACGATTCCTTTCTAACAAGGAATATAAAGTAACACATCTACTACTGGCGACGGTCATCCCTCTGGTGAACTCTCAGTTCAGCCAGTTGGCGTTCCACATCAAGTAGGTGTCTTTCGTACACTCTCTGGCGTACCCAAAGTTCCATGACTTCGGCTCATGATTCGGCTAGTGCTTGCAGCAGGGTTTCATGGTCTCTTTCAGACCTCTCACGAGCATGTTCAAGGCGACTGGTGCGAAGCATATGCATTCCTCCATTTGTATCGACTTCTGCGATACGTTGTAGAGCTATCCTGCCCTGAATTTCGTTTCGGGCAACTCTTCGGATCAGAATTAGCATGATTCTGTCTGCTGATCCCCCATTACTCAGGTCATAGAAGCTTCGGTCACCATTAAATGGCATGGGCTGATCTTGTCCTTGGCTCCATGTTTCCAAACATTCCACCCACTCAGGCGTCGGGCCATGAAAAGCCGGACGAGGGTTAGGAATCGGAAAGGGAGCTGCCTGGGGTAGGTTCTCAATCTCGGGTTCGGAGATGGCATCGTCTGAAAGGTCTTCAGCATTAACTGGTTCTTCTCCAAACCATCCAGCAATAACCGCGTTCGGAAGGAACAGGTTGTCGTGGGGATGGAATCCAGCCATGTTATCTATGCAAGAATTTGGGGTAAGAAAATAATTATTAGACGAACTATCTAGATAATTATTTAGGAAATCTTCATTAGTTCCATTGCTATTTGTAAAGTGCATACCAGTTATATGTAATCAACACAGGATAGACCTTCGAATAAGTGACCTCAACTCCAAATTCACAAGGAATAGGGGTAAAGCAAAAATTCCACCTATTCTAAGTCTATAACATCCTAGTTACATATAACTTTAGCGTATCCACTTAGCAATTATCAACTTAGGAATGAAGATTCCATTTTTGTTCTCAAGTATAAAGTACTTATAGTAACACAAAACACCCCTACGGTATTTTAGACTTAGGTTCTGTTATAATGTTCTCATTGTGGTGATGTTGGTAAGTTTTTAGACTTGTTGCCATATCACAACCATTCTTGGGCATGTGCTAATCAATCTTTGGAACAACATAGTTGATCAGGCTATGCCACTCCCAAGACTGACCATACATCCTCGAGCTTACCTGTGATATTCAACAATCATAATACTTTTGTTCTTGTCATTGTGACACTGATTTTAGTATGAATGCAGGCACGTATACTTTGTTAAATATTTTATTATTTAAAATTATATTCTCTTAGACAGAGTGTTTTAATCCCTATGTATTTATAGTTAGTATATCTTTTATGGGTTGATATACTTAATTCACTATAAACAATGCTCTGATACCAATCTATCACACCCTAAAACCACGAACGGCGGAAACGTTCAGGGGTGGAGGACGTCATGTATAGTATCACAACAGTGTAATATAATAAACCACCAACAACATCATCCATTGCATTATAAGTAGAGTTTTAATACATGTGTGTTCTTTCATAATGTACAACAATAAAATGAATAATCAAAATAAGGCGAGTCTTGTCTGTGCTCCATCTTCTCAAAAACCTGACCATCGCACCTGTCTAACTGATGACCTGAGAATACAAGTTATTTTGAAAGCGAGTATCAGCTTTAAAGCTGGTGAATTCATAAGTATTTATGTGTTATTGTCCTGTTTTGGAATGTTGTTAAGAATGTCGTATAAATCCTTAAATAGAACAGTTGATATAAGTATGAAATGTGGTCTTCTACCAAGACCCGGATGTTTTGTTATAACAAAGTAAAATGATAGGTTTTCCTTTCTATTGACTAGTACTAAGAGTACTTAGTCTAACTCATCGTTTATGTGAATATATCACAAAATAAAGTAAAATAGGAAAATGATATGATAGTCTTCTACCAAGACCTAAACGTTGTGTAAGTAAAATGATAGTTTTTCCTTTATATCGACAAGTACTAAGAGTACTTAGTCTAACTCATCGTTTATGTGAATATATCACAAAATAAAGTAAAATAGGAAAATGATATGATAGTCTTCTACCAAGACCTAAACGTTTTGTAAGTAAAATGATAGTTTTTCCTTTCTATCGACTAGTACTAAGAGTACTTAGTCTAACTCATCGTTTATGTGAATATATCACAAAATAAAGTAAAATAGGAAAATGATATGATAGTCTTCTACCAAGACCCTAATGTTCTGTAAGTAAAATGATAGTTTTTCCTTTCTATTGACTAGTACTAGAGTACTTATTCTAACTCCTCGTTTATCTGAAAGTATCACAAAATAAAGTAAACAGGAAAAAGTACTAATGTAAGTGTTGTCACTGGGTACTAGGACTAACACAACATCGCAATAAGCGAAGAAGATAACCTAATGAACATCCGAAGATTGTCCAGAAAAAGTATAAATGTAAGTGTCATCGCTGGGTACTAGGAGTAACACAACATAGAAGATAACCTAATGAACATCCGAAGATTGTCCAGAAAAAGTATAAATGTAAGTGTCATCGCTGGGTACTAGGAGTAACACAACATCGCAATAAGCGAAAAGTATAACCTAATGAACATCCGAAGATTGTCCAGAAAAAGTATAAATGTAAGTGTCATCGCTGGGTACTAGGAGTAACACAACATCGCAATAAGCGAAAAGTATAACCTAATAAAAAATCGAAGATTATCCACTTGTCCTCTGTAGCAGCAGCAGGTGGGTGGAGGGGTTAGCCCCGGCTATCGATCTACCTAATATAAATAGTAACCATAGACCTCCGTAGATGGTCATCGACCACTGGTGCTAATCAGCGGGGTTCGGAATGGTTAGTCCCGCCGAGATATCCCATTGAACCGGGATAGGAAAGATAATTTACACAGAAAATACTAATAAATCATCCTCGTAGTTCTAAGTACAAGTATCCAGGTAAGTAAATACAGGATAATGCAACTATGTAACAGTGTTCATGTATGGTATTCATGTAAGTGTGTTCATGTATCAGGTAAGTATATGTAAACATATTCATGTATCATGTAATCCTAAGTAAGTGTACTCATGTATCATGTAAGGTATTGGTATAGACTCATGAATGAACTGACTCTTGTGTGATTCCTTGTAATAGTAATAATGTTTGATATCTTCTAACTATCCCTATGATAGTTAACTGAAAGGTAATTGGTTGTTTAAGTAGGTTTATACATTTTTGCTACCCAAGAATGTTGGAAACTAAATGAAGGGTGAAAACTATAATCTCTAACATATATATGAACATATGTGTATAAGTATAGTTTGGTTCAAGAAGGTAAAAATAATGGTTTTGCAAGATATCTAGGAGTTTTGAACAATGATTAAGAGTGACTTGATGTCATTTTAATAAACATTTCAAAACTAATACTTTTGTTATCAAGGTATTTTAAGATAGAAAACCATTTCATGTGTCACCTTTTGAAATATGGGAAATCTACTGAGTGAAAACACAGTTATAAAATACATAAGATTGATTTAATAACATATTGTTTTCTACTTGTATTCCCCCCCCCCCCCATTAAAGCGTTTAAAATCATTTAAAACATTGATTAAGGGGTATGAACTCACCTGTAGTTGGTAGTTTAGATGAACTAGACGGTGTAGGATTTGTTAGGCGTCAAGTGAGGACTTGTACACACACTACGATCCTAATGAACATATAATCACACATATATGCACTCAATTAGACTTAAATTACTAATTGATAATGTTAAAACATCCTAGAACATAGCAAACACTTTATATAAGTGTTTTAAGCCCTAAGGATTGCATCTAAGATATTGTGGGACAAGGCACTTGGGTTTAGGGTTCCAAAGGACCTTATATATGAGTTTACTCTCCATATAACATCACACATGGAGTTTACGGTTGTAAACTCTTGAGTTTACAGCCGTAAACTCCCAACCATGGGGGTATTGTGTGTTTTGAAGTTCCAAATGATTCCTAGAATTATTCCAACTTGGTGGTTAAATTCTTGGAAGGGTTTAAGGCCTAGAAACACTCCTTAGAGGAGTTTACGGCCCCAAGGCCATTTCCTTTGGAGTTTACGGCCGTAAACTCCCTTGGAATGGTGTTTTTGTTGCTTTCAAGTCTTTTGCATATGTAGGATAGGTTCTAGACTTTTACCTAAAGCATATGAAGGCATTAGGCACACTTTGGTGCCCTTCTTTCATGTTTACGGCCCAAGAACCATGTTTTGGCCATAAACTCACTTTGGAAGGTGATTTTGATGTGTTTTGGTCCTTGGTTTAAGTGGGAACAATTCCTAGTAAATGTCCAATGCTTTAGGTGCCTTAAAAGCACCCTTTTGTGCATGATTTTGGAGTTTACGGCCTAAGATACTCTTGGGCCGTGAACTCCCAAACTTGGGTGATTCTTGCTTGATTTCATGTCCGTAATACACTCCTATACAAGTCCAAGGCAGTAGTATATCACGGGGGACAGTCTAGGCTCGGTTTCGGGAGTTTACCGCCCAAGAACACCTTGGGGAGTAAACTCCTAAATCTAATGATTTAGCTATGTAATCTATGTTATGAACATATTTAAAGCTTTCTAACACTACTAGAAAGAGTTACTCACGTTTTGGTATAAAAACCCGAAGATCCGTGAGAGAGAAAATGGCTTTTCTCTAGTTGGAAATGCGAATAATGAATGAATTTGGTTCAGAATTCTATTTATAGCCCTGAGATATTCTTGGCATATAATATTTTTATTCCTGAAATGATTTCTAATATAACCGAGTGTTGGAATAACAGTGTTGCACAAAACCCTAGTGCATCCACTCTCCTGATATCTCCTTAAGTGTAAATCCTGAAAAGCTGCCAAACTTATACCTGAAGTCTGGAATTTCACTGAAACTGTTCTAAGCTCTATTGTCTTGATATGGTTTGTTCAGAATGGAAATTTCAGGTTGTCACAGATACCACTATTGGGTTTTGAGCATTCTAACACTCCTAAGTGTACATGCAACCCTAAATACCTTGGATCTATGTTTTCTCTATTATACATGCAAATATGAACTTTCCAAGGTATTCATCCTAACTAGCATAATAACATTGATTCATATGAATATCTCAAGTTAGAATTACATACCTCTTTGATGTAGAATGTCTTCATGAAGCTTGATTGCCTAGTGCCCCAAGTGTGACACCTCAAATGGTTCATACAACACCAAATACACTTGGAATAGATTAGAGAGAAATCCACACTTCATAAAAATCGGCTAGCCCTTTTTCTCACATATAGTGGCCGATTTTCTCCAAGAATAAGATCATTATATAGTTAGTCATAATTAGGGTAAACCCTAATTGTCATGGCTTTCCATTTCCTTGGATCCATGGCTTCAAACACACCATGGAGCATCCTATGGGTTTTAGCCCAACTTGATAATCCATGAAGCATTAGCCCACTATATAAGTATGGATGATTTACACAATCAACCCGTATATTTAATTAGTCTTCTTTTGATCACTTAATTAATTATAGATTAATTCTTGATTAATACTAATTAAATAATCTTATTAATATATTAGAACTTATAATATATTAATAAACCTTAAGTGTTATTTCTCTCATTTTAGTCTATCCAAATGCATGATGTCATGCAACCCAAATGGACCATGTCGGGTCGGGTCAAGTCTTACCAATTATAGTTATGGACTTAGACATTAATCCAATAGTCTCCCACTTGGATAAGTCTAAAACTATCATTGCAAGTATGACTTCAAGAACCGACTGGCAATAGTAGCTCTCAAAAGCTTCTGTCGAACTCTGACCTTGCCAATGATCTCTGACCCTTGTCAATGACTTTTCCATTAGATAAGGGATCATATATTCCTCCATTCTAGATATCATATGGACTGAGACATGGATTATAATCATTCTCTCTATCCATTTGTTCTTTCCTGATATCCGATTTATGACGACTGACTAATTGAACAAATCAAATCAGTCCATGCCCGGCCGAGCACTTACATTTGTCATCACCAAATCATCAAGGGGCCCACATATATCGCTTTTATCCCGAAGGTAAAAGGAATGGATAAACTTCGACTCATATGGCTTGTTCTACTACTTGTTGAATCATACACAAAGGCACGTTTTATAGCACCGAGTTACCAAATGTGTTTTCGTGCAATCAATGTACAACCAACTCATAGTAACAACTCATATCTCTAGGTTTGAAGAATATAAGATATTATCGTCTCATGATCACTCGTGATAAAATCTATGAAGTGATTCCAATGATCGCGGGTTGAATCCAATACTCAGAACTTATGAGCACTCATGAGTGTTGTAGCACCTCCTTGTCCAACATTTTAGACCTCTACAATCCCAACCCATGACAGTCTTGATTCATATCTACTTCCAACATATGACCGACTGTGGATAGTTTGAATAACTTAGTCAATTAGGAAGAACGACCTAGTTATTCTAGAAGTCAAAACACGCAAAATGAAACACAAGAATAATTGAATCCAATATGGTCTCAGAACTTATGAATATAAATAAAACACCTTTTATTTATCACCATATGATTACACATTATTCATTGCATACTGTTTCAGCTATCAACTTTATTCTTGAATTTAAAACAATAGTAGTCCCATGCTCCAAGCATGTACACCATGTTTTCTAAACACTAGTCATGCCACACACCAAGTATGCATACTATGTTTGTCTATGATCTTTACTTTGCGAAATAGACCAGTTGAACATAACTCCAATGATTCTCATTTCACAGTCCCAATTCCTTACTGCAAATGCAAAAATTCCAAATTCATGCCATTTACTGAAATCTGTTAGATTCTAAACTTATATGCATTGATCCTCTTGTAATGATTATGCACCATTTCACAAAGACTTGTCAACAATCATTATAGAGTATTCCAAAGGAGATCAACTCCTTGGAAACATCCTTCTTGCATTAAGTTTCTTCTAATCTTACACATATTGAATAATTTCTAACTTTGAAACATTTCCATATTCCATTTTGACTATCATTTCTGAACAAGAGTTGCCTCCTTACAAATTATGTCAATATGGTCCTTCTAGAATTAACACTATACTTTCAACTGTCCTTGAGCAATCAATCTTTGGTAAACCTTATATTTTCCTTGACAATTGCTTAATCCTTTTAGTCATATCCAGTACTAAACCTTTTCCCTTCTTAATTCCCTAGGCATTTGGAAAATTTTAGAAAGGATGAATATAGCACATGTAATCGATCCTATATCCGAAGTATATGGGACACGATTCATGATGTCTCACATAAAGACTAAACCAGTCTTTTGCTATAATATTTCCATTTCTATTTTCCAAGTTCTCATTATGAAAAGGGATGTCGTAATCATAATCGAATTTAAGAATGCAAATAATAGACCCATATATAGAATTTCCTTATGTTCAGCCATTCCAACTTGAAATTCATATATATATATTTGACTAAATATGATTAAAACCTCAATCTAAGCTTTTAGATTTGAGATAAAGTATAATTTCCTATCCCTTAATTATAGCAAAACAACTCTTTCCCAATTGAAACCTTTTTGTTTTCTATAATTAACATTGCTAACTTGCAACCTTTATCATAATTATCATGATCCCACTAACATGATGATTATTAGCATAACACTTATGCTCCCACTAGCTTTGACATGTACTCAGAAATTAGGTGGACTTCTAGAAATCAATACTTTATTGACTTTCTTACCAAAGTTCAGATTTCTGATACTAGATTGCTTTAATAAACTTTATCAATATCATACACCTCATCTTAGATAGCTCACAGGTGTGTCTAAACAATTTTAAGAACTATGAAAAGGGATGTCGTAATCATAGTCTCGATTTTTTAGACCTTTTCCACTTCTCACAAGTCCATGTTAGTGTGCCGGTTAACCACAAACGCTCCACTAACGACCTTGAGAATGCAAATATCACAATTTCTATCTAGCTAAAATCTACTTAGTGAAAGTGTTTGCTCACCATCATTTTCATGAATCAGAGAGAAACCTTATGACACTTAGATTTAATGGTGTATGTGTTCTTATCCATGTGAATTGTCAAAACCATAGTCACAAGACAAGGATAATGACAAATCCAAACTCATATGGACTGAACTCAATCTTAATTTCTTGCCATCTGGCAGCTCAAGGGCCTGCCATTGCTTCCAAGTTGTTGTGCAACCAATTGAGAATACTAAGAACTCATATGCAAAGCCAACTTTAATTGGAATGGGCACAGAATATGTCAACACGATAGGTTATAAACCTCAAGTCATGTGCTAGTGAAGAACTTCATGTTTTATTCTTAATTAGTTCTTGAGACTTTCAAGACCTTTGAGACTCCCACTGTCCTCTTGACATATAAGACTTTCTTGTCAGATATTCAAGAGATAGTGTGGATTCCACTCACGACAAACACTTTACACAATTGACCTAAGTTGGGCTTTGTTTTATCCAAAACATCACAATTTACCAATTTCAAATGTACAAGAGTAGAAAACTTTTACTCTTACATTTGAAAAGTGTTTTAAACCTTTCTTTAAGATATGTCACTCAACTTACAGTCTTGGAGTATGACTCTAAGACTTGTTTTGGAATAAAGTATGACTCATCTTCTTGATTTGACCACTTCAACAATTCATAGCTCATCTTCTTAGCTATCAGAATGCACTTAGAGGATGAATTGTGATAAGGTCTCAAAATCATTAAGATGGTCTTAAAACATGATAGTAAAGTACTCTCCCATCTTTTTAGATTTGAGAAACTTTTATCTTTCTGCCATAATTTGATTCTTCTTATTCGCTCTGCCATACATCGAAATTTTTTCTAATGTATCAGAATTACACTTAAACTTGTAAGTGTAACCATATTTACTAAACTTTAGTAAATCATGACGAATAGTCTTATCAATCTTTTGTGGTGGACTTAATCAGTACACAAGAATGTGTACTCGATCCTTTAGTCCTTTACTTGACTGACACATCCATGTGAACAAGTACTTAGTCTTAATTTTCCAATGCTTGAAAGTTCTCATTCATCATGTTATACAACTTGCATGGTTCCAAGTTTCTATCCAACTGAAACTTGGGTGATGAGAATCTTTCCTTATTTGGTAAATTTAGACACTACCACAAATGAAAGAATCATATTCATATTTCCACTCTTGCTCTTAATGGAATCTTATAAGCAACAAAAATTTTCACAAATGTCATTGTACGGATATTTTAAAATAAATAAAATCAAAATTTTTCCTTTTATTTTAAAAACTTTGCGGAAACACTATCCTTACAGTGCTAAAGCACATGAAAACTTTGTTGTTATCTATTCCTAAGCAATATATCATAACTCCTAAGAAGTAGCTGAAGAATCTGATCTTCAAACTATGCGATAGAAATTCATCTACGCGATCAGATTCAACATATTCTTTCTTTAAGTTTATTCACTTTTTCTTTGATTCTTAAAACATCTACACGTGACCTAGTCACATCATGTATCAAGAATCTCAGAATAGAAACTTAGCAGAGTTAGATAGTGGACTTTACCTGAAGTAGAGTCAAACTTATTGACTTTAACATCTTTAGGTAAAATTTGGCAGCTTCGTAATCAATGCCCCTTCCTTTGGAAATAGATACCTATGGACCCTTGATAATGGTACATGGGACTATCACAGACTTAGCCTATCTCTTTACCATTTGGTCAACGAGTTGACAATGGCTGATTCCTTTCCATTGGGAAGAGAGAGCTTTATTGGATATCCAATATCATCATTGTCAATGTCCATAAAGTTTTTAGGAAGTTGATCTTAGCAAATAGATAAGATCATTAAGGGTCTTGTCATAGTCTGTTTCATAGGTGTCCCAAAGGAACTCACTATGTGACTTAGAAAGTAGTTGAGCCACCAACTTTCACAAGACTTTGACACCCAACTCTCCCGGCTTGTCAATATGTGACTACATCTCCAAGATGTGATCACACATAGACCTTTGCCTGCCAATAGGGCTTGAGTGACCTTAAATGTTTCAAGAACTTGTGGGTTAGGGAGAATAATTGGAGGAGGTGAAAGAAGTATGATTTCCATGGGACATCATCTTCATTTAGGAAAGCTTGTTTCAAAAGATTTGGAAGATCATAAATGTCTAAACCAGACATCTTTTGGTTAATATTCAAGATAGTTGATTTAAAGTCCCTAATATAACACCCAATACGAAATATTAAGGTTAGGACCCAACACAATACCTTTATAACTTGGAAGAGGGATGCCGTAATCCAAGATATAAAATATTTGAAGGTAGGTGAATGACTATTATGTTGGATAAGGTGTCTAAGTCCATAACTATTTCTGGTAAATACTTGACCCGACCCAGCATGGTCCATTTGGGTTGCATGGCACCATGCAATTGGATAAACTAAATGAGAGAAATAACACATATGGTTTATTAATATATTATAAGTTCTAATATATTAATAATATTATTTAATTAGTTTTGATCAATAATTAATTTAGAATTAATTAAGTGATCAAAAGAATAACTAATTAAATATATGGGTAGATTGTGTAAATCTTCCATATCTTATATAGTGGGCTAAAAGGCTCCATGGATTATCAAGTTGGGTTCCACCCATAGGATGCTCCATGGAGTTAACCCATGGATTGAGAAATGAAGAGTCATGTTACATTAGGGTTTTACCTAATACAACACACTATATAAGGACCATGTCTCTCCCCAAAATTGGCTACACTAGTGATACACTAGAGAAACAAGAGGGCTTGGTCGATTTTGAGTGTGTTATAGTATTCTCTCAAGTTTATACTTTGCATTTGGTGTTGTGTGAAGCATTTGAGGCATCACACTTGAGGTGATAGGCTCACAAGGTTTCAAGGAACACTTACAACAACAAGGTATGTAATTCTATCTATTATTCAATTTAGAATTGTTCCCCATGCATGCTAGATAGGATCATAGCCTTGGAAATCAACTTTGCATGATAATTAGACAAACATAGATCCAAGGTTATTAGGGTTGCATGTACACTTAGGAAGTGTTAGAATGCTCAAAACCTAACAGTGGTATCAGAGCCAGGTTTGTTTGTTTGTTATTTGTGCTAAATAGTTGAAAAAGTCGATATTTTTGCATTCTGCCTGACGAAATCGCCGAGTCCATGGGGGGACTCGCCGAGTAGGTTCATGCACTCGGCGAGTAGGAGCCTCAGAATGCAGATTTTCGACTTTAGTTGCTGGAAATGGACTAGAAACATTACCCTAAACTGTTTTGGTACTTGAAAAGTGTTTTAGATGGTGTAATGTCTTTGCTAATCCATTTACAACAACTAGTTATCAAAATTACAAAGTTTTAAATGTAATTTTTAATTCATGAAAGTGTTCATATTCATGTTCTTGATCTTATGATGTTTAGATGATCATAGGAATTATTTGTAACCTATGTGGTAGATTAATTCTTGATCATTATGTGTTTTAATGGAGTCCATAATTTGTCCTCAAGTTATGGAAAACCAAAAGTCACTTTGTTTAAAAACCATTAAAAGAACACATGGGTTATAAAAATGAAGAGTCTTCATTTTTAATACTCTAATAAACTCATAAGTTACAAGAAATGAAAAGCTTTGAAAGTTTACAAAACTTGCCCTCAAGTTTTGGAATAAGTAAAGTCTTGATTAAAACTTTAGTTCCAACCCTTAGAATTTTAAAAAGTTCAAATTCAACCCTTATACTTATAATATTATAATTTAATAATATATATATATATATATATATATATATATATATATATATATATATGTATGTATATGATCAAAGTCGTCTTACCGCTAGTACACCTCATTCACGAAGTCGGTCTATAAGGTGGGTATAAGGTTGTTGCCTATAAAATGGCAACTTAATGGGTGTCCACTCTCACCCACCGCTTGCTTGACTGGTGGAGGGTCGTTAGCCGAACGGGTAAGACAAGGACTTATAAATTCTCATTAAAAGTATGATGAATATTATAAAGTAACTAAATGTTTTCTTAAATTCCCAATCTTAGTTACTTTAGGAAAGGTGCTAATCCAAGAAATTACATTTTACACTTTGTCTAAGTCGTTAGTGGAGCATGTGTGGTTAACCGGCACATCGATTGAGGGGTAATTTATTAAGGGTACCAAGTAATTTGCATCGTTACTTCACACCTCGTTTTGTGATCCTCGGCATCCCAGTCACAAAATTTGGAGGGCACACTCGAGATTGAAACATGCCTTTGAAAAATTTCATTGAATCTCAAAAGAATCTAGGAGTTTCTAAGAACCAAATTAAATATTTTAATATTTCGACTTTGGTGGAAATTGGTGAATCGTCATTCACCTACCTTTCAGATAAGTTATTACTTAGATTACGACAAACCTCTTCTAAGTACAATATATTGTGATTGGGTCCTAGCCTTAATACTACATTTGGGTGTTTTATTAAGGACTATCTCTATTTCTAAGCTAAACCTTTCTTCTCTTCAGATGTCTGCAAACACTACTGCTTCTGGCTCTAATCCTAATGGCTCCTTTTCTTTTATGAACCTGTGTGGGAAAGTCACTTTTGATGGATCCAACTTTAATGAGCGGATCAGAAACATCCGAATGATTACCCGCTACGAGGACAAAGAATATGTCCTCGATAAGGAGCTTAAGGAGATTCATGAGACAGTTACTACTCCTCAAGAAATCGCTGACTTTAGGGCACATGAAAGGGATGCCACCAAGGTGGCATGCATCATGATGGCCACTATGACAGCCGATCTCCAAAAGTCCTACGAGGACTACTACCCTTTTGAAATGCACCAAGATTTGATGGAAAGATACCATCAAAGTGCACGAAAAGAGAGGTATAAAATCATCTTCTGCATGATAACAACCCGAATGAAGGATGGAGAACTCATCACGGGCCACATGCAGAAAATGCAAAGATTTGTGGACCGCTTGCTGAAGCTTAATGTGAACTTCCCTGAGGAGCTAGCAATAGATATTATTTATCACTCCTTACCTTCATGTTATGATCCATTCCGCATGACATACCACATGAATAAGGAAGAGGTCACTCTCAGCAAACTTCAAGGACTCTTAAAGACCGCGGAAAGTGGTCTTAAGGGTAAGGCGGTTGTTACTACTCCTACTCCTACCAACTCCGCCCCTGTCTTGGCAATCAGGAAAGGACGAGGGAAGAAGAGAAAGAGTTCTTCGAAGGGTACCAAGGTTAGGACCCTTGATGGCTCTTCTTCAAGTGGAACCAAGAAAGGTTTCATCACTCCTTCTTCTGACCCAAAAGAGGCTGAATGCTTCTATTGCCATGAAAAGGCACATTGGAAGAGGAACTGCCCAAAGTACCAGCAAGATGTGAAGGATGGGAAAGTTAAACCGAATCATGTAGGTACTTACACTATCTTATCTAATAACTCACCCATTCTAATTCTTGGGTCCTTGATACCGGTTGTGGTATTCATATCTGTTCTAATTTACAGGGACTAAGAAGAAGTGAGAACGTGGAGCAAGGAAGAATAAACCTGATCATGGGAAACAGGAAAGCTTCACCTGTCACCAAGATTGGAGTTTATACTTTATCGCTAAGTAGTGGGTTTAGTTTGGATTTGAATAAGTGTTGTTATTCGCCAGAAATGGCAAGAAGTATTATTTCCTTTCATGCATTGTATAAACAAGGTTTCACCTTTTCATTTGATAATGAAGTTGGTTCGATTAATGCTTTCTTTAATAATGTTCTTTATTTTAAAGCATTACCTTGTGATGGCGTGTATGAAACAGTATCTGTGGTTGATAACTTAGGAAATAGTGTATTGTGGATTGATTCTGTTAATAATAATAACTTGGATAAAGCATCACTATGGCATTGTCGTCTTGGACATATAAGCAAGAAACGCAAAGGCCAACTCCAAAAGGATGGACTCTTGGAGTCATTTGACCTAAAGTCAGATGATAGATGTGAATCATGCTTACTTGGGAAAATGACAAAGTCACCCTTCATAGGTTCTTGTGAGAGGGTTGAAGGTTTGTTGGACCTTGTACACACGGATGTGTGTGGACCATTCAAACATGCCACAAGGGATGCTAATCATTATTATTTGACTTTTACTGATGATTACAGTAGATATGGATATGTCTACTTAATCAAGCATAAGTCAGAGACTTTCGAAAGGTTTAAGGAATTTAAACAGGAAGTCTAGAATCAATTGGGCAGGAACATTAAGATGCTTCGATCCGATCGAGGTGGTGAGTATCTTAGTTCAAAGTTCCTCGACTATCTTAGGGAATGTGGGATTGTCTCACAATTGACACCTCCCAGGACACCACAGTTGAATGGTGTGGCTGAGAGGCGTAATCGAACCTTGTTGGATATGGTTCGTTCCATGATGAGTCGAGCTTCGCTACCAATCTCATTATGGGGGTATGCCTTAGAGACTGCCGCCCGTATTCTTAATCTAGTCCTTACAAAGAAAGTTGCCAAAACTCCTCACGAGATGTGGACTGGTAAAGTACCTAAACTAGATCACATCAAGATTTGGAGTTGCGAGGATTTTGTGAGGCGCGAGTCACATGATAAGCTAGAACCCCGAATCGAGAGGTGTATTTTCATCGGCTACCCACAAAGATGCTTTGGTTACCTCTTCTACAGACCTAGTGAAAATGTGGTCTTTGTAGCAAGAAGAGGAGTCTTTCGAGAGAGAGAATTTATAAGCCAAGGAGACAGTGGGAGGCAAATTGACCTTGAAGAACTTCAAGAGTCAAGTGGTGAAGGAACTTCAAACCCTAGCCCTCAACTTGAGGAGGAAACTCCTGTTGAGCCAATTGACGAGTCTGTACCTCTAAGGCGTTCCACAAGAGTTAGGAATGCACCTGAGCATTACTATGGTTTCCATATTACTACGGAAGGTGAGACACTTATTAGTGATGAGACACTAGTAGGTCTGGATGAACCTAACAGCTACGCGAAAGCCATGGCAAGCCCCGAGTCTGCGGAATGGAAAGAGGCTATGGATTGCGAGATACAATCCATGTATGACAATCAAGCTTGGAACATGGTTGAGAATGTACCAGGTCATAAGACTGTAGGGTGCAAATGGATCTTCAAGAAGAAGACCGACATGGATGGTAATGTACACACTTATAAGGCTCGACTGGTTGCAAAGGGCTTCTCTCAAACTCCTGGAGTGGATTATGATGAGACCTTTTCTCCAGTAGCTAAGATTAAGTCTATTAGGGTTATGTTATCCATAGCTGCTTTTCATGACTATGAAATTTGGCAAATGGATGTCAAAACCGCTTTCCTCAATGGAAAGTTGACTGAAGATGTTTACATGAGTCAGCCAGAAGGTTTTGTCAGCAACGAGTACCCTAATAGAGTGTGTAAGCTTGAGAAATCCATTTATGGATTAAAGCAAGCACCTCGCAGATGGAATCTTTGCTTTGATGAAAATGTCAAGGAATTTGGCTTTTCTAGGAGTGAAGATGAATCTTGTGTGTATGTCAAGGCTAGTGGGAGTTTAGTTAGCTTTTTGGTATTGTATGTGGATGACATACTACTCATAGGAAATGACATCCCAACTCTACAGGAAGTTAAGTCCTGGTTTGGGAAGTGTTTCTCTATGAAGGACCTAAAAGAAGCTGCCTATATTTTGGGGATAAGGATTTTGAGAAACCGGAGTAAGAGACTAATTGGACTTAGTCAAAGTACATACTTGGACAAGGTGTTGAAGAAATTCAACATGCAGAACTCCAAGAAAGGAGAGTTACCCATCCAAAGTAACGCCAGATTGAGTAAGACACAAAGCCCAAGTACCGAGGCTGAAATAGCAGAAATGAGTCAAGTACCTTATCCTTCAGCAGTAGGCTCGATCATGTATGCTATGACGTGTACTCGACCTGATGTAGCCTTTTCCTTGAGCATGGTTAGCAGGTATCAGGGGAACCCTGGCAAGGCTCACTGGACTACGGTAAAGAATATCCTCAAGTACCTACGGAGGACTAAGGACTGGGTCCTTACCCTCGGTGGGAGTGATGACTTGAGAGTTGTAGGGTATAGTGATGCTAGCTTCCAGACTGATAGGGATAATTTCCGCTCTCAGTCGGGCTGGGTTTTTACCTTAAACGGAGGAGCAATCACTTGGAAGAGTTCCAAGCAGGAGACAGTGGCTGATTCCACTTGTGAATCAGAGAATATAGCTGCGAGCGAGGCAGCAAAGGAGGCAATATGGCTAAAGAACTTCATTGGAGACCTTGGAGTTGTACCAGCTATAAAGGAGCCCATGGAAATTTTCTATGATAGTGAAAGTGCGGTTGCCTTAGCCAAGGAACCAAGGGATCACGGAAGATCCAAACACATCGACAGAAAATACCATTTTATCAGACATCGCATAGAAGAAGGAATCCTCGTGGCAAAGAGGGTATCATCGGATGAGAACCCAGCAGATCCCCTCACGAAGGGACTGAGTAGGGTTAAGCATCTCCAGCATGCTCGGAGCATAGGGCTGAAGGATGATATAAGTTTTAGTAGTTAGATAAATTATGAAATTTGTAAAGTGTAATTGACATTAGATGATGAATAAAAGGTGTTTTATTTATGAGTAAAGTGTTGCTATCTTTTGTCAATCGTTTAGTATAATTTCTTTTGCATGTTTTGACTTCCAGAATAGTATGTTGTGGTTTCACATATTATTCAAACCTCCACAGTCGATCATATGTTGGAAGTAGGTATGAATCAAGACTGTCATGATTGGTTGCAGAGGTCTAAGGTGTTGGACATGGCTACAACAATCATGAGTGCTCATAAGTTCTGAGCATTGGACACAACCCACGCTCACTGGAATCACTTCATGGAATTTTATCTCGAGTGACCGTGAGACGGTAATATCATATAAGTCTTCAACCCTAGAGATATGATTTGTTACTTACGAGTTGGTTATGCATTGATTGTACGAAAACACATTGGTAACTCGATGTTATAAAACGTGCTTTTGTATGTAATTTAATGAGTGGCAGAACAAACATATGAGTCGAAGTTTATCTGTTCCTTCTTGGATTAGAAGCTGATATCTGGGCCCCTCGATGATTTTGTTGTGACCTATGTACCAGGCCCGGTCAGAACTAAGTTGATGTGTTCAATTAAGTTCTTTGTCAAACAAATCGGGAATCGGGAAACAAACTGCTGGACAATAAGTAAGACATTGTTCCATGTATTTGTCCGGCTGATATCTAGAATAGAGGATTATATGATCACTTATCTTAAATGGCGTATCAACATCTTCTCAGTTCCGAGAGACCTTGAAAGAGCTACGATTGCCAATCGGTTCCTGAAGTATTGCAGTTATAGTTATTAGACTTATCCAAATGGAAGACTGTTGGATAAGGTGTCTAAGTCCATAACTATTTCTGGTAAATACTTGACCCGACCCGGCATGGTCCATTTGGGTTGCATGGCACCATGCAATTGGATAAACTTAATGAGAGAAATAACACATATGGTTTATTAATATATTATAAGTTCTAATATATTAATAATATTATTTAATTAGTTTTGATCAATAATTAATTTAGAATTAATTAAGTGATCAAAAAAATAACTAATTAAATATATGGGTAGATTGTGTAAATCTTCCATATCTTATATAGTGGGCTAAAAGGCTCCATGGATTATCAAGTTGGGTTCCACCCATAGGATGCTCCATGGAGTAAACCCATAGATTGAGAAATGAAGATTCATGTTACATTAGGGTTTTACCTAATACAACACACTATATAAGGACCATGTCTCTCCCCAAAATCGGCTACACTAGTGATATACTAGAGAAACAAGAGGGCTTGGCCAATTTTGAGTGTGTTAGAGTATTCTCTCAAGTTTATACCTTGCATTTGGTGTTGTGTGAAGCATTTGAGGCATCACACTTGAAGTGCTAGGCTCACAAGGTTTCAAGGAACACTTACAACAACAAGGTATGTAATTTTATCTATTATTCAATTTAGAATTGTTCCCCATGTATGCTAGATAGGATCATAGCCTTGGAAATCAACTTTGCATGATAATTAGACAAACATAGATCCAAGGTTATTAGGGTTGCATGTACACTTAGGAAGTGTTAGAATGCTCAAAACCCAACAGTGGTATCAGAGCCAGGTTTGTTTGTTTGTTATTTGAGCTAAATAGTTGAAAAAGTCGATATTTTTGCATTCTGCCTTATGAACTCGCCGAGTCCATGAGGGGACTCACCGAGTTCGTTCATGCACTTGGCGAGTAGGAGCCTCAGAATGCAGATTTTCGACTTTAGTTGCTGGAAATGGACTAGAAACATTACCCTAAACTGTTTTGGTACTTGAAAACTTGTTTTAGATGGTGTAATGTCTTTGCTAATCCATTTACAACAACTAGTTATCAAAATTACAAAGTTTTAAGTGTAATTTGTAATTCATGAAAGAGTTCATATTCATGTTCTTGATCTTATGATGTTTAGATGATCATAGGAATTATTTGTAACCTATGTGGTAGATTAATTCTTGATCATTATGTGTTTTAATGGAGTCCATAACTTGTCCTCAAGTTATGGAAAACCAAAAGTCACTTTGTTTAAAAACCATTAAAAGAACACATGGGTTATAAAAATGAAGAGTCTTCATTTTTAATAACCTAATAAACTCATAAGTTACAAGAAATGAAAAGCTTTGAAAGTTTACAAAACTTGCCCTCAAGTTTTGGAACAAGTAAAGTCTTGATTAAAACTTTAGTTCCAACCCTTAGAATTTTAAAAAGTTCAAATTCAACCCTTATACTTATACTTATAATATTATAAGTAAATTCAACCCTTAGAATTTTAAAAAGTTAAAATTCAACCCTTATACTTATATATATATATATATATATATATATATATATATATATATATATATATATGTGTGTGTGTGTGTGTGTGTGTGTGTGTGTGTGTGTATAAGATCAAAGTCGTCTTACCGCTAGTACGCCTCATTCACGAAGCCGGTCTATAAGGTGGGTATAAGGTTGTTGCCTATAAAATGACAACTTAATGGGTGTCCACTCTCACCCACCGCTTGCTTGACTGATGGAGGGTCGTTAGCCGAACGGATAAGACAAGGACTTATAAATTCACATTAAAAGTATGATGAATATTATAAAGTAACTAAATGTTTTCTTAAATTCCCAATCTTAGTTACTTTAGGAAAGGTGCTAATCCATGAAATTACACTTTACACTTTGTCTAAGTCGTTAGTGGAGTGTGTGTGTTTAACCGACACACTAACTTGGACTTAACAAGGTAGATAAAGGGTGACTTAATATTTATCATAGTATCGATGGAGCGTGTGCGGTTAACCGGCACATCGATTGAGGGGTAATTTATTAAGGGTACCAAGTAATTTGCATCGTTACTTCACACCTCGTTTTGTGATCCTCGGCATCCCAGTCACAAAACTTGGAGGGCACACTCGAGATTGAAACATGCCTTTGAAAAAGTTCATTGAATCTCAAAAGAATCTAGGAGTTTCTAAGAACCAAATTAAATATTTTAATATTTCGACTTTGGTGGAAATTGGTGAATCGTCATTCACCTACCTTTCAGATAAGTTATTACTTAGATTACGACAAACCTCTTCTAAGTACAATATATTGTGATTGGGTCCTAGCCTTAATACTACATTTGGGTGTTTTATTAAGGACTATCTCTATTTCTAAGCTAAACCTTTCTTCTCTTCAGATGTCTGCAAACACTACTGCTTCTGGCTCTAATCCTAATGGCTCCTTTTCTTTTATGAACTTGTGTGGGAAAGTCACTTTTGATGGATCCAACTTTAATGAGTGGATCAGAAACATCCGAATGATTACCCGCTACGAGGACAAAGAATATGTCCTCGATAAGGAGCTTAAGGAGATTCATGAGACAGTTACTACTCCTCAAGAAATCGCTGACTTTAGGGCACATGAAAGGGATGCCACCAAGGTGGCATGCATCATGATGGCCACTATGACAGCCGATCTCCAAAAGTCCTACGAGGACTACTACCCTTTTGAAATGCACCAAGATTTGATTGAAATATACCATCAAAGTGCACGACAAGAGAGGTATAAAATCATCTTCTCCATGATAACAACCCGAATGAAGGATGGAGAACCCATCACGGGCCACATGCAGAAAATGCAAAGATTTGTGGACCGCTTGCTGAAGCTTCATGTGAACTTCCCTGAGGAGATAGCAATAGATATTATTTATCACTCCTTACCTTCATGTTATGATCAATTCCGCATGACATACCACATAATAAGGAAGAGGTCACTCTCAGCAAACTTCAAGGACTCTTAAAGACCATGGAAAGTGGTCTTAAGGGTAAGGCGGTTGTTACTACTCCTAGTCCTACCAACTCCGCCCCTGTCTTGGCAATCGGGAAAGGACGAGGGAAGAAGAGAAAGAGTTCTTCGAAGGGTACCAAGGTTAGGACCCTTGATGGCTCTTCTTCAAGTGGAACCAAGAAAGGTTTCATCACTCCTTCTTCTGACCCAAAAGAGGCTGAATGCTTCTATTGCCATGAAAAGGCACATTGGAAGCGGAACTGCCCAAAGTACCAGCAAGATGTGAAGGATGGGAAAGTTAAACCCAATCATGTAGGTACTTACACTATCTTATCTAATAACACACCCCATTCTAATTCTTGGGTCCTTGATACCGGTTGTGGTATTCATATCTGTTCTGATTTACAAGGACTAAGAAGAAGTGAGTACGTGGAGCAAGGAAGAATAAACCTGATCATGGGAAACAGGAAAGCTTCACCTGTCACCAAGATTGGAGTTTATACTTTATCGCTAAGTAGTGGGTTTAGTTTGGATTTGAATAAGTGTTGTTATTCGCCAGAAATGGCAAGAAGTATTATTTCCTTTCATGCATTGTATAAACAAGGTTTCACCTTTTCATTTGATAATGAAGTTGGTTCGATTAATGCTTTCTTTAATAATGTTCTTTATTTTAAAGCATTACCTTGTGATGGCGTGTATGAAACAGTATCTGTGGTTGATAACTTAGGAAATAGTGTATTGTGGATTGATTTTGTTAATAATAATAACTTGGATAAAGCATCACTATGGCATTGTCGTCTTGGACATATAAGCAAGAAACGCATAGGCCAACTCCAAAAGGATGGACTCTTGGAGTCATTTGACCTAAAGTCATATGATAGATGTGAATCATGCTTACTTGGGAAAATGACAAAGTCACCCTTCACAGGTTCCTTTGAGAGGGGTGAAGGTTTGTTGGACCTTGTACACACGGATGTGTGTGGACCATTCAAACATGCCACAAGGGATGCTAATCGTTATTATTTGACTTTTACTGATGATTACAGTAGATATGGATATGTCTACTTAATCAAGCATAAGTCAGAGACTTTCGAAAGGTTTAAGGAATTTAAACAGGAAGTCTAGAATCAATTGGGCAGGAACATTAAGATGCTTCGATCCGATCGAGGTGGTGAGTATCTTAGTTCAAAGTTCCTCGACTATCTTAGGGAATGTGGGATTGTCTCACAATTGACACCTCCCAGGATACCACAGTTGAATGGTGTGGCTGAGAGGTGTAATCGAACCTTGTTGGATATGGTTCGTTCCATGATGATTCGAGCGTCGCTACCAATCTCATTCTGGGGGTATGCCTTAGAGACTGCCGCCCATATTCTTAATCTAGTCCCTACAAAGAAAGTTGCCAAAACTCCTCACGAGATGTGGACTGGTATAGTACCTAAACTAGATCACATCAAGATTTGGGGTTGCGAGGCTTTTGTGAGGCGCGAGTCTCATGATAAGCTAGAACCCCGAAGCGAGAGGTGTATTTTCATCGGCTACCCACAAAGATGCTTTGGTTACCTCTTCTACAGACCTAGTGACAATGTGGTCTTTGTAGCAAGAAGAGGAGTCTTTCGAGAGAGAGAATTTATAAGCCAAGGAGACAGTGGGAGGCAAATTGACCTTGAAGAACTTCAAGAGTCAAGTGGTGAAGGAACTTCAAACCCTAGCCCTCAACTTGAGGAGGAAACTCTTGTTGAGCCAATTGACGAGTCTGTACCTCTAAGGCGTTCCACAAGAGTTAGGAATGCACCTGAGCATTACTATGGTTTCCATATTACTGCGGAAGCTGAGACACTTATTAGTGATGAGACAGTAGTAGGTCTGGATGAACCTAACAGCTACGTGAAAGCCATGGTAATCCCCGAGTCTGCGGAATGGAAAGAGGCTATGGATAGCGAGATACAATCCATGTATGACAATCAAGCTTGGAACATGGTTGAGAATTTACCATGTCATAAGACTGTAAGGTGCAAATGGATCTTCAAGAAGAAGACCGACATGGATGGTAATGTACACACTTATAAGGCTCGACTGATTGCAAAGGGCTTCTCTCAAACTCCTGGAGTGGATTATGATGAGACCTTTTCTCCAGTAGCCAAGATTAAGTCTATTAGGGTTATGTTAGCCATAGCTGCATTTCATGACTATGAAATTTGGCAAATGGATGTCAAAACCGCTTTCCTCAATGGAAAGTTGACTGAAGATGTTTACATGAGTCAGCCAGAAGGTTTTGTCAGCAACGAGTACCCTAATAGAGTGTGTAAGTTTGAGAAATCCATTTATGGATTAAAGCAACCACCTCGCAGATGGAATCTTTGCTTTGATGAAAAGGTCAAGGAATTTGGCTTTTCTAGGAGTGAAGATGAATCATGTGTGTATGTCAAGGCTAGTGGGAGTATATTTAGCTTTTTGGTATTATATGTGGATGACATACTACTCATAGGAAATGACATCCCAACTCTGCAGGAAGTTAAGTCCTGGTTTGGGAAGTGTTTCTCTATGAAGGACCTAGGAGAAGCTGCCTATATTTTGGGGATAAGGATTTTGAGAAACCGGAGTAAGAGACTAATTGGACTTACTCAAAGTACATACTTGGACAAGGTGTTGAAGAAATTCAGCATGCAGAACTCCAAGAAAGGAGAGTTACCCATCCAGAGTAACTCCAGATTGAGTAAGACACAAAGCCTAAGTACCGAGGCTGAAATAGCATAAATGAGTCAAGTACCTTATCCTTCAGCAGTAGGCTCGATCATGCATGCTAGCATTCCACCGGACTGTCTTGTATCATCCATAATCATCATCTATACTCCACTAGATGACTGGATCACTGTCAACATTGATGTCTTCCATCGTGTTATCACAAAACAACTGTTTCATCTACCCATGTTTTACCCAACACATTTTGTAGATATAAAATACATATACAATTTAAATCATTTAAAACATGTATAAATATCTTTCACTCAGCATAGGCAACAAGTATTCAGACAATATGCACACATAGCACATAATTTATATTAAAATACTTCATATCTATGTGTAAGCTGAAAGGGACTATGCACTCACTTGAAAGGTGGTGACTCGGTACTCGGACAGCGCTTCGATACTCTCAACACATTTTTCCTTCGATAAAACCTAGTATTAATACCACTAGGGTTTAGTCTAACGATAACCGCGACAAATTAATAGTCTGACTATTATTACTATTATATAAGAGTTAAACGATACTTATATAACTCATAATAATAGCCCAAATAATTATTTTAAGGACCTAATAACATTACTATAATTATTTGAAAGTTGTATTAAAAATTGCGTAAGCGTAGCTCACTTACAGCGGATTTTAAAGAAAACTGGGCTTTGCTTGGAGCAGCATTTCGAAACCGAAAGACGCTTTTTCTCGAGACTCCGGGAGCCTCGGGGCTTCCTTAGGGTGCTAGGGGTTTCATCTAGGGTTTAGAAGGGTTTAGGAGCCTTAGAGAGAGAAATTAGTGAGAGAAAGAAGAGGTTTTCGAGTGAAGAAGAATGGCAGCCTCGGCCTTCTATTTATAGCCCAGACTTCGGACTTACGTTGGGCATACCGAAGCCTTACGGTGGGTGTAAGTTCGGATAAGGTCTCCACATGTCGCAGTGTCGGTGGTGCTATGTGTTCACTCCTCGGACCAAGTAGAACAGCTGTACGTGAGGCGTACTTCTTTCCGATGCGGGGCGTACTCCGGACGCTAGGTGTCCCTTCGCTACGTTGGGCGTAACCCTCGCACCAGGTGTCACCATCTGAAGCGAGTTCATCTGACGGCTAGGAGTTCGGCCACGTCCTCATTTCATGCATCAGCTTTGCAAGTTTTACACTTAACGTCTAAAATTCGTATCTTTCGCATACGAGCTCCGTTTTTGACGTTCTTTATATCCACGCGAAGGCGGGAACGTACTCTAGAACTTTCGTTTAGACTTCGTCGGCTAATTTTGACTTTATTTTAGAAGTTACATTATTAACAGGCCGGGACAGGATTGGTCCGTTAAATTCTCATAACTTCATCATCCGACATTCGTTTTCGCCCATTTTTTTTCTCGTTACGCTACTCTTAACGAAATCTTAGATTCTCATTTAGGTCGTGTCGGCTAAAAATTGCTCAATCTATTATTCGAATTTCGGGCTGTACACTACTAATCCGAAACTTCGAAAATATAACTTCCTCATACGAAGTCAAATTTGGGCGTTCTTTTTTATGGACTCTCTTGGTTTAACATTTTCTAAGACTTTTGTTTAGATCGCTAAGTCTAAATCTCGCTCTATCATAAATTCACTATTTACATTTCCCGGTATCGTGCCGGTTCCGCCGCAAAACATCGACAGGTCATAACTTCTTCGTTATAACTCAGATTTCGGCGGTCTTTATATGTACGGAAACCTTGTAACATATACTACAACTTGGTTAAGATTATTTATTCTAAAGAATATTTTACTGAAAAGTCATTTTCGACACTTATTGCCTCTAATTTGACAAGCCCAGATCTACGGGAGTTACAATTATCTCCCCCTTAGGATGATTACGTCCCGGAATCATCAAAGAAATAGGGCTCACATGATGACTCCGTACATTATCTCTTCATCCTAAGTAATAACTGTAACTTTGATGCTTCTTCAAACGAGTATCTAACTCTAAGATTTCCTGACTATAGGCGGTGCCCAATCTTGGACCCGCTCTCTATCTCATGTTAGGCTTTCAGTCACGATCTCGATCTTTATTGGAGACTCCTTCTTTAACAAACTTGAGATAAGTTTCTTCCTTCGATTATCATAATAGAACAATGGGTCATGTTCTAATGACCTCTTATCGTATGATGCATTGCTTGGACTCGGGTCTTTTAGAGTCAAATTCCAGAACAGACTATACATTCCTTTATGTTCTAACCACATCTTAAAAGGTAGCATTTCTAGCTACAAGCAACTTTTCGCAATACCTCTACTGATCGCTTTTTATTTCAATCTTCTGTCTTAAGTTAGATGCTACATCGAACTTGATTCTCTGAACCACATAATATACTCAGCGTAGTCGGACTCAATTATGACCACTAGGGTCGGAATAACAATCATCTTCTTAGTCATTATCGAAACGATGGTAATGACATGCTTGAATAAAACAGAATCAATTATTAGCTTCTTGGTAACCTTATGACTTTCCCTAATCCAAGCGTGAGTCTTGTGCTTCCGGTAGTATATGCATCTACTACCTTTCAAACCTACTCATACTCGTCCCAGGTATTGTCTCGCAGTTTTCCAAGTCACTATGCAACAAAATCACATAACAGTTTAACACACCAGATAACAAAACGAAGGCTTTATATTATTTCTTGAAACGATTACGTAGATGTTCAAGTTCACCCTAGACTATGCCTCTAATAGGCTACATTATATGATATGCATAACTTGATCTTCGGTATAAAGTCTTCATCCTTGATTCCTCGCATGGTTTTCTGCTTCGTCGAGGATCATGAGAAATGCCCTTGGCCTTGGTGGCCTGTTTGGCCTTGCTGCTTCATTCTTCTTTGGGCAATTCTTTGAAAGATGCCCCCTTCTTTACATTCATAACACAACCTCTTGTTGGATGTACACTCATTGGCGTAATGCTCAGACTTTCCACACTTGAAACATGTCACCTCTTCGCCGCATTTTCCAAAGTGTTTTTTCTTGCATTTGTCACACCATCTTGCTTCACCTCCTCTTCCAGGCTTTGAGAATTTTCTCTCCTTGTTGGACCTTGAAGATCCTTCAAACTTCCGCTTCTCTCCTGCCTTATCTTTTTCTAGACCCTTTTCTCTTATCTGGGTCTCTACGTTCTTAGCTGCCCTAACAGCTGTTTTCAAGATAGTTGCCATTTTGACCATTGGGCCAAAGTCAGTGGGCAATCCGTTAGCAAACCTATCAATCTTGGAGACTTCAGTAGGAACCAAGTAGGGAAACAGCTTCATCCTCTCGGTGAATGATGTGGCGTACTCATCAACACTCATCTTCCCTTTCTTCAGGTTCTGAAATTCGTTGTTTAGGTCTATCAGATCTATCTCTGAGTAGTACTTCATTTTCAAATGTTCTAAGAACTCTTCCCATGACATCCTTAAGGCTTCTCCTCGTGGCATCGTATCTGCCAATAGCTTCCACCAGCTCAAGACTCCAGTTTTCAGTTGTCTTATGGCGAAGACGGTCTTCTATTTCTCGCTACAGTCGCAACTCTCAAACACCATCTCCATCTCGGAGATCCAATCCATAATCTCAACAGGCTTTGGGCTTCCTGAGAGACATGGTGGTTTCGCACCCAATAAATTCTTGTACATTCGCCCATCCTTGTTGTTTCTCCTCTCCGGGCCATCCCTTCGTTCACCTTGAGTCCCTACTTGACTCACTTGGCAGTTGTAGTTCCCTTCCTCTGATTGCTCGGGAATCAGCTCGAGTTTCTCAATGGTCATAGTAGGTTCGTCCCTATTCAACATCCACCTCATTTCTTCCCTTTGTTCAGCCAACATAGTCTGAATCATGGCTTGTACTCCAGCCATGGTGATTGGCTCGGATACATCTTCTACTACAACAGGTATTTGCTGAATCACCGGGGGTTGATTCCTATTCCCATTTGCATTCCCAACTCCACTGCAAGTTCTTGCCATTTTGATCTATACACCGAATAAGGTGAATCTAGATCTTAATTTAGGATTGACGTCTTAAATCATCCTTATCACTCCGAAACGTTTATATGCTAGTTCTAATATCGTAGTTAAACGCTTAGAATCCTAAACACATAAGGTTTCCAGATCTCGTCGGCAATAGACCATAGATCCGATCAAGCTATAGCATAAAGCATAACAAATCATTTAGCACATAAAAGCAATTTAGGCATCATTCCTAAAATAAGCTAGTGCTCACACCTCACAATCATTGCTTAGCATTCTAAGTTTAAGTCTAGAAATAAATCCATATTCCTAGTTCGCTTAAACTAATGCTCTGATACCAACTATGACATCCCCATTTTTCACGGCCAGAAAAGACCGGTTTTGTTTATGCTTTGTAAAAATCAGAGTATTTCTTTTCATAAAAATGTTGCGGAATTTGCTCCCAGAAAAACACGATAAATACGTTATCAAAACATTTTCGAAGAAACGTATTTTATTTGTTTTAAAACGTTTGGGATTTCATCGTCAATACAGAAACATAAGCATAAACGGAACTTACATTTATTTACACTAGTGATCAACATCTTTTTAATCTCTCAGTGTAATGTGACTTCATATCAACACCTGTGATGTAAATAAACTGAGTGGGTCAGGTTGGGAAACCTGATGAGTACATAGGGTTTTCAACCCACAATAATATAATTATTATGTTTAAACAATCAAACAATCAACCCAATTACCCATCCCCATTATCTTCTTTAGTCTTAAGGATCTACCTTAAGAATCAGCTAGCCCTCGTTTATTTATTCCTAAGGATCATCCTTAGGAATCGGCACGAAGTCCATCGTTACCAAGGCTTATAGATTATAACTGGTGAACACATAGTCCAAAACATCTGGTAAACACTTAGTTCAAAAGTAACTAGTCAACACACTTAGTTCAAAATACCTAGTGAACACACTCAGTTCAAAGATACCTAGTGAACACACTCAGTTCAAAGATACCTAGTGAACACACTTAGTTCAAAATACCTAGTGAACACACTCAGTTCAAAATACCTAGTGAACACACTCGGTTCAAAAATACCTAATGAGCACCTAGTTCAAAAACACCTACAGGTTACGAGTCTGCTAGCGTTCCACTAGACTGTCTAGTATCGTCCATGGTCATCATCTATACTCCACTAGATGACTGGATCATTGTCAACATTGATGTCTTCCATCGTGTTATCACAAAACAACTATTTCATATACCTATGTTTTACCCAACACATTTTGTAGATATAAAACACATATACAGTTTAAATCATTTTAAACATGTATAAAAATCTTTCACCCAGCATAGGCAACAAGTATTCAGACAATATGCACACATAGCACGTAATTTATATTAAAATATTTCATATCTATGTGTAAGATGAAAGGGACTATGCACTCACTTGAAAGGTGGTGACTCGGTACTCGGACAGTGCTTCGATACTCTCAACACAATTTTCCTTCGATAAAACCTAGTATTAATACCACTAGGGTTTAGTCTAACAATAACCGTAACAAATTAATAGTTTGACTATTATTACTATTATATAAGAGTTAAACGATACTTATATAACTCATAATAATAGCCCAAATAATTATTTTAAAGACCTAATAACATTATTATAATTATTTGAAAGCTATCTTAAAAACTGCGTAAGCGTAGCTCACTTACAGCGGATTTTAAAGAAAATCGGGCATTGCTCGGAGCAGCATTTCGAAACCGAAAGACCCTTTTTCTCGAGACTCTGGGAGCCTCGGGTCTTCCTTAGGGTGTTAGGGGTTTTTATCTAGGGTTTAGAAGGGTTTAGGAGCCTTAGAGAGAGAAATTAGTGAGAGAAAGAAGAGGTTTTGGAGTGAAGAAGAATGGCAGCCTCGACCTTCTATTTATAGCCCAGACTTCGGACTTACACTGGGCATACCAAAGCCTTACGCTGGGCGTAAGTTCAGATAAGGTCTCCACATGTCGCAGTGTCGGTGGTGCTACGCGTTCACCCCTCGGACCAAGTACAACAGTTGTATGCGAGGCGTACTTCTTTCCGACGCAGGGTGTACTCCGGACGCTAGGCATCCCATCGCTACGCTGGGTGTAACCCTCGCACCAGGTGTCACCATCCGAAGCGAGTTCATCTGACGGCTAGGAGTTCGGCCACATCCTCATTTCATGCATCAGCTTCGCAAGTTGTACACTTAACTTCTAAAATTCGTATCTTTCGCATATGAGCTCTGTTTTTGACGTTCTTTATATCCACTTGAAGGCGGGAATGTAATCTACAATTTTCGTTTAGACTTCGTCGGCTAATTTTGACTTTATTTTAAAAGTTACATTATGAACAGGCCGGGACAGGATTGGTCCGTTAAATTCTCATAACTTCTTCATCCGACGTTCGTTTTCGTCCATTTTTTTCTCGTTACACTACTCTTAACGAGATCTTTGATTCTCGTTTAGGTCGTGTCGACTAAAAACCGCTCAATCTATTATTCGAATTTCGGGCTGTACACTACTAATCCGAAACTTCGAAAAAATCATAACTTCCTCATACGAAGTCAGATTTGGGCGTTCTTTTTTATGGACGCTCTCGGTTTAACGTTTTCTACGACTTTCGTTTAGATCGCTAAGTCTAAATCTTGCTCTATTGTAAATTCACTATTTACGTTTCCCGGTATTGTGCTGGTTCCGCCGCAAAACATCGACGGGTCATAACTTCTTCGTTATAACTCGGATTTCGGCGGTCTTTATATGTACGGAAACCTTGTAACATATACTACAACTTGGTTAAGATTATTTATTCTAAATAATATTTTGTTGAAAAGTCATTTTCGACACTTATTGCCTCTAATTTGACTAGCCCGGATCTACGGACGTTACATTAACCACACACGCTCCACTAACCGACTTAAACAAAGTGCAAAGTGCAATTTCATGGGTTAGTACCTTATTCACATTTTCCTAAGTAACTAAGATTAGGTATTAATATGAGTTTAGTTACTTAGTATTTATCATTAATACTTTTAATGAAGGGAGAATTATAGTCCTTGTCCTACCCGTTCGGTTAACGACCCTTCACCAGTCAAGGAAGCGGTGGGTGAGAGTGGAAACCCATTAAACTGCCATTTTATAGGCAGTAACCTTATACCCCCCCCCCCTTTTAGACCGGCTTCGTGAATGAGGCCTACTAACGGTAAGACTGACTTTTCTCTTATATATATATATATATATATATATATATATATATATATATATATATATATATATATATATATATATATATATATATATATATATATATATATTATTAACTTATAATATTATAAAGTTTAAAGGGTTGATTTTTTACTTTTAAAATTGAGAAAATTACATGAATGGTCCCTATGGTTTAGGGTAATTTGCGTGTTTGGTCCCTAACTTATTTTTTTAACTCGGAAGGTCCCTACTGTATGTTTTTATTACACGTTTGGTCCCTGTCTTACCTAAAAAAACTATTTTTCCATTGATTTTTTAAAATATTTAAATAAACACACCACAACCCCAACCCCCTCATCTTACCTTACCTATCCCGCAATTTTTTCCTATTTAAATAATAGTCTTTTTAGTTAAGACAGGGACAAATCGCGTAACTAAAACATATAATAGGGACCAAACGCATAACAAAAACAAACAGTAACAACTTCTTTCCGAGTTAAAAAAATAAGTTAGGGAGTAAACGCACAAATTACCCCAAACCATAGGACCATTCGTGTAATTTACTCTTTAAAATTCTAAGGGCTAACTTGTAATTAAAGTATTCATAGGTGAAAACTTTTCAAATTCCAAAATTTGAGGGCAAGTTTTTGAAACTATTCAAAACTAATTAATCCCATAACTTATGAGTTTAAAGTACTTTTAATTAAAAAACTCTTCAAGTTCCATAACTTGAGGACAAGTTATGGAAGACTTTAAACTAATAAAAGAAGGTAACTTTTCTTTATTTTGTAACTTATGGAATTAATTAAGGTTACACATTTTATTACTTAGTGAAGTGACTCTTGAACCTCCATAACTTGAGGACAAGACTCTTCATTTTTGTAACCATTGCCAACTTTTATGAGTTTTATGAAACTTAAATGTGACTTTTCATATAAATTGAGGACAAGTTACAAAAACACATTTTACAATCAACTCTTAGATTAAAATGGACTGAAAAACACATAATCAATTAACTTTTCTATTAATCTAAGCAACTCATAAGAACAAGATAACTCAAATCAAACTTTTTCATGTAATTAGCCTAATCACTAAACTAATACAAAACATGAATTTATTGACAATTATCTTTGAAATTGGATTAGCATGGACATTACCACATCAAAAACAAGTTTATATGTCCAAAAACATCTTAGGGTAATGTTCCTAGTCCATTTCTAGCGAAAATAGTCGAATATATGTTGTCTGGGGGTCCAACTTGTTGAGTGCACGAACCAACTCGGCGAGTTGGATGCTTTTTGCCTTGGACTCGGCGAGTGATGTGCAGACAGCACCAAAATTCGATTTTTCAGCTAATTTATAAAGTATAACAAGAAAACAAGCCTAGGCTCTGATACCACTGTTGGATTTTGAGCATTCTAACACTCCTAAGTGTACATGCAACCCTAAATACCTTGGATCTATGTTGTCTCTATTATACATGCAAATATGAACTTTCCAAGGTATTCATCCTAACTAGCATAATAACATTGATTCATTTGAATATCTCAAGTTAGAATTACATACCTCTTTGATGTAGAATGTCTTCATGAAGCTAGAGTGCCTAGTGCCCCAAGTGTGACACCTCAAATGGTTCACACAACACCAAATACACTTGGAATAGATTAGAGAGAAATCCACACTTCATAAAAATCAGCTAGCCCTTTTTCTCACACATAGTGGCCGATTTTCTCCAAGAATAAGATCATTATATAGTTAGTCACAATTAGGGTAAACCCTACTTGTCATGGCCTTCCATTTCCTTGGATCCATGGGTTCAAATACACCATGGAGCATCCTATGGGTTTTAGCCCAACATGATAATCCATGGAGCATTAGCCCACTATATAAGTATGGATGATTTACACAATCAACCGATATATTTAATTAGTCTTCTTTTGACCACTTAATTAATTCTAGATTAATTCTTGATCAATACTAATTAAATAATCTTATTAATATATTAGAACTTATAATATATTAATAAACCTTAAGTGTTATGTCTCTCATTTTAGTCTATCCAAATGCATGATGCCATGCAACCCAAATGGACCATGTCGGGTCGGGTTAAGTCTTACCAATTATAGTTATGGACTTAGACATTAATCCAACATGCATGTTGTGCCTGTGTCCACTATCTTCGACCGGGATAGCAGATTCACCTCGAGATTTTGACAGTCACTTCAGAAGGCTCTTGGAGCTAAGTTGGATATGAGCACAGCTTACCATCCACAGATTGTCTGGAAGAATGAGAGGACCATTCAAACATTGGAAGACATAATGAGAGAGCGTGTCATAGAATTTGGTAAGTCATAGGACACATATTTACCTTTGGTCGAGTTCCCTTACAACAACCGCTACCACACCAGCATCAAGGTTGCGCCTTTTTGAAACCCTTTATGGTCATAAGTGCAGATCCCCTATGTGCTGGGCTAAGGTGGGTGACATGAAGCTAGCCAAGGGGCAAGTCCTTGACAACACTCTCATAGGCCCAGAAATCATCCATGAAACCACAGAAAATATCATACAAACCCGGGATCGACTAAGGCTTCGGGTGATAAACAAAAGAGTTACGCCGATAAGAGACAAAAACCCTTGGAGTCCCAGGTTGGCGACCGTGTTCTATTGGAGGCCCCACCCTGGAAAGGCATGATACGCCTTGGAAAACGTGGAAAGCTGAATTTGAGATACATAGGACCATTCGAGATCCTTGCTAGGATCGGTCTCATAGAATACGAACTTCGTTTACCCCAAGAGCTTAACAATATTCATCCCGACTTCCAGGCCTCGAACCAAAAAAAAGTGTCTATCCGACGAAACCCTTGTGATCCCTCTTGAAGAGATCAAGATCAACGAGAACCTTAACTTCGTGGAAGAGCCAGTAGAGATCATGGACCGAGAGGCCAATCAAACGAAACAAAGTTGTATCCCGATACTGAAGGTCCGCTGGAATGCCAAGCGGGGACCTAAATTCATGTAGGAGTGCAAAGATTCAATGGAGCAGAAGTACCCTACTCTATTTCCGAGTTCATGATTTGTATTTAGTGTCTAAATTTCGGGACGAAATTCCCTCTAACGGGGGGATGATGTGACAACCCGAAACTTTTTCCATTTCCGTTATCCGATTTTCGTTAGTAAAATTTGGATTTTACTAAGTTTCTGTCAAACTTTTTGGCTTAGAAAATCACCTAGTTTTATATAATTAAACTTTTATACAAGTCGGAACCAAAGATTGCGCGAAAAACCCGAATTCTCTCGAAAAATCAAACGATTTTCAGCCTGACTGAGTTTATAGCCGTAAACCCGTGTACGGCCGTACACTTGTTTACAACCAGCATCGAGAGGACCCCACCACCAACCACGAAAACCCCTATAAATATGAGACCCTACCCCCTCATTTACACTTTCTAGCCGAACACCCTCTCTTTCTCTCTCTAGACTCTTGACCGTAAAATCCCAAAAACACCCTTATTCTCCCGAAAATCATCAAAAATCATCATTTGGGGTCGATTTGGAGCATTTGGAACACGTTTTCTTTGAAATCAAGCACCCTTGTTCTTGAGTGCACAACCATACACCCTTCAAATCTACAAATCTTCATTAACCGTAAACCAGTTCACGGCCATACACACTTCAAACCTTCGAAGGTCATAAACGGTTCACGGCCGTAAACCCTCCTTAGGTGGTGAACTTGGCTGAAAACCTGCTTCCCCCGATTCAATCGAGTCCCGGTAACATTCCTAAACCAATAACAAGTGTTTTTCCAACACTATAATAAATGGTTTCGCTAATAAAATACGTATATGTATTAATTGTTATTAGGATTTCGTTGAGTGTCGCGTACATCAACTCGAGGGCCTTCATTCCCAGTTTCATTGTCCAACACCTTCACGCAACTAACGGTGAGTTCATACCCCTACGCTTTTACGATTTTTAATGTTTTTCCAGGGGGGGGGGGGAATACAAGCCAAACATAAATGATTTTATCAAGTTTTAAACTTATGAAATTAATACAGTCAACGATTTCCATGTTTTATAAAATATTTAGATATTTTATCCCTTTTGTACTATGTTGAGCAAAAGGAACACTTTTATTTTGGAAACACAATTTCATAGATTTAAGAACATTTTAGAAACCAAGTATATACAAATACACAAACTATAAAATGTATAGTTTGGGGATTCATACAAGGTTGTACATATACAAATACACAAACTATAAATAGGTATAGTTTGGGGATTCATACAAGGTTATACATATACAGACACACAAACTATATTAGGTATAGTTTGGGAATTCATTAAACGGTTTAAAAATTCATCGTTTATAAACCTTTCCATTATTTATAAAAAGGGTTTTCCTGAATTATTACTTGTAAAGTCTTTAATTTAGTTGGAGATACGTCCTTGGGCGCTTACAAACATAACTAAGTGGAGGACTACTCTTATGAACCAGAGTCTCCTTGAGGGAGAGCTTGATTTTGTGTATAGATCTATACGGGACTGACTATCCCGCACATTGTTGCTAGCTATAGTAGGACCGGCAGGTCTAAGGGTGACAAAGTCATAAAGGATACTGGTGCCCGATTCGCGCCATATCAAGTTTAGTATGGTCATAAAACTCGCAAGTAGATAACAACGATATATTTGTTGGATTAGTGTCTAAGGCTTTAACTATATTTGGTAAGTACTTGACCCGGTTGTGCATGGTCCTTTTGGGTTGCCTTCACCATAGCAACTTGACAGGACGATTTTTTAAGAGAGAAGAGATATTATTGTTAATATATTATGACAATAATATATTAAAGGAATAATATTGTTATTTGATTAATATAAGTCATATATTAATTAACAATTAATTTGGTGACTTAAAGAGGTTAACTGAATAAAGGGGCATAAACTGTCAAATGTGTGATAGATGTGTTTTGGGCTATGTATCCTTATGGATATGAGGGTGGACGAAATTTAGGTTTTGGGAACCTTAAATTCGTCCAAGCCTAGTATCTAGGAGGATCTTGGATTGCATAGGGCCTAAGTTATTCAATTAGGGTTAAAGGTAAAACCCTAGTAGCTCATAGTATAAATAGGACCCTAGGGTGAGGGAAATCGGCACTCATGCAAGGCAAGAAACCCTAGGGCCGATTTCTCACCCTCCTCCCTCTCTCTCAAGATCATCTTCTTGCTAGTTGGTGTTTGTAAGCCATTAGAGGAGTGACAATTGTGACTCTAAGCTCCAAGAACAGGAAGTATCAAGCAAGTAATCCAAGGTATTGTCCTAGATCCAATTTCATATGATTAGAATCACTTGTTTACATTAGATCTAGTATTGTAAGTCTTGGATTCAATGCATGTTCAATTAGAGAAACCTAGATCCAAGCAATTAGGGTTTGCATGTGCACATAGGAAAGTCCTTGTTGCTCAAACCCATCAGTGGTATCAAAGCTTTGATTGATTTCTATTAAATTGATGCATTGATTGATTGCTTGTTACTTAAAAAAATTCGATTTTTGGTCCTCTGCATGATGAACTCGGCAAGTTCCACTGTGGCCTCAACGAGTAGCTCCAACTCGGCGAGTCCATAGTGGGAACTCGGCGAGTTCGAGCGTCAGAAAGAGGGAGTTTCAGGATTTCTTGCTGTTTTACTTGAGGAAACTTGCCTTAACTGTTTTGGGTCATTAAAATCCGATTTTAACCATATATATGAGTATATTCTTGACCAAACAAAAGATAATTACCAATTAGTTGAATTATAATTTCCTTATGTGATAATAATTGATTATTTGAATTGAATTGGTGAATTGTTTTGCAAGTAATATTGAATAAGATCAAATTGAGATAATCTAATTGTTGATTTACATTATTTGATATTTGATCCTTATGTTTTTGAAAAGTTTAAAACTTGTCCTCAAGTTTTGAAATTTAGATTTGTGATTAAAAGTTTAAATAATTTAAATTTCAAACCCTAGAATTTTACAAGTTTAAAATTCAACCTATACTAATATATTATTACAAGATTAATATATATATATATATATATATATATATATATATATATATATATATATATATATATGTACGATTAAAGATGCTAGTTTTACCGTTAGTAGGCCTCATTCACGAAGCTAGTCTATAAGGTGGGTATAAGGTTGATGCCTATAAAATGGTGCTTAATGAGTGTACACTCACACCCACCGCTTGCTTAACTGGTGGAGGGTCATTAGCCGAACGGGTAGGATAGGGCAAACCTCTCCTCATTAATAAGCATAATGAAACTATAAAGTAACTAAACTATTTTATAAAATTCCCAATCTTAGTTACTTTAGGAAAAGTGAATTGATGCAATCCCATGAAATTACACTTTGCACCCTTGTTTAGAGATTAGTGGAGCGTGTGTGGTTAACCGGCGCACTAATTGGTTTTAAGCAAAGGTGGCAAAGGGTGACTCATTGTTTGTCATAGTTTGATGGAGTGTGTGTGGTTTACTGGCACATCGAATAGGTGATTGTAACAATGAAGGCACCTTGTAGATTTGCATGGTTATTCACACCCGCTTTGTGATCCTCGGTATCCCAGTCACAAACTAGAGGGGCATATCGAGATTTAAACATGTCGTTGAAAAGTTCAATGAATCTCAAAATCTAGGAATTCTCAATACATTTAAAACTTAAAGATTATGTTTTGCGTGGTGAAGACTTAGTGAATCGTCATTCACTTACCTCCAAATTATTTTCATGTTGGATTACAGTATCCCTTTTCTAATATGTAAATAATGTTGTTGGGTCCTAGCCCTAAATTTCTATTTTGGGTGTTAATTAGGGACTTAACTCTAATCAACTTTGTTCCTTTCTATTTGTAGATGTCTAACGCAAACAACGTTGCTGCTAGCTCATTCACGCTAATGAGCCTTTATCAAAAAGTGACTTTCGATGGATCGAAGTTTAGCGAATGGATAAGATACATTCGCACGATCGCCCGTTACGAGGACAAGGAGTATGTTCTCGATGAGAAGCTCGAAAAGATCCATCCAGAAACTGCTACTCCCGAAGAAATGGTTGTGTTTGAGACACATGAGCGTGATGCAACGAAAGTCCATTGCATCATGATAGCCACTATGAACTCCGAATTCCAAAAGTCCTATGAGGACATGTATCCTTATGAGATGCATCTAGACTTGATGGAGCGATACCACCAAAACGCAAGGCAAGAGCGCTATGAGATCATAACGAATATGATCACTCCTAAAATGGGAGTGGAGAATCTTACCATGCACTTGCAAAAGATGCAAAGCTATGTCGGTCGTCTTCGCAAGTTGAATGTCAACTTTGGGGAAGATTTGGCTATCGACATTGTTCTTCACTCATTGACCTACCACATGAACAAGGAAGAGGTCACCCTAAGCAAACTCCAAGGGCTCCTAAGGACTGTTGAGAGCAACCTTAAGGACAAGTCTGTTGCACCATCTCCCAATCCATTTGCTACTCCTATTTTGGCTATTGGGCAGGGAAGGGGCAAGAAGAGGAAGGCTTCTTCGAAGAACCACCGCAAGGGAAAGTCCCAAGATGGTTCCTCTTCTAGTGGGACCAAGGTTGATTCTGCTAATCCCAACCCTAACCCAAAGATGCAGAGTGCCATCATTGCCACAAAATAGGACATTGGAAGAGAAGCTGCCCGGAATATCTGCAAGCCATCAAGGATGGAAAGATCAAGCCATCTTTTGCAGGTATATACACAATTAAATCTAATGATTCATCCCATGCTATTTCTTGGGTCCTTGATACAGGGTGTGGTTACCACATTTGTTCTGATTTGCAGGGACTAGGAAGAAATAGGGATGTGGAGCTTTGAAGAATAAATCTAATCATGGGGAACAGAAGATCGTCGCCTGTTATCAAGATTGGAGTGTATTCTTTAGTGCTTAGTAATGGATTGAATTTAGATTTAAATAACTATTGCTACTCGCCAGATATGGCAAGAAACATCATTTCTTTTCATGGTTTGCTTAAACAAGGATTTAGATATTCGTTTAATAATGAGAATGGTTCGATTTATGCTTATCTAAATGGTGTTTTATATTTTGAAGCAATGCCATGTAATGGAATTTATGAAACTGTTATGGTTGTAGATAACCTAGGAAATGATGTGTTGTGTATGGATTCTTCCAATAGTATGGATAAAGCATCCTTGTGGCATTGTCGTCTTGGACATGTCAACAAGAAGCGCATAGCCAAACTCCAAAAGGATGGAGTGCTGGAGTCATTCGGCCTAAGGGAAGATGACATGTGCGAATCTTGTTTGCTTGGAAAGATGACCAAGTCACCCTTCACTGGCACTTGTGAGAGGGGTGAGGGTTTATTGGATCTCATACATACCGATGTATGTGGGCCCTTTAGATCCACCACAAAGGATGGAAACCGCTTATATGTGACTTTCACCGATGATTATAGTAGATATGGGTATATCTACTTAATCAAACACAAGTCAAAAACGTTTGAAAAGTTCAAAGAATTCAAACATGAAGTGGAGAATCAATTGGGCAGGAAAATCAAGATGCTTCGACCCGATCGATGAGGAGAGTACCTAAGTCTTGAATTCCACGACTATCTCAAGGAATGCGGAATAGTTTCGCAATTGATGCCACCTAGGACACCGCCGTTGAATGGTGTGGCAGAAAGGCGTAATCGAACCCTGTTAGACATGGTTCGTTCTATGATTAGTCGTGCTTCACTACCTATCTCATTCTGAGGGTATGCCTTAGAGACTGCCTCCCATATCATTAACCGAGTCCCTACAAGGAAGGATGCCAAAACACCTCACGAGATGTGGACAGGAAAAGCTCCCTCATTAGCACATATAAAGGTTTGGGGCTGTGAGGTTTTCATAAGACGAGAAACTCACGACAAACTCGAACCTCGTAGTGAGCGATGTATTTTCATCGGCTACCCGCAGAAATCCTTTGGATATCTCTTCTATAGACTGAGTGACAATGTTGTCTTCGTTGCGAGGAGAGGGGTTTTCCAAGAGTGAGAGCACATAATCCAAGGAGACAGTGGGAGGAAAATCGATCTTGAAGAGATTCGAGAGTCGAGCGATGAAGGAACCTCTAACGCTGGCGCTCAACCCGAGGAGGAAACTCCGGTTGAACCAATTGACGAATCCTTACCACTTAGACGTTCCGAAAGAGTTAGAGTTCAACCCCAGTTTTATGGTTTTCATATTACTACCGAAGGGGATACGTCATCAAGTATGGAAAGTTCCAAACATTGGGAACTACCCGGGGAGGTATTAGTGATGGTACACTAATAAATCTAGATGAACCTAATAGCTATAAGAAATCCATAGCCGGCCCAGAAGTCTGTGAAATGGAAAGAGGCGATGGACAGCAAGATTCAGTCCATGTATGACAACCAAGTTTGGAATTTGGTTGACAATGTGCCCGGACGTAAGACGGTTGGGTGCAAATGGATCTTCAAGAAGAAGACCGACGTGGATGGGAATGTGCACACGTATAAAGCATGACTAGTGGCGAAGGGCTTTACTCAAACTCCCAGAGTTGACTATGATGAGACCTTCTCACCAGTTGCTAAGATAAAATCTATTAGGGTGATGCTAGCCATTACTGCATTTCATGATTATGATATATGGCAGATGGATGTCAAGACCGCTTTCCTTAATGGGAAGTTAGCTGAGGATGTTTACATGGCTCAGCCAGAGGGTTTCGTCGATCCGGAGCATCCTAATAGAGTGTAAAAGCTTGAGAAGTCCATTTATGGACTTAAGCAAGCGTCTAGCATATGGAATCTTTGCTTCGATGATAAAGTTAAAGAGTTTGTGTAACAACAGCAAAATTCAGGTCAAAATTTAAACTTTCATAAAACCGTAATTGAGTATACTAAGTGGTAGATATCGTAACAAGGTTTTCATACATATAAAGAACACAAAAATCCGAGTTATAACGAAGAAATTATGACCATTCTAAGATTTCCGACAAAACCCGCAACACCGATTAAACGAAAAACGCGAAGTTCCAATACAATACTTTTTAGCCTTAAGTATCTAAATTAAAGTCATATATATCATTAAACCATGAGCATACATAAAAAGAACATCCAAATCTGACTTCGTATGAGGAAGTTATGATTTTTCTAAGTTACGGATACAGCAGTAGACTGCTAAAAAATCGAAATAAAGATCGAGAGACTTTTAACCGACACAAACTAAATGAGAATCGAAGGTCTCAACAATAGAAGCGCAACGGTAAAAATTATGACGGAAACGGACGCCGGATGAAGAAGTTATGGAGTTTTAACGAAGTTATCGTGTCCCGACCTATTAATTAAAATATAATTAAAAATAAAGTTAAAATTAGCCGACGAAGTCTGAATGAAAGTTGTAGAGTATTTTGTCACCTTTGCGTGGATATAAAGAACGTCAAAAACGGAGTATGTATGAAGAAGATATGCATTTTTGAAGTTTACTAAATAATTAAAATATAAATTAAATAAAAAAAATCCGGTATTATCCGAAAGAGGAGTCATCGGACCAATCCGGGTTACGCCCAGCGTACTCAGATGCTAGGCTCCGGATTGTCCACGTCGTTTCAATGCTTCGTCCGAGGATGCGGTAAGCCACGACGTTGCGTACGCCCAGCGTACCCTCGCTAGTACGCCCCACGTACACGAGGCTTTCAGCCCCTATAAAAGGGATGCGAGGGTGCCAGCCATTTTTGCTAATTTCCTTCCTTTCTCGCGCCGAAGCTCTGCGTTTCAACCCTCGGAACCATCCCAAAGCCCCAGTTCCCATACTCAAGCCCCGAAAGAAGTTTCACACTCCCGAGATTCCCGAGAATCCCGATAAAATCCGCTTTCTCGAGTAGAAGTTCTGCTCGGTTTTCGTCTCGCTTTCTTCAATCTATCAAGTGAGTTCATACCCCTACAACCACACTTTAAATGCTTTTTAAACGCTTTTAAGGGGGGGAATACAAGTAAACACACGACTAAAATCGTGTGAAACATCGATCTTTTGCTATACTTTTCATACTGTTGTTTTAACTATCTTATGAAGTTATTATCATGCAAAACACCTCACGACAAAACTTTACCCTCTTGGGGTACAATATGTTTTATAAATAGAAAAATGTTTTATTTATACATTACATACAAATACATCATATCAAGGGTAACCATTGTTGCTAAACCGTTTTATACATTCAAAGAACTTATGATTTATGCTTTGTCAAACATTGTGAAAAAGGATAAACTTTGCATACAAAACTATTACTTTAATATAGACTTACTTGAGAATCCGTGAGACGTGTACATCTTCAAATACTACCTTTTGCTAAAAGGTATCGCTACAAGTCCTGTCTATAACCAGAGTCTCCCGTTCGGAGAACGTGTCAAATGTGTATATATCTATACGGGAAGTCATGATCACACGCCCTGACTGTTAGCTACAGTCCGTCCTTTGGGGTGACAGTTTGTCATAACGCTACGACGCCTGAAGAACGTCGCTACAAGCATATTATGTTTAGTATGGTTATAAAACTCACCGGATATACAATTATTATGGTATTATGCTTTTATGAACGAGTAGCTATTAAAACTATTCTTCATCTAACAAGTGCGATCTTCGTATAACTTTATTATATAAAACTATGCCACACCTTTTAAGCACGTCGGTTGCTTGGGATTTTCGGACTTAGAGACTGCCAGTTATGTTAGGAAAATAAGGGTTTTTCCTGCATCTAAAACAAACAACTAATAGGAAAATAAGGGATTTTCCTGCAGCAATTATTTACAACTTATAACACGAACATTCATATGCATTTCATACTTCTATAAGAAAATAAGGGTTTTTCTTGGAAAACACAACAAATCATATCTCAACTATTAGGGAAAATATGAGATTTTCTGGATCTAATACATTCATTTTCAACACAACAAATCACAACTCTTTTCATTTGAAAATACCGGGTTTTCTGGAAAACATACACGAACTTTCGAATGGCGTACATTTTCTCAAAACACCACTTATGAACTCACCAACTTAATTGTTGACACTTTTTCTTTGAAATAACTTGTATTCTCAGGGAACCGCTAAGCAGGTTTGGAAATCAACTTTTGGGGATTAACACGCTGGCGTTAATTACTTCTTTTGAAAGATGTTTATGTATTTATCTTTTGAACATGTAATGAATACAATTATGTAAACATTTTTAAAACCTTTATATATGTATGGTGGTGTGTACTTTCCTTTCTATGAACTGTTATGATACTGAATATGACGTCCTCCGCCCCCGAACGTTCCCGCCGTTCTGGTTTGGGGGTGTGACAGATTGGTATCAGAGCATTGTTTATAGTGAATTAAGTATATCAAAACCATTTTTGGTATACAACTATAAACACAAGTGGGCAAAATACTCTGAGTAAGAGTCATAATTTTAAAATTAAATTTATTTAGTTTTTGTAAAGTAGGCATGCATTCATTTCATATTAATAACAGGGTCAGTATCATAATTAAAACAATATAGAAGTATTATAAATAAGTTGTGCAGTGTAGGTATGCCTTGGGACATGTAATCGGAACTGGGAAGAATATAGCCTGATCAACTATATTTGTCCGAGAGTCGACTAACGTATGCCAAGGAGTGTCTGCAATGGACAACAAATTTAAAACTTACCAAAAGCATATCGTTAAAGAATACTAAGGGAGTATTCAAGTACCTACAACCATTAAACTTAAGGGTAAATTCCATGTGCTTTAGCTTATAGTCAATTCTTAACCCTATTCCCGTATAGACTCAATGGCTGGATTCCATCACCCCGATGACCCCTACTACCCCAACCAAGGTAATGGAGAAGGGATAGAGAATGATCCAGAACAAGGAATGCAAGAAGAATCAGACTCAGATCCCGAGGACAATAACCTACCCGTAACGGCCCCAATTCAAAATCCTAATCCTCGACCGGAATTTCATGGCTTGACGCCTCTATGGGCAACTAACCTGAATAGGTGGAGCCGCGAACAGGATCAACCCCTTCCATTCAACAGAGACCGAAGCTTCTACAATCTAAGCGAGGGAGGCTCAGCAGACAGAGCCCTTCCTATATTGGTTCGTCAGATTTCTCGCATTGGTGAACAAGGACGGACGACCATCCATCGAACTGAGGAGAATGATGCGAACACTGGAGTCAACATAGTTCGCATCCGACAGTTAGGATTAGCTCATAGGAGAATCATAAATCGAAATGAAGCGGTGCAGAGAGAGCTAACGGCAACTCAAACCGAAGTGATAGAACTTCGGGCACGCCAGGCAAGACATGAACTACGTATACTCGAGATAGAGCGTCAGTTGGCAGAATCTAAGGCCCATGTAGCCAGCTCGCGTAACAAATAATACCTGTCTGACTTCCAAAATTTTGTCATAGCATAAGACGTCGGATAAAGTCCTTACTTTCTTAACCTTGTAATCGGAGACCTTTAGATAGGTCAAATTTTCCTAACTACAAAACGTAACGCACCATGTTTTATAATATATATGATGTATTTCCTTTATTAAACCCTTTGCATACCCCTCCAATTCATGAGTTTATCTACTCTCCTTATGAGTCGAACTCAAAACCCTATTCAAGGGTAAACCAAACTTCTGATATAACAAATCACTAATGCGCGACTTTCAAATCATTAAAACTTATAGTTTTTCTTGTTATTTCCTTACCAGAACAATGCCTCCTCATAGGTCAGCACGTAGAAAAGCAACCCCACCACCACCTCCCCAATATGACCCCAACATAGTGTAATCTGCTATCACTGCTGCAGTAACAGCAGCACTATCTCAAGCAAACTTTAGCGGTGCAGCAAGGGCCGGAAATAATCAACTTACCAACGCAACCCCATTCCTACGATTGGACACTGCCACTTTGCAAGCTACAGTTATAGCCACAGTGCCAGCCATTATAGCATACAATAACTCTGTCAACTCAAGCAGGGAAGGAAACGATATCAAAAATCCTAATCAAAGAAACAATCGAAGCCACCTACCAGTAGCTACCTATAAGAATACCGCAAGGTGCGAACACAAGAACATGAAACGAAAACCATGGAGAGAGACGGGAGGCAAATCAACTCAAAGAAACACCAAAAAGCAATCAACAAACCATACCCCTACACCTAAAAGGTCGTACAACGGCAACCAACCTAAGTGCAACCGATGCAACTTTCATCATCACAGACCCTGCCGTGAAATGCATTGCGTTAGGTGCAATAGAAAGGGACACACTGTCCGCTACTGCATAGAACTAGCCCAACCAACTGCTCCAGCCACAAATGTAGGAGTAGACCGTGCTTGTTATGAGTGCGGAGTAACGGGACACTTCCGAAGGGACTGCCTTGAGTCAAACATCATGAATGCTGGTGGAGGAGGCCGAGTATTCGCAATGGGCCAAGAGGAGGCTATTGCAGACCCCACGGTTATTCTGGGTACATTTCTCCTTGATAACTTATTTACATACATTCCATTTGATAGTAGGGACGCAGAGGAGTTCCGTGAGTCACAAGTTTAAAAATCTACTCGAACAAACACCCCAATCATTAAACAAAACTTTCATAGTAGTAATACTAGAGATAGACTAAAAAGCACTGAAAACACATACGTAGAATGCACTATCCCACTAACGAACGTCTTACAATGAGAAGTACCGACATCGACATTCGACGTGGATTGGTGTGGCCCTACCCATACCAGTTCCATGTGTTATAAAAGACCCTTTAACTTTAACCATCGACTAACGAAACTCGATCGATTTATAACGACAAACCCGACACAAACCCCAACTGGTTTCTAGTTTCAAAACCCCGAGGTACTCATGTGAGGAGTCTTTACAACCTTCTCGTAGTATCCCCCAACAGATCATTTAGAAATACAACGCATACAACAAGTCAAATCCAAGCTCAGAAACTAGGAGTGAATTCAACCATGAACTTCAAAACTTAGCTGCCCTAATGCATCGTGTGAATATGCTAACATTTAGAAGAACATAAGTAAATAAACCCAAAACCACACGATCCCGATCGATCGAAGTGATAGGCGGAGTAATGAAGGTCCGCTGAAACACGCACATTAGGATCTAGATTCATAAAGAAACAAGAGGAACAAATGGACCAAAAGCACTCACGCCTGCCTACAAGAATTGGAGTCCCAGTCAAAATGCGAATTTCGGGACGAAATTCTCTCTAACGGTGGGATAATGTAACAACAGCAAAATTCAGGTCAAAATTTAAACTTTCATAAAACCATAATTGAGTATACTAAGTGGTAGATATCGTAACAAGGTTTTCATACATATAAAGAACACAAAAATCCGAGTTATAACGAAGAAGTTATGACCATTCTAAGATTTCCGACAAAACCGGCAACACCGATTAAACGAAAAACACGAAGTTCCAATACAATACTTTTTAGCCTTAAGTATCTAAATGAAAGTCGTATATATCATTAAACCATGAGCATACATAAAAAGAACGTCCAAATCTGACTTCGTATGAGGAAGTTATGATTTTTCTAAGTTACGGATATAGCAGTAGACAGCTAAAAACTCGAAATAAAGATCGAGAGACTTTTAGCCGACACAAACTAAATGAGAATCGAAGGTCTCAACAATAGAAGCGCAACGGTAAAAAGTCTGACAGAAACGGACGTCGGATGAAGAAGTTATGGAGTTTTAACGAAGTTATCGTGTCCCGGCCTATTAATTAAAATATAATTAAAAATAAAGTTAAAATTAGCCGACGAAGTCTAAATGAAAGTTGTAGAGTATTTTCTCACCTTCGCGTGGATATAAAGAACGTCGAAAATGGAGTTCGTATGAAGAAGATATGAATTTTTGAAGTTTACTAAATAATTAAAATATAAATTAAATAAAAAAATCCGGTATTATTCGAAGGAGGAGTCATCGGACCAATCCGGGTTACGCCCAGCGTACTCGGATGCTAGGCTCCGGATTGTCCACGTCACTTCAATGCTTCGTCCGAGGATGCGGTAAGCCATGACGTTGCGTACGCCCAGCGTACCCTCACTAGTACGCCCCACGTACGCGAGGCTTTTAGCCCCTATAAAAGGGATGCAAGGGTGCCAGCCATTTTTGCTAATTTCCTTCCTTTCTCGCACAGAAGCTCTGCGTTTCAACCCTCGGAACCATCCCGAAGCCCCGATTCCCATACTCAAGCCCCGAAGGAAGTTTCACACTCCCGAGATTCCCGAGAATCCCGAGAAAGTCCGCTTTCTCAAGTAGAAGTTCTGCTCGGTTTTCGTCTCGCTTTCTTCAATCTATCAAGTGAGTTCATAACCCTACAACCACACTTTAAATGCTTTTTAAACGCTTTTAAGGGGGGGGGGGGGAATACAAGTAAACACACGACTAAAATCGTGTGAAACATCGATCTTTTGCTATACTTTTCATACTGTTGTTTTAACTATCTTATGAAGTTATTATCATGCAAAACACCTCACGACACAACTTTACCCTCTTGGGGTACAATATGTTTTATAAATAGAAAAATGTTTTATTTATACATTACATACAAATACATCATATCAAGGGTAACCATCGTTGCTAAACCGTTTTATACATTCAAAGAACTTATGATTTATGCTTTGTCAAACATTGTGAAAAAGGATAAACTTGCATACAAAACTATTACTTTAATACAGACTTAGTTGAGAATCCGTGAGACATGTACATCTTCAAATACTACCTTTTTCTAAAAGGTATCGCTACAAGTCCTGTCTATAACCAGAGTCTCCCGTTCGGAGAACGTGTCAAATGTGTATATATCTATACGGGAAGTCATGATCACACGCCCTGACTGTTAGCTACAGTCCGTCCTTTGGGGTGACAGTTTGTCATAACGCTACGACGCCTGAAGAACGTCGCTACAAGCATATTATGTTTAGTATGGTTATAAAACTCACCGGATATACAATTATTATGGTATTATGCTTTTATGAACGAGTAGCTATTAAAACTATTCTTCATCTAACAAGTGCGATCTTCGTATAACTTTATTATATAAAACTATGCCACACCTTTTAAGCACGTCGGTTGCTTGGGATTTTCGGACTTAGAGACTGCCAGTTATGTTAGGAAAATAAGGGTTTTTCCTGCATCTAAAACAAACAACTAATAGGAAAATAAGGGATTTTCCTGCAGCAATTATTTACAACTTATAACACGAACATTCATATGCATTTCATACTTCTATAAGAAAATAAGGGTTTTTCTTGGAAAACACAACAAATCATATCTCAACTATTAGGGAAAATATGAGATTTTCTGGATCTAATACATTCATTTTCAACACAACAAATCACAACTCTTTTCATTTGAAAATACCGGGTTTTCTGGAAAACATACACGAACTTTCGAATGGCGTACATTTTCTCAAAACACCACTTATGAACTCACCAACTTAATTGTTGACACTTTTTCTTTGAAATAACTTGTATTCTCAGGGAACCGCTAAGCAGGTTTGGAAATCAACTTTTGGGGATTAACGCGCTGGCGTTAATTACTTCTTTTGAAAGATGTTTATGTATTTATCTTTTGAACATGTAATGAATACAATTATGTAAACATTTTTAAAACCTTTATATATGTATGGTGGTGTGTATTTTCCTTTCTATGAACTGTTATGATACTGAATATGACGTCCTCCGCCCCCGAACGTTTCCGCCGTTCTAGTTTGGGGTGTGACAGTTTGGATTTGTACGAAGTGAAGATGAATCATGTTTATATGTCAAGGCCAGTGGGAGTATAGTTAGCTTCCTCGTTTTGTATGTCGATGACATACTGCTCATAGAAAAAGACGTCCCGACTTTGCAGGAGGTTAAGTCCTAGCTCGGGAAGTGCTTCACTATGAAAGACCTCGGAGAGCCTTCCTATATTTTGGGAATAAGGATAGTGAGAGAAAGAAGTAAGAGACTAATAGGACTTAGTTATAATACTTACTTAGATAAAGTACTAAAATATTTTAGTATGGAAAACTCGAAGAAGGGAGAACTACTGATACAAAGTAATGCCAAGTTGAGTAAGACTTAAAGTCCAAATAACGAATTCGAGATAGCCAAGATGAGCCGAGTACCCTACGTTTCCGCAGTTGGCTCAATCATGTACGCTATGACTTGTACTCGCCTTGATGTGGCCTTTGCTTTGAGCATGGTCAGTAGATATCAAGGGAACCCGGGCAAAGCTCATTAGATTGCGGTCAAGAATATTGTGACAACCCGATATTTCGAGACAATGTAATGTAACACCAGTCAAATTTAGGTCAAAATATAACTTTCCTAAAATCTTATTTGGGTTAAATAAAGTGGTAGGAATCGTATCAAGGTTTTCATACATATAAAGAACACAAAAATCCGAGTTATAACGAGGAAGTTATAACCATTCTAAAATTCCAGACAAAACCGGCAACACCGATTAAACGAAAAAACACGAAGTTTCAATACAATAGTTTTTAGCCTTAAGTATCTAAATGAAAGTTGTAGATAACATTAAACCGTGAGCGTACATAAAAAGAACGTCCAAATCTGACTTCGTATGAGGAAGTTATGATTTTTCCAATATCCAGATATAGCAGTAGACAACTAAAAACTCGAAATAAAGCTTGAGAGACTTTTGACCGAAACAACCTAAATGAGAATCAAAGGTATCAAAAATAGTAGCACAACGGCGAAAAGTCTGACGAAAACGGACATCGGATGAAGAAGTTATGGAATTTTAACAGACTTTTCGTGTCCCCGCCCGTTAAAAATAAATAATTAAAAATAAAGTCAAAATTTTTCAATGAAGTCTAAACGAGAGTTGTAGATCATATTTTTAATACTGCGTGCATATAAAGAACATCGAAAACGGAGCTCGTACGCGAAAGTTATGGATTTTACAATTTCGAGGCCTGAAATTCGAGGTTGTCAGGCTTGCCACGACGTGGCACAACTTTGCCGTGACCTGGCAAGTGACTGAGGGCGTCCAATCAATGGAAGAGGATAAGACTTGCTCCCACGACGTGGCCAACCTTAGCCAGGATGTGGCACACCAGAAATACCCCTATAAATAGATTTCAAGGGCCCCGAGTTCCATTGCTCAGTTCCCTTCTTTCTAGCGCCGAAACTCTGCGTTTATGCCCACGAGACCCTCTCAAAGGCCCGATTTTCACCTTCAAGTCCCGAAGGAAGGTTTTGTGTTCCCGAGATTCCTGAGTATCCCGAGATTTTCCCGCGTTTTCAGCTCTTCCTGTCGAAGTTCTGCTCGATTCTTCTCTCGATTACTTCAAATCAACCACTTTAAACAAGTGAGTTCATACCCCTATAATCTACACTTTCAAATGCGTTATAAATGCTTTTTTTATACACTTCTAAGGGGGGGAATACAAGTAAACACATGGTTATCCCCGTGTGAAGGACATAAATCTTTGTTATACTTTTTGGTTAGGAAATCAATCACATGTGATTTATAACTAACATACAATTGGACATACTACACTTTTAGCCGTTTAACCACACAGAGTACTTCAAATAGCTTTCTCAAACGTTTTTACATGTTAAAACACTTTTAGAAAACTATCTTACAAACTGTATGTTTCCTTTTTGAATATGTTATAGTTGTGCATCAAACAAAGGTTTTCTTACACTTAAACTGTCTTGTCAACTGTTTTTGAATCATTTTATAAACTGACGTCAAGACACAAATTCTTATTTAATAAACTTTTCAAGGGTTTTACAAAACTTCTTTTATGCTTTTATATCATAAGTTGCATGCCTCTATATGTATAGTTATATAAATAATGTTTAAAAGAATTAGGAAGGCTATCCACCCTGTTTCCTTTTCCTCGATTTGGATGTGGTCTGGTGGGATATCGGGTACCCGTCCGAAGGTTGTTTAAATATTAGTTATATATCATGTGTACATATATAGTCATAAATGTTCCATCAGTTAATTCAGTTCCGACACTCTTGGGTAGCAAGAGTGTATAAACCTACTTGGACACTCATCAATTACATTCTAGTAAACTATTATAGGAATAGTTTAGGAGATATAAAACATTATTCCTATTACAAGGAATCACACAAGAGTCAGTTCATTCATGAGTCTATACCAACGTCTTATTTACAAGTATGTATTTTCATAACAAGGATAATCTTTTCATATAAAAAAGGCATTTCGTTATATTACTCGTGAACTTGTTGTTAGCAAACATGTGAAACAACGTCTTTGATAGTACCAAAACGAAAGTCCCCACCTATAACCCGAGTCTCTTGGAGGGAGAGCGTGACAAGTGTGTATAGATCTATACGGGGCTGACGACTCCGCACCCTGACTGTTAGCTACAGTTCTCGGGGTGACAAATGTCAACATAGGTACTGCGTCTAGTATGGTTATGAGGAACTCACAACACGCGGAAACAACAACTCTTGTACGTAGTAATATACATTTAACTCAATCATGCTCAGGGGGTAATAACTACACCATGGGATATTATTAGCATGTTCACAATTCGGGATAAACACCCTTTTAACCAGTTTTACTTAAACAAAAGACTCACAGGGAGTATTAAAAATATATTGGTTTACAGAGTCATCAAGTGCCTTGGCGATTTTATACATACATAAATCTATTATTTAGGCATGAAAAACATCATTGTGTTATAGTTTTGGAAATTTTAAACTACCACACACTTATGGATAAATGTTGGACTTTTAGAAACAAATATTTAAAAACGGGAAGGTCTTGGTAGAAGACTACTTTCAAAACATTCAGGTCTTGGTAGAAGACTACTTACAAAACATTCAGGTCTTGGTAGAAGACTACGTACAAAACATTCAGGTCTTGGTAGAAGACTACTTTCAAAACATTCAGGTCTTGGTAGAAGACTACCTTCAAAACATTGAGGTCTTGGTAGAAGACTACTTTTTATACTAGTAGGAAATATGGGATTTTCTAGGGTTTTTCATACTTATACTAAATGTTTCATCAAACATTCACCAGTATTTCATAACAAATTTTCAAAGCAATAACATTAAAATACTTATGAATTCACCAGCTTTATTGCTGATACTCGCTTTCAAAATAACTTGTATTCTCAGGTTACAAATAGACAGGTGCTGATGCAAGGTTTAGAGAAGACAGAGCAGTCAAGACTCGTCTATTATTTTGATTAGTTATCATGTTGTCTTGTACTATGAAAGAACAAACTTGTAATTAAAATTATACTATTAATGCAATGGATGATGTTGTTGCTTGTTTACTACTTTACATTTGTTGTGATACATTACATGACGTCCTCCGCCCGAGAACGTTTCCGCCGTTCTCGGTTTTGGGGTGTGACAGATTGGTATCAGAGCATTGTTTATAGTGAATTGAGTATATCAACCCATAAAACATATACTAACTATAAATACAACGGGATTAAAAATACTCTGACTTAGAGTTTATACTTCTAAATAATAATATATTTAAGTAAGTATACGTGCCTGCATTCATACTAAAATCGGTGTCACAACGACAAGAACAAAAGTATTACGATTGTTGAATATCACAAGTAAGCTTGGGGATGTATAGTCAGTATTGGGAGTGGCATAGCCTGATCAACTATGCTGGTCCGAGGAGTGATTAGCATATGCCCAAGAATGGTTGTGATATGGCAACAAGTCTAAAAACTTACCAACATTACCACAATGAGAACATTATAACAAAATCTAAGTATAAAATACCATAGGGGTGTTTTGGGTTACCATAATTACTTAATTGAGAACTAAAAAGGATCTTCATTTCTAATTTGATAGTTGCTAATTGGATACACTAAGGCTATATGTAACTAGGATGTTATAGACTTAGAATCGGGGAAATTTTTGCTTTACCCCTATTCCTTGTGAATTTGGAGTTAAGGTCACTTATTCGAAAGCCTATCCTGTGTTGATTACATATGACTGGTATGCACTTTACAAATAGCGATGTAACTAATGAAGATTTTCTAATAATTATCTAGATAGTTCGTCTAATAATTATTTCCTTACCCCAATTCTCGCCTAGATAACATGGCTGGACTCCATCCCCATGGCAACCCGTACTTTCCGAGCGAAGTCATTGCTGGATGGTTTGGAGAAGGACCACAGAATGATCATCCAATCCCTTTGAATGATCACCATGCTGAAAACCTTTCGGATGTTGATAAATCTGAACCCGAGGTTGAGAACCTACCCCCTGTAGCTCCATTTCTATAATCCTAACCCTCGTCCCGCTTTTTATGGCTCGACGCCTCCTTGGGTAGAATGCGTGGAAACATGGAGCGAAGACTAAGATCAACCTATGCCATTTAATGGAGACCGAAGCTTCTACAACGTAAACGAAGGGAGCTCAGCAGACAGAGTTCTACCAATCCTAATCCGTAGAGTTGCCTGAAACGAAATTCAGGGCAGGACGGCTCTCCAATGTATCGAAGAGGTTAATACCAATGAGAGAATGCATACCCTCCGCACCATTCGACTGGAAGATGCTCGTGAGAGCTCTGAATGAGACCATGAAGCCCTACTTCGAACACTGGCTGAAACACGATCCGAAGTCATAGAGCTCCAAGTACGCCCGAGGGTGTACGAGAGATACTTGCTTGATATGGAACGTCAACTAGCCGAACTAAGGGTTCACCATAGGGGTGACCGTCGCCAGTAAGAGATACCTTACTTCCTTCTTTGTTTTAAAGAACCGTGTTCTTGTCTATGTTCTATGTAGTACTTTCTATATGACTACCTTGTACTGTAAGTACTTTTAGTTAAGTCTTGATGTTGTCAAAGACTTTTCTACTCCAAATATGATGTAAGACCTACAACAAGGTCAACTTCCCCAAACCTATTACATCTTAAAAATCAATGATATCGATAGTCGGCTAACTTCAGTGTCAATCTTTGTTCAAATGCTTTCATCATGCTTTCATTGGAGTCTATCTGAAACCCCATCTAGTCAAGTTATTGGACTATGGTTAGTTAACTCCGAAATCATTTCCAAGTCTCTTTCAAAGGTTGGATCATGTTATCCACCAACCAATAATACCCTGGTCTAGACGATAAGCATTTTGAGACCATTCTATTAATTTACTACTACTCTATACTAGGACTGCATCATAGGGATGTAGGTCACACCTTCGTGAACATACTCCTATTTCGTACTGGGACTGCATCATAGGGATGTAGGTCAAACCTTCGAGAACATACTTATATTCTTTACATGGGCGATCGAACTACGTCTAGGTTCAACCATACTCGCTCACAAATTCATTTTTCTTTCCGCGTAACAGAATCATGTCGCCGAATAACAACGATCAACCCATCAACCAAACACCAACTCTTCAGATTGATGCAACTACCTTTCAAGCTGCAGACTCGGCTACCATGTCAGCTGTTCTGACCCACCTTAACGCTAACAACACGAATGTTAGCGGCATTGATAACAATAATTCCAATCCAAGTAAGAATCAAGTACCTCGACGAGCAACAAACTACCACGACACCCCGAATCCCAAGCCCAAGAATAACAAATGAAAGTTCTGGGCTAAGGCTAAAGGCAAATCACCCCAAGGGGCGAGCAAAAGACAACAACCTACGGCAACCTTCGCAGCCACAACATATGTACCTCCTACTACCATCCCTTCTGGTATCCCAATTGTCCCTACACCAGCTAGGCAGTATACCGGAAACCTACAGAAATGCAATAAGTGCAGCTTCCATCATCTGGGTAGTTGTCGTCTGTTACACTACTTTCAATGCAACAAGAACGGACATACTTCGAATTGTTGCAGGACTCGGATCCAACACATTACTTCAACCATAGATGTCGAAACCTCTCGAATATGCCATCTATGTGGCGTAATGGGACACTTCAAGAGGGACTATCCAACAGAGGAGAATGATGGTGAATCCGGAGGAGTTTGTGTTGGATAAGGTGTCTAAGTCCATAACTTATTTGGTACATACTTGACCCAACCCGGCATGGTCCATTTGGGTTGCACTTCACCCGAACTATTTATGGATAATTTTATGAGAGTTATACACATATGTTTATTAATATATTATAAGTTATAATATATTAATATGAAGTTATGTTATTTAATTAGTCTTAGTCTTAAATTAATTATGAATTAATTTAGAGATTAAAACGAAGACTAATTAGATTGTGGGCTATTGGTTTTATATATTGTGGGCTAACACTCATTTGTTAATGGGCTAGGCTTATATGGAAGTCCATGGATGATCCATGGAGCTTTTAACCCATGGATCCTTGGAAAAGGAAAGGTCATGGGTTATTAGGGTTTCACCCTAACCATGTACACTATATAAGCATGCTTATGTTGCATGAAATAGCCACTAGTGTGTGTGATTGTGTGTGGCCGAAGATTACAAGTGTGTGTACTGTCTCAAAGTTTTCCAAGAGTTTGTGGTGATTTGTGATTCCATTTGAGGCATTCACACTATTGGTGCTTGGCCCTCAAACTCCTTAGGAATCAAACTCATCATCAAAAGGTATGTAATCTCATCTAATTCTTTTATGTTTAAAAGTACCCCATGCCATGTTAGATAGGTTATGAACCTTGGAAAAATTATTATTTTGCATGTATTAGACAAACATAGATCCAAGGTTTATTAGGGTTGCATGCACACTTAGGAAGTGTTAGATTGCTCAAAAACCCAACAATTTGACCTCATAATGGAAAGAGGCAACGAAGGACCCTACTATAGTATAAGTTCACTTCCAATCGTCAGTATTATGTATGTTTTTAAAACATGTTTAGAACTAGTGCAACTTGAGTCTTATCTTTTGCGAGATCCCGTCAGTTAAGGGACCCTTGTGCTGCGTATACTTGCCTTTTATAGTATACTTTGTTCACAGCAGTATTCCTGTAGTTACTCTAAAGTACTGTAACTCTGTTAAAAAGTTGCATTGTTGTGTTTTGTCTGTAACGCCTTTATGATCAAATCTAGTGCCTTTATTTCCAAGTGATTCCGATATCATCATACGATCAGAGTCTATTTGATCCTCACAATACCAGTTTCGTGCGTAAATCTCTTTCTCCGAAATCATCTTTCTAACGAAACTATCACTTCAGAACTCCGAAGTACTCATGCGTAGAGTACCTCATGTTTCTTACCCTTTCTAAAGAAACCTCAGCAAACCTCCCCGAAGTACCACTCGGGCAGTACGTCAAGTTCAATCAAATGACCCACAATTTCAATCATAATAATATACGACTCGTATACCCGAGACTGTGATTGATGAACCAGGTATGAGTTCTACTATGAACTTCTGGACGGAGACTACCCAAGACTGAGAGTGATCGTGCTTCCGTGGGAATAAACTTAGAAATATCTATCCTTTTCCCTAATTCATGAGTAGTCATACTTTCTTTTAGATCTTCACGACATCTAATCCACCCCAAGGTTTTGACATCATAATCAGTAGGAGTTGCTTAAGTCTACATCGAGCCGACATCAGGTGCTTTGATAAAGCAGTTAATCTTAACCTCCCTATCAAAGAACCTCTTGTTATTTACGGAGACAAATCAAGTACGAACCTTCGCATCATTTCGTGTATTTAAGCTCAAAAGCGCTTACGAAGGGAATATCACACATTCCTTTCACACATCGTCGATATGAGCCAAGAAGCGAAGGACATTCAGAACATCCCAAAAGTACGCGACTTTCCCAACACCTTTCCAGAAGAACTACCGGGATTACCACCACAACGTCAAGTCGAATTCAGAATCGACTTAGTTCCAGGGGCTACCGCAGTAGCCAAATCACCTTATCATCTAGCTCCAACTGAGATGCAAGAACTTCCTAGCGAGCTTAACAAACTCCTCAGAAGGGGATTCTTTAGGCTAAGTTTCTCACTTGGAGGAGCACCGGACTTGTCTGTAATCAAGAAAGAGCGTTCCAAACGCTAAAGTAAGCCTGATGCATCGCACCAATATTATCCCTCCCAAAAGGGATATAATATTTCGTGGTGTAATGCAATGCATCCAACCAAGGGCTTGGTTGTATTCTTAAGCAAGAGGAAAGGTCACTGCCGATACCTCAAGACAGCTTAAGACACAAGAAGTTAACTATTCAACACGTGATCTTGAGTCATGAGCAGCGGTAATTGCTCTGAAGATCTGGAGAAAATACTTGTAGGGAATACTCTCACAAAGCACAAAACATTCAACACGCATTCGACCAAGAAGGATTATCATACCAGCGAAGTCAAACAAAAGAAGCAAAGTCATATCCCGATAGTGAAAGGTTCGCTGGGATGCCAAGCGAGAACCTGACTTCACTTAAGAACACAAGAAGCAAATAAAACTTCTATCCGTAACATAATTATTAAGTCTTGCTTAAACTCTAATTTCGGGACAAAATTCCCTCTAACAGGGGGATGATGTGACAACCCGATATTTCGAGACAATGTAATGTAACACCAGTCAAATTTAGGTCAAAATATAACTTTCCTAAAATCTTATTTGGGTTAAATAAAGTGGTAGGAATCGTATCAAGGTTTTCATACATAGAAAGAACACAAAAATCCGAGTTATAACGAGGAAGTTATAACCATTCTAAAATTCCGGACAAAATCGGCAACACCGATTAAAAGAAAAAACACGAAGTTTCAATACAATAGTTTTTAGCCTTAAGTATCTAAATGAAAGTTGTAGATAACATTAAACCGTGAGCGTACATAAAAAGAACTTCCAAATCTGACTTCGTATGAGGAAGTTATGATTATTCCAAGATCCGGATATAGCACTAGACAACTAAAAACTCGAAATAGAGCTCGAGAGACTTTTGACCAAAACAACCTAAATGAGAATCGAAGGTCTCAAAAATAGTAGCGCAACGGAGAAAAGTCTGACGAAAACGGACATCGGATGAAGAAGTTATGGAATTTTAACGGACTTTTTGTGTCCCCGCCCGTTAAAAATAAATAATTAAAAATCAAGTCAAAATTTGCCAACGAAGTCTAAACGAGAGTTGTAGATCATATTTTTAATACTGCGTGCATATAAAGAACGTCGAAAACGGAGCTCATACGCGAAAGTTTTGGATTTTACAAGTTCGAGGCCCGAAATTCGAGGTTGTCAGGCTTGCCACGACGTGGCACAACTTTGCCACGACCTGGCAAGTGACTGAGGGCGTCCAATCAATGGAAGAGGATAAGACTTGCTCCCCACGACGTGGCCAACCTTAACCACGATGTGGCACACCAGAAATACCCCTATAAATAGATTTCAAGGGCTCCGAGTTCCATTGCTTAATTCCCTTCTTTCTCGCGCCGAAACTGTACGTTTATGCCCCCGAGACCCTCTCAAAGCCCTGGTTTTCACCTTCAAGTCCCGAAGGAAGGTTTTGTGTTCCCGAGATTCCCGAATATCTAGAGATTTTCCCGCGTTTACAACTCTTCCTGTCGAAGTTCTGCTCGATTCTTCTCTCGACTACTTCAAATCAACCATTTCAAACAAGAGAGTTCATACCCCTATAATCTACACTTTAAAATGCGTTATAAACGCTTGTTTTTATACACTTTTAAGGGGGGAATACAAGTAAACACACAGTTATCCCCGTGTGAAAGACATAAATCTTTGTTATACTTTTTGGTTATGAAATCAATCACATGTGATTTATAACTAACATACAATTGGACTTACTACACTTTTAGCCGTTTAACCACACAGAGTACTTCAAATAGCTTTCTCAAACGTTTTTACATGTTAAAACACTTTTAGAAAACTATCTTACAAACTGTATGTTTCCTTTTTGAATATTTTATAGTTGTGCATCAAACAAAGGTTTTCTTACACTTAAACTGTCTTGTCAACTGTTTTCGAATCATTTTATAAACTGACATCAAGTCACAAATTCTTATTTATTAAACTTTTCAAGGGTTTTACAAAACTTCTTTTATGCTTTTATATCATAAATTGCATGCCTCTATATGTATAGTTATATAAATAATGTTTAAAAGAATTAGGAAGGCTATCCACCCTGTTTCCTTTTCCTCGATTTGGATGTGATCTGGTGGGATATCGGGTACCCGTCCGAAGGTTGTTTAAATATTAGTTATATATCATGTGTACATATATAGTCATAAATGTTCCATCAGTTAATTCAGTTCCGACACTCTTGGGTAGCAAGGGTGTATAAACCTACTTGGACACTCATCAATTACATTCTAGTAAACTATTATAGGAATAGTTTAGGAGATATAAAACATTATTCCTATTACAAGGAATCACACAAGAGTCAGTTCATTCATGAGTCTATACTAACGTCTTATTTACAAGTATGTATTTTCATAACAAGGATAATCTTTTCATATAAAAAAGGCATTTCGTTATATTACTCGTGAACTTGTTGTTAGCAAACATGTGAGACAACGTCTTTGTTAGTACCAAAACGAAAGCCCCCACCTATAACCCGAGTCTCTTGGAGGGAGAGCGTGACAAGTGTGTATAGATCTATACGGGGCTGACGACTCCGCACCCTGACTGTTAGCTACAGTTCCCGGGGTGACAAATGTCAACATAGGTACTGCGTCTAGTATGGTTATGAGGAACTCACAACACACGGAAACAACAACTCTTGTACGTAGTAATATACATTTAACTCAATCATGCTCAGGGGGTAATAACTACACCATGGGATATTATTAGCATGTTCACAATTCGGGATAAACACCCTTTTAACCAGTTTTACTTAAACAAAAGACTCACAGGGAGTATTAAAAATATATTGGTTTACAGAGTCATCAAGTGCCTTGGCGATTTTATACATACATAAATCTATTATTTAGGCATGAAAAACATCATTGTGTTATAGTTTTGGAACTTTTAAACTACCACACACTTATGGATAAATGTTGGACTTTTAGAAACAAATATTTAAAAATGGGAAGGTCTTGGTAGAAGACTACTTTCAAAACATTCAGGTCTTGGTAGAAGACTACTTTCAAAACATTCAGGTCTTGGTAGAAGACTACCTTCAAAACATTGAGGTCTTGGTAGAAGACTACTTTCAAAACATTCAGGTCTTGGTAGAAGACTACCTTCAAAACATTCAGGTCTTGGTAGAAGACTACTTTTTATACTAGTAGGAAATATGGGATTTTCTAGGGTTTTTCATACTTATACTAAATGTTTCATCAAACATTCACCAGTCTTTCATAACAACTTTTCAAAGCAATAACATTAAAATACTTATGAATTCACCAGCTTTATTGCTGATACTCGCTTTCAAAATAACTTGTATTCTCAGGTTACAAATAGACAGGTGCTGATGCAAGGTTTAGAGAAGACAGAGCAGTCAAGACTCGTCTATTATTTTGATTAGTTATCATGTTGTCTTGTACTATGAAAGAACAAACTTGTAATTAAAATTATACTATTAATGCAATGGATGATGTTGTTGCTTGTTTACTACTTTACATTTGTTGTGATACATTACATGACGTCCTCTGCCCCAGAATGTTTCCGCCGTTCTCGGTTTTGGGGTGTGACAAATATACTTAAGTATCTTCGGAGGACCAAAGAATGGTTCTTAGTCCTCGGAGGGAGTGATGACTTAAAGGTGCGAGGGTATAGTGACGCCAGCTTCCAAACCGACAGGGACAACTACCGTTCGTAGTCAGGCTGGGTCTTTACCCTAAATGGAGGAGCAGTAACTTGGAAAAGTTCCAAACAAGAAACTGTAGCTGATTCAACGTGCAAATCAGAGTACATTGCAGCGAGCGAAGCGTCAATGGAGGCGATGTGGTTGAAGAACTTGATTGGTGATCTTGGAGTTGTGCCTGCCATAAAGGAGCCTATGGAAATTTTCTGTGATAATGAGGGAGCGGTTTCCTTGACCAAGGAACTGAGGGATCATGGTAGATCTCGGCATATCGATAGAAAATATCACTTTATTAGACATCGAGTAGAAGAAGGACGCATCATAGTGAAGAGGGTATCGTCAGAGGATAACCCAGCAGATCCGCTTACGAAGGGACTGAGTAGTGTTAAGCATTTGCAACATGCTAGGAGCATTGGGCTGAAAGACGATATTAGTTTAGATTAGATAGTTTTGAAACATGTAATAGATAAATGTAATTGACATTTGATGATTAAATAAAGGAGTATTATTTATAAGTAAAGATACTGTCTTATGTTAATTTTTTAACTATTGTTTCACTTTGCATGTTTTGACTTCCTGAATAATTAAGTTATAAAGAATAATCGAATTATTCGAATGGTCCACAATCGTTCATATGTTGGAAGTAGGTATGAATGAAGATTGTCATGAATTGGTGTGTAGATTGTCTAAAAGGGTATTAGACATAGCAAAGGTTTGCTACAACGTTCGTGAGTGCTTCTGAACAAGTTTTGAGCATTGGAATAAACCCGCGCTTGCTGGAATCACTTTTTGGAATGTGATACAAGTGATCGCAAGACGATAATATCATATGGTCTTAAAACCAATATATATGGTTTATTGTTGATTAATTGATTGTGCATTGATATTGTGAAACCACATCAGTAAATTAATGTTATAAAACACATTGTTGTGTATAGTTGATTAGTAGATAGTAAATGCATATAAGTCAAAGTTTATTTGTTACTTTTATCTTAAGAGAATAAAAGCGATATCACGGCTGCTCAATGATTTGATTTGACTTATGTGTCGAGCCCGGTCAGGACTGAATTGATGTGTTCAATTAAGTTCTATGTCAAATGAATCTGAGATCAAGAAACCAACTGCTGGAAAATAAGTTCCATAAGATTGTCTGCATAATATCTAAACAGAGGACTGTACGATCCCTTATCTAAAGGACAGAAGATGGATAAGATCAGAGTTGACAGCGTCTTTGAGAGCTACGATTGCTAATCGGTTTGTATTTGCATATATAGTTACTAGACTTATCCAAGTGGGAGACTGCTGGATTAGTGTCTAAGGCGGTAACTATATTTGGTAAGTACTTGACCCGGTTGTGCATGGTCCTTTTGGGTTGCCTTAACCATAGCAACTTGACAGGATGATTTGTTAAGAAAGAAGAGATATTATTGTTAATATATTATGAGAATAATATATTAAAGGAATAATATTGTTATTTGATTAATATAAGTCATATATTAATTAAGAATTAATTTGGTGACTTAAAGAGGTTAACTGAATAAAAGGACATAAACTGTCAAATGTGTGATAGATGTGTTTTGGGCTATGTATCCTTATGGATATGAGGGTGGACGAAATTTAGGGTTTGCGAACCTTAAATTCGTCCAAGCCTAGTATCTAGGAGGATCTTGGATTGCTTAGGGCCTAAGTTATTCAATTAGGGTTAAAGGTAAAACCCTAGTAGCTCATAGTAAAAATAGGACCCTAGGGTGAGGGAAATCGGCACTCATGCAAGGCAAGAAACCCTAGGACCGATTTCTCACCCTCCTCCCTCTCTCTCAAGACCATCTTCTTGCTAGTTGGTGTTTGTAAGCCATTAGAGGAGTGATAATTGTGACTCTAAGCTCCAAGAAGAGGAAGTATCAAGCAAGTAATCCAAGGTATTGTCCTAGATCCAATTTCATATGATTAGAATCACTTGTTTACATTATATCTAGTATTGTAAGTCTTGGATTCAATGCATGTTCAATTAGAGAAACCTAGATCCAAGCAATTAGGGTTGGCATGTTCACATAGGAAAGTTCTTGTTGCTCAAACCCATCAATATTTACGTAGTAATACACTTCATATGGTTTCTTTATGAGAAATAAAACTACTATACATACTGGTGGTAGCCATGGTTTTCAAACAAGAACAAACTATACATATTGGTGGTAAACCGGGGTTTTCGAAACAAAATACAGTAAAAAGCATTTATGTTAGAAAATATTGGATTTTCTTGGGAAACATACATACACTTTACAGATTCATTAACATGTTTTCATTACAAAACATGCTTATGAACTCACCAGCTTTATGCTGATACTCTTTCAAAACTGCTTGTATTCTCAAGAAATCAGTAGACAGGTACCTCCTGGAGTTTTGAGAAGACGAAGCGTATAGAGTCACTTCTTTTTATTTGATTTTACTTTTGATGTATAAAAACAAGAATCAAACAGATGTAAATACTTTTTCATATAAGTATTCAATGTAATGGTTGTGTTTACTATGATTACTATGATGCAACTGTTGTGATACTACACATGATGTCATCCACCTCCGAACGTTTCCGACGTTCTGGTTTGGGGGTGTGATATCATCCTTATGATCCTTCAGGTAGATACGACAGCTTCGTATCTAATGTCGCTTCTCTTGGCAATAGAAACATATGGACTCTTTGGGAATGGTACACGGGACAATCTCAGACTTAGTGTTTCCCTTTCCCTTGGAAAGAGAAATCTTTTCTGGACTTCCAATGTTTCCATTGTCAATGTCCATGGATGTGACAACCCGTTGTTTCAGGTCAACAAAAAGTCAATCTTGGTCAACAAAAGTCAAACTTCTTATTTTTATCTATCTTATTTAAGTAGATTTAAATTCTAGTTTGGTTTAAAACCTTTAATTAATAGTGTTGCTTAAATTAGAAGTGAATTGCAAGGAACTGAGAACCCTTCATCCAAGCCGCAAACCCTCGCATAGCTGGAGCCTTCAGACCTCAGACAGTTCGCAGCCACAAACGAGGTTCGTAGCTGAGAACCCATTTCCTTGGACTGTAAACCTTGGTCTTATCCATTCGGTGTGGAACCAACGAAGGTGTCCATCAGTTTTTACCCTATATTGGGGCTGGACCATAAACTCCTCCTAACTTCTTCCATTCCTGCCGAAAACACACCTTCTTCTCCCAAGAACTCCAACCGTGAACACCCTTTTCTCTCCCAACTATCATCCTTCAATCCTTTGAATCTTCTTAGGATATTGCTTGGATCTTCAAGTGTTCTTCATTTCATCAAGATCTTTGGGCCGTAAACCCTTGAATCTCCTTCATTTCTTCAAGAACACCCAATCATAAACCCAAGACCACCAAGATCTTCTTGGGCCGTGAACTCTTGGGGCTAGTCGTAAACACCTAGCAGGCCTTCCATTTTAGCTTCTATCACTCTTATTTTTAAGTTAAACTTACAAATTTGCATGATTCCTTATCATTCTTATGTTTATATACATTAATTGTATACATATTATTACATAAAACGCTAATTAGGACTCGGTTTTGCAACGAGACTTCACTCGTGGAAATAACATTCTATATCGAACATTCAAACGAATCACTCACATAAGGTGAGTTCATACCCTGAAGTTTTTATAATTTTTCAATGTTTTTGGAGGAGGGGGGATACAAGTAAAAACACAAGGAAATCTTGTGTTATCATTCTAATAACTTTGAAACAATTTTAAAAACATTTCAAATCATTTCAACTGTTTTAAAAAATTTTAAAAAGTGTTTTCAAACTACTTAAATTGTTTTATTCTTTTATTTCCTGAAATACATGTCTATATATATATATATATATATATATATATATATATATATATATATATATATATATATATATATATATAAAGATATATAATTAAGATTCAATAGACTTGGGACTGATGTTTTCCACCTTATCTCACGTTCCTTGTCTGGTTGTGGACTAGGGTTTGAATCCTTTGTCTGACTGTCTATTTGATCTGAATTATATATTGTCACACCCCAAAAACCGAAGGCGGAAACATTTCCGAGGCGGACTCTACGTTGAGTATCAAATCCAATGTACATAGTAAGCAAAGTAAACAACCATTACATTACATATAAAAGTTTACATTTGTTCAAAAGTAAGTTATACAAGTGTGATACATACTATATATGAACAAAAGTAAGACGTGTCTTCTACGCAATCCGTCTTCGCCAAAAGGAATCATCGGGTACCTGTCTAATGCGGACCTGAGAATACAAGCAGTTTGAAAATCAGCATAACGCTGGTGAGTTCATAAGCGGTTTTTGTTTTCTGAAAATGTATTTGTTCCCTTTCTGTTTTCTGAAAAGTTACGCACCAATAAAATCCCATTTTTTCTAAAAAGTTGGTTACTAATCTGAAATGTAATGTAAAAGATATACACTGAAAACATGGTTACTCTTGTGAATTATAAGGTTTAGTTATCTAGTTTATTACACGAATCTGGTTATGTACAATATTCCCCAGGAAAATTCCATATTTTCCTGAAAGTTGGTTACCAATCCGAAATGTGAAAGATGTATACTGAAAACATGGTCGTCCTTGTGAAATGTATTAGTTTTAACACATATATAAAACTAATATGTACAAAGTAAACTAGTTACTATATCCATTATTACTAACAAGTAAATCTATGTTATCCAAATTGCGAGTTCCATAACCATATGATAGACTAGATGTGGCAATAAGTAGTCCACATCACCTTATGACTTTCTTCACCCTTGAAACTTTCGGTTCGGCTGTAGCTAGCAGCCAGGTGTGGGGTAGTCAGCCCCGTATAGATCTATACACTCAAGTCACGCTCCTTATCTAAGAGATTCTGGTTACGGGTGCGGTCCTCCACTCGCGTATCTCTGTGGAGTGTTCTCCGAGGACGTGTCTCCAATTTATAGGAATAACAAATTACTAGTAATAATACAGAAAGATACTGTTACAACAATGATCCTCCACTCGCGTATCTCTGTGAAGTGTTACCGAGGACAAAACAGTGTACTAAGTTTCATGTTCAAAGTTCAAATGTCATGCTTTTAAGTGATATAATGTGGAAAACCATTTGTGAAATATAAAACATAACAGTTTATAACGATTTCACAAATAATGTGTATAAGTGTTCTGTAAGTTTAAACGGTTGTCTGTTACGATTATCAGTGTTAAAAGCATATGTAATATGAAACATAACACATGAAACACAAGTTTTGAGTACAAGTATTCCCTTGTACTTTGATTGTATTCCCCCTTGAAAACAGTGAAAAACATTGAAAAATGGTAGGGGTATGAACTCACCAGACGAGAAAACACGACGGTATGAATGCTATGTGTCGGTTCGGGGCTTGATAACACGCGAGGTTCCTATGTAATATGAAATGGTATACAAATGTATCTAATTAGACTTTAAACCACTAATTAGATATGATAATACACTCCAATGAGCGAAAACACTTCAAATCAAGTGTTTGGAGTGACCCGGGTGACATCTACGGTGTATGGCTTAGGAATGGAGTTTACTCTTCAAGAGTAAACTCCTTAGGGAGTTTACGGCCCTAAGACTATGACCACATGAGTTCACGGCCGTGAACTCATGGTTGATGGGTTTTAAGGTGCTAAATGGTCAAATAACACTTGAGGAAGGTTGTTATGATTTAATCTAAGGCATAAGAATGAGTTATACCACCAAAGGAACCATCAAAGGGAGTTTACGGCCCTAATCTAGGAGTTTACGGCCGTAAGCTCCTATACCTTTCTTAAATTGATGATTTATTGGCCTTAGATCAATCACATGTGATTTAGACAAATTATACAAGCCTTAAAATGAATGTAGGACACCATTTGACTTGTATATGTGAGTTCACGGCCCAGGAACCCATTCTTGGGGGGTTTACGGCCCTGAACACTCAAATGGATGGTTTTCATCATGTTTAAGGTCCCCAAATCGATTGTGGTTGGTTCTAGAATTTATTCCAAGGCTATTGGTGTGTTTAAGTGGCATTTAAACACTTGATTTTGAGTTTACTCCCCATGAAGATGAGTTTACGGCCCAAGCATGTTCTTGGGCAGTAAACTCATGTTTACTCCTCAAAAATGATGTTTAAGGTGTTCTAAGTCCGAATTGATAAGCCATTAAGTCATATCTAAGTCCCAAAGTTGGTTTGGAGGGGTTTTAAGGCTCAAAAACCCACTTTATATGTGTTTACGGCCAAAGCATGTTCTAAGGCCGTAAACTCATGAATATGGTCCTTTCTCATAGATTAAACTCGGATTTGAAAGCTGAAAAGGTTGAACAACAAGTTAGGTTGATTACCTTGATGTTTTGGGGCTTGAAATTGGAGGATTTTGGACCTTAAGTTGGATTGAGGAGAGAGGTTAGAGAGAGAGCAAAAGCTTCAAATGGAAACTTAATCCTCTTTAAATAGGGTTCAATTTTTGGACACTGTGGAATTCTACCTGATACCGACGTTAGTCTTGGCTTTTGGTCGCACCCGATCAAGTTGTCGTAACCCGATATGGTCGATTCTAAAATTTTTCCGATTACTAGTATGGGGCGCTAATATGAGTTCTAATCGCGTTGGGACATCCATTAAGTCATAATAGCAATCTCGATTTAATGACTTAATTTAATAGCGTAAACGGAAATTAATTTGAAAACGACAAATGGATAAACGAAAAGGGTTACGAAAAGGATTACAAATAATGGTACGAACTTCGGGTTGTCACATTATCCCCCCGTTAGAGGGAATTTCATCCCAAAATTCAGAAGTAAGATACAAATCATTGATCTAGAAAGAGATGTGGATACTTCTGTTTCATTGAGTCTTCATGCTCCTAAGTGAATTCTGGTCCCCGCTTGGCATTCCAGCAAACCTTCACTATCGGGATGCGGCTTTTCTTTGTACGTTTGACCACTCGATCCATGATTTCGGTTGGTTCCTCCACGAAGTTCAAGTTTTCGTTGGTCTCGATCTCGTCTAAGGGAATCACTAGGATTTCATCGTATAAGCACTTCTTGAGATTTGAGACATGGAAGACGGGATGGATGTTACTGAGCTCGTGGGGTAATCGAAGTTTATAGGCTACAAGACCAATCCTGGAGAGGATCTCGAAGGGTCCAATGTACCTCGGATTAAGTTTCCCACGTTTTCCAAAGCGTACCATGCCTTTCCAGGGCGAGACCTTCAACAGGACATGGTCTCCAACCTGGAACTCCAGAGGTTTCCGTCGGTTATCAGCGTAACTCTTTTGGCGATCTCGTGAAGCTTTCAATCGTTCCCAGATTTGGATAATCTTTTCGGTGGTTTCGCGAATGATTTCAGGACCAGTGAGAGCACTGTCTGGGACTCAACTCTTGGCTAGCTGCGTGTCCCCTACCTCGGCCCAGCACAGAGGGGATCTGCACTTGCGACCGTAGAGGGCTTCAAACGGGGCAGCCTTGATGCTGGTGTGGTAACTGTTGTTATACGAGAACTCGATCAAAGGCAAATGCGCATCCCACGACTTTCCAAAATCGATGACACATGCTCTCAGCATGTCTTCCAAGTTCTGGATAGTTCTCTCACTCTGCCCATCTGTCTGAGGATGATAAGCCGTGCTCATGTCTAGTTTAGTTCCAAGAGCCTTTCTGTAGAGATTGCCAAAATCTCGAGGTAAACCTGCTATCTCGATCGGAGATAATGGACGCAGGTACACCGTGCAGTCAGATTACCTCTTGGATGTAGATTCGCGTGAGTCTTTCCATCTTGAATGATTCTTTGATCGGAATGAAATGAGCGGATTTTGTCAAACGATCGACAATTACCCAAATAGTGTCGTACCCACTCGGACACTTGGGTAACTTGGTGATGAAATCCATGGTAATCATCTCCCATTTCCATTCAGGTATCTCAGGTTGCTGGAGCAGACCCGAGGGTTTCTGGTACTCAACTTTCACTTTGGCGCAAGTCAGACACTTGCCCACGAATGTAGCAATCTCAGCTTTCATAATTGGCCACCAGTATTGTTTCTTGAGATCCAGGTACATCTTATCTGAACCTGGGTGAACAGAGTAGCTTGTCTTGTGTGCTTCCTCCAGAACAATCTCCTTGAATCCTCCGGACTTTGGAATCCAGATTCGGTCCATGAAACAGTAGACTCCGTCACCTCTGATCTCAAGTTTCTTATCCATTCCCCTCAAGGCTTCGATTGACACGTTCTCGGGTTTGAGGGCTTCTAACTGGGCCTCTCGGATTTTCATGGATAGATGGGAATGGATAGTCATCGTCAGGGTTTTCACTTTTCGGCTTGAACTATCCTTTCGGCTAAGAGCATCTGCTACCACATTGGCCTTGCCGGGATGGTAACAGATTTCACACTCATAGTCACTGAGTAGTTCTACCCATCTCTGTTGCCTCATGTTTAAGTCTTTCTGATCGAGGATGTGCTGCAGACTCTTGTGGTCAGTGAAGATAGTACACTTGGTCCCGTAGAAATAATGTCTCCAAATCTTCAGTGCAAAGACTACAGCTCCTAACTCCAAGTCGTACGTAGTATAGTTGACCTCGTGTACCTTCAGCTGTCTCGAGGCATATGCCATTACTTTTCCTCTTTGCATAAGCACACAGCCTAAGCCTTGAATAGATGCATCGCAGTAGACAACAAAGTCCTATGCCCCTTCGGGTAGGGACAGAACAGGCGCGCTGCACAAGGCTTGCTTTAATGTCTGAAACGCTGATTCTTGCTTTTCACTCCAACAAAAGGGTACACCTTTCTGTGTCAGAGTGGTTAAGGGTTTGGCGATTCTGGAAAAGTTCTGAATGAATCTTCGATAATAGTCGGCGAGACCCAATAATTGACGGATTTCTGTGGGTGTCTTCGGTGCCAACCAATTCTCTATCGCCTTGATCTTGGATGGATCCAACTGAATAACCTCCTCGCTTACCACGTGACCGAGGAAAGTTACCTTCCGAATCCAGAATTCACACTTAGAGAATTTCGTGTACAGCTTCTTGGATCTAAGGGTTTCCAACATAGCCTCAAGTGTTGTTTATGATCTTCTTCGCTTTTGGAGTAGACAAGTATATCATCAATGAACACAATGACGAACTTGTCCAGAAAAGGGCGACACACCCGGTTCATCAAGTCCATGAACACTGTCGGTGCGTTGGTTAGACCGAAGGGCATCACTACCAACTCGTAGTGTCCATATCGAGTCCTGAAAGCTGTTTTAGAAGCATCACTCTCATGAACTCGTAACTGATGGTACCCTGACCGAAGGTCTATCTTTGAGAAGTAATTGGCTCCCTGGAGTTGATCAAAGAGGTCATCTATTCGCGGAAGGGGATATCGGTTTTTGACGGTTAACTTGTTCAACTCACGATAGTCGATACACATCCGAAAGGATCCATCTTTCTTCTTTACAAACAATACCGGAGCTCCCCAGGGTGTGGAACTCGGTCTAATGAATCCTTTACTGAGCAACTCATTGAGTTGGCTGGATAACTCCTGCATTTCTGTTGGAGCTAAGCGATACGGGGGTTTCGCTACGGGTGTAGCTCCAGGAATTAGGTCAATGCGGAATTCAACCTGACGTTCAGGAGGAATTCCTGGAAGCTCTTTGGGAAACACATCAGGAAAGTTACAGACTTCGGGGATGCTCGCGAAGTCTTTAACTTCCTGTTTCTCATTGATTACATGTGCTAAGAATGCATGACACTCCTTACGCAGGAGATTTTGAGCTTTGATGTAGGAAATGATGCGAAGGTTGGAGCTGAGTTTATCGCCATAGATTATGAGAGTCTGACCCGTAGGAAGGTTGAGACGGATGGCTTTTTCGAAACAGAGAATATCAGCATGATTGGGACTCAACCAATCCATGCCAATGATGATATCAAAGCTCTTTATGGAAACTGTCATAAGATCGATGGGAAATGAATGGTCATTCAGGGTAAGGGTACAACCTACGAACACCTCGTTAGCGCTTTCTTTCTCACCGTTAGCCATCTCGATGGTAAACGTTTCGATTAATGGTTGGGGATTAGGTTTTAGATTATGTTTGAACGAATGACTAACAAAACTTCTTTCAGCACCCGAATCGAAAAGAATACTAGCATAAGAGTTGTCGAGAAGGAACGTACCCGAAACAACGGTGGGATCGGCGACTACCTCCTCCCGTCCCATGGCTAGGACTCTTCCAGTATTATCAGTTGTCATCTTCTTGGGGCAGTTCCTTTTGAAATGTACGGCCTCTCCACAATTATAGCAGGCTTGACCAACACCTACTCCAGAAGATTGATTTGTAGATTGGGTTGGTGCCTTGTAGAATCGGATTGTATGCCCCTTTTTACCACAATTGGTGCATGACAGATCACAGCAGGGGTCGGGGTTGTGATGGTATTTGCACTTGTCACATAGGGGAAGGTTACCAGCATACCTGCTAGTAGGTGTTTGAGTTGTAGATCCCACAACAGAAGCAGCAGCAACGGGGGTAGTAGCAGCATGGACTGCTACAGTCTGTTGTTTCTTTGAGGATCCTTGGGAAGATTGACCCTTCTTCTTCTTCCAAAATTTCCTTTTCTCACCACTCCTCTTGGTCGATTCAGGAGTGGTGGTTGTCTCCTCAATATCATCGGTGTGGTCAATTAGGGTTTGGGCTAAGCTTTTGGCACTGGCATATGTATTCGGCCTCGCAGATAAAACATTTCCTTTGGTTGACTGAGTCAGTCCCCAGATGAACCTCTCCATCTTCTTACTCTCTGGGGTAACCAATCCCGGACAGAGTAGTGCTAGATCATCGAATCTAGAAGTGTATGCATCAATATCAGAACCCTTCATCTTCAGGTTCCAGAGCTCGAGCTCTAATTTTTGTATTTCGCCCCGAGGGCAGTACTCAGCTAGGAGGAGTTCTTTCATGGCTTTCCAGCCCATGGCATTGGCTACAGGTAGGGTCAAGGATTTGACTCGGTCGTTCCACCAAGTCAAGGCTTTATTGATAAAGGTACAAGCTGCGAATTTCACTTTATCGGATTCCGAACAAGCACAGATTTCAAAGATGGATTCGATTTTCTCGAACCATCGGGAAAGAGAAATGACACCTCCAGTGCCATCGAAGGATGTAGGTTTCGTGTTCATGAAGTCTTTATAGGAACCCTCCTTTCGGTGTCCCTGACTGCCTTCTTGGTTTTGAGTTTGAGTACCACCTCCCGAACCACCGGAACCATCGGTGTTCAATTGAGACATAGCAGCTGCCATCGCGGCGGTAACAGCTGCCTGAAACACCACAGGGTCAATTTCAGTAGGAGGTGGTGGCAGAGGGTTGTTGGTCTTTGAGCCGGGTCTTTTTCTTGGAGGCATCTTGATCTAATAAGATCAAGAAAGAGAGGATGGTAAGTCCTCTGAATCAAATCAAGAGATATGATAGATATATATTTTCCAAATAAGCGATAAAGCAGGAAAGAGTTATCGAAGCAGATAAATTATCGCTAAAGGAATGATCAAGGAACAATGCGTGAACGAGGATTTCTACAAAGGATTGGTTCGAGAAATACTCCCATAGTATTTCATAATTCGCTTACGACACCGGTTCGATGTTTGTGGTATTAGGGTAAGTTTTAGGCATGCCGCACTCCACGGTCACTCCCAAGCACATGTTGGCCGTGTCTCGAATGAATATAGTTGGCAAAGCTATATTGATCCTAGACACGACTACATAACTGCCAAGGTTTAACCGCAACGTACGACACCCATTTACTTATGTTTTGTTCTACTTGTAGCTACGAATCTCGGCGGTTACGTATACTTGTATACTTTTGAAAATACTTATATTTTGAAGTATACTTTTAGTTCAGAGCACTTAGGCCCCTTAGTGTTTATAGTCTTATACCATGTAAGGTTTGGTATACTTTATTCACTATAAACAAGGGCTCTGATACCAATCTGTCACACCCCAAAAACCGAATGCAGAAACATTTTCGGGGCGGACTCCACGTTGAGTATCAAATCCAATGTACATAGTAAGCAAAGTAAACAACCATTACATTACATATAAAAGTTTACATTTGTTCAAAAGTAAATTTTACAAGTGTGATACATAGTATATATGAACAAAAGTAAGACGTGTCTTCTACGCAATCCGCCTTCGCCAAAAGGAATCATTGGGTACCTGTCTAATGCGGACCTGAGAATACAAGCAGTTTGAAAATCAGCATAACATTGGTGAGTTCATAAGCGGTTTTTGTTTTCTAAAAATGTATTTGTTCCCTTTCTGTTTTCTGAAAAGTTACGCACCAAGAAAATCCCATATTTTCTTAAAAGTTGGTTACTAATCCAAAATGTAATGTAAAAGATGTACACTGAATTGTAAGGTTTAGTTATCTAGTTTATTACACGAATCTGGTTATGTACAATGTTCCCTAGGAAAATTCCATATTTTCCTGAAAGTTGGTTACCAATCCGAAATGTGAAAGATGTATACTGAAAACATGGTCGTCCTTGTGAAATGTATTAGTTTTAACACATATATAAAACTAACATGTACAAAGTAAACTAGTTACTATATCCATTATTTCAAACAAGTAAATCTCTATTATCCAAATTGCGAGTTCCATAACCATACGATAGACTAGAAATGGCAATAAGTAGTCCACATCACCTTATGACTTTCGTCACCCTTCAACCTTTCGGTTCGGCTGTAGCTAGCAGCCAGGTGTGGGGTAGTCAGCCCCGTATAGATCTATACACTCAAGTCACGCTCCCTATTTAAGAGATTTTGGTTACGGGTGCGATCCTCCACTCGCGTATCTCTATGGAGTGTTCTCCGAGGACGTGTCTCCAATTTATAGGAATAACAAATTACTAGTAATAATACATAAATATATTGTTACAACAATGATCCTCCACTCGCGTATCTCTGTGAAGTGTTACCGAGGACAAAACAGTGTACTAAGTTTCATGTTCAAAGTTCAAATGTCATGCTTTTAACTGATATAATATGGAAAACCATTTGTGAAATATAAAACATAACAATTTATAACGATTTCACAAATAATGTGTATAAGTGTTCTATAAGTTTAAACGGTTGTCTGTAACGATTATCAGTGTTAAAAGCATATGTAATATGAAACATAACACATGAAAAACAAGTTTTGAGTACAAGTATTCCCTTGTACCTTGCTTGTATTCCCCCCCCCCCCCCTGAAAACAGTGAAAAACATTGAAAAATGGTAGGGGTATGAACTCACCAGACGAGAAAACGCGACAGTTTGAATGCTATGTGTCGGTTCGGGGCTTGATAACGCGCGAGGTTCCTATGTAATATGAAATGTTATACAAATGTATCTAATTAGACTTTAAACCACTAATTAGATATGATAATACACTCCAATGAGCGAAAACACTTCAAATCAAGAGTAAACTCCTTAGGGAGTTTACGGCCCTAAGACTATGACCACATGAGTTCACAGCCGTGAACTCATGGTTGATGGGTTTTAAGGTGCTAAATGGTCAAATAACACTTGAGTAAGGTTGCTATGATTTAATCAAAGGCATAGGAATGAGTTATACCACCAAAGGAACCATCAAAGGGAGTTTATGGCCCTAAACTAGGATTTTATGGCCATAAGCACCTATACCTTTCTTAAATTGATGATTTAGTGGCTTTAGATCAATCACATGTGATTTAGACAAATTATACAAGCCTTAGAATGAATGTAGGACACCATTTGACTTGTATATGTTAGTTCACGGCCCAGGAACCTATTCTTGGGGGGTTTACGGCCTTGAACACTCAAATGGATGGTTTTCATCGTGTTTAAGGTCCCCAAATCGATTGTGGTTGGTTCTAGAATTTATTCCAAGGCTATTGGTGTGTTTAAGTGGCATTTAAACACTTGATTTTGAGTTTACTCCCCATGAAGATGAGTTTACGGCCCAAGCATGTTCTTGGGCAGTAAACTCATGTTTACTCCTCAAAAATGATGTTTAAGGTGTTCTAAGTCCGAATTGATAAGCCATTAAGTCATATCTAAGTCCCAAAGTTGGTTTAGAGGGGTTTTAAGGCTCAAAAACCCACTTTATATGTGTTTACGGCCCAAGCATGTTCCAGGGCCATAAACTCATGAATATGGTCCTTTCTCATAGATTAAACTCGGATTTGAAAGCTGAAAAGGTTGAACAACAAGTTAGGTTGATTACCTTGATGTTTTGGGGCTTGAAATTGGATGATTTTGGACCTTAAGTTGGATTGAGGAGAGAGGTTAGTAAGAGAGTAGTGAGAGAGAGCAAAAGCTTCAAATGGAAGCTTGATCCTCTTTAAATATGGTTCAAGTTTTGGACACGGTGGAATTCTACCCGATACCGACGTTAGTCGTGGCTTTTGGTCGCACCCGATCAAGTTGTCGTAACCCGATATGGTCGATTCTAAAATTTTTCTGATTACTAGTATGGGGCGCTAATATGAGTTCTAATCGCGTTGGGACATCCATTAAGTCATAATAGCAATCTCGATTTAATGACTTAATTTAATAGCGTAAACGGAAATGAATTTGAAAACGACGAATGGATTAACGAAAAGGGTTACGAAAAGGATTACAAATATATATATATATATATATATATATATATATATATATATATATATATATATATATATATATATATATTAAAACATGAAACTTATTTAAATAAAGCTTTACCCCTTTTTGTAAACATGTCGAGTAAAAGGTATCATTCTCAAGATTATTTTATATGTTATATAAACTGTTAAATTACTAAGATTTTGCAGTCATAAAGAACATGCATGTAAACTATAATAGGTATAGTTTAGGGAACACTAATGCTATTTTACTAAGTGATGAATATCATACTAAAATGATTATTTAAAGTATAATTATTGTACACTACTAGTTCAATGTAATTCATACATTTTCAAGCACAAAAGAACATTAGTATTCTCTTCGTGTCTAGTTATACAGAGTTGTGAGGTACTACTTGGTTGTACCCATCCGGGTACAGGCTTCTAAGTCTTATAATTTATAACCAGAGTGCCCTGGAGGGAGAGCGTGAGTTTTTGTATAGATCTATACGGGACTGACAATCTCGTACCTTGCAGTTAGCTACAGTGGGACCGGCGGGTCTACGAGTGACAAATGTCATATATTTATCGACGTCTACAGAACGTCGTGTGTTACCAGTCCAATTAAGTACGCTTATATAAAACTCACAATAGTATCAACTATGACGTTTAGATTACGAGATTTCATAACTTCAAGTAGTTTTGCTAAACAAAAGAACTACACCACACAACTTTTCTAGTAATATGAACGTACAGTTTAGAAGGGACCTATAATGCTTACTTTATGATTCCTTGGTTCTTACATCAGGATTATATATCAATAGGATTTGATAGGCATTAGTTTGTGTGCTTTCCGCTTCATTTATTGTTCCTTGTTTGGTTGTGGGCTTAGAGAAGATTCACCCAACCTACTATCTATTCGATCTTAGTTATATATATAATTCGTATACACTAAGAACTCATAGGGGAAATAGGTATGGGTCAGGTCATAACTTACAAGTACAACATACTATTTTCTAAAATAAAAACATACTTTTTAGATGGAACACTCAACTAAGTACATTCATATACAATGGATTTCATACAAATACAACAGTTTTACCTTACTTTCTAAGTACAATGTAGATGTCACTCAAAAAGGACCATCAATGTTAACTCTGTAATTACCTAGTGTATATGTTAGGGTTACATACAATGTAAATCCGACAAACGGTGGAATGTGTGGATTCCGCCTCATTTCATGTTCCTTGTTTGGTTGTAGGCTTAGGGTAGAACCACACAATCGACTGTCTGTTCGATCTATATTGTATATAAATTGTATCTACTAAGTGATTGTAGAAGGAACTTTAAGGTTACATTTTTCTTACATTAGATTTACATCAGAAAATATTGGATTTTCTGGAGGAACATACTAAGGTTTTCAAGGAGCAAAGTGCATGCTATCTAAAACAAAATACTTATGAAATCACCAACTTAAATGTTAATACACTTTCAAAATCTCTTGTATTCTCAGGAAACTAGTAGTCAGGCACACGCATAGGGATTCAGAAGATGGAGCATAGTAGCTTCATGTCTTTGTTTTGCTATTTACTTTTGGAGTCAATCATATGTAATTTGAATACAACATAAACACTTTAATATTAATGCAATGGATGTTGTTGCTTGTTTTACTATTCTACATTTGTTGTGATACTGAGCATGATGTCATCCACCCCCGGACGTTTTTTCCGTTTTGGTTTGGGGTGTGACAATGGAAGTTTGGGAAGTAGATCTTTTAGTCAAATTTCCTTTACCAGTGCACCAAATCATTGCTGACTCAGCAGCAACAAGAAAATAGGTAAGATCAATAAGGGTCACGTCGTGGTCTGTCATATAGTAGTCTTTAACAAAGTGACTATACAACTCGGGAAGTAACTGAAGCACCAAGTCAACAACCAACTTCCTTGAGACATCGACTCCCAACATTCCTAGCCTGTCAATGTGTGACTTCATCTCCAAAACATGTGCACACACAAATCTTCATCTTCATGTTTGCTCGCCAATAAGACCTGAGTGACCATGAACTTTTCAAGTCTTCGAACATGTGGGTTAGGGAGAATAATTGGAGGAGGTGGATGACGCACCCCCAAACCAGAATGGTGGAATCGTTCGAGGGAGGATGACTTCATGTAGTATCATAACAGTTGAATAAATAGTAAAGAAAGCAAACACAACCATCATAAATATAATTTAAAAAGTTACATTGTTGATTGTATTACATGTTTCAAAAGAAATTACATTATGATGATATAATAAGTTTGAAATTGATGCCTTAGCATCCCTACCCAAAAGCAGTTGTTACCTGTATTACTGAATCCCTGAGAAATAAGAGTAGTTTTAAAAAAGTGTCAACAATTAAGTTGGTGAGTTCATAAGCATTTTTGTATAAGAATTGTATGCCTTTTTGTATAAAGTAATTGTGTTTGTATCTAGAAAATCCAATATTTTCCATAAATGAATAGAAGTCTTAAATGATGCGAAAACGAAATGCATAAGTATTTTCCATACCTAAAATAGTGTAAGCAGATTTATATATGTATATGTAATCACTAAGGCGTTTGATAGCCTCGTAAATCAAATGTTTTAATACTTCATGTGAGTTTTGTAACCGTACTATTGACCAGACTGCCTGTTACAACGTTCTTCAGGTGTTGGAATGATATGACATTTGTCACCCCAGACCTGCCGGTCCAACTGTAGCTAACAGTTTAGGTGCGGGATTGTCAATCCCGTATAGATCTATACACAAGTATCACGCTCTCCCTACAAGAGATTATGGTATATAATACAGGACTTAAAATGCGCACGTGAAAGTACGTGAAGTCAAATGTCTCACAAAGTTTGTATCAAATAGAGTTACGTATGAAAAGACCATTGTTCTTGTAAATGTAAGTATTTCCTTTCTGTAGTGTTTATAGAGTGTAAAGTATCATGAATATCTCATAAACTATACCTATTATAGTTTTCCAAAAATGTATTTAATTTGCATGATAAACCTTAGTGTGTTACTAACTTTGCATGTAAAGTATAACATTTGTAATAATATTATTCTATGTGTTTAACATTTATACACCAAATGTAGATAAAATATTTGAAACTGTATGAAACGATTTGCATTTTAACATAAGTTTTTCTTCCGTTTCACTTGTATTCCCCCCCCCCCCCCCTAAAACATAGAAAAGACGTGAAAATGTAGGGGTATGAGCTCACCTGGAAAGATTGATGATTTGAAGAAAACGATACTTTTCTCGGGCAGCACTTCGACCGGCAGAAAGTGAGTTTCTCCGGTATTTCGGAGCTTCGGACCTTCGCCGGGACTTGGAAACGTAATCAGGGCGTCGGGGTAATCTCGAGGGGCTCGGAAGTGAAAAAGTGGTAGAGAAATGGTGTGAATTAGCAATTTGATCCGGCACCCTTGCATCCTGATTTATAAGAGTGGAGGCAGCTTCGTACGTTGGGCATACTCCAAAGTATGCGGGGTGTACCTCGTCCGCAGCTCGTACGCTGGGAGTACCGTCGTACGCGAAGCGTACATCATGCATGACGCCTTCCTCGTCTTCCGGACTTCGAATGGGATGGGGGTAGAGGGTCATAGGGGAGACGTGGACGATCCAGGGCCCCGTATGGCGTACGCTGGGCGTACCCTCGTATGTCGGGCGTACCCCCTCGGTTTTTGCCTCAATCTTCTAAAATATGTAACTTTCGCATACAAGCTCCGTTTTTGACGTTCTTTATATCCACGCGTAGGTGAGAATATAATCTACAACTTTCATTTATTTGACTTTATTTTTAATAGGCCGGGACAGGAAAAGACCGTTAAAAATTCATAACTTCTTCATCTGATGTCCGTTTTCGTCTGTCTTTTTACCATTGTACTATTATTGTCAAGATCTTCAACTCTCGTTTAGGTTGTTTCGGCTAACTATCACTCGATCTCTATTTTGAGTTTTTAGCTGTCTATCGCTACTCCGAAACTTAGAAAAATCCTAACTTCCTCATACAAAGTTAGATTTGGACATTCTTTTTATGTATGTTCAAGGTTTAATGATATCTATGACATTCGATTAGATACTTAAGGCTAAAAAGTATTTTATTGAAATTTCGCGTTTTACGCTTAATAGTGTTTTACCGGTTTTGCTGTGGATTTTCGATTGGTCATAACTTCTTCGTTAAAACTCGATTTTGAGTGTTCTTTATATTTTTGAAAACCTAGTTACAATATCTATTACTTTATGTATCCTAATTGAGACTTTGAACATTTCATTTCTGATGCTATTATTTATTTATTTATTAATTCAAAATAGATTACAATACTTGACTTATGTCATTACATTGACTTGAAATATCGGATTGTCACATCATCCCCCGTTAGAGAGAATTTTGTCCCAAAATTTATTCTAAGACAAGTATTTATGGACTAGGGAAAAGATGCGGGTATTTTTGTTTCATCTGATCTTCTCGCTCTCAGGTGTATTCAGGTCCTCACTTTGCATTCCAACAGACCTTCACAATGGGTATGCGACTTTGTTTTGTTCTTTTAATTTCCCTATCCATGATTTCTACTGGTTCTTCTACAAAGTGGATACTCTCGTTGATTTCGATTTCGTCCAGAGGGACGACGAGGGTCTCATCGGACAAGCACTTCTTTAAGTTTGACACATGAAAGGTAGGATGTATGTTATTGAGTTCCTTCGGTAATCGAAGCTTTTATGCTACCGGTCCAATCCTGGCAAGGATCTCGAATGGTCTGATATAGCTTGGATTTAGTTTCCCATGTTTTCCAAAACGTATTACCCCTTTCCAGGGTGAGACCTTCAATAGAACCTGATCTCCAACCTGAAATTCCAAAGGCTTCCATTTTTTGTCCGCATAACTCGTTTGTCTGTCTCTTGAAGCTTTTAGTCGTTCCCAGATTTGGACAATCCTCTCGGTCGTTTCTCTGATGATTTCCGAGCCGGTGAGAGTGCTGTCAGGCACTTTTCCTTTAGCTAGTTGCGTTTCGCCTACTTCGGCCTAGCACAGAGGTGATCTGCACTTGCGACCGTAGAGGGCTTCAAATGGAGCAACCTTGATGCTAGTGTGATAGTTATTGTTGTATGAGAACTCGACTAGTGGTAAGGGCTTACCAAAATTGATAACACAAGCTCTTAGCATATCTTCCAAAGTCTGAATGGTCCTCTCACTCTGACCGTCGGTTTGTGGATGGTAAGCGGTACTCATGTCTAGTCTCGTCCCTAGATATTTTTGTAGTGACTGCCAGAATCGCGAGGTGAATCTACTATCTCTGTTGAAGATAATGGATATTGGTACACCATGTAGTCGTACAATCTCTCTGATGTATGTTCGATCTAGTTTCTCCATCTTGTTAGTTTCCTTTATTGGTAGGAAGTGCGCAGATTTGGTTAATCTGTCGACAATCACCCAAATGGTGTCAAGTCTGCCCGCTGTTTTGGGTAACTTGGTTATAAAATCCACGGTTATCCTCTCCCACTTCCACTCGGGTATTTTGGGTTGTTGTAACAATCCAGAGGGCTTTTGGTACTCTACCTTGACTTTGGCGCAAGTCAGACACTTGCCTACATAGGCAGCAATTTCGGCTTTCATGTTCGGCCACCAATATGATTTTTTGAGGTCCAGATACATCTTGTCTGAACCGAGATGCATGGAGTATCGAGTCTTATGAGCCTCATTCATGACAACGTCTCTGAATCCACCAAAGTTTGATGTCCAGATCTGATTCATGAAGTAACGAACTCCGTCACCCTTGACTTCAAGATTCTTATCCATTCCTCTTAAGGCTTCGCCATCCATGTTATCTATTTTCAAGGCTTCCTTTTAAGCTTCCTTGATTTGCATGGATAGGTGTGAATGGATCGTCATGGTTAAGGACTTCACTCGGCGGCCCGAGTATTCCTTTCGACTGAGGGCATCAACTACTACATTAGCTTTTCCCAGATGATAATGAATCTCGCATTTGTAATCGCTTAGTAGTTCAACCCATCGTCTCTGTCTCATGTTGAGTTCTTTCTGGTTGAGAATGTGCTGAAGGCTCTTATGATCGGTGAAGATTGTGCATTTTGTGTCGTAGAGATAATGCCTCTAGATCTTTAGGGCGAAAACTATTGCTCCTAGTTCTAGGTCGTAGGTAGTGTAGTTGACTTTGTGCATCTTGAGATGCCTCGAGGCGTATGGGTTGACCTTTCCTCTTTGCATTAGAACACATCCCAAACCTTGGTCTGATGCATCGCAGTAGACCAAGAAATCTTCTGTTCCTTCGGGCAGGGATAATATAGGTGCGTTGCATAGGGCTCATTTCAGTGTTTGGAACGCAACGTCTTCCCTTTCTCCCCATTTTAGGTTACACCCTTCTGAGTCAGGGTGGTAAGTGGTTTGGCAATCTTTGAGAAGTTTTGTATGAATCTTCGGTAATAGCCAGCAAGGCCCAAGAATTGTCGGATTTCCGTTGGAGTTCTTGGAGCTGAACAGTTCTCGATTGCCTTGATTTTGGAAGGGTCCACGTGTATCCCTTCCTTGCTGATCACGTGACCCAGGAAATCTACCTTCCGAATATGAAATTCACACTTTGAGAATTTTGCATATAGTTTCTCTTTCCTTAGTGTTTCCAACATCTGCCTGAGGTGTTGATTATGTTCTTCTTTGCTCTTCGAATAGATGAGTATATCATCTATGAACACAATCACAAATTTGTCTAGGAAAGAACGACATACTTTGTTCATTAAGTCCATGAACACCGTCGGTGCATTTGTTAATCCAAAGGGAATCACTACAAACTCGTAGTGACCATAACGAGTTCGGAAGGCCGTCTTGGGGACATCTACTTCCAGGACTCGCAGCTGATGGTACCCAGATCTTAAATCGACCTTTGAGAAGTAGCTTGCTCCTTGGAGTTGGTCGAACAGATCGTCTATGCGCGGTAGAGGATATCGGTTCTTGATTGTGAGTTTGTTCAGCTCTCGGTAGTCGATGCACATGCAAAAAGATCCATCCTTCTTTTTCTTCGCGAATAGGACTGGTTCTCCCCAAGGTGAGAAGCTCGGCCTGATGAATCCTTTATTGAGTAGTTCGTTTATTTGGCTGGATAATTCCTGCATCTCTGTCGGGGCTAGACGGTACGACGATTTTGCTACTGGGGTAGCTCCGGGAATCAATTCGATTCTGAACTCGACTTGACGTTCTGGTGGAACTCCTGGAAGATCCTCAACGAAAACATTGGGGAAATCGCAGACTTCTGGAATGTCTTTGATGTCTTTCGTTTCTTTTTCCTTATCTACCACATGGGCTAGGAAAGCATGGTATTCCTTGCGCATGTATTTTTGGGCTTTGACGCAAGAGATGATTTGTAAATTTGTACCGGGTTTATCACCATAAATGATAAGAGTTTCACCATTTGGAAGATTAAGGCGAACGGCCCTTTCGTGACAAAGTATATCGGCATGGTGAAGGCTTAACCAATCCATACCGATGATGACATCAAAGCTTCTTATAGTGATCGGCATTAGATCGATTTGGAACGAGTGTTCATTTAAATCTAGCGTGCAACCTATGTACATATCGTTTGTGCTTTCTGTTTTACCATTTTCCATTTCTACTGTAAATATCTTATTAAGTGATTGGGGGTTTTGCTTAAGTAAGTGTTTGAATTCATGGCTCAAAAAACTCCTCTCTACACCACAATCAAAAAGTATGCATGCATAAGCGCTATTGAGGAGAAACGTACCCGTGACTACCATGGGATCATCTATTGTTTCGTTCTGTCCTATTGCCAGCACTCTTCCTACACCGCCAAAATTCCTTAACTTAGGGTGGTCTTTCTTGTAGTGCCCAGCTTCGCCACAACCATAACATGCCTGGCCCACCCCGACTCCAGGAATTTGGGTGATTGGTTGTGCCGGTGCCTTACAGAAATGGGCAGTGTGCCCTTTCCTATTGCAGTGCATTACCCTACAATTTCCGTTGTGATGGTAATTGCATTTGTGCACTTTGGTAGGTTTCCCGCATATTGCTTTGCTGGTGCAGGGGTGGCAGGAACAGCGGTGGGAGTAGTAGCAGCATGAACTGTCACTACCTGTTGTTTCTTGGAAGGTTCTTGCGAAGTTTGACCCATCCTCTTGTTCCAAAACTTCTTCTTGTTGTTGTTGGTGTTGTTGTTGTTGTTGTTGCTCTCTATGGTTTGCTTCGAAATTGCAGTCATGAATCCTTGACTAGCGCCATGGTCAACAAGGGACTGTGCCAGCTGTTAGGCACTATCGAAAGTAATCGGCTTGGAAGCTAGTACACTTCCTTGAATCTGGGGCGATAGTCCCCAGATATATCTCTTGATCTTCTTGCTCTCTAGAGCATCCATTCCCCGGCAAAGTATTGCCAAGTCACTAAACCCATTGGTATAGGTTGTGATATCTGAGCCTACCATTGTAAGGCCCCAAAGCTCTTGTTCGAGCTTCCGCACTTCAACTCTCGGGCGGTACTCTTGCATGAGCATTTGTTTCAGGTTTTTCCATCACATGGAGTTAACCACTACCAGATTTAGTGACTTGACGTGGCCATTCCACCACGTCAGGGCTCATTCGGAGAAAGTACATGCAGCAAATTTTACTTTGCTTCCTTTTTGGCATGAGCAGCTCTCAAATATTGGTTTCGTTTTCTCTATCCATTGGGATAGAGCCATAACTCCTCCAGTCCCATTAAAGGATATGGGTTTGCTGTTGGTGAATTCCTTGTAAGTGCATTCCCCGGAATGACCATGGTGTTGACCATTGGTAGAACTATTGATTCCTCCTCCTGACCCATTGTTACTCATCTCTGCCATTGCTGCTGTGACAGCAGCTGTTACGGCTACCTGGAAACAGTATTGTCCATTGATGGGGGTGGTGGTGGAGGTGGTGTTGGTGTTGGTGTTCCTGTGTTATTGAAACGTAGTGGATTCCTTCTTCGTGGCATGATTCTACCATAAGTTAAAAGACAAAATCTTGATAAGTCTTCAGAAATGATTATGGAAAGTTTTAGTATTATATGTTTTACGTTCCGAACATTACCGAATTTGTAAGTTAATTGCGAAATGGAAACTTTCAATAATGAGTGTATGATTTTTCCTTAGTATTTTAAGAACTTAATGAAATACTCAACGAAATAATAAATGTGTGTCAATCTCATTGATTTTAATATTCGATACATCGATCTGGAAAAATTGACCTTAACAAAGGTCTAGAGTACATCAATGAAAATGGGAAAATTTGACCGCATTCAGGCCATCGAATTGTGTACTCACAATCCGTCGGGCGTACATACAGAAAGGAAAGAGTAGCACCAACGCTCACTCGATATATACATAGCGCAAGAAGCATGCACTCTACTCCGAGCGGGTGGTACGCTGCGGACCACGGTATGTTGTTGTGGAAGTCCGAGCTTGAGCCACTTGACGTTCAGCCTCGATGACGCGCCTCTCCATTGCGGCTTGGTTTTTCTGAAACTCCCTTACTTCGGCTCTAGCAGTGGTAATGTCTTTCTGGAGGGAAAAGGTGTGCTCTATTGTTCGATCATGTTCTTCGTCCAGTCGACAAAGACGTACCGCAGTGATCTGAGCAGTGGCACCAACGTCCAGGATTTTGTTGGCATTTATCCTTGTTTGCTCACCTTGATTGGCGATGCGACGAACCATTACAGTGGGTGCCCTGTCCGCTGAACCCCCGTTACGGAGGTTATAAAAGCCTTGTGTCATGTCGTAGGGTGGACGTTGTCCTTGTTCCCTGTTCCATTGTTTTAGATCTACAGCCCAGAAGGGTGCCGGGCCCGCTGGAGGTTTGGTACTACCCGGGGAGGATTTTAGACCTCGGGTTCGGAGTCAGTGCCCTCATCATCGGCATCCTCTTCCTCTTCTTCGGGATCCTCTTCTGGATTCTCCTCGGAAATCTCTCAGGGATCCTCTTCTGGATCCTCCTCAATTCAACCCCCATTGCCTTGGTTTGGGTAGTAGAGATCCCCGGGGATATGAAATCCTTCCATTTTGTCTGATCGAGAATAAGGATAAGAGAATTATATAGAATTTGAGTGTAAGGAGAAAATTTTATCATAAGACCTACACCGAGTCCTCTATAATTACCTAGTGTATACGAATTACATACAATTGAGATTGAATGGACCGTTGGATAAGTAGTTTCACTCCAAGCAACATCCAAACAAGGAAAAGAGCTTAAAGCGAAAACATAAATCCTAAGCTGTAACAATTGGTAAAAATAGGAACGATCGTACGATGCTATGTTTTGATTATTAAACAATATGAGTATTTTATCAAGAATGGTTGAAAGAATTTAACCTCTTTTATTTAAATAAGTTCTGTGAAATATAAAACAAGTAACTAATGATAATTTCGTTATGATGTATGACTACGAACCATCACCGGTTTGTGAAAATTAGCATATAACATCATTTGAACGCAACAAACTTAATTTTTGTATCAACATGTATCTAGTTGATAACTAAGTTAGGTTCTATGTAAAATGTGTGCTTAATAGTTGTGGAGGATCTAAATTTGACAAATATACGAACCAAAGTGACAAAACGTGTTTAACGATATGGTTAACCGGTTAAATGTCACGAAATTATACATTGGTCAATAAATTTTATATTTAAATAAATTAAAATATAAAATGAATTATTATAAGGTATAATTAGAATGTATTTAAGTGTTTTTGAATAAAAAGAATAAAACATAAACATTATTTAAATACACAAAAACTACATTGTTATTTTATACTAAGTATACATGTATGTATTTGTATATATGTATTATTATCTAGTGAATGACTAGTTATGGGTCATGAATTAAAGTGATTTCATGTAAGTTTTATGATGTCTAAATCAATTAAGATAAGAGAATTGGTGGAGATAAGTGCCAACTTAACTAATAAGTGCTTAATCACTTAAGACATTTTACTAAGAATGCTTATTAATCCCTCTTCTAATTTTCGAGATTAAGACCTTCCCTCTCCTTAACTAAAACTCCTAACTAACTAAATAACTAGTAGTTAGTTAGTTAACTAACTCTATCTCTAAGCAACCACCCAAGCAAGTGGCTAGACAATATCACATCACTTAAACTCACATCCCATCACAAGCTAGTCTAGGTTTTGTCCCCTTATCCTCTTCCACTCTTTTCTCCTTAATATCCACAAAATTTCCTCTTCATTTTACCCTCATTTGACCAGCCAATACTCCATGGAATTACTCTCAACCTTCATCTCATTTTCAAGCACAAGAACTTTCTTCCAAAGCCATCAAAACCATGAACTAAAGGGTTGCTGTCCCTTTTGTGTTTCAGCCACCATTTCACCCATCTACACCTTCCTTTTGCTTGGTATTTTTACCACCAAATACCCCTGGAAGTTACTTGTTATGATACTCAAAATTATTGATTCAAAACAGTGAGTAAACTACCCTTTTTCTTGCTCTTTTGCTGTGAAATTTCGTGACAGCAACATAGCCAAAAGAGTGGCTGTTTTGGAGAATCAAACCAACAACCAAAAGTTCATCTTCGACCTTCCATTCTTCAAGTATTCACATAAGGTGAGTTCATACCCCTACATTTTCATGTTTTCTTCAAGTTTTAAGGGGGGGGGGGGGAATACAAGTTAGAACACTAAACATAACTTAAATTTAAATGACAGCTTTCTACAGAAAAGTTGAGTCCTATTCATGGACTGTTTTGACCATCTTAAACTTAATATCTTTCAAAACTGTACAATATGAAAATATTTCAAGTTTATACCTTTCTAAGGACTACTCGCACGCGTTCACACGATTTTGCTACAATTTATGGCGATTTTTATAAAACTGCATGTCATTTCAGAAGTGATTTCGGACCAGTCTGTGAAGATGTTCATTTTCACATTAGTTTGAGACCACTAAAAATCATAATAAAAATTAGGAACAAAGTAGACTCATTTTATAAACTCTCAGAGGTGACGGATTCAGTTTTTGACATACAAGGATTTTTCTATGAGTTTTCTAAAAACAGGGACAGTAAAGGGTAAAACTGTCAAAAGTGGTTTATAGATTTATTAACACCTTCTAACATTTTTGAGCAATGTTTATACATTAAGGAAGTTAAAACACAATCATTTAAATATGTTTAATTACCATTTTTACAAAAGTGATAAGTACAAAAAGGTCTTTAGTATCAAACTTAAGGATTATTTCATGCAAAGTTTCTAATAAAAACGTAAGAATATGAACAACAATTACGAAACATACCAAATCATCTTTTAAAATTTATACATATATATAACCATATACATATATATGTTTTGTTTACAAACTTGTCTTCTACATCGAAAATATACATATATATGTTTTGTTTACAAACTTGTCTTCTGCATCAAAAATTACACTTTTCATAACAAGTGAATCTTTTTACTAGGGATTACTATGCAAACGAGACACATTTTTAGAAAACTATAATAGGTATAGTTTTACGACAGCATTACAAACTTTTACATACTAGAAACACTATTTCAAGAAGTTTACTTTCATATACAAGAACAAACGAACATTTTCATACGTAAATCTGTTTTATACTAAGTTTTGTGAGACATCAACTTCACGTACGTTCGAGTACGCATTTCAAGTCCTATATTATATACCAGAATCCCTTGGAGGGGGAGCATGGTGTTTGTGTATAGATCTATACGGGCTTGACAACCCGCGCCCTGACTGTTAGCTACAGTCCACCATTTGGGGTGACAAACGTCAGAACATTCCAACGCCTGAAGAACGTTGTGTATAAGCATTTCTAGTCAATAGCATGGTTATAAAACTCACATGGAGTATTGAAAACACATTGATTTATGGGGTTTTTCAGACGTATTGGAAATTTTATACTTACATACATTTTTAGAAACAAACATTGGTCTTGAGAGAAGGCTACATTTATACTAGTAGAAAATATAGGATTTTCTAGAAGCAAACAAACAAGAACAAAACATTTCATTTCATACAAACATTGTCATTTAATACTTATGAAACTCACCAGCTTAAATATTGATCTACTCTTTCAAAACTACTTGTATGTCCCAGGGATTCAGTAATTACAGGTAACAAACAGCTTTTGAAGAAGGGACGCTGCGACGCCAGTTTAAATTCATATTTTGGCATCATATTGTAATTGGTTTTGAACATGTACCTTTTAACAATGTAAACTTTCAATTATATATATGATGGTGGTATTACTTTCTGTACTATGTATTCATTTGTTACGTTACCACATGAAGTCATCCGCCCCCGAACGTTTCCGCCGTTCCGGTTTGGGGGTGTGACATAAGCCCATGCAATCTTACTCATATGTAACCTTGAAGTATGCACTTTACAATTATAGCCTTGTCAGTGAAGGCTTTTAGTTTTTATAAGTTTAATTTTTATTTTATTTGACGGTCCTAGTCCTAACGAAACATCAGGGTTTACTCGCTTGTTATAGTTTTTATTGTGTCATAAATACTCCTGTAGCATATAAATTTGAAATTTTAATTCTAGTGTTACTTTGGTAAGTTTTTGACTTGTTGCTCACTATGACTATTCCCCGACATACATTGGTCATATCTCGGATAAATATAGTTGATCAGGCTATATTCATCCTAGATCTAATTACATATTCCGAGGCTTAGCCATAGTGTCCAACTTGTCTTAATACTTTTGTATGGTTCTAACTATGACATTAAACTGTTGCGTGCATGTATTTGTATATTTATGAAAACTAACATTTTAAATAAATGAAGTATGGTAGGCGTGAAAGTGTTTTGTCAAAGAGTTTTAGTCCCTTTGCATTTATAGTTTGTATATCTTATGTGGTTCGATATACTTAGTTCACTATAAACAATGCTCTAATACCAATCTGTCGCACCCCCAAAACCAGAACGGCGGAATCGTTCGAGGGCAGATGACTTCATGTAGTATCATAACAGTTGAATAAATAGTAAAGAAACCAAACACAACCATCATAAATATAATTTAAAAAGTTACATTGTTGATTGTATTACATGTTACAAAAGAAATTACATTATGATGATATAATAAGTTTGAAATTGACGCCTTAGCGTCCCTTTCCAAAAGCAGTTGTTACCTGTATTACTAAATCCCTGAGAAATACAAGTAGTTTTGAAAAAGTGTCAACAATTAAGTTGGTGAGTTCATAAGTATTTTTGTATAAGAATTGTATGCCTTTTGTATAAAGTAATTGTGTTTGTATCTAGAAAATCCAATATTTTCCATACATGAATAGTAGTTTTAAATGATCCGAAAACGAAATGCATAAGTATTTTCCATACCTAAAATAGTGTAAGCAGATTTATATATGTATATATAATCACTAAGGCGTTTGATAGCCTCGTAAATCAAATGTTTTAATACTTTATGTGAGTTTTGTAACCGTACTATTGACCAGACTGCCTGTTACAACGTTCTTCAGGTGTTGGAATGATATGACATTTGTCACCCCAGACCTGCCGGTCCAACTGTAGCTAACAGTTTAGGTGCGGGATTGTCAATCCCGTATAGATCTATACACAAGTATCACGCTCTCCCTACAAGAGATTATGGTATATAATACAGGACTTAAAATGCGCACGTGAAAGTACGTGAAGTCAAATGTCTCACAAAGTTTGTATCAAATAGAGTTACGTATGAAAAGACCATTGTTCTTGTAAATGTAAGTATTTCCTTTCTATAGTGTTTATAGAGTGTAAAGTATCATGAATATCTCATAAACTATACCTATTATAGTTTTCCAAAAATGTATTTAATTTGCATGATAAACCTTAGTGTGTTACTAACTTTGCATGTAAAGTATAACATTTGTAATAATATTATTCTATGTGTTTAACATTTATACACCAAATGTAGATAAAATATTTGAAACTGTATGAAACGATTTGCATTTTAACATAAGTTTTTCTTCCGTTTCACTTGTATTCCCCCCCCCCCCCCTTAAAACATAGAAAAGACGTGAAAATGTAGGGGTATGAACTCACCTGGAAAGATTGATGATTTCAAGAAAATCATACTTTTCTCGGGCAGCACTTCGACCGTAAGAAAGTGAGTTTCTCCGGTATTTCGGAGCTTCGGACCTTCGTCGGGACTTGGATACGTAACTGGGGCGTCGGGGTAGTCTCGAGGGGCTCGGAAGTGAAAAAGTGGGAGAGAAATGGTGTGAATTAGCAATTTGAGCCGGCACCCTCGCATCCTTATTTATAGGGGTGGAGGCAGCTTCGTACGCGGGGCGTACCTCGTTCGCAGCTCGTACGTTGGGCGTACCCTCGTATGTCGAGCGTACCCCCCTCGGTTTGTGCCTCATTCTTCTAAAATGCGTAACTTTCGCATACGAGCTCCGTTTTTGACATTCTTTATATCCACGCATAGGTGAGAATATAATCTACAACTTTCATTTAGACTTTATTGGCAAATTTTGAAATTATTTTTAATTAGATATATTTTTAATACGTCGGGACAAGAAAAGACCGTTAAAAATTCATAACTTCTTCATCTGATGTTAGTTTTCGTCTGACTTTTTACCGTTGTACTACTATTGTCGAGATCTTCAACTCTCGTTTAGGTTGTGTCGGGTAACTATCGCTCAATCTCTATTTCGAGTTTTTAGTTGTCCACCGCTACTCCGAAACTTAGAAAAATGCTAACTTCCTCATACAAAGTCAGATTTGGACGTTTTTTTTTATGTATATTAACGGTTTAATGATATATATGACATTCGTTTAGATACTTAAGGCTAAAAAGTATTTTATTGAAATTTCGCGTTTTACGCTTAATAGTGTTTTACCGGTTTTGCTGCGGATTTTCGATTGGTCATAACTTCTTCGTTAAAACTCGGTTTTGAGTGTTCTTTATATTTTTGAAAACCTAGTTACAATATCTATTACTTTATGTATCCCAGTTGAGACGTTTGAACATTTCATTTCTGATGCTATTTATTTATTTATTTATTAATTCAAAATAGATTACAATACTTAACTTATGTCATTACATTGACTTGAAATATCGGGTTGTCACAGCTGAGGAAGTGAAGTATGATATTGTGGAATATCATCTTCATGTGGAAAGCCTTTTCCAATAGATTCGGGAAGACCATAGTTGTCTGACCTAGACATCTATAAAGGGAGAAATTCAAGTTAGTTTATTTAAGTCCTTAATATAACACCCAAAACAAAATATTAAGGCTAGGATCCAACACAATATTTTACAATTGCGAAGAGGGATGTCGTAATCCAATTGTAAAATATTTGAAGGTAGGTAAATGACGATTTACCAATTTCCACCATGAAAAATGAAACAGATTATTAAGTTTTAAAAGGATTGAAATTCCTAGATTCTTTGAGATTCATTGAAGGCATGTTTAAATCTCGATTGTGCCCTTCAAGTTTGTGACTGTGATGCTGAGGATCACAAACAAGATGTGAACAACCATGAAAATTAGATTGGTACACTCAATGTTACAAATCACCTAATCAATGTGTTGTTTAACCACACATGATCCATTGATCTATGTTTAACATCAAGCTACCCTTTGCCACACATTGTCAGTCCCAGATTAGTGTGCCGGTTAACCACACACGCTCAACTAACGACTTAACAAGGTGCAAAGTGCAATTTCATGGGTTAGCACCAAATTCACATTTTTCCTAAAGTAACTAAGATTGGGAATTTATAAGTGTTTAGTTACTTGGTATTTTCATTATACTTTTAATAAGAATTAATGTCATATCCTACCCGTTCGGATAACGACCCTCCACCAGTCAAGGAAGCGGTGGTTGAGAGTGGACACCCAATAAACCGTCATTTTATAGGCAGTAACCTTATACCCCCCTTATAGACCGGCTTCGCAAATGAGGTCTAATAACGGGAATACTGACTTGTCGTGTATATATATATATATATATATATATATATATATATATATATATATATATATATATTAAACTTATAATATTATAAAGAATAAGGTTGAAATTTAACTTTTAAAACTCTAAGGATTGGAATTAAATGTTTCAGTTGTGAGACTTTATAAATTCCAAAACTTGAGGACAAGTTTTGAAACTTTTCAAAACTCTTGGTTTCCATAACTTATGAGTTAATGTTGGTTTTATGAAAAGACTCTTGATTTTTCATAACTTGAGGACAACTTATGGAGTTCATTAAAACATTTATGATAAGACTTTTCATGTTCCATAACTTGAGGGCAAGTTATGGAACCCATTAAAGAACATTTAGATCAATTCTAACAAGGAAAATTATCATATAATTGTTTTTAATCATGATCTAAATTAACTTATAAGGCAAAATAGTTTCAAATCAAATGACACAAGTAATTGGCTTAACATATAAACTAACAACTATCATAAGAATTTTGACAACTATCTTTTGATGACTCTTGGAATTCATAACTTATGAGTTTAATGTTATTTTAATGGATGAGACTTTTCATTTTCCATAACTTGAGGAAAAGTTATGGAGGTCATTTTAATTCATTTAGATCAATTTTCAACAACTAAAATTATCATATAATTCAAGATTGATCTAGCTAAACTCATAAACAAGATGATTTCAAGACTACAATTTGCAAGCAACTTTGTTTATCATATAAATCAACAGATATCTTAAAACTTTCACAATTATCTTGTGATTGGATGTGCATAATCACTACCATATCATAAAAACAGACTTAATGATGTAAAACAGTTTGAAGTAGTGATTCCAATCCAATCTAGGCCAAGAAAACTCGAAATTCTACAACTAGAGTGTAACACCCGGATTCCCAGGTATGATATTTTGTTCCTTTATTTTTGGGTTTTGTGGGGGAACTCACCGAGTTGGCATCTAGACTTGCCGAGTATAGTCGCGGATTTGTACATGAGTTCACAGCTGGACTCGGCGAGTCCACGCTGTTTAATGAAACCCTAATTTCCAGGGTTTGAGACCTATTTAAAGGGCCTTATGGCCGTCATTTGTGGCCACCAACCCCAGAGAGAAACCCTAAAAGAGATCTAGATGAGGGAGGCTGAAGGAGGTGCATTTTTGGTGATTTTGAGCTCATAGAGATTGCATTGAGGTATTATTCTCGGACCTTCTTCAGTTTTGGTGTTGATTCATAATGTTAGCGTTTTCTAACCCTTTTAGAGGTTGATTAAGTGGTGTATTTGGTCCCTTCTCGAGTTTGTGTTCTGGATCTGGACCCAAAGAGGTCCAGAGACCTTAACCCATGGAGTTTTATGAGTCATTTGGGGAGTCTTGAGCTTGGAATGTCATTTTTGGGGCTAAATCACCATCTTGGACCATTTCTATGTTATATGTGTGTCAAGGTCCGAACTTTACGTGATTGTCATGCTTGGGGAGGCCAGATCTATGATTGTATGGAACAGATCTGACCTCAGAAGTTGTTTTGAGTTTGTGCATGGCATGAACTCGACGAGTCCGAAGAACAGACTCGGCGAGTAGCATGAAGGTTGCCTGTTAATCACTCATTGAGTGGACTTGCCGAGTTGGGGGAATGACTCGGTGAGTCAGGGAGAGTCAGGGGGACTGAGTTCAAGTTGGAACTCACCGAGTTGTTCTTGAGACTCGACGAGCTGATTTAGGGTGGCCGCACGATTCATGCCAGGTGGAACTCGTCGAGTCAGGGAGGTACTCGACGTGCCAAGAGAGGGTCCAAGAGAGTCAGTGGACACGTGTAGACTCGTCGAGTCGCCCTAGTGCACTCGCCGAGTCGGGTTAAAGTTTGACCGTTGACCTTGTTGACTTTTAGGATTGAGTACAGTTGTATTTATGAGAGTATTACTTTATGTGATTAGGCGGAGGCTAGATCACACTTCTTCCGAGTCGGATATTTACCGAGACATTGAGGTGAGTCTTCTCACTATACGTTACCTAGAGTGGTACTATGTGATAACCAGAGGGTATTATGTGTTACGTATGAGATTATGTGCTATGTGATATTTGTATGTTGTATGATGATATAGACCGGACCAGAGGGTCCAACGAGCTATGACCAGACCTAAGGGTCCAACGAGCTACAGGACTGGAGGGTCCCGCTGAGACACATCGACCGGAGGGTCGTATTATAGCCTCGAGTGGCGTATGTGCTGTATGTGGTATTTTGGGGGATTCACTAAGCATTTATGCTTACAGTTGTTGTGTTATGTGTTTCAGGTTCTAGTGATGAGCGCGGGAAGGCGCTGGCATGATTCGTACACACACGCATTGGAGTTTTTGTAGAGATTCTGGGGAGATGTTTTGTGATAATATCATTTGATACAATGTGTTTGACATTATTTATGAATGAATGAATGTTTTAAAAATATAAAATTATTTTGAAAATTTACGTCGTTACAAGTTGGTATCAGAGCCTTGGCTTGAGGGATTCGGATGCATCTCCGGGCGTATCTGAACTCAAACTGAGGATTTGAGAAAGGATTTTTGCTAATGAAGTAAAATTTTTGAAAAGAGTAAAAAGAGTTTTGAGACAAACAGAGCAGAGCCATGTGTACGATCAGCCAGAGCCCGAACGGTGAATCCCCAAAAGTACCCTTACATTATGTGTTATGAGATATGTTATGTTATGCATGCTAGAGTAGGCTAGGTATACATATTTGGACTAGAGTGGCCTGATTTGTGATGCCTTAGCCTAGGAGATTTTTGTTGTTGAGATGCTTTGAGGGCAAGTATATAGTAGTTAGGAGCTCATGAGAGTAGAGTACTTGTAATCCAAGATCCAAGGAGGAGGAATTGGAATGAATACTGATGCGGTGTGGTCAGTAGTATTGGGCTCATACTACTGAAGACATCGGATCAGTGGGCATTCCAAGTAAGAATCTTTTGGACAACGGAGGACAAGTAGGGTTGCGTCATCGAGTTTGTGTGTGCTCGATCGAGTCTCTGATAATTTTTGTTGTATTTCAGAACCATCATGGTTGAGAGTCGACACACACCTGAGAGCAGTGGTGTCAGCAACGAGGAGATCTGTCGATTGATTCATGAGGATGTTGCTGCTGCCATCCGGGCTGAGATTCCCGAGATGTTTGGGGACATCAAGACCACGTTGATTGAGACCTTTGATGAGCGGTACGCCGTGCTGACTGAGGCTGTTGCAGCTGCAGCTACTGCTGCTATTGCTGCTGCCAGACCTCAGGGAGGTGACTCGTTGTTGTTCTGAGAGTTCAGCAACACGAAGCCACCAGAGTTCGACGGGACGCAGGACCCGATTGTCGCTATGAGGTGGATCTCTGACATCGAGGGATGTTTTTATACGTGCTCTTGTCCAGAGCACTTGAGGGTTCGGTTCGCCTTGAACCAGCTCCGCCTGGAAGCGAAGGATTGGTGGATGTTCGTGACGGTGAACTTCACTTTGGCTAAGATTTCCGAGGTGACCTGGGAGAGGTTCACCGCTATGTTCAGAGAGGAGTATGTTCCCCCGGTGGAGAGGGAACGGTTGATTCAGGAGTTCTTGACCCTCAAGCAGGGTACTGATTCTGTGGCAGTGATCACCAGGAAGTTTCATGAGAGGGTGATGTTTTACCCTAAGCAGGTGTCGTCTGAGCAGGCTCGTATGAGCCGTTATCTGAGTGTGCTGAGGAGGGATATTCGGGAGTTCATGGCGAACTCAACTTACCGGACATTTGCTGAGCTCCAGGAAAATGCCCGGAAGAGGGAGATCGAGTTGGAGACTCAGGCCAGGGAGGAGGCCAAGTCTCAGAGGATGGATCGGCAGTCGGCTCAGTCTCAGCTGACAGCCAAGCGGGCTAGACCCGCTGATTCGAGATCTGGAGGCACGAAGGGCCGCACTTGTGGGAAGTGTGGCAAGAGTCACGAGGGGTCGTGCAGGGCTGGGGTATGCTACAAGTGTGGGAAGGAGGGGAATATCGCAAGGGATTTCCCCAAGGGATTCTCAGTTTGCTTTCATTGCAACCAGACCGGCCATCGGAAGGCCGAGTGCTCGCAGCTTCTTCAGGGATCAGCACAGGGATCTGCGCCTGCTGCTAGGACTACCGAGGTTCGGCCAGCGAAGGTCGAGGCCCCGAAGGCTCGTGGGAGAGCGTTTCAGTTGACCGCGGAGGAGGTCCGCGCGGCGCCCGATGTTGTGGCTGGTATGTATTCTCTTTTCATCTTTTATTTGAGCTGAGTTTTTATGCTTATATGATGATATGCGTAGGTACTTTTCTTGTGAGTTATGTGCCTGCATTGGTATTATTTGACTCGGGTGCGAGTCGGTCGTTTGTTTTCGTAGCATTTAGTCAGCATATTAGTACCCGTCAAGAGGCATTGGATCAGCATCTGCGAGTTTCCATAGCTGATGAGCGAGCAATGTATGCTTCGGATGTGATTCGAGGATGTGTCCTTGAGATCTTCGGTGTGGAATTTCCGATAGATCTGGTTCCGATCGCGATGGGGTACGTGTGTGTTATAGTGGGTATGGATTGGTTGAGCCGATTTGGAGCTGTGATAGACTGCGAGCGTCAGTTGGTGACGATTCGAGACCCTAGTGGGGGAGTTCTTACAGTGCACGGTGAGAGTACATGTGCGGGGTCAGCATTTTGTTCGGCCGCCTGAGCGAGACAGAGTCTACAGCAGGGCTGTAGAGGATTTGTGGCATATGTGATGGATGCGAGGGTTGTTTCAAAGAGACCGAAGTCAGTTGATGAGGTTCCGATAGTGCGCGAGTTTCCGGATGTGTTTCCAGAGGAATTGTCGGGTGTGCCTCCGGAGAGGCAGGTAGAGTTCGGTATTGAGTTGGTCCCAGGAGCTGCGCCTATCGCTAAGGCGCCTTATCGCCTTGCGCCTCCGGAGATGCAGGAGTTATCCTCGCAACTTCAGGAGCTGTCGAGGAAGGGGTTTATCAGGTCGAGCAGTTCACCATGGGGGGCGCCTATTTTTTTGTCAAGAAGAAGGATGGTTCGCTCCGGATGTGCATTGATTATCGTGATCTGAATAAGCTAACGGTCAAGAACCGTTACCCATTGCCGAGGATCGATGATTTGTTTGATCAGTTGCAGGGATCATCTTGGTTCTCCAAGATCGATTTGAGGTCTGGGTATCATCAGGTGAGGGTGCGGGAGGAGGACGTCCAGAAGACAGCATTCCGGACTCGTTATGGGCATTACGAGTTCGTGGTGATGCCTTTCGGACTCACCAATGCACCGGCGGTGTTCATGGATCTCATGAACAGGGTGTGCAGACTGATGTTGGATCGCTCAGTGATCGTATTCATCGACGACATTTTGGTGTATTCGAGATCCAAAGAGCAGCATGAGGAGCATTTGAGGGAGATCCTCAGAGTTCTGAGATCGGAGAGGCTTTATGCCAAATTCTCCAAATGCGAGTTCTGGCTACGAGAGGTTCAATTTTTGGGACGCCTCGTTAACCAGGATGGGATATTGGTCGATCCGGCCAAGATTGAGGCGGTCATGAGGTGGGAGGTGTCGAGGTCACCCACCGAGACCAGGAGTTTTCTGGGTTTGGCCGTCTATTATCGGAGATTTATTAAGGATTTCTCCAAGATCGTTGTGCCACTCACCAAGTTGACCCGGAAGGGTGTTGCGTTTTCTTGGGGTCCGGAGCAGCAGACCTCATTCGAGACACTTCGCCGGAAATTATGTGAAGCACCAGTGTTAGCTCTTCCGGAAGGGATGGAAGATTTTGTGGTATATTGTGATGCATCGATATCCGGATTAGGAGCGGTGCTTATGCAGAGGGGGCATGTGATTGCATATGCATCGAGGCAGCTTAAGCCTCATGAGTCGAGATATCCCACTCATGATTTGGAGTTGGGAGCGGTAGTGTTCGCTCTCAAGATCTGGCGACATTATTTGTATGGGGTTCGGTGTACGATATACACAGACCACAAGAGCTTGAAGTATTTGATGGATCAGCCCAACCTGAATATGCGCCAGAGGAGGTGGTTGGACGTGGTCAAGGATTATGATTGTGAGATCCTGTACCACCCGGGCAAGGCTAATGTGGTAGCCTATGCATTGAGCCGTAGGGCGAAGGGCGCCCCGATTCGAGGTGTTTGTTTGAGATTGTCAGTGATGACCCCGGTGTTGGATGCTATTCGTGGGGCCCAAGCTGAGGCTGTGAAGCCAGAGATCCAGAAGAGGGAGCGAGTTGTCGGGCTGGTATTGGAATTTGTTACCGATAGTCGGGGGCTTATGACATTTCAGGGTCGGATTTGGGTACCGTCTGTGGGCGGAATGCGTACCATTTTGATGGAAGAGGCTCATCGATCGAAATTCTCGATCTATTCCGGGGCCACTAAGATGTTTTTGGACTTGAAAAAGGATTATTGGTGGCCTTGTATGAAGAGGGATGTCGCATGGATGTAGAGAGGTGCTTGACCTGTCGTAGGGTGAAGGCCGAGCACCAGCGTCCACATGGTAAGCTACAGCCATTAGAAATTCCTGAATGGAAATGGGAACAGATTACCATGGATTTCATCACCAAATTGCCAAGGACCGCAAGGGGTGTCGATGCAATTTGGGTGATTGTGGACAGGTTGACGAAGAGTGCTCACTTCTTGGCCATCAGTGAGAGCTCTTCCGTGAAGAAGTTGGCAGAGATATACGTGAGAGAGGTGGTATCGCGGCATGGAGTGCCGATCTCCATTGTCTCAGATCGGGATGTACGTTTCACTTCCAAATTCTGGAAGAAGTTTCATGAGGAATTGGGTACAAAACTGCATTTTAGTACCGCATACCACCCACAGACTGACGGGCAGAGTGAGCGGACGATTCAGACGCTCGAGGACATGCTCCGAGCATGTGTATTGGATTTCGACGGGAGTTGGGACACGTATTTGCCCTTGGCGGAATTCTCTTACAACAACAGTCATCATTCGAGCATTGGCATGCCGCCTTTTGAGTTGTTGTATGGGAGGAGGTGTAGGACCCATATTTGCTGGGGAGAGGTAGGGCAGCGTGTGATGGGTAGTACTAAGATTGTGCTTCAGAAGACAGAGCAGATCCAGCAGGTCAGACAGAGGTTGTTGACCGCTCAAAGTCGTCAAAAGAGTTATGCGGACAGACGCCGGTCCGAGCTTGAGTTTTAGGTCGGCGACTTCGTACTCCTGAAGGTCTCTCCTTGGAAAGGAGTGATCCGATTCAGGAAGAGGGGCAAGTTGGGGCCCCGATATATTGGTCCTTTCAGGATGATCGCGAGGGTAGGCAGGGTAGCCTATCGTTTGGAGTTGCCAGCAGAGCTGGGTCAGATTCATGACACTTTCCACGTGTCGCAGTAGCGAAAGTGTATAGCCGACGAGTCGGCAGTGGTGCCACTAGAAGATATTCAGGTGGATGCGAGCCTGAGTTATGCTGAGAGACCGGTGGCGATCAGGGATCGGAAGATCAAGGTTTTGAGGAACAAGGAAGTTCCACTAGTGCAAGACCAGTGGCAGCATCGGAAAGGATCAGAGTTGACTTGGGAACCGGAGCGTGAAATGCGGGAGCAACATTCGGAGTTGTTTGCAGAGTGAGACTTCGAGGGAGAAGTTTGATTCTAGTGGGGGAGAATTGTAACACCCGGATTCCCAGGTAAGATATTTTGTTCCTTTATTTTTGGGTTTTGTGGGGGTACTCGGCGAGTTGGCGTCTAGACTCGCCGAGTATGGTCGCGGATTTGTACGCGAGTTCACAGCTGGACTCGGCGAGTCCATGCTGTTTAATGAAACCCTAATTTCCAGGGTTTGAGACCTATTTAAAGGGCCTTATGGCCGTCATTTGCGGCCACCAACCCCAGAGAGAAACCCTAAAAGAGATCTAGAGCGTTTGTGAGGAAGGAGAGGCAAATCTTGAACTTTTGTGGGTGTTTTTGCAAGAGGGAAGTGCTCAAGGAAAGAGGAGGCTGAAGGAGGTGCATTTTTGGTGATTTTGAGCTCATAGAGATTGCATTGAGGTATTATTCTCAGACCTTCCTTAGTTTTGGTGTTGATTCATAATGTTAGGGTTTTCTAACCCTTTTAGAGGTTGATTAAGTGGTGTATTTGGTCCCTTCTCGAGTTTGTGTTTTGGATATGGACACAAAGAGGTCCAGAGACCTTAACCCTTGGAGCTTTATGAGTCATTTGGGGAGTCTTGAGCATGGAATGTCATTTTTGGGGCTAAATCACCATCTTGGACCATTTCTATGTTATATGTGTGTCAAGGTCCGAACTTTACGTGATTGTCATGCTTGGGGAGGCCAGATCTATGATTGTATGGAACAGATCTGACCTCAGAAGTTGTTTTGAGTTTGTGCATGGCATGAACTCGCCGAGTCCGAAGAACAGACTCGGCGAGTAGCATGAAGGTTGCCCGTTAATCACTCAGTGAGTGGACTTGCCGAGTTGGGGGAATGACTCGGTGAGTCAGGGAGAATCAGGGGGACTGAGTTCAAGTTGGAACTCACCGAGTTGTTCTTGAGACTCGGCGAGCTGATTCGGGGTGGCCGCACGATTCATGCCAGGTGGAACTCGTCGAGTCAGGGAGGTACTCGACGTCCCAAGAGAGTCAGTGGACACGTGTAGACTCGCTGAGTCGCCCTAGTGCACTCGTCGGGTCGGGTCAAAGTTTGACCGTTGACCTTGTTGACTTTTAGGGTTGAGTACAGTTGTATTCATGAGAGTATTACTTTATGTGATTAGGCGGAGGCTAGATCACACTTCTTCCGAGTCAGATATTTACCGAGACATTGAGGTGAGTCTTCTCACTATACGTTACCTAGAGTGGTACTATGCGATGACCAGAGGGTCTTATGTGTTATGTATGAGATTATGTGCTATGTGATATTTGTATGTTGTATGATGATATAGACCGGACCAGAGGGTCCAACAAGCTATGACCGGACCTAAGGGTCCAACGAGCTACGGGACTGGAGGGTCCCGCTGAGACACATCGACCGGAGGGTCGTATTATAGCCTCGAGTGGCGTATGTGCTGTATGTGGTATTTTGGGGAACTCACTAAGCATTTATGCTTACAGTTGTTGTGTTATGTGTTTCAGGTTCTAGTGATGAGCGCGGGAAGGCGTCGGCATGATTCGTACACACACGCATTGGAGTTTTTGTAGAGATTCTGGGGAGATGTTTTGTGATAATATCATTTGATACAATGTGTTTGACATTATTTATGAATGAATGAATGTTTTAAAAATATAAAATTATTTTGAAAATTTACGTCGTTACATAGAGCCAAGGACTCGACGGGTGCATGAACTAACTCGTCGAGTTTCCCTTGTTACTGAGTGGACTCATCGAGTCAGCCAGTGGACTCGGCAAGTTCAACGGTCAAGGCCAGAAAATCAAGTTTTTTTTCTACTTTGAAAATTAACAAGCATCAAGTATAACAAAAAACAACCCTAGGCTCTAATACCATTGTTGGGTTTTGAGCATTATAACACTCCTATGGTGCACATGCAACCCCAGATGCTTTGGATCTATGTTTTCTCTAATTATACATGTATTTTCAATTTTCCAAAGCATACATCCTAACTAGCATACAATTGAAGGTATACAACATAAAAACTAGTTTAGATGATTACCTCTTGATGTAGGGTGTAGTTCTTGGCCTTTGAAAGCTTGAGCACCTCAAGTGTGATGCCTCTAATGTGTCACAAAAACCAAATGCAAGAGGAGGCTTGAGAGAATAAGTTACTTAGCACAAAATTAATATCAAACTCTTAGAATGATGGTGTAACTGATTTTGGTCATGAGGGGTTCCTTTTATAGTGCTAGGGTTACATCTTTGCAAACCCTAATGACCTTTCATATTACTTAGGCTCCATGGGTTAAAATCTCCATGGACTATCCCTGGACTATCACATTAGTTTAGCCCATCCTAAATAACCATTGATCATTGGCCCACACTAAAAGAATCATCGATTTACATAATCAATCCTCATATATTAATTAGTCTTTTTTATCACAAAATTAATTCCAAATTAATTCTTGATCAATACTAGTTAAATAATATGATTTCATATTAATATATTATACTTGTAATATACTAATAAATCATAAATAACCTTATTCTCAAAAGTCCATCCTATCAAATTGCACTGATGAAGGCAACCCAAAAGGACCATGCTACAATCGTGTCAAGTACATCACAGTTATAGTTATGGGCTTAGACACCAAATCCAATAAAATACCCATCACCACGTCGGGAGTCGCACAAGCCTCCTCATCCGTCAACTGAAAATCCATGCTCTTCACAACAGGTGCATTTGCCCGGCCCTGGTGGCCGTCAGTCATCTGAAGAGTTGTCGGAGCTGGTGTGACCTCGGTCCTGCTGCAGCCAAACTCAGACAATGGGCCTTCTTGTGGCCACTCTAATTGCAATGAAATCAAATCAAATCAAAGATCGGGGTGGTGGTGGTAGTAGCAGTTCAATCCCTGTTAATAAGACTTGTCTGGCCGCACTTGAAGCAGCTCGAACCACCCTCCCTACACGCTCCCTCGTGCATCTTGCCGCACTATCCACAACAGCTTCGGCCATGTTGGCTTCTCGTCCTAGAATCAAATACATTCGGCCTCTTGCCCGAACCCTCATCACTCGGCACATAATCTAGCCCCGCCCGATAAGCATAAAAGCACATAACATATATAAGAGGCACACATACATCTAGCATCCTAGCATAACAAAATCATGGGCTGGAATTGGTTCCTTCGACCTGCTAATCATAGTGAGGATACTCACCTCGCACTGTTGAATCTCACGGATAAATCCCTGGTTGCTGGCCCGCTAAAAATCCCCGCGCTATAATCAAAAAACATCATCCAATTAATAATTGGATCCTGACTCATCCTAAGAGTCCAAACTAGGGTAAAAGACCTTTTCACCCTTCCCTAAACTTGGCCTAAGGCCCAAGCCCAATCCAAATTGTCCAAAGGCCCAAGTACTAAAATAATCTCCCAAGGCCCACTATGGCCCAATTTTCCAAATTAGACCCAAACCCCTTCATGGGGCTTAAACCAAGGTCTAAAAATATACTTATCCCAAAACAATATTTTGATGGTCCAAAATAAAGCCCTAGACTTCTAAGGTCCAAAAATATGCCCAATATCGAAAAGCCCAACTTCCGAAGCCCACTGCTTAGTACATGGGGCGTACTCAGCTCGTACGCTAAGCGTACTCGCATGGAGGCTTGTACGTGCAGCATACCAGCTTGTTCGTCCATCGTACTCCTCATCTTTGCCAACCTTTTCTTATTCAGCACTTAATTAGTTAAGACTTCGACCCAAAACCTAGATCTGACTTCTCTAAGGTGGTTTATCACATAAAGTTGCCAACTTTATGTACATGCATGGCTTAATGGGGCTTTAGAGCTCAAAATAACTTAACGAAGGGTCTTACGACATGCATGAGTCCATAAAAACCTCCAAGCTTGCATTTTTATGAACAATGGGACCCTAAAATGCCCCTGGGTGTAACACCACCACGATCGGATCAAAGCATCTTTATCTTCCTGCCTAATTGATACTCCACTTCGTTCTTAAACTCTTTGAACTTTTCAAAGGTTTCCAACTTGTGCTTGATTAAGTACACATATCCATATCCACTATAATCGTCGGTAAAAGTTACATAGAAGCGGTTAGCATCCCTTGTGGCGGATCTGAAGGGCCCACACACATCGGTGTGTATGATATCCAACAAACCCTCACCTCTTTCACAAGTACCAGTGAAAGGTGACTTGGTCATCTTTCCAAGCAAACAAGATTCGCATGTTTCATCCGATTTTAAGTCAAATGACTCCAACACTCAATCCTTTTGGAGTTGGGCTATGCGCTTCTTGTTGACATGTCCAAGACGACGATGCCACAAGCATGCTTTGTCCAAACCATTGGACGAATCAATATGTAACACATTATTTCCTAAGTTGTCTATAACCATCACAGTTTCATATATACCATTACAAGGCAATGCTTCAAAATAAAATTTATCATTATAAAAAGCATTAATAGAACCAATTTCATTGTTAAATGAAAACCTAAAACCTTGTTTATACAGACCATGAAAAGAAATAATGTTTCTCGCCATATCAGACGAGTAGCAACAATTGTTCAACTCTAACTCTAACCCATTACTAAGCAATAAAGAATAAACTGTTGGATAAGGTGTCTAAGTCCATAACTTATTTGGTATATACTTGACCCGATTGGCATGGTCCATTTGGGTTGCATCTCACCCGAACTATTTATGGATAATTTTATGAGAGTTATACACATATGTTTCTTAATATATTATAAGTTATCATATATTAATATGAAGTTATGTTATTTAATTAGTCTTAGTCTTAAATTAATTATGAATTAATTTAGAGATTAAAAGGAAGACTAATTAGATTATGGGCTATTGGTTTTATATGGTGTGGGCTAACACTCATTTGTTAATGGGCTAGGCTTATATGGAAGTCCATGGATGACCCATGGAGCTTTTAACCCATAGATCCTTGGAAAGGAAAGGTCATGGGTTATTAGGGTTTCACCCTAACCATGCACAATATATAAGCATGCTTATGTTGCATGAAATGGCCCCTAAGGGTTACTAGTGTGACTAGTGTAACTAGAAAGTAAGTGTGGTTTTGTGTGTGTGGCCGATTTTCTATGTGTGTATACACTCTCTCAAAGTTTTCCAAGAGTTTGTGGTGATTTGTGATTCCATTTGAGGCATTCACACTATTGGTGCTTGGCCCTCAAACTCCTTAGGAATCAAACTCATCATCAAAAGGTATGTAATCTCATCTAATTCTTTTATGTTTAAAAGTACCCCATGCCATGTTAGATAGGTTATGAACCTTGGAAAAATTATTATTTTGCATGTATTAGACAAACATAGATCCAAGGTTTATTAGGGTTGCATGCACACTTAGGAAGTGTTAGATTGCTCAAAACCCAACAGTGGTATCAGAGCCTAGGCTTGCTTGTTTGATACTTGATGCAAAATAGTGAAAAAAGGTTGAAATTGTTGCTGTCTGGCTGATGGACTCACCGAGTCCATGGGGGGACTCGCCGAGTTCAAGGCAAAATTCATCCTACTCGGTGAGTAGGTTCGTGCACTCGGCGAGTAGAATGATCAGAATGCAGAATTTCAATTTTTGCTGCTGGAAATGGACTAGAAACATTACCCTAAATTGTTTTGGTGTTTTAAAACTTGTTTTAGTTGGTGTAATGGTTGTTCTAATCCATTTACAATAGCATATATCAAAATTCCATGATTTTTTATGTGTTCATATAATTCTTGAAATTTTGATGATCATGTTCATGTTCTTATGAATTTAGAAGATGATAGGAATTATTTGCTGAATTGTTTAGAATTAATTCTTGATCATTTATGTGTTTTAATGGAGTCCATAATTTGTCCTCAAGTTATGGATATCCAAAGGTCACTTTTATTTAACACACACTTAAAACACATAAGTTACATGAAAATGAAGAGTCTTCATTTTATGAACCTTTAATTCATAAGTTATGAAATGAAAAGTCTTGGATGGTTACAAAAGATGAAGAGTCTTGTCCTTAAGTTATGGAGGTTCAAGAGTCACTTCATTAATAAATATATAAATAAAGTGTAACCTTAATTAATTCCATAAGTTATAAAAATAAAGAAAAGTAATTCTTTTATTAGTTTAAACTCTTCCATAACTTGTCCTCAAGTTATGGAACTTGAAGAGTTTTTGGATTAAAACTACTTTAAACACATAAATCATGGAATTAATTAGTTTTGAATAGTTTCAAAACTTGCCCTCAAGTTTTGGAATTTGGAAAAGTTTCACACACTTTAATAAACTTTAATTCCAACACTTAGAATTTTAAAAGTTAAAATTCAACACTTATACTATTTATAACATTAATGGTTAATTATTATATATATGTATAAGAACAAGTCGTTTTACCGTTAGTAGGCCTCATTCACGAAGCCAGTCTATAAGGTGGGTATAAGGTTGTTGCCTATAAAATGGCAACTTAATGGGTGTCCACTCTCACCCACCGCTTGCTTGATCGGTGGAGGGTCGTTAGCCGAACGGGTAGGACAATGACTTTAAATTCTCATTAAAAGTATAATGATTATTATAAAGTAACTAAATATTTTTATTTAATTCCCAATCTTAGTTACTTTAGGAAAAATGTGAATTTGGTGCTAGCCCATGGAATTCACACTTTGTACCTTACCAAGTCGTTGGTGGAGCGTGTGTGGTTAACTGGCACACTAACTTGGACTAGTAAGGATCACGAAGGGTGACTTAATGTTTGTCATGTATCAATGGAGCGTGTGTGGTTAACCGGCACATTGATTGGGTGATAATATTAAGGGTACCAAGTGAATTGGTATGGTTATTCACACCTTGTTTTGTGATCCTCGGCATCCCAGTCACAAAATTTGAGAGGGCACACTCGAGATTGAAACATGCCATTGAAAAGTTCAATGAATCTCAAAAGATCTAGGAATTTCAAATCCAATTAAAACCTAATAAATTATTTCGTTTTTCATGGTGGAAATTGGTGAATTGTCATTCGCCTACCTTCAAATATTTTATAGCTTGGATTACGGCATCCCTCTTCCAAATTATAAAATATTGTGTTGGGTCCTAGCCTTAATATTTCATATTGGGTGTTATATTAAGGACTTTGAATCAACTAACTTGATTTTCTCCCATTATAGATGTCTGGTTCAGACAACTATGATCTTCCCAAATCTCTTGAAGATGGTGTCCCTCAACATCATGCTTCACTTCCTCCACCTCCTCCAATTATTCTCCCTCACCCACAAGTTCTTGAAAAGTTTAAAGTCACTCAATCCCTATTGGCAAGCATAGTCTATGTGTGCTCACATCTTGGAGATAAAGTCACATATTGACAAGCCGGGAGAGCTGGGTGTCAAAGTCCCGTGAAAGTTGGATGTTCAATCACTTTCTTAGTAACATAGTGAGTCTCTTTGGGACTACTATGAGACGGACTATGACATGACCCTTAATGATGTTATCTATTTGCTTGGTGTTGTGGAATCAACAATGATTTGGAACACCAGTAAAGCAAATTTGATTAAAAGAACAACTTCCCAAGTCTACATGGACATTGACAATGGTAGCATTGGATATCTAGAAAAGGATTTCTCTTCCCAATGGAAAGGGATCGGCCAGAGTCAACTCGATTGACCAAATGGTAAAGAGAAAGGCTAAGTCTGAGATAGTCTCATGTGCCATTACCAAAGGGTCCATGTGTTTTGTTGCCAAAGGAAGGGGCATTGGTTGCGAAGCTGCCCTATTCACCTGAAAGGTCATAAGGTTGATCAAGTCAAGAGGTTTGACTCTACTTCGGGTAAAGTCCACTGTCTAACTCTAGTAAGTTCCTATTTGGAGATTCTTATTACATAATGTGAATGGGTCACATGCTGATGTTTTTAAGAATCAAAGAAAAGATAGGAAGCTTAAAGTAAGTATATGTTGATTCTTATTGCAAAAGTGGGTTTTCGATCGCATGGTTCGGCAATCAGAATTTTGAGCTGTTGCTTAAGAGTTATAATATATTGCTTATGAATAGATAACAACAAGGTTTTCATGTGGATTGTAAGGATAAGTTTTTCCGCAAAGTTTTAAAATAAAAGAAAAAAATGGTTTTAATTTTATTTATTTTAAAAATATCCTTACAATGGCATCTGTGGAAACTTGTTGCTTATATGTTTCCAGTAATATCAATATTGGAAAGTGGATTTGATTCTTTCATTAGTGGTAGTGTCTGAATTTACCAAATGAAGAAAGTTTTTCCATCACCCAAGTTTCAATTGGATAGAAACTTGGAATCATACAAGTTGTATTGTATGATGAATGAGAATTTTCATCTTTGAAAATTAAGACTAATACTTTGATCACATGTATATGTGAGTCAATTGAAGGACTAAGGAATTAGGTACACTGGGTGTGCGCTGGTCAAGGTCCACCACAAAGATTGATTTGTCATGATTTACTGAAGATTAGTAAATATGATTATACTTATAAGGTTAAGTATAATTTTGTAACATTGGAAAGGTTAAAATGTATGACAAAACAAATGAGAAGAATCAAATTAGGCAGAAAGATAAAAGTTTCTCAAATCTGAAAGGATGGGAGAGTACTTTAGTATCGTATTTCATGATCATCTTAATGATTATGAAACCATATCACAAATTCATACTCTAAGGACGTCTTAGTGCATTGTTATGGCTAAGAAGAAAGATCATGAATTGTTGGATTGGTTAAAATCAAGAAGACGAGTCATACTTCGTTCCAAAACAATTCTTAGAGTCATACTCCAAGATTGTAACCTTGAGTGACATAAAGGAGGATTTATTAACACTAGTCAAATGTAAGAGTAAAATGTTTTCTACTCTTGTACATTTGAGATTGGTAAGTTGTGATGTCTTGGATGAGACAAAGACCAACTAAGACCAATTGTGTGAAGTGTTAGTCTTGATAAGAATCCGCATTGTCCCTTGAATATTTGTTTTGTCAAGGAATGATTCTTGACTGGGGAAACTTATATGTCAAGGGGACAGTGGGAGCCTTAAAGATTCTGAAAGAGTTTCAAGATTTAATCAAGAGTAAAACCTGTAATTTATCACTAGCACACGACTTAGGGTTTGCAACCTATCGTGTTGACATAATTCTTATTTCTATACCTACTTCAAATAAGTTGAATTTGCATGTGAGTTATCAGAGTTCAACTTGGAAGCATTGGTGGGCCTTGTGCTACCAAAGTGACAAGAAACTAAGACTAAACAAGTTTAATCCATGTAAGGCTGAATTTGTCACTAACCTTATCTTGTGATTATGGTTTTGACAAATTAACATGGATAGGAACTCATACACTATAAAATCTAAGTGTCATAAGGTTTCTCTCCGATTCATGAAAATGATGGTGAGAAAACGCTTTCACTAAGTAGATTTTACGTAGATATCAATTGTGTTATTTGCATTTTCAAAAGTCGTTAGTGGAGCGCGTATGGTTAACCGGCACACTAACATGGACTTGTGAGAAATGGCAAATGCCTAAGCAATTGAGACTATGATTACGGCATCCCTTTTCATAGTTCTGAAAATTGTTTAGACACACATGTGAGCTATCTAAGAAAGGGTGTATGAATCTAAATTTCAGAAGTCCAGCAGATTTTTGGAAATATGTCAGAGCTAGTGGGAGCATAAGTGTTATGCTAATAATCATCATGTTAGTGGGAGCATGATTATTACGTTTAGTGTTGCAAGTTAGCAATGTTAATTATAGAAAACAAAGTTTCAATTCGTGAAGTTGCAGGGGTTGAAAAGTTGTTTTGCTATAATTAAGGGAGAGGAAATTATACTTCATTTCAATTCTAAAGCTTAGATTGAGATTTTAATCATCTTTAGTCAAGAATATATATATATGAATTTTATGTTGGAATGGTTCAACTTGAAGAAATTCTATATATATTGCGTTTTCGAAATTCGATTATGATTACGGCATCCCTCTTCATAGTTAAATTTTGAAAACATGGCAAATAAAAAATATTGTAGCAAAAGACTTGTCTAGTATCATGTCTTTATGTCAAACATCATGAATCGTGTCCCATATGCTTCGGATATAGGATCGATTGCATGTGCTATAATATTCATCTTTTCTAAATTTTCCAAATGCTTAAGGCATTGAGAAGGGAAAAGTCTAGAACTGGATATGACTAAAGTGATTAAGCAATTGTCGAGGACAAATCTGAGGTTCGCCAAAGATTGGTTGCTCAGGGACAGTTGGAAGTATGATGAAAGTTGTCGGAAAGGACCATATTGACATATTCTGAAAAGAAGTAACTCTTGTTCGGAAGTGATAGTCAAAATGGGACTATGGAAATGTCTCCATAGGTGGAAGTTATTCAATCTATGTAAGATTAGAAAACCTTAATGCAAGAAGGATGTTCAAAGCAATGTACTTTGAATATGAGACTTCCGTTCCATAGAACTTGACCTTCTTTGGAATACTCTGTAATGACTGGTGACAAGGTTTTGGTGACTTTGTGCATAATGATTACAAGAGGAACATTGCATAAAAGTTTAAAATCTAACAGATTTTTGGTAAATGATAGGAATCGGGGATTCTCACATTTACAATAAGGATTTGGGATTGTGAAATGAGTATCATTGGAATCATGTTCAATTGATCTACATCACAATGTAAGGATCATAGACAAACATAGTGTGCATACTTGGAGTATGGCATAACTATTGTTTAGAAAAACAAAGTGTACATGCTAGGAGCATGGGACGACTGTTGTTTTTATTCAAGTCTTAAGTTGATTGTTTGAAACATTATACAATGAATAATGTGTAATCAATATGGTGATAAATAAAAGGTGGTTCTATTTATATTCAAAAGGATTCTGAGACCATATTGGATTCGATTATTATTGTGTTTCACTTTGCATGTTTTGACTTCCAAAATAGCTAGGTTATTCTTTCCGAATGACTAAGTTATTTAAACACTCCACAGTCGTTCATATGTTGGAAGTAGGTATGAATCAAGACTGTCATGAATCGAGTTTGTAGATGGCTAAATGGGTTTAGTCATAGCAATGGTTGCTACAACATTCATGAGTGCTCATAAGTTATGAGTATTGGAATAAACCCACGCTCACTTGTATCACTTCATGGAATTTATCTCGAGTGATCGTGAAACGGTAATATCATATAAATCTTCAAACCTAGAGATATGAGTTGTTACCTATGAGTTGGTTGTGCATTGATTGCACGTAAACGCATCAGTAACTTGATGTTATAAAACGTGCCTTTGTGTACAATTCAACAAGTAGTAGAACAAGCATATGAGTCGAAGTTTATCTGTTCCTTCTAGAAATAGAAGCGATATCTGGGCCCCTCGATGATTTTGTTGTGACCTATGTACCGGCCGGTCAGAACTAAATTGATGTGTTCGATTAAGTTCTTTGTCAAACAAATCGAAAATCGGGAAACAAACTGCTGGACAATAAGTACGACGTTGTTCCATGTATTTGTTCGGCTGATATCATGAGAACAGAGGATTATACGATCACTTATCTTAAAATGGCGCTTCATAGTTCAACGGAGTTTTCGAGAGCTACGATTGTTGGTTGGTTCCTGAAGTTATATAGGCAAATACAGTTATTAGACTTATCCAAGTGGGAGTCTGTTGGATAAGGTGTCTAAGTCCATAACTTATTTGGTATATACTTGACCCGATCGACATGGTCCATTTGGGTTGCATCTCACCCGAACTATTTATGGATAATTTTATGAGAGTTATACACATATGTTTCTTAATATATTATAAGTTATAATATATTAATATGAAGTTATGTTATTTAATTATTCTTAGTCTTAAATTAATTATGAATTAATTTAGAGATTAAAAGGAAGACTAATTAGATTATGGGCTATTGGTTTTATATGGTGTGGGCTAACACTCATTTGTTAATGGGCTAGGCTTATATGGAAGTCCATGGAGCTTTTAACCCATAGATCCTTGGAAAGGAAAGGTCATGGGTTATTAGGGTTTCACCCTAACCATGCACAATATATAAGCATGCTTATGTTGCATGAAATGGCCCCTAAGGGTTACTAGTGTGACTAGTGTAACTAGAAAGTAAGTGTGGTTTTGTGTGTGTGGCCGATTTTCTATGTGTGTATACACTCTCTCAAAGTTTTCCAAGAGTTTGTGGTGATTTGTGATTCCATTTGAGGCATTCACACTATTGGTGCTTGGCCCTCAAACTCCTTAGGAATCAAACTCATCATCAAAAGGTATGTAATCTCATCTAATTCTTTTATGTTTAAAAGTACCCTATGCCATGTTAGATAGGTTATGAACCTTGGAAAAATTATTATTTTGCATGTATTAGACAAACATAGATCCAAGGTTTATTAGGGTTGCATGCACACTTAGGAAGTGTTAGATTGCTCAAAACCCAACATAAACTCCAATCTTGGTGACAGGCGACGCTTTCCTATTTCCCATGATCAAGTTCATCTTCCCGTGCTCCACAACCCTACTGGGGAAAATACTTACTAGAGCTCGGTCGATTACGCACATTGCACTCTCCCTTTTTCTTACAAGAATCGATTTTAAAAAGTTTTTAAATTTTGACTTTTGAAAGCAATTTTTACCATTTCCTTAGTTTGAGTCCTCACACACCCGAGAGTGTGCCCGAATCCTCAAACGATGGCTCTGATACCAACTTGTAATAGCTCAATTTTCCAATAAAAAAATTCATTTTTAAATAACCAAAACACATCCATAAGATATAAAATTTCAAACACATTTGTTTCAAAATCCATATTCATCAAATAAATTATTCATAACACCAGAGTGTCCCAAATAAAAACGCCTGAGAGTGCATGTTGCGCCATCACATCGGGCTCTTGCCCTTACATCCCGAAGTACCTAAAACAACCAACAAATTGTAAGCTAATTCTTAGTGAGCTCCCTAGATCATACCCCACACAATCCACATAATCACATAAACCATATTAGTTATATCGGATGGGTTTTGAGCACTATAACAATCCTATGGTGCACATACAACCCTAGATGCTTTGGATCAAAGTTTTCTCAAGTTATACATGCAATTTCAATTTATCCAAATAATATACCCTAGCTAGCATGCAATTGGAGATATACAACATAAAAACTGGTTTGATGAATACCTCTTTGTTGTAGCTTGTAGTTCTTGGCCTTTCAAGAGCTTAGTACCTCAAGTGTGATACCTCTAATGTGTTACAAACACCAAATGCAAGAGGAGGCTTGTGAGAGAGGTTAGGAAACACCAAAAATCGGCTAGGGTTTCACCTTAGAATAAAGTGGCCGATTTTAGGGAGGCTAGGGGTTCATTTTATAGTGTGGAATCCTTAGGGTTTCTTACATAAAACCCTAATTTACTTAAACCTTTAAGTATTCCAATGATCCATACGAAAGGCCCTTTGGACTAACTCTCACATAGACTTAGTCCATCCCTAATCATGGGTCATTGTTCCAAACTATAAGTATCACTGATTTGCCTAATCAGTCCCTATAAATTTAATCAGTCTCTTTTGATCACTAAATTAATTCCAAATTAATTCTTAATCAATACTAATTAAATAATATGATTTCTCAATTAATATAGTATTCATATAATATATTAATAAATCACAAATAACCTATTTCTCAAATATCCATCCTATCAAATTGCTCCGATGAAGGTAACCCAAAAGGACCATGCTACTATCGGGTCAAGTACATACCAATTATAATTATGGGCTTAGACACCTAATCCAACAATATCAGCTACATATACCACATAACCCATGCATAAAAACATATAAGGATGCCATGGAAACCCTCCAAGGTCTTACACCGGGTGTCACTGGAACCCCCATGTGGTCTTAACCTACTGCCATGGGAACCCCCACATGGTCTTAACTACCTACCATGGGAACCCCCACATGGTCTTCACTAGCTACCATGGAAACCCCCACATGGTCTTAGCTAACCAAAGAAATATCCTGCGAGCTAAACATACAAACATACTAGGATTCCATGGAAACCCTCCAAGGTCTTACACCAAATGCCATGGGAACCCCCACATGGTCTTAATCTACTGCCACGGGAACCCCCCGAGGTCTTCCATGCAAAAGTCATACCAACATAACACATAATCCACTAACAATTCATATATCACATAATGGGTCGGCCTTGGTGCCTTCGACCCATTGGTATGGTGAGGAGACTCACCTTAGTCTGCCGAATACAAAAGTTGCTCGCCTAACAGTCCAAAACCACTCGCTTTGAACAATAATACCATTAACCTAAAACTAGGATTGAATATAATCCAATTAAAGAACTTGAGTACCCAAGCGCAAGTCCTTTCATAATGGCCCAAGAGTCTTCCTTGCTAATAGGCCCAAAGTCCATGTCCAAAACTATTAATGGGCCACATGGCCCAATAAGGCCCAACCATAGCAACCACGGCCCAAAACAGATAAATTGGACCACCAACTCAAAACATGACCAGGCCCAATAACTGATTAAGGCCTAAAGGGATTACAAGCCCAAAACAAGCCCAAACCCATCTGAGTGTGTACGCCTTGCGTACCACTCCTATACACTCAGCATACTGCCTCCTTTAGCCATACGCGCTGCGTACATGCTTCTATGCGCGACGTACGAGTCTGGCATGCACAAATGACCATTAAGCTCTTAATTCTTGGAATAGTAACGTCAAGCTTTAGATCTGAGTCCATTAAGACATTCTAAGGCATAAAGTTTGCAACTTTGTGCCCTTGCATGCTCCATATGTTCCTTACAACCCCTTATAACCCATTAAGACCTTTCCAATGGTCTTAACTCATGCATGAGGTCAAAACACCCATCAAGATTGAATTTTTATGGTACAAATGAACTAAGGGACCTTAGATCTACTCTTCCTAAGCTCTGGAGTTGCTCCAACTCTCAAGAGATGATCCATGAACACAAAAAGGGACTATATAGAAAACCCTAGCTCTAGAAATGAAAATTATGACCAAGGAGAAAGCTTTTTACCTCCTCAAGCTTCCTAAGCTGCTCTAAATTCAAGATCCAGAAGCCCTTCCTCATTCAAGCTTGTTTCCTCCTCTTCCTCATAGCTAACACACCAACAAGATGATGTTAAAGCACTCACAAGCTCAAGAACACACACTCTAATGATTTTAGGGTTTTAAGGACGTTTGAGGGTGAAGGAGGCTGATTAGGGTGATGCTCAAATGAGATAAGGAAGCTTATGTAGGTCTTAATTCCGGTTTTAGGGTTTGAACATTTGTCACATATGCCCCGCGTACCCTTTGGTATGCCCAGCATATATGCTGACCCTCCGCGATCATCCATGCATGGTACGCTAAGCGTACTCCTGAAGTACACCCAACGTACTTAAGGGATCATTATGCATTACTTATAATTTCAAGGGTTCAAAGGGTAATACCTGATTTGGAGTGTTACACTGGGTTTGTTGGCCTACAGCACAAAGCAGGATCGCCTCAACCCACCCGCATTATGTCGACATATGCAACAGATAAACATAAACATATAACCAACAAGTACTGGTAATCATACAAATCTACCAGTCTAACAATTCAATATAGCATAGAAACAACATATATTCCAGGGTACATGACACAACCTGGTGGATTGACATTGGTGCCTTCAACCCACAAGTACAGTGAGGAAAACTCACCTCAAAGTCTAGAAATTAGCCGAACTTGTCACTAATCCGAATACCGGCTCTATAAGTCACCTAAACATCAAACAGAGATCGGTTCTCAATCTACTGCTCAAATTACCCTATTTGACCCAAAGTTAAACTTGGTCAAAGTCAACGGTCAACGGTCAAAAAGTCAAAAAGTCAACATCAACTAGGTTACACCATGTGTAACAACTCTACGCCCTGCGTAGAGCATCAGATGGATTTTACGGGACAAAACAAGGCTACACACTGCATAGCCATAAGTATGATGTGTATACTTATGTTGAAGCTAAAACTTCCATTAAGTGCTTAATACAGAAGGACACCAGGTCCAACTCTCAGATCTAGTATAAATTTATGTTGTAAGTGATAAAGTTTCAAACTTTATGCACTTTCATGGCTTACCAAGGCTCAAGAACAAACCCTAATATCATGACAACTTCTATAGGCCAAAAACTCATGCATGGATGGTTAGAAATGGCCAATATCCCATTTTTATGACTTAATACCCTCAAATACATCTGGAAATGCACTTTACAAGATCTAGAATAACTCACACTCAAATGCACTAATTTGTGGGACAAAAAGGACATAAATTTGACATCTAAGCTAGATCAAACAATGGAAGCATAAAGGTACAAACTTTATACCTTCTGGAGATGAATGAGGGGAATTAACTTCCATATTAAAGGCTGACTCAAGCTTTTAAGCAACTCCACCACCTTCTTCTTTCTTCAAAAGCACCCAAAAACATTCTTTAACCTCACAATGCACCAAAATGGAGTTAGGGTTTCAAGGGAGATGTTTGGGGGAATGGAGGCTGGGGATGGAAGGGCTTCATGAATGCTTAAGTCCTTAAATATGGATCAAAACCTAGAAATTACGTTTTAGGCTCCGGCGAAGTACGCACTATGTAATAAGATCTACGTCCTGCATAGATCATTAAAGCCCCGTCTCCAAGATTTCTTATATGCAATACATAGAAGGCTATTGTAACAACGCAAATTTTCAAACAAATTTTTCATTTTAAAAATATATTTATTTCCATTCAAAACAAGGCATAAATAGTTTAAGTATTCTGTCAAATACAAATAGTCAAAATCCCAAGATCCTAAAAGCATTCTTCAGTGTGTATCGATCACGCCGGCGCCTTCCCACGGTCCTCGCTAGTACCTGAAATACATGCACAACAACTGTAAGCATAAATGCTTAGTGAGTTCCCCAATATACAACTTACGCACATACGCCTTTCCAGGCCCTGACCTTCCGGTCCATGTGTCTCAGGGGACTTCCGTCCCTGCTGGGTAAACCTTCCGGTCCTACCCACGCCGACCTTCCGGTCCATCACACAACATATTGCCTTCCGGCCCATAACATGTATTGCCTTCCGGCCCATAATATATTCGCCTTCCGGCCCATAACATACATAGCACATATAACAAATAACTTACTACATATAGCATACATATCACATATCATATCCGACCTTCCGGTCACACAGTCAAACCCTTCCGGGTACAGTATAGTGAGAAGACTCACCTCGCGAATGCTGAAAGCTAGCAAATCCTGAAATCACTCGCGCACAATCCGACGAGCTACAACCTCCCTATAACATTACATATCCTTCATTAACACTTATATCTTCTAAGTGTGACTATCCCTAAGAAGTCAGACTTAGGTCAACTCTGGTCAACGGTCAACGGTCAACGGTCAACTCGACCGGACTCGGCGAGTGCCATGGCGACTCGGCGAGTCTAGACGTCCTCCCCAACTTCCCTTGATGTTCCCTTTCTACTCGTCGAGTATCCCTCTTGGCTCGACGAGATCCTCGTGGAAGAATCGCGGGGCCACCCCGACTCCACTCGTCGAGTCTGAAGAACAGCTCGACGAGTTCCAGTCAATCTCCAAGCTACTCGCCGAGTCTGTTCATCGGACTCGGCGAGTCCATACCATGCAGTCGATCAAACTGCTTCCTGGGATAAGTATGGTTCCGAAATACACAAGCATGGGGCCTTCTGGTCCTCTAAGGGTCCTAATACAAGGTTATATTCGATTGGGTAACAAGGTAATAATCCATCTAATCACCAAATGGGTTCCATAAACCCTAGATCCATGCACACATCAAAATAACAGAAATGATCCGAAATGTTACCTGAATAACGCACCCTCTGTGTCCCCAAACCTCAGAACTCGAATCCCTTGAAGATTCCTTTAGCCAAACTCTTCTCCTCCTTGCACTACAACTTCTTCAAGTCACCAATGGCCTTCAATCTTGCTCTAGATGCCCACAGCCGCTTAGGGTTCTTCTCAATCAACTAAAAGACGAACAATGACGGCATATAATGCGTTATATACGACCCAAACCTGAACGGTTAGGGTTTTCGCTAAACAGCGTAGACTCGCCGAGTCCATATCCGGACTCGTCGAGTCCAGTCGCGAACCCGCGACCAAGTCTGCGGTCCTACTCGGCGAGTCTAAGCTCCAACTCGCCGAGTCCCCTCTTAACTCACCCCAAAAACATAATTTAACAATACCTGAGATTCCGGGCTGTTACAGCTATCTACGCCCTACGTAGATCAAAATTCAACATTTCATTTTAAAAGATCGGGAAAGGAATTTACCTGCAAGGATCAGGTGTTACACATATTTTACTCATATTTTATTATATCGTTATAAACACATAATTACACATAAATCACATAATACTCAAATAATTCTCTTTATTTATTTCATAAAAGGTTATAATTATTGGCCCTAACTATTACATCATCTTATTAATGTCTAGCGAGAAACGCAGGCGTTACATCGTAGAATGTAGAAACGATCATGATTTCAATGTATTTTCATTTGTCTTTGTATTTGCTTGATGAACAAAGGAAGACGAAAAACACTAGAGCACCTTCATAGCCTATTTCTCTTCCAGTGTAACCTAATTCATTTTCTATTTTTTTCAAGCCCATCCCATATCAATTTTTGTTTAACGGAATTACCCTTAAAGAACATGATTAGACAAGAATTGTCCTCACATTCCGTATTTCGAGTCATCACCGAATCTGGGCCCTATATATATATATATATATATATATATATATATATATATATATATATATATATATATATATGAAAAAGTGAATATATATTACAGCCCCACCCAAGCTTAGGTATTAAACCTCATGAAAATATGTCGTTTTATTATCTAAAGATATGATTAGTGGATTCATGATTAACACTTGAAGGTGCAGATTCAGGATTGACAAAATAATTGTGATTGGGAAGCAAGAATATTGATTATCGTTGACCTTCATGATGGTGGAAAATAGTAAAGTTCACTGGGGTGAAGTAATAAACGATAATGTAAGAAAGAAAACATGGATGATAAAATGACAATGTAGCAAATAAATATTATCGATGATGGTATATTTACCAAGTGAAAACCAAACGGGGTATATTTATTAAGTTAAAACGACACATTTTAAAGGCTTAGTATCTAAGCTTAGGTGAGGCTGTAATGTATATTCTCTATCTCCATATATACATACTAGCCGTTTACCCGCGCTAAGCGACGGGTATGATTATTTTTTTCAGAAATTAGTTTGTAGATACGATTAGTGTTTTTGCTTGAATAATTCATTACATAATATTTTTATTTTATTTTTGCTTAATAACAATATTATAAAACATTTTCAATTATTTTCTTTAAATGAATAATTTTTGAAGGCACAAAGACGTGTGTGTATATATATATATATATATATATATATATATATATATATATATATATATATATATATAATATTTAGTATTACGTTAATAAAAAATATGAAAAATAACATTTATTGTTTAGAAAATAACATTCAAACGTTATTGTTCTTTTCCTATCGGTTCCAAGATTGTTAAAATAAATGTAACGTTTCGTAACATTAATAAAACTTAAATGTTTATTTATATTAAATACAACTATAACTTAAGTCATATATATATATATATATATATATATATATATATATATATATATATATATATATATATATATATATATGAAAAATAACATTTATTGTTTAGAAAATAACATTCAAACGTTATTGTTCTTTTCCTATCGGTTCCAAGATTGTTAAAATAAATGTAACGTTTCGTAACATTAATAAAACTTAAATGTTTATTTATATTAAATACAACTATAACTTAAGTCATATATATATATATATATATATATATATATATATATATATATATATATATATATATATATATATATATATATATGACTTAAGTTATAGTTGTATTTAATATAAATAAACATTTAAGTTTTATTAATGTTACGAAACGTTACATTTATTTTAACAATCTTGGAACCGATAGGAAAAGAACAATAACGTTTGAATGTTATTTTCTAAACAATAAATGTTATTTTTCATATTTTTTATTAACGTAATACTAAATATAAACAAAGCTATAAGTGTGTAACTACATGTAATTGAGAAAATGAAATTTTTAATGCCAAAATCTTAATTGTCAAATTGTGAAATACATACACTTACAGAAACATACAAACATAAATCGACAAAATGGCATTTTTCATATTTCTCATTAATTATTGCTAAACCTCTTTTTCTTCTTCAATGGATAAAACACCCTCACTCTTATTTCACAATCCATCTCGTCATTCAACTTCTCTGAGTTTGTATTTATAGCCTAACTTTGACTCACCATGTGCAGATAAAAGCATTGTACCTCAATACAGTCAAAGATAAAAAGTCAAAGAAAAAAAGATAAAAACAACTTAAAACTTCAAAATTAATTCGAATTTTCTAAAGTATTGTATGTAGCTAACTTTGACTGACCTTGTGTAGATAATGCATTGCACATCTTAACATCAACTAAAGCTAAAGTTCTAACCAAAACCCAAATTAGTTTGGACCGAAATTCAAAGACATTAACTGTTTTGACTGTCTAGTAACAAAGAATCAACAATCATGATAGCAAATGTACCTTTACCTATTTGTTCATTAAAACATCATCCTCACTTATTTGTGTGTTATAATAGGCTTACTAATTTCAAGCTTTAGATGTAAAAGGTTCAATGTAACCAAAACATTCAACATAGTAAAAATAATATCAATAAGGTTAAAAATTAAGAAATTACACAAGAACTTTTATGGAAATTCATAAATGATGGTAAACATGAGAGGATAGAAGAAGCTTTATGAATTCAGGTAACTTAAGGTTGTAAGGCCATAAAAGTCCCCTGAAATTAAAAAAAAAATGGTGAAAGGTTTGTTACATTAAACCTTTTACATCTAAAGCTTGAAATTACTAAACCTTTTAAAAAATTCAATATTAGCGAGCAATTCAAAGACAAACTCAAACTCATCTCCTTACCTATAGCAAATTTGAAGGGGTTTGTTATCTGTAACACCATAGCTACAACCTGAAAGAAAAATCAAACATTAAACTTTAACATTCTAGTTCTCTTTGACTTAAAAAAAACATATATAGTTCTATGCAGAACAGGGCTTTTTCTTTTCACAAACTTTTAAGAAAAAAAAAGACAAATTAATATTTAATAAATAGTTACCATCCAAAATCAATCTAGTAATAATGGAAAAAAGACTCATTCATTTACAATCAAAAAAGATTCTCATAAATCCAGATGCCAGTTCACAAAACTGGGTCATGAAAATTTCCTAAAAAACATAAATATCAGGAAAAACTATTGTCATTGGACCTATGAAAAGAAAAATAGAGCACCGTCTTAACAGCAAATGACAATGACTTCTTAATAGTAAATGACAACATCATACACAAAAAGGAATTTATATATGACAACCTCATGGTCGAGATGCCATGGAATAGAGTTCTTTTGCAACATAAAATTGACATAGCAGTATGTGTTGAGGAGGACAAATGGGCAGTTACTCAAATCTTTCAAAAATTAAAGTCTATTCCTACTTAAAACCTCCAAATCAACAACTGTAAATAACAACTGAAATACGCCATCTTATATCCAAAGATTATTTAAATCATAGTAACTTAAAAGGTAACTCACCATTAGAGACTTAACATGTATGTTTTAAACTTTGTTTTCACAGGCTTGACCAAAATCAACAATGTCAAATATGAAAATTTCAGTACTCCTTTGTTGATCCTTCCTCTTTGGCTTCAAAGCATATACTATTTGCATCAAAGTCATCTGTAATGATATTATAATTGTATAAATGATTATTTCTATCTAAAAATAAATTTTAGTGGGTCAGAAACTGAACATGAGATAAGAAACCTGATAAAGAGCATATTTTGGTTCCATCATCTGCAAACTCGGCTTTCTGTTTAATTCGATCCCATACCATATCACCAAGCATGTCCATTATATCAGCACCAAGAACAAATATTGTAGGATAAAATTGTGCCACAGATGTGTCCATCAGAAGCCTAGCAACCTGCAAGCCAACAAAACTTTGATTCCCAAATTACATATAGTTTTGTTGATAAAGAAAAAAGGGAGATACCTTAATTGACAACTTTAAGGTTGTTACACGATCATCAGAATGCCAAGAACGAATGATATCATCTTTAAGTCCATGCATCCGTTTAATGTACTCCTGCTGGCTAACAATCTTGAATCCTCCTTCCTTCAACTTTTGAGAATCATTCAATTCATCTGACTGGATATTTGATGATAGTTCTCCACTTGCTGATAAAAGTTAGAAAGTGTTACTTCCATGAGTAGGGGTGGTAGAAACGGAGATAAGTTAGTAATACACCATACCCTTGCTGCCTTTTATGGTTTTGCTTGAAAATTGTAGTGGAAAAAGATCCAGGTTATAACTTGCAAAAGCTACTAACAGAATTGTTTAACTTTTCATATGTTTTGATTATGACTTGTGTGTATCATGATGTTTACAAGACTTACCGAAGAAACTGAAATCATTTTTGGGACAGGAAATCTCTTCATTAGTAGCTTATTAAAGGATGTCCACTCTTTCTTTGAAGAGAGATGATAGGTTGGTTGGGTAGTAGGAAGCTTTTTTGCAACTGTTGTATTTTCAACTGGCTCCAAGGTTTCTGTTGATAGCCCCCTTAATGGATCAAAGAATTCGGTGCTCCCATGATCCTTTCATAGAAAATTATTAAAACTTTTGCACTGCACAAATATCAAAATGAAACTCCTACCAATTGGAGATATTTCCAGTCAAATTGCTATAAAAAAGAAGAAGATTTACCCATCATTTGATTTAAGCAATATATCAATGCATGGGATTTACCCAAAAGATTAAGCTCGGACTGTGTCATCCTCACCAACTTGAGACTCAAACATAATATCCGTGTAAAAGCAACAAAAAAAAATCAAACTAAAAACTAATACAATAAAAATACCTCTTGTTTCACTGATATCTATTGAATATGGTAGATAAAGCGGAACCCTAGAAACCAATTTTGGTCCTTGAAACCAGAACAGAATTCTAATAAAAAAGAATTTGTAATAGGGGTGTTTACCCTAGGTTGTACTCCATGAGCATGATTATTCTTCTTCTTGAAGCTAAAAAACACCCAAATCAGGAACATGAAAAAATACCCTAAATTCAGAAATCGTAACTGAATAAACAAGCCATTAAAACTTCAAACAAAAATTTATGGTTTTTACCTCATGGATGGAATAATAGAAATAGGAAGGATCGACTGTGAGCACCGGATGCGCCGGGGGTGGGTCATTGGTGGCGTTGCCGACTGAAGATGATGGTAACGATTGAACGAATTTATTAGGAAAAAGTAGAGAATAGAAGAGAATAGAAATAGAGAAAACGTAAAGACAACAATAAGAATAATAACAAACAACAAATGGGCAAAAGTAAATACACAAAACATTTGAAAGAATACAAAAGTCTTTATGCTTACCAAGTCTGGATCTTTGTCCAGTTGAAATGATGAATAAGATCTGGAACATGATGAATCGTCTAGCTACTCATCAGTTGACCCCCTAGTTCCTACTCCTGTCTGTATACGGGATCATTGATAGCCATTATAGTTGAGGATCGAAGATGCTGAGACCTGAGAGCGTCTGTTAGGGTGAAAATCGAAGGCGGCGGTGTCTTCGTCGTCAGCAGCAGCGACTTCCTCCTCCTCTCTATGTTCGGGATCATTGATAGCCATTAGTTGAGGATCGAAGATGCTGAGTAGAATTAGTCTCCGTTACAGATCTAAAAAATCAGAGGTTTGATTGATCTGTTCATCACCTCCTTCCGTATGAAGTTAGGAAAGCGGCATCTTTGGTGGTGTCGATGTGAATAGGTTAGATGGCAGTGTGTTTAGGGATTCCTTGTATTAGGGTGTAGTATATAATCCGTGTAGCGTGTAGTATAGTACGTATAATGCTTAATCTGTTGTACATGAGGTAATATATATTGTACCTCTTAATTTTCAAGAAATGGCAATATCCTTAATAATATAGTAAAGATATTTGAATTTGCTATATATATATATATATATATATATATATATATATATATATATATATATATATATATATATATATATATATATATATATATTGTGATTTAGGAATTTGCTAAAACACATATTAATAGAGTTATGAATATGAAAATATGTGGTCAAATCATCGTTTCATGTATAAAGTTTATTTTATGCTAAAATTTGCTAAACGCTTTAATATATACAAATATAATACACAATTTAACAAAAATGTGGATTTATACATCTACATCATTATAACATGTGTTAAACACGTCTAAAGTTATGTTTTTATATAAAAATTCTTATTAACATAATTTGTCGTTATTTTATATAAAAACTCAAATAAGACAACTTGGGACCACTCTTTGTATAAAACTCATTTTTAAATAAAATCATAACCCTTTTATATAAAATCATGTTTTTATAAATGTACAAATCTTTAAAATACATAAAAACCTCCATTTTTATAAAATATACACGTATTTATACTCTAGACCACATTTCATTTAAAAAAAAAGCATTTATTTATCCATTTTTCATAATAAACCTAAATAAGCATTCTAGGTTGTTATTATATGTCTGACATATGATTTAAAGAATTTATATGTTTAAAACATATATGTAACCCAAAACGATCCAAATAACATTTCAAGAACTTAATCATATGACCATAGCATGAAATGAACACAAATTAACATCAAACTTTAATTTTAACAAAACAAGTATGTATCTCCCTCAAAAATCATAAGAACTTAAAATGGGACGATAAAGACCCACCCTTGATGCGTGATTTCAATTTAGGTTCAAATTTGGTTCGTTTTTATGAAGCTTGACATGAGAAACTATAATTTACACCTTCTTGATCCAAAACAAACTACCGGGACAGTTTAGTAATAATTTAAACTAAAGGGACAAGTTTGTTATAATGTAAACGAGTGGAGGGACTATTTAAGTAATAAGTTAACAAATGGAGGGTTGTTTAGTAACTTAATTCACCAAAAGGGACTATTTTTATTAAACTAAACAAATGGAGGGGCTATTTTGGTTTCTTGACTGATCAGGAAGAACAAACGAAATCAGAAAAGAAAAGAACACGATGGCAACGATCTCCGGTGGTACCCTTCTTAGTTCGCTTGTTTTGTCGTCGACAAAAATCACGCAAGGAGGAGGAACAAAAACAATACAATAGCATGTGGTGGTGTTTCGGTAGTTGTGATCAATGATGGGAAGGAAGAAAAGAAGGAGAGGCGGCAGTTGGTTAAAAGGAAGCAAGGCAACAACAACAGTAGGTAAAATTCAAGGGTGATTGGTTGATGTGGAGTTGGCAAAAGAAGGATAAAAACGAGAGGGGCCTGATGCCCTCTTGGCTAACGGCAAACCCCACCACTTCCGGTGGAGGTTTTCTTGACTGAAACTGAAGAAGGGGGGAATTGTGACATCTCCAATTTCACGGCTAAAAAAGACCAATTTGTTTATGCTTATTTAAAAATCAGAGTATCCTTTTTGAAAAATAATATTGCGGAATTTGTTCTCAAAATATGATAAAGATATTATCAAAGCATTTCTGAAATTTATTTTAATTATATTAAAAACGTTAGGATGTCATCGTCAATACAGTACATAAGCATACACGAAAATAGTACATGTCTTACAAACATCTATTATTCTACTAGCCTGTAATCCATAAATCTCTCATTTGTTTATCACACCTGTGCTCTTGTGTCATTACCTATAATACAAGAAACTGAGTGGTTCGGGTTTGGGAGTTTGGTGAGCACATAGGGTTTTCAACCCACAATAATTATATTCTTTTAATTATACATTTTCATCAAATCGTTCAACCCGATTACCCATTCTTGTTATCCTTACTTTCTATCCCTAAAGCTATAATTCAAGGGACTTATCCTAAGGATTATCTTAGGTATAGACAATAATGCTTAGGGGATTCCTTAGCAATATATGTCAGTGAGGCAACCATGGGGGGGGGGGGGGTTGAAGTACATATAGTGAACACTTAGTTCAAAAACACCTACAGGTAGTGGCGTGAGAAAATGAGGGATTTTGGCCACTTGTTTATAGGATGCCAGCATCGATTACGCCCAGCATAATTTTTGGTGTACGCCCAATGTACTTTAGTGTTACGCCCAACGTAGTGGCTTGGGCAACAAGCAAAAACGCAGGTAAAACTTCAATCTTTAAAAATTCATAACTTTCATGTGAGTGCTCCATTTTTGACATTCTTTATATTCACACGTAGGTATTTCTGAGTACTACAATTTTCCTTTTGACCCCGTCGGTTAATTCTCGACTGATCTTAAATTTAACACGCTAAGAAGAATACAATGCTAATGACCGTGTAAAATTCATAACTTCTACATACGGACTTCGTTTTCGAATGTATTTTTATCATTGAACTCCTACTAATGATATCTTCAATTCTCGTTTAGATAATATTGTATAAAATCGACCGATTTAAAATTCGATTTTTATGCCCGCACTGCTACGCTGAAACTTCGAAAAATCATAACTTCCTCTACTGAAGTCAGATTTGGACGTTCTCTTTATGCATGCTTTCTGTGTAATAGATACTATGACTTTCTTTTAGATTACTAAGGCTAAAAAATATTTTATCAAAATCTCACTTTTTATGATACACAGAGTCGTGTCAGTTAATTGCGGAACTACAACGGTTCATAACTTCTTTATTATAAGTCAGATTTCAACGTTCTTTCTATGTACATAATCCTTGTGACATATACTATATCTTTGGTTAAGATTTTTATCCTAAATAATCTTTTATCAAAAATTTATTTTTAACGCTTATTATATCTTATTTGACTAGCTCGCATATGTGGGTGTTACAATTATCTCCCCCTTATGATGATTACGTCCCAAAATCATCAATAAAATAGAGATTTTATAATGACTCTGTACATTATCTTTTCATCCTAGGTAATAACCGTAACTCTTATATCCTTTCAAATGAGTATCTAACTCTACAACTTCTTGATTGTTGGCGGTGCTCAATCTTGCATCCACTTTTTATCCTATGGTCGACTTTCAATCGTAACTTTCGAGTTACAAAATTAATTCTTATTGGAGACTCCTTCTCCTTCTTCAATAGACTTAACTTAATATAAGGTCTTTACTGCGATTATCGTAACAGACCGATGGGTTGTGCATCTAATGACTTTTCGTCGTATGATGCATTGGCTAGACTCATGTCTTTTGAGTCAGACTCCAACATGGATGAAATTTTCCTTCATGTTATAATGTGATATAATCACATTATAGCAGGTAGAAATTCTAGCTACAGACTACTTAGCTTTTACAATGGTTGCGACACTTTTATCGGTTGCTTTAATTATCCTTTCCTTTAACCTCCTTACTTGAGTTGTATACTACATCAAACATGGTTCTCTGAACCAATTAACTTATTTTGCAGACTTATTCTCAATTTGAACTCGATTTGATATCATCACTAGGTTTGGAATAACAGTCATCTTCGTATTCATTACCGAAATGACGGTAACGACGGAAACAAACTCAACTACTAATTCCTAAGTAACCTTGTGACTTTCCCTGATCCAAGTGTGAGTCTTGTGATTCTAGTAGTATAGGCCTCTACTACCTTTCACATCTACTTATACTCATCCCATGTAAGTCATCATTCAATAAAATCATATAGCAACTTAACACATCAGATAATGTAACATAACTAAGGATTATATTACTTCTTACGAACGATTACATTGTTATTCGCGTTCATCACGCCTTTTACATTAGGCTACATCTTACAATACTTTTTATATGGGTTGACTACTTTATCTATTAGACATCCTGGATAAGAAGCTTCCTTTTATTGACTTCCTGAAGCTACTTCTACTTCCTCATTTACCATCCTGAGAGTCATCTGAGATGCAACAACTTTCTTTGGGCAGTTATTCTTGAAATGCCTCATTTCTCCACACTTGTAACATATGATTTGGGTGTAGTTGCTAGATTAGTGACCAATATTTCCATAGCCGAAGCAGGTCACCTCTTCTTTGCATTATCCATTATGCTTCCTTCTGTATTTTTCACAACATTTTGACTCGTTGCGGTCCCTAGGTTTCTTATCGTTGGGTTATAAGGATCCTTCATTAAGCCTCTTCTCCCCAACGTTAGCATGGCTGGTGGTTCTTCTTTTGATCATATCTTCAAGAGGTTTGGCAATTCAGATGGTTGCTTCCAAAGTAGTTGCTAATTTCACCATTGGAACGAAATTTGTTGGTAGTCCATTAGAAAATCTTTCTACCTTGGAGGATTCAGTAGCAATCAGCTGAGAAACTAATTTCATTTTCTCAAAATAGATTGCAACATACTCACTAATGCTCATGTCTCCTTGCTTCAGATTCTGGAATTCCTTGCTTATTTCCGACATGTCTTTTTCGGAGCAGTATTCTCTTTTCAACTACACAAGGAAGTCTTCCCATGCCATCTTCCATGCTTCTCCCTTCAGCATAGTAGTGACCATTCGTTTCCACCATCTTAAAACACCAGTTCATAGTTGTCTGGTTGCGAACATTGTCTTCCATCTGTTGCTACAATAGCAACTCTCAAATGTCATCTCCATTCGTAAATCCAATCCATTACTGCCAGTGGCATTGACCTTCCAGGAAGACTTGGTGGTTGGAATTCCATGAAGACTCCATACATGCATCCATCTCTATCAACCTCTTCTTCGGTGTTGTCCTCCCTACTCCTTCATGGTTCAGACTGTCTAATGACTCTGCTACAGTTTCCTTCTTCCGACTGTTCCTTATTTAACTCAGATTGCACAACCGGTGCAGTCAGTTCATCCTTATTCTCCTGAAATAGTCGTTTTGTCTCCTCTATTTATCGGTCTAGCATGGTTCACATCATTGCTTAAACTTATTCCATTGTGATAGGTTTGGGTGCAGGTGCAATGATCGGTGCATGGCAAATCACATGCATAGGCCCAGGATGTCGTCTCACGTTGATATTTCCTAGTCTGTTACGAGTCTTCACCATGACGTTCTGTACGTCAAAGCAGGAGTTCAGTGTATCGAGACGAGAATATAGATAGCGAACGGTTAGTCGTGTTATCCTCCTTATTACTCCGAAAAGTTATATGGCAGTTCTAATACTGTAATTAAACATTTAGAAACCTGAAACATAAAATTTCCTATTTCTAGGTCGGCCACAGACCTTAAACCTAATAACATTAATTTAAGCCTAGAAATCCTCAAATATTCCTAGTTCGCTTAAACAAATGATATGATACCAATTGTGACATCCCCAATTTCAGGGCAAGAAAAGACCGATTTGTTTATGCTTATTTAAAAATCAGAGTATCCTTTTTGAAGAATAACATTGCAGAAGTTGTTCCTGAAATATGATAAAGATATTATCAAAGCATTTTCGAAGAAATGTATTTTAATCATATTAAAAACATTAGGATGTCATCATCAATATAGTACATAAGCATAGACTAAAATATTACAGGCCTTACAAATATCTATTATCCTACTAGCCTATAATCCATAAATCTCTCTTTTGTTCATCACACATGTGCTCTTGTGCCACTACCTATAATACAAGAAACTGAGTGGTTCAGTCTTGGGAACCTGGTGAGCACATAGGATTTTCATCCCACAATAATTATTTTCTTTTAATTATACATTTTCATCTCATCGTTCAACCCAATTACCCATTCATGTTATCCTCATTTTATGTCCCTAAAGCATCAAATTCAAGGGACTTATCCTAAGGATTATCTTTGGGATAGAAATAATGCTTAGGGGGTTCCTTAGCAATATATGTCAGTAAGGCAACCATGGGGGGATGGAGTACACCTAGTGAACACTTAGTTCAAAAACACATACAGGTTGCGAACCTACTAGCGTTCCACTGGACTGTCTAGAATAGTCTATGGTCGTCATCTATGCTCCGCTAGACGATAGATCATCTTTAAAGTCAAGGCCTCTCACCATCTATTTCATCATTCATCTCTTATCATCTATATCATCATTCATCTACCCATCTTTACCCAATATATTTATAGGTATAAAAATACATATACAATTTAAATCAAGTAAAACATGTATAAATTTTTCATCTAGCATAGATATCAGGAACACATATAATAGGCACATATAGCATGAAATTATCTTAAATACTTCATATCTATGTGTGAGATGAAAGTAACTATGCACTTACTTATTAAAGTGATGACTCAAAAGTCGGGCAGTGCTTCGCTTTAGCACTTAGTCTTTCCTTTGATGTGACCTAGGTCCAATTATCACTAAGTCTTAGTTTATTATTTCTTTTGACTAATTATTAGTCTAGATTCATCATTAATTCAAATTCTATTGATCTATAGCTGATAAGGGACAACCAGGTAAGAATATATTGGAGGTGGGTTTCGTTTGGTATACAGAGTATACTGTTTGGAAATCCTACTTTAAAAAACTCATTAAATCTAGCCTTGTCATCATCTCTGTAAGTAGATCAATCAGTATAACGACTTGGAATCGTTGATAAATCTTGTTTATAGGTTCATAATAACGATAATGAACTTAAACATAAGTTACACTTAAAGCGTTAATAAGTGCAGCTTAACTTACAGAAATTTTTAGCGAATACTGAGAAATTGCGCTGGCAGAACTCCGGATCGAGAGCTTCCATTTGTCGGGTTCTTTGATGCCTAGAGCCACCCCTAAGGACTAGAAGAACTTGGACTCAAGAAGAAAGAAGTCTAGGAGCAAATTGGTTTGCAAGATGTGAGAAAATGATGGATTTTAACCACTTATTTATAAGGATGCCAACAGCGATTACGCCCAACGTAGTGGTGTGGGTAGCAAACAAAAACGTAGGTAAAACTTCAATCTTCAAAAATTCATAACTTTTGCATATAAGTTTCATTTTTGTCGTTCTATATATCCACGTGTAGGTATTTCTGAGTACTACAACTTTTCTTTTGACTCCATCAGCTAATTCTCGACCGATCTTAAATTTAACATTCTGAGAAAATTACATTGCTAATGACCGTGTAAAATTTTTAACTTCTACATACGAACTTCGTTTTCGACTGTCTTTTTATCGTTGAAATCCTGTTAACGAGATCTTCATTTCTTTCAGTTAGATCATTTCAGCTAAAATTGATCAATCTAAAATTCGATTTATGTGCCCGCACTGCTATGCGGAAACTTCGAAAATTCCTCTACTAAAGTCAGATTTAGACATTCTCTATATGTACACTCTCGGTCTAACGAATACTATAAATTTCGTTTAGATCATTAAGGCTAAAAAGTATTTTATCAAAATCTCACATTTTACGATACGTAGAGATGTGTCGTTTAATCACGAAACTTCAACAAGTCATAACTTCTTCGTTATAAGTCGGATTTCAGCGTTATTTATATGTATGGAATCCTTGTGATTTGATAGTCAATCTAGGAATATAGATCGAATATCGAATGAAAACAATCCAAGACCTATTGATTTGAATTCTATCAAGAAGCCTCATTCAATTGATATTGATAACAAGTCAAGACCTACTGACTTGAAATCAAAGTCACGATTGAGAAACGCATCCCAAACAATGACACAATCTGAATTATACGCAATAATCAAGGTGAAAAAAAAGTTCTTTCAAAATTCAACCACGCAAATTACAAAGACAAGGAGGCTATTTATAGCCTGAAAAAAAATTAACGTTTACAAAAAGAAATAACTACCCACTAAAAGAAATTGCCTCCAAAAGGCTTATTGGAAGCTATAATAATGGAGAAAAAGTCGTGACTAATAGCTAGGAACTCCCTCCCTTAGTCAACGTGAGTTATCATGCAACCCCACGTGTCATCGGTCCCAACAAGTAGCTTTCATTTTCGATGGTAAGGATGCTTCGTTTGGAATCAAACCCAAATACTCGTTCGGAATTAGTAGTCTTCTGAGGTTTCTCGCTTCCGAACCCAATCTTTCCAAAGACATCCGACCCCGACGTGTTCCGAGGGATCAGATTAAGTCACAACGCATCGCAACCATTCCCTTTCGTTCCGACTCTCACCGCCTCTGATGCGTTCCGATTTGCATTGTCTCCACATGACCCCAATGGATTCCGATTGGTACTGATTCGATCCGAATCCAATGCATTTTGATGGATCGTAACCAGTCGTAACTCGTCTCACCTTCTAGACTAGTATAATCTCAGTCACAATTTCCACCAACCTCACTTCGAGATTCGCAATCAACACTCACTTTGGAATTTGAATGCATTTCAGAACCTGAACTCGTCTCGGAATTGGGACTTAGTTTGGAACTTGAAGGGTCTCCTTTTGCAAACGTATCACGATAGAAAAAAAAAAAAAAAAAAAAAAAAAAAAAAAAAAAAAAAAAAAGAGGATGAAGAGTGTTTGGGTGAGTTTGAGTGTAAGATGAAATGTATAAGAAAACTCTAACTTGGCTGCCATTTAATCTCTATCACTGGTGTACCTTCAGATAAAATTGGAAGCAATGTGTATGATTTTCCCCATGTGTTTCTAAGTCAAGGTTTGTTATGTATTAAAAATGAGGTTTTTTTATGCGCCTCCTTATTTCCATTTTTACCCCCCCCCCCCCCTTTTTTTTTTTGTTTTTTATGTTTTTTTATCATTTTGTTGTTTTTTATTTACCTTTTTACCTTTTTTTGTCTTTTTGTTATTTTTTTGTTTTTAATATTTTTAATAAATACATACTATTATTATTTTTTTGTTTGGACTATACTTGTGTTATTTTTTTTTCATTCAGACTATCCATGTGTTATCTTTTAAGTTCGAACTATCTAGTAGTGTTATTGTTTTCTTGCAATTTTCGTAGCCATTAAATAAAACTCACACACAAACATACATATAATTGTTTGTAATTTTTCTTTTAACACAAGGATAGTTTAGACAAAAAAAAATAACACAATGATAGTCTAAAAAAAAAGTTAAAGTTAAAAAGACATCAAATCAAATCAATTATTTTAATAATAATCATTATTATTATTATTATTTAATAATCATAAATTTAGTTTTAATAGAAAACAAAACAAAAAGACAAAATATGTCAAATCAAAGTGGGTTTAAAGACAATAAAATGACAAAAGAGGTACATGGAGTAATTTCATGAAATATGAGGATACAACACCCATTAAAAATATCACAAAATAATTTTCTTGATTCGCGTGTTCAATTACAGACATCTAAAAACTTTTCTATAGGTGGCAAATGATATTCTCGGGTACAAGGAGTCAAGGGTTCCAAAAACTCAGACGTATCATAAATCCGATATGTAGAACTTTGGGAAAAACCGTTTAAAGTTTCGCGATTAATTGGTTTTCGACAGTTTTTGCGACTTTGTTAAATTTACGGGTTAAAATCATTGCAATTATGAAATCAAATATTAGCCCTATGTCTGAGTTCTAGAAATGCACTTGGAATTTCCATATGAGGTGTGCAAGTACCTCAACGAATCAATTCGGTTTTCGAGTATTAAGAAAATCAGTATTATACTGATTTGTTTTTTTAATGGACATAACTTCTGCATATGACCTCCGTTTTTGACGTTTTTTATATCCCGAAGTCCTGAGAGTATAATCTATTTAATTTGATTATAAATTAGTCCAAGGTATACTCGATGCAAAATTTTATTTTTAGCGTCACAATTATTATCAGTTGTTATAATTTTTGTCTCAATCCTTAACGATAGACAGTTGTTTGAAAATTTTGAGACGATTATAAAGTAATTATGATTATACTATATTTAGTACACTACATAAACATAAAATTACACACAATTGGTTTTTAATACATAAGGGTTCGTGGTGGTTTGACCACCGAACTCTAATCTAATTTTACAAATTGTTACATATATTCTTATTCAGATCTTGTTTCTTGATCTGATTCAGGAGGCTTCTGGAACCCTTCCAATGCCTCTCAAAACCGTCCATAGGGTGGAGGGTTCTAGAATTATCTTATTTGTTTAATGATTAAGCAATTGCAATTCAACCATTACAATTTTTATTAATTCTAATTAACCCAAATTAATTTTAATTAATGCTTAGTTAATTATTATTGTTTTTAATTAATATATTAATCATATAATATGTTAATAAATCATTTAATCTCTCTCCTATAGTAATTTCTAGTTATTTCTGGTTATGAAAACAACCCAAAAAAACTTTATTTTTATTCACCAAAATTATATCAATTTAATTAAGACTTTAGACACTTTAATCCAACACTTTTGACAATTCAATATGCATGCAGAAGAATTGATTTTCCTACCGCCTTCTTCATTTTCATGTTCGTGCCTTTCTTTATCTTTTTTTTTAATATAATTTTGTATAAATTTTTGAAGATGAATATTGCACACTTCATTCAATTATAATGTGTTTTCTAAGAAATTTTACACTTCGCTCAATTCTTTTGGTTACTTTCAATGGATTTTCGAAACGAAGCTAACCAAGTTGGTTCTAGCAAAAGACACAAATCTACACAAAATGGTTCAAGTCAATATATTCCATTTTCTTCTCCAGGATTTCAAAACTCAAATTATCAACAATACTAAAACTACCAACAAAACCAAAACTATCCACAATAGTATCACCCGGTGCAACAATCTTACAACACATTTAAACTTTCTTAAGATAATCCGGATTATAATCCATGAAATCAGTTTTTTTAAAAGGTTCCAGAAACCCAATTCCAATCTTCTCATCCCAAGAATTTCCCGATGACCCGGCTCCCGAAAGAAACGAAGAAGACGACAAGTTGCAACCCGTTGCTGAGAAAAAACACAACTATACAAAACACCTAAACTCAAAGAAATGGATGGAAAGCTAAGAGATGGATTTGGTTAGGGCATATGTCGATTTTAGTATAATCTAGAGAACTAAAAATGCATTAAATAAAAGGAATGACTTATACACATTAAAACGTGTAAAAGTATTTTTTTTATATATATATATAGTGATACATACATACAGACAGACAATTTGTATAAGCAAAGCATGATAAAGCGCACAACATGTAGTGGGAATACAAATACATATGTTAGATCCTTAAATTAAAAGATGATGTCATAATTTGGAATGTTGTCTCCAGGGGCACCCACCTTCGAAAGCATGTTCCAACACATCTTCCATTCTCTTTGCAAGTAGTATCTGCAGCAGGAAACCACCCACTTCCAAGTCAATTTACAATCATTTTACTTGTTAGTCAAAGTGTTAGATTGAAGAAATAGCAACATACTTTTTCTTATTTGTCTATTATAACATCCTAGTTTCATAGCATTTTTATTCTTATAAGGACCTTATACTTTGAAAAATCCAGCCATTATGGCAATGAATATTGTTTTCTATTATTTTTATTTTTATTTTTATTTAAAAAAATTAAATAAAATCTTACCTCCATGCTAGCGAGAACAGCTGGAGGAACTTCAACCAAGTCTTTCAAATTTCTCTCTGGAAGGATAACTCTCTTAAGACCATTACGGTGTGCCGCCAACACCTGCCCGATTGCAAGTTACAAAAAATCATTAAAATTAAAGTTAAAACATTTGTAAAGTTATAATAAATATTGTAAGGATTAAAAGCGAGAAATAACAAGACGGTTATTCCAGCATTGTAGTTTGAAAAATCTACCCAATTATAGCAATGACATTCAAATTATAATGTTATAATTGAGTAGATTATTGAAAAGTAGAATGTGATTTTTTTTTAGAAAAAAAAAAGCTGAAAGTAGAATGCTATGATAGAAGGCAGTGAGAGAAGTAGGAATAAAGAAATATTGTAAAAAAAACATAGCAATAGCAATGCAATGGGTAACCTTGTCCTTGATACCCCCTACGGGTAAAACTAGGCCACGCAGAGTGATTTCTCCGGTCATGGCTGTATCTGATCGCACCCGTCTACGGCTGAAAAGTGAAACGAGTGAGGTCACCAGAGTCACACCAGCTGAGGGTCCATCTTTTGGCACTGCCCCTGCAGGGAAATGTATATGGATGTCCCGCCCTTCAAGCAGATTGCCTTCTCCTTGTGCACAACCCAGATTAAGCTCTGCTGCCCTTGCTCTTACCTAATAATAAAATTAAACACACACACACACACACACTTATATACAATTTTAGTCCTCTGTTATTTGGCATCACTTCTAAAAATAATGCTCACAGTCCCTCGGTCAAAGGATTTTGTGGATTCCTGTTCCAATTCCAACAGAATCCGACAAACCAAACCAAACGCCAACACGACCATAATTTTTTTTTTTTTTTGAAGAAGAAGAAGGTTAAAAAGACAGACAGTAAAAGAGGAGATACCCAAGTCAATGCTATCTGTGCTGATTCTTTGATGACATCACCCAATTGGCCAGTGAGATGCAGATCCCCCTTACCCACCATTGATGTAGCCTCAACAAACTGGACTTCTCCACCGAAGGAAGTCCAAACTAAACCAACACAAACCCCAGGAGTTGAAACTCTCTCCGCTGTTTCTTTATCATCATATTTGGGAGGCTGCACAACAAGTAAGAAAATACAGACTCAGGACCCACCCCATATTCACATTCTTTTTCATACGATGCTTAGTGCTTACCCCAAGTACTTTTTCCAGCATCTCATCATCCACAATAAGTGGTGACATAATAACCCTCCGGAATGCACTTGATATTTCATGATTGTTAACACCCATTGCCATTGGTATCACCTCCATCTCTACTCCTCCTCCTTCAGCAAGTCTGCTCTCTAGCAATGGTGAAGAAATCTGTTGCACATCTTTGTTAAGCGCAACTCCGTCCCTGTCCCTGTCTTGCTCTTGCTCCGCCACTCTCACCGCCGCTGCACGGGCTAAGGCCGCCAGGTTTCTCTCCAGGTTCCGCACACCAGCTTCTCTCGTGTATCGTTCAATAATTACTTTCACTATCGCCTGCCACATACATACATCATCGGTCTCGATAATAATCAACAAAAAGGGGGATGCATATTTCACATGTGCTAAATATGTCTTTTTTTCAACCAATATCAACACGCTTTCATTTCATTTATTTGTTTATTATAGCATCTTTACTTTCATTTCTTTCTATTAACTTTTTTTCTTATTAAAACACTCTGCTTTGAAAAATTAACCATTGTATTTATAAAAGTCTACCCAACTATAGCAGTAAACATTGCTTTGTTTTTGGATACATAGATATCTATAATTGGGTACAAACTTGTCATAATAAACAAATGAATGAAAGTGAAAGTGAGAGTGAAAGTGGGCTGCTATTTTTTTAGTTTAAGAAAAATAAGAAAAAGGGTATTTACCTCGGGAACTTTAAGATATTCAGAATTAAGGCCATGTTGGTCTAGAACACGTGGGATTAGGTGGCGCATGGCTATTCGAAGCTTCTCTTCAGGTGTATATCCTGGAAGTTCAATGACTTCCATCCTGTCTAAGAGTGGTGGGGGGATTGGTTGTGCCCTATTAGCAGTCGCCACAAATATCACTTTTGATAGGTCATAAGGAACATTCAAATAGCTTTAACCCATGAATTAAGGAGTCAATCATTCAAACAAACTGGGCACTTGAGATGCATAAAGCCAATTAACTTATTTCAATGGAAACTAGTATTTCTAATTAAGCTCACATTCATTCATAGATCATGCAAGCATCCAAGAGGTGGTGGTATCTTTGCAGAAACTTATATAAGTTAGGTGAATGTCAAGCTTTTATAGTCAAACGGGTCCACTCTCAATTTTTTTTTTTAAAAAAAAATAATATTATTTTATCTTGATTTCAAGACTTGTTGCCTTGTCACATTTCCTCTAAATCGTGAAGTAGGATACTGATCATTGAAAGTTTTGTTTTGCTCAGGGTCAAGAACCTCCAGAAGTGCTGAAGCAGGATCACCACGTACATCAGATCCCGTTTTATCAATCTCATCCAGCAACATAACAGGATTGCAAACAGCTACTTTCTGAAATAAAATTAAAAAATAAAAAATGTATAAGTCAAAAACAAACAAATAAACTGTACAACGGAATGAGCAGTTTGGATGTTGGTCTCTAGCAATTAATTTTTCATACGTTATTTTAATTACAATATATAAACTTTATTTACAAAAATAAAAAATCAAATATAATAAAATAAGATTACAAGAAAATATAAAAACGAGGAAAATAAAAAGTAAAGAAATGTGTGGGTCATATGATTTAGGAATGAAAGTTAGGAAATGATAGGAAACAAAGAGAAGGTAATTTGATAAAATAGATATATTGTAGGTTGACCTTTAAGCCATCAATGAGTCGGCCGGGCATGCTTCCGATGTATGTCCTCCTATGGCCCCTAATATCAGCCTCATCTTTGACACCACCAAGAGATATGCGCACAAACTTCCTACCCAAAGCAGCAGCAATGGATGATGCCAATGATGTTTTCCCAACACCTGGTGGCCCCACAAAACATAGCACAGGACCCCTCGCATCTGGCTTCAACTGCAATAAATATTTGTATGGGTCAAAACTCCCTGGCTTACAAGAAAACTGAATTAGACATAATTGGGTCGACCTAACCTTGCGCACGGCTAGATATTCAATGATCCTTTGTTTCACCTTCTCTAATCCATAGTGGTCACTGTCAAGCCGCTCTTTTGCAGCTTTTAAGTCCATCTCCACCTCTTCACTGCTTGTCTGCCATGGCAAATCAGCAAGAAGCTCCAGATAAACACGGGAACTGTTGTACCCAGGTTGCTGTGGTTGCATTTTCTTCAGTCTCCTGCCAACATTCATGTCAAATGTTAAAAATCATACTACATAAATATATATATATATATATATATATATATATATATATATATATATATATATATATATATATTCCCTCAGGCCTCATCAACATAAAATGTCTGCTACACCTTAGTTCTCTCTGTGCATGCTTCCAGACATTTGGAGGCATTCCAGCGCTTTGCATTTTCCTTTCAAGACCAGCCACGTCATCATCTTCATCGTCATTGTCACCAAGCTCTTCCTTAATAGCCCTCATCTGTTTTATGAATCAAGCATATATAACACTCAAACTGAATTTACATGTTGATGCTGAGATAAACAAAAAACACACCTGCTGACGAAGAAGATATTCCTTTTGTGATTTTGAAAGCTGCCCTTCAACCTTTTTGGTTATCTTCTCTGCCACACGTATCGACTGCTACAAGTAATAACCCCATCACACCAGCCACATCTTTTCATAAAAATGACAATAAATAAGAGCATCCATCATCTATGTTAGCTTTACCTGTAAATGCCTATCGACTAATTCCGTGGCTTTTAAAAGCCTTACTTTCACATCAACAGCATCTAGCATAGATAGCTGCTCTTCAAAACTTATCTCAAAGCTTGCAACAAAGATGTCTGCCAGTTTGTGCAGGGGGACCGTTTCCAGAAGAACTTTGGTTCTCCCACCAGTTTTTTGTTTCTGTATATTAAAAAAAAAAAAAACAAGCTTAGAGATACCCAGCTGTTTCTTTTTTGCTTAATGCAGAAACAACGACGAGAAATCCGGGGAAATGAGCCTTTTACAAATTTAACCTCATCTATTTTTTTCCTTCCAGTTCCCAGGAGGATGAGCCGTTATTTTCTAAAATAATTCTAAAGATCATTTATCCAGACCCCACTATATCCAGAGAGCACCTTATGAAAAATAAATGGCCAGTCCCTTTAAAGGTTATATTGAAAATCAGGCTTTTGAGGAGAAAAATTAACATAGATGATAAAACAAACAAAGGGAGGAAGTGCAGAAAGAATACTCCCCCGGTTCCATAAAAACAGATAAATGGCTTCTTTTTTGGTTATCTCCCGATTTTCTTCTCTTTAGGGACACGTGGACCCAGGAAGAGAAGGTAAACACTGCTTTTGACAAATTTATATGCCAACCGGATTTCACAACACTAAAAGAGATCTACCGTAGCTGAATATGGTTTATTTTCATTTTCTGTTCAAGTTATTTGAAGTTTGTTTTTGGTTTTGGAAAACGAGGAAACAATAATTTAGCTTAGTGATAGCTGGGCTCCTCCCCTAGGTGGCAATACCTAGTATATCATGACTTCAAAATCCGCTTTCCTTTTCCTTCACTAGAATTTTTTTTTTTTTATAATGACTGAATTAGTGCATGACAGCAGCAAAATAAGACAACATAGGAATGAAGAATGTGAAATCAAGTTCATCAAAACACAACTAAAGATGTGAAATCAAGAAGCCAAATCACAATGTCCACAAAGCAACGAAAGTGAGTGATGTCTAGGCTTGAAGCATAGACCCCATTTACGGATTTTCACCTCCTAACCACTAGTGAAAACATGTGGGGACCATATGGCTATAGAATAACAAGCTTGTATTCGGTCGTTCCATGAGATAAATGCTTAGCAATACATCATCTCAAGGACACTACCAGATGATACCTCATATTTTGTATCAAAGTGAATTAATGAAGCAAAAAGGACAAAAAAATGCTGACATAAAACTAATAATAAAATGGTCTGGGGGTTGCAGATGATACCTCATGTGTTACAAACACAGCCTATGGCATGATGATGTTTAAAAAAAAATAGAAATGAGAGTACCTGCTCGAGAACAGAGATAAGCTCCATGGCAGTTACTTTGAATTGACGAGACAGTGCTATGAAGTCCGGGTCTTGTTCAACTCGCTCCATCTCTAGTCAATATCAGAAAAGGGTAGTAAATCAGGTATTCCACATGTGACTTAACCTTGTCTAAAACAACCCTACAAGATGGTTGACTATAAACTTGAACCAGATTTAACGTCGTATCGTATCCCATATGCAACATGTGACTTTACATTTCTAATACTCCTTATGTGGCACTGGGAACCCCATGGTTCCACAAACTTTCCTATTAAGTTCATATCCAAGACACAAATACATCTTGCAATATATACAACTCAATCATGATTAGTGAGATAAAAAAATAAAAGATATATATTTCTTCTGGCAGAAATTTATATGAAAAAAAAAGTAGCCCTGCCCTACAAGAAAAGTTATATTTAGTTTGCCTAAAATCCATGTACGTGGAAATTTAAGAGAGTATAATTATAATAATAGCGCTATGTATGTAGAAGGAATGTGATGGTGTGGAGTATACCAGCCTTTGTCATATCAAGAGGGGATATTCTTGCAGTAGAGTATGTCCCTTTAGTACTAAGCTCCAGGACACTAAATCTGCATAGACCTTCAAGAACAACTGTGTATGTGACCCTTCCACTTGGTTTTTCAACTCCTCTAGATAGATGTAATGCACGCGCAGCAACGCCCCTAACAATAAAATCAAACACTACAAAATTAAACTTCTTCAACATATATTTAGATTGAGAAATTTGCAATCCCCAATTATATGACGATGACATGCATCCGATGTAACCCAAGGTTTCGCAAAGTAAACAATAATGGCTATCCATGTACCTTGTATGCCAATGAATAGGTTCTTGTTGGCTTTTCCCATCAAGCTTGTGTGAATCCGACAAGCCTGTTTGATTCTTTGAGCTTCCCAAATCAGTACCTACATCTCAACAGGATTAATAAGAGTTGCTTTTTCTAGCAAGTTAACAGACTTTCTTGCACGACAGATCAGAGAGAGAGAGTCCATGTCCCACCTAAATATTTTCAATTTTTGTCATGTATAACAAATGGGGCCTCAAGGTAAATAAAATGCAATGAATGATGTAATCAAAATCACCTTGAGTTAACATGGAACCCACTGACAGTGTCTCTGCAGCATCTCGAACTGGCAAAATACCAATCAACCCTTTCTCCTCCCTCTGCCACAACTCTTGTTCCACCAATTTCACACTGCAGGAATCAGAATAGCAATCACATTAGACTAGACCTAGCCCCCAAACTTTCAGTCATATTGGGGATTCTGAATTTGCTAAGCCCTTGTCTGATTCAGCTGCAGCAGGTATCAATCTTATGCATCTTTCTATTTTCTGGAAACTTGGTCTTGAGGAGGTGAAACCAACTCAGGCACCTCTTCAGTTTGCAGATAGATCCATCATATGTCCATATTGCATAATTGAAGATGTTCTAATCAAAGTCATTAAATTCTACTAGTACACACATCTACTAGAGTATTTTGCAAAATCATACAAAGAAAATAAACATGTCTGCTTAACAACTACTCATGTGTCTCTATACATCTAGCTCACTTTCACAGAGAAAGTTTATCATCAAGAAATTATAATTTATAACTGTATAAAAATAAGATATTTTCAATAACGCCACTAAGATTTACAGTTATAACCACCATATAACACAAAGGGATTTTTACTACAGATAACCAATCAGGCTTGAAACCTATCCTGTTCCTTTTCCTCTATGTTCCTGTAAATTAAAGAAACAGGAAAAGGAGCAACAAAGCACAAATATCGGCCTAAACTATGCAAAGACAACTGTGCAACAAAAATTTCGTGAGGAAACACAAAGTCATCGGGTTTGCTTGGAGAAAATCGACAAATATGGGCGAAAGACAAAACAAAGAATTCACCTGCTCGGAGAAGTGCATCGAATTCGAATAATTGCACCAGGCAACAAGACTTTGTTCCTAAACGGTAGAATTCCAATCCGACTAGGAAGCTCCACCGGTTCCGCCATTATAGAAAAAGTATATGTAATTGTATATAATGAAATTGGTGTATCAATCAACAAACCTGTGCGTGTTTATATAGGATTTGAGGGAAGTAAAACAAATGAAAAGAATCTATTAGAGATTTAGAGGGCAATAAATTGGTGAAGAAGAAGAATGGTCCGTTGGCTGCTTTTACGACGGCTTTCTGTTCATTGAATTTTTTTATATCTTTTCTCATCGATAATCATTGGGATTTTACATCTAAGCCCTTTATGTTTTGTTTTTTTCCAAAACCAACTACCAAAAGGGTTTAGGGTTGTTTCGTGTTTGATTCAATTTGGTATGTCATTTACTAGATTTAGAGTAATCGGTATGGGCCTCGACGAGAAGCGACGAGACCCACGTGGCAGTCCGCGACGCCGTCGTAACGTGGGGAACAACGCCCCCCCTCTGCATCTCGTCGCCCGGATCTCGTTGCCTTGGAAACGAATTGCAACGCCAAAAAAATTAGTCGTTGCCCCATATTTTACCGTTTAATAACGGTCAATTTCAAAAAAAAACAAAAAAAACTTAACTTTTTTACCGTGTGTGTATATATATATATATATATATATATATATATATATATATATATATATATATATATATATATATATATATATACATACATGTACTTTATTTCAATTTTTGTATACCTTTCTCTCATTCTCTCTATATCTTATACACATTTTTCATTAAAATTTCAAAAAATGGAGCAAAACCCAAACACCCCCCTCCATCATCAAATCCAAACACAACCTCGTCTCTCGGATTTGCAGGGTATGAAAATTATTTTAACCTTTTGTCTTCTCAAGGTTCACCACAAATACCATACCAATGTGCCGCTTTCAATACCGTTTCACCGCCACTGCAATTTCCCAACTCACCTTACGTTCAACAAAATCAATTTGGTCAAAACCCAAATTTACAACAAAATCTTTTCTCTACTTTTGGTTCGATGCAACAAACAACCAATCAACCGTCGCCTACAACACAACCAACAGTTCAAGTGGAAGCGGGAAGTAGTAGGAAAGGGAAAGGGAAAGGAAAATCAAAAGGGAAATCAATAGCGGTGGAATCTGAAAATGCAGACGTTCCACAATGGTGGACACCGGAGGAGGAATACGCTTTGACGGCGGCTTGGTGTGCTACTTCAAAGGACGAACTTCGCGGAAATGGAATGAAAAAATGAGCTTATTGGGGGGCGGTGCTCGACAAGTTTCATGTTATTTTAAAGAAAAATTTGTATCGCAACAACGACATGTTGAGCAGCAAATGGGGTATGATAACTAAGCGGTGCAGCAAATTCAACGGTATTTACAACCGGATTGCGGCGCAACAACAAAGTGGAACCAACGACTTTGATTTGTTCAAAGCTGCTAAGGAACAATATCGGGTCGAAATGGGTCATGTTTTCGACTTTGAAAAATCATGGGAATTGTTGCGAGCGGATCCAAAGTGGAATAAAACGCCTACATCGTCGGAGGTTCAATCCAAAATGTCTCGCAATTCTAGCTCGGTCGACGTGTCGGACGCAGGGACTAACATCGACCTAAACGCCGATGACGATGAGATCCTGGATGATATCCAAGAGATATCCCCACCACGACGACCACCCGGACGCGACAAAGCGAGGCGCGCTGCAAGACATGCGGAGGAGGTGGAGACGAGAGCAAAAGATGCGGCGGAAATGAGAGCGAAATTCGACGAACATAATTTATTAATAAAAGAAAAAAATGAGTTGAAACGTCGTCATTTGGAATTCCTGGAAAGGCAGACACGGGAGAAGCGGGAGCAAAAAGAGAGGGAACTAATGACACAACAGTTGTCAATTCTTCGGACAAGCGAGGAGGGTTTAGCGCCTGTTGATCTAGCGGTGCTACAAGCAATGAAGGAACAAATTAGGAAAAAATATTTGGGTTAATTAGGATTTGTGTGTGGTATTTAGTAGTGATTTTAATGGTATTTTAGTTATTAATTTAGGTTTAAAATTATGTTTTTTTAATTGTAATCGGATTTTAGATTTTAAATATTATGTCTTTTTTTTGTTTTTAAAATTATATGTTTTATAAAAAAAATATATATTAGTTATTAAAAAACGCAAAAAGAAAAAAAAACAAAAACAAAAAAAGGTAAAAAAAAACGAAATAGTAAAAAAAATACAAAAATAAAAATATTTATTTTCAAAAAGTTGGTGTTACATCTTGTTGCATCTTGTTGCCCATTTCCTCACTTGGTGTTATAACACCATTTGCTTATATGGCATGTGAGGTGGCACAACTTGGTGTTGCATCTTGTTGCCCACACCCAATGCTCTTAGGGTTGTGTTGTGTTTTATTCGATTTTGTGTTAGACAACTATCAAACAACCGTTAACCACCAAGGTGAATATTAACCCAAGCAAGCTTTATTGTTGTTTAAATTAAATAATATTTTCAAAGAAATTACAATTTTAAGAAATTTTAAGTTTTGATGTGTTTGGTTGGCAAAAATGAAATAAACTACCAAAGGATTTGAAATATAAATAATAACATATCACAAAATTATCTTTTCTAATTTATAAATAAGTGTTGTTTTATTACAAAGACATACATAAAAATAAATTGCAAATATATGATAAAATAATTTTATATATAAAGACATATAATCAACTATATTTTTTTGTTTCATTTCCAATAAAACTTTCATTAACCCCACATATCTTTTATCTTCGTTTTTATTGTTTTAAAATCTCAAAAATAACTTTTAACAAGTTGAGATTAGCTTTTAAATATCATTTTTTTCAAAATTGTTGGTGATTTTAGTATCATCAATACATTTAGTATAGTCGGAATTTTGTTCGAGACAAGTTGAGTTCGTTTGGTTATATTCCGAGGCTACAGGTGTTAAGTGCATTGTCGGATAACTAATATGGACTTGGGAACATAGGCGTTCGGAGATAGCACCCTTGGTGGTATTCTGAGGGGCAGAGCTCGAAAAAAAAATGTATAGAGAAAATGGGTCTAACTGAAATTTTTCCATCCAAAAAACAAAGGTTGGTGCCAGTTGCATAAGGGGGTGTCGTTTCCCTTAAAACCAACATCCTCTACACATAAAAAGAAGATTTAAACATTGTAGATAAATCTCTGAAGAAAATTGGTTCTTCTGTCTACAATTATGTCTCTTAACAACACGAAAAAGCAAGGTATTTTGTGTTGGACTCTCAGATTTTGCCTGAAATCCATTGGATTGTCCCAAATCGGATTTCATGATACCCCAGGCAATAAGGTCAAAATCACAAAATTTGGAAAGTGTTTTATATACACGATCCTTGAATTATCCAAGTATATTGATTGATATTTGAAACCCAAAATCTAACAAAATTTTCATTAGAATTAATAAAGTGATCCAGCAACAATGAAGGAAAATTATTAACAATGGGCGATGGTGTAATTTATCATCTGTTGGTGGTGTATATGAAGGAGCTTATGGTGGCGATGGATACAAATGGGACGGTAGTAGTGAGGCATCAGAAGATGTAACATCTTGATATTGAGGTGATTCCACTTTTAACCCTTAAAATGAGAATTTATTGCATTTTGGCCCTTAGTGGCATTTTCGTAACTTTGGAAGTGGAGTGTGTACTTTGGGAGTAACCTCAGGTACGCTGGGTGTATGTGTTGAAAACCTAAAACCCTAATATTTAGGGTTTGGACCCTATTTAAGCAACCTTAACCCCCAAGTCCTTCTTCTCTCATCAGCCTCCAGCCCTAGCTTCAACCTTTACAAACCCTAATTCATTTTTGAGCATTCTTGTAACATCCTGATGTTAAGGTAATTCCAAATTTAACCCTAAGTATGAAGATTATTTCATTTTAGCCCTTGTGTATGATGAATGTTGCAAAATAGCCCATAGTGGCATTTTTGTAAATAATGGGTGTGAACATGTAAGTTGGGCGTACATGGTAAGATCCGAAACCCTAATTTTTAGGGTTTAGGCCCTATTTAAACATCATAAGGATTCCAAGTCTCTTCTCTTGTCGACCTCCATCACCTCATTCGATCTTAGCGAACCCTAGTCCCTTGTTCGAGCATTCTTGACCTTTGGTGTTCATTTTGGTGACCTTGAAGGAGAAATAAGGAAGTAGAATCACCTCTGGAGCTTGAAGAAGCTTTGGATCTGGAATCCTCATCTACCTAGTAACCTCCAATAGGTATAAATTTTTGAACTTGGCTTGCATTTCTTTATATCTTGTTAGTTCTTGATTCATAAAGCATTTTGGTCCCACGTCTTAACCGTTATGAGTATGGCATGGTCCAACCCATATAAGTTGCGCTTTCAGATGTTTTAAGATGTCTAGAAGCATAAAATACGATCTTGGCTGACCTTTTTCAGATTCGGTATTACAAAATCGATATATTAAAAAAAGGAGTTGAGCCGACCATGATGAGCTGACCTTTTTCATTCTCAGCACCATATCCCACAAATTTATCACAAAAAGCGAAGCCGATGTCTGTTGAGAGAAAAACCTGAGACACACTTGAACAAACGTTAGAACAAGTATAGTTGCGGAATTAGCTAATCTCAAAGGATCTAAAATGTAACAACCCGTTATTTCAGGTCAATGTAATGTCTAAAAGTCGAGTCTTGTAATCTTTTTGTGAACTAATAAGAATATCATCGAAAATGAAATGTTCAAAAAGCTCCATTTGAGTACATTATGTGGTAGATATCGTGATAAGGTTTCCAAAAATATAAAGAACACTAAAGTCTGAGTTATAACGAAGGAGTTATGACCAATCAAAGATTCGTAACACTACCGGTAAAGCGTTGTTAAACATAAAACGAGAAATTTCAATAAAATACTTTTTAGTCTTAGGTATCTAAATGAAAGTCATAGATATCATTAAACCGCGAACATACATAAAAAGAACGCCCAAATCTGACTTCGTATGAGGAAGTTATGATTTTTCGAAGTTTCTGACCTAGAAGTAGACAGCTAAAAACTCGAATTAGAGATCGAGTGATCTTTAGCTAACATAACCTAAACAAAAGTTGAAGACCCTGGCCATAGGAATACAACGGTAAAAGACAGATAAAATCGGATGCCGGATGAAGAATTTATGGATTTTTAACGGACATTTCCAGTCCTGGCTTGCTAAAAAGGTATTATTAAATATAAAGTCAAAACTAGTCGACGGAGTCTAAATGAGAGTTGTAGAGTACAGTCTCACCTACGCGTGGATATAAAAAATGCCAAAAACGGAGCTCGTACGCGAGAGTTACGGAATTTATAAGTTCTGTAAAACGAGTTACGCCCCGCGTAAAGGGGTACACCCAGCGTACCATGCGATAAGGGCGTAGTCCCATCGGCCACAGGCTCTCCCATCGGACAGAAGCCCTCCCATCCGAAGTGCGTAAGCAATGATGTCCCATTACGCCCCGCGTAACCCCGTACGCCCAACGTATCGAGGCGGTTCAACCTCCCTATAAAATGGATGCGAGGATTACGAGCAAAATTGCTCATTTCCTCTCTTTCTCCTGTGTTTTTACTCTGTTTTGCGTGCAAGCAATATCCTGAAGCCCCGGTTTTCATACCCAAGTCCCAAAGGAAGTTTTACGCTCCCGAGATTCCTGAGAATCCCGAGAAACTCGTTTTCTCCTGTCGAAGTTCTGCTCGGTTTTCATCTCACCATCTTCACTCTATGAAGTGAGTTCATACCCCTTTTATACACCTTCAAATACTTTATAATATACTTTTAATACATTTCGAGGGAGAATACAAGTAAACACACGGTTGATCCCGAGTTAAAACGTGGAAACTCTTATTATACTTTGCATGCATTAGATTTATACAAAATGCATAGTATCCAGGGTAGCCATCCTTGATAAACCTTCTTATGCATTCAAAGAACTTATGATTTATGCTTTGTCAAACATTGTGAAAGAGGATAAACATTACATACAAAACTATTATTTTAATACAGACTTAGTTGAGAATCTGTGAGACGATTACGTCTTCAATGCTACCTTTTTGTTAAAAGGTACTACCTAAAGTCCTGTCTATTATAACCAGAGTCTCCCGTTTGGAGAGCGTGTCAAATGTGTATAGATCTATACGGGAAGTCATGATCCCGCGCCCTGACTGTTAGCTACAGTCCTTTGGGTGACAGTTTGTCATAATGTTTCGACGCCTGAAGACCGTCGCCATAGGCATATTATGTTTAGTATGGTTATAAAACTCACCGAATAAACGATTATTATGGTATTCTGCTTTTATTAATGGGTAGCTATTAGAACTATTCTTCATCTAACGAGTGCGATCTTCTTATAACTTTATTATATAAAACTATGCCTCAACCTTTAAGCATGTCAGTTGCTTGCGAATTTTCGGTCTTGGACATTAGAGACTGCCTGTTACTTTAGGAAAATAAGGGATTTTCCTGTATTCAAAACAATCAATTAATAGGAAAATAAGGGATTTTCCTGGTACAACTATTTACAATTCACAACACGAACATTCATATGTATTTCATACTTTTATAAGGAAATAAGGGATTTTCTTGGAAAACGCACGAACTTTGGAATGGTATACATTTTCTCAAAACCGCTTATGAACTCACCAACTTAATTGTTGACACTTTTTCTTTGAAATAACTTGTATTCTCAGGGAACCGCTAAGCAGGTTTGGAAACCAACTTTTGGGGATTAACACTCTGACGTTAATTACTTTTTTTGAAAGATGTTTATGTATTTATCTTTTGAACATGTAACAAATACAATTATGTAAACTTTTTGAAACCTTTATATGTATGGTGGTGTGTACTTTCCTTACTATGAACTGTTATGATACTGAATATGACGTCCTCCGCTCCCGAACGTTTCCGCCGTTCTGGTTTGGGGGTGTGACATAAAAGCTCAACAATAATAAGTTAATATGTTAGATAGTTAGATAGTTAGTTGCGGAAATGTAAGGAAACATAAATGATATCAGGTGATATATCAAGTAAACAGATAAGTTGATTCATAACATTGAATGCATTCAAACCAAGTTAGTGAGTGAGATCAATCTTAGTGATAAAGTCACGAATGACTTGCTCCGAAGAGAAGTATTAATCAGTTATGTTCAAGAAGATTTTAGAGAGTAAGAAAGATATGAGATTCATAAGGAAAACTCGAAGATAATTCAGATTTAGAGATGAGTAAAGAGAGAGTTGTGTTGATTGATAAAGTGTGAGCTCTATTTATAGAGACTCAAGAAATACAAGTGATTCACTCTCTAAGAGTAGTCATGCAAGTCATACTGGACAATAGAGAGTATTACAGAAAGATAGATAAAAATAAACTAAATACAGAAAGAAGATTGTGGTCTTCTAGAAGACTTCGAATGTGGCTGCTGATGAAAGCTTGATTGCGGATGCTTGTAGGCTGTAGTAGGCAAAATTAAGAGGGTCACTTCATGTATCAACAATTTCCCCCTAAGTGACCTCTAATTTTCTTTACTTATCAAGTTTAAGAAACTTGATCAGGATCCACCGTTGGATTAATGTCTAAGTCCATAACTATAATTGGTAATACTTGACCCGACCCGACATGGTCCATTTGGGTTGCATGGCATCATGCATTTTGATAGACTATAATGAGAGAAATAACACTTAAGGTTGGTTAATATATTATAAGTTCTAATATATTAATAAGATTATTTAATTAGTATTGATCAAGAATTAATCTAGGATTAATTAAGTGATCAAAAGAAGACTAATTAAATATATGGGTTGATTGTGTAAATCATCCATACTTATATAGTGGGCTATTGCTCCATGGATTATCTAGTTGGGCTAAAATCCATATGATGCTCCATGGTGTATTTGTACCCATGGATCATGGAAATGAAAGGCCATGACAATTAGGGTTTACATGGTGTAACCCTAACTATATATGCATCTTATTCTTGACCAAAATTGGACACTAGAGAAAGTAAGAAAGGGCTAGCCGATTTTCATGAAGTGTGAAGTTCTCTCAAGTCATTCCATTTGTATTTGGTGTTGTGTGAACCATTTGAGGTGTCACACTTGGGGCACTAGGCACTCAAGCTTCATGAAGACTTTCTACATCAAAGAGGTATGTATTCTATCTTGTTATATTCATTGTTTTGTATGCTAGATTAGGATAATACCTTGGATGTTCATATTTGCATGTACAATAGAGAAAACATAGATCCAAGGTATTTAGGGTTGCATGCACACTTAGGAGTGTTAGAATGCTCAAAACCCAACAGTGGTATCAGAGCCTAGGCTTGTTTTCTTGTTATACCTGCAAAAGTAGCTGAAAAATCGAGTTTTGATGTTGTCTGCCCAGCAGACTCGCCGAGTCCAAGGCAAAATGCATCCAACTCACCGAGTTGGTTCGTGCACTCGACGAGTTGGAACCCCAGACAGCATAAATTCGACTTTTTTGGCTGGAATTGGACTAGGAACATTACCCTAAGATGTTTTTGAACTTATAAACTTTTTTTTGATGTGGTAATGTTCATGCTAATTCAATTTCAAAGATAATTGTCAATAGATTCATGTTTTTGTATTAGTTTAAGTTTTAGACTAATTACATGAAAAAGTTTGATTTGAATTATCTTGCTCTTATGAGTTGCTTAGATTAATAGAAAAGTTGAGTGAAATAGTTGTTTTCAATCCAAATTAATCTAAGAGTAGATTCTAAAATGCGTTTTTGTAACTTGTCCTCAAGTTATATGAAAAGTCACATTTAAGTTTCATAAAACTCATAAAAGTTGGCAAATGTTACAAAAAATGAAGAGTCTAGTTCTAATTAAATGGTTTTATGACTCCATAACTTGTCCTCAAGTTATGGAGGACCAAGAGTCTCTTCATTAAATAATAAATTAAAAAAAGGTGTAACCTTAATTAATTCCATAAGTTATAAAATAAAGAAAAAGTTAATTCTTTTATTAGTTTAAAGTCTTCCATAACTTGTCCTCAAGTTATGGAACTTGAAGAGTTTTTGGATTAAAACTACTTTAAACACATAAGTTATGGAATTAATTAGTTTTGAATAGTTTCAAAACTTGCCCTCAAGTTTTGGAATTTGAAAAGTTTTCTCTTATGAATACTATAATTCCAAGTTAGCCCTTAGAATTTTAAAAGTTAAAATTCAACCCTTATACTTTATAATATTATAAGTTAATAATATATATATATATATATATATATATATATATATATATATATAAGAGTAAAGTCGGTCTTACCGTTAGTAGGCCTCATTCACGAAGCCGGTCTATAAGGGGGTATAAGGTTACTGCCTATAAAATGGCAGTTTAATGGGTGTCCACTCTCACCCACCGCTTCCTTGACTGGTGGAGGGTCGTTAGCCGAACGGGTAGGACGAGGACTATAATTCTCCCTTCATTAAAAGTATTAATGATAAATACTAAGTAACTAAACTCTTAATAATACCCAATCTTAGTTACTTAGGAAAATGTGAATAAGGTGCTAATCCATTAAATTACACTTTGAACTTTGTTTAAGTCGGTTAGTGGAGCATGTGTGGTTAACCGGCACACTAACTCGTATTTAACAAGGTAGGCAAAGGATAACTTAATGTTTATCATAGTATCGATGGAGCGTGTGTGGTTAACCGGCACATCGATTGAGGGGTAAACACTTAAGGGTACCAAGTAATTTGCATGGTTACTTCACACCTTGTTTTGTGATCCTCAGCATTCCAGTCACAAAACCTGAAGGGCACACTCGAGATTGAAACATGCCATTGAACAGTTCAATGAATCTCAAAGATCTAGGAGTTTCAAAACCAATTAAAACCTAATAATACATTTCGTTTATCTTAGTGGAAATTGGTGAATCGTCATTCACCTACCTTCAAAATATTTTATAGCTTGGATTATGACATCCCTCTTCTAAGTTATAAAATAGTTTGTTGGGTCCTAGCCTTAATATTTCATATTAGGTGTCATATTAAGGACTTAAGATCAACTATCTTGAATATCTCCCAAAAGATGTCTAGTTTAGACATTTATGATCTTCCCAAATCTCTTGAAACAAGCTTTCCTAAATGAAGATGATGTCCCATGGAAATCATACTTCTTTCACCTCCTCCAATTATTCTCCCTAACCCACAAGTTCTTGAAAAGTTTAAGGTCACTCAAGCCCTATTGGCAAGTAAAGGTCTATGTATGGTCATATCTTGGAGACGTAGTCACATATTGACAAGCCAGGAGAGTTGGGTGTCAAAGTCTTGAGAAAGTTGGTGGTTCAATCACTTTCTAAGTCACATAGTGAATTCCTTTGGGACTCCTATGAAACAGACTAAGACAAGACCCTTAATGATCTTATCCATTTGCTAAGATTAACTTCCTAAAACTTTATAGACATTGACAATGATGACATTGAATATCCAGTAAATCTCTCTCTTCCCAATGGAAAAGGATCGGCCATAGTCAACTCGGTTGACCAAATGGTAAAGAGAGAGGCTAAGTCTGAGATAGTCTCATTATCAAGGGTCCATTGCCAAAGGAAGGGGCATTAATTGTGAAGCTGCCAAATTTACCTAAGGATGTTAAAGTCAATAAGTTTGACTCTACTTCAGGTAAAGTCCACTATCTAACTCTGCTAAGTTTCTATTCTAAGATTCTTGATACATGATGTGACTGGGTCACATGTTGATGTTTTAAGAATCAAAGAAAAGTGAAGAAACTTAAAGAAAGAATATGTTGAATCTGATCGCATAGATGGATTTCTATCGCATAGTTTGAAGATTGGATTCTTGACCTACCTCTTAGGAGTTATGAGATATTGCCAATATTGCTTAGGAATAGATAACAACAAGTTTTCATATGGATTGTAAGGACAAGTTCTTCCGCAAAGTTTTTTAAAATAAAAGGAAAATTTTGATTTTATTTATTTTAAAAGATCCTTACAATGGCATATGTGGAAATTTTTGTTGCTTATAAGATTCCATTAAGAGCAAGAGTGAAAATATGAATTTGATTCTTTCATTTGTGGTAGTGTCTAGATTTACCAAATAAGGAAAACTTCTCATCACCCAAGTTTCAATTGGACCGGAACTTGGAATCATGCAAGTTGTATAGCATGATGAATCAGAACTTTCAAGTATTGGAACTAATTACTTGTTCACATGGATGTGTGAGTCAAGTAAAGGACTAAGGGATTGAGTACACATTCTTGTGCACTGGTCAAGTCCACCACAAAAGATCGATAAGACTATTCGTCATAGTTTACTAAAGCTCGGTAAATATGATTATACTTACAAGCTTAAGTGTAACTCTAAGACATTGGAAAAGGTTCCAATGTAAGGCAGAGCGAATAAGAAGAATCAACTTAGGTAGAAAGATAAAAGTTTCTCAAATCTGAAAAGATGGGAGAGTAATTTAGTATTAGTTGTGTGATCATCTTAATGATTAAGAAACTGTAGCACAATTATTTCTCTAAGGGAATCTTGGTGCATTCTTATGACTAAGAAGAGGAATCTTGAATTGTTGAAATGGTTAAATCAAGAAGACGAGTCATACTTCGTTCCAATATAAGTCTTAGAGTCATACTCCAAGATTGTAACTTGAGTGACATGTCTTAGAGAAGGTTTAAAACACTTGTCAAATGTAAGAGTAAAAGTTTTCTACTCTTGTACATTTGAAATTGGTAAGTTGTGATGTTTTGGATAAAACAAAGACCAACTAAGGCCAATTATGTGAAGTGTTTGTCTTGATTAGAATCCACACTATCTCTTGAATATTTGAAAAGGAAGTCTTATATGTCAAGAGGACAGTGGGAGTCTTAAAGGTATTGAAAGTCTCAAGAACTAATCAAGAATAAAACCTAAAGTTCTTCACTAGCACACGACTTGAGGTTTATAACCTATTGTGTTGACATATTTTGTGCCCATTCCAGTTAAAGTTGGCTTTGCATATGAGTTCTTGGAGTTCTCAATTGGTTGCACAACAACTTGGAAGCAATGGCAGGCCCTTGAGCTGCCAGGTGGCAAGAAATTAAGATTGAGTTCAGTCCATATGAGTTTGGATTTGTCATTATCCTTGTCTTGTGACTATGGTTTTGACAGTTCACATGGATAAGAACACATACACCATTAAATCAAGTGTCATGAGGTTTCTATCCGATTCATGAAAATGATGGTGAGGAAACACTTTCACTAAATAGTTTTTAGCTAGATAGCAATTGCGATATTTGCATTCTCAAAGTCGTTAGTGGAGTGTGTGTGGTTAACCGGCACACTAACCTAGACTTGTGAGAAGTGGCAAAAAGGTCTAACCATTATGATTATGGCATCCCTCTTCATAGTTGTTTAGACACACCTATGAGCTATCTAAGGGAAGGTGTATGATTTTGATAAAATTTTATCAAAACAATCTAGTATCAGAAATCTGAACTTTGGTAAGAAAGTCAGTTGATTTCTGAGTACATGTCAAAGCTAGTGGGAGCATAAGTGTCATGTTAATAATCATCATGTTAGTGGGAGCATGATAATTATGATAAGTATTGCAAGATAGCAATGTTAATTATAGAAAACAAAAGTTTCAATTGGGAAAGAGTTGTTTTGCTATAATTAAGGGAGAGGAAATTATACTTCATCTCAAATCTAATAGCTTAGATTGAGGTTTTAATCGTACTTAGTCAAGGATATATATATATATATATATATATATATATATATATATATATATATATATATATATATGAATTTCATGTTGGAATGGATCAACATAAGGAAATTCTGTATATGGCTCCATTATTTGCGTTCTAAAATTCAGATTATGACATCATGAATCGTGTCCCATATGTTTCGGATATAGGATCGATTACATGTGCTATATTCATCCGTTCTAAAATTTTCCAAATGCCTGGGGCATTAAGAAGGGAAAAGGTCTAAAATTGGATATGACTAAAAGGATTAAACAATTGTCGAGGACAATCTAAAGTTTACCAAAGATTGGTTGCTCAAGGACAGTTGGAAGTATAGTGATAATTCTGGAAGGACCATATTGACATAATCTGTAAGGAGGCAACTCTTGTTCAGAAGTGATAGTCAAAATGGAATCCGGAAATGTTTCAAAGTTAGAAATTATTCAATCTGTGTAAGATTAGGAAACTTAATGCAAGAAGGATGTTTCCAAGGAGCTGTTCTCCTTTGGAATGCTCTGTAATGGTTGTTGTCAAGTCTTTCTGACTTTGTGCATAATCATTACAAGAAGATCAATGCATATAAGTTTAGAATCTAACAGATTTCAGTAAATGGCATGAATTTGGAATTCTTGCATTTGCAGTAAGGATTTGGGACTGTGAATGAGGATCATTGGAGTTATGTTCAATTGATCTAATTCACAAAGTGAAGATCATAGACAAACATAGTATGCATACTTGGTGTGTGGCATGACTAGTGTTTAGAAAACATAGTGTACATGCTTGGAGCATGGGACTACTATTGTTTTAAATTCAAGAATAAAGTTGATAGCTGAAACAGTATACAATGAATAATGTGTAATCATATGGTGATAAATAAAAGGTGTTTTATTTATATTCATAGGTTTTGATACCATATTGGATTCAATTATTCTTGTGTTTCATTTTGCATGTTTTGACTTCCAGAATAAACTAGATTATTCTTCCGGAATGATTAAGTTATTCAAACCATCCATAGTCGGTCATATGTTGGAAGTAGATATGAATTAAGACTGTCATGGGTTGGCTTGTAGAGGTCTAAGGTGTTGGACAAAGGGCTACAACACTCATGAGTGCTCATAAGTTCTGAGTATTGGATTCAACCCGCGCTCATTGGAATCACTTCATGGATTTTATCACGAGTGATCATGAGACGATAATATCTTATATTCTTCAAACCTAGAGATATGAGTTATGAGTTGGTTGTACATTGATTGCACGAAAATGCATTCGGTAACTCGGTGTTATAAAATGTGCCTTTGTGTATGATTCAACAATTAGTAGAACAAGTTATATGAGTCGAAGTTTATCCATTCCTTTTACCTTTGGGATAAAAGCGATATCTGTGGGCCCCTTGATGATTTGATGATGACAAATGGAAGTGCTCGGCCGGGCTAGGACTGATTTGATTTGTTCAATTAGTCAGTTGTCATAAATCGGAAATCGGGAAACAACAAATGGACAGAGAGAATGATTATAATCCATGTCTCAGTCCATATGATATCTAGAATGGAGGAATATATGATCCCTTATCTAATGGACAAGTCATTGACAAAGGTCAGAGTACATCTACAAGGTCAGAGTTCAACAGAAGCTTTTGAGAGCTACGATTGCCAGTTGGTTCTTGAAGTCATACGCAATAATAGTTTTTAGACTTATCCAAGTGGGAGACTATTGGATTAATGTCTAAGTCCATAACTATAATTGGTAATACATGAGCCGACCCAACATGGTCCATTTTGGTTGCATGGCATCATGCATTTGGATAGACTATAATGAGAGAAATAACACTTAAGGTTGGTTAATATATTATAAGTTCTAATATATTAATAAGATTATTTAATTAGTATTGATCAAGAATTAATCTAGGATTAATTAAGTGATCAAAAGAAGACTAATTAAATATATGGGTTGATTGTGTAAATCATCCATACTTATATAGTGGGCTATTGCTCCATGGATTATCTAGTTGGGCTAAAATCCATATGATGCTCCATGGTGTATTTGTACCCATGGATCATGGAAATGAAAGGCCATGACAATTAGGATTTACATGGTGTAACCCTAACTCTATATGCATCTTATTCTTGACCAAAATTGGACACTAGAGAAAGTAAGAAAGGGCTAGCCGATTTTCATGAAGTGTGAAGTTCTCTCAAGTCATTCCATTTGTATTTGGTGTTGTGTGAACCATTTGAGGTGTCACACTTGGGGCACTAGGCACTCAAGCTTCATGAAGACTTTCTACATCAAAGAGGTATGTATTCTATCTTGTTATATTCATTGTTTTGTATGCTAGATTAGGATAATACCTTGGATGTTCATATTTGCATGTATAATAGAGAAAACATAGATCCAAGGTATTTAGGGTTGCATGCACACTTAGGAGTGTTAGAATGCTCAAAACCCAACAAAAACTTCCTGACATTTTCCAACCAAGTGATCCTCCTTAAAATCTCGAACTTGACTTTGGCAGTTGTATGTTTCGATTTTTCCACTATGGTTCGACAGATTTCAAGTTGTTTCTTTGTGAGGCGGTTCATGTAGGCCATGGAGATGAAGTACTTGACTTGATCAGTCTTTCTTTTGAAGATGACTCCAAGTTCAGGAAAGTTTGTTGCACCAAGGGATCCTTCTTCATAACCTTCAGTTGGCATCGGTGCGGGATCAAGAGGAGGTAGATCAAAAATTTTGGCAATGACTGGGTGTATATCCGCATCGATCTTTGCGAAGTCACAAACAGTTTCTTTCAGGTAAGTACTTGCCCTTTCAAGTGCTATCTTCATCTTCAGATGCTTTTCACACTTGTTATGGAACACCTTTGCTATCAGGAAAACTTCTTATGGGTTCATACAGGGGAAGTCAGCTTGGGTGTGGACATAGTCCTGATTCCTTCTAGTGAGTGTGTATTGCATAAAGTCAGCCTTCATGAATTTGCGAGGTTTGAAGTTCTTGACTGTTGATGGTCTGTCGTTGGACCAGATCTTCTCAATGGGAGAGGCATGCTTTGCATAGAATCGGTTTAGTCTCTCAAACTCCATTGGCAGTCTTTTGTGATCAGGAAGGTTGCGTTCAAACTGCTCAAATACTGTGAAGTATTTAGCATTTGGGGAGATAGGAACATCCCAGTAGCCATCCGAAGGGGGTTCAGCATACGTGAGGTATGGTTTGTAGTCGTCATCTAGAAGTCTGCGGTGGCGATTGATCTAGGAATTTATCAAGGAATCATTCATCACAGTGTCAAAAACCGCATTCTCTCCATATAAGCTATGCAAGTTTAGCTGCTTTCCAATCAGCTTTCTTCTGTTTAGTGACAGGGGAGTCATTTGAGCTTGGAGAAGACATGTGATCCACCAGATTCTTAAAATGGGGGGGGAGTTCAGGTTGTTTAGGGGAAGGAACGATTTTTTGTTGCGGTGGTGGAGATTGATGTGGAGGAGATTGATGTTGCGGTGAGGGATGCGGTGAAGGGATTTTCTTAGAAGCACTGTTGGAATGATGATCTTCTCCACAGTCTTCTTGTCGATGGTCTTCTTCACTTCCCCCTCTTGAGGAGTTCAGACCCGGAGACTCCTCAAGCCATTGTTTGAGGCCATCGACTTTAACACACACCTCTTGGGCTTTGAGAACCACAACCAGTTGCTGATTGTCAGGAATGGTGGTGTTGAAGAGCAGCCGATGAATCTCCTTTGTTAGTTGGAGAATTTCAGGGCCATGGATGTTTGATAATAAGGAACGTTGGAGTTTGTTGATGGTTGCATGGGGGACTAAAATAGTGGACTCATATGCAGTATGAGTCTCAGCTATCAGTTTCTGGGACAGAGTAAATTGGTCTGCAATAGCTGCCTGCAGGTTGTCTTTGATTGCGGATACCTCAGATATGAGGCACTCCGCAACAACCATAAATTCCTTGTGATCCGATTGACGGTTGTTATCAAGGGACCTAATTCCCATTTCAACCTTGAGAGAAATTCTCTCATCAGCCAATCGTTCCCTTGTTTCCAGTCGTTCAATCCTTTCGATCAAGGACTGCGGCACAAGATTGTCCTCAGATTGCGGTTGGGTAGACTTGACTGCGGCCAGAATTTGGTCAACCTTGAATTGAAGATTGAGGAATTCTTTTCTTGAGACGACCATCTTTTTTTTCTTCTTCTTCTCCTTAGGCTTAGAGGTTGAGTGTTGAGAGCCACTAGATTCCTCTTCTTCAACGTACATCATGAGGTCATCATCTGAAGGACTGTGCTGATTGACCTCTTGTAGATCAACATCGTCAAAACCGAAGATGGGAGCAGAGCTAACTTCGATTTCGGTGCCTGCATCTTGTGAGTCTTTGGCAGTTGGAGATGGAGGAGGCTTTGAAGGAGTCGAATCAGCAGTCGCCTCTTGAGCCTTGCGGATGGTATCAGCCATGTTATCCATCAGGGAATGGACCTTGTAGAAAGTAGCTACGGTATTGGCATTGTTGATGGCGTCTGCCCAATACTTAGCTACAGATTGAATTTCTTGTTGTTTCTGCTGAAGCTGCTTTGTTTGTCTTGCCTTTCTTGCTTGGAATGCCCTACGGAAAGCAGCATATTTCTTGGCTTCAGCTTCATTGGATGGTTGATACTTACTCCATGAGTCATTCATATCTATATCATCAATTCCTTGGTATCGCACCGAAGTGTCCCATGGGTTCACGGATCCTTGCACATTTGTGCTCACCGTACCTAAACCACCTGTTACTGATGTAAGCAGAGTAGGATTTCCGAAGCTTCCTTGGTCTCCTTGACCTAAAGTCAAGTCTGGCCTCGGCTCAGTTCTGGCAAAGGCTGAAGAGTCGCCTTGCGGTTGGGATGGTGTTTGAAGTGTTTGGGTGACAAACAAAAGAATGGAGCGCAAATCCTCAGGGGAAAAGAAATGAAGACGGGAAGCCCTGGAGACCTTAGGGCGGGAGCCTGATCCATCCTCTTGGGATTGACCTAGGGGGAGTCTCCACGTTGCGGTGAATCAGACGCACCACTTGCGCCTGAGTGGTATAGGATGGTTGTTTCGAATGGATGTGCAGCCATCCCAAGGACTATCGGAGCCTATTGAGAGGCTGAGGTATCAGTCCGGTCACGCATATGGCTTGTGGGATTGTTTTTTTGTTTCTTGAGGACTGCAATAGGTTGATCATCCTCATTAGAATCACTACTGGAGGGATGTTTGCTTGGTTCGACTAGTGTTATCATAGGTGGAGTGTTTTTCCTTTTCTTGGAAGGATTAGTTTGCTTGGAAGCATCCTTTTTGGGAGTTCCTCGTTTCTTGGTGTTGTGGGGGCCTTGACGAGCAGTGACTAGCTGCTTGCGTCTTTAGGATAATGATATGTTGGAAAGAGTTATGGAAGATGGGACTGTAGTACTAGCTGGGTCAATGATTGCGGATGGGGTTTGAAGAGGCGGGGTAGGAAGGTATGGGGCAATACCTTCCGTAGCCTCAATGTGATCCGAGACGTCAGCAATCTAAAGACCGAGGGTAAAAAGAATGTGGGTTGGTAGTCTTCTAATTGGTCCAAAAATAGTCTGATCAGATGAGGGATTGTACCTTTTAAGATCCTTGGTGACAAAGAAGTTGATGTCGTTGCCCATGCTGATTCCTGCATTCGCATGGAGGTCTGAGATACAGAGAGACCAAAACCTGCAAAAGTGAGTTCGGTAGGGTTCTCTCTTAGGCTTTCTTTTGGAATGTATTGCAGAAAATCATCCCATAGAATATGACCGTAGTTGACGTCATGACTTGTGAAGATGCTCCATACGAGTTCTAAGAGCTTGAGTCCTATGTTGTTTGTGCCTCTGGTTCTACCGGATAAACTACAGATAATGAAATGACAAACGAATTGCCAGACCGCAGGCAATTGGTTTTTCTTGAATTCCCCAATTCCTTTGATTTTCTTCTGGTATCCCATTTGGTAGAGCACAGAAAGTATGTCCGCCATTGATGGAGTAAAGATCTTGATGGATAGATGAACAAGAAAGTTAATGGCAGTGAGAAATTTCTCTTCTGTCAGAATGACCAAAGAATCGTTGACTAGGTTAAGATGCGCTTCTTGAAGATTCTCGAGTGGTCGATAGGCTGAAAAAGCACACTTGAAGAGGGTTGAGAGAGGAACAACATTTGTGAACGAATCGAAGGGTCCAAACAGTGGGTGATTGGACAGGAACTTGATCATCAGTTTTGTAGGGGCATTGTAGGAGGAATGCTCTTTGAACACAGCTCTGAAGTTGCTTGATGCAATCGTCGACGTGGGATGTCTTGAGGCAGAGTTTGAACTAGTGGGGTTCACTGATCCAGATGCCTTGGAGGGTTTCTTGGATACACCTGATTTCACCATTGTTAACTTTTCAAAGAAGTTTTGAAGGAAGGAAAACAGAATGCAAGAGAAAGGTTTATGGTTTAGAGAGCGTAAACTTTTCCTTGGGAAGAAGAAAGGAGTTTTGTAGTGGCTTGAGGGAGCGGGAAACGTTTTGTGCCCTAAGTGAATCTAGGTAAACGTTTGGGTGTTTATTTCGAATTAAGAGCGTTAATCTCAGCCACAGATTAAGAAAAGAATTAAATCTGAGTTTTGAGATTTACCAAAAAGAGGTTTGCATTTAATGAAATGTCAGATTTATGACCATGTTTGGAGAACGTGTGGTGAGGGTGAGATCAATTTGCTGGGTAAAGGGAAGTTGTAACAGATTTGATGTTTTAGGGTAATAGGAAGAGACAGATTAAAAAGGTTTTGATTTGGAAAATCTTTCTTTTTGTCATCATACCTAAAATAGGTCCGACACGAGGTTTATTCAAAAGAATGAGACAAATGCACAAAGAATGCTTTTCTTTAATGTTTTCTCTATTTAATGAAGGATCATTAAGTAACACACCATGTTTTTATGTTTTTCAAAAGAATGTAACAGTCTGAAAATCAATTAAAGTGACTGCGGATTAAAGCTTCATTGTGGATGGATCATATGCAGTCGGATGGATGACTGCGGTACATAAACTGAGATGAACACTTGAACAAAGATTAGTAATAACAAACAATAAAGACCATTGAAGTATAATTATGATATATGGTTGCGGTAAATAGGATACATCAAAACCATCTAACATAAATAACTTTAACTAGGACCGCAACGGAGTCCAAGGATGGTCTGCGGTACCTATCAATTCAAAAAGAATTGTGGGTTCGGATTCATCATTCCTAACATTTGTAAGAAGGTGTTGAGTTTTGTAGAGTTAAGTGCCTTTGTGAATACATCAGCAATCTCTTCATGAGTGTGGACAAAAATTAGTTCAATGTTACCTTTCAGGATGTGGTCTTTGATGAAGTGATACCGTAGTTCAATATGCTTGGTCTTGGAGTGCTGAATAGGATTGTGAGAAATCGCTATGGCACTTTTAGAGTCACAATAGATTGGTATCCGCACCATTCTGTATCCGTAGTCTAGTAGTTGTGTTTTCATCCATAATACTTGAGAACAACAGTTGGCTGAGGCCATATATTCAACTTTTGCGGTAGACAATGATACACAATTTTGTTTCCTTGAGGACCAGCTGACTAGTCTTCCACCTAGAAATTTTTGCGATCAAGTTTGCATCCGGCATGATCCGCATCTGTGAATGCTTGAAGACTGAAATCATTTCCTGCGGGGTACCATAATCCAAGAGTTTTGCTTCCCTTTAAGTACCATATGATTTTTTTAGCTACGGTCATATGAGACACTTTTGGGTCAGCCTGGTACCTTGCGCATACACCCGTTGCAAAGACTATATCCGGTTGGCTTGCAGTGAGGTACATCAATGAACCGATAATACCTCTATAAGACTTGTGATCAACAGATTCACCAGAAGGATCAACAAATATCTTATAATCGAAGGCCATGGGGACCTTAGCCGAAGAACAATTGTCCATTGAATATTTCTTCAATAGTTATGAGGTGTATTTTTCTTTATGAATGAATATCCCTTGAGGGACTTGTTTCACTTGAAGTCCTAGAAAGAAGTTAATCTCTCTATTCATGCTCATTTGGAACTTGTTGGTCATGAGCTTAGCAAATTCATCCACCATCTTTTGATCAGTTGAGCCAAAAATGATATCATCCACATATATTTGTACAAGCATTAGATGATCACCATTTGCTTTTCGAAATAAAGTGGGATTAATCACTCCTCATTTGTAACCGAAAGAGACAAGAAATTCAGATAGAGTCTCATACCATGCTCTAGGGGCTTGTTTTAGACCGCAGACTGCTTTTTCAAGCTTGTAGCAGTGGTCTGGGAATTCAATGCTTTCGAAACCCAGAGGTTGCTGAAGATAAACCTCTTCTTTGTATTCGCCATTGAGAAAAGCACTCTTCATATCCATTTGATGAACCTTGATGTTTTTGTGCGCTACGTATGCTAAGAAAATCCGGATGGCTTCTATTTGTGCTACCGGAGCATACGTTTCATCATAGTCAATGCCTTCAAGTTGACTATATCCCTTGGCAACTAGTCTTTCCTTGTTTCTGACAACCGCACCAGATTCATCTAACTTATTCTTGTACACCCATCTAGTGCCAACAATGGTGTGTGTCACACCCCAAAACCGGAACGGCAGAAACGTTCTGGGGTGGATGATGTGTCTGTGTAGTGCGAACATCTTCAACAACTACTCTCCCGAAGGTTCTGAGTTTTTCTTGGTCTAGGTCAAATCTAGTGAGTATAGGGTTCCATTACTCGGAACTTTAATCTCCTCATCCACTCTTCTCGGAGTTTAACATCATCGCAGCTTTTGGATTTTCGGGATATCCGCTGAGATGCTTAATTAAGGGGATTAAGCGTGAATGGATGGTCGTAGTCAATGTCCTTGACTCTTACGACTCAGATTTCTTCACCAACCGAGGGTGTTTAGCTACTATATTGGCTTAACCGGGATGACAACAAACTTCGGATCTATGGTCATTATAGTAGCTCAACCCGCAAGGGTTCTTTTGTCTCTAGCTCCCGTTCCATGGGATAGGATGAAGGGTCTTTCTGGGGGACCTACGGAGTATGCTTCGGGTGGTTATCGTCTTCTGGAATACCTGCAGTGTCTTTCGCTTCGGTCTCTATCTGTCTAAGGAGGGTTGGTTAACAGCGCGCGGTGCCCCTCTCCTGGGTACTTTGGAAGGTTTGAGATAAGAGTGACGACTGACAGATCACATTAGTTTTTATTATTCTTATTTTGTTTAGGTTCGGAAGAACCTTTATTTGCCGAATGGCTATGGAGAAAGTTCTCTTTTACACATCACTTAAGGATTTACACATGGTCGCATAAAGTCGAACCATGATTGATAGAGGCGTCGAAGTTGGCATACATCGACATGACATAGAATGAGGATCGATAGGGTCATGTGCCGAACAGGCACACAAGTTCTAGGTGTCTCGGGTTTCGTCCTGTGTATCACTGTCGCGGATACTTGGACCGATAGAGTCGATGCGGAACTATAGAGAGTCCTAAGTGTTTCTGATTAAAGTATCTTTTCATGAATGGATTTTCACGAGGCATTTCTATAATCGCCTCACATATACTAGTCATGTATAATTAAGGTGGGGACGACTGTTGACTGAGCGACTCCGCCTTAAATCCACAACCAAACGAGGAACAGGAAATGAGGCGGCCTTCACTCACTCTAGGTCTATCCATCTCAATTATACATGGCCGTAACGTATATGTTTAGCCATTATAGTTTTACCTGATGAAAATTTTAAATTTTATAACAATGCTACGACTTTCGCCTTAGCGGGGAAATAATTACATTTAGAATTAGCCTTTTTATGTTCTCGGTTAGTTATCTGAGATCGAGAGACGTACCAAAATCTACCGGTTTCCTTGATGCTTCTCCCTAAGCATTATAGTTAGACTCCTCCTGTGTCCTTGTCTTTTCCTTCGGTTGGGCAGTCCTTCTTGAAGTGTCCAATCTCACCACATAGACGGCAAACTGGATTGGCCGCCACATTGGTGGTTGATGTAATAAACTCAACTGGGGTTCTGCAGACGCGAGCCGTATGTCCCTTCATGTTACACCTAGCACAATAGATTTCCCAACAGACACCATGATGATGGTAGTTGCACTTGCTGCAGTGGGGAAGGTTTCCTAGGTATGGTCTTCTTGAAGTCGGGAGGGAAGGATTGACAGGGGCATTGACTGACTCAGCTCGTTGCCTTTCGGAAGGTCCTTGAGTCGAGGTACCTCCCTCCTCGATCTTAAGTTTTCTCTTCAGTGGATTCGGTTGGAGTTCTTGGGTAGCTGGGTATGCAGGTGTTGGTTGCTGTTGTCCATTGCTAGGATCGGAATTTCCGATAGGGCCCTTGCTAACATTGGCGTTGTTAGCATTCAGGTGAGCCATGACAGCTACTACGGCTGCCGAGACTGCAGCTTGGAACGTAGCTTCATCGAACAGGAGAGTAGGTTTCTTGCTTGCGGACTGATTACGCTTCTTTGGAGGCATGGTTTTCCTACACGGAAAGGAACACAAGATAATGAGAGACGATGGCTAACCATGGACATATTTGTCCTTACTGTATTAGGCATAAATTTTCCCGTGCCTTGGATATTGGTTGTCTGAGTGTCGACCTACATCCCTATGATGTAGCCCTGGTATTCAAGGTAGGAGTGTGAGTATCGGAAAAAGCCATAAGATGGGAGTCGTTCCTACTAAGTTACCTTTATACTAGGAAAGGTTTCACTCTCCGACCTGGAAAGATTTGAGAACAGTTCGGAACGAACACCGTAGGAAGAGAGGCTCATGAAGACTTATGGCTAAACACTCTCAATAGAGGTGTTGGGATCCGCTCTAATCGTGTTACTGGCAACGGGAAAAGGCGATTTATCTAACACATAGCGTGAGTAGTGTGACCACTAACTCACTAAATTGTATTATTTTATGGGTGTATTAGCGTGACAAACACGAGGAAAAGACACTTCTCGGGTTCCATGTACTGGCTCCCTCTGTCTTTCTCGTATCCCTGACCGGGACCGACGTTGGTTTCCTTCGGGTAGTTACCTAGGGTTCTTTCCTCGCGAAGACATATTGAATTTCTACTCCGCCTTACTTCCGAATCCAACTCTGGGTGTCATCCCTTCATGATGGATGACTGGAAATGTCGGAAGTTTAGGTGAATTTCTCACCGATGTCCCTAAGAAGATATAGGCACTCGGTGGTTTCAATAGTCTCGACCTAGTTCATTTATTTCCGAACTGGAAATCTTCTCAATGAACCTCTTCTGGGTCTGAATCAACTCTTCTGGCGAGCACTAAAGTGGATGGGGTTTTCTACAGGGTTCGCGCAAGAATGGAAATGTCTAAAGAATCCTAAGAGATTATTAACATTTCACTAGGTGATCCATATCGAGTCCTGCTACGATTACACAGGGTATACAAATCATATATAGCTTAGATCCGATAGGCCTTCGAATATGTGATACTACTTTATATCCACATCCCAACGAGGAAAATGAAGTAGAGCGAAACCACACATTCTGAGCCTATGGGATCCTTATTATATATAACCTTGGGAGTACACTCTCTGTAATTGTAGGTATATCAATAAGGATCTTTTTAGTTCTTCATACAAGGTTGTCTATGGATCCTAAAATACCCCTATGGTATTTTAAATTTCTTGTTTGTTTCTTATCTTCTGAATTTGATTCTGGGATTAATGTGAGTCTTTTAGTATTCCAAAATACTCCCATAGTATTTTAAACTTTATGTTTGGCTCTAGCATTCCTAGTTGGTAAGTTTCGGACCTGTTGCAACACCACTATCACTCCCAAGCACACGTTCATCGCATCTCGAATAAATGTAGTTGATCAGGTTACATTTATTCCAGCTTATGATTACATAACTGCCCAGGTTTGACGGTAATGCTCAACATCCGAAGACTTTTATTCTTGTTCTTCTTGTGATACTTGTGTTCGGGTGTTTAGATTCTGGATGTTCTTATAGTTTGGTAAAATATGGTTATATTTTAAAGTATAATTCTTGGTCAGAGTGTTTTATCCCTATGTATTTATAGGCTGTATATCTTTTATGAATTGATATACTTAGCTCACTATAAACAATGCTCTGAAACCAATCTGTCACACCCCAAAACCGGAATGGCGGAAACGTTCTGGGGTGGATGACGTCATGTCAAGTATCACAACATATGCAATATAGTAATAAAAGTAATACAGAAACTAGTATAGATGCAACTTGGCACAAAACCGTCTTCAACAGAAGCTCCTGGAATGTACCTGTCTAATGTTGACCTGAAAATACAAGTTATTTGAAAAGCGAGTATCAGCATTTTTACAAATGCTGGTGAGTTCATAAGTATTTAGTGTCATTTTATTCAAATAACTTAACTAGAAGTAGTAGTTTGGAATCAACAGTGTATTAGAGTCCTTTCCAGAAAATCCTATATTTTCTTAAATAAAAGTAGTCTTCTACCAAGACCCGACAGAGTTATGTTGTAAAAAGTAATTTTCCCTTAAACACTATCATTACCAAAATACGGTGTTTGATTTTAAAGGAAGTAGGAGAATATCAAGGAAAATAACATATGCCTCAGCAGTGAAGACTGCTGACTAAGGCAGAACGAAATCATAGACTCCAAGAAAGTATCGAACGAACGGTACACCTGGCTCAGTCTATCAAAAGGAGAAACAGACCCCAGACGATATCAAATGAAAGATACGTCTAGTAAGGTCCAAAAACAGTGAACACAGACCCCAGACAGTATCAACTGAATGATACGTTTAGCAAGGTCTAAAAACAATGAATACAGACCCCAGACAGTATCAACTGGATGATATGTCTAGCAAGGTCTAAAAATAGTGAATACAGTGAATACAATGAATATAGTGTATATAATGAATACAGTGTATACAGTGAGTATAGTGTTAAAAACCCGTTACCTTAAGGCCATGAATTATAAGGTAACCCCGAGATACTCGTAACCATACTGATAGACACTAGAGAACTTGACGCCCTACAAGCGTCAGTGTAATTGTGACATTTGTCACCCCTTGGCTTGGTAGGCCGTGGACTGTAGCTAGCAGTCAGGGTATGGGGGTGTCAATCCCATATAGATCTATACACACAATGTCCGCTCTCCCTACAAGAGACTCTGGTTAACAACTTGACAACGGAGAAGGCCGTGTACTGAAGATGTATCTCGTGTAGTGAGATCTGATGTAAAATATTGGACTAATGATAGAGACTCACAACTGAACTGACTAATGTAAACCTATATGTCTATGCTTGTATACATAATATATAACTAATGATCAAACGACCTTCGGACGTACATCCGATCCCACCAGACCACATCTCAACGAAGAAAAGGAAATAGGGCGAATAAGCCTTCCTAAGTCCTTTAAACATTACTTATATATATCTATACAAGCACAGACATACATTTAACTAAGTAGAAGCATTTAACGAAGTGTAAGTGTTTAACGAAGTAGAAGTGTTTCCCAAAGTATAAGTGTTAACAAGTAGGAGCTTATCGTGAAGTAGAAGCGTATCGTGAAGTATAAGCGTATTGTGAAGTAGGAGCATTAACAAGTATAAGTGAAGTAGAAGCGTTAACAAGTATAAGCGTATAACGAAGTGAAAGCGTTATCAAGTAGGAGTTTAAAACTAAGTAGAAGTGAAGCAGTAGTATCTTAACCAAGTAGGAGTATAAAAACATGGGAGAAAACTTTGATGAAAAACTTGGGAAAATCTTTATACTTGAGAAAATTACGTCTTGGTATTCTTTTGTAAAATAAGTTTTAAATGAAACTTTGATAAAACATTTTAAGTACAGAAAACCTTTGTTTATAATGCTGTTGTAACGGAATTTGAAATAAAACGCACGAGAAACAATTTGAGAAGAGCTTTGAACAAGTGAAAACATTTTAGGAAAACCATTTACAGTATCATTCTTGGTAAAACAGTTGACAGTGTAACAAATCCTTGTGCATGCGGGTTATCAATCACATGTGATTGATATGATAACTGGCATGTTTAACTTGTATTCCCCTCCCCCCCCCATAAAACATGTAAAAACATTTAAAAAGGTTCATTCAGGGGTATGAACTCACCTGATGTAAGTGGATCCGACGAAGGTGCCGGCTGGGTGCTCGGTGTCAAGTAAGGACTTGAACACACTTAGTGACCTATTAATATATGATAACATATGTTTACATACACTTAGTACACATAATACTAATTAAACAAGTATACGCATCCTAAAGTGCGGAAAACACTTTGGTTAAGTGCTTGGAGTGTCCCGGGTAACATTTAAGGGTGTGAATGGCTTAAATAGGGAGTTTACTCTCCAAGATTAAACTCTTTATAGAGTTCACGGCCCTGGGACTAACTCCCATGAGTTTACGACCGTAAACTCATGGTGAGGGTGTTCTAGGATGTCAAAGTGTCTTATATCCCTTGTAGAATTATGCTAAGTCCAAATATAAAGCACATGAGTGGATTTAAGGCATCTAAATGGACCAAATAGGAGTTTATGGCCCTAAACAAGGATTTTACGGCCGTAAGATCCTATGTACATATTCCTTTGGTGTTTTAAGGGCTTAAATGATAGAGAATAAAATCCTATGCATTTTTCCAAGTCAAATGGGGAGTTTAGGGCATCATTTGGGCACTTAATGGGAGTTTACGACCCATGGACCAATTCTATGGGGGTTTTATGGCCGTAAACTCCTATTCCCTTGGATTAATTGAAGTTTAAAGTCTTTACTTTAATGGGGTTTGCTTCTAGACATTTTCCAAGGCCATAGGAGGTGTTTGAGGGCATTTCTAACACTTGAAATTGAGTTTACTCCCCATGAAGGGGAGTTTACGGCCCAAACATGTTCTTGGGCAGTAAACTCAAATTTACTCTCCAAAAACTCGTTTCAAGGTGTTCTAAGTCTGTTTCCATAAGTCATTCAGCCATATCTAAGCCTTAGGGGCAATTTGGAGGGGTTTTGGGGCTTAAAAACCCCATTTAATGGTGTTCACGGTCCAAGAGTGTTCTTGGGCTATAAACACATGATCTAACCCCTATTTGATGTCTTAAACTCAAATGTGCATGCTAGGTAAGCTATACAACAAGTTAGGATAGATTGCTTACTCGTTTGGGGCTCGAAACGGACGATTTTTGGCTCGAAAAATAAGTTGTAGAGAGAGTAAAAAGGGTGGAAATGAAGTTTACTCTCCCTTATATAGGGGCTTGAGTTGAGGCTCAGTGGAAATCTACCCGATACTGCCGTTAAACGGGGCTTTTGGTCGCACCCGATTTAGTGGTCGTATTTTGACTTGGTTGAAACTAAAATTTTTCAAAGGAAAAATTTGTAGTGTTTCTAATTTATTTCAACCTTTACCAAGTCATTATAAAAGTCCCAAATTAATTAACCTCTTCCAAAAGGTTAACGGACAAATAAATAAAGTGAGGCTTATTAACGGAAGGAGGTTAAAAATGACGGAATAAATTTCGGGTTGTCACAGTGTGGCCTTGCGGTTGTGGAACGAGCTGACATACTTTGTTCCTTTTGAATTCTTCTAGTTCTTCTTGCATTGCGGAAATCCAGTTTGGTTCAAGTAATGCTTCTTTGATCGATCGAGGTTTGACTGAGGACAAGAACGTTGCGTAGTGACAGTAATCGGATAAGTCCTTGGATGATCGATTATGGATTCCTGCGTATGGGTTGCCTATAATTTGGCCTGGCGGGTGGTCTCTCATCTATACTTGTAGACGAGGTTGCAGATGATCAGTAGTTGCGGTGGAGGGAATGTCTTCAATATCAGAAAACTTTGCGGTTAGAGAAGGCAATTCCCCCTGGACTTGAGAACATCCTGCAGAATTGTCTTGAACTGGGAAAGCGAGATTAGATTTATCTTAGGCAGATGGCGAAGGTTCCCCCTGGAGTGTAGAAGGAAGTTTGCCTTAAACCTACGAGGGTTCCTCTTTGATTGCAGATGGGAGTGTGATAACCCTTGAGTCTATTCTTGTGTCAATGTTTTCTATATTTTCATCATCTGAATCCGATGAAACATTTGATGGTTGAAATTCTCTGCGGATTGGAGCTTCATCTATAGGTACTGGAACCTCGATGGTTGTTGTATGGTCCGGAGTTGAGTTTTCCCCCTCAACCGGCGAGGTGGAAGTATTTAGCGATACTTCTTCGGACGCTATTGGACCAGATACATCTGCATGTTGTTGCTGAGCTTTTAGAGACACGAGAACTTCAGATAACTTGGCTGTATCAGCAGGATCAAAGAGATCATCATAGTTTATTTCAACTAGATTTAATGGACCCGAAGAGGTAGGAATATCACTTTCTAGAATTGTTGTGGTTTCAGTTGATGGGGCAGAGCTGCGGATGTGATGGTCATCAAACTTCACATCGAAGCTTTTAATTATCAACCTTGTGCGTCTAATAAGAACTCGATAAGCAACCTTGTTAGTGGAGTAGCCAAGGAAGATACCTTCATCAGACTTCAGTGCGAATTTATTGAGGTGATCTCTGTTGTTGATTACGAAGCATCTACACCCAAAGATATGAAAGAATCGAACATTTGGCTTGCGGTTGTTAAGGCCTTCATAAGGTGTTTTGTTGAGACGTTTGCACACAATGCTTCGATTTTGTACAAAACAGGATGTGGCCACTGCTTCGGCCCAGAAGTAGAGAGGAAGGTGTGCAAAATTGAGCATAGATCTGGCGGCTTCTACTAGAGTGCGGTTCCTTCGTTCTACTACCCCGTTTTGTTGTTGTGTTTAAGGAGCTGAGAAGTTGTGTGAAATCCCTTTGGAAACCAAGAAACTATTTAGAAGATGGTTAGTGAACTCAGTTCCATTATCACTTCGGATACGTCTGACTGGTAACTTGATCTGAAGTTCGATTTCCTTGATGAAGTTGATTACCACCTGCGGTGTTTCTGACTTGAATCGAAGAAAGAAGACCCATGTGAAAAGTGTGAATTCATCCACAATAACCAGTATATATTTTTGTGATGAAGACTGGCTATGGTAGATGGACCGCGAACATCAATGTGTAAAAGTTCCAATGGTTTAGAGATTGAGGAATCAATCACCGTGGGATGACTTGCCTTGAATTGCTTTCCACACTCACATGAAGGATATAGAGTATCATTGTTGAACTTGAGGATTGGAAGACCTCTGACTAGTTCTCTGGTGACCAAGTTGTTGATGTATTTGAAGTTAAGATGAGCGAGCTTGCAGTTCCATAGCCAGCTGACTTCGGGTACGGCTTTGGATAGAAAACATAACTGCGGTTTGCCTATGATCAGAGATACATCCAGAGGGTACATAGTACCTTCGGATCTGGACTTAATCAGACACGTGCTCCTATCGCTTGTCATTACATAGCAAAACTGGTCATCAGATTCAACATGATGGTCGGCTTTACATAGTTGACCAACACTTATGAGATTGTGTTTAAGGCCTTCTACATAAGCAACCTTTTGAATAGAGAAGTTTCCCGTAGTGAGAACACCATAACCTTGGATTATCCCATTAGCATTGCTCCCAAAAGTGACATTGTCACCGTTGCAAGTTGGCCTGAAATCTCGAAGGTATTCTAACCTTCCCGTCATCTGCAAGGAGCAGGCACTTTCGATTAACCATTCTTCTTCTTGTTCCTCCTTGCACAAGGCCTGAAAATTACACGGTTAGTTTAGGCATCCAAACTAGTTTGGAGCCTGGGACAATAGATGAGTTTCTGATTGATGCATGAAAAGAGGTTGCAGGGACTGGTTTCGTGTCAACATTTAATCCTAGTCCTGGGTGTTTGTGAGTTTTTGGAGCGTAGTGACTTTTTGAAAGGTTACGAGGTTTCTGAAAAGGATCAGTTTTGACATGAGAAAACTTTTCCTGACAATTACATTGACAATGACATGCTGAAATTTTGTCTTTTGTTTTGACACTTTGTTTGGTCAGTGGTCGGAAGGGTGTGGTTGATTTGTGACTGGTATGAGGTTGGTAAGATTTGACACGTGAGTTGTTGGATTTAGAAAAATTTTGTCTCGAAGAAGATGTTGCCCGTGTAGATACCTTGGACCTTTTCTTGGGATTTGGTAAAATGCCTTTCCATTTGTTGAAATTTTGATGTGAGTTTAAAAGTGTTAGAGTGGGTAAGATACCCTTCCATTTTGGATTATCTGAGGAATAGATTTGAAAACCATTGTTTTGAAAAGACCTTTCTTTGTTTCGGGTTTTGTCAGATGAGTTAGGAATGAATGTTGAAACTGCACATTCCTTTTTGCATGGTTTCTTGATGAGAGAGTTTTTCGAAAAATAGTGAGCAAAAACAAACTTTTCTGGACTCTTAGATTTTGGAAATCTGGTATGTCTTTTGTTTTTAGAAAAGATTTGTTGATTTGTGCCTCGAGATCGAATATCCTCTTTGAAAGCCTTTTTTGCTAAAGTTTTTGGAGATCCGCAGTCATTAGTGTTCAACTGCGGTTTCCTGGAAGCCTTTGAAAATTTTTGAGACCGAGGGCTTGAAAATTTTGGAGACCGAGGGCTTGACTCATCAAAGGTTCCGTGAATCACGTATCTCTGTGGAGTGTTCACCGAGGACGTGTCTCCAATTATATAGGATTAACAATTTACAAGTAATAATGCTACAAGTCTTATTCTATGTTCTTTTATAAAAACGATCCTCCACTCGCGTATCTCTGTGCAGTGTTAACGAGGACAAAACATATAAACTAATCTAATGCTTTTAACAAAAATATTATGATACAAATCACTTGTGAAATATATAATATAACATTATATTATTAGATATGAAATCGGCTTGTAACTGGTTCTGCAAGTTAAACAGTTGATTAATACAGTTTCAATTGTTAAAAGCAAGTGAAATATGAAACATTTCTAAAGAAATAAAAGCGTTTAAGTACAAGATATTCTTGTACTTTTGCTTGTATTCCCCCCTGAAAACATTGAAAAACCATTGAAAAAGGGTAGGGGTATGAACTCACCGAACGCGGAATGTGACGACTAGGATGCTAAACGTCAAATCAAGGCTTGAATACGAGCGAGGTTCCTATGTAATATTAAATAATACACAAATATATCTAATTAGATTTAAACTAATAATTAGATACACTTAAACATTCCAAGACGTGAAAACACTTCAAAATAGGCGTTTGGAGTGACCCCGGTGACTTTTCTGGACATGAATGACTAGGATATGGAGTTTACTCTTCAAAAGTAAACTCTAAGGAGTGTTCACGGCCATATACACCCATCCCCATGATGTGACAGCCCGAAATTTTCCATTTAAATCAAACCATATCAATCCAATAGTAGTAGAGCAGTTACAGTAAAAATTCAAACTTATGGAATAAGTTTGGCAGTTTTCAGGGTTTTACACCTAAAGAGATATTAGGAGAGTGGTTGCACTAGGATTAGGTGCAACACTGTAATTCCATTACCCTAGGTCATTAGAATCCATTCCGAGAATAGAAATATTTTCTGCCAAAAATCTCTGGACTATAAATAGAATTCTGAACCAAATTGGTTCATTATTTGAATTCCAATTAGAGAAAAACCAAATACTCTCTCACGGATCTTCGGGTTTTCATCCCAGATTATGAGTCTACTTTCATAGATGTGTTTTAATACTTGTTATATGCTAAATAACATTGTTTACATGTCTAAAATGCAAGATCCGGGAGTTTACCGCCCAAGAACGTTCTTGGGGAGTAAACTCCAAAATCAAGCCTAAAGGCCATCTAGTCCCATTTCCGTGTTAGGCATCTAGCTAAGGACCTTATGTATGAGCATTAGAGGCTAGAAACAAATCAAAACCACTTAGTTTGAGGAGTTTACGGCCAAGGAACATCTCTTGGGCCGTAAACTCCAAGCAAATGGCACAAATGAGTGCCTAATGTTCCCTTAGCCTTAAAGCAAGAACCTAGAAGCCTTAAACTCATGACTTATGCCATCAAAACAATTAGAAATCAATTTTAGAAGGGAGTTTACGGCCAAGAAGCTCCTTGGGCCGTAAACTCCAAGTTTAAGTGCCAAAATCCCTTCAAACACTTCCTAAGGCTTGGAATCTATTTTAGGCAAGTACATTAATGTGTTTAGGACCTAGAAAACTCATGAAAAGCTCAAGTGTTGAAGAGTTTACGACCAAGAGTATTTCTTGGGTCGTAAACTCCTTTAAAGGGGTCAAAGGACACCCTAAACACTTCCTTAGGCCAAGAGACAATTAGGACATGTACCTAGATGAGTTTTGGACTAACTAAAACATTTAGAACCCCATGTGTGAGGGAGTTTACGGCCCAAAAGGTTCCAAGGCCGTAAACTCCATAAAATGGTATCATTTAGTGCCATAAACCTTCCTGAAGCCAAGTATTAAAGCCTAGACTTGTTCCTAGAAATGTTGGAGACTTGAAAGAACAATAAGAACCTTTCCGTTGGAGTTTACGGCCGTAAACTCCAAGGGAAAAGGGTCTTTGGGCCGTAAACTCCCCAAAGGAGTCAATGTGGTGCCCAAACACTTGTTAAGCCTAGAAACAATTCCCCTCTAAGGTTGTAGTAATTCTAAGCTCCATTTCATGACTTGGTTGAGAGTTTACGGCCAGGAGCTTACTCCCCTGGGCCGTAAACTCCAATGAATATGGTCTTTTGACCATAAACTTCCATTAGGGCATTGCACTTCTTTGATGCAACCCATTAGCCTCCTAGCACTTGACCAAAAGTGTTTTCCTCGCGCTTAAATGTTATTACTTGTATAATTAGTGTTATAATCACTAATTATTTATATAAATATGTTTTATTATGTAATTAGGATCATTGTGTGTGTCTAAAGTCTTCACTTGACACCAAGCACTTGTCCGATCCTTCCGTACGATAACAGTCCGTTCAATTCCAGTCACTTACTGCAGGTGAGTTCATACCCCTTAACTAATGTTTTAAACTATTTTAAATGTTTTATGGGGGGATACAAGTAGAATCATGCTACTTATTATGTCAATCACATGTGATTAGTAAGTAGGATTATATTACTTATTACATCAATCAGATGTGATTAATATACAGCATTCAAAAGATTTGGCTACTCATTAGCCGTTTTACCAAACAGTTTCCTTCAAATGATTTTTATAAACATTTTATATGTTTCAAACTACTTATTACACTATGCCTCTTACTCTGTTTATCATATTTCAAACTTATTTACAACTGTGTTTCAAACAAATGTTCCTTGTACTTATATTGTTTTATCAAACTTATGCCTTCAAATTGTTTTATAGATTGACATCAAGTCGATCTTTCCTTAAACTAATATATATGTTTCAAATGTTTTACCAAACTTATTTATGCTTTTATATTATAAATTGCATGCCTCTATATGTATAGTTATATAAGAAATGTTTAAAAGGCTTAGGAAGGCTATCCACCCTATTTCCTTTTCACGCCTTGAGATGTGGTCTGGTGGGATATCGGATACTCGTCCGAAGGTCGTTTAAATATTAGTTATATATCATGTGTACATATAAAGACATAAAAGGTCCTTCCAGTTCATCCTATGCCCTTGGGTAGCAAGGGTATACATCCACGTCCATACGTACCACTTAGATTACTAGTAAGCTACCATAGGGGTAGTTCAGGAAGATACTAGAACCATTACTAGAACGCGATATCATACAATGAGTCAGTTCATTCATGAGTCAATACTTTCTAGAACATTACTGTACATTACATATACAACTATACTAGGACGAGAACATATACAACTATACTAGAACGTTTACATTACTATCCTTGCTAGATAGAGAGAATACACATTGCAGCTAGCACACATAGAACATTACAGTTCATTACATTACTATACTTGCTAGAACAGTTCATTACATTACTATACTTGCTAGAACAGTACATTACATTACAGCTAGAACAGTACATTACATTACCTATACGAGAATACGTTAATTACTGTGATTTAAATCGGAGCATGACTTAAAACCTCATGACTTGAGTTGCGGCCAGAGTCTCTTGAAGGGGGAGCATTGAGTTTACGTATAGATCTATGCTGGATTGACAATCCTACACCTTGGTGCTAGCTACAGCCGGACCTGCAGGTCTGCGGGTGCCAAACGTCATTTCTTTATTACGACCATTCATTATGTCGTTGTTACTAGTCGATAGTATGGCGCAATTTATCACATAGTGCCTTTGCCTAAAATCCGGCTTAAGGTAGTTAGTACGGTAGTAGTCCTTTTAGAGCTACGTTTTAGTACTACGTTAATTTTTTCCATTACATATTTTTAGTGATAACCTCACTTAAACATAAATGTACAAACTATATTTTTGGATAATGATAGTTATACTTTGGAAAAATACATACTCTTACAAGACACATACACACAGAACAGTTAAGTCTTGGTAGAAGACACCTTCATATACTAGAAGGAATCATAGGGATTCTAGAGTTTTTCAAACACTTACAAATACTTACAATTCATATACACTTACAAATACTTGCAATTCATATACACTTACAAATTCTTACATACAATTTAAGACACTAAATACTTATGATCTCACCAGCTTTAAAGCTGATACTCGCTTTCAAAATTACTTGTATCCTCAGGTCATCATAGACAGGTACCGATGCAAGGAGAAAGGAAGATGGAGCTTATTCAAGACTTATCTTTCATTTTGATTTATGCTTTAGTGTTTATCAAAATTTGACAGAATACAATTGTATAATAATTATTTTATTAATGCAATGGATGATGTTGTTGCTTGTTTACTACTTTACATTGTTGTGATATTATACATGACGTCCTCCGCCCCAGAACGTTTCCGCCGTTCTTGGTTTTGGGGTGTGACACATGAGTTTACGGCCATAAACTCATGGTGGGTGTTCTTATGTGCTAAATGGCCTTAAATCAAATGAGGGGTGTTGCTAGGTTTGGTTCTAGGACATTTGAAAGGGGCTAAATCAAGCATATGGACTAATTGGTGAGTTCACGGCAGTAAACTAAGTGTTTACGGCCGTAAACTCTCACCCACATCATTCTTAAGTGTTTTGAAGGCCAATGATTTATCACAATTGATTCAACTCAATTTTACAAGCCATGGGGTGAGTTTAAGGCATCAATTGACTCATATTTAGGAGTTTATGGCCCTGGAACATATTCTTGGGGTGTTATGGCCGTAAACTCTCAAATGGAGGGTTTTTGTTATGTTTAAGGTCCCCAAATATTTTTTGGTTGGTTCTAGGATTTATTCCAAGGCTTATGAGGTGTGTAAGTTGCATTTTAACACCCAAAAAGGAGTTTACTCCCCATGAAATGGTGTTTACGGCCCAAGCTTGTTCTTGGGCAGTAAACTCATGTTTACTCCTCAAATGTTGAGTTTAAGGTGTCCTAAGTCCAATCCAATAAGTCCTTAAGCCATATCTAAGCTCTAATTGTGATTTGGAAGGGTTTTTAAGGCTCAAAAACCCCATTTACATGTGTTCACGGTCTAAGGATGTTCCAGGGCCGTAAACACATGTTTATGGTCCTATCCCATGAGTTGAACACGAAAATGAAGGCTAAGGATGTTATACTAGGAGCTAAGATGATTACCTTGGTGTTTGGAAGCTTGAAATGGATGATTTTTGGACCTAAATCTTTGATTGAGGAGAGAGGTTAGAGAGAGAGAGAGAGAGTGAAAAGGCTCCAAATGAGTTTAAATCACTTTAAATATGGTTTGAATTTGATACACGGTGGAATTCTACCCGATACCGACGTTAATCGATGCTTTGGGTCACACCCGATTAAGTTGTCGTTACCCGATATGGTCAAAACTAAATTTTTTCTAATTACTAGTTTGGGATGTTTTCACATGTTTCCAACATGTTTGGATACTTACAAGGTCAAAATAAATTTTTTAACTTAATTGACCTAGTTTAAAGACGAAATCAAAACAACCCGCTTAAGACGAGTTTTATCAACGAAACGGTTACGGCGAGGGAACAAAATTTTGGGTTGTTACATTATCCCCCCGTTAGAGGGAATTTCGTCCCGAAATTCAAGAATTAAGATACAAGATTATGGATAAAGATGTGGATATATCTACTACATCGAATCTTCCATGATCCCAAGTGATTTCAGGTCTCCGCATGCCATTCCAGCGAACCTTCGTTATCGGAATACAGCTTGATTTCAAACGTTTGGTTACTTGGTGTAAGATCTTGGTTTGTTCGTCAAGGAAGTTTGGGTATATCATGGTTCTCGGTCACACTAGAAGGGATTTCTATGGTTTTATCAGACAGGTATTCATTAAGAATAGAGGCGCCAGGTACAGGATGAGTGTTGCTAAGTTCTAAAGGTACACGGAGTTTGAAGGCCACGGAATCGATCCTAACGAGGATCTCGAAAGGTCTAATGTACTACCGGGGAATCGACTCTTGGTTAACTGTGTGACTCCTATCTCGGTCCAACACAAGGGAATATGTACTTTTGACTGTGGAGGGTTCCAAATGGCACAGTCTAGATATTGGTACGATAACTGTTGTTATACGAGGGTTTGATCGAAGGAAAAAGGGTATTTCAAATTGCTCGATAGTTTATGACACATACTCCCGGTATGTTTTCCATGATCCGGTTAACTATCTCACTCTACCTAATTATCTGAGAGTAATAAGTTGTACTCATGTCCCGCTTGGTTTCGTGAGTTTTCTGGAGGGACTTGCCAAAACCTTGAGGTAATCCTGTTATCTCAACCAAAGATAAGGGACGTAGGTATACTATGCAGTCGGACTACTTCTTGGAGATGGGTTCGCGTGAGTATTTTATCATGAATGATTCTCGGATCGGAAGGAAGTGAGCGTCTTTTTATCGAAGAATCGACATTTTTCACAAATGGCATCGTACTTACTCGGGAAAACTGGGTAACGTGATGGTGAAATCCATGTTGGTTATTTACTAATTCATTTTGGGTATCTAGGCTGCTAGAATAGTCCCAAGGGTTTCTGGCTAAGCTTCTCAGGTTTGAGCAATTAAATGGGGGCAGGTGATCATTGTCAATGTCTTAGTCTTGCGGTCTAAATACATAGTCTAAACTCGGATTGGGGGTACTGCAAAGGAAAAATGAAGTCATCTGTCTCTTCTGGAAGGGACAGGATAGGTGTGATGCATAAGTCTTACTTCAATGCTTAGAATGATGTATCTCGCTGTTCACTCCAATGAAAAGGGTACACCTTTCTGTGTCGGAGTGGTTAAGGGTTTGATGATTTCGGAAAAATTTTCTGGATGGGCTTGCAACAATAGTCGGCGAAACCCAAGAATTGACAGGTCTTTTATGGGTGTCTTCGGTGCCGACCAATTTCCTATTGTTTCGATCTTAGCAGGATCCATGCGTATGTCTTCATTGCCTACTACATGATCTGGAGGAAAATGGTTTGACCGAAGGGTATTAATACAAACTCTTAATGATCATATCGAGTCCTGAATGTTGTCTTTGAAACATCACTCCTATGAACTCGTAGTTGATGGTGTCTTGACCTAAGGTATATCTTCGAGAAGTAGCTGGCTCCCTGAAGAAGTCGTCTATTATGGAAAGACGATATCGGTTTTGACGGTCAATTCATTAAGCCGACTGGATAACTCCTGCATCACTGCTAGAGCAAAACGATACGGAGGTTTGGCTACGGGGGTAGTTCTAGGGATTAAGTTGATACGAGACTCAACTTGGCGTTCGGGAGGAATTCTCGAGATCTCTTCGGAAAAATATCAGGAATATTACAGTCTTCGGAGACGCTCTCGGGGTCTTTAACTTCTTGTTTCTCACTGATTACATGGACTAGGAATACCTGACACTTCTTTCGCAGAAACTTTCGAGCTTTAATGTAGGGAATGATGCGAAGATTTGGGCTAAGTTTGACACCATATGTCATGAGGGTCTGGTCAGAGGGGAGATTGAGACGAATAGCTTTCCATAACGAGGTATATCAATACAATCGGGGCTCAATCGATACATACTAAAGATACATCAAAGCTCTTTACTGAAACAGACATCAGGTCTATGAGGAAAGAATGATTACTTAAGGTAAGGATACAACTTAGGGATAAGTCGTTAATGCACTGATTCTCACCGGTAACTATCTTGATGGTTAATGGTTCGGTTATTAGACGAGGACTATGTTTAACAAGATAATTGAATGAATGACTAATAGAACTTTCTTGACACCAAATTCGAAAAGGATGCGAGTATAAGGATTGTCGAAAAGAAATGTACCAGCAACGTTGGTGGAAGCAGCGGCTGTCTCTTCTTGCTTCATAGCTAAAATCATCTCGGTGATGTTGACGTTGTTGGCGGTTACGGCTTTTGGGCAATTCCGCTTGAAACGCCCGATCTCTCCACAACTATAACAAGCACGTACGGTACTCGATCCGGAAGCTTGACCAATTATTTGAATTGGTGTTTTGCAGTTTCGAGCGAAGTGGCCCTTCATGCCATATTTGTTGCAAATCTTTTCAAAACACGGACCGGGGGTATAATGGTGATATTTGCACTTGTCGCACCAAGGGAGATTACCAGTATACCTAGTGGTAGGTGCTGGAGCTGTAGGCGCAGCAACAGGAACAGTGGTAGCTTGAATTATAGGAACAACGGCAGAATTAGTGGCAACTTGAACTGCCATAGTTTCATGCCTCTTGGAGGGTCCTTGGGAGTTCTGACTCTTTCGCTTTTTCCAGAAAACTTTCTTCTTTCTCTGATTACCCTCATTTTGGTGTCCTTGATTATCTTCATGGTTTTGAGGGTACATGACACTTCCTAGACCACTGGACTTGCCAGGGTTCAAAATCGTCATTGCAGCCGCCAATGCAGCGGTAACGGCTGTTTGGATCAGGACGTAGTCGAGCGAATAAGAGTATGACGGCGGAGAGTTGTTGTTACTTGAGCTGGGTTCTTTCTTTGAAGACATTTCGATCTAAAATGATTAGGGAAAAGAGGATGATAAGTCCTCTTAATTAAATCAAGAGATATGAAACAAGGAATGTCTCTATATGACAGACATATAATTCTATTAAGCGATAAAGCAGGAATGAATTATCGAAGCAGGCAACTATCGCTAAGGAATGATCGAAGGGCAACGCTTGAATGAGAATTTTCTACAACAAAGTTGGATCTAGAAATACTCCCATAGTATTTCATGATTCACCGCGACGACGACTCGTTGTTCATGGTATTTGGGTAAGTTTTAGGTATGCCGCATTCCACAGTCACTCCCAAGCACATGTTGGCCGTGTCTCGAGTGAATATAGTTGATCAGGCTATATTGATCCTAGAAACGACTACATAACTGCCCAGGTTTAACTGCAGCATACAACACCCATTTACTTATGTTATGTTCTACTTATAGATACGATTCTCGACGGTTAGGTATACTTGTATACTTTTTGAAAATACTTATATTTTAAGGTATACTTTTAGTTCAGAGCACTTAGGCCCCTTAGTGTTTATAGTCTTATACCACGTAAAGTTTGGTATACTTAGTTCACTATAAACAAGGGCTCTGATACCAATCTATCACACCCGAAACCCTGGGCGGAGGTGACTTCATGTTAAATATCATAACCAATGTACATAGTAAGCGAAGTAAAACACAAAACATTACATTACATAGTTTTCATTACATTTGTTCAAAAGTAAAGTGATACAAGTTTCATAAATACATAAGATAAACAAAAGAAAGACGTGACTTCATACGCTCCGTCTTCTGCAAAAGGCCGCGGGGTACCTGTCAAAGGAGAACCTGAGAATACAAGCGGTTTGAAAAATCAGCATAAAGCTGGTGAGTTCATAAGCGGTTTGTTTTTATGAAAATGTACGAGATTCCTTTTGTATTTTCTGAAAAAGTTACGACCTAAGAAAATCCCATATTTTCTTAAAAGTAAAGTTTAGTTGTTCTGTTATGTTACACGGTTCTGGTTATGAATTGTGATTACCCCAGGAAAATCCTATATTTTCCTAATGTGAAAGATGTGTACTGAAAACCTGATTAACCTTGTGAAGTGTGTGTTTGTTTACCAACCCAAAAATGTAATGTAAAAGATGTACGAGTGTCTTTCCCAGGAAAATCTCATATTTTCCTAAATGTTGGTTATCAATTGTGAAAGATGTATTAGTTTTAACACATATATAAAACTAATATTAACAAAGTAAATTAACTACTTTATCCATTATTACTATTAAATAAATCTCTGTTATCCTAATTGCGAGTTCCATAACCATACAATAGACTAGATATGGCAATAAGTAGTCCACATCACCTTATGACTTTCGTCACCCTTGAACCATTTCGGTTCGGCTGTAGCTAGCAGCCAGGTACGGGGTAGTCAGCCCCGTATAGATCTATACACTCAAGTCACGCTCCCTATCTAAGAGATTCTGGTTACAGGGGCGGTCCTCCACTCGCGTATCTCTGTGGAGTGTTCACCGAGGACGTGTCTCCAATTATATAGGATTAACAATTTACAAGTAATAATGCTAAAAGTCTTATTCTATGTTCTTTAATAAAGACGATCCTCCACTCGCGTATCTCTGTGGAGTGTTAATGAGGACAAAACATATAAATTAATCTAATGCTTTTAACAAAAATATTATGATACAAATCACTTGTGAAATATATAATATAACATTATATAATTAGATATGAAATCGGCTTGTAACTGGTTCTGCAAGTTAAACAGTTGATTAATACAATTTCAATTGTTAAAAGCAAGTGAAATATGAAACATTTCTAATGAAATAAAAACGTTTAAGTACAAGATATTCTTGTACTTTTGCTTGTATTCCCCCCTGAAAACATTGAAAAACCATTGAAAAAGGGTAGGGGTATGAACTCACCGAACGCGGAATGTGACGACTAGGATGGTAAACGTCGAATCGAGGCTTGAATACGAGCGAGGTTCCTATGTAATATTAAATAATACACAAATATATCTAATTAGATTTAAATTACTAATTAGATACACTTAAACATTCCAAGACGTGAAAACACTTCAAAATAGGCGTTTGGAGTGACCCGGGTGACTTTTCTGGACATGAATGACTAGGATATGGAGTTTACTCTTCAAGAGTAAACTCTAAGGAGTGTTCACGGCCATATACACCCATCCCCATGAGTTTACGGCCGTAAACTCATGGTGGGTGTTCTTATGTGCTAAATGGCCTTAAATCAAATGAGGGGTGTTGCTAGGTTTGGTTCTAGGACATTTGAAAGGGGCTAAATCAAACATATGGACTGATTGGTGAGTTCACGGTAGTAAACTAAGTGTTTACGGCCATAAACTCTCACCCACATCATTCTTAAGTGTTTTGAAGGCCAATGATTTATCACAATTGATTAAACTCAATTTTACAAGCCATGGGGTGAGTTTAGGGCATCAATTAACTCATATTTAGGAGTTTACGGCCCTGGAACATATTCTTGGGGTGTTATGACCGTAAACTCTCAAATGGAGGGTTTTTGTTATGTTTAAGGTCCCCAAATATTTTTTGGTTGGTTCTAGGATTTATTCCAAGGCTTATGAGGTGTGTAAGTTGCATTTTAACACCCAAAAAGGAGTTTACTCCCCATGAAATGGTGTTTACGGCCCAAGCTTGTTCTTGGGCAGTAAACTCATGTTTACTCCTCAAATGTTGAGTTTAAGGTGTCCTAAGTCCAATCCAATAAGTCCTTAAGCCATATCTAAGCTCTAATTGTGATTTGGAAGGGTTTTTAAGGCTCAAAAACCCCATTTACATGTGTTCACGGCCTAAGGCTGTTCCAGGGCCGTAAACACGTGTTTATGGTCCTATCCCATGAGTTGAACACGAAAATGAAGGCTAAGGATGTTATACTAGGAGCTAAGATGATTACCTTGGTGTTTTGAAGCTTGAAATGGATGATTTTTGGACTTAAATCTTTGATTGAGGAGAGAGGTTAGAGGGAGAGAGAGAGTGAAAAGGCTCCAAATGAGTCTTAAATCACTTTAAATATGGTTTGAATTTGATACACGGTGGAATTCTACCCGATACCGACGTTAATCGACGCTTTGGGTCGCACCCGATTAAGTTGTCGTTACCCGATATGGTCAAAACTAAATTTTTTCTAATTACTAGTTTGGGGGGTTTTCACATGTTTCCAACATGTTTGGATACTTACAAGGTCAAAATAAAAGTTTTAACTTAATTGACCTAGTTCAAAGACGAAATCGAAACAACCCGCTTAAGACGAGTTTTATCAACGAAACGGTTACGACGAGGGAACAAAATTTCGGGTTGTTACATTGATCACATGTGTGATCCGAAACCTCAGACAAAATTTCCTCAATGACACAATTATTACTTAGATTATGTAGTCTACCGAAGTGTGTTCTGATATCTTCGGGAAAAGTCTTGTCATTGACTGGAAAATGAAATTCTCGGTCCGGAGGGACATAAAGTCGATCTTTGTTAAACCGGGGTGAGGAATCCTCTGCGGTAGGATATCCATTGGACCAACCCCAATTGTATGTATTGTCCACAGTTCCATTATTAACTAAATTTTCAATAGCTTCACTTTCATTGAACAATTTTTCTATTAAAAGATTTAAACGTTCAATCTCACTCTGAGCTAAATCTCTTTGGTTCAAAGCTATTTCTAGTTGTGTTTCACTCAACATTCTTGCATCTTTTTTAACTCTAAATCTCTTTCTAACATAGCCATTTTGAGTCTTTTATTGTCCAGTCGTCCTCTCACATGAAACATCTCTTTGGACGCTATGTTCTTCTCATCTAAGGCTCTGTTGTAGTCTAAAAGGACGGCAACACATGTGTCACACCCCCAAACCAGAATGGCGGAAAACATTCGGGGGTGGATGACTTCACGTAGTATCATAACCATTGAATATTGTAAAGAAAGTAACACAACCATCACATATATAATGAAAACGTATGTTGTTGCGTTATACATATTAGCAAAAGAATATTACAATGAGATGATAAATGTTCAATAATAAAACATCCTTAGTGTTTCCTTCTCCAAAAGCTGGTGGTTACCTGTATTACTGATTCCCTGAGAAATACAAGTGGTTTCGAAAAAGTGTCAACAATTAAGTTGGTGAGTTCATAAGTGTTTTGCATTGAAAAGTATGTCCTTTTTAATAATAAATCGATGAACGAGGTTTTCAGAAAATCCAATATTTTCTATAAATGATTTGAAAAGTTTCCCTTGTTGGAGTGCGTTTGTGTTTTCCATACTTGAATAATAGTGATAAAATTTGTGTTAACGATAAAATGGAAAACTGAAATGCATATATGAATCTCGTAAATCAAACTTGTTTTTATACTTTTATGTGAGTTTTATAACCATGCTATTGACACTGATGGCCTGTAACAACGTTCTTCAGGCGTTGGAACTGTTATGACATTTATCACCCCAGGCCTGCCGGCCTAGCTGTAGCTAACAACTTAGGAGTGGGATTGTCAATCCCGTATAAATCTATACACAAGTATCACGCTCCCCCTACAAGGGATTATGGTATATAATACAGGACTTAATAATGCATACTCGAACGTACGTGAAGCTGTCTCACATTACTTGGTATAAACAGATTTACGATAATAAAGACTTTACTTCTTTTGAAAACATTTCATTTGTCGAGATGTATATGTAAAATGTATGAATCACTTGAATACTACACTCATTATAGTTTCTCAAAAGTATGTTCCCATTTGGTAATAACAACTTGGTGATATAATAGTTCTTTAAACATAAAGTTATTTTTGTATCAAAACTCTATAAGAACGATATTATAAAAATGATACTTTGATTTGAAAAGTAGGGGTATGAACTCACTCGTTAAGTTTGAAGAGAGAGGCTAGGGTTGAGCAGAACTTCGACCGCGGATAGTTGCATCGTCGGGCTCTTCGGGGATCTCTGCAGCGTAAATCTTTCGTCGGGGCTCGAGTGCGGAAACCAAGGTAAGAAAATGGTCTCTGGAGCTGGGAGAATGGCTGAGAAATGGTGAAGGTGTGCCAAAACTCGAAGCTGATGCCATCTACTTATAGGGGGTATTTTTGAGTGCCACGTCATGGCTAGGGTTGGCCACGTCGTGGGGAGCAAGCCCTATCCCCTTCCGTTGATTGGACGCCCTCAGTCACTTGCCGGGTCGCGGCCAAGCTGTGCCACGTCGTGGGGCCTGACAGCCTCGGATTTTGGACCCCGAACTTGTAAAATCCATAACTTTCGCGTACGAGCTCCGTTTTCGACGTTCTTTATATGCACGCGTAGCTGAAAATATGATCTACAACTTTCATTTAGACTCCGTCGGCTAGTTTTGACTTTATTTTTAATGACATAATTTTAATAGGACGGGCCTCCTAAAGTCCGTTAAAAATTCATAGGTTCTTTATTCGACGTCGGTTTTCGTTTGTCTTTTTATCGTTTTATTACTATTGTGGAGATCTTCAACTCTCATTTAGGTTGCGTTAGCTAATTAACACTCGATCTTCAATCCGAGTTTTTAGCCCTCTACTACTGTTACAAAACTTTGAAAATCCGTAACTTCTTCATACGAGGTCCAATTTGGGCGATCTTTTTATGTACGCTCACCTTTCAACGAGATCTACGACTTTGGTTTAGACTCTTAAGGCTAAAATGCATTTTATTGAGATTCTACTTTTTACGTCAAATAATGTTTTAACGTCGTGTCGAGAATATACGAGTGGTAATAATTTCTTCAATATAACCCGGTTTTGAGCGTTCTTTATGTTTTTGGAAACCTTGGCATGATATCTAATATTTGATGCATCCCAACTTAGATACTTGAACACTTTATTTTCGAGGTTAATTTCGTTGTTTTTAGCTTTCGAGTGTTTACAATGCTTTTGGGAAATATAGGGTTGTCACATCATCCCCCTGTTAAGGGAATTTCGTCCCGAAATTTAATCTAAGATAGAGTTTACAGTTTTTGGAAAAAGATGCGGGTACTTTTGTTTCATCTGATCCTCGCGTTCCCAGGTGTATTCAGGTCCTCGCTTGGCGTTCCAACGGACCTTTACAATGGGTATGCGGCTTTGTTTAGTCCTTTTGATTTCCCGATCCATGATCTCTACTGGTTCCTCCACAAATTGAAGGTTTTCATTTATTGCAATTTCATCTAGAGGGACGACAAGGGTCTCGTCGGATAAGCACTTCTTCAGATTCGATACGTGAAAGGTAGGGTGTACGTTGTGGAGCTCCTGAGGTAGTCTAAGTTTGTAAGCCACTGGACCGATCCTGGCAAGGATCTCGAATGGTCCGATGTATCTAGGGTTCAGTTTTCCACGTTTTCCGAAGCGTATTAAACCTTTCCAAGGCGAGACCTTGAGTAGGACATGGTCTCCAACTTGGAATTCTAAGGGTTTTCGTCTCTTATCTGCGTAACTCTTTTGTCTATCCCTTGATGCTTTTAGACGTTCTCGGATTTGAACAATCTTCTCCGTAGTCTCCCGTATGATTTCTGGCCCAGTGAGCGTGTTGTCAGTTGCTTGCCCTTTTGCTAGCTGTGTGTCCCCCACTTCGGCCCAGCACAAGGGTGACCTGCATTTGCGGCCATAGAGGGCTTCGAACGGGGCAACTTTGATACTGGTGTGGTAGCTATTGTTGTACGAGAACTCGACCAAGGGTAGATGTGTGTCCCATGCTTTTCCAAAATCGATTACGCAAGCTCTCAGCATGTCTTCTAGGGTTTGTATAGTTCTCTCGCTCTGGCCGTCGGTTTGTGGGTGATAAGCGGTACTCATGTCTAGTCTTGTCCCCAAAGCTTTTTGTAGCGACTGCCAGAACCTTGAGGTGAATCTACTATCTCGGTCCGAGATAATGGATATGGGCACACCATGCAGTCGTACAATTTCTCTGAGGTATGTCCTTGTTAACTTCTCCAATTTATCCGTCTCTTTGATCGGTAGGAAATGTGCTGACTTAGTTAACCTGTCGACAATTACCCAAATGGTGTCGAGTCCGCTTGCTGTTTTGGGTAATTTTGTTATGAAATCCATGGTTATCCGCTCCCACTTCCATTCGGGTATTTCTGGTTGTTGTAATAAACCCGAAGGCTTCTGGTATTCCACCTTGACTTTGGCACATGTCAGGCATTTGCTCACGTAGGTAGCAATATCGGCTTTCATGTTCGGCCACCAGTACAACTTCTTGAGATCGAGATACATCTTATCGGAGCCGGGATGTATGGAGTATCGTATTTTATGGGCTTCGTCCATAACGATTTCTCTAAATCCACCAAACTTCGGTATCCAAATTCGATCCATGAAATAACGAATCCCGTTGCTCTTGGTCTCAAGGTTCTTATCCATTCCCCTTAGGGCTTCTCCTGTCACGTTTTCGGATTTCAAGGCTTCTATTTGGGCTTCCTTGATTTGCGTGGACAGGTGTGAATGGATCGTCATAGTTAGGGACTTCACTCGGCGACCTGAGTACTCCTTCCGGCTGAGTGCATCAGCCACTACGTTAGCCTTTCCGGGGTGATATCGAATTTCGCATTCATAATCACTAAGTAGTTCTACCCATCATCTCTGTCTCATGTTGAGTTCCTTCTGGTTGAGGATATGTTGGAGGCTTTTATGATCGGTGAAGATTGTACATTTTGTGCCGTAGAGGTAGTGTCTCCATATCTTCAGAGCGAAGACGACTGCTCCTAGCTCAAGATCGTGCGTTGTGTAGTTCACTTCGTGCGTCTTTAGTTGTCTTGAGGCGTAGGCGATGACCTTCCCTCTTTGCATTAAGACACACCCAAGTCCTTGGTTTGATGCATCACAATAGACCACGAAGTCCTCCGTTCCCTCTGGCAAGGTTAGGATGGGTGCACTACATAAGGCACGCTTTAGTGTCTGAAATGCGCTGTCTTGTTTTTCTCCCCAGTCGAAGGTCACATTCTTCTGGGTTAGGGTGGTAAGTGGCTTGGCAATCTTTGAAAAGTTCGGTATGAATCTTCGATAATACCCGGCGAGTCCCAAAAATTGCCGGATTTCTGTAGGGGTTCTTGGAGTAGTCCAATTATCTATTGCCTTTATCTTGGAAGGGTCCACGTGTATTCCTTCTTTGCTTACAACATGTCCTAGGAAATCCACTTCCCGAATCCAAAATTCGCATTTGGAAAATTTTGCGTAAAGTTTCTCTGCCCTTAATGTTTCCAGTACTTGGCGGAGATGTTTGCTGTGATCTTCCTGGCTTCTTGAATAGATGAGTATATCATCTATGAATACGATCACGAACTTATCCAGGAAGGGACGACATACTCGGTTCATCAAGTCCATGAACACTGCTGGAGCATTCGTCAATCCGAAGGGCATTACTACAAATTCGTAGTGACCATAACGTGTTCGGAAAGCCGTTTTGGGGATGTCTCCCTCCAGTACTCGCAGTTGGTGATAACCAGATCTTAGATCAATCTTTGAGAAGTAGCTTGCTCCCTGCAGTTGGTCTAATAGATCGTCTATGCGCGGTAAGGGATATTGGTTCTTGATCGTTAGTTTGTTTAATTCCCGATAATCGATGCACATGCGAAAGGATCCGTCCTTCTTTTTCACGAATAGGACTGGCGCTCCCCATGGTGAGAAGCTCGGTCTGATGAATCCCTTGCTCAGCAGTTCGTTTAATTGACTGGATAGTTCCTGCATCTCGGCTGGGGCTAAACGGTACGGTGACTTTGCTACAGGGGTAGCTCCGGGGATTAAGTCGATTCTGAACTCGACTTGACGTTCCGGTGGGATTCCTGGAAGATCTTCTGGGAAGATGTCTGGGAAATTGCAGACTTCCGGAATGTCTTTAATGTTTTTCGATTCTTGTTTCTTGTCTACTACGTGGGCTAGAAAGGCATGATATTCCTTACGAAGATATTTTTGTGCTTTAATATAGGAAATGATTTGCAAATTTGAACTAGGTTTGTCGCCATAAATGACAAGAGTTTCGCCGTTTGGCAGATTTAGGCGAACAGCCCTTTCGTGACAAAGTATATCGGCATGGTGAAAGCTCAACCAGTCCATACCGATGATTACATCGAAACTTCTTATGGAAATGGACATAAGATCGACTCGAAACAAGTGTTCGTTTAAGTTTAGTGTGCACCCTACGTACAAGTCGTTTGCGTGTTCTGTTTTACCGTTTGCCATTTCTACAGTGAATATTTTATTGAGTGGTTGAGGTTTTTGACTAAGTAGGTGTTTGAATTTATGACTCACAAAACTTCTCTCCGCACCGCAGTCAAAAAGTATGCATGCATAAGTGTTGTTGAGTAGAAACGTACCCGTAACCACCGTCGGGTCTGCTATTGCTTCACTCTGTCCTACTGCCAGCACTCTCCCCACACCGCCAATATTCCTTTCCTTGGGACAATTCCTCCTGAAGTGTCCAGTCTCTCCGCACCCATAACACGCCCGGCTTACTCCAGTGCCAGAAACTTGAGTGATTGGTCGTGCCGGTGCTTTACAGAAACGGGCTGTGTGCCCTTTCCTGTCACAGTTCTTGCAGGGCATCCCGCGACAAATACCATGGTGATGGTAGTTGCACTTGCTGCACTTGGGCAGATTCCCCGCATATGGTTTTGTTGGTGCAGAGGTAGCAGGAGTTGTGGTGGGGGTAGTAGCAGCATGAACCGCAACCATTTGCTTCTTTGAAGGTTCTTGTGAAGTTTGCCCCTTCCTCTTGTTCCAAAAATTCTTCTTGTTGTTGTTGTTGGCATTGATTTCATTGTTGCTGTTCCCTTTGGTTGGTTCAGCCATAATAGTCGCGACTCCTTGACAGACACCATGATCAACAAGAGATTGCGCTAGTTCCTTGGCGCTGGCGAAAGTCAAGGGTCTGGAAGCTAGCACACTTCCTCGAAGTTGGGGTGATAGTCCCCAGATGTATCTCTCGACCTTTTGGCTCTCCAGGGTTAACATTCCTGGGCAAAGTGTTATTAAGTCACTGAACCTGTTGGTGTAACCTACTATGTCCGAACCTACCATCGAGAGGTTCCACAGTTCCTGTTCAAGCTTCTGAATCTCGCCTCTTGGTCAGTATTCTCGAAGGAGCATTCTTTTCAGGTTTTCCCAACCCATGGAGTTTGCCACCACCAGGGTTAGTGTCTGGACGTGGCCGTTCCACCATGTCAGGGCGTGTTCAGAGAAAGTAAAAGCGGCGAACTTTACTTTGCTTTCTTCAGGACATGCACAAATTTCGAATACAGCTTCTGTTTTCTCTATCCATTGAGATAGAGCCAATACTCCCCCAGTCCCGTAAAAGGGAATAGGTTTTCCGTTGGTGAAGTCTTTGTAAGTGCATACCCCTGAACGGCTTTGACCTTGGCCATTTGTAAAACTGTTTGTTCCTCCCCCCGATCCGTTGTTGCTCATTTGAGCCATTGCTGCAGTTACAGCAGCGGTTACAGCAGTCTGGAACATAACGGTGTCCATAATTGGAGGAAGTGGTGGAGGTGGTGTTGAAGTTGAGTTTCTGCGTGTTGATCTACGAGGAGGCATGTTCTGGTAGAGAAAAATAAGAATGAATACTATAAGTTTCTAATGTTTTGACAATCGTGTGTTAGTTGTATCTTGTAATTTGTTTTGACTTTAGTTTATGGTTTTATGGTAGGCATAGAAATTTAAAACTCGTAATTTTTGAGAGGTATATAATAAGAAATACTTCATATTCATTCATATAGGTCACACCTGAGGTGTGTTACATTACATATCTTGTTCGGGAAAATTTGACCCTCCTAGAGGTCTCCGATTGTAGATACAAAAGGGAAATAAGGGAAAAACTTTTATCCGAAATCCTAATCTATAACAAAATTGTTGGGTATCGAACAAGCTCTACTTGCGGCGTTTGGAGCTAGACTCGGCATCCGACCATTTGACTCCCATCAGTCGCCTCTCGAGATCTGCTTGTTGTTCCTTCATCTCTCTTATTTCTGCCAGAGCCGTTATCATTTGGTTCTGAAGTGTTCCCGTGTAGATTTGGGTATTCTCATGTAGTCCTTCCAAACGGCAGAGGTCAGCGGCATTACCTTGGGTAGCAGCATTGATTTCGCGAACTCTGGCTGCTTGTTGGTCTGCGTGGTAGTTCTGGTTAGCTATAGCGTTCACGACGACAGGAAGTGCTCGATCAGCTGAGCCTCCCCCACTGACGTTGTAAAAGTCCCGACACATGCCAAATGGAGGGCGTACACCTTGCTGGCGGCTCCAGTAGTAAAGGTGGCTTCCCCAGATGGGGATGGGTCCCGGTTGATATGGTCTGATTACGGGAGGATGAGGGATGGGAGGGTCGTACACTTCTGGCTCGGAGTCTGTTCCGCTAGAAATCTCCTCGATATCTTCATCGACTTCGAATTCCTCTCCGACTTCGACTTCGAATTCTTCCTCGATAACCCCTTCGGGTTCTTCCTCGACCTCTTCTTCGATTTCCTCTGGGTCTTCCTCCGGGTCTTCTTCTATCCAACCGTCGTTGCCTTGGTTTGGGTAGTAGGGATCTCCTGGTAAATGGAATCCGGCCATTTGTCTGTACTAGGATAGATGTATGAGAACGTTATAAGAAAAGGAATTTCTATTTAGCGACTTATTATTTTTAACTATAATTTTTATTGTACAACTATTTTTAATAATACTTCTATACTATTTCAACTTGGCGAAACTAGAACAATTTTGTATTTGGTAAGTTTTCGGCTTGTTGTCCACTACGACCATTCCTCGACGTACGTTGGTCAAATCCAGGATAAATATAGTTGATCAGGCTATATTTATTCTCGACCTGATTACATACCCCGGGGCTCAATCGTAGTGTCGTAACTTGCCTTAATACTTTTTAGTAAAACTTGTTATGATACGAGATTAATGCATGCTTGTAAAAATGTATCTCTTTAAAAGAATGTATTTTGTTCATGAAAATGTTTCATCAGAGGGTTTTTGGTCCCCTTTGCATTTATAGTTTGTATATCGTATGTGGTTCGATATACTTAGTTCACTATAAACAATGCTCTGATACCAATTTGTCACACCCCCAAACCAGAATGGCGGAAACATTCGGGGGTGGATGACTTCACGTAGTATCACAACCATTGAATATTGTAAAGAAAGTAACACAACCATCACATATATAATGAAAACGTATGTTGTTGCGTTATACATATTAGCAAAAGAATATTACAATGAGATGATAAATGTTCAATAATAAAACATCCTTAGTGTTTCCTTCTCCAAAAGTTGGTGGTTACCTGTATTACTGATTCCCTGAGAAATACAAGTGGTTTCGAAAAAGTGTCAACAATTAAGTTGGTGAGTTCATAAGTGTTTTGCATTGAAAAGTATGTCCTTTTTAATAGTAAATCGATGAATGAGGTTTTCAGAAAATCCAATATTTTCTATAAATGATTTGAAAAGTTTCCCGTGTTGGAGTGCGTTTGTGTTTTCCATACTTGAATAATAGTGATAAAATTTGTGTTAACGATAAAATGGAAAACTGAAATGCATATATGAATCTCGTAAATCAAACTTGTTTTTATACTTTTATGTGAGTTTTATAACCATGCTATTGACACTGATGGCCTGTAACAACGTTCTTCAGGCGTTGGAACTGTTATGACATTTGTCACCCCAGGCCTGCCGGCCTAGCTGTAGCTAACAGCTTAGGTGTGGGATTGTCAATCCCGTATAAATCTATACACAAGTATCACGCTCCCCCTACAAGGGATTATGGTATATAATACAGGACTTAATAATGCATACTGATGGGATTAAAACAACTTTTAATCTAAGAAGATCGATTAGATCATGAATAAGTATATGAATATGAAACAGTTAAAAACGCAATAATAAGAACAAACAGCTTGAATCAAACGTGTTGAATGATTAAATAAAATCCTTAGAAGAGCTCGATTAAGAACATCAACTATAAAGGATTAGGAGATTACAAGAATGATTACAGAAAAATATAATACTCTCGATCAATCGCTGTATCAATCACCTCTAAAATCTTGACCTAATATGCATGCAAGCATTTAACTTATATACAATACATAAAAGGCTCTCGGTTGGACAGGCCCAAACCGGAGAATAAAAGGCTAATCTAATGAGCCCAAAAGACGCAACATCAAAACTCTTTTCAGCCCAACAATCTCCCCCTTTGCGTCAATTTGGAGCGAGACTTTCACTTCCTACTTGGGCCGGCGGCTGAAGCTGGTACCTTCTTCTTCACGGTACTAAACAGACACTTGGTTATGGAAAGGATGGTCTGTCTAAACCGGATGTACCAATTGATCATATCATTGAAGTACTTGATATCATCAGCCGAATTGTCTTTACACTGCTTGATGATGAATAAGATGTGCTCCAAGCAAGTTGTAGTGTAAAGATGTTTGTCAGCTAAAGCGAAGAGACATTTCTGTCCTTCGGCTCTAGTGAACATCACAGAGTTTCGCCTCGAATCTATCTTGCCCATTAGCATTTGATTCAGATCACTGGCCGATCCCACAGGCTTGACTTTCGGTTTCTTCTTAAAAACTGTGGCAACCTCCTGATCCATTAGGGCCACCTCCATGATGTAGCATGCCAGCATCCTTTTGACATGGTCTAAGATGGGACCATATTCGGCTTCGTTTGTCAGCAGGATGTTGTACAAGACTATCCAATCATGAGGGTTCAGATTGGGCAGATCCGCCAGAGAGATCATGTGGGCAGTTCTTGCAGATCCTCGGATAAGCTTGAACTTGACGTTTGTAAATCTCCCCACGGCAAAAGGCTTCATCACCCGAACATTGACAATCTTCTGGGTGCTCCATGTAAGGAATTGAGGGCGAGCGGCCTCCAGGTAGAAGTCAATGAGCTCCCTGTCAAGCTCATCGTTCGGATGCGGGACTTCAGAAATGTTAGAGAAGGCGTGGAAGATGAACGCCTTTCGAGTCAGTGGCATATCGAACTGCGAATCAATGGTGTTGTTGCAGTCGAACGATATCACCGGCTCGAGCCATAGTATGCATGGAGTCTCTATGGCCTCTTTTATCAACCGATCCTTGGTCCAGGCAGGGAAGAGCAACTTTCGGCTCTCAAGGAGATCGTTGGCTTCTTTTTGTTTACGTTCGGCTTCTTCAGCTTCACGTGCCACACGACTGACATCGTCATCAATATTGCGACTGTTCTTTCTCTTTAACATGTCCGCAATAGTCTCCTTGTCTTCATCTTCATCTTCATCTCCATCCTCTGCTATGTGTTTGCCCTTGTTCTTCACACCCGAACCCGAGGCATGACCAGTTTGAGGTGGTTCGGTTGTGTGAGTAGCGTTGGAGGACGGAGGTGGTTTCGATCCTTTCTTCTCTTCTCCCCCTTGTTTCGGAATGGACACGAAACTCGGAAGGCCTTCAATTTTGCTTAAGAGGGCCATGGCCGGGGAGAGCTTTTCAGCGAGGGAGCGCCTCACCGAATGATTAAGGATGGGGTCGTGTGCTTCCAGGATGTTGGATAGAGCCGCGTGGACATCCGAAACACACGTCTTGATGACTTCCCTCTCGGATCGAAGAGCTTCCAATTGTTGTTCAGAGTTGGAAAGCTGCGTGCTCTTGACCTTTAGGGCAGTTGTTTTACTTGCCAGAACGTCCATCAGAGAGTTCTCTGCCGCAAGATCCTCTTGTAGTTTTGCCAGACGGGCATCGATGGAGGCACGGAGTGCCGAGTTGTTGTCGCTGAGGTTTTGGCGGAGGGTAGCGAACGAAGTCAACTCCGTCGAGACGAACTTCGCCAATTGTTGAACAATCGGTTCAAGAATCGTCTTTGTGGCATTGGCGCTTTCCTGCAGAGACTTTAGCAGGTCCGAAGCGTCGGAGAATAGTTTATCGACTTTTTCGGTCGCTGCCTCACAGGCTCGGGTGGAGGCGTCTATCGCAGCAGTTGCTGAGGCTACTGAGTCATGTTGAGCCCTGGAGAAGGTATCAACGATCCTCTGAAGGGCAGCTTCAGATAAGGTGGACTGCTGGTTTGAAGAGGAGGCGAGAAGTTGATCAACCTTCTCGTTAAGATCGCGGAGATGCTTCTTTGTCACTGGAGCATCATCCTCCTCATCACTCTGAACTTGAAACGGACTATAGTAGACCGAATCAAAGTTCATGTGATCACCACCAAGGAATTGATCATCGCCATCGGAGGCGTCTTCTGGAGATTGAGGTGGTGGTGAAGCTGGGGGTGTTATGGGTTTAGTTGGTTCAGGTTGAGTAGGTGGGGGGTTAGTTTCGAGTGGTGGTTGTGTATGGGTTTCGGTTTGTGGAGGTTCGGTTACGGGAGGGGTTTCGGTTACAGGTGGTGTTTCGGTTGAGGTGGTGAATATGGGTGGAGGTATAGGGAATGAGGTTGGTGGTATAGTAGGGGTTATGGTGGGAATGGAGATAGGTATTGTGGGTGGAGGGGAAGGAACTGGGGATTGGTGAAGTTCCATCTCCGGGGTTGGGGACCGAGGGGGTGTGTTGCCTCGTAGAGGAGAGACATCGCCTTGTGATCCCTCAGCGTCCGAACTCTCAACTTCGGATTCACTTGATGAGGAGGAAAGGATTAGCTTTCGCTTTTGTTGGGTCTTCCTCCTTTTCGGTTGTGGTGACGAAGCAGCCTTCGGTTGTTTGCGCTTCGTGGGAGAAGGTTTTGGGGCTTTGGATGGTTTCTTCCCCGTGTCTGCCTTTTTACCCCTGGCCACCGGTTTGTCGGCATCATGAATTGATCGCAGCATGTCCGGTGTCAGTTCCCTCGGACCAGATGGCCCTAACTCCTTGATCGCCTTGATCATACTGCTGTCTGATGGCACACTACCATACATCGACTCCGGGATAGAGCCAATGAAGGAGAATTTCGATGCATCAGATACGATGATCTTCTTGGTATGGAAGGTACCAACAGAAGACATCGGGGCACCATCAGCAGTTGGGACCTCAAACCTGTCCATGGCCCATCTTGTGATCAAGATCCAGAACCGGGCCAGCGACACTTCAGAGTGGCGAGAAGTGGAAGAAAGACTCTGAATCAGTTGTTGCCAAAGGACAAAACCATAATCGAGGTTGATCCCGTTGTACACCCCGTACATGATTGACAGGAAAAGACGACTGGCTCCGTCCGATCCTGAGCTCCTCTCAGACAGTCCCTTGAAGAGAACTGTAAATAGCCCATTCCATAGGGGCGGTAGGCATGACTTCTTGAACCTGGCGACGGAGGTAAGAACTTCCGTGTAGCCCATATTGTAGAACATGTTGTAGAGCATACCAACCGGAATCGTCTCCGGGTGAACACGCGATGGGTCAGCAGCAAACCCAAGCATGGTGCAGAAGCGTGAACGAGAAATCGACGTTTTGTGTTCCGCCACTTCGAAAAATATCCTGTCTACGCCCTTGTCGTAGTAGGCAGTCGCATAGACTTGAGATAGAGCCACCATTGGCACCGTTGCAATTCTGGACAATGCCGGAGCAAGCTGGGAGTACTTGAGGCATTCGATAACCGGCGACATGTAGGGATCATAGGCTAGTGGGTTCAGATCAATCACGAGGCATTGCTGAGGACGGATTGGAAGAATTTGAGAAGTAGCATGGACGGAAGAGGATTTAGCCATTGTTGCAGGTTGGAGAAGAAGATAACCGGGAGAGAGTTTGGAAGTATATTTGCTTTGGAAATTATGGGGCAGTAAAGAGGTAAAAGGTGGTCTGGATGGGTTTTTATAGTAGGTGATAGGAGAGAGAAAGATCGATTCAAATCTCTTATGGAAATACGGAAGGGTTTTTGAGTGACTGATTGGTGACAGTTGGGACGTGCGATGATCACGTAGGAGAGAGAGTGTCAGATTCCTAGGATCATGCCGCCCAATAAGCGCCGGTTCAGAGAGAGGAACCGTTTCCATTTCCACATGCGCCATTAATGCCAGATGGATGACACTTCAATACTGCACACGCGTCCAAAAGTGTCAGAAAAAGCGCGGCCGCTTCAAATTCACGCGCCCTCCTTTTTACCGTCGATTGAATTTCTATCCTTTGAACTTCCGCCGCGTCAGCAACTTTTTGTCTTTTCCCCTTTTTAATCAGCTGTATTCAATTTAGGACCCACGTGGCTAATTTTTGGCCACAACTTCATTAGTAATCCCTCAGTAATAAACCAGCCTGTAAAATAATTAGTAACGGAATTTTGAAAATCTAGGATTTTCGTGCAAAGAGTGTAAAAGATAAGGAAATAAAGCAACTCTTTTTGGGATAATCTGTGATGTCAATTATGACACGAAACTGATGATCCCGGGCACGAATCTCTTCCTTCAAGATCAAGAAAGACCTCAAAGTGTTAGTGTGGAATCCCGTTGAATTACGATCAAACATTTATTAATAAATGTTGAAAGGCTTCTTTTAATAAGGCTAATTAAGGGTGGTTTCGCTTTGATTCAACAATTCAATTCTTGATATAAGAACGAAAGTGAACAAAGTACTTGTGAGACCGGTGTAGTCTGTTGAACAAGTAGGGTAGAGTTGATTTGTAAGTGACTTGGTTAAGTATAAAATCTCAGAAAAAAAAATTATAACAAGATACCATGGGAAGAAATGTTATGGTGTGTAACAATTTCATTGGAATCAAAAAATTGAGATTTCATGAAGGTACATTCGTCAATTCATTGGTGAAAACTTGATCAAGTTAATTGGTCACCGTCAATTCATTGGTGTTGAATTTTGGGTTTCACTCAGCTCGTAGTGGCACGAAGCTAAGATCATAAACACAGATGTTGTGCAACCATAAACTTCAGCGGTAGTTTCTGAGAGTCTCAGGGGTTACAGTGATGAAGCGAATGTTATGGAGAAGTGTAATGGGGATGGTGAAAGAAGACATAGTACCTCTGCTGCGAACAAAAGGACCAAGCAGGAGACTCTGAACTCATGTGAGAAAAGAGTGAGGTAGCTCACGATTAGAATAAATGAGTTAGCCTTATTGGGAAGACAAGGTTTGTGTATACCAGGTCATGAAGGCCATTATTCAAAATCTTATGAGGCTTGGGACACATACAGCAGCATGCTTCTAGGGACACTTAAGTAAGTTATCAAATATATCCCCATAAACGAATGTGCACACAAACAAATAAAATATTGTTGCAGTTTTTGAAATGTTTAATAAAAAAAAATTAAAAATAGAAAAAAAAAATAAAAAAAAATAAAAAAGTAAGAGTTAAAATAAAAATAAGACTAAAAAAAAACTCTGGAAAGAAGAAAAAAAAAATTGTAAAACCGAACCCGAACGTTCGGTTGGTTTCGGTTGGAAAAAGTTGAAAAAACCGAACCCGAACCTTCGGTTGGTTTCGGTTCAGGAAAATTTTGAAAAACCGAACCCGAACCTTCGGTTGGTTTCGGTTCTTGAAAATTTTGAAAAACCGAACCCGAACCATCTTGAAGTTCCGGTCTTTGAAAATTTTTAAGAAACCAAGGAGTTTAGAGAAAAAAAAACTTGTTACGTAAAGAAAAATAAATTTTGCACAAGAAATATACAACACAGAAAAACTACCTTTGAAGTAATGAGCGAGTCAGATGGTTGAACCGAACCCGAACGTTCGGTTGGTTTCGCTTCTTACGGTTGAGATTGAGAGGTAGTGTGAGGAACTGATTCTGATTCCATCATACCGAGCCCTTGCAATATTTTATTGAATGATGCTTCAGGAAGAGCTTTGGTAAAGACATCAGCCAGTTGATCAGTGGTTCTTACGAAGTGAACTTCGACATTTCCATCTTCCACATGATCTTTGATGAAGTGATACCTCAGTGCTATGTGTTTGGTTTTAGAGTGTTGCACTGGGTTATGACAGATCCTAATTGCACTTTCAGAGTCACAATATAGTGGGATCTTCTTCATATTGAGTCCATAGTCTCGAAGTTGACTCTGGATCCAAATCACTTGTGATGTGCAGGATGCAGCGGCAATGTATTCCGCTTCAGCAGTAGACAACGACACACATGTTTGTTTCTTGGATTGCCAGCTGACCAACTTCCCATCAAGAAATTGACAGCCACCAGTTGTGCTTTTGCGGTCGAGTCCACATCCTCCAAGGTCAGCATCAGAATAGGCTTGAACGAAAAAGCCTGAATTGGATGGATACCATAGACCTAAGGAGACGGTTCGCTTGAGATAGCGTAGGATGTTCTTCACTGCCAGCATGTGAGGTTCGCGTGGGTTAGCCTGAAATCGAGCACAGTAACACACAGAAAACATGATATCAGGCCTGCTAGCAGTTAGATACATCAATGAGCCTATCATTTGACGATAGAGCGTGATGTCAATAGCCGGTTTATCTAGTGAAGGGGTCAGCTTGGTGCCGAATGCCATTGGGACTTTGACTTTTGAGTCTCCCATCATTCCAAACTTCGCTAGGAGAGTCTTCGTGTAAGCTTCCTGATTGATAAAGATGCCTTCAGGTCCCTGTCTTATGTTTAAACCAAGAAAAAAGTTAATAGGACCCATTAAGCTCATTTCAAACTTAGTCTCCATCAACTTTCTGAATTCAGCTGTTAAGCTGGGATTCGTGGAGCCAAAGATGATGTCATCGACATAAATTTGAACTATCATAAGGTGGTTACCTTCCTTTTTGCGAAAGAAGGTTGGGTCAACCAAACCTTGTTTGAATTTGGACATCTTCAAAAATTTTGTAAGCGTTTCATACCAGGCTCTCGGAGCTTGTTTGAGGCCGTACACAGCTTTATCCAGAATGTAGCAATGATTTGGATACTTTTCGTTCACGAACCCAGGAGGTTGCTCCACATACACAGTTTCTTCAAGTTCTCCATTGAGAAATGCACACTTGACGTCCATTTGGAAAACCTCAAAGTTTTTGTGAGCAGCATAGGCCAGAAATATTCTAACCGATTCTAGCCTAGCTACTGGAGCGAACGTCTCTTCGTAATCTATCCCTTCCTCCTGACAGTATCCCTTGACAACCAGACGAGCCTTGTTCCTTATGACATTACCTTCCTTGTCCATTTTGTTTCTAAAAACCCATTTAAGACCAACAACCGAAGCATCTGGAGGAGTTGGAATGAGGCGCCAGAATTTGTTCCTTTCAAACTCGTTCAGTTCGTCTTGCATCGCTTGAACCCAATCAGAGTGATCGAGGGCAGTGTTCACTGTCTTCGGTTCAACTTTTGATACGAATGAGTTAAACATACAAAACTCAACCTTTGAGAATAAGGATGTCTGTTTTGCCTTCAGTTGAGATCGGGTCAGAACCTTTTCAGATACATCACCAACTACTTGGGAGATAGGATGATCTTTGGTCCATTTTGTGAGAGGAGGGTAATTCGGATCGAAGGTTGGATCTAGTTCAGCATTGATCATCTCTTCGGGCTCAGATTGGCTATCGAAATCAAGCGTCATATCATCATGCTCCCCCTCAATTGATGAGTCTTGAGAAACATGAGGTTCAGGGGTTTCTTGTGGTGCTGGATTTCCAGGCATTGAAGCACCTTCGTTTGGAGGGGCACCTTCGGTTGGAGAAGTACCTTCGGTTGGTGAAGGACCTTCAGGTGAAGTGGCAGAGCTTTGCTCCCCCTGGACTTGTGAGCTTAGCTCCCCCTCGTCATGAGATCTTGGCTCCCCCTCGACAGAAGCAGTGTTGGTTGGAGATTCATCAGTGAGCGATTCTCCTTCATGCATTCTTTTCGCAGCATCTTCGACAATTTGTTTCATATGATCAATTTTGTTGTCAGCTGCACCTGCTTCTGAGAGAGAAGCTTTTTCCGGTTCATCAAAGAGATCCAAAAAGTTCTCGTACATATTGGCGATTGAGACTGTGACTTGACCAGTTTGAGGAAAGATTTCCCTGGCAGTGTCATTTATGGCCTGTAGCTTCTTGACATAGCTATCGTCGAAGGTCACATAGTATGTCTCTTCAATCCTTCTTGATCGTTTGTTTAGGACCCTGTACGCCTTTGAAGTGAGTGAGTAACCCAGAAAGATTCCCTCGTCAGCCTTGACATCAAACTTGTTGCGGTGTTCTTTAGAGTTAAAGATGAAACACCTTGAGCCAAACACGTGGAAAAATTTCACGTTGGGTTTTCTGTTATTTATTATCTCATATGGTGTGAGCGTGAATCGCTTGTTGAGATAGGACCTGTTTTGTGTATAACACGCAGTAGAAATAGCGTCAGCCCAAAAATAAAGAGGTAAGGAAGCGAAACTTAACATAGTTCGGGCAGCTTCACACAACGATCGGTTTCGTCTTTCGACTATTCCGTTCTGCTGTGGTGTGTAGGGAGCTGAGAAATTATGACTGATTCCCTTTTCTGCAAGAAACTCTTCAAACTCTTTGTTCTTAAATTCGAGACCATTGTCGCTCCTTATGTTGCGAACGACCTTCTTGAGCTGGACTTCAATTTGCTTGACAAACACTTTCAGCTTTTGAGTCACTTCAGATTTGAGCTTTAGAAAGAACACCCATGTAAATCGAGAGAAGTCATCAACGATAACAAGAATGTACTTGCTACCACCGATGCTTTTAATTGATGAAGGACCACACAAATCGATATGAAGCAATTCGAGTGGTTCAACAACTTTTGTGTTAATTATGGATGGGTGACTTTGACGACTCTGCTTTCCCATTTCGCATGCAGCACACAAATGCTCTCTGTCAAACTTGAGCAATGGAAGACCCCTAACATGACCTCCAGTGACAAGTCGGTTGATATCTTTGAAATTGAGATGAGAGAGTCTTCGGTGCCACAACCAGCTTTCGTCGGATTGAGCTTTTGATAGCAGACATATAGCTGGGTTTCCTTTGATGGGTTTCATGTTCAGAGGAAACATTTCACCCTTTCGCTCTGACTTCAGAATCACTTTCTTTGTCTTTTTCTCTATGATTTCAGAACCTTCATCATCGAATGAAACTTTGAGACCAGTACCTCCAACAAGCTGAGATACACTGATGAGGTTGTGTTGAAGTCCTTCCACATAGGCCACCTTTCTTATGGTAAAATCACCATTCGTTATCATCCCATATCCCTTTATGGTCCCGAAAGAGTTATTTCCAAACTTAACGTTGCCACCATTTGCAAGGGATCTGTATTCCCTAAGCTCCTCTTTCCTCCCTGTCATGTGACGCGAGCAGCCACTGTCGATGTACCATTCTTCGTCAAACTGTTCGTCACTTATAACCTGCAAAAATTTAAGCAGATTTAGGAACCCAAAGTTTCTTGGGTCCATGTGAGCTTTTCATGGGAACAGGAATAGTAAGAGAGATGTCAACTAGATATGTTCGTTTTATTAGAGTTGTTTCATCTTTCTTTTTAATGGTAAAGACTTTTATTTTATGAACATTAGGGATGTTCGTTTTGGACTCAGGTTTGGATTCATCAACCTTTTGCTTTCCCTTCTGTTCAGCTGAAGAATGAGGTTTTTGAGGGCAAGCGGGATTAGTTTTGGAACTACATGGAGATGAATGAGTGGAAGTAAAAGAACGAGAAGAATTAGGAAGAGAGGATTTGGATTTGGATTGAGATGTCTTCCTTGCTGATGACTCTAGGTGACCCTTTTGCTTTTGATCGTTGGTGGGGTTAACCTTTGAGTCTTGTTCCTTTTTCATTTTGGAGCCGAATCTCTGTGTTCGGTTGGTGTTGTTCTTGGAACCGAACCTTTGGTTTCGGTCGAAGTCCTTTTCAGAACCGAACCTTGGCTTTCGGTTGGTATCTTCTTGTGAACCGAACCTTGGCTTTCGGTTAGTGGAACTTTCAGGCTTTCGTACAGGATTGTTTTCATACTTCAGATTCTTGTCCTTGTGTGTATAGTATGCGTTCTGGGAGTGCCAGAATTGTTTCCTTTCAGAAAGATTTTTCCTGTATCTTTGGTTCCTCTCTATCTTCTTGTCCCTCATCTGCTTAGGTTGATGATGAACGTTCGCTCTTGTTTTTGCTGTAACTTTGACTGATTCCTTTTGAACTTCAGGAGTTTTTCTTTGTGCAGAAGGAACAGATGGAATATCTGAAGAAGATTCAGTTTGCCCTGAGGAAGTGGAAGGAGTATCTGATGAAGTTTCGCTTCGAGCTGTAGGTGTTGAAGGAATGTCTTCTTTTGCTAAACAATCATCCTCTTGAGGAATTTCTTTGGTACTACTTGTACTTGGTTCACTGAAATTATCAGGCTTGTTCAAGGGTTCAGGTATGTACCTCCCTTTCTTCATCCAGGAGGTTCTTTCAGAAAGACCAACGGTTTCGTTTCCATTATCAATAGGAGCTTCCCAGAAATACTCATCACAACCATCAGCATTGTCTTCGTTAACAATAGCTGTGAGTTCAGCTGTTTGATGTTCGGTTACTCCAGTCACCTTGTATACTTGATTTGGAGTGGTCCTGACCTTTTGATACACAACAACTTTTTCTACTAATTTCGGGGACTTTTGTTGGGACAATCTAGCGAATTCCACAGAATTTTCAGAAATAAGGTTTTTGTGGTTTTCAGTTTCGCTTTTAACAAATTCTGAGCAGTCAACCGTATCCTCCATAGAAATTTCACTCATGTTTTCGTCCTCGTTAAGCTCAGATGAATTTTCAACATCGATTTTGTTTTCTGAGCTTACGTTGGCGTTAAGAGAGTCAAATTTTTGCATGGTTTCGGTTCTCAGTCTAAGTCGGTCATTTTCGTCCAAAAGGTTTTTGAGCATGTCCTTGTGGTCTTTGGACTTAATGAAGGACTCAATTTTGTCCAGTCCATACATATAGGTTGGATTGACATCATCAGACGATATCACACTTTCACAATTGTAAGCTTCGGCATCGATTTCATCCTCCTTAAATTCTAGAAAGGGCAAAATCATGCGATGGATCTTTTGACCTATCTCACAGTCCAAGTGAAGTTGAGTAATATTGGAATATAAACGTTTAGCTATTAAACAAAAAACATTTCGTTGTTTTAACAATTTCAAATTGTCTCTCTGCAAATAAATGTTTTCGTCTTTAACTTTAATTAATTCCGACTCTTTTAACTCAATCCACATTCGCCGCTCCTCACTCTTCGACGCCGCCCTGCTTAATTGATCAGTCAGGTTAGAATTGGTGACTCGAGTTTGAGTTAGGCTACTATCTAAATGAGAAAATCTTGTATTGATATTTTTTAGTTCTTTCTCGTAAGAGGATGGTGGTACTTTAAATGAAATAAAAGCAGATTGTACCTTCTTTATCAGTTCATCAAGTTCATTGAACTGCTGGCTGAGTGGTTTGGCCGTAAAGCACATATCCTCCTGCACCTTCGGTCCATTGCTTCCTCCATCGGTGTTGTATCCCCTCATTTGAGACACCTCAGTCACCATGAAGCATTTTCCACCACTGCTTTCCTCCTTAGCCACATATGCCTTTCCATGAGTAGGCTTTCTCACTTCTTCGTCTTCTGAGTCAGTAGACCAAACTTCAGTGCTACCGAACTCATCGTCATTGACCGAACCCTGCACAATAAGAGCATTAATAGAAGGGTTAGCGGTAGACTTCTTCTTTCTTAACTCATCCAATCTCTTCTGCAGCACAGCTTCCTCATCATTTCCATTGTCCTTTTCAGCCATCTTCTTAAGAACACAGTCCTTAGCGTAGTGGTTCTTGCCACCACAATAGAAACAGCTTACTCCGGAATCGCCATCTGCTTTCGGTTCCTTTTTGGGCTCCTCAGCTTTCGGTTCATTGTTTGCTTTTTCTGAGCTGTAACTCCCCTGCCAGTTTCGGTTTTTGTTGCTGGGGAATCTCTTCTTTATGAACCTCTTAGGATTGGATACCATCATGGCATAATCCTCAGTTGAGAGGTCATATTCATCCAAGTTGAGCTCTTCATCCTCCACCACAGCTTTACTTTTAGATAGGAGGGCCAACGAACCAAGACTAGAGACAACATTCTTCTCTTGAACCACATTCTTCTCTTGGGACTTTAGAATACCTACCAGTTTTGCCAAAGAATATGATTTAAACTGTTCATGGGCTTTGACTGTGGAAACAACTGCTCTCCATTCAGATCGCAGTCCATTCAAGAAAGTAACCTTTTGTTCGATAAGCTTCCTTTCAATGTCGTGTTTGATCATCTTGCTGAGAAGATGATTGAAGCGATCAAACGTCTGGGTCACAGTTTCTTCGGCCCCTTGCCTGAATTCACCAAATTCAGATAGAAGTAAGGTTTGGATGGAATGTTCAAGATCTTCGTCTGTGGAATACAGTTCGCGAAGTCTATCCCACACTTCCTTTGCCGTAGTGCATGAGCTGACCAGCCTGAATGTGTCGGACTGAAGGGCGAATCTGATCAACCTAAGTGCCTTAATATTGCACTGGAGTTTGTCTTTTTCATCTTGCGCGATATTCGTCACGTCCTTGAGCAGATCATTGTACTCTTTTTGCGTCTTAATGATTCTGGAGGACGTAGAATGAGAAAACGGTCCACTGATGATGGCTTCCCATATGAGATAACCATTGTCCTCAGATCCAATCACATAATCTTCGAAATGATGTGCCCATACTTCATAGTCATGGGTGTACAAGATTGGAATCTTTGTCGTCGAACCGATGCTGTTGGAAATATTAATAGGGTTTGATTGCGTTGCGTCCATGATGATCGTAAAAACCTGTTCAAAGATCAGACTTGTAATAAAGCAGATTAGGGCAAAACAATAAATACTAAGATACGTCAATTAAGATGACGGCTCAATAAATATCGATGATTGCGGAAAACCCTAATGGAAATCTTTTTCACAGAAAAGATGTGTATCGATTACACAGCCTCCTGCTCTGATACCAATTGATGGGATTAAAACAACTTTTAATCTAAGAAGATCGATTAGATCATGAACAAGTATATGAATATGAAACAGTTAAAAACGCAATAATAAGAACAAACAGCTTGAATCAAACGTGTCGAATGATTAAATAAAATCCTTAGAAGAGCTCGATTAAGAACATCAACTGTAAAGGATTAGGAGATTACAAGAATGATTACAGAAAAATATAATACTCTCGATCAATCGCTGTATCAATCACCTCTAAAATCTTGACCTAATATGCATGCAAGCATTTAACTTATATACAATACATAAAAGGCTCTCGGTTGGACAGGCCCAAACCGGAGAATAAAAGGCTAATCTAACGAGCCCAAAAGACGCAACATCAAAACTCTTTTCAGCCCAACACATACTCGAACGTACGTGAAGCTGTCTCACATTACTTGGTATAAACATATTTATGATAATAAAGACTTACTTCTTTTGAAAACATTTCATTTGTCGAGATATATATGTAAAATGTATGAATCACTTGAATACTACACTCATTATAGTTTCTCAAAACTATGTTCCCATTTGGTAATAACAACTTGGTGATATAATAGTTCTTTAAACATAAAGTTATTTTTGTATCAAAACTCTATAAGAACGATATTATAAAAATGATACTTTGATTTGTAATGTACTTGTATTCCCCCCCCCCCCCTAAAACGTGAAAAGAATTGAAAAGTAGGGGTATGAACTCACTCGTTAAGTTTGAAGAGAGAGGCTAGGGTTGAGCAGAACTTCGACCGCGGATAGTTGCGTCGTCGGGCTCTTCGGGGATCTCTACAGCGTAAATCTTTCGTCGGGGCTCGAGTGCGGAAACCAAGGTAAGAAAATGGTCTCTGGAGCTGGGAGAATGGCTGAGAAATGGTGAAGGTGTGCCAAAACTCGAAGCTAATGCCATCTATTTATAGGGGGTATTTTTGAGTGCCACGTCGTGGCTAGGGTTGGCCACGTCGTGGGGAGCAAGCCCTATCCCCTTCCGTTGATTGGACACCCTCAGTCGCTTGCCGGGTCGCGGCCAAGCTGTGCCACGTCGTGGGGCCTGACAGCCTCGGATTTTGGACCCCGAACTTGTAAAATCCATAACTTTCGCGTACGAGCTCCGTTTTCGACGTTCTTTATATGCACGCGTAGCTGAAAATATGATCTCCAACTTTCATTTAGACTCCGTCGGCTAGTTTTGACTTTATTTTTAATGACATAATTTTAATAGGCCGGGCCTCCTAAAGTCCGTTAAAAATTCATAGGTTCTTTATTCGATGTCGGTTTTCGTTTGTCTTTTTATCGTTTTATTACTATTGTGGAGATCTTCAACTCTCATTTAGGTTGCGTTAGCTAATTAACACTCGATCTTCAATCTGAGTTTTTAGCCCTCTACTACTGTTACGAAACTTTGAAAATCCGTAACTTCTTCATACGAGGTCCAATTTGAGCGATCTTTTTATGTACGCTCACCTTTCAACGAGATCTACGACTTTGGTTTAGATACTTAAGGCTAAAATGCATTTTATTGAGATTCTACTTTTTACGTCAAATAATGTTTTAACGTCGTGTCGAAAATATACGAGTGGTAATAATTTCTTCAATATAACCCGGTTTTGAGCGTTCTTTATGTTTTTGGAAACCTTGGCATGATATCTAATATTTGATGCATCCCAACTTAGATACTTGAACACTTTATTTTCGAGGTTAATTTCGTTGTTTTTAGCTTTCGAGTGTTTACAATGCTTTTGGGAAATATAGGGTTGTCACAACATGTGTCATTAAGATTGTCTATGAAAGGTTGACAGTCATTCATGTTATAGTTTATAGTTCGGATCATGAGTTTTACCTGTTCGATGATGCTTAGAGTTCCATCCTTTTCCATGTAGCAGTAGTTCCTTTCCAGCTTTGTAGACCCATCATCATCAGCAGTTGCTAGCATGCAAGTTTTACCTTTCCCTTTGATGTTGCTGATGTTTTCTTCTTCTTCTCCAGATGACCAAACTTGATGGTCTCTTTTGACATGAGCCACATATGCCCTAGCCTTTTCCTTTTCCTCCAGTTCTTGAGCCATTCTAAGGTAGAATGCTCTGTCTTTCACTATGTTAGCTTTGCGATCCTTTGCAAAATGATTCTCTTTGTTGCACTTGTGGCATATTACAACATCACTTTTGTCTTCTGAAGGGGTACCGGAGTCAGGGGTTTGAATGGACTGTGGTGCCTCCTTTGGTTGAGTGTTTTGAGGTTGCAGTTGTGGGTGTGAACTTTTAGGATAATGAGAGTGATTGTTTTGTGGATGAAACCTACGATTGAAAGGAGGTTTGTTGAATTGTTGATTTTTGCAAAAAGAGTGAGATGGTAGTCGGTTGAACTGTTTACTAACTAGAGCAATAGCCTTCTGATATTCTTCTTCATCATCATACTCTGAGTCAACTTCGTATGACTGCGGTGTAGTGTCATACGAGGGAGAGTAAGACTGGTTGTGAGGAGCTTGTGCTATAAGAGCATGTGGTCCTCCGAAGTCAGCATAGTATTTGAGTACGGTGGATTCTTGTGCTTGCAATTCTCCATATAACTTGTAGAGAGACAGGGAATTAATTTTTCTGTCTCCTTGAACTATCATCTTAGCAGTAGTCCAATGCCTTCCTAACCTATTGAGAAATCGAAGGTTTGTTTCATGGTTACTACGGATGGTGCCAACATTTGATAACTTAGTAACTATTAGATTGAACCTTTTGAAGGAGTCCTCTAAACTTTCACCAGCATGAGCTTTGAAGTTGTTGAATTCACTAAGTGCAGTTGTGAGCTTCTTATCTTGAGCTTGTTCTGAGCCCTCATACAAGTTCTTGAGAACGTCCCAAATCTCTTTTGCTGATTTACAGTTTATGATAATGTCGAAGTTGTTAGGAGCAACTCCACAGGAGATTTCATAAAAAGCAACAACATCATTTTCCATTTTATCGAGATCATCCTTGGTGGGACGGTTCAAGACTGGTTGTCCTCCTCCTAGTCTGGTTGTGGCACCATCAGTTTGAAAAAGTGTAAGAACAGGGACAAGTGGTCCTTCTTCAACAGATCGTCGTACATCTCTACCAAGTCTCCTTAAGTATCTTTCCATTCTTTGAGACCGATGATGGTATTCATTTGCAACCAATATTGGAGCTCGATTTGAACCACCAACATTGTTGGAAACATTTAGAGAAAGTGCTTGTGCCATTTTTGTTTTAAGAAATGAGCTTCAGTGGTATAGAAGGCCCTTAGAAAAATCAGAGTTCCGTTTTTCAAAAAGCAACCACTATGGCTCTGATACCAATTGTTGAGAGAAAAACTTGAGACACACTTGAACAAACGTTAGAACAAGTATAGTTGCAGAACTAGTTAATCTCAAAGGATCTAAAATCTCAACAATAAAAAGTTAATATGTTAGATAGTTAGATAGTTAGTTGCGGAAATGTAAGAAAACATAAATGACAGCAGGTGATATATCAAGTAAACACATAAGTTGATTCATAACATGGAATGCATTCAAACCAAGTTAGTGAGTGAGATCAATCTTAGTGATAAAGTCACAAATGACTTGCTCCGAAGAGAAGTATTAATCAGTTATGTTCGAGAGGATTTTAGAGAGTAAGAAAGATATGAGATGCGTAAGGAAAAATCGAAGATAATTCAGATTTAGAGATGAGTAAAGAGAGATCTGTGTTGATTGATAAAGTGTGAGCTCTATTTATAGAGACTCAAGAAATACAAGTGATTCACTCTCTAAGAGTAGTCATGCAAGGCATACTTGACAATAGAGAGTATTACAGAAAGATAGATAAAAATAAACTAAGTACAAAAAGAAGATTGCGGTCGTCTAGAAGACTTTGGATGTGGCTGCTGATGGAAGCTTGACTGCGGATGCTTGTAGGTTGCTGTAGGCAAAATTAAGAGGGTCACTTCATGTATCAACAATATCCACAAAAGACAACGCCAGAATCCATAACAAGCGATGCCAGAATCACCCAACATGAACTGGCACAATGTAGCAGCCATGGATTCTGGTGAAGGAGAAGCCGACTGAAGCGATTCGACACCACCATGTTCAACATAAGGGTAATGGGGAGGTAGTTGAGAGGATAAATTGCTCATAAGATGTAGAAGTGAAGAAATTTCATAGAGAAGAAGAATTCAGAGACATGGGAGGCTTCAATCGGTGTAGGAAACCGGAGCAGGTGGATTTAAATCAACACGTGTGAGCAAGAAGCAAACAAATCATGATGACAATGCAAAAATTATTGTATTTAAGGCGGTGAATAGCAAGGACCCCATTTCTATACATATTTTAATTAATATTATTAGTATTTTTAGAGCAAAATGAGTTAAAAAGACGGAAAAGGTAGTTGACTAATGGAAAAGGCAGATGAGTGGGGCAAATAGGTAAAAAGGGGAAACTTGTTATTTTATGGACTAAAAGTGTCAAAGGAGGAGAAGATGTGTGGCAAAGTCTGAAAAAAAAGTTCACTATTCATAAGGTCGTTAGGATTTATTTTTTTATATAATATGAATATGTACATATATAATTTTGATAGCAAGTGTTAATGTCTTAAAGGTTTTATTTTTTTATATAAAAACTTTTGTCATTGATTTTCTTAACACCATTTATATAAATATCCTTTGGAACACTTTTTGACACTTTTTATATATAAAACCCATTTTTATGTATAATCACAACCTTTTTACATAAAAATCACATTTTTGACCCTTTTTGAGCAAATGTTTTGTATGAATACATTAAACATATATTTTTAACAAAAGTCATGTATTTATATATTAGATAACATTTCAAAACATTTATTTGTCCATTTCTCATACTAAAAACAAATAAACATTCTAAGATGTCATTTTATGTCTAATATGTTTTTTGAAGTCTTTGTATGTTTAGCACCATTTATGGATGTTTGAAACATACTATTTTCATAAATATGACATAAAATTGACATGTGAGCATTTAGGAGTTAGTTATTTTTCTAATAACTTAACTAGGACATATAATATAACACCCAAAACATGTTACATATATGGTTTATATGACTCATAACATGATTCTTTATATTATAACACCACTTAAGCATATAAGACCTTAAGTGATCAACTAACAATCCAAGAACTTTGTCATGCAACCAAAATATGAAATAGCACATAATAATATCATACTTTCATATTTAACAAAATGAATATGTATCTTCTCCTAAAATCTTATAAAAAAACATAAAATGGGGCTATAAGACTCACTTTCGTTACGTGATCCTGTGATCCCTGCTGGAAGTAGCGCCTCGCTCTCGCCGCTGAACAGAGAATCGGTCCGTGTTGTGGCCTCTCGCCATGAATCACTAACTCTCCCACACTAGGAGTGTGAACCCTCACCAGTTGCAGCTCACAATCAATCACTGCCCTGTTGGGGCTCAACCAATCCATACCCATGATAACCTTATTCCCTCGCAGGGGAATATGAACCAAATCTACTGCGAACTGCTCATCAAATAATCGTAGTGTACATCCTCTATGAACTCTTGCGACTCTAACGGTCCTGTCATTGGCTATCTCAACGTTGAGTGGGCAATCCAGCTCCCCCGGAGCTCTACTAAATCGCTTGCTAAGTGCGAGCGACACAAAAGATCATGTAGCACCCGAATCAAATAGTACCATAGCTGATATGTCATTCACTAAGAACGATCCTATAAACAAATACACAATCATAAGTAATAATCAGGAATAAATAAGAGATAATGGAGAAGATACATACACGTGACCACATCAGGAGCTGCTCGTGCCTCCCATGATGTCAACTAGAAAGCTCTGCTCTTCGCTAATGGCGCCTCAGCCCGACCCTGACGACCGTCTGTTATCCTCAATGTAACAGGAGCGGGTGCCACCACCTACCCTGCTGCTGCTAAACTCGGACACTGGGACCTCTTATGGCCCCTCTGATTTCACTGAAAGCAAATCAGATCAGAAAGTGATGTGGTAGTGGTGGTAGTGTTGGAATAGTGTCTAAGGCTGCAACTATATTAGGCAAGTATTTGACCCGGTTGTGCATGGTCCTTTTGGGTTGCCTTCACCATAGCAACTTGACAGGATGATTTATTATGAGAGAATAAATATTATTAATATATTATGAGAATAATATAAGGAATAATAATATTGTTATTTGATTAATATAAGTCATAAATTAATTAGTATTAATTTGGTGACTTAATGAGATTAATTAAATAAGAGGGTATAAACTGTCAATTGTTTGATAGTTACACTTTAGACTGTAAATCCTTATTGGATAGAGGATGGACGAATTCTAGAAGCTAGGGATAGCTTAAAATCGTCCAAAGTTATCTAAGGAATGAATTTGGATTGCTTTAAGGCAAGATTATCCAACTAGGGTTTAAGGTGAAACCCTTAAGGAGTCTAAAGTATAAATAGACCCTCTGGCCAAGGGAATTCGGCATCTCATCTCAAGTAGAGAACCCCTGGCCGAATTTCCTCCCCTCTCCTCTCTCTCAAATCATCCTCCTTGCTAGTTGGTGTTTGTAAGCCATTAGAGGAGTGACAATTGTGACTCTAGAGCTCCAAGACAACAAGATCAAACAAGAGATTGAAAGGTAAACTTCTAGATCTGTTTTGTATTGTTCTTATACCTAGTTAGTCATTAGAAGTCTTAGATTCAAAGCATGTTTAATTAGAAAGCCTAGATCCAAGCATTAGGGTTTTGCATGCGCACATAGGAAAGTTCTTATGGCTAAAACCCATCAGTGGTATCAGAGCCTAGCTTGGTTTCTATTAAATTGTTGCTTGTTTGTATGATTCTTAACTGCAAAATTTGATTTTTATGTTTCTGAGTCATGGACTCGGCGAGTCCCATAGTGGAGTCGATGAGTTGGCTTGACTCGGCGAGTCCCTTGGTGCATTCGGTGAGTCCAAGCGTCAGGAATGGCCAGATTCGGGATTTCTTAATGATTATCTTATGGAAACTTACCTTAATCATATTAGATCAACCCTAATCCGATTTTTTGATATATATGACTATAATCTTGATCTAATTAAAAATATTTATCAACTAATAAAATATTTAATTTCCTTATATGATAATTAATTAATTATTTTGATTAAATTGGTAATTATCTTACAAGAAATCTTGAATAAATCCAATATAGATAATTATGGAATTAATTGTTGATTAAAATTATTTGTTATTTGATCCTTCATGTTTAAATGTTTTAAAACTTGTCCTCAAGTTTTGAAATTTATGTTTTGTGATTAAAAGTTTTAATTTAGACAATTTAAATTTCAAACCCTAGATTTTAAAAGTTTATAATACAACCCTATACTAGTATAATATTACAAGATTATATATATATATATATATATATATATATATATATATATATATATATATATATATATATATAACTAAAATGCTAGTCATACCGTTAGTAGGCCTCATTCACGAAGCCGATCTATAAGGTGGGTATAAGGTTGCGGCCTATAAAATGGCGCTTAATGGGTGTACACTCACACCCACCGCTTGCTTGATCGGTGGAGGGTCATTAGCCGAACGGGTAGGATAGGGAAACCTCATCCTCTCATTAAAAGTATAATAAGAAATATAAAGTAACTACATATTTTTTTTTTAAATTTCCCAATCTTAGTTACTTTAGGAAAAGTGAATTGATGCAATCCCATGAAATTACACTTTGCACCCTTTCTAAGAAGTTATTGGAGCGTGTGTGGTTTACCGGCACACTAATTAGTTCTAAGCAAAGGTGGCAAAGGGTGATTCATTGTTTATCATAGTTCGATGGAGCGTGTGTGGTTTACCGGCACATCGAACAGGTGATCGTTACAATGAAGACACCATGTGAATTTGCATGGTAATTCACACCCGCTTTGTGATCCTCGTTATCCCAGTCACAAACAAGAGGGGCATATCGAGATTTAAACATGCCATTGAACAGTTTCAATGAATCTCATCCGAACCTAGGAATTCTTAATACATTTAGGACTTAAAGTTATGTTTTTGTGGTGGAGAATTAGTGAATCGTCATTCACTTACCTTCATATTATTTGCATGTTGGATTACGGCATCCCTTTTCTAATATGTAAATATTGCTGTTAGATCCTAGCCCTAATTTTTCTTATTGGGTGATAATTAGGGATTCATATTCTAATCTATCTTTATCCTTTCTATTTGTAGATGTCGAACGCAAACAACGCTGCTGCTAGTTCTTTCACATTGATGAGCCTTTGTCAAAAGGTCACTTTCGATGGGACGAACTTTAGCGAATGGATAAGATACATTCGCACCATTGCTCGCTATGAGGATAAGGAGTATGTCCTCGATGAGAAGCTTGAGAAGATTAACCCTAAAATCGTTACTCCGGCTGAAATGACTGCTTTTGAAACTCATGAGCGCGATGCAACGAAGGTACATTGCATCATGATAGCCACTATGAACTCCGAATTCCAAAAGTCCTATGAGGACATGTACCCGTACGAGATGCATCAAGACTTATTGGAGAGATACCACCAAAACGCGAGACAAGAGCGTTATGAGATTTTCACTAACATGATTTCCGCTAAGATGGGTCATGGAGAGTCTCTTACCGTGCACCTGCAAAAGATGCAAAGGTATGTCGACCGCCTTCGCAAGTTGAATGTTGAATTTGGGGAAGACTTGGCGATCGACATGGTGCTTCACTCTTTGCCTCCGAGCTACAATCAATTTAGGATGACCTACCACATGAATAAAGAGGAGGTCACCCTAAGCAAACTCCAAGGTCTCTTGAGGGTCACTGAGAGCAACTTCAAGGACAAGTCTGTTGCACCAACTCCCAATCCACCCGCTGCTCCTGTCTTGGCTATTAGACAAGGAAAGGGAAAGAAGAGGAAGGCTTCGTCTAAGAACTATCACAAGGTTAAAGCCTGAGATGGTGCCTCTTCTAGTGGGACCAAAGTTGATCCTGCTAAGCCCTGCCCTAACCTAAAGGAGGCAGAGTGCCACCATTGCCACAAGATAGGACATTAGAAGAGAAGTTGCCCAGAGTACCTGCAAGCCATCAAGGAAGGAAAGATCAAGCCGTCTTTCGCAGGTATATATACAATTAAATCTAATGAATCATCTCACACTATTTCTTGGGTTCTTGATACCAGTTGTGGTTACCACATTTGTTCTAATGTGCAGGGACTAAGAAGAAATAGGGATGTGGAGGCTGGAAGAATAAATCTAATCATGGGGAACAGAAGATCGTCGCCTGTGACCAAGATTGGAGTGTATTCTTTAGTGCTTAGGAATGGTTTAAGTTTAGATTTGAACAATTGTTGCTATTCGCTAGAAATGGCTAGAAACATCATTTCATTTCATGGTTTGTTTAGACAAGGTTTTAGATTTTCTTTTAATAATGAGAATGGTTCTATTTTAGCTTATCTGAATGGTGTCTTTTATTTTGAAGCTATACCATGCAATGGAATTTATGAAACTGTTATGATTGTTGATAACTTAGGAAATGATGTTTTGAATATAGATTCTTCCAATAGTATGGATAAGGCATCCTTGTGGCATTGTCGCCTTGGACATGTCAACAAGAAACGCATAGCCCAACTCCAAAAGGATGGAGTGTTGGAGTCATTCGACCTTAGGGAAGATGACACATGCGAGTCTTGTTTACTTGGAAAGATGACTAAGTCACCCTTCACAAGTACATGTGAAAAGGGGTTAGGGTCTATTGGACCTAATACATACCGATGTATGTGGACCGTTTAGATCAACCACGAAGGATGGGAACCGCTTTTACGTGACTTTTACCGATGACTATAGTAGATATGGGTATATCTACTTAATCAAGCAAAAGTCAGAAACTTTTGAAAAGTTCAAAGAGTTCAAGAATGAAGTGGAGAATCAATTGGGCAGGAAAATCAAGATGCTTCGATCCGATCGAGGAGGAGAGTACCTAAGTCTTGAATTCCACGATTATCTCAAGGAGTGTTGAATAGTTTCACAATTGACGCCACCTAGGACACCACAATTGAATGGTGTGGCAGAAAGGCGTAATCGAACCTTATTGGACATGGTTCGCTCTATGATGAGTCGTGCTTCACTACCTATCTCTTTTTGGGGGTATGCCTTAGAGACTGCCACCCATATCCTTAACCGAGTCCCTACTAAGAAGGTTGCCAAAACACCTCACGAGATGTGGACAGGGAAAGCTCTCTCGTTGGCACATATCAAGGGTTGGGGTTGCGAGGCTTTCGTAAGACGAGATACTCACGACAAGATCGAACCTCGAAGTGAGCGATGTATTTTCATCGGCTACCCGCAGAAATCCTTTGGATATCTCTTCTATAGACCGAAGGACAATGTTGTCTTCGTTGCGAGGAGAGGAGTTTTCCGAGAGCGAGAACTCATAAGCCAAGGAGACAGTGGGAGGCAAATCGAGCTTGAAGAGATTCAAGAGTCGATAGATGAAGGAACCTCTACCGCTGGCACTCAACCCGAGGAGGAAAGTCCTGTTGAACCGATAGACGAGTCATTACCTCTTAGACGTTCCGATAGAGTTAGAGTTCAACCCCAATTTTATGGTTTTCATATTACTACCGAGGGGGACATGTATATTAGTGATGGTACACTAATAAATCTTGATGAACCTAATAGCTATAAGGAAGCCATGGCAGGCCCGAAGTCTGCAAAGTGGAAAGAGGCAATGGATAGCGAGATCCAATCCATGTATGATAACCAAGTGTGGAATTTGGTTGATAATGTGCCCGAACGTAAGACCGTTGGGTGCAAATGGATCTTCAAGAAGAAGACCGACGTGGATGGAAAAGTACACACATATAAAGCGCGATTGGTCGCGAAGGGCTTTACTCAAACTCCCGGAGTTGACTATGATGAGACCTTCTCACCAGTTGCGAAGATAAAATCTATTAGAGTGATTGATGCTAGCAATTGCCGCATTTCATGATTATGAGATTTGGCAAATGGATGTCAAGACCGCTTTCCTTATTGGGAAGTTGGCTGAGGATGTTTACATGGCTCAGCCAGAGGGGTTTGTGGATCCGAAGCATCCGAATAGAGTGTGTAAGCTTGAGAAGTCCATTTATGGACTTAAGCAAGCATCTCGCAGATGGAATCTTTGTTTCGATGAGAAAGTCAAAGAGTTTGGGTTTGTACGAAGCAAAGATGAATTGTGTGTATATGTCAAAGCCAATGGGAGTATAGTAAGCTTTCTCGTTCTATATGTCAATGACATATTACTCATAGGAAACGACATCTCGACTCTGCAGAAGGTTAAGTCCTGGCTTGGGAAGTGCTTCACTATGAAGGACCTCGGAGAGGCTTCTTATATTTTGGGAATAAGGATAGTGAGAGAAAGAAGTAAGAGACTAATAGGACTTAGTCAGAACACTTACTTAGAGAAGGTACTAAAACGTTTTAGCATGGAAAACTCGAAGAAGGGAAAATTACCAATACAAAGTAATGCCAAGTTGAGTAAGACTCAGAGTCCGAGTACCGAAGCTGAAATAGCAGAAATGAGCCGAGTACCATACGCTTCCGCAGTTGGCTCAATCATGTACGCTATGACTTGTACTCGCCCTGATGTAGCCTTTGCTTTGAGCATGGTTAGCAGATATCAAGGGAATCCTGGCAGAGCCCATTGGATTGCGGTGAAGAATATCCTTAAGTACCTTCGGAGAACGAAGGAATGGTTCTTAGTCCTCGGAGGGAGTAATGACTTGAAGGTGCGAGGGTACAGTGACGCCAGCTTTCAGACCGACAGGGACAACTACCGTTCGCAGTCGGGCTGGGTCTTTACCCTGAATGGAGGAGCAGTGACTTGGAAAAGTTCCAAGTAGGAAACCGTGGCTGATTCAACGTGTGAATCAGAGTACATTGCAGCGAGCGAAGCATCGAAGGAGGCAATATGGGTGAAGAACTTCATTGGTGACCTTGGAGTTGTACCTGCCATAAAGGAACCCATGGAGATTTTCTGTGATAATGAAGGAGCGGTTGCCTTGACCAAGGAACTGAGGGATCATGGTAGATCACGACATATCGACAGAAAATATCATTTTATCAGACATCGTGTAGAAGAAGGACAACTCGTAGTGAAGAGGATATCATCAGAAGATAACCCAGCAGATCCGCTTACGAAGGGACTGAGTAGGGTTAAGCACTTGCAGCATGCTAGGAGTATTGGGCTGAAGGATGATATTAGCATAGATTAGATAGTATTAGAAACGTGTAATAGATAAATGTAATTAACATTTTATGATTAAATAAAGGAGTTTTATTTATGAGTAATGTTATTATCTTATGTTAATTGTTTAACTATTGTTTCACTTTGCATGTTTTGACTTCCAGAATAATTGAATTTATTAAGAATAGTCGAATTATTCAAATTGTCCACAATCGTTCATATGTTGGAAGTAGATATGAATGAAGATTGTCGTGAATTGGTGTGTAGATTGTCTAAATGGTATTAGACATAGCAAAGGGTTGCTGCAACATTCATGAGTGCTTATGAACTCGTTTTGAGCATTGGAACAAACCCGTGCTTGCTGGAATCACCTTATGGAATATGATATAAAAGGTGATCGCAAGACGATAATATCATATAGTCTTAAAACCTAGATATATGGTTTATTATTTGTTAATTAGTTATACATTGATAATGCGAAAACGCATTAGTAACTCGGTGTTATAAAACGCATTGTTGTGTATAGTTGGTTAATGAATAAGTAAATGCATATAAGTCGAAGTTTATCTGTAACTTTTATCCCAAGAAGGTAAAAGTGATATCTCGGCCGCTCGATGATTTGATTTGACTTATGTGCCGGGCCCGGTCATAACTGAATTGATGTGTTCGATTAAGTTCTATGTCAAATAAATCAGAGATCGAGAAACCTAAATGCTTGACTAACCATTCCATAGGATTGTCAGCATGATATCTAACAGAGGACTATACGATCCCTTATCTAAAGGACAAGATTGATTAGATCATAGTTTGACAGCGTCTTTGAGAGCTACGATTGCAAACCGAATTGTACTTGTGCATATAGTTGCTAGACTTATCCAAGTGGGAGACTGTTGGAATAGTGTCTAAGGCTGCAACTATATTAGGCAGGTATTTGACCCGGTTGTGCATGGTCCTTTTGGGTTGCCTTCACCATAGCAACTTGACAGGATGATTTATTATGAGAGAATAAATATTATTAATATATTATGAGAATAATATAAGGAATAATAATATTGTTATTTGATTAATATAAGTCATAAATTAATTAGTATTAATTTGGTGACTTAATGAGATTAATTAAATAAGAGGGTATAAACTGTCAATTGTTTGATAGTCACACTTTAGACTGTAAATCCTTATTGAATAGAGGATGGACGAATTCTAGAAGCTAGGGATAGCTTAAAATCGTCCAAAGTTATCTAAGGAATGGATTTGGATTGCTTTAAGGCAAGATTATCCAACTAGGGTTTAAGGTGAAACCCTTAAGGAGTCTACAAGTATAAATAGACCCTCTGGCCAAGGGAATTCTGATGGGTTTTGGTCATAAGACATCCTATGTGCTCATACAAACCCTAATGCTTGGATCTAGGTTTCTCTATTGTACATGCTTTGAATCCAAGACTATAAACCCTAATTCTAGCATATGGAAATCAATATTAACATATAATTAGGTTTATGATATTACCTTGATTGTTATGTAGCAATAACAATCCCAATTCCTCCTTGAATTGACTTTGGAAGGCTTAGAGTCACAAGTGTCACTCCTCTAATGGTTCACAAACACCATAAGCAAGAGGATGAAGAGGAGAGAGGATGGAGGCTGCCCAAAACGTGTTCTAACCCTAGAAAAGAAGTTCCCCACGTTTTTGAGCCTTAAGGGTTCTTTATATAGTGAGGCTATTAGGATTATCTAATAAGGAAACCCTAATTTGGTTGCTTAAGCCCTAAGCAACCCATAGACTCCTTTAATCAAGCCCATGGACGATTTCCTTATGGGTTTCCCCATAGAATTCGTCCACCTCTTGATTCAAGGCAATCCATGGCCCAAATTGCAATTATCTTATAATTACAATTCCAGTCCCTTAAGTTTAATTAATCTCTTTTAGTCACAAAACTAATTACCAATTAATTATTGACTAATATTAATTAAACAATATGATTTCTCCTTTAATATATTACTCTCATAATATATTAATGAATCATATTTAATCCTTTCTCTCCATAATTCATCCTATCAAGTTGCTTTGGTGAAGGCAACCCAAAAGGACCATGCACCATCGGGTCAAGTACATACCAAAGTAGTTATGGACTTAGACACTAATCCAACAGTCTCCCACTTGGATAAGTCTAATAACTATTATGCGTATGACTTCAGATCCCGATCTGCAATTGTAGCTTTCTAAAGCCGTTGTCAACTCTGATCCTATCAGATACGCGTGTCCTTAGATAAGGGATCATATATTCCTCCATTCTAGATATCATATGAGATATGATTTCAAATCATTCTCTTTGTACTATATCTCGATTCCCGATTTATGACGACTGACTAATTGAACAAATCAAATTAGCCCTAGCCCGGCCGAGCATTTACGTTTTTCATCACTAAACCATCGAGGGGCCCAAAGATATCGCTTTTATCCTACTTTGAATAAAAGGAATGGATAAACTTTGATACAATGCTTGCTTGCACTCACGCACTGAATCACACACAACAATATGTTTTATAACACCAAGTTACTAGTGCGTTTACATATTATCAATGTGCAACCGATTTGCAAGATACAACTCACACATCTCGGTTTCAAGAATATAAGATGTTATCGTCTCACCAATCACTCGTGATACAATTCATGGAGTGATCCAAGTGAGCGTGGGTTTAATCCAATGCTCAAATCATATTCGTAAGCACTCATGAACGTTGCAGCAAACATTTGCTTATGTCTAATGCTCTTTAGACAATCCACACACCAATTCACGACAGTCTTCATTCATATCTACTTCCAACATATGAACGACTGTGGCCCGTTTGAATAATTCAATTATTCTTAATAAATTCAATTATTTTGGAAGTCAAAACATGCAAATGTGAAACACAAGAATAATACTAATCCCATATGGTCTCAAACCTTTGAGTATAAATAAAATGCCTTTTATTTATCACCATATTGATTACTCATTATTTGTCGTTTCGGGTAATCAACTTCTTACTTGAATTCCAACACTTGTCCCATGCTCCTAGCATGCACACAATGTTTACCTATGGTTCTTACTTTGTGAAATAGATCTCATTGAATACATTTCCAATCCTTCTCATTTCACAACTCCAAATCCGTTTTTCATAAGTCAAAGAATATCAAATTCTTGCTACTTATAGAATATGCTAGATTCTAACATTCTATGCAACTATCCTTTTGTAATGTTACTGCACCAAAGTCACAAAGACTATTGCCAATGATATTACAAAGTCCTCTATCAGAGATTGTTACAAGACAATTCCATAGACGTGATGTCTCTCACTCAAAGTACATTCTTTGAACATCCTTTTGCATAAAAGTTTCTAATCTAGTCATAGATTTCTCAATATTCAATTCCCAATATGGACACACTTCCATATGTTCCATATGACAACTCATTCTTAATAGAATCTTATCTATTCGTAATGATGTCGATGCGGTCCATCCAATATGGAAATATTTCCATATTTTCCAATACTATACTTCCAATTACTCACAAGCGACCAATCCTCATCGAACTTTGGGTTGTCCTTTGATAGTTGTTTAATTATTTTAGTCAAAACCAATTCTAGTCCCTTTTCCCTCTAAATGCGCTCGACATTTGGAAAATTTTAGAATGGTCAAACATTAAAGCATTTGCAATCGATCCTATACCCGAAGCGTATGGGACACGACGCATAATGTTTTATTTGCTATGTTCTCAAAATTCGAATTGTGAAGAGGGATGCCGTAATCATAATCGAAATTTTAAGAACACACTATGTACCTTTGACTAAATTTTATTAACATTCCACAACCTAAGCCTTTAGATTTGAAATGAAGCATAATATTCTCTCCCTTAATTATAGCAAAACAATTCTTCAACTATTGCGACTTTGCAAAGTATGACTCTTGTTTTCTATAATTAATATTGCTAACCTTGCAATAGTTTCCTTAATAATCATACAATCATAACTTTTATGCTCCCACTATCTTGATGATTATTATAAAACATAACATTTATGCTCCCGCTAGCTTCGACATGTATTTATGAACATCTTAACTTTCAGAAAAGCAATACTTATTGAATTTCTTAAGTCCATGTTTCTAATACTTAATGCTTTGATAATCTTTTATCAAGGCTTCTTGAACTTATACACCTTTGCCTTCGATAGTTCATATGTGTGTGTAAACAATTGCCAAACCTCACAATTCAAATTATGGAAAGGGATGCCATAACCATAATCGAATTTGAGAATGCAATTTTACAATCACTATCTTCTTAAGATTTTTCTTAGTGAAAGCATTTCCTCACAATCATTTTCATGAAGGAGGGAATCTTATGACACTTAGATTTAAAGCGGTGTATTTGTTCCTATCCATGTGAATTTGTTAAAACCAAGGTTTACGACAAATTTAAACTCATATGGACCGAACTTTCTTAATCTTGATTTCTTGCCTTATGGTAGCACAACTGCCCACCATGTCTTCCAAGTAGTTAAGCAGCTCACCTTTTCCTATCAATGTACCTTTCATTGATTAACGTGCTTTGCCTTTTATGTGTTCAAAATGAGAACTCATAGAATTCTCATGCATAATTAACTCGATTGGACTGGCACAGAAACAAAATAATGTCAGCACGATAGGTTGTAAACCTCAACTCGTGTGCTAGTGATGATCGATAAGGTTTATTTGATTTGTTCTTGAAACCTTTCAAGACCATTAAGACTCCCACTGACTCCTTGACATATAAGATTCTCTTGTCAAAACATTTCTTGACAAACAAATATTCAAGAGTTAGTGTAGCTTTTATCAAAACTCTTCATAAATTGGTCCTAGTTGGTCTTTGTCTTATCTAAGACATCACAACTTACCACATTTAATGAATGTTTTAAACCTTCTTAATACTTTTCACTCATTGTCACAATCTTAACTCTAAGACTTGTTTTGGAACGAAGTATGATTGACTTCTTGATTTGACCATTTCTTCAATCTTTGATGCCTCTTCTTGGACATACAATTGTACCAAGACTCACTTAGAGGATCAATTGAGATATGGTTCTTAATCATTAAGACCTATCATAAAGCATAAAAGGTACTCTCCCTTCTTCTTAGAATGGAGAAACTTTTATCTCTCTGCCTACTTGATTCTTGTTATTCGTTCTACTATTGATTTAAACTTTTTTCAATCAATTCAGAATTACACTTAATCTTATAAGTATAATCATATTTACTAAACCTTTAGTAAATCATGACGAATATCTCGTTACACTTATGGTGGACTTTGATCAACACACAACTTTGTGTATCCGATCTCCTAGTCCTTCACTTGACACTTTGTCAATGAATTAGTCTAATTTCCAAATACGAAATTTCTCATTCATCGTGCATCCACGTTGCATGATTCCAAGTTTCTGTCCAATTGAAACTTGGGCGATGAGAAACTCTCCCTATTTGGTAAATTCTCGACTTTCCATAACATTATAAGAACCAAATCCATTATTGCTAATAATAGAAACATTTTAACATCAATTTTTCATACTCGCCATTGCAAGGATAAATAAATAAAATTTAAAGTCAAAATTTATTTTATTGCGGAAAAATTTGTCCTTACAATGCAACTCATTGAAAAACTTATGCTAATACATCTTTCTTAGCAATCTAATTCTAACTCTAAGTAGTAGCTCAAGAATCTAATCTTCGAGAATTGCGATCGAAATCCATTCCTTCACGGTTAGATTCTACTCACTTCTTCCCTTAAGCTTCCTTTATTTTCTTCGATCCTACAAAACATCAATTGTAATCTTATCACATTATGTATTGAGAATCTAGAATAGGAGCGTAAAAGAGTTAGTCAATGGATTTTATCTAAATTAGAGCCATACGTTTCGACTCTCCCATCTCTTAGATCTCTTAGGTAAATAGGGCAGCTTCGTCTCCAATGCCCTTTCTCTTGGCAATAAAAACAAATTGACTCTTTTGGAACATGACATGGAACTACTCCAGACATTGCCTTTCTCTTGTGATCAAACTTTTCGATCATAGCATGTCTTTCGTTGCCATTGTCTATATCCATAGAGGTCTCGAAGGCAGATTCACCAATCAACTTTGCTTTTCTATTGCGCCAAATCATTTCTGATTCAACAGCAATAAGCATATAGGTGAGATCTATAAGGGTCGCGTCGTAGTTCATCATATAGTACTCTCTTACGAACTCACTATATGAGTTAGGAAGTGACTGAAGAACCCAACCAACAGCCATTTCCTCACAAACAACGGATCCCAACATTCTTAACCTATCAATGTGTGACTTCATCCCTAGGACGTGTGCACACACCGACTTTCCTTCTTTATGTTTACTTGCCAAAAGGGCTTGAGTGATCTTGAACTTTTCAAGTCTTCGTACTTGTGGGTTAGGGAGAATAATTGGAGGAGGAGGAGGAAGTGAAGTATGATCTCTTGTTCCTTGATCGAATCGTGGAATGCTTGTTCCACGGGATTTGAGAAGACCATAGTTGTCAAACTTTGACATCTTCAAAACGGGAGAAAACGAATTCAAGTTAGTTGATCGATTGAGTCCTTAGTAAATCACCCAAATGAGATACTAAGGCTAGGACCCAACACAATACGCTACAACCTAGAAAAGGGATGCCGTAATCTAGTTGCAGAATATTTGAAGGTAAGCGAATGACGATTCACTAATTTCCACCATGAATAACGAAAAAGAAATTTAAGTTTTAAATCTATGAAAACTCCTAGATCCTTTGAGATACATTGAACTTTCAATGGCATGTTTATATCTCAATATGCCCCTCTTGTTTGTGACTGGGATGCCGAGGATCACAAAGCGGGTGTGAATAACCATGCAAACTTACATGGTGCCCTCACATGTTACAGTCACCTATTCGATGTGCCGGTAATCCACACATGCTCCACCAAACTATGACAAACATTGAGTCACCCTTTGCTACCTTCGCTTAGAACCATTTAGTGTGCCGGTAAACCACACACGCTCCACTAACGTCTTCGCAAGGGCACAAAGTGTAATTTCATGGAATTGCATCAATTCACTTTTGCCTAAGTAACTAAAATTGGGAATTTTATGAAAACATTTAGTTACTTTAATAATTCATTATATTTATAATGGAAGGTTTCGTCATATCCTACCCGTTCGACTAACGACCCTCCACTAGTCAAGAGTGCGGTGGGTAAGAGTGGATACCCATTCAATCGCCATTTTATAGGCAATTTCCTTAAACACCCCTTATAGACCAGCTTCGTGAATGAGGCCTACTAACGGTAAGAGTGACTTTTACTCATACATATATATGATGTTAGACTTTTAATGTTATATATAGTATAAGGTGTATTTTATACTTTCAAAATACTAGGTGGTCTAATTTAACAATTATACTTTTAATTCAATTAAATTGTAGACCTAAACTTTAATGGATTTATTAAACCTCTTTTAATTATACACCTTAATTAATTAATAAAACCATAAGGGTGTGATTTGAACTTTTTCAAAACTATGTTAGGGTTTTAGAATTTAACATTCCTAATTAAACTTTTAATCAACTTTTAAATTCCAAAACTTGAGGGCAAGTTTTGAAACATTTCAACACATTAGGGTTTAGAATTTAATTATACATCAAAATTAAACTATTTAATCAAAATTTAAATTCCAAAACTTGAGGGCAAGTTTTGAAACCTTTTTCAAAACATTAGGGTTTTAACTATTTAAATTTCAAAACAACAAAACTTTTGGGTTCAAATTTAAAATATAAAACCTAAAGGGATTAATTTGAAACTATTCCAAACTTTGTCAAGAATATTCTAGATCACATAATTCAAATAAGGCAATTAACTATAATTGGTGGTTATCTAATTAGATCTAGTTCAAATTCTTGCAAGATAATGATCAAATAATTTCCATAACTTAACATATATCAAATAAGGTAACAATTATCTAATTAGATGACCAAAATCTTTTATTTTGACAAGGATAATCATAAGGGATTAACAAAATTCGAATTTTATTAAGTTTAAACAACTATGGCAATTATCCTAAGTCATAATAGGTAAAATATCCTGAAAATCCGCCTGTCTGACGAGTTAACTCGTCGAGTCAAGCATGGACTCGTCGAGTCAGCATGGACTCGGCGAGTTCAGCTATGGACTCGGCGAGTCCAGCCTCCAGAAACCAAAAAATCGAATTTTTCAAACATATAATGCATCAATACAATAGAAACCAGTCTAGGCTCTGATACCACTGATGGGTTTTGGTCATAAGACATCCTATGTGCTCATACAAACCCTAATGTTTGGATCTAGGTTTCTCTATTGTACATGCTTTGAATCCAAGACTATAAACCCTAATTCTAGCATATGGAAATCAATATTAACATATAATTAGGTTTATGATATTACCTTGATTGTTATGTAGCAATAACAATCCCAATTCCTCCTTGAATTGACTTTGGAAGGCTTAGAGTCACAAGTGTCACTCCTCTAATGGTTCACAAACACCATAAGCAAGAGGATGGAGGCTGCCCAAAACGTGTTCTAACCCTAGAAAAGAAGTTCCCCACGTTTTTGAGCCTTAAGGGTTCTTTATATAGTGAGGCTATTAGGATTATCTAACAAGGAAACCCTAATTTGGTTGCTTAAGCCCTAAGCAACCCATAGACTCCTTTAATCAAGCCCATGGACGATTTCCTTATGGGTTTCCCCATAGAATTCGTCCACCTCTTGATTCAAGGCAATCCATGGCCCAAATTGCAATTATCTTATATTACAATTCCAGTCCCTTAAGTTTAATTAATCTCTTTTAGTCACAAAACTAATTACCAATTCATTATTGACTAATATTAATTAAACAATATGATTTCTCCTTTAATATATGACTCTCATAATATATTAATGAATCATATTTAATCCTTTCTCTCCATAATTCATCCTATCAAGTTGCTTTGGTGAAGGCAACCCAAAAGGATCATGCACCATCGGGTCAAGTACATACCAAAGTAGTTATTGTCACACCCCCAAACCAAGGATGGCGGAAACGTCCGGGGGTGGAGGACTTCATGTGTAGTATCATAACAACAATGGCAATAGTGATGAAAGTAAACACAACCAACATATATATAATTGAAAGAGTTACATCATTGTATGAATTACATGTTTCAAAATCAATTACAATATGTTGACAAAATATGATAAGTTTGACGCCTCAACGTCTCATCCCCAAAAGTACTTTGTTACCTGTTTAGCGATTTCCTGAGAATACAAGTAGTTTGAAAAAGTGTCAACACAATGGTTGGTGAGTTCATAAGTTTTTGTATATAATTATGAAAAAGCTTGTCATGTAATTGTATAGTTGTTCCAGAAAAATCCGATATTTTCCTTAAAATGAATACTGTAGTCTTGTATCCAAAGACTGAAACGTATGAGTAATCTTCCTTATTTACAGAAAATAACGTGAGTTTATTTCAATACAAACGCGTATGATATTAGTGAATTCTCGTAAATTCTTAAGTTTGTTAATACTTTCCGTGAGCTATTATAACCATACTATGACCTAGGTGGCCCGAAAACGACGTTCTTCGGGCGTCGTTGAACTGAAATGACACTTGTCACCACAGACCTGCCGGTCTAGCTGTTGCAAGCAGCTCTGGTGTGGGTTTGTCAAGCCCAATATAGATCTATATACAACTATCACGCTCTCCCTCCAGGAGACTCTGGTTACAATACAGGACTTATGATTTATGCGAAGTGAATGTCTTACAAAGTTATTAACGAATTTACACTTAACATAATGAAAGTTTCCCTTTTGTATAAATCTACCCTTCTGAAATGTATGCATTTTGAAATCTATCGTAAACTATACCTATTATAGTTTATCAAAACAAGGGTAGTAACAGCAAAGTACGTAAATTATACTTAACATAGTTTATTAAATGTTTGTGTGTAATGGGTATACTTCAATAATAACGCTTTGTTTAATCTATGCTTTATCTAGTAAAAATCCATTTGTTAACTGGTTTATGTCTAGATACTAACACAAGAATGTTATATATTGCAATAACACATAAACACATAATAATATACACCTTGCTCAACATGTTACAAGGTGAAATGAAATTGCTAGTGCTTTTCTGATTATAACATTTTCTGTAACAGTTATTAGAAAATTTGTTGAAAAATCATAAAATGTCCAAATCAAGTTCTGTAACTTCTGGGAGTTTGGAAAATGAGCCTAGTTGGTTCATAAATTTTCCCATAATTTTTAGGGACCTCTAACTTGTGTAACCAAGTCCATAATCACAGACTGGTCCGGATTGGTGTTTGAGATGATAGGCAGTTTTGTAAAAATCACCATAAATTGTAGAAAAATCGTATGGAGATGTACAAGTAGTCATTTTAAAGCTAAGAAGTGGAACTACTTGCACCTAAAACAGTTTTGAAAACTAGAATGTTTAAGTTGTCCAAAACAGTCCGTGAATGGGGTCCAACTTTTCTGATGTAGGCTGTTAGAAAAGTTTAGTTTTGGTTTTGTTGTTTTACTTGTATTCCCCCCCTAAAAACTTGAGAAAACATAAAAAATGTAGGGGTATGAACTCACCTTAAGTGTTTTCAGTAGATGATTGTTGAAGAATGGAGGTATTTAACTCAAGAACACTTGGAGATGCCTTGAAGATTTTTGAAAATCTAGCATCATAGTTATGGAGTTTGTATAAGCTATCAATGATTTGAGTAGAATGAAGTGTAAAAATCACAAGGAGGATGAATTACACTTACCAAGAGTGGAAGAACACTTGATGATCAGCCTTGGGATCTTGAATTAGAGAGAAAATTGGAGTTGGATCTTTGGTGGAATGAGAGTGATTGAAAGAAAATGAGGAGAGAGGTTGAGTGACCAGCCCTAGAACGTGGGGATGACTTGTGAGAGGGGTAAAAAGTACAAGGAAGTGACAAGGTATGGTGGGGAGGAGTGTGGGTTAATCATGGAGTGGGTATGGGGTTGCTTGTGTCATAAAATAAGGTAAAGTCAACACTACCTTTGTACTTTACCTACTCTCTTTTGGATAAGGTTTTATCCTTAAAATATGATTAAATCATTAATTTAGGGGTCTTATATTTTAAAATAAAGTTTTGGGTGAAAATCTCATGTTAAAACAATTAAAAACGGGCTTAAAACGCGAATTTAATCGAAAACCGGGAGAAAAAGGCTTCCCAGCGAGACCTCTCGGTCCTAGGCCGATGTTCGGTCCCTAGGCCGAGGTTCAGTCCTTGCTGGTGCTGAGTCGGAAGCGAGAGGCGCGAGCCAGAAGCGAGAAGCGAAGGGCGAGGGTTCGGTCCGGAGATAAAAGGCGAGAAGTCAGAACCGAATGAACTGTAGTGAACAGTAGTGAACAGTACTTTCGGTTCGGTTCCTCTTCATCAGGAGGTTCGGTTAGTAGTGAACAGTACTTTCGGTTCGGTTCCTAAGAGGGGTTTCGGTTCCTAAGATCCGTTTTTCGCGTAGACTTCCGTTTTTAGGCTGTTTTCGCCAAATTCGAGGGTCGGGATGCCCCGAGTGATTATAGAAAGTTGGGAGAGATTTCGAGAGAGATTTGAGAGAGATTTCACATACTCAGAGAGATTTGGGAGAGATTTGACATTCTTGGAGAGATTTCACATACAAAGAGATATTTGGGAGAGATTTCACATACTTAGAGAGATTTGGGAGAGATTTGACATACTTGGAGAGATTTCACATACAAAGAGATATTTGGGAGAGATTTCACATACAAAGAGATATTTGGGAGAGATTTGACATACTTGGAGAGATTTCACATACAAAGAGATATTTGGGAGAGATTTCACATACTTAGAGAGATTTGGGAGAGATTTGACATACTTGGAGAGATTTCACATACAAAGAGATATTTGGGAGAGATTTGACATACTTGGAGAGATTTCACATACAGAGAGATATTTGGGAGAGATTTCACATACTTAGAGAGATTTGGGAGAGATTTGACATACTTGGAGAGATTTCACATACAAAGAGATATTTGGGAGAGATTTCACGTACTTAGAGAGATTTGGGAGAGATTTGACATACTTGGAGAGATTTCACATACAAAGAGATATTTGGGAGAGATTTCACATACTTAGAGAGATTTGGGAGAGATTTGACATACTTGGAGAGATTTCACATACAAAGAGATATTTGGGAGAGATTTCACATACTTAGAGAGATTTGGGAGAGATTTGACATACTTGGAGAGATTTCACATACAAAGAGATATTTGGGAGAGATTTCACATACTTAGAGAGATTTAGGAGAGATTTGACATACTTGGAGAGATTTCACATACAAAGAGATATTTGGGAGAGATTTCACATACTTAGAGAGATTTGGGAGAGATTTGACATACTTGGAGAGATTTCACATACAAAGAGATATTTGGGAGAGATTTCACATACTTAGAGAGATTTGGGAGAGATTTGACATACTTGGAGAGATTTCCGATAAGAAGATATAGAGTGAAAACAATTGAGAGCGGTTTCGTGTGTGACGAATGTGAGTGTCCGGCTTCGCAATGCAAGGTCCGTAGACCCCGTTATGCCATGTTTTAGGATCTTACACACTACCTATAAGTATGCAACATTGTTTTATTGTTCTTGTTTATTGTTTAGCACTAAAGTTAAAGAAATTTAAACACACGAACTTTCCAAGTGATGTTTTCTCATTAAGATAGTGAGTTATGCAGAAATTACATAATACAAACCCTATTATACAAGGTTTAATTGAGTTGACCGGTTTGACTCGTTGACCTTGTCCGGCTTAGACTTGACCCGAATTTGACTATTGTCACATCATCCCCCCGTTAGAGGGAATTTCGTCCCGAAATTTACGCTTTGGCCGTGACTTTAAGAGTTTAGGAAAAGATGCGGGTACTTTTGTTTCATTTGGTCTTCGCGCTCCCAGGTGAACTCAGGTCCTCGTTTAGCGTTCCATCGAACCTTCACGATGGGAATACGACTTTGTTTCGTTCTTTTGACCTCCCGATCCATAATCTCTACTGGCTCCTCTACGAAGTGGAGATTTTCGTTAATTTCGATCTCGTCGAGAGGTATTACAAGTGTCTCGTCGGACAGACACTTCTTCAGGTTCGATACGTGAAAGGTGGGATGTACCTTATCGAGTTCTTGAGGTAATCGAAGTTTGTACGCCACAGGACCAATCCTGGCGAGGATTTCGAACGGTCCAGTGTACCTCGGGTTTAGTTTCCCACGTTTACCGAAACGTATCATTCCTTTCCAAGGGGAAACTTTTAGTAACACTCGATCACCAACCTGGAATTCCAAAGGTTTGCGTCGCTTATCCGCGTAACTCTTTTGCCGATCTCGGGAGGCCTTCAGCCTTTCTCGGATTTGAACAATCTTTTATGTGGTCTCCCTTATGATTTCAGGACCAGTGAGGGTGCTATTAGGGACTTGCCCCCTAGCTATCTGAGTATCCCCCACTTCAGCCCAACATAGGGGTGATCTGCACTTGCGACCGTAAAGGGCTTCGAATGGAGCGACTTTAATGCTGGTATGATAGCTGTTATTGTAAGAGAATTCAATCAGCGGCAAATAGGTATCCCACGCTTTACCAAAGTCTATCACACACTCTTCTAAGGTTTGTATAGTGCACTCGCTATGCCCGTCGGTTTGTGGATGGTAGGCCGTACTCATGTCTAGCCTAGTTCCCAAGGATTTTTGCAGGGACTGCCAAAATCTCGAAGTGAACCTACTATCTCGGTCTGAGATAATAGATATTGGTACACCATGCAGTCGCACAATCTCCTTGATGTATATCCTGGTTAACTTCTCCATCTTGTCGGTTTCCTTTATTGGCAGGAAGTGCGCAGACTTGGTCAATCTGTCTACGATTACCCATATAGTGTCAAACCCGCCCGAAATCTTAGGCAGCTTGGTTATGAAGTCCATGGTTATCCGTTCCCACTTCCATTCCGGTATATCAGGATGTTGTAGTAGTCCCGAGGGTTTCTGGTATTCCACCTTGACCTTGGCGCAGGTCAGACACTTGCCCACATAAGTAGCAATCTCGGCTTTCATATTCGGCCACCAGTATAACTTTTTGAGGTCTGAATACATCTTGTCTGACCCTGGATGGATGGAGTATCGAGTCTTGTGTGCTTCATTCATGACCACGTCTCGGATCCCACCGAACTTCGGTGTCCAGATTCGGTTACTAAGATAACGAGTTCCGTCATCCTTGACTTCTAAGTTCTTATCCATTCCCCTTAATGCCTCACCTGCCACATTCTCTGGTTTCAAGGCTTCTAGTTGAGCTTCCCTGATTTGCGTGGCTAGGTGGGAATGGATGGTCATGGTTAAGGATCTTACTCGGCGGCCCGAATATTCCTTCCTGCTTAGGGCATCAGCCACTACATTGGCCTTGCCCGGGTGGTAGCGAATTTCGCACTCGTAGTCGTTTAGCAGTTCAACCCATCTCCGTTGCCGCATGTTGAGCTCTTTCTGATTGAGGATATGCTAAAGACTTTTGTGATCGGTGAAGATGGTACATTTTGTGCCGTAGAGGTAGTGCCTCCAGATCTTTAAAGCGAACACTACCGCTCCCAATTCAAGGTCATGGGTAGTGTAATTAACTTCGTGTGTTTTAAGTTGCCTTGACGCGTAGGCGATGACTTTCCTTCTCTGCATGAGCACGCATCCGAGGCCTTGATTTGAAGCATCGCAATATACCACGAAGTCATCAGTTCCTTCTGGAAGAGACAAAACTGGTGCGCTGCATAGGGCTTGTTTTAATGTCTGGAAAGCGGCTTCCTGTTTATCTCCCCACTTAAATACCACACCTTTTTGAGTCAGGGTGGTGAGTGGTTTGGCGATCTTCGAGAAGTTTTGTATGAATCTTCGGTAGTAGCCGGCGAGCCCTAAAAATTGTCGAATTTCCGTCGGCGTTGTAGGTGCTGACCAGTTTTTGATAGCTTTGATTTTAGCGGGATCCACGTGTATCCCCTTCTCGCTAACCACATGGCCAAGAAAATTCACTTCTCTAATCCAGAATTCGCATTTAGAGAATTTGGCGTAAAGCTTCTCAGCCCTCAGTGTTTCCAAGATTAGCCGGAGATGTTGACGGTGCTCTTCCTCGCTTCGGGAGTAGATCAAAATATCGTCGATGAATACAATCACGAATTTGTCTAAGTAGGGTCGACACACTCGATTCATCAGGTCCATAAATACTGCCGGTGCGTTCGTTAATCCGAAGGGCATTACCACAAACTCATAGTGCCCATAGCGAGTTCTGAACGCAGTCTTGGGAATATCCTCTTCTTGGACTCGTAGTTGATGATAACCCGACCTCAGGTTGATTTTGAAAAGTAGCTTGCTCCTTGGAGTTGGTCGAAGAGGTCATCGATTCGGGGTAAGGGATATCGGTTCTTGATAGTGAGTTTGTTTAGCTCCCGGTAGTCTATGCACATGCGAAAAGATCCGTCCTTCTTCTTTACAAACAGGACCGGTGCTCCCCAGGGTGAGAAGCTTGGCCTGATAAATCCTTTGCTCAACAGTTCATTTAACTGGCTGGAAAGTTCTTGCATTTCTGCCGGTGCTAAGCGGTATGGAGCCTTGGCGACGGGGGTAGCTCCTGGGATTAAGTCGATCCGGAATTCGACTTGTCGTGCGAAGGGTACACCTGGAAGATCTTCGGGGAATACATCGGGATAGTTGCACACCTCGGGAATGTCGTTGATGTCCTTCACCTCTTGTTTCGTATCTACTACGTGGGCTAGAAATGCGTGGTACTCCTTTCGGAGATACTTTTGGGCCTTGACGCAAGAGATGACTTGCAAATTTGAACTGGGTTTGTCGCCATAGATGAAGAGGGTTTCACCATTCGGCAGATTAAGGCGAACGGCCCTTTCGTAACATAGAATGTCGGCACGATGGGAACTTAACCAATCCATACCGATGATTATGTCAAAGCATTTTATTGTGACCGGCATCAGGTCTACTTTAAACGAATGGTTGTCTAGAGTGAGGGTACACCCTGAGTATATATCATTAGTGTGCTCTTCTTTCCCATTAGCCATTTCTACTATGTATGTATCTTTTAATGAATGAGGGGTTTGTTTTAGTAATTGTTTGAATTCATGGCTCACAAAACTCCTCTCTGCTCCACTATCAAATAGTACGCATGCATATGTGTTATTGAGGAGAAACGTACTAGAAACCACCGAGGGATCCTTGATTGCTTCTCCGTGTCCCATCGTCAGGACTCTCCCTACACCACCAACATTAAGAGCTTGTGCCTTGGGGCAGTTTCTCTTGAAGTGTCCTGCTTCACCACATTCATAGCAGGTTTGGCTTGCCCCTGTATTGGCCACTTGGTTGATCAGTCGTGCTGGAGCTTTACAGAAACGAGCGGTATGCCCTTTCTTGTCGCAGTTTTTGCAGTGCATTTCCCGACAAGCACCCTTGTGGTGATAGTTGCACCTGTTGCACTTGGGGAGATTTCCAGCATATTGCTTTGGTGGCGCTGGAGCAGGAGCAGTAGTGGCTGCACGGACAGCAACAGTCTGTTGCTTCTTTGTGGGGTCCTGCACCGGTTGTTTCTTTTTACTGTTCCAGAACTTCCTCTTGTTGTTCCCTCCTTTCGTTTGGTTGGTGGTGGCGACCATGGTGCCACGGCTGGCCCTATGATCGATAAGTTGTTGTGCCAATTCCTTGGCACTTTCAAAGGTAGTAGGTTTCGAGGCCAGAACACTATCATGAATCTGGGATGATAGCCCCCAAAGGTATCGTTCTACCTTTTTCTCCTCCGGAGTAACCATTGCAGGACAGAGGAGTGCTAGGTCATTGAATCGGGCGGTATAAGCTTCGAGATCCATCCCCGACATCTTGAGATTCCAGAGTTCCTCTTCAAGTTTTTGTATTTCTCCCCTCGGGCAATACTCCTTTAACATCAACGCTTTTAAGTTTTCCCAGCCTATGGAGTTAGCCACTGCAGGAGTAAGTGACTTAACTCGGCCATTCCACCAAGTAAGAGCTTTTCTTGTGAAAGTGAATGCCGCATACTTGACTTTGCTCGCTTCAGGACAAGCACAGATTTCGAAGACTGCTTCGGTCCTTTCGAACCATTGCATCAGCGCTATGACGCCCCCGCTTCCGTCGAAAGGATCGGGTTTGCCATTAGTGAAGTCTTTGTACGAACACTCCTTAGTGCGCCCCGTACTGTCCCCCTGATTCGAGTTAGTATTCCCGGATCCGGAATCGCCGGAACCATTTGTACCCATTTGCGACATTGCTGGCGCCACGGCTGCTGTTACTGCAGCCTGAAACATCACAGGATCAAACTCCGGAGGTGGCGGCGGAGGGGGTGGTGCTGAGTTTTCAGAAGGTCTTGGTCTTTTCCTTGGTGGCATGGTTCTGACATAAGAAAATAAAAAGAAAGACTTGTCGGTAAGACTTCAATGGTGATAACGAGTCGAGCGTTACTTGTTTCATCCCAATTGTATTTTGTCCGAGTTTATTAATTTAGAAGGTAATTCATCGCAAAGTTTATGCAATTAAACTTATGAATTAAATAGTGTTGACCCGAGCAGAGTCATGTGCTTGGTTCGTGTCAGCATCCAAGGAAGTAAAATACATGCCACATTCATTGATAATTTGTTAGTACATATTGTTTTAAGAAATCTGACCTCATAAGGATCTACATTACATCATAATAAAAGATAAAGTTTTGGCAGTACAAAAGCCCCTTTGACTAGTGTGATCACTTAGTCGCGAGGTCAACCTATTCGCAATAAAGAGTAGCACCAACGCATACTCGAAATCCTAGATTTATAACAAAATATAAGTAGCGCGAACACTACTCGTGGCGGGTAGCATCTGGTCCATGGTGGCCCTGGGATGAGGTCGAGGCCCCCTGAAGCTCCGCAATCCGGCGTTCGGCCGCGATCACTCTCTCCTCAAGAGCTGCGTGCCTCTCTTGGTACTCCCTTACCTCCGCTCGAGCAGCGGTAAGGTCCTCGATGATTTGGTCCAATGGATAGAAGTCCCTCTCCAAATCCCGGGTGCGTGCATCGGTCGCTGCCGTAATAGCGCTGAGACTTCGAACCTGGTCTGCCATTTCCCTACCCTGGTTCCCCAAGTTCGTGATGTGCTGGGTCATAACGGGGAGAGCTCTGTCAGCCGGTCCCCCGTGACTGAGGTCATAGTAACCTCGTTGGTCGCCATAGGGTGACCTCTGGCGTTGTTGCCGACTCCACCTCTCGATCATGGTTGCCCAACGGGGCTCAGGCCCGTTGTGCCCCCAGCGGTTTGCAGGTACCCTCGCAATGTAAGGAGGGTTGAAGACTTCCTCCTCTGGCTCTTCTTCACCTTCATCCTCATCCATGTCCACCTCGTCGTCTTCCTCTTCTTCTTCTTCTTCTTCGTCTACCTCCTCTTCTTCTTCTTCTTCGGGTTCTTCTTCGGGATCCTCTTCGGGATCCTCTTCAATCAGCTCTTCGGGCTCTTCCTCAATCCAGCCGGCATTTCCCTGGTTGGGAAAGTATGGGTCTCCTGGTAGGTGAAATCCTGCCATGTCGTCTGCGCGAGAATAGAGGGGTAAGAAGCAGATAGCGGTAGATATTAATAATATTGCGATATAGCAACATACAAATACTCCTATAGTATTTTAAATGTTTAGATTCGGTTCTTATAACACTCTTTGTAGGGTGAAGTTAGGTTATTAGATTTGTTGCCCTCCTACGACTATCCCCCGATATGAGTAAGTCACTTCCCGGACTAATATAGTTGATCAGGCTATATCCTTCCCAAAACTGATTACTCATACCAAGGCATAATCGTAGCGTTCAACTCCTCTTCTTTTAGTTTATGTTCTTCTAGTTATGACACTACGCGAGTATGCAATGCATGTAGGTATACTTTTAAACAAGAACTATTCGTTTTCTAAAAGTATAACCGGTTAGAATGTTTTAAAATCAGAGACTCTTAGTCCCAAATGTGTTTATAGTTTGTATATCCTATGTTGTTTGATATACTTAATTCACTATAAACCGTGCTCTGATACCAATCTGTCACACCCCCAAACCAAGGATGGCGGAAACGTCCGGGGGTGGAGGACTTCATGTGTAGTATCATAACAACAATGGCAATAGTGATGAAAGTAAACACATCCAACATATATATAATTGAAAGAGTTACATCATTGTATGAATTACATGTTTCAAAATCAATTACAATATGTTGACAAAATATGGTAAGTTTGACGCCTCAACGTCCCATCCTCAAAAGTACTTTGTTACTTGTTTAGCGATTTCCTGAGAATACAAGTAGTTTGAAAAAGTGTCAACACAATGGTTGGTGAGTTCATAAGTTTTTGTATATAATTATGAAAAAGCTTGTCATGTAATTGTATAGTTGTTCCAGAAAAATCCGATATTTTCCTTAAAATGAATACTGTAGTCTTGTATCCAAAGACTGAAACGTATGAGTAATCTTCCTTATTTACAGAAAATAACGTGAGTTTATTTCAATACAAACGCGTATGATGTTAGTGAATTCTCGTAAATTCTTAAGTTTGTTAATACTTTCCGTGAGCTATTATAACCATACTATGACCTAGGTGGCCCGAAAACGACGTTCTTCGGGCGTCGTTGAACTGAAATGACACTTGTCACCACAGACCTGCCGGTCTAGCTGTTGCAAGCAGCTCTGGTGTGGGTTTGTCAAGCCCAATATAGATCTATATACAACTATCACGCTCTCCCTCCAGAAGACTCTGGTTACAATACAGGACTTATGATTTATGCGAAGTGAATGTCTCACAAAGTTATTAACGAATTTACACTTAACATAATGAAAGTTTCCCTTTTGTATAAATCTACCCTTCTGAAATGTATGCATTTTGAAATCTATCGTAAACTATACCTATTATAGTTTATCAAAACAAGGGTAGTAACAACAAAGTACGTAAATTATACTTAACATAGTTTATTAAATGTTTGTGTGTAATGGGTATACTTGAATAATAACGCTTTGTTTAATCTGTGCTTTATCTAGTAAAAATCCATTTGTTAACTGGTTTATGTCTAGATACTAACACAAGAATGTTATATATTGCAATAACACATAAACACATAATAATATACACTTTGCTCAACATGTTACAAGGTGAAATGAAATTGCTAGTGCTTTTCTGATTATAACATTTTCTGTAACTGTTATTAGAAAATTTGTAGAAAAATCATAAAATGTCCAAATCAAGTTCTGTAACTTCTGGGAGTTTGGAAAATGAGCCTAGTTGGTTCATAAATTTTCCCATAATTTTTAGGGACCTCTAACTTGTGTAACCAAGTCCATAATCACAGACTGGTCCGGATTGGTGTTTGAGATGATAGGCAGTTTTGTAAAAATCACCATAAATTGTAGAAAAATCGTATGGAGATGTACAAGTAGTCATTTTAAAGCTAAGAAGTGGAACTACTTGCACCTAAAACAGTTTTGAAAACTAGAATGTTTAAGTTGTCCAAAACAGTCCGTGAATGGGGTCCAACTTTTCTGATGTAGGCTGTTAGAAAAGTTTAGTTTTGGTTTTGTTGTTTTACTTGTATTCCCCCCCTAAAAACTTGAGAAAACATAAAAAATGTAGGGGTATGAACTCACCTTAAGTGTTTTCAGTAGATGATTGTTGAAGAATGGAGGTATTTAACTCAAGAACACTTGGAGATGCCTTGAAGATTTTTGAAAATCTAGCATCATAGTTATGGAGTTTGTATAAGCTATCAATGATTTGAGTAGAATGAAGTGTAAAAATCACAAGGAGGATGAATTACACTTACCAAGAGTGGAAGAACACTTGATGATCAGCCTTGGGATCTTGAATTAGAGAGAAAAGTTGGAGAGAAAATTGGAGTTGGATCTTTGGTGGAATGAGAGTGATTGAAAGAAAATGAGGAGAGAGGTTGAGTGACCAGCCCTAGAACGTGGGGATGGCTTGTGAGAGGGGTAAAAAGTACAAGGAAGTGACAAGGTATGGTGGGGAAGAGTGTGGGTTAATCATGGAGTGGGTATGGAGTTGCTTGTGTCATAAAATAAGGTAAAGTCAACACTCTACCTTTGTACTTTACCTACTCTCTTTTGGATAAGGTTTTATCCTTAAAATATGATTAAATCATTAATTTAGGGGTCTTATATTTTAAAATAAAGTTTTGGGTGAAAATCTCATGTTAAAACAATTAAAAACGGGCTTAAAACGCGAATTTAATCGAAAACCGGGAGAAAAAGGCTTCCCAGCGAGACCTCTCGGTCCTAGGCCGAGGTTCGGTCCCTAGGCCGAGGTTCGGTCCTTGCTGGTGCTGAGTCGAAAGCGAGAGGCGCGAGCCAGAAGCGAGAAGCGAAGGGCGAGGGTTCGGTCCGGAGATAAAAGGCGAGAAGTCAGAACCGAATGAACTGTAGTGAACAGTACTTTCGGTTCGGTTCCTCTTCATCAGGAGGTTCGGTTAGTAGTGAACAGTACTTTCGGTTCGGTTCCTCTTCATCAGGAGGTTCGGTTATTAGTGAACAATACTTTCGGTTCGGTTCCTAAGAGGGGTTTCGGTTCCTAAGAGGGGTTTCGGTTCCTAAGATCCGTTTTTCGCGTAGACTTCCGTTTTTGGGCTGTTTTCGCCAAATTCGAGGGTCGGGATGCCCCGAGTGATTATAGAAAGTTGGGAGAGATTTGGAGAGAGATTTGAGAGAGATTCCATATAATCAGAGAGATTTGGGAGAGATTTGACATTCTTGGAGAGATTTCACATACAAAGAGATATTTGGGAGAGATTTCATATTCTTAGAGAGATTTGGGAGAGATTTGACATACTTGGAGAGATTTCACATACAGAGAGATATTTGGGAGAGATTTCACATACTTAGAGAGATTTGGGAGAGATTTGACATACTTGGAGAGATTTCACATACAAAGAGATATTTGGGAGAGATTTCACATACTTAGAGAGATTTGGGAGAGATTTGACATACTTGGAGAGATTTCACATACAAAGAGATATTTGGGAGAGATTTGACATACTTGGAGAGATTTCACATACAGAGAGATATTTGGGAGAGATTTCACACACTTAGAGAGATTTGGGAGAGATTTGACATACTTGGAGAGATTTCACATACAAAGAGATATTTGGGAGAGATTTCACATACTTAGAGAGATTTGGGAGAGATTTGACATACTTGGAGAGATTTCACATACAAAGAGATATTTGGGAGAGATTTCACATACTTAGAGAGATTTGGGAGAGATTTGACATACTTGGAGAGATTTCACATACAAAGAGATATTTGGGAGAGATTTCACATACTTAGAGAGATTTGGGAGAGATTTGACATACTTGGAGAGATTTCACATACAAAGAGATATTTGGGAGAGATTTCACATACTTAGAGAGATTTGGGAGAGATTTGACATACTTGGAGAGATTTCACATACAAAGAGATATTTGGGAGAGATTTCACATACTTAGAGAGATTTGGGAGAGATTTGACATACTTGGAGAGATTTCACATACAAAGAGATATTTGGGAGAGATTTCACATACTTAGAGAGATTTGGGAGAGATTTGACATACTTGGAGAGATTTCCGATAAGAAGATATAGAGTGAAAACGATTGAGAGCGGTTTCGTGTGTGACGAATGTGAGTGTCCGGCTTCGCAATGCAAGGTCCGTAGACCCCGTTATGCCATGTTTTAGGATCTTACACACTACCTATGAGTATGCAACATTGTTTTATTGTTCTTGTTTATTGTTTAGCACTAAAGTTAAAGAAATTTAAACACACGAACTTTCCAAGTGATGTTTTCTCATTAAGATAGTGAGTTATGCAGAAATTACATAATACAAACCCTATTATACAAGGTTTAATTGAGTTGACCGGTTTGACTCGTTGACCTTGTCCGGCTTAGACTTGACCCGAATTTGACTATTGTCACAGTTATGGACTTAGACACTAATCCAACAAATTCGGCATCTCATCTCAAGTAGAGAACCCCTGTCCGAATTTCCTCCCCTCTCCTCTCTCTTAAATCATCCTCCTTGCTAGTTGGTGTTTGTAAGCCATTAGAGGAGTGACAATTGTGACTCTAGAGCTCCAAGACAACAAGATCAAACAAGAGATTGAAAGGTAAACTTCTAGATCTGTTTTGTATTGTTCTTATACCTAATTAGTCATTAGAAGTCTTGGATTCAAAGCATATTTAATTAGAAAGCCTAGATCCAAGCATTAGAGTTTTGCATGCGCACATAGGAAAGTTCTTATGGCTAAAACCCATCAGGTAGAAGTAGCAGTACAATCCCTGATCACATGTCCTGTCCAGCCGCACTTGAAGCAGCCCTAACTCCCTGCCCTACACGTCCCCTCATGCGACCTGCCACACTTGTCGCAGTGGCCTCGGCCCTGCTGGCCCTTCCCTCGGGAATCTGTCTTAGGCTTCTTACCCGAATCCTCCATGCCAGATACTGCCTCTGGCTTCCTCTTCCTCTCCATCTCTAAATCAATCTCTCTCTCTCAGGAGCCCTCGTTATCATATCCTCCAGCGTCTTGCAGCTGGAACGACTCACAAACTGGTGGATATCACTCTGCAACATCTCATGGTACCGGGCCTTTTTCATCTCCTCATCCGCCACATACTACGGAACAAGAAAGACCCTCTCTCTGAACTTGGCGGTGATCTCCGCTACAGTCTCAGTCGTCTGCTGGGGGTCCTAAAACTCTCTAGCAAGTTGTTGCACCTCAATAACAGGTGCAAACTCGTTCCTGAACCTGGTCGTGAAATCACTCCAGGTCATCACATCCAACACAGTGTCATCACCAATGGCTCTCCCAACCTCCTCCCACTAGTCATGTGCCCTGTCCTTTAGAAGACAAGACGCAAGCCTAAACTTGTCCCCCTCGGGATATTTGCTGGTGTGGAACGCATTGGCGACATCCGCCAACCATTTGGTACTCACAATGGGGTGCCGAGCCTCATGGTAGTCAGGAGCTCCACAAGCCCTGAACTCCTTGAAGGTCAGTGTGCGCGACCCCATCATGGTCGTCATCTCAGTGTGGAACGCACTCAACCTCTCATCCAAAAGCTCAATAATGCCCTCCTTGCATGTGATCTCTGAGGAGATGAACTCCCTGGTCTGCTCATCTAGCTGCTCCGCTCCAGAGTCTGAGCCTGATCCCTCACCGACACCTGAACTGTCATCTGCTGGTCTAGGGCGTAAAACCACCATTCTGAAAAACACAACATAACAACATCAGAATATTAAAGATAACTCGAGGGATCTCAAATACCACAAGTTTCCTGGATTCATCCCATCCTTCCCTGGTTCGAGTACGGATCCTATGCTTTTAGTAGTACGAGCCCATACTACCTTCCACATCTATCCGTACTTTCCTCAAGAACTTCCTTAACTCCATCAAGTCCCTTCTACTACTACTGCTTCACACGCTACTCTCATCCTAGGCTTAGCCTAGGGTAATCACCATCCCACTCTCCGTCATCAGCTGCATAAGAAGTTCATGCTACCTTCCCCTAACTAGTTTGTGAATACTATTACATATCACTAAGGCTAGAGAATTCTTCGAATGAGAGATCCTACCCTACAACGGTTGGACTCAAACAAGAGCTGCACAATAGAGTTAGACCTAACCTTCTAAAATTATTTAACCCTTGCAATATGTAACCTAGCATATTCATTTACTAGTTAGTAAAAGATCACTAAGACTCCTAAAAGCACAAAGCAAGCAGCATTTGAGCATCGAGTACACATCATCAAGCATATACTACTCTGACTATCATACTGACAAATCTGTACTAGCATGCAGTTCTCATAAAGTTGGAACACATATAACAAGCACATAAGGCATCCTTTCTAGTGTTGGATTAATGTCTAAGTCCATAACTATATTTGGTATGTACTTGACCCGACCCGACATGGTCCATTTGGGTTGCACTTCACCGGCACAATTTATATGGATAATCTTTTGAGAATAGTATATTAATATATTATAAGTTCTAATATATTAATATGGAATCATATTATTTAATTAGTATTGATCAAGAATTAATTAAGTGATCAAAATCAACTAATTAAATATGGACTCTTAGATATATGTGTGTGATGGGCCAAGTTCATTTAGGTTGGGCAAAGCTTTCATGGATAGTCCATGGAGTGTTTAACCCATGGATCATATGAAATGAAAGGTCATGGGTTTAACCCTAGTCTCCACACTATATAAATATGTCCTTGGTTGGTGAAATTGGCACTAGTGTGGGTACACTAAGAGGGCTAGCTGATTTCACTAGAGAGAACCAAAGTATTCTTATTCTCAAAGTCTTCCAAGGTGTTTTGGTTATTTGTGATTCCACTTGAGGCTTCCACACTATTGGGGCTAAGCTCTTAAAGCTTAAAGACATCAAGCTACACCAAAAGGTATGTCATCTAACTAGTCTTTGTAGTATAGTTGCCTCATAGTATGTTAGTTAGGATTAAAGCATTGGAAAGTTCTTATTTGCATGTATAATAGAGAAAACATAGATCCAAGGTTTATAGGGTTCCATGTACACCATAGGAGTGGTATCAGAGCCTAGGCTTGTTTTCTTGTTACACTTGCAAAAACTGCTTAAAAATCGAATTTTGGTGCTGTCTACACAGCAGACTCGCCGAGTCCATAAAGGGACTCGACGAGTCGAAGGCAAAATGCATCCAACTCGCTGAGTTTGTTTGTGCACTCGACAAGTTGGACCCCCAGACAGCATATATTCGACTTTTTTGGCTGGAATTGGACTAAGAACATTACCCTAAGATGTTTTTGGACTTATAAACTTGTTTTTGATGTGGTAATATTCATGCTAATCTAATTTCAAAGATAATTGTCAATAGATTCATGTTTTGTATTAGTTTAAAAGTTATGCTAATTACATGAAAAAGTTTGATGTGTATTATCTTTGTTCATATGAGTTGCTTAGATTAATAGATAAGTTAATTGATTATGTGTTTTCAATCCATTTTAATCTAAGAGATGATTCTGAAATGTGTTTGTGTAACTTGTCCTCAAGTTACATGAAAGGTCACATTTAAGTTTCATAAAAATCATAAAATTTGGCAATGGTAACAAAAACTGACGAGTCTTGTCCTCAAGTTATGGAGGTTCAAGAGTCACTTCATTAAGTAATAAAATGGGTAACCTTAATTAATTCCATAAGTTACAGAATAAAGAAAAGTTACATTCTTTTATTAGTTTAAAGTCTTCCATAACTTGTCCTCAAGTTATGGAACTTGAAGAGTCTTTTAATTAAAAGCTACTTTAAACTCATAAGTTATGGAATTAATTAGTTTTGAATAGTTTTCAAAACTAGACCTCAAGTTTTGGAATTTGAAAAGTTTTCACTTATGAATACTTTAATTCCAAGTTAGCCCTTAGAATTTTAAAAGTTAAAATTCAACCCTTATACTTTATAATATTATAAGTTAATAATATTTATATATATATATATATATATATATATATATATATATATATATATATATATATATATATATATAAGAGTAAAGTCAGTCTTACCGTTAGTAGGCCTCATTCACGAAGCCGGTCTATAAGGGGGTATAAGGTTACTGCCTATAAAATGAAAGTTTAATGGGTGTCCACTCTCACCCACTGCTTCCTTGACTGGTGGAGGGTCATTGGCCGAACGGGTAGGACAAAGACTATAAATTCTCCCTTCGTTAAAAGTATTAATGATAAATACTAAGTAACTAAACCTTTTATAAATACCCAATCTTAGTTACTTAAGAAAAATGTGAATAAGGTGCTAATCCATGAAATTACACTTTGCACTTTGTTTAAGTCGGTTAGTGGAGCATGTGTGGTTAACCGGCACACTAACTCGTATTTAACAAGGTAGGCAAAGGGTAACTTAATGTTTATCATAGTATCGATGGAGCGTGTGTGGTTAACCATCACATCAATTGAGTGGTAAAACACTTAAGGGTACCAAGTAATTTGCATGGTTACTTCACACCTTGTTTTGTGATCCTCGGCATCCCAGTCATAAAACCTGAAGGGCACACTCGAGATTGAAACATGCCATTGAAAAGTTCAATGAATCTCAAAAGAACTAGGCGTTTCAAAACCAATTAAAACCTAATAATTTATTCCGTTTTTCATGGTGGAAATTGGTGTATCATCATTCACCTACCTTCAAATTTTCTATAGCTTGGATTACGACATCCCTCTTCCAAGTTATAAAATAGTTTGTTGGGTCCTAGCCTTAATATTTCATATTGGGTGTATATATTAAGGACTTTAAATCAACTATCTTGAATATCTCCTAAAAGATGTCTAGTTCAGACATCTATGATCTTCCCAAATCTCTTGGAACTTCACTTCCTCCACCTCCTCCAATTATTCTCCCAAACCCACAAGTTCAAGGTCACTCAAGCCCTATTGGCAAGGCAAGGTCTAGGTGTGATCACATCTTGGAGATGAAGTCACATACTGATAAGCCGGGAGAGTTGGGTGTCAAAGTCTTGAGAAAGTTAGTGGTACAATCACTTTCTAAGTCACATAGTGAGTTCCTTTGGAACTGCTATGAAACAGACTATGACAAGACCCTCAATGATCTTATCTATTTGCTTGGTGCTGTTGAATCAGCAATGATTTGGAAGGCTAGTAAAGCAAATTTGATTAGAAGATCGACTTCCCAAAACTTTATGGACACTGACAATGGTGACACTGGAAATCCAGAAAAAACATTCTCTTCCCAATAGAAAGGGATCAACCATAGTCAACTCGGTTGACCAAATGGTAAAGAGAAAGGCTAAGTCTGAGATTATCCCATGTACCATTCCCAAAGGATCCATATGGTTCTATTGCCAAAAGGAAAGGGCATTGGTTGCGAAGCTGCCAAATTTACCTAAAAGATCATAAGGCTGGTAAAGTCAATAAGTTTGACTCTACTTCAGGTTAAGTCCACAATATAACTCTTTTAAGTTCCCAATTGATGATTCTTAATACAAAATATGACCCAGTTGCATTTTGATATTTAGCAAAATCAAGCAAACGGAAAGAAACTTAAAGAAAGAGTATGTTGAATCTGACCGGGAAGATGGATTTCTATCACTTGGTTGAAGATCAGATTCTTGAGCTACTTATTAGGAGTTATGATAGATTGCTAGGAAACATGTAATAACATAGTTTTCATTTCAAGTTACATTGTAAGGAAAAAGTTTTTTCCGCATTTTAAAATAAATAAAAGTTTGTTTTACTTTATTTTTATCTCCTTACAATGACATTCATGAAAACTTGATGTTTGTATGTTTATAGCAATACTGGAAATATGAATTTGATTCTTTCATTTGTGGTAGTGTCTAAATTTACCAAATAAGGAAATATTCTCATCACCCAAGTTTCAGTTAGACCAAAACTTGGAATCATACAAGGTATTGAGTGTGATGTGTGAGAATATTCAACTTTGGAAAATTAAGACTAGTTCCGTGTTCGCATGTATATGTGACTCAAGAGAAGGACTAAGGGATCAAGTACACTTTCTTGTGCACTTGTCAAAGTCCACCACAAAAGATGGATAAGACTATTCGTCATGATTTACTAAGGCTTAGTAAATATGATTATACTTACAAGCTTAAGTATAATTCTCAGACATTGGAAAAGTTTCAATGTATAACAGAACGAATAAGAAGAATCAAATTAGGCAGGAGGAAAAAAGTGTCTCAAGTCTGAAAATATGGGAGAATACTTTAGTATCATGTTTTAAGATCATCTTAATGATTTTGAGACCTTATCACAATTCATCCTCTAAGTGCATTCTGATAGTTAAGAAGAGGAGTTATGAATTGTTAAAGTGGTTAAATCAAGAAGATGATTCATACTTCGTTCCAAAAAAGAAGTCTTAGAGTTATACTCCAAGACTGTAAGTTGAGTGACATATCTTAAAGAAAGGTTTAAAACACTTGTCAAATGTAAGAGTAAAAGTGTCCTACTCTTGTACATTTGAAAATGGTAAGTTGTGATGTTTTGGATAAAACAAAGACCAACTTATGTCAATTGTGTGAAGTGTATGTCTTGATTAGAATCCACACTATCTCTTGAATATTTGGAAAGAAATTCTTATAGGTCAAGGAGACAGTGGAAGTCTAAAAGATCCTGAAAGGGTTTCAAGAAGTAATCAAGAATAAAAACTTGTATTTCATCACTAGCACACAACTAGAGGTTTATAACCTATCATGTTGACATTTCTGTGCCCATTCCAGTTAAGTTGGCTATACATTTGAGTTCTACGTGTTCTCAATTGTTTGCATAGCTACTTGGAAGCAATGGCAGGCCCTTGAGCTGCCAGGTGGCAAGAAGTTAAGATTGCACAAGTTCAAGCCATATGAGTTAGGATTTGTCACTAACCTAGTCTTGTGATTATGGTTTGACAAATTCACATGGATAGGAACACTTACACCATAAAATCTAAGTGTCATAAGGTTTCTCTCAATTCATGAAAATGATGGTGAGGAAATTCTTTCACTAAGTAGATTTTAAGTAGATAGCAATTGTGATATTTGTAGTTCTCAAAGTCGATAGTGGAGCGTGCGTGGTTAACTAGCACACTAACATGGACTTATGAGAAATGGCAAAAAGTCTAAACAATTGAGACTATGATTACGACATCCCTTTTCATAGTTCTGAAATTGTTTAGACACACCTATGAGCTATCTAAGATAAGGTGTATGATTTTGATAAAGTATTATCAAAGCAATCTAGTATCAGAAATCTGAACTTTGGTAAGAATGTCAATAAAGTATTAACTTCTAGAGGTCCAACTGTTTTCTGGGTACATGTCAAAGCTAGTGGGAGCATAAGTGTTATGCTAATAATCATCATGTTAGTGGGAGCATGATAATTATGGTAAGTATTGCAAGTTAGCAACGTTAATTATAGAAAAACAAAAGTTTCAATTCGTGAGGTTGTAGGGGTTGGAAAAGTTGTTTTGCTATAATTAAGGGAGAGGAAATTATACTTCATTTCGATTCTAAAAGGCTTAGATTGAGGTTATAATCATTCCAAAGAGATTATACTGAGATTTTAATCACCTTTAGTCAAGAATATATATATGAATTTCATGTTGGATTGGTTCAACTGAAGGAAATTTTGTATATTGCGTTCTCAAAATTCGGTTATGATTACGACATCCCTTTTCATAGTCAAATTTTGAGAATATGGCAAAACAAAAATTATTATGGCAAAAGACTGGTCTAGAACCATGTCTTTATGTGAAACATCATGAATCGTGTCCCATTAACTTTGGGTACAAGATTGATTACATGTGCTATAATATTTATCCTTTCTGAATTTTCCAAATGCCTTAGGGCATTAAGGAGGAAAATGTCTAGAATTGGATATGACTAAAGTGATTAAGCAATTGTCGAGGACAATCTAAGGTTTACCAAAGATTAGTTGCTCAAGGACAGTTGGAAGTATACTGTTAATATTGGAAGGACCATATTGAAAAAGTCTGAAAAGAGGCAACTCTTATTCAGAAGTGATAGTCAAAATGGGAATATAGAGTTGTCTACTTAGGTGGAAGCAATCTATGTAAGGTTAAAGAAACTTAATGCAAGAAGCATGTTCAAAGCAATGCGCTTTGAATCTGAGACATCGGTTCCATGGATTTCTTCTCCATTAGAATACTCTGTAATGATTGTTGCCAAGTCTTTATGGCTTTGTGCATAATCATTACAAGAGGAACGGTGCATATAAGTTTAAAATCTAAACAGATTTCGATAAATGATAGGAATTTGGAATTCTTACATTTAAGACAAGGAATTGGGAGTGTGAAAAGAGAATCATTGAAATTATGTTCAATTGATCTAAGTTTATAAAGAAAAGGATCATAGACAAACATAAAGTTCATACTTGGTGTATGGCAAAGTTATTGTTTAGAAAACATAGTGTACATGCTTGGAGCATGGGACACCAAGTGTTTTAATTCAAGTATAAAGTTGATAAAACCGAAACAATGAAAAATAAGTAAACAGTATGGTGATAAATAGAAAGTGTTTTATTTATATTCATAGGTTTTGATACCATATTAGATTCATTTATTCTTGTGTTTCACTTTGCATGTTTTGACTTCCATATTAACTAGGTTATTCTTCCGAAATGACTAAGTTATTCAAACCATCCACAGTCGGTCATATGTTGGAAGTAGATATGAATCAAGACTGTCATGGGTTGGCTTGTAGAGGTCTAGGTTGGTGGACAAAGTTGTGCTACAACACTCACGAGTGCTCATAAGTTCTGAGTATTGGATTCAACCCGCGCTCATATGCATCACTTCATGGATTTTATCACAAGTGATCATGAGACGATAATATCTTATATTCTTCAAACCTAGAAATATGAGTTGTTACTATGAGTTGATAGTTCATTGATTGCACGAAAACGCATTGGTAACTCGATGTTATAAAACGTGCCTTTGTGTATGATTCAACAAGTAGTAGAACATGCTATATGAGTCGAAGTTTATCCATTCCTTTTACCTTCAGGATAGAAGCGATATTTATGGGCCCCTCGATGATTTAATGATGACACATGTGAGTGCTTGGCCAAGCCAGGACTGATTTGATTTGTTCAATCAGTCAATCGTCATGAATCGGAAATCGGGAAACAACAAATGGACAAAGAGAATGATTATAATCCATGACTCAGTCCATATGATATCTAGAATGGAGGAATATATGATCCCTTATCTAATGACAAGTCATTGACAAAGGTCAGAGTTCGTTGACAAGATCAGAGTTCGACATCGGCTTTAAGAGCTACGATTGCCAATTGGTTTTTGAAGTCATACTCAATAATAGTTTTATACTTATCCAAGTGGGACACTGTTGGATTAATGTCTAAGTCCATAACTATATTTGGTATGTACTTGACCCGACCCGGCATGGTCCATTTGGGTTGCACTTCACCGGCACAATTTATATGGATAATCTTTTGAGAATAGTATATTAATATATTATAAGTTCTAATATATTAATATGGAATCATATTATTTAATTAGTATTGATCAAGAATTAATTAAGTGATCAAAATCAACTAATTAAATATGGACTCTTAGATATATGTGTGTGATGGGCCAAGTTCATTTAGGTTGGGCAAAGCTTTCATGGATAGTCCATGTAGTGTTTAACCCATGGATCATATGAAATGAAAGGTCATGGGTTTAACCCTAGTCTCCACACCATATAAATATGTCCTTGGTTGGTGAAATTGGCACTAGTGTGGGTACACTAAGAGGGCTAGCCGATTTCACTAGAGAGAACCAAAGTATTCTTATTCTCAAAGTGTTCCAAGGTGTTTTGGTGATTTGTGATTCCACTTTAGGCTTCCACACTATTGGGGATAAGCTCTTAAAGCTTAAAGACATCAAGCTACATCAAAAGGTATGTCATCTAACTAGTCTTTGTAGTATAGTTGCCTCATAGTATGCTAGTTAGGATTAAAGCCTTGGAAAGTTCTTATTTGCATGTATAATAGAGAAAACATAGATCCAAGGTTTATAGGGTTGCATGTACACCATAGGAGTGTTAGAATGCTCAAAACCCAACACCTAGATCCTTAGTCCTAATCTAGCACGTTGTTCTAATAAAGCTGATAATCATAATATAGCATAAACTTGTATAGGTAGTTTAGGAGTACTTACTTGAGCTCGGCTGATTACATGCACCACACCCTTTTTCAAAGTTCTCTTCTATTTTCAAAATCCTTTTTGTAAAAATGATTTTTATTTTGAAAATTTTATACCACTTCCTTAGTTTGAGTTCATACACACCCGAAAGTGTGCCCGAATCCCTCAAACCAAGGCTCTGATACCAACTTGTTGAAGGGTTTGGAGCATTCTAACACTCCTATGGTGTACATGCAACCCTAGAAACCTTGGATCTATGTTTTATCTATGATACATGCAAATTTGTTTTTCCAAGGTTGATAACCTATCTAGCATACATGGGGAACTTTTAAACATAAAAGATAGTAAGAAATACATACCTTTAGTTGTTTGTGTTCCTTGAAAACCTTGTGAGCCTAGCACCTCAAGTGTGATGCCTCAAATGTCTCACACAACACCAAATTCACTTGGAATAACTTAGAGAGAAATGAATAACACTTGGAAATCGGCTAGCCCTCACTTGTATTACTTAGTGGCCGATTTTGGTGAAGAACATGAAGCTTATATAGTGTGTTACAATTAGGGTTACACCATGTAAACCCTAATTGTCATGACTTTTCATTTCCATGATCCCATGGGTTCAATAAACACCATGGAGCATCCTATGGGTTTTAGCCCAACTTGAATCCTTGGAGCATTAGCCCACTATACAAGTATGGGTGATTTACACTATCAACCCATATATTTAATTAGTCTTCTTTTGATCACTTAATTAATTCAAAATTTATTCTTGATCAATACTAATTAAATAATATTATTAATATATTAGAACTTATAATATATTAAGAAACCTTAAGTGTTATTTCTTTCATTTTAGTCTATCCAAATGCATGATGCCATGCAACCCAAATGGACCATGCTAATCGGGTCAAGTACTTTCCATAAATAGTTATGAACTTAGACACCTAATTCAACAGTCTCCCACTTGGATAAGTCTAATAACTTAACTGCAAGAATGACTTCAGGAACCGATCGACAATCGTATCTCTTTCAAGGTCTTGCGGAACTGAGATGATGATGATACGCCATTTTAGATAAGTGATCATATAATCCTCTATTATAAATATCAGTCGAACAAATACATGGAACAATGTCTTACTTATTGTCCAGCAGTTTGTTTCCCGATTTCCGATTTGTTTGACATAGAACTTATTTGAACACATCAACTTATTTCTGACCGGGCCTGGTACATGGGTCAACACAAAATCATAGAGGGGCCCAGATATCGCTTCTAATCCAAGAAGGAATATATAAAATTCAACTCATATGCTTGTTCTACTACTTGTTGAATCATACACAAACGCACGTTTTATAACATCAAGTTACCAATGTGTTTTCGTACAATCAATGTATAACTAACTCATAGGCAACAAGTCATATCTCTATGTTTGAAGACTTATATGATATTACTGTCTCACAATCACTCAAGATAAATTCCATGAAGTGATACCCGTGAGCGTGGGTTGAATCCAATACTTAGAACTTATGAGAACTCATGAGTGTTGTAGCTATGTCCAACATCTTAGACCTCTACAAGCCAACCCATGACAGTCTTGATTCATATCTACTTCCAACATATGACTGACTATGGAGAATTTGAATAATATGAAATAACATAACATAATTATTCTGGAAGTCAAAACATGCAAAATGAAATGATAGTAAACGATTGACAAAAGATAGCAACATTTTACTCATAAACAAATACAACTTTTATTAATCATCAAATGTCAATTACACTTTACACATTTCAAAGCTATCTAACTACTAAAACTAATATCATCCTTCAGCCCTATGTGCCTTGCATGTTGGAGATGCTTAACCCTGCCCAGTCCCTTCGTGAGGGATCTGCCGGGTTCTCATCTGATGATAACCTCTTTGCCATGAGGAGTCCTTATTCTATTCGATGTCTGATGAAATGATATTTTCTGTCGAAGTGTCTGGATATCTTGTGATCCCTTGGTTCCTTTTATAAGGCAACTACACTTTCACTATCACAAAAAATCTCTATAGGCTCCTTTATAGCTGGTACAACTCCAAGGTCTCCAATGAAGTTCTTTAGCCATATAGCCTCCTTTGCTGCCTCGCTTGCCGCTATATACTATGATTCGGAAGTTGAGTCATCCACTGTCTCCTGCTTGGAACTTTTCCAAGAAATTGTTCCTTCGTTTAAGGTAAAGACCCAACCTGACTGAGAGCGGAAATTATCCTTATCGGTATGAAAGCTAGCATCACTATACCTCAATACTCTCAAGTCATCACTCCCACCGAGGGTAAGGACCCAATCCTTAGTCCTCCGCAGGTACTTGAGAATATTCTTTACCATAGTCCAGTGAGCCTTGCCAGGGTTCCCCTGATATCTGCTGACCATGCTCAATGCAAATTCCACATCAGGACGAGTACAAGTCATAGCATACATGATCGAGCCTACAACGGAAGCATACGGTACTCGAATCATTTCTGCTATCTCATCCTCTGTACTCGGACTCTGAGTTTTGCTCAGTCTGGCATTACTCTGGATCAGTAACTCTCCTTTCTTGGAATTCTGCATGCTGAATCTATTCAACACCTTCTCCAAGTTGGTACTCTGACTAAGTCCAATTAGTCTTTTACTCCTATCTCTCAAAATCCTTATCCCTAGGATATAGGGAACTTCTCCAAGGTCCTTCATAGAGAAACACTTCCCAAGCCAGGACTTAACTTCCTGTAGAGTTGGGATGCCATTTCCTATGAGTAGTATGTCATCCACATATAGTACCAAAAAGCTGACTATACTCCTACTAGCCTTGACATATACACATGATTCATCTTCACTCCTCGAAAAGCCAAACTCTTTGACTTTCTCATCGAAGCAAAGATTCTATCTACGAGGTGTTTGCTTTAATCCATAAATGGATTTCTCAAGCTTACACACTCTATTAGGGTACTCTGTACCGACAAAAACCTCTGGCTGACTCATGTAAACATCCTCAGCCAACTTTCCATTAAGGAAAGCGGTTTTGACATCCATTTGCCATATTTCATAATCATGAAATGGAGAAATGGCTAACATAACCCTAATAGACTTAATCTTCGCTACTGGTGAAAAGGTCTCATCATAATCAACTCCCGTAGTTTGAGAAAAGCCTTTTGCAACCAGTCGCGCCTTATAAGTGTGTACATTACCATCCATGTCGGTCTTCTTCTTGAAGATCCATTTGCACCCGACTGTCTTGTGACCGGGTACATTGTCAACAAAGTTCCAAACTTGATTGTCATACATGGATTGTATCTCGCTGTCTGTAGCCTCTTTCCATTTAGTAGCCTCATGGCCTGCCATGGATTTCGTGTAGCTGTTAGGTTCATCCAAACCTACCGGTGTGCTATCACTGATAAGTGTATCACCTTCCGAAGTAATATGGAAACCATAGTATTGCTCAGGTGCATTCCTAACTTTCATGGAACGCCTCAGAGGTACAGACTCTTCTGTCGGATCAACATGAGTTTCCTCCTCAGGTTGATTGTTAGGGTTTGAGGTTCCTTCACCACTTGACTCTTGAATTTCTTCAAGGTCAATTTGCCTCCCACTGTTTCCTTGGCTTATGAATTCTCTCTCGCGAAAGACTCCTCTCCGTGCTATAAAGACCACATTATCACTAGGTTTGTAGAAGAGGTAACCAAAGGATCTATGTGGGTAGCCGATGAAAATACACATCTCACTTCGAGGTTTGAGCTTATCGTGTGACTCGCGCCTCGCAAAAGCCTCGCAACCCCAAATCTTGATGTGGTCCAGATTGGGAACTTTTTTGGTCAACATCTCATGAGGTGTTTTGGCAACCTTCTTTGTAAGAACTATATTAAGGATAGGGGCGGCAGTCTCTAAGGCATACCCCCAAAATGAGATTGGTAGCGAAGCTCGACTAATCATGGAACAAACCATATCCAAAAAGGTTTGATTGCGCCTCTCAGCCACACCATTAAGCTGTGGTGTCCTGGGAGGTGTCAATTGTGAGATAATCCCACATTCCTTAAGATAGTCAAGGAACTTTGTACTAAGATACTCACCACCTCGATCGGATCGAAACATCTTAATGTTCCTGGCCAATTAATTCTCCACTTCCTGCTTGAACTCTTTGAATCTTTTAAAGGTCTCTGACTTATGCTTGAATAAGTAGACATATCCATATCTACTAAAATCATCAGTAAATTCACATAGAAGCGGTTAGCATCTCTTGTGGCGGTTCTGAAGGGTCCATACACATCAGTGTGTATGAGGTCCAACAAACCCTCACCCCTAACACAAGTACCAGTGATGGGTGACTTTGTCATTTTCCCAAGCAAACAAGATTCACAACTATCTCTGACTTTAGGTCAAACGTCTCCAGGACTCCTCCTTTTGGAGTTGGCCTATTCGTTTCTTACTTACATGTCCAAGACAACAATGCCATAAAGATGCTTTATCCAAGCTAGTGGAAGAATTGATACACAATACATTATTTCCTAGGTTATCAACAACCGACACATTTTCATATACACCATCACAAGGTAATGCTTTAAAATAAAAAAAACCATTATTAAAGAAAGCATTAATACCACTACTATCATTATCAACTGAAAAGGTAAACCTTGTTTATACAAACCATGAAAGAAAATAATATTTCTCGCCATTTCAGACGAGTAACAACATTTATTCAAATATAATACTAATCTACTACTTAGCAACAAAGAATAAACTTCAATCTTGGTTACAGGTGAAGCTTTCCTATTCCCCGTGATCAAGTTCATGTTCCCATGCTCCACATTCTCACTTCTTCTTAGTCCCTGCAAATCAGTACATATGTGAATACCACAACCGGTATCAAGGACCCAAGAATTAGAATGGGGTGAATTCTTAGACAGAATAGTGTATGTACCTGCATGGTTGGGTTTAACTTTCCCATCCTTCATATCTTGCTGGTACTTTGGGCAGTTTCGCTTCCAGTGCGACTTTTCATGGCAATAGAAGCATTCCGCCTCTTTAGGGTTAGCAGAAAGCAGTGATGAAACCTTTCTTGGTTCCACTTGAGGAGGAGCCATCAAGGGTCTTCCCCTTGGTGCCCTTCGAAGGGCTTTTCCTCTTCTTTCCTTTGCCTTGCCCGATTGCCAAGACAGGGGCCGCAGTAGGAGTAGGAGTGGTAACAACCGACTTACCTTTAAGACCACTTTCTATGGTCTTCAAAAGTCCTTGAAGTTTGCTGAGTGTAACTTCCTCCTTGCTCATGTGGTATGTCATACGAAATTGATCATAACATGAAGGTAAGGAGTGCAAAATGATGTCTATTGCTAACTCCTCAGGGAAGTTCACATTCAGTTTCAGCAAACGGTCCATATACCTTTGCATTTTCTGCATGTGGTCCATGATGGGTTCACCATCCTTCATCTAGGTTGTTATCATGGAGGAGATGATCTCATATCGCTTTTGATGAGCACTCTGATGGTAGCGGTCCATCAAATCCTTGTGCATCTTAAAAGGATAGAAGTCCTCATAGGACTTTTGGAGCTCGACTGTCATAGTGGCCAACCCACTGATAGTTAGACGAAACAACCAAGATGGAGGAGGTGATGTACGTGGATGCAAATACAAAAATTTCATGGCATCCAAACCACCGTGTCTATCCGGAAGTCCAACACCGGTGGAAGTTATAAATTGGATCTCCGAAATGGAGACAATGTTTGAAAGTTGTGAGTGCAGCAACAAACAGAAGACCGCACTTGCAATTCCTCTGTTAAAATCTGGTGTATTGAGCCGATGGAAGTTACTAGCTGATTCGATGCCCAAGGGAGAAGCTAGCAAGATGTCTTGGGAAGACTTTGTGGTACAACTGAAATTGCAATACTGCTTTGAGCAGGATCTTCTGGAAATCAATAATGAGTTTTAGAATATGAAGAAAGGAAAAATGAGGATTACTGAATACGCTGCTAGTTTCACAGAAAAGATGAAGCATATTCCATACTTAGTTCCAACTAAACTCTCTAAGGTCAATAAGTTTGCACATGGTTTACCAGCAAATTTCGGTCCAATGGTTAAGCAAGCAACCACATTGAAAGCCGCCATCTAGGCTGCTAAGAATGTTGAGACCCAGATTAGGGACAAGGATATGGAGAGGACAGATGTTGGTGAGAAGAGGAAGTTTGAGGGACCTTCGAGGCCCAACAAGAAAAGTAAATTCTCAAAGTCTGGTTCGAGAGGAGGAGGAGGAGAAGCCAAATGGTATGATAAATGTAAGAAGAAGCACCATGGGAAATGTGGCGAAGAGGTCACATGTTTTAAATGTGGAAATCCTAGGCACTATGCCAATGAATGCACCCTCATCAAGAAAGTTTGCTATGGGTGTGGTGGGGAAGGGCACATCTCGAGAGACTGCCCAAAGAAGAAAGGGGAAGCAAGGCCCAATCTCCCACCAAAGCCAAAAGCCAGAGCCTTCCAAATGACACTTGAAGCTGCGAAAGAGGAAGTGGATGTCTCTTCAGGTACTTTTCTCGTAAATTAATTGTCTGCCCAAATTTTGTTTGATTCTGGAGCCAACAACTCCTTTATTTCACACGAATTTGGTAGAAAACTAGCTTTGCCTGTTGATAGACTAGATGATGCTTTAATAGTAGAGGTTGCTAGTGGCAAGTTTATACCTATTAGCCATCGCATGAAAAACATCTTCATAGACTTAAATGGGAATAAGTTCCACGAGGAATTATTGCCTATTGAATTAAATGGTTTTGACATTGTGCTGGGAATGGATTGGCTTAGCGCCAATGATGCCGAAATATTGTGCAGGAAGAAGAGAGTAAAAGTAAACACGCAAGGGAAAGAGTCATTTATGGTGTATGGGGACAAACACCGAGTAAATTCTGGAATCATCTCCCTAATGAAAGCCAGAAAATGTTTGTCCAAGGGATGTACATCATACTTAGCATTCGTAATCAATGCTAAGAAGCAAAAGAAGGAGGTGCAGAATATACCAGTCGTGTGTGATTATTCGGAAGTCTTTCCGGAAGATCTTCCCGGATTACCACCTGATAGACAAGTGGAGTTTCAGATAGACTTGTTACCAGGTACAACACCGATAGCAAAAGCACCATATCGATTAGCACCGGTAGAGATGAAGGAGCTTATGACGCAACTTTAGGAGCTGTTGGACAACGGTTTCATTAGACCTAGTTAATCGCCCTGGGGAGCTTCGATGTTATTCGTAAAGAATAAGGAGCATGAGAATGTGTATAGATTACAGAGAGCTGAACAAGGAAACAATAAAGAACAAGTACCCGTTGCCAAGGATTGATGGCTTGTTTGATCAGTTGCAAGGTTCGAGTTATTTCTCGAAGATCGATCTAAGGTCAGGATATCATCAGCTAAAGGTGAGAGAGCATGATATTGAGAATACTGCTTTCAGAACAAGATATGGACACTACGAGTTTTTGGTTATGTCATTTGGACTAACCAATGCTCCAGCAGTATTCATGGATTTGATGAATAGGGTTTGTAAACCATTCCTTGATAAATCCGTGATAGTGTTCATAGATGACATTCTGATTTACTCAAAAAGCCAGGAGGAGCATGGTAAACATCTACAGGAAGTGTTGGAAGTGTTAAAGAATGAGAAGCTTTACGCTAAGTTCTCCAAATGCGACTTTTGGATACGAGAAGTCCAATTCTTGGGTCACGTGGTTAACCAAGAAGGGATAATGGTTGACCCCGCAAAGATCAAGGCTGTGGTGAAGTGGGAACGTCCGAAAAGTCCCATGAAGATTCAAAGCTTTCTAGGATTAGCTGGATATTACCAACGATTTATACAAGGCTTTTCTTCGATAGCTGCTCCACTAACAGCTTTGACCCACAAAGGAGCCACATATACATTGAGTGAGAAACAGTAAGAGGCATTCGAGAAACTAAAGAAGAAGTTATGCGAAGCACCGATACTTTCTCTACCCGATGGAGTTGAAGATTTCACGGTTTACAGTGATACATCTGGAGTCGGGTTGGGTTGTATTCTGACCCAAAGAGAAAAGGTGATAGCATATACCTCTCGACTATTGGAAGAGCATGAAAAGAACTACCCCACTCATGATCTGGAGTTGGCAGCGGTAGTATTTGCCTTAAAGATATAGAGGCATTAACTTTATGGCACGAAGTGCAAGCTTTTCACTGATCATAAGAGTCTCCGGTATCTCTTTAATCAGAAGGAATTGAACATGAGGCAACGACGCTGACTAGAACTACTCAAGGACTATGACTGTGAGATACTTTAGCACCCCGGTAAAGCAAATGTTGTTGCTGATGCTCTCAGTCGAAAAGTCAACCTTGAAAGTAAAAGGCCAAGAGCGTTGAGAATTGAAGTCGTCTCGACGATTGTGGAAAGTATCAGGAAAGCTCAAGAAGAAGCTTTAGAGAAGAATGACCGAAAGGAAGAACGTTTGGGCAAAATGTTAGTGTTCGGTACAAACAGTCGAGGACTGAAGGTATTCCAAGATCGGATTTGGGTACCTAAGACGGGAGGAATAAGAGACCTTTTGATGGAAGAAGCACATAAGACCATGTACTCAATTCATCCCGGTAGCACTAAAATGTATAGGGACCTAAAACCTACTAGTGGTGGTCGACGATGAAGCTCGATGTTGCGAAGTATGTGGCCGAGTGTGTGACATGTGCGAGAGTTAAGGCACAACATCAGAAACCGTATGGGAGTTTAGAAACCTTACCTGTACCCATGGGTAAACGGGAAGACATCACCATGGACTTTGTGACTAAACTGCCCAGGAAAAAGAGCGGTCACGACATGATTTGGATGGTCGTAGATAGTTTCACCAAGAGTGCACACTTCATAGCAGCCAACGAGAAGTGGTCTATGGATAAGCTCGCAAATGCTTACGTGAAGGAAATTGTAAGACATCACGGTGTTTCTCTTACAATTGTATCAGATCGTGATAGTCGTTTCACGTCGAGGTTTTGGAGGAGTCTGCAAGAAGAATTGGGTACGAAATTATGTTTGAGTACGGCTTACCATCCACAAACTGATGGTCGGAGCGAAAGAAGGATTCAAACACTAGAAGATATGCTGAGAGCATGTACCTTTGAGTTCCAAGGGAATTAGGACGAGCACTTACCTTTGGTAGAATTTTCCTACAACAACAGTTTCCACTCGAGCATCAAGATGGCACCTTACCAAGCTTTGTACGGACTGAAGTGTCGTACACCGTCTTGTTGGCTTGAAGCCGGAGAAAAGCAGTTTATGGGCCCCGAGATAGTCCATGAGACTGCTGAGAAACTAAAGGTGATTAGGGAAAGGATGTTAGCAGCTCAGGATCGACAGAAGAGCTATGCTGACAAGAAAAGACGACTGATGACCTTCGAAGTTGGGGATTCCGTTTTGCTTAAAGTCTCACCGTGGAAGAGACTTATAAGATTCAGAAAGCGAGGAAAGTTGAGTCCAAGGTTTATTGGACCGTTTAAAGTTCTTCATAGGATTGGGAATCAAGCTTACAAGCTAGAACTACCAGAAGAACTAGATGGTATTCATAACACTTTCCATGTGTGTTATTTGAGGAAGTTCACGGGAAATGTTCCCGACATAATTCCAATTTCTGAGTTAAGATTGGATGAAAGCAAGAGGTTAATCGAAGAACTAGAGGCAATCGTTGACCGTAAGACTAAAAAGTTGCGACGCAAGATGGTCGATTTAGTGCTTTTGCAATGGAAACATACGAATGGCCCAAATCTCACCTGAGAAATGGAGAGTGATATGATGAGTCGCTACCCGCATTTGTTTGCTAATGTGTGATTTCGGGGATGAAATCATCCTAAGGGTGAGAGAATTGTAACACCCGTGAGTTGGGGCTAGACGTTAAGGGATAATAATAATAAATATTCATTTTATCAAATAATTAAATCCTCGAATAGAAAAAAAAAATTCTTCATATGCATTACAGGTTATATAAATATCTATTTATTATATAGGTGTTATGTGGACAAATATTATGGGTATATAATATTTGTATAAATCGTTTTATAAAATTATCGACGAATGATAAAATATTATTTTAAAATTATTTAGGATAAATAATCTGAGCGAAAATTATTATATAAAATGTATTTGGTCTAAATACATTAAAGGGTAAACTCAAGTAGTGAAACGATAATTTTTTTAGTGTTACACTCATTTTTTTATGTTAATTCTAAATTTAGACACGACGTAAAGTTATATATATATATATATATATATATATATATATATATATATATATATATGAAAATATTGTTAAGTTATAGAGTTATGATATTAGAAAACATAGAAAAAGATCGTCACATATAGATGTATATTTAAATATGTTAGTTTCTTAAGTTCTACAAATTGTTGTGTTAAAAAAAAAAGAATAGCACATATTAATAGACAAAAGTTCAAAAATGGTCCCTGTGGTTTTCGAAAATATCAAGTTTAGTCCCTAAGTTCAAAAAACCTCACGGATCGTCCCTGTGGTTTCAAAACTTTTAACATTTGGTCCTTCCGGCTAACTCCGTTACCATTTAGCCGTTAAGTCAGGGACATTTTTGTCATTTCACTACATAGGGACCATTTATGAGGTTTTTAATTACTTTTTTTTAAATAAATAAATAAATAAATAATATTTAATATGGAAGGGGTCCCACCCCATCTCTCTCTCTCTCTCTCTCTCTCTCTCTCCAAATCGATCAAAGGAAGCAGCGAGGCTTCTCTGTTTCGTTGTCAGATACATGAAAGGGTAACGGCCATGAAGAAGAAGCAAGAACATCGATGTTAACAATCTCCAGACCAAGACCTCGATCTCTCATTCCGACACTGGTTCTTGATTGAATCCAAAAAGCTATGGCACATAGTCGGCCCCGCCATTTTCAGCCACATAGCCTCCTACTCCATGTTTATGATCACCCAAGCCTTCGCCGACCATCTCGGCGATCTTGAGCTCGCCGCCATCTCCATTGGCACCAGTGTCATCGTCGGCTTCGACTTCGGCCTTTTGGTAATTAAACACCCAAAGATTTTTACCCCTTTTCGAAATATTTGAGTACTTTCTATTTGTTTCTTTGCTTCTAAATCTTTTCATGTGGGATCGATCCAGTTAGGAATGGCGAGTGCTTTGGAGACGTTATGCGGACAAGCATATGGAGCTAAAAACTATCGAATGTTAGGAGTGTATCTACAAGCATAATCGTACCTGAAATCATTGGTCAAAACCACATATGAAATCAAGCTATCAAACCTGAAATCAAAGCTAGGGTCATCGTTCAACATATCGGGGCTCGGGTTGCCGATGAATATTTTGGAGCTAGGGTTTTATGGGGAAGATAGCGGCCCTAAATCGTTGGTCTGGAAATTCTAACTCGCCGGATTTGAAAAACCTAACTCATCGCTGCCCTTCGTCTTCTATAGAACGTCGCCGCCAAATCGATTGGGGTTTCCCTAATTCGCCAAATCATTGGTCTGCGTTGGACTTCAGGTGCGAGGGAGAAATATGGAGATAGACGAAGGTTGAGAAAGATAGATAAAGACGAGGCTCATCGGAGAGAGAGAGAGAGAGATGAAGGAGGCGATTTAACCCAGTAGCTCGTTCGGATCGTTGTGTTAGTATGGCCAGAAAAAAAGAGATACAATGTGAGTGTCATCGTTGGCATTGAGATCGTTTCCTGGTTTTTCTTCATTATTGTTGGAGATGGAGAGCTTTGAGGGGTGGCTATTGGGAACAACAGTGAAACATAGAGATGGAAACTAGAAGATCTGGAGAGAGAGAGAGAGAGAGATAGATGGGGTGGGACCCCTTCCATATTAAATATTATTTATTTATTTATTTAAAAAAAAGTAATTAAAAACCTCATAAATGGTCCCTATGTAGTGAAATGACAAAAATGCCCCTGACTTAACGGCTAAATGGTAACGGAGTTAGCCGGAAGGACCAAATGTTAAAAGTTTTGAAACCACAGGGACGATCCGTGAGGTTTTTTGAACTTAGGGACTAAACTTGATATTTTCGAAAACCACAGGGACCATTTTTGAAGTTTTGTCCATATTAATATGTAAATTATTTGGAAAAAGGAGAAACTTGGATAGGTGTATGTCAAACAAAAAGTATTCGTATATATTTTAATAGGTGTCAAAATTATGAGGTTATATAGGGGTGTTTGTTTGGATAGATCGGTTTGATCCGATCCAATCAAGTTAATCCAAATTAATTTCGGTTTTCAAAACATGTATCCGAACAGTCCAAACTAAATTCAAATCCGATCCGATCTGATCCAATTACAATTCGGTTGGATCGGATTTTATAATTCGGTTTTCAAAATCAAAACATTTTTATATGACATAATTATTATATTACCTAATTTTACACAAGAAATTAAAACAAACTATAAGAAGATATATTGTAGTTAAGTATTTTATAGATACAAAACTTTTGAGAGAAAATGAATATTAATGTTTTTTTATCGGGTGAAAGGTTTTTTAACCTATTTGAAAAAATAAATTAGACAATTAATAAATAACTATATATATATATATATATATATATATATATATATATATATATATATATATATAATAAATGTTTATTCGGTTTTTTTGGACTATCCGGTTCTTATGTTATAAACCAAAACCAATCCAAAATTCAAAATAATAATTTGGTTTTGTTGAAAACCAATCCAAAAATCTGAATATCCGAACCAAATTATCAGATTGGACAATTCGGTTTTATCCGAATAATGAACAGAAATATATATGGATATGGATGGATTGCATGGCAAGATTAGTCATTAAGTTACGTGGGGTGTGGTGATCCAAATACTTTGAATTTATTAATGGTGGCTCACATAAAATATATGGAAATTATTCGTGGCAATTTGAAAAGATATTTGTCAAAATCAAATATACGTGTCAATCAAGAGTGAGGTATGTACATCTTAAATTAAATTTGAGGTGTACGTGTTAGTTTTGTTGAGTATATCGCAACACTAAAAATAAGAGCCAACGTTATTATTTTTTTTCATACCAAAATTCAACTAAAGATTTTAGAAAATATGTGGTATCTTTAGAGAGGCAAAACTTTGATATTAAAGATCGAGAAATCATATTAGCCGGCACATCGGCCGAGTACAAATAGCCTAAAGTGTTGTATTTTCTGACTAAAATTTCGAAAGTTCGAAATAAGGTTTCGGCAAGATAATAAGTTGGAAAGCAGCGTTAAGGTTGGAGCCACGACAATAGTTAGTCTTCACTAACAAACCAAGTGAGTGCATAGTTACTTTCAGCTTACACATAGATATGAAGTATTTTATATAAATTACGTATGTATGCATATTATCTGAATACTTGTTTGTCTATGCTGAATGAATGTTTTTATACTTGTTTTCAATTATTTAAACTGTATATGTATTTTATATCTATGAAAATATTGGGGTAAAACATGGGTAGATGTAATAGGTGATGTGTGATAAAATGATGAGAGGCCTCGATGTTAATGTTGTTAATTCTGTCATCTAGCGGAGTATGGATGACGACCACGGACTCTTCTAGAGAGTCCAGTGGAACGCTAGCAGGCTCGCAACCTGTAGGTGTTTGTGAACGATGTGTTCACTGGTGTACTCAATCCCCCACATGATTGCCTTAAGGATATTTATTGTCGAGGAATCCCCTTAGCAGTTGTCACACCCCCAAACCAAGGATGACGGAAACGTCCGGGGGTTGAGGACTTCATGTTAGTATCCTAACAACGAGCATAATAGTGCTCAAAGTAAATACAACCATCATAAATATAATTGAAAAGGTTACACCAAAGTATATGTTTACATGATTCAAATCAATTATATTATGATGACAAAATGAACTGTTTGATTTATCGTCTCATCCTCAAAACGCTGTTGATTTCCTGTTTCACTGAATTCCTAAGAATACAAGTAGTTTTGAAAATGTGTCAACAATTAAGTTGGTGAGTTCATAAGCTTTTTAGATAAAGAGTTTGGAAACCGATCTTTGTAATGAGTTGTATGTTACCAAGAAAAATCCAATATTTTCCTTATAGAAATTATGTGGTGCTAAATGTCGGGACCGAGAATGAACAAGTATTTGTCATACTTAAGGATATAAAAGTGGTTTTAAATTGGCGTAAAACCCTTTCTGAATTGAGAAAAATCCCGTAATGAATGGTGGGTAGTCTTAAGTACCAAGGCTGGAAATATACAATAATATCTGTAATTATTGATATAAAAAGTGATTTTAAATCGACATAAAACCGCTTTTGATTTATGAAAATCCCCGTAAACTTTATGTGTTGTTAACTCCCTATGTGAGCCGCTATAACCATACTATGACTGAATGAACCTGCCACGACGTTTCTCAGGCGTCGCGAAACTGAAATGACACTTATCACCACAGACCTGCCGGTCTAGCTGTTGCATGCAGCTCAGGTGTGGGGTGTCTAACCCAATATAGATCTATACACAACTATCACGTTCTCCCTACAAGAGACTCTGATTATAACTATCAGGAATTTGGATCCCGTACTCGGACGTACAGGGAGAGAATGTCTCACAATTTAAGTTAACAAGTTTACGTGTGGTGTGCGTGAGTGTAAAACCTTTTTCTGTGGGAATAAAACATTTTGAAATGTGTTTGTTGTATTAATGGAAACATAAACCATACCTATTATAGTTTATCAAAACAAGGGTAAAAGTGGTAATGTACATGGACTATACTTTAACATAGTTTATTCAAATGTTTGTATGTAATAGATGTGCTATGATTATAACAAATCGTTATTACTATGCTTTATCTAGCAAACTCCGTTTGTTAACTGATGTATGACTATATACTAAGTTAAAATGTCATTTATTTGCAAAAACATATATTCACATAAAGATATACACATTGCTCAACATGTTACAAGGTGAAATGAAATTGATAACATTTTTCTGTTGTTAACATTTTCTTTTACTGATTTTAGAAAATTTATAGAAAAATCATCAAAGGTCCAAATCAGAACCCGTAAATTCTGAGGGTTTGGGAAATGAGTCTAGTTTGTTCATAATTTTTATTATGAATTTTAATGACCTCCAACTTGTGTGAAAAAGTCCATAATCACAGACTGGTCCGGATTGATGTTTGAAATGATAGGCAGTTTTATAAAAATCACCATAAATCGTAGAAAAATCGTGTGGAGATTTGCAAGTAGTCATTTTGAAGCTAAGAAATGGAACTACTTGCACCTAAAACAGTTTTGAAAACTAAAATGTTTAAGTTGCCCAAAACAGTCCATGAATGGAGTCCAACTTTTCTAATGAAAGCTGTTAGAAAAGTTTAGTTATGTTCTTGGTGTTTTAACTAGTATTCTCCCCCCCCCCCTCTTAAAAACTTAAGAAAACATGAAAATGTAGGGGTATGAACTCACCTTATGTGATGTAAGTGGATGGATTTTGAAGGAGAGAAGTGTTCAACTCAAGAACACTTGAAGATGCCTAGAAGATTTTCGAGAATCTAACACCAAAGTGTTGGAGTTTGTGTAAGAAATCAATGATTTGAGTAGGATGAAGTGTAATAATCACAAGGAGGATGAATTATACTTACCAAGAGTATAATGAAGCTTGATGATTAGCCTTGGAGTCTCAAAATAGAGAGAAAAAGTTTGAGAGAAAAGTATTTGATCTTTTGTTTGGAAAATGAGTGAATGAATGAAGTGTGAGGAGAGAGGATGGACGTTCCATCTCTTAGAACGTGGGAATGGCTGGTAAATGAGTGGAAAGGACATTGAAGTGACTTAGGTAAGGTGGGGAGGTATGGCTGGTCATAGAGTGGGTGTGGGGGTGGTTGCTTGTGTCATAAGGTAAAGCAAAGTCAACACTCAACCTCTTGTACTTCACCCACTCTTCTTGGATAAGGTTTATCCCAAAAAAACGTGATTAATTAATAAATATGGGGTCTTATATGTTAAAATAAAGTTTTGGGTGAAAATCCCGCGTTAAAATGATTAAAAACGGGCTTAAAATGCAAAACTATTCGAAAACCGGGTGATTTTAGCATTTCTGCGAGGCCTCTCGCATGTGGGCCAAGGTTCGGTCCTAAGAGTTGAACAGCCGAAGGTGTGCTCGCATGCAAGGGGGAAGGAAGGCGAGGGCGAGGCTCGGTCTCGGCTTTGGCTGGGAAGCGAGGCTTGGTCCTCCTACTCTCGGCTCTTCTCAGCTTCAGTTCCTCCTAGTCTCGGTTCCAATAGAGTGGCTCGGCTCCTAAGAGGTTTCGGCCTCTAAGAGGAGTTTCGGCTCCTCAAGGCTGATTTTCGCGCTTTTTCCTCGTTTCGAGCCGTTTTTGACCCGGTTAAGGGTCGGGATGGCCCGAATGACTATAAAAAGTTACAGGAACTTTTGAGAGAGATTTGGGAGAGATTTCACATTCTTGAAGAGATTTCTCATACAAAGAGAGATTTAGGAGAGATTTCACATTCTTGGAGAGATTTCTCATACAAAGAGAGATTTGGGAGAGATTTCATATCCTTGGAGAGATTTCTCATACAAAGAGAGATTTAGGAGAGATTTCACATTCTTGGAGAGATTTCTCATACAAAGAGAGATTTGAGAGAGATTTCACATTTTTGGAGAGAATTGGGAGAGATTCTAGATAGAGAGAGATATAGCGAAAACGATTGAGAGAGGTTTCGCGTGTGACACTTGTGAGTGTTCGGCTTCGCAATGCAAGGTCCGTAAACCCCGTTAAGCCATGTTTAATGATCTTACACACTCCCGATGAGTGCAACATTGTTTTATCGGTTTGGTTCGTTACTTACCACAGTTTTAGGTTAAGGAAATCTAGATGTACGTACTTTTCAATTTACGAATTCTCATAAGAATAACGAGTTGTATAGTATTTACCTAATGTAAGCCCTAGTGCACAAGGGTTAGTTGAGTCGATCGGTTTGACTTGTTGACTTTAGTTGACTTTGACTTGACTGGAATTTGACGATTGTCACAGCAGCAGTGTCCATCCCGATGATGATCCTTAGGCTAGGTCCCTTATGAATTATGATAGGTGTTTTAGGGACGTAAAGTGAGGATAACGGGAATGGGTAATCGGGTTATTGTTGGTTGATGAAATTAATAAACTTATTTATTATGGGTTGCAAACCCTATGTGCTCACCGGACTCCCAAGCCTGACCCACTCAGTTTTATGTATTACAGGTAGTGGCGCTCGAGCATACTTGATGTGTTGGGATGAAGGATTACGGATATAGGCCTGTAGATATGAAATAATGTAGTAAGGCTTATATTGTATTGTTTATACTTATGTACTGTATCGAACATGACATCCCGAGTCTTTTAATGAAATACATTTCTAAGGAAATGCTTTGATAAATCTTTATCATATTATTGTTTTGGGACAAATTCCGCAACTCTTTTATTAAAAGGTTACTCTGATTTTGAAATAAAGTATAAACAAAACCGGTCTTTTCTGGCTGTGAAATGGGGATGTCACAGTTGGTATCAGAGTATTAGTTTAAGCGAATTAGGAATTTGTAGGATTTCTAGACTTAAACTTAGAATGCTAAGTGATGATTGTGAGATGAGTGTCTACCGTATTTAAGACACGAGCAATAGTATATTTTAGGAAAGTTGCCTAAAATGCTTTTATGTGCTAAATGCTATCTGTTTACCATATATGCCATTAATTGTTCGGATCTATGGTCTATTGCCGACCAGATCTAGAAACCTTATGTGTGTAGGATTCTAAGCGTATGACTACAATATTAGAACTAGCATGTAAAGGTTTTGGAGTCTATAGTGAATAAAGATCTAAATTCACCCTATTCGGTGTATAGATCAAGATGGCAAGAACCCGCAGTGGAGCTGGGAATGCAAATGGGAACATGAATCAACCCCCAGTACTTGAGCAAGTACCTGTTGCAGGAGCTGCACCTGAGCCAATAACGATGGTTGGAGTACAAACGATGATACAGATGATGTTGGATTGCCAAATGGAGGAGACAAGGCGATTACTGCAACAGAATAGGGAAGAAACTATGATAATTGTTGAACAACCAGAATTGAATGAAGGGCAATCAGAAGGAGGGAACTACAGTGGGACTGTTGGTCAAGCCAACCCACCGATAGTTAGACGAAACAACCAGGATGGAGGAGGTGATGGACGTGGATGCAAATACAAAGATTTCATGGCATCCAAACCACCGTGTCTATCCGGAAGTCCAACACTGGTGGAAGTTATAAATTGGATCTCCGAAATGGAGACAATGTTTGAAAGTTGTGAGTGCAGCAACAAACAGAAGACCGCACTTGCAATTCCTCTGTTAAAATCTGGTGTATCGAGCTAGTGGAAGTTACTAGTTGATTCGATGCCCAAGGGAGAAGCTAGCAAGATGTCTTGGGAAGACTTTGTGGTACAACTGAAATTGCAATACTGCTCTGAGCAGGATCTTCTGGAAATCAATAATGAGTTTCATAATTTGAAGAAAGGAAAAATGAGCATTACTGAATACGCTGCTAGTTTCACATAAAAGATGAAGATTATTCCATACTTAGTTCCAACTAAACTCTCTAAGGTTAATAAGTTTGCACATGGTTTCCCAGCGGATTTTGGTCCAATGGTTAAGCAAGCAACCACATTAAAAGCCGCCATCTGGGCTGCTAAGAATGTTAAGACCCAGATCATGGAGAAGGGTCTGGAGAGGACAAATGTTGGTGAGAAGAGGAAGTCTGAGGGACCTTCGAGGCCCAACAAGAAAAGTAAATTCTCAAAGTCTGGTTCGAGAGGAGGATGAGGAGAAGCCAAATGGTGTGAAAAATGTAAGAAGAAGCACCATGGGAAATGTGGCGAAGAGGTCACATGTTTTAAATGTAGAAAGCCTAGGCACTATGCCAATGAATGCACCCTCATCAAGAAAGTTTTCTATGGGTGTGGTGAGGAAGGGCACATCTCGAGAGAGTGCCCAAAGAAGAAAGGGGAAGCAAGGCCCAATCTCCTAACAGAGCCAAAAGTCGGAGCCTTCCAAATGACACTTGAAGCTGCGAAAGAGGAAGTAGATGTCGCTTCAGGTACTTTTCTCGTAAACGAATTGCCTGCCCAAATTTTGTTTGATTCTGGAGCCAACAACTCCTTTATTTCGCACGAATTTGGTAGAAAACTAGCTTTGCCTGTTGATAGACTAGATGATGCTTTAATAGTAGAGGTTGCTAGTGGCAAGTTTATACCTGTTAGCCATCGCATGAAAAACATCTTCATAGACTTAAATGGGAATAAGTTCCACGAGGATTTATTGCCTATTGAATTAAATGGTTTTGACATCGTGCTGGGAATGGATTGGCTTAGCGCCAATGATGCCGAAATATTATGCAGGAAGAAGAGAGTAAAAGTAAACCCGCAAGGGAAAGAGTCATTTATGGTGTATGGGGACAAACACCGAGTAAATTCTGGAATCATCTCCCTAATGAAAGCCAGAAAATGTTTGTCCAAGGGATGTGCATCATACTTAGCATTCGTAATCAATGCTAAGAAGAAAAAGAAGGAGGTGCAGAATATACCAGTCGTGTGTGATTATCCGGAAGTCTTTTCGGAAGATCTTCCCGGATTACCACCTGATAGACAAGTGGAGTTTCAGATAGACTTGTTACCAGATACAACACCGATATCAAAGGCACCATATCGATTAGCACCGATAGAGATGAAGGAGCTTATGACGCAACTTTAGGAGCTGTTGGACAACGGTTTCATTAGACCTAGTTAATCGCCCTGGGGAGCTTCGATGTTATTCGTAAAGAATAAGGAGCATGAGAATGTGTATAGATTACAGAGAGCTGAACAAGGAAACAATAAAGAACAAGTACCCGTTGCCAAGGATTGATGGCCTGTTTGATCAGTTGCAAGGTTCGAGTTATTTCTCGAAGATCGATCTAAGGTCAGGATATCATCAGCTAAAGGTGAGAGAGCATGATATTGAGAATACTGCTTTCAGAACAAGATATGGACACTACGAGTTTTTGGTTATGTCATTTGGACTAACCAATGCTCCAGCAGCATTCATGGATTTGATGAATAGGGTTTGTAAACCATTCCTTGATAAATCTGTGATAGTGTTCATAGATGACATTCTGATTTACTCAAAAAGCCAGGAGGAGCATGGTAAACATCTACGGGAAGTGTTGGAAGTGTTAAAGAATGAGAAGCTTTACGCTAAGTTCTCCAAATGCGACTTTTGGATACGAGAAGTCCAATTCTTGGGTCACGTGGTTAACCAAGAAGGGATAATGGTTGACCCCGTAAAGATCAAGGCTGTGGTGAAGTGGGAACGTCCGAAAAGTCCCATGGAGATTCAAAGCTTTCTAGGATTAGCTGGATATTACCAACGATTTATACAAGGCTTTTCTTCGATAGCTACTCCACTAACAGCTTTGACCCACAAAGGAGCCACATATACATTGAGTGAGAAACAGTAAGAGGCATTCGAGAAACTAAAAAAGAAGTTATGCGAAGCACCGATACTTTCTCTACCCGATGGAGTTGAAGATTTCACGGTTTACAGTGATACATCTGGAGTCGGGCTGGGTTGTGTTCTGACCCAAAGAGAAAAGGTGATAGCATATGCCTCTCGTCAATTGAAAGAGCATGAAAAGAACTACCCCACTCATGATCTAGAATTGGCAGTGGTAGTACTTGCCTTAAAGATATGGAGGCATTACCTTTATGCACGAAGTGCAAGCTTTTCATTGATCATAAGAGTCTCCAGTATCTCTTTAATCAGAAAGAATTGAACATGAGGCAAAGACGCTGACTAGAACTACTCAAGGACTATGACTGTGAGATACTTTACCACCCCAGTAAAGCAAATGTTGTTGCTGATGCTCTCAGTCGGAAAGTCATCCTTGAAAGGAAAAGGCCAATAGCGTTGAGAATTGAACTCGTCTCGACGATTGTGGAAAGTATCAAGAAAGCTCAAGAAGAAGCTTTAGAGGAGAATGACCGAAAGGAAGAACGTTTGGGCAAAACGTTAGTGCTCGGTACAAACATTCGAGGACTGAAGGTATCCAAAGATCGGATTTGGGTACCTAAGACGGGAGGAATAAGTGACCTTCTGATGGAAGAAGCACACAAGACCATGTACTTGATTCATCCCGGTAGCACTAAAATGTATAGGGACCTAAAACCCTACTACTGGTGGCCGACGATGAAGCTCAATGTTGCGAAGTATGTGGCCGAGTGTGTGACATGTGCGAGAGTTAAGGCACAACATCATAAACCGTATGGGAGTTTAGAACCCTTACCTGTACCCATGGGTAAATGGGAAGACATCACCATGGATTTTGTGACTAAACTGCCCAGGACAAAGAGCGGTCACGACATGATTTGGGTGGTCGTGGATCGTTTCACCAAGAGTGCACACTTCATAGCAGCCAACGAGAAGTGGTCTATGGATAAGCTCGCAAATGCTGGAGGGAGAAGTGGTCTATGGTAGAGATGCAAGTTTTGAAATCCTTGATTACTATCAGTGTATTTATGAAAGTAGTTTTATTACTCAAAATAAAACAATGAAGAGTAGAGTTTATCCTTCCTAGAGGTAGAGATGCAAGTTTAGAAATCCTTGATTACTATCAGTGTATTTATGAAAGTAGTTTTATTACTCAAAATAAAACAATGAAAAGTAGAGTAAATTCCGAAAACCAAAGCTAGTTTATACTTATTTGCGAGTCGTATAACCATACTTGATATGACCGAGAGACCTTTATAACGTTCTTCAGGCGTTAAGCTATATGACATTTGTTCACCACAGACATGCTTGCCTAACTATAGCTAGCAGTTTTGGTGTGGGATTGTCAGTCCCGAATAGATCTATTCACAAATCTCACGCTCTCCCTCCAGGAGACTCTGGTTATACTAAAAGGATTTATCCATGTACACCTAAGGGTACAATATTGAAGTAGCGCCTTACAATTCGGTATCTAGTTCACTAGCGGGAAAACAGTATAAAACAATAATTATTTTTTGAATAATTGTACTTTATACTCTTGAGAAAATATATATAATAAACTAAATCTGCCATAGCTTATACATATTCATTTATGAAGTATGATTTGATAGAGACTGCCTAGAGTGTTATCCCAAACTATTTCCTATATAGTTTATTAGAGTTGATATAGAAATTGCTTTGTAAAAACCTTTCTGAAAGCGATGAAGTTAGATTTCCAAATTAAGAGTTTTCCTTATGCTCAACATATTACAAAAAGGGATAAAATATCCGAATATGTTATTAAATATGGAAATCATTAACTGTATTAATAAGTTTAAAACTTAATAAAATACCTTGAGTTTGGCTTGTATTCCCCCTGAAAACATTAAAAACACGCAAAAATGTAGGGGTATGAACTCACCGTTTGACGTGTGATTCGAATGTAAGATCGTTAGGGATGTTGAGTTTCAAGTGCAACCTCGAGCACAAACGGACCCTATTTAACATATAACGATGTATGAACATAATTAGGGTATAATATAACTAATCATGATAAGCGGAACCCTACGGGACTAGGAAACACTTGGGACAAGTGTTACAATCACATATGATTGTATGAAGGGAGTGTAAGGCCACACAAAGAGTGTGTGGTCGTAGTGCGTGGTCGGAGTGTGTGGTCGGAGTGTGTGGTCGGAGTGTGTGGTCGAAGTGTGTGGTCAACTTTAAGGTGAACCAAGGCTCAAATCATGAAGTCTTTCAAGTGTAGCAAGCTAAAAGGATGGAATACTTACGTTTTTTAAGCCTTATAAGTGTTTGTGGTTGATTCAAGTAGAGAGAGAGGTGTGTACGGTTGAGGAGAGGGGAAATGAAGTGAAAATGAGCCTCATCTATATATAGATAATGGGTGTGCGGTCACACACTCGGGTGTGCGGCCACACACTCATATGTGTGGCCACACACTCCTCTAGAGGGAGTGTTTGGCCTTTTTGCAACCCTAGATCTTAAACCAACCCATCCCTAAGTCAAACTTTGGTTGTACGAGGCTTTAGATCATCCAAACAGACTCAAACAATGCTAAAAGATAGCTGAAACGAGTTTAACATTGATAGTATTGAATAGGTCAACAAGGTAGAAGTTCTGGGGTGTCATAGAATTTATAAAAAACATTTAGTTACTTTATATTCATCATACTTTTAATGAAGATTTAACGTCCTTGTCTTATCCGTTCGGCTAACGACCCTCCACCAATCAAGGAAGCGGTGAGTGAGAGTGGACACCCATTAAGCTGCCATTTTATAGGCAGCAACCTTATACCCCCTTATAAATCGGCTTCGTGAATGAGACCTACTAACGGTAAAACGACTTTTTCTTATACATATATAATTATTATTAAACTTATAATATTATAAAGTATAAGGGTTGGATTTTAACTTTTAAAATTCTAGGGGTTGGAACTAAAGTTTTTAGGGTGACTTTACATGTTCCAAAACTTGTGCGCAAGTTTTGTAACTTTCAAAACTTTTCATCTTTCATAACTTATGAGTTAATGGTTTAATAAAATGAGAGACTTTTCATTTTATGTAACCTATGTGTTTAATAATGGACTCTAAAAGAGTGACTTTTGGTAATCCATAACTTGAGGACAAATTATGGATTCCATTAAAACACATAATGATCAAGAATTAAACTAACAAGTAAGTTACAAATAATTCCTATGTTCTTCTAAACTCATAAGTTCATGAACATGCATATCAACAATTTCAAGAATCATAAAATTAACCATATAAAACTTGAAAATTTGATACTAGCTATTCAAAATTGATTAGCATAACCATTACACCATCTAAAACAAGTTTTATAGCACCAAAACAGTTTAGGGTAATGTTTCTAGTCCAATTCCAGCAGCAAAACTCGAAAAACTGCATTCTGTGGCTCCTACTCGTCGAGTGCATGAACCTACTCGACGAGTAGGATGAGTTTACTCATGGACTCGTCGAGTCCCCCCATGGACTCGGTGAGTTCGTGCTGCAGAGTGCATAAAAACCGAGTTTTTTTTCACAATTTTGCATCAAGTATCAAACAAACAAGCCTAGGCTCTGATACCACCGAAGGGTTTTGAGCATTCTAACACTCCTATGGTGTACATGCAACCCTAGAAACCTTGGATCTATGTTTTATCTATGATACATGCAAATTTGTTTTTCCAAGGTTCATAACCTATCTAGCATACATGGGGAACTTTTAAACATAAAAGATAGTAAGAAATACATACCTTTAGTTGTTTGTGTTCCTTGAAAACCTTGTGACCCTAGCACCTCAAGTGTGATGCCTCAAATGTCTCACACAACACCAAATTCACTTGGAATAACTTAGAGAGAAATGAATAACACTTGGAAATCGGCTAGCCCTCACTTGTATTACTTAGTGGCCGATTTTGGTGAAGAAGATGAAGCTTATATAGCGTGTTACAATTAGGGTTACACCATGTAAACCCTAATTGTCATGACTTTTCATTTCCATGATCCCATGGGTTCAATAAACACTATGGATCATCCTATGGGTTTTAGCCCAACTTGAATCCTTGGAGCATTAGCCCACTATACAAGTATGGGTGATTTACACTATCAACCCATATATTTAATTAGTCTTCTTTTGATCACTTAATTAATTCTTGATCAATACTAATTAAATAATATTATTAATATATTAGAACTTATAATATATTAATAAACCTTAAGTGTTATTTCTCTCATTTTAGTCTATCCAAATGCATGATGCCATGCAACCCAAATGGACCATGCTAATCGGGTCAAGTACTTTCCATAAATAGTTATGAACTTAGACACCTAATCCAACACTTGTAACATCCCAAAAATACAACCCAAAAATTCCAATTTTAAAACATTATTAAAACCATAATATCATTTCCAAAGTATAAAAATCATAACCCATGTGTTTCAAAATGTCATAATATCTATCACATATCAAATCTCATATCGAATATCATTATCAGAATATCAGAGTAAAACTCCCAGGCTGAAGACTGTGGTGTGTGCCATTCGATCATCCCAAGCCCTTCCCTCTGCTAGTGGAAGTACCTGAAACCAAAACTGAAACTGTAAGCACAAAGCTTAGTGAGCTCCCCCAAGCTACCATACACCATACACATATAACATGCAACTAAGAGATACGGGCCCCGCCCACACTCATGGAGATATGGGCCCCGCCCACAATCCACTGACTCTGAGATACGGGCCCCGCCCACTCTCGGCTACTTCGAGATACGGGTCCCACCCACTCTCGACTACTATGAGATACGGGCCCCGCCCACACTCCACTATTATGAGATACGGGCCTCGCCCACACTCAACTACTATGAGATACGGGCCCTGCCCACACTCAGCTACTAACAAACATACAAGTATCACATAGACAACAAGTATAACTAAATCTATATGTCAGGCATATATCCTTAATCAAACTAAGCTGTGAGATACGGGCCCCGCCCACACTCGGCTACTATGAGATACGGGCCCCGCCCACACTTAGCTACTAACATATCAATCTACGGGCCGGCCTTGGTGCCTTATACTTGTTCCTACTGCAGGGAAAATCACCTCGTACGACTGACTGCAGAAAACTCGAGTAAGGAATCCCTGTTTGCTGCTCCGGCGACTCCCCGACTATCAATTCCATACAACACTTAATCAAAATCTGATAATCCTTCTTAGGGTAAATTGACCATTTTACCCTCTAGTAAAAGTGTAACATCCAAAATTTCAAAACAATTAAAACTTTTCAAAAACCACTCATTTTAATAACGTTGTTACAAAAGGTTTTCAATACATCATTTAACAGAGTATTTTTCCCAGGTTCATATCATAAAACATCAACGCGAGGAACGGTACGATCACGCCTTTGCCTTGCCACAGACTCTTGAGAACCTGAAACATAAAACCACAACTATAAGCCCGAAAGCTTAGTGAGATACCCCCAAAATACCAACCACATATACGCCCATCCAGGCCACGACCTTCCGGTCCATGTGTCTCAGGGGACTTCCGTCCCTGCTGGGTAAACCTTCCGGTCCTACCCATGCCGACCTTCCGGTCCACAACACAACATATTGCCTTCCGGCCCATAACATATTGCCTTCCGGCCCATAACATATTATGACAACTACCCGGATTTCCATCCGATAAAAGGGTCGGCCTTGGTGCCATAAACCCTAGCGATATAGTGAGGATAACTCACCTCGAAACTGCCGACTGAACAGATAGCTCAAGCTGCTCCGATCACTGATACGATCTCCACCTCTGGACAGCCACCAATGCACTGAACTCAAACAATAAACAACAATTACCAAAATACCCCTGGAACCACTGGTCAATCCTTGGTCAAAGACATGGTCAAAGTCAACCCCTGACTGACCCTACTCGCCGAGTCAACCCTATGACTCGCCGAGTCCCCATACTCAGAACTTCACTCAACCCGCGATCTAACTCGCCGAGTCACCCCAAGACTCGCCGAGTTCAACAACTCTGAGTCCACTCGCCCTTGACTCACCGATTCTCTAAAATTCCCTTTCTACACGTCGAGTATCCCCCTTGGCTCGACGAGTTCCTCCTGGACGAATCGCGGGGCCACCCCGACTCAACTCGCCGAGTCTGAAGAACAACTCGACGAGTCCCAGTTAATCTTCAAGCTACTCGCCGAGCCTGTTCATCGGACTCGGCGAGTCCATGCCATGCAACCGCTCAAACTGCTTTCTAAGGTCAGAACTGCTCCGACCATTCATAGGTCTGGCCTTCCTAGACTGATTCATCACGTAAGGTCCTCATTTCGGTGCTCATAATACACCCCATGACTCATAATTACATTTTGACCTAAGGTATAAGGACATGGTCAAAGTCAACCCCTGACTGACCCTACTCGCCGAGTCAACCCTATGACTCGCCGAGTCCCCATACTCAGAACTTCACTCAACCCGCGATCTAACTCGCCGAGTCACCCCAAGACTCGCCGAGTTCAACAACTCCGAGTCCACTCGTAAGGTCAATCCTTGGTCAAAGACATGGTCAAAGTCAACCCCTGACTGACCCTACTCGCCGAGTCAACCCTATGACTCGCCGAGTCCCCATACTCAGAACTTCACTCAACCCGCGATCTAACTCGCCGAGTCACCCCAAGACTCGCCGAGTTCAACAACTCTGAGTCCACTCGCCCTTGACTCACCGATTCTCTAAAATTCCCTTTCTACACGTCGAGTATCCCCCTTGGCTCGACGAGTTCCTCCTGGACGAATCGCGGGGCCACCCCGACTCAACTCGCCGAGTCTGAAGAACAACTCGACGAGTCCTAGTTAATCTTCAAGCTACTCGCCGAGCCTGTTCATCGGACTCGGCGAGTCCATGCCATGCAACCGCTCAAACTGCTTTCTAAGGTCAGAACTGCTCCGACCATTCATAGGTCTGGCCTTCCTAGACTGATTCATCACGTAAGGTCCTCATTTCGGTGCTCATAATACACCCCATGACTCATAATTACATTTTGACCTAAGGTATAAGGACATGGTCAAAGTCAACCCCTGACTGACCCTACTCGCCGAGTCAACCCTATGACTCGCCGAGTCCCCATACTCAGAACTTCACTCAACCCGCGATCTAACTCGCCGAGTCACCCCAAGACTCGCCGAGTTCAACAACTCTGAGTCCACTCGTAAGGTCAATCCTTGGTCAAAGACATGGTCAAAGTCAACCCCTGACTGACCCTACTCGCCGAGTCAACCCTATGACTCGCCGAGTCCCCATACTCAGAACTTCACTCAACCCGCGATCTAACTCGCCGAGTCACCCCAAGACTCGCCGAGTTCAACAACTCTGAGTCCACTCGCCCTTGACTCACCGATTCTCTAAAATTCCCTTTCTACACGTCGAGTATCCCCCTTGGCTCGACGAGTTCCTCCTGGACGAATCGCGGGGCCACCCCGACTCAACTCGCCGAGTCTGAAGAACAACTCGACGAGTCCCAGTTAATCTTCAAGCTACTCGCCGAGCCTGTTCATCGGACTCGGCGAGTCCATGCCATGCAACCGCTCAAACTGCTTTCTAAGGTCAGAACTGCTCCGACCATTCATAGGTCTGGCCTTCCTAGACTGATTCATCACGTAAGGTCCTCATTTCGGTGCTCATAATACACCCCATGACTCATAATTACATTTTGACCTAAGGTATAAGGATTCCAATCCAAAACCTCCATTGGTTCCCGAAATACTCAGGCATGGGACATTCTGGACTTCCAAAGGTCCCAATACAAGGTTCCAATCGCTTGGGGGACTAAGGTAACACTCAATCTAGCCACAAAAGGGTTCAATAAACCCTAAATCCATATACACATCAACATAGAAGAATGTAACTCGGAATATTACCTGAATAATGTGCTCTCTGTGTCCCCAATCCACAGAACGTGACTTCTCTTGTTGTTCCCTTAACCAAGCCTCCTCTTCCTTGCAAAACAACACTTCCAAGATCAACAATGGTCTTCTACCTTGCTCCAGGTGCTCACAATCGAATTAGGGTTTCTCTCAGAGGACTAGGGTGAACAATGACGGCCATAAGGTCCCTCATATACGTCCCAACCTTGAACGGTTAGGGTTTTCGCTTAACAGCGCAGACTCACCGAGTCCATATCCGGACTCGTCGAGTCCAGTCGCGAACCCGCGACCAGATCCGCGATCCTACTCGGCGAGTCTATACTCCAACTCGCCGAGTCCCCTCGTAAAACACCCAAAATCATAAATATAACAATACCTGGAATTCCGGGCTGTTACAACTCTCCCCCACTAGGACTAGACTTCGCCCTCGAAGTCTCACTCTGAAAATAGCTCCGGATGCTGCTCCCGCATCCCACGCTCCGGCTCCCAAGTCATTTCCGATCCCTTCCGGTGTTGCCACTGAACCAACACCAGAGGTACCTCCTTGTTCCTCAGAACCTTGATCTTCCGATCCCTTATGGCCACTGGTCTCTCGGCATAATTCAGGCTCGCATCCACCTGAATATCCTCTAATGGAACCACTGCCGACTCATCGGCTATACACTTCCTCAATTGCGACACATGAAAAGTGTCGTGGATCTGCCCCAACTCTGCTGGCAACTCTAAACGATAGGCTACCCGGCCTATTCTTGCAATCACACGAAATGGCCCAATATACCGGGGCCCCAACTTGCCCCTCTTCCCGAATCGAGTCACTCCTTTCCAAGGGGAGACCTTCAGGAGTACGAAGTCGCCGACCTGAAACTCAAGCTCGGACCGGCGTCTGTCTGCATAACTTTCCTGTCGGCTCTGGGCGGTCAATAACCTCTGTCTAACCTGTTGAATCTGCTCTGTCGACTGAAGCACGATCTCTGTACTGCCCATCACTCTCTGTAACCGAGAATTACCCAAGATGCAACTCTGCTCTAAATCTCAACAATCACCCGACCCTTAAGGGTTAGGAAACCATGAACCACCGGATCCCCGATCCAAAGCCCACTTTGTCCATTCCGGACCGACTGAGAGACCCATTCTCACTCTTAGAGCAACTCTCACGAGTTCTCCTCTTGCAATCACATACACCTGCTGAACTAGCCCCCAACACCCACAGATTGGAAGCCCCGTTACACTGATGATATCCTCGAACATCTCCCAGGATGAACCACTAATATCCACCCTATACCCTGATCAGAATCACACTGAGAATTCAAGATTCTCTCTCCCCCTGCATCCCTTCTGAGTCTCGACAGACATCCCAAACCGGATGGGTTCCTACTTCACTGCCGCGAACACGATGCTCAAAACCATACTCGAAATACTCTAACCATAACTCTGCTCTGCAGCTTTCACTTTCGTGAACTTGCACTCCCTTTCGGAGTTACACACCCTTCTCTTTTCCTTTTCCAAGGAACTCTCTTGGCCATAATGCCACCCCAACCAGTGCCACGGTGCTCGCCCCAAGCGACACCACCCTTTTTGCGTAACCGCTATTCACATACTCTGGCTCTCATTGCAGGGGTTCTCAAGCCCATGCACTCTCTCCACTCCACAAACTCACTACCTCAACTAAACAAAATCACTAACCCGGGGCCAGACCTTCCAATGTAATCACACTGCAACATACAAAATCCGAAATCTCAAACTGATCCAACAATACCATCAGAGTCCCCAGCATGACTGGACCGACTCTCATAACACACACTAGCCACTCGAGGCTATATCTCTGTGGGTCCGTACACCCAACTCTGTGAACCCTCAGGTTCTAACTCTGGGAACCTTCCGGTTCCAACTCTAGAAACATGCACAACATAAATCCCGTGGGATTAATGCAGTACAACCCATCACGTACATCAAGCATACAAATACTCTGATCGCATAACCCCTGTTACCTACTCAAACTTGATCCCGGCCTGCTCCCAGGCCTCCACAATCAAATGCCCTAGGTCTGTATCCCGCCCCGCATACCCGACACTCGCTCTTGTCAGCCTATACTCTGAGCTGACAGAACACTGCTGAATCCCAACAGCTAAGCACCCTCACATACTCATCGATCTCCCGGAGAATTCTCCAATTCTCCCCCACTTAAAGCACTGACTAACAGCCACCGATCGCCATTAACGACCTTCCAGAACAACCCCGCACAAAGAGAACACTTACACACTGACTGCTTCCCACAAGCATAAGCAACCCTCAGCAAAACACATCTCCTCCCTGATCAATCCGCTCAAAAGAATCCGGTCTTTCAATTATCCACTCCACGACTGCAGATGCTACCCGACATTCAACCCAGTGCCGCATCTCCACTATCAACCCTCACGAATGATAACCAACGGAATTCCCAAACAATAACCCATAACCAAACCCACAACCTGCAAAAGGATGGATACTGCATCGAAAGCCGCACAATAATATCGGCACCAAAACACCAGACTATAACCATACCAAACCATCAAGGAACAACGAATGCCAAAGCAAAAACCTGAAACACCAATCCATAACCATGCCAAACCCGCGAAACAACGAATGCCGCATCGAAATCCACACAAGATACCAGCACAAACAATACGCCACAATCAACGCAAGATAATCAAGACATCAAGAAAGCATCATACCCTCAGCTGCCTCCGGCACTGCTCCGTCTCTCTCTGCCGCAAGCTGATAAGCACGACCCTGAGCCCTTGGGGCTCCGCTCCATCCTGTCCTCCTCCTGAACTCCTCAAGATGGCCGATGCTAGAGCCTGCACCGGTCCTGCAGAAAGCTGTGGACAGTTGACCCTCAAATGTCCAACATGCCGACAATGATAACAAATCCTCAAATCCCGAACCGGCACTGACTGCCGACAATCCCGCGCATAATGCCCCTCCTTTCCGCACTTGCGGCATGCACCACCGGACCAGCAAACTCCGGTGTGACCCCTCCCACACTTCCCACAAGTGTGGCCGCTCCGATCCCCCACTCTAACATCGATGGTACTGGACCGTTTCGGCGCTAGCTGCGACTGCATCGGAGCCTGCCTCAGCTCACGCAACTGCAACTCAACCTCTAACTCACGCCGCATGGCGGCCTCCTGCAACACCAACAAGGTCTCGCACCTCTGCGCAGACACGAACTGTCTGATATCCCCCTTGAGCATACTCAGATATCGGGACATCTGAGCCTGCTCCGAAGCGAACTCAGGGCAAAACAACGCCCTCTCAATAAACATCCTGGTGCTCTCAGTCACCGACTCCGAATCCTGCTTCAGCTCAAGGGACTCCCGAGCCGATCTCTCCCTCTCATCTCGCGGAACATAGCGAGTACTGAACATCTCTCTGAACTGATCCCCTGAAACCGCAACCCTCTGCGCGTCGGAATATGACCCTGTGGTCAATCTCCACCAATAGGTCCAGAGCACACCTCACCCTCTGATCAGCAGGGCATAAACTCGTGAAAAAACACCCCTCCACGTCTGATAACCATCTCATGGCGACAATCGGGTCCTGAACTCCATCGAATGTGGGAGGCTTCGTATAATAGAAGTCCCGATACTGAAAACTCTGAGTAGCTCCCCCCTTGCTGCTGCTACAGCCGCTGTAGCCACCGCGGCAGCCGTCTCTGCGAGAGCCGCATATCGCTCATCAAAATACTCAATCATGGCGGTCTTGATCGACCCAGACAATTCCGGAAACTCAGCCCGGAACAATGCAGCAACCCCATCACGCAGGATCTTGCGAATCCTCGCATCCAACTCACTCGGGCTCGTCTGATCGATAACCTCAGACGGCACCGATCCACCCGGAACTCGCTCTCCAGCTCCCGATCCTGATCCGGATCCACTACCATCATGCCTCGAAATCTCCATACTTAAGACACCATACCAATCTCAGACACTTTCCACCATCCTGGGATCCAACTCTCGCACCCCAACCCCTAGAGATCATGGTTTCCCTGATACGCGTATGGGTCCTGTGCTTTCAGTAGTACGGGCCCATACTACCTTCCACACCTACCCATATTTGTATGAAGTACTACCACAATACTCTAGAGCACATGCATAACAACTATCAACCCTCACCACTAGAGGAACATTGAGAATATCCCATAAGGGACCCTAGGCTACAGGCATCACAAATCAGGCAACATTATCATGAATTCCTGAAGATCCCTAGCCTAACTCTAGCATGCTGTTCTATCAAGCTCAATAAAACAAATATCATGTATGGTATCTTGGGGTTACTTACTGGCTCCGGCTGATCGTACCTCCGCGTCCTCCTTTTACTAAATTTGAAAACCATTTTAATTTCTCTTTTTAAAATCCTCCTCGATTTGAGACTGGAGTCACACGAATGTTTCCCCAATTCACTCAAACCAAGGCTCTGATACCAACTTGTAACATCCAAAATTTCAAAACAATTAAAACTTTTCAAAAACCACTCATTTTAATAACGTTGTTACAAAAGGTTTTCAATACATCATTTAACAGAGTATTTTTCCCAGGTTCATATCATAAAACATCAACGCGAGGAACGGTACGATCACGCCTTTGCCTTGCCACAGACTCTTGAGAACCTGAAACATAAAACCACAACTATAAGCCCGAAAGCTTAGTGAGATACCCCCAAAATACCAACCACATATACGCCCATCCAGGCCACGACCTTCCGGTCCATGTGTCTCAGGGGACTTCCGTCCCTGCTGGGTAAACCTTCCGGTCCTACCCATGCCGACCTTCCGGTCCACAACACAACATATTGCCTTCCGGCCCATAACATATTGCCTTCCGGCCCATAACATATTATGACAACTACCCGGATTTCCATCCGATAAAAGGGTCGGCCTTGGTGCCATAAACCCTAGCGATATAGTGAGGATAACTCACCTCGAAACTGCCGACTGAACAGATAGCTCAAGCTGCTCCGATCACTGATACGATCTCCACCTCTGGACAGCCACTAATGCACTGAACTCAAACAATAAACAACAATTACCAAAATACCCCTGGAACCACTGGTCAATCCTTGGTCAAAGACAAGGTCAAAGTCAACCCCTGACTGACCCTACTCGCCGAGTCAACCCTATGACTCGCCGAGTCCCCATACTCAGAACTTCACTCAACCCGCGATCTAACTCGCCGAGTCACCCCAAGACTCGCCGAGTTCAACAACTCTGAGTCCACTCGCCCTTGACTCACCGATTCTCTAAAATTCCCTTTCTACACGTCGAGTATCCCCCTTGGCTCGACGAGTTCCTCCTGGACGAATCGCGGGGCCACCCCGACTCAACTCGCCGAGTCTGAAGAACAACTCGACGAGTCCCAGTTAATCTTCAAGCTACTCGCCGAGCCTGTTCATCGGACTCGGCGAGTCCATGCCATGCAACCGCTCAAACTGCTTTCTAAGGTCAGAACTGCTCCGACCATTCATAGGTCTGGCCTTCCTAGACTGATTCATCACGTAAGGTCCTCATTTCGGTGCTCATAATACACCCCATGACTCATAATTACATTTTGACCTAAGGTATAAGGATTCCAATCCAAAACCTCCATTGGTTCCCGAAATACTCAGGCATGGGACATTCTGGACTTCCAAAGGTCCCAATACAGGGTTCCAATCGCTTGGGGGACTAAGGTAACACTCAATCTAGCCACAAAAGGGTTCAATAAACCCTAAATCCATATACACATCAACATAGAAGAATGTAACTCGGAATATTACCTGAATAATGTGCTCTCTGTGTCCCCAATCCACAGAACGTGACTTCTCTTGTTGTTCCCTTAACCAAGCCTCCTCTTCCTTGCAAAACAACACTTCCAAGATCAACAATGGTCTTCTACCTTGCTCCAGGTGCTCACAATCGAATTAGGGTTTCTCTCAGAGGACTAGGGTGAACAATGACGGCCATAAGGTCCCTCATATACGTCCCAACCTTGAACGGTTAGGGTTTTCACTTAACAGCGCAGACTCACCGAGTCCATATCCGGACTCGTCGAGTCCAGTCGCGAACCCGCGACCAGATCCGCGATCCTACTCGGCGAGTCTAGACTCCAACTCGCCGAGTCCCCTCGTAAAACACCCAAAATCATAAATATAACAATACATGGAATTCCAGGCTGTTACAAAAAAGTCAACGTCCTTGGTCAAAGTCAACCTTTCAGGTTGACCTAACTCGCCGAGTCAACCTATTGACCCGCCGAGTTCTAGAACTCAGAAACCCTAAAATTAGCGACTTGACTCGCCGAGTCGCCCTATGACTGGTTGAGTTCCCCAAGCTAACCATCATCGCGACTGGACGAACTGACTCGTTGAGTCGTCCTTAGACTCGTCGAGTCCTAGCGTAATCAGAAAAAGGGACATATCGACTCTAACTCGTTGAGTCCCTCTTTAGACTTATCGACTTCTTCAACTTCCGAGTCCTAGTCCTGTCCAACCCACTGAGTCACCACCTCAATTCAATGGTTCCACTCACAACTAGAAAAGAAGTTAGGGTTCACGGCCCGAATCGCCAAGTCTATGAACAACTCGTCGAGTCCTCCTTGTGACATATCCACTTAGTCGATTCTAATCCTTTCCAATGCTTATAACCCATAGATCTGGACTCCTTAGACTAGCATTACACGTAAAGTTGCTAACTTTACGTTCATGCATGATGTTATGAAGCTAAAACACTCATTCCAAGCCAAAATGAAGGCCTAAATCATGTCATGGAGTCATGGCTGAATAAAGGTGGCAACTTTGAGCTTCTAGAGCTCAGAAATGTCTAGACCTGAAGTCCTTTCATTCCCCAAGGTTTAAATCTCAGAATGACCTTGGAAAGGACCCAAAAAGTGCAAATAACAAGTCTATAAGAAGATCTAAGTTGATAGAAACCAAGGTATAAGCTTTATACCTTTAACAAGTTTGAGATGACCCAAAAACTCTAGATCTTCTGCCCTCTTTTGATGTATTCACTCTTTTCCTTCATTCTCCTAGCTTTAAACCACACAAATGTTAGGAAAAATGGCTCAAGAATGCACAAGATTGATTAGGGTTTCGAGAGTAGGGTTGGGAAGTGATGGGGGCTAGGGTGGAACCCATAATGTTGCTTAAATAGGGTGCAAACCCTAAGGATTAGGGTTTCCTCCCGATGGACCTACTCGCCGAATCCATGCTTTGACTCGTCGAGTAGACCACTTAAACCCCACGATCAAGCTGGCATCTACTCGTTGAGTTAGGGCTACCAACTCGTCGAGTATCTCTTATAAAATGAACATTTTAATGATTTAAATACGTACAAGGAATAGGGCGTTACATTGAACGAGCGTTTGACACTCTTAAAAAACGTTGTCATATACTTAAATACCCTGGACTTTTTGTTGATGAGAAGAAAATGAGTGGGGTGATGTATACTTGTATCATATTACATAATATAATTATCGAAGATGAATGAAATGCAATTTGTGAGCATAATGAAAACGAGATCGTTCCATCGATACAAGCTTTTGAGGTTGGAAGCGAGGAGTACTTGGCAAGGAAGACAATAATTCATGACTTTGAGACCCATCTAGAGAGTTGACGTAACATATTTGGACTATTAACCACATCGAGTTTAACGCGGAACCGGTCAATGCTTTAGACGGTCAATTTTTCGATGAAGATGTCTTTTAAGTCTATCTAGGTTTGATGATTTTAATTTTCATGTTTTGTATTTTTATGTTGTTTTTTTTTGTGACAACCCAAAAAAATTTCTGTTAGTTCTAGCGTCGAAATTAACGTCGCAGTTAACGTCAAAAATTAACGTCGAAATTAGTTACGTCAAAAATTAGTCAAATTCATCCCGAAAATATTTTTGACCGGAATTAAACCCGTTGGAATATTTTAAATAATATTCGTCAAGCGAACAAAAATTTAGGCGGTATAATTTTTAAATTTGCCGTGATTAAGGAAGTGGTGAAAAACCCGTTCGCGATTGGTGTCAGGAGAACCCCAGCCAGACCATAAGCCCCACCCTATATAAGGGAGGAGTGGGATTCACTCCCACCTTTTTACCACATTAGACACACACTCTCTCTCTAAAAACGGGTTTTGGTCAAAAATTACCCATTCAAGCTCCAAATCGGTAAGTAAACCTCCCTAGCTTGTTGTTTAACACTTCTATCTTGCAAATTCGTGACTTAGTCATCCGAAAAACCCAAGAACATGAGTTTACGGCCCATGAACACCTTCATGGACCGTAAACACTAATAAAAGGGTTTTTATGCTCAAAAACCCTTCCAAACCACTTCTCACGCTTAGCAATGGCTTAGATGCTTACCCGAAAGGACTTAGAGCACCAAAATCGGACCAAATGGGGAGTAAACATGAGTTTATGGTCTAAGAATGTTATTGGACCGTAAACCCATGTGCATGGACCATAAACACTTGTTTAAGTGTCAACCTACCCCTCAAACACCTCCAAGGGCTTCCATGAACTTCCTAGGGTGCATAGAACCTTATTTGCCTTCATTTTATGCACCAAAGCATGCAATATCATGTCACATATGAGTTTACGGCCCAAGAAGGTTCTTGGACCGTAAACACACATTCATAGACCATAAACACCCCAAAGGGTGTTAAAGTGCCCTTAACACTTTGTATGGCTTGGATATGGACCTAGAACTTCGTATGCTTAACCTACAACCACAAAAATGCATGATTCATGGGCTAACATGAGTTTATTGCCGTAAACTCATGTGTTTAAGGTAGTAAACTCCCCAAGAGTATCTCCTTAGACCGTAAACACCTTTCCAAGGTGTTTAAGTGCCCTAAACACCTTCCTATGCCTCTAAAAGCCACTAGAACCTTGTACACAAGAGTTGGAACCACCAAACAACAAGAGAAATGGACCAACATGAGTTTACGACCATAAACTCATGTGTTTACGGCCGTAAACTCCTCAAGGAGTAAACCCTGGACCGTAAACTCCATTTAGTGCCCATTTTGAGTCTCAATCACTTCCTTAGCCCTTGATTCAACTCTAGCATGACTCCATGAGTGAGTTAAGACCTTTAAGCATCCCATGACACTACTACCATGAGTTTACGGGCGTAAACTCATGGGGGAAAGGGTCTTGAAACCGTAAACACCCATAAGGGCCTTTATTTGAGGAGTAAGCTCCAATGTGAGTCCCTACACACCTCCTATGCAACCCGGGACACTTCTAACACTTGTAGCAAAGTGTTTTTATGTCGTAAGACATCCTTACTTGCTTAATTAGTTATTAAATGACTAATTGGATACTTAAATGTATCATTACATGTTAAATAGGATTCGCGTGTGTGGTCAAGTCCTCACTTGACACTTAGCATCCTATACCGGCACCTTCGTCGGATCCACTTACACCAGGTGAGTTCATACCCCTGAATGAACCTTTTAAATGTTTTTACATATTTTATAAGGGGGAATACAAGTTAAACATGCCAGTTATCATATCAATCACATGTGATTGATAACCCGCATGCACAAGATTTTACCACACTGTACACTGTTTTACGAGTAGGATGGTTTTCTATAATGGTTTTCAATAGTTTCAAAACTCATACTTATACTGTATTATCAAATTTCATTCTAAACTGGTTTATGAAAGATTTCCAAAGATTTTCAAACATATTTTACAAAAGAACACAAATTATGATTTTCTCGAGAATAAAGGTTTTTCATCAAAGTTCCCTTTTACGACGTATATTCTTACTTGTTGGATACCACTGCTTCGCTTTCATGTTTTTATACTTCTACTCGATAACGTCTCCACTTCGTGATACACTTATACCTGATGGACGCTTATACTTGTTCACACTCTTACTTAGTGATACGTTCCTACTTCACTTATACTTGATATCGCCCTTACTTCACTTACACTTGTAGTCGCTTATACCTGATAGACGCTCTTACTTCACTTATTGTCGCCTCTATTTCATGATACGTTTATACTTGTTCGACACTCTTACTTCCCTTGCGACCACTCCTACTTCACTTGTTAGACGCTCCTACTTCACAAAGATCACTTCTACTTGATACACACCCAGTCGTAGTTAGATGTATGTCTGTGCTTATATAGGTACATATAAGTAATGATTGAAAGACTTAGGAAGGCTCGTCTGCCCTATTTCCTTTTCTTCGTTGAGATGTGGTCTGGTGGGATCGGATGGTCGTCCGAAGGTTGTTTGACTCATTAGTTATATATCATGTATATGAGTATAGACATATAGGAATTCTCTAGTCAGTTCATTTAAGAGTCTCTACTTCTAGTCTACACTTACATTAGAAACCCACTATTGGGAAGTCTCTACCCACTATTTGGGATGCATCTTCAAGACACGGCCTTCTCCGTCGTTTAGTTGGTAACCAGAATCTCCTGTAGGGAGAGCGGACATTGTGTGTATAGATCTATACGGGATTGACAACCCCGCACCCAGACTGCTAGCTACAGTCCTGGCCTACCAAGCCAACGGGTGACAAATGTCACATATTTTAGACGCTTGTAGGGCGTCTGGTACTCTAGTCAGTATGGTTACGAGTATCCCAGAGTTACCTTATAATTCTTTGGCCTTAAGGTAACGGTATTTCACTAGCAATTTACACTGTATGCTGGTAGATCACTTTCAGAGTCACACTGTTTTGACCTTACAAGAAGTATCTTTCATTTGATACTGTCTGGGGGTCTGTTTTCTCTGTTTGACCTTACAAGACGTATCTTTCATTTGATACTGTCTGGGGTCTGTTATTCACTGTTTTAGACCTTCCAGTTGTACCTTTCATTTGGTACCTTCTGGGGTCTGTGTCTCCACTTGTTAGACTGAACCAGGCGTGTCATTCGTTCGATACTTTCCTGGAGTCTATGGTTCTTTGCCTTAGTCAGCAGTCCTCACTGCTGTGGCATATGATATTCCCTGATGTCGTTTGCTTTCCTCAATAACCAAGTTCAGTATTTTGATAATGATAGCAACTTAGGGAAAACTACTTTTTACCACACAACACTGACCGGTCTTGGTAGAAGACTGTTTTATTTAAAGAAAATATAGGATTTTCTGGAAAGAACTCTAATACACTGTAATCTCTTAAACTACTACTTTTATTAAAGTTATTTGAATGATAATGTCACTAAATGCTTATGAACTCACCAACATTTGTAAAAATACTGATACTCGTTTTTCAAATAACTTGTATTCTCAGGTTAGCATTAGACCGGTACACACCCAGAGTTGTTGATGAAGATAGCTTAGTACCACACTGTATTTATTCTATTTGCTTGTATACTTTAATACGTTGTAATGTAATTCATGTAAAACTATTACTATTAATGCAATGTTTTGTTGTATTTTGATTACTATATGCATGTGTTGTGATACTTGACATGACGTCATCCATCCCAGAACGTTTCCGACGTTCCGGTTTTGGGGTGTGACATTTTTGGTTTGTTTATTGTAATTTTCTTTAACGTTTAATGAAATTTTATTTTTAAAATAACTTGGTTAAATCGATTATTTTTAATATAAATTAATCTTAAAAAAAATTAACATGAGAGAAGCCTGTCAACCTACTGTATAAATGTTTAAATTTTTAAAGGTTCGTTGCTCTATTTTTTTTTCCAGCGATATAACGATGCAGCCCAGCCCAATAAGAGATTACAAATTGGTCATCTTTAATCGCCTTCCGTCGTCCTCCGCTGTCCGCCCTGTGCCCTCTGCACGAAACAACGATTCATTTTTTTTTTTTCTGTAAATCTTATAGACCGTGTAATCATCGTGTAGAATCATCTGAAAATTTGAAAGGTTTGCATATAGGAGTTGCGTAATGGCTACGGCTTCACCTGCTTTAAGCAATACTAGTGCGGATACTACCTCAAACACCGGTTACGCCAGCTCCGGCGCTGTAAAAACCACATCTACCGCCACAACCTCTATGGTGATGAGTAATTCGAGCATCAATACTTCTAAGAACCTCCGCGGCCTTAACAAGCCCAAATGCATCAAGTGTGGCAATGTCGCTCGTTCCAGGTCCATATCGTTTCCTTTGATTTCAAGTAAATATTGGTTTTTCGATGTTATTTTCTTTCTTAATTTCACTTTATATTTTCGGAACAGATATTTTTCTGCATGTTTCCGTTTGCGTTCTTGTATAATTTGCATAACGAAAGCCTAGGGTTTTGAGGATGATAGTTTATGTTTCCGCTGCCAATAGGCGATATGAATAACATGAAAAAAACGACCGATATGAAGGCAATCTAGCTATAGCAACCGTATGAAAGCCTAGGGTTTCAGCTTCCACAGTGTTATGCACTAAGTATCTCTAGAGAGTTTGAGAATTACAACCATAATGGATTGAAGCGATCAAGCTAACGAATAAATTTGGAAGTGAAATAATAAAAGAGCGTGGGTTTATATTGAGCTAAGGAATCAAATGCCAAAGTAAATAAGTAATGGTATCTGATGTAAGACTAGAATTGAAAACAAAGTAAAAAAAGATTTAGAAGCTAAATCTTGAAGAAATGAGTATAAACTAATGTTCCTTATCAGTTTGGACCAAGGTCTTATTTCTTTTGAGCCTTTGATATTCAGGGTGGCAGAAAACACTTATGACAAGTGAAGCTGTTTACACTTTACAGTGAACTAATTATTATTTTAGTGATAGGAATCTTGATCATAGAATAGAACTCCTAAGTATAAAATGGTTAGATGATGGATTGTAAATTAGGGTCAAATATTTATGCAACAAAGCCTTTTTCCCTGTTTATGCAACAAAGTGTTTTCTTATACAAAATAAGGGACGTTTTGGTTTTGGACCAAAAGAGGCAATATTTTACCCGTAATTGTTGAGTCATGGTTAGTCAGTTGCTTAAATTGGTTAAAAAAGTGAAATAATGTTTGCACGGATTGGTAAAAGAAGCAATATATAGCTCCATAAATTTGTAAAGTAAAATAAAAAACATTGTTGCATAGTCAAGAATTTATGGAATGAAACATGGTTGCATAATTTTTGTCCCTGTTACAATGTTGGTATAAATGTGCATTTAATAGTGCTTTTAGATTTGTTTTACATCCTTTTATACTTGGAGAAAGATTTATTTCTTATGAATAAAAATTCTTAATTCTCATGTGATTGTGGGTTTTACTGGATCTGAGAAGAAAGAAGGGACATTGAGATTTTAGAATGGCATCACCATCACATACGTATATGTATTATATAGCATAGCAGGCTCTACCAGTAGTTGGTAGATACTACTGGTTCGTCTCCTTTTATCAAATGTCTGAATGCCATGAATCCAATAGATGATAATCATATAAATTCATTCCTCATAGCATTTGTCATTTATATGCTTTTCTTTATTTTTAGATTGATTCTGAAACGACTTTGCAGGTGTCCGTATCAGGCATGCAAAAGTTGCTGTGCAAAAGCTCAAAATCCATGCCATATACACGGTATGACAATGAATACAGGGTGATCATATATATATATATATATATATATATATATATATATATATATATATATCCTAGGCACCAGTGAGTAGTGAGAGATACCCTTTTTCCTGTTACACCATTGTACTTTCCTTAAAAGGAAACGCCTTCCAAATACCAAATAATTTGCACTGGACCTTTCAAAATACAACTAGATTTTTTTTTGATAGTTCAATGCTATAATTTTCTTCCTAAGAAAGAAACTGGAAGCGCAGTGTTATAATAGAAAGGAATGGAAATAGGATGCTATAAAATTTAAGTAAGTTGCTATATCAGTAGAAAACTTGAAGGATTTTGAAAAGCTAAGTCTAGTCATTTACCATGTCCATGGTTATTTTTTTATCGCAGTGTTGAAGGGCAATTCATCATTTCCAGACAAGACACAATCCTCAACCTCATCTTTCAACTTTCAGCACTCAAATGAGACATCCTCATCAGGGTAACTTTTTGTATTTCTAAATAGGTAACTGTAACATAATACTAATACCAATAACAATAACAGTAACACTTATCCAGTATTCTTAATAGTATAATAGTACACAAGAGTTTTAATACATTTTTAAGAATACAGTGAGCATTGTTCTTTTTTGCAGCCCAGCCAGTTATTACTTATTAGAGTTATTGCATATGAAAGACTAAGATTGTTTACATTTTTTTTTTTTTGGATATTTTACCATTTATGTTATAAATGAAATTGTAGTGTTTCAAATTTAGTCCATCATATGCAATAGAACCCGTTTTCATTTATCTAACTTTTAATGGTTTGTTCCAATGAAATGAATAAAAAAACACTGAAGGGATGGAATAAATTGCTCTTGTAAGAATGTGTTTCCTTCCATTTTGTTAATTTTTATTCCTTAGCAAAGTGGTGTTCTTTTTCTTTCCATCATGAAATTGTGGTAGAAGTAGAACCCATTTTCATTTTCATTATCATGATCTCAATTAATTTACTGATTTTTTTTTTCTTTCTAAAAAATATGTTTTAAATTATTAGATTGTTGTTTGTTTTATAGGAATGCACATAGAGTCACCTCACTCAGACAACTCTCCAACAATTTCGCTCAGTTCAATAATTTGCAAACTCCTGCACGTGCAAAGAAGCCACTCACAAGAAAGGTGCATATTCAATTCATGCCTTTTTTCTAGATTAATGAAGTTTATAAAAAAAATATTTCAGAAAATGACGGCTCACTTTGGGAAATGGATGAAAAAATAAATTAAAGCAAATCTGTAAACAGTTAGAACTTAATGGGGGAAGCTTTTGCTTTGACTGATAAACAGTAGTAAACAATAGTTTAATGACTGAATCGATATGATGGTGAAACTCTGTTGTGTTTCTCTATTTTAACCTTTTTTAAAACCATGTGACCGAGAAAAGTGATTTTGTTACACGTAAGAAAGAGTATTACGGTTTAATTAATCACATTAAGGGCATGTTTGGGTTAGCTTTTTTAGGACAAAAGTGATTTTTAAGAAAAATGCTTATTAGCTTAGGAGTAAAATGGTTTAAAAAACTAAAAAGCTAGGATTTTCCAACTTTTTGAAAGCTTTACTTTTTCCTATCCAAAAAGCTGTTGTAAAAAGCGCTTTTTAATTACACAAACACTTTTTTAGCTTATTAGCTTTTTGAAAAGCTAAAAAGCTAATAAGTTATTTTAAAAAGTTATCCCAAACACTCCCTAACAAATTAGATTAATTCGCTAAATTGATAAAATTGTAAGCTTTTTTGTATTTTTGATTCGTCCTCTAGTGATTAAATTTTTTATGAGGGAAAATACAGAAAACACAATATCAAGGGTATACTTTAATTGCAACAAAAAACACCAATTTAATAGCAAAATTGGTAAAATAGTAAAAGCAGTGTATTTTTTCTTCTGAAATCACAAAACTGAATTGAACTATATACAGGAGGCATCTCAGATAAATGAGTGGCGGTTTTCAAAGTTGAAAGAATACAAAGATAGAAACATGGAAATCGAAAACGAATCTTTCGATAGATATTTAAAAAATATCAGTTTATTGGAGGACGTGTTTGCACTAAATTCCAATTTAGAAGGAGAGAATGAAACAATGGTATCAAAATTGAAAATTATAAGAAGCGAAAACTTGAGGGATAGGATGCGGTTCATTGTGAACAACGGTTTAAAAAATCTGGAAACTGAGACCCAAGAAACCAACACCACTGGGCCTAAGAAGGCCCGATATTCTGGTCTGGTTGAACTCAATAAAAAGCTAACAAATGCCAGAACCACTGAAGATTTGAAATCTTGTCGGTTACTCAAGTCTCAACTCCTCAATCGACCCGAGGATGCCGAACCAGAGCAAAAGTCATCAAAATGGTTTACTACAGTTACGATTAATCAAGAAGCTCTTGGTCATATTGATGACCGGTTTAATGGCCTTAAGGAGATTCAGCAGCTTTAGATTGTGCTAATTAATTATGCTGTATAACTGGTTACTCTTCTTAGTTAAATAAAACACCGGTGGTTGGTTGATTTTGTTTTCTTTGATGAGATTGATGGTTGTGTTTCATTGCAATTAATAATTACATTCTTGTTTTTAAGATCTAGCGGTAAGATTGTGAGTTTCAACTTGTGTGTTTTCTTGCATGATAAATAGGCCCTAAACTTTGAACCACTTACGATGACTTGAGTGGCAACATCATGGTTCTAGTACATATGCCACTTTTGATTGCCTTATTTTATATTGACCCCTTTCTAATTCCTTTTTGTGTGTTACATTTTTTTTTATGAGTAAGGGGGTACATATTGTAAGTACATATTTGATTTTATATTTAGGATTTAGGATCTTAACCTTTATTACTCATAAAAATTCAAACATACATACATTCACACAGGAGAAGGGTACATGTAAAATAAGCCTACATTTAAAAAATTGAACATACACACTCACACAAGCCTACATTTAAAAAATTGAACATACACACACTCACACAAGGGAAGGGTACATATAAAATAAGGTAGGTCTCCAATAGTATAGTTGATTTGTATATCAATGTATCAAGTCAATCAATGAAATGAAATATGATCGCTATAATTAATATACAAACAATTTTCATAAGAGATGAAATGAAAGCGGATGTTATCATAAAATATTAGCTTAAAGTCAAACTTTAAATATAAAATATTATTTTAACGTCCAAACTTGAATATAAGATATTAGTTTATATTGGGGCTAAGGTTAATAAAATGAAGATTTTATTTAGAAATTATACAAGAAATATAATTTTTTTCGGTAGGCAACATGAATTGTTGGATATATTCATTAATGAGACTATGTTTTAAAACTAGATTTGTAATATATATATATATATATATATATATATATATATATATATATATATATATATATATATATATATATATATATATATATATATATATATATATATATATATATATATATATAATTTTCTTACCAAATGACTTCTAGCCCAACGGTATTAGGTGTTATCTTCCCTCATTGAGGTTGAACAATACTCTTGCATCATTTGTACGATCCTTGTGGGCTATGGGTCATCTAACCACTTAGATTTTGTTTTATGATGGCCGATGTGGTTTTCGTATTTTTTACTGGGATAAAGGTCATCTAACCGCTAGTTAAGTGTTTATACCATAAGCTCTTTAAGTAGGATGACCTGATCGCGAAACTTATGTGATAAAATGCCACCTTAGCATGATAAGCTAGATGCATAGATGTGATCAAACATGCCAAGTTAAAACCAAATTTGTTTTGGATCCCATATGCTAGGAATTACATTTGATGAAATTGGTAATCGCCACCTATCCCGTTGGAATAATTGGATGAGATAAATGTCACACAACCATTTACTTGTTTCGTAACTTGGGTCTTAGACTTTAATTAATTAATGTTTTTGATACATTAAAATGTATTAATTTCTTAAGACTTAAAATGAAATTTTAACAGTTGCGTTGATTGTCTAGATCTTGAAAGGTTCAAGATATAAGATTCTAAGAGTGTTTTTCTTGTCAGTATTTTGAGAATGCCTTGGAATCCTAGTATAAAGATTGAGCTAGATAGTATTGACTATATCCCATTTTCTGCTGCATCTGGATTCTTCATATGTGCCATGTTGTGTATAAAACAAGATATATTGTATGCTTGGATCATGTGATGTGTGTTTTGACCACTCTAAAACCAACGCAAATCGGACTCTTGACAACATAAATGATTCAAATATCGAGCTTGAAACGAAATATGCAGCGAAACAAAGAATAAAGACAATAACAAAATAACAAAAAGATAGTGTGGAGATCAAACTAGGCCTATAGCTTGAAACTTCGGTGAAAACAAACCAAGACCTATTGGTTTGAATTCAAGATCAGTACTAGGAAACACGTCCCAACAAAGATCGGTTTTGAATTGTATGCAAAAACTCGAGATGAACACAAGTTCAAATTTTATAAACTTCAATCTACTAACTCTTACAAATGATTAACGATGGATTTATATAGCCTTACGATCTAAGGGTAAAATAAACTCAAAGGCCACCTAAATAATTAGGCTAATTAATGGCTTTATTAAAAACATTGAAGACTTATTAATAAGATTGAATAAAAGCTGGGAGTTAGTCTTGGGAAGTGGAAAAGGCGGCCTTGAGACTACCGAGGGGTGAAACCTCCGAGATTGGAACTTCCGAGGGCACCACGTTGAATCCAAGCCAATTGGAGTATTGCATCTTCAAATCCATCGAAACCAATGCATCTTCGCAACCAAAGCCCAATTGGAACCAAGGAATTGTCGCAACCAAAGACCAATCGGGACTAGGTCCACTAGAATGAGAATCCATGGCTTTCGGATTTCGAAACCAATCGCAAGTTACTGGAATCAGATCGCAATGCTTGGACCAAATCGTACCGAAGACATCCTACTCCGATGCTTTTCGATCGTTCGCAACATATAGAAACTCGTTGATCCAATCGCAATGAATCTCATTCTTTCTAACTCTATACCACCTGTATCACAATGAACCTCAAATGAATACGACTGGATGCGATCGTTCGCAACTAGTCACAACGAATCGCAACCATCAACAGTCAAACTTGGATCGCAACCAACAGACAAACTTGGATTACCCTCCACGCACGAATCAGAACATAAGTAACACATCCACCTTCCAAATTCGTATCATCATGAAAAAGAGATACCAGTATAATTCAGGAAGTGAGTCATTTCTTAAAATTTTAAGCCAATGCAGTCCTTTTGAACAACACTCTTGCATCGTTTGTATAATCCTTGTAGGCGATGTGTAACATCCCAATAACAGTGGTAAAATTTTTCATTTTATAAATCATTAATACCACACATCATACATCTCAAAATCAACCACGATACAATATATCAAAAATCATCAGAGTAAGAATAGTCATAAATGCAAAATCACGAGTGAGATACTGTGCGATCATGCCAGATCCTTCCCTTTCGTACCGGAAGTACCTGAAACCATATACATAAAACTATAAGAACAAAGCATAGTGTGTTCCCCAAAGTACCACATACCATACAAACATTTGAGCCCAAACATGGGGTATATTCCAAAAATGTGGTTTCATGAATCATAATCAAAATTTTGATAGAAGTTTCCCTAAGCAAAATTACATTGCTAAAATGAGTAAATAAGTTCGTTGTCATCATGAGAAATAAAGTACGTTGCCAAAATGAGATATAAAGTTCATATTCTGATGGGAAATAAAGTTCGATGCTATCATGAGAAATAAATTCCATTGTTATCATAAAAAATAAAGTTTGTTGCTAAAATGAGTAAGCAAGTTCATTTATATAATGAGTAAACAAGTTTTCATAACAAAGTTCATTGCTATCATGAGTAAATAAGTTCGTTGTCATCATGAGAATTAAGGTGCGTTGCCAAAATGAGATGCAAAGTTCATATTCTCATGAGAAATAAGTTTGATGCTAAAACGAGATACAAGGTTCGTATGTGTATAATGATCAAATCATGAGTTCACAACCCAAGCCTAATGACCGAGGGGTGCCTTATTGTGTGACAACCCGAAATTTCTATCTTGTACAATCATTCAATTCAATCACAGTCAGACTTGTTTCTGTTATCTTTTAGCATTGTTAAGGGTCTGTTTGAGTGTTCTAATCCTAGTACATTCAAGGATTTGGTGTTAGGAAGTATTTGCTAGAATTCATTGTGCAACATTCAAGTCGGAAAACTCCAAGTCTTGGAGTTTACGACCGCAATCTCTTGGTTGGCTGTAAACTCCTTCCATATACATGATATTCTATGACAACCCGAAATTTCTATTCTGTACAAACATATCAAGTCAATAAAAGTTAGAACAGTTGCTGTTAATTTTCAGACTTTCTAGAATAAGTTTGAGTATTTCAGGATTCACACTTTAGAGATATCAGGAGAGAGGATGCACTAGGGTTATTGTGCAACACTGTTATTCCAAAACTCTAAGAAATTAGAGTTTATTGCCTGAATAAACTATTTTCAGCCAAAAACCCTAAATTTGGGAGTATATATATGAGAATTTGTCATTATTTACACTTTTTCCAAAAACTCAAGATCCAAACCCATTTCTCTCTCAAGTATCATCCAAAAGATTTTCAAGATCTTCAAATTAGTAAGTGATTCTAGCTTTCTTAAGTGATTATATGGCTTAATCTAGTGTTTTAACACTCTTCTAACTGTGAAATCATTCCAAAAGGTTGATTCTTCCTTTTTCAGCAAGAACACCAAGAACACACACTATTGTTCTTGGACTTTTAGGTCATTTCAAGCTTCAATATAGTAAGTACCTCTATCCTAGAGTCTTTTAAAGTTTGTTATACATCTTTACATCAAGAAATAGTGCCAAGAACACCAAGAACAAGGTGTTTACGATTCAAGAAGTTCTTGAACTGTAAACACCAAGTAAAGGTGCCAAAGTGTGCTTAGTCCCTTCCTATGCCTTAGTAACTAACACGGATCCATTCCTTGATGAGCTAAGGACTTGAAAACCCCCAAAATACGATAAACCTTATGAGTTTACGGTTGTAAACTCAAAGGAAAATGGTTTAGGAACCGTAAACTCCAATTAGGAGTGAAATGGTGCCCTAGCTCCTTTCATAGACACATACTTCAAGTAGAAAAGCTTCTAGGGACTTTTAAGGCTTCAAACCAACAAATGGTCAAAATTGTATGAGCTTACGGCTGTAAAATCAAGGGTTTACGACCGTAAACTCCTTTGTTAGTGACCACAAAACCGTAAACTCCATAATGGAGTTTTCCTTGAACCCCAAGCACACTAGCCTTTCCCTACAACACTTAGATGCAATCCTTGGGACTTATAACACTTGTATAAGGTGTTTAGCATGTCCTAGGGTGTCTTAACTTTGTTTATTAGTTGTTTAAAGACTAATTGGATACATATATGTGATATTATATGTTAACTAGGATCATAGAGAGTGTTCAAGTCTTCAATTGACACCTAGCAATCCTACATCTTTAGTTCATCCGTACCACTCACTACAGGTGAGTTCATATGTCACACCCTAAAACCGAGAACGACGGAAACGTTCTGGGGCGGAGGACGTCATGTAATGTATCACAACAATGTAATGTAGTAAACAAGCAACAACATCATCCATTGCATTAATAGTATAATTTTAATTACAAGTGTGTTCTTTCATAATATAAGACAACATAATGAATCATCAAAATAAAAGACGATTCTGAACTGCTCCGTCTTCACAAAACCTGGTCGTCGTACCTGTCTATTTATGACCTGAGAGTACAAGTTATTTTGAAAGCGAGTATCAGCCAAAAAGCTGGTGAATTCATAAGTATTAATGTTTCTTTGATTTGTAAAACTTGTAATGAAAGACTTGACATTGTGTGACAATCCGAAAATGTTTCCGTCACGATATCTCGTTCCCGTCAGTAAAACCTGTTTGTCTTGCAATTTTTCCGTTAACATTTTGGATTAGGTCATTTAATTTAAGACTTTTATTATGAACTAGTGAGTATCCAAACCCGTTAGAAACGCATGAAAACATCCCAAATTATTATTTAGAAAATTTTTAGTTTCGACCACGTCGGGTTACAACAACTAAATCGGGTATGACCATAAGTCTCGTTTAACGTCAGTATCGGGTAGATTTCCACCGGGTCTCAAACTCAAATCATATAAAAAGTTGAGTGGACCTTATTTGAGACTTTTCCACTCTCTCTCTCTACTCTCTCTCATCAAATCCAAGTTTTGATCCAAAATCATCCATTTCAAGCTCCAATTTGGTAAGAAATCCATCCTAGCTCATAGTATAACATGTTTGGCTTTCAAATTCGTGTTTAAATCATGAAATAGGACCAAGAACTTGTGTTTACGGCCCAGGAACATCCCCAAGCCGCAAACACACATAAATGGGGTTTTGGATCCCCAAAACCCTTCCAAACCACTTCTAGTGCTTAAATATGACTTAGGGGCTTACAAGATTGGACTTAGAACACCAAAACCTTAACATTTGAGGGGTAAACATGAGTTTACGGCCCAAGAACATGCTTGGACTGTAAACACCCTTTCTTAGGCCGCAAACACCTTTTAAGGTGTTAAGAAGCCCCTTAAACACCTCCTAAGCCTTGGAATAATGTCTAGAACCATCCACGTTTGTGTTAGGGACCTTAAACATGAAAGAAACCATCCCCTTAGGAGATTACAACCGTAAACCCCGCAAGGAATGGTTCCTGGGCCATAAACTCCTATAAGATGGTCAAATGGTGCCCTAACTTCCTTCCATGACTTGTACTTTGGACTAGAAACACTTGTGCTTAACCTAGGATCATCAAAACACTTAAGGAGAGAGTGCTTGAGAGTTTATGATCGTAAAATCCTAGTTTACTGCCGTAAACTCCTTAAATGGTCCATATGTTGATCAAATCCCCTTCCAATGCCTTAGAACTAAGCCTAGCATCATCGCACAAGTGTTGTAAGACCATTTAGCAACCAAGAACCCACCACCCATGAGTTTACGGCCGTAAACTCATGGGGATATGGTCTTAGGGTCGTAATCTCCATTAGGAGTTTACTCTTGAAGAGCAAACTCCATGTCTAGGCCATACACCCCCTTAGATGCTACCCGAATCACTCCTAACACTTGAAATGAAGTGTTTTCGTGCCTCGGAGTGTATATTCTATTCTAAATAGTAGTTCAAAGTCTAATTAGATACAATTATGTATCTCTTCATATTACATAGGAACCTCACACATGTTCAAGCCCCAAACTGACACTTAGCATCCTAGCCGACACATTTCTCGACTGGTGAGTTCATACCCCTACACCTTTTTCCGTGTTTTTCAATGTTTTCAGGGGGGATACAAGCAAAAGTACAAGGAAATCTTGTACTTAAACTTATTATTTCTTTTGAAATGTTTCATATTCCATATGCTTTTAACACTGAAACCGTATTGACCAACCGTTTAACCTGCAGAGTTAACTTTCAGATTTATTTGTAGATCTCTTTATAAAATGTTATAATCTATGTTATACTTTATAAATTACGAAGTATTCATGCTAATCATAAATTAGGATTATTACTAATAAAATAAGCCTTTGGATGGCACCATAACTTCGAAAATACAGCTAGTGTACGTCTTTGAGTGTCATCAGAGTTTCAAAAATAAGTCTAAAGTACGCCTTTGGATGTCACCAAAACTTCGAAAACACAGCTAATGTACATCTTTGAGTGTCACCAGAGTTTCGGAAATACGTCTAAAACACGCCTTTGGATGTCACCAGAATTTCGAAAATACAGCTAGTGTACGTCTCTGAGTGTCAGCAAAGTTTCGAAATTCCGGATAAGTATAGTAGATATTCGACATTCGTATATAGGATAACCAGGCTTTCAGAATACTTATCTAATACTACAAGTATGGTAGATACTAGTACATTGCATTCCGAACCAAGAACCAACCGCAAACTTTTAGGAAAATAAGGGTTTTTCCTGGGATAACATCACTGCTCTTAACCAAACTGTGTAACAAATGGATAACTAAACTTTACTTATAAGAAAATATGGGATTTTCTTGGATATCAACTTTTTTCGGAAAACCAAAGGAAACTTGTTCTTTTACGAAAACAAACCGCTTATGAACTCACTAGCTTTATGCTGATTTTCAAATTGCTTGTATTCTCAGGTCCACATTAGACAGGTACACCGCGATCTTTTGGAGAAGGCGGAGCATTTTAGCAGTCCCGTCTTTACTTTTGTTCAAGTTGGATGTACATATATCTATAATCATGTATAACTTTACTTTCAAACAAATGTAAGTATTTCTATGTAATGTAATGGTTGTGTTTACTACGCTTACTATGTACATTGGTTATGATACTTAACATGACGTCCTCCGCCCCGGAATGTTTCCGCCATCGGTTTCGGGGTGTGACACATTGTTCTGAAAGAAAGTTTGTATAAGTGTGGAAATGCTTGTAAGTAGGTGAAAGCGTTTGATAAACCCTAGAAATCCCTATGATTCCTATTAGTATAGATGAAATCTTCTACCAAGACCTAACTGTTTTGAAAGTAGTCTTCTACCAAGACCCTATTGTTTTGAAAGTAGTCTTCTACCAAGGCCCGACTGTTTTGAAAGTAGTCTTCTACCAAGACCCGACTGTTTTGAAAGTAGTCTTCTACCAAGACCCGACTGTACGACTATTATTATTAATATAAGAAATTGTATCCTTTGGAACTAGGATACATATATATAATTCACCTCGTCGGTTATGTGAATGACTCACAAGATAAAGGTAATAATAATATAAATAACTTAAGCATTATCCTTTTGTACTAGGATAACTGACAGTGTTAACTTAAGACATCCGTAGATGTACATTTACCTCTGTAGCTAACAGCTGGGTGTAGGAATAGTTAGTCCCTTAAAGTATACCTATAACGGTATCAACTGAAGACATCCATAGACGTGCATTTACCTTTGTGGCTAATAGAGGTTCTAGGAATGGTTAATCCCGCAAAGTATCCTTTGGAACGAGGATCATTCAAAGGGATAGGATGATCATTCTTGGGTCCTTCTATCTACTGAGCCCCCATTGCTCAGGTCATAAAAGCTTCGGTCACCATTAAATGGCATGGGCTGATCTTGTCCTTGGCTCCATGTTTCCAAGCATTCCACCCACGGAGGCGTCGAGCCATGAAAAGCTGGACGAGGGTTAGGATTTGGAATGGGAGCTGCCTGGGGCAGGTTCTTAACTTCGGGTTCGGAGTTATCATCATCCGCGAGGTCTTCAGCGTGGTGATCATTCAAAGGGATAGGATGATCATTCTCTGGTCCTTCTTCAAACCATCCAACAATGACTTCCTTCGGAAGGTACGAGTTGCCGTGGGGATGGAGTCCAGCCATGTTATCTACGCGAGAATTGGGGTAAGGAAATAATTATTAGACGAACTATCTAGATAATTATTAGAAAATCTTCATTAGTACATCGCTATTTGTAAAGTGCATACCAGTCATATGTAATCAACACAGGATATGCTTTCGAATAAGTAACCTTAACTCCAAATTCACAAGGAATAAGGGTAAAGCAAAAATTTCACCGATTCTAAGTCTATAACATCCTAGTTACATATAGCCTTAGTGTATCCACTTTGCAACTATCAACTTAGTAATGAAGATCCATATTAGTTCTCAAGTAAGTAATTATGGTAACACAAAACACCCCTATGGTATTTTAGACTTAGGTTCTGTTATAATGTTCTCATTGTGGTAATGTTGGTAAGTTTTTAGACTTGTTGCCATATCATAACCATTCTTGGGCATATGCTAATCACTCCTCGGACCAACATAGTTGATCAGACTATGCCACTCCCAAGACTGACCATACATCCCCAGGCCTACTTGTGATATTCAACAATCGTAATACTTTTGTTCTTGTCGTTGTGACACGGGTTTTAGTATGAATGCAGACACGTATACTTACTTAAATATTTTCTTATTTAAAAGTATAAACTCTTAATCAGAGTATTTTTAATCCCATTGTATTTATAGTTAGTATATCTTTTATGGGTTGATATACTTAATTCACTATAAACAATGCTCTGATACCAATCTGTCACACCCCAAAACCGAGAACGGCGGAAACGTTCTGGGGTGGAGGACGTCATGTAATGTATCACAACAATGTAATGTAGTAAACAAGCAACAACATCATCCATTGCATTAATAGTATAATTTTAATTACAAGTGTGTTCTTTCATAATATAAGACAACATAATGAATCATCAAAATAAAAGACGAGTCTGAACTGCTCCGTCTTCACAAAACCTGGTCGTCGTACCTGTCTATTTGTGACCTGAGAGTACAAGTTATTTTGAAAGCGAATATCAGCCAGAAAGCTGGTGAATTCATAAGTATTAATGTGTCTTTGATTTGTAAAACTTGTAATGAAAGACTTGACATTGTTCTGAAAGAAAGTTCGTATAAGTGTGGAAATGTTTGTAAGTAGGTGAAAGCGTTTGATAAACCCTAGAAGTCCCTATGATTCCTATTAGTATAGATGAAATCTTCTACCAAGACCTAACTGTTTTGAAAGTAGTCTTCTACCAAGACCCTGCTGTTTTGAAAGTAGTCTTCTACGAAGACCCGACTGTTTTGAAAGTAGTCTTCTACCAAGACCCGACTGTTTTGAAAGTAGTCTTCTACCAAGACCCGACTGTACGACTATTATTATTAATATAAGAAATAGTATCCATTGGAACTAGGATACATAAATATAATTCACCTTGTCGGTTATGTGAATGACTCACAAGATAAAGGTAATAATAATATAAATAACTTAAGCATTATCCTTTTGTACTAGGATAACTAACAGTGTTAACTTAAGACATCCGTAGATGTATATTTACCTCTGTAGCTAACAGTTGGGTGTAGGAATAGTTAGTCCCTTAAAGTATACCTATAACGGTATCAACCGAAGACATCCGTAGACGTGCATTTACCTTTGTAGCTAACAAAGGTACTAGGAACGGTTAATCCCACAAAGTATCCTTTGGAACGAGGATATAAAGTCTAATCTATCTCGTCGATTATGTGATTGCATCACAAAATAAAGATAAGAAGGAGAATTATATAACAATATCTACACATATAATATGTAATAGTAACTCATCATATAACATTTACGTAAAAGTATTCATGTAAAAGTATCCATGTAAACGTACTCATGTAAGCGTATCTATGTAAAAGTACTCATGTAAGCGTATCTATGTAAACGTATTCATGTAAGCGTATCTATGTAAACGTATTCATGTAAGCGTATCTGTGTAAACATATTCATGTAAGCGTATCTATGTAAACGTACTCATGTAACATTTAATGTACTAGTATAGACTCATGAATGAACTGACTCTTGTGTGATTCCCTGTACTTGGAATGGTAAGTGGTATCTCCTAACTATACCTATAATAGTTACTAACCATGTACGTGTATAACCTGAAGTATGCCTTTGCTACCCAAAGGTACTGAACTGACTGAGGAAACTTTTATGTCTCTATATGTATACATGATATGTAACTGATAGTTAAATGACCTTCGGACGGATACCCGATACCTTACCAGACCACATCCCAACGGGTAAAAGGAAATAAAGCGGGTTAGCCTTCCTAAGTCCTTTAAACATTATTTATATAACTATACATATACAGGCATGTAATTGACAATATAAAAGCATATAAGGAGTTTTATAAAACCTTTGAAAAAGATTAATACCTAAGAGAAGATCGACTTGATGTCAGTTTATAAAACGGTTTGAAAGTATTTGTTTGACAAAACAGTTTAAGTATAAAGGAACCTTTGTTTGAAACACAATGTAACTGGGTTTTGAAATGAACATACAATGTTTAATAATCAGTTTAATGAAGTGTTTTAAACACCTAAAAATGTTTAAGATAAACATTTGAAGAAATCTGATTGGTAAAACAGTTAACGTAAAGTAAAGCCATTTGCATGTTAATTATTAATCACATGTGATTGATATAATAACTAAACATGATTCAAATTGTATTCCCCCCATAAAGCATTTATAAAAATTTAAAAGTTTAATTTAAGGGGTATGAACTCACCTGTAGATGGTGGTTTGGATGAACTGGAGATGTAGGATTGCTAGGTGTCAAGTGAAGACTTGAACACACTCTATGATCCTAGTTAACATATAATATCACATATATGTATCCGATTAGTCTTTAAACAACTAATAAACAAAGTTAAGACACCCTAGGACATGATAAACACCTTATACAAGTGTTATAAGTCCCAAGGATTGCATCTAAGTGTTGTAGGGAAAGGCTAGTGTGCTTAGGGTTGAAGGAAAACTCCATTAGGGAGTTTACGGTTTTGTGGTCACAACCAAAAGAGTTTACGGTCGTAAACCCTTGAGTTTACGGCTATAAGCTCACACACTTATGACCATTTGTTGTTTTGAAGCCTAAAAAGTCCCTTGAAGCTTTTCTACTTGAAGTATGTGACTAAGGAAGGAGCTAGGGCACCATTTCACTCCTACTTGGAGTTTACGGTTCCTAAACCATTTTTCTTTGAGTTTACTACCGTAAACTCATAAGTTTTATGGTATTTTGGGGGTTTTCAAGTCCTTAGTTCATCAAAGAATGGATCCAAGTTAGTTACTAAGTCATAGGAAGGAATATGGGTCTTTTATACATACTTTGGGGTGTTTACGGTTTTGGGAGATCCCCAAACCGTAAACACCTATAAATGGGGTAACTTGGTTATTTTTATGTGCTAAACACATCAAGGGAAGGTTCCATACTCGTTTATAAGCATAAGGAAAGAGTTGGGAGCACTTTGGCACCCAAATTAGGGTTTACAGTCCAAGAAGATCTTGGGCCGTAAACTCCTTTTTTCTTTTGATTCATGCGTGTTTTCAATGATATCTAAGCATGTAATACACTTTAATACACTCTAGCGTTGAAGTACTTACAATTTGGGACAAAAGATTGAAGATCCTTGGGAGAGAATCAGGCTTTTCTCTAGTTGAAATTGAAGAAATGAACTAAAAATGGCTAAGTGCCCTTTATATAGTCCGTTGAGTTTTTGGTCCAAAAATATCATTTGAGCCGTAAACTTCAAACTCTTGGAGTTTTGAAACTTATTAGATGCACAAAATACTCTAGGGCATCCTCTCTCCTGATATTTCCTAAAGTGTAAATCCTGAAATACTCAAACTTATTCTAAAAAGTCTGAAAATTAACAACAACTGCTCTGACTTCTATTGACTGACATGTTTGTACAGAATAGAAATTTCGGGTTGTCACATCATCCCCCAGTTAGAAGGAATTTCGTCCTGAAATTAGAATTTAAGTAAGGAAGTAGGCATGAATAATCGAGATAAGGAGGTGGGACAACTTCCTAATCGATTGGTTCTCGTGCTCATAAGTGAAACCGGGTCCTTAGTTGGTATTCCAACGAACCATCACTAATGGGCGGCGGCGTTGCTTCGTTCACTTGACCACTCGGTCGAGGGTCACTACAGTTCTTCTACAAAGGCAAGGATCTCGTTAATCTCGATCTCGTCGAGTGGGGTTATGAGAGTCCTGACGGAAAGGTACGTTTTCAATTTCGAGATGTGAAGGGTAAAATGTATGCTACTGAGTTCGTGGCGTAGGTTGGGTTTGTGAGTTAGAGGACCGATTCTGGCAAGAATCTCGGAGGTCCTAACTATTTTGGATTTGGCTTACCACGCTTTCCGAAGCGTATAAAGCCTTCCCAGAGTGAGATTTCCAAAAGGGTTTGGCCTCTCACTTGAAATTCCAAGGTTTTCTTCCTCTTTCTTGTCTTCCTAGTCAAGGGACACCCCCTTCTGAGTCACAATCATAAGAGGTTTCGTAATTCGTGAGGAGTTCTGAATGAACTCTCGATAGTAGGTCAGCGAGACCTAACATTTGGCGAATTCCTGTCGGCGTCTTTGGTGCTAACAAATTCTCAGCGGTTTTGATTTTTGGCAGGGTCCTTAAGAATCCCCACATTACTGGTAATGTGTCTTAGGAATTCGACTATTCAAATCTAAAACTCGCATTTAGAGAACTTTGCGTAAAGCTTCTCTGATCGAAATGTTTCCAGGGTTTGTTGTAGATGCTTTTTATGATTTCCCTTTTACTACGAGAGTAGATAAGTAAGTCATTTATAAGGACAATGACGAACTGGTCCAAGTAAGGATGGCATACCCTATTCATTAAGTTCACGAATACTACGGGCATATTGGTCCTATTCGAGGGGTATCACTACGGGCTCGTAGTGTCCGTATCGAGTTTGGAAAATTGTTCTCAGAACATCCTTCACTAACACTCGCAACTGGTGATATTCAGATCTTAGGCCCATTTCTGAAAGGTACATCGTTCCTTGCGGTTGGTCAACCGACTCATCTATGTGAGACAAAGGGTAATGATTTCTAATGGAAGTCCTGTTGAGGTCTCTGAAGATGAGGTACTTCTGGCATGAGTATTTCTGAGCTCTAAAATGATGGCTGACGATTTCGGAGAAAGAGATGTATGCACGGAACTGATATTGTGAAGCTCGAATTGACTCAAGTTGCACGAAAATGTCGGAATCATATGGAAACTAAAGACATTAGAGTTGAACATAAGGTGTTACAAACAAAACACCACAGTACAACCTTTAATAGAGTTACAATACTTTAGAGTAACTACTGGAATACTGCTGCGAACAAAGTATACTACAAAAGGCAAGTATACGCAGCACGAGGGTCCCTTAACTAACAGGATCTCACAAAAGATAAGACTCGAGTTGCACTAGTCTTAAACATGTTTTAAAGCATACAAAACACTGATGATTGGAAGTGAACCTATACTATAGTAGGGTCCTGTAACAACCCGTCATTTCAGGTCCTTGAAATTCGAGTCTTGTAACCTCTTTGAAAAGGTAATTAGAATATCATCGAAAAATGAAGTATTCAAAGGCTCTGTTTGGAGTACGCTATGTAATAGATATCGTCTTAAGGTTTCCAAGCATATAAAGAACACTAAAATCCGAGTTATAACGAAGAAGTTATGACCATTCTAAGTTTTTCCGACAAAAACCGGCAATACAAAGTTACGTAAAAACTCGAATCGGAGATCGAGCGACTTTTGGCCGGAATGACTTAAACGAGAATCGAAGGTCTCGTCAATGGTATTTCAGCGGTAAAAAGTCTGGCAAAAACCGACGTCAGATAAAGAAGTTATGAATTTTTAAAGAAATTCCTTAATCACGTCATTTTAATAAATAAATAATAAAAATAATTTCATAATTTGCCAACGGAATCTAAACGAAAGTTGTAGATCTTAGTCTCACCTACGCGTGGATATAAAGAACGTCGAAAACGGAGTTCGTATGAAGGAGATATGAATTTTAGAAGTTTATTTAAAATAAAAATAAAAATAAATAAAAACTCTTGATAATATCCGAAGAGGAGTCAGCGGATAGGACCGGAGTACACCCTGCATACCCTCGTACACCCCGCGTACTCAAATCAAGGGCTCCGAACTGTCCACGTCGCTCCGATGTTTCGACCGAGGATGCGCTCATGCATGACGCATGAGTACGCAACGCGTACTCTTGTACGCCCCGCGTACCGAGGCTTCCCAGGCCACTATAAATAGAGATGCGAGGGTCTCCGGAAAAATTGCTCATTTCTTCTCGTTTCTCTTGCGTTTTGCCTCGTTTTCCGTGCCCGTTCAAACCCGAAGCCCTGGTCATTTTGCTCAAGTCCCGAAGGTCGATTTTACTCCCGAGAATCCCGAGAAAAATCTGTTTCCCGAGACTAAACTCTGCCCGGTTTTCCATCTCGCTATCTTCAAACCTTCATGTGAGTTCATACCCCTGCAAACACACTTTAAATACGTTTGTAAATGCTTTTTATACTCTTCTAGGGGGGAATACAAGTAAACACACGACTAAAATCGTGTGAAACATCGATCTTTTGATATAGTTTTCATACTGTTGTTTTAACTGTCTTATGAAGTCATTATCATGCAAAACACCTCACAACACAACCTTACCCTCTTGGGATACAATATGTTTATAAATAGAAATAATGTTTTATTTATACGTTTACATACAAATATCAAGGGTAACATTCTTTACTAAATCATTTTATGCATTCAAAGAACTTATGATTTATGCTTTGTCAAACATTGTGAAAAAGGATAAACTTTGCATACAAAACTACTACTTTAATACAGACTTAGTTGAGAATCTGTGAGACGTATACATCTTTAAATACTACCTTTTTGCGAAAAGGTATCGCTATAAGTCCTGTCTATAACCAGAGTCTCCCATTCGGAGAACGTGTCAAATGTGTATAGATCTATACGGGAAGTCATGATCCCGCACCCTGACTGTTAGCTACAGTCCGTCTTTTGGGGTGACAGTTGTCATAACGCTACGACGCCTGAAGAACGTCGCTACAGGCATATTATGTTTAGTATGGTTATAAAACTCACCGGATATACAATTATTATGGTATTATGCTTTTATGAACGAGTAGCTATTAAAACTATTCTTCATCTAACAAGTGCGATCTTCGTATAGCTTTACTATGTAAAACTATGACACAACTTACAAGCACGTCGGTTGCTTGCGATTTTCGGTCTTGGAGACTGCCAGTATGTTAGGAAAATAAGGGTTTTTCCTGTATACAAACCAAACAACTAATAGGAAAATATGGGATTTTCTGGATCTAATACATTCATTTTCAACACAACGAATCATAACTCTTTACATTTGAAATACTGTGTTTTCTGGAAAACATACACGAACTTTCGAATGGCGTACATTTTCTCAAAAACACTACTCATGAACTCACCAACTTAATTGTTGACACTTTTTCTTTGAAATAACTTGTATTCTCAGGGAACCGCTAAGCAGATTTGGAAATCAACTTTTGGGGATTAACGTGCTGACGTTAATTACTTCTTTTGAAAGATGTTTATGTATTTAACTTTTGAACATGTAACGAATACAATTATGTAAACATTTTGGAAACCTTTATATATATATATATATATATATATATATATATATATATATATATATATATATATATATATATATATATGGTGGTATTTACTTTCCTTTCTATGAACTGTTATGATACTGAATATGACGTCCTCCGCCCCCGAACGTTTCCGCCGTTCTGGTTTGGGGGTGTGACAGATTGGTATCAGAGCATTGTTTATAGTGAATTAAGTATATCAAAACCATTTTGGTATACAACTTTAAACACAACTGGGCAAAAACACTCTGGGTAAGAGTCATACTTTTAAAATTAAATTTATTTAGTTTTTGTAAAGTAGGCATGCAGTCATTTCATATTAATAACATGGTCAGTATCATAATTAAAACAATATAGAAGTATTATAAATAAGTTGTGCAACGCAGGTATGCCTTGGGACATGTAATCGGAACTGGGAAGAATATAGCCTGATCAACTATATTTGTCCAAGAGCCGACTAACGTATGCCAAGGAGTGTCTGCAATGGACAACAAATTTAAAACTTACCAAAAGCATATCGTTAAAGAATACTAAGGGAGTATTCGAGTGCCTTCAACCCTTAAACTTAAAAGTAAATTCCATGTGCTTTAGCTTATAGTCAATTCTTAACCCTATCCTTGTATAGACTCAATGGTTGGATTCCATCACCCCGGTGACCCCTACTACCCCAACCAAGGTAATGGAGAAGGGATAGAGAATGATCCTGAATAAGGAATGCAAGAAGAATTAAACTCAGATCCTGAGAATAATAACCTACCCTTAACGACTCCAATTCAAAACCCTAATCCTCGACCGAAATTTCATGGCTCGACGCCCCTCTGGGCAACTAACCTAGATAGGTGGAGCCGCGAACAGGATCAACCCCTTCCATTCAACGGAGACTGAAGCTTCTACAACCTAAGCGAGGGAGGCTCAACAGACAGAGCCCTTCCTATATTGGTTCGTCGGATTTCTCGCATTGGTGAACAAGGACAGACGACCATCCATCGAACTGAGGAAAATGATGCGAACACTGGAGTCAACACGGTTTGCATCCAACAGTTAGGATTAGCTCACGGGAGAATCGTAAATCGAAATGAAGTGTTGCAGAGAGAGCTAACGGCAACTCAAACTGAAGTGATAGAACTTCGGGCACGCCAGGCAAGACATGAACTACGTATGCGCGAGATGGAGCGTCAGTTGGCAGAGTCTAAGGCCCCTGTAGCCAGCTCGCGTAACAAATAATACCTGTCTGACTTCCAAAATTTTGTCATATCATAAGACCTCGGATAAAGTCCTTACTTTTCTTAACCTTGTAACCGGAGACCTTTAGATAGGTCAAAATTTTCCTAACTACAAAATGTAACGCACCATGTTTTATAATATATGATGTATTCCCTTTATTTAAACCCTTTGCATACCCCTCAAATTCATGAGTTTATCTACTCTCCTCATGAGTCGAACTCAAAACCCTATTCAGGGGTAAGCCAAACTTCAGATATAGAAAATCACTAATGCGCGACTTTCGAATCATTAAAACTTATAGTTTTTCATATTATTTCATTATCAGAACAATGTCTCCTCGTAGATCAGCACGTAGAAACGCAACCCCACCACCACCTCCTCAATATGACCCCAACATAGTGCAATCTGCTATCGCTGCGGCAGTAACAACTGCACTGTCTCAAGCAAACTTTAGCGGCGCAGCAAGGACTGGAAATAATCAACTTACCAACGTAACCTCATTCCTACGATTGGACACCGCCACTTTGCCAGCTACAGCTATAGCCACAGTGGCAACCATTATAGCATACACTAACTCTGTCAACTCAAGCAGGGAAGGAAACGATATCAAAAATCCTAATCAGAGAAACAATCGAAACCACCTACCAGTAGATACCTACAAGAATACTGCAAGGTGCGAACACAAGAACTTGAAACGAAAACCTTGGAGCAAGAGGGGAGGCAAATCAACTCAAAGAAACGCCAAAAAGCAGTCAACAAACCCTACCCCTACACCCAAAAGGTCGTACAACGGCAACCAGCCTAAGTGCAACCGATGCAACTTTCATCATCACGGATCTTGCCGTGAAATGTATTGCGTTAGGTGCAATAGAAAGGGACACACCGTCCACTACTACAGAGAACTATCCCAACCAACTGCTCTAGCCACAAACGTAGGAGTAGACCGCGCTTGTTATGAGTGCGGAGTAACGGGACACTTCCGAAGGGACTGCCTGGAGTCAAGCATCATGAATGCTGGTGGAGAAGGCCAAGTATTCGCAATGGGCCAAGAGGAGGCTATTGCAGACCCCACGGTTATTCTAGGTACATTTCTCCTTGATAACTTAATTGCATACATTCCATTTGATAGTAGGAACGTAGAAGAGTTCCGTGAGTCACAAGTTTAAAAATCTACTCGAACAAACACCCTAATCATTAAACAAAACTTTCATAGTAGTAATAATAGAGATAGACTAAAAAGCACTGAAAACACATATGTAGAATGCCCTATCCCACTAACGAACGTCTTACAATGAGAAGTACCGACATTGGCTTTCGACGTGGAATGGTGTGGCCCTACCCATACCAGTTCCATGTGTTATAAGAGACCCTTTCACTTTAACCATCGACTAATGAAACACGATCGATTCATAATGACAAACCCGATACAAACCCCAATTGGTTTCTAGTTTCAAAACCCCGAAGTACTCATATGAGGAATCTTTACAACCTTCCCGTAGTATCCCCCAATAAATCATTTAGAAATACCACGCATACAACAAGTCAAATCCAAGCTCAGAAACTAGTAGTGAATTCCACCATGAGCTTCAAAACGTAGCTGCCCTAATGCATCGAGTGAATATGCTAACATTTAGAAGAACATAAGTAATTAAACCCAAAACCACACGATCCCGATCAGTCGAAGTGATAGGCGGAGTAAAGAAGGTCCGCTGAAACATGCACATTAGGATCTAGATTCATAAAGGAACAAGAGGAACAAATGGACCAGAAGCACTCACTCCGGAAACAACTAGCCGAGCAACGAAACCCCCATCCTCCATATCGACGCTGCTACATTACAAGCTGCAGTAGCAGCTGTTGTGACAACCTTCCTTACACACATCAACTCAGGCAACACAAGCAAGACCGACAAAGGAGTCGAGAGTTTCGATGCTAGTACCAAGCCGGGAAACCAACAAGTGGAAACTCCTGCAGAACGCTTTAAGAAGCAATTTCCAAGGTGGGGTAATGAGGAAGGCACTCGTGCCCACATAACACTGGCTAAGCACCTCACTCCCGCCATTAAGGCTAGCGCTAGCCAGTCATGCCACCAATGCGAGGAGATAAGGGCACCTCAAGAAGGATTGCCCTATCACAAAGAATTCTGGCATAGACGGTAGGATTCTCAGGACCACAGTTGCAGGAGAACCTACTCCGAACCCACATTAATGTAATTTAGGCGTTTCGTTGTAACAGACTTATAAACCATCAAAAACTAGTGCAACCAGAGCCTTGTCTTTTGCGGGATCCCGTCGGTATAGGGATACTCATGCTGCGTATACTTGCCTTTGTAGTATACCTTATTCGCAACAATAGTCTTGTAATAGTCTAAAGTACTGTAACTCTGTTGATGGTTGCACGGTAGTGTTTTGTCGGTAAACGTCTTATGTTCAAATCTAATGTCTTTAAGTTTTCCTTATGATTCCGACATTATCATACGACTTGATTCAATTTGATTCTCACAAAAACAGTTTCATACGTACATCTATTTCTTCGAAATCGCCTTTCCAGCGAAACCGTCATATCAGAACACCAATTACTCATGAATGGAGTACCTCATAATTCGTTTCCTTTCCGAAGAAGCCCCCGAGTGCCACTCATACAGTACGTCAAGTTCAAATCCAAAGATCCATACGATTGGTCTGTCATTGATGAATGTATACGTAGAGATGATATATAATCAAGGTTCTACAGGTTTAGAATTGATGATTCCACTTTAACTTCTTTTTCCTCGATGGGATGTGAGCTTAAAGAAGAATTAGTTATTCGAGTACCTTTTCAATCTTAATTATATACAACTTGTATACACGAGATTATAATCGTTGAACCATGTATGAATTTCTAATATGAACTTCAGGACGGAGACTGCCTAAGACTACGAATGATCGTGCTACCATACAAATAAACTTAGAAGCGCAACACATGCCCCTTTCTGACGATTGGTACTAAAGAGACAGATAGAACAAAAATACCCATCCTTTTTCCTTAATTCGGGAATAATCATACTTTCTTTTAGATCTTCATGACATCTAATCCACTTCCAAGATTTTGACATCATAACCAGTATGAATTGGTTGTGTTCTCATGCAAAAGGAAAGGTCACTGCCTATACCTCAAGACAGTTTAAGACACAGGAAGTTAACTATACAACACATGATCTTGAGTCAGGAGCATCGATAATTACTTCGAAGATCTGGAGACACTACTTGTAGGGTACAAGATGTACTACTCTCACAGTCCACAAAAACATTCAACATACGTTCAACCAAGAAGGGTTATCATGCCAGTGAAGTCAAATGAAGGAAGCAAAGTCGTATCCCGATAGTGAAAGGTTCGCTGGAATGCCAAGCGAGGAACCGAGTTCAATTAAGAACATGAGGAGCAAATAAAACTTCTATCCGTAGCATGAACTCTAATTTCGGGACGAAATTCCCTCTAACGGGGGGATGATGTAACAACCCGTCATTTCAGGTCCTTGAAATTCGAGTCTTGTAACCTCTTTGAAAAGGTAATTAGAATATCATCGAAAAATGAAGTATTCAAAGGCTCTGTTTGGAGTACGCTATGTAATAGATATCGTCTTAAGGTTTCCAAGCATATAAAGAACACTAAAATCCGAGTTATAACGAAGAAGTTATGACCATTCTAAGTTTTTCCGACAAAAACCGGCAATACGAAGTTACGTAAAAAATCGAATCGGAGATCGAGCGACTTTTGGCCGGAATGACCTAAACGAGAATCGAAGGTCTCGTCAATGGTATTTCAACGGTAAAAAGTCTGGCAAAAACCGACGTCAGATAAAGAAGTTATGAATTTTTAAAGAAATTCCTTAATCACGTCATTTTAATAAATAAATAATAAAAATAATTTCATAATTTGCCAACGGAATCTAAACGAAAGTTGTAGATCTTAGTCTCACCTACGCGTGGATATAAAGAACGTCGAAAACGGAGTTCGTATGAACGAGATATGAATTTTTGAAGTTTATTTAAAATAAAAATAAATAAAAACTCTTGATAATATCCGAAGAGGAGTCAGCGGATAGGACCGGAGTACGCCCTACGTACCCTCATACGCCCCGCGTACTCAAATCAAGGGCTCCGAACTGTCCACGTCGCTCCGATGTTTCGACCGAGGATGCGCTCATGCATGACGCATGAGTACGCAACGCGTACTCTTGTACGCCCCGCGTACCGAGGCTTCCCAGACCACTATAAATAGAGATGCGAGGGTCTCCGGAAAAATTGCTCATTTCTTCTCGTTTCTCTTGCGTTTTGCCTCGTTTTCCGTGCCCGTTCAAACCCGAAGCCCTGGTCATTTTGCTCAAGTCCCGAAGGTTGATTTTACTCCCGAGAATCCCGAGAAAAATCCGTTTCCCGAGACGAAACTCTGCCCGGTTTTCCATCTCGCTATCTTCAAACCTTCAGGTGAGTTCATACCCCTGCAAACACACTTTAAATACGTTTTTAAATGCTTTTTATACTCTTCTAGGGGGGGAATACAAGTAAACACACGACTAAAATCGTGTGAAATATCGATCTTTTGATATACTTTTCATACTGTTGTTTTAACTGTCTTATGAAGTCATTATCATGCAAAACACCTCACAACACAACCTTACTCTCTTGGGATACAATATGTTTATAAATAGAACTAATGTTTTATTTATACGTTTACATACAAATATCAAGGGTAACATTCTTTACTAAATCATTTTATGCATTCAAAGAACTTATGATTTATGCTTTGTCAAACATTGTGAAAAAGGATAAACTTTGCATACAAAACTACTACTTTAATACAAACTTAGTTGAGAATCTGTGAGACGTATACATCTTCAAATACTACCTTTTTGCGAAAAGGTATCGCTATAAGTCTTGTCTATAACCAGAGTCTCCTGTTCGGAGAACGTGTCAAATGTGTATAGATCTATACGGGAAGTCATGATCCCGCACCCCGACTGTTACCTACAGTCCGTCTTTTGGGGTGACAGTTGTCATAACGCTACGACGCCTGAAGAACGTCGCTACAGGCATATTATGTTTAGTATGGTTATAAAACTCACCGGATATACAATTATTATGGTATTATGCTTTTATGAACGAGTAGCTATTAAAACTATTCTTCATCTAACAAGTGCGATCTTCGTATAGCTTTACTATGTAAAACTATGACACAACTTACAAGCACGTCGGTTGCTTGCGATTTTCGGTCTTGGAGACTGCCAGTATGTTAGGAAAATAAGGGTTTTTCCTGTATACAAACCAAACAACTAATAGGAAAATATGGGATTTTCTGGATCTAATACATTCATTTTCAACACAACGAATCATAACTCTTTACATTTGAAATACTGTGTTTTCTGGAAAACATACACGAACTTTCGAATGGCGTACATTTTCTCAAAAACACTACTCATGAACTCACCAACTTAATTGTTGACACTTTTTCTTTGAAATAACTTGTATTCTCAGGGAACCGCTAAGCAGATTTGGAAATCAACTTTTGGGGATTAACGTGCTGACGTTAATTACTTCTTTTGAAAGATGTTTATGTATTTAACTTTTGAACATGTAACGAATACAATTATGTAAACATTTTGGAAACGTTTATATATATATATATATATATATATATATATATATATATATATATATATATATATATATATATGGTGGTGTTTACTTTCCTTTCTATGAACTTTTTTGATACTGAATATGACGTCCTCCGCCCCCGAACGTTTCTGCCGTTCTGGTTTGGGGGTGTGACAGGTCCTTCATTGCTTCTTTCCATTCTGAGGTCAAACTCCTCCGGATTCACCGTCGTTCTTCTCTGCTAGGCAGTCCCTCTTGAAGTGTCCCATGACGCCACATAGATGGCATATCCGAGAGGTTTGGACATTGGTGGTTGAAGTAATGTGTTGGATCTGGGTCCTGCAGCAACTGGTAGTATGTCCATTCTTGTTGCACTTAAAGCAGTGTAACGGACGACAACTACCCAGATGATGAAAGCTACACTCATAACATTTCGGTAGGCTTCCGGCATATTGTCTGGCTGGTGTAGGGACAATTGGGATACCAAAAGGAATGGTAGTAGGAGGTACAAATGTCGTAGCTGTGAAGGTCGTTACCGGTGGTTGTTTCTTGTTCGCCCCTCGAAGCGATTTGTCCTTAGATTTAGCCCAAAACTTCCTTTTGTTACTCTTGGTCTTGGAACTCGAGGTATCGTGGTAGTTTGTTGCTCGTTGAGGTACTTGATTGTTACCTGGATTGGAATTGTTGTTAACAATCCCGCTAACATTCACGTTGTTAGCATTAAGGTGGGTCAGAATAGCTGACATGGCAGCTGAGACTGTAGCTTGAAAGGTAGCCGCATCAATCTGAAGAGTTGGTGTTTGGTTGATGGGTTGATCGTTTTTCTTTGGCGACATGATTCTGTTTCACGGAAAGAAAATGAATTTGTGAGCGAGCATGGTTGAACCTAGACGTAGTTCGATCGTTCATGTAAAGAATAGAAGTATGTTCTCGTGGGTTCAACCTACATCCCTATGATGCAGTCCTAACAAAGAATGGAAGTAAGTTCGTACAATGGTCTCAAAACGTTTGTCGTTCAATCCGAGGCATCATTGGTTGGTGAATAACATGATCCAACCCTTGAAAGAGGCTTGAAAATGATTCTGGAGTTAAGTTACTATAGTCCAAAGACTTTGACTAAAGCAAGTTTCAGATAGACTCCAATGAAGGTATGATGAAGGTTTTTGAACAGAGAGTGACACGAAAGTTAGCCGAATGTCAATATCTTTGATATTCATGACGTAAAAGTTCGGGAAATATGACCTTGTAAAAGGTCTTACATCATATCCAGAGTAGAAAGTCCTTGACAGCTTAAAGACCTAACTAAAGTACTTACAGTACAAGATAGTTTCATAGAAAATGCCACATTGGGCATAGACAGAAAAATGATTCCTTTTAACAAGGAAAAATAAAGTAAAGCATCTACTACTGGCGACGGTCGTCCCTCTGGTGAACTCTCAGTTCAGCCAGTTGGCGTTCCACATCAAGTAGGTGTCTTTCATACACTCTCTGGCGTACTCGGAGCTCTATGACTTCGGCTCGTGATTCAGCTAGTGCGTGCAGCAGGGTTTCATGGTCTCTCTCAGATCTCCCACGAGCATCTTCCAGGCGAATGGTGCGGAGGGTATGCATTCTCGCATTGGCGACAACTTCTGTGATCTGATGTAGGGCTGTCCTGCCTTGAATCTCATTTCGATCCACTCTGTGGACTAGGATTGGCAAGATTCTGTCTACTGAGCCCCCATTGCTCAGGTCATAAAAGCTTCGATCACCATTAAATGGCATGGGCTGATCTTGTCCTAGGCTCCATGTTTCCAAGCATTCCACCCACGGAGGCGTCGAGCCATGAAAAGCTGAACGAGGGTTAGGATTTGGAATGGGAGCTACCTGGGGCAGTGTCACACCCCAAAACCACGAACGACGGAAACGTTCAGGGGTGGAGGACGTCATGTACAGTATCACAACAGTGTAAAATAGTAAACAAGCAACAACATCATCCATTGCATTATAAGTAAAGTTTTAATACATGTGTGTTCTTTCATTGTAATAAGACACCAAAAATATACAATCAAAATAAAAGACGAGACTTGTCTGCTCCGTCTTCTCAAAAAGTGGCCTCCGTACCTATCTATTGATGACCTGAGAATACAAGTTATTTTGAAAGAGAGTATCAACTTTAAAGCTGGTGAATTCATATGTATTTAAGTGTCATTGTCTTGCTTACTAAAAGCTGTTTTAAAAGTCATGAAAACCTTTTAATGAAAATGTTGATGTAAGTGTGAAAAGCCCTAGAAAATCCCTTATTTTCTATCAGTGTGAGATGTAGTCTTCTACCAAGACCCGAATGTTTTGTAAGTAAAATGATAGTTTTTCCTTTCTAATGACTAGTACTAAAAGTACTTAGTCTAACTCGTCGTTTATGTGAAAGTATCACAAAATGTAGTAAACAGGAAAATGTACTACTGTAAGTGTTGTCACTGGGTACTAGGACTAACACAACATCGCGTTAAGCGAAAAATGCAACCTAATGAACATCCGAAGATTGTCCAGAAAAGTAATAATGTAAGTGTCATCGCTGGGTACTAGGAGTAACACAACATTGCAATAAGCAAAAAGTATAACCTTATGAACAATCGAAGATTGTCCACTTGTCCTCTGTAGCAGCAGCATGTGGGTGGAGGGGTTAGCCCCGGTTATCGATCTTCCTAATATTAATAGTAACCTTAGACCTCCGTAGATGGTCATCGACCACTGGTGCTAATCAGTGGGGTTCGGAATGGTAAGTCCCGTCGAGATATCCCATTGAACCGGGATAGGAAAGATAATTTACACAGAAAGTACTAATAAATCATCCTCGTAGTTCTAAGTACAAGTATCCAGGTAAGTGAATACAGGATAATGCACTTATGTAACAGTGTTCATGTATGGTATCCATGTAAGAGTGTTCATGTATCAGGTAAGCATATGTATATGTACTCATGTATCAAGCAATGTACTGGTATAGACTCATGAATGAACTGACTCTTGTGTGATTCCTTGTAATAGGAATAATGTTTGATAACTTCAAATTATCCCTATGATAATTTACTGAAATGTAATTGGTTGATCAAGTAGGTTTATACACTCTTACTACTCAAGGGTGTGGGAAACAAAATGAAAGATGTAAACTAAAACATCAATACATATATACAATATAAGTGTACATGCATAGTTTAGTTCAAGAATGTAAAATGGTTTTGTAAGGCATCCAAGGGTTTTTGAACAAACATAAAAGTGACTTGATGTCATTTTGATAAACCTTTCAAAAGTAATACATTTGATAACAAAGTATTTTAAAGATAGAAAACCATTTCATGCATCACATTTTGTAGTATGTGAAATCCGTTGAATGAAAACACAGTTATAAAATACATACAAATGATTTAATAACATGCTGTTTTCTACTTGTATCCCCCCATTAAAGCATTTAAAATCATTTAAAACATTGATTAGGGTTATGAATTCACCTGTAGATGGTGATTCGGATGAACCGGACAGTGTAGGATTGTTAGGTGTCAAGTGAGGACTTGTACACACACTACGATCCTAATGAACATATAATCACACATATATGCACTCAATTAGTCTTAAATTACTAATTGATAATGTTAAGACATCCTAGACATAATAAACACTTTATATAAGTGTTTTAAGCCCTAAGGATTGCATCTAAGCTAATGTGGGACAAGGCACTTGTGTTTAGGGTTCCAAAGGACTCCATATATGTGTTTACTCTCCAAATACCATCACACATGGAGTTTACGGTTGTAAACCCTTGAGTTTACGGCCGTAAACTCCCAACCATGGGGGTATTGTGTGTTTTGAAGTCCCAAATGATTCCTAGAATTATTCCAACTTGGTGGTTCAATTCTTGAAAGGGTTTAAGGCCTAGAGACACTCCTTTGAGGAGTTTACGGCCCTAAGGCCATTTCCCTTAGAGTTTGCAGCCGTAGACTCTTAAGGATGGGTGTTTTAGTTGTTTTCAAGTCTCATGCACAAGTGGTATAGGTTCTAGGCTTTTATTCCAAGCATATGAAGACCCTTGACACACTTTGGTGCCCCATTAATAAGTTTACGGCCCATGAACCATGTCATGGCCATGAACTCACTTTTCAAGGTGATTCTTATGTGTTTAAGGCTCTTGATTTATTGGGAACAAGTCTAGGTAAAAGCCTAAGGCCTTAGGTGCCTTGAAAGCACCATTTTGAGTATGATTTTGGAGTTTCCGGCCTAAGAAACACTTGGGCCGTGAACTCCCAAACTTGGGTGGTTCTTGCTTGATTTCATGTCCCTAACACACTCCAATACAAGTCCAAGGCAGTTGTATATCACGGGGGACAGTCTAGGCTTCGTTTCGGGAGTTTACCGCCCAAGAACACCTTGGGGAGTAAACTCCTAAATCTAGTGATTTAGCCATCTAAACCATGTTATAACTACATAATAAGCTTCCTAACACTTCTAGAAAGAGTTACTCACGTTTTGGTATGAATACCCGAAGATCCGTGAGAGAGAAAATGGATTTTCTCTAGTTGGAAATGCGAATAATGAATGAATTTGGTTCAGAATTCTATTTATAGTCCTGAGATATTTTTGGCAGAAAATATTTTTATTCTTGAAATGACTTCTAATGTAATAGAGTGTTGGAATAACTGTGTTGCACAAAACCCTAGTGCATCCACTCTCTTGATATCCCCTGAAGTGTAATCCCTGAATTACTCAAACTTACACGAAAAAGTCTGAAAATTAACTGTGACTGCTATAACGTCTATTGAAGTGATATAGTTTGTACAGAATGGAAATTTCGGGTTGTCACATCATCCCCCCGTTAGAAGGAATTTTGTCCCGAAATTAGAATTTAAGCAATTAAGAAGTTACAAATAACTAAGCGAAAAGATGAGGGTATTTATGTTTCATCTGATCCTCTCGTTCCCAAGTGAATTCAGGTCCACGCTTTGCATTCCAGCGAACGTTCACTATCGGGATATGGCTCTGCTTTGTTTGCTTGACCTCTCGGTCCATGATCTCTACTGGTTCCTCCACGAAGTTGAGGCTCTCGTTGATCTCGATCTCGTCGAGTGGAATAACAAGAGTCTCGTCGGACAGACACTTTTTTAAGTGCGAGACATGGAAGGTAGGATGTACATTACTGAGTTGTGCGGTAGGTTGAGTTTGTAAGCTACAGGGCCGATTCTCGCAAGAATCTCGAAAGGCCCTATGTATCTTGGATTTAGCTTCCCACGCTTCCCAAAGCGTATCAAGCCCTTCCAGGGTGAGACCTTCAGTAGGACTCGGTCGCTCACCTGGAATTCCAATGGTTTCCTTCGCTTGTCAGCGTAGCTTTTCTGTCAGTCTCTAGAGGCTTTCAACCGTTCACAAATTTGTATGATCTTCTCTGTCGTTTCCCGAATGATCTCCGGACCCGTGAGAGTGCTTTCGGGAACTCATCCCTTAGCTAACTGGGTATCACCCACTTCAGCCCAGCACAGAGGGGATCTGCACTTTCGGCCATAGAGGGCCTCGAATGGAGCTGCCTTTATGCTCGTGTGATAACTGTTGTTGTAGGAAAATTCGACAAGGGGTAAATGGGTATCCCAAGCTTTTCCAAAGTCAATCACACAGGCAAACAACATATCTTCTAAGGTTTCGATAGTCCTCTCACTTTACCCGTCGGTCTGTGGATGGTAGGCTGTACTCATGTCTAGCCTAGTTCCTAGGGAACTTTGTAATGACTGCCAGAACCTCGAAGTGAATCTACTATCTCTGTCTGAGATGATAGATAAAGGAACACCGTGCAACCTTACAATCTCCCTAATGTAAGTTCTGGTAAGTTTCTCCATCTTGTCTGTTTCTTTGATCGGCAGGAAGTGTGCAGACTTGGTCAATCTATCGATGATGACCCATATGGAATCAAGTCCACCCGTCGTCTTGGGCAACTTGGTTATGAAGTCCATAGTGATCCACTCCCACTTCCATTCTGGTATCTTCGGTTGCTGCAGGAGACCGAAGGGTTTCTGGTATTTGACCTTGACCTTTGCGCAAGTAAGGCATTTACTCACGAAGGTAGCAATATCTGCTTTCATGTTAGGCCACCAGTATAACTTTTTAAGATCCAGATACATCTTATCTGAACCCGGGTGGACGGAATAACGAGTGTTGTGAGCTTCCATCATGACCAAGTCTCTGAAGCCACCGTGTTTCAGTGTCCAGATCCAATCCATGAGGTACAAGGCTCCGCCACCCTTGACTCCCAAGTTCTTATCCATCCCTCTAAGGGATTCACCAGCCACGTTTTTAGGTTTCAAAGCGTCGAGCTGAGCCTCCTTTATTTGTGTGGACAAGTGTGAATGGATAGTTAGAGTCAAAGATTTGACCCTACGACCAGAATATTCTTTCCGACTTAGGGCGTCGGCTACTACATTGGCTTTACCCGGATGATAACGAATATCGCACTCGTAATCATTGAGTAGCTCGACCCACCGTCGTTGTCTCATGTTGAGCTCTTTCTGGTCGAAAATGTGTTGTAGACTCTTATGGTCTGTAAAGATCGTGCTTTTTGTACCATATAGGTAATGTCGTCAGATCTTCAGAGCAAACACAACTGCTCCTAGTTCAAGATCGTGGGTTGTGTAGTTAACCTCATGTGTCTTCAGCTGTCTCGAGGCATAGGCAATGACTTTACCTCGCTGCATCAGAACACATCCGAGTCCTTGATTGGATGCATCGCAATAGACAATGACGTCTTCTATCCCTTCGGGGAGGGATAGTATCGGGGCGGTGCACAAGGCTCGTTTGAGCGTTTGGAACGCTCTTTCCTGTTTCTCTTCCCAGTCAAAGGCCACGCCTTTCTGGGTCAGGGTTGTAAGAGGTTTCGCTATGCTGGAGAAGTTCTGAATGAACCTGTGATAGTAGCCAGCGAGACCTAGAAATTGACGAATTTTGGTAGGTGTCTTCGGTGCCGACCAGTTCTCAATGGCTTTGATCTTGGAGGGGTCCACGTGTATTCCCTCTTCGCTAACAACATGGCCCAAAAATTCGACTCGCCGAATCCAAAATTCGCACTTTGAGAACTTCGCATAGAGCTTCTCTGATCGAAATGTTTCTAAGATTTTACGGAGATGTTGACTATGTTCCTCCTTACTTCGAGAGTAGATGAGTATGTCATCAATGAATACGATGACGAACTGATCCAAGTAAGGACGACACACCCTATTCATCAGATCCATGAATACTGCGGGCGCGTTAGTTAATTCGAACGGCATCACTACAAACTCGTAGTGCCCATAACGAGTTCGGAAGGCTGTCTTGGGAACATCCTCCTATAACACTCGTAGTTGGCTCCTTGAAGTTGATCAAATAAATCGTCAATGCGGGGCAAGGGATAACAATTTTTAATGGTAAATTTGTTGAGTTCTCTATAGTCGATGCACATGCGAAATGATCCATCTTTCTTCTTGACGAACAAGACTGGTGCTCCCCATGGTGAGAAGCTTGGTCGTATGAATCCCTTCTTGCGAAGTTCGTTAAGTGGACTGGAAAGTTCCTGCATTTCGGCCGATGCCAGACGATAAGGAGATTTGGCTACTGGGGTAGCTCCTGGCACTAAGTCGATTCTGAACTCGACTTGGCGTTGTGGTGGTAAACTGGGAAGTTCTTCTTGGAATCTGTCGGGAAAGTCGCGTACTTCTGGGATGTTCTGGATGTCTTTTAGTTCTTGACTGGTATCGACGACGTGTGCGAGGAATGCATGATATTCCTTTCGCAAGCACTTCTGGGCTTGAATGCACGAAATGATGCGAAGGCTCGTACTAGGTTTGTCGCCATAGATAACTAAGGTTTCGTTGTTAGGAAGGTTAAGACGAACTGCTTTTTCAAAGCACATGATGTCGCCGCGAAGAAGACCCAACCAATCCATGCCAATGATAACGTCGAAACATTTAATTGGAACTGGCATGAGATCTATCTTAAAAGTATGGCTATCTAAAGTTAAGGTACAACCTATGCATATGCAGTTTGTACTCTCCGTTTTCCCATTAGCCATTTCTACCGTGAATGAATGATCTAATGCACACAGTTTTTGTTTAAGCAGGTGTGCAAATTTGTGACTTACGAAACTTTTCTCTGCTCCAATATCGAAAAGTATGCAAGCATATGAGTTATCGAGGAGAAACGTACCAGTAACTATTGTAGGATCAGCTACCGCTTCCTCGTGGCCTAGGGCCATAACTCTTCCTACTCCGCCAGCCATCCCCGCTTTAGGGCAGTTCTTCTTGTAGTGGCCCACCTCGCCACAACCGTAGCAGGCTTGGCCCATACCGGCATTAGGAACCTGGGTGGCATGAGCTGTTGGAGTTTGGCAGAAACGGGCTGTGTGCCCCTTCCTGTTGCAGTTGGTGCATTGCATCTCCCTGCAAGGCCCGCGGTGGTGGAAGCTGCATTTGTTGCACTTCGGGAGAGACCCAGCATAAGTTTTTGCTGGTAAGGGGTTCGCAAGGACAACAGGAGTCACTGTGGCAGCATTGATCGCCACAAGTTGTTGTTTATTGGAGGATCCTTGCGAAGCCCCTTTTTTCCTCTTATTCCACCCCTTTTTGTTGTAGTCGGGGTTGGACTTTTGTGGTACGGGTGTCTGAGGTTTCCGGTGATCTATGAGAGATTGTGCCAGTTCCTTGGCACTATCAAAAGTGATAGGCCTGGAGGCTAACACACTTGACTGGATCTGGGGCGACAGTCCCCAGATATACCTCTCTATTTTCTTGCTCTCGAGAGTAACCATATCAGGGCGTTTGCCAGATCACAGAACCTATTAGTGTAGGTTGTGATGTCGGATCCAACCATTTGTAGACCCCAGAATTCCTGCTCGAGCTTTTGTACTTCGCCTCGAGGGCAGTATTCTTTCATCAGCTTGTCTTTCAACTTTTCTCAGCTGATAGAATACGCCACCACCAGAGTCAGGTACTTAACATGGCCGTTCCACCATGTTAGTGCCCTATCAGAGAAGGTATAAGCTGCGAACTTGACCTTGTTGCCTTCTTGGCATCCACATATTTCAAAGATAGATTCCATCTTCTCAATCCACTGCCTCTACACCATAACACCCCCAGTTCCATTGAAGCTGCGGGGTTTGGCGTTCGTGAAATCCTTGTAGGTGCATTCCTGAGGGTGTCCATGGCTTTCGCCGTGGTTCGAGGGAGGTGCACTTGTTCCTGATCCACTAGGGGCAGGAGCGTTGATTGCTGACACAACAACTACAACTGCTGCTATGAAAGCTGCCTGGAACATGTTGGCATCGAAGGGGTTAGGTGGTTGAAGAGGTTCAGGTGGTGGTATCGGCGCTTCGTTGTTTGGGTTACGTCTGGGATTCCTGCGTGGCGACATCTTTAACTATACATTTAAAAGATGACAACATGGATAAGAATAAATGATTAATGAATGTGTCTCATGGACTAACTCCCCATAGTCCAACAACAGAATGAATAGAATGGCTAAATGAAGATGATAGCATTTAGATAATGATTTCCATAAGATTAGATATCTATCAATAATACTGGAATTACAGATGTAACAAGTTTGGGAAAAATGGCCTAGAAGTAGGCCTTACATCAACCAAGATGGAACATTTTGACAGAATTAAGACTAGATCCAGACCTAACAGGTCTAAGATTTATAAAGACAGGAAAATAGACCAGAGTTTTACATAAACTAGGTTATATCCAAAAGATGAGTCGACGAGATTCTATCGGCGACGAGAACTGCTTGCATGAGTTCTCGATCCCGACAGTAGACGTTCAATGTCCCTCATACGCCTGTCAGCTCTCACTTGCTGAGCTCGAAGTTCCCTAACTTCAGCTCGAGTTTCAGCAAGTTCCCTCTGCAGATTTGCATTGCGGACCAGAGTCCTTTCATGAGCAGACTCTAGTTGGCGAATATGGACAGTGTTAACACCAGAGTTGGCGTCAACCTTTAAAACTTGATTGATAGTCGCCTGAGCCATTATCATGTTCCGAGAAATCCTACGCACCATGATTGGTAGGACTCTATCAACAGAACCTCCTTCAGTGAGGTTGTAGAAACTTCGGTCTCCATTGTATGGAATGGGTTGACCCTGTTCATGGCTCCATGTATTCAAGTTAGTGGCCCACAGAGGTGTGGGTCCTTGAAATGCGGGACGGGGGTTCAGGTTTGGGTTTTGAGCATTTGGGGGTAGGTTGTTGACTTCTGGCTCTGAGTCAGAACTATCAGAAAAACCCTCAGCATGGTGATCATCCAAAGGGACTGAGTGATCATCTTCTGGTTCTGCCTCTAGCCAACCAGCATTGCCTTGGTTCAGGAAGTACGGATCGCCGTGGTGAAATCCAGCCATTTTAATCTACACGAGAAAAGGGATATAAGAAATTACTAAATAGACGAACTAACTAAGATAATTACAGTAAGACCAAATACCCCTATGGTATTTCTTTATGGTTGTGTTGGTAAGTTTTTAGACTTGTTGCCACATCACAACCATTCTTGGGCATATGCTAATCACTCCTCGGACCAGCATAGTTGATCAGGCTATGCCATTCCCAAGACTGACCATATATCCCCAGGCTTACTTGTGATATTCAACAATCGTAATACTTTTGTTCTTGTCATTGTGACACCGATTTTAGTATGAATGCAGGCACGTATACTTACTTAAATATTTTATTATTTAAAAGTATAACTCTTAGACAGAGTGTTTTAATCCCCATTTATTTATAGTTAGTATATCTTTTATGGGTTGATATACTATATTCACTATAAACAAAACTCTGATACCAATCTGTCACACCCCAAAACCACGAACGGCGGAAACGTTCAGGGGTGGAGGACGTCATGTACAGTATCACAACAGTGTAAAATAGTAAACAAGCAACAACATCATCCATTGCATTATAAGTAAAGTTTTAATACATGTGTGTTCTTTCATTGTAATAAGACACCAAAAATATACAATCAAAATAAAAGATGAGACTTGTCTGCTCCGTCTTCTCAAAAACTGGCCTCCGTACCTGTCTACTGATGACCTGAGAATACAAGTTATTTTGAAAGAGAGTATCAGCTTTAAAGCTGGTGAATTCATATGTATTTAAGTGTCATTGTCTTGCTTACTAAAAGCTGTTTTAAAAGTCATGAAAACCTTTTAATGAAAATGTTGATGTAAGTGTGAAAAGCCCTAGAAAATCCCTTATTTTCTATCAGTGTGAGATGTAGTCTTCTACCAAGACCCGAATGTTTTGTAAGTAAAATGATAGTTTTTCCTTTCTAATGACTAGTACTAAAAGTACTTAGTCTAACTCGTCGTTTATGTGAAAGTATCACAAAATGATGTAAACAGGAAAATGTACTACTATAAGTGTTGTCACTGGGTACTAGGACTAACACAACATCGCGTTAAGCGAAAAATGCAACCTAATGAACATCCGAAGATTGTCCAGAAAGTAATAATGTAAGTGTCATCGCTGGGTACTAGGAGTAACACAACATCACAATAAGCGAAAAGTATAACCTTATGAGCAATCGAAGATTGTCCACTTGTCCTCTGTAGCAGCAGCAGGTGGGTGGAGGGGTTAGCCCCGGTTATTGATCATCCTAATATAAATAGTAACCTTAGACCTCCGTAGATGGTCATCGACCACTGGTGCTAATCAGTGGGGTTCGGAATGGTAAGTCCCGCCGAGATATCCCATTGATCCGGGATAAGAAAGATAATTTACACAGAAAGTACTAATAAATCATCCTCGTAGTTCTAAGTACAAGTATCCAGGTAAGTGAATACAGGATAATGCACCTATGTAACAGTGTTCATGTATGGTATCCATGTAAGTGTGTTCATGTATCAGGTAAGCATATGTATATGTACTCATGTATCAGGCAATGTACTGGTATAGACTCATGAATGAACTGACTCTTGTGTGATTCCTTGTAATAGGAATAATGTTTGATAACTTCAAATTATCCCTATGATAATTTACTGAAATGTAATTGGTTGATCAAGTAGGTTTATACACTCTTACTACTCAAGGGTGTGGGAAACAAAATGAAAGATGTAAACTAAAACATCAATACATATATACAATATAAGTGTACATGCATAGTTTAGTTCAAGAATGTAAAATGGTTTTGTAAGGCATCCAAGGGTTTTTGAACAAACATAAAAGTGACTTGATGTCATTTTGATAAACCTTTCAAAAGTAATACATTTGATAACAAAGTATTTTAAAGATAGAAAACCATTTCATGCATCACATTTTGTAGTATGTGAAATCCGTTGAATGAAAACACAGTTATAAAATACATACAAATGATTTAATAACATGCTGTTTTCTACTTGTATCCCCCCATTAAAGCATTTAAAATCATTTAAAACATTGATTAGGGTTATGAATTCACCTGTAGATGGTGATTCGGATGAACCGGACAGTGTAGGATTGTTAGGTGTCAAGTGAGGACTTGTACACACACTACGATCCTAATGAACATATAATCACACATATATGCACTCAATTAGTCTTAAATTACTAATTGATAATGTTAAGACATCCTAGACATAATAAACACTTTATATAAGTGTTTTAAGCCCTAAGGATTGCATCTAAGCTAATGTGGGACAAGGCACTTGTGTTTAGGGTTCCAAAGGACTCCATATATGTGTTTACTCTCCAAATACCATCACACATGGAGTTTACGGTTGTAAACCCTTGAGTTTACGGCCGTAAACTCCCAACCATGGGGGTATTGTGTGTTTTGAAGTCCCAAATGATTCCTAGAATTATTCCAACTTGGTGGTTCAATTCTTGAAAGGGTTTAAGGCCTAGAGACACTCCTTTGAGGAGTTTACGGCCCTAAGGCCATTTCCCTTAGAGTTTGCAGCCGTAGACTCTTAAGGATGGGTGTTTTAGTTGTTTTCAAGTCTCATGCACAAGTGGTATAGGTTCTAGGCTTTTATTCCAAGCATATGAAGACCCTTGACACACTTTGGTGCCCCATTAATAAGTTTACGGCCCATGAACCATGTCATGGCCATGAACTCACTTTTCAAGGTGATTCTTATGTGTTTAAGGCTCTTGATTTATTGGGAACAAGTCTAGGTAAAAGCCTAAGGCCTTAGGTGCCTTGAAAGCACCATTTTGAGTATGATTTTGGAGTTTCCGGCCTAAGAAACACTTGGGCCGTGAACTCCCAAACTTGGGTGGTTCTTGCTTGATTTCATGTCCCTAACACACTCCAATACAAGTCCAAGGCAGTTGTATATCACGGGGGACAGTCTAGGCTTCGTTTCGGGAGTTTACCGCCCAAGAACACCTTGGGGAGTAAACTCCTAAATCTAGTGATTTAGCCATCTAAACCATGTTATAACTACATAATAAGCTTCCTAACACTTCTAGAAAGAGTTACTCACGTTTTGGTATGAATACCCGAAGATCCGTGAGAGAGAAAATGGATTTTCTCTAGTTGGAAATGCGAATAATGAATGAATTTGGTTCAGAATTCTATTTATAGTCCTGAGATATTTTTGGCAGAAAATATTTTTATTCCTGAAATGACTTCTAATATAATAGAGTGTTGGAATAACAGTGTTGCACAAAACCTTAGTGCATCCACTCTCCTGATATCCCCTGAAGTGTAATCCCTGAATTACTCAAACTTACACGAAAAAGTCTGAAAATTAACTGTGACTGCTATAACTTCTATTGAAGTGATATAGTTTGTACAGAATGGAAATTTTGGGTTGTCACAGGCAGGTTCTCAACTTCGGGTTCGGAGTTATCATCATCCGCGAGGTCTTCAGTGTGGTGATCATTCAAAGGGATCGGATAATCATTCTCTCGTCCTTCTCCAAACCATCCAACAATGACCTCGTTCGGAAGGTACGGGTTGTCGTGGGGATCGAGTCCAGCCATGTTATCTACGCGAGAATTGGGGTAAGGAAATAATTATTAAACGAACTATCTAGATAATTATTAGAAAATCTTCATTAGTACATCGCTATTTGTAAAGTGCATACCAGTCATATGTAATCAACACAGTATAGGCTTTCGAATAAGTGACCTTAACTCCAAATTCACAAGGAATAAGGGTAAAGCAAAAATTTCACCGATTCTAAGTCTATAACATCCTAGTTACATATAGCCTTAGTGTATCCACTTAGCAACTATCAACTTAGTAATGAAGATCCTTTTTAGTTCTCAAGTAAGTAATTATGGTAACACAAAACACCCCTATGGTATTTTAGACTTAGGTTCTGTTATAATATTCTCATTGTGGTAATGTTGGTAAGTTTTTAGACTTGTTGCCATATCACAGCCATTCTTGGGCATATGCTAATCACTCCTCGGACCAGCATAGTTGATCAAGCTATGACACTCCCAAGACTGACCATACATCCCCAGGCCTACTTGTGATATTCAACAATCGTAATACTTTTGTTCTTGTCGTTGTGACACGGGTTTTAGTATGAATGCAGACACGTATACTTACTTAAATATTTTCTTATTTAAAAGTATAAACTCTTAATCAGAGTATTTTTAATCCCATTGTGTTTATAGTTAGTATATCTTTTATGGGTTGATATACTTAATTCACTATAAACAATGCTCTGATACCAATCTGTCACACCCCAAAACCGAGAACGGCAGAAACGTTCTGGGGTGGAGGACGTCATGTAATGTATCACAACAATGTAATGTAGTAAACAAGCAACAACATCATCCATTGCATTAATAGTATAATTTTAATTACAAGTGAGTTCTTTCATAATATAAGACAACATAATGAATCATCAAAATAAAAGACGAGTCTGAACTGCTCCGTCTTCACAAAACCTGGTCGTCGTACCTGTCTATTTGTGACCTGAGAGTACAAGTTATTTTGAAAGCAAGTATCAGCCAAAAAGCTGGTGAATTCATAAGTATTAATGTGTCTTTGATTTGTAAAACTTGTAATGAAAGACTTGACATTGTTCTAAAAGAAAGTTCGTATAAGTGTGGAAATGTTTGTAAGTCGGTGAAAGCGTTTGATAAACCCTAGAAGTCCCTATGATTCCTATTAGTATAGATGAAATCTTCTACCAAGACCTGACTCTTTTGAAAGTAGTCTTCTACCAAGACCCTGCTGTTTTGAAAGTAGTCTTCTACCAAGACCCGACTGTTTTGAAAGTAGTCTTCTACCAAGACCCGACTGTACGACTATTATTATTAATATAAGAAATAGTATCCATTGGAACTAGGATACATAAATATAATTCACCCCGTCGGTTATGTGAATGACTCACAAGATAAAGGTAATAATAATATAAATAACTTAAGCATTATCCTTTTGTACTAGGATAACTAACAATGTTAACTTAAGACATCCGTAGATGTATATTTACCTCTGTAGCTAACAGTTGGGTGTAGGAATAGTTAGTCCCTTAAAGTATACCTATAACGGTATCAACCGAAGACATCCGTAGACGTGCATTTACCTTTGTAGCTAACAAAGGTACTAGGAACGGTTAATCCCACAAAGTATCCTTTGGAACGAGGATATAAAGTCTAATCTATCTCGTCGATTATGTGATTGCATCACAAAATAAAGATAAGAAGGAGAATTATATAACAGTATCTACACATATAATATGTAATAGTAACTCATCATATAACATTTACGTAAAAGTATTCATGTAAAAGTATCCATGTAAACGTACTCATGTAAGCGTATCTATGTAAAAGTACTCATGTAAGCGTATCTATGTAAACGTATTCATGTAAGCGTATCTATGTAAACGTATTCATGTAAGCGTATCTGTGTAAACATATTCATGTAAGCGTATCTATGTAAACATACTCATGTAACATTTAATGTACTAGTATAGACTCATGAATGAACTGACTCTTGTGTGATTCCCTGTACTTGGAATGGTAAGTGGTATCTCCTAACTATACCTATAATAGTTACTAACCATGTACGTGTATAACCTGAAGTATGCCTTTGCTACCCAAAGGTACTGAACTGACTGAGGAAACTTTTATGTCTCTATATGTATACATGATATGTAACTGATAGTTAAATGACCTTCGGACGGATACCCGATACCTTACCAGACCACATCCCAACGGGTAAAAGGAAATAAAGTGGGTTAGCCTTCCTAAGTCCTTTAAACATTATTTATATAACTATACATATACAAACATGAAATTGACAATATAAAAGCATATAAGGAGTTTTATAAAACCTTTGAAAAACATTAATACCTAAGAGAAGATCGACTTGATGTTAGTTTATAAAACGGTTTGAAAGTATTTGTTTGACAAAACAGTTTAAGTATAAAGGAACCTTTGTTTGAAACACAATGTAACAAGGTTTTGAAATGAACATACAGTGTTTAATAATCAGTTTAATGAAGTGTTTTAAACACCTAAAAACGTTTAAGATAAACATTTGAAGAAATCTGATTGGTAAAACAGTTGACGTAAAGTAAAGCCATTTGCATGTTAATTATTAATCACATGTGATTGATATAATAACTAAACCTGATTTAAATTGTATTCCCCCCCATAAAGAATTTATAAGCATTTAAAAGGTTAATTTAAGGGGTATGAACTCACCTGTAGATGGTGGTTTGGATGAACTAGAGATGTAGGATTGCTAGGTGTCAAGTGAAGACTTGAACACACTCTATGATCCTAGTCTTTAAACAGCTAATAAACAAAGTTAAGACACCCTAGGACATGATAAACACCTTATACAAGTGTTATAAGTCCCAAGGATTGCATCTAAGTGTTGTAGGGAAAGGCTAGTGTGCTTAGGGTTCAAGGAAAACTCCATTAGGGAGTTTACGGTTTTGTGGTCACAACCAAAAGAGTTTACGGTCGTAAACCCTTGAGTTTACGGTCGTAAACCCTTGAGTTTACGGCTGTAAGCTCACACACTTATGACCATTTGTTGTTTTGAAGCCTAAAAAGTCCCTAGAAGCTTTTCTACTTGAAGTATGTGACTAAGGAAGGAGCTAGGGCACCATTTCACTCCTATTTGGAGTTTATGGTTCCTAAACCATTTCACTCCTATGGAGTAACTTGGTGATTTTTATGTGCTAAACACATCAAGGGAAGGTTCCATACTCGTTTCTAAGCATAAGGAAAGAGTTGGGAGCACTTTGGCACCCAAATTAGGGTTTACGGTCCAAGAAGATCTTGGGCCGTAAACTCCTTTTTCTTTTGATTCATGAGTGTTTTCAATGATATCTAAGCATGTAATACACTTTAATACACTCTAGGGTTGAAGTACTTACAATTTGGGACAAAAGATTGAAGATCCTTGGAAGAGAATCGGGCTTTTCTCTAGTTGAAATTGAAGAAATGAACTAAAAATGGCTAAGTGCCCTTTATATAGTCTGTTGAGTTTTTGGTCCAAAAATATCATTTGAGTCGTAAACTTCAAACTATTGGAGTTTTGAAACTTATTAGATGCACAAAATACTCTAGGGCATCCTCTCTCCTGATATTTCCTAAAGTGTAAATCCTGAAATACTCAAACTTATTCTAAAAAGTCTGAAAATTAACAGCAACTGCTTTGACTTCTATTGACGTGACATGTTTGTACAGAATAGAAATTTCGGGTTGTCACATCATACCCCTTAATCAATGGTTTAAAATGTTTTTAAATGCTTTTATGGGGGGATACAAGTTGAATACTTATAGTTATTATATCAATCACATGTGATTAATAACTACCAAACCAGTAGTTTGCTTACTGTTCAAACTGTTTACCAAAGTGTTTTGCTTCAAACTGTTTTACAAACCCTTTTACTTGTCAAATACTTTTACTTAAACTCTTTTATACTTATTATCAAATGCGTGCCTATGTATGTATAGTTATATAAGTAATGTGTAAAGGGCTTAGGAAGACTAGCTCGCTTTATCTCCTTTTCCTCGTTGGGATGTGGCTTTAGGGCATCGGCTATCCGTCCAAAGGTCGTCTATCCATTAGTTATATATTATGCATACATATATAGACATAAAAGTTCTTTCAACCAGTTTCATACCTTTGGGTAGCAAGGGTTTCACAAACATGATCATACATTACTAATAAGCTACCATAGGGGTAGTTTAGGAAGATACTAAAACTATTACTAGAAAAAAGAATCATACAATGAGTCAGTTCATTCATGAGTCAATACTTGCTAGATAGAGAGAGCACACATTACAACTAGTACACACGGTACATTACTATACATGCTAGATAGAGAGAGAACACACATTACAGCTAGCACACGCAGAACATTACAATACATACAGGCTAGACAGAGAAAGAGTACACTTTACAGTTAGCACATTCATTACATGTACAGTCATGCAATTATGTGATCCATTAAACGGGTCATGGCACTTCCTACCATGACCGTTTTTGTATCCAGAATCTCCTTAATTGGGGAGCGTATGAATTTGCATATAGATCTATACTGGATTGACTATCCTACACCTTGCTGCTCGCTACAGTGGGACTTGCAAGTCTACGGGTGCCAAATGTCATTTCTTACGGCGTCTTACATTGTCGTTTTACTAGAGTCAGTAGCAGGATACAGGTCGATCACATGTTACTTTAAACACCTTTTGTTTTAAGGTAGTTAGTACAGCAGTCGTCACTTATTAAAAATACTATAGTACTATGATATTTTCCCATTACATTCACTTCGTGAATATTCACACGATGCACGGTAATGTAAAAACTATATTTTTGGTTAATGATAGTCAGAATTGGGAAAACACACACTCTTAGATGAGACACACGCACAGACACTAGATGCCTTGGTAGAAGGCTACAATTAGTAGAAAACATAGGGTTTTCTAGGAGAGTACAAAACATCTTACAAATATTTTACAAATGCTTTCATACAAACACATACATTAATATACTTATGATCTCACCAGCTTTAAAGTTGATACTCGCTTTCAAAATAACTTGTATTCTCAGGTCACCAGTAGACAGGTACAGGTGCCAGGTTTTGGGAAGATGGAGTTCGTTCAAGACTCGTCTTTTATTTTGATATGTATATTTTGGTGTCTATATAACTTGACAGAACACACATCTATGAAATTATATTATTAATGCAGTTGATGATGTTGTTGCTTGTTTACTACTATTCATTGCTGTGATACTGTACATGACGTCCTCTGCCCCAGAACGTTTCCGCCGTTCATGGTTTTGGGGTGTGACATATTCCTTCATTTTTCACCACTTCTCACACTTCCAACTCAAGAAACTCGATTCTCTCTCATACATCATCAAGAATTTTCATCTTGATCTTCAAATATGTAAGTGTTTCTTCCATTTGTTAGTTGGTACCTTGCTTAATCTAGTGAAACCCTATGATTTCATCCATGATTTCATCTCTTTTGGGTAGATCTTCAAATCTTCATCACTTACACCAAGAACACTAAGAACACATACTAGTTCTTGGACCGTGAACACCCCCTTCAAGCTTCAAAACGTAAGTATCCTTCCATATACTAGTTATCCTATAAAAGCTCTTAACATACACCCTTGAAAACAACCATTTCCCAAGAACAATAAGAGTTTATGGCCATGAGCATCTCCTTTGGCCGTAAACACCTTGGCCGTAAACACCAAGGCCGTGAACACCCTTGTGTGGCCGTAAACCCCTTTAATACAATCACATATGATTGCAACACTTCATTCCAAGTGTTTCCTAGTCCCTAAGGTGGTTCCCTATAATGACTAGTTGTTATATACACTAATTATATACGTATATGTGTCACACCCCCAAACCGGAACAACGGAAACGTTCGGGGGCAGAGGACGTCATGTTTAGTATCGCAAGACATGCATCATAGTAATCAAAGTAATAAACAACCATTTCATTAGAAAGAAAGTGTTTACAAAGTATGTGGTTCACAAAATATAGACTACATATGTAAATAACAAAAATAGACATGAAGCTATTATGCTCCATCTTCTGAATCCCAGTGCGCTTACGTGTCTATTGGTCTCCTGAGAATACAAGTTATTTGAAAGAGTAGATAAGCATTTAAGCTGGTGAGTTCATAAGATTTTAGTGATGTAAGTAAGTTGTAAGTTCTTTTTAGAAAAGTTCGCCAGTTCCTCCAGAAAATCCTATATTTCCTGCTTTGATGAAAGATAAGTAAAAATGACTTTACAATCCTTTCTATGAGTACTAAATGGATACAAGTTATATAAAACCCAGAGTAAACAAACATTCGGTTGTGTGAATCTGCCCTAAGCCCACAACCAAACAAGGAACTTGAAATGAGGCGGAAGTCACACATCCCATTGGTTGTTAGATTATCGTTGTATATAACCCCGGTGTATTCACTTGGTACTCACCGAGTTAACTGCAATAGTTTCTTTATATTTGATAAAAACATTCTTTAAGAAAACCCTTATTTCTTTTAGTGAAAATGGTAACCACAATGGTTTCTTCTATAATCACTTAGTTTATACTAGTTATATATAATCTAATATCGAATAGATAGTTTTGTGAATCTGCCCTATGCCCACAACCGAACATGGAATAGGAAGTAAGGCGGAAAGCACACATCCAACTACCTATCGGGTATTAATTATATATAACCCTGATGTATAAACTAAGGTATTATAGAATTAACCACCTAAGGTCCTTTATGTTATACTGGTTTAATAAAATGGATTAAACCCTTTACTGGTAAGTTTCTAGTTTTGTCTACCAAATGTTCTATTTGAAAAGTATGTTTTGTACTAGAAAACGGTGTATTGGATTTGTATACTATGACTTGGCCCATACCTGGTACTCCTTATGATTACTTGGTGTATACAGAATATATATATATATATATATATATATATATATATATATATATATATATATATATATATATATATATATAACTAAGATCGGATAGATAGTAGGCTGGGTGAATCTGCTCTAAGCCCACAACCAAACAAGGAACAGGAAATGAAGCAGAAAGCACACATCCCACTACCTGGCGGATCCGATTAATATATATTCCTGTTGTATAAACTAAGGAATCATAAAGTTAGCATTATAGGCCCATTTTTACTGAATGTACTATGACTCGACTACACTGTTTGTCTTTTGTATTGATGTAAGTTTTTCCCAAGTAATCACTGAAGCACTTACTACCTTAAAACTAGTTTGTTAATTAAGGTTAAAATGTGATGTGACTATAACCATACTGATATGACACGTGATTTACCACGACGACCTAATGGTGCCGAAACTGATGTGACATTTGTCACCCGTAGACTTGCAAGTCCCACTGTAGCTAGCAGAAAGATATGGGGTGTCAATCCCGTATAGATCTATACACAAACTCATGCTTTCCCTATAGGAGACTCTGGTTACAAAACGCAACCTAGCAAGTATATTGTTAAGTCGTGAAGTAGTGGCTCACATTAATGTTATAGTATTCTTGTATTAGTATTGTATGTTCTCTCTGTTCTAGTGTATTGTATGTTCTCTTTGTATAGTGTATAATATGTTCCTCCCTGTTTCTCATTATAGTATGTTTGAACTCCTAAACTATACCTATTATAGTTTAATAGTATCTTTACTTGAACTGTTACCGACTTGAAGAAAAGACTCATTTATCTACTAAGTTATGATTGTACTTTAAAAACGGAGTTTTGTAAACTATAAAGTAACATAACTTAAAAAGAGTTTTTGAAATGTTTTGATCACCTATAAGTACATAAGAAATCCTTTAAGAGATGTTTATAACAAAACATTTACACAATTATCATTGTGTTAAACTTGTATTCCCCCCTTAAAAGCATTTTAAACAATTAAAAGGTTGATTACAGGGGTATGAACCCACCTTATGTGGGTGATTCAATCGAATATGCGCGTAAGGATGAGAAGTTCCACGAATGAAGTCCTGAGACACAAACAAGTCCTAATGACATATAATGGCTTATATTGGCATGAATTTAGTGTTTAAAGCAACTAACATGCAAGGAAACACCCTTAGTGACTAGGAAACACTATAAACTAAGTGCTACAATCACATGTGATTGTATTAAGGGGGTTTACGGCCACACCTAGGTGTTTACGGCCATGATGATTACGGCCTAGGGTGTTTACGGCCAAGGGAGTTTACGGCTGTAAACTCCTGGAGATCACCCTCAAATCGTTTGTTCCAGGTATTTAGGCTAATGACTCTACTAGGTAGCAAGTGTATGGAAGGAATACTCACGATTTAGAAGCCTTAAAAGGGTGTTTTCAGCCACCAAGAACAAGTGTGTGTTCTTGGTGAAAGAGGAATATCTTGAAGATCTACCCAAAAGGATGATTTCCATGGATGAAATCAAAGGGTGATACATTATTAAGAAGGATAACAACTCAAAGATGGAAGAAACACTTACGTTTTTTATGATCTAGGATAAAGAACTTGATGATAGTTGAGAGAGAATCGATTTTCTAGACTTGGAAATGTGAGAAGTGGTGAGAAATGAAGGAATATCATGTATATGGGAGGAGTTTACGGCCGTAAACTCCTTGTGATGGAGTTTCCAGCACGATTGCAAACCAATGAACTTAAGCAACTCGATCCTATAACCAATGCTTGAATGTACTGAGCTTTGAACCCTTAAACGGACTCTAAACAATGCTAAAAGATAGCAAAAACGAGTCTGACACACGGTTGAATTGAATGGCTGGACTTACAAGGCAAAAAATTTCGGGTTGTCACAATATGTGTCATTATATACTTAATAGGATCCGTTTGTGCTCAAGGCTTCACTTGAAACTTAACATCCTTTATCGATCTTACATTCGAATCACTCACTACAGGTGAGTTCATACCCCTTAACTTATCTTTTAAATGATTTTAAATACTTTTACGGGGGGGGGGGGGGGGAATACAAGTTGAAACATTATAGTTATTGTATCAATCACATGTGATTAATAACTATTAAACTAGTGGATTTCTTATACTTCAAAACTGTGTTATCAAACAAACGATTTCAAAACCTTTTATAAGCTGACATCAAGTCATCTGTAACCATTCAAATGGTTAAAATTCCTTTTTATGTTTAGAACTCTTCTACATGCTAAACTCTTTATCAAACTCTTTTAAACCGATATATTGTCAAAATCATTTATATATATATATATATATATAGTTATATAAGTAAGGTTGAAAGGGCTTAGGACTGATAACTCACTTTATTTTCTGTTCCTTGTTTGGTTGTGGACTTAGGGTATCCGATTGTTTGTCCGAGTGTCGTTTGAATCTTAGTTATATGTTATGTATATGTGTATAAATATAAAAGTTCTTACATCAGTTCAACACCTTTGGGTAGCAAAGGTGTACAAATATACTCAGTCACTCAAACAGCATTACTAGTAAACTAATAGGTATAGTTTAGAGGATCACTACTCACTATTTCTATTACAATGAAACATACAAGAGTCAGATCATACATGAGTCAGTTCAAACATACTATAATGAGAAACAGAAAGACATACTATGATGAGAAACAAAGAGAACATACTATAATGAGAAATAAAGAGAACATACACTACACTATACAAAAAGAACATACAATCCACTAGAACAGAGAGAACACATTTTAAAAATATAAGAACACTATAACATTAATGTGAGCCACTACTTCATGGCATGTCAATATATTGCTGTATCACATTTTGTAACCAGAGTCTCCTAGAAGGAGAGCATGAATTTGTGTATTGATCTATACGGGATTGACCATCCAACACCTTGCTACTAGCTACAATGGGACCTGTAGGTCTACGGGTGACGAATGTCATACCATTTCGATGTCTTCGAACATCGTGTTTTATCAGTCAATCAAGTATGGTTACAACTATATCACATTTTACCTTAATTAAAACAATTGTTTTAAGGTAGTTAGTACAACGGTAGTTGCTATATACAAATACTACAAGTACATCTTTATTATTTTCCCATTACATTCAAATTGTGATATTCTCACATAAATGGTAATGTAAACTATATTTTTGGTAGTTGATAGTCTATCTTTGGGAAAACACTCACTTTTACAAAGGAACAAACATACAGAACAGTCGTGTCTTGGTAGAAGACTATATTTCGGTTAAAGTAGAAAATATAGGATTTTCTAGGAGATACAAACATTTACAAACAAACATTTTTAAACAAACATTTACAAACATATACAACAACTGACACTAAATACTTATGAACTCACCAGCTTAAATGTTGATCTACTCTTTCAAAATAACTTGTATTCTCAGGTCACTGGTAGACAGGTACACTGGACCAGGTTTTGAGAAGATGGAGCACATACAAGACTCGTCTTTTATTTTGATTCATATTTTAGTGTCTTTCAAACTATACATAGAACACATTTGTATTAAATTATAGTATTAATGTAATGGATGATCTTGTTGCTTGTTTACTATTATGCATTGATATGATATTGTACAGGACGTCCTCCGCCCCTGAACGTTTCCGCTGTTCTCGTTTGGGGGTGCGACATATGGGTATTAGAGCTATCTTTATAGTGAATTGAGTATATCAACCCATAAAAGATATACAACTATAAACACAATGAGATTAAAATACTCTTACCAAGAGTTTATACTTTTAAATAATAAAATATTTAGCCGAAGTATACATACCTGCATTCATACTAAAATCAATGTCACTAGGACAGAACAAAAGTATTGCGGTTGTTGGACAACACCAGTAGGCTTGGGGACATATAATCAGATCTGGGAGTGATATAGCCTTATCAACCATATCTTTCCAAGAAGTGATTAGCATGTGCCTAGGAAAGGTTGTGGTGTTGCAGCAAGTCTAAAAAATTACCAACACTACTACAATGAAAAAATTAGAACAAAACATAAACTTAAAATACTATAGGAGTATTTTGTGTTACTATAATTACTTATGTGCAAACTAAAAAGGTCTTTATTAGTATGTCAATAGTTCCTGAGTGGATACGCTAAGGTTATACATGACTAAGGTCTCATAGACTTAGAATCTATGATCTTTGCTTTACTTTCTGTTCCTTGTTTGGTTGTGGACTGACACACCCCGAAACCGAAGACGGAAACGTTCCGGGGCGGAGGACGTCAGGTAGTATCGCAACCAATGTACATAGTAAACATAGTAAACACAAAACATTACATTACATAAAATCATTACATTTGTTTGAAAGTAAAGTAATACAAGATTTATAGATACATTAGACTAAACAAAAGTAAGACGAGACTTCCATACGCTCCGTCTTCTGCAAAAGAACGCGAGATACCTGTCTAAGGGGAACCTGAGAATACAAGCAGTTTAAAAATCAGCATAAAGCTGGTGAGTTCATAAGCTGTTTGTTTATGTAAGAAGATCATGTTTCCTTTGGTTTTCTGAAAAGTTGTTATCCAAGAAAATCCCATATTTTCTTATAAAAACAGTTTAGTTAAACTTCTGAATTCCGTTCGGTACAACAGTAGATAGTTTAATACGTAAAAATATATATTGAAAAACCCTAGATTACCATCCAATACAACAGTAGGTAGTTTTAATATATAAAACTATAGATGAAAGGAAGATATAAAATCCGCGAACAAAATTTATATTAATACGTATTGTGAGTCGGATAACCATGCTAATATGACACGAGACCTCCTTGACGTTCTTCAGGCATCGGACGATATCCAGAATTTGTCACCCTAGGCGTGCCTCCCTAACTATAGCTAGCAGTTAAGGTGTGGGATTGTCAGTCCCGAATAGATCTATTCACAAATTCCATGCTCTCCCTCCAGGAGACTCTGGTTATACTTCCGGGGAGGATTTACTGATAACCCGAAGGGTTTAATGAAGACAAATCTCACAAGCTAGTATTAAATTATTCACGGTGTACTCGGTCGTTATCAAACATCGCAAACGTTTTGAAACATAATACAGTAAAAACAATTGAATACAAAGAAATTATCTGGCATGATACTCTAAATTAAACAGAGATAAACTGAATCAGACATAGTTTATCTATTAACTTTGCATGAAATCTGTACTCGTAAAACAAGAAATGAAGATCCCAAATTAATCCCATAATAATTTGATTGTTTTGATTGTTTCTTACACTGTAATTGAAATCTACGTAGTTATATTCAGAAAAACATCCCTTATGCCCCGCATGATACAAAAGGGTTAAAGATATATAAAAGTTTGCCAGATATTTATAGAATTACATCAGTTTTAAGTTTCAAAAACATTTATAGTTTGCTTGTATTCCCCCAGTAAAACATTGAAAAACTCGGAAAAGGTGTAGGGGTATGAACTCACCAGACGACAAATGTGTCGGTTGGATGCTAATTGTCAGTTTGGGGGTTGAAAATACGCGAGGTTCCTATGTAATATGAAGAGATACATAATTTGTACCTAATTAGACCTTGATCATTAACTAAATAATAATAAACACTTCTAGACGCGAAAACACTTCAATTCAAGTGTTTGGAGTGACTCGGGTGGCATCTACGAGGGTATAGGGCCTAGATATGGAGTTTGCCCTTCAAGAGTAAACTCCTAAAGGAGATTACGGACCATAGACCATATCCCCATGAGTTTACGGCCGTAAACTCATGGGTGGTGGGTTCTTGGTTGCTAAATGGCCTTATAACAATTGTGGGGTGATGCTAGGATCAATTCTAGGGCATGGGAAAGGATTGAACCACCAAAGGGACCATCTAATGGAGTTTATGGATGTAAACTAGGATTTTAAGGCCGTAAAATCTCTCATACCCAATCCTTATGTGTTTTAGTGGTCCAAGATTAATCACATGTGATTCTAACACATTTTACAAGTCATAGGATGAAGTTAAGGCACCATTTGACCTATTTATTGAAGTTTACGGCCCAGGAACCCATCCTTGGGGGGGTTTACGGCCGTGAACTCCTAAGGGGGTAGTTTTCTTGATGATTAAGGTCCCTAACATACTTGTGGATGGTTCTGGACACTATTCCAAGGCTTAGGAGGTGTTTAAGGGGCATCTTAACACCTTAGAAGGTCCTTATGGCCTAAGAAAAGGGGTTTACGGTCCAAGCATGTTCTTGGGCCGTAAACACATGTTTTCCCCTTAAATGATGAGTTTTTGGTGTTCCAAGTCCGGTCTTGTAAGCCCCTAAGTCATATCTAATCTCCAAAGGTGGTTTGGAAGGGTTTTGGGGCTCCAAAACCGCATCTATGTGTGTTTGTGGCCTAGGACTGTTCCAAGGATGTAAACACATGATTATGGTCCTATTTCATGATTTAAACACGAAATAGAAGGCTAAACATGCTAATCTATGAGCTAGGATAGTTATCTTACTGATTTGGAGCTTGAATTGGGTGATTTTGGATCAAAGATTGAGTTTTTAGAGAGAGAGTAGAGAGAGAGGGGGAAAAAGGCTTCAAATGAGGTCCTTTCAACCTTAAATATGGTTTGAATTTGAGGTTCGGTGGAAATCTACCCGATACTGATGTTAAACGAGGCTTTTGGTCGTACCCGATTAAGTTGTCGTAACCCGACACGGTCGAAACTAAAAATTTTCTAAATAATAATTTGGGATGTTTTCATGTGTTTCTAACGGGTTTGGATACTCATGAGGTCATAATAAAAGTCTTAAATTAAATGACCTAATCCAAAATGTTAACGGGAAAATTGAAAGACAAATGAGTTTTATTGACGGGAATGGGTTACAGCGATGGAACAATTTACGGGTTGTCACATTATACCCCCGTTAGAGGGAATTTCGTCCGGAAATTTAGAATTAAGGCACAATCATGGGTTTGGAAAGAGACGTGGATATTTCCGTTTATCGAGTCTTCGCGCTCCCAAGTGAACTCGTGTCCCTGCTTGGCATTCCAGCGAACCTTCACTATCGGGATGCGGCTTTGTTTTGCATGTTTGATCTCTCGGTCTATGATCTCGATTTGTTCTTACAGGAAGTTTAGGTTTTCGTTGTTCTCGGTCTCGTCAAAAGGGATTACTAGGGTTTTATCAGATAGACGCTTCTTAAGAATAGAGACATGGAATACAAGATGGATGTCGCCAAGTTCTGGAGATAGTCGGAGTTATAGACTACAGGACCGATCCTAGCGAGGATCTCGAAGGGTCCTATGTACCTCGGGTTAGGTTTTCCATGCTTTCCAAAGCGTATTATGCCTTTCCAGGGCGAGACCTTCAACAGGACATGATCTCCTACCTGGAATTTTAATGGTTTCCGTTGTTTATCGGCATAACTCTTCTGTCTGTCTTGTGAAGATTTTAGTGGTTTTCGGATTTGGATGATCTTCTTGATGGTTTCGCGGATGATTTCAGTATTAGAGAGGGCACTGTCGGGGTTTCTTCTCTTGTCTAGCTGCGTGTCCCCTACCTCAGTCCAACACAGAGGGGATCTGCACTTACGATCGTAGAGGGCTTCGAACGGGACAGTCTTGATGTTGGTGCGGTAGCTGTTGTTATACGAGAACTCGATCACGGGTAAATGGATGTCCCACGACTTTCCGAAATCGATGACACAGGCTCTCAGAATGTCTTCTAGGGTCTGGATAGTTCTCTCACTCTGTCCGTCTGTTTGAGGATGATAAGTTGTACTCATATCCAGCTTAGTTCCAAGAGCTTTCTGAAGGGACTGCCAAAACCTTGAGGTAAACCTGCTATCTCGGTCGGAGATAATGGATACAGGTACACCGTGCAGTTGGATTATCTCTTGGATGTAGGTTCGCGTGAGTCTTTCCAACTTGAATGATTCTTTAATCGGAAGGAAGTGAGCGGATTTTATCAAACAATCGACAATTGCCCAAATGGTATCGTACCCACTCGGAGATTTGGGTAACTTGGTGATGAAATCCATGGTAATCATCTCCCATTTTCATTTAGGTATCTCGGGCTGCCGAAGCAGACCCGAGGGCTTCTAATTGGGCTTCTCGAACTTGTACGAATAAGTGGGAATGGATGGTCATCGTTAATGTATTCACCTTGCAACTTGAACTCTTCTTTTCGGATCGGGGTATCTGCTACCACATTGGCCTTGCCAGGATGGTAGCGGATTTCACACTCGTAATCACTGAGCAGCTCTACCCATCGCCGCTGCCTAATGTTTAAGTCTTTCTATGTCAGAGTAGTTAAGGGTTTGGCTATTCTAGAAAAATTCTGGATGAACCTGCGATAATAGCCAGCGAGACCCAAGAATTGACGGATTTCTGTGGGTGTCTTCGGTGCTGACCAATTCTCTATCGCCTTGATCTTGGACGGGTCCACGAGTATGCCTTCTTTGCTTACCACGTGACCAAGGAAAGTGGTTGGGTCGAAGGGCATCACTACGAAGTCGTAGTATCCATATCGAGTCTTGAATGCCGTCTTGGAAACATCATTCTTGTGAACTCGAAGCTGACGGTACCCTGATCTAAGGTCTATCTTCGAGAAGTAGCTGGCTCCCTAAAGTTGATCGAAAAAGGTCGTCTATTCGAGGAAGAGGATATCGGTTTTTGACTGTCAATTTGTTCAACTCGCGGTAGTCTATGCACATCCGAAAGAATCCATCTTTCTTTTTCACAACAATACAGGGGCTCCCCAGGGTGAGGAACTCGGTCTGATAATAACACACTGAGCTGGCTGGATAACTCCCGCATTTCTGCTGGGGCTAAGTGATATGGGGACTTGGCTACGGGGGTAGTTCCAGGAATTAGGTAGATGCAAAACTCGACTTGACATTCGGGAGGAACTCCTGGAAGCTCTTCGGGGAAAGACATCAGGAAAAATTGCAGACTTCAGGGATGCTCTCGAGGTCTTTAACTTCTTGTTTCTCGTTGATTACATGAGCTAGGAATGCGTGACACTCCTTTCGTAGAAGCTTTTGAGCTTTGATGTAGGAAATGATATGAAGATCGGAACTGAGTTTATTGCCATAGATAATGAGAGTCCGGCCAGAGGGGAAATCGAGTCGGATGGCTTTTTCATAACAAAGGATATCTGCATGATTGGGACTCAACCAGTCCATGCTAATGATAACATCAAAGCACTTGATAGAAACTGACATTAGGTCAATCGGGAAAGAATGATTACTCAGGGTAAGGGTACAACTTATGAATAAGTCGTTAGCGTTCTCTTTCTCACCGTTAGCCATCTTGACGGTAAATGTTTCGGATTACTAGACGAGGACTATGTTTACGAAGATATTTGAATGAATGACTAATAAAGCTTCTTTGGTACTAGATTCGAAAAGGATACTAGCATAAGAATTGTCGAAAAGAAACGTACCCGCGATGATGGTGGGATCGGCGGCTGCCTCTTCCTGCTTTATAATCAGAGCTAACCCGGCGTTGTTGGCGTTGTTGGTGTTTGTTGCTTTTGGGCAGTTTCACTTGAAATGCCCGGTTTCACCGCACCCATAGCAGGCCTGATCGTTACTCGATCCGGAAGCTTGATTGATTAGTTGGGCTGGTGTTTTGCAGTTTCGAGCAAGGTGGCCCTTCTTGCCATAGCTGATGCAGAACTTTTCATGACATGGGCTGGGGATACGATGATGATAATTGCACCTGTTGCACCAAGGGAGGTTACCAACATACCTAGTGGTAGGTTCTTGAGCTGAAGATGCAGCGACAGGAGTAGTAGCAGCTTGAATTGCCACCGTTTTGTGCTTCTTGGAGGGTCCTTGTGAGCTCTGACCCTTTCGCTTTTTCCAGAAAACCTTCTTACTCTCATTACGCTCATTCTGGTGCTCTTGATCATCTTCATAGTTTTGGGGATAGGTATTAATTCCTGGTCCACTGGACCTGTCTGGGTTCAAGAGTGCCATTATAGTTGTCACTGCGGCAGTAACAATTGCCTGAAATTGGACAGGGTCAAATTGAGAAGGATACGGTGGCGGAGAGTTGTTGTTCCTTGAGTTGGGTCCTTTCTTTGGAGGCATGATGATCTAGAATGATTAGGAAAGAGAGGATGGTAAGTCCTCTGAATGGAATATTGAGATATGAAACAAAATATATCTCATTATGACAGATATAGGGTTCTATAAGCGATAAGCAGGAAAGAGTTATCAAAGCAGATAAACTATCGCTAAGGAAGGAATGAGTAGCAACACTCGGAACGAACTTCTACAACGTATTCGGCTTTGTCTAAATACTCCTATAGTATTTTACGGTTTGCTGCGACGACGACTCATTGTTTGGATATTTGGTAAGTTTTAGGCATGCTGCACACCACAGTCACTCCCAAGCACATGTTGGCCGTCTCGAATGAATATAGTTGATCAAGCTATATTGACCCTAGACACGACTACATAACTGCTCAGGTTTAACCGCAGCGTACAACACCCAATTGCTTATGTTTTGTTCTACTCGTGGTTACGGATTTCAGCGGTTAGGTATACTTGTATACTTTTGAAAAATACTTATATTTTAAAGTATACTTTTAGTTCAGAGCACTTCAGCCCCTTAGTGTTTATAGTCTTATACCATGTAAGCTTTGGTATACTAGTTCACTATAAACAAGGGCTCTGATACCAATCTGTCACACCCCGAAACCGAAGGCAGAAACGTTCCGGGGCGGAGGACGTCATGTAGTATCGCAACCAATGTACACAGTAAGCATACTAAACACAAAACATTACATTACATAAAATCATTATATTTTTATGAAAGTAAAGTAATACAAGTTTTATAGATACATTAGACTAAACAAAAGTAAGACGAGACTTCCATACGCTCCGTCTTCTGCAAAAGAACGCGAGATACCTGTCTAAGGAGAACCTGAGAATACAAGCAGTTTAAAAATCAGCATAAAGCTGGTGAGTTCATAAGCTGTTTGTTTATGTAAAAAATCATGTTTCCTTTGGTTTTTTGAAAAGTTGTTATCCAAGAAAATCCCATATTTTCATATAAAGACAGTTTAGTTAAACTTCTGAATTTCGTTCGGTACAACAGTAGATAGTTTAATACGTAAAACTATATATTGAAAAACCCTAGATTACCATCCAGTACAACAGTAGGTAGTTTTAATATATAAAACTATAGATTAAAGGAAGATATAAAATCCGTGAACAAAATTTATATTAATACGTATTGTGAGTCGGATAACCATGCTAATATGACACGAGACCTCCTTGACGTTCTTCAGGCATCGGACGATATCCAGAATTTGTCACCCCAGGCGTGCCTCCCTAACTATAGCTAGCAGTTAAGGTGTGGGATTGTCAGTCCCGAATAGATCTATTCACAAATTCCATGCTCTCCCTCCAGGAGACTCTGGTTATACTTCCGGGGAGGATTTACTGATAACCCGAAGGGTTTAATGAAGACAAATCTCACAAGCTAGTATTAAATTATTCACGGTGTACTCGGTCGTTATCAAACATCGTAATCGTTTTGAAACATAATACAGTAAAAACAATTGAATACAAAGAAATTATCTGGCGTGATACTCTAAATTAAACAAAGATAAACTGAATCAGACATAGTTTATCTATTAACTTTGCATGAAATCTGTACTCGTAAAACAAGAAATGAAGATCCCAAATTATTCCCATAATAATTTGATTGTTTTGATTGTTTCTTACATTGTAATTGAAATCTACGTAGTTATATTCAGTAAAACATCCCTTATGCTCCGCATGATACAAAAGGGGTAAAGATATCTAAAAGTTTGCCAGATATTTATAGAATTACATCAGTTTTAAGTTTCGAAAACATTTATAGTTTGCTTGTATTCCCCCCTGAAAACATTAAAAACTCAGAAAAGGTGTAGGGGTATGAACTCACCAGACGACAAATGTGCCAGTTGGATGCTAATTGTCACTTCGGGGGTTCAAAACACACGAGGTTCCTATGTAATATGAAGAGATAAATAATTTGTACCTAACTAGACCTTGATCTATTAATTAAATAAGAATAAACACTTCTAGACGTGAAAACACTTCAATTCAAGTGTTTGGAGTGACCCGGGTGGCATCTACGAGGGTATAGGGGCTAGATATGGAGTTTGCCCTTCAAGAGTAAGCTCCTAAAGGAGATTATGGCCCATAGACCATATCCCCATGAGTTTACGGCCGTAAACTTATGGGTGGTGGGTTCTTGGTTGCTAAATGGCCTTATAACAATTGTGGGGTGATGCTAGGATCAATTCTAGGGCATGGGAAAGGATTGAACCACCAAAGGGACCATCTAATGGAGTTTATGGCTGTAAACTAGGATTTTAAGGCCGTAAAATCTCTCATACCCAACCCTTATGTGTTTTAGTGGTCCTTGATCACATGTGATTCTAACTCATTTTACAAGTCATAGGATGAAGTTAAGGCACCATTTGACCTTTTTATAGGAGTTTACGGCCCAGGAACCCATCCTTGGGGGGGTTTACGGCAGTGAACTCCTAAGGGGGTAGTTTTCTTGATGATTAAGGTCCCTAACATACTTGTGGATGGTTCTAGACATTATTCCAAGGCTTAGGAGGTGTTTAAGGGGCATCTTAACACCTTAGAAGGTCCTTACGGCCTAAGAAAAGGGGTTTACGGTCCAAGCATGTTCTTGGTCCGTGAACATATATTTTCCCCTTAAATGATGAGTCTTTGGTGTTCCAATTACAGTCTTGTAAGCCCCTAAGTCATATCTAATTTGCAAAGGTGATTTGGAAGGGTTTTGGGGCTCCAAAACCCCATCGATGTGTGTTTGCGGCCTAGGACTGTTCCAGGGCCGTAAACACATGATTATGGTCCTATTTCATGATTTAAACACGAAATTGAAGGCTAAACATGTTAATCTATGAGCTAGGATAGTTATCTTACCGATTTGGAGGTTGAATTGGGTGATTTTGGATCAAAGATTGAGTTTTTAGAGAGAGAGAGAGTAGAGAGAGAGGGAAAAAGGCTTCAAATGAGGTCCTTTCAACCTTAAATATGGTTTGAATTTGAGGCTCGGTGGAAATCTACCCAATACTGACGTTAAACGATGCTTTTGGTCGTACCCGGTTAAGTTGTCGTAACCCGACACGATCGAAACTAAAAATTTTCTAAATAATAATTTGGGATGTTTTCATGTGTTTCTAATGGGTTTGGATACTCACGAGGTCATAATAAAAGTCTTAAATTAAATGACCTAATCCAAAATGTTAACGGGAAAATTGAAAGACAAACGCGTTTTACTGACCGGAATGGGTTACAGCGATGGAACAATTTACGGGTTGTCACATTATCCCCGTTAGTGGGAATTTCGTCCCGAAGTTTAGAATTAAGGCACAATCATGGGTTTGGAAAGAGACGTGGATATTTCCATTTATCGAGTCTTCGCGCTCCCCAGTGAACTCGGGTCCCTGCTTGGCATTCCAGCGAACCTTCACTATCGGGATGCGGCTTTGTTTTGCACGTTTGATCTCTCGGTCTATGATCTCGATTTGTTCTTCCAGGAAGTTTAGGTTTTCGTTGTTCTCGGTCTCTTCAAAAGGGATTACTAGGGTTTTATCAGATAGGCGCTTCTTAAGAATAGAGACGTGGAATACAAGATGGATGTCGCTAAGTTTTGGAGATCGTCGGAGTTATAGACTACATGACCGATCCTAGCGAGGATCTCGAAGGGTCCTATGTACCTCGGGTTAGGTTTTCCATGCTTTCCAAAGCATATTATGCCTTTCCAGGGCGAGACCTTCAACAGGACACGATTTCCTACCTGGAATTCTAATGGTTTCCGTTGTTTATCTGCGTAACTCTTCTGTCTGTCTTGTGAAGCTTTCAGTCGTTTTCTGATTTGGATGATCTTCTCGATGGTTTCGCGGATGATTTCAGTATCAGAGAGGGCACTGTCAGGGTTTCGTCTCTTGTCTAGCTGCATGTCCCCTACCTGGGTCAACACAGAGGGGATCTGCACTTACGACCGTAGAGGGCTTCGAACGGGATAGTCTTGATGTTGGTGCGGTAGCTGTTGTTATACGAGAACTCGGTCATGGCTTAATGGATGTCCCATGACTTTCCGAAATCGATGACACAGGCTCTCAGCATGTCTTCTAGGGTCTGGTGTTCTCTCACTCTGTCGGTCTGTCTGAGGATGATAAGTTATACTCATATCCAGCTTAGTTCCAAGAGCTTTCTGAAGGGACTGCCAAAACCTTGAGGTAAACCTGCTATCTCGGTCGGAGATAATGGATACAGGTACACCGTGCAGTTGGATTATCTCTTGGATTTAGGTTCGCTTGAGTCTTTCCATCTTGAATGATTCTTTAATCGGAAGGAAGTGAGTGGATTTTATCAAACAATCGACAATTGCCCAAATGGTATCGTACCCACTCGGAGATTTGGGTAACTTGGTGATGAAATCCATGGTAATCATCTCCCATTTCCATTTAGGTATCTCGGGCTGCCGGAGCAGACCCGAGGGCTTCTAATTGGGCTTCTTGGATTTGTACGAATAAGTGGGAATGGATGGTCATCGTTAATGTCTTCACCTTGCAGCTTGAACTCTTCTTTTCGGCTCAGGGTATCTGCTACCACATTGGCCTTGCCAGGATGGTAGCGGATTTCACACTCGTAATCACTGAGCAACTCTACCCATCACCGTTGCCTAATGTTTAAGTCTTTCTGTGTCAGAGTAGTTAAGGGTTTGGCAATTCTGGAAAAATTCTGGATGAACTTGCGATAATAGCCAGCGAGACCCAAGAATTAACGGATTTCTGTGGGTGTCTTCAGTGCTGACCAATTCTCTATCGCCTTGATCTTGGACGAGTCCACGAGTATGCCTTCTTCGCTTATCACGTGACCAAGGAAAGTGGTTGGGTCGAAGGGCATCTGTGACAACCCGATATTTCAATTCCTTGTAATGACCTAAAAAGTCAAGTATTGTAACCACTTTTGAGTTAATAAAATTAACTTTGATAATAAAATGTCCAAAGAGTTCTATTTAAATTCCTTCTATGTTTAAATGTCTTTAAACCATGATCGTACGTAAAAAGAACGCCCAAATCCGACTTCGTATATTGAAGTTATGATTTTTCCAAGTTCGGCTTAGCAACAGACAACTAAAAACTCGAATCGGAGATCGAGCGACTTTTGGCCGGAATGACCTAAACGAGAATCGAAGGTCTCGACAATGGTATTTCAGCGGTAAAAAGTCTGGCAAAAACCGACGTCAGATAAAGAAGTTATGAATTTTTAAAGAAATTCCTTAATCACGTCATTTTAATAAATAAATAATAAAAATAATTTCGGAATTTGCCAACGGAATCTAAACGAAAGTTGTAGAGCGTAGTCTCACCTACGCGTGGATATAAAGACCATCGAAAACGGAGTTCGTATGAAGAAGATATGATTTTTTGAAGTTTATTAAATAAATTATAAATTTATTTAATTCAAAAATCTGGATTATCCGAAGAGGAGTCAGCGTCCTCATCCGAGGTACGCGCCGCGTAACCCTGTACGCCCTGCGTACCCGAGGGCCTTGGCCTCATCGTCCACGTCGCCCTATGCGAGGCTACCGACCCGTCCGACCCGCCCGTCCGACCGACCCGTCCGACCCGCCGTCCCGTCCGACCCGTCGTCCCATCCGAAGCCGAGGCAGTCGAGGCTTCGGTCATGCATGACATACGCGTACGCGCTGCGTACGAGCGTACGAGGCTTCTCAGACCCCCTATAAATAGAATGCGAGGCTTTCCGAAAAAATGCTCATTTCTCTCCTTTCTCTCACGATCTTGCCTCGTTTTCCGTGCCCGTTCAAACCCGAAGCTCTGGTCTTTTTGCTCAAGTCCCGATGGTCGATTTCACTCCCGAGATTCCCGAGAATCCCGAGAAAAAAATCCGTTTCCCGAGACGAAACTCTGCCCGGAGACCCTTATAGGGGTCAAATTTTCATGATCGTTGTAACAACTTTTATATTAATATAAGTGACACTATTATTACTACGTTAAGTATTTCGTTCAAACCTTGAAAGGTCTTTGTGAAACCAAATACTTGTTTCATACTTTCAGTCTTACAAATAACTTTCATTCTTCTATTTTAAGACTCATACTATCATCTGTTGTTGAACTATAGCGATTTAGTTCATGAGACACATACATTTTCTATTCTATGAAATTCTTATCCTTGTCTTTTCAACCTATAGTTGAAGGATGCCTCCGCGTAGGAATCCAAGGCGAAACAACGGTGGGGAAGCACCTGTACCACCACCACCTCCACCACCTCAATTTGATGCTGTTATGTTCCAAGCAGCAGTCACCGCAGCGGTGGCACCTGCCATGTCACAGATCAATAACTCGAGTACTAATGGCTCGGGATCTGGCACACACCCATCCAACCATGGCGAGAGTCATGGACCACCTCGAGAATGCACCTATAAGGACTTCACTAATGCCAAGCCCCGGATGTTTTATGGAACTGGTGGTGTGTTGGCCCTGAGGCAGTGGATTGAAAGGACGGAGGCAGTCTTTGAAATCTGCTCCTGTCCCGAGCACAACAAGGTCAAATTTGCAACTTTCACCCTTATTGATAAAGCTTTAACTTGGTGGAATGGCCACGTTAAAGTACTTACCCTAATCGTGGCAAACTCCATAAGCTGGGAGAGCCTGAAAGCCATGATGATGAGAGAATACTGCCCACGGGGAGAGATTCAAAAGCTCGAACACGAACTATGGACTCTCGGAATGGTTGGTACCGACATCGCTACTTATACCAACAGATTCTACGAGCTGGCAATCCTTTGTCCAGATATGATTGCTCCCGAGAGCAAGAAAATAGAAAAGTACATCTGGGGACTGACGCCCTAAATACGATCAAGCGTGTTAGCTTCCAAACCTGACACCTTTGTAAGTATTCTAGCCCTAATAAGTTGATATCTACCTTAATATAGTGATCTAACACACTTCCATTCGTGAAATTATTCCAAAAGTGTAGATCTTCAAGTTTCATCAAGAACACCAAGAACACACACTAGTGTTCTTTGACTTTTAGCACCATTTCAAGCTTCTATCTTGTAAGTACTTCTATCCTAGAGTATCTTAAGGCTTGTTACACTTCCATATATCAAGAAATCACACAAGAAACACCAAGATCAAGGTGTTTACGGTCCAAGATGTTCTTGGACCGTAAACCCTAAAAAGGGTGCCATAGTGTGCTCTAGTCTCTCCTAAGCCTTGGAAACTGGCTTAGATCCCTTCCTTGATGAGTTAAGGGCTTGAAAACATCAAAATACCATAAGCCATATGGTTTTACGGTCGTAAACCCAAAGGAAAATGGTCTAAGGACCGTAAACTCCATTTAGGAGTGAAATGGTGCCCTAATCCCTTCCATAGGCTTATACTTCAAGTAGAAATGCTTCTAAGGACTTATGAGGCTTCAAATCACAAAGTGGTCAAAGGAGCATGAGTTTACGGCTGTAAACTCATGGGTTTACAACCGTAAACTCAATGGGTTATGGTCACAAAAACCGTAAACTCAAATGAAGGGTTCCCTTGAACCCTAAACTCAATAGCAATGTCCTACAACACTTAGATGCAATCCTTAGGACTTATAGCACTTATATAAGGTGTTTTAGATGTCATAGGATGTCTTAACTTTGTTAATTAGTTGTTTAAAGACTAATTGGATACATATATGTGTTATTATATGTTAACTAGGATCATTGTACGTGTTCGAGTCTTCACTTGACACTTAGCATCCTATACGGTCCGTTCAGCCAAACCACTCACTACAGGTGAGTTCGTACCCCTTAATCAATATTTTAAATGCTTTTATAGGGGGGGATACAAGTTGAATCATGCTAGTTATCATATCAATCACATGTGATTAATAAGTAGCATACAAATGGATTTACTACTCTTTTAGCTGTTTTACCAGACAGATTACTTCAAATGGCTTTCCAAAACATTTTTACTTGTTTAAAACTCTTTATCAAACTATCTTACATATTGAATGTTTCTTTTCAAACTCTGTTACAATTGTGTTTCAAACAAAGGTTTCCTTATACTTTAAACTGTTCTTATCAAACAAACTACTTTCAAATCGATTTACAAACTGACATCAAGTCATCCTTCTTAGTTAATAAACTTTTCAAAGGTTTTACAAAACTTATTTTATACTTTTATATTGTCAAATGCATGTCTATGTATGTATAGTTATATAAGTAATGTTGAAAGGACTTAGGAAGGCTAGCTCGCTTTATCTCCTTTTCCTCGTTGGGATGTGGCTTTAGGGAATCAGTTATCCATCCGAAGGTCGTCTAAATCTTAGTTATATATTATGTATACATATATAGAAATAAAAGTTCTATCTGTCAATTCAATACCCTTGGGTAGCAAGGGTATACATTCATGTTCATACGTACAAGTCATATTACTAGTAAACTACGATAAACGTAGTTTAGGAAGTTACTAATTCTATTACTAGAACAAAGAATCATACAATGAGTCAGTTCATTCATGAATCAATACTTGCTAGATAGAGAGAGAGCACACAATACAGCTAGTACACACAGTACATTTCAATACTTGCTAGATAGAGAGAGAACACACAATACAACTAGTACACATAGTACATTCCAATACTTGCTAGATAGAGAGAGAGCACACAATACAACTAGTACACGCAGAACATTACAGTACATACATGCTAGACAGAGAAAGAACACACAATACAGCTAGCACATACATTACATATATATTCATGCAGTTTTGTGAGCCACTAAACGGGGCATGGCACTACCTGCCATAACCGTTTTTGTATCCAGAATCTCCTTACTTGGGGAGCGTATGAGTTTGCCTATAGATCTATAATGGATCGACTATCCTACACCTTGCTGCTCGCTATAGTGGGACTTGTAATTCCACGGGTGCCAAATGTCATTTCTTAGGGCGTCTTATATTGTCGTTTTACTAGAGTCGGTAGCAGGATACAGGCCGATCACATGTTACTTTAAATTACAATTAGTTTAAGGTAGTTAGTACAACAGTAGTTACTTATTACAAAACTACAGTACTATAATATTTTTCCCACTACATTCACTTCATGAACATTCACACGATGCACGGTAATGTAAAAACTATATTTTTGGTTAATGATAGTCGGATTTGGAAAATACACACTCTTACAAGAGACACACACAGATACTAGATGCCTTAGTAGAAGGCTACTTTTAGTAGGAAACATAGGGTTTTCTAGGAGGTTCAACACTTTTACATACTTACACTTCAAATACTTACCAGTAGACAGGTACCGGTGTAAGGTTACCAGTAGACAGGTACCGGTGTAAGGTTCAGAGAAGATGGAGCTTGTTCAAGACTCATCTTTTAGGGTATATTGTGCATCAATAAAGTTCCAAAAACTCCAATAGTTTGGAGTTTACGGCCCAAATGGCTTTTGGACCGTAAACCCAAATGACTATATATATGGCACTTAGCTATTTTTCACACTTTTTCACTTTTCAAGAGCAAAACTCAAATCCTCTCAAGTAGCATCCGGATTTTCCTTCTTGATCTTCAACTTGTAAGTGTTCCTAGCCCTAATAAGTTGATATCTACCTTAATCTAGTGATCTAACACACTTCCATCCGTGAAATCATTCCAAAAGTGTAGATCTTCAAGTTTCATCAAGAACACCAAGAACACACACTAGTGTTCTTGGACTTTTAGCACCTTTTCAAGCTTCTATCTTGTAAGCACTTCTATCCTAGAGTATCTTAAGGCTTGTTACACTTCCATATATCAAGAAATCACACAAGAAACACCAAGATCAAGGTGTTTACGGTCCATGATGTTCTTGGACCGTAAACCCTAAAAAGGGTGCCAAAGTGTGCTCTAGTCCCTCCTAAGCCTTGGAAACTTGCTTAGATCCCTTCCTTGATGAGTTAAGGGCTTGAAAACATCAAAAGACCATAAACCATATGGGTTTACGGTCGTAAACCCAAAGGAAAATGGTCTAAGGACCGTAAACTCCATTTAGGAGTGAAATGGTGCCCTAATCCCTTCCATAGGCTTATACTTCAAGTAGAGATGCTTCTAAGGACTTATGAGGCTTCAAATCACAAAGTGGTCAAAGGAGCATGAGTTTACGGCCGTAAAGTCATGGGTTTACAACCGTAAACTCAATGTGTTATGGTCACAAAAACCGTAATCTCAAATGAAGGGTTCCCTTGAACCCTAAACTCAATAGCAATGTCCTACAACACTTAGATGCAATCCTTAGGACTTATAGCACTTATATAAGGTGTTTTAGATGTCATAGGATGTCTTAACTTTGTTAATTAGTTGTTTAAAGACTAATTGGACTAGGGATGAGCATATGACCCGTTGGACCGGACCGGATATACATATTAATGGGCCAGTTTTCGGGTTTTGTTTTTACCACTAATCGGGTTTCGGGTTTGGACCGGACCGTACCCGGAATACGGGATTTAACCCGGACCGGACAGGAATTTTTTTTCTCCTTAAAATATATAGATAAGAATATTGAATTATTAGTTAATGTTATATATAACATTATGTATAAAACTTGATGTCTTTATTTTAGCATTGTTTATAAATCTTGATCAACGTTTGTTCCTATCACTTTACAAGAAAGAATGTATCTAGCATGCTATTTTTTGTTCAAACATGCAAATTTTTTTTATAAAAACATGCAAATTTTTTTATAAAAACATACAATTTTTTTATAAATAATGCTGTTTTTTGTTGTTTTTTACACAAAAAAAGCTTTTAAAATGCATTTTTTTATTAGCAATGTTGTTTCTTTTTTGTTAAAACATGCACTTATTTTTTTTATAAAAAGTGTAGTTTTTATGCTAAATAGTGTAATTTTATTTGTTCCAAATGTTAATAAGGTTTGTATTTTTTTTGTAGACACCTCATTTGCACGTGATCTAAGTAAGTCCCGTATTGTACCAATTTCAAAGCCTAGTTCGGTCCAAAACCCGAAACCCGGTTTAGTACCCGAGACCGGACCGGACCGAACCCGAACCCGATACATCCAAAAACGGTCCGGTTTTTGGGTAAGAAAATTCACGATTTTCGGTCTTCGGGATTTCGGTCTTCGGGCCGGTCTGGTCCGGGTTTGGCCCGTTGCTCATCCCTAAATTGGATACATATATGTGTTAATATATGTTAACTAGGATCATTGTACGTGTTCGAGTCTTCACTTGACACTTAGCATCCTATACGGTCCGTTCAGCCAAACCACTCACTACAGGTGAGTTCGTACCCCTTAATCAATATTTTAAATGCTTTTATGGGGGGGGGGGGATACAAGTTGAATCGTGCTAGTTATCATATCAATCACATGTGATTAATAAGTAGCATACAAATGGATTTACTACTCTTTTAGCTGTTTTACCACACAGATTACTTCAAATGGCTTTCCAAAACATTTTTACTTGTTTAAAACTCTTTATCAAACTATCTTACATACTGAATGTTTCTTTTCAAACTCTGTTACAATTGTGTTTCAAACAAAGGTTTCCTTATACTTTAAACTGTTCTTATCAAACAAACTACTTTCAAATCGTTTTACAAACTGACATCAAGTCATCCTTTCTTAGTTACTAAACTTTTCAAAGGTTTTTCAAAACTTCTTTTATACTTTTATATTGTCAAATGCATGTCTATGTATGTATAGTTATATAAGTAATGTTTAATGGACTTAGGAAGGCTAGCTCGCTTTATCTCCTTTTCCTCGTTGGGATGTGGCTTTAGGGAATCGGTTATCCATCCGGAGGTCGTCTAAATCTTAGTTATATATTATGTATACATATATAGACATAAAAGTTCTATCAGTCAATTCAATACCCTTGGGTAGCAAGGGTATACATTTATGTTCATACGTACAAGTCATATTACTAGTAAACTACGATAGACGTAGTTTAGGAAGTTACTAATACTATTACTAGAACAAAGAATCATACAATGAGTTAGTTCATTCATGAGTCAATACTTGCTAGATAGAGAGAGAACACACAATACAGCTAGTACATAGTACATTTCAATACTTGCTAGATAGAGAGAGAACACACAATACTGCTAGTACACACAGTACATTTTAATACTTGCTAGATAGAGAGAGAGCACACAATATAGTTAGCACATACATCACATATACATTCATGCAATTATGTGAGCCACTAAACGGGGCATGGCACTACCTGCCATGACCATTTTTGTATCCAGAATCTCCTTAATTGGGGAGCGTATGAGTTAGCGTATAGATCTATACTGGATTGACTATCCTACACCTTGCTGCTCGCTATAGTGGGACTTGCAAGTCCACGGGTGCCAAATGTCATTTCTTAGGCGTCTTATATCGTCGTTTTACTAGAGTCGGTAGCAGGATACATGCCGATCACATGGTACTTTAAATTACAATTGGTTTAAGGTAGTTAGTACAACAGTAGTTACTTATTACAATACTAAAGTACTATAATATTTTTCCCATTACATTCACTTCGTGAACATTCACATGATGCACGGTAATGTAAAAACTATATTTTTGGTTAATGATAGTCGGATTTGGGAAAATACACACTCTTACAAGAGACACACACATATACTAGATGCCTTGGTAGAAGGCTACTTTTAGTAGGAAACATAGGGTTTTCTAGGAGGTTCAACACTTTTACATACTTACACTTCACATACTGACAAATACTTTCTTACAAAGTTAGACACTAAAACACTTATGATCTCACCAGCTTTAAATCTGATACTCTCTTTCCAAATAACTTCAAGATTCTGGCAGTCACTACAAAGTTCCCTGGGGACTAGGCTAGACATGAGTACAGCCTACCACCCACAAACAGACGGACAAAGTGAGAGAACGATACAAACTTTAGAAGATACGCTGAGAGCCTGTGTGATTGACTTTGGAAAGGCATAGGATATCCATTTACCCCTTGTCGAATTTTCATACAACAATAGTTATCATACAAGCATAAAGGCTGCTCCGTTTGAAGCCCTCTATGGTCGAAAGTGCAGATCCCCTCTGTGCTGGACTAAAGTTGGCGATACCCAGTTAGCTTGAGGAAGAGTTCCTGAGAGCAGTCTCACCGGTCCGGAAATCATACGAGAAACGACAGAGAAGATCGTTCAGATTCGTGAACGGTTGAAAGCCTCTAGAGACCGACAGAAAAGCTACGCTGACCAAAGGAGGAAACCTTTGGAATTCCAGGTAGGAGACCACGTCTTATTAAAGGTCTCACCATGGAAGGGTTTAATACGCTTTGGAAAGCGTGGGAAACTAAATCCAAGATACATAGTGTCACACCCCCAAACCAGAACGGCGGAAACGTTCGGGGGCGGAGGACGTCATATTCAGTATCATAACAGTTTACAGAAAGGAAAGTACACACCACCATATATAAAGGTTTTAAAAATGTTTACATCGTTGTATTCATTACATGTTCAAAAGATAAATGCATAAACATCTTTCAAAAGAAGTAAATAATGCCAGCGCGTTATTCTCCAAAAGTTGATTTCCAAACCTGCTTAACGATTCCCTGAGAATACAAGTTGTTTCAAATAAAAAGTGTCAACAATTAAGTTGGTGAGTTCATAAGAGATTTAGAAACATTGAATGCCATTCAAAAAAACAAGTGTATATTTTCCAAGAAAATCCCATATTTCCTTATAAAAGTGTGAAATGCATGAGAATATTAGTATTGAAAAACGTAGATAGTTGAAACAAGAAAATCCCTTATTTTCCTAATAGTTGTTTGTTTAATGTTCAAGGCTAACATTTTGAAGCAATCCACATGCTTTAGAAAAGTTTTAAACATAGATTTATATAATAAACCTATTAGAAGTTTTTAGTTTGTTAGATAATGAATAACCGTAGCAACTACTTATTCATTATTCAAAAGTACTATAGTAGTTGTATATCCGATGAGTTTTATAACCATACTGAACATAATATGCCTGTGGCGACGTTCTTCAGGCGTCGTAGCGTTATGACAAACTGTCACCCCAAAAGACGGACTGTAGCTAACAGCCAGGGTGCGGGATCATGACTTCCCGTATAGATCTATACACATTTGACACGTTCTCCGAACGGGAGACTCTGGTTATAGACAGGACTTGTAGCGATACCTTTTATCTAAAAGGCAGTGTTTGAAGATATACACGTCTCATGGATTCTCAACTAAGTCTGTATTAAAGTGATAGTTTTGTATGCAAAGTTTATCCTTTTTCACAATGTTTGACCAACATAAATCACAAGTTTTTAGAATATATGAAACGGTTTAACAACGAAAGATACTTTGGTGTTACTAAATACTTTGTATAAATCTATTTCATGCAAAGTATAACAAGAGTTTTCGCATAATAGAACTAAATCACAAGTGATTCATTTGATAGAAACGAGTAAATGAGATTTTTACGAAATACACGATAATAACGGTATGTTTACTTGTATTCCTCCCCTAAAAGAGTATAAAAGCATTTAAAATGTATTTAAAGAGTGTTCGAAGGGGATATGAACTCACTTGATAGTTTGAAGATAGCGAGATGGAAAACCGGACAGAGTTTCGCCTCGGGAAACGGACTTTTCTCGGGATTCTAGGGAATCTCGAGAGTAAAATCGACCCTCGGGACTTGAGCAAAAAGACCAGAGCTTCGGGTTTGAATGGGCACGGAAAACGAGGCAAGATTGTGAGAGAAAGGAGAGAAATGAGCATTTTTCTCGGAAGCCCTCGCATTCTATTTATAGGAAGGCTGAACCGCCTCGGTACGCGGGGCATACGCTCGTACGCAGCGCGTACGTGTACGTCATGCATGACCGAAGCCTCGACTGCCTCGGCTTCGGATGGGACGGATCGGATGGGGCAGTGGGTCGGATGGGACGGCGGGTCGGATGGGACAGCGGGTCGGTCGGACGGGTGGGTCGGACGGGTCGGAAGCCTCGGATAGGGCGACGTGGACGATCAGAGGCCAAGTCTCTCGGGCACGCAGCGCGTACCTCGGATGAGGACGCTGACTCCTCTTCGGATAAGGTCCGAATTTTGAATTAAATAAATATATAATTTATTTAATAAACTTCAAAAATTCATATCTTCTTCATACGAACTCCGTTTTCGATGGTCTTTATATCCACGCGTAGGTGAGACTACGCTCTACAACTTTCGTTTAGACTCCGCTGGCAAATTCCAAAATTAGTTTTATTATTTATTTTATAACTCATCGTGATTAAGGAATTTCTTTAAAAATTCATAACTTCTTTATCTGATGTCGGTTTTTGCCAGACTTTTCACCGCTGAAATACCATTGTCGAGACCTTCGATTCTCGTTTAGGTCATTCCGGCCAAAAGTCACTCGATCTCCGATTCGAGTTTTTAGCTGCCTGTTGCTAAGCTGAACTTGGAAAAATCATAACTTCAATATACGAAGTCGGATTTGAGCATTCTCTTTAAGTATGATCTCGGTTTAATGATATTACACATAATAGGAAATTTAAATAGATACTTTTTGGGGCATTTTATTTCCAAAGTAAATTTTATTACCCCAAGATGGTTACAATACTTGACTTTTTAGGTCAATACAAGGAGTTGAAATATCGGGTTGTTACACATAGGGCCTTTCGAGATTCTTGCCAAAATCGGCCCTGTGGCTTACAAGCTTAACCTACCGCGTGAACTTAGTAACATACATCCAACCTTCCACGTCTCAAACTTGAAAAAGTGTCTGTCCGATGAGACTTTTGTTATTCCACTCGACGAGATCGAGATCAACGAGAGCCTCAACTTTGTGGAAAAACCAGTAGAAATCATGGACCGAGAGGTCAAACAAACAAAACAAAGTCGCATACCCATCCTGAAGGTTCGCTGGAACGCCAAGCGGGGACCTGAATTCACATGGGAACGCGAAGATCAGATGAAACAAAAGTACCCTCATCTCTTTCATGTTCACTAGTATCTTTACTACTTTAAATTTCGGGACGAAATTCCCTCTAACGGGGGGATGATGTGACAACCTGATATTTCAATTCCTTGTAATGACCTAAAAAGTTAAGTATTGTAACCACTTTTGAGTTAATAAAATTAACTTTGATAATAAAATGTCCAAAGAGTTCTATTTAAATTCCTTCTATGTTCAAATGTCTTTAAACCATGATCGTACGTAAAAAGAACGCCCAAATCCGACTTCGTATATTGAAGTTATGATTTTTCCAAGTTTGGCTTAGCAACAGACAACTAAAAACTCGAATCGGAGATCGAGCGACTTTTGGTCGGAATGACCTAAACGAGAATCGAAGGTCTCGACAATGGTATTTCAGCGGTAAAAAGTCTGGCAAAAACCAACGTCAGATAAAGAAGTTATGAATTTTTAAAGAAATTCCTTAATCACGTCATTTTAATAAATAAATAATAAAAATAATTTCGGAATTTGCCAACGGAATCTAAACGAAAGTTGTAGAGCGTGGTCTCACCTACGCGTGGATATAAAAACCATCGAAAACAGAGTTCGTATGAAGAAGATATGATTTTTTGAAGTTTATTAAATAAATTATATATTTATTTAATTCAAAAATCCGGATTATCCGAAGAGGAGTCAGCGTCCTCATCCGAGGTACGCGCCGCGTAACCCTGTACGCCCTGCGTACCCGAGGGACTTGGCCTCGGATCGTCCACGTCGCCCTATGCGAGGCTACCGACCCGTCCGACCCGCCCGTCCGACCGACCCGTCCGACCCGCCGTCCCATCCGAAGCCGAGGCAGTCGAGGCTTCGGTCATGCATGACGTACGCGTACGCGCTGCGTACGCCCCGCGTACGAGGCTTCTCAGACCCCCCTATAAATAGAATGCGAGGCTTTCTGAAAAAAATGCTCATTTCTCTCCTTTCTCTCACGATCTTGCCTCGTTTTCCGTGCCCGTTCAAACCCGAAGCTCTGGTCTTTTTGATCAAGTCCCGAGGGTCGATTTCACTCCCGAGATTCGCGAGAATCCCGAGAAAAAAATCTGTTTCCCGAGACGAAACTCTGCCCGGTTTTCCATCTCGCTATCTTCAAACTTTCAAGTGAGTTCATACCCCTTACTTTACCTTTTAAATGTTCTATAAATTCTTTTATATGCTTTCAAGGGGGGGATTACAAGTAAAACACACGAGTATTATCGTGTGTTACATAAAGAACTGTTTTATATGTTTTTATATATCCAAATCACATGCGATTTACAAACTTTATAGGGAACTTTCATATATATAACATATGTTAAAATAACATTCTATCTTTTGAAATATAAATTGTTGTAATGCATGTATAAACTAAACTTTTCTTAGATTATATGTATACTTGTCTATCTTAGACTCTACACCAAAAATCTATGCTTTCATAACAAATGATCCCTTTTCTAGGTATTTCTAAACAAACGAGACACACTTTTAGAAAACTATAATAGGTATAGTTTTACGAACAAATTTCTAACTCTTATGTACTAGAAAAATGAATTTCAAGAAGTCACTTTCATATACAAGAACAAACGTAACATTTTAACAAGTAAATCTGTTTTTATACCACGGTTGTTGTGAGACACTAACTTCAAGTACGTTCGAGTACACATTTCAAGTCCTGTATTATATACCAGAATCCCTTGGAGGGGGAGCATGGCGTTTGTGTATAGATCTATATGGGCTTGACAACCCGCGCCCTGACTGTTAGCTGCAGTCCACCGTTTGGGGTGACAAACGTCATAACATTCCAACGCCTGAAGAACGTTGTGTATAGGCATTCCGAGTCAATAGTATGGTTATAAAACTCACATGGGGTATTAAAAATGCATTGATTTACAAGGTTTTCAAACACATTGGTTATTTTACACTTACATACATTTTAGAAACAAACATTGGTCTTGAGTGAAGGCTACTTTTATACTAGTAGACAATATAGGATTTTCTAAACACAAACAAACAAAGACAAAACATTTCATTTCATACAAACATTGTCATTTAAATACTTATGAAACTCACCAGCTTAAATGCTGATCTACTCTTTCAAAATTACTTGTATGTCCCAGGGAATCAGTAATTTCAGGTATCATTATGCTTTTGATGAAGGGATGCTGCGGCGCCAGTTTAATCTCATATTTTGACATCATATTGTAATTGGTTTTGAACATGTAACTTTTGACAAATGTAAACTTTCAATTATATATATGATGGTTGTATTGCTTTCCTTACTATGTATTCATTTGTTACGTTACCACATGAAGTCATCCGCCCCCGAGCGTTTCCGCCGTTCAGGTTTGGGGGTGTGACAGATTGGTATCAGAGCAATGTTTATAGTGAACTAAGTATATCGAACCACATAAGATATACAAACTATAAATGCTTAAGGGACTAATACTCTCTGACAAAACAATTTTTCTTTTTACGCTTAAGCAGCGTTGCGTTCAACTTAAATTGATAGTTCATTAAAGTACAATTACATGCATACCACAAATTATTTTCGTGTTATCCAACTATACAAGTATTTAGACAAGTTGACACTACGATTAAGACTCGATATATGTAATCAGATTTTGGACAAATATAGCGTGATCAACTATATTTGCCCGAGATTGGACCAACGTATATCGAGGAATGATCGTAGTAAGCAACAAGTCAAAACTTACCAAACCATTACTAGAATCAAACACAAGAATTTAAATACTATAGGAGTATTTGCTATCTAAACTAGTTTAACTTACATGTTTTGCATGTTTCAACTTTATTCCATTCTTATAACCCTATTTCTCGTACAGTCAAATGGCTGGATTTCACCACCCTGGCGACCCCTACTTTCCCAACCAAGGCAACGGAGGATGGATCGAAGATGATCCCGAAAAGGACGAGGAACCCATAGAAGTGGGTGATGACTCCGGTACCGACTCAGAGCCGGAAGTTATTGATCCACCACCCATTCAACCTCCCGTCTTCGTAAGGAACTTTCAAGGACCGACTCCGGTCTGGGGAAGTCACCTCCACCATTGGAGCCACCAACAAAACCTACGCCCTCCCTACGGCATGTGCCGGGACTTCTATGATGTCCGCGGTGCGGGTTCGGCTGATCGAGCACTCCCGGTAATGGTGGGTAAGTTAGCTAATCAGTCCTATCAGTCCGGAGTTCAAGCTAGCCGACTCCGGGATGTCAACGTGGAAGTGCGGGTTCACACATCTAACATCCGTAGGCTGGACAAGATACAAGACAATGCTCAACTCCAAACCGAAGCATTTCAAGCGCAAATGATTGCAGCCCTCGCTGAACTGAGGGAACAACAAGTCGCTTTTGATAGGCGTCTAATGGAGTCGAAGCAATCAGATGCGGAGTCAAGCTCCAAGCGCAACCTACGTCGCAAGTAGTTCTTGTCAAAGACTCAAATTTTGTTATAGCTTAGGGCATCGGCTAAAAGTCTTTAAATTTCTCGAACTTTGTAATCGGAGACCCTTATAGGGGTCAAATTTTCATGATCGTTGTAACAACTTTTATATTAATATAAGTGACACTATTATTACTACGTTAAGTATTTCGTTCAAACCTTGAAAGGTCTTTGTGAAACCAAATACTTGTTTCATACTTTCAGTCTAACAAATAACTTTCATTCTTCTATTTTAAGACTCATACTATCATCTGTTGTTGAACTATAGCGATTTAGTTCATGAGACACATACATTTTCTATTCTATGAAATTCTTATCCTTGTCTTTTCAACCTATAGTTGAAGGATGCCTCCGCATAGGAATCCAAGGCGAAACAACGGTGGGGAAGCACCTGTACCACCACCACCTCCACCACCTCAATTTGATGCTGTTATGTTCCAAGCAGCAGTCACCGCAGCGGTGGCACCTGCCATGTCACAGATCAATAACTCGAGTACTAATGGCTCGGGATCTGGCACACACCCATCCAACCATGACGAGAGTCATGGACCACCTCGAGAATGCACCTATAAGGACTTCACTAATGCCAAGCCCCGGATGTTTTATGGAACTGGTGGTGTGCTGGCCCTGAGGCAGTGGATTGAAAGGACGGAGGCAGTCTTTGAAATCTGCTCCTGTCCCGAGCACAGCAAGGTCAAATTTGCAACTTTCAACCTTATTGATAAAGCTTTAACTTGGTGGAATGGCCACGTTAAAGTACTTACCCTAATCGTGGCAAACTCCATAAGCTGGGAGAGCCTGAAAGCCGTGATGATGAGAGAATACTGCCCACGGAGAGAGATTCAAAAGCTCGAACACGAACTATGGACTCTCGGAATGGTTGGTACCGACATCGCTACTTATACCAACAGATTCTGCGAGCTGGCAATCCTTTGTCCAGATATGATTGCTCCCTTAGAGCAAGAAAATAGAAAAGTACATCTGGGGACTGACGCCCTAAATACGATCAAGCGTGTTAGCTTCCAAACCTGACACCTTTGTAAGTATTCCTAGACCTAATAAGTTGATATCTACCTTAATATAGTGATCTAACACACTTCAATTCGTGAAATCATTCCAAAAGTATAGATCTTCAAGTTTCATCAAGAACACCAAGAACACACACTAGTGTTCTTGGACTTTTAGCACCTTTTCAAGCTTCTATCTTGTAAGTACTTCTATCCTAGAGTATCTTAAGGCTTGTTACACTTCCATATATCAAGAAATCACACAAGAAACACCAAGATCAAGGTGTTTACGGTCCAAGATGTTCTTGGACCGTAAACCCTAAAAAGGGTGCCATAGTGTGCTCTAGTCCCTCCTAAGCCTTGGAAACTTGCTTAGATCCCTTCCTTGATGATTTAAGGGCTTAAAAACATCAAAAGACCATAAGCCATAAGGTTTTACGGTCGTAAACCCAAAGGAAAATGGTCTAAGGACCGTAAACTCCATTTAGGAGTGAAATGGTGCCCTAATCCCTTCCATAGGCTTATACTTCAAGTAGAAATGCTTCTAAGGACTTATGTGGCTTCAAATAACAAAGTGGTCAAAGGAGCATGAGTTTACGGCCGTAAACTCATGGGTTTACAACCGTAAACTCAATGGGTTATGGTCACAAAAACCGTAAACTCAAATGAAGTGTTCCCTTGAACCCTAAACTCAATAGCAATGTCCTACAACACTTAGATGTAATCCTTAGGACTTATAGCACTTATATAAGGTGTTTTAGATGTCATAGGATGTCTTAACTTTGTTAATTAGTTGTTTAAAGACTAATTGGATACATATATGTGTTATTATATGTTAACTAGGATCATTGTACGTGTTCGAGTCTTCACTTGACACTTACCATCCTATACGGTCCGTTCAGCCAAACCACTCACTACAGGTGAGTTCGTACCCCTTAATCTATATTTTAAATGCTTTTATGGGGGGGGATACAAGTTGAATCATGCTAGTTATCATATCAATCACATGTGATTAATAAGTAGCATACAAATGGATTTACTACTCTTTTAGCTGTTTTACCAGACAGATTACTTCAAATGGCTTTCCAAAACATTTTTACTTGTTTAAAACTCTTTATCAAACTATCTTACATACTGAATGTTTCTTTTCAAACTCAGTTACAATTGTGTTTCAAACAAAGGTTTCCTTATACTTTAAACTGTTCTTATCAAACAAACTACTTTCAAATCGTTTTACAAACTGACATCAAGTCATCCTTTCTTAGTTACTAAACTTTTCAAAGGTTTTACAAAACTTCTTTTATACTTTTATATTGTCAAATGCATGTCTATGTATGTATAGTTATATAAGTAATGTTTAAAGGACTTAGGAAGGCTAGCTCGCTTTATCTCCTTTTCCTCGTTGGGATGTGGCTTTAGGGAATCGGTTATCCATCCGGAGGTCGTCTAAATCTTAGTTATATATTATGTATACATATATAGACATAAAAGTTCTATCAGTCAATTCAATACCCTTGGGTAGCAAGGGTATACATTCATGTTCATACGTACAAGTCATATTACTAGTAAACTACGATAGGTGTGGTTTAGGAAGTTACTAATACTATTACTAGAACAAAGAATCATACAATGAGTCAGTTCATTCATGAGTCAATACTTGCTAGATAGAGAGAGAACACACAATACAGCTAGTACACACAGTACATTTCAATACTTGCTCTAGAGAGAGAACACACAATATAGCTAGTACACACAGTACATTTTAATACTTGCTAGATAGAGCGAGCACACAATATAGTTAGCACATACATCACATATACATTCATGCAGTTATGTGAGCCACTAAACGGGGCATGGCACTACCTGCCATGACCATTTTTGTATCCAGAATCTCCTTAATTGGGTAGCGTATGAGTTTGCGTATAGATCTATACTAGATTGACTATCCTACACCTTGCTGCTCGCTATGGTGGGACTTGCAAGTCCACGGGTGCCAAATATCATTTCTTAGGGCGTCTTATATCGTCGTTTTACTAGAGTCGGTAGCAGGATACATGCCGATCACATGGTACTTTAAATTACAATTGGTTTAAGGTAGTTAGTACAACAATATTTACTTATTACAATACTACAGTACTATAATATTTTTCCCATTACATTCACTTCGTGAACAATCACACGATGCACGATAATGTAAAAACTATATTTTTGGTTAATGATAGTCGGATTTGGGAAAATACACACTCTTACAAGAGACACACACAGATACTAGATGCCTTGGTAGAAGGCTACTTTTAGTAGGAAACATAGGGTTTTCTAGGAGGTTCAACACTTTTACATACTTACACTTCACATACTTACACATACTTTCTTACAAAGTCAGACACTAAAATACTTATGATCTCACCAGCTTTAAAGCTGATACTCTCTTTCCAAATAAGTTGTATCCTCAGGTTACCAGTAGACAGGTACCGGTGCAATGTTCAGAGAAAATGGAGCTTGTTCAAGACTCATCTTTTAGGGTATATTGTGCATCAATAAAGTTCCAAAAACTCCAAGAGTTTGGAGTTTACGGCCCAAATGGCTTTTGGGCCGTAAACCCAAATGACTATATATATGGCACTTAGCTATTTTTCACACTTTTTCACTTTTCAAGAGCAAAACTCAAATCCTCTCAAGTAGCATCCGAATTTTCCTTCTTGATCTTCAACTTGTAAGTGTTCCTAGCCCTAATAAGTTGATATCTACCTTAATCTAGTGATCTAACACACTTCCATCAGTGAAATCATTCCAAAAGTGTAGATCTTCAAGTTTCATCAAGAACACCAAGAACACACACTAGTGTTCTTGGACTTTTAGCACCTTTTCAAGCTTCTATCTTGTAAGCACTTCTATCCTAGAGTATCTTAAGGCTTGTTACACTTCCATATATCAAGAAATCACACAAGAAACACCAAGATCAAGGTGTTTACGGTCCATGATGTTCTTGGACCGTAAACCCTAAAAAGGGTGCCAAAGTGTGCTCTAGTCCCTCCTAAGCCTTGGAAACTTGCTTAGATCCCTTCCTTGATGAGTTAAGGGCTTGAAAACATCAAAAGACCATAAACCATATGGGTTTACGGTCGTAAACCCAAAGGAAAATGGTCTAAGGATCGTAAACTCCATTTAGGAGTGAAATGGTGCCCTAATCCCTTCCATAGGCTTATACTTCAAGTAGAAATGCTTCTAAGGACTTATGAGGCTTCAAATCACAAAATGGTCAAAGGAGCATGAGTTTACGGCTGTAAACTCATGGGTTTACAACCGTAAACTCAATGAGTTATGGTCACAAAAACCGTAAACTCAAATGAAGGGTTCCCTTGAACCCTAAACTCAATAGCAATGTCCTACAACACTTAGATGCAATCCTTAGGACTTATAGCACTTCTATAAGGTGTTTTAGATGTCATAGGATGTCTTAACTTTGTTAATTAGTTGTTTAAAGACTAATTGGACTAGGAATGAGCATATGACCCGTTGGACCGGACCGGATATACATATTAATGCGCCGGTTTTCGGGTTTTGTTTTTACCACTAATCGGGTTTCGGATTTGACCGGACCGTACCCGGAATACGGGATTTAACCCGGACCCGACCGGAATTTTTTTTCTCCTTAAAATATATAGATAAGGATACTGAATTATTAGTTAATGTTATATATAACATTATGTATAAAACTTGATGTCTTTATTTTAGCATTGTTTATAAATCTTGATCAACGTTTGTTCCTATCACTTTACAAGAAAGAATGTATCTAGCATGCTATTTTTTGTTCAAACATGCAAATTTTTTTTTATAAAAACATGCAAATTTTTTTATAAAAACATGTAGTTTTTTAAAAATAATGTTGTTTTTTGTTGTTTTTTACACAAAAAAAGCTTTTAAAATGCAGTTTTTTATTAGCAATGTTGTTTCTTTTTTGTTAAAACATGCACTTTTTTTTATAAAAAGTGTAGTTTTTATGCTAAATAGTGTAATTTTTATTTGTTCCAAATGTTAATAAGGTTTGTATTTTTTTTAGACACCTCATTTGCACGTGATCTAAGTAAATTCCCGTATTGTACCAATTTCAAAGCCTAGTTCGGTCCAAAACCCGAAACCCGGTTTAGTACCTAAGACCGGACCGGACCGAACCCGAACCCGATACATCCAAAAACGGTCCGGTTTTTGGGTAAGAAAATTCACGATTTTCGGTTTTCGGGTTTTCGGTCTTCGGGCCGGTCTGGTCCGGGTTTGGCCCGTTGCTCATCCCTAAATTGGATACATATACGTTAACTAGGATCATTGTACGTGTTCGAATCTTCACTTGACACTTAGCATCCTATACGGTCCGTTCAGCCAAACCACTCACTACAGGTGAGTTCGTACCCCTTAATCAATATTTTAAATGCTTTTATGGGGGGGGGGATACAAGTTGAACCATGCTAGTTATCATATCAATCACATGTGATTAATAAGTAGCATACAAATGGATTTACTACTCTTTTAGCTGTTTTACCAGACAGATTACTTCAAATGGCTTTCCAAAACATTTTTACTTGTTTAAAACTCTTTATCAAACTATCTTACATATTGAATGTTTCTTTTCAAAATCTGTTACAATTGTGTTTCAAACAAAGGTTTCCTAATACTTTAAATTGTTCTTATCAAACAAACTACTTTCAAATCGTTTTTCAAACTGACATCAAGTCATCCTTTCTTAGTTAATAAACTTTTCAAAGGTTTTACAAAACTTCTTTTATACTTTTATAATGTGAAATGCATGTCTATGTATGTATAGTTATATAAGTAATGTTTAAAGGACTTAGGAAGGCTAGCTCGCTTTATCTCCTTTTCCTCGTTGGGATGTGGCTTTAGGGAATCGTTTACCCATCCGCAGGTCGTCTAAATCCTAGTTATATATTGTCAATACATATATAGACATAAAAGTTCTATCAGTCAATTCAATACCCTTGGGTAGCAAGGGTATACATTCATGTTCATACGTACAAGTCATATTACTAGTAAACTACGATAGGTGTGGTTTAGGAAGTTACTAATACTATTACTAGAACAAAGAATCATACAATGAGTCAGTTCATTCATGAGTCAATACTTGCTAGATAGAGAGAGAACACACAATACAGCTAGTACACAGTACATTTCAATACTTGCTAGATAGAGAGAGAACACACAATATAGCTAGTACACACAGTACATTTCAATACTTGCTAGATAGAGAGAGAGCACATAATATAGTTAGCACATACATTACATATACATTCATGCAGTTATGGGAGCCACTAAACGGGGCATGGCACTACCTGCCATGACCATTTTTGTATCCAGAATCTCCTTAATTGGGGAGCGTATGAGTTTGCGTATAGATCTATACTGGATTGAATATCCTACACCTTGCTGCTCGCTATAGTGGGACTTGCAAGTCCACGGGTTCCAAATGTCATTTCCTAGGGCGTCTTATATCGTCGTTTTACTAGAGTCGGTAGCAGGATACAGGCCGATCACATGGTACTTTAAATTACAATTGGTTTAAGGTAGTTAGTACAACAGTAGTTACTTATTACAATACTACAATACTATAATATTTTTCCCATTACATTCACTTCGTGAACATTCACACGATGCACGGTAATGTAAAAACTATATTTTTGGTTAATGATTGTCGGATTTGGGAAAATACACACTCTTACAACAGACACACACAGATACTAGATGCCTTGGTAGAAGGCTACTTTTAGTAAGAAACATAGGGTTTTCTAGGAGGTTCAACACTTTTACATACTTACACTTCACATACTTACACATACTTTCTTACAAAGTCAGACACTAAAATACTTATGATCTCACCAGCTTTAAAGCTGATACTCTCTTTCCAAATAACTTGTATCCTCAGGTTACCAGTAAACAGGTACCGGTGCAAGGTTCAGAGAAGATGGAGCTCGTTCAAGACTCATCTTTTAGGGTATATTGAGCATCAATAAAGTTCCAAACACTCCAAGAGTTTGGAGTTTACGGCCCAAATGGGTTTTGGACCGTAAACCCAAATGACTATATATATGGCACTTAGCTATTTTACACACTTTTTCACTTTTCAAGAGCAAAACTCAAATCCTCTCAAGTAGCATCCGAATTTTCCTTCTTGATCTTCAACTTGTAAGTATTCCTAGCCCTAATAAGTTGATATCTACCTTAATCTAGTGATCTAACACACTTCCATCCGTGAAATCATTCCAAAAGTGTAGATCTTCAAGTTTCATCATGAACACCAAGAACACACACTAGTGTTCTTGGACTTTTAGCACCTTTTCAAGCTTCTATCTTGTAAGTACTTCTATCCTAGAGTATCTTAAGGCTTGTTACACTTCCATATATCAAGAAATCACACAAGAAAGACCAAGATCAAGGTGTTTACGGTCAAAGATGTTCTTGGACCGTAAACCCTAAAAAGGGTGCCAAAGTGTGCTCTAGTCCCTCCTAAGCCTTGGAAACTTGCTTAGATCCCTTCCTTGATGAGTTAAGGGCTTGAAAACATCAAAAGACCATAAACCATATGGGTTTACGGTGGTAAACCCAAAGGAAAATGGTCTAAGGACTGTAAACTCCATTTAGGAGTGAAATGGTGCCCTAATCCCTTCCATAGGCTTATACTTCAAGTAGAAATGCTTCTAAGGACTTATGAGGCTTCAAATCACAAAGTGGTCAAAGGAGCATGATTTTATGGCCGTAAACTCATGGGTTTACGATCGTAAACTCAATGGTTTATGGTCACAAAAACCGTAAACTCAAATGAAGGGTTCCATTGAACCCTAAAATCAATAGCAATGTCCTACAACACTTAGATGCAATCCTTAGGACTTATAGCACTTATATAAGGTGTTTTAGATGTCATAGGATGTCTTAAGTTTGTTAATTAGTTGTGTAAAGACTGATTGGATACATATATGTGTTATTATATGTTAACAAGGATCATTGTACGTGTTCGAGTCTTCACTTGACACTTAGCATCCTATACGGTCCGTTCAGCCAAACAACTCACTACAGGTGAGTTTGTACCCCTTAATCAATATTTTAAATGCTTTTATGGGGGGGGGGGGGGGGAAACAAGTTGAATCATGCTAGTTATCATATCAATCACATGTGATTAATAAGTAGCATACAAATGGATTTACTACTCTTTTAGCTGTTTTACCAGACATATTACTTCAAATGTCTTTCCAAAACATTTTTACTTGTTTAAAACTCTTTATCAAACTATCTTACATACTGAATGTTTCTTTTCAAACTCTGTTACAATTGTGTTTCAAACAAAGGTTTCCTTATACTTTAAACTGTTCTTATCAAACAAACTACTTTCAAATCGTTTTACAAACTGACATCAAGTCATCCTTTCTTAGTTACTAAACTTTTCAAAGGTTTTACAAAACTTATTTTATACTTTTATATTGTCAAATGCATGTCTATGTATGTATAGTTATATAAGTAATGTTTAAAGGACTTAGGAAGGCTAGCTCGCTTTATCTCCTTTTCCTCGTTGGGATGTGGCTTTAGGGCATCGGTTATCCATCCGAAGGTCGTCTAAATATTTGATATATATTATGTATACATATATAGACATAAAAGTTCTATCAGTCAATTCAATACCCTTGGGTAGCAAGGGTATACATTCATGTTCATACGTACAAGTCATATTACTAGTAAACTACGATAGGTGTGGTTTAGGAAGTTACTAATACTATTACTTGAACAAAGAATCATACAATGAGTCAGTTCATTCATGAGTCAATACTTGCTAGATAGAGAGAGAACACACAATACAGCTAGTACACAGTACATTTCAATACTTGCTAGATAGAGAGAGAACACACAATATAGCTAGTACACACAGTACATTTCAATACTTGCTAGATAGAGAGAGAGCACACAATATAGTTAGAACATACATTACATATACATTCATGTAGTTATGTGAGCCACTAAACGGGGCATGGCACTACCTGCCATGACCATTTTTGTATCCAGAATCTCCTTAATTGGCGAGCGTATGAGTTTGCGTATAGATCTATACTGGATTGACTATCCTACACCTTGCTGCTCGCTATAGTGGGACTTGCAAGTCCACGGGTGCCAAATGTCATTTCTTAGGGTGTCTTATATCGTCGTTTTACTAGAGTCGGTAGCAGGATACAGACCGATCACATGGTACTTTAAATTACAATTGGTTTAAGGTAGTTAGTACAACAATATTTACTTATTACAATACTACAGTACTATAATATTTTTCCCATTACATTCACTTCGTGAACAATCACACGATGCACGGTAATGTAAAAACTATATTTTTGGTTAATGATAGTCGGATTTGGGAAAATACACACTCTTACAAGAGACACACACAGATACTAGATGCCTTGGTAGAAGGCTACTTTTAGTAGGAAACATAGGGTTTTCTAGGAGGTTCAACACTTTTACATACTTACACTTCACATACTTGCAGATACTTTCTTACAAAGTCAGACACTAAAATACTTATGATCTCACCAGCTTTAAAGCTGATACTCTCTTTCCAAATAACTTGTATCCTCAGGTTACCAGTAGACAGGTACCGGTGCAAGGTTCAGAGAAGATGGAGCTCGTTCAAGACTCATCTTTTAGGGTATATTGTGCATCAATAAAGTTCCAAAAACTCAAAGAGTTTGGAGTTTACGGCCCAAATGGCTTTTGGACCGTAAACCCAAATGACTATATATATGGCACTTAGCTATTTTTCACACTTTTTCACTTTTCAAGAGCAAATTCACGATTTTCGGTCTTCGGGTTTTCGGTCTTCAGGCCGGTCTGGTCCGGGTTTGGCCCGTTGCTCATCCCTAAATTGGATACATATATGTTAACTAGGATCATTGTACGTGTTCGAATCTTCACTTGACACTTAGCATCCTATACGGTCCGTTCAGCCAAACCACTCACTACAGTTGAGTTCGTACCCCTTAATCAATATTTTAAATGCTTTTATGGGGGGGGGGGGGAAACAAGTTGAATCATGCTAGTTATCATATCAATCACATGTGATTAATAAGTAGCATACAAATGGATTTACTACTCTTTCAGCTGTTTTACCAGACATATTACTTCAAATGTCTTTCCAAAACATTTTTACTTGTTTAAAACTCTTTATCAAACTATCTTACATACTGAATGTTTCTTTTCAAACTCTGTTACAATTGTGTTTCAAACAAAGGTTTCCTTATACTTTAAACTGTTCTTATCAAACAAACTACTTTCAAATCGTTTTACAAACTGACATCAAGTCATCCTTTCTTAGTTACTAAACTTTTCAAAGGTTTTACAAAACTTATTTTATACTTTTATATTGTCAAATGCATGTCTATGTATGTATAGTTATATAAGTAATGTTTAAAGGACTTAGGAAGGCTAGCTCGCTTTATCTCCTTTTCCTCGTTGGGATGTGGCTTTAGGGCATCGGTTATCCATCCGAAGGTCGTCTAAATATTTGATATATATTATGTATACATATATAGACATAAAAGTTCTATCAGTCAATTCAATACCCTTGGGTAGCAAGGGTATACATTCATGTTCATACGTACAAGTCATATTACTAGTAAACTACGATAGGTGTGGTTTAGGAAGTTACTAATACTATTACTAGAACAAAGAATCATACAATGAGTCAGTTCATTCATGAGTCAATACTTGCTAGATAGAGAGAGAACACACAATACAGCTAGTACACAGTACATTTCAATACTTGCTAGATAGAGAGAGAACACACAATACAGCTAGTACACATAATACATTTCAGTACTTGCTAGATAGAGAGACAACACACAATACAACTAGTACGCACAGTACATTTCAATACTTGCTAGATAGAGAGAAAACACACAATACACCTAGTACACAAAGTACATTTCAATACTTGCTAGATAGAGAGAGAGCACACAATATTGTTAGGACATACATTACATATACATTCATGTAGTTATGGGAGCCACTAAACGGGGCATGGCACTACCTGCCATGACCATTTTTGTATCCAGAATCTCCTTAATTGGGGAGCGTATGAGTTTGCGTATAGATCTATACTGGATTGACTATCCTACACCTTGTTGCTCGCTATAGTGGGACTTGCAAGTCCACGGGTGCCAAATGTCATTTCTTAGGGCTTCTTATATCGTCGTTTTACTAGAGTCGGTAGCAGGATACAGACCGATCACATGGTACTTTAAATTACAATTGGTTTAAGGTAGTTAGTACAGCAGTAGTTACTTATTACAATACTACAGTACTATAACATTTTTCCCATTACATTCACTTCGTGAACATTCACACGATGCACGGTAATGTAAAAACTATATTTTTGGTTAATGATAGTCGGATTTGGGAAAATACAGACTCTTACATGAGACACATACAGATACTAGATGCCTTAGTAGAAGGCTACTTTTAGTAGGAAACATAGGGTTTTCTAGGAGGTTCAACACTTTTACATACTTACACTTCACATACTTACAAATACTTTCTTACAAAGTCAGACACTAAAATACTTATGATCTCACCAGCTTTAAAGCTGATACTCTCTTTCCAAATAACTTGTATCCTCAGGTTACCAGTAGACAGGTACCGGTGCAAGGTTCAGAGAAGATGGAGCTCGTTCAAGACTCATCTTTTAGGGTATATTGTGCATCAATAAAGTTCCAAAAACTCAAAGAGTTTGGAGTTTACGGCCCAAATGGCTTTTGGACCGTAAACCCAAATGACTATATATATGGCACTTAGCTATTTTTCACACTTTTTCACTTTTCAAGAGCAAAACTCAAATCCTCTCAAGTAGCATCCGAATTTTCCTTCTTTATCTTCAACTTGTAAGTATTCCTAGCCCTAATAAGTTGATATCTACCTTAATCTAGTGATCTAACACACTTCCATCCGTGAAATCATTCCAAAAGTGTAGATCTTCAAGTTTCATCATGAACACCAAGAACACACACTAGTGTTCTTGGACTTTTAGCACCTTTTCAAGCTTCTATCTTGTAAGTACTTCTATCCTAGAGTATCTTAAGGCTTGTTACACTTCCATATATCAAGAAATCACACAAGAAAGACCAAGATCAAGGTGTTTATGGTCCATGATGTTCTTGGACCGTAAACCCTAAAAAGGGTGCCAAAGTGTGCTCTAGTCCCTCCTAAGCCTTGGAAACTTGCTTAGATCCCTTCCTTGATGAGTTAAGGGCTCGAAAACATCAAAAGACCATAAACCATATGGGTTTGCGGTCGTAAACCCAAAGGAAAATGGTCTAAGGACCGTAAACTCCATTTAGGAGTGAAATGGTGCCCTAATCCCTTCCATAGGCTTATACTTCAAGTTGAAATGCTTCTAAGGACTTATGAGGCTTCAAATCACAAAGTGGTCAAAGGAGAATGAGTTTACGGCCGTAAACTCATGGGTTTACAACCGTAAACTCAATGAGTTATGGTCACAAAAACCGTAAACTCAAATGAAGGGTTCCCTTGAACCCTAAACTCAATAGCAATGTCCTACAACACTTAGATGCAATCCTTAGGACTTATAGCACTTATATAAGGTGTTTTAGATGTCATAGGATGTCTTAACTTTGTTAATTAGTTGTTTAAAGACTAATTGGACTAGGAATGAGCATATGACCCGTTGGACCGGACCGGATATACATATTAATGCGCCGGTTTCGGGTTTTGTTTTTACCACTAATCGGGTTTCGGATTTGGACCGGACCGTACCCGGAATACGGGATTTAACCCGGACCGGACCGGAATTTTTTTTCTCCTTAAAATATATAGATAAGGATACTGAATTATTAGAATGTTATATATAACATTATGTATAAAACTTGATGTCTTTATTTTAGCATTGTTTATAAATCTTGATCAACGTTTGTTCCTATCACTTTACAAGAAAGAATGTATCTAGCATGCTATTTTTTGTTCAAACATGCAAATTTTTTTTATAAAAACATGCAAATTTTTTTATAAAAACATGCAAATTTTTTTATAAAAACATGCAATTTTTTATAAATAATGCTGTTTTTTGTTGTTTTTTACACAAAAAAAGCTGTTAAAATGCAGTTTTTTATTAGCAATGTTGTTTCTTTTTTGTTAAAACATGCACTTATTTTTTTTATAAAAAGTGTAGTTTTTATGCTAAATAGTGTAATTTTATTTGTTCCAAATGTTAATAAGGTTTGTATTTTTTTTGTAGACACCTCATTTGCACGTGATCTAAGTAAGTCCCGTATTGTACCAATTTCAAAGCCTAGGTCGGTCCAAAACCCGAAACCCGGTTCAGTAGCCGAGACCGGACCGGACTGAACCCGAACCCGATACATCCAAAAACGGTCCGGTTTTTGGGTAAGAAAATTCACGATTTTCGGTCTTCAGGATTTCGGTCTTCGGGCCGGTCTGGTCCGGGTTTGGCCCGTTGCTCATCCCTAAATTGGATACATATATGTGTTAATATATGTTAACTAGGATCATTGTACGTGTTCGAGTCTTCACTTGACACTTAGCATCCTATACGGTCCGTTCAGCCAAACCACTCACTACAGGTGAGTTCGTACCCCTTAATCAATATTTTAAATGCTTTTATGGGGGGCGGATACAAGTTGAATCATGCTAGTTATCATATCAATCACATGTGATTAATAAGTAGCATACAAATGGATTTACTACTCTTTTAGCTGTTTTACCAGACATATTACTTCAAATGTCTTTCCAAAACATTTTTACTTGTTTAAAACTCTTTATCAAACTATCTTACATACTGAATGTTTCTTTTCAAACTCTGTTACAATTGTGTTTCAAACAAAGGTTTCCTTATACTTTAAACTGTTCTTATCAAACAAACTACTTTCAAATCGTTTTACAAACTGACATCAAGTCATCCTTTCTTAGTTACTAAACTTTTCAAAGGTTTTACAAAACTTATTTTATACTTTTATATTGTCAAATGCATGTCTATGTATGTATAGTTATATAAGTAATGTTTAAAGGACTTAGGAAGGCTAGCTCGCTTTATCTCCTTTTCCTCGTTGGGATGTGGCTTTAGGGCATCGGTTATCCATCCGAAGGTCGTCTAAATATTTGATATATATTATGTATACATATATAGACATAAAAGTTCTATCAGTCAATTCAATACCCTTGGGTAGCAAGGGTATACATTCATGTTCATACGTACAAGTCATATTACTAGTAAACTACGATAGGTGTGGTTTAGGAAGTTACTAATACTATTACTAGAACAAAGAATCATACAATGAGTCAGTTCATTCATGAGTCAATACTTGCTAGATAGAGAGAGAACACACAATACAGCTAGTACACAGTACATTTCAATACTTGCTAGATAGAGAGAGAACACACAATATAGCTAGTACACACAGTACATTTCAATACTTGCTAGATAGAGAGAGAGCACACAATATAGTTAGCACATACATTACATATACATTCATGCAGTTATGGGAGCCACTAAACGGGGCATGGCACTACCTGCCATGACCATTTTTGTATCCAGAATCTCCTTAATTGGGGAGCGTATGAGTTTGCGTATAGATCTATACTACATTGACTATCCTACACCTTGCTGCTCGCTATGGTGGGACTTGCAAGTCCACGGGTGCCAAATGTCATTTCTTAGGGCGTCTTATATCGTCGTTTTACTAGAGTCGGTAGCAGGATACATGCCGATCACATGGTACTTTAAATTACAATTGGTTTAAGGTAGTTAGTACAGCAGTATTTACTTATTACAATACTACAGTACTATAATATTTTTCCCATTACATTCACTTCGTGAACAATCACACGATGCACGGTAATGTAAAAACTATATTTTTGGTTAATGATAGTCGGATTTGGGAAAATACACACTCTTACAACAGACACACACAGATACTAGATGCCTTGGTAGAAGGCTACTTTTAGTAGGAAACATAGGGTTTTCTAGGAGGTTCAACACTTTTACATACTTACACTTCACATACTTACAGATACTTTCTTACAAAGTCAGACACTAAAATACTTATGATCTCACCAGCTTTAAAGCTGATACTCTCTTTCCAAATAACTTGTATCCTCAGGTTACCAGTAGACAGGTACCGGTGCAATGTTCAGAAAAGATGGAGCTTGTTCAAGACTCATCTTTTAGGGTATATTGTGCATCAATAAAGTTCCAAAAACTCCAAGAGTTTGGAGTTTACGGCCCAAATGGCTTTTGGACCGTAAACCCAAATGACTATATATATGGCACTTAGCTATTTTTCACACTTTTTCACTTTTCAAGAGCAAAACTCAAATCCTCTCAAGTAGCATTCGAATTTTCCTTCTTGATCTTCAACTTGTAAGTATTCCTAGCCCTAATAAGTTGATATCTACCTTAATCTAGTGATCTAACACACTTCGATCCGTGAAATCCTTCCAAAAGTGTAGATCTTCAAGTTTCATCATGAACACCAAGAACACACACTAGTGTTCTTGGACTTTTAGCACCTTTTCAAGCTTCTATCTTGTAAGTACTTCTATCCTAGAGTATCTTAAGGCTTGTTACACTTCCATATATCAAGAAATCACACAAGAAACACCAAGATCAAGGTGTTTACGGTCCATGATGTTCTTGGACCGTAAACCCTAAAAAGGATGCCAAAGTGTGCTCTAGTCCCTCCTAAGCCTTGGAAACTTGCTTAGATCCCTTCCTTGATGAGTTAAGGGCTTGAAAACATCAAAAGACCATAAACCATATGGGTTTACGGTCGTAAACCCAAAGGAAAATGGTCTAAGGACCGTAAACTCCATTTAGGAGTGAAATGGTGCCCTAATCCCTTCCATAGGCTTATACTTCAAGTAGAAATGCTTCTAAGGACTTATGAGGCTTCAAATCACAAAATGGTCAAAGGAGCATGAGTTTACGGCTGTAAACTCATGGGTTTACAACCGTAAACTCAATGAGTTATGGTCACAAAAACCGTAAACTCAAATGAAGGGTTCCCTTGAACCCTAAACTCAATAGCAATGTCCTACAACACTTAGATGCAATCCTTAGGACTTATAGCACTTCTATAAGGTGTTTTAGATGTCATAGGATGTCTTAACTTTGTTAATTAGTTGTTTAAAGACTAATTGGACTAGGAATGAGCATATGACCCGTTGGACCGGACCGGATATACATATTAATGCGCCGGTTTTCGGGTTTTGGTTTTACCACTAATCGGGTTTCGGATTTGGACCGGACCGTACCCGGAATACAGGATTTAACCCGGACCCGACCGGAATTTTTTTTCTCCTTAAAATATATAGATAAGGATACTGAATTATTAGTTAATGTTATATATAACATTATGTATAAAACTTGATGTCTTTATTTTAGCATTGTTTATAAATCTTGATCAACGTTTGTTCCTATCACTTTACAAGAAAGAATGTATCTAGCATGCTATTTTTTGTTCAAACATGCAAATTTTTTTTTATAAAAACATGCAAATTTTTTTATAAAAACATGTAGTTTTTTAAAAATAATGCTGTTTTTTGTTGTTTTTTACACAAAAAAAGCTTTTAAAATGCAGTTTTTTATTAGCAATGTTGTTTCTTTTTTGTTAAAACATGCACTTTTTTTTTATAAAAAGTGTAGTTTTTATGCTAAATAGTGTAATTTTTATTTGTTCCAAATGTTAATAAGGTTTGTATTTTTTTTAGACACCTCATTTGCACGTGATCTAAGTAAATTCCCGTATTGTACCAATTTCAAAGCCTAGTTCGGTCCAAAACCCGAAACCCGGTTTAGTACCTGAGACCGGACCGGACCGAACCCGAACCCGATACATCCAAAAACGGTCCGGTTTTTGGGTAAGAAAATTCACGATTTTCGGTCTTCGGGTTTTCGGTCTTCAGGCCGGTCTGGTCCGGGTTTGGCCCGTTGCTCATCCCTAAATTGGATACATATATGTTAACTAGGATCATTGTACGTGTTCGAATCTTCACTTGACACTTAGCATCCTATACGGTCCGTTCAGCCAAACCACTCACTACAGGTGAGTTCGTACCCCTTAATCAATATTTTAAATGCTTTTATGGGGGGGGGGATACAAGTTGAACCATGCTAGTTATCATATCATTCACATGTGATTAATAAGTAGCATACAAATGGATTTACTACTCTTTTAGCTGTTTTACCAGACAGATTACTTCAAATGGCTTTCCAAAACATTTTTACTTGTTTAAAACTCTTTATCAAACTATCTTACATATTGAATGTTTCTTTTCAAACTCTGTTACAATTGTGTTTCAAACAAAGGTTTCCTTATACTTTAAACTGTTCTTATCAAACAAACTACTTTCAAATCGTTTTACAAACTAACATCAAGTCATCCTTTCTTAGTTAATAAACTTTTCAAAGGTTTTACAAAACTTCTTTTATACTTTTATAATGTCAAATGCATGTCTATGTATGTATAGTTATATAAGTAATGTTTAAAGGACTTAGGAAGGCTAGCTCGCTTTATCTCCTTTTCCTCGTTGGGATGTGGCTTTAGGGAATCGTTTACCCATCCGCAGGTCGTCTAAATCCTAGTTATATATTGTCAATACATATATAGACATAAAAGTTCTATCAGTCAATTCAATACCCTTGGGTAGCAAGGGTATACATTCATGTTCATACGTACAAGTCATATTACTAGTAAACTACGATAGGTGTGGTTTAGGAAGTTACTAATACTATTACTAGAACAAAGAATCATACAATGAGTCAGTTCATTCATGAGTCAATACTTGCTAGATAGAGAGAGAACACACAATATAGCTAGTACACACAGTACATTTCAATACTTGCTAGATAGAGAGAGAGCACACAATATAGTTAGCACATATATTACATATACATTCATGCAGTTATGGGAGCCACTAAACGGGGCATGGCACTACCTGCCATGACCATTTTTGCATCCAGAATCTCCTTAATTGGGGAGCGTATGAGTTTGCGTATAGATCTATACTGGATTGAATATCCTACACCTTGCTGCTCGCTATAGTGGGACTTGCAAGTCCACGGGTTCCAAATGTAATTTCTGAGGGCGTCTTATATCGTCATTTTACTAGAGTCGGTAGCAGGATACAGGCCGATCACATGGTACTTTAAATTACAATTGGTTTAAGGTAGTTAGTACAGCAGTAGTAACTTATTACAATACTACAATACTATAATATTTTTCCCATTACATTCACTTCGTGAACATTCACACGATGCACGGTAATGTAAAAACTATATTTTTGGTTAATGATAGTCGGATTCGGGAAAATACACACTCTTACAACAGACACACACAGATACTAGATGCCTTGGTAGAAGGCTACTTTTAGTAAGAAACATAGGGTTTTCTAGGAGGTTCAACACTTTTACATACTTACACTTCACATACTTACACATACTTTCTTACAAAGTCAGACACTAAAATACTTATGATCTCACCAGCTTTAAAGCTGATACTCTCTTTCCAAATAACTTGTATCCTCAGGTTACCAGTAGACAGGTACCGGTGCAAGGTTCAGAGAAGATGGAGCTCGTTCAAGACTCATCTTTTAGGGTATATTGTGCATCAATAAAGTTCCAAAAAATCAAAGAGTTTGGAGTTTACGGCCCAAATGGCTTTTGGACCGTAAACCCAAATGACTATATATATATGGCACTTAGCTATTTTACACACTTTTTCACTTTTCAAGAGCAAAACTCAAATCCTCTCAAGTAGCATCCGAATTTTCCTTCTTGATCTTCAACTTGTAAGTATTCCTAGCCCTAATAAGTTGATATCTACCTTAATCTAGTGATCTAACACACTTCCATCCGTGAAATCATTCCAAAAGTGTAGATCTTCAAGTTTCATCATGAACACTAAGAACACACACTAGTGTTCTTGGACTTTTAGTACCTTTTCAAGCTTCTATCTTGTAAGCACTTCTATCCTAGAGTATCTTAAGGCTTGTTACACTTCCATATATCAAGAAATCACACAAGAAAGACCAAGATCAAGGTGTTTACGGTTAAAGATGTTCTTGGACCGTAAACCCTAAAAAGGGTGCCAAAGTGTGCTCTAGTCCCTCCTAAGCCTTGGAAACTTGCTTAGATCCCTTCCTTGATGAGTTAAGGGCTTGAAAACATCAAAAGACCATAAACCATATGGGTTTACGGTGGTAAACCCAAAGGAAAATGGTCTAAGGACCGTAAACTCCATTTAGGAGTGAAATGGTGCCCTAATCCCTTCCATAGGCTTATACTTCAAGTAGAAATGCTTCTAAGGACTTATGAGGCTTCAAATCACAAAGTGGTCAAAGGAGCATGAGTTTATGGCCGTAAACTCATGGGTTTACAACCGTAAACTCAATGGTTTATGGTCACAAAAACCGTAAACTCAAATGAAGGGTTCCCTTGAACCCTAAAATCAATAGCAATGTCCTACAACACTTAGATGCAATCCTTTGGACTTATAGCACTTATATAAGGTGTTTTAGATGTCATAGGATGTCTTAAGTTTGTTAATTAGTTGTGTAAAGACTGATTGGATACATATATGTGTTATTATATGTTAACTAGGATCATTGTACGTGTTCGAGTCTTCACTTGACACTTAGCATTCTATACGGTCCGTTCAGCCAAACAACTCACTACAGGTGACTTTGTACCCCTTAATCAATATTTTAAATGCTTTTATGGGGGGGGGGGGGGAAACAAGTTGAATCATGCTAGTTATCATATCAATCACATGTGATTAATAAGTAGCATACAAATGGATTTACTACTCTTTTAGCTGTTTTACCAGACATATTACTTTAAATGTCTTTCCAAAACATTTTTACTTGTTTAAAACTCTTTATCAAACTATCTTACATACTGAATGTTTCTTTTCAAACTCTGTTACAATTGTGTTTCAAACAAAGGTTTCCTTATACTTTAAACTGTTCTTATCAAACAAACTACTTCCAAATCGTTTTACAAACTGACATCAAGTCATCCTTTCTTAGTTACTAAACTTTTCAAAGGTTTTACAAAACTTATTTTATACTTTTATATTGTCAAATGCATGTCTATGTATGTATAGTTATATAAGTAATGTTTAAAGGACTTAGGAAGGCTAGCTCGCTTTATCTCCTTTTCCTCGTTGGGATGTGGCTTTAGGGCATCGGTTATCCATCCGAAGGTCGTCTAAATATTTGATATATATTATGTATACATATATAGACATAAAAGTTCTATCAGTCAATTCAATACCCTTGGGTAGCAAGGGTATACATTCATGTTCATACGTACAAGTCATATTACTAGTAAACTACGATAGGTGTGGTTTAGGAAGTTACTAATACTATTACTAGAACAAAGAATCATACAATGAGTCAGTTCATTCATGAGTCAATACTTGCTAGATAGAGAGAGAACACACAATACAGCTAGTACACAGTACATTTCAATACTTGCTAGATAGAGAGAGAACACACAATATAGCTAGTACACACAGTACATTTCAATACTTGCTAGATAGAGAGAGAGCACACAATATAGTTAGCACATACATTACATATACATTCATGCAGTTATGGGAGCCACTAAACGGGGCATGGCACTACCTGCCATGACCATTTTTGTATCCAGAATCTCCTTAATTGGGGAGCGTATGAGTTTGCGTATAGATCTATACTACATTGACTATCCTACACCTTGCTGCTCGCTATGGTGGGACTTGCAAGTCCACGGGTGCCAAATGTCATTTCTTAGGGCGTCTTATATCGTCGTTTTACTAGAGTCGGTAGCAGGATACATGCCGATCACATGGTACTTTAAATTACAATTGGTTTAAGGTAGTTAGTACAGCAGTATTTACTTATTACAATACTACAGTACTATAATATTTTTCCCATTACATTTACTTCGTGAACAATCACACGATGCACGGTAATGTAAAAACTATATTTTTGGTTAATGATAGTCGGATTTGGGAAAATACACACTCTTACAACAGACACACACAGATACTAGATGCCTTGGTAGAAGGCTACTTTTAGTAGGAAACATAGGGTTTTCTAGGAGGTTCAACACTTTTACATACTTACACTTCACATACTTACAGATACTTTCTTACAAAGTCAGACACTAAAATACTTATGATCTCACCAGCTTTAAAGCTGATACTCTCTTTCCAAATAACTTGTATCCTCAGGTTACCAGTAGACAGGTACCGGTGCAATGTTCAGAAAAGATGGAGCTTGTTCAAGACTCATCTTTTAGGGTATATTGTGCATCAATAAAGTTCCAAAAACTCCAAGAGTTTGGAGTTTACGGCCCAAATGGCTTTTGGACCGTAAACCCAAATGACTATATATATGGCACTTAGCTATTTTTCACACTTTTTCACTTTTCAAGAGCAAAACTCAAATCCTCTCAAGTAGCATTCGAATTTTCCTTCTTGATCTTCAACTTGTAAGTATTCCTAGCCCTAATAAGTTGATATCTACCTTAATCTAGTGATCTAACACACTTCGATCCGTGAAATCCTTCCAAAAGTGTAGATCTTCAAGTTTCATCATGAACACCAAGAACACACACTAGTGTTCTTGGACTTTTAGCACCTTTTCAAGCTTCTATCTTGTAAGTACTTCTATCCTAGAGTATCTTAAGGCTTGTTACACTTCCATATATCAAGAAATCACACAAGAAACACCAAGATCAAGGTGTTTACGGTCCATGATGTTCTTGGACCGTAAACCCTAAAAAGGATGCCAAAGTGTGCTCTAGTCCCTCCTAAGCCTTGGAAACTTGCTTAGATCCCTTCCTTGATGAGTTAAGGGCTTGAAAACATCAAAAGACCATAAACCATATGGGTTTACGGTCGTAAACCCAAAGGAAAATGGTCTAAGGACCGTAAACTCCATTTAGGAGTGAAATGGTGCCCTAATCCCTTCCATAGGCTTATACTTCAAGTAGAAATGCTTCTAAGGACTTATGAGGCTTCAAATCACAAAATGGTCAAAGGAGCATGAGTTTACGGCTGTAAACTCATGGGTTTACAACCGTAAACTCAATGAGTTATGGTCACAAAAACCGTAAACTCAAATGAAGGGTTCCCTTGAACCCTAAACTCAATAGCAATGTCCTACAACACTTAGATGCAATCCTTAGGACTTATAGCACTTCTATAAGGTGTTTTAGATGTCATAGGATGTCTTAACTTTGTTAATTAGTTGTTTAAAGACTAATTGGACTAGGAATGAGCATATGACCCGTTGGACCGGACCGGATATACATATTAATGCGCCGGTTTTCGGGTTTTGGTTTTACCACTAATCGGGTTTCGGATTTGGACCGGACCGTACCCGGAATACAGGATTTAACCCGGACCCGACCGGAATTTTTTTTCTCCTTAAAATATATAGATAAGGATACTGAATTATTAGTTAATGTTATATATAACATTATGTATAAAACTTGATGTCTTTATTTTAGCATTGTTTATAAATCTTGATCAACGTTTGTTCCTATCACTTTACAAGAAAGAATGTATCTAGCATGCTATTTTTTGTTCAAACATGCAAATTTTTTTTTATAAAAACATGCAAATTTTTTTATAAAAACATGTAGTTTTTTAAAAATAATGCTGTTTTTTGTTGTTTTTTACACAAAAAAAGCTTTTAAAATGCAGTTTTTTATTAGCAATGTTGTTTCTTTTTTGTTAAAACATGCACTTTTTTTTTATAAAAAGTGTAGTTTTTATGCTAAATAGTGTAATTTTTATTTGTTCCAAATGTTAATAAGGTTTGTATTTTTTTTAGACACCTCATTTGCACGTGATCTAAGTAAATTCCCGTATTGTACCAATTTCAAAGCCTAGTTCGGTCCAAAACCCGAAACCCGGTTTAGTACCTGAGACCGGACCGGACCGAACCCGAACCCGATACATCCAAAAACGGTCCGGTTTTTGGGTAAGAAAATTCACGATTTTCGGTCTTCGGGTTTTCGGTCTTCAGGCCGGTCTGGTCCGGGTTTGGCCCGTTGCTCATCCCTAAATTGGATACATATATGTTAACTAGGATCATTGTACGTGTTCGAATCTTCACTTGACACTTAGCATCCTATACGGTCCGTTCAGCCAAACCACTCACTACAGGTGAGTTCGTACCCCTTAATCAATATTTTAAATGCTTTTATGGGGGGGGGGATACAAGTTGAACCATGCTAGTTATCATATCATTCACATGTGATTAATAAGTAGCATACAAATGGATTTACTACTCTTTTAGCTGTTTTACCAGACAGATTACTTCAAATGGCTTTCCAAAACATTTTTACTTGTTTAAAACTCTTTATCAAACTATCTTACATATTGAATGTTTCTTTTCAAACTCTGTTACAATTGTGTTTCAAACAAAGGTTTCCTTATACTTTAAACTGTTCTTATCAAACAAACTACTTTCAAATCGTTTTACAAACTAACATCAAGTCATCCTTTCTTAGTTAATAAACTTTTCAAAGGTTTTACAAAACTTCTTTTATACTTTTATAATGTCAAATGCATGTCTATGTATGTATAGTTATATAAGTAATGTTTAAAGGACTTAGGAAGGCTAGCTCGCTTTATCTCCTTTTCCTCGTTGGGATGTGGCTTTAGGGAATCGTTTACCCATCCGCAGGTCGTCTAAATCCTAGTTATATATTGTCAATACATATATAGACATAAAAGTTCTATCAGTCAATTCAATACCCTTGGGTAGCAAGGGTATACATTCATGTTCATACGTACAAGTCATATTACTAGTAAACTACGATAGGTGTGGTTTAGGAAGTTACTAATACTATTACTAGAACAAAGAATCATACAATGAGTCAGTTCATTCATGAGTCAATACTTGCTAGATAGAGAGAGAACACACAATATAGCTAGTACACACAGTACATTTCAATACTTGCTAGATAGAGAGAGAGCACACAATATAGTTAGCACATATATTACATATACATTCATGCAGTTATGGGAGCCACTAAACGGGGCATGGCACTACCTGCCATGACCATTTTTGCATCCAGAATCTCCTTAATTGGGGAGCGTATGAGTTTGCGTATAGATCTATACTGGATTGAATATCCTACACCTTGCTGCTCGCTATAGTGGGACTTGCAAGTCCACGGGTTCCAAATGTAATTTCTGAGGGCGTCTTATATCGTCATTTTACTAGAGTCGGTAGCAGGATACAGGCCGATCACATGGTACTTTAAATTACAATTGGTTTAAGGTAGTTAGTACAGCAGTAGTAACTTATTACAATACTACAATACTATAATATTTTTCCCATTACATTCACTTCGTGAACATTCACACGATGCACGGTAATGTAAAAACTATATTTTTGGTTAATGATAGTCGGATTCGGGAAAATACACACTCTTACAACAGACACACACAGATACTAGATGCCTTGGTAGAAGGCTACTTTTAGTAAGAAACATAGGGTTTTCTAGGAGGTTCAACACTTTTACATACTTACACTTCACATACTTACACATACTTTCTTACAAAGTCAGACACTAAAATACTTATGATCTCACCAGCTTTAAAGCTGATACTCTCTTTCCAAATAACTTGTATCCTCAGGTTACCAGTAGACAGGTACCGGTGCAAGGTTCAGAGAAGATGGAGCTCGTTCAAGACTCATCTTTTAGGGTATATTGTGCATCAATAAAGTTCCAAAAAATCAAAGAGTTTGGAGTTTACGGCCCAAATGGCTTTTGGACCGTAAACCCAAATGACTATATATATATGGCACTTAGCTATTTTACACACTTTTTCACTTTTCAAGAGCAAAACTCAAATCCTCTCAAGTAGCATCCGAATTTTCCTTCTTGATCTTCAACTTGTAAGTATTCCTAGCCCTAATAAGTTGATATCTACCTTAATCTAGTGATCTAACACACTTCCATCCGTGAAATCATTCCAAAAGTGTAGATCTTCAAGTTTCATCATGAACACTAAGAACACACACTAGTGTTCTTGGACTTTTAGTACCTTTTCAAGCTTCTATCTTGTAAGCACTTCTATCCTAGAGTATCTTAAGGCTTGTTACACTTCCATATATCAAGAAATCACACAAGAAAGACCAAGATCAAGGTGTTTACGGTTAAAGATGTTCTTGGACCGTAAACCCTAAAAAGGGTGCCAAAGTGTGCTCTAGTCCCTCCTAAGCCTTGGAAACTTGCTTAGATCCCTTCCTTGATGAGTTAAGGGCTTGAAAACATCAAAAGACCATAAACCATATGGGTTTACGGTGGTAAACCCAAAGGAAAATGGTCTAAGGACCGTAAACTCCATTTAGGAGTGAAATGGTGCCCTAATCCCTTCCATAGGCTTATACTTCAAGTAGAAATGCTTCTAAGGACTTATGAGGCTTCAAATCACAAAGTGGTCAAAGGAGCATGAGTTTATGGCCGTAAACTCATGGGTTTACAACCGTAAACTCAATGGTTTATGGTCACAAAAACCGTAAACTCAAATGAAGGGTTCCCTTGAACCCTAAAATCAATAGCAATGTCCTACAACACTTAGATGCAATCCTTTGGACTTATAGCACTTATATAAGGTGTTTTAGATGTCATAGGATGTCTTAAGTTTGTTAATTAGTTGTGTAAAGACTGATTGGATACATATATGTGTTATTATATGTTAACTAGGATCATTGTACGTGTTCGAGTCTTCACTTGACACTTAGCATTCTATACGGTCCGTTCAGCCAAACAACTCACTACAGGTGACTTTGTACCCCTTAATCAATATTTTAAATGCTTTTATGGGGGGGGGGGGGGGAAACAAGTTGAATCATGCTAGTTATCATATCAATCACATGTGATTAATAAGTAGCATACAAATGGATTTACTACTCTTTTAGCTGTTTTACCAGACATATTACTTTAAATGTCTTTCCAAAACATTTTTACTTGTTTAAAACTCTTTATCAAACTATCTTACATACTGAATGTTTCTTTTCAAACTCTGTTACAATTGTGTTTCAAACAAAGGTTTCCTTATACTTTAAACTGTTCTTATCAAACAAACTACTTCCAAATCGTTTTACAAACTGACATCAAGTCATCCTTTCTTAGTTACTAAACTTTTCAAAGGTTTTACAAAACTTATTTTATACTTTTATATTGTCAAATGCATGTCTATGTATGTATAGTTATATAAGTAATGTTTAAAGGACTTAGGAAGGCTAGCTCGCTTTATCTCCTTTTCCTCGTTGGGATGTGGCTTTAGGGTATCGGTTATCCATCCGAAGGTCGTCTAAATATTTGATATATATTATGTATACATATATAGACATAAAAGTTCTATCAGTCAATTCAATACCCTTGGGTAGCAAGGGTATACATTCATGTTCATACGTACAAGTCATATTACTAGTAAACTACGATAGGTGTGGTTTAGGAAGTTACTAATACTATTACTAGAACAAAGAATCATACAATGAGTCAGTTCATTCATGAGTCAATACTTGCTAGATAGAGAGAGAACACACAATACAGCTAGTACACAGTACATTTCAATACTTGCTAGATAGAGAGAGAACACACAATACAGCTAGTACACATAATACATTTCAATACTTGCTAGATAGAGAGACAACACACAATACAACTAGTACGCACAGTACATTTCAATACTTGCTAGATAGAGAGAAAACACACAATACACCTAGTACACACAGTACATTTCAATACTTGCTAGATAGAGAGAGAGCACACAATATAGTTAGAACATACATTACATATACATTCATGTAGTTATGTAAGCCACTAAACGGGGCATGGCACTACCTGCCATGACCATTTTTGTATCCAGAATCTCCTTAATTGGGGAGCGTATGAGTTTGCGTATAGATCTATACTGGATTGACTATCCTACACCTTGCTGCTCGCTATAGTGGGACTTGCAAGTCCACGGGTGCCAAATGTCATTTTTTAGGGCGTCTTATATCGTCGTTTTACTAGAGTCGGTAGCAGGATACAGACCGATCACATGGTACTTTAAATTACAATTGGTTTAAGGTAGTTAGTACAACAGTAGTTACTTATTCCAATACTACAGTACTATAACATTTTTCCCATTACATTTACTTCCCGAACATTCACACGATGCACGGTAATGTAAAAACTATATTTTTGGTTAATGATAGTCGGATTTGGGAAAATACAGACTCTTACATGAGACACATACAGTTACTAGATGCCTTTGTAGAAGGCTACTTTTAGTAGGAAACATAGGGTTTTCTAGGAGGTTCAACACTTTTACATACTTACACTTCACATACTTACAAATACTTTCTTACAAAGTCAAACACTAAAATACTTATGATCTCACCAGCTTTAAAGCTGATACTCTCTTTCCAAATAACTTGTATCCTCAGGTTACCAGTAGACAGGTACTGGTGCAAGGTTCAGAGAAGATGGAGCTCGTTCAAGACTCATCTTTTAGGGTATATTGTGCATCAATAAAGTTCCAAAAAATCAAAGAGTTTGGAGTTTACGACCCAAATGGCTTTTGGACCGTAAACCAAAATGACTATATATATGGCACTTAGCTATTTTTCACACTTTTTCACTTTTCAAGAGCAAAACTCAAATCCTCTCAAGTAGCATTCGAATTTTCCTTCTTGATCTTCAACTTGTAAGTATTCCTAGCCCTAATAAGTTGATATCTACCTTAATCTAGTGATCTAACACACTTCCATCTGTGAAATCATTCCAAAAGTGTAGATCTTCAAGTTTCATCATGAACACCAAGAACACACACTAGTGTTCTTGGACTTTTAGCACCTTTTCAAGCTTCTATCTTGTAAGTACTTCTATCCTAGAGTATCTTAAGGCTTGTTACACTTCCATATATCAAGAAATCACACAAGAAAGACCAAGATCAAGGTGTTTATGGTCCAAGATGTTCTTGGACCGTAAACCCTAAAAAGGGTGCCAAAGTGTGCTCTAGTCCCTCCTAAGCCTTGGAAACTTGCTTAGATCCCTTCCTTGATGAGTTAAGGGCTTGAATACATCAAAAGACCGTAAACCATATGGGTTTACGGTCGTAAACCCAAAGTAAAATGGTCTAAGGACCGTAAACTCCATTTAGGAGTGAAATGGTGCCCTAATCCCTTCCATAGGCTTATACTTCAAGTAGAAATGCTTCTAAGGACTTATGAGGCTTCAAATCACAAAGTGGTCAAAGGAGCATGAGTTTATGGCCGTAAACTCATGGGCTTACAATCGTAAACTCAATGGTTTATGGTCACAAAAACCGTAAACTCAAATGAAGGGTTCCCTTGAACCCTAAAATCAGTAGCAATGTCCTACAGCACTTAGATGCAATCCTTAGGACGTATAGCACTTATATAAGGTGTTTCAGATGTCATAGGATGTCTTAACTTTGTTAATTAGTTGTGTAAAGACTAATTGGATACATATATGTGTTATTATATGTTAACTAGGATCATTGTACGTGTTCGACTCTTCACTTGACACTTAGCATCCTATACGGTCCGTTCAGCCAAACCACTCACTACAGTTGAGTTCGTACCCCTTAATCAATATTTTAAATGCTTTTATGGGGGGGGGGGGAAACAAGTTGAATCATGCTACTTATCATATCAATCACATGTGATTAATAAGTAGCATATAAATGGATTTACTACTCTTTTAGCTGTTTTACCAGACATATTACTTCAAATGTCTTTCCAAAACATTTTTACTTGTTTAAAACTCTTTATCAAACTATCTTACATACTGAATGTTTCTTTTCAAAATCTGTTACAATTGTGTTTCAAACAAAGGTTTCCTTATACTTTAAACTGTTCTTATCAAACAAACTACTTTCAAATCGTTTTACAAACTGACATCAAGTCATCCTTTCTTAGTTACTAAACTTTTCAAAGTTTTACAAAACTTATTTTATACTTTTATATTGTCAAATGCATGTCTATGTATGTATAGTTATATAAGTAATGTTTAAAGGACTTAGGAATGCTAGCTCGCTTTATCTCCTTTTCCTTGTTGGGATGTGGCTTTAGGGCATCGGTTATCCATCCGAAGGTCGTCTAAATATTTGATATATATTATGTATACATATATAGACATAAAAGTTCTATCAGTCAATTCAATACCCTTGGGTAGCAAGGGTATACATTCATGTTCATACGTACAAGTCATATTACTAGTAAACTACGATAGGTGTGGTTTAGAAAGTTACTAATACTATTACTAGAACAAAGAATCATACAATGAGTCAGTTCATTCATGAGTCAATACTTGCTATATAGAGAGAGAACACACAATACAGCTAGTACACAGTACATTTCAATACTTGCTAGATAAAGAGAGAACACACAATACAGCTAGTACACATAATACATTTCAATACTTGCAAGATAGAGAGACAACACACAATACAACTAGTACGCACAGTACATTTCAATACTTGCTAGATAGAGAGAAAACACACAATACACCTACTACACACAGTACATTTCAATACTTGCTAGATAGAGAGAGAGCACACAATATAGTTAGAACATACATTACATATACATTCATGTAGTTATGTGAGCCACTAAACGGGGCATGGCACTACCTGCCATGACCGTTTTTGTATCCAGAATCTCCTTAATTGTGGACCGTATGAGTTTGCGTATAGATCTATACTGGATTGACTATCCTACACCTTGCTGCTCGCTATAGTGGGACTTGCAAGTCCACGGGTGCCAAATGTCATTTCTTAGGGCGTCTTATATCGTCGTTTTACTAGAGTCGGTAGCAGGATACAGACCGATCACATGGTACTTTAAATTACAATTGGTTTAAGGTAGTTAGTACAACAGTAGTTACTTATTACAATACTACAGTACTATAACATTTTTCCCATTACATTCACTTCGTGAACATTCACACGATGCACGGTAATGTAAAAACTATATTTTTGGTTAATGATAGTCGGATTTGGGAAAATACAGACTCTTACATGAGACACATACAGATACTAGATGCCTTGGTAGAAGGCTACTTTTAGTAGGAAACATAGGGTTTTCTAGGAGGTTCAACACTTTTACATACTTACACTTCACATACTTACAAATACTTTCTTACAAAGTCAGACACTAAAATACTTATGATCTCACCAGCTTTAAAGCTGATACTCTCTTTCCAAATAAGTTGTATCCTCAGGTTACCAGTAGACAGGTACCGGTGCAAGGTTCAGAGAAGATGGAGCTACTTCAAGACTCATCTTTTAGGGTATATTGTGCATCAATAAAGTTCCAAAAACTCAAAGAGTTTGGAGTTTACGGCCCAAATGGCTTTTGGAAACCCAAATGACTATATATATGGCACTTAGCTATTTTTCACACTTTTTCACTTTTCAAGAGCAAAACTCAAATCCTCTCAAGTAGCATCCGAATTTTCCTTCTTGATCTTCAACTTGTAAGTATTCCTAGCCCTAATAAGTTGATATCTACCTTAATCTAGTGATCTAACACACTTCCATCTGTGAAATCATTCCAAAAGTGTAGATCTTCAAGTTTCATCATGAACACCAAGAATACACACTAGTGTTCTTGGACTTTTAGCACCTTTTCAAGCTTCTATCTTGTAAGTACTTCTATCCTAGAGTATCTTAAGGCTTGTTACACTTCCATATATCAAGAAATCACACAAGAAAGACCATGATCAAGGAGTTTACGGTCCAAGATGTTCTTGGACCGTAAACCCTAAAAAGGGTGCCAAAGTGTGCTCTAGTCCCTCCTAAGCCTTGGAAACTTGCTTAGATCCCTTCCTTGATGAGTTAAGGGCTTGAATACATCAAAAGACCATAAACCATATGGGTTTACGGTCGTAAACCCAAAGTAAAATGGTCTAAGGACCGTAAACTCCATTTAGGAGTGAAATGGTGCCCTAATCCCTTCCATAGGCTTATACTTCAAGTAGAAATGCTTCTAAGGACTTATGAGGCTTCAAATCACAAAGTGGTCAAAGGAGCATGAGTTTATGGCCGTAAACTCATGGGCTTACAATCGTAAACTCAATGGTTTATGGTCACAAAAACCGTAAACTCAAATGAAGGGTTCCCTTGAACCCTAAAATCAGTAGCAATGTCCTACAGCACTTAGATGCAATCCTTAGGACGTATAGCACTTATATAAGGTGTTTCAGATGTCATAGGATGTCTTAACTTTGTTAATTAGTTGTGTAAAGACTAATTGGATACATATATGTGTTATTATATGTTAACTAGGATCATTGTACGTGTTCGAGTCTTCACTTGACACTTAGCATCCTATACGGTCCGTTCAGCCAAACCACTCACTACAGTTGAGTTCGTACCCCTTAATCAATATTTTAAGTGCTTTTATGGGGGGGGGGGGATACAAGTTGAATCATGCTAGTTATCATATCAATCACATGTGATTAATAAGTAGCATACAAATGGATTTACTACTGTTTTAGCTGTTTTACCAGACATATTACTTCAAATGGCTTTCTAAAACATTTTTACTTGTTTAAAACTCTTTATCAAACTATCTTACATACTGAATGTTTCTTTTCAAACTCTGTTACAATTGTGTTTCAAACAAAGGTTTCCTTATACTTTAAACTGTTCTTATCAAACAAACTACTTCCAAATCGTTTTACAAACTGACATCAAGTCATCCTTTCTTAGTTACTAAACTTTTCAAAGGTTTTACAAAACTTATTTTATACTTTTATATTGTCAAATGCATGTCTATGTATGTATAGTTATATAAGTAATGTTTAAAGGACTTAGGAAGGCTAGCTCGCTTTATCTCCTTTTCCTCGTTGGGATGTGGCTTTAGGGCATCGGTTACCCATCCGAAGGTCGTCTAAATATTTGATATATATTATGTATACATATATAGACATAAAAGTTCTATCAGCCAATTCAATACCCTTGGGTAACAAGGGTATACATTCATGTTCATACGTACAAGTCATATTACTAGTAAACTACGATAGGTGTGGTTTAGGAAGTTACTAATACTATTACTAGAACAAAGAATCATACAATGAGTCAGTTCATTCATGAGTCAATACTTGCTAGATAAAGAGAGAACACTCAATACAGCTAGTACACAATACATTTCAATACTTGCTAGATAGAGAGAGAACACACAATACAACTAGTACACACAGTACATTTCAATACTTGCTAGATAGAGAGAGAACACACAATATAACTAGTACACACAGTACATTTCAATACTTGATAGATAGAGAGAGAGCACACAATACAGCTAGTACACGCAAAACATTACAATACATACAGGCTAGATAGAGAAAGAACACACAATACAGCTAGCACATACATTACATATACATTCATGCAGTTATGTGAGCCACTAAACGGGGCATGGCACTACCTGCCATGACCGTTTTTGTATCCAGAATCTCCTTAATTGGGGAGCGTATGAGTTTGCGTATAGATCTATACTGGATTGACTATCCTACACCTTGCTGCTCGCTATAGTGGGACTTGCAAGTCCACGGGTGCCAAATGTCATTTCTTAGGGCGTCTTATATCGTCGTTTTACTAGAGTCGGTAGCAGGATACAGGCCGATCACATGGTACTTTAAATTACAATTGGTTTAAGGTAGTTAGTACAGCAGTAGTTACTTATTACAATACTACAATACTATAATATTTTTCCCATTACATTCACTTCATGAACATTCACACGATGCACGGTAATGTAAAAACAATATTTTTGGTTAATGATAGTCGGATTTGGGAAAATACACACTCTTACAAGAGACACACAGAGATACTAGATGCCTTGGTAGAAGGCTACTTTTAGTAGGAAACATAGGGTTTTCTAGGAGGTTCAACACTTTTACATACTTACACTTCACATACTTACAAATACTTTCTTACAAAGTCAGACACTAAAATACTTTTGATCTCACCAGCTTTAAAGCTGATACTCTCTTTCCAAATAACTTGTATCCTCAGGTTACCAGTAGACAAGTACCGGTGCAAGGTTCAGAGAAGATGGAGCTCGTTCAAGACTCATCTTTTAGGGTATATTGTGCATCAATAAAGTTCCAAAAACTCCAAGAGTTTGGAGTTTACGGCCCAAATGGCTTTTGGCCGTAAACCCAAATGACTATATATATGGCACTTAGCTATTTTCACACTTTTTCACTTTTCAAGAGCAAAACTCAAATCCTCTCAAGTAGCATCCGAATTTTCCTTCTTGATCTTCAACTTGTAAGTATTCCTAGCCCTAATAAGTTGATATCTACCTTAATCTAGTGATCTAACACACTTCCATCCGTGAAATCATTCCAAAAGTGTAGATCTTCAAGTTTCATCAAGAACACCAAGAGCACACACTAGTGTTCTTGGACTTTTAGCACCTTTTCAAGCTTCTATCTTGTAAGTACTTCGATCCTAGAGTATCTTAAGGCTTGTTACACTTCCATATATCAAGAAATCACACAAGAAAGACCAAGATCAAGGAGTTTACGGTCCAAGATGTTCTTGGACCGTAAACCCTAAAAAAGGTGCCAAAGTGTGCTCTAGTCCCTCCTAAGCCTTGGAAACTTGCTTAGATCCCTTCCTTGATGAGTTAAGGGCTTGAAAACATCAAAATACCATAAACCATATGGGTTTACGGTCGTAAACCCAAAGGAAAATGGTCTAAGGATCGTAAACTCCATTTAGGAGTGAAATGGTGCCCTAATCCCTTCCATAGGCTTATACTTCAAGTAGAAATGCTTCTAAGGACTTATGAGGCTTCAAATCACAAAGTGGTCAAAGGAGCATGAGTTTATGGCCGTAAACTCATGGGTTTACAACCGTAAACTCAATGGTTTATGGTCACAAAAACCGTAAACTCAAATGAAGGGTTCCCTTGAACCCCAAAATCAATAGCTATGTCCTACAACACTTAGATGCAATCCTTAGGACTTATAGCACTTATATAAGGTGTTTTAGATGTCATAGGATGTCTTAACTTTGTTAATTAGTTGTGTAAAGACTAATTGGATACATATATGTGTTATTATATTAACTAGGATCATTGTACGTGTTCGAGTCTTCACTTGACACTTAGCATCCTATACGGTCCGTTCAGCCAAACCACTCACTACAGTTGAGTTCGTACCCCTTAATCAATATTTTAAATGCTTTTATGGGGGGGGGGGGGGGAAACAAGTTGAACCATGCTAGTTATCATATCAATCACATGTGATTAATAAGTAGCATACAAATGGATTTACTACTCTTTTAGCTGTTTTACCAGACATATTACTTCAAATGTCTTTCCAAAACATTTTTACTTGTTGAAAACTCTTTATCAAACTATCTTACATACTGAATGTTTCTTTTCAAACTCTGTTACAATTGTGTTTCAAACAAAGGTTTCCTTATACTTTAAACTGTTCTTATCAAACAAACTACTTTCAAATCGTTTTACAAACTGACATCAAGTCATCCTTTCTTAGTTACTAAATTTTTCAAAGGTTTTACAAAACTGATTTTATACTTTTATATTGTCAAATGCATGTCTATGTATGTATAGTTATATAAGTAATGTTTAAAGGACTTAGGAAGGCTATCTCGCTTTATCTCCTTTTCCTCGTTGGGATGTGGCTTTAGGGCATCGGTTATCCATCCGAAGGTCGTCTAAATATTTGATATATATTATGTATACATATATAGACATAAAAGCTCTATCAGTCAATTCAATACCCTTGGGTAGCAAGGGTATACATTCATGTTTATACGTACAAGTCATATTACTAGTAAACTACGATAGGTGTGGTTTAGAAAGTTACTAATACTATTACTAGAACAAAGAATCATATAATTAGTCAGTTCATTCATGAGTCAATACTTGCTATATAGAGAGAGAACACACAATACAGCTAGTACACAGTACATTTCAATACTTGCTAGATAAAGAGAGAACACACAATACAGCTAGTACACATAATACATTTCAATACTTGCAAGATAGAGAGACAACACACAATACAACTAGTACGCACAGTACATTTCAATACTTGCTAGATAGAGAGAAAACACACAATACACCTACTACACACAGTACATTTCAATACTTGCTAGATAGAGAGAGAGCACACAATATAGTTAGAACATACATTACATATACATTCATGTAGTTATGTGAGCCACTAAACGGGGCATGGCACTACCTGCCATGACCGTTTTTGTATCCAGAATCTCCTTAATTGGGGAGCGTATGAGTTTGCGTATAGATCTATACTGGATTGACTATCCTACACCTTGCTGCTCGCTATAGTGGGACTTGCAAGTCCACGGGTGCCAAATGTCATTTCTTAGGGCGTCTTATATCGTCTTTTACTAGAGTCGGTAGCAGGATACAGACCGATCACATGGTACTTTAAATTACAATTGGTTTAAGGTAGTTAGTACAACAGTAGTTACTTATTACAATATTACAGTACTATAACATTTTTCCCATTACATTCACTTCGTGAATATTCACACGATGCACGGTAATGTAAAAACTATATTTTTGGTTAATGATAGTCGGATTTGGGAAAATACAGACTCTTACATGAGACACATACAGATACTAGATGCCTTGGTAGAAGGCTACTTTTAGTAGGAAACATAGGGTTTTCTAGGAGGTTCAACACTTTTACATACTTACACTTCACATACTTACAAATACTTTCTTACAAAGTCAGACACTAAAATACTTATGATCTCACCAGCTTTAAAGCTGATACTCTCTTTCCAAATAACTTGTATCCTCAGGTTACCAGTAGAAAGGTACCGGTGCAAGGTTCAGAGAAGATGGAGCTCGTTCAAGACTCATCTTTTAGGGTATATTGTGCATCAATAAAGTTCAAAAAAATCAAAGAGTTTGGAGTTTACGGCCCAAATGGCTTTTGGACCGTAAACCAAAATGACTATATATATGGCACTTAGCTATTTTTCACACTTTTTCACTTTTCAAGAGCAAAACTCAAATCCTCTCAAGTAGCATTCGAATTTTCCTTCTTGATCTTCAACTTGTAAGTATTCCTAGCCCTAATAAGTTGATATCTACCTTAATCTAGTGATCTAACACACTTCCATCCATGAAATCATTCCAAAAGTGTAGATCTTCAAGTTTCATCATGAACACCAAGAACACACACTAGTGTTCTTGGACTTTTAGCACCTTTTCAAGATTCTATCTTGTAAGTACTTCTATCCTAGAGTATCTTAAGGCTTGTTACACTTCCATATATCAAGAAATCACACAAGAAAGACCAAGATCAAGGTGTTTACGGTCCAAGATGTTCTTGGACCGTAAACCCTAAAAAGGGTGCCAAAGTGTGCTCTAGTCCTCCTAAGCCTTGGAAACTTGCTTAGATCCCTTCCTTGATGATTTAAGGGCTTGAAAACATCAAAAGACCATAAACCATATGGGTTTACGGTCGTAAACCCAAAGGAAAATGGTCTAAGGACCGTAAACTCCATTTAGGAGTGAAATGGTGCCCTAATCCCTTCCATAGGCTTATACTTCAAGTAGAAATGCTTCTAAGGACTTATGAGGCTTCAAATCACAAAGTGGTCAAAGGAGCATGAGTTTATGGCCGTAAACTCATGGGCTTACAACCGTTAACTCAATGGTTTATGGTCACAAAAACCGTAAACTCAAATGAAGGGTTCCCTTGAACCCTAAAATCAATAGCAATGTCCTACAACACTTAGATGCAATGCTTTGGACTTATAGCACTTATATAAGGTGTTTTAGATGTCATAGGATGTCTTAGCTTTGTTAATTAGTTGTTTAAAGACTAATTGGATACATATATGTGTTATTATATGTTAACTAGGATCATTGTACGTGTTCGAGTCTTCACTTGACACTTAGCATCCCATACGGTCTGTTCAGCCAAACCACTCACTACAGGTGAGTTCGTACCCCTTAATCAATATTTTAAATGCTTTTATGGGGGGGGGGGGGGAACAAGTTGAATCATGCTAGTTATCATATCAATCACATGTGATTAATAAGTAGCATACAAATGGATTTACTACTCTTTTAGCTGTTTTACCAGACATATTACTTCAAATGTCTTTCCAAAACATTTTTACTTGTTTAAAACTCTTTATCAAACTATCTTACATACTGAATGTTTCTTTTCAAACTCTGTTACAATTATGTTTCAAACAAAGGTTTCCTTACACTTTAAACTGTTCTTATCAAACAAACTACTTTCAAATCGTTTTACAAACTGACATCAAGTCATCCTTTCTTAGTTACTAAACTTTTCAAAGGTTTTACAAAACTTATTTTATAGTTTTATATTGTCAAATGCATGTCTATGTATGTATAGTTATATAAGTAATGTTTAAAGGACTTAGGAAGGCTAGCTCGCTTTATCTCCTTTTCCTCGTTGGGATGTGGCATTAGGGCATCGGTTATCCATCCGAAGGTCGTCTAAATATTTGATATATATTATGTATACATATATAGACATAAAAGCTCTATCAGTCAATTCAATACCCTTGGGTAGCAAGGGTATACATTCATGTTCATACGTACAAGTCATATTACTAGTAAGCTACGATAGGTGTGGTTTAAGAAGTTACTAATACTATTACTAGAACAAAGAATCATATAATGAGTCAGTTCATTCATGAGTCAATACTTGCTAGATAGAGAGAGAACACACAATACAGCTAGTACACAGTACATTTCAATACTTGCTAGATAGAGAGAGAACACACAATACAGCTAGTACACATAATACATTTCAATACTTGCTAGATAGAGAGACAACACACAATACAACTAGTACGCACAGTACATTTCAATACTTGCTAGATAGAGAGAAAACACACAATACACCTAGTACACACAGTACATTTCAATACTTGCTAGATAGAGAGAGAGAGCACACAATATAGTTAGAACATACATTACATATACATTCATGTAGTTATGTGAGCCACTAAACGGGGCATGGCACTACCTGCCATGACCATTTTTGTATCCAGAATCTCCTTAATTGGGGAGCGTATGAGTTTGCATATAGATCTATACTGGATTGACTATCTTACACCTTGTTGCTCGCTATAGTGGGACTTGCAAGTCCACGGGTGCCAAATGTCATTTCTTAGGGCGTCTTATATCGTCGTTTTACTAGAGTCGGTAGCAGGATACAGACTGATCACATGGTACTTTAAATTACAATTGGTTAAAGGTAGTTAGTACAGCAGTAGTTACTTATTACAATACTACAGTACTATAACATTTTTCCCATTACATTCACTTCGTGAACATTCACACGATGCACGGTAATGTAAAAACTATATTTTTGGTTAATGATAGTCGGATTTGGGAAAATACAGACTCTTACATGAGACACATACAGATACTAGATGCCTTGGTAGAAGGCTACTTTTAGTAGGAAACATAGGGTTTTCTAGGAGGTTAAACACTTTTACATACTTACACTTCACATACTTACAAATACTTTCTTACAAAGTCAGACACTAAAATACTTATGATCTCACCAGCTGTAAAGCTGATACTCTCTTTCCAAATAACTTGTATCCTCAGGTTACCAGTAGACAGGTACCGGTGCAAGGTTCAGAGAAGATGGAGCTCGTTCAAGACTCATCTTTTAGGGTATATTGTGCATCAATAAAGTTCCAAAAAATCAAAGAGTTTGGAGTTTACGGCCCAAATGGCTTTTGGACCGTAAACCAAAATGACTATATATATGGCACTTAGCTATTTTTCACACTTTTTCACTTTTCAAGAGCAAAACTCAAATCCTCTCAAGTAGCATTCGAATTTTCCTTCTTGATCTTCAACTTGTAAGTATTCCTAGCCCTAATAAGTTGATATCTACCTTAATCTAGTGATCTAACACACTTCCATCCGTGAAATCATTCCAAAAGTGTAGATCTTCAAGTTTCATCATGAACACCAAGAACACACACTAGTGTTCTTGGACTTTTAGCACCTTTTCAAGCTTCTATCTTGTAAGTACTTCTATCCTAGAGTATCTTAAGGCTTGTTACACTTCCATATATCAAGAAATCACACAAGAAAGACCAAGATCAAGGTGTTTATGGTCCAAGATGTTCTTGGACCGTAAACCCTAAAAAGGGTGCCAAAGTGTGCTCTAGTCCCTCCTAAGCCTTGGAAACTTGCTTATATCCCTTCCTTGATGAGTTAAGGGCTTGAAAACATCAAAAGACCATAAACCATATGGGTTTACGGTCGTAAACCCAAAGGAAAATGGTCTAAGGACCGTAAACTCCATTTAGGAGTGAAATGGTGCCCTAATCCCTTCCATAGGCTTATACTTCAAGTAGAAATGCTTCTAAGGACTTATGAAGCTTCAAATCACAAAGTGGTCAAAGGAGCATGAGTTTATGGCCGTAAACTCATGGGCTTACAACCGTAAACTCAATGGTTTATGGTCACAAAAACCGTAAATTCAAATGAAGGGTTCCCTTGAACCCTAAAATCAATAGCAATGTCCTACAGCACTTAGATGCAATCCTTAGGACTTATAGCACTTATATAAGGTGTTTTAGATGTCATAGGATGTCTTAGCTTTGTTAATTAGTTGTTTAAAGACTAATTGGATACATATATGTGTTATTATATGTTAACTAGGATCATTGTACGTGTTCGAGTCTTCACTTTACACTTAGCATCCTATACGGTCCGTTCAGCCAAACCACTCACTACAGGTGAGTTCGTACCCCTTAAACAATATTTTAAATGCTTTTATGGGGGGGGGGGGGATACAAGTTGAATCATGCTAGTTATCATATCAATCACATGTGATTAATAAGTAGCATACAAATTGATTTACTACTCTTTTAGCTGTTTTACCAGACATATTACTTCAAATGGCTTTCCAAAACATTTTTACTTGTTTAAAACTCTTTATCAAACTATCTTACATACTGAATGTTTCTTTTCAAACTCTGTTACAATTGTGTTTCAAACAAAGGTTTCCTTATACTTTAAACTGTTCTTATCAAACAAACTACTTTCAAATCGTTTTACAAACTGACATCAAGTCATCCTTTCTTAGTTACTAAAAATTTCAAAGGTTTTACAAAACTTCTTTTATACTTTTATATTGTCAAATGCATGTCTATGTATGTATAGTTATATAAGTAATGTTTAAAGGACTTAGGAAAGCTAGCTCGCTTTATCTCCTTTTCCTCGTTGGGATGTGGCTTTAGGGCATCGGTTATCCATCCGAAGGTCGTCTAAATATTTGATATATATTATGTATACATATATAGACATAAAAGTTCTATCAGCCAATTCAATACCCTTGGGTAGCAAGGGTATACATTCATGTTCATACGTACAAGTCATATTACTAGTAAACTACGATAGGTGTGGTTTAGGAAGTTACTAATACTATTACTAGAACAAAGAATCATACAATGAGTCAGTTCATTCATGAGTCAATACTTGCTAGATAAAGAGAGAACACACAATACATCTAGTACACAGTACATTTCAATACTTGCTAGATAGAGAGAGAACACACAATACAACTAGTACACACAGTACATTTCAATACTTGCTAGATAGAGAGAGAACACACAATACAACTAGTACACACAGTACATTTCAATACTTGATTGATAGAGAGAGAGAGCACACAATACAGCTAGTACACGCAAAACATTACAATACATACAGGCTAGACAGAGAAAGAACACACAATACAGCTAGCACATACATTACATATACATTCATACAGTTATGTGAGCCACTAAACGGGGCATGGCACTACCTGCCATGACCGTTTTTGTATCCAGAATCTCCTTAATTGGGGACCGTATGAGTTTGCGTATAGATCTATACTGGATTGACTATCCTACACCTTGCTGCTCGCTATAGTGGGACTTGCAAGTCCACGGGTGCCAAATGTCATTTTTTAGGGCGTCTTATATCGTCGTTTTACTAGAGTCGGTAGCAGGATACAGACCAATCACATGGTACTTTAAATTACAATTGGTTTAAGGTAGTTAGTACAACAGTAGTTACTTATTACAATACTACAGTACTATAACATTTTTCCCATTACATTCACTTCGCGAACATTCACACGATGCACGGTAATGTAAAAACTATATTTTTGGTTAATGATAGTCGGATTTGGGAAAATACAGACTCTTACATGAGACACATACAGATACTAGATGCCTTTGTAGAAGGCTACTTTTAGTAGGAAACATAGGGTTTTCTAGGAGGTTCAACACTTTTACATACTTACACTTCACATACTTACAAATACTTTCTTACAAAGTCAGACACTAAAATACTTATGATCTCACCAGCTTTAAAGCTGATACTCTCTTTCCAAATAACTTGTATCCTCAGGTTACCAGTAGACAGGTACTGGTGCAAGGTTCAGAGAAGATGGAGCTCGTTCAAGACTCATCTTTTAGGGTATATTGTGCATCAATAAAGTTCCAAAAAATCAAAGATTTTGGAGTTTACGTCCCAAATGGCTTTTGGACCGTAAACCAAAATGACTATATATATGGCACTTAGCTATTTTTCACACTTTCTCACTTTTCAAGAGCAAAACTCAAATCCTCTCAAGTAGCATTCGAATTTTCCTTCTTGATCTTCAACTTGTAAGTATTCCTAGCCCTAATAAGTTGATATCTACCATAATCTAGTGATCTAACACACTTCCATCCGTGAAATCATTCCAAAAGTGTAGATCTTCAAGTTTCATCATGAACACCAAGAACACACACTAGTGTTCTTGGAATTTTAGCACCTTTTCAAGCTTCTATCTTGTAAGTACTTCTATCCTAGAGTATCTTAAGGCTTGTTACACTTCCATATATCAAGAAATCACACAAGAAAGACCAAGATCAAGGTGTTTACGGTCCAAGATGTTCTTGGACCGTAAACCCTAAAAAGGGTGCCAAAGTGTGCTCTAGTCCCTCCTAAGCCTTGGAAACTTGCTTAGATCCCTACCTTGATGATTTAAGGGCTTGAAAACATCAAAAGACCATAAACCATATGGGTTTACGGTCGTAAACCCAAAGGAAAATGGTCTAAGGACCGTAAACTCCATTTAGGAGTGAAATGGTGCCCTAATCCCTTCCATAGGCTTATACTTCAAGTAGAAATGCTTCTAAGGACTTATGAGGCTTCAAATCACAAAGTGGTCAAAGGAGCATGAGTTTATGGCCGTAAACTCATGGGATTACAACCGTAAACTCAATGGTTTACGGTCACAAAAACCATAAACTCAAATGAAGGGTTCCCTTGAACCCTAAAATCAATAGCAATGTCCTACAACACTTAGATGCAATCCTTAGGACTTATAGCACTTATATAAGGTGTTTTAGATGTCATAGGATGTCTTAGCTTTGTTAATTAGTTGTTTAAAGACTAATTGGATACATGTTGAATCATGCTAGTTATCATATCAATCACATGTGATTAATAAGTAGCATATAAATGGATTTACTACTCTTTTAGCTGTTTTACCAGACATATTACTTCAAATGTCTTTCCAAAACATTTTTACTTGTTTAAAACTCTTTATCAAACTATCTTACATACTGAATGTTTCTTTTCAAACTCTGTTACAATTGTGTTTCAAACAAAGGTTTCCTTATACTTTAAACTGTTCTTATCAAACAAACTACTTTCAAATCGTTTTACAAACTGACATCAAGTCATCCTTTCTTAGTTACTAAACTTTTCAAAGGTTTTACAAAATTTATTTTATACTTTTATATTGTCAAATGCATGTCTATGTATGTATAGTTATATAAGTAATGTTTAAAGGACTTAGGAAGGCTAGCTCGCTTTATCTCCTTTTCCTCGTTGGGTTGTGGCTTTAGGGCATTGGTTATCCATCTGAAGCTCGTCTAAATATTTGATATATATTATGTATACATATATAGACATAAAAGTTCTATCAGTCAATTCAATACCCTTGGGTAGCAAGGGTATACATTCATGTTCATACGTACAAGTCATATTACTAGTAAACTACAATAGGTGTGGTTTAGGAAGTTACTAATACTATTACTAGAACAAAGAATCATACAATGAGTCAGTTCATTCATGAGTCAATACTTGCTAGATAAAGAGAGAACACACAATACAGCTAGTACACAGTACATTTCAATACTTGCTAGATAGAGAGAGAACACACAATACAACTAGTATACACAGTACATTTCAATACTTGCTAGATAGAGAGAGAACACACAATACAACTAGTACACACAGTACATTTCAATACTTGATAGATAGAGAGAGCACACAATACAGCTAGTACACGCAAAACATTACAATACATACAGGCTAGACAAAGAAAGAACACACAATACAGCTAGCACATACATTACATACACGTTCATGCAGTTATGTGAGCCACTAAACGGGGCATGGCACTACCTGCCATGACCGTTTTTGTATCCAGAATCTCCTTAATTGGGGACCGTATGAGTTTGCGTATAGATCTATACTGGATTGACTATCCTACACCTTGCTGCTCGCTATAGTGGGACTTGCAAGTCCACGGGTGCCAAATGTCATTTCTTAGGGCGTCTTATATCGTCGTTTCACTAGAGTCGGTAGCAGGATACAGGTCGATCACATGGTACTTTAAATTACAATTGGTTTAAGGCAGTTAGTACAGCAGTAGTTACTTATTACAATACTACGATACTATAATATTTTTCCCATTACATTCACTTCGTGAACATTCACACGATGCACGGTAATGTAAAAACTATATTTTTGGTTAATGATAGTCGGATTTGGGAAAATACACACTTTTACAAGAGACACACATTGATACTAGATGCCTTGGTAGAAGGCTACTTTTAGTAGGAAACATGGGGTTTTCTAGGAGGTTCAACACTTTCACATACTTACACTTCACATACTTACAAATACTTTCTTACAAAGTCAGACACTAAAATACTTATGATCTCACCAGCTTTAAAGCTGATACTCTCTTTCCAAATAACTTGTATCCTCAGGTTACCAGAAAACAGGTACCGGTGCAAGGTTCAGAGAAGATGGAGCTCGTTCAAGACTCATCTTTTAGGGTATATTGTGCATCAATAAAGTTCCAGAAACTCCAAGAGTTTGGAGTTTACGGCCCAAATGGCTTTTGGACCGTAAACCCAAATGACTATATATATGGCACGTAGCTATTTTTCACACTTTTTCACTTTTCAAGAGCAAAACTCAAATCCTCTCAAGTAGCATCCGAATTTTCCTTCTTGATCTTCAACTTGTAGGTATTCCTAGCCCTAATAAGTTGATATCTACCTTAATCTAGTGATCTAACACACTTCCATCCGTGAAATCATTCCAAAAGTGTAGATCTTCAACTTTCATCAAGAACACCAAGAACACACACTAGTGTTCTTGGACTTTTAGCACCTTTTCAAGCATCTATCTTGTAAGTACTTCTATCCTAGAGTATCTTAAGGCTTGTTACACTTCCATATATATCAAGAAATCACACAAGAAAGACCAAGATCAAGGTGTTTACGGTCCAAGATGTTCTTGGACCGTAAACCCTAAAAAGGGTGCCAAAGTGTGCTCTAGTCCCTCCTAAGCCTTGGAAACTTGCTTATATCCCTTCCTTGATGAGTTAAGGGCTTGAAAACATCAAAAGACCATAAACCATATGGGTTTACGGTCGTAAACCCAAAGGAAAATGGTCTAAGGACCGTAAACTCCATTTAGGAGTGAAATGGTGCCCTAATCCCTTCCATAGGCTTATACTTCAAGTAGAAATGCTTCTAAGGACTTATGAGGCTTCAAATCACAAAGTGGTCAAAGGAGCATGAGTTTATGGCCATAAACTCATGGGCTTACAACCGTAAACTCAATGGTTTATGGTCACAAAAACCGTAAACTCAAACGAAGGGTTCCCTTGAACGCTAAAATCAATAGCAATGTCCTACAACACTTAGATGTAATCCTTAGGACTTATAGCACTTATATAAGGTGTTTTAGATGTCATAGGATGTCTTAACTTTGTTAATTAGTTGTGTAAAGACTAATTGGATACATATATGTGTTATTATATGTTAACTAGGATCATTGTACGTGTTCGAGTCTTCACTTGACACGTAGCATCCTATACGATCCGTTCAGCCAAACCACTCACTACAGGTGAGTTCGTACCCCTTAATCAATATTTTAAATGCTTTTATGGGGGGAGGGGGGAAACAAGTTGAATCATGCTAGTTATCATATCAATCACATGTGATTAATAAGTAGCATACAAATGGTTTTACTACTCTTTTAGCTGTTTTACCAGACATATTACTTCAAATGTCTTTCCAAAACTTTTTTACTTGTTTAAAACTCTTTATCAAACTATCTTACATACTGAATGTTTCTTTTCAAACTCTGTTACAATTGTGTTTCAAACAAAGGTTTCCTTATACTTTAAACTGTTCTTATCAAACAAACTACTTTCAAATCGTTTTACAAACTGACATCAAGTCATCCTTTCTTAGTTACTAAACTTTTCAAAGGTTTTACAAAATTTATTTTATACTTTTATATTGTCAAATGCATGTCTATGTATGTATAGTTATATAAGTAATGTTTAAAGGACTTAGGAAGGCTAGCTCGCTTTATCTCCTTTTCCTCGTTGGGATGTGGCTTTAGGGCATTGGTTATCCATCTGAAGCTCGTCTAAATATTTGATATATATTATGTATACATATATAGACATAAAAGTTCTATCAGTCAATTCAATACCCTTGGGTAGCAAGGGTATACATTCATGTTCATACGTACAAGTCATATTACTAGTAAACTACAATAGGTGTGGTTTAGGAAGTTACTAATACTATTACTAGAACAAAGAATCATACAATGAGTCAGTTCATTCATGAGTCAATACTTGCTAGATAAAGAGAGAACACACAATACAGCTAGTACACAGTACATTTCAATACTTGCTAGATAGAGAGAGAACACACAATACAACTAGTATACACAGTACATTTCAATACTTGCTAGATAGAGAGAGAACACACAATACAACTAGTACACACAGTACATTTCAATACTTGATAGATAGAGAGAGCACACAATACAGCTAGTACACGCAAAACATTACAATACATACAGGCTAGACAAAGAAAGAACACACAATACAGCTAGCACATACATTACATACACGTTCATGCAGTTATGTGAGCCACTAAACGGGGCATGGCACTACCTGCCATGACCGTTTTTGTATCCAGAATCTCCTTAATTGGGGACCGTATGAGTTTGCGTATAGATCTATACTGGATTGACTATCCTACACCTTGCTGCTCGCTATAGTGGGACTTGCAAGTCCACGGGTGCCAAATGTCATTTCTTAGGGCGTCTTATATCGTCGTTTTACTAGAGTCGGTAGCAGGATACAAGTCGATCACATGGTACTTTAAATTACAATTGGTTTAAGGCAGTTAGTACAGCAGTAGTTACTTATTACAATACTACGATACTATAATATTTTTCCCATTACATTCACTTCGTGAACATTCACACGATGCACGGTAATGTAAAAACTATATTTTTGGTTAATGATAGTCGGATTTGGGAAAATACACACTCTTACAAGAGACACACATAGATACTACTAGATGCCTTGGTAGAAGGCTACTTTTAGTAGGAAACATGGGGTTTTCTAGGAGGTTCAACACTTTCACATACTTACACTTCACATACTTACAAATACTTTCTTACAAAGTCAGACACTAAAATACTTATGATCTCACCAGCTTTAAAGCTGATACTCTCTTTCCAAATAACTTGTATCCTCAGGTTACCATAAAACAGGTACCGGTGCAAGGTTCAGAGAAGATGGAGCTCGTTCAAGACTCATCTTTTAGGGTATATTGTGCATCAATAAAGTTCCAGAAACTCCAAGAGTTTGGAGTTTACGGCCCAAATGGCTTTTGGACCGTAAACCCAAATGACTATATATATGGCACGTAGCTATTTTTCACACTTTTTCACTTTTCAAGAGCAAAACTCAAATCCTCTCAAGTAGCATCCGAATTTTCCTTCTTGATCTTCAACTTGTAGGTATTCCTAGCCCTAATAAGTTGATATCTACCTTAATCTAGTGATCTAACACACTTCCATCCGTGAAATCATTCCAAAAGTGTAGATCTTCAACTTTCATCAAGAACACCAAGAACACACACTAGTGTTCTTGGACTTTTAGCACCTTTTCAAGCATCTATCTTGTAAGTACTTCTATCCTAGAGTATCTTAAGGCTTGTTACACTTCCATATATCAAGAAATCACACAAGAAAGACCAAGATCAAGGTGTTTACGGTCCAAGATGTTCTTGGACCGTAAACCCTAAAAAGGGTGCCAAAGTGTGCTCTAGTCCCTCCTAAGCCTTGGAAACTTGCTTATATCCCTTCCTTGATGAGTTAAGGGCTTGAAAACATCAAAAGACCATAAACCATATGGGTTTACGGTCGTAAACCCAAAGGAAAATGGTCTAAGGACCGTAAACTCCATTTAGGAGTGAAATGGTGCCCTAATCCCTTCCATAGGCTTATACTTCAAGTAGAAATGCTTCTAAAGGACTTATGAGGCTTCAAATCACAAAGTGGTCAAAGGAGCATGAGTTTATGGCCGTAAAATCATGGGCTTACAACCGTAAACTCAATGGTTTATGGTCACAAAAACCGTAAACTCAAACGAAGGGTTCCCTTGAACGCTAAAATCAATAGCAATGTCCTACAACACTTAGATGTAATCCTTAGGACTTATAGCACTTATATAAGGTGTTTTAGATGTCATAGGATGTCTTAACTTTGTTAATTAGTTGTGTAAAGACTAATTGGATACATATATGTGTTATTATATGTTAACTAGGATCATTGTACGTGTTCGAGTCTTCACTTGACACGTAGCATCCTATACGATCCGTTCAGCCAAACCACTCACTACAGGTGAGTTCGTACCCCTTAATCAATATTTTAAATGCTTTTATGGGGGGAGGGGGGAAACAAGTTGAATCATGCTAGTTATCATATCAATCACATGTGATTAATAAGTAGCATACAAATGGTTTTACTACTCTTTTAGCTGTTTTACCAGACATATTACTTCAAATGTCTTTCCAAAACTTTTTTACTTGTTTAAAACTCTTTATCAAACTATCTTACATACTGAATGTTTCTTTTCAAACTCTGTTACAATTGTGTTTCAAACAAAGGTTTCCTTATACTTTAAACTGTTCTTATCAAACAAACTACTTTCAAATCGTTTTACAAACTGACATCAAGTCATCCTTTCTTAGTTACTAAACTTTTCAAAGGTTTTACAAAATTTATTTTATACTTTTATATTGTCAAATGCATGTCTATGTATGTATAGTTATATAAGTAATGTTTAAAGGACTTAGGAAGGCTAGCTCGCTTTATCTCCTTTTCCTCGTTGGGATGTGGCTTTAGGGCATTGGTTATCCATCTGAAGCTCGTCTAAATATTTGATATATATTATGTATACATATATAGACATAAAAGTTCTATCAGTCAATTCAATACCCTTGGGTAGCAAGGGTATACATTCATGTTCATACGTACAAGTCATATTACTAGTAAACTACAATAGGTGTGGTTTAGGAAGTTACTAATACTATTACTAGAACAAAGAATCATACAATGAGTCAGTTCATTCATGAGTCAATACTTGCTAGATAAAGAGAGAACACACAATACAGCTAGTACACAGTACATTTCAATACTTGCTAGATAGAGAGAGAACACACAATACAACTAGTATACACAGTACATTTCAATACTTGCTAGATAGAGAGAGAACACACAATACAACTAGTACACACAGTACATTTCAATACTTGATAGATAGAGAGAGCACACAATACAGCTAGTACACGCAAAACATTACAATACATACAGGCTAGACAAAGAAAGAACACACAATACAGCTAGCACATACATTACATACACGTTCATGCAGTTATGTGAGCCACTAAACGGGGCATGGCACTACCTGCCATGACCGTTTTTGTATCCAGAATCTCCTTAATTGGGGACCGTATGAGTTTGCGTATAGATCTATACTGGATTGACTATCCTACACCTTGCTGCTCGCTATAGTGGGACTTGCAAGTCCACGGGTGCCAAATGTCATTTCTTAGGGCGTCTTATATCGTCGTTTTACTAGAGTCGGTAGCAGGATACAGGTCGATCACATGGTACTTTAAATTACAATTGGTTTAAGGCAGTTAGTACAGCAGTAGTTACTTATTACAATACTACGATACTATAATATTTTTCCCATTACATTCACTTCGTGAACATTCACACGATGCACGGTAATGTAAAAACTATATTTTTGGTTAATGATAGTCGGATTTTGGAAAATACACACTCTTACAAGAGACACACATAGATACTACTAGATGCCTTGGTAGAAGGCTACTTTTAGTAGGAAACATGGGGTTTTCTAGGAGGTTCAACACTTTCACATACTTACACTTCACATACTTACAAATACTTTCTTACAAAGTCAGACACTAAAATACTTATGATCTCACCAGCTTTAAAGCTGATACTCTCTTTCCAAATAACTTGTATCCTCAGGTTACCAGAAAACAGGTACCGGTGCAAGGTTCAGAGAAGATGGAGCTCGTTCAAGACTCATCTTTTAGGGTATATTGTGCATCAATAAAGTTCCAGAAACTCCAAGAGTTTGGAGTTTACGGCCCAAATGGCTTTTGGACCGTAAACCCAAATGACTATATATATGGCACGTAGCTATTTTTCACACTTTTTCACTTTTCAAGAGCAAAACTCAAATCCTCTCAAGTAGCATCCGAATTTTCCTTCTTGATCTTCAACTTGTAGGTATTCCTAGCCCTAATAAGTTGATATCTACCTTAATCTAGTGATCTAACACACTTCCATCCGTGAAATCATTCCAAAAGTGTAGATCTTCAACTTTCATCAAGAACACCAAGAACACACACTAGTGTTCTTGGACTTTTAGCACCTTTTCAAGCATCTATCTTGTAAGTACTTCTATCCTAGAGTATCTTAAGGCTTGTTACACTTCCATATATCAAGAAATCACACAAGAAAGACCAAGATCAAGGTGTTTACGGTCCAAGATGTTCTTGGACCGTAAACCCTAAAAAGGGTGCCAAAGTGTGCTCTAGTCCCTCCTAAGCCTTGGAAACTTGCTTATATCCCTTCCTTGATGAGTTAAGGGCTTGAAAACATCAAAAGACCATAAACCATATGGGTTTACGGTCGTAAACCCAAAGGAAAATGGTCTAAGGACCGTAAACTCCATTTAGGAGTGAAATGGTGCCCTAATCCCTTCCATAGGCTTATACTTCAAGTAGAAATGCTTCTAAAGGACTTATGAGGCTTCAAATCACAAAGTGGTCAAAGGAGCATGAGTTTATGGCCGTAAACTCATGGGCTTACAACCGTAAACTCAATGGTTTATGGTCACAAAAACCGTAAACTCAAACGAAGGGTTCCCTTGAACGCTAAAATCAATAGCAATGTCCTACAACACTTAGATGTAATCCTTAGGACTTATAGCACTTATATAAGGTGTTTTAGATGTCATAGGATGTCTTAACTTTGTTAATTAGTTGTGTAAAGACTAATTGGATACATATATGTGTTATTATATGTTAACTAGGATCATTGTACGTGTTCGAGTCTTCACTTGACACGTAGCATCCTATACGATCCGTTCAGCCAAACCACTCACTACAGGTGAGTTCGTACCCCTTAATCAATATTTTAAATGCTTTTATGGGGGGAGGGGGGAAACAAGTTGAATCATGCTAGTTATCATATCAATCACATGTGATTAATAAGTAGCATACAAATGGTTTTACTACTCTTTTAGCTGTTTTACCAGACATATTACTTCAAATGTCTTTCCAAAACTTTTTTACTTGTTTAAAACTCTTTATCAAACTATCTTACATACTGAATGTTTCTTTTCAAACTCTGTTACAATTGTGTTTCAAACAAAGGTTTCCTTATACTTTAAACTGTTCTTATCAAACAAACTACTTTCAAATCGTTTTACAAACTGACATCAAGTCATCCTTTCTTAGTTACTAAACTTTTCAAAGGTTTTACAAAATTTATTTTATACTGTTATATTGTCAAATGCATGTCTATGTATGTATAGTTATATAAGTAATGTTTAAAGGACTTAGGAAGGCTAGCTCGCTTTATCTCCTTTTCCTCGTTGGGATGTGGCTTTAGGGCATTGGTTATCCATCTGAAGCTCGTCTAAATATTTGATATATATTATGTATATATATATAGACATAAAAGTTCTATCAGTCAATTCAATACCCTTGGGTAGCAAGGGTATACATTCATGTTCATACGTACAAGTCATATTACTAGTAAACTACGATAGGTGTGGTTTAGGAAGTTACTAATACTATTACTAGAACAAAGAATCATACAATGAGTCAGTTCATTCATGAGTCAATACTTGCTAGATAAAGAGAGAACACACAATACAGCTAGTACACAGTACATTTCAATACTTGCTAGATAGAGAGAGAACACACAATACAACTAGTATACACAGTACATTTCAATACTTGCTAGATAGAGAGAGAACACACAATACAACTAGTACACACAGTACATTTCAATACTTGATAGATAGAGAGAGCACACAATACAGCTAGTACACGCAAAACATTACAATACATACAGGCTAGACAAAGAAAGAACACACAATACAGCTAGCACATACATTACATACACGTTCATGCAGTTATGTGAGCCACTAAACGGGGCATGGCACTACCTGCCATGACCGTTTTTGTATCCAGAATCTCCTTAATTGGGGACCGTATGAGTTTGCGTATAGATCTATACTGGATTGACTATCCTACACCTTGCTGCTCGCTATAGTGGGACTTGCAAGTCCACGGGTGCCAAATGTCATTTCTTAGGGCGTCTTATATCGTCGTTTTACTAGAGTCGGTAGCAGGATACAGGTCGATCACATGGTACTTTAAATTACAATTGGTTTAAGGCAGTTAGTACAGCAGTAGTTACTTATTACAATACTACGATACTATAATATTTTTCCCATTACATTCACTTCGTGAACATTCACACGATGCACGGTAATGTAAAAACTATATTTTTGGTTAATGATAGTCGGATTTCGGAAAATACACACTCTTACAAGAGACACACATAGATACTAGATGCCTTGGTAGAAGGCTACTTTTAGTAGGAAACATGGGGTTTTCTAGGAGGTTCAACACTTTCACATACTTACACTTCACATACTTACAAATACTTTCTTACAAAGTCAGACACTAAAATACTTATGATCTCACCAGCTTTAAAGCTGATACTCTCTTTCCAAATAACTTGTATCCTCAGGTTACCAGAAAACAGGTACCGGTGCAAGGTTCAGAGAAGATGGAGCTCGTTCAAGACTCATCTTTTAGGGTATATTGTGCATCAATAAAGTTCCAGAAACTCCAAGAGTTTGGAGTTTACGGCCCAAATGGCTTTTGGACCGTAAACCCAAATGACTATATATATGGCACGTAGCTATTTTTCACACTTTTTCACTTTTCAAGAGGAAAACTCAAATCCTCTCAAGTAGCATCCGAATTTTCCTTCTTGATCTTCAACTTGTAGGTATTCCTAGCCCTAATAAGTTGATATCTACCTTAATCTAGTGATCTAACACACTTCCATCCGTGAAATCATTCCAAAAGTGTAGATCTTCAACTTTCATCAAGAACACCAAGAACACACACTAGTGTTCTTGGACTTTTAGCACCTTTTCAAGCATCTATCTTGTAAGTACTTCTATCCTAGAGTATCTTAAGGCTTGTTACACTTCCATATATCAAGAAATCACACAAGAAAGACCAAGATCAAGGTGTTTACGGTCCAAGATGTTCTTGGACCGTAAACCCTAAAAAGGGTGCCAAAGTGTGCTCTAGTCCCTCCTAAGCCTTGGAAACTTGCTTATATCCCTTCCTTGATGAGTTAAGGGCTTGAAAACATCAAAAGACCATAAACCATATGGGTTTACGGTCGTAAACCCAAAGGAAAATGGTCTAAGGACCGTAAACTCCATTTAGGAGTGAAATGGTGCCCTAATCCCTTCCATAGGCTTATACTTCAAGTAGAAATGCTTCTAAAGGACTTATGAGGCTTCAAATCACAAAGTGGTCAAAGGAGCATGAGTTTATGGCCGTAAACTCATGGGCTTACAACCGTAAACTCAATGGTTTATGGTCACAAAAACCGTAAACTCAAATGAAGGGTTCCCTTGAACGCTAAAATCAATAGCAATGTCCTACAACACTTAGATGTAATCCTTAGGACTTATAGCACTTATATAAGGTGTTTTAGATGTCATAGGATGTCTTAACTTTGTTAATTAGTTGTGTAAAGACTAATTGGATACATATATGTGTTATTATATGTTAACTAGGATCATTGTACGTGTTCGAGTCTTCACTTGACACGTAGCATCCTATACGATCCGTTCAGCCAAACCACTCACTACAGGTGAGTTCGTACCCCTTAATCAATATTTTAAATGCTTTTATGGGGGGAGGGGGGAAACAAGTTGAATCATGCTAGTTATCATATCAATCACATGTGATTAATAAGTAGCATACAAATGGTTTTACTACTCTTTTAGCTGTTTTACCAGACATATTACTTCAAATGTCTTTCCAAAACTTTTTTACTTGTTTAAAACTCTTTATCAAACTATCTTACATACTGAATGTTTCTTTTCAAACTCTGTTACAATTGTGTTTCAAACAAAGGTTTCCTTATACTTTAAACTGTTCTTATCAAACAAACTACTTTCAAATCGTTTTACAAACTGACATCAAGTCATCCTTTCTTAGTTACTAAACTTTTCAAAGGTTTTACAAAATTTATTTTATACTGTTATATTGTCAAATGCATGTCTATGTATGTATAGTTATATAAGTAATGTTTAAAGGACTTAGGAAGGCTAGCTCGCTTTATCTCCTTTTCCTCGTTGGGATGTGGCTTTAGGGCATTGGTTATCCATCTGAAGCTCGTCTAAATATTTGATATATATTATGTATATATATATAGACATAAAAGTTCTATCAGTCAATTCAATACCCTTGGGTAGCAAGGGTATACATTCATGTTCATACGTACAAGTCATATTACTAGTAAACTACGATAGGTGTGGTTTAGGAAGTTACTAATACTATTACTAGAACAAAGAATCATACAATGAGTCAGTTCATTCATGAGTCAATACTTGCTAGATAAAGAGAGAACACACAATACAGCTAGTACACAGTACATTTCAATACTTGCTAGATAGAGAGAGAACACACAATACAACTAGTATACACAGTACATTTCAATACTTGCTAGATAGAGAGAGAACACACAATACAACTAGTACACACAGTACATTTCAATACTTGATAGATAGAGAGAGCACACAATACAGCTAGTACACGCAAAACATTACAATACATACAGGCTAGACAAAGAAAGAACACACAATACAGCTAGCACATACATTACATACACGTTCATGCAGTTATGTGAGCCACTAAACGGGGCATGGCACTACCTGCCATGACCGTTTTTGTATCCAGAATCTCCTTAATTGGGGACCGTATGAGTTTGCGTATAGATCTATACTGGATTGACTATCCTACACCTTGCTGCTCGCTATAGTGGGACTTGCAAGTCCACGGGTGCCAAATGTCATTTCTTAGGGCGTCTTATATCGTCGTTTTACTAGAGTCGGTAGCAGGATACAGGTCGATCACATGGTACTTTAAATTACAATTGGTTTAAGGCAGTTAGTACAGCAGTAGTTACTTATTACAATACTACGATACTATAATATTTTTCCCATTACATTCACTTCGTGAACATTCACACGATGCACGGTAATGTAAAAACTATATTTTTGGTTAATGATAGTCGGATTTGGGAAAATACACACTCTTACAAGAGACACACATAGATACTAGATGCCTTGGTAGAAGGCTACTTTTAGTAGGAAACATGGGGTTTTCTAGGAGGTTCAACACTTTCACATACTTACACTTCACATACTTACAAATACTTTCTTACAAAGTCAGACACTAAAATACTTATGATCTCACCAGCTTTAAAGCTGATACTCTCTTTCCAAATAACTTGTATCCTCAGGTTACCAGAAAACAGGTACCGGTGCAAGGTTCAGAGAAGATGGAGCTCGTTCAAGACTCATCTTTTAGGGTATATTGTGCATCAATAAAGTTCCAGAAACTCCAAGAGTTTGGAGTTTACGGCCCAAATGGCTTTTGGACCGTAAACCCAAATGACTATATATATGGCACGTAGCTATTTTTCACACTTTTTCACTTTTCAAGAGGAAAACTCAAATCCTCTCAAGTAGCATCCGAATTTTCCTTCTTGATCTTCAACTTGTAGGTATTCCTAGCCCTAATAAGTTGATATCTACCTTAATCTAGTGATCTAACACACTTCCATCCGTGAAATCATTCCAAAAGTGTAGATCTTCAACTTTCATCAAGAACACCAAGAACACACACTAGTGTTCTTGGACTTTTAGCACCTTTTCAAGCATCTATCTTGTAAGTACTTCTATCCTAGAGTATCTTAAGGCTTGTTACACTTCCATATATCAAGAAATCACACAAGAAAGACCAAGATCAAGGTGTTTACGGTCCAAGATGTTCTTGGACCGTAAACCCTAAAAAGGGTGCCAAAGTGTGCTCTAGTCCCTCCTAAGCCTTGGAAACTTGCTTATATCCCTTCCTTGATGAGTTAAGGGCTTGAAAACATCAAAAGACCATAAACCATATGGGTTTACGGTCGTAAACCCAAAGGAAAATGGTCTAAGGACCGTAAACTCCATTTAGGAGTGAAATGGTGCCCTAATCCCTTCCATAGGCTTATACTTCAAGTAGAAATGCTTCTAAAGGACTTATGAGGCTTCAAATCACAAAGTGGTCAAAGGAGCATGAGTTTATGGCCGTAAACTCATGGGCTTACAACCGTAAACTCAATGGTTTATGGTCACAAAAACCGTAAACTCAAACGAAGGGTTCCCTTGAACGCTAAAATCAATAGCAATGTCCTACAACACTTAGATGTAATCCTTAGGACTTATAGCACTTATATAAGGTGTTTTAGATGTCATAGGATGTCTTAACTTTGTTAATTAGTTGTGTAAAGACTAATTGGATACATATATGTGTTATTATATGTTAACTAGGATCATTGTACGTGTTCGAGTCTTCACTTGACACGTAGCATCCTATACGATCCGTTCAGCCAAACCACTCACTACAGGTGAGTTCGTACCCCTTAATCAATATTTTAAATGCTTTTATGGGGGGAGGGGGGAAACAAGTTGAATCATGCTAGTTATCATATCAATCACATGTGATTAATAAGTAGCATACAAATGGTTTTACTACTCTTTTAGCTGTTTTACCAGACATATTACTTCAAATGTCTTTCCAAAACTTTTTTACTTGTTTAAAACTCTTTATCAAACTATCTTACATACTGAATGTTTCTTTTCAAACTCTGTTACAATTGTGTTTCAAACAAAGGTTTCCTTATACTTTAAACTGTTCTTATCAAACAAACTACTTTCAAATCGTTTTACAAACTGACATCAAGTCATCCTTTCTTAGTTACTAAACTTTTCAAAGGTTTTACAAAATTTATTTTATACTTTTATATTGTCAAATGCATGTCTATGTATGTATAGTTATATAAGTAATGTTTAAAGGACTTAGGAAGGCTAGCTCGCTTTATCTCCTTTTCCTCGTTGGGATGTGGCTTTAGGGCATTGGTTATCCATCTGAAGCTCGTCTAAATATTTGATATATATTATGTATACATATATAGACATAAAAGTTCTATCAGTCAATTCAATACCCTTGGGTAGCAAGGGTATACATTCATGTTCATACGTACAAGTCATATTACTAGTAAACTACAATAGGTGTGGTTTAGGAAGTTACTAATACTATTACTAGAACAAAGAATCATACAATGAGTCAGTTCATTCATGAGTCAATACTTGCTAGATAAAGAGAGAACACACAATACAGCTAGTACACAGTACATTTCAATACTTGCTAGATAGAGAGAGAACACACAATACAACTAGTATACACAGTACATTTCAATACTTGCTAGATAGAGAGAGAACACACAATACAACTAGTACACACAGTACATTTCAATACTTGATAGATAGAGAGAGCACACAATACAGCTAGTACACGCAAAACATTACAATACATACAGGCTAGACAAAGAAAGAACACACAATACAGCTAGCACATACATTACATACACGTTCATGCAGTTATGTGAGCCACTAAACGGGGCATGGCACTACCTGCCATGACCGTTTTTGTATCCAGAATCTCCTTAATTGGGGACCGTATGAGTTTGCGTATAGATCTATACTGGATTGACTATCCTACACCTTGCTGCTCGCTATAGTGGGACTTGCAAGTCCACGGGTGCCAAATGTCATTTCTTAGGGCGTCTTATATCGTCGTTTTACTAGAGTCGGTAGCAGGATACAGGTCGATCACATGGTACTTTAAATTACAATTGGTTTAAGGCAGTTAGTACAGCAGTAGTTACTTATTACAATACTACGATACTATAATATTTTTCCCATTACATTCACTTCGTGAACATTCACACGATGCACGGTAATGTAAAAACTATATTTTTGGTTAATGATAGTCGGATTTGGGAAAATACACACTCTTACAAGAGACACACATAGATACTACTAGATGCCTTGGTAGAAGGCTACTTTTAGTAGGAAACATGGGGTTTTCTAGGAGGTTCAACACTTTCACATACTTACACTTCACATACTTACAAATACTTTCTTACAAAGTCAGACACTAAAATACTTATGATCTCACCAGCTTTAAAGCTGATACTCTCTTTCCAAATAACTTGTATCCTCAGGTTACCAGAAAACAGGTACCGGTGCAAGGTTCAGAGAAGATGGAGCTCGTTCAAGACTCATCTTTTAGGGTATATTGTGCATCAATAAAGTTCCAGAAACTCCAAGAGTTTGGAGTTTACGGCCCAAATGGCTTTTGGACCGTAAACCCAAATGACTATATATATGGCACGTAGCTATTTTTCACACTTTTTCACTTTTCAAGAGCAAAACTCAAATCCTCTCAAGTAGCATCCGAATTTTCCTTCTTGATCTTCAACTTGTAGGTATTCCTAGCCCTAATAAGTTGATATCTACCTTAATCTAGTGATCTAACACACTTCCATCCGTGAAATCATTCCAAAAGTGTAGATCTTCAACTTTCATCAAGAACACCAAGAACACACACTAGTGTTCTTGGACTTTTAGCACCTTTTCAAGCATCTATCTTGTAAGTACTTCTATCCTAGAGTATCTTAAGGCTTGTTACACTTCCATATATCAAGAAATCACACAAGAAAGACCAAGATCAAGGTGTTTACGGTCCAAGATGTTCTTGGACCGTAAACCCTAAAAAGGGTGCCAAAGTGTGCTCTAGTCCCTCCTAAGCCTTGGAAACTTGCTTATATCCCTTCCTTGATGAGTTAAGGGCTTGAAAACATCAAAAGACCATAAACCATATGGGTTTACGGTCGTAAACCCAAAGGAAAATGGTCTAAGGACCGTAAACTCCATTTAGGAGTGAAATGGTGCCCTAATCCCTTCCATAGGCTTATACTTCAAGTAGAAATGCTTCTAAAGGACTTATGAGGCTTCAAATCACAAAGTGGTCAAAGGAGCATGAGTTTATGGCCGTAAACTCATGGGCTTACAACCGTAAACTCAATGGTTTATGGTCACAAAAACCGTAAACTCAAACGAAGGGTTCCCTTGAACGCTAAAATCAATAGCAATGTCCTACAACACTTAGATGTAATCCTTAGGACTTATAGCACTTATATAAGGTGTTTTAGATGTCATAGGATGTCTTAACTTTGTTAATTAGTTGTGTAAAGACTAATTGGATACATATATGTGTTATTATATGTTAACTAGGATCATTGTACGTGTTCGAGTCTTCACTTGACACGTAGCATCCTATACGATCCGTTCAGCCAAACCACTCACTACAGGTGAGTTCGTACCCCTTAATCAATATTTTAAATGCTTTTATGGGGGGAGGGGGGAAACAAGTTGAATCATGCTAGTTATCATATCAATCACATGTGATTAATAAGTAGCATACAAATGGTTTTACTACTCTTTTAGCTGTTTTACCAGACATATTACTTCAAATGTCTTTCCAAAACTTTTTTACTTGTTTAAAACTCTTTATCAAACTATCTTACATACTGAATGTTTCTTTTCAAACTCTGTTACAATTGTGTTTCAAACAAAGGTTTCCTTATACTTTAAACTGTTCTTATCAAACAAACTACTTTCAAATCGTTTTACAAACTGACATCAAGTCATCCTTTCTTAGTTACTAAACTTTTCAAAGGTTTTACAAAATTTATTTTATACTTTTATATTGTCAAATGCATGTCTATGTATGTATAGTTATATAAGTAATGTTTAAAGGACTTAGGAAGGCTAGCTCGCTTTATCTCCTTTTCCTCGTTGGGATGTGGCTTTAGGGCATTGGTTATCCATCTGAAGCTCGTCTAAATATTTGATATATATTATGTATACATATATAGACATAAAAGTTCTATCAGTCAATTCAATACCCTTGGGTAGCAAGGGTATACATTCATGTTCATACGTACAAGTCATATTACTAGTAAACTACAATAGGTGTGGTTTAGGAAGTTACTAATACTATTACTAGAACAAAGAATCATACAATGAGTCAGTTCATTCATGAGTCAATACTTGCTAGATAAAGAGAGAACACACAATACAGCTAGTACACAGTACATTTCAATACTTGCTAGATAGAGAGAGAACACACAATACAACTAGTATACACAGTACATTTCAATACTTGCTAGATAGAGAGAGAACACACAATACAACTAGTACACACAGTACATTTCAATACTTGATAGATAGAGAGAGCACACAATACAGCTAGTACACGCAAAACATTACAATACATACAGGCTAGACAAAGAAAGAACACACAATACAGCTAGCACATACATTACATACACGTTCATGCAGTTATGTGAGCCACTAAACGGGGCATGGCACTACCTGCCATGACCGTTTTTGTATCCAGAATCTCCTTAATTGGGGACCGTATGAGTTTGCGTATAGATCTATACTGGATTGACTATCCTACACCTTGCTGCTCGCTATAGTGGGACTTGCAAGTCCACGGGTGCCAAATGTCATTTCTTAGGGCGTCTTATATCGTCGTTTTACTAGAGTCGGTAGCAGGATACAGGTCGATCACATGGTACTTTAAATTACAATTGGTTTAAGGCAGTTAGTACAGCAGTAGTTACTTATTACAATACTACGATACTATAATATTTTTCCCATTACATTCACTTCGTGAACATTCACACGATGCACGGTAATGTAAAAACTATATTTTTGGTTAATGATAGTCGGATTTGGGAAAATACACACTCTTACAAGAGACACACATAGATACTACTAGATGCCTTGGTAGAAGGCTACTTTTAGTAGGAAACATGGGGTTTTCTAGGAGGTTCAACACTTTCACATACTTACACTTCACATACTTACAAATACTTTCTTACAAAGTCAGACACTAAAATACTTATGATCTCACCAGCTTTAAAGCTGATACTCTCTTTCCAAATAACTTGTATCCTCAGGTTACCAGAAAACAGGTACCGGTGCAAGGTTCAGAGAAGATGGAGCTCGTTCAAGACTCATCTTTTAGGGTATATTGTGCATCAATAAAGTTCCAGAAACTCCAAGAGTTTGGAGTTTACGGCCCAAATGGCTTTTGGACCGTAAACCCAAATGACTATATATATGGCACGTAGCTATTTTTCACACTTTTTCACTTTTCAAGAGCAAAACTCAAATCCTCTCAAGTAGCATCCGAATTTTCCTTCTTGATCTTCAACTTGTAGGTATTCCTAGCCCTAATAAGTTGATATCTACCTTAATCTAGTGATCTAACACACTTCCATCCGTGAAATCATTCCAAAAGTGTAGATCTTCAACTTTCATCAAGAACACCAAGAACACACACTAGTGTTCTTGGACTTTTAGCACCTTTTCAAGCATCTATCTTGTAAGTACTTCTATCCTAGAGTATCTTAAGGCTTGTTACACTTCCATATATCAAGAAATCACACAAGAAAGACCAAGATCAAGGTGTTTACGGTCCAAGATGTTCTTGGACCGTAAACCCTAAAAAGGGTGCCAAAGTGTGCTCTAGTCCCTCCTAAGCCTTGGAAACTTGCTTATATCCCTTCCTTGATGAGTTAAGGGCTTGAAAACATCAAAAGACCATAAACCATATGGGTTTACGGTCGTAAACCCAAAGGAAAATGGTCTAAGGACCGTAAACTCCATTTAGGAGTGAAATGGTGCCCTAATCCCTTCCATAGGCTTATACTTCAAGTAGAAATGCTTCTAAAGGACTTATGAGGCTTCAAATCACAAAGTGGTCAAAGGAGCATGAGTTTATGGCCGTAAACTCATGGGCTTACAACCGTAAACTCAATGGTTTATGGTCACAAAAACCGTAAACTCAAACGAAGGGTTCCCTTGAACGCTAAAATCAATAGCAATGTCCTACAACACTTAGATGTAATCCTTAGGACTTATAGCACTTATATAAGGTGTTTTAGATGTCATAGGATGTCTTAACTTTGTTAATTAGTTGTGTAAAGACTAATTGGATACATATATGTGTTATTATATGTTAACTAGGATCATTGTACGTGTTCGAGTCTTCACTTGACACGTAGCATCCTATACGATCCGTTCAGCCAAACCACTCACTACAGGTGAGTTCGTACCCCTTAATCAATATTTTAAATGCTTTTATGGGGGGAGGGGGGAAACAAGTTGAATCATGCTAGTTATCATATCAATCACATGTGATTAATAAGTAGCATACAAATGGTTTTACTACTCTTTTAGCTGTTTTACCAGACATATTACTTCAAATGTCTTTCCAAAACTTTTTTACTTGTTTAAAACTCTTTATCAAACTATCTTACATACTGAATGTTTCTTTTCAAACTCTGTTACAATTGTGTTTCAAACAAAGGTTTCCTTATACTTTAAACTGTTCTTATCAAACAAACTACTTTCAAATCGTTTTACAAACTGACATCAAGTCATCCTTTCTTAGTTACTAAACTTTTCAAAGGTTTTACAAAATTTATTTTATACTTTTATATTGTCAAATGCATGTCTATGTATGTATAGTTATATAAGTAATGTTTAAAGGACTTAGGAAGGCTAGCTCGCTTTATCTCCTTTTCCTCGTTGGGATGTGGCTTTAGGGCATTGGTTATCCATCTGAAGCTCGTCTAAATATTTGATATATATTATGTATACATATATAGACATAAAAGTTCTATCAGTCAATTCAATACCCTTGGGTAGCAAGGGTATACATTCATGTTCATACGTACAAGTCATATTACTAGTAAACTACAATAGGTGTGGTTTAGGAAGTTACTAATACTATTACTAGAACAAAGAATCATACAATGAGTCAGTTCATTCATGAGTCAATACTTGCTAGATAAAGAGAGAACACACAATACAGCTAGTACACAGTACATTTCAATACTTGCTAGATAGAGAGAGAACACACAATACAACTAGTATACACAGTACATTTCAATACTTGCTAGATAGAGAGAGAACACACAATACAACTAGTACACACAGTACATTTCAATACTTGATAGATAGAGAGAGCACACAATACAGCTAGTACACGCAAAACATTACAATACATACAGGCTAGACAAAGAAAGAACACACAATACAGCTAGCACATACATTACATACACGTTCATGCAGTTATGTGAGCCACTAAACGGGGCATGGCACTACCTGCCATGACCGTTTTTGTATCCAGAATCTCCTTAATTGGGGACCGTATGAGTTTGCGTATAGATCTATACTGGATTGACTATCCTACACCTTGCTGCTCGCTATAGTGGGACTTGCAAGTCCACGGGTGCCAAATGTCATTTCTTAGGGCGTCTTATATCGTCGTTTTACTAGAGTCGGTAGCAGGATACAGGTCGATCACATGGTACTTTAAATTACAATTGGTTTAAGGCAGTTAGTACAGCAGTAGTTACTTATTACAATACTACGATACTATAATATTTTTCCCATTACATTCACTTCGTGAACATTCACACGATGCACGGTAATGTAAAAACTATATTTTTGGTTAATGATAGTCGGATTTGGGAAAATACACACTCTTACAAGAGACACACATAGATACTACTAGATGCCTTGGTAGAAGGCTACTTTTAGTAGGAAACATGGGGTTTTCTAGGAGGTTCAACACTTTCACATACTTACACTTCACATACTTACAAATACTTTCTTACAAAGTCAGACACTAAAATACTTATGATCTCACCAGCTTTAAAGCTGATACTCTCTTTCCAAATAACTTGTATCCTCAGGTTACCAGAAAACAGGTACCGGTGCAAGGTTCAGAGAAGATGGAGCTCGTTCAAGACTCATCTTTTAGGGTATATTGTGCATCAATAAAGTTCCAGAAACTCCAAGAGTTTGGAGTTTACGGCCCAAATGGCTTTTGGACCGTAAACCCAAATGACTATATATATGGCACGTAGCTATTTTTCACACTTTTTCACTTTTCAAGAGCAAAACTCAAATCCTCTCAAGTAGCATCCGAATTTTCCTTCTTGATCTTCAACTTGTAGGTATTCCTAGCCCTAATAAGTTGATATCTACCTTAATCTAGTGATCTAACACACTTCCATCCGTGAAATCATTCCAAAAGTGTAGATCTTCAACTTTCATCAAGAACACCAAGAACACACACTAGTGTTCTTGGACTTTTAGCACCTTTTCAAGCATCTATCTTGTAAGTACTTCTATCCTAGAGTATCTTAAGGCTTGTTACACTTCCATATATCAAGAAATCACACAAGAAAGACCAAGATCAAGGTGTTTACGGTCCAAGATGTTCTTGGACCGTAAACCCTAAAAAGGGTGCCAAAGTGTGCTCTAGTCCCTCCTAAGCCTTGGAAACTTGCTTATATCCCTTCCTTGATGAGTTAAGGGCTTGAAAACATCAAAAGACCATAAACCATATGGGTTTACGGTCGTAAACCCAAAGGAAAATGGTCTAAGGACCGTAAACTCCATTTAGGAGTGAAATGGTGCCCTAATCCCTTCCATAGGCTTATACTTCAAGTAGAAATGCTTCTAAAGGACTTATGAGGCTTCAAATCACAAAGTGGTCAAAGGAGCATGAGTTTATGGCCGTAAACTCATGGGCTTACAACCGTAAACTCAATGGTTTATGGTCACAAAAACCGTAAACTCAAACGAAGGGTTCCCTTGAACGCTAAAATCAATAGCAATGTCCTACAACACTTAGATGTAATCCTTAGGACTTATAGCACTTATATAAGGTGTTTTAGATGTCATAGGATGTCTTAACTTTGTTAATTAGTTGTGTAAAGACTAATTGGATACATATATGTGTTATTATATGTTAACTAGGATCATTGTACGTGTTCGAGTCTTCACTTGACACGTAGCATCCTATACGATCCGTTCAGCCAAACCACTCACTACAGGTGAGTTCGTACCCCTTAATCAATATTTTAAATGCTTTTATGGGGGGAGGGGGGAAACAAGTTGAATCATGCTAGTTATCATATCAATCACATGTGATTAATAAGTAGCATACAAATGGTTTTACTACTCTTTTAGCTGTTTTACCAGACATATTACTTCAAATGTCTTTCCAAAACTTTTTTACTTGTTTAAAACTCTTTATCAAACTATCTTACATACTGAATGTTTCTTTTCAAACTCTGTTACAATTGTGTTTCAAACAAAGGTTTCCTTATACTTTAAACTGTTCTTATCAAACAAACTACTTTCAAATCGTTTTACAAACTGACATCAAGTCATCCTTTCTTAGTTACTAAACTTTTCAAAGGTTTTACAAAATTTATTTTATACTGTTATATTGTCAAATGCATGTCTATGTATGTATAGTTATATAAGTAATGTTTAAAGGACTTAGGAAGGCTAGCTCGCTTTATCTCCTTTTCCTCGTTGGGATGTGGCTTTAGGGCATTGGTTATCCATCTGAAGCTCGTCTAAATATTTGATATATATTATGTATATATATATAGACATAAAAGTTCTATCAGTCAATTCAATACCCTTGGGTAGCAAGGGTATACATTCATGTTCATACGTACAAGTCATATTACTAGTAAACTACGATAGGTGTGGTTTAGGAAGTTACTAATACTATTACTAGAACAAAGAATCATACAATGAGTCAGTTCATTCATGAGTCAATACTTGCTAGATAAAGAGAGAACACACAATACAGCTAGTACACAGTACATTTCAATACTTGCTAGATAGAGAGAGAACACACAATACAACTAGTATACACAGTACATTTCAATACTTGCTAGATAGAGAGAGAACACACAATACAACTAGTACACACAGTACATTTCAATACTTGATAGATAGAGAGAGCACACAATACAGCTAGTACACGCAAAACATTACAATACATACAGGCTAGACAAAGAAAGAACACACAATACAGCTAGCACATACATTACATACACGTTCATGCAGTTATGTGAGCCACTAAACGGGGCATGGCACTACCTGCCATGACCGTTTTTGTATCCAGAATCTCCTTAATTGGGGACCGTATGAGTTTGCGTATAGATCTATACTGGATTGACTATCCTACACCTTGCTGCTCGCTATAGTGGGACTTGCAAGTCCACGGGTGCCAAATGTCATTTCTTAGGGCGTCTTATATCGTCGTTTTACTAGAGTCGGTAGCAGGATACAGGTCGATCACATGGTACTTTAAATTACAATTGGTTTAAGGCAGTTAGTACAGCAGTAGTTACTTATTACAATACTACGATACTATAATATTTTTCCCATTACATTCACTTCGTGAACATTCACACGATGCACGGTAATGTAAAAACTATATTTTTGGTTAATGATAGTCGGATTTGGGAAAATACACACTCTTACAAGAGACACACATAGATACTAGATGCCTTGGTAGAAGGCTACTTTTAGTAGGAAACATGGGGTTTTCTAGGAGGTTCAACACTTTCACATACTTACACTTCACATACTTACAAATACTTTCTTACAAAGTCAGACACTAAAATACTTATGATCTCACCAGCTTTAAAGCTGATACTCTCTTTCCAAATAACTTGTATCCTCAGGTTACCAGAAAACAGGTACCGGTGCAAGGTTCAGAGAAGATGGAGCTCGTTCAAGACTCATCTTTTAGGGTATATTGTGCATCAATAAAGTTCCAGAAACTCCAAGAGTTTGGAGTTTACGGCCCAAATGGCTTTTGGACCGTAAACCCAAATGACTATATATATGGCACGTAGCTATTTTTCACACTTTTTCACTTTTCAAGAGCAAAACTCAAATCCTCTCAAGTAGCATCCGAATTTTCCTTCTTGATCTTCAACTTGTAGGTATTCCTAGCCCTAATAAGTTGATATCTACCTTAATCTAGTGATCTAACACACTTCCATCCATGAAATCATTCCAAAAGTGTAGATCTTCAACTTTCATCAAGAACACCAAGAACACACACTAGTGTTCTTGGACTTTTAGCACCTTTTCAAGCATCTATCTTGTAAGTACTTCTATCCTAGAGTATCTTAAGGCTTGTTACACTTCCATATATCAAGAAATCACACAAGAAAGACCAAGATCAAGGTGTTTACGGTCCAAGATGTTCTTGGACCGTAAACCCTAAAAAGGGTGCCAAAGTGTGCTCTAGTCCCTCCTAAGCCTTGGAAACTTGCTTATATCCCTTCCTTGATGAGTTAAGGGCTTGAAAACATCAAAAGACCATAAACCATATGGGTTTACGGTCGTAAACCCAAAGGAAAATGGTCTAAGGACCGTAAACTCCATTTAGGAGTGAAATGGTGCCCTAATCCCTTCCATAGGCTTATACTTCAAGTAGAAATGCTTCTAAAGGACTTATGAGGCTTCAAATCACAAAGTGGTCAAAGGAGCATGAGTTTATGGCCGTAAACTCATGGGCTTACAACCGTAAACTCAATGGTTTATGGTCACAAAAACCGTAAACTCAAACGAAGGGTTCCCTTGAACGCTAAAATCAATAGCAATGTCCTACAACACTTAGATGTAATCCTTAGGACTTATAGCACTTATATAAGGTGTTTTAGATGTCATAGGATGTCTTAACTTTGTTAATTAGTTGTGTAAAGACTAATTGGATACATATATGTGTTATTATATGTTAACTAGGATCATTGTACGTGTTCGAGTCTTCACTTGACACGTAGCATCCTATACGATCCGTTCAGCCAAACCACTCACTACAGGTGAGTTCGTACCCCTTAATCAATATTTTAAATGCTTTTATGGGGGGAGGGGGGAAACAAGTTGAATCATGCTAGTTATCATATCAATCACATGTGATTAATAAGTAGCATACAAATGGTTTTACTACTCTTTTAGCTGTTTTACCAGACATATTACTTCAAATGTCTTTCCAAAACTTTTTTACTTGTTTAAAACTCTTTATCAAACTATCTTACATACTGAATGTTTCTTTTCAAACTCTGTTACAATTGTGTTTCAAACAAAGGTTTCCTTATACTTTAAACTGTTCTTATCAAACAAACTACTTTCAAATCGTTTTACAAACTGACATCAAGTCATCCTTTCTTAGTTACTAAACTTTTCAAAGGTTTTACAAAATTTATTTTATACTGTTATATTGTCAAATGCATGTCTATGTATGTATAGTTATATAAGTAATGTTTAAAGGACTTAGGAAGGCTAGCTCGCTTTATCTCCTTTTCCTCGTTGGGATGTGGCTTTAGGGCATTGGTTATCCATCTGAAGCTCGTCTAAATATTTGATATATATTATGTATATATATATAGACATAAAAGTTCTATCAGTCAATTCAATACCCTTGGGTAGCAAGGGTATACATTCATGTTCATACGTACAAGTCATATTACTAGTAAACTACGATAGGTGTGGTTTAGGAAGTTACTAATACTATTACTAGAACAAAGAATCATACAATGAGTCAGTTCATTCATGAGTCAATACTTGCTAGATAAAGAGAGAACACACAATACAGCTAGTACACAGTACATTTCAATACTTGCTAGATAGAGAGAGAACACACAATACAACTAGTATACACAGTACATTTCAATACTTGCTAGATAGAGAGAGAACACACAATACAACTAGTACACACAGTACATTTCAATACTTGATAGATAGAGAGAGCACACAATACAGCTAGTACACGCAAAACATTACAATACATACAGGCTAGACAAAGAAAGAACACACAATACAGCTAGCACATACATTACATACACGTTCATGCAGTTATGTGAGCCACTAAACGGGGCATGGCACTACCTGCCATGACCGTTTTTGTATCCAGAATCTCCTTAATTGGGGACCGTATGAGTTTGCGTATAGATCTATACTGGATTGACTATCCTACACCTTGCTGCTCGCTATAGTGGGACTTGCAAGTCCACGGGTGCCAAATGTCATTTCTTAGGGCGTCTTATATCGTCGTTTTACTAGAGTCGGTAGCAGGATACAGGTCGATCACATGGTACTTTAAATTACAATTGGTTTAAGGCAGTTAGTACAGCAGTAGTTACTTATTACAATACTACGATACTATAATATTTTTCCCATTACATTCACTTCGTGAACATTCACACGATGCACGGTAATGTAAAAACTATATTTTTGGTTAATGATAGTCGGATTTGGGAAAATACACACTCTTACAAGAGACACACATAGATACTAGATGCCTTGGTAGAAGGCTACTTTTAGTAGGAAACATGGGGTTTTCTAGGAGGTTCAACACTTTCACATACTTACACTTCACATACTTACAAATACTTTCTTACAAAGTCAGACACTAAAATACTTATGATCTCACCAGCTTTAAAGCTGATACTCTCTTTCCAAATAACTTGTATCCTCAGGTTACCAGAAAACAGGTACCGGTGCAAGGTTCAGAGAAGATGGAGCTCGTTCAAGACTCATCTTTTAGGGTATATTGTGCATCAATAAAGTTCCAGAAACTCCAAGAGTTTGGAGTTTACGGCCCAAATGGCTTTTGGACCGTAAACCCAAATGACTATATATATGGCACGTAGCTATTTTTCACACTTTTTCACTTTTCAAGAGCAAAACTCAAATCCTCTCAAGTAGCATCCGAATTTTCCTTCTTGATCTTCAACTTGTAGGTATTCCTAGCCCTAATAAGTTGATATCTACCTTAATCTAGTGATCTAACACACTTCCATCCGTGAAATCATTCCAAAAGTGTAGATCTTCAACTTTCATCAAGAACACCAAGAACACACACTAGTGTTCTTGGACTTTTAGCACCTTTTCAAGCATCTATCTTGTAAGTACTTCTATCCTAGAGTATCTTAAGGCTTGTTACACTTCCATATATCAAGAAATCACACAAGAAAGACCAAGATCAAGGTGTTTACGGTCCAAGATGTTCTTGGACCGTAAACCCTAAAAAGGGTGCCAAAGTGTGCTCTAGTCCCTCCTAAGCCTTGGAAACTTGCTTATATCCCTTCCTTGATGAGTTAAGGGCTTGAAAACATCAAAAGACCATAAACCATATGGGTTTACGGTCGTAAACCCAAAGGAAAATGGTCTAAGGACCGTAAACTCCATTTAGGAGTGAAATGGTGCCCTAATCCCTTCCATAGGCTTATACTTCAAGTAGAAATGCTTCTAAAGGACTTATGAGGCTTCAAATCACAAAGTGGTCAAAGGAGCATGAGTTTATGGCCGTAAACTCATGGGCTTACAACCGTAAACTCAATGGTTTATGGTCACAAAAACCGTAAACTCAAACGAAGGGTTCCCTTGAACGCTAAAATCAATAGCAATGTCCTACAACACTTAGATGTAATCCTTAGGACTTATAGCACTTATATAAGGTGTTTTAGATGTCATAGGATGTCTTAACTTTGTTAATTAGTTGTGTAAAGACTAATTGGATACATATATGTGTTATTATATGTTAACTAGGATCATTGTACGTGTTCGAGTCTTCACTTGACACGTAGCATCCTATACGATCCGTTCAGCCAAACCACTCACTACAGGTGAGTTCGTACCCCTTAATCAATATTTTAAATGCTTTTATGGGGGGAGGGGGGAAACAAGTTGAATCATGCTAGTTATCATATCAATCACATGTGATTAATAAGTAGCATACAAATGGTTTTACTACTCTTTTAGCTGTTTTACCAGACATATTACTTCAAATGTCTTTCCAAAACTTTTTTACTTGTTTAAAACTCTTTATCAAACTATCTTACATACTGAATGTTTCTTTTCAAACTCTGTTACAATTGTGTTTCAAACAAAGGTTTCCTTATACTTTAAACTGTTCTTATCAAACAAACTACTTTCAAATCGTTTTACAAACTGACATCAAGTCATCCTTTCTTAGTTACTAAACTTTTCAAAGGTTTTACAAAATTTATTTTATACTGTTATATTGTCAAATGCATGTCTATGTATGTATAGTTATATAAGTAATGTTTAAAGGACTTAGGAAGGCTAGCTCGCTTTATCTCCTTTTCCTCGTTGGGATGTGGCTTTAGGGCATTGGTTATCCATCTGAAGCTCGTCTAAATATTTGATATATATTATGTATATATATATAGACATAAAAGTTCTATCAGTCAATTCAATACCCTTGGGTAGCAAGGGTATACATTCATGTTCATACGTACAAGTCATATTACTAGTAAACTACGATAGGTGTGGTTTAGGAAGTTACTAATACTATTACTAGAACAAAGAATCATACAATGAGTCAGTTCATTCATGAGTCAATACTTGCTAGATAAAGAGAGAACACACAATACAGCTAGTACACAGTACATTTCAATACTTGCTAGATAGAGAGAGAACACACAATACAACTAGTATACACAGTACATTTCAATACTTGCTAGATAGAGAGAGAACACACAATACAACTAGTACACACAGTACATTTCAATACTTGATAGATAGAGAGAGCACACAATACAGCTAGTACACGCAAAACATTACAATACATACAGGCTAGACAAAGAAAGAACACACAATACAGCTAGCACATACATTACATACACGTTCATGCAGTTATGTGAGCCACTAAACGGGGCATGGCACTACCTGCCATGACCGTTTTTGTATCCAGAATCTCCTTAATTGGGGACCGTATGAGTTTGCGTATAGATCTATACTGGATTGACTATCCTACACCTTGCTGCTCGCTATAGTGGGACTTGCAAGTCCACGGGTGCCAAATGTCATTTCTTAGGGCGTCTTATATCGTCGTTTTACTAGAGTCGGTAGCAGGATACAGGTCGATCACATGGTACTTTAAATTACAATTGGTTTAAGGCAGTTAGTACAGCAGTAGTTACTTATTACAATACTACGATACTATAATATTTTTCCCATTACATTCACTTCGTGAACATTCACACGATGCACGGTAATGTAAAAACTATATTTTTGGTTAATGATAGTCGGATTTGGGAAAATACACACTCTTACAAGAGACACACATAGATACTAGATGCCTTGGTAGAAGGCTACTTTTAGTAGGAAACATGGGGTTTTCTAGGAGGTTCAACACTTTCACATACTTACACTTCACATACTTACAAATACTTTCTTACAAAGTCAGACACTAAAATACTTATGATCTCACCAGCTTTAAAGCTGATACTCTCTTTCCAAATAACTTGTATCCTCAGGTTACCAGAAAACAGGTACCGGTGCAAGGTTCAGAGAAGATGGAGCTCGTTCAAGACTCATCTTTTAGGGTATATTGTGCATCAATAAAGTTCCAGAAACTCCAAGAGTTTGGAGTTTACGGCCCAAATGGCTTTTGGACCGTAAACCCAAATGACTATATATATGGCACGTAGCTATTTTTCACACTTTTTCACTTTTCAAGAGCAAAACTCAAATCCTCTCAAGTAGCATCCGAATTTTCCTTCTTGATCTTCAACTTGTAGGTATTCCTAGCCCTAATAAGTTGATATCTACCTTAATCTAGTGATCTAACACACTTCCATCCGTGAAATCATTCCAAAAGTGTAGATCTTCAACTTTCATCAAGAACACCAAGAACACACACTAGTGTTCTTGGACTTTTAGCACCTTTTCAAGCATCTATCTTGTAAGTACTTCTATCCTAGAGTATCTTAAGGCTTGTTACACTTCCATATATCAAGAAATCACACAAGAAAGACCAAGATCAAGGTGTTTACGGTCCAAGATGTTCTTGGACCGTAAACCCTAAAAAGGGTGCCAAAGTGTGCTCTAGTCCCTCCTAAGCCTTGGAAACTTGCTTATATCCCTTCCTTGATGAGTTAAGGGCTTGAAAACATCAAAAGACCATAAACCATATGGGTTTACGGTCGTAAACCCAAAGGAAAATGGTCTAAGGACCGTAAACTCCATTTAGGAGTGAAATGGTGCCCTAATCCCTTCCATAGGCTTATACTTCAAGTAGAAATGCTTCTAAAGGACTTATGAGGCTTCAAATCACAAAGTGGTCAAAGGAGCATGAGTTTATGGCCGTAAACTCATGGGCTTACAACCGTAAACTCAATGGTTTATGGTCACAAAAACCGTAAACTCAAACGAAGGGTTCCCTTGAACGCTAAAATCAATAGCAATGTCCTACAACACTTAGATGTAATCCTTAGGACTTATAACACTTATATAAGGTGTTTTAGATGTCATAGGATGTCTTAACTTTGTTAATTAGTTGTGTAAAGACTAATTGGATACATATATGTGTTATTATATGTTAACTAGGATCATTGTACGTGTTCGAGTCTTCACTTGACACGTAGCATCCTATACGATCCGTTCAGCCAAACCACTCACTACAGGTGAGTTCGTACCCCTTAATCAATATTTTAAATGCTTTTATGGGGGGAGGGGGGAAACAAGTTGAATCATGCTAGTTATCATATCAATCACATGTGATTAATAAGTAGCATACAAATGGTTTTACTACTCTTTTAGCTGTTTTACCAGACATATTACTTCAAATGTCTTTCCAAAACTTTTTTACTTGTTTAAAACTCTTTATCAAACTATCTTACATACTGAATGTTTCTTTTCAAACTCTGTTACAATTGTGTTTCAAACAAAGGTTTCCTTATACTTTAAACTGTTCTTATCAAACAAACTACTTTCAAATCGTTTTACAAACTGACATCAAGTCATCCTTTCTTAGTTACTAAACTTTTCAAAGGTTTTACAAAATTTATTTTATACTGTTATATTGTCAAATGCATGTCTATGTATGTATAGTTATATAAGTAATGTTTAAAGGACTTAGGAAGGCTAGCTCGCTTTATCTCCTTTTCCTCGTTGGGATGTGGCTTTAGGGCATTGGTTATCCATCTGAAGCTCGTCTAAATATTTGATATATATTATGTATATATATATAGACATAAAAGTTCTATCAGTCAATTCAATACCCTTGGGTAGCAAGGGTATACATTCATGTTCATACGTACAAGTCATATTACTAGTAAACTACGATAGGTGTGGTTTAGGAAGTTACTAATACTATTACTAGAACAAAGAATCATACAATGAGTCAGTTCATTCATGAGTCAATACTTGCTAGATAAAGAGAGAACACACAATACAGCTAGTACACAGTACATTTCAATACTTGCTAGATAGAGAGAGAACACACAATACAACTAGTATACACAGTACATTTCAATACTTGCTAGATAGAGAGAGAACACACAATACAACTAGTACACACAGTACATTTCAATACTTGATAGATAGAGAGAGCACACAATACAGCTAGTACACGCAAAACATTACAATACATACAGGCTAGACAAAGAAAGAACACACAATACAGCTAGCACATACATTACATACACGTTCATGCAGTTATGTGAGCCACTAAACGGGGCATGGCACTACCTGCCATGACCGTTTTTGTATCCAGAATCTCCTTAATTGGGGACCGTATGAGTTTGCGTATAGATCTATACTGGATTGACTATCCTACACCTTGCTGCTCGCTATAGTGGGACTTGCAAGTCCACGGGTGCCAAATGTCATTTCTTAGGGCGTCTTATATCGTCGTTTTACTAGAGTCGGTAGCAGGATACAGGTCGATCACATGGTACTTTAAATTACAATTGGTTTAAGGCAGTTAGTACAGCAGTAGTTACTTATTACAATACTACGATACTATAATATTTTTCCCATTACATTCACTTCGTGAACATTCACACGATGCACGGTAATGTAAAAACTATATTTTTGGTTAATGATAGTCGGATTTGGGAAAATACACACTCTTACAAGAGACACACATAGATACTAGATGCCTTGGTAGAAGGCTACTTTTAGTAGGAAACATGGGGTTTTCTAGGAGGTTCAACACTTTCACATACTTACACTTCACATACTTACAAATACTTTCTTACAAAGTCAGACACTAAAATACTTATGATCTCACCAGCTTTAAAGCTGATACTCTCTTTCCAAATAACTTGTATCCTCAGGTTACCAGAAAACAGGTACCGGTGCAAGGTTCAGAGAAGATGGAGCTCGTTCAAGACTCATCTTTTAGGGTATATTGTGCATCAATAAAGTTCCAGAAACTCCAAGAGTTTGGAGTTTACGGCCCAAATGGCTTTTGGACCGTAAACCCAAATGACTATATATATGGCACGTAGCTATTTTTCACACTTTTTCACTTTTCAAGAGCAAAACTCAAATCCTCTCAAGTAGCATCCGAATTTTCCTTCTTGATCTTCAACTTGTAGGTATTCCTAGCCCTAATAAGTTGATATCTACCTTAATCTAGTGATCTAACACACTTCCATCCGTGAAATCATTCCAAAAGTGTAGATCTTCAACTTTCATCAAGAACACCAAGAACACACACTAGTGTTCTTGGACTTTTAGCACCTTTTCAAGCATCTATCTTGTAAGTACTTCTATCCTAGAGTATCTTAAGGCTTGTTACACTTCCATATATCAAGAAATCACACAAGAAAGACCAAGATCAAGGTGTTTACGGTCCAAGATGTTCTTGGACCGTAAACCCTAAAAAGGGTGCCAAAGTGTGCTCTAGTCCCTCCTAAGCCTTGGAAACTTGCTTATATCCCTTCCTTGATGAGTTAAGGGCTTGAAAACATCAAAAGACCATAAACCATATGGGTTTACGGTCGTAAACCCAAAGGAAAATGGTCTAAGGACCGTAAACTCCATTTAGGAGTGAAATGGTGCCCTAATCCCTTCCATAGGCTTATACTTCAAGTAGAAATGCTTCTAAAGGACTTATGAGGCTTCAAATCACAAAGTGGTCAAAGGAGCATGAGTTTATGGCCGTAAACTCATGGGCTTACAACCGTAAACTCAATGGTTTATGGTCACAAAAACCGTAAACTCAAACGAAGGGTTCCCTTGAACGCTAAAATCAATAGCAATGTCCTACAACACTTAGATGTAATCCTTAGGACTTATAGCACTTATATAAGGTGTTTTAGATGTCATAGGATGTCTTAACTTTGTTAATTAGTTGTGTAAAGACTAATTGGATACATATATGTGTTATTATATGTTAACTAGGATCATTGTACGTGTTCGAGTCTTCACTTGACACGTAGCATCCTATACGATCCGTTCAGCCAAACCACTCACTACAGGTGAGTTCGTACCCCTTAATCAATATTTTAAATGCTTTTATGGGGGGAGGGGGGAAACAAGTTGAATCATGCTAGTTATCATATCAATCACATGTGATTAATAAGTAGCATACAAATGGTTTTACTACTCTTTTAGCTGTTTTACCAGACATATTACTTCAAATGTCTTTCCAAAACTTTTTTACTTGTTTAAAACTCTTTATCAAACTATCTTACATACTGAATGTTTCTTTTCAAACTCTGTTACAATTGTGTTTCAAACAAAGGTTTCCTTATACTTTAAACTGTTCTTATCAAACAAACTACTTTCAAATCGTTTTACAAACTGACATCAAGTCATCCTTTCTTAGTTACTAAACTTTTCAAAGGTTTTACAAAATTTATTTTATACTGTTATATTGTCAAATGCATGTCTATGTATGTATAGTTATATAAGTAATGTTTAAAGGACTTAGGAAGGCTAGCTCGCTTTATCTCCTTTTCCTCGTTGGGATGTGGCTTTAGGGCATTGGTTATCCATCTGAAGCTCGTCTAAATATTTGATATATATTATGTATATATATATAGACATAAAAGTTCTATCAGTCAATTCAATACCCTTGGGTAGCAAGGGTATACATTCATGTTCATACGTACAAGTCATATTACTAGTAAACTACGATAGGTGTGGTTTAGGAAGTTACTAATACTATTACTAGAACAAAGAATCATACAATGAGTCAGTTCATTCATGAGTCAATACTTGCTAGATAAAGAGAGAACACACAATACAGCTAGTACACAGTACATTTCAATACTTGCTAGATAGAGAGAGAACACACAATACAACTAGTATACACAGTACATTTCAATACTTGCTAGATAGAGAGAGAACACACAATACAACTAGTACACACAGTACATTTCAATACTTGATAGATAGAGAGAGCACACAATACAGCTAGTACACGCAAAACATTACAATACATACAGGCTAGACAAAGAAAGAACACACAATACAGCTAGCACATACATTACATACACGTTCATGCAGTTATGTGAGCCACTAAACGGGGCATGGCACTACCTGCCATGACCGTTTTTGTATCCAGAATCTCCTTAATTGGGGACCGTATGAGTTTGCGTATAGATCTATACTGGATTGACTATCCTACACCTTGCTGCTCGCTATAGTGGGACTTGCAAGTCCACGGGTGCCAAATGTCATTTCTTAGGGCGTCTTATATCGTCGTTTTACTAGAGTCGGTAGCAGGATACAGGTCGATCACATGGTACTTTAAATTACAATTGGTTTAAGGCAGTTAGTACAGCAGTAGTTACTTATTACAATACTACGATACTATAATATTTTTCCCATTACATTCACTTCGTGAACATTCACACGATGCACGGTAATGTAAAAACTATATTTTTGGTTAATGATAGTCGGATTTGGGAAAATACACACTCTTACAAGAGACACACATAGATACTAGATGCCTTGGTAGAAGGCTACTTTTAGTAGGAAACATGGGGTTTTCTAGGAGGTTCAACACTTTCACATACTTACACTTCACATACTTACAAATACTTTCTTACAAAGTCAGACACTAAAATACTTATGATCTCACCAGCTTTAAAGCTGATACTCTCTTTCCAAATAACTTGTATCCTCAGGTTACCAGAAAACAGGTACCGGTGCAAGGTTCAGAGAAGATGGAGCTCGTTCAAGACTCATCTTTTAGGGTATATTGTGCATCAATAAAGTTCTAGAAACTCCAAGAGTTTGGAGTTTACGGCCCAAATGGCTTTTGGACCGTAAACCCAAATGACTATATATATGGCACGTAGCTATTTTTCACACTTTTTCACTTTTCAAGAGCAAAACTCAAATCCTCTCAAGTAGCATCCGAATTTTCCTTCTTGATCTTCAACTTGTAGGTATTCCTAGCCCTAATAAGTTGATATCTACCTTAATCTAGTGATCTAACACACTTCCATCCGTGAAATCATTCCAAAAGTGTAGATCTTCAACTTTCATCAAGAACACCAAGAACACACACTAGTGTTCTTGGACTTTTAGCACCTTTTCAAGCATCTATCTTGTAAGTACTTCTATCCTAGAGTATCTTAAGGCTTGTTACACTTCCATATATCAAGAAATCACACAAGAAAGACCAAGATCAAGGTGTTTACGGTCCAAGATGTTCTTGGACCGTAAACCCTAAAAAGGGTGCCAAAGTGTGCTCTAGTCCCTCCTAAGCCTTGGAAACTTGCTTATATCCCTTCCTTGATGAGTTAAGGGCTTGAAAACATCAAAAGACCATAAACCATATGGGTTTACGGTCGTAAACCCAAAGGAAAATGGTCTAAGGACCGTAAACTCCATTTAGGAGTGAAATGGTGCCCTAATCCCTTCCATAGGCTTATACTTCAAGTAGAAATGCTTCTAAAGGACTTATGAGGCTTCAAATCACAAAGTGGTCAAAGGAGCATGAGTTTATGGCCGTAAACTCATGGGCTTACAACCGTAAACTCAATGGTTTATGGTCACAAAAACCGTAAACTCAAACGAAGGGTTCCCTTGAACGCTAAAATCAATAGCAATGTCCTACAACACTTAGATGTAATCCTTAGGACTTATAGCACTTATATAAGGTGTTTTAGATGTCATAGGATGTCTTAACTTTGTTAATTAGTTGTGTAAAGACTAATTGGATACATATATGTGTTATTATATGTTAACTAGGATCATTGTACGTGTTCGAGTCTTCACTTGACACGTAGCATCCTATACGATCCGTTCAGCCAAACCACTCACTACAGGTGAGTTCATACCCCTTAATCAATATTTTAAATGTTTTATGGGGGGAGGGGGGAAACAAGTTGAATCATGCTAGTTATCATATCAATCACATGTGATTAATAAGTAGCATACAAATGGTTTTACTACTCTTTTAGCTGTTTTACCAGACATATTACTTCAAATGTCTTTCCAAAACTTTTTTACTTGTTTAAAACTCTTTATCAAACTATCTTACATACTGAATGTTTCTTTTCAAACTCTGTTACAATTGTGTTTCAAACAAAGGTTTCCTTATACTTTAAACTGTTCTTATCAAACAAACTACTTTCAAATCGTTTTACAAACTGACATCAAGTCATCCTTTCTTAGTTACTAAACTTTTCAAAGGTTTTACAAAATTTATTTTATACTGTTATATTGTCAAATGCATGTCTATGTATGTATAGTTATATAAGTAATGTTTAAAGGACTTAGGAAGGCTAGCTCGCTTTATCTCCTTTTCCTCGTTGGGATGTGGCTTTAGGGCATTGGTTATCCATCTGAAGCTCGTCTAAATATTTGATATATATTATGTATATATATAGACATAAAAGTTCTATCAGTCAATTCAATACCCTTGGGTAGCAAGGGTATACATTCATGTTCATACGTACAAGTCATATTACTAGTAAACTACGATAGGTGTGGTTTAGGAAGTTACTAATACTATTACTAGAACAAAGAATCATACAATGAGTCAGTTCATTCATGAGTCAATACTTGCTAGATAAAGAGAGAACACACAATACAGCTAGTACACAGTACATTTCAATACTTGCTAGATAGAGAGAGAACACACAATACAACTAGTATACACAGTACATTTCAATACTTGCTAGATAGAGAGAGAACACACAATACAACTAGTACACACAGTACATTTCAATACTTGATAGATAGAGAGAGCACACAATACAGCTAGTACACGCAAAACATTACAATACATACAGGCTAGACAAAGAAAGAACACACAATACAGCTAGCACATACATTACATACACGTTCATGCAGTTATGTGAGCCACTAAACGGGGCATGGCACTACCTGCCATGACCGTTTTTGTATCCAAAATCTCCTTAATTGGGGACCGTATGAGTTTGCGTATAGATCTATACTGGATTGACTATCCTACACCTTGCTGCTCGCTATAGTGGGACTTGCAAGTCCACGGGTGCCAAATGTCATTTCTTAGGGCGTCCTATATCGTCGTTTTACTAGAGTCGGTAGCAGGATACAGGCCGATCACATGGTACTTTAAATTACAATTGGTTTAAGGCAGTTAGTACAGCAGTAGTTACTTGTTACAATACTACAATACTATAATATATTTCCCATTACATTCACTTCGTGAACATAAACACGATGCACGGTAATGTAAAAACTATATTTTTGGTTAATGATAGTCGGATTTGGGAAAATACACACTCTTACAAGAGACACACATAGATACTAGATGCCTTGGTAGAAGGCTACTTTTAGTAGGAAACATGGGGTTTTCTAGGAGGTTCAACACTTTTACATACTTACACTTCACATACTTACAAATACTTTCTTACAAAGTCAGACACTAAAATACTTATGATCTCACCAGCTTTAAAGCTGATACTCTCTTTCTAAATAACTTGTATCCTCAGGTTACCAGTAGACAGGTACCGGTGCAAGGTTCAGAGAAGATGGAGCTCGTTCAAGACTCATCTTTTAGGGTATATTGTGCATCAATAAAGTTCCAAAAACTCAAAGAGTTTGGAGTTTACGGCCCAAATGGCTTTTGGACCGTAAACCCAAAAGACTATATATATATGGCACTTAGCTATTTTTCACACTTTTTCACTTTTCAAGAGCAAAACTCAAATCCTCTCAAGTAGCATCCGAATTTTCCTTCTTGATCTTCAACTTGTAAGTATTCCTAGCCCTAATAAGTTGATATCTTCCTTAATCTAGTGATCTAACACACTTCCATCCGTGAAATCATTCCAAAAGTGTAGATCTTCAAGTTTCATCAAGAACACCAAGAACACACACTAGTGTTCTTGGACTTTTAGCACCTTTTCAAGCTTCTATCTTGTAAGTACTTCTATCCTAGAGTATCTTAAGGCTTGTTACACTTCCATATATCAAGAAATCACACAAGAAAGACCAAGATCAAGGTGTTTACGGTCCAAGATGTTCTTGGACCGTAAACCCTAAAAAGGGTGCCAAAGTGTGCCCTAGTCCCTCCTAAGCCTTGGAAACTTGCTTAGATCCTTTCCTTGATGAGTTAAGGGCTTGAAAACATCAAAAGACCATAAACCATATGGGTTTACGGTTGTAAACCCAAAGGAAAATGGTCTAAGGACCGTAAACTCCATTTAGGAGTGAAATGGTGCCCTAATCCCTTCCATAGGCTTATACTTCAAGTAGAAATGCTTCTAAGGACTTATGAGGCTTCAAATCACAAAGTGGTCAAAGGAGCATGAGTTTATGGCCGTAAACTCATGGGCTTACAACCGTAAACTCAATGGTTTATGGTCACAAAAACCGTAAACTCAAACGAAGGGTTCCATTGAACCCTAAAATCAATAGCAATGTCCTACAACACTTAGATGCAATCCTTAGGACTTATAGCACTTATATAAGGTGTTTTAGATGTCATAGGATGTCTTAACTTTGTTAATTAGTTGTGTAGAGACTAATTGGATACATATATGTGTTATTATATGTTAACTAGGATCATTGTACGTGTTCGAGTCTTCACTTGACACGTAGCATCCTATACGGTCCGTTCAGCCAAACCACTCACTACAGGAAAGTTCGTTCCCCTTAATCAATATTTTAAATGCTTTTATGGGGGGGGGGGGGGGAAACAAGTTGAATCATGCTAGTTATCATATCAATCACATGTGATTAATAAGTAGCATACAAATGGTTTTACTACTCTTTTAGCTGTTTTACCAGACATATTACTTCAAATGTCTTTCCAAAACTTTTTTACTTGTTTAAAACTCTTTATCAAACTATCTTACATACTGAATGTTTCTTTTCAAACTCTGTTACAATTGTGTTTCAAACAAATGTTTCCTTATACTTTAAACTGTTCTTATCAAACAAACTACTTTCAAATCGTTTTACAAACTGACATCAAGTCATCCTTTCTTAGTTACTAAACTTTTCAAAGGTTTTACAAAATTTATTTTATACTTTTATATTGTCAAATGCATGTCTATGTATGTATAGTTATATAAGTAATGTTTAAAGGACTTAGGAAGGCTAGCTCACTTTATCTCCTTTTCCTCGTTGGGATGTGGCTTTAGGGCATTGGTTATCCATCTGAAGCTCGTCTAAATATTTGATATATATTATGTATACATATATAGACATAAAAGTTCTATCAGTCAATTCAATACCCTTGGGTAGCAAGGGTATACATTCATGTTCATACGTACAAGTCATATTACTAGTAAACTACAATAAGTGTGGTTTAGGAAGTTACTAATACTATTACTAGAACAAAGAATCATACAATGACTCAGTTCATTCATGAGTCAATACTTGCTAGATAAAGAGAGAACACACAATACAGCTAGTACACAGTACATTTCAATACTTGCTAGATAGAGAGAGAACACACAATACAGCTAGTACACATAGTACATTTCAATACTTGCTAGATAGAGAGAGAACACACAATACAACTAGTACACACAGTACATTTCAATACTTGATAGATAGAGATAGAGTACACAATACAGCTAGTACACGCAAAACATTACAATACATACAGGCTAGACAGAGAAAGAACACACAATACAGCTAGCACATACATTACATATACATTCATGCAGTTATGTGAGCCACTAAACGGGGCATGGCACTACCTGCCATGACCGTTTTTGTATCCATAATCTACTTAATTGGGGGGCGTATGAGTTTGCGTATAGATCTATACTGGATTGACTATCCTACACCTTGTTGCTCGCTATAGTGGGACTTGCAAGTCCACGGGTGCCAAATGTCATTTCTTAGGGCGTCTTATATCGTCGTTTTACTAAAGTCGGTTGAAGGATACAGGCCGATCACATGGTACTTTAAATTACAATTGGGTTAAGGTAGTTAGTACAGCAGTAGTTAATTATTACAATACTACAATACTATAATATTTTTCCCATTACATTCACTTCGTGAACATTCACACGATGCACGGTAATGTAAAAACTATATTTTTGGTTAATGATAGTCGGATTTGGGAAAATACACACTGTTACAAGAGACACACATAAATACTAGATGCCTTGGTAGAAGGCTACTTTTAGTAGGAAACATAGGGTTTTCTAGGAGGTTCAACACTTTTACATACTTACACTTCACATACTTACAAATACTTTCTTACAAAGTCAGACACTAAAATACTTATGATCTCACCAGCTTTAAAGCTGATACTCTCTTTCTAAATAACTTGTATCCTCAGGTTACCAGTAGACAGGTACCGGTGCAAGGTTCAGAGAACATGGATCTCGTTCAAGACTCATCTTTTAGGGTATATTGTGCATCAATAAAGTTCCAAAAACTCAAAGAGTTTGGAGTTTACGGCCCAAATGGCTTTTGGACCGTAAACCCAAATGACTATATATATATGGCACTTAGCTATTTTTCACACTTTTTCACTTTTCAAGAGCAAAACTCAAATCCTCTCAAGTAGCATCCGAATTTTCCTTCTTGATCTTCAACTTGTAAGTATTCCTAGCCCTAATAAGTTGATATCTTCCATAATCTAGTGATCTAACACACTTCCATCCGTGAAATCATTCCAAAAGTGTAGATCTTCAAGTTTCATCAAGAACACCAAGAACACACACTAGTGTTCTTGGACTTTTAGCACCTTTTCAAGCTTCTATCTTGTAAGTACTTCTATCCTAGAGTATCTTAAGGCTTGTTACACTTCCATATATCAAGAAATCACACAAGAAAGACCAAGATCAAGGTGTTTACGGTCCAAGATGTTCTTGGACTGTAAACCCTAAAAAGGGTGCCAAAGTGTGCCCTAGTCCCTCCTAAGCCTTGGAAACTTGCTTATATCCCTTCCTTGATGAGTTAAGGGCTTGAAAACATCAAAAGACCATAAACCATATGGATTTACGGTCGTAAACCCAAAGGAAAATGGTCTAAGGACCGTAAACTCCATTTAGGAGTGAAATGGTGCCCTAATCCCTTCCATAGGCTTATACTTCAAGTAGAAATGCTTCTAAGGACTTATGAGGCTTCAAATCACAAAGTGGTCAAAGGAGCATGAGTTTATGGCCGTAAACTCATGGGCTTACAACCGTAAACTCAATGGTTTATGGTCACAAAAACCGTAAACTCAAACGAAGGGTTCCATTGAACCCTAAAATCAATAGCAATGTCCTACAACACTTAGATGCAATCCTTAGGACTTATAGCACTTATATAAGGTGTTTTAGATGTCATAGGATGTCTTAACTTTGTTAATTAGTTGTGTAGAGACTAATTGGATAAATATATGTGTTATTATATGTTAACTAGGATCATTGTACATGTTCGAGTCTTCACTTGACACTTAGCATCCAATACGATCCGTTCAGCCAAACCACTCACTACAGGTGAGTTCGTACCCCTTAAACAATATTTTAAATGCTTTTATGGGGGGGTGGATACAAGTTGAATCATGCTAGTTATCATATCAATCACATGTGATTAATAAGTAGCATACACATGGATTTACTACTCTATTAGCTGTTTTACCAGACATATTACTTCAAATGGCTTTCCAAAACATTTTTACTTGTTTAAAACTCTTTATCAAACTATCTTACATACTGAATGTTTCTTTTCAAACTCTGTTACAATTTTGTTTCAAACAAAGGTTTCCTTATACTTTAAACTGTTCTTATCAAACAAACTACTTTCAAATCGTTTTACAAACTGACATGAAGTCATCCTTTCTTAGTTACTAAACTTTTCAAAGGTTTTACAAAACTTCTTTTATACTTTTATATTGTCAACTGCATGTCTATGTATGTATAGTTATATAAGTAATGTTTGAAGGACTTAGGAAGGCTAGCTCGCTTTATCTCCTTTTCCTCGTTGGGATATGGCTTTAGGGCATTGGTTATCCATCCGAAGGTCGTCTAAATATTTGATATATATTATGTATATATATATAGACATAAAAGTTCTATCAGTCAATTCAATACCCTTGGGTAGCAAGGGTATACATTCATGTTCATACGTACAAGTCATATTACTAGTAAACTACGATAGGTGTGGTTTAGGAAGTTACTAATACTATTACTAGAACAAAGAATCATACAATGAGTCAGTTCATTCATGAGTCAATACTTGCTAGATAACGAGAGAACACACAATACAGCTAGTACACAGTACATTTCAATACTTGCTAGATAGAGAGAGAACACACAATACAGCTAGTACACACAGTACATTTCAATACTTGCTAGATAGAGAGAGAACACACAATACAACTAGTACACACAGTACATTTCAATACTTGATAGATAGAGAGAGAGCACACAATACAGCTAGTACACGCAAAACATTACAATACATACAGGCTAGACAGAGAAAGAACACACAATACAGCTAGCACATACATTACATATACATTCATGCAGTTATGTGAGCCACTAAACGGGGCATGGCACTACCTGCCATGACCGTTTTTGTATCCAGAATCTCCTTAATTGGGGAGCGTATGAGTTTGTGTATAGATCTATACTGGATTGACTATCCTACACCTTGCTACTCGCTATAGTGGGACTTGCAAGTCCATGGGTGCCAAATGTCATTTCTTAGGGCGTCCTATATCGTCGTTTTACTAGAGTCGGTAGCAGGATACAGGCCGATCACATGGTACTTTAAATTACAATTGGTTTAAGGCAGTTAGTACAGCAGTAGTTACTTGTTACAATACTACAATACTATAATATATTTCCCATTACATTCACTTCGTGAACATAAACACGATGCACGGTAATGTAAAAACTATATTTTTGGTTAATGATAGTCGGATTTGGGAAAATACACACTCTTACAAGAGACACACATAGATACTAGATGCCTTGGTAGAAGGCTACTTTTAGTAGGAAACATGGGGTTTTCTAGAAGGCTACTTTTGGTAGAAGGCTACTTTTAGTAGGAAAATACACACTCTTACAAGAGACACACATAGATACTAGATGCCTTGGTACACGCAAAACATTACAGGCTAGACAGAGAAAGAACACACAATACAGCTAGCACATACATTACATATACATTCATGCAGTTATGTGAGCCACTAAACGGGGCATGGCACTACCTGCCATGACCGTTTTTGTATCCATAATCTACTTAATTGGGGGGCGTATGAGTTTGCGTATAGATCTATACTGGATTGACTATCCTACACCTTGTTGCTCGCTATAGTGGGACTTGCAAGTCCACGGGTGCCAAATGTCATTTCTTAGGGCGTCTTATATCGTCGTTTTACTAAAGTCGGTTGAAGGATACAGGCCGATCACATGGTACTTTAAATTACAATTGGGTTAAGGTAGTTAGTACAGCAGTAGTTAATTATTACAATACTACAATACTATAATATTTTTCCCATTACATTCACTTCGTGAACATTCACACGATGCACGGTAATGTAAAAACTATATTTTTGGTTAATGATAGTCGGATTTGGGAAAATACACACTGTTACAAGAGACACACATAGATACTAGATGCCTTGGTAGAAGGCTACTTTTAGTAGGAAACATAGGGTTTTCTAGGAGGTTCAACACTTTTACATACTTACACTTCACATACTTACAAATACTTTCTTACAAAGTCAGACACTAAAATACTTATGATCTCACCAGCTTTAAAGCTGATACTCTCTTTCTAAATAACTTGTATCCTCAGGTTACCAGTAGACAGGTACCGGTGCAAGGTTCAGAGAACATGGATCTCGTTCAAGACTCATCTTTTAGGGTATATTGTGCATCAATAAAGTTCCAAAAACTCAAAGAGTTTGGAGTTTACGGCCCAAATGGCTTTTGGACCGTAAACCCAAATGACTATATATATATGGCACTTAGCTATTTTTCACACTTTTTCACTTTTCAAGAGCAAAACTCAAATCCTCTCAAGTAGCATCCGAATTTTCCTTCTTGATCTTCAACTTGTAAGTATTCCTAGCCCTAATAAGTTGATATCTTCCATAATCTAGTGATCTAACACACTTCCATCCGTGAAATCATTCCAAAAGTGTAGATCTTCAAGTTTCATCAAGAACACCAAGAACACACACTAGTGTTCTTGGACTTTTAGCACCTTTTCAAGCTTCTATCTTGTAAGTACTTCTATCCTAGAGTATCTTAAGGCTTGTTACACTTCCATATATCAAGAAATCACACAAGAAAGACCAAGATCAAGGTGTTTACGGTCCAAGATGTTCTTGGACTGTAAACCCTAAAAAGGGTGCCAAAGTGTGCCCTAGTCCCTCCTAAGCCTTGGAAACTTGCTTATATCCCTTCCTTGATGAGTTAAGGGCTTGAAAACATCAAAAGACCATAAACCATATGGATTTACGGTCGTAAACCCAAAGGAAAATGGTCTAAGGACCGTAAACTCCATTTAGGAGTGAAATGGTGCCCTAATCCCTTCCGGAGGCTTATACTTCAAGTAGAAATGCTTCTAAGGACTTATGAGGCTTCAAATCACAAAGTGGTCAAAGGAGCATGAGTTTATGGCCGTAAACTCATGGGTTTACAACCGTAAACTCAATGGTTTATGGTCACAAAAACCGTAAACTCAAATGAAGGGTTCCCTTGAACCCTAAAATCAATAGCAATGTCCTACAACACTTAGATGCAATCCTTAGGACTTATAGCACTTATATAAGGTGTTTTAGATGTCATAGGATGTCTTAACTTTGTTAATTAGTTGTTTAAAGACTAATTGGATAAATATATGTGTTATTATATGTTAACTAGGATCATTGTACATGTTCGAGTCTTCACTTGACACTTAGCATCCAATACGATCCGTTCAGCCAAACCACTCACTACAGGTGAGTTCGTACCCCTTAAACAATATTTTAAATGCTTTTATGGGGGGGGGGATACAAGTTGAATCATGCTAGTTATCATATCAATCACATGTGATTAATAAGTAGCATACACATGGATTTACTACTCTTTTAGCTGTTTTACCAGACATATTACTTCAAATGGCTTTCCAAAACATTTTTACTTGTTTAAAACTCTTTATCAAACTATCTTACATACTGAATGTTTCTTTTCAAACTCTGTTACAATTTTGTTTCAAACAAAGGTTTCCTTATACTTTAAACTGTTCTTATCAAACAAACTACTTTCAAATCGTTTTACAAACTGACATGAAGTCATCCTTTCTTAGTTACTAAACTTTTCAAAGGTTTTACAAAACTTCTTTTATACTTTTATATTGTCAACTGCATGTCTATGTATGTATAGTTATATAAGTAATGTTTGAAGGACTTAGGAAGGCTAGCTCGCTTTATCTCCTTTTCCTCGTTGGGATGTGGCTTTAGGGCATTGGTTATCCATCCGAAGGTCGTCTAAATATTTGATATATATTATGTATACATATATAGACATAAAAGTTCTATCAGTCAATTCAATACCCTTGGGTAGCAAGGGTATACATTCATGTTCATACGTACAAGTCATATTACTAGTAAACTACGATAGGTGTGGTTTAGGAAGTTACTAATACTATTACTAGAACAAAGAATCATACAATGAGTCAGTTCATTCATGAGTCAATACTTGCTAGATAACGAGAGAACACACAATACAGCTAGTACACAGTACATTTCAATACTTGCTAGATAGAGAGAGAACACACAATACAGCTAGTACACACAGTACATTTCAATACTTGCTAGATAGAGAGAGAACACACAATACAACTAGTACACACAGTACATTTCAATACTTGATAGATAGAGAGAGAGCACACAATACAGCTAGTACACGCAAAACATTACAATACATACAGGCTAGACAGAGAAAGAACACACAATACAGCTAGCACATACATTACATATACATTCATGCAGTTATGTGAGCCACTAAACGGGGCATGGCACTACCTGCCATGACCGTTTTTGTATCCAGAATCTCCTTAATTGGGGAGCGTATGAGTTTGTGTATAGATCTATACTGGATTGACTATCCTACACCTTGCTACTCGCTATAGTGGGACTTGCAAGTCCATGGGTGCCAAATGTCATTTCTTAGGGCGTCCTATATCGTCGTTTTACTAGAGTCGGTAGCAGGATACAGGCCGATCACATGGTACTTTAAATTACAATTGGTTTAAGGCAGTTAGTACAGCAGTAGTTACTTGTTACAATACTACAATACTATAATATATTTCCCATTACATTCACTTCGTGAACATAAACACGATGCACGGTAATGTAAAAACTATATTTTTGGTTAATGATAGTCGGATTTGGGAAAATACACACTCTTACAAGAGACACACATAGATACTAGATGCCTTGGTAGAAGGCTACTTTTAGTAGGAAACATGGGGTTTTCTAGAAGGCTACTTTTGGTAGAAGGCTACTTTTAGTAGGAAAATACACACTCTTACAAGAGACACACATAGATACTAGATGCCTTGGTACACGCAAAACATTACAGGCTAGACAGAGAAAGAACACACAATACAGCTAGCACATACATTACATATACATTCATGCAGTTATGTGAGCCACTAAACGGGGCATGGCACTACCTGCCATGACCGTTTTTGTATCCATAATCTACTTAATTGGGGGGCGTATGAGTTTGCGTATAGATCTATACTGGATTGACTATCCTACACCTTGTTGCTCGCTATAGTGGGACTTGCAAGTCCACGGGTGCCAAATGTCATTTCTTAGGGCGTCTTATATCGTCGTTTTACTAAAGTCGGTTGAAGGATACAGGCCGATCACATGGTACTTTAAATTACAATTGGGTTAAGGTAGTTAGTACAGCAGTAGTTAATTATTACAATACTACAATACTATAATATTTTTCCCATTACATTCACTTCGTGAACATTCACACGATGCACGGTAATGTAAAAACTATATTTTTGGTTAATGATAGTCGGATTTGGGAAAATACACACTGTTACAAGAGACACACATAGATACTAGATGCCTTGGTAGAAGGCTACTTTTAGTAGGAAACATAGGGTTTTCTAGGAGGTTCAACACTTTTACATACTTACACTTCACATACTTACAAATACTTTCTTACAAAGTCAGACACTAAAATACTTATGATCTCACCAGCTTTAAAGCTGATACTCTCTTTCTAAATAACTTGTATCCTCAGGTTACCAGTAGACAGGTACCGGTGCAAGGTTCAGAGAACATGGATCTCGTTCAAGACTCATCTTTTAGGGTATATTGTGCATCAATAAAGTTCCAAAAACTCAAAGAGTTTGGAGTTTACGGCCCAAATGGCTTTTGGACCGTAAACCCAAATGACTATATATATATGGCACTTAGCTATTTTTCACACTTTTTCACTTTTCAAGAGCAAAACTCAAATCCTCTCAAGTAGCATCCGAATTTTCCTTCTTGATCTTCAACTTGTAAGTATTCCTAGCCCTAATAAGTTGATATCTTCCATAATCTAGTGATCTAACACACTTCCATCCGTGAAATCATTCCAAAAGTGTAGATCTTCAAGTTTCATCAAGAACACCAAGAACACACACTAGTGTTCTTGGACTTTTAGCACCTTTTCAAGCTTCTATCTTGTAAGTACTTCTATCCTAGAGTATCTTAAGGCTTGTTACACTTCCATATATCAAGAAATCACACAAGAAAGACCAAGATCAAGGTGTTTACGGTCCAAGATGTTCTTGGACTGTAAACCCTAAAAAGGGTGCCAAAGTGTGCCCTAGTCCCTCCTAAGCCTTGGAAACTTGCTTATATCCCTTCCTTGATGAGTTAAGGGCTTGAAAACATCAAAAGACCATAAACCATATGGATTTACGGTCGTAAACCCAAAGGAAAATGGTCTAAGGACCGTAAACTCCATTTAGGAGTGAAATGGTGCCCTAATCCCTTCCGGAGGCTTATACTTCAAGTAGAAATGCTTCTAAGGACTTATGAGGCTTCAAATCACAAAGTGGTCAAAGGAGCATGAGTTTATGGCCGTAAACTCATGGGTTTACAACCGTAAACTCAATGGTTTATGGTCACAAAAACCGTAAACTCAAATGAAGGGTTCCCTTGAACCCTAAAATCAATAGCAATGTCCTACAACACTTAGATGCAATCCTTAGGACTTATAGCACTTATATAAGGTGTTTTAGATGTCATAGGATGTCTTAACTTTGTTAATTAGTTGTTTAAAGACTAATTGGATAAATATATGTGTTATTATATGTTAACTAGGATCATTGTACATGTTCGAGTCTTCACTTGACACTTAGCATCCAATACGATCCGTTCAGCCAAACCACTCACTACAGGTGAGTTCGTACCCCTTAAACAATATTTTAAATGCTTTTATGGGGGGGGGGGATACAAGTTGAATCATGCTAGTTATCATATCAATCACATGTGATTAATAAGTAGCATACACATGGATTTACTACTCTTTTAGCTGTTTTACCAGACATATTACTTCAAATGGCTTTCCAAAACATTTTTACTTGTTTAAAACTCTTTATCAAACTATCTTACATACTGAATGTTTCTTTTCAAACTCTGTTACAATTTTGTTTCAAACAAAGGTTTCCTTATACTTTAAACTGTTCTTATCAAACAAACTACTTTCAAATCGTTTTACAAACTGACATGAAGTCATCCTTTCTTAGTTACTAAACTTTTCAAAGGTTTTACAAAACTTCTTTTATACTTTTATATTGTCAACTGCATGTCTATGTATGTATAGTTATATAAGTAATGTTTGAAGGACTTAGGAAGGCTAGCTCGCTTTATCTCCTTTTCCTCGTTGGGATGTGGCTTTAGGGCATTGGTTATCCATCCGAAGGTCGTCTAAATATTTGATATATATTATGTATACATATATAGACATAAAAGTTCTATCAGTCAATTCAATACCCTTGGGTAGCAAGGGTATACATTCATGTTCATACGTACAAGTCATATTACTAGTAAACTACGATAGGTGTGGTTTAGGAAGTTACTAATACTATTACTAGAACAAAGAATCATACAATGAGTCAGTTCATTCATGAGTCAATACTTGCTAGATAACGAGAGAACACACAATACAGCTAGTACACAGTACATTTCAATACTTGCTAGATAGAGAGAGAACACACAATACAGCTAGTACACACAGTACATTTCAATACTTGCTAGATAGAGAGAGAACACACAATACAACTAGTACACACAGTACATTTCAATACTTGATAGATAGAGAGAGAGCACACAATACAGCTAGTACACGCAAAACATTACAATACATACAGGCTAGACAGAGAAAGAACACACAATACAGCTAGCACATACATTACATATACATTCATGCAGTTATGTGAGCCACTAAACGGGGCATGGCACTACCTGCCATGACCGTTTTTGTATCCAGAATCTCCTTAATTGGGGAGCGTATGAGTTTGTGTATAGATCTATACTGGATTGACTATCCTACACCTTGCTACTCGCTATAGTGGGACTTGCAAGTCCATGGGTGCCAAATGTCATTTCTTAGGGCGTCCTATATCGTCGTTTTACTAGAGTCGGTAGCAGGATACAGGCCGATCACATGGTACTTTAAATTACAATTGGTTTAAGGCAGTTAGTACAGCAGTAGTTACTTGTTACAATACTACAATACTATAATATATTTCCCATTACATTCACTTCGTGAACATAAACACGATGCACGGTAATGTAAAAACTATATTTTTGGTTAATGATAGTCGGATTTGGGAAAATACACACTCTTACAAGAGACACACATAGATACTAGATGCCTTGGTAGAAGGCTACTTTTAGTAGGAAACATGGGGTTTTCTAGAAGGCTACTTTTGGTAGAAGGCTACTTTTAGTAGGAAAATACACACTCTTACAAGAGACACACATAGATACTAGATGCCTTGGTACACGCAAAACATTACAGGCTAGACAGAGAAAGAACACACAATACAGCTAGCACATACATTACATATACATTCATGCAGTTATGTGAGCCACTAAACGGGGCATGGCACTACCTGCCATGACCGTTTTTGTATCCATAATCTACTTAATTGGGGGGCGTATGAGTTTGCGTATAGATCTATACTGGATTGACTATCCTACACCTTGTTGCTCGCTATAGTGGGACTTGCAAGTCCACGGGTGCCAAATGTCATTTCTTAGGGCGTCTTATATCGTCGTTTTACTAAAGTCGGTAGAAGAATACAGGCCGATCACATGGTACTTTAAATTACAATTGGGTTAAGGTAGTTAGTACAGCAGTAGTTAATTATTACAATACTACAATACTATAATATTTTTCCCATTACATTCACTTCGTGAACATTCACACGATGCACGGTAATGTAAAAACTATATTTTTGGTTAATGATAGTCGGATTTGGGAAAATACACACTCTTACAAGAGACACACATAGATACTAGATGCCTTGGTAGAAGGCTACTTTTAGTAGGAAACATAGGGTTTTCTAGGAGGTTCAACACTTTTACATACTTACACTTCACATACTTACAAATACTTTCTTACAAAGTCAGACACTAAAATACTTATGATCTCACCAGCTTTAAAGCTGATACTCTCTTTCTAAATAACTTGTATCCTCAGGTTACCAGTAGACAGGTACCGGTGCAAGGTTCAGAGAACATGGATCTCGTTCAAGACTCATCTTTTAGGGTATATTGTGCATCAATAAAGTTCCAAAAACTCAAAGAGTTTGGAGTTTACGGCCCAAATGGCTTTTGGACCGTAAACCCAAATGACTATATATATATGGCACTTAGCTATTTTTCACACTTTTTCACTTTTCAAGAGCAAAACTCAAATCCTCTCAAGTAGCATCCGAATTTTCCTTCTTGATCTTCAACTTGTAAGTATTCCTAGCCCTAATAAGTTGATATCTTCCATAATCTAGTGATCTAACACACTTCCATCCGTGAAATCATTCCAAAAGTGTAGATCTTCAAGTTTCATCAAGAACACCAAGAACACACACTAGTGTTCTTGGACTTTTAGCACCTTTTCAAGCTTCTATCTTGTAAGTACTTCTATCCTAGAGTATCTTAAGGCTTGTTACACTTCCATATATCAAGAAATCACACAAGAAAGACCAAGATCAAGGTGTTTACGGTCCAAGATGTTCTTGGACTGTAAACCCTAAAAAGGGTGCCAAAGTGTGCCCTAGTCCCTCCTAAGCCTTGGAAACTTGCTTATATCCCTTCCTTGATGAGTTAAGGGCTTGAAAACATCAAAAGACCATAAACCATATGGATTTATGGTCGTAAACCCAAAGGAAAATGGTCTAAGGACCGTAAACTCCATTTAGGAGTGAAATGGTGCCCTAATCCCTTCCGGAGGCTTATACTTCAAGTAGAAATGCTTCTAAGGACTTATGAGGCTTCAAATCACAAAGTGGTCAAAGGAGCATGAGTTTATGGCCGTAAACTCATGGGTTTACAACCGTAAACTCAATGGTTTATGGTCACAAAAACCGTAAACTCAAATGAAGGGTTCCCTTGAACCCTAAAATCAATAGCAATGTCCTACAACACTTAGATGCAATCCTTAGGACTTATAGCACTTATATAAGGTGTTTTAGATGTCATAGGATGTCTTAACTTTGTTAATTAGTTGTTTAAAGACTAATTGGATAAATATATGTGTTATTATATGTTAACTAGGATCATTGTACATGTTCGAGTCTTCACTTGACACTTAGCATCCAATACGATCCGTTCAGCCAAACCACTCACTACAGGTGAGTTCGTACCCCTTAAACAATATTTTAAATGCTTTTATGGGGGGGGGGGGATACAAGTTGAATCATGCTAGTTATCATATCAATCACATGTGATTAATAAGTAGCATACACATGGATTTACTACTCTTTTAGCTGTTTTACCAGACATATTACTTCAAATGGCTTTCCAAAACATTTTTACTTGTTTAAAACTCTTTATCAAACTATCTTACATACTGAATGTTTCTTTTCAAACTCTGTTACAATTTTGTTTCAAACAAAGGTTTCCTTATACTTTAAACTGTTCTTATCAAACAAACTACTTTCAAATCGTTTTACAAACTGACATGAAGTCATCCTTTCTTAGTTACTAAACTTTTCAAAGGTTTTACAAAACTTCTTTTATACTTTTATATTGTCAACTGCATGTCTATGTATGTATAGTTATATAAGTAATGTTTGAAGGACTTAGGAAGGCTAGCTCGCTTTATCTCCTTTTCCTCGTTGGGATGTGGCTTTAGGGCATTGGTTATCCATCCGAAGGTCGTCTAAATATTTGATATATATTATGTATACATATATAGACATAAAAGTTCTATCAGTCAATTCAATACCCTTGGGTAGCAAGGGTATACATTCATGTTCATACGTACAAGTCATATTACTAGTAAACTACGATAGGTGTGGTTTAGGAAGTTACTAATACTATTACTAGAACAAAGAATCATACAATGAGTCAGTTCATTCATGAGTCAATACTTGCTAGATAACGAGAGAAGACACAATACAGCTAGTACACAGTACATTTCAATACTTGCTAGATAGAGAGAGAACACACAATACAGCTAGTACACACAGTACATTTCAATACTTGCTAGATAGAGAGAGAACACACAATACAACTAGTACACACAGTACATTTCAATACTTGATAGATAGAGAGAGAGCACACAATACAGCTAGTACACGCAAAACATTACAATACATACAGGCTAGACAGAGAAAGAACACACAATACAACTAGCACATACATTACATATACATTCATGCAGTTATGTGAGCCACTAAACGGGGCATGGCACTACCTGCCATGACCGTTTTTGTATCCAGAATCTCCTTAATTGGGGAGCGTATGAGTTTGTGTATAGATCTATACTGGATTGACTATCCTACACCTTGCTACTCGCTATAGTGGGACTTGCAAGTCCATGGGTGCCAAATGTCATTTCTTAGGGCGTCCTATATCGTCGTTTTACTAGAGTCGGTAGCAGGATACAGGCCGATCACATGGTACTTTAAATTACAATTGGTTTAAGGCAGTTAGTACAGCAGTAGTTACTTGTTACAATACTACAATACTATAATATATTTCCCATTACATTCACTTCGTGAACATAAACACGATGCACGGTAATGTAAAAACTATATTTTTGGTTAATGATAGTCGGATTTGGGAAAATACACACTCTTACAAGAGACACACATAGATACTAGATGCCTTGGTAGAAGGCTACTTTTAGTAGGAAACATGGGGTTTTCTAGAAGGCTACTTTTGGTAGAAGGCTACTTTTAGTAGGAAAATACACACTCTTACAAGAGACACACATAGATACTAGATGCCTTGGTACACGCAAAACATTACAGGCTAGACAGAGAAAGAACACACAATACAGCTAGCACATACATTACATATACATTCATGCAGTTATGTGAGCCACTAAACGGGGCATGGCACTACCTGCCATGACCGTTTTTGTATCCATAATCTACTTAATTGGGGGGCGTATGAGTTTGCGTATAGATCTATACTGGATTGACTATCCTACACCTTGTTGCTCGCTATAGTGGGACTTGCAAGTCCACGGGTGCCAAATGTCATTTCTTAGGGCGTCTTATATCGTCGTTTTACTAAAGTCGGTAGAAGGATACAGGCCGATCACATGGTACTTTAAATTACAATTGGGTTAAGGTAGTTAGTACAGCAGTAGTTAATTATTACAATACTACAATACTATAATATTTTTCCCATTACATTCACTTCGTGAACATTCACACGATGCACGGTAATGTAAAAACTATATTTTTGGTTAATGATAGTCGGATTTGGGAAAATACACACTCTTACAAGAGACACACATAGATACTAGATGCCTTGGTAGAAGGCTACTTTTAGTAGGAAACATAGGGTTTTCTAGGAGGTTCAACACTTTTACATACTTACACTTCACATACTTACAAATACTTTCTTACAAAGTCAGACACTAAAATACTTATGATCTCACCAGCTTTAAAGCTGATACTCTCTTTCTAAATAACTTGTATCCTCAGGTTACCAGTAGACAGGTACCGGTGCAAGGTTCAGAGAACATGGATCTCGTTCAAGACTCATCTTTTAGGGTATATTGTGCATCAATAAAGTTCCAAAAACTCAAAGAGTTTGGAGTTTACGGCCCAAATGGCTTTTGGACCGTAAACCCAAATGACTATATATATATGGCACTTAGCTATTTTTCACACTTTTTCACTTTTCAAGAGCAAAACTCAAATCCTCTCAAGTAGCATCCGAATTTTCCTTCTTGATCTTCAACTTGTAAGTATTCCTAGCCCTAATAAGTTGATATCTTCCATAATCTAGTGATCTAACACACTTCCATCCGTGAAATCATTCCAAAAGTGTAGATCTTCAAGTTTCATCAAGAACACCAAGAACACACACTAGTGTTCTTGGACTTTTAGCACCTTTTCAAGCTTCTATCTTGTAAGTACTTCTATCCTAGAGTATCTTAAGGCTTGTTACACTTCCATATATCAAGAAATCACACAAGAAAGACCAAGATCAAGGTGTTTACGGTCCAAGATGTTCTTGGACTGTAAACCCTAAAAAGGGTGCCAAAGTGTGCCCTAGTCCCTCCTAAGCCTTGGAAACTTGCTTATATCCCTTCCTTGATGAGTTAAGGGCTTGAAAACATCAAAAGACCATAAACCATATGGATTTACGGTCGTAAACCCAAAGGAAAATGGTCTAAGGACCGTAAACTCCATTTAGGAGTGAAATGGTGCCCTAATCCCTTCCGGAGGCTTATACTTCAAGTAGAAATGCTTCTAAGGACTTATGAGGCTTCAAATCACAAAGTGGTCAAAGGAGCATGAGTTTATGGCCGTAAACTCATGGGTTTACAACCGTAAACTCAATGGTTTATGGTCACAAAAACCGTAAACTCAAATGAAGGGTTCCCTTGAACCCTAAAATCAATAGCAATGTCCTACAACACTTAGATGCAATCCTTAGGACTTATAGCACTTATATAAGGTGTTTTAGATGTCATAGGATGTCTTAACTTTGTTAATTAGTTGTTTAAAGACTAATTGGATAAATATATGTGTTATTATATGTTAACTAGGATCATTGTACATGTTCGAGTCTTCACTTGACACTTAGCATCCAATACGATCCGTTCAGCCAAACCACTCACTACAGGTGAGTTCGTACCCCTTAAACAATATTTTAAATGCTTTTATGGGGGGGGGATACAAGTTGAATCATGCTAGTTATCATATCAATCACATGTGATTAATAAGTAGCATACACATGGATTTACTACTCTTTTAGCTGTTTTACCAGACATATTACTTCAAATGGCTTTCCAAAACATTTTTACTTGTTTAAAACTCTTTATCAAACTATCTTACATACTGAATGTTTCTTTTCAAACTCTGTTACAATTTTGTTTCAAACAAAGGTTTCCTTATACTTTAAACTGTTCTTATCAAACAAACTACTTTCAAATCGTTTTACAAACTGACATGAAGTCATCCTTTCTTAGTTACTAAACTTTTCAAAGGTTTTACAAAACTTCTTTTATACTTTTATATTGTCAACTGCATGTCTATGTATGTATAGTTATATAAGTAATGTTTGAAGGACTTAGGAAGGCTAGCTCGCTTTATCTCCTTTTCCTCGTTGGGATGTGGCTTTAGGGCATTGGTTATCCATCCGAAGGTCGTCTAAATATTTGATATATATTATGTATACATATATAGACATAAAAGTTCTATCAGTCAATTCAATACCCTTGGGTAGCAAGGGTATACATTCATGTTCATACGTACAAGTCATATTACTAGTAAACTACGATAGGTGTGGTTTAGGAAGTTACTAATACTATTACTAGAACAAAGAATCATACAATGAGTCAGTTCATTCATGAGTCAATACTTGCTAGATAACGAGAGAACACACAATACAGCTAGTACACAGTACATTTCAATACTTGCTAGATAGAGAGAGAACACACAATACAGCTAGTACACACAGTACATTTCAATACTTGCTAGATAGAGAGAGAACACACAATACAACTAGTACACACAGTACATTTCAATACTTGATAGATAGAGAGAGAGCACACAATACAGCTAGTACACGCAAAACATTACAATACATACAGGCTAGACAGAGAAAGAACACACAATACAGCTAGCACATACATTACATATACATTCATGCAGTTATGTGAGCCACTAAACGGGGCATGGCACTACCTGCCATGACCGTTTTTGTATCCAGAATCTCCTTAATTGGGGAGCGTATGAGTTTGTGTATAGATCTATACTGGATTGACTATCCTACACCTTGCTACTCGCTATAGTGGGACTTGCAAGTCCATGGGTGCCAAATGTCATTTCTTAGGGCGTCCTATATCGTCGTTTTACTAGAGTCGGTAGCAGGATACAGGCCGATCACATGGTACTTTAAATTACAATTGGGTTAAGGTAGTTAGTACAGCAGTAGTTAATTATTACAATACTACAATACTATAATATTTTTCCCATTACATTCACTTCGTGAACATTCACACGATGCACGGTAATGTAAAAACTATATTTTTGGTTAATGATAGTCGGATTTGGGAAAATACACACTCTTACAAGAGACACACATAGATACTAGATGCCTTGGTAGAAGGCTACTTTTAGTAGGAAACATAGGGTTTTCTAGGAGGTTCAACACTTTTACATACTTACACTTCACGTACTTACAAATACTTTCTTACAAAGTCAGACACTAAAATACTTATGATCTCACCAGCTTTAAAGCTGATACTCTCTTTCCAAATAACTTGTATCCTCAGGTTACCAGTAAACAGGTACCGGTGCAAGGTTCAGAGAAGATGGAGGTCGTTCAAGACTCATCTTTTAGGGTATATTGTGCATCAATAAAGTTCCAAAAACTCCAAGAGTTTGGAGTTTACGGCCCAAATGGCTTTTGGACCGTAAACCCAAATGACTATATATATGGCACTTAGCTATTTTTCACACTTTTTCAGTATTTAAGAGCAAAACTCAAATCCTCTCAAGTAGCATCCGAATTTTCCTTCTTGATCTTCAACTTGTAAGTATTCCTAGCCCTAATAATTTGATATATACCTTAATCTAGTGATCTAACACACTTCCATCCGTGAAATCATTCCAAAAGTGTAGATCTTCAAGTTTCATCAAGAACACCAAGAACACACACTAGTGTTCTTGGACTTTTAGCACTTTTTCAAGCTTCTATCTTGTAAGTACTTCTATCCTAGAGTATCTTAAGGCTTGTTACACTTCCATATATCAATAAATCACACAAGAAAGACCAAGATCAAGGTGTTTACAGTCCAAGATGTTCTTGGACCGTAAACCCTAAAAAGGGTGCCAAAGTGTGCTCTAGTCCCTCCTAAGCCTTGGAAACTTGCTTAGATCCCTTCCTTGATGAGTTAAGGGCTTGAAAACATCAAAAGACCATAAACCATATGGGTTTACGGTCGTAAACCCAAAGGAAAATGGTCTAAGGACCGTAAACTCCATTTTGGAGTGAAATGGTGCCCTAATCCCTTCCATAGGCTTATACTTCAAGTAGAAATGTTTCTAAGAACTTATGAGGCTTCAAATTACAAAGTGGTCAAAGGAGCATGAGTTTATGGCCGTAAACTCATGGGTTTACAACCGTAAACTCAATGGTTTATGGTCACAAAAACCGTAAACTCAAATGAAGGGTTCCCTTGAACCCTAAAATCAATAGCAATGTCCTACAACACTTAGATGCAATCCTTAGGACTTATAGCACTTATATAAGGTGTTTTAGATGTCATAGGATGTCTTAATTTTGTTAATTAGTTGTTTAAAGACTAATTGGATACATATATGTGTTATTATATGTTAACTATGATCATTGTACATGTTCTAGTCTTCACTTGACACTTAGCATCCTATACGATCCGTTCAGCCAAACCACTCACTACAGGTGAGTTCGTACCCCTTAATCAATATTTTAAATGATTTTATGGGGGGGATACAAGTTGAATCATGCTAGTTATCATATCAATCACATGTGATTAATAAGTAGCATACAAATGGATTTACTACTCTTTTAGCTGTTTTACCAGACATATTACTTCAAATGGCTTTCCAAAACATTTTTACTTGTTTAAAACTCTTTATCAAACTATCTTACATACTGAATGTTTCTTTTCAAACTCTGTTACAATTGTGTTTCAAACAAAGGTTTCCTTATACTTTAAACTGTTCTTATCAAACAAACTACTTTCAAATCGTTTTACAAACTGACATCAAGTCATCCTTTCTTAGTTACTAAACTTTTCAAAGGTTTTACAAAACTTCTTTTATACTTTTATATTGTCAAATGCATGTCTATGTATGTATAGTTATATAAGTAATGTTTGAAGGACTTAGGAAGGCTAGCTCGCTTTATCTCCTTTTCCTCGTTGGGATGTGGCTTTAGGGCATTGGTTATCCATCCGAAGGTCGTCTAAATATTTGATATATATTATGTATACATATATAGACATAAAAGTTCTATCAGTCAATTCAATACCCTTGGGTAGCAAAGCTATACATTCATGTTCATACGTACAAGTCATATTACTAGTAAAGTACGATAGGTGTGCTTTAGGAAGTTACTAATACTATTACTAGAACAAATATTCATACAATGAGTCAGTTCATTCATGAGTCAATACTTGCTAGATAAAGAGAGAACACACAATACAGCTAGTACACAGTACATTTCAATACTTGCTAGATAGAGAGAGAACACACAATACAGTTAGTACACATAGTACATTTCAATACTTGCTAGATAGAGAGAGAACACACAATACAACTAGTACACACAGTACATTTCAATACTTGATAGATAGAGAGAGCACACAATACAGCTAGTACGCGCAAAACATTACAATACATACAGGCTAGACAGAGAAAGAACACACAATACAGCTAGCACATACATTACATACACATTCATGCAGTTATGTGAGCCACTAAACGGGGCATGGCACTACCTGCCATGACCGTTTTTTTATCCAGATTCTCCTTAATTGGGGACCGTATGAGTTTGCGTATAGATCTATACTGGATTGACTATCCTACACCTTGTTGCTCGCTATAGTGGGACTTGCAAGTCCACGGGTGCCAAATGTCATTTCTTAGGGCGTCTTATATCGTCGTTTTACTAGAGTCGGTAGCAGGATACAGGCCGATCACATGGTACTTTAAATTACAATTGGTTTAAGGTAGTTAGTACAGCAGTAGTTACTTATTACAATACTACAATACTATAATATTTTTCCCATTACATTCACTTCGTGAACATTCACACGATGCACGGTAATGTAAAAACTATATTTTTGGTTAATGATAGTCGGATTTGGGAAAATACACACTCTTACAAGAGACACACATAGATACTAGATGCCTTGGTAGAAGGCTACTTTTAGTAGGAAACATGGGGTTTTCTAGGAGGTTCAACACTTTCACATACTTACACTTCACATACTTACAAATACTTTCTTACAAAGTCCGACACTAAAATACTTATGATCTCACCAGCTTTAAAGCTGATACTCTCTTTCCAAATAACTTGTATCCTCAGGTTACCAGAAAACAGGTACCGGTGCAAGGTTCAGAGAAGATGGAGCTCGTTCAAGACTCATCTTTTAGGGTATATTGTGCATCAATAAAGTTCCAGAAACTCCAAGAGTTTGGAGTTTACGGCCCAAATGGCTTTTGGACCGTAAACCCAAATGACTATATATATGGCACGTAGCTATTTTTCACACTTTTTCACTTTTCAAGAGCAAAACTCAAATCCTCTCAAGTAGCATCCGAATTTTCCTTCTTGATCTTCAACTTGTAAGTATTCCTAGCCCTAATAAGTTGATATCTACCTTAATCTAGTGATCTAACACACTTCCATCCGTGAAATCATTCCAAAAGTGTAGATCTTCAACTTTCATCAAGAACACCAAGAACACACACTAGTGTTCTTGGACTTTTAGCACCTTTTCAAGCTTCTATCTTGTAAGTACTTCTATCCTAGAGTATCTTAAGGCTTGTTACACTTCCATATATCAAGAAATCACACAAGAAAGACCAAGATCAAGGTGTTTACGGTCCAAGATGTTCTTGGACTGTAAACCCTAAAAAGGGTGCCAAAGTGTGCCCTAGTCCCTCCTAAGCCTTGGAAACTTGCTTATATCCCTTCCTTGATGAGTTAAGGGCTTGAAAACATCAAAAGACCATAAACCATATGGGTTTACGGTCGTAAACCCAAAGGAAAATGGTCTAAGGACCGTAAACTCCATTTAGGAGTGAAATGGTGCCCTAATCCCTTCCATAGGCTTATACTTCAAGTAGAAATGCTTCTAAGGAATTATGTGGCTTCAAATCACAAAGTGGTCAAAGGAGCATGAGTTTATGGCCGTAAACTCATGGGTTTACAACCGTAAACTCAATGGTTTATGGTCACAAAAACCGTAAACTCAAATGAAGGGTTCCCTTGAACCCTAAAATCAATAGCAATGTCCTACAACACTTAGATGCAATCCTTAGGACTTATAGCACTTATATAAGGTGTTTTAGATGTCATAGGATGTCTTAACTTTGTTAATTAGTTGTGTAAAGACTAATTGGATACATATATGTGTTATTATATGTTAACTAGGATCATTGTACGTGTTCGAGTCTTCACTTGACACTTAGCATCCTATACGGTCCGTTCAGCCAAACCACTCACTACAGGTGAGTTCGTACCCCTTAATCAATATTTTAAATGCTTTTATGGGGGGATACAAGTTGAATCATGCTAGTTATCATATCAATCACATGTGATTAATAAGTAGCATACAAATGGATTTACTACTCTTTTAGCTGTTTTACCAGACATATTACTTCAAATGGCTTTCCAAAACATTTTTACTTGTTTAAAAATCTTTATCAAACTATCTTACATACTGAATGTTTCTTTTCAAACTCTGTTACAATTGTGTTTCAAACAAAGGTTTCCTTATACTTTAAACTGTTCTTATCAAACAAACTACTTTCAAATCGTTTTACAAACTGACATCAAGTCATCCTTTCTTAGTTACTAAACTTTTCAAAGGTTTTACAAAACTTATTTTATACTTTTATATTGTCAAATGCATGTCTATGTATGTATAGTTATATAAGTAATGTTTAAAAGACTTAGGAAGGCTAGCTCGCTTTATCTCCTTTTCCTCGGTGGGATGTGGCTTTAGGGCATCAGTTATCCATCCGAAGGTCGTCTAAATATTTGATATATATTATGTATACATATATAGACATAAAAGTTCTATCAGTCAATTCAATACCCTTGGGTAGCAAGGGTATACATTCATGTTCATACGTACAAGTCATATTACTAGTAAACTACGATAGGTGTGGTTTAGGAAGTTACTAATACTATTACTAGAACAAAGAATCATACAATGAGTCAGTTCATTCATGAGTCAATACTTGCTAGATAAAGAGAGAACACACAATACAGCTAGTACACAGTACATTTCAATACTTGTTAGATAGAGAGAGAACACACAATACAGCTAGTACACACAGTACATTTCAATACTTGCTAGATAGAGAGAGAACAAACAATACAACTAGTACACACAGTACATTTCAATACTTGATAGATAGAGTGAGAGCATACAATACAGCTAGGACACGCAAAACATTACAATACATACAGGCTAGATAGAGAAAGAACACACAATACAGCTAGCACATACATTACATATACATTCATGCAGTTATGTGAGCCACTAAACGGGGCATGACACTACCTGCCATGACCGTTTTTGTATCCAGAATCTCCTTAATTGGGGAGCGTATGAGTTTGCGTATAGATCTATACTGGATTGACTATCCTACACCTTGCTGCTCGCTATAATAGGACTTGCAAGTCCACATGTTCCTAATGTCATTTCTTAGGGCGTCTTATATCGTCATTTTACTAGAGTCGGTAGCAGGATACAGGCCGATCACATGGTACTTGTGACAACCCATTATTTCGAGACAATGTAATGTAAAACCAATCAAATTTAGGTCAAAATATAACTTTCCTAAAATCTTATTTGGGTTAAATAAAGTAGTAGGAATCGTATCAAGGTTTTCGTACATATAAAGAACCCTAAAATCCGAGTTATAACGAAGAAGTTATGACCAACCGAAGATTCTCGGCAACACCGATTAAACGAAAAACGTGAAGTTTCAATACAATAGTTTTTAGCCTTAAGTATCTAAATGAAAGTTATAATAGATAACCTCAAACCGTGAGCATACATAAAAATAACGTCCAAATCTGACTTCGTATGAGGAAGTTATGATTTTTCCAAGATTCGGGTATAGCAGTTGACAGCTAAAAACTCGAAATAGAGCTCGAGATACTTTTGACCAAAACAACCTAAATGAGAATCTAAGGTCTCAACATTAGTAGCGCAACAGCGAAAAGTCTGACGAAAACGGACACCGGATGAAGAAGTTATGGATTTTTGACGGAATTATCGCGTCCCGGCCCGTTAAAAATAAATAATTAAAAATAAAGTCAGAATTTGCCGATGAAGTCTAAACGAGAGTTGTAGATCATGTTTTTAGCTATGCGTGCATATAAAGAACGTCAAAAACGGAGCTCGTACGCGAAAGTTATGGATTTTACAAGTTCGAGGTCCGAAATCCGAGGCTGTCAGGCTTGCCACGACGTGGCACAAGCTTGCCGCGACCCGGCAAGTGACTGAGAGCATCCAATCAATGGAAGAGGATAGGTTTGACTCCCCACGATGTGGCCGTCACTTGCCACGACGTGGCACACCCCAAAAATGCCCCTATAAATAGATTTCAAGGGCTCCGAGTTCCATTGCTCAGTTCCCTTCTTTCTCGCGCCGAAACTCTGCGTTTAAGCCCCCGAGACCCTCCCAAAGCCCCGGTTTTCACCTTCAAGTCCCGAAGGAAGGTTTTGTGTTCTCGAGATTCCCGAGATTCCCGAGAATCCCGAGATTTTCCCGCGTTTTCAACTCTTCTTGTCGAAGTTCTGCTCGATTCTTCTCTAGACTATTTCAAATCAACCACTTCAATCAAGTGAGTTCATACCCCTTAACTAATGTTTTAAACTACTTTTAAATGTTTTATGGGGGGGGGATACAAGTAAAATCATGCTAGTATTATATCAATCACATGCGATTAATAAGTAGAATTACGCTAGTTATTACATCAATCACATGTGATTAATATACAGCATTCAAAAGATTTGGCTACTCATTAGTCGTTTTACCAAACAGCTTCCTTCAAATGATTTTTATAAACATTTTATATGTTTTAAACTCCTTATTACACTGTACCTCTTACTCTGTTTATCATATTTCAAACTTATTTACAACTGTGTTTCAAACAAATGTTCCTTATACTTATATTGTTTTATCAAACTTATGCCTTCAAATTGTTTTATAGATTGACATCAAGTCGATCTTTCCTTAAACTAATATTTATGTTTCAAATGTTTTACCAAACTTATTTATGCTTTTATATTATAGATTGCATGCTTCTATATGTATAGTTATATAAGAAATGTTTAAAAGACTTAGGAAGGCTATCCACCCTATTTCCTTTTCGCGCCTTGAGATGTGGTCTGGTGGGATATCGGATACTCATCCGAAGGTCGTTTAAATATTAGTTATATATCATGTGTACATATAAAGTCATAAAAGGTCCTTCCAGTTCATCCTATGCCCTTGGGTAGCAAGGGTATACATCCATGTCCATACGTACTACTTAGATTACTAGTAAGCTACCATATGGGTAGTTCAGGAAGATACTAGAACCATTACTAGAACGCGATATCATACAATGAGTCAGTTCATTCATGAGTCAATACTTTCTAGAACATTACTGTATATTACATATACAACTATACTAGGACGAGAACATATACAACTATACTAGAACGAGAAACATTACCCTTACATTAATACGTTAACAATTGTGATCCACTGTATCGGAGCATGCCTTAAATGTCATGGCCCGAGTTGTAGCCAGAATTCTCTTGGAGGGAGAGCGTTGAGTTTGCGTATAGATTCTATAATGGATTGACTATCCTACACCTTGCTGCTAGCTACAGCCGGACCTGCAGGTCTGCGGGTGCCAAACGTCATACCTTATTTCGACCATTCTTATGTCGATGAACCAGTCCATAGTATGAGTTTGTGTATAGATCTATGCTGGATTGACAATCCTACACCTTGCTGCTAGCTACAGCCGGACCTGCAGGTCTGCGGGTGCCAAACGTCATTCCGTTATTACGACCGTTCTTTATGTTGTTGTTATCAGTCGATAGTATGGTGCAATTTATCACATAATGCCTTAGCCTAAAATCCGGTTTAAGGTAGTTAGTACGGTAGTAGTCCTTTTAGAGCTACGTTTTAGTACTACGTTAATTTTTCCATTACATATTTTTAGTGATAACCTCACTTAAACATAAATGTACAAACTATATTTTTGGATAATGATAGTTATACTTTGGAAAAATACATACTCTTACAAGAGACACACACACACAGAACAGTTAGGTCTTGGTAGAAGACACCTTCATATACTAGAAGGAATCATAGGGATTCTAGGGTTTTTCAAACACTAACAATTCATATACACTTTCAAATTCTTACAATACATAGACTTACAAATCCTTACATACAAATTAAGACACTAAATACTTATGATCTCACCAGCTTCAAAGCTGATACTCGCTTTCAAAATTACTTGTATCCTCAGGTCATCATAGACAGGTACCGATGCAAGAAGAAAGGAAGATGGAGCCTGTTCAAGACTTATCTTTCATTTTGATTTATGCTTTAGTGTTTATCAAAATTTGACAGAATACAATTGTATAATAATTATTTTATTAATGCAATGGATGATGTTGTTGCTTGTTTACTAATTTACATTGTTGTTGATATTATACATGACGTCCTCCGCCCCAGAACGTTTCCGCCATTCGTGGTTTTGGGGTGTGACAGATTGGTATCAGAGCATTGTTTATAGTGAATTAAGTATATCAACCCATAAAAGATATACTAACTATAAATACATAAGGGATTAAAAATACTCTGACCAAGAGTTTATACTTTAAATAGTAAAATATTTAAGTAAGTATACGTGCTGCATTCATACTAAAATCAGTGTCACTAGGACAGTACAAAAGAATTACGATTGTTGGGCAACACAAGTGGGCTTAGAGACATATGGTCAAAACTGGGAAGATATAGCCTGATCGCCTATATTATCCGAGGGTTGACTAGCATGTGCCTAAGTTTAAGTGTGTGGTTGCAACAATGCTAAAATCTTACCAACCCTACCACAATGAGAACAATAGAACATAACATTAAAATTAAAATACTATAGGAGTATTTGGTGTTACTATAAGTACTTTATACTTGAGAATTAAAACGGGATCCTCATTACTAAGTTGATAGTTGCTAAGTGGATACACTAATGCTACATGTAATTAGGATGTTATAGACTTAGAATCAGTGATAATTTTGCCTTACCCCTATTCTATGTGAATTTGGAAATAAGGTCACTTATTCGAAGGTCTATCCTGTTTAGATTACACATAGCTGGTATGCACTTCACAAATAGCGATGTAATTAATGAGGGTTTTCTAAATAATTATCTAGATAGTTCGTCTAATAATTATCCTCTTACCCTAAATTCTCGCTTAGAAATCATATCTGGACTCCATCCCCTTGACAACCAGTATCTTCCGAATGAAGTCATAGCTGGTTGGTTTGGAGAAGAACCAGAGAATGATCATCCTATCCCCTTGGATGATCACCATGATGAAGACCTTTCGTATGATGCTAACTCTGAACCAGAGGTTGAGAACCTACCCCAAGCAGCTCCTTTCTGATTCCTAACCTTAGTCCGGCTTTTCATGGCCCGACCCTGAGTGAGTGGAATGCTTGGAAATATGGAGCCAAGGACAAGATCAACCTATGCCATTTAATAGAGACCGAAGCTTTTACGACTTGAGCAATGAGGGCTTAGCAGATATAGTCTTGCCAATCTTGGTCCGCAGAGAGGCCCGAAATGAGATTCAAGGCAGGAAAGCTCTACATCAGACTACAGAAGTAATCGCCTATGCTAGAATGCATACCCTCCACACCATTCATCTAGAGGATGCTCACGAGAGATCAGTGAGAAACCATGAAACCCTGTTGCAAGCACTGGCTGAATCACGAGCCGAAGTCATAGAGCTCCGAGTACGCCAGATGGGGTGCGAAAGACACCTACTTGACATGGAACGTCAATTGGTTGAACTAAGAGTTCACCAGAGGGATGATCGTCGCCAGTAGTAGACGCTTTACTTTATTTCCTTATTAATAGGGATCGTGTTTTCTGTCTATGCCCGATGTGGCATTTTCCATGAAATTATCTTCTACTGTAAGAACTTTAGTTAGGTCTTTATGCTATCTAGAACTAGTGCAACTAGAGTCTTACCTTTTGCGAGATCCTGTCTGATGCGTGTATGGGCTTGATTTGGTGAGTAGGGTAGTGTTTAGGTAAATTAAAAGAGAATAGTAACCACAAATGACATATGAATGGAAAGAAATGGATAGATTAGTAACAACTCAAGACCTATTAAGTTGTATACCGGTGAAAACAATCCAAGACCTATTGGATTGAGTTCGTATCAAGTCAAGAACACGTCCTAACAAGATAATTTGTGAATTATAACAATAATTCAAAGTGAACAAAAGGGTTCTTTGATTAAAAATTCGTCTATTACTTTTTCCATGCATAATTTGGCTTTATATGAAGCCTTTATTACAAATTTGGTGGTTACAAGCCAACCAACCAATTATTCATTAAAACTAGTAAATAGAAATTAAGGTAACTCTTGAAAGAACACAAAAAAAACGTCCATGAGACTTGTGAATGAAAAAAAAAACGGCTATGCTTCATTAAGGAGCCATAAGAAGCATTAAGGAGTCATCATAAGCATTAAAGTGTAACCCTAATCCACCAAAGAGTGTCAAAAACGGCTAGGAGGCTTTATGAAGCAAATAGTAACGTTTTTAGCACTTATGAAGCCTTAAAAATGTTGCCCTAGTCTTCATGCAACCCTAATTCAATTTGTGGGTTACCATGCACAACCCAACCATTGAGCCCAAACCACCTTCTAGCCCACTAGTAATCACTAATCCATCACATTTTGGGCTTTCATGATCCATGCATGGATCATCCCCTCCCCCTTTGAAAGGAATTGACCTCAATTCATCAAGTCCATCATCATCAAGATAAGGTGAAAGATCTCCCACATTAAAGGTAGCATGCACTCCATGGTCTCCTCCCAAATCTACCTTATAAGCATTATCATTGACACGTGACACCACTCTGTAAGGACCTTCAGCTCTTGGCATCAACTTGTTTTTCCTTTTGTTAGGAAAACGTTCTTTCCTCATATACACCCACACCAAGTCACCATCTTGAAAGACACGTGGTTTCCTATGCTTGTTGGACTTCTGTTTGTACAACTCATTCACGGCTTCAATCTTCTCACGAACTTGTTGGTGTAGTTTCATCATAGCCTTCAACTTGTCATTAGCATCCTTGTGAACCAATTCATCCTTTGGCAATGGAATCAAATCCAAAGGCATGTAAGGATTCACACCATACACCACCTCAAAAGGAGAGTGACCTGTAGCATAAGTAGGAGAACGATTATAGGCAAATTCAGCATGTGCAAGTTTGATGTCCCAATCTTTTTGAGTTTTACTAACCAACCCTCTCAACAAAGCACCCAAAGTTCTATTAGTCACCTCCGTTTGCCCATCCGTTTGTGGATGATGGGATGTACTAAAAAGTAACTTAGTACCGACTTTCCTCCACAAAGTGTTCCAAAAGTAACTTAGAAACTTGGAATCCCTATCAGAAACAATTGTTTTAGGAATACCATGCAAACGAACCACCTCTTTAAAGTACAAATCAGCCACGTTAGAGGCATCATTTGTTTTATGACATGGCACAAAGTGAGCCATTTTTGAAAACCTATCCACCACCACCATAATGGAATCCTTCCCCCTTTGAGTTCTAGGCAAAGCCATAATGAAATCCATGGACACATCTTCCCAAGGACGAATAGGAACCGGCAAAGGAGTGTAAACACCATGCTTGAAAGTTGTTTTTGCCATATGACATGTAACACACTTGCCCACTATGTTGGTTACATCCCCCAACATCTTCGGCCAAAAGAAATGTTCTTTAAGCACCTGCAAAGTTTTGGTAATGCCAAAATGACCAGCCAAACCACCGCCATGAGCTTCACGAATCAACAACTCCCGTATTGCATGTTTTGGGACACAAAGGCGATTGCCTTTGAATAGAAAGCCATCTTGAATCACAAATTCACCATTAGGACCACCTGCACATTTCAAAAACATATCTCCAAAGTCCATATCAGATTGATAATGGTCCTTTAGAGTTTCAAATCCCAAGAAACGAACATCCAAAGTCACCAACAACGAGTAACGCCTCGAGAGTGCATCAGCCACCACATTGCTTCTACCATCCTTGTATTTGCATGAGAAATGAAAGGATTGCAAGAACTCCACCCACTTTGCATGTCTTGTGCTCAACTTTTGTTGCCCATTGATGTACTTTAAGGATTCATGATCAGAATGCAAAATAAAATGATTTGCACGCAAATAATGACTCCAATGATCTAAAGCACGGACAATAGCATAAAACTCCTTATCATAAGTGCAATAATTCAAACGAGCACCACCCAACTTTTCAGAAAAATAAGCAATAGGACGTTTGGATTGGATCAAAACAGCCCCAATACCAACTCCACTTGCATCACACTCCACTTCAAATGGTTGAGAAAAATCAGGAAGAGCCAAAATAGGAGCATCACACAACAATGCCTTGAGTTTCTCAAATGCCTTTTGAGCTTCTTCTCCCCATGCAAAGACTCCTTTCTTCAAACAACCTGTTATGGGACTTGCAATGGTGCTAAAATCACGAACAAATCTTCTATAGAAAGAAGCAAGACCATGAAATGATCTAACTTCAGAAATATTAGTAGGAATAGGCCATGACTTGATTGCTTCAGTCTTGGATGGGTCCACGGACACGCCATTTCTTGACACCACAAAACCCAAAAATGCCACTTCTTCCACCAAAAACGAACATTTTTCTTGCTTCCCATAGAGTTTTTGAGCTCTAAGCGTCTCGAAAACCTGTTTTAAGTGCACCAAATGATCCTCCAAGCTCTTGCTATATACCAAGATATCATCAAGGTACACAACCACAAACCTGCCCAAAAAAGATTTTAGCACTTCATTCATTAGTCGCATGAAAGTGCTAGGTGCATTAGTTAGACCGAAAGGCATCACGGTCCATTCATACAAGCCATGTTTAGTTTTAAAGGCTGTTTTCCATTCATCCCCTTCACGCATACGAATTTGATGGTAACCACTTCTCAAATCAATTTTTGAGAACACAATAGAACCATGCAACTCGTCCAACAAATCATCAATTCTAGGAATAGGAAATCGGTATTTTATGGTGATGTTATTAACGGCCCTACTATCAACACACATCCTCCAAGAACCATCTTTTTTTGGAACCAACAAAACTGGAACAGCACAAGGACTTAGGCTTTCACGAACATAACCCATTTTCATGAGTTCATCAATTTGTTTTTGCAACTCTTTTGTCACCTCCGGATTACATCTATAGGCGGCTTTATTGGGCAAAGGAGCACCCGGAATAAGGTCAATTTGGTGTTCGATACCACGGATTGGAGGCAAACCCGGTGGTAATTCGCTTGGAAACACATCTTGAAACTCCAAAAGCAAATCAGCAATAGCGTTTTCTCCATGCACCATCTTCTCCACCTTTGCATGCTCTTTGGCCACAAGCATGTAGATAACATCACCTTTGTCAAGAACTTGCTCCACCTCCCTTTCACTAGCAAACATAGAAAGATTAGGTTTTTTTACTTGTTTAGAATTCATGGACCTTATGGCCGTTGGGGACATGGGTTTTAACACAATTTTTTTATTATTGTGTTTCAACTCATATTCATTGCTCCTCCCTCTATGTAACACGTCCCTATCAAATTGCCAAGGACGCCCCAACAAAATATGACATGCATCCATAGGAATAACATCACACAACACTTCATCTTCATAAGACCCCATAGTTAGACCAACTCTAACCTGTTTTGTCACCTTTATTTTGCTTCCATCATTCAACCAATGAAGAACATATGGTTTTGGGTGGTTTGTAGTAGACAAACCCAATTTGATCACCATTTCATTAGAAGCAACATTAGTACAACTTCCACCATCAATAATCAAACTACACCACTTGTTTCTAACCAAACATTTGGTGTGAAACAATTGGTCTCGTTGATCCATATCAGCCACGGTTTGAACCCCTTGAGTTTTAAGGGTTCTAAGCACCAAAACTGTATCATACACCGGTGCTTCATACTCTACCTCCTCCTCTTCTTCCTCTTCTTGTTGTGTATCATAAAAAATACCCGCCAACCTCTCTTCTTCCTCCAACTCTTCACGACATTCAATGGCCTCCCTTAAAGTCACCACCCTTTTGTTTGGACAAGCATTTTGGTAATGACCAAAACCTTGACACTTGAAACATCTAATTTTCGCCAAACTAGTTTCTTTGGTACCACTAGTAAGTTTAGGAGCAACGGGAACACTACTAGAACCAGAAGGAGTAGAAACAGAATTTTGTCTATTGCTAGACTCGGGCTTGGACCACGACTTTGACTTGGGACTTTCGAGACTTGAACTTGAACTCCCACCATAACGTGCTTTGGCCTGCCCCTCCAACTTCAAACACAAACCACAAAGAGTTCCAAAATCAGCATAAGGATATAACTCCACAACATTGGCAATGTTGTAGTTCAACCCTTTTAGAAAACGAGTCATTTTTTGTTCTTCAATTTCTTCAATATCCCCCATCAAGGACAACTTCTCAAATTCATCAATGTATTCTCCAACACTCATTTTTCCTTGCCTCAAATCAGCAATCTTCTTGTAAGTGGCAATTCTATGAGTAGAAGGAACATATCTCTTTCTTAGCTTTCGTTTTAGAGAAAGCCAAGAACAAATTTTTTCTTTGCCTTCACGGGTTCTCTTGGCCTTAAGCCCTTCAAACCACAATGAAGCACCACCACTTAGCTTGAGAATGGCATACTTGCAGCTTTTTTCATCATCCACTTCTTTGAACTCGAACATTCTTTCAATCTTCCTTTCCCACTCCAAGTAGCGTTCAGGATCAGTTCCACCAACAAATTCAGGCAATTCAGACACCTTGAATTCTTCCACAACCCTATGTTCACCACGGCGGGGTTGCCTTCGATTTCCACCTTCTTGGATGTTTCTTAATGCTTCACGAAGATTTTGTAGGAACTCCGGATCATCAAAATCCATTATGCGCTCTGATACCACTTATGATGCGTGTATGGGCTTGATTTGGTGAGTAGGGTAGTGTTTAGGTAAATTAAAAGAGAATAGTAACCACAAATGACATATGAATGGAAAGAAATGGATAGATTAGTAACAACTCAAGACCTATTAAGTTGTATACCGGTGAAAACAATCCAAGACCTATTGGATTGAGTTCGTATCAAGTCAAGAACACGTCCTAACAAGATAATTTGTGAATTATAACAATAATTCAAAGTGAACAAAAGGGTTCTTTGATTAAAAATTCGTCTATTACTTTTTCCATGCATAATTTGGCTTTATATGAAGCCTTTATTACAAATTTGGTGGTTACAAGCCAACCAACCAATTATTCATTAAAACTAGTAAATAGAAATTAAGGTAACTCTTGAAAGAACACAAAAAAAACGTCCATGAGACTTGTGAATGAAAAAAAAAACGGCTATGCTTCATTAAGGAGCCATAAGAAGCATTAAGGAGTCATCATAAGCATTAAAGTGTAACCCTAATCCACCAAAGAGTGTCAAAAACGGCTAGGAGGCTTTATGAAGCAAATAGTAACGTTTTTAGCACTTATGAAGCCTTAAAAATGTTGCCCTAGTCTTCATGCAACCCTAATTCAATTTGTGGGTTACCATGCACAACCCAACCATTGAGCCCAAACCACCTTCTAGCCCACTAGTAATCACTAATCCATCACATTTTGGGCTTTCATGATCCATGCATGGATCACTGTCTGTATAGGAATTCTCGTGCTGCGTATACTTGTCTTTTGTAGTATATCTTATTCGCAGCAATAGTCTTGTGGTAAATCTAAAGTACTGTAACTCTGTTCATGGTTGCACAGTTGTCTCTTGTCTGTAAACGTCTTATGTTCAAATCTAATGTCTTTAAATTTCAGTATGATCCCGACATTATCATACGACTCGATTAAATTTGATCCTCACGAAAACAGCTTCATGCGTACATCTCTTTCTTCTAGATCACTTTTACAGCGAAGCAGTCATATCAGAACACCAAAGTACTCATTCCAGGAGTACCTCTTAGTTATTTTTTTCTTTCCGAAGAAATCCCCGAAGTACCACTCGTGCAGTACGTCAAGTTCAATCCAAGGATTCATACGATTGATCTATCACTGAGAATGGTATACATAAGAGTGATATATAATCAAGCTTCTACAGGTTTAGAATTGATGATTCCACTTTAACTTCTTTTTCCCCGATGGGATGTGAGCTTAAAGAAGAATCAGTTATTCGACTACCTTTTCAACCTTAATTATATGCAACTCGTATACCCGAAATTGTGATGGTGAAACCATGTATGAATTCTAATATGAACTTCAGGACGGAGAACTGCTTAAGCCTACGGGTAATCACATCGTCATGTGAACAAACTTAGAACCCAGTACGACTCCCGAAAAACAGATCGCCCTATAGTTTAACACCCACGGAGATACCAGAACAGTGCAAACAACTAAGCGAACCACATCGAATTAGAATTAGAAGACTAGGTTTCTCACCCTAGAGAACCCCGGTAATATTCTTCCCGAGATCGACGGATCGCATCGTATGTGCCTCAGATATCGAGGACTTCGTCAAGATTTTCATAGAAATCGTTATCTCTGCCTCGCATAGACAAAATGGTTGAGCAAACGCAAGGAAAGAAACTACTTCCAGGAATGGATCTGAAATCCGAATATCACCAGTTCGAGTGTTAGGGAAAGATGTCTGGAAGACTACCTCCTGAACTCGATACGGACACTCCGAGTCCGTAGTGATACCCTCCGGATAGGACCAATACGCCCATAGTTTTCATGAGCTAACTGAATAAGGTTACGTCTTTCTTACTGGGATCAGTTCGTCATTTCCCCATGTAATGACTTACTTATCTACCCTCGTAGTAAGAAGAAAGCCCATGGTAACATTCCTACAGAGGAACTTTAGCAAAGTTCTCTAGGCACGAGTTTGGAAATTGAAGAGTCAAATTTCTAGGACACACTGTTAGTAATGTGGGAAATTTTGAGTACTCTTTCAATTTGTCGAAACCGTTGAGCATTTATCGACACCAGAGACGCCGACAGTCTTTCGCAAAATTCTAGGTCTTACCGACCTACCGCCTTAGTTCATTCAGAACTCCTCGCAAGCTACCGAAACTCGTACGACTTTGACCCAGCAAGCGGTGGCCTTTGACTGGGAAGTTACGCAAGAAAAGGAACCTTTGAGATTCCAAGTGAGTGACCAAGTTCTTTAGGATAACTCACTCTGGGAATGGCTAAATACGCTTCGTAAAGCGTGGAAAGCTAAATCCAAGTTAGACAGGACCTCCGAGATTCTTATCAGAATCGGTCCTGTGCCTCACACAAACTAGACCTACTCCGCGAACTCAGTAACGTACTTTCTACTCTTCGCATCTCGATCGTGAAACCATACCTTTCCGTTAGGACTCTTGCAAGTCCACTCGTCGAGATCCTCGCCTTCGTATTAGAACCGTAGTGACCCTCGACCGAGAGGTCAAGCGGACGAAGAAACGCCATCGCCAGTTAGTGAAGGTTCGTTGGAACGCCAACCGAGAACCCGTTATCACTTAGGTGCGCTAGAACCAATCGATTAGGAAGTTTCCTCCTCACGACTCGATCATTCGTGCATACTTCCTTGCTTAAATTCTAATTTCGGGACGAAATTCCTTCTAACGGGGGGATGATGTGACAACCCGATATTTCGAGACAATGTAATGTAAAACCAATCAAATTTAGGTCAAAATATAACTTTCCTAAAATCTTATTTGAGTTAAATAAAGTAGTAGGAATCGTATCAAGGTTTTCGTACATATAAAGAACCCTAAAATTCGAGTTATAACGAAGAAGTTATGACCAACCGAAGATTCTCGGCAAAACCGGCAACACCGATTAAACGAAAAACGTGAAGTTTCAATACAATAGTTTTTAGCCTTAAGTATCTAAATGAAAGTTATAGATAACCTCAAACCGTGAGCATACATAAAAAGAACGTCCAAATCTGACTTCGTATGAGGAAGTTATGATTTTTCCAAGATTCGGGTATAGCAGTAGACAGCTAAAAACTCGAAATAAAGCTCGAGATACTTTTGACCAAAACAACCTAAATGAGAATCTAAGGTCTCAACATTAGTAGCGCAACAGCGAAAAGTCTGACGAAAACGGACACCGGATGAAGAAGTTATGGATTTTTAACGGAATTATCGCGTCCCGGCCCGTTAAAAATAAATAATTAAAAATAAAGTCAGAATTTGCCGATGAAGTCTAAACGAGAGTTGTAGATCATGTTTTTAGCTACGCGTGCATATAAAGAACGTCGAAAACGGAGCTCGTACGCGAAAGTTATGGATTTTACAAGTTCGAGGTCCGAAATCCGAGGCTGTCAGGCTTGCCACGACGTGGCACAAGCTTGCCGCGACCCGGCAAGTGACTGAGAGCATCCAATCAATGGAAGAGGATAGGTTTGACTCCCCACGACATGGCCATCACTTGCCACGACGTGGCACACCCCAAAAATGCCCCTATAAATAGATTTCAAGGGCTCCGAGTTCCATTGCTCAGTTCCCTTCTTTCTCGCGCCGAAACTCTGCGTTTAAGCCCCCGAGACCCTCCCAAAGCCCCGGTTTTCACCTTCAAGTCCCGAAGGAAGGTTTTGTGTTCTTGAGATTCCCGAGATTCTCGAGAATCCCGAGAGTTTCCCGCGTTTTCAACTCTTCCTGTCGAAGTTCTGCTCGATTCTTCTCTAGACTATTTCAAATCAACCACTTCAATCAAGTGAGATCATACCCCTTAACTAATGTTTTAAACTACTTTTAAATGTTTTATGTGGGGGGGGATACAAGTAAAATCATGCTAGTATTATATCAATCACATGCGATTAATAAGTAGAATTACGCTAGTTATTACATCAATCACATGTGATTAATATACAACATTCAAAAGATTTGGCTACTCATTAGTCGTTTTACCAAACAGCTTCCTTCAAATGATTTTTATAAACATTTTATATGTTTTAAACTCCTTATTACACTGTACCTCTTACTCTGTTTATCATATTTCAAACTTATTTACAACTGTGTGTCAAACAAATGTTCCTTATACTTATATTGTTTTATCAAACTTATGCCTTCAAATTGTTTTATAGATTGTCATCAAGTCGATCTTTCCTTAAACTAATATTTATGTTTCAAATGTTTTACCAAACTTATTTATGCTTTTATATTATAGATTGCATGCTTCTATATGTATAGTTGTATAAGAAATGTTTAAAAGACTTAGGAAGGCTATCCACCCTATTTCCTTTTCGCGCCTTGAGATGTGGTCTGGTGGGATATCGGATACTCATCCGAAGGTCGTTTAAATATTAGTTATATATCATGTGTACATATAAAGTCATAAAAGGTCCTTCCAGTTCATCCTATGCCCTTGGGTAGCAAGGGTATACATCCATGTCCATACGTACTACTTAGATTACTAGTAAGCTACCATATGGGTAGTTCAGGAAGATACTAGAACGCGATATCATACAATGAGTCAGTTCATTCATGAGTCAATACTTTCTAGAACATTACTGTATATTACATATACAACTATACTAGGACGAGAACATATACAACTATACTAGAACGAGAAACATTACCCTTACATTAATACGTTAACAATTGTGATCCACTGTATCGGAGCATGCCTTAAATGTCATGGCCCGAGTTGTAGCCAGAATTCTCTTGGAGGGAGAGCGTTGAGTTTGCGTATAGATTCTATAATGGATTGACTATCCTACACCTTGCTGCTAGCTACAGCCGGACCTGCAGGTCTGCGGGTGCCAAACGTCATACCTTATTTCGACCATTCTTATGTCGATGAACCAGTCCATAGTATGAGTTTGTGTATAGATCTATGCTGGATTGACAATCCTACACCTTGCTGCTAGCTACAGCCGGACCTGCAGGTCTGCGGGTGCCAAACGTCATTCCGTTATTACGACCGTTCTTTATGTCGTTGTTATCAGTCGATAGTATGGTGCAATTTATCACATAATGCCTTAGCCTAAAATCCGGTTTAAGGTAGTTAGTACGGTAGTAGTCCTTTTAGAGCTACGTTTTAGTACTACGTTAATTTTTCCATTACATATTTTTAGTGATAACCTCACTTAAACATAAATGTACAAACTATATTTTTGGATAATGATAGTTATACTTTGGAAAAATACATACTCTTACAAGAGACACACACACACAGAACAGTTAGGTCTTGGTAGAAGACACCTTCATATACTAGAAGGAATCATAGGGATTCTAGGCTTTTTCAAACACTTACAATTCATATACACTTTCAAATTCTTACAATACATAGACTTACAAATCCTTACATACAAATTAAGACACTAAATACTTATGATCTCACCAGCTTCAAAGCTGATACTCGCTTTCAAAATTACTTGTATCCTCAGGTCATCATAGACAGGTACCGATGCAAGGAGAAAGGAAGATGGAGCCTGTTCAAGACTTATCTTTCATTTTGATTTATGCTTTAGTGTTTATCAAAATTTGACAGAATACAATTGTATAATAATTATTTTATTAATGCAATGGATGATGTTGTTGCTTGTTTACTACTTTACATTGTTGTTGATATTATACATGACGTCCTCCGCCCCAGAACGTTTCCGCCATTCGTGGTTTTGGGGTGTGACAGTACTTTAAATTACAATTGGTTTAAGGTAGTTAGTACAGCAGTAGTTACTTATTACAATACTACAATACTATAATATTTTTCCCATTACATTCACTTCGTGAACATTCACACGATGCATGGTAATGTAAAAACTATATTTTTGGTTAATGATAGTCGGATTTGGGAAAATACACACTCTTACAAGAGACACACACAGATACTAGATGCCTTGGTAGAAGGCTACTTTTAGTAGGAAACATAGGGTTTTCTAGGAGGTTCAACACTTTTAAATACTTACACTTCACATACTTACAAATACCTTCTTACAAAGTCAGACACTAAAATACTTATGATCTCACCAGCTTTAAAGCTGATACTCTCTTTCCAAATAACTTTTATCCTCAGGTTACCAGTAAACAGGTACCGATGCAAGGTTCAGAGAAGATGGAGCTCGTTCAAGACTCATCTTTTAGGGTATATTGTGCATCAATAAAGTTCCAGAAACTCCAAGAGTTAGGAGTTTACGGCCCAAATGGCTTTTGGACCGTAAACCCAAATGACTATATATATGGCACTTAGCTATTTTTCACACTTTTTCACTTTTCAAGAGCAAAACTCAAATCCTCTCAAGTAGCATCCGAATTTTCCTTCTTGATCTTCAACTTGTAAGTATTACTAGCCCTAATAAGTTGATATCTACCTTAATCTAGTGATCTAACACACTTTTATCCGTGAAATCATTCCAAAAGTGTAGATCTTCAAGTTTCATCAAGAACACCAAGAACACACACTAGTGTTCTTGGACTTTTAGCACCTTTTCAAGCTTCTATCTTGTAAGTACTTCTATCCTAGAGTATCTTAAGGCTTGTTACACTTCCATATATCAAGAAATCACACAAGAAAGACCAAGATCAAGGTGTTTACGGTCCAAGATGTTCTTGGACCGTAAACCCTAAAAAGGGTGCCAAAGTGTGCTCTAGTCCCTCCTAAGCCTTGGAAACTTGCTTAGATCCCTTCCTTGATGAGTTAAGGGCCTGAAAACATCAAAAGACCATAAACCATATGGGTTTACGGTCGTAAACCCAAAGGAAAATGGTCTAAGGACCATAAACTGCATTTAGGAGTGAAATGGTGCCCTAATCCCTTCCATAGGTGTGACAACCGTCAACTTTCGGTCAAGTCAAAGTCAACTAAAAGTCAACAAGTCAAACCGGTCAACTCAAATTGCCGTGAGTACTAGAGTTTACGTTACGTAACTTCTAAACAACTCTCTATTTTAATGAGAGATCATAAATCGAAAAGTGCGTTCACCGAAATCTCCTTAACCTGAAACGGTGGTACGTAGAAAGCCAAACCGATACGACAATTTTACATACTCATCGGGAGTATGCAAGATCCCTAATCAAGGCTTAACGGGGTTTAAGGACCTTGCAGTGCGTAGCCGGACACTCAAAAAGGTCACCAGTGAAATCTCTCCCACATATCTCTAAGTATGTGAAACCTCTCCCACATATCTCTAAGTATGTGAAATCTCTCCCACATATCTCTTTGTATGCGAAATCTCTCCAAGTATGTCAATTCTCTCCCAAATCTCTCCAAGTATGTCAAATCTCTCCCAAATCTCTCTAAGTATGTGAAATCTCTCTCACATATCTCTTTGTATGTGAAATCTCTCCAAGTATGTCAAATCTCTCCCAAATCTCTCTAAGTATGTGAAATCTCTCTCACGTATCTCTTCGTATGCGAAATCTCTCCAAGTACGTCAAATCTCTCCCAAATCTCTCTGAGAACGAGGAATCTCTCTCAAATCTATCTCGAAATCTCTCCCAACTTTCTATAATCACTCGGGGCATCCCGACCCTCAAATTTGGCGAAAATAGCCCAAGAACGGAAGTCTACGCGAAAAACGGACTTAAGGAAACGAACCCTCCGAACCGAAAGTACTATTCATGAACCGAACCGAAAGCACTATTCATGAGGGTCTGAACCGAAAGTACTGTTCATGAGCTGAACCGAAACCACTGTTCATCCGAACCGAACCCGGCATTGAAGGAGATCCGAACCGAACCATGCAAGGAAGAAAGGTCCGAACCGAAAGTACTGTTCATCACTGTTCACAACAGTACCTTCGGTTCTGGCTTCCCTTCGGACCGAACCTGCTTCCGCTTCTCGCCTTCGCTTCGGATAGCTTCACCTCGGACTGAGCCACTCCTTCGCGCCTTCGCCTCCGGATTCAACCACCCGCGTCCGAACCAAGCCCCGCCTGACCGGACTTCGGCCTAGGGACCGAGCTTCGGCCTAGGTCCGAAGAAACTCGCTGGAAAATGCAATTTTCACCCCGTTTTTGCGTATTTTTGCGTTTTAAACCCATTTTTAATTATTTTAACATGGGATTTTCACCCAAAACCTTATTTTTAATTATAAGACCCCTAAATTAATGATTTAATCACATTTTAAGGATAAAATCTTATTTAAAAAGGAGTTGGTAAAGTACAAAAAGAAGAGTGTTGACCTTACCTTAGTTATGACGCAAGCAACCCCATGTCCACTCCATGACAACCCACACTCCTACCCACCATACCTTGTACCTTTTACCTTCCTCACAAGCCATCCCCATGCCTTTGAGAGCTGGATAATCATCCTCTCTCCTCATTTTCTTTCATTTGTTCTCATTTCACAAGAAGATCAAACTCCTTTCTCTCTCACTTTCTCTCTCTAGAAATCCGAGATTCAAGGGCTGATCTTGAGAGTTTCCTCCACCTTTGGTAAGCATAATCCATATCCTTTAAGATTATCTCAATTATTTCCACTCAAATCATGGGTATCTTACACAAACTCCATTATATTTGTGTTAGAGCTTCGAACCTTCAAGCAATTCTTCAAGTGTTCTTGGGTTGAACACTTCTCTTCTTCAACACTTATCTACTGAAATCACACAAGGTGAGTTCATACCCCTACATTTTCATGTTTTCTCAAGTTTTTAGGGGGGGAATACAAGTCAAAACATCAAGAACACATCTAAACTTTTCTAACAGCTTTCATCAGAAAAGTTTCACTCCATTCACGGAATGTTTTGGACATCTTAAATATTTTTGTTTTCAAAACTGTTTTAGGTGTATGTAGTTCCACTTCTTAGCTTTAAAATGACTACTTGCACATCTCCATACGATTTTTCTACAATTTATGGTGATTTTTACAAAACTGCCTATCATTTCAAACATCAATCCGGACCAGTCTGTGATTATGGACTTTTTCACCCAAGTTAGCGGTCATTAAAAATTATAATAAAAATTATGAACAAACTAGACTCATTTTCCAAACTCTCAGAAGTTACAGAACCTGATTTGGACATTTTATGATTTTTCTACAATTTTTCCAATAACAGTTACAGAAAATGTTATTAACAGAAAAACACAATAAATTTCATTTCACCTTGTAACATGTTGAGCAAGGTATACATCGTTATGTGATTATGTGTAGTTGCAATATATGACATATTTTGTATTCTTACATAGACATACATCAGAAAACAAATGGATTTACACCTTCACAAGTATGACATATATATATATAGATATACATATATATATATATATATATATATATATATATATATATATATATATATATATATATATATATATATATATATATACACGATATTACGAGGCTCTATCCATTAAAATATAAACAGTGATAAATTATGACAAGTAAGGCCTATGCTCTTTTCCCACGAAATCAATCGATAAACTATAATAGGTATAGTTTAGGGTTATTAATATAACAAACACAATATTAAAGGTCTTACACTTACAAAAGAGTTATTGCCGCTATGGACGATTAAGATAATCTATAATAAGTATAGTTAAGCCATTATACCCCCACAAACGAGCGCGTTAATTATAATCGGTATAGTTATGGTAAATACATATTACAAACAAAGTAATAAACTATAATAGGTATAGTTTATGTTTCATCTACCCTAGGAACTAAATTACAAGAAAGGAATTCACCATCACTTTCGATAAGCTATTCATATGCATAGTTCAGGTTCACTAATCTCTATTACTCCCCGGTGAACTATGATATGTATAGGTTATATTCACATTAACACATCATATAGGTTATATTCACCATCACTTTCAATAAGCTATTCATATGCATAGTTCAGGTTCACTAATCTCTATTACTCCCCGGTGAACTATGATATGTATAGGTTATATTCACATTCACCATCACTTATGATATGTATAGGTTACACTCACCATCACCATCACTTTTGATAAGCTATTCATATGCATAGTTCAGGTTCCCTAATCCCTATTACTCCCCGGTGAACTATGATATGTATAGGTTATAATCACAATAGATTTTCATATGGTTAGACTTCAACTATAATCGTTGAGCGTATATGCTTGAGTCATACAAGAATTTAGTCTGGATTGACTTGGAATTGGTGGTGCCCGCCTCATCTCCTGTTCCTTGTTTGGTTGTGGACCTAGGGCGGACCCATTATATTCGACGTTTTATCTAACCTAAATCTTATATAACTTATATAGGCTGGACAATTATAGGGGAAATCTACGGGTAAATCTAGAATACATCAACGCATCGCTTAGAATTATTCTGTTTACATTTAACTAAGAAAATATTGGATTTTCTGGAAATCAAACTTCATCGATTTTAAAAAAAAAAGGGAAAACGGTTTCTACTCCAAACAAAACTCTTATGAACTCACCAACTTAATTGTTGACACTTTTCAAAACTACTTGTATTCTCAGGAAATCAGTGAAACAGGAAAACTTCAGCGCTTTGAGGATGGGACGTTAAACCGTCAACAATTTATTTTTGTCATCATATTGTAATTGATTTTGAAACATGTAAATATACTTTGATGTAACTTTTTCAATTATATTTATGATGGTTGTATTTACTTTGAGCACTATTATACACGTTGTTATGATACTGTACATGAAGTCCTCCACCCCTGGACGTTTCCGCCATCCTTGGTTTGGGGGTGTGACAGATTGGTATCAGAGCATTGTTTATAGTGAACTCAGTATATCGAACCACATAAGATATACAAACTATAAATACATTGGGACCGAAAGTCTCTGATTTAAAGTTTTCAAAACAACTATACTTTTAGAAACAAATAATTCTTCGGTAAAAGTAGGAGCATGTGCACACACACACTAGGATCAGTATCACGATGGGATGAGACAAAAGTAGTAATTGTTGAACAATACGAGTAGGCTTGGGGATGTATAGTCAGGACTGGGAATGACATAGCCTGATCAACTACGTCTCACCCAGAAATGATTACCATATGCCCAGGAATGGTCGTAGGAGTTGCAACAAGTCTAAAAACTTACCAACACTACCACAATGAAATACCATAGGGGTATTTGGAATTATTATAATTACTTATTTGAAGACTAAATAGATTTTTATCAATAGGTCAATAACTGCCTAGAGGATACAATAAAACTATATGTATCCAGGACGTCATAGGCTTAGAATCTGTGAATCTTTGCTTTACTTCCTGTTCTCGTTGGATTGGGGATTTAGAGTTAGGTTCGCTTATTCGAAGGTCTATCCTGTCCCAAATACATGTGACTAGTATACACTAAATAATATATTGAAGTACCTGATAAAGATCACCTTATAATTATCTAATTAGTACGTCTACTTAGTTATCTCTTATATCCCCATTTCTCGCAAAGATATTATGGCTGAATTCCTTCTCCACGACGACCCGTACTACCCTAACCACGGAAATACTGAATGGCTCGGAGAGGAGCCATAGAGTGAGTACCGAATCCCTTTGGATGGTCATCAAGCTGAAGGCTTTGCTGATGGTCCTGACCCCAACCCTGAAGTGGAGAACCTACCCTGATAGCCCTTGTTCCAAATCCTAACCCTCGTCCGGTTATTCAAGGCCCAACGCCTCCTTGGGTAGAGTGCTTGGAAACCTGGAAAGAAGAACACGACCAACCTAGGTTGTTAAGTGGAGACATTCGAATCCTTCAGAATCCGGAGACTACACTATTCAAGGGAACCGTAGCATTGCCCAAAATCTTCCTTACGTTAATGAGATGTAGACCTATTATCCTCGAACCCTATACTACAAACAATATACATATGGTAACTCTAAGAAATTCTTAATATATATCAAGTAATTTTAGAAAGGGATCAGGCGAAACAAATCACTAGATGCATTTGAGTCACCACCACTAAAATTCATTCACAAGGACTTTGTTGCGAATTACATACAAAATACTTTTAAGACAGAACATGATACAGACAAGTCTGGCTTGATAACTTCTGACTTGTCACTATTATCAAAAACTTATCGTTTGTACGTCTCTACCAACTTATGACAGGACTATGCCGCCAAAGAAAAAGTCCAGACCCTCCGGGAGCACAGCACCGCCCCCTCCGCAGTTTGATCCCATAATGTTTCAAGCTGCCGTAACAGCAGCAGTGGCGGCAGCAATGTCGCAAATGGGTACAAATGGATCCGGCGGCTTCGGATCCGGGAATACTAACTCGAATCAGGGGGACAGCACAGGACGCACTAAGGAGTGTTCTTACAAAGACTTCACAAATGGCAAACCCGATTCTTTCGACGGAAGCGGGGGCGTCATCGCGCTAATGCAATGGTTTGAAAGGACCGAAGCAGTCTTTGAAATCTGTGCTTGTCCCGAAGCGAGCAAAGTCAAGTATGCGGCATTCACTTTTACAAGAAAAGCTCTTACTTGGTGGAATAGCCGAGTTAAGTCACTTACACCTGCAGTGGCTAACTCTATAAGCTGGGAGGATCTAAAAGCTTTAATGCTAAAAGAGTATTGCCCAAGAGGCGAAGTGCAAAAACTAGAAGAGGAACTCTGGAACCTCAAAATGTCGGGAATGGATCTCGAAGCTTATACTGCCCGATTCAATGACCTAGCACTCCTCTGTCCTGCAATGGTCACCCCAGAGGAGAAGAAGATAGAACGATACCTTTGGGGGCTATCATCCCAGATTCATGATAGTGTATTGGCCTCAAGACCAACTACCTTCGACAGCGCCAAGGAGTTGGCACAACAACTCATCGACCATCGAGCCAGCCGTGACACTTCGACAACCACGCCAATTGTCGCGATTCATGCTGCCACAACCCTCACCACACCAACTCCCATAAAGCAATACGCTGGAACCCTTCCGAAATGTAACAAGTGTAGCTTCCATCACACTGGGGCTTGTAGAGAATTGCATTGCAAGAACTGCAATAGAAAAGGGCACACTACCCGTTTCTGTAAGGCACCGGTACGACCCATCAACCAGTTCCCCGGCTCTGGAGTAAGCCCAGCCTGTTACAAATGTGGGGAAACAGGCCACTTTAAAAGGAACTGCCCAAGAGCAAGGGATGCCAGTGGTGGTGGAAGGGTACTTGCGATCACCGAAGGAGAGACCACCCCGGAACTGCCTGCAAATATTAGTACGTGTTTCCAACACCGACGTTTAAATTCCAAATTTCTTTATTTAATTAAGTCTCACATCGATTTAAGCATGCATAGTAGTAATGCCAAAGATTAAACTGGGAGCCTAAACAATAGGAAATCCCAAGGCCGTCATAAGACCATTCTAGGAATTTGCTTCGACTCCGCAGTGGGACTGCATCATAGGGATGTAGGTCAAACTTTCGAGAACATGCTTCTACTTTATAGGTGAGCGGTTAAAATACATATAGGTTCAATGTTAGCCCTGACTAGGAACTCTAATTCATTAAGAAGAATTACTAAGTTATTTGTTATGATTTCCTCGCTTATACATTCCCCAGTTATATATAACAAATACCTGGTAGATAATAAAATGTGAGAATTCTGACTTAGTTTCTTTTCCTCGTTGGGATGTGAAACTGAAATAGAATCGCACATTTTACTATCCGCCCAGTATTGGTTATATCATAATGTGTATAAGCTAAGTTTTCATGTATGATAACTCGTCTCTTAGTCAGAATCAAAATAATGTAGAGCCGACCTTAGTCATTTACAAACTCCTTGCCTAAATTCGAATTTCGGGACGAAATTCCCTCTAACGGGGGGATGATGTGACAACCGTCAACTTTCGGTCAAGTCAAAGTCAACTAAAAGTCAACAAGTCAAACCGGTCAACTCAAATTGCCGCGAGTACTAGAGTTTACGTTACGTAACTTCTAAACAACTCTCTATTTTATCGAAAAGTGCGTTCACCTAAATCTCCTTAACCTGAAACGGTGGTACGTAGAAAGCCAAACCGATACGACAATGTTACATACTCATCGGGAGTATGCAAGATCCCTAATCAAGGCTTAACGGGGTTTAAGGACCTTGCAGTGCGTAGCCGGACACTCAAAAAGGTCACCAGTGAAATCTCTCCCACATATCTCTAAGTATGTGAAACCTCTCCCACATATCTCTAAGTATGTGAAATCTCTCCCACATATCTCTTTGTATGCGAAATCTCTCCAAGTATGTCAATTCTCTCCCAAATCTCTCCAAGTATGTCAAATCTCTCCCAAATCTCTCCAAGTATGTCAAATCTCTCCCAAATCTCTCTAAGTATGTGAAATCTCTCTCACATATCTCTTTGTATGTGAAATCTCTCCAAGTATGTCAAATCTCTCCCAAATCTCTCTAAGTATGTGAAATCTCTCTCACGTATCTCTTCGTATGCGAAATCTCTCCAAGTACGTCAAATCTCTCCCAAATCTCTATGAGAACGAGGAATCTCTCTCAAATCTCTCTCGAAATCTCTCCCAACTTTCTATAATCACTCGGGGCATCCCGACCCTCAAATTTGGCGAAAATAGCCCAAGAACGGAAGTCTACGCGAAAAACGGACTTAAGGAAACGAACCCTCCGAACCGAAAGTACTATTCATGAACCGAACCGAAAGCACTATTCATGAGGGTCTGAACCGAAAGTACTGTTCATGAGCTGAACCGAAACCACTGTTCATCCGAACCGAACCCGGCATTGAAGGAGATCCGAACCGAACCATGCAAGGAAGAAAGGTCCGAACCGAAAGTACTGTTCATCACTGTTCACAACAGTACCTTCGGTTCTGGCTTCCCTTCGGACCGAACCTGCTTCCGCTTCTCGCCTTCGCTTCGGATAGCTTCACCTCGGACCGAGCCACTCCTTCGCGCCTTCGCCTCCGGATTCAACCACCCGCGTCCGAACCAAGCCCCGCCTGACCGGACTTCGGCCTAGGGACCGAGCTTCGGCCTAGGTCCGAAGAAACTCGCTGGAAAATGCAATTTTCATCCCGTTTTTGCGTATTTTTGCGTTTTAAACCCATTTTTAATTATTTTAACATGGGATTTTCACCCAAAACCTTATTTTTAATTATAAGACCCCTAAATTAATGATTTAATCACATTTTAAGGATAAAATCTTATTTAAAAAGGAGTTGGTAAAGTACAAAAAGAAGAGTGTTGACCTTACCTTAGTTATGACGCAAGCAACCCCATGTCCACTCCATGACAACCCACACTCCTACCCACCATACCTTGTACCTTTTACCTTCCTCACAAGCCATCCCCATGCCTTTGAGAGCTGGATAATCATCCTCTCTCCTCATTTTCTTTCATTTGTTCTCTTTTCACAAGAAGATCAAACTCCTTTCTCTCTCACTTTCTCTCTCTAGAAATCCGAGATTCAAGGGCTGATCTTGAGAGTTTCCTCCACCTTTGGTAAGCATAATCCATTTCCTTTAAGATTATCTCAATTATTTCCACTCAAATCATGGGTATCTTACACAAACTCCATTATATTTGTGTTAGAGCTTCGAACCTTCAAGCAATTCTTCAAGTGTTCTTGGGTTGAACACTTCTCTTCTTCAACACTTATCTACTGAAATCACACAAGGTGAGTTCATACCCCTACATTTTCATGTTTTCTCAAGTTTTTAGGGGGGGAATACAAGTCAAAACATCAAGAACACATCTAAACTTTTCTAACAGCTTTCATCAGAAAAGTTTCACTCCATTCACGGAATGTTTTGGACATCTTAAATATTTTTGTTTTCAAAACTGTTTTAGGTGTATGTAGTTCCACTTCTTAGCTTTAAAATGACTACTTGCACATCTCCATACGATTTTTCTACAATTTATGGTGATTTTTACAAAACTGCCTATCATTTCAAACATCAATCCGGACCAGTCTGTGATTATGGACTTTTTCACCCAAGTTAGAGGTCATTAAAAATTATAATAAAAATTATGAACAAACTAGACTCATTTTCCAAACTCTCAGAAGTTACAGAACCTGATTTGGACATTTTATGATTTTTCTACAATTTTTCCAATAACAGTTACAGAAAATGTTATTAACAGAAAAACACAATAAATTTCATTTCACCTTGTAACATGTTGAGCAAGGTATACATCGTTATGTGATTATGTGTAGTTGCAATATATGACATATTTTGTATTCTTACATAGACATACATCAGAAAACAAATGGATTTACACCTTCACAAGTATGACATATATATATATATATAGATATACATATATATATATATATATATATATATATATATATATATATATATATATATATATATACACGATATTACGAGGCTCTATCCATTAAAATATAAACAGTGATAAATTATGACAAGTAAGGCCTATGCTCTTTTCCCACGAAATCAATCGATAAACTATAATAGGTATAGTTTAGGGTTATTAATATAACAAACACAATATTAAAGGTCTTACACTTACAAAAGAGTTATTGCCGCTATGGACGATTAAGATAATCTATAATAAGTATAGTTAAGCCATTATACCCCCACAAACGAGCGCGTTAATTATAATCGGTATAGTTATGGTAAATACATATTACAAACAAAGTAATAAACTATAATAGGTATAGTTTATGTTTCATCTACCCTAGGAACTAAATTACAAGAAAGGAATTCACCATCACTTTCGATAAGCTATTCATATGCATAGTTCAGATTCACTAATCTCTATTACTCCCCGGTGAACTATGATATGTATAGGTTATATTCACATTAACACATCATATAGGTTATATTCACCATCACTTTCGATAAGCTATTCATATGCATAGTTCAGGTTCACTAATCTCTATTACTCCCCGGTGAACTATGATATGTATAGGTTATATTCACATTCACCATCACTTATGATATGTATAGGTTACACTCACCATCACCATCACTTTTGATAAGCTATTCATATGCATAGTTCAGGTTCCCTAATCCCTATTACTCCCCGGTGAACTATGATATGTATAGGTTATAATCACAATAGATTTTCATATGGTTAGACTTCAACTATAATCGTTGAGCGTATATGCTTGAGTCATACAAGAATTTAGTCTGGATTGACTTGGAATTGGTGGTGCCCGCCTCATCTCCTGTTCCTTGTTTGGTTGTGGACCTAGGGCGGACCCATTATATTCGACGTTTTATCTAACCTAAATCTTATATAACTTATATAGGCTGGACAATTATAGGGGAAATCTACGGGTAAATCTAGAATACATCAACGCATCGCTTAGAATTATTCTGTTTACACTTAACTAAGAAAATATTGGATTTTCTGGAAATCAAACTTCATCGATTTAAAAAAAAAAAGGGAAAACGGTTTCTACTCCAAACAAAACTCTTATGAACTCACCAACTTAATTGTTGACACTTTTCAAAACTACTTGTATTCTCAGGAAATCAGTGAAACAGGAAAACTTCAGCGCTTTGAGGATGGGACGTTAAACCGTCAACAATTTATTTTTGTCATCATATTGTAATTGATTTTGAAACATGTAAATATACTTTGATGTAACTTTTTCAATTATATTTATGATGGTTGTATTTACTTTGAGCACTATTATACACGTTGTTATGATACTGTACATGAAGTCCTCCACCCCTGGACGTTTCCGCCATCCTTGGTTTGGGGGTGTGACAGATTGGTATCAGAGCATTGTTTATAGTGAACTCAGTATATCGAACCACATAAGATATACAAACTATAAATACATTGGGACCGAAAGTCTCTGATTTAAAGTTTTCAAAACAACTATACTTTTAGAAACAAATAATTCTTCGTTAAAAGTAGGAGCATGTGCACACACACACTAGGATCAGTATCACGATGGGATGAGACAAAAGTAGTAATTGTTGAACAATACGAGTAGGCTTGGGGATGTATAGTCAGGACTGGGAATGACATAGCCTGATCAACTACGTCTCACCCAGAAATGATTACCATATGCCCAGGAATGGTCGTAGGAGTTGCAACAAGTCTAAAAACTTACCAACACTACCACAATGAAATACCATAGGGGTATTTGGAATTATTATAATTACTTATTTGAAGACTAAATAGATTTTTATCAATAGGTCAATAACTGCCTAGAGGATACAATAAAACTATATGTATCCAGGACGTCATAGGCTTAGAATCTGTGAATCTTTGCTTTACTTCCTGTTCTCGTTGGATTGGGGATTTAGAGTTAGGTTCGCTTATTCGAAGGTCTATCCTGTCCCAAATACATGTGACTAGTATACACTAAATAATATATTGAAGTACCTGATAAAGATCACCTTATAATTATCTAATTAGTACGTCTACTTAGTTATCTCTTATATCCCCATTTCTCGCAAAGATATTATGGCTGAATTCCTTCTCCACGACGACCCGTACTACCCTAACCACGGCAATACTGAATGGCTCGGAGAGGAGCCATAGAGTGAGTACCGAATCCCTTTGGATGGTCATCAAGCTGAAGGCTTTGCTGATGGTCCTGACCCCAACCCTGAAGTGGAGAACCTACCCTGATAGCCCTTGTTCCAAATCCTAACCCTCGTCCGGTTATTCAAGGCCCAACGCCTCCTTGGGTAGAGTGCTTGGAAACCTGGAAAGAAGAACACGACCAACCTAGGTTGTTACGTGGAGACATTCGAATCCTTCAGAATCCGGAGACTACACTATTCAAGGGAACCGTAGCATTGCCCAAAATCTTCCTTACGTTAATGAGATGTAGACCTATTATCCTCGAACCCTATACTACAAACAATATACATATGGTAACTCTAAGAAATTCTTAATATATATCAAGTAATTTTAGAAAGGGATCAGGCGAAACAAATCACTAGATGCATTTGAGTCACCACCACTAAAATTCATTCACAAGGACTTTGTTGCGAATTACATACAAAATACTTTTAAGACAGAACATGATACAGACAAGTCTGGCTTGATAACTTCTGACTTGTCACTATTATCAAAAACTTATCGTTTGTACGTCTCTACCAACTTATGACAGGACTATGCCGCCAAAGAAAAAGTCCAGACCCTCCGGGAGCACAGCACCGCCCCCTCCGCAGTTTGATCCCATAATGTTTCAAGCTGCCGTAACAGCAGCAGTGGCGGCAGCAATGTCGCAAATGGGTACAAATGGATCCGGCGGCTTCGGATCCGGGAATACTAACTCGAATCAGGGGGACAGCACAGGACGCACTAAGGAGTGTTCTTACAAAGACTTCACAAATGGCAAACCCGATTCTTTCGACGGAAGCGGGGGCGTCATCGCGCTGATGCAATGGTTTGAAAGGACCGAAGCAGTCTTTGAAATCTGCGCTTGTCCCGAAGCGAGCAAAGTCAAGTATGCGGCATTCACTTTTACAAGAAAAGCTCTTACTTGGTGGAATAGCCGAGTTAAGTCACTTACACCTGCAGTGGCTAACTCTATAAGCTGGGAGGATCTAAAAGCTTTAATGCTAAAAGAGTATTGCCCAAGAGGCGAAGTGCAAAAACTAGAAGAGGAACTCTGGAACCTCAAAATGTCGGGAATGGATCTCGAAGCTTATACTGCCCGATTCAATGACCTAGCACTCCTCTGTCCTGCAATGGTCACCCCAGAGGAGAAGAAGATAGAACGATACCTTTGGGGGCTATCATCCCAGATTCATGATAGTGTATTGGCCTCAAGACCAACTACCTTCGACAGCGCCAAGGAGTTGGCACAACAACTCATCGACCATCGAGCCAGCCGTGACACTTCGACAACCACGCCAATTGTCGCGATTCATGCTGCCACAACCCTCACCACACCAACTCCCATAAAGCAATACGCTGGAACCCTTCCGAAATGTAACAAGTGTAGCTTCCATCACACTGGGGCTTGTAGAGAATTGCATTGCAAGAACTGCAATAGAAAAGGGCACACTACCCGTTTCTGTAAGGCACCGGTACGACCCATCAACCAGTTCCCCGGCTCTGGAGTAAGCCCAGCCTGTTACAAATGTGGGGAAACAGGCCACTTTAAAAGGAACTGCCCAAGAGCAAGGGATGCCAGTGGTGGTGGAAGGGTACTTGCGATCACCGAAGGAGAGACCACCCCGGAACTGCCTGCAAATATTAGTACGTGTTTCCAACACCGACGTTTAAATTCCAAATTTCTTTATTTAATTAAGTCTCACATCGATTTAAGCATGCATAGTAGTAATGCCAAAGATTAAACTGGGAGCCTAAACAATAGGAAATCCCAAGGCCGTCATAAGACCATTCTAGGAATTTGCTTCGACTCCGCAGTGGGACTGCATCATAGGGATGTAGGTCAAACTTTCGAGAACATGCTTCTACTTTATAGGTGAGCGGTTAAAATACATATAGGTTCAATGTTAGCCCTGACTAGGAACTCTAATTCATTAAGAAGAATTACTAAGTTATTTGTTATGATTTCCTCGCTTATACATTCCCCAGTTATATATAACAAATACCTGGTAGATAATAAAATGTGAGAATTCTGACTTAGTTTCTTTTCCTCGTTGGGATGTGAAACTGAAATAGAATCGCACATTTTACTATCCGCCCAGTATTGGTTATATCATAATGTGTATAAGCTAAGTTTTCATGTATGATAACTCGTCTCTTAGTCAGAATCAAAATAATGTAGAGCCGACCTTAGTCATTTACAAACTCCTTGCCTAAATTCGAATTTCGGGACGAAATTCCCTCTAACGGGGGGATGATGTGACAACCGTCAACTTTCGGTCAAGTCAAAGTCAACTAAAAGTCAACAAGTCAAACCGGTCAACTCAAATTGCCGCGAGTACTAGAGTTTACGTTACGTAACTTCTAAACAACTCTCTATTTTATCGAAAAGTGCGTTCACCTAAATCTCCTTAACCTGAAACGGTGGTACGTAGAAAGCCAAACCGATACGACAATGTTACATACTCATCGGGAGTATGCAAGATCCCTAATCAAGGCTTAACGGGGTTTAAGGACCTTGCAGTGCGTAGCCGGACACTCAAAAAGGTCACCAGTGAAATCTCTCCCACATATCTCTAAGTATGTGAAACCTCTCCCACATATCTCTAAGTATGTGAAATCTCTCCCACATATCTCTTTGTATGCGAAATCTCTCCAAGTATGTCAATTCTCTCCCAAATCTCTCCAAGTATGTCAAATCTCTCCCAAATCTCTCCAAGTATGTCAAATCTCTCCCAAATCTCTCTAAGTATGTGAAATCTCTCTCACATATCTCTTTGTATGTGAAATCTCTCCAAGTATGTCAAATCTCTCCCAAATCTCTCTAAGTATGTGAAATCTCTCTCACGTATCTCTTCGTATGCGAAATCTCTCCAAGTACGTCAAATCTCTCCCAAATCTCTATGAGAACGAGGAATCTCTCTCAAATCTCTCTCGAAATCTCTCCCAACTTTCTATAATCACTCGGGGCATCCCGACCCTCAAATTTGGCGAAAATAGCCCAAGAACGGAAGTCTACGCGAAAAACGGACTTAAGGAAACGAACCCTCCGAACCGAAAGTACTATTCATGAACCGAACCGAAAGCACTATTCATGAGGGTCTGAACCGAAAGTACTGTTCATGAGCTGAACCGAAACCACTGTTCATCCGAACCGAACCCGGCATTGAAGGAGATCCGAACCGAACCATGCAAGGAAGAAAGGTCCGAACCGAAAGTACTGTTCATCACTGTTCACAACAGTACCTTCGGTTCTGGCTTCCCTTCGGACCGAACCTGCTTCCGCTTCTCGCCTTCGCTTCGGATAGCTTCACCTCGGACCGAGCCACTCCTTCGCGCCTTCGCCTCCGGATTCAACCACCCGCGTCCGAACCAAGCCCCGCCTGACCGGACTTCGGCCTAGGGACCGAGCTTCGGCCTAGGTCCGAAGAAACTCGCTGGAAAATGCAATTTTCATCCCGTTTTTGCGTATTTTTGCGTTTTAAACCCATTTTTAATTATTTTAACATGGGATTTTCACCCAAAACCTTATTTTTAATTATAAGACCCCTAAATTAATGATTTAATCACATTTTAAGGATAAAATCTTATTTAAAAAGGAGTTGGTAAAGTACAAAAAGAAGAGTGTTGACCTTACCTTAGTTATGACGCAAGCAACCCCATGTCCACTCCATGACAACCCACACTCCTACCCACCATACCTTGTACCTTTTACCTTCCTCACAAGCCATCCCCATGCCTTTGAGAGCTGGATAATCATCCTCTCTCCTCATTTTCTTTCATTTGTTCTCTTTTCACAAGAAGATCAAACTCCTTTCTCTCTCACTTTCTCTCTCTAGAAATCCGAGATTCAAGGGCTGATCTTGAGAGTTTCCTCCACCTTTGGTAAGCATAATCCATTTCCTTTAAGATTATCTCAATTATTTCCACTCAAATCATGGGTATCTTACACAAACTCCATTATATTTGTGTTAGAGCTTCGAACCTTCAAGCAATTCTTCAAGTGTTCTTGGGTTGAACACTTCTCTTCTTCAACACTTATCTACTGAAATCACACAAGGTGAGTTCATACCCCTACATTTTCATGTTTTCTTAAGTTTTTAGGGGGGGAATACAAGTCAAAACATCAAGAACACATCTAAACTTTTCTAACAGCTTTCATCAGAAAAGTTTCACTCCATTCACGGAATGTTTTGGACATCTTAAATATTTTTGTTTTCAAAACTGTTTTAGGTGTATGTAGTTCCACTTCTTAGCTTTAAAATGACTACTTGCACATCTCCATACGATTTTTCTACAATTTATGGTGATTTTTACAAAACTGCCTATCATTTCAAACATCAATCCGGACCAGTCTGTGATTATGGACTTTTTCACCCAAGTTAGAGGTCATTAAAAATTATAATAAAAATTATGAACAAACTAGACTCATTTTCCAAACTCTCAGAAGTTACAGAACCTGATTTGGACATTTTATGATTTTTCTACAATTTTTCCAATAACAGTTACAGAAAATGTTATTAACAGAAAAACACAATAAATTTCATTTCACCTTGTAACATGTTGAGCAAGGTATACATCGTTATGTGATTATGTGTAGTTGCAATATATGACATATTTTGTATTCTTACATAGACATACATCAGAAAACAAATGGATTTACACCTTCACAAGTATGACATATATATATATATATAGATATACATATATATATATATATACACGATATTACGAGGCTCTATCCATTAAAATATAAACAGTGATAAATTATGACAAGTAAGGCCTATGCTCTTTTCCCACGAAATCAATCGATAAACTATAATAGGTATAGTTTAGGGTTATTAATATAACAAACACAATATTAAAGGTCTTACACTTACAAAAGAGTTATTGCCGCTATGGACGATTAAGATAATCTATAATAAGTATAGTTAAGCCATTATACCCCCACAAACGAGCGCGTTAATTATAATCGGTATAGTTATGGTAAATACATATTACAAACAAAGTAATAAACTATAATAGGTATAGTTTATGTTTCATCTACCCTAGGAACTAAATTACAAGAAAGGAATTCACCATCACTTTCGATAAGCTATTCATATGCATAGTTCAGGTTCACTAATCTCTATTACTCCCCGGTGAACTATGATATGTATAGGTTATATTCACATTAACACATCATATAGGTTATATTCACCATCACTTTCGATAAGCTATTCATATGCATAGTTCAGGTTCACTAATCTCTATTACTCCCCGGTGAACTATGATATGTATAGGTTATATTCACATTCACCATCACTTATGATATGTATAGGTTACACTCACCATCACCATCACTTTTGATAAGCTATTCATATGCATAGTTCAGGTTCCCTAATCCCTATTACTCCCCGGTGAACTATGATATGTATAGGTTATAATCACAATAGATTTTCATATGGTTGGACTTCAACTATAATCGTTGAGCGTATATGCTTGAGTCATACAAGAATTTAGTCTGGATTGACTTGGAATTGGTGGTGCCCGCCTCATCTCCTGTTCCTTGTTTGGTTGTGGACCTAGGGCGGACCCATTATATTCGACGTTTTATCTAACCTAAATCTTATATAACTTATATAGGCTGGACAATTATAGGGGAAATCTACGGGTAAATCTAGAATACATCAACGCATCGCTTAGAATTATTCTGTTTACACTTAACTAAGAAAATATTGGATTTTCTGGAAATCAAACTTCATCGATTTTAAAAAAAAAAAAAGGGAAAACGGTTTCTACTCCAAACAAAACTCTTATGAACTCACCAACTTAATTGTTGACACTTTTCAAAACTACTTGTATTCTCAGGAAATCAGTGAAACAGGAAAACTTCAGCGCTTTGAGGATGGGACGTTAAACCGTCAACAATTTATTTTTGTCATCATATTGTAATTGATTTTGAAACATGTAAATATACTTTGATGTAACTTTTTCAATTATATTTATGATGGTTGTATTTACTTTGAGCACTATTATACACGTTGTTATGATACTGTACATGAAGTCCTCCACCCCTGGACGTTTCCGCCATCCTTGGTTTGGGGGTGTGACAGATTGGTATCAGAGCATTGTTTATAGTGAACTCAGTATATCGAACCACATAAGATATACAAACTATAAATACATTGGGACCGAAAGTCTCTGATTTAAAGTTTTCAAAACAACTATACTTTTAGAAACAAATAATTCTTCGGTAAAAGTAGGAGCATGTGCACACACACACTAGGATCAGTATCACGATGGGATGAGACAAAAGTAGTAATTGTTGAACAATACGAGTAGGCTTGGGGATGTATAGTCAGGACTGGGAATGACATAGCCTGATCAACTACGTCTCACCCAGAAATGATTACCATATGCCCAGGAATGGTCGTAGGAGTTGCAACAAGTCTAAAAACTTACCAACACTACCACAATGAAATACCATAGGGGTATTTGGAATTATTATAATTACTTATTTGAAGACTAAATAGATTTTTATCAATAGGTCAATAACTACCTAGAGGATACAATAAAACTATATGTATCCAGGACGTCATAGGCTTAGAATCTGTGAATCTTTGCTTTACTTCCTGTTCTCGTTGGATTGGGGATTTAGAGTTAGGTTCGCTTATTTGAAGGTCTATCCTGTCCCAAATACATGTGACTAGTATACACTAAATAATATATTGAAGTACCTGATAAAGATCATCTTATAATTATCTAATTAGTACGTCTACTTAGTTATCTCTTATATCCCCATTTCTCGCAAAGATATTATGGCTGAATTCCTTTTCCACGACGACCCGTACTACCCTAACCACGGCAATACTGAATGGCTCGGAGAGGAGCCATAGAGTGAGTACCGAATCCCTTTGGATGGTCATCAAGCTGAAGGCTTTGCTGATGGTCCTGACCCCAACCCTGAAGTGGAGAACCTACCCTGATAGCCCTTGTTCCAAATCCTAACCCTCGTCCGGTTATTCAAGGCCCAACGCCTCCTTGGGTAGAGTGCTTGGAAACCTGGAAAGAAGAACACGACCAACCTAGGTTGTTAAGTGGAGACATTCGAATCCTTCAGAATCCGGAGACTACACTATTCAAGGGAACCGTAGCATTGCCCAAAATCTTCCTTACGTTAATGAGATGTAGACCTATTATCCTCGAACCCTATACTACAAACAATATACATATGGTAACTCTAAGAAATTCTTAATATATATCAAGTAATTTTAGAAAGGGATCAGGCGAAACAAATCACTAGATGCATTTGAGTCACCACCACTAAAATTCATTCACAAGGACTTTGTTGCGAATTACATACAAAATACTTTTAAGACAGAACATGATACAGACAAGTCTGGCTTGATAACTTCTGACTTGTCACTATTATCAAAAACTTATCGTTTGTACGTCTCTACCAACTTATGACAGGACTATGCCGCCAAAGAAAAAGTCCAGACCCTCCGGGAGCACAGCACCGCCCCCTCCGCAGTTTGATCCCATAATGTTTCAAGCTGCCGTAACAGCAGCAGTGGCGGCAGCAATGTCGCAAATGGGTACAAATGGATCCGGCGGCTTCGGATCCGGGAATACTAACTCGAATCAGGGGGACAGCACAGGACGCACTAAGGAGTGTTCTTACAAAGACTTCACAAATGGCAAACCCGATTCTTTCGACGGAAGCGGGGGCGTCATCGCGCTGATGCAATGGTTTGAAAGGACCGAAGCAGTCTTTGAAATCTGCGCTTGTCCCGAAGCGAGCAAAGTCAAGTATGCGGCATTCACTTTTACAAGAAAAGCTCTTACTTGGTGGAATAGCCGAGTTAAGTCACTTACACCTGCAGTGGCTAACTCTATAAGCTGGGAGGATCTAAAAGCTTTAATGCTAAAAGAGTATTGCCCAAGAGGCGAAGTGCAAAAACTAGAAGAGGAACTCTGGAACCTCAAAATGTCGGGAATGGATCTCGAAGCTTATACTGCCCGATTCAATGACCTAGCACTCCTCTGTCCTGCAATGGTCACCCCAGAGGAGAAGAAGATAGAACGATACCTTTGGGGGCTATCATCCCAGATTCATGATAGTGTATTGGCCTCAAGACCAACTACCTTCGACAGCGCCAAGGAGTTGGCACAACAACTCATCGACCATCGAGCCAGCCGTGACACTTCGACAACCACGCCAATTGTCGCGATTCATGCTGCCACAACCCTCACCACACCAACTCCCATAAAGCAATACGCTGGAACCCTTCCGAAATGTAACAAGTGTAGCTTCCATCACACTGGGGCTTGTAGAGAATTGCATTGCAAGAACTGCAATAGAAAAGGGCACACTACCCGTTTCTGTAAGGCACCGGTACGACCCATCAACCAGTTCCCCGGCTCTGGAGTAAGCCCAGCCTGTTACAAATGTGGGGAAACAGGCCACTTTAAAAGGAACTGCCCAAGAGCAAGGGATGCCAGTGGTGGTGGAAGGGTACTTGCGATCACCGAAGGAGAGACCACCCCAGAACTGCCTGCAAATATTAGTACGTGTTTCCAACACCGACGTTTAAATTCCAAATTTCTTTATTTAATTAAGTCTCAAATCGATTTAAGCATGCATAGTAGTAATGCCAAAGATTAAACTGGGAGCCTAAATAATAGGAAATCCCAAGGCCGTCATAAGACCATTCTAGGAATTTGCTTCGACTCCGCAGTGGGACTGCATCATAGGGATGTAGGTCAAACTTTCGAGAACATGCTTCTACTTTATAGGTGAGCGGTTAAAATACATATAGGTTCAATGTTAGCCCTGACTAGGAACTCTAATTCATTAAGAAGAATTACTAAGTTATTTGTTATGATTTCCTCGCTTATACATTCCCCAGTTATATATAACAAATACCTGGTAGATAATAAAATGTGAGAATTCTGACTTAGTTTCTTTTCCTCGTTGGGATGTGAAACTGAAATAGAATCGCACATTTTACTATCCGCCCAGTATTGGTTATATCATAATGTGTATAAGCTAAGTTTTCATGTATGATAACTCGTCTCTTAGTCAGAATCAAAATAATGTAGAGCCGACCTTAGTCATTTACAAACTCCTTGCCTAAATTCGAATTTCGGGACGAAATTCCCTCTAACGGGGGGATGATGTGACAACCGTCAACTTTCGGTCAAGTCAAAGTCAACTAAAAGTCAACAAGTCAAACCGGTCAACTCAAATTGCCGTGAGTACTAGAGTTTACGTTACGTAACTTCTAAACAACTCTCTATTTTAATGAGAGATCATAAATCGAAAAGTGCGTTCACCTAAATCTCCTTAACCTGAAACGGTGGTACGTAGAAAGCCAAACCAAAACATTTTTACTTGTTTAAAACTCTTTATCAAACTATCTTACATACTGTATGTTTCTTTTCAAACTCTGTTACAATTGTGTTTCAAACAAAGGTTTCCTTATACTTTAAACTGTTCTTATCAAACAAACTACTTTCAAATCGTTTTACAAACTGACATCAAGTCATCCTTTCTTAGTTACTAAACTTTTCAAAGGTTTTACAAAACTTCTTTTATACTTTTATATTGTCAAATGCATGTCTATGTATGTATAGTTATATAAGTAATGTTAAAAGGACTTAGGAAGGCTAGCTCGCTTTATCTCCTTTTCCTCGTTGGGATGTGGCTTTACGGCATCGGTTATCCATCCGAAGGTCGTCTAAATATTTGATATACATTATGTATACATATATAGACATAAAAGTTCTATCAGTCAATTCAATACCCTTGGATAGCAAGGGTATACATTCATGTTCATACGTACAAGTCATATTACTAGTAAACTACGATAGGTGTGGTTTAGGAAGTTACTAATACTATTACTAGAACAAAGAATCATACAATGAGTCAGTTCATTCATGAGTCAATACTTGCTAGATAAAGAGAGAACACACAATACAGCTAGTACACAGTACATTTTAATACTTGCTAGATAGAGAGAGAACACACAATACAGCTAGTACACACAGTACATTTCAATACTTGCTAGATAGACAGAGAACACACAATACAACTAGTACACAGTACATTTCAATACTTGATAGATAGAGAGAGAGAGCACACAGTACAGCTAGTACACGCAAAACATTACAATACATACAGGCTAGACAAAGAAAGAACACACAATACAGCTAGCACATACATTACATATACATTCATGCAGTTATGTGTCACACCCCAAAACCAAGAACGGCGGAAACGTTCTGGGGCGGAGGACGTCATGTACAGTATCACAACAGTGTAATATAATAAACAAGCAACAACATCATCCATTGCATTATAAGTAAAGTTTTATACATGTGTGTTCTTTCATTGTAGTAAGACACCAAAAATATACAATCAAAATAAAAGACGAGGCTTGTCTGCAGCGTCTTCTCAAAACCTGTCCTCCGTACCTGTCTACTGGCGACCTGAGAATACAAGTTATTTTGAAAGAGAGTATCAGCTTTAAAGCTGGTGAGTTCATAAGTATATACGTGTCATTGCTTTGTTTGTGAAAACCTGCTATGAATGCCATGAAAACCTTTAAGTGAAAATGTTGAGGTAAGTATGAAATCCCTAGAAAAACCCTTATTTTCTATAAGTATGAAGTGTAGTCTTCTACCAAGACCCAATGTTTTGTATGTTAAACAGTCTTCTACCAAGACCCGGATGTTTTGTATAAATGAAGTGTAGTCTTCTACCAAGACTCGAATGTTTTGTATGTATGAAGTGTAGTCTTCTACCAAGACCCGAATGTTTTGTATAAATGAAGTGCAGTCTTCTACCAAGACTCGAATGTTTTGTATGTATGAAGTATTTTTCCTTTGTGTAGACTAGTACTAAAAGTGCTTAGTCTAACTCATCGTTTATGTGAAAGATATCACAAAATAAAGTAAACAGGAAAAATATAATCAGATAAGTGTTAGCCTGAGGTACTGGTGCTAACAAAACGAATGTAAATGTTGACCGGAGGTACTAGGGCTAACATATTACATATAACCTAATGGACATCCGAAGATCGTCCAATTCTTCCTCTGTAGCAGCAGCAGGTGGAAGGAATGGTTAGTCCCTGTAAAGGTATTCCTAGTATAAGTGTTAACCGTAGGCATTCGTAGATGTTCATTACCCACTGTTGCTAACAGATGGGTTCCGGAATGGTAAGTCCCGTACGTATATCCCGAGGTACTGTGGGATATAGGCCCATCTAGGTATCCCGAGGTACTGTGGGATAGGGTCCTTTCTTAAATATTCCGAGGTACTGTGGAATATGTAGGAAGATTTACTCAGAAGGTACTGATAAATCATCCTCGTAATGCGAGATACAAGTAATCCTATTAATGTATACAGATAAGTGTATCTATGGAAAGGTACTTAGGTAATGCGTTTACGTAATCGTGTTCATGTATCATGCAAGTATATGTAAAGGTACTCATGTATCAGGTAAACATCTATAAGTACTCATGTATCAGGCAATGTGCTAGTATAGACTCATGAATGAACTGACTCATGTTTGATATCTTCTGACTATCCCTATGATAGCTAACTGGAAAGTATGTTGTTGTTCAAGTAGGTTTATGCAAGGTATCTAGGAGCTTTGAACAATAATATAAAGTGACTTGAAGTCATTATACAATTCAAAACTAATACTTCTGTTGTCTAAGTATTTTAAGATAGAAAACCATTTCACGTGACTTCCTTTGAAATATGTGAAATCTACTGAGTGAAAACATAGTTATAAAATACATGAAACTGATTTAATAACATGTTTGTTTCTACTTGTATCCCCCCCCCCCATTAAAGCATTTAAAATCCTTTAAAACATTGATTACGGGGTATGAACTCACCTGTGGTGAGTCGTTTGAATTGCAGTGTCGGATACCGTGCTAGTTGGCCAACGGAGACTTGTTTACACGCACGAGCCTAGTTATCATATAATAAGCATATATATAACTAATTAGACAAATAATAACTTAAATAAGTAAGTTAAGACACTTGGAAAACATTTAAACACTTTTATGAGTGTTTAAGGTTCAAATGATTGCATCTAAGTTGCTACGGGACAAGGCAAAAGGGTTTGAAACATCAAATGGCCTTGTATAGGAGTTCACCATCCAACAAACCCCACACCTTGGAGTTTACGGCCGTAAACTCATGGGTTTATGGCCGTGAACTCCTCAAATGGTGGTTTTGGGTGTTTTGTGGTGCTATCTTGATCCTAGAACACTCCTAGCTTTGTTGGAATAACACATGAAGTAGTTTAAGGCTCTAGAACCCTCCATATGGGAGTTTACGGCCTAAAGTCCATTCACCCTAGAGTTTACGGCCGTAAACTCTTGGATTTTAATTGTTTTGAGGCTCTTAAACATCAAGGATGGCTTCCATGAATTTATCTAAGGCTAATGGGGACAAGAGGCACACTTTTGTGCCTTCACTTGGAGTTTACGGCCCAAGATATGTTCCTTGGCCGTAAACTCCTTTCAAGGAGTGATTTTTATGTGTTCTACTCTTCATTCTAGTCCCAAGTATTCAAGGTAAATTGTCTTAAGGCCTAAGGTGTGATTGTTGTGCATTTTTCCCTTAGAAAAAAGGGGTTTACGGCCCAAGAGGGGTTCTTGGCCGTAAACTCCTACAAACTTGTGATTTTGATGTAGTTTGGTCCTTCCATTTAGTGGGTACAATTTCTTGTAAAGGGCTAGGACCTTAGGTGTCATGAAAACACCTTTTGTGACCATTTACATGGAGTTTACGGCCTAGGAGAGTTCTGGGCCGTAAACTCCCTTTCTTTTGTGTCATTTGAAGTGTTTAAGACCTTAAGCTACTTGGGGAATTAATCTAGATGCAAGCCTTAAAGTCCTTTAGTCCAAAAACCACCATTTAGCCCTTTGAAATGGAGTTTACGGCCTAAGAGAGTTCTGGGCCGTAAACTCCCAATCTTGGGTGGTTTTGTGTGTGATTTCATGTCCCTAATGTGTTTACCTAATGTCCTAAGGCCTTAATCTAGCATCAATGTCGGTTTTGGCCTTGTTTCGGGAGTTTACCGCCCAAGAACACCTCGGGGAGTAAACTCCTAGATCTCATGATTTAGCCCACTAAATCATGTCATAAGCATCAAATATGTAATCTAACACTACTAGAAAGAGTTACTCACAATCTGGGATAAAAACCCGAAGATCTGTCAGAGAGAAAATGGCTTTTCTCTAGTTGGAATTGTGAATAATGAATTAAATAAATTCAGAAAACTATTTATAGTCCTGAAATATTTTGACAGAAAATATTTTTATTCTTGAACTTAGACTGTAACATTTTGAAACTTGAAATGTCCAAATTTCACAAAATCAAGAGCATCCACTCTCCTGATATCTCCTAAAGTGTAAACCCTAAGGTACACTCACTTGCTCGGAAAAGTCTGAAAATCACTGAAATTGGACTGACTTCTATTGAATAGATATTGTTCGCACAAATGGACATTTCGGGTTGTCACATCATCCCCCCGTTAGAAGGAATTTCGTCCCGAAATTAGAATGTAAGTAAATAAGAAATTACAAATAATTAAGGAAATAGGTGAGGGTATTTCAGTTTCATCTGATCCTCACGTTCCCAAGTGAATTCCGGTCCACGCTTTGCGTTCCAGCGCACCTTCACTATCGGGATACGGCTCTGCTTTGTTCGCTTGACCTCTCGGTCCATGATTTCTACTGGTTCCTCCACGAAGTTAAGGCTCTCGTTGATCTCGATCTCGTCGAGTGGAATAACAAGAGTCTCGTCAGATAGGCACTTTTTCAAGTTTGACACGTGGAAGGTAGGATGTACGTTACTGAGTTCTTTCGGTAGATTGAGCTTGTAAGCCACAGGGCCGATTCTCGCGAGAATCTCGAAAGGCCCTATGTATCTTGGATTGAGCTTCCCACGCTTCCCAAAGCGTATCAAGCCCTTCCAGGGTGAGACTTTCAGTAGGACTCGGTCGCCCACCTGGAACTCCAATGGTTTCCTACGCTTGTCGGCGTAGCTTTTCTGTCGGTCTCTAGAGGCTTTTAGTCGTTCACGAATTTGAACGATCTTCTCTGTCGTTTCCCGAATGATCTCCGGACCCGTGAGAGTGCTTTCGGGAATGCGTCCCTTAGCTAACTGGGTATCACCCACTTCAGCCCATAGAGGGCCTCGAATGGAGCTGCCTTGATGCTCGTGTGATAACTATTGTTGTAGGAGAATTCAACAAGGGGTAAATGAGTATCCCAAGCTTTTCCAAAGTCTATCACACAGGCGCGCAACATATCTTCTAAGGTTTGGATAGTCCTCTCACTTTGCCCGTCGGTCTGTGGATGGTAGGCTGTACTCATGTCCAGCCTAGTTCCTAGGGAATTTTGTAATGACTGCCAAAACCTCGAAGTGAATCTACTATCTCGGTCTGAGATGATAGATAAAGGAACACCGTGCAGTCTTACAATCTCCCTAATGTAAGTTCTGGTAAGTTTCTCCATCTTGTCTGTTTCCTTGATCGGTAGGAAATGTGCAGACTTGGTCAGTCTATCGACGATGACCCATATGGAATCAAGTCCACCCGTCGTCTTGGGCAACTTGGTTATGAAGTCCATAGTGATCTGCTCCCACTTCCATTCTGGTATTTCCGGTTGTTGTAGAAGACCGGAGGGTTTCTGGTATTCAACCTTGACCTTTGCGCAAGTAAGGCATTTACTCACGAAGGTAGCAATATCTGCTTTCATGTTAGGCCACCAGTATAGCTTTTTAATATCCAGATACATCTTATCTGAACCCGGGTGGACGGAATAACGAGTGTTGTGAGCTTCCGTCATGACCAAGTCTCTGAAGCCACCGTGTTTCGGTGTCCAGATCCGATCCATGAGGTATAAGGCTCCGCCACCCTTGACTTCCAAGTTCTTATCCATCCCTATGAGGGATTCACCCGCCACATTTTCAGGTTTCAAAGCGTCGAGCTGAGCCTCCTTTAGTTGTGTGGACAAGTGCGAATGGATGGTTAGAGTCAAGGATTTGACTCTACGACCAGTATATTCTTTCCGACTTAGGGCGTCGGCTACTACATTGGCTTTACCCGGATGATAACGAATTTCGCATTCGTAATCACTAAGTAGCTCGACCCACCGTCGTTGTCTCATGTTGAGCTCTTTCTGGTCGAAGATGTGTTGTAGACTCTTATGGTCTGTAAAGATCGTGCTTTTGGTATCGTATAGGTAATGTCGCCAGATCTTCAGAGCAAACACAACTGCTCCTAGCTCGAGATCGTGGGTTGTGTAGTTAACCTCATGTGTCTTCAGCTGTCTCGAGGCATAGGCGATGACTTTACCTCGCTGCATCAGAACACATCCGAGTCCTTGATTGGATGCATCGCAATAGACAATGAAGTCTTCTATTCCTTCGGGAAGGGATAGTATCGGGGCGGTGCACAAGGCTCGTTTGAGCGTTTGGAACGCTCTTTCCTGTTTCTCCTCCCAGTCAAAGGCCACGCCTTTCTGGGTCAGGGTTGTAAGAGGTTTCGCTATGCTGGAGAAGTTCTGAATAAACCTGCGATAGTAGCCCGCTAGACCTAGAAATTGACGAATTTCAGTAGGTGTCTTTGGTGCTGACCAGTTCTCGATGGCCTTAATTTTGGAAGGGTCCACGTGTATACCTTCTTCGCTAACCACATGGCCCAAAAATTCGACTCGCCGAATCCAAAATTCGCACTTCGAGAACTTTGCGTAGAGCTTCTCCGCACGCAATGTTTCTAAGATTTTACGGAGATGTTGACCATGCTCCTCCTTACTTCGAGAGTAGATGAGTATGTCATCAATGAAGACGATGACGAACTGATCCAAGTAAGGACGACACACCCTATTCATCAGATCCATGAATACTGCGGGCGCGTTAGTTAATCCGAATGGCATCACTACAAATTCGTAGTGCCCGTAACGAGTTCGGAAGGCTGTCTTGGGAACATCTTCCTCTAACACTCGTAGTTGGTGGTATCCGGATCGTAGATCTATCTTCGAGAAGTAGTTGGCTCCTTGAAGTTGATCAAATAAATCGTCAATACGGGGCAAGGGATAATGATTTTTAATGGTAAGTTTGTTGAGTTCTCTATAGTCGATGCACATGCGAAACGATCCATCTTTCTTCTTGACGAATAAGACCGGTGCTCCCCATGGTGAGAAGCTTGGTCGAATGAATCCCTTCTTGAGAAGTTCGTTAAGTTGACTGGAAAGTTCCTGCATTTTAGCCGGTGCAAGACGATAAGGAGATTTGGCTACGGGGGTAGCCCCTGGCACTAAGTCGATTCTGAAGTCGACTTGGCGTTGTGGTGGTAAACCGGGAAGTTCTTCTGGGAATATGTCGGGAAAGTCGCGTACTTCTGGGATTTTCTGGATGTCTTTCTGTTCTTGGCTGGTATCGACGACGCGAGCGAGAAATGCATGGTACTCCTTCCGCAAACACTTTTGTGCTTGAATGCATGAAATGATGCGAAGGCTAGTACTAGGTTTGTCGCCGTAGATAGTTAAGGTTTCGTTGTTAGGAAGGTTAAGACGGACTGCTTTCTCGAAGCACATAATGTCGGCACGCAGAAGACTCAACCAATCCATACCGATGATAACGTCGAAACATTTAATGGTAACCGACATAAGATCTATCTTGAAAGTATGGTTATCTAAAGTTAAAGTACAACCTATGTATATGCAGTTTGTACTCTCTGTTTTCCCGTTAGCCATTTCTACCGTGAATGAACTATCTAATGCACATGGTTTTTGTTTAAGCAGGTGTGCAAATTTGTGACTCACAAAACTTTTCTCGGCTCCACTATCGAAAAGTATGCAAGCATAAGAGTTATCAAGGAGGAACGTACCAGTAACTATCGTTGGATCAGCTACTGCCTCCTCGTGGCCTAGAGCCATAACTCTTCCCACTCCTCCAGCCATCCCTGCTTTAGGGCAGTTCCTCTTGTAATGGCCCACTTCGCCACATCCGTAGCAAGCTTGGCCCATACCAGCGTTAGGAACTTGAGCAGCTTGAGTTGTTGGAGTTTTGTAGAAACGGACGGTGTGTCCCTTCTTGTTGCAGTTAGAGCAATGCATCTCCCTGCAAGGCCCGTTGTGATGGAAGTTGCACTTGGTGCACTTCGGAAGAGTTCCAGCATAAGTTTTTGCTGGAAAGGGGTTCGCAGGGACTACAGGAGTCACTGTGGCAGCATTGATCGCCACATGCTGTTGTTTATTGGAGGATCCTTGCGGAGCCCCTCTTTTCCTTTTGTTCCACCCCTTCTTAACGTAGTCGGGGTTGGTCTTCTGTGGTACAGGTGTAGGGATTGTCGTGATCTGGGGTTTCCTATGATCGATGAGGGATTGTGCTAGTTCCTTGGCACTATCAAAAGTAATAGGCCTGGAAGCGATCACACTAGACTGGATCTGGGACGACAGTCCCCAGATATACCTCTCGATCTTTTTGCTCTGGAGAGCAACCATGTCGGGGCACAAGTTTGCCAAATCACAAAACCTATTTGTGTAGGTAGTGATGTCGGATCCAACCATTTGTAGACCCCAGAATTCTTGCTCGAGCTTTTGTATTTCCCCTCGAGGACAGTATTCCTTCATGAGCATCTCTTTCAATGGACTGTAAGGTCACCAAAACATGGCTTTTGTGTGTATGCGGCCAGGGTGTGCGGCCAGAGTGTGTGCGGCCGCACACTCACTATGGAGTGTGTCAAAATCGTGGTTCCAAGCCTTTGGGACTTTCTAGTGAAGGTGTTTCGACCATTGCTTGGCCGGATTGGGAGTTTGGGGCCATTTTGGACCCTAAAAAGGGTGTGTGCGGTCACACATGATGCGTGTGCGGCCGTACACACATGAAGATCATCTAAGATGATGATTTCATGGGTCAAACTCGAGGCAAAGGCTTTTCAATGTGTTTTAGTAAAGATCTAAGGGTGTTTACTTACTTGTTTTGATGATTAGAGAGGGAAAACGTGAAGAACTCTTGAGGGAGAGATAGTTCCAATTTGAAGGAGTGTGAAAAAGGGTGTAAGGTTGACTTAGGTCCTTTATATAGGCTGGAGTGTGAGGATAAGGGGGGTGTGCGGTTGGCTGCGTGTGGCTGTCTGGCCGCACACACCTTGTTGGGTGTGTTTGGCTCGATTTTATGATGCTACACACCTTCACACCCTTCCTAAGACTTATTTCTAGGTTATACTAAGCCTCAAGCACCCCAAATAGACCCGAAACTTATTATAAAATAGCAAGACGAGGCTATCATTAATAAAATTTGAAAGAAATGTGCAAGTTAGAAATTTCGGGTTGTCACAAGAAGTCTATGTGATTTAGCAAAGCTTTGATGAGGATTGTTTAGTTCTTGAGTTCCACAATAGAAGTCTATGCAATTTATCAAAGCTTGGTGAGCATTGTTTAATTCTTGAGTTCCAAAATAGATGTAGTCTATGCAATTAAGCAAAGCTTTGATGAGCATTATTTAATTCTTGAGTTCCACAATAGAAGTGTATGCAGTTTAGCAAAGCTTTGATGAGTATTGTTTACTTTTTAAGTTCTACAATAGAATTAATCTATGCAACTTATCAAAGCTTTGATGTGCATTACGTAATTCTTGGTTTCCACAATAGAAGTCTATCTAGTTTAGCAAAGTTTTTATGAGCATTGTTCGCTTTTTGAGTTCTGCAAAAGAAGTAGTCTATGCAATTTAGCAAAGGTTTGATGAGCATTGTATAATTCTTGATTTCCACAAAATAAGTCTATCCCGTTTAGCAAAGCGTTTATGAGCATTGTTTAATTCTTGAGTTCCACAATAGAAGTTGTCTATGCAATTTAGCAAAGCTTTGATGAACAATGTTTAATTCTTGAATTCCACAATAGAAGTCTACGCAATTTAGCAAAGCTTTGATCAACTTCTTTTAATTCGTGTGTCCCACAATAGAAGTCTATGCAATATAGCAAAGCTATGATGAGCATTGTTTAATTCTTGGGTTCTACAATAGAAGTAGTCTATGTAATTTAGCAAAGCTTTGATGAGCATTGTTTAATTTTTGAGTTCCACAATAGAAGTCTACGCAATTTAGCAAAGCTTTGATGAGAATTGTTTACTTTTTAATTTCTACAATTGAATTAGTCTATGCAATTTAGCAAAGCTTTGATGCAAATTGCGTAATTCTTGGTTTCCACAATAGAAGTCTATCCAATTTAGGAAAGCTTTGATGAGCATGGTTTACTTTTTGAGTTCTACAATAGAATTAGTCTATGCAATTTAGCAAAGGTTTGATGAGCATTGTATAATTCTTGATATCCACAATAGAAGTCTATCCAGTTTAGCAAAACATTTATGAGCATTGTTTAATTCTTGAGTTCCACAATAGAAGTTGTCTATGCAATTTAGCAAAGCTTTGATGAGCAATGTTTAATTCTTGAAATCCACAATAGAAGTTTACGAAATTTAGCAAAGCTTTGATGAGCTTCGTTTAAGTCGTGTGTCCCACAATAGAAGTCTATGCAATTTAGCAAACCTATGACGAGCATTGTTTAATTATTGGGTTCTACAATAGAAGTAGTCTTTGTAATTTAGCAAAGCTTTGATGAGCATTGTTTAATATTTGAGTTCTACAATAGAAGTCTATGCAATTTTATGCAATTTAGCAAATGTTTGATGAGCATTGTTTAATTCTATAGTTCCACAATCGAAGTAGTCTATGCAATTTAGCAAAGCTTTAATAAGAATTGTTTAATTCTTGAGTTCCAAAATAGAAGTCTATGCAATTTAGCAAAGCTATGATGAGCTTCGTTTAATTTTTGTGTCCCACAATAAAAGTCTATGCAATTTAACAAAACTTTGATGAGCATTTTTTAATTATTTGGTTCTATAGAAATAGACTATGCAATTTAGCAAATCTTTGTTGAGCACTATTTAATTTTTGAGTTCCAAAATAGAATTCTATGAAATTTAGCAAAGCTTTGATGAACATTGTTTACTTTTTAAGTTCTACAATAGAATTAGTCTATGCAATTTAGCAACGCTTTGATGTGCATTTTTGTAATTCTTGGTTTCCACTATAGAAGTCTATCCAGTTTAGCAAAGCTTTGATGAGCATTGTTTACTTTTTGAGTTCTACAACAGAATTAGTCTATGCAATTTAGCAAAGGTTTGATGAGCATCGTATAATTCTTCATTTCCACAATAGAAGTTTATCTAGTTTAGCAAAGCTTTTATGAGCATTGTTTTATTCTTGAGTTCATAATATAGAAGTTGTATATGCAATTTAGCAAAGCATTGATGAACAATGTTTAATTCTTTAATCCCACAATAGAAGTCTATGCAATTTAGCAAAGCTTTGATGAGCTTCGTTTAATTCGTGTGCCCCACAATAGAAGTCTATGCAATTTAGCAAAGCTATGATGAGCATTGTTTAATTCTTGGGTTCAACAATAGAAGTAGTGTATGTAATTTAGCAAAACTTTGATGAGCTTTGTTTATTTTTTGAGTTCCACAATAGAAGTCTAGGCAATTTAGCAAATGTTTGATGAGCATTGTTTAATTCTATAGTTCCACAATCGAAGTATTCTATGCAATTTAGCAAAGCTTTGAGAAGCATTGTTTAATTCTTGAGTTCCAAAAAAGAAGTCTATACAATTTAGCAAAGCTTTGATGTGGATTATTTAGTTCTTGAGTTCCACAATAGAAGTCTATGCAATTTAGCAAAGCTTATGTGAGCATATTTTAATTATTGAGTTCCACAATAGATGTAGTTTATGCAATTTAGCATAGCTTTGATGAGCATTGTTTAATTCTTAAGTTCTACAATAGAAGTAGTCTACGTAATTTAGCAAAGCTTTGATGAGCATTGTTTAATTCTTGAGTTCCACAATAAAAGTCTACACAATTTAGCAAATTTATGATAAGCTTCGTTTAATTTTTGTGTCCCATAATAGAAGTCTATGCAATTTAGGAAAACTTTGATGAGCATTGTATAATTTTTGGGATCTACAATAGAAGTAACCTATTCAATTTAGCAAAGCTTTAATGAGCACTGTTTAATTCTTGAGTTCCACAAAAGAAGTCTATGCAAAGCAAAGCTTTGATGAGCAATGTTTACTTTTTAAGTTCTACAATAAGACTAATCTATGCAATTTAGCAAAGCTTTGATGCGCATTGCGTGATTCTTGGTTTCCACAATATAAGTCTATCCAGTTTAGCAAAGCTTTGATGAGCATTGTTTACTTTTTGAGTTCTACAATAGAATTAGTCTATGCAATTTAGCAAAGGTTTGATAAGCATTGTATAATTCTTGATTTCCACAATAGAAATCTATCCAGTTTAGCAAAGCTTTTATTAGCATTGTTTAATTCTTGAGTTCCACAGTAGAAGTTGTCTATGCAATTTATCAAAGCTTTGATGAGCAATGTTTAATTCTTGAATTCCACAATAGAAGTCTACGCAATTTAGCAAAGCTTTGATAAGCTTTGTTTAATTCCTGTGTCCCACAATAGAATTCTATGCAATTTAGCAAAGCTATGATGAGCATCGTTTAATTCTTGGGTTCAACAATAGAAGTAGTTTATGTAATTTAGCAAAACTTTGATGAGCTTTGTTTAATTTTTGAGTTCCACAATAGAAGTCTATGCAATTTAGCAAATTTTGATGAGCATTGTTTAATTCTATAGTTCCACAATCGAAGTATTCTATACAATTTAGCAAAGTTTTGATAAGCGTTGTTTAATTCTTGAGTTCCAAAATAGAATTCTATGCAATTTAGCAAATCTTTGATGAGGATTGTTTAGTTCTTGAGTTCCACAATAGAAGTCTATGCAATTTAGCAAAGCTTATGTGAGCATATTTTAATTATTGATTTCCACAATAAATGTAGTTTATGCAATTTGGCAAAGCTTTGATGAGCATTGTTTAATTCTTGAGTTCCACAATAGTAGTCTATGCAATTTAGTAAAGCTTTGATGAGCATTGTTTAATTCTTGAGTTTTACAATAGAAGTAGTCTATGTAATTTAGCAAAGCTTTGATGAGCATTGTTTAATTCTTGAGTTCCACAATAAAAGTCTACCCAATTTAGCAAATTTATGAGGAGCTTCATTTAATTTTTGTGTCCCACAATAGAAGTCTATGTAATTTAGCAAAACTTTGATGAGCATTCTATAATTATTGGGTTCTACAATTGAAGTAGTCTATGCAATTTAGCAAAGCTTTTATGAGTACTGTTTAATTCTTGATTTCCACAATTGAAGTCTATTGTCACAACCCAAAACCAGAACGGCGGAAACGTTCGGCGGTGGAGGACGTCATGTATAGTATGACAACAAAGCATAGTAGTAAACAAGCAACAACATCATCCATTGTATTAATAATATGATTTAATACAGGTGTGTTCTGTGAAGTTTATAACACACCAAAAATGTAAATCAAAATAAGAGATGAGTCTTGACGAACAAGACCGGTGCTCCCCAGGGGGAGAAGCTTGGTCTAATAAAGCCCTTGCTGAGCAGTTCGTTAAGTTGACCAGATAGTTCTTGCATCTCTGCAGGTGCTAGAAGATAGGGCGATTTTGCTACGGGGGTAGCCCCTGGAACTAAGTCGATTCTGAACTCGACTTGACGTTGTGGAGGTAATCATGGGAGTTATTCTGGAAAGATGTTGGGAAAATCGCGTACTACCGGAATGTTCTTGATGTCCTTCATCTCTTGGCTCACATCGACAACATGAGCAAGAAATGTGCGACATTCCTTTCGTAAGTATTTCTGGGCTTGAATACTCGAGATGATACGAAGGTTCATGTCGGGTTTGTCGCCATAGACTACTAAAGTTTCGCCAGACGGCATATTAAGGCGAACAACCTTTTCATAACACATGATGTCGGCACGATGCAGACTTAACCAATCTATGCCGATAATGACGTCGAAACTTTTAATTGAGACCGGCATGAGGTTGATTGAAAATGAATGGCTATCTAGTGTTAGAGTACATCCTATGTATATACTGCTAGTGCTCTCAGTCTTCCCGTTAGCCATTTCTACTGTGAACGGTTCTTTAAGTGCTCGTGATTTTTGCTAAATTAATTGAGCAAATTTATGGTTCACGAAATTCCTCACCGCTCCACTATCAAATAGAATGCATGCATAAGAGTTATCGAGGAGAAACGTACCAGTGACCACTGTGGGGTCGGCAACCGCTTCCTCGTGGCCTATGGCCAAAACTCTTCCCACCCCACCGGCATTCCCTGCCTTCGGGCAGTTCCTTTTGAAATGGCCCATCTCGCCACAATAGTAGCAAGCTTGGCCTATGCCAACGCCGGGGACTTGGTTGATTGGCCTCGCCGGAGCCTTGCAGAAACAGGCAGTGTCCCCCTTCCTGCTGCAATTAGAACACTACATTTCCTGGCAGGCTCCGGTATGATGGAAGTTGCATTTGTTGCACTTGGGCAAACTTCCAGCGTACTGCTTTACTGGAGCAGCAGCAACAGGCGCTATCGCAACATGAATTGCCATGACCTACAACTTTTTGGCAGCCTTCTGCTTCTTCTTGTCATCCCAGAACTTCCGCTTGTTGGCAACGACTTTGGAGGGTTCTGAGATGGCTAGGGTTGTTGTTGTTGACGATGGGGGTACGGACCCCATGGTCAATGAGCCGTTGTGCCAATCGCTTGGCACTATGGAATGTAGTGGGGTTTGAAGCTAAAACATTCCCCTGAAATGGAGGCACTAGCCCCCAGATGTACCTCTCTATTTTCTTTCTCTCCGTGTGAACCATGTTGGGACATAGGGCCACTAGCTCGCTGAATCTGGCGGTTAGGAAACTATGTCGGAGCCCTTCATGGTTAGGCTCCATAGTTCCTGTTCTAATTTATGGCCTCTCGGGCAGTATTCTTCAATCATGAGCTCTCTTAGAGCTTCCCAGCCTATCACATTTTCCACCACTAAAGTGAGTGACTTGACATGGCTATTCCACCATGTTAGGGCTTTTTCCTCGAAGGTGAAAGTAGCGAAATTGACCTTGCTCCCTTCTAGGCAGGAGCAGATTTCAAAAACTGATTTGGTCTTCTCGAACCATTGTGAGAGGGCAATGACTCTGCCAGTCCCTTTAAAGGACTTTGGCTTGCAATTGTTGAAGTCCTTGTAGGAGCACTCTCTCGAGCGTACAAGGACCTCACCTTGAGTTGAATGGATAGGTGCTCCATCTCCACTGGTACCACTAGAATGATATTGAGCCATGGTTGTTGCCACAGCCGCAGCTACTGTAGCATTTAGAGTTGCCGTATCGATTTGAGGAGGAGGTGGTGTTGAAGTTACCGGAGGATTGCGTCTCATTGATCGACGTGGAGGCATCTTTAACTAAAAGTTTACAAAGATGAATACGATAGTAAGAATCAACTATAAGTATAGTGAGAGTGATCCATGGACTAAATTGTCATAGCCCAACAGTTGAATGAGTGTATGTTTTTTAAATAGCAACACCATATTGGAATAGGGAATCAAAAGGGTAAAGACTTTTCAATAGATTTGTTAAGTGCCGATATAACTGGTATTTATGATGTAAATGAGTTCGGGAAAGATGACCTAACAATAGGTCTTACATCATACCATAAGGGAAATGCTGACAGTTTAGAAGTCTAATTAAAGTACTTGAAAGATAGGAATAATTTACAAACAAGTGCTACTTAGAGTTTAGGTAAGAAAGGCTATTCCTTAAACCAAAAGGAAAGATGAGCTAGACATCTTCTACTGGCGACGGGTACTCCTCGACCAGATCCTCATATCAGCCAGTTGACGAACTATGTCTTGAAGATGTCGTTCATGAATTCTCTGACACACTCGAAGTTCTATGACTTCGGCTCGGGATGCAGCTAACTGTTGCTGCAGAGTCTCATTAGATCTCCTAGTCCTTTCCATTGCCTCTTCGAGATGGTGAATGCGGATCGTGTTAACATCAGAGTTGGCGTTAATTTCCATGACTCGGTCGATGGCTGCCCGACCTTGCTCGACATTCCGAGCAATTCTTCGGACCATGATGGGCAGGACATGGTAAGCTGAGGCTCCCTCGCGTAAATTGTAAAAGCTTTGGTCTCCATTGAAGGGTAAGGGATGACCTTGCTCATCACTCCATCGGTTCAAGTTTGTCGCCCACAAGAGTGTGGGAGCTCGAAATGCTGGTCGAGGGTTGAGATTTGGGACTTGAACCCCTTGAGGTAGGTTGTTGACTTCTGGCTTGGAGTCAGAACTATCCGAAAAGCCTTCAGCGTGGTGATCGTCCAAAGGGATGGGATGATCATCTTCTTGCTCTTCTAGTTACATATAACCTTAGCGTATCCACTTAGCAACTATTAACCTACTGATAAAGACCTTTTTTGTTCTTAGATTAGAATTATTGTAACACAAAATACTCCTATAGTATTTTAAGTTTATGTTATGTTCTCATGTTATCATTGTAGTAGTATTGGTAAGTTTTTAGACTTGTTGCCACATCACCACCATTCTCGGGAACATGCTAATCACTTCTCGGACCAACATAGTTGATCAGGCTATGTCACTCCCAGAACTGATCATACATCCCCGAGTCTACTTGTGATGCTCAACAATCGTAATACTTTCGTTATGTCCTAGTGACACTGGTTTTAGTATGAATGCAGGTATGTATACTTGGTTAAATATTTTAATAACTGAAAGTATAAACTCTTGGTCAGAGTATTTAATCCCGATATGTTTATAGTTTGTATATCTTTTATGGGTTGATATACTCGATCCACTATAAACGATTCTCTGATACCAATCTGTCACACCCTAAAACCGGAACGGAGGAAACGTTCGGGGGTGGAGGACGTCATGTACAGTATCACAACAAAGCATAGTAGTAAACAAGCAACAACATCATCCATTGCATTAATAATATAATTTAATACAAGTGTGTTCTATGAAGTTTATAAGACACCAAAAATGTAAATCAAAATAAGAGATGAGTCTTGAACGAGCTCTATCTTCCCAAACTCTAGTATCGGTACCTGTCTACTGATGACCTCATAATACAACTTATTTTCGAAAGTGTTGATCATCTTTAAAGCTGGTGAGTTCATAATCATTTTAGTGTTATTGTTTGTATGAAAATGTTTGTAAGTGTTGGATGTATAAGTTTGTAAATGTTTGTATTTCCTAGAAAATCCTATATTTTCTACTAAATATAGCCTTCTACCAAAGCATCAAATGTTCTGTATTTTTATTTATTGTAAGAGTGTTTATTTTCCCAAGTGTGACATCATTAACAGAAAATATAGTTTCTACATTACCGTTTATGTAAGAGGGTCACAATTCAAATGTAATGGGGAAATAAAAATAGTACTGTAGTGTTGTATTATAGTAACTACTGCTATACTATCTACCTTAAACCAATTGGAAATTTAAGGTATAATGTGAAATGGTTGCACCATACTTTCGACTAATAACACGACGATGAAAGATGTCGGAAGAAATGACATTTAGCTCCCGTAGACTTGCAAGTCCTACTATAGCGAACAACAAGGTGTAGGATAGTAAATCCAGTATAGATCTATACACAAATTCACGGACTCCCTCCAGGAGACTCTGGCTACAAATCAAGCCATAACAGTGATGCCATGCCCCGAATAGTGGTTAACATTTATGTTATTGTATACTTGTATATGAAATGTATGTACTAGAGTATTGTATGTTCTCTCTGTCTAGTATGTAGTATACTCTCTCTATTTCTCATATAGTATGTTTTGTTTTTCATATAGTATGTTTTGTTTCTCATATAGTATGTTTTGTTTCCCATATAGTATGTGTGACAACTCGAAAAAAATTGCTTTATAAGCTCAGTCAGTCAACTCAACTCAATGTCAGACTCACTCCTGCTATCATTTAGCATAATTTGGAGTCTGTTTGAGTGTTCTGAGCCCAATGAACTCAAGGAGTGAGTGTTAGGAAGTACCCGCTAGAGCCACGGTATAGTATGCAAACCTTAAAATCCATCAAGAGGAGTTTACGACCATGTTACCAAGAGTTTACGGTCGTAAACTCAAGGGGGGGCGTAAACTCACCCCTCTCTCTCTCTCTCTCTCTCTCTCTATATATATATATATATATATATATATATATAACTTGGCCATTTTTCTCATTCCACCTTTCCTTGGCCGATTTTTCTTCAAATCCTCTCAACTATCATCCCGATCTTTATTCTAGATCTTCAAAAGTTGTAAGTATTCTTCCTTGATTTTTTGATACATCTCTTAATCTAGAATCCTCTGATGATTTCATCCATGAAAATCATGTTTTCAAAGATCTTCAAGTTTCACCAAGAACACCAAGAACACACACTAGTATTCTTGGCCAAAATCAACCATTTCGAGCCTCTATATCGTAAGTACTCTTCCCTACACTTGATATATAGTTAGGACTCATGCTTAGAGCCTTGAAAACATCAAAAACACAAGGACAAAAGGAGTTTACGTGTAACAACCTGAAATTCATATCCCTAAATGTAACCCTTCTCGCGACTCGTTCTGATCATCCAATCGCCGTTTCCGATTTCGTTTCCGATTCCGACATTTTATTAAGTCATTAATGTGGATTTTATTTTATGACTTAATGAGTGTCTTAATACCCTTAGAACTCATTCTAACGCCTCATATTAATGATTGGAACATTTCTAGAATCAGCCATATCGGGTTTCGGCAATTTGGCCGGGTGCGACCAAAAGCCCCGTCTAACGCCGGGTATTGGATAGAATTCCACCGTGTCCCGAACTTGGACACTATTTAAAGTGATCCAAGTCTTCATTTTGAAGCTTTTGCTTCATTCTACAACTATCACTCCAACCTCTCTCCTCAAACTAGATTTAAAGGTCTAAATCTCAAGTTTAAGGCTTCAAATCTTCAAGGTACCTTCCTATGAGTGATATTGGACCTTCAAATTTGAGATTAAATCATGATTTAGAGCCTTGTATATGATTTTACGGCCCTTGAAGGTGCCTAGGCCGTTAACACATATTTAAAGGGTTTTTAAGCCCTTAAACCCTTCCATGACTCAAACTAGACCTAGATATGACTTTTAGAAATTTGGTAACGGACTTAGAACACTTCAAACATGAATTTTGAGGGATTTGTATGATTTTACGGCCAAGGCATGTGCTTGGTCTGTAAACTCCTCAAACATGGGTGTAAACTCATTTCCAAGGTGTTAGAAAGCCATCCAACACCACCAAAAGCCTTAGAATAAATCATAGATCCAACCAAAAATAGTTTAGGGGCCTTAAACACAACCAAGCTTATCATTTGAGAGTTTACGGCCATAGCATGTGTTCCATGGCCGTAAACTTCTAAAAGTATCTCAAATTGTGCCCCAAAATCATTTCAAGGCTTGTAGGAATTTTTAGAATCACATGTGATTAACTTTGGGACATTAAAATCACTTATTCAAGGGAGTATGAGAGTTTACGGCCATAAGCTCCATGCTAAGGCCGTAAACTCCCTTAAGTGATGTTATTTGATGAATTAAATTAATTCCAAGCCTTAGGTAAAATTGTTCCAACTCTTCCCAAGTGATATTGGCCATTTAAGCTCCATAACCCTTGCCAACATGAGTTCACGTCCGTGAACTCATGTGTGGGTAGTGTATAGGCCGTAAACTCATTAGGAAGTTTACTCTTGAGGAGTAAACTCAAATCCCAAGTCCCTCGCTTCAATTCCCGTCCGTAGATGTCACCCGGGTCACTCCAAACACCCGTTTTGAGGTGTTTTCGTTCGTTGGAGTGTAACTTCATATATAATTAGAGTTTGTGAATCTAATTAGATATATTTGCATGCCATTTCATGTTACATAGGAACCTCGTGTGTTATCAGCCCTCGATTCGACGTTTAGCATCCGAAATCGACACATTTCCGTGTCCGGTGAGTTCATACCCCTACCCTTTTTAAATGGTTTTTCAATGTTTTCAGGGGGGGGGGGGAATACAAGCAAAAGTACAAGAATATCTTGTACTTAAACTTACGATTTCAGTTAAATGGTTTCATAATTGTATATTTTTAAGAATTGAAAACCTTTTAACAAACTATTTTTAACTTGCAGAGTTGTTTGTTTTAACCCGATTTTCAATTCTTATTATACACTGTTATATTGTATACTTTACATTTGATTGTTCACACTTAAAATGAGAGAACACATAAACCATTGTAATGTCTGTAATAAAACACTAAGGTTCGAGTGTAAAAGACAGAAACCATTATAAAACATAAAACATTTGTACGTCCTTAATAATACACCTAGGCTCGAGTGTAATGTCCTTAATAAAACACCTAGGCTCGAGTGTAAAGGACAGTCGTCATTAGTTAACGCAGAACATTTGTAATGTCCTTAATAATACACCTAGGATTGAGTGTAAAGGACAGTCATCATTAGATAACACCTAGGCTCGAGTGTAATGTCCTTAATAAAACACCTAGGCTCGAGTGTAAAGGACATGCACATTAGAACTTAGTTAGTCGTAGATACTACTTCCCTAGGCAAGAAGTAAAGAGTAATCTTAAAGATTGGAGACACGTCCATGTAACACTTCCTTGGCACGAGATAGTGGAGGACTAACCCTGTAACCAGAATCTCCAGGAGGGAGAACGTGACTTGAGTGTATAGATCTATACGGGACTAACAATCCCACACCTGGCTACTAGCTATAGCCGAACCGAAAGGTTCAAGGGTGACGAAAGTCATAAAAAGGATATTGGCCCTGGCCCGAGTCGTATCTAGTCTGAGTATGGTTAAGGACTCGCAATCAAGATTATTAATACTTTACACTTATTTGTTAGTTTTATGTACGTAATAAAACTAATGGACATCTAAGGATAATCGGACTTTCAGGAGACACACACACATTCAGGAAAACATGGGGTTTTCCTGGGGAGAACACTGAACATAACCAGAATCGGTAAAGATGCACACACAGTCAGGAAAACATGGGGTTTTCCTGGAGAGGACACTGAACATAATCAGAATTGGTAATAGTTCACACACACACAGTCAGAAGAACATGGGGTTCTTCCTGAGTAACACTAGTAAATAACCAGAAAAGTGTAACAAGTTAGATAACTAAAATTTACAATTCACAAGAATAATCATGTTTTCAGTGTTCATCTGTTACATTACATTTTGGATTTGGTAACCAACTTTTAAGAAAATATGGGATTTTCTTGGATAACCACTTTTTCAGGAAACCAAAGGAACTCGTACATTTTTAGAAAAACTAACCGCTTATGAACTCACCAGCTTTATGCTGATTTTCAAACCGCTTGTATTCTCAGGTCCACGTTAGACAGGTACCCAAAGATCTTTTTGTTTGAAGATGGAGTTCTCAGAAGACTCGTTTCGTGTTGTTCATATATACTATGTATCACATGTATAACTTATGCTTTTGAAACGAATGTAAAACTTTTCTATATATAATGTAATGGTTGTTTACTTTACTTACTATGTACATTGGATTTGATACTCAACGTGGAGTCAACCCCGGAAATGTTTCCGCCTTCGGTTTTCGGGGTGTGACAGATTGGTATCAGAGCCCTTGTTTATAGTGAATGAAGTATACCGAACTGTCGAGATACGTAACTACAAGTAGAACAGAACATAAGTAAATGGGTGTTGTACGCTGCGGTTAAACTTGGGCAGTTATGTAGTCTTGTCTAGGATCAATATAGCCTGGCCAACTATATTCATTCAAGACACGGCCAACATGTGCTTGGGAGTGACTGTGGTATGCGGCATGCCTAAAACTTACCCTAATACCACAAACATCGAGCTAGTGTCGTAACGAATCATGAAATACTATGAGAGTATTTCTCGAGCCAATCCTTGGTAGAAATCCTCGTTCATACATTGTTCTTTGATCATTCTCTTAGCGATAATTTCTTGTCTTGATAACTCTATCCTGCTTTATCGCTTATTCAGCATATATATGTCATATCTCTTGATTCAATTCAGAGGACTTATCATCCTCTCTTCCTTGATCATATTAGATCAAGATGCCTCCGAGAAAGAGACCCAGCTCCAAGACCAACAACCCTCCGCCACCACCACCTCCCCAAATTGATCCAGTAGTATTCCAGGCAACTGTTACAGCCGTGGTAGCAGCTGCCATGTCTCAACGGAAACCCGACGGTTCCGGTGGTTCGGGAGGTGATACCCAAACCCAAAACCAAGAAAACAGTCAGGGACGCCGGAAAGAGGGTTCCTATAAGGATTTCATGAACGCCAAACCCACGTCCTTTGATGGCACTGGAGGTGTCATTTCCCTCACTCGATGGTTCGAGAAGATCGAATCCATCTTTGAAATATGCGCCTGTTCAGATTCAGACAAGGTGAAGTTTGCTGCATGCACCTTTATCGACAAAGCCCTGACTTGGTGGAACGGCCGAGTCAAATCCCTAACCTTACTTGTAGCCAATGCCATGGGTTGGGAAGCCATGAAGGAACTTCTGTTGGCTGAGTACTGCCCTCGGGGCGAAATGCAGAAGTTAGAACACGAACTCTGGAACCTGAAGATGAAAGGTTCCAATATCAACACTTACACTTCCAGGTTCGACGACTTGGCACTACTCTGCCCGGGAATGGTTACCCCGGACAGTAAGAAGATAGAGAGATTCATCTGGGGACTGACCCAGCGAATGAAAGGAAACGTCATAGCTGCGAGGCCGGACACATACGACAGCGCCAAACGCTTAGCACAGATCCTAATCGATCATAGTGAAGACCTTGAGGAGGCAACTACCACTCCTGAGCCGACAGTGAGGAGTGGGGAGAAAAGAAAACTTGGGAAGAAAGAGAAAAGTCAGACATCGCACGAGTCTTCAAAGAGACAGCAAACAGTGGCAGTTCACGCTGCCACTTCCCCTACAACTGTTTCTGTTGTTGAATCCTCAACTCGGAAACCTACCAGTAGGTATACTGGAACCCTTCCTAGTTGTGACAAGTGCAACTATCATCATCTTCCTTCCGGTCCATGTATCGAGGTAATTTGCAACAAATGTGGCATAAAGGGTCACATGGCGAAAAACTGTAAGACACCAACTCAATCAACGAGTCAAACTTCCGGAGCGGGCATTGGTCGGACCTGCTATGGTTGTGGAGAAGTCGGGCATCTCAAGCGAAACTGTCCCAAGGCTGTAACACCTGGCAACACCGGAAGAGTTCTAGCGATAGGACGAGAGGAGACAGCCACCGATCCCACCGTTGCCACAGGTATATTTCCCCTTGTTAAATTTATATGCCTGTGATTCTTTTCGATTCTAGCACCGAAAGAAATTCGTTAACCATCCATTTGAACATTTTCTAACCCCGTCGTTTGCGAGTAACCAAAAATGTATATCTTCGAGATGGTTATCACGTGAGAACGAGAACGCTTGTGTCCTATCCATAGATTGTATTCTCAATCCGAGCGATTATTCTTTTTTTTTTTCCATTCGATCTATTGGCAAACTTTTTATGAAATGCTTTGATGTCACCTTTAGCATGAAATAACCGAGACTCATTCATGCTGTCTTTCCTAGTTTCGAGAAAGGCATTCGTTCTAACCTTCCTCCGACTCGACTTTCATGATCCTCGTACATCAAAGCTTAAAAAGTTTTTCCCGTGTATCCCTCGTCCGAGTAATCATCGAGAAACGAGAAGTCTACGATTCTTTCCCCGATACTGTTTCCAAAGAATTCTTGAGAATTCTTTCCGAACACGTAGTCTAGTCTTGCATCGACCTAATCCCGGGAATTTCCTCGTAGCCAAACCTCAGTAAGCACAATGTGTGCAAGACAGCAATCAGGGCATGATACGATCACTACGAGGTAGTACTGGCACCCTTCGGTCGAACCATTTTCTTGGTCATGTAGATAAGCAAAGCAGTCATACTCGTAAACCCTTCCAAAAGCAAAGGCAATAAAGAATTAGTCGACACCGGGAACACCCATGGAAACCTGTTGATTCTTGGGTTCCGCCGACTATAATCGTAGACTGATGTAGAAGTTTCCCTTAGAACCATCGGACCCTTAGTTACTCTGCCATGTGAAAATGTACCCACTTGTTGGAGGTTTTACCCTGGAAAGACATAGTACGCCTTGGGAAGTGCGGAAAACTTAACTTGTGAAACCTTAGACTCTTCGAGATCCTCGTTAGGAATCGATTCCATAGCCCTCTCCGAGCTATCTTCAGGAACTCCGCAGCGAGCATCCGGTATTCCACATCGTTGTTTGTGAAAAGTGCTAACCTGACGAAAACCTTAGTCACCCTTTGATGAGGTCAAAACCAATGAAAATCCGAACCTTCATGTATGAATCAATTGAGATCATGGATTGAGAGGTTAACCATGCGTAACAAAGTCACATCCCGACAGTGAGGGTTCCCTGGAATGTCATGCGGAGACCCGATTCCACTTAGGAGCTTGAAGACCCGAAGCAGTAGATTCATCCTCATATCTCCTTTCACTTCGTGATCTGTGTTCGAATCTTTGAATTTCAGGATGAACTTCCCTCTAACGGGGGGATAATGTAACAACCCGAAATTCATATCCCTAAATGTAACCCTTCTCGCAACTCGTTCTGATCATCCAATCGCCGTTTCCGATTTCGTTTCCGATTCCGACATTTTATTAAGTCATTAATGTGGATTTTATTTTATGACTTAATGAGTGTCTTAATACCCTTAGAACTCATTCTAACGCCTCATATTAATGATTGGAACATTTCTAGAATCAGCCATATCGGGTTTCGGCAATTTGGCCGGGTGCGACCAAAAGCCCCGTCTAACGCCGGGTATTGGATAGAATTCCACCGTGTCCCGAACTTGGACACTATTTAAAGTGATCCAAGTCTTCATTTTGAAGCTTTTGCTTCATTCTACAACTATCACTCCAACCTCTCTCCTCAAACTAGATTTAAAGGTCTAAATCTCAAGTTTAAGGCTTCAAATCTTCAAGGTACCTTCCTATGAGTGATATTGGACCTTCAAATTTGAGATTAAATCATGATTTAGAGCCTTGTATATGATTTTACGGCCCTTGAAGGTGCCTAGGCCGTTAACACATATTTAAAGGGTTTTTAAGCCCTTAAACCCTTCCATGACTCAAACTAGACCTAGATATGACTTTTAGAAATTTGGTAACGGACTTAGAACACTTCAAACATGAATTTTGAGGGATTTGTATGATTTTACGGCCAAGGCATGTGCTTGGTCTGTAAACTCCTCAAACATGGGTGTAAACTCATTTCCAAGGTGTTAGAAAGCCATCCAACACCACCAAAAGCCTTAGAATAAATCATAGATCCAACCAAAAATAGTTTAGGGGCCTTAAACACAACCAAGCTTATCATTTGAGAGTTTACGGCCATAGCATGTGTTCCATGGCCGTAAACTTCTAAAAGTATCTCAAATTGTGCCCCAAAATCATTTCAAGGCTTGTAGGAATTTTTAGAATCACATGTGATTAACTTTGGGACATTAAAATCACTTATTCAAGGGAGTATGAGAGTTTACGGCCATAAGCTCCATGCTAAGGCCGTAAACTCCCTTAAGTGATGTTATTTGATGAATTAAATTAATTCCAAGCCTTAGGTAAAATTGTTCCAACTCTTCCCAAGTGATATTGGCCATTTAAGCTCCATAACCCTTGCCAACATGAGTTCACGTCCGTGAACTCATGTGTGGGTAGTGTATAGGCCGTAAACTCATTAGGAAGTTTACTCTTGAGGAGTAAACTCAAATCCCAAGTCCCTCGCTTCAATTCCCGTCCGTAGATGTCACCCGGGTCACTCCAAACACCCGTTTTGAGGTGTTTTCGTTCGTTGGAGTGTAACTTCATATATAATTAGAGTTTGTGAATCTAATTAGATATATTTGCATGCCATTTCATGTTACATAGGAACCTCGTGTGTTATCAGCCCTCGATTCGACGTTTAGCATCCGAAATCGACACATTTCCGTGTCCGGTGAGTTCATACCCCTACCCTTTTTAAATGGTTTTTCAATGTTTTCAGGGGGGGGGGGGAATACAAGCAAAAGTACAAGAATATCTTGTACTTAAACTTACGATTTCAGTTAAATGGTTTCATAATTGTATATTTTTAAGAATTGAAAACCTTTAACAAACTATTTTTAACTTGCAGAGTTGTTTGTTTTAACCCGATTTTCAATTCTTATTATACACTGTTATATTGTATACTTTACATTTGATTGTTCACACTTAAAATGAGAGAACACATAAACCATTGTAATGTCTGTAATAAAACACTAAGGTTCGAGTGTAAAAGACAGAAACCATTATAAAACATAAAACATTTGTACGTCCTTAATAATACACCTAGGCTCGAGTGTAATGTCCTTAATAAAACACCTAGGCTCGAGTGTAAAGGACAGTCGTCATTAGTTAACGCAGAACATTTATAATGTCCTTAATAATACACCTAGGATTGAGTGTAAAGGACAGTCATCATTAGATAACACCTAGGCTCGAGTGTAATGTCCTTAATAAAACACCTAGGCTCGAGTGTAAAGGACATGCACATTAGAACTTAGTTAGTCGTAGATACTACTTCCCTAGGCAAGAAGTAAAGAGTAATCTTAAAGATTGGAGACACGTCCTTGTAACACTTCCTTGGCACGAGATAGTGGAGGACTAACCCTGTAACCAGAATCTCCAGGAGGGAGAACGTGACTTGAGTGTATAGATCTATACGGGACTGACAATCCCGCACTTAGCTACTAGCTGCAGCCGAACCGAAAGGTTCAAGGGTGACGAAAGTCATAAAAAGGATATTGGCCCTGGCCCGAGTCGTATCTAGTCTGAGTATGGTTAAGGACTCGCAATCAAGATTATTAATACTTTACACTTATTTGTTAGTTTTATGTACGTAATAAAACTAATGGACATCTAAGGATAATCGGACTTTCAGGAGACACACACACACATTCAGGAAAACATGGGGTTTTCCTGGGGAGAACACTGAACATAACCAGAATCGGTAAAGATGCACACACAGTCAGGAAAACATGGGGTTTTCCTGGAGAGGACACTGAACATAATCATAATTGGTAATAGTTCACACACACACAGTCAGAAGAACATGGGGTTCTTCCTGAGTAACACTAGTAAATAACCAGAAAAGTGTAACAAGTTAGATAACTAAACTTTACAATTCACAAGAACAATCATGTTTTCAGTGTTCTTCTGTTACATTACATTTTGGATTTGGTAACCAACTTTTAAGAAAATATGGGATTTTCTTGGATAACCACTTTTTCAGGAAACCAAAGGAACTCGTACATTTTCAGAAAAACTAACCGCTTATGAACTCACCAGCTTTATGCTGATTTTCAAACCGCTTGTATTCTCAGGTCCACGTTAGACAGGTACCCAAAGATCTTTTTGTTTGAAGATGGAGTTCTCAGAAGACTCGTTTCGTGTTGTTCATATATACTATGTATCACATGTATAACTTATGCTTTTGAAACGAATGTAAAACTTTTCTATATGTAATGTAATGGTTGTTTACTTTACTTACTATGTACATTGGATTTGATACTCAACGCTGAGTCAACCCCGGAAATGTTTCCGCCTTCGGTTTTCGGGGTGTGACATTACGGCCAAGCCATCTCCCATGGTCGTAAACCCCTTTAAGGGTCCCATTTTGGCCATAAACCCTCCTAGATGCAAAGCTTGTGACCTAGAATCCTACCTTGAAGGAAATAGGACCTTAAACTACTATCAAATCCATAATGACCATGAGTTTACGGCTATAAACTCCTATGGGCCGTAAACTCATCAAAAGTCTCCATTGGTTTGTTCTTTCTCATCCTTGTGTAGAACAAAAGTCCCTCAAGCTTCCCTAGCCTTCAAACAATAACATATGCATATTTGACCATGAGTTTACGGTCGTAAATTCCCTTTGGCCGTAAACCCATGGTAGTAAACTCTTGTTAGTGCCATTCCACATCCATTAGTCCAATCACATGTGATTCTAACACTTGGTCAAAGTGTTTCCTAGTCCCGTGAGGTGTTTCCTTGCATTTGGTTGCTTCTGAACACTAAATTTAAGTCAGTATATGCCATTATATGTTATTTAGGACTTGATAACTCTCGGGACTTCATTCGTGGAACTTCTCATCCTTACACACATATTCGCTTGAATCACCCACATCAGGTGAGTTCATACCCCGTAATGAATCTTTTAACTGTTTTAAATGCTTTAAGGGGGGGGGGGGAATACCACTGATGGATTTTGAGTATTCTAACACTTCCTAAGTGTACAGCAACCCTAATAAACCTTGGATCTATGTTTGTCTAAGATACATGCAAATAATTGTTTTTCGAAGGTTCATATCCTAACTAGCATGGCATGGGGAACATGATTCAAATAAAGCTAGTAGAAATACTTACCTTGTAGTTGTAGTTGATTCCTTGGAGTTTTAGAGCCTAGAACCAATAGTGTGGATGCCTCAAATGGAAATCACAAATCACCACAAACTTGGAACTTTGAGAGAATAGTCACTACTATCTTGAAATCGGTCCTCTTGCTTTACTCACCTCAACTAGTGTAATTTCAAGAACCAAAGCGTCCTTTATATAGTGTAGTGGATTAGGGTTACATCCATGTAAACCCTAATACCCATGTCTCTTCATTTCCATGAGATCCATGGGTTAAAGCTCCATGGAGTATCCATGGACTTTCCATGCAAGCCTAGCCCATTCCAAATAAGCATTAGCCCACACTATATAAATATAGAAGCCCATATTTAATTAGTAATACTTTTGATCTCTAAATTAATCCTAGATTAATTATAGATCAATACTAATTAAATAATATGATCTTATATTAATATATTAGAACTTATAATATATTAATAAATCATAACTTGTACTATTCTCAAAAGATTATCCATAAATTGTTCGGGTGAAGTGCAACCCAAATGGACCATGCCAGGTCGGGTCAAGTACATACCAAATATAGTTATGGACTTAGACACTATATCCAACAGTCTCCCACTTGGATAAGTCTAATAACTATAGTTGCAAGTATGACTTTAGGAACCGATCAGCAATCGTAGCTCTTTAAACTATGTTGAACTAGAACGCGCCATTTTAGATAAGTGATCATATAATCCTCTGTTCTAGATATCAGCCGGACAAATACATGGAACATGGTCTTACTTATTGTCCAGCATTTGTTTCCTGATTTCCGATTTTGTTTGACATAGAACTTAATTGAACACATCAATTTAGTTCTAACCGGGCCCGGTACATAGGTCAAAACAAAATCATCAAGGGCCCCAGATATCGCTTCTAATCGTAGAAGGAACAGATAAACTTTGACTCATGTGTTTGTTCTACCACTCATTGAATTATACACAAAAGCACGTTTTATAACATCGAGTTACCGATGCGTTTTCGTACAATCAATGCATAACCAAATCGTAAGTAACAAATCATATCTCTAGGTTTGAAGACTTATATGATATTACCGTCTCACGGTCACTTGAGATAAATTCCATGAAGTGATTCCAGTGAGCGTGGGTTGAGTCCAATGCTCAGAACTTATGAGCACTCATGATTGTTGTAGCCATGTCCAACACCTTAGACCTCTGCAACCAATCATGACAGTCTTGATTCATACCTACTTCCGACATATGACCGACTGTGGAGGTTTGAATAATATGATATACCAAACATAATTATTCTGGAAGTCAAAACATGCAAAAGAAATATAGTAAACAATTGACAAGTGATAGCAACACTTTACTCATAAATAAAAACTTTTATTTATCATCAAATGTCAATTACATTTTACAAATTTCAAGATTATCTAACTACTAAAACTAATATCATCCTTCAGCCCTACGCTTCGAGCATGCTGGAGATGCTTAGCCCGAGTCAGTCCCTTAGTGAGGGGATCTGCTGGGTTCTCATCCGATGATACCCTCTTTGCCATGAGGATTCCTTCTTCTATTCGATGTCTGATGAAGTGATATTTTCTATCAATGTGTCTGGATCTCCCATGATCTCTTGGTTCCTTGGCTAAGGCAACCGAACTATTGCTGTCACAGAAAATCTCCATTGGCTCCTTTATAGCTGGTACAACTCCAAGGTCTCCGATGAAGTTCTTTAGCCATATAGCCTCCTTTGCAGCCTCGCTTGCTGCTATATACTCTGATTCACAAGTGGAATCAGCCACTGTCTCCTGCTTGGAACTTTTCCAAGTAATTGCCCCTCCATTTAGAGTAAAGACCCAGCCCGACTGAGAGCGGAAATTATCCCTGTCAGTCTGAAAGCTAGCATCACTATACCCTACAACTCTCAAGCTATCACTCCCACCAAGGGTAAGGACCCTGTCCTTAGTCCTTCGCAGGTACTTGAGGATATTCTTTACCACAGTCCAGTGTGCCTTGCCAGGGTTCCCCTGATACCTGCTAACCATGCTCAAAGCAAAAGCTACATCAGGTCGAGTAAACGTCATAGCATACATGATCGATCCTATAGCTGAAGCATAAGATAGTCGACTCATTTCTGCTATCTCAGCCTCAGTACTAGGGCTTTGTGTCTTACTCAATCTGGCGTTACTCTGAATGGGTAACTCACCTTTCTTGGAGTTATGCATGTTGAATCTTTTCAACACTTTGTCCACATAGGTGCTTTGACTAAGGCCAATTAGTCTTTTACACCTGTTTCTTAAAATCCTTATCCCTAGGATATAGGCAGCTTCACCAAGGTCCTTCATAGCGAAACACTTCCCAAGCCAGGACTTTACTTCCTGCAGGGTTGGGATGTCATTTCCTATGAGTAGTATGTCATCCACATACAGTACTAAGAAGCTGACTATGCTCCCACTAGCCTTGATATAGACACACGATTCATCTTCACTCCTTGAAAAGCCAAATTCCTTGACTTTCTCATCAAAGCAAAGATTCCATCTGCGAGGTGCCTGTTTCAATCCATAAATGGATTTCTCGAGTTTACACACTCTATTGGGGTACTCTGTACTGACAAAACCCTCTGGCTAAACCATGTAAATATCTTCAGCCAACTTTCCATTAAGGAAAGTCGTTTTGACATCCATTTGCCATATTTCATAGTCATGAAATGCAGCAATGGCTAACAGAACCCTAATAGACTTTATCTTGGCCACTGGTGAAAAGGTCTCATCATAATCAACTCCTGGAGTTTAAGAATAACCCTTTGCAACCAGTCGTGCCTTATAAGTGTGTACATTACCATCCATGTCGGTCTTCTTCTTGAAGATCCATTTGCACCCAACTACCTTACGATCAGGTACATGGTCAACCAAGTTCCAAACTTGATTGTCATACATGGACTGTATCTCACTATCCATAGCCTCTTTCCATTTAGCAGCCTCAGGGCCTGCCATGGCTTCCGTGTAGCTGTTAGGCTCATCCAGACCTACTAGTGTCTCATCACTAATAAGTGTCCCACCTTCCGCAGTAATATGGAAACCATAGTAATGCTCAGGTGCATTCCTAACTCTCGTGGAACGTCTCAGAGGTACACACTCGTCAATTGGCTCAACAGGAGTTTCCTCCTCAAGTTGAGGGCTAGGGTTTGAAGTTCCTTCACCACTTGACTCTTGAAGTTCTTCAAGGTCAATTTGCCTCCCACTGTCTCCTTGGCTTATAAACTCTCTCTCTCGAAAGACTCCTCTTCTTGCTACAAAGACCACATTATCACTAGGTCTGTAGAAGAGGTAACCAAAGGATCTTTGTGGGTAGCCGATGAAAATACACCTCTCGCTTCGGGGTTCTAGCTTATCATGAGTCTCGTGCCTCACAAAAGCCTCGCAACCCCAAATCTTGATGTGGTCTAGTTTGGGTACTTTACCAGTCCACATCTCGTGAGGAGTTTTGACAACTTTCTTTGTAGGGACTAGATTAAGGATATGGGCGGCAGTCTCTATGGCATACCCCCAAAATAAGATTGGTAGCGAAGCTCGACTCATCATGGAACGAACGATATCCAACAAGGTTCGATTACGCCTCTCAGCTACACCATTCAACTGTGGTGTCCTGGGAGGTGTCAATTGTGAGACAATCCCACATTCCCTAAGATAGTCGAGGAACTCTGAACTAAGATACTCACCACCTCGATCGGATCGAAGCATCTTAATGTTCCTGCCCAATTGATTCTCGACTTCCTGCCCAATTGATTCTCTGACTTATGCTTGATTAAGTAGACATATCCATATCTACTGTAATCATCAGTAAAAGTCAAATAATAACGATTAGCATCCCTTGTGGCATGTTTGAATGGTCCACACACATCCGTGTGTACAAGGTCCAACAAACCTTCACCCCTCTCACAAGAGCCTGTGAAGGGTGACTTTGTCATTTTTCCAAGTAAGCATGATTCGCAACTATCATCTGACTTTAGGTCAAACGACTCCAAGACTCCATCTTTTTGGAGTTGGCCTATGCGTTTCTTGCTTATATGTCCAAGACGACAATGCCATAATGATGCTTTATCCAAGTTATTATTATTTATAAAATCAATACACATCACATTATTTCCTAAGTTATCTACAACAGACACAGCTTCATACACACCATCACAAGGTAATGCTTTAAAATAAAGAACATTATTAAAGAAAGCATCAATAGAACCAACTTCATTATTAAATGAAAAGGTAAACCCTTGTTTATACAATGCATGAAGGGAAATAATATTTCTTGTCATTTCTGGCGAGTAACAACATTTATTCAAATCTAAATTAAACCCACTACTTAGCGATAAAGTATAAACTCCAATCTTGGTGACAGGTGTAACTTTCCTATTCCCCATGATTAAGTTTATCCTTCCTTGCTCCATATTCTCACTTCTTCTTAGTCCCTGCAAGTCACAACAAATATGAATACCACAACCGGTATCAAGGACCCAAGAGTTAGAATTGGGTGAGTTATTAGAAATGATAGTGTAAATACCTGCATGGTTGGGTTTAACTTTCCCATCCTTCACATCTTGCTGGTACTTTGGGCAGTTCCGCTTCCAATGTGCCTTTTCATGACAATAGAAGCATTCAGCCTCTTTAGGGTCAGACGAAGGAGTGATGAAACCTTTCTTGGTTCCACTTGAAGAAGAGCCATCAAGGGTCCTAACCTTGGAACCCTTCGAAGAACTCTTTCTCTTCTTCCCTCGTCCTTTCCCGATTGCCAAGACAGGGGCGAAGTTTGTAGGAGTAGGAGTAACAATCGCCTTACCCTTAAGACCACTTTCCGCGGTCTTTAAGAGTCCTTGAAGTTTGCTGAGTGTGACCTCTTCCTTGTTCATGTGGTATGTCATGCGGAATTGATCATAACATGAAGGTAAGGAGTGCAAAATGATATCTATTGCAAGCTCCTCGGGGAAGTTCACATTAAGCTTCAGCAAACGGTCCACAAATCTTTGCATTTTCTACATGTGGCCCATGATGGGTTCACCATCTTTCATGCGAGTTGTTATCATGGAGGAGATGATTTCATACCTCTCTTGACGAGCACTTTGATGGTATCTTTCCATCAAGTCTTGGTGCATCTCATAGGGGTAGAAATCTTCATAGGATTTTTGGAGATCCGCGGTCATAGTGGCCATCATGATGCATGCCACCTTGGTGGCATCCCTTTCATGTGCCCTAAACTCAGCGATCTCTTGAGGAGTAGCAACTGTCTCATCAATCTCCTTAAGCTCCTTATCGAGGACATATTCCTTCTCCTCGTAGCGAGTGATCATTCTGATGTTTCTGATCCATTCATTAAAGTTGGATCCATCAAAAGTGACTTTCCCACACAAGTTCATAAGAGAAAAGGAGCCACTAGGATTAGAGCCAGAAGCAGCGTTGTTTGCAGACATCTAAAAAGAGAAGAAAGAAAGGATTGGTTTAGATATAAAGATAGTCCTTAATAAAACACCCAAATGTAGTATTAAGTCTAGGACCCAATCACAATATATTATACTTAGAAGAGGTATGCCGTAATCTAAGTAATAACATATTTGAAAGGTAGGTGAATGACGATTCACCAATTTCCACCAAAGACGAAATATTAAAAATATTTAATTTGGTTCTTAGAAATTTTGAGATTCTTTTGAGATTCAATGAACTTTTCAAAGGCATGTTTCAATCTCGAGCGTGCCCTCCAAGTTTTGTGACTGGGATGTCGAGGATCACAAAACGAGGTGTGAAGTAACCATGCAAATTACTTGGTACCCTTAATAAATTACCCCTCAATCGATGTGCCGGTTAACCACACACACTCCATCGATACTACGATAAATATTAAGTCACCCTTTACCTACCTTGTTAAGTCCAAGTTAGTGTGCCGATTAACCACACACGCTCCACTAACGACTTAGACAAAGTATAAAGTGTAATTTCATGGATTAACACCTTATTCACATCTTTCCTAAAGTAACTAAGATTGGGAATTTAATAAAACATTTAGTTACTTTATAATATTCATCATACTTTTACATGAGAATTTATAAGTCCTTGTCTTACCCGTTCGGCTAACGACCCTCCACCAGTCAAGCAAGCGGTGGGTGAGAGTGGACACCCATTAAGTTGCCATTTTATAGGCAACAACCTTATACCCACCTTATAGACTAGCTTCGTGAATGAGGCGTACTAGCGGTAAGACGACTTTGATCTTATACATATATATATATTATTATTAACTTATAATATTATAAGTATAAGGGTTGAATTTTAACTTTTAAAATTCTAAGGGTTGGAACTAAAGTTTTTAATATGACTTTACTTGTTCCAAAACTTGAGGGCAAGTTTTGTAAACTTTCAAAACTTTTCATTTCTTGTAACTTATGAGTTAAATAGAGTAATAAAAATAAAGACTCTTCATTTTTCTAACTCTTGTGTTCTTTTAATGGTTTTAATTCAAGTGTGACACGTGGTTTTCCATAACTTGAGGACAAGTTATGGACTCCATTAAAACACATTATGATCAAGAATTAAACTACCAAGTAGGTTACTAGTAATTCCTATGATCATCTAAATTCATAAGATCAAGAAAATGAATATCCATATCAAAGTTTCAAGATCATATGAACACATATAATCATGAAAATTGATATTAGCCATTGTAAATGGATTAGAACAAACATTACACCATCTAAAACAAGTTTTATAACACCAAAATAGTTTAGGGTAATGTTTCTAGTCCATTTCCAGCAGCAAAAGTCGAAAATATGCATTCTGTGGCTCCTACTCGTCGAGTGCAGGAACCTACTCGCCGAGTAGGATGAAGATACACATGAACTCGGCGAGTCCCCCCATGGACTTGGCGAGTTCATCAGGCAAACAGCAAGTTTTTTCGACTTTTTCCAATATTTTGCATCAAGTATCAAACAAACAAGCCTAGGCTCTGATACCACTGATGGGTTTTGAGCATTCTAACACTTCCTAAGTGTACATGCAACCCTAATAAACCTTGGATCTATGTTTGTCTAAGATACATGAAAATAATTGTTTTTCCAAGGTTCATATCCTAACTAGCATGGCATGGGGAACATGATTCAAATAAAGCTAGTAGAAATACTTACCTTGTAGTTGTAGTTGATTCCTTGGAGTTTTAGAGCCTAGCACCAATAGTGTGGATGCCTCAAATGGAAATCACAAATCACCACAAACTTGGAACTTTGAGAGAATAGTCACTACTATCTTGAAATCGGTCCTCTTGCTTTACTCACCTCAACTAGTGTAATTTCAAGAACCAAAGCGTCCTTTATGTAGTGTAGTGGATTAGGGTTACATCCATGTAAACCCTAATACCCATGTCTCTTCATTTCGATGAGATCCATGGGTTAAAGCTCCATGGAGTATCCATGGACTTTCCATGCAAGCCTAGCCCATTCCAAATAAGCATTAGCCCACACTATATAAATATAGAAGCCAATATTTAATTAGTAATACTTTTGATCTCTAAATTAATCCTAAATTAATTATAGATCAATACTAATTAAATAATATGATCTTATATTAATATATTAGAACTTATAATATATTAATAAATCATAACTTGTACTATTCTCAAAAGATTATCCATAAATTGTTCGGGTGAAGTGCAACCCAAATGGACCATGCCGGGTTGGGTCAAGTACATACCAAATATAGTTATGGACTTAGACACTATATCCAACAACAAGTTGAACACAATTCTAATTGTGTAAAATGTTTGTTATATACATCTTTTTATAAGTGATCAAAACATTTCAAAAACTCTTTATGTTTCTTTATAGTTTAACAAAACTCCATTTTTAAAGTACAAGCATAACTTAGTTGATAAATGAGTCTTTTCAATAACAAGTTCAAGTAAAACATTAGTAAACTATAATAGGTATAGTTTAGGAAGATACTATTCATTACTTCTAGTACAATGAAGCATACAAAGAGTCAGTTCATACATGAGTCAAAACATACTATATGAGAAACAGAACAAACATACTAACTTGCTATAGAATGGAACAATTACAAGATCTAATTATGCCAATGAATCACTAACTGATTGTTCTAAACAAAAGGTGATAGTTAAATTGGGTATACATGATCATATAACTTTAATGTGGATGTACACGATGCAACCGCCGGTTTGCCGAGTTGCGTGTTGTTCCCAGAATCTTTTGAAAGGGAGAGCGTTTAGTATGGGATCTAGCCATCACATTATACCTTAATAACCAATTTAAGGCAATCAGTACAGTAGTAGTACTATTTATAATACTACGGTACTTACATTTTCTCATTTCTTTCATAAAGTGTCAGTACCACTTGAAAGTCAAATGCAAACTATTTTCGACTTAAGATAGTTATAAACTAGGGAAAACTTACATTTTTACAAACATACATAAGATTTGATGCCTTGGTAGAAGGCTACGTTTAGTAAAATGGGACCATAATACTAACCTTATGATTCCTTAATGTATACATCAAAGGATATATATATATATATATATATATATATATATATATATATATATATATATATATATATATATATATATCAAATAGGATCTGACAGATAATAGGATGTGTACTCTCCGCTTCACTTCCTGTTCCTTGTTTGGTTGTGGGCTTGGAACGGATTCATCCGGATAATAGGATGTATACGTTAAGTCATCATAAGGGTACCAGGTATGGGTCAAGTCATAGGACACAAAGTCAATGCACAAATTTCTAGTTCAAATCATACTTTGCAAATAAGAACTTTTGGTATTCAAAACTAGAAACTTCCCAGTAAAGGGTTTAATCCATTTTATTAAACTACTATAAACTTAAAGGACCTTAGGTGACTAAATCTATAATACCTTAGTTTATAAATCATGGTTATATATTATTAATACCCAATAGGTAGTTGGATGTGTGCTTACCGCTTTACTTCCTGTTCCTTGTTTAGTTGTGGGCTTAGGGTAGATTCACTCAATTAACTATCTATTCGAGATTAGATTATATATAGCCAGTATAAACTAAGTGATTATAGAAGTAATCATTGTGGTTGTGACAACCGTCAAATTCAAGTCAAAGTCAAAATCAACAAGTAAAGTTCAAAGTCAACAACTCAAAGTCAAGCCAACAAGTCAAACCGGTCAATCTTGTATAGTACTTGTATGATTAAAAGTTTTTCTATGAAAACGTACATTTGTATGTCAAGAATTCGAGTGTCTCGGTGAATCTATGTATTTATCAATGTGAAACCCTAGGAAGGGAGTTAAACGCATCAAAACACGACTATGGACCCTTTTGGGGACTTCAAATAATTATAAACGAAGTATAACAGGGTTCACGGACCTTGCATTACAAGATTAGTCGATGATAATGGCTAAAAATGAATCTCTCTCAACTTTTTATAGTCATCCAGGTCATCCTGACCCTTAACTTGGCCAAAAATCACTCAAAACGGGAAGAAATCACGAAAAACAGCCTCTTAGAGCCGAAACTCTCTTAGGAGCCGAACCCTCTTAGGAGCCGAACCTTCTTAGGACCGAGCATGTCAGAACCCAACTGTCAGAGCAAAACCCCGCATTCACGGACCGAACCTCGCAAGCAGCAGCCCAGACCGAGCCTCGCCTTCGGTTCTCCTCTTCGCACCTTCGGCTCCTCCTCCCCTTCCCTTGGTTCCTTCCCTACTTTCGGTCCTCAACACTTCAAAGAACCGAACCTCGCAGGTTCGGTCCATATTGTCCGGTTTTCGACTACTTTCGCCTCCTAAGCCCGTTTTTGACGTTTTTGACGGGGATTTTTCACCAAATTCATATTTTTACAATTTTAAACCCCCAAAACTCATATTTTATTTATTTCTCAAGGATTTATTAATTAAAAATCATTATTTTATATTAAGAGGATATTTACCCCACAAGTGGGTCAAGTGTGCCCACTTGCCTTCCATGTGTCATCCTCTCAATAGTCCAACCCTATCCACATCAAACAAGCCAAGGTAAACATCCCTTCAACCTTGCAAGTTGCTCCAACAACAGTTATATAAAGAAATCCATGGAGGATTTCTCGGTTCACTTTGATCAATCCTTCACTTACACACTTCTCAAACCACCTCAAGAAAACTCTTTTCTCTCTACTTCCCACCATTTTGTGCTAGTGTTCTTGAGCTACTACTTCACTTTTGGTAAGTATTTCATCTAAAATCAAGTTTTATTCCGTGTTTCCATAACATCCTTGAATCATCTACACACATTTTAACACCAAAAATCATTCTTAGGATCATCCAAACTTTCACGTATTCATCAAGTGTTCTTGACTTGATACTCCTCGTCTTCGACGTTCCACTCCTCCAATAATCACTCAAGGTGAGTTCATACCCCTATATTTTCTAGTTTTATTTAGTTTTCGCGGGCGCGGGGGGGGGGGGATACAAGTTAAAACACCAAGACATATTTGAAACTTAACTTGACAGCTTACAACAGAAAAGTTGTGACCTGTTCACGAACTGTTTTACCCAACTTAAACTTAATATTTTTGAAAACTGTTCAATATGAAAATGGTTCAGGTTTATAACTTTAAAATGACTACTTTCTCATCTCCATATGATTTTTCTACAATTTATGGTGATTTTTACAAAACTGCCTATCACTACAGCAACGAAATCGGACCAGGTTGTGAAAATGAACAGTTTCACATTGGTTTGAGGCCACCAAAAAATTATAAGAAAATTTGTGAACATAGTAGACTCTTTTTCCAAACTCTCCGAATTTACGGATTTAGTTTTCAACTTACGATGATTTTTCTATAAATAATCTAAAACAGTGACAGTTAAGAATTAAATTGTTAAAACAAGTTTAAGAGTAATTCACACCTTGTAACATGCTGAGCAAGGTGTGTAAGATTTTATACTTAGCATTTTCAATGTTATTTTATTGAAATACAAGGTCATGCATAACAAGGTTTCATTCACAACATAAAACATTTTGATAAAACTATAATAGGTATAGTTTGGACACCTCATTTAACAAAGAAATGGTAATACTATCGATTTACAAAGCGAGTATTTTATTACAACCTACGTGAACATTTTAATGAATAAATTTGTGAGACATTCATCTTCGGAGTACTCTTTAGTACAATAGAAAAGTCTTGTAGTTATAACCAGAATCTCTTGTAGGGAGAGCGTGATAGTTGTGTATAGATCTATATTGGGTTTGACAACCCGCACCTGAGCTGCTTGCAACAGCTAGACCGGCAGGTCTGGGGTGACAAGTGTCATAACATTCCGACGCTTGAAGAACGTCGAGTACGAGGTCTTCGAGTCATAGTATGGTTATAACAACTCACATGGGAAATTACCAAATGCATCGATCACGGGAATTTAAGGATTTCACAAAAAGGAGTTTTATTTAAATATAAAACCACATATAAGTATGATGATTTACTTACATATACTAAGTCTTGGTTCAGTTAAGACTACAATAAACCTTTTAGAAAATATTGGATTTTCTGGAAACAAACTTGTAATAAACTTTAAGGAATAACATTCAGTTTTCATTCATAATTTGCTTATGAACTCACCAACTTTAATGCTGATACTCTTTCAAAAACAACTTGTATTCTAACACAGGTAACCACAAGACCTTTGAAGGCAAGATGCTAAGGCGTAGATTTCTTTTGAACTATTTTGACATCATATGTAATTTATTTGGAAACATGTATTTTGCAACGATGTAACCTTTTAAATTATATATATGATGGTTGTGTTTACTTTCTTCACTATGGTTATGATACTGAGCATGACGTCCTTAGCCCCCGAACGTTTCCGCCGTTCCGGTTTGGGGGTGTGATAGTGGTCACCATTTTATAATAAGAAATAAGGGTTTTCTCAAAGAATCTTTTCATTAAATATAAAGGAACTGTTACAATTAACTCCATGAGTAACCAGTGAATAAACCAGGGTTATATGCAACAATGATCAAACAAACCATGGGATGTGTGTTTTCCGCTTTAGGGCAGATGTGCACAATCGATTGTTTTTTTACTCTGAGTCTTATATAACTTGTATCCATTTAGTACTCATAGAAAGGATTGTAGAGACATTTATACTTATCTTTCATTAAAGTAGGAATTATAAGATTTTCTAGAGGAACAGGCGAACTTTTCTAAAACAAAACTTACAACTTACTACATTTTTAAAACTACATTTTACAACAACTTTCTACAACATACTTACAACACTAAAATCTTATGAACTCACCAGCTTAATTGCTGATCAACTCTTTCAAATAACTTGTATTCTCAAGAGACTAGTAGACAGGTACTCGTGCTGGGAACTCAGAAGTTGGAGCATAGTAGCTTCAAGTCTTGTTTTGTTATTTGCTTATGTATTCTATGTTTTGTAATGTGACAACCCGAAATTTCCATTCTGTACTACATACCAAGTCAATAGAAGTCAGAACAGTTACTGTTAATTTTCAGACTATTTGGGATACGTTTGAGTTTTCTGTGATTAACACTTTGGGAGATGCCAGGAGAGGGGATGTCCTAGGGTTGTTTTGCAACAATAACATTTCATACTTCAAGAAATTGGAAATTTACGAGCCAAACATGGAGTTTGCGGTCCAAAACCCCAAGGGTATATATATGGAGACATGTAGGGCTTCAAAACATCAAATGACCAAATGCTTAGGAGATTACGGCCATAAACTCATGGTGTTATGGTTCTTGGGGAGTAAACTCAAGAAAGGGGTTCTTTGGAACCCTAAACCCAATAGCTTTGTCCTACAACAACTTAGATGCAATCCTTAGGGCTTATAACACTTATATAAGGTGTTTAGCATGTTCTAGGATGTCTTAACATTGTCAGTTAGTAGTTTAAAGACTAATTGGATACATATATGTGTGATTATATGTTAACTAGGATCTTTGAGTGTGTACAAGTCTTCACTTGACACTTAGCAATCCTACATCGTTTAGTTCATCCAAACCACCATCTACAGGTGAGTTCATACCCCTTAATCAATGTTTTAAATGATTTTAAATGCTTTAATGGGGGGGGGGGGGTGGAATACAAGTAGAAAACAACATGTTAATGAATCAATCCCATGTGATTTATAACTGTGTTTTCATCCAGCTGATTTCACATACTTCAAAATGTGATGCATGAAATGGTTTTCTATCTTAAAAATACTCTGTTATCAAATGTATTTCTTTTGAAATATTTATTAAAATGACATCAAGTCATTGTTATTTATTGTTCAAAACTCTTAAATGTCTTACAAAACCATTTTCATCTTCTTGATCAAAACTATGTCTATACACTTATGTTCTTTTATATATATATATATATATATATATATATATATATATATATATATATATGATAGCTTTCATCCTTCATTCAGTTCCCACACTCTTGTGTAGCAAGGGTGTATAAACCTTCTTGGACATCAATTACCTTCCAGTAAACTATTATATGGATAGTTTAGGGGATACAAAACATTATTCCTATTACAAGGAATTACACCAGAGTCAGTTCATTCATGAGTCTATACTAAATGCTATATGAAGAGATACACTTACATGGATACATTTACATGGATACACTTACATAGATACTTGTACCTAGATACTATTACTCATCATACGTGTAGTTTAGTTCTGTCTATCCTAGTACAAAAGTTATGAACTCACCAGCATTTAAAGATGCTGATGCTCGCTTTTCAAAATAACTTGTATTCTCAGGTCATCGGTAGACAGGTACACTCCGAGAGCTTTTGTGAAGACAACCTAGTGTCGAGCTGTATTATATGTTATCCTCTGTATTTACTTTGTTGTTGTTGCTAAATGTAACCTATGTAAAATTATTATTATTAATGCAATGGTTGTTGTACTTTGATTACTATACTGCATATGTTGTAATACTTGACATGATGTCATCCACCCCAGAATGTTTCCGCCGCCCTCGGTTTTGGGGTGTGACAGATTGGTATCAGAGCATTGTTTATAGTGAGCTCAGTATATCTAATCATCAAAGATATTCAACCTATAAATACATTGGGACAAAACACTCTGACCAAAAATTATACTTTAAAATATAACCATATTTTACAAAAGCATAAGAACTTCCAGAATCTAAACACCCGAACAAAGTATCACAAGAAGAACAAGAATAAAAGTCTTTGGATGTTCACCATTGCCGTCAAACCTGGGCAGTTATGTAATCGTAAGCTGGAATAAATGTAACCTGATCAACTACATTTATTCGAGATGCGACTAACGTGTGCTTGGGAATGATGGTGATGTTGCAACAAATCTGAAACTTACCAAATAGGAATGCTAGAGCCAAACATAAAGTTTAAAATACTATAGGAGTATTTTATGATACTAAAAGACTCACAATAAACCCAGAGGCGTGTTCAGAAGTTAAGAATCAAATATATAATTAAAATACTATAGGAGTATTTTAGGAACCATAAATAACCTTGTGTGAAAAATTAAAAAGATCCTTATTGATATACCTATGATTACAAAGTGTATACTCCAAGATTATATATAGTAAGGATCTCATAGGCTAAGAATGTGTGGTTTCGCTCTACTTCCTTTTCCTTGTTTGGATGTGGATATAGAGTAGTATCACATATTCAAAGGCCTATCAGATCTAAGTTATATATAATTTGTGTACCCTATGTAATTGCAGCAGGACTCGATATGGATCACCCAGTGAAATGTTTTTAATAATCTCTTAGGATTCTTTATACATTTCCATTCTCGCACGGAACCCTTTAGAAAACCTTATCTACTCCAGTGATCAGTAGAAGAGTCGATTCAGACCCAGAAGAGGTTCACTGAGAAGGTTTCCAATTAGGAAATAAATGAACAGGGACGAGACTGTTGAAACCACCATGTGCCTATACCTTTTAGGGACAGCAGTAGGAAATTCGCCTGAACTTCCGAGATTCCAGTCATCCATCATGAACTGATGACACTCAGAGTCTGAATCAGAAGTAAGGTGGAGCAGAAATTCAATATGTCTACAAGAGAAGAGAACCTTAGATAAGTACCCGAAGAAAGCCAACACCTGTTCCAGTCAGGGATAAGAGGTGGACAGAGGGAGCCAATGCATGCAACCCAAGAAGTGTCTTTTCCTCGCTAATAAATCCATAAAATAATACAATTTAGTGAGTTAGTGATTTCACTACTCACACTATGTGCTAGGCAAACCGTCTTTCCCGTCGCAATTAAATACGAATAGATCGGATCTCAAAACCTCGATTGAGAGTGTTTAGCCATAAGTTTTCAGGAACCTTTTCTCCTATGATCTTCGTTCCGAACTTCTCTTAAGTCTTTTCAAAACCGGAGAGTGAACCTCTCCAGTATATAGATAACTTAGTAGAAACCGCCCCCATTTTATTGCTTTCTGATGCACTTACTCCTACCCTGTTACCCGGACTGCATCATAGGGATGTAGGTCGACACTCAGATAACCATAATTCGAGGCGCGGGAAAATTTATGCCTATCATAGTAAAGAAAGATACGTCCAAGGTTAACCATCGTCTCTCATCAGCTTGTGTTCCTTTTCGTGTAGGAAAAACCATGCCTCCAAAAAAACGTAACCAACCCGCTGGTAAGACACCGATTCTCCAAATCGATGAAGCTACGTTCCAAGCTGCAGTTTCAGTAGCCGTAGCAGCTGTCATGGCTCACCTGAATGCTAACAATGCAAATGTTAGCAAGAGCCCTATCGGGAATCCCGATCAAAGCAATGGACAACATCAACCAGCACCGGTGTGTAAAGCCACCCAAGAAACCCAACCAATTCCACTGAAAAGAAAATTTAAGAGCAATGAGGGAAGTACCTCGACTCAAAGACCTTCCGAAGGGCAACGAGCTGAAGCGGTCAATGCCTCTGTCAACCCTTCCGTCTCGACTCCAAGAAGACCATACCTAGGAAACCTTCCCTCCTGCCGCAGGTGTGACTACTATCATCATGGTATCTGTCGAGAACTCTTTTGCGTTAGGTGCAACATGAAGGGGCATGTCGCTCGCCTCTGTAGAACCCCGATTGAGTTCATTACATCAACCACCAATGTGGGGACCAGTCCAGTATGCCACCGATGTGGTGAAATTGGGCACTTCAAGAAGGACTGCCCAACTGAAAGTGTCACACCCCAAAACCGGAACGGCAGAAACGTTCTGGGGTGGATGACGTCATGTCAAGTATCATAACATATGCAGTATAGTAATCAAAGTACAACAACCATTGCATTAATAGTAATAGTTTTACATAAGTTACATTTCATAGCAACATCAAAGTAATACAAGTAATAATATAGGTGCAGCTTGGTACTAGGCTGTCTCCACAAAAGCTCCCTGTCTATCGCTGACCTAAGAATACAAGTTATTTAGAAAGCGGGTATCAGCGTTTTTATAAATGTTGGTGAGTTCATAAGTATTTAGTGTCATTTGTGTAAGTAAGCATTTTATTCAAAATAACTTTATAAAAAGTAGTAGTTTAGAATCTACGGTGTATTAGCGTCCTTTCCAAAAAATCCTATATTTTCTAAATAAAAGCAGTCTTCTACCAAGACTCGACAGAGTTATGTTTTAAAGAGTAATTTTCCCTTAAACCCTATCATTACCAAAATGCGGTATTTGACTTTAAAGAAAGTAGGAGAATATCACTAGTAAAAATACTAGGGGAAAATAACATATGCCTCAGCAGAAATACTGCTGACTAAGGCAAAATCAATCATAGACTCCCGGAGAGTATCGAATGAATGATACGCCTGGCTGAGTTTAACAAAAGGAAACACAGACCCCATACGGTATCGAATGAACGATACGGCTAGCAAGGTCTAAAACAATGAAACACATACCCCAGACAGTATCAAATGAACGATACAGCTAGCAAGGTCTAAAACAAATAGAAAATCCTAAGTGGGTTGTTTCAAGAATACAGTGTTAGATTCTCGTTACCTTAAGGCCATGATTTATAAGGTAAACATCGAGATACTCATAACCATACTGATAGACAATAGAGTACTTGACGCCCTGCAAGCGTCAGAAAGAATGTGACATTTGTCACCCCTTGGCTTGGTAGGCTGAGGACTGTAGCTAGCAGTCAGGGTGCGGGAGTGTCAGTCCCGTATAGATCTATACACACATTGCCCGCTCTCCTTCCAGGAGACTCTTGTTACCAACTTGACAACGGGGAGATCCGTGTCCTAAAGATGCATCTCGTATTCTGAATTCTATTAGAGGCACTGGTGAAATGATATAGACTCGCAAAAGAACTGACTCCTGTGGAATTCTCGTACTAGAAAGAGTAAATAGAGGCTCCTAACTATTCCTATAATAGTTACTAGTGTCTCTGATCTATGAATGATGAATGGAAGGATGCCCTTGCTACCTAAGGGAAATGAACTGATCGATGTAAACCTTTATGTCTATCCATGTATACATGATATATAATTAATGTTTAAATGACCTTCGGACGGATATCCGATACCCACCAGATCACATCCCAACGAGGAAAAGGAAATAGGGCGAACTAGCCTTCCTAAGTCCTATAAACATTATTTATATAACTATACAAGTACATACATGCATTTAACGAAGTAGAAGCATAGAAGAAAACTTTGACGAAAACTTTGGAAAACCTTTACACTTAAGAAAATTGCGACTTGATATTCTTTTGTAAAATAAGCTTGAAGACCTTTGTAAATCCTTTGAAAATTTTTCATAACGAGTTTTGATAAAACAATATAAGTAAAGAAAACCTTTGTTTAAAATACTGCTGTAACTGGTTTGGAAGTAAAACATACAGCGCGAGAGACAATTTGAGAAAAGATTTAAACAAGTAAAGATGTTTTGGAAAACCACCTATAGTATTATACTTGGTAAAACAGCTGAAAGTGTGATAAATCCTTTTGCATGCGGGTTACCAATCACATATGATTGATATGATAACTAGCATGTTTTAAAAGGTTAATTCAGGGGTATGAACTCACCTGATGTAAGTGGATCGGGCGGAGGTGCCGGTTGGGTGCTCGGTGTCAAGTGAAGACTTGAACACACTTAGTGACCTATTAACATATGATGTCATATGTTTACATACAATTAGTAATTATAATACTAATTAAACACGTAAATGCATCCTAATGTGCGGAAAACACTTTGGTCAAGTGCTAGGGGGCTATTGGGTTGCAAATAGGGGAGTGTACGGCCTAGATAGGGAGTTTACTCTTCAAGAGTAAACTCTTTATAGAGTTTACGGCCCTAAGACCATATCCCCATGAGTTTACGGCTGTAAACTCATGGGTGGTGTGTTCTTGGATGCTTCAAGGTCTTATCTCACTCTTAGAATCATGCTAGAGTCAAATCAAGGGCTAAGGAAGTGATTAGGGCTCAAAATGGACACAATAGGGAGTTTACGGTTCATTGACCACTCCTTGAGGAGTTTACGGTCGTAAACAGATGAGTTTATGGTCATAAACTCATGTTTGTCCATTTCTTTTGTTGTTTGGTGGTTCTAACTCATGCACGCAAGGTTCTAGTCACTTATATGAGCATAGGAAGGTGTTAAAGGCACTTAAACACCTTGGAAAGGTGTTTACGGTCTATGAAGGTGTTCTTGGGGAGTTTACTACCTTAAACACATGAGTTTACAGTATAAAACTCATGTTAGTCCATGAATCATGTGTTTTGGTGCATCAAATGAAAGATTACAAGACTCTAGGCACTCATGGAAGCTTTTGGAGGTGTTTGAGGGGTAGTTTAACCCCCTAAAAAGGTGTTTATAGTCCTTGAAGATGGGTTTACGGTCTAAGAATGTTATTAGACCGTAAACTCATGTTTACTCCCCATTTGTTACGATTTTGGTGTTCTAAGTCCTTTCATGCAAGCCTCTAAGTCATTGCTAAGCATTAGAAGTGGTTTGGAAGGGTTTTTGGGCACCAAAACCCTCTTTCAAGGTGTTTACGGTTTTGGGATGCTCCCAAGACCGTAAACTCTTGTTCTTGGGGTTCTTGGATGTTTAAGCCACGAATTTGCAAGCTAGATGAGATAAACAACAAGCTAGGAAGGTTAACTTACCGATTTGAAGCTCTAAGGGGCGATTTTTGACCAAAACCCGATTTGTAGAGAGAGAAAGTAGTGAGAGAAAGTGTCTAAGGTGGGAAAAAGGTTGGGATGAAACCCACTCAACCCTTATATACTTCCTTAATTTTACGACTACCGTTAAACACGGCAAATTTTAAATAATTATACTTCCTTAATTTTGGTTCGCTTGACGAATATTTTTTAAAATATTCCAACGGGTTTAAATCCGGTCAAAAATATTTTTGGGATAAATTTGGCTAATTTTTGACGTGCTTAATTTCGACGTTAAAAGTAACGGAAATTTTTGGGTTGTCACAGAAAGAAATGACAAAGGCGCAGGAGAAGGTTGATCCTAATGCCTAGGGGAAAGCATCAAGGAACCCAGTAGAATTTTGGTACGTCTCTCAATCCTAAGTAGCTAACCGAGAACTTTAATAAATCAATCCTAATTGTAAATTACTTCCTCGTTAAGGCGAAAGTCGCAACACTGTTGTAACACTCAAAAACCCGTCAGGTAAAGCTATGATGGCTTAGTATATACGTTAAGGCCATTTATAATTAAGATTGATAGACCTCGAGTGAGTGATGCTGCCTTATCTCCTGTTCCTTGTTTGGTTGTGGATTTAGGGCAGAGTTACTCAGTCAACAGTCCTTGTAATGTTAATTATACATGACTAGTGTATACTAGGCGATCATAGGGAGGCCTCGTGAGAAATCCTTTCATGAAAAGTACATTATTCCGAAACATCAGGACCCCCTAGAGTTTCGCATCAATTCTATTGGTCCAAGTATCCGCGACAGTGATACCATGGACGAAACCCGAGACGCTAAGAACTTGTGCGCCCAGTATAGCACATGGTCCTATCGATCTTCATTCCATATCATGTCGATGTTTGTTAAATTTGACACTGCTATCAATCATGGTTCGACTTGGTGCGACCATGTAAAAATTCCTAGTGCTGTGTAAAGAGAACTTTCACCATAGCCTGTTCATCAAATAAAGGTTCTTCCGAACCTAATAAGAAAGCCTAATGCGAACCGTCAATCGTCTCTCTTATCCAAACCTTCCGAAGTATCCAGGAGCAGGGTACCAAGCGCTGTTAACCAACCCCTCTTAGACATTAAAACCAGAAGCGAAAGGCACCGCAGATTCTCCAGAAGACAACAACCGCCCGGAGCCTACTCAATAGATCCTTCGGAAAGGCCATCTGCACCGCACAATCAGGTTCGTGAATCAAGAGAAAGTGCTCATGAAATTAACTTACTACTATTGAGTATATGCATTAGAGTGGTATATAATTTAGATCAATAAGATTTAAGATGTGGGCTTCCTCCCTACTCCCTGTTCCTCGTTGGGTTGTAGGTCTGGGGTGGGGCCACACAACTGAACATCCCGTCAATCTCAAATTATATACAACTTGCATACACCGAGTACTAGTGATTAAGCCGAGTTTGAGCTCTACCACGAACCTTATGATACGACTCTTCATCCTTTCCCCATAGAAAAGGAGTTGGAGTCAAGAGAACCACTGCGGGTTGAGCTACTAAAATGACTACAAATTCGAAATTTGTTGTTATCCCGGTTAAGCCAACATAGTAGCAAACGCCCTCAATTAGGAAAGTAACCCAAGTCGTAAGAGTCAAAGCATTGACTACGATCATCCATTCGCGTTTAATCCCACGAATTAAGCATCTCAGCAGAGATCCCGGAAACCTGGGAGCTGTGATAGGTTAAACTTTGAGGAGAGTGGATGAGGAAATTAGAAGTCCCAAGTGACGGAACCCTACACTCTCTAGATTTAATCTAGACCAAGAAAACTCAAAAACACCGAAAGAGTGGTTGCAAGGGATACTCGCACTACTCAGGCACTTCGTCCATCCTGTTACAAACGAGTAGTGCCTAGGACCCACCACCGCTCCATGCAAGAAAAGTCACCGTAGCCCTATAGACGATAGACTGTGCTCTCCAAGGTTAATATTAGGATGCCAAGAACCACATGACCACCTCGGCAACCAAGAATACTTGAACAAAGTAAAATGGTTTGTTGCGTTAAGCCTTATAACCCAGATCATAAAGAGATTATAGACTCGACACCAGTCTAGGTGTTAGTCTATGGGTTGTACAAGAACACACGCTTCCTACAAACTGGATGGAGCCAACTCAATTGAGAATGGGGCATGCCTTCGAGATTAGTTGGGCTATTAGGTGTTCCAAAGATTATTATCTCAAAAGAAATAGTAGAACCACCTCCTGAAATAGTCCAGCACTTCAGAAAATCTCTAAGGACTAAGTTAGCCCTGATCGAAGACTGCTATCCATGAAACAACGAAGCGAGTAAGAGCATGATTCTTTCCGATTAGGGAATCATGCTGTGAAAACATCTTTTAAGATGATAATGAAAATTTAAAATTTTCAAAGCATCGTCTTGCAAAATCCCCTATCACACCAACTTTGAGAGTTTCCTTTAAAGACACCTCAAGAGTCAAAAGTGCAAGTCCATTTTTGCACTAGGTGGAGATAGATGCCCATAGCCAATAGATGCCAGCATATAACCAATACATCCGATGATCCAGAAAAACCTACGGAAGCCAATCGGTAGAAAATGTGGATCCGAAAACGACCTGAGCCTTCTAAGAACCAACTCGGAGAACCACACTCCAGTAAGACGGAACTTTTGGAATTTGAAAATGGCGATCACGCCAAGTGATGATCTAACCATGGAAGTACATTATGTTCTAAGTACGGAACAACTCTATCTTCCCAAGAGCTTAGGACCATCTGAGATTCTTGATAAGAATTGGCCCAACCCCCGTCGGACCACAATTTCTGTTGGAATTCCATAAATTCCACCCGAACCTATCCACATCTTAAACTTGAAAAAGTTCTTGTCCGACGTGACTCTCGAAATCCCACTCGTCAAGATCGAAATCAATGAGAGCCCAACTTCGTAGAAGAACCTATAGGGATCAGGGACCGAGAGGTCAAAAGCATCCTTATCTTATTAGTCGCGAGAAGACCAGTTGAGTCTAAAGCATCCTTATCTTATTAGTCGCTCAATTTCATCTGCGTGTTTGTGCTTGAACTCTAATTTCGGGGCAAAATTCCCTCTAACGGGGGGATGATGTGACAACCTGAAATTTTCATTTGTATAAACTCCGCAATCAAGCACCTAAAAATTTTGCCAAATTCACCTCAAAACATTTTTGGCCGGATTTAAGACCGTTCGAGTATTTTATTTTATATTTTTCAAGCAAACAAAAATAAGGAAGTATACTTTAGAGTTTGTCGTATATCACGTAAGTCGCGAAATTACAAAAGTTTGGAATTTACGGACGTCAAAATGGAGTTTACGGCCGTAAACCCCAAAGAGTATAAATATGACACTTAGTCAATTTTAGCTCATTTTTTACTTCCAACTTCAAGAACACCCAAGATTCTCTCTCAAGTATCATATCACTTTTCCGTCAAATCCGCCCAAATGTAAGTGTTTTCTACCTAGATTCGTTCATATAACACTTACTCTAGTGTTTTTACACGATTTCATCCATGAAATCTTGCCTTTTTCGTATATTTTCAAGTGTTCATCAAGTACACCAAGAACACACACTAGTGTTCTTGGCCAAAGTCGATCATTCAACTTAGCAAAGCTTTGAGGAGGTTATTTAATTCATGAGTTCCGCAATAGAAGTTTATGCAATTTAGCAAAGCTTTGATGAGCATTGTTTAATTCTTGAGTTCTACAATAGAAGTAGTCTATGGAATTTAGCAAAGCTTTGATGAGCATTGTTTAATTCTTGAGTTCCATAATAGAAGTCTACGCAATTTAGCAAAGGTATGAAGAGCTTCGTTTAATTTTAGTGTCCCACATTAGAAGTCTATGCAATTTAGTAAAACTTTGCTTAGAATTGTTTAATTATTGGGTTCTACAATAGAAGTAGTCTACGTAATTTAGCAAAGCTTTGATGAGCATTGTTTAGTTCTTAAGTTCCACAATAGAAGTCTATGCAAAATTAGCAATGCTTTGATGAGCATTGTATACTTTTTGAGTTCTAGAATACAATTAGTATATGAAATTTAGCAAAGCTTCGATGAACAGTGTTTATTACTTGAGTTCTACAATAGAAGTAGTTTATGTGATTTAGCAAAGCTTTGATGTGCATTATTTAATTCTTTAGTTCCATGACAGAAGTCTACTCAATTTAGCAAAGCTATGATGAGCTTTGTTTAATTTTTGTGTCCCATAATACAAGTCTATGCAATTTAGCAAAACTTATTGGGTTCTACAATAGAAGTAGTCTATGCAAATTAGCAAAGCATTGATGAGCATTGTTTAATTATGGAGTTCCACAATAGACTGGCAATTTAGCAAAGTCTTGATGAGCATTGTTTAATTCTTGAGTTCCACAATAGAAGAATATGCAATTTAGCAAAGCTTTGATGAACACTATTTAATTCATTCATTCCACAGTCGAAGTAGTCTACGCAATTTAGCAAAGCTTTGAAGAGCAATCTTTAATTCTTGAGTTCCAAAATAGAAGTCTATGCAATTTAGCAAAGCTTTGATGAGCAATGTTTAATCGTTGAGTTCTACAATAGAAGTCTATGCGATTTAGCAAAGCTTTGGTGAGGATTGTTTAGTTCTTGAGTTCCACAATAGAAGTAGTATATCAAGGCCTAATTAGATACATTTTATGTATCTCTTCATTTTAAAGTAGTATATCAAGGCCTAATTAGATACATTTTATGTATCTCTTCATATTACGTAGGAATCTTGTGCGTTTGCAAGCCTCGAACTGACGTTTAGTATCCTAGCCGACACATTCCTCGTCCGGTGAATTCATACCCCTACACTTTTTTCGCGTTTTTCAATGTTTTTTAGGGGGAATACAAGCAAAAGTACAAGGATAGCTTGTACTCAAACTTATTATTTCATTTGAAATGTTCCATATTCCACATGCTTTTAACATTCAAAACTGTATTAACCAACCGTTTGATTTGCAGAGTTAGTTTTCAAATCTTATTATTGTTATAATATATGTTTCTTACATGATTTTCCACTTTGTTATTGTTAAAGGCATGAGTTAGTACTTTTGATTTGTCCTCTGTAACACTCCACAAAGATAAGCGAGTGGAGGACCGCCCTTTGTAATTAGAATCTAAAACAGGATTTTCCGCATTATTACTTGTAAATTCATTAATCTTAATAATTGGAGACACGTCCTCTGTAACACTCCACAGAGATACACGAGTGGAGGACCGCCCCTGTAACCAGAATCTCCTGGAGGGAGAGCGTGACTTGAGTGTATAGATCTATACGGGGCTGACTACCCCGCACCTGGCTGCTAGCTACAGCCGAACCGAAAGGTTCAAGGGTGACGAAAGTCATAAATTGATAATGGACTACTTATTGCCATTTTTAGTCTATTGTATGGTTATGGAACTCGCAATTTAGATTACAGAGATTTACTTGTTGGTAATAATGAATTTAGAAAGCTAATAACCTTAAGAATTAGTTTACTTTCCGCACAATAGTTTTATATACATGTTAAAACTATCATACATTTCAAGGATAACTAGGCTTTCAGGAAACTTCACACAAACATTTTAAATATGGTAGATACTTGTACATTACATTTGGATTCGATAACCAAACTCAAACTTTTAGGAAAATAAGGGTTTTTCCTGGGATAACTGAACTGTTCTTAACTAGACCGTGTAACTAATGGATAACTAAACTTACTTATAAGAAAATATGAGATTTTCTTGGATTCATAACTTTTACAGAAAACCAAAGGAAACTCGTTCATTTTCAGAAAAACAAACCACTTATGAACTCACCAGCTTTATGCTGATTTTTAAACTGCTTGTATTCTTAGGTCCGCATGAGACAGGTACACTGCGATCTTTTGGAGAAGACGGAACGTATAGAAGACTCGTCTTAACTTTTGTTCATATGATATATATATATATATATATATATATATATATATATATATGTATAACACTTGTATCACTTTGATTTCAAACAAATGTAATAATTCTATGTAATGTAATGTTTTGTGTTTACTATGCTTACTATGTACATTGGTTGCGATATACATGATGTCCTCCGCCCCGGAACGTTTCCGCCTTCGGTTTCGGGGTGTGACAGATTGGTATCAGAGCCCTTGTTTATAGTGAACTAGTATACCAAACCTTACATGGTATAAGACTATAAACACTAAGGGGCCTAAGTGCTCTGTACTAAAAGTATACTTTAAAATGTAAGTATTTTCAAAAGTATACAAGTATACCTAACCGTCGAAATCCGTAACTACAAGTAGAACAAAACATAAGTAAATGGGTGTTGTACGCTGCGGTTAAACCTGGGCAGTTATGTAGTCGTGTATAGGATCAATATAGCCTGATCAACTATATTCATTCGAGACACGACCAACATGTGCGTGGGAGTGACTGTGGTATGCGGCATGCCTAAAACTTACCCAATATCCAAACAACGAGCCGTCGTCACAGCGAATCATGAAATACTATGGGAGTATTTCCCAACCCAAATCCGTTATAGAAATCCTCATTCCAGCGTTGCTCCTCAATCATTCCTTTAGCGATAGTTTATCTGCTTTGATAACTCTTTCCTGCTTTATCGCTTAATAGAAATTCTATATCTGTCATAATGAGATATCCCTTGTATCATATCTCTTGATTCAATTCAGAGGACTTACCATCCTCTCTTTCCTGATCTTTTTAGATCAAGATGCCTCCAAGAAAGAGACCCAGCTCAAAGAACAACAATAACCCTCCGCCACTACCTCCTCCCTAATTTGACCCCGTAATGTTCCAGGCAGCTGTTGCTGCCGCAGTAGTAGCCGCCATGTCTCAAATAAACCCCGGTGGTTCACGAGGTGGTCCACAATAGAAGTCTATGCAAAATTAGCAAAGCCTTGATGATCATTGTTTACTTTTTGAGTTCTACAATAGAATTAGTATATGCAATTTAGCAAAGCTTTGATGAGCAGTGTTTAATTCTTGAGTTCTACAATAGAAGTAGTCTATGTAATTGTGACAACCTGAAATTTCGATTATGTACTACATACCAAGTCAATAGAAGTCAGAACAGTTACTGTTAATTTTCAGACTATTTGGGATAAGTTTGAGTATTCTGTGAGTAACACTTTAGGAGATGCCCAGAGAGGGGATGTCCTAGGGCTTATTGTGCAACAATAACATTTCATACTCCAAGAAATTGGAAGTATACGGCCCAAACATGGAGTTTGTGGTCCAAAACCCAAGGGTATATATATAGTCCTTAGCTATATTTATTCATTTGTTCCATTTCCAGCTAGAGAAAAACCCGATTCTCTCTCAAGGATCTTCAACTTTTCATTCCAAATTGTAAGTCCTTCTATCTAAGAGTGTTATAGGGCTTGTTATGTGTCTTAGCATCAAGAAATCACAAGGAAACATCAAGATCAAAGAGTTTACAGCCCAAGAACACCTTGGGCCGTAAACCCTTCTTTAAGGGCCAAAATTGTGCCCTAGTCCCTTCCCTTCCTTGTGAAACTAGCCTAGACTCATACCTTAATGTGTATAGGACTTGAAAGCACAAAAATACCATGTCCATGAGAGATTACGGCCACAATCTCTAAGGGATTTGGTCTTAGGGCCGTGAACTCCTCAAAGGAGGTAAAGGGTGCCCTAATCTCTTGCAAAGACTAAACCACCAAGTAGAAATACTTCTAAGGGACATGTAAGGCTTCAAAACATCAAATGACCAAATGCTTATGAGATTACCGTCGTAAACTCATGGTGTCATGGTCCTTGGGGAGTAAACTCAAGAAAGGGGTTCTTTGGAACCCTAAACCCAATAGCTTTGTCCTACAACAACTTAGATGCAATCCTTAGTGCTTATAACACTTATATAAGGTGTTTAGCATGTTCTAGGATGTCTTGACATTGTCAATTAGTAGTAAAGACTAATTGGACACATATATGTGTGATTATATGTTAACTAGGATCTTTGAGTGTGTACAAGTCTTCACTTGACACTTAGCAATCCTACATCGTTCAGTTCATCCAAACCACCATCTGCAGGTGAGTTCATACCCCTTAATCAATGTTTTAAATGATTTAATGGGGGGGGGGGGGGGAGGGAATACAAGTAGAAAATAGTATGTTAATGAATCAATCACATGTGATTTATAATTGTGTTTTCATCCAACTGATTTCACATACTTCAAAATGGGATGCATGAAATGGTTTTCTATCTTAAAAATACTTTGTTATCAAATGTATTTCCTTGGAAATGTTTATTAAAATGACATCAAGTCATTGTTATTTATTGTTCAAAACTCTTAAATGTCTTACAAAACCATTTTCATCTTCTTGATCAAAACTATGTCTATACACTTATGTTCTTATATATATGTATTTACATGATAGCTTTCATCCTTCATTCAGTTCCCAGACTCTTGTGTAGCAAGGGTGTATAAACCTTCTTGGACATCAATTACCTTTCAGTAAACAATTATAGGGATAGTTTAGGGGATACAAAACATTATTCCTATTACAAGGAATTACACCAGAGTCAGTTCATTCATGAGTCTATACTAAATGCTCTATGAAGAGATACACTTACATGGATACATTTACATGGATACACTTACATGGATACACTTACATGGATACTTGTACCTAGATACTACTATTTATCATACGTGTAGTTTAGTTCTTTCTATCCTAGTACAAAAGGATACTATACGGGACTAACCATTTCGGCACCTACCTGTTAGCAACAGAGGTAATTGTGACAACCCGAAGTTGTTCCATCGTTGTAACCCATTCCATCACTAAAACTCGTCTTTAGCAAATCGTTCTGATTTCGTTTTTTTATTAGGTCAATTAATTTAAGACTTTTATTTTGACCTCGTAAGTATCCAAACACGTTAGAAACACATGAAAACGCCCCAAACTAGTAATTTGAAAAAAATTAGTTTCAACCATATCGGGTTACGACAACTTAATCGGGTGCGGCCAAAAGCCTCGCTTAACATCGGTATCGGGTAGAATTCCACTGTGTCCCAACATTTAACCATATATAAAGTGGAATGAGCCTCATTTGAAGCCTTTTCCACTATCTCTACTCTCTCTCCTCCAATCCAAGCTCTAGGTCCAAAATCATCAAATTAAAGCTCCAAATCATCAAGGTAACTACCCTAACTCATAGTATAACATCTTTAGCCTTCAAATTCATGGTTTATCTATGAATTAGGATCATAAACATGTGTTTACAGCCCTGGGACAGCCTTAGGCCGCGAACACATGCAAATGGGTTTATTGAGCCTTAAAACCCTTCCAAACCACCTTTAGAGCTTAGATATGGCTTAAGGACTTATTGGAATGGACTTGGAACACCTTGAATTCATCATTTAGGGATTAAATATGAGTTTACTGCCCAAGAACATGCTTGGGCCGTAAACACCCATTCATGGGGAGTAAACTCATTTTAAAGTGTTAAGATGCCACTTAAACACACCATATGCCTTGGAATAAGGTCTAGAAGCAACCATAATCAAGTTAAGGGCCTTAAACATGATAAAAACTACTCCCTTAGGAGTTCACGGCCGTAAATCCCCCATGTATGGGTTCCTAGGCCGTAAACTCTTATAAATGGGTCAATTGGTGTCTTAAATTCATTCCATGGCTTGAAGATTTAGCTAGAAACACTTGTAAATGACCTAGGACCACCAAAACATCAAAGGAAGGTGTGTGGGGGAGCTTACGGCCGTAAACTCCTTATAATGGTCCATATGTTGGGTTAAACAATTCCAATGCCTTAAAACCAAAACTAGCATCACCCCTCAAATGTTATAAGACCATTTAGCACCCTCGAACATCCCACCATTCGTTTGTTCTTGTATATGAAAGTGACTTCTTGAAAATCATGTTTCTAGTATGTAAAAGTTAGCAATATCCTCATAAAACTATACCTATTATACTTGTTATGAAAGTATAGATTTTTGAAGAGCGTAAGATAGACAAGTATACATATAATCTAAGAAAATGTTTAGTTTATACATGCATTACAACAATTTATATTTCAAAAGATGGAATGCTATTGTAACATATTTTATATACGAGAGTTCCCTATAAAGTTTATAAATCACATATGATTTGGTTAAATAAAAGCATACAATAATTCTTTATATAACACATGATGATACTCGTGTGTTTTACTTGTACCCCCCTTGAAAGCATATAAAAGCATTTATAGAACATTTAAAAGGTTAATTAAGGGGTATGAACTCACTTGAAAGTTTGAAGAAAGCGAGATGGAAACCGGGCAGAATTTCTTCTCGGGATTCTCGGGAGTAAAATCGACCTTCGGGACTTGAGCAAAATGACCGGGGCTTCGTGTTAGAACGGGCACGGAAAACGAGGAAAGAACGCAAAAGAAAGGAGAGAAATGGAGCCCTTTCTTCGGATCCCTCGCATCTCTTTTATAGGGGCTGGAACCGCCTCGGTACGCGGGGCGTACGAGGGTACGCAGGGCATACGCGTACGTCATGCATGACCGAGTCCTCGACTGCCTCGGACTTCGGATGGGACAAGGGGTAGCTTCGCATAGGTCGGGACGTGGACGATCTGAGGCCTAGGCCTTGAGTACGCGGGGCGTACGAGGGTACGCAGGGCGTACTTCGGCCCTATCTGCTGACTCCCTTCGGATAATACCAAACAATTATAACTAAATTTATATTTAATTTAATTAATAAACTTCTAAAATTCATATCTTCTTCATACGAATTCCATTTTTGATGGTCTTTATATACACGCGTAGGTGAGACTACGCTCTACAACTTTCGTTTAGACTCCGTCGGCAAATTTCAAAATTATTTTTATTATTTATTTTTAAAATGTCGTGTTTAAGGAATTTCTTTAGAAATTCATAACTTCTAAATCTGACGTCGGTTTTTGCCAGACTTTTTACCGCTGAATTACCATTGTCGAGACCTTCGATTCTCGTTTAGGTCATTCCGGCCTAAAGTCGCTCGATCTCCGATTTGAGTTTTTAGCTGTCTGTCGCTATGCCGAACTTGGAAAAATCATAACTTCAATATACGAAGTCGGATTTGGGCGTTCTTTTTACGTACGATCACGGTTTAATGACATTAAACATAGTAGGAATTTAAGTAGAAACTTTTTGGACATTTTATTATCAAAGTTAATTTCATTAACTCAAAGGTGGTTACAATACTTGACTTTTTAGGTCATTACAAAGAGTTGAAATATCGGGTTGTCACATCATCCCCCCGTTAGAGGGAATTTCGTCCCAATATTTAAAGTGGTAAAGATACTAGTGGATCAGAGAAAAAGATGAGGGTACTTTTGTTTCATCTGATCTTTGCGTTCCCATGTGAATTCAGGTCCCCGCTTGGCGTTCCAGCGAACCTTCACGATGGGTATGCAACTTTGTTTTGTTTGTTTGACCTCTCGGTCCATGATTTCTACCGGTTCTTCCACAAAGTTGAGGCTCTCATTGATCTCGATCTCGTCGAGTGGAATAACAAGAGTCTCATCGGACAGACACTTTTTCAAGTTCGAGACATGGAAGGTTGGATGTATGTTACTAAGTTCACGTGGTAGGTTAAGTTTGTAAGCCACAGGGCCGATTCTAGCAAGAATCTCGAAAGGCCCTATGTATCTTGGATTTAGTTTCCCATGCTTCCCAAAGCGTATTAAACGTTTCCACGGTGAGACCTTCAATAAAACGTGGTCTCCTACCTGGAATTCCAAAGGTTTCCTCCTTTGGTCAGCATAGCTTTTCTGTCGGTCCCTGGAGGCTTTCAACCGTTCACGAATTTGAACGATCTTCTCTGTCGTTTCTCGTATGATTTCCGGACCGGTGAGAGTGATTTCAGGAACTCGTCCTCTAGCTAACTGGGTATCGCCAACTTCAGTCCAGCACAGAGGGGATCTGTACTTTCGACCATAGAGGGCTTCAAACGGAGCAGCCTTTATGCTTGTATGATAACTATTGTTGTATGAAAATTCGACAAGGGGTAAATGGATATCCCATGCCTTTCCAAAGTCAATCACATAGGCTCTCAGCATATCTTCCAAAGTTTGTATCGTTCTCTCACTTTGCCCGTCTGTTTGTGGGTGGTAGGTTGTACTCATATCTAGCCTAGTCCCCAGGGAACTTTGTAGTGGCTGCCAGAATCTTGAAGTGAATCTACTATCTCTATCGGAGATAATGGATATCGGAACACTGTGCAGTCGCACTACTTCCCGTATGTAAGTTCTTGTAAGCTTTTCCATTTTGTCAGTCTCTTTGATTGGTAGGAAATGCGCGGATTTGGTCAATTTGTCGACGATGACCCATATGGTATCAAGTCCACCCGTCGTCTTGGGCAACTTGGTTATGAAGTCCATAGTAATCCGTTCCCATTTCCATTCTGGTATCTCCGGTTGTTGTAGTAGTCCTGACGGTTTTTGATACTCGACCTTAACCTTTGTGCAAGTAAGGCTTTTACTTACAAAGGTAGCAATTTCTGCTTTCATGTTAGGCCACCAGTACAGTTTCTTAAGATCCAGATACATTTTATCTGAACCTGGGTGAACAGAATATCTTGTGTTGTGTGCTTCGGTCATGACTACGTCTCTGAAACCACCATGTTTCGGTGTCCAGATTCGGTCCATGAGATAATATGCTCCGCCACCCTTGACTTCTAGATTCTTTTCCATTCCTCGCAGGGATTCACCCGCCACATTTTCAGGTTGCAAAGCTTCCATTTGTGCCTCCTTAATTTGTGTGGATAAGTGGGAATGGATAGTCATAGTAAGAGATTTGACCTTCCGACCAGTGTATTCCTTTCGACTGAGGGCGTCAGCCACCACGTTGGCCTTGCCAGGATGATAACAAATTTCACATTCGTAGTCATTGAGTAACTCAACCCATCGTCGTTGTCGCATGTTGATTTCCTTCTGATTAAAAATGTGTTGAAGGCTCTTGTGATCGGTGAAAATAGTACTCTTTGTTCCGTATAAGTAGTGTCTCCAGATCTTCAGAGCAAATACTACTGTTCCTAACTCAAGATCGTGGGTCGTAGTTCACTTCGTGTGTCTTAAGCTGTCGGGAGGCATAAGCGATAACCTTCCCTCTCTGCATAAGAACACAACCAAGTCCTTGGTTTGATGCATCGCAATATACTACAAAATCTTCTATGCCTTCGGGGGGGGGGGGGGGGATAGTATCGATGCGGTGCACAAGGCCTGTTTCAGCATTTGGAAAGCCTTCTCTTGTTTCGCTTCCCAGTCAAAGGACACGCCTTTCTGGGTTAATGTAGTAAGAGGTTTCGCAATGCTAGAGAAGTTCTTTATGAACCTACGATAGTAGCCGGCGAGACCTAGAAATTGACGAATCTCTGTAGGTGTCTTTGGTGCCGACCAGTTCTCAACGACCTTAATTTTGGAGGGGTCCACGTGTATCCCTTTCTCGCTAACAACGTGGCCCAAAAATTCGACTCTTCGAATCCAAAATTCGCATTTAGAGAACTTCGCATAGAGTTTTTCTGATCGTAGTGTTTCTAGGACTCTTTGTAGGTGCTGACTATGCTCTTCCTTACTTCGGGAGTAGATAAGTATATCATCGATAAAGACGATGACGAACTGATCCAAGTAAGGACGGCACACCCTATTCATTAGATCCATAAATACTGCTGGTGCGTTGGTTAATCCGAACGACATCACTACAAATTCGTAGCGTCCATAACGAGTTCGGAAAGTTGTCTTGGGAATATCCCCCTCTAGTACTCGTAATTGGTGATATCCAGATCGTAGATCTATCTTTGAGAAGTAGTTTGCTCCCTGAAGTTGATCAAATAGGTCGTCAATACGGGGTAGAGGATAACGGTTTTTGACGGTAAGTTTGTTCAGTTCTCTGTAGTCAATGCACATACGGAACGATCCGTCTTTCTTATTTACGAACAAGACCGGTGCTCCCCAAGGTGAGAAACTTGGTCTTATGAATCCTTTTTGAAGGAGTTCGTTAAGTTGACTAGAAAGTTCTTGCATCTCTGCTGGTGCTAGACGATAAGGCGATTTCGCTACTGGGGTAGCCCCTGGAACTAAGTCGATTCTGAACTCGACTTGGCGTTGTGGTGGTAATCCTGGTAGTTCTTCTGGAAAGATATCGGGAAAGTCGCGTACTTTTGGAATGTTCTTGATGTCCTTCAGTTCCTGACTCGTATCGACGATGTGTGCTAGGAATGCTCGACAATCCTTCCATAAACACTTTCGAGCTTAGATGCACGAAATGATGCGAAGGTTTGTACTTGATTTGTCGCCGTAAATCACTAATGTTTCGTTGTTAGGGAGATTAAGACGAACTGCTTTCTCAAAGCACATGATGTCGGCGCAAAGAAGACTTAACCAATCCATGCCGACTATGATGTCGAAACTTTTAATTTGGACCGGCATGAGATTGGTTGGGAAAGAATGACCGTCTAAAGTTAACATACAGTCCATGTAAATGCAGTTAGTGTTTTCGGTTTTTCCATTGGCCATCTCTATAGTGAATGATTTTTCTAACTTGCTAGGTTTAGGTTTAAGTAAGTGAATAAAGTTTTGGCTCACGAAGCTTCTCTCCGCTCCACTATCAAATAATATGCATGCATATGAACTATCTAGAAGGAACGTACTAGCAACTACAGTCGGATCAGCTACGGCTTCATCGTGGCCTATAGCTAAAACTCGTCCCACCCCGCCGGTATTTGCTGCCTTAGGGCAGTTCCTCCTGTAGTGGCCCACCTCGCCACAACCGTAGCAAGTCTGGCCTACACCCGCGTTGGGAACTTGAGTGATCGGCTTTGCGGGCTCCTTGCAGAAACGGACAGTGTGCCCCTTTCTGTTGCAGTTGGCGCACTGCATTTCCCGACAAGGTCCATGATGGTGGTAAGTGCATTTGGCGCACTTTGGAAAGTTACCTACATAAGGCCTTGTTGGGTAGGTATTTGTAGGAACTGTAGTAGGTACAGTGACAACATTCCCTGAGACCAGTTGTTTTTTCGTGGATTCTTGGGAAGGCCCACTCTTCCTTTTATTCCATATCCTCTTCCTGTTGTTGTTGTTGTTGTTGTTGTTGTGGTTCTGGTGTAGCAACCGTTGAGTTCTGATGACCTCCGTAGTCAACCAGAGATTGTGCCATTTCCTTGGCACTTTCAAAAGTGTCAGGTTTTGAAGCTAACACGCTTAACCTAATTTGGGGAGACAGCCCCCAAATGTATCTCTCTATTTTCTTGCTCTCAGGAGCAGTCATATCTGGGCAAAGGATTTCCAAATCGCAGAACCTATTGGTATAAGTTGCGATGTCGTTACCAACCATTCCAAGAGTCCAGAGTTCGTGCTAGAGTTTTTGAATCTCTCCTCATGGACAGTATTCTCTCATCAGCATGACTTTTAAGCTTTCCCAGCTTATGGAGTTTGCCACTATCAGGGTAAGTACCTTAACGTGGCCATTCCACCAAGTTAAAGCTCTATCAATAAGGGTGAAAGTTGCAAACTTGACTTTGCTGTGCTCGGGACAGGAGCAGATTTCAAAGACTGATTCTGTCCTTTCAATCCACTGCCTCAGAGCTATCACACCACCAGTTCCATAAAACGTCCGGGGTTTGGCATTAGTAAAGTCCTTATAGGTGCATTCTCGGGGTTGCCCATGACTCTCGCCATGGTTGGATAGGTGTGTGCCAGTTCCCGAGCCAGTAGTACTTGAGTTATTGATCTGTGACATGGCAGCTGCTACCACTGCGGTGACTGCTGCTTGGAACATGACAGCATCAAATTGAGGTGGTGGAGGTGGTGGTGGTGGTATAGGTGCTTCCCCACCGTTGTTTCGCCTTGGGTTCCTACGCGGAGGCATCCTTCAACTAAAGGTTGAAAAGATAACGATAAGAATTACTTAGTATAGAAACTGAATGTGTCTTATGAACCAATTTGCTATAGTTCGACAACAGATGATAGTATGAGTCTTAAAATAGAAGAATGAAAGTTATTTGTAAGACTGAAAATATGAATCAAGCATTTGGTTTCTCGATGACTTTTCAAGGATTTAAAGAAATACTCAACGTAGTAATAATAGTGCCACTTATATTAACATAATAGTTTATAAAATGATCACGAAAATTTGACCCCTATAAGGGTCTCCGGTTACAAAGTTTAAGAAGTTTAATGACTTTTAGCCGAGGTCCTAACTTATAACAAAATTGGAGATTTTTGCAAGCACTACTTGCGACGTAGGTTGCGCTTGGAGCTTGAATCCGCATCCGATTGCTTTGACTCCATTAGATGCCTATCAAAAGCGGCTTGTTGTTCCCTCAATTCGGCGAGGGCTGCAATCATTTGTGCTTGTAATGCTTCGGTTTGGAGTTGAGCATTGTCTTGCATTCTGTCCAGCCTACGGATGTCGGAAGTGTGAACCTGTACTTCCACGTTGACATCTCGAAGCCGGCTAGCTTGAACTCCGGATTAATAGGACTGATTGGCTAGCTTGCCCACCATTACTGGGAGTGCCCGATCAGCTGAACCTCCGCCTCGGACATCGTAGAAGTCCCGACACATGCCGTAGGGAGGGCGTAGGTTTTGTTGTTGGCTCCAATGGTGGAGGTGACTTCCCCAGATGGGAGTCGGTCCTTGAAAGTTCCTTACGAAGACGGGAGGTTGTACGGGTGGTGGGTTGATCACCTCCGGCTCTGAGTCGGTACCGGAGTGATCATCCACTTCTATGGGTTCCTCGTCCTCTTCGGGATCATCTTCGACCCAACCTCTGTTGCCTTGGTTGGGAAAGTAGGGGTCGCTGGGGTGGTGAAATCCAGCCATTTGACTGTACGAGAAATAGGGTTATAAGAATTGAATAAAGTCGAAACATGCAAGATTAAACATGTAAGCTAAACTAGTTTAGGTAGCAAATACTCCTATAGTATTTAAATTCTTGTGTTTGATTCTTGTAACGGTTTGGTAAGTTTTGACTTGTTGCTTACTACGAGCATTCCTCGATATATATTGGTCCGATCTCGGGCAAATATAGTTGATCACGCTATATTTGTCCCAAATGTGATTACATATATCGAGTCTTAATCGTAGTGTCAACTTGTCTAAATACTTGTTGTATAGTTAGATATCATGAAAATAATTTGTTGTATCCATGTATTTGTACTTAAATGAACTAACAATTTAAGTTAAACGTAATGCTGTTCAAGCGTAAAGCAAAAGAGAAATGTTTTGTCAGAGAGTATTAGTCCCTTAAGAATTTATAGTTTGTATATCTTATGTTGTTCGATATACTTAGTTCACTATAACATTGCTCTGATACCAATCTGTCACACCCCCAAACCTGAACGGCGGAAACGTTCGGGGCGGATGACTTCATGTGGTAACGTAACAAATGAATACATAGTAAAGAAAGCAATACAACCATCATATATATAATTGAAAGTTTACATTTGTCAAAAGTTACATGTTCAAAACCAATTACAATATGATGTCAAAATATGAGATTAAACTGGCGCCGCAGCATCCCTTCTTCAAAAGCATATTGATACCTGAAATTACTGAATCCCTGGGACATACAAGTAATTTTGAAAGAGTAGATCAACATTTAAGCTGGTGAGTTTCATAAGTATTAAATGACAATGTTTGTATGAAATGAAATGTTTTGTCCTTGTTTGTTTGTTTCTAGAAAATCCTATATTTTCTACTAGTATAAAAGTAGCCTTCTCTCAAGACCAATGTTTGTTTGAAATGAAATGTTTTGTCCTTGTTTGTTTGTTTCTAGAAAATTCTATATTTTCTACTAGTATAAAAGTAGCCTTCTCTCAAGACCAATGTTTGTTTCTAAAAATGTATGTAAGTGTAAAATAACCAACGTGTTTGAAAACCTCATAAATCAATGTATTTTTAATACCCCATGTGAGTTTTATAACCATACTATTGACTCGGAATGCCTATACACAACGTTCTTCAGGCGTTGGAATGTTATGACGTTTGTCACCCCAAATGATGGACTGTAGCTAACAGTCAAGGCGCGGGTTGTCAAGCCCGTATAGATCTATACACAAACACCATGCTCCCCCTCCAAGGGATTCTGGTATATAATACAGGACTTGAAATGTGTACTCGAACGTACGTGAAGTTAATGTCTCACAAACCATGGTATAAAAACAGATTTACGTGTTAAAATGTTCGTTTGTTCTTGTATATGAAAGTGACTTCTTGAAAATCGTGTTTCTAGTATGTAAAAGTTAGCAATATCCTCATAAAACTATACCTATTATAGTTTTCTAAAAGTGTGTCTCGTTTGTTTAGAAATACCTAGAAAAGGAATCACTTGTTATGAAAGTATAGATTTTTGTAGAGCTTAAGATAGACAAGTATACATATAATCTAAGAAAATGTTTACTTTGTACATGCATTACAACAATTTATATTTCAAAAGATGGAATGCTATTGTAACATATTTTATATACGAGAGTTCCCTATAAAGTTTATAAATCACATATGATTTGGTTAAATAAAAGCATACAATAATTCTTTATATAACACACGATGATACTCGTGTGTTTTACTTCTATTTCCCCCCTTGAAAGCATATAAAAGCATTTATAGAACATTTAAAAGGTTAATTAAGGGGTATGAACTCACTTGAAAGTTTGAAGAAAGCGAGATGGAAACCGGGCATAATTTCGTCTCGGGAAACGGATTTTTCTCGGGATTCTTGGGAATCTCGGGAGAAAAATCGACTTTGGGACTTGAGCAAAATGACCGGGGCTTCGGGTTAGAACGGGCACAGAAAACGAGGCAAGAACGCAAAAGAAAGGAGAGAAATGGAGCCCTTTCTTCGGAACCCTCGCATCCCTTTTATAGGGGCTGGAACCGCCTCGGTACGCGGGGCGTACGCGTACGTCATGCATGACCGAGTCTTCGACTGCCTCGGACTTCGGATGGAACAAGGGGTAGCTTCGCATAGGTCGGGACGTGGACGATCCGAGGCCTAGGCCTTGAGTACGCGGGGCGTACGAGGGTACGTAGGGCGTACTTCGGCCCTATCTGCTGACTCCTTTCGGATAATACCAAGTATAATTAAATTTATATTTAATTTAATTAATAAACTTCTAAAATTCATATCTTCTTCATACGAATTCCGTTTTTGATGGTCTTTATATCCACGCGTAGGTGATACTACGCTCTACAACTTTCGTTTAGACTCCGTCGGCAAATTTCGAAATTATTTTTACTATTTATGTTTAAAATGTCGTGTTTAAGGAATTTCTTTAGAAATTCATAACTTCTAAATCTAACGTCGGTTTTAGCCAGACTTTTTACCGCTGAATTACCATTGTCGAGACCTTCAATTCTCGTTTAGGTCATTCCGGCCAAAAGTCGCTCGATCTCCGACTCGAGTTTTTAGCTGTCTGTCGCTATGCCGAACTTGGAAAAATCATAACTTCAATATATGAAGTCGGATTTGGGCGTTCTTTTTACGTACGATCACGGTTTAATGACATTAAACATAGTAGGAATTTAAGTAGAAACTTTTTGGACATTTTATTATCAAAGTGAATTTCATTAACTCAAAGGTGGTTACAATACTTGACTTTTTAGGTCATTACAAAGAGTTGAAATATCGGGTTGTCACACCGGGTCACTCCAAACACTTGAATTGAAGTGTTTTCGCGCCTCGGAATGTTTATTCATTTTAAAGTAGTATATCAAGGCCTAATTAGATACATTTTATGTATCTGTTCATATTACATAGGAATCTTGTGGGTTTGTAAGCCTCGAGCTGACGTTTAGTATCCTAGCCGACACATTCCTCGTCCGGTGAGTTCATACCCCTACACCTTTTTTCGCGTTTTTCAATGTTTTTAGGGGGGAATACAAGCAAAAGTACAAGGATAGCTTGTACTAAAACTTATTATTTCATTTGAAATGTTTCATATTCCACATGCTTTTAACAATCAAAACTGTATTAACCAACAGTTTGATTTGCAGAGTTAGTTTTCAAATCTTATTATTGTTATAATATATGTTTCTCACATGATTTTCCACTTTATTATTGTTAAAGGCATTAGTTAGTACTTTTGATTTGTCCTCTGTAACACTCCACAGAGATATGCGAGTGGAGGACCGCCCTTTGTAATTAGAATCTAAAACAGGATTTTCCGCATTATTACTTGTAAATTTGTTAATCTTAATAATTGGAGACACGTCCTCTGTAACACTCCACAGAGATACGCGAGTGGAGGACCGCCCCCGTAACCAGAATCTCCTGGAGGGAGAGCGTGACTTGAGTGTATAGATCTATATGGGGCTGACTACCCCGCACCTGGCTGCTAGCTACAGCCGAACCGAAAGGTTCGATGGTGACGAAAGTCATAAATTGATAATGGACTACTTATTGCCATTTTTAGTCTATCGTATGGTTATGGAACTCGCAATTTAGATTACAGAGATTTACTTGTTGGTAATAATGAATTTAGTAAGCTAATAACCTTAAGAATTAGTCTACTTTCCGCACAATAGTTTTATATACGTGTTAAAACTATCATGCATTTCAAGGATAACCAGGCTTTCAGGAAACTTCACACAAACATTTTAAGTATGGTAGATACTTGTACATTACATTTGGATTCGATAACCAAACTCAAACTTTTAGGAAAATAAGGGTTTTTCCTAGGATAACTGAACTGTTCTTAACTAGACCGTGTAACTAATGGATAACTAAACTTACTTATAAGAAAATATGAGATTTTCTTGGATTCATAACTTTTACAGAAAACCAAAGGAAACTCGCTCATTTTCAGAAAAACAAACCGCTTATAAACTCACCAGCTTTATGCTGATTTTTAAACTGCTTGTATTCTCAGGTCCGCATTAGACAGGTACACTGCGATCTTTTGGAGAAGACGGAACGTATAGAAGACTCGTCTTAACTTTTGTTCATATGATATATATATATATATATATATATATATATATATATATATATATATATATATATATATATGTAAAACACTTGTATCACTTTGATTTCAAAAAAAATGTAATAATTCTATGTAATGTAATGTTTTGTGTTTACTATGCTTACTATGTACATTGGTTGCGATATACATGACGTCCTCCGCCCCGGAACGTTTCCGCCTTCGGTTTCGGGGTGTGACAGATTGGTATCAGAGCCCTTGTTTATAGTGAACTAGTATACCAAACCTTACATAGTATAAGACTATAAACACTAAGGGGCCTAAGTGCTCTGAACTAAAAGTATACTTTAAAATGTAAGTATTTTCAAAAGTATATAAGTATACCTAACCGTTGAAATCCGTAACTACAAGTAGAACAAAACATAAGTAAATGGGTGTTGTACGCTGCGGTTAAACCTGGGCAGTTATGTCGTCGTGTCTAGGATCAATATAGCCTGATCAACTATATTCATTCGAGACACAACCAACATGTGCGTAGGAGTGACTGTGGTATGCGGCACGCCTAAAACTTACCGAATATCCAAACAACGAGCCGTCGTCACAGCGAATCATTAAATACTATGGGAGTATTTCCCAAGCCAAATCCGTTATAGAAAT